>NC_068920.1:145357621-150157621 GCF_023091745.1 Budorcas taxicolor | reverse complement strand
GCAACATGAACCTGGGTGGCTGCTGATGAGAATCTCTCTGCTCCTCTCTCCTTTGCACACTGTCTCTTCTTCCATTCTTTATTTCTTCTACATTCTCGTCTATTTCACTGGAGAGATGAGAAGTTTTAAGTGTGGAGGGAATGTAGCTATGATTCTTTTTGCTTCATTGCATTTGAAAGATAGAAGATCAAGCCTGGAGAGGAGTAGTGTTTTGAGGTAAAGAAAAGCAGAGCCCAGAGACCAGACAATTCTTAATATGGGATGGAACATCATACTTCCTCACTGCTGGCCACCTCTTCTTCTTCACACACACCTTCTTTCACCTTAGCTCCTGAACAGTTGGACAATACATGTGCTTCTCCATCCACCGAGTCACAAATTTTAATAACACAGGTGGTTTCAGATTTTCTGCAGCCTTGGAAACAAAACAAAGCCACGTGACCTCAATGGATTTCAGCTTCTGGTTCATAGAGTCATTTTTGCTTCTGTGACTTCTAAACTCAGGTCCGTTATCCTCACCCTTGGAGGCCATGTTCTCATCTCTACCTGGAGGAGGTTGGACTACAGGGTCTCTAAAGGTCATTGGGGCTACAACACTTTATCATCTTTCTAATCCTTTCCCTGTCATTGGTCTGTTTGGAAGATACATGTTGGGAGGAGTAGGATGTTTAAGACATTCCTGTCCGGTCAGCCTACACACTGAAGAGATTTATCTGTCATCCTTGAGGGTTGCTCTTTCTTAGATCTGCTCAAGAGTGAGCCAGGGGACACAGCACACCCTCCGTCCCATAGTGCCCATGTTCCCGTGTGCAGCCACTGAACAGCTGTCGGTGTTCAGGGTGAGAGTTCCAGTACAGATTTTTTTTCCCCCTTTGGCCACTTTCTGTGCTGCTTTTTGGATTAGTCTCTGGATCTGGCTGTTCCCATGAAAGCCAACTAGCTCACCCACATCTAAGAGGCAAGAATTATCTCGCAGTAACATTTCTACAATTTGGGGTTGTACTGAAGTCAGTCGGAACCTTATACCCATCTTACAAGTGGGAAGTTATGGTGTATCTCACTAGGTAGACTCAGTAATACTTAGGAATACATTTTATTAAAACTATTTAAGACCTGTGCAAAAATAAGCACAAAATATTATACAGAGAAGACAGAAAATGTCTAAATATGTAGAGGTAGTCTGAGTTTATAAAAAAGAAACATTAGAAGCTATAAATATAAGGCATAAATAAAATAAAAAATAAAATAAAAGCTTATAAATATAAGGTAAGAAATGAAATATTTAAAACTATTAAGACTACAAGGAGATCAAACCAGTCAATCCTAAAGGAAATCAGTCCTGAATATTCATTGGAAGGACTGATGCTGAAGCTGAAACTCCAGTACTTTGGCCACCTGATGCGAAGAACTGGCTCATTGGAAAAGACTCTGATGCGGGGAAAGATTGAAGGCAGGAGGAGAAGGGGATGATAGAGGATGAGATGGTTGGATGGCATCACTGACTCGATGGACATAAGTTTGAGCAAGCTCCAGAAGTTAGTGATGGACAGGGAAGCCTGGCGTGTTGCAGTCCATGGGATTGCAAAGAATCAGACATAACTGAGCGACTGAACTGAACTGGTTAAAGTATATATTTTCTCCAAACTTTCTATAGCTTCAATATGATCCTATAAAATTCTATGCATGCTGTTTTTGAAACAATTGTTGGGCTGTTTTAAAAACTGATATGGAAATTCAAAATCTGAAAAATATCCAAAATATTATGAGAGTTGAAAATATGATCTAAATACTTGTGCCATGGGCCTAAAATGGGGAGGCTAAAACTCTAAGAATTCTGGCAAAAACCATAGAAGAAAAATCCTGCAATTCTGAGGTAAGAAAAGAATTCTTAGAGAGGACCAACAAAGCACAAATCAGTAAAATATATGCATTTATGTTCCTCAAAGATAAAAACTTCTACTCTTTAAAGAGTTCACAATTAAGAAAAGAAAAAGTCATTGACTGTGAGAAAACATTCTCAGTCTCTATGACTGGAAGGGTTCTTATCTGAATCATGTAAATAATTTGTACAACTCAATACTAAGGGGGAAAAAGTTTGATTATACATACATTTATCTTATTAGTTTATCTTTTTGTTTTTATTTTCTACTTCTATATAACAAAGTACCACAAATTTAGCAGCTTAAAATTTACTGTCTCAGGATTTCCACAGATTAGGAGTGCAGGCAGTGCTTAGCTTGGGTCCACTGCTAATAAGGCTCTTAAAACGATGTCACCCAGGGCTGAGGTCTCACCTGAAACTAGGGCCCGACTTCCAAGTTCACCTGTTTGTTTCCAGGGATTGATTTCCTTGCAGGAGTGGCTTGTTCTTTGAGGCCAGCAATCTCTCATTCTAGAGCCTTTTACAAAAGTTTCACCAGATTAGGTTAGACACCCCTCCCCACCCAGGAAATCTCCCTGTTAATTAACTTAAAGGCAACTGATGAGACATTTTAATCACTGCTGCCAATTGCTGCACCCTGACTCTAGTCATGGAAATGACACCCATCACTCACAGGTCCTGACTGTACTCAGAGGAACGGATTACAAGAGCAGGTACGCTAAGGAGGCAGGGAATCTGGGGGGCAGGCTTAAGAATCCTATACACCATACTTTCCATATAACCCAATAATTCCACTGTGAAGGGTTCCCCAGATCAGTAAAAACATACGTTCACAAAAAGACTGGTAAGGATATGCTGATACCAACCTTATTCATAATAATTCAAAACTGAAATAAACCAGTCCACCAGCAGTTTAATAAACAATCTGTAGTTTAGTCATGACTCACTAATGTAAGGAGGAAAAAACAAATGATATATGCTATAACCACTGATGGCTCAGTGGTTAAAAATATCTGCCTACTAAGCAGGAGACTGATGTTCACTCCCTGGGTTGGGAAGATCCCCTGGAAAAGGGAATGGCAACCCACTCCAGTATTCCTGCCAGGACAATCCCATGGACATAGGAGCCTGGCAGGCCACCGTCCATGGGGTTGCACAGAGTCAGACAGGACTGAATCGACTGAACAGCAGCAACAGCAACAACACAGATATGTCTCTAAAATCTATTGTGTGGAAAAAGTCAGGAATGAGAGTTCATATATTACGGTTCCATTAATATGAAATTCTAAAACGGGCAAAATCAAAATCTAATCAGGAGAGTGATAGGAATCTGATCCTTGCTTTTATAAGGAAAGGAAGGGCTGACTGCAAAGGAGCAAGACGGAACTTCCAGAGTGATGGAAATACTTTATGTTTTTTTTTTTTGGAGAGATCACAAATGCACATGTACGCGTTTGTCAAAACTCGTCAAACTATACGCTCAAACATGTGCCTACTATGTAAATTATGCAAATTATATCTCAATAAAGTTGATTTTTTAAAAAAGAATGTTTCTATCAAAACCAAGCAAAAACAAACTCCAGAGGCCAGATTATCTCAGAACACATTTGGAGATACTTCTCTGCTTGTGTATAATGTCATGTTCATGCTGAAATCCTGGCTGCCTAGTTTAGTTACTCAGTCACGTCCGACTGTTTTGTGACCTCATGGACTGTAGCCCCCAGGCTCCTCTGCCATGGAATTTCCCAGGCAAGACTGCTGGAGTGGGTCACCATTTCATACTCCAGGAGATCTTCGCAACCCAGGGATTGAATCTGCATCTTCTGTGTTGGCAGGCGGATTCTTTACCGAGCCACCAGGGCAGCACCCTGCATGGAAACATCCCTGCCTTTAAACACGCCTGCCAGCCAATTAGGGGCCAGCATCTGGCATCTGTGATTGGCTTCATGTGTCTTGCAGTTTGTGAATCTTCTGGTATCTCCACAATTGGTTCATTTTCTGCCTGAAGCCTTTGTGCATCAATGTAGTCCTTTTCTTTAGCAGAACAAGGAATAAGTTGAAAGAGAACATAGTTTCTAACATCTGTAGCAAAGTTGATCAGGATGGTTTAGCAAAAGGTTTTTCTTACAGGACTTCTTATTTTATACACGCACAGAGCAACATATTTCACAAGATTTATCTCCTTTACAAAAAGCAGTTCCAAAAATACACTACGTGAATTGTCAAAATTGTACTCTGCCACTTTGTCAAGGGAAAAGAGAGTTTGTCTTCACCAAGCATTACTGATCCAGTTGACTAGCAAGCAGGCATGGGGAAGAAGGACTGTGAGGTGATGGGCTGTATCCCGCTTGAATGATTGTAGACACTGGGGCTGCGGCAGGACCAGTGCGTGGAGGAGGGGCTTGGGGTGTTCTCTGATTCTTCTACAGGAAGCTTGGAGGCCCATGGGCATGTCATGTACTTTTTGTCACCTAGTGGAGATTCAATAGATGAATGAATGTGTATTGGATATATATTAATATTATATACCGTTACATATAATACATATCCATTTTATGTGTGTTTGTGTGTGCTCAGTTGTGTCTGACTCTGACCCCACAGACTGTGGCCCACCAGGCTCCTCTCTATGGGATTTCCCAGGCAAGAATGCTGGAATGGGTTGCCATTTCCTACTCCAATACATAATATGTACATATATCAATTCAGTTCAGTCACTCAGTCATGTCCGACTCTTTGCAGCCCCATGAACTGCAGCACACCAGGCATCCCTGTCCATCACTAACTCCCAGAGTTTACTCAAACTCATGTCCATCGAGCTGGTGATGCCATCCAACCATCTCATCCCCTGTTGTCCCCTTTTCCATCCACTTTCAATCTTTCCCAACATCAGAGTCTTTTCCAATGAGCCAGTTCTTCGCATCAGGTGGCCAAAGTATTGGAGTTTCAGCTTCAGCATCAGTCCTTCCAATGAATATTCAGGACTGAGTTCCTTTAAGATGGACTGGTTAAATATATAATAACATATATGTCCATTTTTTTTTCAAACAGAAATGCCCAATATATACTCAAGGCTAATTAAATAATACTTGAAACATGTTATACTTATCTCAGATTTTAAATAATTGTGAATTATGAACCATAAGACATTATAAAGAAATGTCTTCAATTCATATAAAAGAGCTGGTGAAGATATCAAGATCATTATCAAAAGCATGTTTAAATGAGATCTCAAAAAATGTCACCTATTTCATTCTTATGACATCCTAGTAGAATACTGGCCAAACTGATAATTTTGCGCAGGAGCAAATATGGCCAGAATGTTGCTAACTCTCTGTGTTTTAAAACAAAACACCTAACTATGTAGCTAGCAGTCCCTGGGGGTACTCATTTGACTTGCACCGGTCATCCAGCTGCTCACAGACGAGAAGGGAGTGCCTAATATTTGGTGATTTCAATGTGTCCTGTACAATAAGGTTATAGGATGCACAGAGCCTGTAGGGAGAGATGCAGGACACCAGCAGAGGAAGTGGTGTGGTGTTAACAGAAGCTGGGTTCTGGGATTCCTGCAGATAACTCTGTAAGTGAGACATGAGAGAGGAGATACATGATTCGGGGAATGAAAAAGTGGAAGAAAAAGACAGAAGAGTGAGAAGGGGCAGATCAGCGAACAGGTGAGTGCAGCTGGAGGAGAGGGGCGAGGGAGATGACCTTGCCAACTCACCAAGGGCCACATTTGCCGCCTTAACACCCCTGACCTCTGAGTTGCAGGCTTCAAGTCAATGACATTGCGATAACGGCTTTATCACTGTGAATTTCAAACCTTACCATATGCTCAGGGATGTTTGAAAGTATGTCAGCAACACACTAAGCTATGCTCTAAGGATGCAAGTCATAAAGACAATCTTTGACAGAGGATCGTGGATTAGCCAAAGGAAGTCACATGTGTGAAATGGATAAAAGTACACTCTTTCAGAATTGTCAAAAAGTAAGCACATTCCTGAAACACCTATATAGCAAATCCCCAAATATTTCACCCAGTGCTAAAAAATGGAACTCCAAACCACAAACAAAACCCTTGTCTTTTTTCACAATTCTATAATGCAAAGTGTAAGTCATGTTTTACCCATAAATTTCTTCTTGAATGCTCAATTTTCAAAAGCAATCAGAGTGAGTCAGATCCAAGGGTCTGTATTTCACCAACTTACAGAGTATTAAATTTACTGTTTGGTGGGGTAGAGCCATAAATTTGGGAGGATTGCATATGGAGCATGTAAAAGGTATTCTACTGTGTGGGCTTCAACACAGTTACTTATTTTGTCCTAGCCAAAATAAGAAAACCATGCTGTGAATGTTAAATAGTTTTGTATTACTTAAAAAAGCCTTTGGGTACAATTCAAGACCTTGACTTCACAAATATTAGGAATGGGACATTTTTAGTGCACGTTCTTATTAAGGCTGTTCAGCTCTAATGAGAATGAAATGCAGTGGTAATCACACTCATTTCCAGTTCTTTGTTCCTTTTTTAATTGAAAAGAACAAAACTTTAACAACCATTTACACATGTCCTTTTAGGCACATGACAAATATTCATTCAAAACTGACAAAAATGAATCCAAAGGTCTCTACAACAAAGTGCTTGGCTGTTAATTATTAATGGTTAGAGTAAATTTAGGGGCTTCCCAGATGGCTCAGTGGTAAAGAATCCACCTGCCAATGCAGGAGAGACTGGAGACGCGGGTTGTGTCAGGAAGATCCTCTGGAGGAGGAAATGGCAACCCGACCCAGTATTCTTGCCTGGGAAATCCCATAGACAGAGGAGCCCCGAGGGCTAGTGTCCGTGGGGTTGCAAAGCGTGGGACATGACTGAGCAACTGAGCATGCATGCAGAGTAAATTTTCCGCAAAATATTTTGGGCGATTGAAAGCTAGATGATTTTTCCCTCTCTTCCATGTTACACAAGAAGACTTTAAAAGAGCGCAGCAAAATGCACAAGGACAAAACGTCCTTAGCTCATGCCTCACTTGATAGGTGTTTGTGATAACCCCTGATGGAAGTTATCCTACTCCAAAACATAGTTCCAAGTGGTTCTGACTTCTATTTTCATTCAGAAGTGATCACGGAAGTTGAGACGTTACCTGGAAGCAGATGATCAAATGTAGAGCTTGAGTTCTTCAGAATAACTATAAAACTCTTTCTACGTGTTTTAGTATTTCCTTCCTCAAGGTCCCTGACCTGTGCACCACTGCTTTAAGAGACCTTCCCAAATAGCTCCTAATTCCTTTCAAACACCTGTGGACAATACTTTTGTATAAGAGATTCAGTTAGCTTCAGGACCTGTAGAATTGCCTTTTGCAGGTAGCTGTAATAAAAGTGTATAGCAGGAATCTTAGACCTTAAAGGACCTTTTTGTGCATTAATTTCTAACTTCCAACTTAATGCCATTATCTCCTTCAATTTAAGTACTCTTGGACAATTCTCAGTGGCAGAAAACAACACACTGCTTCCAAAACAGTCATTGCTGGATAATCTCAGCTACCAAAATTCTTCCTTAAAATAGGAAGCTATCAACATTGTTGACCAAACATATCAAAATTAGCACAGGTTGTTACTATGTGTTTAGACTCATCTTTATTGACTGAATTTATTTCAACGGGTGTTTACTTGTTTCATAATTCAACTAACCGGAATAGCTGCAATAAGACTTCCTTACACTGCTTGAGAGATGAATATGCTAAGACGAGCTCTTTGGGGCTAGAGAAAACAAGCTTCATGTGTTAACTTTGTCAACATGTAACAGCTTTGGGATCTGGCTCCTGACCAGTGCCCAGAATGACCTGCTCCTTTTAATGGAACCCAAGGTTGCTTTTGTGTCTGGGCAGCTGGGTTGCACCATTGACTTGTGTAGAGTTATTTGTAACGAAACATTGAGTTATTTATGCTCTGTCACCCTCTGTAACTTGGACAGTGCCAGTTTCACCAACTGAATTCATTGTTTCTAGTTCATCACAACATCAGTAGCGAAGTGATTATTATTAACTGTTTCTTGTGTGGTAAGAAGAGTTCTGAGACTTTGATTTGCACTATTTCAATTAATTCTCAGAGAAGCACTGTCTGGCACACCAGTGGTAATTTGAAGCAAACTGCTTAAATCTTCGGAATACAAGAATTGTATCTGACTCTCTGTGTTATTACCTTCTTCTGGCGGTGGGAACTTAGAAAACTCACTTTCACTGGATGGGTTTCACTTGCCTAAACAATAAAATAAGTACTGTAATGGCTCCGTGAAATTATAGATAATACTCTAGAGGGTTAGAAATGACTACCAGAAAATCAAGAATGAAGAGATGCTTAAATTTCTGAAAAGTTTGCTTTAGTAAAGGGCATAGTACCATGATACTTAAAGTGTGGTTTGAGGCCAGCAGCACTGCCTGGGAACCCAGTGGACATTCGAATTCTCAGGCCCTGCCCCAGGCCCAGATCTACTGAATTAGAATCTGCAGTGTCACAAGGCTCTCAGGTCATTCCTAAGCACGAGCAGCTCTGAAAGTGGGGTAGATTGTTGGGTTAAAGCTGCATGGAGAGGGCAGGGCTGCTGTGTAAGTCCTAGCTTCATACACAGCAGCTGTTTGCACAAGTCATTTCAACATCTTCATGAAAAAAAAGAAAGAGAGGAAAAGAAAAACACTACTACCTCAAGTTACAGTTTAAAATAAACTAGATTAAATATGCATAGGTGATCAATGCTCTACTAGAATATCACTGATATATTTTACATATTTGTTGAATCCAAACATGGGTATTTTAAAACCATGCTTTCTCTTCTCTGATTTTAAAAATAATACCTCTTCATTGCAGAAAACTAGCAAAATGCATTTTTATGTGCAGTTTTTATTTCCGTTTAAAGCTGTAAAAGACAACTAAAATGTTTATGGGTATTCTGTCAAATTAAGTGGCTGTTGTAACAACAAAAAAAAAAACCAAAACACTTGCACTGCACTTTAGGAAATCAGATTCTATTTTCTTACAGCAATTCTATGATAACAAGAACAGTACATGCAGTGTGTTTTGCATAATAAGCTTCATAAGGGGTAGAGGCAAGCGGAGCAAACCCAGAGTTGTGATTCTGGGAGAGGCAAGTACGGATCCAGAGGTGTCATCGAATAGATGGATGATGTCAGGCACGGCACTTCTGTGTCCCGATCTGCAGTTTCTTCACCTTTAAGTCTGTTGTTGAGAAGATTTAGTTGAGAGGAGAGGCTCAGCTCAGGGGCCGACATGGAGTATGCCCTTCATAAATGGTGATGATCTCTGTGCTAGGGTGCGAAGACACTCCGTTTCTGACAGCCCATTCAAAGAGAAACTTGGAACAAGGTTTCATATCTGTGTGAGATTCCAGATACACAACCTAACCAAGGCAGGAAGGATAGGAGAGAGGGCTGAGAATTCTCCTTGTGATGGAATTTGACATTGCAAAGGCGACAGTTCTCCTGTCAAAGCAGTGTAAACCACAGCTCTATGATGGAAATGATTATATGAAATCACTTGACTATCTGCAAAATGCCCATGCCTTTTCAGACTGGGAGTGATCAGAACACAGAGGACAGTCTAGGAGGACCAAGGTGTGTTTGTCAGGAGTTTATTAAAAGGATGGGTTGCCAATCACATTTCTAGTTGGTCTTTAAATCTCTTTTCATGTTTTCTGGTCATTGGGAACCTTTTCAAGTGAGTCACTGGGTGAGTAAATAGTTCATTATTTGTCACACAGTGATAAAGAATCTATAGAAGATGTGGGTTCAATCCCTGTGTTGGGAAAATCCCCTGGAGAAGGGAATGACTACCCAGTCTCCAGTATTCTTGCCTGGGAGGTCCCATGGACAGAGGAGCCTGGTGGGCTACAATCCATGAGGTTGCAAAGAGTAGGGCATGATTGAGCACTCAGCACTCAAGATCATAACGGGGATGTAAGATAGCATAACTGACAGAATCTGGTTGAAAACCCACCAGGTAAGAATTGTGTGGAAGATGACAAACAAGCTTTGCCACAGAGAAAAAGTCTGAACTGAGTTCAAGAATCATTCCAAAGGAGCTACAAGAAACAGCTCACTTTTGTCTTTGTCCTACAATGTATGGCTGCAAAATGCAGTTGGGGTGCAGGGAAGAGGTACACTGTGCTGGGGTGTGACGATCCTGCCCAAGGAGCCAAGTGTCCGGAAGAGCACTTCTGAGCCCAGCCTGCTTTCCGAGTTGCCACACTTACATGTGTGATGGGCTCTATGTGTGTGATTAACTCCAGCTTCCTGCCGACATACAAGGATTAGAGCCAGTTCCGCTCAGATGTCTCCTTCACTCTTCTTCTCACTCTTGTCATAAGAGTTCTGCTTTTAATGGAAAATGGAAAAAAATGCAATGTAAAAAATGATTCACATAGTAAAGGCTGAAGCAATTTTCTACAGAGTTTTGAAGAGAAATATGCGGGCATAGACCACTTCCTAAACGCACCTGTTAATATGAAATATGCTTTCTAACCATGCCATCTTTGAATGGGTCAACATAGTTGTGACTCTATAATTGGTTCATATGCACTGAAATGGGCTTCCCTGGTGGCTCAGACTGTAAAGAATTCACCTGTAATTCAGGAGACCTGGGTTCAATCCCTGGGTGGGGAAGATCCCCTGGAGGAGGGCATGGCAGCCCTCCAGTATTTTGTCTAGAGAATCCCATGGACAGAGGAACCTGGTGGGTTACAGTCCATAGGGTCACAAAGAGTCGGGCAAGATTGAGCAACTAATACTATGCATTGAGATGCTGTTTGGTTGAAGTCACTCTTGGAGAATCTCATGAGAAGGAGCATAGAGCAGCAACAGCAGGGAGCCTGCCCCAGGAACCCTGGACTCCAGGAGAGAACACCATGCAAACATGTACACAGTTACATAAAATCAACATTTAACATGACAAGGGATGGGGCTCGAGGCAGCAGGGACTTCAGGCTGCTTGGATGGTTAGAGGGAGGCGGGGCTTCCGGGGGAGGAACATGGTACCCCAGAGGAATCGGGAGTCTCTGCAGGTCCTCTTCTGAAAGGTGGACAGATTCCAAGTGTGCAGAGAGGAGAAGGAAGGGGAGAACCATGAGCCACAGTTGCAGAAAGTGCTAGGTTTTGTCCTGGAAACATGGATTTTAAAATTCTTTTTCTGTAAGTCTCTCTCTGTGTTACTATATATAAAGTGTAAAAAAAAACCTGTTAGAACTCAATTATAAAATAATTTTCTATAACTAATTTTAAATTGGATACATGCACACCAATGTTCATTGCAGCACTGTTTACAATAGCTAAGACATGGAAGCAACTGAAATGTCCATTGGTCATACAATGGATGATTACTCAGCTATGAAAAAGAATGAAATAATATCACTTGCAAAAACACGGATGGACCTGGAGATTATCATATTAAGTGGTAAGTCAGGCAGAGAAAGATAAATATCATATGATATCACTTATGCATAGAATCTTTAAAAAAAGACAAATGAACTTATTTGCAAAACAGAAACAAACTCACAGATTAAGAGAATGAATTCATGTTTACCAGTGAGGGGAGCGATAGATTAAGAGTTTGAGATTGACAGTAACATGTGTACGCAGTACTATATTTAAAGTAAAATGCCCTCCCATGAAATAAAGAAAAAAAAGAAGTTGGGAGTAAATAAATAGGAAATACAAAAAAATGACTTTTCTGGGTGATAGTGTGTGTGTGTGTGTGTGTGTGTGTGTGGCCAAAATAAATATTAGCTGATTCAAGTAGACATATGAAAAATCCTTGGCCAGCCTTAACTCTTTAAAGTCAAATATTTACCTTCCCAGAGTTCTCAAAATAAAAGCTTCTAAACAATATTCTGTTTGGAAAACCATATTCTGATCACTAAACAATATTCTGTTTGGAGAATGACTATGATTGGTCTTATAGTCCAAGAGTTAAAGTTGGTTTTTTGTAGGTGAGTAATAGTGTGGGACACTCTACAAAAAGAGTGTCAGTAAATCAGGCAATGTTTGCTCTGTGGATATTACACACTTCCAAACATTAGTGAAGTTCCTCTGCAAAGGTACATATTCGTCTGTAAAATAAACACTCCCTGGAAGGTGCACACTGCACATCACCTGGCTTGACCACGAGCAGCCCAGCTACCATCTCCAACCTTCACACATGTTAGTAGAGATTTTGTTGTGGAAAACAAACTCAATCAACCAGACTCCCCTAACTCTGAGTTTGTAAATTGCTTAAAGAAGTCAGCTTGAGACCATTCTTTTATGGTGAAAGAGTAAGAATGATTTCAGGGTCACTTTTTAAGGCAACTTAATAGATTGAGCTATTTTTAAGTGCTGTGGGAAACATTTATTTGCAGGTCACTCCACCCTATGGATTTAAGCAAGTTCCCTCCAGATCCTCTTGGACACGTGGACTTGCAGTCACTTTGAGGGTTTTACTGTCAAAGTTTTGTTTTGTATGGTCTTAAAAGTTGCATGCATTTATATTGTTCTCAACTTTGTCTTCTGTGCCCAGTTTCTATGAATCTGGCACATTTTCTTTGAAGAAAGTTACACTGGTTACACTGAAACAGCAGAAATGGATTAGCTCACTCTTCTGGAGGCTACAAGCCTGAAGTCATGGTGTTGGCCACGAGCGAGGAACGGTTCCAGGCCAGTTTGCTGACTTGCGGTGTTTGGCTGACAATATCCTGTATTCCTTGGCTCAGAGACGCATCACTACCACATCTGCCTGCTTCTTCACCTGGTGTTCTCCCAGTGCCCAAAGTCCCCCTTTTTATAGCAACCCAGCCATATTAGATTAGACCTCACTCTAAAGACCTGATGTTAATTTGATCATCTACAAAAACCTTATTTCCAAATTGGTCCCATCCACTCACTCGTACTGGAAGTTAAAACATCAACATCTTTTTAGGGGCCACAATTTCACCCATAATACCATAAATCCTCTGGAGAAAGAAATGGCGACCCACTCCAGTATTCCTACCTGGGAAATCCCATGGACAGAGGAGCCTGGTGGGCTACAGTCCAGGGGGTCCCAAAGAGTTGAACACAATCAAACAACAGAACAGAACCATAGGACCTAGTGATCCCACATCCAGCTATTTTTCCTCAAAAGGCTTTATGAACATTGTTGTTGTTGTTGTTATTTAGTCAATAAGTCATATCCAGCTTTTTGCAACCCCATGAACTGTAGCCTTTCAAGTCCTCTGTTCGTGGGATTTTACAGGCAAGAATACTGGAGTGGGTTGCCATTTCCTACTCCAGGGGATCTTCCTGATCCAGGGATAGAATCCACGTCTCTTGCATCAGCAGGCTGGTTCTTTACCACTGAGCAACCAGGGAAGCCCTTGTGAAGATCATATGAAGTTTATTTGTTTTTAAGTTTAAAAAAAAATTTAAGTGTAGTCAATATACGATGATATGTTTAATTTCTGTCAGAGGAGGCAGCATGAAGAAAGTGACAACTGACGTCGTCTTAAAAGTTCTGGACAAGTAGATAGAGACAAAAGGCAGTCCAGGTGGCGAAAGAGTAAAAGTCAGGTAAAGGAGATGGGGTGCATTGAAATATGTGGAAAACCTATACGTCACTGATAGGAGGAGGGAAGCATGGGCGAGGTGGGCTTTGGGGAAATATCACTGCATCAGGGGATGGTCCAGGAGGCCATCAGCAGAGCAGCTCTGTGTTCTGAAGGCAATAAGGAAAGAAGGGACACACCTGGAACGGGAGAGTGATGATATTAGTGCTTTTGCAGCAAGTTTATCTTGCATGGGGTGCTGTGCAGTGTGATCAGAAAGGGGAGTACGGCACAGAGGCCACTCAGTGGTCTGTGAAAAAGGGAGGAGATGCCCCCTGACAGGAGCTCCCCCTGACAGCCTTCCCAAAGGCTGTCACTCAGCTGACCTTGTACATATCAGCCCATTTTCTTTTAACATCAGTCCAGCAAAGGGTGTGTCTAAATGGTCAGAGAGGGTGTTGGTCCCTCTGGTTAGGCTAAAAGAGCAAGTATAACCCATATAAGAAAAGCTCTTGATCATGCAGTGATACTGAAATAATGCAACTATCAGCTTTATCTTTGCAGAAAAAGCAGCAGCATTTTTTTCAGAATCAAATCTCTGGATCACCAGCATTAAAGATAATTCCAGTGCCACCATTCTTCCAAGGCTAAATCTTACACCGCTGTTACTACATCATTCTTCTAGGGGAAGGCATCCAAGCATTTAGGGCTATAGCTCAAATTGTGCAGATTCCCAAATAGCCCCTCACAGCAACATCTTTCAAGGTCAATGGCCAGACAAACAATCTCTGTGAGAAAATCTGAGAATGGCTTGATTGCATAGTAAACTCATAAAGTTGGTGATTCAGGGGGCAAAGTTGAAGGACTTCTAATCCTTTAATTTTATGTCACTCCTTGAATATGATCATAAAGGTAGACTTGGTATCCTCCTTTCAACTAATATATCAGGAGACTAAGAGAGGAAATGGTGGTGGTTTAGTTGCTAAGTCATATCTGACTCTTTGCGACCCTATGGACTATAGCCTGTCAGGCTCCTCTGTCCATGAGATTTTGCAGGCAAGAGTCCTAGAGTGGGTTGCCATTTCCTTCTCCAGGGGATCTTCCCCACTAGAGATTGAAACTGGGTCTCCTGCATTGCAGGTGGATTCTTTACCAACTGAGCCACCAGGGAACCCAGTCCCTCACCCAAATGTCACATTCAGTTCAGTTCAGTTCAGTGGCTCAGTCGTGTCCAACTCTTTGAGACCCCATGAATCGCAGCACGCCAGGCCTCCCTGTCCATCACCAACTCCCGGAGTTCACTCAGACTCACATCCATTGAGTCAGTGATGCCATCCAGCCATCTCATCCTCTGTCATCCCCTTCTCCTCCTGCCCCCAATCCTTCCCAGCATCAGGGTCTTTTCCAATGAGTCAACTCTTCGCACGAGGTGGCCAAAGTATTGGATTTTCAGCTTCAACATCAGTCCCTCCAATGAACACCCAAGACTTATCTCCTTTAGGATGGACTGGTTTGGATCTTCTTTCACTCCAAGGGGCTCTCAAGAGTCTTCTCTAACACCACAGTTCAAAAGCATCAATTCTTCGGCGCTCAGCTTTCTTCACCATCCAGCTCTCACATCCATACATGACTACTGGAAAAACCACACTCCTTCCCAATAAGTTGCTACCATTGCCTCCCTGTTTCTTCAGTGGAGCTGTGTCCTTTAGGACAAGCTCAGTGGCTGTGGGGTGAGAACCAGTCTGGAGAAAAGGCTTCAGGTCTCTCCAGATGGCTGGGAGATTGCAATGTACCAGGCAGACTTCTCACGTATGTAGCTTCAGGAAAGTGGAGGCTCCCTCAGGAAGGCAGCTCCGGATGCCGATCTGTCTCTCGTACACAACAGATGAGTTTGAGAACAATTAAGTCGAATGCACTCATACACCATCTCTGTGAATTCTCCAGGAAGCATTTTAAGCAGGAAGCAAAATGTTTATTACTATGTAAAGCTCTGAGTTTCCTGGATAAAAAATCTGTTCCCGTATTTATTTATGCCTGTACTTCACATATACCTATGGAGAAGAGCAAAATATTTTAGGCAGGAGCCTCTCCACAAGGCAGGCTTGTATTTTTAAGGAAGATATTTGAAAGTAGTGATAGTTGGTGATCTGAGAACCAAAGGAGTCTGTGGTGGTGGTTTTAGTCTCTAAGTTGTGTCCGACACTTTTGAGCCCATGTTCTGTACTGTAGTCGCCTCTGTCCATGGGATTTCACAGGCAAGAATACTCCAGTGGGTTGCCGTTTCCTTCTCCAGGGGATCTTCCTGACCCAGGGATTGAACCTATGTCTCATACACTTCAGTCTCTTCATTGCAGGCAGGTTCTTTACCAACTAAGCCACCAGGGAATCCCTTTTAAAGGAGTGTGTGGCTTAATGAAGAATTCAGCTGAAAGTTAAAGCAAGTAAATAAGTCCCCAAGATGAATTGCTGGCTGATTTGAAATCCAGTCCTCATCTTTTGATTCCCTGCTTCTGCTGTCTCCCCAAATTCAGTGGCTCAAAACAATAGCAATTATTTGGGTTTCTTACATTAATTTTTATTGGAGTAAAGTTGATTTGCAATGTTGTGTTAGTTTTAGGTATACAGAAAAGCGAATCAGTTATATGTATACATATATCCACTTTTTTAAAGATTCTTTTCCCATATAGGTCATTACAGAGTGTTGAGTAGCGTTCCCTCCTTCTACGATGTGTGCTCAGTTGTATTCAACTCTTCGCGAACCCATGGACTATAGCCTGCCAGGCTCCTCAGTCCATGGAATGTACCAGTCAAGAATACTAGAGTGAGTTGCTGTCTCCTACTTCAGGGGATCTTGCTGGCCCAGGGATTGAACCTGTGGCTCCTGCATCTCCTGTGTTAGCAGGAGGGTTCTTTACCGTTAGCACCAAAGGGGTGTAGTGGTATGCAATTATTGTTTTAATTTGCATTTCCTGGTGAGAGATGATATTGCCTTCTTTTCCTATGCTTGTTTGCAATCTGTACATCTTTTCTGGTGATTTATCTGCGGAGGTCTTTGGCCCATTTTTCAAGTTGGTTTGAACCTTTTCTGATGGTTGAGTTTTAAGAGCACTTTGTGTACTTTAGATAACAGTCTTTTAGTGGATGTGCCTTTTGCAAATATCTGCTCAGGGTTGGTGGCTTGTCTTGTAGTTCTCTTGATATTGTCTTTTGCAGAACAGAAGCTTTGAATTTTAATGAAGTCCAGTTTGTCAATTATTTATTTCATGGATGGTGCCTTTGGTGTTGCATCTAAAAAAATAATTACCTTACCTAATGCCATTTAGGTTTTCTGCTGTGCTATCTTCTATGATTTTTATAGTTTTGTGTTTTTTATTTGGGTCTGAGATCTATTTTGACATGATATTTGTGAAGTGTGTAAGGTCTGTGTCTATATTCTTTTTTTTTTCCTTTTGCATTTGAGCACCTAGATGCTCCAGCACTGTTTGTTGAAAAAACTGTCTTTGCTCCTTTGTGTTGCCTTTGTCTGCACATCAAAGATCAGTTGACTATTTGTGTAAGTCTATTTTTGGACTCTCTATTCATCTCATTGATCTATTTTTTTCTATCCTTTCACCAATACCAGGCTCTCTTGATTACTATCGCTTTATAGTAAGCCTTGAAGTCAGATAATGTCAGTTTTCCAACTTTCTTCTTCTCCAATATTAGGTTGGATATTCTTGGTCATAGCTTTCTCTATGGTTGAAAGAATATTGCCTCTGGAAACCCATGGGATCTCTCCCATTCCCTCAGTCTATGAGCTTTAAATCTCTTTTACATTATTTACAACATTATTTATTTATTTATTTTGATGTGAACAGTTTATAAATTCTTTATTAAATTTATTACAATATTACTTCTTCTTTTTATGTTTTGGTTTTGTAGCATGTCTGATCTTAGCTCCCCAACCAGGTATCAGATCTGTACCCTCTCCATTGGAAAGCAAAGTCTTAATGACTGGACTGCCAGGGAATTCACCCCTTTTGAGGCTTTTAAGAGTGAAAATTGTGTAAATTAGGTTTCTGTCTTAGCCATGCTGTTGTTTTGACCTACATCACTACTGAGAGCTGAGTTGTACAGTTGTTAATGCACTCCTGTGCTTGGGCCATTGTTTATATTGCTGTGGTCACTTTACTTACATGTTGAGGCCACAGTACTATAGTGAAAAGTGAAAGTGTTATTTGCTCAGTTGCGTCCGACTCTGTGTGACCCCATGAACTGTAGCCTGCCAGGCTCCTCTGTGCATGGAATTTTCCAGGCAAGAATACTGGAGTGGTTTTCCATTCCCTTCTCCAGGGAATCTTCCCAACCCAGGGATGGAACACAGGTCTCCCACATTGCAGGCAGATTCTTTACCATCTGAACCACCAGGATACACTTATGTAATCCCAGGGATGTTGTTCTTCTTAGTGTGGCTTCAGAAACAACCTCAGTACATACAACACTTTCAGAGAAAGTCTGTTTCCTGTAACGAACCCTGCATAAGAATAACACGTCTTTACCCATGGTGAATTTAGAAATGTGATTCTCTGGGTTAAATGTCCTTTCCATACATTGTTTTAGTTTTAGGACAAACATAGCATTTAACTTTGATTACACAGGGAGTAGATGTGAATTTAAACTAGTGGAACTCAATTATCAGACTGATTAAACAAGAAATATATGTTGTCTGTTTTAATCTGCTTAATTATTGAAACAAGCTTTTCTTTTAAAATTACTCCATTAGTCAAAAGAGCAAAATCAATGCATATTCGATATTAATTATGCAACAGATTCCAAGTTGAGTCAGGTTTAGCACAGTGCAATAATGTGGTTTTCTTATTGGTAAATTGAAAGTTCATTTACTGAAAGAGAGTAGGGTGCTTTTGACTGTATTTAGAATCAACATGAAGGCCAAATTCTAAATGTCAAAGCCATCTCAGACTCGAAGGGGTATGTTTAAGTGTATGCAAGTCTGGGTGAGGGGTGTAATATGGCTCTGTTCCCTCTGCTTCTAGAATAAAAACTTTTAAAAGACCCAAAGAATAAATTACTGAGATTCAATTTATAATTTTAAGATCTAGTCTAATTGGCCACAGCCATATAAATTGAGTCCAGGTAATTTATTCTTTGGGTCTTGACCAAAGAGAGGGCAAAACAAGCATGATTTTTCAATGATTTCCATGCCATGAAGTCTGAAAGTAGAATAGAGTTTATATGGGCAAGAAACAATTTTCTATTCTGGATACAATAATTCTCAATGCATACTGATTTCACATTTTCTAATTTGTCAGTTCTCTTATCTCATGATGAATGGACAGAGAGAAAGAAGATGAAGGTAGCATGCCTTTTAGGATGCTTTGGGATTTTTATATATAGACAGAGGGCTTCCCACCAATTTTTCGCTTTTCCTATCTTCCTCTCCAGGTCTCCTGCACATATGTTTCCTAGGGTGTCTCTCTCAGATCTAAATCACCAAGTCGTGTATACCTTTCTCTTAAGAGACAGCATACAGACTCAATGTATGGCAAAACCAATACAGTATTGTAAAGTAAAATAAAGTAAAAAAAAAAAAAAATTAAAAAAAAATAAAAAAAATAAAGGAGAAAAAAAAAATAAGCCCTTAGAAATAAGTAATAAAGATAGACAGTGGTACAGCCATTAATCATGTGGTTGGCATTTAGGTCATTTTTGATGACTCACCGCTCATTTGCCAAACATTTGCTGCTTCCTGAAAACCCTTGTCTTCACACCTTTGTGTCTGCATTCCTTTCTGAGTGCTGCCTGCCTGGCAGACGGCTGTACATGCTTAGCTTCATTTCCTATCTTCAAGCTTCTACATCCAGCTCACATATCACTTATTCTTGCCACCCAATGTCCATTCAAATTTCTTCTGCTAAAACAATAGTCTTTTTTTTTTTTTTGAGAGGCATTCTTTTTTCAAGGCGCTTAACCTCTGAAGATTGGATGGATCTGGCTTCACCTCCAAGCATTGTGATGGGTGAACACTGATTGGCCCACTCAAAATAAAACATTCACCTTAATTTGTTGTTGTTTAGTCACTAAGTCATGCATGACCCTTTGTGACCCATGGACTGCAGCACGCCAGGCTTCCCTGTCCTTCACCATCTAACGGAGTTTACACAAACTCATGTCCATTGAGTTGGTGATGCTTTCCAACCATCTCATCCTCTGCTGCCCCCTTCTCCTTTTGCCTTCAATCCTTCCCAGAATCAGGGTCTTATCCAATGAGTTGGCTCTTCGCAACAGGTGGTCAAAGTATTGGAGCTTCAACTTCAACATCAGTACTTCTAATGAACACCCAGGACTGATTTCCTTTAGAATGGACTGGTTGGATCTCCTTGCAGTCCAAGGGACTCTCAAGAGTCTACTCCAGCACCACAGTTTAAAAGCATCAATTCTTCAGTGCTCAGCCTTCTTTACAGTCCAACTCACACATCCATAGATGACTACTGGGAAAACAAGAGCTTTGACCAGTAAGATACAAAAGACTTCTGCTGGACCCTCCTGAAAACATGCAAGTTAACGTTATGCCTGGTGTCCTTGAGCCTGGAAGAAATGTAGTACTGGGGCTGATGCAGACATCATGCCCTGACATGTGATTTGAAAATGTAGCCCCCTCCCACCTGCTGAATGGACCCAGCAGAGAAAAATAAGAGTCTGGTAAAGCCAACTGAGTTCCTCAACCCAATCCTCCCTGGAACAAGTATTAGCATCCCTACTCCATAGATACTCTCTCATTCTTTAAGGCAATTTGGGTTGTGTTCTTGGCTGTTTTCCATGGATAACACATTAACTGACATGCTTTGCCAACCATACCAGGCAGAATGGATGACTCCCTTCTCTGCATCCTCAAAATGCTTTGTTTATAGCACTATTGGATCACTTATCAAATGGTTTATAGTTAGTTATATGTGTCTCTAAGCCTCTGGAGGGCATTAACTGTGGTTAATTTCTCTTTCCAACTCCCAGCTGCAAGCACAGAGCCTGGCACATTGTGGGGGCTCCATCAGGGTTTGTTCAATTAACTAACAATTTTACTGCTCTTCCTCTGTCAGCTTCAAATTGGCTTCCCTCTCTGTGTTTACAAGCTTCAACTCCCACAGAATGGGAATGTATCAGCACAATGTTTTAATGATTAAAATAATTAAAAGACAATAGAGCTACATTATCTTGACAACCTCCTCAAAGGTTGAACCAAGTTAGACACTGTTAACTAATTACCATCAGAGGGAAACCAAATGTAGGAAATTGTCAATTATCTGCCAAAAACTGTCACCATGGTTTTTAAGGCATATTTTTCTGGACTTAGGTTATTTCAATCCTTCTATAGGCGTCAGAGACCTTTGAAAAAAAATGAAGTATGAGTATCCTATTGATGAAAAGATAACCTTTCAGGGATTTTAGAGGAAAAGAAATAGCAATTCCTGAGAGTGCCTTCCAAAGCCTTATAAAAATGCTACCAGCTGAATTATTACGGTATTTCTACTTCATTTCAGAAAATCCATGCCTGCCATGTTTGAAACATACCAGCAAATTAGCCATCCAGACAGCACGAGTGCTTCCATTAGACTTCAGATCCTTGCTGAATCTCTCCCTTGCTCCCACATACAGCAAACAGCTGGCTCATGCTTCCCATGTGCATGTAATCAATAGAGCAGACTCGTCATTTATTCACTCTGGTTGCTCGGCAAAACTATGCAGAGTGAGTTCACTCCCACTGTCCATATATTTATGTTTTATCACAATTTTCACAATATCCTTTCCTCACCTTAAATGAATGGAAAGATCATATTAGACTTTTATCTATTATTTCTTGCCCTGATCACTAAAGCCAACACATGCTGCTTCTGTTTTTCCATAAGATACTGGCACATTTATCATTAATTGGCCTTAAGAGTGTTTTTTGTGCTGTGCTCAGTCACTTCCCAACTCTTTGCAACTCTATGGACTGAAGCCCACCACGCTCCTCTATCCATGGGATTCTCCAGACAAGAATACTAGAGAGGGTTGCCATGTCCTCTTCCAGTGGATCTTCCTGACCCAGGGATTGAACCTAAGTCTCCTGTGTCTTCTGCATTTTAGGTGGATTCTTTACCGTTGAGCCACCAGGGAAGTTCAGTAGTCCATTATCATTGGGTAATGGTTTTTCCAGTGATCATGTATGGATGTGGAAGTTGGACTGTGAAGAAAGCTGAGCACAAAAGAATTGATGCTTTTGAACTGTGGTGTTGGAGAAGACTCTTGAGACTCCCTTGGACTGCAAGGAGATCCAACCAGTCCATTCTAAAGGAGATCAGTCCTGGGTGTTCTTTGGAAGGAATGATGCTGAAGCTGAAACTCCAGTACCTTGGCCACCTCATGTGAAGAGTTAACTCATTGGAAAAGACTCTGATGCTGGGAGGGATTGGGGGCAGGAGGAGAAGGGAAAAACAGAGGATGAGATGGCTGGATGACATCACCAACTTGATGGACAAGAGTTTGGATGAACTCCGGGAGTTGCTGATGGACAAGGAGGCCTGGTGTGCTGCAATGCATGGGGTCGCAGAGTCGGACACGACTGAGCGACTAAACTGAATGGACTAAATAATGCTCTTGAATTTCACCTTCAAAGTGTGGTTCCAGGAAGAGGAATGAAGTAATATGGTGGGTGCTAGGACAATTGGCTGTTTCTGACTCTGGGTTTATGGTTCTTGGTGGTATGTGAAAAATCACTTCTCTTTCCTTGACCTCACAGGCTTGTCAAAGAAAGGAAATTGGAATAGGTAGTCTATAGAGTGTTAGTCACTCGGTCCTGTCTGACTCTTTTGCAACCGCATGGACTGGAGCCCACCAGGTTCCTCCGTCCATGGGATTCTCCAGGCAAGAATACTGGAGTGGGTTGCCATTGCCTCCTCTGGGGGATCTTCCTAACCCAGGGATCAAACCTGCATTTTTTGAGTCTCCAGCATTGACAGGCAGTCTCCTGCTTTGAGCCACCTGATAAGACCACACTATAGTATGTGTGTGTGTGTGTGTGTGTGTGTGTTAGTTGCTCAATTGTGTCTGACTCTTTTGCAACCCCATGGACTATAACCCATCAGGTTCCTCTGCCCATGAGATTCTCCAGGCAAGAATACTGGAATGGGTTGCCATTGCCTTCTCCGGGGCTCTTTCTGACCCAGGGATGGAACCTGGAGCCTCCTGTATTACAGGTCAATTTTTTACTGTCTGAGCCAGCAGCAAAGCCCATAAGAATGGTAATAATATTAATATTTTTCTAATACTGTATTGATTTTCCCTGAGAAGGTGACTTGCTGATCCTTGTGCATGGAATGCAATGAAGGTTATTCACAGAACACTTAGAACATCTTGCTTACATTTGGCAATACACATTTTTTTCTTTCAAGTTACTTTGCCAGTTGTTAACCGGGGAACATAGGCTTGCTTAAAGCTCTCTTTCTTGTTTTGGAAATAAGGAACTGCAATCATGTGCAATAGAGCGTTCCTTACCATTGAATCACACGGAATTGTGCTAGTATTAGAATAAATTCTTGGAATATTAATGAATTTTGAAATATATTACTTTAAGGGTTCTTCTTTGTGTTTGTTGATAATATAACTCAGACTGTCTGATCTAGAGAATTTCTAGTGGCTTGTAGAACTCTACTTAGGCCTGGCCTGCTCCACGAGAAGGCCTGCCTGGAGTCCTGAGCCTTGGTTAGACACCTCTTCTCTGTACTGCCCTGGTGCACACCAGCCTTTGCACCCCACATGCCATCGTGTTTAGGTCCTTTCAATTATATCAATTTTCTACACATTGAATTCCTTGAAGACAGTAGTTTGTGTTCCTCTCTATATGCCTAAGACCCAGCCTAACAGACAGCACATTATAAAAATCACAGTCAGTGTATGGAAAGTAGATTTAGATAAAACTTATTAACAAAAGTCTTAAATAATACTGATAGACTAAATTGCAATGCAAGAGATGTGTATGGGAAATAGGAAATGAATTAACCAGGGCTGGGAAGACATAGAGGAAAAGAAATAACATTAGAAAAAGAAAAGTACGAATAAATAGGAAAGTAATGTGCTTTTTATGAACTGTGATTAGTTCAATATGGCTCAGGAATGTTAGAAAGTCAGGTTGAGGGGAAATTAGAAGAAGCGTTGAAGATTAGGCTGAGACTTAATGGACACGTCGATTGGCCAGGCTGAGATGTTTATGAATATATCCTGTGGGCAATTCAATCCTGCATGTGTGTTGTAAAGATAGAATCTCCCCAAGCCTCGGTTCCTCACATGTGAAGCCAAAAGGTTAGATTCCAAGGTGACCCCTAAGGTCTCTTTATGATCCTTTCTCTATGATCTAGGGCTGGACTGGCTTACTCCACACTGACAGCCCTTTGGAAAGTGTTCACCTCACTGGGTCAGCCTTCTCTAAGACAAGGGTATCAAGTAAACACAATTACCACCTTGGCCTGTTCATTTAGTTTTCTTTCCTAACTCTCTTTTTATTTGTTTTCTCTTTTTTGTTGATTTATAATTGACACATAACGTGATATCAGTTTCAAGTGTCAACATAATGATTTGCTATTTTTGTACTCTAAGAAATGGTCACTGCAAAAAGTCTACTCTTTATCACCATCATATTTACAGATATTTTTTCTCATGAAGAAAACTTTTAAGATGTATTTTCTCAGCAACTTTCAAGTATGAAGTACAGTGTTAATATCTGTAGTCAGCATGCTGTACATGACGTCACCCAGGCTCACACATTTTATAACTGGATGCTTATACACTTTGACGCTCTTCAACCATTTTGCCCACTCTCTAGCCTTTCCTAAACATCTTGAAGACAATTCTTTAAGTAGCTCGTGCTCAGTTATGTCCAACTCTTCGCGACCCCGTGGACTGTAGTCCACCGGGCTCTTCTGTCCATGGGATTTCCCAGGTAAGAGTACTGGAGTGAATTGTCATTTCCTCCTCCAGGAAATCTGGAGAAGAAGATCCAGGGAATCTTCCCAATTCTTTACCTCAGGTCTTTAGAAGCATAAGATAATTAGTTCAAGAGAACCAAGCACATCTTACTGCCCTCAGAGAAGTGCTTTTCTGTGGGCACAGCTCAGTCAGAAACCAGGACCTAGAACCAGAGCTGGGTTGACTTCATATTGAGAAGGGTGGAGAAATTCTGAAAAGGAGCTGGAAACTGAGGCTAGAACTCCAGAGTATGTGGTGTAGGTATGAGCAAGGAAAGATCTGGAACTCTGAAGTCATTGTGGCCAGGCCCAGAGAGGGCCAAATTGACTCGAGGAACCCCAGCAGACTACTGTGGCTGGTTAGTTGTGTGTCCGTGAGTTTGCATTCCTAACCGCTTCCCATGGGTATCTTCAGAGAAGCATAGAGGCCCCGAGTTACTTATGCTGGTTTGGAGGCTAACTGACCATGCAGAAGCTCAGACTGGCCAATACAAAGGCACTTTGGCAAATAGCTCAGTGAAATGCATTTATTATCGTACATAGCAAGCAATTGGAGGAGGAAATGGTGACCCACTCCAGTATTCTTGCCTGGGAAATCCCAGGGATGGAAGAGCCAGGTGGGCTACAGTCCATACGGTGGCAAAGAGTCGAACACAACTGAGCCACTGAACAACAACAGTAGGAAGCAATTTGCATTGTTCTGTGGCAAAATAAAAATGGGACATGCACCTTTGGGTATAAAAAATTTTTGTCTGCTGTAATCTAGACTCAAAGTAAAAAAGAGACTTTATATATGAGGAGTTCCTCTGACTGCTTCTTTCACAAGATGCTTCGACTTGGTCATTTATTCACACATGTGGGATAAAATATGACCCAAAACACATGAAGTTAAGATTTTGAGCTTTCAGAGTTTTATAGGAACAACGAGGATCATAAAACACACCTCTATATACAGAGCCAGGTTCACACGTTTGTAATCTGTGTTGTCACACCAGGCCCATGCCTCAGCAGGGTCCCACCATTGGTTCAATGCTCTGAGAGCACCACCTTGAAATACTCATAATTTTTGAAAAAGAATGCAATATTTTTATTCTGTGCTGCAGTCCTATAAATTATGTAGTGATCCTGTCTGTGTGTGTGGATAGAAAGATGGATAGATAGATGACAGATGATTGATAGATGATGTATAGAAATAGATGATGATAATGATGATGATGGTGATATAGAGAAATCTGAGTGAAGAAAATGAATCTCGGGGATGGGGATCTATTTTCTACCGTATGTTGAGTGGTTGGACCTTTATTTTTCTGCAGAGTCACTCTTATTCTGCTCATTCACATCCTGCCTAAAGAGAACATTTTCATCCTGTTATTAATAGAGAATTTAAATGCTCTAAAGCACCTAATTTTTATGAGCTGCACTAAGATTAGTTTGCACGCTTCATTAAATGGAGTCAACATTATTTATGTAGGTATTTTAAAAGAGATTAGAAAGCCACTTTTTCCTGAAAAGGTAGTATATTTGTCAATAACCTTCTCTTGACTTCTCTTTATCATAACTTCATGCCTCAGAACCAGCTAATCCTCAGTGAGAAAGATGCCACATGAACTCAAGATCATCCCGGATAAGCAAACTTGGACTTTGGGCCTGAGTTGCGCAGTGACTAAGGGAGACGCGTTCTGAAGGCCATTCTGTGACAGCTGAGGATCCTCATATGGAGAGAAAGGGTCACTATGACAAGATGAGTGTATTCTACAAAATAAATTGATTGAGATTCTCTAAACCTCAACGTTAATCCCCACCACATTATTATTTTGATGATTACATATGAGTGGTTTCCTGCCTTCCCATCATTCAGTTACTCTACATGTGGGTTACATAAAAATATATATGGACTTCCGGATGGCTCAGTGGTAAAGAATCTGCCTGCCAGTGCAGAAGATGCAGGAGATGTGGGTTTGACTCCTGGTTTGGGAAGATCTCCTGGAGAAGGAAATAGCAAACCACTCCAGTATTCTTGCCCGGAAAATCCCATGGCCGGAGGAGCCTGGGAGGCTACATAGTCTGTGGGTCACAGCATCTGACATGACTGAGCACACAAGCAAAAAAAAAATATATGTTTTCTTTCTAGTGAAGGAAAAATCAGTGATTCCTGAATTATTAGAACTGGAAGGTTTATTTGGCATTACTCACTTCATTGTTTTACACTTTTTAAAGTATTTAGTATTAGCTTCAAATATCAAATATTTGAGACAACAATATCCATTAAATCCTGGCTTTAATAAACTAATTTTATGTTTTTCAAAGCAAACATACACACATATGCGTGTATAACTAGTTTTTCCTAAAGTGTATCTATGATGATCTAGAAAACGATTTATGTTTTTCTCTAAAAATATACTACAGGTTGAACAGAGGTATAATTCAAACTTCTCCTGGTACACATGGGCCAGTGAAAGCAGAATGAGCTTATTAAAATAAAAACATAGATTATCCCACAACCCAATTAAAAATCAGTCTTAAAAATAAATTTCATGATCTTTATTCTGCAATTTCTTACCTCTACCTCTTTGGAAAAGTCACTTAAAATCCTTGAGCCTCAGTTTTGTCATACGTGGGACCTGAGTTTAATCAGCATCCTAGCTCATAGGATATTCCAAAGCAAGGAGGAAAGTTAGTGGGAGGGGTGACAGTGACTGATGACATGTGACCTGATCAAGACAGTGAATATAATTCTGAGTGACAGAAGAGACCACCACCCAAGGTCACAGTGTCATCATAACACAGGGGTGGTTGACAGAGCATGAACAAAATCCAACTTTCCTAACTCTCCATTCAATGACCTTGGTGCCGAATGAAATAAGCTAATTAGATGTTGAATAAACTTCCCTGAAATCATGCTTCTGTTTCCAAAGCACTGGGTTTTTATATGGCTGATGGTGTTCACAGATCACTGATAACAATTTTTGATGAAAATATATGAGTACTGTATTGCCTAACGGTCACTGGTTCCATAATTCTTTTCTGACATGGTGGCCTCCCTGCAATTTATCTCTGAAGCAAAAGGTAGGATGGTTGGTTCCTTTCTGATTTTTCCTTTCAATCTAACATATGGTTCTGTTTAAATGTGTCCATGTTTGCAACTTACAGTTGACGTTTTTGGCACTTGGAATAGTATCTTGCAATTATACTTAGTTTAGAAAGAAGGGTTTGCTTTAACAGCAGAATGCATGAAATAAAAAAAAGTGCAAGTCAAATTTATTGGCTGCTGAGAGTGCTCGAGAATGTAGACGTCTGGTCTGGGGGAACTCAATGGATTTCTGTTCTTGGTACATGCACCCACTTACGTGCTCGTGTCCACCCCCATCCTCACAGCCATTACATGAAAGCATCTGAGTGTTGTACAAGGCTAAAGCTTTTTGTGTTAATCTGTCCCATATGGAGTAGGCATTAAACAGACAGCGAATTCACTCAAGGCCTGGGGGTAAGCATGCATTTGTAACACGGGGACACTGTCAAGGGACTTGTGTAGCAAAGAATAAGGGAAAAAAAATAGAGAAATGAGCAATAGAGAAATGTGAAAGTAGTACCTTCTAGGCTACATTTAGCCTGAAAACAATTGTTTTTGGAGACTATGGTGGTTGAGGACATGTACAAACAGCTGAGGGGGCTGTCCTTGGAGGAAGGCTACTTTCCTGCAATTCTGAGCCCAGGAAACACAGAGTTTCCCTGTTTCTGGGTCTCCTTGCAGAAATTAAACCCAGAAAGAGAATGATTCAGTGAAACCCAATCATATCCCAGCACCAGATTCTAGACATGTGGAAATTAATGAAACACAGGAGTTCTGCAAATGTAACAGAAACGCACACGCAGACCCCTTTGTAATTTAAGCAGGACGATTTTCTGTTTTAGGTGCTCAGCTTTAAGCAAGTGAGAGAGATATTGACAGAGTTTGGTGGCTAGAGTATCTATACTCAAAGCAAGACATGATCAGGCCAGTTGGTCACGTCTCAGCTGATCCCAGAGATCTGGCATGGCTCCAGGGCAACAGAAGTTTTTGGAGCAAACTAGGAGAGAGAGGCATTTGTATAGATGACCTTGGTTCAAGGATAGATTCATCCCCCTCCCCCCAGATGGGAGGAATGGAAACTTATTAGATTGGTTTGTTTCTATAATGTCCTATGTACATTTCTGCTTGTTTATTAGATTTAAAATAGCTTATTCTAGAACGTGGATCCATTTCTTCTGGGCAATTTTACTCTTTATCTGTCCTCACACAGTTCTCGAAGGACTCTCTTCAGGTGATGCAACCCTAACATCTATTAATGGAGACCTCTTACACAGAATAAACCCATGCAAAGCCTGAAGTCATTTACCAAGCAGAATACATGCCCTAGTGGGTTTGTGAAGAGATGGAGTTTGGAGTTGGATGATGTCTAAATTTTCATTTAGCTCTGAGGCTATTATTCAGTGAAAGTTCCCTGGCTTCAAAACACCTAGCAAGCATGACTCCTTGGATTGTACTTCTACCCTGCTTCCAGGGTACAGAACAGCTCTGTGAGTCATTCAGATCAACATTCTTCTAGTTAGTGCAGTTCTGTTCAACAGATACTCAGAATGTGCTATGAGCCCAGTACCGAGGGCACAAAGTGAGAAAAACAGGCATAATCTCAGTTCCCATGGAGGTGACAGTTTCGAGGACCAAATGTCACTCAAAGAACCAGAATCAAAAGGACACCCATGAGAGTGCATAGACGCAGTTGGAAGGAAAAGAACATGATTTTACGCACCTCGTTACCAAGGAGTCTGAGTCAGACTGCACAGTCAGGGAAGGATTCTTGGAGGAGGCGATATTTGAGCGAAAATCTGGAGTAAGAGAATTTAACACGGGAAAGGGGAACATGAGAGGTGGAACAGCTAAGCCCAAGGGGAAATTATGACATTAAAAAAAAAAAAAGCCTAGATAGAGGCCAGTGGCCCAGAGTAGAAAGGTGGAGAGAAGTGGTGGACCTTCCCTAGTGCAGGAGCTGCTCACAGACTCAGAGATCAGGTGTTGATCCTAAAGGGTGGAGGAAGACACTGGTTTCTAAGCTGAAGGTTAACAAAATTGGAGTTGAATTTGAAAGCATCAATTTGGCATCCACTTACCTAGAAACAACCAAACCAAAATAGTCTTTGTATCAATAGCCAGGAGATCAAACCAGTCAATCCTAAAGGAAATCAACCCTGAATATTCATTGGAAGGACTGATGCTGAAGCTGAAACTCCAATAACTTTGGCCATCTGATGCAAAGAACCAACTCACTGGAAAAGATCCTGATGCTGGGAATGATTGAAGGTGAAAGGAGAAGGGAATGGCAGTATGTGAGATAGTTAGATAGTATCACCAACTCAATGGACATGAATTTGAGCAGACTCTGGGAGATAGTGAAGGACAGGAAAGCCTGGCATGCTGCAGTCCATGGGGTCACAGAGAGTCAGACATGACTTAGCAACTGAACAACAACTCTCTTTTACACTATCTTAGTAGATAATTCTCAGAAAATCTCCACTGCTAGGTGCCCGCTCGGCGTATCAGTGGCTGGGCTAATTAGCACATGATATCTTAGACCTAGTGGATACTACATATTGGGGTTTCCTGGCCATTTTGTGCAGAAGAGCTTGTTTGATTTCCTTGAAAAGTTTTAAAGTCATTGGGAAAAAGCCAGGAGACACAGAGAGGTGTCTGAACAAAGACTGTGTTTGGAGAAGAAATAGAATTAACTAACAAGACTGAACAATGGAGTTTTGAGAAATGGGATGTGGGAAGAACAGCCCAGAAAGGAATCAGAAATCCAGTTTCTGATTAGATGGAACACAGAACCGCTTTGCACTTCTGTTTACTTGCTTATAAAATAGGATCTGTTCATTCACACAGCACTTGTGCTCTTTCTTGTTTTTAAACAGTGCAGCCATGTACCAAATCCTGTGCTAAGCTCAAGGGATTAAAAAAAAAAAGTGTGGGGCTAGCCTTCAAGTTGGTTTTCCAGGTGACTCAGTGGTAAAGAATCCACCTGCCAATGCAGGAGATGCTGGAGACTAGGTTCAATCCCTAGGTTGGGAAGATCCCTTGGAGTAGGAAATGGCAACTGGCTCCAGGATTCTTATCTGGGAAATCCCATGGACAGAGGAGCCCAGTGGGCTACAGTCAGTCCATGGGGGGAGGGTCCCAAAAGGGTCAGACATGACTGATAGACTGAGCATACACACAGCCTTCAAGTCGCTGGTATTCTCCCTAGGGAGGCAAAAACCCAGCATGTATCAAACCCTGACCCCCTTCTAGACACTGGGCTTGGCACTTTCACATGCGTTCCATTTTTTTTTTTTGGTTCTGAGCACAACCAGGTGAGATCAGAGACCTCTTGGTTCCCCTCTTACAAATGAGAAAACAGACTGAGAGAGAGGGGACCCTTGACTCAAGATCTGCAAACAGCGGAGCCAAATGTCACACACAGGTCTGTGCGATTCTAGGCCCCTCATCCACCCCACGGTAACACAGTGTGAGCAAGTCATGAGAGAGCAGACCAAGGAGTGTTTGCGCTGAGGTATGTGGCAGGAATGAGGGCAGCAGGGTGCGGAGACGCTAAGAATAGCCCCTCTGCCGCCGTGCAGGGCTGTCCCCAGGATCACAGGCACTGATGGACTTGAAAGCGCCCTGGACACTAAAAAGTGCCATGTAAATAGAAGGGATTACTCTCACCCACACAACCGGATCTGCTAAGTGGAGGCTCTGAGTAACTCTCAGGGTGAGGTTGCAGGCTGGGACGGTGGCTATTTCATTCATTCATTTCCAGGACTTTCTTGGCATTCGAGACACCACCGCAGGGGTGGTTCTGCCAGCCAGCAGTCCCACACTTTTTAAATGGAAGCCAAAACCTGACAGCTGTGTGGGGACATTCCTGGGCCCTGAGTGCTGGAATGACACTTAAGGTTTTTAATCTCCAAGCCGAGAGGGAAAGGGTTGATCTAGCCTGGAGCGGTCCCAAGGAGCACCCTCCTTCTCTCCCTCTCCTGGGCCTGAGACTCCAGAACTCAGAATCAGAGTCCTCCAGTGGTCAGCAACCCCCCACCCTACCAACCCCAGCCCCTCAGCTGTTTCTGGTGGGATTGCCTGGGTTGGGCTGAATCACGTCTCTACCTTGCTGCTGAGGCAGAGTGGCGAGGCGGGGAAGCAGGGGGTGCTCAGGAATGGCTTGGGGACAAAGCCTGTTTCAGATTACAGGGGTTTTCCAGGCTGCCCTGGGTGGGGGCTGCGTGGATTATAAACAGCTGTGTTCAGTAGCCAGCGAGTGACACCAGGGCTTTGTGACCTGGCTGGAATCCTTGCGGAGGCATCTGTGGCCAGGCTTGGGGCGGAAATTCTCACACTGGCCAGTCCGGGTGTTGTGGTTAGTGTGGGCACTGCCCGTCTGAATGTGTGTTAGCGTGTGTCCCGGGGGAGGGGGGGATACAGAGCGGGTGACACTCTTGCTTTTTCCTTGTCAGGAGAATTATCCTCTCAAGTAGAAAAGCAGAGAGACGGAGACAAGAGAAAAGGTGGAACTGGAGGGTCAGATGATGAGCATCTCTGTGCTGGGAGCGGAGGAGGAGGTGGAGACCTTCTTGACTTCTAGCCACGCGGGAAGAGACGTTTCTGAGGAGTATCAGAAAGACTCTGTGGTTTACACAAACGTTGTTGTTCAGCTGCTAAGTCTTGTCCAGTTCTTTGGGACCCCGTGGATGGCAGCACGCCAGGCTTCCCTGTCCTTCACTGTCTCCCAGAGTTTGCTCGAGCTCATGTCCACTGAGTTGGTGATGCCATCCAGCCATCTCATCCTCAGTCATCCCCTTCTCCTGCCTTCAGTCTTTTCTGGCGTCAGGGTCTTTTCCAATGAATTGGTTCTTTGCATCAGGTGGTCAAAGTATTGGAACTTCAGCTTTAGCATCAGTCCTTCCAATGAATATTCAGGGTTGATTTCCTTTAGGGTTGACTGGTTTGATCTCCTTGCAGTCCAAGGGAATCTCAAGAGTCTTCTTGCAGGTGGTGCTAGTGGTAAAGAACCCACCTGCCAATGTAGGAGACGCAAGATATGGGGATTCAGTTCCTGGGTCAGGAAGATGCCCTGGAGGAGGTCATAGAAATGCACTCCAATATTCTTGCCTGGAAAATCACATGGACAGAGGAGCCTGGTGGGCTACAGTCCATCAGGTTGCAAAGAGTCAGACACGACTGAAGTAACTTAGCATGCAATAAGAGTTTCAGGTTTTCAGGACTCCCATGTGGCACAATACCTACTAGGACTTGAAATACCTTTCCCAAAAAATGAGTCAGTCTAGATAAGCCACCTGAATATTAAATGCCAGGTTTCTCTGAAAGAAAACTGCAGAAGTGTCATCCATGAAGGACCACAAATGTGCCTAACTTTGGACCTGGTATCCACATACATCATAGCTCCCAACCACAGAAGCTCTGGCCTTGTGCTGATTTAAGTAAGCCATGCAGCACTCTTTTACTTATATTTTTGTGAGGACCGTGGGGTCACAGACAAAGGGTTATTTTCATGTCTGTCTTCAGCACTATTATTTTAAGAAATTAATATCACCCACCTTATCTAGGAATGCTTTCGGGGTCATGACCTGACCCGAACCATGAATGAACCCCACACTGAATGGAACCATATTAATTTGCAAAACCAGCCACTGAAACTGAAACCGTGTAGTGATTTTTAGCTGAAATGTACACTGAAACGACATCTTCTAAAAACGTGACTTGGCTTGATATATTTCGAAAGCTAATGAAGGGATGTAAAAACGTCTCTGACCGATGGGTCATCCAAGCCTTATTTGTAATATGAGTCAAAGCACATGCAGTGTGACTAAAATAATTAAAGAAGAGAAAAACCATGCAGGACCTTTGCCACGATTGAGCCATCAGCTTTCCAGACGGTTCTGCTGGGGAAAGTGAGGGTGGGGTGGGAGGCAGCCAAGGCTGGGAGGGGAACAGGGGCTGAGGGAGCAAGGCTGAGCCTGGGAGTCAGGCTGGGAGGAGAGAAGGTGAAATAGTGAGTGGGGGATCTCTTCCTGGGGATTTCAATGAACAGACTGAAGCCTTCTCATAACGCTGATGAAAAAGGAATATGCCAGATGGCAAGAGATCCTCACACTGATGACATAATTGAATGAGAAACTTGCCTTGGTCCACGCCACTTTGGGATACTACTTTTAGTTTAAAGTACGGCTTTGTGGTGGTAGGTCCAGATTGGGGATGCAGGGTCAGGGAGGATAAAGAAAGAAAGAAACTAGAAGGACTTCCCTTGTTTCTTGCATGAAGGACTCCCTGAGAAAGCAGCCCCCGAAGGCCCTGATTCCTCTGCGGTCCCTGCCCCCACGCCCAGGCCTCCAGATTCACCGTCATGTCCATCCTGTCTTAGCCTCGCCCATCTGTGGACAGACAAATGACTGTATGAATGCCCCAAACACTCTCCTTGCTCTTCCATCCTCCTCTTTGCACCATGCCATGCCAGCCTGAAATGCATTCATTCAGGGTCCTTTTCCCCTGGGTCACAGGCCCTGATTCTCCATCTCCATCTCCATCTCATTCAAATTCCTCCATTCCCTTGCTTGGGTGTTTGCATATTTGGTCTCTCAGCAGTGTCTGACTCTTGAGACCCCTTGGAGCCCTCTAGGCTCCTCTGTCCATGGGATTTCCCAGGCAAGAAGACTGGAGTGGGTTGCCATTTCCTTCTCCAGGGGACCTTCCCAAACCAGGGATCAAACTCACGCCTCTTGTGTCTCATGCCTTGGCAGACAGATTCTTTACCACCGTGCCACCTGGACAGCCTTCATTCCCTTGCTTAGCTGCTTTGAAATAATCCTTTTCCTTCAAATACCCTCTACTTGAATTATCATCTTATCTTTCCTTTTACTTTAATAGTTGTATTCACTTCCTAGGGTTGTCTTAACCATGGTTTACAAAGCATTCGGCCTAAAACAGCAGCAATTTATTTTCTTTCAGTTTTGGAAGCTAGAAGCCCCAAACTGAGATGCTTGTAAGGTTGTGCTCCCCTCACAAATTTTAGAAAAATGGCACGTGTTGAATTCTGTTCCCCCAAATTCACATACTGAAGTCCTAATGTCCAGTTCCTTGGAATGTGACTTTGTGACTTAGTTTGGAAATAGGTTGATTGTAGAGGTAATTAGCTAAGATGAGGTCATACTAGAGTAGAGTGGCCCCACTCCAATCCAACTAGTGTCCTTGTGAAAGGGGGCAAGGCAATACAGCAGAAGCCCAGGGAGAATAGCAAGTGAGGATGAAGCCAGAGAGCGGAGTCGTGCATCTAGAGGGAAAACCAGACAGTGTCAGCAAATCACCCGCGTCGGGAGAGGGCAGGGACTGGCCCTTCTCCTCCCTGAGGACCTCCAGAGGGACCATGGGGCCCCAGCATCTCGATTTCAGACTTTCTCCTCCAGAACTGTGAGACAATAACTGCCCATTACCAAAGCCATCAGCTGGTGGTGCTTTGTCCTGGCTGCTTGAGCAGACATGGGGAGACCTGTTCCCTGCCTCCCCCAGCTCTGCTGACTGCCAGCCATCCTGAGCACCCCCCTGGTTTGCAGCCGCCCCCTCCGAGCCCTGCCTCATCATCACACAGGTTTCTCCTGTAGCTCTGGGGCCACACTTCCCTCCTCTTACGAGTCATCTTGGCTGAGCACCGCCCGAATGGCTTCGTCTTAGCCTAATTCCATCTGCTAAGACTCTATTTTCAAATCAGATCACATTCACAGGTGCTGAGGGTGAGGACTCTCTTTCTGGGGGACACAATTCAATCCAGACTCCTTGAATGGGTTAAGCATGCTCCTTGTTTCTTCCTCAGAACCTGGTTACTCTTCCATCTTTTCAATGCAAAGTGCATCATGCTGCAGACACCCCGAACTGGGGTCATACCGCTTTCCTCTTCATCATTTTAGTCTCCGACGTTCTCTTCTCTTCCTTTCCCTGACCTTGATGAGGTTGCCTCCCAACCACTTTGAGAGCAGACTTCCCACCTTTCTGATTTCCTGGGCCTTCTGCTGTGGGCCTGCTCCCCAGGCCTGGCACTCAAAGCACTGGTGATTCAAGCTGTATCCGCCTGCCTCTCCTCCCTCCTCCCTCCCCTCCTCCCTCCTCCTTCTCCTCCTCCCTCCCCTCCTCCTTCCTCCCTCCTCCCTCCCCTCCTCCTTCCCTCTCTTCCCTCCTCCCTCCCCTCCTCACTCCTCCTTCCCTCTCTTCCCTCCTCCTTCCCCTTCTCTGTCCTCCCTCCCCTCCTCCCTCCTCCCTCCCTCTTCCCTCCTCCTTCCCCTCCTCCTTCCCCTCCTCCGCCTCCCTCCCCTCCTCCTTCCCCTCCTCTGCCTCTCTCCCCTCCTCTCTCCTTCCTCCCCTCCTCCCTCCTTCCTCCCCTCATCCATCCTCCTTCTCCTTCATTCTCTGAGCACGGAGACCATGTAATTTAGGCACCAGCAGAGTTGGACATGACTGAAGCAACTTAGCAGCAGCAGCAGCAGTCCTCACACAGAATAAACACACGATAGCTCTTGAAGGAAAGAACAAAGACTTGAATGAATGGGACCTTGTGAATTTTCAGAAAGGGAGAGTGACACAGCCTCCACTTGTGGTCTCTTTATCCCGCCTTGAGAGATGGGCCCAGTGAGGCACTCATCATGTTCTGCTCAGTTGCACCCCGAGGTAAAGAAAGGAACAACTCTGCGGGGTCATGGAGGACGGATCTGGGGGCTGTGGACACAGGCTGATCACTGCTCCCTCTCCCCAGGATGCATGGGTGATGTTTCAGGGGCACCTGGGCTCCAAGAGCCTGCCCACCAGTGGCAGCTCTCAAAGTCCTTGTCTGACTGTGAAATGAATGAACATCAAGGACAAATGTCCTCCTTCACAGGGACATGACAGAGACAAATAGAATATTCTTACTTCTCTAGTGGAAACATTTAAATCCTAGCACGAAAGACTAGAAGTAAAGAAAAACATCATAAAGTGGGCAGTAAGAAAACATCTTGAATCTGGACAGGAACAAGGGTGGGCTGCACCCACCAGTCAGGAGGTGTTTTGCAACTGCCCTGGGCTCCCCATTCAGCAGACCACCCCCCAGTGCAGGTGTGAACAGGTGTGCTCTCTACTTGGATGGAATTCAAAACCTTCACTTCACATGAAGGACCTTTGAGCCTGAGAGGATTCAAAACAAGGTCTTAAAAGTTATATGGAAACAGTCTCATTGTGAGAGCCCTTCTCTGAAACAGGAAAGCATGGGGATGGCTTTACACGAGGCACCATGCCACCCAGGTCCTTTTGACATTGGCTTGTGCAGTTAAAGAAATGACATGATTTGGGTAATTGAAAATTTGCAAGGACCATGATAGAATAGTAAAAATGAGTAATAATGGGTTGTTTCAATTTCTTCTCATTTCCAATTCAGAGCAGGAAATGAGACAGCACATTAGGTCAATGGTTATGAACTAATTAAGGGGCAAACTAAAAGCAATTTCAATTTTAAATAGGTTATGCACAGAATACGCAATACCTTACAAGTCTGTCCACTTACAGGCTTACAGCTTGGTTTCTAAGGCAGATAATGTGAGTTTCTATCCTAGTTCTTTCATTTATTAGCTGTGTAACATCAGGCAATTTACCCCAACTCTTTGGATCTGGATTTGCTCATCCGCAATATATACACCTCACAGACTCTTGTTAAAATGTTACTGTATAGCTCATGTCAGCATCCTTTCTGCAGAGCTGGCTAGAGGATCTGTGTGTGATATTTTTAATCAGCATCTGACTTCAGATTGGGGGAAGCCAGAAAGGAAAACATCTCACTAAAAATTAAAATCAGCTGGTTGGGACCTCACCCCTAGATTCTAGCATTCCTTGCTTTGGTATGTTAAGCTGTTCATTAAATATTCATGGGTACTGTTCATCTCTGAATCTACCTGGTAACCCTGGAGGAAAAAGCACATCCTGTGTCCTTTGAAAGGTTACCCTGAGCTAACGGACATGCTTGGATGCTGGTTGTGGGCAATCGAAGAGCAGGCGATGATGGAATGAGGAATGAGGGAGGCTGGAAAAAAGGCAGGTCAATTTAAGGGCAGGACTTGGCTTCTGAGCCACACCAGCCAGAAGCTTGCCTTGGGCTACTTAGACCCAGAATCTGCTCTGTGTGTTCTCACGTGGGTGGGAAGTGCACCTCGCCCCAGGAGCCTCTGATTGAGATCACAAGGAGAGATGCCTAGAAAGCACACAGGACTTTTCCTGCAGCCCACTTGCAAACTCCACCGTTTCTCAAAAAGACTAGATCAGCAGATTCTATCTTCAAAAAGATGACCTCATCAACCCAGAAACCATTTGTATCTATAAAAGGCAGAGTAACTGGTAACTACCAAAGTGAAATATTTTTGCTGCCTGTTTGAGGTTTCTTTATGTCTTGTCCTAATGGATTCCAGTCAGAAATAATGGTGAAATAGGGTCCAGAGCTCGTGAGTGGTGACATGCTTTGTGCTCCAATTACTCAACTAAAGATCTTTACAGTTTGCATTGCACAGTGATTCACACATCAAAAAGGTCGTTCACCAGGGCGGTTTCATCTCATTCATGTTGGAGGATCATTTTGCCTTTGAGAGAGAATTGGTGAGAGAGTGACTTGAAATAATATTTGCACCACAGGAGAAGAGTCCCTTTCCAATTTTCAGCAAGGAAACTGACTAAGATCAGGGAAGGAAGTGTGGTGCTGGTCCCAAAGCATGTGTTCTCTGTAGCATATGGATCTTGGGCAAACAGCCCTGAGTGGTGGATATTACTGTGTTTTATTCAATAGATGAGGAAACTGAGATTGACACAGGTTAAGCAATAGGGCACAGGCTCTATGATTAGTTGATAGAAGAACTGGGATTTAAACTTGTTTTCTAGCTATATATGTGGTTTTACTTAAATGATACTGAGAGACATATCAATGTAGCCTACTTATAAAAAGTATTCTCATGGGATAGGCATAATAGCATATCTGACCAAAAGGAGAAAGTAATTTGCAAAGGCAGACTGAGGTTGATAACTCTTGTGTCTTGCTGTTACCTGGATGATGAAAGCACAGATTTTGAATTATGCAGGATTGGGTGCCCTTCTTCATCCTTTGCTTCCATGGCAAAGTCACAGGAATAGAGAAGAGCAGGGGAAGCATGAACCAGGAGAAAGAGGAAGATGGATGCTTTGACCCACTGACTGTGCAGCTTGGTGAAGGTGGCCTGGTTCTGGAGAAGGAGAAGGACCTGGAGAACTATCAACAACCTCAGATATGCAATTACACCAGTCTAATGGCAGGAAGTGAAGAGAAACTAAAGAGTCTCTTGATGAGGGTGAAAAAGGCATCATCAATTGGTGGCTGAAGACTTTTCAGAGGCACCCAGTTCACGGGAGCATTGCTTTCTAATACTCTAGAGATGCCACTTTGCTGACAAAGGTCCACATAGTCAAAGCTATGGTTTTTCCAGTAGTCATGTATGGATGTGAGAGTTGGGCCATAAAGAAGGTTGAGAGCCAAAGAATTCATGTTTTCAAACTGTGGTTCTGAAGAAGACTCTTGAGAGTCCCTTGGACTGCAAGGAGATCAGACCAGCATATCCTAAAGGAAATCAACCTTGAATATTCACTGGAAGGCCTGATGAAACTGAAAGTCCAATATTTTGGCCACCTGATGTGAAGAACTGACTCATGGAACAGATCCTGATGCTGGGAAAGGTTGAAGGCAAAAGGAGAAGTGGGGGTCAGAGGAGGGGCTGGTTAAATAGCATCACCAACTTAACGAACACAACTTTGAGCAAACTCTGGGAGAGAGTGGAAGCCTGGAGTGCAGCAGTGCATGGGATTGCGAAGAGTCAAACGTGACTTCGTGATGGAACAACACCACCACCAAAAGGTTTGTCATAGCTTTCCTTCCCAGGAGCAAGCGTCTCTTAATTTCATGGCTGCAGTCACCATCTGCAGTGATCTTGGAGCCCCACAAAATAAAATTTGCGACAGTTTCCATTTTTCCCCTTCTATTTGCCATAAAATGATGGGACCAAATGCCACAATCTTAGATTTTTTTGAATGTTGAGTTTCACGCCAGCTTTTTCACCCTCATCAAGAGACTCTTTAGTTTCTCTTCACTTCCCACCATTAGACTGGTATCATTGCATATCTGAGGTTGTTGATATTTCTCATAGCCACTGTCAACATGCAGAAAGTTATCAAACCCATGTGATACAGCTCAGGTGACTCTGGCTGTGTGACAAATCACCCCAGAGCTGTGTGTCTTGAAACAATGATCACATCCATTCCACTCACAGACCTGAAACTTGGGTGGGACTTGATGGAGGTAAGGCTTCTTTGCTGCTTAAAGGCTGGCATCATTGAGAAGCTCACCCACTCAGGTCTGGTGACTGATGTGGTCACTGGCTATAGCCTCAGCTGGGCCTTTCAACCAGGACCCCTGTGTGGTGTCTAGCCAGGTCACCTGAGCGTCACCACAATATGGTGCCCAGTTTCCCAGGGCAGGGTCTCAAGGTTCAGAGGGCCAAGCAAAGCAGTCCTACTTTTCATGAGCTTGCCTGTTGAGTCACATGATGTTACCTCTGTCACATTCAATTAGAAGTGAGTTACTAACGCTGACACGTATTCAAAAGGAGGTGAGTTGGACTCTGCACATTAGGAGTGGAGTGCCAGAGGACTTAGGAGCATATCTTTAAAATCATCACAAATATTCCCTCTGTATAAGGGAGGAACAGCTACCCTGGAACCCCTTGGTCTTCCTCCTGCCACTAGAATATTCTTACTTTTCTCATTTTGTGTCTCATCTTTTCTAGAATGTTAGCTACATGAGATGATATCACTTTTGCTCAATATCAAATTATGAACATATAGTACACTGTCTAAATGTTTTCTGCATAAATAGTATTTCACTGCACTCACTTGTTTACTACGTTTTCTTATCCTACCATTGCCCGAAGGCTTGAGCTGTGTTTCATGTAGCTTCATAATCCACTCTCCAGGCGTGATAGGGTATAATACAGAGCAAGAACAATAGCTACTTGCGACAGGAATTAATCAGTGCATGGTGACAACTGCCTTTGTTACCTGTGCATATATGTGATATTTGTGTGGAGGTGTTTTTGAAAGTCTTTTTATTTGTCTGCTAGCTTCCGTGAGAACAGACATTTTTCCTGCAACTCTTCATTCAAGTCTAGGAAAGTATTTAGTACATAGATAACAGATTGGCTTCCCTTGTAGCTCAGCTGACAAAGAATCCCCCTGCAATGCGGGAGACTGGGGTTCAGTCCCTGGGTTGGGAAGATCCCCTGGAGAATGGAAAGGCTATCGATTCCAGTATTCTGGCCTGGAGAATTCCATAGACTGTAAAGTCCATGGGGTCTCAGACACAACTGAGTGACTTTCACTTCACTAACATATAAAGGAGAAAAGGAAAGATATACCCATTTGAATGCAGAGTTCCAAAGAATAGCAGGGAGAGATAAGAAAGCCTTCCTCAACGATCAACGCAAAGAAATAGAGGAAAATATTAGAATGGGGAATACTAGAGATCTCTTCAGGAAAATTAGAGATACCAAGGGAACATTTCATGCAAAGATGGGCACAATAAAAGACAGAAATAGTATGGACCTAACAGAAGCAGAAGATATTAAGAAGAGGTGGCAAGAATACACAGAAGAACTGTACAAAAAAGATCTACATGACTCAGATAATCACAATGGTGTGATCACTCACCTAGAGCCAGACATCCTCGAATGCGAAGTCAAGTGGTCCTGAGGAAGCATCACTATGAACAAAGCTAGTGGAGGTGATGGAATTCTAGTTGAGCTATTTCAAATCCTGAAAGATGATGTTGTGATAGTGCTTCACTCAATATGCCAGCAAATCTGCAAAACTCAGCAGTGGCCACAGGACTGGAAAAGGTTGGTTTTCATTCCAATCCCAAAGAAAGGCAATGCCAAAGAATGCTCAAACTACTGCACGATTGCACTCATCTCACAGGCTAGCAAAGTAATGCTCAAAATTCCACAAGCTAGGCTTCAACAGTATGTGAACCGTGAACTTCCAGATGTTCAAGCCTTTTTTAGAAATGGCAGAACCAGAGATTAAATTGCCAACATCCACTTGATCATCAAAAAAGAAAGAGAGTTCCAGAAAAACATCTACTTTGGCTTTATTAACTATGCCAAAGCCTTTGACTATGTGAATCACAACAAACTGTGGAAAATTCTGAAAGAGATGGGAACACCAGACCACCTAACCTGCCCCCTGAGAAATCTGTATGCAGGTCAGGAAGCAATAGTTAGAACTGGACATGGAACAACAGACTGGTTCCAAATTGGGAAAAGAGTATGTCAAGGCTGTGTATTGTCATCCTGCTTATTTAACTTATATGCAGAGCACATCATGAGAAACACTGGACTGGAAGAAGCACAAGCTGGAATCAAGATTGCTGGGAGAAATATCAATAACCTCAGATACTCAGATGACACCACCCTTACGGCAGAAATCGAAGAAGAACTAAAGATCCTCTTGATGAAAGTGGAAGAGGAGAGTGAAAAAGTTGGCTGAAGACTCAACATTCAGAAAACTAAGATCATGGCATCTGTTCCCATCACTTCATGGCAAACAGATGGGGAAACAGTGAGAGACTTTATTTTTTGGGAGTTCCAAAATCACTACAGATGGTGACTGCAGCCATGAAATTAAAAGATGCTTGCTCCTTGGAAGAAAAGCTATGACCAACCTAAACAGCATGTTAAGAAGCAGAGACATTTTTTTTTTAACCAACAAAGATCCATCTAGTCAAAGCTATGGTTTTTCCAGTAGTCATATATGGATGCGAGAGTTGGACCATAAAGAAAGCTGAGCTCTGAAGAATCGATGCCTACAAACTGTGGTGCTGGAGAAGACTCCTGAGAGTCCATTGGATATCAAGAAGATCAAATGAGTCCATCCTAAAGGAAACCAACCCTGAATATTCATTGGAAGGACAGATTCTGAAGCTCCAATACTTTGGCCACATGATGCGAAGAGCTGACTCATTTGAAAAGACCCTGATGCTGGGAATGATTGAAAGTGGGAGGAGAAGGGGACGGCAGAGGATGAGAGGTTGGATGGCGTCACTAACGGGATGGACATGAGTTTGAACAGGCTCCGGGAGATGATGAAGGACAGGGAGGCCTGGTGTGCTGGAGTGCATGGGGTCACAAAGAATAGGAAGTGATTTTGTAACTGAATAACCGTAAAGATAGCTGGGGAAGAGCCGGGTTGACTGTGGTGAAGAGTAATAAAGACAGGTCACATTGACATGGAGTGAGTCCTGTTCATGGTGGTTTTGCATGCGTCAACTCATTTAGTTCATGCAGCACCTGGATCAGCTCAGCGTCAGGTAGTGCTTTCCTGTCATGTAGATAAGGATGCTGATGCATCTGCGCCTTCCAAGGTCTGGCGGAGTCACAGAGCTCAGAAGGGTGAGTGACCTGAAATCCGTGAGTCTTCAGGAACTCCAGTGATTGCCCATCTGTTGGCCATGCTGCTTTGAAAGCTACAAGAAGATGGCTTTTAAGGAAAGCTATTATAAGGGTGACGCTGAAGGGACTTTGCAACCCACTAGCCTAACTGCTTGCAAGCCTGTGGGCATGGTGCAGCCCGAGAACCACGTCACTGGCATGAATCTGTGCAGTTCAGTGACTATTAGAACTGGCACTGGGACCCAGGTCTCCCTGGTCTCAGGTCTATGCCCCTCTTCTGTGTCTCTCACGTTCCTCCAATAAGACAATCCCTATTCTAATGTGCATTATTAGTTTCCTATGTGGTTTCACTTTAAAAAATACCCATGTCTCCCCAGTCAACCATATCCTCTCCATATGGAGTTTAAACTCATATAAATCAAATGAGAACATGACATGCAGGAATGAAGGAATGACTGCTGGATTTTTTTCTTAAGATTAAAATGACTTCGATGAATAGGTATTTATGGGAAAACACTAGAATCTTGACACATACCTTAATGCTGAAAACATATTTTATTGGCTTCATAAATAAAGGGGAGGAACTTTAACAGAAGCCTTGAAATTAATCGCGGCTGAACACGGTGATTTCTTGGCTGGCATCTTTTGCAGGGAATGGGTTGTGAACCCCTGCATGGCTGGAGCCCTGGCAGAGAGCAGACCAGGCGTCAGAGCAGTGGCATCACAGGAGCCTGCATCTTGGAGACACGTGAGGGCTCAGAGCTTGGGGACGAGACAGTTAATGCCTCCCCGTGCGAGCGAGTTATATCACACAGCGCCAGTGCGAGGTCAGCAGTCTGGCTGGAGCCCGGACGGGGCTGAGTGTGCCAAGCGATGCCAGGCACCCAGGCAGCCCTGGAGAGGGTTTCCACATCTAGGTTTCGTTCCGCAGCTTGGAAGAGGCTTTGACGATCGCCTGGAGAAGGGAAACGAGAAGCTGCATCCATGATTCCCAGACCAGCCACTTTGGAGCACGGACTTCTCCCAGCTGGAGCCCATTGCTGCTGGGACAAAGGGAGCCCGGGCTGAGACCCAGCTCAGGTGAGATCGGCTGCGGGCTTTGAGGTCCTGTCCCTGCCGTGTTAGGAGAGCGGAAGTCAGTCTGCTGGGACTGGATGCTGCCATCAGGCAGATTGATGGCTGAATGCTGTTGCCTTTCCTCTAATTCCTTTTCAAGAAGCGTGAGCTAGTCTGACGATGCTCTTTGGTCAGAAAGCCACCTCTAAAATCAGGGAGCTGGTTTCCTAGAGAATCCAGCAGCTGGGGGATTCTGGCTCAGGCTCTCAGCAGCGTCAGCGGCAGACCAGAGTCGGATTAGCTCGTCCCCAGAGGCGACTTCTCCATGGCGCCCCCAGATTAATACTAGGATGGTGGCTATGCAATATGCCAGGGGACCTGGGGTGCTGACTTCTAACGCAGAACCCATCCTGTGGTTACCAGGGAGCTACATGGTCTCGGGAAAGATCAGGTAACCTCTTGGCATTTCAGTTCTTCACTGAAAAATGTGATTAAATATTTGCTGCGATAGGTTTGAGCTCCTTGGGGTCAGAATTGTGTCCTGTTTACCTTTGTGGCCTGAGTCCTTGGCACAGGATCTGGTGAGCAGAGTGCCTAAAAATTACGCACCAGCTATTATAGTGGTTTCAAACAGAAAACAGCAATAAAACATGGGTGTGAACTTGGAAAGGCCATGGCACCTAGGTTATCATCGCAGGGAACCCAGTTAGCCGTTCAGATCCTTTGCAGAAAGAAGGAACAGAGCAGAATCCTGTGTGGTGATGTTGCCATGAATTGAGATCTGACAGCTGTGAGGCTAATGGCGGTACCCGGTTGGTTCCCCAGCCCAGGTGGCCTGCTCTTTGGGTGAAGTGAGATCCCGGTGACAGATCTCAGGGACAGAGAAGTGTAAGAGCCCAAGAATTTGGGGGACAGTCTGCATGAAGCCTAGCTACAAATGCCCAAAAGCTCCAATGACCTTGAGCCATACTCACATTGGTGTCAGTCTCCAAGATGTCTGACCCACTGGGTGCGGTCTGTCACTGGCAAGCCCCGTGGCAAACAGGATTCATAATTGGACAAATACCTGCTTTTGATCGCCAGAAAAGCCCTCCAAATGGCACCTCTAGCTGAACTCTTGAAAAGGCAGGTATGACTGTTCCTTTCTTGGCTGACACTGTCAAGCCTCCTCTCTGCCTCTAGGGCTGTGTTCAGTCTTCCTCTTGTGACCACCAGGCTGATTCCAGCCTCCGAGACCTGTCTCCTGCTCCCCTGTGCCCTCTGGTCTCGTTTCTGGACTCTCTGCTCCACGCGGAGCCTGCTTTGTGCTCATATTTTCCTGCTGGCTCTCTGGTGCTCTTGTCATCACATCTGTTTCCGTGGGACCCTCTGCCTGTAGCTGGGAGCCTATATCACTTGTATTCTTTGCTTAAGACCAAGCTTAGCTGCAGCTTCCTCCAACAAGCTCTCTGGGGCTCATTCAGGATCTTCTCTTCCTGTCCTGAAAGCATCCTGTGTTGTTTCTATTCCATTGCATTGCAATCACCCTGCTGGAGGATGGGGGATGTGACTTGGGCATCCTAGTGCACTCAGAGCCCGACCTGCAGTAGAGAGAGCCCTGTCTGACCACATGTAGAAAGAAAGGCTGTCCACTTCTGGGAAAGGCTTCAGAGGCTTCCAAGATTTCTGTGGTTCTCCCCAGGATGGGAACCCAACGACAAGATCAGGGAACTAAAACAGGAACGCAGAGTCCAGACACCAGGACTGGGGGCATCAGGGGGGCCCTGGCTCAGAAAGCTGAGCAGGAAGGTTCATCGGGACCAGGGCACCAAGACCCTCCCATGGGGCTCCATGACTGCCAGCCTGGGTTCACCCTGGACGGGGACACTGAGGCACGGAGCTAAAGACCAAATCTAGGTTGGAATGCTGGGGCAGGCAGTAATGGTCAAGCTGCATTATCCCAAGTGTTCATACTTGCATCACCTGGCTCTCACAGGACTGTGCATTGCAGTGTGATGTGGGGGCATTTGCACAGAGAGACCTGTGAGACTGTGAGTTTGTCCCCAAATCAAAATCCATGGCCCCCTGGTGTGGAAGGAAATGGGGACACTCCTGCCCTGGGAATCTGGGTGCACAGGCAGACCCCTGGCCCCAGAAGCCAGGCACATTGAGGAAAAGCCTCTGAGTACCCCTTTGCACAGAACTCACTAGGGGAAGGTTAAATAAAAACACACAGGTGACAAGCGGTGTCTGTGAGTCAGAAACTGCCTTGTGACAAATACGTCTCAGACTGGTTTAGACGTGAAGGGACATTTTGGGGGTCAGGTAACCAAAGGGATCAAAACACGATTTTGCTCCTGTTCCCAGCTGAGTCTAGGGGTTCAGTGAAGTCAACAGAAATCCACGGGTGTTTGTGTTTGTTTGGTTGTTTTCCCCACCTCTCTCTCAGGTCTGCTTTTTTAATGAGATGGTTTCATTCACAAGCAAACAATGCCCAGAGGGCAGGGCAGAGGCTACCTCTGATGGTTCTAATTAGTAAGCTCCAAGACAGAAGACCTCTTTCCCCAGAGTTCAAGAGAAATCCCAGTGTCCTTTGTGCGGCCTCATTTGGCTCCCAATTCCATTCTCCATTCACGGCTCAGACAGTAAGGAATCTGCTATAGTGCGGGAGACCTGGATTCAGTCCCTGGGTGGGGAAGATCCCCTGGCGAAGGAAATGGCTACCCACTCCAGTATTCTTGCCTGGAGAACTCCGTGGACAGAGGAGCCAGCTAAGGGGTTTTGTTTTTGTTTTTGTTTTTAATTGGAATATAGTTGCTTGACCATGTTGTGCTGGTTTCTGCTGCATAACAAAGTGAGTCAGCCGTATGTCTATTTACCCCCTCCCTCTTGGACATCCCTCCAATGCCCCCCATCCTGATCATCTTTTTTGCATGGCTAAGAAAACCAAAAATGAGATGAAAAGACAGCCCTCAGAATGGGAGATAATATTTTCAAACAAATCAACTGACAAGGGATTAATCTCCAAAATATACAAACAGCCCATGTAGCTCAATATCAGAAAAACAGACAACCCAATCAAAAATTGGGTGAAAGACCTCAACAAACATTTCTCCAAAGAAGACACAGACGGCCAACACACACATGAAAAGATGCTCAACATCGCCCATTATTAGAGAAATGCAAATCAAAACTACTAGGAGGTATCATCTCACACCACTCAGAATGGTCATTATGAGAAAATCTATCAGCAATAAACGCTGGAGAGGGTGTGGAGAAAAGGGAGCCCCCTTACATTGTTGGTGGGAATGTGAATTGGTGCAGCCACAATGGAGAATAATACGGAGATTCCTTAAAAAAACTAGCGATAAAACTACAGTATGATCCAGCAATCCCACTACTGGGCATACACCTCAGAAAACCTTAATTCAAAAAGACATGCACCTCAGTGTTCAGTGCAGCTCTGTTTACAATAGTCAGGATGGGGCATTTACAACAAGGCTTTGAGATTCTGAGTAAATCAGTGCAAGAGGTTATTTTCTGTTTCTTTTGTGGACATTGGCCATTTTACTAATCGGTGAGATTGCTCAGGGGCTTTCCTGGTAGCTCAGCTGGTAAAGAATCTGCCTGTAATGCGGGAGGCCTGAGTTTGATCCCTGGGTTAGAAGATTGATTCCTGGGTTGGGAAGATCCACTGGAGAAGGGATAGGCTACCCATTCCAGTATTCTTGGGCTTCCCTGGTGGTTCAGCTGGTAGAGAATCCACTTGCAATGCGGGAGACCTGTGTTCGATCCCTGGGTTCGAGCCCTGGGTTAGGAAGATCCCCTGGAGAAGGGAAAGGCTATCCACTCCAGTACTCTGGCCTGGAGAATTCCATGGGCTGAGATTGCTCAGAGTCTAACTTCCATTTCCTGTAAGTACTTCAGTTGTGACATGAATTTTCCACTCTGTAAAATGGTGTGGAATGTCCAAACTCAATTTAATTGTTCTCAATCAATCTCGATTGATCTAACAGTCATTAAACCCCTCGATGGGTCACTGAAGGGGCCCTGGGAAGGGCAGGTGTTCACAGCCCCCATCCTAGACAAAGCCTTGATTCCCTTGGCAGAGAGACAATCCAGGTCTTTTGATGAAAGTTCTCTGGATAGTTTTAAGGCGAAAAACAGAATACTTTCTCTAAGTTCAGTTTAAATATACAACATAAGGCACTTTCTAAAGAGGACCCTCAGTTACCAACCTGTTTGCATGACATGTGTGTGTGGCTCAGTCATGTCTGACTCTTTGTGATCCCATGGACTGTAGCCAGCCAGGCTCCTCTATCCATGGGATTTTCCCAGGCAAGAACACTTGAGAGGGCTGCCATTCCCTTCTCCAGGGGACCTTCCCAACCCAGGGGTCGAACCTCATCTCCTGCACTGGCAGGCAGATTCTTTACCACTGAGTTACCAGAGAAGCCCGATTTTCAAGATATTTTCTGTATGAAATGTGGACATTCGTCCACATAAACACAGGAGATGAGCAGGATCTTCTTGAACGCCCTGTAGCTGGATATCATTTTTATTTGGTTATCTTTGGCTTAACATTTATGAGACGTGTGCTTGGATGCCCTTGAGCCTCTCAACACCTTCCTTACTGAGTTCAAGACTCTCTGGCCCTTGCTCGGTGAATTAGGTGTGCGGACTATTTCTGTGACAGGAGGTGAAACTGAAGGCTCTTATTGCCCTGGACCTGACATAGAAAAGTTGTCCCTGGGAAGGCTGGTCCCTTCAGCTCAGAGCTGACAAACTCAAGTGGCCACACAGGTGAGGCTGATAGCAAGAAAGGGTGATGCCGGCCAGGTACAGGGGAGCAGGGAGTGCCTGTCCTGCCTGGGGCTGACTTGCTGAAGACCCTGGTCCAGCATTGCAGGGAAGTCAGAACCTGAACTTGGAGTCTCCTGGCCGTGAGAGCCCCGGTGCACCCAAACACCTTGGTGGGAGGGAGGGGTCTGAGGGCCCCAAGTTTGTCACATCTGCTTGGTGCCCTCAACAGAACAGAGGCACCTCCCGCTGGGAGGCCCAGTCCCCAAACCCAGACCAAGAATGGCTTAGAAGTGGTTAGCGGTTGGAAGATACAGAAACAGAATCAATTTGAATGAAAGCATCTTTAAAAGAAGTTTCAGCTCTGGTTTGCCTCAGGCCTTACCACTCCCTGGTATCTTACCCTAGCTCCCAGGCCTGCATCTGTGCTTCCGATCTGTTCCCTATAGGCGTCTGCACGTAGGCTGTGTGTACAAACAGAGGGCTCCTGGGTGGCGCTAGTGGTAAAGAATCTGCCTGTCAAGGCAGGAGATGCAAGAGACACAAGTTCAATCCCTGGATCAGAAGATCCCCTGGAGGAGGGAATAGCAACCCACTCTTGCCTGAAAAGTTGCATGGACCAGAGCCCAGCAGGTACAGTCCACAGGTTGCAGGGTTGCAAAGAGTCAGATGCAATTGAGCACGCACGCACAAACAGATGGGTATTTTAGTTTCTTGTCTGTTTGGGTGTGACTCACTGGAGATCTAGGGTCGAACCAAAAAATGCAGGACCAAAAATTATTATAAATGACATCCTGTGGCCCACAGAGTGGGCCTTGGCCTTGGGAAGGGGGAGGGGGTTTCCTTTCCACCCGAACTTTCCCCTTCTGGTCTGTAACGTGCTAATTGTGACATTGGAAACAAAATGCCTGAAGCGTGGATCACAGCACTCGATCCATAACAGAAACTCAATGTATGAAACCTAATTATTGCCGCCATGAGCATTTTATGAGGAATATTTTTATTAGAATAACCACCTCACTGGACCCAAATACACAAATAGCCTTGGAGTCACTGCAGAAAGGCCTGTGTTCACAAGCTTACAGGGCTCCTCTGCCAGGGGTTTCTTAGGACAAACACAATAGAGGCGAAATTCTAAAGCCCCAATTAAGTGGAAAAGGTCGCTTTTACGGTAACAATAGGGCAGAGCTAAGCAACAACAAAAAAAAAGCTACTTAGTTTGGCAACCTTTGTTCTGAAGAATCTTCTGAAGAAGCCCCCCTGGAACCTTCTGAATGGGGCCTGAGCCAGGCTTCTTAATCCCCTGCCTGTCTCACATAGGGTTAATTGAAAGCTGGGGAGGAGGGGGCGTCCCCTTTTGTGGCAGACGCTGGTCAAAGAACAAAAACCAATCTCCAGGTTCCAAAGGGCTGCTTCCTCCATCTCTGTGCTAAAACCACCCGGTGACCCCTCTTCCTTCTCCGCCCGGAGGGGTGGAGAGAAAAGTCAATCTTGCCAACACACCGAATTTACTGGAAAAGGTGGGAAGCTCCACCTCAAGATCCAAATTTGAACGCAGACCCCCAGCCCCTGTCAGACACTGTGGCCCTTCTTCATCTGGGGGGGCCACAGACGTCCCTCTGGCTCCGGTCGCAGCTTGGGCTGGAGGCCTCCACTCCCCACCCCAGCCCCACCCCCAAACAGCAGGTTGCACCCGGTAATTAAACCTCTGGGGCCCAGAGATTTTGGACTCCAGGTTTGGAGAAACATGACAGAAAACCTGCCCCCAGCTCCTCCTGCTAGCCTGTGGGAATTTTCTTTAGTTACACATGGCTTCCCAGGTAAACAAGCTTGGAAGAGAAAAAAAAAAAGTCACTGGCGGGAATTAAATTAGCACCTTAGCGTTGCTTGTAATGAAGCAGTCTGCTTAATGAGATGAGCATGAACTGGTAAGGTTGAAAACAGAAGAGTGTAGCCAAAAGTGGAGGCTTTGCTCCCGCTTTCATAGGTCCTTCGCGGAACATCCTTATTAAATACGATGATTTCTTAAATACGAAGGTGCTTTGTTTACAATCGACAGATTGGAGTCATGCGGATCCGGCTCTTGTTACCTAAGGACTATGCTACAGGGGTGCACGCGTCCTCATTCTCTGGGCTCCCTTTCTGGAAACGCTCATGGTTCCACCGTCTGTCTGGGAGTCTGGTCTGAGGGTGAAGGAAGGCTCTATAAGGCCATGCCCTGAACATTTAGGATGTGGGTGGCGCCGCTGAGGTCCATTCATCTGGGACTCGGACACTGCCTCCGGCACACACAGGCCAAGAGCCGTCGGGCACATGGCAGGGTGCAGTAACTCACCCGGGACCACAGACGGCACGTGATGACATCCAGGCTCAAGGGGAGCTCTGCTGATCAGAGCCATGCTTCCAGCACAGACCGAGGTCCCCAGACTCTGTGCCCATATGGTGCAGGAGTGTCCACACAGTCCCCAGCATCTGTGTCCAAGGAAGGGACCGTCTTGCCTGACCTGGGGTTTGAGGTCCACCTGGGAACGTGGAGTCTGCCCAGGTGTCCCTGAGGCTACAGTTCACAGACGGGCACTTCGGCTCGGGCATAATCACAGGGCAAGTCTGCTGGTCGGGCTTCCCTGAGAGCTCAGCTGGCAAAGAGTCCGCCTGCAGTGCAGGAGACCCCGGAGACCCCGGTTTGATTCCTGGGTCAGAAGATACACTGGAGAAGGGATTGGCTACCCACTCCAGAATTCTTGGGCTTCCCTGGTGGCTCTGCTGGTAAAGAATCCACCTGCAATGCCGGAGACCTAGGTTCAACCGCTGGGTTGGAAAGATCCTCTGGAGAAGGGAAAGGCGACCCACTCCGGTATTGTGGCCTGGAGAATTCCATGGACTGTGTAGTCCATGGGGTCACAAAGAGTCGGACATGACTGAGTGACTTTCACTTAATGTCTGCTGGTCGGGGGAAGAAAGAAGGACACCTTCAAACATGTGCCGGGGATGCGTGTGCAGGCCGCTCTTGCGAGACCTGTGTGTGTCCAGGGTCACCCCGTGGTCTTTCACGGGGGAGGCTGGGTCTCCTGGTGTCCTTCCAAGGGTGGACGTGGGCACCCCCCAGCCTGAAATGTGTCCTTCCAAGGACACAGAGGGAAGAAGGTGGGTGTCTTCAGCAGCCTCCCTTGACCTGGCTCCCCGCCATTCCTCCAATAAGGAGCGCATCCTTGTTGCATGAGGTGAAGACAGGAGACCCGGTTCCCAATGGGCCTCATTGCCTCCCAACAGCATGACCAAAGCAGACTGCTGAGTCAGTCCTCAGTCCCTCAGTCATCTTGAACCTCCATTTTCGGCCTGATAAACCCATGTCCAAAGGATCGTGATGATTAAAAAAAAAAAAAAAAAAAGAAACCCAGAGCCGGGACGATTCAATGGGAGGACGGTGCAGCTGAAGTTCGCTGCTGACCTGAGCCCCACATAGGAGGAGGAGGACATTCAGCATTGTTAGGCGGCAGTGACTGGTCCCTTCATCCTCTCGCCATCCCCAGTGTCCTCATCCTGCCTTCATCGTCCCGAGGATGGACGTGGGGAGGCCTCCAGGAGGGGGTTCAGGGGAAGCAGGGAGATGGCATTTTCCTTTTCGTCCCCCTCAAAGCACGTTCTGTAGAGACTTCCACATCAGTGTCAGCAGACAAAGCTAGTTGTTCAGATAGAGATGGTGATGGGAGACGGGCTGTTTAGATGCCAGGTTCTGGGCGTTTGGAACCAGCGGTCACTACAATGGCTGTGGTCGTAGAGCTTATGATAGCAGGGATAGAAGAAGGAGTTGACGGTCAGTGAATATTTACTCTATGTCCCAGATGCTCTTTATTTACCCGGATTTTCTATTTCTTACAAAAACCATAGAGGTAGTAGGGGTTTCATTTTCCCTGTGAACAGACAAGGGGTCTATCAGTTGGAGGAATGAAACGCTTGGCCCAGGCACCACCTAGCCAGTGGCCAGCGCAGCTCTGGAGGATCCGTGTATCCATGGCTCCCTGTCTGCCTTGTCACAACACATCCTCCCCTCTGGGCTTATTTCCTTGGGAACAGAGGTCTTGGGGAAAAAAGCTCTGGGTGTGTGTGTGTGAGGCCGAGAGCACGGTGGATTCTAGTGAGCGCCTCATGAGTGATGGTTTCCCCAGCCTCCTTCATCCCAGGCACAGTTCAAACCCCCGGTACAGCCAAGGGACCCCGGGTTCCATCTGAAATGAGCTGTGGGCAGGGACCTTGGCTGGCTCTCCCCCTAGTGGCAGTCAGCAGAACCGCCCTGTTCCCTTTGGGCAAGCCCCTCCTTGACTTCATCTCTCAATAGACTGCAAGTTTCTTGAAGGCAAGGTCTCTCCAGCAGTTTACTGTCCACCGATGTCTTCTGAAAGCTGGGATCACAGGGCATCGAACAAGGCACGGTGACTTTCTGTGAGCAGCTATCGTCAAGGGGACAGAGGATAGGAACCTAGGCAGGACAAACACACAGACATCCGAGGATGGTTTTGGGAGCAGAGAAAGGAACGCCTGATTCTGCCCAGGAGAAGTGATCTGAAAAGGCGCTGAGGGTGGGGAGCAGCATTGGGTCTCCACCTAATAAAGGCACCTGCTTCAACAGGTGGGTTCCTGGGCAGCGGGGCAGGGCAGGGGGTGAAGCCGTCAGAGCTAAAGAAACCCTGGGGACAATGGAGTTGGTCTCTAGCAGTGGGGGAGACAGTGTGAGGAGACGGCAGGTGACTTTCCCAGCTGATGGATGCTCTTTACCATCTCCATTTTAAACAATTTAATTTTGGCTGTTCTGCGTCTTTGTTGCTGTGCTTTTCTCTACCTGCAGCAAGCAGGTGAAGTAAAAGTTGCTTAGTCGTGTCTGACTCTTTGTGAGTCCATGGACTGTATATTCTGGCCTGGATTCTCCAGGCCAGAATACGGGAGTGGGTAGCCTATCCCTTCTCCAGGGAATCTTCTCAACCAAGGGATTGAACCCAGGTCTCCGGCATTGCAGGTGGATTCTTTACTAGCTGAGCCACCAGGGAAGCCCAAGAATTCTGGAGTGGGTAGCCTATCCCTTCTCCAGTGGATCTTCCTGGCCTAGGAATTGAACTGGGGTCTCCTACATTGCAGGCAGATTCTTTATCAACTGAGCTCTCAGGGAAGACTGTGGCAAGCAGGGACTGCTCTCTAATTGTGGCCATGGGCTTCTCATTGCAGTGGCTTCTCTTGTTGCTGAGCATAGGCTCTAGGGCACTTGGGCTTGTGTAGTTGCAACAGATGGACTCAGTAGTTGCAACTCCTGGGCTCTAGAGCACAGGCTTAGTTGCTCTGCAGCATGTGGGATCTTCCTGTATCAGGGATTGAACCCGTGTCTCCTTCATTGGCAGGCAGATTCTTTACCACTGAGCCACTAGGGAAGTCCCAGCGTCCCTGTCTTTGAAAAATCATCTGTAAGATGCAAAGCAACACCTGGATGGATACTTAACAGAAGCCAAGAATTTTAAAATTAAAAAAAAAAAAATTAGAAACCTCAAACGGAGAATGAAACAGGAATAAGACCCTCAGATATTAACATTTCCCCGCCCCCAAAAGTTTCAGCTTATCATTTACCTCGCTAGTTATCCCTAATGAGGACAGTGGCCAATAGTTGAATACATAAGTTGTAAAGTTCAAAGCCAAATAGCAACACAGGCATAGTCTACTATGTAAGTGATCCATGCCTAGTGTGCACTCATCGGCGTGCACTTGGTAAGCGTTTTTGGTCCAGACCGTGTGTACAGGGTCCCCACAGGGTTGGAGCACAGAGTCAGCAGGGTTGTGAGAGGCTGAGCTCACATCACAGAACAGAAGAGACGCCCGTCCACGCTCAGGCATCTGAATACCCCTTTGGCATTGGCTGTGCAGCTCTCTGTGTGAGCTCCTGCACCTCTTTGCCTGGACACCTCTTGGAAGGAAGATGTGTACCTCAGTCAGGGTGGGCCTCACCCCGAAGCAAGAGCTGAGGACCGCCGCCTCCCTGGACGGCTTCTTAGCGGGTGGGCAGGCGAGACCCTGCCCAGAGATGTCACAAGGCGGGCTGGCAGGGGCCCGGCTGACCTGGAGCTGTAGACAGCTCCTGAGCCACAGCCTTAGGCCTTGCACTCGTGAAACCTCAGCCCAGAGTCAGGGGTGAAGCTCCATGGGGTCTTGCCCCGCGTGCCTGAGGTGGGATCCCCCGTGATGAGCCCCCGGGCTCCCCTGATCTTCAGTCACCTCCCTGAGTCCTTCTCGCCTTCTCAGTGGACGCACTTTAAAGCCGTTGGAGCCCACACTTGTGTTTCGTTTCTGCTGTCAGAGACCCAAGGCAGCACCAGGTCCCCTGCCCTCAGAGCTCCTGTTCAGGGACAGACCAGGCAAGGAAGGACCACCTCCCCGCGGCTGAGGAAGTCCCCGTAGGCGTGAGGGAAGTACTCAGTTGCCTAAGGCGCAAGCAGGAACTTAACTACAACTCATCTCTCCAAGCTACTGTGTTTTTTTGTTTTTTTTTTAAGAAGGAGAAAGCACTGCTTTGATCTTAAACAAGACAAATGTTCTTTGGATGGGCCCACCGCGGGGCATCAGGAGCAGGACTTGACAGGGCTCCGGAGCCAGCAGGCACCAGGCCAGGTGGTGATTTCTTCTGGGGCATTTCCCCTGGTGGCCGGGGGTGGGAAAGGGTGGTGTGAACAGACCAGGCTGGAGGCTGTTGTCACTGGGTGGGGGTTGGGTTTCACTCTGATTTGCTCGCAGGTGGCTTCCCGGGGAGAGGCTGTGTTTCAGCAGAGCCCCCGTCCTGCCTCCCTGCCCCCGCCCCTAGGGGCACACGTGTACAGTTAGGGGAACACAGCGGGGCTGGAGCTTTCCACCATACACCCCGCCCTGCAGAGTCTGCCGAGCCCCTTCTCAAATGTCCAGAGTCCCTCTGCCGGGTTCCCCAGAACAGATGTCAGCCTGGCTCCTATGACATTCACTCATGAACTTCACAGATGCCGAGTGATGGACCCCTGGCTGTTGCATGTACTTTGCTGCATGTTTCGAAAGCACGCTGGTGTGGTTTTGTAGAGACTCTGCTCCCGGTGAAATTCTGATTTCTGTTCTCATCAGCCTTGCCCTAGAACTTTGCCAGGGAAGAGGAACCCTAGCAGCCCCCAGCCTTCCTGCTAGAGGGAATGGCAGACTTAGGAAAAGGAGGTGTTTATCCAGGTTTGCCAGGTTCAGGGACCGGCTTGGGGCTCAAATCTCTGCTCCAAATTTCTCATCCATCTGGGCTTTTTATGTCTCAAAATCTAACTCCATATTATCAGAACTTTTACAGATGGCACATTTAAAAATAAATGGTTCCATAATTTTAATTTTTTAAAGACTTTATTATTTTAGAGCAGCTTTAGGTTCACAGCAACATCAAGGGAACACACAGAGACTTCCCATGTGCCCCAGATCCCATAGACGCACAGCCCCACCCATCATCAACTCCCCCACCAGAGCAGGACCTCAGTTATGCCTGATGAACCTGCCCTAACGTGTCACCATCACCCAGAGTCCACAGTTTACATGAGGGTCCCCTCTGGCTGTTCTGCGTTCTGTGAGTTTGGACAGTGTGTGATGACACGAACCCACCTTTACGGGTCTCACCGAGTGGTTTCGCTGCCCTAAACCGCCCTGTGCCCTGTCCATTCATTCTGACTCCCAGTCCCTGGAAACCACTCACCTCTTTACTGTGTTCATAGTTTTTCCTTCTTTGATGTTTTTTGAGGTTTCATTGCTAGCCCGAGTGGTTATATGAGTAAAGAGTTCCACCCACCACAGCCTACGGGTCAGATCGGCCAGGTGTCCACCTTCAGGACAGAAGCATTTCAGGAAAGCCCTGACAATAGCTTCCTTGTAAGTATCAGAGGCTTCCTGTCTCCATGGCGACATGGTTCCACCCCTGCTCTGAAAACTGATGTCCCTTCTGGATTCTGTTGCGTGTCCTTCTCTTATACCCTCCACCTTTGCTCTTTGGTACACACCCCACCTGGACACCCATATCCTGGGTTCCTGCCCAGCTTTCTGGGCTCTCCCAAGCTCTTTGGACCTAGCTCCTCAGGCAGGACTTGGTGGTTGTGCTGACCGCTGCTCCTGTCCCTGGAGATGCCAGCTGGGTTTCAGAGGGATCTCCTTGGATAAATCTCCAAGGAAAGAACAGATGCCATGTTTAAGCCGGTCTTTCTGATGTGGTGCACTACCTATCCCAGAGTCTGAGGTCTTGTATCCGGGTTTCTAGGACTTTGGGTACAAAGACATCACTTGCTGAGCTGGACTCCCTGGCTTCAACCATAGCCCTGAGTCAGTGTGTGGGGTGAGTCCGCCTCCAACGCAGGGGGCCCCGGGCTGCTGGGGGAGGCACTGTGGTGTGGAAGAGCCCGTGAGGCTGAGTGCTCTGGGAAGGGGGACATCGTCTCCTCACTTGCCAGTGCACCTTTCTGTTCTTATGAGGCCATGAGACTAGGGATCCTGCAGACGTCTGGGCTGCTGGCTGCAGCTATGTGTCCCACCCCCCCGACACACACACTGCCCGGAAGCCATGGACGAGGTGCTGGTGGCCACGCCCTGCGAGGGAACACCCGTACCACATTGCAGACGCTGCCACATTTCCACATGACCATTCACTCATGGTGGGGGTCCCCTCCCATTGTGGAGAACCACAGCCCACCCCTTCCCTGTCTGCTCCCATCTGGGCTATTGCCCTGCCCTCTCTGGCTGGTCCAGAGCAGCTGGGGTCATGGAAACTACTCAAGACTAGGGGTCAGAAGGCTCAGATTCTAGGCTCCCTCTGCCACCATGGACCGGGACCATGAACTGGTCTCTTTCCCTGACTTTGGTTTCCAGTGGACACAGTGGGGGTGTTTCTATGCATTCCTGGTTCTCTACGCAGGGCCCCTGTCTGGTTTCTCTGTGCCAAAAAATACTTTTAACTAGGTTCTAACCTCAGATGCTTGGGCTCAGGAAGTTGGAACAGGGTTCAGACAGAAGAAACTTGGGGCACAAAACAGCTGCGGAGATGCTGATGGGCTCTGCTGGGTCTCGGTTACAGTGTTCCCCTAACTAGTCCTTGCTGGATCTGTAATCGCACCCCCAACATGACACCAGCAGCCTGGCCCTGTCGGGACAGCATCCCCAGGCTGTGATGCTGTGCGTGAGATGCAGCCTGCGATTGTACGTCTTCTGCTGCTCTGTCGGCTCCAGATGCTCTGGGATCCGTGGGTCATAAGTCGAGGATCAGTTGTTGTTCAGTCGCTCAGCCGTGTGTGACTCTTTGCAACCCCAAGGACTGTAGCACACTAAACTTTCCTGTCCTTCACTGTCTCCTTGAGTTTGCTCAGAGTCATGTCCATTGAGTTGATGATACCATCCAACTATCTCATCCTCTGTCATCCCCTTCTCCCACCTTCAATCTTTCCCAGCATCAGCGTCTTTTCCAATGAGTTGGCTCTTCTCATCAGGTGGCCAAAGTCTTGGAACTTCAGCATCAGTCCTTCCAATGAATATTCAGGGTGGATTTGCTTTAGGATGGACTGGAAATCAGCAGGGACCTCCAGTCATAAGTGAGATTGAATCAATCCTAAGATGCTGTCTGGGAGCAGCACAGGAGCAGCCCCTGCAGGTCCAGCATTCGCAAAGCCATGACCAGGTGTTCATGGTAGAGCCCCGAGTCCCCAAGGACTTTCCTTGAACAGAAGGACAGCCCTGGAATTGTAGCCCTGCAGAGTCTGGCCTCATTCATTTAGGTGCCCACCCTTCACCAGGCAGCTCCACTCGCTGAGGTCACCCTCGCTGACTGGCACTCACTCCCATCAGCAGAGAAATGAGACGCGACCTCTGCTGCTGTCCTGGCCCCTTTGCCTACGGATTAAATATGTCAGTAGAAACGGTGATAATAATTAAGTTTGTCGGGAAAAGTTACTGAGGTTTCCTTGGTATTTCCCCCTCTTCTGTGGATAGGTTTTCTTTCTGACAAAATAGGCAAGACCGTGTGGTCTCCTGCCTCTGGGATTACTAATATTCCACACCACAGGCCCTGGAGCAGAGGAGTCGAGGCAGCTAGATGGCATTCAAGGCCTTGTATGTGAAAGCCTGGGCTTCCCAAGAGGAATCGTACTGGACAGGCCAGCGGAGGAAGCCACAGGGATGTGGGAGATGCAGGGATGGGAGGCCAAGAAAAGGCCCCAGAAGGCTTGGGTGGAGCTTGGGATAACTTCCTGTCGCTCACATCATTGTGACTGTGGTCCAGGGAGTCCCCAGGACTCTGCTCACATCCGAGATGCTGGGGGATATGAGGATAATGGACACAGGCATTGTGGACAGGGACAAAGAATCCCTGTATCCACACTCAGCTCAGATGCAGCCCACCTCAAAGGGGAGCACAGGAACTGAACAGGAGTTTATCCTTGGGGCCCTCAGGGCTGAAGAACAGAAAAGGTGTCCCTGAGCGGTTGGACTATACAGAGCCTTCTGGAATTTTGTTCAAGTCTGGGAGAGAGGGCTAAAGATATGACTCATTTGCAGTGAGAAGGTTGAAGAAGCATTTGGATCAGATTTTATTTAACTTGGAGAAGTAATGGCACGTGATAGCTCTTCTGGGGCCTAACGGGCTTGCGGGCCCTCACAGAGGGAAGGGGGTAGAAGGTGATGTGATGGCCTGTCTCCTGGTGTTCATCTCCAGGGAAACGAAAGTTGTCTTCAGGAGACGGAGAGGTACAGGGCCCACACCACCACAATGCTGAGAGCAGAGCGGGGAGTGCCCTCCACCCGGCCCCAGCACAGCTGGGCTCGAGCTATGCCAGCATCTTCAGTGGAGACAGCGAGGGAGGGGAGGAGAAAGTGCAGCAGGACAGGAGGGTGTGTGTGTGTGTGTGTGTGTGTGTGTGTGTGGTGTGTGTGGTGGTGGTGTGTGTTTGTGTATGTGTGGTGTGTGTGTGGTGTGTGTGTGTGCATGCACTGTGTGTGTGTGGTATGTGTATGTGTGTGATGTATGTGTGTGTGGTGTGTGTGTGGTATGTGTATGTGTGTATATATGTGGTGTGTGTGGTGTGTGTGTGTGCATGGTGTGTCTGGTAGGGTGTGTGTGGTGTGTATGTGTGTGTGTGGTGTGTGTGCATGTGTGTGTGTGTGTGGTGTGTGTGTGTGGTATGTGTATGTGTGTATATATGTGGTGTGTGTGTAGTGTGTGTGTGTGCGCGGTGTGTCTGGTAGGGTGTGTGGTGTGTGTGTGTGTGTGTGTGTGTGGTGTGTGTGTGTGTGTGTGGTGTGTGTATATGAGTCATGTGTATATATATGTGGTGTGTGTGTGGTGGTGTTTGTGTGTGTGCAGTGTGTGTGTGTGCGATATGTGTGCTGTGGTGTGTTCATGTGTGTGTGTGGTGTGTGTATATGAGTGATGTGTGTATATGTGGTGTGTGTGTGTGGTGTGTGCATGTGTGTGTGGTGTGTGTATATATGTGGTGTGTGTATGCAGTGTATGTGTGTGTGCGGTGTGTGTGTGCACTGTGTGTGTGTGATATGTGTGCTGTGGTGTGTTCATGTGTGTGTGTGGTGTGTGTATATGAGTGATGTGTGTATATGTGGTGTGTGTGTGTGGTGTGTGCATGTGTGTGTGGTGTGTGTATATATGTGGGGTGTGTATGCAGTGTATGTGTGTGTGTGGTGTGTGCATGCACTGTGTGTGTGCGATATGTGTGCTGTGGTGTGTTCATGTGTGTGTGTGGTGTGTGTATATGAGTGATGTGTGTATATGTGGTGTGTGTGTGTGGTGTGTGAATGTGTGTGTGGTGTGTGTATATATGTGGTGTGTGTGTGTGCAGTGTATGTGTGTGTGCAGTGTGTGTGTGCACTGTGTGTGTGTGCATGCACTGTGTGTGTGTGGTGTGTGTGTGGTATGTGTATGTGTGAGTGATGTATGTGTGTGTGGTGTGTGTGTGTGGTATGTGTGTATATATGTGGTGTGTGTGGTGTGTGTATAGTGTGTGTGTGTGCGGTGTGTCTGGTAGGGTATGTGTGGTGTGTATGTGTGTGTGTGTGGTGTGTGTGTGTGGTGGTGTGTGTGTGGTGTGTATGTGTGTGTGTGCAGTGTGTGTGTGTGCGATATGTGTGCTGTGGTGTGTTCATGTGTGTGTGTGTGTGGTGTGTGTATATGAGTGATGTGTGTATATGTGGTGTGTGTGTGTGGTGTGTGCATGTGTGTGTGTGTGCAGTGTATGTGTGTGCGGTGTGTGTGTGCAGTGTGTGTGTGTGTGGTACAAGAGTAGACCAAGCTACACAAATATTTCATTGATTCCCAAGTTGGGCTAGTCAGGAATAAACACTTTCTGCCTGGTAAACGTTCCGTAGGATTTCAGCGTAAATTAGTGTTCGTTTTTTATGAGGAGTTTTACATTTTTCTTTCGTGCTGGAGTGTGGTAGATTTCTGCTGCTGTGCTCATTTCGGGTGCACAACAACGTGACTCAGTTATCCGCATGCATGTACCTGTTCCTCTTCAAATCCTTTTCCCATTTAGGGAAATTAAGTAGAGTTCCCTGTGCGATAGAGCAGGTCCTCGCTGGTTATCTATTTTATATGTAGTAATGCATATATGTTCATCCCAAATGACTAACTTATTCATCCTCACCCTCATCTCTTCCCTTTGGTAACCAAAAGGTTGTCTTCTATGTATGTGAGTCTGTTTCTGTTTTGTAAATGAAAAGTTCATTTGTATCTCTGTTTTATATTCTACATGCAAGTGATTAAGTGATAAAAATGTATGAGCTTTAAACACACACACACACACATGCCTCTGTTGCCTGCCCCCCGCCCCCGGTCCCTGCCCCCTGGGGCAGACCTCAGGCCCAACCAGCATCTGGAAGGTCAGAGCACGAGGAGGCATCAGTCCTGGGTGGCTATCACCCTGAGTGCCCCAGGGGAGCAGGGTGGCCTGCATCACTGCTCAGAATTACCCAGGCTCTTCACAACTCACAATCTCCCCAGCCAGCCAGAGGGCAAACCTTTCTGTTAGGGATCCGGAGGGCAAATCTTTTTTTGTGAGAAGTCCAGGGGCAGGTGTGTTCATGGTGGTGGCTGCACGGGGGAGCCACCTGCCTGCAGCCCTTACCTCATGGCCTGGCATCAGCCTGAGTGAGCACCCTTGGCTCACAGAGGCCTCTGCCTGTAGTGCCTGGTGCCCCACAGATTTCTCATAAGCATCACAGATTTGGAGAGAGACCTGGGGAAAGGCAGCTGGCTTGGGAGTTTATCAGCCCCACATGGAGAGCATATATATTCAAAAAGAACGATGGCACCCCACTCCAGTACACTTGCCTGGAGAATCCCACGGACAGAGGAACCTGGTAGGCTGCAGTCCATGGGGTCGCACAGAGTCGGACACGACTGAGCGACTTCACTTTCACTTTTCACTTTCATGCATTGGAGAAGGAAATGGCAACACACTCCAGTGTTCTTGCCTGGAGAATCCCAGGGACGGGGGAGCCTGGTGGGCTGACGTCTATGCGGTCGCACAGAGTCGGACACGACTGAAGCGACTTAACAACAGCAACAGCAGGTAACAAAGTAGTCATGCATGGATGTGAGAGTTGGACCATAAAGAAAGTTCAGCTCCAAAGAATTGATTCTTTTGAACGGTGGTGTTGGAGAAGACTCTTGAGAGTCCCTTGGACAGCAAGGAGATCCAACCAGTCCATCCTAAAGGAAATCAGTCCTGAATACTCATTGGAAGGACTGATGCCGAAGCTGAAGCTCCAATACTTTGGCCACCTGATGTGAAGAACTGACTCATTGAAAAAGACCCTGATACTGGGCAAGATTAAAGGCAGGAGGAGAAGGTGATGACAGAGGATGAGCTGGTTGGATGGCATCACCGACTCAATGGACATGAGTTTGGGTAATCTCTGGGAGTTGGTGATGGACAAGGAAGCCTGGTGTGCTGCAGTCCATGGAGTCTCAAAGAGTCAGACACGACTGAGTGACTGAACTGAACTGAACTGAACCAAGGTAACAAAGAGGCTGTTAAAAGCTCCAAATAGGAGCTTCCTTTCCCAGCAACATCCCAGCTGCTTTTCAAATAGGTTCTGTGGTCTTGCGTGCTCTGTATACCCTCCCGTCCTCTCCTCCTGACTCAGCTGAAGGAGGGTGGAGGTTTATCCTTCCTGAAAGGAGAGCAATGCAAAGGGCAGTGTCCGGTCTGCACAGACAACCCTGAACAGGGAGGCATTTTCCAGGTGCCTCTGCAAGGCAGGACGCTGTCTGGGTGAAAAGCCTCTGTTAAACTCTGAGACCCTTTCAGCACATGTCAGCCTGTCTGGTGATGTCTCCAAGTGTCTGGGATGATGACTCCAAGGGCTTTTATTTCAGATACAGTCACCTGCACAGCTTCACCCTGAATGTCTCGGGGAAAGGTCCTTTGGGACTGCTTTGCTTTTTGAAAGGAACCACGGCGACTTGGCCTTTTGACTCAGCTGGATGTGAATGTGGTGGCTTGCTCTCTCTGCTCCAAAGCTGTACAGGAACATGTGGAAATGTTCTGTTTCTCAGATCAAAAACCATGTGCGCCACATTTTCCCAGACCTGATCTTAATGTAGATAAAAGTGAGAAACCCAGAAGGGAGCCTGCTGTCGAAGGCCTGCATTGTATGCCCTAATTTAATCATCGTGTGCCTTGGGATTTCTTTGCATAAATTACAACCACGGCATCACTTTCACAAAAGGTGGCCTCTAATCAGTTCAGATCTCCGAGAGATGGCCTGCAAGTCCAAAGCAGAGAAGGGCTGCCCTCCACCCTCCAGAGCTGGAGGCGGCACCTGGGGCTCGTGGTGGACGCCCATCCACCAGCACCTCCCGGTTCTTTGCCTACTCAGTTCATTTTCTTTTTCACTTGACATCTGCTAGCTGCTGGGTTCTTATTTTCTGGGAACAAAGGGTCATTGGCAATGGGTGCCACCCTGGTGTCTGGAGAAGGGGGGCTTCCAAGAGGCCCCCTGGAGTAGAGAAGTAGTGGAGGGAACCGTCCTCTTCAGGTACCTCCTGTGGCCTCCTGTTTCTTGTCGTCTCCTTTTCCCTTCCATTGGACAAATGCAGTTGTTAAATTGTCTGCATTTTCAATGCTCCTGGGTCTTCATCAGGGAATGCACTGTCTCTCATGCTTCTCTGAGCAGACCTGGGCCCATGGCCTCCCTCTCTCCAGGCCTAGGAGGGTCTGTCTCCCTTGGGGCCCTGGGAGAGGTTTTGTAAGGCCCTGCATTGAAGGCAGGCCACCAGCCAGCTGTGCGTGTCCACATGGTGCCGATCCCAGAGCGTATGGACAATCCCTCTGGAAGAATGGGGTTGAGAAGATTTATCAGGATAGAAGTAGCTCATTCCCATCCTTGGAGCATCCCCTCACAAAGGACATTTGCTGTAAAGACAGAATTGAGTCTGTGGAAACTTTATTCTTTATTTCCCAGTGGGTTAACCCTAGAGGAAATGGAATTTTTTTTCACATTTTCCCAATAGAGTGATGTTTTTAGTGCCACAATCCTCAAAACAGAACGAAGATCGCATATCACACCTGTATGGGCAACAGCAGGAATGTGTGATGAAAATTCAGGGACTACAAGGGGAGAGCTGCTCTTCAATAAAGGTTAAATGAATGAGTGAGAAATTCAATAGTGTCCATGCTGCTGAAAGAAGTAGTGGTTATCAACATATGCAGGTGTATACCACCTTTTATGACCACAGCAATGCAAAGCCTTCAGTTCAGTTCAGTTCAGTTCAGTCGCTCAGTCGTGTCCGACTCTTTGTGACCTCATGAATCATAGCACGCCAGGCCTCCCTGTCCATCACCAATTCCCGGAGTTCACTCAGACTCATGTCCATTGAGTCGGTGATGCCATCCAGTCATCTCATCCTCTGTTGTCCCCTTCTCCTCCTGCCCCCAATCCCTCCCAGCATCAGAGTCTTTTCCAATGAGTCAACTCTTCACATGAGGTGGCCAAAGTACTGGAGTTTCAGCTTTAGCATCATTCCTTCCAAAGAAATCCCAGGGTTGATCTCTTCAGAATGGACTGGTTGGATCTCCTTGCAGTCCAAGGGACTCTCAAGAGTCTTCTCCAACACCACAGTTCAAAAGCATCAATTCTTCAGTGCTCAGCTTTCTTCACAGTCCAACTCTCACATCCATACATGACCACTGGAAAAATGATAGCCTTGACTAGACGGACCTTAGTCAGCAAAGTAATGTCTCAGCTTTTGAATATGCTATCTAGGTTGGTCATAACTTTCCTTCCAAGGAGTAAGCCTTATCTCCTGTCAAATCACCATGAGAACCATTGATATTTATTCCTGAGGGTAAAATAGGAGACCAGCCATCCTGTGGGTGCATGTGGGTGTATGGGTACATGTGTGTGTGTGTGCATGGACACACACACGTCAGCCCACCTGGACAGCCCCGTTCTGCAAGAACTCCTCTTGTTTTGTGTGTTTTCATGAGGTGAGGGGTCATGAGTCAAAATGCTTCCTTGGAATGATGTAAGGAATGTCAGACCATACAGCCTGAGCCAAAAGTCTTCTTCTGACTCAATTTACATGTATAAATATGAAGTTCTGAGTGGAAGAGAATAGTGAAAACAGAGATGGCTATGAAAGGTAGGAAGTACACAACAGATACCTTTTTCTTTCCGCAAATCAGATTGTTCTGTCTTATGAATGCTCTTTTAATGTTCCTATGAGGTCAGACTTGGGAGATGTTTGAATTAGTAGCCTAATGAATCTCTGGTGTAAGACTGTGTGTGTGTGCCTGCGTGTGTGGATGACACATCCACACACACACACGAATGCATATGTCCCCATCTATTGCTGTGTAACTGGAGACAGTCTGGACCCAGTGTTGTGCACATTTGCCTGGCAAAAAGCCCTCCTCCTCCATTTCAATGGGACCTGCCGACATGGGAACCCAGTTGTGGGATTAGTGTTGGGGCTGAAAGAAAAACTTGGCTTCATAACACTCCCCAGTTTTGTTTCTATGTGTTCCTTGTTTCATATTTCCCCCTCTTCTTTCCTTAGATTAAAAAGAGAAAAGAGCTATTGGAATGATCCTGCGGGGTTTCTATTCGTTTAAAAATAAGCCTCCTCACTCAGTGGGACCTCAGATATTTGGGAAGTTATCAACACTGGCTCCGGAGTCGGGCAGAGATGGTGTGCGTCCTGGTTCCCCTGTCTGCTACGCGGGATCTTCCCATCGACTCTGCCACTCCAGCCCTCTTACTGAGGGTTTTCTTACCTGAAGAACAGAGGAAGCTATTCTTACCCTGCTGGGTCATAGTATTGAGTATAGTTCACGTAGGAAAAACACACGGTGCACAGCAGACATTTAATACATAAATAGGCATTATATTACTTTGTCTGTGGGTATGTATCAAAGTGCAATGCCCTTGAAAAGTGAAAATGAAAGGCGCTCAGTCATGTCAGACTCTTTGGGACCCCATGGACTATACAGTCCGTGGAATTCTCCAGGACAGAATACGGGAATGCGTCGCCTTTCCCTTCTCCAAGGGATCTTCCCAACCCAGGGATTGAACCTAGGTCTTCCGCATCGCAGGTGGATTCTTTACTAGCTGAGCAACAATGCCTTTTTATGTATTTAAAGCAAGTACATTACAGGTTAAAAACAGAGGTTTACAAAATGCCAGAAATGGGCAAATTCGAAATATTTGCAAAGCTTTCAGTAAGGAGATAATACAAGAGGGTCTTAGCTCTGCCATGAGTTAGCTTATGTAGCCTTAGACAGGTCATGTCACCTCCCTGGATTTCAGCTGTGTCACAGATAACCGTAAAGAGTCAGTGCCTCCTATAGGCGCCTCTGGTGTGTCCCCTGGAGGGATGTGTGGGTTTGCACCTCCACCTCCCCAGCTGGACGCCTGCAGATCCGCTTCTGGGTTCTCCTCCTGGGAGACTGCGGCCCTTCTTTTCATGTCTCACTTTCCGGAGGTTGTGGTGGGTAGTGGTCTTTCTGGTCCTCAGAGGCAGGGAGGCTAAGCCTCTGCCCCACCCCATGGCCGCTCTGATGTCAGGCCTCCTCCCGCTGGCCACCCTGCTCCTCCAGGGCTCTGCTCTGCTGAGTGGGAGGTCGGAGGCCCCGTCTCTCCGGAGCCTCAGGGGCACTCTCTCATTTCCTGCCACCAGGAATCAGCCTCTCCTCAGCTCCGATTCTGGCTGGGGTCTCTAATTCGCTCACCTCCTCGAGTTCCACTCCCCCTAAGAGGTGGAGGGCAGACCCCAGGCTCCTCCAGCATGGGGGCATCAGGATTTCCCACGAGAACCCAGGAGGCTGCTGGAGCTGGCAGGGACTTGTCATCCAGGTGGCGCGCCCTGGAGCGGACCCCCAGAAGCAGAAGGGACAGCCCCCTCCACCGTCTGTGGGGACACAGAAGGAGCGTCCCTAGCGAAACAAAAGACATTCCCATCAGTGGGGGCCGGGTGGGAAAGCAGCCGGTGGAGACGCCGGGGACGGAAGGTGACCAGAAGGCTGAGTCCCCGGAGACAATTAGAGACAGGCCAGCAGGCAGCAGCTGAGGCCTGGGCCTGGAGAGCCATTTCCTTTGCAGGGCTGCTGCGGAAGGGCCCTTACACTGTCTCTGCCCTGCAGTTTGTCCACAAGGGAAATAACAGCCCAGGTCTCATTGCTCTGGGCGGTAGAGAGGACAATGACCCACCATGAAAAGAAAGATTCTGAGGACGGGAGAAGCAGGCCCACACCGTGGCAATTCAGGCGCTTTTGGATGCCATGAGCACGCTCTTTAATGAAGCCCCTCTTCTTCAGCACATCCTGCTGAAACGCACCTGCCTTCCATCTGCCCGCTGGAGCAGCCAGAGCGTGACTTCAGGCCGTCCTTCCTGAGTTCTGCCCGGGATTGTTCACGCGAGGCAGCCGCGGGCTCACTCGCTCTTTCTCTCTCTCCTTTTTTCTTGCTCTGAAAGATTCTATGAAAACCATATTAAAAAGTATGTGAGCCAAGCGATTCCATTTATCAAAGGGAGAAAGCTGTAAATAGCATTCATTCCGAGAATAGCAAACAGTACTACCAGATTCCTAGGCAAAGGAGGAAGGCCAGAGTCCCCTTAATTGACCTAATCTCCATTTCATGCCCAACTCTGCATCTGCGCCTGCAAGCTGGAACACAAAATATCTTCCTCTCGCAGAATTATTTTCTGCAGCAGCAGTAAACAACCAGGGCCTGAGACATGGGTGTGTGCACCGTTTGCTGAACGACCCTGTCCTGTTTGGTGTCGCTGTGGTGGTGGCTTTTTTTGGGTGGTTTGGTGCTGACTCCGTTCTGCAAATGGGTTCCACTCACATGGGCTGGGCAGTGGGCAGGGCCCCATGTCCGGCCAGGAGGCAGCGGACTGCGCCCGTCTGCCCCCCTGGAAATCTTGCTGTTGCCAGGATGGCGCTGAGGCATTGCTCAGGGCCCCTCCCCTCCTCTCTCACAGATGTTCTTGCATTTTCAGGAGAGGCCCTGCGTGAGCTGCTTCCCTGTCCATATGTGCCTGCTGGCTCCAGCAGCAAGGGAGGCTGGCACAAGCCCAGCCCGGGCCTGGCACCACCCTGGCCCCCACTGCAGCTCAAGCTGCCCGGCTATAGCACTGGCTTCAGCAAAACCACACCCTTTATACCTCCTGGGAGAACGGCTGTCCCAGGAAGAGGGAAGAGAGGGCCCTTAATGATTTGTGCAGGATGCAAAGTAACTGCAGGTCTCCTTATCCAGAACTCCTCATCTGGGGTGCCAGTCTTGAAAGATGCCTGTGTTCTAGAAGCTGTGAGCGGAGCCTCAGAAGTGGTTGTCCTGGGATCCGAGGTCCTCCTGGGTCCTTCTGGCCCTGAGGGCTCACCCGTCAGACACTGGCTCCTGCTGGCTGATCCTCTGTGCCTGGGCATTCTCCAGGCTTCCCTGACCACCAACCCCCTCCCCCGCCAACGTGGTTTCTGGACGCACACCCCTCTCCCTGCCTCCTTCCATCCTCCTTGACCTCGAGCTTCTCTGTGCATTGCCCTGCAGGCTCAGGACCTCTGGGAACACCCTTGTTTCCCCATTGTTTCATTCTTCCGTGATCAGCCCAGTTCTCCCTGGGTCTGTGGAGCTGAGAGGGCTCTTTTTTTTTTTTCTTTCTTTTTTTTATATGTTTGTAATTATTCAGATAAAAGATTGCGAGGCTCTGATTTATCTCCGCTGCCTAAAGAAAAATGCAGAATTAAAGGCAATTCTGCTTTGAGAAAACCCCACCCGTAAAAACAAAATGATGATTCAATGGAAGGTATTGAGGAAAATCTGCAGTTTGAATAAGCTTGATGATTTTTAGCATTTCCAATAGATTGCAAGCCCTTAGCATCATTTATTAACTATTTGGAGACTGTGGATTGATGATTATTATCTCTCCTTTACAGACTAACAGAGGTGTCCACTGTCTTCCAGAGTGGCTGGGGAAAGGAAAGAAAGAAAAACCTGCCAGGAAAATAGTCTGGCTTCTCAAATGGTACATAATGGCTCATGAAATTGAGGAGAGGAGTAGAGACAGAGAGGGAGCTAATATTCAGGTGGAGTCTGTTTGCAGCTAAGGCCTGGGCAGTTCTATGTGGGACATGGTTTGAAGTCAGGGATTTGGTTTCACAGTTTGCACAGGAGAACACACACACTCTCCCAGGTTAGAGGGGTTGGGGCAGAGTGTTCTCTGGGGAAGGGGCTGTGTCTTGCTCAGGGGTGCCTCTCGGGTCCGGCAGCCTGGGCCACTGTCCTATAGGATCTTGAGTGTGCCAACCCTGCCCACCTCCACGGGTGCGAGTGATGTGCCCAGGACACACCTCCATGATTCCAGGGCTCCTCCTCCCCTGTGGGTGCCCCTTCCTGGAGCAGCTTTTCAATCTTTCCATTGTACAAGGTACACCACTCTTCACAAAGCTTTCTCTTGCCTCCCCCCGCCCCCGCCACCTTCGCTTGATGCTATACCTTTCCCTTCAATGTTCCCACTGACAATGGAGATTTTGACTTCCAAGTTTATGCTCATAGTGCTTTCTATCCAGCTCACATTTCTCTGCTGAATCCTGGACAGACAGCTTCAAAGCCTGCTGGGCTCCTCAATGCCCCCAAATGTCCAAACGACCCAGGGGTCTTTGCTGTCTCTGCCCTGACCTCGTCCTTCACTGTCTGCTTCTTCTCCATGGAGTTCACCTCAGTAGAATCAGTGGCATTTGGACAGTTAACCTAGATTGGAGATGCATCCCTTCCTTCACACTTTCACACCCCCTTTTAATTGACTTACTGAGTCTTGCTTCCTCTGACGCAGGAAGATTTTTGGACCCCCTTTCCTCCCGTGACCCCTGCTGGTGCCTAAATTCAGTCTCTGCCCACAGGGATCCAAGGGCACCTGATGGTTTCCTGTCTCTGGTTTGCTCCTCACCCTCCAATAGGTATTCCACCTACTGTAGCTTATTTTTGCATAGAAAACTTATTTTCCAGCACTTAGAGAATAAGCTCTTTAGCCTGACACTCGGGTCTCTTCAACAGAGCTCCCAATCACTCTGTGCACCTGGGCAGGTTCCTGGCTACCCTCTTCCCGAGAGGCTGTGTGCAGGGCCTGGCAGTTCTGCTTGTGCCCCTCCACACATGACACCATCCCTCCCTTTGCATGATAAATCATGTTTTAAGATGCCTTTAAATGCTATCTGTGCTATATAATAATAATACTACAACATATGGTATTTGCTCTCCAGTGTATGCCATGTGGTATATGACATACAGTATATGTCATGTGATATAAGTTATCTGGTATGCTCTATGTGGTATATGCTATCTTGTATGTCATATGATATACTTGATGCAGTATCTGTCATGTGACATATGCTATCTAGTATATGTCATACTCGGAGAAGGTGATGGCACCCCACTCCAGTACTCTTGCCTGGAGAATCCCATGGATGGGGGAGCCTGGTGGGCTGCAGTCCATGGGGTTGCGAAGAGTCAGACACGACTGAGCAACTTCACTTTCACTTTTCACTTTCATGCATTGGAGAAGGAAATGGCAACCCACTCCAGTGTTCTTGCCTGGAGAATCCCACTGGCGGGGGAGCCTGGTGGGCTGACATCTATGGGGTCACACAGAGTTGGACATGACTGAAGCGACTTAGCAGTAGCAGCATATGTCGTACTGTATATACCATGTGGTATATTCCACATGGCATATGTCATGTAGTATATGCTTATATTCAGTTCAGTTCAGTCACTCAGTCATGTCCAACTCTTTGCGACCCCATGAATCGCAGCACGCCAGGCCTCCCTGTCCATCACCAACTCCCAGAGTTCACTCAGACTCACATCCATCGAGTCAGTGATGCCATCCAGCCATCTCATCTTCTGTCGTCCCCTTCTCCTCCTGCCCCCAATCCCTCCCAGCATCAGAGTCTTTTTCTAATGAGTCAACTCTTCGCATGAGGTGGCCAAAGTGCAGGAGTTTCAGCTTCAGCATCATTCCTTCCAAAGAAATCCCAGGGTTGATCTCTTCAGAATGGACTGGTTGGATCTCCTTGTAGTCCAAGGGACCCTCAAGAGTCTTCTCCAACACCACAGTTCAAAAGCATCAATTCTTCAGTGCTCAGCCTTCTTCATAGTCCAACTCTCACATCTATACATGACCACTGCAAAAACCATAGCCTTGACTAGACGGACCTTATTCGGCAAAGTAATGTCTCTGCTTTTGAATATGCTATCTAGGTTGGTTATAACTTTCCTTCCAAGGAGTAAGCGTCTTTTAATTTCATGGCTGCAGTCACCATCTGCAGTGATTTTGGAGCCCCCAAAAATAAAGTCTGACACTGTTTCCCCATGCTTATATAGTATACCGTATCTATATATGCCATATAGTATTAATGTATACCATGTGGTATATGCTACAAGATACATGCCTGTGGTGTATACTATCTAGTATATGTCATCTAGTATACACCCTGTGGTATACGCCATTTGGTATATGCTATAGAGCATATGCTATCTCCTATATGCCATATAGAATATATCCTGCAGTTAATGCTATGTGGCATGTGTCATGCAGTACATGCTATTTGGCATACATCCTATGATAGATCAGTGTTATTCTCTCAGTCATGGATGACTGTGGCCCCATGGACTGTTGCCTGCTAGGCTCCTCTGTCCATCGGACTTTCCAGCAAGAACACCAGAGTGGGTTGCCATTTCCATATGCTGTACAGTATATCCCATGTGATATATGGCATGGATTGTATGACATATGCTGTAGGTGTCATATGATATAATGTGGTGGAATATGCAACCAGACCTTATGAATCAAAGTCTAAGTTTCATCTCGAGCCCACCCATCTGCCTCCCACTCTGGATGCCCGCTCTCAGCTGCAGCCTCGTATTGGCTCCAGGTGATACGAGGTGGACGCTGACGCTGGAATGGTTCTGGGAGCCTCTCTGCTGTCTCAGGGGCTGAGAAGAAGCCCCTGACTAGCTTCTTCATCCCAGGCTGAGGTGAATGTCTGCCTGTAAGGCGGCACCCTTGCTGAGTCATTAGCAAGCTGTGTGCTTATGTCCATGATGACTCAGCACCTGTGTGGCTGTTGTTCAGTCGCTAAGTCACATCTGACTCTTTGTGACCCCATGGACTGCAGCGCACCAGACTTCTCTGTCCTTCACCATTTTCTGGAACTTGCTCAGACTCACATCATTTGAGTCAGTGACGCCATCCAACCATCTCATCCTCTGTCACCCTTTACTTTGCTCTTTTCAAAGTACTTTCCATTCATTCCTTACTCAGGGCAGGATATTTCCATCCTATCATACAAAGAGGTAATAAAGATTCAGAAAGGGTGGCGCATTTTTTAAGGCAGTGGTTAAACCCTGGTTTCTCCTGATTTGGACCACTCTGTGGGAGGCCCACATCCTTTTCTCTTTCTCTGTCTCTCTCCTCCCCCAGCCCCCTCTCCTCTCTGATCTTCCCCCTATCTCATTTTCTGGCTACTCAGAAGTCTTGCTCTTTGCCTCGGCCCCACACTATAACCTGGTCTTCCTCTGAAGTGCACCAGGGTTCCCTGATCCTATAAAGTCCAGAAGTACGAGGAGGTGACAGGTATGTAAGCAATGCTTTGATGGAGGTGGATGGACCACCAGAAGGGAACCCTGCTTCCAAGGATTCCCCTGGTGGGCTCTCAGTTTTTATGCCAGAAGATAAACTCAGCTTCATCTGACTCACTGTGTCTTTTATGTAATATTGAATTTACATTGGTTTTTTGCATCTTGACCAAGATAATGTGTGATAATCAGAGTTGAGTTTTCCAGAGGTTTTGCCCACACTCATTTGAAGTCATCAATTAAGGGGTCTGGTTAAGTCACAAGTATCAGTGCAGCACTATATTGTGCAAAGTTCATCAAACTGTAAGGGGAAAGGGACCTGGGAGGCTTTCAAAACCTGTACTTGGCCTTATCTCTAGAGGTTATGACTGAGTCACAGGATTCCTTGCATGCTAGATGATTCTTTACCTTTTCCAGATTTCCTGAGATATAATTAGTTAATAAAAATTATACATACCTAAGATATGGCACCCCACTCCAGTACTCTTGCCTGGAGAGTCCCATGGGGTCGCTAAGAGTCAGACACGACTGAGCGACTTCACTTTCACTTTTCACTTTCATGCACTGGAGAAGGAAATGGCAACCCACTCCAGTGTTCTTGCCTGAAGAATCCCAGGGACAGGGGAGCCTGGTGGCCTGCCATCTATGGGGTCGCACAGAGTTGGACACGACTGAAGCGACTTAGCAGCAGCAGCAGCAAGATATATAACTTGATATAAACAGATAAGAATCCCACTCAGAGAGTTTCTGGTAGAAGGAGAATTGACTTTACGTTTAGACAGACTTAAGTTCACAGTTGATCTTTGCTATTCATTAACTTTCTAATTTTGAAACAAGTGTTCATTTTTTGACCTTCAGTTTATCACTTAGAAAAAAAAATTTATGTCAAAGGATTGTCCTTAGGGTTAAAATAAAATCAATTAATTATATCATTAATATAAATACCCCCATGTTCCTCATGAAAATGGAAGATTGCTTTTTTTATGTGAGTAACTAGTTTATTAAACTATAAGGATATGTAAATAAAAATACTACAATCCATTGGGAAATATACTGGCTGCTTTATTTAGTTTGAGAAATGCATATGATTAATGTATTTCTATCTCTGGAAAGTGCAGGAATTACTATAGAAAATGATTATAATAATATATCTTGATATTTCAACTTCCACAGTGTGTTAGGCCAAGTACCAAAAACCTGTACCTCTAAAACTGAGCAGTAATTCTGATTACTCAGTTACAAGCATGGTTTATGTGTATGGCTGAATTTATAAAGAAGGATGGAAGGTCAGGAGCAGCCAAAATAAGGAACAAAGTATTAGCACCCCCGGGCTGGCACGGCAGGTGGGTGGGAGGTGGGAAGGTCGCTCCACTTTGTATATCACGAGGCTTCTGGGTAACCATCAGAGGAGACGCCAAGGGAAGCCTTGGAGCAGATCTCAGTCTCCCCTCCTGCCCTACCTACAGGATAAAAATCAGGTACTAGGTGAGTACATCTTAGTGGAAATCACACAAGAAAAACTCTGTTCATCAGCTCAGTGAATTGACAAGTTTTCTGGGCTGATTCCACCTGGGATAAGGTTTAAGTAAAAGGAGGGGGTGGGGGCAAATTCCCCTGAACATGTGTGGCTATGACCTACCTCGTGTGGTGTTGGTAATCAAATGGAGGATATCAAAGCTGTGAAGTCGGGGCAACCTGGCAAAAGCAAACCCAAAGCCACTCTAGAAAACTCAGGTCCACCAGAGAGGAGCCTAGCATCGCCAAGTGCAGAATCCCTGTGGCATGAGGGTGCTGGAAGGATTTAAAGACGTCAGAGGAGGAGGTGAAGTCATTGAGAAGACAATGACTACTGCAAAGATGTCAGGTAGATTTTGGAGAAAAAAGATAGAATGAAACTCTTAGAAATGAAAACTGTCACCACGGAAGTGAAGATAATTCAGTTCAGTTCAGTTGCTCAGTCATCTCCGACTCTTTGCGACCCCTGGCAGCACACCAGGCCTCCCTGTCCATCACCAACTCTTGGAGTTTACTCAAACCCTTGTCCATTGAGTCAGTGACGCCATCCAACCATCTCATCCTCTGTCATCCCCTTCTCCTCCTGCCTTCAATCTCGCCCAGCGTCAGGGTCTTTTCCAATAAGTCAGTTCTTTGCATCAGGTGGCAAAAGTATTCGGCATCAGTCCTTTCAATGAATGAATATTCAGGACTGATTTCCTTTAGGATGGACTGGTTGGATCTCCTTGCAGATAATTAGAATGAGATGAATAGTATGTATGTCTGGACGTAGGAGAAATCTTAACATAAAAGAGCCCTCACACCTTCCTTTCTTTGCTGTTATCTCCCAGAGAGAGGCTGGGCATATGTCTCCTCAGGTTTGCACAGTCGGTGAGTGAGGGAAAGCTACAGTTCAAAGGTGCTTTGCTCTGCCTGTGGCCCATGGCAGGAGTATGCCTTACAGAGTGCTTTGCGCACCAACGTAGGCAAACCACATCACAGTCAAAAGAATTGTCATTGGCCAGAAGAAAGACTGACTTCTGTGGACCTCCCTGAAGGAAGGTGGCCTCCATGGGCCTCCTTGAAGGAAGACGATAACACGAAGGTCGTAAAGTATAAGAAACACAGAACAAATCTGTGTGGACCGGGTCTACCAAGGATTATCTGTGTACTCTCAAGGCCATGGGAACCTAAACCAGAACTCAGGGAGTATCGGGTTTTCTGTGATATCGTGAGAACTATCATAATGAGAAACATAATTATATGGAGACAAACCCCCAGTGGTTTCTAAGCATCCTTCTCAGCCTTTAACAAATAAAGACATATGCATTTTGCATTCACGCTAAGGAATAAATAATAAATTATAAGCAGAATAGAAACTATAACACAGTGGTGTGGTGTCTGTAGATTTGTACGGCCCCTGGAGTGTGCTGCTGTAGTAATGTATGCTCTTTCCTGACTTGAAAATATTCACAATTCTTTGTGAATCCAGTTCACCATATCAGTACAGGAACATTGGAATGGAAAATGTATTTAGAATTCTATGGGCTCCATTCCTCCATTGCATTTCAATTAGAGACACCATTTGTCTTGGGCCTTTTATCTCTTGGAACATTCTCCCATGTGCTGTCGGAAGATAACGTGGTTTTCAGGTCTTTGAAGTTGTGGGGTTTTACTCTGTGTCTCCACACGCCCCATAGGTGTATGTAATCTGGCTGTAACAGAGTGTTGTCATGTCTTGTTGACTAATTAAGCCCCTTCCCTTGAAATCCCAGCAGCTGAAAGTTCAAGTGTTAAACGGTGGGACGGTGAATCCAAAAGGGAGCGAACACCGAGCAGGCCCAGCCTCAGCTGGGTTTCATGTTTCTGCTTTTCTTTGCTCTATTTCCTGTCTGTCTGGCCAGGGGCTGCCTGATTAGAGATGCTAGTGTGTTCAATCTAGAGCCAGAGACACTATCCAAATGTGAGACTTGGAACTGGCTGATATGTGATGAGAGACAGCAGATTCTCATAGCTTGGTATTGCAGTGGCAGAGTGAAAATTGTCATCATCAGCTGATTTGTTTATTCACAGGGCAAACATTGAGTGTCTACTGTGTGCTTGACACTGGGAAAAAGACTGGAGCTACAAAGGTTTGTAAGACGAGATTTTGCCCTCAAAGTACATGATCTGCTGGGAAAGAAAGACAGACAACTGCGGGACATTGTGGTGGGGATTGAGACAGGGTGTCTTAGGAGTTCTGAGAGCTTGGAAGAGAGGGGCAGACCATTATCTTTGTCATAAGCAGGGGTTAAATCAGACAAGGTGACTTTGAACTGTATGAAAATCAGTTCAAAGAAGGATGTGAATCGAAGAAGGAGAGGAAGCAGGGTCTAGCTCATCATAAAGGGCCACACATTTCACAATCTAGGCTTTTGGTAAAAGACTTGAGGGTTGGTTGAAATATTTTAACTGGGAAGTTCCAAGGGAAACCTTGAGGTTAAATCCATGCATTGACAGCGGTGTTCAAGGATGGACTTACTGGGGAAGAAAATGGAATCAAACAAACTGGGGGACTCTTTCAAAGAAAGGGAGACATTGGGGCTTGGGGCTGAGACAGTGACCAATTCTAGAATTACTGAAGGAGCTCGTTGGCAGATGCAGCACGCAGCTGGGGTGAAAAGGGCTGGAGTCCCGTCTGGCTGCCTTGAGTGGAGAGGATGCTGCTTGTTAAAGCAGGGACTGCGGACAGAAGACAGCACGCTTCCAGTGCTGGTCAGTTGTGGTTTGAGGTACCAAGGAGGCATCCAGGCAGAAATGTGGTGACCAGCTGGCTAGTAGTGGCCAGAGCCCCAGAGAAAGATCTGGGCTGGTATATACATAGGTTCCTAACTCAGAAGCTTTCCAGAGCAGTTATAAACCAGGTGTGTAAACCATAAAACTACAGGTAGCAACAAGAAAACTATAAAATTCTGGAGAATGATTCAATGGAAAGAAAATGGAAAGAAAGAATCTGGAGAGGCCAGGGCCTCAGGAGGAAAGAGAAGACCCAGAAAAGAGAAGAATCATCAAAGCTAGAAGGAGAGATGCCATGGAGAGCTTGGGTCAGTGTAGAAGGGACCCCTGCCCACTGGACTTGGAAATCCGAGGGCTCAGGTGAACATGAGATGAGTGATGTCAGAGGATTAAAGGATGAATTAAACACTAAGCAAAGCAGAGAGCGTGTAATGAAGGTGAAAGAGGAGCTGAGAGTTCCTCAGGCTCATTTGCCTCCGTCTGCAGATGAAGAGATTGAAGTCCAGTAAGGGTGTTTACCCAGCACACTTACAGGCTTGAAAACTGGGCTCCCATAAGGGACTGGAAGAAGCATGCTTAGAAAGATGGCAGCCGGCTCTTGGGTATAGTCCTGAATTCCAGTGCAGGAATACAAACTTCGCTTTATTGCCGTTATCAGTTTCAACACGGAGCCACTGAAGTTTTTGTACTGAGTGCCGGCATGTTCATAAGAACATTTAAGAAGATCCATCTAAGGTAAATGAGCATGAGGCTGCAGGAAGATAAAGGATGATAAGACAGGAAGTAGAGATTGGAGACAATAGCAAATTCAGGTGAAAAGGGCTGGGCTTACAGGATGCGAGAAAATTAGAGAATCATGAAGACTCTGTCAACATGTGAACAGAGGAAATGAAATTGAGATGAAGGCTAATTGCAGGTTCTCTCCATTCTTGTGTTGAAAGAAGAGAGATTCACTGGTAGGAATAGGAAAATCCAGAAGTATTGTTTTTGACATATATCTAATGACTCTTTTTTTTTTTTTTGGCCATGCTGCCCAGTTTGTGAAATCTTAGTTCCCCAACCAGGGATTGAACCTGGGCCCTTGGCAGTGAAACCACGAGTTCTAACCACTGGACCTCCTGGGATCTTCCAAAATGCTTTATTTTTCAATGGTGCTTCTGATTTCCTGGAGAAGAACCTAGATTGTACCAGGAGGAGGCTAAACAGCCTAATATGTGTCTTTTAAGGTGTGTGTGCTCACTGATGAGAGAACACTGAGCAACTTTCCCGTTATCCCTGAGTAAATTCCTTCTGACTCTCATGTGGCTGTATTCCCCAGCCCAGCCATTGGAATGCAAGCCCCTGGTGGTCTGCCTCACCTGTCAGGAGCTATTGAATAACAGAGAACAGCGGTGAGGGCTCATGTTACTAATATTCCATTACTTTTGCAAAGGAGACAAGAGTACATTCATTAGTTCACTATGAAATATTACCCTAAATAAGTAAAATTAAATTATGCTTGTCAAAATAAATGAACACTGCACATGCCACAATTCCGTGTCTCTAATTCTTTTAATTATGTTTTTTTTTCTTACTTGCTAATTTGTGAAATTTGCTAACTCACAATGGGCTCCCCTGTCATTAGTGAGAATGAGCTGACTTCTGCCTAGCAGTTTGCACACCCTGCTACCCGTGGCTTCTGGCGTGTTCTACCTCGGCCCCATACAGACTAATTGATTGCTTCTTTTCCTCTCTTCAAGCTTGCTGAAAGCTACGTATTAATTTTCACCTTTTGAAATCGGTGATTAGGAGACAAGCATTCTCTCTGCAGATGGAAGGACAGCATTTCACTCTGAAATTGGAAATTCCAGTCTACACAGTGACTATTCTTGCCTTCTTTGAAGTGTGGTGTGTGTGTTGTATTTTCTTCTCAGTGAAGAGAAACGATTGTGTTAATTTCCAACGTGTGACTCTGCTGATCCTTCACCCGGAGGGATGCAAAAGCCACTTGGCCCGGGTGTTCCTTGGGAGGGCTTCAAACCCAGGCGGTGTTCCCTGAGTACCTTCTTGCAGTGTGATGTGTTCTGAAAGAGTTTTGCAAATATCATCTGATCCATCCTCCCAGTATTTCTATAAGAGAAGCATTTTGAACACCTTTTAATGAATCGGTAGCTCAAAGCATTTAGAGGGATTCCCCAAGTTCACGTACTCGTGAGAGACAGTGTGGGAACACTTCTCCCCATCACATGTTTTTTCTTGATGCTGGTGTGTTATGGGCTCATGTCAAACTGCCCGGAGATTGCATATTATTAAGAGACCATAAAGAAATAGAACCTGTGAAGAGAGAGTGAGAGAGAGAGATGATGGTGGGAAAGTGTTAGAGGCAGGAGTTGAAGAAAGGCTTACATAGTTATCTCATTCGTAATTTTAACTATTTTTTGAAAGATATGTTTATTGAAGAAAATTGAGAAAGGTACAATGAAAGAATGGGCTTTCCAGGTGGCTCAGTAATAAAGAATCTTCCTGCCAATGCAGGAGACGTGGGTTTGATCCCTGGCTCTAGAAGATACCCCTGGAGGAGGAAAAGGCAACCTACTCCAGTATTCTTGCCTGGGAAATCCCATGGACAGAGGAGCCTGATGGATTAGAGTCCATGGGATCACAAAAGAGTTGGACATGGCTAAGGGACTGAACAACCACAACAGCAACAACAGGATTGATGCCTAGCAGCGCTGCCTTTGCATATTTTGTCTTTTAATATTCTCAAGCTGGGATTACACAGACTCCCTTGACCATGCACTGGATCTCTGGACTCACAGTGCAGGAAGAAGACGTAGGACGCTACCTGAACTTCTCCCAGGCTGGGCTCTGTGGAGCTTCCCGCTGGCTCTGTTCTTTCCTGGGGGTGTGACCCGGGGAACCCGGCACGGCCATGCTGTGTGCCTGCTCACGCTGAGGCCACCAGGCTGGAGACAAAGATTAGACGCAGGGAAACCCCAGGAGCTCAGTGTGGTCCCGGCACCCGCGGGTGAGTGAGCGCACCTGCCAGCCTCAGGCCACATCAGCTCCCCCAGGGAGAGATGGTGTTCTCATGGAGACCTGCCCCGGAGGCCGAGCTGTGAGGGAAAGTAAAAGAAGTGGATTCTGTTTTAAGCCACTAAGTTTGGGGCGGTTTGTCGCATAGCCATCATCACTGGAACACAGGCATAGTTTTCCTTTCCTGCTTATGATCATACTGTACCAGGCTCCTCTGTCCATGGGATTCTCCAGGCAAGAATACTGGAGTGGGTTGTCATTCCCTTCTCCAGAAGATCTTTCTTACCCAGGGATTGAACCGGGTCTCCCATATTGTGGGCAGATTCTTTACCATCTGAGCCACAAGGGAAGCGATTAAGTATATGTAATGTCTAAAAGAAAAACTTTTGCAGATACATTGCTTTGGTCTAATTATGAGAATGTCCATATAATAAGGGGAAACATTTTTTGCTGAAACTATTTGATACTTTGGCCACCAGATGTGAAAGATTGAGAGCAGGAGGAGAAGGGGATGACAGAGGATGAGATGGTTGGATGGCATCACCGACTCAATGGACATAACTTTGAGCAAACCCTGGGAGTTGGCGATGGACAGGGAAGCCTGGTGTGCAGGTGTCCTTGGGGTCGCAAAGAGTCCAACACAACTTAGCGACTGAACGATAGTTTACTTTAAAACGTCTAATGTACTCATGAACCAAATCCATTGTGCAGAGGTTTGACTGTGGCCAATTCAATAAGATAGGTTTGGCTCAGATGATTTTTAATTCTTAGAAAACATTTAGATTGGGTCTTGGTTCATCAGAAGGTAATCACCAGATCCAACGCCATAAAATAATATGTGCTTAGTCACTCAGTCGTGTCTGACTCTTTGCCTCCCCGTGGACTGTAACCCTCCAGGCTCCTCTGTCCATGGAGATTTTCCAGGCAAGAATACTGGAGTGGGTTGCCGTGCCCTCCTCCAGGGGATCTTTTCAACTGAGGGATAGAACCCAGGTCTCCTGGGTTATTATGAATTAATGGTAACATGAAATAACTTACGTTCTCTTAATACTGAAGCAACACTAGTTGCCTTATTCATTTAATTTAAAGACCGTCAGCATCAGTGGGGGTGTCAATCTAATATGCACTTGGGGGCTACCTTATGTTTTGGGGTGTTTCTAAACATGGATGTCCCACATGGCATAGCATCTCGCACTAATCACTGCATCCCCAGCCCGGGAACTCCGTATGAATTTTGCCTTTCTGGGGAACTTTGCTCCCATTAGTCCATCTTCCCATGGCTCCTTCTCCATCTCAATACACAGGTGTTGCTTCCTTCTCAGATCCTGATCATGTGAACTAAAGAGTTTCCCATATCTCTCTTAAGCCCATCACCCTATTTCATATTTTAAAAGTTCAGTTCAGTTCAGTCACTCAACGTGTCCAACTCTTTGCGACCCCATGAATCACAGCACGCCAGGCCTCCCTGTCCATCACCAACTCCCAGAGTTCACTCAGACTCATGTCCATCGAGTCCGTAATGCCATCCAGCCATCTCATCCTCTGTCGTCCCCTCCTCCTCCTGCCCCCAATCTCTCCCAGCATCAGGGTCTTTTCCAATGAGTCAGCTCTTCGCATGAGGTGTCCAAAGTACTGGAACTTCAGCATTAGCATCATTCCTTCCAAAGAAATCCCAGGGTTGATCTCCTTCAGAATGGACTGGTTGGATCTCCTTGTAGTCCAAGGGACCCTCAGGAGTCTTCTCCAACACTACAGTTCAAATGCATAAATTCTTCGGCGCTCAGCTTTCTTCACAGTCCAACTCTCACATCCATACATGACCACTGGAAAAACCATAGCCTTGACTAGACGGAACTTAATCGGCAAAGTAATATCTCTGCTTTTGAATATACTATCTAGGTTGGTCATAACTTTTCTTCCAAGGAGTAAGCGTCTTTTAATTTCTTGGCTGCAGTCACCATCTGCAGTGATTTTGAAGCCCCCAAAAATAAAGTCTGACACTGTTTCCACTGTTTCCCCATCTATTTCCCATGAAGTGATGGGACCAGATGCCATGATCTTCATTTTCTAAATGTTGAGCTTTAAGCCAACCTTTACACTCTCCTCTTTCACTTTCATCAAGAGGCTTTTTAGCTCCTCTTCACTTTCTGCCATAAGGGTGGTGTCATCTTCATATCTGAGGTTATTGCTATTTCTCCCGGCAATCTTGATTCCAGCTTGTGTTTCTTCCAGGCCAGCGTTTCTCATGATGTACTCTGCATAGAAGTTAAATAAGCAGGGTGACAATATACAGCCTTGACGTACTCCTTTTCCTATTTGGAACCAGTCTGTTATTCCACGTCCAGTTCTAACTGTTGCTTCCTGACCTGCAGATTTCTCAAGAGGCAGATCAGGTGGTCTGGTATTCCCATCTCTTTCAGAATTTTCCACAGTTTATTGTGATCCACACAGTCAAAGGCTTTGGCATAGTCAAAGCAGAAATAGATGTTTTTCTGGAACTCTCTTGCTTTTTCTATGATCTAGCGGATGTTGGCAATTTGATCTCTGGTTCCTCTGCCTTTTCTGAAACCAGTTTGATCATCAAGGAGTTCACGGTTCACATATTGCTGAAGTCTGGCTTGGAGAATTTTGAGCATTGCTTTACTAGCATGTGAGATGAGTGCAATTGTGTGGTAGTTTGAGCATTCTTTGGCATTGCCTTTCTTTGGGATTGGAATGAAAACTGACATTTTCCAGTCCTGTGGCCACTGCTGAGTTTTCCAAATTTGCTGGCATACTGAGTGCAGCACTTTCATAGCATTATCTTTCAGGATTTGAAACAGCTCAACTGGAATTCCATCACCTCCACTAGCTTTTTTCGTAGTGATGCTTTCTAAGGCCCACTTGACTTCACATTCCGAGATGTCTGGCTCTAGATTAGTGATCACATCATCATGATTATCTGGGTCGTGAAGATCTTTTTTGTACAGTTCTTCTGTGTATTCTTGCCACCTCTTCTTAATATCTTCTGCTTCTGTTAGGTCCAGACCATTTCTGTCCTTTATAAAGCCCATCTTTGCATGAAATGTTCCCTTGGTATCTCTAATTTTCTTGAAGAGATCTCTAGTTTTTCCTATTCTGTTGTTTTCCTCTATTTCTTTGCATTGATTGCTGAAGAAGGCTTTCTTATCTCTTCTTGCTATTCTTTAGAACTCTGCATTCAGATGCTTATATCTTTCCTTTTCTCCTTTGCTTTTCACGTCTTTTCTTTTCACAGCTATTTGTAAGGCCTCCCCAGACAGCCATTTTGCTTTTTTGCATTTCTTTTCCATGGGGATGGTCTTGATCCCTGTCTCCTGTACAATGTCACGAACCTCATTCCATAGTTCATCAGGCACTCTATCTATCAGATCTAGGCCCTTAAATCTATTTCTCACTTCCACTGTATAATCATCAGGGATTTGATTGAGGTCATACCTGAATGGTCTAGCGGTTTTCCCTACTTTCTTCAATTTGAGTCTGAATTTGGCAATAATGAGTTCATGATCTGAGCTACACTCAGCTCCCGGTCTTGTTTTTGTTGACTGTATAGAGCTTCTCCAACTTTGGCTGCAAAGAAAATAATCAATCTGATTTCAGTGTTGACCATCTGGTGATGTCCATGTGTCCATATATTTTAAAAGTATATATCATTATCTGAAAACACTCTACCTCCCTGCTGGTTTGCTTGTTCCGGCCTCTCCTATTTTCTCTGGAACTGAAACTGCAGAGAGCAAGACCCTTCCTTGTTATTTACTGAGTTATTCCTCACTGCCTGACACATGCCTGGAAATTAGCAACCGTCCCATAAATACTTGTCAAGTGAATACATGAAGCAAGGATGGATAAGGACTTGATTTCCTTAACAGAAAATCCTTAAAAAAAAGGTTGTTTTTGATGTGCTGACCACACCTGTCCCCATCCTCTCTTGTCGTTCTGGCTCCCGATTCTTTCCCACCCTGTTCTGAATTCTGCTTTTGGCTCTCTTTGCAGACATGGCAAGCATGTTGCATTCAGATCCTCTGCTATCTTTCTGCATCCATTTCTTTTATTTACCCTGCCTATAGCATCACACCAGTCAACCAAGTCTAAAGGAAATCAACCCTGACTATTCCCTGGAAGGACTAGTCACTGCTGAAGCTGAAGCTCTGTTATTTTGGCCACCTGATGAAAAGTGTCAGTTCATTGGAAAAGATCCTGATGCTGGCAAAGATTGAGGGCAGGAGGAGAAGGGGGTGACAGAGGATGAGATGGTTGGATGGCATCACTGACTCAATGGACGTGAGTTTGAGCAAACTCCAGGAGATGGTAAAGGACATGGAAGCCTAACATGCTGTGGTCCATGGGGTAGCAGAGAGCTGGACACAACTTAACTATGGAACAACAGCAAGCTGTAGCACAAAAGCCCTTCACATACACACACCTGAAAGTTACTGGATGTAACTGGTTATATAAAGAGGAATATTTGGTTGGGAGAATATGACAGTAACAAGCTCACAGAGCAGCACTTTGGAAGCCAGGCGGTAGCCTGAGTGTTCCAGTTTGGAATTTCCCTATTATGGAGAAAATGAGAAGCAGGGAAGAGGACTCTTTTCATCGGTCTTCAGACAGGCTTGGCACAAGTACATGAAAAAATATTATCCACTTAGTTCCACTGGCCTGGCAGTTGTCGTAAATGTATCTTAAATTCCTAAATGTATCTTAAATTGCATTCTATCCTCCCATGGTATAGTCAGAGGTTTGATTTCTGAGGCTACTAGCCAGACACACATTTTAACAAAAGCTGGAGTCCATTTGTCTATACTGGAAATATATATTTTTCCAGTAAAGATAAATATATATATATTTATATATATATATTTTTATATATATTATTTATTTAATATATATATTAATATATATTATTTAAATATATATATATTTATATTTATATATATATATGAACAGATCCAAGTGGGGAAGTATTCACAGAGGAGAGCTGGTTTTCATTCAGTCTTCACCCTGGTACTATTTTTGACGGAAGTGTAATCTACACAGAGTAGCAGGCGATGCTTTGAATACTCTGAGGTCTGACTCTGAGATCCAAAGGTGGTTTTCACAGAAACAGCTTCGCAACCATCAAATCTATATCCATTGGTGGAATAAAGGTTTCAGTCCCATTGCATTCCAATCAGAACTTAATGCTTTCAATGCAGATTAACTGTGGGTTGCTCACTCTATCTGATTTTTAAATGTATCCCTGGAAACTAAGCTTGATGCTTTGCCAAAGAGCGGGCCTTTGCCCTTGGCCTTGACATAGCTATTCTTCCTCCAACAAGCCCCTAGGTAGTTACTCTCCAGAAGGACCAAGAATCCCACTCTAATGTGTCAGGGTGCAGGGAGGGAAGGGGGTTCAGGAATCACGCAAGAACTACAGTGCTGGGGGAAGAAGAGCCACTTGTCTGGGTGTCAGAACGTGGAGACCTCAGCCTGGATGCCCACGGGCAGGACCTCTCGGTTCATTCACCCAACAGTCAGCACATGGAGCTGCAAGGCAGACTCTGCGTTGTTTCATTCTGTCTTTTTAGATGGCAATTCACTTGCAGTTGTAATACTTTGAAGATGATTTAATCTTTCATTGAAAGAGTCATGCGAATCAAAACAAGCAATGGTGACTGTGCAGGCAGTACTCAGCAGGAGTGAAGGAAGGACAGGAACCAGATTTGAGAGGATGACAGACTCTAAGAGCTTTGGAAACTGCTTAGCTGTGGCAGAGGGGGAAAAGGGGCAGGTGAGTGAGGCTTGCAGGACCACTCCAGAGCAGATGCCCTCAAATGCACCGGGTCAGGATCCGACAAGCCAGTCGGTAAAATTAGGTTAAAAAGCACTGTTTAATTTACTTCTCTCTGGCTCCGTCGATGCTCCTACCGAGAACAGCAGCTCTTCAGACTCCCTGACCTCCACTTCCCATTCTGTGAACGCAGCCATCGCATCCCTGAAGTGTCCTCCTTTGTCATGATGCAGCCACTGCCCACCTCTTTCCTCAGCCCCCACTTGGTCTACCAGAGGCCTGGCCCTTCCCCCATCTGTGTTAGTTTTCTCCAGCCCCTATAACAAAACACCATAGGTCAGGTGGCCTAAAGACAGCAAATAGAGAAATGCATCATGTCACAGTTCTGGAAGCCAGAGGTCCAAGATGGAGGTGATTCAGAAGGCTACGGGGGAAGTATGCCTCTGGCCCCTCTTCTAGCTGCTGCTGGTTTGCTGGCATCTTGGCCTCCCTTGGTTTATCAGTGAACCTCCCCCGTCTGTGCTTCATCTTCCCCTGGTGTTGTGTATGTGTGCAAGGCTGTGTCCAAGCATCCCCCTTTTATAAGAACTGCATTAGGGCCTGCCCTGCTCCTGCCTGGACTCATCTTAACGAATCACATCCACAACAGCACAGTACACACATCAGGCCACATGCCCAGGTGCTGGGAGTTAGGACCTCGACGTGTGGCTCCCCAAGGTACATGTTTCAGCCCACGACACCATCTGGTGGCAGGACCAGCAGATATGCTCACCAGGATGGGGAAGACACTGCCTCCCATGGCCCATGTTGGAGACACCACCATTACTGTTGATGAAGCACGAAGCTTCCATGCTGGGTATTCTCTCCAAGGATAACATTACCTGTGCACGCAACCACTGGTGTGGTGCTGCTCTGATCTCGGATGTTCCACCCTCCCAGGAGACCACAGGGAAATGTTGTCCACTTGAGATTTTTCTTTAACACATCCCCCTGGCTGGGCAGTTGAGCACGACCCACAGACCTGGACTATTGGATGACTAAAGAAGAGACCCTTGTTTTGTCTAATGATGCCTATGACGGCTTTCCATAGAACATGGACAGGTGATGAAAAGGCTGATACTGAAACCACTGTTCATCACATCACTTCACAAAGTCACATGGCAACATTCTCAAAACCACAGTCTTTTCATTGTCTCTCTTAGTCTTGCAAGGCCTTCTGTGTTTTATAAAACATGAATGAAGTTAGGAGGAGATAACAATGAAGAATGGGCCTCATTCCTATATCAAGGAAAAGTAGCAAATGATTTTTTCAATTCTGTGTAAAGCTACTGAGGTCATTGTAGAACTCACTGTGTACATAATACCGGATTTGAGTCGGGAAGTTATGCATTAAAAAGATGTTGTCAAGATTCAAGTTACTCTGTGGAGGATGGCATGGATATAGAGTGTTGACCATAGTGAATTCCCTGTCAGTGAATGTGGTCAAGTCCAAGGTAAATGATGAAAGGCCAAATAGCTGGGCAGAGAGCCAGGTGGTGACTAACTCATCATGGGGGTTCAGTGTCTGTTGGAGGGATGAATGAATGAATGGAAGCATCATATGCATCACCAAAATTCATTGACTTTAAAGTGTCTCTTAACCCTGAGGATCTATGAGTCTATAATTATCTTGTCCCATATCAACCTGTGAAAAACTAGCAGTATTCTTTCTAAAATGTGTGTGCAATGTAAATTACTTTAATGCTAGCTAAGCCATAGATTCATATTTTGGCATTCTGAGAGAGGAAATTCTCTCTGAATGCTCAATGCTGATACGTGTATTGGCTGTCTGGCATGCCATCATTCATGCCATCTGTTCTGGTGGCATTATGCCTAATTGCAAGGTGGCCTGACAGTTTTAAGGGGCTTTGCATGCCAATCACACTTGAGCTTAGCTAGCTAACCTGCAGAACTCAGAACATAACAAGCTGAAAAAAGTTGCCCTGCTGGTAGATCACAACTTCAAATGAAAAGATCATGCCTCATTAAAAATGGCCATGTTTTTTGAGTGTGGTAGGTACCCTTCAAAGAGTCTCTATTGCGTTTGCCTTTCCCTCAGTGACCACTGCTATGGACAGGTCATGTGTGAAGAGGATATAATTGACAAAGATTCCATCTTGTCCAGCCTGAATCACTGACACGTTATAAATGTTCAGGATCCCTAAAACTCTCATGCTTGGAAATAAATGCAGCGACCTGCCAGAATTTCACAGCATTGTCTTCCTATAATGAGCAAACATCTGTTCACTCAAATCCAGTTTATCTTTTGGAAAAGATGCAGTCAGAGGCTGGATGTGGGTGCATTTGCTTACCTCCTGGAATTGTCATGGAAAAGACCCAACATAAGCATTAAAATATGTAGATTGCAAAACAGGAAATTAAACTGCTTTCTTGACATTGAAAATCCGGGAGTGTATACTTAGGCTTACAGCTGCTGGTTACAGATGAGAAAGTAGGCTCAGAGATGTCGAAAGACTTACTCAAAATCAAATAGGCAGCTTATGCAGAACTGGGATTATATCAGCCAACATACTCTCCTTTCTTCCAACATTACTGGAATAATGATATTTGTTATTCTGGTGAAAATGGTCATCATGGTTCTAATCAAGTCTGGATTGACCATGATGTATTTTTCCTTTTTCCTTTCCTGTCCTTTAGTAGCTTTTTTTCTTTCTTTTTTTTTTTTCAGTATCAACCCAACTGACCATGCATTTAAACATATGTCTTAAGTATTGTTGTCATTGTTTAGTCACTAAGTCATATCAACTCTGCATCCCATAGGCTGTAGCCTACCAGACTCCTCTGTCTATGAAATTTCCCAGGCAAGAATACTGGAGTGGGTTTCCATTTCCTTCTCCAGGGGGATCTTCCTGGCCCAGGGTTCAAACCTGCATCTCCTACTTGGCAGGCAGATTCTTTACCATTGAGCCACTAGGGAAGCCCTTCGTAAGTATAGTAACATATAAAATATTTTGAAGATCTGATGTTTTTCATCTTATAAATGAACTCTTTGAGATATTTAATAAGAGTTAATCTGTCATATTTTTATGAAGTGATCTCTGTTTGGAGCCGAGCTCTCACTGTATCTGCTGCAGACAGATGCTTCTGTGTTTTTATATATTTCATATATTTTTCATATATTTCATATATATTTCATATATTTCTGCTAGTACTCAGTACATAGCAGAAACACACTACTATTCTGTACTGAATAGAGAGGAGTGATGTGAACAAGAGCAGAGAAGGTGGGAATGGAAGGGAAGGAAGTAACACTGCCCACAACTGTGTACATGAATGATGGTGGCTTCCGAGGGCAATGCTCCTCACACACTATTTCTAGGCATCATTCTCTATTTAAACACATTTGCACACGTACGTGACTTCAATACTACATGCATTGAACTTGACAGAGCCTAGTTAAGACTATATTTTTATCCCATTTTAAACCTGCCTTATTGGTCTTCTTTACTTCATTTCTGAGTGGTTAGTTCTTATCCCTATTTTCATCATAATAATGTATTATAATACACTCGTTTGCAGTCATTAAAACCTCCAAGGTGGTCTAAGTCAGCATTTGTATCTCACTTCTATATTTCCATTGATTCCTACCCCAGGATTCAGGTCTGAATAAGGCTCTGCAGCCTTCCACAGGAAAGCACTGTGTCATCTGCTCAGATTCTTCATCTCATGTTATACTTTCTAGTTTCTTACACATGCTTAAGGAAGGAGCAAGGATAAGGTCCTCTGTGATTAAGGACCTCTGTGTGGATTCCAGAACATTGGTTAGTCTCACTGGAGCAAATACTGTGGGTTTAACTGAAGTATAATTGGCTCCATGTACTCCTTGTTCTCCCTGCTAATGTCAGATAACGCATTGATTGTGTCAGATAATGCATTGATTTTGTCAAATAATGCATTGATTATGTCAATTCAGATCAGTTCAGTCACGCAGTCATGTCCAACCCTGCAACCCCATGGACTGCCAAGCTTCCCTGTCCATCACCAACTCCTGCAGCTTGCTCAAACTCCTGCCCATCAAGTCAGTGATGCCATCCAATCATCTCATCCTTTGTCGTCCCCTTTTCCTCCCACCTTCAATCTTTCCCAGCATCAGGGTCTTTTCCAAAGAGTCAGTTCTTCACATCAGGTGGCCAAAGTATTGGAGTTTCAGCTTCAGCATCAGTCCTTCCAATGAATATTCAAGACTGATTTCCTTTAGGATGGACTGGTTTGATGTCCTTGCAATCCAAGGGATGCTCAAGAGTCTTCTCCAACACCGCAGTTCAAAAGCATCAATTCTTTGGCCCTCAGCTTTCTTTATGGTCCAACTCTCACATCCATATGTGACTATTGGAAAAATGATAGCTTTGACTAGACAGATCTTTGTCGGCAAAGTAATGTGTCTGCTTTTTAATATGCTGTCTAGGTTAGTCATAGCTTTTCTTCCAAGGAACAAGTGTCTTTTAATTTCATGGCTGCAGTCACCAACTGCAGTGATTTTGGAGCCTAAGAAAAGAAAGTCTGTCACTGTTTCTATTGTTTTCCCATCTATTTGCCATGAAGTGATGGGACTGGATGGCCGACAGAGGATGAGAAGATTGGATAGCATCACCGATTCAATGGACATGAACTTGGGTGAACTCCAGGAGATGAAAAGGAACAGGATATCCTGTTGTGCTGTAGTCCATGGGGTCCCAAAGAGTTGGACATGACTGAGCAACTGAACTGAACTGGTAGGACCAGATGCCATGATCTTCATTTTCTGAATGTTGAGTTTTAAACCAGCTTTCTCACTCTCCTCTGATAATGATTTCACTCTTTTCTGATTATGTCAGATAATGCATTATCTGATGTCAGACTCTGTATTCCACATGACCCAAGGTACCTTTAGTTCAAAATGAGTTCTCTAGATGAAGGATGTGTAATAGTACAATGTTTTAAGTGTTTTTTTGACAAAATGTGGTATTATCAATGTTTATGGGAAAGCAGTGAGATAATACATCGGTATGGATGATGTTCAGTTGCTTTCCTGGGAGTCTTCTTTTGCCTATAGGAAAACCCCAAATTCTTGCCTTCCAAAATCTGCAGATGTACACACCTGCTCGGGGAAATACAGACCTCTCCCAAGGAAAATGAAGAAACTTGACAAGAGATGTAGGGCTACCTGAAAGGAAAATGCCAGCACCTTCCAGTATTAGAGCATTCCTCTCCAGTGGAAAGGCAGACACATCCCTATAGCAACACAGACCTTCCCAACAGCAGAAGTGTCTGCCGTTGGGGTTACATTCACCTCTGGAGGTGATGCTGCGTCCACCACTCACCCAGGTGGAATCCAGGCCCATCCTGGGAGTCCCTCCTTTTCCCTTGGGAAGAGGCTGGTGTCCCCATGAGTTTGTTCCTGATTGTGGGAGTGGTGCAGTTATTTCCAAGCTGGCATAGGGGAACTGGCTGGCTCTTGGTCTTTTCTTGGGATGGCACCCATTCTCTTCCTGAGACACCTCACTTGCACCAGCCTGGTGGTGATTCTGGGGGCCCTCTGCCCTGTCTTCCCTTTTCTCTCTCCAGCTAGGGTTCATTTCTAGTATCCCCTTATTTAAAGTTCAAAGAAGAATGATAGATGATCTCTGAACCACCTTTGACTACTTCTTAGCAATTTCTGAAAAGGATGAGTCTAGCTACCATTTTTAGAAAGCGACAGACTTGTCCATCTTGGTTCTCAGCTCAATGGCTCTAAAAATGAGGGAAAATGTATATCCAGTTACATTTATTTATATCCAATCTTGATCTGAAAACTCTCCGAGGTAGTTCTTATAAAAATAATATTTAATTAGTTGAATAATTTTTCTAGGAATTCACTCAATCCCTGCGTTTAGGACTCTTTATTATATGATGACCCAAAGCAACCTTCAGTTCAAAATGAGTTCTCTAGACAAAGGATGTATAATAGTACAATGTTTTAAAGTTTCTTTGATAAAATGCAGCATTATCTTAACAATGTTTATGAGAAAGCAGTGAGTCATTTTCTCAAAGGGCAGCAGAGATCAAAACGCTATATAGACGGTCCAGGTGCCATACATACAAATTGAAAGCCTGGGATTCACTTAGTTCTTAATGCACATAAGTAACAACACCGTTTTGATAGCATCCGTTTTCTGATCTGTAAAGGAATGGAAATTAAATGTATCTCAATGAGTTAACCTAGGGTTTGCACAATGTAACATAATGTCTCCTAACTGACACATAGAAACATTTCTTTAAATTTGTGAAAGAAAAATATGATTTATTAAAATCAGAGTCTTACCTACGTAAACACATTTTGAACCATTCACATCTCTCAATATTTCATTTCAAGAAATCCGGATAAATATTATATCCCCATGTGATGGATGGGAAAATTAAGCCCAAGGTCATATTTGCTAAATAAGTAAAACCCTTTCTTGAAAGACAAATCATAGCATCATAGTTTTTATCTTCTATCATGACTGGGGAGTGAAATCACTTTGCAAAGCAAGAATGTTCTCGCGTGCTGTCTGGGTCAATTATCATCATTTGGCCGGTCCTTCTGCCTCTCACAGGGAGGCCATGTCAATAAGCCAAGCCCTCCAAGGCTTCATGTGGCTGCAATTAAGGTTCAGCCCTCCCCTGGGATTTTCAGAATCTGGGCATATTGTGGATAAATCCACACCATCTGAAAAGGTGGGGAGGAGAGAAATAAACAGGACAGGAGATTGCCAGCTTTCCATGAGACACGTTTGCTTTTCTGCAGCCTTCTTCGCTTCAGTGATGACTTTTATGTTCTATTGATTTTCATGTTATTTCCCATTTTTGAGCAGAATGGCTTGAAGCAATAGCAGCAATAAAGCCATGTTCCTGTCAGTCATCTCTGTCTTTCTCACCCACACACATGTTCTCTCCATTGTGTACACACAAACACACATAACTCTTGTGAGTGTTGAGTTTCCAAATAGAGGGAAAAAGGCTGAGATTTCTAGGACAATCTAGGACCACCCCTCAAAGCTTTTAGAATTTGGAACTGTTCTTAGAACACATCTGAAAAGGGATGAGTGCATTGAACTCCAGCACCTCTGATCTTGAGGGCTGGCATCATGGACCCACCAACTTTTTCAACTTTGGCATTTTACCCAGAAATGCATTCCCCCACCCCCACCCCCACCCCCAGTTTCTGCCCTGTGTTAGGCCATGTGATACTGTTCAAGAGTATCTGTAGAATAATCCTGAAGAGGACAGCAGGGCAGAGGCAGCATAAAGCCAGGAGGAGTTAAAGACCAAGGGCCATGGTTGACAAAATCACAAGAAGCCCACCTGGTTTACACACCTGGTGGAATCTTCAGGACAGTGAATAGAAGGGATATCACTCCCATGATAAGATTGGATTACAAAGCGGAGCCGGCCCTATGGTAGAGTGTCCTGGAAACACTGAGCTAAAGATGAGCCCGTATAGGTGACAAGCCTAATCCTGAACGTATGCGTACTCAGTTGTGTCCAGCTCTTTGTGACCTCATGGACTGTAGCCCGCCAGGCTCCTCTGTCCTTGGACTTCTCCAGGCGAGAATACTAGAGCGTGTTGCCATTTCATCCTCCAGGGAATCTTCCCAGCCCAGGGATCACATCCCCACCTCCTGCAAGTTTCCTGCATTGGCAGACAGATTCTTTACCACTGAGTAGCCTGGGAAGCCCCTCATCCTGAATAAAGATGAGCAAACCAAATACGTAAATAAGAACAAAGTATGAGCAGGGAGATTTTACGTGAGGAGGATACTTTATTTCTGGCTTTGAGATGGGGGTGACCACCTGTCAGGGAAGATAGGAGGCCTCTAGGAATGAGTGGTACCAGCTGTGTGAGTCCTTCAACTTTGTTCTTTTTTTTAAAGATTATTTGGCTGTTCTGTCTGCCCTGCATCTTCCTGTGAATCTTAGGTTTGGCGTGCATTTGTTTTTCCTTAAGATTATTTATTCTACACACAAAAAAATAAATAATTTTCTTAGGTACAGGCAGCAATTCCTTCACCATTTATGGAAAATCAAAAAGGTTTTGATGCTGGAACACTGAATCTGGTGTCCTATTTCTCAATCACTTTATATTTATCATCTCATTTACTTTCTTAAGGAGGCAGTGGGCTGGTTGAGAATAACTGGCGTAACGGAAACACTGGGACTGTAGCTGAGAAGGAAAGAACAACCTGAAGGCCAGGGGTGAGAAACAGATAGAAATTCCAGGCCCAAGTGAAGCCACAGCCGCAAGCATAAGTGATGTGGTCAAGGTGTTCGGCACACATCACACTACTTCATAGGCATATACTGAATTAATTAATAGGTCAAGGTCAAGAATTTGAGTAATGGTGTGGGATTCACATGGAGGCTCTCTGAGCCATGTGGAGGGCCAGAGGGTCATTTCTGTGTGGGTGTAGCTGCTGCCTGGGTCCCAGAGCAGCTGAGTAATGAAATTATACAATCTGCATTGTATAATTGTGTCCTCCTCTCTTATTTCCCTCTAAGTCCAGTTCTTTTGAGCCTAACTGAAATACACTTTTATGACATTTGATTACTGGCTTTTCAAGCACAACGTAACACAGTCTGTTTTCATCTGCTGTTTGCTTAGCACTCATCAGATGCTGGCCACCCCCAGCAGCCTCTCAGTGGAAGGGCACTGCCTAGAGATCAGCTCAGGTCTGCATGCTAGTGTCTTAGCTTGTTTCGATGCCATCAGAAAATCCTGCAGACTGGGTGGATGGTAAACAATAGAGATTTATCCTTCACAATGCTGGTGGCCAGAAGTCTAAGATGGAGGCACCAGCAGGGTCCTCTTCTGGTGAGGGTCCTCCTGGCCCACAGTTCACGCCTCGTTTATGGAGGAAGGGGCGATGGAGCTCTCTGTGTCCTGTTTATAAGGATCTCCTAGAACTAATGCCAAAAAAAGATGTCCTTTTCATCATAGGGGACTGGAATGCAAAAATAGGAAGTCAAGAGATACCTGGAGTAACAGGCAAGTTTGGCCTTGGAGTACAGAATGAAGCAGGGCAAAGGCTAAGAGAGTTTTGCCAAAAGAATGCATTGGACATAGCAAACACTGTCTTCCAACAATGCAAGGGAGGACTCTACACATGGACATCACCAGGTGGTCAACACCAAAATCAGACTGATTATATTCTTTGCAGCCGAAGATGGAAAACTCTATACAGTCAGCAACAGCAAGGCTGGGAGCTGAGTCTGGCTCAGATCATCATTTCCTTCTTGAAAAATTCAGGCTCAAATTGAAGAAAGTAGGGAAAACCACTAGGCCATTCAGGTTTATAAGAACATGAGTTCCATTTATGACGGTTCCGCCCTCGTGACCCTCCCAGCTCCCAAAGGCCCTGTCTCCTAACACCATCACATCTGGGGTTAAGGCTTCAATATATGAATATGGGGAGGACACAAACATTCAGTTTCAAACACAGGTCAAACGACATAATCTTTCTATGACTCAACCTCTTTGTTACTAAAAAACACGAATAATCGTCACACCTACCTCATAGTTTGTTTTGAAGATTAGATGAGTTCATATATGGAAACTACTTAGAATAACATCTGTCACGCTGCTGCTAAGTCATTTCAGTCGTGTCCAACTCTGTGCAACCCCAAAGACGGCAGCCCACCAGGCTCCCCCGTCCCTGGGATTCTCCAGGCAAGAACACTGGAGTCGGTTGCCATTTCCTTCTCCAACATCTGTCATAGATAGTATTAACCTAAATACACATTAATATATTCCACTGTTCTGAAAGGTATCTGAAAAATTATACTTCTCACTTCTCCAGGGATTTAAAAACTTGGGTAGATATAATGCAGACATGAAATAACTGCAGCATAACTAAGTAATAAATCTTGTTTAATTGCCTGTAAGTACAATGGGTACTGGGGCTTCCCAGGTGGCGCCAGTGGTAAAGAACCCATCTGGCAACGCAGGAGCTGCAGGAGACACAGGTTTGATCCCTGGGTCGGAAGATCCCCTGGTGGAGGGCATAGCAACCCACTCCAGTGTTCTTGCCTAGAGAATCCCATGGTCAGAGGAGCCTGGCAGGCTAGAGTCCACATGGTCACTAAGAGTCAGCCACGACTGGAGAGACTGACCACGCATGCAATGGTTGTTCAGAGGTAGAGAGAGAGTCTGGAATTGGCACAAGCCGAGAAGATTCCTAAAGAGGATCAGGAGTCCAAGATGCCACTTGTTTCTGCTACGCTGTTTCTCCTCAAGTCCAGCCTTTTTGGCAAGAGCAGCTACTGCCCTAACTTCCCCCTCCTCTCACATTATGCAAAATATTGCCATGTTTAAACCTTGGCCATGAGCATTTGTGCAGTTATATGAGGAATGGAATGTGTATTCCAGAGGGATCTAATTCCATATATCACTCAGCATCAAAATAGCATTTTGGAGTAGGTTTTAGAGTTCTTTGATTAATCCTCTTCCCCTGACAGGTTTTAAATAATCTATTCAGGACATTTAGAGCTTAGCAGAACCTAAGCGCCACCTTCGTATTCTGGAATTTCTCTCTGTGGTCACTGCTACACATTATTCTCCAAGGTCAGGGTGGGGAATGGTCTTCCCTGGTGGCTTAGATGGTAAAGAATCCACCAGCAATGCAGGAAACCTGGGTTCAATTGCTGGGTTGGGAAGATCCCCTGGAGAAGGGGGTCTACCCACTCCAGTATTCTGGCCTGGAGAATTCCATGGACTGTATAGTCCATGGGGTCGCAAAGAGTCAGACACGACTGAGCGACTTTCACTTTCCGTTTCAGGGTGGGGCGCATCCAGCACTCGGTCAGGAAGACTCACTCCAACCCTGAGGGTGCTGACCTGCTGGGCTCACCAGCATCTGCTTCCTGGACACACTGAGTCTTCTTGAAAGGATTTCTTCTGACTTAGGATGGCTCACCTTATTTTCTGACATTATGACATGCATGCAGTACTAACGGCACATGAAGTTTGAATTCTAATCTTTTCCAAGGCGAGCAACATGCTGTGAGAAACCCTCTGGTGAGGCTGGGCAGGGACAGTCCCAGCTCCTGTGAGCCATGTGATCCAAAGGGTAAATAGCTTCCACCCTGACAACTGTTCTGCACCCAAATGACACTTCCAGCACAGTATTCAATAAATCACAGGAGATTTTCAGCACTCTGTTATAAAACAGGCTTTGTTCTGGATGATTTTACCCAACTGTGGACTAATGTCAGTGTTCTGAGGATGTTTAAGGTAGTCAGTGGCACCTCACTCCAGTACTCTTGCCTGGAAAAATCCCATGGGCGGATGAGCCTAGTGGGCTGCAGTCCATGGGGTCGCTAGGAGTCGGACACAACTGAGAGACTTCCCTTTCACTTTTCACTTTCATTCATTAGAGAAGGAAGTGGCAACCCACTCCAGTGTTCTTGCCTGGAGAATCCCAGGGACGGGGGAGCCTGGAGGGTTGCCACCTATGGGATTGCACAGAGTCGGACATGACTGAAGTGACTTAGCAGCAGCAGGCTACATTAAGGTTAGGTAAATTAAATGCATTCTTTACTTACAATGTTTTCAACTTCTAATGCATTTATCAATCTCTACTTACATAAGTCTGGTAAGTAGAGAAAGATCTGTACATAAAATAATACATATATATAGAATACATTTAATACTGATACATTAAATAGAGTATAGGAATATATGTTATATATCATCTATTTTTACATAGTTTAAATATGTACAATATGCAAATTTTTATGGTTTATCAGGTTTATATAATTAGAGAAATATCTGTACATAAAATAATATGTATATATAATACATTTGTGATTATTATATATAATACAGGAATATATGTCATATATAATATATTTATATAATCTATAATATGCACAATATAAATATATAACATATTTATACATTATATATTATATATCATGTTTTATATACATGTATTAAAAATCAAGAGTCTTCCATTCCAGAGACAGTAAGAGCATTATTTGTTTAGAGCCAGCATGGTAAATAATTAGCATGTGTATGTTGAGTGGAGGACAGAAGATATTGTTGAAAAGGAGAGGTCAGGCAGCGAGCAACAGCTAGGAGCAGGAATCTACCACCAGCCTCTGCAGAGACTCCCTGTGGGTAGGATAACATGGTGAGGAAAGGTCTGCTTTTTGGAAAGAAGCTGATGAGATTTCTTGGCCTGTATTTGTCACATATTAACTATCTAGTCTTGGGCAAGCCTCTTTGCATTCTTATCTGCAAAATGAGATTAGTAACACCACCTATGCCATAACATTGGTGAGAAGACAAGAACTGAAAGTAAAAGAAATAGAATAGTCATGTTAGGACAATGCATAACACAGGATAACTTTGTCATAAATATCAGCTTTAATCATTATTATTTTATCCACTTTTAAATGAAATGTTTGAGAAAACAGCTGCACCAGACTTTGATAGATAACATAGCATTTGAATCACCCAACTGACTCCACATGTTTGGTTCCCATTCTTACTAAAACAATTCCTGACTTTGCTTCTTTCATAGCTCAGTTGGCAGAAAATGAATTCACATTCACACTGAAACGAACAGCTTTCCCACTAGAAAGGAGCACGCTGACATTATGATTCCGGCATCAAGAACTGAGTCGGTGTCATTTAGTCCCCCTGAGAGAAATCTCTCCTGGGTATAAACAAGAGTGGATTTCTGGTCAACCCCCTACCCCTAAGCATGTTGAGTTCATTTGAGCAACATCAATAAATGGGACCTTTAGTGGTCACCTGTGGTGCCAGTTCCCACATCTACTTAGAACCCACTGAAGTGTCCCCAGGACACCCAGGGGAGTCCTATGCATTGAAGTAAGTGGGAAAGGTTGGTTCCATTGGCCTTGCTTCCCTGGGGTTTGTTAATCCTAATATGATCTGATACAAACATCTTTGTTCATTATTCTTTCCAGCAAAACACCTACAAAGATACCCATCTGATTGTTACATCCTGTATTTCAGCTCTTGCTGCTGGACAGGCTGCAAAACCAATTGGGATGTATGCAATCTATTATAGGTTGAATTGTGTCCCCCAGAAAGATATGTGAAAGTCCCAACTCCCAATGTCTCCAGATGTGACCCTATGTGAAAATAGGGCCATTGAGGATAAAATTGGCTAGCATGAGGTTATGATGGACTGCAGTGAGCCCCAAACCCAATATGATTGGTGTCCTTAAAAGAAGAGGAGAGACACAAATAGGAGAATGACATGTGAAGACAGACACGTGCTAACCAAGGAAGGCCAAGGATTGGTATTAAGTCTAGAGCTGGAAGTGGCAAGAAAGACTCTCTATAGATTTCAGGGGGAGGATGGTCCTGCCAACACCATGATTTTGGAGTTCTCCTCTCCAAAACTGTAAAACAATAACTGTCTCTTGTGCTAAGTCTCCCAGTTTGTGGTGTTTTATTCCAACAGCCATGCCCCTCACCAGCAGCCATTAGAACCTTTGGCCTCACTGACCCTGGATTTGCTTAAGGCACCATCCTATGCTGAGCATATGTTTGACATGAGGTTGGAAAAAGACAGCACTTCATCTTAGGCATCAAATACAAACAAATAAGAATATTTGGGATCCTAATGTGAAAATGCCTGTTTCTATTAGTTGGCTCTGATTAGCTATCTGCCTTTTCCTACTAAAAGGAAAATCCATGGTGTAATTGAATTAGTCAGTCTTTTGTAAATGAATGGTTTAGAACAGAATGGCTTTATCAAGATATCCTTGTAGGATTTTTATCCCTCATTGATTCCATCCCAGTAAGTGCATGCAATTCAACATCAAGAAAAAGAAGAATATGCTGAAGACGCATTATTTTATAATGTAGAGAAGCAGACCTCTAGAGATTCTTATAGACTTTGAATGCCAGCCAGATTTTGAAAAGGGCTAAATTCTTCCAAGTTATTTGTTATTTTGGGGAACTGGATCCATACAATAGTGAAAATTTTACCATATCAGTTAATATGATAGAAAAATGTGATGTATTGAATATCCTCTGGTCAAATACTCCATCTCATAGAGCTCTTGATTCAGACATTCTGACTTGACTGGATGGGTTATCAGCCAAGGAATAAACTGGCTGATCCCATGAAAGCATTATAGTGAGGGAGGTGCAGTTGCTAAAAAAAAATAAATAAAAAAGAGTGCCATAAATTTTGTGCCCGGTAGCTCTTCATGCAGACTCACATTCTACACAGATAGCAGCACATTTCAGTTGCATAAGCAGCCCCTTATCACCATCTCTCTCTTTTGTGTACGTTACCGTGGCAAGCAGAGCCCAAGGCTATTGGCGGAGCTGGAAAAAAAAATTTTTTTTAAAATGATTGCCACTGCTTTGGGATTAGGTAAACTGTGAGGACCCAGAAGCAGGGCTTTCCAGTTTGAGGACTTGCGCATCTGCCAAATGAGTGGTTTTGAAAATTGGCCTTCCTTTGCTGAAGCATGTTTTTCTACACTCTAAGAAACCTCCGCTTAAAAGGGAAATGTTGTGTCAGGACACAGGAGGCAAATTGAACGCTGTGACTCCTACTTTGTCTTTATTTTCATTTTCTCTTGTAGAACGAAGACAGGCCAAATACAAGCCACATTTATATTCTACCACCCTTTTTGGTGGCTTCCAGGAGACAGTCTGGAGGCGCTTGACAGAGTCACCCCACTTGCAGGAGCATCTACTATGCCTAAGAGACAGCTATGAATAACAGGTTGACCAGAAGTCCAGGTGAGCCAGGAAACCTCCTGGAAGCATTTGAGATAGATGTTCTGTGACCTCAAGTCTATAGAACAGACTTTGACAAAGGCACATGGGAATATTGTCCAAATGCCTTCTTCCAGTCTCACGATTTTTAGCAGAATGTATTGTCAACTAAGAGCCAGGGTAGTATGGAGGACCCCCAAAATAAAAATCATGAAATCCTGGAGGTTTAAGTAAGGAGACCCTCCTTGCCAACTTGCTGCCAGAGGTAAAAACTAGTTGAGTTGGAAGACTAGTTGCAGAGAGAGGGTGAGCAGTGGGGAGGTTGGTTCTGAACCAGCATCTACAGCCCACAAGTGGTAAAGGAGAGGGAGGTACACATTTCACCATCCTAAGAATCTAGAAATGTGGCCACAGAGCCTGTCTCCTCAGAACAGGACTTTTGGACTAGAATCTAGAGCTTCCTCCACGGCATCAACTTGTCTTCTCTTGTTATTAACCATGATAATGGAGACCAGAGACCTCGGATGTTTCATCTTTAAATGCTCTGCAATGGTTACTAATTGCAGGTAACTAATGGTTACCTTCCCCAGCCCGAGGGTGGGGGAGGGGTGATAAGCTCATGCTGTCTTGGCTCAGCATCCAGATCCCAGAAATTTGAATGAGGTATAGGGTTTTATTTGGGAGCCGTGTTATCCTACCATGTATGTTGTGTGTCCATCAGCTGTTCTAGGCCCTGGGGAGCAGAACCAATAAGCTGCTGCAGATGCAGAGGGCAGCCCTGGAAGGGGTGAGTCTGGCGTGGGGGCATCGGGGGAGGGGATGAATACAGCTCAGCTGCACGTGGATGTTCTGGGGAAAGCCCACTTGGTTGCCGTGTCTATAATGGCACATGTCATTTAATGAGAACTGAGAGGGAAAAACCTGAATCATTTTCTTACTATCTGATGATTGAGTCTGGTATGGAGACAATTTAGGGGAGGAAACAATGAAAACACAGGAACCTGAAATATCACTGAATCTTCAAGGCAGAAAGCACTTGGTTATTGGCCCACATGCCTGGGGAAGTCCTGATGGCCTGGGGCTGCTCTTGCTTTCCCATGGACAGGAGCCATGAAGCCTGAGATGACATCACACTGTGTGTCCATGGCCTTCTACACCTGCCCTGGTCTAGGTGTCCCATGAAGTCCAGGACTCCAGCATCCTGTTTTCCCTCTAAGAGGAGAGCTTAACAGCATTCCCCTTGAGTGTAGGCTAGACTTGCTTCCAAGACACAGAATAAGGAGGAAATGATGGTGTCTGACCAGGTCATAAAATCTACAGCAGCTTCTTGAGTGCCCTTCTCCTCTATCTTTATCTTTGTCTCTCCCTCTCTCTCTGTCTCACACACTCTCCTCTCTGTCCCATCACTTGATTTGAGGGAATCTGATTGATTTGTAGATGGGCTTACATGCCAAGAACTGATGCCTCCAGATTCCAGGCACGTGAGGTAGCACCTTGGAAGCTCACAGTCAAGCCTTCAGAGGTTGTCACTCCTACCCAACAGCTAGACCATCAGCTTTCAGGATGCCCTGAGCCAGAGCACTGTGCTAAGCTGAACCCTTGTTTGTTCCTGACCCTAAGAAGCTGTGTGTTATGCTGAACTTCCAAGTTTTGGTGGTAACTTGTCACAGGCCAGAGATAACTGATATACCCTGGACTCATCCTTTCACACAGCTTTTCTAGTCCTCTGGCAGAACTGCTCTTACCTGGGTCATTAGTAGATCCAACCTGCCCTCTGAATTCAGCGTTCTTGTTGGCATCTAAGGGATTAGCTTGGAAACCTTAAATGGACCTTGTTATATTTGTTACACTTCCTAGAAACAGCTTCATCCTGGTTGTTTGGTTGGGAAGGTACAGGAAATGTAACGGGTTTCGTGAGAAGATGAATGGCACTGAAGCTGAGCTCTGTTGTTCTTGAGTGGGAGTGAAGGGGTGGAGGTAATTTTAATGTGGCAAACAGTGGGCATGGGAGTGCAGCAACCATGTGGTATCATTTATTCTGTGACAATCATTATTTCTTGACATTAAATTAATATCATTTCCTGTCGCAATTACAAAGGTGCTTTTTTTCTCCAGTCTTCAAAATAAAATTTCACCAACACATATTGAGTAATTACATGCCTGAACTCTGGCATTTTAAGTATGACTAAAACATTGAAATTCAATTCTATAAGGGACACAGACATCTCTAAATCCCTGAGTAACTAGATTAAGAGCTACTCTGGATATATAAAGGATATGTTAATTGAAATGCTTAATGGGAGAGAGATTGCATGAAGATTAGGACTTTATGGAAGAAGGGGGAACAGAGTCGAAATATGAAACCTGTCTAGAATTCCAACAGGGTAGAAGTGGGGAAGAAAATATTCCAGGTGAAGGAAACACCCTAATCAGAGGCTTGAAGATGGAGGAAATACAACTTTAATGCAGACTGAATTATCTGAGTCATTCAGGAGATAAGACTGGAAGAATCCACATGGCCAATGTGGAAATATTCATAGGGGTCTGGCTTTTTTTGTGTTTTAAAACCTATTCCTATCAAATATCTCAACTTTATTAATGCTGTCATCATGGTATTCTATAGTTTTCCATGGTCTTTGCAACCTGCAAAACATTTGAGTTTCATTAGCTCATAGAAATTTACCAGAATGAATCAACTTTAGCAAACGGTTACAGCTTCTTCCAGTGGCAACAGGAGGGGAGAAAAAGCTGAGAAGCACAGAAGGGACTCGTGAGACATTAATCATCGTGTTTCTTGGCACCGGTGCTGATCACACCAAGAGGTATTGGCAAAAGCCCAAGAGACAATGAATATGTAACATTTAACCTTTTTCCTTCAAATGACATGTACTCCTTTAGGTGTGTTATCTGACACTCCGTATAACAGATACCCTAGAAAGCATGACTCTCTCTCTCTCTCTCTGCAATCCCCAAATTTGAAGTCCAGTGGATCTGTTTACAATTCTGTGAAAGTGTTCATATCTGATATCCCAGATATATTAAAAAATTCTGAATTTTTTTAAAATTTAAATAGTACAGTTCTTTCTGTACTGTTTCATACAGGCCTGTATGATTTTCTTGATTCTTTTTTTTTAAATGACTGGCTTTGTTATTTGTATTTTCTAGATTTGGCTGAAATTTGATGTTAACTCTTTTATGAATAATCTTAATGGGATACAGAATTTTCCATCATTAATTACTAAACTGCTAACTTTGTATCTGGATAATTGCTAAAAACAATTAAAAGTTGAAGTAAATCCTTTGAGAAGTCCACACCTAAACCTAAGTCATTCAAATTCAGGACCTCTCCATAATTATATTATGAAGTAAACATAGGATATGTTACTTTCTCATCATGACATTTCCTAAGCATCCCATGAGAGCATCATCAGGAGAGAAAATAAAAGAAATATTTAGTACCAAAACAGGCCAAGAGGGCAAAAGATGTTTCCTATCTCGTATCTGAGTGTCTTACTCTTGGAGCTCTTCGTCTAAAAATGATATTTGTAGAGTGTTTTAGAGTTTAAAAAGAATATTCATCCCCTTTTCATGATATTCTTTCAGTATACTCTGAGTCATCATCAGCCTCCTTTTTCTAATGGAGAAACTCAAGATCATAGAAGTTAAATAATTTATTTTGCTGGCCTACGTTTTACCTTAATATCTTTGAAATAAGGATCCATCTCACAATTAAAGCATTAGCAATTATGCCTTTGTGGCAGTATTTTCTTTCATATCAGTGTTACATATACATCTTCAAGTCAATAAAATATGCAAATTCCAAATTTCATGTGGCTTATGAGTAGTGTTTAAAATCAACTCTGATTCCAAATTATTAATAAAGCCTCTTCCCATGAAACTGCTACCTCACTCAAGATCATCTGTGAAAAATAAATCAACCAACAGAAAAAGATTTGAACACAGTGGATTTTGAGCTGCAAATACATCCATATTCAAAATATGCAAATATTATGTGCTGCATTGCTTTTTAATAACGAAATATCAGTGCATCCCTATCAAATTTGAATTATCTCTATCTTTTTGTCATTGTTCAGTTGCTCAGTTGTGCCAACTCTTGGTGACTCCGTGGACTGCAGCATGCCAGGCTTCCCTGTACTTTCTCCCAGAGCTTGCTTAAACTCATGCCCATTGAGTCGGTGATGTCATCCAACTATCCCGTCTTCCGTTGTCTTCTTCTCTTGCCTTCTATATCTTTTAAATCAGTGTAATTATGTAAACACTTACCAAGAGTGTCTTTTGTGCAGGAGACATTGCCCTTCTTTGTGAAACTTCTACATAGCTTATTAAAATTCATATTACACCCTTATGAGAGAAGATGATGGGGATATAAATTGACAAGCAATCCTACTATGTAAGAGGTTTGTGTTCAGAACTTTTACAGACTTTGCCTCATTAAATTTCCCTTTTTGTAGACAAGTAGACTGAGGTTTATAAAATTACGCTTTCCCCATGATATCAGAAATAAAATTGTTGAACTGAAAGTAAAATCAAATCTTCTCACTCACCAAACCAATTTTCTTCCTTTATTTCATGTAAGTAGGTAGCTCTTATATAAGATATGAAAAGAGACACACAATTATTTTGGTGTTTTGTAAGAAGAGAGTTTTGTAGTATATGGAGAAAGCGAGTACAAAATAATCTCTCCTCTAATCAAACAAACTGTCTTCTACTTTGTGAGCAAACCTCCTGCTGGGGGTATTTCTCAAGAGACATTCTCATCACAAATGGAGTATGAAATCAATAAAATGATCAAAGAGTTGGCACAGGAGAAAAGAGAAGGCCTGGCAACTTTATTTGTTAATAAAAGTACTAGATAACTAGAAACTTTAAATTTGCTTGTGAGTTCTTTTCATTTCATAAAGATACTTCTATCCAAAAAGGAGGAGAAAAGGGACATTTTTTTCAACTCTAACCCTGAGCTGGGCACTGTATGTTTACTATCAATTTTTATTCCTGAGACAACTCTGCGAGTTATTATAACTCTTGCAAGTGTAAATATGTTGCAATGCAAATAGCTTGCCCAGGGTCACATAATTGTGTTTCGTTCCAGAACCACGGGACCTTTCTACTCTATAACATTGATGAGTTTGGAGAGCCCACCACGTATGCACTTTGGCCAATAAATGAACAGCTGGAGTCAAGACTGCCACCCTGCTGCCTGGGATACTGACTCAGCTAAACTATCGGAGCTTCTGTTTGAGTTCTGATAGAGTGGAACTAAATGAATCTGAATTAATACTGATCATATATTTCATTGATCACTATTAATCTTAAAACCTGTTTTCCACTCTCGTTTATCTTCATGATACTCCACTGCTGATTACCATGGTTATTGTAGTTGCTCTTACATCACAAAACAATATTATTTTTCAGATGAGTACATGTGTAGAACTGACAAGGTCACACAGATATTATGGGATAGATCTTAAATTTTTAGCTCTTTCTCAACATTTCTCTCAATTTTAAAACTTGAAAATGTGTTTTTGGGGGGAGTCCAGGCATGGACAGGTGACGGACTTACTTCCTTGGTATATTTACAAAGGTTGAAGATAATTCAGTCAGAGATGTTGGTGTTTTGAAAACCAAAGAGTGGCAGATACACCTATGTTTCCTATGCAGAACATTCAAAGCACACCACGGGGCTGATGTTGGAGAAAGAGTTCGTGTGAGTGAAATGGATGTTAGTAAGAGTTCTCAAAGATGGAGACGCTGCGGCTGGAGAGAAGGAGACAGTCTTAGCAGCACAGACTTCATCCTTCACAGGAGGCATGATGTGTTTCCTTGGCTATCTTCATGCCCTTGGAGAAGGGCATGGCAACCCACTTCAGTATTCTTGGCTAGAGAATCCCATGGACGGAGGAACCCGGCAGACTATGGTCCATAGGGTCGCAAAGAGTCAGACAGAATTGAAGCAACTTAGCACATGTGCCCTTGACCTATTTTTAAAGAAAGGCAAACTGGTGGGTCCTTAAGAATTTGAGCTGGAGGTGGGATGGAGATTCAAGAAGGGGGGACATATGTATACTTACGACTGACTCATGTTGATGTAAGGCAGTCAGTCAGTTCAGTTCACTCAGTCATGTCTGACTCTTTGCAACCCCATGGACTGCAGCACTCCAGGCTTCCCTGTCTATCACCAACTCCTGGAGCTTGCTCAAACTCATGTCCATTGAGTCGGTGATACCATGATGCATGCATGGCAGAAGATAACACAATATTATAAAACAATTTTCCTCCAAGTGAAAAAAAAAGAAATTGAGCGCTAAGCAGTCTTGACCCTGGCTTCTCCACTGAATATCTCTGAGACCTCAGGTGGCTTACCTCTGTTACCTATGCTTCAGTTTCCCCCCAGGAAGTCATGCTGATCTCACTTTCATCTTTCTCAGACTTTTCATGAGAACATATAAAGTGCTTGGAGCCATCTCAGACACAGATTCAGGAAGGAGGTGTTAGGGACTGTTCTTCCACCCACGATAGCCTCCATGTTTCTGTCTGTAGAATGGGGATTGATGTGACATTGTGACAAGAATCACATGAGAAATACAGATTTATCAAAATGCATAAAAGCAGAAAGTGAAGAGGAACTAAAGAGACTCTGATGAAGGTGAAAGAAGAGAATGAAAAAGCTGACTTAAAACAACATTCAAAAAACTAAGATCATGGAATCCAGTTGCATCACTTCATGGTGAATAGATGGGGAAAAAGTTGAAGCAGTAACAGATTTTATTTTCTTGGGCTCTAAAAATCACTGCAGACAGTGACTGAAGCCATAAAGTCAAAAGATGCTTGCTTCTTGGAAGAAAAGCTGTGACCAACCTAGACAGCATATTAAAAAAAACAGAGACATCACTTTGCTGGTAAAGGTGCATATAGTCAAAGCTATGGTTTTGTCAGTAGTCAGGTATGGATGTGAGAGTTGGACCATAAAGAAAGCTGAGCACCAAAGTTGATGCTTTTGAACTGTGTTGCTGTAGAGTCCCTTGGACTGCAAGGAGATCAAACCAGTCAATCCTAAAAGAAATCAGTCCTGAATATTAATTGGGAGAGCTGATGCTAAAGCTCTAATTCTTTAGCTACCTGATGCAGAGAGCTGACTCATCAGAAAAGACCCTGTTGCTGGGAAAGATTGAGAACAGAAAGGAGCAACAGAGGATGAGATGGTTAGATGGCACCACTGACTCAATGGAAAAACATGAGTCTGAGCAAACTCCAGGAGATAGTGAAGGACAGGGGAGCCTGGTGTGATGCAGTCCATGGAGTTGCAAAGAGTTGGACACAACTTACTGACTGAACAACAAAGTAATAAAAAAGAGACAACAGTGTGAGAAACCTCTCAAAGAACAAGTACCAGATGCCTTTCACTCATCAGGAACTGTTTTGTACAAGAGATACTAAAACAAATAAGACACAGATTCTGGTCCTCAGGGGCTCACAAGAGAGTAAAGAATCCAGACATACAAAGAAACATTTCTCAAATGCTGGCAGGATTTTCCTGGAGTCCTGAAGAGAAGGGAGGAGATGTGTCTGGAAGCCTGTGAGTGTCCATGGCCTCATTTAAATACAAGGGAAGACTAGCTTCCTCTTACTGAGTTTTACACCAGGTGGTGTCATGGAGCCAGGGCATTGCACCAGAGCCCAGGTGGCCTCCTCTTAGCCTTGGCTGCTGTGTAACTCGAATTATTGCTCATTTCTTTGTTTCAAACTACTCATCTGTCTTTGACTGAGTGTTTGCTGACTGGAAGCACCTCCAGCGCTACAGGCAGTCAGAAGACAGAGGGTAGTCTTTGAGAAGTTGGCTATTTTGTTGGTGAGAACAGACGTAAACATGAAAACCCATTCATGGGTTAGGATTGAGCAACATACATCTGCTCCCATACAGCGGGGATCAGTGTCACTTCCTGGAGGAGGTCAGAGTACGAGCCCAAATCTGGGACAGAATTATTCCAGGTCTCTAGGAAGGGGATTCTAGGGATGAAGTTGAACCTTGGGCTTCTGATTCAAAGATTAAAACTAATCTTCCCTCCTCTCAACAATTAATACTCATGATCTATCTGCCCCTCCCGCCCCCCACATGGGTTTTGTCACTTTCCAAAAGTGAATTTAAGTTTCTTGTCGGAATTTTTAAATTCTCTTACCAGTTTGAACATTCTTTAGTGACAGAGCAGCTTTTAATTATCTTTGTTGCTCCAGCACGCAGTAACTTAATGCAAGCTCATGACATGTGCTTATTAATGGTGGTAACAAATGCATGAAATAAAGCAGAAATGGAGAGGTCCCTGAGTGTGGGGCAATCTCCTGAATGTCCCTCAGCAAGAGTTCTAATTAAAGGGAATAAAGTTTGATGGCCAAAGCCACGAATAAATGGGTCTGGATTTCAGCCAAGTGATCCATCACCAACTAGGTGAAGAGGGTGACGCCCAGGCCGGGGACCCTAGGAAGGAGGTCAGCTCACAGCCTAGCCTTCTTCCACCTGCCCTGTTTATAAGCTTTTCTCTAGCTTCACCTCCCCTATGTTTGGCCCCGGAAATGAAGATGCCTCCTTTGTCATCATTGTGGGTCGTTCATATCCCTCTAAGTGAGTTCAAAATGGAGAAGCAGACACCAGGCAAGAGGCAGGTGCAGAACGGAGAAGCAGGGTCACGGATGGGAAGTGAGAATGGAGCCTGCACCCGGCATCTCCCCCCTCCCTCCAGCATCCTCCCTCCCCTTTCTCCTCCTCCCCTGGCAGGACTGCTATGCCCCCTGGACTCCAGGAGGGCTTCCCCTGCAGGGGCGAGAAGCAGGAGAAGGAGGTCTCAGCTCTGTTCCTGAGGGGTGGCTTCCAGCTGTTTCCCCGAGTGAGGGTCTTCAGAGACCATCTCCTTGCATCTGGTTGCATGTACATCATCGTTTTTGTCTCCTGGAAGCCTCTCGGAGCTCTTCCATCCCCTCACCCCAGTACTGGTGCTGGGGGCTATAATAGCTCAATTGACGGCAGCCTCCAAAGCCCTACAACCCACCCCATGCTCTGTCATTAGCATCTTTAAAAATAAAACTTTATAAATCCTCCTATTCAGGGTCTATTTCCTGTTAGAACCCTAACAGATGTGGACCCATAGATCAGAACTTAATTGCCCAGCACAGAGTGGTTTTATGTTTTTTTACTTCCTGCTCCCCATCTACTCTGTAAGTTTTGAGATACTTTCTTTACTCTGTGACCTGAACAAGATATTTAGTTTGCATAGCACTTCAGTTTCCTTTTCTCCAAAGTACAATTAATAACTTGGGTTGTTCTAGGCTTCAGACAAGATAATGCATGGGAGATGCATGTACAGGTCCTGGAAAACAGTAGATATTGGATGTATTTCAGCTTTGAGAAGTCCTGAATATTCACTAGAAGGACTGATGCTGAAACTGAAACTCTGATACTTTGGCCACCTGATGTGAAGAACTGACTCATTGAAAAAGACCCTGATGCTGGGAAAGATTGAAGGCAGGAGGAAAAGGGGACGGTAGAGGACAAGATGGTTGGATGGCGTCACCATCTCATTGAACATGAGTTTGAGTAAACTCCAGCAGTTGGTGATGGACAGGGAAGCCTGGTGTGCTACAGTCTATGGGGTTGCAAAGAGTAGGACACAACTGAGCGACTGAATGGAACTGAACTGAACTGAGTCTTGAAGCATCTTATTCTTTCCACTTTAGTAATAAATGAAAAATACACATCATTGTGTGTCCTGAGTGGGGTTTTATAGCAAAACAGTAAAAGTCAAAGATGAGAGGAAGTTGTTAATTAAAAAACAAAAACAGAAACAGAAACTAAGAATCACACCATGTCAGTGATATGAGCCTCACAAACATCACTGCCTCACCCTGTCTATGCCCATGGATTCTAGTAAAAAAGAGAAAAATAGGTCTGCTCAAAGGGTCCTCTAAACAGTACAATTCAGGGAGGTTTTATGAGAGATTATATAGCTCTGGAAAGAACTTGATCAAACATGACAACAGGCTCACTGATAACATTGTTGTCAGTTTACTCGATTGACTTTTCTGAGAAATACGGGATTTAATTAGAATCTATTCTCTGTTCTCTACCAATGTGAGCAGAGAGGTGCATGCCAGCTGACCCAGAACAAAGACGTCGAGCTCCAAGCAGAGCCGCCCACTCCTCATCCTTCCCAAGGCCAAGTAATTAGAAGTTATTAGGCCGCTCATAGCTGAGGCAGAGAAGAAAAAGCAGGAGCTTCTCAAAAATGTGAATTATCTTCTTGCCTGAAAGGAACACAGAGAGAAATTCCACATGTGTTTCTCTGAAAGGCAGGGCTGGGCTGTAAGATTACCCCCAAATTATTCAGGATGAAGTAAAAGACAGTTTTGAAAACATGAGGCCCAGGAGGCATCTATGTGAGCAGTGAATACAAAGACCCTTCGTTTAGAAAGAACACCATTCATCGGAAATCTGTCTCCTTTTTGCCTTCAGTCTTGGTGACTGGATGGCAGAAGTTAAACTTGGCAATGCATATTTCCCGCCCTTATGATGTAGGAGAGGGTCTGTCGATTTTCAAGAAAAAAGTGAGTGAAAAGTTTATTTTCTGCATTAAAGCCAGAATGGTACATTTTCTTTATTTCTTCAAAAGTTTCCTGCCAGGGTTGGGCCATGGGGTAGAACCTAAATAATTTGGTGTAATGCTAACTTTAGGCTCTTTCATGAGATCAGTTCTTACAGACTTTGATCAATAGCAATTCCATTCTTTCTGGCTGATTTGAACTCCTTGCTCTTGCTAAGAAGACAGAATGAAAGTATCTTGTGGTGGCAGGGGAAGGGTGGGAGCATTCAAAAGTGTGGCTCTTTATGTGCAACCTTCTTCAGGGCCCAAGGAGGCACCAGCATCTTCTCATACTTCATCTGGTCCTCAGATCCATCTGGGACAAACCCTCTGACCTCAGTTCTCAGCCCTTTCCTTTCACAGCAGCGTCCACCATGGGGGTGTGGGGCTTTCCTAGATGAGCATGTTTCAGGGGCATAAACTGCTGTTAGACCCAGAAGGGCCAGTCTACTCATTAGCAGCAAGGTGCCCATTAGTTTTGAAATCTAGGTCAGGTTTTCTCTGTATTCCATACTATTTTGTAGATATTTGGTCTTCCTCTTTTTGTTAAGCTACAGGGCTTTCTGCTTCCCAAGTTCACCCAGCTCATCCCCAGACACTTCTTCTAAACAAACCAAAAGAGCAATTCTTCCTGAAACGGCAGCTCTTTAAGCAGGGCACTGGCCTTCGTGTGGCAGGTGTGCAAGTTACAGCATCCTACCTGAGTGGGGAAGCAGACGGTTTGTGCAGGAGTGTCACAATTTTCTGACCATCTTGGTTCCACTTTGCAGTTCCCAAAAAAGATATTCTTTTCGTTATAGGAGACTGGAGTGCAAAAGGAGGAAGTCAAGAAACACCTGGAGTAACAGGCAAATTTGGCCTTGGAATACAGAATGAAGCAGGGCAAAGACTAATAGAGTTTTGCCAAGAAAATGCACTGGTCATAGCAAACACCCTCTTCCAACAACACAAGAGAAGACTCTACACATGGACATCACCAGATGGTCAACACCAAAATCAGATTGAATATATTCTTTGCAGCCAAAGATGGAGAAGCTCTATACAGTCAGCAAAAACAACACTGGGAACTGACTTTGGCTCAGATCATAAACTTCTTATTGCCAAATTCAGACTTAAATTGAAGAAAGTGGGGGAAACCACTAGACCATTCATGTATGACCTAAATCAAATCCCTTATGATTATACAGTGGAAGTGAGAAATAGATTTAAGGAACTAAATCTGATAGATGGAGTGCCTGATGAACATTGGACGGAGGTTCGTGACATTGTACAGGAGACAGGGATCAAGGCCATCCCCATGGAAAAGAAATGCAAAAAAGCAAAATGGCTGTCTGAGGAGGCCTTACAAATAGCTGTGAAAAGAAGAGAAGTGAAAAGCAAAGGAGAAAAGGAAAGGTATAAGCATCTGAATGCAGATTTCCAAAGAATAGCAAGAAGAGATAAGAAACGCTTCTTCAGCGATCAATGCAAAGAAATAGAGGAAAACAACAGAATGGGAAAGACTAGAGATCTCTTCAAGAAAATTAGAGATACCAAGGGAACATTTTGTGCAAAGATGGACTCGATAAAGGACAGAAATGGTCTGGACCTAACAGAAGCAGAAGATATTAAGAAAAAGTGGCAAGAATACACAGAAGAACTGTACAAAAAAGATCTTCATGACCCAGATAATCACGATGGTGTGATCACTCACCTAGAGGCAGACATCCTGGAATGTGAAGTCAAGTGGGCCTTAGAAAACACCACTACGAACAAAGCTAGTGGAGGTGATGGAATTCCAGTTGAGCTGTTTCAAATCCTGAAAGATGATGCTGTGAAAGTGCTGCACTCAATATGCCAGCAAATTTGGAAAACTCAGCAGTGGCCACAGGACTGGAAAAGGTCAGTTTTCATTCCAATCCCAAAGAAAGGCAATGCCAAAGAATGCTCAAACTACCACACAATTGCACTCATCTCACACGTTAGTAAAGTAATGCTCAAAATTCTCCCAAGCCAGGCTTCAGCAATACGTGAACCATGAACTTCCTGATGTTCAAGCTGGTTTTAGAAAAGGCAGAGGAATCAGAGATCAGGTTGCCAACCTCTGCTGGATCATGGAAAAAGCAAGAGAGTTCCAGAAAAACATCTATTTCTGCTTTATTGACTATGCCAAAGCCTTTGACTATGTGGATCACAAGAAAACTGTGGAAAATTCTGAAAGAGATGGGAATACCAGACCACCTGACCTGCCTCTGGAGAAACCTATATGCAGGTCAGGAAGCAACAGTTAGAACAGGACATGGAACAACAGACTGGTTCCAAACAGGAAAAGGAGTACATCAAGGCTGTATATTGTCACCCTGCTTATTTAAGTTCTATGCAGAGTACATCATGAGAAACGCTGGGCTGGAAGAAACACAAGCTGGAATCAAGATTGCCAGGAGAAATATCAATAATCTCAGATATGCAGATGACACCACCCTTATGGCAGAAAGTGAAGAGGAACTCAAATGCCTCTTGATGAAAGTGAAAGTGGAGAGTGACAACGTTGGCTTAAAGCTCAACATTCAGAAAATGAAGATCATGGCATCTGGTCCCATCACTTCATGGGAAACAGATGGGGAAACAGTGGAAACAGTGTCAGACTTTATTTTGGGGGCTCCAAAATCACTGCAGATGGTGATTGCAGCCATGAAATTAAAAGATGCTTACTCCTTGGAAGAAAAGTTATGACCAACCTAGATAGCATGTTGAAAAGCAGAGACATTACTTTGCCAACAAAGGTCTGTCTAGTCAAGGCTATCGTTTTTCCACTGGTCATGTATGGATGTGAGAGTTGGACTGTTGAGAAAGCTGAGTGCTAAAGGATTGATGCTTTTGATCTGTGGTGTTGGAGAAGACTCTTGAGAGTCCCTTGGACTGCAAGGAGATCCAACCAGTCCATTCTGAAGGAGATCAACCCTGGGATTTCTTTGGCAGGAATGATGCTGAAGCTGAAACTCCAGTACTTTGGCCACCTCATGTGAAGAGTTGACTCATGGGAAAAGACTCTGATGCTGGGAGATATTGGGGGCAGGAAGAGAAGGGGATGACCGAGGTGAGATGGCTGGATGGCATCACCGACTCGATGGACGTGAGTCTGAGTGAACTCCTGGGAGTTGGTGATGGACAGGGAGACCTGGAGTGCTGTGATTCATGGGGTCGCTAAGAGTCGAATACGACTGGGCAACTGAACTGAACTAACTTCCAGATTTCGATGGGAAAAGCCATCCTGAGAGGACAGTGAAGAAGAGCTGGGCCCAGGTGGCTGCAGAGTGGGAACCAGCAGTGTCGTTGGCAACAGCTATGGGGTCCAGCGTGTGGTTTGATGTATTCCTGACAAAGGTTCCAGGGTTATCTGTAAACAATTGCTTTCTGTGACATGAAAGAATCCCAAGAACAGATTCCATTTCTTAAAGCATCAGTTGGGCTTTTTCTTTTTTTCTTTTCAGATGACAGAGGGGTGTGGATGCCCCTGGCACTGAGTGAATGAGTGTGGCAGGGTGCTGGATGCTCCACGTGCATGGATGGAGTCTCAGCTTGGGTGAAAGTCATGGTCGACCGGGGCCGGTGTGTTCACCCTGCGTGGTAGCAGGGGATGACTTAGGGACACGCTCCATACTACCTGCTCAGGTGTCAGCTTTCCTTCACCATCACCCGTTGCCCTTCAGCCACCGGTGCCCGCAGGGAATCCCTTGTGTCCTCACTCAGGTTGTGTAGCTGTCATGTGTAAGAGGGTGCTTTTTTCACAGCTGCCCTCTTCCACACTGGTACTAGAAACCACCACGATCATGAAAAGACAAACAAAACAACTGATGCTAATGCAGCCCCTTCCAAAATAATCAGAGACATAGATGGCATTCATCAGAGCCGCTGTCTTTAGTGATTTATGCCTCTGAGTACACACATCTCCACATTGTAAGGCTTCCTCTTTTTTTTTCAGGTGCCCCAGCAATGCTGGTGGGGCAGCTTCCTTCTCAGGCCTGAACGTGTGGGCACAACTGAAACTGCTACTCTAGAGTTTCCACTGGGCAGTCAATCTTTGCTTCCACGTCTAACGTTGCAAACACTGCGCCGCGGAAGGTGGTCACCCCACCCTTTCATGAGTTGAACCCACAATGGAGAAAAGGAAGAGAAAGGTCACAGGGGATTTCACATCCAGAGGGGAGAAGCTCTGGGGCACTGTGAGGGGCACCAGTCAGTGGGAGGGGCGAGGGGAAGGAGGGTCTGGGGAAACGTGGCTGAAGTCTCAGCTCCATCATGGAGCTCTTTGGTACCATGGATACACTGTTTACTTAATCCAGCTCCTGCTTTCCCTCCTATGAAATAAACGATGCTCTCAAACTCTCCAGAAGCATTTGGAAAAACTTACAAATTCATAAAAATGTTGCAAGAATAAAAAATAAGAGTATAAAGAACACCTATATACTCTTGACCCATTAATAGATTTGTTTTGAATTTTTTACTGCATTTGTATTTTCTCTTTCCAGATATGATACAGATAAAGACAGATATAGAGATAGAGATTGAGATCAATATCGAGATATATAGATATAGATACGTGGAGCTTTCCTGATGGCTCAGCAGTTTAAGAATCCACCTGCAATGCAGGACACACAGGAAATGCAAGTTCAATTCTTGGGCCAAGAAGATCCCCTGGAGAAGGAAATGGCAACTCATTCCAGTATTCTTGCCTGGGAAATCCCACGGGCAGAGGAGCCAGGCGGGCTACAGTTCATGGGGTCACGGAGTCAGACACGACTGAGAAAATAAACACACAGATGCACACACACACATACATACATATGCGATGGTTTCTGAATCGTATGAGAGTAAGTCCTATGCACTATAACCCTCTATCCTAAATCCTTCAGTGCACATTATACATACTAATATGTACATACTTACATATAGCACAGTTATAAGCTGTAGTAAAATTAGTATTGGTCTAACACTTCTATCTGACCTATCATTGTATTGCAGTTTTTGTCAACAGACCTAGTATTTTCTTTTTTCTTTTTCTTAGCAGTACAACGTCCAGTCTAGAATCTCATATTACATTTACTTCTTTTGTCTCTCTCATCTCTTTTAGTCTGGATCATTTCTATAACCTTTCCTTAGCTTTTACGACATGGACATTTTTGGAGAATACACTGCCTTTCCATTTTAACACCATGTTTCTGAGCTGGGGTTTGCTGTTGCTCCGTGGTTACACCAGCTCATGTTTTGGCTGTAACATGGCTTAGGAGATGCTGTGTCCTCCTCCAGGAACTCGATCTAGAAGCCCACGATATCCACGGCTGTAATCACCCCATGAAAAGATTTTCTGATTTCTCTGGCACTGCACTTTATAATTTTACTTTGCAGCTGATAAGCCATGCGAATAAATACTTGTCTGTTCTTCATCAGAATGTCCCTCTTGATTTAGGATAAATAGATGATATTTTTCATGAATCAGTATTTACTGTGAGGTTTGAGAAATGATGGGTTTCATTCTGCTACATTCTTTCACATTTACTAGCTTGCCTTAGAAGTTCTACTAGAAATAAGAGCCCGCTCTTAGTCCCCAGTTTCTTATGCATTATTGGTATGAATTTTGGACTCAAGGTTATTACAGTATAATTATCTTGATATCCCCCAGCCTTGCTGCAGTGTCTCTGTGACTTATCCTTGTCTTGGTTTTGAGCACTTTACTACTTTCTGGTATAAAACAATGTTCCAGGCTCAAAACGTACCTACTCTACCCTCACCCTGGAATCACCATGACATGAAAAAATTTTGAAAACATCAGCTCCATGGTTTATCCTGGAACACTGCTAGCAAAGCAGCCTGCATTATGTGAGACCGAAGCTCTTTAGATAAAAGTAAAGTCCCTTCAGTCGTGTCTGACTCTTTGCAACCCTTTGGATCTGTAACTGCCAGGCTTCTCTGTCCATGGGATTCTCATGCAAGAATGCTGGAATGGGTTGCCATACCCTCCACCAGGGGATCGTCCCAAACCAGGGATCAAACCCAGGTGTCTCACATTGCGAACAGATTCTTTACCATCTGAGACACCTGGGGAGCCCTTTACACATAAGAGCACGTTTGTAAGGTTTGTTTCATTTCTAGCTTTAGGAAAATTCAAATATCTAACCTTTCTCTGACTAATTCCTATACCTGAAACATAGCTTTAAAAAAATCCATTAAGAACATGATGAAGTGTTTTAAATTTCCAAAGTTCCTGTCCGTGGCATCGTGTAAAATTTAAGGAAATAAAAATGACTCTATCCCCAACATTTGAAGGATACGATAATTAATCAGAAAACAGTTACTTGAAGGTTAATTCAGACAAACACTTAATCTCTGCAAGTCTGAGGGTGGGCAGACATGGGCCAGGTAGAGGATCTCCCTGGACAGGACAGAGCATCCTTAGTGGGCAGCCTCAGGCATGTTTGACTGGTTCTTGCACTCACCTGCATGTAGAATTCAAAGGCATCTGGAAAACAACAAGAGCTTAAGTGCCTGATCTTCATTACCTGAGGCTTCTCTCTTGGTAAAACCAATAGATGCTTCACATAGATTTCCCACGAAGGAAAGGGAAATGCCACATGTCACTGGGCTGCAGCTTGGCTCACGGTTTCACCAGGAGAGGAGGTGATGGGGTGTGAGGGACCAGGGAGTGAATGCTGAGTTTCAGGTCCCCAAAGTGCCCAGAGCAGGATTCTAGCACAGGCCAGTCACTGAATTCAGTTAAGCTTTCTCTACATAAAATATTGTACTTGCTTTGCAATTATTTTAACCCATCCTTTAGACATGTTAAGGATATGCATGTTTTAGCCAAATACATGTTGGTTGTTAAAATAAAAGCAGAGTTATTTCCCAGACAATATATAGATAGACTAAAATTGTTATAAACAATTAGAAAATTTTAAAAGGTGAATATAAAATAAAAATTAGAAAGCAAAAAACAAATTGAAACAAAAAAGGATTCTGCCTTGAAATCTTAAGCAAATTCTATTTTTTCAATGATATTCGATGTTTTCTTTCTGCAATTGTGTCAATCAACTTATAAGGGACTTTTAATTTCCATTGTAAAGTAGTAACATACACTACTTTTTGTTCACAGATAGTCAATTATACCAATAATATTTATTAAAAAGCTATATTTTCAGTAGAAGTCTGAAAGAAACAGAAATTTTAAAAAGATATATATATATATTTTTTTTTTTTTCAGAGCACCACTTTATGTCTAAAGGTGAAATATCTGCTTCTTTCTTTTGGCAAGTTCTCACATGCCCACCTACGCCCCTGTGAGTTTATCTAAGTCACAGGACTCTCTGCTATTGCCCAGTGAAAATCAAAGGCAGTTCTGCACAGCCTGCTGGAGCTGCTGAACAAGAGTCTCCACATGGTGATGTGGGCAGAATTCTGCTCTACTCCACATTGGGTGAGGACATCCACCGGAAGCTGTGACATGAATTTACTGCTGACTCTCATCCCACAAGGGCAATAATATAATACAGAGGCTCTCCAATAGGCTTGATTTTTTTCTTTTTTTGGTCGTGGGTGATTTTTTTGTTTGTTTGTTTTTGCTTTTTGCTTTTAAGGAATAGTTTTATTGAGAAATAATTCACATACAATTTACCCATTTAAACTGTAAAATTTAGTGAGTTTTAGCATGTGTAAGTTAACTATATACATATATACTAAATATATACATATATCCATATCTGTGCAATCATTACCACTGTCTAATTTCAAACAATTTCATTTCAGAGTGAAACCCAGTACTCATTAACTGTCATCCCCCTTATAATTGAGTTGTGATGATTCCTTATATATTTCATACCCAACTTCTTTATCAGACACATTATTTATGAGTATTTTCAGTCAATGATCTGTGACTGGTCTTTTCATTCTCATCACAGTGTCTTTCAAAGAGCAGAAGCTCTTAATTTGTTAACAAAGTTCAATTTGTCAATTATTTTTCTTTTCTAGATTGAGCTTTGGCTGGTATTTCTAAGAAATTTTTGCTTAGTCTCAAGATCTGTTCCTGGGTATTTTTAATGCACTTGTGTAACCAGGCACGAATTATAACCTATCTCACCAAGGTCAGAAAATGCCCAGACCTGGGCTTTCAACTCCAGCCTTTTTCTCAGGCAAAATGGACCCCACAGGCCTGCTCCAACGTTCCTTCTCTCTTCCCTCCTAGAGATGATCCCAGAACAAAGTGTTAAACCCACTCAGTGGCTTTCTTTCTCCGTCTCCTCCCTTTTTCATTAATATTTCATCTCTAAGCCCGAACTGCCAGGAACCATGGTCAAGGAACGGTGTGGTTTTGATGAAACAGACCCTCAGTGTCTGACTCACTTGAGAGGCCAGCCTTGATGGAAGCCTTGAGGATGGAGCGAAGTGGCCGCCAGGCTGGGGAAGGAGGGCTGACGACTCTGAGATCAGGGTGTCCCCCACCCCCAACCCCCACCTCACCCCCGCCCGTGTGAATCCATCTGCCTGTAGCTCCTGGTTTTGTGAGCTTTCGTTCTTTTCCAGTTTTTTAAGCAACTGATTTTTGTTGCTGTTGTTGTTGTTTGGTGTATGCATGGTGGGGTTGGGCACACTGGTTAATGAACAAGAAGCTGATTTCTGATTCTCCCCGCCCCCTCCTTCCCCTTGTTTCCACCCGCTCGGATCTGCCCGGCCCCCTGGAATAGGACCGCACTTTACACCTCGCCCCTGCCTGGCAGGCGGCAATTAGGTTGTGTTTGAAGACTGAAGAAGGTGAGCATCTCGCAAATAACGTGAGAAAAGGCTCTACAGCAACTGGCGCTCCAAAGCGGAGGCGCGGGGGTCCGAGATGCTGGATCTTCGGGGCTCACCGCTCGGAGACTGTGGGGATGTTCGCGTTATTTGCGAAGGCACGCGGCCCCGCGCCAACCGGGCTCGGCGTGCCCCGGCATCCCTCAGAGAACGCGCGCCTGTCTGAATTCTGCCTGGGTGAGCCCCTGCACACCGGGCCTCGAGGCGCCAGGAAGCCTGGCTGTGTGCCTCCGTTGGGGAGGGGGAGGGGGAGGGGGAGGGGGAGGGGAAGGGGTGGGGGTGGGGTTGCCTAGAGAGTGGTACCCGGGTGGTACCCTAGGGGTTCCCAAGAGAGCAGCGACCAATATGAGCATCAGTATGGAAGCAGAGATGCTCTGGGAGCCTGCCCAGAGCAAAGTCTTGATTTTTCTTCTCTCTCTGTTTCTCCACCCCCAGCTCTGTCCTCCTCTCAGAAGCCTCTCCCCGGGGGAATTGCGTCTACTTGGGGAGAGAGAAGATGGCAGGCTGTTGGTCTCCTTTCATAGAGCGTATGTGTAGCAGGGGCGCTTGCCAGCTTTATTAAGGAAGCTTTAGATTCACGTTCTGGTGGGTGAGAGGGAGGGGGAGTCGGACAGGAAACAGTGGCCGCAGCGGTCAGTCCGTGACGGATGTCCCCCGCGCCCCCCACACACGTGAATTACCTGCTGACCTTCTCCTGGAGACAGAGGGAGGTTAGAGTCCAGTGTGCCGGGAGGCAGCAACTAATGTGTGTAATAAGATGAGTTAAAAAAAAAAAAATCCCTGTGGATGAGGAAACCGCAGATAATGGGTGACTACAGTTATTTAATAACTTTTCTATCTTCACACTGTCTTATCTTGATCAGGAGACCCATCCCATCAAGCCTGCTAAGTAGCTCTAGCTACATGTGGTTGTTATATGCATTCGGGGAAGTTTTCACAGATATCTAGATGCCAGAACTGCAGTCACCCATTATCTGTGGTTTCCTCATCCACAGGGATTTTTTTGAACTCATATTATTACACATATTAGTTGCTGCCTCCCTCCACACTGGATTGTAAACCCCCTTCTGTGAGAGGGTAATTCCATAAGGCAAAATGGATCTGTCTCTCAAACTGAAATGGGTAAATAAGAAGCATCAACACAGTGAACTGGGTGTCCCCTCTTGTTAGACCCCAAAGGTCTTGCATATTAGATAACAAAGTGGCTTTTGTCAATTTCTGAATGGTCCTGGTGAATATCAGATTGTACAATACAAGCTGTACTCATATGTTAAAGAGGTAAGGGAGGTAGAATATGGACTTATACACTTCACATTCAGCTGTGGAAATACACGCACACTAGAATGGACAGGGAAGCCTGGCGTGCTGCAGTCCATGGGTCACAAAGAGTCAGACACAACTGAGTGACTGAACATGAACAAAGGATGTTTAATGAAGCAAATGAATGCAAAGGAGGAAAGAAAGGAAGGGTTTCTTTACTAGGAGAAAACAGCTGTTCTAAGAGCACCTAGAAAACTAATGCTTCTTTCTGTTGATCAGGAACTATCATGAGTTTGAGCAAACTCTGGAAGACGGTGAAGAGCAGGGAAGCCTGGCATGCTGCAGGCCATGAAGTCACAGTCAGACATGACTGAATAACAACACCATGCTGGGAAATGGAGGAAGGTAAGTGTGTGCAGGTGTAGATGTGCACACACGGCTGCAGGGTTGATTCACCAGGATGCTGGCAACACGCTCTTATCTTGTGCACAAGCTGAAGAAATAGTGTTAAAGGAAGAGTCATTTGGATATGTGTCTGATGATAAAACCTTTCTCTCGATATTTTGATGAATGAATTTCTGTCCACCAGATGATAAGGAGATCTAGACCTGTGGCAAGGATCCTACCTAGTCCTTGTTTGTCCAATTCAAAACTTGTATTAGTATAAAGTTGACTGTGTGTATTTTAGATTTTTTCTATTAACTAAGGGAAAAAATGAACATATATTTTCTGATGTCTTGAAAGCTTATCCTTGTCATATGATAAATCTTATACACCCTCAGAGTTGGTGTTTCTTGCTTTCCCTGAGTGCCTGGGTTGGGTGTCAGCTCTGGTGCTGATTCTTGCTGACGGGGGCCTTGGGGCCACCAGGAGCCCCTGCTCCATCTGCTCCATTTGCCTGAACACTGTTATCTTTATCCTTCATCAGATATTTAGTGGGCACTCCTAAGCCTTCTTATACAGAAGAAAGAAGATCAACCTTTAGGATTTGACACTTGTATCACCATGTAGTTTCAGCCTCACAAACAAGGCTCCTACCGGAAGGCTGTTCAGCTGCATTCAAGGTTCCAGTGAGACTCCAGAGGCCTAAGACCTGGAGTAGGGGTGGCTCTTCTGCCCCGCACAGCTCCTCCATTTCTCCAGTTGCCTCCACCCATCCTGTGATCCGGGACCACTATCCCTAGCCCCTGCTCTCTGCCTCCAGTCTGCTGAGGTCTGGCCCCCACACTTAGCTCTGCATCTTCCTCCTGCTTGCTCTTCCCAGCTTCTCCTCTCCAGAACTCTCCATTTGCCTCTTGAGTCATGGAGGTCATGCCCTTGCAGGATGGGACTGACCTTCAGTTAGTGGGCTTTGGATGTGGGCATGAACGAGAATATTCTCCCAGTGCTCTTCCTAAACCAGGGACAGTGGTTCTGCTATCATTTGAGAAAGTCAACATTTAGCATCTAGGCCAATTTTTATATGCTCTCTGATTTTTTTTTTCTTTTGCCATGCTGTATGGCATGCGGGATCTTAGTTCCCTGATCAGGGATTAAACTGGTGCCCTCTGTAGCGAAATCTTGGAGTCTTAACCACTGGACTGCCAGGGAAGTTCAAAATATGTACTGATTTTTGACAGCTCCAGCATATCCAGATTTACACACACGCACACATTTTTACAGACAAATCCATCTGTCCAGGTTATAAGAGACAAAATTGTGTAGTAGCTAAACTAGAGTCAGAATGTCAGTTATTTGAATCCTTTCTCTCATCTCACCAGTTGTATATTCTTGAGCAGGTTATTTAACATTTCCCTGCCTCAGTTTAAGCATCTGTAAAATGAGGCTGACAATGGTACTATTCTCTTGCCTTTGTTGCTGAATTTGCATCAATTTATTTCATATGATCCACTTAGGACAGTATCACCTTTTAGGTTTTCAATTCCGTCCTCAACATATCCATGAAAAGAGAGTAAACTTAGTAATTACCAGGGCTACAGACACTTTGCTGACCTTAGTTGATTGTTGACTGTATTTCAGGAGCTGTGCTGAGCACTTGCTGTCAATTGAATTACACAAGTTTACTGATACCTCTGTAATTAGGAAAATTAGGCAGCTCCAGTGAACAATTTTCCCATCCACAAAATGGGCACAAAATATCTCTTTTGAATTGTGATAACAATTTAAGTGAGGTTAGGTGAAGTATTGGTCAAAGCATTTACTACATGATGACTGCAGTTATTGTTGTGATGGTTGTTAGTATTGTCCTTGTTATTATTAATCACAGCAAGTTGTTTTATTAAAGAGTGAAAACAGATTGTGCTAATCCACAGACCCCACTCGCTAGCAGAAATATAACATGATACATATGTGTTCTTCTCAGGCCCTCAAGGTCTGGGGGAACATTTATTTCTTTTCTCCTTCTAAAAGCATGTTTAGTCAGTGTATGGGTGAAACAGGGCTTCCTAGGTGGTTCAGTGGGTAAAGAATCTGCCTGAAATTCAGGAGACGTGGGTTCAATCCCTGGGTCATGGAGATCCCCTGGAGGAGGAAGTGACAACCCACTCCAGTATTCTTACCTGGCGAATCCTATGGACAGAGGAGCCTGGCTGGTTATAGTCCATGGGGTCGCAAAGAATCAGACATGACAGACATGACTGAACACACGAACACACCCCATAAGTGAAACGAGAGCAGGAGCAAAGGTAAGAGAACTCAGTCTTTGTTTTAAAACAACACCATTATTTTGATATGGGATGGGATGTTTTAATTTTTCCAAACCTGTGTAGTCTTATGTATTTTGCTTGCATAGTTGAAGAAATTAAGTGTAAGTACTGCTCGTTCTCATTAACAATAGGAACAATCAAACAAACAAACAAAAAAAAACTGTAAAAAAAAAAAAAAAAAAGAATCAAATAATGTCCTGCAAACCTCACTGGTCCTGGACGGTTTAAAATTGCTTCTCCACCAATGCAGCTGTGACACAGTGTTTCCTGGGCTCCGGGAAGCTTTGTCTATAAACGACTCCATTTTGAGAGTGGCCCCTTGTTCTTTGGTGGTGGTTGTTGTTGTTACTTATTTATTTCTTCCAGGAACAATATAAGGGTCTCCAATTAGTTGCAGGTGCAAATATTATGCATGCAATTAATTGTCTTCAAATGGTTAATTATGGGCAGAATTGGCTAATTCAGGGTGCAATTAACTGCTTGCCACTTCTTCGGAGAATGCCCGTAGACAATTGTGTCTGCAATTAATTTACAAGAGCCATTCCAGTGAAAACCTTGAGCTATAAATCCAAGAATAGAGTGGGAGGATTTTTTTTTTTCGAAGCAGGATTTCACTCTGGGTTAATTGCATTGACTCTTTCCTTTGGCTTTTCTATGCAGGTTGACTGTAAATGGGGTTTTCTATGAGCTTCAGACATGATTGGAGCATGCTTGCTCCCTTGGAGAATGCTGAAAACGAGCAGAGAATCAGGGAACCTTCATGGAAGCCGAGGGACCCTTGAGCATCCAGGATCCAAATGGCCTTTCAGGGAGCCCTATTGTCCACGTGGTGGTGGTTTAGTTGGCTCAGTCATGTCCGTCTGACTCTTTTGTGACCCCATGTACTATAACCTGCCAGACTTCTGTCTATGGGATTTCTCAGGCAAGAATACTGGAGTGGGGGGCCATGCCCTCTTCCAGGGGATCTTCTTGACCCAGGGATTGAACCTGGTCTCCTGAACTGACAGGTGGGTTCTTTACTGCTAAGCTGCAGGGAAGCCCCTGTTGTCCATCAGTTCAGTTCAGTTCAGTTCAGTAGCTCAGTCGTGTCTGACTCTTTGCGACCACATGGACTGCAGCACGCCCACTTCCCTGTCCATCACCAACTTCCAGAGCTTGCTCAAACTCATGTCCATCAAGTCTGTGATGCCATCCAACCATCTCATCCTCTGTCGTCCCCTTCTCCTCCTGCCTTCAATCTTTCCTAGCATCAGGGTCTTTTCCAATGAGTCAGCTCTTCCCATCAGGTGGCCAAAGCACTGGAGCTTCAGCATCAGTCCTTCCAATGAGTATTCAGGACTGATTCCCTTTAGGATGGATTGGTTGGGTCTTCTTGCAGCCCAAGGGACTCTCAAGAGTCTTCTCCAACACCATAGTTCAAAAGCATCAATTCTTCAGTGCTCAGCTTTCCCTATGATCCAACTCTCACATCCATACATGACTACTGGAAAAACCATAGCCTTGATTAGATGGACCTTTGTTGGCAAAATAATGTCTCTGATTTTTAATATGCTGTCTAGGTTGGTCATAGCTTTTCTTCCAAGGAGCAAGTGTCCTTTAATTTCATGGAACTCTCTTGCATTTTTGATAATCCAGTGGATATTGGCAACTTGATCTCTGGTTCCTCTGCCTTTTCTAAGTCCAGCCTGAACATCTGGAAGTTGTTAGTTCACGTACTGTTGAAGCCTTACTTGCAGAATTTTGAGCCCTACTTTGCTAGCATGTGAGATGTGTGCACTTGTGCCTGTTGTCCATGGTTCTTGCTTATTTGTTTTCTCTGCATGTTCATTCATCTCTGTACCTTTTCTGGAACTGCATTTCAGTGCATTTGCAGAAATGGGTGTCCTCATGTCTTCCCCATCATGTTCAATGTCTCCACTCAACACCGATTTTCACAGCTACTTTTTAACTTACTTATCAGCAGAGATCAACACTTGAACAGATCCTTTCCACAATCATTTAAGTATAGTTTTAAAATTTGCTATGTTCTTTCTATGGGCCAACCACTGAGCTAAATACTATGATTACGTTATCATATTTAATCCTTACAATAATCCCATGTACTAGGCCCTCTTTTTATCCCCATTTTGCTTATAAAATAAAAAGAGTTTTGGTGACTTGCAAGTAAATGGTGGAGCTCAGATTAAACCATGCTAAATGGATTCAAGTACAAGCAGCAATAACATAAATGCTGTGTGATGAAAGAGGTCAGCACAGAAAGGATGGATACCCTTCTCTTTGTTTCTGGTGAATTGTAAACTACTTTTTGGAATGAAAGTAAACAAAGGGAGAAATCTATCCAGATATATGCATCTGCCATATTGTCAGGGTCTTCATATACCTTGTCTTTAAACCCATCCATCTGCCTTGCATGAGAGATGTTTGTTACCATTTAAATAAGGAGTAGACAAATCTGGGAAAGATGAGCCAGCTGCCAAAGCTCGCATGCCCCATCAAGCAGAGAGAGCCTGAAAGGACGTGTCATGGGGTTGACGATAATGGTAGTCACGACTCGTTGTTTCCTCATGTCGTGTTTCCCAAAACTTCCTGTAAGATGACTTTGAGTAAGGTTGGGTTCTCACCACTTTTTAGGATGATGGGTAACTTGAAACTCTTTTCTCCTGTAAAATATGATTTTGTTTTGCTCCGAAACAGGTGTGGCTTGGGGAAACATCTTCTGTTTCCATCAGGGTGTGTGTGATCATTTGATGGGTGTGCGGGGATGATGCGTGGAGCCCCTTGAGTCTGATCCCCTACTCTGCATCCAAGACCTGGTTTCTTATTTATGTCTTAGGTCCTGGCCACACTCTTGGATTTAGGATTTCTGATTTGCACTTCTAACAGAGATTAGGATGTTCAGTACCACTTCTGTCAGCTTGTTGTTGTCTTCAAAATCTCAGGCCCAGCATGACAGCTCATAGTGAGCTATTGTTTTGAACATAGACCCTTCCCTGCCCATTAAGTCCTTCTCCCTACTCCCACCCCCTAGTGTGACAAATACCTCATGATCAAAGTGTGGATTCCAGAGCATGCACCTGTAATAAGAATAACATTGTTCATTCCTTGTCCTAGAAGATACAAAAGGTACCAGAAGGCTAAAAATTTGGTTTTCAGAAAGAAACAAGAAAAAAAAAATCCATTTGAGAAAGAAAAGACTTGTCAAGGCAATTTCTTGCAAGAGCAAACCTTTCATTAGAAATCAAGTTAGGTCTAGTTTTGAAGGCGTGGCGAGATATCGCCTGGCATTTCCTATTGTCATTTCTTACATGACACAGACAGAGGAGAGTGATTGTTTTCAGTCCCACTTATATTAAAAGAGAACTAACCAAATGAGTAAAATCAAATATAATTAGTTTTACCTAAATTGTAGGTTTTCAGAGCAATTAATAAACCTGAAAGTTGAAAGCCGCTTGTTAAACGAATCAAAGATCAAGGAATATATTTCCTTTATTGAATGTCATTCCTATGTAAACCAACCTACCCAAATCATCTTCATGTTTGAAATATAGCAAGTGGGTAATTGGAATATTCAGCCGCGGCAGTAACTTAAGCACTGCAGGCATCTCTCTGGCTCCTGACTATAGCATGATATCCCCACCCCTAACTCCAGTTCTCATCCCTGAGGAGCTAAAGGCATAGTCGTCAAATACCAGGATACTGGAATCAGGAAGGACTCCAGTTTGAGTCTCAGCTTGGTTCCCCCACTGACTCTGGGACCAGGAACACTCCCTTTACCACCAAAGCTCCACATTCCCATCAGTAAAGTTGGTCTACCCAAGTGGTGTAGACCCTGATGCCGGGAAAGATTGAGAGCAGGAAGAGAAGGGAATGACACAGGATGAGATGGTTGGATGGCATTACCCACTCAATGGACATGAGTTTGAGCAAACTCAGGGAGATGATGAAGGATGGGAAGTCTAGCGTGCTGAAGCCATGGGGTTGCAGAGTCAGATACAACTGAGTTATTGAGCAAAAACAGCCCAAGTCATATTGGATTGGAATTCTTCAGGAGGAATTCTTCAGATGTCTTATGCAAAGTATTAATATTTAGCAAACTGCTTTTCACATGGCTTAAGCCAATAAGTGCTTTTTACTACCATTATTCTTATTTTCAAATGATATGTGAAATAATTCTGGGAAGCCAGTTATGTTCACATTATCTTTTCCAGAACTTACCAATCCATTGTAGTGTGCCATGATCATGCACCTCTCTCCCCAGTTGATGGTGGGAAACTGTAAGTCGCTTTCCTGGCTTGAGCCTTGATTTCATCAGGACAGTGGACACTTCCTTCAGCCTTCATAAGAAGGTCCTTGGAATAGAGGTCCTTATGGCAAAGTTGTGCCATGTGCAAGAGCTGTATACTTGGGTGCCCTTAAAAATTTGGGGAAAATATTTCTCCCTCTAAAAATTCATATAGCTTAGGACCCCAGGGTGACTTTCCAGGGACACCTCATTATAGAACCACAAGCCCAGGAGATACTAAGAATTCCAAGGCAGCATCTGAAACTCCATTGCCATGTGCTTCATTCTATCAACCATTGAAGCATTTGGCATTTGTTCTACCTGAGTTCATGGCAAAGAAGGCACATGTGATACTGTGGTTTTATATTATATATATAATATATATAGTCTTTGTTTCTGTACAGAGTTCTGAAAACCCTTGAGATTTCTTGAGTGAAGAGAGTGACAAAGATGTCTTTTGTTACGTTAATGAGGGGATGTTTGGAAAGCACCTCAGGTCAGGGCGGAGCAGGGGGTGGGGGTGGGAGTTGCTGATTGCCTAGAGAGCCAACCATGTGTTTGAAGGGCTGGCACTTAAATGCCCTCCTCCTGGCCACTGAAAAGGGAAGAGGAGTTGGAGTATGCACCAATGACCAACGGCCAGTGATTTCATTAATTACACCTATGTAATGAAGTCTTCATAAAGACCCCAAAGTGGAGGGCTTGGAGAGCTTCTGGATCCGTGAATGAGGGGAGACTTGGGGAGAGTCGCATGATCAGAGAGCCTGGAAGCACCACACCCTGTAGCCACAGCTTGCCGTCTACATCATTTCCACCTGGCTGTTCCTTATAATAAGCAGTTAATCTAGTTAGTGAAATGTTCCTCTGAGTGCTGGCAGCAGTTAATAGAACCCAAAGAGGAGTTGTTGGAACCTTCTGTTTCTAGCCAGTTGGTCAGAAGGGTGGGTAGTTATTTGGACTTGCAACTGGCATCTGAGGGGAGGTTGGAGGGGTGGTGGGCAGGCTTGTAGGAAGGAGCCCTTAACCTGTGGGGTTGGACATTATCTCCGTTGTCAAGACACCCAGCTCATATCCAAGATTTGGCGGGTGGTGTGGAAATACCCTCCATACGCTGGAATCGGGAACTGGAATCCTTATCACGTATCATTATGCCTGTTTAGCAGATAAACACATTGAGAAAACAGAGCACAGAAGCTGTCCACAGAGTGTGGGATAAAGTGTAAAACATGCCTTCTCTTAATGTTTATGACAGTGACTCTTACCGACCTCTTACTTTAGCATCTCTTTACTATCACCCCTGCTTTTAGGTTTCTGTTGTTTGGTTGGTTGATTTTTTTTGTTTGTTTGTTTAACAGATGGCAGAACAATTGCAGGAGAGGTGAGGACCTAATCTGTATGCCTAATTTCCTGCAGCTCCAAGGTGTCTCCAGGATTCCACTGAAAGTGAAAGTGAAGTCGCTCAATCACGTCCGACTCTTTGCGACCCCATGGACTGTAGCCTACCAGACTCCTCTGTCCATGGACAGGCAAGAGTACTGGAGTGGGTTACCATTTCCTTCTCCAGGGGATCTTCCCGACCCAGGGATCGAACCCGGGTCTCCTGCATTGCAGGCAGATGCTTTACCATCTGAGCCACCAGGGAAGCCACTGAACCAGGCATCAAATGATGGGTGGTCCTTTATTGAGGACCTGAGAGTCTCCTGAGAAAAAGGACCAAGGAGATGCTGGAACTGACTTTCCAACCAGGGTATTGAAAAATAGAGTCTTCCATAAAGGAGCAAAGATTTTTCCTGGAATCTACCAGGAAGCCCAAGAGAAAATGTAGCACGTTTTATTTGGACTATAAACAAACTTACATTAAAAAATGCTTGCCTTACTTCTAAATTAGATGTGGTACCAGGCAGTGGGGTAAATGGGCAGCCTGCAGGTTTCGGAGGCAGAGTAGTCTAAATGGGCCAATCCTCCTGTGAATGGCCTCATGCCCCAGGTAAGCTCTGTTCTGTGGGTCCAACTGAGAGTGAGGGCAGTGACCATTTTCCACAGCTCTCTGGGAGGACCTAATGAGATGCTGCATATCACCTGCCCTGTTGACCTTCGTATCATGAGTCGATTGTAAATGGAGAGATGTTCAAACCCATTAATACATCACCATTTTCCATCACGTCTAAGTAAGGTTTCCTTTTTGGAAACAAACAAGGGTGTACAGACCTTAATATAAAACCCCATTCCCAAATAAGCATACAAACCTTAATAGAAACTTAGAAGATATTGAATAATTGAATAATAAATAGAACAGCATATAGATGAATTAAGAGCCCAGGAATGAGTACCATATGGGTGGGAATTTGCTTAAAATACACATGGGGCTTGGAGGGAGGGGGGCAGAAATAGAAGATTTTTGGCAAAAAAAAAAAATATGCTTTGGGATGATGCCAAATTTGAAAACATTTGAATAAATAAGCTTAGGGAAAGTATAGAAAGATTTCTCTCATCCTCCTAGATAAATGAGAGAGAAGAAATGTAGGTGTAGATCCAGAAAACTCACAGCAAACATGCAGGCATTTTGGCAGAAACTAGTTTGGAGTTGGCTTGGCCAGTTTCAGAAGCAAGACCCTTCCTCTAGGATGTTGCTGTTTGGCACACAGCACTCCGTTGAATGCTTGCACGTAGAGGCATCTTTCCCTTTAGTTTCAGCATAAGCTCCACCAGGAGTCAAGTAAGGGGTGTGCCTGGCACATAGGACACCTCATACCTGTGTAATAAGAGCCTGCACCTGTCTTTTCTGCAAAAAGGATGTGAGATCCTCCTAGAATGTCGGTTCACAATCACATTCTTTTTGTTCAGTCCACCATTTCACTTTTCATTTTCAAATTCTCTGCTGTTGTGCATGAATATGGAAATGTGCCTTACTTTCACTCTTTTTTAACCAGGACAATGACTTCATTTAAATAGACATCCTTCTCCCAAATATTTTGGTCCTGGGCTCAAGAATCTATTATATTTCAAATAAAACATGTACAGGGAGAAATAATTTTGTGTTAACTGTGCACTGACTTTCAGGTTAGAACTCATTGACATCCATTCTTTGGTACTGTGTGGTCAAGTTCAGTTCAGTTGCTCACTTGTGTCTGACTCTTTGTGACCCTGTAGACTGCAGCACGCCAGGCCTCCCTGTCCATCACCAATTCCTGGAGCTTGCTCAGACTCATGTCCATCAAGTCTGTGATGCCATCCAACTATCTCATCCTCTGTCATCCCCTTCTCCTCCTGCCTTCAATCTTTCCCAGCATCAGGGTCTTTTCCAATAAGTCAGATCTTCGCATCAGGTGGCCAAAATATTGGAGCTTCAGCTTCAGCATCAGTCCTTCCAATGAATATTCAGGACTGATTTCCTTTAGGATGAACGGATTGGATCTCCTTGCAGTCCAAGGGACTCTCAAGAGTCTTCTCCAGTACCACAGGTCAAAAGCATCGATTCTTCGGTGCTCAGCTTTCTTGGTCAAAGAAAGCACAACCTTGTGGTCAAAGATAAACACGATTTTGGGTTGGAAAGAAGTTGTGTCCTCACTGTCCAGGGAGAGCTGATCCTGCATTTCTTCACCCTCGCTGCCCTCAGAGCACTGACCTGAGATTTCCAAGGCTGAAGTCCCATTTCTAAAATCAGAGGAAGTCTGTTTGTGTGCCCAGCACTCTGCGCCTGCTCCAATTTCCCAAATTCTCAGTTACTCACTCATGGTGCTCTGCACTGAGCACCTACTGTGTGGCTTGGCAAACATCGTGGCAGGTCTCAGTTTACAGAGCCTCTGCCTTGAGAAGCCCCCACCTGCCCCTGGAGCATGCACAGTGCATACTCAAGAGGCTTCAGAAACACAAGAACAGCAGATAGGTGGACCATGACTTAGCACCTCACATGGCCCTTCGCTGCTCATTGGACATCAAGCCAAACAGAACGTACAACAAAAGTACAAGCTCTCCAGCCTGCTCTCCCTCTTATGCTTTTCTTAAGCAGCATTCTATAAGCCATGTGCTCTGTCACCTTGAGGAAAGTAATTTGTTTTTATCAGTACAAGTTATAGTACTTCTTCCAGGGATTTCTGTTTCTAAAAGATTCTAATGACTCACCAGTCTTTGGTGAGTAGATTCTATGACCTGGTCGCTGGGACCTTCATGATCTGGGGTTAAATCTCTCCATTTTTTTTTTTTTTTTTTTTTAATGATTCAACCAAAGTGATGGAGTCCACACTCTGTGCTTTTCCCAACTCTGCATCTCTGTTCACTTTTTTTTCTTGCACAGAATGTCCTCTGTCTTCCTCTGTGTCTTTGCTCCTCCTCTCTAGACCCATCCAGTTCTTAAAGTGCTGAGTCATCCTTCATCTGCACATCTGGACCAGCTAACAGCCTGGTAGTGAGATGCTGATTTCGTGAAGTCTTGGCTGTGGATCTTGGATCCTCCAAATTTACTGGTAATTTTGGGTGGATTATTTTCTCTCACTGATCCTCAAATTTCTTCACCTGTAAAATGGGATCAGCAGTGCTTATTTCTGAGTTACTGCAGGTGAGATTAAATAAGATGAAAGTTGCTCAGTGGTGACTGTAGCCCACCAGACTCTTCTGTCCCTGGGATCCTGCAGGCAAGAATACTGGTATGGGTTGCACTTCCTCCTCCAAGGGATCTTCCAAACCCAGGGATCGAACCCAGGTCTCCTGCATTGCAGGCAGATTCTTTACCATCTGAGCTACCAGGGAAGCTATCTACATGCATTCAGTGCTACTCAAAGTCTTTGCCTCATGTCTCTATTTAGTTATTTTTATATTTTTTAACTCAACAAAGAGCAGGTTCTTGTGATTCAAGACACTACTCTTCTTTTATACCACCATGATCTTAAAATGATGCCTTAACAGGCAGAGTAAACAGGACACATGCCAGTATTAATATTGTTTCTAAGTAGCTTTCAGGCACGTAAAGTAATACCTATATGACAAGAACAGTTCAGAATTTTGCCTTTTAAAAAAATCTACAAAACACAATTTTGTTTTAGTTTATTTGTTGATTTTTGCACTACTCAGATGTGTTCTCATGCTGTATTTTACACATAAATTTTAAAATTTTGTTTTTCAGATGTTAGAAAAAAATATTTCAATATGATAGGATGTATTAGTCTTCTAGAGTTGTCATGCTGAAACATCACAGACTGGGAGGTCTTAAACAGCAGAAATGTATTTTCTCAGAATTCTGGTGGCTGGGAGTCCAAGACGAAGATCCAGCAGGTGTGAGTCCTGCTAGCAGATGGATGCCTTCTGGGCTGTGCTTGCCTACATGCCTGTGGAGAGAGGGGGAGTGAGGGTCCAGATGTTCCTTCTTATAAGTGCACTAATCCTGTCAGATCAGGGCCCCATACTAAGGCCACACTTAGCTGTCTTTACTTTCTTAGAGTCCCCATCTCTGAATAAACCACACTGGAGGTTGGACTTCAACATCTGAGTGGGTGGGAGACAGAATCATTCAGTTGGTAATAAAGGGTAACGGTCATCATCTGAAAATAACCTCCCAGGACCTTATGTGGGTAGGGTTTCAAGCAACACTTTCACCACTTCTTGGGTTGATGCACACTCCTGTATGTCTTTTTGTTCCTTTGAACATCTGCAGGATCTTACTTTCCATTTGGCCTTCTTTCCAAGCTCCAATCTTGTTTGTTAAAGAAAAGCCACCAAATTGTGGTTGACGCTATGACTCAAATCATGATGAAAAGATCTCTCCCAAACTAAGAAATATTTTCAAATAGATCTGATGTCGATGTGTTGAGTGGAAACTGCTTATGTGCTGGTTTCCCCAGAGTCAGTGGAATGGCTATATTTTGTGTGACTGGTTTGTATTTAATTTTAAAAAAAGAAAGATGAAATCATAGGCCCTGAAAATAAATTTAGAAGCAATTGAAAATAATTGTGTCATGACAAACCAGTGCAAATTTTTATTCCAAAGCTAACATTCATTATTTTACCTCTTGGTATCTCTCTCTGCATCTATATCTAAACACATACAGGTATCTCCAGTATGTGTGAAATATGTCAAAATAGGTATGCAATCTTTTTGCTTTATTCACAAATACACAGGCTAATCTAAACCCCAACATGTACACAAACCAATCCAAACCCCAACATGTGTACAAACTAATCCAAACCCCAACATGTACACAAACCAATCCAAACCAGCTATTGTGATTCAACTCAAGAAATGAGATTCTCTGGAAATAAGTGTGCAGGTAGAAATGACACAAATCCTCCATGTGTGATAAAATTCTAGCTCTACAAGGTGCTCTGCACACCCCCTGCCCCACCCCCAGCCTCACTGTGTATGATCTTTTATCTTCAATATTTCCACATATTTTATACCAGTGGATCTTGATGAATTTAAGCCTGGGCACTGCACGGATTCCAGATTTCAAATGAATAACTCTTTCATTTAGTTAATAGCTGCAGCAGAGCCATAAAATGGTAATAGTTTATGACTTTCAGGATATAACCTGCAACCACAGACAATATAAATTATATTACATCGCACTTTACAGCTGTATGAAGCATAGCCAGGAGCTCACCACTGGTGTAAAGTCTGAGGAGGAGGGGGTGGGTGAGGGAAAGAACTGTTTATTTTTTTGCTTGTTGGCTAAAAATACGCTTCCCTCTCATGACCCAGTAAGCCATAATTCTGATCGGAGGCGTCCATACCACTGTGCTGAAGACAAATGTGGCCACAAAAGAAAACTATTCATAAAGAATGGAGGGGGATATTTTCATTCCATCCTCAACTTATAGGGCTTCATCCAGCACAAATGGAAAAACAACCTCCATTTCTGCTATAGGCATCGGTAATTGTTTTCAAGGAGACATGTGTCATTAGAAATGTGAGGTATGGGGGAGCGTATAGAAATGTGCTGTGTCTGGACTCGCCAGGGTTTTTGTTTTGTTCTCTTATCTGTGAAGAGGAGCCTGAGTGATGTTATCCTTCCTTCAGTTGTTCCTGTGGCTTCTAAATCCTGCTTCATGTCTTGGCTTAAGGTTAGGCCTCTGAACTGAGAGTGGAGGATGAACCCTGATTCTGTAAATGGACCGTCTAAATAAAAAATGAAGATAATAGAGCTTCAGAAATTGTTAAGGGCCAGAGGGAGAGAGTGAGGCAGCCCAGCTTTTGAAACGACGGAAGGCCACTCACTCCTTCGCTGCACCTGCTGCCTGAGGAGGGCTGTGTTTTTGAAGAGGCCTGTGGTCCGATCTGCATATCAAATAGCTGATTTGTAGATGAGGTCATTCATTTTGTGGTCTGTCTGTTTGCTGGGCTGAGGATGGGCTGTTGCCTAGCAGTGGCCCCCAGGGTCCCTGCAGCCCCTTGAGTCAGCAGCCCTCCTTGTCCATTCTGAACTCAAATCCAGGATTGCCTTTCATGAATAAATCTCTGAAATATCTAAGGGATTGGTAAGTTCAAAGCATGGGCAATACGTGACCAGCAAAGCTTTTCCTTAATGGCACTGGTTCATCAACTTAGGTATTGTTTAGGTAAAAAAGTCAGCTTGTCGACTTTTCTGTCTCCTGCTCACTATCACAGGGATGGGCAAGGCTTTCACACAGAAACATGGTACCTGCTTTGGGCGTGTTTAGGAAAAGCTTACTGCTTGAACACAGGGCGAAAGGAGAAGTTAAAATATGCTGCCCTCTCTGTGGAAATACATAAATACGGTAGAATTCAATGTGGAAAATTGATTCCAACTTCCAAGTAAGTTTTCTTGTTCTAGAATTCTGTTAACCTGCTGGCTCTTACTGTGTGCATGTATGTGTGTGTCTGTGCATGTGTGCATATAAACACACCCGTGTATTCCTGTACACACACACACACATAAACATTTTAACTGCAGGCTCTTTCCAATAGAAATCTGCAGAAGAATAAAATCATGACTTCAGGTCAGCCAGCACCTTTGTAATGTAGTCTTTGTATGCTTTTCAAAAGAGAACAGTCATTTCACCTGGTCTAATTCTTTAGACTGCATTTTTCATGGCTTCACGGCTTTGTCTAGTAGAGAATGTTCCAGAGCAGAACTTTCTTCTAAAACTTAGAAATTAGAACCAGGAACAAAATTTGATTTAAATACATAACGATGACACCCATGTTGTGGAGGTGTGCATCTTATCACAGATCCTTTTCTGGAATAAATATCTTCCTTTGTTATGGGTCTCTGGTTCATTACATTTTTCAGTCTCTAACTGCTATTTCAGGCTGAAGGAATAGCTTTGCAGACTGGGAATATCCTATAAGAGTACAAAATTTTGTCAAAATAATCACATACATTTATAAAAACAATAGCAAGAGGGGGGAAAAAAAAAGCTAGAGTTCCATAAGTCAGGTGGTGAAATATAAAAAGTATGTTATTACTTTAAATAAATATTATAATTATTGTTGGAAAAAAAAGTATCTTTAGATCTTAAGGTGTCACTCCCTGAATAATCTGTTTCCTTCCTTAGACAAGGGAAATCACTGACATATAGAACACTAACATTTACAAATTTCTTCAGTGAAGTGTGGTCAGTAAGGAATGCTTTTCTGATTGTGAAAGGGCCATTTAAAAGTAAGTAACCAGAAGGAAACTGGTCAACAGTGAAACCAACTAAATAGTGCTATTTGTGCTTTTTGAAGATTGGTAATTCTACTGACTAATATCAATATATATATATTTTTTAGTATCTTGCAAAGCTGACATAAAATTATAGAAATAATGACCTATGTTTGCATGAGTTTGAAGCTCATGCTGCTGCTGCTGCTGCTAAGTTGCTTCAGTCATGTCCGACTCTGTGCAACCCCATAGACGGCAGCCCATCAGGCTCTGCCGTCCCTGGGATTCTCCAAGCAACAACACTGGAGTGGGTTGCCATTTCCTTCTCCAATGCGTGAAGCTCATACTCCCTTTCAAATACTTCAGTGGGGCCTCCCTTTCTTGATCTGCAGAGACTGAGGCTTCAGAAGCTGTGACTTGGTCAAGGTCATTTAGCAAATATGGAGCCAGGACAAAAATGTGGTCTTCTCTCTTCTGCACTGATGCTTTGCAATGGCATTCCCCAACAGATAACTGAATGGATAGCTGATGAGAACTGTAGGCTAAGCACATAAAGAAATTCTATGCTAGGATAATTATATATATATACAAGAGGATGAGATGGTTGGATGGCATCACTGACTCATGGACATGAGTTTGAGCAAGGTCCGGGAGTTGGTGATGGACAGGGAAGCCTGGCGTGCTGCAGTCCATGGGGTCACAGAGAGGTGGACATGACTGAGTGACTGAACTGAATGAACGTATAGTTAGAAAGCAAATCATATTTTTTCAAAGTGGCATTTTTAATAACAATGTACAGAAATCCAATTCTGGAAATACAATCTGGTCGTGTACGTTGTGGAAGTCAGCAGACGTCAGTTTCTTCAATAAGACTGGAGAGTAAAGAGCTATCCAATCCTCACTGTTGTTAAAGATACGATCCTGTATATGCAACATAGAGTAATAAAAACATAGTGACACAAGGTGCCCAGAAAGCCCAGGAGGAGTGGGATTTACATCTAGAGCTAGCCTGATCTTTGACCCTTTTTACAGACCAAAAGCCTTTTGGAAACTGAAGCTCTCAGCCACAGATTAATGAACTGCAGGCGGGTCGCGGGCCCTGCGATGCTGCTCAGAGAATGTGTTCAATTCCTACAGCAGCGAAGAGGTTAACATCAGTCATCTCCTAGGGAACCAAATGATGGTTCACTGCAGAGTGCTGGGCGATGACTGGTTTTCTGTTTAATAAAGTAAAGGTTGATGGCTATGGATGATTCTTTTTTTGAGTCCGTTTTTTTTTTTTTTTTTTGTCACTGTAAGCAAGTTAATGCCACCTACCATGGTACAAACCCAGAGATATTCTTCACACTGGAAAAAACTTGGGATTTAAAAGCAACAGGAATATTTGTAAAAATGCTCTGATAGTGTGTATATTTACAATGTCTTATTTTAAATATTTTTATGTGAAATTACATGCAAGGTGTTCCCACCATTGAAAACCATTTACAAAGCTGTATCACTTTCTTCTTCGAGAATGAGAAAAGGTTAATTTCTGTAAATTACACAAAACAAATTTTAAGGTATTGGATATTTTGTGATATATTTGCCAGCTTTAAAAAAAAATGGGATCTTGATTCTGAAAATAAACCAAAGCAGAATTGTGTATATACCCCACCTTCAGACACACACACAAAAAGATTCAAAGTTCCTTATGCCTTTCTCCTTTCTCTTTCAAAAACAGCTTTTCTGCGTGTTGTGGTGTTGACAAGAGGTAACAGGAAAACCAGTGCATTTGAGCTTAATGAGCAATTCATCTGCACACTGAGAAGTAGGGAGGGAAATAAATCCAGGCCAGCACTGTTCAGGTGGTGGTGGTGGGGGAAAGACATTTCTTATTTATCATGCTGCATAATAGAGAACTGATCTCCTTGCCCATAAACTCCCAGCCACCAACAGAACATCTATTTTGCATCCTTCTGCTCCAGCACTGACTTTCCCCATGAAGCAGCTTTGTTCCTCCACCTAAGAAGCCTCGGTACCCAGCTTGACATGTATTTTGTTTGTTTCTTGGCTGTCTGATTACTGTCTCCAAATATACCCTTAATAATTTAAGTATACACACACAAAGATACTGGCCTCATTGATCAAGGGCAGAGCATATACAGGTGTGGATATAAAATGCACAGACTCTGGCCCTGTAAATGAGGCCACCATCTCACAACAACAGGGGCAGGATTGATTTGGGGGAGCCACAGAGAAGACGGCCCTGTGAAGAGCTTTCTGAACACATGGCCAGGGCTCGGGTTTGCACCGGGAGCCCAGGAGGCTGCAATCCTACAAAAGAGCTTTGTTAAACCAAATCTTTAATTCCAAGAGGAGTGCCTAATTTACACCCTGCCTCAGGCTGGGTATTTTGCATCTGCTATTTTTACAACATTTCTGAGGTAGCCCTTTGTTATTGCAGTTACCAATGGAAAATCAAAGGCTGGCTTTCTCCCCTCTCCCTAGTAATCTCCCCATGTTTTGTCATCCTCACTCTGCTCGAGATTAGAAAAATCAACAACATGATTCCCAAACCTAATGAACAGACAACACTAAGGAATGTATGCGATTTTTTTTTTTTGCACCAAGTATATATTCTGATAGTAAATTCTGTGATGTTCACCGCATCAATGGTGCGTAACCCTGTGCTTTTCTTAATAGGATTTATGCTTGTCGGCTTTCTATATGCCCTGCCATGCTGGATAAAGGCAGGCAGAGTTCCCCTGGTAACCACGGCCACTCCAACACTCCCAACTCTTGGCAAATTCCTCTTAAGCATAAAACAGACAGCTCCGGGAGACAATGTCCGCTGATACATAAACATGACAGACCCATCTCTGGAAGCCCAAGGTGTCCAGCCTCCGACCGCATCGTGATTTTTCTGATTGTTGGGCCAGATACTTCTATTCAGTCTTCCCTTTTGAAACATCTGCAACTGGCAAAACAAGAAAATCTTAATTCTTTCCAGATTCACATCTATTTCTAGTCAAATGTCACCAGATTCCACAGAGGATGGAGGACACAGAAGTCTTCCTGCCTCTGCTCAAATTGAAAAGGTTATTTCACTGTCTTCAAGATGGCTCGAGCTGCTGGGGGAGGGGGAGCTGGGGGGGCGGGGGGGCTGGGGGGCTGAGCCCTGAATGCAGGGGTTGCTAGGAGATAAGTCCAGCTCGCCGACCACATTGGTTGGCGTTATCTCTAATTGACAGCTCCTTACCCTCAGGGTCTCATTCTAACCTTGAGACCCAGACTATAATGAGAGGGCAGCTTGCCGTCACCCCTGTTTTGGGCTCAGGCAGCAAGATTCCTGGCAGCCTGTTTTTCTGGGGTTTTGTTGGGCCTCTTTAGGATGGAGGCCCTGAGAGGGAGAGAGGCTGTCTGCAGCCCCCCTCCCCCTGGGCATCACTGGGGGCTTGTTCGGTTCCTGCCACCTGAATAAACTTTCTCTTTCACTTAAGATGGTCTCCCTTTGAAATCAGAAGGGTGTGCTGGGAGAAGCCTTCACTGAACTTTAAAAGGATTTGGAATTTGAGCAGGGAAGGTGGATTTTTTAAAAAGAGCGGGTAGGGGAGAGGGGGAGGGGCGTTGGGCGAGGAGGAGGGGGAGGGACATAGAAAGGAAAGAAAAAAGAAAAAAAAAAAACCCACTCTTTCTCCATGTTCAATCGTCAATGCCACCCCCTAGCTGTCCTTAAAGGGGTTCGCTGTGGCCTGTGCTGCTCATGAGACACAGTTTAGTTCTTGAGGACAAATAGTAAATGGAGATACAGCACCAGGAAGAGGCTGTCAGGCCCGGAGAAGGCGGTTTGGTCCGCCAGTCCGAGGAGGGTGCTGCCTTATTATTCTGACAAAATAGCATAGATCATGAGATTCTTCCAAAGCCTGAGGCTAATCCACCGAATGGGCTGAGGGAGCCTTTGCTTGGCAGAAGTGTCTATGAAGCAGCTCAGATTGTTGTGAACAGGAAGGTGAAGCCAAGGAGGGAAGCTGAAGTGATCCGAGGCAAAACCATCCCCTCTACAGAATTCAGCCTTTTCTTCTCTTCCAGGGCCTCGCCCCACCCCTAACTGCCAAGGACCCATTTAAAAATAACACCATTTTGCATTTTTGAATCTGATTGTTGTCATTTCACAGATGGCGAACCCTGATCCTTGCTTTTCCTACAGGAGGAAAATTGTTACATTGGGGTGCTTTCCTGCTTAATAAACATATTTTGAACATGCAACATACAATCTTATTAGAGGTTGTAATAATTGTGACAAGGTAATATTTCTTTTTCACCAGGGGAGGATGGCTAAAGGTTGATTTAATTGTGAGTGGGTTTATTCATGACTTAAAATAGGGACATATCTGAGGAATCAAGACCCAGAGATTAGAGACTCTGTTTATCCTTTGTGATCGTTAACAGCCTAGACACCAAAGTCATGTGTTTTCAACCCAACAGAGCGGGAGTGGGATAGATACAAAAGACCAAAATCAAAGCATATTCTTGAACAAAATAGTATGTTAGTTTTCTCCTATTTTCTAAATATTTTTGTTAAAATTTCTGCAAAGCAGGGCTGTTTCTAAAAAGGATATTATTTCTAAATGTAACCTTTGTAGGGGTTAAAAGAAAAAACTACAAAAGCATCATCTTTACAGTTTTAATTATATTTTTATTCAATTTAGAAATGTAATTAAAAAAAGAAAGAGTACATATCAAAAAGAAAAAAAGACTGGTAATGATCAAAATAGTCAATAAATAACAAGATTTTCTTCTTATATTCTTAAGAATATTTTGGACACACTTTTAGTTTACAGAAGAGTTGCAAGAATAGTTCAAAAATGTCATATCCTTTGCCCATATTCTCCAATTGTCTACATTTTGCCCATGGCATTCTCAAATTATCTCTGAGAGTGTGTGTGTGTGTGTGTGTGTATTTATAGATTTTTTTTTCCCCTGAACCATTTGTAATAGGTTGGAGACAACATGTCTCTACCTCTAAATGCTTCAGTGTGTTTCTCCTAAGAATGTTTCTTTTTGTGCAATTACCCAAATCACAAAATTTAACACCGTTGAGAAATTACTATCTAATTCACAATCTAAAATCAAATGCTGTTATTTGTCTCAACAAAGTCCTTTATTGCAATGCTTTCCTAGCTTCAGATAAATTCCGGATCTCACGCTGCATTTAATTATCTATAGGAGATTTGCCATCCTCTCACCTGGAAGGGTTTAGAATGTTCATGACAGAGCACTGTAAGACACGTCAATTTTTGGTTGTTTTAATATGCAACATTGGGAGCAAGGAGAAACCCCAAGGTGAGTCTGACACTGGTTCTGTGAGAGAAGTCTTGACCTCTTTTAAGAAAAAATGGGTCATTTATCCTCACATATCGCCTCTAACAAAAATCAGTAATGGCAATTTTAAATAAATAGCTTGTAAAAATTAGTGATCTTATATAATATGAGAAATGGCATTGACTACAAGATAGCTGTAGAAACCAGCATGTGTATTTCTAAAAGATTCATACATATAAGCTGTCACTAGTGTGGGAACTTTTCCATGACAGGTTGAGAGAAGGCGAATTATAGATCATGAGAGAGTGAAGAAATGATATAATAAATCACCAGCTCAGGGTGCAAAGAAACAAAACTGTTGAGAAAGACAAGAACAAAATCGATTTTAAAAGTTCAGGTTTGTATCATCTCATTACCATCAATCTTGTTGTTAGGTTGCTAAGGCATGTCTGACTCTCACGACCCCATGGACTGTAGCCCACCAGGCTCCACTGTCCATGGAATTCTTGCAAGAATACTGACATGGCTTGCCATTCCTTCTCCAGGGGATCTTCCCGACCTGAGGACAGAAGCCATGTCTCCTGCATCTCCTGTAGGTGGATTCTTTATCACTGAGCCACCAAGGAAGCCACTACCATGAATACTCTTTCATAAAAATGAATCTTGTAGATATTATCTTGCTCTCAGGTCCTTCAGACCTGTTTGGAGTCCAGAGGGCGGTTGCCTCTCTTACGTCCTTATCAGCCAGAGCAGGGGTAATGGTCCTTCTCTGAGTGGTGTTGACTTTATTTTTTTAATTGGCATATAATTGCTTTCCAATGTTGTGCTAATTTCTGTCGAACAATGACGTGAACCAGCTATAAGTGTACATATATCCCCTCCCCCTAGAGCCTCCCTCCCAAGCTCCCGCCACCCCGTAGGTCATCACAGAGCACTGAGCTGAGCTCCCTGTACACAGGGAGCTTCCCTCCAGCTATCTATTTTACTCATGATCGTGTATATGCTGCTGCTGCTGCTGCTGCTGCTGCTGCTAAGTCACATCAGTCGTGTCAGAATCTACGTGACCCGATAAACGGCAGTCCACCAGGCTCCCGTGTCCCTGGGATTCTCCAGGCAAGAATATTGGAGTGGGTTGCCATTTCCTTCTCCCAGTAGTGTATATATGTCAGCGATTCCCTCAGTTGGCCCCACCCCTGAAAAACAGTACAAATGAGCCTGTTTCCAGGGCAGGGATTAGAGACACTGATGTAGAGAACCGACTTGTGCACACAGGCAGGGAAGGAGGGGGTACTGACTTCCGAGCACATAACGTGTATTGAGTCGGTGGCCGAGCTCTCTTCCCAGACAGCTGCGCACCTGACCCCAGCTTCCTGCACTCCAACCTTCTCCACACAAATGAGCACAAAAGCCATCACATAAGGATGTAAGATCACCAGGGTGTCTCTCCCTGTGTTTCTCACTAACACAGGACAGGAGCCTTTGGCGTTTCCTGGCAGCATGAATCTTGACATGTGTCCACACCTGCACCAGCACTTGCACAGCCTCAGGTCCAGCTCTTTTGTTCACAACCAGGGTGCTCCCTTCCCTCAGTGTAGTTTTGTAGCTCACAGGAATGTATGTGCAATTAAACAAGTGTATTAAAAAGCAGAGACATCCCTTGGTCAACAAATTTCCGCATAGTCAAAGCCCTGGTTTTTCCAGTAATCATGTATGTCTGTGAGAGCTGGACCATAAAGAAAGCTGAGCACTGAAGAATTGATACTTTCGAACTGTGGTGTTGGAGAAGGCTCTTGAGAGTCCCTTGGACTGCAAGGAGATCAAACCAGTCCATCCAACAGAAAATCAACTCTGAATATGCACTGGAAGGACTGATGCTGAAGTTGAAACTCCAATACTTTGGCCACTTGAGGTGAAGAGTACACTCACTGGAAAAGACCCTAAGGTCGGGACAGACTGAGGTCAGGAGGAGAAAGGGACAACAGACGATGAGACGGTTGGAAATCATCACCGACTCAATGGAAATGAGTTTGAGCAAACTCCAGGAAATAGTGGAGGACAAGGAAGCCTGGCAGACCACAGTCCCTGGGGGTCACAAAGAGTCAGACATGAGTTAGCAACTGAACAACCACAACATTATTTTCTCAAGGGCAAGGATTCTTTGACAGCCAGTTTTTAATTCACTTTTCAAAACTTTGCGTTTTTCTTCCAAAGTAAACCACGAACTTTAGGCTGCAGCCTGTCAAAACAGATGGGGGTAGGCAGGGAATTCTACTCAGAAGGCGGCCTTTTCCAGAAGAGAAGTTCCTCAGGGTGGGGGGACAGGTCCTGACTGTCTGCAGCAGCCGTGACGTCGATTAGGGTTTGCTGGGCTGAACTGAACACTGTTTCTAGCAGTGGTTTTACTGATGTCTGATGGCTCCTGAAGATGAAGCTGATGGAATCAGGGAGAATCTGCTCTGTTGTCTTCAGCTATAATAACTGGACAAGAAAGAACACACATTTTCATGATCAAAACATCATTGGGTGCTGCACTGAGTCCCCACTGTAAGCACAAGTTGTCTATAATTGATCGTTATTCCAATAATTTTCTTTCTTTTTTTTTTTTTAAAGAGGGTGAACAGGAATAGGTTCAAATCCATGTCCATCACAATGAAAACAGTTACCTACACTGGCTCTGATCACTCCCTATATTTGTCCACCTGTGCCCGCCGACAGAGTTCATCGTGACAGCAGACCATGACTTCTTCTCCTCTCTTATGAGAAGGGAGCGCATCATTAGCTTGCAAGGCAAGTAGATGCTGATGATAAAAGCGCGGAAAGGAAATACATTTCAAATATGCAACTAAATGCCAGGAGCTCCAAAGTAAGGAACCACAACATGCAAAGGCCCATAGAGCAGACTCCTGCAGTCCGGTAGGTGAATGGCTACAGGATGGTTGCAGGCAGACTGGGAGGTTTTTGGCACACTCTGGGGTCAACTATATCTTGTCTCTAAACACGGTCATTCCTCAGGTATACCGTCTTCTCAGTCCTACCTATGACCCTCCGTGGTTCTTGTGACTACATGTATACATGCCCTGCCTTGTCCTTGTTGGAGAAAAATGGGCTTCATCTAGAACCACCCCTGACCCCTGTCAAAAAGGATCTCAGGATATTTCAAGGTGCAAAGTGCTCTATAAACACTTACCATTTCTAGTCCACACTGGTGTCCTCCATGAATTTTTGTTTTTTTTTTTACTGTGTTTCATGTGATTAGAGTGGGTGGGGTGAACTCACATGTGAATGTGAAAGTGTTAGTTGCTCAGTTGTGTGTGACTCTTTGCAACCCCACCAGGCTTCCCTGTCCATGGAATTCTCCAGGCAAGAATACTGGACTGGGTTGCTGTTCCCTTCTCCAGGGGATCTTCTTGACCCAAAGATCAAACCCAGGTCTCCTGCTCTGCAGGCAGATTTTTACCACCTGAGCCTGACCTAACATGAGTATCTGTGCAAACCTGAGTCTAACCAGGGCTGAATTCATGGTGTGCCTTGAGGTTAATTTTCCTTTATTATTATTATTTTTTTAAGGCAGCTCATCCCTCGTCTACAACATCCCCTTTACATTTTGCTTCGAGGTTGAGGCATTTAGGGCCCCACCCAAAGCCAAATGTGTTATTTAATCCATTAGCACTTTAGCCCAAAATAAACAGCACTCAGAAACAAGTGTGGCTCAAGAGTCATTTTGAAATCTTAAGCCCCAAAATGACTGATCTGGAATTTCCTGTTTAGTCCTCAAATAGAAGAGCAGGTATGGTGAGGGTGGAGCTGGGGTGGAGAGCAGAGATGCTCCTCTCATTCCATCGAATATTCCAAGTGGAGAGTCAGCCTGGCTGCTATGAAGAGTTCACAGACAAGAAGCCGGACAAGCCTCTTGCTGAATTTCTGGGTGAAAACTTTCATTAGAAACAAACAAACAAACAACAACAACAAAATAGAGAAGAAAAAAGCAGCAACCATGTACTGTATTTTGTGTGGAGTTGGAGGCATACAAAAACCCCAGCCTTAAGGACACCGAAGACACAGCTATTATACGCTGTGTTGTGTGCAGCGCGCTATGCTGTAATTATATATGAACTGTTAGGGGTTACAGATGTGGGAAATTAATTCTCCCTTGTGGAGTCAGGGGTGACTTCACAGAGGAACTGACATTTGTACTGTAACTTGAAAAGTGAGTGTGGCTTTGCCAAGTAGCCAAATGAGGAATATCATTCCAGGTAGCACAGTAACTTTAAACTAGGGGGTGGTATGAATTTCACGTCATGTTCCCAGGATGATGGTAAACCTGCATCAGTAGGGCTCAAGGTGCAGAGATGAAGGGGCAAAAATCAACCTGGGTAGGGATGCCCTGGGTGGGGTGGCCCAGGGCATTTGTTCCAGATGATAGATCAAGCATCTGCCCTGAAGGGTGCCTAGTTCCTGGTACTCCAGACACAGTGGTCAGCTACACGAGATGTTCCCAATATAAAGAGAGAATTTTGGATAATGAGGAGAGCTACAAAAGAGACAGATCATGCTACCTTCAGGGATAATATCTGTACACTGAGAATGAAGGTGTCTGCCTTTGACTGGATTTTCCAGGAGTTTTGCTCTGGGAGCCTGAGGTCTGAGCTACAGCTATTCAGCTGTCCTTCTGGCTAGGGGTCTGGTGCTAACCTCAAAGTTAGCGTTGCCAGGAACGAGACTGACTGCCAGCATGAACCTCCCAGAGTCCACATGGGAAGAAACCTGACGTCACCTCTGTTGTACTCCTGCCAAAAATGGAATATTCTGAGTCATCATAAGGAAACATTAGACAAAGCCAAATTGGGAGACATCTTACAAAACGCTGGCCTATGCTCTCCAACTGGGGAAATCTGAGTAAGTTCTGTTGATTGCATCATAGTTTACAGCATTAATTGCATGATATTGATCACTGGAATGTGTTTATGAGAAATAATTCTTTATTTTTGAAAACTCACACTGTCGTGTCAGTGGTAAAGAAACATCTTGTCTGCAACTTATCTTGAAATCATTCAGAAAGAAAACTATATAACTGAGTGAGTGTGTGTGTGTGAGAGAGAGAGAAGGCTAAAACAAAAAGCAAATGTGTTAACATTTGAGTAATCTATACAAACATTATCCAGGAATTTTTTGTTCTATTCTTGCCACTTCTTTTGTGTGTTTGGTCTGAAGTACACCACAAATTGTCCTGTGGAAGGCGACGGTTCTCTGGAGGATGGAGTCGCACGGTGTCAGCTCAGGCTGTCCGACTCTCAAGGGTTTGCTGACAATCCATATTTCTGTGTCTAGCATTGCATCATTTCACAGTGCAGGTTGCAGACAGCAAGTTCTGGCAACAGCTTGGAGTTCCATCTGGCTGATGGAGGCTCACTCTCTGGGTACATATTGGTGCCTCACCCCAGCCCTTCTCAAGGATGACAGCTGGGCCAGAATGCTGTGCTCAGCCTGCTGAACCCCCTGCAGTCTGATCTGTGCTCTCCCGACCTGAGAAAGCTGAGCCCCCGTGAGGGTCCCTGTGAAGTGCTTCTTGGTGAAAGCAGCCTCCCTCCTACCAACAGTAAATGTTCACCAACTCAGGGCTATTAAAACTGGGAGGCAAAGTTCCTCTTGATTTTTTTTCTATCAAAGATTAAATCTTTCATTCCAGGGAAAAAAAAAGAAAGTAAAACTCCTACTATCAAGAAACTGTAGGAGGAACCATAAACTAATGACACTGGTGATCTTTTCCAATTAGGCTTATGTAACTTCCAGCGGGAAACACTTAGCTGATGGCTTCAATAGTTTTTTTTTTTTTTCTCCTCTATTATACAGAGAAGCAAACCACGGGTGCTGACTCAACAAGTCTGACTGCTTTGGCCAGGTCAGTTTATCATTTCTCTGGATTAAGAACTTCCAATTTCCTAATGCTTCTGACATCCAATCCAATTTTTTTCTTAGTCTGGAGCCCGAAACCTCCTCTCAATGAACCTCATTCTTTCTATGGAATCTTATTTTCAAAATTGCTCAAACTCAGCCATCATTGCATTTTCTCTCCTTGCTAACTAAAAAACAAAAATTGTTCATCAAGCTTCCCCATGTTCATCAAACATGAGGTTCTAGCTTTCAATCTAATGGTTCTTTAGTAAGTGCATTGAAAATAGTCATCAAATTAAAAAATAGACAAATCTGATACAGTTTCTTACTAGTTAAATAATAACAGAAAATTTTTTTAAACATCTCCTGACTGTTAGTTTTACTTCCTGTAAAAATGGGATATTCATTTTATAAGATAATTATAATTCGATCAAATGTGCAACTCACTAATATACAAAAATTGTCTAGCATAATAGCTGGCACACAGTAGGAACATAATAAAAGTTGGTTCGATTTCTCCCCTCTTCCATGAATCTTTTTGATGACCCCTGTCTACAGAAGCGTTTTTCATTTTCTAAATATCAAAAGCATTTTTCTCTGCCAAGCAATTCACAAACTCAACTGCATATTTTTTTTTTTTTTTTTTTTTTTAACATTCTCTCCAGTTGTTTCACAGAAATTCAAGCTGTAGGCCATTTAGGGGAAACATTTTCTTGTTCTTTCATATTCTGTTGCAACATAGCATATTTATTTAACAAATACAAACCGACTTCCTATAGTCTGGGTTTGAAGTGATGACTCTGTGAGGCAGTGAATTAAATAATTTATCTTACTAATAGAAAAGGGCACAATACTCTCAATTCTGACAAATATGTAAATGAGCCAATTTGCAGTAGCTAATAGAGTGTTCCCTACACAGCAGGTCTTCAATACATGTTCCTGTATTATTGACAGCGAGATATCACGAAATTCTTCCATTTCAACCCAAGTGACAAATAAACATAATTCTTGTGTTCTATTAGTCTCCTATTTTTTTCTATTATATTCAACCAGCAATGGATAGAGTTTCAGTGATATACTGAAACAGTTTATAAAATGCAATACTGTAAGTCCTGTGTCACTGAGCACACATTTGTGGTCCTGAAAATATGGAAGCCAAAGTCTCAAAAATTAATTCATACTAACTGAAGCTCATGTGGCTTCCTTGGTGGTTCAGCAGTAAAGAATCCACCTGCAAGAGACATGGATTCTATCCCTGGGTCCTGAAGATCCCCTAGAGAAAGAAAAGGCAACCCACTCCAGGACTCCTGTCTGAGCAGTCCTATGGACAGGGGAGCCTGGTGGGCTACAGTTCATGGAGTAGCAAAAAGTCAGACACAACTGAGGGAATAAACAACAACAACATCAGGGTCAATTGAGCATAAAAGAAAAGGCAATTGAGATTTAAACAAAGGACATGAAAGCAGCTTCTAAAGCAGCTTTAGTGAGAAAACTGCTGTGGACCCCTGGCCCTTTGCTTCTTTTCCTCTTTCCTTGTGGCTGGTGGAGGGATCCCAGGACTGGCAACCAGAAATAGAAGCATTGCTATGGTTCTCCTATTTCAAGTTTTCTTGATGAGACACAAAGACATAAAGAGCCCAGGCGGGCCAGGTACCACAAGGGGGCTGATGCGGCTGCAGGGCAAGCTGTCTTGTGTATGTTTCAGAGAGATGAGTTGGGGTGGGGTTGGGGGACTGGAGAGGATGCAGCCAATCCAAGCAAAATAATACTGAAGAGACAACGAGAAGTTTGGGGTTTTAATACATTGGTCTCAGAATAATCAAAACATCTAAAAATCTACATAACACCAATAATTGTATAATAACACACTATGAACAGTGTTCAAAAAGACCAAGGTCACGTCTACATGATTAACAACTCATAAACTAATGTCTCTTTTATTATTAGATCAAGTTCTTTGAGAGGGTACTTGGGACAAAACGGTGCGGAGAGTGGATTTTTCCTGGTTCCTAACACGGTTTTCTGGACTGTGTCATGAAGGACCATGGGTTAAGAGTCACACAATCAGGATCTACTTGTAGTACATCCCTAATTAGCTGTAATATGGGAGGAGTCACTGGACACTGCGAACCTCTGTTAGTCTGGGAAAGTGACATGTTGGGAGACTTCTTCTCCAGGTTGTCAGAGGAAACTGAAGGTTTCATGCACGAGTGAAACCTGACTGTACTCATACACTGTAATGTTTTTAATATTTTAGAGATTAAAAATAAATGCCTAAGATATTCATAGGTTTTTCTATTTGAATAAGGAAAACAAATGTCATTTCAGATATCAGTTAAAAATCGTGCAGAATGTACATATGAGTCCCTGGAAATATGTTGAAAGAGCTCCCTGCATGAGTGGTCTGAAAGCACCCGTGACTGCTCTCTCTCTGATCACAAGTGAGAGATGTAATTCAGCAAATCTTTTCTGCTTTCTTCCAAGAAATCTAATAAAACCAGTTCTAGGAAAAGCCGATATGGTTAGAGTCTACCAGAGATGAATATATACTCAGAATATTGCCTCCAGGTCCAAATAAATAGATTTCCTTATTATGGCTACAATATGATCACCAATGTATGAAATGTGGATAAAATAATAAAAGTAAAAGACATAGAGCAGAAAACCACAAGGCTAAAAGAAAATTTCTCAAAGAAATATTTCAAATGATCTGAAATATCTCAGCAAATTTTTCTCGAATAATAATAAAAGAGGGTTTAGATGTTTACACACTTCGGCATCCCACTCTGCTTTCCCAGGGGGATGAACCCCCCTCTCCTTTGAGTTGTCCTTAGACTCCTGCATATGTATTGACATGAAATTGCCTACAGAGAGGTCTCAGCCTGGGTAGTGTCAGGCGGGGTAGGGTGTGTGTCGGCGGGGGCGGTGGGGAGGGATGTGGGGGAGGGGTGAAAACTTGCAAAGCAGTAAGGTGGATAAGAATTGCTCCCTGCTGAACTAGATTTCCTCCCAGGTGAAGCTCACATTTAAATTGTATTCTTATAAGCTGGGCAAGTCAAATAAAAGCTAAAATCAACCACATTCTTGACCTCTATCTCTTTCAACGTTTCTCACTCAGTGATATCATCCATTGAGCACCTGCCATGTACAAGGTCTGATTGGGAAATGAACGGGATGGAGATTTTTGCTTCCTCTCTGTTTGTACCTACAAGTCAAGATGTATATTGCAATTAATATAAGACGTGAACAATGAGGCTCCACAAATGCATTGCCCCTTTCAGGAGAGAGATTATGCTCAGATAAATATTTCAGGGGTGAATGACAGAGATTTGCTAAGGCAAGGAGAAAGGGAACTGTTAAGTTGTAGCAGGAAGAAAGGTTAGATTTGAACTTTGGAGGTTTGGAAATTGATAAGGCAAATGGCTTCCCTAGTGGTTCAGATGGTAAGGAATCTGCACATAATGTAGGAAACCCCAGTTTGATCCCTGGATTGGAAAGATCCCCTGAAGGAGGAAATGGCAACCCATTCCAGTATTCTTGCCTGGAGAATTCCCATGGACAGAGGAGCCTGCATCCATGGGGTCACAAAGAGTCATACATGACTGGGAGACTAAGCAGAGCGCAAGGCAAAAGGCTTCAGTCAAGGCAGCAAAGAGGGAGCGCATGTATGTTAAGGAGATTCCCCGATGGCTCAGCCAGTAAAGAACCCACCTGCCAAAGCAGGAGACATAGGAGATGCAGGTTCAATCCCTGGGTCAGAAAGGTCCCTTGGGACAGAAAAGGAAATGGCAACCCACTCTAGTACTCTTGCCTGGAAAATCCCATGGACAGATGAGCCTGGCAGGTCACAAAGAGTCAGGCATGACTGAGCAACTAAGTGCACACCAACATGTACGTTAGGATATCAATAAAGTGGGGTTACATGAGGAGTGTTTGGAGTGTATATAAAGTGACATAGAAACAGCTGAGAACAACTGGACTGATGATTTTATGCATATTCTGTGACATAAAATAAAAATATATTGTAAATAGAGGAGCAACATTAATAGGGGGGGTTTTCATAAAAAGGAAAAGAGAAGGACTGGACATGCATACTGATCGGGCACCTGCGGTTTCAGCCACCCTTATAGGCACTTACTCACTGAAGATGACCGGGAACAAATAACCCACCTGAGAGATAGTGAGTTACATTTTCAAAGTCATTTGGTTGACTCTGGTAATTGACAGAGATGGAACTGGAACTGATTTCTTCTTGGGAGAAATGCTTTCTCTCTCTCTCTCAATACCATGTCTTGAATTGTATAGAATAATCTGATAATAGTTTTAAATAGGAACGGAAAATATAATCCTTAATATGCTTTGCAAGAGAAGCATACATAAAGGTACAAGAAGGTCTGGCTGCAAGACATGTAATAAATCTTATTCATATAGTGAAAGTGAACGTCACTCGGTCGTGTCCAACTGTTTGCCACCCCATGGACTGCACAGTCTATGGAATTCTTCAGGCCAGAATACTGGAGTGGGTAGCCTTTCCCTTCTCCAGGGGATCTTCCCAACTCAGGATAGAACTCAGGTCTCCCTCATTGCAGGGAAGCCCAATAATATTGGAGTGGGTAGCCTATCCCTTCTCCAGCAGATCTTCCTGACCCAGGAATCAAACTGGGTCTCCTGAATATAAAATGATGACAAAATAGTAACCGATATCTATTGCATACTGAAGACAAGCCAGTGACTTACAAGAATCCATTCTTTAAGAGTTATGTAAAGGTCTGGAGAAAGCAATGGCAACCCACTCCACTGTTCTTGCCTGGAGAATCCTAGGGACGGTGGAGCCTGGTGGGCTGCCGTCTATGGGGTAGCACAGAGTCAGACATGGCTGAAGCGACTTAGCAGCAGCAGCAATTACCAGTAGGAGAAAAGTTCATTCCAGGAGCAGACACAGTCTAGGCAGGCTGAAGCTGAAGCTCCAATACTTTGGCCACCTGATGTGAAGAGCCGGCTCATTTGAAAAGACCCTGATGCTGGGAAAGATTGAGGGCAGGAAGAGAAGGGGACGACAGAGGGTGAGATGGCTGGATGGCATCACTGAGTCAATGGACACGAGTTTGGACAAACTTCAGGAGATGATGAAGGATGGGGAAGCCTGGTGTGTTGCAGTCCATGGGGTTTCAAAGAGGTGGACATAACTTGGAGACTGAACAACAGGCAGATCAACTGCCGTGCAGGAACTATCACCGTACTGATACTACTGTGCAGTCGCTCAGTCATGTCCAACTCTGCAAACCCATGGACTGCAACACACCAGACTTCCCTGTCCTACACTATCTCTGTTGCTGCTGCTGCTAAGTTGCTTCAGCCGTGTCTGACTCTGGGCGACCCCATAGACATCAGCCCCCTAGACTCCTCCTTCTCTGGGATTCTCCAGGCAAGAATACTGGAGTGGGTTACCATTTCCTTCTTCAATGCATGAAAGTGAAAAGCGAAAGTGAAGTCGCTCAGACATGCCCGACTCTTAGCGACCCCATGGACTGCAGCCTACCAGGCTCCTCCGTCCACAGGATTGGCCAGGCAAGAGTGCTGGAGTGGGGTGCCACTGCCTTCTCCGCACCATCTCTGTGAGTTTGCTCAAATTCATGTTCATTGAGCCAGTAACGTTAGCTAACCATCTTCTGAAATGTAATTTGAGAGTAAAGCACCCAAAGGTGAGCCCAGGTGACCAGCTAGGAGCTGATGGTGACAGTTTTGCATGGCACTGAGCTGCATGTCTTAAAGCAGACGCCTTCGAAACTTTCCATCACCTTGCTGATGCTTAGTAGTTACTACTGTTTGGTAACATGTGTTTCAAGAAGGAAGTCGTAAAACTAATTAAAAAATTAATCAGCTCTCTGGCCAACAGAAAAATTAAAAGTACTGCTAAGCTCAGCTATAAGCCACTTTACGGTTTTATTCCTTGGGGGCTAATTAATATCCTGTGAAAAAAGGAATGGAGAAGTGATCATGTGTCTCTTTGGGATAGATGGAGTTCCCCGTTTAGAGCAGAGCTCCAAAGTTTTGTTATCTTTTTGCTGACTAGAAATTATAGATATTTGTGCTCTATAAAGGAATATGCCAGAGAGTTTATAAATAAGTCCTATTAGTCAGAGTAAGTAATGCTAGCTACTGTGACAACTGACCTTCAAATCCCAGCAACTCAACAAAATAGCCATCCAGCTCACCAGACAGCATCAGAGTCCAGTGGAGTCATGGCAGAGGTCCAGGGGCCCAGGGACCCAGGGGCCCTGCTGGTCCCACCCTGTTCCATGCTGTGGACAAAGCCATTGCATGGTTCCAACCGCCACCGCAGTCACTCTGTTACGTGCCCATTACCCATTCCGGGGTAGAAGATGAGGAAGGCTGGCTGATGTCCTCTAGTGAAGGCACTTTGTTGGCCTGGCTGTTCAAGGACTTTCCTGCTGGAGATCAAGGTGAGACTCAGAAATCTCCACAATACTCACCACCCTGCTGTCCAACATCAGGCTTCACCCCTTGTGATCTCAGGTTCATCTATGTCCCAAATCACTGCAGCTGGTGACTGCAGCCACAAAATTAAAAGACACTTACTCCTTGGAAGGAAAGTTATGACCAACCTAGGCAGCATATTAAAAAAGCAGAGACATTACTTTGCCAACAAAGGTCCATCTAGTCAAGGCTATGGTTTTTCCGGTAGTCATGTATGGATATGAGAGTTGGACTATAAAGAAAGTTGAGCACCAAAGAATTGATACTTTTTAACTGTGGTATTGGAGAAGACTCTTGAGAGTCCCTTGGACTGCAAGGAGATCCAACCGGTCCATCCTAAAGGAGATCAGTCCTGAGTGTTCATTGGAAGGACTGATGTTGAAGCTGAAATTCCAATACTTTGGCCACCTGATGCGAAGTGCTGACTCATTTGAAAAGACCCTGATGCTGGGCAAGATTAAAGTCAGGAGGAGAAGGGGACGACAGAGGATGAGATAGTTGGATGGCATCACCGACTTGATGGACGTGAGTTTGGACAAACTCCAGGAGTTGGTGATGGAGAGGGAGGCATGGCGTGCTGTGGTCCATGGGGTCACAAAGAGTCGGACATGACTGAGCGATTGAACTGAACTGTACTGATACTCAAATCTTTAACAAAGGGATGAGTTATCTATAACTCAGACAGCAGTTTCTAAGACTGAGTATTTATGTCTTAAAGTAATTTTAAATATCATTTAATATTTTGGAGTGTTATAAATCATCGGATTTTTCAACCTATAAGGCTTTTCTTTCTATAGTTTCTTTATCCCCTTTCTTTCTTGCTTATGAACTGGCTATTTCTTTCTTGAGCTTATCTGTTTCTTTGCTAAATTCAGTCATCAAGAATGAAATCAACATACTGATTCCTTTCAAATTTTTTTTTCTAGAGGTCTAAAAAGTAAAGCTACAAAATGTAGATATTTTAAATATATACTAAAATTAACACAAAAGTCATAGACATATTCTCACAAACCATTAAGAAAAACACAAAGCTCAACAGAACAATGGGAATATATGAACAGGTGTTCTATAGAAGAGGAAACACAAATAGCAAATAGACACAGATAATCAGAACCCTTATAGGCCAAGTGCATATAATTTAACACCTCCATGAATTACAGTTATATCCCTATTCTCCTGAAAAGAATATTAAAAAATATATGATTAAAAGTGTTCATATCAAGAGTTCAGGACTACAAAAATCTGGAAGCAATCTAAAAGTACTCAAAAGAAAATAGTGAATAAACTATATGCCATTGTTATTAATTTATTTTGAGTCTGATAATATATATCATTGGACTCAAAATAAACTAATAACAATGACAATGACATACATACGATAAATCTTGGCAACAATTTTAAGTGAGCAAAGGATTTATAAAAGATTATAAGCAGCATAAAATACATTTTGAGAAATTAAAACAACTAAGATGGAAACACGTGTCATACAAACTCTGTGTGATGGCAAACACCACGATAAGGATATAGATGCGCTCGAGATCGCCGCCCTTGGGCGCCCAAGGTGATGGTTGAACGCAAGTCCCTGCTTTTCTTTCATGGGAGGTTCACAAGTACTTATCAGAAGATTCTCAGTAGGTAATGTGCTGAATCAACGATTGTGAACTCTATGTGGACTGATGTGTATTTCATGAACCTAAAGGATTAATCCATAATCCAGTTATAGGCACTTGACATCCAGAAACCAAGAAGGAAGGAGGTAAAGAAGGATAGAGGGAGGAAAAAGGAGGAAGGGAAGGGGGGGTGGAAGGGAGGGAAGGGAAACAAGAAAGAAAGGTAGGAAAAAAAAGAAGGAAAGAATTTAAAAAAAAAATAAATCAAGCAGAAAAATTACACTTCCTAAAAGTGATGAAATTAGCCTAGTTTCAGTACCAGTAGTCAGTGCCAGAAATCTGGCAGTGGAGGAATATCTTCTAATTTCTTAGGGAAAGAAAATGTGAGCCAAGAATATTACATGCCCAGTTATTTTTTTTAACTGTAAAAAAGGAAACAGAAAGACATCCTCAAACACTAAAAAGAAAGAAAGAAAGAAAGAAATATAACCCCCATATGTTCTTTAAAAAAAAAAAAGTTTACTTAATGAAATAACTAATTCTTCAATTGTTGTACAGAAAAGCAATGATACAAAGAATGCGTGCTGTCCTCAGGGCAAGAAAGCAAAACAGCAGAAAAGAATCTGTGATCCAGCGCTTCTAGTCTTGCCTAAGATGTCATTCAGGTACAAACTCAGCAGGTAGGTTAGAGATTCGTTTGCTCTTAATGACGATGAAACCCCATCAAACAAGAAATCAACAAAGAAATTGTGGGAATGATGTTGGGGGAAAAATGGGTCATAGCAGCTATGAATCAACTTAGATACAGAAATTGTGCTACACAACAATTATAGATACATAATTGAATATAATTTTAATAAAATGCAAACAAAATATAATTTCCAAAACCAAGAGATGAGGAAAGAGAAATGTAAGAGCACTATTTTCTTCATTTAATATAGCTTACAATGAACCAACCTTGTGTAAAAATAAATATTTAAATTGAAGTGAAATTGGCAACGACTGGTTTTTTTACAGAATCACCTTATTACCTTTAGAATCTTTCTTGGAATCAAACATGTAGAAAGGGTGGAAGTCTGTAGTTCTTTCAGTTACATTTTTTAAGGTTTTAGTGTTTACAGAAGTTTCAGGTTTACAACAAAACTGAGAGGGAGGTATAGAGACTTCCCATACACCCCCTGGCCCCACACGTGCATGGTCCCTGCAAAGTCACTTATCAGAATGGTACATATTTTACCAAGGATGAGCCTCATTATCACACCATAATCACCCAAAGACCATAGTTTACATTAATCTTCACTCTTCATACTGTATGTGAAGAAACCAGTATCCATCTAATCCATCATTATACTTACAGGGTATTTTTTGTTCTAAAAATACTCTGTGCTCTGCCCATTCAACTTTCCCACCCTCACTTCTGGCAACTGCTCACCTTTTTATCGTCTTTACACTTTTGCCTTTTCCAGGATGTCCTATGGTTGGAATCTTATAATTTGTAGTCTTTTCAGGTTGGCTTCTTTCAATTAGTAATATACATTGTTTTCCTCCATGTCTTGGCTTGCTAGCTCAGTTCCTCTTAGTGATGGATAATACTCCTTTGTCTGGATGTACCACAGTCTACTTGGTCACCTAATGAGGAAATCTTGATTGCTTTCAAGTGTTGGCAATTATGAATAAAGCTACTATAAACATCCTTGCCTAGGCTTTGTGTGGACATAAATTTTCAGCTGCTTTTGATAAATGCCAAGAAGTTTAGTTGCTACCTTGTATGGTAAGAGCATACATAGTCTTGTTAAAATAATTAAAAAAAAAAAAAAAAAGCCAAACTGTCTTCCAAAGGGTCTACACCATTTTGCACTACTACCAGCAATGAATAAGAGAGTTCCTGTTGCTTCATGTCCTCACTGGTATTTTGTGTTGTTAGTGTCTGGATTTTGGCCATTATAATAAATATATGATGGTATCAAATGTCTGTTCTAATTTGCAATTCCCTAATGACATATTGTGTGGAACACCTTTTTATAAGCATATTTCCCCGCTGTGTGTCTTTTTTGGTGAGGTGATCGTTAAGGTCTTTTTCCAGTTTTGTAATGGAATGGTTTGTTTCCTTACTGTTGGAAGTTTAGAGTTCTTCATATATTTTGGATAACAGTCCTTTATGAGATGTGTTTTTGCAAATATTTTCTCCTAGTCTGTGTCTTGTCTTCTAATTCTCTTGATACTGGTTTTCACAGAGCAGAGCTTCTAATTTCAATGAAGTCCAGCTTATCAGTTATTTCTTTTATGAATTATCTTTGAAGTCATATCTAAATAATCACTGCTATATCCAAGGTCACCTAGGTTGTCTCTTATATTATCTTTTGGTTTCACAGTTTTGAAAATTTTACTTTTATGTCTATGATCCATTTTGTGTTTTTTTTTAATGAAATTAAGTTTTTTTGTTCTGTTAAAGTAAAACTAATTTTCAAAAATTTCATAAAATAACACAGCAAGATCTCATTTTTATGGAATGGTTTGTCCCTGTATTTTTGTTTATCCATCTCTGTATCTCTCTGTTGATCTAACCTTCTTTCTGTATAAGTGGACATAAATGAGCAGCAGTTGTAAACGCACTGTCCAGATTTAACTGTAGATGAAAATTGTTTGGTTCACACAACGCGCTGTTGTTTTAACTCACATCTCAGCGCATTTAGCGAGTGTCTGCCATTTCTGTTTCTTTTCAGCCACCTCATCCCATTTGTCTTTTACCTAGTTAATTCAGTATTTATTTCACCTTATTGGCCCCTGAAGTAATATGATTCCATAACAATTGCATGAACAGTGTACAAAGAATGTTCTTAGAATCTGAATAATGAGATTTGTTACATTCCTATGATTTTTTTTTTTAACTTTTAATGTCTGTAGTGCTGGAAATGTGTGTAACGTGTTGGTACAATTTATCTTAAAATTGTAAAATCAATGTAAATATATTCAATGTATGCAATCAGTTAGAAAAAGATGCTTATAACATTTTTATTTATATGGTGACTTCCATGAGAAATAACTGATAATAACATGTAGATTGATGACAATTTTGATACCGTTTTATCCGAAGCAGATTCTGCAACCAACATGTCAGATGTCAATATTTATAAAACAGGCACAGTGGTAATGTGTACCTAATTATGTCTCAAAAACATTAGGAGAAAGGCATTGATACATATGAAGTGCTTTGAATAATTTGTAAGAAAAAAATGATATACAAACTCAAGATGGTATTAGAAAGAATGATAATTTACTGTGAGATTTTTTTTTTACCAATGGATCTCAGCCCCACTTAAATCCGCTGTCTGGAAATTGTTCAATAAATTCACAGAAATGTGTGGATCAATCTAGATCAGCTTACGTGAGCAGATTCTACAAATCAAAGCAAACCTTTCTCATGAGACTTGATCTCAAAATTAAATGAATACTGTTGAGAATTCTCTAAGCTTCCTTTATTCATCACCTGCCTTCTAGCATCCACACTTTCTGTCTTTCACAGGTGATCTGCAGCTTAGATTTTATCTTCCTTTTCTACATCCTCAAGCTCCTGCCCAGTCTCTAAAAATCTTTGTTGTAAGCTCAGAAAACTACTCTCTCCTGAGGAAATCATGAATGTCCGCATCCTGATTCCATGCATTGTGCTGAAATTAACTAGCCTCTTCCCTCTTTTCACTACACCTGCAGTTTTGTGCTCATCCTTCAAAGCCTGATCTGTGCCATCTTCCCCAAGAACCCTTCCTGATGCACTCAGAGATGACTAAACACTCTGGGTTTCAATAGTGGGTGCTCAGACTGTTGCACAGATGGTGTCCACATCACTGTGAAACTGTGGGCTGAGCTTAGGTATTCTCTCTGCTTCCTGTCAAATATGTTAAACCTTGATACCACTGACAGTAAGCATGGGTCTTGTGCACATGGTGGGTTGAGAGGAATTGAGTTACCGTGAAATGAAAACCAAGTTTAGAATTTCATTTAATAAACTTCAAGTAGGTGGTCTCAGAATTACAGCCTCAATTATCTTGGTAGTGAGATCTGGGTACCCAGACAAGTGCATCTACTGGAGAGTTGGCTGAGAGATGGTTGCATCTGTGATTCTGTTTTTCAGATGGGATATTACTTTATTAGCTTCCCTGGTGGCTCTGTGGTAATAAATTCGCCTGCCAAAGCAGGAGATGCAGGTTCGACCCCTGGGTTGGGAAGATTCCCTGGAGAAGGAAATGACAACCCACTCCAGTATTCTTAGACAGCGGAGGCTGGTGGGCCACAGTCCATGGGGTTGCAAAACAGTCAGATGCGACCGAGTGACTAAAGAACAACTATTGCTTTGCTAGGTCATTCTTGTGTAAAAAGGAGTGATTTCATTAGAACAATATGCTTTAAAAGGTCACCTAGGACTATATTTTACTCCATGTTTGCTTTACGTTTCAACTGCATTGTAATAGCTTCAAAGCTTCTAGAACACAGGCTTTGCATAGCATGAGTCAGAAATAAGTGAGCATTGAGGTGCAGAGTCTTGACTGCCTCCTTCGTCTCTTGCCCCGTGCTGGATTCAGCTCCATCTCAGGGGCAGCTCTGAGGTGGGGAAGAAGGGTAGCCACTGCTGAGGACAGTTTCCTCCCAAGCCATGGATCTCACAGGTAGTCCATTCCGAACCTGCGTGTCTCACAGAATCTCACATTCGCCACTAATGCAACACAAAGGGGAAGCCGAAAACTAAACAGTATTATTAATAGTGACAGAAAGCTTTTAGCCTGACTCCCTTATACAATGATGGATATTGTTTATCATATTTCACTTGTTGCTTTTAAACTTTCCTTGTCAGAATGAATCATGGCTGCTAAGGGGAAGGGGACAAGATTATAGACAACGTGATTCGTCTAATTGCGATCGCCCCTCATCAAGAGGTGGGAGCAAAAGTAAGCAGAAGGAGCAGGCAGGCCTGTCTAGGGATGAAAAGCATTCTGTTTGCCAGGATCTGTCATGGTTGCACCTGGACCCGAAAGAAAGAATGCAGTCTGCCATGTGGATCATCTCCTGTCTGCACTAAGAGAGTGGCATTTCAGTCTGATGCTTACTATCTGGTAGATTGATAATGAAGATTAATTCGCTTATCTCTTTGCTACATAACTTAGTGTACAGAAAAAAAAAAAAAATCTTGCAGCTGCCCAGAATCTGTCTTTAATGATGCCTTATTTAGTCTCCTCTTATATGTAATGAAGTGTGTGGAAATGCACAGAAGCAAGATTGCTGCATGCCTGCTGCGCTCTCTCATCCTGACTCTCAAAGAATTCCAGTGCACTAGACGTTCAGTCGGAGAAGGCGATGGCACCCCACTCCAGTACTCTTGCCTGGAGAATCCCATGGACGGGGGAGCCTGATGGGCTGCAGTCCATGGGGTCGCGAAGAGCTGGACACAACTGAGCGACTTCACTTTCACTTTTCACTTTCATGCATTAGAGAAGGAAATGGCAACCCGCTCCAGTGTTCTTGCCTGGAGAATCCCAGGGATGGGGGAGCCTGGTGGGCTGCTGTCTATGGGGTCTCACAGAGTCAGACACGACTGAAGCGACTTAGCAGTAGCAGTAGACATTCAGTAAACACGTGTTAGTTTTTAACAGTCATTTGTATATTTTTGTTATTTCTTTCTTGTTTTGGTTCTGGCTAGATCTGATCTGTTTAATATTCTTGGGAAAGTGAAAGTCGCTTAGTCGTGTCCGACTCTTTGTAACCCCATGGATTATAGAGTTCATGGAATTCTCCAGGCCAGAACACTGGTGTGGGTAACCTTTCCCTTCTCCAGGAGATCTTCCCAACCCAGGGATCAAACCAAGGTCTCCCACACATTGCAGGCAGATTCTTTACCAGCTTAGCCACCAGGGAAGCCCAATACTCTTGGGAGGAACAAAATAATTCAAAAAACCCTAAGTAACAAAAATCAACCTTTTGATAAATACAGAAGCTACAAATTCTGAAGCTGAAATTAAGACTGATTCTTTAAAACAAAACAATACAAACCATAGACATTTGGTTTTTCAAAATGAACAGAATTCACAATGTATCTGTAAGAGAGTAAGAGGTTACTAAAGGTAATTCTTACAGGTGTTAGTGGAAGATGGAAAATTATCCAGGTGCTGAGACTTCTCTGAGAAACACACTTACGTGTTCGTAGACCATCCTGCTTGCTATTTACTGTAGATGTTGTCTGTCTCTCTGAAGTCAAAGCATATCCCAGGGACCCAAGAGTCAGAAAGTTTGGGTTCTAACCCCAAATTAGCAAAGCTTATTTCGCCACAGTTCTGACAGGTAACACTGCCAAAGTTCATCCAAACAATGTCCCTCATCAGTATCAAGAGGAAATGGACCAGAAGTCCTCCAATACTGTGACTGCCTCGTTAGGCTCACACCTTTATGACTTGGGCTAGTCAACACTGCTAATCTTCACCTAACTCAACATGGACCTAAAAGTACACCCTTAAATCATCAGGGGTTGTGGAGAGTAGAAGAAATTATAACAATGATAGCATTTGTAGTATAGTGCTTGGTACATTATGACTATTAACAACCTGAGCTCTTATTACTGTCTTTGTTATTCATGAGCAATTGTGACATGACATGGTTTGTAAATAATTTCTACTGAGAAGCAAAAGAATACAAGAGGCAAAGATATTTTGAATCTGAGCTATGGGATGGAACTAGGGAGGAACTGTAATGAGACACAGAAATGAAGAAAGACTAAGAAAAAGAGTCAAGGCTATGGTTTTTCCAGGAGTCATGTATGGATGTGAGAGTTGGACTGTGAAGAAAGCTGAGCACAAAAGAATTGATGCTTTTGAACTGTGGTGTTGGGGAAGACTCTTGAGAGTCCCTTGGACTGCAAGGAGATCCAGCCAGTCCATTCTGAAGGAGATCAGTCCTCGGTGTTCTTTGGAAGGAATGATGCTAAAGCTGAAACTCCAGTACTCTGGCTACCTCATGTGAAGAGTTGACTCATTGGAAAAGACTCTGATGCTGGGAGGGATTGGGGGCAGGAGGAGAAGGGGACGACAGAGGATGAGATGGCTGGATGGCATCACGAACACGATGGACGTGAGTTTGAGTGAACTCTGGGAGTTGGTGATGGACAGGGAGGCCTGGTGTGCTGCAATTCATGGGGTCGCAAAGAGTCGGACACGACTGAGTGAACTGATCTGAACTGAAGAAAAAGAGGAAGTGGGATGGCATTCATGTGGGTCAAAAAATGAGTAGAAAGTGGAAGGAAGAGAGCAAGTGCCATGTACAGAAATCCGAATCTGTTTAGTTGTCCTGTAGGGCATGTGAGAGTTGGACCATAAAGATGGCTAAGCATCAAAGAATTGATGCTTTTGAAATGTGGTGCTAGAGAAGACTCTTGAGAGTCCCTTGGACTACAAGGAGATCAAACCAGTCAATCCTAAAGGAAATCAACCCTGAATATTCCTTGGAAGGACTGATGCTGAAGCTGAATCTCCAATAGCTTGGCAACCTGCTGCGAGAAGCTGACTCATTGAACAAGACCCTGATGATGGGAAAGATTGAAGGCGGGAGAAGAAGGGGGTGACAGAGGATGAGATGGCTGGATGGCATCACCGACTCAATGGATATGAATTTGAGCAAACTCTGGGAAACAGTGAAGGACAGGAAAGCCTGGTAGTCTGCAGTCCATGGGGTCACAAATAGTCAGACATGAGTTAGCAACTGAACAGGAAGAGTATGAGGGTGGCAGGACAGATGACTATAGGGTAGAGTTGGGTCTAGATGTGATGTAAAGACAGGCCATGATCACTACTGTTCCAGTATTTCTGGCTTGAGTGACAGGAAGAATGATGAAGCTTACTGCGTGAAAGTCTTAATTTCTTGCTCTACACATTGCCAGGAAGAGGGAAGCCCAGAAGCGTGAACATCCCATCCTCTGCGCCACATCTTACTCATTCCTCCCCGTAGAGAACGGGTTGGTTGTGACAGGTTTGGATCCACTTTTCTGAATTGGATAAAGTCACTCTGTTAAAAGATTTATCACTGTGGAGTTTGGACTCTTTCATTTCCTTCTGAGATCCTAGGAAACAGTCTTCCTCCATATGTGTGTCTGTTCAGACCCAAATCTTCCCACTGAGTTTGTTCAGCTGGCAATTTCAAGATCTGGATTTGACTCTGTGGAAGGGTGTCAGGCAGGGAATGCTGGCAAGTCCATTTGGTCATATGTTAACCAAATCTTTCCACCTAGATTTTATCTGTGATAAATGCCCCAACTGTCTGATTCCTGTGTCTATCTCTCACTTGGTTCCAAACTGGGCTGTGAATTAAATCCTGACATTAAAGCCTGAAGATGCCATATAGAATTTGGGGAAGATTAAGACAGTGCAGTAGTGTCAAGGTGTATCCTGATCTACCCAGTAGATTTCACATGGTTCATCTCGTTTTACTGTCAAATAGGCCTATTGTCTGTGGAAGAACCTGAGACTCTGAGCCGAAGTCAGCTACAGACTTTGTAGGCAGTAATGCAAAATTCGAATCTAGAGATTTCTGAGTTAAATAAAGTGTGTTCTTTTCTGCTATATCTCATTGCTTATTTTCAATTAAACATGTTAAATTTCATGTTTCTTTAGTTTTTCTTAATTTGTGTGTGTGTGTGTGCATCTCACAGTCCTGGCTGGATTTAGAGCTATTCAACATGACAAAAAGAACAATAATACCTACTTCTTTCCCTGCAAAGCATAGAGTTGTTCATATTGTTGAACCTTTGCAAATACTCTTTCTGGATTATATTTATAGATTATAAGATATAAGTGATTACATATAGTTTAGGGATTTTATGAAATCATGCTTCAAAGGCCCTAGCATTAGTAAGTGTCAGAAATGAAAGTGAAGGCCAGACTAGATATTCCAGAATTGAATTTGTGCCAGGAACATGAAGGGTCTTAGATCACTCAGCTTTTTTGTAACCTCAACTTCCTAAAACTACCCATTACAGAAAGATGTCTAGAAGATCAAAATTCTGTCAGATACAGTAAGTGTTGAGAGAGAAGAACCAGCATTAATGCTTAATAACAATGCTAATTCCTTAGGAGTCTACCCTGTTTTGAAAATTCCTTTTATAGCAAGTTAGAATTTTTCTCTCTTCAGTTCATCTCCAAATCTACATTGGAGACAAGTATAATAAGTATGAATCATTGGTACCTATATTAATCACTATGATGGATGGGTGAGGTGTACTGACTAATTATATATTAAGTCAAGCACTTCTCTTCCTCCTTGAGATCATCTGCCCAAGGTTTGCAGATTGTTTTTCTGTGTGTTTCCTAGATAAAGCGCATTAACCCAGCTATACACTTTATGTTTATGCTAAGCTTTATAACAGATTCTCTAGTCTGCTTTTATGTACATTCTTGAGTCTCATGTCTGCTTCTTGCTGGAATCTGTATAGGTATAAATATTTGCTATGTCCATGCACTCAAAATACAATTCCAGGTACCACCTCAGTAGTTATAAATTTCTACTTGTTTATCACACTCTATGAATGAATATTAGCATCTTTTCCCCCCTTTTTACTAGTAAGTGCAAATGTTTCTAGTAATTTACCCCCACTGTTTACTACTACTATTTGACTATCCTGAAAGCTTTCCATTTACTTTCTTTTTTCTCACATTATTGCATATCCCAGTATTGTCACTAAGTAGATTAAGGAACACAGGGCTAGTTTTATATTTTGTTGAATTCTTTCTCCTGGTAACCTTGCTCAGGCTTGGGAACTTACATATGTGAGCAGGGTTGCTGATCTGACAGTGTTTTGTCCCAGCAGACAGGCTTGTCTTAAGTTTAACGGACAAGAAACCATGCTTATCCATCAGAGAGGCATACTCCCAGGTTAGGACCAAGCCACAAAAGCAGCAAACAAACAAACAAACAAAACAAAAACAAAAACACTGCTACCTTCCAGCAAAGGGTGAACAGTAAAAATGCAGAAAGTAGTTTTAAGTGCAGAGAATGTGCTTTGCTTCCAGCCCAGGTAATTTCTGTTCCAACATTTCTTTTCCCATTGAAGTGAGGCCATGCACCAGGAAAAGGCCATGTGATGCCCTAACTGGAAGGCAGCTACCTGCAAGACAGGGAGAGAGCCCTCACCAGGACCTGAGTCAGCAGAAGCCTTGATCTTGGACTTCTGGCCTGAACAACTGTGGGAAATAACTTTCTGTTGCGTGAGTCACTCAGTCTGTGGTACTTAGTCATGGTGGCCTAAGCAGATTAATACAATGGGAGTTATTGTCCACATGGAGGTTCTGTGGCGTGTGGATGGTCAAGGCCGGGAGTAGGGATCGAGAGGCAGGATGCTTGACACAGAGAGTTTGTAGGTGGCGTAGTGGGTCAGTTGGAGCAGGAGGAAAATGCCTATCATAGTGACAAACTAAAGAATGTAGGAGACCAACACATGGAGATTTCACTTGGGCGGATAATGAAGTGACTCAGATTATGCCAGGATTGTGTGGGCAATGGTGTCCTTAGCAGTTGTTTTCCACCTTCTGTGTATGGAAAATGACTGAGGTAAGGCAATAATGATGAGTAAAAGTCAAGGGTGGTATACCTGAATGCCTAGTTCTTTTTTTTAAGTTAAATTATAGTTAATGTAGTCTTCCATGATAGCTCAGTTAGTAAAGAATCTGCCTGCAATGTAGGAGACCCTGGTATGATTCCTGAGTTGGGAAGATGCCCTGGAGAAGGGATAGGCTACCCACTCCAGTATTCTTGGGCTTCCCTTGTGGCTCAGTTGGTAAAGAATCCACCTGCAATGCAGGAGACCTGGGTTCGATCTCTGGGTTGGGAAGATCCCATGGAGAAGGGAAAGGCTACCCACTCCAGTATTCTGGCCTGGAGAATTCCATGGACTGTATAGTCCACGGGGTGGCAAAGAGTCGGACATGATTGAGCGACTTTCACTTTCACTTTTCATGTTTGATGTACAATGTTGTGCCAAACTGTTGTACAGCAAAGTGAGTCAGCTATACACATATATGCATTCTTTTTTAAACAAATATTCTTTTCCATTATGGTTTATCAGAGAATACTGAATATTTCTTTTCAAAAACAAAGGAATGCAATGTGAGCAAAGGAGACTTGCTTCTTCTGATCAAACTTGATATTAGAAGACCAGCTATAATCAGCACAGGACTTCCTGGAAAGTGGGCTTCTTGAAGGACACACAGGGATCAGTCAGGATAAAGAATTAGAGAAAGATTTCCAGGAAGAGCATCATGGTCCAGGGAATTTTCTGGTTATCAGTTAGAAGCTGTAGCTTCTGAGGACCTCGAGACCAGCATGGGCAGCGTGACTTGACCCAAGGCAGGGAAAAATGAGGCAATCATGAAGGGACCGAAGGATGGTGTGATGGGGAATGGATACAGAGGTGGCTGTCATTTAACCCCAAGTGACTGGACCTCAAGTCATTTTTAAGTATTTTTATATAATCAAGGTTGGTTAACTACGGCATTGAATTTCATCCCCAAATCTCAGTGGTTTTGTGCGACTAAGGTCTGGTCTTCATTTCTGCTGCTGCTGCTAAGTCACTTCAGTCCTGTCTGACTCTGTGCGACCCTATAGACATCAGCCCGCCAGGTTCCCCCGCCCCTGGGATTCCCCAGGCAAGAACATAGGAGTGGGTTGCCATTTCCTTCTCCAATGCACGAAAGTGAAAAGTGAAAGTGAAGTCGCTCAGTCGTGTCCGACTCTTAGCAACCCCATGGACTGCAGCCCACCAGGCTCCTCCATCCACGGGATTTTCCAAGCAAGAGTACTGGAGTGGGGTGCCTACAGTCTAATGACAAGAGTATATGTTGGTGGTTGTCATCCACTTGTGACCTGCCTGGTCATTTCACAAGCCTTAGCTGTGTTGAAAGAGGAGATAGCAGGGCTAAAATTGAGAGGATGGGGAAGGAGACTGAAATATGTTCCTAGTGCTCTCTCTGCAAAGCAACATTTGACAAATAGAACAACTCGAATGTCCCATATATCCCATACTCAGTTTCCCCTGTCAGCAACATCCTATATTAGTGTGGTACTCTTGTTACAACTAATGAACCAATATTGAACCAATATTATTAACTGAAGTCCATACTTACTCAGATTTCCATAGCTTTCACCTACAATTTTTCTTTTCTGATCCAGATTCCTAAGTAGGATCCTATACTTGATCATCATGTCTTCTTAGGCTCCTCTTGGCTGTATGTGAAAGCATACAGCATTTATCTCTCTATGTCTGACTTAGTTCCTAGCTTCCCGGGTGGCTCAGACAATAAAGAATCTGCTTGCAATGTGGGAGACCTGGGTTCGATCCCTGGGTTGGGAAAGTTATTTATCATAATGTCCAAAAGTCTATCCATGTTATCAAAAAAGAAAGAACTTCTCTTTTATTGGTGAATGATATTCCTGTGTGTATATACATTTTCTTTATTGATTTATCTTTGATGGACACATAAGTTGTTTCCATGTCTCAGCTGCAGGCTGCAGTGAATGTGGAGAGCCAGCTCTGTCATCAATATAGTGACTTTCTTTACTGTGGCTGTATATCCAGAAGTGGGATTGTGGGATCTTTTGAAAGTCCTATTTTTAATATATAGGAAGCCTCTGTATTATGTTTGCCATTTTTATAACTATAAAACTATTTTCTTAATTAATTAAAAATATGTTTTATTTTTAAATTATTTTAACAAGAAAAAAAAAACTGCTGAGTGTAATTAATCGGGAAATTTATACAAATGTTACCCTGGTCACTGATTAAAGTGCCTTCCTCACCAAAAAGAAATCATTTTAATGAAAACCCATTTTCCCATGGAATATTCCTAACAACAATCAGCATCTTTCTTGAGAATGTCAACAGATGTGTCTTACTGGAAACATCTGAGTCCTTCTGGAGCCTGCAGAAATCCTCGTATGTACTGATGGCAAACAGAATTACAGTGAATAGAGTATATAGTAACAGACGTATCAGGGTGGATTTGACCAGACTCCAACTTCAGGAAGATATTCCAGCTGACAGCCTGCTGTGCTGTACAAGGTTTGCTCACAATGTCTCCTTCTTCTGAAAAGCTAGAGGATAGCAGCAGGCATTAGCAACAGTGCTCTGACCTGCTACAGCATAGGAGTCTTCATCTCTTTACCACGCTTGAGTCTTATCTCGTTGAGCCCACCTGCCCTTCTTCCTCTGCTGTCTCCTTAAAGTCACTGAGTCCTGCACCACACAGAAGCAGACAGTATGGGTCAGTTGAGATCTGCTCAGATTAAGAACGCCAAGGCGGCACACAACTGAACTACAGAATTCGGCAACGTCTAGAGTCAGGGATCCCTAATGACTGAGCTGAGGGCTGGTGCATCCCCACCGAGGTGCTGGAGGGGGAAGCAGAAGGGAGAGACCCAGGGCTGGGAAGAAAGAGAACCTCTATTTGCACTCCCAGGGAAAATCCACTTTCAGTTAGAGTAAAATATAAAATAGATGGCAAATAGATAAGGGAAAATGGACACAGTGACATACTATATTTTTTGGACTCCAAAATCACTGCAGACAGTGACTGCACCCATGAAATAAAGATGCATGGTTCTTGGAAGAAAAGCTATGACAAACCTAGAAAGCATGTTAGAAAGCAGAGACATCATTTCCCTGACAAGGGTCCATCTAGTCAAAGCTGTAGTTTTTCCAGTAGTCATTTATAGATGTGAGAGTTGGACCTGAAAGAAGGCTGAGCACCAAAGAACTGATGCTTTCAGACTGTGCTGGAGAAGACTCTTGAGAGTCCCTGGACTGCAAGGAGATCAAACCAGCCAACCCTCGACCCTGAACATTCACTGGAAGGACTGATGCTGAAGCTGAAGCTCCAGTACTTTGGTCGCCTGATGTGAAGAGCTGACTCACTGCAAAAGACCTGGATGCTGGGAAAGATTGAAGACAGGGGAAGAATGGAGTAGCAGGGGATGAGTGTTGATATATACAGTGGATTATTACTCAGCCATAAAAAATGAAATAATGCCATTTGTAGTAATATGGACAGACTTGGAAATTATCATACTAAGCAAAGTAAGTCAAACAAAGACAAATATATGATATCACTTATATGTAGAATCTAAAAGAATGATACTGCTGCTGCTACTGCTGCTAGGTCGCTTCAGTCGCGTCCGACTCTGTGTGGCCCCATAGACAGCAGCCTGCCAGGCTCCCCCATCCCTGGGATTCTCCAGGCAAGAACACTGGAGTGGGTTGCCATTTCCTTCTCCAATGCATGAAAGTGAAAAGTGAAAGTGAAGTCGCTCAGTCGTGTCCAACTCTTCACGACCCCATGGACTGCAGCCTACCAGGCTCCTCCGTCCATGGGATTTTCCAAGCAAGAGTACTGGAGTAGGGTGCCATTGCCTTCTCCAACTGCTGCTGCTAAGTCACTTCAGTCGTGTCCAACTCTGTGTGACCCCATAGACGGCAGCCCACCAGGCTCCTCTGTCCCTGGGATTCTCCAGGCAAGAATTTTGGAGTGGGTTGCCATTTCCTTCTCCAATGCACACATGCATGCATGCTAAGTTGCTTCAGTCATGTCTGACTCTGTGCAACCCTATGGACAGCAGCCCACCAGCCTCCTCTGTCCACGGGATTCTCTAGGCAAGAATTTTAGAGTGGGTTGCCATTTCCTTCTCTAAAAGAATGATACAAACGAACTTATTTACTACCATGAGAAACAACTCACAGGCACAGAAAACAAGCTTATGGTTGCCAAAGGGAAAAGGTGGGGGTGGTATAAATCAGAGATTAGGATTAACAGATACACACTGCTATACATAAAATAGATGATCAACAAGGACCTACAATTTAGCACAGAAGACTATATTGAGTATCTTGAAATAAGCTATAATGGAAAAGAATATGAAAAAAATAGGTAGGTATGTGTAAGTGAGTCACTTTATAGCACTCCTGAAACATTCACAACATTGTAAATCAACTATACTTCAATTTAAAAAATCTTCTATGAGGAAAAAAAAAAAAAAAAGAAATACCAGTAATCTAGTCTGGGTTCTGCCAAAAGCTCTGGAATTTGGGAAAGTTACTTATCTTCTATGAGCCTCAGTTTCCATGGTTATAAAACAGAATGTGTGTGTGTATCTATGTGTGCTCAGTTGTGTCTGACTCTTTGTGACCCCATGCACTGTAGCCCCCCAGGCTCCTCTGTCCATGAGATTTTTCAGGCAAGAATACTGGGGCAGGTTGCCATTTCCTACTCCAGGGGGTCTTTGAGATCCAGGAACAAAACTACATTTTTTGCATCTCCTCCTTTGGTTGGTGGATTCTTCACCATTGCACCACCTGGGAAGCCCCATAAAACAGAATACTAATAGTAAAATAGCTCACCGGATAGCATCACTGTAAGAGTTAAATAGAAGTGTGTGTAGCAAAGGCCTTTCAAAATGATTAGCCCATGTCAGGCAGTATTATTGGCAAATATTATTGACCCAACCCTGATTCTACATCATGGATCTTAGACTATGTCAGTCTTTTTAGATACACTTAACACAGATCTAATCTTCCCTTTCTTCCTGGTTTTCCCCAATTTGTGTCATCCCCTAAGTGAAATATTCCCTTTCCCTATCAGTTAAGTTCAGTCGCTCAGTCATCTCCAACTCTTTGTGACCCCATGAATCGCAGCACACCAGGCCTCCCTGTCCATCACCAACTCCCGGAGTTCACTCAGATTCACGTCCATCGAGTCAGTGATGCATTCCAGCCTCTGTCGTCCCCTTCACTTCCTGCCCTCCCAGCATCAAAGTCTTTTCCAATGAGTCAACTCTTCACATGAGGTGGCCAAAGTACTGGAGTTTCAGCCTCAGCATCATTCCTTCCAAAGAAATCCCAGGGCTGATCTCCCCCAGAATGGACTGGTTGGATCTCCTTGCAGTCCAAGGGACTCTCAAGAGTCTTCTCCAACACCACAGTTCAAAAGCATCAATTCTTCAGCGCTCAGCCTTCTTCACAGTCCAACTCTCACATCTGTACATGACTACTGGAAAAACCATAGCCTTGACTAGACGAACCTTAGTCGGCAAAGTAATGTCTCTGCTTTTGAATATGCTATCCAGGTTGGTCATAACTTTTCTTCCAAGGAGCAAGCGTCTTTAAATTTCATGGCTGCAATCACCATCTGCACTGATTTTGGAGCCCCCAAAAATAAAGTCTGACACTGTTTCCACTGTTTCCCCATCTATTTCCCATGAAGTGATGGGACCAGATGCCATGATCTTCGTTTTCTGAATGTTGAGCTTTAAGCCAACTTTTTCACTCTCCTCTTTCACTTTCATCAAGAGGCTTTTTAGCTCCTCTTCACTTTCTGCCATAAGGGTGGTGTCATCTGCATATCTGAGGTTATTGATATTTCTCCCGGCAATCTTGATTCTAGCTTGTGTTTCTTCCAATCCAGCGTTTCTCATGATGTACTCTGCATAGAACTTAAATAAGCAGGGTGACAGTATACAGCCTTGATGTACTCCTTTTCCTGTTTGGAACCAGTCTGTTGTTCCATGTCCAGTTCTAACTGTTGCTTCCTGACCCGCATACAGATTTCTCAAGAGGCAGGTCAGGTGGTCTGGTATTCCCATCTCTTTCAGAATTTTTCACAGTTTATTGTGATCCACACAGTCAAAGGCTTTGGCATAGTCAATAAAGCAGAAATAGATGTTTTTCTGGAACTCTCTTGCTTTTTCCATGATCCAGCGGATGTTGGCAATTTGATCTCTGGTTCCTCTGCCTTTTCTAAAACCAGCTTGAACATCAGGAATTTCACAGTTCACATATTGCTGAAGCCTGGCTTGGAGAATTTTGAGCATTACTTTACTAGCATGTGAGATGAGTACAATTGTGCAGTAGTTTGAGCATTCTTTGGCATTGTCTTTCTTTGGGATTGGAATGAAAACTGACCTTTTCCAGTCCTGTGGCCACTGCTGAGTTTTTCAAATTTGCTGGCCTATTGAGTGCAGCACTTTCACAGCATCATCTTTCAGGATTTGAGAGAGCTCAACTGGAATGCCATCACCTCCACTCACTTTGTTCATAGTGATGCTTCCTAAGGCCCATTTGACTTCACATTCCAGGATGTCTGGCTCTAGATGAGTGATCACACCATCATGATTATCCGGGTTGTGAAGATCTTTTTTGTACAGTTCTTCTGTGTATTCTTGCCACCTCTTCTTAATATCTTCTGCTTCTGTTAAGTCCATACCATTTCTGTCCTTTATCGAGCTCATCTTTGCATGAAATGTTCCCTTGCTATCTCTAATTTTCTTGAAGAGATCTCTAGTCTTTCCCATTCTGTTGTTTTCCTCTATTTCTTTGCATTGATCACTGAAGAAGGCTTTCTTATCTCTTCTTGCTATTCTTTGGAATTCTGCATTCAGATGCTTATATCTTTCCTTTTTTCCAAATTTCACTTGTGCTGTTTTGCATCTTTCCTTTTGGGAACTAAATTCTCGACATGATTATAATAAGCTTACTTAATTTGACATAAAGCAGCCAATTTTTAAACTGTGTTTTTTTATTATTTCAGTATCTTCTGTGAATCATATCACTTTTTATTCAGAAAAAAAAAGAATTGATGGCCTCTGTCTTGAACTTTTACTTTAAAACATGTTCTTCCTTTTTCATAATAGTGGAAAAAATCTTCTTAATATCACTATGAATTATTTAACCAAAGAATTACCATCAGAGGCACAGTAGGAAAACTGTCCATAAACCTTACAAAGACATGGGTCCACCTGCCATCTGACTTGAATAGTCATTAATTTTAATGAGGTTGGAGAGTAAATGGCAGGGAGTAAGGAGAATGTTTCCACAATTCCCACCATGAAGGAAGGCAGGGGATTTTTACTCACACCCCTGATCCATACCAGAAGTTCCATCAATATCAGAAGACCCCTCATCACCATTAATTGATTCAGAGAAAAGTCTCTCCGCTTCCAGTTTGCGTAACAAATCAGCCAGGGCTGTGCAGTGGAGTGGATTTTAGCAATATTTTAGCTCCTTGGATTAGGGACACTGAGAAGTACAGTTAGCAACAGCTGACCTTGGAAGCCCCCTTTCCCTTAAGAGCTTTGCCCATCCTCCATGGCTGCGGTCTAGCTTATGGCTTTAGAATCAGTAGGTTACCTTAGGGCTGCTAGGCACCTAGGCTGCATTTAGGGCAGGGAAGCAGCATGGGGCAGGGCAGCTGGGAACCAGCAAAGAGAACTGGGCTTCCATATCCCACCCGAACATAAGGAGATGTCCCCACTGTCACAAGCATACCACAGTCAGTGCATCACAACTCTTCTCCTACTCATCCTACAGAATTGTTGAGAAGATAAATAAACAGGAAACAAACAAATGTTTTTCAAACCATAAAGTGTTGTACAGTAAAAGGCAGCAGGAGGGTTTACAGGGGACTGAGGCTTCCCAGGTGGTTGTTGTTCCGTCACTAAGTCATATCTGACTCTTTGCAACCTCATGGACTGCAGCACACCAGGCTTCCCTGTCCTCCACTATTTCCGGACTTTGCTCATGCTCATGTCCACTGAAGTCGATGATGCCATCCAATCGTCTCATCCTCTGCCGTCCCTTTCTCCTGCCTTCAATCTTTCCCAGCATCAGAGTCTTTTCCAAAGTGTTAGCTCTTCACATTAGGGGGCCAAATTATTAGAACTTCAGCATCAGTCCTTCCAATGACTATTCAGGGTTGATTTCTGCCAGTTGTAAGGAACCCACCTGCCAGTGCAGAAGATGTAAGAGGCACGAGTCTGATCCCTGGGTTGGGAAGATTCCCTGGAGGATCCTCCGGAGGATGCCATATGTAGCCATTTTTATATGCAAGACAAATGAAGTGCAGGAAGGTGTAATAATCTTCCCCCAGTCACATTTTATTGTATGGTGGTGATGGTAGCTTTCAAATCAAATGATATACGAGATCCCTATAACCCTAAAATTATACATTTCTAATTTTTTCTCCAGAAGAGAATTAAAAGTTAAAAAATTATTGTGTAAGTTTATGATTCACATCTATAGAATAACATTTCTTTTCTTCCAGGGATTTCTAGAAAATTGGTGGAAGCATATATACAGAATTTCAAATGACTTTTTTCAAGAACTCACATTTAAGGGACTTCCCCGATGGCCCAATGGCTAAGACTCTATGCTCCTAATGCAGAGGGCCTGGGGTGGATAGCTGGTCAGTGAACTAGATCCAACATGCTGCAACTAAGACCTGGTGCAGCCAAATAAATAAATATTAAAAAACAATTCACAGTTGAGCAAATTTGTGTGTACAGTGAAGATGGCAGGCTGTTAGGAGAAGGATAAGTTGAAAAAAGTGTATGAGGAATTGTTCACAATATGTTATGTGCAAAAAGCATAGCACAACTGTATGACCTAAATTATAACAAAATTGACCTACATATGAGCAGATGAGTTAAAAACAAGAAACTAGATATAGTTACACCAATGTGTTTACAGTAATTTTTTCTTTTGAAAGCTGAGATGATGGAATTAAATTCTTTTATTTCTCTGTGTATTTTGTAGCCTCCAAACTTTCTGTTACATATTTTTATAATAAAAAAAAGCTGATTTTAAAATAAGAATAGAATATGTTTATGGTCTTCCCAAGTGGCGCTAGTGGTAAAGATTCTGTCCGCCAATGCAGGAGATTTAAGAGATGTGAGTTCGATCCCTGAGCCCGGAAGATCCCCTAGAGGAGGATTTGGCAATCCCCTCCAGTATTCTTGCCTGGGAAATTCCCATGGACAGAGGAGCCTGGCAGGCTACAGTCTATAGGGTCGCAAAGAGTTGGACAGAACTGAAGCGACTTAGCATGTATGCATGCACTAGCCATAGAATTATTTTAATATTTATTAGACTAAAAAGAGCTCAGAAATCTTACCACATTTGAAGTATTTTAACAGTGTTTTATATTTGTGCTTTTAATAGGCTGAAGCCCCAACCCTGATAGCACTCACTGCAGGGAGGTTACCAGTAGCATCCAAAGTTCAGGACCATGATTCATATGTGTGTCAACGAATGTGGACGATTAGGTGGCTTCCTTTATTTTACTTTCTGCTCCAATTCTGGCTTTCTTCCCACTGGGGATTACCCTGGATAAAAAGACCTTGATTCCTTTTTTCCAAGTATTTGTGTGAACATTTTGTGACCTTGACCTGTCTGGCCACCCTGAGCTTGCCATGGGAACCCAGGCAGTGAGGCCCCCTGAGGCTCTGCTTGGTTCGGGGCTGGGCTTGGAGAAGATGGGGCAGAAGGAAAGGCAGAAGCCCAGGGAGGAGAGTCGAGGGAAGGAGAGTCACCCCTGGCCCACTGACCCATTCCCTGGGGGAAAGGCAGCAGTTGATGGGCTGCTCCTCCAAAGCATCTCTTTCAACATTTTTGTATTTTTGACCCCGCGTGTCACAAATCCCGTCCTTCTTGTTTTGAATGGCCATAGAAATGGCAAACAGCTTCATTTTCCACCATTTGTTACTTTTATATAGACACACATATATCCATCTCAACAAATTAAATACTGCTTCAGGAAAAGCAGCCGCGGTATCTTAGGATGTAGACACGTTGCCCCTGTGTACACAGTGCTCTGTGCCTGGAACGTGGCCAGTTTAAATAAATAACATTTCTCTGAGGCTAGTGGCAGAGAGAGGAAAAATACAAACCCGTAGACATACAGGGGACTCTTACATAGCCTTACAGGTTCTTTGTAGTAGCAAAACCCCAAGGATAAAAAGAGGATGAAGCATTCTGTCTGGCTGAAGGATTCCATCTCATTTTCAATATGCTTAATGGACCATTCAGGTAATAGCCTGAAAGATGTCTCTGCAACAGAACATGTGACCAGAGGTAGGACCTCGGCCTCTCTGCCACTGCGATTAGAGCCAGAATCTACCTCTGTCGGGCACAGTTACTGGCCTGCGCAGCCATGGAGCCTCCTGATCCAGGGAGGATCTCGTCAGTCCCATTAAATACACACAGCACAAACCTTCTGCCCTCTGTAACAAGGAAACTCCTGAGAAAGAAGCAGCAGTATTAGGAGCCCTTCTAACTTGTAAGGAATGTTAATATAACGTATTCAGCAGGGAGAATGAACATTACATTTAAGCGTATCAAAAATGGCCAAGCATAAGTAGAACAAATTCTGCATTCAGGACCTTCTAACAGATTACCCAGTTACGTACGAACAGTGGCCACATTCTGCAGAAGGTTGCTTTTGTGTGTGCTCCTGTGTTACATTTGAAAATCCCAAGGCCTACGGACAATATATGTCAGCTTCGTATCTGTATTGATTTTTTATTCTTTCTGAATTGAACGTGAATATAAACAAAACCTTGACCTTCATATTAAGAGCTCTCCCGATAGCTCCCTTTGTTTGCAAAGGATATCACTAGGTTGCCTTATACGAAGCTCCGGTGTGAGTAGGACATGAAAAAGGCCCACCATTTTCTGTTAGAAATTCAGAAAACCCTTTCATTTTTCTTTCTTTAAATATAAACTGTATATAACTTCTGTCAAGAGCAAAGAAAAGCCCAGTGGGTACCTGAGCTATGGCAATATTTCCCCAGCTGAGAAATGAATGTGCATTCATAAGCATTATGCCTGGTGACAGGCGGGGGAGGGGAAGGGTCTGGATGAAAAAAATCAGAGCCTCATTCTGATCACATCAACAGCAAGGCCAGAATCCTGAAACTGATTTTCACTATTGTTACTATTGGTTTTTTTTTTTTTTTTTTAATTTTTGCATAAGAGCTTCAAATTGGACACAACTAGGTAATGAGCATGACAGGTTGAAAACAAGGGAAAGAAAGACTCAGAGGAAAAAAAAAAGAGACGGGGAAGACAAGACTGAAAAGTAAGGTTATAAAAGCAGAGAACAGTGAAAATGGTCAAGCTAGTGTTTTCTGTATGCTCACATATATTCAAATACAAACACACAAACTGTGCACCCCTCCGACCAGGCTTGGAGAGAATTTATTGTTGTTGTTTAGTTGCTAAGTGGTGTCTGACTCTTTGTGACCCCATGGACTGTAGCCAGCCAGGCTTCTCTGAACATGGGATTTCCCAGGCCAGAATATAGGAGTGGGTTGGCATTTCTTCCTTTAGGGGATCTTCCCGGATCAGGGATTGATTAGACCTGAGTCTCCTGCATTGGGAGGCATTTTCTTTTCTGCTGAGCCACCAGGGAAGCCTAAAGAGACTTAGAGATGGGTGTTAAACATGTCTTCACGGTTTCGGAAGAAAAAAAAAACTTTCAGTTTTTGTTTCCAGGATAATCTGCATTACATTTAAAATTAAAAACAAAGCCCGAGAGGTCCCATCATCTAGGGGTGATGAAAACAGTATCTAAAGTCAGAGGGCTCTGCGAAATCCTGGTTTTGTACTTTTAGCTGCGCAAATATTTGTAGGAGTCTTAACAGTGCCTCAGGTTTCTCATCAGAAAATGGACTGATAGTTCTGATTAAATGATTCAGTACAGCGTCTGAGTCAATACAGCGTCAAAGTCGATACGCAGTAAACGTTAGCTGCTGTTGCTGCTTAATTATCAAGAAAAATCCAAAAGTTCAGTGAAAGCTCCCTGGATCACTCGAATATGGAGGGTGCTATGGATAAGTGGGAATTCTAATTTATAGAGGACTGTGACTGTATATTATTACGTATGTATATGAAATACACATGTATTTTAAGTGCTCATGGAGACTTTATTATTTGAATTGACAAATAGTGTATTACCAAATGAAGCTAACTGAAGGGACATTGAAAAACAATGGATTGACTTGCATTGAATGTTCTAAAAATTCTTCAAAGTGATTTTCCAAGTAATTATTTCTTAGATTTCATGCTTGTGTTAAGTTTGCTTGAGATGGGTGGAGAATAGTTGAAACAGCTAGTGTAGACATGGTCTCAAGTTCCAAATGACTGGATACTTCATAAGTTCACATTTTTTTTCCCCGAATTAGCCGCTGGATGTGAAACTCTAGCTGAGTGCTGTAGGTCAGAGTGGGTACAGGAACAGAGAGGAGCCCTGGGAGATGGGGAACTGTGCTTGGGCACCATACCAATCACTTAAAACGAGAATCTGGAGTTTAGATATTTGATTTCCAGAGCAGATTTTTTCCTTTGCCTCTTTTCTGCCCTCTATCCTTCTTTCCTTCACTCTCTCCAATCCCTCTGAAATATCGTCTACTTGTTCTGGTCTTAGGTGTAACTAGGAAAGGAGAAAAGGCTTCTTGGCAGAGGAGGTGACATTTAACCTGGGCTTATGATATGGCACTATTTTCTTTTCTCTAATTTAAGAGAAATCCTATTATAAGGAGCACTGCTTTGGAGCACCACTAAGAAAAAAAAAACCACTTCAGTTAAATTTTTACTTATTGTCTACTTTATAACATTACAAATTTGGAACTTATCGAATATAAACATGACTATTGAAGGGTTTCCCTAGTGGCTCAAGGGTAAAGAATTCACCTGAAATGCAGACAATGCAAGAGTGTTCAGTCCCTGGGGTGGGGAAGATCCCTTGGAGAAGGTAGTGGCAACCTGTTCCAGTATTTTTACTTGGAGAATCCCATGAACAGAGGAGCCTGCTGGGCTACAGTCCATGGGCTTGCACAGAGTAGGACACAACTGAAGCAACTGTGCACATGAAAATAGAATGCTGAAACAAAAGAGAAAAATCTGCAGAGTTGTGCCTTCAGCCAAGATGGAACCCCAGGGATCAGATTTACTCTGTCATACAAAATAAATAAAGACGAAAGCAGAGACATTACTTTGCCGACTAAGGTTCGTCTAGTCAAGGCTATGTTTTTTCCAGTGGTCATGCATGGATGTGAGAGTTGGACTGTGAAGAAAGCTGAGCGCTGAAGAATTGATGCTTTTGAACTGTGGTGTTGAGGAAGACTCTTGAGAGTCCCTTGGACTGCAAGGAGATCCAACCAGTCCATTCTGAAGGAGATCAGCCCTGGGATTTCTTTGCAGGGAATGATGCTGTAGCTGAAGCTCCAGTACTCTGGCCACCTCATGTGAAGAGCTGACTCATTGGAAAAGACTCTGATGCTGGGAGGGATTGGGGGCAGGAGGAGAAGGGGACGCCAGAGGATGAGATGGCTGGATGGCATCACTGACTCAATGGGCGTGAGTCTGAGTGAACCTGGGAGTTGGTGATGGACAGGGAGGCCTGGCATGCTGTGATTCATGGGGTCGCAAAAAGCCGGACATGACTGAGTGACTGAACTGAACTGAATAAAAGAAAGATGGACACTATTTATGAAACAATGTTTTGAGGACCCTGTCCATCAGACAGCAAAAAAAAGAAAAAAATTGGTGACTCCTAGTCAAGGCTATGGTTTTTCTGGTAGTCATGTATGGATGTGAGAGTTGGACTGTGAAGAAGGCTGAGCGCCGAAGAATTGATGCTTTTGAACTGTGGTGTTGGAGAAGACTCTTGAGAGTCCCTTGGACTGCAAGGAGATCCAACCAGTCCATTCTGAAAGAGATCAGCCCTGGGATTTCTTTGGAAGGAATGATGCTAAAGCTGAAACTCCAGTACTTTGGCCACCTCATGGGAAGAGTTGACTCATTGGAAAAGACTCTGATGCTGGGAGGGATTGGGGGCAGGAGAAGAAGAGGACGACCGAGGATGAGATGGCTGGATGGCATCACTGACTCGATGGACGGGAGTCTGAGTGAACTCCGGGGGTTGGTGATGGACAGGGAGGCCTAGCATGCTGCGACTCATGGGGTCGCAAAGAATCGGACATGACTGAGCGACTGAACTGAACTGAACTGAAGAGATGTGAAACAAAACTTATGGACCCTAGGATTACCAGCTTGCAGCCTTGAGACAGTTCCAGGGCCAGGGCAGGGAGGGGAAGCTGGGAAGGGCACACAGACTCCCCAGATGAGAAGACAGAGCTGAGAGTCTGGGAGCCTGGGCAGTCTGTATTCTCAACAAGAGTGTTGAATGGTGGAGAGCTACATAGACGAATATCTCTGGATATCCGTAGAAAGCCCTCTTACTTCTGAGGAGCCCAGGTCAGCACATGACCTGGGACAAAGGAACGAAGAGCCAAGGATGGAGGTCCTGGAAGTGGTAAACAATTTCCAGGGCTCACAGAGGACCCAGCACAGTCCTGTTCTCCAAGCCAGACAGGAAGCCTTCCAGATTTGCCTGTACTGGGTAATGTACACAGTGTCTAGCTCAAGAGTAGGAAATACTTTCTCTAGTGAGGACACAGCTCTGCTTTCACATAACAAATCAGAAAGGCAATCCATCAGCAAGTTTGTATTAAAAAGAAGAGAAATCAAAATTTTGGAAGAAATAAACTAAGTTGGCAGCCTCAAATGCCCAGATTAAAAATTTATTATAAATCTAGAGTAATTAAGGCCATTTAGTATTGAACAAAGGATGACACGTGAAGAAGAACAGAGTCCAGAAATTAACTGAAACACGTAGACAAATTATTTTTGACAAAGTTGTAAAACTAACTCAGTGGAAAAAGAATATTCTCTTCTGTACTCAAACTCTTTCTCTTTTTACTATTTGCCATATTCTTACTCCATCTCTAGGACATTTGCCTTGGGAAACAATAGACAATGGAGGGAAGGAGTGTTGGGTGGCCTTGAATGGCAGATGATGGAGTTGTAGTCTTTCTGTTCTTGGAAACTTTTATTTACTCTTAGATAGTAGGCCACAGTGAATCTTCAATCAATGAAGAAATAAAATCCATTCTATTCCTGCTCCACTGGAGAAGCGACTTACTAGATTTTTCCTTCCTTAACTTCCACCATGATACTGTCACATTTTTTTCTAACATCCTGGACATAATTTATGGACTCTTGGTCAATCACTTGATTCTATTTTGCATGTATGTTGTTTAAGGTTCTGCATTTGTCTGCAGGAAGAACCAAGTCTTGGCAATTCATGGGAAAATCAAATTATTTGGAAGGATATATGTGCGGTCAACTAAGAACTGAATGAAACAGTGGACAGCCAAGAAGTTTGTGATTCCAGGAATCCAGATGGAAGGAATCTATAAAATATGGCCATTTTCTATTCAAGGGTCTGGCTGAGAAGCTCTGATTGGCTAGTGTAAAGCTAGCTCATGCCCAGCTCGGACCAGTTACAGTGCCTATCGGGGGAAGCTTAATCCTCACTGAGGAAAAGATCATTAATGTCCAATGTGGGGTGCTGCCCTCAGAAGACCCACAGGTTAGTACACTGGGGCTCCAGGGGAAGACTTTGAAATGGCTATTTTACATTTCTCCATCTTCAAATAAGGAAGACAGTATGCCCTATGGATAATGACTGGGTGAACTGATCTGGCATCCTCACTTGATCGCGCATCAGAAGGCCATGCACCATGCACTCCAGGGAAGGTACCTGAGGGAGGTATGGGGACCCCTGTTGTGTGCTGGGCATTACAGCAGCACTTGCACTCAGCTGTCCAACATCAGCAAATTCAGAGTCATTGACTTTAACTTATTTGTTTATGGATTTACAGACAGCATTGTCCAATCTCATCTGAACATTCTTACAAAAGGACAATTACTATAGAAAATTTCTGCAGAGAAATAGTAGATTTAGGATTATGCTACTGCCACAAGCACATGTGAACCACAAGAAAATGGCAGAGCTGTGACCTTTGCTTCTATTGGGACCTCTTCATGGAACTCAGTTACAGAGGATACCAATGACTGCCAGCTCCATGCTGCCAGCAGACACCCTCGTAAAAGCAAATGGACTTTCTTCCTTCCAATTAAGATGACATTTTATGATGAATGCGGAAGTAACTGGGTTTTCTTTTAAAGAATCCCATGCTATTTGGTAAGAACATTATAGAAACAGGTGTTCAGAAATATTTCCATCATTATATGATTCCATTGCCAAAAATAATATAAGTAATTCACCTGTTTAAACAAGAAAAAAACCCCTCATTCATGCATTTTTAAGAAACTTGGGAATATAATTTTTACATTTTATAAAAATTAAAATGAAGAGTTTCCGTGGGATTTTAACCCATCTGTTAATAGTATTTTTTAAAAATGCAATACCTCCCAATTAGTAAGGGGAGCAACTGACTGACATTATAAAGGATGGGAAATTGCAGGACAGATTATAACACAAGTTTTTACTTAATTGGCATATGGGCTTTAACACTAAGGATCATAATTTAATAAGGACAAAAAAGGAGCTTTCCTGTACGTTGCTGTGAAGTGTCTTTTTCAGCCATGATTGTCATTAAAAACAGTGGGATAAGCCGATCTTAGATCCATACACTGAAAGTGTTGACTCACTACGTGCTGCACCAAGTTTTTAAATTTAATAGACCACATTTGAAGCTTTCCAGGTGGCACTAGCGATAAAGAATTCACCTACAGTGTGGGAGACCTGGGTTCGATCCCTGGGTTGGGAAGATTCCCAAGAGAAGGGCATGACAACCCACTCCAGTATTCTTGCCTGGAAAACCTCCATGGACAGAGGTGCCTGGTGGGCTACAGTCCATGGGGTCACAAAGAGTTGGACATGACCGAGCAACTAAGCACAGCACAGCAGTAAATTATTACTGAAAATAGAAGTACCCATATTGTGTGTGTGTGTGTGTGTGTGTGTGTGTGTGTTAGTTGCTCAGTCATGTTCAACTCTTTGTCACCCTGTGGACTGTAGCCTGCCAGGCTCCTCTGTCCATGGAATTCTCCAGGCAAGAAAAATGGAGTTTGTAGCCATTACCTTCTCCAGGGGATCTTCCTGACCCAGGGATCAAAGAAGGTCTCCAGCTTTGCAGGCAGATTCTTTACCACCAGAGAAGTGCCACCCATATTATTTATCAATGCTCAAATCTACTTCATAGGAAGGGATGTGTGGGAAACAATTCCTGAAGATCTTATCTAGAAAATGCTTTACCAAATGTCACAACTAACAGCTAAGCTCCAGTCGTGTACAACCATCTAAGGATCGCCTGTAGCTTCTACCCAAGGCATAATTGTATAGTGGGGACAGAGGTCTTCTGTCTTGAAAAGTTGAAAGTATGTACTATCTGGACCTTTATGTAAAGTTTTCCGCCCACAGATTTAAAGAGTTGATAGTAAACATAGTCAATGTATTGTTTTCCTGATGCAACCATATAAGGGTCTTGTGTGGGGGTGGGGAATAAATAATTTTGTTTCTGGAAGAACTGTTGAGGAGTATGCCCCCACATTTTCAAGGGGCAGAAACATACTTCTAAGAAACAAAAGGCAATTCTGTGTTTTCTCTCCTACAATTTCCTTTCCCTACATAATTTTCAACCCAATGAAACATCCCTCTAACTGCGCATGGTTGCCTTTGTTACATAAGGTTAGCATATCCCATGTTTACTTGAGCTTGTGCACTGAACTATTTTTCAAAAAGATTAATTTTCACTCAGTATGAAAATCTCCTTCAAATACTACAGACCTCAAGCATCTCTGGGGCGGGGGCGGGGGGGGGGGGGGGCGGGGAGATGGGGGGGTGAGGAGGAGGGGCGGGTGGCGCTGACCTCTGGTGTTGGGATGATCTGATCCAGTATTTAAATAGCAACAGGGCTGCCCAGAAGTGAAGAAGGTCCTTGAGAAATGAGAACCTAAACAGACTATCGGACAGAATGAAAAACAACAAGAAAGTTCACAGACATTTGAAGATATCACATTACTGAGGGATTATATTTATTTGAGGATTTCTAGGTGGATGGATGCTGATTTCCTGGTGGGACCTGCATAGAGCTCAAGTTCAAATCGTGTGGGTAGATTTCTGACTCCTGTGTGCTTTGTGTCCACCCTTTAACCATCACATAAGTTATGTCCTCCTTGAGTCAGTGAGGTTCTTGTTTCTCCACATTTGACTTGGGTGACAGACCACAATCAAGGGCCTCCTACCTACCAGGGCTGAAACCCAGCCATCTAGACCAGTCCATCCATCCCTACATCCGTGGGGCTGACATTTACACACCTCAAGTGTTTTGAAAGGAGTGTATATGACATGCAGGTAAGTTTTCATTACTTGCTAAAGTTTTTAAATATCAACCAAAGCAATGACAAAATTATAAATGAGGTCAGAGAGAGAAGGATATTCTGAATGATACAAAGTGCACTTCTGAAATTTTTCCATGATTATGACTTGTATTTGAAAAGAAATTTCTAATACTGTATAGGGCTTTTTTTTTTTTTTTTTTAGGGAAAATATTAATAAAATAACACATACTTGTGTAGCTCTTCTGTTTTTCTCAATTATCACTTATTTTCTTTATATGTCATAATTATTTCATTTCAGCTACCTGCTCTTCGACCACATTAATCCCAAGCATCTTTCTCTTGATTTCTCTGTTATTAGAGGAAACAAGTAAGAAGCAATATCTGAGCTGTGCATTTGTGAAAAATGAGTTTCACATCAATTACCTGAATTTGTAGCCCAGATCTATCATTTGATATTTTAAGCTGAGCTTTATTCCCTGGGTTTACATTCACCAAAGTGTTATGAATTATCGGCAAATCTTGCCTTTATTCTGCCTCTGTCTCATTCACACTCCGTTGGAAGCCAGCTCCTCTGAACACTGTCCTGGCCTTTCTCTCCATCCTCAAGGCCACATGTGTTCTCCACTGTCTTCTAATCAATATCAGTTGACTGGAAACACTGACAGGCTAGCACATGGCTTTGTCTTTTTCTGTATTTTCCCCCAGCTCTGAAATCTGTTCCTTTGTGTCTTATCTGTCTAGTAGATTCCTACTTATACTTCAAAGCCGACGTTTATTGTCACATCCCCTGAGAAGCTTTGCTGATTGTATACATTTTCTCCATCTTTGGCTAAAAGAATATAATCAATGTGATTTTGATATTGACCATCTGGTGATGTCCATGTGTAGAATCTTCTCTTGTGTTGTTGGAAGAGGGTGTTTGCTATGACCAGTGCGTTTTCTTGGCAGAACTCTATTAGCCTTTGCAGTGCTTTGTTTCATACTCCAAGGCCAAATTTGTCTGTTACTCCAGATATCTCTTGACTTCCTAATTTTATATTCCAGTCCCCATTATGAGAAGGACATCTTTTTTGGGTGTTAGTTCTAGAAGGTCTTGTAGGTCTTCATAGAACCGTTCAATTTCAGCTTCTTCAGCATTACTGGTTGGGGCATAGACTTGGATTACTGTGATATTGAATGGCTTGCCTTGGAAATGGAAAGAGACAATTCTGTTGTTTTGAGATTGCCCCCAAGAAGATGAGATGGCTGGGTGGCATCACCAACTCGATGGACGTAAGTCTGAGTGAACTCCGGGAGTTGGTGATGGACAGGGAGGCCTGGCGTGCTGTGATTCATGGGGTCGCAGAGTCGGACACTACTGAGTGACTGAACTGAACTGAACTGAACTGCATTTCGAACTCTTTTGTTGACCATGAGAGCTACTCCATTTCTTCTAAGGGATTCTTGCCCACAGTAGTAGATACAATGGTCAAAGTTAAATTCACCTATTCTAGTCCATTTTAGTTCACTGATTCCTAAAATGTCGACATTCAGTCTTGCCATCTCCTGTTTGACCACTTCCAGTTTGCCTTGATTCATGGACCTAACATTCCAGGTTCCTATGCAATACTGTACTTCACAGCATCAGACTTCACTTCCATCACCAGTCACATCCACAACTGGGTGTTATTTTTGCTTTGGCTCCCTCTCTTCATTCTTTCTGGTATTATTTCTCCATTGTTCTCTAGTATTGGGCACCTACCGACCTGGAGAGTTCATCTTTCAGTGCCCTATCTTTTTGCCTTTTCATACTGCTCATGAGGTTCTCAAGGCAAGAATACTGAAGTGGTTTGCCATTTCCTTCTCCAGTGGACCACGTTTTGCCAGAACTCTCCACCAAGACCTGTCTGTGATGGGTGGCCCTATCCCTCCATCTTGGACTACAAAGAAATCTGAGCTTTTGAATTGTGATGTGGAGGAGATTCTTCAAAGTTCCTTGGACTGCAAAGAGATCCAACCAGTCAATCCTAAAGGAAATCAGTCCTGAATATTCATTGGAAGGACTGATGCTGAAGCTGAAACTCCAATAATTTAGCCATCTGATGCGAAGACGTGACTCATTGGAAAAGATCCCAATGCAGGGAAAGATTGAAGGCGGGAGGAAAAGGGGACAACAGAGGATGAGATGATCGGATGGCATCACTGACTTGATGGACGTGAGTTGAGTAGGCTCCAGGAGCTGGTGATGGACAGAGAGGCCTGGCGTACTGCAGTGGTCGCAAAGAGTTGGACACGACTGAGAGACTGAGCTGAACTGAACTACGAATCTTCTCCCCTAGTTGTTCTTTCTCAGAGTTCTATTCTCATGATGTATTCGTTTTCTATCCTGTATATGGACCGACCAGGAAGCACTATGTCTTGTGAGACTGCAAGGAACTGGAGGTTCAGGTTCCGAGGTCATCCATGCATCTCCAGGTTCTAGAGCAACATTTGGTACTTGGGCAGTTGCTAGAGATTATCTTCAGGATGAAGGAAAGAAAGGCAGAAAGCTTATTAACTGGATGTTCGAAAATCTGCTAATATCTTGCAAAAAGATTTGACAATTTCAACAACATACTGTGGACCAGGCAGTGCTCCAATTGCTTTATGAGGCTGAACGCCTTGAACTCACTGTCATCAGATGCGATAGGTGGTATTTCTAGAATCCACAACTTGCAAACAGGGAAGCTGAGGTACAGAGAGGTCAAAGACTTCACTCAAGATCACCCATCCTAGAAGCGGGAGGGGCAGGATTCAAACCAAGGCTGTGTATCTAGCCTTGGTGAGCTTAACCATTAAGCCATGGAGCCTCTCAAAGGTGAGGGGTCTGGTTCGAGAAACAGGACATGCCCTAATGACAAGCAGAGTTAACGAGGTTCACCTAAGTCTTCTTTCCTCTCTGCTATCCCCAGCCCTGCCAGCCGCAGCCCCAACACCCTTCTCTTGGAAGCCTGCTGTGGTTTCATCTGTTAGCATAAGTTTCTTCTCTCCAGGTGCACAGGACCTTATTATACCATGCCTACCGCACCTTTTACCTGCTATCATAGTGCTTTGTTTATATGAATGATTACTCACTGACACTGCTGTTTCCTGAGGACAGAACTTACCTGCTGTATGTTTGATTAGTATAAACTGCAGCTAGCGGTCTGCCTCACCCCTGGTGCGTGTTTGACAAATATTTGTTGAAAGGATGTGTGAATGATACCTCTGTAACAAGAAAGCATTTAAAATACTTCAGGGTGAAAACAATTGCAGTGATTCAGCGTGTTAAACAAATAAACACAGAATAATAAAACACAGGCTAGCTTATGAACTAAAGGGCAAATTATGTTCCACCAAAGGTAACCACACAGAACAAATCCACAAGGAAATGGAGTAAGTCTAATACCGCTTCCAAATACCAGAATCAGAAAGGTCAGGCTGCACACTTGCAATGAATTCAATCAGTTATACTGTCAAACAGGCTGTAAGGCAAAAAAATTTGCCTTTCACTTTGAAATCTTCACCCATAAATAAAGCATATAACTCTAGCCTTATTGTTGGGATATGTGATTTACTTACGTGTATGTAAGTTTTTTAAAATGAGGAAACTATATGTATGTGTCCACATACTATATGTATGTATGAATTATGTATGCTCTATTAAACAGGATTTAAATGAGAGTGCCAGGGTGATGATGTAACTCTAAAATTACAAATATCCAAGCCTGTCTTTCCATTTTTCTTTCCAAGAAGGATGCTGTGGGACCTTGACCTTCCCCTGTGCTTGCTGAGTCAGATGAGCCATTTGTATCTACAGATGCTCAGAGCAGGGATGCTACATAAACTGGTCCATCTTTAGCGTCTTTCCTTTTGCAGAGAATGCAAGAAAATAGAGACTATGTCTGTTTCTGTTCATCACTTGTTTTTCTCATGTAGCATCATACATACCCAATGGTGTGTCCCACACCGTAAAAGGAAGTGCGGTGATCTGGGAGACACACCGAGCCTCCTTTTTTAAATGCAATTCCACAATGTTCCCCTTGGTTAGTATGGGGGCCTCCTTTTAAATACAATCATCACCTGCTCTGAGGTGATCTGCCAGTGGACTACTGTTCTTAAAAGACTTAAGATTTTTAAAAGTTTTTCAAGCAAGTCTAAATGCAGGCGGAAAACTCATTTTTAGACTTCAGTCAGAGAATATCTGTACTCTGAAATTTGGAAACTTTCTTTTATACCAACATGACATGGAAACATGACAACCCAGATATATCAATTGGTGTTGTATTGTTTAACATAGAGAACCATATTCAATATCTTGTGAAAATCATAATGGAAAAGAATATGAAAAAGAACACACACACATATATGTATATATATATAACTGAGTCACTTTGTTGTACAGAATAAATTAACATAACATTGAAAATCTATACTTCAATAATTTTTTTTTTTTTAAAGGAGGAAAAATGGCAACCTGGTAAAAGTTAACAATGACTAAGTCCCCCAGGGCAAGAACTCAGGCTCTGGCTATTTCACCAATAAAGAAACATATGGTAAACCCTTAAAAATGGGCTGGAGAGGTTAAAGCTGTGTTATTTACCTGACATTTGGAAAGCATGGTTAGAATTAAAAATAAGAAGTATAAGCCCCAAATGAAATGTTGGAAAGGATATTTATTCAAGAGGGAGGGGATATGTATATAGTTACAGCTGATTCATGTTGTTGTATGGCTGCAACTAACCAACACTGCAAAGCAATTATCCTCCAATTAAAAACAAAATCTTTAATTGGCTGCTGCGCTCACCCTCCACTTAAGGCAGATACCATAATTTCATGTTTGCAGACGAAGCCTCAGATGGGTGCCGTTCACAGCCTGGGGGCATCTCTGTGCTAGCATCCTGCTGAATGTTTCCTCCGTTGGGGCCCCTGGAGCCCTGTCTTCCATAGGATACCCTGCTCCTTTCTCAACACACCCTTGTTTCCTGTCTGTGGAAGTCCAATCGGCACTGCTTTTCATCAGCTATTGATCCCGAGGTGTAAAAATAAGTCACGTTGGTGTTTGTCGCATGAAAGTGTTATTCTAGGTATTTACATGTTTCCTTATTGGAGCCACATCAGGCCTCGAGAAGAGACCACAGACTAAAGGAGAGAAGCGGTTATGAACAGGCTGAGTGTCTGCTAGGAGAGATGCAGAAGGAGATCCACCGGCAGAATATGTACGTGTGTGAAAGTCGCTCAGTCGTGTCCAACTCTTTGCAACCCCAAAGACTGTAGCCTGCCAGGATCCTCCATCCACACGATTCCCCAGGCAGGAATACCAGAGTGGATTGCCATTTCCTCCTCCAGGAGATATTTCCAACCCAGGGATCAAACCCAGGTCTCCTGCATTGCAGGCGGATTCTTTATATCTGAGCCACCAGGGAAGCCTCTGCTTGCAGTGCAGGAGATCCGGGTTCAACCCCTGGATTGGGAAGACCCTCTGGAGAAGGGAATGGCAACACACTCCAGTATTCTTGCCTGGATAACACCATGGAGAGAAGCTACAGTTCATGGGGTTGCAAAGAGTCAGGCACAAATGAGCAACTAACACTCAGAATAGACAGCTATTGACTCATTTTATTGGCTGGGGGAGTCAACTTTGGGAAGATGGTCCTATGTCAGCCTCCATCTCTTGTGAAGTCACCAGAGGTTCTGCACCAGGACAGGACCCAGTGGGAAAGCCTGGAGCTTGAGGTGCTGAGGGGCCAGACCACTGTGGAACCTCAACTGCACATAAGGTGGGGCAGGGAGAGGATAGAGAGGTGCCTGAGCTCAGAAGAAGAACTCAGAAGGGAACCATACAGCCTGTTGAGTTCAGCAATGGCACATAAGGAGAGAAACCCAAGACTCCAGTCAGGAATCTGAAAGAAAAGCCCCCAAACTAAGTCAACTTTGAGCCAGAGTAAGAGGGTTTACTTTTCTCCTGATGAGGACTTCAGACATAGTGTCCTTTATTCCAAACCATCTATCTCATTGGGAACTGGATGTCCATACTGAATTGATGCTAAATGAATTGACGCATGCCCTTTGAACAAGAAAACCATCCGTCTCTTCATTCTGGAGGCTCTGCTATCTGCACATACATATGTGGGGTGAAACTTAGCATCTCATTTTTTCCCTGACATTCTTTCACATTTTTTAAATATTTTGAATTCATCTACTCATTCAGCAAATACCTAATTGATACCTATTACTATGCCAAAGACTTTGACTGTGTGGATCACAATAAACTGTGGAAAATTCTGAAAGAGATGGGAATACCAGACCACCTGACCTGCCTCTTGAGAAATCTGTATGCAGGTCAGGGAGCAACAGTTAGAACTGGATACGGAACAACAGACTGGTTCCAAATAGGAAAAGGAGTACGTCAAGGCTGTATATTGTCACCCTGCTTATATAACTTGTATGCAGAGTACATCATGAGAAACGCTGGGCTGGATGAAGCACAAGCTGGAATCAAGATTGCTGGGAGAAATATCAATAACCTCAGAAATGTAGATGCCACCACCCTTATGGCAGAAAGTGAAGAAGGACTAAAGAGACTCTTGATGAAAGTGGAAGAGGAGAGAGAAAAAGTTGGCTTAAGCCTCAACATTCAGAAAACTAAAATCTGGTCCCATCACCTCATGGCAAATAGATTGGGAAACAGTAGCTGACTTTATTTTGGGGGGGGGGGCTCCAAAATCACTGCAGATGATGATTGCAGCCATGAAATTAAAAGACACTTACTCCTTGGAAGAAAAATTATGACCAACCTAGACAGCATATTAAAAAGACGAGACATTACTTTGTCAACAGAGGTCTGTCTAGTCAAGGCTATCATTTTTCCAGTAGTCATGAGAGTTGGACTATAAAGAAAGCTGAGCACCGAAGAACTGATGCTTTTGAGCTGTGGTGTTGGAGAAGACTCTTGAGAGTCCCTTGGACTGCAGGGAGATCCAACCAGTCCATCCTAAAAGAAATCAGTTCTGGGTGGTCATTGGAAGGACTGATGCTGAAGCTGAAAGTCCAATACTTTGGCCAACTGATTCGAAGAGCTGACTCACTTGAAAAGATCCTGATGCTGGGAAAGATTGAGGGTGGGTGGAGAAGGGGATGACAGAGGATGAGATGGCTGGATGGCATCACCAACTCAATGGCCATGAGTTTGGGTAAACTCCGGGAGTTGGTGATGGACAGGGAGGCCTGGCGTGTTGCAGTTCATGGGGTCGCAAAGAGGCGGACATGATTGAGCAACTGAACTGAACTGAATTGAACTGAAATAATGCATTGGTAAGGGGCCTCAGAAATTTCTCTTTGGGTACTAAACTCTTTGAAGTCGCTCAGTCGTGTCCGCCTCTTTGTGACCCCATGAACTGTAGCCTTCCAGGCTCCTCTGTCCATGGGATTTTCCAGGCAATATACTGGAGTGGATTGCCATTTCCTTCTCCAGGGGATCTTCCCAACCCAGGGATTGAACCTGGGTCTCTCGCATTGTAGACAGACACTTTACCATCTGAGCCACCAGGGAAGTCCACTAAACTCTTTGGCCTATGCCATTTTGTAAGAATATCAGCCCTTAGCCTCGGATGTCAGCATACATTTTCAATACCTGAGAAATAAGTAAAAATGTAGATTCTGGGTCCATAGGTTCAGCATGACTCCCCAAACTATGCATTTCTAACATGCTTCTAGGAGACGCCAACATCATTCACCTCTGGACCTCACTTAAATAGCAAAGTTGCAAAGCTGACTGACAGTACTTCCCATAATAAGGGCAAGTAACAACGTAGAGAACTTTTTTAAAAACGCTAATTTCTACTCATTCTAAGGATTCAGTTGGCTGGAGAGGAAACTAGGTACCTGTATTTTCCAAAAGGCTCTCAGGGAACTCACATGGGACCTAAGGTTAAAAAGCCTTACACAGGACTGTCTCCCTAAATATATTGAAGCCACTCGACTTCAAATTAAAAGTGGGTAGATGTACCTGCTTGCTCCTGGGGTCCTGTGCAGCCACTGGGCCCCAGACAGAAGAAGCAGTTACAGTGTGAGAGTAGAGACTCTTAGCAGCCGAACGTGATAGAACTCCTAAGTTGCCCCTACATGCAGGATGCCAGCCCATGCATGCTCAGGTGCTCTAGCTGAGAGGCATGATCGCAGCTGGTTAGACCCACAGAAGGAACCCTGCCAATCCCTCTCCAGGATGGCTCCAAGTTATCGGATACTCTCTGCTCCACATATTCCTGTCGGCCTGTTACGATCTGGCAACAGGATTGGTGATCCTCAGAAATAGTGCTTCCCTCCTCTCTGTCTGCTCAAATCTGCACTACATCTTGTCAGAAAGGTGAAGGATTTATACCTGCTTCTCTCTTTGTGCTAGAGATATTTTCTTCTCACACTAAGTCTGCTGAGGACCAAAAAGATGCATTAAAAATGGAGCTTTTGATTTATTCCTATCTTTGGAGTATAATTATAATTCTGAGTTAAAGATCCATATATTAAAGAAACGGGAATAAACAATTATTCCCAGCTTTGAAACTGGAAAACCAGTCTCTGAGTAGTGAGGGACCCTGGAAATACACCAAGAGAGAAAGGATTCCGCCTCATGGAACTCAAGGTCTAAAATCCATTTATGGGATAAAAAACATGGAATGTCAATTCATTCATTTGTTCATTCAATAACAGAAGTACAGTTTTCGTATCTTTTTTTATTAGCAAATGGGACTTTGTATGAAATAGGCATAGACAATATCTTAGTAGTTTATCAAATATTTGTTGTTATTTCCTGAAAAAGTGCATGTGGATGTTAAACTTGGCCCAGAGTCCTAACTTCCATGATACGTATCTCCATGATGAGAGTGTTTTCAGATTGCCCTCCAAGGACTTTCTGGAATAAGGCTACCTTTGTGTCCACGTATTCCTACAGTATTTCCCCACCATGTCCGGCACAGAACAGGGTCTGCAGCAGACAGTCTCAAAGGTAATTCAATTTCACATCTTAAAGTCACCACCATCACAAGGACAGGCCCCATAAATACCATTACACCGACTCAGTTCAGTCGCTCAGTTGTGTCCAACTCTTTGAGACCCCATGGACTGCAGCACACCAGGCTTCCCTGTGCATCACCAACTCCCAAAGCTTACTCAAACTCATGTCCATCGAGTTGGTAATGCCATTCAACCATCTCATCCCCTGTCGTCCCCTTCTCCTCCTGCCTTCAATCTTTCCCAGCATTAGGGTCTTTTCCAATGCTTTTTAACTGTGGTGTTGAAGGAGACTCTTGAGAGTCCCTTAGACTGCAAGGAGATCAAACCAGTCAATCCTACAGGAAATCAGTCCTGAATATTCATTGGAAGGACTAATGCTGAGGCTGAAGCTCCAATACTTTGGCCACCTGATGTGAAGAACTGACTCATTACACTGCCTACCCTGCCTGTATAATCTATACCAGTAGGAAAAACAGATTAAGCATCTCAGGGCTTTGTTTTTCTCCCTTCCTCTTGTTTTTTTTTTTTTTTTTTTTTTTTTTTTTACTTCTCTTTCCCTCTCTGTTTTCCTTTCTCATCCCCTGCCTAGTGTCTTTCTTCCCTTTCTATCTCCCTCTGGGCTAGAGATTTCCATTTCAAATAATGTTGATCTAATCTTGAATAGAACAGCTTTTAACCTCATAGGTCACCTTAAGAGAAAAATCCTGACATTATTATGTAAATATGTTTTACTTTTTATGTTAATCAGGAGTCTTTGCTTTGCAAGTGGTCACAATATACACTAGCATCTCAGAGGTCTGGGCTGGTCTTTACTTCTCCATAAAATACAGAGAGCCTGCTTGGCTTCATAACAAGATTCTTGGACAAGAGAAAGAAAAGGAAGCTGACGCTGATAGAAGGCTCACTTGTTACTTCCACACCATGCTGGGCAGATTCACTGGAGAATTCCAGACAGGAGAGGCAGAGGAGGTTCTTCTCCTGGCAGCATTGTGCTGATTGCCATTCTTTCTCTTGGAGCATCCATTTCTCATGGTAGAATGAGAGATTCTCCACTGTCCCATCGAAGAGAGTGAAAATCAAACTTATATCTACTCTTAAAGATATGTGAGCATTTAAGAGATGAAAAAAAACTAAACCCACACACAACATTGTGGAACTAACACAAAAGTAAACATGGGACTCTCACTTGGTTATTACTCTTATGATTAAAACATAAGCGGGAACAGAATTCTTGAAATAGAAGTGACACAATATAAAATAATAATGTACACATATACACATATACCTATAAACTCTTCAACCTCACTAACTGTCATCTGTCAAAAATAAAAGACTATAACAATACTTAAGGTCCACATGAGTAAGGTAACAGATATTCTAAAACTAAAAATGTCATTAAGTATCCTCTAGGACAAATTGGCAATACATTAAGAATCTTAAAATTTTATATTTTTCCTCATTTATCAATTTTCCTTCTGAGAATGTATCTTAAAAATTAACCTGAAAAAAATTAATCTGATGAATAGAATGCAATATCTGTAAATGGAAATGCATCATAGCATTGTATTTGAAAGGGCAACATAGAAATGAATTAACTGATAGAAATAATTGGCTAAAATCACTTATTATCATGTACACATGATGCTGTATCAGGCAATAATTAAAAATAGAACAATGTCTTGAATAAATTTTATAAGTATGCCTTTGGCTTATTCAGTGATAATGCATTAACCATGTAAGAAACATATTTAGCAAGATACACACAGGACAATTCTTTGTGATGTAAAATATGTACACATCTGTCCCTACATGTGTAAATGTGCATATTTGCATAAGTTTAAAGGGTGGAAAGGAATAAGTAAACGCTAGTAATAGCAATTCTGAGTGAGTAACATATTGGACTTTTAAGTTTTTGATTTAAGCTGTTATTTATGACATTTTCAACATTAAACTCATTCTGGTTTTAGAAATAGAAAAAGAAGAGCAAAGCATTATATATTTCTTAAGGACTCCATATTTAATATATAAAATTTAGAAATCCCCCTGAAATAGTGAAATAGAAGGAAATGAGCCTTTTACCAACACCCAGAAATGACTTCAGATATGACTTTGTAATTTTCCTTCCACCATTTTGCAGTGCAGTTATAATCATATTTTATCCATGGAAGTGTTCTTGTTTCATTCACCATCAAAACCCCAAAATTCTCCCCCAGCATTCATCCTTTACAGAGTGGCCCCCATTACATTAGCCAGAAAACTGGGGTGCTTAAGCCATGACCTGATGTTTTCATCAATGTGAGCTTTCTGACAGCCATTATGGGCAAGGATCCCTGCAAACTTCAAACTTCACCTTACCAAGTTCTTAAAGTAGAGCCCTCCTTGCTCCCCTAGGCAGTGTTTTCACACGTCTCTCCTACACTGTGTGTGTGTGCTTGCACGTATTATACTGGTGAATATCCAATGGCACCTTTGCTGAGGCTGCATCTGCGGAAAGTCATGGGGACTCACTCAGCAGGAGGGAAGGAGTTTGCTCCTTTAAGGGATCCTGCCAAGGTCAGGTCTTCCCAGGTGGCGCTAGTGGCAGAGAACCCGCCTGCCAACGTAGGAGATGTGAGAGACGTGGATTCAGTCGATGGGTCTGGAAAGTTTGGAGGAGGGCTTGGCAACCTTCTCCAGTAATTCGACAGAGGAGACTGGCGGGCTGCCGTCCTGTGGGTTGCCAAGAGTCAGACAGGACTGAAGTGACAGCACACAGACCTAGGTCAGGTCTGACGGAGGTCAAGTGCGGCCCGGGTCCCAGTGGGTGCCTGAGTTGTGGGTCAGGCTTCTGTCGGTTCTGTGCAGGTGGGTTTCTAGGAGACCTCCCCTTCTCATCTCCACCTCGCCACGGTTCTCCTGCTTTGAGTGGGCTCTGAGAGCAGAAGCTGTTCTTCCAGGCTCTGCAGATACAACCCTCAGGTTGCAGAGGGGTGGTTCCACTACAGACCGGCCCGCCGTGGGACACACCCCCTCAGGGAGTCCTAGCAAGCTCAGAGGAGCAGCAGGGGGCTTCAGAGGTAGACCTGGAATCCCACAGCCAGAAAGGCAAGTGCACCAATTGCTTTTGTTTGAAAGCAGGATCTACATTAGGAATATGTTCGTGTTGTTGTTATTCAGTTGCGCAGTCTTGTCCGACTCCTTGTGACCCCATGGACTGCAGCATACCAGGCCTCCCTGTCTTTTCATCTCCTGGAGTTCACCCAAGTTCATGTCCATTGAATCGGTGATGCTATCCAAACATCTCATCCTCTGCCTTGCCTTCTTCTCCTTTGCCTTCTACCTTACCCAGCATCAGGGTCTTTTCCAATGAGGGTAGCCAAACTATTGGAGTGGGCTTGAAAACTGACTTTCCTCTAAAATTTCTTGCAAACACTTCCAATCCTAAAAATTACTTTAAAAAATGAGATACAAGCCAAGAAACCAAGGCAGGAAATGATGAGGTTAAAAAATAAAAATATAAGCATTGAGTTGAGAGATGGGCCCACCTAAATTCTAGTCTCTACACAGTGAATATTTCACTGTAGCCTGAGTCATTTCTCATCATAAAATTCAATTTCTAGTCTGTTATGGCAAAGGAAGACGCAATTAGGGTTGTCTTTAACATATTTAGGTACAAAAGTGTGTTGAATTTTTTTAGATCCATTTAGTGAGGGTTGGTATGAATATCTGGTTTTAAAAATGGTTATCCCTCACAGTAAAAGCACAGCGCCTGGTGTACCACACTTGAGGAAAGAGGTGGGAGAATGGCTGGGTTGAACTTAAAAGCCGGTGCTGTCTCCATCTTTAGCCTGAAAGCACTTAGCAAATTTGAAGGAGGCTGACTTTATCTCATTTCCTTTCTTCTGCTATCAAGACTTATTTAAGCAGACAATTAAAAATACCATAAAACACTTTTGCCAACTCCATTGCATTGTATTAAACTTGCTTCCAGAATCCTGTGACTTCTGGAAGTTTCCCATGTCTGCACCTTCTCCTGCAGGCCCCCAGATTCCTTCAAATGACTTCCTCAAATGATGCTAGGTTTGCACTGAGGATACAGAGAGGACACATGAGGCTCATGACGTCTCAGAGTCCAGGATGAACGCTAACACACAGCGGGCAGGACTTCAGCCCCCACTTGCAGGTGTATACAAATGTAGTTTGCTTGTTATTCTTTAACTCAAGCTTGGTTCTATTCTGAGTCCCTCCTTCGAGGTGGAGGCAGACACAGAATGCAGCCATGCCTGGAGCTCACATCCAGTGTGCAGACACTGTGGGGTCCCTGAAGGAGACCTCCCAGCCTCCTGCCTTCCCTCTTCGCAGGCATCTGCTGAGATGCCCAGATTCCCTCGTTCCTCTCATCTACTGGAAACTACACTCTGAAGCCCCAGACTCCAGTCTGCTCGCCATGTCAAGTCCAGACTCTCTTTACTTTGTGGCAGGCTGGGGGCTCAGAATCCACTCTGCTGCTTCCAAGCCACTCTAGGATGCGCAGGTCTTTGCAAGGATCTTCTAATGCCTCTGCCTTCCTCACACGTCTGGAGTTGGGTGCCTGACCTGAGTATTTTATACAAGCCCTTCTCCACCACGAGTGTCCTGCTGAATCTGATGCAAGCTGTTTTAAGAGTGACAGCCTTGGATCTGAGTGTATCCATTGCCTCTCTGGGTGCTGACATTCCAAGGACACAAATCCCTTCTCATCTACAAAACCTCTGAGTTTGGGTTGGTACCCATGCCATTCTCCTTCTCATTGCCTAAGAGCCAAGCTACTTACTTTCCATCAAACTCCCTCTCCAAATGCACATATTCACACACCTAGGTGAGGCCAAGTTCTCTGGTCCATTTATAGAACCTCACTGCCTCAGTTTCTTCATCTATGAAATGGGGACAATAATCAGAAGCCAGAATGTTTATATAAGTGTTAAATAATAGGAAGACAGCTTCTGTCTCATAATTGACTACTGATAAATTATAAATGGCTTCCCTTGTGGCTCAGATGGGGAAGTGTCTGCCTGCCAATGCGTGAGACCTGGGTTTGATCCCTGGATGGGGAAGATCCCCTGGAGAAGGAAATGGCCAACTCACTCCAGTACTCTTGCCAGGAAAGTTCCATGGATGGAGGAGCCTGGTAGCCTACAGTTCATGCAGTAGCAAACAGTCGGACATGACTGAGTGACTTCACTTTCACTTTCAAATGGTAAATATTTATCAAGCACCTCCCATGTGCCAAGCATTGGTCTAGGCACTGGAATAAAGAGAAGCAAAATCTTTGTTCTTATAAAGCTTACCTTGTAATCACAGAAAGTAGAAAACTGAATAAAATGTAAAATATTTAGATAATAGGAGATAATACTCTGTGTGCTTAGAAGCTAGTCATGGTGTCCATGTCTCCTAGGGGCAAGTGAGCAATTCACTTGGCCTTATTTGGATTCCAGGAACCTAAGTAAGAACTCGTGAGCACTCTTCTGATCAAAATCCTCTAAACTAATCTTTACCTCAGAATTCAATCTAAACTCCTTACTGACAACAAAATGTTCTTCTCAACTCACCAGAGGCTCTTTCTGTCATTCTCCAAGGGGACATAATCTGTCCCTCGGCCCATGCAGCAGTTTAACCACACCTCACCTGTGTCACCATTCTTGTGTGCCTTTGTGGTATTAATATTATCAAATAGACTCCTGGATTTTCTCCTCTTCTATAAAACCAGGTATCTTTAAGGTTTCTCTCTTTACTTCATGAGAGAGTATTACATTTTTGCCATAATTCTGTTCTATTTTTTTTTTGGTATCCTAGAAACTACATTAACACATGATATTTTTTAAATAGTATGTGCTCAATTAAACTTGTTTAACATAAATGATAAATTAGCAAAAGTAAGATATAAATACATTTCAAAGATGTGTTTGTTGTTACCTGGAATTCTTGCATCACAGGAGGTTTCTTTCTTTCTTTTTTTTTTTTTTTAAACATTTTCAACTTTAGCAATTGCTCCTCCGACCTTTGGAACTGATGGCATGCAGAGAAGCTGAAATATGTTGCCTGGATATTGGTGGCTTCTCTAACAGAAATATATATATATGTATAAAATAATGAAGAGAACTACTGGGATTTGCCCCACACGAACCATTTTGATTCCAGCTAAGGTAAGGCAGAAGGCTGTAGCAGGAGCAAAAATGTGTTTTGATATTTATTCAATTTCAGCCCAGCCTATTCACACTAATTAGAGCTGTGCCTTGCAGGCAGATGTTCAAATCAGCTGGGAACACAGGAGGCAAACATAAGGTTCCTGGAGCTCCCTGTGGTTTTGGCTGGACTGGCAGAGTCTTCGACACTGGCAGATTTTATGTGAGGTATGGAGGCCTCTTTGGCCATTGAATTTCAGGATGGAATCTGAGCTGCTGCTCCTAGCACTCCTTAGAGTCTAGATTTCTCGCTGGCATTTTCATTTTGTTCAATCTTATTCCAGAGTTTGCCCTGCTCCCTGTCTGCTCCCTGAGCCCACTCTGCATCACTGCTCAGACCCAGATTCTCCTCTCCGGTGGCCCAGTGGAAGCTCTCTCCTCATGGAACAAGGTCAGTGTGTTACGCAGTCCAGTTTGTTGAAATTGTGACTCTTACTTTCTAAGCTGTGAGCCTGGTGGAGTTCTTTTATAGTTTTCCTAACCTCAGTTTTCATACTGTTCATGGGGTTCTCAAAGCAAGAATACTGAAGTGGTTTGTCATTCCCTTGTCCAGTGGACCATGTTTTGTCAGAACTCTCCACCATGACCCATTCATCTTGGGTGGCCCTACATGGCATGGCTCATGGTTTCATTGAGCACAATAAAGGACGGATATGGTATGGAACTAACAGAAGCAGAAGATATTAAGAAGAGGTAGCAACAATACACAGAAGAACTATATCAAAAAGATTTCATGACTCAGATAATCACGATGGTGTGATCACTCACCTAGAACCAGACATCCTGGAATGTGAAGTCAGCTGGGCCTTAGGAAGCATCACTACAACAAAGCTAGTGGAGGTGATGGAATTCCAGTTGAGCTATTCCAAATCCTAAAAGATGCTGTGAAAGTGTTGCACTCAATATGCAGCAAATTTGGAAAACTCAGCAGTGGCCACAAGACTGGAAAAAGTCAGTTTTCATTCCAATCCCAAAGAAAGGCAATGCCAAAGAATGCTCAACTACCGCACAATTGCACTCATCTCACACATTAGTAATAACATCCTCCCCAGGATGTCAATGAGCACATATGGTCAGATTATTTTTAACTTAAAATTCTCAGCATAGTTTTTCCTCTGGAATACAAATGAAGAGACTCTACAATGTCTTAGTGACTTGAACTCAAGTGTCTTAAGACATTTTAAGTGTGCTGTGTGTTCTTATTGCTTTCTTTGTCCTCTGTCCATATTCTCTACCATGAATGGTGCCACCATGGGAAAAGAAACCAATCACCACATGCTCCTGCCCTGTATCTCCCTGCCATATCCAATCAGATATGATATCCCATATATTTTACTTTCTTCATTTCTTTCAAATCAAAATGCATCTTTTCTGGTTAAAAAGGAAAAGAAGATTTGAATATATTATTTCATTACAAACTTATACATATTCTTTATCAAATACTAGAGAGTGTATAAAATAATGCAGAAATGATCTCAGCTCTTCCTTACAACAACTCAGATCCCAGAGTTAACCCCAAGAGTGCTATGTTTTTCTATACAAGTTTATTGTAATGCAAAGTGGCCACAGGACTGGAAAAGGTCAGTTTCCGTTCCAATCCCAAAGAAAGGCAATGTCAAAGAATGTTCAGACTACTGCACAATTGCACTCATCTTACACACTAGCAAAGTAATGCTCAAAATTCTCCAAGCCAAACTTCAAGAGTACATGAACCATGAACTTCCAGATATTCAAGCTGGATTTAGGAAAGGCAGAGTATCCAGAGATCAAATTGCCAACATCTGTTGGATCATTGAAAACACAAGAGTGTTCCAGAAAAACATCTACTTCTGCTTTATTGACTATGCCAAAGCCTTTGACTGTGTGGATGACAATAAACTGGAAAATTCTGAAAGAGATGGGAATAGCAGACCATCTGACCTGCCTCCTGAGAAATCTGTATGCAGGTCAAGAAGCAACAGTTAGAACTGGACACGGAACAACTGGTTCCAAATAGGGAAAGGAGTACATCAAGGCTGTATATTGTCACCCTGCTTATTTAACGTAAATGCAGAGTACATCATGAGAAACTCTGGGCTGGATGAAGCACAAGCTAGAATCAGGATTGTCAGGAGAAATACCAATAACCTCAGATATGCAGATGACACCACCCTTATGGCAGAAAGTGAATTAGACAGCCTCTTGATGAAAGTGAAAGAGGAGAGTGAAAAAGTTGCCTTAAGGCTCAACATTCAGAAAACTAAGAGCATGGCAACCAGTCCTGTCACTTCACAGCAAATAGATGGGGAAACAATGGAAAAAGTGAGAGACTTTATCTTTTTGGACTCTGCAGATGGTGCTTACAGCCATGAAATTGAAAGATGCTTGCTCCTTGGAAGAAAAGTTATGACCAATCTAGACAGCATATTAACAAGCAGAGACATCTTTGTCAACCAAGGTCCATCTAATCAAGGCTATAGTTTTTCCAGTAGTCATGTATGGATGTGAGAATTAGATTATAAAGAAAGCTGAGTGTTGAAGAACTGATGCTTTTGAACTGTGATGTTGGAAAAGACTCTTACAAGCCCCTTGGACTGCAAGGCTGGAAATCAGTCCTGAATATTCATTGGAAGGACTGATGCTGAAGCTGAAACTCCAATACTTTGGCAACCTGATAAGAAGAACTGACCCATTAGAAAAGACCCTGATGCTGGGAAAGATTGAAGGCAGGAGGAGAAGGGGATGACAGAGGATGAGATGGTTGGATGGCAACACTGACTTGATGGACATGAGTTTGAGTAACCTCTGGGAGTTGGTGATGGACAGGGAAGCCTGGTGTGCTCCAGTCCATGGGGTTGCAAAGAGTCGGACATGATTGAGCGACTGAACTGAACTGAAACCTCAGTTTATTCCTCTGTACAATGAGAATGCTCAGTCGCTCAGTCATGTTTAATTCTTCATGACCCCATGGACTGTAACCCATGAGGCTCCTCTATCCATGGGATTTTTCAGACAAGAATACTGTAATGGGTTTCCATTTCCTCCTCCAAGGGATCTTCCTGACTCAGGGATCGAACCCTGTCTCCTTCATTGGCAGGCAGAATCTTCACCACTGAGCCACCCGGAAAGCCCATACAATGAGAAGAGATGATCTTATTATAGGGTTTGTGCATATTGAATGAAGTAATGTACATAAAATTTCCAGCACAAAGTAAATGATCGATGTGTATGAATCCTGGCTCTCAGCCATGACCATCCCAGTTAACACAACTCCAGGTGGAAACTACTAGTAATCTAGTATCTGCCTGAAACAGCTAGTAGTTGAGTGTCTGCCCAAGACTGCTAGCAATCCACTGTCTGCAGAAAATTGCCAGTATTCCAATCTCAGCCTGAAACTACTAGGAATCTAAGGTCTGTTCCATTGCCCTCGATAGCCTTCTGTCTGCTGTTGAGACCTTAAGACATATATAGAAGTTTTGGTATGCTATAATCTATTTGTCTATACTTGATCTATTTATGTTATCGTTTAGTTTATTTAAAGAAATTTATTTCCTGGATTAATCTTGTTTCCATAAACTCCGTGTGCCCACCTCTTTCACCAGGATTAAAGCCTGTGGTTTAGTGATGAATGGTCGTCTACGAGACAGGTCCCTGGCCAAGGCTGCCTGGATGGCCATGAAACCCAACCTGCAGACTGACTCAGGGGTCCCCATCTTGGCTGACACTAGCATGGGATGTCCATCACGGTTCATCCTCAGACCCGGCTGTGAGGGGCCCATGTGTTGTTTACAGTCTGCGTGAGATGGTCTTTTGTGAGTTTCCACATTTTAGGTGTTCTTTTCTCTTTGAGTGTCATCTTTTGTTTTAAATCTTCTGAAGCGTTTTCTTTGGCTCTTTTTCCTGATGATTTCTATCTAAGAGTTGATGTGCCATTGTGTTTGGAGGATCCTCTTCTCGAGGAAGTTGAATAAACACTGGAGTGAGGAACACAGGAAATAGGATCTTCATTTAACTCTTCAGGCCAATGAAATGTCCACAGTTGGACACAATCTCAGATTTCAAGGCCAGGCCTCCACACTGCTGTTGTAGTTTAGTCACTCTGTTGGACACAACTCTTTGCAACCCCATGGATGGTAGCCCACCGGGCTCCTCTGTCCATGGGATTTCCCAGCTAAGAATACTGGGGTGGGTTGCCATTTCCTTCTCTGAGCAATCTTCCTAACCCAGGGATTGAACCCACATCTCCTACATTGCTGGAGTATTCTTTACCACCAAACCACCAGGGAAGCCCATAAACTTTTCAAGATTCAGTCAAAGGAGAAAGAAAATAAATATCAGTTGGCTACTTAGTGCATTTCAGGCAATGAGATTAATGCTATGTTTTATCTCTATAAAGTTTTCTAGTTATACTATTATGCTCATGTTTCTACTTAAGAAATAAAATTTCAGAAAAGCTAAATAATTTCTCTAGAATTTAGTAGAAACACTGAGATTCAAACTCAATTTTTGTTTCTTTTCTTAAAAAAAATTTTGATTGAATATAGTTGATTTTCAATGCTGTGTCAGTTTCAGGTGTACAGCAAAGGGCTTCAGTTTACATATATAAAACTCAATTTTCTTGATTAACATACTTGCTCTTGAATCATCACGTCTTGTATTTTTAGCAGGTCATTATTATATTTGGAACTTTTTATGAGAGTGTAATAAGATTTTAATTTCCAGATTTAATTTCTTCAACGTATTTGTTTTTTATGGAAAGAGTCGTAAAAATTAGATACACCTTTAAAAATTAAAATATTCATAAAAATAATGCACAATTTTTTTTTCTGAGGCAAATTATTTATAATAATCATGCTATTCTAAAGGGGTCGCTAAATTACATTTTTGTGTCAAATAGATAAATTTAATTTCTGGCTGTGTTATGCTATCCTTGAGGCCTTGGGGAAGTTATTTAATTTTTAAGCCTCAAATTCCTCATTTGGGGGGTAATAGTAGATACTCTGTAGTCTGGGCTTTCCTAGAAAGCAGAACTGAGACAAGGCTGATCCAGATGGCTCATCCTGAGGAGGGATTTCAGGGAAAAAGAATGAAGCAGTGGGAAGGGTGAAGGCATTTTGTGATGGTTTCCGCCTCCACTGCTCAACTCTATGTGTTCGGCTGACTCCCTCACACTGGGGCTGAGGGCACACGCGCACCGGCCTCTCAGGAGCCCAGGGAGCTGAGAAAGCGGAAGGCCTTGCAGCAGGAGATGAAGGGTTTCCCTGTCACACCTGTGCGAAGGTGGCTTCTGCAGCATCCGCTGAGTGGATAGCAGAGTCGAGAGACTGCGTGGGTCCCCAGACATATACTCTTTCTTCTCCTCCTTTACTCCTGCCTTGCATTAAGTCCAGGGAGCCTTCAAAGTGGTGCCAGGTTGCTTCACAAGGGACAGCATGGGAGGATTAATATAGCAAGACACAGTCTGCGTTCTTGTGAAGCTGACATGTCGTCTCTGAGAAAGATGAGTCACTTCCTCTGCAGGATGAATGAAGTTTGGTCTTCATGAAGTGTGGTGCTGAGGCTTCAGAACCGGCCTTTGCTGTGGGCTGTTTGGGCTTTCAGCACTGACAATAGTGGATTAACTAGCTTTGGTGAGAAGGAGCTTATGCTCTGGGGTCATCACAAAGCTTCCATCTTTCCCATCACGAGCACTCCATTTACAGATCTTCTGGAGAAGCTCTGGGTGGGCCAAGGTAAGATGAGTTGGGTTGTAAATGCTGCTTGTTAAGTGGCTTCTCTATAGACACTCTGTAGAACTATTAATGTAAAAATTGTTTCACTATTAATATCATAATGTAAAGCACAAATATTTTGCATGCTTTATACTCATTCCCATAGATCCACCCATCTCCTTCCATTTCCTTGTTTTTCTTTGCTCAACTGTTCAAACCATCCTTCCTTGATCAGCGGTCCATTTGGACTTCATGCTTCTCTTCTTCTATATGATTAAAGAGTTTTTCCTATAGCAGTTTCTTTTTACTACCAATTTCAAGTCCAATATGAATGGGGTTATTTTGTGGCAGTAGTCCGTTTTCAGTTGATTCATTTACAAACTGGACCCAGTTCTTTCTTTGTCTGCAGGTAGGTTGAGGAAGAGGCATCTGTTCAGAAAGGTGACGTGAGAGGCGGAATCGACGTAGTTAGGCATCCCACGTGTGTAATGATTTGCTCGGACCCAGTCCCCCATGTTCCACTTCCATCACATGATGACTTAACATTCTGCCTGCCTTGCAGATCCAATAATATGCATATCGTGTAGAATAGCTATGGTCAAGTTAGCATGAAGTCATGAGTATAGTATAATGCAGCCCACTATCTAGACAGCTCTTCCCTGGACTGTCTCCTAGCTGACTGGTTCTTATATCCAGGTCTCAGGCTAAATATCACTGGCATTCCCTGCTTACTCTAGAATTAGACAGGCTTCACGTTGGTCTTTTGGTCCCCCTCTTGCATCACCCTCATTTACTCTCTTCATCGTCACTCTCCGAAATAGCTATGTTTACTTTTTTGTCTCCTGTTTGTTTATCTTTGGCACCTAAATTTAAGCTTTATAACATCATGGGCCTTACTTCTTTTGTCCATATCCTATCTAAAGTTGGTTGTGTTCCAGCAGATTGTAGATGACCAACATATTTTTAATACATAAATATATATGTTTGAACATCTAGTATTTTATGACACTATGTTCATAGTGGCATATCTACACATATTTGTGTGTGTAATTATGTCCCATTTGGTGATTCTCAGCAAAACTGCAGAGAGACCATCCACCACTAGGAATCAGATCTTTGCCAGTGTTGCTGAATCTTCTTACAGATGAGATTTTGTTCTACAAAGATCTGAGTTTTAATTGATGCACTGTTCAGAAAAGATGTCACCTGGATTTTTTGATTCCTACTTTGACTCAATATAAGCATGGTGTACTTACTACAGAAAAATCTATTTCATTCTTATCAACAAAGAATTAAACATGTACCTTATAAAAAAGATACTGTTGTCAGAGAATGAGGGATTACCCAAGATCATCAAATATTATTATAATTTCACTATAAAATAGTTTTAAATGAATCTATTACAGCTATACACACAAACATGGATGACTCTCAAAATTTTTACATTGAGAGAAAAATGTTTATAAAGATCAGATATTGTCTGATTTTATTTCTAAAAATTTGATCAGAGGTTGATTAATCTATATGCATTCACAAAAGGGATCCATACATACACATGCAACATGGAAACACTAAAGAAATAGTAAAATAGAGATTATTGGTTACTTCTGATGGGAAGGAAGTAGGGTTCAACTGAGAAGGAGTGTACTGAGTGGGGGCTTCAGAGGTAAATGCAATATTTTAAGTACAATAAATTTAACATTTGGATGCAGATTGCTGACTTTATTATTATTTGAAAGACATTTATAAACATGTGCATATAAAAGCAAATAGCATGTGTGTGTATATGTGTTTATATACAATTACTCTTTTATGTATGATGGTGAAATTAAAATTACTAATGAAAATGCTAATGGATTCCATTCAGAGGTCAATGTTGACTCCTCCCACAAAGTCAAGATTTATTCTCAGCTGAGATAAAGCATAGTGAGCACTGGACACCCTTTGTATCTTCAGTTTTGTGTTTGGGAGGAAAGTACAAGTATGTCTTGGCAGTGTCCCCAGGAGGCCAGAACTCATCCAAGAGCTGAAGAGCTGGGTCTTATACAGAAACCACACATCAGCTGAAACTTGTTTTCCACCAGTTCCCCCTAAGTTTTTGTGACTTTTCTTATAGGCATCTGCATATTCAGTCAGACTCAGCTGAATACCAAGCTAACACTCGGCTTGTATGGATGCAATTTTCCACACATATTAAAAATTCTAAACAAACAAATGAAAAACACATCACAACATACATACATGATGTCCTCAGAGCCTGGATCCTAGCTAGGCTGTCATTCCAGGGATGGGAGAGAGGCTGACAATGGATGAGGGGACGTGGTGGTTTGATAGAGACCGTGGCAGGACTGTGAAGAGTCTTTAACAAACAGGTGTGAACGAAGTCCTGTGGGGATCCGTGAGGACACTCTTGAATCCTCATGGAGGCCTGGGGCAGGAGAACCAGCCTTGAACCCTGACGGTCTGGCAGGAAAGGCGAAAAGATGTGAGACAGAGAAAAGCACCTCAGTGCAAAGTCTGAAGTGCCACCTGGTTTGGCTGAATAACAGCAGTCCTCGTTCAGTTGCTGTTGTGTCTGACTCTGTGCAACCCCGTGGACTGAGGCACACCAGGCTTCCCTGTCCTTCACCATCTCCTGCAGTTTGCTCAGACTCCTGTACATTGAGTCGGTGATGTCATCCAACCATCTCATTCTCTGCCACCCACTTCTCCTCCTGCCCTCAGTCTTTCCCAGGATCAGGGTCTTTTCCAGTGAGCTGGCTCTTTGCATCAGGTGGCCAAAATACTGAAGCTTCAGGAACAGTGGTAGCACGTTTCCCTTTTCTCAGTATTTCTTCAAGAGTGAAAAGTGACAAGTCCTGTAAAGAGAGGTGCCCGTCCCACTCTAGCTTCCTCCTGACCCTCAGGACTATCTGGGTTTCTGACGCTCTGCAGAGTAGAGAGGAAGAGAATGTGGTGGCCAGGTCCAACATGGAGGGCTGAGTCTCTTCTCATTCTTCAATAAACAGAGCTCCAGACTGTCATCTGACTGCCTTCTTTTAACATCACCTTTATACAACATCTTTCAGAGTGAAATTGTTGCTAATCAAGGGAGGAGCAGCCAAGAAATCACTTGAGGCAGGATTAAAGGGACCAGAGAAGCTCATCAAGATTAGGAGACCACCACCTGAGACAAGATTAAGAGGGTACAAGCCCTGCTCACACCCTAATCTTGTCAGGGACCCGAATTGTGACCCATTGCAATAAAACTCCTTCATTAAGTTCTCCAGGGGAGACATGGTTTTTCCCAGCAGGAGCCTGCTATGGCTCCCCCTTTGCCTGACAAAGCAATAAAGCTCTCCCTTTCTGCTTCACCCGAAACTCCTATTCAGCATGGGTGCACAGCAAGGCCAAGCTTTTGGGAACAAAAGCAATCACAACTAAATCTCTGCTGAAAAGAGGTTTCTTTTTCTTTTAACATCAATCTGGTCCAAACTGAGAATGAATTTAAGAGCGCTTGTTGTTGTTTATGAGATTGTTGGAAGAAGTTCTCAAACAGCCATGTTTCTTGGCTGGTGCCTAGAGTCCCAAGCAGTCTCCCCAGCCTTTCCAAGGGCCGTGCTCATTCCTCTCGCTGTTGGAGCTGCCTACTCAGCAGGATATCTAGAAATCACAGTGTAGCCTTCTCCCCCCTTACTCGTTCCACAAGCATTAGTATTAATTTTTATTGATTTTCAAAAATACATAGTAAGACAAAAAGCTATTTCAGAGAGCTTTAACTGTGAGAAAGCTTTTACCAGGTCATAACCTCGTTAATTTATGTTCCGTTCTAATTCTTCCTTACTTAACACAGTCTTTCACTGGTGACCCAAGATTTTAGCCTGTCTTTATAGTCTGCTGTGAGTTACTCCCCAGGAGTAAGCTGATACACCAGGAAGGAAGGTGCTGGTTAACCCTTCAGGCTACTGAGGATGTAAGCTATTTTCTCAGACAAGACCTTTCAAGGTGAAGGGTGTGAATGCAAGCAAGTCTCCATTCCCTTGGATTCCAAGGCCAGTGTCCCAAGGCTGTCTACATGAATGTCAATTTTCAGAAGAAAATCACTAAACCTCCATTTAGCCAATGGACCACTAACTCCAATACTCTGGCCACCTGATGCAAAAAACTGACTCATTGGAAAAGATCTTGATACTGGGAAAGATTGAAGATGGGAGGAGAAGGGGACAATAGAGGATGAAATGGTTGGATGACATCACCAACTCCAGGGACATGCGTTTGGGTAAGCTCTGGGAGTTGGTGATGGACAGGGAGGCCTGGCATGTTGCAGTCCATGGGGTTGCAAAGAGTCGGACATGCCTGAGCAACTGAACTGAACTGAAATGAGTGAACACCAGATTTTTAGATACTGTGCAGTTAATTGTTTCCTTATCAACTTAAATTCTGTGTGCTTTTTGCTTTGCAGTCTAAAAGGACTAAATAGACATCCACATTACAAATATTTATGGTGTACTTTTTTCATTAAAATATTTATGAATAATAAACCTTAAAGAGGATATAGAGAAAATGGAACCCTTCTATACTGTTAGTGGGAATGAAAAAGTTTTGCAGCCACTTATGGAGAACAGTATAGAGGTTCCTTAAAATAGTTAAAATGAAATTACCATGTGATCCTTCAATCCCACTCTTTTCCATATACCTGGAGAAAACTCTAATTCAAAAAGATACATGCACCCCAATGTTCATAGCAGCAGTATTTACAACAGCCAACATGTGGAAACAAACTAAATGCCCATCAATTGAGGAATGCATAAGGATGTGGTGCACGTATACAATAGAATACTACTCAGCCATAAAAAGAATAAAGTAATCCCATTCATAGGAGCATGGATAGACCTCGAGATTATCATGTTAAGGTGCTGCTGCTGCTGAGTCACTTCAGTCGTGTCCGACTCTGTGCGACCCCATAGATGTCAGCCCACCAGGCTCCCCTATCCCTGGGATTTTCCAGGCAGGAACACTGGAGTGGGTTGCCATTTCCTTCTCCAACATGTTAAGGTGAGACAAAGACAAATATCAAATGATATCAGCTAAACGTAGAATCTAAAAAAATGATACAAGTAAACTTATTTACAAATTAGAAATAGATTCTTTCCTGTCTTCCTTACCTTCTTTCTTTTCTAGAGCTAACTGTCTATCATGAGCTTTTCTCTGGATATACTTTACTACATGAGAAGCTCTTCTCACATCCTCATATATATATTTTTATGAGGCTCAATCTACCTTTATTTCCATTCTTAGAAATTCTCTGAAAGGGAAAACTAACATTCCCTTATCAGCCTTGTCTGGCTATTTTAGCAGAGTTTCCAGCTGTTTTGTGAGGCATTAAAATGAAAATTTGCCAAGGGTAATACTTAATCATCATATCATTAAGCAAAATAAGCATAATATGACTTTACAACACCCCCTACCATGGGTTCTTTGAAAGGAGAGCAGGCCCAGCATCCCCTTCTCCCCCTTCTTCTGTTTCCTCCTCTAGAAGGTCCATCTCAGCCCTTCTGCTGTAAGTGTCCATCACCCCCGACTCTGAACCTCCTGCAGCGGTCACCCCCACACCAGGGGCAGGGGTGAGCTCCTCAAGATGCTGATTTGAGGTGAAACTTTTAGAAAGGCTTTCCATTTGCATCTCATTTGGACTTAGGCCATGGGATTAACCTCAAAATGCTTCCCCCAGGCAGATTCAAAAAAAGCTTTAGACGATGTGAAGTCCATCTTTGAACTTTTGAGAAGAGGCCTCTGAATTCCAGACGGTTGGCAGGCAGACAAGCAGGGTGGACGCGAACGGCTCCTGGGCCCTTCAGCCAGTTAGATAAAAATCAGATTGGCCAAGGTCCTGAATGTGTTTTTATAAGGGAGGGAATAAAAATATGCTTCTGCCGAAAGTCTCCTCTTGTGACCAGTGCGATTTTAATTACATTTTTTTTGGCATTGTCAAAAGCCCTGAACCAGAAAATGCGCTTAATTAGAAACAAAAACAAACAAACAATTCCTTAAAAAAAAAGAAAAAAAAAGAGTTTAAATGCTCTGGAGAAAGTTAAGAGCACGAGACACAAAAGTTTCTAAAGAAATTATTTCAAGGAAAATATTTTCTTTCTTGTAGAAAAAAAAAAGGGTGGTGAAGAATTCATTAAGCATTCAAAGAGACTTTGTTAGGCTGCATGAACAACAAAAATGTAAAAAGGGAAAAGCAAGGCAAAGTTAAAATAAATATTGTTTGGATTGACTCTGCTCTTATTTTTCTTATTATTTCTTATTGTAACCAGTGCTTGTAAAGTGTGGCTAAATTTTGAATATGCGGGAACACATCAGCATGTAACCATGTGCCTGTATCGTCGCACGTGGCACACACAACTGTATGCCTGTATAGTCACACGTGGCACAGGCAACTGTGTTCCTGTATGGTCACATGTGGGACATGTAACTGTGCATTTTTCTAAGGTCACTATAATGCAGAGTGTAGACCGTTTATAGCAGTTTAATCGTGGTATACAGCACACACGTCACTTTCTAAGGTATGAGGGCTGTCCATACTGTGTTCCAATGTTACAAATGCATCTCTCCTGTGCTTATATGAGGAACCTAAAATACGACACAGATGAACTTATCCACAAAACGGAAGCGACTCACAGACACAGGGAGCAGACTTGCGGTTGCCGCGGGGGACAGGAGTGGGGGGCAGTAGGAGTTTGGGATTAGCAGATACAAACTGATGCATGTAAGAAGGGTAAACAGGGAGGTCCTTCCTGCTGGGTAGCACAGGGAGCTACGTTCAGTTCTCTGTGATAAACCACAATGGAAAAGAATATGAAAGAGAATATAAATATATATAAAACGGAGTCACTTTGCTATACACCAAAAAGTAGCACAACATTAAATCCACTATACTTCAATTAAATACACACAGGCCTACATAAAATGCACCACTCCTTAGCACCTATCAGGTGACACCCAGTCCCTTAAACAGGCACCCAGGCCCCTGAAGGAAGCGCATTTCCAGCGCCACGTATACCCTGGACCTAAAAAACTCTCTATGCTCAGGCAACACTGATTTCAATGCCTTGTAGCTCAGTGATAAAGAATCCGCCTGCAATGTAGGAGATCCAGGTTCGATCCCTGGGTGGGGAAGATCCCCTGGAGGAGGAAATGGCAACCCACTCCAGTATTCTGGCCTGGAGAATTCCATGGACAGAGGAAACTGACAGGCTACAGTCCACAGGATCACAGAGGCAGACATAATTGAGTGATTAACACACACACACAAACTTGTTTTTAGCTCCACATGTGAGCTCCTCTGCCTGGAATGGTTTTCCCAGTTTTACCCTCCCCTGGGTCCCCTTTATCTTCCCTGAAGAGGAAGTCTCTCCTGGTCTCATTGCTGCAGGTCCTCCCACAGGCCTGTCACCATTTAGAACTGTGTGTCCGATGATGCTTCTTTCTGACTCCGTAACACCAACTGGCCAACAGTGGTGCTCTTTCCTTCTGTATTCCTAACCACAAGATCACACCATTCATGTACTCAGTGTGCAGGAAGGATTCATTGATGGATCATTAAAAAGAGAAAAAAAAAAAATAGGAAGGAAGGAAGAGAAATATAAGGAAGGCAGGAAGGAAGGAAAATAAAAAAGACATGAGAAAGGAAGAAAAAAAGAGGCCCAATTGTTTTGGAGTTTTTGCCATCACAGCTTTTAGCAGCAATACATGAAAAGACTTGGGGAGCAAACCAGGAGGTTGATTTCAAAGAGAAATGGGTGGAGGGCACCAAAGGAGAAGCCGAAAGACGTCTGCAGACCGCACGAACAAACGCAGATGTGATGCTAAAAGCAGAGTGCTAGTCCTCTGCTTCTTTTTCCTTTAAAATCCAGGTCTTTTGATCAGATCTTTAGGAATCTGATTATTTAGCACTTCTACATTTTACCAGATTTTTAGTATGCTAACTTTCCTTGTAAGAGGCCTCTTTAAAAAATACATAAAGAGGGTAAAAGGGGGTTAAAAATAAAGGGGGTAAAGTTAAGTTTCAAACATTTTCAAAGGTTAAAAATTACATTAGAACAGACGAGACCCCTTCATGGAGTAAGTAACCAAATCTGAGAAGTATGTGTTATCTCCACGGAGAAAATTTGAGCTTAAGTGAAACCAGAGGAGGCGGGTCACTCCGTGCTGACCCCAGATGCCTTGCTCTCGGGTCTGACTCCAATTCAGACTCGGTCAGCAGTGCCAGAGCTCTGCACAGAAGGGCTTTGTGGCCATCTGGGGGTGTTTATTTCAAGTTAATTTTTCATCTAAGGTAGAGGAAACTTGTAAAACCCAATGAGATAAACTGCAGAAAGGAAGCACAGCTCCAATAGGAAGGTGTGCCTGGAGAGACAGCTCATTTGTAAAACTCTGACTGTTGGAGAAAATAAAGAATTCTTCAGAAGAAATGGCTGGACAAACACCTCTCACAGTGCAAACAGGAGGTGTGCAAACTTAGAAGAAAGAGTCTAATGCCTTGGATATCCATTCTTAATTGTGAGCATTCAGTTCTTAGCACCATACCCAATAGTAATGTCGTCTAATGAGAAAGTCTGTCTTTAGATGATTAAACAAATTGGTCTATAAGCTCACTTCTCTCAACTGGTTTTCAGCATGTGAGAATAGACTTTTTCAAAAACTACAAGGCTGCTTATTTGTATCAATATAAATGTCTTAACAATTTAGATTTTCTTAAGAGAGTGTTCTGAGGATGACTGCTCCCTGAGATGTTAGTAGCTGTTGTGTATATTTGGGATATTTGAACTAAACAAGTTTCAGTGAACCAAAGACTTCTTAAATCCTTACATCTGAGAATGAAAGGTCAGTTTTCCAAAGAGAAGGGCTGTTCTCCATCTTTCATTCTGCTTCTCAACCTTGATTATAAAAGCATTCCTAGTAGGAGCAGACTTTGAGAAATGCTGATTCAGAAATCATGGAATATGAAAGCTGAATCAGACTTCTGGGGGAGGGGGGGCAGTCTCAGGGCTTATATGAGTAATGTGAGATCTGAAAAACAGAAATTCCTAGTATCTTTCCAGAAACTGTTATTTGGAAGATTGAGGATAGCATGCAGAAATCTGAAGTTTGAAAACATTCTCTGGCAATTCAGAACAAGATAACATTGCCTGGAAGCCACTATTTAAATTATTAGCTTTAATTTTACATTAAAAGAAAATGAATTCTAGCTGTGAAACTGACTCACTGGCTCCTCTCATCTAAGGAACTTCAACTTACAGATGACCTCACAAAGTCCACCCCAGCTTCTGCTTTCTTGCGATTCACATCTCATCAGAACAAGCAATGCCTAATTGCTGTGGGGAAGTCTGAGCTACCAAACACAGACTCAGAGTGCTTACTTTGAAAGCCATACAGACTGGATTCTATTCTCAATCCTGTCTTTAATTAGTAATGAGATCCAGAAGACATTCTCTTTCATGTTCCAAAGGAAAAGTTTGAAGGTAGCTCCTAAGAGCAGTTCTGTTCTGGTTAAGTACAAAGATGCTACAGGACAGTGTGGTTATGTCATACATTTCAGCTCCACAGCATGTGTTCCTGACAAAGTCTGCTCAGGCTACAAGTTTGAGGGCCAAGCAGGCTGGCTAAGTAATTCCTAGAGCCAGCAGGGGAAAACAGCCCTCCAGACGTCTGACCACACTCCAGGAGTGATCCCACCAGAAAGTGACTCATGCATACCATTCGCTTCAATTCCCTGGTCTGAGTGATCACAGATCAAAAGTCAGACTCATAACAGGAAGTGCTTCTAAAATTATAGCCCCCTCCGTGAACCTGACCTTCCGGCTGTCCCTTCTTTGTGATGGGGCATAATGGAGGCGGCTCTGGTTACAGGGATGGAGGCCGGGAGAGCCAGGCGGTCAGAATGCAGCGCCCCCGCCCCGGCACCAATCACAGAAGAGGGTTTCTTTGTGCTCGGTGTGGGGTGGGGGCCCAGGGTCAGCACCCAGGTTTACAACTGTGGATTGTTTTCAGCTTCAGTGCTTAGCAAGGACAGAAGTTTTCTCCAGATGGCTTTTCTGGAAAAAGGTGAGTGCCTTACCATTCACCTTCTCCTTCTCCCTGAAATTTTAAAACTTTCTCTAGAGAAAAGCTCTAATGAACTCAGGTGAGCTTACTTCTGGGTCCTCGGCAACCTGTGGTGTTGAGCAAGGCAATAAGCTTTCAGGATGAAGGGGGGACGAAGCTGTCTGTTATCCATCCCTCAGATACTTCCAACACTTCAATGTAGCTGAAAAGGCCTCACAAATAATTGTGAATGCAATTTTTACTGGGTGTTTCCTTGGTGGCTCAGGCAGTAAAGAATCTGCCTACAGTGCAGGAGACCTGGGTTTGACTCCTGAATTAGGAAGATTTCAAAAGCTAAAGGTATGATGGCTAGGAGAAATACTCTATCTTAAAACTTTACATATAAAAATATACATATGCATTATAAATATATTACATTTAATACAATTTTATTTATAAAAATGAATATAATATATATAAAATGTATAATGAATATGTATTTAAGGGGCTTCCCAGGTGGTGCTAATAGTAAAGAGCCTGCATGCCAATTCAGGAGACACAAGAGACCCAGGTTCAATCTCTGGGTTGGGAAGATCCCCTGGTGGAGGAAATGGCAACCCACTCCAGTATTCTCACCTGGAGAATCCCATGGATGGAGGAGCCTAGCAGGCTAGAGTCCATGCGTCAGAGAGTCAGACACAACTGAAGCGACTTAGTAGGAATAAATGGGCATTTGGTCAATGACAGCAACAAGATGGCATGAAAGTTGATGATTTGTGTTCAAAGGAGATGTGATTAATTTTTAAAGGGGAACTAAAAGAAAGATTTTAAAATATTAGATTTTTAAGGGCGGGCTCCACCAATATTTACTAGTGTGGAAAAACTATAGAATTTGTCCCATCTTACTTGCTTCTGTGTCTTGAAAAGAGGTTGACAGGGAATGCTGAGGTTTTACTCAACCTTGAACATCTTCCAGGTGGGCGCCAGTGCTAAAACCCTCTCCAATCACCAAACCCTCTCACACCTTCCCTCACTGCCTCTTCTTGTAGGACCATAAGCCATTGTTTTCAGTCATGCATTTGTGTCTTCTACAGCTATTGAGTACTGTGTCTCTTGAAGTGGAAGAAAAAAAAAAAAAAAGCTCCAGTCCATCTCACATTCAAGAAGAATGTATAGGTGTGGAAAATGCCATAGATGAGGTCATTTAACAGTACTCTAAGAATATAAAAAGAGCAAGTCACTAGCTGTGCTTGGAACTCTTTAAAAGTATTAGTCATTCAGTCATGACTCTTTGCATCCCCATGGACTATATCCCACCAGGCTCCTCTGTCCGTGGGATTTTCCCATCAAGGTTATTGGAGTGGGTAGCTACTTCCTTTTCCAGGCGAGCTTCCTGATCCAGGGATTGAACTTGGGTTTCCTGCATTGCAGGCAGATTCTTTACCATTTGAGCCACCAGGGAAGTCCCTGGAATTCTTTAAAAGGACTCAAATATCATTTGTGCTTATCTTGAGGAAAAAAAATGCACATTTTCAAAGCAGAGGAAGGAAGGACATTCAAGGCAGAGAGAGCAATGTATGCAAATATATGAAGATGTGAGTAAGAATATTTTGAGGGTAGATGGCATCCAGTGTGTGTGATGGGCCCCGTTTGGCCGTGTTGGGGGTGTGGGTGGGGTTAAGATGGGGGCAGAGGAGATGTTTACTAACATAGCGATTACTGACTGAACTCTCAGCCTGGCAGAATTCTGTGTCTAATCAAATCACGTCTTCTCCCACTCTCCAGTTCCTTGATACTTAGCTGTCTGTGTGTGAGCAGTGGTGATGAACTGATACTTCAGCGGTGACATGACACCCTGTGTTCTCAGGTGCCAGATGTGGAAAGTGAGGTAAATATTTAAGTATCTTGGTCTCACAAATATTGGAGGCACGTGTGTTTCTTCTACAGGTAAAATCAGATAAAAAATGCACCAACAGGAATAATAATAAAGTCCTTTGTTTCTCCCCAGGCTCCTGGATCTAGTTGTTTTGGAAGTAGCTATTATGTCCTCAATTGATCTCTTTGCTGAGGGCATTATCTGTTTTGTTCTAAGTTCTCTATTATGGTAATATTGCAAAACACAAGAACACCAACAGCATTTTAGTCCTTATAAAGCACTTCACACACATTGCTATATTGCGTTTGAGAGAGGATGTATAAATGTTACTAACTTCAATTTAGAAATGGACTCAGAAGCTCAGAGAGGTCACACAGCTACAAAATTTCCAAAAATATGGCTCCTGATTTTTATCTTAGTGATCGTGAGCTCCGATTCTTGTTTAAATCAAGACTTAAAACCTCATAAAACAGTTACCACTGCCCTTTGAGTACAGTCAGACTGTAAGAGCTCCATGCAGAAAAAGATTCCTTTCTCCAGATAGTTATGCATTTTTATTTCAAAGGTAATAATGATCAACTCATTAACTGTGATTGCCTTAAAGCATTTTGATAAGATTCATCTACAGATTACTATTATTTAATGGATGTTTATTTTAAATAGCTAGTCACGTACGTATTCAGACTGAAATAATCCCTCTGCTCAATCTTCCTTAAATGGATATTGGATTATTTTCAATTGCATTTAAGCAATAAAGTAACAGAAAGGCAATTCCATGGATTCACAAAGCAAAGTTGAATGTTAAAAGCAAAGTCTTTTATGTAATCATATAAGATACAGTGACTTATCTTCATCAAGTGCAGAGTCTCAACTAAATTGGGTTTGCAAAGCTGTACAGTAAGTGCTTTCTTGTGCTTTGAAAAATTAAAATAAGTAAAAATATAGGATCTCATCTACCTGTAAGAACCTGGCTGTGCTTACTTTTCAGGCTTGTTATAATGGAATTTCCTCACCAAGCAGAATCATTTCATCCCTAGAATACTATTGTGGCAGCATTCTAGTTCCTGGACTAATTGTGCCCTTGGGTTAAAGGCTTTTAGGAGATAAACTGAGTCTTCATCCAACAAGAATTCAAAGAGTGTCTACTATAATTCCAGCCAGGAGAAAGCTTTCGAGAGCTAAAATAACGTGTGTCATGTTTTCAAGGGCTCGGGGCTAGTGAGGGCACTGAAGTCACCCAAGGCTCCAGCATAAGGGACACATGTTGTCATATAGGGTCTTCCCCAGTGGCTCACAAGTAAAAAATCCATCTGCAATGCAGAAGACACAGGTTCAGTCCCTGGGTTGGGAAGATCCCCTGGAGAAGGGAATGGCTACCCACTCCAGTATTCTTGCCTGGAGAATTCCATGGACGGAAGAGTCTACAGTCCATGGAGTTACAAAGAGCTGGACATGGCTGAGTGGCTTTCACTTTGTTACCACATCTTAGAAGAACAACTGGAGAGGTCATCCCCAGGTTTGCAGGATATATCTGGAGTGATCTTAAATAAAATGTGAACACAAGGACATTTGCTACATTTATATGGGGCAATCTCTGGGATGGAGGTGGAAAGACACGGAACAGACAAGCAGTCTTTCTTCAGAGTGGCTAAAAGTGTAACACCTTGAGATGTCTTTGGGATGGCTGAGATGATAGAGCAGAAAAACAAGCACAGGTTCAGGCATAAAGTCTAAAACAAAAATCAAGAGGGCTAATGAACAAGTAGAGAGGGTTTTCAGCCAAACAGATTTTTGTAGGAAACTTTAGAAATACCCCAGGGCTATTTGTAGCAAGATTTTATTAATTTAAGAGTGTTTTAAAGATGATACCAAGGAATCAGTAGCCAGTGCACTTAAGAACTATCTTTATCCAGCAACTAAAACTAGCTATCCCAGGCAATTGCCCAGTATCACTTTGACATCAATGTTCTATTTCAGATTTGCCAAAAGTTTTTTAAAGAGTAACACTAACTTATATGCAGAGTACATCATGTGAAATGCCAGGCTGGATGAATCACCAGCTGAAATTAAGATTGCTGGGAGAAATATCAACAACCTCAGATATGCAGATGCCACAACCCTAATGGCAGAAAGTGAAGAGGAGCTAAAGAGCCTCTTGATGAAGGTGAAAGAAGAGAGTGAAAAAAACTGGCTTAAAACTCAATATTCAAAAGATCATGGCATCCAGTCCCCCCACGTCATGACAAATTGATAGGGAAACAATGGAGCAGGTTTTATTTTCATGGGCCCCAACATCACTGCGGATGGTGACTGCAGCCATGAAACTAAAAGATGCTCCTTGGAAAAACAAACCCAAACAGGAAAGTTATGTGTTGCAACCCATAATTCATACAGTCTCTTCATTTACTCACTGGTTTTGCAGCAAGCATTTATTTTGTGCTAGAATTTTGGGACCCAGCAGTAAAAATGTAGGTTACACTTCTTTATTTAAGAAATACATATTCTCATTGGTAAAGAAACATTAAATAGGTAAAAGAATATAATGATCTCAAATATTCATCAATCCAATGAAAAAAATTAAAAGTAATGGAGATAGAGTGGAAAAATGAGGAAAGAGGTAATATCTGGGAGGGGTTTTGGAAGGATAGTCTTTATGTTGAGACGCTACTCTTTAAAAGGAAGCCTGCAAGCGAAAATATGGAGGGAAAAAAAAAAAAAGGAGCAACCTAAGTTTGGGTTCCACATGCTGTGGGCTCTGCCTCTCGCAGGTTCGGCCAGCGGTAGATGCTGAACCAGTGGGTGGGGAAGCCTCACTGTACTGGACCTTTTCGTATAGGGGACTTGCCATTAGTGAATCGTGGTATCCTAGGTGTCCTGAAACCATTCCCTCATGGATACTAAGGAGCGACTGTATTGCACACAGAGGCACAGCAAGTGCAGAGGCTGCAAAGAAGACATGGCTTTGAGCCAAGTGTTTTCTCAGTGTGACCAAAGCTGGTGACAGAGGTGACCGTACCAGGAAAAGACATTGGTAAAGTGGGCAGGGAGGGCCCCGACAAGGGCCTGGCAGGCTCTGGAGTGAGAGTTGAGAGCCACAGTCTCTCTGCTATGAGGCTGCGCTGGTGCAAGAGGTTAGCAGTGGGACAGGTAAGTGGAGACTGCCGGAGACCAGGAATGAGACACCCTGGGCTTCAGAGGACCAAGAAGTAACATTCTGGAGCCACTTTCTTAGAACTGTAACAAGACAGATTTTATAGTGAAGCCACTGGTTTTCACTAAGATACTTAAACAGGATACATGTATACATATCACTGATTTAAGCAGAAAGTAACACATTTAAATGCAATTATACTCCAGTTTAAAAAAGAAAGAAACACGCTTATGAATATCACTGACGTTTTTACAAACAGACAAAGATGAGAGTTTCACGCAATGTGCATTAGCTCACATACTGTATGGTGCTCTTTTCGAAAGAATTCTTTGGAAGAAAGCAGCTGAAACAACATATTTTGTCTCCTAATTTCTGAAGAAATACACTTTATCGAATATTCCTTTTGCGTTTTTGTTTTTTGATGTCTATTAAACTTGAATTTTTTTATCTACTTAAAACATATTGAAATAGAGTATGCATGGAGAAAATTTCACATGAGGTTTACATCTCTAAAAAAGGGCTTATTGAGAAAATTAAATAAATATCCATGTCAGTTCCTTAGCATCAAAACTAATTTGAAGTAGACATTCAATAAATGCTATTTTAAAATTATTTTAAATTATTTCTTTTATTGTTTCTGTCCAAGGGATTATCCAAACAAGAATACTGGAGTGGGTTGCCATGCCCTCCTCCAGAGGAATCTTCCCAATCCAGGGATTGAACCTGAGTCTCCTGCATTGCAGGCAGATTCTTTATTGAGGTGAACTCGATGCCATGACAAACAGCTAACTGTGATTTTCGGGCTGTAATGACATCCCTCTCTTGAACAACCTTGGCTTGGGTTCTTTCATTAGAATTCTCCCAAAGTGACAACAGTTTATTTCCCACAAAAGAAAGATCTGATTTTCAGCTGGCATAGGAATCCAGGCTGAAATCCTCATGGCCCACACGAGGAACATTGCCTGTAGAGAGCTCAGGCTTTACATCAGTGTGCTGCAAAATAACACCCCATTTGACAAACAGAGCAGAAAAGCCATAAGAACTGCAGGGCCAGTGGTTGCTGCATAGTCACCTGACTTCCAGGCAAACTGGAGCAGTCCCAGATGAATAACTCAAGTCAAGCAGACATCAGAAATAGCGACTCCCCATGTCTCCGCAAATAGAGTTTCTTATCAAAGTCATCCACCACTCAAAGACTTAATTTATTTCTCTAACTTAGTAAAACAATGGCCCTTTTATACAGCATCTGAATAATGTAAACCTAATAAAGGCAAGGGAAATCCTATCATCCAATGTGACAGAGAACACGGGCCTTAAGTGTTTGAGTAGACATGATCTCTTTCATGGTATCATGGGGCAGTGGATAGACAGATGAATGTCAGTACTGCACCTGGAATAGAGTTTAGTAATTCTAACCCCTGGCATGGAGGGAATAGCATGGCGGGGGGGGGGGGAAAGATTTCACTCATTGCTGTGTTAGGATTCCTGACAACGTTAACAGACACTTTGGTGCAAGGACTCAGCTCTTGTCTGAGTACCCCAACAGGAGACCCAGCCCTAATTTTCTTGATATGTGGAAGCCACGCTTCCAACAATGCCTGGCATTGTCTGTTTATGATGTGAAATCACTCTTTTTGGTATGAACAGGCCGAGTGTGATACATGTTGTGTGTCGAATGGGGCTGGGGTGCTGATGACACTACCCGGACCACGGGATGCGATTTTATAAAAGGTAAATGTGTTAGGAAGTGAGTCCAGTCAGTGCTCAGGCCATTTTGGGGGAAGACAGCATGGACGTGTATCAAGTTCTCGAACATGCAGTCTCCCTCACTGGTGCTGTCTCATGGTTGGTTGTGTCTGCTCACAGCTGGGTCCCAAACTGAATTCTGGACAGTTCTCAGGTTGCGCTCATCTACTTGGCATTTATCTTACTGCTCTGATCCTGGTTTCCCTCCCTCTGACACGGTTCTAGCCACTCGCTATGGGCCCTCAAATTCCTTCTCTTTGTGGGGTTCACAAATTTGTTTGGGTTTTATCTTTCTTTTGAAGTCATATGTCCTTCCCTAGACTCACACCCCTTTTCCTGGTCTGATTTACAGGCTTCTCTCACCTGGGAATGCTAACATCACGAGGCTTAAACCTGACAAGTGTCAATTCTGTAACTTCACGGGCCGGAGATGTGGAGCACCCACTAAACCACTGAGAAGAGTTAAATGTTTGTGGCTGTAAAAAAGGTTTGAGGTCATCAGGCAGTTAAATGACTTGCCCCAGGTCACAGAATTAAGCAACAGATCAGTGGTTCTCATCAGATCTCTCAAGCAAAAGCTCCTCCCCATTTCAACGAAACCCTTCACTTTCACCAAAAACTACTTACAAAAATGGAGCAATTCTCTAAGATGCTATGAATTCTTTACTGATATATTTTATCTTGGTGGCGATGTTGTGCAGTTGCTGAATCGTGTCTGACTCACTGTGACGCCATGGACTGCAGCACACCAAGCTTCCTAGTCCTCCAGTATCTCCCAGAGCTTGCTTAGACTCATGTCCCTTGAGTCAGTGATGCCATCCAACCATCTCATCCTCTGTCGTCCCCTTCTCCTCTTGATCTTTCCCAGCATTAGAGTCTTTTCCAGTGAGTGGGCTGTTGGCCTCAGATGGTCAATACCTGAAGATGAACCTATAATCCCCTGGTTACTTATTTTTTATTCTATTTTTTAAAAATGGAATCAATTGGTGACAATACATATATAAAGTCCGTGTAAGGAGTGTCTATACAAGTTATCTCAGTTTCTGTGGGGAATAATAATTCTTCATTTAATATAGTATAAAGAAGAGCGTTAATTTAGTGAGTTTGCATGCCATGTGCTATATGCATGCGTTATACTGGCATTTTACAGAATTCATCTCACTTGAATTTTAAAACAACTTGAGTAGGGACACTTATTTTCTGGAGAAGAAAGTGAAGGTCAGAGATGGTAAAGATTATTTTCAAACTCACACAGAGGCAGAGCCAAAAATTAAACTGACATCTGTCTCTCTCCCAAATTCCTATTCCTAATATACCATCCAGCCTTATTAGTCCTCTTAGCATGAATGATATAATTTTAATAATTTAATGGCATCTCCCATAGGCTTTATAGCAGAAAATATTCAGCAGTAATCATCTTAACCGGTTACTGAAAATGACAGGTAAGTTGATTGTCTAAGTCAGAGGCATTAAATTTAGTTGTTTGTGGAACAGCCCATATGTGAAATAAAATAAAAAACAAGAGTCCTCTTCCATCTGTATATTCATCTTGAAGTCTTTCTCATTCCTCTTTGACTTGTCCTTAATTAATTTAACATGTTACTGAAGCCATTTCTTCTGTCTTCTGAGACACACATCTCACAAGCCCTCCCTCCCGTAAAGTATAGCACTCGTGCGTCATCAGCTGCGCGACAGCTCAGTGCCGCTGCTGCCGTAAATGAAGCTGTGATTTTCCTCCCGTCGGAAGTTCAGATGGAGGTGCGCCTACTTACGAGAGAGTTCCAGTGCCGAAGGCACAGTTTCTAATCGACCTCTAAAACCATGCTCCCTCTCCTCTGAGGAGGGCAGACGGTTAAGGCACACATTCTCTGAAATATAATTCAGAATGTGAAGGTGTGAATGACTGGGATGTTCAGATTCAAAGTAGGGATGACCAGAGAAGCTTTTGAGGAGGGACACAAAGGTCGTCAGGCCCGAGGGGTGGCCGAGGTGAAGCCGTGAGCGTGTTCCGGTCCCAGCCTCTCAGAGCACTCACAGGGAACCTGTAGCCTCAGGACTCCTGAAGCCAGGGTCCCATGAGGAACTCAATCCTTTCTCAGCCTGAAGTACTTCAAGTCTCAGGCCAATGCCATGTCCATTCCCAATTCCCTAAAAGACTTTTTTTTTTTTTTTTTTGCTACCCCTTTGATTCTCCAAGAGCCTCCTGTTAGCATGGCCGCAGGATCACTCAGCACATTTCAGAGAGATGAGCCATTGCACATCTCCAGCTCTCACCAGAAAGAGGGCAGGGATACGTTGTCTTGTCGTTGTTCAGTTGCTCAGTCGCGTCCGACCCTCTGTGACCCCATGGACTGCAGCACACCAGGCTCCTCTGTACTCTTCTATCTCCTGGAGTTTGCTCCAGTTCAAGTTCATGTCCATTGAGTCCATCATGTTATACTTTTTGCATTCCTGGAGCTCAGCATAGTGCCTGACACAACATACAAGATTAGTACAGGGTGTTGAGTAAATTATCCCTCTCCATTGAGAAATAAATCAATAGGAATGGTATCAGTAACTATAGCCAAGCCCACCAACCATTAAAGTGTGAAACAGAAACGCTGATTGGTACAGTTCTCTAAGAGGATGAAAAAAAAAAAAAGGGCTACTGCTAAAGGCCTAATAATCTAATGTGTGCAGTCCTTGATTAAGTCCGTCAAGACAGACCAGGGTGCTCACGGGGGTCCCTCTCTCCACTTGTGGCAAAGCTTCACATTCCTGACTCACGTGTACCCCTATTCCACATACTGAGTAAACTATTATTAATAAGAACTGAAAGCGAACTTACAATGATGAAAAGTGGACTGTGTTCAGCACATCTTCTCTGCAGAGTGCAAATGCATCATTAAAATAAAACATATGAGCAATTTTTTAGTGAACGTGTTTCTACTTGCTCCCAGATGTTTGTCACATTATGGCACCTGTGTCTCCACCTTCCTGGGTCCTGAATCAGGTGATATCCATCACCAGTTAGGACATCAAGTCCCTCTGGGGGGGGGGGGGGGGGGGGTGGGTGGTCCTAGGTCCCCAGGGAGAGACAGAGAAATTCACATTTAAGCATCTCACGTGATAGGTAATGTACTAATACTTTAAATATAGTTTATATTGAAAACAATTTTAGTGCTTCAAATATAGATTCTGATTCACATTCACAGGAATTTTGTAATATAATTATGATCTCCATTTCATATGAAAACAAATGTCAAAAGCAATAAACAGCTCATCCATGTTAATACTTTTCCAAGGATTTTAGCAAAAGTCTGACCGACTTCAAAATCCATGTGGTAGAAAGAACCATAGCAACTGCCTTCCAGACTCTCCAATGAGGAGGATCTTGTTCCAGAGGAAAGTTTATTTTTATCCATTGGTGAGTATGGGTCAGACATCTACTGTGTACCAGCCGTTCCTCTAGGTCCAGAGAACTCACACAGTAAAAATAACAGATAACATTCTTGCACCCAGAGAGCAAACAACTGAGTAGCAGGATGAGCTGTTTTCCACCCGCTGCATATAATAATTACACAGGTATAGGCATCACTGTGTCCCCAGATGCTTTGGGATTATTCAATTTAAAAAATCCAGTCCTGCCCCCTACAAATATGTCACATCCCATTCAGTCAATTTTGGAGTAATTTGTCCATCGTGTTTCCTCTCTGATGCAAACAGTTTGATTCATCAAGCATCATCAAGCATTTGGAACTATTATTATCATATAGAAATAGATAACATAAATCCAATTCAATTTTTTTCAATAAAATGGTTTTCTACATTTACTTTTCAAATTGGTAAACATGGTACTCTGCAAAAATGGTAACAAAAACAAAACAAAGATAAGACAGAGATACAGACTCCATCCAGTGAAATTAACAGAGCTGTAAACCCACATGGACACTCTTCTTGCGGATTCCAGTGGCTCCTGATTTCAGGCTAAGAAGGCCACAAAAAGGCCTGTGGTACCCAGGCTGGAGGCTAGTGCTCTCCTGGGACCTAGGTTGGCACCAAAGAGAGTCAGGGAAAGAGGAACTCAACCAAGGACGACATAGATGCCATGATGCTGGGCAGCGCCATGAGTCAGAGACTGGGGGGTCAAGAACCCCATGACCTCCAACTGCTGCCTGATGTGAAAAAACAAAAGCCAATGAACTCTCTCCTATTATACAGTCAAGTCTGTGTCATAGGTGAACACACATACCAGATTCCTCCTGGTAGAAAGACTTTAGCCACACGTTAGATTTTGTTTAAGAAATGCACATCCTTTTATTTCAACTTTACATATATATGACTTTTTAATATTGTCTTTGGAATTATTCTTTTCATAAACAAATATAAATAAATATGTCTCACTTAATGCACTGGTAGCCAGGGAAGTTTAAGTTAACTAGCTCTCCAGAATAGAGGAAACTTCGATTTATATATTTTTTCCAGTTTCTGCGTTGTAAACACTCCCACCATGGTCAGTTTCAGGCTACTGATGTATGAATATCTGGCTCATAGAATTCCTAAATATTTAACTGTGTTTGACTTTAGTTCTCATGAGCCAGTGGGAGTCAGTCACTGCAGTCCATTGTTTCCCTTTATTGACACAATAACTATCTTTTGTCAGGTGTCCTGAAATCACACAGATTATTTCTTTTTTTCAGTTCAGTTCAGTTCAGTCGCTCAGTCATGTCCGACTCTTTGCAACCCCATGAACCGCAGCACGCCAGGCCTCCCTGTCCATCACCAACTCCCAGAGTCCACCCAAACCCATGTCCATCGAGTTAGTGATGCCATCCAGCCATCTTATCCTCTATCCTCCCCTTCTCCTCTTGCCCTCAATCTTTCCCAGCATCAGGGTCTTTTCAAATGAGTCAGCTCTTTGCATCAGGTGGCCAAAGTATTGGACTTTCAGCTTCAACATCAGTCCTTCCAATGAACACCCAGGACTGATTTCCTTTAGAATGGACTGGTTGGATCTCCTTGCAGTCCAAGGGACTCTCAAGAGTCTTCTTCAACACCACAGTTCAAAAGCATCAATTCTTTGGTGCTCAGCTTTCTTTATAGTCCAACTCTCACATCCATACATGACCAATGGTTTTATATTCGCAATAACTCTGCAAGGCAGTGATTCAGGATGTTTTCCTTTTTATTTTACAGATGAGGAAAAAACATTTTCAGAAAATCTGAAGAAGACTGCCAAAAAAGATAACATTAAACATAAAGAGAATTCAGCAGACATCTGATGATTTGAATTGCTGATGGTGGGAATGGAGAAAACACATACATAGAGGACTTGCATGTCTGATATCTACAGATGCTCTTTAGAGAGAGGCAGTACCTGTTTGGGTCTTCCAGAAGCCTGGATTGGCCTTCCTGGTGGAATGTGGAGCAGGAGACCAACCCCCACTGTACTGGGAGTCCGTGGGGCTTCAATCAGCTGGAGGCTTCAAGTTTAAGTTCAAGTTCAAGCATAGGGTGCTGAGTGCCAGCCAGGTCTGCCTACCCTTCAGGATACTCATAATCAACCTCCAAGAGAGCCTTCCTGGTGGTCCTTCCTTGTCACAGCCCATCACTTTCAAGAACTTTATCTTTAACCTGCTGTAAAGCTAGACTTTTGTGAAGTCACTCTCAGCTTTTTTCTCCAGGTTAAAATATCCCTTTGCATGAAAGTCCCCCTCAGGTCCTAGTTCTCTACTTCTTTGTCATTTTCATGACTCCTATTTGAGTTCTGTTGGAGAGACAAGAGAATGATTTCTGAGGGGCAGTCTCACCCCTGACCCCGTGCTGACAGGCAAAGGAAACCACGAGTCCAGAGACAAAGGTGGTCAAGGGGCCATGCCATGCAGGGAAATCTCCCTCCGGGCCTCTCTCTGGATTCCTTGGCAACACTGAAACCTCAGCACATCAAGGCTTCTCTGCTCTCATAGACTGTGCTTCTCTGCACTGGGGGAGCCCCGGTTACCAGAACTGAAGATCTAGAAATGTTCACAGACACATCATTCCAGACACAAGACCGGGAGCCAGTGGGTTTCCATTTCTTAATCTCAAACAGAGATTCAGTTGAAGAGAAGATTCAGAAGCATGAGGTCCTAACACATTTATATTCCAGCCCAAAGTGGATTCTGCAGAACAGTGAGCCACAGGTCTCCCTGATCTGAGAAGATAAGAACAAATACTCTTCGTGTCATTTTCTTCATTTAATGTCTTTGCACTGGAGCTTGCTGGGGGACCCTTTCAGTCTTGCTCCCTGCTAGTCACATCTAGAACAGAGACCAGCTTGTGGTTTTCCTTGCACGTGTGTTTGTCTTGGTTGGAGGAATATCCATCACTTAATCTCCCCCCACCCCACCCCTTGCCCACCACACTGCTTCATGAAGTTTGATATCACTGATGAGAAAATCAGGGCCCTTTGCATCTTAACCCTTTTCCATATAGTGTTTATAATAAAAACCGTGAACTTGCAAGTGGCGGAAATGCTCTGGGATTACTTTAATTGTAGAAAATGTGTAAGCAGAGTGCACAGTATCTGAACCTTCAAGGTGTTCGTGTAGCCCAGCCTCACGCAGGATGAGACTTGGGGCAGTCATATGTCTGCCAAGAGCTATGTGATCTCAGGAAAGCCACCTAACCTCTCTGATCTTTATTTCTCTGTTTATATTGTGAGACAGTTAATCTCTGTTCTTCCTACCACAGCCAAATACGCTAATGCCATGAAATGTTTTTCTAACGGTTTTAAAACACTGCACAACACAAGGGTAATTAATTATAATCAAGACCAATGGTTTGATTGGTCTTTTCAGGCTGGGAAATGCAAACCAAGTAAGTAATTACCACCCATCTGAACAATTTCTTTATATTTTCACATCAAGAAGTGCATCAAGATGATTTGAAGTGAAATCAAACTATTTAAGGATATAAAATTTCAAGAAAACATAAAATGTATAGAATAGAATAGGATAAATTAAATAAAAACAAAAAGCAGTGTCTTCAAAATAAAGACCATATAAGGATTTGTGTTCTTTCAAATCAGAAAAGGTGAAAAGACATTCAATACCTTTACTAAATTACTTGGAGGCAGTTTAAATAGGCGAGAGCAGGTTGAGGGATTCCTGACAGGCAAATTGCTCACCTATGGTATGCCTCTCTCTCTGACAGAAACAGAGAAGCTTTGAAATAATTTATGTTGTCAGATGGTGTTATGTTTACTGGAGATGATTCTAAACCTTAGAAATTAAAAGGCCTCAAATTTTGATCCTCATGCGTCAAAAGGAGGTTAAACTATTTTGGAGGAAAAACAGCATGCTTTAGATACAGCCTGGGGGCCATGTATGAACATGAATTCTTGAGTATTTTGAGTTTCATACCTAGCAAATGAAAAAGCAGAGAGTAATAGTTTTTACTTTATGGATAGTTTCTTTCAATACCTCTTCTAGCTGGAATTTTTAAAATATAAATTTATTTATATTATTTATATAAATTTATTTAATATAAATTTATTTTAATTGGAGTTTTTTTAAGTATATGTAAACACTGCTGTACATCATACTGTTTTTGATGCCTGCAAAGATTCTAAAAAACAGGAAAAGTATACATTGATGAAAGTTCTGTCTTATTTTGGCATTCATCTTCTCATTCATTCATCCTTTAATTCTTTGGACAAGCATCTCTTTAGCAAGTATGTTGTGTCAAGTAGTAGGAGCATTCTAAAACTAGGGTAGATTACAAAGAAAGAATTCATGATATCTCTCTTACAGACTTTAGAGTCCAGTAAGGTAAAGATAGATTTTTTTTTAAATGGCTGATGATTGATTGATAAAAATACAAATCTTAAATTGCTAGCAGGATGTGAAAGTAAAACAGAAAAAAAAAATACAAAGCAAAATATAAAGCACAAAGTTTGGAGGTTTGGTTGATGGGGGCCTAGTGTCTCAAATGGTACAATTTCTTTTTAGACAAGTTAACTTCTTGACCAAGTAAAAATATATTCATAATTATTCTCTTAGTTCAGTTATACAGCAGGACTGAAGGGTTTCCTTTTCCACTGAAACATGGGAAAAAGGGAAATAATTATAGAGGACTTTATAGGCATGCCATCTATGTCTAAAGCTCATTGTTCCTTCCTTTGCAATTTGTTGGAATATCTGTAGAGTATAAACATGCTCTCTGTAGCTGAATCACACATTCTGAAAGAAGACTTAATGAGTAAGTTCCATGCATTCATCCACTGCTAAGACCAATATCAATTCAATACCTACTTTGTAAGAGAATATCCTCAAACTGGAGGAACTCTTGGCTGGTGATAAACACTGCCATACACACATGCATATAATAACAAAACCAAGTTAATCTGCACAATCTCATTCATTTTTTAGCAGCCTGGTAGGATAAGTTGTGATTATTAAAACCCCATTTCATGCTTTAAAAAAAATGAAATTCAGAGAGGTTTGTTGTTGTTCAGGTGCTAAGTTGTGTCCAACTCTTTGCAACCTCATGGATGCAGTATGCCATGCTTTCCTGTCCTTCACCATCTCCCGGAGTTTGGTCAAGCACATGTCCATTGAGTCAGGTTAGGCAATTGGTAAGAAGCAACAGTTAGAACTGGACATGGAGCAACAGACTGGTTCCAAAAAGGAAAAGGAGTAAGTCAAGGCTGTAAGTTGTCACCCCGCTTATTTAACTTATATGCACAGTACATCATGAAAAATGCTGGGCTGGAGGAAGCACAAACTGGAATCAAGATTGCCCAGAGAAATATCAATAACCTTAGTTATGCAGATGACACCACCCTTATGGCAGAAAGTGAAGAAGAACTAAAGAGCCTCTTAATGAAAGTGGAAGAGGAGAGTGAAAAATTTGGCTTAAAGCTCAAAGTTCAGAAAACTAAGATCATGGCATCAGGTCCCATCACTTCATGGCAAATAGATGGGGAAACAGTGGAAACTGTGGCTGACTATTTTTCTGGGCTCCAAAATCACTGCAGATGGTGACTGAAGCTATGAAATTAAAAGACGCTTACTCCTTGGAAGGAGAGTTATGACCAACCTAGCATATTGAAAAGCAGAGACATTACTTTGCCAACAAAGGTCCATCTAGTCAAGGCTATGGCTTTTCCAGTGGTCATGTATGGATGTGAGAGTTGGACTGTAAAGAAAGCTGAGTGCCAAAGGACTGATGCTTTTGAACTGTGGTGTTGGAGAAGACTCTCAAGAGTCCCTTGGACTGCAAGGAGATCTAACCAGTCTAACTTACAAAGCCGTACTGTATAGCACAGGGAACTCTACTCAGTATTCTATAATATTGTAGTAGTTAACTTGGAGTAGGAAATGGTACCCTACTCCAGTATTCTTGCTTGGAAAATTTCATGGGCAGAGGAGCCTGGCGGGCTACAGTCCATGGAGTCACAAAGAGTTGGACATGACTGAGCAACTGAGCACAAATAATACTAATAATAGCCTGTATGGGAAAAGAATCTGAAAAAGAATGAATATATGTATATGCATAACTGAATCACCATGCTGCACACCTGAAACTAGCACAAATTGTAAATCAACTATACTCGGATTAAAAAAAAACCCCAAAACAAAATAGCTCATAGCCAAGAGATAGAAATATAGGAGTCAGAAGTAAGGGAATGGGCTACAGTATGTGTAAAACTCTATTATCTGGCCTTTAAGCATTTGATTCTTAACTTAGTAAAGGAACAACTTTTTAAAGATCTCTTTCTCTTCTTTTTAAATCTTGCTTCAAGCTCTAAAAACACTCTTTTTGCCAGTCAGTGCTGAGAAACATCTCATACTAGCTGGTGGCTGCCTTTCCTTGAAACTGAAACCTGTGGATGCAGTGGGTTTTAGATAAAACCTTTGCGTAAGAAAACGTATCTGGAACAGTTTTAAAACACATTAGTCTAAAGCAGTGGAATAAGACTTCAAGACAAATTTTGTCACCCCAGCCTCCTGCTCCATACACGAAATTCAAAGAGAAAAAGAGACCTTCTCGAAGTCCAGCAAGGACTAGATCCATCTCTGCAATGTGGGGCTCATCGAACAGCCAAAGCCTCGCGTCTTGAACATCTTGCCATGATCCCCAGAAGATTCACGTCAAGGATAGCACTTAGTGATATCGCATGGTGATAACAGTTTTTCTTGGGACCGTGGTTCAACATGGCAGGAGGGAGGGGAGGAAAGAGAAGGTTCTTCTCAAATAAGAGGGATGGGAACTGTGTCTGCGAGAGTGTGGGCGGGGCATGTGGAGAACATGGGCTGAAATCCAGGTCATCTGCTACACTCCAGAGGGGTGGACTTGATACTTGGGAGAGCGAGAGCCTGGGGAGAACTCCTGAGGCTCATTGTGGGGGATCCCGAGGGAGAGTCCCCCAAGGTTCTGCTCCCTGGTCTGCCTCTGGGGTCTGCAATGAGGGTTTTGCCTCCCTCCTTCCTCCCTTCCTCCATTCCTTTCTTCCTTTTTTCCTCTTTTTTTTTTTTTCCATTTCTTTCCCCCCTGAAATGGCAAATTTTTACCAAGCAAATAGCATAAAGAGGATAAAAAATTGTTTCTGAATATCAGAACCAGACCAAATCCCAGACTCACTCCTAAACAGCTTCATGAATTTGGGCAAGTGATTCACTCCTGCACCTCTTTGTTTTTTTTTTTTTTACAGAGGAAGAACAGTAATACAACTCTTAACCTGGGAAGTTGTAAGCATTCATTTAAAGAATGTCTGTAAACTTCTCCATACAGTTCCTGACACAAAGGAGGTGATCTGAAAACACAGCTTTCCAGTACTTTTTAATCTTGGGATGACAAGTTTTGCACCATGAAATGTCACGGTCAGAAACTGGCTGATTCTCCTAGTATTTCTGAGGGACAAAGTCCCTTCACATAACAGTACTACTTGGTCACAATTTTACCCATTAATTGGATGCTGGAAGAACTCTGGAAAGTCTCTAAGCAAAACCTTATCTCAGGGACTGTTGACTATGAGGTTAATTCCTTTTTGCACAGCCTTTGAAGAGGTGTGTCTATAAACTTCTGTGACCTTGGGAGTGACCACAACCTCCTGGGTACACGTGTCTCAGTTGTGTTTAGACAGGGTGGCTGAGCTGTGGGAAGAGCTTGTGACCTTTTATTCACCTTTCCCAATTTCTTCTCCTTCTCCCAAGATAGTGTGTGGCAGCAGGATTGATGTCAAGTATAAATTTTGGTCAGAGTGAAGACCATTCAGAGCATTTACGGTGACAGAAGGCAGGTCACGGAAGGTTCACTGAGCAGAACTTTCTAGAAAATTTGTCAACTTGACCCAAGCATCACCTGGAGGAGCAGCTGAGAGATGGAAAGGGGCACAGGCCTGGGTGCCCCCACCCAACTCCCAGGGGCTGGCTTGAGGACAGTACTCAAGCTCCCTCATGCAGATCCTGGTCCATTGGTGGATGTTCTGAAGATCCTTCAGTTAGTACAAGCGGGTGACAGTAAGATGTAGCAAATAATCCAGACCTACAAGCTGGTCCCCTGGGAGATAAACTGTCAGTCAATACACAATGGACTGAGCAGGTCCTGACAAGTCACCTAGAGACAAAGATCAAAGCTGATTTGCAACCAGACTAAAGTATTTGCATATCTAAAGGAGCTCTATGACACTATGAAAGGAGTTGGGTCTAATGACAAGTTTAGAAAATAAGGTCAAGTATCAGCTGGCTTCTTATACTTGATTCATGAACCTTAGTGCTCTAGTCTCTGAGACAAAATGACTCTGCCCTGAAGAGAGATGTGATAACATGATGTCAGGTTCTTAGGGATTAAGCTGCAAAACATTTGGACCTTTCATCTAACCCCCTTGATCTTAATTATTATCTGGCTTCCCTTGTCTATAGATGTACCTAAAGAGGACTAGCTGAGACAGCTGGTACAAATGTTCTGATTTTTAGCATAATTATATTTTAGTGACGGTGTGTGTGTGTTCATTGTTTGGTCATGTCCGACTCTTTGTGACCCCATGGACTGTAGCCCTCCAGGCTCCTCTGTCCATGGGGATTCTCCAGGCAAGAATATTGGAGTGGGTTGCCATTCCCCTCTCCACGGGATCTTGGCAACTCAGGGATCAAACCTGGGTCTCCCACACTGCAGGCAGATTCTTTACCATCTGAGCCAATAAGGAAGCCCATTAGAGAGAGTAGTAATCAGGTAAAGTAAGCCATTGAGTGTTGATGGTTTGTGTTCAGAGCAAACAAGGATGTTGGGTTCTCCAAAGCTTGGGTTATAGCCAGGCTGGTGCAATGTAGACACGGTGGAAAGAAGGAAGTTGGGTTGTTTTAGAGAGCATACAAGTCTCGTCATTTCTCAGGTCCTGACACTGTGTCTGCTGGTTCCTTCACTCAGTCCGAGGGCCCTGGTCTTCACCTCATTGAGCCACTCACCCAGTTTCCTTAAGTTTTGGATCCTTTGGACCTAGCAGAGCCCCTTGACTACCCCTCTCTTTTGGGGAGCAATTGAAGTTGACCAGGCCTGGATGCAAGACTTCACTCTAGCTCAGAGTCCCAGGCACAAATGGTTAAAAAAATAAGCTAAAAAAAAAGAAAGATGATAATTAATAAATATGAATTCCCAGACTTTCAAAAATGGTCTCCATCTCCTTTGAAGCATGAACGTAGTGAAGCCGGCATACCCACAATTAGATGCCAAAGTTATTGTCAGATTCTTTGAAGAAAATAGCAGGGCATTCTTGAGATCTGTGGGGGGAATATGATATACTTACAAGTGCTGCATCTCCTCAGGGAGGAAAATAAGGTTTTTTAACAGATGCTTTGCTACCTTAAAATTAGACAGCCATGTTAATGGGTGTCCCCGTGCTTAGAGTTGTCATACATTTATTATGATAACTTTCATTTCAAATCTCTCTACATATTATTATTTTGTCAAAAGAACTATTGATTATTTAAAATAGTGCAATATTGTTACCCAGAAAAAAAAAAATTTCAGCACAAAAGGAGCTTTCTAAAAAGCAGCTTAAATACCTTATCTCTGTCGTTAATCCCCAGGAAGCATGATTTTGATTTTCAGTTCTTTGAAATTTTTCCCTCTGTTGCCTGCCATCCAGAGTCCCATCTTTGCCTGCCCCCACAGTGGTAGAGAAATCCCCTATCTAAGTGTGTTCTTTCTGAGTAGGGGAGAGCATGAACTTGTACATTTTGTGGGGGTTTATCTGATGGCCAAGAAAATAGGAGGTGCCCCTCACACCCTATCATTTTCTCCTGCAGATGCCTTACAAGTCTCCAATTTTGCTTTCATATGAATAGTCAGCCCATTTCAAAAATTTAGTTTAGCCTAAAGAGTGATAAAGTACAAATTAGAAGCAAAAGAGAGGCATGTCATATTTTAATGCCTGTTGTATCATTATAGAATAATGTGTCCTGTGCTGAGTTGTGCTGGAACGGACACACCTGGCCATGCATGGCCTTGCGATCGGGCCCAATTTGGGAAGGAGGAAGGCAACAGGAATTAAACACATGCACAAGAAGATGCTTGTGGAAGGATTATCAACAATAATTTTTTAAAATAATTTTTATTGAAATACAGTTGATTTACAATGTTGTGTTAGTTTCAGGTATACAGCAAAGTGACAGTTATACACATATATGCCTGCCTGCTAAGTAGTTGCAGTTGCGTCCAACTCTTTACAGCTCCATGGACTGTAGCCTGCCAGGCACATATGTCCTTGGAATTCTCCAGGCAAGAATACTGGAGGGGGTTGTCATGCTCTCCTCCAGGGATCTTCCATATACATTGTACAGTCCATGGAATTCTCCAGGCCAGAGTACTGGAGTGGGTAGCCTTTCCCTTCTCCAGGGGATCTTCCCAACCCAGGGATCGAACCCAGGTCTCCCACATTGCAGGCAGATTCTTTACCAGCAGAGCCACAAGGGAAGCCTTCTTTTTTATGTTCTCTTTCATTGTAAGTTATTATAAGATAACAAATATAATTTCATGTGCTATACAGTAGGTCCTTGTTGGTTGTCGACTTCATATGTTGTAATGTGTACGTGTTAAACCGAACTCCTGATTTATCCCCTCTCCTTTCCCCTTTGGTAACCATAAGTTTATTTTATATGTCTGTGAACCTGTTTCTGTTTTGTAATTAAGTTCATTTGTATCATTTCTTTAGCGTCTGCATCTGAGTGAGTGCTCAGTCTTATCTCTTTGTGACCCATTGGAATGTAGCCCGTCAGACTTCTCTGTCCATCAGAGTTCCCAGGCAAGAATACTGGAGTGGGTTGCCATTTCCTCCTCCAGGGGATCTTCCCAACCCAGGGATCAAACCCACACATTTTTCATCTCTTGCATTCTTCACAACTACACCACCTGGGAAGCCCTGGTGTTGATATATGAAAGTAGCTACATGTAAGTGATAACATATGACGTTTTTCTTTGTATTTCTGGCTTACTTCACTTAGTATGATAGGGCTTCCCTGGTGGCTCAGATGGTAAAGCATCTGCCTGCAATGTGGGAGACCAGGGTTCGATCCCTGGGTTGGGAAGATCTCCTGGAGAAGGAAATGGTAACCCACTCTAGTATTATTGCCTGGAAAATTCCATGGATGGAAGAGCCTGGTAGGATACAGTCCATGGGGTCACAAAGAGTTGGACACTACTAACCGACTTCACTTAGTATGATAATCTATAGATTCATTCATGTTGCAGCAAGTAGCATTATTTCATTCTTTCATATGGCTGAATGATATTCCATTGTGTATATATATATATATATATATATATATATAATATATATATATAACCCATCTTCTTTATCCAGTCATCTGTCAGTAGACAGGTAGCTTTCAACAATATTTTCTAGTGGAAATGGCTTTGAGGTGCAAACACAAGAGAGTAATTAAATTAAATATATACCATCCAATACCATTTTGGAAAAGGAGTACATCTTTATAAATTATACACATATTCATTACAAGTAAGAATGAATGAGAAAAAAGGGAAGATCATCACCAAAAAATACTTATTACTGATAAATTACCTCCATTGGTATTTACTATAATTTTATATTAAGAGATAAAATAAGATTAAGAAACTAATTGCATCATTAGATGCTGAGTGGACATTTTATGCCAGGTTAGATTGTCTCTAGAGGCTTGTTTTCTGCTATTTTTCAGAGCTCTTTTTCACTTTCTCAACAGGTATTCCATTATGATGGTACATATGTGGTTGATATTTTCCTTTTTAAAAATTGCTCATATATAATTTTTCTATTACAGGAAAAGCAAGAAAGCAAAAGAGAAAGTCTGAGTGAGTGAGTGACAGATGGAAAATGTCTTGTCCCCTGGCATGCTAATAACTTCATTAGGACCTTCAGTGATATACCAGGGGAGGACAGCGTGTCCATAGGGAAAGCACTTGTGAATGTGGGACCAGAGAGAGCAGAATAAAACCTCTCTTTTCTGACACTATCATGACCGTGGCCTCAGTTTATTTTTAAAACAAGAGTCACTTTTGTCAAAGCCAGAGGAGATTATAAAGAGATTGGCCAATGATTTCTAGTTTATCGATAGGAAAAACAGAGAAAGATCAGGAAGTGACCAGCTCAAGTTCGGTAACCCATGCCTGAGTTCAAGTGGCTGGGCTCTGGCCTTCTTTTCTCAGCCCTGTGCACAGTTCACTGCTTCTGGGGTGACCTGCTCTCTCCTTTGCATTTCTGTTTGAGCCCATCTCCCTAGAGGGGGTCACAATGAAAGAAGGTCTGTCCCAGGCCAGCTGGTCAACCCTCCCTCTGCTGTTGTTTAGCAAGCCAACAGCTGAGGGGCCAGCTCCCCGAGGGAAGGCAGCCCTCAATCTCATCCCCCCTTTCTCCTGAGGCCACAGGCAGAAGGGGAGGCGGGGACACGGCTTATTAGTAGCAGCTGCCCCATATATCAGGCCCTTAGTTCCCAGAACTCACTGAGTGCTGCCTAGTGATATTTATATCTCCCGGACACACTGAAATACTTAAGCAATGGTCTTTAGCCACACAAATGATCTGCACATTGAAAGTGTCTTTGTTTCCAATAGCTATGGAACTGAATTACTGCAATTCTTTAAAATGTTGTGTTAGCTATTTCAAAGATAGCCCCTAGAAGTGTATCATGGATGCAAAACTAAAGAGGTAAGAAATGCATAATGAATCCAGAATCTTAACTGCACCATCATCAGCACGCTTCCCCCAGTCCACTTCCAGTGACCCTCTATGACCAGAGTACATAGTGGAAGAAATAACTGTAAAATGGTAGGTTCCCCACAAACACTCTTGGAGGGCAGTGATATTTGGGGCTTCCCAGGTGGCACAATAGTAAAGAATCTGCCTGCCAGTGCAGAAGATGCAGTGATACAGGTTCGATCCCTGGGTCGGGAAGATCCCCTGAAGAAGGAAGTGGCTACCGATTCCAGTATTCTTGCCTGGGAAATTCCATGGACCGAGAAGCCTAGCAGGCTACAGTCCATGGGGTCACAAAGTGTCGGACATGACTGAAGCAACTTAGCACAGCACACGTGAGTTCTAGACATGCTATTAATTGTTTTCTATTAAAATAAATTTTCATTTTCATAAAAATGAAAGAAGGAACAACGATAAAAAGGAAAAAAAGTCAATCATTAACTGTTTACATTGCTTATTTTCAAGGCACTATATGAGTTTACACGCATTCTCTCATCTTTTCACTTGTTCTGGCTTCTACTTGACATGCTGTTACACACAGGATCCTTTAGGCTCATACACTCTGGCTGTTCAGGTCTCTGTTCCAAGGTCATCCCAGGATTCACACCTGGAGGCCTTCCCTTACCAGCTGGTCTAACCAGCATTTCTGTCCTTCACCCACTGCCTGGGGTTGTTCACTGCTCCCTTGTTCTACACGGTTGGTCGTCATAGCCTTCATCACTGTTTGGCATACACACACACACACACACACACACGCATACACACATGCACACACACACATATACATATACATATACACACATTGTTTTTCAGTCTCTCAGCTGTGTCCAGCTCTTTGCAACCCCATGGACTGCAGCATGCCAGACTTCCCCCTTCTTCACTGTCGCCCAGAGCTTGCTCAAACTCATGTCCTTTGAGTCTGTGATGCCATCCAACCATCTCATCCTCTGTTGCCCCTTTCTCCTCCTGCCCTCAATCTTTCCCAGCATCAGTGTCTTTTCCAATGTTGGCACCAGGTGGTCAAACTACTGGAGCTTTAGCTTCAGCACCAGTCCTTCCAATGTATATTCAGGATTGATTTCCTTTAGGAGTGAGTGTTTTGATATCTTTACAGTCCAATATGAAGCAGCCATCATTCTTGCAGTAGGAGAACTTTCTCAGTAGGTCTTCAGTCTCCTTTGCTGTGGTGAGGCCCTAGTCCACTTTTCTCTGTGCTTATATATGCACCCTCTAGGGGCTTATCTTTGGTCCTAAATGGAACAGATGAGCAAACCTGGTCTGAGAGTGACCTAACTCCCCATGCAAGGACAGCTCACTGAGCTATTTTGGAGCGAATGGAAAAACTGCCACCTTTTCCCAATAGTATTTAAGCTAGAGATGCTTGAAGAAGCAAAGAAGGCTAGGGAGAAAATAGATGGTGCTACCGTTGTATGCCCTGAACCCTGAGTCAAGACTGATTGGGACAAACCTGTGGAGGCTGCTGGTATAATACTCAGGCACAGAGCATGCACCCACCCCATTCAAGTGTGCTTCTTCCCTGCAAAGTCTTTTTCAGCCTGAGTGGTAGACTGGAGGGTCTGTTCAGAAGCATTTACACTTGCTTCCGCCACTCACTCCAGGGCAAGAGCAGCTGGGGACCAACTTTGAAGTTAATTTATCAACTCCACGGTTCCCTGACTATATGCATATTATGAACGCTAACCCAAAGCTCACTGCTTTGGAAACTGGAGTTTGGATTTCTCAATAAATTGGTTTTGTTTTTCCTTTCTTCTGCTTCACCCCCACCCCCCCACCCCCCACCATTGCCTGGGCTTCCTTTGTGACTCAGAATGTAAAGAATCTTTCTGCAATAAAGGAGACCCAGGTTTGATCCTTGGGTCAGGAAGCTTCTGCTAGAGAAGGAAATGGCTACAAACTCCAGTATTGTTGCCTGTAGAACTCCATGGACAAAGGAGCCTGGCGGGCTGCAGTCCATGGGGTCGCAAAGAGATGGACACAGCTGAGTCACTAACACTCTCACTTTCACTTTTCATTGCCCGGAACGGGGCAATTAAACCTTCTTGTCATCCCACTGTACTCAGAAGCAGATTTTTTTTCTAGCTCCTCTTTTCCTTGGGAATAAAGTCCTTCAGAAGTTCTGGAGTCTTGCACATGTCTACATCATGGAGGCCAAGGGCTTCAGACCAGCTGACATATGGCCACACTCTAAGGTCACTCTGTAGCCCTTCCTTGCCTGCCAGTCATTTCATTCCCTTAGAACTTTGGTTTTCTGCACCCCATTCATGTCTGACACAAAAACTTGGAAATGTATCTTTTTTATAAGCTAAGGGTGCATTTTTTAAAAATGTTCATTCCATCTGAGATTTCAAGGAATTTATAATAGGAGGCTGTTCAGATTCTACTGACTTGATTTATTGGCCATATTGTTTTCTCTGAGCTCAATTTCTTTCTTTGTGAAATGGTGATGGTCATACCTACTTTGCAGATGTGTAAAAATAAAAATTAAAGTATATGTGTATATTTTGATGCTAAATATTATTGGAGAAAATATATACATGTGTATTTTTGTTTGTTTTGTTTTAGTCGCTAAGTCATGTCTGACTCTTGTGACCCCATAGGCTATAGCCCACTAGGTTCCTCTCAGTGTGAGATTTTCCAGGTGAGAATACTGGAGTGGGTTTGCCATTTCCTTGTCCAATATGTGTGTATAGGTGTGCATATTTAATGTCTACTTATATTCAAATATATAGGGGATGACAGAGGATGAGACGATTTGATGGCATCATCGACTCAATGGACATGAGTTTGAGTAAACACTGGGAGTTAGCAATGGACAGGGAGGCCTGGTGTACTGCAGTGCATGGGGTTACAAAGAGTCAGACACAACTGAGTGCCTGAACTGAACTGAACTATATATATATATATATATATATATATATATATATAGAGAGAGAGAGAGAGAGAGAGAGAGAGACAGACAGAGAGAGATCTTATTTTTTTCAACAATACATGAAACAGAATATTCAGTCTGTTTAGTAGCTAGTAACAGCTGGTTTTAGAAAAGTCAGAGGAAACAGAGATCAAATTGCCAACATTGCTGGATCATGGAAAAAGCAAGAGAGTTCCAGAAAAACATCTATTTCCTTATTGACTATGCCAAAGTCTTTGACTGTGTGGATTACAATAAACAGTGGAAAATTCTGAAAGAGATGGGAATACCAGACCACCTGACCTGTCTCTTGAGAAACCTGTATGCAGGTCAGGAAGCAACAGTTAGAACTGGACATGGAATAGCAGACTGGTTCCAAATAGGAAAAGGAGTACGTCAAGGCTGTATATTGTCACCCTGCTTATTTAACTTATATGCAGAGTACATCATGAGAAATGCTGGACTGGAAGAAGCACAAGCTGGAATCAAGATTGCCGGGAGAAGTAGCAATAACCTCAGATACGCAGATGACAGCACCCTTATGGTAGAAAGTGAAGAGGAACTAAAAAGCCTCTTGATGAAAGTGAAAGTGGAGAGTGAAAAAGTTGGCTTAAAGCTCAACATTCAAAAAACGAAGATCATGGCATCAGGTCCCATCACTTCATGGCAAATAGATGGGGAAACAGTGGAAACAGCGTCAGACTTTAATTTTTTGGGCTTCAAAATCACTGCAGATGGTGATTGCAACCATGAAATTAAAAGACGCTTACTCCTTGGAAGGAAAGTTATGACCAACCTAGACAGCATATTCAAAAGCAGAGACATTATTTTGCCAACAAATGTCCATCTAGTCAAGGCTCTGGTTTTTCCTGTGGTCATGTATGGATGTGAGAGTTGGACTGTGAAGAAAGCTGAGCATCGAAGAACTGATGCTTTTGAACTGTGGTGTTGGAGAAGACTCTTGAGAGTCCCTTGGATTGCAAGGAGATCCAACCATTCCATCCTAAATGAGATCGCTCCTGAGTGTTCATTGGAAGGATTGATGCTGAAGCTGAAACTCTAGTACTTTGGCCACCTGATGCGAAGATTTGACTCATTGGAAAAGACCCTGATGCTGGGAGGAATTGGAGGCAGAAGGAGAAGGGGATGACCGAGGATGAGATGGCTGGATGGCATCACGAACTCGATGGACATGAGTTTCGGTAAACTCCGGGAGTTGGTGATGGACAGGGAGGCCTGGCATGCTGCAATTCATGGGGTCGCAGAGTTGACACGACTGAGCCACTGAACTGGACTGAACTGAACAAGAAACAGAATATTTAGGAACTGGAAAGAAAGAGCATGCTCACAGGGAGGGAAGCCTTAAAGTTTCTCACTGCAGGCCTGCGCCATCATTCCATGTTGGGCTGAGAGCCACTCTAAAAGCACAGCAAGGACACCATGAAGCTTCCACAGACACAGCCTTCCAAGAGTGACTCCCTCCAGGTCCGTCAACAGGAAAGAGAAAAACCGTTCTGAAACCCTCGTTGGATTTGGAAAGCTTCACTCCCTCCTGGACAGGCGTTTCAACGCAGCCCTGCTGAGCATGCAATGAACTTTGTTTTGAGTGGCAGTCTGCTGTTTTACTCGCCGAAGCCTCCGTCTAACTGAATTTCGTGGAGCACCGACTCAGATCACTCCAGTACTCAGGTGCCCAGAGAAGTCAGTGTTCATGAAAGGAAGCCCCTGTCAGGAGCGTGCATGTCATCTGGCCCCGAGCTGTCAGAGAACAGATTGCGGAATTACCATCAGAATACAGGAGTGTGGGACTGCAGGCAGCAAGTACAGAGCCGGCAAGCATATGTCCCCAGCATGATATTTTAGCTTCACGCGAAGCCGTAAAGTGGAAATAAGCCAGCGCTACCGCAGCAACTGCTCACTGCTCTGTCTCCCCGTGTGGCCACGTTGTGCCATATGTCCATGGGTTCTCAGCAAAGGGGGCATGGCTTCCTTCAGCAGATTGAGAACATTTCCCCGAAGGGCTCAGAGCAGTGGTGTGAAACAGGTTAGGAAGGGCGCACCTCATTTTATTTTCCAGCTTGCCTCATGGAGCTTTTGCAACTCTGGTAGAAATGTGGAAGGAGGTCTCTCCTCGTGGATTAATTATGGTAAAGATGTAAAAGCTTTCATAAAGCGAAACACATGATCTTAAGATTCAGAAAGTCAAACTATATAGACAGCTAATATTTGCTTAAAGTGTTGAATATTAATAGTATTTCAAAAAGGAGAAAAAATGGATCTTTATATTATTCTTAAAGTGTTATCAATTTCTAAAAATATATTCAAATGATTTATTCATATGAACCTGATCAACTTCCCAAATTTGAGCCCCGTATTATGAAGAAAGAGACAAAAGCCCCCTGCAATTGAGCCATGCGTACATGTGAGCTCAGTCACTTCGGTCGAGTCCGACTCCTTGTCACACTATGGACTGTAGCCAGCCAGGCTCCTCTGTGCATGGGATTCTCCCAGCAAGAATATTGGAGTGGGTTGGTCTCAACCCTCCAGATGCAAGTGATGTGGCTTTCAACAATACCTCAGACTCCTGGAGTTTCCACTTCTTCAAGTGGAAATGGCATACACGTCACAGAGGGCTGTGAGTATGACCCATGGGAACGTATGGGAAGTGGCTACCGTGATGGGTCAGTTGTGCCTCAATCAGCTCTTTATGAGGTCCTAATATGGACTCTGCTTTCTAAAGAATAAGGCAGATGTCATTACTTCAGTTTGTAAATGAAGGATGAACTGAAGTTCAAAGAAATGGATGGATAAAATATTAGTGTTGATTTGGACCGACCCCTTTATTATTTTTTAGCAGAAGCAGATCATATACTAGCATACTGGTCTTTCTATTCATAAAAAATATCTTTCAATAGGTACACACTTGGCCATTAAAACAGTTTGTGAGACAATCTCATATAGAACCGTATAATTACCACCTTTCAAAATTATCTAAATATCTTTCATGATAAAAATGCATCGTCCACCTTTCTGAATCTGTGTTCTATCTGTTATAATACAGGTAAAGTTGCCTGTTGGTGGTGGTGGGGGGTCTTTACCATTGATCACGTGCCTGGGTGCCCTCCATCCCCACACCCATGAGGTAGTTTGTCCATGTGTTTAGATCTAGTTAATTATCTGTGACTGGAAATAAAGTGTGGTAGGAATTAGTGAATGTAACAACAACAAAATTGTATACACTAATTGTTAACTAGGCCATGATTTTCATCGCTTCTGATTGGTTTGAAGATATTTTGCCCCTGAATTCTATTGAAGTCTCTCACCTTACGGTGTTTTTTTCCACCCTTCCTTAAAGCTTCTAGGGGGAAAAGAGAAGCCTTAAATCATCTTTAATTTTGTATTGAAGATAAGGCACAATGTGACATCCTGCTACCTTCCCAGAACCATGGATTTCCTTAATTCTCAGCCCCATTAACTAACATGTTCTATCTCCTCTTTTACCGGTTCTATTCATCAGCCATATTGGATTCCTCATCTTTTTTGAAGGACGGTGCATTTTTTACACTGCTGTAGCTTTGCAGATTCTGCTCCCTTCCCTGAAATGTTCTTGAAGTAGTTCTCACAGTCACGAGACCTGAGAGACACCAACGCTGAAGGCTTTGAGGTTTTGGGGCTAGTTCTGCTAGATGATGGTAACTGCATGGTTCCATCAGAGGCCAAGGCCAGAAGCACATCCTCCCAGAATATGTACAATAATTTCTGTAAAGATACCTACTGTTAAAGCAGTTCAAGATGGGGTCTAATTGAATTATACAACCTATTAAGCGCTACAAATACCTATTCAGTACTCTTGCTTCCATCCAGATGAGATAAAAGAATAAAGCAGAGATTGTTGGGAAGCAAGGAAATTAAGCTTTCACCACAAGCCCTGGAGAAGTTTTTCAGGCAGAGATGCATAAACACATGAGATAAGCTACCAACAAAGCATTGTTGTTCAGTCACTAAGCCATGTCCAATTCTCTGTGACCCCATGGACTGCAGCAGGCCCAGCTCCTCTGTCCTTCAGTACCTCTCAGAATTTGCTCAAACTCATGCCCACTGAATCAGAGATGCCATCCAACCATCTCATCCTCTGTCGTCCCCTTCTCCTTTTGCCCTCAGTCTTTCCTAGCCTCAGGGTCTTTTCCAGCGAGTGGGCTCTTCACATCAGGTAGCCAAAGTATTGGAGTTTCAGCATCAACATCAGTCCTTTCAAGGTTGATTTTATTTAGAATTGACTGGCTTGGTCTCCTTGCAATCCAAAGGACTGTTAAGAGTCTTCTCCCACACTGCAATTTGAAAGCATAAATTGTTTGGCTCTCAGCCTTCATGCCCAATAAAAGTCACATGTGTTGATGCTGGGCCAGGACAGAGAGAAGTGTGTCAGGGCTGGGGGAACAGAGCCCTGGTGCTCCTTTCCTGTCCCAGCCTCCACTTAACACATCAGGGCTGAAGGGAGCTATGTCCTTCAAGCTGTACATTTCTTTGGAGCATAAAGATAGTGATACTTCTTCATTACTTCCTTGCCTTTCACACTGAGCTATTCCATCTGCATGGATATTGTGGGGTGCACAATCTTCCAGCCAGGCACACCTCCTTCCTCATCTTACTCTACATTTTCTAGCTTGTGCTCCTCAGAGAATTATTCTGTCACTCAATTCTCTGAAGCTTGGGGTTTGGGGTCCATAGCATGTTTATTTATTTATTAAATCATTCATTCATTCGAATACTCATGTGCTGATTTTCTGATAAGCACTGGGCCTGGAAAGGATTGAGGCAGTGGACAAGATAGTCAAAGCCCTTTCTCAGATGGGTCTTGTCTTCTAAGGGAGCACTACATACAGTCACGCACAGGAAGCCACTCCACGGTGCCGGGAGTATACTAAGTAGTCAGGAAATGGTGCCTGGGCTTCTCTCCTGTCCTGTCTTTTCTGCACACTCCGTAGTGCCTCTGTCTTCTATGTGCCCCAAGGAATCTCACAACAAAGGTTTCTAATTTCTTTCCCAGCTTAGAGAGTAGAGACAAGGTTTGCATGAGCAGCCAAATGGAGAATTTCTCTTGGGAAACTTCACTGACTCTCTGCAGCTGCTGAGAAAAGGCCTCTTTTACAGGATCCTGCTTAAGTCAAAGGCACTCTATTAACTGTGATTCATAGCCTGACTGCACATTGTGATAGAACTAAGGAAAAGCAAGAATTCTCAAAACAAAGCAAAAAATGAACAAATTCCAACAAACACAAAGTAGATTAAACCCCAAACCCTCTCTTCCATTAACAAAGCACCTAAGGGATACTGAGGCCCTTCTGTGGAATGTCTTCTGATTCCCACAGCAAAGATGTATTAGTATGGTGCCCACTTAAAAGATGTGGCTCAGAGAGCATGAAGATAAATCCAAGGGTATCATTCAGGAGGGTTTTCAATTTCCCATCAACAGAAGATGACTGTGGCTTATTGAAGCAGGAAACAAGCTTATTAAAGAGGATCAGTAGATCACAGGGTTTCCAGGTGGTCAGAAGCAGCAGTCTGACAGCTGTGTGGGTAAGAATCATACCTGACATCACAACCTAGACAGCTGTGCAGAGAGAGGTGTGCACAGTGCTGCCTCACGGTTGGCACCTCTGGGCACATTTGTCAGGGCGGGACCCCAAGGCAGTCACTACCTGTACATCACTGCTGCTCATCTGGCTTGGAAGTCACCTGCAGTCATGGCTGATTGACACTTACGACCAGTGGAGCCCAGGGACACCGTGTGTCGAGGGCTCAGGACAGGAGGCTAGACAGGAGGAACCTGTGAAGTTCTTTATCTTAGTAAGAAGTGATTCTGAATCTCAACACCCATACCAAAGGGAATCCCTCAAACATAAGGCAGAGGTCCCCATGCTGGACACCAAAGCATAGCAAATATCCATCAAAGCAAGTTCACACAGAAATGGGCAGAGCATGGACTGTGAATGTAGTTGAATGTCTAAAACTGTTTCCCTTATTGGAGAAGGAAATGGCAACTTACTCCAGTGTTCTTTCCTGGAAAACACCATGGTCAGAGGAATGTAGTGGGTTACAGACCGTGGGGTTGCAATGAGGTGGACATGACTGAGCAGCTAACACTTTCACTTGTATCTGATCACTGTATTTGTTTGAGGACTTTGTTCATTTTGGTATAGCCACTCCCTCAAACTACCAGAGATATTTGGCTGGTCTGGTTTCACTTTGCTTTTTACTTACTAATATATCTCTAGTGCTAAGAAGAGTGCAAGACACTGAGTGGGCACTCAAAAATATTTTTAAAATAATAATTTGGATAAATTAATGGACAGGCAGTGGTTCTTATTCTTCAGAACTCATACCTGCATATTTTCAGTCCAAATATATGTTCATGTGTGATATTGCTTTTCTCAATATATATATTTTATTAGAGTACAGTTGACCTACAGTCATGTGTGATATTGTTCATTATAATTGCTATTCATGAGCAGGCAAAGAACAAACAACCACCCTCTCTTCATATTCAGTTATATAGAACCTGCCACATCTCTGCAGCCCTATAATCATTAAAAGCCCTATCTTGACTCAAGTCTCCTTTAACTGCCAGCCAACCTCCCTCTCCAAGTTCCTCCACGAATGAATGCCCCAGCACACCCCTGGAATCTTCCCACGGCATCAAAGTCCTCTGTGCCTGCATCCACTGGGCTATCTCTTGTCTTCACCTTCCCCATCCCTTTGTAGCATTTGTTACCATAGCAACATTCTTTCTTCTTGAGTTTCTTCATTCCCTTCATTCCCAACAGAACTATGACTCTGTTCTTTACTCTTCGTTTTCTCTATAGTTTTAACTGTTTCTTCTCTTTGGGGGCTTCTCTTTTTGAGTCCTCTGTCAAATCCCTCCTTTGACTCTTCAGTTCAGTTCAGTTGCTCAGTCATGTCTGACTCTTTGCCACCCCATGAACTGCAACATGGGGCCTCCCTGTCCATCACCAACTCCTGGAGCTTGCTCAAACTCATGTCCATCAAGTTGGTGAGGCCATCAAACCGTCTCAGACTTTGTCATCCCCTTCTCCTCCTGCCTTCAATCTTTCCCAGCATCAGGGTATTTTCCATTGAGTCAGTTATTCGCATCAGGTGGCCAAACTATTGGAGTTTCAGCTTCAGCCTCAGTCCTTCCAATGAATATTCAGGATTGATTTCCTTTAGGATTGACTGGTTGGATCTCCTTGCAGTCCAAAGGACTCTCAAGAGTCTTCTCCAACACCACTGTTCAAACTTAACTTTCCTCAAACTAAAGCCTTTCTGTCTGGACTTCTTTTTCTAATAGTATCTGATAGTAGCTTAGTGGTCAGCGTATGCCAGACATCATTCTGAGCACATTACACATATAATACATTCAATCTTTATATTCATCCTAAGAGGGAAGCTTAATCAGTGTCTCTGTTTTTCAAGGGAAGAAACTGAAGCTCAGGTTATTCTCTGGCTCAGTGTCACAGAGCTAGTAAATGGAAGTGCCAGGAGACAGGTCTCAATCAGTGCTTTGAAGCCCTATTTTCAGCTTTCCCTTCTTTCTCAAGTGAATGGAGAGCTCCCAAGAACTGCTTTAAACTTGTGAGTGGGGAAGGCCATGGAGCCAAATCTGAATATCATTGTAGGGTTCTCCATAGAAAAGGACCAGTAGCAGATATCCATTCGTAATGTATAATCGGCTCACGTGGCTGTAGATGATATGCTAAATCACTTCAGTCGCGTCCATTTCTGTGTGACCTCATGGACTATAGTCTGCCAGGATCCTCTATCCATGGGATTTTCCAGGCAAGAATACTAGAGTGGGTTACCCTGCCCTCCTTCAGGGGATCTACGTGACCCAAAGATTGAACCCACATCTCTTACGTCTCCTGCATTGGCAGGCAGTTTCTTTACCATGAGCGTACATGAGAGGTTCCAATAAGTTATCTGCAAACTGAGGATCCAAGACAGACCATGGTGAAAATTCCAGTCCAAGTGCAGGAGAACCTATGTCTAAGCTGGAAAACAGGCAGAGGAAGGGAATTCTCGCTGACCTCACCTTGGGTTCTGTTCAGGAGTCACCAATGGAAGAGGTCTACCCACAGTGGATAGGAGAGTGTCTAACCTAGTCTACAAATTAGTCTCATTGAGAAACAACTTCACAGACACACCCTAAATCATATTTAGCTGAACATTGAGGTATCTCATTGTCCAGTCAAGTTGACATTGTGGAATATGTGAGGAACTGAAGGATGTGTGAACTTGAGAGGCACCATGCCCTCACCTCACAGACATGGGGACCAATTCTCATAAAGTTAGGTCATGGGTGCATGGCTCTGGAGGCTAGGCCTTCTGACAGTGTCAGTTCCCCTTCCACGAGCTGTCTGACCATATAGTAGGTGGCCGAGGGGCAATAGGAGACATCTTTGCTATCCTAATGTCCACTGCTTTTGAAGAGACAATATGGACAAGAATAGCTGAGGGCCTGACAACATTGTGGTCATGTATGGATGTGAGAGTTGGACTGTGAAGAACGCTGAGCGCCGAAGAATTGATGCTTTTGAACTGTGGTGTTGGAGAAGACTCTTGAGAGTCCCTTGGACTGCAAGGAGATCCAACCAGTCCATTCTGAAGGAGATCAGCCCTGGGATTTCTTTGGAAGGAATGATGCTAAAGGTGAAACTCAGTACTTTGGCCACCTCACGCGAAGAGTTGACTCATTGGAAAAGACTGATGCTGGGAGGCACTGGGGGCAGGAGGAGCAGGGGACGACCGAGGATGAGATGGCTGGATGGTATCACGGACTCGATGGACGTGAGTCTGAGTGAACTCTGGGAGATGGTGATGGACAGGGAGGCCTGGCGTGTTGCGGTTCATGGGGTCACAAGAGTCGGACACAACTGAGCGACTGAACTGAACTGAATTGAACTGAACTGAACTGACAACATTGGTTGTAACATCAGAGGGCTCCAGAGTATCAATATGAAGATATGGGTTGGAAACAGAGAGAGGTAGACTTCTCTAGTGGTCCATGACCAAGACTTCACTTTTCATTGCAAGCAGTGAAAGTACTATACCTGGTCAGGGAACTAAGATTCCATATGCCTTGTGGCCTAAAAACCAAAACATAAAACGGAAGCAGTATTGTAAACAAAAATTCAATAATGGCTTTAAGAATGGTTCACATCATGGTACATATATGCAATGGAATATTAGCCATTAAAAAGACCGAAATAATGCCATCTGCAGCAACATGGATGGGTGTAGAGATTGTCATACTGAGTGAAGTAAGACAGACAGAGAAAGAGAAATATCATATGACATTCCTGGTATGTGGAATTTAAACAGAATTATTACAAATAAACTTACTTATGAAGCAGAAAGAGACTCACAGACTTAGAAAAGGAACTCAAGCTTGCTAGGGGAAAGGAGAGTCAAGGAGTTTGGGATGGACAGGTACACTGCTATATTTAAAATGGATAACCAAAAAGGACCTACTGTGCAGCACAGGAAACTCTGCTCAATGTTATGTGGCAGCCTAGAGATGGTGGGGAGAGTTTAGGGGGAAAACAGATACATGTATCTGTATGGCTGAGTCCCTTGGCTGTTTACCTGAAACTATCACAATATTGTTAATCTGCTATAGTCCAAAACAAAATAAAAAGTTAAAAAAAAAATGGTTCACGTCAAAAAATCTTTAAAATCAAACAAACAAACAAAAAACAGAGAAAGATTGTTAAATTACAAATTGTGTGAACTTAAAAGGCAATGGCAACCCACTCCAGTACTCTTGCCTAAAAAATCCCGTGGACGAAGGAGCCTGGTAGGCTGCAGTCCAGGGGGTCGCTGGGAGTCAGGCACGACTGAGCGGCTTCACTTTCACTTTTTACTTTCATGCATTGGAGAAGGAAATGGCAACCCACTCCAGTCTTCTTGCCTGGAGAATCCGAGGGATGGGGGAGCCTGGTGGGCTGCCGTCTATGGGGTCGCACAGAGTCGGACACGACTGAAGCGACTTAGCAGCAGCAGCAGCAGCAGCAAGTGAGTCATTTAACTTCCCTGAGCCTTAATTTCTTCATCAATAAATAAAGGTAGGAAATCTTATTCAGGAAAGTTAGAAATATACATATATGTGCGTGTGTGTGTATATAATGAGTTATAACCATTTGTATTTGGTATCCTGTAAATGGAAGGCATTGTCATTACGCAATGAATATGGCATTTAGAGGCTCAAGAAGAAGCACCTAATTCAACTCCATATTCTGGGTCTTATTCATTTCCTTGCTACTCTGGAGAAGAGTGTGGGTTATAAAAATCTGCACTGAGATTATTATTTCTCCTCAAGGTTGACTTAAACTCTCTCATTATTTCCCAGAAACACAAGTCAGCATGCTCTCTCCAGGAAATCTTGGTAACTCCTTGAAATTCAGCCCCAAAGTTTCCAAGAAATGAGAGGTTTATTTGAATAAATCTGTTTTGCTAGATAAATTATATCATATAATAGGGAAAACCTGCCACAATTTTGTGACTATTTTAGATGAGTTACAACCAGTTAGGAGGGATTTCAAAACATTTGTGCCAAAAGCGAAAGGCAAATGAAAAGAAGGGGGCACATACTTCCTAAACTCCCCCAAATCAAGCATCATGGCCACAAATGGCTGGTTCCATACACCTTATCTGCAAGCTGATCAAAAGCTGCAAGAAGAACCATAAGGAATAAATTCTCAGGCTAGTTGTTAGCTTCCTCTGAAGGACTGTGAGTTCTCTAAGCACAGAGACAACTTCATCCATCCTTTCACCTCTGCAGATGGCTTGGCCCACATGGAGAGGTAATAAGTTCAGGCCAAATACAGCTTACTTTGATGGAGTCTTTTTTTTTTTTTTCTCAGTTGTGTAGAAACCCAAATTATGTGGTATTACTACAAATCGCCCCTAAGTGCTCTATTTTTGAGGTTTTAACATGTCTGAGTTTGCATAAACACTGAACAAGTGTTTCGGCCTTGTAATAGTCACCCTATTTTCCACTTCCTCATTCACTTAATGATTAAAATCATTTCATTTTTCCATGTATTAGTCAGGGTTATCTGGAGAAACAGAACCATTAGCATATAGATATGGACATAGATATGGATATGGATATAGGTTAGATGATGCAGATAAAATAAGGTGTTGACTTTTGCAGTTATGGAGGCTAAGAAGGCCCATGAGCTGTCCCCCTGCAACTGGAGACCCAGGGAAGCTGCTGATGTAGTTCAGGGGGTTGAGAGGGCTGATGACACAGATTTAAGTTCACATCTGAAGACCTGAGACACAGGAGTACCAGGCAGGATAATGTGTCTCTCAGCTGAACAGTCAGGAAGAGCAAGAACTCAAGCATCCCCAGCCCTTTTCATTCTGTTTAGACCCTCAAGGCACTGGATGACTGTCCACCCACATTGGGGAGGGCAGCCCACTTTACCCAGCTCATCAACTCAGATGCTCATCTCTTCTCGAAACATCTTTGTAGACACACCCCGAAATATTGTGTGAATCAAGTATCTGGTCATCTGTGATCCACTCAAGTTGACACATAAAATGAATTGTCACACGAGGCATAAACAAGATTTAGAATAAAAATGTTTCAGGCTCAACTCGCACTAAAATGTAGATGATTGATGTAAGATTTTAACTTGATACGAAGAGGAAATAAGAGATATGAGAGAAATAAGAGAAGCGAAGTCACTGTGTGTATTATAAAGAAAAACACACACAAGAAGAGCTGAGGGCTGCAGAGACAAGCATAAATCTCTGAATAATTTTTTTTGCGACAATCTTGGACATGTTGTTTCAGGAAAGACAAAAATCCTAAGGGTAAAAAGCAAAGCAAGATAGCTGATGTATTTTTCCTCCAACACACCCTTAACAGTTATTTTTTTTCTACAACTCCTTTGAACTTTTCACTCTCACTCTCAAAAACAAAAACAAAAAATTACTTGTTTAAATTTCAACTCTTCAAATATGTAACTCACTCTGTGAAATATGATAATAGGCATGGAACATAGACATGATGAAGTAAAACAAATAAAATGTAAATGTAGAAAACCTTTTAAAGGAATATCAGAACTATCTGATAGAACATTCTGCTATGATGGGAATGTCTTTAGATGCATTGTCCGATACAACATGGAGTTGTATTGCTCACTTGAAAATGGACAGTTAAATAGAAGAGTTAAATTTTAGTGCATTTAAAATGAAACTTGAAGAGCCATATGTGTCTAGTTTCTACCTTATCTAGTTGTTACAAGGTTTGAGAGAAAATAGAAGTTTTAGAAGACAAGGTATAAACAGTCAAAACCTCTGAAGTAGGAAGGTGTTAATGAAACAACTTTTCTAAAATTAAAAAAGAAAAAAGACTCAATGCTTTTTATGGAGAAGACACATCGTATCTTCAAGGAGCTTCCCAGGTGGCACTAGTGGTAAAGAACCCACCTGTCAATGCAAGAGACTCAAGAGATGCTGGTTCGATCCCTGGGAGTAGGAAGTGGCAACCCACTCCAGTATTCTTGCCTGGAAAATTTCATGGACAGAGGAGCCTGGTGGGCTACAGTCCATGGGGTTGCAGAGTCGGACGTGACTGAGTGACTGAAGATACATGCTTACATGGTATCTTCAAGAGCATTGAACAGAAGAGTCTGAGCTGAGTTTTGAGGTGATAAAATTGCTAGAAACCAAAATTAAGATTCCTTTTAAGTATTCAGGAAAAATAGAAAATCATTTATAAAAGAAAACTGATATCAAACTCTTTCTGTGCTGCAACTCTAAATGTTAAAAGACTGTGCAGAAACCAGAAAAAATTGTTTAGGGAAATAACATGTGGTCTAAGAAACTTTCTCAGGTATATTCTCATTCAATTAAAACATGACAAGCTACCTGAAACATAAGAGCTCAGAGATACTGTTCCCACCACGAGAGAAAAATCTTCAGTTAATAGTCAATGAGGGAAAAAAATGGCTCTGAATATTACATAGGTAACTATAGGAATAAGAATAAAGCACATTGCAGAAATTGTGGCTATATAACAGAAAACATTTTATATTCCTCGACGATGTTCAAGATCAGAAAAATATTCATGGAATCTTTAAAAACACTATGAAATTATATTATGACAGAATTAAAACCATTCATTTCAACCATAACAATAAGTATACAGGCATTAGGAAGCTAAGATATTAAAAACAAACAAACAAACAAAAAACTTCAAATTGGACCACTAAGCAGAACTCAAGTTTAGTCTGTATTTGTAAACACAACTAAAGCAATTAATTATGCTTATTTGAAAGGATGAAAAATAGAGAAGCTAAATAAGGAAGATTCAAATAAAAAGATTACTATGTTAATATCAGTTTTGAGTACAAACCAATTCATATAATATAAAAATCATATAATATGATTAAATGCTTTCTTTATTAAGAGAAGATTATATAGTTGCAGATAAAGTTATTGTGCTATGAGTATATGTGCACCAACAATTTTAGCATTAATATTTGTCCCATAAAAGCACAGGTGATTAAAAGGGGAAATAGAATTACGCTAGAAAATGGAGACTTTTTCATATCTTTTTGTCAAATTAAAAAGATAAAAAAATATGGAAGATCCAAATAAAAAAAAAAGCTAACAGAGATAGCAAAACCTGTAATATGAAAGAGAAAATACATCAAGTAACATAGATCATTCACAAAAATTGACACTAATATTCTATATACACATTCACACACACACACATTCACGCATACTTTTCAAAGAGCTGAAAAATATTTTAGATTCAAATACTCTAATTACAATGTGATAAAACCAGCAATTGATTACAGAGCCAAAACCCAACATTGTGCTTAACTCCTCATGTGAGAAAATACTGCTATGTCAGAAAGAAAATCCAATTGAATTTGTAAACCATCTGGAATATAATATGAAACACCATGTATTTCAGTATCTCTGGGCTACAGATAAAGCAATGTCCACTAGAAAATAGGATGAGATGGTTGGATGGCATCATGGACTCAATGGATATGTTTGAGCAAAGTCCTCCCTGAAGGACAGGGAGGCCTGCTGTGCTGCAGTCCATGGGGTCGCTAAGACTTGGAAATGACTTAGCAACTGAATAAAAACAGTAGAAAATATGTATTCTCAAGGCAAATTGTGAAATTTATGCAGAAAGAAAATAGGACTTATTTATTAATAACCCCAAAATAGACTCCCCTCAAATTTCTTTGATTTGTAAAAGCTGAAGGAAAGCCTCTGTTTCTTAACTCCCCCCCAACAAATCTCCGCAGTCTTCCAAAGTCAGCCTTGCTGTCCTGACCCCTCTGACAGGTTACCCTTCTTGTCTATGGCTTACTGCACTTAGAACAAACCCTTTGTTTCCTGCATTTCTCCAGCCCTTCATCCATACCACCTACACGGTGCTACTTGTCAAGAGGCTCATCTTCTTAAAATTCTATGTTGTATAAATTAACCTCCTGGAAGTCAGGGACACCTAGTCTCCCCTGACCTCTACATCCATAATACATAGCCTGGAAAACAGTCTCTTTCTCACAAATATTAGTAAAGTGCTCAACTACTTTCCTTTCCAATACTGCAAAAATGACACATAAACATTACCATCACGGGACTTCCCTGGTAGACCAGTGGTGGGGCCTCTGCCTTCCAGTGCAGGGGGTCCAGGTTCAATCCCTGGCCTTGGAACTAAGATCTTACATGCCTTGAAGCTAAAAACTCAAAACATAAAACAGATGCAATATTATGAAAAATTCAATAAAGACTGACTTTATAAAACTGTCCACATTAAAAAAAAAAAAAACAATTTTCAAGTAGAAATCTGAATCTGTTGCAGAAAATCAGCACAACAGAAAAAGTGTCCAGTTTTAAATCAGAAAAGCCTGGGCTTCATTTCAGGCCCACTACTAATTACTATCTGATCTTCCACAAATGATTGATCTTGTCTTCAGGACAGTCTGGGGGTTGTATCCAAGGGTTCTGAGTTTAGAGTTCAAACTCAAGGCTGCCACATGCCTGTTTACCAAGTATTTCCTTATCAGGAAGATGGACACAGAAAGAAAGGCGCTTTGCATGCGATTTTGTGATGAATAGGTGAGCGGCTGCATGCCCTCCTGTACTCATCACAGGGTTGGGAATAAAGTTCCTCTTAACTCTCCATCTCTCTCCTCACCATCACACGAGGAACAGAGGCAGCATTAGCTTTCCTCCACCCTGACTCCTTTGCAGGCACAAAACACAGAGCCCGGTTCTTCAGAGGCACTCAAACAATTGTGGACTTGTACTCAAATTAAATAAACATGATTGGATCAAAAGCTGTTACAAAGCAGAGTAAAACAGGGAAGATCTCTTGAAAGCTACAGGCAAATTCTAACGATTTCCATCTGCCAACCGGGAGGCCTTCACGAGACACCTGCCTTCCCACCTCCTTCTATGGAGGCGCGTGCTTGTGTTAGATCGTCCTGCCACATGGCAGAATTCACTCCTCTTGACGAAAATGACATTCTCTATTAGTGACTGCACAGTGCACATAGGTGGAGGGCCAGGCGAGCTTCTAAGTGGCCTAAATGCATACTACAAGGAAACTAAAATTGGAGCAATTTGCTGTAATTTAGAAAGAAGAATGAGTGAATGAATGCATGCTCTGTGGAAAATTATATATTTTATTTGAAGGTAAGATTGCACATCTCTAATCAAGGCTTAAAATCTGAATTAGGATAAATTGTGCCATAATTTTTTTCTTAGAAGAGAACAAAGAAGTTTTTAAACACCTAATACTCCCCTTTGAAGCTTTCAGAATGAAGACGCTCACTTTGTGGCAAATGCGAGGCTTTCTTTGCTTCTGCCTCATAAAGGCTCCAAGTTCATTTAGCCAGATTCTGGGCCTTTGACATGAAAAGCACTGTCAAGCATTTAGTCTTCCCAGCACATTTGTAGCATTTGTTTTTGGTTCTCCTGACCTTCAAGCCTTTAATTAAGAGAAAAAAAAATTAGCTTGCTGGTGATAATGACTTGCTTGAGTCTAAGCGTTTTTCATTATTGCGTATGCTTGAGGCTCACATGTACTCCAGGTTGTGTGTGTGTGTGTGTGTGTGTGTGTGTGTGTTGGGGTGAAGATGAGGGAGCTGGGCACAGAAAAACTAAAGTCAGTACAGGTTGCTTGTTTTCTCCTTTGATTTCAAGATTTTCTTTTGGGCTTTAGTCTCTGGACAATCATTGATTTTTGTACCTGGGAAAACTATTCAAATGTTTTATTTTTTACATTAGCAGAAAATATTACTTTTCTCCTGCCTTTATTCAAAAATCTTTCCAAGTTTTTCTACCTAGCAGATTTCATTGCCCTGTGCTGTTGCCCCTCGGCTGTAAAACATAGGGTGTCAGAGTGATGCCTTCTGTCCTACAGCCTCTCCCCTAATGCGGGATATCAGGTTTTATTGACTCTCTTATCTTAAGACAGTCACTGGCTGGCATTCACCTCCTACTTTTAAAAAAAAATCAGAGCAAACACTTAGTAATTTATAGCATCCTGTTACAGTAAAATAGCCTTCTCTTCTCCTAGACAGTTCATCTCCACATTTTACTCCTCCCTCATGACTCAAGTTTACCTCTTTTTTTAAATTTCTGAATTATTTTTATTATTTTTTAACTTTGTATTTGTATTAGAGTATGGCTGATTAGGACTTCCCAGGTGGTGCTAGTGGTAAAGAACCTGCCTGCCAATGAAGGAGATGAAAGAGAAACAAGTTCGATCCCCAGGTCAGGAAGAGCCCCTGGAGGAGGAAATGGCAACCACTCCAGTATTCTTCCTGGAGAATCCCATGGACAGAGGAGCCTGGCAAGCTACAGTCCACGGAATCACAAAGAGTCGGATACAGCTGAGGTGACTTAACACGCATAGCCGATTAACAATGTTGTGATGGTTTCAGGTGGACAGGGGAGGGACTCAGTGATACATATACATGTATCCATTCTCCCCCAAACTCCTCTCCCATCCAGCCTGCCCCGGAATATTGTCACTCTCTTCCTTTAGCAAGTCCTCAGGGAGCAGAAAAACAGGAAACTTGCGTCTCCTTCACATCTTCCCACACTGAGCACAGAGCGATGAAGGGAGCGTGGGCTCTGTGAAGTCAGAATTCACATCCTGGCACAGTCCATACAAGCCAAGGCAAGTTCAGCATGGCCTCCTGTCTCAGTTACTACACAGTAATGGTCATCAAGGCTGACGTTTGTACAGAGTCACATGCTCAGCAACCATGCTAACTGCGTTTCATCCCAGTGATCCTCACAGTCTCTCGCGGGGCAGGCACGATTCTGACTCTTTCTAACGTCACAGATAGAGACACTGGGAGTCTTCTTGGGAACTTGTTCACAGTCTCAGGGTTGCCAAGTGGTGAACTCCAGTGTTTAAATATTACACTTGCTGTGAGACCATGACTGTAAAAGGCTATGCTACCACATAGCAGAATAAATAAAATCAGACACAAAGCCCTGAGAACACTTACAGCAGAGAAAAGTTTCAACCTGCAAAGTTCCCTTTGCCATCCTGTTCTCCAAACAGTCGTTTCAGACATTTTTTCTAATTTTGAGAACTCGGGAATCACCTAACAAGATGCCAAGAGAACTGACTCATCCGTGATCACAAACTGGCAGCCATTAAACATCATCTGTGTTTCCCCATCATCATATACCATCAGCTGAGAAATCGAAAGAAAGAAACCTGATTAAAGTTATATCCATTCAGGTAACATGATACAGTATGACTAATCTTTTGAAAACACTAAACTGTTCATATTTTCCTTCTTAGTATACGTCTACAGTCATCATCCCTCAGAGGAAAATGTTCAAAGCTGTTAGGATGCTATTCCAGGTCCTGCAGGAATTTGTTCTCATCTCCATCCCCGGAAGCTGCCCTCTCAAGTTCCTGACACCAAGAAGGGTAGTAAAATGCAGTGAGTGTGGTCTCAGTGTTTCAGAAGCTTCACTCAGCTGACGTCTGCAAGGACTCTTTGCAGAGGAGATGATTTTTACTGTTCTCATTCTTCTTAGATGGAAGACTTTCTGCAGACAGTTAAGTAAAAGCAGAGCCCAGTGGAGGAACCAAGATGCCATCCCAGGCAGCATGTTCCCAGAGTCTCAATGCTGGGCCGGGTCCCCAGCCCCTTCACCCTCAGCTCCCTGTGACTGTGTGTACTTCCTGGAGGAGACCAGGCTCCTAAGACTCTTTCTTTCTGCACTGCTACCCCTCCTCCAGAAATGCCTTTCCACCTTGGAAAAGCATCTTATTTAGCTTGATATTGAATTTATTCTATTTCCTTTTGGGGTTACCTTCTTAACTAATTCACTTAGTAGTCACCTTTTCTCCCCTCCCTTTTTATTTTATTTTGTTTAGTTTTGCTTTATTATTTTATGTTATTTGTGTGTAGCTCTCCTTCACTGTGCCCACAGGCTATGAGACATATATATTTAAATTCCTCCACCTCCTACTAGACTCTAACTTCCCAGATAAGCAGGGCCTTGTCTTAACCTGTTATTCTCCAGCAGCTAAAACATAAACTTCTAGAAGGTGTTCAGTGAATGCCTGTGGAAAGAAAGGATAAATGAATATTGTACACACAAGATATAAAACAAGATATATTTAAGGATTTGCAGTGAATACTTAACTAATCAGAACTGGGCCACTGAAATTTCTGGCTAAAATGGGAAATTTCATGCTTCTCTTGGTTTCACTTTTTTCTCATAGATTCTCATTTCTCTTTTTACCATAGCTTTTCTTTCCTAATGGTTACCACTTTACTCATCACAAGCCAAATGACTACCTTATTGGAGATACACTATTTATTGATATGAATATTGAATATTGATATGAATATAGTATACCTCCTAAAGTGTATTAACCAAGTGACAACTTGGTTATTACTCAAGTTTCAATATGAACGTAAAATTAAAATTGTAAAATGTTTCCCACAAACAAGAAGCATTGACCAGCCTCATTTTTTTTTGGGACACTATTTGCAACGGATGTTTTTCAGGAATAAATTGGGGTCAGATCAGATACCAAGTGTCAGCTTTAACACAAAAATCAAAATCCACATTTCTTCCATGCCTTCTGAAAAAGTTAGATTTTAAACCATTACATTTTATTTATGGGATAATCACATTTTGATTGTGAAGAACAGGCAGGCAAAGATATAACACACACAAGCACACACAAGTGCAGTGTGCTTCACCTTCCCAACAGGCCCTCTTTCTTAAACACAGCTAGTGCTTTAAAGCAACAAGAAATTTGATTTCTCTTACAATACATGAATAGGATGATGTTTACTTATGTGATAGCTTTATCTCTCTGAGAGCTTCATAGGAAATGGACTCATCCATCTCTGTGTTCCCAGTGGTAGCAGAGAGCTTAGAAATAATGATCCTGAAGTAAATACTTTTTGAATTAAAATATTTTAATTTGGACTTCCCAGGTGGCACTAGGGGTAAAGAACCCACCCGCACCTGCCACTACAGGGGACAAAAGAGAAATGAGTTTGATCCCTAGGTCAGGAAGATCCCCTGGAGAAAGAAACGGCAACCCATTTCTTTCTGAAACAGCAACTCCAATATTCCTGCCTGTAGAATCCCATGGACAGAGGAGCCTGGCAGGCTACAGTCCATGGGGTTGCATAGAGTCAGACACGACCAAGCATGCATGTATGTATTTTAGTTTATTTTACACACAAGTGCAGTGTGCTTCACCTTCCCAAGTTGTGTCTTATCTGTGTGACCACATGGACTGCAGCCTGCCAGGCTCCTCTGTCCATGGGATTCTCCAAGTAAGAATACTGGAGTGGGTTGCCATGTCCTCTTCCAGGGGATCTTCCTAACCCAGGAATCTTAGATATAATGGTCCTGAGGTAAATGCTTTTTGAATTACAGTATTTTGATTTATTTTACTGTATCATTCAGTTCAGCTCAGTCTCTCAGTTGTGTATGACTCTTTGCAACTACATGAATCACAGCACGCCAGGCTTCCCTGTCCCTCACCAACTCCCACAGTCCATCCAAACCCATGTCCATTGAGTCGGTGATGCCATCCAACCATCTCATCCTCTGTCATCCCCTTCTCCTCCTGCCCTCAATCTTTCCCAGCATCAGGGTCTCTTCAAGTGAGTCAGCTCTTCGCATCAGGTGGCCCAAGTATTGGAGTTTCGGCTTCAGCATCAGTCCTTCCAATGTACTGAATCATTACCTTCACTTATTTAAATTCAGATACAATAGAGTACTAACTTCAAGAACCATATATAAATCCTGCTAATATTTTGCTAGACTTTCCATCATTTTCTTCTGCAAACTCATTACTCAGCTTCAGCAAATGACTTTGACTTCTAATTTCTTACAGTGTAACACTTTATTTACTCCTCTGTATTAGGAAAATTTCACATAATAGATTTTAATGTTCCAAATGAACAGATCATGATTTACAGAACCATTTCAAATATTTCACCATGATAAATAAGACAGGGATGAAGCTATATTTGTGGTGTCTAATTAACAGTGTAAAAGAAAATGGGCTGAAAGGATGAGCACTGGAGATCAGATTTGAAATGGTTTATTTTGGAGGGTGGCGGGATTCATGGAGGGATGAGGACCAAGCACCAATAAAGTAGACTCACTGGAGAAAAGGAGCCTGTAGAAAATGGAATGTTGCCTGAGCTGTCCCCTTCTCTTAGGAAGGCACCCAGAAATATGGCAGGAATAGGGGGGAAGAAGCATACTATTGGAGGTGCTGTGGTCTCCAGTGAGAAAGAGAAAGATGGAGATATCTGTGACCAGCCACAAACACAGGGAGCACAGGCTTCCAAGAAGATATGGGTTTTGAAGTAGAAAGGAAAAGTAATTGCAAGATGTGATGGAAGCAAGCAGGATTTTTATGTTTCTTATAGGCATTAAGGCACACGGGATGCAAGAGAAAAATCAATCTCTTTAAAGAAAACTGCAGAAAAAGTCATAAAAGACTGGACGCATACCAGGAAGCCAATGCATGAATTCTTTCTCATAGGCCCCCAGGGTGGACTCCAGTCCTATCACAGCCGTTACTCAGCACTTACTCCATGAATCCATCTTCTTGTCAACATGCCTCATTCATTAAAGCCTCTGGTTCATTAATTTTTCACTGTTGCCTCTTAAAGGTGAAACAACTCCCAGTCTGAGAGTTATGGCTTCCTAAACATCCATCATCCTTCCTGGAAGGCACAATTTTTTTTTTTTCCCCAGAGCTTTCGACTCATGGGTTGATCCCATCTTTTCTGCACAACACTTTCTTTTGACTTTTCCGGACAAGATGATATAAGAGTGTATGCAGATTGCATGCTCAAATGTAGCTTCCATAAAAATACACTTGGTAATTGCAGCTGTACTTTATGAGGCTATGATGAAAAAGATATAAAATGTAGCTGTGAAAAATTGTGTTCACAAACCTGAGAAAATTTGGCTGTGAATATCTACTCTGTGAATTACAGCAACAGATTATGACATAAACTACATTATGGGAATTGAAAACATCCTTGGATATTAAAAAGGAAGTACACATACACACACACACACACACAAACACACAAACATACACATGTGCCACTTGATGTGAAATATTCCAGAGAATGAAGAATCTTTAGACCATTATTCATTGGATGCTATTTGCTTTTCACTGTCAATTGAAACACTTGCTTGTTTGCAGTAATCTTTTCTATCTCGTTTTTAAGAATGAGATTTAATTTTTGGCCACCTCAGAATTCATCTCCACTCAGGACTTCAGAATGCAATGTTATTTGGAAATAGGGTCCTTGTGGATATGATTAGTTAGGGTGGACCTTAAAGTCCAGTGGCTCAGAAGGTCAAGAAGAGACACAGACTTACAGAGGGGAGGAGCCACGTTATGATAGTCAGAAAGTGGAGTGATGTGTCTACAAACCGAGGAGCACGAGGGTTGCCCACAACCACGGGAAGCTAGGAAGACCCAAGGTTGGATTTCTTCCTAGAGTCTTTGGTGAGTTCAGGCCTTCCTGATACCATGATCTTCAGAATGCCAGCTTCCAGAACCACGAGGGAATACATTTCTGTTCTAAGCCACCTAGTTTGTGATGATGTGTTATGGCAGCCTTAGTAACTACAATATACATAATTTAATGAATGAGTATTCATTGCAAAAAATGTAACTCTAGCACAGGGTAAGTATGATTGATTTTCATGCATCTTATTTTTGACTCCAAGAAGCCAAGCTTCACCAAAATTTTCACATGGAAATGTCTCAGTTCAGAGATCTGATTGCATTTAACACTGGAGAAGCCTCAGCTTGTCCATTTAAACTCTCCTTCACAAGGAAAGCACTGCTTATCTTCCTAAATATAAGTCGTAGTTGTTTCCCTTTTCAGGTTATAGCCATTTGTAGTGACTCACAATGAGATCAATATTTTTGGCATTAAACTAAGTTGAGTCAGTGGCCTGATTTGTCCATCCAGCCTCCTTAGTCACCATGATGCTCAGTTGTGAGTGCACACATGGATACCCTCACACTCTCTCACACACTCATGCACACAACTGTGGGCTGCAGCCCTTGGCTGCACACGCATTCCTGGAACAGGCCATGCAGCCTGTGTCTGTCCTCCGCTCCACAAGGCCACTCCCCTGTGTCCTTGGGGCTCAGATCTACAGTCACCTCTGCAGGGAGATGTCCCCAACTCAGGTGCCTCCCCCTTACTCGGTGATGAGAGGTCTCTATGTAAATAAACTGCCATCCAAGACAGGTCAGAATATCTGCTCAGAGCAGAGGCTGGGGAATCGTCTGAGTGATTGAAAGCCAATTTCACTACTGACTAATTTTTTAAAAAATACCATCAGATCACTTTTTTAGTCTTCAAATGAGAAATATAGTAACTCAACAATACTAGGATTACAAGTATTCATTCAAATGATTAATTCAAATACATTAAGTGATTGTTTATTATAGTTCTAATCTTATCTTATATATTACTAATTATATTAAGTGCATATGGTATATATTGTAATGGGCTTCCCAGGTGGCACTAGTGGTAAAGAACCCACGTGCCAATGCAGGAGACATAACAGATGTAGAGTTGGGAAGATTCCCTGGAGGAGGAAATGGCGACTCACTCCAGTATCCTTGCCTGGAGAATCCCATGGACAGAGGAGCCTGCTGGGCTATGGTCACAAAGAGTTGGACATGACTGAAGCAACTTCAGCTCAGTTCAGTTCAGTTGCTCAGTCATGTCCGACTCTTTGCGACCCCATGAATCGCAGCACGTCAGGCCTCCATACACATATATTTTAACATACTGTATTAATGATATTATTATTTACCAGGTCCTATCTGAAATAGATACTGAGATGACACCTGGGAAAGACACCCTTTTGTTTTCCCAAGACACCGAAAATAATACACTGGTGCCTCTCCTGGGTCTTATTCAAAAATTTATCCATGTTGTCAGTTCTTCTGCTCTGTCCTAAACATCTTTTCTAAACCAGCTAACTCCATGTCAAAATAGTAAATAAACTCATTATCAAGAGGGTTCTTAGTTCTTACAATGGTTTCTTAGGTTGAACTTCTAATTTCTGTTTTACGGCAAGATCAGTTTTTCTTCACAGCCTTTATTTATTTATTTATTTATTTTTGCTTTTTATTTTGTATTCAGGGTATAGCCCATTAACAATGTTATGATAGATTCATGTGGACAGCCAAGGGATTCAGCCATCCATATACTTGTACACATTTTCTCCCAAACTCCCCACCTGTGCAGTCTTATTTCTAAACCTTTTGTTGAAGCAAAAATTTGGGGATATAGTTTACACTTTTATCAGATTTTCTAGGGTCGCATGAGTTTAAAAGGTGTGGACAATCCTCCCTCACTCTTGGTGGGTGTGAAAGTCTTAGGTATCGGGAGCACGTGAAACAGACATGCAATGAGCCTGCAGGACAGGCAGGTGTGGCCAGTCTTGCAGATGCGGTTGTCCTCTTGGCCTTAGCACACAGGGCTGCTGCGTGCAGCGCAGACGCTGCACTTTCGTCAGCTGGACCATACGCCTCTGCAGGGCAGGATGTATCTCCTCCTTAGAATCTTATGCAAATGATACATGCTGAGTAATCATATACATACACATGCTTGTTCAGTCGTGTCCAACTCACTGCAACCCCATGAACTGTAGTCTGCCAGTCTCCTCTGTCCATAAGATTCTCCAGGCGAGAATCCTGGAGTGGGTTGCCAAGCCCTCTTCCAGGACATCTTCCCAACCCAGGGATGGAATCTGTGTTTCCTGCTTTGCAGGCAGATTCTTTACCACTGAGCCACCAGGAAGCCTATACATACACCTAGACAAAGTGTATTACTCCCATATAACGTCTCATCACAAATTCTATTGTGATGTAGTGAACTGACAGTGGAATCTCCTTTCTACTTTCTGTCCCCAATCTCCTGACAGTGATACCCTGAGGTGATTCCAATGAAAGGCTAATGCTGCTTTCTTACACATCATGAAACTTGAACTTCTATTTATTGAGTGCTAACTGACTTTCAGGAGCTGTTCTGAATGTATATGTATTCACTTTTTGAATCCACACAATAGTCCTAGGAAATAAGTCTTATTATCATCACCATTTTACATTGAAAAAATGAAACACAGAGAGTCTGAGTAATAAATTCCAGGTTATTTATACAGTAAGCAGCAGAAAAAACATTCAAGCCAAGCAATCTGCTCTAGGAGCCATGCTCTATTTACACACAGTCTTCTCAAGGCCAGCAGAATACTGCTGGATGTGTTTTTAATGCACAAAATACATACCTAAATTACTATAATGGTTTTTAGAAGATGCTGAATTTTAATATAAAAATGAAAACAACCATGAAATTAACAGAAAAAATGAAGATATGTGATTTTATGTGTCAATTACTCTTTTGAATTTTCCAGATTTGAAACAAATTGGAAAAATTTAAATAAAGAAAAACAAAGAAAGGGTAGTCCTGAAAGGCAAAGGGAGAATTAGTTTAAAAAATATGTACTCAACCAGGGTGAAAGACATTCAAGATGAGGGCTGAGAACTGATTCTTTAGTTTAGTGTCTTGATGTCATTGGGAGTCTTGAAGAAGAGAGCGCTATCTTGATGGAGGAGTTGAGATGAAACCTCAATTTGAATAGGTCCAAGCAAAGGAGAGAAGAGCGCAAAAGACAGAAAAGAGATAACCTGATCTTGGAACATTTCTGAAAAGGGGACATCGAGCACAGAGGAGGCTGCTTTTGTTGTTCTGTTTTATTTAGATGTGAGCTAAAAGTGTACGTCTGTAGGCTTTGGAAGAAGTGAAGTGAAGTAAAGTCGCTCAGTCGTGTCCAACTCTTTGCGACCCCATAGACTGTAGCATACCAGGCTTCTCTGTCCATGGGATTTTCCAGGCAACAGTACTGGAGTGGATTGCCATTTCCTTCTCCAGGGGATCTTCCCGACCCAGGGCTCGAACCCAGGTCTCCCGCATTGTAGACAGACGCTTTACCGTCTGAGCCACCAGGGAAGTAAGGGAAGTTAATGATACAGGAAGGCGAGGGGAAGGTTGCTGAAATGACCCCACTGAGTAGAAGAGAGCACATAGATGCAAGAGCTGGCCTTAGGAACACAGATGCTCACAGCACCAGATGAGAAGGAGAATGTACGAACACAGATGAAGTGGGCAAGGTATGCTGGAGTCAGGGAGTGTGCAGGGGTTTCAGTCCTGTTGATTTGTACCTTCTCACTGATAAAACACTGATGCTGGGAAACATTGAAGGCAGGAGGAGAAGGGGATGACAGAGGATGAGATGGTTGAATGGCATCACTGACTCAGTGGGCATGAGTTTGAGTAAACTCTGGGAGTTGGTGACAGACAGGGAAGCCTGGTGTGCTGCAGTCCATGGGGTCGCAAAGAGTCGGACACAACTGAGCAACTGAACTGAACTGAACTGATAAAAGAAGTCATCAGCTGAGCATGATGAGTTAGACAAAGTGTTAAAGGTTTGAGAAAGTCAAGGCTTCACCTAAACATTTAGGAGAGTGAAAAAGAGAGTGTGTCGGGGAAATGCAGCAACAATCAGTGGTGCCCCTATGAGTCCATGTAAATTAGGAGAAGCTAAAGTGAGACGGGCTTCCCTTATAGCTCAGTTGGTAAAGAATCTGCCTGCAGTGCAGGAAACCAGGGTTTGATCCCTGGGATGGGAATATCCCCTGGAGAAGGAAATGGCAACCCACTCCCATATCCTTGCCTGGAAAATCTCATGGACAGAGGAGTCTGGTGGGCTGCAGTCCATGGGGTCGCAAAGAGTCGGGCACGGCTGAGCAACTAACACTTCCTAAAGTGAGACCAGTCTCCTCGTCTGTCTTCCTCGCCACCACTCAGCGGCACTCAAGCTGGGGCTATTTGGAGGGTGGGCTAAGCCAAGGTTTGAGCTTTGCTGGAAAAATTAGAACCGAAGAAGAGGCTTGCAAGAAGGGATCATAACGGTGGGCTCTGGAATCTAAGCTGGGAACCAACAAGTGAAGGCTGGAGGAAGGGAAGAGAGTGTGAAATTTAGCAACATGGCAGGCTCAATGGATGGTCATGCCCAGGTATATTGAAAAATTGTTTGGTTGTGGGTCTTTGAGAAGAATGTAATGGTTTGAGAGTAATGTGCTGTATTAAATACAACAGTTAAATACTGAACACTTTAGGTAGATTGAGCTATTGGGGGTATTATAAATTTCAATATAGGTGAGTCTACATAAAAATTCTCATTTTGTCAATGTCATTTCCACAACAGTCACAGAATGAGAGAATACAAGATAGCATTGCTGCTACAAGCTGTTAACAAAAACAATCAAATGCCCAACCTCAGAAAGGTGTCATTTCACAGCTGCTCACTTCTGGGGGATGTTATTGTTTTGTCAATGTTCTGTGTTCAATCATAGAATCAAATAATGTATAAAATGGCATTACATACATTTGGAAATGAAGCTCCTTTTCATGAAGTAGTCCATTGTAGCAAACACTCTGGGGGATTTTTCAGACAATTCATAAAGGTCATTTGGCTTGAAAAGAATTTGTATCTGGGTTCGTGCTTAGCTGAAAAGTTCATCTCTTAGAAGAAATATGTAATGCATGTTGATAGCACATTAATGTTTTACGACATTCTGTTTTATGAGGTTATTAATTTTAAATAAATTTATGAATAGAATCCCAACTGGAAACACTACAGAGGATGTTGCTTCACTTTTCAGTCTCCAAATCCTAAATATTAATAGTCAGAAAAAAGCTTTTAAAGGCCAATTTGGAGCCAATTTTGCTTATAAACTTTTTCCTATTCTGATTCCATGCCTCCTTTGAAGCCTTTACAACATGTTCAAAATCAGATCTGAAGAGACTGTGGAGACATGTGCAATGGGAAAAGACAAATCCTCTCACCCATTTGGAAGAGGGGTAGGGAGGTGTTCTGGATCAAAGCCATGACAAGTCTCCTGTAGCTTATCTTCTGAAAGAAATTAATTCATTCAGAGTTTTTATAACCTGCTCCACTGCCTTCTAGCATTTTCCCCTTTCTACTTTCTGGTGAGATGACTAAAACGAGTCTGGTTCTGTAAGTGTGACTTTTTTTTCTCCTTTAGCAATGTGTATAGTTTTCTTTTTGTGTTCAGAGACGTCAGATGTCTCAAGGACACAACAAGCCACTTCTTATATATTTTATTCTGCATATGATAGACCCTTCAGTCCAGAAACACTTTAATTCTAGTAAACTGTCTTGTATTATCTCCTTGATTATTTCAGTAGTTATTTTCTCTCTTACATTTCCCTTCTCTCTTTCAAGAACTCTGTCATTTGAATGTTAAACTTCCTGGTTTTGCATCCTTTTTCTTCAGCTTTTCATCATTTTATCTTTCTCAATCTGAGATAGCTCTTTAACTTTATAGTTTAACCTTTCTACTCAGATTTTACTTTTATTATGATTTTAATATCTTAAGTCACTTTTTTGTACTTTGCACAAGTGGGTTAAATCAATCATCACAAACTCATCTCCCCTTAGCTTTCAAAATTCTGTTCTTGTCTCTTTTCTAAAGTTTTTTGCCTTTAAGAATTTATGCCTTTCAAATAGGGCCTTTATTTTCATTTTAATAGGATTTTGGAAGTAATTGGTCTAATTGTACATTTTTTTCTTGGGGCTGCCCCTGGGGCTTAGTAATAAAGAATCTGCCTGCAATGTAGGAGACTCAGGAGAGGCTGGTTCAATCCTTGAATTGGGAAGATCCCCTGGAGGAGGGCATGGCAACTCACTCCAGTATTCTTGCCTGGAAAATTCCATGGACCAAGGAGCCTGGAGGGCTATGGTCCATGGGGTGGCAAAGAGGTGGACACAACTGAAGCAATTAAGGACATATTGTTTTCTTATTAATTATATTTTGCTTGTGATTCTCTTAAGTAAAATTTATTTTAAGAATACACTGTAGTGCATGTGTCTTTTAACATAATTTACCTCAAATATTTTTGAATTTAGGCAAACATATATATGTACATATATACATATATATGATGCTTAGTATCATATTTAACAACAAGAAATAGCACATTTGACAAACAAATAATTTAAGCCTTTGCTTAGGAAAATAGTGTCAATAGCAATAGAAAAATATATAAATGGGCTATAAGCTGAGCAGTTTTGCTTCAAGACAACTTTAAATAAGTAAAATAACTTGTGAGTAAAATCTCTATATATATCACTAGAGAAAGAGACTGCCAAATATCTACCTCAATAAGAAATCTCCAACCATAACCAGGCACAGATATTTTAATACACTTCTGAAAAGTAGTATTCAAGTTTTCCTTTTAAAGAAACTCCTTGGCTTTTCATATAATATTTCACCAAATAACCCACTCATATGAATGGAAACCTCATTATGGTAGAGTCCTATGTAACATAAATGATTATGTTCTAAAGAACTATGAAGTTTTGGTTGTATTCCAATTAAAACTCACCCTAGTGATGAATTATGTGAAATCTTTACTCTGAAGAATTCTGCGGAATCTTAGGTTGATTTTCTCCAGGATAAGACTAATTTGCAGACTTATTTTTTCCTACTTTGTTTTCAGCACCCACTAAATGCCATGTGTATCTGTCTTCTACTCAGTCCCACCCTGAGGAAGAAAATGAAAAACTGTAAGAGTAAATTACAGGCAAATTGTTTCATGTTATATCTGGAAGTTTGTTATTGATGAAAACACACAATGATGTTGTTGTTGTTGCTGGTCACTAAGTTGTGACCGACTCGTTGCAACCCTATAGACTGTAACCCACCAGACTCCATATATATGTCTCTTAATGTCAGTTTGCTTCTTAAGGATGTTTATTTTCTTTCTTGTAATCAAAGTTCGTTATCTAATCATACACATTAATCTTAAGAACAAAATGTTTTTATTAACCCTTGGTGTACTATCTAAGCCCACGAGACCCAATTTTAGACTTGAGATTCTTTTATTAATATTTCTTTTTTTCCAAAATAGATATGTCATAACTTTTAGTTTCTTTCCTTAGAAATCTCCAAAAATATGAATACAATTATTATCTGAGTCCATTTGTTTTCTTTATAAATGTAGAATAAATTGTGAAATTTTAGTGTTTTTATTTTTTCCAATACCTTAGATATTTTTCTATTTTACCTTCCTGGGAATTATGTCATTATTACTCATAATTATTCTCAACAACACTGAAAAGACAAAATAATTATGTCAGGGAAGAATAATGAACTCATCCAGAAGGACGATGCAGAGCTGAAATGAAACACCACTCTTGCGTTGTCTTTTTGTTTTCTTGTTTTGCTGTCCAAGATATTGCATCATCTTTCAAGAAGGTATAAAAGATGTCTAGAGACACCATCATTAAAATTTTTTTGTAGTGAACCCTGAAAGTAGTTGTGCATTTAGAATTTTTCACTCTGTCCATAAAAGCAAAAAGAAGAATATTTAAAAAGGAAGACATGTCACCACTACTCAAGATGAATACAAAAAAGTATCAGTGACACTTACGACATTAATCATAATCATAAAGTGGGTCACATACTCAAAAGCTCAGAAAAAAAGATTAGATGCATTTGCTCAACTCAGCAATCAACAAGTGAATAACGCATATCTAAAAACAAAGGGAAATACTGTGTTCCTACCCAGTTTATCATCCAATACAAAGAATTTCAGCACAAAATAATTGTGTCAGCCACCTGGAACAGCTCGTTTTGCAAAAAGGATATGTGGTATAATTGTCACATCTTTTATGATGTCTGTGCACAAAAATTTACTTGATATATTAGGTCCCTGGTTGACAAAAGCTGAAGCCAGATGATCAGAGGAAATATAATGGGAAAATATTGGATCAATCATTCAAATTGATATTTACAAATCTAAAATTAAATATATTTTTTGCAGTTTTGGAGGAAATGAGTGCAGTTTTCTCTTCATCTTCTCACTTCATCTAAATTATTAGCTGTCAAAAATTTAATATTGTATTTTAACAAAGTATATGCAAGAATAAGAAGCATTAACAATGCATTGAAATCTTGATTTATTTATTTACAAGACAGATATGTTATTTATTTGTGTCTGTTGACAAGAGGTCAATTTAATTCAAAGACCATTACTCCTGTAAAATACATACATATATATATGTATATATATATATATACATATATATATATATTCAAAACCATAAAAAAGTAAAATAAAAATTTGGGTTTTCCATGCTCAACTTCTTAAAGTTTCTAATAAGGTTAATTTTCACTATCCCTTTATTGGTCTGGAGGATTCTTCTTCCTAGTATTTTGACTGATAGTACCTATTTGGTTGAAGATGTAAGATACAATAATTAAGATGCCATTTTTGTTCATCAGAAATCACAGAGCAGCAATGTGAGGTGCAACTAGGATTGACAGTGAAGGGGCCCTATCCAATCAGTGTATTTGAAACACTTGGTACACAAATTTGAAAAATAGTCCACCTATCCCCACACTAGGAACTGGTCATTTTCTTTTGACCTCTGTTATTAATTTGCTTTTTGAGAAGGAAATCACTTGATCTCTCCAGTTTCCCCATTTTTTTCACCTATAAAATGAGGATTCGTGTTAGAATCTGTGACTTCCAACTGTCAGGCTGAATTTTTTTTTAAGCTGAAAGTGTTTTATTTGGTCAACAAACACATAAAATGAGGGGAAAAAATAAACTTTCTTTATACCATCATCCTCTATTATTTACATCTGATAAACTTTATTTATTTGCATTATTTACATGGCCTCTTAAGGCATTTCAATTTTATTTTTTTCATTCTCCCCATCTATTTCAAATATTTTATACCTCGGTGTATAATTTCTCTCCTGCCTTTAAAGAGTTTATAACATGAATTGAACCATAACTCATTGGCTACTGAAAAGAAATAATTAAAAATACAGGTAAATAATTGGAAGAAATAAATGGTTATTAGAAACAGAGAGAAACAGAACTATTAATAATTCTCTCATTAGCATAATTCTAGTCAAATCAATTTTAAAAATGTATAGGATCAATTCTCAAGGCCTCACCCAGGGAGAAAATCATAAATCAACTTTTTCTTTAAGCTTAACTGTGGAACAAATGAAATTTTACACAAGGAAAACACACGAAGCTCATATTCTTAACATGGTAAAATAACTATGTACTGATAATGTTAGGACAAACTTGCTGCAGATGTAAGCTGTTAAATGATGCAAAATGTTAAATGAAAAGAAAACTAATCTCCAGTGAGTTGCATGACTTTCATAAGGAAGCTCAGATAAATTATCTTACTGATGGACACCTCTCATTCCACAAATTAGAAATATTCTTGAAAGGTTGAATATCAATTGGCTTTTTGTAATTTGGGCTTTCCTGATAGCACAGTTAGTAAAGAATCCACCTGCAATGCAGAAGACCCCATGTTCAATTCCTAGGTTGGGAAAATCTGCTGGAGAAGAGATAGGCTACCCACTCCACTATTCTTGGGCTTCCCTTGTGGCTCAGGTGGTAGAGAATCTGCCTGCAATGCAGGAGACCTGGGTTTGATTCCTGGGTTGGGAAGATCCCCTGGAGAAGGGAAAGTATTCTGGCCTAGAGAATTCCATGGACTGTATAGTCCATGGGGCCGCAAAGAGTCAGACACAACTGAGTGACTTTCACTTTCACTCTCTTATAATTTGTACTTTGTTCTATCTTAGGTTATAGAACAGATCGTGGGTTCCCAATATGGCACTGAACGTTAATATAGAAGCATGACATTAGCCCTGTTCTTAGTCTCCGAAAGTCTAGACCCACATGGATGAGTGTGGGGAATACAAAGAATGTTCTAACATCCCCTTGTGTGCACCATGTTGATCTGGGTCTAGTTTGCCAACTCCAACAATGGCCAACTGGATTAAAGAAAGGCCAGAGCATGAGAAACACCATTCAAAAGTCGAAAGGGATCATGGGAGGGCAGAGTAAGAGAAGTGAGAAACTCTGTGAATACCAAAGTGATATTAAAAAAAAAAAAAAAGCAAACAAGCTCTGGCCAGTTTTACTAAAGAAAAATTGTGCATGCTTTACGATTCACCTGTGTGTCCTCACATGCTTCTGATGATATTAGATTAGAATGCCCTGGATAAGTGACAGGCAATGTGCGTACTCTATAATATTCTGCACATGCTGTGCCCAGTTCAATATCACCATTATCATTGTAGTGATGACCAACATGGCATAATACTCTATTTCAGCTCCCTCAAGTTTGGGCAGTCCATGAGGATGCCCAGTTTCGCTGTGCTTTGTCTGATCATTTTCAGAGTCTGCTTGTACCCCAGTGTATACGTTCCACTTTTCGTGACAAGCTGGAGCCTAGGTTGATTGGCTCCAGTGACTTTTTCATCTTCACGGTGGCCATCAGCTTCCTGCTCTAGTGTGGGATGCCCTCAATCTAGAACACAGAGGACAAGACAGGAAGTTTAGGATCAAAGTTCCAAAATAAAAACTTCTGAAATTGTGTAGAAGCAAATCATGACCTATTTATTAATACCCCCAAAATAGACCTCCCAAATTTCTTTGATTTGTATAAGCTGAAGGAAAGCCCTCGATTCTTAACTCCATCCCCACAAACCTCCACAGTCTTTTAAAGTCAGCCTTGCTGTCGTTTGACCACTTCCATAGAGGTTTGTCATTTACCCTTCTTGCCCATGACTTATCGCACCTAGAACAAACCCCTTGTTTCCTGCATTCCCCCAGCCTTTCATCCACACCACCTACATGGTGCTACTTGTCATGATGTTCTTCTTCTTACTTAAAACAATGTGTCTTATAGGATAACCTCCTGGAAGGTAGGGACTCCTTGTCTCCATTGACCTCTTTGTCAACAAACATAACCTGGAAAGGACCCATATAAACTGCCATCATAGGGTTTAAAAAAATGCAGGATGACTGACTCAAAGTGGCTTAGTACAACAGGCAGATGGTTGCTGTGATGATTGACCACTCTCTGGTTTCTCTGTGCTTTTGAACCTAACTATGGTCATGTGACTTGTGCCTGCAAATTGTGAATTAGTGCTTTTCTCGCATCAGCAGTTTTAAGAGTTAGGGCTTCTCAGCTTTAACACTATCCTGAATCCTATTGTGATGCAAGAGCTGGAACTCCATTCCATTGTAGCTCCTTGTCTCTGGTTTCAGGTCTTAGCAGCAGCTAATCATCCTTTAGTCTTCTTACAAATTTGTATCATAGGTACAATTGATCTGCTTGTCAATTTTCCTAGTAAGTGCTTATTTATAAGAATCATCAGCTCACTTCCCAGCATGGAATATAAGTCCTTGTCATAATCTTTCCTGAGCATAACTAAAATACTGCACAAAGAATCGAGTCATATTTTTGAGTGATGCTGGCATCTTAACTATATTTTGAGTCATTTGGTAAAATCTTGCTTATGTCAAATAGGTATGATTCCAAGATAAAGCATACATTTGGGGGTTGGAGAGGAAGACATCGTACGTTCATTCCACACTCTTCTGTTTTCCTTTGATTCAAACATTTGATTTTTCTTTGCATACACAGCACCAGTCACCATCAAAGCAGCGAGCCACTCAGCACCACAGTCCACACTCCAGCCTAGAAACCCACAGAACAACCACATAGGATCTCTTTGAAGTTGGCTTGAACACAACATGAGAGGACGGTAGCAAAGTGTGAGTAATATACAACCTCTAGTTTTACACACATTTCTAGATGAGTGTGTATTTGTTAAAAGATCACATTCAGGTAATTTCTATGTTAGTGCAGTGGACACTTCATTAGACATTAATGCAGCCTCTCTATCAAAATGTAGAGTAACACAGGGAAGAGTTTGGCCACTGCTTCTGGACAAGTCCACAATGGTGGCCAGACAAATGGGGCGCTGACATAACTGAAGCAGCCATGGAAGATGTGTGTGTGTGTGTGTGTGTGTGTGTGTGTGTGTGCTCACGCGCACACACATATTTCACAGGCATGGGTTGTGGGGGGAGGTTCAGACAGGAAAGTTTTCTGAATGACCGATGGCCAACTTTTGTCTGAGAATTATTCCACCCTATTCATGGATCTTCCCCAAGCATCTCTCTCAAGAAAGATGCCTCCCAAGGAGATGGCCAGCTCAGAAGTGATCTCTCCCAGGTGGGTGGTACCAGGCCTTGGCAGAGAGGAACAGAGTTGATGTTACTTTGAAATACTAAAACTTTGAAGGAACAATAAAATGTTCCCTATAAAGTTCATTTGAAAGACAAGTATAAATTTAGTGGTAGCAGGGCAGAGAAAAATCCCTAAAACAATAGTGTCATTTTTAAAATTTAGAATCCAAGCCTGTTCCATTTTTTTTTTCCACATTGATTAGGGAAAAGAGTCAGCAGTAAGTTCATGAGGCCAAACTTCCCACCACCACTCAACTACTGAGAACAGAGCACACCCATGGCACACCGCGTGTGGAGACAGGCTTGGAGTGAACAGGCACGCTTCTCCCCTACAAGACCACCTCAGACATCCAGATTCCACAGGGAGTCCAGTGCACGCATTTCATGGGACTTTCTCTTTGCTTTTTTCCCCCAGTATTGAATGATGAAGAAGTGTAGAATAAATAATCATACACTCACCGTCTCCATTTTGCAATCAATCACTTACTATATTTATTTTATCATAAGCCTAACTGCTATTTTTTCCCTAAACTTCTAACGACCCATTTCATTTTTTTATATATGCATGTATTCATTCATTCATTTATTTTGCTGCATTTTAAAGTAAGTTTGGATGAGAACATTTGCTAGTTCAGGTGGCCAATGGTTTTATTTGTACTTAATGCAATGAAAACAAACTGAACAAATTGCTATGGCATCTGTAATGAGAGGCATTCATGTGTGTTTCCATGTTTTTCTGTCTTGTTCTGATGAAGATTGCTTTCCTAGGGAAAACGAAGAATAATAAAAGCATTTTTCTGTATCATTTTAATTCTTAAAACTATACATTTTAGCGTAGGACATAGATCCAACCATTTCTCTGACATATGAGCAATTGGGTGAGATGTGACTTGTATGTTTGTACCTTGAACTGTCAACTCTGACATAATTTTCATGTTCTAGATTCTTCACAGCTCAATCCAGAAATATATAATTCTTAATTTGATTTGGTTATAACTGACGTGTGCTGACTAGTAATCCTGGTTAATATTTTTGCAGAGCATAGTCTTCCCATTTGGTGTTAGAGGGAATGTTCCTCGCAGATTATCTCATTTAATCCACACATAGCTCTATTGCCATTATAGCACTGAGGTTTAAAGGGTTAAATAAACCTGCCCAAGGCTTTACAGTAAGTATGTGATCAGCAGAGCAGGGAATCCACTGCATTCATCACTGCAGTGCAAGCTCTTCACTGCACCGCACGTGACTACTGTGTCATGAATGTTATTTCTCTTTACTTGCATAGCAGACTTTTGAAAATATAGGTAGAGTTCTTAAAAAGATGTTACTATACAGACAATGCATTCAGTTCAGTTCAATTGCTCAGCTGTGTCTGACTCTTTGCGACCACATAGACTGCAGCACGCCAGGCTTCCCTGTCCATCACCAGCACCTGGAACTTATTCAAACTCATGTCCATCGAGGCAGTGATGCCATCCAACCATCTCACCCTCTGTGGTCCCCTTCTCCTCCTGCCTTCAGTCTTTTCTAATGAGTCAGTTTGCATCAGGTGGCCAAAGTATTAGAGCTTCAGCTTCAGCATCAGTCCTTTCAATGAATATTCAGGACTGATTTCTTTTAGGATTGACCTGTTTGATCTCCTGGTAGTCTAAGGGACTCTCAAGAGTCTTCTCCAACTCCACAGTTCAAAAGCATCAATTCTTCAGCACTCAGCTTTATGGTCCAACTCTTGCATTTGTACATGACTATTGGAAAAACCATAGCCTTGACTAGACAGACCTTTGTTGGCGAAGTAATGTCTCTGTTTTTTAATATGCTATCTAGGTTGGTCATAACTTTTCTTCCAAGGAGCAAGTGTTTTTTAATTTCGTGGCTGCAGTCACCATCTGCAATGATTTGGGAGCCCAAGAAAATAAAGTCTGTCATTGTTTCCATTGTTTCCCCATCTATTTGCCATGAAGTGATGGGACTGGATGCCGTGATCTTAGTTTTCTGAATGCTGAGCTTTAAGCCAACTTTTTCACTCCCTTCTTTCACTTTCATCAAGAGGCTCTTTAATTCCTCTTTGCTTCCTGCCATGAGGGTGGTACCATCTGCAGTTATTGATATTTCTCCTGGCAATTTTGATTCCAGCTTGTGCTTCATCCAGCCTGGCATTCACATGATGTACTCTGCATAGAAGTTAAATAAGCAGGGTGACAATATACAGCCTTGACGTACTCCTTTCCCAATTTGGAACCAGCCCATTATTCCGTGTCCAGTTCTAACTGTTGCTTCTTGACCTGCATACAGATTTCTAAGGAGGCAGGTCAGGTGGTCTGGTATTCCCATCTCTTGAAGATTTTTCCACAGTTTGTTGTGATCCACACAATCAAAGTCTTTAGTGTAGTCAATGAAGCAGAAGTAGATGTTTTTCTGGAATCCTCTTTCTTTTTCTAGGATGCAATGGATATTGGTAATTTGATCTCTGGATCCTCTGCCTTTTCTAAATCCAGCTTGATCTTCTGGAAGTTCTCAGTTCACATACTGTTGAAGCCTAGCTTGGAGAATTTTGATCATTACTTTGCTAGCATGTGAGATGAGTGCAATTGTACAGTAGTTTGAACATTCTTTGGCATTGCGCTAATTATATACAAACAGAAAATAGAAACAAGCATAAAGATATGGAAATATTTTTTAATGTCTTGTTCTATTTCCTTAGGTTTTATTTCACTCTAAAATGTTTTGGAAATTAAATACACTCTGATAACATCATTTACTGAGACATGATAATAGCTGTGCTGTGCTTAGTAGCTAAGTTGTATCTGACTCTTTGCAGCCCCATGGATTGTAGTCTGTCAGGCTCCTCTGCCCATGGGATTTTCCCAGGCAAAAATCCTGGAGTTGGTTGTAATCTCCTTCTGCAAGGGCTCTTCCCAACTGAGAGATCCAACCCGTGTCTCCTGTGCCTTCTGCATCGGCAGGCAGATTCTTTACCACTGAGCCACCTAGGAAGCCGCACATGGTAATAGTGAAATAGTTAAATAATAGTTTTGAACACATGATGGTAAAATTTATATGTCTACTTGACTGCACTAAGGGATGCCAGAGAGCTGAGAAAACATTCTTTCTTGGTGTGTCTGGGAGGGTGTTTCAGAAAGAGAGTAGAATTCGAATCTGTGGGCTGCGTAAAGAAGCTTGCATTTAATGGCCTGAGTGGAATAAAAGGCACAGGGAGGGCAAATTTGTTTTTCGGTCAAGTCCAGACATTCATCATCTCCTGCCCCAAGGTATCAGCGCTCCGGCTTTCTGAGCCTTCGGACTCACACTGGCCTTCTGTTTCTCCAGCTTGCAGGCAGCAGAGGGTGTGACTTCTTGGCCTGTTTCTATGCTATATTTGTCTCTCTCTTTCATCTATTGGTTCTGTTTTTCTGGGGACCCTTGACTGACACACACACAATGTAGCCGAGTCTAATCTAAGTGTTTTACATAAAAGGAGTGTTCATACATTTAATCCTCCTGGGTATCCTCTGAAGTTGTTCTTGTTCCTGTTCAGTCACTCAGTCGTGTCCAACTCTTTGTGACCCCATGGACTGCAGCATGCCGGGCTTCACTATCCTTCACCATCTCCTGGAGTTTGCTCAAATTTATGTCGTTGAGTCGGTGATGCCATCCAACCATCTCCTCCTCTATCGTCCCCTTCTCCTCCTACCTTCAATCATTCCCAGCATCAGGGTCTTTTCAAATGAGTTAGTTCTTCACATCAGCTGGTCAAAGGATTGGAGTTTCAGCTTCAGCATCAGTCCTTCCAATAAACATTCAGGGTTGATTTCCTTTAAGACTGGTAATTCTACATCTTACAAATGAGGACCCCAAGGCAGGGAAACATTAGGTAACTTATCCAGGATCACCCGAAGAGTGACTTGTGAAGCCAGGATTTTCCCATACTCCAGAGCTCATTCTAATAATCCCAACGGGATGCAGGATTTTCATACCGCCATCTGGGGTACACAAGCTGTGATTCTATAGTTTAGTTGATCTTTATCTTTGAATAAGCTGCTCGTTTCCAGTTTTCAGTATCACAAACATTTGTATGCACACGTCTCTGTTTTCTTGCCTATTTTCTTCAATAAATTTATAAGAAATCAAGTTGCTTGAGAAAATGAGTATCTTTTTGGTTGTCCACATCTGCTCCCATAAACTTCAGAGAAAACAATGAGACTGACCTTCCCACAAGCAAGGCTGAAGAGTGTCTGTCTTCTGCTAAACTTCTTTAACACTGTTTATCATAATTTACTTTTGTCAACTTAGCAAGTCATACAGTCTTTTTTTTTTTTTTTTTCTGTTGGGGTGTAATTGCTTTACAATGTTGTGTTGGTTTCTGCTGTACAATGAAGAATCAGCCGTATGTATACATATACCCCCTCCCTCTTGGACCGCTCTCTCATCCCGCCCCCATCCCACGCATTTAGGTCATCACAGAGCACCGAGTTGAGCTCCCTGCGCTAAACAGCAGCTTCCCGCTAGTTATCTATTTCATACCTGATAGTGTGTATACATGTCAAGCCTACCCTTTCAGTTTGTCCCACCCCTCCTCCCCATCTATGGCTACATATCTGTTCTCTATGTCGGCATCTCTACCCCTGCCTGCCAACAGATTCACATATACCATTTTTCTAGATTCCAGAAATATGCAGGAATATACAATATTTGTTTTTCTTTCTGACTTATTTCACTCTGTATGACAGACTCTAGGTCCATCTACATCTCTACAAATGACCCAATTTGGTCCTTCATTTATACTGTCATTTACATTTTCTTGAGAACTAGCAAAGTTTCGTCACTTTAGATCTTGTGTTATTTATGCTCCATCACATTGCTAGTGCTTTTTCTTAGTATTCACATTACTTGCTACTGACTGAATAATAATAAATCAGTGGAATTTGATCTATATTTTATATCTTTGATTGGATATAAATTGATATATATAAATATAATAATGTAGAAGCTCATTATTTTAAGGTTATTGAGCCTTTGATGGTTGTGTACGGTGCAGTGGGGGCAGTTCAGGGTGTGTATTCCTTGCCTTCTAATCTTTTTTCTTCAACAGCATGTGAACCATGAACTTCCAGATGTTCAAGCTGGTTTTAGAAAAGGCAGAGGAACCAGAGATCAAATTGCCAACATATGTTGGATCATCAAAAAAGCAAGAGAGTTCCAGAAAAATATATATTTCTGCTTTATTGACTATGCCAAAGCCTTTGACTGTGTGGATGACAATAAACTGGAAAATTCTGAAAGAGATGGGAATATCAGACCACCTGACCTGCCTCCTGAGAAATCTGTATGCAGGTCAAGAAGCAACAGTTAGAACTGGGCATGGAACAACAGACTGGTTCCAAATAGGAAGAGGAGTATGTCAAGGCTGTATATTGTCACCCTGCTTATTTATCTTATATGCAGAGTACATCATGTGAAATGCTGGGTTGGATGAAGTACAAGCCAGAATCAAGATTGCCAGGAGAAATAACAATAACCTCAAATATGCAGATGACACCATCCTTATGGCAGAAAGTGAAGAAGAACTAAAGAGCCTCTTGATGAAAATGAAAGAGGAGAGTGAATAAGTTGCCTTAAAGCTCAACGTTCAGAAAACGAAGCTCATGGCATCTGGTCCCATCACTTCATGGCAAATGGATGGGGAAACAGTGGAAACAGTGTCAGACTTTGTTTTTCCGGGCTCTAAAATCACTGCAGATGGTGATTGCAGCCATGAAATTAAAAGATGCTTGCTCCTTGGAAGAAAAGTCATGACCAACCTAGAGAGCATATTAAAAAGCAGAGACATTACTTTGCCAACAAAGGTCCATCTAGTCAAGGCCAAGGTTTTTCCAGTAGTCATGTATGGATGTGAAAGTTGGACTATAAAGAAAGTTGAGTGCAGAAGAATTGATGTTTTTGAACTATGGAGTTGGAGAAGACTCTTGAGAGTCCCTTGGACTGCAAGGAGACTCAACCAGTCCATCCTAAAGGAAATCAGTCCTGAATATTCATTGCAAGGACAGATGTTGAAGCTGAAACTGCAGTATTTTGGCTACCTGGTGCAAAAAATTGACTCATTTGAAAATACCCTGATGCTGGGAAAGATTGAAGGCAGGAGGAGAAGGGGATGACAGAGGATGAGATGGTTGGATGACATCCCTGACTCAATGGACATGAGTTTGAGTAAACTCCAGAGTTGATGATGGACAGGGAGGCCTGGTTTGCTGGAGTACATGGGGTGGCAAAGAGTCAGACTTAGCCACTGAACTGAACTAATCTTTGAATGATACAGTGTGAGAAGCTGATAATCTATAAGAGAAATGTAGACATCTAAGTGTCATCAGCTGTGGGTCAGGTTCTAGCTCTGATGCTTTCTGTGTGACTTTGGACAAGTCATGGCAGCGCCCGCCCTGGGCTGTCAGCCATCCTGACAGCACCTCTTAGCTCTGATTCCAAGTTGCAGAGATCCCAGGCTTTCTGAGGAAGTGACAGCTCTTCAGAATTGGGCATTTCACTCTCACTAAATCTTTCCAAGCCCCGTCTCCCTACTGTGTTTGATTCCTTCCCTGGCTTATGAGCCTCTTAAGGGAAAAAAATCATGTCTGGGTTACTTCTATCACTTTTGCATTCCCTGATATAAGCTCTTCACAGGTAAATCTGAACAAGAGTCTTAGCCTGTTTCTGTGAAGAATGCTCAGGTAGGTTCTGCTGCTTAAATAAATAAACACTCAAAAACAAGCACTTTAGCAAACTGCTTTAACAAATGGATTGATTTGCTCCCTCCCATCTTCTTTATTATTATTAAATTTTGATTTCTGCAATCTGCATCTTTTTTCTCTGGGGTATTTTAATTAGATAGTAGAATTTAAAAATAGGGTCTCCCGTATATTAAGGAACTTTCAGTGGTGTTTATGTGGGACAGCTGGTAGATCTCTGATTTGAGAGTTTTTTTCTTATTCTGTCATCTGAACTTTGCTTTGGTAATGCTGCAAATTAGCAGCTATTCATTCTTTAATGAACAAGGGTTCATGTAAATTCCAACTATGAATAGGCAATCAGGATTTCTTTGGGTATAATGGGTTATTTACCAGGCTTCCATTTCAATTTTGAACTCTTTGCTTCTTTTAACACCATCCTATATAATTTAGCAGCCTTCTAATTATGTATGTGTATATTTACTATATAGATACTGCCTTTGTGCCTCTATGTGCTCCAAATTGCTTTATTAAAATAATGGCAAAATCTCACTCCACCTGAAGTGGATGTACAATACTGAATTCAATGAACATTAGTTGTGCAAAGCTTTGATGAAATTGTGGAGATGTTGGGAGCAGACATTTGGAATGGTTTTCCTAGGATCCTTGGTACCATAGCTACAGTGAAAAATGGCAAAGCTCAGATGCTTAACCATTTTAGACTTTTCATAATTTATTTTCCTGAAAGTTTTACTTCAAAAATAATCTTCAGCTGAGGGAAAGATGATCTATCTCTGGATGTTTTCTTCTCCATTTTCTAGTATGTTTTAGACCCATCAAATTCTGAAGGTTACCGAGACCCAAGACTACTGTCCTGAGTTTGGTTTCAAAGTCTGCATGGTAGATAGAACACCTAGAATAATTCAGAATTAAGAACAAATGGAATGATTTTCCCACTTCTTCCCCTCTCCTCTCCATCCCATCTCTCCTCAGTCTAACCCTAAATAATCTATTTATAGCATAATAACCTTGTTTATGGAGAAGACAATGGCACCCCACTCCAGTGCTCTTGCCTGGAAAATCCCATGGATGGGGGAGCCTGGTAGGCTGCCATCTATGGGATCACACAGAGTCAGGCAAGACTGAAGCGACTTAGCAGCAACCCTGTTTATGCGTTTCAACATGGGTTTTCAAGTAGTCATGTACAGATGTGAATGTTGGGCCATAAAAAAAGTTGAGTGCCCAACAATTGATATGTCTGAATTGTGGTGCTGGAGAAGACTCTTGAAAGTCCTATGGACTGCAAAGATATTAAACTAGTCAATCCTAAAGGAAATCAACCTTGAATATTCATTGGAAAAACTGATGCTGAAGCTAAAGCTCCAATACTTTGGCCACCTGATGTGAAGAACTGACTCATTGGAAAAGGCCCTGATTCTGGGAAAGATTGAGAGCAGAGGGCAGGAGAAGAAGGAGGCTACAAAGGATGAGATGGTAAAAAGCCTCACCAACTCAACAGACATGAATTTGAGCAAACTCCAGGAGATAGTAGAGAACAGAGGAGCCTGGAGTGCTGCTGTCCGTGGGACTGCAAAGAGTCAGACACAAAGAGCAACTGAAGAATGATACATATTATGTACAGTTGGAGAGATATGATTTGGAAACCAGTTATCATTCTCAAAGTTGAAATTTGCATTTTGTGTCATAATTGTGACTCAGAATATTTACCTGTGAAATTGCACAGAGTCCATGAGAGCCCAGCTGAGTGCAGCTCCTCCTGCAAGGTCCCCAGCTGCTGTCTCCAAGACACTCAAACCACCAGAAAGTGCAGCACGAACACCCTCATACAGAAGCCGTGGTCCTAGCATCCTCCCAAGGTGAAGGTCACTGACTTTGCTCCCTCTGGCCTCATCATGGAGTTTCTAGGTTGACGCAAAACATGCAAAAAGTGTTTATTTTTAACAGAATTGACAGCATGGCAGCAACTTTAGTTTCTCTATGTAAATCTGTATGTGTTCTTGTTCAGCTGCTCAGTCTTGGCTGGCTCTTTGGGAGCCGGTGGACTGCGCACGCCAGGCCTCCCTGTCCTTCACTGTCTCCTGGAGTTTGCCCAAAGTCATGTCCATTGAGTCGATGATGCCGTCCAACCATCTCATCTTCTGTCGCCCCCTTCCCCTCCTGCCCTCAAGACTTGTTGTAAACTAATAGTAAATGACAGGCTAGTTTAAAGAGTGCCTATGCCAATCCACCCTGTGCTCCCTCCACTCCAGGCTTTCTTTGGATGTGCAAAGTTAACAGAGATCCCCATGGCCATTAAGAAGGAAAGGGGCTTCCTCCTTTCTTCCTGACAGAAGCTCCACTGCAATCCTGCTGCCCTTAGCGCAGGGCACTGCTAGTGTGGATTCCACTTTCCAGGGAGGTGGAGGGGCTTCCCTTTTTAACATCACCCAGGTTTTGTTCTCTCCTCTCTATCTGCTGGCATAGGCACCCAGTGACTCAACCACGGCTGTATCTGTACTCGAACAGCCGGGGCATCTCTGTGCTGAGAATGGACCAGCTGCCTGCTCCTGCTGCCCTCCCGGGGTGCTCAGGGAGGGCCCTGGTCTTCAGCGGTAGTGGAAAAGCAAGCAGCTGCTCAACCGTTTGGAGTAGGCTGTGTAATTCGAATCCCACTGCTGCTTCTATTCCTGGAGTGCAAATCTAAAGACATCACCTTCTTACTGGGACAGGAAGAGCCTCCTGACACCCCCCTGAAAGACCCTCGGACTCAGCAGTGGGTTACAGAGACATTCAGGAGAGATCCAGATCTGCAGCAACCCTCACTACAGCCACCCAAGGCCTGGCCGTGGCCCAGCAGCCCTTCTGCCAGCGGTTGTGGGTCTCCACTGCTCTGCATCATCTTTCCTTTGGCTAACGTTTTCTTCTTACAGGGAAGCACTGAAACCCTACCTTGCTCCCAAGCAGTTGTCTAGGTCCCTTCCCTTCTCATGTGTATTCAGTTGGCACCCAGCTACCCCAGCCCCTGCAGTAGCCTACAGATGGGAATTGGCCAGGGTTGACCAGAAGCCCCCTTGGACTGCGGCAGGCTTGTGAGCAGCCTTGTGATTTTCATGTGCTTCTTACAAATCACAGGTGTGCATCAGTACTAGCTTCCCATGATGCCTCTGCACAGTGTAGCTAGAACCTTTCTAAGGGACCCCTTGCAGCCCCAGCCTGGCATCAACACAGTACCCTCCAGCCGGAGCCCACAAGCTTGCTGAGGCTGCCTTCACAGCCCAGCCTGACACCCGATCTGGGCCCAGTGACTCAGCCTTTCTGATGTCATGTCTGCCCACGGGGGGTGCCTGCTGGCCTGACCGCCCCACCAGGGAGAAAGGAAGCCAGGAGGAGGCCATGACCTGAGGCCAACCCCCCCAGAGAGGCCAGCAGGGGAGCTGCCATCCTTTGAGGCTCCAGGGGGGATCCACGCTCTCTGGGATTAGTCAATTAAGTAAATATTACTCCTGGGTCATCTGGAAAGAAAATAACAAACAACGTGTTCTGCAAATGGAAAAGCTGGTCCTGCCAGCGACTGAGGAGCCAGGTGGGTCTCTGCCGGGCAGGCTCTCAATCAGAGAGGGTCATTAATATGCTAAAGATGCCGCAGCCAATCGGCTCCCATGGCGACCGTTTGCAGCCTTCATGAATAATCCATGTAGCACCTGGAGGCATGAAATTTTCAGAGGCAGCCCAGTCTGGGGCTGGGGGTGTGAAGAAGGGAGTCCCAGACACGCCTGGCCTGGGAAGGGCCTGGAGAAGAGGAGGGTGCAGCTGAGGCTGTGTCCCAGAGGCCAGGATGGACTTGCTGGGCAGAGGATCAGGAAATACTAAGACTGCAGCACTTCAGTCTGCTACAAAGAAGAAGCTGAAGATGGAATTCCTCTTCTAAGAACAGCTCCGAGCCTGGTTCTCTAACGGGAAAAGAGAAGCCCCTCACCAGCTCCCTCTAAGTACCAACTGCCCCCCATCACCACACCACAGTCTCCATCCCACGAGTCACCAGGATTCTGAACCAGCCCTTCTTAGACATCAGAAAACCAGCTATAACCTGTCAAGTGTGGGGGCAGAGACCCCAAACCCCCTCGCTCGCTGAGAGTTTTCCTTCCTCCCTTGTTGAACTTCTCTGAACCTCTACTTCGCCTTTTATGAAGTATGTAGCAGCTACCTACCCACTAAGCTGTGAGAATCAGACAGGATCTAATATAATTACTGACGGGGCACATTTTTTCAACATTAGGTAGTTCTCCTTTATCTTCCCATCTGTGACTCACAAAGTTGGCCCTGCTTGCCAATTAAGCTCACCTCCCTCTTCCAAGAGGAAATTCTTTTCTTAATCAGAATTTTATTCCAGACCCAGACTGTTTATTGAGCAATCAGGTATGAAGGCTTTTAGGTAATTTACAAGTAGGAGGTGGTTGTTTCGAGAGTTAAAATATGAGCCTCTCACAAGTTGGAGTCTATTTATCACACGAATGAGTATTGTTATGTAAGTGTTTTGAGCTTTTATCTTCAGGTGTTGATTTAAATCACTCTCTAATTTACTCCCTTATGACAATGGAACCCCTTTGCTTTAATGATTCATTTGTTTTCTTCTTTGTTCCATCTGACTTGATGTATTTTGATATTTCCTAGCTTGCATCTTTTGTTTACCTACTTCAGATTTTATAAACACAAGTCGCACAAGTTATCCCATAGATCGGCTTCAGTCAATTTCCAAAGGAATTTTAGTTTTGCATAGGACATCTCCCTCGACCCTTTTTGTTTTTCTTTTAAAGACTGGGATGCTGTTTTCAGAAATACTAAACTGAGGCACAAAATTATTTACAGTAGGATAGTTTCATAAGAAATGCATTCTGTTCAAATACCAAGTACAACCCATCTCCTAGAGTAAATGAAAATAAAAACAAAAATAAACAAATGAGGCCTAATTGAACTTTTGCACAGCAAAGATAACCATAAACAAGATGAAAAGATAACTCTCAGAATGGGAGAAAATATTTGCAAATGAAGCAATGGACAAGGGATTAATCTCCAAAATATCCAAACAGCTCCTGAAGCTCAATATCAAAAAATAAAAAACAACCCAATCAAAAAACAATCAGAAGACATAAATATATATTTCTCTGAAGAAGACATATAGATGGCCAACAAACATATGAAAAGATGCTCAATATCACTAATTATTAAAGAAATGCAAATTAAAACTACAATGAGATATCACCTCACACTGATCAGAATGGCCATCAACAAAAAATTTACGAACAAATGCTGGAGACAGCATGGGGAAAAGAGAACCCTCTTACATGGTTGGTGGGAATGTAAATTGATACAGCCAAATACAAATATTAAAAGAAAAATTGCTTGCATGTGGGTGGGGCCCTGGAGTAGCAGTGGGTACGAGAATGTGGGCATTCTGGCTTGGAGATGCCCAAGGTTGCGTTTTTGGTTCATTGCTACCTACTATGAGGGCTTCCCTGGTGGCTCAAACGGTAAAGCATCTGCCTGGAATGCAGGAGACCCAGCTTCGATCCCTGGGTTGGGAAGATCCCCTCGAGAGGGAAATGGCAAGCCACTCCAGTACTCTTGCCTGGAAAATTCCATGGACTGAGGAGCCTGGTAGGCTACAGTCCATGGAGTCGCAAAGAGTGAGACACGACTGAGCAACTTCACTTCACTTCACATGCTTTCCCTCAGTTTCTTCAGCAATTTCTCCCCAAATTTAGGAAGATATGATGGTCTTATAAGAGCCCTCGAGACCACTTCTGCCACCCCTGTAGGGAGGACTGTCCTTGCCTTTACTCCTTGCCAGGTCAGCCTCCTGAATATCCCCTCATCCTCAGCAAGCCTAACTGCTTCAGGACCTCCAGTGAGTAGATTATTCAATGCGTGGGCTTTCCGCTCTGTCCCTCCCCACCCTCCTCTGAGGTCAGTGTATGTTACTAGGAAGCAATGTGACTTCAGCTGGGGTATTCCCCTGTGCTCTCCAGGGTCCCTTGTGACTGGCGGGGTCTTGACAACCTCAGGTGACTCAGCAGTGTCTATAGGCCAAGGGGGAATTTGCTGATGGCCATGTTTCTCTGTGCTGTACCTTTTCAGCATTGTTCAGAGACCTTAGATCAGGCCTGTATCCCTGTGGACTGTTGAGATGGTGCTGTTGACAAGTATAGTCATATTTTTAAATGTAAAGAGAATATGTGCTTAATAAGGCTTCACTCATGGCTCAGCAGTAAAGAATCCACTTGTGATACAGGAGATGTGAGTTCCATCCCTGGGTTGGGAAGATCCCCTGGAGAAGGAAATGGCAACCCACTCCAGGATGCTTGTCTGGGAAATCCCATGGACAGAGGAGCCTGGTGGGCTACAGTCTACAGGGTCACAAGAGTTGCAAATGACTTAGTGACTAAACCACCATCACCATGATCTTAATTCAGGAAGGTAAAAACTAGCCACATAGTTCCTACCACCTGGAGGGAAGAAAACTTTTTTTTTAACTGAAAATGTATTTGGTATCTAAATTAGTTGAAAAGTTATGTGCGTGCAAACCTGGACATGAATGCTTATAGTGGTTTTATTTATAATGGTCAAAGCTTGGAAGCAACCAAGATGCCTTCACTAGATCAATGAATAAATAAATTCATTCAGACAATGGAAGATTATTCAGTAATAAAAAGAAATGAGCTATCAAGTCAGGAAAAGATGTGGATAAACATAAATGCATATTGTCAAGACAAGAGAAACCATTCTGAGAAGATTACACATTGTATAACTTCAACCACATGACATCCTGGAAAAGGCAAAACTGTGGAGATGGTAAAAAGATCAGTGGTTTCCAGGAGTTTAGGAGTGGAGGAGAAGAGAGGAATGGAGAAATTTTTAGATAAGTTAAACACTTTAAATGACATTATAACCATGGACACAGGGCTTTATGTACTTGTCAAAACCTATAGAATGCACACCACAAAAAGTAAACCCTAATATAAACTATGAACTTCAGATAATAATCTTTGGTTTATCAATTATAATAAATGTGCCATCTCAGTGTAAAATAAGAGTAGGGGAAACTGCAAGTGTGTGGCAGTGGAGGAGAGGGAGTTTATGGGAACTCTGCATTTTCTGCCTAATTTTTGTATAAAACTCAAGATTTTCTAAGAAATAAGGTTTATTAATTTAAATTAAAAAATGCATATTTGGGGAAATTTCCTGAAAATCCAGTGGTTAGGACTCTGTGCTTTTGCTGCTGGGCCAAAAAAGAAAAATATATATATTTGGAGACCTTGAGTTGACCTCAGTGCAAACTAGACTGGAGAATAAATTATTAGAAACACATAAAACATCAGTTTAGAGCTAGAAATTTTCAATTTTTTAATTGCTTTTAACATATATGTATTAGTCACTCAGTCATTCCCGACTGTGACCCCATGGACTGTAGCTTGCCAACTCCTCTGTCTATGGGATTCTCCAGGCAAGAATACTGGAGTGGGTTGCCAATCCCTTCTCCAGGGATCGTCCCAACCCAGGGATTGAACCCAGGTCTCCTGTATTACAGTCAGATCCTTTACCATCTCAGCCACCAGGGAAGCATTTTAACATAAACACTTTTCAAAATGACAAAAGGAAGACAAATCTCAGTATTTTGAACAAGTTGAACCGATGACCCTCTTGACAAGACAGTTTTATCCTTTATAAGATGCATCAGACCACACTGAATTTCAAGTAGGTATCATGGAAATAGTCCTCAAAATCCATCAGACAAATGAAAGACAATTTCAGACATCATTAAATGATACTTAGGAGGAAGATTTGAATGTTCTGGAAAGTCTAGAGCTGCTTTCACAAGAAGCTGAAGGATGGGAAAGAGGAGTGAATGAAGTTGTTATATTGAAGAAAATACAGAACTCTCAAGAAATACTGTCTTTGGATGGATACTTGCAAAAAAACCCACAAGTGCGGGGAGGGGAGAGTTTGAGCCACTGTTCTTAGAAAAGACTAAATGGATAGTGGGAACTTGAAAGTGGATATAATCAATGGTCCTGAAAAAGGAGACCTCCTAGAAGATGAATTCCAAAGAAACTGATTGATGTGGCTGAATTAAATATTATTTTAAAACTTTTAAACAGGAAAGAAATAAAACGTATACTAAATTGGCTGAAGAAGATGAATAATCAATGCACTTAAAGATCACATGAAAAATCTCCAAACTGAAAAAGATTCATTGTAGGAAGAAAACAAAACAAAACAAAAAAACCCAGAAAAGTAGAAGCAACTGGAAATTCCAATCATCACAGAAATTCATTAAGAACAAAAAATGAATTTTCACCACCTATCCCATTTAGACAGAATATTTATGCTGTGAAGATAAAGGAAAAGTTTTCCAGAGCAGATTGTATGTGAAGATCTGGATATCCACGAAGTATACCAAAGTTCACTTAGCATACTTGAAGTCATCAGTGGCTGTTACTGAAGCCAGCTTGCTTCCCATGAAAGAGATGCTGAGGATGATGGACTGGGAGTGGTGCTGACTGAGAGGTATCTGTTGTTGTTCAGTTGTTAAGTCGTGTCTGCTCTCTGCTACCCTACGGACGGCAGCACAGCAGGCTCCTCTGTCCTCTGCTGTCTCCTGGAGTTTGCTCAAACTCATGTCCATTGAGTGAGTGATGCCATCCACCATCTCATCCTTTGTTTCCCCATCTCCTCCTGCCCTCAATCTTGCCCTGCATCAGTCTTTTCCACTGAGTCAACTTTTCCAAACAGGTGGCCAAGGTTTTGGAGTTTCAGCTTCATCATCAGTCCTTCCATGGACAATTCAGGGTTGATTTCCTTTAGATTGACTGATTTGATCCCCTTGCTGTATCAAGGGGATCAAGCATCAATCCTTCGGGGCTCAGCCTTCTTTATGGTCCAACTCTCACAGTAGTCCCTACATGACTACTGGAAAAATTAGCATAAAAGAGGAGAGTGAAAAAGTTGGCTTAAAGCTCAATATTCAGAAAACTAAGATCATGGCATCCAGTCCTATCACTTCATGGCAAATAGATGGGGAAACGGTGGAAACAGTGGCTGACTTTATGTTTTGGAGCTCCAAAATTACTGCAGATGGTGACTGCAGCCATGAAATTAAAAGGTGCTTACTCCTTGGAAAGAAAGTTATGACCAACCTAGACAGCATATTAAAAAGCAGAGACATTACTTTGCCAACAAAGGTCTGTCTAGTCAAGGCTATCGTTTTACCAGTAGTCATGTATGGGTGTGAGAGTTGGACTATGAAGAAAGCTGAGCACTGAAGAATTGATGCTTTTGAACTGTGGTGTTGCAGAAGACTCTTGAGAGTCCCTTGAACTGCAAGGAGATCCAAGCAATCCATCCTAAAGGAAATCAGTCCTGGGTGTTCATTGGAAGGACTGATGTTGAGGCTGAAACTCCAATAGTTTGGCCACCTGATGCGAAGAGCTGACTCATTTGAAAAGACCCTGATGTTGGGAAAGATTGAGGGCAGGAGAAAAACGGGACAACAGAGGATGAGATGGTTGGATGGCATCAGCGACTCAATGGACATGAGTTTGGGTAGACTCCAGGAGTTGGTGATGGACAGGGAGTCCTGGTATGCTGCAGTTCTTGGGGTCACAAAGAGTCAGTCAGACACGACTGAGCAACTGAACTGACTGACTGATACTTGATATTATAAATCGAGTGTTTAGCAGAAGCTGAGAGACCACTCAGGAGCCCTCAGATTCTAGAGAAGGAGGGCATCTCTGTGACTGGTCTTGATCCAGTGTCCTGCTCCCAGCGTGGACCAGGCACCTCACAACCTCTGTCAGGAGCTGAGGCATCAGCTTCTCCGTGGGACTGAAGGAGAGCTCTTGCTGGTATTCCTGGCAATGGACGGGATTGGCTTGTTCTTTCAGTTAAGCCTGCCCTCTGAACAGGGTGCCGCTGTCCCAGGCTCTGACCCTTCACTCATCCCTTCGTCAGATGAGCCCGAGGACTCCTGGGGAAGAGCCCCTGAGAGGAGGACCCCAGCCCAGTGCTGCCAGCCATGCCTCAGAATAAACAGCCCACAGTGACCATTCAAAAGTGACTGGAGAGGGCGAGGGTGGGATGATTTGGGAGAATGGCATTGAAACACGTGTATTATCATATGTGAAATGGATCATCAGTCCAGGTTCGATGCATGGGACAGGGTATTCAGGGCTGGTGCACCGGGATGACCCAGAGAGATGGGATGGGGAGGGAGGTGGGGGGCGGTCAGGATGGGGAAGACATATAAACCTGTGGTTGATTTATGTCAATGTATATAGCAAAACCACTACAATATTGTAAAGTAATTAGGCTCCAATTAAAATGAATAAATATATTTTTTTTTAAAGTGACTGATTCTTGCCCTGTTGAAGGAGGCACTCACCCCTTCCTCACCCTTTCCTCCCAGGCCTCAACATACAGTGGGGAGGCAATGCTGCCAGCCTGAGCCCCTTAGGAAAAGATGGACGACTGTCTTCCACTGAAAAGCTACTAAATGTCCACTAAAGCCCTTGCTGTTCTAAATGAGAAAAAAAAAAAAAAAAACAACAACCCTTATTCCAGAAAGCAGGTTGAGGGCTAATGTATTTGGGTAGCCCTTCACCGAGGCTGTCTCATGGCTCGGAACACCTTCCACTGGTCAGATGAACTGTCTCTACACCCTAAAAACAGATGAGTCATCTTCATTTTGATCCCACATGCCAAGGAAACTGTTTCTGAAGATTCAAAACCAGGACAAAAGTACTTTCTTCCGCTACTAAATAATTTGATATTTTTCTTTCAGTTTTATTGCTATTAAGTGATTATACAACGCCATAAATGAAAATTTGACAGGATTATAGTTATTAAATAGCGTTTTATAGATTATCTAAATGTGGCTCATCAGTTAATTTTTTCAGTTTAGCTTTTTTAAAGCAGCATCATTATAGTATTTGTATTGCTAACAGTCCACAGATAATCCGGAAACACAATTTTTTTAAAAAGTTTATTTGTTCTTGTAAGATAATTTTTTTTCCCTCTGTTTAATTTTATTGTGCATGCCTGGTAAGTCACTTTAATTGTGTTCAATTCTGTGTGACCCTATGGACTGTAGCCCACCAGGCTCCTCTGTCCATGGGATCTCCAGGCAAGAATACTAGAGTGGGTTTCCACATCCTCGTCCAAGGGATTTTCCTGACTCAGGGATAAAACCCATGTCTCTTGAGTCTCTTGCATTGGCAGGCAGATTTTTTTTTACCACTAGGGCAACCAGGGAAGCCCCATTTAATATTATTGCTATTATTTAAGTAATTATACAATACTTCAAATGGACTTGACAAGATTATAGAGTTGTGTTTTTATAAAATCTCATTTTGTAAGTGTATTAGAAAAATGGTTTCACCTTCTTTTATCTCCAGAGAATGTACATGTACCACTTTTGTAATTGTTGTTTAACAATATCTGTATTGATCTAAAAAACAGAAGTATTAGTCTTCTCTTAAAGTAGTTTAAAATTTTCTTTCATTTGGTTTCATTGTAGATAAGCAATTACATAATTACTCAGATGGAAACTCTATAGAATTATAATTCTTAGGACAGTACTTTACATTTTTATCTCCTTTAAACATGAATTTTGTGAGCAAATTATTTCCTTTTCCCCAATCTCATGATAATGTAGAGCATTTCAGTTTTGCTGTTTATAGTCTTCCGAACAGTGGCAGTAGTAAGAATTTGACAGGAGAGTTCCACAGTTAGAGAGATTTGAAACTGAGATTATTTCTGCATACCAAAACCTACATCTTGACTAATATATTTTACTTTATAAATTTGTGTTTTAAAAATACCTTGGGGAACACGTCATGTGTCTAAATATCCTTTGTTTCAATAATCGTTGTTTCATGTAGCTTTTAGAGATTCTGAGAAGCGGCCAGCTTTGCCTGTGTAACCCAGGTCTGGGAAGGAATTAGGCATTCACAGTGGGAGCAACACTATATCTCAGATTATTTCTTATGACACCTTTCTCTTGCCCCATAACATGTACCCATGTCCCCCAAGGTCAGTGTTTCATGGAGCACATTTAAGGAAAACAGTTGCAGGTATGGTGGAATCCTTGGGGTGTTTAACAGGGAATCTGAACTCAATTTACCATTTGAAGCCACACATGGCCACACTCTCCTGGTGCTGATCTCCATGGGGTTTCTGCTGAGAGGAAACCTTAATTTGCATTGAAAAAGTCCCAGTTTGTGAATCAGTTTGTGTCTGACTCTTTGTCAGTTTGTATCTGACTCTTTGCAGCCCCACAGACTGTGGCATGCCAGGCTTCCCTGTCCTTCACTGTCTCCCAGAGTTTGCCCAGGTCCATGTCCATTCAGTCAGTGATGCTATCCACCCACCTCATCCTCTGCCACCTTCTTCCCCTTCTGCCCTCAATCTTTCCCAACATCAGGGTCTTGAATTAGGTTTATTCTAAGAAAAAATACCATTATTATGTAAATTATTTCATGTTATTTTTTGTCTTTCCAAGGGCTAATTAATGTTGCTACATTAAATTAACATAATTGTGTCAAAATGCTTAAATTCTCCTGTCATTTTTGCATAGTACTCAGAACTTAATGACCCAATTCAGAACTACTAGTATTATTCTTAGGTAAGTGACAAAATTAAAACTAGAAACCAGATGTCTCACTGAGAATTAGGAAGCAATAATGTTTCAAAATCACTAATTATTGAATCTCTACTAGGTATCAGGCTCTGTACAAAGACTTTTCAGGCTTTATTCAATTTATTTCTAAAAATATCAAGGTAAGTGACATTATTGCAATATTATAGGTGAAGAAATTGAAGTTTAGAAAGGTTAACTAGCTGGCCCAATGGCAGAGCAAGAATTTGAAGCCAAATGGTTTAGACTATAAAACCCATTTTCTCTTCACTTTGTCAAGCTGTCTCTAATCCAACAGTACTTTTATTGATTAAATATCTTCTCTTGTGTCACGTTTTATCTTCTTCTCTGCCAGGCACTTTCACATGCAAATAGGAGTCTCATTTAACCCCAGGGAAATACTGTGCAAATTGCTTTTTTAAAATAATTTACAGATAGGAAAACTGCAGCTCTGTGAGGGAGGGACAGTTCCCAAAGTCACATGACTTATGTGGCAAAATCCAGGTACCACAACTTCGCAATGAACCTGTGGTGGCATCACATTTTTTTCTGTTTGTGTCTGTTCATCAGGGTGAGCTTCTTCTTCTTTTTTTTTTTTTAATTATTTTTTTATTATTTATTTATTTATTTTTTAATTTTAAAATCTTTAATTCTTACATGTGTTCCCAAACATGAACCCCCCTCCCACCTCCCTCCCCATAACATCTCTGTGGGTCATCCCCATGCACCAGCCCCAAGCGTGCTGTATCCTGCGTCAGACATAGACTAGCGATTCAATTCTTACATGATAGTATACATGATAGAATGCCATTCTCCCATATCATCCCACCCTCTCCCTCAGCTTCTTATTGTATTGTCAGTGACCTCAGCACATGGATAATCTCATATAGGGTGAAGATGAATTCATCATACATGTTCAGCCAAATGATTGAAAATAAGATATACATGGGACCTAGAAATCTCCTTCCAAAAATATCCAACGGACTTCCCTGGTGGTCCAGTAGTTAAGAATCCACCTGCCAATGCAGGGGACTCTGTTTGATCCATGGTCTGGGAAGATTTCATGTACCGTGGAGCAACTAAGCCCGAGCACCACAAGTACTGAAACCTGCGTGCCCTGGAGCTCCTGCTCCACAACAAGAGAAAACACCACAAAGAGAAGCCTGCGTACCACAAGGAAGAGTGGCCCCAGCTCGCCACAACCAAAACAGTCTGAGTGCAGCAATGAAGACCCAGCACAGCAATAAAATGAATGAATAAATACATCAATAATTTTTTAAAATATGTAAGCTAAAGATCATGTGCTAGGTAGCCCCTGCCTTCCAGACAGCTCCCGTGCATCTTTCCTTTGTTTCCCATCCGAGGAGGTTGCCCACATGGACACCATGAATCAGCCCCTTGCAGCCTCTGGTTTTGCTTTGTCCAGCCCAGACCCAGTATGGTCGTTCCTTTTGCGCTTGCCATGAACATTGGAAAGAACATGAGTTTTGAGTTAGACGCACACCTCATTTTCTTGTCTACAATTAATGTTTACAGGCCAACCATGCACCAGGCAGTGTGTTGGTTCCATGGTTGTGAAATCAGTTACTCATAGTCTCTGAACTCCATAAGCAATTTTTAATGTACATGTGTGTTCTAAGACACTTTAGTCATGTCTGACTCTTTGAGACCCTATGGACTGTAGCCCACCAGCCTCCTCTGCCCATGGGAGGATCCAGGCAAGAATACTGGAGTGGGTTGCTGTGCCCTCCTCCAGGGGATCTTTGCGACCCAGGGAAGGAACCCATGTCTTTTATGTCTCCTGCATTGGCAGGCAGTTTCTTTACCACTAGTGCCACCTGGGAAAGCCCTTGAATGTACACACTAGTACGTATAATAATAATAATAATAAGAGCAAGTCCAATAATCTTAGTAGTGCATTTTATGTGACTCAGTAGATTCCAGATATCACTTCAATGGGATATCAGCATGAGAATTATCAGAGGTATTTATCTCATTGTTTCATGCCAAGTCTTTACAACATGATACGTATTTTATACTTAGAACGCATGTCCGTTTGAGCCTTCTGCATTGAAGTGCTCCATGTGGTTTATGGCCATCAAGTAGGAGCACACGAGACTAATAGGGGAAGAAAAATGTAAAAGCAAACAAGTATAGTAATGCCATCCTGTCCTGAGACAAAATGTGTGTCTGTCATGCACCAGTTCTTATATTCAACTGGTAAAGAGGAGGATAATAGAAACATAAGTTGGAACTTCCTTTGTTCATATATTGATACAATTAAGTTCATAGTGATGCAGGTGGTGAGGAGCAAACTTACAATTAGGGGGAAAGCCTTAGCAATACGTGAAGACTAAGACATATGCTCAGAACTCTAGAATTGTATTCCTCTAAGTGCAAGGGATGTGCACTTAGCTGGCTTCAAGCACTGCTCTACTTTCCATGTTGTTAAGCTCTCTTGTAAAACTCAAATACATTTTACAAATTGTTTAAAAAAATAATTAATGGAGAAGACTATGCCCATCTGAAGTAGCTGAAGCTGGGCTGTGTTATAAATGAACATATTTAAGGGCTCGCATCTCAAGAGAAACCTCAATAAACCATCAGAATTAAAAAGGGCCTTTGACCATGCTACATAGTGAAAATTCCAAAGGAGACATAATTGTGTATGTGTGTCTTTACTAAGATTGCTGGAGTTGCTTTCTAATTCAATTATTTATCTATTTTTTATTTTTAGCATTTTGGTTTGAAGTTTCATGAGTGTTGAGTTCTAGAACACCAGCAGCAACATAAACCATGGTATTTTTACTAATAGTGTTGTATAACAAGAGCTTTTTTTCAGTTAATCCAGCCATGTTAGTACAGAAACACCCACATCTCAAGCATAACGGTAGAAAAGATATTCAGTTTTACCCGTAGGTCCAAATGTTCAGACAAGAAGACATGGTTCAGCTAACCTTGATCTGGGATCAAATCCTAGCTCTGTTGATGTCTACCTGAGGGGTAAGGACACATTTCCTCCCCTTTCTGACCCTCAATTTCCTGTCTATAATTATTTCCCTTGCAGGGCAGTACATCCTTTACGGGATAATAGTGAGAGCTAAATAGAAGTCGATGGGGCTCATGATTCTATGTAAATACTTGAGAAATGTGAGTTCTCCTCTGAGCCCCACTGGGGAACAGAACAGATAAAACCTCTGACACTGACTCACTGACCTCATAGGCAGAGCCCATGTCTTATGCACCTTCTTGTAGAATCTTTAACTCAACAGGGAAGTCCCATTTAGTCTATAATTCCGAGGAGTCAGAATACATTTGCCTTTGACGTCTAGCTCTACACACTCACCTTAGTTTGACTCTCTTTGATGATGCCAGAAAACAAAGCAAAGTTAAAACAAACAAACAAACAAAAATACTGCTTCTCTAAGCAGATACTGGTGGCCTTCAGAAACGTGCCGCCATAACCCTTATGTGTAGACTTAGAATGAAAGTGCTCAAGTAGTAATAGGTACTGCTGCTCTTCTGCAGACAGCACATGGCAGGCACTCTGAGAGATCCTGGGTTTGGTTTTGTTTTGTTTTTAAATTTCAGTGAGTCAGATTTCATTATCATTAACTTCAATTTCTAATTCACCCCCAATAAATCAGTCAGCTCAAAACTCAAAACAATGATGGAGAAGAACATAGAAATTGACCAATGACATGGGCTTTGGATGCTTTCAGAAGGTGCTCCGATGGTTCTAGACTTTCCTTTGGAGAATGGACCACCATATGGAGGGATCTCTAAAGCAGGAGACCCTCAGGAATTGGCAGGGACATTCCACTGGCTGGGACCAGGAAGGCTGCCCCACAGACCATCCTTTGTTGTCCCACCTTTGTTCAGCTATGTGTCTATAGCCTGTTGTGGGTGTCTCCTCTGCAGAAGGAAACAGGAACCCACTCCAGTATTCCTGCTCAAGAATTCCAAGGAGAGAGGAGCCTGGTGGGCTGCATACAGTCCATGGGATTGCAAAGAGTTAGACATAACTGAGTGACTAACGCGTGTGCACACATGCACACACACACACACACACTTCAGTTCAGTTCAGTTCAGTTCAGTCGCTCAGTCATGTCTGACTCCTTGCAACGCCATGAATCACAGCGCGCCAGGCCTCCCTGTCCATCACCAACTCCCAGGTTCACTCAGACTCACGTCCATTGAGTCAGTGATGCCATCCAGCCATCTCATCCTCTGTCGTCCCCTTCTCCTCCTGCCCCCAATCCCTCCCAGCATCAGAGTCTTTTCCAATGAGTCAACTCTTTGCATGAGGTGGCCAAGGTATTGGAGTTTCAGCTTTAGCATCATTCCTTCCAAAGAAATCCCAGGGCTGATCTCCTTCAGAATGGACTGGTTGCATCTCCTTGCAGTCCAAGGGACCCTCAAAAGTCTTCTCCAACACCACAGTTCAAAAGCATCAATTCTTCGGTGCTCAGCTTTCTTCACAGTCCAACTTTAACATCCATACATGACCACAGGAAAAACCATAGCCTTGACTAGACGGACCTTAGTTGGCAAAGTAATGTCTCTGCTTTTGAATGTGCTATCTAGGTTGGTCATAATTTTTCTTCCAAGGAGTAAGCGTCTTTTAATTTCATGGCTGCAGTCACCATCTGCAGTGCTTTTGGAGCCCAAGAAAATAAAGTCTGACACTGTTTCACTGTTTCCCCATCTATTTCCCATGAAGTGATGGGAACAGATGCCATAATCTTCGTTTTCTGAATGTTGAGCTTTAAGCCAACTTATTCACTCTCCACTTTCACTTTCATCAAGAGGCTTTTTAGTTCCTCTTCACTTTCTGCCATGAGGGTAGTGTCATCTGCATATCTGAGGTTATTGATATTTCTCCTGGCAATCTTGATTCCAGCTTGTGTTTCTTCCCGCCCAGTGTTTCTCATGAGGTACTCTGCATAGAAGTTAAATAAGCAGGGTGACAATATACAGCCTGATGTACTCCTTTTCTTATTTGGAACCAGTCTGTTGTTCCATATCCAGTTCTAACTGTTGCTTCCTTACCTGCATACAGATTTCTCAAGAGGCAGGTCAGGTGGTCTGGTATTCCTATCTCTTTCAGAATTTTCCACAGTTTATTGTGATCCAGACACTCAAAGGCTTTGGCGTAGTCAATAACACAGAAATAGATGTTTTTCTGGAACTCTCTTGCTTTTTCAATGATCCAGCAGATGTTGGCAATTTGATCTCTGGTTCCTCTGCTTTTTCTAAAACTAGCTTGAGCATCAGGAAGTTCACGGTTCATGTATTGCTGAAGCCTGGCTTGGAGAATTTTGAGCATTACTTTACTAGCATGTGAGATGAGTGCAATTGTGTGGTAGTTTTAACATTCTTTGGCATTGCCTTTCTTTGGGATTGGAATGAAATCTGACCTTTTCCAGTCCTGTAGCCACTGCTGAGTTTTCCAAATTTGCTGGCATATTGAGTGCAGCGCTTTCACAGCATCATCTTTCAGGATTTGAAATAGCTCAACTGGAATTCCATCAACCTCCACTAGCTTTGTTCATAGTGATGCTTTCTAAGGCCCACTTGACTTCACATTCCAGGATGTCTGGCTCTAGGTGAGTGATCACACCATCATGATTATCTGGGTCGTGACGATCTTTTTTGTACAGTTCTTCCGTGTATTCTTGCCACCTCTTCTTAATATCTTGCTTCTGTTAGGTCCAGACCATTTCTGTCCTTTTCAAGCCCATCTTTGCATGAAATGTTCCCTTGGTATCTCTAATTTTCCTGAAGAGATCTCTAGTCTTTCCCATTCTGTTCTTTTCCTCTATTTCTTTGGATTGATTGCTGAAGAAATCTTTCTTATCTCTCCCTGCTATTCACTGGAACTCTGCATTCAGATGCTTATATCTTTACTTTTCTCCTTTGCTTTTTGATTCTCTTCTTTTCACAGCTATTTGTAAGGCCTCCCCAGACAGCCATTTTGCTTTTTTGCATTTCTTTTCCATGGGGATGGTCTTGATCCTTGTCTCCTGTACAATGTCATGAACCTCATTCCATAGTTCATCAGGCACTCTATCTATCAGATCTAGGCCCTTAAATCTATTTCTCACTTCCACTGTATAATCACACACACTTAGATATCACTAATACAAATATAGCACAAATGGAAAAGAAAGGGTCCCCTCACCAACCTCCTTGACATGAGGTTCTTTTCTGGAAGTCCATTTTAATCATTCTCCCTGAGTTCAGACTTCATCATCATCATCATCTATTGTAATCATCCCAGATGTGGCTGAGAGGTGCCTGGAAGACTCACCTTCTCACTCTTGTGAGCTTTAGGAAGCTCCCAGGGTGGCTGGTTCGCCAGCTGGGAGCAGTGCATGCCCTTATCCACTTGCCCTCCCTTGAGCCACTCTGGCACCAACAGTTGGCAGGTCAGCTGCTCGGGGACCCCAAGCGGGGTGACACAGAGAGCTCTCTGGGTGCCAGCCCTTGGCTGCACATGTGGTTCACCCTGTCAGAGCCTCCTGGCTTAGAGCTTGCAGAGGACACAAGATGACAAAGAATCTCTCGCCCTTTGCCGTCACTAGAGAGGACTTCTTGACTACTACTCAGAGCCCAGAGAACTCCTCTGCCGTGTGACCAACGCTGCCTTGTGTCCCTTTTGCTGCTATCTCAGTGGCCTCTGCAGGAGGCTCCCACACTCTGGTGACAACGCCAGCTGGGGCCTTGACAGCTTGCCTGTGATTCTTAGAGTGCTCTGAGAGGTGTGGGCTTGCCTTTGGTCTGCAGAGACTCCAAGCCCCTCATTTAATTAGTTTATTTAAATCCGGAATTTCTCTAGGTTATCAAAAGTGGTAGTAAAGATAGTGGAAAATTAATCCAACCAAAGATGTAGACATAGGGAAAGGTTGGTTTCCTCTTTCGGGGTATTAACATTCACTAAACTCTGCATTCCAATTATCTGTAAAATGATTTTTTTTTTAAAGTTTATGTCTGGTTTGGTATTCAAAGCAGACAATGGTTCTGTTGAAAAAAAAAAAAAATGTAGGACAGCTATAGAAATTAGTACAGGCCCCTAGGCCCAGGGTCTTTCAAAGAAATGAGGCCAGACTCAAACAAACTCAGGATAAGGAAAGGGAAGAGGTAAACAGACTTTGAAAATGCCTCCCTGCCTGCCACACCATAAAAATTCCTGCTCGGAGTCACTGCCAGCAGACGCCACCTTGTTTTGTCTTGGTTGCCTGGTTTATTTTTCCATGTTTCTCTGCTGCAGTTACCAACTTTTAAAATTATAATCATATAGTATTTGTCTTGTAGCATTTTTTTAAAGTTTTCAGTAAATTTGTTTAAAAGGTCACCCTCTGGGGACTGGGGGTAGGGTCATGTATTCTGAGAGTTGATTTCCTCCCACTTTATTTCTCAGACCTCCCTTGTCACTTGCATGGGAAAATTTCGCATGTGAGCTCAGAATCGCAGGGATGTCATTTGATGCTTTGGAGTCCCCTGGCCTGCCCTGGTCACTCCCTGCATCCAGAAATCTCTCCCTGCTCCAAACAAGCCTCAGGGACATTGATCAGACCCACAAACCCTGTGCACAGGTTCCACATTGCAAAGGCTTATACAGCTCACTTTACCTAAGCCTCAAGATGCTGGTACCAAGAATCTATTAGGCATAGCTCCCAGCACCTACCAGCATCTTTCACATCCTCCTAGGTTTAGTCCAATTCTGAGAGGTAGTTAGGGAGGAGTAGAGCATCCCACAAAATGTGATGGCTCAAATAATGGTCCCATGGTTTTCTCACACATTTATGGTGAGGACAGGGCTGAGAGGGTATAAGCTGGGCAGCTGGAAGGCCTCACTCTCCCACCTATCCCCTGCCCTTGAGTGTCTCCCAAGGTGGGGTACAGAGCAACATGCATGCCACGTAGCCGTCCTGACCAATGCCATCAGTTAAGGTAGCATGAATAAGTTCCTTTCACTGCAAGGAGATCCAGGTGTAGGGCAGGGGAAGATGGCTCAGATATAAGCACGGATTCATGCTCAGAACAGTTTGTTGCAAAGGTTCTCCTGTTTTCTTTCATTCCCCTTGTTTGCTCTTGCTGATGTTGGGACTACTTGCTTTGTTTCATTGGTTGGTTGGATTCTGTTTCTTTTCATCATTGAAGCTGGCAGGTGGTCCAGCCAGGATGTAACCTCTGGCTGTTCTGACGCTGAACCCAAGTGGAGACTCAAGATCTAGACAGTCTTCTTGGTTTTGCTATTAAAGGATGCAGAGCAATTGACCTAAAGCCTAGAGGTCTGCTTTTCATTATGTCCACTCTGTCTTGTGCTCCTTCCCATGGAGGCTGTGTCTCCCACACTCGGGGTGAAGATCTAGTCCTGGACTCGCCATCTGGTTCCATTCAATTCCTGGCTCTTTGGCCTCACAGCTTTGGCTGGGTGGGTTGCTTGTCACTTAAGACTTACTCTTTCACAGATAGAAGGGGACAACCATAACGCCCACCTCATATCTCTGTAGGGGGATGGGGGGGCCTCTGTGAGGATGCTAGGTGAGCCCTTGGGGAAGCTATATTCCAATACATGGTCTTCTAGATTCAGCACATGCCTGTACTTTGACCCATCAGAGCAGGAGAACCCCTTGCCTTCAAGACACCATTCAAGCTAAAACGACGAGGAAATCAGCAGTGCTCTTAACAGAGAGAGACACAAGGCCTGCCAACATTCTGGGGGCCATGCAAGCTTGCTAGAGTCTCACTGGGTTTTACAAGAGAGAGGAAACCCCCTCCAAAATGCAGACCAGCTGCCCCACCTGCCAGATGAGATATGCCTTCATAGTCAGGTTTGATTTGATTTTAAGGAAATATAGCAATGCACTCTTATTTTTAGAACTGTTCTTGCCATAAGAAACATACAGTGGAGTCCTCTGTAATTCTCCAACAAAATTGCAAAATATCACAATCCTTTGGAAGGGAAAATTACTGCAAAGTTAACTGGCAAATGCAGAACACTCATCCCTGTACACATGTGGTTCCTTTAGTTTTCCTGAGATCATTCCTTTCCATTTTTGTTGACACCCAGATCCATTCTGTCCCCCAAGGCACACGCCAGCCTATCTTGCAACACATATCGTGTGTCTGCGTGGCAGGCAAAACACTAGATGTTTCACTTACATTGTCTCATTTCATCTTCATATCATCTCTGCCAAGGAGATGCTCGTACTATAGAAACCAGATGAGGACATTGAGGATAACTTCAGTTAAGTAGGTCACCCCAAATAATGCACGTATCAATTTTTATTTATTTTTTTTAAGTGAGGTCATTACAGGAAAGGCTGGAGGCAGTTCAGTCATCGTCCTGCAGCACCCCTGATGGGCCTTTTCGAGACCTGGGTGGACACTTCAGGGTGAGGCTGTGAAGGAGGACCCCACGGTGAGCCACCAGGACTCGCTCTGAGAGCACTGGGGCTTTTGCTTCAGGTTCTGGCTCTGGCCAGGCCCCACCTCCACCCACCTCCACATTCAAGTCCCACAAATTCTGCAGAGACAACTCCTGCTGGGACTTTAGCTCCTTCAAGCCCCGGCTCGGTCATCCCTGAGGTGATCGGCCGAGCCCAGGGAAAAAGAGAGACACACACTTGTCTATCATGCCCCTGTGCTTTGGGATTTCTTCTTCCTAAGTCCTTACAAGGTCCCTGCAAGGTCAGCATGCTCACCATTTCAATTTAGAGACAGAACACGGGGGCTGGACGATGTGAGTGGAGTCTCCCAGCTTAACAAGGAATCAGGGCAGAGGCGAGGGTCCCACGGTCTGTGGCTCACACCCAAGCAGGACCATCTCGTCTGTGCTCAGCAGAGACCAGGGAAGGGCCACGTGGATGCGGATCCTGCGGTGATTCCCCTCCATGCGTTGATTTTAAAGTGTGATTAAGGACTTGCTCTCTAATTATTAACATGTTTTAAACATTTTCTCCTCAAGGAGATAATGAGTTTAAGGTGGTACCCCCATGACTGAGCATTTTTCCTTGAATTCTGCGCTTGTCCTGGTTGCTGGCCACATGATAGTACTGAAGAGGTAATTATTCATTAGGTGGCCAGTCAGGATTTTAAATGTCCTTCTCTGGGATGTGAAGAGGATTTTTGCTATCCTTGAGGCATAAAATGTAAAAAGTTAAGTGTCCATGAAACTCAAACGAAAAAGAAGTGTGATTACCTTTGCCTCGCTACATGCTCAGCTAAAACACTGAGTGGTCAGATGGCCGCCATGTTGACCCAACAACCAACAGACATTGCTTCCTCATCTGCGTTATCACCAACAGCCATATAGCTAAGTTTATGACACCTATTGTAACTCAGAATGCTTGCAGAAATTGTGGACAAAGTGTTCATTCTCTCTGCAGAATTTAGGGAGATTATTTGTCATTGATCCATGCCTTTGACACAGTCAGCGTTTTTTGTCCCAAACTATTTCTCCCTCTTCCATGCTTAACTGTGTAGTAAACATATCTGAATCTCTCTCTACCTCAGTTTTCTCATTTGTAAAGTGGGGCTCGTTACACCGGCCTCACAGAATAGCAGACCCTACTTCACACAGTTGTTGTGAGAATTAGGAAGGAGACAAGATGGAGGAGCAAAAGGACCTTGAGCTCACCTCTGCTCAGGAGAACACCAAAACCACAGTGAACTCCTAAACAACCATCAACAGCTATTGTGAGAATTAAATGAACAGCTGAGAACAATTCAGCACAGTACATAGAATATTGTAGTCATGAACCAAATATTTGCTCTATGCAGGTTAGACATAAGAGATGCAGGTTCGATCCCAGGGTCAGAAAGATTCCCTGGAGGAGGTCACAGCAACCCACTCCAGTATTCTTGCCTGGATAAGCCCATGGACAGAGGAGCCCAATGGTCTGCAGTTCATAGGGTCGCAGAGAATTGGACACAACTGAAGCGACTTAACATGTAATCAAGCACTCATTCTATGTTTAGCTTAAAACCCTCGATAAGTGTCAGCCTAGTAACAATTGATTTTTGAAGGGGAGCTAAGAGTAATTACTTTTTAAACCTCTTTGCATTCATTTTGTTTTTTTTTTTCATCAGCATCTATGCTTACTTATTTTATAGCCGTTTAACATGAAAAACCGACCTTTTATATCACATTAAAAGATGAAGATGGATGGAAAATGATAATGCAAGGTTGAGATACACATGCTGTGTGGTCAGGTAGGTTTCCTCACTAACTAAACAAGTGGATTTCAAAATAAAAGGCAAAGGATCCCCAACCATAATGTCAGAAAAAAATAATAGGATTTCTATGCATATTTGCTTTCCTCTAACAAGCCAGACTTCAGCAATACGTGAACCATGAACTTCCAGATGTTCAAGCTGGTTTTAGAAAAGGCAGAGGAACCAGAGATCAAATTGCCAACATCCACTGGATCATCAAAAAAGCAAGAGAGTTCCAGAAAAAACATCTATTTCTGCCTTATTGACTATGCCAAAGCCTTTGACTGTGTGGATCACAATAAGCTGTGGAAAATTTTGAAAGAGATGGGAATACCAGACCACCTGACTTCCCTCTTGAGAAACCTATATGCAGGTCAGGAAGTAACAGTTAGAACTGGACATGGAACAACAGACTGATTCCAAATAGGAAAAGGCTGTATATTGTCACCCTGCTTATTTAACTTATATGCAGAGTACATCATGAGAAACGCTGGGCTGGAAGAAACACAAGCTGGAATCAAGATTGCCGGGAGAAATATCAATAACCTCAGATATGCAGATGACACTACCCTCATGGCAGAAAGTGAAGAGGAACTAAAAAGCCTCTTGGTGAAAGTGAAAGAGGAGAGTGAAAAAGTTGGTTTAAAGCTCAATATTCAGAAAAGGAAGATCCTGGCATCTGGTCCTTTCACTTCATGGGAAATAGATGGGGAAACAATGGAAACAGTGTCAAACTTTATTTTTGGGGGCTCCAAAATCTCTGGAGATGGTGACTGCAGCCATGAAATTAAAAGATGCTTACTCCTTGGAAGAAAAGTTATGACCAACCTAGGTAGTATATTCAAAAGCAGAGATATTACTTTGCCAACAAAGGTCCATCTAGTCAAGGCTATGGTTTTTCCAGTGGTCATATATGGATGTCAGAGTTGGACTGTGAAGAAAGCTGAGTGCCTAAGAATTGATGCTTTTGAACTGTGGTGTTGGAGAAGACTCTTGAGAGTCCCTTGGACTGCAAGGAGATCCAACCAGTCCATTTTGAAGGAGATCAACCCTGGGATTTCTTTGGAAGGAATGATGCTAAAGCTAAGACTCCAGTACTCTGGCCACCTCATGCGAAGAGTTGACTCATTGGAAAAGACTTTGATGCTGGGAGGGATTGTGGGCAGGAGGAGAAGGGGACGACCGAGGATGAGATGGCTGAATGGCATCACTGACTCGATGGATGTGAGTCTGCGTAAACTCTGGGAGTTGTTGATGGACAGGGAGGCCTAGCGTGCTGCAATTCATGGGGTCGCAAAGAGTCGCACACGACTAAGGGACTGAACTGAACTGAACGTGTTAATAAACTGAGCTGTCCTGTTCATGTATAGATCTTGGCAAGCTATATGTAGAAAAGGAAGAATGAGGGGCAGTGGTGATGCAGTGCTTGAGACTCCATGCTTCCACTGCAACAGGGTTTATACATGGAGAGAACCAAGATCTCACACGCTGTGTGGTACTATGAAAATATTAATAAGTAAAATCTAAAATACTTTAAAAAGAAAGAACAAATACATTTATGTATTAGGAATAAAAGGTTTTTTTTTTTGTTTTTTTGTTTTTTTTTGCTAATTGAGCTTCAGGATCAGAAATTTCAAGGCTGCAGATTTAGTGATGGGCACCAGTGACGTGGGTGGAATTCGAGGTGGCACAGATATGGCCAAGTACTTAGACCAGGTTCTGTGAATCCTGAGCACTGCCTTCCGAAGTGTAAGAACTGGGTCCCCCAAGGCAGGTGCAAGGTCTGACATATTGTACAAGCTCAATAAATGTCAGCTGCTATTTTATTCTGATTAGCGAGGCCCTATGCTGAGTGTTCTATGATATCACTTCTAATTAACCCTCATGACAGTCATCCACAAGGATGCCATATTCTTCTATTTCAGGCACAGCCACCAGGGAGAGTGTGGGATTCGCTCAGTCAGGCAGCCTCTTCTCTTCAGAACTGGAGCCACAACCTGCATGTCAGGTGTACAGGCCCGGCTCTCCCGCGTTTTGTCCTCACCTGAATGGAGCCAAGTACAGAAGTGTCTGCCATCCAGTGAACTGAGGGCTTCCTGGGTGGCGCAGTTGGTAAAGAATCCATCTGTCAAGGCAGGAGACTCAAGGGCTGTGGGTTTGATCCTTGAATTGAGAAGATCCCCTGGAGTGGGAAATGGCAACCCCCTCCAGTATTCTTGCCTAGGAAATGTCATAGACAGATGAGCTTAGTGGGCTGCAGTCCATGGGGTTGCAAAGAGTTGGACACGACTGACCACGCACTACAAAAGGAGCCAGACACAGAAGTGTCTGCCGGCCAGGGAACTGAGGAGTTGGGTGAAACGGCCTGGTCTTTCCAGCCCACTCAGTGGGCTACGTAGGGAGGTTCCAATCTCCATCCCTTCATGGAGGTGATTTTAGGACCCAACAAAAACACACAGCACAGATGATGGGTTGCATAACCGACCACACGATCATGGCCCCAAAGTGGAAGAAAGGATACATGGGCTTCGGAGCCACACTCCTGGTGGGGACCCAGCCCTCTGCTCTCTTTATTTGGAAACTGGGGTCTTTCTTGTTTTCTGTGTCTCTAAGAGATGATAATACCTAGCCCTTAGGGACTTTGAGATAATCCAACACAATGTAAATTCCTTATGCATAGATCTCTGAAAAAAAATGCAATCGCTGCTACTCCATCTTACTTTTCTTTATAAAAGGAATAAATGTGTTCAACCGAACTATAACTGAACCTTGAAAGAAAAGTCAGCTATCTTACAAAAAGCCAGAAGCCATACCCCAGACAGAAAGGAGCATAATTCTTATCCCACATCCCTTCCTTAATGCCTTCTCTTCACATCACAGACCCAAGCAGGACCTTGGAGACCCCAGCCTTTTTTCATTTCTTAGTTACAGGAAATGAGGTCACAGGGTTTATATTTCTGGCCTAGAGTCGCACAGTGAGCGCAGAGCAGCGTCAGGACTCAACCCGACCCGGACTGTTCCTCCATAAGCCTCTGCCCGCCTCCTCGCTCCCTCTTGTCTGCCTGCTTCCTGGCCCTGGCTTTCCTTACTTGGTCCCCTCCCCCCCCGCCGCCTCCCCATCAATCTACCGAGCCTGAGACTCCAGACCTCCAAGGAATCCATGCAAATGAAGCTGCATGACATTGTGTGAGTGCTGTGCTCGTGGCTACTGTGGGTGACTCTGGGCCACTGTCTCCATTCCTGCCTTGATCCGTCTCTTCCGTGTTCACTGGGATGATTACTCTGGAGTTCTCAGGAACTTACCCAGATCCCGAAACCATTCCATGTACAGTATGATGCTGGCTGCCTGGAAACTTTTAACATGTGAGTGGTACCAAACATGCACAAATGACCACAAGTACATGTGGTCCACACAAGTGCACACAGACACCTGTGCCCTCACACACACAGCTCACATGTCCACACGTACATGCACTCACACACAGCTCAAGTACTGCACACACAATTCACAGTGCACACATAGACAAATATGCATGCATACACACACACAGAGCTCACACAGGACACACATAAACACTGGTTCACACACTCAGCTCACATAGTGTGCACACACATACACATGTGTGTATACAGCTAACAGACACACATGCACACACACAAATGTCCCCTCACACACAGCCCACATGTACACACACACGTGCACTCATTACACAGCTCAAATACTGCACACACAATTCACAGTATGCATACAGGCAAACGTGCACACACAGAGCTCACATGGCACACACATGCACACAGGTGCACATACTCAGCTCACACAGTGTACACACACACATGCACAGCTCACACATGCCACCCCTACATGTGCTCACACACACAGCTCACACATGTGCACTCAAACATATAATTCAAACACTGCACACATAATTCTCAGTGCACACACAGACAAATGAACATACATGCACACACATGGAGCTCACATGGCACACACATACACACAGGTGCACACACTCAGCTTTCACAGGGCACATACACACATGCACATGTGCACACACAGCTCACACAAGCATGCACACACCCAGAGCTTTTCCAAGCCATGTCATCTATTTTGCACCCCAGCCCTGAGTGATTGATCAGATGAATCAGAAAGCATGTGCAGCTCCGTCTCCTCTGAAGACAATCTGTGAGACAGAGCCTCCCTGAGCTGGTGAGAATGGCTGGCATCTGCAGACGTGGAAACCACTTACAGATATTATAAAACCCGCTCTGATTGTGTCATGACGATTGCTGACAGCTAGTGTCTGTCAGCTAGGGATAAAAAGGATAAGAAAAGAAAGAGGCTTTGCCCCCCGCTAAGGTGTCTCAGCTGGTGAGGCTGAGCCCCTGGTGTCCAGGAAAGATGCACCATCTTGTTTGTCCAGAGGCTCCAGCAAGTCCTCCTGAGGCCAAGCACCAAGGTGCTGGGGTCCCCCCCTCCCCACAGTTCCTGCATCCTTCACCCCTAACCCTTTTGACTGACGAGTGAGAACGGTACCTAGGAACAAAGGCTGTTACATAAAATCCAAGGCAGCATATTAATATTTCATTAGCATTTCTTTTCTCTCTCAGGCTGACTGGCAGCTCAGTCAAGATAGTGGCAAAGCTGATTTTAATTATTATTTTTTTCAACCTGCATCGCTTCTCTCACTGCCTTTTCCTGCTGTAAATCAGTCGGAATGTTCCCCTTCATTATTACCATAAGCGCTCAGCAGTCTCTAATTACTCCAAAGAATTTCTTATCTTTGATTTCTAAAGCTGAGATTTTCAAGGGAGAAGGAGGAAGAGGGAGAAAGCCACAATTAACCATGCAGCTGTTAGTTGTCTGCCTGAGTCTAGAACCGCACCGTCCCTGCCTGCTTGCTGGGCTGTTTGGGGCAACTGGATACAGGGGTGATGTGAGGGTCTTCGTATCAGGGAGAGCAATGTGGAACAGCCACCACCAATTCAGGCACACTCCTCAGAATCTATTTTTAATATCAAGATGATGAAAGAGCAGGCTGGAAAGGTATGGAGCACACATGCTAAATAGGCAACCCTGCATCCCAGCTCCCAGGGAGGAGGCTGCCCCTGCAGCCTGGGACACCAGGCTAGGGCACTCTCCAGGCACTCTCCATCACCTGAGCCTGTAGCCTCGAGACTCAGCCAGACACATCTCCTGCCAGGAAATATCAGAAACCACCTCTCAGAGACCTCTCTGCCGGGCAGACAGCATCCCTGGGCTGCTTCCCTGGAAACAGTTCTCCCCTCCCTGGGAGAGTGCAGACCAGAGAAGAGGGACCATCTCAGATGAGTGATGAAAAATATATAATCTCACCACCCTGGAGGCACATAGCCTTGTCATTAGATATAAAAAGCTTCTTTCAGGGGATTGCATTAGCTTCCTGGTATTATGACTTACAAGCGGAGCAAAATGCAAATTGAGGGTTTTCATGATAATCGGTCTTTTCTCTATTTCCCCAGAATTGAATCTGCCTCTGGCTGTCTCTTTGAGTTTTATTGTGTTGACGAGTCTCAAACTGATTATTCCTTGGAAAATAAGGAAATAAACAGAAATGAAGATAGAACACAGGGCATCTATCTAATAGAAATATTACTGATAGCTGGGATCCAGATAATGTTTGTGCTCATGTTCTCTTTGGGGTGGCATTCCCATCTGGGTAGCGGGGGTCAGTGTAAATGGGAGAGACAAGGACAACTGAAATTAAGCCACGGGTACATTCCAGACCAGCTGTGCTATACAGACATTCAACACCAGTGGCCCTCTCATAGGCTGATGGGGGGAGACCACCTGCACTAATGAGCCTGTGATTATTCAGCCCCTCGCATGGCTCATGTGGGCATCCCCTCTGGAGGGCAGCGCCGAGGGTTTATTGAAGGCAAGGCTGAAGATTTATGAGGCAGAAAGCACCCCAATCAGGGACTAGCTGAAACCTCTGCAACTCATTCCAATCTTGATGGCCAAGTGCTCCAAATGCAGTTTGAAAAGGTGAGACACCATCCCCATCACTCTAACTTGCTACAAGCACTTGGGGTGGGAAATCCAATGGACACATGAGCCCCGTGAGGCTACCGGCATGGAAGCATCCTATAAAGTGCCGTGAGGTGTCAGGAATGCTCAGAAGCCCTTCTGATTCCTGACTGGGGAGGAGACTGGAGTTTGAGCGGCAGAATCCACAGGAAAACCAAAAGCAGGGAGGCCGGGAGTGCAGAGCGCCCTGCTCTGACATTCAGGGGGCTCTCGGCCATGCAGAAAGCCCCTGAGAGCCCCGCTCCCCCACTCTCTCTTTCATCAAATGAGCAGGATGCTCTGCCTTCCTCATGGTGTTCATGAAGAGAATCCAGATAGACACACCAGGACCAGAGCAAAGGCAGTAAAATAAACCTCTTGCTTTCTGGTGAATGCAAGGTTATATATATTTACATCCACGCAACATTTGGTTTGACTGCACCTGGGTAAAGATGAACTTGCCCTTGATTAGACTCTTCCTCTCTGAACCAACTACCTTACTATTTAAAAAATACGTTGTTCTTATTCCCTAGTCTATTGCACTTTTATTTAATCAGGATCCTGTGTCTTTACCAGGATACGAGGTATCATTCCTCCAGAAATTAGTTTTGCCTTGATATATGGTAGAAGAATATAAGGGTGTCCCTTGTGGCTCAGCAGTAGAGAATCCACCTCCCATGCTGGAAACCTGGGTTCAATTCCTGGCTTGGGAATATCCCCTCGAGGAGGGGATGGCCACCCACTCCAGTATCCTTGCCTAGAAAATCCCACGGACAGAGGAGCCTGGTGGGCTACAGTCCATGGGGTCACAAAGAGTCAGACACGATTAAAGTGACTGAGCATCCACCCATGGAGAAGAATATAAATTTCTCATTGCATATTGAATTAAGCATCATGTCTTCAGAAGTTCCAGGCACACACAGTTCCACAGTGGTTTAAAGAAATGGCGTGATCAGTTCGGGGCTCACAGGCTCGCTCTCTGTCAGTGATTTAAAGTGGGAGGCATTGATTCAGGCATTAACAAGCCGCTGAGTCAGCACAGTCAGGAGGAAAGGCGCAGCTCTGGTTTCTCCATCTGTAAAATGAGATTGATAATCTCTTGCCACCATTACTCCCAAAGAGTATGTGTGAACACGGCTGAGAGCTTCGCCTGCTCAGAGAGGAAGCACAACCATATCCACTGGGTCCAGCAGCTACTAATTAAAACGGTATACATAAAATAATAAGGGTTGCGATAGGGTTGGTTCTCACCATCACAACACTGCAGTGGTGTCCAGAGCAGCTGTGCATGTATTCTCTACCTTTGCAGAGGAAGAAATTGAGATGGAGGAGGTCAGTCATTAACGAAAGTGATGAAGCTAACAAATGCCAGCTCACATCTGGCATCTAGAAGTCCATTCCCCACACTGACCTTTATATTTTGCCCTGTGCCATCTCCTTGCTCAGTCCTGACTCTGAGTACTTTATTTTTTTTTTTTTTTGCCCTCCTGGAACTGGAAAATTGGATTACGAGTCAGGAGACCTAGAGTCTACCCCAGGACTTCCTTGGGAAACCTCTTCATGTCTAAGAATATGGGGCTGTTCACTTATAAAAATTTGATGCCATCTGAAATTCAGTAAGGCTTTTCCAGTCCTAAACTTGAATGCATGCCATAGCATCACGTAAGGATGTAAAGGAGGGAAGGATAAATACCTTTTACTGGATCTATTACATAGTATAATTTTACTATATATTTTTGTTTGCATAAATCATGTAATGTGTGATACTTAGTACATTTTCAAAATTGGGTATTTGAAACAAAATTCATTTCTGAGAAATCTTACTATAAAACACAACAGAATATAAAAAAATGATCTGAGTTATAAAAGTTAGATTTAGACTCTTTCAAGACTACCTTTTTTAAATTAGAGGATACAACAGCATACAGTGGATAAGTAAGGTCCTCAGGATTAAAAAGCTATGGAAATTTTTTAAAGAAAAACTTAATTTTTAAAATTCCAACTTTTACATTTAAAACCAGATTTGAAGATACTCCAATCCCAAGTAAAAGCAAGGCAGATTGGTGTAAAAGTGGCCATTAAAAACCTAACTTCTAAAAAAGCCTTTCTTATTTTCCAAAAATTTGTCCTTTTAATTTTATTTATTTGGTTTGTTTGCTAAAGACCTTTTGTTTCCTAAAGTTCTTGTCAAAATACAACTCTGTAATATGAGAACACCATACACTTTTCATTAGATTTTGCTATCATCAATCTGTTAAATTCCCTTATTCACCAAGAGTTTTGGAAAATCTAGACAAAGAATAAGTGATTATTGCAGGGGAAATTAGAGACAGAAGGAAACACCCAGGAGAGTAGAACATTCCAGTATACAAGTGTTCCTCATGGGTAGTGTGACAGCTGAGAACATCCCTGTGATGGAGGGAACCAGCCAAAATTCCTTCCTTTGTTTACCTGGAGCTGAGCCTGAGTTCCAAGATGGCAAATCACACTTTCCAACCCTGAATATCATGAACAAGACTTACCCCAAACAGCTAATTTTCTAACAGGATAACTTAGACGTTATGACTGTGATCCATTAAAAGGAAAAGATAAATTAGAATCCACTCAAGACTGTGCGCTGTGCACTTGTTCTTGACTGGGGAAGATGACAAGTGATATGGTAGAGACAAAAAATACCAAGACACAGGTGCTTCCTCACCTCTGGTTTTCAATCCTGTAGGAAGACTGAAATATATGTTCCTATCCTCTGAACACAGCATAATCATTTCTTCACTCTTTAAGTGCTTGTTTGCACCCATAAGCTCCTGGAAATCAAGGATTATATCTTAATTTCTGAAAGCTCTCTCTGCTGACTCTGATACTAAAGTACAGTTAATCAATATTGGCTACATTAATGTTAGAGGTACTAAAGCAATGGAATTTTAATTTTTGACAATTAAGTAGGTAGGACAGATATTATAGAACATTTTCTGGGATAAGTAGTCATTGAAGTGGGCTTTAAATACCCTGTTAGCAAAACTACATGGGAGTTGGGTATCCAATGCTTATATAAAACCCCAATGCTTTCCTGGCAGAACTTTTTTATGAATCATTAAGCTTTCGTGTTGCCTCCTTTCTCTGCCAGGAAATAATTCTCAAAACCTAAATCTGTTTAATCTAGAAGAAACTGGTATTCGTATACTTCAGTTAGCCAAGCTACAAAGACGGCTTGCATGCAGTCTAGGATAGCAACCACCCCCACCCCCAAATTTGTGCTTTCATATCTTCAGTGGTGGTCACCCAGGCAAATGAGAGAGTAACGTAGGTGCTAGGTTTGTTACTTCTGGTACAGCTGGGCTCTGGTATCTAACAGAGAGAAAAGATGTCAACAATTTGTGAGGCATAGCACCTGGAATAGGGGTCCAGCTGCCAGTACTTAAAGTCTCAACAGGAATTAAATGCATGAAACAAATATAATAACACAAATTTCAACTGGTATAAATCTTTTCAATACTGAATCTCACATGGCTTGAATAATCTCCAGCTTCGAAAGAGAGGGAAATAGAAGCATACAGAATGATTTGAGAAATAGGATGTAAAGCAAGCCAAGCGTTCACAGAGTTGCAAAGCATTATGTCTGAAAACAATTCTAGGGATCAGTGTTTTTTCAGAATATGGATTAGAGGTCTATATCAGAATCATGAGGCTTGGGGGCTCCCAGTAAGATTCTCTGATTCCCTCTAAAAGGTTTAACAGATCTGGGGTGGGTCCCAGAAATCTGCATTTTTAACAAGCACTGTTTTTTTTTCAACCGACTCACTTCTCTCATATGGTCATTCTGTGAAATTCGATGCCCAGTGGGGAAGTCCATTCACAGTGAGGGAAATGGGCCTTGGAAAAGCTCGCTGCATGAAATCGATTAAGGACTGGGGCAGTTGTATTGTACTAAGAGATTTCCCAAAGAGCCATCGGCATTCACCTTGGCTGTAATGGGAATAAGTGGGTGGATATTCATGCTTCGTCAGAGTGCTGAATGGGGGTGGTGTGCAGTGTAAACTAGAATACATTTCTTAACACACAGGCAAAATGTGTGCCATAAATATGGTTTGAGTGTGAAAATGAGTATATGCAAAGCCTGGGGAGGCAGCTGCTTCTGGAATATAGGTGGTGAGCCTGGTCTTTCTACCAAGGTGTGTCTGCTAATTTGTTAAAGCAACTATCAGGCGAATTAAAGGGAGATGATTTTTATCTATACAATAAAGAAATCCATCAAGGGCCAGAGAGTGAATTTTTTAAGGCTCTGAGACTAGATAGTCAATATCACAGCTATTCAATTTTGTAGCTTGAAAGCAGTCATAGACACTACATAAACTAATAAGGGTATCTTTATCTCAATAGAACTTTATTTACAAAAAGAGCTAATGGCCAGTCTAGGTTCAATACAGGATACAGGATGCTCAGGGCTGGTGCACTGGGATGACCCAGAGGGATGGTATGGGGAGGGAGGTGGAAGGGGGTTCAGGATTGGGAACATGTGTACACTCACGGCAGATTCATGTTGATGTATGGCAAAACCAATACAATATTGTAAAGTAAAATAATAATAATAATAAAATTAAATTAAAAAAAAGAGATAATGGGTCAACTTGACCTAGAGGCTCAAGTTTGACAACCTCGATTTATAGCATGAAATCCAGGTTTATAATTAATGCTATTAATTTATAGCATTAAGCTTTCATGAGCTGTTGTAGTTGTTTATCTGTTTAGCAAAAATTTGGAGTCTTAAGGTCTTTCATATACCATCTATCTTTTTTTAGAAAGAATGGCAGGTGTATTAATAAATGTTACAAATGAATGGTGCAGTGTCTTGGACTGTGTGAGCATCTTTATGAGTAGATTTTGTTCAAAAATTATTAGCATAAGTCTTTTAGTTTCATCTACCATTTCCCCAAAATTTTTATGCAGGAGTACAAGCAAGTCCATAGCACTCTTGACCCATTTTTTTCTAGGTGAGTATCTCTCATGTATGTGTTCCTTTTATACCTAAATGGCATGTAACAATTCCCCAACTCTTCTGCTCTGGTTTGTCCATTGGGTTCTATGTGTTGATCATTGCAATTTCTTCTTTATTCCTTTGTTGCGCATGGACGTGACCCAGTCTTGTGGGAACTAGAGCAACTTGCATTGGGAATTGCCACTCCTGTTTGATAACTGTGCTTCACGGAGAACAAGTTTTCCTTTCACTGAGGATCTCCACTGCCAGGCTGACTTGGCTGAGATGGAAGAGCTAGAAGATGATCTGAGGTCAAATGAGGAGATGGCTCTCTGTTTCTGTGTCACAGTCTGACCTGAAGATGTTTGCAGAGCCTGGAATTGTATCTAGATATTTTCAACAGTTTTAAAGAAGCATCTTTTACATTTCATCCAAAGTACTGTGTGCATGTGTGTGTGTAACCCAAACCCAGACCAAGACAAAAACTAAGAGACTCTGGACCGACTCTCCTGCTCTCTTTGCAAGTGGGGCTTGAGCTTTCAGCCTCTCCAGTTGTTTTTCTCTAAAAGTAGGGTCTGCATTTACATGTCTACTCAGCTCCTGTACAAGGAGGTGAATGCTGCCTTCCGCAGAGGAGGGCACATCCCAAGATTCAACTTAAGGAATTATCCATCCTTCCAGAAGCACTCCCTCATCTGAACTGTGATCCCTTGCTCTGAGCTTTCTTTTTTTTCCTTTTGGCCAGTAAATTAATTTATTTTCCCATTAAATCTCAGGGTCCCCAAAGGCTCAATTCTAGGTCTGCTCTTCTTTCTCCTTCTTATTCTTTGAACAATGGTTTCCCTCCCCAGGATGGCAATGACTATCCATGGTCAGATTATTTTTAACTTAAAATTCTCAGCATAGTTTTCCCTCTGAAATCCAAATGAAGAGACTCTATAATGTCTTAGTGTCTTGAACTCAAGTATCTTAAGACATTTTAAGTGTGTTGTGTGTTCTTATTGCTTTCTTTGTCCTCTGTCCATATTCCCTACCATGAATGGTGCCACCATGGGAAACGAAACCAAAGAATCACCACATGCTCCTGCCCTGTATCTCCCTGCCATATCCAATCAGATATGATATCCCATATATTTTACCTTCTTAATTTCTTTCAAATCAAAATGCATCTTTTCTGGTTAAAAAGGGAAAGAAGATTTGAATATATTATTTCATTACAAACTTATACATATTCTTTATCAAATACTAGAGAGTGTATAAAATAATGCAGAAATGATCTGAGCTCTTCCTTACCACAACTCAGATCCCAGAATTAACCCCAAGAGTGCTATGTTTTTCTATACAAGTTTATTGTAATGCAAAGTGGTCATAGGATTGGAAAAGGTCAGTTTTCATTCCAATCCCAAAGAAAGGCAATGCCAAAGAATGTTCAAACTACCGCACAATTGCACTCATCTCACATGCTAGTAAAGTAATGCTCAAAATTCTCCACGCCAAGCTTCAGCAGTATGTGAACCGTGAACTTTCAGATGTTCAAGCTGGTTTTAGAAAAGGCAGAGGAACCAGAGATCAAATTGCCAACATCCACTGGATCATCAAAAAAGCAAGAAAATTCTAGAAAAACATCCATTCTACTTTATTGAGTATGCCAAAGCCTTTGACTGTGTGGATCACAATAAACTGTGGGAAATTCTGAAAGAGATAGGAATACCAGACCACCTGACCTGCCTCTTGAGAAACCTGTATGCAGGTCAGGAAGTAACAGTTAGAACTGGACATGGAACAACAGACTGGTTCCAAATAGGAAAAGGAGTATATAGGAAAAGGCTGTATATTGTCACCCTACTTATTTAACTTATATGCAGAGTACATCATGAGAAACAGGGCTGGAAGAAGCACAAGCTGGAATCAAGATTGCCAGGAGAAATACCAATATCCTCAGATATGCAGATGACACCACCTTTATGGCAGAAAGCGAAGAAGAACTAAAGAGCCTCTTGATGAAAGTGAAAGAGGAGAGTGCAAACGCTGGCTTAAAGCTCAAAATTCAGAAAACTAAGATCATGGCATCTAGTCCCATCACTTCATGGCAAATAAATGGGGAAACATGGGAAACAGTGGCTGATTTTATTTTTGGGGGCTCGAAGATCACAGTAGATGGTGATTGCAGCCATGAAATTAAAAGACGCTTACTCATTGGAAGGAAAGTTATGACCAACCTAGACAGCATATTAAAAAGCAAATACATTGCTTTGCCAACAAAGGTCTGTCTAGTCAAATCTAGACAGTTTTCCAGTAGTCATGAATGGCTGTGAGAGTTGGACTATAAAGAAAGCTGAGCACAGAAGAATTGATGCTTTTGAACTGTGGTGTTAGAGAAGACTCTAGAGGGTCCGTTGGACTGCAAGCAGATCCAACCATCCCATCCTAAAGGAGATCAGTCCTGAGTGTTCATTGGAAGGACTGATATTGAAGCTGAAACTCCAATACTTTGGCCACCTGATGTGAAGGGCTGACTCATTGGAAAAGACCCTGATGTTGGGAAAGATTGAAGGCAGGAGAAGGGGACGACAACGGATAAGATGGTTTGATGGCATCACCAACTCAGTAGAGATGAGTTTGAGTATACTTTGGGAGTTGGTGGTGGACAGGGAGGCCTGGTGTGCTGTGGTCCATGGGGTTGCGAAGAGTCAGACACGACTGAGCAACTGAACTGAACTGAAAAGTACATTCCCATATACTTATTTAGAAATTGTCTCTAGCAACCAATTCTGCTGCAACTACATGATTTACTGGGTTACTTTAAATATACTTTTAATGGAATGCAATTCTCCGAGCAATGTAAAAGATCACTGTGCCCCAACAAAAATGAAGTCCCATGGTCAAGATGGTCCTTTAAGAATAATTGGAGTTGTGGCTTGGATGGATAAGCAATTTTTAATTGATTTGCCTTCTAGTCCTAGAATTCAAGCACAAAATGAAATGAATCTCTGTGCTGTTTTGCGAGGTGCTAAGACTTTTAAGTTTTCATCAGTTGACAAAGGTGGAGAAGCCATACATAGAAAATCCACATGCCAGGACCATAAAATGAACACACACTTGATCTCTGTGTAAGATTGGCTCCAGTCCAGCCTGGTTGTGGCCAGGTTCTATAGTCCCTGCCATAGACTCTGTTGAAAGCCTTCCACCACTGTCTCTGCTTCCACCCATCCTTCAGACGATTTTCCAAATTGTTGTTTTTCTGTTTACCACTCTTCAGTAACTTCCCTTGCCTTCAGGATGAAACACCAACCCCAGACAGGAATGCATAGCACATACTGTCCATCCCACCTCCCCTCTAGGACCATTGTTAGCTAGAGACCTTAGCTACGGCTTCATTCAGACCCAAGCCCTACGAGGCTCCCACCTCTGTGGAATCCCTGATGCTTTCTCAGCTTAAACCACCTTCTTTGATCTCATCTACCTGGGATCTAACTCATTCTTCAAGATTTAGTATAAATATTTCTTCAGCTGAAAAAAATCTAGATTATAAAACTGTATGTATTTCATGATTTGTTGTGTTGTTCTTAAAATGAAATACATGGTGCAGGATAAATAAGGAATTTGGGATTAACATATACACACTACTATAAATAAAATAGATAAACAACAAAGACATACTCTAGAGCATAGGAAAATATACTCAATATTTTTAAATAACCTATAAGTGAAGAGAATCTGAAAAAGAACATGTATAACTGAATATATATATATATATATGTATATATATAACTGAATCGCTGTACTGTATATCTGAAAAAAACCACAATATTGTAAATCAACTATGTTTCAATAAGAGTAAAATACAGAGAGAAGTCTTCAAGTACATACGACAAATTAGGTAAAAATTTTCAAGTGACTTTTTCTCACCTTATTACATTTGTTTTCTGCAATGAGCATATACTGCTTATGTGGTGTCATTTTAAGACTCAGTTCAGGTATTTGAGTCCTGTGAGAAGCAATTCCTTCCTCATTCTGATTTTGCTCACTCACAGTTTTGACTTTGTGTATTTGCTCTATCCAGAGCACTCTGAGCTCAGTGTCTTTTGTGTTGTTTAGTGGCTGAGTCAGTGTCTGACTCTTTGCAATTCCATGAATCACAGCATGCCAGGCTTCTCTGTCCTTCACTGTCTCCTGGAGTTTGCTCAAACTCATGTCCATTGAGACAACAATGCCATCCAACCATCTCATCTTCTATTGCCCCCTTCTCTTGCCCTCAATCTTCCCCAGCATCAGGGTCTTTTCCAATGAGTTGCTTCAGGTGGCCAAAGTATTGGAGCTTCAGCGTCAGCATTAGTCTTCCCAATGAATAGTCAGAGTCGATAGCAACTATCATTATTCTGTGACTGTTTCTTAAGAAGTCTATCCTGGCAGTCAGGACATGCACCCATTTTGAAGTTGGTACTCACCTTTCTTCTGGGCTTGAACCCCAGCACCCAGCAAAGTGCCTGGCACATAACTCAGTAAACAATGAATTAAAGAATCAGTGTATTAGATCAAAAGCTACTGAGAAGCAGAGCCAGATTATACAAGCATCCCTTTTCTTACCATCACCTGGATGGGTGAGTACAGGGAAATTTCCACCCAGACAAGAAGTGATCACCATCCACATCCACAGTACAAACGTGCTGACACCCTCAGCAGGAAAGCTGTCTAGGAAAATCTAAGCAATAGTGGAGTGTGGATAGACCTTATGAATATTTATGAACCAAGGGTCTTAGCAGCCAAGCTAAGCACAGAATTACAGCAATTATCTGAATGATTTACACACACACAAGGCCGGCCCCAAGCAAAACTGTCAAGGAGGCTGGAAGTCGGCTGTCCTTCCTGCCCTGTTCCTCCTTCTGCCTTTCAGTGTGCCCTGCAGGGGCTTGCGGTTCTCTGCCCACCTGGAGGGTCTCTTGTGCCAACTCCCTCCAACCACCTCCTCATCCTCCACCCCTTGTGACAGGTCTCAGGTGGCTAGGCTTTTCCTTCCAATTTCTAATGGATCTATTCCCTTGGAGCTTAAGTATTTAACTAGCCAATCCAGCCAACAAATTTGACATTTCAATTTATGTTGAGCTATAAACTGACCTTGCTGTTTTATTTCACTCTCTGTTGTTGATATAGAACCTTGTTTAACAGCCTTTAGTGGTAAGGTTCTTTAACTGAATTTCAGGTATGAGAGGCCATAACCTGATTTAGTAAATGAATATATTTTGAAGGCTGGCAAAAGCTTGATGATGTATTAAATACCTCAATATCACAGAACCATAGAGAAGGAAGGAAATTTGTAAGCCGTTTAGTTTGATGTTCCCCACAATGAGTTTCAGTTCAGTCACTCAGTCATGTCTGACTCTGTGACCCCATGAACAGCAGCACTCCAGGCCTCCCTGTCCATCACCAACCCCCAGAGTTTATCCAAACTCATGTCCATTGAGTTGGTGATGCCATCCAACCATCTCATCCTCTGTCGTCCTCCTCCTGCCTTCAATCTTTCCCAGCATCAGGGTCTTTTCCAATGAGTCAGTTCTTCACATCAGGTGGCCAAAGTATTGGAGTTTCAACTTCAGCATCAGTCTTTCCAATGAATATTCAGGACTGATTTCCTTTAGGATGGAATGGTTGGATCTCCTTGCAGTCCAAGGGACTCTCAAGAGTCTTCTCCAACCCCATAGTTCAAAAGAGTCAATTCTTCAACCCTCAGCTTTCCTTACAATCCAACTCGCACATCCACATGTGACTACTAGAAAAACCAGAGCTTTGACTAGACAGACCTTTTTTAGAAAAGTAATGTTTCTGCCATTTAATATGCTGTCTAGGTTGGTCATAACTTTCCTTTCAAGAAGTAAGTATCTTTTAATTTCATGGCTGCAGTCACCATCTGCAGTGATTTGGGAGCCCAAACAAATAACGTCTGTCACTGTTTCCACTGTTTCCCCATTTATTTGCCATGAAGTGATGAGACCAGATGCCATGATCTTAGTTTTCTGAATGTTGAGTTTTAAGACAACTTTTTCACTCTCCTCTTTCACCTTCATCAAGAAGCTCTTTAGTTCTTCTTCACTTTCTTCCATAAGAGTAGTGTCATCTGCATATCTGAGGTTATTGATATTTCTCCTGGCAATCTTGATTCCAGCTTGTGCTTCTTCCCGCCCAGCATGTCTCATGATGTACTCTGCATATAAGATAAATAAGCAGGGTGACAATATACAGCCTTAATGTACTCCTTTCCCTGTTTGGAACCAGTCTGTTTTTCCATGTTCAGTCCTAACTATTGCTTTCTGATCTGCATACAGATTTCTCAAGAGGCAGGTCAGGTGGTCTGGTTTTCCCATCTCTTTCAGAATTTTCCACAGTTTGTGGGGAGCTACACAGTCAAAGTCTTTGGCATAGTTAATAAAGCAGAAGTCGGTGTTTTTCTGAGATTCTCTTGCTTTTTCAATGATCCAACAGATGTTGGCAATTTGATTTCTGGTTCCTCTGCCTTTTCAAAATCCAGCTTGAACATCTGAAAGTTCACGGTTCACGTATTGTTGAAGCCTGGCATGGATAATTTTGTGCGCTACATTGCTAGCTTGTGAAATGAGTGCAATTGTACAGTAGTTTGAACATTCTTTGGCATTGCCTTTCTTTGGGATTGGAATGAAAACTGAGCTTTTCCAGTCCTCTGGCCACTGCTGAGTTTTCCAAACTTGCTAGCATGTTGGGTGCAGCACTTTTACAGCATCATCTTTTAGGATTTGAAATAGCTCAACTGGAATTCCATCACCTCCACTAGCTTTGTTCATAGTGATGCTTCCTAAGGCCCACTCAACTTTGCACTCCAGGATGTTTGGCTCTAAGTGAGTGATCACATCATCATGATGATCTGTGTCATGAAGATCTTCTTTTGTACAGCTATTCTGTGTATTCTGCCACCTCTTCTTAATATCTTCTGCTTCTCTTAGGTCCAAGTCCATACCATTTCTGTCCTTTATTGTGCCCATCTTTGCATGAAATGTTCCCCTGGTATCTTTAATTTTGTTGAAGAGATCTCTAGTCTTTCACACTCTATTGCTTTTCTCTATTTCTTTGCAATGATCACTGAGGAAGGCTTTCTTATCTCTTCTTGCTGTTCTTTGGAACTTTGCATTCAAATGGGTATCTCTTTCCTTTTCTCCTTTGCCTTTCATTTCTCCTCTCTTCTCAGCTATTTGTAAGGCCTCCTCAGACAACCATTTTGCCTTTTTGCATTTCTTTTCCTTGGGGATGCTCTTGACCACTGTCACTTACCTCCATCCATAGTTCTTCAGGCACTCTGTCTATCAGATCTAATCCCTTGAATCTATTTGTCACTTCCACTGTATAATTATAAGGGATTTGATTTAGGTCATACCTGAATGGTCTAGTGGTTTTCCCTACTTTCTTCAATTTAAATCTGAATTTTGCAATAAGGAGTTCATGATCTGAGCCACAGTCAGCTCCCAGTCTTGTTTTTGCTGGCTGTATAGAACTTCTCCATCTTTGGCTGCAAAGAATATAATCAATCTGATTTCAGTGTTGACCATCTGGTGATGTCCATGTGAAGAGTTTTCTCTTGTGCTGTTGGAAGAAGGTGTTTGCTATGACCAGTGCATTCTCTTGGCAAAACTCTGTCAGCCTTTGCCTGCTTCATTCTGTACTCCAAGGTCAAATTTGCCTGTTACTCCAGGTATTTCTTGGCTTCCTGCTTTTGCATTCGAGTCCCCTATAATGAAAAGGATATCTTTTTTTGGTGTTTGTTCTAGAAGGTCTTGTAGGTCTTCATAGAACCGTTCAAATTCAGCTTTTTCAGCATTACTGGTCAAGGCATAGACTTGGATTACTGTGATATTGAATGGTTTGCCTTGGAGACGAACAGAGATCATTCTGTCATTTTTGAGATTGCATGCAAGTACTGCATTTTGGATTCTTTTGTTACCTATGGTATATTCACAAGGAATTTATACACATCAATATGGAAAGTGCTGATTTTCTGGTAGGTAAGTGCGAATAGAAATATGTAAATAGGTAATTAACAAAAGGAGAAATGCAAATAACCAATAAACATGTACACTGTACAAAAATGTATAAACACAGAAGCATTCATTTCATTGCTCTTTATATTGGCAAATAAATCAGAAGTCATCTAAACATTACAAAAATGATGTAATGAATAAGTGATTCATAATTCACAGATGAATGTAACAGTAATTACCTATTAAAAATATGGCCATTAAGACAAAGCAATAATAAAAAGATTTGATTATTTTATAATTTTTAGCAAAGAAGCTAAAAAATAATACGTATTATGCAAGATGTTGATTCTTTGAAGACATCACGGAATAAATGCTCTAAAGGAAAATTCTCCAAGTATTTTATGTCTCTTGACAGTGTTCCTGTAAGAGGTTCTTATCTGTGTTTTTCTGTACTTGCTGTAATAGCACATAATCAATTCAGTCAGAAAAACAAAGTTTGACCTCACCAATGCTTCCCAGGGCAGAGCAAAGGCAATGTCACCCTGACGTGTGGCGCTTTCACAGTGTGCCTCCACGTGCTGCTCCCAGACCCGCGGCAACCTCCTCCAGAACCCTTCCTCCCCATCAATGACATGGTCTTTGAAGTCCACTCAGTCTGATCTGTCCCTATGCTCTCTACCACCTAGTCTGTCTCCCCTCCTCTGCTGAACAAAAATTACTTACAGTTTACAGGCTGCCAGGAAGGAAGAGGTGCCCTAAACTATGGGAGGCCATGCTGGCCTTCACCCGCAGCACTCGTGGCCAGGACAGGGACCACATCTGCAGACGGTTTCTTTAGTGTAGCAAGTAAGGAAACAGAATCTATAGATTCATTTGTCTCTTAAATCTAATGATAACAACGGGGAAGATGATGATGTACTTGTGCTTTTTCACTGTATTTAATCTTAATTTTCAATTTATTTTGTTTAGATTGTATTTTTACAACAATATCTGTCCACACATATTGGAAATAAAAGGAAAAAAAAAATAACAAAGACTAAAGCAAACCCAGCTCTGGTTCCTCACCACAGGAACTTGGAGAAGCAAAGTGTTGAAGACCCGATCTCCAAAGCACAGGAGGGGTGAGGCCTTTGGATCAGACAGCCTGAGGTCCAGAAGAAGCTGCAAGGAAGCCAGGGGCTGAGAAAGGCTGAGAAAGGGCACCCTGGACGAAGGAGGCCTTCTCAGGATCACCTGGTGGGGAAGGAAGCTGAGGATGGCAATTGCTATTCAGAAAAGTCCATCTAGTATAAAAATCTACCAGCAGCCGAGGGAATCTTCCTTTCCCTGGCTCTTCCAACCGCATCTTTTGAAAAGCGTTCTTTGCCCTATTGTGGGCCTGAAGTGAGTGCCCAGATGTGTGTGGAGATCAGGTTACCCTCCCAGCCTCCAGCCCACACCTGCCCCCCCACCCCCGGAAAAGTGACACCGGAGGCAGTTTGGAAAAAAAAAATGCAGGAATGATTTCGTAATTTCACATTTGTGTCTCTAAGGTGCTACCTACTCGTTTGTTAAAAAGAATCTTACGTTTTTATAAAAACAGAAGCCCACCTTCAAAAAAAACAAACAAACAAAACCCCCCAAAATCCCTTCAATGTAGCCTTCTTGTTTTCAAACAGATGTAGGATTATGCTGCCAAATTAAACTAAGAACTTTTGTAAAATTTGATCTTGATGAATAATAGCGAGCAAACAAGAGAGACAGAGAGAGATATTCATTTCAATAGAAGTCACCATGGCCCCTGAGATGGGAGTAATCCCACTATTTTGTTATGGGATTAGATGTGGAATCATGGTTGTGCTTCACTGAGCGTTTTGAAGTATCATGGTTCTCATTTTTATTACCTTCTCTTATCAATTAAGAAGTCTTATAATGCTTTCTACATTTTTCTATCATGCTGTCACTTTATTTCAGTGAATTTTGCATATCCCTGGAACTGTCTAGCCAAGGGAATATACTTCAGATTACACACACAAGTAGGGCCCCAGTGTCTCTGACCCCCAGAAATACAGACAGAAGTGTGCTAACAAAGACTGCCTTATACTGGCTTGTCCCTCTCACCAGAGGATGGAGTTAATGAATCCAAGGTCAGGAGATCAATCACCATATGAGCCACTTAAGCTGAGGCTGAAGCAGAACTGTGTCCCCAGCCAAAGCTGCACCCTGTCACAGTCATCTTGTAAATGTCAGCCACCAGCCACAAGTGCAACTAGAAATGAAAACAGGGCTCATTCCAAATAGCTTCTAACCAACAACTAACTGCAAAATCGTTCTGAAATAAAACCATTGTCATCAAACTCCCAGTGATAAGAGGTCTCCGTCTTTAAAGTATCTGTGTAGACATTTCTTCACTCTCCTAAATATTATTTATCACAACAGCCCTTAAGGAGGTAAGTTAGGTGTTATTACTTCATTTTAGAGATGAGAAGTCTGAGATAAAAACATTATATTAGGGACTTCTCTGGTGGTGCAGTGGATGCAAGTCCACCTGCCACTGCAGAGGACACTGGTTCAGTCCCTGGTCTGGAAGATTCCTCGTGCCTTGGAACGCGAGGCTGGTGCACCACAGATACTGAGCCTGAGGGCATAGAGCCCTTGCTTCATAGCAAGAGAAGGCACTGCAAGGCCTGTGCATTGCAGCTAGAGAGTAGCCCCTCGCTGCAACTAGGGAAAGCCTGCTCACAGCAATGAAGACCCAGCCCAGACAAAAATAAATAAATAAACAAATTATATTTTTAAGATGTTACTATAATGATAAGCTTTAGAGTCAGCACTCCTTCAAATGCCAGTAAATGTTTTCCTGAAATGAATGTTTTAGCGACAAAGCGAAGATAGAATTTGGGCATAAATGGTGAAACTTTCTTTCTGGTTTTACCAAAAGGCAGGTGTGTATTATCACAGAAGGTAAGAGCAGAGTATGTTTGGGATAGGCCCTGGGGTCATGAAGAATGTCAGTCATTTGGGTGGGCGGGCTGTGAAATATTTCACTTGGAGGTGAAATAGCCATTTGACAGTCTCTGGTCTCCTTGAGACCTAGAATTTTAACTCTTTGCCAATTAAAAACAAAATCAATTTTCATCTCAGTCTTTGCAAAGGTTCACCCGGTGTTTGTACTTATCTAGGAGACTTAGGGGCTTCCCTGATGGCTCAGTGGTAAAGAATCCACCTGCAATGCAGTCAGGAAGATCACTCGGAAAAGGATGGCAACCCCACTCCAGTATTCTTGCCTGGAGAATCCCATGGACAGAGGAGTCTCATGGGCCCCAGTCCATGGGGCCTCAAAGAGTCAGACATGACTGATCAGCTAACACACACACACACACACGCACACACACGAGACTTAAAGCAAGCTCACTGAGTGCCAGCTGATCAGACACCCTTCACAATGCATCAGTCTGTTTGATTCTTGGTGTTTAGTTGTTCAGTTGTCTTTCTGCAACCCCATGGACTGCAACACAACAGGTTTCCCTGTCCTTCACCATCTCCCGGAGCTGGCTCAAATTCATGTCTGCTGAGTTGGTGATGTCATCCAACCATCCATCTCATCCTCTGTCATCCCCTTCTCCTCCTGCTTTCAATATTTCCCAGCATCAGGGTGTTTTCTAATGAGTCCACTCAGTTTGGCAGGTATTCTTGAAAAAGGATTTGACTCCAGTTACTCTAATTCTCTATTGATCAAGCAAATTTTCCATTCTCACATGTGTTTTTAAGCAATATTTTTACACAGAGAGCTTATAGGCTCAATGGTCAACATAAATTAACTTCTCATTTGCATTATCTCTGTCTAGCTCACATAGACAGAATGCTTTCTGTCAGTGAGGTACCAGGATAGTCATTTTTATACACACGAACACCAAGGCCCACCTTTTGAGACCCCAAAGCCTTTGGGGTTCTGCATCAAAGATAAGACAAGGGAGATTAGCATGCCTCCCCAAAGCTGACTGGGCTGGGACACCTGCTGATCCACTCAGGGGGTCACACCAACACATTTGGGTCCACATTTCTACATGTCCCCAGAATGCCCTCTGTCTTTGCTGTGCTTCACATCCCTCTCCCATGCACGATCCGCTCCTTTTGCAGTAACAGCTCCCATCCCATGGTTGCCATGACGAACAGACGAGGCATTGTTAAGAAAGATGAGAGCTGAGACCTTCACTTCTATTTCAACCTTGCAGTTTATTTTTACTCTTGAGTTCTTAGTATTTTATGACCTGCTTCATTTGCCCATGAACTCCAAATGATTTCCAGAAGGATCTGGACTTTATCAGATATGTAAGTAACAAAGGTCCTCCTTTGTCTTCCCTCTTACACGGCAGTGATGATCAAAGTACCAACACCATGGGATCTGTGAGCCAATTATGACAGAGTGATCCGAAATTAGTCTAAGACAAAGGAGCCACATATTTAGCACCGCTGGCTTTATGTGAAGTCGTTCAGTCGTGTTTGACTCTTTGCAACCCCATGGACTATAAAGTCCGTGGAATTCTCCAGACCAGAATACTGGAGTGGGCGGCCTTTCCCTTCTCCAGAGGATCTTCCCAACCCAAGGATCGAATCCAGGTCTCCTGCATTGCAGGCGGATTCTTTACCAGCTGAGCCACAAGGGAAGCCCAAGAATACTGGAGTGGGTAGCCTATCCCTTCTCTAGCAGATCTTCCTGACTCAGGAACTGAACCAGGGTCTCCTGTGTTACCAACTGTTATAGGAAAAGCTGGCCTTATAAAGGGTTGTAAAAATGTTTAATAATGGAGAAACAATTAAGATCACAAATGTTAGTCAATGAAGACTCAGTTCCAACCAAAAGCACTTTGCATGTTTGAACATGTCCGCTCCATTAGTAGGATAAAATAGCAACCACGTGGCAAGGTAGATTCTATCACATCCTCCTTACAGCTAAGAAGTTGCAGTTCAGAGCCATCGCACTACTTGCTCAGGACTGTTCCAGGTGGCAAACAGTAGACACAGACTTCCAGACCGAGTTTGCCACACTTCAAGGCATTCCTCAGGCTTCAACAATATTCTTCTCCATAGATGAATACTTTACATTTGCTGCAAGGTGGTCTTTTGCCAGCCTGAATGGCATGAGCAAGGCTTGCTTGTGCGAAGCCATCCCTGGGGATACCCCTGCCATGCAGAGCTGTGATATCACTCTCCTAGTCTGAGCTTCTCTAAGTGCAGCCAGAAAGGACCCTGAGCCTTGCACATTTTACTCCAAGTGAAAAGTGGTTCTCACACTTGCTGCACATTGGAAACACCTGCTAGGATCTAAAAATACTGACTCCTTGATCCCTCACCTCTTAAATTCGCATTTAATTGGTATGGAGTGTAGGTTGGGCATCAGGCCCTTTAAAAGCTCCCCAGATAATTATAGTATGAAGCAAAGTTGCAGAACCACAGCTCTGAAGGTTTCAAGGCAGGATAGATTCTATAATAATTTTCTCTAAACCCTGTAGTGCACTAGAATCACCTGGACAACCTGGTAAAATGCACATTCCCCTGTCCATTCTGTGATACTGATTCAGCGAGTCTGGGATGGAAACTCACTGGGTCTCATGTATTAATAGCTAATTGATGGCTGGTGATCTTTGGCTCCTGAAGCATGGACAGATTAGAAAAATGGCTTACTTCAGACTCTAAGAATCAACTGACCTCTCTTAACTACCATGACTTTCAAGTAGGTTTATTTCAAAACTCAGTAAAAATTATACATGCTTGCCTGGTGGCTCAGAGGGTAAAGAATCTCCCTGCAATGCAGGAGACCCAGGTTCAATCCCTGGGTCAAAAAGATCCCCTGACGAAAGGAATGGCTACCTACTCCAATATTCTTGCCTGGAGAACTCCATGGACATAGGAGCCTGGCAGGCTACAATCCATGTGACTGCAAAGAGTCAGACATAACTGAGTGACTGAGCAACTAACACTTGCTTACTCATCACAGTTTGGCAGATGTCTTAGAGAGAAGAACACACTGATGCCCACCAGCCCATCTGAAGAGGAACATTCTATATTGGCAGATGTCAGGCCATAATGTGTGGTTCATCCAACCCTGGGAAGGACACAGAATCCACATCACTGCTCAGAAATTGCCTTTTCTCCAAAATACTTGCTAATTTCATTTCCCCTCAATTTCTTCTTTATTCTAATTATTTTGACAGGAGGATTTGAGCTATTAGGTTGATGCAAACATTTTGGCAAAGCTCGTTATCTGCTAACAGCATCTTCCTAAACAAGAATCACTGGCTGGATTGCAAATAAAATGTCATTGGAAACTTGCAAGAACTTGGACAATTAGGAAGGTCTATCATCAGCTTCCACTTTCTTTGCATCATTTGTTTTTAATTTTTGGAACCACCTGTGTCCTCCCCTTTCTACCTAAGACTTCTCCCCTAGGAGCCCAGGGTTAAATTAGCTTGCTTCTCTCATCAAATCAAAGCCTACTCCACAGAAAGTACCCAAAATCCATTAGATCCTTGATATGAAATCTTGAGAATAATTTAAAATGCTACTGTCTTAGTGAAGGTTATGTTTATACCAGATTTACAAAAAGATATGCAAGAAAGTAGAATAGAAGTTGAACATTTATTGTACAGCAGCATGTACTACGTGGGGAACTCAAGGAAGAAGAGTATGACGTGGCCCTCATGTTAAAAAGCTTCCAATTCTGCAGGAGATGAATATCAAGCCAGTGCAAGTCCTGGGGTGACTTGAACAGCAAAAGCTTTAGGACCTATTGGGCTTCATCAGCCACACCTCTTATTTCTTACGCCTTTGTGAACTGTTGGGTCCACACTGACTCTGGTCCTTTAATCCACATAAGCTACTTTCTCTCCGTCTAGCACTCAGCAGTGAACAGGTCAAGCTATGGTTACCTGAAAGCTGGCTAGGCTCTTGGATCTGTTCTCACTTCAACTTTGCCCCACTTACTCAGATGTTTGGATTCGAACCCTAACCCAGTTCTGGATCCTGTGGACTTAATGTAATATTTGGTACTCCTGTTCCTTGCCCCGTGACTCCAATTAACCCCTCATGACTCTGCAGGGAATCCTCCTGTGTCTCCTCCCCTTCTGTCCTCCCCAGCACTTCCTACAGTACTTGGTCACACAACTTACAGCAATGGGCAGATTTGAAGAGCTCCTGTTTGGGAATTGTTTAGCAGGGCTAGACTGACACTCTTTACAGAGACTAATTATAGGATTTTCTCATTCTCAACTTAACTCGTAACAGAGGATTATAATGAGTATCCTCAAGGAGGCTATTCATATCTGGAGAACCTTGGTTCTAAGGTAGATCTTATGGCCAATAAGGAAACATCAGATTTAAGTGACTTCTGCCAAAACCACACTATAGATTTTCCTTGAAAATCTACATATATTGTCATCTTATTGCTTTCTTTTAGATTCAGGACTCTGAGGCTGTATTACTATACCCTATACCTTAGGAATAGGATGACAATTGTAAAGAAAATTACAGCTAAAATTAAAATATTTGCTGAGCTATGAGAGGTGTTATGGGTTCCCTCACCTGTACCAAAAAGTGATATGCTGAAGGCCACACTTCAGTGTGGTGGTGTTCGGAGAAGGCAACTTTGGGAAATAATGAGGTTCAGAGGAGACCATCAGACTGGAGTCCTCATGATGGGATTGGGTTTCTTATAAGAAGAGACACAGAAAAACTTGTTCTCTTTCCCTTCCCCCAGTTCCATCTGCGTGTGTGTGTGCATGTGTGTGTGCATGCATGAAAACACAGCAGAAAGGCTACATGAGGACAAAACAAGAAAGTGGCCATCTGCAAGCCAAAAAGGGAGTCCTCATCAGGAATGAATAGACTGGCACTCATAATCTTGGGCTTCCCAGCTTTTAGAACTGTGAAAAATCAGTTTCCACTGTGTCAGCCACCTATGGAATGATGTTTTGTTCAGGCAGTTCAGTCACTCAGTTGTGTCTGACTCTTTGCAACCCCAAGGACTGCAGCATGCCAGGCTGCTCTGTCCATCACCAGCTCCCAGAGCTTAATCAAACTCATGTCCATTGAGCTGGTGATGCCATCCAATCATCTCATCTTCTGTCATCCCCTTCTCCTGCCTTCAATCTTTCCCAGCATCAGAGTCTTTTCAGATGAGTCTGTTCTTCGTCTCAGGAGGCCAAAATATTAGAGTTTCACCTTCAGCATCTGTCCTCCCAATGAATACTCAGGACTGGTTTCCTTTAGGATGGACTGGTTGGATCTCCTTGCAGAACAAACCACCGCTTATCTAGTCGCACTGGAGTGAACCTCCATCCATAGTTCTTCTTCATAGTTCTTTCTCGATGACCCAACAGATGTTGGCAATTTGATCTCTGGTTCCTCTGCCTTATCTAAATCCAACTTGAACATCTGGAAATTCACGGTTCATGTACTGTTGAAGCCTGGCTTAGAGGATTTTGAGCATCACTTTGCTAGTGTGTGAGATGAGCGCAATTGTGCGGTAGTTTGAACACTCTTTGGCACTGCCATTCTTTGGGATTGGAATGAAAACTGACCTTTTCTAGTCCTGTGGCCACTGCTGAGTTTTCCAAATTTGCTGGCATATTGAGTGCAGCGCTTTTACAGCATCATCTTTTAGGATTTAAAATAGCTCAACTGGAATTCCGTTACCTCCACTAACTTTGTTCACAGTGATGCTTCCTAAGGCCCGCTTGACTTCACGTTCCAGGATGTCTGGCTCTAGGTGAGTGATCTCCCCGTCGTGGTTATCTGGTCATGCTGGAGTAGCAACTGCACAGCGCTGAAGGGGCTGTGAGGAGATACCCCACATCCAAGGGCAAAGGAGAAGCCCAGCAATATAGTAGGAATGCAAAATCATGTTTAGAATCAAACCCCGTACCTGCCAGAGACACTCAGAGGGCCCAAACCAACCTTGCATGCACCAGCACCCAGAGACCCCACAGACACTGAGACAGAACTGTGTTTGAGTGTCTCCTGTGGAGGTACAGGTCAGCAGGGGACTGCCACAGGGGCAGGGGCTCTGGGTGCAGCAGACCTGGGTATGGCATAAGCCCTCTTGGAGGAGGTCGCCATTAACCTACCATAGAGCTGCCAGAACGTACACAGGGAAATAGACTCTGGTAGGGCACAAACAGAACCTTTTGCACATCAGGACCCAGGAGGAAGGAGCAATGACCCCACAAGAGACTGACCCAGCCTTGCCTGGGAGTGTCCAGGAGTCTCCATCAGAGGTGTGGGTTGGCAGTGGCCTGATGCAGGGTTGGGGGCACTGAGTGTAGCAATGTGTGCATGGGACTTTTTGAAAGAGGTCACCATTATCTTCATTACCTTCACCATAGTTTGGCCCCAGGTAAATAACAGGGAGGGAACACAGCCCCTGCCCCCCCATCAATAGAGAATTGGATTAAAGATTTACTGAGCATGGCCCTCCCCACCAGAACAAGACCCGGTTTCCCCCTGTCAATCTTTCCCATCAGGAAGCTTCCATAAGCCTCTTATCCTTCTCCATCAGAGGGCAGACAGACTGAAAACCATAATCACAGAAAACTAACCAATCTGATCACATGGACCACAGCCTTGTCTAACTCAATGAAACTATGAGCCATGTCATATAGGGCCATCCAAGAAGGATGGGTCATTGTGGAGAGCTCTGACAAAACATGGTCCACTGGAGAAGGGAATGGCAAACCACTTCAGTATCCTTGCTTGAGAACCCCATGAACAGTGTGAAAAGGCAAAAAGATAGGACACCGAAAGATGAATTCCCCAGGTTGGTAGGTGCCTAATATGCTAATGGAGAACAGTGGAGAAAGAACTCCAGAAAGAATGAAAAGAGGGAACCAAAGCAAAAACAACACCCAGTTGTGGATGTGACTAGTGATGGAAGTAAAGTCCAATGCTGTAAAGAGCAATATTGCATAGGAACCTGGAATGTTAGGTCCATGAATCAAGGCAAATTGGAAGTGGTCAGACAGCAGAGGGCAAGAGTGAACATTGAAATTTTAGGAATCAGCGAACTAAAATGGACTAGAATGGGTGAATTTAACTTAGATGACCATTATATCTACTATTGTGGGCAAGAATCCCTTAGAAGAAATGAAGTAGCCATCATAGTCAACTACAGAGTCTGAAATGCAGTACTTGGATGCAATCTCAAAAATGACAGAATGATCTCTGTTTGTTTCCAAGGCAAGCCATTTAATATCACAGTAATCCAAGTCTATGCCCTGACCAGTAATGCTGAAGAAGCTGAATTTGAACGGTTCTATGAAGACCTACTGGAGAAGGCAATGGCACCCCACTCCAGCACTCTTGCCTGGAAAATCCCATGGGCGGAAGAGCCTGGTAGGCTGCAGTCCATGGGGTCGCGAAGAGTCGGACACAACTCAACGACTTCCCTTTCACTTTTCACTTTCATGCATTGGAGAAGGAAATGGCAACCCACTCCAGTGTTCTTGCCTGGAGAATCCCAGGGACGGGGGAGCCCGGTGGGCTGCTGTCTATGGGGTCGCACAGAGTCGGACATGACTGAAGCGACTTAGCAGCAGCAGCATGAAGACCTACAAGATCTTCTAGAACTAACACCCCCAAAAAGATAACCTTTTTATTATAGGGGACTGGAATGCAAAAGTAGGAAGTCAAGAAACACCTGGAGTAACAGGCAAATTTGGCCTTGGAATACAGAATGAAGTAGGTCAAAGGCTAATAGAGTTTTGCCAAGAGAACGCACTGGTCATAACAAACACCCTCTTCCAACAACACAAGAGAAGACTCTACACATGGACATCACCAGACGGTCAACACTGAAATTGGATTGATTATATTCTTTGTGGCCAAAGATGGAGACGCTCTATACAGTCAGCAAAAACAAGACTAGGAGCTGGCTGTGTCTCAGATCATGAATACCTTATTGCCAAATTCAGACTTAAATTGAAGAAAGTAGGCAAAATCACTAAACCATTTAGGTGTTTTGTTACAGGAGCCTTAACTGACTAGCATTAAAGGTGAGAAGTTGTTGTTCAGTGGCTCAGTCATGCTGACTTTCTGTGACCCCATGGACTGCAGCACGCCAGGCTCCTCTGTCCTTCAGTGTCTCCTAGAGTTTGCTCAAACTCATGTCCATGGAGTCAGTGCTGCCATCCAACCATCTCATCCTCTGTCGCCCCCTTTTACTCCTGCGCTCAATCTTTCCCAGCATCAGAATCTTTTCCAATGAGTTGGTTCTTTGCATCAGGTGGCCAAAGGATTGGAGCTTCAGCTACAGCATCAGTACCTCCAATGAATACTCAGGATTGATTTCCTTTAGAATTAACTGGTTTGATCCCCTCGTAGTCCAAGGCAATCTCAGGAGTCTTCTCCAACACCATAGTTTGAACAATTAATTCTTCGTCACTCATCCTTCTTTATGGTCCAACTCTCATATCCATACATGACTACTGGATAAGTAATGGCTTTCCTGTCCTTTATGACAGGTCTGACTTGATTTTCAGCATCCCCACTTATTGGAATTATGTAATAATAAAGTAAAGCAATGCCAAAGAATGCTCAAACTACCACACAATTGCATTCATCTCACACGCTAGTAAAATAATGCTCAAAATTCTCCAAGCCAGGCTTCAGCAATACATGAACCGTGAACTTCCAAATGTTCAAGCTGGTTTTAAAAAAGGCAGAGGAACCAGAGATAAAATTGACAACATCCTCTGCATCATCAAAAAAGCAGGAGAGCTCCAGAAACACATCTATTTATTCTTTATTGACTATGCCAAAGACTTTTACTGTGTGGATCACAACAAACTGTGGAAAATTCTGAAAAAAATGGGAATACGAGACCGCCTGACCCGCCTCTTGAGAAACCTGTACGCAGGTCAGGAAACAACAGTTAGAACTGGACATGGACCAACAGACTGGTTCCAAATAGGAAAAGGAGTATGTCAAGGCTGTATATTGTCACCCTGCTTATTTAACTTCTGTGCAGAGTACATCATGAGAAACGCTGGGCTGGATGAAGCACAAGCTGGAATCAAGATTGCCGGGAGAAATATCAATAACCTCAGATATACAAATAACACCACCCTTATGGCAGAAAGTGAAGAAGAACTAAAGAGCCTCTGGATGAAAGTGAAAGAGGAGAGTGAAAATATTCGCTTAAAGCTCAACATTCAGAAAACGAAGATCATGGCATCCAGTCCCATCACTTCATAGCAAATAGATGGGGAAACAATGGAAACAGTGCTGACTGTATTATTTTGGGACTCCAAAATCACTGCAGATGGTGACTGCAGCCATGAAATTAAAAGACACTTACTCCTTGGTAGGAAAGTTATGACCAACCTAGACAGCATATTAAAAAGCAGAGGCATTACTTAGTCAACAAAGGTCCATCTAGTCAAATCTACGGTTTTTCCAGTACTCATGTATGGATGTGAGAGTTGGAATATAAAGAAAGCTGAGTGCCGAAGAATTGATGCTTTTGAACTGTGGTGTTGGAGAAGACTCTTGAGAGTCTCTTGGACTGCAAGGAGATCCAACCAGTCCATCCTAAGGAGATAAGTCCTCGGTTTTCATTGGAAGGACTGATGTTGAAGCTGAAACTCCAATACTTTGGCCACCTGATGTGAAGTGCTGACTCATTGGAAAAGACCCTGATGCTGGGTAAGATTGAGGGCAGGAGGAGAAGGGGGAAACAGAGGATGAGATGGTTGGATGGCATCACCAACTCAATGGACATGAGTTTGGGTGAACTCCGGGAGTTGGTGATGCACAGCAAGGCCTGGCGTACTGCGGTTCATGGGGTTGCAAAGAGTTGGACACGACTGAGTGACTGAACTGAACTGAACTGCATGATAGAACCTTTGCTTGTTCATTTGATTTAGAGTATTTCTTACTTGGGAACCAATGGATCTCTGCTCAGTCATGTTTCACTGCATTCATTCATCACCTGTCCTTAATGAAAAAGAAATTTAAGTTAAGTGAGTGGTGAGATGGATTAAATTATTCTCTAGAGTTTTGGAGGGTGTTTCATGCTCCCTGGATGGTATATAAATGCCTGAACATTTGTATACAAATTGAGCAAACATGCAAATCAGTAATCTGAGACTAAAGAGATACAGAAACGATCTTGGAAATTGCATTTAAGAAAAAAAAAATGACAGTATCAAGTTGATAGACACAAAAGAACTTTGATGAAAGCAGCTGTTAAATTGTTAATTTAACATAAAGATGGAGCTGATGATTCAAAAATGATCAACTAGGCTGCAGATATTCTGTACTCTGAATAGCATAGACTGAGCAGCTTTCAGCCTTAGCCTCTGCTGTAATTGGGGGGTTCATTCTATCTGCATTAGCAGAACTGTTAATAAATCACAGAAGCAAAAAATGAGGAATTGAAAATCTCCAGGTGTTTGATGATGCTCCAAATATCCTCCCCACATGTTCCATAGGAGTCATGTGAGTTCATAAAATGACTTCATGATCACTCACTCAGGATACAGTCTTGTTCACTTACACAGAATCAATTTAGAACATAGATTAGGATCATTATAACCATTCCTCTAGCCTAACCCTCAGGAGTTTCTGAAATCCTTTGCATATGTTATATATCTGGTCATTCCTTCTCTGACCCTCTGTTTCATTATAAAACTTACATACACACACATACACACCCACAAGCTTGCCACAGAGATGGAGATTTGAGCTGTTAATAGAATGGTTAAGGACCTAGTTAAGAGAGATGTGCTCGTATGAGCTCCACATTTCGTGGAGAAGCTATAATTTAAAGGACTTTGCTTAGTGTCATTACTGAGAAAGGATGAGGTGAAGACATGATTAGAATGTAGGCTCAAGCCTTGGCACCTAGCAGTAGCTGAGTAATTGGGCATCAGAAGTGAAATGGCTTGTCAGAGCCAATCTTATATAGCAAGTATAGTCTTCTATGAGATAGTCTGCTAGAGAGGGCCTGGGGACATTTAAGACTTAGGTCTTGAGCTCTTGAGGGACTTTGCCCTGATGTCTGATGTGTCTCAATATCAAAAGAACAGAACAGTGAAAAAACAGAGGTGAGTTAGGCTCATGAGGCCTGACCATGAGGAGGATGCCCTTTGTTCTTATCCAACATCACATTGATGGTAAACCTTCCTTTTCTTATTCCAATCTACTTCTAAATAGAGGCAATCTAACTCTGTATTATAAGTGTATTTTCCAATGGGTTTTATTGACTATTCTGCCAATGATCAGGAAATGAAAAAACTCTTGATACATCTCAAAAAATGTGAAGATACATAAACCAACCTTCTTGACAAGATGATCTGTACACGATGCTTTCTACCCAAGAAGGAACATCATGTGGGCATTAGCATAGGGCTCTTCTGCCTTTGAACAGAGAAGGCAACTGCCAAATGCTTTGCTCTGAGAAAAGATCAGTCCCACCATGATGTTGATCTCAGTGTAGATTTTTTTCCTTTTAAAAAAATCTTAAGTGTTACAATAGATCCAGGAAGGATGGAGGTTGTCCCCCAAGGACCCTCTACATTAACCAGAGATAAGAGGGGGAGTCCCCGCATCATTGCATGGCATAGTTTGGGGGCAGAGCACATACACACACCTCTGTACACATTTCCAAATGTGCCTGACTCAGCGAGCCCTTTCTCCTGGTGTCATGACGTTTATGCAACAACAGATGAAAGGCAAACATATTTTAACTCTAAAAACATCTTACCAGATGGTTTTGTAAAGAAGATTGTAAAGAAGTCTTCTGGGATCCAGGATTCGGGGGCAAACTGCTAGTTTTATCTTCTTAAACCTCAGTACTCTCAGCTTCTCATTTTATGATAAGGACAATAATCGTCCTGTGTTATGAAATGATTGTGATGATTAGAGAATGTATTTAAAGTACCATATTTAAAGTTGCAAAGTAAGTATCCTCCCCTGCAAAAAAAAAAAAAAGAAAAAGAAAAAAATCTAGCCATTACTATCTATCTGTCCATCTATCTGTCTGTCTTCCTGTTGGACTATCTATCTATATCTGTCAACCTATTTGAGGGAAAGATAGAAAATCCCCTTAAAAGTTGCAAGAATAAGATCATGGTAACTAAGCTGAGAAAAGCTTGGATTTCCATTACAAAGCATTTTTTACTTAATGTGAACATGTGATTTTGAACTAGTCAAGTGTATGTGAATAGTATTCCCAGCATTTAGTAGAAAAATCAGGTTAGAGCAATAGCTGTGATGATTCTGTTTATTTTTAGCTACACAAATCATCTCAGAGGACTACATCCAATTTTGACGTTGACTTATTAATATATATTTGGCAGAGATATACAGGAGCATGCTCAAAGAAGAACAACCAGGATAATTAAATTTTAAATCACGATATGAAGAAATGGGTGGTGAGGATAAGGGCATAAAAATATTCAGATGCATAATGCAATTATCTTCAAGAATTTGCTAGCCTGACAGGGAAGAATGGTTAGACATACTGTAAATGGTTTCATGTCATAAATGATCTGGTGGAAGATAAAAGAGCAGAAATGATCTCAAAATGGAGAGAGCACTTCTAATAGTTGGAATATTCACATAATACAAGATGCCTTGAAAGACATGAAAACCGCTGTCATTCTATTCAACAAAAACCTGTCAGATGCATTGTATTTCTCATGGCACCCATTCAGCCACAGTAAGGCTTCAAAAAATCTATGTTCCTGTCCTTGGGAGGTTTATAGTCTTGTAGCCAAAATGAGAACTGTATAATTATATGATATGGTAGAACACGTTACATGACATGAGCAAGGTAGGAAGACAGTGTTGAAGGAGAATGTTTCCATTGTATTCATTAAAATGGTAGGTCTCTCTCCCTATTCCTCAGAAGAAAAGTGTCTGAAGTCTAGGTGGTTTAAAATGTTTTATTTGGGATAGAAATAGGCAAATGCTGAAGTCAGATGTAAGAACAAGACATAACAATAAGAATAGAAGATAAGTATTTTTTTATTCTACATTGTTCATTATGTATTCTCAAAGAATGCCTTTTAAAGGATGTAATTAGGAGTAATGAGGTGCAAAATTTCATGTACAAAAATGATCTTGTTCAGGGCATTTTAGGCAGTGCAACTGAAAAAAAAAAAAGAATTTTAACTCTCAGTTAACTCGGTATCAATATTACATATCCTTGACTCCTCTTTATATTCAATTCCAGTGGAGTTTTAGGAAAATCAGGAATTTAAATAATTCTGCTATCCTTGATTACAGTTATTTGATTGTTTTGTTTTGTTTTGTTTTAATATAAGAATATTGTAGTGGGTTGCCATTTCCTTCTCCAGGGGAATCTTCCCAACCCAGAGATGGAACCCACATCTCCTGCATCAAGCAGTGGCCAAATCTTATCAAAATCTCAAATAATCATGACTTTGAATAATCCAACACCTCTTGTCTGATACTTATTGATCAGTCACCTTCCTAGCCACATTCATCAAGTTCAAGAGCTTGGACAGAGTAAGTGCTCATCACAGAAACCCTTTCTCCCTGACTGCCATCATGGAGGGAGTTTCCCCAAGTGCTGCAGCCAAACCCTCCACATCAAAAGGCAGAGGCCTGAGAGTGGGCTAGCTCTCAGACACGGATGGTTCCAGGACTGTGTTTGCGAAATATGCTTCAAACTCTAACCTTGCACCTTCTGCCAGTGGAAAACTAAATATCCCAAAACTTAAAGTTAAATCAGTATGCATTCATTTTAAGTGTTACAAGGAAAAAGGTGGCAGAGTAACACAGCATTATAAGCCTAGGAAAGGGGGAAATATTGGACTTATCTTATTAAATTTGGTCTCTATCGTGACACAAATCCAATAACAATCCAAGTGATCCTTACTTTGATGTTCATTTCAAAAAGCATTTTACTAATGTTTTCAATGTGCCAGGACTTGCCAGGCAATAGAAAAACTCCCACAAATGCTTCCAGACTATGGGAGAAACAGATGAGTACATAGATGGCCCCTCCATGGGATGGTATTGGGGATTGTATAGGGTGGTGTGGCTCCTATCTGATGGGTCTCTAAATTCCTTGGGACATGCGAGGCAAAGCTTCCTGAAGGAAGTCACACTTATACTAGCTTGCATTGGGGGAGGGGGAGATTTAGCAAGATTTAAGAATAAAATATACATATATATCTATGGAGGAAGGACAAGTCCAGCAACTCTATTATTCCACTTTGTTCCTGTTCAATCACTAAGCCACACACTAAGTCAGTCGCTACTCTTTGTGACTCCATGGACTGCAGCATACCAGGCTTCCCTGTCCTACACTGTCTCCTGGAGTTTGCTCAGATTCATGTCTACTGAGTCAGTAGTACTACTGAACCTCAGCCACCCCCTTCTCCTCCTGCCCTCAATCTTTCCCAGCATCACGGTCTTTTCCAATAACTTGGCTCTTTCCATCAGGTGGCCAAAGTATTGGAGCTATATTATATATATATATATGGGGGTCTATTCCATCATAGGCTATAGAAATTTATGACTCCCAATGTACCTCTGCAAAAGCCACTGCGTACTCAGAGCTAAGCCCCATCTGTGTCTGGTAGAACGCCCAGTTAAGTGTTGTAACAAGGGGGGAGGGTCCTTCATTACTCAGGTGCAGCCTGATAGTCATTTCACGCTTTTGTTCAGGGAAGAACACATAGAACAACTGAGATGAAGAAATGCATTTTATACTTAGAATGCCGCTTTATGACCAGAGTAAAATACGTGCAGAAATGCTAAGAGAAAAGATTAGAAAGCGAAGAAGAAATGAAATCGTGAAAGTGTTGTGGACTAAGGATTTGAACTTTATTACAAAAGCTATGGTGCACTCAGGAGGGAGGTACATAGATGAAAAACATTACATTGTTGATAAAAATACATTTGCCTTAATTTATAAGCTAAGGCAAAACCATGGAGACAGTAAAAAGACCAGTGGCTGCTGTTTCTTTGTTTGTTTTTGTGGAGGGGGAGCAGATGAATAAGTAGAGCACAGAGGGTTCTTAGGTCATTGGAAATACTCTCTCTGATCTGGAAAAGGTCAGTTTTCATTCCAGTCCCAAAGAAGGGCAATACCAAAGAATGCTCAAACTACCACACAATTGCACTCATCTCACATTCTAGCAAAGGAATGCTCAAAATTCTCCAAGTCAGGCTTCAAGTATGTGAACCACGAACTTACAGATGTTCAAGCTGCATTTATAAAAGGCAGAGGAAGCAGAGATCAACTTGCCAACATCCTTTGGATCACTGGAAAAGCAGGAGAGTTCCAGAAAAACATCTACTTCTGCTTTATTGACTATGCCAAAGCCTTTGTGTAGATCACAACAAACTATGAAAAATTCTGAAAGAGATGGGAATACCAGACTACCTGACCTGCCTCCTGAGAAATCTGTATGCAGGTCAAAAAGCAACAGTTAGAACTGGACATGGAACAACAGACTGGTTCCAAATCTGCAAAGGAGTATGTCAAGGCTGTATATTGTCACCCTGCTTTTTAACTTATATGCAGACTACATCATGAGAAACGCTGGGCTGGAGGAAGCACAAGGTGGAATCAAGATTGCTGGGAGAAATATCAATAATCTCAGATATGCAGATGACACCACCCTTATGGCAGAAAGTGAAGAACTAAAGAGCCTCTTGATAAAAGTGAATGAAAAGAGTGAAACAGTTGGCTTAAAACTCAATATTCAGAAAACTAAGATCATGGCATCTGGTCCCATCACTTCATGGCAAATAAATGGGGAAATAGTGGACACAGTGACAGACTTTATTTTCTGGGCTCCAAAATCACTGCAGATGATGATTGCAGCCATGAAATTAAAAGACATTTTCTCCTTAGAAGAAAAGTTATGATGAAACTAGACAGCATATTAAAAAGCAAAGACATTACTTTGCCAACAAATGTCCATCTACTCAAAGCTATGGTTTTTCCTGAAGTCATGTATGAATGGGAGAAATGGACTATAAAGAATGATGAGTGTTGAAGAACTGATGCTTTTGAACTGTGATGTTGGAAAAGACTCTTAAGAGCCCCTTGGACTGCAAGGCTGGAAATCAGTCCTGAATATTCATTGGAAGGACTGATGCTGAAGCTGAAGCTCCAATATTTTGTCCACCTGATGAGAAAACTGACTCATTGGAAAAGACCCTGATGCTGGAAAAGATTGAAGGCAGGAGGAAAAGGGGATGACAGAGGATGAGATGGCTAGATGGCATCACAACTCAATGGACATGAGTTTGAGTAAACTCTCGGTGTTGGCAATGGACAGGGAGGCCTGGTATGCTTCAGTCCATGGGGTCGCAAAGAGTCATACATGACTGAGCTACTGAACTGAACTGAATTGATGCCATAATGGTGGATACATGTCATTAATCATTTGTTCAGACTCACAGAATGACTCCAAGAGTGAGCCCTAAAGTAAACTATAGACTTTGAGTGATAATGAAGTGCCAATGTAGGTTCCAGTATAGCCATGTTTTTTTCCAGTAGTCAAGTATGGATGTGAGAGTTGGACCGTAAAGAAGGCTGAGAGCCAAAGAATTGATGCTTTCAAATTGCAGTGCTGTAAGAGTTGTAAGAGTTCCTTGGACTGCAAGATCAAACCAGTCAAGCCTAAAGGAAATCAACCCTGAATATTCCTGGGAAGGACCAATGCTGAAGCTGAAACGCCAATAGTTTGGTCACCTGATGGGAAGAGCCAGCTCATTGGAAAAGACCCTGATGCTGGGAAAGATTGAAGGCAGGAAGAGAAGGTGGGTGGCAGAGGATGAGATGTTGGATGGCATCACTGACTCAGTGGATATGAGTTTGAAAAAACTCCTGGAGATAATGAAGGACAAGGAAGCCTGAAAAGCTCACCTGCCATGAGTGTCAGCTTTTCAGGAACTGAAGCAATTGTGGCACACACAGGTTTATAATGAAATATGTCTACCCTGAAAAAGAAGGAAGTGGACAACCAACCTGTCTGTGGTCACCACTGGCTGAGCTATGCCTGGCATGCCATGGTCTGAGGCTCTAGAGAGTGGAAGATGAGTGTGAAATGATAGTGACCTCAGATCCCAGGGAACTAGACTCACACGAGGTGTAGGTCCATACAGACAGGAGCCACACACCCAGGATGGAGGGGCGTGGAACCCACTGCTGTCTGAGACAGGCAGAGACCTGGAGCGGGCACCTTTCCAATGTCTTGTTCTCTTCTCTCATTTTCAAGTTCAGCGACATGAACTTGACTTCCAGATCTGGGCTCAAACAGAAGTCTGCTGTACTCTGACCGTGGCATTTTGCAAATTATGTTACCTCTCTGAAGTTCAGTCCCGTGACTGGGGAGACAGAGAGGAGAAAATTCTTTTTCAAAGTGTTGATGCAAAGTAAGATAGAGAATATAAGGATCTTAGTGCACTTAGCCCAGCGTCTGGACTATTTCAGGGGATCCATAAATTTTAGTTTCTATTTCTCTACCCCTCCCTCTTCCATGAGAACTGGGAACAGAAAAAGTGCAGGTTTTAGCATTAGAATCTATGCTTTTATGAGGGTTTTTTTTTTTTTTTTTTGGTCTATTCTCAGAGAGAGAGATTAAATCTAAAGTATAGTTCTACTATACTATGCATTCCTAGAAAATAAAACATGAAAAAAAGCACCATTTTCTCTTCACAGATAGCCAAGGGGGAAATACCCAGCTAGTTCTCCTCTCTAAGAAGAAAATAGATAGATCCTGGTCGCCTGGAGTAGTCTGGGCTGCAGCGGGGTCCTCTCTGATAACCCGCTGTCCCCTTATAAGCCATCATTTGTCTTCAGGACGCTGCATCGTGCAGAAAAATGACGACACTGCCGGGATTTCAAGAAATTCAACCGACACACTCCTGGATATATGGCAGCATTTTAAAGGAAAACCACACTTGTTTAAGTTAAAGCACTGCTTAAAAAGTACTATTAATTGCATTTTGATTCATCGATTTACATTAATTTGCATATTTCATGTCCTTACCTAAATTTTGGTCCTGTCGCCTGATACCATCCCCTTGGTTGTTCCTTTTAACTGTATAAACTCTTCAGTTTTAATATTCATTTCCTATTTTGCATGAATTTAATATTACAAACCCTACAAAGTCCTCTTTTTTTAAGGGTGAACATACAAACACACGTATCATTTGCATTTATGATTGAATTTTAAGGAGTAACATGTATTATCTTTATTCCCTGGATATCTGGAAGAAGAAAGAGTGGAGTGACCTATTTTATGAATATACACAATTTTTTATTCCTTACTGCAAACAATGTTAAAAATATGTACCTATTTTTTAAAATATTGTTTGTTCAATGAAAAAAGTGCAATAAAATGAAAGGCCAAATATCTGCAGAAACCAATAGTATCTGAAGACAAAGCATGTTAAGTATACAAAGACTATAGACCTCATACAGGTGCCAAATTCTTCTAGAAATAGTACACTGTGTACACCTCTCAAGACCCCAAGTATCACTACTTTCTCAACATCCACTTCTCCTATTATTTCTACTAGAAAACATCAGAGTTGTCTCAGTAAGAACTCTGGGTAAAGCTAAAGGTATTTCCCACTATACACCCTGCTTTTCATCATGTATAGATTTCCAGGAACACAAAAATGTTCACGTGAACTCTGTGAATTTCAAGTGCTGTGGTTGGTAGCTATCGTGAAAGTGTGGCTCAGAGGTGTCTGACCTTTGCAACCTCATAGACTATATCCCGTCAGCCTCCTCTGTCCATGAGGATTCTCTAAGCAAGAACACTGGAGCAGATTGCCATTCCCTTCCCCAGGGGATCTTCCTGATCCAGCGACTGAACGTGCATCTCTTACATCTCCTGCATTGGCAGGCAGGCTCTTTACCACTGGAGCCATCTGGGAAGCCCAATACAGACACTAGTAGGCATAAAACAAGAGATTAGAAAATTGAGGAAGATGCTCTGGGACTCAATAGACCAAGTTACCAAAGTTAACCTAGACACGAGGCTTTCTAAAAGGTAAAATCCCTACCTCATGGAGGATGAATATGATAAAATAGAATAAATTTCCTTGTTGCTGTTCAGTTGCTCAGTCGTGTCTGAATCTTTGCAACCCCATGGACTGCAGCACGCCAGGCTTCCCTGTCCTTCACTATCTCCCTGAGTTTATTCAAACTTATGTCCAGTGAGTCAGTGATGCTGTCCAACCATCTCATCTTCTGTCACCCCCTTCTCCCCCTGTCCTCAATCTTCCCCAGCCTCAGGGTCTTTTCCAATGAGTTGGATCTTCACATCAGGTGGCCAAATTATTGGCACTTCAGTTTCAGCTTCAGTCCTTCCAATGAATATTCAGGGTTGATTTCTTTTAGGATTGACTGGTTGGATCTCCTTGCAGTCCAAGGGACTCTCAAGAGTCTTCTCCAACACCGCAGTTAGAAAGTATCAATTCTTCAGCTCTTAGCCTTCTTTATGGTCTAACTCCTACATCCATACGTGGCTACTGGAAAAACCATAGCTTGGACTATACTACTTTTGTTGGCAAACTGATGTCTCTGCTTTTTAATGCGCTGTCTAGGTTGGTCACAGATTTTCTTCCAAGGAGAAAGCATTAATTTCATGGCTGCAGTCACAGTCCACAGTGATTTTGGAGCCCGAGAAAATAAAGTCTGTCACTGTTTCCATTTTTTCCCCATCCATTTGCTATGAAGTGATGGGACCAGAGGCCATGATCTTCGTTTTTTGAATGTTGAGTTTTAAGCCAGCTTTTTCACTCTCCTCTTTCACCTTCATCAAGAGGCTCTTTAAATTTTAAAACAAGTTGAATTAATTAAAATCAAATTGAATCCCCCGTGGCTGTCTCCAGGTCCCAGAATTCCAAGGAGGAGAAGTTCTTATTCCAGCCACAGGGTGGCGCATGGGCTTTGCATGCGGGCCCCAGAGGTCCCAGCAACAGGGTTGGCCCAAGAAGCTGGCTGTTGATTGGAAATTCAAGAAAGGCCTCAGTAAATTTCAGAGAGTGGGTAAACCAAACAGGGAATCAGGAGCCCCACTGCTCTGCAAAGCAGCACTGAGATTTAGATGACCTAAGCACTTTACCTTGGGGGTTTCAGATGCTTAGGGAGGAATAGTTTCAAGGGAAAGTTTGGGAGGGCGCTGGTGGCCAGGAAGTGAGCTGGTCTCAGATTTGGGCTGTTTCAAGAGACAAAGCTGAAACAAACTAGTTCTAACTTTACTGTTACAATAATCATAATAGTGAGCAACTCTGTTTTTTTTTTTTTTTAATTCTTTAAAACTTCATGGAAGAAGAGATTGAATCTTGATTACATGCCATATTTTCCCCAAGGATTACATAGTAATCAGTGCACAACAGAAGTCTGATTAGTATTTGTGCTTGAATGAAAATAGCACTTGAAACACTAATGAAAAAGAAATAATGGAAAATGTATAATTTTAGTTGCCTCAGGCTGACCTAAGATGTAATTTAAAAAAAAAAAAAAAGTCTAAATTTTAACCTAAGGTAGACCTGGGTTCAAATCCATACTTGGTCACATATTTTGGCTTTGGGCCAGCTACCTGGCAACTCTGACCTGGTGACTCTGGCTACTCAGTGTTTACTTAGCTTTAGAATGAGGGCCAGGGACTTCCCAGGTAGTCCAGTGGTTAAGGCTTCACCTTCCAAGGCAGGGAGTGTGGGTTCAAACTGGGACTAAGATCCCACATGCCTTATAGCCAAAAAACCAAAACATAAAACAGAAACAATATTATAGCACGTTCAATAAAGATTTTAAAATAATCCATATAAAAAAAAAACCCTTAAAAAAGAAAGAATGATTGGAGGATGTACTAATGCTTCTAACTCAAGGTTGATGCAAAGATTAAAGAAAAGAAGTAACACACTTAGCAGAGAGTAAGTGCTCAAGACTCGTGCTTAGTCACTCGGTGGTGTCTGAGTCTTTCCCATCCTGCGGACTATAGCCCACCAGGCTCCTCTGTCCATGGGGATTCTCCAGGCAAGAATACTGGAGTGGATTGCCATGCCCTCTTCAAGGAGATCTTCCCAACCCAGGGATCAAACCTAGGTCTCCCGCTTTGCAGGTGGATTCTTTACCATCTGAGGCACCAGGGAAGCCCCAAGACTTGTTAGCTACCTGGGAAAGACTAGAGATGTCTTCAACAAAATTAGAGATACCAAGGGAATATTTCATGCAACAATGGGCTCGATAAAGGACAGAGATGGTATGGACCTAACAGAAGCAGAAGATATTAAGAAGAGGTGGCAAGAATACACAGAAGAACTGTACAAAAAAGATCTTCATGACCCAGATGATCATGATGGTGTGATCACTCATCTAGAGCCAGACATCCTGGAATGTGAAGTCAAGTGGGCCTTAGGAAGCATCACTACGAACAAAGCTAGTGGAGGTGATGGAATTCCAGTTGAGCTATTTCAAATCCTGAAAGATGATGCTGTGAAAGTGCTGCACTCAATATGCCAGCAAATTTGGAAAACTCAGCAGTGGCCACAGGACTGGAAAAGGTCCGTTTTCATTCCAATCCCAAAGAAAGGCAATGCCAAGGAATGCTCAAACTACCGCACAATTGCACTCATCTCACATGCTAGTAAAGTGATGCTCAAAATTCTCTAAGCCAGGCTTCAGCAATACGTGAACCATGAACTTCCTGATGTTCAAGCTGGATTTAGAAAAGGCACAGGAACCAGAGATCAAATTGCCAACATCCGCTGGATCATGGAAAAAGCAAGAGAGTTCCAGAAAAACATCTATTTCTGCCTTATTGACTATGCCAAAGCCTTTGAGTGTGTGGATCACAATAAACTGTGGAAAATTCTGAGAGCGATGGGAATACCAGACCACCTGACCTGCCCCTTGAGAAATCTGTATACAGGTCAGGAAGCAACAGTTAGAACTGGACATGAAACAACAGACTGGTTCCAAATAGGAAAAGGAGTATGTCAAGGCTGTATATTGTCACCCTGCTTATTTAACTTCTATGCAGAGTACATCATGAGAAATGCTGGGCTGGAAGAAACACAAGCTGGAATCAAGATTGCTGGGAGAAATATCAATAACCTCAGATATGCAGATGACGCTACCCTCATGGCAGAAAGTGAAGAGGAACTAAAAAGCCTCTTGATGAAAGTGAAAGAAGAGAGTGAAAAAGTTGGCTTAAAGCTCAACATTTAGAAAATGAAGATCATGGCAACTGGTCCCATCACTTCATGGGAAATAGATGGGGAAACAGTGGAAACAGTGTCAGACTTTATTTTGGGGGGCTCCACAATCACTGGAGATGGTGACTGCAGCCATGAAATTAAAAGACACTTACTCCTTGGAAGAAAAGTTATGACCAACCTAGATAGCATATTCAAAAGCAGAGACATCACTTTGCCAACAAAGGTCCGTCTAGTCAAGGCTATGGTTTTTCCTGTGGTCATGTATGGATGTGAGAGTTGGACTGTGAAGAAGGCTGAGCGCCGAAGAACTGATGCTTTTGAACTGTGGTGTTGGAGAAGACTCTTGAGAGTCCCTTGGACTGCAAGGAGATCCAACCAGTCCATTCTAAAGGAGATCAGGCTTGGGATTTCTTTGGAAGGAATGATGCTAAAGCTGAAACTCCAGTACTTTGGCCACCTCATGTGAAGAGTTGTCTCATTGGAAAAGACTCTGATGCTGGGAGGGATTGGGGGCAGGAGGAGAAGGGGACGACCGAGGATGAGATGGCTGGATGGCATCACTGACTCGATGGACGAGAGTCTGAGTGAACTCCGGGAGTTGGTGATGGACAGGGAGGCCTGGAGTGCTGCGATTCATGGGGTCGCAAAGAGTCGGACACGACTGAGTGACTGAACTGAACTTGCAAAATTCTATCTGAGAAATGCATTCAATGGTGCCGAACAACCAATTTTGACTTTGAGGACAGAGCCATGCAAAATTGCTCTGTGACCTGAAAATAAATTTCCAGATGGTGGGAGCTGCTGTAGCATATGCTTGGGTCATCTGGCATGTTCCCATCAAGCCCCTGACACATGAGCGCCTCTTCTCTGCACCTCTGACAAGCCCTGGAAGTTGGATTCACATGTGTTTCAGAGTAAGTGTTCCCTGAGCACAGTGGAGTTGGGACAGTATGAAAAATCATGATGTCCCAGCAATTTGCAAAGAGTTAACTGACTCTATCTCACACAAAGCCTCCTTTCATCTCAAGTCAGAGTGAGATGATCGGACCTGTCAAAAGTATAAATGTTGAGAGTCTGATATGAATAAAATATACCTTTGACAGCTTCCATCTCACACGATATTACTTTCAAGAATTTAGAGGCTCCTGCATAATGTATCATCTTTCAAGTATAAGTGATCACTAATAATATGGCTTTGTTATTTATTAACATTTATGCCCACCACAGTTCTCTTATGTAAATAATATAACAGATTGTCCAACTATATATTTAATAGTTTGGGTATTTATTACTAATAACTGTGCATATATGACTTGATGCTCGGTGAGGAATGAAGATGAATGAATAATCAGCCCAGTGAATGTCTTATGGACGGAACGTGCATTCGGTATTTCAGGTGAGATGTCCAGGCAAGATCAAGGCTGGATTTTGTTTTTCCAGAACAGAATTTAAAGACAAAGCATGGCTTGTTTAAGAGTCATAACTAGCTCTGAAACACACAGGGGCACTAATAAGACAAAATGTGGACTTCTGTTCATCAGTGCTAGGCAGCTGTCATTCATTCATTCATTCATTCAGGAAATGCTTATTTGTTATGAGCGAGGCACTTAGAGTATAATAATAGCCAAAACATATATAGTCACCAGGAAATGCTGAACAAAATACTCACACAACTGCAATGAGGGTACTGAAGAGGGTGTTCAGCAGGACGATGGAAGATCTTTTTAAGGAAGTGACAAGTGGGCTGAGATTTGAAGGATGGCTGGAGATTAACTCATCAAAGGAATGTTCCAGGCCTGGGGCTGAACACAGTGTTCTTCATTTTTATGAGGGGGATGCAGACAGACTTGTTCAAGCTTTATATCCATCACTTATCAGCTCTGCTAGATTTTCTAATGTACGTGGCCTCTCCCACATCTGTAGAACAAGGAACATGGTTTCAGTCTTAAAGGACATGAGTCGGCTTTATAGAAAATAGGGCGTGTATTTCTGCCAAGTATAGTGCCTGACACATAGTAGGTCATCAGTGTTGGTTTCTTAATTCTTTTTCTTCCTAACTGCTACTTACCTACCCCTCACCCCCACTCCCCACCATCCTCCTCCACACCAGCTTCTCCGGTACATTTTCTAAGGGAGAGGATATGGATTTTCCTCCTAGCTCCGTTTTTCTGGGGTTTCAGATTAACCTGAGAAAAGACTTGGTAACAAACAAACAGACTTTCTTGAAATAAAGGAGAAAATTCACTGATGTGAATGACAATGCCTTTTGGAAGTTCACTTCCGCAGGTGTGAATACAGACTTTGTGTGATTGGTGATGGGGTCTGACAGCTGTACTTCATTTTAGAGCAGGGGAGATCCATGCCAAGCCAGAGGGAATTTTCTCATCAGCTTCTTTCTCCAGGCCATCCATCACCTAAGTGGCTCTCACAGGTTTCCAAGGGGCTGGCAGAGGCATCTAACCAGCGCCAGCCTCCGATCAGGGGTACTGGGCGCCTGGTCCCTCCATCTGCCTTTTTGGTCCAGCACCAGGTCTTCCCAGGTGGCGCTAGAGGTAAAGAACCTGCTCGCAAATGCAGGAGGCAAAATCAGACTCAGAATTAATCCCTGGGCCTGGAAGATCCCCTGGAGGAGGACATGGCAACACTCTAGTGTTCTTGCCTGGAGAATCCCACGAGCAGAGGAGCTTGATGGCCAACAGTCTATGGGATCACAAAGAGTCAGATAAAACTGAAGCGACTTGGCATGTACACACTAGGTCTTCTGCTTGCTGGCTGGAGTAAGATCACTCTCAGTGATAGCATCTCAGTGATTCAGCATAATCAGATCTGCACACACCCATATCTCAGTGGTGGACAGCAGGGTCACTTCCCCAAACCCCCCTCCCAGGCTCTGAGAGTGACAGCTGAGGTTTCTCCCCATTGGGCCCCTCCCCATCTTTCCCCTGACAGCTCCCAGCCCACTCAGCCATGCCAGGTGGACACCATTAAGCCTTCTGCTGAAGGGCCCAGCAGCACACAAGCTGAGAAGAGACACTTGGAGGATGCTTTGGCGATGAGCCAGGTCCCCCACACATTCGAGAGAACCCAGAAGCCCCCGAAAGAACCAATTCTCCAAAAAAGACAAAACACAGAGCAGAGTGAGCCTGGGATCTTCTGCCTTTGGTTTGATGGAGAAGGACACCTGCTGGCAGGAAGACAAGTTCTGTAGGAAAGAGCTCCCTTCTCAGTTTCGAACTCAGCAAACCCCAGCTTGTTGCCCAGCTGGAAGGCCTGCCTTTGACCTGAAAGGAGAGACAGAGGGCACTTTGGGTGGCACAGTGTTCGGGCTGGTCTCCAACCTGATGTAGGAAATTACATAGGCAACATACATAAACACATACAGGAAATTATAAAGAAATATGTGTGTGTGTGCTAAGTCACTTCAGTTGTGTCCAACTCTTTGTGACCGTATGGACTGTAGCCCACCAGGCTGCTCTGTCCATGGGATTCTCCAGGTAAGAATACTGGAGTGGGTTGCCATGCCCTCCTCTGGGGGATCTTCCCGACCCAGGGACTGAACCCGCATTGCTTATGTCTCCTACATTGGCAGGTGATTTTTTAGCATTAGCTCCACCTGGGAAGTCCATTGACTGTAATTAGCTTTGAAAATACTAATAAAAGCAAAGAATGATATGACTGTGACTTGTCCCAGGAGCTGTCCGAGGTTGATTTCCAGATTTCATCCTCATGACAGTCCACCCAGGTCACTGACACTGTTATCCCCAAATTGTGGCTGCAGAAACTGAGACAGAGAAGTTGGGTAATTTGCTGAAGGTGGCCAAGCAAGCACACAGGGGAGGTGGGAATGAAACCCAGACTTGAACCCTCCTCTCCCCTGACCCCTGCCCTCATCCTAGGCCTGTGATGTGCAGGCAGAAGGGACAGTTGGGGGTCTGGGGACTGGGGGAGCCTGTGGAACACAGAAGCAAAGTAGAAGAGAGGGTTCTGAATCAGACAAGGGGGTTAAAGAGCTTTCAAAATAAAATCTATCTGCAGTCCATGGGGTCGCTAAGTGAAGTGAGCAACTTCACGTTCACTTTTCACTTTCACGCATTGGAGAAGGAAATGGCAACCCACTCCAGTGTTCTTGCCTGGAGAATCCCAGGGACGGGGGAGCCTGGTGGGCTGCCATCCATGGGGTCGCACAGAGTTGGACATGACTGAGGAGACTTAGCAGCAGCAGTATTGTTTAAAAATAATTCCTGTTTCAACGCAGGTTTGTTTAAGTGCCAGTAGCTGTGAGAGAGAGGGAGCCCCAGGTCCTCACGCTGTCCTCTGTGCCCCATCACGAGGAAGCCAGGAGGGAGACCTCGGGCTCTGTCCCCGCCGTCCTTCTGGGCCAGCGTGCTCTCTCCCCGGCAGTCCCAGGCGGCTCCGTCTCACTCTGTGCTCACGTCGCCCCGCCTGCTGGTGCGTCTTCACATGGGCACCCCACCACGTCGTACCCCTGGAACAGCAGCGGGAAGGCAAAGCTTGTCCCCTGCTCTCCCCAGCTGCGGGAGCGGGAAGTACCAGGCTGGAGCTGCGGCTTCGGGAAGGCAGGCAGCTGCGGAAACCGCAGGCAGCTGGCGCCGCGGCTCAGCCCCGCCTCCAGAGGACTCGCCGTTCTTTCTGATCCGCAGCGGTCCAGGGGAAGGACCCGGAGAAGAGAGGGTAGAAGCAAAGCTTCCCCAGACCCCCGGCCCTCCTCAGCCCAACCCGGTCTAAGGAAGCCCTCCGTAGGGGCTTCAGAGATGCCCCGGTTCAATGACTTCAGAGCACAGTCACTGTGAAGTGATGGACCGGCACTGCTATTTTAGCAGGCCAAGGTCGTGGCCTTAGTTATAGGTGCTCTTTGGAAATTCAGCAAAAATCATCGTTACCAGGCTGCTCCCAGGAAACAGACAATTCCCACGGACAGCTAACGGAGAAGCACTTTTCTTATAGGATTTCTGCACAAAGGTATATTATGATTATCCCTCATCCTAATCCAGCTCCCCACCTGTGTCTTTGCCCGGTCATGAGAACAGCCTTCTGCTTTGGGACTTCCTATTTTTATATATTACTAATTACACTGTCAGCACATCCCCAAATGAACAGTGCCTGGGAGCATCCAGAGATTTACAACTAGCTTCCATTTAGCTTTCAAGAACCGAGATTCTTAACCACTGAAGGCTGAGCTTAATCTTCTTCTGAAGTTTATACCATGAAAAAATACAAGAATACATTTGCAGTGTTGCTATCAGCAATATTTACCTTGCTAAACCCTAATTTCAAGAGAAAATAACAGTACTAGAAAAAAAATCAATAAACTTACCCAGGTAGACTTTATTTTTGCAGAATTGCAGAAACATAAAATGCAAATTCTCAAAATCGTGTATAACTGCACAGTGATGGTGGTGATGTATATGGCATTGATTATTTTTTAATGTTTCAGCTGCAAAAAGCTGCCTGAACCCTCGGGTGAGTGTATCATCCACCTCTGGGACAATAGCATAGGTGAGGGATCTAAGAAGGCTATTTAAACTTGGGAATCTTCAGAACACAGAGGGCGTAGGCAGCAAAGAGGCTGGATAAGATCACTGGGTAAATCTGGATAAAACAGATTATACTCAGAGTCTCTTCCCATCTTCATTCTCATTGCTCTTTCAGAGGATTTATAACATGTATTTATGACACATTCTGTAATTACATATGTCATTCACTTATTCCACAAAGATGCCTTCCAAACCCACGGCATTCACTTATTTAAGAGTCCTAATTCAGCCTTTATATGGGGCTTCCCAGGTGGTGCCAGTGGTAAAGAACCCTCTTGCCGATGCAGGAAATACAAGAGATGTCGATTATTTATCCCTAGTTTAGAAAGATTCCCTGGAGAAGGAAATGACAACCCATTCCAGTTTTCTTGCCAGGAAAATCCCAAGGACAGAGGAGCCTGGCTAGCAGTCTTTATAAACATCTTAGGTCCATATTGTTTAGAAATGTGTTACTCTCCTGAGGCCTAGACATGAATCTTATATGTAAGCTTAATGTGTAGGAAAAAGGCACTGAGCAGCTGAGGAAACCTGCCTTTCTTGACCATGCCTTAATCCATGCCTTTCTTGACCCACTTTGTCCTTGGGTGCTCGTATACCTTGATAGCTCTGGTTACATTAGCATTGGTAAAACTGCCCATTTCTGCCTTTTCAGTGTGCCTTCCCATGAATATTAATGTTCTTCTCCATTCAGCAGAAGATATTAAGAAGAGGTGGCAAGAATACACAGAAGAACTATACAAAAGAGATCTTCATGACCCAGATAATCATGATGGTGTGATCATTCACCTAGAGCCACACATCCTGGAATGCGAAGTCAAACTGGCCTTAAGAAGCATCACTATGAACAAAGCTAGTAGAGGTGATGGAATTTCAGTTGAGCTATTTCAAATCCTAAAAGATGATGCAGTGAAAGTGCTGCACTCAATATGCCAGCAAATCTGGAAATCTCAGCAGTGGCCACAGGACTGGAAAAGGTTGGTTTTCATTCCAATCCCAAAGAAAGGCAATGCCAAAGAATGCTCAAACTACCGCACAATTGCACTCATCTCACATGCTAGTAAAGTGATGCTCAAAATTCTCCAAGCCAGGCTTCAACAGTACACGAACCGTGAACTTCCAGATGTTCAAGCTGGTTTTAGAAAAGGCAAAGGAACCAGAGATCAAATTGCAAATATCTGTTAGATTATTGAAAAAGCAAGGGAGTTCCAGAAAAACATTTGCTTCTGCTTTATTGACTATGCCAAAGGCTTTGACTGTGTGGATCACGACAAACTGAAAAATTCTGAAAGAGATGGGAATACCAGACCACCTGACCTGCCTCCTGAGAAATCTGTATGCAGGTCAAAAAGCAACAGTTAGAACTGGACATGGAACAACAGACTGGTTCCAAATCTGCAAAGGAGTATGTCAAGGCTGTATATTGTCACTCTGCCATTTTAACTTCTATGCAGAGTACATCATGAGAAATGCTGGACTGGATGAAGCACAAGCTGGAATCAAGATTGCCAGGAGAAATATCAATAACCTCAGATATGCAGATGACACCACCCTTATGGCAGAAAATGAAGAAGAACTAAAGAGCCTCTGGATGAAAGTGAAAGAGGAGAGTGAAAAAGTTGGCTTAAAACTCAATATTCAGAAAACTAAGATCATGGCATCTGGTCCCATCACTTCATGGGAAATAGATGGGGAAATAGTGAAAATGGTGACAGACTTTATTTTGGGGGGCTCCAAAATCACTGCAGATAGTGACTGCAGCCATGAAATTAAAAGATGCTTACTCCTAGGAAGAAAAGTTATGACCAACCTAGACAGCATATTAAAAAGTAGAGACATTACTTTGCCATCAAATTTCCATCTCATCAAAGTTACGTCTCATTGAAGCTCTGGTTTTTCCAGTAGTCATGTATGGATGTGTGAGTTGGACTATAACGAAAGCTGAGCACTGAAGAATTGATGCTTTTGAACTGTGGTATTGAGGAAGACTCTTGAGAGTCCCTTGGACAGCAAAGAGACTCAACCAATCCATCCTAAAGGAAATCAGTCCTGAATATTCATTGGAAGGATTGATGCTGAAGCTGAAACTCCAACTCTTTGGCCAGCTGATGCAAAGAACTGACTCATTTGAAAAGACCCTGATGCTGGGAAAGATTGAAGCCAATAGGAGAAGGGGAAGACAGAGGATGAGATGATTCGATGGCATCACTGACTCAATGGACATGAGTTTGAGTAAACTCCAGGAGTTGGCGATGGACAGGGAGGCCTGGTTATGCTTCAGTCCATGGTGTCTCAAAGAGTCAGACATGACTGAGAGACTGAACTGAACTGAACTCCATTCTGAGGTAGGACAAATGGGAACCAGTTAGAAACAAAGCCAATTTTAAATTTCTTCACATCAGAGCACATATAATATTCAATATCCTCTAATAAACTATAGAGATTCCTCAGTGGCTCAGCAGTAAAGATTCAGCCTGCAGTGCAGGAGACCAGGCTTTGATCCCTGGGTTGGGAAGATCCTCTGGAGGAGAGCGTGGCAACCCACTCCAGTATTCTTGCCTGGAGAATCCCATGGACAGAGGAATCTGTCAGGCTGCAGCCCATGGTGTTGCAAAGAGTTGGACACACCTGAAGCACCTTTGTGAAGAGCTGACTCATTGGAAAAGACCCTGATGCTGGGAAAGATTGAAGGCAGGAGGAGAAGGGGATGACAGAGGATGAGATGGTTGGATGGCATCACCAACTCCATGGACATGAGTTTGAGTAAGCTCTGGGAGTTGCTGATGGGCAGGGAGGGCTGGTGTGCTGCAGTCCATGGGGTTGCAAAGAGTCAGACCACGACTGACTGACTGAACTGAACTGAAGCGACTGAGCACATGAAAACAATAAACCACAATGGAAAGAATATGAAAAAGAATGTATGTGTGTGATTGAATCACTTTGCTGTACAGCAGAAGCGAGCACAGCATTGCAAACCAACTGTACTTCAACTAAAAAATATTTTTTAAAGTAAGAATTTCTAGTATTATCATATAGAGAGCTGGCTAGGTATTTTGTGAACTGGAAAGGTAACTATTTCACTTAATTTGTTCTCAAGTAACTCATACCTTTCCCTCGTGGCTCAGATGGTAAAGAATCTGCCTGCAATGTGGGAGACATGAGTTCTATCCCTGGGTCGGGTAGATCCCCTGAGAAAGACATGGCAACCCACTCCAGTATTCTTCCCTGGAGAATCCCATGGATAGAGGGGCCTGGTAGGCTACAGTCCATGGGGTCACAAAGAGTTGGACACTACTGAGCATCTAACAGTATCACTTTCAACTCATAATCTAATAGAAATAAGAACTATGTTCTGGCTCAGATGGTAAAGAATCTGCCTGCAATGCAGGAGACCTGGGTTCGACCCCTGGGTCAGGAAGATCCCCTGGAGGAGGGCATGAAAACCCACTCCAGTCGTCTTGCCTGGAGAATCCCATGGATAGAGGAGCCTGGTGGGCTATAGTCCATGGGGTGGCAAATAGTCAGACACAAGTGAGTGACTAAGCATAGCACCTGAGTTCTTAAAATACAACATGGAGAGTAAGGCAGGCCATCAGGAGGAGAGCATCCTGGGTGCTTCTACTGATACATCCTCTCGGACCCCTGGACCGGACTGCTCTGCGCTGCCTCCTCCTGTGTGGAGGATTCTTCAGTGAAGGGTCTTTCCCAGGAGCCTAGGCAGAACCCACAGCCAATAACTGACTGGCCTGAGGGTCCAAAGGCAGACTTCCTGCCTCAAGGCTGGACCAGCTCAGTGATACAGTTCAGACCCCAGAACCACGTCCTCCATGAGGAGGTCAGAGCTGGTCAGAGGTGGAGAACCATATCCATCCTTGGCTCCCCCTTGCGGATCCCATCTCCCTCCCTACAACCCTCTCTCAGTCTGTTGTTCCATGTCCAGTTAGAACTGGATTCCAAATAGGAAAAGGAGTACGTCAAGGCTGTATATTGTCACCCTGCTTATTTAACTTCTATACAGAGTACATCATGAGAAACGCTGGGCTGGAAGAAGCACAAGCTGGAATCAAGATTGCCGGGAGAAATATCAATAACCTTGGATTTGCAGATGACACCACTCTTATGGCAGAAAGTGAAGAGGAACTTAACAGCCTCTTGATGAAAGTGAAAGAGGAGAGTGAAAAAGTTGGCTTAAAGCTCAACATTCAGAAAACGAAGATCATGGCATCTGGTCCCATCACTTCATGGGAAATAGATGGGGAAACAGTGGAAACATAAAACAGAAACAGTTTTGTAACAAATTCAATGAAGATTTTTTAAATGGTCAACATACAAAAAAATTTTTTTTTTAAAAAACAGCAAGGCAGGAAAACAGACTCCAGAGGTCAAGCCAAATGGCCGTTACTGGGCAGATTCAGTGGAAAGCCAAAGAACTGTTTGGTATCAGAGGCGGCTGCCTTGCTGTCATTATTGGCGCAGGCTGGGTGCCAGGCGATTTATGTCTGTTGTGTCTCTGCTTCACCCTGACCCTGTCACTGCCTCCGATTTGCACATGAGTAAACAGACCCTCACAAGGTTGGTGTGACTTTTCTAAGCCTTTCAGCTCACATGAGCTTTTCCCCCATGTTTCTCTCCTGTTCTCAAACATTCCCAGCAAAGAAATACCAGTTTCACTTGGCTCAGCAGAATTTGGGATTGGATTTTTGACTGCGATTGAAAGAGAAACAACTATGTTAACATATTCGAAAGAATCTGAATAATTTCCATGTTTTACTATCTCCAAGTTTCTCATCATCACCATTAAGAATCTTTGACTGTGTGCACATGCCAACTTAGTGAGCAACAAAGTAATTTAACCCTTTCCCCATGGAATTCAGACATAACAGAACAGTGCTCATTACCATTAGCTATGTAATTCAGTTTTATCCCATGATATCCAGGAAAACAGGATCATTAACTGTGGCATTTTGTGGACCCACAGATAGAAAGCAAATGTCTCCGTGTGAAATCAGAAAGACATCTAGTTATGATAGTTGGTATTTTAAATGGTGCATTTGTGTTTATTATATGCATTTTGCTTTTGCTATATTAATGCTTCTGTTTATTGATGCCTATATTGTCCTTTTATTATGTATTTCTACAAAATAAAGGCATGTTTCGTGATATTTATGTTTTTATCATAGAACTAAGATGATAAATTACAAATAGTATTTTATTATTTATACATATCAATATTTTTCAATGCATTTAAATGCATTTTTATAAAAATGTTGACTGTCCATAAGTGATTTTAACTTCTTTCAGTTTTTTTATTCTGTTGCATACACATTTTAAAAATTACTTGGGGGGATTTTTATGTCACTGTCAGCTAGAATTTTTGAACCTGTTTTGAACAATAGGTATACTGTCACTTGCATATAGAAAAGGCAATGCAAAAGAGAAAAAGAACATTTATGTTGTTGTTGTTTTATGGAAATCTGTTAAATTGTTATCTGAATTTGTTAAAGAATTAAAGAGTTGAGATAAGTTAATAAGTACCATTTAACCCAGGCTTTTTATCAAAATATGTCGTGTCCACATATAGAAATTAGTTTACGATTAACTTACATTTTGTTCAGAATGAGCCTCTGACAATGGATAATAATGACTGCATCATTTAAGTGAAAACAACACAAAATGAAGAAGCAAAGATTTGCAAATCTCTCACACAGAGAAGTTTGGGTTAGTAAGATGGGTTACTTTAAAAAAGTAAAGTTTAATCCAGCTATAGAATAGGCCTAGAACTGTCATCGTAATAGTTCACATTCGTTTCTAGTCAATTTGGATCAAATCGAAGGAATTTCGAGTACCTGAAACACACTTTGAAGTCTGAGGGAGCAATGCATTTCTAAACGCCAGCTGGATGAATGTAAGTTTGTTATTAGAACCTTGTCCTGTAGCGGCATCTCTCTGCTCACACCTGAAGGATGACTTCCTTCTCTTCAGAGCCCAGCAGGCAATCACACTGCTGTGGTTTTCCTGGGTGATGGATCAAAGCAGCAGCATCTATTCCAGGGGTCACTGAAAGACAAGAGCGGACTGGTGTGAGATGGACATCTGGCATGTACTAAAAGCATTTAGGAAGCTAATAAACTGCTCATTTTGAGTGACTCCTGAGACTGATTCCAACATGAGCATTTGGGAGGGAAATGAGCTTTTAGGAAGGTCATGTGACATCATAGAGAATCTTTCTCTATAACCAGTTAAATCGTTTAGCAATTATACAAAGCAAATCCCAGCCCAATTTTGACCTGGTAATTGATTGAGCCTTTTAGTCAAGCCAAGGCTGTGCATAGGAATTGAATATGACCATACATCTTTGGCTTTAATAATTCCAGATTTGAATCACCTGATGGGATTTGACGAAAGAGAGTTGCTAAAAGAGATGCGGAAATCTCGTCACACGCATCAGGGCATTTTAGGTTTCTCAGAAGCAACAGGTCAGCTTAGTATATGCAGCTGCTCCTCCCACAAGTATATCTGTCAAAATTTTCATACTAATTTTACAAACACATTCTTAGGGTTTGGTGAAGACTATGAACATGATTAAAAGGGACTCCATTACTCTTTCTGCAAGTCTTGCCTGTGGGAATCAGATTTCTTTCAAAAGTTTAGGAAAGAGCCGCTTATCTGCGTATGGAATGAGTGAATGCAGAAGTTCCAGGGAGCAGGGGGTTTGGCAAGCTCCACTCTGCACCAGGGAGGAACATGAGGCCCCGAAGACATGCCAGCCACACAAGAGGAAGTCAAGGAAGCAATAGTCTCACCAGTGGTGATACTGGTCACATGGGATGCTGTTAACATCTTCATAATGTTTATTCAAACATCTCAGTCTTCGCTGCTGTTTCATTCTTTTGTTATTATTGTTTGGGCTTCTGCTGCAATAGCAAAGGTGATATTTTGCATGTATCATAATGATTAATGTACAGTATGGGCTTCCCAGGTAGCACTAGTGCTAAAGAACCTGCTTGCCAGTGAGGGGAAAGAGATGCGAGTTTGATCCCTGGGTAGGGAAGATCCCCTGGAGAAGGGCATGGCAACCCACTCCAGTATTCTTGCCTGAGAGAATCCTATGGACAGAGGAGCCTGGCAGGCTATGATCTATAGTGTTGCAAAGAGTCATACACAATCAGACTGAAGTGACTTAGCATGCATGCATGCATGCACTCTGAGAGACAATTCTTGAGAGTCCCTTGGACTGACAGGAGATCAAACCAGTCAATCCTAAAGGAAATCAACCCTGAATATTCATCGAAAGGACTGAGGCTGAAGCTGAAGCTACAATATTTTGGCCACCTGATTCGAAGAGCTGACTCATTGGAAAACACCCTGATGCTGGGAAAGATTGAAGGCAGGAGAAAAAGCTGGCGGCAGAGGATGAGATGGTTGGATGGCATCACCAACTCAATGGGTATTTTTGAGCAAACTCCAGGAGATAACGAAGGGCAGAGGAACCTGGTGGGCTGCAGTCCATGGGGTCACAAAGCGTCGCACATGACTTAGCAACTGAGCAACAATATGCACTAGGACAGCATCCTAAGATCAGATTATAGAAATCCCCGGACCCACTGACATGGAAGTGGCAATTTAGAACAGCAGTGGTCAATCAGTCCTTAGTATGTGTTCTAATCATTTGTGAATTGCTCTAAAAATTACTTTTTTGCAGAAGTAATGAAAGAACAGTTCACAAATGGGTAAAACATTTATTAGTTCATTTTCAACTGAAATTTTTGAACCTGTCTTGAATGATAGTTGTATCGTCATTTGCATACAGAAAAGACAATGAAAAGGAAAGAAAGAATCATTTGCTTTTTTGTTTTCTATTTTATGGAAATCTGGGAAACAGATTGCTCTATAGTTAAAGAATGAAAGAGTTAAGAATATAAGTGAGTAAGTGCTGTTTAGTAAGTACTGTTTAAGCCATGCCTTTTTCATCAAAATATGTCTTCTTCAAACTTATAAATTATTTTATAATTAACCTTAACAGAGGCGGCAAGAAATGGTGGGACCATCTCTCTGATTCATCCACTAGCAGAGAGCCCAAAAAAGCTGAACAAAATTCTATATCCTTGGCAATGGATGACCTTTGGGTGACCCCTTTTTATGGTGAAATAAGGTATTAAGCAAGGTCGTTCTCTCTGGAGCCATAAAAAGACTGACAAGGGAAGATTGAACCTGCTTTGTTTCCATCAGAGCCCCTGAGTGTTCCTTGCATTCCCAAGGCGTGGGTCCAGGCATTGGTCATTCTAACAGTGTTGTCTGTTACAGCTTCTGTTGGGATGTCTCTTCCTCCTCTCTTTTAATTATAACTTGTTTATCACCTCATTGTCTCAGTTCAAATGCTAATAACAAAACAGCAACTACAGACCAGCTTTAGAAACTGAGAACTGACCTTGGGACCCTGGTGCTTTCCTAGCTTAGCACTTGGTTTTGATTCCTTCACTGACCCTTCCATTTGAATATTTTGCGCCTTAAAGCTAAGTGTTTGCCTATATGTCATTTGACCATTATCAGTAATGAGCATATTCTGCTCCAGTAAAATAATATTGCAATTTAAATGCCAGGAATGCAGGTTCACAATCCTTTACATTAACTTTAATTTTTTTTTTTTTATTTTTTTCATTGCTTCAGACCCAGGAGTTTAAAATATTTACATTTATCTGTTAAAAAATTTATGATCTTTTCACAAGGACATGCCATGTGCTGGATATTTCTCCTCTTTTCTGCTTATAATATTCAGTTAGGCAATTAATAAAATACTCATTTTTCAAATGTATGACTCATGGTGTAGGGAGGGAAAGTAACTTGTCTAAAGTCACATGACTAACACATGGAGGAATTCACCTTTCAATGTCAGTACATCTCACTCTAATATTTACTTTTTTTTTTGTTATTTTATCCAATCCTGCTTCTCCCTCTAGGACTAGCCATGGGACAGAATGTTCCCCTCAGTCTTTACCTTTCTTTTTTACCCCTAAGAAGATAAACAATTTTCACATATGAAGCTTTATTTATTTATTTTTTTGAAGCTTTTTTTAAAACTTCTTATTCATTAATATCTATGAACAAAGCTAGTGTAGGTAATAGAATTCCAGCTGAGCTATTGCAGATCTTAAAAGATGATGTTGTTAAAGTGCTGCACTCAATATGCAGAAAATTTGAAAAAATCAGCAGTGGCCACAGGACTGGAAAAGGTAAGTTTTCATTCCAATCCCAAAGAAAGGCAATGCCAAAAAATGTTCAAACTACCACACAATTGTATTCATCTCAGACATCGGAAAGTAACGCTCAAAATTCTCCAAGCTAGGCTTCAACAGTACTTGAACCGAGAACTTCCAGGTGTTCAAGCTGGATTTAGAACAAGCAGAGGAACCAGAGATCAAATTGCCAACATCCATTGGACCATTGAAAAAGCAAGAGGATTCAAGAAAAACGTCTATTTTGGCTCCATTGACTACGCTAAAGCCTTTGTGTGGATCACAACAAACTGTGGACAATTCTTATAGAGATTGGAGTAACAGACCACCTGACCTGCCTCCTGAGAAATCCGTATGCAAGTCAAGAAGCAACTGCACCTGGAGCGATGTACAGGTTCCATATTGAGAAAAGAGTATGTTAAGGCTGTATGTTGTCACCCTGCTTATTTAACTAATACACAGAGTACATCATGTGAAATGCAGGGCTGGATGAAGCACAAGTTGGAATCAAGATTGCAGAGAGAAATGTAAGTAACCTCAGATATGCAGATGACACAACCCTTATGGCATAAAGCGAAGAGGAGCTAAAGAGCCTCTCGACAAAAGTGAAAGAAGAGAGTGAAAAAACTGGTTTAAAACTCAACCTTCAGAAAACAAAGACCATAGCATCCAGTCCCATCATTTCATGGCAAATAGATGGGGAAACAATGAAAATAGTGAGAGACTTTCTTTTCTTGGGCTCTAAAATCAGCCATGAAAATTAAAAGGATGCTTGCTCCTTGGTGGAAAAGCTATAACCAACCTAGGCAGCACATTAAAAAGCTGAGACATTGCTTTGCTGACGAAGGTCTTATAGTTGAAGCTATGATTTTTCTTGTAGTCATGTATAGATGTGAGGGTTGGACCATAAAGAAAGCTGAGCGCCAAAGAATTGATGCTTTTGAACTGTGGTGTTGGAGAAGACTCTTGAGAGTACCTTGGACTGCCAGGAGATCAAACCAGTCGATCCTAAAGGACATTAGTCCTGAATATCCATTGGAAGGACTGATGCTGAAGCTGAAACTCCAATACTTTGGCCACCTCATGTGAAGAGTTGACTCATTAAATAAAACTCTGATGCTGGGAAAGATTGAAGGCAGGAGAAGGGGATGACAGAGGATGAGATGGTTGGATGGCATCACTGACTCAATGGAAATGAGTTTGAGTAAGTTCTGGGAGTTGCTGATGGACAAGGAAGCCTGGCATGCTGCAGTCCATGGGGTCACAAAGAGCTGAGTATGACTGAGTGACTGAACTGATTCATTAACTAGTTCATTAATTAGTGAGACAACCCAGAGAATGCACACAGCCCAAAACTAGCATCAAGGACGAATTAGCAAGCTAAATTTGGAGCATCTCTACAACTGTATATTATTCAATAATGAAAAAAAAAACTACTTATGCATCAATAGCATGAAAGAATCACAAATACATTTTATGTTAATTATTGGGTTTTTTAAAAATGACAAGATGAAGGATTCAAAAGAAGCTGATGGTGTTTATTTGCTTGTTTTTCAATTCTGACTATATCAGATGGGTTTCTACTAAGCATGGATTTCTATTGAGATATGCAGGAGTGGGATGAATACATCTTCATGTTTCAGAATTCTACTTTTATGTTGAAATTACTGAAAGAAAAGTGCTTCTTTTCAAAGATTTTTGCTACCATTATAATGGTAATTGTGGGGTCAAAATTTTATTTTAACCATTCAAATGATGCAGATGTTGAATTTTCTTGGTTACCTGCTCAATATTTCCATTTATAAAACTAACACACTTATGTGTCTTGTAGGAAAGAAAGTAATGTCTATGCAAAGAAGTGCATAGACTTTTAAAAGTTATTTTTAATTATTAAAAATTTAATTTACCCATTTTCTTTTTTGTCCCCACTGATAAAACTGCATATAAAAAATAATATGTAAAGAGGAAAGTTCCAATTTATCATGTATACATTTAAGAACACAAACAGCTTTGACTCCATAAAATATAAGCCATATAGTTATTTTCTGTACCCAGTTTGCCTTGAATTGAAGCTTTACTTTGCATATCAAACATGTACCCTATTTCCTCAACCTTTTAATTATCAATTATATTAAACTTTAAGATTTCTTTTTTTTTGATGTGGACTATTTTTAAAGTCTTTATCGACAGTATTGTTTCTAATTTTTGTTTTGGTTTATTTATTGTGAGGTATATGGGATCTTAAATCCCTGACCAGAGATTAAACCCATATTCTCTGCGCTGGAAGGCAAAGTCTTAACCACTGGACCACCAGGGAAGTCCCGATTTTATTAAACTTTTGAGATTCAACTCACATTCTACCTTTTCCTGTTTATCCTATTGTTCATTTTAGTTTTCGCCAGGGGAATGTTTAGTAATTAGAATTACACACTTCAATAAGTGGTAAGAATCTAGGAGATAGAGGCAACTTTCATATTTTTAATAAATGTGGAAACAAGGACCCAGTGAGAAAGTATACGGTAGGTTTTGTTTGCTTAGATATACTTGATCATGTTGCTATGCCAATAAATGAGAGAAATTCAAAGTCACAATGACTGTGTAAGTTTCTGAAAGTGGAATCGCAGGAAATGAAATCATTGTTGTAGAGGACAAACTTGATATCCTCCCTCCAAATATGAAGAAAAAAGATAAAAGTGAGAAAGATGCTAAGAGGAAACATAATAGAGTTGGACACTGAGATTTTCTATCTAATCTAAACGTTGAAGTTTTCGCATTAAATGCTGAAACATGAAGAAGCCAGGCGAGAGTCAAAGGTATAGCTGAAAATGTTCATAAAGAAATAAAAATGAAAGCTCTGTAAATGGATAGAAACCACCCATAGCATTTTAGAGAAATTAAGTAGAAAACAAAAGCTCTCTGTCAGACCACTCCCCCAAGGTCTTGCACAATATTTCTGAGGCTACGTGTCAAGTGGACAGCTGCGTGAAAAAGCAGCATCCAGCCTGAACAGCGCTCCTGCCTCAGGTGGGTCCAGCTACTTTTCCCTCTCTGACCACCTGCAGGGCCTGAATGTGAGGGGGTTATGCCCTCCTAGGGCAACTTCAACCAGTGGGGGGTAGGGGACAGCAATGGCGACTCCTGTCCATAATCCCATGCAGACGGTATTGAAAATTCTCCAGAATGACTCATTGTACAGAAAAAGAACAGTGTCTTGAGCATATATCCAATTTTGGAATTTTACGCTAATGGGACCCAGAAAGAGATTTGCCAATGTAAACCTCCCGGCGCTAGGAGCTAGTGCTTTCCATAGGGAATCAGATATTGGCATCGATCATCTCCCAAGGACCAGCCTTTGGTCTAAAGTCATCTTTCCACTGATGAAGTTGAAGGTTGAATGGTAGGTAGGATTTGATGACTATCCAGGATTCATCCTAGAATGCAGGCAACCTTATCCACATGATTATATTCAATGAGTCATTTTTAAAGCACTCTTGAAGACTGCCAGTAAGAAGACTTATTGAAATTGTAGCAAACCAAGAGGTGGTGGAACACTATGGCTGCTTCATGTTAATGTTTGGCAGAAACCAACACAATACTATAGAGCAATTATCCTTCAATTAATAATAAATTAACTTACAAAAGGAGATGGTGGAACACGTAAGCAAAATTATAAATCAAGATCTAGATGGGTTCTCTGCCCTGTTTAATGTTGGAATCGTGGCAGGCTCTGTTCCCAAAGAAAAATGAGGCATTTTACAGAATCACAAGTCACATTTTATCCCTTTCCTTTCTTTGAAAACATGTAGGAATAATTAGAGTTGCTTTATAGCCAGCATTTATAATTGTGTGAACAAAGAAAGTCATCTGTGCATACACATAATAAAAAGCAGTATTCTTAAATATCAAAGCAGGCATCTCACAAGTTTCCTTTACATCAAATTGTTTCTGGCCTCCTGGAGATCACTGAATTTGCCATTATTCTAAAAATAGAAGAAAATCGTGTATTTCAGGCTGTTAGTTTGAGTTGAAATTAATTCTTTCTCACTAGCCAGATTTTCTTTGGCATCAGACATAGGAGCATCCTTCTGTTTCCCAGTTTACAAAGGCACACCGAAGCCCTGCTGGTTTTTGCCAAGGGTTAAAGTGCATGAAAGCTAGATGACCGCACTTCACAGCTCTTAGCTGACTTTCCAGTCAAATATCTTAAGAGGATGAGAAAGAGAACACCTTTGATGACCCGCAGGCTTTCTGCTGCTGCTCAAGGTGGTCCACGGTTCTCCAAGTCTCCCTGGGAACACCGGGGCCATCGGGTGACCTTTGTCTCTTAGTGCTCAGCTCAACCCTAGTCCTTTCAACTCCGCACCCTTTGTTTTTGGTGTTCAGTGACTGAGCCATGTCTGACTCTTTGGATTTCATGGACTGCAGCACACCAGGCTTCCTTGTCCTTCACGATCTCCTGGATTTTGCTCAAACTCATGTCCATTGAGTTGGTAATGTTATCCAACCATCTCTTCCTCTGCCACCTCCTTCTCCTTTTACCTTCAGTCTTTCGCAGCATCAGGGTCTTTTGCAATAAGCCGGCTCTTCCCATCAGGTGGCCAAGTATTGGAGCTTCAGCTTCAACATCAGTTCTTCCAATGAATATTCAGGGTTGATTTCCTTTAGGGTTGACTAGTTTGTTCTCCTTGCAGTCCAAGGCACTCTTAAGAGTCTTCTCTAGCTAGTACCACAATTTAAAACCATCAGTTCTTTGTCACCCAGCCTTCTTTATGGTACAACTCTCACATCCATACGTGACTACCAGAAAGACCAGACACCCTTTAGAATTTAGACTTTCCCTAAATTTCATATTTATCATTTTTGAGTTCCCTACTGCAGATATTGAAATTACCTTAACAAAAAGGTGTATTTTCTGTTTCCATGTTCACCCTCATTAAAGAACTACTGTTGGCCAATCTGCATCCACAGGACAGTTTGAATTCTTGGTTTTGCCCAAGTAGCTCCCTAGACCATAACCTCCTTATCTCCTGATCTCTTCTTGCAAATATCCTCGCCTTCACTCCCACCCTTGCCAGCAGCAAGCACAGCATCACAGGCAGGCTTCAGTTCTGTCTTTTCCCCACCGTGAAGTCTGCACAGCACCCAAAAAGCCCAGAAGGTTCTCCTGCAAGGATCACTTAAGCTCTTTCATACTTGTTACCAAGCTTGCAGGCTTGACCGCACTCACATTTTGACATTAGCTCTTTATGCTTTCACACTGCTAACCCTTTTCTCATCAGTTTCGATTTTTCTTTGTACCTGCACTGACCACAGGCGGCATTCTGTTTAGTTATCACAACCCTATTACACATTTTTCTTTCTTTCTTTCTCTCTTTTTTTTTTTTTGGTAAACAGAGAATTTGAATTAAATCAAGAACACAAAATATCATCTATCTCCCCTATCTCAGCAGTGAGTTCTCCGGCTTCCCTCCCTCTCACCTGCATATTGAGGGAGCTGTCCTACCAGCTCAGCTGCACTTCCATGATGTATCTCCTTTCTGGCCTTTGGTCACTCTTTTCCTTTACAATGGAGTTAATTATTTAAGTCTATCCCTAGGACTGAGGCCTGACTTCTGCCTTTTGGGGATCACTCCCATCTGTCTTTCAGACGGGAGGATCCAGGGCTCCCTGACCAGGCATCCCCTTTCATTTCCTCCCCTTTGCTCTTTTGATGCCCTTAGATCTGTCTGATCAGAATGCATTCAGCTCCCCAGATTCTTGTTTCCTAGGTTTTCTTCATCAGAGTCCTCCACACCAATGCCCTAGGCATTCCAGCCTCCAATTTCTTATACTGAGCACTCCGTCCTCCTGAGTTTCCAAATCCTGCCCTTCAGGTGTCACGGAAACAGAGGTTTCTTCAATAAAATCTTTCCCACCATCTGAACTCGTCATACACTCTTCTGTTCTGCTCCCCTTTATCCAGAAATCAACAATAAATTATTCCTTCTAAATGTGATTTCCCCTAGAATAAAGGTTGTTTTGGGCCCAATTCTTCATAGTGATGAGCCTCTCTTGTTTGGAATCCTTTTTGCTCTTGACTTCCCTGGAGGTCTACCTCCTGGGTCTTCTCAGCCTCTCTATCCAGGCTTTTTCTCTTTCTCTACTACTGCCGGTTCTTTAACCCTGAGCAATCTTACAGGCTTCCTGCTTTGATGCTCTTTGCATACGTAGGCAATGTATTCTCCAATAGACAACCTGTCCATCACAGAACTGCAGATTCTACCCATTCTCTGCTGGCTTTCAGATATAAGTCTCCAAACTGAACCTGCTTCAGACAGTGGGCTGCATAGACTGATTCAAATAGGTCACAGGCCCTCAACTCAACATTCAGTTTTACTAGCCAGTTAGGTTTAGCATGTCAGTCATAACTTTTGTGAGGCAGACCTCATGGATTGCTTATCCCCCAATTCTGGTTAGTTTTTCCATGTTTATCTTGCCAAAAAATGGTTCATATCACCACATACTTGATCCTTCACTTGTCACAGCCTATCCAATAGACAACCAAACAAGAACAAGACATTCAGGAATTGCTCAAAGCTACAAAGGAGCCTTCTTGTTTCTACATTTCCAACTATTTCTCCACTTAAAATAACAAAGTTCTCTAGGCCAGGAACTGTGCAGACACTGGCGAGACGTGAAGTTGAGTCAGACACACTCTGTCTATTTCAGAAGCTCACACTCTTCTAGAGGAGGTGGATTATTACACACAAACAGTGCTCTGAGCTCAAGCAGAGCTTCAGAGGATGACTTTGGGTTTCTGTGAGGGGAGAGACATGGATGCCAGCTGGGCATCTGCACATCGCCAGCCATGCAGTTCTCCAGCATGTAGAGAGTAGACTTTATGGCTGCCAGTCTCATAAAATCCTGGGGGTTCAGATGGTCATCTTGGATATGATACAAATCAAGTGATTAATAGGAGATGCACACACTAGATAGGGCTGGGAAAGATAAACAACAGAGATCTAGGCAGAGTTTAGAAATTTGAGAATGGGATGCCTAGGGAAAGAACAAAGTTTTTGCTAAACCACAGACTAAGATGTATGGACCTGGGACACCAGTCTTGACCTCCATGGGAATGCCACCACCCACGTCTTCAGACGTAACCACGCACTTAGAATCTGATGCCCAATGCTTCTTCACATGGGGAGCTGACCCTGGACTCCTTAAAATAATATAAAGTGTCGACTGAAAAAAATATGCACAACCTGAGAGTTGAGAGTTTTGTTTTATTTGGCAGAACATTTTAAGACCTCAAGCCCAGGGAAGCAGAATTTCAAATAACCCTGAAAGAACTGCTTTGGAGGAGGTAAAGGGGAGTCAGATTTTAGGGAAGTTTTGCAACGAAAGTCAGGTAGTCTGAATGTCAAAAACTTATGATAAATTAAAGAAAACTAGACAGCTCAAGTTAAGAAATTTAGCAGTTTTCTCTATATGAGAGGATGCAAGAGTCTGGGCTCAAAAATCACTCCTTTGATACACACCTCAGCTATCTGGGGCCAGTATCTAGTGTTTTTATATCCTGAGTTTTCCCAGTGCTCATTGTGGTGAGTGGCTGCAGTCTGAGGGCTACTAGATGGCAGGTATTCTCTCCTTCCTGAGTTCCCCTGGGCTCACTGGATCACCATCCCTGATGGCTACAACTGTTGATGGCTGCCACATCCTTTGTTTATTGATACAGCAGAAAGATTTCCATTTCTCAACAGCAGTAATTTTTTTAAAGCAACATTTTCTCTGGAAAATTATTTTTTATCTTTCCAAAGTTTGTATTCACATGTACTCTTGCCTGGAGAAGCCTATGGATGCAGGAGCCTGGTAGGCTGCAGTCCATGGGGTCGCTAAGAGTCGGACACGACTGAGCGACTTCACTTTCATGCATTGGAGAAGGAAATGGCAACCCACTCCAGTGTTCTTGCCTGGAGAATCCCAGGGATGGGGGAGCCGGGTGGGCTGCCGTCTATGGGGTCGCACAGAGTCAGACACGACTGAAGTGACTTAGCAAACCGTCTTTGGAGTCCCTGTCAGGTGTGGAACCCTGTACTTTCCTCTCTGTGGTCCACTGATCATTTGTCTGGTGCATCCTTTTCCCTCAAGAAACTATCCTAGAGCCTCACAACTGAACGTGTTCTCTTTCCCCTTGCTTCTTCCCTTCCCACCCTGTGGTTCTGCTTGACCTCAGGAGGGCCATCCTATCTCCTCACAGATGACTGAGGAAGATAGACTCTGCTCAGATGCAATTCATTTGGAACTCAGAAAGGTACTGGCCTTCCAGATTCTTGTGTATTTGTATTTTATAGAATTTCTGATTATATGTATATAGCCTTCACTTTCATAATAACAGTAACTTTGACTTTTGTGTGTTTGTTTTACCTTCCAGTTTTATATATGTGTAACCTTGGAAGGAAAGTTATGACCAACTTAGATAGCATATTGAAAAGCAGAGACATAACTTTGCCAACAAAGGTCCGTCTAGTCAAGGCTATGGTTTTTCCCGTAGTCATGTATAGATGTGAGAGTTGGACTGTGAAGAAAGCTGAGCACCGAAGAATTGATGCTTTTGATCTGTGGTGTTGGAGAAGACTCCTGAGAGTCCCATGCACTGCAAGGAGATCCAACCAGTCCATTTTGAAGGAGATCAGTCCTGGATGTTCTTTGGAAGGAATGATGCTAAATGATGGAAAAGACTCTGATGCTGGGAGGGATTGGGGGCAGGAGGAAAAGGAGATGACAGAGGATGAAATGGCTGGATGGCATCACCGACTGGATGGACGTGGGTTTGGGTGCAGTCCGGGAGTTGGTGATGGACATGAAGGCCTGGTGTGCTGTGATTCATGGGGTTGCAAAGAGTCGGACATGACTGAGCGACTGAACTGAACTGACTGAACCTATATTCATCAAAAATATTTCAACATTTGCAATGTTCCTTCAAAAAGTCTTGTAGGTAGGCTTTCAGGGTCCTTCAATTTTAAATTCGAGCCTATGCAACATGGTATAAAGAAAGACCCAATATCTATAAAACCATCAAGGGGAAAACTATGATGATGAAGAGCTGCTCTTGAACTAAAATGGTAGTTTGGATTTTGGATTCTTCCTCTAAATAATAATCAGCATAAAAATTAACTCAAATGTAGAGGGCAACTCATTTTTCTAACTAATCAGAAATTCTATAAAATACAAATACAAGAGAATCTGGAAAGCCAGTACCTTTCTGAGTTCCAAATGAATTGCATCTGAACAGAGTGTGGAGAACACATATGCACTTTAACAAGGGCTACATTATTAGATTTTCTGAGTCTTCTTAATTTGATCATGCCTTTATGTCAATGACTATAAGACACTAGTGCTTTGTGTCTTTGATCCCACTGTCAGGGTCTAAAAGGTCTTCTTGGTCTTTACTTTTAGAAAAGAGTAAAAGCTCTTCCTGGGAAAGGGTATCCCTCTAAGCCAGCTGCTTTTCAAGTCGAAACAGAAGGGACTGTTTCCAGTCTGGCAGATAACAAGCCTCCATTTTTCTCTTTCTTATGGTGCTACTGCCAGATAGCACTTAAGTGATACAATGAGTTTCTCGTGGGCTATATTACCTTGACATGAATAAAACTCAATGCATTATTGTAAATGGCAGAGATATTCTGATTTTGGTAGCATGAGGGCTTCAGTGTGGAAGAACAAGAAGATGATAATGGTAAAATGAGAGGGCTGGCCTTAATAAATGAAGAATCTTACTGGAGAAACTGGTGAATTATTGTGTGTGAGAGAGACACTTTAGTGAGACAAAAGATTTGCATTGGCTGAGTCACCACGGATCACAAGAGCAGATCACTGCCATCAGCCTGTTCTCAATGTATAATGGACCCAGCCTGCTTCAAGTCTAGGCAAGCCAGAAAGAACACTATCTCTAAATCCATTTACTATGGGTTTATCCATTCCCATGTTTTGTTTGCTTGGTTCTTTTCCTTACACAAAATTGATATTGGCTCCTACTCTTCCTAGCCTCAAGTGTTCACTGCTCATCCTTTTCCATCTTTTGTTTTCATGGGGATGGAACTTGATGACATGTTCACCCATCCTTTTCACTCCAGGCAGACTGAAAAGCTAGGCATGCATGCTACACAAAGCTACCTAACTCTTGGTTTCATCCCATCCAGAGCTAGTTTGCTTTCATCTTCCTACTGGTACTCTTGGCTTCATGCCCCATCCTCTCCTCTGAATTAGCCAGTCACCTAGTAAAGTAATGCTTAAAATTCTCCAAGCCAGGCTTCAGCAATACGTGAACCGTAAACTTCCAGATGTTCAAGCTGGTTTTAGAAAAGGCAGAGGAACCAGAGGTCAAATTGCCAACATCCACTGGATCATCCAAAAAGCAAGAGGATTCAAGAAAAAGATCTATTTCTGCTTTATTGACTATGCCAAAGCCTTTGTGTGGATCACAATAAACTGTGGAAAATTGTGAAAGAGATGGGAATTCCAGACCACATGACCTGCCTCTTGAGAAATCTGTATACAGTTCAGGAAGCAACAGTTAGAACTGGACATGGAACAACAGACTGGTTCCAAATTGGAAAAGGAGTACATCAAGGCTGTATATTGTCACCCTACTTATTTAACTTATATGCAGAGTACACCATGAGAAATGCTGGGCTGGATGAAGCATAAGCTGGAATCAAGATTGCTGGGAGAAATATCAATAACTCAGGTATGCAGATGACACTACCTTTATGGCAGAAAGTGAAGAACTAAAGAGCCTCTTCATGAAAGTGAAAGAGGAGAGTGAAAACATTGGCTTAAAGCTCAAAACACATGTAAGAATTAAAGATTTTAAAATTAAAAAAATAATAATAATAATAAAAAAAAAATAAATAAAAATAAAAAGCAGAGACAACAAAAAAAAACAAAAAAAACAAAAAAAAATAAAATAAAAAATAAAAAAAAAAAAAAAAAAAAAAAAAAAAAGCTCAAAATTCAGAAAACTAAGATTATGGCATCTGGTCCCATCACTTCATGGGAAATAGATGGGGAAACAGTGGAAATGGTTGGTGACTTTATTTTGGGGGGCTCCAAATGGCAACCCACTCCAATATTCTTGCCTGGAGAATCCCATGGACTGAAAAGCCTGGTAGATTGCAGTCCATGGGGTGGCAAAGAGTCGGACATGACTGAGCGACTTCACTTCACTCACTTAAAATCACTGAAGATGGTGATTGTAGCCATGAAAATTAAAAGACACTCCTTGGGAGGAAAGTTATGACCAACCTAGACAGCATATTAAAAAGCAGAGACATTATTTTGCCAACAAAGGTCCATCTAGTCAAAGCCATGGTTTTTCCAGTAGTCACGTATGGATGTGAGAGCTGGACTATAAAGAAAGCTGAGTGCTGAAGAATTGATGCTTTTGAACTGTGGTGTTGGAGAAGACTCTTGAGAGTCCCTTGGACTGCAAGGAGATCCAACCAGTCCATCCTAAAGGAGATCAGTCCTAAGTGTTCATTGGAAGGACTGATGTTGAAGCTGAAACTCCAATACACTGGCCACCTGCTGGGAAGAGCAGACTCATTAGAAAAGACCCTGATGCTGGGAAAGATTGAAGGCAGGAGGAGAAGGGGAGGACAGAGGATGAGATGGCTGGATGGCATCACCGACTCAATGGACATGAGTTTGAGTAAATTCTGGGAGTCGGTGATGGACAGGGAGGCCTGCCATGCTATGGTCCATGGGGTCACAAAGAGTCGGACACGACTGAGTGACTGAACTGAACTGAACTGAAAACACTGTATATGTTTAAGGTATACAGCATAATGACTTGACACACACATGTTGTTAAATGTTTACTGAAACAAGTCTAACATCCATTACCTCATGTAGTTAAAGAAAAGTTTTCCTGTGATAAAACAATTAGATCTACTCTCTTCCAGCAACCCCTAAATACACGATGGGCCAGTGTGACACCTGTAGTCACTAGGCTACACATTGCATCCTCAGTACTTACTTCTTGTCGTTTACTCACAGTTTCCAACTCTTTTGCAACCCCATGGACTGTAGCCTGCAAGACTCCCCTGTCCATAGGATCTCCCAAGCGAAAATACTGGAGTGGGTTGACATTTCCTTTACCATCTTGAATCTTAGTGTGGCTTTGGAGTTTTCAACTTTTTTCTCTTTCTGACCCAGTTCAGTTCAGTTCAGTTCAGTCACTCAGTTGTGTCTGACTCTTTGCGACCCCAGGAATCGCAGCACGCCAAGCCTCCATGTCCATCACCAACTCCCGGAGTTCACTCAGATTCACATCCATCGAGTCCGTGATGCCATCCAGCCATCTCATCCTCGGTCGTCCCCTTCTCCTCCTGCCCCCAATCCCTCCCAGCATCAGAGTCTTTTCCAATGAGTCAACTCTTCACATGAGGTGGCCAAAGTACTGGAGTTTCAGCTTTAGCATCATTCCTTCCAAAGAAATCCCAGGGCTGATCTCCTTCAGAATGGACTGGTTGGATCTCCTTGCAGTCCAAGGGACTCTCAAGAGTCTTCTCCAACACCACAGTTCAAAAGCATCAATTCTTCAGCACTCAGCCTTCTTCACAGTCCAACTCTCACATCCATTCATGACCACTGGAAAAACCATAACCTTGACTAGACGGACCTTAGTCGGCAAAGTAATGTCTCTGCTTTTGAATATGCTATCTAGGTTGGTCATAGCTTTTCTTCCAAGGAGTAAGTGTCTTTTAATTTCATGGCTGCAGTCACCATCTGCAGTAATTTTGGAGCCCAAAAAGAAAGTCTGACATTGTTTCCACGGTTTCCCCATCTATTTCCCATGAAGTGATGGGACTGGATTCCGTGATCTTCGTTTTCTGAATGTTGAGCTTTAAACCAACTTTTTCACTCTCCTCTTTCATTTTCATCAAGAAGCTTTTTAGTTCCTCCTCACTTTCTGCCATAAGGGTGGTGTCATCTGCATGTCTGAGGTTCAAGGTCCTTTATTTTCCAGGACTGAACTCCTTCTTTTACAGTCTTCTCTGTAATGGACAAGAGTGTCAACACTATGGCATTGGGTGGGCCCAGAAGTTCATTTGGATTTTTCCATATGATGTTATGAAGTGAAGTCGCTCAGTCGTGTCCCACTCTTTGTGACCCCATGGACTGTAGCCTATCAGGCTGCTCAGTCCATGGGGTTTTCCAGGCAAGAGTGCTGGAGTAGATTGCCATTTCCTTCTCCAGGGGATATTCCCGACCCAGGAATCGAACCCGGGTCTCCTGCATTGCAGGCAGACACTTTACCGTCTGAGCCATCAGGGAAGTCCATATGATGTTATAGAAGTCTCAAATGAACTTTTTGGCCAACGCAATACTTTATATTTATCCACAAACACATGTAAAATTGATCATAACCTGGAATCCCTAGTTCTTTTTCACAGTTTTCAGTAGGGAACTCTGTGAATTTGAAATCCATGGAGAAACATTATTTAGCTTAGATCTCAGAACTTAGAGGCAATCAATGAAGGTCTAGCTAGTTGAGTTTAGATACCAAGCAGACTTATAATTCGGTTCCAACTCCAATTTAGAAGAGACGAATTTGTATAAAGACCGGCTTAAACTTTAACTCCAACTATAGAAGGGAAAAAAATGAACAAAAAGAAGCAAATGTATCCTTGAGATAAGTAAAATCTGAAACCCCTTACAAAATGCTGCCCTGATTCTCTATCCAGGTCTGCAGCTGACCCTGGAGATCCTGGGTCAACCTCCCCAAGCCTTTCAGCACTAAGCACACTGTCAAGACAATCTACAAAGTGGGAAGCTTATTCTGGCTTGGCAGGCAGCATAGAGAACAAGTGAATGGCATTCCAAGTCTTCCATGTATATATACACAGATAGGTTAATGTGTTTTGAAGCAGGCACCAGAATTAAGGTAAAAGGGGTATGTCTCGCTGGGTCACACTTCAGGAATCAGAGTAACCACACTTTTCTATGATTTTAAGGATGTGATGATACCAGACACATCCCCAGATTTTCAGCTAAGACCACAGAGCCCAGAAGCTCTGCACAGCACTCAATTCAGCCATCTAATGAAACACTCTTCATGGTTGTCATGACAACACCCTCATCCTCCCCACATGAAGTATGCTTCTTTCTTCTGGCTGGAAGTGTTTACTTGAGGACTATTGGGAGTGTGTAAATTTTTTTATTGAAATATACCATTAGAAGGGCACTGAATTGGAATTCACCAAGCTTTCTTTGAGATTACAGTGTATGAATCCAGGTAACATACAACACCTTCTTGGAGTCCTTCTCTTACAGCATCCAGATTCTTGTCACATCTCTTCAGATGCTTCTATTACTCCTGTAAGAGAAACTGTTCAAAAGGCCTGATTCAAAGCCCAAGGGTCTTTAGCATTGTCAGCCTCGTTCTTAGTCCTCTCAGGACCAGGTAAGCCCGTTCCATGAATTAAGCTTCTATGGTTTTACCAAGAATGAGGCTTTATGATGCTGGAAAAGGAGTCTCTAATTTATTTATCTGGAAATGGTGAACTGTTCTTCTTCTATCAAAGTCTAGTTAATTTACAATGTCTTGCTATTTTCAGATGTAAAACAAAGTGATTAAGATACATATATATACATATAAGATATATAAAAGATATTAAGAGATATATAAGATATAAGACATTAAGATAGATAGATAGATAGATATACATCTGAGCCACCATATATATATGTGTGTGTGTGTGTATATATATGCAGACATATAGGGCTTTCCTGGTGGCTCAGATGGTAAAGAATCTGCCTGCAGTGTGGAAGACTTGGTCTCAGTCCCTGGGTTGGGAAAATCCCCTGGAGAAGAGAGCGGCTGTACAGTCCAGTATTCTTGTCTGGAGAGTTACATGGACAGAGGAGCTTGGCAGGCTACAGCCCATGAGGTCACAAAGAATCAGACACTATTGAGTGACTAACTCACAAACACACACACATATGAATATATATATATATTCATGTTTGTAATTTTCAAATTCTTCCCTTCTATAGTTAGAACTTCCCGAGTGGTGCTAGTGGTAAAGAACCCTCCTGCCAATGCAGGACACATAAGAGACACGGATTTGATCCCTGGGTCAGGAGGATCCCCCAGAGAAGGGCATGGCAACCCACTCCAGCATTCTTGCCTGGAGAATTCCAAGGATAGAGGAGCCTGGTGGTCTATAGTCCGTGGGGTCGCAAAGAGTCAGACACGATGAAGCAACTTAGCAAACACACATAGTAAGAGCTAAAGATTAAGCCAGTCTTTATCTTATACAAATTCTTCTTTTCTGCAGCCTATAACCAAATTTTAAGTCCAGTGATCTCTAAACTCAATTAGCAAGATGTTCATTAGCTGTCTCTAAGTTCTGAGAACCAGGTTAATTAATGTTTCTCCATGGATTCCAAATTCACTGTGTTCCATACTGAAAACTATGAAAAAGAACTAAGAATTCCAGATTCTGGTCAATTTTACATTTATTTGAGGATAAATGTAAAATATTGGGTTGGCACTCTTGTCCTTTATGGAGAAGATTGTAAAAGAAAGAGTTCAGTCCTGAAAAATAAAGGATCTTGGATTAGAAGAAGAAAAAAGCTGAAAACAACAAAGCCACACTATATATGAATGTATTCACATATACAAATATATGTGCACACACATATATATTCATATATATATATATAGGATTCTTTTCCCTTATATTGAGTATAGTTCCCTGTGCTATACAGCAGGTCCTTGTTGTTGACCTATTTTATATATAGTTATAAGTATATGTTTATCCCAACCCCCTTAATTTTCCCTCCCTCCACTTTATCCTTTGGTAACCCTAAGTTTGTCTTCTATGTCTGTGAATTTCTTTCTTTTTGTATATTATTTTATTGTTAGCTTATTTTTTAGATTTTCATAAACAATATCAGATTACTTCACTTAGTAGGATAGTCTCCAGGACCATGTATGTAGCTGCAAATAACACTGTTTCACTATTTTTTAAGGCTGAGTAAGATTCTGTCGTCTATATGCTCCACGTTCTCTTTATCCATTCATCTAATGAACACTCAGGTTGCTTTCATCTTGGCTTTGGTCAGTGCTGTAGTGAACACTGGGGTACGTGTGTCTTTACGAATTCGAGTCTTCTCACAATACACACCCAGCAGGGAGACTGCTGGATCATACAGTAGCCCTATCGTTAGTTCTTTAAGGAACTTCCATACTGTTCTTCATGGTGGTTGCGCCATTTATGTTCCCACCAACAATGCAGGAAAGTTCCTTTACCTCCACACTCCACACCCTCTCTAGTGTTTATTAGTTGTAGACTTCTTGGTGATAGTCATCCTGAATCTTTAAATGCCCATCAAGGTCTAAGAGTTTTTTTGTTTTGTTTTCTATATTTTCATTCATTTCTGTTATTTTCATTCTTTTTCTTTCTCTATGTCCTCGGGCACTATTTTACTTCGTCTTTCCAGCCATTGTTTTCTTCTTTTGCCATAAGGCTTTGAAATATACCCGTCTAATTGAATTACTATATTTTATACATACTTTGGAGAAGGCAATAGCACCCCACTCCAGTACTCTTGCCTGGAAAATCCCATGGATGGAGGAGCCTGGCGGGCTGCAGTCCATGGGGTCGCTGAGAGTTGGACAGGACTCAGTGACTTCACTTTCACTTTTTACTTTCATGTATTGGAGAAGGAAATGGCAACCCACTCCAGTGTTCTTGCCTGGAGAATCCCAGGGACGGGGGAGCCTGGTGGGCTGCCATCTGTGGGGTCGCACAGAGTTGGACATGACTGAAGCGACTTAGCAGCAGCAGCAGCAGCATACATAATTTACAACTATTTGTTCTTGCTTCAAATATAAGATATCCTCCGTGAAAAAGTTGACTGTAAATTCCTAATCCCCCTGCCTTCATAATTATGCAATATCTGAAAGAAAGTATGCAATTAGTTGTCTCAAAATATCTTGTTATTTTTCCTTACGAGCTTAGAGTCATTTGATATTTTCAGATGTCTTGGCTGAAGCTGTGTGGTTGGGAGGGAGGGGTCCTGGCCAGGTTGTCCTCTGTGTCCATCCCAATCTGGGTCACAAGAAGTGAAGGTCAAGGCCTAATGCTGAGTCTCTGGAACCATCCCCCCCGGCTCCTCACACCTGCCCTGCTCTGTTCACAGTCTCATTTGTGTTCAAGCTTTACTTGGTGGCTTGAGGCTGTTGGTATTGAGAAAAAGTGCTCTGAGGCTGGCAGGATGTTAGCTAAATTTTTTTTTTTCTCTCTTTTTTTAAAATTTTGTCTTGAGTTTCTGTCCCCCCACACCGAGTCTCGCGGAAGTCCTGCAATCAAATCCCACTGGCTTTCAAAGTCAGATTCCTTGGGGATTCCCAGTCCCTTTGCCAGATCTGCTGGCTGGGGACACTGACGTGGGGTTCAGAACCTTCACAACACTGGGGGAACTTCTTTGGTATTATTGTTCTCCAGTTTGCGGATTGTCCACCCAGTCGGTATGTGATTTGATTTTATTGTGATTGCTGCCCTCCTCTGGTCCTGTGGCAGCTTCTCCTTTGTCTTTGAATGTGGGGCATCTTTCTTTGGTGGGTTCCAGCATCCTCCTGTCCATGGCTGTTCCACAGCTAGTTGAGATTTGGGGGCTCTCTCAGGAACTGAGTGCATGTTCTTCTACTCTGCTATCTTGAAACAATCTCCTCTTTAATTTTGTCATGAAATAGTGATAAAGCAGTCAGTCATCTCCCAAGGGAATATGAGAATTTAAAATAGTCCCTCACCAGTCTGCCCGCTGTGGCCTTCTGCCAATCCAGCCCCCAATACACACTGAAGTGGGTTTTCTTATATATATCTATAATTCTATTTAGTTTGTTGTACTTTAATTGATCAATAGTCTTTCTTCCTGTGGAATCTTCAGGATTGCATTAGGGAGGCAAAGAAATCTTGCCCAATTTGACCTTCTGGTAATAAACAAGCAAATTCTTTAATACTTTCTTCATTGTTGGACTAATATTTATTTATTTTTAATATAAATTTATTTATTTTAATTGGAGGCTAATTACTTTACAATATTGTATTGGTTTTGCCATACATCAACATGAATCTGCCACAGGTATACACGTGTTCCCCATCGTGAATCCCCCTCCCTCCTCCCTCCCTGTACCATCCCTCTGGGTCGTCTCAGATGTTACATTATGCTAAGACAATGTTCCAATCACTTCTGTTTTCCTGAGCAACTTTTACCTTTTCTCTCTATGTTGTCTGCAAAAGGACTTAAATTGCACTGCATTTTTTACACTTACTAGTTTATTGTAAAGGGTATTATAAAGGATACAGATGAACCACCACATGAAGCATGAGGTCTGCAGCGCCCTGAGTGCAAGAAGGTCAGTCCCAGGGAACTGGGCTCAGCCTCACTCCTGGCACATGGATGTGTTCAACCCAGAAGCTCCTGCACCAGGTTTTTCATTCAAAATTGGATTTCAAGACCTGCCCTTGTCACTGTATAGCTGGGTGAACCAAGTGTGAAATAATAACTACATGTGTGTTCCCTAAGTAAGAGAACTCTTATTTACAACATGGGATTAATATTATTGACCTCATTTTAATTGCTTTGATAGAATAATACTATGGTTGTTGTGACATGCCATCCAGATCTTCATAATGAAGGTACAGGAGGCTGGCTGCTAGCTGGTAAATGTCTATTCAGAAATCTCCCTTGCCCCTTGCCCAAAAGGTGTAGTCTTCCCAGGGTTATGGAATTAGGCATGTCCAGCGACTGGGCCCTAGGATACAGATGTCCTGTCTCTTGACTAGCCTGGGGATAACTCTCTGGGTCATCCCACTTTTAGAGCACCCTTCCTTACCAGCTGAGGTCTCTGATGCAGTGACACTGAGCTCAACCATCCATCTGTCCCAACTGCCCCCCCAACTCCCTTAATGGTGCTGTTTCTGAATGCTTGCCCCCAAAATCTCTTGCACATAAATCTTTTCTGCTAAAGCCATTTTCTGGGGAAACAAACATAAGCCAGAAATTGGTAAATATCAAAGCTGCATATATAGCAGAAGTGGAATCACCTCCTGAATACCAAGTAACAAGCATCAAAAATGAAACCTACAGACACTGAGTACTTAAAGGGAAATATCATGGTGAAAGGAGATCACTGTGAGCTTCTGAATCGAGGGAGGATTCACCAGGAATGTGAAACGTGACCTTCACCTTGATATAAGGTGAGCATCTGGAGAAGCAGCACCAAAAACACACCCATGTTGCATCCCCCTCTGCAACTGCAGTTCTGGCTTCTACAGAGATGACTTCGAGTGCCTAGCTCCTTTAAGCAAGACTGACATCATCTAGTTGATGAATTCAAATCTGAGCTCGTCCTTCAGTTTAGAAGTGACATGACCTTGACAGACCCCTGTGAATGGTATTATTTGGCAGAGCCTCTGACCTGGACTAAACCATAGATACTGACATTTTTATTTTAAATATTTAACAGAGTAAACAATGATTGTCAGCATTCCACCAGAGCTTCTCCAAGTAGCCTGACATTTACACAAAATATTTGGCTACAAAATTGGCAAGAGGTAAGGCAATGGCACCCCACTCCAGTACTCTTGCCTGGAAAATCTCATGGACAGAGGAGCCTGGTGGGCTGCAGTCCATGGGGTCGCTGAGAGTCGGACATGACTGAGTGACTTCCCTTTCATTTTTCACTTTCATGCATTGGAGAAGGAAATGGCAACCCACTCCAGTGTTCTTGCTTGGAGAATCCCAGGGACGGGGGAGCCTGGCGGGCTGCCATCTATGGGGTCACACAGAGTTGGACACGACTGAAGCGACTTAGCAGCAGTGTCAAGTGCAAAGCCCACCCCTTTTGAGAATCTGGGACCTATGAGCCATCAGCAAACACTTGTCTGTGGCAGGACTGGTCTGTTTTTGAACACTGTGTTGAACACTTTATTGAGACACTGATAAGAATCAAAGAAAAAAATGGGCTCCAAATAAACAAGAAAGCCAGCTAGGGGAGGGGAAGGATACTCTTGTTGAAGGAACACAGATGCTGAATTGTTGCTGTTATTCAGTCATTAAGTCATGTCCAACTCTTTGCAACCCCAGGGCATGGGGCACTACAGGCTTCCCTGTCCTTCACTATCTCCTGGACTTTGCTCCAACTCATATCCATTGGGTCAGTGATGCCATCCAACCATTTCAGTCTCAGTTTCCTGCTTCTCCTCCTGCCCTCAATCTTTCCCAGCTTCAGGGTCTTTCCCAGTGAGTCAGCTCCTTGCCTCAGGTGGCCAAAGTATTGGAGCTTCAGCTTCAGCCTCAGTCCAATTGATTGGTCGGATCTCCTTGCAATCCAAGGGACTCTCAAGAGTTTTCTCCAGCACCACAGTTGGAAAGCATCAGTTCTTCAGTGCTCAGCCTTCTTTACGGTCCAACTCTCACATCTATACATGACTACTGGAAAAACCATAGCTTTGACTATATGGACCTTTGTTGACAGAGTGGTGTCTCTGCTTTTTAATATGCTAAGTTTGTCATAGATACTGAATTAACCAACGAGAAATAATCTCTCTCTCCTCTTGCTTGTTCCTTGAATAGTCAGCTGCCTCTTCTACTGTGTCTTCCCTTTAGTCTTTAATAGGTTAAGGAGACTTGCAGCTGCCTTCTGCTTAGGACTCTCCTAAGCAAGGGCAGGTTTAAGGGCAGGTGGAAGAGGGGTGGGCAAGAGGAAGCCCTGCAAGGCAGCTTCTCCTTCAGGGTGGTTTGTCTGTTACTCCTCTTGGGAAACTGCTGCCCTTAGGTTCCGGGGATGATGCTGACTCAAGGGGAACCCATTTCTTTTAAGCTTTGTGCTGCGCTGTGCTTAGTCACTGTCGTGTCCAGCTGTTGTGGCACCATGGACTGTAGCCTACCAGGCTCCTCTGTCCATGGGGATTCACTGTGACACAGTTCAGAGACCACAAAACTCATCAATTTAAAATACACAGTTCAAGGTTCCCTTATGGTCAAGTGGCTTAAGATTCCACACTCCCAATGCAGGGGTCAGGGAACAGACCCCATATGCCACAACGGAAGAGCCCAATGTGGCAATGAAGACAGAAGGTCCTATGTGCCACAGCTAAGACCCAAGATGGCCAAGTAAATAATTTTTACAAATAAATAAATAAAGTATACAGTTCAGTGGTTGTTAAAATATTCATAAAGCTGTGTAGCTATCTCTACAATGTAATTTTAGAATATTTTCATCACTCAAAAAGAAAGGCCCTACTCATGACTTGTTCTCCTTCCCACTCCCCACCACCAGCTCCAGGCATCCATTAATATAATTTTTACATGCCTAAAGATTTGAACGGGATATACAAATCATGTAGAATATTACAGTGTAGAATCTTAGGGACTGACTTCTTTCATTTGGCATGCTATTTTCAAGATTAGCTATTACTGTATATGCTTAGTAAGTGGCCCCATAATAGGTTCATCATATCAAGTAAGGGCTTCTCAGGTGGTGTTAGTGGTAAAGAATCTGCCTGCCAATGCAGGAGACATAAGTGACATAAGTTTGATCCCTGGGTTGGAAAGATCCCGTGGAGGAGGGCATGGCAACCCATTCCAGTGTTCTTGCCTGGAGAATCCTATGGACACAGGAGCCTGGCCGGTTACAGTCCATAGGGTCACAAAGAGTTAGACACAACTGAAGCAACTTAGCACATATGCACACATCAAGAACAGGTTGTATTTCTCTCATAATTGCTTACCCACTTTGTGCCTTGCACTTTGCTACGCCTCTTAAATGATGTTGGTTATTCTTGTCTCTGCCCAGTCACTCTGAAAGGAGAATGTTTGTACTACCAGAAACCTCACAATCAGATGTCTCACCCTATCTTGTGTGATCCCATTGAATGGGTTAACACCATGGATGTAGCCAGATGGCAGAGGAGAGAATATTAACATTTCCTTTAAGTTATGTTTTGTGTCCTAGAGACACTCTGATAGTCTCTCTGTTCACTAGTAAACCAATGTTTTTATTTCTCCTATCTCTTCTTACAGGTTATATATGGACATGGAGTTGTTTTGTGCAACGTAAGAGGAATTTATCTCAGTTTAATTTGCCTCCTAATTTTTAAGATGTTTTATAAATCGAACCAACAGGAGAATCATATACGTTAGTAGATGGAGTTCTAGTTACATTAAGATGCTCAAGTTATGTGCTACACGTCTTTGATTTTGCACTTTTTTCACCAAATTCATCTTTCTGTGATAAACATACGCATTCAAAATGACCCAAAATTATTTGCTTCTTTGTTAACTTGAATTCAAGTGACTGTGACCCATTTGTTGCCCCAGAGTCGAATACTGGCATGTATTGTGGCTGGCTTGTAGTAGCACATTATCAGGTGCTGAATAAAAGAAGGGAAGGAAGGAACGAGGTAGGAGGGGGAAGAGAGGAAGGGAAGAATGATTAACATAAAGCAATTGAGCAATTGGCAAACTGAGATGGGAAGTTCCCTTAGACTGGTTCATATATCAATGTAAACAAGTCTCATATCATTGTTTTAGTTGTGTTTATCTAAATGTTAAGTGAGATCTTTCCTCTTTCTTCCAGAAAACTGTGATGCAAATTAAATACTCAGTATAAAGCAATTTGGCAAAATGAATACATGCAAACTACAAAAAAATAAGTTCCTAGAGTTGATTCCTCCATATCTCTAGCCTTTCCCCAGCTGCAAAGTTGCTCAGAAATACCAACAGTTCCTAAAAGGGTCTTGCTCTGTGCTTAGTCACTCAGTCATGTCTGACTTTTTGTGACCCCATGGACTGTAACCCGCCAGGCTCCTCTGTCAATGCAGAGTCTCCAGGCAAGAATACTGGAGTGGGTCACCATGCCCTCCTCCAAGGGATATTCCCAGTCCAGGGATCGAACCCAGGTCTCCTGATTAGAGGTGGATTCTTAGCCATCTGAGCCACCAGGGAAGCTCAAAAGGGCCTTATGTGCTAACTTTGGGTTACTGTGCTTGCTCACACACCTGGCCACAGTGGTAGTCAGACGAATGTAAGAGGACTCATAGTTAACATCTTTACATAGAAAATAATTTGTTGCAATACTGAATTGTTGTATCACAAGTTTAGAGTCTGTGTTCCCAAATCTATAGTGATGTTAATCTAATTGTGTTTGTATGGAAAGTATCAAAAGTTAAGTTTTCAACAGTTAATATTTACATTATCAACATTATGTCTATTTTAAAAATAACCTGAAGGATTAATTAGAATGATCAGAAACACAGCAGCTATTTTCATTTTAGGGTCAGCCCACAACATTCTTATCTGTGTGAGTCGTTATTAAGCTATTATCACAAATAACAAATATGTTTGGAGCTCTAATAGATGTGATGAGACCATCAGCTCCAGCCTTGCTTGAGGCCCATTCTATTGACAACAATGATATTTAATTCCAGCTCTAATATCTGTGCACTGCCTTTATAAGTTAGAAGTATCAGTGTTTAACTGGAGAAGGTGATGGCACCCAACTCCAGTACTCTTGCTTGGAAAATTCCATGGACGGAGGAGCCTGGTAGGCTGCAGTCCATGGGGTCACTAAGAGTCGGGCATGACTGAGCAACTTCACTTTCACTTTTCACTTTCATGCATTGGAGAAGGAAGTGGCAACCTACTCCAGTGCTCTTTCCTGGAGAATCCCAGGGACCGGGGAGCCTGGTGGGCTGCCGTCTATGGGCTCGCGCAGAGTTGGACACAACTGACACGACTTAGCAGCAGCAACAGTATTTAACCATTTGGTTTAGATGGTTTATTTGGTTTCCAAATATGTCAGAGGTCTGACAAGAGAAAAAAAGTTATAAAAGAATTACTAAAATTATATCATTTCTGGGCATAATCATCATCAATTCATAATTATGAGAATTTTCTGATTTACACAATTGATTCAAATATTTTTAAAAGCAATGAATATGCATAATCAGAAAAACATGAAAATATGTATAAAATGCTTCTACTCATTTAAAATTAAAAGATGAATAATAGCCTCTTTACAAAGCTTAAAATAAACATAAGAAGTGTTTTTTTGGAGTTAGGCATGGTAAAATTATTAAAAAGGAAAACAAGCTAAATAAATATAAAATTAATGATAGTGATACCCCTGATGTGAAGACAGAAGTGTGGGCTTGGGGAACAGCATAAAGATAGTTTCAATAGAATTTTGTTTTTATAAAGGAGCGGCAAACACACATATTTTGGAAAGCACATAAATAGTTGCTAACAGTGATAGCCTCAAAAAAAAAAAAAAAAAAAAAGGAGATTTGATGGATGGAGAGGGCCCTTGATGTTTAGTATATTTTTTCTCTTGAATAATTATTTACATTCATATATAAGCATTTTTAAAGTTTAAACAAAGAATAATTCATTAATCAAAGAAACTAAGAAACACCAAATATATTTTGAACAACTATATGAAACACAAAGCCATGTTAGAGGCCTTGTAGCCTTGATAATACAATAATAAAATTAAAATACAAAGAATATCTAAGGAGTATTGAGAATTTTCTCTGTTCTAAACATTCTTCTAAACACATATTACAGCTTAATTTTTTTAAAAAATCATCAAAACTTTATTAGTAAATGATATTATTTTTCCCATTTTACAAATAAACTAATATTCATGCAACCATATAATTTGTCCACGGCATCACCGACTCAATGGTCATGAGTTTAAGGAGCAAACTCTGGGAGACAGAGAAGGACAGAGAAGCCTGGCATGCTACAGTCCATGGGGTCTCAAAGAGCTGGCAGTGACTTCAGTTCAGTTCAGTTCAGTTGCTCAGTCGGGTCCAACTCTTTGCGACCCCATGAATCGCAGCACACCAGGCCTCCCTGTCCATCAGCAGTGACTTAGTGACTGAAAAAAACCTGATTTGCACAAACCATACTACTGGAATTCCAGCTGAGCTATTTCAAATCCCAAAAGATGATACCATGAAAGTGCTGCAATCAATATGCCAGCAAATTTTGAAAACTCAGCAGTGGCCACAAGACTGGAAAAGTTCAGTTTTCATTCCAGTCCCCAAAAAAAGCAATGCCAAAGAATGCCCAAACTACCGCACAATTGCACTCATCTCAGACAGTAGTAAAGTAATGCTCAAAATTCTCCAAGCCAGGCTTCAACACTACATGAACCGTGAACTTCCAGATGTTCAAGCTGGTTTTAGAAAAGGCAGAGGAACCAGAGATCAAATGGCCAATTGTTGGATCATCGAAAAAGCAAGAGAGTTCCAGAAAAACATCTATTTCTGCTTTATTGACTATGCCAAAGTCTTTGACTGTCTGGATCACAACAAACTGTGGAAAACTCAAGAGATGGGAATACCAGACCACCTCACCTGCCTCTTTAGAAATCTGTATGCAGGTCAGGAAGCAATAGTTAGAACTGGACATGGAAAAACAGACTGGTTTCAAATAGGAATAAGAGTATGTCAAGGGTGTATATTGCTTATTTAACTTCTATGCAGAGTACATCATGAGAAATGCTGAGCTAGATGAAGCACAAGCTGGAATCAAGATTGCCCAGAGAAATATCAATAACCTCAGAAATGCAGATGACACCACACTTATGGCAGAAAGAGAAGAACTAAAACACCTCCTGCTGAAAGTGAAAGAGGAGAGTGAAAAAGTTGGCTTGAAACTCAACATTCAGAAAACGAAGATCATGGCATCTGGTCCCATCACTTCATGGCAAATAGATGGGGAAACAATGGAAACAGTGACAGACTTAATTTTCTTGGGCTCCAAAATCACTGGAGATGGTGACTGCAGCCATGAAATTAAAAGATGCTTACTCCTTGGAAGAAAGTTATGACCAACCTAGACTGCATATTAAAAAGCAGAGACATTACTTTGTCAACAAAAGTTCATCTAGTCAAAGCTATGGTTTTTCCAGTAGTCATGTATGGATGTGAGAGCTGGACTATAAAGAAAGCTGAGCACCAAAGAATAGATGCTTTTGAACTGTGATGTTGGAGAAGAGTCTTGAGAGTCCCTTGGCCTGCAAGGAGATCCAACCAGTCCATCCTAAAGGAAATCAGTCCTGAATATTTATTGGAAGGACTGATGCTGAAGCTGAAACTCCAGTACTTTGGCCACCTGAAGTGAAGAACTAACTCATTCGTAAAGACCCTGATGCTGGGAAAGATTGAAGGCAGGAGGAGAGGGGATGACAGAGGATGAGATGGTTGAATGGTATCACTGACTCAATGGACATGAGTATGAGTAAACTCTGGGAGTTGGTGATGGGTGATGGGCAGGGAGGCCTGGCGTGCTATGGTCCATTGGGTCGCAAAGAGTCAGACACAACTGAGTGACTAAACTGAATGGAACTGAACTGATACAACTGGTAAATAAGCTGAAATGTTGAGCTCTTCTGACACTAACTGCTGTGTGTGCTCCCTGTCTACAACGAAGTGAGCTTCTGGAACGTCACCCCTATTCTTCAAGTGCTCTGACATTACTATTTTTAATTTTTCTTAGAGAAATGGCAGAAACCAAGCCTCTTCACGTTGTTCCCAGGGGCCCTTTTCCAGTGATTGAGAATTCAATCACAGAAATAAGACAAAGATGGGGAAAAATTACCACAACACTAGCAAGCAAGCCTCATCAGAGTCAGCTCTGTAAACTCCCAACAGGGAGCCATCTCTATAGTCTGCAGGGTTGCAAGGAGATGCAGTGGTTTAGTTAAATAAGAAAAAAAAAAAAAAAAAAAAGCCAGTCATAGTGGTGGCTTCTACAGGGAAGGTTTGGGGAAAAGAGTGTGACCAGAGGCACAGTGTGATGTAATTACAGTGTATAAATTAACAATAAATTCACTAGCGTGATCTTTGCCTTCATAGGATGCATTTGGCAGGGAGATGGAGCCCCAGAATTTGACCAAAGTTCAGAAAGCATCAGAGATGTCTTTAAAAGATGGAAAGTTCTGGAAGCTTTCCTGTTATTGTCAGCCTTGCTTTAGTTTATTCAGTTACTCAGATTCATCCTGTTAAGATATGCAGGACAGGAATGAGAAGCCAGGAGAAGGAAAGAGGAAAGGGAAAAAAAGACATTGAGTTGACTGACAATGGCTGGCCAAGGTCCATGGTGTTGCCCACTTCCTGCCAGCTCAAGCTCCTCTGCCAGCTGGTGGCATAATTTGTGGGGAGGGTTAGAAGGTAACCCATGTGTCAGAGCACGTCCCAGGCCAGATGGAAGGAGGGCAAAGAGGAGAAGAGAGTCATGCATCACTGGTGTGGCAGCCCCTGCTCCATTTGGCAGGGAGCAGACATGGACTGATGGAAGGACCACAAGGATGGAGAGCCCCACACATCTCACCACCCGCCTTCCACAACCGGCCATCTGGTCAACCATCATGAAAAACCTGCACTCTGTTCTCTGAGAACTGAAATCTGGAGAGTATTTCTCTGTTCCAAAGTTTTCACATTGCTCATATCCTAATTTTTTTCCCAGCTACAGAAGAGACTATTAACCTGTGCACTTCCTCAATTTTTAAGAAATTCATGTTTAAATAATTAAAAGTGAAGTCTCTCAGTCGAGTCTGACTCTATGCAACCCCATGGATTGTAGTCTGCCAGGCTCCTCCATCCATGGGATTTTCCAGGCAAGAATAATGGAATGGGTTGCCATTTCCTTCTCCAAGGGATCTTCCAAACCCAGGGATCAAACCTGGATATCCCACATTGCAGACAGGCGCTTTACCATCTGAGCCACCAGGGAAGCCGTCAAATAATTGACTATAGCACTATTTTTTGACACATAAATAGTTTTGAGAAGTATATTATATGCTATTTAATCACTACCCCTTGACTACTTCCTTGAAGCTGATATAGTCGATATAGTCTATTGAATTCTAAATTCATATGTAAGAACTCTTTCAAAGAAATGGATCCTTGACCCAATGAGGCTTTGACATGAGGCGTATTTTCAAGTCTCCAATGCTGATCTGCATATTGAAACATCTCATGGCAAACATCGCTGAGCATTCTTCACTGGCAATTTTCAACTGCTTTAGAAAATGGCTTGGATGAGGGTTGCAGTGATTGACTGAAGTGGGGTCTGAACTCATAATTATCTCCCCACAAATGTGTGTGCTTAGAATGGTGAAGCCTCCTCACACACTGAATCATGATAACACTCCACAAAACAGACAATTTTAAAGAGGCATTTTGTGAAGCTGTTCAGTGAAATCCCTTAATGGCATTTGTTTCCCTCCTGTCCTTGTGTGTGCACTTGTCCAGAAGACAGTTCTGTGTCTTGGTACCCAGCTTCAGCTGTTCCCTGAATCCAAGTCAGAGAAGCAAGAAAATGATGGGAATGTGGCCTTAAGTGTCCCTCACCTGGGGCTCATCCTATGGATTATGGTTCTGTTTTCCTTTTTATGTATTTGTCTATCTTGCCTTCAGGGGGAAAAAAAAATCCAGGCACACAGAGACTGAGATGATTGCATTTGGGATAAAATCTCCTGGATACTTCATTCTAAAGCATGTCAATAATCTTATATCTATCAGAACTAATAATTGAAAATAGGCTGATATGCAACCCAGAGAAGAAAATGTAGCAAATGTAGAGCCCACAGTCATGTGTTCAATTTCACTGTGACAAAGAATATCAGATTAGGTAGGAAAGGATCACTGGTGGCTCAGAATCTGCCTGCAATGCAGGAAACCTGGGTTGGATCCCTAGGTCAGGAAGATCCCCTGGAGAAGAGAATGGTTGCCCATTCCAGTATTCTTGGTTGGAGAATTCCATGGACAGCCAGGTTTGGCAGGCAACAGTCCTTGGGATCACAAAGAGTCAGGCACCACTGAGCAACCAACACTTTCATGAGAAGAACATGAATACAGGTTTTCCAGTGTCAGCTTTACTGAGCCTAGATTCCTGCTAAAAAGTAATGATACTGGAGAAATTAAGCAGAATTCCAGTTTCTAAAAACGGTGATAAAATGTGACAATTTTTTTTCCAACAAAATGTCACTGTAGATCTCTGATTTGTGATTTTGTCAATCATCAGTTCAGTTCAGTTCAGTTGTGTCCGGCTCTTCGCAACCGCATGAACCACAGTACGCCAGGCCTCCCTGTCCATCACCAACTCCTGGAGTTTACCCAAACTCATATCCATTGAGTCGGTGATAACATTCAACCATCTCATCCTCTGTCATCCCCTTCTCCTCCTGGCCTCAATCTTTCCCAGCATCAGGGTTTTTTCAAATGAGTCAGCTCTTTGCATCAGGTGGCCAAAGTGTTAGAGTTTCAGCTTCAGCATCAGTCCTTCCAATGAACACGCAGGACTGATCTCCTTTAGGATGGACTGGTTGGATCTCCTTGCAGTCCAAGGGACTCTCAAGAGTCTTCAACATCACAGTTCAAAAGCATCAGTTCTTTGGTGCTCAGCTTTCTTTATAGTCCAACTCTCAAATCCATACATGACTACTGGAAAAACCATAGCCTTGACTAGATGGACCTTTGTTGACAAAGTAATGTCTCTTTTTTTTAACATGCTGTCTAGGTTGGTCATAACTTTTCTTCCAAGGAGCAAGCGTCTTTTAATTTCACGGCTGCAATCACCATCTGCAGTGATTTTAGAGCCCCCCCAAAATAAAGACAGCCACTGTTTTTACTGTTTCTCCATCTATTTGCCATGAAGTGATGGTTCCAGATGCCATGATCTTAGTTTTCTGAATGTTGAGCATTAAGCCAACTTTTTCACTCTCCTGTTTCACTTTCGTCAATCATCATTCTTTGATAAAAATAAAAGCCATCGCTGAGTCTTTCATTTTAATCTGACACATTTGTCTACACCAGTGTGAGGATTTGGTATCTGCCTTGTGTTTGATAACGTAATACTCAAGCTAGGCAGCATCTCTGGATCTTTTCCCTCCTTTCTTATTCCTTTGTTCCTCCCTCTTTTCCTCTGTTTGTTCCCACCCTGGGTTCTTCTCTCTCCATCATTGGTTCCATCAGTTTTCTCCTCCTTCCATTTCTGACATCACTTTCCTCTCCGCCTTCTGATCTCTGCTTCCCACATTTCTTTTCTTGTTGCTCTGCCTCGACATTCTGTGTCCCTTCCTTTTCTTACGCTCTCCTGTAATTTTAATAGTAGTTTCTGTTTCATGGATGTCTGACATTGCTCTCCTAGAGGCCCTGATCTTCAAACAATCAGGGCCACTTTATCCTCTCAATTCATCTGCATTTCCTCTCTCTATTGAAGATGCTCAGAAATCTCAAGTCTGTTTGTAGCTGCCTCCTTGGGAAATTCTCTGGAAAGGAAGGCTCAAAAGAGAATGGGCCGAAGCAATAGAAAGCCTTTGTGTAGGGAGCTTCGAGCCATCATAACCCCCACCTTCTTTTCTTCTGATGGGTTTTTTCTTCCTTGGTCCCTCATTTTCTATCTCTTGACACTTCTCACAATTTTTCAACATAACATATGTTCTAAATAATCTTCATGGAAGCTGCACTGGGAAACAGGGAAGTGTCTCTTCCTGTATCTTGGCTAGATTATGTGACATTTTAAAAGTAGTGTATCACCCATGGAAAGGAAAATATATTGGTATTTCTGATGACAAAAATTTCTGTAAATCCCAAGGTTTTTGTTAGTCAGATGACTGGAGCCAGTCTTGAACAGCTAAGAGGACTCCCAGATACTCAAGAATATAGGACTTCCCAGCACTTGCCAGTCCTTCGTTACTATCCAAATTTCTGTTTAATTAGTATTACCATATATGGTGAAATTCAAATTCTTTGCCTATGCTACAGGTAACACTAGTGGTAAAAAACTCACCTGCCAATGCTGGAGACTTATTAAGAGACGTGGATTTGATCCCTAGTTTGGGAAGATCCCCTGGGGGAGGGCATGGCAATCCACTCCAGTATTCTGACTTGGAGAATCCTACAGACAGAGAAGCCTGGAAGGCTACAGTCCAGAGGGTCACAGAATTGGGCACAACTGAAGCTACTTAGTATGCACACACATGCACTCAATGGCAATATTGGTATGGCATCTGCTCTGTTAAGAAACATCTATGAATCTGTGACCCATTCCTGTCTGTGCTTCCTTCCAGCATGTTTCTAGGTGCAAGTACAAGATTTTCATCCACAGAATTTTATGCATTTTGAGATCCAGTTACTTTCTGAAGCATTTATTCTGCCCCCAGTGGCCAGAGATCAACCAGAGGGCACCTTTTCAGCTCTGCCAAAAAAGGTCTTGAGAAATGCACAAAGTGTAAATGCTTTTAATTTTTAAAAAGCATGCATATCTTGAGTTTGAAAATATTCCTATTATAAATGTGTGTGTTACCAAAACATATGTTAGTATAATATGTAATAAATACACATTTTAAAACTTTGCTTTAATTAAGATACTACTTATTCTCATAGCAATTAAAGCTGCTTTTAGTTATCTTAGTTTTCTTCAGTCAAAATTTAAGGGAAATATTTTTGCATGGAATCTTGAGAATCTGTTGATTTTTTAGTTCATAAAAATGTTAATGAAAGCACATTTTATATTAATAATATTCATAGTATTATAGAGTGCATAATCATAAAACACAAGGGAATGCTACATGTAGAAGAAATACTGAGAACAAGAAAATTTATTTTTGAGTGGAAACTTTTCATATAATCACCATGTAATGCTAATATAATGCAAAATAAGCACACAATTATAACACGATGTACTAAATTCCTTAGTATTTTCATGTACCTTATTTTGCACTTCTACATGCATTTGAAAATATAATTGAACAAATGTGTGACATATTTATTTCAGCTCAAAAATAAAATCTTGATTCAAAACTCCAGTCATTGAAAAACAAAAGAAATAATGTTGCCATAACTCCATGTTCAACCGTGTGCTTCGCCCCAGAGAGTGAACCCTTCCACCCACAAGATGACTCAGGGCTCCAGTCTGTTCAGAAGAACAGAGGAGGGGGCAGAAGCTGAGCACGGCCAGGCCGGGCATTCCTTGCCCACAGAGGGGCCTGGCAGTGGCACAGGTACTGTAATCATCACAGGGGTGAGAAAAAGAGCCCCACACAGGGCAGACACAGGAGCAGCCCCGGACTACAGACTTCTTGATTATAAACCACAAGCCCTAAAAGAAGTCCGTGCCTTTTTCAACTCACCGTTTCACGGGTTTAAGAACAGACCAGCTGTAGGAGCCACTACATCCAAGGAAGCCGAAAGGAGCTTGCTTGTGCTCCGTTGCTAAGTCGTGTCTGACTTGCAACCCCATGGACTGCAGCCCCCCAGGGAAGCTCTGGCCATGGGATTCCCAGGCCAAAATACTGGAGTGGCTTGCCATTTCCTTCTCCAGGACATCTTCCCAAGCCAGGGACTGAACCCACGTCCTGCTTGGCAGGCAGACTCTACCAGTGAGCCGCCATGTATTTACAGCTTATGAGCCATCCCTGCCTGTCCAGGTACCAACTCCAGTCAACAGCCCTGTTATCCTAAGGAGGGTTGCTTAGTAACAAAAGTAACAATTTTACTTTTGCTGGTTTACCAGGGAAACTGAGCCAGACAGCATAAACCAAAGGTCAGCCTGGACCCACAAATCAGGAGCAGTTCCTTCTGGGGTAAAGAGGAGATGAAGCCCCAGCTTTCCTGTCCTGGAATGCCCTGACCAGTGATGACAGGCAGAAACTGGTGCCGGGACTCTGGACTTCTTATCCTGATCTTTTGCTGCTGCTCGATATTCACAAGAAATACCATGTGAAAACTTAGAGTGCAGACATCTCTGCACCAGAGCTCAGTTTCACGACTGTGATTACATTTTCAAGCTTATTAATGAGCTTGTCTTAGAAGACAGAATCCAAGGCTTCATTCACTTGGAGCTAGATTACATTTCTCATTTTCCTGTGATTTATCAGAGTTGTCACTCAGTCGTATAAAATTAGATTTGAATTCATTAAATTTCTTGCTTATATTAAGACATTCTGAGTATTAACAGGTATTCACTAGCCTATACCATGCTTAATACAGATTCCAAAGTGACTTTCAATCCATTAATAAATGAAGATTTATTTAGCTATTACTATGAGTAAAAAATGATCCCAGACAGTTTGTATAGAAAGGCAGATATTAGATTAAAAATCTGGTTTTTACAAGGCTTTCAATTTTTTGTTTAGTTGAGAAATTAAAACATAGGAGGGAATTAACCAAATGAAAGAGAATACATGCTAAGTACAAATAGCAAATGGTCTACTACAGGGAGCTCTCATTTTATTGTGCTCTGTATTATTGCATTTTCTACAAATTGAAGGTTTGTGGCAACCCTGAGTTGAACAAGTCTATCAGCATCATTTTTCTAGCATCACTTTTTCACTTTGTGTCTCTGTGTCACATTTTGGTAATTCTCATACTTCAGACTTTATTATTATCATTATATTTGTTATGGTGATCTGTGATGTTTGATGTTACTATGGCAAAAAGACCTTGATTCACTTAAGATTCAGATAATAGTTAGCATTCTTTAGCACAAGCTCACAAGATGCAAATAGGGGCGGGCATATCTTTCCAAAGATACACTTACTAGCATCACACTGGACACTTAAAATGAGCCATAATGAGAGTATTTACACCATTGAAACTGGCAAGCATTACAAATCAGAGACCAGCTTGTTTTTTTTCTCTTTTCTTTTCCTTTTTTTTTTTTTTTTGAGGGTTATCTTTTAAACATCAGCATGAGACTGAGAGCTTATATTGGAGAATTTTTAAAAATACTGGTCACTCATAAATACAAAAAAGAAAAATTACACATAATCTTACCATTTGGAGACCCTCCTGTTGTTAATGTTAGTGTTTCCCCTCTTATTTCTATATGCTAACACACATACACATACATCAAAACACACAGTCATAAAGTAATGGGTGTATTTTGAACAGATGTCACAAAATATACCCAGATGAATGTGTATCATCCTTTGAAATAATCATCTGATGAGTCTGAATGTTTCTCCTGAAAATGATCCCATGGCTCTAAATACTTTTGGATCTCCTGTGTTGTGACTGTCAGAGAACCAGTTTAAGAGACTCACAATGAAATCATATCTGATTTTCTTAAGCCTAAATTAGAATTCCCAGATTTATCACTTAATTTATACAAGAGACTTGAAGCTAAATGAAATGTGCTTTTCTTTTTTTTTTTTTTTCAAAGTATAGCTGTAAAATGAACTGAAACTGTTCAAAACAATGTTTTCCCAAACTTTAAGACAACTTCTAAACGAGGAAGGTATGTCATTTTGTAGGTGGTGATGCTGGGTGGGAGGCCGAGAGAGGCAGGATGTTTGCATTGTGAGGGCCTTGCATATTGTCTGTTTTAAAACCAAAATTCATTTGGAGGCATGATTTCTACTATAAATCTTAAATATCTGTCGCATTATTTCATAGGTTCATCTTATGTATGAGTGTATTTATGTATAAACAGTTGCACATTTTAAGAGATAATTTCAGCCATGATTTATATATTTAATGCAACTCAAGTTATGTTTTACACATTTTAAGTTAAGTTAGATAAAAACTTAAATGTATTTTCCTAAGCTCTTTTCTCCATAATTCTTAATCCCACATGCATTTTAAAGGAAATGAATTCCGTGTGTTTCTTATTCCATACACTTAACTCGTCAAACAATGTTTTGTAAGGACCCTTTGATATCTAAGAAGCCCTTTGAGTCTTTTTATGAGACTTTTTAAGCCCTTCTCCTCAGAAACAGGAAGTCATGTTTGGCCAGCACCAAAAGAACTTGCATACCAAATGGTTTAAGTTCCATTTGAAAAGGCCACACCACTGAACTTGGATGGGTGCTCAATCTGGAAACACTTGTTCTCCAGTTCTAGAGAAAACAGCTGGGCAAGGCTTGATCAACTCAGAGACCAGGAATTAAAGAGCACATACATAACATATTAAAATTGCTTGGAAATTTTAAGAGATGGCAGGATCATTTTCAAATCAAAAAAATAAAAAGATCTTTCTAAATTCTTGGGGTTTAACTTGCAGAAATTTTATTTACTTATTTATATGTTTTATGAAAATGACCCTGCTGCACATGGAAATACATCCTGCCTATAACATCTTACTTCCATCTGATTACATTTAGAGCAGCAGATTGCATAATTTAGTATTTCTGATTCTTTCTCTTCCCATACACTGTTTTCAACTTTCTGTTTTTCTGCCACAATCATAATCCAACACCCTAGAGAGGTAAATTCTTCAGGGAATTGTTCTCTTTTAATCCATGGATCCTTATAGCTCATTTGAACAGAGCTATTTCTGCTCAAACTTGAAAATGCCCTTATTAGTTTGTGATGACATAAGAATGCTATAAGATATTGGGGAAATCTTAAAGGGATGTATACGTAAATGAAGGAAAGATAAATTCACTGAAACCTAAACCATGCTGAAAAATAAATTAGATTTCTCTTCATGTTAAGTATCAAAATAAAGGGTCTACTAATATTCTCAGAATGGTAAGAAATATATAAACATATGTCCAATTTAATACTAAGTAATAAAGCAGATGTAAAAAGTAAGATTTGTGTAATTATATCATCAAAACTGTATAGCAAAGCAAAAGAAAAAGGATTGTATTATATAACAGACAAAAAAAGCTCATTTGAGGTTAGAAAAAAAATCTACATTTTTTATTTTGAAAAATATAAAGGAGGTTTTAATATACCACAACCACTGTCATTCTTGCCACATCCAGAACAAAGCGTCAGCAAGTTTGTGTTTCCCCAGTGCCCTCTCTCTGATATTAGTAGAATGGCCATCAGGGTCATTAATCATGGAAGCTTACCTTTGGATATTTTCCAAATGCTTTCAAGCCTATTATCTTATTTGACCCTTATAAAAACCTCAAAGTATGGATAAAACAGGTATTAATATTGCCCTTTGACAAGAGAAAAGCCAGTCATGGAGAAATTAAGCAACTTCTCTAAAGGTCATAAAGCTAATGAATGGCCAAAGGAAAAGCTTTATAGACTGTCTGTACTGTGCTAGAAGCTTTCCACAATTCCTTCAACACAACCCACAGGAAATGTAACAAGTTTAGTACTCACAGAAAAACAAATTACTTATCAAAGTAGAACCCAGAGGTAACATTCCAAAAACGAAAAAGAAAAAACAATGAAAACATTTGGAAAGGCCGGTATACATTGGTGACAAGTCTTAAATATGAATTATTATTTTTAAGGGGAAAAAAAAGAAACCTCATTTTTAATTCATGCACTATGACAAACCTAGACAGCATATTAAAAACCAGAGACTCACTTCGCAGACAAAAATCTGTATAGTCAAAGCTATGATTTTTCAGTATTCATACAAATGTGCATGTTGGAGCATAAAGAAGGCTGAACCCCGCAGAAATGATGCTTTTGAACTGTGGTTCTAGAGAAGACTCTTGAGAGTTCCTTGGATAGCAAGGAGATCAAGCCAGTCAATCCTAAAGGAAATTAACCCTGAATATTTACTGGAAGGACTGATGCTGCAGCTCCAATACTTTGGCCACCTGATGCAAAAAGCTGACTCACTGGAAAAAACCTTGACACGGGGAAAGATCGAGGGTAGGAGGAGAAGGAGGCAACAGAAAGTGAGATGGTTGGATGACATCATCAATACAATGGACATGAGTTTGAGAAAACTCTGGAGGACAATGAAGGACAGGGAAGCCTGTTGTTCTGCAACACATGGGGTTGCAGAGACAGATACAGCTTAGTGGCTGAGCAACAGCAATAGTTGCCCAGTGGAAATCTCATGAAATTAAAGGAAAGGGAAGTGAAATTGCTTTGAAGGACCATTTCTGATGTGCTACATTGTTCATGCCATCAGCACTCTTATATTCCTATTAGAAGCAGGTCCTGTCCTGGGGTTGCAGGGGTTGCGGGGGGAGCAGGGAGGGAAGGGAAAAGTGTTTAATAAAAGTTAATAAGGAATGGGAGCCTGTTCAAGGAGCTCACAGTGACACAAGAGAAACAGACAAGCCAGTAGCTAATTCCAATGCAATGTAGTAAGGAGCCTAATAAAGGTAAATTCAAAGTGCCCTGGGAGTGGAAGGAAGTGATATTTGAGCTGAGCCTTAAATAGTGAGTGAGAGTTCTCCTAGTTGAGAAGGAAGGAGGGAGCATTTCATAAGCAACCATGTGTAAAAAGATAGAGAAGTGAGGAAAGACATAGTATGCCTTACTCACAAGATAAAAATATTTTGGTATTGTTAGAAATGGGGTTATTGATAGGAATGTGTGAAAGAAAAATAATCCTGACAATTATTGAAATGGTAAAGAAGAAGTTACTCAAGATTATCACCATCAAGCTCAGCTCCTAATATAGCAAAGACAGCTGGGTATCCACAGTCAAGGAGCAGAGGGAGGGGTCAGTGGATGGAAAATTATGGGAGAGGGAATCCTGTTACACTGGCTTAGATGCCAAAGGGGATATCAGGAGATGAAGAACCTGATCATCCATCAAGAAAGAGAGGATGACACAGCTGGATTCTTTGCTCAGACTGGACCATGCTGCCAAAGATGTAAGCAGGCCCAGATTCAGGCTAAGTTGAGAGGAAGGCTGACTGAGATTTATTCAAGGAGAGAGTCCTTGTCAAATGACAAGATCTGAGCTCTGATGAAGATCTAAGGTCTGGGACAAGCTGCACGTATGAAAGACTGAATTTTATCATCTCAGAAAAGAGAAGCCATGGCAACATGTTTGGGTTTTAGAAGTATATCTTTAGAAAAGCTTCCCATTTTAAATTATTTAAATTAGGAGTTCAGGATTAACAGTTACACACTATAATATATAAAATAAATTAACAACTGAGACCTAGTATGTGGGCTTCCCAGGTGGTGCTAGTGGGTAAAGAACCCACCTACCAGTGCAGGAGATGCAGAAGACACATGGGTTAGATCCCTGGCTTGGCAAGATCCCCTGGAGGAGAAAATGGCAACCCACTCCAGTATCCTTGCCTGGAGAATCCCATGGAGAGAGGAGCCTGGCAGGATACAGTCCATGGAGTCACCAAGAGTCAGACACAATTGAGTGACTGAGACACACACAAACTCCTATTGTATAGCACAGGGAACTATGTTCAATATCTTATAATAGCCTATAATGGAAAATAAGCTGAAATATATATGTATGTGCCTATATATATATACATATATATACATAATTGCCTTGCTGTACACTTGAGGTTAACTCAACATTGTAAATCAACCATACTTCAAAGAAAAACTGTTTTCTTCATTGTGATATTTAGAAAAGGAAAATTTTACCAAACGAAGATCTGTGTCAGTCACATAGCTATTTGAAACCATTCATTTTATTACAAGTAACCAAGCCCTTCCTATATACAAGCTGGAAACTCTGAAAACGAAGTTGGAAACATTTTCTTCAAGGAAGTCAAAACCATTCAGCTAGGCTCCACCATTCTGAAATCCCAGTGAAAAGGATCTCCATACAGGGACTATGTGGGGAGGGCCTGTGGGAAGTACAGGTCACTACGAAAGACTGTTGAAAGTCAGTCACGAACCTTCACTTACAGAGCCTGAGCTAGTGTGTGGGCCATGAACAGCCAGTCACCTGAGTCCTTCCCCTCCAGCCCCTTCTCTCCTAGAAGACAGAGGGAAGGCTTCCCTGCTCTCCAGGCCATTCCCTTCCTTTCCCATGTTGGTTATTTTGCTATACTGATGACCTTCACACTCCAGGCTTCCAGGTAGCAGGGCGTTTACTCTTGTTGGAGCCAATTAGTCTTGTTGGACTCTTTGCGACCGCATCAACTGCAGCACACCAGACCTCCCTGTCCTTCACTATATCCCCTAGTTTGCTCAAGCTCATGTCCATACAGTTGGTGATGCCATCCAACCACCTCATCTTCTGTCGTCCCCTTCTCCTCGGGCCCTCAATCTTTCCCAGCAACAGGGTCTTTTCCAGTGAATCGACTTTTCACTTCAGGTGGCCAAAGTTTTGGAGCTTCAGCTTCAGCATCAGTTCTTCCAAAGAATATTCAGGGCTGATCGCCTTTAGGATGGACTGGTTTGGTCTCCTTGCAGTCCAAGGGACTCTCATGAGTCTTCTCCAGCACTACAATTTGAAAGCATCAGCTCTTTGGTGCTCTGCCTTCTTTATGGTCCAACTCTCATCTCCATACATGACTGCTGGAGAAACAGGGGGAAATTCCCCTCAATCTAGTAAGAAGCCTGTACTAAAGAATGCAGATCACTGGACCAATAAAAGAGTGTGGCCAACAAAGACACAAGACATACCTAAATGTGTGCAGATGGATATTCAATGGTCATACCAAAGCTTATTCAGTTGTCAGAACCAGAATATATCAAGCAGCATTGAATGAAAAAGACAAAAGAAAAAGGCATGGACTTTGGTCTCGGTCTTCTCTTTTGTCAATGTCCGGCTCTGCACTAGTCATAGCTGAGGGACTAGACGGTCCTCAGTAGGCCCAAAGCCATTTCTTAATCTGTATAATGAAAATGGTAAGCTCAATTTGTGGTTTGCTGTGATTAAATTAGAATGTCCTTCAAAAACCCCTAACACCTTTTTCATGATAGAAATTCAACAAACTTCCATCTCTCAGATGTGGAGCTGAGTCATATTTGCATCTATTTAATCCCTTTATCAGTGTCTTTTTTTTTACAAGAGATTGCACTAAAGACTGGACACAATCGTTTTATTACACAAGAGCCCAGTTCTCTTGTGTTCAATGTCTACAGGATCTTCTCTGAATCTGCGGCAAAGCAGCCACTCCATCGAAAAATATGTCTTCCACCCAGCTCTCACACAACACAGGCCCACCCTAGACAATAAAATAAAAAAAAGGTCTCAAGAGAGCTGAAAATGAATGTTTAGAAAGAATCAGTGAATCAATATGAGTTTGAAGAGGGAAAGAGTCTACCCAACACACAATTGAAATGTGAAAACTGTAACAAGCAAATGCAGCATTAACTGCATGGATATTAAAAATATGGACCATGCTTCCCACCCATTTTATTTGTGAGGTCTCCTTGAAATGGCCTATAAAACCTGGGAGCCTGGGCAGCTTTCTCTAGGGGATCTCGGAGATCCATAAACTGTGGCAGCTGATACTGGTAAAATAGGTTATATGGAACCTTAGAAATTACAGCTTGATTTGGCCAGTATTTATTGCCTGTGTAATGTACAGAAACAGTAAAACAGAAAGGCGCTAGTTTCCATCTGTGCCACATTAGAACGCCACGCTTGAGGAGAAGAGACATTTTTCATTTAAAATGGTGGCAGCTCCGTAGACCTCTTCCTTTGATATTCTACGCTACCACACATGCTATAGCATAAACAGACTGACTATAAATATGAATCTGTACAGTCCTGAAAGCTGAAACATTCCAGCACTCATGCCTCCAAATGCACCTTCCAAGATATAAGTTTGATCAGGTATTCCATTACTCTTTCTCTCTCACTTGCTCTCTCTCTCTCTTTTATTTTCAAGGTGATTCATTGCATTTTCTTTTCCTCTGGGACAAAAATACACAACAAATATCCCTCCAAAGAAAGCTCTGGGGTGCACAGTTCTCCATAATACCGAAACACACTTGGAAACAAAGCAGGAGAATAAAGATACAGTTACCGGCCCCTGAAGAGTTAAGTCTTCATTGTATATTCCGAAGCTCTACTGTGTTCCTGAGGTCTCAGATTCCCTTTAAGCCTCAGCCTGACTGATGGAAAGGAACTCTATCCTGCCTTATCTGCAGCCGTTTGGAAGGTGAGAGAGCAGGGTGAAGCAGATGGCCATCCATTCTGAACAGGGATTTTAACAGCTTTTTGTGTCCTGGTTGTTTTAGCAAGCCTGGTGGCTAGGCAGAATTTTGAGAGCTTTGTTATTCCATCTGGGACTTTTCAAGGAGTCCAGCGAAAAGGAGAGTCAAGTTAAAACAAACAAACAAACAGGCCAAAGAAAAGGAAAACCCAATCCATTTCAAGTCACCAGAGGAGAAAGAGACAGGACTGAGGCCCGGGGCCCTCCTCTCCTCCCGCCTAAACCTTTCACGAGCGCTTCTTTCTTCTGTAAACACAGACTTTATATTTGAGAAACAAAATCCTCTGCTGCATTTACTGCAACTTACTAAAGCGGAAATGACTGGTTTCTTTTGGTTGAGCTCATGATGGCTCCTAGAGGATGTTATTAGACTGGAACTGGACATTTCCTTGGAGACCACCTCTTGGGTTAAGTCATAAGGAGGTTAAACACACCTGAGACCACGCAGCTGAGGGAAGCAGAGCTGCTACATTGTACAGCAAAAGGGGAAAGATAAGAGGTGGGGGAGAAGCTTTTGGAATCAGTTTAAATCAGAGTGCTAGCGCGCATGAACGATGTGATCTGGGGAAAATTATTTAAATGCTCTGAGCCTCAGCTTCCTGACCCAAAATAGTGCAAGGTGACCGTGAGAACAAACATCATCTCTGAATCTGGCTGCCCTGTGTTGACTGGATCTGGGGGTTGTCTTAAGTCTGAAAACATGACTTAAAAAAAAAAATATTTCATGTAGTTTCAGTCTCCTGAGTTGAAATCCTGGGTTATTAGTGAGACAAGCTGTCCCTTTGTTCTGGAAGAAGTGGCTATGCTGGGCTAGAGCCCAACCACCACTCTTTGAGAAACTTGTCCTTGACCTGGACTTAGTTGTCTTACTGGAAGCCCAGCCTCCACGCACTGTTCCAAACCCAAGAACAAGACAACTTGACAAGGCACATGGGGGCTGGCTCCAGCCTGTGAGCTCTTAGAGCAGAGAAATCTAGGAGCAGCTGGTTGGACTGTCTCAGGTTTCAGCAAATAAGGCCAAGAGTGTGTCAAACGACATACTCTCCGCAGGAGACAGTGAGAGCCGAGCATTAAATCAGACCTTGGGTCTCTCAGTTCTGGGTGTTCTTTGGAAGGAATGATGCTAAAGCTGAAACTCCAGTACCTTGGCCACCTCATGGGAAGAGTTGACTCATTGGAAAAGACTCTGATGCTGGGAGGGATTGGGGGCAGGAGGAGAAGGGGACGACAGAGGATGAGATGGTTGGATGGCATCACCAACTCGATGGACGTGAGTTTGAGTGAACTCCGGGAGTTGGTGATGGACAGGGAGGCCTGGCGTGCTGCCATTCATGGGGTTGCAAAGAGTCGGACGCGACTGAGCGACTGAACTGAACTGAGGGTCTCTGAGCCTGGGGCTCTATGTGACTATGCAGGTCTCACACCTGGAAGTTGCCCTGTCTGCCCCATGAAGGGATGCGCTGCCTCTTGATCTGAGGTCTGAGACCTGAGTTCAGGGCCTTCTCCGATGGCCCATCAGTAAAGCATCCACCTGCCATGCAAGAGATGAAGGAGATGTGGATTTGATCCCTAGATCAGATCTGATCCCTGAATCGGGAAGATCCCCTGGAGGAGGAAATGGCAACCCACTCTGGTATTCTTGCCTGGAAAATCCCATGGACAGAAGATCTTGGCGGGCTGCAGTCCAAGGGGTTGCAAACAGTCAGACATGACTGAGCAATGAGCACACACGCACCTGGGTTCAGGTGCAGTGTGGCCCCTCTTTCCTCAATAACATCATCCATTCGCTGCTGCTCTCTGAGCCTCAGTTTCCCCATCTGTACCCAGAGAATAAACATGTCCTTTTAAAGGAGATTAAACATGTCTCTCTTAGTGTTAGAACTAAAATTAAATAATGACTGCACTGTTTAGTCATCAACACTGATATCACACCTACCGTAACTTTTGTTGTTAATAAACTTGGCATGTTTTTCCATGATTAAAAAAAATCCTAGATAGTGCCAGAGGACAAAGATGTAGGGTCCTGTTCTTCTTTACATCCACAAGAGTTACTATGCTGTTGCTGCTGCTGCTAAGTCGCTTCAGTCGTGTCCAACTCTGTGTGACCCCATAGACAGCAGCCCACCAGGCTGCCCCGTCCCTGGGATTCTCCAGGCAAGAACACTGGAGTGGGTTGCCATTTCCTTCTCCAATGCATGAAAGTGAAAAGTGAAAGGGAAGTCGCTCAGTCGTGTCTGACTCTTAGCGACCCCATGGACTGCAGCCTACCAGGCTCCTCCGCCCACGGGATTTTCCAGGCAAGAGTACTGGGGTGGGGTGCCATCGCCTTCTCCGAAGATTTACTATGGTGGCAGCAATAAGTGAATATGAGAGAATATTTGCCGATTTTCACATGGTTTTTAGAAACTATTTGATAGCTCTACTTTTAAAAAATAAGTATAGGCCTAAAAATTGAAGTCCTATTCAATCAATTCTTGTACCCCACTGCTGATCTTTGTAAAGTTGCCTTTTCTCTTCTATACTCAGCATGCCTTTGGCTATCTTTGGCAACTTTGCTTTCTGCCAATAAGTGCAATAATTTAAAAAGAAAGATCAGCAGACATACATAATCTCTTCAAACACAAACCAACAACATTTTTTTTAAACAAAGATCTATTGACAAATAACAACCTCTGTAGACATCAGAATCCTCATGCGTAAAAGGCAGTCCTTGTTTTTCTACCCCTAATTATGCTCTAACAAATGCTGAAATTCAAACAGTCTACATGCTAAAGGAAGGCAATGGAGACCCACGGGACAGCTTTAAGGGTTCCTCACTCCAGCCTCAGCACATTGTACATGGGGTGAAATACTACCCTCCATGTTAACAGTCCCTCTGACCATCCAGCTCTCATGCACACCTTACTTAACCCACCAGGCAGGTCAGTGCATTAGTTCCCGAGGGCTGCCATAAGGAAGTTCCACAGACTCAGTGGCTTAAACAGTAGAAACATGTCACCTCCCATTCTGGAGGCTGGAAGTCTAAGAGCAAGGTGTCAGCTGGGCTGGTTCCTTCTCAGTCTGTGATGGGGTGTCTGCTCTGGGCTCTCTCCCTGGCTGTGAATGGCCATCCTCTCCTTGTTTTCACATCATCTCCCTCTCTGTGTGGTGGTGGTGGTGGTTTAGTCACTAAGTCATCTCTAACTCTTGCGACCCCGTGGACTGTAGCTCACCAGGCTCCTCTGTCCATGGGATTCTCCAGGTGGCAATACTGGAGTGGGAGGCCATTTCCTTCTCCAGAGGATCTTCCCGACTCAGAAATCGAACCTGGGTCTCCTGCATTGCAGGCAGATTCTTTATCAACTGAGCTAAGAGGGAAGCCCCCTCCCTGTGTATATGTCTCCAAATTTCTTCTTCCTCTAAGGACACCAGTCACATCAGATTAGGGTCCTGTCTCATGACCTCATTTTGACTTATGACATCTGCAAAGATCTTTTCTCCAAATAAAATGATATCCTAAGGTACTAGGGGTGAGGGCTTCAACACGAAAATTCTAAGCGGACACCATTCAACCCATAAAATGTCACAGCACAATCTTCAAGACTGAAAGGAGTCAACTTTGGCTTTCAAATTTCAAAACCCTAGTCTTGAATTGGAAGGAAGTGTGAGAGGGAAGGACCTAGGTGAACAGGGAAAAAAATACAAAACTTTAAAGACATGATGGGGAGAAACAGAAAGCATTCACAAAGCTGAAATTTAAGATTCTGGCAGAATATACAGGAGGTTTGCAGAGTCCAGGGAGATAGAGGACTGAGAGGTGGCCTGACACCAGCATAAAAATGTTCTTGTCAACAAGTCTTAAGGATCACCTGGGAATTCCCTGTACTGCCCCACAACACAGGGCCATCAAGAGCATCTCAAAAGAAATATCCCTTGCTGTTTCCAACTCTGTGAAATGAAGCAGTCAGTCACTAAGGTCTTTAAACTTGATCAGTGTGTCCTATGTAGCAAAGCAATGCTATAGATTATTTTTCACAATTAGATTCCTTTTCCATTTTAAAAATTATATCCTAGTGAAAGAAGACTCTTCTTGTAAACTCAAGCTCCTTCTAGCAGGAGGCAATGAATTAGACCAGCAGGTAGAATAATAATCTATTAAAGGAAGTGTTTAATGAACCTATTTAAGGACTCTGGGAAAATGCAAAGAGATTGGCAGATAGCAGGATGGAGTGTAACACCAAAAAGTAAAACAAGAAAGGGAGAGAGCACAAGAAATAATAATGAAAAAAGATCAATAGAGAAAGCCTTTTCTGTGAGCTTTGACAAAGACTCTCTTTGGACACAAGTCTAGCCAGTCTCCGCACTTGTGACATTACTGAAAGAGCAGAATATCTTTACACCAGGGCATTTGTGTGGTGGCTCAAAGTCATTCCTCGTGTTGCCTGTCTGATGATGCTTGCACATCCTGTCTCTCCTGACACAGAAATATCTGAGACAAGTAGCCCTCAGAGTCCTTGTCACTGTCATCATTCATGTGTGATGTGATGAGGAGGTGAAATGGCCCATAGATACCAGCTCAGTGGGCTTCCTGACCATGAACAGTCTCCATCTAACCTCAGTGAACTCTGCCACCAGACTCACAATCCATTCTGATACTTCCAGTGCCTTCCTTTAACCTGGGATTTTCAGCAGACCCATTCCTAGGCAACCAAGCAGGGGAAATAGTCCAGGACTAGAGGCTGGAATTCTTAAGCTATTGAAAAATCCAAGCGGCTAGAACAAAAGGAAAAAGAAAAAAAAAAGTTTCTTGATTAGGATGTCACAGATTTACAGAATCCTAGAGCTATAAAGAATCTCAAGAGCTACCTCCTCCACTGCCCTCTGACCCCACCCGAGGCTGGAACTCATCACATGTCAGCTCCTCATGGAGCCACCTGTTTCAGTGGTTCCTCAGAGGAGGTGGAACTCTGGTGCCAAGGAAAACAGATGTGGTCAAAGTTTCATTACTTTCTGATAATGCTCTCCACACTGTCTTCATAAAGAAACTTCTGGCATTCCATTGGCCCATTGTTTCAGAGAGAAGTTTACCTTCTGGCGCTTTGCGGCACCTCAAAACTAAGCTGAACGGATCTGACTCAGGTACAGAATAACGCAGCAATGGGTTTAGTGCAGTGACTGGCTGAACACAGAAACTCAAAGGTTCAGCGGTGAGCTCTCCCAGTTTGGATACCTGTGGAGGTGGCCCCCACCATCATAGCAAGGTTGCTTCCCCTCCATTTCTCCCCAAAGGGCCTTCCAAACAGGAATCCAGTCCATCCAGTTGAAATATTTTCGAAGTGGAACCAAACTGGTGTGTTTCAGACCAGAGCTGTGAGATGCATTAATTCCCAACTGCATGGTGCTGGGATCACTCCAGCAAGCTCAGTTTCAGTGGCTTGAACATGGGCCACACGACCCAACAGTTGATTTAGGTGCTGGGTGCTGGATTCTCTCCGTCCCCTCTCTGAATTCTTAGGCCTACTTCCCTCTGTCTTACTGGTAAGAGGTACTGTCCCCTGAAATATCTCCCATCTTTATTTCTCTCTCTTTGCTGCTATATAGTGGATTTTAATGCATTGTCCTGGAGGACTGGAGGCAAACCTCCAACTGATAAGTGGAGCCATTTGCATTTATCTTGGTTTCATCTTTTTACTTGTAGTACAGTCCAGGGACACACAGTCATCAGATGCCTGTAAAATTTTCTCAACATTTTTGCCCTACATTGGTCAATGTCTTCTGGGTCTGGTTGTCAAACCTGACCTTCTGAAGGACCACACTCTTGAGCACTGGGCCCATGACCTCACTGGTCACAGAGTGTCATTTATGGGGTTCTCTGATGTCTCAGACGGTAAAGAATCTGCCTGCAATACAGGAGAACTGGGTTCAATTCCTGGGTTGGGAAGATCCCCTGGAGGAGAGCATGACAACTCACTCCAGCATTCTTGCCTGGAGAATGCTCCTGGACCAAGGAGCCTGGTGGGCTTCAGTCTTCCTTGGGGTTGCAAAGAGTTGGACACGAATGAGCAACTAAGCCCAACACAGAGCACACAGGGCTGCACAAGAATCATCTCATCGGTTTCCCGGAACATTTCCTTTTCTCTTTTGAGAACTGAGCTCTAATCACCTCCCTCCACACTGGAAATTTAAAGGGACAAAGAGTAAAGCTTTCTAGATTAAACCCTGCACAGGAGAGGGTGCCCCTGGAAACAGCCTTTTCCTGCTTGTCCTGTCTCCCTTAGACTTTCCCCTTGCTTAACAATGTCATCTGAAGACTTTCGAGTAGCTCTTCCAGAGGAAAAGAATAATACCTCTCACCCATTCAACAAATATTTGTAAATGCCTCTGAGTTCTTTGACTTCTGTCTGTAATTTCTTATTTGTTCGAGTTACTCCTCTTAAATGAGTTTGTCCTGATCTAACACTAGCTCACCTTGTCCTCTTTGTACCCTCAAACAAGCATTGACAGCATCACTCTGCAGGATGAAAGATGTTGTCTGTGGTCATGGCTTGGCATGCATTATGTGACAAATACAGGGATCTCACTCTGCCTGTCTCACCCCTAGGCCCTCTACACAATTGAGCCTGATGTTTTTTCATATAATGATAACTTTGCAATCAAATGCAAAAATTAACACTGGAATACACAAATATTAAATGAAATAATATTTTTTCCTTTTTTGTCATATCTGTAGCAATATCCTACCAAACAAAGGCAAGATAGTCCCTAAAACTTTCACTCTCACAAACAAAGGTACAGTTCAGCATCAGCCCTACTTTCTTTTCTGGCCTCAAACTCAAGTTATGCACCATATTAACGGCAAACAGCAGGGTCTTAATCATTCTTAGTTGCCAAATAGCCTAGCAAATTACATATTGCATTGGCTCTGGGTACTGCATGAGGAAATAAATGCCTGTGTTTATGTGGAAAATATGACCATATAACATAATTGGGGGTATTTGATTTTTTTCATGAATATATAGTCTCCACAATGAGGATGATGGTTACTGCTTGAGAATTCTTTGGAAAAAATAATAATAATAGATTCGCCAAAATGGTTAGAAACCAATCAGCGATTAGTGGCAATTGCTTTTATTAACACAAAAACAGAACAAAATAATCAAGGTATTCATTTGTTTTCATTCATCTAGCTCCCATATGGTATTTCCATTAAAGCAGCCTCAAGTTACTTAACGTTCAGTTCTGCATTGTTGGGGGAGCCACACTCTCAGGCAGGGCCAGCCCAATGATGAAGCATATGGGAGATTCGCTCCTCATCTCTGAGCAGATGGAGACCAAGCATGTCATAGAAATAATGTGTTTTGTCTCTGGGGGGAGGATGCTGGCTGCTTTGTACTTAGATGGCATTGCATGCCAAGCCTTCTGCTCAGGTTAGAGCTTGTGCAAGTGAGGTTTCCATTGACTTTGCTTCTTCTAAAAAGGGTTTTGAGATCCAGAAACACAAAAATACTTGCTCAGCAGGGTTCCAAAAGTCTGAGGTCCATAAATGACCTTTAGATTCTTCCAAAGAGTACAGTCTGTTCACACTGCAGGCCAATCTCATCTCACAACTTCCATGGAAGAGTATGTGGGCAGCAAAGGGGCCTCAGAAGGAAGAAGAAACAAAGATGTGAAGAAGTGGAACTCATCTCTCTTAGTCTGCTCCAGCCGCTGGGGGAAAACACACCAAAGGCTGGGATGCTAACGAACAATAAACATTTATTTCTCACAATTCTGGAGGCTGGAAGTACAAAACTTGAGGTGTCAGCAGGGTGGTCTCTTTTGAGGCCTCTCTGCTTGGTTGCAGGTGGTTTTCTTCCCTGTGAGTCCTCAAGTTATCCTTCCTCTGTACATCCGTCTTCAAATTCCTCCTTTTCACAAGGACACCAATGAAACAGAGTGAGGGTCCACTCTCATGACCTGATGTTAACCTGATTACTTCTTTACAGGAAGTGAAAAGGTGAAAGTGTTAGTCGCTCAGTCGTGTCCGATTCTTTGTGACCCCATGAACTGTTGCCCGCCAGGCTCCTCTGTCCATGGAATTCTCCAGGCAAGAATACTGGAGTGAGTAGCCCATTCCCTTCTCCTGGAAATCTTCCCAACCCAGGGATTGAACCCAGGTCTCCTTTGTAAGAATGTTCTTTACTGACTCTCTCTCTAAATATAGTCACATTCTGAGCTTCTGGGGTTTAGGACCCCAACAGACAAATTTGAGGGGATCAAATTTATCCTATAACAATAAACTCTGCTTCTTAAATAAGCTGTTACATAAATATTCTGTGAGGATTAAAGAAGTAATGTATTAAATATAAACAATGAGTGAAAGTCACTCAGTTGTGTCCAACTATTTGCAGCCCTGTGGACTGTATAGTCCATGGAATTTTCCAGGCCAGAACACTAGAGTGGGTAGTCAATCCCTTCTCCAGGTAATCTTCCCAACCCAAGGGTCAAACCCAGGTCTCCAACATTACAGGCAGATTCCTTACCAGCTGCCACAAGGGAAGCCTTGTGAAATGAAATGATCATAATTTGGCATCCTTGCTTTGGATTTAAGAATGCTACTCTGCCCACAGGCACCATGCTGATTCTTCATAGTTCAAAACCCCAACAGATTCCAGGCTTTGTTAGCACCCCAGATGCCTTAGTTTACATCGGGCATAAGATGGCACGTCCAGCATTCCTGAGTATCTGTGACTGGAGAAAACCGAAAGTGTGCTTGATTTAGGACGTGGCTGTTTTGGTGTTTCCAGGAACCTTCTCGTCTTCTGCCCGTGACTTAAGAAAACCTCCCAGAGAAGCTGCAGAGCAATGAGGCAGGGGTGAGGTCCAGACCCAGTTCACATCTTAGCAAAACCACAGCATGGCTTTACTTTGGATCCATGGCTTACGCTGTATGAGAAGCAGGTTTCCTATCTGTTCGGTGAGCTCCTTAGGCCAGTTACAAGAGTGAACCTATAAAGTTCCTAGGACAGAGCACATGTCTGACGAGAACTAACTCCTAGCCCCGTGCCTCAGTAAATGGAATAATAGCCACCGCTTTTCATTGTGTCTGCTAGTGGACAGGGGCTTTGTAAGCACTATCTTACATAACCATTGCAACCATCCAGCAAGATATTATTACGTATGAGGAAATTCAGCCATAACACATAACAGTGCTTTTTTACAGATGGAGCTAGAGTTTGAACCCTGGTTTACAAGTGTCATGGGATTTCCAGACAGACTTCCCTAATCTTGAACAGATTTTTCTGTTTGCAAAATTTCTTTTTTTTTATCCTACATTGTGTTTATAATGATCAGTCAAGTCTTTAGATGGTACGAATTTAGTGAAAAGTGACCGTTGCTCAGTCTTGTCTGATTCTTTGCAACCCCATGGACTGTAGCCAGCCAGGCTCCTCTGTCCATGGAATCCCTAGGCAGAATGGGTTGCCATCCCCTTCTCCAGGGGATTTTCCCCACCCAGGGATCAAACTCAAGTCTCCTCTTCTGCAATGTATGCAAATTCTTTACCATCTGAGCCACCAGGGAAGCCCACAGATTTAAAGCATTGCTATCTGTTACAAGAGATTATGCAGGTAAATTATACTGCCAGGCATTATAGGATAAGTATCCTTTCAATGCCCTTTCAACGCATGCACACACACACACACACACACACACACACACACACACACACATGCATGAGAGTGCTGAGATCAGCTTATAGTACAGAGAGTTGATTTCCCTATGTGCTCAGGACAGCTACATAGAGGGGAAAATTGGAGAAGATTTCCTGGACAATATTTATATAGCAGGAATTTGGGACTGGTGGTGGGGATAGAAGTAGGTTACAAGGGAAGACATGATGCAGACAGCAATGTAACAATTTAAATCCACCTCATGGTCTGCAGATAAACGTAGGTTTGGGTCAATTTGTGAGACCTTTGAGCCCAAAACAGCCACATACTTTCTAAGTCTGATGAGCTCAGGGACTCCTATAGCTACTCTCATCAATATGTCCACCTTTCAGCTCACTTGTCACACCCATCACTGTCACGACACTTAGTAGGATGCAGTGCTTTCACAAGTTAATAGATCAACAGGCCCTTTCATTTGAGACATCCAGAACCTCTAATCAATAGCTATCTATATTCAACTTCATGGCCCAGAAAGTGAGGAAGCCTCTGAAGTTACAGTTTTGTAACTAAAATACAGGTCTCGATCAGCTATACCATGCTGGGACTTGTTCTAGCCTTTATACGTAGGTGTATACACACGTGGTCCTGGGTGATTCTTTTGTGATTCTGTGGACTGTAGCCCACTAGGCTCCTCTGTCCATGGAATTTTCCAAGCAAGAATACTGGAGTGGGTTGCTGTTTTCTCCTCCAAGGGATCTTACCGACTGAAGGATCAAACCTGTATCTCATGCCTCTCCTACATTGACAGGTAGATTCTTTACCACAGTGCTATAGTGTGTCTTATTTTAATCCTTTCAACAAACCCAGAAATAAATTTTATTGTTTCATATTAGATTGTAAAATCTGCTTAGAGATGTTATGCAATGATATAAAAGCTTGACAAAAATGCCCACAAATTCTCAACTTTCTTCAAGGGGGACGTGTGTGGGAAGCATAACATAAGCATATAAAAATGTCCCCGTGCCAGACTTCCACCTCTCACCTGAGCACTTAGAGTTTTGGCAGTGTGCTATAGAAGAATGTGAAAAGAGAATGAATATTTTATTTTTGAAATATACCAAAACTGGGGCACCAGGGACTCTCCAAAATACATCCATGTACCTTGAGATTGTGTTCATAAAACTAAATTCTGAACAAAGTCTTCCTGCTTCTGATAAGATGAAAGACAGTCAAGTCCTGAGTACTGCATCCTGGTTTAACTGGTCCTATGAATACAGCATGAGTATCATCAGTGGTGTCAGGACAGATGGAAAACGAGGCCATTAAGAAGCTTCCTCATTACTCCTTGTCAGCACTGAGGTCCATTAGGAAAATTAATATATTGACTCTTTCTCTTGAGATAAATCCCAAGAAAATGATCCATGCAAAAGCAGGTTTTAGAATGTCTAATATCTATGATATATCTGGCAGTTTTGGAATATTTGGTGTCCAGGAATTCCAGAGTCTCTGTAACCTTGACAACCAAGTCCTGATTTGCTTGGATTATGGCTAGCTCTCCTAGTCAGAGAGCTCCCCAGCAAGCAGGGTGGAGTTTATTCATAGGAGAGTACTTTACAGATGCCTAACTGCCACCAAAGCCTCATCCATCACTTTAATCAACTTTCCAAGTGAGGGGAAGGGTTCCCCTCAATCCTCTTTATCTTTGGCTTGGAAACATAATGGGTAATCAAGTGTGGGTCAGTGTTAGGCCCATGCTAATCCCTCATAATCCCCCTAGTAGTCACACTAAAACTACAGAGCATTTTTTTTTTTCTTAATGATGTATTTGTTTGCAGGAGGAAAGACTAGTGTAAACGAAAAAGTTTAAACCCAAAGTTCAGGTCAAATAAGCAGAGAAGATCATGAGAAAACCCAAGATACTGACATGCAAACATTCTGAAAAAGGTAATCTTAATCTTATAAGAATGTGAAGGAGCAAGAAGAGATCGAGTCCTTACTGAGCCCCTGTGATGGGCCAGACACCTTGTGTGTGAGGCTTTATTTCATGTTACCATGTTGTGGGTGCATCTTAGTATCTGAATGTTACGGTGAAGAGGCTCAGACTGAGTGCTATGAGATTGCTGTGTCCCAGCTGAGCACAGGTGTGGTGCTTCATTCAGCCTGTGGTCTCTCTATTGTGTCTTGCTGCTTTTTCAGGGAATAATAAATAATAGTTTTATTTCCCAGTTATGATAGACGCTTTTTCCATAATCTCTTCTCCCTGTCCCACCTTCTCAAACCCTCTGTCCTGCCTCAAATGAATCATATCTATATTCCTATGAAACTATGAAGAGATGCTTTTTTTAATTTTTTTTAATTTTTATTTTCACTTTATTTTACTTTACAATACTGTATTGGTTTTGCCATACATTGACATGACTCCACCACGGGTGTACATGCGTTCCCAAACATGAACCCCCCTCCCACCTCCCTCCCCATAACATCTCTCTGGGTCATCACCATGCACCAGCCCCAAGCATGCTGTATCCTGCGTCAGATATAGACTGGCAATTCTATTCTTACATGATAGTATACATGTTACAATGCCATTCTCCCAAATCATCCCACACTCTCCGTCTCCCTCTGAGTCCAAAAGTCCGTTATACACATCTGTGTCTTTTTTGCTGTCTTGCATACAGGGTCGTCATTGCCATCTTTCTAAATTCCATATATATGTGTTAGTATACTGTATTGGTGTTTTTCTTTCTGGCTTACTTCACTCTGCATAATCGGCTCCAGTTTCATCCATCTCATCAGAACTGATTCAAATGTACTTTTTAACAGCTGAGTAATACTCCATTGTGTATATGTACCACAGCTTTCTTATCCATTCATCTGCTGATGGACATCTAGGTTGTTTCCATGTCCTGGCTATTATAAACAGTGCTGCGATGAACATTGGGGTACATGTGTCTCTTTCAATTCTGGTTTCCTCGGTGTGTATGCCCAGCAGTGGGATTGCTGGGTCATAAGGTAGTTCTATTTGCAATTTTTTAAGGAATCTCCACACTGTTCTCCAAAGTGGCTGTACTAGTTTGCATTCCCACCAACAGTGTAGGAGGGTTCCCATTTCTCCACACCCTCTCCAGCATTTATTGCTTGCAGGTTTTTGGATTGCAGACATTCTGACTGGTGTGAAGTGGTACCTCATTGTGGTTTTGATTTGCATTTCTCTAATAATGAGTGATGTTGAGCATCTTTTCATGTGTTTGTTAGCCATCCGTATGTCTTCTTTGGAGAAATGTCTATTTAGTTCTTTGGCCCATTTTTTGATTGGGTCGTTTATTTTTCTGGAATTGAGCTTCATAAGTTGCTTGTATATTTTTGAGATTAGTTGTTTGTCAGTTGCTTCATTTGCTATTATTTTCTCCCATTCAGAAGGCTGTCTTTTCACCTTGCTTATATTTTCCTTTGTTGTGCAGAAGCTTTTAATTTTAATTAGATCCCATTTGTTTATTTTTGCTTTTATTTCCAGTATTCTGGGAGGTGGATCATAGAGGATCCTGCTGTGATTTATGTCGGAGAGTGTTTTGCCTATATTCTCCTCTAGGAGTTTTATAGTTTCTGGTCTTACATTTAGATCTTTAATCCATTTTGAGTTTATTTTTGTGTGCAGTGTTAGAAAGTGGTCTAGTTTCATTCTTTTACAAGTGGTTGACCAGTTTTCCCAGCACCACTTGTTAAAGAGATTGTCTTTACTCCATTGTATATTCTTGCCTCCTTTGTCAAAGATAAGGTGTCCATATGTGTGTGGATTTATCTCTGGGCTTTCTATTTTGTTCCATTGATCTATATTTCTGTCTTTGTGCCAGTACCATACTGTCTTGATGACTGTGGCTTTGTAGTAGAACCTGAAGTCAGGCAAGTTGATTCCTCCAGTTCCATTCTTCTTTCTCAAGATTGCTTTGGCCATTCGAGGTTTTTTGTATTTCCATACAAATCTTGAAATTATTTGTTCTAGTTCTGTGAAAAATATGGCTGGTAGCTTGATAGGGATTGCATTGAATTTGTAAATTGCTTTGGGTAGTATACTCATTTTCACTATATTGATTCTTCTGATCCATGAACATGGTATATTTCTCCATCTATTAGTGTCCTCTTTGATTTCTGTCATCAGTGTTTTATAGTTTTCTATATATAGGTCTTTAGTTTCTTTAGGTAGATATATTCCTAAGTATTTTATTCTTTTCGTTGCAATGGTAAATGGAATTGTTTCCTTAATTTCTTTTTCTACTTTCTCATTATTAGTGAACAGATGCTTTTGAGAGTCCCTTGGACTGCAAGGAGATCCAACCAGTCCATCCTAAAGGAAATCAGTCCTGAATATTCATTGGAAGAACTGATGTGGAAGTTGAAACTGCAATACTTTGGCCACCTGATTTGAAGAACTGACTCATTGGAAAAGACCTTGATGCTGGGAAAGATTGAAGGCAGGAGGAAAAGGGGACGACAGAGGATGAGATGGTTGGATGGCATCACCGACTCGATGAACCTGAGTTTGAGCAGCTCCAGGAACTGGTGATGGACAGGGAAGCCTGGCATGCTGTAGTCCATGGGGTCACAAACAATTAGACATGACTGAACTGATTGATGTCTACTAGAATTCCCAGGTCTCCTATTAATATCTAAACCCATCAATGTCACTCAATGTTTCAGGAAACTAAGCTGAAGAAACCATACACAAAATATGGCTCCTGAAAACTCTGAGCATCTCTTATGATGGAGCCCTGGGAGAAAATCTCTGATACACAAAGTGGACTCCTTTGAAAAATTCAGAACTGGGTGCTCTAGAGGTGAACCACCACCAGCATCAGTGTCTCATGGTTGGTTATGCCACCTTCCCTCTGGCCTGTGATGACTAGGACCACTCTTGAGGCAGATCCTAGAGGTTTATATTCTCATTGCTTGCATTGAATGTGGAAGTAACAGCCAAATTTAGGAAATTGAAAGTCCATGGTTGGAAGTCAGGAAAGAAAAAAAAAGTCCAGCCTAATAGGAATGAGAAGAATTGGGAAATAAGAAAAAGTGGAGCAGCAACAGGAGGGAATAACATGAGTGAAGCAAGTGATCGGCATAAACAGAAGACCCCAGACCACCCTGCAGATGTCAGCTGGAGCTCTAGTGCCTGGCTCCTAGGAGATCCTCAGTAAAGAGCAGCTGATCAAGAGTGGTTCAGATGCCAGGAAAATAAGAAAGCTGTTGTTGCGGAAACCAAATTAGTGGGACAGAAAAGTGCTTTAGGTGACCAGGTCTCCATCCCATGTGGGGGACATTGACTCCTGCTCCCTGGGAACCTGGGCCCAGGCTGCAAGGAGCTCTCTGAGCCTCAGGTGTTGGCCAGGTCTGCACTGCCTTTGTAAATGAAATTCTTGTGCTATTTCAGTATCATCAATAATACCAGCACCTCAGCATCTGACAGCTGGGGCCAGGTCTACACTATCACAGTGAAATCTTGTTTCCTGTCATCTTGCAACTTCTCGTCCTCTCCCCCAATTAAGAGACTGTCAGTGCTTTGCCTGTTAACTCCTCTGAGCAATGCCCCCCCTGCCTCAAACGCTATCACCAGGCATCGTAGGGATAACTCCTCCACCCTCTGAAACCTCTGTGTCTCCATGGAGCTCTGCATGCTTGTCCTTGGCATTGAAGGGCCTCTTTTCACACAATTTAAGTTTGACTATGTAGTTGGCCCCTACCATTGAGAACCACATTTCATGGGGCTAAAAAAAAATAAACTGAAATAGGGAGGAGTCACATATTTCCTTGCTGGCAATGAATCTTGCAGAACTAAGAGAAGAAGAAAAAAAAAAAAAAGGAAAATGACCCATTGTCTTGCCAGCCAAGAAAAAATTGCCAGTTTCTAAGCAACATTTGTTATCATTTAATTAATAAACATTTCTCACTGAATGTACAATCCTTTCCTAGTTATTCTTCATAACAACACCCTGATGTAAGTCACCATTATGATTTGCACTCTACAAGTGAGGAAGTTAATTTCTTCCCTGCCTCTTCCTGACACAAACAGACAAAGGGGCTTCCTCTCAGGCTTACTGTGCTCTTCACAGATAGGGCTGAGTGCTCATCTCAGTGACTGGGTGGGGCATCTTAGCCAGGCAGTCAGGATTCAAAGACAAAAGTGGGCCAAGGCCATCCTGACAATGTGTCCATCACCGCTTTCTGGGGAAGCACAGTGTGTACACACAAGGAGAAGAATGTGGCCTAGACACAATCTAGAAAGGCTTCCTGAGACAAAGAATCATCTCGGGCACATTGTCAATTGTCTCTGTTTTGAAATGTGTCCTTCGTTTTCAACTCCTATAAGTCAATGGAACAAAGAGAAAGGCCCCCTGAGCCTGCAAGGAAGATCCTGTAGGCATGAATATTTTCCCAGTATAGGTGTATTTCTTGTTTACTGCTAGAGGAGAACTCTAGTGAAACAGGACTCAGCTGAGTCTGCATTTGGGACATTTTTTAGTAGTTAGCCTTTGGTAGTCACTATTTTGATGGAGCTTTGAATGCATATCACAATGTAACACATTGGGGTGTTTAAGTATGCGTTAGCACATTTTAAATATACACATATGCCCAACATAAAAAGCTGTGAGAAAGTCATGTAACAAAAAAAATGGAATAAGATAAACAGAAAAAGAGTCTTTGCAGATGTACAAAAAAGGTTTTGTGTATCGACTTCTTTCAGCAGATAAAAGCAATTTGCTTCTGATAGAGCAACTCCCTCCCTTTTTATTTATTCTTGAGTCTAAATTGATGATATGCTTACCAGACTTGATTCTCTGCTTAAATCATGCTGATGTCTGGGCCAGAACTGCAAAGGTTGACACAGGGACTTAACAAAAACTATAAAACCAATACCTCATGTTTCGATAACTGAAGATGAACTCAAAAACAGAAACAGGCCACAGAGGTGAAATACAAGAAGGTGTTTTAGACATTAAAAAAAAATGGTTCTTTCTCTTTTTCTTCTATCTCCGTGGTTTGTTTTGGTGATTTGTGGCCTTTCTTTCCAGCCAGGAGGATTTACTATTTATAGAGGGAGACCAATTTAATGTTTGTAAAACGTTCTGAATAGACTTGTACAGACAATGAGCTTCTCTGCTGTGGTAAGAAGAGTATATATCATTGTAAGGACAGTAACCAGCTTATTTCCTCCAATCTTTGCAAAGACTTGAACTAGTTGAGAAAGGCCTTCATCTTCCATGAGTATTTCACCTCTCAGTCCAGGGAGGTGTGGTGAGGTTTCCCTGTTCTTCACATATGACAGTGCTACTGATTATGGGGATTGGAAGTCAAATCCAGATCACGTTTCAGACCCAGATGCAAGCTTGGTATTCAGCTACCAAATTGAGCCTGCACAGTTTGGCTTTACTTCCAATTCTACCACTGATTTCTGTAAAGAAAACCATTGATCAGGATTATTTTATGTTCATAATTCTGTGCTGAGCAGCAGTACAAAGAGTGGAAAAATATAAATGTACTACAGGCATAATCCCACTGCTGCCAAGATTCAGGAAGATCCCCTGGAGGAGGGCATGGCAACACACTCCAGTATTCTTGCCTGGAGAATCCCACGGACAAAGAAGATTGGTGGGCTATAGTCCATGGTGTCACAAAGAGTCCAACACGACATAACATCAATGGGCATAACAGAATAAAATTAGAGAATGCAGGGAAGAGTGCTTCAGATACTGTTACTTGTCCAAAATTTTTTTCCCCTTCTTCCCATACACATTGTGGCATTTCACCTTACAATCTGCTTTGTAGATATATATATGGGTGTGATTAAATCTCCAATAAAATTTAGGCATATGATGTGTATCTTATGACCCTTGTGACTTACCACTGTAAACTTATATCTCTTTCATGTCCTTCTACTTTTATCAACTGAATGCTACCCAGATGTGGGGAACCTGGATATAGGGGCAACCCAGGCTCAATTAGACAAGTGAGAGTATTGTCACCGTGGATGGAAGGGTGACAAGGATCACATACAGGTGATTTCCTGGGAACATGAAATCCAACCCAGTCTCCCAGCCTAAGGCATCACCTTACTACTAGGTTCAGTTCAGTTCAGTTCAGTTCAGTTGCTCAGTCGTGTCCCACTCTTTGCGACCCCATGAATCGCAGCACACCAGGCCTTCCTGTCCATCACCAACTCCCAGAGTTCACGCAGACTCACATCCATCAAGTCAGTGATGCCATCCAGCCATCTCATCCTCTATTGTCCCCTTTTCCTCCTGCCCCCAATCCCTCCCAGCATCAGAGTCTTTTCCAATGAGTCAACTCTTCACATGAGGTGGCCAAAGTACTGGAGTTTCAGCCTTAGCATCATTCCTTCCAAAGAAATCCCAGGGCTGATCTCCTTCAGAATGGACTGGTTGGATCTCCTTGCAGTCCAAGGGACTCTCAAGAGTCTTCTCCAACACCACAGTTCAAAAGCATCAGTTCTTCAGTGCTCGGCTTTCTTCACAGTCCAACTCTCACATCCATACATGACCACTGGAAAAACCATAGCCTTGACTAGATGGACCTTTGTTGGCAAAGTAATGTCTCTGCTTTTGAATATGCTATCTAGGTTGGTCATAACTTTTCTTCCAAGGAGTAAGCGTCTTTTAATTTCATGGCTGAAGTCACCATTTGCAGTGATTTTGGAGCCCAAAAAGATAAAGTCTGACATTGTTTCCACTGTTTTCCCATCTATTTCCCATTCATCTATTCTTAAAGCCACTGTATCTTTGAGGCATTTTGTTATAATCAAAAATTCTAATGTGTAGCCAGTAATTTTTAAAAAATCAATAATGTACTGTGATCTAGTAGAATTTTTTCCAGTAATACAAGATTCAACCAATCAATGTAGGTAATCTGTCATCTTGACAGAATATAAGAGAATATAATTATTGACATTAAAAGAATGATTGACAAATCCATGCCCTCTTATAGTAAATTTCTCAAGAAACAGGAATAGGAGAGAAAATTCTTCAAATTGATAAAGGACTAGAGCAAAGAACCTATGAAGAGTCACATCCTTAATGTTGAAGACTGGACACATTCTTCCAAAAATCAGGAACAAGGTAAGGATGCCTGTTATAAACACTTTTACTCAGTGCTAGACTGGGAGACCTGGTAACAATACAGCAAGATAAAAGGCAAGCATACTTTTTCAGTATTTCAGCAGAAGACATGATTGTGAACAAAGAAGGGCTCTCTTCTGGGTCCCAGTCTTCCCCCTGTGTTCTCACAAGGTGAAAGGGTAAGGGGGTTCTTCAGGTCTCCTTTAGAAGAGTGTTAATCCCTTTCCTGAGGGCTCCACGCCCTTGACATCATCAATTCCCAGGCCCCACCTCCTAACACCATCCCATTGGGGATTAGGATAGCAACATAGAAATCTGGGAGAGACACAAATGTTCAGACCAGAGCAACAGCCACTCTTGTTCTCTGCCTCGGACTCTGACATTGAATCCAACCATGAACTTTGGAATCAAATGCATATGAGTTTGTATTTGCTCCACAGCCTAACAGCTCCACGGTTCTGAATTACTCACCCCTATACTGGTTTCCTGCAACATCACTTCTAAGATGGAATAAAAAATGCTCCCCTCCAAGTGTTTCTGAAGAACCTGAGATATTACATACAAACTGCCTGGAGTACTACAGGGGCTGTTCTTTGTTCTTTAGTCGCTAAGTCATGTCTGACTCTTTGCAACCTCATGAACTGTAGCCCACCAGACTCCTCTGTCCATGGGATTCTCCAGGCAAGACTATTGGGTGGGTTGCCATTTCCTTCTCCAAAGGTATCTTCCCAACCCAGAGATCGAACTGATGTCCCCTGCATTGCAGGCAGATTCTTTACCGTCTGAGCCACCAGGGAAGCCTAATAAATATAAACAGCAAGCTCTCCTGAAGCCATCTGGCTGCCTGAGATCTCTGCGTGAGCGCACCTCTTTCCTTCTCTTTGCCCCGCTACACTCACCCATTGGAAAGACCACAAAGCTTTTTGATCCCTGACATCTCTAAGGGTGAATTTCTTTCCCCAGCTGCCCTCTCTTTCAGATGGACTGAACACCTGACCATTTTCCATCTGTCCATGTCACAAAGGAACGATCTTTCTCTGGAACTGTCACAGGTATTGTAAGACTGTCGTTTTTGTTTGCTTGGCTTTTGTTTTCCTTTCCTCCAAACTTCTCTGCATCTATACTGGAGACCACCACCCTACCTTGTAGGCACACTCACTCCCTTCTCTGTGGCTCCCTGAGCTGACGGGGATGTGGTTTCCAAAGTGCTAGGGAACATTTCCTTCATTGGAAGACTTGCTATGGTAAGTGATTTAAAAAAAAAAAATTTTTTTTTTGACAATCATGCACCATTTTGGCACAGAGGAATACTCTAGATCTCATTACAGATACTGACTGAATTTCTCACCCTTTGAATACCCGATTGAATATCTTTGCCCTTTGATATGTAATTTCGAGTTCTTCCCTTAAAAGCAGAATACATCCCAGCTACCATTTGATTTGGGGCTTTTGTCTCATGCCTTGCTTTGATCAACAGAATAAGAAGGAAGTGACAGTGTGTCTGTTCAAAGCTGAGACTTTGAGAAGCTTTGAGTGTTCCTCCTTGCCCTCTCACACTTCTGCGATCCCTGTGAGAAGACAAACACACCTGGGCTACTCTGCTCATCTCAGATGGATGATTAAAAATAATTGGAGAGAGGGCCTTCCTGGGGGCCCAATGATTACTGCATTTTTAATGCAGGGGCGATGGTTCCATCCCTGGTTGGGAAACAAGATCCCACATGCCATGGGGCATGGCAAAAAAAAAAAAAAAAAGAATGCACAAATGCAAAACCAAATAATGAATCCTTAAAACAACAACAGCAAAAAATGGGAGAAGTCTTGCCTCAGCAGAGTCAGTCACCTGTCGTGTCCTCTCTGGAGAGTCAGCCTCCAGCCAGCCCACCCAATCATGACTGATATTGATAAGACTGCTCCATGATATGGTTTGACCCCACTTTCTGTTAATATTCGGTGGTTTGCACGTGCTTACTAAGTAAAGCTTCAGTCGTGTCTGACTCTTTGCCACCCTATGGATCGTAACCTGCCAGGCTTCTCTGTCCATGGGATTCCCCAGGTAAGAATACTGGAGTGGGTTGCCATGCCCTCTGCCAGGGCATCTTTCAACCCAAGGATTGAACCCACATCTCTTATGTCTCCTGCATTGGTGGGAGGGTTCTTTACCACAAGAGTCACCTGGGAAGCCCAATCGGTGGTTTATTTTATAGCAAAAGTTAACTGATATAAAGTGCGGTGCAGATTCATTATAACCTGCCAACTCTCCAGGATTTTGTACACTTTGCATTGTTACTATTGACACTAATTTGGGAGAGAAATATAAATTTTGCAAATATCATTGGATTTGGTAGATCAGTGGGAAAACAAATCTGATTCCAATGGAGCTTTTCGATGGAAAGGATTTTTCCTAAACAGCCAAGTCTTTCTGTCTTATCTTTGCCCTTTTCCCTCCACTCATGTCCCCTATCACACTTGGTTTCAGGAACACACTGAATGGACATCACCTGAGGATGCATCTTCAGAACAGAAAGAGTTCTTGAGGGCCCTCCTTAGAATACAGATGTTTTCTGAAACGCCAACCTGATGGAAGAGCCAAGAAGAGAAATGGACTCATCTGATAGTCGCTGCCTTTCTCTAGATAATGTGTTTGTGATTGTGGAACAATGAGGAAAATTGCTAAATCTTCGATTTTATTCAGCACACAATTTTTTGAGGTTACAGTGATCACCCAGTTTTCAGTATTTTACAGGAACCTGCAGTAGAATACATTCAAAGTGAATTCTGAATGACCGAAAGCTACTTGTTCAGAAACTTAATTTATGATAAGACTCACCACTTCAAAGTCAATCCTGTGTCTTTTATTATCCAGAGGCTATGGAATGAATCATTTTCTGTGGACTGCAGTCAAGTTCACACACTCCATACTTAGAGAGTTAAAATTACTAAGATCCTGGATCTGAAACAATTACCACTAGAACCACATTTTGCGTCACTCCATGGTAGTGTTATGCTCACGAAACTGAAGTGTTCTTTAGTTTTACATTTATGTGCCCAAATTTCTAGGCACTTTCCTGTTTATCACAATTTAACCCTGATGTACATCTTTGCTTACCTGTTTACCGCACACTTTCCACTTTCACATGCTGTATTTATTTTGCAGCTGATTCCCAACATTTCTGACATACGATGCTCACCTAACCCGCTATGGCCATGTGAATTATGGCCTGCATACTTCATGCTTCAGGAGAACATAAGGGAAGTCCCCAAGGGTTACCCCACAGCCCTCTCCGCTCTCTTGCCAAAGCCTGCTCTCTCCCTGCAGCAGATCAGAGCAGGTGGAGGAGAGGTGAGCAGAGTGACCCAGGAAGACTCTAACATTTTGCCCCTTCTACACCTGGATAAAATGAGCCTAGAACAGATTATGTACTTTTCCTGGATTTACAATGCTAGTTTTTGCTAGAACCATATGTGAAACTCAGAGGGTTTTAACTAAATATCCATATCCTTTCCCTCTTACTTCACTGGGGAAAAGTCCAAAACTAATCTTTGAAATGAATACACATTTGACATTTAAATATTTTCTATTTTTAGTTCAACTGTGCACCCAATACATATTTTTAATCCAATGTTGCAAAAGATGATTTTTCTACTGTACAGGTAAAAAAATGCATTTCAGATCTCATTTTTCATCATTTCACTCATGGTGCATTTGCTTCGATCAGGTGCTTCATATGGCTATCTCTGAACAAGGGAAAAAAGGATACTGCTGTCCCCTTAACACCTTCTGAAGACTAATAAAATTAAGTAGTTGTTTAGAGCACAGGGCGGGTAGTTTTAACTGGGGCACAAAAGAAGACTATTGCAAAGAGAAGGCACCAGTGTTTATAAATGTCAACATCGAGGAGCAGTGATTTAAGTGGTGTGAGCCACATCTCCCTTGCACAACTTGCACACCTCTGCATGCCTGCAGTCCTGTGACTCTACACGGAGACAGCGGGGCGTTTTACATTTACTCATTTATCTTATTTATTTGGCTGCACCAGGTCTCAGTTGCAGTATGTGGGACCTTTTAATCACAGCATGTGGGATCCAGTTCCCTGATCAGGGATTGAACCCAGGCCTCCTGCATCAGGAGCACAGAGTCCCAGTCACCGGACTACCAGGTGAGGCATTTAAAAGCAGAACTGAACTCACTGCTTTGGTGAATCTTGAAATGTGTCTTGTTCAGTCAAGACAGTAAAATTAAGGAGGCGCCGAGACTCTACGCCTTGTGCGTCCACAACTCGTCTCTGAGATGGGTGGCCAGGTGTGGGCTCGCTGACGGATTGCTAAAACGCACGCTCACAGGTTCACAGAGACGCAGAGGGACGCTTGAGGAAGGAATTAATGCCAAGCCCTGAGAAACTCAGCCTTAAATCCAGACTCTGCAGGTATACGCTGTGGACATCAGATAAGTCAGTGGACCGTGCCGATCGTCTGCGTCCTCCCCTAGGAGAGAACTCTGTTATCCAGGTGTTTGTCTCACAAGACTGCACCTGTAAGGACTCAACAGATGGCAGCTGCCATCCAGCGACTGCTGTCCCTATTTCGCCCTCCACACGCTCGTGTTCCCGGGTGTGTTTTAGAAAGGGACGCACGAGTGCGTGCTCAGTCACTCGTCATGTCTGACTTTTTGACCCCATGGACTGTAGCCCATAAGGCTCCTCTGTCCATGTGATTCTCCAGGCAAGAATACTGGAGTGGGTGGTCATGCCCTCCTCTGGAGGATCTTCCTGACTCAGGAATCGAGCCCGTGTTTCCTGCTGTCTCCTGCATTGGCAGGAGGATTTTTTTTTTTTTAACCACTAGCACCACTTGGAAAGCCTCATGAAATGGGTGAGGGTGCTTATAATAATCTCAAAGACATGATCCTAGTATTTTATGACTCTACTATATCATAAAAGGAAGGAAAAAATATTGTCAGCTTCACTGGTATGGTTACAGTTGTTCTAAGATGAACTGAGACATATGAAAAAAATTTAAGAATTTGAGCAAAGATCGATCTGAACCAATTCCTGTCTAGCATATAGAAAATGAGCTGTGAGGAGCAGTATAAAATGAGAGACTTTCACAGGCAGAAGGGAGCAGGGACAAGGAGGTCAAGCTGGGCAGAAAAGCAGGTTGGTTACTGCAAAGCCCTTTCCTTAGGGAATGCATTATTGTCCAATCACTAAGCTGCGTGTGACTCTTTGTGACCCCATGAACATCCGCATGCCAGGCTCCTCCGTCCTCCACTATTTCATGGAGTTTGTTCAGATTCATGTCCATTGAGTCGGTGATGCCATACAACCATCCTTAGGCGCTGACAGGGGTCTATAAGGCAGATGACCTCGCTAGCACTGCCCAGGTGATACGTGATGGGCTGGTTTGAAATTCCATTTCTGCAATTAAACCTCAGTTTGGGCTTCCATGATAGCTCAGTTGGTAAAGAATCTGCCTGCAATACAGGAAACCCAGGTTTGATTCCTGGGTCGGGAAGATCCACTGAAGAAGGGATAGGCTACCCACTCCAGTATTCTTGAGTTTCCCTCATGACTCAGCTGGTAAAGAATCCGTCTGCAATGTGGGAGACCTGGGTTAGATCCCTGGATTGGGAAGATCCCCTGGAGAAGGGAAAGGCTACCCACTCCAGTATGCTGGCCTAGAATTCCAAGGACTGTATATCTATGGGGTCGCAAAGAGTTGGACAAGACTGAACAACTTTCACTTTCACTTTGGTGATGTGAGACTTTGCAAAAGAAACTCCATTTTCAGTCTTATTGTTTGTTTTAACAAAATAATTAAATTCTTTCTGAGAAAGAAAAATAAAAAATAGATTGGAATACACACACACACACCACGCACAAATACACAGTGATGACACTGGTTTTCAGGGCTGCTTGGACAAGGGTCATATCTAGTTGTTCATCTGTTGGCTACCAAAGGCCAGTTCTGGACTTTCTTTAAAAGTGACAACTTTTATCTTCAATGTCTTCTAATGAACATTCGTGTTCCTCATGTTTGAGAAGCTGGGGTGTGTTTGTTATGGCGACATACCCGGATGGAGCAGTAATTTCTTTCAGGTGAATAAAGGAAACCACACAAAAGAGCTGGAGGCTAATAATAAGTGACTCCAGCTACAGGTTCTGAACCAGTCGTAAGCGACCCACCCCTGCATGTGTGTGACCTGAGTCAAGATCCAGCTCGCTGTCCTTCTGAGCCAGGATCACCAAATATACTACAAACTGGCCCATCCTCGAGAAGAACCTGCCAGGACACAGAACCACGCCGCATTATCCACGACGAAGATCTCTGCTAAACCTGTCACCACTTGTTGTCTCTGTCTCGGGAATTCCTCTCTAACTGATTTCAAGCTCTTAGGAATCATGAAAGACAATAAGAAAATTCAAGGAAGTTCCACAACTCCCCCAAGCCCCATGGATAGCCTGTGACAAGCCACCACATTCATTTCAGCATTTTCATATCAAAACAAAAGAAATGTGTTATTTAGGGGTGGGAGGGACTTTATATCCATAACCTTCTTTCCCAGATGTACAAAATTCAGCATTGTAGAATTTTTTTGCTAAAAAAAAAGGAAATTTATTTGGAGATCAAGAGAAAAAAAATCAACCCAAGCTACTTCGAAAGGGAGGATTTGGCCAGGATACAGGTTGTTTTTCCCTTTTCAAGGGCTGCTTTCTCGGTTTTTATAGTGTAATGAGCAAAAAGGATTTTAAAGATCATCTAAATAACAACACACCACATTGAACCCCCCCCACCCCCGCAATTCTCAACAGACATCATTTTTTTTTATACAAGTCCTTATTGTCCATCAAATGCTGCCATGAAATCAGTCTGAGTAACAGCAGTTTTATAGACCACATTTTCACAAGTCACACCACTTCATGATTACATAGCAAAGACATTCACGATGCCAACCAATCTGTCAGCATTTAAATGAGGCATTTGGAAAAAAAAAAAAAAAAAGTCAGGCACAGTGTAAATTTGACTAATGCTGTAGTATTGTAAGCCATGCTCTGATAGAAATGCAATGTAACTCTGTCCCCCTCAGTCATATGCTGTTTCTTTTGATGAAGCAAGATTAATTCTTCAGTATTACCTGTGCCAATGACCTTAATTTGACATATACCTGCCAAATTGAGCTCCTCCTTTTCTCCTTTTTAAACATCTGTATCCAGGCCTGACTGTGAAGTGATTTGACTTCCAGAACCATGTTTTGAAAACAAGTGTCATACTACTCAGAAAAGAATTTACGAACCAGACAGATCTGGGTGTCAATATTCGCTGTCATATAGTAAATATATGACTTAAGGCAACTCAATGAATCTCTTAAAAGCCTCAATTACTTCTTCTGTAAAATGGAAACAGTCATATCAATTTCCAAGTTGGATGTGTCTAAATTATATTATCCTCTTAAAATGTCCACATACAGTAAGTACCTTCTTCATTTTGACTAGTCACTTTTACACTTATCATCACTTTCCACATTTTTAATGTATTTATTTTAGTGTGTTACCAAATTATATGGTAGCTTCATCAAATCCATATGGAAAAGGGGAGACTGTGTAAGTAGATGGAGATGAAATGCCCGCGGGGTCTTAATTCTCACTTTGGTAAAGAGATCGGATAACTCAGTGTTGTGTGTTTCCCAGCCAGATTTGCATTTTCACTTATCACTCAGCCCAAGGGCTAAAGTTCTTAAGGTGAAACCTCAGGCACAATCAGAAAACACAAAATCCCCATGGACATGCAGGAGAAGGGGTAAAGCTAGGGAAGAGTTCGTCCCCCTCCCGTGTCCCTGAAACCAGACCATATGGGCAGGTGCTGGCTCCATCCTCGAGTCAGGTCAGCCCTGCCAATATGAGATACTGAAACCACTGAGATTTCATCTGCCTGGTTGAATCAAAATTGAAAGGATCAGTTCAAACCAGATGGACCGAGAAACCACAATAATTGCCGAGGAGGATCTCTGTTTGAATTTAAAGAGCCCGGTGCCTGCAGGGTGTGAGGGACAGAGCAATCCCCGCTACTACTTTCAAGCTTGCCAGTCAACACCAGGACCTGAACTCCACCTTGGAAGGGCCAGCCAGCCTACTGCCTCACAAGGCTGGATTCACAGCTTCCAGGGCTGGACTTACTGAGAGTTTAAGTGCTGGAGCAGAAATGGAGAAATAGGAGATGGAATCCAGAGGGCAGCTGGGTCAACTGCTTTTTTCAGAGGCACCTAAGGTTCAATACTGAAGAGATCAAATCCAGATACCAAGTTCATTGGCCAGAGATGGGAGAGGCGTCATTGAGTTAGGATCCTGACAGAAACTCAGAGAGCTGGAACACCAGCAAGCAGCAGGTACATTCAGGATGCCATAGGCGGTTGCTACAATGCCCTGGGTGTCCACAGGTCTCCCTGCGGGGCTGTGGGTGCAAGGCCTCTGCTGAGCTGATGTCAGAGTCTAAGAAAGCATAATCTCCTTCTGCATGGTCTCCTTTTCTGAGTGCAGAAAATGTGGCCCCAGAAGAGGGACCTAAAACCTGGAAGTAAGGGCTCACAGAAATAACCAAGAGTCACTGAGCAGTGAGGAAGGATCACCATGGAATCTCTTGGACAGAACTAAAGCATCATGTCTGAGGGCATGGAACCAGCCTGGGATCTTCTATGGACCCAGTGTGTGTGTGTGTGTGTGTGTGTGTGTCCCCACATTCGTAAGTCCTAACCCTTAGTGTGATAGTATTAGGAGTCAGGGCCTTTGGGAGGTAAATAGGGTTAGATTAGTTAATATGGGAGCCTCATGATGGGTTCAGTCAGTTCAGTCACTCAGTCGTGTCCGACTCCCTGCGACCCAATGAATCACAGCACACCAGGCCTCCCTGTCCATCACCAACTCCCGGAGTTCACTCAGACTCACATCCATCAAATCAGTGATGCCATCCAGCCATCTCATCCTCTGTCGTCCCCTTCTCCTCCTGCCCCCAATCCCTCCCAGCATCAGAGTCTTTTCCAAAGAGTCAACTCTTCGCATGAGGTGGCCTTGTAAGAGGAAGAAAGAATAATCTGTCTCTCTCTGCACACATTGAGGATGCCGCGTGAAGACACACAGGGAAGAAGGCTGTGGACCAGCCAGGAAGGGCAACCAGAACTCAGCCCTGCTGACACGTCTGTCGTGGACTGACAGCTCCATATCTGTGACACAGAACGTCTGTTGTTTATGCCACCCAGTCTGGGGTATTTTGTTACAGCACCTGCAGCTGACTGAGATTGGATCAGGGGCAAAGAACCAGCAGAAAAGAGCAGTTCGGTGGCGGGGAGCACGGGCAGGAGGCCTGGGACGGAATCCACCCATCTAGGGAGAAGGACGTGGTCCCTGTACCTTCCCTGGCGGCGGGGGAGGTCTGAATGTAGAAGATACAATGTTGAATGTAGAAGCTGTTTCGAGGAGTCACTACGAAGCCACATGTTCACAGCATCAGGGCAGGGAGAGAGGCTCTGCCGTGTCTACCAGGGACGGGCTTGTTCAGCGAGGGTGAGACACCCCCAATTCAAAGAGATCTGTGTGGACTGAATTAAAGCTTCTAAACAGAGAGCTGTGTGAGGCCAGCCCACAAGGTTGGCTTCATCTGGGGAAGAAGTGGAGCCTCACCCTACTGGGCAAGGACGGAATGGGAAGAGAGGCCGTGCAGTGATGTGAAGGGAGGCGCCCGTCCCAGTTAGCCCACAGAGGCCAGTGCGGGGACAAGGACACCATCCCGATAGACACACAGGGGCTCTGGGGGCAGGGACGGAGGACAGCAGACGGGCAGTCACGACAGCCCCACGTGAATGACCACCAGCAGCCTCGGAGGCGAGAAGAATGGGCTGAACCTGGAGCCGGTGGCAGGACTCAATGAGGAGGCAGACGAGGACATGCAGGTCAAAGGGAGAATTAAAGGGGACTCCAAGCCAGGAGCAACCTTCCCTGTACACAGACGTCCATTCAGAGATGGACTCTCCAGCAGTGGTTTCAGGAAAATAAGTACACTGATTAGGATCAAACGGAGTGTGCTTGATTGAAAACACAGATCACGCGCTCCATTCATTCACTTGTTCTTTTCCATATGTGGAGCCCCCACAATTTCACAAGCTGTGGTCATTGTCTTATTTCAAATTTATTTTTTTAAAAAATCAGGACTTCTCTGGTTGTACACTGGGTAAGAATTAGCCTGCCAATGCAGGGGACGCAGGTTCAATCCCTGGTCCAGGAAGATCCCAGATGCTGTGGAGCAACTAATACCATGTGCCTCAGCTACTGCAGCCTGAGAGCCTAGAGCCTGGGTTCCACAGGAGAAGCCATCACAACGAGAAACCCATGCATTGCAATGGAGGGTAGCTCCCGCTTGCCACAACCAGAGAAAGCCCGAGCATACCAACAAAGACCCAACACAACCAAAAATGAAAGCATATACATAAATAAATTTTTAAAGAAATAGATGAAAAATGTGACTCTCCTAAGTTCGAGACATGTTCAAACACTCACTGGCCTGGTGCAAAGCCTGATACTTAACAGTCCCGTAATAAGCACATGGAATTTAGGTTTTTTTATTCTAGGCTGCTGAAAACTTACCACAAAATGAGCATTTTTCATAAACTGCAAAACTGTAGTTCTCTAAATTCTATATTTTTTGTAAATATCAAAACAGATATATTGTTTCAAAATATCAGTAGATTTAGTGGAAAAGCCAATATACAAATATATTTGTAGCTGGTGACTGTAAACTGTTTCTAAGTTATGCAAAGCCATCCAGTTTTTGTTTCAGATCTTTTACATATTTTGTTACTCTAATAAATTTCTAAATCTTCCATGTGTTGCCAGAAACTTTTCTTTATATCAGGCGTACTAAAGCAAGCTTTTGGTAAAAGTTATTTAATTCAAATGTCTAGGTATTTCTGTAATTACCCTCTGTAATATATCCTATTAATAGTATATTAATTTAGTGGATTTTTTTAAATGAAATATCATAGAAATCAGGAAGGCACTAAGTGATAACAGATAATGGAATACATTTGATGTAAATCATGTTATCCAAATCAAGTATCTGGTTTCATGTATTAAACCACATACTCATAATCATAAATTTAAGAGTGATAAATTTTATTATCTGATTTTAGAGATATCAGCTAAAACTTAACCGTTGTTCTTTTGGCTACACTTTCCTCTATTAAATCATTCTCCTAATATTTGCTATCTAGGGTATGTAGCATTTCAAAAGTGATATTGTATTATTCTGGTCTTTGACAAGAGTGGGTTTTCTGCTACCTTTGCTGAATCAAAGAAGCTAGATGATATGAATGACAAAATATATGTCATGTGATTTCATTCTCATCTCATATATATGTATACACACACACACATATATATATGATAGTGTGCTCAACACTCTCTTAAATCTTTGAGGAGAGAACTTTGACCCTCAGACCCTCTCCTGAGCCCATGTTACTGGCTCTTCCATCACTTGCATTATGGTGACCCTCCCTCTCCCCTTTAGTGAAGTGCTTGCTGACCAATTATATATTTCTAACATACGGGTCCCATTGTCAAAATCAGGTGAACTTGGAGGATATTTATCAAGAGCAGCTAGCCATTAGGTAATGGGTAACCATTAGGTAACCAAGAGGATGAATACAAAATATGATAAAGTAGGAAACTAAAATAATCATAATTTGCACAAAGTCAAAGATGTAATATGAAGCCACATCATCAAGTGGCTTCAGCATCCAGTGACTTCGGGCCAGGAAGTGGAGACAAACTGCCCAAGACCGACACCAGGACAACCTGAGGACGCCCGAGGCTGCAGCGGCTACGGAAAATACGCGTGTCTATCTTCCCCCAGCCATCCCAGCGGGCGGTAACTGTAACTTGCCTGCTTCCACTTGGTTTCTTTTCACTAAGGTGTCAGGGCGCGTATCTCATTTCCTGTTTGGAAAAAAGGAAGTCATCACTTTGGCCATTTCAGCAGCTTTCAGTGACCTCGTACAATTTCATCCGATGACAGGGAGAGGAACTTCCTTGTGAAGGAGACATGCCTTTCTCTAAGCACCTCTGTTGGTTTCTCTTTATCATCAGCCAGAACCAGGTCCCATGCACACCCTCCACTGTGTCCAGCAAAAGGAAGAATCTATCTTTGAACCTTTGTCCCAAGAGGAATTTCAATCAGCAGGAAACAAAACCAAAAGAAGGGATGCTGATCAGAAACCCAGTCTCCCCCACATCCCAACCAACAGCCTTGTGGTGGGACAGGAATGAATGAGCAGTCCTCTGTAGGAAGGGCAGCAAATGGACAGGGATGGAAAGTTAGAAACCACAGCTCAGAGAAAGAGGGGGTGGGGCAGAGGCTTGTTCTCTCCCGAGAACTCAGCATCCCTTATCCCCTGCTTCCTTTCTGCTGGGTCTCTAAGAGCTTGCAGAGAGATTGCACTACCTTCTTGTGCCAAGAGGATGTCGTTTGTATATTTCTCTATAATGTAGCTGATCTTCTTGGCCAGCCCCTACCCTGAAAAGTACATAAGCAAACTACAAAGCTTATGCCAATCCTGCTTTAAATCACATCTGCTTTACTGACATAATTTGATGTAGGTTGTTGATTCTGGCGAAGGTTCTGTCTGCGAGCCCACCCTCCTCTCCCAAGCTTTTCTCCAGGAGGGTGTCAGGGGCCCGCACAATGCTGGGCTGCCTCTGTCGTTACCGATGCCCTGACACGATGCTTCTGATCTTGGCTTTCCCTCTGCAGGCCTTGACTCTCACCCCATCTCCCCTTTATCTCAGGGGATCAGAAAATGTACTCGCCCTGTTTGATGGGGGTGCCAGTTTGAGACCTCCAGGAGCACTGATAAAAATCGGATGACATCAGCAGGAGACTAATTGAGGGGTGAAGGGTCAAAGAGGAGGGAACTGGCCAGGACAGCCTTCCGCCCTGGCGCAGGGGTCACACCTGCGCAAGGAGAGTGAGAAGAACAATGTGAGTAGGAAGGGCCTCTGCACACTGAGCTCTGAGGACAACTCAACAACAGCCGGGCGAGTCCCCAGATGTAGCTGGCTACTGGAGGCTGCTGCGTCAGCGGGAAGCTGTCAGCACTCGCGCTCCCACTGTGCTCGGTCAAGGGCCGGGAACAAGCAGAAGGAGCCTGGCTCAGCAGTCATGGGCAGTGAGTACAGGTCCTCATCACTTCTGCTGCTGCTGTAGGTTGCTCAAGATCCAAACGCCCGACATTCACAGGGACCACATGATCCGCATCAGAGTTGAAAAGTGAAAGTGAAAGTTGCTCAGTCGTGTCTGACTCTTTGTGACCCTACAGACTATACAGTCCATGGAATTCTCCAGGCCAGAATACTGGAGCAGGTAGCCTTTCCCTTCTCCAGGGGATCTTCCCAACCCAGGGACCAAACCCAGGTCTCCCGCTTTGCAGGCAGATTCTTCACCAGCTGAGCCATAAGGGAAGCCCAAGACTCCTGGAGTGGGGAGCCTATCCCTTCTCCAGCAGATCTTGCCCACCCAGGAATCAAATAGGGATTTCCCACATTGCAGGCAGATTCTTTATCAACTGAGCTCTCAGAGAAGCCCATATCAGAGTGAAATGAGCTCTTTTCCTAAAGTCTGAGTCAGTCAATCTTCAACAGTATCACACACAGGCTCTCCACCACCCAGTCCCAGGACCACACCAAACTCAGCCCACAATCTCTCAATCTCTTGTCACTGAGTGCATGTATTACCAGGTTATGTGTGGTTACGCACAAGCCCAACAAGCTCTGTTCACTTACCAAAGTGAATTCTGTTTCTCGTTGGTAAAGAGTTAGCTTCTGGTGACCCCCAGAGGCAGCTGTCCTCTTGGTGGGGGCTCAGGGGTGCAGGCTGCATCTCATGTCAGGCCATGCCCCAAGGGTTACCATGGTAAAAAAGTGCACGAGAGGGTCTCCAACTTGGAAGGGGCACCTGCCACTTGCCCTCACACTGCATCTTCCAGGACTGGTCAAATCACTGGTATGGAAACAGGGGTGAAAGAGGCACCTCTGTCCTCGGAGGTCTTTAACCCTAGACTCAGACAACTGCAGGATTCAGTTCACCCCAAGACAACCCTATAGATCTTAAACGTGAGCCAATTAAGAAAGCAACACTGACATATATGCACTATAGTGTGTAAAACTGATAACTAGTGGGAAGCTGCTATATAGCACAGGTAGCCCAGCCTGGTGGTCTGTGATAAACCTGGTGGGGTTGAATGGGCGGTGGGGAGGGGGCCCACAAGGGAGGGGGATTATAAATATACATAATTATGACTGATTCACATTGATGTATGACGGAGACCACCACAACACTGTAAAGCAATTATCCTCCAATTATTAATAAAAATGGAAGTCCTGAGGAAATCATACCCTGCAGACTATAATAAGCCCAGCTTTTCTAGAACATGTCTAGAAACTTCTAGAAACACCTGCCTTGCTGGTGTTAGAAGTACTTGACGGGAAGTGTGTGTGTATGTAGGGGAGTAGTGGGGGGGAGTGGGCTTCAGGGCACACAGCATGCACTTATAAAGATCATGCAAAAAATATTATCGAAGGACTAAGAGGAACAAAACTTTCCATCCTAAGCACTTACTCTGTACAAAAATATTTTCATACACTTGTCCTGCTTTTAATTTTGCAAAAGCTAATTGGTATTTTTATAGTCAAAACACTTTTCCGAAGAGCCCCACTGCTAATGGTGATGAAAGTGGAGAAAAGTGCTCTGTTAGGAAAACCAAGCATATGTTTCATATTAAAAAAAAATCCTAAATATATCTCTTTCCATTCCGCTTTCCATCCAGTCCCCCAAAGAAAAGAGGTGAGAAAACTAAGCGTACCTGGTGAATGGTCGATTACCTCTGCTCTCCACGCCTCCTGGGGGTGGTTCTTACTCTTCCCACCTGGCTGGAAAGCACACCCCGGTTAGTCTGAGCCCACCAGGACGACCCCCCCATGTCAGCACCTCCTCCTGCCACCCCCTGGCATCATCAGCACCTCACAGCACCGATTTCCTGACTGCTTTACAAGCTGCTGTCAGGAATTTAGTACCTTTAGGCTGACTTCAACACCTTGCTTTCATGTTTTATGTTTTTTTTTTTTTTCCAGGTTTACAGTCCTCACACAGCTGCAGAAAATGGCTACAAATCAGGTGAATGACTTAGAGCACTGCAGGGAGGGGGAGAAGGTGTCCCCGCCTTGCCACTGCACCATGTGATCTCAGATACAGGTAAACCTTTATTAAAACAATAAGTAACATTTCAGCTGGCAGGAGGAAGCATATTCTGCTTTCTCTGTTGATAACCATAAATAAAACGAATATCTCTTCCCCTCGGTGCAGTTGGAGGGGAGGTGGTGATAGCCCAGCCCTCTACTCAGAGGGGAGGATGGGGAGGCGGTAGCCACCCGGGCTCAGTGAGGCTCCAGCCTCAACACCACCTCCAGTGTGGAAAGATGCTCCTCCTTCTCTAGGGATGGGCAGTCCTCTTAACAAACACATCCCTCAGGGGACAGGGCAAGAGAGAGTTTCAAGTCAATGTTCTCTCTGAAATGCTGGTAGAAATCTTACCCTGAATAATTTAAATGTTCTCATTTCACTGTCTTACCTGTAGAGTATCTGAAATCCTTTAGAACACATGTAAGAATTAAAGATTTTTAAATTAAAAAAATAAAAAACTATAAAATAAAATTAAAAAAAAAAAATTGGGATATTTAAAAATTGGGATTCGGACATGACCAAGCACACGGAGTGGGGGGAATCTGGTGGAGCAGGTTCAGGCAGGCTCATTTGCCTGAGGATTTAAGAGCTCCTAGGGAAGGAATCCTGAAGGAAGGAGCCAGACATAAAATATTCTGAGGGAGAGGGCAATTCTGAGTTCAGCATGATATCCACCACTTGAATTTATGATGTTGCCAAAGTGCTGTCTGAAGGCACACGCTCTGTAGAAAAACAGCTACTTCAGTCAAAACTCTAGAGCCACATGTTGATAAAAGGAGAGAGTGAACCGGGTCCCTCTGTGCAAGCGTGCAAGCTAGAGCAGAGGTCCCTAACCCCCGTTCATGAACCAGTCTGTGGTCTATGGTACCAAGCCACGGCCTGTTAGGAACCAGGCCATGCAGCAGGAGGTGAGAGGCAGACAAGCACGTGAAGCTTCATCTGTATTTACAGCCTCTCCCCATTATCCCCTGAGCTCAGGGAAACAAGCTCAGGGCTCCCACTGATCCTGCATTAGGGTGAGCTCTACAATTATTTCATTATGTATCACGATGTCATAATAGAAATAAAGTGCACAGTAAATGTAGGAGGATTGACTCATCCCCAAACCATCCCCTCCCCCTTGGTCCATAGAAAAATCATCTTCCGTAAATCCAGTCCCTCATGCCGAAAAGGTCAGGGATTGCTGAGCTAAAGCAAAGATGCCTGGTGGTTGAGGGAGTTCTTGAGTCCAGCAGGGCACTGCCAAGGTGAAGGGGACCAGGACATGAATGAACAGACAGGGTGGGACATTCACGGAGCTGCTGTCCAGATGGGGATGCATGGGTAGTGAGCACACAGAAGCAGGGCCATTGTTGCAAACTGCTCAAGTTCTTGGAGGGAAAAGCAAGGCTGTGAGAAGAGGAAACATTTCTGGCGGTGTTCACGGGATGAAGAATCAGGAAATGCTTCTGAAGATGTGACATTACGCCTGGACCTGGTGAGTGAGTAGCAGTTTGCAGCATAAAGCGTGACAAGAAGAGCTTTGCGGGTAGAAGCAACACAGTTTGCAAAGTTCCAGGGCCAGGGAGCCCCTCCTGTGTGGTCAGGTTTTCTCCTTCCCCCTCTTTCTGCTCCTTTCCTTGCTCCCCTCATAGGAATTGACTGAATGGTCCTCTGGGAGAGGACCATGATGGACCACTGTCCCACCTAAATCCACAACACAGTGGGCCTTGGGGAAGCTCTGACTGTGTGTGTGTATTACTTTCCTATGGCCTGCTGTGACAAATTACCACAAACCCTAGTGGCATAAAAGCAACCCACATTCATCCTTAGAGTTCTGGAAATCAGAAATTGGAAACCAAGATTTCAGTACACTGTGTTCCTTAGGAAGGACTCCAACATCTTAAGGTATTCTAGAAAAACACAAACTATACAAAAGCAAGTAGAAATACATATTTAACATTTACATGATAATGATAAAACCAATACCTATGAGTTTACCATCAATTTTTCTAATTGCCACCAGATTTGAAATCTCTTATTTGCATTTCTTATAATGCCCCTCCCTCTCTCCTAACCTGGAATAATTACCACCTCTATTTGTGTTAATCCCTTCCTTAATTTTCCTTAAAGATTTACTGCCCAAATAAATAATTCTATAATTATGATAGTAATTTCCAAGGTTTCAACCTTTATACAAATGGAACCAGAAATATGTGCCTTATTCTTTTCTTTGTTTCACCTGACATTACATTTTCTCCACACATCTCTACTGATGCATCTCTGAAGCTGATTAACTATCACTCTGTGCTGGATTCCATCATACAACAAGTCCACAACTTACACATTTGATAGACATGTGGGTGGTTCTTTTCCAATGGTTTGCTGTTAAAAACAATGCCTTGATTATGCGTTTACATGTCTTAATTCTCTTGAGCTAAGGGTTTTCTAGGATGTCTATGTAGAAGGAGAATTTCTGGATCTGGCATATAGAGTTCTGCAGCTTTACAGTGTCCTGGAGAGAGACTATTTTATCTGTAGTCCCCTAGGAAGGGTATGGGAGTTCCTGCGTCTCTGTATCTCACCAACACTTAATATTATCATGCTACACCCCCCATCCAATCCCCTAGGTGTTAAATAGTAATACATTCAGGATTTGAATTCACATTTTCATGATTACTAATGAAGATGAACACCTTGTCATACATTTATTCATGATTTGTGTTGACTTTTATATGAAATTGCTGCATTTTCCCCTATTTTTCCACTGAGTTTTGTCTTTACCTCAAGTCATAGAAAAAATTAAAAATCCAGTGTGATAATAAACTTCTTTGGTTACGTGTGTCCTCATGATTGTCTCCCAAGTAATAGCTTGCCTTTCACGTGTTTTGATGAAGAAAGTTTCTTAATTTTAATGTAATGAGATACACTTTGTATTTCCTTTATGGCTTAATATCATATACAGGTGGTTTGTATATGTGTTGTGAGTTAAGGATGCAAGTTGATTTGCTTTTCATTCAAATAACCAGTTATCTCAGCACTGTTTGTTCAAAACTCTACACTTTCATCACTCTCCTCCAACGCCAGCTCTGAGAAATACCACTATGTGTCTGAAAGAATTTACTGGGTGTTTGCCTACCTTGTTTCATTCATCTACATGTCAGCATTAACGTTAATTAATGAAGCAATTAGTGTCACTTTATAATAGATATCAATACTGCGAGTGGAAACAAAACATACCTTTTCTTCCAGCTATTTAGTTTTCAGGAGAACTAGACACAGGAATTTAAAGCAGAGACATTACTTTGCCAACAAAGGTCCAACTAGTCAAAGCTATGGTTTTTCCAGTAGTCAAGTATGGATGTGAGAGTTGGACTATAAAGAAAACTGAGCATCAAAGAATTGATGCTTTTGAACTGTGGTGTTGGAGAAGACTCTTGAGAGTCCCTTAGACTGCAAGGAGATCAAACCAGTCCATCCTAAAGGAAATCCGTCCTGAATATTCATTGGAAGGACTGATGCTGAAGCTGAAGCTCCAATACTCTCACCACCTGCTATGAAAAACTGACTCATTCGAAAAGACCTCAGTGCTGGGAAAGATTGAAGGCAGGAGGAGAAGAGGATGACATAGGACGAGATGGCTGGATGGCATCACTGACTCAATGGACACGAGTTGGTGATGGACAAGGAAGCCTGGTGTGCTGCAGTCCATGGGGTTGCAAAGAGTCAGACATGACTGAGCAAATGAACTGAACTGAACTAATACACAGGAAGACACATCATAGGAATCCTTCCGGTAACAAAATAGAATCAGAAGACTCAGGTTAGAATTTTATTTTTTTTCCCATTTAGTAGATGAGTAACGTTAGGAAGTTTAATTAAACACTTTAACGGTGTTTCCTCCATCATAAAATGAGGGACTTATGCTCATCTTTCCAGGAGTAAAAATGCCAGCCTCCTTCTACAGTATCTGTCTTGGAGGTGAGACTCAGAGTATGACAGCTTCCTTTTGTCTCTGTATTACATTTTGATTTTCTGAAAGAAAAAAAAATGTAAGAGTAATTGCAAGAAGAGTTTGTCTTTCAGGACTGCACCACATGTATATGCATTGAATCAACTAAACTCTAACTATTGGGCCAAATCTGTGCTTATTTAAAAAAATATCTAGATATTAGCATAATATGATTATCTAGGCATGGGTTACAGAAAAGGATAAAAACAATTGCTTAGGGCCTGAATTATCCCATGCCAATGGCTCAATAAAACATTTATTTAGCTATTTATCTTCATGGTGACATTATAATACTGCATGTTTTTGAGGACAGAAAAATACTTTTTTTTGAGGGAAGAAAACATGATATAGAGACAGAAGGATTCCTATAATGTAACTTACTTATAGTTAAAAAAAATCAAAGACCTGTTTTTGTCATGAATGGTTTAGCTGCAAAGCACTCCTGGGAAATAGATGGCACAGGCAAATTCAAGAGTGGAGAGGAAGTTTACTACCAAGTCCCTTGTTTATAAAAATAGAGGCAGTTTTTGTAATTCCTATTATCCTCACAGACGGTGAGTGGGCTGCTGTAAAACCATGAAGGGAACCTCCACCCACACATGGGAATAGAGCTCTCTGCCCAGCCTCTCCACGCCCACAGTCTATAGGCTGCAGGGAGAGAGCTAACACTTACTGAGTCAGATTCTGTGTGTTAAGAATAGTGTGAGATGCTTTACATATGTTATTTCATTTCCTCTTCATAACTGCAATCAATCTTTATTCCCATTTCAGAGGTGATCTAAGTAGGTTTGAAGAGGCTGACTTTTCCAAACCTCATACTTGATTTGTTTAGGGTCCTACTGCTGCTGCTGCTAAGTCGCTTCAGTCGTGTCCGACTCTGCGCAACCCCAGAGACGGCAGCCCACCAGGCTCCCCTGTTCCTGGGATTCTCCAGGCAAGAACACTGGAGTGGGTTGCCATGTCCTTCTCCAATGCATGAAAGTGAAAAGTGAAAGTGAAGTCGCTCAGTCATGTCCGACTCTTTGCGACCCCATGGACTGCAGCCCACCAGGCTCCTCCGCCCATGAGATTTTCCAGGCAAGAGTACTGGAGTGGGGTGCCACTGCAGTTCAGTTCAGTTCAGTTCCGTCACTCAGTCATGTCCGACTCTTTGCGACCCCATGAATCGCAGCACGCCATTGCAGTAGCGCAGTAATAATGAACAACCACAAACTTGGTGGCTTAAGGCAACAGAAATGTATCTCCGCACAGTTTTGCAGCTCAGAAATATGACTTCAAGGTGTCATCAGGGTAACATTCCCTCTGAACTTGCAGGGGAGCATCCTCACTTGCTTCTTCCTAATTTCTGCTGTCACTGGAGATCTTTAGTATTCCTGGGATTGAAGACAAATCATGCAGTCTCTCTCTCCTCCATCACGTGGCATCCTTCTCTTGTGTCTGTGTATCCTAATGCCTTTCTTCTCAGAGGGAAGCCATTGGATCAGTGCCTAACCTAATTGAGTGTGACCCAATGTTAACTTAACTTGATGACATCTATAGCAACTTTATTTCTGAGTAAGCTCACAATCACAATACAGAGGTGGAAGACTTCTTTTGGGGGAAAACAATTAAAGCAGCCACAGGAAGTTAGTAAATGACCTTTTTCTTTTTCCTGAGTGTGAATCAGAAAGTTGCAGATATTTTTACAGTGAACTACGAGATAATGTCCATTTGTTTCCTCATTTCTATGAGAATCAGGACAGTGAAAGGAAACAAACCCTTTCAAATAGCCAATCACCTCAAAAATTACTAATGTGAGAATTATATAGTGCCAATTTAGAGAAGTCCCAAAATTTAACACAGCAATGCTATCATTGGGAAAATAACTTGCAGTAGTAATTTTTAATGGGCAAACTTATAGAACTAAAATCCACAGCAAGCTTAATAGGGAAGAAGAGTGTGTTATAATTCTCTCCACAAAGTTAATATGATGCTAACATTAATGGACTAGCTTCTAGAAATGAAGTGGGATGGCTCAGCAGATAAAGAATCCACCTGCAATCCAGGAGACGCAGGAGATGTGAGTTCGATCACCAGGTCAAGAAGGTCCCTTGAAGAAGGAAATGGCAACACACTCCAGTATTCTTGCCTGGGAAATCCCATGGACAGAAGAGCTGGCAGGCTACTGTCCATAGGGTCACAGAGTCAGACACACTGAACAAGTAAACACAAGTCCTCTGCTGAGTAAACCATATTGGGAGTAATGTGCTCCTCTCGTAATAAACATTCTATCGAAAATAGGCTAAGCTGGTACAACAAGTGGATGCAGACACGCACATCTCAAGCACAACAAAATTTTACTCTCCATCAGATAACAAGACAGAGTGCTGTAGGCTGAATATTTGTGCCCCCTCATTCATATATTGAAACCCTATCCCCTGATTATGGTGGCATTTGAAGATAGGGCCTTTGGGAGGTAATTGGGCTTACTACTACTACTACTACTAAGTTGCTTCAGTCGTGTCCGACTCTCTGCGACCCCATAGACAGCAGCCCACCAGGCTCCCCAATCCCTGGGATTCTCCAGGCAAGAACACTGGAGTGGGTTGCCATTTCCTTCTCCAAAGCAGAAAAGTGAAAAGTGAAAGAGAAGTCACTCAGTCGTGTCCGACTCTTCAAGATCCCATGGACTACAGCCTATCAGGCTCCTCCATCCATGGGATTTTCCAGGCAAGAGTACTGGAGTGGGTCACCATTGCTTTGATGAGGCCAGAAGGATGTGGTATGATGACAAAATTACTGAGTTAATGCCCTTATAAGAAGAGGAAGAGAGTTTAGGGCTCTCTCTCTCTCTTCCCCCACAATTGGGAGGACATGTGAGATGGCAACTATCTACAGACCAGGAAGAGAATACTCACCAGGAACCAAATTCTGCTGACCCTTGATTTTGGATTTTCCAGCCTCCAATGCTGTGAGATAATATATTTCTGATGTTTAAGCCAGTAGGGCTACAGTATTTTTTTATGACACCCTGAGCCAACTAAGACACAGAGGTAAGAGGAGCAATACACAACTCTGCTTCACGTGGACCCAGGGGCTTTTGTTCATGTTACTCTATTTTTCCAGGACTGTTGAAATATTGTTCATGATCAGAGCAGAGGTTTCTCATTGCTCTCCAGAATCTATCCTTCCTTTATTACTTTATTAGTATAATTCTACAGATTACAGCAAGGCAGTGATCACTCAGCTACAAACTCCATGTCCAAGGTCTGAGCCAAAGTTGTACCAATCAAATTTTAGTAGAAGTGACTCTGTGTCTGTGTCTGAAAAAACAAACAAACAAACAAACCAAAAATGGCTTCCTTTTCTCTGCTGGAATGTGGATGTGGTTTCGGTGAGTCAGCTTTAACCATTCAAGATGCAACACTTTAATAATAAGGAGATCAGTTAAGTAGAGAACAGTAGAGAATCATCTTTGAGAAAGAAGGACATCAGAAAATTGACCACCATATACAGAAAATAATGTTTATTTTCCAATCATTTCAAAGACAGACAAAAACTAGTTCTCTACTTGGCCCCATCCTTCAAGTTAAGATCTTACACCATTCTGGGTGGACACTTTCTTCCAACAACTGGAAAAATGAAAAACGTCAATCAATGGCTGAATCATAGGGGCTTTATGACTTCCTCTATCTTCATTTTTAGAAAAGAATCTTCAAAACTGTGCAAAATTGAACTCAAAAGTGAAATAAGCCGAGGTTATTTGTTGCAAAAAAAGCAAGTTTCCTCCTTTCATTCTGAAAAATAATTCATATTTATGGGGTAAATTTTAAAAAGAGAGAGAGAAGAAACCAAACCAAACTAGTTGAATATATAGAAAAGCTACACGAGACCAGGCTAAGAGCCAGTTAGTGACTATTCAGTTTATGCTTGACTTCCTAGGATGAGAAACTGTTCTGGAAAGGACACAATTCCAATTCTCCCTCAAGGTTGAAAAGTAGCCTTTATATTAGTTTTCCCATGATCACTTTTCATATCTGCAGAGAACGCATGGTGCACGTGTCCTTTGAATTCTTTCTAATCAGGTAGCTGGGAAATGCTGCTGTTCTCAGCTAACATTTTCCCTGCAGCCACAGCCCAGGGGATTAGCTCTGATGCTCCTCAAGGACTCAGCAGTGAGGCTGACTTTGACCATCTTGGGTGGAGAAGGGAGGCCTGATGAGAATGGGGACTCAGCCAAGACAGATCCTCTCTCCCTCTCCTCAGCTCTCTACACCCGGACACAATCAAGTCCTAGGCTCAGAGTCCCACTTGAGGACAAATGTCTGTCGCTCTGCAGTGAGGCTTTTTGCTGCCTACATATACTGTGAAAAGAATTTCAGAATGTTAGTTTTCCATGAAAATGGAACAGAAATGATAGAAAGGAGAAGAGACATTGAAATGTGGCAATTAAGGCAATTATATGTTGCTATTGCCCATGTAACATTTATATTCATATTCACAGATAGCGCAGCTAAAACTCTGGTTTAAGTTTAGGTCTGTGGTGATGTCTAAGAAAAGGTAGTCACTCGTTGACTTACTGTTGACTCATCACAAGTTGCCCCCAGAATGTAGTGACTTAAACCAGCCATTTTATTTTACTCTTTTTTTTTTTTTTTTTTTTGCTTAAAACAATGATTTATTGTTTTTCATGATACTGTGGTTTGACTCTGTGGCTCTTCTGGTGATCTCAGTTGGGGTCACTAACTTGGCTGGATTTAGAGTGTAACTAGGCATAGCTGGAAAATTCCAGAAGGTCTTGCTCCCATGTTTGGTTCCTTGTGCTGAATGTTGAGTGGGAGTGCCTCAGGTCTCCTTCCTGCTGCTTTGCTTCAGCAGGACAGCCTGAACTGCAGCACATGTGGCTGGATTCTGAGAATGAAAACTGCCAGCCCTCCCAAAAGCCAGAACCAGAACTAGCACAGCACTTCTTCTAATACGTTTTCTTGGTCAGACAAGTCAGAAGGCCAGCCTGGGTTCAAGAGGATGAGAAACAGAGAGTCCATCTCTTGATGGAAAGAGTGGCAAAGAATTTTCAGCCTCTCAATCTACAATAGTAGCATGGTGACTTAATTTTCCCTGGGTGTTTGCTGTCTGCCTTCCCTGTTTATCTCTTATGCTTCTTCCTTTGAGTTCAGTTCAGTCGCTCAGTCGTGCCTGACTCTTTGAGACCCCATGGACTGCAGCATTCCAGGCCTCCTTGTCCATCACCATCAAACTCATGTCCATGGTCATGTCGGTGATGCCATCCAACCATCTGATCCTCTGTCGTCCCCTTCTCCTCCCACTTTCAATCTTTCCCCTCCTTTACATTTTACATTTTTCTGTTTTAATGATTTAGATTTCTGTTCTTTTGATACAGTTCTGTCTTTTTTTTTTTTTTTTGACAAGAACTTTCATGGGCTGTCCTTATGTAGGAAATTTCACTGTGGCAGTTAGACCCAGGGGAGGGTACACGAACCCCACCTTTCCAAGGAGAAACTTCAAAGGATTTGTAGACATCTTTTTAAATGGTCAGTCATTTTTAATGATGATCTTTCATGAAATAGTCTTTCCATCTTTGCCTATACTTTACTCTTTTTCTTAAGTCATTTGGCCCCAGCCCTAGAAAAAATAAAATGAGGTTAACTCATTTGTCAGAAATCTTATGATCCACAAAAATTTCACTCCTTTCTTCCTGCACACATATTTGTACAACAATCTTTTCATAGGGTTGAAAGTAGGAAAAGTAAAAAAATGAACAATTAGCAAATTTTTAAAAGTTCGCAACTTTTTTCCGTTTGTTCATGTCTGAGCATTATAATGTGATTTTCCCAGCTTAAAGTATGACCTAAGCAAAACACCTAGTTTTTATCTTTCCAGAGCCTATGCTAAGAGGAACATGAGAAGAAAACACACTTGAAAATGTGGTGTGTATTTGTTTGCCAAATGATATCTATTAGAGCAGTTTAAAAGGTGAGATCTGCTTGGCTTAAGGCATGCCTTGTCTCCATCTGAGTCATTTTCGCATCTTGTCAATGGGAGATTCTAAGCCCTACCCTTGCCAGCTTACAGGGTGCTCAAAAGAGCAGGACGCACACAGTGGAAAGAGCACTTCAGAGCAGTCAGCATCTGCCTGAATACAAAGATTTAATTATTTACCTCGTTGATGAAAGTCTACAGACAGATGTGTGCTTTGATTTCCAACTGGATTCTCATTTTACCAAACATGAAAACACAAAATTATCCTAAAATCGATTCTTCAATTCTGGAATCTTCAAAACTCCTTTCAAGAATTCATTCTCCAATTCTCACCATTCTTCCATTTTAGAAGTGAGTGATTAGAGCCCGCCATGGGTGACGTGGTGTTCATGACATGGAATAGCCACGTGGTATGTTGTGGAGTCGTGTGCTGGAGGGTGAGGGGGTAGGGGTGAAGGGTGGAGGGTGGAGGGTCAGAAGGGTCCCAAAGGAGCAGTAAGCATTCCTCCAAATTTCTGCTTCTGTACAACTAAAAGTATTTTAAAATTCCACAGAATATGTCCTGTATTTTCTTACATTTAAAGTTTTTATTATAAATTATATAATTCCAAAAGAAGCAGTGTCCAGTATATTAAACTATAACATACCAGGGTACTTTAAAATAAGATGATTGTCTCACTCTAAAAGGGATCCAATGGAACCTAAATACCATAGACATTTATTACCTAACAAACTCTTCCTTATCAGGCCAATATTTCACCTGTTCTATTTCCCTTGGAGCTGGTATTTTATATCTACTTTTCACAAAAATCATATTTTAGTTACAATATGCTTTTGTGCTTGACAGGAGGCTTTTATTATTGACACCCCCTCTTATAGTTCAGTAAAAATATATATGAGAATTAAAATTAATATTTGCACATCCTTGCGACCATGGGCATAGATGCTTAAAAATTTATACCAGTTGAATTATTATTAGAAATATTAGTAATACACAAGTGAACAGTAAAACATAAAGGTATTAAAATTTTATGAGTAATTATTCACATAAAAAGTAAACTTCTATTACAAAAGCATCTCTTAATGAGATGGGTTGGGTTGGGGGACAATTAGATGCTTTAATTAAAGGAACTACTGAATTGTGCCTGCTCCAGTGCCTCACCAGGTTAAGCTCATCCAAGATTTATGATTTTTTTCTTATAAAATATGAAAAGGGGTTATGAACAAGGGAAGTTCCAAACTAAAATCTCCCTTTCAGGTCCATCCTTGGGTAGATCAACTAAGAAGAGTATGAATGCTGAATATCTGGAAAGTGATTCCCTTAAACCACTCAGGCATATTCCTTGCAAATGGTCCCATTCAAATGCCTGTTTGCAGGAGGTTGCAGTGGGGAACCTGATGGGAGGAATATCTGATCAAACTCCTTGGAGATATGAGCCAGGCTGGGGATTCTGAGGACCAGGTTGGGCAGGGTTTTGGGGTCTGCAGAGGCCACAGGATTGGAAAAGGTCAGTTTTCATTCCAATCCCAAAGGAAGTCAAGGCCAAAGAATGCTCAAACTACCGCCCAGTTGTACTCATCTCACACGCTAGTAAAGTGATGCTCAAAATTCTCCAAGCCAGGCTTCAGCAATACATGAACTGTGAACTTTCAGATGTTCAAGCTGGTTTTAGAAAATACAGAGGAACCAGAGATCAAATTGCCAACATCCGCTGGATCATTGAAAAAGCAAGAGAGTTCCAGAAAAACATCTATTTCTGCTTTATTGACTATGCCAAAGCCTTTGACTGTGTGGATCACAATAAACTGTGGAAAATTCTGAAAAAAATGGGAATACCAGACCACCTGACCTGCCTCTTGAGAAACCTGTATGCAGGTCAGGAAGCAACAGTTAGAACTGGACATGGAACAACAGACTGCTTCCAAATAGGAAATGGAGTACGTCAAGGCTGTATATTGTCACCCTGCTTATTTAACTTCTATGCAGAGTACATCATGAGAAATGCTGGACTGGAAGAAACACAAGCTGGAATCAAGATTGCCGGGAGAAATATCAATAACGTCAGAAATGCAGATGACACCACCCTTATGGCAGAAAGTGAGGAGGAACTAAAGAGCCTTTTGATGAAAGCGAAAGAGGAGAGTGAAAAAGTTGGCTTAAAGCTCAACATTCAGAAAACGAAGATCATGGCATCTGGTCCCATCACTTCACGGGAAATAGATGGGGAAATAGTGGAAACAGTGTCAGACTTTATTTTGGGGGGCTCCAAAATCACTGCAGATGGTGATTTCAGCCATGAAATTAAAAGACGCTTACTCCTTGGAAGAAAAGTTATGACCAACCTAGATAGCATATTGAAAAGCAGAGACATTACTTTGCCAACAAAGGTCTGTCTAGTCAAGGCTATGGTTTTTCCAGTGGTCATGTATGGATGTGAGAGTTGAACTGTGAAGAAAGCTGAGTGCTGAAGGACTGATGCTTTTGAACTGTGGTGTTGGAGAAGACTCTTGAGAACCCCCTGGACTGCAAGGAGATCCAACCAGTCCATCCTAAGGGAGATCAGTCCTGGGTGTTCATTGGAAGGACTGATGCTGAAGCTGAAACTCCAATATTTTGTCCACCTCATGTGAAAGGTTGACTCATTGAAAAAGACCCTCATGCTGGGAGGGATTGGGGGCAGGAGGAGAAGGGGATGACAGAGGATGAGATGGCTGGATGGCATCACCGACTCAATGGACATGAGTTTGGGTGGACTCTGGGAGTTGGTGATAGACAGGGAGGCCTGCTGTGCTGTGATTCATGGGATCGCAAAGAATCAGACACGACTGAGCAACTGAACTGAACTGAACTCAGGGTCCACCGGAGGTCACTCAGGGCAGCACTCCAGGGCCAAAGGTCAGTGTGAGAAAGAGCAGGTTCAGTGTCACTGAACCAGGGCCAGGCGAGAGGCAAACACAGAAGCCAGGAAAACAAATTGTGCCCTGGAAAATCATATGGAAAGATTTCATGAGAAAGGGTAGGAGGGGTACGGTACAGAGTGAGGAAGCTCCTTATTAAGAGGTCAACCCTTCTAGCACAGAGATGCACACTCCACACAAAGTCTGAAACCATATCCTCAGCTCAGCTTCAGTCCAAGCAATTCTTCCCAAAAGTTTTAGGAGCTAGAACCTAATAATTTAAGAGAAGATGTGGTTTTGGTTAATTTTATTGCCTACTTAGACAGATACATGGTGCCCAGAAGTTTGATCAAACTCTAGACTGGATGTTGCTGTCAGTCTTTTTTTAGATAATGCAACTGGGATTTAAATCTACAGACTGTGACTAAATTAAATCACCCTCTATCATGTGGGTGGGCCTTGTCCAAGCAGCTGATGGACTAAAGAACCAAGAAAGGGGTTTCCCAGAGAAGAAGAAATTACCTTCAAGAATGTAATACAGACTGAGCTGAGCTCCCTATGTTATACAGCAGCTTCCCACTAGCTCTCTATTTTACCTCTGATGGTGTAAATATGGGTACCCTAATTTGCCCCATGCTTCCTTTCCCCTACTGTGTTCACATACCTGTTCTCTACATCTGTGTCTACTCCTGCCCTGCAAATAGATTCATCTGTATCTTTCTTTCTAGATTCCATGTCTACTCTGGTGGGATGGGGGTGGTGGGAGGGAGGCTAACCAGGGAGGGGATATAAGAATACATATAGCTGATCCACTTCATTGTACAGCAAAACTAACACATCATTGTAAAACAATTACACTCCAAAAATAAAATAGATAAATAAATCAGAAAAAAAATAGGATGCAACATAAACCTTGCTTGCATTTCTAGTCTGCTGGCCTGCCCTGAAGATTTCAGAGTTGTCAGCACTAAGTCCTGTGAGCCAACATATGTGTGTGTGTGTGTGTGTCTGTGTGTCTGTGTGTATTGTAGATAGATGGATAAGTAGGTAGTCTGCTGATTCTATTTAATACAGGTATCTTGGATTAGAATACTTGATTTCAAACTGTCTGCCAAATGCTAATGATTTGACCTTGGACAAATCAGTGAATTTCTTTAAGTTTCCCTTTTCTCCTCTCAGAAAGGAATCATGCCAACACCCACCTCTTTGAACTATTGTAAAGGACAAGTAAGGTCATATATACTCAAATCCTGGCACATAGAAAGTGGTCAGTAAGTGTTAGGATTTATTATCCTTTTTCTTTCCTGTAAAGAAAATATACATGTCTCCTATTTCCATGCACAGGGTTCCTCGAATTTGGCTATCCATGTACTTTCAGAACATGGTGACATTTGTATGTTTAACTCCAGTTTCTCAACCCAGACAATGTTAATACAAATTTAAAAAAAAAAAAAGTCAGCACATGGTCTCACAAAACAAAACAATAATGATGACATAAAATAAATAAGTAAATCAGTATGATGCATTATTTAAAGTTTCCATTAATATTCATTTGCAATGTGTTCATTCATTTGTCATCTGCTAGCGCAGAGAAGTAGTAGCAGGTGCCATGATTAAAAATATATCATGGAAGGAGAAGTCGAAAGTGAGAAAATTCTCTTCATTCATTAAATGTGTTCTGCCAGTTTGAAAAAAAGAATCAAGCTGCTCTGTTTAGTAGCAGAACATGTCTACTCTGGATAGCTCATGCCGAGAAGTACCTTCAGAACCATTGTCCTGGACTTCCCTGCTCATCCAGTAATAAAGAATCCACCTGCCGGTTCAGAGGGCACGGGTTCAATCCCTGATCCAGACAGAGTCCACAAGCCATGGAGCAACCAAGCCTGCAAGCCGCAACTACTGAATCCCACACGCCCTCGAGCCCAGGCTCTTCAACAGGAGAAGCCACCAGTATCAGAAGCCCGCATACCACAACTAGACAAACCCTGTGTGCAGCAACAAAGACCCAGGGCCGCAAATAATAACACTGATGAAGAAAGAACCATTGTCCACCGCCATCAGATACCACTTCCTTCTAGATGCATCCCCTGATACTCCAGACAAGGCTTGTGTTCATACCGTATGAAGACTACCTTCACAGTATTCATCTCACCTGTGATAACCTAATTGTGGCTGTAATAATTTACTTTATGTCTATCTTCCCCACTAGACAATGACTTCCATATTCTTGCTCCTTTTATTCTAAGAGCTCCACAGTGTGCCTGAGTATTCAATAAATATCTTGCAAATGCATGAACCGAGTGTAGAAGTGTTTGCTTGACTTCCAAATTACCTCCAGTTGTATTTAGTCACATGTGATCCCCCCAGGTATGTCACTCTTACTCCATCTCCATCAGTTTCCTCAGAAATTCCCTCTAAGTTCCTTCTGATATACTCTAGCATCCCTCTATGCTTGGGGAGCTATTAGTGTGAATTATCTTCAGAGTTTGCTGCAAGCTTCTGTCTTCATCAAGGGTGGTACTGCTGCACCTTCATCCATATCCATGACTCTGTCCTCTGAAGTTCATTTTCTCCTCCAGGTCAGACAGCTGAAGTCCAAGTGCCCAGAGTCCTCCTCATGCATTTGCTGAAAATTGCTATTAACATAACTGCGATGAGTCATAATTAGACACACAATTGGCTGTCCCATTTTTCCCCACACATGACAATTGCTAACTTCAATTAAGGACAGTAGCTCAGCTATCATTTTTATGGACCTGAAAATGAATGGCTTGCAACAATTTTAGGAATATGGACTCTAATTTTGTCAAGTGTCAGTTGGCTGTCATTAGCCATGCTTCCACTCCACTCTGTAAGACTATGAACTATAGTAGATTTCTTTGAAAGGTCAAAAGGGTTAGTAATAAGAGCTTTCAGTGGTGTGCTAGCCATTCAGTCTTTTCTGAGGTTTGGCTACTTGGCTTTTGGAAGAATTATAGAGTTTTTATCTCAGTGAAAGGAAATTTCATTCACTTCCACTGTGAAACATGGTATGATTATATATGATGGCATCTATTCGTGTACTTAGCAACACTACCAGCCGTTATAAATTCACCAGTGTTGCGCTCACTCCAGGTGCCCTTAAAGTGTCATTGTTGAATTAGGATAAAAATGGACGGCCATTTAAATGGTCAAACAAGAGAATAGGAAACTAATCAAGCTAACCCCTAAAGGGGTATGTGGAAGCAATACGGAAAGGAGTTAAAGTTTTCTGCTTAATTTTTCATCTGTGGTTCATCCCTGCTCTCCTGACAGTGGGATCGCCTGGTGCTCTTAGTCCCTCACTTAACATTTTTACATTTAAACAGTGGCTCATGTCTCCAGCAGGCATGTCTCAACCAGTATCAAAAATCTGTTTCAAGAAAAATTATGCATTTGTTTCACTGAATCTAAAGGCAGATTCTATGTGTTAATTTAATTGGGAGATTGGGGTTGATGTATATATACACTAGCATGTGTAAAACAGATAACTAGTGGGTACCTACAGCCCAGCAGAGGGATCTCAGCTCCGTGCTCTGTGATGACCCAGCGGGGTGGGATGCGAGGGTGGGAGGGAGGTTCCAGGGGAGGGGATATATTTGTACATGTAGCGGGTTCGCTTATTGTACAGCAAGAAACTAACACAACATTGTAAGGCAGTTACACTCCAATTTTTAAAAAGGCACACCTTGAACGTACACAATGTTCTATGTCCATTGTATCTCAGTAAAGTTGGGGAAAAATAATAGATAAAAAGTGGTGTCAAAAACATCAGCATTTACAGTTTTGACCAGGAGTGGTAATAGCTGGAATGACTTTTTTGTTTTTATTTCCACAATCAGACAACACAACTGGTATGGAGGATGTCACAGGAAGTGAAATCTGCTCATACACAGAGCAGATCCCTCGTGTTTTCTGGATCTTTCTCACGAGTGAGGTCACAGCCCTTGCATCACTGGAGCTGAAGCCTGGGAAGGTGACCCTGACGGAGCGTGGGGTCCGGGTCCACATCTCCAGACACGCTCACTGCTGTCACCACCCCCATGCCTCTCCGGGACACATAGGCTGCAAGCCTAGTCCTCGGATAGGTTTTAAAAATTCCTGTTTCATATGCGGAAAAATATGCCCCCCTCTAAGAAAACTTAGTTCTCTAAGTTTTCTGATTTATTTTCCTAAGAAGGAAAGAGCTGTGGACAAGTCCAAACACCACATATGTAGGTTACTATCCAGGTCTCCTATATTTATTAATTGCAAAAAAAGGAAAAGAAAAAAAATAGGCAAATTCTGGAAGCAAAGTTTTCTTAACCCTTCAGGGGCAATTGCTCAGTCTTTCTTCTCTGCACTTCTACCGGCCGAAGATCACAGGTAGAGCCACAACATAGGGGAGACTGGGAGAGTCCAGGGCAGAGCTTAAAATACAGCACCTTCCCACCTCAAATAGGTGGTATAGCCCTGGGGACAGGCTCCATTCCTTACTCATGTCTGCCTTCCCTGGAATTACTTACACTAGTCAAACCCAGATACTCCTTTCAGGGAAAATGGTTACCTGAATAAATACATATTCAATGGACAGTTAAGAAAATCAATCTAATCAAATCTTTACATAAGCAAAGATACTCTTGGGAATTACCTGGGGTCCAGTGGTTTGGGCCCCAAGCTTCCACTGCAAGGAGCACAGATTTAGTCCCTGGTTTGGGAACAAGATCACACGAGCTGTGTGGTATGGCAAAAAAGAAAAAAAAAAGATGCTCTAGATGGGAAGTCCCTTTGGCTAACTCAGTTCAGTTCAGTCGCTCAGTCGTGTCTGACTCAGCGACCCCATGGATCCCAGCACGCCAGGCCTCCCTGTCCATCACCAACTCCTGGAGTTTACTCAAACTCATGTCCATACAATCAGTGACAGCATCCAACCATCTCATCCTCTGTCTTCCCCTTCTGCCTTTAATCTTTCTCAGCATCAGGGTCTTTTCCAAAAGAAATTTGTGTGTTTCTGCATGCTTCTATCTTGTGCACAGGAAGCCTGTGGTTCCAATTACCAGTAATTCTGAAATGTCATACTCAGCACATAGACAAAGGCAATGAAAGAGCTTGTTTCAAATCTCAGGTAAGAGTATGACAGGCAGAGATTGAAAGATACTTGAATTTCTTTTGCCCAATGGTATGTCTCAAGTTCCCTGGCATGGAGAGTCCTGATTTCAAATATTTTGCTCCATGAAGCCCCATTCAGACTTTCATACCTATCCAAGTACTAATATGATTTCAGTTTAGTTAATCTCCAACTCAAAAGTGTTTTCAGCTCTTTGTCAAAGATGTTTCTAAATAAAATTTCTTCTATTTCTGGTTATATAATTAAAATGGAAACAAGAAAAAACAAAATTAAAAATCAATACAACTGAGTTTTTAAAACATTTTACCAAATTATACGAAAAAACAGGTCCAAAATGATTAAATACCTGATGTTCAGAAGTTCATTTTCCCCAACTGTGACATGAAATATATCAGCATATTGATCAGCTATCAATATTTTTAAATGATAAGCTTGTTCATATTTAACTGGTAGACTCTCACCCTCATTTGGGTGCTGAATACATTCCCTTCAGTCACTCAGTCATGTCTGATTCTTTGTGACCTCATGAACCGCAGCATGCCAGCCTCCCTGTCCATCACCAGTTCCCAGAATTTACTCAAACTCATGTCCATTGAGTCAGTGATACCATCCAACCATCTCATCCTCTGTCGTCCCCTTCTCCTCCTCCCTTCAATATTTCCCAGCATCAGGGTCTTTTCCAACGAGTCAGTTCTTTGCATCAGGTGGCCAAAGTATCAGAGCTCAGTTTGTTGTGATCCACACAGTCAAAGGCTTTGGCGTAATCAATAAAGCAGAAGTAGATGTTTTTCTGGAACTCTCTTGCTAACTAGGGCTTTATAATCATTATAAATGATTATAGAATGTGTGCCATTCTAAGTCGTTTCAGTCATGTCCAACTTTGTGCGACCCTATGGACTATAGACTGCCAGGCTCCTGTGTCCATGGGATTCTCCAGGCAAGAGTACAGAAGGGGATCTTCCCAACGCAGAGGTCAAACCAGAGTCTCTTACATCTAACCTGCATTGACAGGTGGGTTCTTTATCACTGGCACCACCTGGGAAGCCCAATCATCATTATATCTGTGATCTATGGCCTCAGTAACCCGAGGTAAGATATTCCCAGGTGGCTCAGTGACAAAGAATCTGTCTGCCAATGCAAAAGACAGAGAAGACTCAGATTTGGCCCCTGAGTAGAAAGATCCCCTAGAGGGGGAACGGGCAACCCAATCCAGTATTCTTGCCTGGGAAATCCCGTGGACAGAGGAGCCTGGTGGGCTACAGTCCATGGGGTTGCAAAGAGTCAGACACAGTAGAGCAACTGAGCATGCTCACATGCAACCTGGGGTAAAGCACAAACACAAAACCCAGTGGCTTAAGGAAAGAGTTACCTAGCTCACAGGTCTGAGGTGGGCTCAGCTGTCTTTCTGCTCCCAGCTGGGTTCCCCCCAAAGCTGCAGCCAACTGAGTGTGACCCAGGGGATGCAGAGTAGGTCTGCTCTGCCTGCCCAGTGTTTCCTGGTCATGGCTAAGCTATCATTTCTTTCCCACAGCAGGCAATCTGAGCTCGGTTTCATTCCAGGGTGGCTTTTCAAGACAGTGAATAGAAGCTGGCAAGTGCTCCTGAGGCCAGGCTCCAGGTCAGTACACTGTTACCTCTGTTGCGTCCTCTTGACCAGAGCACATTGCAAGGCTGGTCCAGATGCATGGAGTGAGAAAGAAAAACCACCTCTGGATGCAGGGCTTGGAAAGGGCATGGATGCTGGCTAGGCTTTGAGGAAATGTGGCCACTTTTCAATCTTCCACACTGTTATGGGCAGAACTGTGCCCCCTACCTCCTTCGAAATCCATATGTTAAATCTGCAACCTTCACCCCCACCCCAGTACCATGGAATGTAACCTTGGAAATAGGGCCTTTGCAGAGGTAATTAAGTTTAAATGAAACTGTTTGGCGGTCTGAATCAACCTGTTTAGTGTTCTTGTAAGAAGGAGAGGTGAAGACCCAGAGTGGGGTAGGTGCACAGAGGGATGACCATATGAGGACCACAGAGAAGGCCACCATCTACCAGCCAAGGAGAGACCAAACCTACAGATAGCTCAGTCTCAGGCTTCTTGTCTCCAGGACGCTTGGGAAATTAACTTCTGCTGTTCAAGCCATCCAGAGTGTCCCACGTTGTTACAGAGGCCCTAGCCGAGGAATACACGCTCAAAGGAAGGTGTATGTCAGTTCAGTCGCTCAGTCGTGTCTGACTCTTTGTGACCCCATGGACTGCAGCACGCCAGGCCTCCCTGTCCATCACCAACTCCCGCAGCTTACCCAAACTCATGTCCATTGAGGGGGTGATGCCATCCAACCATCTCATCCTCTCTCGTCCCCTTCTTCTCCTGCCCTCAGTCTTTCCCAGCATCAGGGTCTTTTCAAATGAGTCAGTTTGAAAGGAAAGTGTATATATGGAACAATAATAGAGTAGTAGAATTTCAAACTGTGGGGTGAAACTAGTGTTCTCTCTGGAAACAGAACTCTGAGAGCAAACACTGTAGCAGGAAAGAAAACAGCATGTGAGGACAGATAGATAATCTTGCATCCAACACACCCCACGAGAAACCCAAGGCAGTTTAAGAAATGAGCACAGAGAAGGGCAGAAATACTTACTGGTTTCAGTACTTTATCTGGCACTTATAAAACTTTGGTTTCCACATTGGGTGTATAGATGCATGGTGAGTATTTAATGGGCTATATTTCTATGTGTCTTAAACTCTAAATAAATGATTTATATACCCGCCCCAGACATGGTTGTGAGCCTTCCCAGGTGGCACTCGTGGTAAAGAACCCACCTGCCAATGCAGGAGACATAAGAGGCCAGGGTTTTATCCCTGGGTCAGGAAGATCTCCTGGAGGAGGGCATGGCAACCCACTCCAGTATTCTTGCCTGGAGAATCCCATGGACAGAGAAACCTGGCAGGCTACAGTCCATGGGGTCACAAAGATTTGGACACGACTGAGTGACTTACAAGCAAGAAGCAGATGCAGTTGCAACAATACCTCATAGAACAGATAACAGATTTCTTTTCCCAGTGGCATATTGATCAGGATTGCAGTTTCTGCTGCGGCATCAAATAAACTTGAAATCTTAATGTGAGACTATAATAAACTTTATTATTATTCACATTGGCCCCAAATGCATCAAAGGACGCTTCCCTTATCTGTGGCCATGCCACCTGGCCTTTGTGGTGCTGAAGCAGCAGAGGAGAGATGCAAAAAGGGGCATAAAACAAGGGGAGAGGAACACAAAACACGTGGCAGATCATGTCTCCTAGTTTTTATAATATTATCATAAAAAGCCTGTCTTAATTGTTTGTGTCTGTGTTCTTGATAGATATGGGATGTAGCGATAACCCATTTAGGTTGCCTCTGTCATGTGGGAAGAAGATATTAGAAGACAGAAGAGACCTTGGCTATAGCGCTGCCCTCCAAGCTAACAGCTGCCCCGTGGCTCGAGTGTGGACAGGGCTGGATATAAGGGGGAAAGTCCAGCCCAGGTCCCCCACTAGAAAACACCTGTTATTTCCACTGCCCTCCCCTTCTTCCTCCATCTAAGCTTAGTGGAGCGGCCTCATGCTATTGCACAGGGCAAAAATAGAGGAAGGCTAATAATTGTTTGAGAGATTTCTGCATACAAGGAATCATATTTTGGTCCCAATGTTACCACACTGGTTCAAGGTCAGTTGCTTCCGATGTCTACCATCAGCTGTGGCCTCATCTTTCATTAAATGTGAGTGACCGAGGGAGGGACAGTGTGATGGTACAGCCTAAATCGTCCCTCCCCCTTGCACCTCATTGTGACCATGGCAGACGCCCACGTGAGGGCCACAAGTCATTCATCCAGGCAAACAAAGGAGCATCCGGATTTATGAATGTTAAGTCATGTAACACGTTACAGATCCTGGGATCAAAGCTTCAATAGTATGCACATAGTTAATCCTTGAGGCAACACGACAAAGCAGGTTTCCCAACTGTTACATTACAGGTGCAATAACGGTGCCTCGTAGAAGAGCCAGAGCTAGGATGCTAGGGAAACTCTGCCTGACGCGTGTCCTCTCTGCGAGAATATTTACAAAGCTCCTGCCATGTTGTGACGATTCAGTCACAAATGTGGCAAAAACAAGGAAGGGAGCTTTTGTAATCAGTCCTCTCCTTCAAACTTGACATGTCCTTGCATACTTTGAACAAACCACAACCTTTGCATCACAGGAGCAAGTGAGTCCATCATTATATTGAGGTCACTACCACTTCCCTGAACTGAGCGTAATTCACCGTTTATTCCAGAAAGCACCAATTTGCTAGAGTACAATCTCCTTCAAGACATCCTCCCTATTCAATTATGGCCAGCCAGTGACTAGGTCCAGATTAGTAGGCAGACCGAGGGACTCATGCCTGCAGCATTCATGATGATAAGGATAGCTGTGTTCAAGGGAAGAACAAGATTTACGGATCTCCTTACTGATATGATTTACTGAAAGTCGGCTTTTATTACCTGTGAGCCAGCCGAGGACATGTGCTGGGTGCACTCCAGAAAAATGCCTGGGGTATAGCTCTGTGGGCAGCTGCTAGCAGCAAGGAATAAGAAAGGGAGAGAAATAGAGAAATGGTTTCACAGATGAGACACTTGTCAAAAATTCTGGGGCTCCAGTCCTCCAGGAACACCTGTGATGAGGAGCTTAAGGAGGAAAAAAGCACCGATTTCAGGCAATGAACATTTGGAGACCTTGTCAGGCTAACTACTGAGTGTGCAAGACTGAGTTATGGATGGGCCGATAATGGTAAAGAAATAAAGATTGATTTGCTCCAGAACATGTTTGGAGAGTAGTGGAGGCAATGGAGAAAAATGGGGAGAGATATCGTGGATTCTGAGAGAAGTCTTGTCTGAAGATACATACTCAGGATAGGTCTGGGAACAAGAAGATGATGAGAAAATTCATAATTATGCAAATCACTGTCACGTAGATGTGGACAGATTGCAGTGGATGCTGTGATGTCTGCACTCCATGCAACTACACACATATGGCTGTATTTGCTGTTGTTGCTGCTGCTAAGTCGCTTCAGTCGTGTCCAACTCTGCGCTACCCCATAGACAGCAGCCCACCAGGCTCCCCCGTCCTTGGGATTCTCCAGGCAAGAACACTGGAGTGGGTTGCCATTTCCTTCTCCAATGTATAAAAGTGAAAAGTGAAGTCGCTCAGTCGTGTCCGACTCTTAGCAACCCCATGGACTGCAGCCTACCAGGCTCATCTGTCCATGGGATTTTCCAGGCAAGAGTACTGGAGTGGGTTGCCATTTCCTTCTCCAGGGGATCTTCCCAACCCAGGGGTCGAGCCCGGGTCTCCTGCATTGCAAGCAGATGCTTTACCGTCCTTATCTCAGTTGACACCTCCTTGGGGAAATCAGGAAAGACCTTGAAAAGGTGTCATTCCACCCATAACAATGTGACTTCCTTCTAAAACAAACAGCTTAATTATTTCATTCTGATCACTTTTCTGCTTATTGTCTTTTCTCCCTAGACATTATACTGTCAGTTGGCTGTGAACAAAGACATTATATTGCAAACAATAGATGATTTATAAGTATCTACTGAATTATCTGCTCTATTCATTCATTCATTCAAAAATATTTACTAAATGACTACCATATTCAGGCTTCCTTGGTGGTTCAGACAGTAAAGACTCTGCCTTTAATGTGGGTGACACAGGTTCGATCCCTAGGTTGGGAAGATCCCCTGGAGAAGGGAGTGGCAAACCACTCCAGTATTCTGGCCTAGAGAATTCCATGGACAGAGGAGCCTGGCAGGCTACAGTCCACTGGGTCGCAAAGAGTTGGACACACCATATTCTAGGTGCTAAAAAAATATATACATTCAATGGCGATGTGTGTTAAGGAAGAGAATATGAGGAGAGAATGAAGGTGCTGGGTGGCTATTTTAATCTGAGGAATCAGGGGCTGTCTGTGATGCTTGAGCTGGTACGGTATAATAAGAGCCTGCCATTCAGATATCAGAAAGAACACTGGCAGAAGAAAGTGGTAACCAAAACAACCTGAACAAGGAGTGATCTTTACCTGTTTGAGGAATAGGAAACACTAGCACAACTAGAGCTGAGTTGACTCACTTATTTGCTTATCTATTCATTTCTTCATGTACTTATTCTTTTGATAACACAAGTCTCTGTACCAGGTGCCGGAAACACAGACACATACAACATTCACGCTGCTCCCTCCCTAACTGCTGGCAGCCTAATGACATAGCTCAGAGGGTCAGAGAGAGCAGGACACGGTGGGTCTGCAGACCCTGGGCATCCCTGAGACATTTTTGGGAGTCCCAGCAGTCATGGCTGCTTTCATAAGACATTAAACGTCAGGCCCCTTACAGTGTTAACATTCACAACGGGGGCTTCAAAGTCATGGTGGCAAAAACTGCTGGCATTTTAGCCTGAATGAGGGCATTTGCACACACTGTATCTGTGAACATTGAAAAAATAGTGACAATTAAAAAAAAAAAACAGATATACTTTAGAAGGTACTTGATTAATCAGTAAAGTTATTTTTCTAAATTTATCTTTGATTTCATATCTTTCGAATATTCTCTGTGAAGAAATGAGAAGAGGCATGAGTGCTTCTGCTGCATATGGAGTCACAAAGGTCGTCTCCAAGAAATCATTCTGTGACTGTTACTAGCCTCTTTCATTTTTTTTTCATACAACACTGCATTTACCTGACAACCTCTACCTGCAAACTTTAATTGCAGAGCTTGAATGTCAGACATATTCTTTAAAATGAGCAGCACCAGCCTGTCACTTCAAGAAAATCAATTGGCAATGTTTGTTGCCAAATATAAAGTTCAAGCTCTCAAGAGAAAAATTATAATTTTGGAAAACTCAACTCTGCCACTGTGATTCTGACAGCTTCCCAATAAATAGAGAATTTTCTGATGAAATACGTGGTGAAAATAGTGTATAATAAAATGTGTTAATAGTTGCAAGAACTGTGCAATTCAAGTGAGTCAATAATTTTTCAAATGATCAATGTAAGATGTTACAAAATCATGGATGGGGAAAAGACGCACAGTATGAAGACAAAACAATGAATTGCAATGTGCAGTGGTATGGACATTTGTACAAAATAAATCTTTCCACATTTACTCAGAAAAGTTATTAAAATACCCTTCCTTTTCCCAACTACATGTCTGTATATTGCAACAGATTAAATACAAAAGCAAGTATCAAACTCCTCTTCTGTGATGAGACATTAAGGAGATACACAATATTATACATAAAACAGTGTGACTCTTCTTGACAATTCTATACTTTGAAAGACCTGTCATTTTTCATTCAAAAGTTGTATTTATGTTAACATGCAATAGATTTTTATTTAAAACATTGTATAATAAAAATTTTAAAATATATCAGTTTTAACTACTAATGTGGTATATATTGATAGATATAATCCACAGAAAAAAGACACAATGGATACCAAAGACCAATATACTTGAGAACAATTGCTCTGTGGTATAGTGAGAGAAAAAAAACATCAAAACTGTATAAGGTTAAAAGTATATGACATTTCTAATTGCTCAAATTCTCAGGCAAATATGATGATGAAAGTTACTCTCAGTATATAGGTTTTAAAATAATATATCTTCTAAAAATAACCCCAAAATTCACAAATTTTCCTAACATGAAAGATGCTTTACCAGCATATATATCATATATGATTTCACTAGAAAACATCAAAACATCAATTTTCAATGCTCTATCCTGAGAAATTTATATGTATTACCTTAATTCTTAAATCAATCTTATGAAAAATATACTATTATTTTCATTTTTTTAGATGAATAATTTAAACTAAAAAAACATGAAGCAATTTATCTAAGTTTTCCCTGTAGTCAGTAGTAGATGCACTGAGGCAGTGGACTCCAGAATCTACCGCACAGCTAGAGAGTTTATCCACAGAATATAGCAAACAACAGCATGTCACATTCATATACCTTCTTTTAAAAATGCAGTTTTTGCAGGCAGGAAGACATTAGGAGTTACAGACAAGGCAGCCACTCTGCAGATGTTTAAAGACTGAATTTCTTTGATTGCCTGGAACTTCTGTGATACTCACCCACTGTTCATCACTGTGTCTGCCCTACACCTCACACACACACACACACACACACATGCCCGGAAGCAGAGGGATACTCCTCTCTTCCTGTAAAACATTAAATCCATACATTAGTTATGCACGACCTATTAGATATTTCCCAATAAAGAACATAATTCTCTGCTCCAAGCACCACTGGAATTTTCACCCTTAGTCTCATTATGCTTTAGTCTTCTGATGGATGAGCAACCCGAGTGTTTAACAGTAATGGAGTCTGTGATGGCATCTGCAGATGGGCGAGACGGGCCCCTCAGATCTGGCTGTCTCCCTCCTAGAATTACCCTAGTGTTTGAACTCTTGGCCAATTACCCGTAAGCCTTCTGCCCCCACCTCCCAAGCACTGCCCAGGTGGCTTTGATTTGGGCGCACTCAATTTATCAAAACAGTTTGTTATGTTAAAAACCTATTTGATGTCAAAGAAGCCATATGACCCTTTTTATGTGTAGTTTTCCTGGAATAAGAAATCAGTTTGCCTGTTTTAAACTAAGTTGGAGTCTAAAGAGACTTGAACCAGTGCTACATTCATAAACCAATGAGAAAATTGGACTTAGAAACACACAGCCTCCCATTTCTGGAATCATAGGGTGTTAGGAACAGTGGGGTCTTCTGCCGGGTGTGACCTTCTTCCTCAGCCTGCCTCAGGTCCACTTGGGGGTCTGATTACAAAGACAGCTGTCTGAGCTCCACTCCTGAGAGTCTGACTCAGTGAAGTCCTGACTTGGGACCCGGGAATCTGAATTTTCACAAGGATGCCTGGTGATTCCAGTGCAAAGCTTTAGACCATGATCTGAAAAGCAATGTTTCTCACCATCCACATCCTGTCCTGAGAATAATGTCCACTAAATGTTCCAGTCATCCTTTCCTCCCACCTCACCCAGCACACGTGAATTTTGAGTTTTGTATGGGGTTCCATGCCTGCAGACCTGCCTTACTACTGTGCAACAAACACTCACTAAGGATCCCAATCATGGAGCTCCCTGTGTGAGTTCCTTCTAAACTTCAGACCTGGTTGCTGCAGTGTCTGGTTCTCTCAGAGGCCCTTTAGGTTAAAGTTTGAAGGTTTCTGTGCCTATAGTGTGCTGCTACTGTGGGGTCTGTAGAATGACTCCTGATCCAGAGGAGAGCCATATCTGATTAAAGATGATCCTGGTAATCACAACCCTCCTTGCCAGGGAACCAGTCTACAGCCCAGCATGGATGAACTAGGCTACAGCCCAGAGTGGATGCCATTCTTCAAGCCATCAGAGTGGGTTCCATAATAAGCACATACATGGATCATGGCAAATCCAATGAGAGGAAACGTGCCATAAAAAGGAGTCACCAATGTCTCTTCAGATGGATGCTCTGTTGGTGCCCTGATACCCAGCACTGCTGCAGCCACTTACGGAGACAAACACCTACAGAGTCTAAAGGTGAGTCAAGACAATGACGAGACATAGAACAGCTTTTCTTACCTATGGACTTCCAGTTACTGTGGACAATTTGCTTACTGCTGAGACTCTTAACTGGATTTCTGGTTACAGTTCCCTTTTCTGTTAGCATTGAAGGCATCCAACTGAAACAGATAATGCTATGGTCTGAATGTTTTAGTTCAGTCACTCAGTCATGTTCGACTCTTTACCAACCCATGGACTGTAGCATACCAGGCTTCCCTGTCCATCGCCAACTTCTGGAGCCTGCTCAAACTCATGTCCATTGAGTCAGTGATGCCATCCAACCATCTCATCCTCTGTCATCCCCTTCTCCTCCTGCCCTCAATCTTTCCCAGCATCAGGCTCTTTTCAAATGAGTCAATTCTTCGCATCAGGTGACCAAAACATTGGAGCTTCAGCTTCAACATCATCCTTCCAATGAATATTCATGACTGACTTCCTTTAGGATTGACTGGTTTGATCTCCTTGCAGTCCAAGGGACTCTCAAGAATCTTCTCCAACACCACAGTTCAAAGCTATCAATTCTTCAGCCCTCAGCTTTCTTTATGGTCCAATTCTCACATCCATACATGACCACTGGAAAAAAACAGCTTTGACGAGGGGGACCTTTGTCGGCAAAGTAATATCTCTGCTTTTTAAAATGCCATCTAGCTTGGTCATAAGTTTTCTTCCAAGGAGCAAGCATCTTTTAATTTCATGACTGCAGTCACCATCTGAATGTATGTGTCCTTCCAAATCCATATATTTGTATCCCAAGGCCCCTGGTGATGTGTTAGGAGATAGAGCCATTGGGAGATGATTAGGTCATGAGCAGAACTAGTTTCCAAGAAGAAGTAAAGAGCCTCTTGATGAAAGTGAAAGAGGAGAGTGAAAAAGTTGGCTTAAAACTCAGCATTCAAAAAACTAAGATCATGGCATCCAGTCCCATCACTTCATGGCAGATAGACGGGGAAACAATGGAAACAGTGACAGACTTTATTTTAGGGGGCTCCAAAATCACTGCAGATGGTGACTGCAGCCATGAAATTAAAAGACGCTTGCTCCTCAGAAGAAAAACTATGACCAGCCTAGACAACATATTAGAAAGCAGAGATATGATTTCGCCTACAAATATCCCTCTAGTCAAAGTGATGGTTTTTCCAGTAGTCATGTATGGATGTGAACGTTGGACAATAAAGAAAGCTGGGTGCTGAAGAATTGATGCTTTTGAACTGTGGTGTTGGAGAAGACTCTTGAGAGTTCCTTGGACTGCAAGAGATCCAACCAGTCCGTCCTAAAGGAAATCAGTCCTGAATATTCATTGGAAGGACTTATGTTGAAGCTAAAGCTCCAATACTTTGGCCACCTAATGAGAAGAACTGACTCATTGGAAAAGACCCTGATGCTGGGAAAGGTTGAAGGCAGGAAGAGAAGGGGACGACAGAAGATGAGATGGTTGGAGGGCATCATCAACTCAACGGACATGAGTTTGAGCAAGCTCCAGGAGTTGGTAATGGACAGGGAGGCCTGGCCTGCTGCAGTCCATGGGGTCACAAAGAGTCGGACATGACTGAGCGACTGAACTGAACTGAAATGAGCAGGCTCCCATGTCATCCCACCAGGTAAGGAGACAAGTCTGCTCTCTGCCATTGAGAACCCTCAGATAACCAGGCTTCCAGTCTGATCTCAGACTTCCAGCCTCCAAAACTATGAGAAATAAATTTGTGTTGTTTATAAACCATCCAGTCTGTGGTATATTGTTATAGCCTCTGAAACAGACTACACAGAGAATACAAATGAACAGCAATTTGTTGAAGCTTCCTGGGGCTACTACTGCTGCTGCTAAGTCACTTCAGTCGTGTCCGACTCTGTGCGACCCCACAGACGGCAGGCAGCCCACCAGGCTCCCCCATCCCTGGGATTCTCCAGGCAAGAACACTGGAGTGGGTTGCCATGTCCTTCTCCAATGCATGAAAGTGAAAAGTGAAAGTGAAGTCGCTCAGTCGTGTCCGACTCTTAGCGACCCCATGGACTGCAGCCTACCATGCTCCTCCGTCCATGGGATTTTCCAGGCAAGAGTACTGGAGTGGGTTGCCATTGCCTTCTCCTGGGCTACTACTGAATATGTATATGTATGTATTTAGCTATGAAGGTGCCAGTACCTCAGTCGTGTCCTTTTCTTTGTGACCTATGGATTGTAGCCCTCCAAGATCCTCCTTCCATGGAATTCTCCAGGCAAGAATACTAGAGTGAGTTGCCATGCCCTCCTCCAGCGGATCTTCCCAACCCAAGGAATGAACCTCAGTCTCATGCATTGCAGGCAGATTCTTTACTGTCTGAGCCACCAGAGTATGTATATCTATGCACTATATGTGCAGTATATGGTTTATATATGCTGTGTATGTTGGTATATATCACCAGAATTTATCAGTAGACTTCCAGGTAAAATTTAATTTCTGCTTTTCTTGTATTCTTAAAATTAATAAATAATATGGTTCAATTTTAAGAAAACTTCAAGTATTGACCAAAAGCATGGCAAATAAAATTTAAACATTTTACACTTGAAATTCAAATATGCCCTAAGGGAATTAGAAAAAAAAATTTTATTGGTGTGAGCTGTATTTTTTACTGAAGCAATTTTAATTTATAACTTCATATAAGCTTTATGGGTGCAGCATTGTTTTTACTTCTGTATGCCTGTGTCTACTTCTGTAAACCCTGCCCCATGTCCACCACCAAGCATGTAATTTCTATCCAACACCGTGAAGCTGATCCCCTTTACCCATTTTGCAGCCCTGTTTCTCCTCTGGTAACCACAGCCCTGCTCTCTGTATCTATACATTTGTTAGAAAATGCACTTTAAGGGGCCACTGCAAGGAGATCAAACCAGTCCATCCTAAAGGAAATCAGTCCTGAATATTCATTGGAAGGACTGATGCTGAAGCTGAACCTCCAATACTTTGGCCACCTGATGCGAGGAACCAACTCAGTGGAAAAGACCCTGATGCTGGGAAAGATTGAAGGCAGGAGGAGAAGAGGATGACGGAGGATGAGATGGTTGGAGGGCATCCCCGACTCAATGGACATGAGTTTGAGCAAGCTCTGGGAGTTGGTGATGGACAGGGAGGCCTGGCCTGCTGCAGTCCACAGAGAGTTGGACATGACTGAATGACTGAACAAGGAGCTGGTATGCATGCCCTAGGATCACCCTAATGAGCAAGTGAGGAGTTGACACCCACTGAGACCATTGCTAAGAAGGGATAGTTTGCCTACTTTTTTCACCATGTTAGCTTTACCTGAAGAGGTGCCCCTCTCCAGGTTTAGGCAAAACACTGAAGGGCTTTACAAAATTTATATCCTGCCCCCACTCCAGAAAATACTCATATAATCACCCTCTCCTGGAGGGTGTTCCCTGATACTCTACATGTGAATGGAGACTAAGCAGAAAAGGTAAGCAAATAAACAAAAACCTATCATTTGCAACAGTGCTCCTTTAAAATCCCATTGATCTCTTTCATTGATTGCTCTTTTTTTTTTCCTTACTCTCCTATATTTTTATCACCTCAGTCTTTGTTGTTTTTTGTTTGTTTGTTTGTTTGTTTTTTAAGCCTAGGTGCATAATGAAACCATCTTGGGAGTTTTTAAAATACTAATTCAGGGCCTCACTCCAGAACAAGAATTTAGAGGTTCTGGTGTGGAAGGTGGGCATCCTGTTTAAATGTCAATGTACAGCAAAAACCACTAAAATATTGTAAAAGTAATTAGCCTCCAGTTAAAATAAATAAATTAACTTAAAAAAAAAATAAAACAAAGATCGCCCCGGTGACCCACTAGCTGCTGGCAAAGACTGCCTGACAGTGCAGGAAATGCAAGAGACACATGTTTGATCCCTGGGTAAGGAAGGTCCCTTGGAGGAAGAAATGCAACCCACTCTAGTATTCTTGCCTGGAAAATCCCATGGACAGAAGAGCCTGGCAGGCTACAGGCCATGGGGTCACAGAGAGTCAAACAGAACTGAGCGACAAATCAGCAGCAGGTGACCCGAAAGCACAGCGGAAAGGAAACCAGAGAGTCAGCCAGGGTTTACTTGTCCACCAGCCCCTTCAGAAGAGCTGGGTGGGTGAGCAAAATAGACACAGGCCTTTGTAACGCTGCAGGGAGCTTAGTTTAAGTCTATATGCTGACGCCTCGACCTGTGAAGAAAAGTAAAATGACCAACTCTACAGAGTACTGTTCATAAAGACTCATCAAACTTTGTAGAATTGTTTTCTTACTTTCTTTGACCTGCTTGTGATCATTCAATCTTGCAAAAGTGAGATAATTTAAGGATAATTTTAGAATAATTAATTCCTAATGTTAAAAAAATCATGCTTTTCTTCTAAAATTAAAATTTTTGTGGAAACACAGTTTTTCTCAGCATAAAGCAAGGAGGGTTCTAAATGTAAGTTGTTTTGATTGTGAGAGAAAAATATATGAGCTTCCACAGTTATCATTCACTGAACTGAGATGTGAAAGGGAGGTCCTTGTTTGTTTCATTGGTTTTGCAATTTTATAGTAATTCATCTTGTCATTAGGCTCATACCCTGGATGGTAAAGTGTCTAGATAGAAAAAACTGTTAACTGTATTCATTTTTGTTATATATACGTTAATATTTATCATGATTAGATACCATCACCAACTTAATGGACATGAGTTTGAGCAAACTTCAGGAGATAGTGAAGGACAGGGAAGCTTGGCATGCTGCAGTCCATGGGGTCTCAAAAAGCCAGACACAATTTAGTGAATAAACAACAATAACAACATAATTATTAATATAAAATATATTCTATAATATTAATAATATAATCATTAATATATATTATTTATGTAAATTAATTAAATACAAAAGTATATTTTGTAAAAGTTATTAGTGTTATATGACATTCAGTTTTAATTCATTTTTGCATGTCTCATCATAAATATATCATTCTATGGAAAGTTCTTCTATAGATTTGAAATTGATTTTCTCTGATCCCAGAAGGGGCACTAGAGTGAAGTGAAACTAACATGTATCAGTGATCTGGTATTTTCTGGACTTTTTCAATAACATATCTGATTTAACAGTCACTGTAGCCTCATCATGTAAGTGTTCATTCCCACTCACAGGTGAAGACGGTGAGTCCCAGATTGAAGGCGTGACCTCTCGGAAGCCACAGGTCAAGCACGTGCTTGAAATGGGACCAGAACCAAACACACAGACGTTGAGGGAGCAGACCCTCAGTTCAGCTGAGGACGAAGTTTTCTGTAAGCAGAGCTATCTGTCATGGGGATGACACCCCCTGGTAAGGTCTGATCACAGGGGAGACATCTCGGCAGAGGTTTAACATATGTGTTTACTCTTGAGAAGAATTTTCTTTCCTTCCCCATCCGATAAACATCCTCTCATCCTTCAGAGCCTGGCTCAAAGTCACTCCTCTGAGAATGCATTCTTGACTTCCTGGCCCCTTTGTCTTGTATTAAACACAACCTTGTCCACACCTCTGCAGTTCACTCCACATTGCATGGCACGAGTTGACGCCACCAAGGTTCCCACCAGTTTCCTAGTCCCATTGTCTTAGTGCAGTGGTTTGCACATGGTAACGACTGGAATAATATTAATCAATAGAACGAATATTCAAGAGTTAGTGCCGTAGTCAGACTTCTCCAGAGAAACGGAACCAATAGGATGCCCACTTACATATATACATAGTTGTTGTTCAGTAGCTCAGTCACGTCCAACTCCTTGGGACGCCATGGACTGTGGCATGCCAGGCTTCCCTGTCCTTTACCATCTCCCAGAGTTTGCTCAAACTCATGTTCATTGAGTCAGTGATGCCATCCAACCATCTCATAGTAAATATGTACATGAAGAGAGGTTTATTTTGGGAATTGTCCCATGTAATTGTGTGGGCTAGAAAGTTTAAATACTAAAGGGGAAACCATCAGGCTGGACATTCTGGCAGGATACTCCTGCTACAATCTTGGGTCCAAAGGTGGTCTAGAGACAGAATTCCTTCCTTTTAGGGGGAACCTCAGACTTTTCTCTAAAAACTTCAGCTGATTGGATTAGGCCCATCCACATAATGAAGCATAATCTGCTTTACTCTATATCTACTGATTTAAACGTTATTCACATCTATTAATAAAAAAAATACTTCCAAAACAAGATCTAGAATGGTGCTTGAGCAAACAACGGGGTAGCACAATCACAATTAGGCAACTGCCACATACAATTAACCCTCACAGTCAGTGCCTGTGTGCATGCTAACGCGCTTCAGTTCAATTCAGTTCAGTTCAGTAGCTCAGTCGTGTCCGACTCTTCGAGACCCCATGAATCACAGCACACCAGGCCTCCCTGTCCCTCACCAACTCCCAGAGTTCACTCAAACTTACGTCCATTGAGTCGGTGATGCCATCCAGCCATCTCATCCTCTGTTGTCCCCTTTTCCTCCTACCCCCAATCCCTCTCAGCATCGGAGTCTTTTCCAATGAGTCAACTCTTCGCATGAGGTGGCCAGAGTACTGGAGGTTCAGCTTCAACATCATTCCTTCCAAAGAACATCCAGGACTGATCTCCTTTAGAATGGACTGGTTGGATCTCCTTGCAGTCCAAAGGACTCTCAAGAGTCTTCTCCAACACCACAGTTCAAAGCATCAGTTCTTCAGCACTCAGCTTTCTTCACAGTCCAAATCTCACATCCATACATGACCACAGGAAAAACCATAGCCCTGACTAGACAGACCTTTGTTGGCAGAGCAATGTCTCTGCTTTTCAGTATGCTATCTAGGTTGGTCATAACTTTCCTTCCAAGGAGTAAGCATCTTTTAATTTCATGGCTGCAATCACCATCTGCAGTGATTTTGGAGCCCAAAAAATGAAGTCTGACACTGTTTCCACTGTGTTTCCCCATCTATTTCCCATGAAGTGATGGGACTGGATGCCATGATCTTCGTTTTCTGAATGTTGAGCTTTAAGCCAACCTTTACACTCTCCTCTTTCACTTTCATCAAGAGGCTTTTTAGTTCCTCTTCATTTTCTGCCATAAGGGTGGTGTCATCTGCATATCTGAGATTATTGATATTTCTTCTGGCAATTTTGATTCCAGCTTGTGGTTCTTCCAGCCCAGGGTTTCACATGATGTACTCTGCATAGAAGTTAAATAAGCAGGGTGACAATATACAGCCTTGACGGACTCCTTTTCCTATTTGGAAGCAGTCTGTTGTTCCATGTCCAGTTCTAACTGTTGCTTCCTGACCTGCATACAGGTTTCTCAAGAGGCAGATCAGATGGTCTGGTATTCCCATCTCCATGTCCAACTCTGTGACCCCCATGGAATTGAACCCCCCAAGCTCCTCTGTCCATGGGATTCTCCAAGCAAGGATACTGGAATGGGTTGCCTGGACCTCCTCCATGGGATCTTCCCAACCCAGGAATCAAATTCTCATCTCTTATGTCACAATCAGTAAAGGACATCAAACTAGTTTGGTAATATCCAGATCCTGAATTTCCCAAGCGAGTAAAATTTTAAATAGCATAAAATTCAGTCAGTTCAGTTCAGTTGCTCAGTCATGTCCGACTCTACGCGACCTCATGGACCACAGCGTACAAGGCCTCCCTGTCCATCACCAACTCCCAGGGTTTACTCAAACTCATCTCCATTGAGTCTGTGATGCCATACAAACATCTCATCCTCTGTCATCCCCTTCTCCTCCTGCCTTCAATCTTGCTCATCATCAGGGTCTTTTCAAATGAGTCAGCTCTTCACATCAGATCACCAAAGTATTGGAGTTTCAGCTTCAGCATCAGTCCTTCCAATGAACACCCAGGACTGATCTCTTTTAGGATGGACTATTTGGATCTCCTTGCAGTCCAAGGGACTCTCAAGAGTCTTCTCCAACACCACAGTTCAAAAGCATCAATTCTTTGGCACTCAGCTTTCTTTAGAGTCCAAATTTCACTTCCATACATGACTACTGGAAAAATCATAGCCTTGATGAGACAGACCTTTTTTGGCAAAGTAATGTCTCTGCTCTTTAATATGCTGTCTAGGTTGGTCATAACTTTCCTTTCAAGGAGTAAAGGTATTTTAATATCATGGCTGTAGTCACCATCTGCAGTGACTTTGAAGCCCTAAAAAAATAAAGTCTGCCACTGTTATCATTCTTTCTCCATCAATTTGCCATGATGTGATGGGACTGGATGCCATGATCTTAGTTTTCTGAATGCTGAGTGTTAAGACGACTTTTCCCTCTCCTGTTTCACTTTCATCAAAAGGCTCTTTAGTTCTGCACTTTCTGCGATAAGGGTGGTGTCATCTGCATATCTGAGGTTATTGATATTTCTCCGAGCAACCTTGATTCCAGCTTGTGTTTCATCCAGACCAGCATTTTGCATGATGTGCTCTGCTTATAAGTTAAATAAGCAGGGTGACAATATACAGCCTTGATATACTCCTTTTCCTATTTGGAACCAGTCTGTTGTTCCGTGTCCAGTTCTAACTGTTGCTTTCTTACATGCATACAGATTTCTCAAGAGGCAGGTCAGGTGGTCTGGTATTCCCATCTCTTTCAGAATTTTCCACAGTTTATTGTGATCCTCACAATCAAAGGCTTTGGCATAGTCAATAAAGCAGAAATATATATTTTTCAGAAACTTTCTTGCTCTTTTGATGATCCAGTGGATGTTGGCGATTTGATCTCTGGCTCCTCTGCCTTTTGTAAAACCAGGTTGAACATCTGGAAGTTCACGGTTCATGTATTGCTGAAGCCGGGCTTGGAGAATTTTGTGCATTACTTTACTAGCGTGTGAGATGAGTGCAATTGTGTGGTAGTTTGAGCATTCTTTGGCATTGCCTTTCTTTGGGATTGGAATGAAAACTGACCTTTTCCAGTCCTGTGGCCACTGCTGAGATTTCCAAATTTGCTGGCATATTGAGTGCAGCACTTTCACAGCATCATCTTTCAGGATTTGAAATCACTCTACTGGAATTCCATCACCTCCACTAGCTTGTTTGTAGTGATGCTTTCTAAGGCCTACTTGACTTCACATTCCAGGATGTCGGGCTCTAGGTAAGTGATCACACCATCGTGATAATCTGGTCATAAGGCCTTTTTTGTACAGTTCTGTGTATTCTTGCCACCTCTTAATACCTTCAGCTTCGGTTAGGTCCATACCACTTCTGTCCTTCATTGAGCCCATCTTTGCATGAAATGTTCCCTTGGTACCTAATTTTCTTGAAGAGATCTCTAGTCTCTTCCATTCTATTGTTTTCCTCTATTTCTTAGCACTGATAACTGAGGAAGGCTTTCTTATCTCTCCTTGCTATTCTTTGGAACTCTGCATTCATATGGGTTTATCTTTCTTTTTCTCCTTTATTTTTCACTTTTCTTCTATTCACAGCTCTTTGTAAGGCCTCCACAGATAGTCATTTTGCTTTTTTGCATTTCTTTTTCTTGGGGGTGGTCTTGATCCCTGTCTCCAGTACAATGTCACGAACCTCCATCCATAGTTCATCAGGCACTCCATCTATCAGATCTAGTCCCTTAAATCTATTTCTCACTTCCACTGTATAATCATAAGGGGTTTGATTTAGGTCATACCTGGATGGTCTAGTGGTTTTCCCTATTTTCTTCTATTTAAGTCTGAATTTGGCAATAAGGAGTTTATGATCTGAGCCACAGTCAGCTCCTGGTCTTGTTTTTGTTGACTGTATAGAGCTTCTCCATCTTTGGCTGCAAAGGATATAATCAGTCTGATTTTGGTGTTGACCATCGTGTGATGTCCATGTGTAGACTCTTCTCTTGTGTTGTTGGAAGAGGGTGTTTGCTATGACCAGTGCATTCTCCTGGCAAAACTCTATTAGCCTTTCCCCTGCTTTATTTTGTACTCCAAGGCCAAATTTGCCTGTTACTCCATTTGCATTCCAGTCTCCTTTAATGAAAAGGACATCTTTTTGGAGTGTTAGTTCTAAAAGATCTTGTAGGTCTTCATAGAACTGTTCAACTTCAGCTTCTTCAGCACTTGGATTACCATGGTATTGAATGGTTTGCCTTGGAAACGAACAGAGATCATTCTGTCATTTTTGAGACTGCATCCAAGTACTGCATTTTGGACTCTTTTGTTGACCTTGATGTCTACTCCACTCCTTCTAAGGAATTCTTGTCTACAGTAGTAGACATAATGGTCATCTGAGTTAAATTCACCAATTCCAGTCCATTTTAGTTTGGTGATTCCTAAAATGTCGACGTTCACTCTTGCCATCTGCTGTTTGACCACTTCCAATTTGCCTTGATTCATGGACCTAACATTCCAGGTTCCTATGCAATATTTCTCCTTACAGAGTCAATCTTTACTTCCATCACCAGTCACATCCACAACTGAGTGTTGTTTTTGCTTTGGCTCCATCTCTTCATTCTTTCTGGAGTTATTTCTCCACTGATCTCCAGTAGCATATTGGGCACCTACTCACCTGGGGAGTTCATCTTTCAGTGTCCTATCTTTTGCCTTTTCTTACTGTTCATGGGGTTCTCAAGGCAAGAATACTGAAGTGGTTTGCCATTCCCTTCTCCAGTGGACCACATTCTATCATAAAATTAGGGCTAACCAATATGATTAACTTAAAGCTCAACATTCAGAAAACTAAGATCATGGCATCCAGTCCCATCACATCATGGCAGATAGATGGGGAAACAGTGGAAACAGTGTCAGACTTTATTTCTGTGGGCTCCAAAATCACTGCAGATGGTGCCTGCAGCCATTAAATTAAAAGACGCTTGCTCCTTGGAAGGAAAGTTATGACCAACCTAGACAGCATATTAAAAAGCAGGGACATTACTTTGCCAACAAAGGGTCCATCTAGTCAAGGCTATGGTTTTTCCAGTAGTCATGTATGGATATGAAAGTTGGACTGTGAATAAAACTGAGCACTGAAGAATTGATGTTTTTGAACTGTGGTGTCGGAGAAGACTCTTGAGAGTCCTTTGGACTGCAAGGAGATCCAACCCGTCCATCCTAAAGGAAGTCAGTCCTGAATATTCATTGGAAGGGCTGATGTTGAAGCTGAAACTCCAATACTTTGGCGATCTGATGTGAAGAGCTGACTCATTTGGAAAGTTCCTGATGCTGGGGAAAATTGAAGGCAGGAGGAGCAGGGAATGACAGAGAATTAGATGTTTGGATGGCATCACTGACTCAATGTAGATGCGTTTGAGTAAACTCTGGGAATCAGTGATGGACAGGGAGGCCTGGCGTGCTGCAGTCCATGGGGTTGCAAAGAGTAGGACATGACTGAGCGACTAAACTGAACTGAATATGATTTCTCAGCTCTGTTTTTGCTTTTCTTTCTTTTTTTTTTTTTTTTTTGCCAAATTAAGAAATTAAACATCAGACGTTAGTATCATTCAAAGAATTTAAAAAAATAAGAAAGTGAACAGATGTAATAGTATAAAATATATTTGAAAAATACAGATTTAAAAACATAGTACCAGTATGTTTAACCATATTTAACCAGTATATTTAGGTTTTGTTTTCAGTCACTAAATTGAACCCAACTCCTTTGAGACCCCACGGACTGTAGCCCAGCTGGCTCTTCTGTCCATGGGATTTTCCAGGCAAGAATCCTAGAGTGGGTTGTCATTTCCTTCTCCAGGGGATCTTTCTGACCCAGGGATCAAACCCAAGTCTCCTGCATTGGCAGGTGGATTCTTTCCCACAGAGCCACCTGGGAAGACCATATTTAAGCTAATGCTGGTTTATAGACTAAACAGTGCTCTCTATGCTGAGATTCTTGATTCTAATGTCCTCACACTTTGCATGTGGACTAATACTAAGAAGGCTACATGTGCATCCCCCTCCCATAATCCATCCTTCTGTCCCCCCGTACCATTTCCTCCCTTTGTATTGCTCTTATTTTCTTCCCCTCACTCGTTCTGCCAGTCATTTGTGGCTCCTATGAGGACACTTGTTTCATTTAAGCCATATTACTTGCAATGCTTCTGCCTCCAAAGAGTAGTAGAACCAATTCAAATGAGTTTCTCCCATAAGAAACAGCATAACATGAAATCTAAAGTACAGTGGGCTTCAATATTGATCCAATACAGCTACCCTGGCTCAAGATTCCTCCTTCTCTGTCCCCCTCTGTAGGCCAGCAAACTAGCTGGTAGCAAGAGAGCGAAAGTCATCTTTAACCTTACATTTACATAGTGCAAGACCATGAGAAATTGAGAAAAGGTCACTGCCAGAGTTGTTAACAAGATAAAGAGAGACACTCCAAAAGTACCCATAAAAATCCCCTTGTCATCACTTGCCCAGTTGGGTCTCAAGTCTGTTCCTCTTACTAAATAGCAAAGTAGAATTACCCTTAAATCAGTCTAGGTCATTCCTAGGATTGGGACATATGGGGGGTCTTTGAAAATGAGTAAATTGCAAAAACAAGTCAAGATTCCATTTGGAAGAAAGGAAGTGGTTTCTGAAGCTGCAGTAACAGTATCTACTGAAGTCTCTTCCATTATTCATCCAATATTCTCACATGAGCTACATGCATACACTCTCAAAACTGCTTATTCCCATAAAAAATGCATTAATCTCCTCTCAAAAATTAGACAATACAAAGTCTTGCTGATGCTCTCAAATTGTAGTGCTGGAGAAGGCTGTTGAGATTCCCTCGGACTGCAACGAGATCAAAACAGTCAAGCCTAAAGGAAATCAACCCTGAATATTTACTGGAAGGTCTGATGCTGGCTAAAACATGAATACTCTGTCCACTTGATGTGAAAAGTCATTGGAAAAGACCCTGATGCTGGGAAAACTTGAACACAAGAGAAAGGGGTGGCAGAGTATGAGATGGTTAGATAGCATCACTGACTCCATGGACATGAATTTGAGCCAACTCTGGGAGATAGTGAAGGGCAGGAAAGGCTGCTGTTCTATAGTCCATGGGGTTGCAAATAGTCAGACATGACTCAACTACTGTAGGAGACATGGGTTCCATTCCTGGGTTGGGAAGATCCCTTGGGGAAGGAAACGGCCACCCACCCCAGTATTCTTGCCTGGAAAATCCCATGGACAGAGGAGCCTAGTGGACTGTAGTCCATGTGGTCACAAAGAATCAGACATGACTTAGTGACTAAACTATAACAGCAAGATTACTTCTTTACGTTAAGTTCTTACTGATAACTGCAAGAGGCAGCAGATGAAGCCCCAAATCCAGATTTGTTTTTTCCATCGCAGTCCCTTAAAATTCAACCATCAGTAGTCATCATAGATTAGAGTTTGGCTCACTATATTGCTTCGGCATGGGAAAAACTGCCAACAACCCAGCCCAGAAAAAAAAAAAAAATTTCTAGCCACCTTACCCCTGCCTCCTTCCCATGGTATCTGTCCCTGTTTTAGGCTTGTTCCCTGCAATAGCTCATTTCTGGTCATCAAATTATGTGGGATACAAGAAACAGGAAAAAAATGTGAATGCTCTTATCACCAAAGTCCTAGTAAAAGCTGTGCTCTTGGAAATATATTTTGGAAACACTCGTTGAACACAAGACAGTAAACAGTACAGCGATTTCTTTAGAAGGAGTGATTTGATGTTATGGCAGAAAACAGCAGACTCTTAATGAAGACAGCTGCATACTCCTGCCATTCATCAGCACAAAGGTTTCCTTTTGTAATGGGTTAAGTGGGTAGGTGATTAAAATATGAGAAATGGTTATTTTCTACCACAAATGTCTGTACTTAGCTGGTATAGAGATTCAAAATTGAGTGTCTAAACTCTAGAAACTTACAGGGATTTCTGTTATTAATATTTAAAGACCTGTCTTCAACTTGTCAAGATAAATATCTCCATATATTGTTTATTTTCAGGTGCTAGAATCTCTATGTATACATTTGGTCTAAAATCAACCTTATGTTTTCTGTCTTCTGTTTGGATTGTCTTTAGGAGATGACAGTAACTAATTCACAGGTCGGAATTTAAAAATCCTGTACATATTAGCTCCTTTCTGTGATGATTTACTGACATCTTAGACATTCTACTTACTCTCATTTAAAAAAAATTAGATGTATTGCATTTATGATATGCCATGGATAGCTCTTTCTTATCTCCTCTCATCAATTTTTATAGGTCTTCCAGTGCTGCATGGATCCAATACTCCTAGATTATTTAAAATCCCTAAATATCCCCTGAAATATGAGAACCTACGATAGTTGCTGGTGGAATTCATGAATTTTCCCTGGAAATTTATGTCACAGATGCAGTGTTGAGACTTTTTATCCTTTTGGTTTGACTTCTCTGCCAGCTGTCTCCTGAGCTCTGGGTGAATATATTTATCTTAGTTTGTCTGAAAAGGCACTCCGGGATCCGCAATCTGAACTTGATGAAGGATTGACCATTGAAAGTGGCTTTTTAAAAGACATTTTGGTTAAAAGTCGTTTCAACAAAGAAAAACAACTTGTAGAAAGTGTATACATAGTCAGTAATATTCTAGAGATAGGCAGGCCCTAGAGGGCAGTCAGCGAATCTCATACCAGTGCTCATTTTTAAATTCTCCAGCCTGGCTGAGAACTAAATTTCTTCTTACAGAAGTAGAGGCTGCTATACTCATGATCTCCTTTCCCAAGGATCAGAGGAAAGCAGATCACATGATCAAATACCTGGTTTCAATTTGGAATATCATCTATTCCTGGGAAGATTCTCCCCTGACCCATAATCTTTCTATTGAGATGGGAAAAGATGCTTTCCACCGAGTGCCAGGAAAATAAACACACCCGTGATGGATCACCAACTGAGTAATGTCAGTAAACCTAATCCTGGAAAGAAGCAGTTGCACACAGAGGAAAGGCACTTCTCACCTTATATCTGCAGAACAAATGCCCTTGAGAACACAGCTTTGATTCTGCAGAACGGAATTTGAAAGATTCCCCAGAGTGCCTTCTAAAATATAGACCTTTAGTTTCAAAAGATGCTCTGATGATCTCACTTGTAATTAATAACTGCTTACTGAAGAATGAACAGGGTTTTTATACTAAAATGTCTCTTTGACATAGACTATTGCTAAAATAAAACCTGGGAAACACACCCAGACACACATTAAAATCAAAATACACGCATGATCCCTGATACAGATATAGGAACAAGAAAGGGTGAGATCGAATTGACAGAGGGAGAGAATTGAAGGAAAAGGGCTGATGGAGAAGGAAAGAAGGGAAGACCAGGAGAAAAAAAAATGAAGAATAAAGCAAGTTCTGATTAGACTGTGAGTCTGAAAAGCCCCTCTCCTTTCCAGCCCTTTGAGAGTTGACTTATCTGACAACCCTGTTCACAGCTCTCCAATGTCCCTCTCTTCCTCCAAACTTTAGAGCCTTTGATGACTAGAATTACCAGAGTAGCCCTCGGGAAGGAAACTGCTAATCTGTGCTGAAGCGTCAGTGACCAGATCTATGGACACCTAGAGACCAAGCTGCAGGCTGGACCTGGCTCCCAGGTCAGAAGTTCAAGGTCTCCATCCCACTCAGCCTCGGACGCGGTGGACGTGAAGCCACCCACAGCCCCCAGGACCACCAGTTACCACATGTACTGAAAACTGGCCTAAAAATGATGCTCCATCTCAGAAAGAGGCATGGCTTTTCTCCAGTGCATTTGTTTTTAATGTTTAACAAGCTGACAGGAGCGATTACTCATGGACTCAGGGCAGACTTACTGGTTACTCCAACACAAACAAATCATCACCAGGCTGTCAGGACCTGCACAGTGTCCGTTCTACAAAACAGGCCTCATGAAAAGTGAGCCATCCTCTCCAATTCCTCGCCCCACTCCCCAAACTATTGTTTGTTGTGTTTTCATTAAAAAGGTGGGAGGAAAGATTTTCCACAAAGGTGGGTTGTGGGAAACAAACAGAACTGGGGTGGGTCTGAAAGGCCCATAACCAGGTCACCATCTGCTTTCATTCCTTAATCAGATAAAAGCTCTCCTCCAAACCGTTTATGCTCCCAGCTAAATTGTCTACGAAGGTGCCATGCCCTCGAGCCTTAGACATTCAGAATAAGTAAACCCCACCACACTCCATGTTAGGAAACATTCTGGAACTCATCACTGGACCAAACGTCACTCCCTTGTAAACGAATCACTTAATTTTTTTAATGTGTTCCCTGAAATACAAAGCTAGTTCAAGTTTTCAGTGATTTAATGCTGATCTTGCTGTAAACTCTGGGCTGGGACTCCCAGCAGGATTTGATGCAGAAGCAAAAGGGGAGTTGGAGGCTGCGGTTTCCGATTCATGAAGGTCTCCGAAGGGAACACACCGGCATACCGTTTCATTTCTGACCTGAGCGTGAGAGCTGGCCTCCTCCTGCTTTCTCAGCCTCCTGCCCTCCTGACTTACGAAACAGAGTCTCCGAGCCCCTCAGAGTGGGCTGCAGCACCAGACCCCACAGCTGGCCTGCATGCTCGGAGGAACACAGCAGCTTAGGACAGATCAGAGAAAGTCACTCTTAAGGATCATGTGAGGAGAGTCAGCGTCATTAGCACAGTAACCTGGGTGGCCCAGACCTGCCAAGTCCCCTTTGAGCCCCCAGCTTGGCTTCCAGGCTTTGATTAATGGATGGTATTAGCAATTAGGAGACCCTCGCATGATGGAATCGCTATACCTTCCAAGGCAGTTTTTATCTTTTGCTCAAAGGTAATGAAGAGTAAACAAGGAGTGGAGATAAACTCAGGCAGACAAGAATCAAATCCCCTCCATAACACCACAATTCTTCATTTCTGTGGTTCTGAGAATTCAACCCACCAAAGGGGCCAAAGAGCCCATTTGTTTGCAAGAACTGATGAATAATTCTGCACTTTTGACTCAGCTGAATGTTTTCTTTGCATTTGTCCAGGTATTTGAAGAAGATAAGAGCTAAATGACAGTTTAAAAGGTATTAAGTAAATGTACACACAAACATAAGCGATCACATCTACCTTAGAGGTCCTTCAGACCAGCAGATGTCACATCAATACAGGCAACTGATGATACTGCTCACCTTTTAAAAAGTGTCCTGCAGCCATCTGGGTCTGTTAACATTTTTCACTGAATTAGTGCCTGTGATTTGGGCAAGGGAAAGAAAAAATGTAAGATGTTAACTAAAGCTAAGAGCCAGGGGGACTTGCTTTGTCTTCAGTGTGCCTTTCACTTAAGGGTCACGAGATTCAATTTCATCTCTCATAGATAAGGTCAGACACCTCCCCCTTGTGGTTCAGTGTAACTGGCTCAATCCTGTTACCATCCACGTTCAGATACTGTGCTTCCACAGGTAGGGCCCTGGACAAGCAAACAGGTGAGTGACATTTGTGTCATTGCCACCAATCATATGGTCCTCAAGCGAGGATGAACCACAATGAGCATAGGACCTTAACACTAGCGAGAATTAATTCAGGACATACTTGTCGACATACAGTGAATTTCACCTGGAAATCTCAGTGTTCTGTTATTGGCTATATCATTAGCACAGGTTGTTGGGATTATTTTTAAAAATTGTGTGCAGCATGCATAAGTAAAGGAAGGGATAAAAATTACTCAAGAATATGTTAAGAGTATCTACAAATCAGTAAAAGAAAATATTCACACACTATTAGAAATTGAGCAAAGTAAATGAACAGGCAATACATGAAGAATTTTTACTGCCAATTAATACAGAAAATAAACTGATTATCATTCGTGGTCAAGTAAATATTAATTATAACAATAACTAAATATTATTTTTCACACAGTAGATTTGAAAAAAAATTTAAGTGATTGAAAAAAAGTGAGAAACTGGCGGTATCATACAATTTTAATTGGAGTGCTGTACTCAGTCGCTCAACTCTTTGCAACTTTAAGAACTATAGTCTTCCAGGTTCATCTGTCCATGGGGATTCTCCAGGCAAGAATACTGGAGTGATCCCCATCCTGAACCCCCCTTCCCTCCTCCCTCCCCGTACCACCCCTCTGGGTCGTCCCAGTGCACCAGCCCCAAGCATCCAGTATCATGCATCAAACCTGGACTGGCTATTCGTTTCATATATGATATTAAACATGTTTCAATGCCATTCTCCTAAATCACCCCACCCTTTCCCTCTCCCACAGAGTACAAAAGCCTGTTCTATACATATATGTCTCTAATTAACCTCCAATTAAAATAAATAAATTTATATTAAAAAAAAAAAAGGAATACTGGAGTGAGTTGCCATGCCCTCTTCCAGGGATCTTCCCAACCCAGGGATTGAACCCGGATCTCCCACATTGCAGGCAGATTTGTTACCGTCTGAGTCACCAGGGGAGCCTTTTAATGGGAATATAAATTGGTAAAATATTTATTAAGTGCTGATTGTCAGTACCGTCAAAAATGTAATTTTTGTTTGATCTAGAAATTGGAGTTCTAGGAAACTCTTTTTATAAGAACATTCCTAAAGAAAAAAACTTTTGCATTTAAGAATATTTATCGCTACATCTGGCATAGTAGTAAATATTATAAATGTGCATCAGTGCTCTTAATTCTTTCCTTTATCAGGTTTGTGGGAACATGAAGTTGTCCACTGATCTGGGAATGTTAATATCCCTTCTCTCCTCCCCCCAGAATTCTATTAGTTTTGATTCGGGAACATTCCACAGCTTGAATAAGGTCCCAAGAGCTCTTTTCTGCTTCTTCTGGTGTCAAACAGCACAGCAAGTTTGAGAACTGGCATATTGCATAAACCCCCTTTCTTATGTGTCTGACTGCTATTTCATACATTCAGCTACATCCTACCCTAAAAGCCCAAATAAATACCAGAGAGAATGGCGCTCATCTCCTGCTGTTGGAACTCCCACATAGGTTGTAAGACTCACTCCTCATAGTCTGATGCCATTTCTTTAAAGGGAATCATGCCAAGTGCCTTGGCTAAATACATCTTATTTACACACTTGGGGCAAAGAGAAATAGATTAAGTATGGGCTGTGTGGGATTAGGGATGGCTTCTGGAACTGGAAAACTTGGCTACTCTCTACTGCCCTGCATTCATGAAGGTTGGAATGAAGGGACTGCTATCAGTAAAAACAATAAACATCCTCCAGAGAAACAGAGCCTCTTAGAATGGAGAACAGCCAATGGATTCATGGTTGGAGCAGAAACATCAACATGTGCTCTGGTCCAGCCTGAATTCTCAATCACAACTTCTCAGATGCTGTAGTCTCAGGCAGGTACACTGAGATGGCCGACCACAGAGGATAAGTTACACCTGACTCCACAAGTCAGTTACCTTCATTCTCCAGACTATTGTTGCCTCTTCTTTTCTATCTTCATTTTACTTTCCTAATAGTGTAGATAATAGTCATAAGAAGAAAAGATATCAGTTTGAACATTGACAGTATACCAGGCACCAGGAGGTACTGTACTGAAATTCAGTTAACTCAGAAAATAATCTACTTGAGGTAAATGACATTGTACCTATTTTAGACATTGTAATTTGAAGCTCAGAGAGTTTAAAAGGCTCACCAGTAGTCACACATCAACTTCCCTTGGCTTCCATTTACAAATTCTCAACTCTGTCTAAAACGGCAAGATAACAAAATAGAGGAAGATTAATGACAAACAACAAATCTAAGTGTAGGTAAGAAACCTGAAAAAAACAAAGAGCACTTTTTTTAAAAAGATCACAATTTACCTTTTCCATTCTATTTCGGTGGGGCTGAACCTCATTTCACTTCAGTCTTGATGGAATAAAACTCAGAGAATCAAATTTGTAGATTACTCAAGATGATAGCTCCTTGTAGACATGAAAGACTCCTTTATTGGAAGAAATAAAAGGAAAATAACCCCAAAATCACAACCTTAGAATTATAACCTTATTCAAAAGCCAAAAAGCAGTACCAGTTATCTGTTAAATTCATGCATACTTAAAAATTCAATAATGACTGTGTTGTGAATACCAACTTCAAAAAATGATCAGACTTGTGTATAATGAATATGCTTTCATATAAAAGGGAAAATAAATGACACTTCTTTGCCATAAATTAGAATTTATGCCTATCAGGATTTTCCAGAACATTTCTATTTAAAAATAGCATAAATATATGTATATAGGATAGGCTTCCTTCATAGCTCAGTAGGTAAAGAAATTGCCTGCAATGCAGGAGACCCAGTTTCGATTCCTAGGTCAGGAAGATCCCCTGGAGAAAGAGATGGCAACTCACTCCAGTATTCTTGCCTGGAAAATCCCATGGACAGAGGACCCTTGCAGGCTACAGTCCATGGGATCACAAGAGTCGGACATGACTTAGGGACTAAATTACCCAAACCATATATATATGTATGTATATGCACTGTATCCTAGTTGTTTTTATTAAATATATTTAGCATATTTTATTAAACATATTTGGTTACTTTAGTTTTAAAAATTGAAGATGTTTTTATCTGTGATCAAAAAATATCCATATCAAGAAAAATGTTATCATTTTCATTTTGATGTTAAAAAAGAGAGAAGCAAGCACTCACTTAGATTACTTGCCAGGAGCGATAGAAGACACAGGCATGTACATATCTTCTGTGCTCCCTGTTTTGGATTTTTATTTTTTCCTCCAGAGTCTTTCATGTACACAACATGGAATTTTGCAGTGATTAAAAAGAGTTATTGATTTGGGTCATTGATATTAGTGCTTTAGTTTCCCACTGAGCACAAAAAGGATCAAAAACATAATGGTAGATGCTTAGCCTCTAGGGTGGGCTTTCCAGGTGACCCTAGTGTTAAAGGACATGCTTGCCGGTGCAGGAGGCATAAGAGATGTGGGTTCAATCCCTGAGTTGGGAGGATCCCTTGGAGGAGAGTATGACAACACACTCCAGGGTTCTTGCCTGGAAAATCCCATGGACAGAGAGCCTGGTGGGCTACAGTCCATAGGATCACAGAGTCTGACACCACTAAAGGGACTTAGTATGCATGCACGCAGTCCCTAGGGTACCATATTTATACAGGAAAGCCCAAAGAATGAAATGAATGCATAAAAAGCTATAAAATGTTACTCACATTCCTATTTTCAGGGGGTAAAATAATTTGATCATAGACGTGTACTTCATAAAATTGAAATAACTTAATGTAATTGTTTTTGTTTTTATTCCTGTGTTAAAACATGACAAGGGAAGGCTGAATTTACATAATCCTGGATGGCATCACCAACTCAATGGACATGAGCCTGAGCAAGCTCCAGGAGTTGGGGATGGACAGGGAAGCCTGGCGTGCTACAGTCCATGGGGTCGCAAAGAGTCAGACAGGACTAAGACGTTGAACTGAACTGAACTGAGGACAGAAAAAAACCAGAAAGGTCCTGGTTTTAAGCACAAGAAAATAAAGACCTGTAAGTTGTTCCTGAGGCACTGAAGAACCCCATCACCCAAGGCTGGATTCATTGAAGGAGGCATGCACTGAGATAACTGAAAACACTGCTCTTTTTTTATGCTGGTTATTATTTAACTTATATCCAGAGCACATCATGAGAAATGCTGAGGTGGAAGAAGCACAAGCTGGAATCAAGACTGCCGGAAGAAATATCAATAACCTCAGATATGCAGATGATACCACCCTTATGGCAGAAAGTGAAGAGGAACTCAAAACCATCTTGATGAAAGTGAAAGAGGAGAGTGAAAAGGTTGGCTTAAAGCTCAACATTCAGAAAACGAAGATCATGGCATCTGGTCCCATCACTTCATGGCAAATAGATGGAGACACAGTGGAAACAGTGTCAGACTTTATTTTGGGGGGCTCCAAAATCACTGCAGATGATGACTGCAGCCATGAAATTAAAAGATGCTTACTCCTTGGAAGAAAAGTTATGACCAACCTAGATAGCATATTCAAAAGCAGAGATATTACTTTGCCAACAAAGGGTCCATCTAGTCAAGGCTATGGTTTTTCCAGTAGTCATGTATGGATGTGAGAGTTGGACTGTGATGAAAGCTGAGTGCTGAAGAACTGATGCTTTTGAACTGTGGTGTCAGAGAAGACTCTTGAGAGTCCTTTGGACTGCAAGGAGATCCAACCAGTCTATCCTAAAGGAGATCAGTCCTGGGTGTTCTTTGGAAGGAATGATGCTAAAGCTGAAACTCCAGTACTTTGGCCACCTCATGCGAAGAGTTGACTTATTGGAAAAGACTCTGATGCTGGGAGGGACTGGGGGCAGGAGGAGAAGGGGACAACAGAGGATGAGATGGCTGGATGGCATCACCGACTCGATGGACGTGAGTTTGAGGGAACTCCGGGAGTTGGTGATGGACAGGGAGGCCTGTGTGCTGCAATTCATGGGGTCGCAAAGAGTCGGAGACGACTGAGCGACTGAACTGAAGTGAAGGGGATGCAGGAGTGGCGGGTGCACAGTGCAGGAGTGGCTGACAGGAGATACCCCACGTCTAAGGTCTGGAGTGGTGGCCATGAGGAGTGACCCTACATCCAAGGTTAGGAGTCGTGGCTGTGAGGAGATACCCCAAGTCCAAGGTAAGGAGCTGCGGCTGTGCTTTGCTGGAGCAGCCATGAACAGACACCCCACATCCAAGGTAAGAAAAACCCAAGACAGACAGTAGGCGCTGAGAGAGGGCATCAGAGGGCAGACAGACTGAAACCATAATCATAGACAACTAGTCAATCTGATCACATGGACCACAGCCTTGTCTAACTCAATGAAACTAAATCATGCCATGTGTGGTCTCCCGAGATGAATAGGTCATGATGGAGAGGTTTGACAAAATGTGGTCCACTGGAGAAAGGAATGGCAAACCACTTCAGTATTCTTGCCTTGAGAACCCCATGAACAGCATGAAAAGGCAAAAAGATAGGACACTGAAAGATGAATTCCCCAGGTTGGTAGGTGCCCAATATGCTACTGGAGATCAGTGGGGAAATAACTTCAAAAAGAATGAAGGGATGGAGCCAAAGCAAAAACAACACCCAGGTGCAGATGTGACTGGTGATAGAAGCAAGTTCCAATGTTGTTAAGAGCAATATTGCATAGGAACCTGGAATGTTAGGTCCATGAATCAAGGCAAATTGGAAGTGGTCAAACAGCAGATGGCAAGAGTGAACATCCACATTTTAGGAATCAGCTAGTTAAAATGGATTGGAATGGGTGAATTTAACTCAGGTGACCATTATATTTACTACTGTGGCCAGGAATCCCTTAGAAGAAATGGAGTAGCCATCATAATCAGCAGAATAGCCCAATATGCAGTACTTGGATGCAATCTCAAAAATGACAGAATGATTTCTGTTCGTTTCCAAGGCAAACCATTCAATATCATGGTAATCCAAGACTATGCCCCAACCAGTAACACTGAAGAAGCTGAAGTTGAATGGTTCTATGAAGACCTACAAGACCTTTTGGAACTAACACCCCAAAAAGATGTCCTTTTTATTATAGGGGACCGGAATGCAAAAGCAGGTAGTCAAGAAATACCTGGAGTAACAGGCAGAATTGGCCTTGGAGTACAGAATGAAGCAGAGCAAAGGCCAATAGAATTCTGCCAAGAGAACACACTGGTCATAGCAAACACCCCCTCTTCCAACAACACAGGAGGAGACTCTACACATGGACATCATCAGATGGTCAGCACTGAAATCAAATTGATGTTTTTTGCAGCCAAAGATGGAGAAGCTCTATACAGTCAACAAAAACAAGACCAGGAGCTGACTGTGGCTCAGATGATGAACACTTTCTTGCCAAATTCAGACTTAAATTGAAGAAAGTGGGGAAAACCATTAGACCATTCAGGTATGACCTAAATAAAATCCCTTATGATTATACACTGGAAGTGAGAAATAGATTTAAGGGCCTAGATCTGATAGACAGAGTGCCTGATGAACTATGGAATGAGGTTCATGACACTGTACAGGAGACAGGGATCAAGACCACCCCCAAGAAAAAGAAATGAAATTAAGCAAAATGACTGTCTGAGGAGGCCTTACAAACAGCTGTGAAAAGAAGAGAAGCAAAAAGCAAAGGAGAAAAGGAAAGATATACCCATTTGAATGCAGAGTTCCAAAGAATAGCAAGGAGACATAAGAAAGCCTTCCTCAGTGATCAAAGCAAAGAAATAGAGGAAAACAACAGAATGGGGAAGACTATAGATCTCTTCAAGAAACTTAGACATACCAAGGGAACATTTCATGCAAAGATGGGCTCAATAAAGGCCAGAAATGGTATGGCCCTAAAAGAAGCAGAAGATATTAAGAAGAGGTGGCAGGAATACACAGAAGAACTATGTAAAGAAGATCTTCACAACCCAGATCACCTAGAGCCAGACATCCTGGAATGTGAAGTCAAGTGGGCCTTAAGAATCATCACTATGAACAAGGTTAGGGGAGGGATGAAATTCTAGTTGGGCTGTTTCAAATCCTAAAACATGATGCTGTGAAACTGCTGCACTCAATATGCGAGCCATTTTGGAAAACTCAGCAGTGGCCACAGGAATGGAAAAGGTCAGTTTTCATTCCAATCCCAAAGAAAGGCAATGCCAAAGAACTGCTGCACAATTGTACTCATCTCACGTGATAGTAAAGTATTGCTCAAAATTCTCCAAGCCAGGCTTCAGCAATACCTGAACCGTGAATTTCCAAATGCTCAAGCTGGTTTCAGAAAAGGCAGAGGAACCAGAGATCAAATTGCCAGCATCTGCTGGATCATTGAAAAAGCAACAGATTTCCAGAAAAAACATCTATTTCTACTTTATTGACTATGCCAAAGCCTTTGACTGTGTGGATCACAATAAACTGTGGAAAATTCTGAAAGAGATGGGAATACCAGATCACCTGACCTGCCTCTTGAGAAACCTGTATGCAGGTCAGGAAGCAACAGTTAGAACTGGATATGGAACAACAGACTGCTTCCAAATAGGAAAAGGAGTACGTCGAGGCTGTATATTGTCACCCTGTTTATTTAACTTATATGCAGAGTGCATCATGAGAAACGTTGGACTGGATGAAGCACAAGCTGGAATCAAGATTGCTGGGAGAAATATCAATAACCTCAGATATGCAGATGACACCACCCTTATGGCAGAAAGTGAGGAAGAACTAAAGAACCTCTTGGTGAAAGTGAAAGAGGAGAGTGAAAAGTTGGCTTAAAATTCAACATTAAGAAAACTAAGATCATGGCATCTAGTCCCATTACTTCATGGGAAATAGATGGGAAAACAGTGGAAACAGTGGCTGATTTTATTTTTGGGAGCTCCAAAATCACTGTAGATGGTAACTGCAGCCATGAAATTAAAAGACGCTTGCTCCTTGGAAAAAAAGTTATGACCAACTTAGACAGCATATTAAAAAACAGAGACATTACTTTGCCAACAAAGATCTGTCTTGTCAAGGCTATGATTTTTCCAGTAATCATGTATGGATGTGAGAGTTGGACTATAAAGAACCTGAGTGCCAAAGAATTGATGCTTCTGAACTCTGGTGCTTGAGAAGACTCTTGAGAGCCCCTTGGACTGCAAGGAGATCCAATCAGTCCATCCTAAAGGCAACTGGTCCTGAATATTCATTGAAGAACTGATGATGAAGCTGAAACTCCAATACTTTGGCCACCTGATGCGAAGAACTGACTCATTTGAAAAGACCTTGGTGCTGGGAAAGATTCAAGGTGGGAGGAGAAGGGGACGACAGAGTTTGAGATGGTTGGATGGCATCACCATTCAGTGGACATGAGTTTGAGTAAACTCAGGAATTAGTGATGGATAAGGAGGCCTGGCGTGCTGCAGTCTATGGGGTCGCAAACAGTCAGACACGACTGAGTGACTGAACTGAACTGAAGGGGATGTATTCAGCATGCAAACGAGGGCAAATGTCTACTTGTAAAAATGAACAACCTTGTCATTTAAAAATATTGATAACTAATAAATATGCTGATATCTTTCATGTCACAGTTGGGAAAAATGAACACTGGTTATTTAATTATTCGGGACCTGTCTTTTCTTATAATTTGGTAAAATGTTTTAAAAATTCAGTTGTGGTATTGATTTTTAATTTTCTTTTTTGTTTCTGTTTTAATTATATAACCACAAATCTAAGAAATTATACTTGGAAACATCCTTGATAAGGGGCTGAGAACACTTTTTAGTTGGGGATTAACTAAACTGAAATCATATTACTATTTGGATAAGTATGGAAGTCTAAATGGGGCTTCATGGAGGAAAATATTTGAAATCAGGACTGTCCATGCCAGGGAAGTTAAGACCTACCAGTGGGCAAAATAAATTCAAGTATCTTTCAATCTCTGCCTGTCACATTCTTACCTAACTGAGATTTGAAACAAGCTCTTTCAGTGCCTTTGTCTATGTGCTGAATATGACATTTCAGAATTACTGGTAATTGGAACCACCGGCTTCCTGTGCACAAGATAAAAGCATACAGAAACATGCTAATTTCCTAATTCCTCAGCTCCAATCTCACTCCTGCCAGAGAAAACACTCATTTCACCAGGGCTGTGTTTCCTAGAGAGTGCATAATGAAATATTCAGGTGATATTTGCCCAAGCCTGCTGCTATTTTTCCTCTGGATCAAAATGCATATACGTTATCTTCTTGTTAATTTTTTTCTTATTCTTTCTTACTCTCTCTCCCATCCTTCCTCCTTTTTTTTTCTTTCATTGTTTCCTTCTTAAATAGATGATGCTTTCAGTTCAAGCAAAACCTGGGGGTCTAGGACATTCCACACCAGAGAGCATATGCCTTTACCCTTCTCTGCAAACTGCCAATGTTCTGGGCAAGGAGTTACAGTCACTCACTGAGTCATGTCCAGCCTTTTGCAGCCACACAGCTTGTAGCCCAGCAGGCTCATCTGTCCATGGACTTTTCCAAGCAAGAATACTGGAGCAGGTTGCCATTTCCTATTCCAGAGGATCTTCCAGACCCAGGGATCGAACCCGTGTCTCTTGCTCTTCTTGTATTGGTAGGTGGTTTGTTTACCACTGTGCCACCTGGGGAAAATCTCTGTGCAAGGAACTACCTAGCAAAACAAGACCCCAAGGTCTCCGGTGCAAAAGTCCATGAGCAGGTTTACTTTCCCTCTGTCAGAGAGACAGATGGCCTCGAAGACTTTGAGGGACCCAGAAACAGAGCCTCTGACCACTCGGCCCCTGTCAGCTGTGCAGCTGTCTCTCCAGCCCGCCCAGGCTGCTCGAGGCTGGTCAGTACAGGCCCAGCTGCTGCTTCCTGCTCCACAGGCAGCTGCTGCAACAAACAGACCTACCTCTTGGAGCCCTTGACTGGGAAGATTGCCTTTCAGCCCATTGCTCTGTTAGACACTGATTAACCCTGCTGCATTTAGAGTAGGGGATTGCATCAATATCTATTGATCAGCTTTCACAGTATCATAATCCTCCTGCTCTGATCAGGGCAATCTGAGCCTCACCATCCAGCAGCCCCTTTTCCCCAGTCCATGGGTACCTTTGCCTGTACTTGTCGGGACTCGTGAGATGCTGAAGGGAAGGTGAGCTGTCGTGGTGAGTGATTGCAGTTCCGGGAGATTACTTCTGCTCCGATATCTGCTTCCCTCATAACCGTCTGCCTGTTCTAAGCCTCCTTGAGCACTTTTAACAAATAAGAACACTGTATGAAACAAAAATAGGATACTCTGAGCCTCCTTCCTGGATTAGAAATCACCATCACTTTCTGGCCAGGTAGAAACTGATGCAGGCAACTTCTGAGATCTGAAATCTTTCCAGTATCCATGACAACAAAGCCATTCCGCAAATTCGGTTTCATTCTCAAACCAGAGTTTATACATTGCTGTTTGTAATAGTGAAGTGGTTACCTTGGACTTGTTTCTCTCAGCTGGGTATTTTTCATTAACAAAAACTTTAGTGAGAAACAACCATTTCTTATACTTGATTTGCATTGATCTTTTTTTTCCTTTTAATTGTCCCTAAAACAATTAAATTTATTGATATGTTTAAGGAATCCCTGTGGGAATGCAGAAGTTTTAAAGGAATATTAATGGTGGTGCAATGGTAAAAAGCCACCTATGTAGGCAACACAAGAGAAGTGAGTTCAATCCCTGGGTTGAGAAGATCCCCTAGAGTGGAAAATGGCAACCCACTCCAGTATTCTTGCCTAGAAAATCCCATGAAGTCTTCTCCAGTACCATGGTTGAAAGGCACCAATTCTTTGGTGTTCTGCCTTCTTTATGGTTCGTGTCTCACAACTGTACATGATCACTGGGAAGACCATAGCCTTGACTATATGGCCCTTTGTCAGCAGAGTCATGTCTCTGCTTTCCAACACACTGTCTAGACTTACCGTAGCTTTCCTGCCGAGAAGCAATCGTCTTCTGATTTCATGGCTCCAGTCACCATCTGCAGTTGTTTTAGAGTCCAAGAGGAGGAAATCTGTCACCACTTCCACCTTTTCCCCTTCTATTTGCCATAAAGTGATGGGGCCAGAAATGGCAACCCACTCTGGTGTTCTTGCCTGGAGAATCCCAGGGATGGGGGAGTCTGGTGGGCTTCCGTCTATGGGGTCGCATAGAGTCGGACATGACTGAAGCGACTTAGCAGTAGCAGTAGCAGATGGGGCCGGATGCCATGATCTTAGTTTTTGTTTTTGTTTTAATGTTTAGTTTTATTTTCTTCTGTTAGGAAAATCCAAATCCATAAGTGGTAAGGTTTTGCACAAGGTTCCTATAGTCAGTCAAAAATAAAACTGGAAATTAAGCTCAAGCTTTTCTAGGCAAAAAAATAATCTAAATTAGCACATCATCTCATGGCTCTGGAGTCAGAAGATACAGATGAGAGTCCACACTGGTCATCATCATTTCTCTGAAAATCTAGATGTGAAAGCTGCCCCACCCATAGCCTTCTCAGAAAAAAGCAGCATCAGCTAATACTGGAAAGGCACCCCTGAACCCACTTGAAAGGTCACTCCTGGGCAGCCCAGCTGTAGCCTGGCAGGTGATCCAGTAAATTTCCCAATGTGAAGGGATTTGCCCCACAGGTCCTGTGGTAATGAATCAAGCAAAACAGAGGGGAGCTTTCTGGAGTGTGTACTGGAGAAAGTCGAGAGAGACTCATCAAATCATAGGCAAAGGCCAGCGACGCACCCTAGTGAGAAAAAGATGCTGTGAAAATGATGGCCTGTGAGAGTGAGAGAGAATCCAGACATTGGGTAAAATGCCTAGCTGCCAAGAACCCAGAAGGCTTCCCACCCATGGCTTTCCATGTCATTCTCTCTCTTATTCTATTTATTTGGCTGACGTTTTAATTAAGGGAAAACAAGTTTATCGTAACTTATTAACCCTTTTATGTATTTTACACAAAATGCTGACTTAATAATGCTGCTAATGCCTTTGACTGTGTAGATCACAATAAACTGTGGAAAATTCTGAAAGAGATGGGAATACCAGACCACCTGACCTGCCTCTTGAGAAACCTATATGCAGGTCAGGAAGCAACAGTTAGAACTGGACAGGGAACAACAGACTGGTTCCAGATAGGAAAAGGAGTCCGTCAAGGCTGTATATTGTCCCCCTGCTTATTTAACTTATATGCAGAGTACATCATGAGAAACACTGGACTGGAAGAAACACAAGCTGGAATCAAGATTGCTGGGAGAAATATCCCTAACCTCAGATATGCAGATGACACCACCCTTATGGCAGAAAGTGAAGAGGAACTAAAAAGCCTCTTGATGAAAGTGAAAGAGGAGAGTGAAAAAGCTGGCTTAAAGCTCAACATTCAGAAAACTAAGATCATGGCATTCAGTCCCATCACTTCATGGGAAATAGATGGGGAAACAGTGGAAACAGTGTCAGACTTTATTTTTTGGGCTCCAAAATCACTGCAGATGGTGACTGCAGCCATGAAATTGAAAGACGCTTACTCCTTGGAAGGAAAGTTATGACCGACCTAGATAGCGTATTCAAAAGCAGAGACATTACTTTGCCAACAAAGGTCTGTCTAGTCAAGGCTATGGTTTTTCCAGTGGTCATGTATGAATGTGAGAGTTGGACTGTGAAGAAAGCTGAGTGCTGAAGAATTGATGCTTTTGAACTGTGGTGTTGGAGAAGACTCTTGAGAGTCACTTGGACTGCAAGGAGATCCAAGCAGTCCATCCTAAAGGACCTAAAATCCTGGGTGTTCATCGGAAGGACTGATGCTGAAGCTGAAACTCCAGTACTTTGGCCACCTCATGCAAAGAGTTGACTCATTAGAAAAGACCCTGATGCTGGGAGGGATTGGGGGCAGGAGGAGAAGGGGACGACAGAGGATGAGATGGCTGGATGGCATCACTGACTCGATGGACGTGAGTCTGAGTGAACTCCGGGAGTTGGTGATGGACAGGGAGGCCTGGCATGCTGCTATTCATGGGGTCGCAAAGAGTCAGATAGGACTGAGTGGCTGAACTGAATTAAATGTGTTTAAATCATAATGCATTCCTGAAGCAATTTTCATTCTTCTCACATTAATCATAGAATCATCTCTCAAAGTAAACTCAGTCATAGAACTTTGCGTTAAAATTCAAAAGCACTGCCTTTAAAATCTGAAAACCCTGCAGGTATCATCCCTAACTTTGAGGCCCACAGATTACTTAAGAAAATACCCATATCCTTCCTGAAGTTCGGCTTCTCATCCATGAAGAGGGGGTGGTATATCCCTCTAACCAACACACTGACCTGAAAAATAAATGTCTGAATATATGTAAAAGTTTGTTGGAAATGCTAAAGCCTATCAAAGTAGAAGTTTGTTTTAACATCTGCAAAACACATTTATAATCATAAAGAACAAGTTAGGGCAAAAATATAGACACAGAAAAGTCTTCTCTGATTAAATGAACTATGAGTTGAGATATAGCATGGGTCTCTAGGTACAAAGGAATGAGAAGAGTTCTTAACACAGGAGTATAACATATCCCAAAGTCCTGTATAGGCGAACTGGTGTGCTGTTATCAACAGAAACTGGCTTAAGAGAGCTAACAGTGAAATTTTCAGAAATGTTGTAAGCTGATTGGTAAACACGGCCATGTTTTACAAGTTTGTTACATAATTTGTTTTGTAAAACAAATTATATCAGCTCATGATTAAGTAAATTATATTAAAAACTCATTACTCAGTTGTACCTTAGTAGTATGTCTTTTCTTTCGAGGCTTTATGTAGGTTTTATTTGTATGATAGAAATACTGCATAAGGGGCTGTTATGGTAGTTCAGTGGTAAAGAACCCACCTGCAATGCAAGAGACAGGTTTTGCTCCCTGGGTTGGGAAGATCCCCTGGAGAAGAGAATGGAAACCCACTCCAATATTCTTGCCTGGAAAAGTCCATGGACAGGGAAGCTTGGCTCTCTGCCATCCATAGGGTTTCAAAGAGTCAGACACAACTTAGTGACTAAACAACTACCACTAACCATACATTTCTTCCCAATTTCACACTCAGTAGCATCTCATTGACAGGTTGAAATCAGCCCTGGCAGGAATGTTTGCACAATAAAACAGGCAAACTACAAATCAGGGCTTCATTTATAGTCGTGGGTGAAGATTAAGTTGTCTAGATTTAAGAAAGTGATGGAGACAATCTTAACAGTGCTGAACAAACTTTACACATGCATGTCAATAGCTCCGACATCGTAAATAGTAGTCCCCCAAATTGAGGCAATATTCTTCCAGTAATTGAAAGCTCTTATCTTATTCTGCTAAGAAGTCACTCATATCCTTCACAAATTTGAGTGGGGTTTCAACAGATGTTTTTTTTTACTTTTGTCTTATTTGTCAACATTCATGTTGAAACTACATTCATTTATCAATGTTGTGAGCAACTTCTTTTCTGAATCTGACTGTAATTAAGCATTTACTCATGGTTTGATTTTCATCAAGTTATGGTTTGATTGCAACCATAGGCTGGTGATGAATACAAGATCTTGGCAAGTATCAGTCAGCAAATTTTGTGGGAACTAACCAACTGGCAAATGAAACTTACTATAAAGTGCATTGCATATTATATTATTTGAAAAATGTACATTTAAAAAATAAGTTTACACACACACACATGCATTTTTTTTCCAGAGCTAGTCATTAAACATATATCAGAACATCACTGTTTGGGAGATAAATTTGTGACAGAGTGATTAGAAGAACTGAAAGACAGACATTATGAAACAAATAGAGAGAGAGAAAGGCATAAAACGAGGAGAGATGGCATTGGTAGGGACTAGATCCTATATGGAAGGGCTATCATATGAACTTTGGAAAGCCATTAAAGATGTTAAGCAATGACACATACTTATTAAATTTTTGCTTCAAAAATAGATTGGAGGAGAGTGAAAGAGCGTGAGCAAAGGTCAGTTTTAGGTTATTTCAATCTTCCAAATGAGAGCTTATGGTAGCAACAGCTGCTAAGTCGCTTAAGTCGTGTCTGGCTCTGTGCGACCTCATGGACAGCAGCCTACCAGGCTCCTCTGTCCATGGGATTTTCCAGGCAGGAGTACTGAAGTGTGGTGCCATTGCCTTCTCCAAGCAATAGCTACCTGGTGGCAGGAACAGATAATCTGTATTAGTTAGGGTGTGTAACATCCAAATTCTATGACAAAATGTTACTAAGATAAAGGTTTGTTGCTTACTCACAACAGTGCAGTGAAAAGTTGGTCAGTTTTGACATGATGGTTGAGGCATGAGCCTTTCCATGCAGTGGCTCCACTGAGCTATAGTAACTCCTGTTCTCTCCATAAACTGGACTGAAAAAAAAAGGGAGCTGGGAGAGTGGAGGGTAAAAAGAAGGGGTTGGAAGTGGGTAGCATTCCACTGCCCCAAATACATCACTTTATCTCATGGAGGTACCCGAGGACTGGGAAGTTCAACCTTCTTCTATTCCCAGAGGAAAATAAAATGATTTCGCTCTGCTCAGTTTCACTTTGTAAATATCTCCATTCCTGACAGTTAAGAGACACTCAAATATTTGTTGACTGAATGCACAACCATGAAGTTTTCAGTTTTCAGATATCTAGAATTCACTAGAGAAACACAAAAGCTGGTGCAGGGAAGTTTCTAGGAAGAGCAGAAAACCTAGATTTGAGTTTGATTTGGTTTGCTCTCTGCTGCTTAATCTTTCTGTCACCTTTGACAAATTTTTCTTTTTTTTTTTCCTTGTCTGAGTCTCATTTTTGAAGCTATAAAATAAGGGAAATAATAGCTTTTCTACTGTGGGAAGTTCTAATAAAACCAAAGAAGGAGAAGCAAGAACATATTGTAAAGTGTTGCTGCTGCTGCTGCTAAGTCGCTTCAGTCGTGTCTGACTCTGTGTGACCCCATAGATGGCAGCCTACCAGGCACTCAACAATTTCAAAGAGACCAGAGACCATCTTTATAGGGACTTCCAGGAATATGACATGTGTTCCTAATAATGGAAAGGTACTCTGAGTTTTGGCAAATATCCCTCTTGCTTCACTGTTACTTGGCTTGCCCCATAAGAGGATAGCGCAAAATGAGTCAGCCCAGCTGTTTTCACCAGCTGCCTGCCCCTGGGCACAATAGTTAGCCTCATGATACGTATTGCTAGGGCTTCTCTGGTGGCTCAGACGTTAAAGTATCTGCCTGAAATGTGGGAGACCCAGGTTCGATCCCTGGGTTGGGAAGATCACCTAGAGTAGGACATGGGTACCTCTCTAGTATCCTTGCTTAGAGAATCTCATGGACAGAAGATCTGGACGGGCTAGAGTCCAACATAACTGAGCAGCTAACACACACACACACACACACACACATTACTATAAGGATTTTTGTGATTTCCCTGAAATAAAAATACATTAATACATATTTTCTAGACACTGTAGATTTCTGTGTGATGAGTGGTGTAGGATCCTATTTAAACAGAAAAACTAGCAAACAAATAGGTTTTTTTTTTTTCATTTCTTCTTAGCAAGATAGAATTTACTTAGCAAATGGGTCTATTCAAGTGGAAAAGAGCATTAGTTTAAAAAAATCATCAGTGAATGAATCAATAGAGACATGCTATTGAGTTGTTGTTTTGTAGAAAGACAGTAAAATTTTTCATGATCCTTCCCTACCAAAAACTAAAGATGCATTTTCTTATCTTCTCTACGTATCTTCCACAAATCTACCTTTCTCATCTGCCTGGCCCATCTCCATCATTTTCTTCCTCTGACTCTGACTCTAGATTTGCATATCTCCCCAATCCCCCCCATATATATAAACCTTAATCTTTATGACTAGTTCCTTTTTCAGTTGTTGTTTTGTTCATTTGCTCAGTCCTGTTCAGCTCTTTCTGACCCCATATACTGCAGCACACCACACTTCCCTGTCTTTCACTATCTCCCAGAGTTTGCTCAAACTCATGTCCATTGACTCAGTGATTCCATCCAACCATCTTATTCTCTGTCATGCCCTTCTCCTCCTGTCCTCAATCTTTCCCAGCATCGGGGTCTTTTCCAATGAGTCAGCTTTTCTCATCAGGTGGCCAAAGTCTTGGAGCTTCAGCTTCAATATCAGTCCTTCCAATGAATATTCGGGGTTGATTTCCCTTAGGATTGATGGGTTTGATCTCCCTGCATTGCTTTAGGCAAATAAAGCACATCTTTATGTCACACCTGAGACCACACAGTGTTCCGTCCTGCAGAGGGACCAAGGTATGAAATATGGCACTGCCGTCCTATTGGAAAAGTACAAATGGCCAAATCTCTCTGTTGGTAGCAAGATTCATTAGGCACCCGTTAACCAGAAAGACTATTTTCCAGAAAGGTTTCTGCTCAATAGTAGAGAATTCTGTAGAACCTTCTGGGCTCTGGTCACAACTGTTCTCCTTTGTCAACAATGAGACAAGATTAGCATTCTTGCAGCATCATCTGAGGCTGAAATCCAATCAGCTCCCTTTCCAAGTGTGTTTCAACAGCAGCAAGCAAAATTCATGTGGTAAATTTTTCTCCCTGGACAATAATTTTGCATCTCATTAATATTCCTGTCTTCCTATTTGAGAAACTCTTGGAGACTGTCTTAGTCTACTTAGTGTAACAAGACTTCAGAGACTAGGTGGTTTATAAACCAAATAAACAAGACTTCTCACAATTCTGGGGGCTGGTAGTCCTCCAGAGCAAGATACTGGTACACTTGGTGTCTGGGGAGACCCTGTTTCCTGGCTCACAGGCAGCATCTTCTCACTGTGTCCTCACTTGGCAGAAAGTGCGGTGAGCTCTCTCAGATCTCCATTATAAGGGCATTAGTCCCTTCATAAGGGCTCCAGACTCATGACCTGATCACCTCCCAAAGGTCCATCATTTTGGAGATTAAGTTCTCAACCTATGAAGTTTGGAGAGACACAAATATTTAGTCTACAACAGTGACCATCAAAAACTCAAACCTCTGAATCCACAATTACAAGTTGGTAAGAGCAATAAGAGATGCATTTTGATTTTGTCTATGAAGTTAGCCACTTTAAAGGTTCCAAAGTTGCCCTCAGACAAGGCAACATCTGGTCTGCCGAGGACTGTCCCCCAGTTGACCTCTGCTGCTAATGCTAAGTCGCTTCAGTCGTGTCCGACTCTGTGCGACCACATAGACAGCAGCCCACCAGGCTCCCCCGTCCCTGGGATTCTCCAGGCAAGAACACTGGAGTGGGTTGACATTTCCTTCTCTAATGCATGAAAGTGAAAAGTGAAAAGTGAAAGTGAAGTTGCTCAGTCGTGTCTGACTCCTAGAGACCCCATGGGCTGCAGCCCACCAGGCTCCTCCATCCATGGGATTTTCCAGGCAAGAGTACAGGAGTGGGGTGCCATTGCCTTCTCCCAGTTGACCTCTAATATCCTAATATTGCTGGATGCTCAGTCACTCAGGGCTTTGCTGACTTTGTTCCACATAAATTCTATGCAGCTCCTAAGAGAAGGCTGAGTTTCCAGACTGGTCAAGAGAAAAGGAATATGCCTTCAGAATGACAAAAATTATTTTACCTGGCAAAACTGTCATCCCAGTTATGTAGTGACATCCTTAGAGCTTTGTTTTCAAAGCGAACTTTGAGAACGCTTGGAAGCCAACTCTGTCTGGGAGCGTGCTTTGCCATCTCCTGATCCTGCAGTTACATTCTGAATTTTCCACATCTTTTGCATTAAAGAAACATTACACCCTCTAACTGTGTCTGTTGGCCTCTTTCCAGCAAACGTATTACCATCGAATGTGACAACCACACAGTTGATGTCATGGGGGACTGTTAGGAAAATCTTTCTAAGGAGCTGTAGTGGAGTGCTTTTGATGAAATTCTAGCAGGCAGATGTTTTGGTTCACTGTCTAGGGCTTGTTTCACCTGTAAGTCAATCTTGTCAGTAGCTGGCATTTGCCTCTTCAGACTCAAGTCGTTCATTTATTTTGTTAGCAACTCTGAGGTTTAAAGTTTCTTAACTTTATGAGGATAATATCTCTGCTTTTCTGAAAAGTGTTCAATCCAGGGGTTACGATGAGAAGGCAGAGAAGCAAATTGATTGTAAATGAGGCAGCCGAACAGGTGGAGTGAGTGCCAGTACAGCCACAGAAACTCCAGTGAAGGAGAAGGGAACACTCCAGGCAAAGGTGCTTGTGTGCAGCCCTGAAATATTGAAAAGTGGATTTGCTGCAGTGGGAAGAGCTCTAGACTTAACTATCATGAAGTGTGATGAGGAGACCATTGACAAACGTAAAGCTGATCTCAGTTTTCTCATCTATAAAATGAAATGGTACCAGTTTTCAGGACTTCCCTGGTGACCCAGTCGTTAAGACTCACCTTTCAAAGCAGGGGTGAGGGTTTGATACTTGGTGGGGAAACTAAGATCCCAAAAGTCACTAAGGCAAAAAAACAAAACATAAGACAGAAGTAATACTGTAACAAATTCAACAAAGATTTTTTTAAAACTGTCTACATTAAAAATCTTTAGATCAATTCAGTTATTCAGTCATGTCTGATTCTTGGCGACCCCATGGACTGCAGCATACCAGGCTTCCCTGTCCCTCACCAGCTCCCGGAGTTCACTCAAACTCACATCCATCAAGTCGGTGATGCCATCCAACCATCTCATCCTCTGTCATCCCCTTCTCATCCCACCTTCAATCCTACCCAGCATCAGGGTCTTTTTCAATGAGTCAGTTCTTCCCATTAGGTGGTCAAAGTACTGGAGTTTCAGCTTCAGCATCAGTCCTTCCAATGAATATTCAGGAATGATTTCCTTTAAGACTGGTTGGATCTCCTTGATATCCAAGGGACTCTCAAGTGTCTTCTCAAATACCACAGTTCAAAAGCATCAATTCTTCATGCTCAGCTTTCTTTATAGTCCAATTCTCACATTCATACATGACTACTGGGAAAAACATAGCTTTGACTAGATGGACCTCTGTCAACAAACTAATGTCTCTGTTTTTAATATGCTGTCTAGGTTGGTTATAGCTTTTCTTCTGAGGAACAAGTGTCTTTAATTTAAAAAAAATCTTAAAAAAAATTTAAAAAAAGAAATGACACCAACTTTAGAAGATTGAGTGAAAAAATAAAGTTTTTGTGTAATGTTGAGTTTATACATCATTTGACACTTTGTTACTATTTATACTGTTAGCAAAAGCACATTTACAATAACCTCAATTTATCACCTGATGTTTCTTTTCTATTTCAGACACATCCATTTTCACAGCACTATTTGTTCTCACCAAGCCATAGTTACAGAATTCCTGTACTAACCCTTGAAAGAAACTTGTCTTCTCCAAAGCATAAAGGACATAAGCTCACCTTTTCCATCTTCATGAATGTCTTTCTGAAGAGTCTGGATTTTTATAGCAATTTCCCTAAGAAAATTTGGCTGTGTGAGTGAGTGATCTAAATTTTCTGAGACCTCCACTCTTTAATAGATGTTCTCAGAGAACATTCAAAGCAGAAACAACAAAGCTGAAAAAAATGTGGAAATCTACCAAAAGAAATCAGGGCAAGCATAAGCAAAGTAGAGAAACCCAACTCCTGGAGGTTGTAGATATACTTCAAGCTCTGTAGATATTAGAGGGGATTCCAGCACCACCAGCTTTGGTTTCATTCAGGGCAAAATTGTTGGCATGATATGGTTCCAATGATCTAGAAACTTAGAAGTTGGTGAGATAAAATGAGGACACCAAAGGTCAAGGGAAAAGGAGCATTATTTAATGTAATTATAATATTGCAGTAGACTTTTGTTGTTATTCAATTGCTAAGTCATGTCTAACTCTTTGTGACACCATGGACTGCAGCACGCCAGGCTCCTCAGTCCTCCAATAGCTCCCACAGTTTGCTCAGATTCCTGTCCATTGAGTCAGTGAGGCTAATTGAGTCAGTGAGGCTAACTAGACATCTCATCCTCTGTCACCTTTCTCCTTTTGTCTTCAATCTTTCCCAGCATCAGGGTCTTTTCCAGGGAGTCAGCTCTTCGTGTCAGGTGGTCAGAGTGTTGGAGTTTCAGCTTTAGTATCAGTCCTTCCAATGAATATTCAGGGTTGATTTCCTCTAGGATTGACTCGTTTGATCTTCTTGCTGTCCAAAGGATTCTCAAGAGTCTTCTCCAACACCACAGTTCAAAAGCATCCACTCTTCAATGCTCACCCTTCTTTATGGTCCAACTCACACATCGATACATGACTACTGGAAAACCATAGCTTTGACTATAGAGATCTTTGTCAACAAAGTGATGTCTTTGCTTTTTAATACACTGTCTAGGTTTGTCATGCTTTCCTTCCAAGGAGCAAGCATCTTTTAATGTCATGGCTTCAGTCACCATCCTCAGTGATTTTGAAGCCAAAGAAAATAAAATCTGTCACTGTGGCCACATTTTCCCCTTCTATTTGCCATGAAGTGATAGGACCAAATGCCATGATCTTAGTAGACTAAATAAGGTTAATTAATTGCTAAGCAAGAATTTTAGGCAACAGGTGCAGACCATTTCATTTACATATGAATTGATCCATAAGGCTTGCTCCTTCAATATTTAGCTGCAAATATCTCCAAATACAATGTTTCATGTTCCCTTATCACTGGTAATAAAGATATATGTCTAAGAATATGAAGATATATCCAACATGTAGCACAAATATACATTTAAGTTTCTAACACTATAAATGACACGTTCCAATTTAATTCAAAATATTAGAATTGTTTTCAATCATGAAAAAATATGCTTCTACATTAAGAAAGCTTTTTAAAATCACCAATCAGAAAAGAGATCCATGCTAATTTAAGATTAGTAATCAAGTGAAAGATATAATCAGTGCACAGCTAATTCTATGTCAATATGTATTAATTATCTTAAAACTGAGCTTAAAAAAGCAAGTTTATTTGATAGTTAGGAAAATTATGTACCATATAATGTCCATGATTACTGATTTTATATTGAATTTGATAGGTATAATCAGCAAATTTTATTTTATATTTTTAACGAAGAAAATGTATGGAAGAATGTGTAGTCCAAACACATAAGTAATCTTTCAGCCTGATGATGAATGCATGAAAATGTATCTGAAAATAAAGTATCTGAAAATTTGTGTTACCAACTGGATTTATCTTCTCATGATGGGTTCTGAATTTTTAGAAATGGGTTTCTGAATTTTCAGAAATCACTAAATCTTACTATCAAACTATAATGAAATAAAAAAGTAAAATAAGCATTTCCAACTAGTATTTGTTTAGCAAGTAGTATGTACAAGACATCATTCTAGGCACCAGAGATATGATAGAAAAACATATCAATTTTTTAGGGAGCATAGATTTGAATGAAGAGAGATGGGTACGAAAGAAATAAAAATACATAATAAGTCAGGTGTGCTAAGGATTATTTTAAAATAGAGAATGAGTATAAGAAATGGTAATTGATGTGATGGAGTGGCTTTTTTAGGGCATACTACATTGGCATTTTTTACAAAGCAAAATTTGAGCAAAGACAAATAATTTGAGGGAGCAAGACACTGAGACTGTTCAGGAAAAAGCGTTTCTTGAACAATTGCAAGGAAACCAGCAGATGTGAATCAATATGAACAGAGTATGGGGCTGGGGTTAAAAGGGTGGACCTGCGGTGGGAGAAAGAGAGGAAGAGAGACCCTGCAGGGTGTTAAGGTGTTTGGTCTGGGTGAGAAGGGAAGGCACCACAGTGTTTTTGAGGATGAGGGGTCCACAGCTGGCTTCTCCTTGGGCAGCAAGAGTGGAAGCTAGAATCCTATCAAGAGGTCATCGCGATAGTCAGGCAGGAGGCAAGGACAGCTTGGGTGAAGATGTAGCAGTGAAGAGGCTGAGGTAGGGTCAGAATGAATGTCAGCCTATTTTGGAGGTAAATACGCTGACAGGTTCTGCTGATGGCGTGCACCTGTGGTTGATACAGTGTAGTAGACGACGGTGCCTCTCACTGGCATCGGTGCCACAGACAAAGCCCAGCAAGACTATATCAACATTCCGACTTCCCATCAGATCTTAGGTCCTGGCTCAAACTTACTCACACTTTAATAGCCCTTCCCTTTGAAAATATCTTTTTATGGCAATTTTGTAATGGGATATAACTTTTAAATTTCTTTTTGAGTTGATTCAAATGCGTGCCTATTCATGCTTAGGTGGGAGCATAGTAAGATTAACTTGATGTACCTTAAAATAGAGTTCAATAAATAGCAAGATAATTTATTTCCCAATGAATCCCAAACAGAGCAGAGCTACTTTTCTTTCATTGTAAACTATATGACACCTGTTTTAAAAAGCTTCTTGAAATCATATGGCCAGAGAATGATAGGAAACAGTAGCTTATCTAATTTCTCATTAATGGGAGCCCATTTTCTTAGTGTCACTGCGTTGTTTCCAGTCCTTTTGATTTCTGTCTTCTATTTTCCCACCATGCAGCATGACTTATAGGATCTTACTTCCTAGATCTGGGGTTAAACCCAGGCCCCCAGCAGTGCAAGTACAGAGTCGTAACCACTGGACCACCAGGAAAGCCCCAAATCTTGTGTTCTTTTAATTGAAAAGTTGAATTGAACTCCTTAAAAAAATAAACAACCGAAGTTTGTTTCTTGCAGTTCTGCAGGATGTGAAGTCCAGAATCAAGGCACCTTTTTTCATACTGTTGGAATAAAAATCTCAAATAAACCCAAATTCAACCCCAAATTCCGCCTACCTGCTTTCAGCAGTTAATTGCCATGCTCTTAATAGCTCTTCTTCAAACAGCTTTCTGCATCAAGAAATCTGTCGGTACCATTGTCAGGATTTAACTTTAAGGGAAAAAAAATTGGCAGTAGCGGATATGGCATGGAAGAGAGAGAGATCAAAATAAATATACAATGGATAATAATTACAGGAGAATATATATATATATACTCATATATATATGTATACTTCAAAACCTGTACTTGCAAAATTTCATTTTGGAAAGAAAAGCCTATCAAAGCATATCATTTTAATTATACTTCTATTACCAAGGGACTATGGAAGTGTATATTAAATTAATGGAATGGATTGCCTTGGTTCCACAGTGGTTATTAGCAGGAAGAGCTCCCAGTTTCCTTATTATGTACATCACTAACTTTAATTGCATTAGGCTGATCTGGGAGAGCTATTTTTAGGAAATATTTCATCCACAAAACAATTTCTGTTGGCGGTCTGCCTACTACAGCTCCAGGACTGAGGTTTCTCTCATGAATGTTAACTTCTTGTATCTATCAGTCATACTGCAGCTCACATTACCTTATTAAAGCGACCCAAAAGGACTCTGGTCCTTCAGACTGTCCCCTGAAGTTCCCAGGAGAAACCTGCTGGGGGAGGTCAGGCAGGTTTCCTCTGCTGGCACGTGGGGACAAGCGTGTGGACACGTACCTGACTGACACACACACACACCAGGACCCATGATTGGCATGTGGGACGGTAATGGCAGAGTCCGGACTCCCTTAGATCAGGGATATCACTGCTCACTTAATCCAGAGTATAAAGATTTTATATAATAAAAACTTCAAAGCACTGAGCAAATTAGCTCTTAGATGTTTGTGCCTGGAAACTCACTAAGTTGTCTAAATTTGGTCTACAGTTACGACTGCACTCTGAGATGGTCAGTACAGGACGATTCATTAGTATCCTAATAGTTCTGATCTGGTGCCAAGGTCTTGATCAGAATCTAGGAACTGTAGGTTTCCTGGAAGGCAATTTAAAAATTGTGTACCCCAAGCCTTCCACATGATAGCTAAGTCCACTGATGAACAACTGACACAGGCTTTGAGAAATAAAACTTGGCAGAATCTCTCAAAATGTAAGACATGCATAGTTTCAACCCAGCAAGTTATCAGGTATAAACATATCTATATACATGCATATAATATAAGCAAGGCTAAGTGTAGCACTGCCTACAATGATGAAAAAATAGAAATAATCTGAATGCGTCTTACAATGGAATAGTTAAATAAAATTAGGTGTTGCTGTACTATGAAACATTTTGGGGTTTAAAAAATAAATGATATAGTTTATCCATATCATTGAAAGTTCTCCAGTATATATCACTGAAAAAAGAATTCACAATATACTACACAGAGCATGGCCCTTTTATATAAGTAAATGATGCAATGCAATTTATAGATTATGTGATTAGAGACATACATAGATTTCATGGATATGAAACCTATATCTATATTTCTACATGTATTTTAAACTTATGAGACAGATTTTGTATATATATTTCATGACATCACACAGGCACATATATAAGGAAGGTTAAATAATAAATTTTTAATAGGGTTGGCAACTGAGTTTGAAGATAGGGGATGGGTATAAGTATTTCAAAGCTATGGTTTTTACAGTAGTCATGTTTGGATGTGAGAGTTAAACCATAAAGAAAGCTGACCACGGAAGAATTGATGCTTTTGAACTATGGTGTTGGGGGAGACTCTTGAGAGTCCCTTGGACTGCAAGGAGATCCAACCAGTCCATCTTAAAGGAAATCAGTCCTGAATATTCATTGGAAGGAGTGATGCTGAAGCTGAAACTCTAATAATTTGGCCACCTGATGCAAAGAACTGACTCACTGGAAAAGACCCTGATGCTGGGAAAGATTGAAGGCGGGAGGAGAAGGGGAGGACAGAGGATGAGATGGTTGGATGGCATCCCCGACTCAATGGACATGAGTTTGAGTAAACTCTGGGAGCTGGTGCTGGACAGGGAGGCCTGCTGTGTTGTAGTCCATGGGGTCACAGAGTCAGACATGACTGAGCAACTGAATTGAACTGAACTGAATAGGTACTATAATTTTTATTCTATATTCCCTTACATTTTTCATAATAATATTCGTATTCATAATAACCATGTATTTATATATTACTTATGTCACTAAAAAAATACACACAAACTGAAAAGAAACTAGAACCAAAAGAAGCTCTTTGCAGGTCGGAAGTAAATCCAGTGGTTTGATAATATCAAGTATGAGATTTCTGGATAAAATCATTAGTGTCACAGACCTTACCACTGAGAGGGACCCCAGGAGTTAATAACAGCGGTAAACACTTACTTAGTCTTTTTAGTGTTCCAGGCTTTGCTTTGCATGCCTCCTGAATGTTAATTTCTGTAATCCTCAAATAACCTGATTAGGCAGCTCTCATTATCCCTTTGCTAAAATGCTTGCACCATAATCTCTTCCCTGTAAACAAACCTGCGGGGATCGCTGCCTCACACTGACCGTGAGCTGGTTTTGGTCAACGGAACAATGGGCAATGACACTCACGCAGATGCTCGAGAGGAGTTGCAGGTTAGGGCCTCCTGGTTCTCGCTGCTGGGACCATTTCATACTCCAGCCTCAACAAGCTTCCTGGAGGAAGAGAGAACACATGGGAAAAGCTGGTCCCTCTCTGCTGAGTCAGCATCCCAGCTGAGGCCTTGGTCCCATGAGAGAGTCCCTCAGCTTCATGTCTGCCAGTGGACTTTATGTTGATTTCACAGACGAGGAAACAGATCAGACAGAAATGCCTGCAGGGGGAAGACACGGATGGCAGCCTTGGAGTGAGGCAGGACCAGCCCAGCTGGAGGTGGTCCTCAGTACTCTGTGTGGCTGATGCATCCAGGACAGAAGCTACCTTTGTTAGCCTGACCCAGGAAGGAGAGGAAGGACCCTGGGGTGCAGGGGTAAATCCTCCACCTCCCCGCTGCCCAGATGAGGTCATCTGCTGTGTTTTTCTCAAGGACTGACTCTCAGCACCTCACCCACCTTGGTGTCTCTCTCAAGTTCTAGAAGAATGCCCACCCACCTCCATCTGAGACAGAGCAAGTAGGCACAGGATCTGAGCTGGTCTCCCATTGCGTTAGGTAGTGGTATTTTTACTGGGTTTTCTGTGCTGAGATTTCCTTTTAAATTATGAAATTGAGTCTCAGTAAGTTTGTTCCATGAAATGTGTCACCAAAAAAAAAGAGTAGAAGAGAAAGAAATCAACTCCAGATGAACACAATCCCAAAGCCTATCCTTTTTCAGTAAACATCTGAGCACTGGGGACTATTTATTTTTCTCAAAATTCAGTTTCGGATTTAATTTAAGCATATATCCTGTGTATGACATAAAGTCCATATTCACTAATGCTGACCTGAATTAGGCTCTTTCTGTTTGTGTAAAAGCTAGGATACATGCAGGTAGAGAAGCAAAGAGAAGAGCTGGCAGCTGAGCCATCAGGCGGGTGGAGAAGTACAAGTCCGCAGGTTCAGTCTCCTTTTTCTCTTTCCCTCTGTTTTTTCTTCCTGTGTTTCTTTCCTTCATATGTTCTCTCTGCTGCGGACTAAGTATGTATGTCCTTCCAAAATTCACATGTTGAAACCTAACCCCGATGGTGATGGTGTTAGGAGGTGGGGACTTGAGGAGGTCCTGAGGATGGGGCCCCCAGAAGTGGGATTGGAACCCTTCTTTATAATAGAGACCTCTCACTCTCTTGCTACCCCGTGAGGACACAGCGAGAAGGAGCTTGTCTGAAACCCACCAGAAAGTCCTCATAAGAACCCAACCATGCTGGCACTCCAAGCCTGACTTCCAACCTTCAGAACTGTGAGAAACCAACTTTCCATGTGAAAACACGGCACCTCTACGGTACTTCGTTACAGCTGCCTGCACAGATGAAGGCACTTCAGATGAAAAGGCCCAGGAAAAGCTTCTCATAATTGTGTCACCATCGTGTTGAGAGCTCATCTGAAATCCAGCCCAACCACGTGACCTGTGAGAAGGGGGCAAGGGGGCAGAGGGTATTCGATACTGATCACTAGCTCCTGGAAGTGGGGTTGGTGAAAAGGGTTTAAGAATATCTCCTTCAAGTTCCTAAGATTTCTTAAAAGATTTCATGGCCCAGCACTCATTCCTGCTTTATGTTTATTTCCACCTCCCCGACTCTGCTCAGTTTTTACCTACTCCTGCTCCTCCTACCTTTAGTCTCCTTTAAAACACACAGTCACCTCCACATGACCAAAGATGAGCTTGGCTTACACTGGACTCTCCTACTGCAATAGACAATAAAACCTGTTTTCATTACTTTCAGCTATTGTCCAGTATGGTTTATCTTTGACCTGTTCTCCTCCTTACCCATTCCAGCCTCATAGCTAAGCTTGACATGGAAGGTAACTTTACAGAAATGTCATCTCCATTACACAAGCTTTAGGTTATTTAATTCTCACAAAAACTTTCCATGTAAGGAATACTCACTTCATTTTTCCAGATGAGGAGAGTGAGGTTGAGAGAAGACAAATCTACAATGACAAAACGGGTTAAGTGGTAAGACCTGGATGCAAACTCATATCTCCAAACATAGTTTTCATGCTGTTTTCCAGGTACTGTGTAGCTATTTAGACAAAGTCTTGAAGGAAATTAATGTTGATACATTGTTGTGAGCCATGGGCCCTAATTATCAACAGCAAAAAGAGTTAAGCCATCACATTCAACCTTTTTCATTCCCACCCAGATGATCTGAGAAAGCCAGGAACCATTCTCTGGCACGTGCTGCCTTCAGAGTTTGCTCTTGAAATTCCAAGAAGCTAAATGTTTCCATTCATTTCTTGTATGGAATGGCTTTTACTCTTTCCCCATGCTGGCCATTCTGGAAATGTAACTGACAGGCACAGCGAGGCATCTCTATGGGGAACTTACCTTCGGATCCCCCAGTAGCCCCTGTTTACCTTGCTCCAAACATTATACTTACAGTAATTCAGCCTCATGCCATACTGATTTATTTGGAAACCTCACTGTGGTGTTTAAATGTATTTACTTTTATGTCATCATCTAAAACTCATAGAAGTGTTTCGCGTGTCTGATACTAAGCCCTATCTTCCCTCTTGTCCATTATTTCTGTTATAGGTTTTCTGCATTTAAAGTGTGGGTCCTAATAGCTAGTCTAGTTTAACCATAACTTACTTGGTTTATCCCTTGTCTTGATCAACTAAAAACTTCTTGATCCTAATACTTTTGTATTTCCTCAGATCACAACTCAAAGATGACTGGTTAGAAACCATCGAGGCTTTTGTTCAGTTTCAGACACCAAGTGAATATATGCCCAGCTTCTTTGGTGGTCAGTAGATAGCTCCTTATGAGACGAATTTCCAATTTCTCCACAACTAGGAGCGTAGCAACTTTAGCACTTCACACCCAGATAAAGATTGCTTTGTTCTCATAATGTGTACATTTTGCACTCAATTTTTTTTTTCCAGAGATAGTGATATTAATTTGTGCTTTGTAATGAAAAACTTGTCAATGCCCTGGATCGATGATATGCTATGTGAAGAAAATGTAATTAAGCAAATTCATTGGAAACTATAGTAAATGTATACCAAATTTCCTCTCCAAACTAGTGCAATAATAACTAAGGTCTACCACACTCTTCACATTAAATGTATTCTCAAATTTGATGAGCACAGTAGCAAATGATAATTTGTATATAGGTAGGTAGTATTATTTATTTCATTATAAGGATGAAAAAATAAAGTATTATGCTTATTTGCCATATGTTTTAATATTCTGAGCATATTTACATGTAAAGGTAACTAAAATGAAATATGGTGAACATTTTTAAGGAGGTGATGGAGTTGGGAGTGATGGAGTAGAGAATTGTTGTTTATCATTATGGGAAATTTTGTACTACTTACTATTAATTCAGATACATGTGCCATGTTCTTAGTGTTAAAACAGAAAAACAAAAGATACAGAAGAAAAAAAGATACAGAACAAAAAGAAAAACAGGAAAAAAAGATATAGGATATCAGATCTTATAGTTCTAGGTTGCATTTTTTTATTAGAGAAGGCAATGGCACCCCACACAAGTACTCCTGCCTGGAAAATCCCATGGGTGGAGGAGCCTGGTAGGCTGCAGTCCATGGGGTCACTGTGGGTCGGACACGACTGAGCGACTTCACTTCCACTTTTCACTTTCATGCATTGGAGAAGGAAATGGCAACCCACTCCAGTGTTCTTGCCTGGAGAATCTCAGGGACGGGGGAGCCCGGTGGGCTGCCGTCTATGGGGTCACACAGAGTCGAACACGACTGAAGCGACTTAGCAGCAGCAGTACTCTTTCTTTAACAATCTGTAATCCTTGGCTGAGTGATTATCTCTACTAGATGCCACTGATATTGATGTATTTACAATATTGAGCCAGTGTTAAGGCACATTAACCTTTAGAATGAAAGGGGAACCAAGTTTCTCTCAATCTCTAGCCCCCAACCCCGCTATTTACCTTCAGCCCAAACAGCTGGGCAAGAATGTATTCCCATCATCATCAATACACAAGACAGCAAAGAACAATTATATAAGTAATTCCATGCAAAGAGGGGACGAATGTGTAGGGAGATACACCACTAACATTTTTCAGCAAAACAGACTCAAGAATTTTGAGGTGTGCTGGCTCCTTATCCTAGCAGATTTTTTTTTAAAATAAAACTCTTAATATCAGTGTCAGCAAAAACTGGCATATCAACACACATTTTGTTGGATCTCACACTAAAGGTGTCCCATGTGAAGACTTAAAGAAAGCACTAATTTTCTTTCCCTCCCATGTATCTTCCATGGGTTGTTCTATAAGGTGTAACAAGACTTTGTAAATCATTAGGTCAGAAGTCAACAGGAAAGAAAACTAAATCAATACAGATATTTCAGATTTGTAGTTCCCTAAAGACACGTGGATTGGAATTTTTTTTCCCACTCTTTTCTGTACAATCCCAGTGTTCTCCAAGCAAGGACAATCTCACTGCTCTGTCAAGAAAATCGAAGCCATTACAGCCACACGGTGTGTGTTCTGTGAATGAAAATCACAGAGCCGGTGTCACATGCAGAGGTTTCGTTCTGTGACCTAGTAAAGAGAGGAAGATGGTGGATCTCATATCCTATCCCCTCCCTCAGGGAACGGCCACAGGCCCGCCAGCACCCTCCACTGTCAACATGCAAAGCGTGTCCCCACTTGTGGACATTGGCACTAACTCAGAATTAACTTCTCTGGCATTAACCAACCCGTCTTTTCATTCAGGCATCTGCTTAAGGACCAGATCTTCTTCTCAGGGCCTTTCCCTGACCGTCCCATCTTAAAGTGACCACTCAGCTGCTCTCCATCCCTCTGCCTCATTCTGTTTTATTCTTGGCACTTAACTTTATTTGCAATTGTTTTATTCATATATTTTCTTCTGTGTTTATTCTCCTCACTGGACTATGATCTCCACAAAAGTAGGGGCTACTTCTGTCTTCATGATCACAGGAGTACCTGGTGCATGAATCAGTTCAGTTCACTCACTCAGTCATGTCCAACTCTTTGCGACCCCATGGACTGCAGCATGCCAGGCCTCCCTGTCCATCACCAACTCCTGGAGTCCACCCAAACCCATGTCCATTGAGCTGGTGATGCCATCCAACCGTCTCATCCTCTGTCATCCCCTTCTCCTCCTGCCCTCAATCTTTCCCAGCATCAGGGTCTTTTCCAATGAGTCAGCTCTTCACATCAGGTGGCCAAAGTACTGGAGTTTCAGCTTCAGCATCAGTCCTTCCAATGAACACCCAGGACTGATTTCCTTTAGGATGGACTGGTTGGATCTCCTTGCAGTCCAAGGGACTCTCAAGAGTCTTCTCCAACACCATAGATCAAAAGCATCAATTCTTCTGCACTCAGCCTTCTTCACAGTCCAACTCTCACATCCATACATGACCACTGGAAAAACCACAGCTTTGACTAGACGGACCTTTGTTGGCAAAGTAATGTCTCTGTTTTTTAATATGCTGTCTAAGTTGGTCATAATTTCCCTTCCAAGGAGTAAGGTACATGAATAGAGACAACAAAACCTTGCTGGGTGAATAAATGAAGAGGTAGATTTAAAAGGAAGAAGTATAACAGGTGGATGTTTCATTAGCATGACTTGCCCAATAACTAATTGTTGGAGACAAAATGATACTCTGTATTTTTAAATATCATCCCAGTTTGCAAAGTGCTTTCATACCGATGATCTCATTTGATTCTATCACTGATCCTGGGTGAGAGCAAAAAAGGAAATTCCCTAAGCATGCTGTGACTTGTCCTAAATTACTCAGCTGGAATGTGGTGGAGTCCAGCGCCCACAGCCATTGCCCACCACCAGCATCCACTGTACAACAACTGCTTCTGAAAGGGGGAGTTGGCGCCTTTTCTGCGTGAACATTCCTTGTAGGTTCTGGAAGTTTGCTTCATTAAAGTAATATCAATATTTACACCACACACACAAAAAACCCATCTGATAAGTCTATGGAAGGCTTGGTTTTAGAGGTATTTTTTAATCCCCTCTTTTTCTCACTGTTGCTACATGCAGTGCTGTTTTGCCACACACACACAAAGTTACATGGAACTAGCACTTAGCCTCTATCAAGGCAACATCTAGCTGTATTTAAACATAAACAAGTCATTTGCACTTGAGTCAAATAACAGAGACAGAGAAAGTCTTAAATGGATGCATCATGATTTCTCAGCACTCTAGATATTCACACAGTCATCACTGACGAGATTGGTGAAACTTGAAACAAGTCTCCAACATGAATGAAATCAGCTGGTGTTGTCTGCGCCTTTCCAGAGATTAAAAAAAAAGAAAGAAAAAAGCTCACCTAACTCAGCATAACCTGAATGCCCTGCTCTAGGAGAATGCTTGAACGGTTGATGGATATGATGACAAACTGCGAAGGATTTGGAAGTCAGATCTGTAACGATTCTCTGGCATGGTATTTGGGGTCCTGGAAAGGTACTACATAAATAGAAAAGGGAATTGCCTTCAGGACCAACTAATATCAATTAGGAGATACTATTTATCTGAAACACACACATTCACACACGTGCACACGCGTGCGCCCCACGCTCAATTACAATGATTTCCATCTGGCTGCAGGGGAACATGACAAGCACCCCCTCCCCACAGTGACAGAGCATGTTTTTCTAAATCCTCCTTTCCTTTCCAGAACTGTAAGACTGACAGCAAGTTACTTAACTCTGTCCAGCAGCAGCTGTGTGGGTTTTGCATAATTAATTATTTATACCAAGGCAGACACAGTAATTAACATCCAGATGAATATGATATTCTGATCAGAAATACTTTGCATTTCAGCCATGCCTCAAGCAAGGAACTGTCAAAACTGGACTGTTTGACAGAGTGGGGCCTGCCAAAAACCTCCCAGACATCTGTTCTGTAACAAAAAGAACAGATTCTCGAAGCAGTGTGTACATATATTCACTGGTTCTCCTCAGCAAGGAATGGTTGATTACCTTTTCACAAATTCCGGTCAACTTTGTCTGGTTCCAAGATCATCACTCAGTGTCTCACAGAAGGGCTGAATTTTAAATGAGAAGTCTGTCTCTCTGAGTGCCAGCCCTGCAAACGCAGTCAGATACGAGACCCTGATCAGTTACTCTTCAGATCTGTGAGTGGAAGTGTCACGAAATGACTTTTCATCCTTTCTGGGCTGGAAAACCAATAGCGCCTCTGAATTATTCCTAACAATCACGTAGTTACTTGACATCAAAGTACATTGCCACTTGTATAGAAAATGGAAATACATGATATATATAAAAGTTACAGATTTCTCTAGAAATGGTGGGGAAATGTCACCCACAAGCCATGCTGTGCATATACTAATACAGAGCTTCTGAGAGATGGTTCGCATTGCTTCCGGGGCACAGGTGGATTCAGATGCTTCCTTGGTCATTTTCAATTCAAATCAGAGTGGCTATTGCCAAAAAGTATAATCACTGTCCAGGGCAGGTGGATTATGACTACTATGACTACATGGTTTAGATTATTTATAATCCAGTTAATTATTTTTAAATCAGCAAGGAAATACAGATTAGGAATCTCAAGACCTAGATACTAGTTGTGGTTCCATCTCTTAGGACTGGACTTTCCAGGTGGCACTAATGGTAAAGAACCTGCAGGCCAATGCAAGAGACAGAGCCGTGGGTTCCATCCCTGGGTTGGGGAGATCCCCTGGAGGAGAGTATGGCACCCAATTCAGTATTCTTGCCTGGAGAATTCCCAAGGACAGGGGAGCCTGGCAGGCTACAGTCCATGAAGTTGCAAAGAGTTGGACATGACTAAAGTGACTTAGCACACACATCTCTTAAGACTAGCTTGGCTTCAGGCCAGTCTTTGACCATTCTAAACATCTATTTCTTCGGCAGTGGAGTAGAATCAGTTAAGTTTATCTTGTTGATTGCTAATGTCTCTGAAAGCCTTTTGAAAACTTCTGAGACCTAGGTTATATTATCAAATTATGAGAATGATTCCAGACTGTCATAAAGGCATATTTTGTTTTGAGGGACACTGACACATATTTTACTTTTTTGATATCAACTGACTCATTTTTAGGGTTGCTAGATTTAGCAAATAAACATACAGGATGCCCAGTTAAATTTGAATTTCAGATAAACAGCAAATAAAGAATTTTCAGCATAAGTATGTCCCATGTCATATTTGGGAAATATTTATATATAATTTATTTGTTGTTTATCTAAAATTCAAATTTAGCTGGCCATCTGTATTTAACCCACATTCATTCTGTATTCAACCCTGCTTTTTGGCTTGGATAAAATGTCACCTGACAAGGCGTGGGAGACATACATCTCCCCTCTCTGACCATAATGTGCATCATGTCTTTGCACAATCATGTATTTAGAAATACTAAATCTTTCCTTACACTTGTTTTTTCACAGCACATTTCAATCTACCTGTGTTGTTTTAGCTAGTATGCACGTGCTAGAAGTTGCAATGATATTAAAGTGGATGTTTCATAATTTATCAAAAATAGATGCATCTATTCTTTTAATTATGCTACTAATTAAGAGTACTAATTAGTAAGAATGCTTAATAGAGAAATTTCTCTGTGGGCTTCATTATATGTGATGCCCCAGAGCACTCTTAATCTTAGAGATGGTAAAGATAATTCCTACTGGCCTCTCCTCTTATCTAAAGATCAATTTTAAAAAAGGCTAATAATGATTCAGAAAATGATCCAAGAATTCCAATTTTGCCAAGACTCTATTCCCAGCTAAAATATAAAATCTACCATGAGGCATCTTTCTCTAAAATAGAAAAAAAAAAGGGACAAGGCATTTTATCTAATAAAATAGGCCTGGGGAGACTCATAAACTTATGTCTGGAAGACAGAAAGAACAAAAGAAGCATTCATCTGTACAGAAAATGGACGTACTTCACAAGCCTAATTAATGTTGTTACCAGATTAAAATGAAAGAGAGAGAGAGGAGCGATACATTGTGGGAGTAGAAGAGGTTCCCAAAGAGATTTGGAGGAGGATACGCCACGTAATGAGAAGATGGCTCAGGTCATTCGATGACCTTGTATGCAGAATGATCTGACATCATATTCCAGAGAACAAAGTGCAACTATATGCATGAAGTCACTAGAAACTATGGGAATGGAGGAGTGGAACAGAACAGTTTGTCTTCCAGGAGAATTTTGAATACAATTTATCCTCATCAACCAGAATGACCACACTCTACTCAGAAGGTTCCTGCAAGCAAGTCTAGCATGACCTGGGCTCTGGGTTCATACAGTCCTCCACCTCTTTTATGCCCATCCTTGTCTTCTTGTCCTTTATGTAAGACCTATGCCTTGCATTATGACTCATTGTATGTTCTGGGTCCTGCCAGTGAACTCAGATAAATTCATTGTCCATCTTTCCACATTTGGGTTGTGTCAAGATCACTAAAACCCATGCAAGAAAAAGAATAAATTGTTTGATATATAAACTTCCGTCTTAGGGCCTTTACATACCTCTGATCCTGTGTGTTGTATTTTCCTGTGAATACTGCTCTTTTAGTATAAAGCTTCCAAAATTTTGGTCCCAGATGCAAATGTGTTCTCAAACTGTTTGGTTCCACTGCCTATTCTAAAACTGAACCTTGCAGTAGTAGGTGCATCTAAGAAGAAACAAAATCTGGCCTTCTGCTGAACTAGCAGTTTTTGCCCATTTGAGGTGCTCCTAAATCTTGCTTTAACATTTCCCTTTAGTGAGGTTCAGATGATAGAGAATCTACCTGCAATGCAGGAGACCCAGGTTTAACCCCTGGGTCAGGAAGATCTCCTGGACAAGGGAATGGAAGACCAATCCTATACTCTTGTCTGGTAAATCCCATGGACAGAGGAGCTGGAGGGCTCCAGTCGACAGGGTTGCAAAGTCAGACATGACTGAGTGACTGACACTTAACACTTGGTGAGTCCACTTTATTGTTGAAATCATACTCTCAATCTCCCTTTTCTAATCATCTCATTTTTCTTGAATAGAAAAAACCCATTTACTCATTTGCAACCGGGTATAAAACAGTGGATTTCAATCACTAAAGAAACAAACGTTCATTATTAATTTGGGGCTGTTTTTCTTCATTGGCATCATGTTCTCATAAGCTATTTTGAGAAACCCTGAGAAGAGGAATAGCCATCCATGAGGCATGCTCAGTGTATAGAAACGAAAAAGACAACCGAGTGGGAATGAAAGGGTTATAAGTTTCAGAGTCTCTCATCTGGTGTGTTCACAGAGTCTTGCTTTCCATATTAATTTAGGGATGTAATCTACTAAGCACACGTCTGAGAGTAAAACCTGTGATTTGGGAAACATGTGACTAAGCTTCTCACATGCAAATAAACACATGTGCAGTGATCAGAAATGATGTCTGGCAGCACCAGGAACCAATCTACAGATTTGCCTTGAATGCCTTGAAGCTTTCATATGCCATTCCTATGCTTGCTGAGTCTCTCTGCTTGCTGAGTCTTACATTTTTTTTAGTGCAAAATCATGGGTCAAATATTCAGCCATTCCTTTCCTAAAGGAATATCTTTGACCTCTTAGTGAATTGTGTAGATGGTTTTTGCCATTCCCACCCAACAGCCGATGATTCCTAGAAACTAAATATTTGTGGGTTGCATAATTATGCAACTAAGCACAAATTCAGAAGCTGAAGAATGTTTTTCATTGATATCTAAATACAACAGGAAGGTCAGTAGTTCACAAACTTGTTGTTGTTGTTTAGTCACTAAATCGTGTCTGACTCTTTGTGACCCCATGGACTGTACCCCGCCAGATTCCTCTGTCCATGGGATTTTTCAGGCAAAGATACTGGAGCAGTTGCCATTTCCTTCTCCAGGGGATCTTTCCAACCCAGGCACCACACCCACATCACCTGCATAGAAGGCAGATTCTTTACCACTGAGCCGCATAGGACGCCCAATACACAAACTTACTAGCAGTTAAATATCGGTGCGTTTTTCTCCCTTTTTCAAATTTAGGATCTTTTTAAAAGTATTTATTTACTTATTTGGCTGCACCAGGTCTTAGTAGTGGCAAGCAGGATATTTAACTGTGACATGTGAGATCTTAGTTGCGGCGTGTGGACTCTGGTTCCCTGACCAGGGGTCAAACCTGGGCCGCCGGCACTGTAAGTGAGGAGTCACAGCCACTGGACCACCAAGAAAGTCCTCTAAATTTAGGATCTTGAAGGCCAAGTTTCTCATCCCCTAGTTCTGCATAGGTTCATGGAGACAAAGCACCCAGGTATTTATAAACTTGTGGGTTTATGAACCACAGACCTCATTCAGCGTACTTAGATGAAATAGCAGTTACAAACATTTATCAGATATCCCTAAAATCTTTTAAACAATGTACTGAATCAAAAATTTATTTTTAAATTTGTCTTCAAACCAAGATCATCAAAACCAGCCAAAACTTTTGGGGAATTTACCAAGAAACATGCAAGGAATTCAAAGGAGCTAAATGAGAACAGACCCTTGATCTATAGGAAGACACTTTGAGTACAACAGAAATACAGTGTGTGTACTCCTTCCATATACTCTGTTAATGACATACTCTATGCAAGCGCAGTGCCAGGCCCTGGATGTGTACAATGATATATCTTTGTGGTCCCTTTTCTCTAAACTAATATTTTTCCTCTTTGGTCCCAGGAGGTCAATGATATACACTCGGTAACCTAATAAATATTTTTAAAAAGCATACAATGATCTAATAAATATTTAAGATAACATACTTTTAAATTATATGCTTTTATTGAATAATCTGAAAGATAATAAAAGCATCTTCTAGCTTCCAGGGGCTGCTGGCAACCCTTGGCATTCCTTGGCTTAGAAATATCCCTCCAGTCTCTGCTTCTGTCTTCATGTGAACTTCTTCGTTGTGTGTCTCTGATTGACTCAGTTCTTCTCCTCTTGTAGACGCCAATCATAGTGGTTTTAGACCCACACCCTTTCCATATAGCCTCATCTTATTTAATTATACCTGTTCAAAAAACTAAGATCATGGCATCTGGTCCCATCACGTCATGGGAAATAGATGGGGAAACAGTGGAAAGTGACAGACTTTATTTTCGGGGGCTCCAAAATGACTGCAGATGGTGACGGCAGCCATGAGATTGAAAGATGCTTGCTCCTTGGAAGAAAAGCTATGAACAACCTAGACAGCTTATTAAGAAGTAGAGACATTACTTTGCCAACAAAGGTCCTTCTAGTCAAAGCTGTGGTTTTTCCAGTAGTCATGTATGGATGTGAGAGTTGGACTATAAAGAAAGCTAAGTGCCAAATGACTGATGCTTTTGAACTGTGATGTTGGAGAAGACTCTTGAGAGTACCTTGGACTGCGAGGAGATCCAACCAGTCCATCCTAAAGGAAATCAGTCCTAGATATTCATTTGAAGGACTAATGCTGAAGCTGAAGCTCCAATACTTTGGCCACCTGATACAAAAAACTGACTCACTGGAAAAGACCCTGATGCTGGGAAAGATTGAAGGCAAGAGGAGAAGGGGATGACAGAGGATGAGATGGTTGGATGTTATCACCAACTGTATGAATTTGAGAAAGCTCCAGAAATTGGTGATGGACAAGGGAGCCTGGCTTGCTGCAGCCCATGGGGTCCCAACTGTGTTGTGGAAGCAGTCCTGAAACCAGAGAAGGGCTTTTTCAAGGCAAGAGAAGAGAAGGAAAGGCTGTGTGAAGTCAAGTGCAAGTGGCATATTTACAAAATTGTAGGAAATTTGAATGTGCAGAAAAAAAATGAGATGGATGAGAATGTCCCCCAGGATGACGCTGGAAGAGCAGAAAGGGTGAGCCAAGTTGTGAGCCTCTTCCTATTTCTGATGTTGGCCAGGGTTTATCAAGCCAAGTGATGAGAACTCCCAAGGCATGCTGAGCAAAGAAGAACCATGATTACTCAGAAACGTGACCACCAATAGTTGTAGCATAGACAACAAGCCGGATTACCATCTTTTACAACCTTAAATAGGGATGGAGATCCATTTATGAGAAATGAGCAGCAGGAAACAAACTGACAGAAGGAAATGGACACAGAAGAATGTGGAAGTAAGCTGAGGGTGAGGGAATGTGAGCCATCCCACTGGGCTTCAGCATTTGCAGCTTAGTCATGATGCTACTCACAAGTAACACAGATCAGTTCCCCAGGGAAGAAGACTCCAGGACAGCCTTCTGCATGCAAGGTGTTTATTATGCAGAGTATTTGGGATTAACATCAGTGTCAGTTCAATTCAGTTCAGTCGCTCAGTCGTGTCCGACTGTTTGCGACCCCATGAATTGCAGCACGCCAGGCCTCCCTGTCTATCACCAACTCCCAGAATTCACTCAGACTCGCTTCCATTGAGTCAGTGATGCCATCCAGCCATCTCATCCTCTGTCGTCCCCTTCTGCTCCTGCCCCCAATCCCTCCCAGCATCAGAGTCTTTTCCAATGAGTCAACTCTTCGCATGAGGTGGCCAAAGTACTGGAGTTTCAGCTTTAGCATCATTCCCTCCAAAGAAATCCCGGGGCTGATCACCTTCAGAATGGACTGGTTGGATCTCCTTGCAGTCCAAGGGACTCTCAAGAGTCTTCTCCAACACCACAGTTCAAAAGCATCAGTTCTTCGGCGCTCAGCCTTCTTCACAGTGTAGGAGGAAGCAAAAAAAGCAAAATTAGGCAGAGGAAAGACTCAGCCTCCTATCCAAGTGCCACAGCGAGCGCTAGGTTAGGATGGTCCTGCAGAGACTGTGCTACATTAGAGCACGTTCCCCGGTAGGCAGTGACCTTAGGCAAAGCAGCTCTTTTCAGCTGATGGAAATGGTGAGAAAAGGGTATCAATGTAAGAACTATTAGCCATTCAGCACTCACAGAAGTCAAGCTAATGAGTACTTCTGATGGTCCTCTAGGTTGGGAAAGGAGGCTGACCACAGTATCTGCTGCTATTAGGATCTGGAACTGAGGAGGAAAAGTTATATAGAGAAAGATAATGAGTTTACACATGGTCATTGTAAGCGAAGGTCTTGTGAGTCTTCCATCTGGAGATTAGTGGGCACTTGATATTACTGGCTCACTAAAAGACATACAGAAGAGACTGGAATCAGGAAGGACTGGTTGAACATTTAAGGACCAGTTGAAAATGCAAGATTCCTACTGGATCTCATAAAATAATATTTGCTGTCCTTCTCTACAGCAAATACAGGAGCTTAACTCTGCGAAGGCATCAGGCACAGCTTATGGAAACCACAGAACATGGAAACTTTGATCCATAATCTACTTTCTCCTGTTTCCTTTCTGTTTCTGGTTTTCAGAACACTGGTTGTAGATCTTAAGCTCTCCATAAGTGAAAATTTAGGAATGCTTTCTCAGGGAGCAAATGATTCAAACTACCCATAAATGCAGAAAATATTAATATTAAAAAGTAACACTAGATTGCATATTTATCTTCCTTGCTTCTTCAGTTAAAAGTTTATTGATATAAACTTCCCTCTTAGAACAACTTTTGCTGCATCCCATAAGTTCTGGTATGTTGCATTTCCATTTCCGTTTGTCTCCAGGAACTTTTGTATTGTCCCTCTCGTTTCTCCTTTGAGCCATTGGTTGTTCAAGACAATTGTCTAATTTCCATGTATTCAGTTTTCCAGTTTTTCTCTTTGTACTGATTTCTAGCTTCATGCCACCATGGTCCACAAAGATACTTACTAAGAGTAAATAGATGGGAGGCTCATGAGGGAGGGGTATATGTATACTTACAGTGGATTCATTTTGTTGCACAGCAGAAACTTAATATAATATTGTAAAGCAATTATACTCCAATAAAATAAAAAGAATGAACCAATATTTGAGAAAAATTAAATCTCAAAGAACTGGAAAAAGAATGAAAAGTATAGTGGGGTGAAGAACCTTAAAATATACACATATTCTTAGAGATACGGAAGTAGATACTGTATCTATAAAAAAAAAGAAGGCTTCTTTCCCCTAGAATAATAAAAAGTTATCTTTAAAATATTAAAATTAGATGATGAAATAAAAAGTACATTGAAAAGACTGGAAGATACAGTTGATAAACTTTTCTAGAAAAATGTGATATAAGAAATAGGAAAAATATAATAAAACTAAAACATAAATTCAAAGTGTTCAAAAAATAGAAAATTCCAGAAAAAATAGAGAAAGAACAAAAAGGAGAAGAAATAAAAGCAACACAGTTTAAGAAATGTTCCCAGAACTGAAGAATACCCTTTGTCAGATTGATCATTCCTCTTTATTTCCCAGCACCTTTGAAGAAGGACCACACATGAAGGACCACATTATTATAAATTTCAGAAACCTGGAGAGAAAATAAAGTCTGAAGATCTTCCAGAAAGAAAAGGAAAATAGGACGAACAGAGGATATGGACAAGAATGCCTTCTAACACCTACCTCGGCAAGCCTGAAATGGATGTGTAGCATTCAAAAGTTATGACAAATAATTTGTGAACAATATTTTTGCCCCCAGCCAGAATCCCAGATGGTTCAGTGGTAAAGAACCCACCTGCCAATGCAGGAGATGCAGGAGACACGGGTTCGACCCCTGGATAGGGAACATCCCCTGGAGGAGGGCATGGCAACCCACTCCAATACTCTTGTCTGGAGAATACCATGGACACAGGAGGCTGGTGGGCTACAGTCCATAGAGTCACAAAGAGTTGGACAGGACTGAGTGACTGAGCACCCACACACAGAATATTAATTAAGAATAGAGATTTATACAAATTTTTCCAGACCCTCTCAAGAATTTTAGGTATCATGCTAAAAGAAGATATACTCCACCAAAATAAGAAAATATACCCAGAAGGACATGAAATGTAAAAAAGTATAGATCCAGCCCAGAAAAGAAGATAAAATCCTTAACTGATCATGAAGGAAAACCTTTACCCCACAGCTGCACAGCAGACCTACAGGTGAGCTCTTTTTAAGACTTAAATGAGATTTATGGCTCACGTGGATACATTTAAACACATTATGAGAAGATTTACATCCTAGCATTGAATTTATGGGTTAAATAATTAAAATTCTTAAAATAATGGCTGACTTCCCCAAAACAGAAAGAAAAAAGCAAACAAACACAAAAACTGAGCAAAAAGGCTAAGCAATTAATAAGAGGATTACTGACTTCTAGGAAAGAAAAATACATGTTACTAAAAAGGAAATAATGTTTTCATACATTGATATCTAGTTAAAATAGTGTAAACATTATTGATTTAACAAAAAATATGGTGTGGTATATTACATTAAGGGAAGGTAAGTCAGGAGAAGATATAAACCCCTCTTGTGTGTTGTAGGAAGTCAGCTAATAAAAGCTGAAATTTGATCCTACCCTGAAAGGAATGTGGTCAGAGCTTGGCCAGTATCTTATTTTTGTATTATAAACCTATATAACCTCCGTGATTATGAGCATATGTAGAAAAAGAAGTGTTATAAGCCCAGAAGAACTCTGCCAAGTTTGTACATTTGAGAATTTTCAAGATAACAGGAAATACTAGTGAAATAAACAGGAAGAGAGACTTCCCTGGTGATCCAGTGGTTAAGAGTCTGTGCTTCCTGAGCAGGGGGCATAAGTTCAATCCCTGGTCAGGGAACTAAAATCTCACATGCCACGCTGTGTAGTCAAAATATAAAATATAATAAAAGTAAATAAGAATAAGTAGTCTCCATAACCAATCTTATTTTAAAAAAGAAAAATAACCAGGAACATTACAAGAGTAGGCGGTCACTGTGATTAAAGACAGAACTGGGTATAATGGGCTTAATGATGCCCCCCTCACCACAACGTTATGTCCATGTCTGAATCCCTAGAATGTATGGATGTGACTTTGAGGACAAAAGATGTGATTAAGTTCAGACACTTGAGAGGAGGAGTGCATATGGGTCATCTGGGTGGTCCCACTGCAAGCAGGGGTTTCCTTGTAAGAAAGAGGCCTAGACAGGTTTGAGTCAGACCCACACAGAGAAGACAGAGTAGAGGGAGTGATGCGACCGCAAGCCAAGGGATGCTGTCTGCACCAGACTTTAGAAGAGGCAGAGACCAAATTCTTCCATTGCTCCTCGCGGGGTAGTGTGGCCCCACCAACACCTTGGACTTCTGACCTCCAAAACTCTGAGATAATGAATCTCTTCTTTGTAAGCCTCCAAATGTGTGAATGTTTTTTACATATTTACATTTACTTTTTTAAAAAACTTTTTATTTTATACTGAAGTATAGAAAATCAACAATGTTGTGACAGTTTCAGGTGGACAGCAGAGTTACTCAGTCATAAATGTACATGTATCCTTTCTCCCCCAAACTCCCCTCCCATCCAGCCTGCCACATGACATTGAGCAGAGTTACCTGTGCTACAGAGCAGCTACTTGTTGGCCTCCATATATAAATATGGCAGTCTATCCCAAACTCCCTAACTATCCCTTCCCCTCATCCTTCCCTCCTGGTAACCATAAGTTCATTCTCCAAGCCTGTGAGTCTGTTTGCTTCATAAATAAGTTCATTTGTATGACTTCTTTTTAGATTCTGTTTATAAGGATTATCACACAGTATTTCTCTTTCTCTGTCTGACTTCCTTCACTCAGTATGACAATCTCTAGGTCCATCCACCTTGCTGCAAATGGCATTATTTTATTCTTTTAAATGACGACTAATATTCCATCATGTATGAACCACATCTTCTTTATGCATTCCTCTGTCTATGGACATTTATGTTATGCATTTCTATTTTAAAGTACAGTCTAAGTGATGGCAAGACAGGCATGGAAAGAGTTTTGAATGAAGACTCTCAGGGTATCATCGATGACCTTTGTAAAACAGAGGCTTTGCAATGGTGAGGACATCAGACAGGTGGAAGGGGATGGATCCCAGACATGAGGTGAGCATAAGAAGCAGTGACATCAATTGTCTGTTAATATTTTTAAGTTATATAAAGGATAAAATCAGGACAGAAAAAGGAAGGGACTTTCAACCCCATGTGCTAAAATCAGAATTCTTTTATAATTAAGCCTAATTCTATAATTACACATAGGAGAACAATGAAGGGTGGGCAGTCAGCCTGGGGAGAGAAATGCTTGGATCAGAACTGGCTCAGCTCCTCTATTAACCAGCTTCTGAGCCAACTTGCCGGCTATTCCCAGCTCTGTAACTTTTATCTTTTTCTGTGTACTGAGGATAATATTTAATATCTGTCCATGAGGTCAGTTGGGGCTTCCCAGGTGGCTGTAATGATAAAGAACATGCATGCCAATGCAGGAGACATAAGAGATTTGGGTTCGATCCCTGGGTCAGGAAAATCCCCTGGAGGAGGGCATAGTAACCCACTCCAGTATTCTTGCTTGGAGAACCCCATGGACAGAGGAGCCTGGAGGGCTACAGTCCGTGAAGTTGCAAAGAGTTAGACATAATTGAGTGACTAACACAACACTCAGTGGCAAAGAATCCACCTGCCATTGCAGGAAGCATGAGTTCTTTCCCTAGGTCAGGAAGATTCCCTAGAGAAAAAAACGGCAAGCCACTCCAGCATCCTTGCCTAGCAAATCCCATGGACAGAGGAGCCTGGTGGGCTATAGCCCACAGGGTCAGAAAGAGTTGGACACAACTGAAGCAACTCAGCACACACACACATGAGGTCAGTAAGTTCATTAAATTAAGCAGTGTATATAACATGTTCGGTATGTTTCCACTCCACCTGGTGGTTCCTTAAAGGTGTGCTGCTGCTGCTGCTAAGTCACTTCAGTCGTGTCCGACTCTGTGTGACCCCATAGACGGCAGCCCAACAGGCTCTGCTGTCCCTGGGATTCTCCAGGCAAGAACACTGGAGTGGGTTGCCATTTCCTTCTCCAATGCATGAAAGTGAAAACTGAAAGTGAGGGCTCTCAGTCATGTCCGACTCTTTGTGACCCCATGGACTGCAGCCTGCCTGGCTCCTCCGTTCATGGGATTTTCCAGGCAAGATTACTGGAGTGGGTTGCCATTGCCTTCTCTGCCTTAAAGGTGTAAGAGCTATTATTCTTGTGTCATTGTGAGAGTTAGTAGTTTTATGTCAGAGTGAGAAGGAAGAAATTCTCTATAAAAAAAAAACCACATTAACTGCAACCTACTCAGACCAAAGGCACTACATATTATAGACAACTTATATCCCTAAGTTGGTAAAGTTTTCGAAAACTCAGTGCAGGGAACTGAGAGATAAATAGAGAATTTTATTACAGTAGAGCACCAGTAGTCCACTGACTATCTCCAACAGAAATCTCAAAATAAAACAAAGTGTGTCTTCTCCTTGAGGAAGCAAAGAATAAAATATGTTTCTTCTGCTGTGACCGGGTCCTTGTATTTCTTAATGAGCACATGTGCTGACGAACTGAACATCTGCCGCCTCCCAGCTTTCTCACTGCAGAACTTCACTATGTTCTACGGATTTTACCTCTGGCAGGAGAAGCATTTTTCGCCAGGAGGTGGGGCATGAAATATCTAAATACCTATGAGAGTTCAGTACTTACCTCTTAGTGCAAAGTGCTGGGTACATTCAGAGACAGCCTTCAATATCAAACACATATTCCTGTTCTGAACTCCTGACAGTTCTTAGCCCGGGAAAGAGCAGATTTAGAGAAAACATGACAACGTGCTCACATACCTAATGGGCTGGCAGGTAGGAGATGGATTGTACTGTTATCAAGCAGCTTCAGGCGGAAGAACCTTGAAGGACTAGAAGATCATGCTTTAAACATGGGAGGAAAGAAAGGTCTGCACTATTGCAGGCCTCTGGGTGAATGCAGGACACAAGGGCCTCCCAATAGCCTTACCACAGCCAGGCTCTTTTTGCCACTGAAAGATTCCTGACTCAAACTGATCAGGCTAAGGCTTCAAATGTGCTTGCCCTGGAGACGGATGGCATAGGGTGAAGGAAGGATGCATGGATCAAGGAAGCTGAGGTTCCCAAGCATGGCTGCAGAGACCACAGGCTGTTGGATAAAATACCTAGGACAGGCAATATTGGGTTTCCAGCCTAGCTGAATGAACCATCTTCTGGAATAATGGAACAGACGCAAGAATCTGGGTCCTACTGCCAGCTATTCAACTTCCCCAGTCTTAAATTCCACCAGAGAACCTGCATTTTTAACAAGTGCCCTTTCTTGTCTTGTAGAACTTTGAGTGTTAAACGAGATAATTTATGTGAAACCACTTGGTTAAGTGCCATGGAAATGTTAACAGTCATTCATCTAATCTACAGTGAACTTGCCAAAGTGAACTGTACATGACTTTGCCAAGATCGTGGAAATAATTAATGGCAGAGCCAAGAGCCAGGTCTCCTGAGCATCAAGCTTGGGTTCTTTCCAGTTCTCTACATCATGTTGTGTTCTCACACAACATGTGTGTGTATGTGTGCACACACTCACATATATGTACATGTACATGTCAGTACATGTATATTGATTAAAATCAACTTGTAGGTGTTTCTACAATCTGAATACAGGAGTTAAATTTCTATGAATAATGTTTGGTACATGTCCTACAGGGGAAACTTTCTTCCTTATTTATCTTCCCTCATTATTCTTTTATCAACAAAATCCTACATGTACTATGTGGTACCAATCCAAGCCCATCTTCTCTGTGAAACTTTCTTACCATTTCTATACATACTGTCCCTCCTACTGAAGTCTGCAGGGATTCCTGTTTCCTTTGAACGCCATACAGTGAAAACAGCACAGCTTCTAGTCTCAGAAAGTTTGAGTTCAAGTCCAAGTTCTCTTTCTTAAGAGCCTTTTACTGCATCATTTAATTTATCTGTGTGTTCATAGTAAAAACAGGATGCTGAATAGTAGACATGAACATTCATCTGCACCCGATGTACTGTGAAAACATAAGGGGATGGTTGTTCCCTACATTCCAGGCGATGGTTGCTCCCTACATCCCGGGGCATATATGGGGCTGGTGCACTGGAATATATATGAGCTAGCCCATCAAAAAGCCCAGTGTTGATGCCTGACCCAGACAACTTCGAGCTGCACGTATTTGGGAGAATCACTTAATCTTAATAAACTTATCTTATTTGAAAAACAGGATATTTGTGATCCCAGAATAAGATAATGTGTGTAAAGCACTCAGCAAAGAGGCTGGTACATAATAGAGTTGAAAAAATGTAGCTATTATTTTTCTAATTCAATTATACATATATATATTTGTGTGTGTGTGTGTGTGTGTGTGTGTGTGTGTGTGTGTGTATAAACAGCCTAGGTATATATAGACTTCCCTGGTGGCTCAGTGATCAGAATCAACCTGCTAATGTAGGAGACATGGGTTCGATCTCTGGCTCAGGACAATCCCCTGGAGAAGGAAATGGCAACCCACTCCAGTATTTCTGCCAGGGAAATCCCATGGACTGAGCAAGCTGGAGGACTACAGTTCATGGGATCACAAAAGGATCGGACACGACTTAGAGATTAAGCAACAGCATATATGTGTGTGTGTGTGTGTGTGTGTGTGTTACCATGTGCTCGCTCATGTATTTATTGGTATCATAAATGGAATATGTCTGAAGGGAGAACTCAGACCTCCAGCTCGAGGACTCAGCTCAGTGTGTCTGGCAGTTGACTCCGTGTCTGGTCCTGTCCCCCTCGTCTGTGATGAGGGAACTGGATACGCCTTTCTCCAGGTGGTCTTATGCTGCAGCTGACACCCTTGCGCTTTTGTCCTGGTTCTATGGCCCCATGCCCATGGCATCCCGGGGTTGGGCCCCATGTCTGTCTCTGATGCAGTTTTCTCCCTATCATTTGGATCATCAATTTCATGACAACTAGGCGAGTGTTGTATAGATAACCTACTCTACTTGCTCCCAAGGTCGATTCTAGGGGTCCTTGTCTCTTTCCATCATCAATTATCCCATTTAGGAGAGTCTCCATGGTGCAGTGGTTCCCATCCTGAGGTCTCAGCATCCCTGCTAACAATCCGGCAATATATCAACATTAACGTTTTATAAGCCTGCAGGGAGCCAGGCCGAGAGAGAAAGAGAGAGAGATGGACAGAAAGGGAGAGACAGATTGGTTAAATAGCTTGCCAACACCACAAAGCTAGTGACTGAGATCCAAACCCCAGCCCCTAAACCACAAAACAAGCCACTCCTTGCCTTATTGCTGTCAACCTCATGTCAATTGCACGGGAATCTCATGTTGATTAGAAGCCTTGATTGGCAGCTATATAGTGTTTGATGAATAAAACATGAGATAATAAAAGTGTTATTACTTGTAAATGCAGTTGAGTAGACAAAAATAGTTCAAATACGGAGCCTTTGGGGATCCTGAGAGCAGGTCTTGCTGGTGGAAGCCTCAGAGCCCTCTCATTAAATTGACATTGGCCTTGTACATGTCCACCAAACGATCAAATGAGAAAAGGACTTCATATGATAAAAATATTGATTGAAAATCAGTGTCTGAAACTCAAAATAGTAACCATATTGTAACAACGAGATCATCAAGCCTCCTTGGACTTTCTTTCAAGCAACCTTTTACTGCTATGTTAGTACAGCCTCCATGGTACATGTATTGGTTCTCTATCCCAAACTTCGGACAAATCCAAGATTTATTGGATTTATTTTATACTGATACTGGTTTTTCCCCACTCCAAGTACTTAAAATACCCCAATACTTCAACCATCCATTATAGAAGAACCAAAAAAAAAAAATAGAAATTATATAAAAATGAATTTAATCATTAGACACCATTACCTCTGTAGTCAGTGATCTCTTATGAGAATGTTTAAGTGAAAAAAGAAAATCAACTTTTTATTACTGTTGTCTTTGATTTCTGAAGATTGTAACAGTCTCCACTATTTCTAGGATTTAAATTGATTGTGCTGCTCCTCAGTCTGCCTTAAATCTGGCCAGAGCAGGACTTTCACAGTTTTTGAAGAAGAGACTAAAAATGGCACTATTTCCAGACAAAGATATATATATTTGAATTACAGCTTATGACAAAAATCCTCATAATAAAATCTTGCTGTGCATTGTTACAATTGAAAGAAAACACACCAAGTTCAAAGGGAAGAATCCACAGTTCTCCTGCAACTCTGGGAAATAGATTGAGGCAAAAATAACAAAAAGAAAAGAATGCTTTCCAACTAGCAGGGTGATGTTATTTTAGTTTGATTTTTTTTTAAACTTCAAGATCTGTAGAAATTTATCAGTAATTCTGTGCCAAAAATGATGTCAAATTACTGGCGCCCTGCCATCCAAGGGCCACCTGGTGATCGCATCCTCTCTCAAGGACAGGACAAGGAGACTGTTTCCTGACCACCCAGCCCCAGGACAAAAGAGACATCTGATGACAGTCATGCTGAGACCAGAAGCTGTGGGGCCATGTGGAAGCGGGTCACTCTCTCCAGACTCTTGGTACGAAACAGCCAACAGTGTAAACTCCACCTGCGGCTAATTATAACTTGAGCCCTGGCACGCAGGCATAAGGTATTTATTTACTAATCTGTGCTTTACAGGATGCTAACCAAATGCAGCACTTTTATTTCCTGGTGTCTCTCTCATTAAAAAAAAAAAAAAAAATGCCAGCCAAAAGGAAGGAAGAGAGAAAGAGAGAGAAACAAGAAACAAGTGTCCTACTTCACTGTTGAATGGACTCAAAACCTGTTCCTTTGTCCATTTCTGTGTTTATGTGAGTTTTGTGAATGCATGTTTGAAAAAAGCAGCATTTGTGTGTGTATGATTTCCCAGGTCATCCAATACTGTCTACTATAAAATCAATTCAAGAAAATATCTCTTTGCATCTATCATACCCATTCTGCCTTTCTGCCTACCTAGATTTCACATGTGTTGACACGCTTGATGCCATGTTGCTTGCTAAGAGGAATTAGGGGTAAAGTTAAGAACATTAGATGTAGCAAGTGCAGGGCCAGCCTGTCTCTTATCAACAAGATAAACTTGGTAAAATTACTCACCTTCCCTGAGGCTCAGCTGTTTCTTCTCTAGAATGGGTACCTTAATACCATCCATGCAAATTATTGGGATAGCTTTATGCAATATTGAAAAGACCCTGGGACATAGCAAACACAATAAATGTCGGCAAATCGATTACTTACTATTTCAAAGTAAGGGAGCCACTCTTCCTGATTAGGACCTTGAACATGTTACCAGTTTACTGTCACATTCCTCAGACTCACCCATAATATATAACTTTTTGTATCTCCAAATTCTGTAAATGCTTTACCAGCTTGTTCTACGTAGACTGTATGTTTTTCACATATACATACATCCTCAGTATAAAAAGTCAATGCTCCAGCTCCAGCTAAATTATCCTTTGTGTTCTGCCCCAATAATCTAAGAATTCACTCCCACGCCCAAGAGATATGCAATATGTAACTGGAAGTATTTGATGTGGATGATTGCACTGATGCCCAAACACTCACCCTCTCCTTTATCATAGCTATTACCACATGCCCTTTCATGCCTTTTCCTCTCACAAAAGAGGCAAAGTCTTGCTCTCCAGCCCTTGAATTTGGCCTCATCTTTGTGATTCATCTGGGGCTGCAGAATCAGGTGGAAGTCACAATATTCCATTACGGGCCAGGCTACAGGAAGCCTGTGTGTTCCCACTTGCTTCCTGACTCTTCTACCTTTCCTGGGTGAAGATGTCTGTGTCATCCTTCCAGAGGACAAGGCAGGCATGGAGCAGAGCCAGGTTCCCCTGGTCATCCTGCAAAGGCCACCCAAGACCAGCTGACCCTCAGCTGTTCATCAGATAAGAGCAGGTGCCCAGCTGACATGGAACTTCCCACCCATGCCCAATCTAAATGGATGCTATTGATTCTGGATCAAGTAGACCCACAGATATTAACAGAGAGATATATCTAATGTACATTAAGTAGAAAAAACAAATTCTGGATAACACTAACTTTTTGTAGTGGTTCACAATACAGTGTTCTTGTGGCATTAGAAAATTGCTTTGTGGGTGTGCTCAGTCATGTCCAATTCTTTGCAACCCCATGGATGGCAATCCTCTGTCCATGGAATTTTCCAGGCAAGAATACTGGAGTGGTTTGCCATTTCCTTCTCCAGGGGATCTTCCTGACCCAGGGATCAAACCAGTGTCTCCTGCATGTCTCCTGCATTGGCAGGAGGATTCTATACCACTGAGCCACCTAGGAAGCCTGCTACCATTTTGTTATTAAATTTAATTTTTTTACTTAATGTACATTAGATATATCTCTCTTTTAATATATGTGGGTCTACTTCATATTTGACTGTGGATCATGTAATAGTATGTGATAGACGGTTATTTAACCACTGTCTTGCTGGAAATATTTAGATGTTTCATATTCTATTACAATTATAAATAATGTGGTAGTGAACATCTTTAACCATGCCTCCCTGCACACATATGTAAGTTTTTCTCCAGGATTCACAAAGAAAGCACTTCATTGTCAATAGATATGCTTCTTTTGTTTTGTATTCAATATCACCAAAATGGTGCTATAATGTTAATAGCTTTTCGATAACAAATGGAATGGGTCCATGGTTGTCAAAGAACATGCTGCACATGGTTCAGTTCTTTTACATTTGCTGAGGTTTGTTTTATGACTCAGGGTGTGGTCTGTCTTGATCTACATTCCATGAGCATTTGAAAACAATTGTTTTAAATAGTGTAGGCCCAAAGGTTTTTTTTTTTTCTTTCCAATTCCGTTTTTAAGTGACTGAAAGAACTTTGAATGCTGCCCTTGAGAAACTAAATAAGAGTTAGTTTCTCTGAGATACAGAGAAAGCAGTGATACCACAGAATTTCATACACTTGTTTAATGTAAGACAGAATCAATGCTGATTAGCTAGGTTTTTGTTTTTTCATCACTGAATGAAATTCAAAGTATATTGTATGAAGAGAAAAAAGACGAAAGTAGAAGACAGTGATAGACCAGGATTCTTCCCATTGACACTGATATACACAAATAAATTGCTATGATTAAAACTTTTTTAAAAACAACAAAGAATTCTGATCTATATCACAATTATTTGACACTCATCTAAGAAAACAAGAAATTTTAAACTATTTTAGAACAGGGGAATACGGAATTAATCCTTATTGAAAGTGATATATGGGCCAGCTTTTCCATTTTGCTTTCCTTCCTAATTTTCTTAGAAGAATACAACTATGCATTTTTAATCCCTTTTAAATACCACTCTCCTGCCCTGCTGCTGGGAGTATGATAGCACAGGATTCTGAGAAAGCAACATGGCAATGTGTTCCCATCTTGAACAGATAATTGCAGTTCTAGGAATCTAGGCTAAGAAAACACTGGCGAGTACAGGATAGAATTTATGTACATTGAACTATTCATTAAAGTGTAAGTTATGTAACATTCTAGAGTCAACTGAAACTCTTTTCTTCTCAGGTACAATCAAAGTCTCTAGAAGAGAGAGCAAAAGAGTAGATGCCAAGTATACCCCCCTGTGAAGTGGAATTGTACTCCCAGTTCAGGCCTTGTTTCATCAGTTGAACCTCAAGAGAATCAGGTATAGGCTACATCAGAAGAGGATTCCTCTTCTCTGTGTACTTATGTTAAGATGTATGTGACTATTTTTTATTGTGTGAGTTCAGCACTAGACTGCAGGCTCATCAATAGCAATATACTTGGTTAAATGTTCTGTATTTATCATCCATAATCTTTACCACCTCAGATGGTGAGTACATTGCACCATTTTTACTGTTGAGACAACTGTGCTTGTAATGATCTTGTAAGATGTAGAGCCAGTTACATCAAGCTTCAAAATCTATAGTGTGAGATATGGACCCATTTTATCCATTTTCCAAATGTGTACCCAGTCCTAGGATGTCATTCCTACCCTCAGGCTTCCTTAGTCTTCTTCCTTCTAGTTTTTTCTTCAAGCCAAAGCTCCACCTTCCCAGCTGTACCACCCGGCTTGGGGATGCCCTGTAGCTTACTTCCATGTCTTCTAGGAATTAGTGCTGCCACCATTCCAGAAGGAGACTGTTTCCACACTCTCTCTGCACTGTCAGGGGAGGTCCAGCGTGAAGCTGTGTCAGCGTGCAGACCTGAATTGCGGACGTACGGCTCCGTCTATCCTTCATCTTTTATTATTGATTACAGGAGATGATTTTCCTACTTCTGCTGAATATGTCATCTCATCTGCTGAAGACTTTTATGCTCTAATAGTTGACTTTCAGCAGGGGTTACTGTGTGTTGCTCCTGGCAATAAGCACTTTGCATGAATATTACATTTAATGGTCCAACAAGCAGAGAAGAAAGCTGCGATTATGATTCTTTTCACTTTCTAGATGAGGAAACTGTGGTACACATCAGACCAGTACCAGATCCAAAGCTACAGTATAAGATTAGCATGCGTGTGTTCAGTGGTTACATGGTGTCTAACTCTTTGCAATCCCATGGACTGTAGCCCACCAGGCTCCTCTGTCCATGGGATTTCCCAGGCAAGAATACTGCAGTAGGTTGCCATTTCCTCCTCCAGGGGATCTTCCCTACCCAGGGATTGAACCCATGTCTCCTGTATTTCCAGCATCTCCTGCATTAGCAGGCAGATTCTTTACCCCCGAGCTACCTGGGAAGCCCAAGATTAGCACATTCAGGTTAGAAACAGAATGGGTCTGGACTCAGTTCCCATGATTCTAAGTGCTGCATGTATGTACATCTCCAAAATGTTGCCTCTGAACCGTCTACAGACCTGTTGGCTCTGTGATTGTTCAAGGCAACTGCTTACGATTAAAAATGAAAGTCACTGGAAACAGGAGCAAATGCACTGGTAGGGAAACAGAATGCACAAAATGGGGAGACTCAGCCTTGAATGACTTCCCCCTAACAGCCAGGTGATGTCTGACTGTCCGCAGCACCCAGCCCAAGACCTGGAGTTCCGCTCCATCCTGACAGCCTTCTTCCTTGATGTCTGCACTGATTTTCTACTCCCTAGATTGTACTCCATTCTGGGTCTAGGAACCAGAGACTTGTGCGTTAGCCCAGCACCTGCATGAACAATTCACATTCCCCGTAACACTGCCCCATTTGCCAGCATATGCAGGACACAGGGTCCAAAAAGAAGCATGTAGTGTTGTTGGGTCAGCCTGAAATCGCTTCTGATTCTTTACTCTGAATCCAACACCTTTTGAGTAGAAGCGACAGAGGCTCCATACCTTAAATCATAAGGGAAGCTTCAGGGAGTGGGAACAAAACTAATGCTTTAATACAAGCATCCTTTGCATGAGTTTGTTGCTTGGGTGTTCTCAGAACAGCAGGGGAAAGAATACATGAATATAAAAGAATTTGGCTGCTGCATTTAGAAAATGTAGCTCCAAGAGTTAAGAAGCTGGTGTCTGAGTGCCAGGGACCTGGCAGGTTAATTACCCCAAGTCTTTCCTCCATGTCACTGATGCTGTGGTTAGAGACAGGTGTCCAGCTCCACAGTCACCTTCTCAGGGTTGTAAGCTTTGTTCAGAAAAGAATCTGCCTGATTCCAAAGCCAGGCAGCTTGCAAGGCCTCTTTGTCACTGGGGACTGCCTTTCTGGGACAAAGCCATGGAGAAAAGGCCTTTGGTATTCTCTGTGGTGGCCCAGGCTTGCATGCGGTCTTCACGCCTAGGGAGCAATGTGACGTGCGGCTAGCTGCTGGAGCAAATCGCTTCATGAATATCTTTACACCAGGGCCTGTTGGTGCCTGTTAGGTGTGTGCCTCTCAGCAGGGTCTCTGCTGCTCCTGGAAGTTGGGATTAAAAATTCTAAGTGAAAACACAGGCTGCAACTCCAGGTCCCAAGACACCCTCCAAAGGTATAAGGACTCTGCATCCATGCATCGAACTGAATTGGTAAACGGAAGTGGAGTGCAGCGCAGCTGAGGGGGAGGGCGGAAATAGGTCTTCCCGGGGATCAATTTTCCCCAAGCATTTAATCAACCCAAGGTTCCCAATCTGGGTCAGTGCAGACCTGTTGTCAGGCTCTGAGTAAAACTGAGCAGGACTTGTGTATTTCAGCTTTATTTTCAACAGAACAACAGTGCTTGGGCCTCTGCAAGGCCCTTATTGGTCTCCGTGTCCACCTCACTCATTCATGAATTCATTCATTCAACATGAAAAGACTGACAGCCCCACTATGTGTCAGACATCATTCCAGACCCCCAGGACAAGACACCCAACCAAACTATTAAAGCAGTATTGACCCCCCAACCTCATGGAAAGTGATTCTGATAGTGGGAGGCAAGGTAGACAGACAATGAGGAATATATGTGATTTCTTTAGAGTCACTGGTACAGTATATAAATGAAGGAATGAAGGCTATAGGTTAGAGGGAGAGAGAAAAGGAGAGAGTGACTGTGTGGGAAGGGGAGAGGGGAACTTGGTCATGTGAGGATCGGTGAGGGCACTTGAATGTGTGTTAGAAAGGTTTCTGCAGCTTCAACTCACCAAAAAGATAGCATCTGTGAAATAAGAAAAAGAATTCTTCCTTAAAGAACAGAAGTTCTATTAGATTTATTTTTGAATGATGGAAGAAAGTTAAAACTCAATAGAAGGGTTGAAATATAAAATTTAGAAAGACAGCACACAAAAGAATAAAAAGACAGAGGAAAACAGTAGAGAAATGATAATTCAGAAAATCAATGCAGACAGCCCAATAACAAAACAGTAGACATTCAGAAATGTGAACATACAGAGGAAGAAAACAGAAAACTTCAAAGAAATAATGCAAGGAAACTTCCCAGAATAAAAATTGTGAATGTCAAGATTGAAAATTGCTCCTTAGAATAAACAAAGAGAATATGTTGTATGTAAGCTTCCAGAGAGATAAAACAAGTTTCCAACAAGAATCACAAATGTGAATGATCTTGAACTTTTCAATAGTAACATCTAATGATAGAAGGCAGTGGAGCAATCTCTTTAAAATGCTTAGGGAAAATTAAATCTAACCTAGAATTCTGTATCTGGTCAAATAACCATTTAAGTGTAATAACAGAATAAAGACACTTTTAGACCGGATGGTTTAAGGGAAAAAAAAAAAAAGATGTAAACTCAGTATGGGCCCTTTTAAAGCCCAGAATGAGGCTTAGATGGGAAGGGTGATAAAACACAGTATGAGATTAAGCAATCTTCTGCAATGGCAAAAGAAAACCACAATCCTAAACCAAGGAAACAAGTCATTTATGACAAAGACAGGTTTTCTTCTTCAAGTCCAGTTAGGGTAACTTGACTCATTTATTCTCTGCACTGCCCTGGATCGTACCCAGTAAGATGTTAACTAGAAGCACTGAAGTTGACTGTCCTTACCTTGGCCCCATCTTAGAGGAACCACTTTTACTATTTTACCATTAATGATGATGTTAGCTCCAAATTTTTGGCAGAGGCCCATAATCAAATTGAAGGAGATCCCTGTGTTCCTGACTGACTGTGAGGTTTTATCATAAACAGGAGCAGAATTATTTTTAAACACATTTTCTATATGTATTAAGATAATCATATGTTTGTTTGTTTTTTCTATTGAAGGGGTGAGTTGCCATTTTTTTTTTAATGTTTTACCTACCTTTCGTTCCTGGGACAAGCCCGCTTGTTTATTCGCTGGTATCAAACTAAGGATTTTGGAGTATGTTAAACAGTAGATATTACTCAAATATCTTTTCTTAAAAGTTCATTTTAAAAGATTTGTGCATCGGATTGAAGCTGGCTCCATACAATGAACTGGAGCAAGTTTTCCCTCCCTCTTTTTCCTAAAAATATTTGTGGAAGAGTAGTATTATCTCTACTAATTTTTATAGAGTATGTCAGGGGAACTTTTGTGCCTGAAGTTTCCTTAATAATGAGGTTCTTTTTCTTTCCTAATTCATGTTTGACAGTTCAGTATATAAAGAGCTATTTTGATTTTTTTTCTTTCTGTATCAGTTTTGATAAATTGTTTTTGCAATATAGTCATTCATTTGGCATAGATTGTTAAATTTATTAATATAAAGTTATATTACTGAATGGGCTTCCCACGTGGCTCAGAGGTAAAGAATCCACCTGCCAATGCAGGAGACACAGGTTCAATCCCTGGAGAAGGAAACGGCAACCCACTCCAGGATTCTCACCTGGGAAATCCCACGGACAGAACCCGGTGGGCTACAGTCCACGGAGTCACAAAAAGTCAGATGTGATTTAGTGACAAAACAATAGCAATATGATACTGAATAATTATCCTTGGAATTTTGGTAGAATGTGACATAATAATATTTCCATTTTCCTATCTGATATTGGTAATCTGTGTTTACTTTTTTTTTCTTAAGCATTTTTGACTTTTGAATTTAATTATCTGCTTCTATTACCTGACTGTATTCTATTTTTTGATTTATTTTTATCTTAGTATATTCTCCCTTCTACTTACTTAAAGATAAGTAAATTTAAATTTCTCTTATTTTTTTGGATAAGGTAATACCAGATATTATTGCACTACTCCACATAAATAATTGGGAATGAATTTCTGAATATTTTATATATGTGTACATACACAATGATCTATGAATTTATGAATATCTTTTATGTTCAGAAGGAGAGGAGAAGGCTCCCCTCTGTTCCACGAGGTCTTGTTTCCCAGTAAGTTGGCCTGGACTCCTTACTGCAGGATCTCAGGGTTCCATAGAAACATAGGAACCAACAAGCCCTGATGCATAAAGTCTATTCAAGCCCCTGTGTGGCTCCTGACTGCTACTGTCCTAATGTCCAAGCCTGCATTCAGGATGGGAAAAATTCTCAGTACTTTTAAAATGTGCTCCTGGGGAAAGGGCAAAGATTTGCCATAGAAGAGTATCTGCTTACTACCAGACACTTCTACTTAGTCCCCTCACTTGAGCCTCACCACAGCCCTGAAAGGTAGTTACCATCATCACTCTCATCTTATAGCTGAAAATAGAGGGGCTGATAGTTGGTATTTTGTCAAAATTCAGAGGCATAACACCTCCCATGCATACCTCACTTCAAAGCCCAACATGTTCAAAGAAGGTAAATCTTTCAGAAATGAGATGAGAGTGCTCTAAAAAAGTGCAGCGGACATGTCTCCAAAGAGGATATGCAGATGGCCAAGAGGCACATCCAAAGATGCTCAACATCACTAATTATCAAGGGAAAGCATATCAGAAGCACAAGATGTCCCCTCACACCTGTCAGAACGGCCATCATCAGAAAGAACACAAATAACAAATGTTGGAGAGGTTGTGGAGAAAAGGGAACCTTCCTACTCTGTTGGTGGGAATGTAAATTGGTGCAGCTAGGATGGAGAACAGTATGGAGTTCTCTCAAACAAACCTAAAAATAGAACTACCATATGACCCAGTAATGTCACTCCTGAATATATATCCAAAAGAAACAAAAACAGCAATTCAAAAAGATGCATGCACCCCAATGTTCATAGCAGCATCATTTATAATTGCCAAGGTATGGCAGTAACCTAAGTGTCCATCATAGGTAAATATATATTTATATATATATATAATACATATATATTGGAATATATATATAATGGAATACTACTCAGCCATAAAGAGATGACATTTGGCCATTTGCAGTAAAATGGATAGACTTGGAGGGCATTATGCTAAGTTAAATAAGCCAGACAGAGAAAAACAATGCTATATAATATCATTTGTGCATGGAATCTAAAACAAAATAACCAACTAGTGAACATAACAAGAAGAAGCAAACTCACAGAGGTAGAGAACAAACTAATGTTTACCACTGAGGGGAGGGGCAAGATAGGGCTGGGGAAGAGGAAAGTACAAACCATTAGGTATATAATAGGCTATAAGAATATAATAAAGGGAATACAGCGAATATTGTATAATAACTATAAATGAAGTATAACCTCTAAAAGTTGTGAATCACTGTATTGCATACCTATAACTCATATAATATTCTACACTAACTATACTTCAAATTGTAAACAAAGTGAAGCAGGAAGCCAGGAGACAACATGTAGACTTTTGACTCTAGATGTGGAGATATTTTTCTAAGGATAGTCAAATAAGAAATTGCATATAGATAAAAGCAAATGAGTGGCATATACTTCAAGGTCTTCAGAAAATCGCAGAAGAGAAAGTAATGAAAGGTCAATAAAGGTTTCACTAATAAGTAGACAAATAACTGGGCTTGAAAGGGTGAAAGTAGTCAAAATAAACAGGAATGGAAAGGAAAATTCCTGGGAAATAGCAGGATCCAAGAGGCATGGAAGAAAAAGTATGAATTATATACAGAAAAGAACTAAAATTATAAGCACTCCATGTGGCCTGGAGCATGTCCTCTGGGGAAAAGGTGTTCCAACGTGTATCTTACCCAGGACAGTTCAAAGTGTCACATCCTCTCCAGTGTCTGGCTCTTTGGAGTTGCACTGCAAAGAACTCAAATAATTCTGTTTTTAAATTTTTGTCCAGAGTTTCTCACTGTTATCAGTGAGATGTTTAGCCCAATGGAGCATCTCACCTTTACCTCAAACCTTGCCTTTTAAAGAAGACTGGCCTGGAGTAGTCATGATTCAAAATGGACTTTCTGACAGTGCCTGGGAAGCTGGTTTGCAGCCACTCTATCAACAAAAATTATCTGTAGAGACTTCCAAATAACCCATCTTGCCAGGAAATGCAGAACATAGAGCAGAATGCCAGATAAATAGAGATCAGCCTTTTCCTGAGACTGATGAATAAAGAACGAAAAGTTACTAAAGAAAAATAAAAAGTCTTTACATGATTGAGCACGTGTGATATGATGACTCAATTTTCAAGTCAACGTGTGTGACCAAGTGTTTAACTCTTTAGATGATTTTTTCCTTTAAGTCCATGTAGACCAAAGAAAATACATTTCTTTAGTATAAATGTCTCTTAATCCTTTCTAGATAATCTTTGGGTATGAAATATAATCCTGTATCTTATCTCCTAGGAAACTTGAGCTTATAGGGTTTAAAATAATAGAATTTTTAAGTTGGAAAGAATTTATAAATATAAGCCTTGTTTTTCCTCAGTCCCTTAGTCGTGTCCAACTCCGTGGCCTCATGGAGCATGTAAGACTCTTCTGTTCTCCACTATCTTCCAGAGTCTGCTCAAATCCACATTCACTGAGTCAGTGATGCTATCTAACCATCTCTTCCTTTGCTACCCTCTTCTCTGCCTGCCTTCAATCTTCCCCAGCATCAGGGTCTTTTCCAATGAGTTAGCTCTTTGCATCAGGTGGCCAAAGTGTTGGCTCTTCAACTTTAGCAACAATCCTTCCAGTGAATATCCAGGACTGATTTCTTTTAGGACTGACTGGTTTGATCTCCTTGCTATCCAGGGAACTCTCAAGAGTCTCCTCCAGCACCACAATTCAAAAGCATCAGTTCTTCTTTGCTCAGCGTTTTTTATGGTCCAGCTCTCCTATCTGTACATGACTACTGGAAGGACCATAGCTTTGATTATACAGACCTTGTCAGCTAAGTGATAATTCTGCTTTTTAATAAGCTGTCTACATTTATCACAACTTTTCTTCCGAGGAGCAAGTGTCTTAATTTCACGGCTGCAGTCACTGCTCACAGTGATTTTTGAGCCCAAGAAAATAAAATAAACCTAACTATATTCATTTAATTTTTCAGAAAGAAAGAAGTTTACTGAGTGATTTGCAGTTTCACAGGAAATGAATATAAAACCAGGATTACATTTCCTTCTACTAAGTTCAAAATTATTTTCTTACATCAAAACATCTATTTTTAAAAGGTCACCCAATAATACAATGTAAATTTCTTCCTATACGTGTGCTTACTTCTTTAATGCGTATGTGTTACAATTATACCAGCAAATGTGATTGACTTCACATAATTTTCCTGGGAGACTTGCAATGTCAAACAAATGAACAAAAATCAAAAATTCAATGTCAAAAATGGAATGCAATCTGATTCTATAAATAAGAGGATGATCATAACTCTACTTCAGGCGAGTGCTCTCTAATTCTCCACCTGTTGTACATTTATGGCAACGTCTCCAAATGAAATGTGATCCTCCAGGGAAGGAGAGCTATCTCTTCATGTCCCTCCTCATCACCAAAAGTTTCTTGTCTGCTCTTGACTCATCAGTGGTCTAAGGTCCAGAGGAGGTGCTGGCCAAATAGGCTAATGGGACCAGGGGTGCTGAATCCTGAGTGAAATGGTATGTCTGAAGAGTGATGGAGCCAGGGACAGTAGTAAAACTGCATTCAAGAAGTAAACTTGAGAGGCTTCCCTGGGGGTCCAGTGGTTGAGAATCCACCAACCAATGCAGGGCACATGGGTTTGATCCCTGGTCTGGGAAGATCCCACATGCCTCCGAGCAACTAAGCCCTGTACCACAGCTACTGAAGCCTGCCTGCCTAGAACCCAAGCTCTTCAACAGGAGAAGCCACTGCAATGAGAAACCTGTCCACTGTGACCAGAGCCCCACTCCCCACAACTAGAGAAAGCCATACACAGAAATTGAAAACCCAGAGCAGCCAAAAATTGAATTTAAAAAAAAAAAGGAGGTAAAGTTGCAAAATTGCTAAAGCAAACTCTCATCCGGCCCAAGCAATGAGCACAGATGTGGGAACATAAAATGAGATAAGAAAATGGAGAAGCTAAGAAGAGAGTGGTGAGGCCAAGGATTTTTGCAGTAGACAGAGTCAGAAAAACGAAATCTCCTTTGCCAGATGTATGCACGCAGATGGGTAAATACAGTTTAAATGGGAAGAGTGCCTCCTCCTGAGCTGACTTCTTCCCATCCTTGTAATCCACACCTTTTGCCAGCTCTAATTCCTGGTCTCATGTCTAGCAAATAGGACGTCCTGTTTTTGAGATTTTTTAAAATTGATTCATAATAAATAACCCATTTATCCTAAAACATTACAAGATTTTAAACCATTAAAAACACAATGCCATTCTTTGTTGTTACTCCCCAAAATCCAACATAGACTTGGAATTATAAAATTATCATGCTATGAAGGACCCTTACTAGTTATTGTTTATATTAAAAGTTTTGTGCTCTAAGTGAAGAGATAGAGACACATAGATCCAACAGGCTCCCTAAACCTCATCTTAGTCAAACATTGTTGTGAATCTCTTGCTATTAGGGAGTATTTCCCAATTATTTAATTTAGTGTGATCTTTATTATGAATAGCCCTGATTAACACAACTCTTTTGATACAAAAGGTACTTAGATACCACTCATAAATCCCAGTGTCAGTGGTTATATGATTTTTGAGGTTATTCCAATTTGTATAGTACCCAAACTCTTAGAATATTATGGGTGCTTAGTAATTTTTATGAGTCAATTCTTCCATGCTCAGAGATATCATTATGAGATATCGATTGAAAGGATTTTTCCATATTCATCAGTTCAATCATTCAGTTGTGTCCTACTCTTTGTGACCCCATGGACTGCAGCAAGCTAGGCTTCCCAGTCCATCACCATCTCCTGGAGCTTGCTCAAACTCATGTCCATCAAATCAATGATGTCACATAACCATCTCATCCTCTGTCGTCCCCTTTTCCTCCTGCCTTCAATCTTTCCCAGCATCCCAACTCTTTTCAAATGAGTCAGCTCTTCGCATCAGGTGGCCAAAGTATTGGAGCTTCAGCCTCAGCATCAGTTCTTCCAATGAATATTCAGGACTGATTTCCTTTAGGATGGACTGGTTGGATCTCCTTGCAATCCAAGGGACTCTCAAGAGTCTTCTCCAACACCACAGTTCAAAAGCATCAGTTCTTTTGTGCTCAGCTTTCTTTGTGATGCATCTACTTTAAAGAAATTTTCTTTCTTTAATTTCTTTAAAGCAGAGACCATATTCATAGCACCTGCTTAAGAGAATTGCATGATTTTTGTTTGCTTTTTTCTTTCCTAAACTATTCTCTGTGTCTGAAAAAAAAGGTCTGAAGTTTCATCAAGGGAATATGGAGACCTCTCTGTTTAGTGCTCAATATTCCAGTGAATCTAAAATCATTTTGCAATTTTTTTTTTAAAGGCCAGTGGTGAGCCCTGAGTCTTAAATGCACTGTGATGTCACTTTTCTTTCTTTTTAGAAAACTTGGTTTACTTTAAAAAAAAGAGAGAAAGAGAGATGACCATACAAAAACAAATAAAGGTAACACGAACCTACATAGTAAGCATTTCCCAATAAGTTCTTTGAGTCTTAACAGCACATTTTTCACATTTTAACAGCTCTGAAATCTGGCGGCATCTTATAGTTAACATCAGCTCAGTTCAGTCTCTCAGTCGTGTCTGACTATTGTGACACCATGAACTGCAGCATGCCAGGCCTCCCTGTCTATCACCAACTACCAGAGTTTGCTCAAACTCATGTCCATTGAGTCAGTAATGCCATCCAACCATCTCATCCTCTGTCGTCCCCTTCTCCTCCTGCCCTCAATCTTTCCCAGCATCAGGGTCTTTTCCAGTGAGTCAGTTCTCAGCGTTAGGTAGCCAAAGTATTGGAGTTTCAGCTTCAACATCAGTCCTTCCAATGAATATTCAGGACTAATTTCCTTTACGATGAGCTGGTTGGATCTCCTTGTAGTCCAGGGGACTCTCAACACCAAAGGGTCTTCTCTAACACCAAAGTTCAAAAGCATCAATTCTTCAGTGCTCAGTTTTCTTTAGAGTCCAACTCTCACATCCATACATGACTACAGGACAAACTATAGCCTTGCTTAGATGGATATTTGTTGGCAAAGTAATGTCTCTGCTTTTTAATATGTTGTCTAGGTTGGTCACATGGAGAAGGCAATGGCACCGCACTCCAGTACTCTTGCCTGGAAAATCCCATGCGCAGAGGAGTCTGGTAGGCTGCAGTCCATGGGGTCGCTAAGAGTCGGATATGACTGAGCAGCTTCACTTTCACATTTCACTTTCAAGAATTAGAGAAAGAAATGGCAACCCACTCCAGTGTTCTTGCCTGGAGAATCCCAGGGTTGGGGGAGCCTGGTGGACTGCCGTCTATGGGGTTGCACAGAGTTGGACACGACTGAAGTGACTTAGCAGGCTTAGCAGAGCAGAGAGGTTGGTCACAGCTTTTCTACCAAGGAGCAAGTGTCTTTTAATTTCATGGCCGCAGTCACCACCTGCAGTGATTTTGGAGCCCAAGAAAATAAAGTCTGGCAATGTTTCCATTGTTTCCCCATCTATTTGCCATGAAGTGATGGGATCAGATTCCATGATCTTACTTTTTTGAATGTTGAGTTTTAAGCCAACTTTTTCACTCTCCTCTTTCACTTTCATCAAGAGGCTCTTTAGTTCCTCTTCACTTTCTTCCATAAGGGTGGCGTCATCTGCATATCTGAGGTTATTGATATTTCTCCCGGCAATCTTGATTCCAGCTTGTGCTTCATCCAGCCCAGGATTTCACATGATGTACTCTGCATATAAGTTAAACAAGGAAGAGTGACAATATACAGCCTTGACATACTCCCTTCCCAATTTGGAACCAGTCTGTTGTTCCATGTCCAGTTCTAACTGTTGCTTCTTGACCTGCATACAGATTTCTCAGGAGGCAGGTAAGGTGGTCTGGTATTCCCATCTCTATAAGAATTTTCCACATTTTGTTGTGATCTACACAGTCAAAGACTTTGGCATAATCAATAAAGCAGAAGAAGATGTTTTCCTGGAATTCTTTTGCTTTTTCTATGATCCAACAGATGCTGGTAATTTGGCCTCTGGTTCCTCTGCCTTTTCTAAATCCAACTTGGACATCTGGAAGTTCACTATTGAAGCCTGACTTGGAGAATTTTGAGCATTACTTTGCTAGCGTGTGAGATGAATACAATTGTGCGGTAGTTTGAACATTCTTTGGCATTGCTCTTCTTTGGGACTGAATGAAAACTGAATTTTTCCAGTCGTGCGGCCACAGCTGAGTTTTCCAAATTTGCTTACATACTGAGTGCAGCACTTTTACAGCATCATCTTTTAGGATCTGAAATAGCTCAAGTGGAATTCCATCACCTCCACTAGCTTTGTTCATAGTGATGCTTCCTACAGCCCACTTACATTTATCCTTAGCAGGCTTGTTTCTTTACTTGCCTTATTAATTCACAAAATCACCACGCATCTAAAGAAATGATGACATCTTCCTGTCAGCAGAGCACAGTTTATGCTCTGTGTCCAGTGCAGTCTTGGTGTATTGTAGCAGGTTGGTAAATGTTCATGGAGAAGTTCTATACAGACAGATATATAAGTCCACAACTAGATTTCAGTGTTTCCTAAGGTTGAATTACTGAAAGGAAATCTGGTCCAAGGGGAAGGAGAGAGGAGCTGTCCTATTTTCAACACAGCTAGCTTTCTGCACAGAGTCGGACACGACTGAAGCAACTTAGCAGCAGCAGCAGCAGCAGCTTTCTGCAAGAGGGCGAAAGCTGACAGGCAATACATGCCAGGTCTCATGTGCTACGAGAGGAAACCCTTCCACAACTAAAGCATTTTGCAGGCTTCTTTCTCTGTGATTTTAGGGACTTTCTGGCTAATGACTAGCCACAAAGGTAACATTTATCAAGTTACCCAGGTGAAGTTCATCGTTAAATTTGCCATGTTCTGTCTCCCAGAGTCTCCTGGGTTTTGTTTAATGTCACAGACAGATGGTGCTGAGGAATTTCAGGTGTTAAGTTGATGACATTTTGCTTTTCTTAATATGACTCTGAGATTTTTTTCAAGTACATTAAATCCAACAGTAAATCACACATGCCTCTCAGCATCACGGCCTTGCTGCCCCCCTGATGCCTGCACCAAATATTTGATCCTCTGACCGCAATCATACATCCTGCTCTGCCTACAAGTTCTGCCCTGAGAACACCAGGCACCATCTGTTAAAAGGAGGTGAGGAGGAAATGAGAATCAGTTTTATGAATGTTGCAACTGATTAGTTATCAAGTGCTATCTAATTAGTTCATCTCTGATTATCATATAATTAAAGATATTTATCATATCCATAACTCCACACCAGCACCAAATATTTCTCATTGTCAGAAGTTGGGAAGGAAGATCCTGCATCCTGACACAGTCTGGGGAGGCCAACTCTGCTCCCAGTTCAGCAGCTTTTGCCCCAGGTCCTCCTTAAGGATAACTGAGTGTTTGCGGCATGTCCTTCTTAAAGCCTTGCATAAAATCATGTCTCACATTTGCTCCAAGGCAGAGTGGAAGGAAGCAAGCGCTGTGTGTTCCCTGTTGCTTTTCTGTCACCCTGGCCTCAGCTTTTGGCGTCTCCTGCAGAACAGGGATGTGTGAGGCCAGCTGCTTCTCTGCTCTGCTCCAGGGAGAGACTATCAATTTTGTCTGCAAAAGCAGGGTGTCCAGCGGACAACAGAGAAGGAGCATGGGAAAGGGAGGCTTAGGTTTCATTTCCTCTGTGAGTTTTTCTCAGAACTAAGAGTGCAGAGGTTCTGGGTGAGGGGGACCTGCAAGTAAAGACACAGTGACCATCATAACGGAAATTCTTTTCCGTAATTTTTTTCTTGCAAACTAGACAATTTAGGTAATCTAGTGTTGAAGCACCTCCATACTGAATGATTTTTATCCTGAGAATATTTTTAGGTTATGTGTCTCCTTCACTGTCTGTGGTCCTGGTGTCCCCTATTTTTTAATTCCTTTCTTACACTATTTTTTTAATCTTTTTTTTTAAATTTACTTCATTTTTTGCCAGGGGGCTTCCCTGTTGACTCAGTCAGTAAAGAATCTACCTACAGTAAAAGAGACTACTTGCAGTGCAGGAGACACTGGCTCAAACCCTGGGTCAGGAAGATCCCCTGGAGAAGGAAATGGCAACCCACTCTAATATGCTTGCCTGGGAAATCCCATGGACAGAGGAGCCTGGAGGTCAACAGTCCATGGGATCACGAGAGTCTGACACAGCTTAGTGACTAAACCACCAGTGCACGTTGGATCTTAGTTCCCTGGCCAGGGATTGAACCCACACCCTCTGCATTGGAAGCACAGTCTTATAATCACTGGACCGCCAGGAAATCCCCACCACCACCACCATTATTTAATTCTTGTCTTAGTTTATCTTGATATCGAGTGGCCATCCTTGTGTCTAAATTGCTAAGTGGACTTAACTGTTCACTAAATCCACTGCGGCAACAGCTGGGAAGATGCTGTGCACACATCTGGAGTCCATGAGAGATCCACCCTATCAATGGATCTGTCTGCTTCAAAGGGAAGAGCATCTAACTAACAGGCTGTCTTCCATCCATGCTTGGCTCTTCTTTCTGCTGGGTCTGCCTTTCTGTATCTTTCCTGGGTATATCCTCCTTCAGGGTTCAACCAACAAGGTTTAGAATTCCCTCATGGCTCAGACAGTAAAGCGTCTGCCTACAATGCAGGAGACTGGGGTTCAATCCCTGGGTCAGGAAGATCCCCTGGAGAAGGAAATGGCAACCCACTCCAGTACTCTTGCCTGGAAAATCCCATGGATGGAGGAGCCTGGTAGGCTATAGTCCTACAGTCCATAGAGTCACAAAGAGTCAGACATGACTGAGCAACTTCACTTTTCACTTTAAGAAGGTTTGCTGCTGCTGCTGCTAAGTCACTTCAGTCGTGTCCGACTCTGTGCGACCCCATAGACGGCAGCCCACCAGGCTCCTCCATCCCTGGGATTCTCCAGGCAAGAACACTGGAGTGGGTTGCCATTTCCTTCTCCAATGCATAAAAGTGAAAAGTGAAGAGAACTCATGTGGCCCTCCATAGTGCTCGTTTTCAGAAACTCCCCGTTATATTCCCAACTGGCGCATCACTCACCCCAACCAGTCTCAGCTTCATACCAGCAGAGCTATAGGTTTTCCATTCATTTCCTACTAATTGTGCCACTTTTGCTGACATTAACGGGGCAAAGATTTTCACCCTCTGTGTTCATTGTGCTCAGTTGCTCAGTTGTGTTTGACTCTTTGTGACCCCATGGACTACAGCCCACCAGGCTCCTCTGTCCATGGGATTCTCCAGGCAAGAATACTGGAGTTGGTTGCCTTTTCCTCCTCCAGGGGATCTTCCCGAACCAGGGATCGATCCCTCATCTCCTGCATCTCCTGCCTTGGAAGGCAGATTCTTCTAGCCGCTGAGCCAGCTATTGGGGCAAAGATTTTCACTCTCTGCTCTAAATCAAGTCTGATGCCTCTGGCCATGAATTTAATAATACGTTGAGGGACCAGCCTCCTTCTTCCTCCCTGTGACCCCACTAAAAAAATATCACCAGCTCTACCAACCCACTTGGTTGGAGGTAGAGGAATGGGAATAATCTTAGCCCAAAAGAATGTAGAGTCCCACTGATTTCACACAAAGTTGTATCAGTTTTTTCATGTTTATTATTTTGTTGTTTTTCCCTAGAAAATTTCCAGAGCCTTCAAATGATTGTTTCTCCATATATTCCCTTAGCTTAAATTTGTTTCAAGGGGAAATTTGCCAATCTTTTCACTCTCTAATGACAAAAATTGCTGTTCTAATTAAATACTATAGTTTCATGTCACCTTGATGCCCCATTTTTGGGTGACTTGCCTTTGTTCTGTTTTCTCAGTAGATGATAAGTCCTTCAGATAAGTATCCATTTTTGTGTTTTATATAACATCCATCACAGTGCCTCACAAACTCCCAACAACCTTAACTGATTGGCTTTCAACATCACAATTTTTCTGTTAGTAACAGAAGGAATGAAGAGATTAACTCAAAATGACAGTTTTAAAAAGATCTCACTACGGTTCATCCTTTCAAGAATTGAAAAGGGAAATTTCGCAATTTTAAAAACATCCATGAGAGGGGGCTTCCCTAGTGGCTCCGTGGTTAAGAATCTGCCTGCTGGTGCAGGAGGCATGAGTTTGAGCCCTGGTCTGGGAAGATCCCACATGCCAAGGAGCAACTAAGTTCATGTGCACAACTATTGAGCCTGTGCTCTCGAACCAGTGCATGACACCAGCTAAAACCCTGGAACCTGCACTCTGCGACTAAAGAAGCCACCACAGTGAGAAGCCTGGGCGCTGCAGCTAGAGAATAGCCCTGCTCACTGCAATTACAGAAAAGCCTGTGCACCAACAAGGCCCCGACACAGCCAAAAGCAAACAAGCATTTTAAAGTAAATAAATATATGTGTCAGTGAGAGAGCAATGATATATCAAAAGGTTATTAAAATACTTGTTTTAACAGGAGGAAAACAGTGCCTAAAACTGCTGTGTGCAGGTCATCGTGACAATCTCAGGATGTTCTGCATAAAGTTTAAGGGATGTCAGAGCCTTTTAGCACAGGACACCAGCTTGGGTAGCACCATATTTCAATCTGCGACAATACTTTTTACAGAGCACGCTTTAGAGGCAGGATAATAGCTCATAAATTCAGAGCCTCGTGGGCCAATTTCCAAGTCAAAATGGAACTTTGGGACCATTATTCAGGAGGCCCATATTAGTGTTTACTTTTATATTTGAGTCTGGGTTCTCTCTGATAGATGTTTATAAGGCCCACACTTGCTTCTCTCTACAAAGTCTATTTATAAAAATTTCCCTCTGCATTTCCTATCAAATCTCCAGTACAATATATGTTGAGCTCTTTAGTTCTTTTTATCTTTTCATAAATAATCATTCATTATATTTGACTTCGGTTTTCAGTAACAGAAATAATTCAGTAGAACTTATATACAAATCTTCAGAGTAAAGTATTTGGAGAAAGAAATTGCCTTTAGTTTTAATCTCATTCTCCCCAATGACGTTGGTAAAATGAAATAGAGTAAAATAAAATGTGAAATCAAACAAACAAACAATAAATAAACGAAGTCATAACAGCACTTGAAACAACCTGTCAGGTAGCAGATTTACAGGTTTCACAGGAAGTGATACGTTTTTTAGGGCCACAGAACAGAATCAGTCCCTTATTAGTCTGGCCAAAGTTCACACAGTAACAGAATTTGCAGGTCTAGTTAGTGAAATAGTGGTAGGGAATGTGTGAGGGAACCTACACAAATCCATGTATTTTATTATGTTTATAGAAAACAAAGACATGCTATTCGACAAAGATTTTAACAATGGAGTATATTGCTTTTAAAATAATAGTGAGTATTCTACTATTAATTTCCATTTACTGTCCCTTGCTTATTAAAAATCTTTGAGCATATTTTTCTCCAGAATTCTAGTGTCACCCTTGTAAATTTGTTTTTAATTGATTTAAACAATATGCCTACTTAGATCACTTTGGATGTCTTTATATAACTGGTTCTCCAGCTGTGCTGCGTGCTAAGTCACTTCAGTTGCATCTGAATCTTTGCAACTATAGGCAACCAGGCGTCTCTGTCCATGGGATTCTCCAGGCAAGAATACTGGATTGGGTTGCCATGCCCTCCTCCAGGGGATCTTCCAATAACCCAGGGATCTAGGATCACCTTAAAAACATCCTGGTTATCACCATATTCCCAAAAACTTAAGATAGAAGCTATGGAAGGTGAGAAATATTTTATAAAACTGTTATCTAATCTGTTTGGGGAACATGAGCAGATATTCCCCAAATTCCCATCCATTCATGGGACATGTGATCCTATTTAGCTTATGATAACTTCACGCCATGTTATATTACTCCCATAGACACGTGTCTCCAAATACAGACAGTAGTTCCCAGACTCTGGTTTTCTTTCTTGTGGCTTTGTTTCTCCCCAGCCCATTTGGTCAAATTTTCTTCTCTGATTCCAGTTTCCAGGAGAAAAAGCTTATCTTCGGTTTCTAAACCCATCACTTTTTTTTTCTTTTCAAAATAATGGGAAATGGTTGCAACTCATCACTTGTACCATTTGTGTAAGGGGTAACCAAATCCCCAAACCAAATCTAAAACATAGACAAAGATCTACCTGGCACACTAAAATTTGGTAATTTTGGGTTATTATTGATTGAAGAAGGATTATCTCAGACATGCACAAAGTATAAAACAGAAATGCCAAAATTCAAAGAACTTTTAATAGTGACATAGTTTATTTTTTTTTTAGAAGTTGCATTTTCTGTACACCAAAATGCTTTTCTTCTCTTTGTTTAGTCTCACCACAACCCCAATAAATAAGCAGAAATGTGATAAATGTCTTTTATTTAGACTGCCATTTAAATTCTATCTAGTTCTGGCTTCTCTCAAAATTCTTCTATAAAATTTCTCATGAAACCTTATTTCCTTAGTCAGAAGCCCACATCCTTTCTAGTAGCCATTCCAAAAAAGAAGGCATCGCAAATTTGATGGCGTCATAGAGACTCTGAAGTTGAAAAGATGTTAATACTATCTAGTCTGTTAGCCTACTTTTAAAAATCCAGCAGTGCTTACGTGATTTGCCCATGGTCACAGTGCTAGCTAAAATAGAAAGACAACTGGAATCCTGGTGTCCCCACTGTGAATCCAGGGCTGATCCCTACCAAGTTTAGGTTCTGGTGCTGGGTTCTACAAAGACATCAGACCTTCAGAAATGTGGACAATCTCAATTAAAATGTTTGTTCACAGATAAAGCAGCAAAAGACATTGATGAACTCCTGTCTTTTAGAAATAACATCATTAAAGACCGTACATTTTTGTCCAGCCTTCATATATCACAATTCATCATCAAGTTAAATAAGTTGAGTTGGTACTAATATATCAATAGTGAAAAAGACAAGAAAAAAGAAAAAAAACATGATGCCTTAGAAGGCAAGGGGGACCCATTTTGTCACTAAGTAGAAATTTGGATTAAAAAGATTCTTCACAACCCTGAGGCTTCAAAAAGTCTGTTCTTTCCCTTGGGAAGTTCAGTTCCCTGTTTTTGCAAAACCACAGAAAGGAAAAAGTGGTGTTTTTTTTTTTTTTCTTTCTTTCTCAATCCACCATCACATTCCTCTGCTGTTTACACTTTGATCTCCTTCTCTCACTTCTTTGTGGATTTTTTCCCAAGAAATTCTCTGGCTATGTATAAATGAACGAAAGAGTTGTGATGAAGTGACACAAGGAACATGGACCTAACAGAAGCAGAAGATATTAAGAAGAGGTGGCAAGAATACAGAGCAGAACTATACAAAAAAATCTTCACAGCCCAGATAATGACTATGTCATGATCACTCACGTAGAGCCAGATCCTGAATTCAAGTGGGTCTTAGGAAGCATCACTATGATCAAAGCTAGTGGAGGTGATGGAATTCCAGGAGCTATTTCAAATTCTCAAATATGATACATACTATGAAAGTGCTGCACTCAATATGCCAGCAAATTTGGAAAATTCAGCAGTGGCCACAGGACTGGAAAATGTCAGTTTTCTTTCCAATCCCAAAGAAAGGCAATGCCAAAGAATGCTCAAGCTACCACCCAATTGCACTCATCTCACACACTAGCAAAGTAATGTTCAAAATTCTCCAACCCAGACTTCAAGGTAAGTGAACCATGAACTTCCAGGTATTCAAGCTGGTTTTAGAAAAGGCAGAGGAACCAGAGGAAAAATTTGCCAACATCCGCTGGATCATTGAAAATACAAGAGAGTTCCAGAAAAAAATCTACTTTTATTTTATTGACTATGCCAAAGCCTTTGACTGTGTGGATTACAATAAACTGCGGAAAATTCTGAAAGAGATGGGAATACCAGACCACCTGACCTGCTCTTGAGAAATCTGTATGCAGGTCAGGAAGCAACAGTCAGAACTGGACATGGAACAACAGACTGGTTCCAAATAGGGAAAGGAGTACGTCAAGGCTGTATATTGTCATCCTGCTTATTTAACTTATATGCAGAGAACATAATGAGAAAGGCTGGGCTGGATGAAGCACCAGATGGAATCAAGATTGCTGGGAGATATATCAATAACCTCAGATATGCAGATGACACCACCCTTATGGCCAAAAGTGAAGAAGAACTAAAGAGGCTCTTGATGAACGTGAAAGAGGAGAATGAAAAAGTTGGCTTAAAGCTCAACATTCAGAAAATGAAGATCATGGCATCTGGTCCCATTACTTCATGGGAAATAGATGGGGAAACAGTGGAAACACTGGCTGACTTTATTTTGGGGAGCTGCAAAATCACTGCAGATGGTGAGTGCAGCCATGAAATTAAAAGATGTTAAAATGACCAACCTAGAGAGCATATTCAAAAGCAGAGACATTACTTTGCCAACAAAAGTTCATCTAGTCAAGGCTATGGTTTTTCAGTGGTCATGTATGGATGTGTCAGTTTCAGTTTCAGTTCGGTCTCTCAGTTGTGTCCGACTCTTCATGACCCTGTGGACCACAGCACACCAGCCTCCCTGTCCATCACCAGCTCCCAGAGTTTACTCAAACTCATCTCCACTGAGTCGGTGATGCCATCCAGCCATCTCATCCTCTGTTGTCCCCTTCTCCTCCTGCCTTCAATCTTTCCCAGCATCAGGGTCTTTTCAAATGAATCAGCTCTTTACATCAAGTGGCCTACGTATTGGAGTTTCAGGTTCGACCTCAGTCCTTCCAATGAATGCTCAGGACTGCTCTCCTTTAGGATGGACTTGTTGCATCTCCTTGCAGTCCAAGGGACTCTCAAGAGTCTTCTCCAACACCACAGTTCAAAAGCATCAATTTTTGGGTGCTCACCTTTCTCTATAGTCCAACTCTCACATCCATACATGACTACTGGAAAAACCATATCTTTGACTAGACCGATCTTTGTTGGCAAAGTAATGCCTCTGTTTTTTAATATGCTGTCTAGGTTGGTCATAACTTTTCTTTGAAGGAGCAAACGTCTTTTAATTTCATGGCTTCACTCACCATCAGCAGTGATTTTGGAGCTCCCAAAAATAAAGTCAGTCACTGTTTCCACTGTTTCCCATCTATTTGCCATGAAGAGATAGGACTGGATGCCATGATCTTAGTTTCTAAGTGTTGAGTTTTAAGGCAACTTTTTCACCCTCCTCTTTCACACTTATCAAGAGGTTCTTTAGTTTCACTTTCCCCCATAAGGGTGGTGTCATCTGCATATTGATATTTCCCCAATAATCTTGACTCCAGCTTGTGCTTCTTCTAGCCCAGCATTTCTCATGATGTACTCTGCATATAAGTTAAATAAGCAGGGTGACAATATACAGCCTTTTCTTATTGGAACCAGTCTGTTGTTCCACATTCGGTTCTAACTGTTGCCTCCTGATCTGCATACAGATTTCTCAAGAGGCAGGTCAGATGGTCTGGTATTCCCATCTCTTTCAGAATTTTCCACAGTTTCTTGTGATCCACACAGTCAAAGGCTTTGGCATAGTCAATAAAGCAGAAATAGATGTTTTTCTGGAACTCTCTTGCTTTTTCGATGATGCAGCAGATGTTGGCAATTTGATCTCTGGTTCCTCTGCCTTGTCTAAAACCAGCTTGAACATCTGGAAGTTCAAGGTTCACATACTGTTGAAGCCTGACTTGGAGAATTTTGAACATTACTTTACTAGTGTGTAAGATGAGTGCAACTGGGCAGTAGCTTGAGCATTCTTTGGCATTGCCTTTCTTTGGGATTGGAATGAAAATTGACCTTTTCCAGTCCTGTGGCCACTGCTGAGATTTCCAAATTTGCTGGCATATTGAGTGCAGCACTTTCACAGCATCATCTTTTAGGATTTGAATTAGCTCAACTGGAATTTCATCTCCTCCACTGGCCTTGTTCTTAGTGATGCTTCCTAAGGCCCACTTGACTTCACATTCCAGGATGTCTGACTCTAGGTGAGTGATCACACCATTGTGATTATCTGGGTCATGAAGATCTTTTTTGTACAGTCCTTCTGTGTATTCTTGCCACCTCTTCTTAATATCTTCTGCTTGTGTTAGGTCCATACCATTTCTGTCCTTTATTAAGCTCATTTTTGCATGACATGCTCCCTTGGTATCTCTAATTTTCTTGAAGAGATCTCTAGTCTTTCCCATTCTGTTGTTTTCCTCTATTTCTTTGCATTGATCTCTGAAGAAGGATTTCTTATCTCTCCTTGCTATTCTTTGGAACTCTGCATTCAAATGGGTGTATCTTTCCTTTTCTCCTTTGCTTTTCACTTCTCTTCATTTCACAGCTAATTGTAAGGTCTCCTCAGACAGCCATTTTGCTTTTCTACATTTCTTTGGCTTGGGAATGGTCTTGATCCCTGTCTCCTGTACAATGTCACGAACCTCCATCCATAGTTCATCAGGCACTCTGTCTATCAGATCTAGTCCCTTAATCTATTTCTCACTTCCACTGTATAATCATAAGGGATTTGATTTAGGTCATACCTGAATGGTCTAGTGGTTTTCCCTACTTTCTTCAATTTAAGTCTGAATTCAACAAGGAGTTCATGATCTGAGCCACAGTCAGTTCAGAGTCTTGTTTTTGCTGACTGTATAGAGCTTCTGTATTTTTGGCTTCAAAGAATATTATCAATCTGATTTTGGTGTTGACCATCTGGTGATGTTCATGTGTAGAGTCTTCTCTTGTGTTGTTGGAAGAGGGTGTTTGCTATGACCAGTGCATTTTGTTGGCAGAACTCTATTAGCCTTTGCCCTGCTTCATTCTGTACTCCAAGGCCAAATTGCCTGTTATTCCAGGTATTTCTTGACTTCCTACTTTTGCATTCCAGTCCCTTATAATGAAAAGGACATCTTTTTTGTGTGCTAGTTCTAAAAGGTCTTGTAGGTCTTCATAGAACCATTCAATTTCAGCTTCTTCCGCATTACTACTCAGGGCATAGACTTGGATTGTCATAATATTGAATGTTTTCATCTCTGAACGAACAGAGATCATTCTGTCATTTTTGAGATTGCATCCAAGTACTGAATTTTGGACTGTTTTTTTGACTGTGATGGCTACTCCCTTTCTTCTAAGGGATTCTTGCCCACAGTAGTAGATATAATGGTCACCTGAGTTAATTTCATCCATTCCAGTCCACTTTAGTTCACTGATTCCTAAAATTTCGATGTTCACTGTTGCTATCTGCTGTTTGACCACTTTTTATTTGCCTTGATTCATGGACTTAACGTTTCAAATTCCTATTCAATATTGCTCTTTATACCATTGGACCTTGCTTCTATCACCAGTCACATCCACTACTGGGTATTGTTTTTGCTTTGGCTCCAACCCTTCATTCTTTCTGGAGTTATTTCTCCCCTGATCTCCAGTAGCATATTGGGCACCTACTGAGCTGGCGAGTTCATCTTTCAGTGTCCTATCTTTTTGCCTTTTCTTACTGTTCATGGGGTTCTCAAGGCAAGAACACTGAAGTGGTTTGCCATTCCCTTCTCCAGTAGACCACATTTTGTCAAAACTCTCCACCAAGACCCATCTGTCTTTGGTGTCCCTGCATAGCATGGCTTAGTTCATTGTGTTAGACAAGGCTGTGGTCCGTGTGATTAGATTGGTTACTTTTCTGTGATTGTGGTTTCAGTCTGTCTGCCCTCTGATGCCCTCTCTCAGTGCCTACCATCTTACTGGGGTTTCTCTTACCTTGGACATGGGATATCTCTTCATGGCTGCTCCAGCAAAGTGCAGCTGCTGCTCCTTACCTTGGATGTGGGGTATCTCCTCAGGGCTGCTGCTACTGACCTTGGACATAGGGTATCTCCTCGCAGCTTCTCGCTGCTCCAGTTGGACTATAAGGAAAGCTAAGTGCCAAAGAATTGATGCTTTTGAACTGTGGTGTTGGAGTAGCCTCTTGAGAGTCCCTTAGACAGCAAGGAAATTCAATCAGTCCATCCTAAAGGAAATCAGTTCTGAATATTCATGGGAAGGATTGATGCTGAAGCTTAAACTCCAATTCTTTGGCCACCTGATGTGAAGAACTGACTCATTTGAAAAGACCCTGATGCTGGGAAAGATTGAAGGTGGGAGGAGAAGACAACAGAGGATGAGAAGGTTGGATGACATCACTGACTTGATTGATGGACATGAGCTTATAAATTTCCTGGAGTTGGTGATAGACAGGGAAGCCTGGCGTGCTATAGTCCATGGGGTCGCAAAGAGTCAGACACGACTGAGCAACTAAACTGAACTGAACTGAGGCAGGGAAAACAATCACTACAGAGTTTTCAATTAGGGTGCAAAGTGTGGCATATGGGAAAAAATAAAATGAACTCAAGGAAAGTGCTGGACTTAAAACAAATATTATTAATTCTAATTTTTAAGAAGGTTTGATTTAGGCTGATGAGATAAGACAGGTTTTCGAATGTAACTTGATAGACATCTCTAGTTCTATGGAGAGAATTATATTCCAGGGCAATAGTAGGATCCACAGTTCCTGAGATTAGAACAGTGTGTCTGTGAGCATACTTAATGGATTTATTAAGTGAACATTGATTAGATCTTATGTATCTAGAACTGGGCAGGCATGATTATTAAGGGGTGAATAAGATAATCACCCATTAGGTTCAAGACATCCAATGTCTACTGACCCAACCAGTTGACCAGGGACCAAACCTAACCCTCAGTTAATCTACGGTGGCTAAACCAAAGAGCCACATGGAGAGCTTTCTCACAATGATCTGTGGTCATAAATAAAGGGCATGCTTCAGTCTTTATGTGGTAATGGATGAAAAGTAAGAAGTCTCAGCTTCATGCTTAGGCATCATCCTATTTGGCGTCCCTAACAGGCCAAGTCCATAAAATTGTCCTGAGTACCCATCACTTTAGAGCAATGCCTGCCTGGTCCTTTCTCACCACATGTTTCACCATCAAGCCTATGTTTACATAGTCACCATATCCTGTCCATTCTACCTTCTCCAGTCTCTTAAGAACAGTTTTCACAATCTATTGCACCAGTGTCACTGCTAATGCCTATATCCAGGCTCTAGTCATGTTACTCACAGAGTATTGGTAATAATAGTCTTCTATCTTGCCTACTCCTCTAAATGCCCCCGTAATACATCCAGGGAACTGTTCCAGAACAGTCTATCCACTAATGACCTCTCTCATCCAAGTCCCATTCACTCTACGTATCACCTCCCTACACTTACGCAGGGCAATCAGCTTTGTAAATAGACTCTATACTGGTCTCACTGCCTATATGCATCATTTCCCTTCTGTTTTGCTTAACTATTTATTGCTTATTATTTTTCTTTTACAAAGGCTTTCAACAAGAATGTCCTTTTGCAAATGCCTACTCCTATTTCAAATCGAAGTAAATATCACCTCTTTCAGAAAGTTTTCCTCCACCCTTTGGCTGATTTAAGTGGTTTATGGGCTGATACAATACCCAAAGAAACATAGTTGTTATAGACATTTCCCACTGCTTTGTATTCACCAGTGGATTTGTCTGTCTTTCCACTAAATAATGCAGAAAATAAAAGCTACTCATGATTTTATAGGCCCCCAAAATGCATACATCTCCCCTCTTTTTGAAAATTTAGAGTAGCAAGACAATGATTGCTAAAAGCAATAAAAGTACCCTCAAAGGTGAGCCATACAATTCTACCCTGGAAGTTCCATACTTTTCTAGAAAGCTGGGAAAATGTAAGTGTTCATTGTTTGGAGGAACAGGCTCTTCCTCACCTACTGGGTCATTTTCCTGAAGGAGGATGGCGGACCACACGGGGCTGTTCAGAGCAAGTCAAGGTCACATGGAGGAAACGTACTGGCTTCATCTCAGATGACCTGAATAAATGTTGAAACTTCATACATTTTGCTCATGAAAAAGCTTTTTTAAAAAAAAAATTATTGGAGTATAGCTGACTTACAATGTTGTGTTGGTTTCAAATGGACAGAAATCCTTTTTTAAAATAAGATGCTCCAATCTGGATTCCAAAACTGGTGAGTTTCAGCCTGTCTGATGCCCAAGGACTTTTATTTTTGGCTGAGCTCCAACATCACCAGTGCTCACAGGATATATAAAACAAATGATCCTTCTAGTGTACACCCTGAATTTTACAGAATTAGACACCTTTTCTTTCAAAAAAAAAGATTCAAAATTTACTGTATCCAGTTCTCAGAAACATGTCCAGTTAAGCATGTGATTTTCTGTTATGTGTCATTTCGATTCCTGTTGATACTTCTCTAAGTTTCCAATGAAACAAATCTTCATAATAGCTTTATTATGTGGAAAATTCTGAAAGAGATGGGAATACAAGACCACCTAACCTGCTTCTTGAGAAATCTGTATGCAGGTCAGGAAGCAACAGTTAGAACTGGACAGGGAACAACAGACTGGTTCCAAATAGGAAAAGGAGTACGTCAAGGCTGTATATTGTCACCCTGCTTATTTAACTTATATGCAGAGTACATCATGAGAAACACTGGACTGGAAGAAGCACAAGCTGGAATCAAGATTGCCAGGAGAAATATCAATTACCTCAGATATGCAGATGACATAACCCTTATGGCAGAAAGTGAAGAGGAGCTAAAAAGCCTCTTGATGAAAGTGAAAGAGGAGAGTGAAAAAGTTGGCTTAAAGCTCAACATTCAGAAAATGAAGATCATGGCATCCAGTCCCACCACTTCATGGGAAATAGATGGGGAAACAGTGGAAACAGTGTCAGACTTTATTTTTTTGGGCTCCAAAATCGCTGCAGATGGTGACTGCAGCCATGAAATTAAAAGATGCTTACTCCTTGGAAGAAAAGTTATGACCAACCTAGATAGTATATTCAAAAGCAGAGACATTACTTTGCCGAATAAGGTCTGTCTGGTCAAGGCTACGGTTTTTCCTGTGGTCATGTATGGATGTGAGAGCTGGACTGTGAAGAAGGCTGAGTGCCGAAGAATTGATGCACTTGAACTGTGGTGTTGGGGAAGACTCTTGAGAGTCCCTTGGACTACAAGGAGATCCAACGGTCCATTCTGAAGGAGATCAACCCTGGGTGTTCTTTGGAAGGAATGATGCTAAAGCTGAAGCTCCAGTACTTTGGCCACCTCATGGGAAGAGTTGACTCATTGGAAAAGACTCTGAGGCTGGGAGGGATTAGGGCCAGGAGGAGAAGGGGATGACCGAGGGTGAGATGGCTGGATGGCATCACGGACTCGATGGACGTGAGTCTGAGTGAACTCCAGGAGATGGTGATGGACAGGGTGGCCTGGCATGCTGCGATTCATGGGGTCGCAAAGAGTCGGACACGACTGAGCGACTGAACTGAACTGAACTGAAGATCTTGCTAGCTCCTATTTTGTTCTTATTACTGAGCTGTAATACAACTGCCATGTAACTGGATGAAACAGAGAGAATTCAGGTAGGCAGAAGAGTGAGGCGCTGATGTCTCTATACTTTCTTGCTTGTCTTTCCTTTAGAGAGATTCTCTCATCAAAGGATATGTAGTTAAAATAATAGAAAAGTAGAAAATTTTAGCCAGATAGGGCAAAGAAATCATCTTATGTCATGACTTTACTTTTTAACGAAAAAGCCAAAACATAGTGGGAAAGTCCTTTTTCTGTGATGGCAATGAATGCAGTGGCTAGAGGCAGGATTTTGATGCTTCATCCCACTAAATGTCATTAATTCAAGAGGTCCCAGAAGATCCTAACATAAAAAGCTATGAGTGTGCAATAGAAAGAGGGTTCTAGGTTCATTAATTTCAAAACGTTCATAACCACATAAAAGATTAAAAGTTATATCCTAAGATCCATTAAGCTTGAGGCATCTGTTCATCTACAAAACACTGTTTGGGCCTATTTTGTCTCTAGTGTAAGTTCAAAAGAAGAAAAACTTTTGCTTTTTTTTTAAAACAAAACCTTATGAAAATTGAACTTTTTGCTTCCTTAGAATTTACAGAGACATTTTTGCATGTCAAAATATTCCAAGGGACATTAATAAGCTTTTCAACCTGAATTCATGAATTTTTATTTCCATCTTCCTTTAAGAAAATACAGAGGCATACTCAAATATTTGTGAAGGTCAGATTTCACCTGTGGTACAAATTATTATCTAGTAGTAACTCTGTCCAGTGCATTGTCCAGAAGAATAAGAGGTCCATCGTGTATGAACATGGAGAGACAGCATCATGGACAGAGTTGAAAGGGCCTTAAGCCCCATCTAGTAACAGCATCCTTCTCTGTAGGTGGGAACAAAGGATCCCAGAAAGCAGTGCTTGAGGAAAAGCTCATGTAACTGGTGGCCATCAACATTCAAGAAATATCCATTAAGAACAAGATGAGGTCCAAGAATTGGTGTGACATTAGAAACACAGAGATGGGACTGCCCTGGTGACCCAGTGGTTAAGACTCTCTGCTTTGAGGCAGAGACTGCAGATTTGACCCCTGGCAGGGAAACTAAGATCTCCCATGCTATGTGGCATGTCCAAAAAATAATAATAATTCTTAAAATAGAAATACAGAGATGAGCGGACATCATTCTCTCTTCCCGGGCCCATAGATGGGTGGATGATATATAAAAGCTTCACTTAGAAATTCTGTTGACATATAAAGAGTTTCATTTTCATCATGGATCACTCCAACGAACCAGACCTTCACAGTGGCTTTCATCAGAATCCTGCTAACTCAAGCATGGTTGGTTCAGACCATCCTAAGGTGATGAGGACAACTGAGCATCTGTAACAGCAAAGAATATTTCTATGCACTGAATCCACCCAACTGATCTCATTGTTTTGATTTTCATGGATGAAAAGTGCTTTCATCCAGAAGAAATAATGACTTGGTAATTTAGAAAAGGAGAAACATGACATTTGGTTTGCTTTATTAAGGACTTTATTTTTGGGTGCTCCAAAATCACTGCAGATGGTGAGTGCAGCCATGAAATTAAAAGACGCTTACTCCTTGGAAGAAAAGTTATGACCAACCTAGATAGCATAGTGAAAAGCAGAGACATTACTTTGCCAACAAAGGTCCATCTAGTCAAGGCTATGGTTTTTCCAGTGGTCATGTATGGATGTGAGAGCTGGACTGTGAAGAAAGCTGAGTGCTGAAGAATTGATGCTTTTGAACTGTGGTGTTGGAAAAGACTCTTGAGAGTCCCTTGGACTGCAAGGAGATCCAGCCAGTCCATTCTAAAGGAGATCAGCCCTGGGTGTTCTTTGGAAGGAATGATGCTAAAGCTGAAACTCCAGTACTTTGGCCATCTCATGGAAGAGTTGACTCATTGGAAAAGACTGATGCTGGGAGGGATTGTGGGCAAGAGGAGAAGGAGATGACAGAGGATGAGATGGCTGGATGGCATTGCCAACTCGATGGAAGTAAGTTTGAGTGAACTCTGGGAGTTGGTGATGGACAGGGAGGCGTGTTGCAATTCATGGGGTCACGAAGAGTTGGACACGACTGAGCGACTGAACTGAACTGACTGAACTGAATTAAGGACTTGGCACATAAATTATAAATGAGCCTTTGTACACGGTCACTAAGAGAAAAGTAAACTGTGACTTTTATATTCAAGAGAGCGTAAAAGCATCAAATGACTGCTGGTCCTCTGAGATGGAGGTCTTAAAATCTGTAGTCTGCCTGAGCCCTCTTCCTCTAAAGTTGTTTGTTTGTTTGTTTTTTAATGAGTTAATTTAACAATTTTATTTACTTTTTAAACTAATTTTTATTGGAGTAGAGCTGATCTACAATTTGTGTTACTTTCTGCTTTATGACAAAGTGAATCAGTTATATATTTAATCATATATACACTCTTTTTGATTCTGTTCCCATATAGGTCATTACTGAGTATTCAATGGAGTTCCCTTGCTCTACAGTAGGTCTTATTAGCTATCTATTTTATATATAGTAATGTATATATGTTAATCCCAATCTCAATGTACCCCTCCCCTTCTTTCTCCCTTGGTAATCTGTGACTCTATTTGTGTTTTGTAACTTCGTTTATTTGCACCATGTTTTTAGGTTCCACATGTGAGTAATAGCATATGATAGTGTTTGTGTCTTTGTCTGACTTCACTCAATATTATAATCTCTATGTTCATCCATGTCACAGCAAATTTCCTTTTTATGGCTGAGTAATATTCCATTGCATATGTGTACCACACCTTTATCCTCCGCCAATGAACATTTGGGATGCTCCCATGTTCTGGCTATTGTAAATGGTGCTGTAGATAAACCCAAAATGGATTAAAGAATTAAAAATCACAGGCAGAACACTCTGACATAAATCTCAGCAAGATCTTTTTTGATACAACTCCTAGAGTAAAGAAAATAAAAACAAAAAATAAACAAATAAGACCTAATCAAACACAAAAGTTTTGCATGACAAAGGAAACCATTGGCAAAATTAAAAGACAATCTACAGACTAGCAGAAAATATTTGCCAAGAAAGCAACCAACAAGGAATTAAACCCCAAAATATACCAACAGCTCATGAAGTTCAATATTAGAGAAAAAATTTAAAAAAAATCCTAACAAATAATGAGCAGAAGATTTAAACAGACATTTTTCCAAAGAAGATGAACAAATTGCCAAGAGGCACATGAAAAAAAAATATTCAAAATCACTAATTACTAAGGAAATATAAACCAAAAGTACAAAGAGGTATCACCTTACATAGGTCAGAATGACTACCATTAAAAAAAAAAATCTACAAGCAATAAATTCTGGAGAGGGTATGGAGAAAAGGGAACCCTCCTACACTCTTGGTAGGAAAGTAAGCTAGTATAGTCAGTATGATGTTCTAAAAGTAGAACTACCATATGACCCAACAATCCCACTACTGGGCGTATATATTGACAAAGCTATAATTCAAAAAGATATAAGTACCCTACTATTTATTGCAGTACTATTTACAATAGCCAAAATACGGAAGCAACCTAAGTCGGCTTTAATTTTTTTCTTTTCATGTTATTTACAGAGCCTCTTACATGTCAGTTTCTCTAGCAGAGCTGAGAAATCAGAAGTGAATGATGCCCACTGCAAGTCTATATGAAGTACGGTCCGTGGCTAAGAACAGAGAGGGTTGGAATTGGAGGATGGGGTGATCTCATCTGAGAAACTGTGTTGGAGTTCTGTGCAAGGACATGTGTGCCTAAGGCTATGGCAGCAAGAGTCACCACCTGCTCCCCACAGTAACTATGCTGTATCTTCCCATAGGCTATTATTGTTCAGTTGAAGTCTTCAGATGTCAGGTCTGAGGTATCTGTAGTATATTGAAAAAATCATGACAAGAAACTTATATAAACAGTTTTATGCTATTCAGATACAATCTTAATGTCCAACTCTGAAATGAAGAAATTTGCAGAGGTCTGGTTTGTGATGCAGCATTTTATCTGCCAACAACCCTCCTGGGGCCCCTAGACTTTCCCTCCTCTAATATTTCAGAAGACGGATCTTAAATTCCAAGAGAGCAGGGTTTACTGTAAGCATGCCGAAGTGAGCCTGTAGGCTGATGTAGTTGTAAATGGAAGCTCTGCCATACACAGCCAGATGGTGGAGTCTCATCAAAACAGGGACTGCATTTAGAAGACCAAGGCTCCACACCCAGGGTCCTCTGCATGGAACGTGAGGAATAAAGTTCAACTTTAGGAACTTCAAGGTCAGCACACCATGACCTTGGCTTCAGGTGGAGCTCTACACATCAACCAGCCCAGCATCCTCTGCATTTTATCACATGCTGAGAGCAGACAAATCCTGACCAGTATGAACAGCATCATCTCAAGAACCTACAATCTGGTTTAGACAGCAATCTAGAGTAAAACTAATGTCTTCCAAACGTTCTCACTTCTTCCTTCAAATCTCTTTGATTCCTCTTATGGTTCTTTTTTTCCCCTTCCTTTTCCTCCTGTTCTAGTGATTTTCCCCTTATTTCTACTTCCAGGAATAATGATTGTAATTGCTACTGTAATAAACATTCATATTGACTAAGTGCTCATTTTTAAGGCCAAGCTCTGACTTAAAAGCTTTGAGAGTACTGGCTCACTTAATTCTCAGAATAAATTTAGGAAATATTTTAGGATTATTTCAGCCAATTAGGCATTTTACTTCCAGTCTGAGTCAAGCAGGAACAAAATGACTTGCCCAAAGTCACAGGAGTGAGTGGGCAGACTTGGATTTCAGACCCAAAGGTTGGACTTCTGAGTTTGACCTCATAATGTCATCTGTTGTCTCTTCCCATTGCCTCATCACCCCAGCCCATACATGCCACACTCAGAGCTGAATCCAACAGGAAATCCAACTCCTCTGTGCCCACAGAGCTTGTAGACACATCTTAAGGTCTTGACTTGACTGCTGCAATTGTGGTTGGTCCCAGGAATGGCAGGAATGAATTTTACTCTTGCTTCACCCAAGCTCGACTTCCAGTGACTGGAAACTGAGTCAGCAATAAAGACTGTGAACCGTCTACAATGATTAGGAGGGTTTTAAGGCAGATTTGTCTTCTCACAGGCTTTACGAATAGTAAAATATCCTAAAAGGACCTGAATTGTTGTACACAGTATACCTTAAAGTTTGAGGATATGTGGCAGTGTTGTGACATTCTAATCCTAACTTACCTTCTCCAGTAGAAAGAAGAAACATCTTGGAGTACAAAGCTGCTAATTTTATGCTCTAATCTCTAGAGTGATTCTGTACCTTCCCTTTATAGATAGGCATGTAGTCCTGACCATGATATCAAAGGCCTGAAAGTCATGCGAGGCTCAAATCTAGGGCCAGCTGAAATGGAGAAAAATGTTTCCCCAATCCATATACCATAGGCAGTTGGCTCATGCATGCAAGAACCATCTTGGAGAAGAATTATGAAGTAGGTGGTTAGGCTTTGTAGCAACCAGTCAGGCACCTAGAAAGAATCAAGAACACAATGCTGAAGGGGTCAACCTGCCCAAATTCCTCACAGTCCACCTCTTGATAAGGAAAGGAAAGGAAAGTCGCTCAGTCTTGTCCAACTCTTTGCGACCCCATGGAATGTAGCCTACCAGGCTTCTCAGTCCATGGGATTTTCCAGGCAAGAGTACTGGAGTGGGTTGACATTTCCTTCTCCAGGGGATCTTCCCAACCCAGGGATCGAACCTGGGTCTCCCGCATTGCAGGCAGACACCTTACCCACTGAACCACCAGGCAAGCCTACAATACAGCAATTCTTTTTTGTATTTTATCAACCCGGTCATCCAGCCCCAGCTTGAATAACAATAGCAGTGGAACTTGCACTAATTCACACAGTCACACCAGCCACTACTGACAACGTTAGTTGCTAACATATCTATTAACAACCACTCATTAATAGGTGGTATGTGGCTAACATCTGGCCCCATGAGGATTCAGAGAGAATTAGGCTCTGTGCACCTGAAGAAAGAATCACAACCTTCCCACATTTTCTAAAGCACAAATACCCACTGTGTCGAACTGCCCTTCTTAAAGGGTGTTGTCTGTAAGGGTCTTACCAGGGCTGCTGTACTCTAGAATTTAACTATAGAGATTCTGTCATGCAGAACTAGTCATCCAAACTAGTTTGTGCTACTTCTGGAGCCAAATAGCAGGCTTAATAGGTTTCTTTCTGTGACCCCTATTGCCCTGTAAAAAAGTTTGGTTCAATAGATTTGTCTTCAAAGCAGCATAGCAGAGTAGCAAATACAATGACACCCCATCTAGGCTCTGCTCCTGGCTCCAGCTCTGCACAGGGAACCACAGATAAGCCTCGCTTGTCTAGTCCTAGTGCGTCAGTTTTTCAGATGATAGAAAAAGAGATGGAGAGAGAAGGCAGAGGGTGCATTAGGTGTTTTCCTTCCGGGAGCAAATTTCATGGACATTGAAGTTGATAGACATAGAGGCTGGATTGACTCATGTTTGCAACTCACTGATCTGAAAAATGGCTTGATCTCTCTGGGCCTCATTTTTCTTAGTTTTAAAGGGGGAATATTCATAGCATTTATGTCACAAGATTATTCTAAAGATGACATGAGATGACATATATACATGTGTGTATGTGTATGTTTGTGTGTGTGTATACATGTGTATGTATGTTTATTTGTTCAGTCATGTCCAACTTTTTGCAATCCCATGGACTTTAGCCTGCCAGGCTCCTTTCTTTGAGATTTTTCCAGGCAAGAATACTGGAGCAGGTTGTCATTTCCCATTCCAAGGGTTCTTTCCTTCGCTGGGATCAAACTCGCATCTCTTTATATATATGCAGGTAAAGGGCTCAGCCCAGAGTCTGGCACATAGTTATATACTCAATAAATGTGAGCCGATTTAAGAAAACCACTAAGCTATGACAGGCAAGCAGTGTTCTTTCAAACAGGCTTTGCCAGATGGCTTCCTAACTCTGGGTTTGGCTCCTTCTTGGGAATATGTTCAGTGAAAAAAAAAAAAAAATCCAACAAGTCAATTAACAAACATTGACCAATATTTTCTGCATGGAGCACTATGCTTCAGGCTCTGTGAATGATCCAACAGGAATAAGGCATGGCCTTCCCCTAGAGTAGATAATTTCATTAAGAGGAAGAGACAGCACACGAAAACAGAACCAAGTTCAGAGTAGTAATGGGTTCTCAATGAGTAATATCCACTCTGTTTCCTAGAGGCACACAGAAGGAGGTTGCTTTCTAGTTCAGATGTTAGGGCAAGCCGCTTAGGGAAGGTGAGGTTTCAATTAATGTCACTTCCATCCACAGCAAAGGAGTACCCTGTGTTCCCCCCACTTCCATCCAAAGCAAATCAAATTAACAAAGCAAACCCCTTCTTCTGAATGTTCTCCCAGTAAAGAGCATCATCGCCTACATAGAATTCCATGGAGTGGTCCCTTTTTAAAAATCTTTTCTCCATCAGCCATTTGGTCCTGACTATCTTCCATATCCAGACCTGAAACTACTCAAATTCATGTCCTTCTCTCAAAGCACTCCTTGTCAGTTGAAGTTCTCATTGCACTTGGGTTTCTGAACCCTTTGCATTGTTTAGCTTTCCCATCACACCTGTCCATTTGTTCAGGTGGTGACGACATGATTTTCTCCCCAGGGTGGATCTGAACACCTCGAGGTCACATTGTAGTAACGGTTTCTTTGTCATCTTTTCACCCTGTCTCGTAGCAGCCGGAGTGGGATGTTACTTGAGTTGTATCACAATTGCTTGCTATTCCCTGACCGCCACGCTTTCCCAACCTCCATGGTTTCCAACCCTGGGAATGCCTGGTTCCTCAGTGTTTCTTCACCAGCAATCCCCACCATCCTGTCTCTTCAAGGATCAGTGGGAGATGGCTCCTTCTTTGGGACTCCACTCAGTGCCACCTCTTTCAGGAACCCTTGGCTGGCACCTTCCTAGTCTGATTTAGGTGTCAAAAATCCCATGGACAGAGAAGCATGGTAAGCTACAGTCCACTGGGTCGCAAAGAGTCGGACACGACTTCACTTTCACTTTCACTTTCACTTTTCTCTGGGCTAATCTAGCTGTCTGTGCCAAATTCAATTACTCTTCTTAATTATATTGAAACTGTCTATATTTATCTGACTTATCTGCAGCTCCTGAGCTATGACCCAGCAATCCCACTGCTGGGCATACACACCAAGGAAACCACAATTGAAAGAGACACGTGTAACCCAATGTTCATCGCAGCACTGTTTATAATAGCCAGGACATCGAAGCAACCTAGATGTCCATCAGCAGATGAATGGATAAGAAAGCTGCTTTTTTAAAAAAAAATTGGCGTCTAGCTACTTTACAGCATTGTGTTAGTTTCTGCTGTACAATGAAATGAGTCAGCTACATATATGTGTGTGTGTGTGTGTACACACATGTATCTGTTCCTTCTTGTGTCTCCCTACCCCAACCCCATCCCATCCCTCTAGGTCATCATATATATATATATATACACATATACATATACATATACATATATACATATGTGTGTATATGTATATATATATACACTACCATGTGTAAAATAGATATTTAGTGGGAACCTACTGTATAACACAGGAAGTTCAGCTGGGTTCTGATATTTATATGTAACAATGCTAATCTCCCAATTCATCCCACCCTCTCCTTCCCCTACCCTGCGTCCACATGTCCTCTCTTGGCATCTGTGTTTCTATTCCTGCCCTGGAAAAAAGTTCATTTGACCTGATTTTTTTTTTCAATGTCAATTGAGGGGTCATCTACTTCTATTTTTCCTGTGCACAGCACAAGATAAGATCTTGGTAAAAATGTGTTGAAAGTGAATCAATGTATCTATGTGACCACTGAATGATGAATAATATTTGTCCAGACTTGCCATATTTGAGGACAAGTCTCTGGAAAGCAGAGGCCTAGGCAGAGGGCATGGCCAAGAAATCACTTCAAAGAGGGCTAGATGTCTCTGGTGAGACTGAACAGTGACCTGTTGTGAAGTAGAGAGTCTTATGATCCAAATGATTTATTTTTTTGAAATTGCCAGTGTGACAGAAACACTGAACCTAGCCCTTCCTATGTTGCTTGGCTGAGAAGTTGTTTACCTTCTTCATTACTAATCCAAGTTGAATGTTCTCCCCCTTGCACCTCAGCACCTCACTGCTGCTGCTGACAGGTGCTCAGTCATGTATGGCTGTTTGCAAACCGCATGGACTGTAGCCCACCAGGGTCCTCTGTCCATGGGATTTTTCCAGACAAGAACACTGGAGTGAGTTGCCATGTCCTCCTCCAGGTCAGCACCACACAGCTCCTCTGAAAGCCTGGATCTTAGCAGTGGAGTCCCAGATATACGTGGCCGTTCTTTGCACTGGGGACATTTCATGAAGTTGCGGGGGAGAAGAGGTGTGTGCAACAGAAGGCAGCAATGGTTTGAGCACCCTCCTCTCCCTTTCCATCTCATCAAGGATATTCTCGATGAACAAATAATATCCAGCCATGGAGCAGAGCAGAAGCATTTTCAACCTTGCACATACTGAAGAAAGACTATGCTTTGAAAACAATCTGTTTTTTAGGGTGAAAGCAAACCAACAGCCACTGCCCAGGAAAAAATTATATCTGTAGTATTTTTTAATATCAGTTTGATGAGATCTAGGTTATAAACACGTCTGGTGCTGTGTAATTTGCAACATAATTTCACTGTCTGTTTATCTATCCATCCGTCCACCCATTCATATGTATATAACATAGGCAGGAAATCTGGTGTCTGTTGCTAGTTCATAAATCAGTGTCTGCTCTCAACAACATCTGAATACAAATGTGATTAAATTTGATACCATGCCCATTTTTCATTTATCAGATTTCAGAATGTGATGCCTTGGCAGCTGTCTTATGGTAATGTGTTTTGTGTTTAACTCCTTGAGTCCCAATTCCTCTTGACATACAAAGCCTCTTGCAGACAAACTGGAAATTCACCAAATAGAATATCTACCTAACAGAGAGAAATTTTTCTTCAGCAGATCAGGGAAAAAAGAATAGGAAAAGAGCTGGAAATAGAATCAGAATAGGGAAGGAAAGCTCAGAATTACTGCGTTTTGGGGATGGAAGAGAATTTAGAGCTCATCTAGCCCCATGCCTCTCGAAATTCCCTGTTCTATAAATCACCTGGGATCCTGTAAAACTGCATTTTCTGTTTCAGTGAGTCTGGGGTTGGGACCCAATATTCTGCGTCTCTAATAAATCCAGGGGAAGCCCATGCCACAGCTATGCCACAGTCTCTTTGGTCTGCAATTCCCAACATTTGGCAATCATCTGACAGATTCATGTGCTCAAACATCCTGTCCAGAATCACTAAACAGCTTTTCCTGGAAAACGGTCGTATAGCTGTATTTTTAACAGCCAACTCACATGACTGGCCAAGTTTGGAAAAATCTAGAAAACCAAAGCCCCAAAAGAAAAACGAATTGCTGACATAGGGACTGGAACACAGATTCTCAAGCAAGCTGTTGCCACTATACTTACCGCAAGATAAATGAAATATCAGACTGGAGTTTGGAAGACAATTCAGAATATTCAAAGCAGGTTAAAGAAAATTCTAATAGAAATAGATTATTTAGGGCTAGTGCTGAACAACCTTCCAGGATTACCGAAACAGGACCCAGAAAAGGGAAAAAGGTTCCAGCTGTTCTGTGAGAGAAAGAAACCAAACAAAACAAAGCCCTGGCAGTAAGATACCTTTACTAACAAACTAGTCAACGCTAAAGGAAATCCACCCTGAATGTTCATTGGAAGGACTGAAGCTGCAGCTCTAGTATTTCGGCCACCTGATGCAAAGAGCCAACTCATTGGAAAAGACCCTGATGCTGGGAAAGACTGAAGGCAGGAGAAGAAGGGGAGGACAGAGAGTAAGATGGTTGGATGGCATTACTGACTCAATGGACATGAGTTCGAGCAAACCCCAGGAGACGGTGAAAGACAGGGAAGCCCGGAGTGCTGCAGTCCATGGGGTCACAAAGAGTCAGACACGACTGAGTGACTGAACAAAAACGACAAAAGTAGCGTTAGTGATAAAGAACCTGCCTGCCAACGCAGGAGACTTAAGAGATGTGGGTGGTTGAGGTGGTTGGATGACATCACTGACTCAATGGACATGAGTTTGAGCAAATTCAGGGAGAAGGACAGGGAAGCCTGGTGTGCTCCATGGGATGGCAAAGAGTCAGACACAACGGAGTGTTTGAACAGCAACAACTAACAAACAAACTGATGTTGGGGATTCCTAGGTGACTCAGTGGGTAAAGAATCTACTTACAATGCAGAAGACACAAGAGACAAGGGTTTGATCCCTGGGTTGGGACTATCCCCTGGAGGAGGGCACGGCAATCTACTCCAGTATTCTTGCCTGGAGAATCCCGTGGAAAGGGAGCCTGGTGAGCTACAGTCTTTAACGTCACAAAAAGCTGGGCACTACTGAAGTCACTGAATACGCACACACAAGCTGATGTTGAGAGAGCGTTTTCCCTTTCTCTTCCTTCATTTGCCTTCTGAGAACTTGTTTGCAAAGTCATTAGCTACTTGGCTTTGAAATTTTACTTTACAGAAAGAGAAATGTATCTTAGCTCCCCAACCTAACTAGTTTCCCCAGACCCACCACGATAGCCCCAGATCCACCATAGCATCCCCAAACCCACACGGCTTCCCAAGAATCTTCACTGGCACAGACAAGCATACCTTCAGCTCACCACTGATATCTACGTGCTCACAAACCTGCCAGAATATCAACATTCCACCTTGGAATGTTCAACAAAGAAGATGGATGTAAAATTTCATCTGTTATTCCCTTGTCATAGATGGACCCCTAATGAGATTTCTTTCCTCCAGAAAATAAAATATAATACAGATACTTGTGGGTAAGCCATGAACTCCTAAATGTTCATGCCCACATTTAGGATGAGAGGGGGAGTAAATCAAAGAAGCATTTTACAATGTCTGTTTCCCTTTTGTGGAACAGAAAACACATTCACTGTCTACCTTGAAATGCATAAGAATGTTTAAAAATGCAATACTTAAAACACATAAAACTATAGAAAAAAGTCACCCAATTTGCAGAGAGCACTTTCTGGGAAATAATGACCAGTTAAACCTCAGAAGTTTTTGCACTAGCTAAGGGTGTTTCCTGCAACCTGGGTGGGTTGGAGCAAATCAAATGCATGCAACTGGCTTAGAAATGCCATGATCACCTGAGCAAAGAGCCTGTGTTCAGTGCTGGCAAGGTTATTCATGGACCATGGTTTCCTTGGGCACCCGCAGAGGTGGCCTGCTATAATTGTTCTCCATAACTGACATATGTGTCAAGAGCCTCAACAGCCCCTAATGACTGAGAAACTTCTGGCAATCTGGCCTAAGGAATAATTAGCTTTGTGCCAAAAAATATCCATAGTACTATCTTATTTACGAGAAAAAAAATTCTGCAAATATATAATTATCTAAAAATAGAGAAATGGCTAAGTATCTCATGATGTTCTACAGTTATGTAATTTAAAAATGCGGTTTGTAGAAATACGGAGTTTTTCACATTGTCAAGTGGGAGAAGAAGACCACACAAACGTAACCCAAGTATACCTAACTACCCACAGGAAAAGAGAACTTGAAAGGAATATGTGAAAGGTTTCCTTGTTGTTCAAAGGAAGAAACTAATCAAATACTCTAGAACAGTTGTAGGAAGCATAGGTTAACTCTCTGGAGTACCAGCACAGTGTTCCCTAAATGATCTATATTATTAAATATAATCAATGATGATTACATTAACCACCATAAATAACAGTTGCCAATGAATAGTAGAATTATGGGGCTTTTTTCTCTTGCCTTTCCTGTTATTTTTGTAGTCTTACAAAATAATCAAATACTGGATTTAAAAACAGAAATGTAATTAATTTCACAGGTAAAAAATCATTCTGGAGAGCCCGTGTCCGTGTTCCCCCCCTTTAGCTGATTCTAAGGATATTGACGAGATTGGTATCTCTGGCCTGAACTCTCAGCCTTCTGGCAATTGTGGGGTTAACAGCCAGGCCCCCCCCCCCCCTCCTCCACCATTCTCACCCACCCAGACCAGCTGCGCTCCTCTCCCCGACAAGTCCATCCCCCAGCAATCGGGAGACACAAAGCCCAGAATTCAAGGAATGGGGGTGGGGCATGTGCCCTGTGGTTTTTTTCCCCCCTGCTTTTCAACATAAAAATGAGGCAGAAAGCAAAATCTCTTTTTGAAATAATACATGCTAAATTCTGGCTTTTATTTCCCTCCCCATCTCCGCACCCCCCTCCCCCGCCCCGCACCCCCCCTCAAAGTAGCTGGCTTATTAGGTGGGATTCATCCGCCTTTCTTGTTTCCTTAAGTAGGATGCGCTTCACTGTATGAGCGAAAGCAGAGAAAGCCACAGAGGAGTTTCCTGGTCTCTCCTGCTCAAAGATTTAGGATAACATGCACAAGGGACCCTTCTCTCCTGCTCACTGGACCTGGCTTAAAGAGTCTTCAGTCTCTATGGCACAGCCGCTGGTTTACAGTTAAGCTGGGTGTAGTGTGCAAAGTCGCTGGTAGAGGACTGGGGACGGATGGTGGGCGGGTCTCTGACTCTCTCTCCCCCTCCCTGAACCCTTTCTCTCCCTCCTCTTGTCTTTCCCGGTGCCTCTCCCGAGTCTCTGGCCTAGTCCCCCATGCTCCAGGCTGTGCATATGAATCTCATTGGATTTGTTTACATTTTCAGCCTGTGAAAGAAATATGGGATCTGGGAGAGCAACCTCACCTTCAAGTTTCTACAGGAAAAAAAAAAAAAATAATAATAATAATAATATTTAAATTCCTATTCAAAACACAGCTTGTTATAATTGGGAAAAGATTCTCCTCCCTGAGGCACTTTGAGTCAATTAATTGGGTTTTTTGAAGTGTTAATAGGAAAAAAAAAATTTTTTTTTTTTACCTTTATGGGGTTTTTTTCATAGAGCTATTCAAGAAAATTGCCGGGCTATTAACCAAACCAATTTTGAGTCCACAGAGCCCCCCAGAGCTGAGTGAATTTGGGAATGGCTGAAATACAAAACATGTATAATTCATTAATCATATCAGGAAAAAGTGCCCACTGGACTGAGAGACTAGTTTGCACTGGCCCACAAGCCTGTTCTGAGTGGCGGGGGAGGGTGCTGGGGCGGGGGCACTCTGCTGTAGCCATTTGGAAATAAAAGACTTACTGACAATGATGTCACAAATCCAGGCAACACCAAAGTAGCCCTCTTGAAAGTGTCAAAATAAGAAAAAATGGAAACAAAATGTAGCGAGAATGTGTTCAGAGAAACCATCTCCCTCCATTTATTTTTTTTTAAGTAAGAAAGGAAACTATTAAGAAAGCAAGTCAAAAGAGGAGAGCTCAAGAACTGAGATCTGAGCGATGTCACTCAGGTTCTGACTTTTCCAGACCCCCAGATTGTCCCCAGCATGTTAAAAATAAAGTGCGGAGTTGATGAATTACTAGGCAACACGTGCTGGTTCATCTTAGCCTCAACTAGGACAGCGCTAGCAAAAGTATTTTCAAATTCTCTGTGCGCTCTAATTCCTTAGGTACCCATGAATATCTGAAAATCATTTTCCTTTCTGTGATAAAAATTCACACGCACAACACCAGCAGTTACAGAGGGAGACAGCCACAGGTTTCACCATGCATTTTTTTTTTCTCCTAAAGCTCAGGCTTCTGCTTCCACTACTTTAAAAGCAAATAGCCAGAGCTGAAGAAAACTAGCAGCAGTGCCAAAGTTGTGCAGGCTTCCCGGGGCTTGCTCTTACTGGAACAGATGGCTGTGTAAATAAAACACTTGACTCAACTACAAGAAAACCTTCCATTCATCTTCCGTAGATTGGAAATGGGTAATTGGATTAATTAAATATTCTGGTAAGCAGAGAGGTTCCATTTATCCACAATGGAGTTCTATTTGTAAAAATGGACATCATGGGTAAGTACACTGTGAGTGGGCTTGAAGGAATGCAACCCCCTGCTTCATAATGTGGCTCAGAATGGACCCCAGGCTCATCAGTCCAGTGATCGCTGGGCCAACCAGGTCTAACAGACGGACAGTTCAGTTTCATGAAGGCTGGAGTTTCGTTGTACTGATGTAGGGAAAGCTTCAGAGGGAGTCCAAGCTGATTTTATTATGAAGGAAGGTTTGGAGGACTTCCCTGGCAGTCCAGTGGTTAAGACTCTGCACTTCCAACGCAGGAGGCCGAGGTTCAATTCCTGGTCAAAGAACTAAGATCCCACATGCGCTGGCATAGCCAAAAATAATTAATTTAACTAAATTTTTTTAAAAAGATCTGAGATGGAAGAAACAGATGCATTTCTGGGGAGGGAGAAAATTGATAAAGAGGAAACCACAGAAGAGGTAAAAACTCAATCCTAACAGCTACAAAGAACCTACAGCTAGCATCAGACTTAATGGTAAGAAGTTAGAAGTTTTCCCACTAAGGTCAGCAACCAGGAAGGGATGTCTCTCTTACAATTCCTTCCCAACTTCAGACTGAAGTCCTGCCTAATGCAGAAAGACAAGGATATACAGATCAAGAAGCAAGAAATTAACCTGCCTTTCTTCATATGTGATATGATTATCTATGTAGAATTCTGAAAGAAAAGACAAAGAGCTCCTAAAACTATACATTAGTAAGCTTTGTAGAATATAAAATTAATATACAAAAGTCAATCATTTTTTAAAATATGAACAATAACAAGTGGAATTTGGTATTAAAATGCAGCATCACTTATATTAACAACCAAAAATTAAATATTTAGATATTCATCTAATTAAATACATACAAAATCTGTATGAGGATAATTATAAGAATAATGAAATAAATCAGAGAACCAAATAAGTGGAGAGATGATTGATACGGATGGATAAGAAGACTAAATATTCTCAAGATGTCAGTTTTTCTCCAATCGACCTCTAGATTTAATACAATCTTATTTTAAATATCAGTCAGTTACATTATCGGAGAAGGCAATGGCACCCCACTCCAGTACTCTTGCCTGGAAAATCCCATGGATGGAGGAGCCTGGTAGGCTGCAGTCCATGGGGTCACTGAGGGCTGGACACAACTGAGCGACCTCACTTTCACTTTTCACTTTCATGCATTGGAGAAAGAAATGGCAACCCACTCCAGTGTTCTTGCCTGGAGAATCCCAGGGACGGGGGAGCCTGGTGGGCTGCCATCTATGGGGTCGCACAGAGTTGGACACGACTGAAGCGACTTAGCAGCAGCAGCAGCAGTTATGTTATGGCACCCAACAGACTGATTCTAGAGTTTATGTGCTTGCATGCTAAATTGTTTCAGTCGTGTCTGACTCTGTACGACTCCATGGATGACAGCCTGCCAGGCTCCTCTGTCAATGGGATTCTCCAAGAAAGAATGCTGGAGTGAGTTGCCGTGCCCTCCTCTAGGAGACGTTTCTGACCCAGAGATCAAACACCCATCTCTTAGATCTGCCTGCATTGGCAGTGGGTTCTTTACCACTAGCACGACTTGGGAAGCCCTCTAAAGTTTACATGGAGGTGCAAAAGACACAGAAGAGCCGATACAATATGGAAGAGGAATAAAGCCAGGAGACCAACCACTACCCAACTTCAAGAAGTATCATAAAGTGATCGTAATCATAATGATGTGGTCAGATGAAAGAGGAGGCGCATAGACCAGCGGAATGCAGGAAGAACTCAGAAGCAGACTTATATAAATATGGTGAACTGATCTTTGACAAAGGATAAAAGGGGATTCAATGGAGCAAAGTCAGCTTTTCAGCAAATAATGTTGAAATAACTGGACATTCACATGTCAAAAAAACGAATCTAGACATAGATCTTACACGTGCCACAAAAATTAACTTAAAATAGACCTAAATGTAAAACACAAAACTAAAATTCCTAGAAGAAAATACAGGAGAAAACATAGATAGATGACCTTAGATATAGTGATGCTTCCTCAGCGGAATCACCAAAGTCACAACAGTCCATGAGAGAAATTATTGATAAGCTGGACTTGACTAAAATTAAAATCTTCTGTTCTGCTAAAGACAATATCAAGAGAATGAAAAGACAAGCCACAGACCGGGATATGATATTTAAAGAAAGACATAAAAAACTGTTTTCCAAAAAATACAAAGACTTCATTAAATAATAAGATAATGAACAACCTGATTAGAAAATGGGCAAAAAACCTGAACAGACAGCTCACCAAAGAAGATATACTGATGGCAAATAAGCATATGATAAGATGTTCCGTATCTTTTGTTACTAGGGAAATGCAAATTAAAACTGTAGTGAGATACCACTACATGTCTCTATGAATGGCCAAACTCTAAATCACACACCAAATCTGGTTAGAATGCAGAGCAACAGGAACTCTCATTCATTTCTGGTGGGAATGCAAAATGGTACAGGCAAGTGTGAAGACAGTTTGGCAGCTTTTTTATAAAATTTGACATACTTTTATGACTCATCAATCAAACTCCTTGGTATTTACCCAATGAGTTGAAAACATATGTCCACATAAAAGGGGCTTCCCAGGTGGTGTTTTTTGTCTTTTCATACAGTTTATGGAGTTTTCAAGGCAAGGATATTGCCAATCCTAAAGGAAATCAACCCTGAATATTCATTGGAAGGACTGATGCTGAGGCTGAATCTGCAGTACTTGGGCCACCTGATGTGAAGAGCTGACTCAATGGAAAAGACCCTGATGCTGGGAAAGATTGAGGACAGGAGGAGAAGGGGACGGCAGAAGGTGAGACATCTGGATGGCATCACTGACTCAGTGGATATGAGTTTGAGCAAGCTCCGAGAGTCGGTGATGGACGGGGATGCCTAGTGTGCTGCAGTCCATGGGATCGCAAAGAGTCGCACACGACTGAGCCTCTGAGCGACTGAACAAGAACAGCAAAAGTAACACTAGTGGTAAAGAACCTGCCTGTCGACGCAGGAGACTTAAGAGACTCGGGTTCGATCCATGGGTCAGGAAGATCCCCTGGAAGCAGAGATGGCTGTCCACTCCAGTACTCCTGCCTGGAGGATCCCATGGACAGAGGAGCCTGGTGGGCTGCAGTCCATAGGGTCACACTGAGTAGGACAGGACTGAAGTGACTTAACACACACACATTGTTATTCCCATTGTAAAGATGTGAACACTAAGAATTTGGAAATCTGAGAGATTTGACAGAGATCACAGATCCTAAGGGGCAGAGACAGAAGCCACTCCTAGACTCTGTGTCTAAAATGCCAGAGTTCTATTATGTTACTTTCCTGTAGGTTGAATGGGCTCAGCTGGGGACGGGGTGGGGACAGGGGTTAACAGAAAGGGGTGGGGATCCGTGGTTTCATGAAAACCCAGGCAGGGTTCAAGGTTTCCAAGAGAGCAGAAGTAGAAACTTCAGCCTCTCTGGCCTCAGCTGGGACTCGCTAGGCACCCCTTCTAGCACATTCCATTGGTCAAAGCTGCCCTGACCTTTGAGTGCACATGTAGGTATGAGGGCAACTAGACCATCTTTGCTGATAACCCACCACAGTCCCTCCTCCGTGCTGTCAGCATCCAGCAGGTGAGGACCCCACAGGCTGGGTCACCCCTCAGCCTCTGCAGCCTGATTTGTATCCTGGGGACAATCTTGACCTTGCAGCATCGCAGTGAATACCAGGGCATCCACAGACATGCTGAACGTTTTAAAAGCAAAGGACAATGGCCAAAACAGTGCTGATTGAAAAGAGCTGAGCACATGCATGTTTTTCAACCCAGAAAAGTGATTCCTCTTTAAATACTTCACGTCAGGACAGCCCTGCCTCAGATCTGGTAAAGTAACACTCCTGACGGCCAGGACTCCACAGGTCCTAGTGACTAGGTTTTGCATTCCCCACATAGGCAGATTTTCATACCTTTTCATACTGGCTAGACAGGGATTATGAGCTGTGTGTCAGCTGCTTACCTTTGGATTGGTTTCTGCGTTTCCTTTGAGCACACACTCTAAAATTCATGAGGTCGGAGGCACTCTCCGCATGGCCTCATGCAAGCAGCGACAGACGCCCTTAATTTGTAAGCATTAGCAGAATGAAATGCAGTTGCAGAAAGTGTAATTGGATCATCTTTGTATTTTGTGTCAGCGTTTCTGAGGACTGTAATATGCTGAGCACCTCCTAAAAGCAATACAGGGGTTGTAGAAGGCATGACAAATGAAAGCAGAGTCAACTCTCCACTGTTGCACGTGGAGTGTGTGTGTGAGAGAGAGACACACAGAGACAGACCATGCACGTCCACAGCAGTCATTAAGCAGAAAAGCTTTAGACCTGCAGAGAAGCATAATGGTTTTCAAACCTTCCTGACATTAAAATTTTCTATAATCACCTTCCATTAATAAAATCAGAAAAAAAGTACAGCTTTAGTGTAAAGCACAAAATTCACTTGCTTTCCTCTCCCTCAAAATGTTCTTGTGCCCACAATACTCCAGGCCATTAAGCTCTCCAGGAAAAAAAAAAAAATTCAGGGTTTTTATTTGTCATGAGAAAAAGAGGTCCAGATTTCATGGTTGATAATGATTGGCAAGCAGCTAAATTTTCCATAACTAAATAATATAATTCAGACTGGAGAAAAGGAAAACAAGCTGTCCACCTCACTTTCAATCTAAGGTAATGGGGCCCCTCTTCCCCTGTCCACACAAAATGCACCTAGAATTCTAATTCACTTCTGATCCTAAAAGACATGCAAAGAGACCAGCTCATGAAAGACAGCTTATAGATCTGGAGATGTTTAGCATGGATGGAAAAGTCTGAGGGAGGAAAGAGGAGCTGTCTTTGTGGATCTTAAGCACTGTCCCAGAGAGAAGAGAGCCAACTGATTCTCTGAGCTAAAGGAACAGCGGAATGATCAACAGGTAATGAATGCTTCCAGCGCTTCCAGGAAAGTGCTGACCTTGGCCTAATGCGTCATGCTCCAGCTCAAAGTTTCTTAAAGTCTTTTCATTAAAGAACGTTGGTTCTATGTTGCCAGTTTGGGTATATGGTCTTTCTAGGTTGCACAGGGTAAAGAATCCACCTGCCAATGCAGGAGATGCAGGTTCAGTCCCTGGGTGGGGAAGATCTCATGGAGGAGGAAATGACAACCTGCTCCAATATTCTTGTCTGGGAAATCCCATGCAGCCTGGTGGGCTACAGTCCATGGGGTCACAAAGAGTCAGACACAATTGAGGGACTAAACCACAACACCCTACTGTTATGCTCCGAGCCCGTATCTCCGAATCGACCAAGAGAGCAAGTCCACCACAGTAATGTAAAAACAAGAAGGAAGTTTATCTCTAGCGCGCTAGGGCCCAAGTCTCATCCCACACAAGGGAATCCAACAAGAGCCCCGAACAAAGGAGTATGGAGGCTTATATACAGGCAGTTCTTTGTCTCAGTTACAGGAATAGCTGGCGTTACATGATTGGCCAGGCAGGATGAGCGCATACCCTGTCTCTTTCTGGTAAACATGACTCAGGTCCTAGAGACTGTCGTTTGGTCCCTAACATGCCCCCCTGTCCTTAGATCATGTAGAGGAATCTTCCTCTTGGTCCTGAGACACAGTTTGATATTGTTGTCAAAGCACGAACAGCTGTACTGTATTTATGCGTTCCTTTACAAAGGCTATAAGTCTATTGATAATATATGGGCCAAAGGTAAGCATCAATAGAAGTATTAGCAGGGGTCCCAGCAAGGTGGAGATTAGGGTGGTCAACCAAGGGGATTGTTGAAACCAAGACTCAAACCATCCTTGTTGAGCCTCACGTTCTCGTTTACGTTGGGCTAGTCCCTCTCTTACTTTGGCCATAGATTTTTTAACTATTTTTGTGTGATCAGCATAAAAACAACACTCTTTTTTTAGGGCAGCACAGAGTCCCCCCTGTATCTCCCCACAGATCTTTTAGTTATGCCTGGGTGCACCTGGACATGCCCAGAATGCATGATTTGGGAGCTTGCCCCTCTTCCAGGGTACATTTACCACTGGCTTAAGGTCAAAGTATGTCTGGCCACCAAGTATTTGGTGGATGTATTGCGGTGGTGGAGTTAAGCATCTCACGTGTTAGTCTATTTTGCAGCTTCCAGGTGATTTTGACGAGTTGATGCGGGTTCACGCTGGCAGCTCTGGAGCAGAGTAACTGGGTCATCCACAAGACGGCCCAGCCGAGCTGTCCTGGTCCTGTTGGCGCCTTTGAAGCTTTAGCCTCAGGGGGTTGGACGGGTGCAGAGATGCTTCCCATTCTTTTTTAGTGTCTTTTTGCTCTGCTGAAGCAGCTGGGCGTACGTGGTTGCAATGCACCCAAGGCCCAATACCGTCGACCTTTAGGGCAGTTGGGGTGGTAAGAAGAACAACATAAGGACCCTTCCATTTGGGTTCTAGTGCCTTGGTTTGGTGCCTTTTGACCCATACCCAATCTCCTGGGCCAATGTCATGTGAGGGAATAGTTCCCTTATTTTGACCCACATGTATTTTCCGGAGCAGTTTTTAGACACGAGAGTGCACCTTGCTTAAGGCCATCAAGGCCTCTTGGAATTGTCCCAATGTGGGAGGCGGTAGTTTCTTTTCTTTAAATATTGGTCATACAAGGGGAGGTCTCCCATACAGAATTTTAAATGGGGTCAGATTAAGTTGATAAGGAGTATTACGCGCACGGAAAAGGGCGAAGGGAAGGAGGGTCACCCAGTCCCCGCCAGTCTCTATAGCCAATTTAGTTAAAGTTTTTTTTAGAGTCTGATTTTTTTTTTTTACTTGCCCTGAGCTCTGTGGACTGTATTTATAATGTAACTTCCATTTAGTCCCCAGGGCTAGGGCAAGGCTCTGAACTATTTGACTCACAAAAGCAGGTCCATTATCAGAGCCGATGGTCACTGGCAGGCCAAACCTGGGAACTATTTTTTTAAAAATCTTTTTTTGCCACTATCATCGCGGTTTCTCCCTTTGTAGGAAAAGCTTCCACCCACCCTGAGAAGGTATCCACCAACACTAACAAGTACCAGTAACCATACTTGCCTGGCCTTACCTCAGTGAAATCTATTTCCCAGTGTTGCCCTGGTCCTTCTCCGCGATACCTCAGTCCTGCATGTTGTCCTTTTCCTGGCCTCATCTGTTGACACGCCTTATAAGCATGCACTATGTTCTTTACAGTTGTCTGGTGCCGGGGAAATCGCAGGCGCGCAGTTTGAAAGAGCATCAGAGTCTTCTTTTCTCCCAGATGAGTAGACAAGTGCAAATGCTCACATAGTTGCCGTCCCAACTGAGCAGGGAGTATCAAGTAGCCGTCTGAGTCTCGGTACCATCCATCTTCACCTTTTTGAAGGTTGGTGTGTTTTTGGATCCAAGCAAAGTCTGTGGATGAATACTCAGGGGTTGGGGGCAGAGTTTCCATACCTGGAGGTGGAAGTCCGATCGCCAACACAGGGGTGATGAAATCTTCATCAGCTACTTTTCGAGCTGCCAGGTCTGCGGCACGATTCCCTCGTGCCGTGGGGCTGTCACCCTTCTGATGTCCAGGTACGTGTACTATTGACACAGCCCGAGGCATCTGTACAGCCTCTAAAAGTCTACGGATTTCAGGCAAGTTTTTAATTTTTTTTCCTTCAGCTGTCAAAAACCCCCATTTCCGATATATTGGGCCCTGGATGTGTACCATGCCAAAAGCATAGCGACTGTCAGTGAAAATAGTTATTTTTTTTTCCTTTGGCTCTCTCTAATGCTTGAATCAGGGCAATTAACTCTGCCTTTTGTGCTGAGGTATCCGGGGGAAGGGCCTCTGCCCATATCGTCTGTCCAGAGTCATCTACTACTGCGGCTCCCGCCCGTCTCTGTTCATCTTTTACATAACTGTTGCCATCTGTGAACCATTTTAGCTTACTGTTATCCAGTGGAGTATCGATTAAGTCTTTTCGCATTGCTGTTACCCCGGCCAGTATCTCATCACAATCGTGGAGGGGGCTATTTTCTTCCGGACTGGGCAAAAGAGTGGCCGGATTTAGAGTGCAGGGCGTTTGGAAATGAATCCATAGGGTGTCAAGTAGCAAGGCCTGGTAGTGCGTCAAGCGGGCATTAGAAATCCATTTACCTGGGGGTTGTTTTAAAACTCTCTCTATGGCATGAGGAGTGTAGACCAAGAGTCTCTGTCCGTAAGTCAGTTTATTAGCATCGTGGACTAAGAGCGTGGTGGCCACGATGATACAGAGGCAAGGTGGCCATCCGGCTGCCACTGGGTCCAGTCTCTTGGAAAGGTAAGCTACAGGTCGCTTCCATGGTCCCCATGTCTGTGTTAGTACCCCTTTTTTTATCCCCCGCTTTTTATCTACAAATAATTGGAAAGGCTTAGATGGATCAGGGAGGGCAAGGGCAGGAGCTTTTAGCAAGGCTCGCCTGAGCTCTTGGAAGGCCTCTCTCATTGGCTCAGTCCATTTTCAGTCCTTTTTTTTGGTCCCTTTATATAGGGGCCTGGCCTTTTCTGCAAACCCCAAGATCCATAACCGGCAATATCCCACAGTTCCCAGAAATTTTCTCACTTGTCTAGGGTTAGCCGGCTCAGGGATCTGGAGGATGGTTTTTTTATAGCCTGTGTTAGCCACCTCTGGCCCTGTTTTATCTTATAACTGAGGTATGTAACCTCTTGCTTGGCAATCTGGGCCTTTTTGGCACTGGCCCTGTAACCTAAAGTCCCCAAGGTTTGGAGAAGGTCACCTGTTGCCTCTTGGCACTCTTTTTCTGTTGCCGCTGCCAGCATAAGGTCATCAACATATTGTAATAAAACAACGGTAGGGTGTTCAACCCGATACTCACGGAGGTCTTCATCCAGGGCCTCGTTAAATAACGTGGGCAAGTTTTTGAAACCCTGCGGTAAGCGAGTCCATGTCAGCTGCACAGGGGTCTGACCACCGTCTTCCTGCCATTCGAAGGCAAAGATCTCTTGGCTTGCGGGGGCAAGAGGCAAACTGAAAAAGGCATCTTTTAAATCTAAGACAGTGTACCAAATGTAGTTTGGAGGCAAGTTGCTTAGCAATGTATAAGGGTTAGGAACCATAGGATGAATATCATTTACCCATTTGTTGACTTGATCTTGAACCGGTCTAAAATCAGTTCCCCCAGGCTTTTTCACAGGCAACAGGGGAGGGTTCCATGGGGACCGGCACCTTTTTAGGACCCCAGCACCTATGAGGCGTTGTATATGAGGAGTAATTTTTTGTCGAGCCTCTTGACTCATGGGATACTGTCATACCCTCACCGGGGAAGCACTGGCTTTCAGTTCCACAATGATAGGGGGCCTCTGTTTGGCTAGTCCCATTCCTGCTGTTTCAGCCCAGGCCTGAGGGTATCTTTGAACCCACGGTTGTACTTTAGGGCTTATTGTCGCTGGGGCCTCTGGCAAGTAGAGTCTGTATTTGTCTTTTAATGCCAGAAACAGGACCTGAAGAGGATGCCTGGTCCCATCTAGAACCAACACTTGTCCATGGTTGAAATGAATTTGGGCATTTACTTTAGACAGTAAATCTCTTTCCAACAAGGGCGCTGGACACTCAGGTATCACCAGAAAAGAATGGGTCACCTGGTGGGCCCCTAAGTTCACTTGCCGTTTTTTAGTCCATCTATATCGTTTAGTCCCAGTTGCTCCCTGCACCCAGCTACTTTTTTTAGACATGGGTCCATCTTTTTGGTTTAAGACTGAGTATTGGGCTCCCATGTCCACCATGAAGCCAACCAGTTTTCCCTCCACATTTATAGTTACCCAGGACTTGGGGAGGGGCTTCGAGCCCTGACCCCGCTAGTTGCTATCCTCACCTGCATAGAGGATATGACTGTCTGGAGAGGGAGTCTCGTTCTTGGGGTTTTTGGGCCCCTCTTTTAGATTTTTCTTGGGGCATTTATCTTTTCAATGTCCAAACTCTTTACAAAACGCACATTGGTTTTTTTCAAGCTTACGCCTTGTCGTGTGTTTTTTTTCAGTTTTTGAGTCCAATTTTTTTCCTTTCTGGAAACTGTTTTTGTTTTCAACCCCAGCAAAAAATATCTGGGCCAGCTCTTTTTGATTTTTACGGTTTTTTTCAGCTCTAAATTTTTTTTTTCTTTTAATGTGGTCCTCTCTCTCTTCTGGGGTCTCTCTATGATTAAAAACTCTCTCGGCTGCCCTCACTAGATCTTGCAAGGATTGTTCACTTAACCTCTCTATCTTTTGTAACTTTTTTTTAATATCGGGGGCTGCTTGATTTACAAATGCTAACATAACTGCCGCTCGTGACTCATCTGCCTGTGGGTCCATAGGGGTATACTGTCTAAAAGCTTCCGTTATCCTTTTCAGGAAGGCTGCTGGGCTCTCATTTGGCTCTTGTCTCACTGAATTTATTTTGGCCAATTTAGTTGGCTTTTTGGCGGCTGCTCTAAGGCCAGCCATGAGAGTCTGACGGTACACTCGGAGATGCTCCTTACCTTCAGCGCGTTCGAAGTCCCAGTTGGGTTGCACCAAGGGCAACCCCTCCTCAATGAGGTTAGGCTGTATTGTGGGCCTCCCATCCACCCCTGGCACAATTTTTCCGGGCTTCTGACAGGATCCATTTGCACTCTTCTGTAGTAAAAAGTACCTGTAACAGTTGCTGACAATCATCTCAAGTGGGATTGTGAGTAAACAGGATAGACTCTAAAAGATCAATAAGACCCTGCGGTTTTTCAGAGAAGGAGGGAGTCTGGGTTTTCCAACTGTACAAATCACTAGTGGAGAAGGGCCAATACTGATATGTCCATTTTCTACCCTCTCTGGCTGGCCCCACCCGGACCGGAAACGCATGAACGGTGGAGGAGGGAACCTCCGGGTCTTCTTCCACTATGCTGGCCATTTTTTTTTTTTTTTTTTTTTGCCTTTCCCTGAGTTTGCTAGGCGGGGCCCCTTTTTCTGGGAGGAGCTGAAGGCTTGGTTCTCTTTCTGGCTTCTCCCAATGAAACCTGTGGAACCTGTGGAAGCAAGGGCGGAGAAGAGGGAAGGGAAGTGAGGGGCTGAAAAACAAAAGGTTTTAGCCAAGCCAGGGGGTTTTCCACCAGGTCCTGTCAGACCAAAATGTATGGAGTTTGGTCTGGCTGGGTGTCCCGAAGTGTAGGGGGTGAGCACCTTCTCTCTGACCGCTCGAATAGTAGGCAGGCTGAAGGTGCCTTCTTGTGGCCAGCTGACATCAAAAACAGGCCACTCGGCAGAACAAAAAGTTACTAACTTGCTTTTCTTCACCAGCAATGATAGATTTTGTGCTCTAGACTTGAAATCAGAGAAGTGGTTAATCATAAGAGATAAAGGAGTAGAAGTTGTTTGTCTCATGATCACAGAGAAGTACACTGGGAGCCAACAGAGCACACAAAGAGCAACACAGACACCATGAATAGACAAACAGATAACAAATGCAAGGTGGCCACCGACAATGCACTCAATCTTACCTGCAGGATGTTCACAGAGCCAGCCGCCTCCCCAGCACGAAACCGGGCCCCGGCCTTACGCTGGACTTGCCTCTGCACTTTATACCCAGATGCCTCCCCAGTACGATACTGGGCCCCGGACTTAATCTGGGCTTCTGCAACATTAGCACCGGTGCTCAGAGCTCTTATCTCCTAGCGAGGTTACTCCCTTCTACCAGGAGAGTTGTCCTCCCCGGCGGGACGGAGATCCCGGACGAGCCCCCAAATGTTATGCTCCGAGCCCGTATCTCCGAATCGACCAAGAGAGCAAGTCCACCACAGTAATGTAAAAACAAGAAGGGAGTTTATCTCTAGCGCGCTAGGGCCCAAGTCTCATCCCACACAAGGGAATCCAACAAGAGCCCCGAACAAAGGAGTATGGCGGCTTATATACAGGCAGTTCTTTGTCTCAGTTACAGGAATAGCTGGCGTTACATGATTGGCCAGGCAGGATGAGCGCATATCCTGTCTCTTTCTGGTAAACATGACTCAGGTCCTAGAGACCGTCGTTTGGTCCCTAACACCTACCACAAAGGCCATTGCAAAGAGGTGATTCTCCTACATTCCCTAGGAGTCATGAGCCATAATTTGTTGTAAATTTCCACCCAGAATATGAAGAAACACATCCTGTGCAAAACTAAAGTGCTGAGATTGGATGGGAAGGTGCAGTGTCTCATTGGTAGCAAATGTAGCATCTCAGAAAGCTGCTTTACTGATACTTCAATCAACCTGCAGTATTTTCACAGTGATGACGGTGACTTATTAGCTAGACCAATACATCAGTCATGTATCAATCCTTACATTTTAAGACCGTCATACTTTTATTAATGAGTTCATTCAAGAATTATCAAGAATGACTGCAGTCACTAAAAAAATACAAAAACAAAAACAAAAACTATACAACCCCCAGATCTTTCTACTGGGCAAGAACAGCATAAACCATGTAGAAAACAATTTCTTGTGTTAGTTTATTTCTCAAAAAAAAGCAAAAGGTTATATGAGGTATTTTCATCAAGAGGCAAAGTTTTATGAATCTAAGAAGCCTTAACATTTACATTCTTCCAAAAAGCAGGTCCTGAGTACTTATCAGAGACCAGAAGCTGAGCAAGACAAAGAAGACACAGGACAGAATGAGGTAATGCCCATCTTCAAGGAGCCCATGACGTAGTAAAGTCAGCAAGAGAGACAGGTGGATTATTTTAAAGCTGGTAGTTGCCTCTGATAGAGAGCTGCATGAGGTGTGGTGGGAGAGTCAAGAGGGGCACCTACCCAGCCTGTAAATTTAGAAAAATCTCGGAAGAGAAACCAGAGCTGAAAATGAGAAACATGTATATTACCATATGTGAAATAGATCGCCAGTCCAGGTTCAATGCGTGAGACAGGGAACTCAGAGCTGGTGCACTGGGATGACCCTGAGGGATGGAATGGGGAGGGTGGTGGGAGGGGGGGTTCAGGATGGGGAACACGTGTACACCCATGGCTGATTCATGTCAATGTATGGCAAAAACCACTACAATATTGTAAAGTAATTAGCCTCCAATTAAAATAAATTAATTAATTTAATTTTTAAAAAGACCCCAAAAAATGAAAGGGCAAGACGGAATTAACAAGTGAGAGTAAGAACTGACAAATAACAAAGAGGGTTGAGGTCAGTAAGACTGGAAGTATGATTTTCCTCATTTTACAGACAAGGAAATGTGTCAGGATAACTGAGCTATATGTCCAAACATATGAAGAATTGATGCTGAGGATCAGACCTGGGCCACTGTAACTTCAGCATCATGCAGAGCTCAGACAGGACGCTCGTCTCCAAGTGCAGGACAACACAGAGAGGAAACCAACAGCCATCCTCCAGCAAGACAGTCTAAAATAGAGCCTCCAATAGGTGGTGCAGAAATATCACAAAATTATAAGAAGAGAAGCTTAAAGGCCTTAGCTTTAGAAGATTTGGGAAAGACAAAAAGTTCTTGTCAAGTAATTCCTGGGCTTCCCTGGTGGCTCAGAGGTTAAAGCTTCTGCCTGCAATATGGGAGACATGGGTTTGGTCCCTGGGTTGGGCAGATCCCCTGGAGAAGGAAATGGCAACCCACTCCAGTATTCTTGCCTGGAGAATCCCATGGACGGGGAAGCTTGGTGGGCTATAGTCCATGGGATCGCAAAGAGTTGGACACGACTGAGTGACTTCACTCACTCACTCTAAAGAGACTAGCTTTGGTGCTCCTAACGGGACACAACAACAGCATTTGAAGACACAGTTACAGAAGAAACACTTCCTCTGGCTTCCCAGTCACAGACCCTGGGTAGATGACTTCCAGAAGAAGTGCTCTCAGGAGAAACTGGAAAGGCAGAGGAGGAAGCAAATGGGAGAGAAGGAGCCACGTGAAGGTAGAACCTCGGGGCAGAGTGTGATCCTGTGGGGGCGTCTCCTCCAGAGGGTTCGAGCAGGTCCCTGCAGATTCTGCCGGTCTCTGTCTAAGGGCATCCTAAACGCCTGAACTCCTAGACCCTTTGGTTCTCCAGGCAGGCAGAGTGGGGTGGGAGCCTCAACAAGAGTTGCAGCTGAGGGCAATTATAACAAACGTACAATATGTGGGGCAGGGCAGCCCAGAACTGTGGGAAAGAAGTGATCCAGGGGATTCAGACTGAGAAACAGCAGCTCTGCTGCAAGAACAGCCCCCAGATAAAGGGCTGGTTAGGAGACCGCCATGCTCCTCATCACAGAATGGGACCCCCTTCCCCCATGTAGAGGCTACTGTCCATGTCCCCCATTCACACAGGGAGAAGCTGAAAACAGAGAGCCGGAGCAACTTACCCAGGAATACACAGCTACTTAAGCCAGAGCAGGGATTTAGGCAGACAGCATGACTCCGGGGCTTATGCCCTTAACCATTGAGCTACCTGCCTGGAGAACTCATACAGATTAAACAAAATAAGGAATGTGAAGGGTCTATCCCAGCACCTAGCATATTTATTTTCATTTTTTTAAAAAAAGCTGCTATTGGTTTCAAACAGGCAAGATTCTAGACATTTCAAGAAGAAAACTCGGGGTTTCTCTGGTGGTCCAGTAGTTAAGAATCCATCTCACAATGAAAGGGACACTGGTTCAATTCCTAGTCCAGGAAGATCCCACTTGCTGCAGGGCAACTAAGCCCATGCACCACTCTGGAGCCTTCGAGCTACAACTACTGAAGCCCGCATGCCCGAGAGCCCATGAAGTGAAGTGAAAGTCACTCAGTTGTGTCCGATTCTTTGTGATCCACAGACTATACAGTCCATAGAATTCTCCAGGCAAGAATACTGGAGTGGGTAGATTTTCCCTACTCCAGGGGATTTCCCCAACCCAGGAATCAAACCCAGATCTCCTGCATTGCAGGCAGATTCTTTACCTGGTGACAGAGCCACCAGGGAAGTCCTTATTCTTGCTCCTAGAGCCCATGCTCCGAAACAAAAGATGCCCTCACAATGAGATGCCCTCACAATGAGAAGCCCTCACAGCAAAACCAGAGAGTGGCCCCGTGTGCTGCAACTAGGGAAAACTCACACTCAGCAAGAAGACCCAGCACAGCTAAAAAATAATAATAATTATAAAAAAAGAAGAAAACTCAGCATATAAAGAGTATTTAATTCATTCATTATCCAGGTACTGGGCACTGTCATCATTCAAGGCCCTGCAGGTGGTAGTGTGTAAAGCCAGATTTATTACTATCCTCATGAAGCAGATATGATTTTTTTTTATTTAATTGGAGGATAATTGCTTTACAATATTTTGTTGGTTTCTTCCATATATAGACATGAATCAACCATAGGTCCCCTCCCTCATGAGCCTCCCTCCCACCCTCTTCCCCAGCCCACCCCTCTAGGTTGACAGAGCACTGGTTTCAGCTCCCTGCATCACATAGCAAATCCCCACTGGCTATCTGTCTTACATACAGTAGAGTAAAGTACACGTTTCAATGCTACTCTCCCAATCCGTCCCACCCTTTCCTTTGCCCCATTCCACCCTCAAGTCTGTTTTCTATGTCTGCATCTCCATTGCTGCTCGGAAAATAGGCTTATCAGTACTATTTTTCTAGATTCCATATATAAAGAATATATGATTTTTAAGAAGATCTTATCCCATTCAAATTCTGACAGAAATACTGAAAAAGTTTTAAGAAAGCTTAACTCAATGAGCATTAGGGATTGCAGTTGATTTACAAGGGTTGGAGAAGTCTGGAAGCCCAATAATTAAATGAGGAAGGACCAGTAGTAGACCTGGGATTCAAATTATGAATTTCTGTATCAAAGGTAAATATTAACTATGAAAATGATGGCTTTAATCCGGTTTTCTTAACTACATAATCCACACTCTTTCTATTGTAGCAGGCTGACTAAGAAAAGATTAAGGCAAAACAACATCAAAAGTATTGTCATGTCCTGTGGAAGTCTGGGTACTTGTTTGATGTTATATCAAGAGAGGTTAAAAAAAAAAAAAGGATAATTTTTAAGCTAAAAATGTCAACAACGAAATGCGCAGCCTTGGATGCTTTGTACTTGACAAATAGTAAAAGCTTTAAGTTGGATTGGATTCAGGCAAAGACAAAAATGACTGTTAATAATGTGTTGGTTCAGTTATTTGACTGAAAGACTCTCAAAGTAACTTTAAATACTAAAATTGTCTATATTTTAAGTCTTTAAGAACAGTGCCTCTTTCTTCAAACCTTCCCTGGTACCTACACTGCATCTGGCATTTTCAGATTTTATAAAGGAGGGCCTCAGAGGGGACGATGAGGAGACCCAAGGATGATCTTGACCCAGGTCTCTGTTTGCCTGGAAGCCGTATGACGCAATCACTCTGGCCTCAGGTCATCCCCCAGAGAGGATGTGTTTTTACTGATGCTGGTAAGTAAGTAACAAGCTGCTGGGCTTGAAGACCCCCCATGGTATTTCCTCTGCCCGGGTGATAAATGTTTGTAAACCTTGTAGCTTGCCATCTTCCAGAGCTGAATCTCCATCCATCGTGACTTACTCCTCCAAAACCTGTGAGTGCCTGTTCTATTCTCTCTGCTTATGGAGCTCTCTGGACCTGTATGGAGCTCTCTGATGGACCCTTCTCTTGCTTTACTCTCTGTTGTTGAGTCTCTCAGTTGTGTCCGATCCTTTGCGACCCCGTGGACCAGAGCCTGGCAGCTTCCCTGTCCTCCGCTACTTTTCTTCAAAACTCAAGTATGGGACTTCTCCCCAGGCATGGCTCCCTTGACCACAGGACTCTCCCAGCACCTGGACCACTGTCATCAAAGCAGTGATCATGCCGACTTACATTCACTGTCTGTCTACACCAGCAGACTGCAGTATGTCCTGTGACCTCAGGGACTCTGGCCTCTGCCTCATAGCAGCACGGACACAGGCGAGTCAACACAGTGAATATGGGCTGCTTCCCTCCCTGTCCAAACCCTGACTTCAGCTCACAGCCTGGGAGCCCTCAGGGGCGTGGGGTCAGTAGGTGCCTCCCAGGAATTGCCTGTTGCAGCGGCCAGGGGACAAGATCTCAAGGCAAGGGAATGTTTCCATGGGTGGCTCAGAGAACCCACAGGAAAGAAACAGTTCTTTGAAGGTGGGGGCCTGTTCTAAAGGCTGCAGAGCCAATTGGAAAGCTTTGATTCCAGCCATGGAACTGCTTCGTCTTATGAGAAGCCGCGTTGGTGATTCTATTTAGAATTTGCTGAGCACCTGGTACACCTCAAGGATTGCCCTGAAATCTGGTCCCACGGATGTTTTCACCTGGATGAGGCAGCACCTCTGGTCTGCACATCCCACCCTGGACAGCGCTGTCTCCTGGAGCTGGCAAATGTCACTGTCACGGGCTCGGTGCCTGTTTCTAGGTGACGCCAGAGCACAGTGACATCCTACTGAATTGTGTAACTTGAACAATTTCAGAAAATAATCTTAATGGAGCATTGAGGCCCTTTTCATAGTCTTGGTTCACTCGTTATAAGTGGATTTCAATATGCAGTTAATCAAAATACCCAGCTGCATTCATTTAAAAATGCAACCCACAAATAGCATCTAAGTGGGCCTTTTACCTCCCTGCTAAGAAAATGCAGGAGAGATTTCACTAGAATTTAATTTTACAGAAAACTAAAAGCCCCTGGAGTCAGCCGTTTTGTGATGCAAATATTAACTCTCTCTTTATTGCAACAGAGGCAGCTAATAAACGAGTAGTATATCTACACAGATGAAAGATGAGGCTGAAGGAAGAAGGGCAGGTGGCAGGTCACCAGGACTCGGCCTCCTCCAAATCTACATTCACCCCAAACTCTCCAGGCTGACTCAGAAAATCAACACGGTGGGGTACAGTTGCTCTCTCTTCAGAAATAACAAGACTTATGATGAGGGCTTAGGCTTTAAGGTCAGATTTACAAGCTAGATGACCTTGGAAAATTATTACTCTTTTCAAGGTTTCATCATCTTCATCTTTGAATTATACATGCCAACGTCTGCTGCATAGGATCTCTTATGGGTTGAATTTTGTCCCCTACACATTCACTGGGGCTTCCCAGGTGGCTTAGTGGGTAAAGATTCCAACAGGAAATGCTGATTCGATCCCTGGGTCAGGAAGATCCCCTGGTAGAGGGCATGGCAACCCACTCCAGGATTCTTGCCTGGAGAATCTCATGGACAGAGGAGCCTGGTGGGCTACAGTCCATGGGGTTGCAAAGTGTCAGACATGACTGAACTAACTGAGCGGGCATGCATGCAAGCGTTCATAAGCTGAAACACTATTCATGTGTTGCAGTTCTCCGATGACTCAGAATGTGATCTTATTTGGAAACAGGCTCTTATAGGTATAACTGGTTTGATGAAGTCATACTGGAGTAGGGTGGGCCCTAACCCAGTGTGACTGGGGTCTTCATGAAAGTAGAAATTTGGACACACACACACACATTAAGGAGACTTCTGGGTGATGGGTCTACAAGCCATGGACACGAGGACCACCAGAGACCACCAGTAAAGCACCAGAAGCCAGGAGGGGGGCCTGGAAGAGATTCTTCCTCACAGCCCCCAAAGGAACCAACCCTGCTGACACCTGGCCTCCAACCCTGACCTCCAGAACTATGAGGAAGCACGTTCATGCTGGGCAAGTCCCCAGTCTGTGAGATTTTGCCACTGCAGCCCTGGTGAACTCATAGAAAGTGAAAGTGAAGTTGTTCAGTCGACTCTTTGCGACCCCACGGACACCAGACTCCTCCGTCCATGGGATTTTCTAGGCAAGAGTACTGGACTGGGTTGCCATTTCCTTCTCCAGGGAACTTCCCGACCCAGGGATTGAACTCAGGTCTCCCACATTGTAGACAGACGCTTTACCGTCTGAGCCACCAGGGAAGTCGAACTCTTAGAGGGTAGCTCTAAAGACTGTGGAGGACCTCCGTGGTGGTCCAATGGTTAAGACTACTTCCACGGCAAGGGGCTAAAGTTTGATCCTTCTTCCCTGGTGGTTCAGATAGTACCAAAAAAAATCTGCCTGCAAAACAGGAGACTCAGTTTCATTTCCTGGGTCAGGAAAATACCTTGGAGAAGGGAATGTCAACCCACTCCAGTACTCTTGCCTGGAGAATTCCATGGACAGTGGAATCTGGTGGGCTATAGTCCATGGTGCCCCCAAAGAGTCAGACACAACTAAGCAACTAACACTTTAACTTTCAGGGAACTAAGACCCCATATGCCATTCAGCATGGCCCCAAAATAATAATAGTAATAAAAAAGACTCTGTGGAAGAAAAGCCAATTATGTTAATAAAGTCAGATGATAGGATTTGAATTATTTTGATCTTGATAATCATTCTACAACATATATCAAATTATTATGCCATATACTTCTTATACAAGCAATTTTATTTGTCCTTTGGTCCTCAGCAAAGTAAGTCAATAGAGAAGGTGTGTGCATGGTGTCTGCAGAGGCACGTGAGCTTCGCGGTGTTTACAGAAGTCATGTCCTTCTCTGTTCAGGCCAAGGCCTGGCTCAAGTGAGAGAGACAGAGAAGCTGAAACCATAGTACTTCCCTCTCTCAAATTTAGGTTTTTCATTGCTAAGATATACCTAGCTCCTACTTCACAGCCTTGTTGTGAACACAAAATGAAAAACAATACAGGTATCCCATATTTCATATAATACTGAGTACAGAGTAATCAATATAGCTACTTTAATTATCACCAGTTCTTGCAACACTCTTTCAAGATATCATTAAGTTCATTTTACGATTAGAAAACAATTTCAGGAGGTTAGGCATTTTTCCAGGGCAGCCCAGATGGTCAATAGGAGTGTGGGATTCAGGTCTAGTTACTCCAGGGACCCAGGATCCTGTTCCTTCTAGCCCAGAGGCTCTCTGACTTTAGTGAGTCAGATCTAGGAGGCAGATTCTGACTCTGTAGGACTGGAAGGGGAGCCTGAAGTTCCATATTTCTAATAAGCAACTGAGGGATGTCAGTCTGTGCAGTACACTTTGAGCAATGATGATCTGGAACATTCTGCTGTCTTAACAAGCATTCTGTCTTACAGGGCAGAGGGCCAGAGAAAAACTGAGAGAGAGATGGATAAACATTGACATTGATTTAAAAGAAGATGAAAAACAATGAAAATGAGGGGAAAGAGAAGAAGAAACAGTCGTGTCTGAAAAAAATCAGGTGCAAGAAAAGAAGAAGAGGCCCACATGTCACGCCTGCAGGTCCAGGACCACACATGTTCATCTAGCAGGACCACACATGTTCTTACGTGCATCTGGTGTTTCACATGTGTGTCAGAGGACTATACAGAAACACAAAGTTCTGCCTTAGTTTTGATGAAATAAATTTTCATACACTGAAGGATGGAGAAGTCATTCCGGCTTATACATGATTTAACGTGAACTTTATGCTAACCAGAACAGCCTGTCTTAGGGCTCGTCAAACATGCATTGTACATCTGCTTTAATCATTAAAGAAAAGCAGACATTTAAAAATCAAAATGGAGTCACTGTGGTTCAAGCTTCCATACTGGAGCTGGGTGGCCATGGTGGATGTGGTTGCAGATGCATTCCTGCATCCCTGAGAACCCCGAGATCTTTTCTGAACAGTGTCAGGCTCAAGGACGCCCCCAGCCATTCTCAGAACAAGGTCTGCTGGCAGCTGCAACCTGAGGGTCTCAGGGTCTCCCCTGGTAATTGTGCAACTGTGTCAAACCCAGTCCTTGCTTAGCAAGCACCCCTTCTTCTTGCAGCTCCAATTACAATTATTGACAAACAACTTGTGTAATTTTGTAGGTTTTGCCTTGATATCTGTGTGTGTGTGTGTGTATGTGCGCTGTCATGTCTGACTCTTTGTGCACTCGATGGGCTGTAGTCTGCCAGATCCTCTGTCCATGGGATTCTCCAGGCGAGAATACTGGAGTGGGTTGCCATGCCCTCCTCCAAGGAATCTTCCTGACCCAGGAATCGAGCCCATGCCTCCTGCATTGGCAGGCAGGTTCTCTACTACTGTGCCACCTGAGAAGCCTTGATCAGTCTCCTGCATTTGTAGTCCAGTGGAACACAATTCAAGTGCTTCTTGAATCTGTGTCTCCCAGGTTATAGTTCTCAGCTTGGCTCAGATATAAGTCTTTTATATTTCCATTAGAGATTGCTTATTGATTATTTCTGTCAACAGTCTCTATGTTGTAAAAGAATGAAAAAGAAGTTTTCTCCTTTGTCCCCATGTCTCCAACAGTCTGGTTTCCAGAAGAACAGCCAAATTTCTGGGTTATAGCATCACTGGTCCACAGCATGATGACAAGACAGCAGTTTAAAAACTAAACTATATTCTCCAAGCCCTGATCACAGGTGTAGACTTTGCCATCAGATAAATGAGTGTTCGCATTGAGACTCTGCTAGCACTCAGATTCCTCCATTTTGAAAGAGAAATCTTTTTATTCATCAAATTTGCTGAAAATCAGAATGAGTTGTTGCTCAGTCACTCAGTTGTGTCTGAATCTTTGCAACCCTATGGACTGCCAGGCTTCCCTGTCCTTCACCATCTCCTGGGGTTTGCTCAAACTCGTGTCCATTGAGTCAGCAATGTTATCTAACCATCTCCTTCTCTGTCACCCCTTTCTGCTTCTGCCTTCAATCTTTCACAACATCAGAGTTTTTGTCAATGAGTCAGCTCTTCTAAGCAGGTGGCTAAAGTACTGGAGCTTAAGCTTCAGCATCAGTCCTTCCAATGAATATTCAGGACTGATTTCCTTTAGGATGGACTGGTTTGATCTCCTTGCAGTCCAAGGGTCTCTCAAGAGTTTTTTCCAACACCACAGCTCAAACGCATCAATTCTTGGGTGCTCAGGCTTCTTTATGGTCCAACTCTTACATCTGTACGTGACTACTGGAAAAGCCATAGCTTTGACTATATGGATCTTTGTCAGCAGAGTGATCACTCTGCTTTTTAATATGCTGTCTAGGTTGGTCACAGCTTTCCTTCTTAGGAGCACATGAGTTACTACGTGTAAAGGGTGTGGGGTACATCCTGGCATGAAATAACCTCTCAGTGCTTGTGAGTCTCATGTTGACATTCAAGTTCAGCAAGCAGTGGTCTGCCCTGCCCTTGGTAGTGGACACAACTCCTCACCCTTTTTAAGGGCTTATGATGGTCCAAGAGCTGGGCCAGATGCTTCATGTTTACCCCCTCAGTCCTGAGATGGGCTCCATCATTCTCTCACTGATGCTACTTTACCGATGAGGAAACTGAGGCCCGGATGGGGTTATTCATTTCCTCAAGTCACAAGGCTATAAGGTGGGGTAACTGGTGCTTGAACAAGTGACCTGACTTTAGAACCCAGCTCTTGTCCTCTCCTCTCCACTGCGCTGTTTGGAGGCAGTTCCTGCCATTGTTATGAATTAGAGGAAGTTCCCTGGGCTGGTGGGCTTCCCAGGTAGTGTCAGTGGGAAAGAATACACATACCAATGTAGGAGACATAGAAGACACAGGTTCAGTCCCTGGGTCAGGAAGATCCCCTGGAGGAGGGCACGGCAACCCACTCCAGGATTCTTGCCTGGAGAATCCCATGGAGAGAGGAGCCTGAAGGGCTACAGTCCACAGGGGTCACAAAGAGTCAGACACGACTGAAGCGACTTGGCACGCACTTGTGTCCTGGGCTGGTAAAGTCTCCAAAAGCCTATTATTTTTAACTTGCATTAGAGGTGATCAGAGCAGTTCATAAAGAGGTGACATTTATCAATCCCGTCACCCTTAGAGCACACAGAGGGACACATCGGTGCCCTGAGACCAGCCCACTAATGACGCGCCTTTGTGCAGCATGCTGAATCTCAGCCCCGGCCCGGCTGCTGTCAAAACTGATTAAGCCAAACATGTGTTCAGCAGTGCCTTTCAAAGAGTCCTGTAATTGACTGTATGATGAGAGTTATACATAAGCAACTGGATTAACAACTCTCCCCACCCCTCCCAACAACGAGCCTCAGAAGAAAATGAGCTGATTATGCATATGCTGTCCAGACCAGAAACGGGGTGCGAACCCAGACATCTCTTCATTGCAGGGAGAAGTGGCACCTCCCCGGGAGGTCACAGAACCGAGAAAGGCGCAGGGATCAGAGGGATCCTCCAGGCAACCCTGTCTGTTCTCAGCCACCAGAGTGAGGGGACAAATGCCCTTCTTTCCAGAAAAGTAAATAACACTTCCATCTCACTGCAGCCCCTGAAAGAAGCATGGTCATGAGCACTTGAAATGTGGTCACCAAATGTAATGAACAGGTGAACACGGAAATGACGGCTGTTGTTTAAGGAGCAGCAGTTATGTGCCCATGGTAGGTGGGTTCTTTCCCATTGTTTCTTATTTTTAAATCTCAGAGATATCCTGCGAGATTATTGCTCAGTGTATCAGAAGGCAACCAAGGCTCAGAGCATTGACTAAATGGACCAAGAAGATAAACCAATGAGGGTCAAAGTGCACCTGGGGCTAAGGTCACAGTATTCTTCTGCTCTGCTGCTTTCCCTCTAGTCCTCAACCTCAGGACATCACCTGCTGCCCTGGGTGGTGGGACTCCAACATGAACGAACCCCCAGCATCAGGGCCGGGACAAGGAAACTAGATACATGGCCATTAGGAGGAGACAAAATATAGGCGCAGGAGAATGTCATTCCTTCTAAGCATGTGTGTTTCAAATCTATTCAAGCCAAACAAGTCCAATCTGGATCTTTACAGATCCGGCTTGAGAGCCCAAGAGACCCAAAATAATTGCACCCCGCCACCTCCCCACAATGACATGTTCATATATTGTATCTGAAAAAAAAAGGGCTTGAAACCCTTTCATCCACTGGTTTGATTTTCTCTAGTTGTTCTCCACAACATTTCAAAGGTTTACTAGAGACAAAAATGACTTATGTTTCACTTACAAATTGGGAGAAGCTATGATTCTCCGCTTCCTAATTCCTTTACCAAGTCCCTAGAGACCAGCCTCTAAGCTAAAGAACAAAGCTTTCCACTTTCTGTCTTACAGACTGATCTGTCCTCAACACGTCTTCAAAAGGTTAATCACATGGAAATGATTATGCTACTATGTTTCAGCCCACCAGTGAAACATCCTATCTTGGAAAGAGAAGAGGACAACCGATGTACAATAGCTGAGCATCTGCATGTTGAAAAGATAATCAAATTAGTCAGCAACTGAATAAAGCTGTTACACAGAATTAAAACTGGATCCTAGAATTTTGGAGAGGCAAAGGTCTTAGAAGCAATCTAGTCTAACTATCATAAATTTTCAAGCAAAGGAAATTGAGACTTTAAATCAGAGCAGTTCATAGATTTCTGGTCTACTATATTCCTGTGTGACTTTGGACAAAATCAGTTCACTTCAGTTCAGTTCAGTTGCTCAGTTACGTCCGACTCTTTGCGACCCCATGAATCGCAGCACACCAGGCTTCCCTGTCCATCACCAATACCCGGAGTTCACCCAAACCCACATCCATCGAGTCGGTGATGCCATCCAGCCATCTCATCCTCTGTCGTCCCCTTCTCCTTCTGCCCCCAATCCCTCCCAGCATCAGGATCTTTTCCAACGAGTCAACTCTTCACGTGAGGTGGTCAAAGTATTGGAGTTTCAGCTTCAGCCTCAGTCCTTCCAATGAACACCCAGGACTGATCTCCTTTAGGATGGACTGGTTAGATCTCCTTGCAGTCCAAGGGACTCTCAAGAGTCTTCTCCAACACCACGGTTCAAAAGCATCAATTCTTTGGCGCTCAGCTTTCTTCACAGTCCAACTCTCACATCCATATATGACCACTGGAAAAACCACTGGGCAAAATAGTTACCCTGTGTATATACCAGTTCCCACAACCGGCTGATGGAGGTAAATACCATCAACCCAGGGACCTGAGTGAGCACTAAGGGTCCCATTTCTTTCTCTCCTTTGATAATTTTATTTTGTTTGTTTCTTTTTGGCTATGCTGGGTCTTCATTGCTGCACAGGCCTTTCTGTAGTTCTGGAGAGCAAGGGTTACTCTCTAATTGTGGTGCAGAGGCTTTCCATTGTGGTGGCTTCTCTTGTTGCACAGCACTGGCTCCAGGGCACCCAGTCTTCAGTAGCTGTAGCATGTGTGGTCAGTCGTTGCAATTCCCAGGCTCTAGAGCACAGGTTCACTAGTTGTGGCGCATGGGCTTAGTTGCCCCAAGGTATGTGGGATCTTCCCAGACTAGGAACTGTGTGTCTCCAGGAGGATTCTTTACCACTGAGTCACCAGGGAAGCCCCATCCCCTTTTTGAGGTGCTGACATCTGCATACCCTACACCCAGCTCAGCACCTGGTACATGGTAGCGATTAAGACACGTGTGGGTGCAGGATGGGTGTGAAAGCCTGGCTGACACCTAGGACATGCTGGGATATAAATGATTCTCCAAGGTTGTTGAATGAGTCATTGACTTGAGATCAGAATCTGAAGCTTATTCCCACCCCAGGGCTCCCTGCCTCGTGAATTAGGAGTGGAGGGAAGGGCCGAGGGAGAGGTCAGGGTTTCCATGGCCTGGGGTAACCTTGGAGGTAGGCTTTCTGTTATCCTGAAATGAAGAAACATGCAGCCACAGCTCCACCCATCCCGGGGCAGGGGTCGGGGGGGATGGGGTCAGGGGATAGGGTCGAGGGAGTGCTACTGGCTAATTCAGCCAACTGCCACCCACACGAGTCCAGGGCTACCTGTTCATAATGGAAGCCCAACCTGTAAGCAGCCACTAGGACCTCCCTAGTGGCTTAGATGGTAAAGTGTCTGCCTACTATGCAGGAGACCTGAGTTGTATACCTGGGTGGGGAAGATCCCCTGGAGAAGGAAATGGCACCCCACTGCAGTACTCTTGCTTGGAAAATCCCATGGATGGAGGAGCCTGGTGGACTATAGTCCATGGGATTGCAAAGAGTTGGACACGACTGAGCCACTTCACTTCACTTCACTTCACTTCAACCTATAAGTGAGAATGAGCTCCTCAATGGTAAACAAGGAGACGACGCTGAGAAGTCTAACAGGACATGTCTATCCTTTTCTCATTGCGTTCCAATCTTTTGGTGACAAACAATGCTGTCAGTACATCCCAGTGCCCACAGAGCCCCAGTACTGGCTTCACTCTCAAGGCCCTGCCAACTCCTGGCTCTGGCTCTTGGTGGCCACTCCAAACCATCTTCTGTGTCCTCCCCACTCTCAAGAGGCTGCCTGTCTCGAGAACTGTGAGCTGTCAGCCCTCGGATTCCTCCAGGGGCCCCTCCCTCTGTGCTCCCACAGGCTGGGCTTTCTCCTGGACCCCTCCCGGATTTCATCTGTGTTCAGTTAGAATTCTCCACGTGTGCATTAAAGCCCCTCACCCTCTCTCCCAATCATGGTCACATGTAAGGTCTGTGGTCTTCACAGTGCCCTGATCAAGGGTGGAGCTATGAAGGTTCGTGCCAGATACACGCTTCTCCCCACAATCCTTCAGCATGTTTTTGTTTTGTCTTTGTTTTGTTTTGTTTTAAAAAATCACAAACCCTAGTTCAACCATCACATGTGTGCTCAATCACTTCAATCATGTTTGACTCTCTATGATCCCATGGACTGTAGCCCTTCAGGCTCCTCTGTCTGTGGGGTTTTCCAGGCAAGAATACTAAAGTGGGTTGCCATTTCCTTCTCTGAAGGATCTTTCCAACTCAGGGATCAACCCTCCGTCTCTTATGTCTCCTGAATTGGCAGGCACATTCTTTACCACTAGTGCTACCTGGGAAGTTCAACCGTATAGAGATCTATCTATAGACACCTTTTTTTAAAATTTTCTCCTTCATTCCCGCTTCACCTAATTAATTTGTCTTCAGGAGGAACCATGGAAACAAGATGAGGATAGAGGTCCCCCCTAAACCACCACACACACACACACACACGCACACACACACACACGCAGAGTAACCCCGGGTATATCCTGAAGTCTCAGTCTTCCTAGTTAGCTGCGCTGAAGTTTGTGTGGAAACCACAATACTCAGTAGTGTGTGGTTGAATCCAAACTTTGATTCAAATAAAGAATCTGGATTTGTCTGACCTTTAACTTCTCTATTATTTACAGTTTTCCATTCACTGTTCTCTAAGAATTGGAAATAGAGGACATCTCAATTTTTTAAAAACTTATTTTGTATTGGAGGATAGCCAATTAACAAACAATGTTGTGACAGTTTCAGGTGAACAGTGAAGTGACTCAGCCATATATGTACATGAATCCAATCTCCCCCAAACCTCCCTCCCGTCTAGGCTGTCACATATTTGGAAGAGTTCCATGTGCTATACAGTAGGAAGGACATCTCAATTTTTAGAAAACATTTTATCTTGGAGCGTAGTTGATTAACCATATTGTTTTAGCTTCAGGTGGACAGCAAAGCAATGTGGTTATATATATACTTGTATTTACTCTTTTTCAAATTCTTTCTCATTTAGGTTGTTACATAGCATTAAGCAGAGTTCCCTTTGCTGTACAATAGGAACCTTTTTGCTTGACCATTTTAAATATAGCAATGTGTACATGTCAATCCCAAACCCACTAACAGAAGGCATCTAAAGTTGAAACCCATATATAGTTATTGTCTTCTGTGCCTAGAAGAGGAGAGATACTTGAAAGCTTTGGGGGGAACTAGTGAAATGGCTCATTGTCTTGTGTTAAGCTCATGATCGTATATATATATATATATATATATACAGTGTTAGGAAGGCAGTTCCCAGGGCAAAGGTGTGTGAGGGCAGAGGGCAAAGGTCAGGTGAGCGTGCATCATCTGTCTTCCTGTAGCATCCTATCCTCATTACCTTGGCATTATAAGTCAGTCCTTTAAAAGTTACATATATTCTCCACCCAACTGTGAGGTTTTATTTAAATGAAGGACTTTGTCTTATTCCTCTTCGTAGCCTCAACATCCAATACAACACCTCCTGGCACATTATGGATATTAAAGGACGTTTGCTGACATTAAGAAAAAACATGGACTATCACAAAATCTGTATTTTCTAATCAAAACAGTTCAGCATTGAGCATATCATTTGAACATATCTGTTATCACTTAGTCTTGCTCCTTTAGCCAGATCTATTAAATCTGTTCTGTTCTCCTACTGATTCAGAGCTTGAGTAATTTTCTGCTTCATCTATTTCATAGAAACCCTTTTGAGCAACTTCTGACGAAGCATTCACTATGGAAAATGTCTTAAAATATACTTGGGTTGCAAGGAGGAATTCCAGTTGCTGCTGCAATGTTATTTCAGTTCTTTGCCAGTGGGGAGCTCTTCTCCAAACACATTTTCTGGCATCCTTGGAAGACAGCTGAGGCCACGTCTTCAACCTGGGCTTCTTAGTACCGTCCTAATGGCCTCACTGCCAGTAGAGTAGGGGGCGGATTTCCCTGAGGACTCTCGTGACCCAGAAGCATCCCTCCTCACAACCCTCTGTCTCACTCTTCCCCAACAAGCATTCTGGGTTCTAGCCACCCTGGACCAAGAGCGTCTTACTCTCAATTTCTTTTTATTCTTCATGTAGTCAAAGTCCGATCATTCCTCAAGGTCCTGAGATCTGATTCCCAAGCTGTACTTTCATAGAGGCTTCTCTGTTCTTTCAGCTACAAGTTTTCTCTCTATTCTTCGAATGTCCCACATCAGTTGCCGCCTCCATTGTCATGCATTTAGGTAAAATTATCTATACCGCCTTCCTTAATTAGAATACAGAGTATGTTTGAAAGAGGGAACTTTTCTGATTCATTCTGGGTCTTCTCCTTTCCATTGCATTCCGACCTTCTGCACATACAAGATGATTGATAAATGGCTTTGTAAGAATTAAAGAGTGTGAGTACCTTGGCAGCATGTGGGGTACGGTACGGTTGAAAGAACATGTACTGGATCCAGATCTCAGGAATTAAGACTCCAGCTCCATCCTTTTTAAGGAATTTTGGGCACATAAACTTTAAAACTTTGTTGCTTTTTCTTGGATAATGATGTTAAAACATGCATGCAGGGAAACTAAGTGTTTTTAGCTATTGAATCACTGCATTCAAAATGAGGGAGAATGAGTGCATGTATATGAATGGCTGAGTCCCTTTGCTGTTCACCTGAAACTATTACAAAAAAGATTGGTCTAATGGATGAACAGAGACTCTGATATTCCATTAGTTTTTGCCAGTGGTGTATGCTGCTCAGCCACTGATGTCTAGTGAGAAATGCTAGAAGCTCTTTTTCTATATTATTTTCCTCCCCCTCCAAAATGGAGCTCACAGATCTCCTCTCTTCTTTAGATATCATATCCCTAATCAATATTTCCCCAGAGTGTTTCCTAAGAAGAATGCTAGTTTTATCACAGGAGTTGTTAGAAGAGAAGGAAGAAGAGGGGAGGAGGAGAAGGGAGGGAAGGAGGAGAAGGTCTAGAAGCAGAAGACGACGCAAAGTCAAATAAGTCATTTGACCAATAACCCTCTTTGTGCTTTGAGTAACATCTATTGGTGAAACTTTCTAGGTAGTGCAGTGGTAGAGAATCCACCTGCCGCTGCAGGAGACCTGGGTTTGATCTCTGGGTTGGGAAGATCCCCTCGAGAAGGAAATGGCAACCCACTCCAGTGCCCTTGCCTAGAAAATTCCATGGATGGAGGAGCCGGGTGGGGAGTCCATGGGCTCGCAAAGAGTCAGGCATGACTTAGCGACTAAACAACAATGGTATCTATTGATATTAACATCAGTTTAGAAGGCACTCTTCTATGTTTCAATCATTTTCAGCTACATAGAACCTCTTATCATTTGAATAGTTGCCTGAAAAACTCCCTAAAATGTAGCAATTTTCCATATGAAAATTCCAGGTATGGGGGAAATCCCTGGTATCTTTCTTTCCTGGTGGCTGGCAACTCCTTGTGCAGTGACAGATGAAGTCGGTGCCTGGGTCTTGTAATCCTTCCGGTTCCACTGCTTGTACCACGTCTTTCTAGCACCTCTTAAGGATTGCATAGGTGAGGTTTTGAAGCCTTGTAATGGAACTAATGGTTTTTTCAAAGATATTCCTGAAGATATATTCAAATCCTGCCCGAAATAATAAATAGGGGCATAATGAAGGGCATTTATTTCTCACTACTTAACTGCAGTGTTGCCTCTCTACATTCACAATTTATGACGAGCAAGGATTTTTTTGTGAGTGGAATGCATTACGTTAGGAAAAAAAATTAATGGCCATCTGTAAAAGTGAGGATGGCTGGCAAGTCGGTTATGCATGCTGTAATAAAAATGGTTTATTGGGCTATCGTGGTCAGACACAGGAGCCAACGCTGCAGACTCAGCTGGAGAACATGATTGGACTTAATATTATTTTGACTTATGCTGGAGTCTCTCTGAAGCACTGTTCTTCTGACCCATTCTGAAGAGGTTTTCTACAATGGGTTTCTTTTGGACCGCTGGCCTTGGCCCAAAGATTTCTGGTTTGGAGCCCCAGGTTCCCATCTGCAAATGAAAGTTTGCATCAAACAAACTCTAAGGTCCCAGGCACACACCACTCGTAGGATCTGAAATTCCTTCTTGGGGATAGTCTCAAAAGTCTAGTTAGCCTGCGTTCAACTCCACTTCAGTACTTGTAAGAACAATAGAGATGATGTATCTGTCATCTTTCGAAAATGCTTTGTTCCATAAAGTAAGGAAGTACTTGGAAAGCAGGGACGTGTGAAAATGACCAGTTGTCAGCCTGAAGAGGAGGCCACTGGCTAAATTGGAGACCATCTGAGTATCAAAAACCCGGCAGATCATGACAGCACAGCTTTTATCACCGCTGGATCAAGCAAGAATCTGCAAGTCCATACCCGCATGTCAGTCAGTCCGGAGCACAGAGTGTGTACTCTCCTCATCTTGATGATATTCGCTTTGACCCTTGGTTGAGGAGGTGTTGGCCAGGTTTCCCACAACAAAGCTCCTATTTCTTTCCTATGTAAAATGTTACTGTATTGTGAAGGGTTACTTTGAGGTTTTCTTTCCCACCATTTTCCTCAACATTTTTTGCTTATAACTTTCTGGAAAACTCACCTCAGACTCCTTATACTGGACTGATTCATGTTACTCTGCATTTTACTTTTCTGGAAAGGTAACAGTTTATGCCTGTTGTCTGATTAATATTCTAGAGTCCCTTTCACTCACAAAAAATGCCTCTGTTTTGGTGAAGTACTTTTATTTGTCTCTATTTTACATTCCCATCATCACCCCATGGAAGCCTGGAATCTAGATTAGGTTTAAAGAGAGTATCTTCATGCACATTTCTTGCACAAACTACTAAATGAATCAAGACTTTCTTTCACTGCAGTTAAGTAAGATTTTAAACTTGTGATTGGGGCCCATAACTGCAATAACTGATTTTCTACACCTGTAGCAAATACTTGTGGAGCACAGCTTCCCTGGGCTCAATTGTAAAGAATCTGCCTGCAATGCAGGAAACCTGGGTTTAATCCCTGGGTTGGGAAGATCCCTTGGAGATGGGAATGGCTACCAACTCCAGTATCCTTGCAAGGAAAATTCCATGGGCAAAGGAGCCAGGCAGGCTACAGTCCATGGGGTCACAAAGAGTTGGACATGACTGAGCAACTAACACTTCACAGTCTACAAAGAAATGACCACCTCAGTTAAAGAGGGGTTCTGAGTTTTCACAGGAGAGAGTTACAATCTATATTCTGGGGAAGAAAGACTTCGACCACACTGAAAAATTAAAATAATAATCATAGTAGAAAGTCAAGATATGTTTGTTATTTCTAAAATCTGAAGTAAACTGTCCCAGATGTGTCACGGTGTTGCTAAAATTTGGATAAAAGAAATAATCCTTCTAAAGAGAAAAAAAAAAAAAAAAAAAACCCTTGGACCCCTCAGAAATGTATTCAAGGGTCCCAGGAGTCCACAGGCCTATTTAAAAAAAGATATGCTCATATGAAATCAGTTTCACTACAGGAAAATATATTTCCATTAAAAATTGTTACCACAAGAAGACACTTTTATCTTTACAACTGGCAAAACTTTTGTTAAGGTTGCCATTAAGATGAAAAGAAGGATACATTGACTCCCATACAAAGCACTGTTTCTTGAGTTTACATCTGCACATTCCAGGGAGACTAAACACCTGGATTTGAGAATCTTTGTTCTCATGTGTGGTGGTCACTCACAGAGTCCACTCAGGGAGAGGCTTCTTGGGGCAGTGCCCCTGGGATGTGTCCAGTCTTCATGAAGGAATGAGGCCAGGAAGGCTTTTATCTCTAGACTTTCAGTCACCTCATCTAGAAGATAAGCCAGTGGATGTGGTATCAATGAAGACTCATTTGACTGGTGTCTCTATATAATAACTAATATTTGTTCATTCTTCCATGGTTTATAAAGCATTTCTGCATGCATTCTTCTTTAATCCTCATAGTAACTGGTGATTATAATCTCTGTTTTATTGGTGAAGAAAGCAAGGCTCAGAGAAGGTACATCACAGCACTGACAAGGATGATGGCATCGTATCTTGTTTGTCTAGGGTCCTGAAACCCACCCCTTTCTCCTTCAGAGCAGAGCCTTGGGTCTAAGACTTCACTGGAGCCATATCCTGTAAACTGGGGACAGGAGTGGAGCAGGAAATGGATCTTTAGATTCTTTGATTCTTTCCTGTGAATCCCCCAGATTCCTGGCTTGCTGTTAGCATCCTAGTCTGGCCTAGTCCTATGGGCCTTTAGGTCCATGAATCAAGGCAAATTGGAAGTGGTCAAACAGGAGATGGCAAGAGTGAACATCGAATTTTAGGAATCAGTGAACTAAAATGGACTGGAATGGGTGAATTTATTATATCTACTACTGTGGGCAAGAATCCCTGAGAAGGAATGGAGTAGCCATCACAGTCAACAAAACAATCCAAAATTCAGTATTTGGATGCAAATACAACAAGAATGATCTTTGTTCATTTCCAAGACAAACCATTCAGTATCACGGTAATCCAAGTCTATGCCCCTACCAGTAATGCTGAAGAACGGTTCTATGAACACCTACAAGACCTTTTAGAACTAGCACACAAAAAAGATGGTCTTTTCATTATAGGGGACTGTAATGCAAAAGTAGAAAGTCAAGAAACACCTGGAGTAACAGGCAAATTTGGCCTTGGAGTACAAAATAAAGCGGGGCAAAGGTTAATTGAGTTTTGTCTATTAATAGAGAACACACTGGTCATAGCAAGCACCCTCTTCCAACAACACAAGACAAGACTCTATACATGAACATCACCAGATGGCCAACACCAAAATCAGATTGATTATATTCTTTGCAGCCAAAGATGGAGAAGCTCTATACAGTGAGCAGACGCAAGACCAGGAGCTGACTGTGGCTCAGATCATGAACTCCTTGTTGCCAAATTCAGACTTAAATTAAAGAAAGCAGGGAAAACCACTAGATCATTCAGGTATAACCTAAATCAAATCCCTTATAATTATACAGTGGAAATGAGAAATAGATTTAAGGGACTAGAACTGATAGACAGAGTGCCTGATGAACTATGGATGGAGGTTTGTGACACTGTACCAGAGACAGGGATCAAGAACATCCCCAAGAAAAGAAATGCAAAAAAGCAAAATGGCTGTCTGAGGAGGCCTTACAAAGAGCTGTGAAAAGAAGAGAAGTGAAAAGCAAAGAAGAAAAAGAAAGATAGACCCATTTGAATGCAGAGTTCCAAAGAATAGCAAAGAGAAACAAGAAAGCCTTCCTCAGCGATCAATGCAAAGCAATAGAGGAAAACAACAGAATGGGAAAGACTAGAGATCTCTTCAAGAAAACTAGAGATACCAAGGGAAGATTTCATGCAAAGATGGCCTCAATAAAGGACAGAAATGGTATGGACCTAACAGAAGCAGATGATATTAAGAAGTGGTGGCAAGAATACACAGAAGAACTGTACAAAAAGATCTTCATGACCCAGATAATCATGATAGTGTGATCACTCATCTAGAGCCAGACATCCTGGAATATGAAGTCAAGTGGGCCTTAGGAAATATCACTACGAACAAAGCTAGTGGAGGTGATGGAATTCCAGTTGAGCTATTTCAAATCCTAAAAGATGATACTGCAAAAGTGCCGCTTTCAATATGCCAGCAAATTTGGAAAACTCAGCAGTGGCCACAGGACTGGAAAAGGTCAGTTTTCATTCCAGTCCCAAAGAAAGGCAATGCCAAGGAATGCTCAAACTACCACACAGTTGCACTCATATCACATGCTAGTAAAGTAATGCTCAAAATTCTCCAAGCCAGGCTTCAGCAATATGTGAACAGTGAACTTCCAGATGCTCAAGCTGAATTTAGAAAAGGCAGAGGAACCAGAGATTAAATTGCCAACATCTGCTGGATCATGGAAAAAGTAAGAGAGTTCCAGAAAAACATCTATTTCTGCTTTATTGACTATGCCAAAACTTTTGACTGTGTGGATCACAATAAACTGTGGAAAATTCTTATAGACATGGGAATGCCAGACCACCTGACCTACCTCTTGAGAAATCTGTATGCAGGTCATGAAGCAACAGTTAGAACTGGACATAAAACGACAGAGTGCTTCAAAATAGGAAAAGGCTGTATATTGTCACCGTGCTTATTTAACTTATATGCAGAGTACATCATGAGAAATGCTGGGCTGGAAGAAGCACGAGCTGGAATCAAGATTGCTGGGAGAAATATCAATAGCACCAGATATGCAGATGACACCACCTTTATGGCAGAAAGTGAAGAACTGAAGAGCCTCTTGATGAAAGTGAAAGAGGAGAGTGAAAAAATTGGCTTAAAGTTCAATATTCAGAAAACCAAGATCATGGCATCCAGTCTCATCACTTCATGGCAAATAGATGGGAAAACAGTGGAAATAGTGGCTGACTTTATCTTTTTGGGCTCCAAGATCACTGCAGATGGTGACTGCAGCCATGAAATTAAAAGACACTTACTCCTTGGAAGGAAAGTAGTGACCAACCTAGACAGCATTTTAAAAAACAGAGACATTACTTTGCCAACAAAGGTCCATCTAGTCAAGGCTATGGTTTTTCCAGTAGTCATATATGGATGTGAGAGTTGGACTGTAAAGAAAGCTGAGCATTGAAGAACTGATGCTTTTGAACTGTGGTGTTGGAGAAGACTCTTGAGAGTCCCTTGGACTTCAAGGAGATCCAACCAGTCCATCCTAAAGGAAATCAGTCCTGAGTGCTCATTGGAAGGACTAATGGTGAAGCTGAAACACCAGTACTTTGGCCACCGGATGTGAAGAACTGACTCATTTGAAAAGACCCTGATGTTGGGAAAGATTGAAGGCAGAAGGAGAAGAGGATGACAGAGGATGAAGTGGTTTGATGGCCTCACAGACTCAATGGACATGAGTCTGGTAAACTCTGGGATTCTTTGTGAGGGACAGGGATGTCTGGCGTGCTGTGACTCATGGGGTCACAGAGAGTCAAACACGGCTGAGCAACTGAAGTGACTTGAACTGGCCCATTCTACTTGCTAATCCAGGTGTCTTTAGGCCAAAAGGACTTTTCCAATCACAGTGCAAAACTCACAGGCTTGTTCATGCCTCTGGTCTGTTCATTCAGCATTTTCCCTCCCTCTTCCTTACTCTAATCTCTGCCTATTGTTACCCAGCTCCCCAGGTTGCCAGCCTTGACCTTGACCCAGCTGGGCTGCAGAAACCTGAGCCTGGTACTGGAGATCCGGTTTCAGAGATGGAGGCTTATTTCTCCAGGGTGAGATTTCTTAGGATAAGCAGGACGAGGCTGAGTGCTGATGAAGCCACTCACATGAAACAGGCTCTCAATACCCCGCAGTAGGTGATTATAGAAACTTATTGAGGGATAAGCTTTCGATCGCATGATTATAGATTAAAAGAAGAAGGTACAGCAAAATCTGAGTTCTATCTGAACTGGCATGTAAAACCTCACAGTGCAATCCTTCCTGGGGAATCTTATTTTCAACAATACTTTCTCACAGTGCATTAAAACAAGTCAGACTTGCAATGCTACGCCAAACATTGCCTTCTAAGGATTGAGTTTCCACCGGTATTGGACAGAGAAAAAAATAAACAAAAAAGAAGAATTGGTGATCCCAGAAAGGATACACTAAAGCCCCAGTGAGGTGACAGAACCTGGTTTTCATTTCAACTAAAATCCTGCATCATAATAATAGTGCATCCAAGCTCTGTGTACAATGTTTAATAATGCTCTGAGAATCTTCCTGCGAAATACTGGCGAGAAATGTGCACTCTTTTAAGGGAGCTGACAATCCCTTGAACTTTCTTTGCTATTAAATTATCGCTTAATGAGTAGTGAGGCTATTATAGACCCCGAATCTCTATAGTTTCAGCACCCTGGAAACCACAGTCAAGCAAAACCTCACAGAATGTTCTAGAGTGGCAGCAGCAACCAAGAGGAATAGTAATTTCCTGGCTTCAATGCCAAAGTCCCATGGCCAAGAAGGGTGAATTTGGCCTCACAATATGTACAGTTATTCTCTTGTGGCCAAAATGCTCAAGTTTCTGCTCAGCTGTGTGTGTGGTAGTAAAAGAAGCGGTTAAGTCTCTGTTGCACAGTATATTGCTCCTGATATTGATTTCTAAGAAAAAAAATCATTATTTTTTGTATTCCATACGTTACACATTTCATCATCCTCTGATTACAAAATACGATAAAAGCCCTTTCTTCATCCTGACATTATTATGACTTGAGTCTCCTTGGGCCTGGTCAGTTGGTGGAAATTTGGAGGGAAAGGCAAACTATCCCTGTATATCTACTAGAATGGCTAAATAAAATTAATAATTAGTAGATTTTAAAAGACAAAACTTAAAATGCCAACAATGCCAAGTATTTGCAAAGTATAGAACAACTTGAATTCTCATACATTGCTAGTGGAATTTAAAAATGGTACAGCGACCTTGGGAAATAGTTTGACAGTTTCATATAACATTTCATAGATGCTTGCCATATGACCTAATAATTTCCCCCAAAATAAAAATATGTATATGCAGAACTTGTATAAAAATAATCATACCAGTTTTATTCATAATCACAAACAATTGGAAACAGGCTAAACATCAACAATAGCTTAATAGATAAGTTGCTGTATAATCATACAATACTTGTGGCTGTTGTTTAGTGGCTAAGTCGTGTCCGACTCTTTTGCGGCCCCATGTACAGCAGTTCACCAGGTTCCTCTGTCCATGGGATTTCCCAGGCATAAATGCTAAGTGGGTTGCTATTTCCTTCTCCAGGGTATATTCCCAGCCCAGGGATTCGAGCCTGTATCTCCTGCATTGGCAGGCAGATTCTTCACCACTGAGCCACCAGGGAAGTGCTACAATACAGTACTATAAGAGGGCTTCCAAGGTGGTTCAGTGGCAAAGAATCTACCTGCCAATTCAGGAGACACTGCTGTTCAGTAATAAAAAGAAGTAAATTATTAATGCCCATAACAACATGGATAAATATCAAAACTATTACACTGCATGAGGGGAAAAATAAATACAAAGTAATTCATTCTGTATGACTTCACTTACATGAAATTCTAAGAAAAGTGAAACTACTAGAGACCAAAAGCATATCAATGATTGCCAGAGTCAAGGTAGGCAGAAGGGAATAAGATAACTTCCAGGTGATGGGTTATGTTAATGTGGCTCTAACCCGAGCTGACGAGTCCCCTTTACACTGCTTCTTGGTTTTGTCTAAACAACTGGATGAAAATGACCCCTTGCTCTTGGGAATGCCCTTATGCAACTCTGTGGCCTAGGGCCCTGCTTAACTATCCACCAGCCCCAAAGTCAGAGGAAACTTCTCCCATCCTCCCAGACCTCCTCTCACACCTCCATCCTCTCCTCTGTGCAAGAGTGACTTCAAGATTAACATCCACCATTGATCAGCCGGAAGAGGCAAGATCATCCATTCTGTTGAAGAGAAAATGAACCAGCGAGGTGCTTGCTCTACATGCTGAATCAGACGATTTTAACAGTTTATGTCCCAAAGTCTAGACTGCTAGTCCTAACGTAGACTCAACAGTGTGATCCACCAGTCATGTTTCTCTAGCACAATATAAAATAAAAACATCTACACTCATCCAGTAAACAAATATGTGTTCTGTAACATCCATACCTGAAATGTGTGTACAGAAATGCCCAAACACACACAAACAATCTTTCCCCAAAGCAGTAATATTCTCACACAGAAAAAGTTAACAAAGCCCAGGATAAAAGAATGTTAGGTGGAAGGAGAGAGAGAGAAAAGACCCACAGAGCCACAGATCCTGCATGAGAAAATGCATTAAAAGTTTAAGCTTAGAAATTTAGCTGATCTTTTGGCTTCAGTGTGGTCATGAAGACAAAGTTACCTGTACGATCCAGGATATAAAGACATATGGACAGCTGGGTATAGATATAGTCATATATACATATTTATGGGCTTCCTGTGGCTCACAGTGAAGAATCTGCCTACAATGCAGGAGACCCAAGTTCAATCCATGGGTTGGGAGAATCCCTGGGTTGGGAGGACCCCTGGAGAAGGGAATGGCAACCCACTCCAGTATTCTTGCCTGAAGAATTCTATGAACAGAGGAACCTGGTGGGCTACAGTCCGTGGGGGTCACAAAGAGTTGGACACGACTGAATATCTAACACTTTCACATACATATTTATAGATAGACAGATGATAGATGATGATGATGATGGCAGATAGATATAGTATCAATATAGAATTTTAAATTATTGTAAAGATGTCATGACTCCCCACAAAATGTCTACTGACTCTCAAGCATAAATTCCTGTTTAAGGAACACTGTTTCAGGGACTCACTTTAATCCTGTGGAAAGAAGACCCATCTCAAATTCCATTAAAATGAAGCAATTGGGCATTTCCAACACAGAGGGCAATATAAAATACCTACTGGCCTCTTCACAACAAAGTTAAACATGTCTAAGTTGAGAAGTTGGACATCATGCAGAATTTTGGAATAGTCAGAGATAAGCAGTATCTCAGATAGAACATTATGTTTTTGTTTTTTTCTTTCCCTCATGGCAAAGGAAACAGGACTTGGAAGAAAACTGACATAGGCAGTTCACCTACTAATTGCCAGGTACTTTCTGTGTATATCACATATTGCCATATTCAGATTTACTTTAGCAACCAAGAGTTACCAACCAGAAACCAAGAGGGGCATTTTAAGTCATCTGACACCACAACAGAAGATACAGCTGGAAGTTAAAAATCTTGTGTGAAGATGCAAACCAGCCAACTCTCAGACTTTCTATATTTTCAGAAAGATTTCTTGTTTGTGTGATATTTTTTTTACTAAGATCTGTTTTGCCCACCAGCCTGTGAGCTCCATTAGGGTCCTGTCATATCTGGATTTCACTCACAACTAGATCCCCAGTTCCTAGCACGTGGACTTCCCTCTAGTAAAGACTCAATAAATCATTTGTAAATACCTAAATGAACAAATTGCTGATTTTCCCCAGATTGCTTATATTCACAGGACACACTGATTTTCTCAGTTTAAGGAAACCATCCTTAAACACTTCTTAGTGGAAACAGACAAAATATTAATGACAACACCTGAAAACTCAACTATTGAGCTATGAACATGACCTAAAAATAGATTCCTCTGATAATAGCTTCATCTGATAAATGTTAGGCTCCGTGAAGCTTCCCTCTCATAGACACAGGAGAAAGCAACACGTTCACCATCATCAGTTCACACTCGTAGCTGAATTTCAGTGGAACAAAATCTGACAGTCAGTCATGGTTGAATCTCAGTCCTGGTTACATAATATCTCTTAGGAAAGTGAGTGTTTTCCAGATTACCCTAAATGCCAGAGCAGGAGCTGTGAACATAATTATGGCTGACACTTTTGCTCACCTGCTTGACAGATAGCTAGCAAGAAGTAATTGTCTCATGCAGAAAACAATGCGATTTTTAGAAGAGATGAAGTTTGAAACGGCTTGCAGTATTAAAAGACAAAATGACAGTACCATTACTGTCCCATTCCTGCTAACCTGTAGAGGCTGATAAGAGGCTGGAGACTCTCTTTCTATACCCCTGCCACCCAGCCTCACAGGACAGAGGCTCTACCCCAGTTGCAAAAAGCTGCGGCTCCAATAGCCAGTGATCCAGTTCCTCCCGAGGTGGAGGGAACATAACAGGAGCGGAGAGCCAAGATCAGATGACGCCACCGCCTGGAGACTAGCTCAGAGAGACAGGATGTCAGCCCAAGAGAAGCAGCCCACTCTCCCAGCCCCCGACTCGGGAGGAGTGTCTCAGACACTTTGCTCAGGGGGAGAGAGAGAGAGGCCAACATAATGGGAAGATCAGAGAGTGGGTGAGTGGGTGAGTGTGAGTGTGAAGTTGCTCAGTCGTGTCCAACTCTTTGCAGCCCCACAGACTGTAGCCTACCATGCTCTTTCATCCATGGGATTTTCCAGGCAAGAGTACTAGAGTGGGTTGCCACTTCCTCAGAAGCTCGCTCCAAATAAATCGCCTTGATTCAAGGCAGAATGTAGTGAGATTCAAGTCTAACAACTTTCTCAAAAGCAGTGGAGATTTTGGTGGTAAGCAATTAAGAAGCCAGTCACCCAATGACAGCAAAATTCTAAACTGTAGTCCAGCGAGTTGGCCAGCAAGAACCAGCCAACGAGAGAGTGAGGTAGATTGGACAGGGAAAATCCCAAGGACTGGCCTCAGAAGGAAGCCTGTAAAGGCTTTCCAGGTAGTACTAGTGGTAAAAAAAAAAAAAAAAAAAAAAAAACAAAACCTGCCTGTCAATGCAGGAGACATAAGAGATGTGGGTTCAATGTCTTGGTCAGGAAAATCCCCTGGAGGAGGGCATGACAACCCATTCCAGTATTCTTGCCTGGAGAATCTCATGGACAGAGAAGGGTGGGCTGCAGTCCACAGGGTCACAAAGAGTCGGACACGGCTAAAGTGACTGCACTTATATGTGCACCAATTTATCATGTTGGAGACACCTGTTCTTTACTCATTACCTTCTTCCTTATAATACACATTTTAGATCATTTTAAATTTGTGCCCCAAATGCCACTTCCTGATTTTAACATTATTTGATATATGATAGCCATTTTTATTGCTTTTATCCTGAAGTTCTACTTAACTCAGTGTCCAACACTAATCTATCATGTGTGCCATATTGTTCCAATAGAAAATTGAGATTCATTGTTTGACAAGTATGAATTAGGTTAGGAGGATTATACAGGATTGGAAATGAAGATTGTTCTATAAACCCTGAAATGTAGATTTGCCACAGATATTAAAATAATAATAAATTTACCTTTGGTAGGCATTCTTTATTAATCGCCTTCATCCTTAGAATTACTTGATAATATATATTGGGGGCAGGAGGAGAAGGGGACGACAGAGGATGAGATGGCTGGATGGCATCACTGACTCAATGGACGTGAGTCCGAGTGAACTCCAGGAGTTGGTGATGGACAGAGAGGTCTGGCTTGCTGCGATTCATGGGGTCGCAAAGAGTCGGACACGACTGAGCGACTGAACTGAACTGAACTGAACTGATATCATGCCCATTTGCATTTGAGGGCACCAAGGCTCAGCGTGTGTTACCTCCCCAAGCCATACATTTTGTGATTAAGGATGCGATTCATTCTGTACATTTTAAAATCCTTTGCACTTTTCAACCTGCCAATCTCATAACACACCTTTGCCTAGAATACCATTTCTGGCTTCTTCATGATCACCAAGGGCTTCCTCTGGTGGCTGAGATGGAAAAGAATTTGCCTGCAATGCAGGAGACCCAGATTGATCCCTGGGTTGGGAAGACCCCCTGAAGAAGGAAATGGCTACCCACTCTAGTAGTCTTGCCTGGAGAATCCCATGGACAGAGGAACATGGCAGGTCCAACAAAGAGTCAGACATGACTGAGTGACTAACGCTTTCATTTCTATTTTTCATGATTCCTGAACCATTTCCTTAAAAATCTGGGTATTGTTCCTACAGTCTTTGTAGGACAAGGGTGCTGCCAGCCTCTGATAAGACTGCTGAGTCCTCAGTCATCCTCTCAGGTGCCCCATTTGCGTGACCTCTGTCATTTCCATTCCTGATCTGCCTCTAATCTGCAATTTCAACAGACTGTAAATCCCGACTATGGTCTTGCTTCTGGCACCCAGCCCCTCCATGGAGCTTAATGAATTATGATAATGGCTAACACACGACAGAGCAACTTAAAGAAAGGATTACATTTAAATATTTACCGTATAATGCCAACATCCTGAGTATATCAAATATGGCTTAGATATAAGAAAATGTGTTTGGCAGTATCACTGAACACGGTATTTTAAAAATCCAACATCTGGGATGAATATGTTTAACACCAGTACTACAATGAGATGTAGTACTCACCCGATTACATCACATCAATGAGAGACTGAGAGACTAAAAAGAGTAGTAGAATTTTACCGAATTTCTTTTTTATAATGAATAGGGCCTTGGGCATCATCTACTTTGTTTTATTTTACTTTGTCTTAATTAAAGAATAGTTGATTTACAATCTTGTGTCAGTGTCTGGTGAATAGCAAAATGAATTATCCTAAAGGAAATCAGTCCTGAATATTTATTGGAAGGACTGATGCTGAAGCTGAAACTCCAATACTTTGGCCACCTGATGCGAAGAACTGACTCACTGGAAAAGATCCTGATACTGGGAAAGACTGAAGGCAGGAGAAGAATGAGATGATTGGATGGCATCACTGACTCAATGGACATGCGTCTGAGTAAGCTCTGGGAGTTGGTGATGGACAGGGAGGCCTGGTGTGCTGCAGTCCACAGGGTTGCAAAGAGTCGGACATGACTGAGTGACTGAACTGAACTGATATATATATATACATACATATATATATGCATATTTTTTTTCTGAGATTCTTTTCCATTAGAGGTTATTACACAATATTGAATGTAGTTTCCTGTATTTACAGGAACCCAAGCTGGCTTTGGGAAGCCTGCTCAGGAATAAAGTCCAAGCTCTAATTCTGCTCTCTTGCCAAGCCACATAGACCACTAACTCGTTGCCTCACGATTATGACAATTTAATCCTCTTCTGTGCATTTCTCCCTTTCTTGTCTTTTCCTGCTTCCAAACCCCAGCTCTGTCTCCTGTTTGCATCCAAGAGAGAGCCCTGAGCCGGCCCAAGAGCAAGCATGGTGGTCCTGGGCACAGCCCACGACTGCCCTCCATCCTAGTCAGCTGGGCTGCGACAGTGAGCACGCCCCATGCCTGCAGTCTCTTCAGAGCAAGAGGCCCAGAGGTTGGGAGTCCACCCGCAGGACTGGGAAAGCTGTGGATGGCTCTGGTTCACCTGTCCTGCACATTTTCACACCTGGAAGTTATTCCCCTAAGAAAAGTCTCCTCTCTGTTTAGGAAAATCAGGACAAGTGTCTAGAAAGTTTACATGCATCAGTCCCTCAGGTAATGGCCCTTCCTTTAGCTGGACAGATCAATTCAACCATCAACTCAAGCAAAATTACTGGATTTTTTACTGAATATGGCTTATTCGATCTGTATGGCATGAAGACAGGGAGGCAGTCCGTGGGGTCTCGAAGAATCAGACACAACTTGGCAACTGAACAGCAACATGGCATAAAGAAATGATTTCTCAGCTATCGGCACATGGCCAGATGGTTCACATGCTTAAATATTGCAGGGGTTTAGAACTGGAAGATTCTTACTACCTCACATGGCGATGAGAAAACCAACATTGAAAGAAGTCAAATGAGACACGTGGCAAGACCTAGCCTATGCACTGACTGTTGGCAAAACACGTTAGAACCAGAACCTTCTGTAGGGTTATTTGCTTCTATGCAGTATGCAGTTTATCTAGCTAACCAGGTATTTTAACCACTGCTTTTTAAGTCTGTGGGTTGCACGTAGTGGGGCTGGGAAGGGAGCCTGACCTGGTGGAGGTGGAGGAAAACTGAAAATCCAGCCTTGTTTCTGTCAGCAGCTCTCTCTGTCTTTACCAAGTGCTCTCAGGAGGTGAAATGAAAGTCATGTCAGTTTGTACCCATGAAAAGCTGGAAACAATAAAGCCTTAAATCTAGACAAGAAAAAGGAAAATGAATGATCATCAAAAGATGCACTCTTATGGTCAATTAAAGCAACAAAAATGCTACTGAGCGACTAAAGCAAGACTTAGGGATTTTCTTTTCAGAGAATTGTCATGCTGCAAGGAATCTGAGAGACAATGATATCCAGTCTTGGAGATAAGGTCACTTTCTCAGAAGTACTTTTAAATAAATGTATACACACACACAGATACTCATATGTACATATATGTAGTTCATTTAAAAACCATGGTATATCTTATTTTCCTTTTGTCCTATTTTCTGCTAAAGGCCACTCTGCATTCACATTTAGAAGTGGCTTCAGCTTCAACTCAGCATAATGAAGCCCAATATATTGGGTGCAAAGTGATTAAACAGGAACCTTATGAATGTACGTTCAAGGAGACTCTTTAGCAGTACTAAGTAGACAGTACCAGCTTGCTTGCCAATCTGAAATCTAATCCTTAGTTCATTCCTCAATCAGGAGGTAACTTTTCAGAGCCCAACCAGAAAGCATGAAATTGAAACTTCCTAAAGGCAGGAAGAGACCAAAATCACGAAGGAGGCGCAAGGATTCTAGTGGAAGTGGATCTAGCAGTTGCGAAGCTGCAGGAAGATAAAGAAGTTTATTTTAGGATAATAAATCCCTACAAGCTGGCATTCTGTACACAATTTCTTTATATAAAATTTGCAGGTTGTTGAATATAAATGTTATGCTGAAACACATTCTAACGTAATTAGTATTTCAACTAAAGATAACTGGTGAGGTCAAACTTGAGGCAGTGTTTTATCTTTTTTTTTTAATTTTAGATAAAATAAACTTTCACTTAATTGCTTCCTTCTGTTTTGCTCTGTTTTGTTGTGGTTTTCCTTTACACTGGCAGAAACAAGAAACAGCCAACATGAAGTAGAACTTTTTGAAGTATGACCCCACTTTTTTGAAGTGTCCACCTTCCAGCCCTCCCCCCACCCCTTGCCACAATGGCAAGCAGACCCATTCACCGTGCCCTAGATTTTAGGATTCTGACTCCGGAGAAAGGTGCAATAGGCCCACAGATCTACCAACACTCTGGTTTTGTAAAATGCTGGAGAGTTTCTGGGGACAGGGTTTAAAAATTGCCCCAGGACCAAAGAACTTTCTAAAACAAAGAGGCTTGAGATCCTAACCTTTTTCGATAATGTTAGCATTGTTGGAATATCTCTGACGGACTGAAGTTTCTTTAGATAAATTAACTCACCCTACAATGAGTCACCCTACAATGAGGCTCCCACAGTCACCACCAAGGGTAGGAAGCAGGTTCAGGACGCAGCAAAGGACCAGTGGTGGAACCACAGACTAACTTTTCTCACACCACTAACCAGGGCCTGAAGCCGAGGGTATGACGTGGGGGATGTGGATGTCTCAGGGCCATTCAAAAGAGCAGCCTAAGAGGGCCTCATACACACTTGGGGAAGAGAAACATTCTCCTCGCCAAGAACACCTCCCAAGAGTGATGCCCATCAGGTTCTATAACACATCCTGCTGGGAGCACAGAATCTTCAGGCTTCCTGCTCACTTGAGTCAAGGAGGAGCCTACCTGAGCTTCAGCAGTCCTCCCACAAGAACCACCCAAGTGCTCAGCTCCACTGAGTGCAGCAGCCAAGGGACACGGGACAGAGAAAAGCCTGGAGCCCTCCTGCAGGATGATAGGATTTCAGGATCCTCAGTAGCCCTTTGGGTTTTTAGTTTTCTCTTTGAGGTGTTAGTACCTACCCCTGAATTTCTGGATTGAATCCAAACTTGCCCTCTCCACAGGAAGGAGAATACTCTGGAAAAGAGAAAAATAGTCTCTCCATTTGCAGATTACAAGCTGAGTTGTCATTTGGAGGCTAAGAGTTCCCTGAGTTTGTACACTAAATCAATGAACTGAACTATATGGCAGCCACGTGAAACAAGAGGAGAAGGGGTTGGCAGAGGATGAGATGGTTGGATGGCATCATCGACACCGTGGGCTTGAATTTGAGCAAACATCAGGAGATGGTGAAGGACAAGGAAGCCTGGTGTGCTGCAATCCATGGGGTCGCAAAGAGTCGGACACGACTGAGCAACTGAACAATGACAGCATAAAGCTTATTATTCTAGAAAGTGAGTTCAGCCTTTCTTAGCTGTTTTTTGGCAGGGTTGTGTTCCTAAATGTCAGCTTTAAAGATTCCACTATCCATACAACTTGAAGCAGATATCTGGGTTGTGCGGATCCTGTGTCACTGCTTTAATTCAGATTCTAAATAGTTTTATTCACATCTCAGCTCCCTCCTTTATAAGATGTGAAGTCTTCTTCCTTGCATACTTCATACAACACCCACTCAGAAACACTCCATAAAAACAATACCAAGCTTCCCATGGAATGTTAACAAAACAAAAATAAAGTAAGACCCAAAACTGAACGCTGTGAAAATCCTGTTTGCTTAAATAAGGGCTAAATGAAAGTGTTTTTCTGAAATCTGCATTTTAAATATAAACAGATCTGCAAAACTCCCCTCTGAGATTCTTCCACTGTATCAACACATTCTCAAAGCTTAACGTTTACTCTTTGAAAAATCAGCCCCAAGAAGAGCACATTGTGCCTCAAAAGAATACTTTAAGATGTTGTCTCCTTGGGCTTAAAATTTTACTCTTAAGAGACTAAAGTAAAAGATAATGAAGGTAAGATGGCAGTCAGCCTTCCAAAACAGTGTTGAATCCAATTATTAGTTTTCTTAAAGAGTTAACATTCATACTTGAGGTCAATTTAGAATGGAGACTAGCAAATTCTAAACAGAGCTTGAGGTTTCAAAAAGTAGCATTACAAGTTGAATTTATTTTCATTTTTTGTTGCTTTGTATTTTATACATATTCTGTAAATGAGTTTAGGGTGATTTGCACCGACTAAAACACTCACACTTTAATATAAAGTAGTCTTCCTTCTGCTCCTCCACATCCTAGATTAACAAGCTATCTCGACAGAGCTTGAGGATTCATTCAAGTGGTTGTGCCTGCATAGAGCATCTGCCTTATCTCAGAGACCAAGAGGGTAGAAAGGTAACAAAAACCTCATTCCCAACATCAAGCAGCTCATAAATTTGTGGGTGCGGTGTAATATACATAAAAATAAGACGTGATGAAATAGACAAAAGATAGGCAATATTTGCTCGAAATAAGGTCAGAGAGAAGCTCATTTGGGCAAGGCTGGGAGGGATGGAGATGGTATTATCATGAATAATTGAGAATAGCCCCAGAGTCAGTCTTGGGCTTCCCAGATGGCACAGTGGTAAAGAATTTGCCTGCTAATGCAGGAGATGCAGGAGACACGGGTTTCATCCCTAGATTGTGAATATCTCCTGGAGAAGGAAGTGGCAACCCACTCCAGCATCCTTTCCTGGAAAATCCCATGGACAAAGGAACCTAAAAGGCTAGAGTTCACGGGATCGCAGAGAGTCAGACCTGACTGAGCATGTACTAGCAGGGCCAGCTTATGAAGTTATCCTCAAAATCAGCTTTAATTCTCCTGTGTGGAGAGGTGGAAGGTGGTGGGCAGCGCGTGAAGGGGAAAGCCTCTGGCCTGTGTGTGGCAATGGGACCATGGAAGGAAAGGCCAAGTGTGTGGAGACCCAGGAAGAAATTAGAGTGACCCCTGGATTCTCAGCTTTCACACCCCAGCCACTCCTTTGATTCTGACAGTAGAACTAACCACAAAGGCTGAGACTCTAAAGGAATGAGACGTCTCAGAGAACTAGTGTCCACCATTCCTAGGTAATAGGATGGAACTTGAAGCAGTGTTTTTCCCTTGTTCTATGCAGCAGGGAGAGAGAGGGAGGAAAGAGATGGAGAGGGAAGGAGGGAGGGAGGGGGAGGGGAGGAGGAAAAGGAGGGGGAGGGGAGAGATGGAGAGGGAGGGAGGAGAAGAGGGGGGCCAGAGAGAGAAGGGAGGGAGGGCCAGAGAGGGAGAGGAGGAGGGAGAGGGAGGAGGGAGAGAGGGGAAGAGGGAGGAGGGGAGAGGGGAAGAGGGAGGAGGGAGAGAGGGGAAGAGGGAGGGAGGGAGGGGAGGGGAGGAGGAAAAGGAGGGGGAGGGGAGAGATGGAGAGGGAGGGAGGAGAAGAGGGGGGCCAGAGAGAGAAGGGAGGGAGGGCCAGAGAGGGAGAGGAGGAGGGAGAGGGAGGAGGGAGGGAGGGGAAGAGGGAGGAGGGGAGAGGGGAAGAGGGAGGGAGGGAGGGGAGGGGAGGAGAGACAGGAGGGGGAGGGGAGAGATGGAGAGGGAGGGAGGAGAAGAGGGGGGCCAGAGAGAGAAGGGAGGGAGGGCCAGAGAGGGAGAGGAGGAGGGAGAGGGAGGAGGGAGGGAGAGAGAGGGCAGGGGAGGAAGGGAGAGGGAGAGAGGGGAGGAGGGAGAGGGAGACAGGGGAGGAGGGAGAGGGAGGAGGGAGCGAGGGGAAGAGGGGGGCCAGAGAGAGAAGGGAGGGAGGGCCAGAGAGGGAGAGGAGGAGGGAGAGGGAGGAGGGAGGGAGAGAGAGGGCAGGGGAGGAAGGGAGAGAGAGGGGAGGGGAAGGAGAGAGAGAGAGGGGAGGGGAGAAATGGAGAGGGGAGGAGGGAGAGGGAGAGGGAGAGAGGGGAGGAGGGAGAAGGAGAGAGGGGAGGAGGGAGAGGGAGAGAGGGGAGGAGGGAGAGGGAGAGAGGGGAGGAGGGAGAAGGAGAGAGGGGAGGAGGGAGAGGGAGAGAGGGGTGGAGGGGAGAGATGGAGAGGGAGAGAGGGGAGGAGGGGAGAGATGGAGAGGGAGAGAGGGGAGGGGAAGGAGGGAGGGAGAGGGGAGAAGGAAGACAGGGAGAGAGAGAGACAATGAAAGTAGGCTCTCTGGATAAGAAGTAAATATACCATTGGCATCATTGTTCTGAATGTCCTCCTAGTCGAGAATTCCATGAAGTTGTTGTTTGTAACCTCTGCCCATGAATGAGCTGATTGAATGATTCTCTGAGACCAGTTCCTTCCTCGACAAGGTGGCAGCCAGCTGGATCTGCCCTCTGGAGGCCAGAGCCATCGATTCAATGGGGAGGACATATCTGGACACCAATGGATAGAAGAATAATGGCTGGCATGATTTGTCCTGCCATCCCAGCTCTCGCTTTCCCTTTGCAGGCTATCAGTTTTTTAACATTTTTCTAACTTTAGGATTTGACACTACCACAGATATATTCAAAGTTTATGCATTTTCATTGTATTTCCTACATAATTTATGACAAAATAGCATGCCCATGAGTTGTAGTGCCTGAGTTCCAAGTTGCTTTCTTCTATCATATACTGAAGCGAAAGAGATGATGATTTTGTTTCATTCATTAGCTTTTATAAATGGATATAAACTTCCAAAGTGAAGACATCTGAATCACCATCACCTGCATGGCTTAATTAAAAAGTTTCTTCTCTTCTCCCACCCACCCCTGTTGGGGAGGATTCCCATTAGATTTTTAAGGCTCGGCTCCCAGTTGACTTTGATGATCAGTAAAACATTGGAAATACCAAATTAGAGTGTCCTAACCGTAGAACTACACCTATTTAAATGTGTTCACAGTGATTACTTTAAGGATAATTAGTGCTTTCATAAACATGAAGTTAAGAATGGAACTGGATATATGTTATTCTGAAGTGTACATGTGCTAAGGCAACATGGGGTGTGTGAGACATGAACCGCCCTCTCTAAAGGTGAATAGAAGGCGTCCAGATCCGGAGAGCTAACTGTAGATCTTTGCTTCTTAGAGTGGACCTCAGGCCAGCAACTCTGGCACCAGCGGGGGGCTTGCTGGAAGCGTGGACGTACCCAGTTTCATGAATCAGTTCAGTTCAGTCGCTCAGTCGTTTCCCACGCTTTGTGACCCCATGGACTGCAGCACGCCAGGCCTCCCTGTCCATCACAAACTCCCAGGTTTACTCAAACTCATGTCCCTTGAGTCGGGGATGCCATCCAACCATCTCATCCTCTGTCATCCCCTTCTCATCCTGCCCTCAATCTTTCCCAGCATCAGGGTCTTTTCAAATGAGTCAGCTCTTCACATCAACTGGCCAAAGTATTGGAGTTTCAGTTTCAACATCAGTCCTTCCAATGAACACTCAGGGCTGATTTCCTTTAGGATGGACTGGTTGTATTTTTTTGCAGTCCAAGGGACTCTCAAGAGTCTTCTACGACACTACAGTTCAAAAGCATCAGTTCTTCAGCACTCAGTTTTCTTTATAATCTAACTCTCACATCCATACATGACCACTGGAAAAACCATAGCCTTGACTAGACGGACCTTTGTTGGTAAAGTAATGTCTTTGCTTTTTAACATGCTGTCTAGGTTGGTCATAACTTTTCTTCCAAGGAGTAAGCGTCTTTTAATTTCATGGCTGCAATCACCATCTGCAATGATTTTGGAGCCCAAAAAAATAAAGTCTGACACTGTTTCCACTGTTTCTCCATCTATTTGCCATGAAGTGATGGGACTGGATGCCATGATCTTCATTTTCTGAACATTGAGCTTTAAGCCAACTTTTTCACTCTCCTCTTTCACATTCATCAAGAGGCTCTTTAGTTCCTCTTCACTTTCTACCATAAGGGTGGTGTCACCTGCATATCTGAGGTTATTGATATATCTCCCGGCAATCTTGATTCCAGCTTGTGCTTCATCCAGCCCAGCATTTCTCATTATGTGCTCTGCATAGAAGGTAAATAAGCAGGATAACAATATACAACCTTGATGTACTTCTTTTCCTATTTGGAACCAGTCTGTTGTTCCATGTCCAGTTCTAACTGTCGCTTCCTGACCTGCATACAGATTTCTCAAGGGGCAGGTCAGATGGTCTGGTATTCCCATCTCTTTCAGAATTTTCCACAGTTGATTGTGATCCACACAGTCAAAGGCTTTGGCGTACTCAATAACACAGAAATAGATGTTTTTCTGGAACTCTCTTGCTTTTTTGATGATCCAGTGGATGTTGGCAATTTGAAATTACCGCACAATTGCACTCATCTCACACGCTAGAAAGTAATGCTCAACATTCTCCAAGATGGGCTTCAACAATATGTGAACCATGAACTTCCAAATGTTCAAGCTGGTTCTAGAAAAGGCAGAGGAATCAGAGGGCAAATAGTTCCATGAATAAGAATCTATGTAGTGGAAAATTACTGGTGATTCCCACCGGTCGGAAATTTTAAGAACACCTAGGTTTTACACTTTGGCTAATAAAAGCAACTGAAATAACCTTTAACGTGGCTGAGTTCCCAGAGATATGATATCAGATTCCAGAGGTAGAGCCTGGGCCTTTGTGGTTTTTTATTATTTTTATTGGAGTAAGGGGCTTCCCGGGTAGTGTTAGTGGTAAAGAATCCACCTGCCAATACAGGAGACATAAGAGACGTGGGTTCGATCCCTAGGTCCAGAAGATTCCCTGGAGAAGGGCATGGCAACTCACTCCAGTATTCCTGCCTAGAGACTCCCATGAACAGAGGATCCTGGTGGGCTACAGTCCATAGGGTTGCAAAGAGTCAGACATGACTGAAGCGACTGCATGCATGCACACACCTCAGAAATATGATATCAGGTTTCATGGGTGGAGCCTGGATGCTGGTGGGGGGGGGGGTTCTTTTTCTATTATTTTTATTGGAGTATAGTTGATTTACAATATTGTGTTAGTTTCAAGTGTACAGCAAAATGAACCTGTTGCATGCATACTTATATCCACCCTTTTCAGGTTCTTTCCCCATATAGATTATTATAGAGTATTGAGTATAGTTCCCTGTCCTATACAGTAAGTTCTCAATAGCTATCTATTTTATATATAGTAGTGTATGTATGTAAATCCCAACCTCCCATTTATTCCTCCACCCACTCCCTTATACTCTGATAACTATAAGTGTGTTTTATACATCTGTGACTCTATTTTCATTTTGTAAATAAGTTCCTCTGTACCCTTTCTTTGAGTCTACATATAAGCAGTATCATGTGATATTTCTCTTCCTGTGTCTGACTTACTTCACCCTGTGTGAAAATCTCTAGGTCCATCCATGTGGCTGCAAATGACGTCATTTTGTTCTTTTGTATGGCTGACTAATATTCTGTTTTATTTATGTACCACTTCTTCTTTATACATCCCTCTCTAAATGGACATTTGGGCTGTATTCCATGTCCTGGCCACTGTAAGTGATGCTGCAATGAACTGAGCATTGGTGTTTTGAAAGTGAAAGTGTCGGCGGCTCAGTCCTGTCTGACTTTTTGTAGCCCCATGGACTGTTGTCCACCAGGTTCCTCTGTCCACAGAATTCTCCAGGCAAGAATACTGGAGTGGGTTGCCATTTCTTTCTCCAGGGGACCTTCCCAACCCAGGGGTCAAACCTGGGTCTCCTGGATTGCAGGCAGATTCTTTACTGTCTGAACCAAAAACCACTGCCCAATTGTCGCAATACTATTTCTATGAAAGACAGAAGGCTTTTTACCCCACTCAGTATTGGCAAAGCAAAGAGTGCCTCCTTCCATGAATATGAGAGTAGCGCTCAGCTTGCTGCCATGTTACAGCCCCACGCAGGGAGACAAGCATCATGTGAGCCCCATGCTCTGGCTGGGGACAGACTGTGACATCCTGGGTGCTCACAGGCCTGCCCCTTCTTGTCCTCTGGTGCCCATGAGAGCAGACTGAGGCTTTGCAGGTGGTGAAAGTGTGACAAAGTGCCTCTGATGAGCTGAGCACTCCTTCTGTGGCCACGGCCTCTCACTGTATTAACTAATTCAGAGTCCTTTTCACTTCACCAGGTAGTGAAAACTGTTTTCAGCTTTGTTTCCTTTTTTTTAACAGATGAAAGAATCAAACTAAAATATATCATCAGGTCTCTAATCTTAGGCCAATAATGATTTTTTTTTTTAATTTGAAGGGACAAGGAAAAAAGGAAGTAAACATTTGCATTTACAACTAAATTTTTTCCCAGATTATAACAGAAGTATGATTTCCAAATAAAAATCAGCTATAATAGAATTTCACTGCTTCTTGTCTTACTGAATTCAAGGTCAGGGTATGTGATCAGTCCTATAAATGCTCAATGAATCAACTCAGATTCCTCAGTTTGAGCTGAGGTTAGGAGGGCACAATTCAGAGGCCTTCCTTTTGTTTTTAAAGATCTGCTGGTCTATCTTTCTCCTCACATTAGATAATAAAGAAGCCAAGAGATTCTCAAAACTGTCATCCATTTTAAAATCTCATAACCCTATCATTGGAGAAGGAAATGTCAATCCACTCTAGTATTTTTGCCTGGAGAATTCCATGAACAGAGGAACCTGGCAGGATATAGCCCATGGGGTCAGACACAACACACACACACACACACACACACACACACACACACAACCTTATCATACTTAATGTTCATCCAATGAGCTGTAATTTATAGGTTATATTTACATATATCACCATATTTAATACTCTCACCATCCTCTGGGTCTTTATTTCAGTTCCATTTACAGATAAGGGCACTGAAATAATTTTAATATTTCATGTGTACATATTGACTTGGAGGTCAATACATTAGCACATATTTCCTTGAATTAGTGCTTCAAATCAATGAAGATTTAAAGTTACCCTCAAACTTCAGAATTGACTCAGGAGCACCCAGTAAGCAGGTGGTAAGACAAAGCACGTCTAAAGCATAAGGTGTCTTTAGTACCCAAGGAAGCTCACCTGATAAGGAAGAAAGCGCTTTTCAATTAAAAATTTTAGACAGAGAAAAGCAGCATGTGACACAGTGAATAATTCAGATCATGAAATTTTTAGGATGTGAAACATTAGAAAAAGGGAAGAAGAACCCTGAAACTGGAAAGGGGGTTCCAACTTCCACCTGGAGGTCACTGTCTCTCCTGGGCCTTTGCCACACTCACCAGGAACAGGAGCGAAGTCGTTCAATCGTGTCCAACTCTGCAACTCCGTGGACTTAAGCCTACCAGGTTCCTCCATCCATGGGATTTTCCAGGCAAGAATACTGAAGTGGGGTGCCATTTCCTTCTCCAAAACAGGAACAGGAGGGATTAGCTTAAATATCACAGTTTCCTCTCCCTCTCTGAAGTCTACTGTCTGGGGTGAGGGGACTTCGTGTTAGGAGTGAGGGTTGAACTGACCACGGCAGATGAAAAGGAGCTCATGCTAAGGCAAGCCAGGAGGAGAAGAGGCTTGAGAAGCCTGTCGTGGTGCAGAATGCCACATGAGTTCCAGCTCTGACCCTCTCCATGGTGCACTTCTCTGAGCTCTGAAAGCCCCTCCAGCTGATCGAGCCTCAAGTCAGCTAAGTGCTAATGCCAAGAGTTCTTGGTTCAAGAATCAAGAACTTCTATCCTGCTTGGTTCCCTCACCCCCACCCACTGGATGACGGAACTTAGCACATCATGTCCAGTTTTCAGTGAGCACATCTGAGTGTAGCAATGAACCACACACCTGAGAAATGGTTTTTATTTTCCTGTTATCGTTGTCGTCGTTGGATTCATCTTTGCAATCCTCTTTGGACCTAAGCCACGGCCTCGTGCCTCACAGGTGCTACACAGATGCTTCTGAACCTGACTCTCTTGCTGAACAGAATAAGAGAGAAGCAAAGAGCACTTTTCTTTTTCGCATACTCAGGATTGAGAACAGATCGAAAGTCGTTCAGTCGTGTCCAACTCTTTGTGACCCCGCGGACTATACAATCCATGGGATTCTCCAGGCCAGAATACTGGAGTGAGTAGCCTTTCCCTTCTCCAGGGGATCTTCCCAACCCAGGGATTGAACCCAGGTCTCCCACATTGCAGTGGATTCTTTACCAGCTGAGTCACAAGGGAAGCACTTGTGGCTTCTCTTCTCTGTGGGAACAGAGACCAGTAATAAAAAAGGAGAGTCTCGGGCCATTTCTTTAGACACTTCGTGGATTTGATCATAACACAGCAGGTTGTGCGGTTAGCCACAAGCTCCACCCATCCCTGCTACCCTTCCACCATACTCCTTTGGGGTTAAGGCCCTGACTGGAAAATCACTTGAGTTTGTTACCCCAGATCTAGAAAGCAATCAGAGCTAAGAAAAGATTAGACATGCCATTAGTCTGCTAACAGTTTATATTGACAAATGATTTCACTATTGTGGAGTTTTTAAAACATTTAAGCAAAGACAATGTAATTCTAAAATGAGTATCACAGAATCTCTGAGTCTCTGAAAATATCATTGTCAGGGGCTTCCCTGGTGGTCCAGTGGTTAAGACTCCATACTCCCACTGCAGAGGATGCGGGTTCAACCCCTGGTCGGGGAACTAAGATCCCACATGCCCTGCGGCACAACCAAAAAACAAAAAAGTACACTGGAACTCATGTAATTGCCAAGATACAAAGTTTGGTTATCAGACAACAGAGAAGAAGAAATGGACTTCTGAAGAACATCTGTGAAAATACACCGTTGGTTTTTCCACGCACGTTCTTTGATTTTGGGTCTTCTTCTTTAGGAGTAAGACAGATTAAAAAAAAAAAAAGCTTTGGAGGAGTTGGGATAACTTTTCTCTAGTTGAGCATAATACCCATACCCTATCAGACTGTCCTTGTAAAAATCCACCACTTACACAGGGACCCCAGGAAAGTTCTTGGATGTCTTTGAGTCTTGGTTTCTTCATTTGTCAAGCTGAGACGCAATGCCAGCTGATAGGGTTATTTTAAGACCTCGAGAACTGATGCTTGTGGAGTGTGTACTGTTTCAGGCCCCACACCAAGTGTTATACGTGCACCGACTCATTTAACTTCATGCTAACCTGAGGGAGAATGTGCTATCACCCCCCACTTTATAAACGAGGGAGATTCAGGTGTGGGGACAGCAGGAAGCTGCCCAGGTTGTACCTAGTGGGTGAGAGAGCCAGGGATCAAAGCGGGGCAGCCTGAGACTCACAACCTTAATCCCCCTCCCCCTCTCCCATGAACCTGTGACATGTGTGACATGTTCAGCCACGGTTGGACTTTCTCTCAGCCCTGTTTTTGACCTCTTTGTCTCCTGTTTCATCAGCAATTCAATGGGAGATTCTTGCAGCTCCTAAAGAATGTGAAAATGTCATATGTAATTTTTCCACAAATGCAAGACTGCCAAGTATAATGCAGTAACAATTCTTAATAGAATATCAAACGTTGGACCCCGATCCAGTGACTTTTGCTCCTGTATTACTGTTCTGATCAAAAAATCAGAATTTTATTAATTATTCCATCAGTGGAACTAAACTGATGTTTTAGCTACATTGCTCAAGATTATTTATTTTTTCAATTGACTGCCTCATATATTCAGTCAAATACAGAAGTACTCTTATAATGTAATTTTACAGATAACAGAAAATACCTTTTTATATGCCCAAACTTATTTTTTAAATTAAAGCATTTTCTTTAAAAAAAAATCTGTAACATGCATTATAAATGTTCTCTCTGTAAGTTAGAAACTCATGGCTAATATTCAAATTTCTTGATAGACTAAGTTAAATATGTACACTGAACTATGCAAAACACAGCATTGCTTCAAAGCCAGTGAAGATGTTTACAATTAGTTTCCCCTTAAATGGACATGCATCTGTATAGCTTTGTGCCATTCATTTATGAGGTTTTATATCTTCTCTGTTAACATTACATTATATACTCTAATGTGAATGTATTATGTATTCTCATTTCATTAGTTCATCTGCTTCTAAAAAACTCCTACTAGTATCCCTGTCTTCTTATGATGGCTAAACTAAGAAAGCTAATGAACAGCTTAGTCAGAATCTAGTCTTAATGTAAGAGCCTAATGGATTCTTTCGCAGATAAGTTTCATAAGCATGAGTGCATGGATTCAGACAGCTCATATCCTCCCCAGGTAATTAGCCTTGATTCAAGGATTGTCCCAGTTCTAGACAGTTAAGACAGCCAGGTGAGTGACTGCTAGATAAAAGAGGATTTGTCTTATTTGTCTTTGACTATTAATGTACCCCACAGTGGGTAATCATTCTGCAGAGCTCCATTGACTTGTCTGTACAAGTTAAATGCTCCATCGTAATTATCCTTCAAAACAAGTGTCTGCATCTGATGACTGGTCCAGACGAGTGACATCGATGGGGTGTGATTCTCATTCCACTGATGCATCTGTCAGTGACAATCATCCTTCTGAGAATGATGGATGATATGAACGGTGAACTCCAAAAGGACTCCTGAGCTTTCGGTGGTCCTGACCCTTTAACTAAAAGCTCTTAATAACAGGAAATTCATTGCTCAGAAGGAGCGCTGCCTCAGTGCTGGACTCGAGCTAAAAATGGCTGGGCTGTAACAAGTGACTTTCACGGGTTAAGATGAAAATTGACCGGAGTCTGGGCATCTGTGGACATAACTAGGATGACAAGAAGACAGACACTGAACTGAGGAGCTTGTTGTCACGTCAGTGAGGGATTCAATTAAAAACATCTTATCAAATTAAAAGGATTATGGAGGACCCAGTGAGTTCCTGAAAGCATGCTAGACACATTAATCACAGGAATGGCATGGCCGAGGCCAGGTCCCTGCAGGAAGGTGCTGTTGGAATGCACCCATGCTGCTCTGTAGGCACGAACCCCTGGGATATTCTCAAAATCAGGCTGCATTTTCCCTGCCAAACCATCAGGAAATGAACTTTAGGCTGTTGAAGCTTAACCAAGAAATATTTGTCTTTTTAACATTTTTAGAGCATAGGTGATAATTTGTGATATTATTGTTAGAAAATCTGATAATTTGTTGTTGCTGTTGGCTCTCAAAGTGATGGCTATTCCATGCTGCCTGGTTACCTCCCTGTCCTCCAGGAGAGGAGAGGGTAACAGTTGTTTTTTTTTTTCCTAGTGATGACATTTTATTGTCCGGGCTGTTTTTCATCTCCTGGAATAGTCAGGCCATTTTTCTCTTTAGCTCTTCAAAGAAGTTAGGCCAGAATCTTAATACAAGTCAAAGATAGAACAGATTCTCAATTAATGATTTTGTTTCAGGCTGGGAAGTCCTTGGAAAGACTGTCCAAAATCATATATGTTTCATAACATGTTGCCTAAAACAAGGATGTGGCAATCCTACAAGTTGTATTGTTAAGGATGTGTGTGAATATTGCCATTGGCCAAGATTTTGGGGAAAATGAATTCAGTACTAGGTTGAAGAGCTTACATACTTGGATACTTTATGAAAGAAAGAAAGAAAGAAAGTTGCTCAGTCGTGTCCGACTCTTTGCGACCCCATGGACTGTAGCCTACCATGCGCTTCCGTCCATGGGATTTTCCAGGCAAGAATACTGGAATGGGTTGTCATTTCCTTCTCCAGGGGATCTTCCTGACCCAGGGATTGAACCCTGGTCTCCTGCATTGTAGCCAGACGCTAAAGATGGTTCTGCATGCATGTGTGTCCAACTCTCTGCAACTGCATGGACAGTCATGGAATTTTCCAGGCAAGAATACTAGAGCAGATTGCCATTTCTTATTCCAGGGGATCTTCTTAACCCAGGAACTGAACCTGCATCTCCTGCATTGGCAAGTAGAAAGATGGCTCTATCACCAAGAAAAACATGAATCAGGAACATTGGCCAATGTGTGTTTCCCTGTGAAATTAGACTATTTGGCTAAGTGTGTTGATGTGCTGATGATCTAGGGATTTTGATTATGACATTTGATATAGGATTTATTTGCTCATTTGCCATTCCTTCAGCATGCATTGAGGATCTTATGGATACAAAGCTTCAGTTAGACACTGAAGAATTATGAACAAGTAAAGCATTTCTCCACTCAAAACAATCACAATCTGAATGGTAAAAGTTACAAAGAGTGTTTCTTCTACATTGTACCCAAGCAAGAAAAGACATGAGTAATGAAACCATAGGAAAAGAAGCCACTGAGTCTACCTTGTGAGGGTCCAGAGAAGGTTTCACATGCTGAGTTGTCAAGTAAGATCTGATGGGCATCCGGTTCAGGGGACTGTGTGCTTATTGGAGGCATGGACCAAATCAACAGGGTCTCCAGCTAGACTCTCGAGAGTCCCTAGCACAGCAAGGAAATCTAACCAATCAATCCTAAAGGAAATCAACTCTGAATATGCATTGGAAGGACTAATGTTGAAGCTGAAACTTCAATACTTTGGCCACCTGATGTGAAGAACTGACTCATTAGAAAAGACCCTGATGCTGGGAAAGATTGAAGGCGGGAGGACAAGGGGACAAGAGAGGATGAGATGGTTGGATGGCATCACAGACTTGATGGATGTGAGTCTGAGCAAGCTCTGGGAGTGGGTAATGGACAGGGAAGCCTGGCGTGCTGCAGTCCATGGGGTCACAACGAGTCAGACATGACTGAGCGACCAAACTGAACTGAACTGAACGAAACTTTTTACAGACAGAGCCCATGGCACCACTGCTGCCACAGACTATAATGTCATTCCTTCTTGGAAACGTTCCCTTAAATTCCTTATTTATTTTTGATTGCTATGACCTAGAGGGAAGCACAGTCAAACATGGGTAGCTGCCAAGAAATTGCCAAGGGACCTCAGAGGAGCACACCATGATTATCTGTTTTGTTTGAGCTAATAGGTAGTTTTTACCATATTTGGCACAGCTGACAAATGGCAAGCCAGGATAAACTACTGTTTAAACACCAGAAGAATCCTTTGAAGGCTCTTTAGTTCCATAGTGTCGGGCATCCGAGTGGCTGCATCAGAACATCTATAGCCCTCATCCTCAGGGTTTTGGGGGAGGGGAGGAAAGGGAGAAAGTTCAGAGCTGGCCAATTTGGTGCATTTGAAAGGTGAAGTGTCACACAATTTGCATCAGCAGAGTTAGACGACAAGTCAGGCTACATTATGGGTTGTGTATGTATGCGTCAGAGAACACCAGTCTTCTCACTACGTAGAAGTGTAAGCCAATTCAGAGACGAATGGATTTTCCCAACATTATCTGTCTAGTCAGAAACAGGGCTGAGAATTCAGATCCATTGACATCCAAAACAAAGACAACTTTCACTCATTTAGGCTCATCCAAAGCTAACGTTTGGGGTTTTGCATTACTTAGGTGAGGAGGCAGCAAGCGTTCTCTATAAAAGGCCAGAGGGTATATATTTTAGGCTTTGCAGCCAGGCTGTCTTCACTACGGCTACCCAATTATGCCATGGTAGCGAGAAAGCAGCCACATGTGAATGTAACCATAGGCACGTGGCTGTGTTCCAACGGAATTTTATTCATTTACAGAGAGTCAGTGGGTCAGATTTGGCCACAGACCAGTGTTTGCTAGGTCCACATAGCAAAGAGACCTGAATAAATAGGCTTCAATTCAGTTCAGTCGCTCAGTCGTGTCTGACTCTTTGCGACCCCATGAATCACAGAATGCCAGGCCTCCCTGTCCATCACCAACTCCCAGAGTTCACTCAGATTCACGTCCATCGAGTCAGTGATGCCATCCAGCCATCTCATCCTCTGTCATGCCCTTCTCCTCCTTCCCCCAATCCCTCCCAGCATCAAAGTCTTTTCCAATGAGTCAACTCTTCGCATGAGGTGGCCAAAGTACTGGAGTTTCAGCTTTAGCATCATTCCTTCCAAAGAAATCCCAGGGCTGATCTCCTTCAGAATGGACTGGTTGGATCTCCTTGCAGTCCAAGGGACTCTCAAGAGTCTTCTCTAACACCACAGTCCAAAAGCATCAATTCTTCAGCGCTCAGTTGGCTTAGATGGTTAAAATTCACTTAGCATCTCAGGAGATACTGAGAGGACACCGGTGGTGTCAGGAACCCAGAAGAATTTATGCTTTTTGCCCACAGGTCTTAGCATAAGTCCTCCAGCTTGTTTTCCCAGAGAGCTGTGCCAGCTCCATGAGTTTGAATTCCAGCCAGTGAAAAGAGAAAAGAGGAAGTGGGGGACTGTCCATTTCCCTTAAAAGCCAACTCCTGAGTCGCTCACGTGACCTGGACTCACATTTCAGAGGTCACTGAAGAGCCACATGGCCACCTGTAGCTGCAGGAAAAGTCAGGAAGGCAGTGTATATTGTGGACAGCCAGATGCCCTTCTAGATTCTACCAAAGGAAGACAGATGGAAAGAACATTGTAGATAAGCAGCAACTGTACCTGCAGTAGATATTAAATGTGTAAGGAATATCTTACCCAATAAAGCTGCTTTTTTTCAGTCACACAGAAACCAACCTGTTATTTTCACCTTCAGAATAGTTGCTTCAATAATATTCTACCTTCTTTGAAAGGACATGTTGCTTTTGAGTAGAATGTTACAGGCTCTGAAGCAAAATAGATGTTTTTTTTTCCACTGCTCACTAGCTTTGTGATCTTGCTCTCACAGTCCCCATCTGTAAAATAGATCTTAAGGAGATTAAAAGAGAAGACTTATGTGTAGGTCAAGATCCACAGCAGGACATCAATAGATCAAAAATATTAGTTCTTCTCCTTCATTGTAAAACAGGGAATTAAAAATTCATGGTAGTATACGGAGGAATTTTTCAACACAGGCAAGCTGAATAGAATTTAATTCTCACCTTATTCTCTTTTTTTTCCCTCTCAGCTTTATTAATGAATAATTGACAAACAACATTGTATATATTTAAAGTATGCAACATGACACTTTGATATATGTCTATGTGAAATCATTGCCACAATCAAGTTAATTAACACACTCATCACGTCTCATAGTATCCTTCTTTGCAGGGTAAAAACACTTGATGTCTGCTCTCTCAGCAAATTCCAAATGTATAAACTATTATTGCTAACTGTGGTCACCATGCTGTACATTAGATCCTCAGAACTTACCAATCTTATAAAAATATTTGTTCCCTTTCACCAGATGGTTGCTGCTTGGAAGAAAATCTATGAAAAACCTGAGCAGTGTATTTAAAAGCAGAGACATCACTTTGCCAACAAAGGTCTGTGTAGTCAAAGCTATGGTATTTCCAGTTGTCATGTACAAGTTCAACTTATTTTTTAAGTCCACATATAAATGATACTCATACAGTATTTGTCTTTCTCTGGTTTATTTCATTTTGTATAACGTCCTTCATATTCATGTGTTGTCTCAAATGGCAGGATCTCCTTTCTTTTTTTATGGCCAAATAATATTCCATTGTATTTGAATGAGTACAGAATAGGTGGCATATATTTTATAGCTCAACATTCAGAAACCTAAGATCATGGCATCTGGTCCCATCACTTCATGGGAAATAGATGGGGAAACAGTGGAAACAGTGTCAGGCTTTATTTTTTGAGGCTCCAAAATCACTGCAGATGGTGACTGCAGCCATGAAATTAAAAGACGCTTACTCCTTGGAAGGAAAATTATGACCAACCTAGATAGCATATTCAAAAGCAGAGACATTACTTTGCCCACAAAGATCCGTCTAGTCAAGGCTATGGTTTTTCCAGTGGTCATGTATGGACATAAGAGTTGGACTGTGAAGAAAGCTGAGTGCCGAAGAATTGATGGTTTTGAACTGTGGTGTTGGAGAAGACTCCTTAGGGTCCCTTGGACTGCAAGGAGATCCAACCAGTCCATTCTAAAGGAGATCAACCCTGGGTGTTCTTTGGAAGGAATGATGCTAAAACTGAAACTCCATTTCTTTGGCCACCTCATGCGAAGAGTTGACTCATTGGAAAAGACTCTGCTGCTGGGAGGGATTGGAGACAGGAGGAGAAGGGGACAACAGAGGATGAGATGGCTGGATGGCATCACCGACTCCATGGACGTGAGTTTGAGTGAACTCTGGGAGTTGGTGATGGACAGGGAGGCCTGGCGTGCTGCAATTCATGGGGTCACAAAGGGTCAGACACGACTGAGAGACTGAACTGAACTGATTTTATAGGAACTATATTTGCACTGCTGTGTGAAGCTCTGGAGGTAGATATTCCAACAATTCCTTCAGGGCAAATACCAAAAGCTAATTAAGAGAGCCCTGTGAGTATGAGAGTAGACCCAATACTTGCCAACACAGAGGGGGCATTAACCCAATAGGCAGGAGTATGGCACCCAATTTGCTTGGTTGAATGGCCACATTTTGAAAGTATTAGACTCTGGGATTCCAGTGGTCAGCAGGTCTTCTGCTGGCCCTTGATCATCAACCCTACTGTCTGGAAACGCTTCAGAATGCAAGGAATTTCTGTGACATTTCCTTCCGCAAATAATTGCTTCCAGGCACCCAGTTCCATGAGAGTTTGTTCGAAGATAATGGGTTTCATGTGCACACAAATTGGCAGCAGGCCCCTCCCCCCACACTTGCCACCGTGTCATTCTAGACATTGGACCAGGCACCATGATGAAGCCAGCTGGCAGCACTCAGAGATGCCAGCAGGGTGAGACACACCCAGGAAAGCTCACTTCTCTCATAAATTGTGATTGAGGCAGGCTCATGTCTGGCTTCTGTTCATCCACACACTTTACTAAAAAGGGAAAGAATGACATATGACACACTGAGTGATACAAACCCCTGGGGTTCAGGGACTGGTGTGGTTGGGGGTTTAGAGCATCCTGGGATGGTGAAGTCCCACCCTCTACAGAGTGATGAAGCTTGGCTCTGAGTGACTCCTCACACATCCCCTGAGTTTCTGTCTGTTCTGGTCTGAATCTGCCCAGGAAATGCCCAGGTGTTCATTTTCCTACCTTGGAGCTCACATTGCCAATCGCATGAGCCTGGCCAGGTAAGTCGGACACTTTCCTGTTACGTTCTTCCAAGAAGCCTCCCCAGATGGATCGTAGGCACAGCCCCCTTCAGTGGGGCTCTGGACACACAGGGTTCTCTCTCCATTGTGTGATGCTGCTAGCAGAGCTGCAACTGTGAGAAGAAGCAAGGGGTCTGATCCAGAGGCGACCCATCCATAGACCAGCCAACAGCCCAAAGTCCAACAACACTGACAGGGACTAAGAGAATCAGTTGAATCCACTCTCAGTGATTTGGAAAAAGAACCATGCCAAAAAAATGAGCACTTCATAACCAGGGCAGAAACTGAAAGACTCCCCTGGAGAAGCTTTAAACAGGAGCCCTGTGAAGCGGATTGCTGTCATACCATCAGAATTAGGGCCCTGGGAAAGTGTCATCTTCATTGTAACTGCAGACAGCTATCACAGTGTGGATGCTGCGTCTCCCTCAAGTGTGTGTCCCAGACAGGTACCAGCTTTGTCTTCTGACTCCCATATCTGTACAACAAAGTCAAGTTTTCCACATTACCTAAGAAATTCTGAGTTCATCTCATTCTTGCAGCATGCTGGTCACGAACTTTTTTCTCAGTCCCAATTCTCATGATCCCCCAGTGGTTCCACACTCACCAAGCTTCCTAGAGTGAAGACCAGCTCCCCTATTCTTCCCCCTACCCCATACTGTTTCCCTTTTGGAGCTGCTCCAACACAACCTGGACACCTGGTCCACCCCCAGGAATCAGATACATCCTAGCTGCTCTTGCATCACAATGAATGTTAAAGGTGGGCTTTGAAGAGCTTTAACGTACTAATTCAGTTACCACCCAACACCTAGCATTACTGCTTTGGTTCAGTAAAAAGCCATCTACCCACTAATCCTTGGGGAAAGAGAAAACCCTCAAAATGACCATGTACTTCCATCTTTGCTGATGTCTAGATTTCCTTGGCAATTGATTTTTCCAGGCTACCAACTTCAAACAATGGAAAGACCAGTGAACTAGGAGTCAGAAGCACCTGGTTCTAGAACCTGGATTGACCATATAATTAGGCATGGGGATGGGTGTAACACTGTTGGGCCTCAGATGTCTCATGTGTAAACCGGGAGCATAATGCCTGCTTCTATAGACCAATTATGTGAAGTCACTCACTCACGTTCGACTCTTTGCAATCCCATGGACGGTAGCCTACAAGACTCCTCCATCCATCCATGGGATTTTCCAGACAAGAGTACTGGAGTGGGTTGCCATTTCCCCCTCCAGGGGGCTCTTCCCAACCCAGGGATCAAACCCAGATCTCCCACACTGTAGGCAGACGTGTTCACTGTCTGAGCCACCAGGGAATCCTACTTATGGTAAAGAAGTAAGAGCCAAACTAGGACTACATGGCACTTCTTAAATATTGTGAAGACAGATGCTTCATTTTCAAAACCTCCCCTAAAACTTACAGTGATCTGCCTTGAGTTCATGCTGCAAGATGTTAATATAACTTTCAGAGGCAGATACATTTGTTACAGAACTATAGGAACATTATGTTGAAACCAGCTATTTTTTAAACCTCACTGTCTGTATTTAAGAAGTGACAACATAATTTATTTTAGTGGGAGGACTGCTCTTTCATTTGGGAAAATACTTTAATGGCCTTCGGTTATATAAAGATCTTAAGTAGCTGAGCCAAGGGTAGAAGGAAATGGAAGAAAAAGGAGAGAGAGGACCTTGAGCAATTATTTTACATATCACTGCTTCCTGGGAGGTAGGAGCAGGGAGACACATCACTGGGGAGATTCTATTTCGGTCTTAGTGATTTTCCTTTCTTCTTCTGGTAGATCTAAAAGAAAGTGTAGGAGGGGCCTGGAACCAGGGAAGAGCAAAGCCAGGAGTGGGAGCTCTGTTCTGAGCGAGGAATCCAAGCAATTGGCCGACGGCCAAGGGGGATGTCTGCCATGGGGACCCCTGAGGAAAGAGCATGGTCACTCAAGTTAGGTTTGTTTTCATTTTAAAGCCAGCTCCTGAAGACAGCTGTGTTAACCACTGTGGCTCCTCCACATTGTGAAGCAGAATAAGACAGGTCTGTGTCCACACTTGACATGAGGTTGTGGGAAAGGTCAGCTTTCCTTCCCACCAGGCATCCCCGAGGCCCCTGGAGAAGGTGGCAGGTCTGAGACACAGGTGCAGGAAGATGTCAGGGGTGAGTGAGCAGGAATGAAGCAAGACACTCATGCACTGAATGGAAAGTGACCCTCGGGAGGTGAAACTAAGGGATTCAAAACGCTGGTAGGGGAATCCCCTCATGGTCCAATGGTTAGGACTCTCAGCGCTTTCACTGCCTTGGGCCTGGGATTTGATCTCTGTTTGGGAAGCTAAGTGGCAAGCCACTCCAGTACTCTTGCCTGGAAAATCCCATGGATGGACGATCCTGGTGGGCTACAGTGCATGGGGTCGCAAAGGGTCAGATGCGACTGAGCGACTTCACTTTCTTTACATTCTTTCTTTGGGAAGCTAAGATCCTGGAAACCATGTGGTGTGGCCCAAAACAAAATGAAACCTTGGTATTTTTCAGAAACTCAGGCCCAGTGAAAGCAGGGATTTTGGCAGCCATGGCCAAACTCGGCTGTCTCCCTGGACATGGATGTGGATACATCCCAGAGGTCCTGGAGAGTCAGCCGACCCCGGTCGTCTCCACACATCCCCAGACGTGGACGTCTTACCACGAGGACAAGGCAAGGCTATGTCCTCTGGGAAGTTGACTTTGAGTCCTTGCAGCCTTGGGTAAGTGGCTGACATTCTGAGTCTCAGTTTCCTCAGCTGTTAAGTTCCTGCAGGCCTGCTGTCAGGGGCAGAGAGAACTTCTGTGAAGTGCTTGGACGTATTCAGTAAATGGTAACCATGTCTGGGTACACACCAAGACGTGCATGCCCCGTGCCAGCAGTTCAGGGAGGTGAACACTGACAGTTTATTGAGAGACACGCTTATGCTTGAAATGCGGGCATCCAGAGGGCAGTACCTGCTGCACCCAGATGGTGCCAAGGGCCTTAGACACCCTGGCATTCAATAGTGAACAGCCAAGCTCTTTCCACACCACCTAGCCATTTATGTCTGGGTTAATATGAGGTGATGGTTTCAACCTATAAATCCCATTCAGTTTGAATCCTGGTTATTTCAAGGTGATGCATAAAAAGCAAGGTTGTCATGGCAATGTAGAGCTGAGATGCGCAGAGATCACACGCCCTAGCTCTTGGGCTCCAGAGTATTTTCCACGGTTCATTATTCATCCCAGAATTCTTTTCCTCTCCCAACATCCAAAGACCCAATTGCTGGCATCTCTGTGGGGCAGAGACTGTCTTTTCAGATTGCTCGAATAGTGCTCTGAGGTGGTACTTAGAAATCTAACAGATATATTTTTATATCAAGAAATTTCACATCAGAAAATTCTATGTATCTGAGAGGTTTTAATAATGACTCTTATTCGATCTAATATTAATAGCTTGAGGTAAACAGAGGGGTATCTTCAAGCATATTTCCCTTGATAAATGTGTGATATCAACTCTGCACTCTTCTAAATAAAACCCTTTCATTTTCTAGTTCGAGGCGATATGTTCAGCATTCAGCAAGTAAAACGTACCTCTCACACTTGAGAACTTGCCCACTGAATTTACCTCACATACGTATTTCAGATTCTTCTTTGTGACATGATCATTTGCACTCTAGTAAGGCACACAAATGTCCCAAATTGTTTGAATTGTGACTTGATACAAATAATCATGAGACCATTCAGAAGAGGTTAGAGGTTCTACATTATTTACCTTATGGGCCCAGAGTGTGGAAGCAAGATAATGGTGCGCCCTTAGATGCTACTCTGGCCTTTTCCAGAACCTTCTCTGACAGTTTTGCTTCTTTCCCTTCATCTGTTGTTCTGAAAGAACACAGGTTTTTAGGTTCAGGCACACAACTCCTGGCTTTTATAAAATCTGCAGACTTCCAGATCCAACTACTGACATGAGGGCAGAGATGCCATGATTACTGCCTGGTCCTGACAGTTTCTTGATCTTTCTGCTTTCAAGCACCACTTACCACTTTACGGAAGAAAATGCCTCTTCTTAAGGAATAGATTATTAACATCCAAGGACATAAGATGACCTTCAGCAGTATTATCATGGTGATACGGATACTGCCTGGAAATTCATTTAAAATGAAAATCATTAGGTTCTATCATCCTCTTTATAATTACAAACCCCAGCTGAGAAAGAAAAACATGGAAAATCTTATTGCATAATTACAAACATAATTTCAAAAGTGAAAGGGTTAGTTGCTCAGTTGTGTCCAACTATAGTGAAGTGAAATAGCTCAGTCATGTCTGACTCTTTGCGACCCCATGGACTGTAGCCCACCAGGCTCCTCCATCCATGGAATTTTCCAGGCCAGAATACTGGAGTGGGTAGCCATTCCCTTTTCCAGGGTATCTTCCTGACCCAGGGATCATACTTGTGTCTCCCACATAGCAGGCAGAGTCTCTGCCATCTGAGCCACTAGGGAAGTCCATAATTTAGAAAGTACTCTTTAAAAGGATAATTCATTTAATATTCAAAATAACAGAAAGTGTTGCTGTTGTTTTTATTCTATGAATGAAGAGAGTGGGTTTCAGGAATGTTCTGAAGATTTCCAAATTCATGGGGCCAATAAATGGCAGGCCCATAATCAGATGTTCTTTGGTTGTATTAATTTATTCGCTGAACTCTATTGCAAAGCTGATACAGATGGGCTTCCTTGCAAGGTCAAGATTCCCTAGCCCACTCTTCAGGGTGATTCTGTCATTGGCAAATTGATACATCATCCAAGAGTTTGCCAAGATATGGGATGTGCTCAGTCACGTCTGACTCTTTGCGATCCTATGGACTGTAGCCTGCCAGGCTCCTCTATCCGTGGGATTTCCCAGGTAAGGATACTGGAGTGGGTTGCCGTTTCCTACTCCAGGGGATCTTCCCGACCCAAGGATCGAACCCATGTCTCTTGCATCTTCTGTATTGGCAGGTGGATTCTTTACCACTGATATGCTACAGAAAAAGAGCTCTCATTTTCTCTGGGAGGCCAGGGAAAGCTTCCAGGAGGGTGTTCTATCCGATCTGTGTTTGAAAGGATGATGTGGCCTTAGGGAGTAGAAAGAACATAGAGCGAGCCCAGGAAGCCAGGTGCAGCCTCACTTACCTGTGAATAATAGCAGTTTGGGACTCTGGAAACGTGGAGTGATAGGAGCTGTGACTATCTTTAAGTTTAAAAGAGCTACCTTTTGCAGCTGGATTTTGTCCTCATATCTTGGTATGTTGAAGTCCTAACCTCCAATGTGACTTTGCTGCTAAGTCACTTCAGTCGTGTCCGACTCTGTGCGACCCCATAGACAGCTGCCCACCAGGCTCCGCCATCCCTGGGATTCTCCAGGCAAGAGTACTGGAGTGGGATGCCATTGCCTTCTCCGAATGTGACTTTATTCGATCTTTAAAAAGGTAATTAATTAAAATGAAGTCATTAGGGTGGGTTGATCTCTTATCTGACTGATGTTCTGATAAGAAGAGATCAGGACAGACACATAGCAGGAAGACTGGAAGGTCACAGCAAGAAGGCGCTGTCTGCAAGCCCAGGAGAGAGGCCTCATGAAAACACTCTCATCAATACCTTGTTTTCATTTCAAAATTTTTAAAATTAATTTTATTGAAGTATAGTTGCTTTACAATGTTGTGTGAGTTTCTACTGAACAGCAAAGTGAATCAGTCCTAGCTCAGTTGGTAAAGAATCCGTCTGCAATGCTGGAGACTGGGTTTGATCCCTCAGTAGGAAAGATGCCCTGGAGAAGGGAAAGGCTACCCACTCCAGTATTCTGGCCCGGAGAATTCCATGGACTGTATAGTCTGTGGGGTCGCAGAGAGTCAGACACAACCGAGCCATTTTCACTTTCAGCCACATGTATATATTTGTATATATATAACACCTCCTCCTTTTTGGATTTTCTTCCCATCCAGGTCACCACAGTGCATTAAGTAAGGTTCCCTGTGCTTTACGGTAGGGTTCTCATTAGTCATCTATTTTTATTTTGGACTTCTGGTTTCCAGAACTGTGAAGAAACACATTTTTTATTGCTTAAGCCATCAGGGCTTTTTTATTATGACAGTCATGGCAAAGCAATACAGTTGCTTCCATCTTTTCAAATTCTTTATTTAGACATGTCTATGCCACCAAAGAATTGATGGTTTTGAATTGTGGTGCTGGAGAAGACTGTTGAGAGTCCCTTGGACTATAAAGAGATCAAACCAGTCCATCCTAAAGGAAATCAGTCCTGAATATTCATTGGTAGGACTGATGCTGAAGCTGAAGCCCCAATACTTTGACCACCTGATGCGAAGAGCCGACTCATTGGAAAAGACTCTGATGCTGGGAAAGCCTGAAGGCAGGAGGAGAAGGGGGCAGCTGAGAATGAGACTGTTAGATAACATCAGTGACTCTATACACATGAATTCTGAGCAAACTCCAGGAGATAGTGAAGGACACAGGAGCCTGGCATGCTGCAGTCTATGGAGTCGCAAAGAATCAGACACAACTTAGCAGCTGAACAACAGCAAATGCCTCCACCAGCTGCACAGGGGAATGACGCTCAGCTCTAAGGATGAGAGCCTGTGTTGTCATCACAAAGCAGTAACCAGCAGCAAGGTGATAGGCAGGCCAGATGTAGCCACATTCCAGCTGTGGCTGGGTGAGCTCCTTGCAAGGAGACTTCGGCAGGTGCTGGGCAGAAGTCATTCCCAATAAGCAGGTTCAGTGGAAAGAACTTATTCAGCAAAACAGCTTGAAGCATGCCTCCCAGAGGGCCTTGCCAAAGAGGGACGGGGCAGCCGGAGCAGAGCAAATCACCCTTAGCAATCCAAGCTGATTTGTGGCCTTTTATATGGCTTCTCTCAAACTCCACATAATTCACGGCCGTACTCACTTTCATTACTGTGCTCAGGACCAGGCTTCTGGAAACTCCTTTGAGGGCGACCTTTACAAAGTCACCCTGCAGAGCGGAAGGAAGAGGCATTCTGGCTTGTGTGACAGCCACTAGGAGGAACAGGCTTCTAAAGGGGCCACATGGCCCCTTAAGGCTGCCCCAGGTTTTATTTTTAATGGTTACGGACTTCACTCTCTTTGAAATGCTGCTACAGGGCCGACCCAGCTGTAAGTCATCTCCTGCCAGAGAAACCACTTGAACCTGTGCCTCTCTTCCGAAGGCTTTCCAGGACATCTCCTGCCTACGGTCTTGCTCCCTGACTGTTACATCCTCCATCCTCCAAGACCTGCTGGAGTGTGTGTTCCCTGCTCTGGTTCATCATGTCACCCCTGCTCCTAAGTCCCAATATTTACAGCAATGTTTTTAAAAGTTGATGTCACTGCTGTGAAAAATATTTTTTGAGCATGCACATGGCTTCCCCGGTGGCTTAGTAATAAAGAACCCACCTGCCAATACAGGAGATGCAGGAGACACGGGCTCAATTCTTGGGTCAGGAAGATCTCTTGGAGAAGGAAATGGCAACCCACTCTAGTATTCTTGCCAGGAGAATCCCAAGGACCACGGAGCCTGGTAGGCTACAGTCCATAGAGTGGCAAAAAGCCTGGTGGGCTACAGTCCATAGGGTGGCAAAAAGTCAGACTGACCACACACACACACACACACACATATACACACAAACACACACATACATATACAATATGCACATTTATGTCTATTTATAAATTATACTTTATTACTATATACATATAATATATATAATATGTACATTATATATATAATAAAACTACCAAAAAATAAGAAATAAAAGGGAAATAAATGTAGAGGCTGAAGTCAAACCCTTTCACCCTGTATAAAAAACACCATAAGCAACTCTGACCTCCTGAGACCACATGCCTTTCTGAGTGCCCTGAAATGCTCTGCTCACACCAGCCTCCTGTCATGATCCACAAGACCACACTTCCTTCCCACCTCTTTTCCTTTGTAGACATTCTTCCCTCTGCCTCCATGTCTCTGTTCAAACGTCTCGTCTTTCGAGATCCAGGTTAATTATAAACAATGAAAATCACATACTCAGACAATAGGAAAACTTGCTACATTCTTCCAGAGCTTGAATAGATAACACAATACTGTTCTTTAAAATTAAAGAAATGTTTTAATGGCAAGATAAATATACAAGGTAAGGGCTCAAGGATGGAAAAGTAAAACAATAAGAATTTTTATGAACACTAAAAATACTTAAATATAAATCTAAGAGTTCTGGATCTGATTATATAAGTCACTGTAATTGTCCAGAATACTTTATCTATTTCAAATTGTGATGCTGAGTAAGACTCGTGAATGTCTCTTGGACAGTGAGGAGATCAAACCAGTCAATTCTAAAGGAAATCAACTCTGTGTATTCATTGGAAGGACTGATGCTGAAGCTGAAGCTCCAATGCTTTGGCCACCTGATGCAAAGAGCCAACTTAATGGAAAAGACCCTGATGTATCTCTTTATGAAAACTCCTGCCCTGAGAAAGCCACCTCATTTGTTCCTGTGGGTGTAGGATGCTAGTAATTAGATTGATTTTCAGGAAATACAACAAATGATCTTGCTATTGGTCAAGATCATTATTAGGGTAAATGTTAACGCCAGTTTCATTAGCCATTCCCATCTTTATACCAAGATAAAAAAAATGTTTACAGTTGTAGAATTTATGGCATATAATCAATTGATAACTACATAACCAAGAACATATAAAAACTGAAAGAGAAAGTCGCTCAGTCGTGTCTGACTCTTTGCGACCCCATGGACTGTACAAAGGTCATGGAATTCTCTAGGCCAGAGTATTAGAGTGGGTAACCTCTCCCTTCTGCAGGGGATCTTCCCAATCCAGGGATCAAACCCAGGTTTCCTGCATTGCAGGAGGATTCTCTACCAGCTGAGCCACAAGGGAAGCCCAAGAATACCGGAGTGGGTAGCCTATTCCTTCTCCAGCGGATCTTCCTGACCCAGAAATCGAACTGGGGTCTCCTGCATTGCAGGTGGATTCCTTACGAACTGAGCTATCAGGGAAGCCTAAAGACATATAAGTTGACATTTTAAAATGTTAAACATTTTGCGCGACTGACTTCCAAAATCTTCCGAGCTAGAAAAAGTGAAGAACAAAAATCAAAAGCAGATTATCTCCAGGAGGTCACAGATACGTTAACACCTTAGAACCCAAGGACCACAGATTCCCTAGGAGACTGGATCAAGATGAGAGCGAGATACCTATGGCCAAACTCTTTCCCATCCCAAACATTTTGAAATGACAAAAATATGGTACTTTAAAAGAACAAATTAGTGCTAGACAGTAAGAAAGAATGGTCTCTAAATTTGGATTGCCTGAAAGTTTGAAGACCTCTACAAACTCAAAAAAAGGTGGGGGGCTGGATTTATGAGAAACTAGAGGCAGAAAGAGGCTTCCCTGGCGGCTCAGAGGTAAAGAATCCACTTGCAATGCAGGAGCTGCAGGAGACAAATTTTCGATCCCTGGGTCAGGAAGATCCCCTGGAGAAGGGCATGGCAACCCACTCCAGGTTTCTTGCCTGGAGAATCCAAAGAGGAGCCAGGCGGGCTATAGTCCATGGGGTTATAAAGAGTTGGACACACTGAAAGACTAGCACAAGCGGCATAAAACCACAGTCCGTAACCCACAGCAGGGGACAGCTCGCTTGACTTATTGCAGACACCATCAATAGACATGCTTCCAGGGCTGCAGTGTGAGCTCCCAGTGTGGGTCGTGTGGGACCTGGTGTCTCCTCTCCATTTCTGAACCCCCCACCTGGCGCCTGCCGTGAGGCAGGGCCCCAAACACTTCTTCACATATTGCTCAAAGCTGCCCTGAGGACTAGCCTCTCCCCTCCTGGAAACTAACTTTCCAGTTTTGCCCTTGGTCCATCCTAGATCTACAGGGGTCTCCTCCTGAGTCTGTACTTCCTAAGTACCCACTAACCTTGTCCCTGGCCTGGCTGCTGGAACTTTGGGTGTGAGATGTCTTGGAATCTAAAAGCTAATGTGGAAGCACAGTAGAGAGTTCATCCCCCATCTCACAGGGGGGACACCGTGGCACAGCCTCATTCAAGGCCACCAAACTCATGTGTGCCAAAGCCAGTGGTAGCCCACAGCTCCTCTGACTCCCTGCCCTACTCTCTTTGCCTCACCAATATTGTGCATTTCTCTCTATTTCCCTCTCATTCAGCATGCTTAGGGAAAACCCTTAACCAGTTCATTCAAGTGACTTTGTCACAGGAAGCCAGGAAGTCTGATGAAGTCTGTATCACTTTATGGCTACTAAAACAAATAAAAGATGGAGTACACAGATGAGAAGCCAGCCAGCAAAGAGAAAATACGTGTTTTGACTTCCCCAACACAGGACCATTTCCCCAGGGAGTGCAGGAGCTGGCTCCTGGACAGGATGCTGGCCCTTCCCATTGATGGATTCCTCCCGTAGGCAATAAATAATCTTTCCAAGACATCCCGATAATATCTGAAGCGTGTGGCATGTCATTATGCATATTGCCACTGGTCTCCAAATGCTGGGATGGAAAGCAATGTGTAATTCCATTAATCAGAGATTTGCTGGTGCTTGTGGTTTGGTGTCATTTATTATCTGAGCAGGATTAGAACTGAGAAAAATGAATTTTTTCCCCATAATCCAAAAGCACTGAATTGAAGGCCAAGCTGTGCATAGAGCTAGACCAGAAACAGAATGGAAGACTGAGTGAAAGAATATCTATGGTCTTCAGCTTAGAAATTGTTCGGGATAAGCATCACTAATCCAGGTGACTGAAGAGAGGATTCATCAAGAACAAACACACATTTTGAATGCCAAACGCAGTAGATCGCAACTCTGAATTCACTATACACTAGGCCCATGTTCAACAGATTGGGGAATGTCCTGTAAATGTTTAATGGAGATGCCACGCTCAGCCTTGGAAACAAATGTACCCCCGCGGCAGTGTCCATTGCTGGCCCAGCATATCTTAGCTATACAGGGCACCTCTACGAGTATTCCCCTGCTGGACTCTCATAACAGTCTTTTCAACTTACTTGGCTGTGTCGGGTCTTATTGCAGGATGCCTCTCTAGCTGTGGCATGCGGGCTCAGGAGTTGCAGTCTCTCTAGTTGCGGTGTGGACTCCAGAGCTCTCAGGCTTCAGCAGTTGCATAAGGCTTGGGCTTGATAGTTGCAGAACACAGGCTTAGTTGGTCCCTGGCCTATGGGATCTTAGTTCGTTGACCAGGGATGGAACCTGTGTCCCTTGCACTGCAAGGCAGATTCTTTACCACTGGGCCACCAGGGAGGTCTCCATAACAGTCTTCAGATGCAGGCAGCTAGAGAATAAATGCCAACTTGCTATTTTCAAGACCTGATAATAAAGCGGTAGAGAGCAAAAAAAAAAAGAAAGTAAATAAGAAAAAAAGAAAGTGCTCTCTATCTCTATAGAGACAACCTACTGGAGGGCTAATCTGAACTTCAGAGGGCATCACCAACCATTCATTAACTGTAAGGCTCTAGAGTCCAGGGCAGAACAGTAGAGCAGGAGAAGAAATGAATTCAAGTGAAATGCCTAGTGTGTATAACAATGGACAAGGAATAGTTGTCTAACCAGCAAGTCACAAGTCACTAAAGTTCTCCCCATGGAGAATTATTATGCCTGTGGGGAAGGTGTTGGGGATGGGTGATCCAAGAATGTCCACCTGCCTCCTGTCAGCCCCAGTGGGTCTTGCTCACACTTACAGATTCATCAGCTCACCCACATCTGCCCTCATGTTCTCCACTGTTTGTTCGGAGTCAAAGCTTTAGACTCTGGCGTTCCTTTCACTCTGCTCAGACTTTGAACATCACCTACCTCAACACCCTGCATAATTGTGACTGTGAGTCCCACCCTGCACGGCATTTCCTGAGCACTTTTGGGGAATGCACTTGGGGAACTGAAAGGAGGAAGGGGGATGGGGAACCTGTTTTCTTGAAAGAAATTTGAAAGAGAATATGCAAGGTCCAAAAGGAAAGAGAAGAAGATTGAGCTACCACCCACCAGGTTTAAGCCAGGGCTCTGTCTGCAGAAGCTACCTGGTTGGCTCTCCCAATCTGTATCCTCAGAATGAACCATGCCTCTCTGACAGATAAGGAAAATGAGGTTTAAAATGATTAACTGACTGCCCATAAGGACACACAGCCAAAAAGTCAGGAGCCAGGGTCTGAGGTCATGAGCATTCCTGGCTTCAAGTCCAGTGGCATTTCTAGAAGGACTTGGAGCCGATTCGGCATTAAGACATGTCTCCATCCAGCGCGTGGACCCCAATAGGAAAGGCCTCTGCACACCAGCAATGATGATTTCAGATCCATGCTGCTTCAACTACAGCAGCTAATTAGATCAAGACGGGAATCCTGACACACGCCATAGTTCAAATCAGCTAACTAGATTAAGATCAATATAAAATCTCCTTTAGACAAAGGAGCCACTGGACGTTTCTGGTGGATATATCTGCAGGTCGAGTCAATAAGATAAGGACAAAAAACACATGTTAAAGCATGCTCGGGTGCCAGCATTTGTCCTCCGATCTCTAATGAAGTGAGCAGAAGTTCCCAGGGAAACAAAGACGAATCCAATAAGCAGGGGAGGCTGGGGGTTGCCTGCTAGGACCAGGGCTTCTAGAGGTAGAGGGCACAGGGCTTGGTGACATAGCCTCTGACCCCAGTTTTCTCAAATCTAAATGGGATTTGAAAACCAAGACGATCCATAAGGTGATCTCCTTTGAGAGTTTGAAGCTCCGTGTTGGTTTTCACGGACAGTATCTTTTTGATTTTCAGGATGGCTCTTTAAAAGGGGTGTTATCATTATACCCTCATTTACAAAGTAAAGAGACTTGGGCTAAGGCTTTTGAATGAATCTGCCCAACATTGTGCACCTGAAATGGGAAGACTCTGCACAAATGGTTCTGCCTCCTGATGCTGCAGTTTTGCCAGTGGAGCACAGGTCCCTGGGTCGATTGCATATTGACAAGCCCAGCCAGAGACCCCAGTCCTATCTCCACTTTACAGCTTGTGTCCCCAGAGACCTTGTCTGCCAGGGCACAGTTTTACATCAGTGTACTTTTTAACTTTGTGGGTCACAGGTTGTTCTGAAATGCCAGTGGAATTTGCGGATTTGACACCTCATGTGGGTGGGGGTTGCAGGAGGGGTCTCACTCACACAACGCATAACATCAGAGCACCACTGCTTCCCATGAACCTCTGGTGAGGGGTCCACCCTGGAGCTTGACCCTTGGCATGGCTGTTCTAAGGCTGTTCTCACACTTAACATCTCAGGGTCCTAGGCAGTATTTCTCTCCTATGGGAGAAGTGCCTATATCTTATTTAACTCTTCACTGTTAGGAAAACCAATGGTTAGATAAAAAGACATAAAGCAAAAATGAAGTAGTAAAATGTGCAAAAATGTACAATAGATGTTTCCACATGCATTGATTGAAGTTCAAAATTTTTTCAGTTTATCCCCGTTCAATCTCTAAGCCCCAATCTAGCCCCCAAGCCACAAAAAATAATACTGGGGTGGCCAAAAAGTTTTTTAATGTTTTTCTGAACTGTTTGGCCAGCCCAATAGAGCTAAGCCTTGCGAAAGAGCTTATTAAAAGAGAGATGAGAATTTAAGGCTCAGTCTTAAGTTGATTTTGCCTTCCATCTTCCTGAATAACTTACTTGAAGGAAATGGACCCCAATCTCAAAGGGAAGCATAGCTGGAGAGTTCACATAAGCTTAGCTTGTGAAAGGTGTTATCCAAGAGCCAACATCTTCAAAGAGGTGATGGCATCCACCTGACTGAAGGACGTTGCGGTGAAGGGAGAGATTACGTCACTTCCTATTTCACCTCCCCGTATGCTTTCCACCTTCTGCTCGTCCTCTTGGGGCCAGCAAGGTCCCTGTCGAGAATCAAGAGATGAGAACTGTGGCTTCAAAGGATATCTGTTCATCCAGAGCATAAAGCGAGCCGGAGCCTGGTTGGTCAGGCTGAATTTCAAATCCTGGAAAAATGAGGTGCTGACAGTTAGAGTGGTCAGAGAAGGTGCTGCAGGACCAGGACCCTGAATCAGAAGGAGACAGGAAGGGGGGCGAGAGCAGGACAAGGGTGAGAGGCTCCTCGGGTGCCCAGGAGGAAGTCTGAAGCCTGCCTCTGAAAGCTCAGGATGCCTGGTCAGGAGGAGATTGGATGCTGTCAAAAATAGAGAATCGAGGCTGTACAGTGGGGGTGGGAGTGGGGAAGGGCATTCAGAGTTGATTTCACCAGATCCTTCTGGCACCCCATGCTGGATCTCAGGTTACCTTCCCTGTGTCCTCATACAGAATCTCTTGAACATTTTTTCTGGAAGATCATACTTTCAATCAAGATAGGTGCAAGCCAGATGGTTTGCCCTCAAGCCCTCAGTAACTTGATGTCTTTGCATTTCCAGTTAACCCAAAAGGATCCATGACACCCTGAATAGAATTACAATGCAAATTCCACATCAGCTTTTACGGGTTAAGTCTTCGGCAGAAACACTGTAGAGTGGTCAGCCTCTATAGCAGAACAGGATTCAGTTCAGTTCAGTCGCTCAGTTGTGTCCGACTCTTTGCAACTCCATGGACTGCAGAAAACCAGGCCTCCCTGTCCATCACCAACTCCCGGACCTACTCAAACTCATGTCCACTGAGTCAGTGATGCCATCCAACCATCTCGTCCTCTGTCGTCCCCTTCTCCTCCTGCCTTCAATCTTTCACAGCAACAGGGTCTTTCAAATGAGTCAGTTCTTCGCGTCACATACCCAGAGTATTGGAGTTTCAGCTTCAGCCTCAGTCCTTCCAACGAATATTCAGGACTGATTTCCTTTAGGATGGACTGCTTGGATCTCCTTGCAGTCCAAGCATTACTGAAATAAAATACATGACTTACCTTTTAAGTTTGGATTTATCCTCTTTTCTAAAGCTAACTCTGAAATGCAAGTTTCCAGCCTCTTTACACTTTTGCTACTAACCTCTGCCTTTAAATTCTAATGTGTTCCCCAGAGGGTTAAACCTCAACAGGTCATGACCCACCACCAAGCAAGGAGAGAAGTCTTAAATGGTGAAGAATATAAGGCAAAAATCAACTTGATACTTAAAGATGAAAAATAATTATAGGGACTGTTTCCCAAGACACTTCTTCAAACATGCTTCATCTGAATGAAGTCGCCATGTTTGTAGTTCAGCGGTAGCTGAGGGCAGGCAATTTCCTGCAGTTAAGAAGAGAAGTTGCTGAGGAACGCACGAGTTGCCCCAGAAAGGTTCTGCACACCTGCCAGTATTGCTTCAAACAGTACATTCCCAGCATCCTGGGTGGGTCCAGATCTCCATGATAAGATCCTTTCCACGCACATTCCATTTCTTGTCTTAATGCTCAAATGAGAAGTTAAACCCCTTTAGAGACAGACGTCACTTGGACTGCCCCTCCGCTTATATCAGGCTTTCCATTCTGAACTGGGGGCACCCCTGGAATGACACCCCTGAGATGACAAAGTCTGGGATCACGTCTGTGACCCGGTAAGGATGAGACACAGGTGGGGCTGGCATCTCTCTTACCTCTTGGCTCTTCCCCTTCGCAGTGAGTACTTCCTTCCTGATCTTCCAGGACTCTGAGGGCCTCTTTGAGGTGCATTGTCACGGGGTGGGGAGGTGATCCCCGGAGAGCAGGACCCTCTGCAGGGCTAGCCCTGAACAAAGGGTCTCACACACGTGCCTCATCAACCCTCTAAGCAGCTCTAGCTGCTCGTGTTCCATTAATTCAGAGACTGAGGCTTGAAAAAGCTAAATAACATCCCCAGGGGCGTAGAGCTCGGGAAGGTAGAACGGGGATGCGACCCAGCCCTGTCTGATCCCAGCAGCCCTCCCCTCGCGTCTCCTGTCCCCTCGCTGACCCCTCGGCCACAAGCACCTGCACTGTCACCTATCTTTACTTTGTCAGCTCGGAGCAGTTTGACCACTTGATCCATGCCTCTGGCGTTTGAAATTCACTTAATGGTTTGTGGTACTTTAATAAACACGAAATGCATAAAATTAGGACTTTTTCCTTATTTATGGAGGTGAGATGTTTTCAACCTTTAAACCAGAGAGTGTTGTCAACTGTTAATTAACTGTTGCTCAAGTAGTTTAACCTGAAAAAGGGGGGGGGGGGGGAAACACAGATAAGAGACATACAACAGAGTCCTACCGTAGAGTGCAGGGGAATATACTCAATATCCTGTGATAAACCATAATGGAAAAGAATCTGAAAAAGAATACACACACACATACATACACATATATATGTAACTGAATCACTTTGCTGTACGCCAGAAACTAATACAGCATTGTAAATTAATTATACTTCAATTATTCAAAAAAGAGTGAAAAGGCAACCTGGAGAATGGGAAAATAATATATGGCAAACCACAATATATCTAAGAAGAGATTGATTAACAGCCAGAATATATATGTTTTTTAATTCCTGCAATGGACAAAAATAAAAAACAAACAACCCAGCTTGAAAATGGACAGAGGACTTGGATAAACATTTCTTCAAAGATCTACAAATGGTCAATAAACACATGAAAAGATGTTCATTGTCACTACTCCGTAGAGGAAGGCAAATTAAAAAAGAAAATAAATAATATAGAGAGATTCCCTTCTCAGGGTATGATCGTGTTAATGACCAAAAGCAAACACGCTCTAAGTTCCGTATCCTAACTTTCACATAATAAATGCTCATTAGGTTACTATGTGCTAAACAGACTACTGGAAAATTTACATATTTTAGCAATCTCAACTGCACCTGTATTAATTTAACTTATCATATTTAAGCCCCACGCTCTGTGACATAAACAGCTCAGCTTCACAGACAGAAAAGTAGCTTCTACAACCAGGTTGGTTCTATAAAGGGATGTTCAAAACCAGTCGGAGGCAACGCTTTCCCCATCATCTTTTCTCTGCCCATCCTCTATCCCTGATTATTAATTTACTGTATCCTAAAGCCAGAAATAAACTGTTTCATGTTGAAGTCACCAATTAAGCTTGATTGTTTTATTGGTGCCAGGGAGAGAAAAGTCCTCAGCTACCCGATCTGTCATAAAACCCTTGCTTAAAAACTGCTTGGTGGAGAAGTCTTCCTCCAATACAGAGATAAAGGAAAGATTTAACATGCATGACATGAATCTGTGCTAGAGGCTAATCGCTTGCAGTGGGAGGGAGAGAAGCCTGGTCTGTTGGTGTTATCAGCTCTGTATTCTCTCTCTCATCTATTTATCGTCAGGGCTATCATTAGGAAGATTAAACACCAGTGTCTACAAATAGTCCTGAAATTTTTGTCTTTCATTAGTGACTTATTATTATTATTACTCAAGACCTCCCTTTTTCCAGCAAAGACAATGATTTCTTAGGCTGTGTCAGGATTCAATCCACAGAGAATTCATCAGGACTGAGGAAATATTAAATGCTTTTTCCAACTACCGCATCCTATTGTCAGGGGCCATCTTGGATAATAATGGCCTTAATTTATAGAAATATAAATAATACAACAGTGACACCAAAGATCTATGATCATATAAATCTGTCACAGAACAGTACAAATGAACCTAGTAAAATGAAACTGAACTATAAATATATCCGTGCATTAGCTTGTGATGGAAAAAAGTTTACCAAAAATAAAAGAAAGAAAAAAAAAGGCAAGAACTTCCACTGCAATAAAATGGGAGCATCTGTATTCAACAGAGGACTTTCACCTTGAAATATGAGCCATTTTTGCATTTTATTCTTTTGAAATCTTAAGATATATTGGAAGTGTTTTTTTCTTTTTTTAAAGAAAACAGATGTCATGCATCTCATAGTTTCAGGCAATCCCCATGCATGATGGCCCATGTACCCTTTTATAACTTAAGTAGCAATAACACTTTATATTAGATTTCATGATGCTCAGTGGAATAACTAGATTTACTATCTTATGAATAACCTAGTGCTGTAGCGTTGATGGCTTGGGTGGGTAATGTTTTTTTTTTTTTTCTTTTAAAAAATACTGCATTTGTTGTTTGAAATGAATGAAATCTGTTTCCAGGAATGTTCTCGTTACATAAGAAAAGTCATCTGCCTATAGCAGCTGAACAAAGAGATCTTCATAATTCATTTCTCTTAGTTTTAGAGACTTCATTTTATCGATTACGCTGGGAAAATATCTAAATTGCTTTCTACAGTAGGAGAGAGAGCAGGCATGAATTAATAGAACTTTAATGCAGAGGGTAAGTTGGTTTGATCCTTTCCAATATTCATATCAAATATTCATATCAAATTCATGACTTAATAGAAACACCTTCCATCAAAACAAACAGGCTCAAGAAGGAAATAAAATATGCAGAAAAATAATGCTGTTATGGGAGCATGGCATTTTCTTTTCGTTATGGAATGTACATTCATACCGTGAGGCGGAAGAAGAAAGTACTCCACAGCTTTAAAATGTTACCTTGCGGATCTGCAATGTTGAGATTTTTAATTTGACATCCATGACAGAAGCACAAGATTTTAAATCATTAAGTTCTGATTGTATCAAGATGGAGGTGAAGACGCAGGAGCTGGAGGTGATATTTACCCAGACAAATCACAGCTGGTAATTTCACAACGAATCAGGCCTTGTTGAAGAATTATTCAGAGCTCTTCAATCAAAACTCATCTTTAATTGGTAAGCAGGATGCAATTGTATTAACATGGTGTGTGGTTGGAGGAGGTTGGTTGGGAACTTTAAATCTGTGTAAAGAAACAGTGGAATACCCCCAAATCATCATAAGCGATTCCTACGTTGCTACCGGGCTTCCCAGGTGGCGCTAGTGGTAAAGAAGCCACCTGTCAAGGCAGGAGGCAAGAGACGTAGATCGGTCCCTGGGTGAGGAAGGTCCCCTGGAGGAGGGCATGGCAAGCCACCCCAGTACTCTTGCCTGGAGAACCCCATGGACAGAGGAGCCTGGCGGGATACAGTCCGTGGGGCTGCAGAGAACCGTCCTGAGCCATGAACACTATGGCTCAGAGCCGCAAACTGCCCCCAGTGATGCCTGGGCTGGTGGTTGCCCCACAGGTTCCCCTTCTCACCATTTTTCCCCTTGGCCGCTGCCACTGCATTGGAAATGGGGGCTTTACATCCTTCCTATGCCTCTGAAAGTGAAAGTGAAGTTGCTCAGTCATGTCTGACTCTTTGCAACCCTGTGGACTATAACCTACCAGGCTCCTCCGTCCATGGGATTCTCCAGGCAAGAGTACTGGAGTGGGTTGCCATTTCCTTCTCCAGGGGATCTTCCCGACCCAGGGATTGAACCCGGGTCTCCTGCCTTGCAGGCAGACGCTTTAACCTCTGAGCCACCAGGGAAGCCCTCTTCCTTTTCCTCGATCACACTCCAAATACTCTAACTGCACAAGAAGGGACCTTTCCCACACCCTGACCGTCTCATCCCCCGTCTCTGGCTCGGGCCATCACTCAGCATCCGTCCGTCTGCCTCAGGGCACTAGGTCTAGTGCTGGCAGTCTCCTTCTCTGTGTTAGCATAGTTGGCCGAGAGGACACACGTGCCATGGCTACTAAGATACAACCTGAATAAAGCCCTGGAATTCAGCTGCCTGGGTTCCAACCGCAGCTCCAGAGCTCCTTAGTTAATGAGCATGAACAGCTGCTCGGTCCCTCACCCGTGAGCGCAGGATGTCCTCCAGGTCCCCACCTGTGTCCCTCCATGGTCCCTCCCAGACCTCCGTGCCCCTGGCTCCCAGTAGGACTTGGCAGATCAGAGAAAGAGAGGGAGAAAGATGTCTGGGTATTTGTTTCTCTAGCTCCTTCCAGGAGAAACTCAGGTCTCTTTGGGTTAGGTCGTCTCCCCACAGAAAGTCCTTGTTGGACTCAACCCCTGTGTGTAGTAAGACTTTCTGTCCTTACAACATTCAGTAGTCTGTCCTGAGCCCCACCATTTTTGAAAAAATAAAAAATTAGTGAAACACAGCTTGTTTACAATGTTTGTTAATTTCTGCTGTATAGCAAAGTGAATCATATATATATATATCCATTCTCTTTTAGATTCTTTTCCCACATAGGTCGTTCTAGAGTATTGAGAAGAGTTCCCTGTGGTGTATACTAGGTCCTTTTAGTTATCTAGTTTATATATAGGAGTATGTATATGTCACCCTTTCAGCTGGTGCTTCAGCCTAGCTGCTTGTAGACCTGCAAACTTCCACGCAACAGCAAATGTATGATCATTCCCTTTGTAAACATAAACTCACCTCAGAGATATCTCTGGTTCTGTGTCTCAGTTCCAGATCACTGCAATAGAGTAAACAACACAATAAAGATATTCACACAAATATTTTGGTTTCCCAGTGCATATAAAAGTTGTGTCTGCACTATATACATAAGTAGTCTCTAGTAAGTGTGCAATAGCATTGTGTCTAAAAAGACAATGTGCATACCTCTATTTTAAAATACTTTATTGCTGACAAATGCTAATCATCATCTGAGCCTTCAGTGAGTTATAGTCTTCTTGAAATATTAATAGTAGCAGCAAAGATCACTGATCACAGATCACCCTAACAAATACAATGATAATGGAAAAGTTTGAAATACTGCGAGAATTATCAAAATGTGACACAAAGACAGACATGCTGTTGGAAAAATGACACCAACAGACTTGCTCCACACAGGGTTGCCACATACCTTCAATCTGAAAAGAGCCAAAAATGCAATAAAGTTAAGCACAAAGAAGTGAGAGCTGCTGTAAATTCTCCTAATTTAAGCATCTCCTTGTTTCCTCTGGGATCCTGACAGATAACAACTGCCCCATAGTTTGTTTTTTTGTGTGTTTTGTTTGTTTTTGTTTTGTTTTGTGTGTGTGAATGTGTGTCTGAAATAAAGTAATAGAATGTATGCAAATTCTTGAGAACTGTGGCTGGCATATAGACTCAAATGCACCCCAGATGGTCTAAAGTGGAACCAGTCACTGGAAGAACCAGTCACTGGAAAGCCAGTGTGGAGCTTGGGAAGGATGCCCTTCAGCTTCTGCTTCCCCACCTCCTCCCCATCTCCATAGACCAGCATCGTATGTGGTCACCAGAAAGCCAACCAAAGACCCCACGTCCAGACTCCCAGAACTTGTCATCAAGCTGTGATCACATGGCAAAGCAGAAACACTGCTGCAGCTGGGATCAGGGGTGCTCATCAGCTGACCTGAAAATCGGGGGATCTCGCGTGGATCGTCCAAACGACTCCATTGTCATCACAAAGGCCCTTAAGAGTGGAAGAGGGAGACAGAGGAGAGGAATTAGAGGGAGATGAGGCCCCTGAAGAAAGGCAGGAGAGAGCAAACTTGTTGTTGCTGAGGATGTCCCATGAGACAAGGGATGTGCGCAGCCTGGAGCAGCTGGAAAAGTCAAGAAAAAGGGTTCCCACCTCTAGAGCTTCAGAAAGGAATGCTGCTCTGCCCACCCAATACTCAGCCCAGTGAGACTGGTGCCATATTTCTACCTACAGACTTGAAGATAATAAAGTTGTGTTGTTAGGCTTCTAAATTTGGGGTAATCTGTTACAGTAGCAACAGTGTATGCTATGTATGTATATACATATGTATGTATGCTATGTACATGTATGCTATGTACAATATGTATGTGTATATATTGTATACACATTGTATATACACAATATACAATGCATATATATACACACACATATATATGTATGTGTGTGTGTGTGTGTGTGTATTCCTTTTACATGCATGCATGCTCAGTCACTAAAGTTGTGTCTGACTCTGCAACCCTACAGACTATAGCCCACAGCTCCTCTGTCCACGGGATTCTCCAGGTAAGAATACTAGAGTGGGTTGCCATTCCCTTCTCCAAGGGATCTTCTTGATCCAAGGATTGAACCCATGTTTCCTGCATTGCAGGCAAATTCTCTACCACTGAGCCACCAGGGAAGTCCATATACCTTGTATACACAGACACAAACAATATATAATATCACATATGTGTATAGATATAAAATTATATGTATATGAAAATGGAGAAACGACATATTCACACTTCATCCCCTGAAAAGCTTTATTTAATCTGAACTTGGGATCATTTACGCTGACTCTGAGCTTCATATAAATTTGAGTTTGAGCTGGACGATTGTTAAGGAATGGAACGTACCAGCTGATGACAACCCTAATTCTCATGTTTTCTCGGAGCGTCTCCGGTCCAGTGATACAGGGACCACCATGCCAGGCCCGGGAGGACGATTCCCCAGCCCACAAGCAAGGTTCTGTTCAACCTCTCATCTAATGACAAATCCAAGCACAAAGCTAGATAATTCATCTCTAACTGTTCATTTTTCAAATCTCACACAGTATCTCCTGCCTGTGCTTCATGGTGCTCTAGGCAAGCTGGATGCATTTAGTATGTGTAATTTGGCTCATAAATCAATCTCCTTGGTCCCTTCATCCTGTGTCCTTCCTTAAGCCCCCTCCAACCTGTCAACAGAGTTTGTGGTGCCGAGAAGCCCCTAGCTAGATGTATCACACCAGCAGTGGGGCAGGAAAATGGTGCTAAAGACACAACTTCTCATTCTGATGGAGAAATAACAGATCCATGTGAGTGTGTGTGTGATGCGTCGGTTTTTAGAGATCATCCAACTCCACAACTGCATTCCTTCCACTCATCCATCCATTCGCCCATTCACCTGTTCGTGTGAAAGCCAACCTTGTCTCAGGCGGGGTTCCGAGATGCAACACTGAACAAGACAGACATGGGTTCTGTGTTGACAGACCTTATATTTCTGTGAGAGAACAGAAAATGAACTCAGACAGAAATAAATCAAGAAGGTTATTTCTTACATTGACAAACGAAAGCATAACAAGTCGGGGTGGAGAAGACAGCATTAGATTGAATTAGAAATGGGGATGGGGCATAGAGAACAAGGGAATCCTCTTGGCAGTGGATTCTTTACCTGAGAACTGAAAAAGGAGTTTGTTGGGCCAGGAGAACATCTCCTCCAAAGGCCTGAGATGCTAACAAGCTTGGCCTATAAGGGCTTCCCTGATGACTCAGACAGTAAAGAATCTTTCTGCAGTACAGGAGATGTGGGTTCGATCCTGGTGTCAGGAAGATCCCCTGGAGGAGGAGATGCAACCCACTTCAGGATTCTTGCCTGGAGAATTCCATGGACAGTGGAGCCTGGTGGGCTACAGTCCATGAGATCGCAGAGTAGGACATGACTAAGCCACTGACACTTTCACACTTTGCCCTATAAAGGGGTCCTGGAGGCATGCAGGAGAGCAGGAAGGAGGCAGAGGGTGGCCAAGAAGGCAGAAGGCAGAGTGTCCCTGGACCATGGCCAAGCATTCAGCTTTCAGTCAGATTGCAATGGAAGCCACCAGAGGGCTTGGACGGAAGTGGTGTCAGATGATTCTTTCCATTGAGAAGAGATTATTTCATCTCATCTATCCAGGACAGCGAGGTCCAGAGGTTGGGAGTGAGAAAGAGTAGAAACAAAGTAAAAATAGGGAAAACTATGGGCTTCCCACATGGCTCAGCAGTAAGGAATCTGCCTGTCAATTCAGGAGACTCAGGTTCGACCCCTGGGTTGGGAAGATCCCCTGGAGGAGGAAATGGCAAAGCTCTCCAGCATTCTTGCCTGGGAAACCCCATGGGCAGAGGAGCCTGGTGGGCTACAGACCACGGGGTTGCAGCAAGTTGGACACAACTGAGTGGCTAAATTAGCACCTCCAGTTACGTGCGATTGTGGTCACCAGGCAGGAAATGACAGTGCCTTTGACTGGGATGCCTGCAGCAGACATAGAGATGTGTTTATGATCTGAGATTCATTTCAACGGTGGAACCAGCAGACCTTGGTTCTCAACTAGAGAAGATAATGACAAAAGAGAAATTCCAAGGAAGGTAACTGTCAAGTCTGGGGCCTGGGAAACGACGGCGAGCTGACCTTAGAGGCCCTAGGGGAGGAAGAGGTGTCAAGAAGGCAGCTGGAGATGGGTGCCTGGAGTTCAAAGTGAGGTCTGGAGATGAGAGTGTGGGAGTCATCATTTCAGCCCACTTAAAGGTTCAGTCTTGATGTGAATCACCAAACAGAAAGCATGGGGAGGCGGCTGCAGGGCCAATCTGAGTGACTCCATCCTTTTTTTTTTTTCCTACTTGAAGAAGTTTCTTTTTTGAAGGAAATGGCAACCTACTCCAGTGTTCTTGCCTGGAGAATCCCAGGGACAGGGGAGCTTGCTGGGCTGCCGTCTACGGGGTCGCACAGAGTTGGACACGACTGAAGCGACTTAGCAGCAGCAACCGACATATAATATTAGGTTCAGGTGTACAACATAAAGATTTGATAGTTGTTTACACTGAAAAATGATCACCACCACAAAGTCCAAGTTATCTTTCTTGGCCATACAAAGTTTCAAAGGATGCAAGGCAATATTACTGACTGTATGTTGTTACTTGCTTTATGTTACGTCTCCATGACTTCTACATTTTATGACTGGAAGTTTCTACCTCTCGAGCCCCTTCACTCACAACTACTGTCCCTCCCCTCTGGCGACTACCAATTTGTTCTCTGTATATATAAGTTTGGATTTATTTTATTTTTTTTGTTGTTTGTTTTGCTTCTTAGATTCTACATATTAAGTGAAATCATATGGTATTTGTTTGTATCTGATTTATTTCACTTAGTATAATACTTTCAGGGTCCATCTGCATTGTTACAAATGTCAAGATGTCATTCTTTTTATGGTTGAGTATTCTTTCAATGTGTGTATGTGCGTGTGTGTATATATATATATATCACATCTTGTTTCCATTCATCCACCTAAGAACACATTGGTTGTTTCCATACCTTAGCTAATGTGAATAATGCTGTAATGAACATAGGAATGCATATTTCTTTTTGATTTTTTAAACTATCACTTATTTAAATTAGTGGGTTTTGTTTTGTTCATATAAATACCCATAAAAGTACTTGCTAGATGGTACAGTAGCTCTGTTTAGTTTTTGAGGAACTTGCAGACTGTTTTCCATGATAGCCGCACCAATTTATATTCCCACCAACAGTGTAAGAGGGTTCCCTTTTCTCCACAGCTTTGTCAATTGTTTTCTTTTTGATAATGAGTGACTTCTTCATCCTTTAAGAATGAGAGAAGGAAGGAAGACAAAATAGCAAAGGAGGTGAAGAAGACATTCCATGGAAAGGAAAGGACTGTCTGGAAAATCTTAATGCTGTAAAAATAAAAAGTTAGGGCCCAGGGAGAAAGGAAATAATGCCATGAAAGTAAAGAAGTGAAGTTTTGAAAGGTCTGGGACAAACATTCAGCTGTGGGGCTTCCTTCAGGAGCAAAAGTGTGGGGGAACATTGCTATGGATTGCTTTTAAAGGTTTCCAGAAATTTCCATAATGTTTTAGAACTAAATAGGATTTAGCAATCATTAGGATCATAAACACTATATTCACAAAGATAATTGCCACTGTAAAGTAGATGATTGTTCCACACTATTTCAGTAACAAGTGCCTGGCACATTTCAAAGTCACTTAAGCAAAAACTGGAATTTGTTCACTTGCTTTCAGGGAGAAGTTTGGTGCTGAGTCCAGAATCCCAATGACTCAAGTTCAGATGCAGTCAGAATTCTGAATTCTCTCCCTTTGTCTCTCAGCATTAGTCCTTCCATCGGTCGATATAATTGCCTAGTAATGTACATTGTCATCCTCTCTCCTCCCTGCGGCAGGGTTCAGTGATGTACTACCCCAATAAGATGCAGGTTTTCAATATCTCAGCCTCAGGAGTTCAGAACAGGGACAGAATCTTTCTCCTGGAGCCCACATAGGAATCATGGGATTATCTCCCCAGGACCTATGCCATCTCTGTGTTGATCACAGAAAGGAGAACAAGGAGTGACCCATCTTGGACTCCTACAGAAAGGAGGAGATCACCATTGTTGTTCAGTCACTCAGTTGTGTCCAACTCTCTGCAACCCCATGCACTGCAGCACGGCTTCCCTGTCCTTCACCATCTCCCGGAGTTTGCTCAAACTCATGTCCGTTGAGTCGGTGATGCCATCCAACCAACTCGTCCTCTGTTGTCCCCTACTCCTTTTGCCTGATGCCTTTCCTAGCATCAGGGTCTTTTCCAATGAGTAGGCTCTTTGCATGAGGTGGCCAAAGTATTGGAGCTTCAACTTCAGCATCAGTCCTTCCAATGAATATTCAGGGTTGATTTCCTTTAAGATTGACTGGTTTGATCTCTTTGCAGTATGAGAGATGCTCTAGAATCTTCTCCAGCACCACAATTTGAAAGCATCAATTCTTTGGTGCTCAGCTTTCTTTATGGTTCAACTCTCAGATGACTACTGGAAAAACCATAGCTTTGACTATACAGGCCTTTGTTGGCAAAATGGTGTCTCTGCTTTATAATAAGGTGTACAGGTTTGCCATAGCTTTTCATATACTTCTCATAGGAAGGAGGCCTTCTTTCCGGGAAAAGATGGGAGGGATGGTGAGCAGAGGAAAGCACAAGCTGTCCACAGTAGACTGCCAGTAGAAGCATTATCCTGTCAACAAATGCATGTCCAGTTAAAGGACAGTTCAGTTTTCTCACTTGCTACCAAGTAAAGTTTAATAGTGACAATTATTCCAGCTGAAAAATAGGTTCTCTTCTGGGGCATTAATATGCGAAGACAGCATCTGACAGAGGCTGTTCCTGAGTTCATTTTGTTAGACGGAGGCAGTGGGAGATAAGATTTTACTTAAAAAGTATCAAGGTTGCCAAAGTAGTTTTGATATTTTCCTTCAGAACTGATAAATACAATTTAAGACATTCTACCAGAGGCTTCATGGACAATTTTGTTGATTAGTTCACATTGCTACCCAAATGGGAAACTATTATTACAGTTACTACTGCATAAAGTGCATGATAAAATAAGAATTCCAGAATGTCATATTATTACGTGGCACATAAATACATATACATACACAAGTGAACAAAAGAGATTCTAGATCTTTGAAAAAAGTGAGGAAAACCACTAGACCATTCAGGTATGACCTAAATCAAATCCCTTATGATTATACAGTGGAAGTGAGAAATAGATTTAAGGGACTAGATTTGATAGACAGAGTGCCTGATGAACTATGGATGGAGGTTCGTGACATTGTACAGGAGACAGGGATCATGACCATCCCCATGGAAAAGAAATGCAAAAAAGCACAATGGCTGTCTGGGGAGGCCTTACAAATAGCTGTGTAAAGAAGAGAAGTGAAAAGCAAAGGAGAAAGGGAAAGATATAAGCATCTGAATGCAGAGTTCCAAAGAATAGCAAGGAGAGATAAGAAAGCCTTCCTCAGCGATCAATGCATGGACATAGAGGAAAACAACAGAATGGAAAAGACTAGAGATCTCTTCAAGAAAATTAGAGATACCAAGGGAAAATTTAATGCAAAGATGGGCTCGATAAAGGACAGAAATGGTATGGACCTAACAGAAGCAGAAGATACTAAGAAGAGGTGGCAAGAATACACAGAAGAACTGTACAAAAAAGAGCTTCACAACCCAGATAATCACGATGGTGTGATCACTCATCTAGAGCAAGACAAACTGAAATGTGAAGTCAAGAGGGCCTTAGAAAACATCACTACAAACAAAGCTAGTGGAGATGATGGAATTCCAGTTGAGCTATTTCAAATTCTAAAAGATGATGGTGTGAAAGTGCTACACTCAATATCCCAGCAAATTTGGAAAACTCAGCAGTGGCCACAGGACTGGAAAAGGTAAGTTTTCATTCCAATCTCAAAGAAAGGCAATGCCAAAGAATGCTAAAACTACCACACAATTGCACTCATATCACATGCTAGTGAAGTAATGCTCAAAATTCTCCAAGCCAGGCTTCAGCAATACGTGAACCATGAACTTCCTGATGTTCAAGCTGGTTTTAGAAAAGGCAGAGGAACCAGAGATCAAACTGCCAACATCCACTGGATCATGGAAAAAGCAAGAGAGTTCCAGAAAAACATCTATTTCTGCTTTATTGACTATGCCAAAGCCTTTGACTGTGTGGATCACAATCAACTGTGGAAAATTCTGAAAGAGATGGGAATACCAGACCACCTGACATGCCTCTTGAGAAACCTATATGCAGGTCAGGAAGCAACAGTTAAAACTAGACATGGAACAGCAGACTGGTTCCAAATAGGAAAAGGAGTACATCAAGCTTGTATATTGTCACCCTGCTTATTTAACTTCTATGCAGAGTACATCATGAGAAACGCTGGGCTGGAAGAAGCACAAGCTAGAATCAAGATTGCCAGGAGAAATATCAATAACCTCAGATATGCAGATGACACCACCCTTATGGCAGAAAGTGAAGAGGAACAGAAAAGCCTCTTGATGAAAGTGAAAGAAGAGAGTGAAAAAGTTGGCTTAAAGCTCAACATTCAGGAAACGAAGATCATGGCATCTGGTCCCATCACTTCATGGGAAATAGATGGGGAAACAATGGAAACAGTGTCAGACTTTATTTTGGGGGGCTCCAAAATCACTGCAGATGGTGATTTCAGCCATGAAATTAAAAGACGCTTACTCCTTGGAAGGAAAGTTATGACCAACCTAGATAGTATATTGAAAAGCTGAGACATTACTTTGCCAACAAAGATCCGTCTAGTCAAGGCTATGGTTTTTCCAGTAGTCATGTATGGATGTGAGAGTTGGACTGTAAAGAAAGCTGAGAGTGGATGAATTGATGCTTTTGAACTGTGGCATTGGAGAAGACTCTTGAGAGTCCCTTGAATTGAAGGGAAATCCAACCAGTCCATCCTAAAGGAGATCAGTCCTAGGTGTTTATTGGAAGGACTGATGCTAAAGCTGAAACTCCAATACTTTGGCAACCTGATGGGAAGAGATGGTTCATTGGAAAAGACCCTGATGCTGGGAGGGATTGGGGGCAGGAGGAGAAGAGGATGACAGAGGATGAGAGGGCTGGATGTCATTACCGACTTGATGGACATGAGTTTGAGTGAACTTCAGGGTTGGTGATGGACAGAGAGGCCTTGTGTGCTGTGATTCATGGGGTCGCAAAGAGTCGGACATGACTGAGCGACTGAACTGAACTGAACATGACTCTCTGTTTTTATTTGTTTGGGAGTTCAGACAAGAGCAAAGTGATCAAAGAGCCTTGGCCTGGCATTGACATGTAAATGAGCCAGCGATGGAACTGGGTTGACTTCATCCCTGATCCATATGTCAATATCGGACTATTCTGTAATTGATGTACAGAGAAGGCACAAGTCTTATCAACCCTGAACACATGTTAAAATTTTACTCTCTGAAACAGGCATGCTCAAATCCAACTTAGCAATATAGGCTAATGTACTTCACAAGTTTATTCACATGCAAAGTAAATTTTGAAGTTATATATCTTTCCTTAAAAAAAAGAAGTCACTCCCTTAAAGACATCTTTGGAGTCCAGAGCCTCTGATTTCTGCATTCAATGGTCCAGCTGTGTGTCAGGGAGCAGAATCCATCAAGCCAACGTGAACACCTGCAGACAAGGTTCCCCGGTAGCCCGTTCATTCCCAGACACCCAAATATCACTGTTTATGTGCTGCTCAGATGACTGACGTGAAGATCTGTGTTTCACGGCTTATACAATAGACCCGTTATGATGACAAATTCTTTTCCATGATGGCAGTAAGGCTGTGCCCATCACAACTCCTGTCACTTCATAAAGGTCTGTCCCAAGAAGGCGTGGACCATTTTTCCTTTCAGGGCTAAGCCTTGGGCAGGCAGAGCAGCACCTAAGCTCTCTGTAAAATGCCTGAAGTTTCATGGCCTCTGCCCCATCAAGGATGCCTACCTTTCCTGTTTCTAAATCACCTCCCCCAAAGTCAGGATCTAATAGAACCCAGTGGCTTCAGACTTCCTGTTGAAAAGTTACAAAGCCTATTTTACCGGAGTCAGTTTTCAAACATCTATTCAAATTGGTGGTCCAAGGGTTAAGAATCTCCCTTGCAGTACAGAGACACACATTTGATCCCTGATGGGGGAAACGCCTGCATTATTGATAATAAATAGACTTTTTCTTACTGATTGACGATAGTGGTATTTGCAGTCTGGCTATAATCACTTGTGTTCATATATCCTCTGATGTGTAGATCAGCAGATTTAGTGCTGGACACCTTCAACCCCACCCCCCCCAACTCCACCCCAGGGAAAGAAAAGGTTCCCAGAAAAACGGAAATAGAAAATAGATTGTGCTCCCTAACTGTCCAACCTCAATTTCCCTTTCTTTTAAAAGAGATGGTGTGGTAATAAGAATCTTAATGTGAGGGCTTCCCTGGAGGCTCAGTGGTAAAGAATCTGCTGGATCATGCATCTGGGAAGATCTCACGTGCGTGCTGTGGAGCAATGAAGCCCAATCGCCACAACTCCTGATCCTGCGCTCTAGAGCCCCAGGGTCCCAACTCTGAGCCTGCACTCTAGAGCCCATGCTCCACACCAAGAGAAGTCATCCAAATGAGAAGACGGCTCGCCACAGTTAGAGAGCAGCCCCTGCTCACTGCAATTAGGGAAAAGCCTGCACAGCAATGAAGACCCATCACAGCCAAAAATAAGTAAAGACAATTTTCTTTTAAGAATACTAATTTGATCATAATACGATCTTCCTCCCAAGTCCGCAGGGAGGGATAAATGAGTTCTCCCATGTGTGATGCTGAGCACAGTCTGCTTGTTGTAAAGGCTGAGACTCTGGCTACTCCAGTATTATCTTACTATTCCTACTTTCACTCTTGTTATAAGAAGAAAGGGGTTACACAGAGAAGGGTGGAAACCTGGGTTTGAGTTCCAACTCTGAGATCTCCTCAGCTATTTAATCACAGAAAGTGAAAGATCACCTCCAGTCCTCTTTTCCCGTAGCAGATGGAGATAATGATGAACTCGCTCTCTAAGCATCAGGGTTGCATGCTTATGCGTGCTCGGTGGTGTCTGACTCTTTGTGACGCTATGGACTGCAGCCCCCCAGGCTCCTCTTCCATAGGATTTTCCAGACAAGAAGACTGGAGTGGGTTACCGTTTCTTACTCCAGGGGATCTTTCCAACCCCGGGATCAAACCCTCAGCTCTTGCATCGCCTGCATTTGCCAGGCAGGTTCTTTACCACTAGCGCCACCAGGGAAGCCCAAGCATCGGAAAGCCAGGGTCCCAACCCAAGCCTACTGGACCCCACAACCCCTGCTGCTTCACACCCATAAAACCCGAGTGCTGGTGAATCTAATCTTCGAGGCCACCCCGGAATTTAGAAGACACACAGATGCCAAGACGGTGTGGCAACACCTCTGAGTGATGAACTTCGGAGTCCTGGAGTCCTAGATTTTCACACGCAAAACAACTCAGGCTGAACGTGGATTTGTATCCATTCGTATCTCCTTTCAGGGAGCTGACACCACTCCCAGAAAACTCCTCCTGAGCAGTGCCTAACCCACCATCTGCAGATCTGCCATCTACCTAGACAAACCTTCCTGTAGCAGGAAACGCAGGGCCGGGCAAGACATGACTCAGAGCTCCAATTAAAAGAGGAAATTTGCCTTAGGCGCTCTAACTGCCTGTTCCAACTGGGACCAGCAGCTCTCTTCTTCTTCCTTCCTAAGGAGAGAGGAGCCTTAGGGGTGTGGGCCTGAATTTTTTTGGGAGGGGGCGGGGTGGTGTCCACATTCAAACTGCTTACCCGTGGGGGAGGATGAGAGACCTGGCGAGGTTGGGTGGTGCCCACGTGGTGAAGACGGGCAGCTGCGCCTGTGGGCTCGGGCTGTCTCTTAAACTCTTCTCCAGCCGTTCTCCATGAGCCCCTGGCAGCCCCTCTCAGCTGTGACCTCTCTAAGCTGTCAGCCTCAGATTAACCGATACTTCATCAATTTCGCCTGAACTGCATTTGCAGCCGGTTCTCAGGAGGATGGCCAAGTGCATCAAGTACCATGCATTAGCCCCCCAGGGCCAGATTTCCTTCGGAACAGAGTGGGGTACTCCCCGGTATTCTTGTGGAGGCCTGGGCGACAAGCTGAGGGGGAGCTTTGCCCGGGGGGGGGGGGGGGGGGGCGGGAAGGACAGGAACCTCTGCTGATTCCTTGTGAATTTTTCATGAGTACATCTGCTGATCCTCCACTCCTCTGGGGCTGCACTCCCCATCCGCGCCCCCCTCTGCATTCAGACCTCCTGACAAGGTATGAAAATCCCACTAAACCCCCTCCACCCCACCAGCCAGGAAATGGCTGTGGGAGCCTGGGATTTCAGTCTCTCTGGAGGGGCCCAGGCTGCTGGAAAGAGGTCTTTGAAACAAAAGATCAATGGGCGATGGATGATTCTAAGGTGAGTGGACAGGTCAAAGCCGCTACTGGTCAGCGTCAGCGAGTAGGTGGCCTCGGGGCACAGGGGGTCCTGTGGACCCCACCGATCTGGGCCTTGAGAACTGGGTCCTTACTCCCACCTTCCTTGCACTTCTTGGGGCACCCTCTGGGGACTGGGTGGACAGGGAGATTCCCTGAGCCCCGGTGTTCCTATCGCCCAGATCACACCAGGAAGAACTGAAGAGTAGGGAGGAGAGGGGGAGGGAGGTGCTTCCTTATTTAAGCCATAAAAGGCATCTAACCATTGTTTTGGGAAGTAACCAGCAGCTCCAAGCTTCTAAATCCTCTCTCAGTCCAGACCGTTCAAGTCAGGAAGCCAGCGGCTCTTTCTCATTAACGCATCAAATCACGCCGATGTCCTTTCTGGGCTCCCTTTGAAGTGGCATGTGCTTCAATCTATTTTTAATCTTCTAAGTGATGTCGTCAGGGCCGCCGCCCCGGTGACATGTGAAGTCGGTTCTCGCGGGCTGCGGAGCTGGGCAGGCGGTTTGGATCAGCAGCTGGACCCGTGTGCGTCACCGCGGCCACGGTCGGAAATCGACCCCCAGCACCGGGGGCGGGGGGCTGGGAAGAGGAGAGTGATGCAGAGCCCGCGCACGCCTTGGAAAGGCTACCTTTTGTGCGGGGAGGCGCTGGGCCAGGCCTCCGGGGGCCGGGCGGCCCCTCCGTGGAGCGACAGTGCCCCCCAGCGCCCGCCCCTCGCCATTCCCGCCCTTCGCCCCGGTCCCCGCCAACCGGGAGCCGACAGAGACAGAAGGGGTTGTGGGAACTGCGTCCCTGAGCATCGCATCTTTAAATAGTTACCCACATGAAAGAAGGCCTGGGGGGGTCCAAAGCCACCTTGATGGGAAAATATGAGAATGCTCATAAAAAGCAGTACTCACAGAACTGGAGGATTTTTTTAATTAATTTAATTGGAGGTTAATTACTTTACAATATTGTGATGGTTTTTGGCATACATTGACATGAATCAACCCTGGGTATCCATGAACCATCCTGAACCCCCTCCCACTTCCCTCCCCATCCCATCCCTCAGGGTCATCCCAGTGCACCGGCTTTGAGTGCCCTGTCTCATGCATCAAACTTGGACTGGTGGTCTATTTCACATATGGTAATATACACGTTTCAATGCTATTCTCTCAAATCATCCCACCCTCGCCTTCTCCCACAGAGTCTTTCAAAAGTCTGTACTTTACGTCTGTGTCTTTTTTGCTGTTTCACATATAGGGTCGTTACCATCTTTCTAAATTCCATATATACGCGTTAATATACACATTAATATAATATTGGTTAATATATGAGTTAATATAATATTGGTGTTTTTCTTCCTGACTTACTTCGCTCTGTATAATAGGCTTTAGTTTCATTATCTCATTAGAACTGATTCAAATGCATTCTTTTTTTAATAGCGGAGTAATATTCCATTGTGCATATGGACCACCACTTTCTTATCCATTATTCTGCTGATGGACATCGAGGTCGCTTCCATATCCTAGCTATTATAAACAGTGCTGAGATGAACATTGGGATACACATGTCTCTTTAAATTCTGGTTTCCTCAGTGTATATACCCAGCAGTGGGATTGCAGTTGTTTTATTTTGTTTTGCATTTTTTCCCTCCAAGTAGCTATCCTGGTGATTACATATCCCACCAGAAAATTAAATAAATTTACTTATTTGCTTAATTAATTTGTGGATATCTAGCATGATCCAATCTAGGGCCTCCTTGGTGACTCAGCTGGCAAAGAATCCGCCTGCAATGCAGGAGACCTGGGTTTGATCCCTGAGTTGGGAAGATCCACTGGAGCAGGGAAAGCCTACCCACTCCAGTATTCTGGCCTGGAGAATTCCATAGACTGTATAGTCCATGGGGTCGCAAAGAGTCGGACACGACTGAACCACTTTCACTTTCAGCATGATCCAATTCGAAGGTCTAAACGATGGAATCTTCAGTGGGTGGAGGTGGGGGGACCTCCTTCAGCCCGAAGCAGGAAATGCAGACAGAAATGTCAGCGAATTGGGAGTTGGACAGGTGGAGATGCAATTCCTGCCCTAATGTGGATGGTACCTGCTGATGACTTTCAGTTTGTCCCTTTACCGTTCGTGTCTTGGTTTTCTCATCTGTGAAATGAAATGGTTAAAACAGTCTAAATGATGTCCTCAGTACAAATGGGGGTTATTGTTATGATGAAGCTTGCTTTTGTGTTGGGGGGTTTTAATCATTGCCAGTATTTTTTTTTTCCCCTATTTATTTACTTGGTTTTATTGGGTCTTTGTCGTGTCATGCCGGATCCTTCCTTTGGGCGAGCAGATCCTCTAACTGTGACCCACAGGCTTAGTTGCCCTGCCTCGTGTTGGATCCTGGTTCCCTGACCAGGGATTGAACCTGCATCCCTTGCATTGCAAGGCAGATTCCTAACCACTGGGCCACCGGGGAGGTCTGCAAGCTTCCTTTGGAGTCCCTGCTGTGTTCCTGACGTCCTTCTTCCTGCTCTGCCTCTCCTCCCACCTCGTCCTTTCTCCTCTTCACCTGAAGTCTCCTCTCCATCCTGCCCTCCTGCCAGGAAGCCCTTTCCAGCTCATCCCACGAGTGTTCACAATTCAGTTCATTTCTGACCACCTATGTGCTTGGGTCGTGTCTCCTCTAATGTTCTTTGTTTTCCATCTCTTAGCTCCTCAACCACACCATGGATGCCTAAAAATCCTTATTGGTGGACAGATTGGTTCACAAGTTAGAAGCGCCTGAATTTTGAGAAAGAAGGCACAATGACAAAATCTTTAGATCCAGAATCTAACTCCATGGTTGGTTTTATCTCTTTATATCAATGAGGAATCACAACTTCTGAGCATGTTTTTTCATCTACAGAAGAAAAGGTTGCACTGGAAAAAAAAATTGTAGTATTAAATTTTGGAAGTTTTCAACCAGTTGGTGGTGGTGGTTTAGTCGCTAAGTTGTGTCCAACTGTTCTGAGGTTCCACGAACTGTAACCCGCCAGGCTCCTTTGTTCATGGGATTTCCCAGGCACGAATACAGGAGTGGGTTGTTATTTCCATCTCCAGGGGAATCTTCCCAACCCAGGGTTCCAACCTGGGTGTCCTGAGTTTCAGGAAGATTATTTACCATCTGAGCCACCAGAGAAAACCTTTCAACTAATTACTTACTGATAATTATTTACCCATGCTGAGTTGTTTCAGGACGTAATGATTGCCAGGAATAGCTAGAATAAATCATGTAAAGTTGCAATTTTAATGGGCTAAAACCATCAAATATGGGAAATTTTTTAAGATATACGTAAAATGTCCTCCCAGAGTGTTAGATCACACTGCATTTCCACACTTTGTACCAAGGCAATTGAGAAAACAGCCTTCCATAGTCTAATTTCTTGGATTATCAGGGTCTCTGATGATTGAACAACATCATCTTAGTATTTGCCAGGAATGTAAAACTGTTTTAATTTTAAAATGCATTGAGAATAGAAAGGTAATAATGTTAGGCAAAGTTTTAACAAATGCTGGGGGTCAGAATTTGAGGCAGTGCAAATTTAATCTTCCTCTCTAAGTACACACCTCAAAGGTTTCTTAGAAGCATCTTCCTGATTATTTCATGGGGGCTTGTATGTTCAGAAAATCATATTCGTCAGTGTGGAGGGCATCTCGTGTCCTTCACTGTCCTCCCTCTTCACTGGCTCATTTTCCTCTCAGTCTCCTGCTGTGTTCAGAGGTATGGTGCAAGCCCTCATACTTGGCGACGCCGTGGACTGTGGCCTACCAGGCTCCTCTGTCCATGGGATTCTCCAGGCAAGAATACTGGAATGGGTTGCCATGCCCTCCTCCAGTGGATCTTCCCAACACAAAGATGGAACCAGCATCTCTTATGTCTCCTGCATTGACAACCAGGGGACAAGGTTCTTGACCACTTGACAAGGTTCTTCACCACTAGCGCCACCTGTAGCCCCTCTTATCTAGAGCAGCGTTGTGCAATTTTATTTTCTCTTATCATGCATCTGTGGGGTGGGCAAAAAATTCCTTCAGGTTTTTCCACAATCTGTAGTGAAAAATCCAAATGATCTTTCCAGTCAACCCAAAATGTAGTAAATCAGTTTGAGAAACTAAAAAACATTGTGTATATTTATGTACTCATTCATTATATTCACATACTTCTAAGATGATGTGTGTAGTACAGGGTTCAGTTCAGTTCAGTCACTCAGTCGTGTCTGACTCCTTGAGACTCCATGAATCCCAGCACGCCAGGCCTCCCTGTCCATCACCAACTCCTGGAGTTCACTCAGACTCATGTCCATCAAGTCGGTGATGCCATCCAGCCATCTCATCCTCTGTTGTCCCCTTTTCCTCCTGCCCTCAATCCCTCCCAGCATCAGGGTCTTTTCCAATGAGTCAACTCTTTGCATGAGGCGGCCAAAGTACTGGACTTTCAGCTTTAGCATCATCCCTTCCGAAGAAAACCCAGGGCTGATCTCCTTCAGAATGGACTGGTTGGATCTCCTTGCAGTCCAAGGGACTCTCAAGAGTCTTCTCCAACACCACAGTTCAAAAGCATCAATTCTTCGGCACTCAGCTTTCTTCACACTCCAACTCTCACATCCATACATGACCACTGGAAAAACCATAGCCTTGACTAGACGAATCTTTGTTGGCAAAGTAATGTCTCTGCTTTTGAATATGCTGTCTAGGTTGGTCATAACTTTCCTTCCAAGGAGTAAGCGTCTTTTAATTTCATGGCTGCAGTCACCATCTGCAGTGATTTTGGAGCCCCCCAAAATAAAGTCTGACACTGTTTCCACTGTTTCCCCATCTACTTCCCATGAAGCTATGGGACCAGATGCCATGATCTTCGTTTTCTGAATGTTGAGCTTTAAGCCAACTTTTCACTCTCCTCTTTCACTTTCATTAAGAGGCTTTTTAGTTCCTCTTCACTTTCTGCCATAAGGGTGGTGTCATCTGCATATCTGAGGTTATTGATATTTCTCCCAGCAATCTTGATTCCAACCTTCTTCCAGCCCAGCATTTCTCATGATGTACTCTGCATATAAGTTAAATAAGCAGGGTGACAATATACAGCCTTGATGTGCTCCTTTTCCTATTTGGAACCAGTCTGTTGTTCCATGTCCAGTTCTAACTGTTGCTTCCTGACCTGCATATAATGAATAATATTTTGGGTTAATTTTAAATTTTCATTTAAAAATAAACAGAAAATTTTGTACCACCATGAGAATTGTTTTATTAATAATATTTTAGGGAAAGAAATATGATTAAATAGGATTTTTTTATGTTGGTTTGATACTTTATGATAAAGCTCTATGTTCAATTTACCTTTTATATTAAATTACTGTCATAGTTGAAAAATCTATTTCACAGAAGTACATAAATCCAAATAGAAATGAAACATGAGCTATGCTTTCTAAATGTGGGTACCATGTTTCAATTCCATTCACCAATTATATGGAGATTTGTAGCCGTCCTTAGAATCCAGGTACTAAATTTCCACTTTCCTGAATGTCAGTCAGTTGTTCTTTCAAGCTTTCATTTTGTCATTTTTATATTTTTATCCAAGGGGTTCAAAGCAATATACCTCCTTTTAGAAAACATTTTAATGTATTTTTGTTAAGTTTTTATAGGTATATATTTAGGATTTTTATTTTCATTGTTAACACATAATATAACAAAAAAATCACACGAGGGTGGTAGCATGACTTCCAAATATCTATTTACAAGTTCCTCTCTGTCTGCAGTATAAATTTCCCTCAGAAAGCAGTTACTTTCTCCTCACTGTTTAAAAATTACCTATAGGTTGAAGTAAATATTTAAGATTATTCATTTAATTATGTATTTTCAATTTATTCATTAAAAGTATCTGGTTGGTAGCAATGATGACAGCTATTTCTTATCACATACACCTTCAAAGCATAACTTTTGAACAAATAATTTTCGTAACTCTGTTTCATACTTGACACCTCTTAAGAACTTTGCAATTTAAGAAACATTAAAGATGTGTGGTCTGAAGATTTTTATATTTACCTGCCATATCTTCAGGCTTCCCTCGTGGTTCAGATGGTAAAGAATCTGCCTGCAATGTAGGAGACCCAGGTTCAGTTCCTGGGTCTGGAAGATTCACTGGAGAAGGGAATGGCTACCCCCTCCAGTGTTCTGGCCTAGAGAATCCCGTGGACAGAGGAGCCTGGCGGACTATAGGATCTTACAGAGTCAGACACGACTGAGCACACAGCAACACAAGTTTACATATCTTTAACAAGTGTTGCAACATTTTAAAGGACCCCTTACTACGAGTAAGGTTGAGAGAGATTGGTGCCAGCCAGCAGAGAATCCATGGTTACCCTTACATCATTTTTTTCCTGTGAACTATCATTTTATTAATGGAATCCTGTACTGTTCAGATCACAGAACTGTTCTTACTGTATTTCGTTATTGAAACTGAATTTAAGAAGTACCAGAAAGTTGGATATATGATAAACATCTGTATTTTACCCAGTTGTAGAGGACACCTCCCATACAAATTTAATCACAAATTGGTTTCTTTGAATCTTGTATAATGTTGTTATTTATCTTCCCAAAAGTGCTTGAAGACAAGACTACAATCTCATGTGACACATTGTGTTCTCTGCCATTCCAGTCACTTTCACCGAAGGAGGAAGAAACAATATTTTCTTTTTTTTAGTTTTTTTTTTTTAATGTGAACCATTTTAAAAGTCTATTGAGTTTGTTACAATATTGCTGCTATTGTTTCTGTTCTGGTTGTCTGTCCAAGAGGCTTGCTGGATCTTAGCTCCTTGAGTAGGAATCAAATCTATACTCCCTACATTGGGAGGTGAATCTTAACCACTGCACTGCCAGGGAAGTCTCAATATTTTCTTAATTGATACAGCTTTTCATCCTTTTCCACTAAGGGAAAAAATTCAAAAGGGACTTCTGAATAATTATCACTGAGTTTAGTGGAATTTTGCAAAGTTCAGGATTAAAGAATGTAAAACCTGTAGCAGTGCCAAAAAAGTTGCACATGCTTGTCTTCATGTTTGGATTCTTAGTTTGCAGAGTCTAATTCTGATGCATTTGCACTTTGCTTAGTTAATATGCCAACTCCCTGCTTACCAAGAGTGAGGGTCACCAATAATGATAGTGGACTTCAATCTCTATTTCAAATAATTTTTATAATGTTGAAATTGATGTTTACTCTTGCCAGATTTTGTTAGGTTATCACCCTTTCAATCTGATTATGACAAAGAAAGAACTCAGACCCTGAATGGGACATATAGCAGCTGCTACTGCCTTTCTGTTCACCTGTACTTCCAATATCAACATTAATCTCAATCCATGGGTTCTATAGAGATACTTTTAAGGCAGTTATCCACTTTGAAGGTCTTGCAAAGTTTACACTAGACAAAATAATCTGAAATAAATGTCTTTGATCAGAGATAATTCTCTGGTAGCTCAGTTGGTAAAGAATCTGCCTGCAATGCAGGAGACCCTGGTTTGATTCCTGAGTGGGGAAGATCTGCTAGAGAAGGGATAGGCTACCCACTCCAGTATTCTTGGGCTTCCCTTGTGGCTCAGCTGGTAAAGGATCCGCCTGTAATGTGGGAGACCTGAGATCAATCCCTGGGTTGAGAAGGTAACCTGAAGAAGGGAAGGGAAAGGCTACCCATTCCAGTATTCTGGCCTGGAGAATTCCATGGACTGTATAGTCCACGGGGTTGCAAAGAGTCGGACACGACTGAGTGACTTTCACTCACTCTCAAGTAAACTGTAGTCACCCCCTAAAATGTGGGGGTTGGTGTGGTGTTTGTTGTCTTTGACCTTCTGCCCTGGACACCAGCCCCTCCTCCATTGAGAAGACTGCCTGATGCCAACAGAGCCAGAGTCCTAGGGTCCCTGTGCAATCATGGATGTGGGCACAGTCACTTCAATGCTTGTTTTGACACACACACATTTGTTTCAATGAGGTTGATATGTTAGGAAACAATCTGAGAATCTAGCAGATGGTGTGTTTGCAGACACGTGATTTCATCTGCAAAAAACTCTAGGTGAGGGCAGTAAGCTGCATCCAGCTGGTGCAAGCCTGGAAACACGCACGCACACACACACACACACACACACACACACACACAGGCATACACACCTCCCTCCATCACCTCCCAGGTACCACCCATCACCAAGTGTGTCACGAACCACACCCACTGTTTGTTAGAGCTTTCCTTCCACTTCCACTTCTTGCTCCTTATTCCAAGTCACCAGAGCTCACAAGAGGACCCCTTAGTACCCACATCCTCAAGCAAGCTTCAGGCTTTTCTCGAGGCTAAGTGCTGTATTTCCTGCAGTACTGATGTCTGTCTTCATCATTTAACAAGTGTAAAACTGTATCACTGTTTTTGTGAGGTTCTTATCCTTTTATATGTCACAGACGAAGATTTTGTTTGAGTGTTTTGCCCTTAGGTCCATTTTCCCCGTAGTTGATTGATTGCCCAATTTTGTACAGTTCAGTGATTTTTTAGGGAGCTATGCTCAACATTCAGAAAACTAGGATCGTGGCATCCAGTCCCATCACTTCATGGCAAATAGATGGGGAAACACAGTGGAAACAGTGTCAGACTTTATTTTGAGGGGCTCAAAAATCACTGCAGATGGTGACTGCAGCCATGAAATTAAAAGACACTTACTCCTTGGAAGGAAAGTTATGACTAACCTAGACAGCATATTAAAAAGCAGAGACATTACTTTGCCAACAAAGGTCCATCTAGTCAAAGCTATAGTTTTTCCAGTAGTCATATATGGATGTGAGAGTTGGACTATAAACAAAGCTGAGCACCAAAGAATTGATGCTTTTGAACTGTGGTGTTGGAGAAGACTCTTGAGAGTCCCTTGGACTGCAAGGAAATACAACCAGTCCATCCTAAAGGAGATCAGTCCTGAGTGTTCATTGGAAGGACTGATGCTGAAGCTGAAACTCCAATACTTTGGCCACCTGATGCGTAGAGCTCACTCATTTGAAAAGACCCTGATGCTGGGGAAGATTGAGGGCAGGAAGAGAAGGGCACGACAGAGGATGAGATGGTTGGATGGCATCACTGGCTCAATGGACATGGGTTTGGGTGGACTCCCGGAGCTGGTGATGGACAGGGAGGCCTGGTGTGCTGCAGTCCATGGGATCACAAAGAGTCAGACACGACTGAGCGACTGAACTGAACCGCTGCATCCTCTTACAGCAGAACTGATTGAATAACTTAGCTTCCTTCTTTCTTGTCTCTTCCATCCCTTGCAGCCAAAAACATCCCTAACACATCCAGGCACCTAACCTGGATGTAAGGAGCTAGGAGAGCTTAGTGTCATCCAAGTGGAAGGCAGGATTGGTAGTAAGAAGACACCAGACCAAGTGAACAGAAACTGTATTGATGGTCTCAGGCACTTTATGTGCATCATTTCAATTAGTCCTCACAACAGTCCTGTGAGCCGATATTCATTTTCCCATTTTAGACACAGGGAGAGGAGCCTTGTGTTATCAAAGGTCTACTGAAGGTCATGCATCTTTTGCAGCTGGTGGATACCAATACCCTTCAACCTTTTCCATCATGTTTGGGTGGCACGGTTCCCCTCTGAGTGTCCTGGTCCTAACTCCAATTCACCAGATGTCCTCATAGAAATCCAGAGTCCTGGCTCCTCAGAGAAAAGCACATTGAGGGACCAGTGAGCTGTCACCTCCTCCAGGGAGAGAAAGATCCACCAGTAAAGTCTAGGAAAGTGATGAGATGAAAACATGTAAGCCATCTGGTCTACCCACCCTGCTCTCCTCCTCACTGTGGCCAGTGGTGACTGCAAGGAGCTTGTGCCCTCACAGTGGGGAAGCTCCTGGTGGAGGCCCTTGTGTTTCACAGGCAACAGCTCCTGGCAGCCACTCGTCCTGATGTGGCTGCCTGATGGCTACTATCAGAGTAGCTTCCATCAGAAGCAGCTCCTGAGGATGCTCAAGAGAGGCAGCGACACCTGGAAACAGCTGTTTCCAAGACCTGGCCCTGACAAGGATCCTCCGGCGCCTGGCACTTGTCTGAAGCAGATGTCTGTCTCTGGCTGCCGGCCAGCTTGGGGTCATCCTCCCACTTGGAGGCAGGCACTGGCTTGTGCATTTGAGGAAGTCACTTCCACTTTCTCAGTTTTGGTTTCCTCTTGCATAAAATGAACTCAAAGCCTCTCGACATGGTTGTGAAAATGAATTGGGATAAGATACATAAAGGATGTAGCCATATCACCTCCTTCTCCTCCTTTCACACTTGAGTGGGCATAGCGTGTGTCTTCTTACAGTGTGTGGTATGGGTATCAGTGTGTGTGCTTGTGTACAGCATGTGTATGTGGTGTGTTATGGATGGTGTGTGGTGTGCAGTTGTGGGTGTGTGTGTTGTGTGTATGCATGGTATGGGTGTATGGTGTGTATATGCTTGGTGTGTGTATGGTGTGTGTGTGTATAGTGTGTGTGTTGTGTGTGTATGCATGGTGCATGCATGGTGTGTGTATATGTATGGTGTGTGGTGCGTGGGCATGAGTGTGTGTGCTATGAATGTGTGGTGTGTGGTTGTGTGTATGTGTGTTGTGTATATGCATGGTGTGGATTTATGGTGTGTGTTGGCATGATGTGCGTATGGTGTGTGTGGTGTGTGTATGTGTGTGGTATGTGGTTGTGGGTATGAGTGTGTGTTGTGCATGTGCACAGTGTGTGTGGTGTGTGTATGGTATATGTATGCATGGTGTGGGTGTATGGTGTGTGTTGTGTGTGTATGCATGGTGTATGCATGGTATGTGTGTATGTATGGTATGTGGTGTGTGGGTATGAGTGTGCATGTGCTATGAATTGTGGAGTGTGGTTGTGGGTATGTGTGTTGTGTGTATGCATGATGTGTATGGTGTGTGTGATGTATGCATGTGTGTGTTGTGTGTTGTGTGTGTGCCCAGTATGTGTAGGGTGTCTGTATGGTATATGTATGTATGTTGTGAGTGTATCATGTGTGTACACAGGGTGTGTGTAGGGTGTGTGTATGGTGCATGGTGTGTGTGTATGGTGTATGCATGGTGTGTGGCATGTGTGGTTGTGGGTGTGGGTGTGTGTGTTGTGTGTGTGCAGGGTGTGTGGTGTGTGTATGGTATATGTATCTATGGTGTGGGTGTATTGTGCGTGTGCAGTGTGTGTGTATGGTGTGTGTGTGGTGTGTGTTGAATGTATAGTATATATATGTATGGTGTGGGTGTTTGATGTGTGTATGCAGGATGTGTGCATGGTGTGTGTGTGGTGTGTGGTGTGTGTGTATGGTGTATGCATGGTGTGTGGCATGTGGTATGTGTGTGGTGTGTGTTGTGTGTATGGTGTATGCATGGTGTGTGGCGTGTGTGGTTGTGGGGGTGTGTGTATGTGGTGTGTGTGTATGGTATATGTATCTATGGTGTGGGTGTATCGTGTGTGTGCAGGGTGTGTGAATGGTGTGTGTGTATGCATGGTATATGCATGGTGTGTGTGTATGTGTGGTGTGTGGTGTGTGGGTATGAGTGTGTGTGGTGTATGTTGTGGGTGTATCATGTGTGTGTGCAGGGTGTGTGTGTGGTGTGTTTGTGGTGTGTGATGTGTGTGTATGGTGTATGCATGGTGGGTGGTGTGTGTGATGCGTAACCTGTGTGTGTGCTGCACATCCTGTGTGCAGCACGTGTGTGCCTGTGCTCTCCCCTCTCCGGCACAGACATTGGAGGGCCCCAGTGGTGTTGCTCTGGTCCGCTGCAGGTCATAGACTAGGAGCCCTTTTCAGAACTGAGGATCATGGGCTGTGACAGAAGGGAAATACAGAGACAAGAGGAAAAATCAGAAACAGGAAGAAAAATCAGAAACAGGAAGAAAAATCAGAACCAGGGAGCCACTTGCCCAAACCAGGCCCTCGCTTTCTGCACCAGGGCAGAGACAAAAGCACAGTCGGGAATCCTCTCAACCTGATCAGAGGTACCCCTCCGCCTCTTCCCAGCCGGGAGACAGCAGCCTCAGCGTCCTCGCAGCCCACGACGAGGGACTGGCCGGAGGGCCTGATGGCAGCTCTGGGGGCTCTGGCTGCCCGGCAGCGGGCTGACCTGACCTGGTACATGAGCAGGAGCAACCGCCCTGAGCTCAGGGCCCCACAGGATGGGGCAGGGGAGCAGGTGGCGGGGTGGTCTGAGCCCCATCTCAGAGGTCAGACTGCCCAGATCCCGAGCACCCGTGATGCCAGCACCTTCCACCACGACCCCTGGACAGACCGTGTGTAGGGAAGGCTACTTGCCAGGGCAGGCGTCTGAGGCTAGTCTCTCTGCTTCTTCCTTGCTCCTGCCTGTTCCGGCAGGTCCCACACCATTTGCTATGCTTTCTTCTCTTTGCTTGTTCCTTGGTGGATAAACTCGTGGATGCACTGATCTGATGGCAAGAACGTGCTGTGCATCACTGGACGTCTACACAGCCGGCACACTCCCCACCGGCCACAGGCCCCTGCACTCCCCACTCAGAAGCCACCTGAAATTAGTCTCCTCTGCCAACGGCCCAGCCAGGTCTTCCCTCTCCAGGAAACTGTGGGCAGAGAGGATCAGTAAGAGGGCAGAGAGTCTGCTGCATTCTTTGGTCAAAATTTTTAATAAAATTGCATCTTCCTGTACATTTAATTTTGCACACCTCATGAGGATGTAATTCACATCTTTCCATTTAAAAAAAAAGACACAAGGATTTATGGTACTTTTTTCTGCATATCCAAAGGAATCTCCATAAGGTTAAGCATTTCATAAATACCACTCGGTAGCAGGCAGTTTTTTAGAATGAAAATCACACTGTAAGTCATCCTAGTGAGAAGTCTCCTTAGGAGGAACTTTATAGAGCACTTCACTTCCCCTCGTTTCCTGACCAAGGCCATCTCTGCCTTCTAACCAGCTTCATTCACCCTCCTGGGCACCAGCGAGCACCGCACAGAAAGCCAGAGACCCCAGCCGTGACCTTGAGTAAGACTCTGGGTTCTGGCCTCCTCCCTTGCAGAGGAAAAGTCCTCAGGGTGACACTTTAGAAGATGTCGCCAGATCAAATCAGAACAGGAGAGCCAGACATGAAATATCTGTTGGATGAGCAGTGAACTAATAATAACCAACAGGAAAGGTAGTTCCAAATGGTATGATATTTAACAAATGGAAGAAGTCAGTAAGAACTGATTTTCTGTCTTTATGTTTGGATGAAACAGTAGGCCACACTACCATAAGAACTGATTTTTCTGTCTTTACATTTGGATGGAATGGTAGCCCATACTACCATTATTCCTCGGATATGCAGAAGCAAGCTAGTACAAAGTGCAGAGAGAAAAGAGAGTGAGAAAGTCTGCTGAACTCACGTGAGAAATAGGAGGTCAGCAGGTTCATGGACAGAGGTGGTGCCTGAATGAGTTGATGGGTCTTCAGCCCTTCACTTGGGGTTTGATGTTTAGCATCTCAGCTGAGATCGTGACTACAGATGAGGGCGGCAGAACTGTCTTATTTTAATTTTATACAGTTCTACTGCTCTCAACTGTAACCACCATCTCGACCGAGATGCTAAACATCAAAGCCCAAGAGAAGTTACAGGGGGCTTCCCAGGTGGCTCAGTGGTACAGAACCCGCCTGCCAGGGCAGGAGACATAAAAGACGTGAGTTCAGTCTCTGGGTCAGGAAGATCCCCTGGAGAAGGGCATGGCAACCCACTCCAGTATTCTTGCCTGGAGAATCCCTTAGACAGCGCAGCCTGGAGGGCTACGGTCCATAGAGTTGCAGAGTTGGACATGACTAAAGCGACTTAGCATGCATGCAATTTGACACAGGAGGAAGGTGAAACCCAATCATGCCTGCAAATTCACACAGATAGAGAAGCAAATAGAGCCCCCCACCACAAGGCTCTCCCTACCCCCTTCACAAAGCCCCCGCGCCAATTCTGTGTCCACCTCTATCCACCTCCACATCCCGCTGCCCAGGGAGAAATCTGATGCGCTGACACACACAGATGCTGTGGAGTCCTTCCTCCCAGGCTGCAGTACCAGTAGGACCAGAGGAGGCCCAAAAGAGGGGCAAGGAATCACCTCCCCACGGGAACTCAACTCTAAAATGTCGACAAGGACTCACGGAAATGGCCTAAACCACAAGAGGAATGGTCACCTTTGGAGAAGAAAATGAAGCCAGTGAGGTTGCGAATGTTTCCTCTGAAGAAACCTCCTGTAACAGAAAAGCTTGTGAAACCACCCTGTGAGGCACTGAGGTGAAAAATGAGGAAGGCAGTTCAGAAGTCTTGGTCCTTGAACTTTGGCAAATGCAGAGACCCGGACAGACGCCTGGTGGTTACAAGGGTTTGCGCTGGCTGAGCCCAGACTGTCAGAAAGGGTGATCCTGGAGGTGGGGCAAGGTGGAGAGGAAAAGGGGGGCCCAAGTCTTGGGGTGCAGGGCGAGGGCATCTGCTCTTCCACAGGCCCTGCCCGGGGTCCCCTCAGCCAGCACCGCCTGGACGGTGCCACCCCTCCAGGGTCTTTCTTCCCCAGGGACCAGCCCTGGGAACACAGGCCACGCCCCGAGGGGCTCTGAAGCCAGGATGCCCCCACACCCACCCCCTACACACCCCGCACCTACTGCGTGTCCAAAAGCCCAAAGACCCTCCCTCAGAGAAGGCTGTGTTTTCAAGAGATGCTAAGGGTGAAGCAAAGCGGAAATGGGAGAAAGGAGAGGCCAACGCCACCCACCACCACCTCTGGGACCCCAGCCCCCTCAACTGACCCCCAGGTGTCTGCAGGCCCCCACCTTCCTCTGAGCTTTGCTGCGACTGCCCCCAGCAGGGCCCAGTTCCCTCTCTCCACCCACCTCCCTGCTCGACCAGACACTAAGGGGGCTGCCAGGCCAGATTCAAATGCTGCCTCTACCTCAAAGCTGCAGCCTTTCCCAAAAGAAAAGAGGGTGTGGGCTTTGACTCCCTCGGGGTGTGGGCGCTGCCCGTCTGCTCCCCGAGCTCTCCAAGGTCAGCTCCTCCTCCATAGTGCTGCAGAGTGCAAGCTTGCCCTGTTCTCCACAGGACTCGTCGATGAATCCAAAAGACAAGGGGTTGAGGCAACGAAGAGACTTTATTTGGGAAGCTGGCTAACCAAGAAGACAGCAGGCTAACACCTCAAAATAACCATCTTGTCGGAGTCTGGATGCCAGCTTCTTTTAGAGATCCCAGACAGGGGGAGGTGAGGAAGCCAAAGGCCATTAGTCTTGCAAACATCTCCTAGAATGACAAGACTCAGGCAGGGGATATGTTAATTTCTTCCTTCCTGCCATCCCCAGGTGGACAGAGTTCTGAACAAAGTACTAGTTTAACAGTCAAGCGGAGGGAGAGGATTCTCTGAGGCAGGCTATTCTGTATGATTATAATAACAAAAGCAAGTCAAAGAAACATTTCCAACTTGGAGTCAGAATTGGCTTCTCCTGTGCAGCAGTAAGATTGAGGGGACATGTAGAATGCCCCCTCCAAGGTTGAGGAGTGAAGGAGACCTGTGCCCAGCAGGGGGGGAGCCCTCATACGTGCTGGTCCCTGATCTTTGTCATGAGAAGGACCATCGGCCTGTCCTCCCTCTCCTGCAGCAGACTAGGTGCAGACCTCCCTCGCCACCCTGCCTCCTCTTCCCTGGCACCCACATATCTCCTGCTGCCTTCAAGGGTGGTAGGGGCAGCTTAGCTAACCATATATATGTCCATCTCTTTCTCCAAATCAAGTACCATCTGGATTTTTTGAGGGGATAGGCATTTATACTGCTTCAAGAATCTCATGGGGACTTCCCTGGTGGTCCACTGGCTGAGACGCCATGGTCCCATTTCCAGTGGCCTGGTTGAGAAACCAGAGCCCGCATTTGTTGTTCAGTTGCTCAGTCATGTCCAACTCTCTGTGACCCCATGGACTGCAGCATGCCAGGCTTCCCTGTCCTTTACAGTTTCATGGAGTTTGCTGAAACTCATATCCATCCAACCATCTCATCCTCTGTTGTCCTCTTCTCCTCCTGCCTTCAATCTTTCCCAGCATCAGGGTCTTTTCCAGTGAGTTGCCTCTTCGCATCGAGTGGCCAAACTTTTGGAGCTTCAGCATCAGTCCTTCCAATGAATATTCAGGGTTGATTTCCTTTAGGATGGACTGGTTTGATCTCCTTGCAGTCCAAAGGACTCTCCCACATGCTGCAACTAAAGATCTCACCTGCCACAATGAAGATGGAAGATCCTGTGTCCTCAACTAAGACCTAGCACGCCAAATAAATAAGTAAAAAACATTAAAAAAAAAAAAAAAAAAGAATCTGATGAAAGCAACACACTGTCTCCAGAAAAATGCATCCAATGATAACCAACATATGTAGTGATTACTGGGTGCCATCTTATCAACTCATTCACAGTGAGGGAAGGATTGTTTAGACTCTGATTTGAAGATGAGGATCCTGAGTCAGGAGGTTAAGTGAGTTGTCCAGAATCATGTGGCCATGAAGAGACAGAGCCAGGAAGGACATAGCTGTTCCACCTCACAGGTCAGGCTCTTGACACACACATTATGCTACCCCAAAGCCCACTTGGAGTTCCAAGGAATTTTTGGCCCCCTATTAAGAAATGTTGTTCTAAATTATGTGACCTAAGATACTATTCCTTGAATGCACTGGGTTTCAAGAGCTATATGAAATCTTGCACACAGAAACAGGTTGAAAATTATTACTGTTCTCCATCATAGCTTTTTTCCTACTGCCAGGCCCTCATGCAGCACCTTCGTACCAAGTGTTCCCCAGAGGCTCATTCACTATCTTCACTCTTGGCCTTGAACCACTCTCCCTGGCGGGTAAGGCATCTTGTGCTGCCTGCTAAGTGACTTCGGTCATGTCCTACTCTTTGCAACCCCATGGACTATAGCCCGCCAGGCTCCTCTATCCATGGGATTCTCCAAGCAAGAATACTGGAGTGGATTGCCATGCCCTTCTCCAGGTGATCTTCCCAACCCAGGGCTTGAACCCGCATCTCTTATGTCTTGTGCAATGGCAGGCGGGTTCCTTACCACTAGCGCCACCTGGCAAAAAGGCGTCTTGCTGCCTCCTTTGTCCAAGCTTTCCTCCCCCATCCCTGCTCTGTGTTCCTTCAGCCCCACTCCTGACTTACTGCCAACCTTCGCAGGAACTTCTAGCTTGTACCTTGCCTCCTCCTCCTGACAATGATCTTGGACCTGTTATAAAGCAACATGGTCCTGGCGTGCTGCAGTCCATGGAGTCGCAAAGAGTTGGACACAACTTAGAGACTGAACAACATTGTGGCAAAAAGGGCGGGGGGGGGGGGGGGGGCGGCGGAGGGGGGCTCTTAATAATGAATTAGATTAGATCGGGTGTTCTGTTGAACTCTCAATGGCTGGCTCATGGTTTCTTATCATTAATATAAATCTCATCACTAATAAAAACCCATTTTGAAAATGACAGCCATGGTATGATGACTGGGGAATGTTGATCTCGACTGAACAACTTCATCCCAGGAAGGCCCTTGGAGTGGTGGTCTTCACAGGTGGGATGGGGGTCCAGCAGTAGGTGGTGCTGTCAGGGAGCAGAACATTCTAATAACATCTGAGAAGCTGGCAGACCCCACAGCCCCCTCTGTTTCTCTACTGGCTTCGATTTTTAGAGGGATCCCATTGAGAGCATCCTGCAGGGAAGTCAACGCAGACAAACTCATCAAACCATCCTGCATGTTAACTGGAGCCTGGAATTCCATGTTGCATTTCTCATGACATTAGCAGAGCACTCAGGCATCTCTCCGTGGAATTACAACCCTATTATGTACAATTGAGTATACATTACTCCTTATTTTCATGTCATTAGCTCAGATAAAGCTATTTCTAAAGCACTGAAGTATGTAAGAATTACTTAGGGGCAGAAAAGGCTGAATCAGGGAAGAAAGACGCAAAACATCAGGCCATAGCGGCTATAGTTTTAGCGACATATTCACATGTTGACTGGAGCAATTAAACATAAACCAAGACAGATCGTTGTATTTATTTCCACTTTCACTATTTTTCCAGTCAATTCTGGATCTGAACTCACCTGCACAAAAAGTGTGTCACAGCGGTCCCATATCTGAGAAGTGCTCTAAACATGACTCTGCCTCTTCTAATCCATGTCTATGTAGATTTCCTTGCAAGAAAGATACAAGCCTTGGGGCCAGATTAGGGGGAGGAGTGGAGTTTTTCCCAATACTCAGAATCCCCCGTTTTTAAATGAGGACAACTGCCAGTTACACTGAATTGTTTCAGTAGAATGTCTAGGAATATGGGCGATGCAGTGAGGTGAGCAGCTGGACGGTTGTCACAAAGGTGCAAATCCTGACTTCATTGCAGGGTCATTGGCTCTTCTCTTTTGGTCTCACCTTTCTCATCTGAAAAATGGGGCTAAAATTTTTCTTATTGCATGGATTTTCTCAAGAATTAACTGAGATAAAATGCATAAGACTTAGCTCAGTGTAGCGTATATAGTGGGCTTCCTTGTGGCATTAGTGGTAGAGAACCTGCTTGCCTGCTGATACAGGAGACAGACAGACTTGAGCTTGATCCCTGGGGTCGGGAAGGTCCCCTGGAGGAGGGCATGGCAACCCACTCTAGTAATCTTGCCTGGAGAATCTCATGGACAGAGGAACCTGGCGGGCTACAGTTCATGGGGTCCCAAAGAGTCAGATGCGACTGAAGTAACTTAGCATACATGCAGGATGGATAGTAAACATTTGATGAATGCTTTCTATTTTTTATTATTCACTTCAGTTCAGTTCAGTCGCTCATTGGTGTCCAACTCTTTGCGACCCCATGAATTGCAACACACCAGGCCTCCGTGTCCATCAGCAACTCCCGGAGTTCACCCAAACTCATGTCCATCGAGTCAGTGATGCCATCCAGCCATCGCATCCTCTGTAGTCCCCTTCTCCTCCTGCCCCCAATCCCTCCCAGCATCAGAGTCTTTTCCAATAAGTGAACACTTCGCATGAGGTGGCCAAAGTACTGGAGCTTCAGCTTTAGCATCATTCCTTCCAAAGAACACCCAGGACTGATCTCCTTTAGAATGGACTGATTGGAGCTCCTTGCAGTCCAAGGGACTCTCAAGAGTCTTCTCCAACACCACAGTTCAAAAGCATCAATTCTTTGGTGCTCAGCTTTCTTCACACTCCAAATCTCACGTCCATACATGACCACTGGAAAAACCATAGCCTTCACTAGATGGATCTTTGTTGGCAAAGTAATGTCTCTGCTTTTCAATATACTGTTTCGGTTGGTCATAACATTCCTTCCAAGAAGTGAGCATCTTTTAATTTCATGGCTGCAGTCACCATGTGCAGTGATTTGGAAGCCCCAAAAAATAAAGTCTGACACTGTTTCCATTGTTTCCCCATCTATTTCCATGAAGTGATGGGACCAGATGCCATGATCTTCGTTTTCTGAATATTGAGCTTTAAGCCAAATTTTTCACTCTCCTCTTTCACTTTCATCAAGAGACATTTTAGTTCCTCTTCACTTTCTGCCATAAGGGTGGTGTCATCTGCATATCTGAGGTTATTGATATTTCTCCCGGCAATCTTGATTCCAGCTTGTGCTTCTTCCAGTCCAGCGTTTCTCATGATGTACTCTGCATATAAGTTAAATAAGCAGGGTGACAATATACAGCCTTGACATACTCCTTTTCCTATTTGGAACCAGTCTGTTGTTCCATGTCCAGTTCTAACTGTTGCTTCCTGACCTGCATACAGATTTCTCAAGAGGCAGGTCAGGTGGTCTGGTATTCCCATCTCTTTCAGAATTTTCCACAGTTGATTGTGATCCACACAGTCAAAGGCTTTGGCATAGTCAATAAAGCAGAAATAGATGTTTCTCTGGAACTCTCTTGCTTTTTCCGTGATCCAGCAGATGTTGGCCATTTGATCTCTGGTTCCTCTGCCTATTCTAAAACCAGCTTGAACATCTGGAAGTTCATGGTTCACGTATTGCTGAAGCCTGGCTTGGAGAATTTTGAACATTGCTTTACTAGTGTGCGAGAAGAGTGCAATTGTGCGGTAGTTGGAGCATTCTTTTGCATTGCCTTTCTTTGGGATTGGAATGAAAAGTGACCTTTTCCATTCCTGTAGTCACTGCTGAGTCTTCCAAATTTGCTGGCATATTGAGTGCAGCACTTTCACAGCATCATCTTCCAGGATTTGAAGTAGCTCAAGTGGAATTCCATCACCTCCACTAGCTTTGTTCATAGTGATGTTTTCTAAGGCCCACTTGACTTCACATTCCAGGATGTCTGGCTCTGTGTGAGTGATCACACCATCATGATTATCTGGGTCATGATGCTCTTTTTTGTACAGTTCTTCTGTGTAGTCTTGCCACCTCTTCTTAACATCTTCTGCTTCTGTTAGGTCCATACCATTTCTGTCCTTTATTGAGCCCATCTTTGCACGAAACTCTCCCTTGGTATCTCTAATTTTCTTGAAGGGATCTCTAGTCTTTCCCATTCTGTTGTTTTCCTCTATTTCTTTGCATTGATTGCTGAGGAAGGCTTTCTTATCTCTCCTTGCTATTCTTTGGAACTCTGCATTCAGATGCTTATATCTTTCCCTTTCTCCTTTGCTTTTTGCTTCTCTTCTTTTCACAGCTATTTGTAAGGCCTCCCCATTACAGCCATTTTGTTTTTTTGCATTTCTTTTCCATGGGAGGAGTTACTCAATGTTCAAGGTCAGGAGGGGCGGCTGTGAAGAGATACCCCTCATCCAAGGTAAGGAGCAGCGGCTGTGCTTTGCTGGAGCAGCCGTGAAGACATACCCCACATCCAAGTAAAGAGAAACCCAGGTAAGATGGTAGGTGTTGTGAGAGGCATCAGAGGGCAGACTCACAAACCATAATCACAGAAAACTAGTCAATCTAATCACAGGGACCACAGCCTTGTCTAACTCAATGAAACTAAGCCATGCTGTGGGGGGCCACCCAAGACGGGCGGGTCATGGTGGAGAGGTCTGACAGAGCATGGTCCACTGGAGAAGGGAATGGCAAACCACTTCAGTATTCTTGCCTTGAGAACCCCATGAACAGTATGAAAAGGCAAAATGGTAGGATACTGAAAGAGGAACTCCCCAGGTCGGTAAGTGCCCAATATGCTACTGGAGATCAGTGGAGAATAACTCCAGAAAGAATGAAGGGATGGAGCCAAAGCAAAAACAATACCCAGTTGTTGATGTGACTGGTGATAGATGCAAGGTTCGATGCTGTAATGATCAATATTGCATAGGAACCTGGAATGTTAGGTCCATGAATCAAGGCAAACTGGAAGTGGTCAAACAGGAGATGGCAAGAGTAAACGTCGACATTCTAGGAATCAGGGAACTAAAATGGACTGGAATGGGTGAATTTAACTCAGATGACCATTATATCTACTACTGTGGGCAGGAATCCCTTAGAAGAAATGGAGTAGCCATCATGGTCAACAAAAGAGTCCGAAATGCAGTACTTGGATGCAATCTCAAAAATGACAGAATGATCTCTGTTCATTTCCAAGGCAAACCATTCAATATCAAGGTAATCCAAGTCTATGCCCCACCAGTAACACTGAGGAAGCTGAAGTTGAACGGTTCTATGAAGACCTACAAGACCTCTTAGAACACCCAAAAAAGATGTCCTTTTCATTATAGGGGACTGGAATGCAAAAGTAGGAAGTCAAGAAATACCTGGGGTAACAGGCAAAATTGGCCTTGGAATACAGAATGAAGCAGGGCAAAGACTAATAGAGTTTTGCCAAGAAAATGCACTGGTCATAGCAAACACCCTCTTCCAACAACACAAGGGAAGACTCTACACATGGACATCACCAGATGGTCAACACCAAAATCAGATTGATTATATTCTTTGCAGTCAAAGATGGAGAAGCTCTATACAGTCAGCAAACACAATACCAGGAGCTGACTGAGGCTCAGATCATGAACTCCTTATTGCCAAATTCAGACTTAAATTGAAGAAAGTAGGGAAAACCACTAGACCATTCAGGTATGACCTAGCTCAAATCCCTTATGATTATACAGTGGAAGTGAGAAATAGATTTAAGGGACTAGATCTGATAGATAGAGTGCCTGATGAACTATGGACGGAGGTTCATGACATTGGACTGGGATCAAGACCTTTCCCATGGAAAAGAAATTATTATTATTACCAGGTTATAAATGTAGGCAATTCCTAACTATTTTGAGTTCAGTCTTCTTATCCACAGAGTAGAAGTAATAACAATGCCTGTATCACAGCATTACTCTGAGGATGGAAAATGGTGATGGCTGTTGCTGTTGTTACCACTGTAGGTCAAGAGGTCCAGGTGAGCTTCTGGTGGATGGAAGATTCCATTCTCATCCTGAAGAATGAGGAGGGTAATGAGGTTCATCCTACAGGAGAGAAAGCATCAGGGAGGACCTTGGATGCATCCATGTGATGCCATCACCTGAGGACAGAGAGAGTGCAGGGCCCGGGTGGTCAACAGGGTGGGGCGTATGATGATGTCATCAGAGCAGCTTGGCAGGAGCAAGGAGATGTGGCCAGATGGAGGAGGACTTGACCTACAGGTGGCGGTCTACATGGACCCCTGTGCCAGCCACATGCTGAGGTGTGAGCTGACCAAGAAAGGCTGCTGGAGGAAGAAAAGCGAGGCAGTCAGCTCTCCTTGAGGTTCTGCAAAGAAAATGCAGAGAGAGATGAGAACAACTCTCCCAGTGGCTGGCACAGCTCCTCTTCTGCTCCACCTCTCCACTTGGTGACCTTGGTGAGAGGGTCATCAATGACTACCTTTGCCCATGAAGTCATTGACCCTTAGGTTATCCATAGACCTAAGTCCTCCTGGCAGATCAAAGGCTCCAACTGAAGAACAAAGTCATGTAGCTGCTGAGTCAACCTCCCAACCAAAGTCAAGACCAAATCTAGCATGGTGAAGAGGAACTGGCTGGCGACCCCTGGTAGAGCCTGTGTATGGGGTCCAGGGGTGATGTGGGGGGTCAAGGGAGTGGTATTCATGGAACAAGGGGTTGCTGTGGTTTCCAGGGTGGAATGAAGTCTTATTCTTTTGTGTTTCAATGATCTGAAAGGCCAAAATAAAAGACAGAGAATACAGTTACCTTAAGTTTCTCTCATGGATCAAATCTTCTGGATGATCAGCTAGCCAACTAAAAACTTGACTGGGGACATCTCTGCAAGCCCAGGACATGTTTCCCCTTTTTGGCTTGGCAATCACTACCCACACAGGGCAGGTCTGCGGGTTTGGGAAGCACAGACTCATCACCAGCCTGCTCAGAATGCTGCAGGCTGCAAACGAGAAACTGCATCCTCAGAAAACACCTGATCAAAGAGCAATCATCTGTTCCTCTCACCGTCCTGCTCGCAGACCGACCACCTTGAAAGGATAGAAGGGGAAAAAAGAAAGCAAGAAAGATGGGAAAAGAGATCGTGTTACATTGACACAAGCTTCCACGAAAATTACCTGGTAATTTACCCTGGCAGTTAAAGAAAAGTGTCTGTTTTATGATCATCCTATCAAAATCCCCCCTGAGGTTTGTCAGTGTGATTTCAGGAGATGAAAACAGGATACCCAGTTGAGGTTTCCATCAGCTGTCAGTCAAGTGCTGTGCATCGCCCACTTTGCATCCTGTAATTAAATCCGTGAGCCCTTCAGACGGTCTCTGCTTCTAAATTACGTGAGCTGAGGATCTTTCCAATTGCTGTTGCCACTGTCTGCCTTGAGAAATGGTGGGAACAAAGTAGTCACGTCCATCTGGGAATTGTCGTCAACCTGGGATACCATAGGTATGAGCCATAAGCAGCTATGAGCAAGGTTTATAAATGGAGTGTCCTCTGTGTCAGGTCCTACAGAGATTAGCACTAGAAAGGCTTTGGCATGGCTCTTTAGAGCTCATATTTGAAATGAACGGGCTCCTAACTTACTTTCCATGTGGCAAATGTATTAGGAGACCAAGAAGATATGAGGCTATTAATACCATGTATAAAACAGGGAACTAGAGGGAACCTACTGCAGGGCATAGAAACTGTACTTAATGCTCTGTGGTGACCTGAATGGGAAAGAAATCCAGGAAAGAGGGGACATGTGGACATGTACAGCTGATTCACTTTGCTGTACAGTAGAAAGCAGCACGATGTTGTAAAGCAACTATATTAAAGTGAAGTTGCTCAGTCATGTCTGACTGTTTGCGACCCCCTTGGACTGTAGCCCACCAGGCTCCTCTGTCCATGGAATTTTCCAGGCAAGAATACTGGAGTGGGTTGCTATTTCCTTCTCCGGGGGATTTCCCCAACCCAGGGGACAAACCTGGGTCTCCCGCATTGCAGGCAGATGCTTTACCATCTGAGCCCTCAGGGAAGCCCTATACTCCAAAGAAATTAATTTGAAAAGAAAAAAAATCAAAGAAAAATCAAGGACTCCATAGCATCACAGTTAAAAAGATGAACCCATTCCCTGTTTCAAATGCTGACTCCCCCACTGCTGAGCTGCTGTCTCAAGCAAGTTACTTAACTCAGCGACGGGCATCGTTCCATTATCGGTAAATAGGCATCGCATTAGTGGTTTAGAAACCCTCCCTTGTGAGATTATCAAGGGACTGAAGTATACACAGAGAGTGTACAGGATGAAAACTCAATAAATATTATCTATTATTAGCATTCGCTTGCTTGTGAGCCAACCACCAGAGTTTCACAGCCTGCAGAAGGGCTTTGCTGTGTGATGAATGAAGCACAGCATTTAAATGTCTCTCCCACCTCCTGATCTGTGTCTCTGGACCAGTCAAGTTTCTGAGTCTTCGTTTTCTCCTGGTCAGGTGCTGAGAATCATGATACCAGCCTCGAAGGCGCAGTCGTGGCAGCTGGACAGACTGATGCGAGTCTCCACGAGTGCCCACAGATGGTGCCACTCTGCTTCCTCCATTGCAGAGGAAAGTGCGGAGACTGAAAGCCCAGCTCAGTGAGTGGAGGGTGTACCATGTGTCCTTCCTGAAAGGCTCTGAGAAGCTTGGACTCCAGTCTGGATGCAGTGGCGCTTAAGGGGAACTCTAACGGAAACACTCCAAAGTCTCCTCCAGGGAAAACAATAGCACGGACACTCTTGTCAAATCTTCTGTATAATTTCAAGTGGTTTGCAGTCCCTCTGAGGCCCAGCCATGGACCCCTCATCCATAAAAATATGCAATAGATAACAAAAGACCAAAAAGGACTGTGAGCAGGAAACAGACACATCTAAAGAGGAACAGCATTTATTCATAAGTGTGTGAACAGAATCCCATTATTGATATACGTTTATTAATCAGTTCAGTTCAGTTCAGTCACTCAGCCGTGTCCGACTCTTTGTGACCCCATGAATTGCAGCACGCCAGGCCTCCCTGTCCATCACCATCTCCCAGAGTTCACTCAGACTCACGTCCATTGAGTCCATGATGCCATCCAGCCATCTCATCCTCTGTCGTCCCCTTCTCCTCCTGCCCCCAATCCCTCCCAGCATCAGAGTCTTTTCCAATGAGTCAACTCTTCACATGAGGTGGCCAAAGTACTGGAGCTTCAGCTTTAGCATCATTCCTTCCAAAGAAATCCCAAGGTTGATCTCCTTCAGAATGGACTGGTTGGATCTCCTTGCAGTCCAAGGGACTCTCAAGAGTCTTCTACAACACCACAGTTCAAATGCATCAATTCTTTGGCGCTTAGCCTTCTCCACAGTCCAACTCTCACATCCATACATGACCACTGGAAAAACCATAGCCTTGACTAGACGGACCTTAGTCGGCAAAGTAATGTCTCTGCTTTTGAATATGCTATCTAGGTTGGTCATAACTTTTCTTCCAAGGAGTAAGCGTCTTTTAATTTCATGGCTGAAATCACCATCTGCAGTGGTTTTGGAGCCCAAAAAAATAAAGTCTGACACTGTTTCCCCATCTATTTCCCATGAAGTGATGGGACCGGATGCCATGATCTTCGTTTTCTGAATGTTGAGCTTTAAGCCAACTTTTTCACGCTCCTCTTTTACTTTCATCAAGAGGCTTTTTAGCTCCTCTTCACTTTCTGCCAGAAAGGTGGTGTCATCTGCATATCTGAGGTTATTGATATATCTCCCGGCAATCTTGATTCCAGCTTGTGCTTCTTCCAGTCCAGCGTTTCTCATGATGTACTCTGCATAGAAGTTAAATAAGCAGGGTGACAACATACAGCCTTGACATACCCCTTTTCCTATTTGGAACCAGTCTGTTGTTCCATGTCCAGTTCTAACTATTGCTTCCTGACCTGCATACAGATTTCTCAAGAGGCAGGTCAGGTGGTCTGATATTCCCATCTCTTTCAGAATTTTCCACAGTTGATTGTGATCCACACAGTCAAAGGCTTTGGCATAGTCAATAAAGCAGAAATAGATGTTTTTCTGGAACTCTCTTGCTTTTTCCGTGATCCAGCGGATGTTGGCCATTTGATCTCTGGTTCCTCTGCCTTTTCTAAAACCAGCTTGAACATCAGGGAGTTCACGGTTCACATATTGCTGAAGCCTGGCTTGGAGAATTTTGAGCATTACTTTATTAGTGTGTGAGATGAGTGCAATTGTGCGGTAGTTGGAGCATTCTTTGGCATTGCCTTTCCTTGGAATCGGAATGAAAAATGACCTTTTCGAGTCTTGTGGCCGCTGCTGAGTTTTCCAAATTTGCTGGCATATTGAGTGCAGCACTTTCACAGCAGTATCTTTCAGGATTTGAAACAGCTCAACTGGAATTCCATCACCTCCACTAGCTTTGTTCGTAGTGATGCTTTCTAAGGCCCACTTGACTTCACATTCCAAGATGTCTGGCTCTAGATTAGTGATCACATCATCATGATTATCTGGGTCGTGAAGATCTTTTTTGTACAGTTCTTCCGTGTATTCTTGCCACCTCTTCTTAATATCTTCTGCTTCTGTTAGGTCCATACCATTTCTGTCCTTTATCGAGCCCATCTTTGTATGAAATGTTCCCTTGGTATCTCTAATTTTCTTGAAGAGATCTCTAGTCTTTCCCATTCTGTTGTTTTCCTCTATTTCTTTGCATTGATTGCTGAAGAAGGCTTTCTTATCTCTTCTTGCTATTCTTTGGAACTCTGCATTCAGATGCTTATATCTTCCCTTTTCTCCTTTGCTTTTCACCTCTCTTCTCATAGCTATTTGTAAGGCCTCCCCAGACAGCCATTTTGCTTTTTTGCATTACTTTTCCATGGGGATGGTCTTGATCCCTGTCTCCTGTACAATGTCATGAACCTCATTCCATAGTTCATCAGGCACTCTATCTATCAGATCTAGGCCCTTAAATCTATTTCTCACTTCCACTGTATAATCATAAGGGATATGATTTAGGTCATACCTGAATGGTCTAGCGGTTTTCCCTACTTTCTTCAATTTGAGTCTGTATTTGGCAATAAGGAGTTCATGATCTGAGCCACAGTCAGCTCCCGGTATTGTTTTTGTTGACTGTATAGAGCTTCTCCATCTTTGGCTGCACAAGAATATAATCAATCTGATTTTGGTGTTGACCATCTGGTGATGTCCATGTGTAGAGTCTTTTCTTGTGTTGTTGGAAGAGGGTGTTTGCTATGACCAGTGCATTCTCTTGGCAAAACTCTATTAGTCTTTGCCCTGCTTCATTCTGCATTCCAAGGCCAAATTTGCCTGTTACTCCAGGTGTTTCTTGACTTCCTGCTTTTGCATTCCAGTCCCCTATAGTGAAAAGGACACCTTTTTTGGGTGTTAGTTCTAAAAGGTCTTGTAGGTCTTCACAGAACTGTTCAACTTCAGCTTCTTCAGCGTTACCGGTTGTGGCATAGACTTGGATTACTGTGATATTGAATGGTTTGCCTTGGAAATGAACAGAGATCATGCTGTCGTTTTTGAGATTGCATCCAAGTACTGCATTTCAGACTCTTCTGTTGACCATGATGGCTACTCCATTTCTTCTGAGGGATTCCTGCTTGCAGTAATAGATATAATGGTCATCTGAGTTAAATTCACCCATTCCAGTCCATTTTAGTTCGCTGATTCCTAGAATGTCGACGTTCACCCTTGCCATCTCTTGTTTGGGTTTGACCACTTCCAATTTGCCTTGATTCATGGACCTAACATTCCAGGTTCCTATGCAATATTGCTGTTTACAGCATTGGATCTTGCTTCTATGACCAGTCACATCCACAACTGGGTATTGTTTTTGCTTTGGCTCCATCCCTTCATTCTTTCTAGAGTTATTTCTCCACTGATCTCCAGTAGCATATTGGGCACCTACTGACCTGGGGAGTTCCTCTTTTGGTATCCTATTATTTTGCCTTTTCATACTGTTCATGGTGTTCTCAAGGCAAGAATACTGAAGTGGCTTGCCATTCCCTTCTCCAGTGGACCACATTCTGTCAACCCCTCCACCATGACCCACCTGTCTTGGGTTGCCCCACAGGCATGGCTTGGTTTCATTGAGTTAGACAGGGCTGTGGTCCTAGTGTGATTAGATTGACTAGTTTTCTGTGAGTATGGTTTCAGTGTGTCTGCCCTCTGATGCCCTCTTGCAACACCTACCATCTTACTTGGGTTTCTCTTACCTTCAGCATGGGGTGTCTCTTCATGGCTGCTCCAGCAAAGCACAGCCGCTGCTCCTTACCTTGGATGAGGGGTATCTCCTCACCACCGCCCTTCCTGACCTTCAACGTGGGATAGCTCCTCTAGGCCCTCCTGCGCCTGCGCAGCCACTGCTCCTCTGGTTGCTCCTCCCCGCCGCCGGCCCTGGCCTCGGGCTCAGGATGGCTCCTCAGGGTCACCTGCCCTGGCCTCGGGCGCGAGGTGGCTTCTCCCGGCTGCCCCTGACCTTGGACGCAGGATGTCTCCTCCCGGCCACCACTGACCTTGGACGTGGGGTGGCTCCTCCTGGCCTTTCCTGCGCCGTCGCAGCCTGGCACTCTGGGCCGCTGTCCCTGACTTCGGACATGGGGTAGCTCTTGGCCGTGCTTAGTGCGCAGGCCCGCTGCCGCCGCCGCCGCCTGCACTTAGTGCGCCAGCCCCCGCCTAATACATGTTATGATTTTAAGTGGGCTTTCCCCATGACTCAGGAATAAAGAATCTGCCTCCCAATGCAGGAGATGCTGGAGACATGGGTTCAATCCCTGGGTAGGGAAGATACCCTGGAAAAGGAAATGGCAACCCGCTCCAGTATTCTTGCCTGGGAAATCCCATGGACAGAGGAGACTGGTGGCCTAAAGTCCATGGGGTCTCAGAGAGTCAGACACAACTTAGTACACACACACACACACACACACACACACACACACACACGATTTTAAATATTATTAGTTCCCACATAAAATGAAACTAAGGAAGAATTCTATTCCTAATCCTCTGAAAGGAAGGTCAAAAAAACTTGATTTTTTTTTTAATCTCACCCTCTCCTCCCCTCTCCCCATAAAAACTTGATTTTTACCTAATCTTCTATGTTCCATGATAACAACTGCACAAACATCATGAACCCTGAAAATTATATGATTTCTGTGACTATAAAGCAATGAAAATAGTTATTATAGGAAGATGATGAGGTTATAGGTGATTTTAAAATCTTTATTCAGGGTATGTTTTATTATACCACCAACTCAATGGACATGAGTTTGAGCAAACTCTGGGAGATAGTGAAAGACAGGCAAGCCTAGAGTGTTGCAGTCCGTGGGGTCGCAAAGAGTCAGACAGCACTTAGCGACTGAACAACACACAGAATGAATTATTAGCTGTATACATAATATTTTAAATTGTGTTTCTCCCTAACTCAGAGTTGCTCTGTTTTCCTTGATAAAAATTAATAGAAAATGAAATAAATCTCCTGACACCTTGCCCTTTGACTGCTTCTCTTCCACTGAATGCTTCTAGAAAATAGTCATGGGATCTCAGAGTTCAAAGTAACATCTGAGGTCATCTTATCCAAAGACAACCACCCACAATGTACTTAGGACGTGATAGTCCAGTGATGGGTAACTCACTTCAAAACAGAATTCCCCGGTGTTGGATGAAACGTATACTGAGCTGAAGGTTGTACTCTCCGCAGTGCAAAACAAAGGTTTAATTCTTCCCTTTAGAGCCACAGAGAACATGAGCATTCCTTGTATTTTTCTTAAAATAATAATCTATCAGCTCATTACAGACTGCTCTTAAAATACCTCCACCACACCATCTCAGAGGCCCCAGTCCAGCACATGCCAGGGTTGATTCAAAGCCCAGCCATAGCATCCTTCTGTCTTATCAGGCCATCCTTCCATTTCCACCACATTGATTTTACTACACTAATTACCACAATGGGTGTATGGAGGCAGGGACTCCGTAGGTAAAGATGATTGTCTTACCACTTGAAATTTCAAGAGGAGAACCTCCAGGCACAGTTAACAAACAGCCCTGTATGAGTAGGAGCCAGACATCGCCAGGGGCAGCTCAGCCACTTGTGGAGGTGAATCAGACAGCACCAGATCAAAGAAGACAAATGTGTCCTCCAGGGAGAGATCTGATGGAGAGGATAAACATACATTCAAAGCTGGGAAAACCTGGAACCTCAAGATGAGATCCCAACTTAAAAAGGTGAGATCAGTCAGCAACCCTGCTGTGAGGAGGGCTGGTATATCTGGAGCTGGTTCTTGTTGGATACAGACCACGTGGTCCTTAGAAGGGATGACTTGGACCAGGAATGGAACCAGGATGACTGGAAGTCTCCCCGCTCGGTAGTGGTGTGACGAAGCCCGGCTCCGTAACCCTCTCAACCAGTCAGAGCGCTGCTTATCAGTTCCATCTGAAGATGATCACCCTTGGGCAATGAAGATCAGGTAACATATACGAGCCCCTACGTGTGCAAGTACCATCTGGCACGGAGTGAGATGCTTGCATCTTGTCCATGTCATTGGTATTGTCTGAGAGCTTCTGGTGCCCAAACTTAGCCTGTTTTCTGAGTGTGTTTTAACCCACTTCCCTCCCGAGGGCAGAGTTCTCAGCTGCATCAACCCAGATTTCAGGATTTCTCGGGAGACCCCTAATTACAAACAGCCTGTCCCTTTGTCCCATTGGTAAATTCATCTGTCCAGGTTTCCTGATGGTTTGTTCAGAAAACAACTTGTTCATCTTCAAGGAACCCAGAGGACTCTGGACCACTGGGATCTTCAGAGCCTCCCAGATGCTGTAGTGTAGACAACACAGCACCCTGGGGACTTGTCTGAGGGCGCTGAGGCAGAGGGGAGACACTGGGCAGTGATACGGAGGACAGAGAAGCATCTCAGCTGAGCTGAGGGCTGGGCGTGAAGCCGTAGCAGAGAGAGAGTCACAAGTCTGCTCCCCGTCATGGTCAGGGGAAGAGCCAGGGAAAAATAGAGATCTGTGCTCGACACTCTACGAGTCTGGACACAAACAAAAGCCAGCACAGTACCAGTTAACCAAGGTTTGCGCTCAGCAGGGGCAGGGGTCATTCTTTAGCTTTGGGCTGTTCAAGGTCCTCCATCTGGTGCGCTTTGGAACCACTGCACATGAGCCCAGGCTCCGGACTCCCCTCCACGGGGACTTGATACTTAAGGCAGCAACAGGGCTCCTCCAGACTGCTCCACGGCGGCAGGTATTGCGTGTGAGGCAAGCGGGCTAGAGGGACCAGGCACTTGGTCCTCCAGCAGCCCGAGTGGTTGGCTCAGTGGTCCGGTGGCCACATGGGGAGAGGCGGCTGCAGCCACAGGCTGCTGGAGAGGCAGATGGCAGAGACGGGAAGGAGACGGAGGAGGAGGAGGGTTGGTGACGCAGAGCACAGGGAGGCTCAGTGTTACAGACGGAGCATCCTGTCCACCCATTAGCCACGGGCTCTGCAATTGTACTCTTCATTCTACACAGACTATGTTTGAGCCTGTCTTCGTTGCATCATATTGCTCCAGGATCCAGGGGCAGGGGTCGTGGAAATGGGAGGCAGGGGCTGACGTGGAGGACCCACCGTTCCCGTGAGGGGACAGAGAGACATCCTTCCAACAAGCCAAGCTCCATCCTGGAGGGAGCACGGGGGGAACAGCCTGACTCAGGCCTCAGCCTAGCCCTGGACCACATGGAGACTAAGCTGCGAGGCAGTAGAGCAGGGGAGAGAGGAGACCCCAACCAAGAGGGAGGAGGAGCGTTTTATGGAAGCTGGGGGGACACGGGGCCAGCTCACCCCCAGCATCCCATCACACTGCCCTCCCCTCACCCCTGTTATATATACTGAGTATTTCACTACAGCCTAACCTGCTTGAGGCCCTGTGTTAAGATGAGTCTAACCCAAAGAGGAAAGGCTAAAAAGCACGGACGTAAAAACTCCTCGTGGATCTCAGCACATGTGCTAGGAGCAGGGAGACCAGAACTCACCCTGAGCCATGCTGCTGGGCCAGCCGGAGCACAGGTCAGAGGCAGCCAGTGTCTGGGAGCCTGGGAGCTGAAAATGGAAGGCAACGCAGAAGGGCCACCATGCACGGTGAAGAAGCCACACTCCTCGCTGATGAACAAAAGCCATGTTTGAAGCAAAAAGAAAGATCTCCAAGTGAAAAAGTAGTATTGAATCCTGGCACTCTCTCTCAATCGGTTGGCCGTGTCCAACTCTTCTGTGACCCTAGAGACTGCAGCTTGCCACGCTCCTCTGTCCATGAGATTTCCCAGGTGAGAATACTGGAGTGGAATGCTATTTTCTCTTCCAGGGGATCTTCCTGATTCAGGGATCAAACCTGCGTCTCCTGCACCGGCAGGCAGATTCTTTACCACTAAGCCATTGGGAAAGCCCATTGAATGTTTAGGAATTTAAAACAAAACATGGGATGTCTGGTTAACCACTAGATAACAAAGGATTGACATGGAAAGGAAAAAAGTTATTAAAGAACTGAACTTGAGAGCTGTCAGGATACAATAGGCAAGAATCTGATAAATTTTGTCCAGATGGCCAAGAACCAAATAATGTATTTCCCAAATCACCTATCATTTGCCCCAAAATATAGGAAATATCACTGCCATTTACCAATTGACTTAACACTGCATCAGGTGACATAATGAATGGGGACTTCTTAGCCAAAAAGACGTCCTGTATTTCTCAGCAATGCTTTCAGACTCTGCAAACTAATTAATTCAAAATCTGTTTTGTCTGGTCCCTTGTGTTCTCAATTAATGAGAGCTTCATGCAGTCCATCCAGGTAACAACTTCACATATCCTCTTCATTTCCTCCAGTACTCAGAGCCAAAGGGCTTCCAACAAAAAAAAAAAAAGAAAGAAAGAAAAGAAAATATTCATTTTTGAAAAAATATTAGATCTACACATCCAAATATCATCAGAAAGAATCTGAGGATGGGCCGCCACAAACCATTTCAACTCCAAAGGTCTCTTCATTTCTCCTTCAGTTATCAGACCAGGTCTCTGAATTTTAGTGTAGAAACCATGGTCTCAGAATGGAAGGAGAGAGTCTCAGAGCTTACCTGGGATGGAATGGATTTCAGAACCAGGAAGTCCAACAGACTGGCTTTGCAGGACAAGAAACGCCAGTCCGGACCAGAATTGGTATCCAAAACCAGGGGAGACATGAATGATGGTTCTGGAGCTCACATTCTGGGGATGTCAATGTCTGACTTCTGCTCGATTTGGAAAGGTTTTATGGGAAGGCTGGAATTTGGGTGGGAGAAGATAGTGAGAAAGGATGAGAATTTGAAGGTAGATGACTGCCTTTTCAGACAAACCCCTCTATTAACTTTTTCTCCATATTTGTTTTCTTTGACCTTTTTTAAGCATCCCAGGAAAATTACAAGCTGACATGACACCACATGTCTGTGGTGAGTTCTGTCTGCCTGGGAGGAACAGAATATAGTAAAATCACGATCGCAGGGCCACACAGGTGAAGACAACATCAGCGTCTGTGTTAACCTATGCACCATTACAGCCACCATCTAGGAGCACGTTTTGGAAATGTTAGACTAAGCAGGTTCTTTTCTAATAATTCTCAAAATAAATCTGCAAAGTAGATACTACCATTAGCTTTAGGAATCTAAGATTAATCTAAATCCCTGTTTAACAGATGTGGAACATGATATTCAGACAGGCTAAGTCGTTTGCTGATTTCCCACTAGCTCATAAAAGACAGAAATGAGATTCCCGTGGATTTTTTTGAGTTCGTCAGTCCTCTCTCCCTCTCAGTCTTCCTCTCCCTGCCTCCCTTTCTCTGTCTCTCTTCCTCTCCCTGGTCTGCCTCTCCTATAAAGTCCAGCTCTTTCAGTCTTATGGATTTCAGCCTGGCCCCAAGGCAGTGAAATTCACAGAAGTAATATCAAGACTTCTTATGCAATTTTACTATGATTGGTGTGGAAATCTTAAGATCCCTGGGGTAATGAAAATCACATCTCAGTAGAACAGAGATGAGAGAGAGAGAGAGAAAGCAGGGTGGGGGGAGACTGAGACACACAGAGAGATGAATTCATTAACATTTTAAGAAAGCAGAGGCTCAAGGTGCCAGTCCTTCTGAAAATTTCATTTCACCTCTGTTTCTGGACTGTCTTGTATTCCTTTCCCTTGAGGCTCCTGGCCCGCCCTATCAGGCATCAGATGACCCCCAGCCTAGGACAGATGCCCCTGACTGCAGTTGGCATGGCCTGAAGCCGGCCAGCTGGGGCAGGCAGGCGGGCGCTCCACATGTCCTCAGCCCCGGCCAGCCCTGGGAGCGCCTCATGGGGACACAGATGCCACAAGCCGCCCTCTGCTGCACCAGCTCCTCTCACAGGGATGAGCTGGCGGCGGCAGGCATCTGTCCCCCTGCTCCCCCGGGGGCCGAGACTGACCCTGGTTGCTTCCACCAGCTTCTCTTTGTTGCCACCCTCCCTGCCCTCTCTTTGGCCCTGCCTGGTGCGGGGGTTCCTAGGAAACCACACAGGCAGTGTAGCGGGCTCTGTGCCTGCCACGCCAGCCTGCATCAGAGCACGAACACTGGATTAGAGTGGGGCTGTTGGAGGCAGGAGGGAAAAAATAAGATCTCAGATTGTCAGTGCCGGAGCCTTCCCAGGGCAGTCTCGCTTCCCATGTTTGGAACGTTGCTCGCCTTGGAAACCTAAGATGTAAAAAGGGTGAAGCAGAGAGACGCAGGGTTGAGCGGAGCAGAGGATTAATCCATTCTAGCTCTGAGACCCCAGGTAACCTCTGCAGAGCACAGTTTGAAAGGGCAGGTGTAACCAAGCTTCTCTGTTTTACTTATAAGAAAATTTTTGCCTCTGGAGACGGAAGACTAGCCCAGGAGACACACACTGACTTTGGCCCCAACCTTGCCTCTTCTGTCGGCCTCTGATTCCCGACGCCTGTTCTCCCAGCCATCCTTCCTCATCCAAAAAAGACTTCGTGGAAGGTGGGGGCCCACAGGCCACCTACTGCCCACTCAGTCACATCCTTCACCCCACCTGCCTCTCACCACGCTGTTTCTAGCATGAGTAAATGTGCATTTAGGTGGAGACCATGGTCCATTTGCTAAGGTACATTTCTGTAAGTGACAAATTCCAGAATGGTGGTGCATTAGTTACAACCAATTAGCAGGAAATTACCACTGTAAAGTGCATTCCCTGCGCTGGGACAGAAGCCAACGTGTAGCATTTACCAAGTCTTACCTCATCAGGCTCAGTCGACAGTGAAGAGGTCTAAATCCAATTCAATAAAATATTTGATGCTGAGACGGAAGCTTTAGAACTATAAATTCCAGCTAGTGGGCCAGAAGGAGGTCCCTCCATCCTTCCAAGCATCAGTAGCCTCCCCTCTCCTCTGTTACCGACAGCACTGGGAGCAGGAAACTCTTGGCATTCTGAAGATATGCTGACTTGTGTTCAGGTCACAGCTTTGCCACTTTTAAGCTGTGTGATCTCAAAATCATCCGTTCTCTTATGTATAAAATAGAGACAATAGTACATACCTTGCAGGATTGTTAAATGTGGGGGGCTTCCCCGCGGGCTCAGTGGTAAAGATCTACTTGCCAAGCAGGAGATTTGGGTGTGATCCCTGGGTCAGGAAAATCCCCTGAAGTAGGAAATGGCAACCCACTTCAGTATTCTTGCCTGGGAAATCTCAGGGACAGAGGAGCCTGGCAGGCTACACTCCTTGAGGTTGCAAAGGAGCTGGACAGGACTGAGCAACTAAAAAACAAAACAACAAAGTTTATAGATTGACCCAGCCCATGCCGCTGCTGCTGCTAAGTCGCTTCAGTTGTGTCCGACTCTGTGCGAACCCAGAGATGGCAACCCACCAGGCTCCCCTGTCCTTGGGAATCTCCAGGCAAGAACACTGGAGTGGGTTGCCATTTCCTTCTCCAATGCATGAAAGTGAAAAGTGAAAGTGAAGTCACTCAGTCCTGTCCGACTCTTAGCGACCCCATGGACTGCAGCCTACCATGCTCCTCCGTCCATGGGATTTTCCAGGCAAGAGTACTGGAGTGGGTTGCCATTGCCTTCTCCGACCCAGCCCATAAATGGTAGCTATTATTACTGTTAGCACTCCCTACATGTTAGTGGTACTGCTTAACATTTTTTAAAGCAAATAAGTATCATGACAGTAAGTACATACTGTCATGCGCATGCCAAACCCTTTGCTACATCTTAGGCAGAGTTCAAAGAAGGGCAAAATGTAACACTTGCCCTTAAAAAATCACTCAATAGACAGGTGGAGAAAAACATCACTATACATTCTACCACTAAAATAATTTCAAATGGGTTATAAAACAGAAGTAAAAACTAAAATCCAAAACTAGAAGAATATTGCAATATTAAATTTTGGTAATTTATCTTGTAAATAAAGAAAACTTTCAAAGCAAAACAAGAAAGGCAGAAGCACACAGATGTTTATAGCAACTTTATTCATAATTGCAAAAACTTGAAAGCAACCAAGATGTCCTTCAGCAAGTAAGTAGATAAATAAACTGTGGTATATCCAGACAGTGCAATTTTCTTCAGCACTAAAAAGATATAATCTATCAAGCCATGAATACATGAAGGAAACTGAAATGCATTTTACCAAGTGAAAGAAGCCAATATGAACAGACTACACACTGTTTGATTCCAACTAGATGACATTCTGGAAAAGGCAAAACCATGGAGACAGGAAAAAATTGAGCAGTAGTTGTCAGGGGCTGAGGTGGAAGCTGGGTGGAGGTAATGAATGGCAGAACACAGAGGATTTTTATGAAACTGAAACTATTCTGATCGATACTATGATGGTTTATATGTGTCATTATACATTCATCCAAACCCGCAGAATGTATCTCCAAGAATGGAGCTGAATGTGAACTGTAGACTTTAGGTGATTAAGATGTGTTGATGTAGCTCCATTGACTGTCATCCATGGACCACTCTGGTTGAGGGATGTTGGTCAGGGAGAGGCTGCGCATGTCTGGGGACAAGAGGATTCTATGAGAAATCTCCGTACTTACCTCTCAGTTTTGCTGTGAACCAAAAAATTCCCTGAAAATATAACATCTTAAAACAAACAAACAAAAAACAGAAGCCAGTAAGGAACAGGTTTCAATACACTAAAATGTTAACAGTTTCAGGGGAAAAATAGCATAAGACAAAACAAATAACATACGCCACTTGCCTAAATATATGAAGAAATCTTATAAATCAATATTCTAAAAAGACAAAGACCCAGTAAAGTACGCAGCATTGTATGTGAACAGGCAGGAAAAGATAGAAAAGACTTAGAAATACAAAGTGATCCTCAGACTCACTGATATTTTAAAAATACAAATTAAAACAATGTGGTAGAATTGTCTAGCTATGCAACCTGAGAACATTAAAATGAGGGAATATTAAACATTGTTGGTGTGGCTAAATTGATGCAACATTTTTGGACAGCAAATTAACTGATTTTGAGCAAATTAAAAATGAATTAAATGAATGTATTCTTTGACTCAGTGACTACTTGTTATGCATTTATGCCACAGATATACTCATATGCACAAATATATGCAGGTATTCACATATATTCACACACATATGTACATGCATATACATGCTTACATATACACACATATGAAAACACACCCACTTATACACCCACTGGTGTTCATTTGAATCATCAGTTAGTATGGCTAATAACTGGGAACATCTGTCCATAAATCAACAATTCATTAAACAAACTATGATGTGTATATACATATATATATGCATTGTGTGTATATACGGTGGCTCAGATGGTAAAGTGTCTGCCTACAATGTGGGAGACCCAGGAGACCAGCGAGTTAACCAGCCCAAGGTCACAGGGCTAGTTAACCGTGCAGCCTGGAATCGTCTTATATTTGTCTGACCCTGGAGCCAGTGAGGGTCCCTGGCCATTACACTTGGAGATGACAGCAAAGCAGTCCCAGTGACAGTTTCATCTAACGAAAAATAAATCAGCACCAAAAAATGAAAGCTAAGAAAAACAAAGACATCAAGTTTTTATTTGCTGTTTACAAATGGTCTATTTACCAGTTGGGCTTCCTGGGTGGCTCAGTGGTTAGGGATCCGCTGGCCAGTGTAGGAGATGCAGGAGATGCTGGTTCTATCTCTGGGTCAGGAAGATCCCCTGGAGATGGGCATGGCAACCCACTCCAGTACTCTTGCCTGGAAAATCCCATGGACAGAGGAGCATGGTAGGCTACAGCCCATGGGGTCGCAAAGAGTTGGACACGACTGAGCGACTTCAATACAACACAATACAGACATGAAAAAGAAGCAAGTAGATACCTGTGCTTTCATGCGAAAAAATTACCAGATGTAATTTTAAGTGAAAAGCAAGGTTAAAAAATACGCATTGTAAACTGCCTTGTATTTTAGCAAAAATGAAAACACAAACAGAAAACAGAATACAAATCTATGTTACTTAAGCCCAGAAAAAGGAAAGCGATTCGCTGAGAGCTCTTAACTAGTGAGGTTTCTTTGGAGAGATTTACTCCAATAACTGATGAGGCTGCAGCAGCTTCGAAGACCAGCGTCACTGACAGGACTGCAAAGGGGACAGACAGGGACAGACACCGCCCAGGTCACTTCCAAGGAGGGACATCGGGCACCAGGGTCACGGAGATCCAGGACCACATGGGCAGAGCACTCCATGTCCGAGGACAGGGGAGCCATTGACCACATGGACCCCAGTTGACATGAGAGGAGGCGGGGATGTGAATTTCTCATGTCAGATCTGGGAGTGAAAGAGGCTGGCAGCACACAGGAAACACAAACCCACACCAGCTGCTTAGGAATAAGATGTATTTTCACCTGAAAAAAAAAAAAAAAAAAAAAGAATCTTAGAACCCCAAGCACGGCCTCCAGAGGTGGCCCAGAGAAGGGTCAGAGTCTTCCTTGAACCCTTGAGAGGTGAACTGAAACAAGGGGTGGAGAGGAGCCCAAGCTAGCTCCTGCCTCCTGGTGGGGCCCAGGCTTCTGTACAGGGGCCCCCACTTCTTTGTGGGGGTGGGCTGTGGGAAGTTTCCAACTTCCAGGGGATGTGAGAGGCCCAGTGACAGGGGAGGGGAGGAGGTATGATTGTGGCTCCTCCTTAACCTACTTAACTTTTCTTTTTTTTTTTTCCTTGCATACTCAGTCATGTCCAATTCTTTGCAACCCCATGGACTACTGCCCACTCAGGCTCCTCTGTCCATGGATTCTCCAGGCAAGAATACTGGAGTGGGTTGCCATGCCCTCCTCCAGCGGATCTTCCCAACCCAGGGATCAGACCCTCATCTCCTGCATTGCAGGTGGATTCTTCACCCACTGAGCCACTTAACCTTGAGGGGAGTGGCTAAGGACAGTTTAGGGTCATCTCAGCAGAGGTCACTGGAACCCTCAGGGGAGCAAGTGACCTCAGGAGAAGGGAGAGGGCCTCCAGCCAGCCACCCTGCCTACATCAGCATCTAGTTTTCCAATTTAAGAAGAGAGATCATTGGTGGTGTCAGCGGACACCGAGGCCCTGAGTTCTCGCCTCTATGGAAGCGGCATCCAGGCCAATTCCCATGGTGGATGCTCCCCAGGGCAGTGTCCCCCAAGTGAAGGCAGAATAAGAGACCAGAGCGTGCACCGCAATTTAACGGATTAGCGCAAGAGCTCCCCATGTGGGCTGAAATCTCGCCTCATACAATTACACTCATCAGATGTGCGGGCTGGGAGCGAACGTATAAACCCTGTACCGAGAGGCAGGGGGCTGGAGAGCTGAAAGCCAGACGACAGATTCTGCCTGCATGGGTTTGAATCCCAGCTATGCCAGACACTCGCCGGTGGCCCTGAGCAGCCACTTCACCTTCCTGCGGCTTCCTTCCCCAATCAGTAAATCGGGGATAAGAGTAGGGCCGACCTCAGAGGACCGGCCTGCAGAATTAGAGTCAATGTCTCTAAAGTGCTCAGCAACAGGCCTGGCAGGAAAGAAGAGCTATATAGAGATGCTACTTGGATAAATGAAACATTCACTCCTATTCTTTACAGATGGGAGAAGGACAGGCTGGAGAGATGAGTGATTTCCCCATGGTTTGTTCAGCTAGCCAGTGACCCTCCCAGTCCCGATCCAGGACTCCAGATTCTTCACCCCCTCACCCACGCATCCTGGGAGCCAACCTTCAGAGGGTCCTGCAGATTCAGGAAGTCGTCCCACCCCATGCCATCACAGCCTGACCTGGCACCCTGTCTCTTTCTGGTGAGGTCTGACCAGACCACACAGAAGAATCTTCCGAGGTCTCTGGAGCTCCAGCACTTTCTATCACAACAAACACTGTGTGACTTCCCATCTCATCAAGGAAGGAAGGAGAGAAGGGAGGGATAGAGAGAGAAAGAGACAGAGAAAGACCTGATACTCTTCCACCCAACTACATCACAGTTTTGCTGTGACAATAAAAAATTATACTTTATGCAGAAAAGAGGGGTACAGAAAAGTCAAGGAGGGAAAAAATGGGCTCGAGTGCTGCCTTTCCAGCAAGCACTTAGGCACCCTGTTAATTAAACAGGCTTGTGTTGTGTGACTTCGCCACATTTGACTGCATGCTAGATCATTCATACATGCGGACCCAGAAGCCTGAGTTCTTCTGGGAAATGTGACAGAAAAATGTGTGGTCTCTGCCAGGAAGGTTTCAGTCCGTGGAGAGAGCTGGTCGTGTCCTGCTGAGGGCTTTTCCTCCAAAGCTCAGCAGGGATGCTCTTCTGACAGGTCTTCACCATCCTCAGGGGAACGCTGCTCATGTTTACGAAACAGAATTGGCTCCTTCTAAGGCTGTAAATAAGCTGTGGCTGAATCACTTTTTCTTTTTAAATTTGCTTCATTTTTATGACTGATTTAAATATATTCATTGTATCTTTCAGCTGCTAAGTCTTTTTTAAAATTTTTATTGGACTATAGTTGATTAACAATGCTGTATTCATTTCAGGTGTACTGCAAAGTGATCCAGGTATGTAAATACATCTATCTATTCTTTTTCAAAGTCTTTTCCCATTTAGGTTATTACAGAATATTGAGCAGAGTTCCCTGTGCTATACAGTACGTCCTTGTTAATTATCTATTTTAAATATGTCAATACCAAAGTCTCAATTTATCCCCTTCCCACCACCTTTTTCCCTTTGGTAATGATAAGTTTGTTTTCTAAGCCTGTGAGCCCACTTCTACTTTGTTAATACGTTCATTTGTATTATTTAGCTTAGACTCTTCATCTAAGCGATGTCACATGGTATTTTTCTCCGTGTGACTTGCTTCACTTAGTGTGGTAATCTCTAGGTCTATCTGTGTTGCTGCAGGTGGCATTATTTCACTCTTTTCCGTGGCTGAGTAATAGTCCATTGTATATATTTACCACATGTCTTTATCCATTCCTCTCTCAATGGACATTTAGGTTGTTTCCATGTCTTGGCTGGGGCTTCTCAGATGGCTCAGTGGCTAAAGAATCTGCCTGCAATGCAGGAGATGCAAGAGGCCCATGTTCATCCCTGGGTTGGGAAGATCCCCCTGGAGGAGGGCATGGCAACCCTCTCCAGTATCCTTGCTTGGAGAACACCATGGACAGAGGAGACAGGCAGGCTATAGTCCACAGGGTCACAAAGAGTCAAACACAACTGAAGGGACTGAGCAAGCATGCACGTTTCAGCTATTGTGAATAGTGCTGCAGTGAATCTTGGGTGCATGTATCCTTTTAAACCATGGTTTTCTCCTGATATGTGCCCAGGAGTGGATTACTGGGTCATTGATGGCTCTCTTTTTAGTTTTTGAGGGTACCTCCATACTGATCTCCATAGTTCTGCACCAATTTACATTCCCACCAACAGTGTAGGAGGGTTCCGTTTTCTCCACACTCTCCAGCATTTATTGTCTGTAGGCTTTTTGATGATGGCCATTCTGATTGTGTGAGATGACGTCTCATTGTAGTTTTGGTCAGCATTTCTCTAATAATTATTGATGTTGACTATCTTCTCATGTGCCTGTTGGCCACCTGTACGCCTTCTTTGGAGAGATGTCTATTTAGGTCTTCTTCTCATTTTTTGATTGGGTTCCTTGCTTTTTTGACACTGAGCTGCATGAGCTGTTTGTGCATTTTGGAGGTTAATCCCTTTTTGGTTGCATCGTTTACAAATATTTTCTCCCATTCTATGGGTTGTCTTTTCATTTTGTTTATGATTTCCTTTGCTGTGCAGAAGCTTTTGAGTTTAATTAAGTCCCATTTGTTTATTTTTCTTTTTATTTCCATGTCTGTAGGAGACAGAAAATGATATCGTTGTGATTTATGTCAGAGTGTTCTGCCTAGGTTGCCCTCTGATTTCTCGCTACCTTAGGGCTCTTCTTTGCCTGCGATGCGTGGTTCCCTTCACAGGCCTGTTGGCACCAAACCCTCAGATGCTGAACCTACAGGTCCTTGCCCTCCATGGCAGAAGACATGACCCTCAGGATTGTAGACTTGTTCCTTGTACACATCAAGAGTCCTCCCATCACCTCAGGACCTTTGCACGTGCAGTGGTGTCTGCCTATCCCTCTAGATAACCATGTGCTGGCTTTCCCACCTCTTTCAGGAACTAAAATATCTCTTTTGCAGAGCAGCCTCCCCACAAAACCCAAGTTAAAATCTCAGTCCTTTCCCCAACCTGGTTCTCCCAATCCCCTTCACATACTTTAATTTTGTCTGTGGCACAAACACCACCACGGACCTCATATCGTCTGCATTTATATGTTTATTATCCGTCTCTCCCCCAAAGAGGAGGGATTGTGTCTGTGTTTATCTGAGCCCTGTGTGCTCGTGGCAGCTGCTAGAGTCACTGACACTTGGAAGATACTCTGTTAATGACTAAGGCTCTAACTGTAGAAGAGTAATTTTCTCCTGGAAAGTCAAGGAGAGCAGGGGAAAGAACAAAGATCTACAATCAGAAGGTGGAGTCTAGGCCTTACCCCTTATTACCTGGGGGCATCAGTGAAGTTCTGTAACTTCTCCTCCTTCATCTATCAAGTGATATAAAGTCTCACCCCATCCTACATCGGATGGATTGTGATGACCCGTAGAGGATGTGTGCGTGCTCAGTTGCTCAGTCCTGTCTGACTCTTTGCAACCCCATCGACTGTAGCCTGCCAGGCTCCTCTGTCCATGGGATTTCCTGGCAAGAATTCTGGAGTAGGTTGCCATTTCCTTCTCCAGGGGATCTTCCCGAGCCAGAGATCGAACCAGCATCTCTTGCATCTCCTACACTGGCCAGCGGATTCCTAACCACTGAGCCACCCAGGAAGCCCAACTGGTAAATAGACCATTTGTAAACAGCAAATAAAAACTTGATGTCTTTGTTTTTCTTAGCTTTCATTTTTTGGTGCTGATTTATTTTTCGTTAGATGAAACTGTCACTGGGACTGCTTTGCTGTCATCTCCAAGTGTAATGGCCAGGGACCCTCACTGGCTCCAGGGTCAGACAAATATAAGACGATTCCAGGCTGCACGGTTAACTAGCCCTGTGACCTTGGGCTGGTTAACTCGCTTTAAAACAGATTGAAGATAATAATAGCAGCTGATTCATAGGTTTAATGTGAACAATGTGTGCAATAATGCACGTGAAACTCTTAACAGATGTTTAGGGTTAATATTTTTACTGACTAAAGTGGTTTCTCTTTCTAAGGGAGGTACTTCTCTGTTGGAAACCTTTTTTATTTTAAATACAAATGGAAAGAGGCCTTCTTGAAAGTGTTCTTCATTTTTGAAACATGATCTCTTGTGTTGGGTGATGGGGTAAATGCTTAAGTTCATGTTACAAGATACTAATAGCAAAAGTATAGCTCTTAACTCAATTTTTGTCTTTTAATAAAATTAAAAAATAAACTACCATTGCTCTTGACTTTATATATGTGTATACATTTACCATCGCCTTGCTTGAACTTATGGGCACATCAGCTCAGTGTTTTGTAATCTCTCCTGTGGAATATAGTGTTATAGTGTTTATGTTTATAATCTTCTTGAGCCGGGAGCTCTCATTTTGCCAACTCTAGACATGACTCAACAGTGAATACTAATCAACATGTTTCTCTTTGAGCTCAGAGACTGGTGAACGTCAAGATGTGCTCAACAAGACAGAGGGAGGAAGAAGGGAATTAACCTTAGCTTTATGCCTTTTCTGGGCCAGGCCTGGCAGCTTCTCTTCATTACAGCAACTAATCTCATTCTCACACCAGATCTTTGAAAGAAACGACGCCATCCTTGATGGAGAAATGAGAAAATAAAGTCATGCTAAAGTTAAGTAAGTGGTCCACAGCCAGAGCTAGTAAAAGCCAGAACCCAAATCCTGACAAATGGAAGACTGGCTCATCCATTTGACAAACACCTATTTTGTATCCATCATACACCAGGCACTGTTCTAGACAGTGGGATTAAAGCAACAAGAAAACACAGCATTTGCCTTTATGGAAGCTGTATTCTAGTGCAGAAGTACAGATAAACACACCCACATACTGTAGACAGAGGTGTAGCTCTAGGTGTCGACATGGACCTAGATAGATACCTGGTTATGGGTACAGGCATATAGCTGTGTGTATGGACATAAATCAGAGAAGGCAATGGCACCCCACTCCAGTACTCTTGCCTGGAAAATCCCATGGACAGAGGAGCCTGGTGGGCTGCAGTCCATGGGGTCGCTAAGAGTCGGACACGACTGAGCCACTTCACTTTCATGCATGGGAGAAGGAAATGGCAACCCACTCCAGTGTTCTTGCCTAGAGAATCCCAGGGATGGGGGAGCCTGGTGGGCTGCCGTCTATGGGGTCGCACAGAGTCGGACACAACTGAAGCGACTCAGCAGCAGCATGGACATAAACAGGGCTTCCCTGGTGGCTCCAACAGTAAAAAGCCCACCCGCAATGCAGGAGACCAGGGTTCAATCCCTGAGTCGGGAAGACCCCCTAGCAGAAGGGAATGGCTATCCACTCCGGTATTCTTGCCTGGAGAATCCCAGGGACAGAGGAGTGTGGTGGGCTACAGTCCATGGGATCGCAAAGAATCAGACATGAACAACTGAGTGACTAACACTTTCACTTTGGATATAAATATGCCCTGGAGAGAGACATGGAGAGAGACAGGCGGTCATGAGTTAACGCTCAGGGGAAGAGAATGATGAAATGTGTTTCAGACTGTGTAATGGGGAAGGCCTTTCAGGAGACCCCTGAGTGTGATGAACAAGAGTGACTGTTAAGAATCAGGCTGTAGGGGACGGTAGGGGGGACTGTAGTGGACTGTAGCGGGCGGTAGTGCCAGCAGCGTGGAGGTTACTGCCTGGGTCGCAGGAGGAGAGCAGGTCCCATGAGTGGGAGTCACACCAGCAGCAAGAAGTGGCCCCTTATTAGTCACATTAAAAGTCACACCAGAATCCCCTAAGGAACTTAAAGGCAGTTCTTTTACAGAAGATTCATTTATCTAAAGGGTTTATAGACAACAACATAGAATGTAACCCAGCACATGGCTTTCCCAAGTTATCACAACAGTGATAAAATGGTATAAACACAACACATCCTGTGTTACAATCCACTCAAAAATTATAAGGCATCTAAGGGTCTCAGGCGAATTGCATTCATTATGCAATTATGACAGCGTGGCCACTGAAAGTGCAGGCCCGTTTTCCTCTCCAAGCCTGGTGGTCATCCTGTTTTGCAGACAGGATCTTACCCAGGATCACTGAGCCATCCAGCTGGGAACGACACCTACACCCACTTACAGTCAAAAGTGCTTTCATTTGTTATTTTGTATTTATGCACATAAAAGTGGAAGATGATTTATCTCTTCGTTGAAAGAATGGCCACAATCAGCTTTGTGGTTTCGGGGGCGGGGAGGGGAGGGTAAGATAAAAGTGGTGAAAAGGCACAAACTCCTAGTTATAAGATAAATACAGACGGAGTATGTGATGTACAACATGATAAATATAATTAACACTGCTATATGTTCTTGGTGAAAGTTGTTAAAAGGGTAAATCCTAAGAGTTCTCATCACAAGGAAAAAACTCTATTTCTTTAATTTTAGATCTACGAAAGATGATGGATCCTATGGATGGAGGAGCCTGGTAGGCTGCAGACCATGGGGTCGCTATGAGTCGGATACGACTGAGCGGCTTCACTTTTACTTTTCACTTTCATGCATTGGAGAAGGAAATGGCAACCCACTCCAGTGTTCTTGCCTGGAGAATCCCAGGGATGGGGGAGCCTGGTGGGCTGCTGTCTATGGGGTCGCACAGAGTCGGACACGACTGAAGTGACTTAGCAGCAGCAGCAAGATAATGGATGGTGGCTAAACTCCTTGTGATAATCATTTCCTGTTGTGTGTAAGTCCGGTTATTATGCTGTTCACCTTAAATGTATACTGTGGTGTGTCCAGTGTTGCATGTGTGCTCAGTTCTGTCTGACTCTCTGTGACCCCGTGGACTGTAGCCCGCCAGGCTCCTCTGTCCATGGGGCTCTCTAGGCAAGGATACTAAAGTGGGTTGACATTTCCTATTCCAGGGGATCTTCCTGACTCAGGGATTGAATGTACATCTCCTTTGTCTCCTGCATCAGCAAGTGAATTCTTTACCACTGGGCCACCTGGGAAGTGTATCCATTATATCTCAACAAAAATGGAAGGGAGAAAAATAGATGACCACAGTGCTTAAGACTTCCCTCGTGGCTCACACGGTTAAGCATCTGTCTACAATGTGGGAGACCCGGGTTCGATCCCTGGGTCGCGAAGATCCCCTGGAGAAGGAAATGGCAATCCACTCCAGTACTATTGCCTGGAAAATCCCACGGACAGAGGAGCCTGGTAGGCTACAGCCCATAGCGTCGCAAAGAGTCGGACACGACTGAGCGACTTTACCTTACCTTACAGTGCTTAAACAGGTATCTTCACCTTCCCTAACACTAAGCCTAACTTTTTTTTTTCCTCCCTACAAAACGTGAGACCTTAGTTCTCTGACCAGGGATCAAACCCCTGCCCCTTACAGCAAAAGGGAGTCCTAACCACTGGACCATTAGGCAAATCCTTTACCAGCCACTGTTGATGAAGTTCCTCTCGGGTAGACACAGACTAGAGCGGCTAGTCAGAGTGTCCAGAGGCAGAGGGAAAACCCCTTATCGGACGTTCTGACTACAGAAAATGTAGAAATAAATCTTCTTTAATGACTTCCAAAGGCACACCCTGGTAGTTTACTTTGGTCTTGCTCTGTCCTTGCTTTTTTGTTGTTGCTTTTTTTTTTTAACAACTTCAGACTAGAAGATTTGAGGATTTGGGGGTTTGTTTGCTTTTCAGTTAGAACTCAGAAAATCATCTTTCTTACCTCGAAGATGAGCACAGCATGCATTACAGACCGAGTTTAGCCAGAAGTGAAATTTGAGAGCTTCCTCAAATGCTTTGTTATGTTCTGTAGAAACAAGACACACTCAATTATGGCAAAAGAAGCACAACCTCTAATGTCATGCATGTTAATAAAAATTTTGGAGAGTTCACAGGAAAGTTTATGGTGTGTTCTTTAAACTAGGGTATTTTGCCGATTGGTCAGTAATTACAAGATCTTGGACCTTGCTGAATTCATCAGCCATGTCCTACATAAGCACTGTCTTTTGCATCTAGAGTAATATGGAGAGGGGAGTTGGGATGGGGGGAGGATTAAGAGGAAATAAACAAGGATGCATAAAAGCCCCAGAATGTTTCTTAATGCCAGAGCCCAAAAGTCAGAGGGTGGAAAATACATGCATTCATATATGTGTACAAAAGCATATACATAGGTGTGTGTCTAAAATAGCTACAGCATTAGATTAGATATGCTGACCCCATCGACTGCATTCTAAAGAGCAGTAGAAAAAGAGCTGGGCAGCATTTCTATTTTTGCATCTGCTATTAGAAAATTCTCCGATCTCAGGCAGGGCAACCCTCTCTCTGGGCCCCATTTTCCACAACCATTAAAGAAAGAGATGGCTTTCTCTGATCACTATCTTCCTTTGAAAATGTTTTTGACCCCAGGGCTGTGTTTAGAACTCATGAAGCAAGAAATCAGCCACTTTTAAAGAATTGCTACTCTGACCTAGAAACTTTCCATGGCTTGTCCTCTGTTCTCCCTTTGGAGCAGACATTTAAATAAAAATGAAAGGAACTGCCACTGTTTTTCTAAGCACAGTGTGTAATGAGGGGAGTGGTTATCTGGGCAAAAAGAACAGCTCATTCCTCAATTTTTAAAATTAGCACTTCTCCTCCCTCTAGTGGAAATGTGATGCACTTGCTGTAAACCAAATCGACATCCTTGGAGTTGGTGATGGACAGGGAAGCATGGCATGCTGCAGTCCATGGGGTCGCAGAGTCTGGACATGACTCAGCGACTGAACTGAACTGAAAAGTTAAGTGTTCGTCAAACAAAATAGAGAAGAAGAGTTAGCATGAATGAGTCCTAATACGGGATCAAACCAAACTCAATTTGTTACAATGTTTTCGTACACCAATATCTTAAATATTCTACTTGTTTAAAACCTTCAAGATTAAAAATGAAAACTTGCAAAATAGATTTGGACACACAATCTGCAAATGAAATAAGCAGGTCTAAAGTAGATGTTTTGTACTTAATTTATACTTTGTATTTAATTTTCTGGTAGGCATGTATGGATGTGAGAGTCGGACCATAAAGAAGATGAGCACCAAAGAATTGATGCCTTTGAACTGTAGTGCTGGAGAAGACTCTTGAGAGTACTTTGGACAGCAAGGAGATCAAACCAGCCAGTCAACCCTGAATATTCATTGGAAGGACTGATGCTAAATACTTTGGCCACCTGAGACAAAGAGCTGACTCATGGGAAAGACCTTGATGCTGGGAAAGATTGAAGCTAAGAGGAGAAGGGGACGACAGAGAATGACATGGCTGGATGGCATCACTGACTCAATGGACATGAGTTTACACAAACTCAGGCAGATGGTGATGGACAGGGGAGCCTGGAGTGCTGCAGTCAGTCCATGGTGTCACAAAGAGTCAGGCACAGCTGAGCGACTGAATGTGAAAATCAGTTCACTTATGAAAATTACTGAGTCAAAGCAGTCACTGAATGGGACAAGCCCTAAGGAAGGAGAGTTACAAGACAGTGTTTGGGCAAGAATTGTCCATTTCAACTCAGTTTAATGCATAGGTACTTATTCTACATATCTTCTATCTTTCTGAAACCTTTCTTGACTCCCCAGGCAAAGTAAACTGTCCCCTTACTTGTCAGCACCTCCTGCAGCCACAGGAAGTATGTCAACAGTGGTTTGTGGGCACATTCAAATTTCCACCTGGACAATGCGCTCCTTATGTGCCTCCTTCTCATAGCTGGAGAGTGACATCAAGCGACACAGCTGGAGAGACTACGACTTCAAAAAGTGAAAGTGAAAGTCGCCCAGTCCTGTCCGACTCTTTGCGACCCCATGGACTACATAGTCCATGGACTTCTCCAGGCCAGAATACTGGAGGGGGTAGCCTTTCCCTTCTCCAGGGGATCTTCCCAATCCAGGAATCAAACCCAGGTCTCCCACATTGCAGACGGATTCTTTGCCAGCTGAGCCACCAGAGAAGCCCAAGAATACTGGAGTGGGGAGCCTATTCCTTCTCCAGAGGATCTTCCCAACCCAGGAATGGACCCAGGGTCTCCTGCATTGCAGGCAGATTCTTTACCAACTGAGCTATGAGGGAAGCCCACAGCTGAATTCAGTTGCTGAATTCAGCCTGAGTCAGTCTGACCAGAGCCCTGGCTGGTCCTCTTTCTCCAGGGAAGAAATGTAATAAGGTCTGCACATTAAAGAGTGTACAAAGCGAAGGCCGATCACTCAGGAGTTAGGTTGAGAATCTAAAGCAATAACCCAGAAGACGGAAGCTTCACTCAATGAGACCAAAAGCTGCACACACAGTTGCTCACCTTTCACATCAGTCATGAGCACTGCCAGGCATTACCAGAACCTGAGGGGAGCCTCTTACCTGGAAAGGGCAAATGAAACAAACAAAGCAACTTCAATGTGCATCGACAGATGAACAGACAAGGATGTGGTCTATACAGATAGCGGAACACTACTCAGGCACAGAAAAGAAGGAAATAAGGCAATTTACAGCAACACGGACGGCCTTGCGGATGACCACACTAAGTGAAGAAAGACAGAGAAGGAAAAATACCACGTGACATCACTTACGTGCGGAATCTTAAAAAATGACACAAATGAATTTCTTTACAAAACAAAAACAGACTCAAAGACACTGAACACCAAGGTAAGGTTACCAAAGCGGGAAAGGGTGGGGAAGGGATAAATTAGGAATTTGGGGTTAATAAATACATACTACTGTATATAAAATAGATAACCAACAAGGATATACTGTAAGCACAGGGAACTATTTTCAGTATCTTCTAACAACCAATAATGGATAAGAATCTGAAATATATATATATATGTATAGTAGTAGTTTAGTTGCTAAGTCATGTCTGACTCTGATTCCATGGATGGTAGCCTACCAGGCTCTTCTGTCCATGGGGATTGTTCAGGCAAGAATACCGGAGTGGGTTGCCATCCCCTTCTCCAGGGGATCTTTCCGACCCATGGTTTGAACCTGGGTCTCCTGCACTGCAGGCGGATGCTTTACCAACTGAGCTATGAGGGAAGCCATATATATATCAGTTCAGTTCAGTCCAGTTCAATCACTCAGTCATGTCTGACTCTTTGTGACCCCATGAACCACAGCACGCCAGGCCTGCCTGTCCACCACTGACTCCCAGAGTCTACTCAAACTCATGTCCATTGAGTCAGTGATGCCATCTATCCATCTCATCCTCTGTCATCCCCTTCTCCTCCTGCCTTCAATCTTTCCCAGCATCAGGGTCTTTTCAAACGAGTCAGCTCTTCGCATCAGGTGGCCAAAGTACTGGAGTTTCAGCTTTAGCATCAGTCCTTCCAATGAACACCCAAGACTGATCTCCTTTAGGATGGACTGGTTGGATCTCCCTGCAGTCCAAGGGACTCTCAAGAGTCTTCTGCAACACCACAGTTCAAAAGCATCAATTCTCTGGTGCTCAGCTTTCTTTATAGTCCCCACACACATATATAATATATGTATCTGAGAGATGGACAGTATCCTGCCCTATCAGTGTCAAGGGTGTCAGAGCCATCAGTGACTGCAGCCCTCCAATGTGAGCTGGTGAGCCCTAAGGGCACTCAGGAAGGACCCTCAGACTTCAGCCACTCCCCCCGGGGAGCCCCAAGGGAGACAAGATGTGAAAATCAAGATCGAGGAAGGAATACTGGCCCCTGACAGCTGAGATGCAAATAAAAGAAATGATTGCAGTGTATCCATACTCTCGCATCTTCCCAGGAGAGCGCTGAATTCTTGGCTGCTCTCAGGCACTCCCATTCAATCGTGACTCTGAAGACACCCTGAGAGTCTATGTGCCCTGGGGAGGGAGCTCCAAGGCCTTGAACCCAGAGCTGGAAGAGGACTGTGGGGCTGGATGGGAGACAAACGCTCCAGAGACCTGAGCACCAAGGAAACCTACACCGAGGCCAGGTTCCTTAGAAACAGCCACAAAAAAACAAATCTCAATCGCCCACATGGACAGGGCAACCCTCTTCCAACTAGAGAGAGGATGCTGTGACTCTCACCCACCCTTCCCCTGCCCCAGCTTTGCTGAAATGACACTTCTGGCCCCAGGCACCCAGATGCCATCCTGGGGAGAGGCCAGCGTGGATCTTTGAAAACAGAAATTGGAGCCCTTGAGCTTCTCTCTAAAAGAGTCCACGTTACTTACAGGGGATGTTAGGAGATCAAATGCTAGGGAGGTTGAAACTCGATAGGACTAAAGACTTTTATGTCTAGTAACCAGTTATGTTGCTGGTGGAAAAGACCAGATTATTTTTAGGTATCATAAAGAAACAATATCTCCTCCTAGTTATAGATCTCAGAGGCAGACTGAATGAATTTCATAAAGTTACTATGCTTTCAAGGTGAGAGGGAAAAAAAAAAAAGCTTTCCTGGGACAGGGGGTGGGGGTGGTGGGAGGCCAACCACCATTTCTCCTTTCCCTGTTCATTCTAAGAAAATAAGTATATGAATAACACTGCATTTGCAGAGGGCTTCCCAGGTGGCTCAGTGGTAAAGAATCCGCCTGCCAAGGCAGGAAACCCAGGTTCGATCCCTGGATTGGGAAGATCCCCTGGAGAAGGAAATGGCCACACTACTCCAGTATTCTTGCCTGGAGAATCCCATGAACAGAAGAGCCTGGTGGGCTACAGTCCATAGGGTCACACAGAGTCAGACACAACTGAGTGACTGAGCATGCGTTTACAGAGCCCTGAAGATTAAATAAATTTGCTTGGGGATATATATGTCCGTGTGAGGCACAGCTTAGTGTCTGACTCCTGGGTTCAAAATTTAAAGAAAAACAAGTCTGAATGGGAAGCAAACCAAAGACATAAAGACCCTTATCTCCTAGCACCCATGAAGCCATACTGCTGCTCAGCATGGAATTTCCATTCTGAATCAGCCAACCTTACTTATATAATTAAAAGGGTTTTAGCTATACCTTCATTTTTGCTGAAATTTAAATCCTGGGCTGTCTCTGGGGGGAAAAAAAAAAGTATTTTTTATATTTACATCTTAGGTGCAAGAAAACTTTTTTTAAGATTTTTTTTTTAATGTGGATCATTTTTAAAGTCTTTATTAAATTTGTTACAATGTTGCCTCTATTTTACATTTTGGTTTTTTGGCCGGAGGTATGTGGGATCTTAGCTTACCAAGCAGGGATCAAACCCACACCTCCTGCATCAGAGGGCAGAGTCTTAACACTGGATCACCAGAGAAATCCCTTGGTGCACCCTGCTTAGCATTTCAGTAAAGGATTAACCCTAGTGTACTTAATCAATACCAGGACTTCCCAGGTGGCTCAGAGGTAAAGAATCTGCCTCCCAATGCAGGAGACCTGGGTTCAATCCCTGGGTTGGGAAGATCCCCTGGAGAAGGAAATGGCAACCCCCTCCCAGTGTTCTTGCCTGGGAAATCCCATGGACAGAGGAGCCTGGTGGGCTGCAGTCAGACATGACTGAGCGACTAAACAATTATTTAATCAGTGCACATGATACCTAAGCACACATTATGCGTTCAGGCACACAAATGTTTGAGAGCATTCCACCCACAGTAGAACTTCTCTCAAAATTGTAATCGAGCCTCTCAAACCCTGCCACTGTTTTATCAGCTAAGTTTATGTAATATTCTAAATTCTTGGTTGTCATTTCAACAATCTTTACAGCATCTTCACCAGGAGGAGAGTCCATCTCAAAAAACCACTTCCTTTGCTCACCCATTAGAAGCAGCTCTTAATCCATTAAAGTTTTATCATAAGATTGCAGTCATTCAGCCACATCGTCAACCTTCACTTCTGATTATAATTCTTTTTCTGTTTCTACCACACTGCAGTTCCTTCCTCCTCATGAATGTTCTTTTTAAAACATACTCACTTATTTATTTATTTGGGTGCATCTGGTCTTAGCTGTGGCACTCAGGATCTTCACTGCACCATGCAGGCTCTTTCACTGTGGCTCTCAGGAACGACAGAGGATGAGATGGTTGGATGGCATCACCGACTCAGTGGTGAGCAAGCTTTGTGAGACCATGAAGGACAGGGAAGCCTGGCGTGCTGCAGCCCATAGGGTCACAAAGAGTCAGATACAACTTAGCAACTGAACAACTAGGACTCTCTAGTTGAGATGCTAGGGCTCAGTGCTAGCGGCACTCGGGCCTAGCTATTGTGGCAGGTAGGGTCTTAGTTCCCTGACCAGGGATCAAACCTGTGTCCCCAAAACTGCAAGGTGGACTCTCAACCACTCAACCACCAGGGAAGTTCCATGAATGTTCTTAATGGCATCTAGAATAAAGCTTTATGAAATGCATTCCTTAAATAATGACTTGAAAGTCTTCTTGATCCACGGGCTACAGTACGGGTGCTATGTTAGCAGGCGTGACAACAGGATTCATCTCATTGTACATCTCCATCAGGCTCTCAGATAACCAGGTTTATGTGGGTTATCCCTGGTGAGGGAACTTGCTCCGATAGACTTGCTCAACATAGGGTTGCCTCCATCTTTCAACTTGTAAGTAACACAGTATCTGTGAAGCACAATAAAGCAGAGGGCAATAAAACAAGTATGCCCATTAAGTAAATACATTCCACTTCCTTGAAGTACATTATGCAGATACGATGAAAAATTTTTATGTGAGTTACTGATCATTTCCTTGGTATATATTCCAAAAAGATACCAGGGTCTAAACATTTAAAAAATGCTTCACAACTGTTGCTAGAGGAGAGAGACATTTCACAGAGAGAAGCGTCAGCAAAAATCGAGGATTCTAGTGTAGAAAACAACAAAACAAGCAAGAAATCCAGACACCTGCCTCTACGAAGGGAAGCAAACAGAGAAGGTGGGCACTGAGGTTGCGTGCAGAAGCCGTGTCCCCAGATGGATGCACCCTCCAGGTTGGAGCCCCAGACACACACCCATGCCCAGAGCTTACCCGTTCTCATAAGTGACGGCCACCCCACTCATTTTGCTTCCCCAGCTGTGTAGGATCACTGTCCTCACTGACCCCCAAATGCCTTACCACCATCCTGAATAGCAAGCGGTGTGCAGGGTTAAAAGGGGAGGGGGGCCACCCTCCCCCTGACATTCCTAATCCCCTTCTGCTCATGGAAAGGACCTGGCACGGAGTGGTCACTTGGCCACTCCAGGGATAAGAAAGACTTGGAAATTCCTGGCAGTGACATGTCAAACTCAAAGTTCTATCACTGTGGCAGAGATGAAGAATAAATATTTGGGGACACTCAAGGTCTATTTCAGGAACAGAAACAAAAGTGGTAACAAAACAAAACCAAACAGGTGATTCCTTGTTATCGTCTTCCAGGCAGGAGGTGCTATCTCATACTCAGTGATCTTATCCCTTTCAGTATATAAAGACAAGTGGATGAAGAATTATTAGATTCGAGGACTAAATCTCTTTACAATCTGCAATGAGGAAGGAACTGCACTTTCTTGAAATGATGTTTAAAACGAAACAAAAATGCCTTCCTCTTCCTCTGAAAGCATTTTGACCACAAATTCACATCTTTTCACTTCTTTCACCCCAAATCCCCTCCCTTACAAGAGGCATACTGGGGGATCACCTTCAAGAAAACCCACACTTTCTGGCCAACAGAGTAACTTAGAAAACCACAGCAAGTTTATTCATTGGCAAGGTACATACAGAAAGCATTAAACGTTTGTTTTTAGGTGCCAGCATATGCTTTTGAAAATGTTTGAAGTCAATAATACCCATCTTCACCCAAGCATGATTTATCAGCTTTAAAAAATATTTACCTAAAATTAAATATTTATATACGTACATATGTGCATGCTCAGTGACTTTAGTCCTGCCCAATTCTTCTTGACCCCATGGACTAGAGCCCGCCAGGCTCCTCTGTCCAGAGGATTCTCCAGGCAAGAAGACTGGAGTGGGTTGTCATTTTCTCCTCCAGGGGATCTTTCTGACCCAGGGACTGAACTTGCATCTTCTGTGGCTCCTGCATTGCAGATGGAATCTTTACCGCTGAGCCACTAGGGAAGCCCATATATGTACATATACTATGCATAAATTACCTACAGTTCTTTTGAAAAATAATGATATAGCTAATATAAACTTTGTTAAAATTTAAGAGTCCATGTGATAAACCTGATGATGCCTTAAATTTTTCTGAGGAGATGTCTTCTTGAGCCATTTCCCTAAAGTAGTTCACAGATTCAATCTATCTTAGAACTGGAAGGAATTTTAAGTAATCACCTAGTTCACCCAATGCCTTAAGAAAAATAAAGAATTACTGTCACTTTTTAGATCAAGTTACATGATGTTAAATGACTCACCCAAGGCCTCAAGACTATTAAGTTTCTGTTTTCTCAGCTATTTTTTTTTTTCTTCTAGCCAAACAAATCTCAATACCAATTGCATGTACACTCATAAGACACTGAAGTGCAAGATAATTCATTGAGAAATCCCATTCCAGGATCCCATATCCTACTGCTTACTCAGTAGGATAAATTGCATCTGTCTAATAAAAACATATAGCAAGCGTTACATTCAGCTTCTTGGCTTCGGTTCTGATTAGTAAAACACACCCCCTACACGGAGGACAAACAAGATGTAAACATCAGTACAAATGCATGACTGGATTGGCTCCGTTTAATGCATCAGTCGCTTCAGTCGTGTCCGACTCTTGCAACCCCATGGACTGTTGCCGCCAGGCTCCTCTGTCCATGGGATTCTCCAGGCAAGAATACAGGAGTGGGTTGCCATGCTCTCCTCCAGGGGATCTTCCAGACCCAGGGACGGAACCAGCGTCTTTTAAGTCTCCTGCATTAGCAGGTGGGTTCTTTACCACTAGCACCACCAGGGAAGCCCTTAGAGCATCTAGCTCCATGCAGACCACTCCTTCCATCCAAAGCCATGTTTTCAGAGGAAAGGAGAGGAACGTAAATCAGCAGAACAGAATCCAAGGACTCTTGGTGTGTTTGTATTCAGAGCCTCTCGGGATGGCCTCCTCTGCGTTTGACTTTGTAATGCTAACCAAGAGGACCCGTTTAGGGGCCAGAAGCCTCAGATACAAGCCAGATGTTTCTTGCTCAGAGTTCACCACCCCAAGATGGGTTCTGACAGCTGGGACACGCAGACACGTTCTTTGGGACACAAGCCTGCACACCCACAGGGAGCACCAGGCGGGGGGGGTTCCACGGATCTGGATGACCTTCTCGGTCGCTTCTGCCCACCTTGCGCTTTCTAGAGGAGACACATCTTGGAAGGACTCAGTGGGGCTGCAGTTTAAGAACCCGTTCCAAGCAAATGTTCATTATACTTGGCAGATGGCAGCCACATGGGTCCTTTGGTCAGGAGAACAAACTGTCCTTTGGTCAGTTTAGGTAAAACTGAAATGTCCACTCTTCTGACACACAACACGCTTTACACAACTGAAATCTGGGAAAACCACACAACCAGTCGTGGGCTTAGATGGATCAAACAGCATCAGGTTAGTAAAATGTGTCACTTGGCCTGGAGTAACTACAATTAATTGCAATTATTTTGGATTACACTTAACACCATCTGGAGGACCTTTTCTCGTGACGGGCTGGCATCCACCACGTGGCAGCCGGGGTTCTCCATCCGCTGGTAGCATACTTCTACCCTGGAGACAGGCAGAATGAAAGAGTCAGCCCATGTGTTAACACAGCCCTTCGTGCAAATGTTGTTTTCCTACAGTAATACAAACAGCTTGAAGCCAGGTCCCCATCTGGTTGAGCTCACTCCCCCCACCCCGGGCAACTTGCTGTGCACAGGAAACATTTAACACATCTAGTTTAATAAATGAAAAATTAATAATATTTTATAGCTAGCCTTTATTGAACGCCTAGTACTGCCAAGCCTTAGCATTCTGCATATTCTTCTCATTTTATACTCAAGAGTAACTTTTAGGAGTAGAACCATTCTCATTTATCCCCATTTGGCAAAGAAAGGGGCAGACGCTCAGAGAGTTTAAGTTTCCCAGTGGCAATTTTCTCGAGTCCGCACCCTGAAGGATTCTGCACAAGCCAGAGGTCCTTGGCATGAGCACTGTTTTCACTTAGGACTCTTCTGCAATTGCACAGAATTCCACCTCCTCTTCTGGTGTTAACCAGCCTTTGCATGTGCGGAATGCCCAGGGACGATCATGTGACCAAAACTCTAGAGCTTTCTGGTTAAAACGAGTACCCAGACTCAGTCATAAAAAGGAACGAAACAATGCCACCTGCAGTGACATGGACGGGTGGACCTAGAGACTGTCACACTGAGCGAAGCAAGTCAGACAAATATCATATATCACTTATATGTTGGATCTAAAAAAAAAAAAAAAAAAAAACAGTTCAAAGGAACCTATTTACAAAACAGAAAGAATCAGAGACGTGGAAAACAAACGTATGGTTAAGTAAGGGAGTAACTGTCAGTCACTCAGTTGTGTCTGCCTCTTTGCAACCCCACAGACTGCAGCCTGCCTGTCAGGCTCCTCCATCCTGGGGATTCTCCAGGCAAGAATACTGGAGTGGGTTGCCATGCCCTCCTCCAGGGGATCTTCACCACCCAGGGACTGAACCCATGTCTCTTATGTCTCCCATGCTAGACAAATCACTTAACCTTTTGAGCATCAGTTTTGGAAGCTGTAAAACATGGCTAATATTGTCCTTGCAAGGGTTACAGAGCATCAGAAGTAAACGCCTGACACACAGGGAGCCCCTAGCAGGTAAGACTCACAGTGTGGTCATCAGACAGTGCTCATGAGCGTCCCGTTACGACGGCCCAGAAAGGCGTGTGGTCTCACTCAGATTCACCCTGCTGCTGACACAGCCAGGACTAGGAGGAAGGTATCCCCTGGCTACAGAACAACCTCACTGGAGCCACAGGGAATCGACCCAGGAGAAGGGGTGACTAACTAGGAGGACACTGCCTCGCTGGTTTGGAAAATGGGAGCCATGTCATCTCCTCCATTCTCCTGGAGTCAGTGCTGTTTCTGGGTCATCACCACAGCCAGAGACCCCTGCCCCTCACGTCACATCAGGACACCTACTTTTGACGAAATATGCTGTTGGTCTCCAGCTCAGCCTCCTCTCTGGTCTTCTCCAGGCCTCGGCCCTCAATCCTCTGCATCCTCTCCTCGGGGCTCACGGTGAGCAGCAGGACCAGGTCGGGTTTGAGCAGGTCCCTGGGCCACTGGTATATAGGGTGATGGACGGGGGGCAGGTGCAGGAGGCCCCCACTCACCTCAGTGGCTATGGCATAGGTGGCCGTGCTGTGCCAGTACCTGAGAAGGAAAGAGGTAGTGAGTTCTCCATCTGCAGAGGAAAGCAAGGCAGTACCTAAAAATCAGCCACTGAGGATGACAAAACCAGGGATGGCTCTGCTGAACTTGTCCTAGTACTGTACACATTAAAGAGATAAAACAAAATCTTATTTTTTAACAAATTTATAACAGATAAAAATTAGTTAGAATCAGTAACCACAATAAGAATCTGGTGCACACTTCTCAGAGCTCCATTTTGCAGTTGAAATTGTATGTGTGGCAAGACTACTCTATTGCTTTGGCCCTGCAGGACGCTTTCTTTTTTGAAGGCATAATGGCAGAGAATGTACATTTATTTCGTTCAGTTCAGTTCAGTCGCTCAGTCATGTCTGACTGTTTGCAACCCCATGGACTACAGCATGCCAGGCTTCCCTGTCCATCACCAACTCCCAGAGCTTGCTCAAACTCAAGTCCATTGAGTTGGTGATGCCATCCAACTATCTCATCTTCTGTTGTCCCCTTCTCTTCCTGCCTTCAGTCTTTCCCAGCATCAGGGTCTTTTCAACTGAGTCAGTTCTTCACATCAGGTGGCCAAAGTATTGGAGCTTTAGCTTCAGCATCAGTCCTTCCAATGAGCACTCAGGACTGATTTCCTTTAGGATGGACCGGTTGAATCTCCTTGCAGTCCAAGGGACTTTCAAGAGTCTTCTCCAACACCACAGTTCAAAAGCATCAGTTCTTCAGGGCTCAGCTCTCTTTATAGTCCAACTCTCACATCCATACGTGACTATTGGAAAAACCATAGCTTTGACTAGATGGAGCTTTGTCAGTAAGGTAATGTCTCTGCTTTTTAATATGCTGTCTAGGATGGTCATAACTTTTCTTCCAAGGAGCAAGTGTCTTTTAATGTCATGGCTGCAGTCACCATCTGCAGTGATTTGGGAGCCCAAGAAAATAAAGTCTGTCACTGTTTCTATTGTTTCAGTAGATTTATTTGGTAGTCTGTTGGTATTTAATATTGTGTGTTGGTCAAATAAAAATACACACGCCCATTCAGTTCCTATGGTGTTTTAAAACAGAACTTGTTGAGAAGACACGGAAGCAACCTAAGTGTCCATAAACAGAGAAATGTATAAAGAAGATGGGGGTCCATATACACGATGGAATATTACTCAGCCACGAAAAAGAATGAAATAATGTCATTTGTAGCAACATGGATAACCTAGAGATTATTATACTAAGTGACAAGTCACAGCTAGACAAATGCGTATGATGTCACATGTAGCACCTAAAATATGACACAAATGAATCGAAGATACTGAAACAAACACAGAGAACAGACTAGTGTTTGCCAAGGGGGAGGGGAGTGGAGGGATGAATGGAGTGGGAGGTTGAGGTTAACAGATATAAGCTATTATATATACAATGGATAAACAACAAGGTCCTGCTATGATATAGCACAGGGAACTATAGTCAACACCCTGCGATAAACCTACAGAAAAGGGAATCTCACTCAGAGGAGACCCTGAACAGAATTCACTGTTCCTCCCTCCGGGCTCTCAACCCTTTCCTACTCGACTCTGTTGAAGGATTCATTGTAAGTCAGACCTAGCCGTTTACAAGCTCTTTTTTGTCTCCTCCATTACAGAATTCATTTTTTAGTCATCTCTACATCTTAAAGCCTGAAACGAGTGTCTGGCACATAATAAGCATACAATGAATAATGGTTTATTGGATGTGTGAAAGACTGCATTAGGATTAAACCAATCAATGCTAAAGAAAACCACCCCTGAATATTGATTGGAAGGGCTGATGCTGATGCTAAAGCTCCAGTACTTTGGCCACCTAATCTGAAGAGCTGACTCACTGGACGAAGACCTTGATGCTAATAAAGACTGAAGGCAGGAGAAGAAGGGGTCGGCAGAGGATGAGATTGGTTAGATAGCATCATCAACTCGATGGACATGAATCTGAGCAAAGTCTGGGAGACAGTGAAAGTGTTAAGTCACTCAGTCATGTCCAACTCTTTGAGAACCCATGACATGTAGCCCACCAGTCTCCTCTGTTCATGGAATTCTCCAGGCAAGAATACTGGAATAGGTAGCCATGCCCTCCTCCAGGGGATCTTCCCAACCCTGGGACTGAACCCAGGTATCCTGCATTGCAGGCAGATCCTTTACGGTGTAAGACACCAGGGAAGCCACTGGGAGATAATGAAGGACAGGGAAGTCCGGCATGCTGCAGTCCATGGGGTCACAAAGAGTCAAACACAACTTAAAGGCTGAAAAACAACAATTAGAATCATTTTATTAATTGGCATCCTTTATTACACTCTTGCCCTGTTTTTGTCATATTCCAGTTTTAAGTGACAAGATGCAAAACTCCAAATCCAGTATCAAAGGACTACAAAAACATTTAAACCTTCACAGATATTTATGAAACAGTTAATACACATCCCACTGTACAGAGGCCCCACAGCCCCATCCTTATCTGGGCTGTCCACTCACTGTATGCGATGTTTTAAAATCCCAGATTGTTAATCACTTTAGATCTGAACTACATTTCACAGTGCAAAGGACATGCTTGTCCTTTATCTACAAAATCATCCACAGTGCTATAAAAGCTGTGTGTTGGTTTACTCTCTGCCACCTACTCAGTTTGTGGATGTAGGTGAGTCTTAAATTCCTTGTCTGGAAAATGGAAGTCATGAAAGCTTTGTTTTTTTTCCCCATAGTTTTTACAAAAATAGTCAAGTGCTTATAAAAAGTGTATCACACTGTCATTATAACAAACTATTTAATTCTTACTGGGCACCAGTTAAAACAAAAGCTGCATCATTTCGAATCATGGCAATACCAAGAGTACTGAAAGAATAAATGTAAAAAAAATTAATTTGGGAGTTGATCAACTCTAATGTCATTCATCCTGCAGAGTCCCTTTCCACCTCCAAAAAGCATGGCCACTGTAGCTGCTGCAGGCTTGAATTCTGCCTGGGGCCACTCGCGTGTATCATTTGTGTTGTTGTTGTTTAGTTGCTAAGTCACGTCTGACTCATTGCGACCCCACTGACTGTAGCTCGCCAGGTTCCTCTGTCCGTGGGATTTCCCAGGCAAGAATACTGGAGTGAGTTGCCATTTCCTTCTCCAGAGGATCTCAACCCAGGAATAGGACCCGTGTATCTTCTGTCTCCTCCATCGGCAGGAGGATTCTTTACCTCTGAGACACCAGTGAAGCCCTGTGTATCACTTACCAGACTCCTAATCACTTACAAACTTGTATTCTCACTTTTTCTATCGGATACATCTTGTCTTCCCAGCTGAATAAATCCACGCAGGTCGAGGTTTTCTCCTTCTTGGCAACAGAACTAACACTTGCACTGCATTTTGCATGTTCTCCCCGTTCACCAAATTAAATACTCAGCTCTGAATATAGAGGCTGATACTATCTAAATGTAAAAAGCCTTCTTTATTCTAGCAAAACCATCAGCAAGAATAGATTTTTAAAGGTAATAAGGGTGATTAAGTTGCCAACCTTAACCACAGTCACCATCAAAAATTACTCTGTCTCCCTTATTTTTTCAGCTAGATGATGGTGTTGTCTAAAATGGATTTCGTTAAAATCTTTAAACATGAACAAAACCCACTCAGACAACAAATAACTGCTCTTTTCTTCTCATCTGACAAGGTGATCTAGTATTATCTCTTTAAAGACCAAAATTGCAGACAATTCACAGACACAAAGAAGAAAAATCAGGGGAGAATGGGGGCCCTGTTTTGCAAAGCCAGAGTCCTCTCACTGACAACACTGCAGCTCATTTTAAATAATCACAGCCTCTGGCCATCAATTTCAGACTCTTTATTATTTAGTTTTCTCCATTCCTGCCATCAGGGAAACCACATTAGTTCAAATCAAACGCAATTTGCTAATGTCTTATACATTGCTTATATAATAATGCTTTATATTTTAATAGCAATTTGTTGTTTGCAATGCATGTCTGCCTACATCCACTCATTGGATATTCATCACGAGTCTTTTTTTTTTTTTTTCATTTTTATTTTATATTGGAGTAGAGTTAGTTAACTATGCTATGTTAATTTCAGGAGTATAGCAAGGTGATTCAGTTACACGAATCTATTCTTTTTCAGATTCTGGTCAGCAGGGAACGGATAAGGAATTAGGGTGTCATGAATAAGCGTCTGCCTCCATGCAGGAGCCAGGGCTGCTGATTTGGGGACATCTCAGGAAATAATACATCTTGTGGAGTCACACTTCACTAGGAAAAGCCTAGTCTTTCTCCACAAGATAAAGGGGACTGTATCACAAAAAAGATAACAGTGCGGTAAATCCGGACACTTTAACAATAGGCTGAAAACATCCCACAGGTGACGGAGTCCCACAATAGAAAGCAAAATCTTACCCTTCCTCTAGGATCCTTTGTGACTTGCCAACTCTGAAATAACTATCTTGCCATCCTCACAGTCAAAAGTACCCACCGGTACTAAAGCTGACAGTGAAGGCCTTCTAACTAATTCTACTGTTTCATCTCTCCTCCTCAATCACCGCCTCACACTTCATTCTCAATGTACAGAGTGATCTCTTTCTGAAATATCAGATATGCAAGTATCTGTCTCTTTTGCATGGAGAAAGACAGGTGAAGAGGTAGAAGTTCCATTTCTGGGTGTGGCAATTAGCTTTTATTTAAAATTGCAGTACAGTTGCTTCAAAACACTATGCTAGCTTCTGCTGTACAAGGATGTGAATCAACTGCTGCTGCTGCTGCTAAGTCGCTTCAGTTGTGTCCGACTCTGTGCGACCCCACAGACGGCAGCCTACTAGGCTCCCCCGTCCCTGGGATTCTCCAGGCAACAACACTGGAGTGGGTTGCCATTTCCTTATCCAATGCATGAAAGTGAAAAGCGAAAGTGAAGTTGCTCAGTCGTGCCCGACTCTTAGCGACCCCATGGACTGCAGCCTACCAGGCTCCTCCGTCCATGGGATTTTCTAGGCAAGAGTACTGGAGTGGGGTGCCATTGCCTTCTCCATGCGAATCAACTATATATACATAAATATATACACACACACACACACACACACATATCCCCTCCCTTTTGGACCTCTCGCCCGTCTCACCCCTCTAGGTCATCACAGAGCACCGAGCTGAGCTCCCTGAGCTATAAAGCAGCTTCCCACTAGGCATCCATTTTACACATGGTCATGTTTACATGTACATGTCAATTGCAATTTCCCAATTCCTTCCACCCTTCTTCCCCCACTTTTTGTCCACACATCCATTCTCTAAATCTGCAGGCCCTGCAAACTGGGCCATCTGTACCATTTTTCTAGATGCATTAATATACAATATTTGTTTTTCTCTTTCTGACTTACTTCACTCTTTAGGTCCACCCACATCTCTACAAATGACCCAATTCCGTTCCTTTTTATGGCTAAGTAATACTCTATTGTATATATGTGCTCATTTTCTTTATCTTTATGGCATCACCGACTCAACAGACATGAGTTTGGGCAAGCTCCAGGAGTTGGTGATGGACAGGGAAGCCTGGCATGCTGCAGTCCATGGGGTCGCAGAGTTGGACATGGCTATGCAACTGAACTGGACTGAACTTCTTTATTCATTCCTCTGTTGATGGACATTTGGGTCGCTTCCATGTTCTGGCTATAGCTTTTAAATGACTAACGTTCTCACCAAGAACAGCAGAAAAGTTGGACTAGTTATAGTGGAAGACCAGCAATGCTAAATGTTGACCAGGATGTGGGTCAAAGGGAATTCTCAGACACCACTGTGGAGGGAGGGTGGGGAGGGTGCTGTGAAGTTTCAACCACTTCAGCACTTTTCTGTGGCGCCTCCTCCAGGTGAGTACACGTGAGCCCCCTGCACCCTTGCAATCCCACTCCTGGGATTCTAGGCAACACAGACATACACGGGAAACTGAGGGCCGGCATCAGCTAGGTCCCTTCAACTGTAACTTGCTTAATAAATAATAAACTGTAATCTGCCTTGACTCATCATGCCTGATTTAACTGTTTTCACAAACCCATGCATATTCTACAAGCGTCACATAACCTAACAGTAAGTAGCAAGATCCTTCTCCACCCGTATCGATAGTATCTTGGTCCTAGGAGTCTTAAGATGTTTGCCTAAGTTGGAGTTCTTTCAGGAACTTGGAGTCAGTGGTGTGCGTTTCAAGCTCCAGGCTTAGGACTGGTTGGGATCACTGACCCTCCCAAGGTAGTGACTGGTCAGCTACCTTTTGGTGTCAGAGGGCCAAAAAGGTCAACTATGTAGCCATTCTCCAGACATGCTTGGCTACACCTGCACTCTATGATCACCTTACCTTTCTCCTACTTGCTATCACCTTTTCCCAGGCTTCCCACACCTCAAGACCACAAGGGCTTCCTTGGTATCTCAGCTAGTAAAGAATCTGCCTGCAATGCAGGAGACCTGGGTTCGATCCCTGGGTTGGGAAGATCCCCTGGAGAAGGGAAAGGCTACCCACTCCAGTATTCTGGCCTGGAGAATTCCATGGACTATACAGTCCATGGGGTCGCAAAGAGTCGGACACAACTGAGTGACTTTCACATCACTTCACTCACCACATCTCAGACTACCATGCGTCTTTATCCCATAAATATCCGAGCCCCTAGCTTTGGAGAAGGTGGACCTGAGATTTACTCCCATCTCCTAGCTTGGTGACCTTGTGAATACAGCCTTTCTTTTCTGCAAACAGAGGCTCAGGGTTTGGCTTGGGGAGCTCTGGGCAAACCAACCAGGACTGGTAACACACGTGGGCAAACAAAGCTGTATGAAAGAATGGTTGTGGCAACAGCGACAAAGCTCACAGGTCGCATGAAGTCAGATGCAAATGGCACTCGAAGTCTATCTGCCTATGTAGACTGTTCAAGAACAAGCAGAACAAATAAGATCCAGGAATGCATAATCAAGGCTGTGGTTCCCACCAGGGGAAGGATGGGTCATGACTGAAAGGGAAGGACTTACAGGATTGAGTAAGGTTCTAAGTCACAATGTGGGTGCAGATTGTCCTTGAATGTGTTCACTTTTTGAAATTCCTTGAGACTTCCATTTGTAATTACTTCTCTTCCCTTAACACTTGTCAGACTTTAATGCAATCACTCATCTTTCCAAAAATAAGAAAAACTGCAGCAAGACAGTAAGATGTACATGGGAGAAAAGCTTAGGATGAATTCAGCTGCAATGGAAGTCTTGTGGCCCTCCCTGTCAACTGTATCTCTCTCCTTCGCAGAGGACAGCACTCTCCTAAATTGAATGGTCAACACCTTTCCAGCCCTTTTTTAACTTTTAACTGGAGGATAATTGCTTCACCATGTTGTGTTGGTTTCTGCCATACAACAGTGTGAATCAGCCATAAGCATTCATATATCCAGAACTTCCCAGGTGGCAGTAGAGGTAAAGAAACCTCTTGCCAATTTAGGAGACATAAGAGATGCAGGTCCTATCCCTGGGTCAGGAAGATCACACTGGAGGAGGGCATGGCAACTCACTCCAGTATTCTTGCCTGAAGAATCCCATGGACAGAGGAGCCTGGCGGGCTACAGTCCACGAGGTTGCCAAGAGTCAGACACGACTGAAGCAACTTAGCATGCATGCATACGTATGTCCCCTCCCTCTTGAACTTTCCTCCCACCCTCCACCCTCCAGCCCTTTTTATGATATTTTTTTCTATTATTTTGCATGTAGTCTACTGAACATCTTTCTGTAACTTGATTTCTTTCATTTGAAATGATGGTTTTGTAACTTAGGCACACTGACACAGCGTACTCATGCACACAGCTATAGTACGCTCCATTCTATAAACACACTGGTATTCATTTACTTTCTTCTGCTGAGACCTATTGGTTTTTCAAGGTTTTCAGTATTATGAACAAAACTGAAATAGACTCTCTTGGTGTTTCTGCAGGAGATACAAGAATCTGCTCAAATCTTCCACTTTGCTTCTCAAATTGCTCCCCAAGTCACCAGGCAGGTACTCAACTCTCACCAGCACCACCAGGGTTTCTACTGATCCATAACATCTCCACTCAGACCTTTTCAATCAGGGCTTACTACCCTGATGAGAGGAAATTGGGACCTCATCGTCATTTTAATTTTCATTTTACCAATTCCTGGTGACTTTAATCCTAGCATGACTTGCTTGTTGTACCTGTTGTCTATTTTTGTGGCACTTTAAAGCCATTTTTTTAACTTTATGGAAATTTAAAATATAACACACCTTATGCCACTCTATTATCTGAAACCTTCCCAAGGCTCCCCTCTGTACTCAGAATAAAATCTGCACTCTTTATCACAGATACAGACACTGCTGATCTCTCTCTGTCTTTTTATCCATCCAGATAGCAGACACTCGTCCAGAAGTTTTCCTGGCCTGTTTCCAGCCCTGGAACATGTTCTCTTCTTCCTGTCTCTACACTTTGCTCTTGCATCCCCCTCCAGCAAAGCTTTCACTCCACAACTTTCCATGGCTGTCCTTCTAGGGTCATTGACAGCTCAGGCCAATGGCACCTCCTCGCACAGGCCTTACTAAACCACATCTAGTGGGGGGTCAGCCATCCTCCACCACACGACCTTGCACTCTCCTTCTCACGGTCCTGACCATTCTCTGATTATCATCTTGCGTATCCATGTGCTCGACTACCATCCTCTCCTTCAGCACGTTTGCTCCACGAAAGCTAGGCATTTTCTAGCTCATTCCCCTCCGAGTCCCCTAAATCAAGAAGTCTCTGGCAAACGGTAAATGCCCAATATATGTTTGGTGAACAAACCAATAAACAAATGAGTCACTGAAAGCTCAATTTGTGAAGTAGGGACTTTTATTAATATTCCCAACATGGTATTTCTAGCTTTCTCACTTTGGCAAGCTACTTAACTTTTCTAAGACCTGTGTTTCTCATTAGCAATTTCAGGATCCAAGTAGTAGTGATTGTTTCAGAGGTTAGGATAGTCTGTGGAACATTCTTGGCAAAATGCCAGCCAATGGTATGGGCTAATAAATCATAGACATTATTCCTATTATTATCATAATACAGTTTGGCTTAAACACAACTGTATAATTGCATATACATATGTACCCTACATGGACACACACACACACACTCATACGTTAGGAAGAAAATGCCAAATTCAAGGCAACATTACACCTACCTGTCGACAATCACAGGCGATTTGGTAGACTCTTTAGCTATTTCAGAAGCCACGATATAATTGCCCAAAGAGTAAAAAGCTCTTCTAATGATAGTTGGTTCATCATCAAAGATTTTCCTCCACTGGCTGATGCAAGAGGGTGGTGACTTCAAGAGAACAGCCTTGAGTGAATCTGAAACTGACTGGGTCACGGTGGTTTTACCTGCAGGTCACACACAAAATACGGCAGATCTTAACCAAGGCCACGGTATCTCTCCCCAAAGTTAACAGTAACTCAGAAAGAGCAAAGACAATTTTTCTGCCTATAAAACTTATGAGTTGAATAAATAATATGATTCTTTATTTTTAAAAAAGTTGCTGACCCTTAGGAACTTGGGATTCCTCTATTGGTGTTAGTAATAGTACCTCTCCGACCTCTGTCCTAAGTCACTTCAGTCGTGTCTGGCTCTAGAGACCTCAAAGACGGTAGCCCACCAGGCTCCTCTGTCCATGGCATTCTCCAGGCAAGAATACTGGGTGGGTTCGATTCAGGGGATCTTACTGCCCCATGGATTGAACCCATATCTCTCATGTCTCCTGCGCTGCCAAGTGGGTCCTTTACCACTAGCGCCACCTGGGAAGCGCTATTAATAGAATGTATGTTGTGTTCAGTTGCTCAGTCCTGTCCAACTCTTTTCGACCCCATGGACTGTAGCCCGCCAGGCTCCTCTGACCATGGGGATTCTCCAGGCCAGAATACTGGAGTGGGTAGCCTTTCCCTCCTCCAGGGCATCTTCCCGACCCAGTGATGGAACCCAGGTCTCCCGCATTGCAGGCAAATTCTTTACAGTCTGAGCCAAAACAAAATGGTCACCTCGTTGGTTTACAAACTAAGGATAAACTCTGGCATCACCTCCCAGGCCCTTATTCCCCTCCTCAGTCAGCTGACACAGAAGGAGACAGCCTCCCATGGAGCCTCATGACACTGTGGCTGTCCCGGGTCTGCCCTGCCCTTGGGCCACCCTCCTCCTGCTGCTGCGTTTTGGGCCAAGTGTGGGCACATCTCTTGCATTCTGACACCTTGTGGCAGCTTTGAAGGCTTCTGTCCTCCACTCCCTAGTTTTCCCAAACTTTGCTCCCGCGGTTCCTGGCTGCACCGGGCCGCTTCAAGTCTCCAACTGCCTGCATGCTGCCATTTCTTCTGTCTGGAGGATCTTTCCCACTTTCCTCACCTGACCAGCGCCTGTCCCACTGAAAATCCAATCCAGGGATCCACCCCTCCAAGCTCTGCCAGACCATGACCTACCCCTCCTCTCACACCAAGGGGGCTGCATTCCCCTGTGTTCACGGGGGAACCCGAGGCTCGGCTCCCCTGGAAGTTATCCATTTTTCATCCCAAGCCAGCTTCACTTCATCCCTGGCACACAGGAGGTTTATGAGTTGAACCCTCAATACGTTTTGCTTGCCAAGACCCATCTATTTCTGCAATTGATGTTAATCTCACTGCCTAGAACCAGCAGGTGACATTTTCTTACCTGTGGCATCCAAGCCCTCAATGACAATGACGGGGAACCTTCCCTTCTGGACCTGCTCTGGGCACTGGTCCACCAGATCAAGCACATCTCGGGCTTCAGGAATGAAGGACGTGCACTGGAAAGCAACATCCACACATCAGCAGCGGAGCCACAGGGCCAGGGCAGAAGCTATGTCTAACTGCTGAGAAGACTGCATGGGGCTGATAAGGCAGAGCTGTGTTTGGCACCAGACCGAAGTGCAAAGCATTTTGAACCTCAGAAAGGTTCTGAACTGTTCCTGACCTCGCTGTGCACTCACAGAATCTCTACAGAGGCCTAAATGTATTCTTATGTGCTTTCTCTGAGCAAGGCAATATTCTAAGTGCCCTTGGGAGTATCAACTTGGCCCCTCTTCAAGATAACTACGAGAGTGTTATTGTTATTAACCCCATCTACGAATTAGGGAAACCAAGGCAAAGAAATGCTTAAGAAATTTACTGAAAGGGACACAGGCCTGCTAAGTTGCTTCAGTCATGTTCGACTCTGCGACCCTGTGGACTATAGCCGGTCAGGCTCCTCTGTCCATGGGATTCTCCAGGCAAGAATACTGGAGTGGGTTGCCAAGCCCTCCTCCAGGGAATCTTCCCGGCCCGGGGATACAATCCAAGTCTCTCAAGTCTCCTGCATCGGCAGGTGAGTTCTTTACCGGCAGCACCACCTGGGAAGCTCAATAAATACCAAAATCTGGATCCAAACCCAGGTTCTGCAACTGTAAGCACTCAGAAATAAGCCCAAGTTCCTAAAATGTATCTAAGATACAAGAGTCCAGCCTCAGGACCTATAGGCTGAGGTCAGAATGTCAGCCATCCCGCACCAAGCACCTCTGTGTGTCACCTGATTCCTTGTCCTAACACCGCGAGGCAGGTGTGTTAACACACGAAATAAGTAACTGCCAGTAAGCAGGCAGGCACCACTTAAGCCTAAGTTTCTCCATCCCCCAAACTCAAGCCCTCTTCTCTACGCTCCGATCTCCCAGAACCTCCCAGAACTGGATAACGGCTTCTGAGATGGCACAGCTCTTGCACACACCCAGCGGGCCCTCCCCCTACTCCAGGGGCACCCCACCGCTCCTGCTGCGATGTCAGCCTCCCATGTGGGGTTGGGGGTCCTAGCGGGCAAGAATCCGGAAAGAGCCCGGAGTCTAAACAGCTGCTGGCACAGAAGCCGCCTTCACCACCCGATTTGCTAACAGGAGTAAAGAGGCAAAAGACGTCGGGACAGGCCAGCCCCCCGCCCCGGGAGAGCCCACTGCCTCCACGTCCCTGCTCCGGGGGGTCCCTGAGCGCCGGGAAAGGACCTGACTTCTTACCGCCTCCAAGACGGCGCGGGCGGCCTCCCGGTGGGGGAAGACCCCGGAGCTGGGCAGGTCGGGCACCACCGGGTGCAGGGCGGGCTCCGGTGCGGGCCCCACGCGCTCGCCGCCCAGCTGCTGCCAGCCCCGGCCGTCCCGCCGCTCCCAGGGGCGCTGCCACAGCTGGCAGAGCGGGTCCCGGGAGAACTCGGCCAAGAGCGGGCGCGGAGCCTCGGGGCAGGCGTCCAGCAGCGCCAGCAGCGCTTGCCGGGTGTCGGGGCTGTCGCGGGGGTCACGGAGCAGGAAGCCGTGCTGCAGGGCCCCGGCGCCGCCGTCCGGGCAATAGCCCAGCAGCCGGCGCAGCTCGCACCTCTGGAAGGGGCCGCGCCGCAGCTGCTGCCGCAGGTGCTGATGAAGCCGGGCCGCGCGCACCCGGGCCCCCACGCCCCCGGTCCCCGGCACGCTCAGCGAGTAGCTGCGGCCCGGGGGGCCCAGGAGCGCGGCCACGCGGGGGTCGGGGCGCGCGCCCGGGGCCTGCTCGCCCACCGCAAAGTGCGCCAGAGTGCAGCCCGGCAGCTCCAGCGCGAAGCAGCGCGGCGGCTCCATGGCCCGAGCGCAGGCCCCGCGCCGCCGGCCCGAGAGGCGCGCGAGCAGCCGCCGCGCGCGCGGGTGGCGGCCGAAGGTCATGGGCGCCTCCCGGTGCCGCCCCGCACGCTGGGGAAACGAAACCTGGGAAGCGGCGGGCGGCACCCCGCGGGAAGCGAAAACGAAGCGGCGGCGGCGGCGGGAAGTGGGCGGGGCCTGCGTTGGGGCGACCTCTCCGGCTTCGCCTCCGCCTCCGCCCGACCGCGAGGTCGCGCCGCGAGCAGGCCGCCTCCAGGAGGGGCCGGAGGGGCAACCGCAGAGGCCGGGGCCCCGGGCCGCCTCCGATGGGGACCCACGATGGGAGGCTGGCCCGTGGCCCCAGGCCCCCGGTTGAATAATTAATCCTGTGTTGCTTATGCCCGGTACTGAGCGCGCGTGGTTGCGCGCGCGTGTGTGTCTTTTCATCGGGGTCCACCCTGCGCTCCGCGCCCCGCGCCACCACCCTCACCGGCTCTTCCCCGCCCGGCTGCAGCGCCGACGCCTCCCCGGGGCTCGCCCCGCAGACCCGGCGCGGCGCTCCGACCGCCTTCCCCGCTGCCGCCCCCAGACTCCGGTGCTGTGAGCCGCTGAGCGCTTTCCGTCCGCTTTACAGATGCTTTTCCCTGTTTTAGGATTATCTCCCTCCTTTAGTTGCCTCTCAGACTGAGAAGTGTCCCCAGGTTGGCCCCTCCAAGTGGCCTTACAGACGCCCAAGTCTTGCACGCAGCTCCAATGAGACAGCAGTGAGGTGGCCTGACAGCGCCTTCATCAGCCAGCACTGGCTTTCCATAGAAAAGCAGCAATTACAAGATTGTTTGGATGTTTTCGTTTGTTTGTACTCCTTCTCTCGTATCTTTTAAAATAATGGCTAAGCAGACGCCAGAATTAGAAACAAAGATGGAAAACGGTAGATAAACAGAAAACAAATAATTACGATTTAATCCGTGTGCATTTAGAGTGGGATTAGGTCTAATTCTAAGCTCAAACCCCTTTTTAATAAGTATGAGCTATTTCATGTGAAGTATGCCTAATAGGGAAGGAATAATTCTGAGATTAAGATGTTTTTAGTTCTGTATGAACAATTTGACGTTTGGACATCGATGGAGCAGGTTGTCAAGAGTGTGGAGTACAAAGTTCTTTCTGTTCTTCAGGACTGTAGTGCATCCTCCAGAGAACCTCTCTTCTACCTCTTTTCCATGACCACCCCCATTATATCTGCTCTTCATTCAGGTTTTCCTCTCCACTTTCCTACCAGGAGACTGTGACCTCGGTGACCCTGTAGTATCTGGGGTCAGTCAGCGGTAACCTTGTGTTGAAGACTGGAAACACAGTGTCTTCATTGATAAAGGGGGAAAAAATCTGTCGTATTGTTTAGCTCAATTTCAAGTGCCTAGGACAGAGAATGATGGCTCCAGCTTGGATGGATATTTGAATAAACTTTCCTGCAGTGACCTATCCTGTGGCTGTGGGGGAGAGAAGCTGGGAGCTGGGAAGACACCCAGAGGGCTTTGAATAAACCAATATGCTCAGTCACTTCAGTCCTGTTGGATCCTGCGGCCCTATGCACCGTAGCCCACCAGGCTCTGTCCATGGGATTCTCTCTCTCTCAATCTCTCTGTCCATGGGATTCTCTGGGTGGGAATACTGGAGTGGGTTGCCATTTCCTACTCCAGAATAAACGAATAGTGTGGCCTTACTCATTTAGTCAGATGATTTTATGGCTTCTTCTGTGATTTCAAGATCTTTAGACCATGAATTTTTTGCACCTTGTTTTATGTCCCTAGATAGGTTTTAGTGTCTCCTAGTTTATGGAGAAGGAAATGGCAACCCACTCCAGTGTTCTTGCCTGGAGAATCCCAGGGACGGGGAAGCCTGGTGGACTGCCGTCTATGGGGTTGCACAGAGTCGGACACGAGTGAAGCGACTTAGCAGCAGCAGCAGCAGTTTACGGGAACCGGAATAGAATTTGTATCTTACTGTTGTGTGAAAATTGTATAAATCTTAATTATGTTGAATTGGTTCATGGTGTTTTTCAGGTCTGCTATATCCTACATTTCTGTATATCATTCTGTTGTTAATTTTTGACAGTTTGATATTGAAACTCCAACTACAAATCTTAATTTATCCAGTTAATAATTATAATATATAATGGAACTAAATGTACCTTTGTTCTATATTTTCCAAGCCTCTTGTAAATGTGTTATACTTTCATAATTTAAAAAACAAAAAAGAATAATGAATAAGAAATAAAATTTTATGAGATGTATAAATCAGAAAAAAATAAAAAGCCAGAGTCTTCAACACAGCATCAATCAGGAAAACATTAAATATGAAATATTCTAGTCATTCTGTTAATAGGGGGAAAAGCAGAGAGAATTAACTAACATAAATGCAGTAATTATTAATAATAATTAATAAATTTAAAAATAGCTTTTATTTTGAAGAACAAATTGGTTCTTGAAAACCTCTTTAAACAGATTTCTTTTAGGTAAAGTGCATAAAAAGAAAATGAAATCAGCATAATATTAATAGTAACACAAGAGAGGAAAGATCTACAGACTATAAAGTACACAAAAAAGATGCATACAATCCTGCATCAATAAATCCAAATGTCACAAAATAAATAATGAACTGGGAAAATAAAATATATCAAAATAAATCCAAGAAAGAGTGGTGCTTCTATAATCCCAATCCCAGAAAAGTAGCTAAAGGTTCTGAGAAACACTGGGCCAGGTTTATAGGTAGTTGCTTTGTCAAGAAACAGGTAAACCCTCTACTACATAAGCCATTAGTTTCTGGTTCATAAAAGTGCTTTGGGGCACATTTGTGGGCTTCTGGCCTCAAAGAGCATGCTATTATATTGTGGAGTTGATTTTCCCACTAAGAAGGACAGTTTAGATAGCTCTCTGTGAGAAGAAGGTTAACACAGTGAAGGCAGATACTTACTCCTGGCATCTTTCCAGGGAAGTCTAGAACTATGATTGATACTGCCCAAATCCTAGAAATATGCCCTCAACTCTTCTCAGTTTTCTGTAATAACCTAAATGGGAAAAGAATTTGAAAAAGAATAGATATTAATCCATGTGTGCATATAACTGCATCACTTTGTTGTACACCTGAAACTAACACAGCATCGTTAATCAACTATAGTCCAATATAAAATTAAGGATTTTTAAAAATGGTATTTTATGCTTCTATGATGGATAAAATACAAATTAACTTAGAAACTTTAAAAAAGTTTCTTGCTTCTGTTATCAATCACTGATGGCTCTGTGTGTGTGCCTGAAACAAAGAACATGCCACACCAGCTTGTCTGAGTGTCTTTGCACAACCATCAAGACTGGCGCCTCATTCACAGGTGGGGTCTTGAGAGTAGGTGGCTAAGGATGAACACAGAAGAATGTGTCTACAGGTCCAGCCCAGCACCGTTTAACTGTAACAAAATCTGACTACATGTCAGATCCTTCCTGTTGCTTTTGTTCACTAAAACGACACTGTCCATCCATAATGGCCTCCCTTGGGAGAACCCTGCCCCTCTGCCTGAATGTTAAACCGAAGTGCCTTTGTTCAGGGAAATACCCTGACCCTGTCCATCTGTGGATGGCTGTAAGAAAAGAGAAATATACACATTTTCTCTGAGGCTGGCATTCTAGGGATATTTGTAAGATTAGTTGCCTTTTTACTTGCCTTCCTCCTCTCCTCCTGCTCTCTGTTCTATAAAAGAAAGTGGCATCCAGTCCCTGAAAAGGAGGTTGTTTTGAGACATTATTTCTTTCAATATGCCACCTCATCTCTCAACTTGCTGGCCTGTTGTGCGGTGAGCAGAGCGAGCTTGAACTGGGCTCAGCAACATAACGGCAGACCTGAGACTCCTCAGGCATCCCTGACCTGCTTTCTCACACCTGTCTTGGGGGTGGAAGAAAAGGACGTCTAACTGTGCAGCCCAGAAGGGAAAGACTCAGAAGCTGCGCCCACCTCTTCAAACTCCTCCAGTGTCCCTCTTTGCTTTGTTGTCCTTGCTCCACACCTCTTCCCTGGAATAAACCTCAGCTGTGAGTGTGACCTGCTCCAAAGACCTGCAAGTCCTTATAGCCAATTAGCAAACATGTGGGTGGTCCTGACTCCTAAAACACAATCCAACACACACACACACACACACACACACACACACACACACACACACACACACACAGAGGACTTAAAAGTTCAAGAATTCTTATTCTGAAGCACTTTCATGTTCCATTTTATTTACTGAAATACTCACATGCACAAATATGGCTCTGAAAATTAGTGAAATGACACTCATCAGATGAACTAAATTACAACCAGTAAATCAGTGAACAGGAACGACAAAGAGTTAAATAAGATTTCAGTGCATATAATCAAGAAAGCACATGGTACACAATGACTTCCTACAAATCAATAATAAAAATGCAGAAAATCTAACACAAAAACAGGGCTAGGAATTTGAACAGGCACCTCACAAAAGAGAATAACCAAACAGCTAACAAACATGTTTTTGTTGTTATTTAGTTGCTAAGTCATATCCGACTCTTTTGTGACCCCATGGACTGGAGCCCACCAGGCTCCTCTGACCATGGGATTTCCCAGGCAAGAATATTGGGAGTGGGTTGCCATTTCCTTCTCCAAATAAACATATTAAAAAGATGCTTGACATCATTAGTCATCAGGAAACTGGAGAGTAAAACCACAATGAGACACCACCCCACACCCACTGATGGCTAACATTAAACCAGACGAAACAAAACTTTTATAATGGCAATACCAACTGAGAAGGAAGATGAGGAACAATGGGAACCTTCTATTATTCTGGTTGGAGTGTAAATAGGTTCAGCACTCTGGAAAACTCTATGGAAGTAGGTACTAAAGGGAAACATGTTCAATTGCCTGAACCAATGATCCCGCTCCGGGGTGTTTACCCATCACACACGCATACTGATGTCGACCGAAAGACAAGTACAAGAAAATTCATAGCATAATAAAAAAAACAGTCCAAACACTCCTCATAATGATGATGTGGCTTGTGATATATTAAATGGATTGTGGTAAATCTGAGCAATGGAATCCTAGAAGGCAATGAAAATGAACAGAGTACTCTAGACACAACAAAAGGGATAAATCTACAAAGATAACCTCAAGTGAAAGAAACTATACAGAAAAAGGTACACATGGTGTGATTCCATTCATAACAACTTCAAAAGCAGGCAAACCTAGGGTGTGGTCTTGGAAAATAGGACATGGTTATCTTTAGGGCAGAGGTAGGGTTTAGGACCCTGGGCGGGGGAGGTCCTGGGCATCTGAAAGTCTGGGAAAAGTTCTATCTCTTGATCAAGTTGGTTGTTACACACATGTGTTCATAGCACCCAAAATTTGTTCAGCTGCACATATGTGAATTGTGCACTTTTCTTTATCCGGAAGATGCTTAACAGAAGATTTACCAGAGAAATAATATGAAGACTGCAAGTAGCTAGATGGATTCCATAGTCTAATGTGTGGCAGTCGCTGTTTGATGTTGCTTCAGGGATGATCCACATCCAGGAGCAGGGGGTACCTTCGGGATGTGCAGGTGTTCAAAGGAAAAATGCCTGGCTAAAGAAAAACGGCAGTGGCATTTGGCTGTTACTCAGTGGCGTTTAGAATCTGCCTGCCGATGCAGGGGACACAGGTTTGATCTCTCAGGTTTGATGTCTGCGAACATCACACATGCTGTGGAGCAACTAAGCCCGTGCGCTGAGAATCCGTGCTCTGCAACAGAAGCCACTGCAATGAAAAGCCCACACACAGCAACTAGAGAGTAGCCACCGCCCCGCTTGCCACAACTAGAAAAAGCCGGCATGCAGCAACGAAGACCCAGTACAGCCAAAAATAACATAGATGAAATTAAAAAGAAGAAGAAGAAAGGAAGGAAGTAAAGAATCCCTGAACGATTCTTGAATGAATTATGAATCCCTGAATGAATGATTGAATGAGCAGATGAATGAATAAAAGAAACTGCCTCGAATAGGACAGACTAAAGAAGAAATCATAAAATAATTTGATAGTAATTATCAATTATTGAGCAGTATTGTAAGTGTTTAAGTCCCGGTTCAAACCCTCACTCCAGTAGGTGACATAGGTTTCACCAGCTGTAAGATAAGTTGGCTCAGAGGTAAAGAATCTGCCTGCCAATGTAGGAGAAGTGGGTTCGATCCCTGGGCTGGGAAGATCCTTGGAGGAGGAAATGGCTCCCCACTACAGTATTCCTGCCTAGAAACTCCCATGGACAGTGGAGCCTGGTGGGCTGTAGTCCACGGGGTTGCAAGAGTCAAATATGACTTTACAATGAAACAGCAAGGTAAGTTAGTGCCTTCAAAATATAACCCAGTCCTTGGTACACAATGTTAAATGTGCTGCTGCTGCTGCTGCCGCTAAGTCGCTTCAGTTGTGTCCGACTCTGTGCGACCCCATAGACGGCAGCCCAACAGGCTCTGCTGTCCCTGGGGTTCTCCAGGCAAGAACACTGGAGTGGGTTGCCATTTCCTTCTCCAATGCATGAAAGTGAAAAGTGAAAGTGAAGTCGCTCAGTCGTGTTAAATGTGCTAGATATTTCTAATTGATTCTCTCTAGCTCTTTCTTCTGTGCTTAATAAACATCACGTCATTTAATCCTTAAAATGCTCTGGGTGAGACAGACATTAACACCCATATTTCCCAGATGCGTTAACTATATCAGGCAGGTAAAGAAAGTTACCCTGAACTAAACAATACTGATTGAACTGAGATTCAGACCTCTAAATGTTTGGCTTCAAAAGCCTGTACTGTTACCTTCTATTACATTACTCAATATTTGATTTGAAATGGAAACAGATTTGGCTTTTATTTCTTCATGCACACGTGACAGGCTTGGTAATTTACTTTCAGTTTCAGTCCTGCTGAATTTAGTTTCAGTTTCTTTCCCAATGAAATGAAAGTCAACTTTGTTTCCACTCAAAGTACAACAGGAGTATAATAACAAAAGCTAACCCTAACTGAATGTTCTAAGTGATTCACATAAAAGAGAATTTTCAGTCTCCTCAAACATCCCTTGAGAGATCTGGTCTTGCAGATGAGGAATTCAAGATCCAGAGAGATAAAGTAACCCAGTCAGCTCAGCTAGTAAGAGATGAGCTAGGCTTGTGGTTTCACAAACTTAACTGCGAGGACTATCCCAACTTCCTACAAGTCTCTTGAAAGCCAGACCACACATGATCAATCAAACGCTGTTCCGATCAAAGAGGGTTCAAGGAGAAAAAATCCCAATACAGAGTTGAACAACATTTTCTAGGAAAAATGTGAAAATGAAAAGCCACAGTAATTCTTGACAACAAAGAGGCATGTTAGTTATTAGAAAAATGCATTTCAAGACTATAGTGAGGTACCACCTCACACCAGTCACACTGGTCACTTTTTAATGGCCATCATTAAAAAGTCTGCAAATAATAAAGGCTGGAGAGAATGTGGAGACAAGGGAAACTTCCAACACCATTGCTGGGAATGTAGGTTGGCGCAGGCACTATGGAGAACATGTATTTCATTCCTTAGAAAACTAAAAACATTTATGGAGTTTCCTTAGAAAAATAAAAATAGAACTACTATGGTCCAGCAATCCCACTCCTGAGCGTATATCCAAAGAAAACTATAATTTGTAAAGAAATACGCACCCCGATGTTCATAGCAGCACTGTTCATAGTAAACAAGACGTAGGAAGAGCCTAAATATCCTTGACAGATGCATGGATAAAAAAGATATGGTGTCCAATTCAGTTCAATCAATCAATGGTGTCCAGTTCATTTCTGTCAAGCAGTCAGACTCTTTGCAACCCCATGGACTACAGCACACCAGGCTTCCCTGTCCATCACCAACTCTCAGAGCTTGTTCAAACTCATGTCTGTCAAGTCAGTGATGCCATCCAACCACCTCATCCTCCGTTACCTTCTCCTTCTGCCTTCAATACACACTACTATGTATAAAACAGATAATCAACAGGGACCTACCGAATAGCACAAAGAACTATATTCAATATCTTGCAATTACTTATAAAGGAAAAGAATTTGAAAGAGAATAGATATATACATATAAGTGAATCTATTTGTCACTTCCACTGTATAATCATAAAGGATTTGATTTAGGTCATACCTGAATGGTCTAGTGGTTTTCCCTACTTTCTTCAATTTAAGTCTGAATTTGGTAATAAGGAGTTCATGATCTAAGCCACAGTCAGTTTCCGGTCTTGTTTTTGCTGACTGTATAGAGCTTCTCCATCTTTGGCTGCAAAGAATTTAATCAATCTGATTTCGGTATTGACTGTCTGGTGACGTCCATGTGTAGAGTCTTCTCTTCTGTTGTTGGAAGAGGGTGTTTGCTATGACCAGTGCGTTCTCTTGGCAAAACTCTGTTAGATTTTGCCCTGCTTCATTCTGTACTCCAAGGCCAAACTTGCCTGTTACTCCAGGTATTTCTTGACTTCCTACTTTTGCATTCCAGTCCCCTATAATGAAAACATCTTTTTGAAGTGTTAATTCTAGAAAGTCTTGTAGGTCTTCACAGAACCGTTCAGCTTCTTCAGCATTGCTGTTAGGGCCATAGACTTACATTACTGTGATATTGAATGGTTTGCCTTGGAAACAAACAAAGGTCATTCTGTCATTTTTGAGATTGCATCCAAGTAATGCATTTCAGACTCTTGTTGACTACGAGGGCTACTCCATTTCTTCTAAGGGATTCTTGCCCACATTGGTAGATATAATTGTCATCTGAGTTAAACTCACCCATTCCAGTCCATTTTAGTTCACTGATTCCTAAAATATTCATGTTCACTCTTGCCATCTCCTGTTTGACCACTTCCAGTTTGGGAGAAGGAAATGGCAACCCACTCCAGTACTCTTTTCTGGAAAATCCCATGGATGAAGGAGCCTGGTAGGCTACAGTCCATGGGGTCACGAAGAGTCATACATGACTGAACGACTTCAGTTTCACTTTTCACTTTCATGCATTGGAGAAGGAAATGGCAACCCACTCCAGTGTTCTTGCCTAGAGAATCCCAGGGACTGAGGAGACTGGTGGACTGCCGTCCATGGGGTCACAGAGTCAGACACAACTGAAGTGACTTAGCAGCAGCAGCAGCAGTTTGCCTTGATTCATGGAACTAACATTCCAGGTTTCTATGCAATATTGCTCTTTACAGCATCAGACTTTACTTCCATCACTAGTCACATTCACAACTGGGTGTTGTTTTTCCTTTGGTTCTGTCAATTCATTCTTTCTGGAGTTATTTCTCCTCTGATCTCCAGTAGCATACTGGGCACCTATTGACGTGGGGAGTTTGTCATTCAGTGTCCTATCTTTTTTGCCTTTTCATACTGTTCACAGGGTTCTCAAGGCAAGAATACTGAAGTGGCTTGCCATTCCCTTCTCCAGTGGACCATGTTTTGTCAGAACTCGGCACCATGACCCGTCCTTCTTGGGTGTCTGAAGCACTATGGATGGAAGTTCATGACATTGTACAGGAGGCAGTGATAAAGACCATCCCCAAGAAAAAGAAATGCAAAAAGGTAAAATGGTTGTCTGAGGAGGCCTTACAAATAGCTGTGAAAAGAAGAGAGGTGAAAGGCAAAGGAGAAAAGGAAGGAGATACCCATTTGAATGCAGAGTTCCAAAGAATAGTAAGGAGAGATAAGAAAGCCTTCCTCAGTGATTAATGCAAAGAAATACAGGAAAACAATAGAATGGGGAAGACTAGAGATCTCTTCAAGAAAATTAGAGATTCCAAGGGAATACTTCATGCAAAGATAGGCGCAATAAAGGACAGAAATGGTATGGACCTAACAGAAGAAGATATTAAGAAGAGGTGGCAAGACTACACAGAAAGACTATATAAAAAGGATCTTCCCAGATAATCACGATGGTGTGATCACTCACCTAGAGTCAGACATCTTGGAATGTGAAATCAAGTGGGCCTTAGGAAGCATCACTAGGAACAAAGCTAGTGGAGGTGATGGAATTCCAGTTGAGCTATTTCAAATCCTAAAAGAAGATGCTGTGAAAGTGCTGCACTCAATATGCCAGCAAATTTGGAAAACTCAGAAGTGGCCCCAGGACTAGAAAAGGTCAGTTTTCATTCCAATCCCAAAGAAAGGCAACGCCAAGAAATGCCCAAACTATCGCACAATTGCACTCATCTCACAAGCTAGTACAGTAATGCTCAAAATTCTCCAAGCCAGGCTTCAACAGTACGTGAACTGTGAACTTTCAGATGTTCAAGCTGGTTTTAGAAAAGACAGAGGAACCAGAGATCAAATTGCCAACATCCATTGGATCATCAAAAAGCAAGAGAGTTCCAGAAAAACATCTACTTCTGCTTTGTTGACTATGCCAAAGCCTTTGACTGTGTGGATCACGATAAACTGTGGAAAATTCTGAAAGAGATGGGAATACCAGACCACCTCACCTGCTTTTTTAGAAATCTGTATGCAGGTCAAGAAGAAACAGTTAGAACCAGACATGGAACAACAGACTGGTTCCAAATAGGAAAAGGAGTACATCAAGGCTGTATACTGTCACCCTGCTTATTTAACTTATATGCAGAGAATATCATGAGAAACACTGGGCTGGAGGAAGCATAAGCTGGAATCAAGATTGCCAGGAGAAATATCAGTAACCTCAGATACGCAGATGACATGACCCTTATGGCAGAAAGCAAAGAAGAACTAAAGAGCCTCTTGATGAAAGTGAAAAAGGAGAGTGAAAAAGTTAGTTTAAAATTCAACATCCAGAAAGCTAAGATTATGGTATCTGATCCCATCACTTCATGGCAAATAGATGGGGAAACAGTGAGAGACTTTATTTTGGGGGGCCCTAAAATCAGTGCAGAAGGTGACTGCAGCCATGAAATTAAAGGACGCTTGCTCCTTGGAAGAAAAGTTATGACCAACCTTGACAGCATATTTAAAAGCAGAGATGTTACTTTGCCAACAAAGGTCAGTCTAGTCAAAGTTATGGTTTTTCTAGTAGTCATGTATGGGTATGACAGTTTGACCATAAAGAAAGCTGAGTACCAAAGAATTGATGCTTTTGAACTGTGGTGTTGGAGAAGACTCTTGAGAGCCCCTTGGACTGCAAGGAAATCCAACCAGTCCATCCTAAAGAAAATCAGTCCTGAATATTCATTGGAAGGACTGATACTGAAGCTGAAACTCCAATATTTTGGGTACTCTATTCAAAGAAATGAGTCATTGGAAAAGACCCTGATGCTGGGAAAGATTGAAGGCGGGAAGAGAAGGGGACAACAGAAGATGAGATGGTTGGATGGCATCACCTACTCAAAGGACATGAGTTTGAGTAAATTCCAGGAGTTGGTGATGGACACGGAAGCCTGGTGTGCTGCAGTCCATGCGGTTGCAAAGAGTCAGACATGACTGAGTGACTGAACTGAACTGATAAGTGAACCACTTTTTTGTACACCTGAAACTAATACAACCTTGTAAATTAACTATACTTCATTTTTTTTTAAAAAAGAAGGATCTTATAAAAGCATCTGATTTTTCTCTTGTCTTTTAAAAATGGTATAGACAAGCATAAACCTGCAGGGAAAGATAGATAAATGGCTGAATTTCAACATTTGAAACTTTTTACCATGTGAAAATGCATGCATTAAGATGAGTCACTAAAGGAAGATTCAGGCATTAATGTCTTCATGTGCCTATGCATTTCAACTGAGATCTGAAGCGGGTCCTGAGCTGATAGAGTCTGCTCTAATCATCTACCCTGCAATCACTCTTCCCTATTTGGCTCTCCGGACAAACTCTCGCTGAGCCCTCGCAAGTAAAGGGCACTGGGGCAGATGCTTCTACAGGTTATGTCCTGCACTAGCAATGCAGCAGCTGCAGAGGTGGCGATGTCTCTGCCTAGCTCTATCACCACTTGCTGGATCCAAATAGAGATTCGAGAGCAGCATGTCCATCCACATCCAGTCTGAACTATTGCTGATTTCAGGAGACGGGGCTGCGCCGCGGGGCAGATAAAAACAGATGTCGGTCCTACTCCTGAGACTTCAGTTTTGGCCCTGTTCCAACTTTCATTTTCGCGAAGAAGGAAATCGAAACTTAACCCTCAGCTGAGCATTAGTCAAGAAAGGTGTGTCCCTCCTCCCGTGTGACAGGGTGCCAGGCATGTATAAAAGCCAGCCTGCAGTTGCAACACAGCCACAGGGCACCTGCCACCATGTGGATGCTGGTACCCGTTGCGTTCGCTCTCAAGATGCTGAGCGTCTTCCTGCAGCCCCTGGGCTCCGTGTGGAGCAGCTTGGGGCCCCTGTTCCTCCAGCTCCGGGCAGCATCTTGGCTGGCAGGGGGCGAGAGGAACCGGCTGCTCCAGGGCAGGAGGGAAGCGGGGGAGCCCAGCAGGGCGGAGGGAGAGGGCGGCGGCGACCTGCCCACTACTCCCACCAGCGTCAATTACCACTTCACGCGCCAGTGCAACTACAAGTGCGGCTTCTGCTTCCACACAGCCAAAACGTCCTTCGTGCTGCCGCTGGAGGAGGCCAAGAGAGGTCTGCTGATGCTGAAAGAAGCAGGTGAGTCCCCAGACCCAGGAAAGCCCTCAGGTGCTCAGCCACTTCGAGAAGGGCAAAGAGGCTGGGGCGGGGGGCGGGGAGGGGAGGGGGCAGGCAGTCCCGGCCAGAGAGGTTTCCCAGGAACTCAGTCCTTCCCAGGACACAGCTGGATGCACTGTGGCCAGAGGAGGTGGGGGCGAGCTGTGGATGGATGCCAAGATCTTCCCAACCTGCAGAGTGGGCTGGCATGGGGGAGCAAAGCATCACCGCTTCTAAGTGAGCAGCGTGGGGAAGGATGCAGGTTGGGAAGTTGTGCCGCTCTCTGAGTTTGTGCACTGAGTTCCCCAGAAACAGCTGATAAGAGCTGCTGACAAATACAAGAACTTTCGACTTAAGAAATGCAATGTTTGGGTTTGTTGTTTGGGATTATTTGCGTGCTCTTATCATGAATATTTAGAGAAGCTGTGTACTATTCAAGCAAGGCAGTGCTTTTGCTCTGGAGACTTGCTCACTGAGTGTCACCGCATCAGTAACAGGCAGGCATCTTAGAGAGAGCCCAGCCAGTCCAGGTCTAAGGTGACCTGCCCTCCTCCTCTCCCGTCTACCTGTCTTCCCTAGAGCACCTCCTAAGCCAGCAACCTCAGCCACATCACCAGCTTCTTTCTCAACCTGCTTAACTCTGCTGCAGACATATAATACGTATTTGCCCTGGCTTGCACACATACTGAACATCACAGTGACCACATCCTGATAAAGAGCAGGTAAATCTGCAGAGAACAGCAGAGTGCCCATAGCTCCTGCCGCCTTCAGCCCCAGCCCTTCCTGCCCGGGGTAACCACTAGCTCCTATTCTGACACCAGCCTTGCCGGATTTGGTACTTTATATGCTGAGAACGTGCAGTAACTTTTACTGGATCTGACGTATTTCACTCCCCATATGTCTGCCCAGTCATCCGCAGCTCATCTAGCACCTGACCCACCTCACCGCCGTTCCCAGTGGCGTCTAGCTCAGCATCTTGGTATTTCTCACCAGGACGGTTGCAGTTCATCTCATTGTCCCTGTGTCCCCATGGAAAGCACGTGATCATACCAAAATATATGTTGGATGCATAACTCCCCCTACTGAACTTCCTTGCCTGGCTTCCAAGCCCAAACTTGTGAGCACAGGCTTGCAGCACCATGTTGCCATCCTCACCCCATTTCCCGAAGGACCCCATGTTATGAGCACATCACGGGACACATTTCTCCCCCAACACCTTCCTCGTGGACCCTGATCGCACTGCTCTCTCTTTCTGGAATGCCAGTCACCCCAAGCTCTGTTAGTGAACTTTCAAAACTCCTTAGAATTATTCCTGGTCCTCTTCATGCAAGATACCTTCCCAGGTGGCAAGCAGTGGTAAAAAACCCACCTGCCAGTTCAGGAAACCCAGGAGGCTGGGGTTTGATCCTTGGGTCAGGAAGATCCCCTGGAGAAGGGTATGGCAACCCACTTCAGTGTTCATGCCTGGAGAATCCCATGGACAGAGGAGCCTGGTGGGCCAAAATCCATGAGGTCACAGTCAGACATGACTGAACCACTAAGTGCATAGTACAGTGCCCTCCAAACCCACCCATGAGGCTGCAAACGGCAACATTTTCATTCTTTTTTACTGCTGAGTAGTATTCCATTGCGTTTATATATACCACCTCTTTACCCATTCCACCTCTGGTAGACACTTTTGAAAAATGGAAAAGCTTTTGGCACAGCAAAGGAAACCATTGAGAGAAGGAAAAGACAACATGAATGAGAAAAGATACTTGCAAATGAGATGACTGATAAGGAATTAATAGCCAACATATACAAACAGCTCAGACAACTGAACATCAATAAACAAACAACTCAGTTAAAAAATGGGCAGAAGAACTAAATAGGCATTTTCCAAAGAGGAAATGCAGATAGCCAACTGTCTGTGTCCATGAAAGGATGCTCAACACCACGAATTATCAGGGAAATGCAAATCAGAACCACAATGAGGGATCATATCTCCTCATGCCAGTCAGAATGGCTACCATTGAAGAGACCACAGATAGCAAACGCTGGGGAGGATGTGGAGACAAGGGAACCCTGGTACCCTGTGGGTGGGAATGTAGATTTGGGCAGACACCGTTCAGAGCAGTATGGTGGTTCCTTAAGAAACTGAAAATAGAATTAGCATGAAAAAAAAGAGTGAACATGTTAGTCCCTCGGTCATGTCCAACTTTCCTTGACCCTATGGACTGTAGCCCGCCAGGCTCCTCTAGGCTCCTCTTTCCAGGGGATTCTCCAGGCAAGAATACTGGAGTGGACTGTCATTCTCTTCTCCAGGGGATCTTCCCAATCCAGGGGTAGAACTCAGGTCTCCTGTATTGCAGGCGGATTCTTTACCACCTGAGTCACCAGGGAAGCCCGGTGACACAACAATATCCCATCTGTGAATATATTAGAAAGAAGTGAAAACACTAATTAAAAGGAAACATGCGCCCCAATGTTCATAGCACACTGCTTACATTGCCAAGGTATGCAAGCAACCTAACAGCCTGCGACAGCATGTTTAAAATCGTGCTCTTTTATTTTACTGTTTTGTTTTTAATACGTGGGTCCCCAAAGAGTTTGAGTTCTAAGACTGAAACTTGACATTCTGTTTATCTTTTTGTCTAGCAAAATATCTAGCAGGTAATAGGAATCAAATGAATTTTTTGAGTAGATGATTTAATGCATGAATGAACAAATGAGAGGGCTGAGGTGGTGGAAAGAACTTAGACTCTTGATTCATAAGGCCAGTATTTGAGTTGCTGCTCCAGCACTCATTAGATGTGCCAAGAAATTTGACTTTCTGACTATCAGTTTAATATTCTTTAAAATATAGAGCAAAATGATAGCTCATATATCGATCTTACAAAGTTTCTACAAGGCACAAATAAATGAATATTCTTGTTTTTTTTAATAGAGCATAAACTATTATAGTTATAAGTAATACATATTGTGACCTCTCAGTTTTAAGCAAATAAAACCAAAGTTAGTTGAGACGGTTAGGGTATAGTATGGGTGGCATGTCCTGTAAGCGAAATTTCTAGTAAATGAAGGAAAATCTATTTTGGTGACTATTAAAATTTAAATTTAGTTTTACATTTAAATTAAGAAAATAAATGTAAATATACATTACATTTAAAATTAAAATTGCTACTCTGGATGAAGAGGCTTCTCTTGTAGCTCAGTTGGTAAAGAATCTGCCTGCAACGCAGGAGACCTGGGTTTGACTCCTAGGTCAGGAAGGAATTCCCTGGAGAAGGAAACGGCAACCCACTCCAGCATTCTTCTTAGAGAATCCCATGGATGGAGGAGCCTGGCAGGCTACAGTCCATGATGTCGCAAGAGTGGGACATGACTAAAACAATAAAACCACCACCACTCTGGAAGAAGATGCTTCCAAAATATATCATCTACTCCTCTGACTTTTACACAGCAGATTGAATAGAATGCAGCCATCATGAGCATCATCACAGCTCTTGACCTGAGCTGTGACAGGATGGATGAGTGTTGCCACCACTATGAATGAATGGCTCCTTTTCTAAGCTCTTAGCCGCATCTCTACATCCCTTTCCTTCAGTCTTCTTGTTCATTCATCCCCTCTGTCCTGCTCCTCAAACTCATCACGGGCTACACTGCTGGCCAACACCCTGTTTCACTTTCCGCAGTTATCTGTCCCTGTTTAATCACACTTTGGGGAACAATATTTTATTGAATAATAATGCTCATCACACAAGCTGCCTCCTAGCATGTTAGCTTATGAAGAGTGAGATGATATAATTTATCTCCTGTCCCACTGCAGAAACATTTGAGAGCAAAACAGGGTGCTGGGAAAAGCAACTGATGAGATGTGGTCTCCGTAAACCACGACTGTCCTGGGAAACCCAGGATGGAGGGCACACTCACTTTAGAAAGATCAAAGGCTTTGGAGCTTGGACCTATGTCCTAGCTCCATTTCTCTCTGTTAGTTCAGCTCAGTTGCTCAGTCATGTCTGACTCTCTGTGACCCCACGGACTGCAGCACACCAGGCCTCTGTGTCCATCACCAACTCCCGGAGTTTATTCAAACTCATGTCTATTGAGTCGGTGATACCATCAAACCATCTCACCCTCTGTTGTCCCCTTCTCCTCCTGCCCTCAGTCTTTCCCAGCATCAGCGTCTTTTCAAATGAGTTAGTCCTTTGCATCAGGTGGCCAAAGTATTGGAGTTTCAGCTTCAGCATCAGTCCTTCCAATGAATATTCAAGACTGATTTCCTTTAGAATGGACTGGTTGGATCTCCTTGCAGTCCAAGGGACTCTCAAGAGTCTTCTCCAACAACACAGTTCAAAAGCATCAATTCTTTGGTGCTCAGCTTTCTTTAGAGTCCAATTCTCACATCCATACATGACTATTGGAAAAATCATAGCCTTGACTAGACCGACCTTTGTTGGCAAAGTAATGTCTCTGGCTTTTTAACATGCTGTCTAGGTTGGTCATAGTTTTTATTCGAAGGAGCAAGCATCTTTTAATTTCATGGCTGCAGTCACCATCTGCAGTGATTTAGGAGCCCTCTAACATAAAGTCTGTCACTGTTTCCCTATCTATTTGCCATTTCTCTCCAGTCTCATTCTATTACCTTGAGAAAACACTACTCTTGCCATTAAAATGATAATGGATGTTGATGAAGTGCTAAAATAGAAGGAAAATCCATGTGCCTTCTGTCCCAGGTATGGAGAAGATCAACTTCTCAGGCGGGGAGCCGTTCCTCCAGGACCGGGGAGAGTACCTGGGCAGGCTGGTGAAGTTCTGCAAGCAGGAGCTGCAGCTGCCCAGCGTCAGCATCGTCAGCAACGGGAGCCTGATCCGCGAGAGCTGGTTCCAGAAGTACGGTGAGCAGCCCCCAGAGCATGTGACTCTGGCCTCTGTCACTGTCGCTCACTGTATTTCCTTCCATCCTGGGCCTTCGGCCTGGCTGCTGGGGATCCGAAGGGAGGGAAAAAGCAAGTATGCTACTTGTAATCTCTCTTCAGGCTGCACGCCAAGTTTCGGTAGGGCTCTCATAAACAAGTATGGCAAAGCAGATAGCAGGACCCACCAGCAGATGCTCCCGTCCATTATCAAAGTAGCTTTAGTTGAGGGGGAAGATGACCACAGTGGACAGTTTTGCAAGCCCTGACCTTATTGTTTCCTATTCATGTTTAATATTTAGAGTGTTTATGGAAATGACTTTATTTTAGTAGTCTCCTGTATAAATTGAGGGATTGGACTAAAACAGTCATTCTCCCCTCTGGCTATGTATTTGGCTACTGAGGAACTTTAAATAAGACATCTCCGCTGGAACTGACCTCCAGACTATTTATTTCAGAGCCTTGTGGTGTGTGGACATTCCAACTTGGGGTGCTCCAAAGGGATTCCACTCTGCAATCAGGGTTACGAACCCCTGGTCTTAAGACTGTTGCTATTTTGTCACTAAGTCGTGTCCTACTCTTTTGTGACCTCATGGATAGTAACCTGCCAGGCTCCTCTGTCCATGGGATTCTCCAGGCAAAAATACTGGAGTGGGTTGCCATTTCCTTCTCCAGGGGCTCTTCCTGACTCAGGGATCAAACCTGTGTCTCCTGCATTGGCAGGTGGATTCTTTACCACTAAGCCACCAGAGAAGCCTGAGACCCTGGAGGTCCCTTAATGCTAATTTTCACATAGATATTAATATTCTTGGAGAAGGAAATGGCAACCCACTCCAGTATCCTTGCCTAGAAAATCTCATGGACACAGGAGCCTGGTGGGCTGCAGTCCATGGGGTTGCACATAGTTGGGCATGACTGAGCGACTAACACTTACACTTATTAATATTCTTAGAGCAGTACCTGGAATTTAGGAAGCATTTGAAAAATGTTAGTTTTTATTACATTTAATTTAATTAATTTATTTAATCTATTCTATTTATTTTGTTTTTTTTAACAGTTTTTTTAATGTTAATTCTTATTGGAGTATAACTGCTTTACAATATTGTGTCAGTTTCTGCTGTACAGCAGAGTGAATTAGCTGTTTGTTTACATGTATCCCCTCTTTTTTTTGATTTCCACCCCATTTAGGTCAGCACAGAGCTCTACTATCATTTTAGTAAACAGTTCTGATTGGACTCTTTGGGTAAAATGTTCTGTGTTTGCTTTCTGTGAGTTGTTTGAGTCTTGAAATCACTCAAAGGGTAGCTGCATGTACGACTTGTTGAGATCTTCACGGGGATCTCTGATGAAACCCTCTTTCCTAAACGATGAAGAAATATGGATGTGGGGGAGGGGAGGGCGGGGTGTGGGGGAGGGGAGGGCGGGGTGTGGGGGAGGGTTGTACTTCCCATCTGGGAAAGGTAAACAGGAGGAGCACAGGGCCACAAGTCAGCAACAAAACACCCGTGAAGGGAGTCACTCAATCAAAGTTGAGCGTCAGAAATTCAAAAGTAAGCTTTGGGAACTGAATTTAGAGAGATAAGATGGGTTATGGAGCCATGTAAGCAGAGAAGACTGAGTTGGGTTTGCTGGCTGTGTCCTGGGCAGTGCGTTCCCTCCAAGACAGCGGTGTGAGGAGTAAGGGCCACGAGCAGTGTTGCACCTTAGGGCAAAAGCTCGGAAGCTGGTCTGGAGAGGCAGTGCAAAGTAGCAAATTTGGAAGTGGCTAAGAATGGCACCCCACTCCAGTACTCTTGCCTGGAAAATCCCATGGGCAGAGAAGCCTGGTAGGCTGCAGTCCATGGGGTCCCAAAGAGTCAGACACAACTGAGCGACTTCACTTTCACGTGTTGGAGAAGGAAATGGCAACCCATTCCAGTGTTCTTGCCTGGAGAATCCCAGGTGCGGCAGAGCCTGGTGGGCTGCCGTCTATGGGGTTGCACAGAGTCAGACACGAATGAAGTGACTTAGCAGCAACAGCAAGAGAAAGGATGAAGCTGAAGCTCCAGTACTTTGACCACCTGATGCGAAGAGTTGACTCTTTGGAGAAGACCCTGATGCTGGGAAAGACTGAAGGCAGGAGAAGTGGGAGACAGAGGATGAGATGGTTAGAGAGCATCACCAACTCAATGGACATAAATTTGACCAAACTCCTGGAGTTAGTGGAGGACAGGAGAGCCTGGCATGCTGCTGTCCGTGGGGTCACAAAGAGTCAGACATGAATGACTTAGTGACTGAAAAACAGCAAATCAAAAAGATCACTGGGGTAGGGAGAAAACAAGAAAGTGTAAGGACTATTCATAGCAGACACTTTGACAGCCAATTGTGAACAACCATTGATTTTTATCCTATTCAGAGATCAGGATTAGTGTTGCCATATGCTCAGACTATTCAAGATACATCCTAAATCTACAGTCTATTTTTTTACACCTTTTATTTTGTATTAGAGTATGTTCCATGTGCTCAGTCGCTCAGTCATGTCAGACTCTGCAACCCCGTGGACTATATAGCGGGCCAAGCCCCTCTGCCCATGGACTTTCCCAGGCAAGAACACTGGAGTGGGTTGCCATTTCCTCCTCCAGTTTAGTTATACATAAATCTATTTTTTCTCGAATTCTTTTTCCCATTTAGGTTATTAAAGAGTACTGAGCAGAGTTCCCTGTGCTGCATAGTAGGTCCCTGTTGGTTGTCTGTTTTAAACATAGCAGTGTGTCCAGGTCAGTCCCAAGTGCTTTCACTTTGTCAATCGCAGATCCGAGGCTGTCGCTGCCCTGCTCCCTCCTGGTGATCATGCATTCATTCTCTAAGTCAGTGAGTCTGTTTCCATTTTGTGAATAAGTTCACGTGTATCATTTTTAAGATTCTGCAATACAAGCCCTGTCATTCCATGTTTCTCTTTTTCTGCCCGACTTCACTCAGTATGACAATTTCTAGGTCCATCCATGTTGCTGCTGTGGCATTATTTCATTCTTTTTAATGACTATGTTCAATCTCCCAAATAAAACTATTTAAAAATGAAATATTTTTGTTACCAAGTCCAAGCTCGCTCTGCTCACCACACGACAGGCTTTAAAATCGGGAGAGGAGGTGTCGAGACAAGAAATAAGGACTTGACTCCAAAAGCTGGCAGAAGGACCAGATCGCAGATTGTCTCAAAATAACCATCTCATTGGGGTCTGGAGGAGATGAGGAATAAAGTAAAAAGGCCCCAGATTTTGCAATTATTCCCGCAAGGGCCCTCAGGAAGGGGGTGTATATGTTTCTTTTCTCTTGCAGGTGGACAAGTTCAGGGTGTTTCTTCGAACAAAAGCATTTTGGTTTAACATTCAGGCAGAGGGGCAGGGTTCTCCAAGGCAGGCCATTGTGTATGGACAGGATTCTTTTAGTGAACAATAGCAAACAGAAGCAAACGTTAGAGTAAAAGACAAAGAGCTGACCTGTAGTCAGATTTAGCTCTTGTAACATTTTTAAATGTCTGGAGGAACAAACAAAAGATTTTTGCCTACTTCTGTGGTCCCTAAGGCTCCAGTTCTCCACCTCTGGCTTGAAAGCCTGTGCTCTTTTTTTATATATATAATTTTATTTCTCTGTTTTTGGCTGTGCTGACTTCCCTGCTGTGCGGGCTTTCTCTAGTTTTGGGCACCAGAGGATACTCTTCCTTGTGGTGCGCAGGCTTCTCATCACAGCGGCTTCTCGTGGTGCGAAGCACAGGCTCAGGGGTGCCTAGGCTTCTGTCGCTGTGGCCTCTGGGCTTGGAGCCCAAGCTGAGTAGTGGTACTCGGGCTTGGTTGCTCTTGGTTGCTTGGAAGAGGCATGTGGGCATCTTCCTAGATCAGGGAGTGAACCCATGTCTCCTGCGTTGGCAGGCCGATTCTTTCCCAGTCAGCCACCAGGGAAGCCCAAAAGCCTATGCTTTCATCCTTGGATGGAAAAGCTTAACAAAAGTGTTCATCCTTGGACAGAAAAGCCTAACAGTGATCGTTTTCCCTCAGGTGAATATTTGGACATTCTCGCCATCTCCTGTGACAGCTTTGACGAGCAGGTCAACGTCCTTATCGGCCGTGGTCAAGGAAAGAAGAACCACGTGGAAAATCTCCAGAAACTGAGGACATGGTGTAAGGAATACAGAGTGGCCTTCAAGATAAACTCAGTCATCAATCGATTCAACGTGGACGAGGATATGAAGGAACAGATAAATGCGCTGAACCCCGTCCGCTGGAAGGTACCAACCGCACTGCTTTTGTGGTTGTAATGAAGTGAACGTTCAGGAGAGATTTGCTTCAGGGACAGCCAAAATGATAAGGATACAGAAAACTCTGGACTCAGAGAGCTAGTTGGGTTTGGTCCTTCTTTCTGCTAGACTTAAAATCTGCTTCTGAGGACTCATCCCATACGCACTGTCCTGAAATAGCTTAGCAGGAGGACTTGTGTGAATATGTCGGGTTTGTTTTGTTTTTTGTTTTTGGTAAAGATTTCTTTATTTTTGACTGTGCTGGGTCTTTACTGCGGCATGAACTTTTTTCTAATTGCAGCGATGAGGGGCTGCTCTCTAGGAGCAGTGCGTGAGCTTCTCATTACAGTGGCTTCTCTTGCTGCAGAGCACAGGCTTTAGACTTCAGTAGTTGGCAGCATGTGGACTCAGGATTTGCAGCTCCTGGGCCCAGTAGTTGTGGTGCATGGGTTCAGTGGCTCCAAGGCAAGTGGGATCTTCCCAGGTCAGGGATTGAACTTGCATCCTTTGCATGGCAAGGAGGTTTCTTTATCACTGGACCACCAAGGAAGCCCCTGAATATGTGTTCTTAACAATCTGCCCTGGTCATTTTCATGCAGGGATCCATGAAAGTCTGTGACTGGACTCCAGACTAATGCAACTGAAGATAGGATGTAGAATTCAATTCTAGCAAGGAAAAGAGAGGAAGAAAACTCATGTAATATGAAGCTTTGTCTGCTGGGATAAAGTGGGAAGGCGAAATGGAAAAGGTTTAGTTCTGCCAAAAAACCAGGAAGACTTCATGTAAGAGGCAGTATTTGACTCCCTCTCTAGCAGATGAGTCTTCCTTGACTCAGATGGTAAAAAATCCACCTGCACTGCAGGCCACCTGGATTTAATCCCTAGGTCTGGAAGATCCTCTGGAGGAGGAATGACAACCCACTCCAGTATTCTTGCCTAGAGAATCCCATGGACACAGGAGCCTGGCGGGCTATGGTTCATGGGGTTTCAAAGAGTCAGACATGACTGAAGCGACTTAGCAGGCATGCATGCACAAAATGGCTTAAAATCTAAAGGGAAAACCTCAAAATTAAAGTGTTAAACATTTTAGGAAGCCTATTTCACCTGGTATATTTCATCATTTAAATCTAAAATGTAGTAAGAAACAATATATATTTCTACATAAAGGTTTAAAAACTACTTTTAAAAATACCATAGTATATATACTAACAATAAAATTCTGATCTAAAAAATTGAAAATTTATAGGCAGATATATTATAAATGGCTTCCCAGGTGGTACTAGTTATAAAGAATGTGCCTGCCAATGCAGGAGATGCAAGATATGTGCATCTCAGGAAGATTCCTGGGTCAGGAAGATTCCCTCATTAAGAGGGCATGGAAACCCACTCCAGTATTCTTGTCTGGAGAAACCCATGGACAGAAGAGCCTGGTGGGCTACAGTCCACGGAGTCGCAGAGTTGGACACAACTGAGTGACTGAGCACGCATATTATAAACCTGATTATTTTGTATCAAAGAACTACGACATAGATAATACATAAAAATCACTTCTATTCCTCAAGTCACCAAAAACTGTTCATCTCAATAGGTATAGCTAGCTAATGTTCCAAACCCAAAGGCTAGAGATGCCCCCAAAAGTAATAGTTAAGGAGTTCCTCTCCTACACTTTCCAATTCTAATTCTGTTCATCTCATGAAGATTATTTTTAGAACACTAAGAGAGATTTCTAGATATATAAAATATTCTTATAAATTTACATTGATTTCAGCTGAAGTTTCTAATTTTGTAAAAGATGCTGAATTACCCAGTGTTGATCCCCTGGAGAAGGAAATGGCAACCCACTCCAGTATCCTTGCCTGGAAAATTCCATGGACGGAGGAGCCTAGCAGACTACAGTCCATGAGGTCACAAAGAGTTGGACACGACTGAGCAAGTTCACCTCATTTCACTCATATTATGAAAAAAAAAAAAAAGATTTAGATCAAATATAACCTAGATCAATTTTTTAAAAATTTATATTTTGGGAATATTTGGGCTTTTAGTACCATATTCCCAAATTTCAGGGCACATTTTCATGTTGCCAGAGCAGTGTCTTTCTAGAGTGTTCCTCAGTTGAACAAGTCTTCTCTGCTGGGCTTCCCTGGTGACTCAGATGGTAAAGAACCCGCCTGCAATGTGGGAGACTTGCGTTCGATCCCTGGGTCAAGAAGATCTCCTAGAGAAGGAAGTGTGTGCTCACTCCAGTATGCTTGTCTGGGAAATCCCATGGACAGGGGAGCATGGTGGGCTGCAGTCCACAGTCCACGGGGTCGCCAAGAGTCAGACACAACTGAGCAACTAACAGTTTCACTCTCTCTGCTCTGGAGGGATGAAGCTGGGTTCAGAGGGAAATGCAATCTGGGATAAAAGGTGGTGAAAAGCTCTTTAGGAGGCCAACACTACCCTTGTGTTCCAGGTCTTCCAGTGTCTCATAATTGAGGGTGAGAATTCTGGAGAAGATGCTCTGAGAGAAGCAGAACGGTTCGTGATCAGCGATGAGGAGTTTGAAGCGTTCTTAGATCGCCACAAGGACGTGTCCTGCTTGGTGCCCGAGTCTAACCAGAAGGTTAGAAAGTGAACTTTCTAAGCACATTAAAGTGTATTAATAGAAAGTGAACATCATTTTGTTTCCCATCACACACGTAGCTCCAAAGGGAAAAGCGTCTCCATCAAGGGCTGCCCATGCGGGGATGTGGGAGGGTTTCGTGGAGAGAGGGGAGGAGTCTCATGGTAGATATAGAAGCTGTACTAAATCTTCAGGTTTCCAGTGAGAACAGTGGGTATGTCTTGTTAGCACAAGTGCATATGTCCTGTAGATTAAACCATGCCAGCCAAAGCATGTCTACCCTGCGGAGCTTCCACAGAGGAAATAATCAGAGTGTTCTCTGAAGCCAAAGGAAAAAAGAACTCCTTGTTCAAAGCTATGTTCCTGCAGTGTTAAGGAGAAGAGTAAAAAAAACTTGAAGGTACTTAACATACAGAGAACAGGTAAACTCATGTTGTCAGTATGGGGTGTTATACTGACTAAATAGCATAGTTCAGAGGACATTAGGGAGCCAGGATAAATTTGCATGATATGATGTTGGGTGCAGATAAAGAACAACAGCCAAATCCATTCGACCTTTAATCCTAGTGTGCACGGGTATGTGTGTACACATCCCGTGGTCGTCTTGGGGTAATGGATTATCAATCATTTTTGTTTACTTTGATAACTCTTCGGACTTTAAATTTTTCTAAAACAGGTAGTTTTGTTATTTTTCAACTATTTAACAATCAAAAGCTTTCCCCATCTTCCCCCGAAGAATAAACAGGCAGCAAAATCTCTCCCTCACATGCTTATATCATATTGGAAATTCCAGAACAAGGACTCATTCCTTATGCTTTAGACTCCTAAGTCATGTTGACCAGAGCATGAATAAGAAAATCCCCAGATGGGGGTCAGAGCAGCTTTCAAAAAGAGGACAGAGAACAGAGGAGAAGACTCCTATGTCCGCACTGTTGTATTTGACTTTTTAGAAATTGTCTTAATTATGCAGTTAATGTAAGATCAAAGAAAATATAAGTTTTAGTAAGCATTAAATACTTGGTGAGTTGTTCACAGAGGGGCCATGAGCCATCACTCCCCCATTTCAGAAACACAGGGGCCTGAGTCATAGAGTTACCTGACCTCACCATGTCAGAGGCAGGATTAATGGACCTCACCTACATCAGTGAAAGGTTTAACTGACCTCACCCATGTCAGAGGTAAAGTTAGCTGACCTCTGCTGTGTGAGAGGCAAGGCTGGGCTGACTTTACCTATGTCAAGGTATAAAGTGAGGTGAACTAAAGTTGCCGTAGAGACCAAACAGCCTACAAGACTGAAAAATATTTACAATCTGGCCTTTATACAAACACATGTGCAGACCCGAACCTCTGTGGGCATGTATGGAGGGTACAGCTTCCTACAGAAGTACAGATACACCCTCCACATACCTCTGAAAGGCGTCACTAGTTACGAGGCATGAAAGCAATGTTCAAGTCCTCAGTAAGCTCCCAGGTAATAGCATTAAAGGGCTTCCCAGGTGGCGCTAGTGGTAAAGAACCTGGCTGCCAATCCAGGAGTCATAAGAGACACAGGTTCAATCCCTGGGCTGGGAAGATCCCCCAGAGAAAGAACTGGCAACCCACTCCAGTATTCATGCCCAGAGAATCCCATAAACAGAGGAGCCTGGGGGACTACAGTCCATGGGGTGGCAAAGAGTCAGACACGGCTGAAGCAACTTAGTGCACAGGCAGTAGCATTAAAGAGGTTCTGCTTTATTCACTGAAAAGGGGTTGCATGTCACACACACAAGGAACATTGAACAGTGAAGGACGGGGCACTCCAAGATCTGGAGGGCATGGAGAGTTAGCCTGGGGGCTTCCTTGTCAGAGGTGCTTTCAGAGAGCCCTGTGACCCTTCCAGCAGACGCAGAGGCCAGCTTGCTGGAATATGTTGGAATCTGAAGACACAGATAGATTGCCCGGGTAGAGGGCATTTTGGGTGGGGGCGGGGCCCTGGCAGGTGGCTTACCTTGTGGAGATGAATCCAAAGACGCTCAGGAGTTTTGAAAAATGGTGACTCCAGAGATAAGGCTAAACAAACACATGAACATTGTAAGGCAGACGTACTGAAAAATATGCCTGAAACTAAATTTGTCTGTAATTTCTCCTTTGCAGATGAGAGATTCCTACCTTATTCTGGATGAATATGTGAGTATTTCTAGTGCATCATAAAATGATCCCTTAAAAGTTAGCTAAGCAGCAAGGCCAGAGTTGAGTTACAATCAGCATAACCGTTTAACCCCTATTCGTTCTTTTTAGCCAGCATTTCTTATTCTTATTGTCACTGATTAGCATCAATATTATAGAGCCCTGACTTCATCCACTGTGTCCATCTTGGAGCTAAGGCGTTGGGCAGGTCTTGGCTTGAACACGGTGCCCACGTTTGCATGACCACCCTCCCCCCTCCGCCACTAAACGGTGTCTTCCCTGTGGGCATGGGTCCATGGAAGTTGCGTGGAGCTGACATCACACAAGGCAGAACCCCCTCTGTTATGCCATCTTTGGCTGGCTTCTTTGGTCACGGGGCACCAGGGGTTCTTTGCAAGAAGGACATGTCACAAGTCACATTATTGCCTTTAATTCCTCTGATGCTGCCGACTTATCTCTAACAGATAGCCGTCGGCTTTGGGGTGAAGAGGTTGCAGAGTCCCCTAAAGCCACCGATACATTCCTATGCCACTGCCTTCCGAGGGAAAAGATAGCCCGGCATTCTCAAAACTGAAAAATCACTTTCCCTTTCCCTCTGTCTCTTCTGTTTTTGTCCCAATTCAGAAACTTTGGCCAACATTTCTAGCACAGGACAAGTACTTCCATTCAAAGACCTGTTTTTAAGAAATGAGTTCCAAGAAGAACAGTGGCTTTTCCATATTTAAGTTGGATTTGGTGTTTCAAGAAATGCTTCCTGTGACTTTTGACACTTTATTATTTTCAAGTTAATCAGTGATGCTTCACAGTCATTCACTTTTTTGTCAATATGAGCTTTCTTTACAGAGCAGAGGGGTAAGGGTGGTAACACAAGTGTTTAGTTTATGGGTTCAAGGTAGAGAGGAAAAGTCAAACGGAATTTGTTTTTGGAGTATCCTAACTGCCTTGGGATTTTTACCAATGTTCCTTCAAAATTCTCTGGTATCTGCATAGTTGGAACAAACAGAGTGGGAGCAAAATTTACTTTTGGCAATTTAAGAGCATTTTTATTAGGTAAGAATTACTATAAAATGCTCTGTGCCATGGTAGGTCATAAGGTATGAAGATCTGGTTCCTCGCTCCAAGATGCTTAACTTAGGATAAAAACCAAGACCCTTGGACTTCCCTGGTGGCTCAGTGGCAAAGAACCTGACTGCCAATGCACGAGATGCGGGTTCAATCCCTGATCCGGGAAGATCCCCTGGAGGAGGAAATGGCAACCCACTCCAGTGTTCCTGCCTGGGAAATCCCACAGACAGAGGAGCTTGGCAGGCTGCAGTCCATGGGGAAAGCAAAGAGCCGGACAGGCTGAGTGAGCAAGCAACAACACCAAGACCCTTAACAGGGCACATGACGCTTCTTGATATGGGACCTGCCTGGCTCCGTAGTGCCTTTTCGTACAACTTTCTCTCCCTTTCTTAAAAGAACACTTTATTATTCTTCGCTTATTTGTGCACACACAGTTTTCACACCAGCAATATCACCTACCTGAAATTTCCCAAACTCACTGTTTTTTCTGGGCTTTAGCAATACTACTCTCTCCGGCTTACAATTTCAAAACACAACTCAAATGTTCAGCATCTTTTGGAAGCCTTTCCAGATTACCCTACCCTCCAATGGAGGGATACGTACATGTATACAATTCTGGTTATCCTGCACTTACCTGGTCTAATGTGTTCAGATGGGTGATGGGAGCTGGTTGAGAGCAGAGATGCTGTCCAATGGGCTCAGCATCCCCAGGGGAGCATCTCGCTTATAGGTCTCCACAAACATTTGTTGGAATGATTGGAATATCCAGAATCATTTTGAGCTGATCCCTCTAGTTGAGTTTTATAGGAAAATTATATGGAAATATTCTAACTTTTGTCCTGAACTTCCTAGATGCGCTTCCTGAACTGTAGAAATGGTCGGAAGGATCCTTCCAAGTCCATCTTGGACGTGGGTGTAGAAGAAGCTATAAAATTCAGTGGCTTTGATGAGAAGATGTTTCTAAAGCGAGGAGGGAAATATGTGTGGAGCAAAGCAGATCTGAAGTTAGACTGGTGAAGCTGAGCTGGTGAAGCTGGAAGCTGGACCACCCTCTGCCCACCTGTGGGGACCACCTTGGGACTCTGTGTGTGGCTGCCCCCCTTCTGATGGGCACTTCTCAGGGGCCCCAAATCCCATTTTCATTGCACGTGGAATCTGCTTGTCTGTGGTAACTGAACCTACACAAATAACTTAGATAAGTGAAATCCGTAGCTCATACAAGACAATTAACCTTAGTTAATCAGCTTATTTTGCATTTAATGTTCGAATAGTATTTACTGTGACTCCTGTGTTTCTGTTTTGGAGTTGTTTCCCTAGTCCTTTCAGTTGACAGTTATTTTCCCATCTGGAAAAATTAGGAAGTCTCTCCACCTGTGGGGAAGCTTTTTATTTCTCAGCCTTTATATCATTGCAACCTTGGATATTTAACTAGAAGTTGAGAAATAGTCCATACATATTTCAAAAAAATAAGAAATGCTCATCTTATCAGGCTTTGGTGAGACCCAGAAAGAGATAATCTGTAGCCCATACTGACTATGCCAGGAATGTGAGCCATCTCCCTTTAGTTTTCCAAGATTCTTAACAAAACCGAGGTGTGCTTTACGCTTTGTGATGGAGTTGATGCAAGGTCAGGGCTTGGGTTGCCGTGGGGATCCTCTGAGCCTGCAGGCAACGGCATTGTTTATTTGCTTGGCTGTCTGCACATCACTGGAAACAGAGTTTCCTGGATGGGCATGATCCTGTTGGCAAAAGCACCTGGTGACGGTGGAGCAGGGGTTTGAGATTGGACCTGGCTTTTCTGTGCATAAAGCTGTGGCACAAAGCTACCATTTCCCACTGAACTCTGAACCACTTGAAATAAGAATGTACTCTAGGGCAATGTGAGAAAGTTCCAGAGCTTTCTCTTCTTGCTAAGAAAGAGCTCGAGGAAAAACGTTATTTGAATTGGGTCAAGGAACAAAACCCTCTTCTGGTGGAAATACCACCTGAACTTTATTCATGTAACCTAGACACTATCCCATTGCCTGGGAAGTAATAATTTCCTATCGTTGCTCTAAAACAGCAAAATCACGGACAATTTTTTTGCTCAAAGAATTCTTTAATTAATAATTCAGCTGCCGTTTTGGCCACTAGATGGCATCTAAATGTTGCCTGATTCTGTTAAGCCCCCATGTAGAAATTCTACTTCAGAATCTTTTTTTTAAGACTTGCAGATTTTGAAAGTTTGGTTTAAGTGACTTTTTTTTCCTCAGAAAAGATATCCCTACTTCAAATGTTAAGTCACTGTGATTCAAATGAAATATGAAGTGAATTTCTCTCAACCTGAGGGAAACTGCATTTCTCTTTCCCCAAAGAGAAATAATGTAAAGTAAAACACTGCACGTGAGAAAAATGAAAAAAATATGTATATAAGAGAAAAACAATAAAATAAAAAAAATAAAAAAACAGAAAAATGAAAAATAAGCTATTTTAAATACATTTTCCAGCTGTTTTTACACCACCACCCACTTCCTTAGGCACTGACAGAATTTTCAAACCTTTAATGTTTAAAATATTCAAGTGTTCATTTTTCTTTAGCTGGAGAAGTAGCATTACAGTAATTTTAAGTTTGGATCATATAACATTTATATTTTCAGTTTTTAAATATGTGTGTCCATTTTGTGAGACGTAATTTCAGTGAGGAATGTCCATTTAAGTCTTAAAGGCAAGTATTTTTGTGGTGCTTTCAATTACCGCTTGGTTAGGTTGTGACAACAGGGATGGAATTTTGTCTTAGGAAACCTGGAAAGACTGGACATTAGTAATAGCATGCTGGTGTACAAAGTATGAATCTGAAACATCTGCTATGTCAGCTCCTCTTCTATGACAGTTTGGAGTTTGGAGTCTAGTTCTTCGATCAATAAAGAGAATCCTGATAAAAAACAGGTGGACAAATTGTCCATGAGGTTCTATCAGAAAGTAATTCATTGCACAGGCCGCTCTCTTGTTGAAAGGACTAATTCATTCCTCATGATTAGATGAAGGCTACTCACACCATAAGCTTTTAAGACTTTGTCTTGAGTGTGTTTTGGACATCTCAGTTTTAGGGAAATGTATGTATATATGTTTATTTTTTTCTATATGTGTGATGCTCTTGACTGCTGGTTTGTTGTTTTGTAAAATGTTGTAATAAAGTAATTTTTGTACACTATCTTCATTCTCAGTGGGTCAATATAATGAAGTCTCTCCTTGGTGTGTGTTTAAGTAATTGCAGGCTTTTACAAACCACCAGTGTTAAAGGCAAGTATGCTTTAAGAATCAACAAAGTTACCAACAATTAATGAGCACATTTCAGACAGCCCCACTGGCAACAAGATGGAGCAGAGAAGAGCCACTGGGGAAAGTACTCCCTGTGTCTTAAATGAAAGCTGGTACTCCTCGTGTTTTAAATGGGGGCCTGGTGTCCTGAACTTGATCCCTTTGGAAGGAATGAATTCCTGTAGACAGGCAGCAGGAATAGCAGCAGCCCAGGATTTACGTGGTTGCAGAGCTGCTGTTCTGAATATCACAGGGTCTGCAGTCCGCAGAGCGGGCACCCGGCACCCAGAGTCCCTGATGGCGCGGAACCATTCGGAGCACCTGGTTCGGAGCTTGTGCAGTCCCTGCCCCTCAGATGCCTCAGGCCAGGCCTGACTTTGTTTCTCCCCTTTGATCCTCTTTGATCTCCCCTTTGATCCTCTGATTTCCCCTTCCTGTGTCTTCCCAGCCCTTGGAGCCAAGGGTTCTACACCCCCAGCTCCAATGCCCACCCCACACCCTCCAGACTCAGACTGGCCCTTCTTGGACATGGGGCATTTTCTCAGACATGTCATCGCATTTAATCTTCAGTTATAAGTACTCACTTCTTGAGCTTCTCTGGTGGCTCAGATGGTAAAGGTGTCTTCTTGCAATGTGGGAGACCCGGGTTTGATCCCTGGGTGGGGAAGATCCCCTGGAGAAGGAAATGGCAACCCACTCCAGTACTCTTGCCTGGAAAATTCCATGGACAGAGGAGCCTCGTAGGCTACAGCCCATGGAGTTGCTAAGAGCTGGACACGACTGAGTGACTTAACTTTCACTTTACTCACTTCTTCAGGAAGGATATGGCCTCATTATCTTTGCCCACCCTGGACTTGTCGGGCCAACCCTGGGCTCTAGCCCCCAGGACAGGGATCAGATCCAGGGGCTTGAGGACAGTGAAGGAGACTCAAGAGGCAGCCCAGGTTGTCCAGCCTTGTGGCCAGGACACGGGCAGCCATGTCTCGGGTGCACAACCCAGCCTCAAGTCTCTGCTGGCGTCTGCTGTTCCAGTCAGTGGCAAAAAATGGGAAATTCCACAGAAAGCCCACATAGCAAGTTCAACTCAGATGCCATTGAGTTGGGTATGAAAGATGAGAAAGGCTTTTTAACCACATGTTCCCCCCATGATTCTAAGACGAATAAGCATTTGGAGAATATTTGAGAAACAGAACACAGCAAAATGAAGAAAATAAAAATTATCCATAATTACAGTGGCCCAGAGGCAACTGCTAGCTCATTTCATGCATATTTCCAGTAGTGCATATTTTTAATAGAATTGAGTTCTTACTCAATTTTATTTTCCACATAGCTTCTGAAGGGTTTTAAAACCAACGAGCATTCTTATACTTTAATGAGAACAGCCAGTTCTTAACAATTCACACGAAAAGATGAGAAGAGATTCAATGGTATCCTAAAAACCGCAGTTAATTTGAAAACACACACACACACACACACACACACACACACACACACACACCAGATCTGGGTTTTGAATTGTTTACAAATTTGATTACGAATGTGAGTGCAACTCGTGTCCTGGGAATCCACTTTATCTAGAAAACACACATATAATAATAAAAATAAAACTTCTCTGGGCAAACTCATTCCTGGAGGATCTGGGAAAATGCCCAAAAGTGATTCATTATTTTAACTCGGGCCATCTCGGCTTGTCCTTGTCTGATTCTACCCTCAATTCCCATGTGTGAGTTTTTTCCACCCCAGCAAGCAATTTTCCCATATCAGCGTGATGTCCTACTTCAGCTCAATCCTGACACTCTTTACCTGGAGGTAGCATCAGACCCCGGTGGCACTAGTGGTAAAGAACTTGCCTGCCGATACAAGCAACATAAGAGACTCAGGTTCAGTCCCTGGGTCGGGAAGATCCCCTGGAGGAAGGCATTGCAACCCACTCCAGTATTTCTGCCTGGAGAATCCAACGGACAGAGTAGCCTGGCGGGCTACAGTCCATGGGGTAGTGAAGAGTCGGATACGATAGCGCAGCACACATGCAGCATCAGATCCCATGGGCTAGGGGCTCAGTCACACCAGAGGGCACCTTACTCCCCCATCGCCAACACAGATGCCCGTCACAACTGCAGGTTATCACCTGTGCTTCTCACTGACTGACCAGCTATATTGAAGGGTCCAAGAACTCCCACCTAGGGTGGGATTAATCTGCTAGATGACCTCACAGAACTCAGAGAAACACTGCACTTACTAGGTTACCAGTTTATTACAAAAGGATGCACTTGAGCAATAGCTGCTGAAGAAAGAATTGCACAGGGTGAGGTGTGGGGGAAGGGCACGAACCATGCATGCCCTCTGGAGCGGCACCAGCCACTCTGAATCTGCACCTGTTCACCAACCCAGAGGCTCTTTGAACCTGGTCCCTTTGGGTTTTATGGAGGACTCATTCTGTAGCATGACATCACTGGTCACTGGTGATTGCACTCCCCCTTCTGGAGGTCTAAGGTTGGGACTGAAAGTTCTAACGCTCCAATCACATGACTGGGTGCCCTGGCAATCATCCTCCACCATAGGTGGCCTAGGGCCTGCCCAAAGTCTGTTTTGTATCATAGCAAAGACTTCTGTATTCATGTCGCTGAGAGAGGCTGGGACCTGGGACCAGGAACACTTTGTCCCCCTCCTGGAGAGCTTGTGCTTGGACCAATGTCTCCTAGGGCAACAGGATGTGAAGAAACTAGAAGGGGCTAAAAGCAACTGTGACTTGCACAACTGGGGCAAACAAACGCACACAATACACAAAGGACAAAATCCAGCTGCTTCTGTAGCTGGGAGAAAAAAAGGAGTGTCCTGCGTGCAACCCCTGCAGGCAGCACCCCCAAGAGGTGCACTGACCATCCAAGCCACCCCTCCTTCCTGACCCACCCATCTGCCCCCATCATCATCCTATGTAAGGGACCAGCTCGCCCCCTTTGGGGAGTGAACAAGAGAACTTGTTACTTGTCTTCACTCCCTCCTGCTGCAGCATGAGTCCCAGTAAAGCCCCACCTGAATTCCTCATCTGGCCTCTCAGCAATGTCTATTGACTAGAGTCTAGGAACCCAGGTCAGTACCATCATCACTTAGGAAATTCCATAGGTTTTAGGAGCTCTGCACTAGGAATGAGGGTGAAGAACAAATATTCATTTCTTATAACAGTGCCAAAGAATTGATGCTTTTGAACTGTGGTGTTGGAGAAGACTCTTGAGAGTCCCTTGGACAGCAAGGAGATCCAACTGGTCCATCCTAAAGGGAATCAGTCCTGAATATTCATTGGAAGGACTGATGCTGAAGCTGAAACTCCAATACTTTAGCCACCTGATGTGAAGAGCTGACTCATTAGAAAAGACCCCGATGCTGGGAAAGATTGAAGGCAGGAGGAGACAGGGATGACAGAGAATGAGATGGATGGATGGCATCACTGACTTGATGGACATGAGTCTGAACAAGCTCCAGGAGTTGCTGATGGATAGGGAGGCCTGGTGTGCTGCAGTCCACGGGGTCACAAAGAGTCGGACACGACTAAAAGACTGAACTGAACTGATAAAGCATAATCTCACCTTGAATCCCCCCTGATTCTGTGTCTGAGTAGACTGGCCTCTACTGGTCAGTTCTCTCTTGGGATTTGCTTTGTAGTGAACTTCGCTAGAACTCCTCCTCATAAGCTGTTACAAGATATGTGTGTGTCTGTGTGTGCGCATGAAGGGGGAACTGTGTATTTTCACAAGGGACACCTTGTCGCTCCTTCCAGCATAACTCAGATGTCACACGACTGCAGTCTTGTCTGCACCGCCCTGACCTGTGGCATGTCAGCTCTGGTGGCCTTATTAATTCACCACTGACTGGGGGTCTCACGAACAACAAATATTCATTTCTGAAGGCTGGGAGCCCAAGATCAAGGTGACAGCTGATCCGGCTCCAGGTAACGAGTTCCTGCTGGCCTGTCCTCACATGGCAGAGGGACTGCTAGTCACTAACACTGGGGAGAGTGTCCAGGGCTCCAGGGGCTGCTTCCCACGCCTCTCCACTTCCAGGAGACCCCGACTCTAAACCTTTGGGTTTTGCTCGGTTGGTGTGTGCTTGTTTGCTGGAGTCTGTAGCACCTTCTCTTGATGATAAGATGTTGTGATTGTGTGTCTTCTTTTGGAGAAATGAGACAAGGCCTTACCCTGAGATCCTGTGATAACACGAGATTCTCAGAAATATAGCCTGATATCTAACATTCATACACACATATGACATGGGGGAGGAAGGAAAAGGGGAGATAGAGAATTGATACAGATCTTCCTACACATGCAGAGGGCGGAGGGGGGAGGAGGAAGCTGAGTTCTTCCATCCTAACTCTGTGATCAGTCCTGCCTGGTGCTGGAGCCACAGGCACAGAGACAGTGTGAGGAGTTTGAAAGCTCAGGTCAGGCACCCACCCTGATCCAGACAGAGTCATGGAGGAGACACCAAAGCAACAGCTGGGAACCGAGTTCCAAAATATAAGAGGAACCCAGACTGTCCGGGGATAGGGCACTTCAGGGGGTTGAATAATGTCCTTAAAATAAAGTAGCTTTAAAAATCATAGCTGAGTAAGAGTTAAATACAAGGAAGTCAGGGCTTTCCAGGATGCACAGTGGTAAAGAACCCAGGTACCTGCCAATGAAGGAAACATGGGTTTGATCCTGGGTCAGGAAGATCCCCTGGAGAGGAGGGCAAGGCAACCCACTCCAGTATCCTTGCCTGGAGAATCCCATGGACAGAGGAGCCTGGCGGGCTACAAAGAGTCCATAGGGTCACAAAGAGTCAGGCACAACTGAGCGACTGAGCATGCACACACAAAGAAATCAAATGGTTCTTAGAGGCAAACAGAAACAAGTCTCCAAAGGTCTCTCCAGCTCTGTTTAGGGGCCTTCCTTCACACCTCCCACCAGTTCTATTCTTACTCCGAGGTTCCCCAGAACTGTCCATCCACAGGTGGTACCCAAGGCCCCATGGATCCTGGCTCCCGGGACCCACCCGCCCCCTCATTCTCAGTCCTCACCAAACCAGATGAACCTCCTGATGACCCCTGGCTCCCTCTGTGTGGATGTGGTGGGCTCTTCCTACGTGGCCCTGTGTCTGGGTGTCAGCCCCCCAGGGAAGCAGGTCTGACACCCGGTATTTCCTGGCAGGATGCTCTCTGAGGTGCTCCCAGAGAGAGTGGGGAGTAGAGGGCCTGGGATGAGGCTGAAGAGACCTCCAGCTGCTGGGACTCTTCAGGACTGTCTGGAGTTAAGGCGGCGGGACAGGCCTTTAATTCCCAGTGGACCAATTATTAGAAGTGCAACCTCCAGAAGTCTGGCTGAGGCAGCCTCCTCTGGCAAAAGATGATTCCCAGGAAGTGAGCCGTTGATACCTGGCATGTCAGGAGCCTGGGGTGAGCACTTTGGTTCCATAGGCAGGTCTGGTCAAGACACCACAGCATCAACCTGCCGAACCTCACCCAAGCCCTGTGCAGAGGACGCAGCAGACATTCCGTGCACCCTCAGCCTGTATTTTAATGACCTATAAGACTTTACAGATGGCTTCCCTGGTGGTTCAGCTGGCAAAGAATCTGCCTGACATGCGGGAGACCTGGGTTCAATCCCTGGGTTGGGAAGATCCCCTGGAGAAGGGAAAGGCTACCCACTGCAATATTCTGGCCTGGATAATTCCATGGACTGTCTAGTCCATGGGGTCACAAACAGAATGGACATGTGGACACAACTGAGGGACTCTCACAACAAAATAGACATTACAGCACATGGTCACGCCCCCGGTAAAGGAGCTCCTCATGGTGTTGCCTTCTGCCTCTCTGATCCTCAGTTCCTTTCAGGTTTTCATGTTCTCCAACAGCTGGCCACCTGCCTCAAACAGGGGATCGTCTAAGACTTGATGACTTACTTTCCTTCCCTGACACTGCGCTTTGACTTTCCCTAAGATCCAGGAGAGTGACTGACTCGACAGCTCAGTGGGTATAGAAGCTGCCTGCCAACGCAGGAGACACAGGTTTGATCCCAGGTTGGGAATATCCCCTGGAGGAGGAAATGGCAACCCACTCCAGTATTCTTGCCTGGGAAATCCCATGGACAGAGGAGCCTGGTGGGCTACAGTCCATAGGGTCATAAAGAGTCGAACATGACTTAGGGCTTCCCTCATAGCTGAGTTGGTGAAGAACCTGCCTGCAATGCAGGAGAATTGGGTTTGATTCCAGGGTTGGGAAGATCCCCTGGAGAAGGAAATGGCAACCCACTCAAGTAGTCTTTCGTGGAGAATCCCCATGGACAGAGAAGCCTGCCAGGCTACAGTCCATGGGGTTGCAAAAGTCAGACACAACTGAGTGACTTTCTCTACACGTCACTAGCGAGTAAACAACAACAAAAGCAGTATGGAGCAAATGCATGAGTAAGCATAGATTAGACTCCCATAGCTTTACACAGGCTTGTATGTCTCCTGGGAATTGTCCTGACAGGAGACAATCCAAGGACTCAGGCTGAGCTCGCTTTAGAGTTCAACCATCGCAGTGGGTGGCTGTGTGGTTACTGTAATGGGGAGTAGCCAGAGCAGTTAGAGGTCTTGAAATTCCTCTCTCTGTCTCAGCCCAGAAGTGACAGTCTTGCTGATTGTCTAGTGAACAAAACGAGTCACACGCCCCTTCCTAAGTGGAAGGGGCTGGGACCTGTGCAGTAGCACATGGTTGTTCAGTGAGCATCAACTTTCTGCCCATAGTTAAGTCCATCTAATGTTGAATATAACTTAATCACTCCTTGAGAGTTGGGAAAACCTTTTAAAATTCTGTCAAGCCACAAGAGTCATATCCTATTGATTATTCCAGAAAAGTAAGATAGTAAAACTGAATTGGCCAAGAACCTTGAGTAACAGCAAGTAACAGCACCATGTAAGTCATTAGTTGGCAGTAAACTTGGGAACTTCAAGGACCACTTTCAACCTCACTGTTTCTATGTTTGATATGAAAAGATGAGATGAAACTTTCTCTCTGGTCCAAATGTTTATGTAGCATCTGTGGCCTTTGCATCTGAGCCACGTAGAAGGACAAGTTAGCAGAGAAGACTGGAAGACAAGATGCATCTATTTTATTCAACAAATATGTATTAAGTATCCTGTTCTTACTGTGCTGGACTTGGTAAATAAGAGAGAAAATGTCTCTATTTTCTGAGAGGTGCCAGAAAAATATTTTTACTCTTTTACTAGCATGGAAATCTTCTTATTAGCACATAATCTATGACCTTTGGAGAAGGCAATGGCAACCCACTCCAGTACTCTTTCCTGGAGAATCCCAAGGACAGAGGAGCCTGTTGGGTTGCCATCTATGGGGTCGTACAGAGTCGGACACGACTGACGCGACTTTAGCAGCAGCAGCAGCTACGACCTTTGATGATGTTTCTATTTTTGTTATGAAATTATTCTCTAAATTGTAGTCACACATGGGCACTGTCTAGCTGTTTGTTTAGTGAGCTGGGGGGTGCTGAAACAAAATACTATTGGCCCAGTGGCTTAAGTGATGGAAGTTTACTGTCTCACAGTTATGGAGGCTAGAAGTCTGAGATTAAGGGGCCAGCAAGGTTTGTTCCTCCTGAGGGCTGAGAGGAACCTGAAAGCTGTTTCAGGTCTTCTCCTAGCTTCCAGGGGTCAGGTGGAATCTTCAGTGATGCTTAATTTATCTCCATAAACTAATTTATATCCATCCCTTCATGTTCCCAGAGTGCCCCCTTTATGTACCTGTTTTGAAATTTGCCCTTTGTTTTTTAATATTTGTTTCTACTTATTTATTCAGCTATGCCAGCTCTTAGTTGCAGAACTCAGGATCTTTAGTTGTGGCATGAAAACTCTTAGCTGTGGCTTGTGGTACCTAGTTCCCTGACCAGAGGTGGAACCCAGGCTCCCTGCATTGGGGCATGGAGTCTTAGCCACTGGACCCCCAGGGAAGTCCCTTGAAATTTACCTTTTGTATGAAGACACCAGTCATAGTGGATTAGGGCCCACTCTTCTCCAGTACATCCTCAGTTCAGTTCAGTTCAGTCGCTCAGTCGTGTCCGACTCTTTGCGACTCCATGGACTGCAGCACGCCAGGCCTCCCTGTTCATCACCAACTCCCGGAGGTTAATCAAACTGATGTTCATTGAGTCTATGTCCTCACTGAGTTAGTAAGTCCTCATCTGGACTAATTCCATCTGCAATGACCCTATTTCCATACGAGTTCATGTCAGGAGGTGGGGTAGGCTAATACTTCAACCTGTGAATCTGGAGACACAATTCACCCCTGAAAGTGAAAGTCACTCAGTCGTGTCTGACTCTTTGCAACCCCATGAACTATACAGTCCATGGAATTCTCCAGGCCAGAATACTGGAGTGGATAGCCCTTCCCTTCTCCAGGGGATCTTCCCAACCCAGGGATTGAACCCAGGTCTCCTGCATTGCAGGCAGATTTTTTACCAGCTGAGCCACCAGGGAAATCCAAGAATACCAGAGTGGGTAGCCTATCCCTTCTCCAGCGGATCTTCCCAACCCAGGAATTGAACCAGGGTCCCATGCATTGCAGGTGGATTCTTTACTGAATGAGCTATGAGGGAAGCCCAATTCACCCCTAGCAGTGCTCTTTCTATGTGATTACAAGGATGAATTTCCCCCTTTCCATGTGTTATCTTTCCTAAATTTTATTTTTTCTTCCTTGAGAATTGTGGGCAGATTCTTTACCATCTGAGCCCACCAGGGAAGACCTCTGAAAGACTGAGGGCAGGAGGAGAAGGGGGCAGTAGAGGATGAGATTGTTGGATGGCATCACCGACTCCATGGATGTATGTTACAGCAGACTTTGGGAGATAGTGAAGGACAGGGAAACCTGGCATGCTACAGTCCATAGAATCACTAAGAGTCAGACTCGGCTTAGCGACTGAACAACAACAAGGCTGGGAAAGAAAGAGGGGAGGTGTTTGTGGGAATGGAGGCAGGGGTTGGACAAGAAAAGCTTTCCTAAGAGTCCTTGAGAGCAGCAGAGACTTTGCATTGCCCTGGGAGGTGAGGAAACTTGCAGCTTTCTGGCCCACCTGGGAAGCTGGGCCCCTGGTAGAGAAACTGAGCGTAGCCTGCTTGGAAGGGACCCAGGACTCAGGGAAGGAGCCTTCTAGATAGACAGGGAGATGGGCTGAGCATGAAGGGTTACACCCTGGATCCCAGCACCATAAAACCCACCAGGGACCCGTGGGCCTCCAGGGAGAGACAATCAGAGCAACAGCTGACATTTAATTGCCTGCTACCTTCCAGAAATAAGGAATTGAATTTAAGGCAATTTTTAAAATTAAAGAAATGTGAATATTCTGGACTTTCAGAATGTGTGATTATGAACCCATGCAAACTCTACTGCCTGAAAAGGTTTAAATTTAAGCCACCGAATGAATCTTGATCTTCATTCAGTTTTGTAGCTAGAGAAGGAACTTCCTGATGGACTTCCATTTCTCCAGCCTCTGGACCATTTGCTGGGGCATTGACTCCCTGGCAACAACCTAGCACAAAATCTTGCCCTCAGTAGGTAATCAACAAGGGGCTTCTTCAGAACCATGAGTCATGCTGCCTACAGGCACAAGCGCTTAGCAACAGTGGGTATTTTTAAAAATGAGCTTGACACAACAAACGTCTGGGTGAGACGGTTGAAAGCCATGGGAGGAATGGACTGAAACTCAATCAGTGATGGGTGAATGTGACCTCAAGAGATACAGGCAGCTCGCTGGAGAGAACTAGGAAGGACACGGCTCAGGGCAGGGGACTCATCTACATTTACTGAGCACTTACTATGCCCAAGGCCCTTTGGGAAATTCAATAGAAAATTTCCTTCATTTCTCATCTACAGACTCTTATGACCTAAAAATCAGACAGTGAATATCCAAAACATGAAGTCTAACAGATGCCATGAAAACAAATGAACTATTGCACAACTCCAGACATCTGGAGATGGGGAAAGCAGTGATGGGTTAGGAAGACTTCATAGAGAAAAGTCCTGAAACTTTTGAAATTCAGGGCACGGCCTGCTGCAAACTGTGTTATCAATGATGCTGCTGTCTTTCCCCATCTCCCCAACAACAAGCAGGTTAACAAAGACAAACAAACATGGGAATGACCTCACACACACAGTCACACACATACACATCACTGCTTAAGCACTTGCAAGAGACACAAAGGCTCAGTGACACAATTGAATGAGAGGTTGGTTTTGTACATCAACCCTCTCCTTGCCAACCTCCCCTCTCCCCCCTCCCCCAGGCTTGATTCCCAAGCCCCTGGTAACTACAGAAGCATTTGCATCAGTGTGGACACATTCATCACTTGCCCAGATACTTTCTCTCATCCATCCATCCCTTCATTCATAAGCAGTATCGCACCAGTGCTTTCCTGACTCCACAACCCCTGTACAGAAGGGCCGAATATATTTTCTGTGAAGCTCAGCCCGTTTATGCGGAACCATTTTCATCTTCTGGTGAGAGGCTGGGGTAACCAAGTGTTGTTAGAATTCTTTCCATTGTGCCTTCTTTCTTGAATGATGACATTTATGCAAAGAATCTGACAGAGACATCAGAAGCTCTCATTCATATTTGGGGAGGGATTCATATTTGAGAAGTTACCAGAATAACTTCTCAGTGTAGATGAGACAGATTTATTATTATTATTATTTTTTAAAGATGTGTATGTAGTAGAGGAAGATAAATTATGCAGTGTCAAGATAGCTAAGAATATTGTAGTTTGGGGGGAAATGAGACAAAGTACAGCTAAGGATTATGGAATCCTTACAATTTTCCAGTTATGTTGAGACTGCTCTTTGCTTATTTTCCTTATTTAATCCCTGCCAAGATCTCTATGACTTCTATGACCATTAGTAGTTTTCAGATAAGAAAATCAAAACACAAAGAAGTTAACTAACTTGCTCAGTTAAGGTCACTGGGCCCATTAGGTGATGGTACTAGACTGCAGAGTCAACACTGGAGGGTGTGGTGTTAAGGACGAAAGCAGTGAGGGTGGGTTTTCCCATACTTCGGGAGATGAATCTATGTATTGAAGGAGGCATTCTTTCATACACATCAGTAGGTTTTGTTCAGGTACGCGTGCTGGAGACAGAATTAAATACCTGTGTAACTTCTAGTTACTAGGGGGAGTGGCAAGGAGAAATCTTAGAGGAAAATTCTACCTTCAAATACCTTTGGCTCTAACAAGCTCTAAACGCTAAGGCAGAGGAAGTCAACAGCCCAGACTGGAACTCGGGAATCCAAGGAGCCGAAGGACCGGACGAGCCCGGTGCCCCATCCGTCCAGCAGGTCAGGTACCGGGAGGCAAAGACCTTTGGCGCGATGATGAGATGCTAGCTTAGAAAGGGCCTCAGCCTTTACTCACGGTCCCCGCCAGGGCATGGAGCCCAGGTTCCGGGAGCCCGGATCTGGCCCGAGGCGGCCCGGCCCGGTTCTCTTTCTATCGCCGCGCAAGTGTTTTGGGTCCCCCATTCCTCTCCCAGCTTGCGGATCTTTGTGCCCCCGAGCGTCGGGCCCGCGTCTTCTGGCCGTCACCTAACCGAGGCCGCGGCGTTCCTCCGGGCAGCCTGGGGTCCGCGCGGTCCTGGGGGAGCCTGGGTCCCCGCGGGCCTCGCGCGGGCGGCAGGGGGCGCTGCGCGCCGGGCGGGGCGGGGGCCGAGCCCGTGCGCCCCGCGTCTTTGTGCCGCGCGGCGCCGCCGCCCAGTCTCCCCCCGCGGGCCGCGCGCCCCGGCTGGAGGGCGGGCGGGAATAAAGGGCGGCTCCGCGCGGAGCGGCGCGGACAGCCGGCCTCGGACCGCGGACCTCGGCGCTCGGAGCCCCGCCCGCGGCCGAGCAGGAGCGGCGGCCCCCACCCCCCGGGCCCCGGACGCGCGGGATCAGGTGGGTGACGCGCGGCCCCTTTGTGTCGGCCTCGCTGGGGCGGGCGCGGCCCAGGGCCCCGGGGGAGGTGGCCGTGCCGAGCGGATCCGGCGGCGGCGACGGCCAATCCATCCCCGCCAGCGGCGCCTCCCCGGCCCTGCCCTTGGGTGGCCCGTGTGCCGCCGCGTCCCGGCGCTCCGGCGGGTCCCGGGGGCGGCGGGGGCGGCCAACGGGGTCTGGCCGAGGCGATCCGGCGGGGCGCGGGCGGGCGGCGGGCAGGTCAGCCCGGCCGCGGTGGGCCAGCGCCGCGTCCTACCCGGTGCACATCCCGGCTCCCAGGACCGCGGCCGCCCGGGTCCCTCCAAACCTTCCCCTCCCCAGGGGCACGCGGAAAGTTCTCCGCCACCTCCCACCCCCCATCCTACCCTCCGGCAGGCTCCCCAGCTCCCCTGCACTGTCCTGGGCACCCAGCTCTGGGCCTCCTGCGAATCTGGACGATCAGGTCCCAAGAGGAGGAAGGGGTTACTCACTGCGCCCTCATGATCTCGTAGATGTCCAGCTGCAAAAGTTCTCTCTCCCTGCCCTCTTCCCAGCGAACAGGCACAATCATCATAAAAAGCCCAGTCAACAAATAGCCTGTGCTGGCCTCCTGCCAGGCCTTAAGGCTGGGTGAGGGAACCCAGGGGACTATCCCCAGGGGGTCCTGCCCTCTGTGGGATGAGGGGAATCTGGTCTCCGAACTGGAAACAGACTCACTTCTTGCTTTGATGGTGGGAAGGAAGCCCTTTCCCCAGGAGTGGGGCCTAGGGATCTGATAAGGACGCATTCCAGGCAATCTGGCCAGGGGCAGGGCAGATTAGCCCTGTGGATAAAGAAAGTGTGAGACCCAGAGAGCAAGGTGAGGACCTCCTGTCTGAGAACCCTGGGACTTCCCAGGAGGGAGAGGTTGGGGAGGGAGGGTCTGGACTGCTGGTGAAGATGGAATTGAGTCAGAGCTTCGAGGTGGGACAGGTTCTGGGTGGCCAGAGGGAACTGGCCAGTGGAGGAAGGGAGAAGGGACACAGGTGTGAGCCTTGACCTTTTCCTCGGACCTGCAGCCCGTGTGCTCCTTGGATGTTGTCCCTCTGGGATGGTGCCGAAAGCAGGTTTTCAGGAAAGGGAACTGAGATCCCCCTTTCCTGGTCTTCGAAGGGTTTCTAGTGCCTTTTTAAATCTTACTTTTATTATTTTCTAGAGAGTGCAAAGGAGTTATGACTGTTGTGGTCAGATGAGGGTAGGTGGTGAAATGTTGAATTCCAGGCCAACTTATGGCCTTGATCCTGTGGCAGTGGGAGCCATCGATGGTTCTGGATGGTTCAGAGAGTGGGCTGGGACCCCACTGAGAGTGGGGAAGGCGGCTTGAGGGGTGGGGAGTGAACCTTGCTGTCTGTTGTGGAAGGTGTGGCTTTTAGTCCCCCTGGTACTTCTCAAGAAAGGTCAGGCAGGGCTTGAGAACCTCAGGAAAAAGCAAGATGCAAACAACCTAATTTTAATGGCAGGGGAGTTTTCCAGATCCAGCACCATTGGAGTTTGGAAGTTTGTGTAAAAAGAAGCTCTGGTTCAAATGTCAGGATCCTTGGAAGAGAAACGGATGGACCAGTCAGATGCCGGGGGTAGAGCTGTGGCCAGTGGGTGATGATGTGGGCTCCCAGGGGCCTGAAAGATGGGGGTGTTGAGACTTGCATGAGCACTTTCAAACTCCTGTGTTTTATAAGCTTGTCCAGTGCCCTGGCTTTAATCAAGTGTGCTCATCGCACCCAGATCCTTGCCCGAGTACAGGGCTTGGCCTGTGGACTCCATGTGGTTTGGGACTCGGAAGGGACCTCCCACACTTCAGTGGAAGCTGCTGGCATTCAGCGGGGTGAACGTGCCATTCGGCCAGACGCCGGGAGCCACGTCGCCTGTGTTTTCCACTGTGGTTCATGGTTTGGCCCCACTGCCTTCTTTTGTGCAAATTTCATCTCCCTCTTAGGAGCCTCTCTCTCTCTGGTATGGAGACAGGGAAAGTCTGTCCACACGGAGAGAGCATCACAGAGCTCACTGGTCATCACAGATCCCCAGCCCAGCCGCCCACTGTGACTAAGGACACTGCAGACCGGAGGGGCCGGTCAGGGGCGCTGCCACAAAGAGAGTCGTGGCCAGCTTGGGCCCCGCACCAGCCCTCCTGATGGTCTGCTGTTCTCTCTCTGGCTCCATGCTTAAACTGGGAGGATGGAGACGTGTCCACTGCCCTTGGGGTCTGCCGTCTGGAGCCACTCCAGGTGACTCTTCCAAGGGATCTGGCCGAGTGAGGACCTGCCCTGGGTCCCTGGGGTGTGGACCATCAGGGGCAGCCAGGAGGCTGTGAGTAGAATGAGATGCTTTGACGGAAGATGGACCCTGTCCACACTCACTTGGGGGAGTTTCCTACCTTTGAGGTCCAAGGACTGAGTTGAAAGTTCTTTCCTTTGAGATGAAAAAGTCATCCGAGGTCGTCATTTCTGGAAGCAGTCTCCTCTCTCCTTTGTTTCTGCATCACTGACACACATGGATACCTTTTCTTAATTAGATGAAGAAATTAAATGGAAGCAACTGTTTATATACCTGCTGGGGAGTTTGCCTGAAGGACAGAGCTTGTACAACTTTCTAACCCAGCTCTGTGACCTTGAGCAAGTGTCTTAACTAATTTGTGTGGCCCCAGTTTCCCCCCACTGTGAAATTAAGATGTTGGTCTAAATGATCGTCAAAATCCGGATATAAGAATGTGCTGCTTTAAAGGTCTCTTCCAGGAGCATCAGTCTTTACAATGCAACCATTTTTAAGAAATTTTGCAAGATAAAAAATTATATATATATATGTATCAGTTTCAGAACAATGGTTTTCCTCAGAGATGATAAGTTGAGAGATGGGGCTTTGAAGAGGGTCGTTCCTTGATGATGAGAGTCTGTATCTTCTTTCTTTCCTGGAGTCTAAAGCCTGGATCTGATGGTGTTTCCTGATTAGCCTGCAGGTGCAGAGAGAGCAGGGCTTTCTCTAAGGAGCAAACTGATGAGCTGGATGCAGGGTTAGGAGAAAAGTAAGTTCCTGGATGTCGTGATGAACCGTGCCAACTAGGTGATATGCAGTCTCTTGGGGTCTGACTTTGGAAAACCAGGAAGCAGTGGACGTTCATTTAGCCTTTCCATCACCAGGTGCCGATGGGAAGGGCTCTGAGTGCTGTGGACCCAATTCTCAGGTGGCCCGTAGGAAGGACAGGCATCACTACCTTCCCCGATCTACAGGGGAGGGGAGAGGCTTAAGGAGACCTTATGGAGTCCAATACCAGGCACTTGGTACATGCTAAAGCAGGCGTGGAACTCAGAGACCCTTGGGAAAAAGGTATATTCCTTGTCCTTGAGGAGGCTACGGTCTAGGGGTTGGGAAGCAGCCAGTCACAGATTGTTCTAGCACTGGGGTCGGTACGCACAGTGCAGGGGAGCATGGTGAGGAGTTTGCCCTCTGGAGCTGGTGAGGCAGGCTAGGTCTTGAGGACGAGTCCCTGTTGGCAGGCAGATGAGAAGGTCAGGGTCACAGGCTGCGCCCGAGAGCAGCAAGAAGCTGCCTGGGGGTGCAGGGAACTTCCGGCTGATGTAGTGGAGCTGTGCTGGATTTGTCCTGGGGGGTGACCCTGTCTCTGAACCCTGTTCAAAGCAAGACCCCCAGCTGCCACCAGCGTGAGTTCTTTGGTTTCTTTTCTCTCTCTCCCACCCCCGCCCCCATCCCGCCAGTTTGCTTGTAGAGGAGAGGGTGTCCTGGGAAGATGAGAGGAAGCCCAGCCGCAGCCCAGGGTCTGCTCGCTCTGTCTGCAGGGTCAGAGCAAGGCTGCCGTGATTCCCCAGGGGGTGGCAGCCCGACCTGGTGGGTGAGCACCGAGCTGGAAGTGAGGCCTCTGAAGGATGCCAGTGCAGCTGGGGTCACCCCTGTTCCTGCCAGCTCCGCCCTGCAGGCCAGGACACAGCAGAGCTGCTGGGGCAGAGGATTCCAAACCAAAATACTGACTCTGTCTCTCAGGCTAGGTGATTGGTTAAAGAGGGCTTCACGTGTGTCCTTGGAACGCCTCCCGCACAGCGGTTGACCTGGGACATATTTTAGTTTCCAGAGGGTCAGTAAGTATTCAAGCAGTCCTTTGAAACAGGGCATGTTTGATGTTGGGGTGCCAGCGTCTGGGTGATCTGGAGGAGGTGGGACTGTGCCCGCTGCACCCAAGGAGCAGCAGAGACTGCCTCTCGGATTCCCGCTGACCTGCTAGCCTCACAGGCAGGCAGGGAGCCGTTCCCTGATGCTCTGTCTCTGCGTCCGGGAAGTGGTTCCCGGATGGCGGCAGGTGATGTGTGTGTCCTGCTCCCCACTCTCCATGGTTGGCCTCTCTGCAGCTGCTCCGTCATTCCAGAGTAGCCCTGCCAGCCATCCCCTGTGGCCCCCCTCCCTGGTGAGGCTTGTCCACACTGCCTGCAGGAGGGGTAGCCTGCAGGACAGAGAGGCTCTTTGCTCCCCCAGCTTGTGAGTGGAAAGTGTGCAGACCTCTGTGTTAGGGGCCTCTTTCACCTGAAGGTAAATCATCTCTTCAGTGGGTGTCCTGAAGCCAGAATTATTCAGGCGTGTGTCCATCCTGGGACAATCTTTGTTCCTTCTCTGTGGGGTCTCTCCCCCACTCCCCGACCCCCTTCAGGCTCACCACTGACCCGGAAAGTTGACAACTTTCTGGCTGAGATACTGCTGCTCGTGAAGTCACAGCTGTGCCTCTGGATAGAGGCTCTGTGAGTTTCTCCTGGGTTCCAGCCTGTCTTTCCACGCTGATCTCTTCTCAGCCTCCACACTTAGACCCTGAAACATTCTCCCTCCGCCTCCAGGTGTCAAATTCCTAATGATCCTTCCAGGCTCCACAGGCATGTTGCCTTTCTCTTAAAGCTGTGGAATCACTGATGTGGGGGCCATGGAGGCCGACTCCTCCAGCAGTGGCGCCTTACAGAGGAGGAAATGCAGGCGTGGAGCAGAGAGGGAAGAATGCAGGCCCTGGAGCCCCATCAGACCCCTTCCCTTTCCAGCCCGAGCATCTATCTTCCTCCTGCTGTGAGCTGGGAGCCTCTTCTCTACCAGGTGTTTCTACGGTGACTTTTTTTCAGAACCTGGAATTGCACTTAAGCTCTCTAATCTAATTTTTCTGTAACTTTATCCTTCCTTTACTAAATTGCAAGCCCTACAAATGTAGGGACCTATTCATTTTAACATCCCTCAGTGCCCGTCATGGTGTCTCTAAGTGCATTTTTGCTCTGTGATTGAATCCAAGGGAAAGAAACCTGGTCCAGAAGGGAACGTGGAGAGGTTATCGACGAGGAGATGGGATCCGGGCTCGTGTTCTGTTCTCCAGCAGGATCTGAACAAATAGAGATGTGCTCTGTCTTTGGGGAGGTCCAGCCACAGAGAAGGACACCGCAGGACTGTGTGGGGCCGAGGTGGGTGGGATGTTGGCTTGTGGTGCAGGGGTGCACCACAAGACCCAGCCCGCGGGTGGGCCTTTGGGACATTGGGGGTCGGGCTGGACAGTCCCGGGTTGCCTGGACGTGGGGGCAGCAGGCACCCCAGTTCCAGAGTTAGGTGGCAAGCCTTGCATGGACCGGTTGGAGGGGGCCAGGTGCCCTCAGCTCCGTGGCACAGGGAGGTCGAGACGGGGAAGGGGTTGTACAAGGCCCAGCCCGGGAGACTTCATGGGGGGATGGTGACCCCCGCCCCAGGGCCCACCCAGGTGGGTGTTATGGGAACTCCAGTGAAGAAATGACTGCTGGGAAGTGGGGTGAAGGTGAGTAGACCTTGAAGAAGGGTCACTGGATAAGGGGGCGCCCTGTGCTGGTGTGGGAGGGGGCAAAGAGGATGCGTTCTTGAGGATGTTGGGGACCCCGGGCTGGGGGTGAGTTTCCATCGGCCTTATGAGTCTGGATGTTTCTAATGGGAGGGAGAGGTGCTCTAGGTAAAGAGGTGGCTAGATTTTCTGGAAAGAGTGTTTTTCAGGCGAACGTGGTGGGGACCCTCACTTCACGTGGATGTGCGGAACGATCAGAGGGTCGGTGCATCCAGGGTGTGTGAGATGACCCAGGGCAGTGATCCTGTTCTCTGTCCCCGGGGAGTCTGTTTCTTGGATGTCTTCCCCTCTCCTTCTGTGCACGGGGCCAGTTTGCATCCAGAAGCTGGTGGTAGGCTGTGTGTTCCAGGAGCAGCTTTGCTCTGGCAAGTTTTGAAGGTCTGCAGAGACCCTGGGCGAGGGGGCAGCTGTTTGTTATGCCATTGAGAACGTAAAGAAACAAACAGTCCCATAAATTAATTTTTCCTAACACCCCGATTGCCACGCAGTGCTTCTTGGTAGCACATGCACTGCTCAGAACAGTCCTAAGAAATGGAACAAAAGAGCTCCCTGCAGACTTTCAGAGCTGGGCACCTTGGGATAATTTAAATTTGTTGGCGGGAACTGTGTATTTCTTCCTAATCGCTTGGCAGGGTGAGGCGGTCCCAGGGCTGCTGCGGACCAGACAGAGCTGGCTGTCCCTCCTGGGAGCTCAGGCTCTTCTTTCTTCTTTATGTCTCCATGGAGCCTTAGCTGGGGGCCTTGAGAACTGAGACAGGCTGGTTGTGGAAGGCAGAGTATTGGGTGGGCCAGATGTATTAGAAGGAAGAAAAATAGGATCTTTATTCCATCAGCTCCTGGGACCCTAAGAAATTACCTCTGTTTCCAAGTTTATTTTCCCTCTAACATCTCAGTCTCACTCACTGCTTCCTTCCTCACTTCTCTCTTGTCCCCAAGCAGGGAGTGATGCTATAGACCCAGGGTTTGTGTGCCCCCAAATTCGTGTATTGAAACGTAATCTCCAGTGGGATGTTGCTGGGAGGTGGGGACTTTGGGAGGTGATGAGGGCGGGGACTTCATGAATAGGGTTGTTGTTCAGTCGCAAAGTCACGTCTGACTCTTTGCGACCCTGTGGACTGCAGCACGCCAGGCTCCTCTGCCCTCCACTATCTCCTGGAGCTTGCTCAAACTCATGTCCATCGAGTTGGTGATGCTGTTTAACCATCTCATCCTCTGCTATCCCATTGTCCCTCTGCCCTCTATCTTTCCCAGCATCAGAATCTTTTCCAGTGGGTCAGCTCTTCCTATCAGATGGCACAGGACTGGAACTTATTAGCACCCATCACTTCGTAGTAAATAGAAGGGAGAACACTGGAAGCAGGAGGCAGTGAGAGATTTTATTTCCTTTGTCTCGAAAATCACTGTGGACAGTGACTGCAGCCACGAAATTAAAAGACGCTTGCTCCTTGGAAGGAAAGCTATGACCAACCTAGACAGCTTATTAAAAAGCAGAGACATCGCTTTGCTGACAAGGGTGGGTATAGTCAAAGCTGTTTTCCAGTAGTCACGAACAGGGTTAGTGGCCTTATAAAATAGACCCCAGGGAGCTCTCTAGCCCCTTCTCCGTGGGAGGACACGGCGACAGAACAACTGTCTTGGGCTGGAAAGTGGCTGTCACCAGACACTGAATCCACTGGCACCTTGATCTTGGAAGCCCAGGCTCCTCATCTGTGAGAGATGGGTGTCTGTGTTTACAAGCCACTCCATCTGTGGGATTTTGTTTATTAAGGAAGTCCGGATGGGCTAAGATAGGCAAAAATGTTTCATCACCAGTCATGTTGGGGGTGAGACCCCACCCCCCCACTGCTGCTCATCCTCTGAGACCCAGGTAAGGTCACGCTCCCAGATGCCAGGGCCTCGGAGTCCAGTGTGTGTTTTGGAGACCCGGTTCAGCCCATAGCATGCATCTCCCAGTACCACGGAGTATATGTCCTTGTACGTTACTGTGTGTTTGGCCAGCAACAGGGTGCTCCCGGTGTTTGGTGACAAGCCCCAGAAGGGGCCAGTTGCTGGCCTTGGGTCAGCTGCCCCGAGGACTAGGGTCTTCTTGAGGCAGCCCCATTCTGTGCCAGGCTCTGGTGCCAGATAGCTCCGAGGCTGCACTCTCATCCATGTTCAGGTCGCCGGAGAGGGGCAGTTGGTGTCGGATCCATGTGTCTGTGTTTTAATCGTGGAAGCCACCTTCTCTGAAAGTGTGTGGCTGTCTCTGTTCCTGTCTCGTTGCTCTGGGCTCGGTGGCTCCTGGTGGGAGTGAGAGAAGCCGAGGAAGCAAGAGGTCACAGGAGCAGGGAGGGTGGTCTCAGGCAGGTGGGACAGGACAGGACCGAGCTCCTGGCATGTTGAGTGGCTGGACTGCTATCTAATAATCGTCTTTGCTGCTCTCACCTGATCTTCTTTGAAAGACAGGAATCCAAATGGAGTGACATCCAGCCTATGGTGCATGGGGTTTCAATGTTCTTGGTGTCTCTCCAGTGTGGTGCCAGCACACCCGACCCTCCGTGGGTATTTCTGGTTTTGGGTGTGGTGAGGGCCAGATGGCACCACTGACTCGATGGACATGAATTTAAGCAAGCTCTGGAAAGTTGGTGATGGGCAGGGAAGCCTGGCGTGCTGCAGCCCATGGGGTCGCAAAGAGTCGGACACGACTGAGCGACTGAACTGAACTGAGGGGCCAGAAAAGCGTGGGCCTGTCCTGTTCATTTCTGATTCCCTCTAACTCCTGGCACGTGGTACCTGCTACACAGCAGGTGCGCAGTGAATGTTTGGTGAACTTAGTAGGCATCTGTTCCCTTCAGAGACATTCAGGTCCAGAAACAATCTCATCCATCCATTCATTCTTTGTGTTCATTTCATTCATTCATTCGGCAAAACCTTTTTGGTCCTGGGGGTTCAAAGGCAGATTAAGGAGTAGACTGAAGGTGAGGGCATGGGGAGAGGGCAGGTTAGGGGGCTGATGAGGCTTTTCTAGAACGTGAGAAATGGAATATTTCTTGCCTTATCAGTAAACAAGGATGCCACAGTCATCAGCGATTGCGGCCCTCCAGTGTGAGCTGGTGAGCCCTAAGGGTACTCAGGAAGGAGAAGAATACATGCAATCTAACAGCCATCAGACCGTAGCCACTCAACACAGGGAGCTCCCCAGGGGAACCAGGATGGGAAAACACAAGATGCTGGCCCCAGTAGCTGAGAGGCAAATGAAAGGAATGATTGCGGTGAGCCCAGACTCTTGCATCTTCCCAGACGTGCACAAGTGCCCTGTGTGTCTGCGTGCTCAGCCGTGTCCGACTGTTTGTGACCCCATGAACTGCAGGCTACCAGGCATCTCTGTCCATGGGATTTCTCAGGTAAGAATACTGGAGTGGGTTGCCATTTCTTCCTTCAGGGCATCTTCCCAAACCAGGGATTGAACCTGTGTGTCCCGCATTAGAAAAACACTGAATTCCTTAACTTGTGACGTGTGGTTTTCTTTAATGAACAATAATCTTTTGATGTTTCGACTACCTGCCCTTTGTTGCAAAATTTCTGTGTAACCTGGCTCCTCCCCTTGCCTGCTCAGAGCGGTTCTCTCAGGGTCACTTGAGATGCTATCTCTCTGGCTTAAAGTCCTAATAATTCACACTGAATAAAACATGACTATCAACTCTTAGATTGTGAGAGCTTCCCTAGTGGCTCAGATGATAAAGAATCTGTCTGTAATGCAGGAGATCCAGGTTCGATCCCTGGGTTGGGAAGATCCCTTGGAGAAGGGAATGGCTTCTTAAATGGCAGTATTCTTGCCTGGAGAATTCCATGAACAGAGGAGTCTGGTCGGCTAGAGTCCCTGGGGTCCCAAAGAGTCAGACACGACCGAGCAACTAACACTTAAGTTGACAAACAAGATCAGTGATTAGCAAGACAGGTATCAATCTCTTACACTTTTGTACTTTTGTAAATTTCAGTAACTTATATGTAGACTACGTCATGTGAAATAACAGGCTGGATGACCTCACAGGCTGGGATCAAGATTGCTAGAAGGAATATCAACAACCTCAGATAGGCAGATGATACTACTCCAATGGCAGAAAGTGAAGAGGAACTAAAGAGCTTCTTGGTGAGGGTAAAAGAGGAGAGTGAAAAGGCTGCTTTAAAACTGAACATTCAAAAAACTAAGGTCATGGTATCTGGTTCTATCACTTCATGGCAAATAGATGGGGGGAAGGTGGAAACAATGACAGATTTTTATCTTCTTGGGCTCCAAAATCACTGTGGACAGAGACTGCAGCCATGAAATTAGAATATGCTTGCTCCTTGGAAGAAAAAAGCTATGATAAACCTAGACAGGGTATTAAAAGGCAGAGACATCACTTTACCGACAAAGGTCTGTATAGTCAAAGCTATGGTTTTTCCAGTAGTCATGTACAGATGTGAGAATTGGACCATAAAGATGGCTGAGTGCTAAAGAATTGACGCTTTTGAACTGTGGTGTTGGAGAAGAACAGCAAGGGGATCCAACCAGTCCATCCTAAAGGAAATCAGTCCTGAATATTCACTGGAAGGACTGATGCTAAAGCTGATGCTCCAGTACTTTGGCCACTTGATGCCAAGAGCCAACTCATTGGAAAAGACCCTGATGCTAGGAAAGATCGAGGGCAGGAGGAGAAGGGGGTGACAAAGGATGAGATGGTTGGATGGCATCTCTGACTCAGTGGACATGAATTTGAACAAACTCCAGGAGATGGTGAAGGACAGGGAAGCCTGCCGTGCTGCAGTCCATGGGGTCGCAAAGAGTGGAACACGGCTTAGTGACTGAACAATAACAAGAAATGTCAATTTCAGTCTAGTGAAAACAACCAGTTGGGACAGCTAGGAATTTCCATCCAGCGACATCGCTCACTCTCCATTTCTCCTCTGTGAAGTAGCTCCAGCTTAAGCGGCATGCTTTTTAATATGCTCAGTAAATATTTATCCAGCCCCCTTCCTTCTCTGGGTCCTGTGCTATGGAATGTGCAAGCAGGAGTGTTTGTCCTGAAATGAACGTGTCCTTCCTTCAGCAGAGTGGCTGGGAACGGTCTTATCTGTTAATACTTTAATCGCTCCTAGGATTCCTTTCCTTGGGCCTGCAGCCATGCTTCCTTGCTAGTGACCTTGTTTTCTTCCCCTCTCCAGCCACATGCAGCTGGCCCAGACTTTATCCAGAAGGACCTTGCCCACTGCGGAGTGCTGGTGGGAGGCCTTGGGCTGTGTCCCGGGGCCTTGCAGATAAGCCTTCTCCCTGGGGGGCAGGCTCTCTTGCTGGTGCAGTAGGAGCAAACCAAAGGGGGGCTGGGTAGAGGGCAGAGTGGGCAGAGGGCACGGCTGTTGAGCCCTTGCTCTGCAGCCAGTCCCATGTGAACTGTGCCCCAAGTGTGGAAAGTGTCTGGTTTCCAAAATCTAGTGTGAAAAACAGAATGCAGGGTATCTCATTAATAACGTTGAAGTTGATCACACGTTGAAATGATTTTAGTTGGCTACATTGAGTTAAATACATTACTAAAATGAATTTCCTTTGCTTCCTTTTCCTTTTTTTTTTTAAATGTGGCTCAGAGGTTAAAGCGTCTGCCGGCAATGTGGGAGACCCGGGTTCAATCCCTGGATCGGGAAGATCCCCTGGAGAAGGAAATGGCAACCCACTCCAGTATTTTTGCCTGGAGAAACCCATGGTCAGAGGAGCCTGGTGGGCTACAGTCCACGGGGTCTCAAAGAGTCAGACACGACTAAGTGACTTCACTTCACTTCACTTCACCAGGACATTTAAAATTACAGAAGTGGCTCTCTTTAAGTTTTGTAGACTGATGATCTAAAGAAGGGATTTGGGGAGGTGCTTTTCTTTCGTGGTTCACAGACCCTGTGGCCAGCCCTGCCTGTTCTTGAGGCTGGCCGCCTGGGGACTTGATGCAGCCAGCCTTGGTGGGCCAGCCAGCAGCGGGTCCAGGCCTGACTTGTGCAGAGTTCATTGTCACCGGGACTGTTCTCTCTTGAGTTTAGTCCCAGATGCTTGACATTCCTGTCCAGTGGGGCCCATCGTCTTCTCAGCAGCCTGTGTTACTCAGATTCAACCATTCTGCTGGCTCCATTCAGTCCCAACACAGATGCAAGAGTCTGTGGACTTTTATGTCTAATGTGTAAAATGAGGGGCATGCCTTAGAGGAACTTAACATTTTTCTTTACCAAAATCCTTAGTCCTTGAAATCTGCCTTGACCCTGACCTTTTTGTGGTCCAGTCTCTAGGTCATGTCCTACTCTTTGTGACCCCACGGACTGCAGCACGCCAGGCTTCCCTGTCCTGCACTATCTCCCGGAGTTTGCTCAAACTCATGCCCATTGACTTTGAACTTTGGCCTCAGGTTAATTGTCACGAGCCCTCCTGATTTTCCCTCCCACGTCCCACATGTCTCACAGCATCCACACTGCTGGCCTTTGAACCACAGCTCTGGCCGCCCACTGTCCAGGGTCCAGTCCAGCCGCACCCACCCCTGAATGCCCAGTGGAGGCTGATTGAGAGAATCCTCTCCCATACCCGTGCCATCGTGGTGAATCCTGCTCCCAGCTCCCGGCCCAGGGCCACACATCTTGCCCAGGGATGCGGGAGGGTGTTGCCTGCAGCTGATCAGCCGCTCACCCAGGTGGCCAGCTCCAGCTGACCTCTTAAAGCTGCTGCCCTCATTCCTGGCAGCGGTGCCGGCCCTGTTTGCATCCCTGCTTCAGAGCCACCTGCTCTTTGCTCCTGCGTCTTTGAGACGTGTCTTTTCACCCACCTGTCCCTTCTCTGGCCTGCTGTCCTTGGCTGGGTGCTGTCGCTGGGCAGCAGTGGTGGTCCAAGGCACTGCAGGCTCCCCTACCCCCGCATCACCTGCTTTCCTCTGCATCCCAGGCTTGTCTCCGCTCCCCCGCCTTGGCACTGTGCCTGCTCCTGAGAGCCTCCTGGCTCATCCCCCTGCTCCTCTTCCTGCCTGTTCCTGGGAGCACTGCATGGCTCCTTCAGACCCCATCACGTTCCTGATCTGCTCTGGCATTCATGGTGACATGGAGTTGAGTCAGCTTATACTCCCAGGCACAGCAGGCCTGCGAACTTTGCAATATTGAATATTTTAAAAATCCTGGAAATAAGCATTAGCTTCAAAGTATTAAAAAAAAAATCAAGACAAAAACCAAAAGCCTTCGCCAAAGAGAATTGATGGTAACACCTGTGTTGTGTTATGTTGACAAGATATAACCGTCATTTAGTCAACTGAAAGTTAAGACACAGTTATGTAGAAAATTGTGTTTACCCTGAAATGAGCGTGCTTTTTAGTGTTTGGCTTGATTCTCTGAGGCCTCTGGGAATGAAACCTCCCCAAGTTAAGCACTGCCCTCCACTCTTCTTGCTTTCCCACCTCTGCCTGGCACCAGAAATGAGACGCAGACTTCCACACTTGCCTGTCACTCTCCTGGCTTGGTAACCCTGGCCTGTCACTCCGTTTTGAATTTCCAGCCCAGGGCCTGGTACACTCTGCTTCACTGTACTAAACTTTTAACTCATCTCAGTATATTGAAAACATAGATAAATACAGGACATTAAGATCCTGCTTGAAGATTTACATTTTCTTTTTTTCTGAAACACTGCCCATATGGTAGTTTTTAAAACCACTGACATTTATAAACTGACTCCACATGACAAAAACCCTTAGATGAGCTGCTAATAAAAATAATCATTCAGAAGCTGAAAATGCAGTTTGTATGATTTTAGCTTAAATTGTTTGTGGAGTTTTCCTTCCGTGGACCCTATGTGCTTAATCTGCACCACACTGCTTGCTTAGACACCGATCTTGCTGTTGTTTAGCTGCTAAATCGTGTCCACCTCTTTTGTGACCCTCTGGACTATAGCCTGCCAGGATCCTCTGTCCATGGCATTTCCCTGTCAAGAATACTGGAGTGGGTTGCCGCTTCCTTCTCCAGGGGTCCTTCCCGACTCAGGGATTGAATGGGCATCTCTTGTGTCTCCTGCATTTACAGGCAGACTCTTTGCCACCGAGCCACCGGGGAAGTCTAGACAATGTAACTACCGTTTTGCTGTTGTTCAGTCACTAAGTCGTGCCTGATTCTTGTAACCCCATAGACTGTAACACACCAGACTCCTCTGTCCTTCAGTATCTCCTGGCGTTTGCTCAAGTTCATGTCCTTGAGTCAGCGGTGCTATCTAACCCTCTCATCCTCTGTTGTCTCCTTCTCCTTTTGCCTTTAACCTTTGCCAGCATCAGGCTCTTTTCCAGTGAGTCAGTTCTTCGCATCAGGTGGCCAAAGTACTGGAGCTTCAGCTTCAGCATGAGTCCTTCCAATGAATATTCAGGGTTGATTTCCTTTAGGATTGACAGGTTTGATCTCCTTGCAGTCCAAGGGTCTCTCAAGAGTCTTCTCTAGCACCTAACATTGTATGACAGCAACTATGTATCTTGGTGGTTAAGATAAAGGATATTTCTGGGTTAAAATTTTTTTAAATTGGAAAACAATTCAAAGGTAAACTAGCTACAGGGAACGTTTGCTAATACGATGAAGTGGGCCCTTCTGCAGAGCAGGAAGCTTTGAAATATAAATTGTGTTGCCTCAGCAGAGGGAAGGAATTTCTAGGTCTAGGCTGGGGGAAGGGATGACTGAAGGATAAAGGCGTGACTTTTGTTTGCAGCTGCATAATTACTTCAAACGGTCATACTTTGGAGAACTTTGCTTGGGAAAACGATACTAAATGTGGAGAAAAAGAAATGCCGTAGGCCCAAATGCTCTTCATTCGTTTGTTCATTTTAAATAATAGCCCCAAATGGAGAACATCTAAATTTGGACAAGCAAATATCCTGCTCTAATTTGATAAGATTTTTGGAGATGGTGGGCATAGGAAAATGCTTGTAATATATCACTAAGTGAAAACAGTTGTGAACCTGAATTGTATATACAATATGTGTAGAGGTATGGAAAATATACTGAAGGTGGGAGTCCAGGCTCCTATTGATTGTGACTTTTTCCTATTTTTGATTTTTAAAATTGTGGTCCTAATTTAATTTTATAGTGGAATTATTTCAGTTTAAAAGTGGTCTTACTTGTAAATTCTGCCCAAGTTACAATGTGCAGACTCTTTTCGACCCCATGGACTGTAGCCTGCCAGGCTCCTCTGTCCATGGAATTCTCCAGGCCAGAATACTGGAGTGGGTAGCCGTTGCCTTCTTCAGAGGGTCTTCCCGACCCAGAAATCGAGTCGGGGTCTCCTGCATTGCAGGTGGATTCTTTACCAGCTGAGCTACCAGGGAAGCCTTAAATTCTGCACACCCTGCCCCAGCATTTTATTGTTTCATATGCAGCAAATATATTTCAGCAAATAACCTTGTATGTCAAGTGGACATTTTGCTGCCGGGGCTTAAAGAGAAATGAGGGCGCATTAGTAGACACCAGTCCAGTCAGTTAAAGAGATAAAGCAATGTAAACACTGACATTTTCCCTGAAAGGGGACTCTTTAAGGCTTCTTTTAGCTCATGTGCGTGCCTCTGGGCAGTGACGGTCCAAGTCAGGACCGTGACACTGGCCGCATGAAGTCCAGGCATCTGTGGCTGTTGTCGCTGCTGAGCAGAGCAGGACCACAAGGACAGTGGCTTGGAATCCTTCTCCAGACTTCACGTCCCATTGGAAACTTCTGGAAAGACCCTTAGCCTCTCTGTAAATGGTCCCAGTTTATTCACGAAAACTGAGGCCAGTACTAGGGCTGCTTCTTTTACAGGCTTCTCTGAGGATTGCATACATTGCCAGTGAGAAGCTCTGCAGGAAAACATTCAACATCCGTCAGAAGGCAGATGCACAAATAACCCTTCCGAGTTCCGAGGGAGGCAGTCAGATGTAAGATGCGAGGCAGTGGTGAGGCATCTGGGAACTCGGACAGACACTGCCTAATGCACTCGTATCCCATCTTGAAAGCTCCTCCTGGTTGAATAAAATATTGCCATCTGGTCCACAAAAATGGAAAGTATTAGACCCATTAAGCTTGTTATTTTCTTTAGCTTTTCTGCTCTTTCTGTTTCAGTTCAGTTCACTTCAGTAGCTCACTCATGTCCGACTCTTTGCAACCACATGAATCGCAGCACGCCAGGCCTCCCTGTCCATCACCAACTCCCGGAGTTCACTCAGACTCACATCCATTGAATCAGTGATGCCATCCAGCTATCTCATCCTCTGTCATCCCCTTCTCCTCCTGCCCCCAATCCCTCCCAGCATCAGAGTCTTTTCCAATGAGTCAACTCTTTGCATGAGGTGGCCAAAGTACTGGAGTTTCAGCTTCAGCACCATTCCCTCCAAAGAAATCCCAGGGCTGATCTCCTTCAGAATGGACTGGTTGGATCTCCTTGCAGTCCAAGGGACTCTCAAGAATCTTCTCCAACACCACTGTTCAGAAGCATCAATTCTTAGGCGCTCAGCTTTCTTCACAGTCCAACTCTCATAGCCATACATGACCACTGGAAAAGCCACAGCCTTGACTAGATGGACCTTAGTCGGCAAAGTAATGTCTCTGCTTTTGAATATGCTGTCTAGGTTGGTCATAACTTTTCTTCCAAGGAGTAAGCGTCTTTTAATTTCATGGCTGCAATCACCATCTGCAGTGATTTTGGAGCCTCCAAAAATAAAGTCTGACACTGTTTCCCCATCTATTTCCCATGAAGTAATGGGACCGGATGCCATGATCTTCATTTTCTGAATGTTGAGCTTTAAGCCAAATTTTTCACTCTCCACTTTCACTTTCATCAAGAGGCTTTTTAGTTCTTCTTCACTTTCTGCCAAAAGGGTGGTGTTATCTGCATATCTGAGGTTATTGATATTTCTGCCAGCCATCTTGATTCCAGCTTATGCTTCTTCCAGCCCAGCATTTCTCATGATGTACTCTGCATATAAGTTAAATAAGCAGGGTGACAATATACAGCCTTGACGTACTCCTTTTCCTATTTGGAACCAGTCTGTTGTTCCATGTCCAGTTCTAACTGTTGCTTCCTGACCTGCATATAGGTTTCTCAAGAGGCAGGTTAGGTGGTCTGGTATTCCCATCTCTCTCAGGATTTTCCACAGTTTCTTGTGATCCACACAGTCAAAGGCTTTGGCATAGTCAATAAAGCAGAAATAGATGTTTTTCTGGAACTCTCTTGCTTTTTCCATGATCCAGTGGATGTTGGCAATTTGATCTCTGGTTCCTCTGCCTTTTCTAAAACCATCTGGAAGTTCATAGTTCACATATTGCTGAAGCCTGGCTTGGAGAATTTTGAGCATTACTTTACTAGCATGTGAGATGAGTGCAATTGTGCGGTCGTTTGAACATTCTTTGGCATTGCCTTTCTTTGGGATTGGAATGAAAACTGACCTTTTCCAGTCCTGTGGCCACTGCTGAGTTTTCCAAATTTGCTGGCATATTGAGTGTAGCACTTTCACAGCAGCATCTTTCAGGATTTGAAATAGCTCAACTGGAGTTTCATCACCTCCACTAGCTTTGTTCGTAGTGATGTTTTCTAAGACCCACTTGACTTCACATTCCAGGATGTCTGGCTCTAGGTGAGTGATCACACCATCATGATTATCTTGTCGTGAAGATCTTTTTTGTATAGTTCTTCTGTGTATTCTTGCCACCTCTTCTTAATATCTTCTGCTTCTGTTAGGTCCATGCCATTTCTGTCCTTTATCAAGTCCGTCTTTGCATGAAATGTTCCCTTGGTATCTCTAATTTTCTTGAAGAGATCTCTAGTCTTTCCCATTCTGTTGTTTTCCTCTATTTCTTTGCATTGATCGCTGAGGAAGGCTTTCTTATCTCTCCTTGCTATTCTTTGGAACTCTGCATTCAGATGCTTATATCTTTCCTTTTCTTCTTTGCTTTTCACTTCTCTTCTTTTCACAGCTATTTGTAAGACCTCCTCAGACAGCCATTTTGCTTTTTTGCATTTCTTTTCCATGGGGGTGGTCTTGATCCCTGTCTCCTGTACAATGTCATGAACCTCCATGAAAAGTCAAAATGATGGGATTATGAAAGAGGAACTCCCCAGGTCAGTAGGTGCCCAATATGCTACTGGAGATCAATGGAGAAATAACTCCAGAAAGCATGAAGGGATGGAGCTAAAGCAAAAACAATACCCAGTTGTGGATGTAACTGGTGATAGAAGCAAGGTCTGATGCTGTAAAGAGTAATATTGCATAGGAACCTGGAATGTCAGGTCCATGAATCAAGGCAAATTGGAAGTGGTCAAACAGGAGATGGCAAGAGTGAACATCGACTTTCTAGGAATCAGTGAACTAAAATGGACTGGAATGGGTGAATTTAACTCAGATGACCATTATTTCTACTACTGCGGGCAGGAATCCCTTAGAAGAAATGGAGTAGCCATCATGGTCAACAAAACAGTCCGAAATGCAGTACTTGGATGCAGTCTCAAAAACGACAGAATGATCTCTGTCCGTTTCCGAGGCAAACCATTCAATATCAAGGTAATCCAAGTCTATGCCCCAACCAGTAATGCTGAGGAAGCTGAAGTTGAAAGGTTCTATGAAGACCTACAAGACCTTTTAGAACTAACACCCAAAAAAGATGTCCTTTTCATGATAGGGGACTGGAATGCAAAAGTAGGAAGTCAAGAAACACCTGGAGTAACAGGCAAAATTGGCCTTGGAATACAGAATGAAGGAGGGCAAAAACTAATAGAGTTTTGCCAAGAAACTGCACTGGTCATAGCTAACACCCTCTTCCAACAATACAAGAGAAAACTCTACACATGGACATCACCAGATGGTCAACACTGAAATCAGATTGATTATATTCTTTGAAGCCAAAGATGGAGAAGCTCTATACAGTCAACAAAAACAAGACCAGGAGCTGACTGTGGCTCAGATCATGAACTCCTTATTGCCAAATTCAAACTTAAATTGAAGAAAGTAGGGAAAATCACTAGACCATCCAGGTATGACCTAAATCAAATCCCTTATGATTATACAGTGGAAGTGAGAAATAGATTTAAGGGACTAGATCTGATAGATAGATGCCTGATGAACTATGGACGGAGGTTCTTTCTGTTTGGCACAGCCTAAATGAAATAGTGCCATATTTCTTCCTTTACAAAAGTTTTCTCTTTTGATTGTTGTTTTGCTTTAATTTTTTGGTGAAAATGCCCGAAAGTACTGCATTGCTAATAGATATAGTAGAGACTATAGCTGTGGACTGAGGTTAGTCATTCATGCATTTTTATGTCCAAAGTTCACAACCCTTGTGTTTCATGTATCCATCTTAACCAATACCATATTAGCCTAACTAAATATTTATCAAATTCATTGATCTTTCAGAGAATCAGCTCTTGATTCTGTTGCTTTTCTGTTTATGATTTCATTAATTTTTGCTCTAGTTTTTACAGTGTCTTTTCCTCTGCTTGTTTTCGGCCTAAGTTACCCTCTTTCATTTTCTAAACACAAGTTTTGGTTATTGATTTCAGATCTTTCTTCTTTTGGAATGTATGCAATGTATTTGCTCCAGTCTGCTCATCTTGATAAGTTATGTTTTCATTTTCATTCAGTTCAAAATACTTTTCAGTTTCTCTTGAGACTTCTTTGACCAGCGTGTTGTTTAGAAGTGTGCTGCTTATCTCCAGATCGTTGGGAATTTTCCAGTTTCATCCCATCGTAATGTAAAGCATACTTGGTATGATTTTTGCTGCTTTTTTTAATTTGATAAACTGTTTTATAGCCTTGAATGTTCCATGTGAACTAGAAGAATGTGTATTCTGCTGCTTTTGGATGGACTATTCTGTGTGTGAAATAGATCAAGTTGATTGCTTAGTGCTATTGAGGTCAGCCATGTACTTACCTGTATTTCTTCTTGTTGAATCTTGTCCATTACTGCTGCTGCTGCTGCTGCTAAGTCGCTTCAGTTGTGTCCGACTCTGTGCGACCCCATGGACTGCAGGCTACGAGGCTCCTCCGTCCATGGGATTTTCCATAGCAAGAGTATTGGAGTGGGGTGCCATTGTCTTCTCCATGTCCATTACTTTAAAGGGTGGAAATTCTCTAACTATAATAGTGCTTGTGTGCTTAGTCACTCAATCGTGTCCCACTCTTTGCAACCCCATGGGCTATAGCCCACCAGACTCTTCTGTCCATGGAATTCTCCAGGCAAGAATACTAGAGTGGTTGCCATGCCCTCCTGCAGCGGATCTTTCCAAACCAGGATTGAACCTAGGTCTCCCATATTGCAGGCAGATTCTTTACCATCTCAGCCACCGTTTCTCCTTGCAGGTCTGTTAATTTTTGCTTCTATGTGTTGACACTATGCTGCTCATGCATATGTATTTAGTTCTCTTATGTCTTCTTGGAGAATTGACTCCTGTATCTTACACAGTGTCCCTTTCCCCTGATGGTTTGCCTTGGTCTGAAGTCGGCTTTGTTTGAAATTAACATAGTTGCTCCAGCTTTCTTTTCTTTAGCATTGACATATGGGTCTTTCCTTTCCTTTATTTTTAACCTGAGTCTTTTTATTTAAAATTGGTTTCTTTAAACAACATATCATTAATCTTACTTTTTTATCCACCCTGAAAATCTCTGACTTTTAACTGGTGCAGTTAGACTTTTCACATTTAAAGTGACTACTGATATAGTTGGATTAGTATCCAACATATTTGAAATTGTTTTCTATTCATGACATCTGTTCTTTGATTTTTTTTTCTCCCCCATTTTTCTGACTTCTCTGGTTTTGAGTATTTTGTGTCATTCTATTTTATCTCCTCTATTAGCATATCAGTTAAACTTCTTTTTAATATCTTTCTGTGGTTGCATAGAGTTTGGGCTATATATATATGTGTGTATATATATATATGTATATATATATAGTATATATATATATATATATGGAGAAGGCAATGGCACCCCACTTCAGTACTCTTGCCTGGAAAATCCCATGGATGGAGGAACCTGATAGGCTGCAGTCCATGGGGTTGCTAAGAGTCAGACACGACTGAGTGACTTCACTTTCACTCTTCACTTTCATGCATTGGAGAAAGTGAAGTTGCTCAGTCATGTCTGACTCTTTGCAACCCTGTGGACTGTAGCCTACCAGCCTGAACGAACCTTTTGGCCAACCCAATATTTATTTTTCCTTCACTTTTGAGGGATATTTTTCTTGGAAGTAGAATTTTAGTGTGGTGATGGTTTTCTTTCAACATTTTAAATGTTTCACTCCACTTTTTGCATGTGGAGAGACTTCTCTTTTTCAGAAGTCAGATCTGATTTCTTATTCCTGCTCCTCTACAGGTAAAGTGTTTTTTTCTCCTTCATTTCAGCTTTCTTTCATGATTTTAATTCAGTCTTTGATTTCTGCAATTGAATATGATGTGCTAAGGAGTGCATATTTTGCTATTTATCCTGTTTGATGTGCCTTGAGCTTACTGAACCTGTGGTTTGGTGTCTGTAATTGATTATGGAAAATTCTCAGCCATTCTTGCTTCAAATATTTTCCTCCTCTGTTTTCTTTTTTCTTTTTCTGACATTCTAATTATGCATAGGCCATACTTTCTGAAATTTTCCTACCATTCTTGGTTGTTCTGTTTTGTTTTTTTTTTAATTATTATTATTTTTTCTGTTTGCATTTTACTTTGGCAACTTTCTATTGACCTCTCTTCACACTTACTGACTTTTGTCTTGGCTGTGCTCATTCTGTTGATGAGCCTGACTTAGACATTTTTCATTCTTTACAATGTTTTTGTTTTCTAGCATTTCCTTTGGTTCTTTAAAAAAAAAATGCATCTTTCTGCTTATATATAAGTGGATGGGAAATATCACCTGCCAGTAAATGAAGGATGTTATGGCCATCAAGCCAGCATCTACAGAAGCTGACCCCAACTGCACACCCTGAGGGAATTTAGGATGGAGAAAGTAGGACCCTGGCCCCAGATAGCCAGGTGCTCATCAAAAGAGTGATTTCAACGAGCCCAGGCTCTTGCATTTCATCTTCCGCTAAATTAATTAACATGTGATGTTTGTTTGTTTGTTTGTTTGTTTTAATTAACTGTAATCTGGTTTAAAACTCAACATTCAGAAAACTAAGATCAGGGCATCTGGTCCCATCACTTCATGGCAAATAGATGGGGAAACAGTGGAAACAGTGGCAGACTTTATTTTTGGGGGGCTCCAAAAATCACTGCAGATGGTGATTGCAGCCATGAAATTAAAAGACACTTTCCCCTTGGAAGGAAAGTTATGACCAGCCTAGAGGGCATATTAAAAAGCAGAGACATTACTTTGTCCACAAAGGTCCTTCTAGTCAAGGCTATGGTTTTTCCGGTAGTCATGTATGGATGTAAGAGTTGAACTATAAAGAAAGCTGAGAGCCAAAGAATTGATGCTTTTGAACTGTGGTGTTGGAGAAGACTCTTGAGAGTCCCTTGGATTGCAAGGAGATCCAACCAGTCCATCCTAAAGGAAATCAGTCCTGAACGTTCATTGGAAGGACTGATGTTGAAGCTGAAGCTCCAATATTTTGGCCACCTGATGCGAAGAGCTGACTCATTTGAAAAGACCCTGATGTTGGGAAAGATTGAAGGCAGGAGGAAAAGGGGACGACAGAGGAGGAGATGGTTGGATAGCATCACCAAGTCAATGGACATGAGTTTGTGTGAACTCTGGGTGTTGGTGATGGATAGGGAGGCCTGGTGTGCTGCGGTTCATGGTGTCACAGAGTCAGACACGACTAAGCGACTGAACTGAACTGAATCTGTTACTGAGCTGAACTGACCTGTTTTTGGTTTTTTTTTGCTAAACTTCTGTATATTCTGGCTCCTCCCTTAACTCTTCGGAGCAGTCCCTCACAGCTATCTGAGAAGCTGTCTTCTGGGCTTAAGTCCTCAGAAAATCTGCCAAATCAAATGTAATTCTCAACTTCTGGGCTGTGCATTTTTGTCCCTTGACATATCCCACTGGCTCTTATATTTTGTCTGCGTTCCCACAAAGAGCCCTTAATGTATTAACCATAGCTATTTTAATCCCGTGTGATAATTCCAATATCTGTGTCATGTCTGAGTTTGGGCTTGCTCTGTCTCTTCAGATTGCAATTTCCCTTGCCGGCAGTATGCTTTGTGGGTTTTTTGTTGATAGCGGAGAATGATGTGTTTGTTAGTAGGAACTGAGGTAAAAGGCCTGGAGGGTGAGGTTTTGTGTTAACGTCATAGGAGCTGAGCTGTGTTTAATGTGTGTGGTAGCTGTAGGTGCCAGAGGCCTCAGAGTCTCTCGTGACCTTTTTTGTCTTCCCTGATGCCTTTGGGGTTTCCTGAGAACTCTTCGTTAGAGAGTGTCTGTTTCCCGCGGCTCTCTTCACCAGACACACACACACACACACACACAGACACACACACAGACACACACACACACAGACACACACACGCGCCTTATTAGCGGGGCTGTTAGCTGAGGGGCAGGGGAACATTGTGTATGCTGAACATTAAACCTCAGTCTTTTAAAAAACTGTTTTCTAATTTATTTGGCTGCATCAGGACTTAGTTGAGGCCTGTGGGATCTTCGCTGGTCGCTGCACTGTGGGGTGCAGACTCTAGTTGTAATGTGAGCCCAATAGTTGAGGTTGGCGGGCTTAGCTGGGGTTTCCCAGGTGGCTCGGTGGTGAAGGATCTACCCGCCAGCGCAGGAGACACAGGAGACATGGGTTTGATCCCTGGGTCAGGAGGATGCCCTGGAGGAGGAAATGGCAACCCACTCGAGTATTCTTGCCTGGAAAATTCCACGGACAGTGGAGCCTTGTGGGCTGCAGTCCATGGGGGTTGCAAAGAGTCGGACATGACTGAGCGTACACACACTGTTCCCACTAGGTGGGCCTAGTTGGTCCCTAGCATGTGGGATTTTAGTTCCCCAACCAGGGTTCGAACTCGTGTCTCCTGCATTGCAAGGTGGATTCTTAACTAGCCCACCAGAGAGCACCAGGTAAAGTCCCATACCTGACTTCGCAGGCAGGGTACTTGATCTGAGTTCTTCACAAGAGTCCCTTGGGTATCCTGCTCCTTCTTGGGTGAGCCGGACTGTAGTGGGATCATTCCGGCTCCTCAGGTTCACTGAGGCCTGAAGACCGGGCCTTTGTTATGTAGACAGTCCTGGGCGTATCTCAGTTGGTTTTTCTTCCCCTCTCCTAGCCAGAGCCCGGAATGAATTTTCTTGGCTCCTCGCTGTGACAGCGTGGTGGACTTCCTGGAGGTCAGACCCACCAAAGTGTGGGGCCCCCTAAGATGGTGGTCCCTGGGAGTTTCCTTTCTCACTCAGGCTAGCGCATCCTCAATCCAGCAGTTTATGAAAATGAACACGTGGGCGATCCTGTCTGTCCTGACCCTGGCGGCGTCTCCTTCCCTTGAGCATATCTTGGCTCTGACTTGCTGACCTCTCCAGATTTCAGGGGGGAAATTTGCCCCCTTTGCCCTGTACTCTCAGTTTTCTGATGAGTCCACAAAATAGCAGATTGTGGGTTTGTTCAGACCTTTATGCAAGAATGGGAGTAACAGCTTGTTCTGTGTCAGCGATGAGACCTCAGATCTCCACCCTCACAGTTTTCTGCCCACGGGTGCTGTTCTGCCTCACTCTCGTTCATTCAATAACAAACCTCCTGAGAGTGTCAGCCGTGCTAATGTAGAGGACACCAGTGGAGACCAGGGCACTCAACTGCGGCATGAGCCTGGGGAATTTTGTTGGTCTGGACCTTGACTTTATAACCTGTGTGCTTAGTCACTCAGTCGTGTCCAACTCTTCGCGACCCCCTGGACTGTAGCCTGCCAGGCTCCTCTGTCCCAGGAATTCTCCAGGCAAAAATACTGGAGTGGGTTGCCATGCCTGCCTCTAGGGGATCTTCCCCACCCTGGGATCAAACCCAGGTCTCCCGCATTGCACGCAGATTCTTTACTGTCTGAGCCACCAGGGAAGCCCATAAGTAAAGGAAATTTCTGTTCCCTTCCAGCTGTAAATCTAACCATCTCTTTCTTCTGAATTATTCATGGTATTTTGCAGAATATTTTGCATAGGGTGGGTGTTCAAACTTTTCTTCATTAGCCTCATAACTTTTTGCCCTTTGAAGCAGGATATAATTATCTGGGTAATCTTTTCTTGTCTAATTTCATCATTCTGTCATTTATGGGACATGCTATCATGGATTTACAGACATTAGGCATTTATATATTTTTGAAAAATATAATGAATGACTTGAATAGAATTTTTCCAGGAAATATTTTATTTAAATTTTGGCTTTTAAATTGAAGTGCACAAGAACCCAGACACAAGAGGTCACATATTGTATATTCCATTTGTGTAAAGTGTCTGGAATAGTAAAACTGTAGGGACAGCTAATTTCTGGTTACCAGGGACTGGGTGGAGTGAGAGAGGAGATTAACTGCTTTAATTGGTTCTGTTTTGGGGTGATGAGGATGTCTTGCAGCTTGACTGAGGTTCTGCTTGTGCAGCATTGTGTGTGTTCGTGTTTAGTCCTGTCTGACTCTTAGCAACCTCACGGACTGTAACCCAGGCTCCTCTGTCTGTGGAATTCTCCAGGGTGGAATACTGGAGTGGGTAGCCATGCCCTCCTCCAGGGGATCTTCCTGACCCAGGGACTGAACCCAATTCTCTTGCGTTGCAGGCATTCTTTACCATCTGAGCCACCCCACTGTGATGCATGGAACACACTGAATTGTTAACTTTAAAATGGTTGAATTTATGTTATGTGAATTTCACCTTAGTAAAAGTTACACAGAGTACATTAGCCATTCAACAGTTGGACAGTGCAAAACATTTTAGCATGCAAAGCGATTCTTCCTTCTGCCCCAGGCCCTTAGTCTTCTGAGCCAGCACTTCGACAGCAGCCCCCGATCTCCCTCTTTACATGGTGGATGCTGCATGCAGCTTTTCTTCCACTTAAATCGGAGCTTTTCCCTATCGGCACGTGAAAAATCTACCTTTCTCCTTTTCAGAGCTACATAGTCAAAGGAATTATTTTCTAAGTTCTTAAAAGGTACACGTCTCATGTCACAATCCAAATTAACTGTTCTTTGCTGTTGTAATGCCTCTACTATAACAAGCCGCTTAATTTGTGCCTAATTCGGTATCAGATTGGGGAAAGCAATCTGTTCTTTGTGCGCAGGTTTAAGCCTAAGGATTAGCTTCATTTTTATGAGTCATTTCTTAGAATCAGGAAAGATGATGGTATCAGCCCAGTGCCTTTTATCACAACAAGAGAATTGAAAAGAAAGCTCATTTAATTAATTGATAGTTAATGAGCCCATAAATCTGTTCCATAGCTATAATTTGACAAATATCTCCATTGCTGAAGAATGAGTTTTATTTTCTGAAGAAGATCAATGTGAAATAAGAAGTAAGTGCAGGACAGCTCTAGAGGGCTGACTGTGGGGCCCTCTGTCTCTCAGTGTGCAAGACTATTAGTATACAATGTCCGGAGACAGAGCTCGCTTTATAGACGCAGGACAAGACCTCTATTCATATCACAGTCAAACACATCACACATAGGAAAGCCTCCGCTTGCTGGGACTGCAGAAGCTGAGCTTCGTGTAGCCTCACAGATTTTTGAATTAGGAACTTGCAAGCCCAGCAGCAGCTCAAAGACAATTCTTGATTTGGAAATTGAAACACTGGGAAAAGGTAGAGGAATTGTTTTTGAATCTCTTGTGTGTACTTAGGTGTGTGGAACTGTAGGTAAGTTGGAGGCTTTCTCTCTGTGAGCTGGGTTCTGCACTGATGTCTAGTTGAGTCTTAAAGCCCATTCATTAGGGAGACAGAGAGACAGGAAGAAGGAAGACCACCCACTAACTAATCCCTGTGCCCAATTCGGGTAGCCTGTTGCTCTCTAAGGATTTGCTTCAGGGAGCCTGGAATGCAGAGCAATGGGCCTTTTTGTGGGATTTTAATTCAGAGTTTGCAAAATAAGATCCTTGGAGAGGCCAAAGAATGTATAGCATTCATGTGTAGCATCTCATGGTTAATAGACTACATAAAAAGTAAAAAAAATCTGTGGTTCTAAAAACTTGAGTTACAAATGCAGAAGGCAAAAAAAAAAAAAAAAAATTAGGAATAAAATGAAGGGTAAAATTCCCTATAGTATAAAAGTGATTATTAACAGGTTTTTTTCTACGTTCTAGAAAAATTTTGTGTGTGTGTAACTTAAACTATGCCTGTGAATGGGATTATTATATATGTTGTTTTGTATTATGCGTTTCTCCTTGTTCTTATTGTTGTTAGCCACGCGTTCCGGGAAACTCACTCAGAAGGCCAATGCGGATAGTGGAGTGCAGTTTATCACACCAGCGGGCCCAAGGCAGAGTCTCCTCTTAGCCAAGGACCCTGACCAGTTTTTGTGAAAACCTTATATACCCTAAGTATACATGCCCAAACCCACCTCCCCAAATTCCCTGAAACTAGTCTGAACAAAGGAAAAGCAAGATACAATCAAAGTTAACCTGTGATTCATATGCCTTAAGCCTAGGTAGGTAAGTGGACAGTTATCAATAGGCCTGTGGTCATACCCCAATAAGCATAATAAAATGTGTTATTCTATTCTGTTACACAGATAATTAGGGTATTCTTTTAGGCGGCAGAGAGTCTAGGTGTGAGCCCTGGGGCTCTTCCTTCCGGGGGCCTGGTTTTCCAGTGGGTTTTTTGTTTCCATAGATACTGGGCATATAGCTCAAAGTCCACAGTCCGGCCCAAGATGGAGTCCTGCTTTCAGGACGGAGCCTGTTCTGTCTGTTTCCCCCTTCATTATGTCTCTGACATCTCTTCATACCAGGATCTTCAGGTCCAGCTCCTTCTTCTCTTGTGTGGAGGACATCATCTTATTCAGCTTGTTCCTGTTGATGGATTTTGCAGTCTTTGTCTCTCAAGGAATGCTGCGAGGCCTTCCGTCGCCTGCGCATTCCCGGAGTGGTGCCTGATCATTCTGACCCTGACGTCCAGCACCCCCTCTGATCACTGTCGTCCTTCGCTGCAGCTAGTCCTAGTCCTTCTGCTCCTGGGCTTCAGAGATGCCCCATCCTCCCGGGATCCTCAGCCCCACTCCCTTTCCAGTGTTCTCCGCCACCCTTATGTTGTCAGTCCTCTTCTTTCTAAAGCGTGGCCCTTTCTCCCGCTTTCGTAGTCACCTGGTAAAACCCAGCTTCGGCTAAGTCCAGTTTCCTGCTGCTGTGCGTTTGCCCTTGAGGTGCAGTGTGGGGCTGGGCAGGTGCTCCGTCTGGCCCCTGCTGCTCTGGTTCTGACCACAGTGCTCCTTTAGCAGGGTGCCCAGTTCTGCAGTATGTGTCTGAGTATATATTTGTGTATGTGTGTGTGTGTATGTATGTATCTACACACATACATAGATACATATATATTGCTGTTTAGTCGCTAGGTACTGTCTGACTCTTTGTGACCCCATGGACGGTAGCTTGCTAGGCTCCTCTCTCTATGGGATTTCCCAGGCAAGAATACTGGACTGGGTTGCTATTTCCTTCTCCAGGGCATCTTCCTGACTGAGGGATCAGCCCCACCCACACGTCCTGCACTGGCAGGTGGATTCTTTGCCACTGAGCCACCTGGAAAGCCCATATATAAATATTGTGCACATCTATGTGTGATGTGTTTGTGTGTGTATGTATTACAAAGTTCTGAAGGTTTTGAGTGGATATCCTTACCACCAGTTTTTTTCTTATATTTTAGTGATTCCAACTGTCTTTTGTTTGGTGAGTTAATATAACAGGGAATAATCTTATAATAATTCACTGAGTGAGGGAAAGTCGCTCAGTCGTGTCTGACTCTTTGCAACCCTGTGGTCTGTCCATGGAATTCTCTAGGCAAGAATACGTTCCCTTCTCCAGGAGATCTTCCTGACCCAGCGGTTGAACTGGGATCTCTTGCATTGCAGGCAGATTCTTTACAGTCTGAGTCACCAGGGAAGTCTATATAACTCAGTACTAGGACTCATTTATATATTGATGTACACACAGTTGGGACTTCCCACGTGGTTCAGTGGGTAAAGAATCTGCCTGTGATGCGGGAGATGTGGGTTCGATTCCCTGAGTCAGGAAGATCCCCTGGAGGAGGGCATGGCAACCCACTCTAGTATTCTTGCCTGGAGAATCCCATGCACAGAGAAGCCTGGAGGGCTCCAGTCCATGGGGTCGCAAAGAGTCAGACACGACTAAGGGACTGAGCTCACACGCATGCACGTATGATACAGTTGGTGAAATAATTTCTTCAATGCATATCTCTGTGCCAGGTTGACTTCCTCAGGTTGAGACCTTCGTTGTTTGATGTAGCATCTTTGTTCCTATAAAGGAGTGAATTGATTAAATTTATATTGGAATGGCATTGAGATTCCAGAGGAGCTCAGACTGAGGAAACAAGAAGCCTCATCTTAGGCTGTAGTTTGTCGTCTTTGCTTCCAGTGACAAACAGTAGTGCATTTTATGTTTAATGAGTCCAGAGAGTCACACGGGGGCATCAGGGTTCCTACTGAGTCTGATCTCCTTGAGATCAGGATCTTATCAGCATTTTTTTGGATCATTCCTACCCATCATCTCAGCACGAGGTAGGACTGCTGCAAAACAAGGTTAATAGCTGATGAATATTTACTAGACATGTTTTTACTAACAACTTAGTGCATATATTCCTCGTTCTTCCCTGGCTCAGACAGTAAAATCGTCTGCCTACAATGTGGGAGACCTGGGTTCAATCCCTGGGTTGGGAAGATACCCCTGGAGAAGGAAATGGCAACTTACTCCAGTACTCTTACCTGGAAAATCCCATGGATGGATGGAGGAGCCTGGGAGGCTACAGTCCATGGGGTTGCAAAGAGTTGGACGTGACTGAGCGTCTTCACTTTCATTTTTCTTTCTGTACATACAGCATAGCACACGAAAACTCACAGGGCTTGTGGGAACCCATCACAACCTGTGCAGCTTTGTAAGCTGAGCTCTGCGGAGGCCCGTGGTTCATACCTGGGTGACTGAGCTGAGGCTGGAGGCGGCCGCCACTTCCGTGACCCGTGTGGAAGAGGAGCTACCACAGGAAATGGGAAACCCCGGGGTGCTCACGCCTGTTTGTGGGGGCCAGATGATGCCAGCACAAAGCTGCCCCCTGAGCGGGGCTCTGGAAAGTTGGCAGGTGTCCCTTCAACCTGCTGGCAGCCTGAAAACACCCAGGCCCCCAGCACAGCCTCTGGGCAGACAGCCCTGCATGCAGCCTCTCTTCATAAACCTCCTCCTTGGTTGCCTGTTGTCTCTGTACCAGCTTAGCCCGAGCCGTTCTTTCTTGCTGAAGATTATAATTTTATTTACTGGCTCTTTGTACATGGGAAAAATGGCCGAAACTGGTAGTAGAGCAGACTGTTTTGTAGTCCCTTTCGTTTGAAGGGTTCAGATTCATGGGGTCGCAAAGAGTCAGACACGACTGAGCGACTGAACTGATCTGAACTAAAAGGCAGAGAAAGGAGGTGCAAAACACAGGACATGTTTTCTGGAGTTGGTACCTTGATGCTTTGGGGTGTAGGAGGAGCTTCCTGCAGGGGAAGGGGCTTGCTCTGTGCAGGGACCAGGGCAGGGGCAAGGGTCACTCAGAACTCTCAGCCTCCATGTCGAAGGCTATAGACTTCGGGAGCTGGTCTGGAGCGTTGGGGGAGAACTCACTTGCTCCAGCCTCACGTGGACCAAACTTGTTATCTTAGGAAAAGCGCAGGGAGGGAGGGCTGGCTCCCAAGAAGATGTGGGTCTGTCCATTGGGATGTATCTCAGGTCTGCTGGCGGTTTAGTCACTAAGTTGTGTCTGACTCTTGTGACCCCTTGGACTGTAGCCCACTACTACTCTTTTTAAACCGAGGTTTCCTGGAGATGTAATTCATGTAGTATAAAATTCACCATTTTGAAGTGTACAATTCAGGGATTTTCAGGATACTCCCAGAGCTGTACAAGTGTCACGCCCATTCCAGTGCTAGAAGTTTCAGTTCCCTCCCAAACCCCAGTCCAGCAGCCGTCCCTGCTTACTCTTGCGTGCCCCAGCCCCCCTGGATACCATCAGTCTACTTTCTGTCTCTCTGGATTTGCCCGTTCTGGACATTTCATATATACATTTTCTTGCATTTTGTAGCCTTTTTGCTTGACTTTCTTTTCTTTTTACTTAGCGTGATGCATTCATGTGTGTTTAGTTGCTAACTCGTGTCTAACTCTTTGCAACCCTGTGGACTGTAGTCTGCCAGGCTCCTCCATCTGTGGGATTTCCCAGGCAAGAACACTGGAGTGGGTTACCATTTCCTTCTCTAGGAGACCTTCCGGACCCAGAGATCGAACCCAGCTCTCCCGCATTGTAGGCAGATTCTTTACCGCTGAGCCACCTGGGATGTGCTCATAGTTCCTCCTTATCGTAGCACAACTCCATGTGTGGGCAAACCACATTCCCCAGTGGATGGACATTTGGCTGGTTTCCACTTAGTGACTTTTGAGTGATGCTGCTGCGAACATTCACATACAGGTGTTTGTGCAGATGTTTGTTTTCCATCCTCTTGGGTGCATACCTAGGTGTGAAATTGCTGGGTTATATGTGACTCTGTGTTTCACACTTTGAGGAACTGCCAATTTCTCAAAGTAGCTGTACCACTACTTTCCCAGTAGCAACGTGTAATGTAAGGGTTCAGAATTCTCCACATTTGCGCCTACACTTGTTGTCTTCTGTCGTTGATTCTAGTCATCCTAGTGGATATGATGTGATATCTCATTTGATTTGCCTTTCCTAAGCTGAATAATCATGTTGAGCGGTTTTTAAATGTGCTTGTTGGCCATTTGGATAACTTTTTTTGGAGAAATGTCTATTTACATCTTTTGCCCTTTATTTATTTGGGTTATTTCTCTTTTTATTGTTGATTTGAATGTGTTCATTATATAATTTGGATACAACATCTTTATCAGATATGTATAACGTCTGTATCAGATAGATGAATTTGTGTATATTTTCTCCCCTTCTGTGGGTTGATTTTACTTTATTGATGGTTGTCAGTAGTACACAAAATTTTAAAATTTTGATTGCGTTCCAACTTACCTCTTTTTCTTTTGTTGTGTGTACTTTTGGAGATATATCTAAGAAACTAGCGTGTAAAGATTACAAAGATTTACTGCTATGATTTCTTCCAGGAGTTTTGTAATTTTCTGTTCTTACATTTAGGTCTATGATCCATTTTGAGTTAATTTTTGTGGAAGGTATGAGGTCTGTGTAGAGACTCATTTTTTGAATGTCAGTACTATTTTTTGAGAAGCTATCATTTATTCTCTGGATTGTCATGGCACTTTTGTCAAAAATCAGTTAAACATAATTATGTGGGTATATTTCTGAATGTCAATTCTAAGCCATTTTCCTTTTCTATGTGTCCTTATACAACTATTGCACTATCTTGATTATGGTAGCTTTTCTTTTTTTTAAATTTTTGACATCAGTAAATGTGAATTCTCCAACATTGCTTTTCCTTTTTAAGGTTGTTTTGTCTTTATGTGTCTTGGATTTCAATATGAATTTTAGGAACAACTTGTCAATTTTTGTAAAAAAGAAAGCTGAGATTTTAACAGAGATTGCATTGAACCTGAAGATCAATTTGGGAAGTATTGCTGTCTTAACGATATTGTCTTTAATCCTTGAGCACAGGATGTCTATTTACTTAGTTTTTCATTTCTTGTAATGATGTTTTGGTAATTTTCAACATATAAATATTGTATAGCTTGTGGAATTTATAAGTGTTTTACTCTTTGATGCTGTTCTGAAATGGGTCTCCTTCGACAGCGTATGTTCTGTATCCATTGCACCCATTTCTGCCATTTGATTGGAGTGTTTAGACTATTTAGTGTAATTACTGATGAGACAGAATTTATGCCTGCTGTTTTGCTGTTTTTCCCTATGGATCTGTGTCATCTGTGTTTCTTTATTCCTCTGTTTTGCCTCCTTTAGTGTTAGTTTCTAATCTGCCTTTTTAATTCTGTAGTCCATTCTTGATTCATTTTTCAGTTATCTCCTTAGGAGTTTCACTGGGAACTGCAGTTCGTGTAATCTTGCGTTATGATGCTATTCTATGGACCTAAACTTCTCCCTGTAGGAGTCCAGTTGGGGCAAACCTGTATGGCTGTGATTGGGAAAGGTGGGGGCGGAAAGGAAGACCAGGGACACTTTGTCATCTGAAAATTGTCTGTGTTGGTAAATGTATCTGTTAGCCTCCTGGTGGAGTTTGGTTACTTACCCCGTAAGCCTCAGCCCCTCTTCCAGTGAACTGTAATACTTTCATAGATTAATCTGCCTAGACTTTAGTGGTTATTTCACAGGCTTTCCCTCTTGGGTTGGAGACTGGAAAGGCTGATGCCGGGAGGGTGCTGAGTGGGCATGCTGATGTTTGCCGCCCCCGCCCAGACCTGCTCACTAAGCTCCTGCACCCTTCTCCTGTCCCCAGGTGGTCGGCATTCGGCGGAGTCTGGTGTTCTCCCCTTCCCCCAGGTCTACAGGGACCCCAGTGCCAGAGGCCTCCTCCCCCTTCTCCAGGAGGGCATCCTGCCATGAAAGGGCGAGCCAGCTGAGCCTCTGGGGACCCTGGAATTTGGCCGGAAGACCGTTCCTCTCCTCCTATCAGGACGTTTCAGAGGTAACTTTGAATTTGGAAAAGGAAAGCTTGAAAACCTTCATTTATGTCTTTAAGGTGAAATCTCAGGCAGTTGTTGGGAAAGACCCCAAATGAGTTTTTCTAACCTTAAACCATACCATGTAAGCTGTTGCCCAGTTTGCTTCCCCTTAATGAATTTTGAGGATGGTCCTTAGCATATTATGTTAGTGATTATAGTAATTAATATTTAACGAAGATTTCCACCCAAGTCCTCGTTTACTGCTTTTAACAACCTCATGAGGTTGATATTGCCAGTCTGGTTTTGTAGACTGGGAAACAGGTTTAGAAGATCAACGTGGTGTCTCCAGGGTTTCCATGATTCATGGATTTGCCTAGAAGAGATGGACTGAGCCACTCGCGTTGTGCCTGGTGCTGCTCCGACACTTCTGCTTTCTTGGAAAATCCAGGATGGCAGGATATGAGTGGAAGGCGAGGGTGGGGACAGGCACCGAGAGACCGACCGTGTCTGCTCCACTGTGTGAGGGAGCAAATTTTATGTCTCATTCCCAGGCATAAGTGTTGTGGAGAAAATAAAAAGCTACCAGCTCTAGAGGGGTGGAATTTTAAATGGAGTGCTCTGGGAGGCCTTGTTAAACAGCTGACATTTGAACAGGGATTTAAGGAACTATGGGATTTTGCCAACAAAGGTCCGTCTAGTCAAGGCTATGGTTTTTCCAGTAGTCATGTATGGATGTGAGAGTTGGACATCAAGAAAGCTGAGCACCAAAGAATTGATCCTTTTGAACTGTGGTGTTGGAAAAGACTCTTGAGAGTCCCTTGGACTGCAAGGAGATCCAACCAGTCCATCCTACAGGAGATCAGTTCTGAATGTTCATTGGAAGGACTGATGCTGAAGCTGAAGCTCCAATACTTTGGCCACCTGATGCGAAGAACTGACTCATTTGAAAAGACCCTGATGCTGGGAAAGATTGAAGGTGAGAGGAGAAGGAGATGACAGAGGATGAGATGGTTGGATGGCTCAATGGGCATGAGTTTGAGTAAACTCGGGAAATTGGTGATGGACAGGGAGACTTGGCATGGCGTAGTCCATGGGGTCACAAAGAGTCAGACATGACTGAGCAACTGAACTGAACTGAACTGGGAATTAGCCAGTTAGCGTCTGGGACAAGAGAATTGGAGTTAGAAGAAGACGTGTGTATGAAGGCCCAGAGTCCAGGAACACTGAGGCAGGGGGGCTGGTGGGGAGCCAGCCTAGAGCTGTGAGTGGGGTGGTCAGGAGACAGTGGAGAACTGACCATGCTTTAGCATCGTGGACCGTTAGAGGAATTTTAGGTTTGAAAATCAGTGCACGGGTTTAAGCAGAGAAGGGACAGGATCTGTTTTAATCGGCTCATTCTGGCACTGATAAAGGATGGGGGAAGACCAGGAGACCACTTAGAGGTCATTAGAGAAATCCATTGTAGTAATTCCAGCAAGTGATAATTCAGTGGCCTGCTCCATTGGTAGCCGTGAGAAGCAGGAAGTAGTCACATTCTGGATATATTTTGGAGAAAGAGCCCTTAAGGTGTCTTGGCAGAATGGATGTAAGGCTTGAAAAGAAGGGAAAGTCCATCATGATAGCAAAAATTTTCGCTTGCATAACTGGAGAGTTGTCACCAACTGAGATGGGAAACTCCACCAGGGTGGTGGCAAGGCTGTGATGCCACAAGGGGTTCGATTTTGAACAGATTGCGTTTGAGATTATAAGACCCCCAAATGGAGAGGCTGAGTGACAGGTATATCCACATCTGGTAGTTGAAGACAGTGGTCTGAGCTGGAGATAAAATGGAGGTCTTTGGTCGGTGGTTGTTAAAGGAATAAGGTCAGATGAGATCCTGGGGATAGAAGAGTTTTCAAGATTGGTCCTGGGATTTTCCAGCTTTCGGAGCACCAAGAAGCAACCCCCAGGCAGATAGGGCGAAGTCCAGGGGTGAGTCTTTTTGAAAGCCACATGCAATCATTTCAGAAGGAGGGAATGATGAGCTGTGCCCAGTGTGTGGACGGGCCAAGTGAGGTGGAGATGGAGAACCGACTCTTGAACCAGTGCCATGTGGGCCATTGATGGCTGCAGTAAAAACCGCAAAATGTCATGTGGGTCTGGTGGCTATGGCAAGCAAGGCCAAGGAGAGTGGGCTTGAAGGGAAAGATCGAGGGAAGAATCTGAGACAGAGATTGTTGCAACAGTTTGGAGGAGGTTTGCTGCCAAGGGGAGCAGAATATGGGGTGGTATCTGGTGGGGCAAGTCAGGCTGAGAGAATTGTTTTTAGTTAAGATGTATTAGCTTTATTTATACATCCGTGGCGATGGTCTAGTAGAGAGGAAAAAATGTTAATACAGGACAGAGGGTTGCTGGGACTGTGTCTTGAGTAGGTGAAGGAGGTGTGTTTGTGTACAGGTGGGGTTGTTTAGAGAGGAACACAGATAGTTACTGGTGGGAATGGACTACATGACAGACACGTGTGGCGCTCAGAAGAGGCATTTTCTTGTGATTGCTTCTATTTTCTTTGTGAAATTGGAAGTGAAGTCTTCAGTTGAAACTTCCATGGTGCAAGAGGTCTTGTTAGTTTGGGGGAAAAGAGAAAGAGTGAGGAGACCTCCAGGGAGAGGAAGATGCGGCATGATCCCCTGGTATGAATCCACCTGGAGCTCATGGCCACAGATGGAAAGACCCCCATCTGTGTGATTGTGTGTTTATCTAGACAGTTCAGCTGGGGACTTGAAAGCATGCACAGTAGCTTCCCTGGTAGCTGAGTTGGTAAAGAATCTACCTGCAATGCAGGAGACCCCGGTTTGATTCCTGGGTTGGGAAGATCCTCTGGAGAAGGGATAGGCTACCCGCTCTGGTATTCTTGAGCTTCCCTTGTGGCTCAGACGGTAAAGAATCCTCCTGCAGTGAGGAAGACGTGGGTTCGATCCCTGGTTTGGGAAGATCCCCTGGAGGAGCTTATGGCAGCTGACTCCAGTCTTCTTGCCTGGAGAATCCCATGGACAGAGAAGCCTGGCAGGCTACAGTCCATGGGGTTGCAAAGAGTCAGACACGACTGAGCAACTAAGCACACAGTAGCTCAAGACTTGAAATATCAAGATCTGTGAGTCTGTTTCTCTTTTGTAAAAAGGTTCATTTGTATCATTTTAAAATTAGATCCCACATATAAGTGATATCATGTGTTATTTGTCTTTGTGTGACTCACTTCACTTAGTATGATTTTTAGGTTCATACGCACTAGTATATATAAAACAGATAATGGACAAAGGCCTACAGTACAGCAAAGGGAACTCTACTCAGTGTTCTCTAATAAGCTATATGGGGAAAGACTCTGAAAAAGAATGGAGAGATATATATACACAACTGATTCATTTTACTGTGCACCTGAAACTAATACAACACTGTAAATTAACGATAGTCCAATAAAAATTTAGAAAAAAGAATATTGTTTGGCTGAGCAGAGGGGCAAAATGAAAGGACTGCCTGAACAACAGTGTCTGCAGGAGAGAGATGACCCAGGTCACTGGGAGGTTACCATGTAACCTCCTTGAGAGAGCACGTAGGTCGTGAGGAAGAGGTCAGGCTGGGTGATGGGTGGTCTGGAGGGGCAGGGGAAGGACCAGTGCTGTCTGTACCGGGACACTGGAGGGCTTGGCTGGGAAGACAGGAGCAGTGGGCTGTCAGTGTGCCTGGACCTGGGGATATGGGGCACTTTGAGTTCCATTCGGTTGCTCAATTGTGTCAGATTCTGCGACCTCATGGACGGCAATACGCCAGGCTTCCCTGTCCATCACCAACTCCCTGAGTTGCTCAAACTCTTGTCCATCAAGTCAGTGATGCCGTCCAACCATCTCATCCTCTGTCGTCCCCTTCTCCCACCCTCAGTCTTTCTCAGCATCAAGGTCTTTTCCAATGAGCCAGTTCTTCGCATCAGGTAGCCAAAGTATTGGAGCTTCAGTTTCAGCATTAGTCCTTCCAATGAACATTCAGGACTGATTTCCTTTAGGATGGACTGGTTGGATCTCTTTGCAGTCCAAGGGACTCTCAAGAGTCTTTTCCAACACCACAGTTCAAAAACATCAATTCTCCAGCGCTTAGCTTTCTTTACGGTCCAACTCTCACGTCCATATACGACTACTAGGAAAACCATAGCTTTGACTAGACAAACCTTTGTCAGCAAAGTAATGTCTCTGCTTTTTAATATGCTGTCTAGGTTGGCCATAACTTTTCTTCCAGAGAGCAAGTGTCTTTTAATTTCATGGCTGCAGTCACCATCTAAAGTGATTTTGGAGACCAAGAAAATAAAGTCTCTCACTGTTTCCATTCTTTTTCCATCTATTTGCCATGAAGTGATGGCACTGCATGTCATGATCTTCGTTTTTTGAATGTTGAGTTTTAAGCCAGCTTTTTCACTCTCCTCTTTCACTTTCATCAAGAGGCCCTCTAATTCTGCCATAAGGGTGGTGTCATTTGCATATCTAAGGTTATTGATATTTCTCCCAGCAATCTTGATTCCAGCTTGTACTTTATCCAGCCCAGCATTTCCCATGATGTACTCTATGTATATGTTAAATGAGCAGGGTGACAATATCCAGCCTTGATGTACTTCTTTCCCAATTTGGAACTAGTCCGTTGTTCCATGTCCAGTTCTAGCTGTTGCTTCTTGACCTGCATACAGATTTCTCAGGAATACCTGGTATTCCCATCTCTTTAAGATTTTTCCAGTTTGTTGTAATCCACACAGTCAAAGCCTTTAACATAGTCAATAAAGCAGAAGTAGATGATTTTCTGGAACTCTCTTGGTTTTTCCATAACCCAACAGGTGTTGGCAATTTGATCTCTGGTTCCTCTGCCTTTTCTAAATCCAGCTTGAACATCTAGAAATTCTCGGTTCATGTACTGCTGAAGCCTGTCTGGGAAAATTTTGAGCATTACTTTGCTAGCACGTGAGATGAGTGCAATTGTGCAGTAGTTTGAGCATTCTTTGGCATTGCTTTTCTTTGGGATTGGAAAGAAAACTGACCTTTTCCAGTCCTGTGGCCACTGCTGAGTTTTCCAAATTTGCTGACATTCAATGAATGCAGCACTTTCACAGCATCTTCTTTTAGGATTTGAAATAGCTCAGTTGGAATTCCATCACCTCCACTAGTTTTGTTCATAGTGATGTTTCCTAAGGCCCACTTGATTTCTCATCCAGGATGTCTGGCTCTAGGTGAGTGATCACACCATTGTGATTATCTGGGTCATGAAGATCTTTTTTGTACAGTTCTTCTGTGTATTCTTGCCACCTCTTCTTAATATCTTCTGCTTCTGTTAGGTCCATACTGTTTCTGTCTTTTGTTGTGCCCATCTTTGCATGAAATGTTCCTTTGATATCTGATTTTCTTGAAGAGATCTCAAGAGTCTTTCCCTTTTTATTGTTTTCCTGTTTCTTTGCATCGATCACTTACAAAAGTTTCCTTATCTCTCCTTGCTATTCTTTGGAACTCTGCATGGAGATGGATACAGCTTTCCTTTTCTCCTTTGCCTTTTGCTTCTCTTCTTTTCTCAGCTATTTTTGAGGTCTCCTCAGACAACCGCTTTGCATTTTTGTATCTCTTTTTCATGGGGATGGTTTTGATCACCACTTCCTGTACAATGTTATGTACCTGTGTCCCTAGTTCTTCAGGCACTCTGTCTATCAAATCTAATTCCTTGAACCTATTTGTCACTTCCACTGTATAATCATAAGGGATTTGATTTAGGTCATATCATGGGCTTCCCTTGTGGCTCAGCTGATAAACAAATCCACCTGCAATGTGGGAGACCTGGGTTTGATCCCTGGGTTGGGAAGATCCCCTGAAGAAGGGAAAGGCTATCTACTCTACTCTTCTGACCTGGAGAATTCCATGGACTGTGTAGTCCATGGGGTCGCAGAGAGTCAGACACGACTGAGCGACTTTTCACTCACACTCATGATTGATCTATTGGTTTTCCCTACTTTCCTCATTTTAAGTCTAAATTTTGCAGTAAGGAGTTCATGATCTGAACCACAGTCAACTCCCAGTCTTGTTTTTGCTGACTGTATAGAACTTCTCCATCTTCGGCTGCAAAGAATATAATCAATCTGAATTTGGCAATCTGGTGACGTCCATGTGTATATTCATCTCTTGTGTTGTTGGGGCAGTTTAGGGAAGCTAAATTCCAACATTCCCTCCCCGACAGCCTCAAGTCCTCATCAGCTTGCCTTGCCTTTTCACCTCCTGCGCTTTATTTTTTAATTTTTTTGGCAAGCAACATGTTTGTTCCCCGACCAGGGATTGAAGCCTCAGTGAGAGTGTGGAGTCCTAACCATTAGGCCAGCCTTGTCGCCTGCACTCTCAAAGGGCCCGCTTGAAAATCCCTGTTGAATCCCTGACCGTGTACCACGTACTGACATTACCAGCGTTTCTCCAGTAATCCTGGGAATCTGTTGCTAATTTCTCACTGACACATTTTTTTTCCTGAGGCTGAGGGAGGTCTCCAGCTGACTCATAAGCACTGCAAAGAAACAGGAAGTGTGATGAGAGACATTTCAAGCACAGCCCCCCACTTCTTCACAGGCCTTGGGTACTGAATGAGTGTGTGTGTGAGTGTGTGTTGTGAGTGTGTGTGTGCATTCTGACCTCAGCTACAATGGTTTAGGGTTATTGCAGCTTTCTCTGCAGTACCCTGACTGGTTCAGACACAGTCTCCCCAGGTATGAGGGGAACGTGAACGCACCCTGGGAAAGAACGCATTGTGAAGCAGAGTGGACTTGTGCTTTCTCCCTGCATCGGCCCACTCCCACCTCCCAGAACGCTATGTTTGGGAATCAGTCTCCAGCAAGTTCCAAGAACTGAAATGGCTTCATAGTCACAAAAAGATTCGTGTGGAAGAAGCCCAAATACCAGAAAATGACATTCCAGCACAGGCAAAGCTGTTTTAAATGTTTAGGACTTATAAAGAGAAACAGCCTTCAGAGGATATAAACCACCCCCAGGTCTCGCTTCTGTGATTGAAGTAGCTAAATCTGAAACAAGAGTTTTTTTCCTTTTCCTATCCCCCTCTCCCCACCCCCAATCGGAGAATGTCATCGATAAGAAAAGAAATCTTCTGTAAAGAAAGTTTAGCTGAGCCTTGGCCTTAACGCAGCCTTGGGAATGGCCGGCATTCCGAGAGCTGCAGCTGGGACACGGGGCTCAGTCTTGGCTGGTGAAGCTTTAAGGCAAAGGTCGCTAAAACACTAACTAGAATCAAAAATATCGATACCCGGCTTTAGTTCTCATGGTTTCAGAGTGGCTGAGGCGGTTAGGCCAGCAGTATTTTTAGAAATAGAAACATGTAAAGAAGCTCCTCTGAGATCCCGTGGCTGTGGGTCTCGGTAAAAGAAATGGTAACGGTGTCACATTTTCGACGTTTGTCTCCATTGCAGTTTCTTGGGCTTTTGCTGTCATTGTTCTTGTTCTCTTTGTTTTGAGAGCTACACGTGCTGTTGTCGAGGCTGTGCTGTCAACTCAGCATTTGCTCGTAAGTCTGCTAAGCATCCTCACTGTCTGCATGTCCCAGGGCCCAGCGGCAGCGAGGACCTCAGTGCCAGGATGCAGTGAGTTTCTCTGGACATCCGGGCAGCAGACAGCTGATGAGCATCTATTGTGTGCAAGGTCCCAGAGGGATGGAGGAGGAGCCGTGGGTGGGTTTTCTGCTCTGACGTTTTCCTTTGATGCAGGTTAGACAGCAGGTGTGGGATGCCAGTTCCCAAAACTTTAGTGCAGGATGGAGCAGAACTGAGACTGTGAGAAAGAGGTGCTGAGTACTAGGTCCCTTCATGGCTGAAGGGATGTGTCTTGAGTGGAGAGAAGGGAAGGACAGAGGGCGGAAGGCAGTAATTAGGGCCCCTCGGGCTGGACCCTGCACGGGTGGATTAGACCCCCTGCTGTGGCTGGTCTGGAACCATCAGGATTTGTTAGCATCCTGCTACGTCACTTCAGTCGTGTTCGACTCTCTGCGACCCCATAGACAGCCTGCCCACAGGCTCCTCTGTCCCTGGGATTCTCCAGGCAAGAACACTGGAGTGGGTTGCCGTTTCCTTCTCCAAAACATGAAAGTGAAAATTGAAAGTGAAGTCGTTCAGTTGTGTCCGACTCTTAGCGACCCCATGGACTGCAGCCTACCAGGCTCCTCTGTCCATGGGATTTTCTAGGCAAGAATATTGAAGTGGGTTGCCATTGCCTTCTCTGCTGTTAGCATAGTGATAGAATTTTTTTAAAGTAATTTGGACAGATTCATTGGCCACTGTTGCAAAGAAAAGATGGAAAACAGGGAATAATGGAATTTTTTTCCCCTCCTCAATTCAAAAAATGCACAGTGAGTGTGTGCACAGTCGTTCAGTTGTGTCCAGCTCTTTGTGACCCCGTGGACAGCAGCCTGCCAGGCTCCCTGGTCCATGGGATTTTCCAGGCAAGGATAGTGGAGTGGGTTGCCATTTCTTCCTGCGTACAGTACTTTTTTTTTTCTTTTTTTAATTACCCAAAGCTTAACAACAGAGCTTCACAAACACATGCAAGCCCTTTTACCAAAGAAATACCATCCTTTATGATACTTTATGGTTTCTGCTACAGTTAACATGCTTGATTAATGTCAGTGAGGAAATCTTTAGTATCTGGTCATTATCATTTATTGAAAACTGCATAACATAATTGACTTACCTCAATCTCATTTTAGTCCTGAATTTACTTATTTTAGTGGCTAATTTTATGAGCGAATTCCATAATTTATTCTATGTATCAACTATGTATAAACACACTTATCTGAATTTAAAATAAGGTAAAATCTTCCTGATAGAAAGGAATTCTTATCGGTTCATTGGCTTAACAGTGAAAACTGTTCTCATCTGTTAAACTATTGGAAGGAGATAAATATGCAAATAATATGGACAAACATATAATTGAAACACGGTTATGATAAAATGATGTGTTAAGGTATTTTCTGAGGAGAGGTGCATTGAAGTGAATATATTTTTTCTGAAATTTTTTTCTGAATGTGTTGGTTTAAACCAGAGGCCTGTATAGTCACCATTTATATGTTAGACCCTTAGATCTTATTCATCTTATAACTGAAAGTTTTCACACTTTTACCAACCGCTCCCTATTTCCCCCACCCGCCCTGCACTTGACAGCCACCTTTCTTCTCTCTGTTTCTATGAGTTTTCCTTTTTTTTTTTTTAGATTTTAATATAAGTGATACCATGTGGTCTGGTTTATTTCACCTGCATAATGCCACCAGTTCATCCATGTTGCAAATGTCAGGACTTCCTCTCTTTTTAAGGCTGAATAATAATCCATTGTATTTATACCATATATATGCCACATATATGTATATTTATCCATTCTTCTGTCAACAGACACTGAGGTTGTTTCTAACATCTTGCCTCTGGAGGGTAGAACTACACTGAATGTGAGACTTTAGTTATCTCTTTGAGTTAATGATTTTGTTTCCTTCAGATGTATACCCAGAAATGGGACTGCTGGATCATGTTGCTATATTTTTAATAATCTGAGGACCCTCCATACTGTTTTCCACAGGGCCTGCTCCAGTTTACACTTTCCATCATCAGTGTCCAACGGTACCCTCTTCTCTACCCCCTTGTCAGCATTTATCTCTTGTCTCTTTGATAACAGACGTGCTAACAGGTGTGAGGTGACATCTTGTGGTTTGATTTGCCTTTCCATGATACGTAGTGCTATTGAGCATATATCTTAATTTACCTGTCGGCCATTTGTACTTCTTCTTTGGAAAAATATCTGTTTAAGTTCTTTGCCTGTTTCAAAATTGGATTATTTGTACTTTTACTATTGAGTGATATGAGTTCTTTCTATATTTTGAATGTTAACCCCTTATCAGATAGGGGGGTTACAAATATTTTTTTTCCCATACTACAAGTTGCCTTTTCATTTTGTTGATGATTTCTCTGCCATGCAGAAACTTTTAGGATTTTTACTATGTTCTATTGAATTGTGTGTCTGTTTTATGCCAATACTATACTGTTTTGATTATTGTAGCTTCCTCATATAGTTTGAAATCAGGACGTGTTCAGCTTCATTCTTCTTTCTCAGGATTGCTTTAGCTATTCATGGATATTTAAAAGAATAAGTGATACACTAGAAATTACACTTCTTTCAACTGTTGCTACTTTATTTTAAAAAGACAGTGTTTTCAGTATGCCAGAAGTTGTATCTTCTGCAACTATTTAAAATTCTTCTATAATTTTATGACAACTGAGGAATGTGCTAAAGTCCTGTGTACTTGTAAAAAGTTATTGTTGGCTGTAGCTCAGTTCTTCCCTACGAAAACCAGAAAATCTCTCCTTTGGGGCACATAGAGTAGATTCAAAGCTCTGTGTTGTGGTGGGAAGAGGTGGACACAGGGAGTCAGAAGGCAGGTCCAGGCCCAGCTTCACCCCTTCCTGCCCAGGAGCTGGGGAAAGAGAAGGTGAAATCGCTCAATCCTGTCCTACTCTTTGTGATCCCATAGACTGTAGCCCACCAGGCTTCTCCATCCATGGAATTTTCCAGGCAAGAGTACTGGATTGGGTTGCCAGGGGATCCTCCCGACCCAGGGATTGAACCCGGGTCTCCTGCATTGCAGGCAGATGCTTTACCATCCGAGCCACCAGGAAATTGGAGCTGGGGAAAGTCACTGGCATCTCAGAGCCTGGATTTCTTCTTTGTTAAAATGGGAATGACAGCAGAGCCTCCCTACCTACCCGGAAGTCCCAGCTGTGCCAGAAGGGTGGGCACGATTCTCATGATGTATAAACAACATTCAGCTATTCGTTACTGATCAGAAACCAAATGCAAATGGAATGACCACCTGCAGCCTCCTCTGGGACCTAAGGGGGGGTGTGGAGAGGGCAGACCTTGGGAGCACAGAAGATGCAAACAAGATGACAGGAAGCACCCTGCGCACAGCTGTGAGGAGGGCCAAGCGTTCCATGGTCATGTGCCTTCTGTGCTCAGGGGAGGGATGGTCCGGTTACTAGGGAGGGCAGTAGGAATTTGGAGGATGGGACTGAGGGATGCCTTCCAGCACAGCAGAAAGAAGCCAAAACCTTGATTTATTCTCGGGCTTCTGAAGCCACTGTCCACGTGCCTAGGGAGAGATGAAATAGCAAAGGATGTCTGCTCACAGCTGTCATTGGTGTAGGCCTTGGAGTTTATACTTGAACCTCCACGTGCACTGTGCACTGATCGCTTACGTAACTCCCGTGATGATAGCTGCTGTTGTTCCCGCGGTCCAGCTGAGAAAACTAAGACCAAAAGCGACTTCAGGATGATGCAGCTGGGAAATGGTGGAGCCCAGCTAACCCAGCACACCCAGCTTCCACATCTCACTTGAACTTTCTGCCTGGAAAGAAGGTTTTGGATGGGAGGAATAGGAAGTCTTGGAAAAGAGCTTGGTTAAAAATGGACATTATTTAGGTTTGCGAGACATCTACAAGCAAGAAGTTGGTGGCAGTGGGATGGTGTCCTCTCTGGGTGTTGGAGTTTTAAAAGAGCCTCTTTAACAAAGAATGGTTGGCCTGTGCTTTATGGAAATCTAAAGATATCACTACCCAGCTGAGGGAAGGGCCATATATATTGAACTTGATGAATTATTTGCAGAGTTCAGGACCATCACTTTAAATCCATTAGTGGGCAGGATTAGTGTGGGGAGAGATGAGGCTGACATGAGGCCAGCGGGCTCTGGGGCAGCCATCCCTAGATGTGTTAGGAAGTGTCGGCCCTACCAGATACTTTGCAAGGTACTTTGTAATTTTGTTCTAGATCCTCTCTGCCCAGTTCAAGTTCAACATTGTGGTGCAAGCTGAAGTGGACATCAGAGTGTAATCTTACCACCAGCACCCCCTAGAAAGAAAATCAGATGCACTGTGGGGTTTTGAAACATCAGAATAAAGAGCATACTGTGTGAGTGAGTGAACTGAATGTGAGGACTAACAAGAAGCAGGATGTTTCATGTATAAATTATTCCAAGCTGGGGGGAAAAAAATCATATTTCACAATCTTTGAAGAGGGGCCTAGCCAAGGGAAAGCATTTCATAGTCCTTTTTTTTTTCTTTTCTTTTCTGTTAAAGAGAATTGAAAAGTTTCCATTAGAATAAAGAAGAAATTATAAGTACATGACCCTGTTCTTTTATAGGACAGGACTTAAAGGTCCTGTATAATTAAAAAAGATCATGAAATCCATAGACCTTAAGACCTGATATTGAAGTTGAATCTGACTTCTTGATTCCTTGAACTTCTTGACTTCTTGAACCCAGAGCTGTCTCCCTGGCCATGGAGATGGATTGGAAGCTTTGGGTTGGAGTGGCATGTGGACATGGTCTAAGACATCCATTCAGAGATCTGGCCACCAGCTCAGCCCAGACATCCCTGTTTTCTTTAAATTTGTTGACAGTAAATCAACAGTGGTCCATTGGAATCCACTGAGAAGCTCTTGTTGCTCTCAGCCTCTGAGTTTCTGAAGTTTACCACTTTAAGCTGGTTACTTAATATTTTTAATACTTAATATTTTTACTTAATATTACTTAATATTAATAATAATAATACTTAATATTTTTAATAATGCATGAAATGGGCTTCCTTTGTGGCTCAGCTGGTAAAGAATCTGCTTGCAGTGCGGGAGACCTGGGTTCAGTCCCTGGGTTGGGAAGATCCCCTGGAGAAGGAAAAGGCTACCCACTCCAGCATTCTGACCTGGAGAATTCCGTGGACTAAAATCCATGGGGTCGCAGAGTCAGACACAACTGAGCAACTTTAACTTTCACGTCACATGAATATAGAAAAATTATTAAAATACAGAAAAATTATTAAATACACGTGTAAATCCTTCATCTCTTTGTCCTCCCCAGGAAAATAACACTAATAATTTTTTGTTTGTTTTTTAGTTTCACCATCTAAAGATGGTGAGATACCATTTCACTGGAGAGATACCCATTTTAAATCTGAACCAGATTCGACAATACCATTCTAATCATATCTTTTAAAAAACATCTGATAGGTGGGATCTGATATGTAGAACACTTTATATATGTGAGTTATGAAGTATAATTAATGAACCTGCCTCAAACAAAATTATCACCAACACTGTGAGCCCGATGTGGACATTTTCATCCATCTGTCTGCCCTTCCCTGCACTATCCTTTCATCTTTCCTTGCTGTTTTTGGTAGTCTGTATCCCTAAAAATATATATAATACTACTCGTTAAAAGTTGTGTCATGATGTTCAGTGTTTTGTTTCTAGGATTTAACAGCCTTGTTCTGTGCCGCTATATTTACTCATCTCACTTACATAATATCTGATAAGGTTAACATGCATGCTTCCTCCTGTCAGTGGGTGTTTGAGTTATTTTCAGTCTTCGGCTGTCACAAAATACCCTGCTATTTATATTCTTGCACATATCTCTGCTGCACATATGCCATTTCTTTTTCTTTTGGTTATATACCAGGGAGGAGAGTTTGGGATGAAAGAAAGGCTAATTTATGACCAACTTTACAAGAAAACGCCCTGTGCATTTACACAGTGGTTATAGCAATGCACCTTGTTATCAGTAGTGAATAAAAGTGTCCTTTAAGATTCACTCTTGTCTTATCCCAACACTTGGTGTCATCGGCCTTCTTAATTTTTGACAGATTAATAGTAGAGTGAACTTAATGTACCAGCAGTTTTGAGCTTCTTTCACATATTTAGTTATCATCTGTTTCACTTACTGTAAGAAGACTGCTCATCTCCTTGATGTCGGTTCTCACTGGGTTATGTTTTTTCATCGACTTGAAAGCATTCTTTACATATTCAGGAGACTCACAGTGGTGGTTTCATGTGTTAAAAAAGATCACCTCCTCTTTTGTGCTGTATGTTTTCACAAGGTGCTTTTCTTGATTTTAGTGTATTTTATATAGACAACTTTGCCCATTTACGGTTAGAGCCTTTCCCTTAAGATTTTCTTCCGTGCCCCAAGGTTAAAAGTTACTCCCTTATCTTCTTTTACCTATTTTAAAATTACTTGGGGTTAATTTTTGTGTGTGATTTAGGAATCCAGTGTTGGTTTTATCCATAATGAATAGTAATTCTCCTAGTTCCGTTTATTGAATAATCCGTTTTTCCCATGTATCTGGGACACACAGCCTGTAATGTCTTGTTTCCCCAGGTACATGGGTTTGTTTCTGTGACTTTTTTATCTGTGTCTTGCTTAGTTTGCCCACTTCTGTATCAGTGTTGCCTGCTCTTAATTATTGTTATTCTCTGCGACACCTTCATATTTGGTTCTTTTACCTTTTTCCTCTTATGGGGTGATATTTGGCTGTCCTTGGACTTTTGCCATTCTATAGAAATTTTAGAGTTAATTTATGAAATGGGAATAACAATGACAAAGACAACAACAAAACCAGTGGGGGATTTGCTAGGATTGCTTTCAATCTATAGGTCAGTTGAGAAAGAACTGACTTTATTTCTTATGTTGAGTTCTCCTGTCCATGAACATTGTATCACTATCCATATATTTGTGTTCTATCCATATTGGGGAAAGTTGTATACTTTTGTGAATAGGTCTTACTCATTTTCTGAATACTCCTAGGTACGTGTGACATGTTTGTTTCCAGCCACTTTAGTTTTGGGATGCCTTAGGAGATGTCGTTTTTGCAAAGGATAAAAGTCTAATTGATATTTATACATATCTTGCATCCAGACACTTAATTATACTTTTAGTAATTCTAATATTTTTGTCTGTAGATCCTCCTAGAAGTAAAGTCATTTGTGAATAATTGAAATATGGTTTATTTCTTTTCATTTCTGGCGTTTTCTTATTCCTGTCTTCTTTGTTTGAGTTAGAACTCTAATATAATAGTGAACTGAAGCAATAAAAGATAGCCCTTCATTGTTCCTCATCTTTATAAGAAATGTTCTTATTTGATTAAGACTGATGTCTGCTATCACTTTTTTCCAAATACCCTTTATTAGGTTAAGGAGGTTCCCTTATGGTTCTGTTTTGCAGAGTTTTGTTTTCTGCTTTAATCATAAGTGTAGGTTGAGTTTTATCAAAGACTGCTCTGTATCTATTAGGATGAAGGTATGATTTCCACCGTTTTCTTCTCACTATGTTATCTGACATATATGACTTATTTCAATGGTAAACTCTCTTCTATGCCTACAATAAATCTAGCTTGTTTGACTTTACTTTCCCCCCTAAATACGTGCCTGGTGCACATCTGGATTCTATTTGCTTTTTTTTTTTTTTTTAATTTTTGTTTCTTTACTCATGAGTAACTTTGGCCTATATTTTTCCTTTCCTTAACTGCTTTTGTCTGATTTAGAGAGCGGTTTTTATTTCCTAGTTTTCCTTTATTTCCCCTATTTCTTGCAAGAATTTGTGTATGATTTGAATTAATCTGCTGGTGAAATTTTGGTAGTACTCAGCTAAAAACAAGAACTCGTGGTTTCCTTGTTGCCAAATTTTTATCTAATTTTTTCAAGCTGTTTAAAGTGATCTGAACTCCTGTTTCTTTTTAAACTGGACTTCTTTCAGTTTTCTTAAATTATATTTTTCTAGGAGTATATTCATAGTTACCTGTTTTTCAGGTTAAAATTAGCATAAAATTATTCATTTTGCTTGAAATCCCTGCTATCTTTTTTTCATTATGAAAATGTTAATTGGGCTATATCTTTCATTTTTTTCTTGACCAACCTGCCAGACACTGTATGTTTTATTATTATTTTCAAAGAAAAATACTTTTGACTCCATGAATATCTTTAATTCTGTATTTTATTTTTGTTTTTATCTGTTAATAGATCTTTCCTTCTACTTACTGTGTGTTTATTCTGCAGTTACTTTTTAACTTCTTAGGCTAGAGACAGCTCAGTGATTTTCAGATTTCTTTTTAAGTGAATGCATTTAAGATGACAAATTTCTCTGTAGCTATCAGCTCCTCTGTCCATGCGATTTCCTAGGCAAGAACACTGGGGTGGTTTGCCATTTCCTTCTCCAGGGGATCTTTCCCTCCCAGTAATTGAACCAGGGTCTCCTGCATTGCAGGCGGATTCTTTACCAACTGACTGCTGCATCGATGGGCAGTGAAATGGGAGCAACAAGTGTTAGTGTAAAGAAATATTTGTTGGTCAGTTTGGATTAGATGACTGGTCCAGATTTAATCTGTGTGTAACACAGGGGCTTCCTTCATCCATTATAGAGAAAGACATAACAGCATTAACATTAGTTATCAACATGATGTTCTAGATTTTCTTATCCTATAATTTTATTTTGCCCTTACTTTCTAATGTATTTATAAGGAAACTCACACCATCTTCTCTCAAAAAAAAAAAAAAAAAAAAGGCCAGGCAGGAGTGTATTTGTTTGAAAAGAAACCTGTCTGTCCCAAGTTTTTCTCAATGACTTAAAATTCTGGGACATTTGAGGGTTTCATTGTCAAAAGCGTGTATTAGGTGGCCGGTGCCATGCCAGACCCTATGGGGCAAGATCTCCATGCCCTCTTCTCCTGCACACATCCCTGCCAGGCAGCACCCATGAGTCTCGATGTGGAACTGCAGAGTGTTCTGCTTAAAGGAAGTCGTGTTGCGAACATCACACGGATTTCCAGACTTACACTGGGGAGGTAGTTGAGTTACCAGTTCTTCAAAGAAGTCTTCTGGAAGCCTGATGTCTTAAAAATAAATAGGCTCAGACTGGAATAAACTTGGGGCACTTGTGGCCCATACCAGCTAAAATCTCCCCATTCTTGAGCCCTGGGAGAAAACAGGGGATATGCAGGAACCCTAAGGTTAAAGGCCCTTCCTTTGAGCCCCTAGTTTGGCAGAGGAGAATCTGGTGACCTCAGAGGGTCCCCAGGATGCTGGCAGCTGGACCCGAGTTCAAGTTTTGCAGTCTTTTCTAGGCCCTTCTGCCACCAGGAGTTCATCTCCACAAGCTCCTTCAGGCAGCACCAGTTAGAAAGCGATTTCCACATTTCCACTTTCATCATTTTCTTCGTATTCAGATCATGTCTAGATGTGTTGCTTGGGTGACCCCAGTTCACCAGCTAGACATGCTGTGTCCTGGATCTTCTTACACCCCAGCCGTGGGGCTGCTGCCTGCTTCTTCGGGGCTCTCTCCCAGACTATAGTAAGAGGGTGTGCTGTGTACTAAGTCACTTCAGTTGTGTCTGACTCTTTGAGACCCCATTGACTGTAGCTCACCAGGCTCCTCTGTCCATGGGATTTTCCAGGCAAGAATACTGGAGTGGGTTGCCAGTTCCTCCTCTAGGGGATCTTCCCGACCCAGGGATTGAACCTACATCTCTTAGGTCTCCTGCTTCGGCAGGCGGCTTCTTTACCACTAGCGCCACCTGGGAAGCCCCTGGTAACAGGGATGTGGTGACAAAAAGCCCGGATGTGGTGACAAAAAGCCTCGTTTATTGTCTTGTCTTTGCTTCAGGCCCTTTGCTGGCCTTCTCACTGATGCTCATGGAAGGATTGGTTCCTTCAAGCAGACAGACCACATGCTATTTCTGTGCTGTAAATTTCCAAGGCTTCTTCCCTGGCCACCTCTCCAACCACAAACTGGAATAAAAAGTGTATTTGCAGCTATAATCAGCACACTTAAATACTAGTTAAATTCAGAATGAGTACAAAATCTGCACTGCTCTTGACTCCAAGAGAGGCTATAAAAATATCCCATGGCCACGAGTACTCTAAGACCTTGACAGTGAGGTGGTCCCTCTGAACCTTCTTAAGGCTGTTCCAAAATAGCCCAGATTATATGGTAAGGGGGTCTGATTCATAGAGGGTTGCATATTGGCTGTGGATTGGCAAACTCCTTTCTTGTTTATGTTTTCTTAGGACAAGATGCCCAGTCTTGGCCGTTTATTTCCTTATACACTCTTTGAGGATGGCGCTTTCCTTAATTGCTTTGGTAACTTTGGTGTCTGGCATATGGGTGTACCTGAAATAGTTGTGAAGTGGCTGAACTAGAGAGTCAGAGGTGCCGAGAGCAGAAGGGGCCGTCAGCTCCCTGTCTTCGTGCTCCTGTATGGACACCCCTGATGCTTTCCTGTTTCCTTTATGCCATCTCCATGACCACCCCTCGAGAAGCAGGGCATTTGCTCTTTACCTCAAATTAGAGATGATGGTGCTGAGGCTTCCAAGGGGTTGTGGAAGTGTCTAAGAGCTTGTGAATTTAAGGTGCAATCAAGTCTTAAGTCTAGGTCTCCTGAAATTGAGAGAAGTGTTCTTTCTGTTTCACTACTGGTATGTATTCAAAGATGCTATGTTTTAATCTGATGGCATATGGGCTCACTGCACAGCCTTAGCACCACGTTCTGGAAGACTTGCTGGTTTAGGGTCCATGCCCTCACACCCGATAGATAGCCTTTCGCTGCGGACATACACTATGGAAAACAGGGAGGCCACTTCCAAATCGTTAGTGGTCTTCAGCAACGTTCTCACTGGTTCCCTAGCTATCTTAACAAAGCTCCCACTGGTTTCTCTAACCTAACTGGATCTCTGCAACAGAGTGATTGTTCTAAAGTGATAAACATGCTCTGATCAAAGCTCCATCACTGGAGCTTCAAGGACCAAATTCTGAGTCTTTATCTGAACCTGCAAGACCAGCTTCCGGCCTCCCTTCAGCCTGGTGCACTCTGAGGTACCCCCTGCACGCCTGACTCGTGTCCGAGGAGTGAGTTCTCCGTGGTTGTTCCCTCCCCTTGGTCAGGTGTCTGCAGGAAGCTGTTCCTAAGATCCAGGTCCATGGAGATGCCCCCTCCCCATCCCCACACTGCCCCCTTCAGAGACCGCATCCCTCCTCCCCGTGATTACTGGGGTTTACCCAGCTGAGTCGACAGTGAGCTTGGCAGGGAGGGCTGTGGATCTCCTGGACTCTGACATCCCCTGGAGGGCCGTGCCCTTAGTCAGTCAATGAAGGAGCTGCATTTACAAAAATTCCCTTTTGAATTCCCTGACGTGTGTGTATCCTCTGTGGGTGTTTAGAGGATGTGATGGTTGGGAGGGAGCTGGCCGTGGGATCCTTCAGAGGGACCCGTCTCGACCCGATGTCCAGCTTGGCCTTGGTCCTGAGCTCCCAGAGTCTGATGTACGGAAATCACTGTGACCTCTGCTGGGAGGGTCCCCCAGTTCCCGGGGGTAGGGGTCTCTGCGCGCTCCCAGGCGGCTCTGCACGGCGCTGGCTCTCAGCGTGTTTATGGGATCGAGCAGCAGTGTAACTCCTCTTAATGCTTAGGCTTTTTGAACCTTTTTCAGTTCTGGGCCTCCATAGATCCCAGAGAACACTTAGAGGGGTGCTCAGAGAGCTGATTCTGCAAACGCTTCCCTTGAAAGCAGAGTGCCTTCTCCCACCCTTGCCACTGTTTGAGCCGTGTTGCCCTGTGTGTTACCCTGTAGGCTCCCCATGTGTCACCCCGTCGGCACCCTGGATGTCACCCTGTAGGCCACCTGGGTGTGGCCCTGTGTATCACCTTGTAGGCACTGTGTGTCACCCCAGGTGTCACCACCGCGTGTGTCCCCCTGGAGGACCCTGGGGATCTGGCACCCCCTGCCTTCTCAGCATCCAGCCCTGACTTGTCTGTTTTGAGTTGCCCACTCTGGCTTCTCAGCTTTTCTCCTGGACTGAGGCCACGTAATCTTGGATGTGCCTGCTAGGCACCGACACACTGGTGGGGCTGCAGGGGCCACAGCACCCGTGGTGGACGCGGTGCCCGTGATGGATGCCTACGGAGGGCCAGTCCGCAGTCCGTGGCCTGGCTGCAGCGCGGCTCTTGGGCCCTGGTTCCCGGGACGCGCAGCTGGTCCCGTCAGCTCCGCCCTGTGCAGGCCCCCTGCCCTGGATGGCTGCTCCCATGGAGCCGGGAAAGGCCCAGAAAGCACAAAAGACAGGATGGAAAGTTGAAGCCAAGCCAGCTTACTCGCTGCTGTGACGAACACAGTGCACACAGACAGACGGACACAAATGGACAAGCCCTGCTTGCTCTCCTTCCATCACTCAGTGGGAGGAAATAGGGAGAAAGAAAAAGAAAAAATAGAAAGTCCTGTCTCAGGTAGAGCAGCCTGCTGAGAAGGAAGGTCCTGAGTTCCCTGCAGACTGCTCAGCACAGACCTTGAGAAGGTGGCCGGGGGATCTGTCGGAGGTGCTGAGGGAGCCCCCAGCCCCTTTGGGTGTTGCACAGGCGGGCCGAGACCCACACCTTCAGCTGATGGCGTGGCGGCCTCTCCTCAGTCAGTGGTGAGTTCCCAGGCCTGTGATGTGGCTTTCAGGGCCAGGCCAAGGCTTCCACGTCCGCTCTTCTGGGATCATCCGTGTGACCACAGTGGACTTCCCAGAAGGTCCCAGGCTGGCCGATCGATGTTCCTGAGTCTCGGCAGAGGGTGGCAGGGGCTTGGCCCGCATGCGGGCACAGGTGTTCGTGACCCTGGGTTCCCTGTGGTAGTGCCTGACAACGTGGGAATCAAAGGAAAACGGGGCCTTTTGGTCTTTGCTTTTGGTCATCGGGAAGGTGATGTTCTCAGGCCTAAAGCCTGTCCACAGCTGGGGTTTAAGTCTGAGGGTCTCACACCTGCGGGCCCTTGGCAGGGAGTACAGGCCACATGCTTTTGTTCTGGCAGTGAGACTTTCCTCTGAATCAGCTGTCGTGTGTGATCTGTGCTGGGGTGGAGAGCACACAATCCCTTCCCTGCCAACCGCCCCCATGCAGACCCTTTCCTCCTTCCTGGGGAGGCCCTTCTTTGTTCTAGGCCAGTCCACCTGCCTCACAGATGCAGAGACACACAGGTGGACAGACACACAGGCAGGCAGACACACAGATGTACAAACGCACTGATACGTAGGTGGACAGACACACACACACACAGTGGACAGACACAGATGCACAGACACACAGGTGGACAGACACACAAATGCACAGATACACAGACGGACAGACACACAGATACATAGGTGGACAGACGCATTGACACCCAGGTGGACAGACACACAGGCAGGCAGACCCACAGATGTACAAACGTACAGATATACAGATGGACAGATGGACAGAAACACAAATGCACAGATACACAGGTAGACGCACAGACACCCAGGTGGACAGACACACAAATGCACATACACAGATGGACAGATAGACAGACACACAAATGCACAGATACACAGATAGATGCACAGACACACAGGTAAACAGACACACAGATACACAAACGCACAGACACACAGATGCACAAACACACAGATACGTAGGTGGACAGACGCACACACACACAGGTGGACAGACACAGAAATGCACAGATACACAGATGGACAGATGCACAGACACACAGGTGGACAGACACACAAATGCACAGATACACAGATGGACAGACGCACAGACACACAGGTGGACAGACACACAGACGCACAGGTACACAGATGGACAGACGCACAAACACACAGATACATAGGTGGACAGACACACAGACACACATGTGGACAGACACACAGACACACAGGTGGACAGACACACAGGTGGACAGACACACAGATGCACAGACACATGGATGCACAGACACACAGGTTTACAGGTGCACAGATGCACAGACACACAGACAGTCGGGTTTGAGGGGCCTGGCTGGCTGTCCAGGCACAGATGGCTGTCTGGCAGAGTGAGGAGGAAGGCCAGGGTGCTGTCTCCCTGCCCTGATGCTGGCGCTCGGCTTCACTGTGAGCACTCAGCACCCCCACGCCTCTTACCAAGCTCGGCTCAGGCAGCAGAGGTGGCAGGGGCGGGCTGTCCGGGGGCTGTGGCTTCACCTTTGTCCTTCTGGACTGCGGCCGCTGTGGGGGCCGAGGAGGACTCACTTGGTCAGCACTGGGGACAGTGCAGCACGTGGCCACCCCCTCCCCCTGACCAGTTCTTAAAAACACTTGCAGTTAGGATGTGGTGCATTTATATTAAACATCAGGGAGCTTAGGATTTTGTTTTATTTTCTCTAAGAATCACTTCAAAGCCGGGTTGCCCTCAGTTCGGTGTTGACCGTGTCATGAAGCACCCACTCCAGGCAGTGGTCGTTTGCAGGTTTCCTCTGTCCAGGCCCCGATGGGCTTGTGCACAAAGAGCCTGGTTCCCCCCTTGCGGAAACCTCACGAGATCGGCCTTATCACCCTGATCCTGATGAAACAGAGACCCAGGGAGGTCAGGCCACGCTCCAGGCTGTGCTCCAGGCCTCCAGTGCTGACCCCACCGCAGTGGCGGGCTTTGCCCGGCTCCACGGCTGCCCTCTTTGCCTCGCCCACACCACTCCACTCATTCTGCTGTCTGGGCACTTTGTCTTTTATTTCTGTATATTTTTGTACACCTGTGCCTATTCTCTTGAGGCCAGTTCAATTCAGCATACACATCTCAAGCCTGTACTTGGGGGAAGGCAAATATTATAAGACCTAAAGGATGAAAACACTATGTAGAAACTGCCACATGTCTCCCAAAACCTTTACAAGAGAAGTGGAGGGGAGGACGGGGTCATGACGTGGGTTGAGTGTCCAGGGTTCAGGGTGACACTGGGGTGAGTTGTGCAAAGATCAAGGTCTGGGGCGGGGCCGGGGGGCATCTCAGAGGCCCTTGAACACTAAACTAAGAATTCTACTTTATCCAGTGTGCAGCCTCCCTAAATTCTACTAAAGTTTATTTTTTAATCTATGTATATTTTTTGATGTGGGCCATTTAAAAACTCTTCACTGAATTTGTTAAGATACTGCTTCTGTTGTTTATGTGCTTTTTTTTTTTTTTTTTTTTGGCCATGAGGCTTGTGCAATGTTAGCTCCCCGAGTGGGGATCGAACCTGCAACCCCTGCAATGGAAGGCGAAGGCTTAATCACTGGACCACCAGGGAAGTCCTCCTAAATTCTACTTTAGATGAGCCAGAGCAGGGCTCCCAGTCCCCATGGGGCCGGGCTGGCTTCTCCTCTGATCGCTGTCTCCTCCCCTTAGAGCAGGGATGTGGGAGTCCCCAGAGACTTATCACCTCTTCCTACACACAGACTACAGACTTCCTAGACTACACACCTCTTCCTCCCCACCCTATCCCTGTAAAAGGTGCTGTCGCGTTGGAGTCATAGCCTGGGGCCAGGTTGGCCATTTATACAGCACAGGTACCCCAGGCTGGAACCTGGGGGATCCTCAAAGTCCACATCCCCGGAATAAGTCTACATCTTAGGACACCCTGAGGTATTCCCAACATGCTCTCCTCATGAGAGGGCTGGGGTTGCCAGGAGTCGGGAAAGGTGAGGGGAAGAGTTGAGAGCTGGTAAGCATGGAATCTCTGCACAGTCTGATGGTTAATTATGAGGCCTGGGTTTCTTTGAACACTCAGATGCAGGCAGTATTGCAGCCGCAACAGCCCATGGAGCCCCAAGCCCGTGGGTCCCCTGAGACGTGTGTGGCACCAAATAGGACTTGATCTCACCTTCCTGCAGGTGCCGAGACACAGGTTTCTGTTCTCAGCCACTTCCTCTCTTGGCTTCTCACGGCACCCCTGGCCCCGGCCCTCACATTCAGTGATTCTAATAATTAGTTTTTCTTTGGAAACATACAGACTGCCTCTCCTACTTGAGAGGATGCTTTATGACGGTGAAGGCCTTTGGAAAACTATGTGGAAACATAGGAGGAGGAAAAGTTAACTGTGTGTTGTTTTGGTTTCTTGCTCATTGAAACCTTTTAATTTAATTTAAAAAAAATTTTTTTTTTTTTCTGTTTCTCCCCTGGGATGGGCTTGGGAAGATGTTCAGCGTAGATGGTGACGTTTGTGTCTTTGGAATAGAGTCTTTATAGCAGAGCCAAAGCCTCTGAGGTTTCCAGATAAACGCTGGCCGGTGTTCTTATTTTTTGAAGCTTAGTCTAGCGAGAGTCTGCTCCAATGCTCGGAAGACAGAGTGGGAAGAGGGAGCCTTTGCTTCTGTGTTGTTAGTGGGTCGCGTGGGGGCGAGTCCACCCAGATCCCTGCATTCTGTGGTGACCGCTCCTCGAGGGGAGTGGCCAGGCGTGCGTGATGGAGAGGGGTGACCAGACCATAACCAGACATTTAACCCAGTCTTGGATATGAAGACAAAGTGTTCATAGCTCAGACCTGTCGCGTGCAGGGAGAGAACTCCTGAAATCAGAGGTGCCACAGGCGTGCTCTCTGCTGGGTGTTTTTCATCTCCCCTACCGTCCGCCTCCTCGTCTGTAAGAGGCAGAGGGGTTGGCAGTCATGCCTGCTGATCACCCACTGTGTGTCTGTGTCCTTGGCCTGGACGGACGAGGAGCTGCAGGCAGGGTGTCGGGATCTCTGCTGTGTTCATACTCACAAGTGGTTTGTTTACTTCCTTCAGCGTGAGGGGAAAAACAGAGGAAAGTACTGTCTGCCTTTGCTTTTGAACTTGACAGTAATAGGATTGTGTGAAGCCATTGGTCAGTATAATGCCACTTTGGGGGGTGTGTGTGCACGTGCATGCGTGTGTATGCATGTGTGTGGTGGGGAGGAGGGCTTTTGGAGAGAGCTTTAAAAGAGCCTGCCTAGATGTTTGGAATAAACTTGTCCCCTTTCATTTTTTCCTTTGTTTGTAGATGTACCACTTGTCTTCTTTATGCCTTTTCTTGTATTTTTCTCTTTAAAATGTTCAGCTATTCTTTCGTAATTGGAAAAAAAAGTAATAAATGCATTTCTCTCTTTATGTCTGATGTTAAAACAGTCCGTGGGTTTCTTACTGCCTCTTATTGTGTTACAGAGAGGTTGGTTGCTTCATAGGTATTTGATATATATTTAGATTACGTTTTATTTCTGTCATTGTACTCAGATGTTCAAATGATAATGGGCAGCACAGATCAGACCAGGAAAAAAAACCCAAAGTATTTCTAAGGGGTGGGGATATTTTATTTTTGTGGCTGAATTCCTGTAAAAGTACACTGTGGGTCTCAGGACGCTATCTGTTCACGTAAGTGCCGACGTTACACGCTGCTGAGCACTTACCACGCTGCGGTAAGCGTCAACCACACTGGCGGCTCTGTGAATAGAGCTTCTGGGGATCCGAAGATGTTAGGCAGAGATCCAGCCTTCACGGAGACGTCAGCACATTTGGAGAGATGAGGTGTGCGTGATAAGAAGCTGGTTCATACTTTGTTTCAAAAGACACATGTCACTAAGAAATGGGAGTTCCAACTAGGGTGGTCTTCCAGGTGAGGTGGCTCCTTCTCACAACCTAGTGAGGTCGGGCTTTCCTTTCCAGCACCTGGTTTGTGACCTCCCATCACTCCTTGGTCCCTCTGCCTAGCACCTCACCTCACTGCCTAGCATCCCACCGGTTTCTCAGAGCCACACAAACAGCTCCTCTGTTGTGAAGCATGATTGATGAGTTCACCAGGAAATTTGGGTTTCTTCTGGGAACTGCGAGTAGTGGACGGCATTAACTCTGGCATCTGGTTGGCATTTGGAAATCTCCCATCGGTCACCAAATACGCATAAGATTTTGTGAGAACTCTTTAACCCACTAACGATCGGTTTCCTCATCTGTAAGGTTAGGATAAAAATATCCCATTGGACTGCAGTCATGGCTAAATCCATGTAAACAGATAAAACTCTGAACACTTACTGGGCAGCCCGTAAAACCTCACGTCTTTTCCTTTCTGTGCTGTGTAGTTATTTGTGCATATGTCTGCATTGATCACCTTCATTGCAAACCTCCAGAGGGTGAACCCCCCCCGGGCCTGGCACAGACCCTCTCACACAGCCTGGTTGGCCCTCTGCGCTCATCTTGGTCTGTGCCATTATGAGGCCAATGCTGGACCTTTGGGGGTCTTTGGTTGGTCTTGGCCTTGGGAGACCTCCTGATCATAATGGTGATTTTGATAGATGGATGAATAAAGAGGCCGTCTCCAACACAGAGTCGCAGAGGATGGGGGAACAGGTACATGTGGTCTGGAATCAGGCAGCAAGTTTGAGAGCAGCAGGTTGATTGGGGAGATGCAGGACCATAAAGAAGGTTGAATTGATGCTTTTGTGTTGTGGTGCTGGAGAAGACTCTCGAGAGTCCCTTAGACTGCAAAGTGATCAAATCAGTCAGTCCTAAAGGAAATCAGTCCTGAATATTCATTGGAAGGACTGATGCTGAAGCTGAAGTTCCAATACTTTGGCCACCTGATGCGAAGAGCTGACTCACTGGAAAAGACCCTGATGCTGGGAAAGATTGAAGGCAGGAGGAGAAGGGGACAACAGAGGATGAGATGGTTGGATGGCATGAGTTTGAGCAAATTCCAGGAGATAGTGAAGGACAGATGAGCCTGGTGTGCTGCAGTCCGTGGGGTCGCCAAGAGTCGGCTGAGTGACTGAACAGCAATGAACAACAGGAACTAAGCTTTCTGTGTTTGAGGTCTGCAAGGATGTTTCTCCTGAGCCGTCCCTTCCACAGAACGTCCCTGATGTTTGGAGAAGCGGGGTCAAAGGGCACTACAGTTCTCCGATGACACAGACTCTAAATATCTGACAAGGCGAGCCTGACTAATTGCATAAGTGTATTTTTCACCTTCACTGGCCAAGCAAGGGGTCTTTGGGTCGAAATATGTCCATGCATTTTACAGAAGAAAGAATTTCTCCCGAGTTAGCATGCAGCACATTCTGATCAGATGCATCGCCCCTTTGGTTTTGTCCTGTTGCCGGAGGCGTTGACTGAGCTCAGCACCCTCCACACCCCACCTTCCTCCTCCCATGTTACACGGCTCCTCAGCGCCTTGTTCTCCTAAGTTAAGCCTTTTGTTTTGCGTCCTTTCCTTCTCAGAATCTGTAGAGTTAAGCATGTGATGTCCACTTAGATGTCAACTGCCTGAACCCCATGTCCGAAGAGAAAATGACAGAATGAAAGAACATTAGAAGCTGTTGCTGCTGCAGCTAAGTCGCTTGAGTCGTGTCCAACTCTGTGCGACCCCATAGACGGCAGCCCGCCAGGCTCCCCCGTCCCTGGGATTCTCCAGGGAAGAACACTGGAGTGGGTTGCCATTGCCTTCTCCAAATATTAGAAGAGGACCAGATAAACCATGTGGTTTCAACAACTCCCTCTCGTCCTTCCTTTTCTTCCTCCCCTTCTCTTCTTTCTTCCATTTTCCCTTCTTTTCCCCCTCCTCCCCTCCCTCCCTTCCTTCCTTCCCTTCTTTTGATGGGTAAAAGTCTTCCAACTGGTTCTTGACCCATCTAGGGTGAGACTCAGGGTTTTTGGCTCATGCCCTCATACCACAATAAGTTCTAGTCCCTGAGTGAAGAAGTGGGGTCACTGGGATGCATTTGATCCAGGCCCTGGTCCTCACCTGGATGAGGGTGTGGGGTACACAGTTCACATCCAATGAGGGGGCTTGTCCCTGGAGCAGGATCTCTCGGGTAGCTGTGCTAACACGTGGTTGGTCTAGTCTAGAACTGTCCTGGTTCACCGACTGGCCCACCAGCTCAAGTAATACAGTAGAAGAATCAGTGAAGTGGCCCAGCAAAAAAGGAATAATGTTAAAGAAGAACCTCTGAGAGAGGAGCGGAGGTGAAAAGGAAGAACACCGCCACCACAAACAAAAACTGGGACAAAGAACATATTAGTTCTGGTCTGAATTCTCCTTCGTTGGAGCCAGGCTCACAGTTTGAGATCAAGGAGGCAGCGAGGAGAGATTAGGTAGAAAAGCTGTATTTCTGTATAGGAAGGAGTCCTGCGTGCGTGTTTCTGCAAGGCACTCCTTTAGAGTTGCATGTAGACACGTGGGCTCAGGTCGGGGACGGTTCCTCCACCTTGGCTGATGAGGCTGCCGTGAGGATGTTATTAATACAAGAAGCGCACCTACTCTGCCGACAGATGGGTTGTGATGGGGCCGTTGGGGGAATGGGGTGTGTCCGTGGTTGTTGGAGACGGTTGTCTGAGGCAGTGACACGAGACAGGTTTCTGACCCTCTTGGGGAGGCGGAGGCTCTCAGGGGTCTGCAGGTTCCCTGCTGGCCCTCCCCACCTCCCCCCGCCCCCCGCACCGTGACTGCCAAGGGGGACAGGAGCCCTGGGGTCCACAGGTGGGCAGCACCAGGCCCCCTTCCATGGGGAAGCTAGGTTTCTCTAGATTATAGAAAGGTCTGTACATCACAGCTCAGCAGGTAAAGAATCTGCCTCCAATGCAGGAGACCTGGGTTCAATCCCTGGGTCGGGAAGATCCCCTGGAGAAGCAAATGGCAACCCACTCCAATATTCTTGCCTGGAGAATCCCATGGACGGTGGAGCCTGGTGGGCTGCAGTCCATGGGGTCACAAAGAGTCAGACACGACTGAGGGACTTCCATTTTCTGTACATTTAGGGCCTTGATAAAGTTTTGAGGTCCAGCGTCTTGTAAGAGAGAGACTCTCCCAAAGTCTTGGACAAGGATGTGAGATGTAAGCACAGGTGGCTGATCCATATGCTTGACTTCCTTGGATGTGCAGGGCTGACAGGCCAGTGGCCCTGCTTCTTGGAAAATACGTTAGAATTCTATCATTAGAGTTTCCTGTATGAAGCCTTTCCCTTGTGCTTTCCAGATCAACGGTGAAATAGACATAGCCTTTTTCTTTTTGTGCAAGTAATTCTGTAATTGTAGAAGAGAATATTTGAACTACCAGGTATATGTTTATTAGAGTTTTCATTTATTACATTTCCAGTTTTTAAATAGGATTTGCATTTTAGCTTTAAGAGAATTGAAACTTTAATGTTAACTTTAAAAAGGAAAAAAAAGAAAAGGGAAGAAAATAGAAAATTTCCCCCAAACCCAAACTCCAAGATCAGAATTAGGAGAGTCTCTGTCACCAAGCACTTGCTGTGCCTAGTCTCACGTGGCCATGAGTTTACCTTGTTTTTATTTCATGTATAGTAAGAAAAGAGGGGACTTATTATAACTGACGGTGTGAGTCTCATGGAGACAAATTGGCCAGAAGCATTCTGGAATATTTTAATCTCAGGGGCATCTTCTCAACAGTGTGTGTTTTCTCTCCTTGCCCCGGGGTACAGGATCCAGCCAGCAAGCACAGTGGTCAGATTGCAAGGTCTCCAGTCAACATCCCTCCTCCTCGCCCCGCCCCGTCTTCCCAGAGCCTGGAAGGGCTGTGCTTTGAGGTTTGTTTTGGGAGAAGGGTAAATTGCCACTGGAGAAATCCCGAATTCCCAAAATATCCCAAAGAGTCTATTATGAAAAGATTTTTTTCAGAGAGAGGCTAATAGTAGCTAAATTCCTTTCCCATAACAGGCCTCTTCCCTTGCATTTGGGAGGTACAGTCAATATTGGTCTGAAAGGGTGAGTGATCGGAGGCTATTTTGGGGTGGTCTGAAGAACCTCAAGGTTGTCTTGTAGAATAACAACTGAGGAGCTTGTTCTGTGAACAGGATAGTTGGGAAGTGAGTGGTGAGGCCGCCCAGCAGCTTGCAGCATGGCAGGGGGTCCTTGGACCGTGGATGCCAAGAGGTGTATGTGAGCTCCCCAGTTCCCTATTGATAGACCTCAGTTGCCTCTCCCGGGGTTTGTGTCCACTTGGAAGTTCTTCTGTCCTTGAAATGTCCATGCTTCTGCCCTGCATAGACTCATGTTCTCAAATCAACCCTGGTTTCTTAACTTCTGTTACTGCATCATGAGTTTCCTCAGGACCTTCTAGGGGGCAGTAGGAGGACACTGTCTGCCTCCGCCCCTGCCCCCCACCCTTCCACCATTCCCGTAGCATCTTCTCTCAGCGACTGTCCTGTCCACCCTCTACTCCTTCATTTTGCCATCAGCTTTCATCAGTTCATACCCATGGTCTAATAAATTCCAGCCCATCTCTGTGCATTTAGGTTGTTCCGCCTCCATTTAGAGTTTCATTTACCTGACAGCTCATCCCAAATCAAGCTTTGAAAATGTTATATGAAACATGGAATTCCTCCTGTCCAGGAAGACACAGCCATTTGTCATCTGCCCCGGGAAATCTTCCTGAAGTGCAGAGCTGGGCTGTCACAACGAGGGGGTGAGACAGATACCCCCGGGGAGTGGTGCCTCCTATGGTCTGTGCCTGCCCCCATCTGAAGTGCCCACCCACGGGTGCCTGCTTCTCCCCACCTGAGACCTTCCTCGGAGGAGCCTGCAGGTGTAGAAATGAGCCCTCTCTTCTTCTGGGTGGGAGCCTCCCTGACCAGCGAGTGACCTAAGGGGGGCAGCTGTCCCAGCACCTGCCTCCAGGGTGGGGGGACACTAAGCGGGTGTGACAGCAGCCCCCCCCCCACTTTCCCCGAGGGACAGGGCTCCCATGAACCCCAGTGGCAGCTGCTCGGTGATTAATCCCTCGCTTCCCGCCTCCCTCTGCTCCTTTACAACTGTGTCCCCGGGATCACTACCCCAATAGACTGCCTCTCAGGGAGGCCAAGCTAAAATGCTCCCAGAGGCGGTTTCCCTGCGAGCTGGTAGAATCAGACGGATTAAAAGCCAGGGATGTACTTTTAAACTCAAAGCTCTAACCTATTTGACTTTGGCCTGTGTGTTGGTGGACCTCCTGTGAGCATTTCAGGGGAACCCTGATGCTTTGCAGAGTCGGGTCATGTCTGCAGACAGTCATGTGGGGTCCGAGAAACGATTTCTCTTGAAAAGAGTCTGAGTTCTGTGGGATTTGTTGTTACTTTTCTTTTTTAATTTTTTTCCAATGTGTTTATTTGTTTTTGGCTATGCTGGAACTTTGTTGCTGCCTGTGGGCTTTTTTCTAGTTGTGGTGAGCAGGAGGTGGGTGGGCTACTGTGGTTGCGGTGCCTGGGCTTCTCATTGCGGTGACTTCTCTTGCTGCAAAGCCCAAACTCTAGGCATGTGGGGGCTCAGTAGTTGTGGCTCCCAGGCTCTAGAGCACAGGTTCTTAGCACCGCAGTTGTGACTTAGCTGCTCCGAGGCATGTGGGATCTTCCCGCACCAGCAGTGGAACCTGTGTCTCGTGCATTGGCAGGTGGGTTCTTTACCACTCAGCCACCAGGGCAAGCCCCTGCTAATTGCTGTTAAATTGTGACCCCTCCCGCAGCGCCCTGCTGTTCCCCGGGTATTGCAGCTGTGACAGGGATCAAAGGGAACTTCTGTATGAAGACAGGATGTTACAGCCTGGGACGGGGTGGTGCACAGACAGACAGCAGGCGGGGCAGATGCGCTGGACTTGCAGTCGGCCAGCAGCATTGCCCTGCCAACCCCCAGGGTGTGCTTTGTGTGGTCCCTTCCGCTCTCTGGGCCACTGTCCTGAAGGCTGGCACAGAGACACTCTGGGGCCCTCCCGCTTTCCTTATTTGCAGGAGAAAATACAGGATCACAAAATCCTCCAGGATGATTCACAAGTTGAAATATGTTGGCAGAGTGCATTTTCATTTTATTTTGGTTGAAGGAGGAGTGTGGGGGAACTTTCGGGGCACTGAAGGAAGCCAGGTTGGAATTAAGACTTGCTCCTGGCTGGCAGGACCTGCTGCGCCAGTTGCTATTCCCTTCTCGCTTGGGCACACAGTGGTTTATTCTGGGAACACACCAGCCCAGCCAGTAATTCAAACGTGTCCTATGGCAGCGGCTGGAACGGGGGCCTCCTGGCCTTGAAGACCCGTCTCAAGTTCTCCAGTTTAGCATGCTCTCATCACCAGAAACAAACATACTTGACAAAAAAGGTCATTCTCTCCCACCATGCAAAATAACATCTAGAATTCCTTGCACGTTTGTTCATTACAAGTCAACTGAGCTGTAATGTCTAGAAAAATTAATTCGCACTTCTTTAAGAGCAAGGAGGTACTTTGAACTTGGGGGGCCGTAGGCAAGGCCTCCACAAGTCTTCCTCCTTCCAGCATCAGAAGGGGTGATGGTGGCCACGCTGTGTCTCTGAGCCTGGCCCTTCCAAGCCAGCCTGTCCCCAGCAGAGAAAGTGTGAGGCTGGCAGAGCATGACTCACCCTGTCGGACAGACGGGGTCATCTGCCTCCTGCGTCTGGTCCAGGAGGTGGACATGGCCGTGGTGACAGCCTGTCACCAGGGATGGAGCTCTGGGCATGATGATGACAATGACAATCATTCTATGTAGAACCCTGGCTAAGTTCAGGCCCCTCAGCAGAATCAAGCCATGACAAACCTTGACAGTGTATGAAAAAGCAGAGACATCACTTTGCTGACAAAGGTCCGTGTAGTCAAAGCTGTGGTTCTTCCAGTAGTCAAGTACAGATGTGAGACTTGACTATAAAGAAAGCTGAGCCCCAAAGAACTAATGCTTTTGAACTGTGGTGTTGGAGAAAGCTCTTTTGAGAGTCCCTTGGACTGCAACGAGATCAAACCAGTCAATCTTAAGAGAAACCAATCCTGAATATTCATTGAAAGAACTGATGCTGAAGCTGAAGCTCCAGTACTTTGGCTACTTTCCCTGATTCTGAGAAAGATTAAGGACAGGAGGAGAAGGGGATGACAGAGGATGAGATGGTTGGATGGCATCACCAACTCGATGGACATGAGTTTGAGCAAGCTCCAGGAGATAGTGAAAGACAGGGGAGCCTAGTGTGCCGCAGTCCATGGGATTGCAAAGAGTTGGACACAACTCTTAGCAACTGAACAACAACAACAGCAATCGTCATACTGATGAATTGACGTGATTCTTTAGGCTTGTTACAAGCTCTTGTTTTCTAAATGTGAGGGTTCTTTAAGAGTTGCCAGACCTTTAACAACAATAGCAAAGCTCTGACATAAGTATTGTGGGGGCTGAAGTATGTCCCCAGAGCCAAAACATCAGAATTGCACCTGTTTGGATTTGAGTCTTTACAGATGGAATCAGGTTGAAAGGAGGTCCTTATGGTGGACCTTAACCCAGTATCATGAATTTCCTCATCCAAAGGGGAAATGGAGATAGAGAAACACCTCAAAAGGGAAGAGACACAGGGAGAAGGCAACTATCACAAGCTGAGGACGGAGGCTGCAGAGGAACCAGCCTGGCACCACCTCATCCTTGACTTCCAGCCCCCAGACTGTGACACAAAAAATTGCTTTTGTGGGGCTTCTCAGGTGGCTTAGTGGTAAAGAACGTGCCTGCAAGGCAGGAGATGCAGGTTCAATCCCTGGGTTGGGAAAGTCCCCTGGAGAAGGGAATGGCAACTTCCTCCAGTATTCTTGCCTGGGAAATTCCATGGACAGAGGTGCCTGGTGGGCTACAGTCGATGGGGTCACACAGAATCAGACACGACTGAGCCGCCTAACACTTTTCAAGCTGCAGTCTGTGGTGCAGTGTTAAGGCAGACTTAGCTAACTAATGCAAATCTCATTATCCTCCTTCTGAAGATGGGAAAACTGAGGCTGGGTGGATTGAGTAGCTTGGTCATGGTCCCCGGAGAGCAGGGGCTGCAGGTGGGTGTGACCCAAGGTCATCTGGTCCCAGCCTATGTTCTCAGCCTGCAGGTTCCGGGGACAGGTGATGTGACCTTCTCCATGTAACCTCAGGGGCTGAGTTTTGTCAGGCTGCAGTGACTTCTTAAGTGGCCCTGTGCTCCCTGTCTTCCTCCCAAGATCTTGTCCCTGTTTGAATTTTTGAGCCAAATGTATTGCCCCTAAAGCATGGCCTGCAAAAAAACCTATTGCACAGCAACATTTATGAAAAACAAAAAACCAGAATGAGAAGCAGAAGCCTTGAGGCCATGAATTCTGTGTGCACTCCTGAACATTTTTGTCTTTGCCGCGTTTCTTATCTTTCTTCCCGCATGACGTGACACACACTTTGTGAAGTATCTGGCAGGCCTAGACAAAGGATCGCTGATTCGCACCTCATTCGACTTTGTTGCTGGTGCCACTGGATTTCCCACCATCCTTGTCCGTCGTCCTGGCCACAGAAGCTGCAGCTCATTTGAGGTTCACGGTGACCCAGGAGTATCCGGGGGCCCCTGGGAGGGCTGTGCAGTGTTCTTTCAACTCCCCGATTTCAGTTTGTAAACTGGTCTGAATATTCCTCCAGTTTTCTGGTTTCCCCAGTTGGCCTCATTTATTTGGTTCTGTGAGCCTGGGAAGGGTGGGTGGTGGGGGTGGCCGGAAAGCAGGTCCCACTGACTGGCATCTGGTACACATGGTAATTCTTATCTCGTTCCATATAAATGCCAGGAAGATGGTGAATGTTGCAAAATTAAACCACCTCTGAGATGTGATGCTGAAGACTGGGAAACAGACAGAGATCTTGGGTAGCTCTGGCTAAGACAAGGTACAGCGTCAGGGTTACTGAGTGTTTCCCTGACCCTTCTCTGGCAGACCCCAAGCCTTCAACTCCTCACTGCAGCCGTGCGGAGAGCTCACTGTAAGCGGCGACAGCCCTCCAGTCTCTGTCCTGGCACCTACGCTGACCTGGGGATTAGGAGTGAGTCTGGTCTTCTGATTAGATTCTGCCACTCTGTGGCCTTGGAGGTCACTTGTCCCTGAAAAGGGCTTGGACACTGGGATTCCCAAAGCTCGGCTTGTTCTTTTACTGTGTTTACAGTATGGACTCTGCTCTACTGAACTGCAGCTTTGCTTTTGCATGAGGCCTAGCATGTTCTCTGTAGGTTAAGAAAGTTCAGAATGGTTCGCATTCACCCAACCCCAAACTCGCAGTCCCTCTCCTTCTCCCCTCCCCTCTGGCAACCACAAGTCTGTTGTCTATGTCTGTGAGTGTATTTCTGTTTTGTATACAGTTTCGTTTATGTCATATTTTAGATTCCACGTGTAAGTGATGCAAGCTATGACATTTAGAATGCATAAACAAGGAGGTCTTACTATATAGCACAGGGAGCTATACACAGTAGCCTGTGATAAACCATAATAGAAAAGAATTTAAGCAAAGAATATATATATATGTGTGTGTGTGTGGATAAATGTATAACTGAGTCACATTGCTGAATACAGCAGAGATTGGCACAACACTGTAAATCAACTATGCATATGTGTGTGCTTAGTCCCTTCAACCGTGTCTGACTCTTTGTCACCCCATGGACTGTAGCCTGCCAGGCTCCTCTTTCCATGGAACTTTTCACGCAAGAATATTGGAGTGGGTTGTCATTTCCTCCTTCAGGGGATCTTCCCCACCCAGGGATTGAACCTGTGTCTCTTGCATCTCCTGCATTGCAGGCAGATTCATTACCCACTACTTTAATTAAAAAAATATATATATATATATATAAAGTACAGAAAGTATGTTTCTAGATTCCTCATTTGCTTCTTTTGAACTTAATGCAGTTTTCTTTCTGGTCTGTTTTTACTTGTTTGTGCCCAAGAGAGACTGCAGCCTGGTTCATGAGCCCTGGGCCCTGGAGGAGGAGTCTCATTTCTTTGTGTCCGGGCCCCTGGGGAGGAATAGCTCCCACCCCCAGCCCACAGCCTTATGCAATAACCGCAAATCAGGCTGGAGCCGCTGAACCCGCCCACTCTCCTGGAAGGCCCAGCATGGCACATCGCTGAGAGGATGCTAAAGTTACTGGTCTGCCTCCTCCACCCCGCCTCCCCCTCCTCTTCATCCCAAGGCCGGGTTTGGGCTGAGCTTGCTCGTGGGCACGTCAGCTCCGCAGCGAGACTGGGTGGCAGTCCTCAATGCTGCCATGTCTCTTTGTTCACTTGTCAAACTCTGGGAGACAGCTTTCCCCCAGCCTACAGAAGTGATGTTACGTAACTTCTGGCATTCACCCCACCCCTCACCACCTTCAGCTGCACGTCTTCCTATGTGTGTAGCTGATTTTTCCCTTTTAGACAAGCTCCTATATGTGTAGCTGATTTTTCCCTTTAGACAAGTTCCGAGTGAGTCGGGCTGAGCGGACACAGCCCTAGGTGGTTTCTTCTGTGGGCTGATTGCTCTTTTTTGGGACGGGAACCTGGGATCAAGCTCCTTGGCAACTCTTTCCTGCTCTGTGCTCCCTCCTGCCACTTGCTGGCCTTTCTAGCTTACCCACCATCTTATTATGTTGCTGTGCCCTTGGTTGAAAAGGCAGCCAGCTGTGTCTCTGGGCATGTCCGACCCTCTGTGGGGGTGCTGTCCACATCTCCCCTGGCTGAAGGGGACTCATCCCTGGGCTGTGTCCAGGCCCAGACTCCCAGAAGAAGACCTCTCGTAGATGCTTGTGGCTGGCAGAGCAGATGATAGGGCAGAAAAGAGATGGTGGGGTCGGTTCTCCAACAGCCCTTGGCTAGAGTGATGTGCCTCCTGAACCAGTCCAGAGAGAACAATCATAATAACAGCATCTTTTTTTTTTTTTTTTGAGGGTTATCAGTTCAGTTCAGTTCAGTTCAGTCACTCAGTCGTGTCCGACTCTTTGTGACCCTATGAATCGCAGCATGCCAGGCCTCCCTGTCCATCACCGACTCCCGGAGTTTACCCAGACTCATTTCCTTCGAGTCCGTGATGCCATCCAGCCATCTCATCCTCTGTCATCCCTTTCTCCTTCTGCCCCCAATCCCTCCCAGCATCAGGGTCTTTTCCAATGAGTCAACTCTTCGCATGAGGTGGCCAAAGTATTGGAGTTGAGGGCTATACTTACTATTAAATCTACTTATTTTTAATTGGAGGATAGCTGCTTTACAATATTGTGTTGGTTTCTGCCATGCATCAACATAAAGCAGTGTATGCTGAATAGCCAGTGGCCGCAGACACCATTGCTGGCAGTGCTTATAGGACCCTAGAGTTTATAGGTTGGAAGAGTGGAATTCTGGAGCCAGGATACCTAGGCTCTGACACTTAAGATTGAACCGGTTGTGGAGCTTCAGTGCCTCAGTTTCCTTTTCTGTAAAATGGGAAGAAGAGTGCGTGTACTTCACGGTTGGTGGAAGTACTGAGTGAAGCAATATGCATATTATGTAGCCTAAGATCGTGCCCTGGGAACTGTGAAGTGATGTTCAGCTTCATTGATTTGCCACCGTCCCGTGGTTGGGGGGCTGAACTGGGATTCAAACCTGATGGCCTCGGGTCCTAGACACTGTCTGCTTTCCAGGAAAGGCTGCTGTCTGGCATACGAGGTCCCCATGGTGCCTTGGGCCCCTTGGATAAAGAGACTTGGGATCTTTTCTCAGAAGTGCCGCCAGCTGTTCAACCACAGACTGCCGGGTCTTCGGGCTGCACTTCCTTAGCTCATCACAGGTGTACGGGACCAAGCACAGCCAAAAGTAAGTAAATAAATAAAATGATAAAAAATGGTATGTTAATGAAAGAGGGAGGGGTTATAGGCATAATTATGGCTGATTAGAGTGGTATGACAGAAACCAACACAACATTGTAAAAATGAAAAAAGCAAGGTAAAACAGTGACAGCTTTGTTACAGTCTTCAACCATGTTTAGAGAAGGCCGGGGGTCAGAAACGGGGGAGGTGGGGACAGGATGCTCCCATAGGTGCCTGCACCAGGGCCAGGATGTGACCCTTGGTCTCCCTGATGCCCGGCCTGCCCATGGGTGAGGAGCTGCTTCTGTCTGATTGGGGGATGTGGCGGTAGAGGCTAGCCTTTGCTGTGGAGACCCTTGAAACAAAACTCAGAGCAGGAACTGTCTGATCCCCTGGGGGGAGCATCTTCCGGCATCTGGTCTATGTCTTCGCTGGGCTTTTGTAGCATGTCATTCGCTAGTGGAAGGGAGGAGGTAGGACTTAGCTGTGTGGGAACCCTGGATCCCGCAGCTTCCAGGCCACTGTCATGCTTGTGTGTTGAGGGCAGCCTGGAGTCTGCTCATTTATCAGCTCCATCTCATTGACACTCTGTGGGATGGCCTGGCGCAGTTCACTCACCCCTGTTCACCAGGAGTGTCTTAACTGAACACACAGGGTTTGTAAGAAGCAAGAACGGCGGTTGGAATGTGGGCCTTCATGCCGCTGAGGTTATTGCTGCTTCAGGACAACCTGAGCTACACCCAGTCCAGTTCTGTTCAGAAAATAAGGAAGTGGACCCTTATAGTTAGCAGGATTGAGTCCACCCCTGCCTCCATCACTCAGCCTCCTGGACCCCCAGCTCTCCCGCAAGGGAGGGGCAGTGTTTCTTGGAGCTGTTGTATGATTAAGTGGCTCATGAATATGTACACCTTGGAAGTTCTCAGTCGATGTTAGCTGTTATTGGGATTTCTTAATCTTTGTTTGGGACTTCCTAGGTGACACAATGGTAAAGAATCTACCTGCCAATGCAGGAGACACACATTTGATCCCTGGGTCTGGGAGATCCCCTGGAGGAGGAAATGGCAACCCACTCCAGGATTCTTGCTTGGGAAATCCCACGGACAGAGGAGCCTGGTGGGCTACAGTCCCAAAGAGTCCAACACAACTGAACAGGCACACGCACAATCTTTGTTTGAATTGATGTTGCTTTGTTTTCTTTGTGAGAAAAATAAGACCCTTCCCCAGAGGCTGACACTGTGAACACTGTGAAAGTCCTGTTCCTCTGTGAGCTGACAGGTCTCTGTCTAAAACCTTAGCTCTGACAGGCAGAGGATCAGAGAATGTTGACAATAAGTGGCAGATTTTAAATTTGGAGTAGAGCAGATATACACTGACATTTTGGGAACTCTGAGCTAGCTCAGAGAAGAAAAACACTCTTAAAACCGTTTGAAACTTTTCTCTTACATAATTTTAAAATGCATCCCCTGACCTTGACATCCCTAGGCAATGTGTAGAACGAACAGGCTTTATCCCTTGATTGAATTAACACCGAGCAAGAGATCCTCTGTTTATGCTAAATGACTATGATAGTACAGTCTGTTTTATTAAAGTCTCTGTAAGCTTATCCATGTAGTTCACAGTCAGTTTTATTTAAAGGTAGTAATTGAGTCCTGTTTGCCAGCTGGGCCTTTTCAGTCTCTCCACCCCCGCCCAGTCCAACCTGTTCGGTAACTGTTTTAGTTAGGATTTGGGTATTCCTAAGGTGTTCTTTTTTTTTTTTTTTTTTTAATTGAAGTATAGTTGAGTTACAATGTTATATTAGTTTCAGGTGTATAGCAAAGTGATTCAGTTACACATACACACACATACACACACACACACACACACATTCTTTATCAGATTCTTTTCCCATTATAGGTTATTATAAGAAATTGAGTATAGTTCCGAGCGCTGTACAACAGTTCCTTGTTGATTATCTATTAATATTTTATATATAGTAGTGTATATGTGCGGAGAAGGCAATGGCACCCCACTCCAGTACTCTTGCCTGGAAAATCCCATGGACGGAGGAGCCTGGTAGGCTGCAGTCCATGGGGTCGCTGAGGGTCGGACATGACTGAGCGACTTCCCTTTCACTTTTCACTTTCATGCATTGGGGAAGGGAATGGCAACCCACTCCAGTGTTCTTGCCTGGAGAATCCCAGGGATGGGGGGAGCCTGCTGGGCTCCCGTCCATGGGGTCGCACAGAGTGGGACACGACTGAAGTGACTTAGCATAGCATAGCATAGCATAGTGTATATGTGTTAATCCCAAACTCGTAGTTTTCCCTTTTTCCCCTTTGATAACCATAAGTTCGTTTTCTATGTCTGTGAGTCTATATGTTTTGTAAGTAAGTTCATTTGTATAATTTTTTCTTAGATTGCACATATAATCGATATCTTGAAAGAGCTGTCCCTCTTAACCTGGCTTAACTTCACTTATTATGACAGAATTTAGGTCTATCCATGCTGCTGCAAATGGCATTGCTTCCTTTTTTATGGCTGAGCAATATTCCATTGTATACTTATAAGGCATTGTCTTTATCCAGTCATCTGCTGATGGACATTTAAGTTGCTTCCATGTCTTGGTTAATTTTGAAGAGTGCTGTGGAGAACACTGGGGTGCTTGTATCTTTTCAAATTATAAATTTTTCTCTGTATATACCCAGGAGTGGGATATGGTAGCTCTATTTTAATTTTTTTAAGGGACCTTTATACTGTTCTCCATGGTGGCTACACCTGTACATCTAGTGTTTCTTTTGCAAATATAAATAAGTGCAAATATACACAAAATTCAGCATATAATATACATGTTCTATACTTCACGTTTTTAATTTACTACATCATGCAGATCTTCCCTTTTTAACTTGTAGGATGTTTCTCCTCCTTTCTGCCATCACCTAGTACTGCATTCCAGGGTTGTTTTCCTTGGTTTATTTAACCTGTCTCCTATTTGGATTCTTTTCCATCTTTTGGTATTTCAAACAACACCACAGCGACAAACTTCATACTCTGGTCGCGTGCCCTAGAAGTAGGATTTCTGGATCAATGGGCAAATATAGATAAAGTGTTGGTAAATTTTAAAAACAAAACAAAACAGAGTACCTTTTGATGTGTTGTATCATTTTGAACTCCAGTGGGTCAGGAGAGCAGTTATTGACCTACAGCCTCGTGGATGAGTGTTTTGCAAAACGTTTGAATGTTTGCTGGGTAGAAAATCGAGAAATGGCATTTTATGTTGTGAATTTGCATGTTTTAGGACTGTGTCCCTCTGGGGGATACTTGTCTTTCTTCCCTGTGAACTGTCTCTTGTTCTTTGATCATTTTCTATTACTGTTCTTTCATCTCTCTGTTTCTAAAACTCTGTATAAAGGAGATTAACTGTTTGGGATAAGTTTTGCAACTGTTCCCTGAAACTATTTATTTTGACTTGCCTTGGGTTTGTAGAAGTTTTTGAGGTCATATAATTATATGTATGACTTTCTGGGCGGCTCAACACTTAAGAATCTACCTGACAAGCCAGCAGAAACGGATTAGATCCCTGGGTCAGGAAGATCCCCTGGAGGAGGAAATGGCAGCCCACTCCAGTATGCTTGCCTGGAGAATCCCACGGACAGAGGAGCCTGGAGGGCTGCAGACCGTGGGGTCGTAAGGGTTTCCTCAGAGTCTCATTGGTAAAGAATCCACCTGCAATGCAGGAACCTCAGGAGATGTGGGATCGATCCCTGTGTCTGGAAGATCCCCTGGAGGAGGGCGTGCATGGCAACCCACTCCAGTATTCTTGCCTGGAGAATCCCATGGACAGAGAAACCTGGCGGGCTATGGTCCATGGGGTCACAAAATGTCAGACATGACTGAGTGACTAACACTTCACACTTCACTTCATCTTCGCTTCGGTGGCTCAGTGGTAAAGAATCAGTCAGCCAGTGCACGAGACGCAGGAGATAAGGGGTTTGATCCTTGAGTCAGGAAGATCCCCTGGAGAAGGAAATGGCAGCCCGCTACAGTGTTCTTGCCTGGAGAATCACATGGACAGAGGAGCCTGGTGGGACCGTTTCAGGAAGAGCAGAATGTCTCCTCATTGTAAGGAGGCAATGACTCCACGTGTGTGAGTGTGTATCCTTTCTTTGTCTCTAGAGGCTAACATAGCTTATGATTTTTATACTCCTTTTCCACTCACCAAAATTGCACTAAGGCATTGGTTAAGACTGTAGAATATCCTCCTGTGACTCATGGTTTTCCACTCTTCTGCTTTTACTGGTTTGATATTTCTTTTTAAAAATTACATGTATGGTCTGAAAGCCTTTTATCTATTATGGGAAATGCTGTGACAGATATTTTCATGCCCATAGTTTTTTTCATGCTTTATGGATGGATTCCCAGAAATGGGATTACTTGATCAGAGGAGTTGAATGTTTTTAAGGTCCTTGATAAATATTGCCTGCTGCCTCTCAATAGCATACTATCATTGTGTGTTACCGTTAGTCATGTGTGTTTTCCTGTTGGCTCCACGACTGCTGAGTTTGGGCTTCCCAGGTGGCTCAGTGGTAAAGAATACACCTGCCAATGTAAGAGACATGGGTTCGATCCCCGGGTTGGGAAGATCCTCTGGAGGAAATGGCAACCCACTCCAGTACTCCCAACTTGGGAAATCCCATGGACAGAGGAGCCTTGGGGGCTACAGTCCGTGAGGTCTCAAAAGAGTCAGACACGAATGAGCAACTCAACAACAACCATGACTGTGATCAGATTATTATAGTTAAAAACAATGCAGCTGATTTCATAGGTGGAAAATCCACCGTTATCATTTTCCATGTAAGTAACTCAAGCTGCAGAGAGCTTAGCAGATGTGTCAGGGTCGCAGAGCTGGCTACAGCCAGTGTCCTGGTCCCCAGGAAGAAAGAGAAAGCTGGCACATTTCTACATGAATTCACACCGAAGCACAGGTGACTGGAATTGGTTCTTTGGACAGTTTTCACATACATTGAGTTGGGCCAAAATGAGAAATTTTATTTCCCAGAAGAGAAAATCACACCTAATTGCTAATTTAGTAGTTACTGAGACATCCACTAAGTAAGTATTTCCTTTTCACATACAGCCTGTAATACCAGGTGGTGATACAACGTGGACATAGCATCCTTTCTGTCCTGGTGACATCTCTGGTAGAGCAGTGATCCTTCCCACATGTCACCCCCCACCAGGCCCCCTCCTCCCTGGCTTTCTCCCAGGTATGAGTTCATTAGATAGATTGTGCCTACCCAGTTTTATGGAGCACCTCCTCTATGCCAGGGCTGTGGGATCTGAGAGAGAGCAAAGCCAGTGAAAATCAGTTTCCTTGAGGAATGTGTCTTCCCGACAGGGCGACAGAATAAACGAGATAAGCAAATTACGCTGCAGACACTGATGGGCGCTGGCAGGAAGAGAAGATGGAAGCATGTGTGTGCACGTGGGCTTGAGGGTCTCGTATGTCTCCTGTACCGCTGGGGGGGTGATCAGAAGTTTATAAGCAGGAGAGCGAGACCCGATGAAGCAGCATCTTGCAGACACAAGGTTGCTGCGCAGCCCAGAGAAACAGCGCCCCCCACCCCAGCCCCTCATCCCTCAGCATCTCTGGATAAGTGGCGAGCAGATCTGGAAAGGAGACCTGGGCGCCTGCGGGTGAGGGTGTCAGTGGTCTTCCACGGCCCGGGGGCACCTGGACCTGTTCATTCTTGGATTGTCAGGAAGCTGGCAGATGGCCCTGAATGCCAGGCCCTGGAGTCCTGTGATAACCTAAGAAGGAGGAAAACATTGGCTGGACCTGGTGGGTCTTGTTATTGTTGGTGCTGTAATTCTATACTAACGATTCTCAAGTGGCCAGAGCTTTACATCCTTGAGAGAACGTAGTCCCTTTAGACCCATTATCATGTCAACAACTTGGTCCTTCCCTGAAACAGACTCCTCCACATCCGTTCTCCGTGAAGGAAGGCTCCACGCACAGGGACACCAGGAGCCGGTCCTGGGAGTCCAACTCAAGCTTCCACCCAGGGCTGGAAATAAATACACTGTTTAGACTTGCTCTGTTATGGGTATTCCCAGCAGGAATGCTCCCCACCTTGGAAGCTGGTGTTTTCTTGGGAATAATTGGAAGTTTGCATCTCTGTTTCCCTGCAGGGGAGGTTGCGTCAGTTTATCGATTACCTCCTATTCCCTCACGGGTGGGCTTCCAACAAAGCTGCGTGTTCAGTAGACAGTGAGCTAGGTCTGCAGGCGGAGCCCTGGCCCTGTTGGTCCGGGGCCTTCTCTCTGCGTGCATCTTCTCTAAATGAAAACTCCTGTGTCTGCACCTGCGGGGGATCTTTGTTGCCATGTCAGAACTAATATTGAGTAAGTTTTGTGGCTTTTCTATCTAACAGAGCCCCCAGTGGTGCCTCTCTATGGGATGGAGAGAGGGGATGGGCAAACTGTTGGCACAAGGGGACGAGACAGGGTTTGTGGCATTGCCTTGATCCCATCTCTCTGTTGTGACTTGGGTTTCTCTCTCTTCATCAAGTAAGCCCATCGGTGCTTGGGGTCTCCTTATAGCCAGAGTCAGAAAAGTGAGACTAGAGCAGTCGTGGTGTGCTCTGAGTCCCTGCTGGAATGTGAGCTCTAGACTGGTGGGCGAGGGCTGAGAAGGCAGCTTGACGTGGGGGAGTGAGGAGGGGCTCAGGGCTGGGTGGGATGGAGCATGACCCTTCCTGACCTCCTAATCTTGGCCACACCCCTGGACCCTCTGGACCCCGAGTTTTCAGTCTTGTCCAAGTCCAAGGACACACCGACGACCCAGCCTTCCTCACAGAGACCAGGAGGATGATAGATTTTTTTTTTTTTTCCCAATTATTAGAAAGTACAGTGCCACGGCACTGAGCCCGGGGAGGACAGAGAAGGTTGTGAGATTGTGACTCATTGTCTCATCAAGGGAGTTGAGCTCTGGATTGATTTCGGTGTCTCGGCCAACTCAATAGACTATCCTTCCCCTCGTGGGGGCCAGACACCTCATCTTGTAACCAGAGGGCTCTCGTTGATGAAAACATGTTTTTAGATAAAAAATATGACATTTTTAACATTCTTAGGTTAAAACGTCAGTGGCTTCCCTCCTGCCCCCAGAGGATGGCTGGCCTCTTTTGTCATAAGAAGGTGGAAGAGCCAGGTTAGCAACTGGCTTTTTAAAAAACACTTTATTTTTGTTTTGTTTATTCATTTTTGGCTGCACTTGTCTTCATTGCTGCGCACACAAACTCTCCAGTTGTGGTGAGTGGACACACACTTTGTTGTGGTGCGCGGGCTTCTTTCTCATTGTGGAGGCTTCTCTTGTTGCGGACCGCAGGGCTCTAGACTGTGGGCTTCAGTAGTTGCGAAGCACAGGCTTAGTTGCCCACAGCACATGGGATCTTCCTGAACCGGGGAGCGAACCTGTGTCCCCTACATTGGCAGGTAGACTCTTAACCACTGGACCACCGGGGAAGCCCCTGGCATTTGGCATTTCTGTGCAGCAGACAGAGGCAGAGGGGTTTCTACAGGCTCTTGGGAGCCCCCACCAGCCCATCAACAAGCCATGGGTGTGTGAGAGCCTTTGGTGGACCCGAGGGCAGTGTGGATGTTGGTGCAGGAAGAGAACATGGCTTGGGAAGTCAGGAGACTGGATGTGAAGCCTGGATTTACCATTTGAGACTTTGAACAAATGGTCTTACCCTTCTTGAGCCTCTTCTCTTCATCTGTTACGTGAAGATAATTGAGCTGACTTCCTGTCTCTGATATGTTGGTTACCAGCTACACAATCGGAGAAGGCAATGGCAACCCACTCCAGTACTCTTGCCTGGAAAATCCCCTGGACAGAGGAGCCTGGTAGGCTGCAGTCCATGGGGTCGCTAAGAGTCAGGCACGACTGAGCGACTTCACTTTCACGTTTCACTTTCATGCATTGGAGAAGGAAATGGCAACCCACTCCAATATTCTTGCCTGGAGAATCCCAGGGACAGGGGAGCCTAGTGGGCTGCCGTCTATGGGGTCGCACAGAGTCGGACACGACTGAAGTGACTTAGCAGCAGCAGCAGCAGCTACACAATAGAAAGCGGTTTTGAACAGGTATTCAGAAACATCACAGCTAATCGCAAGGTTATCTGGAGATGCTAGTCAGCCTTGTTTTATCAGAAAATAGATCTGTCCTCTTCACCCCAATGAAATGGATAATGCCCCACTGAAGCTAGTATTTTTGTTTTGTTTTTTTTTTTCCTACGTAGTTAAGTTGGCAGTAAAGGAAAGAACAAAATGCAGCCATGTATTTCTTTGGGTAGGTATTTTAAACTCTAGCTTGATAGTACCCACTGTTCTCATGCAACTTATGTTCTAGGGGGAAGGAAATGATGAATAAATGAAGAAGTGCTTGTAGACAATTCCTGGGGTAACATCAGGAGGGGCAGGGGACCAGCGGGGATAGGATGCAGGCAGTTTTATGTAGGTGATCAGATGACTGAAAGATGGTGAGCGATGTATTGATCTATATAGGTCATGGGTTCTGGGAAACAAAGATTTGTGATATTAGTGTCAGAATTGTCCTACAGATGAATTGACATGGGATTCTTTAGGTTTGTTACAAGTTCTTGTTTTCAAAACACAGGGGTCCTTTAAGAGTTCCCAGACCTTTAATAGCTCCCAGTGATGAAAAAAGATGCTTTTGGGTGCAAAAAATGACACTGTCAACATTCTTAGGTTGAAACATCAGTTTTACATTACTCAATTATTACACTGAGAGTATAGCTGAGCCCGTGGATTCTGCCTGTCTCGGGGCGCAGCGGGTTATAATTTACTGGTGATTAAGAGTGAACCCTGAGTATACCCAAAGGTATAAGTGAGAGTGTGAGACAGCCTAGGGAGGATACTTGTCATTAAGGTGTTACAGTGTCCCCTGCAATGAGGACCACTCTAGCTCTTCCCATGGGAGGTGTGTGTCTCGCCCCTGTCTGTGCTGCTAGATGTCAGAGGTCACTTCTTCCAGATCTAAGGACACAGAGGCTCAGACCATGAGCTGATTGCACTTGTGTGTCTGGTCCTTGTGTGAGCTACTTCCTTGGCATGCTGCTAACAGGAGAAGCGGAATTTAAAGCTTCCTGTTTACTTTCCCACGAGAAGTCTCCTGGACGCTGAGGGTGTGTTGCTGGGCCCCCTCATTTGCACCTGCTACCGTCTTTCTAGAAGAAATCCTTAGAAGCCCGTGGGTGTCCATGAGCTGGAGCACCAAGGACGGGGCACTCAGAGCTGACTTGTCCAGGCAGCGCCCATCCTCTGGCCATTATATGTTGCTGTCATGTGTGAAGGCAGAGACAGGGCCCAAACCTCTAGTTCCCTGTCTCTTCCTGCCTTCAAATCTCAGGAGGTTTTGGAGGGCTGCTTGTGGATACGCATGTTTGAAGCGACATTTCCAGGATGTGGTTGTCAGGCCCTGGCCTTGGTCCTGACCTTGAACCCTCTCTCCTGGATGATACTGGCAGGGGTTTCCTGTTTCTGAGCCTCACCCAGGAGTCCTCGCTGGCATATCACCAATCATCCTGGTTTTGTCTTCAGAGAACCTGGCAGATATTTGTCCTCACCGTCATCAACTCTTAACACCTGTGTGGAGTTTATTGTATCCACTTCTGTGTTTTTGGAAATACTCCCTTCTCTCATCTGGTCTTAAAAAGCAAAGACCTTAAAAAGCAAATAAACCTGTTAGAAGAAACTTAGATCTTGGAGTGGTGCAGTAAGAAATCTGCTCTATGTATTTGGAAGTCCCAGATTTTGCTTAATTATCTGACTAAAGTATGTCAGGGAAGCTAAAACCATCTGCAACTCAGTATTGATAAAAGGGCGAATCCACTTGCCTTTAAACTGATTCCCTGTCATTTTATACCTTTTGCGTGCATGCTGTGCTAAGTCGCTTCAGTTGTGTCCAACTCTTTGCAACCCCATGGAGTGTAGCCCGCCAGCTTCCTCGGTCCATGGGATTCTTCAGGCAGGAATACTAGAGTGGGTGGCCATGCCCTCCTTCAGGGGATCTTCCCGACCCAGGGATCGAACCCATGTCTCTTATGTCTCCTGCACTGACAGGTGGGTTCTTCACCACTAGCACCACCTTTATTGGATCCTTTCCCCTTCATGATGAGATCCTCAAAGGCAGGTGCTTGCCCAGAGAAAAGGCTCTGGTTGTTTTCCGACGTGCTGTGTGGGTAGTGCCTCTGACTCTTGTAATCCGGAGTCTAGAGCTGTGTTTAGATCCTTAGGGAAACCTAATGCCAGCTGGCTCACTGCTGCTCCTGAGTAGGTGAAGGGATTCGAGTGTAAACATAGGCGTGGCCGTGGGAAGGACTGGAGATGGAATTTCGGGGAGTTCTTAGAAAGGGAGGGCGGAGAGTGTTTAGATGGTTTCATGGACAGACAGGGCTCCCAGCCGCAGGCATGCCTGAGCTCCCAGGTGGATCTGTGGCTTCTGGGCTGATCCTTCAAGAGATTATTTTATCCTCTAGCTCGCTCTCTGAGATGTATCCTCACTGCCCTGAAGCCCCTCTCTGCTGCTGTAGACAGGGAAACCAGGCTTCTCACTGAGAGCTGGGTGACACCTTCCTGGGAGGGTGGAGAAGGGAGGACTGAAAGCTTCGGGAATCCTGGGGCCAGGTCCCAGCCAGAGCTCAGATGAGGATTGCTGGCCCGGGAAGGTCCAGAACAGGTCCTGGGAGGGCAGGGGCGATGTGTGGAGGGGGTCCAGTGGGCAGCGGTGCTGACACCAGAACCCTGGCTTCTAGAATCTTCACAGAGGCCTGTGTCCATGCCCCCACACAGTCCCTACTCCGTGATGTCCTGCTCTGTTAACCCAAAGGATTGACAAGCTCCACACCCAGGACTTTCCCAGGCTCGTTGTCATAGCAACAAGAACTCCGCTTGGTTGCCTGCAAGGAAACAGCCCTGAGCCTATCCTGCTCCATCTGAACTGGCCAGAGCTGCTCCCCGACCACCTGCCATCACCCAGGACTGACTAAAGGGGCCGGAGGACACAGGTGACACGCCTGTGCCCTGAAGACTGCCCTTTGATTGGCAGAGGGTGATCGGGATGGATGAGAGCAGGGGCTGGCCCATGCTGGTCATGCTCTATCATACGTGTATTGACATGTGCTGTTGCTCTTGTCTGTGTGTCCTTGTCTGAAAAACAGGAGTGGAGACCAGGGGTCACTGTGTCCCTGGCAAAATGTGGTGATGGTGCACTCGGGGTGGTATGTGACCACGTAGAAGGTTCTGGGTGGGGTGGGATGGGGTGGGATGGCCACTCAACCTCTGAGCAGGCCCCTAAGCAGCAGGGAGTAAGGAAGTCATCCCTAAAAGGATGCTGACCCCCATCAGCCTTGAAACATGGTGACTTTGTGTCTGGCTTTGAAAGGGTTGCTTGCTGCTGGCCGGAGTGTGCCATCCACAGTGGGAGTGATTGTTTCTTTGGGTGTCCCGCTGCACCCCGTTCCGGGACGGAGGTCAGAAGGGCAGGGTGTCTGCGGGAAGCAGACTGTGAGCAGGAAGCCACGGGGACCCTTTGAGCTCTCCTGCAGAGTGTTTGTCCGACTTAGAAGGGAAAGAGTGCGCTCCTGGCCACTTATTTCTGAAGAGGAGCCTCCGGTGAAAGAGATACAGCTCCTGGCAGCAAGTCCGCAGGTCTGGAGGGAGGGTGTCCAGGCCCGAGCCTGGCCGGTGTTGGAAATGTCCCTGAGGCCTTCTTCAGCCGGATTTCTGTCGTGCCCGTGAGGGGCTCCCTCTCTGTCAGCCCTGGAGGCGGCAGGAAGGTGCGGTCTGTTGGCTTCGGACCAGCCCAGACTTTTTCTGGCAGGGGAAGTGCAGACTCAGGGCCCTGAGATGGGGCTGGAGGAGGGGCAGGCTGCTCTGTGGAAGGAAGCAACTCCTTCAAGTCCCCCTTCCACTCACCCCCAAGCCTCTACCCTTCCCCTGCCCGACCCCACCCCACGCCGTGAACTTTGGTGCCCAGTAATAGATGCTCCACGAAGGGACTCCTCTCCCCATCACCTATGCAGGGACCTTTGAAAGGGACAGAGCTCCCATTCCTGGGTTGGCTTTTTAAACCCACTTTTGTCACTTTTATTGACTAATTGTAAGTAATACAGATATTTTAAAAACATAGTTCAGTTCAGTCGCTCAGTCCTGTCCGACTCTTTGCGACCCCATGTACTGCAGCACACCAGGCTTCCCTGTCCATCACCAACTCAAACTTATCTCCATCGCGTCAGTGAGGCCATCCAACCATCTCATCCTCTGTCGTCCCCTTCTTCTGCCTTCAATCTTTCCCAGCATCAGGGTCTTTTCCAGTGAGTCAGCTCTTCGCATCAGGTGGCCAAAATATTGGAGTTTCAGCTTCAGCATCAGTTCTTCCAATGAATATTCAGGATTGATTTCCTTTAGGATGGACTGGTTGGATCTCCTTGCAGTCCCAGGGACTCTCAAGAGTCTTCTCCAACCTTACCTTCCTCAAACACAGGGTCTTGCAGGGACATGGGTGATGGAGCAGCCTGGCAAGGGAGTAGCCCTGCCGGGGGAGTCTTCAGGACAGGGTCGGGGCCGCAAATGAAGTGGGAGGGGCTCTGCTTCCCGGGGAATGACTGGCTCCCTTCAGCCATCCACGCTTTAGCACAAAGAAGCTTCTGAGCCACTGTTAACAGAGGTGAATTCATAGCGCTCGTAAAATGGTCAGAATCTCTCAGAGGCAGGAGGGAGCTAGACAGAAGATCCCAGGGTAGATGAAGGCAAGTGTCCTTACCCTGAGTGCAGTGTGGGACCCGTGGACCACGGAGTATCCCCTCAGCAGCATGCAGCCTGGACACCCTTCCCTGCGCAGGACAGTCTGCAGCTGTTTCTTCAATGAATCTAAGACCTCGTTCTGTGCTGAGTGCACTTGGACAGGCCAGCACGCTCCCTGCTCCGTGGGCCCCTTGTCTTTTGTCTGAATACTGGGGAGCCTGTGACAGTAAAATGATTTAAAAGTTGTTTTTATTTTCTTTTTAACCTTGATGCTGTGTGGTTGTGCTTGTGTGGTTGTGCTTATGTTGTTGATGATGTGTGGACAAAACAAGACATGATTTTTTTTTTGTTGTCCAGTGGAGACAGCCTGTAGTACAGCTTCTTGGAGTGTTACTGCGTTCATTAGCACCTCAAGACCCACATGGGGTTGGATGGTTAAAAATATACACACTAATCTGCCCACTTAAAGTTAATCCCATGGCCTCTGATTTTTAGTATCACAATTAATAGTACTGTTTGAGGTAGAATCTTAAAAGAAAAAAGATACAAATGAATTTATTTAGAAAACAGAAATAGGCTCACAGACAGAAAACAAACTATGGTTACCAAAGAGGAAAGAGGGTGGAGAAGGATAAGTTAGGAGTTTGGGATTAACATACACACACATGTCATAATAGATAACCAGCAAGGAGCTACTGCATAGCACAGGTTACTAGACTCAATATCTTATAATAACCTGTAAAGGAAAAGAATTTGAAAAAAGAATATATATACATATATATGAATCACTTTGCTGCAGACCCAAAACCTACACAACATTGTAGATCAACTGTATTCCAATAAAAAAAAAAAAAAAAAGTTAAAAACAAAAATATTGCTGCTTGGGGAAAATACAATCTTAAAACAGATTAAAATTTTAGACTCTTAAAATATTCCCAGTTGACTCTGCATTTTATTAATAACAGGGCTGTCGTGTCTGACTCTTGCAACCCCATGGACTGTAGCCCTCCAGTCTCTTCTGTGCATGGATTTCCCAGGCAAGAATTTTACTGGACTGGGTTGCCATTTCCTCCCCCAGGGGATGATCTTCCTAAACCAGGGATCGAACCTACATCTCTCTCATCTCTGGCATTGGCAGGCAGATTCTTTACCAACTGTACCACCAGGGAAACCCTTTAATAGGCTTATTTGGGTTTAAATAAAAACAAAATTTTAAAATAAATGTTTTATTTTAGGGCAGCTCAGATGAACAGATTCGGTTTTTAGATTTAGATGAACAGATATGACTTTTTAGATTTATAAAACTGATGCAAAGCTCTAGGGACTTACCATACAGAAGAGTTTTAGGTTCACAGCAAAATCGAGATAAAGATACAGAGTTCCTGCATAGCCCTCTCGCTCCCCATCCTCCCCCAGCACACAGCCCCCACCAGTGCTGACTTCCGGCCTCCACCAGAGGCACATGTGTTACACCTGCGCGCTGACATATCATCTTTGGGGCTGGCAGAGGGGGCTGCCTCCCCCTGATCCTCTCTTGCTCCCCCAGAGAGAGTGATGGCCAAGAATAAAGGAAGATCCGTACAGAGTCTAACCTAGTGCCTGGCAGACACAGATTGCCCAGTGCCACGGTTTTCAGAGTTGATCGTGTGTTGAGCTTCTACCGCCATGGACTTCTGGCTGGGAGGTGCCTGGGGCAATGCAATCCAGTGGAATCACAGACCAGTGCTTCTCAGATATACTGCGATGGGAACTCCCTGGAAGACTCAGGTTGCTATGTCTTCTCCTGCTCCCTCTGCCGGGGAAGAACATGGACACACCTCAGTTGGCTTTAGGGCAGCAGGGCTTGTTGGAGGGGGTCCTGAGAGTAAAGGGTGGGTGTGACTGGCTGGCCACCTGGTTTGGTTTCCCTTTCACTGCTGTGCTTTGAAGGGGTGACTGAGGGTAAAGAGGGACGTGCAGGATCCATAGCCCCAAAGCCCGAGGCTGGGATGTGTGTTAGTCGCTCAGTCATGTCAGACTCTTTGGGACCCCTTGGACTGTAGCCTCCCAGGCTCCTCTGTCCATGGGATTCTCCAGGCAAGAATACTGCAGTGGGTTGCCATTTGCTCCTCCAGGGGATCTTCCCAACCCAGGGATCGAACCCCAGTCTCTTTCATCTCCTGCATTGGCAGGCAGATTCTTAACCACTGAGTCACCTGGAATGCCCCAGGGCTAGGATGGTTCTGGTCAAATAACCACACCATACCTTTATGACTGTTCTTTTCCCTCCTGGCTGTTTCTCATCCTTGTAGACCTCTCTTCACCATGCACCCTCTTTGCATAACCCCACGGTGCTTAATGAGTGACTTGCCTTATAAACATTTTGAGTTGCTTAGATTGAATAATACTTATAATCGACCAGATGTTCTTAAAATAGTTTGTTGTTTCATTCGTCTCGACATTCGCATTAGGAAAACAAAGACTGTTTTTTTCTTGCATTGTGCATTGTGAGTTTCTTTGCCAACTCCTATTTCAAGTTTGCAGCTGCTCAATGTTTGCAAGGTCATATTCAGCCCATCCTGTGTGTCGGGAAGGTCTTGATGGGCTTAGACAATGTAACTTCTTCTTCTTTTTTTTTTTTTTTTGGTAAAATATGCCCAATTGTTGTTCCCTCTTAATCGTGATGATAAGCTCACCTCAGAGAGCGTCTACTCTGGAGGAAAGAATACTGACCAGGTGCCAGGAAATCATGTCTGACCTGCTCCAAGGCTAAATTGGAAGACACGGAGGTGAGGGACCGCGGCTGACCTGTGCCCAGGGCAGCGGAAGGCCGCACTGTCTCAGGTGAAGTGGAAACCGTGGTCCAGGAAGAAAGGAAGCAAGAGGTCAAGGCCTCTGCGCTGGACTGAGAGTCATGTCTTTGGCCAGACTGTAAACAGGAAAGGCACCAAGCTGCAGGAGAATGAGGCGTCTAGGAAGGGACTAGCCAGGGATGACCTGCGGCCCAGGGTGAGAGGCAGTGTGTGGGGTGGGGCTGTGGGCTTCAAGACAGTGTACAAGGGTAAAGCTCCCGATTTCTGCCAGCTGGGGTGATGTCCAGCCTTACCGCAGCCTGCGCAACTGGAGGCTTCTGAGGTTTGGGTTGGTTTCCTTCTTCCAAAGTAATCTGGGCCCATCAGCGTGAACTTCCTGACCCTGAGCCGATCTTATTTTTTGGTTCAGCTTCTCTCCTCACTCTCATTCTCATCGGTTAATGTTGAGGCTCTTCAGTCTAGCACGATGACCTCTGCTTACCAAGCAGGCACTATGTCCCAGGAATTTTAAATATATTATTTCTCACTCACTCTTCACAACTGTACATGGGAGGTGATGATGTATAGGTTTAACGGAGAGAAAAAAAAAAAAAAAAAAACAACTTAGTTAAAGTTCATGGAGGTTGAGTAATTTCTCCAAAATCACATGACCAAGTGTCAGGACAGGAATTTGAACCCAGGTCTCAGGGTGACATACCATGTCATCCGATGCTTGGCAGGTGACATCTCTGCAGAATCTGGGCCCCAGACCTTGGGGACAGTGTCCACTGCGGCCTGTCTGCAGCTCTCCAGGACAGAAAAGCCAATTGAGCAATCTCTGCCTCCATGGGGACACTTCCAGTCTTAAGTGATTTCTCAGTGCTTCTAATAAAGTTAGGTGATCCCTGTTAGGGCCTAGCTAACATTCTTACACCAAATAATTGATGCCTTTGAACTGTGGTGTTGGAGAAGACTCTTGAGAGTCCCTTGGGCAGCAAGATGATCAAACCCATCAATCCTAAAGGAAAGTAATCCTGAATATTCATTGGAAGGACTGATGCTGAAGCTGAAGCTCCAATACTTTGGCCACCTGATGCGAATAGCTGACTCATAGAAAAGACCCTGATGCTGAGAAAGATTGAAGACAGGAGGAGAAGGGGACAACAGAGGATGAGATGGTTTGATGGCATCACTGATTCAATGGACACTGAGCAAGCCTCGGGAGATGGTGAAGGACAGGGAGGCCTGGCATGCTGCAGTCCATACGGTCACAAAGAATCGACACGACTGAGTGACTGAGCTACTGAACAACAACTTAATCAAAATATAGTTGGTGCTCCGTCCTGTGAGCTTTAGGAGACATTAAGGATTAAAACAGAAGAAGGTACTGGGAAATATAAACAAAAACATCTTGGCACAACAGTGGACATTTAAAATAATAATAATCGTAGATTCAAGGTGCAGGGAAATGTTACCAAAGAAAATAGACTCAGGGAGTGGGGGAGTCTTGGCTCTGGTACCCTCTGCACCCTCCAGATTGCTGAATGACCCTTCAAATCAACTAAGTTGCTCTGGCCCCTTTGACTTAAGTTCAAATTATCATGTCTGTTTTAATTATCTGGAAGACTCCAACCATTCTGAAAGCTACTTGAATTTGTATCAGAGTTCTCTTCTTCTTCTTTTTGATGTTTTCTTCTACAATTTTATTTACTTATATTTGGCTGCACTGGGTCTTCACAGCTGCATGCGGATTTCCTCTCGTTACCCGGGACGGGCACTGCTCTGGAGTTGCGGTGGCTTCTCCTGTTGCGCAGCAGGGGCTGTATGGCACGTGGACTCAGCAGTTGCAGCTCCCGGGCTCTAGAGCACCGGCTCAGTAGCTGTGGTACACGGGCTTAGGCTCCTTGGCATGTGGGATCTTCCCTGATCAGGGACCAAACCCATGTCCCCTGGATTGGCAGGCAGATTCTTAGCCACAGACCACCTCAGAGTTCTCTGCTAACAGTGGAAGTTACACTTCAGACTAAGTTGCTCTCGGATATTAACTGACCTGGGAAGAGGCCACTGCTCTGGATTCTGATTTCTGTCCTCCCCGCCAAAGCCCATTCCAGCTGGAATTCGGTAATTCTCCTTGCTGTCTCAGCTCCCACAGGTCAGGGTCCCCTCTGCTGCTCCGTCAGCCTGGCGTCACTCACACCCTGGGTCTTGTGTCCTTGTGTCTTATCTCCTCTGAGTTTCCACGATCATCCTATGGTCTCTTCCCCTGAGTCCCAGTGCCTTCACTCCACCGGTGCCCTGCCTGGAACCCACAGTGCTTCATCCTAACTAAATATTTGCTTAGTGATACCCAGTGAACTATGACTGTCAAAACACAAGAAGAGGATTTTTTTTTTTAAGAGAAGTATCATAACCCTTGTACTTACCACGTGGCGCAGTGGTAAAGAATCCAGCTGCCAATGCAGGAGATGCAAGAGACGTGGATTTGGTCCCTGGGTCAGGAGGATCCGGAGAGAGTCAATTCCTAGGCAGGTTGATAAGAAGTCCAGGGTCCCCAAGGAGGAGAAAGCTATCTGAAGCTCCAGAGGAGGAGAAAACTACAAATGTGTGTGTATGTGTGTTTTTCTTTTCCTACATTGCTTTGCCTTAGTCAATATAACAATGTATCTTGCTCAAGGACATGTTTCTGCTTAACAAGAACCTTCTGACTAATCCTGTTGTCTTAAAATGTATATTATGGGAGTGGGTCTAGTAAGACCTTTCTATTGTTAGTTGTAGTCCTGTTAAGATGTAGGTTGTGGAGTGAGTCTGGTGAGATCTTTCTACTATTAGTTCTAATCTGGTTATTTTAAGATGCATGTTGTGGGAATGGGTCTGGTAAAAGTATATAAGGCCTTGAAAAGACTAGCTAGTGGGGCTCTCTCTGTCCCCCTTCTGATGTCTCTGTCAGAAGCTTTCTCTGTCATCTTTCACTTTAATAAAACTCTGCTACATAAAAGCCCTTGAGTGATCAAGCCTGGTCCCTGGTCCTGAATCTAAATCTTCTTCTTCGGAGATCACAAATCTGACCTCGTTCACCATAAGCTGTCAGTCTCATGGAGGGGTAAATGGCAACCCACTCCAGTATTCCTCCCTTGAAACTCCCATGGACAGAGGAGTCTGGCGGGCCCAGTTTATCGGATTGCAAAAGTCAGACGTGGCTGAGCGACTGAATATACACACACGTGCATACACCGTGACCTTGAGAATGACTCACACGGGTGGTGGCCACACCCAGGCCCCGACTGTAGGAAGGACCGGTGTCATCAGTGTTTCTCACAGGCGGATGAGCTGTGACTACATGAGGCATCACAGGGAAAGGCAGAGGGGGTTTACTGAGCCTTGCCAGGTGTGCCAGGCCTTTCATACGGTCTCTCCTAATGCTGCACCAGCCCTGGGAGATGGAGATTATGGCGCCATCACACAGATGGGCAGACTGAGGTCAGGTAACCCAGCACCCTATAGCTATGGGTGTTCTGTTGGCCCTGGAAGCATAGAGTCCCTGTGGGGTCATCTCTGTTGTCTGGTGAAAGATGCTCAGACGCTTCTCTCTCCTATTTTGATATCCACCCCCTTTTCACAACTATAGGAAATGCAACTTCCCCTTAAAACTCAAACCTCTCCCCTACAAAGTTCTCCTCTTCTGAGAATTCTAACCCAGGCTGGTTGCTAGTTTTTCCGAAGTTCCTGAGCACTGATTTCACACGTAATCCTAAACTCTCCCTTGTGTTATCAGTTAGCTTTTTATTTGGCAGAGAATGTTCTTGAGTTGAAACTGAATACCCCAAGGTGGAGAACTCTCTCATGTATCTTTGAGACTTTCTAAGATCTGAGAGCCGTCTTGTGTACATTCTGGTCATGGGTTGGTGCTGTTCTGTCTTCTTTTCTTCCCCTTGATGTGTTGTATCTTTGTCACTATGTACACAGTCTTCTGGGCTTCCCAGGTGGCCCTAGTGGTAAAGAACTCAGCTGCCAATGCAGGAGACACAAAAGATGCGGGTTCGATCCCTGGATCAGGAAGATCCTCTGCAGAAGGGAAATGACAGCCCACTCCAGTATTCTTGCCTGGAGAATCCCATGAACAGAGGAGCTTGGTGGGCTACAGTCTATGGGGTTGCAAAGAGTCAGACATGACTGATGCAACTTAGCACGCACACAATGTAAACAGTCTTCTGCTGTATGTGTTGAGTTGAATGAGACAAACCCTCTTTTCATGACCTCACAGACTGGGGGCATTGCAGATATAGCTTGCTCTCCAAACCTTTTCATTCCTCACTTCAGGCAGTGAGGTTCCGTAGGAAAGGATGCCCACTGTCTAAATCAATTTAGGTCCTGAGATTAGGATAGCAAGTGGTCAGAGTTCAGATGGCCAGGAATTTTATGTGAAATTTTATATGAATCTTTCTCAGTTCTGAATTTGGGGAGCAAGGGGTGCTGGTAGAATAAAGCACATACTTACCAACGCAGGTGCAAAATAAATGTCTTTAAGGCTTAAATCCAGTGCCAGGGGCAGGATGGGAGAAGCCACGTCCCTGGATGCAAGCATCGGATCCATCAGCAGACAGTTACAGAGGCCACGTGGGTCAGAGCTGAGCTGAGAGCTGGAGGCTGACCGTTTCTCTGCCCCCTCGAGCCACAGACAGTGGAGATCAGTGTGTGAACATAGTAATAGGAAGACGCATACTGTCAGGGGAGCACAGACCAGGGGAGACATGGCCGGGGAATGTCGGGGAGGCTGGGGAGGTGAGGGCTGTTCGTCCATGGCTCTGTGTAATGTCCACTTCACCCAAGACACTGCGGGATGCACTTGACCCACAGAAGTGAACAAGCCTGCCCAAGGTCCCGCCTCCCTGAAGCTCACAGTTTAGACAATCTTCCAGGATTTTCTTAGGAGGCAGTGGTGCATGTTTCTGGAAGGTCAGTTGACACCTGGGCAGTGAGGACAGAGATGGTGTGGGAAGACCATTCCACCTGGAGGACACAGAGCACTGAGGCCAGAGCTTCACACACTGGCTTCCCTGTGGTGTTCCTACAGCAGAAAACAGCGTGACCTGATCAACAGCTATTTTGACCTGATCAGGTCAACAGCTTGACCTGATCAACAAAAGCTTCTCTCTCTGACTTGCTGAGGTCCTGCCCTCCTGGGCTGGGTGCTTGATTGGTGGGGTTGTGTCTTCTTCAAGACCCATCGGAGGGATGGAAGGAAGGATGGGGGTGGGTGGATCCCTCGTTACCCATCAATACGGGGAAGAAATATTGCTATCAATATGGGAAAGGAATATTAACTATCAGTACGAGAAAGGAATACTACCATCAATACAGGGAAGGAATATTACCATCAATATGGGGAAGGTATATTACCATCAATACGGGAAAGGAATATTACCATCAATACGGGGAAGGAATATTACCATCAATACGGGGAAGGAATATTACCATCAATACGGGGAAGGTATATTACCATCAATACGGGGAAGGTATATTACCATCAATACGGGGAAGGTATATTACCATCAATACGGGGAAGGTATATTACCATCAATACGGGGAAGGAATATTACTATCAATACGGGGAAGGTATATTACCATCAATACGGGAAAGGAATATTACCATCAATACGGGAAAGGAATATTACTATCAATACAGGGAAGGAATATTACTATCAGTAGGGGAAGGTATATTACCATTAATACAGGAAAGGAATACTACCATCAAAGGAATATTACTATCAATACGGGGAAGGTATATTACCATCAATACAGGAAAGGAATATTACCATCAGTACAGGGAAGGATTATTACTATCAATACGGGGAAGGTATATTACCATCAATACGGAAAAGGAATATTACCATCAATACGGGGAAGGAATATTACCATCAATACGGGAAAGGAATATTACCATCAATACGGAAAAGGAATATTACCATCAATATGGGGAAGGAATATTACTATCAATAGGGGAAGGTATATTACCATCGATATGGGAAAGGCATATTACCATCAATACAGGAGAGGAGCATCACCCACAGACCAGGTCAGGGGCCTCTGGCTAAAACTTCTCGGAGGACCCGATGAGGCCTATGAAACACTGGCCCCTCAGCGGTCACTCGGCCAGCCCCGGGGCCCCAGGTTCAGCCAGGAGTGGCCCTGCCCGGGTTCCGTGGAGGCCACGCGGATCTGACGGCCTGTGCTTCTCTCGTTTCAGACTGCTCTGCCATGAGCGCCGCGCGCGCGTGCCGGCCGTCCTGGGACTTGGCCCTGGACCCACTGGTGTCCTGCAAGCTGTGCTTGGGGGAGTACCCCGTGGAGCAGATGACGACCATCGCCCAGTGCCAGTGCGTCTTCTGCACCCTGGTTGGTCTCTCCGGGAACGCCGGCTTAAAAGGATTTTGGGATAAGCCTTCTGCTTTTGTTTTAGAGACAGCATGCAGGGTCACTCACCATTACGCAGTTTTATTGGAAGGGTTCTCTTCTGAGTCCATCGGGCTCCCCAGGCAGGTTCCTTTGCAGGGGCCCGTGGTGCAGAAGTGGCCAGTTACACAGAGGCCTGGGAGCTGGGAACGCAGCTGAGAAACCCTGCCGTGGTGTGCGCGCTTCTTTCTGGAAAAGAAACCTTCACCGTAGCTTGCGTCCAATTTAACTAACAATGGTGTGCCTGAGATGGTCGGGGTGCCATCCTGGCGACTGTGCCCACAGCAGAGTTGGCTCTGTGTGTCCCCTGGCACTGCCTTATCGCTAAACTGAAGAGGATGTTTTTTTTTAATTGGTTTTATATTGATGTATAGTCTTAACAATGTTGTGATAGTTAGACATGTCAATATGCTTAGTCACTCACTCGTGTCTGACTCTTTGCGACTCTGGACAGTAGCCCCTCTGTGCATGGGATTTTTCAGACAGGAACCCTGGAGTGGGTTGCCGTTTTCTTCTCCAGGGTATCTTCCTGACCCAGAGATCGAATCCATGTCTCCTGCATTGTCGGTGGATTCTTTCCCCGCTGAGCCATCAGGGGAGCCTCTGTGAAGTTTCAGTGCACCGCAAAGCAGCCCATCCATACATGCGCGTGCATCCATTCTCCCCCAAACTCCCCTCCCGTGAGAGCGTTGAAATCACACCTGGATCTCCTGAAGATGCCGCCAGCATCATTTTGAGCCAAAGGCTGTACGGGACTTAAGGGCTGCAGGCCTTCTGTTCCCATCAGGCCTCACTCAGACCCAGCATTTTAGTCATCAGAAAAGGAAAGTGCGGGTGTAGGATTTATTTTCAGTTTGTCTCACTGCATTTTATTTTTTTCCCATTCAAGAAATTCCAAAATTTAAAAAAGTCCAGAAAAAATATTTTTCTTTAAACTGTGAACAACTAAAAAAGTTACTGTTACAAGTAAACTCTCCAGACGGCCTGCCTGTGTGTTGCTCAGATGTCCTGGTTAGTTTCTGTCCCCTCACAGCCGCCTCCCCAAAGGCTTCTCCCTTCCTGCCCCTTGCTCTGTTTGTCTCTTGATCTTGAAAGACAAGATCAAGGTCAAGATCAAGATCTCTTGAAATGTAGGCTCATTTGGTAGCATCATCTACATTTGACGGATAAGGAGATGGAGGTTGCAGTCATTTAAGTCTGTGTGTCCAACTTCCTTTTATGCTAGACCCTGGCTTCTTGAGGGCACAATTCTGCCCCCAAATACCTGGTTTACAGCAGGACCCGTGACTGCTGTTGTTCAGGCGCCCAGTCGTGTCCCACTCTCTGCAACCTCACAGACCTCAGCATGCCAGGCTCTTCTGTCCTTTTAGCATCTCCCAGAGTTTGCTCAGATTCATGTCCATTGAGTCGATGATGCTATCTAATCATCCTGATAGATGAATTGAACCGCAGAGAGTTGGCCTCAGATACGTGCTTGGTGGCCAAGCAATGTTGCCTCACTGACGCCCCAGGAAAGGAAATTCAACCTGGAGCACAGGAAGCTGTTTTGGGGCATTTTCTGAGCTGGGGAAGGATGGGAGGCAGAGGGCCCGGGGGGAGATGGATGGACAGACAGACCTCCAGCCCAAGAAGAACACAGAGCGTTGTCATTTCTGAAGGGTGAACTGGAATGGTCCAGCCCTGTCTGGCTGGATTAAAGAATCCCCTTTATGCAAAATCGCCTCTTTTCTTGCCTGAAGGGAAGTTTTCCAGCCTCAGCTAACTGGCTGGCTTCCCTGTGCAGCTGTGCCTGGGAGCAAGCTCCCAGCCCCTCCCTGTCGCCCCCAGTATGCCATCGCAGGGAGGGCCTCCCGAGACCACAGCTCTCCTCTGTAAGGTCGCTCGTTCACCCGGCCGTGGTTTCACCCCGCCTTTCATTTGTTGTCCTTGTCGTTTTAGTTTCCTATTTCTACCGGATAGCACCTCTAATTCAGATCAGACACTTAATTTAAGTCAGAGCTTGTGAACAGAGGAAAAGAGCACTGTTTTCTCACAGAGGGCTTGCTGGGAGCACTAAGAAACAGGGGATGGTTGTGATTTTTTTTTTCACAACCGTTTATTAGAAATTAAGATGTTGAAACCAGGCCTGCTTGGGTTTGCAGCTCCGTGTGGCTTGAAGCACAGGAAACACCTGTGTGCCCACAGCCTGGGGGGCGGGTGAAGGCCCCATCCCCTCGTGGAGGCCCCAGGGCCCCCACCAGCAGAAGTGCCTATGTCTTTTTCTTGGGGACAGACCTGAGAAGAGAAGAATGAAGAGAAGGCTCTCTTAAGATAAAAAAAATGATCAGAAAATTACAGGCTTTGGGTTAGAAGAAGATTGACCTCAAGGAGGAAGAGGGCCCAGAGAAAGCCTGGAGCTGCGCTCGGGCATCAGCGCCCTAAAATGCAGGCTGTTTCCGACTCCGCCGTCCTTGTGGGCCTCACCCGTGTAATGGAGATGAACAGAGTTCTCCCCGAGGCTCAGGGCACATGTGTGGAGGAGCTGCTCCGTGGCAGGCTGTCTACAGGCCCTTAACCCCTTCAGCTCATTTCTGAGTTCGGGGTTAGAACTGCAGGAATCCAAAAGAGCAGCTTTCCCCAGCCATGCGTCCCGGGGAACATCTGTCCTAAAAGATGCACTCAGATGACCATCACGGTTTGGTGGATTTGCTGAGCACCATGTGCCCGGGTCCCTCTCTGTACCTACCCTGGGACACTCTGGGTACCCTAGAACAGAGAGGAAGCCCCAGAAATCCACAGGAGGGATGACTGTCGATTTAACTTACAGCTCCCTGAATTATTGTATGTTAACCCCTCCTACTTGTGGCTCAGATGGCAAAGCATCTGTCTGCCATGTGGGAGATCTGGGTTTGATCCCTGGGTCAGGAAGATCTCCTGGAGGAGGAAATGGCAACCCACTCCAATACTCTTGCCTGGGAAATTTCATGGGCAGAGGAGCCTGGTGGGCTACAGTCCAAAGGATCTCAAAGAGTCGGACCCGACCGAGCAGCTTCACTTCCTCACAACCCCTCCTGTCTTCCCTTCCCCCGGGAGGTCTTCATGATGAAGATGTAGTCGGATAACATGCTCATTCTTGATCCTGCACGACTCTGGAGCAGACAGACCATGTCCTGCATGTAGGGCTTCTCCTGCAGCTTTGTCAGAAGCCTGAGGAGAGTACCCTCCTTGCGGAGGCAGAGGGGCGGATGGCGCCTACCCTCTAGGATCTCCACCTCTCGGGCCAGCACACTGGGGACGGGCAGCGTTGAACGGGCTTTGGTCTCTGCGGATGAGCAGAAGGAGTAGCTTCAGCTTCATGTTCTTCTGTGAGGCTGGGGGAGCAAGGGGAAGGCCTGGCTCGGTCCCAGAGTGCTCCCGGGTCATCAGAGCTGGCCTGAGTCATCCATAGAACATCCCCACTATTGCCTCCTGGTCACCTCCCAGTGTCACCCTGAGACCGGCCCCCGGGGTCAGGCATCACCCGTCCTCTGGGTCCTTGTGGCCATGGCCCAGTTCTCAGAACAGGGCAGTTCTTTCCAGAACAAAGGGCATCCTCCTGCGTTTTTATCAGCAGGCGTGTGACCGCACCGGCAGGGCTTCCCAAGGCAGGTCCACATTTGATGGCTGGCTTTTCAGATCCTCGTGTAGCTGCAGGCTGGGCGGAGGCTGGGTCCGGTTCCCTACCCACGGCCAGGGCCGTCCCGGTGCCCTGATTGGGACTGGTCATCCTGCCCCGTCAGGTTCATCTTCACACTTGGAGACCAGGTTCTTATACATCTTTTGGTGATATGGATCGACTCTGGGCACCCTGGAGCCCACGGCCTCCATAGAGGACACCTGCCACTCGGCTCAGCTCTGGGGCGCTTTCGCGTCTCCCCCGCCCCCAGGCTTCGTAGTCCCCCCGGACCACCTGCCCTGTTTCTCGACTCCACGTGCTGTCACACCTGTGCACCGTCTCCTGGAGCTTCTGTGCCGAGGGCGGACCCAGCCCTGGGATGGACAACTTCCTCTCTGGGTGGCGATATTGAGTGAGCAGCATCCACACCTCGGGCCGGCCGGTCTGCCTCTTTGCGCTTGTTGTGGTGAGGCGGGGACGGCCACCATCACAGCTCCCCATTCCACCCTCTGGAGAAGCGGGTGCTCAGTGCCTGCTGGTTTAATTGACCTGGAAAATCCCAGCAAGTGACAGACTCGCAGCTAAGAACTGTCGACTCCTTGCTCTTGAAGGAGAGCATTGCCCATCAGACGGGCTCAGCCTGTGTCTTTCTCTGCACCTGTGGTCACACGCTCTCCCACAAGGGTGGGGGCATTGTGGGGTGACAGGGCCTCAGAAGGGGTCACGTCTGCCCCAGCTGCCTGTGGGGTCAGCTGTGCATGGACACCAGGCTGCAGGTTGGGGGGCCCATGGAAAGGATGGGCACCCCAGTCTGGACTGGTAGACTGGCAGGGTTTTAGTGGGAAGACGTCCATGTGGACAGAGAGAGGCTGGTGGGTGCAGGCTTACAGGGTCAGAGTGGCAGGAACTGGTATTACTGAGACCTTCTCTGTGTGTCCTTCCACCATGGACACTGCCTACATGGAAAGCCATTTTCCTGGTCCAGTGGTTGACTGGGTTTTGACTCTTAGAAACCCTGAAGGACCCTGAGGGAAAGGCCCAGGGGACATACGGCGGGCTGAGCATTGACATTACCCAGTGCCACCCAACTGTGGGGCCTACCTGGGCTTCAGCACCCAAGGGGTCAGAGAACTCAGAGGAGGTGAGTCCAGGAGACAGCTTGCTGGTGGTTTGGCAAGACCACTGGACCGAGAGTACACGTAGATGAGAGGTTTTTGGTTTTTTTTTTTTTTTTTTTTTTGCAGTAGAAAGTAAATGTGATTTTTTTTTCCCTCTAAAAATTTTGTTAATACAAAAGCAGCCTTCATCTCTTGGAGTCCCTGGTTTAGGTGAAGTCAATCCCTGCAGCCTGGAGTGGCGTTGCTGCCAGAACATACACAGCGGGGCTTGCTGGGTGGTCTGCTCCAGTTTCCAGCCCCTGGCAGCAGTTGGACGAGGGGTTTGCATGAAGCATCCTCGTCTTGCCCGCCGTGCTGGGTGGTGGCTCCAGCCGCCTGAGGACAGCCCTGTAGGAAGTGTCTGCCCTCCTCGCCCGCCAAGGGGCCCAGGGTGCCCGTCCAGCTAGCTCTCTGACAGTGACCTGAGGTCCGTACCCCAGGTCTCCCCTCCTCTGCAGGGATGCGTGTCCGTGTTCACATCTGTGCAGGTGTTGGCTTGGTCTGTGTGCGGACCACTCACTCCCCTCACTGTCGGCCTCTGTCTCTCCTGCCGAGTTGTTAAGGCCCTGCTTTTCAGCAGCACTCCATCAGGCCCAGGGCCTGGGAGGATAAACAGCCTGGGTTTCAAAGAGCCTGCCTCCTAGCAGAGGAGGGGGTAAGCAGACCCTCCCTGAGTGAGGCTGTGGGGGCTGGGCAGAACTCGTGGTACACGTGCAGGCACCTAGCCGCTGAAGCATCCTTTTTTGTCCTCGGGGTTTGTTTCCTTCCACACTATGGGGGCCAGGGGCCTCAGAGGGGTGCAGGCTCACATCTGGCACGACGGTTCACTGGCATTCCCACCAGGGCAGTGGTCCCAGGGTCTTGCCTGAACCCGGTCCACGGGAGTCCCACGGCTGCCGTTCAGATCTGCCTGTGTGGGCCATTTGTAAACACGGATCCCTGATAAGCAGAAGCCACTCAGGCACCTTTGAGCACTGCTTCTGGGGGTTTCTCCCTGCTGTTAGCATCATCAGTAGCCGACAGGCCTCCCAGGGAGAAAGCGGACCAAGTTCAGGCTTGTTGCAGACTTCGCACCAGGCAGCCGTCTCTCTGCGGCCCCTTCTGTTTGCGAAGGATTCCGAAGCAACGGGGGTCCCAGCAGATCGGTAGCCCCCGCTCTGCATCTTTGGACCCGGGTTTCAAAGGGTTGGCTGAGAAAGTGGAGAATGAACAGTCTGGAACTTTCTGCAGCTCTCCATACTCTGCCTCACCGCTCCTGGACCCTCCTGTGCTTTGTGCAGTGGACGGCCCTTTCCTGAGAGGCCTTGTCCCTCTGGCCAGCTTTCCATCTCTGCTACCTTCCTGACCCCCCTCCCCAGGGTGGGTGACCCCCAACACACCCTGAAACCTCAGTATGGTGCGTCTTTGCCAGGAGGCTTGGAGTTCTTGATGGACGGGAAGCCTGGCATGCTGCAGTTCATGGGGTTGCAGAGTTCGACATGACTGAGCGACTCAACTAAACTGGGGGTCTTGATGTCCTGGAGGGTCCCAGCATCCAAGCATCAGGGACACATAGAGACACACTCTGGGGTGACTCAGACTTTGCGGGTCTGAAATGCATACGATTCTTTGTACTCATTAGAAAACTTACATGAGGTAACAGAAAATAAATAAGAAATGATTGCTTATGGAAGAATTCTTAACTGGGGAGGAAGGAGGCCAGAATTTAAAAAACAAAACCACCACCCCTTCGGAGTCAGGCACACATGGCTTTGAGCCAAGCTCCTCCACTTACAGACCCCAACTTTGTCCTGTTTCTGACTTCCCTGAGCTTTGTTCTCTCCTCTGTCTAAGGGGAGCGATTAACACCTCCTAAGAGTCTTGTTTGTTTAGTTGGCTAACACAGGTGGTGATTAACTTGGAGTCTTGAGGCCTTCGGTTAAGAAGAGCTGTAATTAATACAATAGTTGGGAATACATCAGTGTCTGCCTCTGTTCTGTATATTTATTTTCACTGAGGTTTCTGTGGCATTTTCGGGTGCTCATTTCAAGACATCTTTTTGCTATTAGATTGAAAAACACAGCTTGTGAGTCATGGCCCGGTTTCTATCTGGAAGAAGACTGGTCTTGTTTTCCATGGATGCTTGGTCAGATACAGATCCTCATTGCTCTCTCCTTTAAAGGGGCTTTCATGCTCTGCTAGTCTTTGTGTATTTTTTTCAACTTAACTAATTAATTGATTTTTAGCTGTGCTGAGTCTTTGTTGCTGCGCAAGCTTTTCTCTAGTTGTGGTGTCCCAGCTTCTTGTTGTGGTCACTTCTGTTGTCGTGGAGCACGGCCATAGGGCGCGTGGGCTTTGGCCTCTAGAGCACAAGCTCAGGAGTGTGGCTTGCTGGCTTAGCTGCTCCGTGGCGTGTGGGGTCTTCCCGGATCAGGAATCGGACTGGTGTCTCCTCCATAGGTCGTTGGGTTCTTCTCTACTGAGCTGCCAGGGAAGTCGCCATCCCTTTTATATAGTATGCAAATAGATGCTTCCAGAAACAGTTATTTTGCAGATTGTGCAGAGCCTGCTGGTGGCATAGAATGTTCACCCACCAGGCAGCCCTCCGCAGGTGTGACGCACTGCTTGTTGATACATGCAAGTCCTTGCACAGCGATGTCCTTGCACAGAAATGTCCCCTGAGTGTACCTATCACACCTGCTTTAACTGTTGCATTTTGTCAGCTTCCTCTCACTGTGTACTTCTCTGCACAATATTGTGAGAGTTTTATCACTTTATGGCATTCTAGTGTCCCCCAGAGACTCGCTTTGCTGCTACTGCTAAGTCGCTTCAGTCGTGTCCGACTCTGTGTGACCCCGTAGACGGCAGCCCACCAGGCTCCCCCGTCCCTGGGATTCTCCAGGCAAGAACACTGGAGTGGGTTGCCATTTCCTTCTCCACTGCATGAAAGGGAAAAGTGAAAGGGAAGTCGCTCAGTCGTGTCCGACTCTAGCAACCTCATGGACTGCAGCCCACCAGGCACCTCTGTCCATGGGATTTTTCAGGCAAGAGTACCGGAGTGGGATGCCATCGCCTTCTCTGCACATTGTACTTCTTTGCACAATATTGTGAGAGTTTTCAGCTTTTATCACTTTATGGCATTCTAGTGTCCCCCAGAGACTCGATTTAGACAGACTTAATTATAAAAAAGTAAAAGAATGATCTTGCTGCTAAGGTTGTGATATTTTACACCTATGACTGTAAGACACCAATTACCAAGATACACATGCATCAGATAACAGCCACCACTCTTACTTAGCTGGTCTGTGTATCAGGAATCATGCCAGGTGACTTTCCACACTTTCTTTCTTACCGTCTCAGAAGCCCAGCAGGATGGGCATCTCTGGTCTCTTGTCCAGAGAGCTGTGGCCCGAGCCCATCGTGAGACCGATCCTCAGCTCTGCCTGGAGGGACCCGGGTTCCAGGTGTCTCTGCAGCTCTGCAGCCTGGGCTATGACAGGAAGTGGACTTGGAGATGCTGCTGAGACATTTCACTTTGTGTTCCCATCACTGAGAGGTCTGGTTTCTTATCCTCTTTGAGTTCTGATGTCATCTGATGTAAGTGCTTTAATGTCTGTCTCAGTCACATCGGGCAGTGACCTTGCCTAGAGAAGACCATCGCTTTTCTTCTACTTTTTGTTTAAAAAGTGCTTTTCAGGGAGCATTGGATTTTCAAGACCAGCAGACAGTAATGCAGGAGTGGCCTGGGAAAGGCCGCTTCACTTTGGCATGAACTCTGGGTTGTGTCTCCTACTTACTTTTCTGACTTACTTCAGATGTTCAGCCAGATGGCCAAGTCGAGGGGTGGGGAGTGGCAGCCAGTCATTGCCCGTTGCGTGAGAGGTCACTGAAGGAGGGTGGGCAGCTCGACCTGGGTTCTCGGTGGGGGCGCAGGGGCAGCCAAGAGGCAGGTGAGGCTGTGCTGGAGTCTGGGCTCTGCCCTTGCTGTCTGGGGAAGCTGGCAGTTCCTTGTTTGAGTCTCAGTTTTCACACCCGATTGACGGCGTGGTCATATCTTTCCTTAGATAACATTCTAAGTGTCACGTGAAACAGTGGCATACAGGGGACTGAGCAGAACCCTGATGTCTGGTGTGTGTTTGAGGAGTATGGGTCCCCAGCCTCCCTTGCCTCCCCGCTCCTCCCACCGAGCATACTGGCGTGGTGTTTGCCGAGGTCGGGCACAGGGACCCAACCGCATCCTCAGCCCTGGTGCAGCAGAGGTACCCCACAAATATTTGTCGAGTGAATATAACCTCTAATTTGGTCGTTGCCATGGACTACAGGGCAAAAATACAAAAAAACTATACTGGAACAATGTGCTTGATTTTTCTTTCTTTTTTTTTTTTAAATGCATCACTGCTCCTTCAGCCTTAAGGAAGATGTTTACAGATACTTCTGTGTTTTGTTTTTTCAGTGCCTGAAACAGTATGTGGAGCTCTTGATCAAAGAAGGATTAGAAACTGCGATTAGCTGTCCAGATGCTGCCTGCCCCAAACAGGGCCACCTGCAGGAGAACGAGGCACGTATGGCTGGGGAAATCGGGGTGCACGTGCGGGGGCTCCCCAGTGAGTCGGGGGTCCCAGGCTCTGTCCAGGATGACCTGGCATTGTGTGCTAGCCCTCAAATGGTTAGACTCCTTTTTCTTCTGTTTCTTCCCTTAGATTGAGTGCATGGTGGCGGCTGAAATTATGCAAAGATACAAAAAGCTACAGTTCGAAAGAGGTAGGTGCCTCGGTGTCGCAGACGCTTACAACTCCTGTGACTGAATCCAGTGTATAAACTGGGGGGAGTGCTTCGGGGGGGTGCCACTCTGCATCATTGGATGCAGTACACGTGAAAACATTGATGTAAATTAGCCTTCTGAAGCTTGGCTGTCATTTGAGTTTTCTGCAGAGCTCACAGTTGAATGGCCTCTATTGGGGGGGCTCTAGTTGGTAGCAGGAAAGATCCATGGAACAGCTTGCTTCTAGGGATCTGGGATTATGGGGGTGGTTTAAAGAAACCCTCATGGAGTGTTATTCTCCAGCCAGGTTAAGGCCTAACAGTCTGAGGAGTAATTCTTTGGCCGTCACAGAATTTAAAAGATAGGAATCCTTGGAAGGAAGTCCCGAGGTCAGACAGGGTGGAATGGTGATGGTCACCACCCTGACCACAGGTCTGTTGCCCACACTGTCTACTGCACGCCGATGGGGCCAGTAGGTGCTGGGGTCTTGTCTCACTAAGCCTTACAGCTGTCCAACAGAGTTGCCTGTTAGCTGACACCCGCAGAGGCTAACTAATGTGCCCTGGTTTCCGTCTCTGGTGGGTGGAAAGGCATGGATCAGGTCCCCCCCGCCTCGCCCCTGCAGGGTCCCACCCTCTCCTCCTGGCTGCAGCCAGGCTGCTTCAGTGTTAAGACACATTGATTGCCTGGTGGATCTTTGTCATTGCTGTCTGAAATGCGCCATGTCCGTGTGTGTGTGTGTTAGTCGCTCAGTTATGTCCGACTCTTTACGACCCCATGGACTGTAGCCCTCCAGGCTCCTCTGTCCATGGGATTCTCCAGGCAAGAACACTGGAGTGGGTCGCCATTCCCTTCTCCAGGGGATCTTCCCGGCCTAGGCATTGAACCCAGATCTTCCACATTGCAGGCAGATTCTTTACTTGTCTGAGCCACCAGGGAAGCCCCATGCCGGATTCATAAGATGGTATTATTCTGTGGATTTTGTTTGATCTTGTTTTCATATCTCTTCTGGATCTTGGGCTCGTCTGAAAAGAAGCAGAATAACAGACATCTGTAGACAATGTTCTGTATGTAAGACTTTATCGTGGAGATGCTGTATCTGGATTCTGTAATTTCCGGATGGGTTATTGAGCAACTGCTGTCTGCTCCCCACTCTTCCTGGATGGGTTCTTAGTGATCTCCTGAATCGGGCGTTCATGAGAGATGAGCACACCCCCGGGCTTCATGTTTACAGGAAAACACTGTCAGGATGGGAATGGAATGCGGAATAGACCAGAGCAGTGTGTCCAGAGACGCTTGTTTAGCTGAATGTGGAAAGTTTTTTTCTCCTTTTTTTTTTTTAAGAAATGCTAAAGATAGCTGCATTTCCTCTTGAGACTCACTTTTCAAGGCAAAAAGAAAAAAAAACGTAATGTGTGGCCAACCTAAAAATATCATACAGGAGTTCTGATAACGTTGAAACTTGTTTTCAAGAGCTTATTTATTGAAATGCCATATATTCTTTGGTTTGGGGCAGTTTATAGCTTAAATATATGGCCATATGACACAAAAGTTGGTATGTAGAGCTATAAATTTGATTAATTTTGATTTCTGAGGCTGTGAGCCTCTTCTGAAAACATTTTCCAGAGGGAATCTTGACAGAAACTGGCAGTTATTTGGGTTAGAAGAAAATGAACTTTCTATGACATTGAATTTTAAAATGCAGCTGGGTAAATGTTCCTACCTAATAATTTTAACTGTTGTTATTTCTTCTGTACTTTGGCTTAGTCAAAGAAGATTTTTTTTTTTTCTTTTGCATAGTAATGAACCCAACTTAACTTAGGTTAAAAAAATATCTCTCAAAACGATCACTTTAGAATATTTTGCTAGCGTTGTGTTCAAAGCACCAAAAAAATAAAAAAAGGACTCAGACTTAATAGGACCAGAGAGCTGTCTGAATGGAATATGAAAATGTTAGACCTGAAACATGGCTATTAATTATAGCCAGTCACTGAGCAAATGGACTGGTCACAGCAAACACCCTTTTCCAACAACACAAGAGAAGACTCTACACATGGACATCACCAGATGGTCGACACTGAAATCAGACTGATTATACTTGTGCAGCCAAAGATGGAGAAGCTCTATACAGTCAGCAAAAACAAGACCGGGAGCTAACTGTGGCTCAGATCATGAACTCCTTATTGCCAAATTCAACTTAAATTGAAGAAAGTAGGGAAAACTGCTAGACCATTCAGGTATGACCTAAATCAAATCCCTTATGATTATACAGTGGAAGTGAGAAATAGATTCAGGGGATTAGCTCTGATAGAGTGCCTGAAGATCTATGGACGGAGGCTTGTGACATTGTACAGGAGGCTGTGATCAAGACCATCCCCAAGAAAAAGAAATGCAAAAAGGCAAAATGGTTGTCTGAGGAGGCCTTACAAATAGTCGTGAAAAGAAGAGAAGCGAAAGACATAGGAGAAAAGGAAAGAGATACCCATTTGAATGCAGAGTTCCAAAGAATAGCAAGGAGAGATAAGAAAGCCTTCCTCAGTGATCAACGCAAAGAAATAGAGGAAAGTAATAGAATGGGAAAGACTAGAGATCTCTTCAAGAAAATTAGAGATAGCAAGGGAAAATTTCATACAAAGATGGGCACAATAAAGGACAGAAATGGTATGGACCTAACAGAAGCAGAAGATATTAAGAAGAGGTGGCAAGAATACACAGAACTATACAAAAAAGATCTTCATGACCCAGATAATCATGATGGTGTGATCACTCACCTAGAGCCAGACATCTTGGAATGCGAAGTCAAGTGGGCCTTAGAAAGCATCACTATGAACAAAGCTAGTGGTCTATTGAGCTATTTCAGATCCTAAAAGATGCTGCTGTGAAAGTGCTGCACTCAATATGCCAGCAAATTTGGAAAACTCAGCAGTGGCCACAGGACTGGAAAAGATCACTTTCTGTTCCAATCCCAAAGAAAGGCAATGCCAAGGAATGCTCAAACTACCGCACAATTGCACTCATCTCACACACTAGCAACGTAATGCTCATAAATATACAAGCTAGGCTTCAGCACTGTGTGAACCATGAAATTCCAGATGTTCATGCTGGATTTAGAAAAGGCAAAAGATGCAGAGATCAAATTGCCAACATCCGTTGGGTCATCGAAAAAGTGAGAGAGTTCCAGAAAAGCATCTATTTCTGCTTTATTGACTATGCCAGAGCCTTTGACTGTGTGGATCACAACAAACTGTGGAAAATTCTGAAAGATATGGAAATACCAGACCACCTGACCTACCTCTTGAGAAATCTGTATGCAGCTCAGGAAGCAACAGTTAGAACTGGACATGGAACAACAAACTGGTTCCAAATAGGAAAAGGAGTACATCGAGGCTGCATATTGTCACCGTGCTTATTTAACTTATATGCAGAGTCCATCATGTGAAATGCTGGACTGGATGAAGCACAAACTGGAATCAGGATTGCTGGGAGAAATATCAATAACCTCAGATATGAAGATGACACCACAGTTATGGTAGAAAGCAAAGAAGAACTAAAGAGCCTTTTGATGAAAGTGAAAGAAGAGAGTGAAAAAGTCAGCTTAAAACTCAATATTCAGAAAACTACAATCATGGCATCTGGTCCCATCACTTCAGGGGAAGTAGATGGGGAAACAGTGAGAGACTTTATTTTGGGGGGCCCCCAAATCACTGCAGATGGTGACTGCAGCCATGAAATTAAAAGATGCTTGATCCTTGGAAGAAAAGTTATGACCAAACTATACAGCATATTAAAAAGCAGAGATATCACTTTGCCAACAAAGGTCCTTTTAGTCAAAGCTATGGTTTTTCCAGTAGTCATGTATGGATGTGAGAGTTGGACTATAGAGAAAGCTAAGGGCAGAAGAATTGATGCTTTTGAACTGTGGTGTTGGAGAAGATTCTTGAGAGTCCCTTGGACTGCAAGGAGGTCCAACCAGTCCATTTTAAAGGAGATCAATCCTGAATATTCATTGGAAGGACTGATGCTGAAGCTGAAACTGCAATACTTTGTCCACCTGATGCAAAGAACTGACTCATTTGAAAAGAGCCTGATACTGGAAAAGATTGAAGGCAGGAGAAGGGGATGACAGAGGATGAGATGGTTGGATGGCATCAGCAACTCATCGGACATGAGTTTGAGTAAACTCTGGGAGTTAGTGATGGACAGGGAGGCCTGGCATGCCACAGTCCATGAGGTCACAAAGAGTTGGACTGGACTGAGTGACTAAATTGAACTGAACTGAGCAAATTCTAGATAGGATCAGTGAAGCAGTTTTCAATTTGCTCTCTCCCTTCGAAAAGTGAAAGTGAAGTCGCTCAGTCATGTCCAACTCTTTGGGATCCTATGGACTGTAGCCTACCAGGCTCCTCCCTCCATGGGATTCTCCAGGCAAGAGTACTGGAGTGGGTTGCCATTTCCTTCTCCAGGGGATCTTCCCGACCCAGGGATCAAACTCGGGTTTCCCACATTCCAGGCAGACGCTTTAACCTCTGAGCCACCGGGGAAGCCCTTTGAAGTCACCTTCAAATGAGGATGGTGACTGGTGGAGAAGTGACAGTCTATATCATCTTCCGACAATGTTTAGTTACTAAAAAGTGCTATGGTCACGGTTCCAATACTCCCTCCATTTGTACGTCTCATGTCAGAGCCTTATTTTAACCTGAGTGTCCCCACTCTTCCAGCCAGGGTCCTTGGGGAGCAGGACGCTGAGAGGGAGGTTCTGGGAGGAGGTCTGTTGTGTACACTCTGTCTGCCAGCTGTAAGATCTCCAAAGCTGGGAGCTACAGGCTCCCCGGGAAGGTCATGCCCCATGGCGTTACACACGAGTTCCTTTTTGGACACTGGCCGGGCCATGGTGCACTGTTTGCTTACATTTCCGGGTCAGTGGGAGCTGGAGCAGCATGAGAAGGAACGGAGGACCCACTGCCCTGCACAGCGTGTTTAAGAAAGAACACCTTTTACAAGAGTCTTGGGCTTTTTGATGAGTATGACTGTTAGGGACTTACTTTATTTTTATTGATGTATCTGTCTTGGGGAGAGGGGAGCTAAGATTTGTTTCTTCATCTTGTGCCAGAAAATATACTTCTTGCTTTGTTTGAAAATATATTAGGTACAAATATGTGCATGTATACATACTAGATACAATGTGTATAATATTTATAACATATTGGCTATAATGTATCTAATGTATAGTATATCGATGTGATAGTATATATATTGTATATATAGTATATATAAATATATAGATGTGATGGATAAATAGGTAGATAGGCAGACAGACATCGATATGTATGCATAAACACATCCTGGAAAGAAAAGCTGTGCTGGTGGCCAGTGTGGATCTTCCTATTGGTTGTGTCCCATCTTGCACACCCAGCGGGCAGACTCCAGCAGCAGAGGGATCTTGTAGAATTTTAATAGACGTCCGAGAGCAGAGCTGGGCTGTGCTTTTGGGGTGGGGGGTGCCAGCAGCACTGAGAGAGGGGGGCTCTGAGCTAGCAGCTCAGTGGGGCAGGGTGTTTGCCCTCCGCCTGCCGCAGGGAGTCTCTCCCGTGGGGATGGGCAGTGTCCTCTCACAGCTCCAAGAGGACACAAGTCACACGATGCAAGTAGTTACCATGGAAACACTAACTAGGTCTCCTCTGCTGCGCACCGCATCCTATAATCAGGGCTACATGTGTGGCGCTGAGAGGAGTGACCGAGAGATGCTGCCCAACAGTGACAGGCAGGAAGAGACCTTGGAAAAGCTGGTTGCCTCCTCTTGGCACAGGCTGCTGAGAGCAGGAAGGGGGCACCATGGAGACTGGAAGGACCTGAACTGGGCAGTCCCTTTAGGGGCTCAGGTGGACCCGCATTGAACCCTCTGTCAAGTCAGCCAGGAAGCCGACCCAGCGGAGGATGTAGCTTATCTGCACGCATCCTGCCATCTTTGCAGACTGAACACCCACATCCTGCAATGCCGTCCTTGCGGGGGCCGTGCCTGTGGGGGCCCTGTGATGTAGGTGAGGCAGGTCCGGGTTCACCCAGCCCAGAGCCAGAACTGGTGGTAGAGAAATCCAGATAGGGGCAGGGGAGGGCCGCCAGATAAAAGGCACAGCGCTCTGGGGGAGCAGCCTTTAGCATTTACTTCCCCCTACCCCCTGTGCCCCAGGGCACCGTTCATCCCTCCATCCTTCTTTCTCCTGCCCTCTCAGCCCAGGAACCCGCAGACCGCTGTCCCCACACGCGTGCATTTACCCCACAAAACCACCTCCTCGGATCTGGCAGCCAGGAACAGTCTTACAAAAGCAAACACTCTCAGCTCATGACAAGGCTTCGTTTTACACATTCACTCACCACTGAGGCCTCAGGAGGATTTTACCTTATTAACATGAACATCGATGAGAAAGTACCACATTTTCCTGGATGCCAGAGTTCCTTTGTATCAGCAAGTCTTCTAAACCTTCTGCTGGACCTACTGGTTTGATAGTTTTTGTACTATTGATTGTGTTCAGTTGCTTTAGTCGTATCCAACTCTTTGCGACCCTAGGGACCATACTCCATCAGGCTCCTCTATCCATGGGATTCTTCAGTCAAGAACATTGGAGTGGGCTGCCATGCCCTTCTCTGGGAGCTCTTCCTGACTCAGGGATCAAACTTGCATCTGCCTGTATCTCCTGCATTGCAGGCAGATTCTTTACCCACTAAGCCACCTGGGAAGCCCCTAGGTGCTATTGATTAATTCACCTTTTTAAAATAGGGTAGGAGTCAGCCAACCATGGCTGGTGAACCAAATCTGCCTGGCCCCTGGCTTGGCATTGTAAATAAAGTTTTATTGAAACACTCCTTTATAGATCAACACAGCTGCTTTTGTACTTCCTAAGTAGAGCTGAGTAGCTGGATGGAGACCTCGTGGCCTTTAAAGACTGAAATACTCACCGTCAGAATTAGATGATAAGGTGTTTTTCAGTCTGTTGGTACCCGACAGGAACTTGAGGGCTGAATCTGGCTTCCAGTTCAGGGAACGTGGCAAACACACGCCTGTTGAGGGGCAGCCCAGCCCACCTGCAGCCCATGACAGCCGCAGCCTGCTGGGGGTCCCAATGTCTACACATTCCATCTCTGATGTGGGTGAACTGGCCCACTCTGGCACTGGCCAGTCACATGGCCGAGAAGAGCCCTTCATTGCTTTTAGGTTCACAGCGAAATACAGTCCGTTCCTTCTCAAGAGTGACCCTGGGAACAGCTTGCAAATCAGTGGCCGACTTGGAGGCCTTTGCAAACACCCTGTAATTCTTTGGCCTCCTCGCCTTTTGGCCTGGCATCAGCATCCGTGTGGGTTCCGGTTGGGTGCTCCCTCCCGCCGCCCAGCACTGAGAGTCCAGTCACACTGGACAGAGGGCCCAGGGGACCCATCATCAGGCTCACTGTGGTGGTGTGGGCAGCTCAGGACCCTTTATTTAAAGAAATGTGAGATGTGGACACAGATGTGAAGGCATGTGAGTGTCACAGGGTCTTGTTTTTCAAAATCAGCTTTCTCACTAATTTCATTAAATCAGGCTCCACTTCAGAGGGAAAACTGGCTGTCGAAGAATGAATTTCACACAGTCCTTAGCTCAGGGCTTTGATGTGAATTTGGGATGGAAACCGTTGTAGGCGGATGGGCCCTTTGATGAGAAGAGCCAGCCATCTCCTATTCATCTTATCCTTCCATCCTTACCCAACATTTTGGGGTGCCCACAGCATATCCCGTCCAAGGCTGTGAGACTTCAGATGGGTTGCTGTGGCAACACCATGTCTCAGGGCAGGCAGGTGGGGGCAGGAGGCACTGGCTGGACCGTGGGGTTCCCAGGATGGGGCTCTGGAGCCTTGAGGACTCTGGGGGTACTTGGGGGTTTGCTCTTCCCCCATGTGAGTGGGCTGGGGAGTGGGGAGTGGCTGGAGGGAGGAGGGGCCGAGGGGCCCCCAGGTGGGTCCCAGATCCTAAAGTTCATGTTATGTCTGACCTTGATTTTCTTTTCTCCCTTAAATACGAGAAGCTGTGTGCTGACTTGTCCATCTGTCCTAAGCCTCGCCAGTTCCCTGGTCCTGCAGACTCTGATTCGCCCATTTTTTCTCTTTGTGTCAGAGGTGCTCCTGGACCCCTGTCGGACTTGGTGCCCAGCGTCTACATGCCAGGCGGTGTGCCAGCTCCAGGAGATGGGGCTGCACACCCCCCAGCTGGTCCAGTGCAAAGCCTGTGACACGGAGTTCTGCTCTGCCTGCAAAGCCAGCTGGCACCCCGGCCAGGGTTGCCCGGAGACCATGCCCATCACCTTCCTTCCCGGGGAGACCAGGTACCTTCCAGCGTGTCTTACCTGGTCACCTTGTACTAATGAATGAAACAGAACCTGTTAAACTGGTGCACGCCTCGCAGTGCAAGAGTCTCAAGCTTAGGAAGACCCCAAGGGTATAATCGTTTGTTGTTGGTGGTGGTTTAGTCACTGTGTCTGACTCTTGTGACCCCGTGACTGTATTCTGCCAGGCTCCTCTGTCCATGGGGTTTACCAGGCAAGAAACCCAGAGTGGGTTGCCATTTCCTTTTTCAGGGGATCTTCCCGATCTAGGGATCAAACCTGCGTCTCCTGCATTGCAGGTGGTCTCCTGTGTTGCAGGCGGATGCTTTACTGCTACGCCACCAGGGAAAGCTGGGTAATTGTTTGGAAGCTCACTGGTCCTCAGATAACCGTGTAAAGTGATGATGTATTTAACCCTTACAGTGACTATGACACTCAGAATGCATTCAAAATGCCAGAATTTGCTCTCAATTTCAGTGAATCTCTACTCATAAATGCTTTAGGTTCTGCACAATCTGCTCAGTTCTGTGGAGAATCACATTCCCCTTGGTAAATGCCATGAGTTCATAACAATATAGCAAATTCACCCCATAATCAGTGAATCTGAACCACTTCTTCAGATGACTCTGCATTTTCAGCTGACATAAAATTTAACAGCATGGGCTGGGTATCCTTCTACAGTTAAACCTAGAAGCATACCTAGGTTGTCATTTTGTGAGCAGCATAGAACCCTCGCTGCCACTTACTGGGCACTTCACACAGGCTTGCCCTGCCCAGTGCCCTTCATGCATAATCCCGTCTGCCAAACTCACACCAGCCAGAAGCTGGGGCTCAGAGAGGTTGCCACCCTGCCTGTGTGCAGAAGAGCTACACTTGAACTCAGGCTTCAGTCCGTCCATGCTCACCTCTGTGGCCTGCCCAGACCTTTCAGGAAAACGATTTTGTACAGACACCAAGTAGATCTAAGTAAATGATTAGCATGTGTGTGTTTTAAACATTTTTTTTCCTTGATAATAACAAAGAGCATACTATGTATTATTAACCTTTTGGAAAGTATATGAATATATGAATAAGGACATAAAATTAGACCTCCCTTCTAAGCCTCTGCCCTGTTTCTTTGGTTTGTCTGTACACATCTAAATTTAGATCTGTGCTGACATTGCTCATTTTTTCCCCCATAGTTGCTGATTCAGTTTTTTCTCTCTCTCTCTTTTTTTTTTTTTTTTTGGTGATTATTTTCCAGAGTTTGAGATTCTTTGGTTTTGACTTATTTCACTTAATAGCAAGTGACCTCATAACAGCCCACTGCAGTATTCTTGTTTGGGAAATCCCGTGGACAGAGGGGCCTGGTGGTTGACAGTCCCTGAGGTCTTAGAGGGTCGGACACGACTGAGCACACCCAACCTCAGCCCCTAGCTAGTTGAGCTCGTGATTCTGGGGTGGCCCCTGCTGGCAGGTCACCCCGCAGCCTCCGAGCACAGCCTGACAGGGTCTCTCCTGCTTCAGCTCTGCTTTCAAGCTGGACGAGGACGACGCGCCCATCAAACGCTGCCCCAAGTGCAAGGTCTACATCGAGCGGGACGAAGGCTGTGCCCAGATGATGTGTAAGAACTGCAAACATGCCTTCTGCTGGTACTGCCTCGAGTCCCTGGATGTGAGTACCAGTTGGGTGGTGGGGCGCTTCACGGGGCAGGCTGAGCAGGAGGTGTGGCCCAGCCGCTGCACAGCAACTAAAGGGGCGCTGCTGGGCCATGGAAGTCACGCCGTCAGGGGGCGCTCCTGGGCCACGGAAGTCGTGCCGCCAGGGGGCGCTCCTGGGCCATGGAAGTCACGCCGTCAGGTGCTTACTCTGTGCCTGTGAAAATACGAGTTCCTGAGATGCAGTGGTGTCAGAAGACGGGAATTGGTGCAGGAGCTCCGAGAGCGCAGGGCGGGCTTCAGCCTCGGTTTTCAAGGAGTGGGTAGATCTCAGCATCTTAGGTTTCTGACTGTGGGGCTGTCTTACCTCAGGCTTGAACCAGAATCATCCCCGCCACCAGGGAGCTGAAACTGGCTGCTGATCTCTTGGATGTGGGGGCTGGATGTCTGAGTGCCGGCGGGCTTGGGTTTGGGACCGTCTTCCTGGTGTGCAGGTGGCCGCCTTCTTGCCGCGGCCTCACCTTGCAGAGAGAGGACCCTCTGGACCCTTTCCTGTTCCTCCAAGGATACGAATTCCATCGTGGGGGCTGCAGCCTCGTGACCTCATCTGAACCTGGTTACCTCCCAAAGGCCCCGCTTCCAAATCCCATCACACTGGGCATTAGGGCTTCCCCATAGGAGTTTTGGGTAGGGGGAAACACAAGCAGTCCATTGCAGGGACCATTCCTGGAAGAGCAAGGATGAGAGGGCCGTGGATGCCAGGGACAGAGCAGTTGCTTCAGTGACAGTTGTGTCGCCTGCAGGGCCGAGGAACACAGGACCCTCTGCCGTCTGGCCTCATGTGGCCACCTTCTCCCAGATGTACCTTGCGGTGTCTGTTTCACAGGGAGATCCTGCCAGGTGTGCTAGGCTTGCTGCATCTCAAGTCCCTGCCTTTTCTGGAGCTCCCAGGCCTAAGGCAGACCATACTTTTTTCCAGCTTCCTGTTCACTTTCTCATCTGTATCAGGAGAGGGCATCTTGCCAACATGATGACATTATGACTCCAATTTTATAAGAGTTTGTTTGTACATCTGTTCCTACAGTGTTAGTGGCTTAGTCATGTCCGACTCTTTGTGACCGCATGGACTATGGCTTCTGGAGAATGGGATTCTCCACGCCAGAATACTGGAGTGGGTTTCCATTGCCTTCTCCAGGGGATCTTCCTGACCCAGGGATCGAACCCGGGGCTCCTGCACTGCAGGCAGATCCTTTACCATCTGAGCCACCCATGATCAAATAGAACTAATCATCTATTAAAATAATTGTAGCTGGTGACAGTCAAAGCCTATTGAATCATATATCATAAAGGGATGGCTTTATATTTATCTGTCCTTTACAGCCAGAGAAGGCAATGGCACCCCACTCCAGTACTCTTGCCTGGAGAATCCCATGGATGGAGGAGCCTGGTAGGCTACAGTCCATGGGGTCACTAAGAGTCGGACACGACTGAGCGACTTCACTTTCACTTTTAACTTTCATGCATTGGAGAAGGAAATGGCAACCCACTCCAATATTCTTGCCTGGAGAATCCCAGGGACAGAGGAGCCTGTTGGGCTGTGCCCTCTATGGGGTCACACAGAGTTGGACATGTCTGACGCGACTTACAGCAGCAGTCCTTTACAGCAAAGGTGTGTCCTGGATGGATCCAGCCCACCCCATAATAGTATTAAGATTTAATTAGAATAAAAGGAGGCCAGAACGGCCCCATGTTTACCTTAATGGGAGCTCACTTGTCTGACAACTGCTCCTTCTCATCTTGACCATCTGCAGTCAGAGCACCATGTCTGGGTGAGTCTCCTATTGAGAGGTTATTGCAGGTGATTCAGCTTTTTACATCCTTGCAGAGAAGGGTCAACTCAGGCCGCACAGTTGAAGGAGAAAGAATTCTTAACAGTGTGCAAAGTGGCAGAACTTTGAAAGTTTGCCTGTCCCAAGATGCACAGGTCTAGAGACTGTCAAGAAGAAAATTAATATCTGTTTGAGATGGACGCTTGAATAAGCTAACAGGTCTGTAATTCAAAGGCCACCTATAAAAATATTAGACAGATTGCTTCTTTCTGGTTTTTTCTTTCGAAAAGCCTGTTGTCCCTTTGTTAACTTAAAATCACTAAATGTATAGGAGATCATTGTGTAACGGAACAAATCTGGAGAGTATATTGCCGTCTTTCTGTCCTGGAGGTTTCCTTTTCCTTTCCTAAGCAAGTTTAATAAATCACTTGGGAAGGTTAATTTTCTTTAACTTAAAACCAATAATAGGTTTGTTCACTGACTTTGTGCAATGGGAAGGGGATATTTAAAATGATATCTGAAGCATTACCAAGTCCTTATGGTCTTCAAAGTCTATATGTATATGTATATGTATATATATATGTATATATGTATGTATATGTATATGTATACATATATGTATGTATATGTATATGTATACATATATGTATGTATATGTATATGTATACATATATGTATGTATATGTATACGTATATGGGGCTTCCCTAATGGCTCAGTGGTGTGGAATCTGCCTGCAATGCAGAACTGGGTTCGATCCCTGGGTCAGGAAGATCCCCTGGAGAAGGAAATGGATACACACTCCAGTGTTCTTCCCTGGAGAATTCCATGGACAGAGGAGCCTGAAAGGCTTACAGTCCATGGGGCTGCAAAGAGCCAGACATCACTTAGCGACTAACACTTTCCAGTCTAGACATAGTCTCTCTGTATATCGGGAAGGTCCTCTGGAGGAAGACATGGCAACCGACTCCAGTATTCTGGCCTGGAGAATCTTATGGACAAAGGAGCCAGGCAGGCTACAATCAGCAGCGTTGCAAAGAGTCAGACACGACTGAAGTGACTTAGCACATAGTCTTCTATATTATATAATTCTATATATCATACATAGTCTCTCTATTATATAAATATATGATATATAATTTTACACTTCACTGTATTTTTTTTTGAAAACTGATCATTAATTTATATTATATTATCTACTGTCTATCCTGCTATTTCCCATTCCTTGTCAACTTTTCCTAAAAGGGAAAGGAAGTGAAACACCAGTTTTGACTACACGTTATCAAACCTCCCAGTGGATTCTGGGGGGAAGTATTAGATGTGGACAGACACAGAGCCTGACCTGCAGAGAGACCATAGCTTTGCTGTGACCTCTCCTGCGACCTTGACATCCCATTGACCTGTCTTCTTTGAGCCCAAGGCTGTTCGCTGTCTGCTCTGGTCTCTGGAGAGACACCCTGTCTGTCCCTCCGTGTGTCCGTCTGACTCAGTTCTAAAGCACACTTCCTGCCAGCAAGAGACCCCATTGTTTCCAGGCTCCCAGGGACCAAGGCAGCAATTTCCTCCTTGAAAGCCGGCATCCTTGGGGCCAGGAGCGTCCTGTTTTTCTCTGTAGATGAGCATTTGCTGCCTAGTGACCCTGTGGCCACAGAAAGCAGACCCTGAAGGACAGGGAATCTGCTCTGGGAAGGTCAGTCAAGGACAGTAGCCGTGACTACTGTAGCCATGAAAGTGTGTGAACCAGGTCTGGAAGCAACAGCATGTCCGGAGCGGAGGCGGAGCTGGTAGGTCTCCCATCTCTCCTGGGGAGTTTTCCTTCCCTGAACCAGCTCCTGAGCACCCCTGTGCCTCACGGAGTTACCCCTCATCTTCTGGCGCTGCCTTCCATCTTGGTCCTCAACCACCCACCCAGCTGGGCCCGGCCCCCAGTCCTCACAGGGGAGGCCCTGGACCACACCCGCTCATCTGCTGCACCGCTGGCCCCACAGTCACTGCTTACAGTCGGGGGCGGGGGGGCCCACTCACTCTCTTTCTTTTGGGGTGAGTGAATAGTTACTGTGTATGAAGTGATGGTCATATGCAGCCTCTGTGCTTTGCTCTGCATACCTGTTACTTCATCCAGCCATCCCCAACCTTTTTGGCTCTAGGGACCAGTTTCGTAGAAGATAGTTTTTCCGTGCACTGTGGTGGGAGGGTGGATGGTTTGGGGATGATTCAAGGGCATTACATTTATCGTGCATTTTATGATTATTGCATCAGCTCCCCCTTAGATCATCAGGCATCAGATTCTGGCATGACAGGTAGAATGATTATTTCCTGTTTTTAAGAAGCCCACGAAGGTTAGGGATCTTTTCCCAAAGCCCCAAAGGAGTGAGGAACAGACCCAGCATCCATTCTCGGGTCTTTCAGACTCCAAACCCCACCACGTGGGTTAGACTAGCCTCCGTCAGGCAGACCCAACTCAGAGTGGGACAGGAAGTCTCAGGCCTTCTGTGGTGGGGCTGCTCAGAGTTCATTCATCCATCTCTGAGCATCTGGCTGCCTGAGCTCTGTGGCCAGCTCCATTGTTTCTGCATCCACCCAGGAGCTTGATGTGGTTCCTCTGAACAATGTGAAGGAAATGTTCACGCTCACCGTCCACCTGGGTTCCTGGCAGGCCCTGCGGTGGTTATTCCCCAGGCCTTCGTTCAGGAACTTAAGGTCACAATGAAATCACTGTCACATTGTGAAAGCATCTTCCAGCGCTTTTGTCAGGGGGAAAGCTTTCGTTTTGTTCAGGAAACGTGCCGTGAGTGTCAACAGCTCTGCTCTGCATGAAGGGGGTGGGGGGGACTGCCAAATTGAGGCTGGCAGAGTCTGTGACCCCGAGGAGCTGGTGACCCCCCAATCGAGAAGCCCCCAGTAGCACTAGGTCCCTGTGGGCGGTGCCACAAGCCGGTGCGTGTAGGGTCTCCGGCAGCCCCTCCAGGGGTGGGGGGCTGGTCCCTGGGTCCAGGGGCGTCAAGGGTGTGGGCATAGCTGATGGAGAGTTCACCTACCAGGCAGAGGGCAGAGTGTGGGAGGCGGGCTGCCTCCAGAGAACAGGATGTGGTGAGGAAGAACGTGAGCTGTACATGGCCTGGGCCTGGCCGAGGTGGGGGCCGTGACCGGGGTCTCTGGGCCGAGATAGAGGTTGACCTCCATCACAGGGGCTCATGGCCCCCAAGCACTGGTCCACGGCAGGTTGATGAAGGTCACGCGGGGCGTCTGGACCCCGAGTCAGGAGCTGCAGTCCCCAAAGGCTTCCAGTGACTGTAACAAGCAACAGGGTTTGTGCAGCTTTGCCAGAGGAGATCCCTGCAGACTTCACAGCTGGGCGAGACAGCACAGTTCGCCTTGTGTTTCATAAGACAAATCTAGAGAATATCCGAGAGCCTCCGGAGCAAGACGTTATGAAGAGCAGCCTGGCAAAATGAGACCCCGGATGAAAAGTTAACCTCCATGGTATGTGAGTGAAAGAAAAGAGAATGAAGAGTTCAAGGAAGAGAGAGTGCCCAGTGGACACAAGTCATCAGAAACGGCTTTGAGAAGACATCCCCAGCCGGCCGAGCTGTGTGTTCATCTCTGCCTATGTTCTCCTGGACAGCTGAGGGGCTGGGACCGGGGGGTGAGGTGGGAGGTGGCAGGCTGGGCCGCCCACCTCCCGGGAAGGCATCTCACTACCACCCCCCCAAAACCAGAATTTCCTGCTGCTCCAGGACCCATTCAGGCTCCAGGAGGCTGACCTGTGAGGTCATCAGACTGGAGGCCGACGGTTCCCAGGACCAGAGGAGGGCTCCCGGGCAGTGTCACCCACGGGGATGCTAAGGGACACCACTGTGACCAGCTCTGCCCAGCTCCTCTTGGAATGGCCTCCTGTCTCAGACACGCTGGACCGGGCTTATTGCTCTTCTCTCAGAAAGAGGCTCTGCTCACGCTCTCGGTTACATGAGGAAGCAGCATGGGCCTTCCTTCTGTGCTCCTTGCTGGTGCTCCTGTTAATGGAGCAGACCGGTTTGTACAGAAGATGCCCTCCTGCACCTCGGTTCCTGCTCGCTTGGCGATGTAGTTAACGAGGCTGACATTGCTTCAGGGGCCCGACTCCAGGAGCCCCTGCTGGTCAGGTGAAGACTCCCAGGTGATTGGAGGTGGAGGTGGAGGTGTGGTGGGGGTGTGGTGGGGGTGGGTGCGGTGGGTGGGCAGGAGGTTTCCGCCAAATCGGAAGGGAGTCGCCTCTCAGTTCTAGACAGTCGGGTGAACTGTGGACGGAAGACTGGTCTCCAGCCAGCTCCTGAGCCGTGAGAACGTTTTCTGGTCTGAGCAGAGAAGAAGCACTTTCCGGGCAAGAAGGCTGGTGCTAGAGGCCGAGGATGGACCGTACACACACCGGAAGTCATCTCATCTGGGAGTAATTCTGACAGGGTGGCAGGAAGCCGGGAAGGCAGGGACTCCGGGGAAGAAAGCTCAGCCCCAGGGCTGCTAACGGCTCCCGGAGCGGCCAGCCTCTGACCTACTTCTTCAGAAGCCCTGCATCAGCGCGGATTCCTGAAGCCGGAGCCAGGCTTGGACGGGGGCCGAAGTGGGAGCAGGGCTCCCTCTCGTGGCCTGTGAGCCTTCGGTCCTGGAGGAGGGAGGGGGCCCAGGATGCTGGGTTGACCGCAGCCCTTTCCCGTGAACTCGCTTCCTATGCTGTTGTCTGTGTTCCTTTGTTTCCAGTGGTTTTTTTCTTTTCTTTTCTTTTCTTTTTTCATTTCAAAATAAGGTTTATTTGGAATGCTGCTGCTGCTGCTAAGTCACTTCAGTCATGTCCGACTCTGTGCAACCCCATAGACCGCAGCCCACCAGGCTACTCTGTCCCTGGGATTCTCCAGGCAAGAATACTGGAGTGGGTTGCCATTTCCTCCTTCATTATTTGGAATAACTTTCTTTAATAATTCTACATTTTTATTCTGGGGAATGCACAGGTATAGACAACACGGTCTTCACCATTTATTGAAAAGGTGTAGCTTTGTAGTAATTTTTGTATTAATTAGTTTTTTGTATTAGTTTTTGTATTAATTAGTTCTTTGTTTTAATAATTCTATATTTTTATTCTGGGGAATGCACAGGTATAAACAAAATGTTCTTTACCATTTATTGAAAACGTGTAATCTTTGTATTAATTATTTTTTGTATTTTTGTATTAATTAGTTTTTTGTATTCATTTTTGTATTAAGTAATTTTTTGTATTCATTATTGTATTAATTAGTCTTTGTATTAATTTAAAAAGATAAGCAGCTTCTTTCCTGTAGAGAATTCTCACCGCACTTGAACTCAGACTCTGGAGTACTCAGCAGAGAGGAGTCTGGAATGGCCAGCCAGAATCAGTTAGTCAGTTTTCTTTCCTCTCAATCAGATACTTGAGATAGGAACTCTAGTTCTAAACATTAGGAAAGAGAAGGACTATGACAGCCTGCTGCAAACTTCAGGAGCAGGCAGGATGCGCTGAGTGGAACGTGCCATCCCATCCACCTCTGTTCTTTCTCTCCCTCTGCAGGATGACTTCCTCCTGATCCATTATGATAAAGGGCCCTGCAGGAACAAGCTGGGCCACTCCAGGGCGTCTGTCATCTGGCATCGGACACAGGTAGGAGGCGGCATGCCTGGGGTTTTGATCTCGGGGACAGACACACACACACAGAGAGAGAGAGAGAGAGAGAGAGAGAGAGAGAGAGAGAGAGAAACAGGACCTGTGTGTGTCATTTCCAGAAGACTTGCCAGCTGGAGAAAGATCTCCCATATAGAAAAACAGCTAGTAAATGCGGTAGCTGCCAGAGTTTTTCCTGGACCGAGATTATGCTTTTGTTAGGCCTTTCTAACATGAATGGTGGTGGTGGTGGTTTAGTCGCTAAGTCATGTCCACCTCTTGCGATCCCATGGACTATAGCCTTCCAGGCTCCTCTGTTCATAGGATTCTCCAGGCAGGAATACCGGAGTGGGTTGCCATTTCCTTCTCTAGGGGATGTTGCTGACCAAGGAATCGAACCCAGGTCTCCTGCATTGCAGGCAGATTCCTTACCTAACATGAATACGCCCCATGTCTTAGCACGCGGTGGCTCTTCAACATCAGCCATCCGATTGCTTGTGCCTACTCCTGGCCTTGCTCGTGACCTACTGTGCATGGTCCGTCCTTTCTGGCTCTTATTGTAGAGCTTCCCATAGAGGCCCCGGGTGAGCGCGTTAGTCACAGGGAAGGGTGAGAAGGAAGGGATGGAAAGGTCCCCGCACCGTGATGTCTGTGCAGCTGGTCGGTGGGGTTACTCATACTTTCAGCAGATGTTTACTTCCTCCTGTGTGCCTGGCACTGTTCTAAGAGTTGGAAACTCTAGTGAAGGAGATCAATGGAGCTTTCCCTTATGGCCGCACATCTTCTGTAGGGACAGTGAGCCAGGAGCAGCATATGGTGTGAATTCAGATGTAGGGAAGGGGCGATTGGGAGGGGTCTTTAGATGGTGCGGCCCAGAAGGCTTCTTGGAGGTGGTGCCTATGGCCAAGGACTGAGGGATGGGGAGCTGTTGGTGGGAGTAGGTGGGACAGGGCAGAGGGAACTGTCCAGCCAGAGGAGGGACAGTTCATACAGGGGGACAGTCTAGGCAGAGGGGATAGAATTGGGCTGAAGGGCAGAAGTGTGGCATGGAGGTCCGTGCGGACAGAGCAGGAGGAGGTAGCAATGGTCAGAGATGATCAGGGTGGACCCCATGGGCATTGCAGGCCACGGTATGATGTTCAGGTAGGCTGCGGGCATGGAGGGAAGCCCCTGAGGGGACGAGCAGGCAGGCGTCAGTGCAGGCCAGCTCCTGGGGTAGGGAAGAGCTTCAGTGGGCTCCAGCCTTGTTCCCGGCACGTCTCAGCACAGCCCCGAGGCAGGCCATCTGGGAGTCGCAGGAACCGAGTCTCAGGCGGTTTCCTAGAAACAGAGACGGGCTGCCTGTAACTGTGCTTCTCCCGTGATCTCCACTGCAGACCCCCTGGCAGGGCCAACGGGTCTTTGGCCGGCCGATGGTAGATAGTCCGGCTTTGCACCTGTCCTCTCCGCCTGGTAGAGAGGCCGGTGCTGCAGACAGTGTGTCAATAAAGGCCCATGGCTGCATTCCAGGAAATCGCTTTTAAAAAGCAGGGGGTGGCATTGACTGGGATGCAAGCTGGGCAGTTCTGAGTGCACTAAAACCCATAAATTGGGCATTAAGTGGCTGAGTTGTGAGGTATGTAAGTTATAGCTCCATAAAGTTGTAAGAACAAAACAAAGCACAATGGACTGTGAACTCCATCCGGCCCGAGGGCCAGTCTGTTGACCTCGGTGTGAGAGTGGATTTGAGCTGCATTTTGCCTTCCGGGCCAGCACGGCCAGCGCCAGGGCTCCCCCGCCCTCTCTACACTGGAATAAGACACCGAACAACAGAAACAGACGCTTGCGCAGTTCTAGAGGCTAGGAGGCTGAAGTCGAGGTGTGGGCAGGGCCTCTCTCCCTTGGAACCTGTAGGAGGGTCCCCCTGCCTCTTCCAGCTCCAGGTGGGGCCCTGCGATCCCAGGTGTGTCCCTCTGGCACTTCACCTTGTCTCTGTGTCCAGACGTCCCTCTTGGTGAAGACACCAGTTGTAATGGATTAGGGTCCATCCTGGGAATGTCATCTTAACCTGATTCCCTCTGTAAAGAACTGAAGAGCCTCTTGATGCAAGTGGAAGAGGGGAGTGAAAAAGCTGGCTTAAAATTCAACAGTCAAAAAACTAAGATCATGGCATCCGGTACCCTCCCTTCATGGCAAATAGATGGGGAGAAAGTGGAAACAGTGATAGATTTTATTTTCTTGGGCTCCAAAATCACTTTAGAGACTCTTGGACAGAAAGGAGATCCAGCCAGTCAATCCTAAAGGAAATCAACCCTGAATATTCATTGGAAGGACTGATGCTGAAGCCCCAATACTTTGGCCACCTGAAGTGAAGAGCTGACTCATTTTAAAAGACCCTGATGCTGGGAAAGATTGCAGGCAGGAGGAGAAGGGGATGACAGAGGATGAGATGGTTGGATGGCATCACTGACTCTACAGACATGAGTTTGAGCAAGCTCCAGGAGTTAGTGATGGACAGGAAAGCCTAGTGTGCTGCAGTTCAGGGTCACAAAGAGTCAGACTGAACAACAGCAATCTCCGTAAAGACCCTGTTTCCAAACAAGGAGCTGTTTTCTCTCCTTCCCGTCTCTCCCAATGGCTGGAGCCACAGCGAGCTTCCCAGGAGTGCCTGAGTGCCGGTGGAGATTGTCACCCTGTCTGATTACAAGGCTGGGCTGTGTGGTCACACCTCAGCCCTCATGCCTGTTAATTCTCAGGAATGAGTCTCGTGTTTCCGGGGTTGTGAGCGGAGCTGATAACAGGCACTTGGAGAACAGGCCCTGAAGAAATGCAGAAACATGGACAGGGCTTCCCAGCCTCCATCATTGTTGAGGAAGAAGCCTGTGGACACCTCCCACCAGCTCCTCTTGCCCTCATCGGTCAGCACCTTCTAGGGGCAAATGCTCAGCGCCAGCTCTGAGCAACCCCTGGAGCCACGTGGATGAGGGGCACGCCCCTGATCTCAGGCTCCTCTCAGGGCTGGTGAAATTGAGCAGAGGCACCTTCAGTGTAAAAGCCCTCTAAACTCATCCACCCCCTGCCTTGAAACACACACACGCGCGGCCAGTGTTCTGAGAATTATCAGCGGGCCGTGGGGCGGGGGCGGGGGGCAGGCTACATTGTAGTTTTGGTCTCTTCTGCGGTGTCAGCTCTCCTGGGAGAGCCGTTTCAAGCTGCCAGGGTGATGCCATTGCATGGAGAGCTGGGGAGAGGCGTGGGAGCAGCCCCCTGTATCCTCAGACACAACCTCTCTGACCTGACCTCCAAGCATCCGGGCCATGGTGCAGCCGACACTCAGGCCACGTTCAGTGCCCAGTTTCAATGAACATAATGTGTTCCAGTCGTTCTACCCTCGCTTTGACTTGGCTTACCGCTACCAAGCCCTGGAGCTGTGTTGAAGAACTCTCTCTAGGGGAGAGGACTCAGAACCTCCTGGACTCCACTGGGCCAGTTTGTCCCATACTCACACATTGGACATTTGTGAAGGCAGAGACTCTGGGCTCTGCTTGGGGGCTGGTGATGGTCACACAGATCAGGCTCTGCCCTGATGAGTGGGTGCCTTGAGAAACAGTCTGAGTGGTTAACCACTCCTTTAAATCAGGGTTTGCCCGGGGTGAAGGGTCCTTGTTTCATGTGATTCCCTCTTTATCCTCTGTCCCCACGGTATATCATTTCTGTCTGACATGTTTATAAAATGCTAAGTGATGATTTTTGTTGTGAGATATTTGCTTCCTGTCCGATTCTTTTCTGTTGGCTGACTTCCTTCTGACTATACCTGTTTCCTCCTTTTATAATGGAAGTGGGTCCTGGCTGTTCGCCACTCAAAAGCCAATAAAGAGGCCAGGTTGGTTGGAAAGAAAGTTTGCTTTATTTTGGAAGTTGGCAATAGGGTGGGGTGGGAGGGCGAAGGGTGGACACCTGTCCAAAAGCTGGCTTTCCCCCCACCCTCAGCAATCAGGGGACACGAGCTTTTATACACAGAAGGAGGGAGCAGAAACAGCACAGTCAGCTCTCTCTGTCACCTTCACGTTGGTCATCGGTGGTCTGACCAGCGTCATCTTGATTGTTCTAAGTACAGTTAATCTTTAGTTCCAAGGTTGGTTGGTTCCCATCTCCTTGAGGACAGTTGTCAGAACTGTGGCAGCTCAGGTCATGACTGCAGTCCAGTCATCATGTAATAACTCCTCCACCAGGTGGGGGGGTCAGTATCTACAAGACAGCTCACAGGACACGGCTCCGAATATTATCTCTAGCCCTTGAGGAGGAACTGAAGGTCTTTGACTTTGCTTAATGCCTTAAATTGTTGTTTGGTCTCCTTTGATTGTTTCCCTTTGTTTCTGCGTAGTCTCACTTCTCTGATCAAACGTGTTCTTTGGCTAACATATTTCCACAAACAAAAGGCAGACAGAGGATGTAGGGCTGGGGCGAGGACCTTCAGGGTCCTGCTTTGTTTCACTGTCACCAATTGGGGATGACTGGGTAACCTAGCTGGTTCGACAGCACACCGAGAAAGAGGCAAGGTAGACAGAGTGAAAGCGGGGGTGTCTTATTGACCAAGAATGTGAGCATCTGGTCAAGGGTTTTGGTCTGTTTTTGATGCAAGCGTCCCTGGCTCCCTGGAGAATGAGAGTGTGTTCCCAGTGGCCGAGGTGGTTCAAAGTGCCCTGCAGATCAGCAATGCCTTCCTGTGGGTTTTACGTATTCTGAAATAGCCATGTGCGTGATTTTATCAGAGTGTGATCTGAATACAGACCTCACAATTGTACTACTGACGTTAAATTCAGACAAATGGACTTAGCTCTTCAGAAAGCATGGACCGTTATCATGAGCACAGTCTAATTTATAAACACCATGTGATGTGTGTGTGTGTGTGCGTGCACGTGTGTGTGCAGGTGTGTGCATGTGCCTGTGATAGTTTTCAGGTAAAATCAGAAGTCAAGGGACGCTTTTGCTCACCCTGCTGTGATGCTGTAGCACTGTAGCATATTATCATATTTCAGAGCTAATACTAACCCTCAGAGATGTTTTACTTCATTTGTTTATTTTATCATTGAGAAACTGCTTCCTAGGTGGCGCTAGTGGTATAGAACCTGCCTGCCAAGGCCGGAGACATAAGAGACACGGGTTCAATTCCTGGCTAGGGAAGATCCCCCGGAAGAAGGAAATGGCAGCCCACTCCAGTATTCTTGCCTGGAGAATCTCCATGGACAGGGGAGTCTCGCGGGCTCCAGTCCATGGGGTCGCAAAGAGTCCGACATGACTGAAGTGACTTAGCACGAAGCCCAGAGAGGTGAACACACTGAGTCAGAATTGGAACCACGAGCCCCTGGGTTTGCGTATTTACCGCTCTGAACACTAGGTGGCAGATGAACTCCACCTTCAGTTCAGATTCCCGCTGTAGCAGCTGATGGAGGGAGCCAGGTAAAGGGCAACCTCCCAGCTTCTTTGTCCAGCTTCCCTCCCTGATTTGAATGACAGCCTGTGTACACTTGAGGCTTATTTCCTTTGATATGTACTCATCCCTAGGGGTAAACGCATGTTTTAAACCAAATCAACATTTGTAACAGTACATGTTAGACTTTAAACTCCAGGAATAACACAGGTCTTATTGTTCAGTCACTCAGTCATGTTTGACTCTTGGTGACCCCATGGACTGCCGCGTGCCAGGCTCCCCTGTCCTTCACTATCTCCTGGAGTTTGCTCAAGCTCATGCCATATCATTTCTGGTCACTCCCTAATGCACCGGGGTATGCCTTTCTGCTCTCCCACATGGCGTGCCTTCTCCCAGTCATTCCTGTTTACCACCTGTCTCCTCGTAAGCCTTATGATCTCAGCCGTTTCCCGTTGCACACTCTTCTGCCCATGGCTCATGTATGTGTCTGGCTGTGGGTTTCCTTTACACCTGGAACCTGATAGCAGTTTTTGTAAACTGTATTATTATCAGCTTGTAATCATGCTGTCTTTCTACCAGACTGGGTGGTAGCCGAGAGCCAAGGTCTTATGTGCCTCTGTGTTTTCAGCATCTAATACAGTGTTGGGCTCAGAGGATGCTTGATGGCTAATTGAATCTGTAATTGAATGGATGTTTGGTTACTTTGATGAAAGGAGGGAAAGGGAAAGGAAGAAGAAAGGGGGGAAAGAGAGGGAGAATGAAAGGAAGGAAGTGAAGGGAAAGAACTATGGGCAGATGGATGGATGGGTGAGTGAATGATGGATAGATGGATGGTGGGTGGATGATGAGTGGGTGAATAAATGGGTTGATGGATGAATGGATGGATGATACAGGTTGTAGACAGATGGATAGATGGATGGACAAGTGGAAGGAGAGATGATGGACGTATGGAAAGATGGATGGATGTTGTGTGTATAATGGATGGATGGTTGGATGGACGGATGAGTGGGTGCATGGATGGCTGGCTGGATAGATGGTGGATATACGTGGGTGGATGATGGATAGATGGGTGGGTATAGGTGAATGTATGCATGTATGGATGGATGGGTGGATGGATGGACGGATAGATGAATGGATATAGGTGGATGGGTGGATAGAGGCAGAAGGATGGATGGCTGGATAGATGGTGGATATACGTGGGTGGATGATGGATAGATGGGTGGGTATAGGTGAATGTATGCATGTATGGATGGATGGGTGGATGGATGGACGGATAGGTGAATGGATATAGGTGGATGGGTGGATAGAGGCAGAAGGATGGATGGCTGGATAGATGGTGGATATACGTGGGTGGATGATGGATAGATGGGTGGGTATAGGTGAATGTATGCATGTATGGATGGATGGGTGGATGGAAGGACAGATAGATGGATGGATATAGGTGGATGGATGGATAGAGGTGGGTGGATGGATGGACAGATAGATGAATGGATATGGGTGGATATAGGTGGATGGGTGGATAGAGGCAGGAGGATGAATGGCTGGATAGATGGTGGATATACGTGGGTGGATGATGGATAGATGGGTGGGTATGGGTGAATGTATGCATGTATGGATGGATGGGTGGATGGATGGACGGATAGATGAATGGATATGGGTGGATATAGGTGGAAGGGTGGATCGAGGTGGGTGGATGGATGGATGGATAGACGAATGGATATGGGTGGATATATGTGGATGGGTGGATAGAGGCAGGAGGATGGATGGCTGGATAGATGGTGGATATACGTGGGTGGATGATGGATAGATGGGTGGGTATGGGTGAATGTATGCATGTATGGATGGATGGGTGGATGGATGGACGGATAGATGAATGGATATGGGTGGATAGAGGCGGGTGGATGGATGGACGGATAGACGAATGGATATAGGTGGATAGAGGTGGATGGGTGGATAGAGGTGGGTGGATGGATGGATGGATAGATAAATGGATATGGGTGGATAGAGGCAGGTGGATGGATGGGCGGATAGACGAATGGATATGGGTGGATGGGTGGATAGAGGCGGGTGGATGGAGGGCTTGGTGGGTGGATGGTGGCTGAGTGGGTGGTTGTGTGGCTCATACCTGTGGAGCCTGCGGGCCAGCCCCCTCACCCTCTGCTCCTGTCTCCGCCTTGCAGGTCGTGGGCATCTTCGCTGGCTTCGGGCTCCTGCTCCTGGTGGCCTCCCCTTTCCTGCTCCTGGCCACTCCGTTTGTGCTTTGCTGCAAGTGCAAGTGCAGTAAAGGTGACGACGACCCTCTGCCCACCTAGAGAGCGGCGCGATGCTGGAGCAGGACCCCCGCCTGCGGGAAGCGTGGTTCCCGCACCCCACCCTGCTGTCCCCCTCTCACTAAACATCTCTCTTGCCTTATGTGCCCCATTGAGCTTCACAGTGTCACGCCAGGACGCCGTGATTCCAGGGACTGATGTCAGGTCGTCGGCCGAGGCCCCAGGTGCAGTCACCCCCGGCATGGGAGGCAAGGCCGGCGTGGGTGGGGCGTGTCGCACAGGGTGGGTCTCTGCAGACTCGCCGAGGGAGGTGCTGTGCAGAGCGCCCCCCACCCCGGCGACGTTCTCCCTGTCCCGCTGGACCGGGACCCTCCATGTTGCCGAGGGGACTTCCTCATGCAGAGTGCAGTCCGTCTCCTCCCTGGCTTCGAGCTGGCGCCTCCTCGTGGCTGAGAGAAGTCCTTTGAGGATTGTGCTCCACTTCAGACAGAATCCGAGTGTTCTGACTTGAGAAAAGCACTCTGTTTATGACAACTCTTTTTATTACTAATGACATTTAGTAAAATCCTTTTTAGAAGGCGTTTCCCCCCCCCACCCCACCCCCAACCGAGTAGTGAAAAATCAACACGGTGCATCGAAACCATTGTATGCCTTCTCTTGAGATGTGCAGTTTTAAGAATTTATGGTTAAATGGCCTTTCTGGCTCGGCCACTTTGCAGGAGATTTAGGAAGCCTTGCGTGCTCTTTTTGTCTTTTCTTGACGCTCGTGGAGACTTTTTGGATTGCTGTACGCTGTGTACTGTTATCAGCGCGTTTCCTGTATCTTTAAACAGTTGCGTTTCTTTAAACATACTGATGCATTTAAAGGAACATCTCCACCCTAGATTCGCCTTTTGTTTTCCTCTCTCTGGTGATTCAGGTCGGCTCACAGGGCTCCTCTCTGTTCACCCAAGGATCAGCAAATATTTTTTCATGTCTTCAGAAACCAAATGTTTTACTTGGTAATAGTTTTGTCGAGAATCCCTGTGGTTTGGCTGCAGCGTCAGTGCCCTCAAGCAGACAAAACCAATCAAATAGTGACCCTGAATTCTGGGGGACGAGCTTCCTGGCAGGGGGCTGGGGGGACAAGCTTCTGGATGTTCAGTTTTTGAAATGACTGAGTTATTCTGGAGAAATCATCTCTCTTACACAGTTCCGAGTCCCGCTGCTTACCCTTTTGCCCCTGCTGAAAAAAATCTTCCGCTTCACTTAGTTGCTCTGATTGAGGCGGCGTTCCCACTTGGACTTTTACAGCTGCGTGTGACCGTGACCAGGGCAGGCGGATGCCCGGATCAATAATACATACCGGGCTCCACAAGTTAACTTTGGGTTATGTGCGCTTTACAAACCGTTGACTTTACTGTGGCTTTTAAGGAGCACACTGATTTCATCCAGCTTAGGACTGCTAAACACAGTGGGCGATTGTTGTGGATTTATCACGGTGGAACGCTTTAAAACTTATTAAGCATTCCACGAAAGAGTAAGATGAAAATGAAGTCTTTTGTCTCTGCTGTTTGCTTATGTCAGGCACATTTGTACAGCGTGGTGGTTTGTATCCTTGACTTCTGCGTTTGTGTATCCATCTCAGGTCCTCGACTACCTTCTCGTAGAGAAATGACTTTTATTTCTTAACATTTAATCAGCTTAGGAGAAATAGGATCACTCTTTCCCTCTAGGATTTATTTTCTTTTTAAAACTGAAGCCATTTTAGGGAGCCAGTCTGTGTCAAAATTATGTGCAGAACAGCCTCCATATAATTGCAGTTTGAAAACTCACTAACAATAAAAACATGCCCAGGGCCATCTGCCTGGATGAAGCCTGGGCACTGAGTTTCTGTAGCTGGAGGTGCTGCCATCAGGGTCAGGCCGGGGGGTGGGAAATGGCTTTTCTGGAGAGAGTGACAGCGCCCTGGGGCCTGAAGATGAGCTGGGTGGCCCAGGCTTGAGAGCTTACTACGATTTGCGAATGCCCTTTAAAGTCCTCATGGAAGACAGCAGGCTCGCGGCCTGTGTCCAGTGGTCCACGGGGCAGAGCTTCCCATCCCAGATCATCCTGTCTGTACTTGCTGCTGCCCGTCGCGCCCAGGGGTCCAGGCAGTAGTGCCCCTTCCTTCAAGGTGGGGACCAGAGCTGTTGGAAACACTGCCTTCCCTGGGCCAGAGCTCAGGTCCTTTTGTTCCGAGCAGGCTGGGCCGCCTGCTCTCCTGGGGGAGTCCATGGGTAGACCCTGCACACGCAGAGCCCCTGCCAGCCCTGTGCCTTTAGCCCTGACACTTCGCCACACATGGTGCGACCCAGGTAGGACACACCGGGATTCTGGGGTCACCCGGGGTCTGAGTCACACCTGCTTGTTCTGAGTTTTTACATCAAGCCTGCCTGAGAGTGCTCGGTGTGATTTAGGAAAAGAAAAAATAAAGCTGTCCGTTCCCTAGAAAGACACTGGCAGGGTCGCCTTGAGATCCTTTCGGAGATGTGCAGCATCACCATCCGACTCCCCTCCTTTGAGCGAGGAATGCCGTCCCTGTTGTTCGTGGGGACGCAGGATGGCCCGGGCCTGACGTCAGGTGTACACGGGACGTGGGAAGATGGCCCGCGTTGTGGGTTCTGACCTTGCCGTCACTCCCAGGAAAGCCTGGGTGTTTGACAGTGTGGATGTGGCTTTAATTGAAGATGACCTTTGACAGGTGGTGTTCACACTGGCCCTCTGCAAGCACACATCCGTTGATTCATTTAGAGGCCTTTAATTCTGGAGGGGGTGGGGTGGGGAAGAAGAACATGGAGATGGACCGTGGCTGAGTGCCCCTGGCCAGGTGGGGGCGACGGAGGGTGTGGTGATCTGAGTCCTTTGGGAACGGACGGCGCAGTGAGGTTTCACTGGCCATGCCTGGGCTCTGAGCAAGGCCCCACCCTGCGTCCTGTAGCCTGGCCAGCCCAGCTTCACCATCATCACCGGGGACCAGCGCCTTCAGCGCCTTCAGCGGCATCGTTGTAGATGGTCACTCAGCAGAGACCAACCCAGGACCTGAGCATAAAGAGAACCTTTTAAGGCCCGAATGCTGGCCCATCAGTGTTTCCTCCACCCCCGGGAGGAGCTAAGAAACGACGTCTGCTCCCTCTGGCATCTTTTTAAAGGGGAACAGATTCTCTTTACAACATACTGTTTCTTAAAACCAGTTTAAGAACCAGACCAATTCCTGATTAGCACATAGGACCCAGGGAAAGGGGCTTATCAGATATGCAGAAATTACTCCAAGATGATTTTATCTTTCTCACCTGTGTTCCAAAAGTTACAAGTTGTTTTGCAAATTAGAAGAGAGTGTTTTCCCTTGGTTGTCTTTAAAAATGAGAGTTCTGGAAAGAACCAGGGTGGGTTTTTTTGTTTTTTGGGTTTTTTTTTTGGTCTATTTCTCACCTTCTCATTGATTAATAAATACCTGTCTATGTATATATAAATCACAGTGAAATCATCAAGGGAAAACATTTTGCATGTATAAAGCTTCCTGAAGGTCTCTCAAAAATACCAAAGCTTGTTTATTCCTTATCATTAACCCAAGCCCTTATGAAAGTAAACAAAATGAAGAGTTGTGACTGGTGTTGTCAAAAATGCCAGCTGGAAAGAAGGGGGTGCATGAAAGCAGAATGACTGATGCGTCCCGACCCGGAGAGCCTGCTGTTTGGGGGCACCAAGCCCATGCTCACCCCTCTTTAGTTTGCACAATCCTGTCTTCCGAGATTCCAGCAGCCTTCAGGGAGGGGTAGGTACCCGACCTTTCTCTCATCTCGCGCTCTTTTTGCCGTGGGTGTATTCTACTCTTGTGTAAAAACATGCATGAATGGGTCATGCACATGTATACATTATGTATTTGACAAGTGGTGGTAAAAACAAACAAACAACAAAAAAAACCAAAACAAGTTTGGTTTGTGTTTTCAAAATGTCAGTACATTTTGTGCCACTCACACTGTGATGTATAAAAGAGCTGTTTGAACGCCTTTTAATGTCGTGTTTTGTACTTCGGAATCGTGTAGACAAGTTTGATTTGTAATTTCAATACATATTTTAAGTGTATTGTGTCTTATGTAGTTTGTCCCCCACCCCTTTAGAAGGGATTTCTTTTTAAAGATATTTTGGCTGGAATACAGGTTACTTTTGTAAATCCTGTCTGGCTCCATCTTTCTTACACTCTTAGTTGACTGCCGGCTTGAAGATTGAAAATATTGTGAGGATTGGAGGTGGACGGGAGGGGGTCCTTATGCCACTGGGAACACAGCTTTAAAAAAAATTCAGTTATAATTAACATGCAGTAGGATAATATTATGGGTGTACTGCATTGTGGTTCAGTATTTTTATACATTATGAAATGATCACCAACAGTAACACCAGCAACCATTTGTCACATGGTACCTGTGACTGTATAAAGGTGTTTCAGTCTTACTGACTATATTCTCTACGTTACATTACATCCCAGAACTTGCCTTACAGCTGGAAGTGTGTGCCTCTTCATCTCCTTCACATGTTTTATCTACCCCCCAGCCCCCTCCCTCTGGCAACCACAATTGTTGTCTGTAACTATGAGTCTATTTCTGCTTTGTCTCCTTTGCCCATTGCTTTTGTTTTGTAGATTCCACGAGTAAGTGAAATCACACAGTCTTTGGGTCTCAATGTCTATGACTCATTTCACTTAGCGTGATACCCTTCAGGCACATCTGTATATGCCAAGGTTTTCTCTCTTGAGAAGGTCCTCAACTCTCTCGAAGCCAAAATCATGTGGGGTGCTGGGTAAGTAAGCCCCACACTTGTGCCTTCTCCAGGAAAATGACATCAGAAAGCCCCTCAGCCTCAGTTCTCGGCCTCCATCCATGGAGACAAGTACTTAGAAAACTACCAAAGTTTATGGGAGTGTCGTAAGAATCAGTGATCATCCTGTCATTGCTAGAAAAAAAAGAGTAAACGTGGGTGCTGTGTTTCATAGGAGAAAAAATTAGCAACTCTTGAGTATTCCACCTTGATTTTCATTTGCTTCATCTAAGTTTCCTGGAAGAATATATATACTTCACTTATTAACATAAAATGAAAGGCTAGGAAAAGGCAATTAGTTACCTGTCCTGTGGCTACAGTTTAAAACCCATCTCGGCTTCCCTGGTTGGCTCAGTGATAAAGAATCCGCCGCCAATGCAGGAGATGTGGGTTCGACCCCTGGTCCGAGTAGATCCATGTGTCGCGGAGCATCTGGGACACCACTACAGAGCCCGAACTCAGCCGAGGAGAGACAACGGATGAACCCAGGTGCCCTGGAGCCCATGTTCCACAACAAGAGAAGGCACCACGATGAGCAGCCCTTCCACCGCAGCAAGTCAGTGTTCCCTACTTGCCGCTGCCAGATAAAAGCCCACACGGCAACGAAGACCCAGCATGACCAAAAATAAGTAATTAAAAAGTAAATATTAGCCATCCTTAGACTCTGGAGATGCGGGTGCAGGAAGGAGTATTCTGTGAGCGGGTGACCCGTTGCTGGCATTGAAGACACGGTGTCCCTGTTCACGGGGGCTCCTCATCTGGAGGGAGGCCGATCTGTGGGTCAGAGATCGGGGCAAGGTGTGGTCAGGGCCCTGGTGGCTGCCCCGTGGTACTGCAGCCAGGATGGGTGGTCAGGGAGGGCTGTGGGAAGGGTGAGGTGTGTGCACTGGGTCTAGCAGATGAGGAAGCATCGGCCAAGCAGAAATGAGGGAGTGGCCCAGTCCAGCAAGTGTAAGGACACTGATGGGCGCGCTGGGGCTGGATGGCCACTCAGGGGTCCCCGCTCGGGAGGCACAGCCTGCAAAGCTCCAGGGCTTCATACTAAAGCTGTGTGTGTATGGGGGGATGCGTCAGCTTTCTAGGGCTACCATGACAGAGCCCCACAAACAGGGCTGAAACAACGGGAATGTCTTCTCCCTTGCTTCTAGAGGCCAGGGGCCCATGGTCCACAGGAAGCAGGGTGGCTCCTGAGAACCCCGAGCGTGGACCCGTGCCAGCCTCCCTCCCAGCTGGGCTTTGCCAGCATCTCGGGCAGCCCCGGGCTTGTGCGGGCCACCCCCTGGTTTCATCTTCTCATGCTCTTTCCCCTGTGTGCCTCTCCATCTCTGTGTCCACATTTGCTTCTGTGAAGACCCCAGCCATTGGATTAGCCCCCTCCCCAAGTCCAGGGTGACCTCAAGCTGACCATCTTCAAAGGCCCTATTTCCAGATCAGATCACAGTCACGGGCACTAGGGGTGGGGATTCCAGCATGTTTTGGGGCAACTGCTCAGCCCGTGACAGGGAGCATGGTCCATGGGTGGGATGACCCTGCCCAAGTGGAGGCCAACCCGAGAAGGCAGACAAGAGTCAAAGGCAGGGGGTTGCCGAGCTTCCCCAACCCCAAAACAGCCCTGCCCCACTCCAGCTGGACCCCAGGTCTTCAAGCTGACCTGGAAGTTGGGAATCGCCCCAGAGGACACTCTGCTGAGGAGCAACTGCTTTTAAGCAAAATATATCTCTCTGTGTGTGTGTGTACATGGTGTGTGTGTGTGTGTCTGTGTGTGTGCACACTGGTGCATGGACTTGTTCTCCCCACAAAGAATACTCTTCTCTGTGCCTGCACTCGCGCACATCACAGACTCTTAGGGGACTCAAATTACGGGGAGTGGGCAGGTGTGGGTACTGACCGCAGGCTTGTGTGTGTGTGTGTGTGTGTGGAAGGTTGCTGTGCCCGGGTCCTGGGGGAGAGCATAGCTGTTGATGTGGCCAGACCCCAGACAGCGTCAAATGCTCTGTCATTTAAAAATGGCCATTCCCGCTCATTACTGGAGCTTTCACAACCCACTCCTCCCTTTCTGGCATTACGCAGCTGCGTGTTTAGGGGTGAGGCCGACGTCCAGTGGGAGGCTGAGCATCATGGCCAGGAGTGTGGCCGCGGCCCGTAGGGCACCCTGGGCTCCGGTCTCCGGTGGGTGAATTCTTAGGCCTGTGTCTTACCAGGGCATCCTTTTCTTCATTTGAAAGGGAGGGTTAAAATCCTTCACAGGACTTTTTTATCTTGCTTTTTAAAATATGTCTTTAATTTAAGATTTTCATACAAAAGAAATCAGTTTGGGAAGTTTCAGAAAAGTAGACTCAATTGTTTTATCCAGGAATTTTTATCTTGCTTTTTTCAGCATTTATTTATTCAAAATTTTTATACAAAAGAAATCAGTTTTTAAAGTTTCAGAAAAGTAGACTCAATTGTTACTTTTATGCAGGGATTTAGGACATTAATATTGTAAATACAGGTTTTTTTCTTGTTTGCATCAAGTCTGACATAGTAGAGACTGTTAGGAGCTTGTCAAATGGAGGAATAAATTGCCCTCTGTGTGTGTGTGTGTTTATTGGAGGAGTGTCAGTTGCTTGGGTCACTCAGTTAAGAAATCGGCCATTGAATTTGAACTGGAGATGGACAGACCGTCTAGAGGCGGAAGTCTCATTCTAGATGTGTTAGGAATCAGGCCCCTTGGGTGATGAATAGGCCAGGCAGTTTGCTCTCTCCATGCAGGTGTTGATTCGAGTGCTCCCAAGTCTGCCAGGACTGTGATCCCCACAGTGCAGTGAGAAAGGGGCTTTGGGAGAAGTGGCCATCCCGTAGGACATGGCAGCCGGTGGGGGACGGGTCTGCCTGCTGGACTCATGTGTTGCCCATCACACCGTTTTCGTATCTTTCCTTTCTTGATCCACTCTAAACGAAAGTATTATGTATATATTGTGTATTGTAACATACTGCAAATATATTACCATAAATCACACTGCATATTCTGTTATAATATATGTGGTAAAAGTGTTAGAAAGAAAGTCAGTTACTTTCTAGGAAAGTGTGGGGCAGGGCGAGGGAAGGAAGGGGACACCCTTTGGAGATGCCTCAGCCCCACCTGTAATGTTTATTTCACACACTAGATATATAACTGAGCTCTATAGCATTCAGGTTTTATTTTTATTTTTAATATAGCTGAAAAGTGCATGGGTGTTCATTATACTATCCTTTCTACTTTTTTTTTTGGATTTTTAATTTCTTAAGAGTTAGATTTTGACCCCAGCCCTCCCACACTGCTCCTTATTTATGCTTTTAAAATTCTAAGACATTATTATCTCCCAGGAGTGTGGATTCTCTGGTGTAGCTTTAGGCAGAGACAGAAGAACTTGCCTTTCTTGACTCCTCCAACCTCATGGGGGGAATCCCTAGGGTGGGGGGTGGCCGGGGGAGACACTCCCAGCCTGCAGCATCTTCTTAGCAGATCTCTCTCTCTCCTCAGCACCTGAATTCTGCACACAGACCAGAGCACACGAGCAGGTTTCTCTCCTCAGGGATTGCAGCCACGGGGTGCAGAGATGTGAAGGTTACACCTACCCCGAAGCTCAGTGAGAGCAGAGAGGAGCAGCTTTCTGCTTGAGCAAACTCCTGGAAGAGATGGGATTGTGGGGGGACAGGGAGGGTCAGCACAGACAGGAAGAGAAGAGCCTCCTCCCATCCCCACGGTGATCAGAGCCACAGAAGCAGACTTCTGCTGAAACAGGTTACATCCTGCATAAGGACCCAGGCACACCATTGTGTATGGAATATCTAGTTAGAGCTAGCACTTTTCTGTAATCTTCTCTTTCCAACATTTATTTCATTAGTCTTTTCATTTCTCCTGTAGGGCCTTAAGAATTTCTTGAAAATGACTTCTGTGAAATAATTCCATATGCCTTTAAACTTGTTTAACATACTTTTTCAATGTTTAGTGAAATTGCAAAAGTCAGTTTAGATATTTGCAAACGGTGATAACTTCTTTTCTTTGATGCCCATGTGATTCCCTCCAGCTGGTATATTCCTGGAGTTGGAAGGAATCTCACTAGGTGTCTATCTCCTTTACACTGAAAAGGTGGTTTTTTAGACCAGAGGCATGAAAGGTGCTTGAGAACTGCTAGAAACAAAATCTCAGGCCTCACCTCAGATCTACTGAGTTAGGATCTGGATTTCAGGGCAATTTCTAGGTGACTCTTTAGGCGGGTAAATAATCCACCTGCAATGCAGGAGATGCAGGTTCCATCTCTGAGTTGGGAAGATCCCCTGGAGAAGGGAATGGCAATCCACCCAGCATTCTTGCCTGGGAAATCCCATGGACAGAGGAGCCTAATGGACTACAGTCCATGGGGTTGCGAAGACTGGGACATGACTGGGTGACTAAACAGCAGCATATGTGTATAAATACGTGTATGTGTGTGACTGTGTGTGAGTGTGTAGATTAATCATAGGAGTGACGTCTTTGCCTTGGTTAGAAGCAAGTTCCAGGTGTTGAATTATACAGGGTGTGAGCGTGAATACGACCCTAGGGTCTTTCTTCCATGTAAACAGAAACTTGAGAAGCAATGATCAGATCTCATCTATGACCACACTCTCACAGATGCAAGGACCTAAAGCTTGGCACCTGAAGCGCTTCATATCTGACAGAGCTGGGTTTCCAATCCTCTCATCTGCTTTCACACCACACTCACCAGCTTCTGCACCCACTTGTTGTTCAGTCACTTAGTCCTATCCAACTCTTTGCAACCCCATAGACCGCAGCACGCCAGGCTTCCCTGTCCATTACCATCTCCCAGAGCTTGCTCAAACTCATGTCCATTGAATCAGTGATGTCATCCAACCATCTCATCTTCTATTATCCTCTTCTCCTCCTGCCTTCAATCTTTCCCAGCATCAGGGTCTTTTCCAAGGAGTCGGCTCTTCACATTAGATGGCCAAAGTATTGAAGCTTCAGCTTCAGCATCAGTCCTTCCAATGAATATTCAGGGTTGATTTCCTTTAGGATTGACTGGTTTGATCTCCTTGATGTCCAAGGGACTCTCAAGAGTCTTCTCCAACACCACAGCTGAAAAGCATCAATTCTTTGGCACTCAGCTTTCTTTATGGTCCAACTCTCATATCCATACATGATTACTGGAAAAACCATAGCTTTGACTAGATGGACCTTTGTCAGCAAAGTAATGTCCCTGATTTTTTTTTCTGCTTTTTTCCAACACCCACTGCTCCATCCAAACATCTCTTGCTGAAGTCACCAGTGACCATTCAGTCCATGCAGTCTCCATTCTGCTTTCCCAGAGACAGGTCTGTCCCTGAAAGAGCTTCACAAAGGAAGCTTGGTGGTGTCCCCAGTGGATGCAGGGTCTGTAGGTCCTTCAGTTCAGTCGCTAAGTCGTGTCTGAGTTTTTGCAACCCCATGGACTGCAGCATGCCAAGCTTCCTTGTCCATCACCAATTTCTGGAGTTAACTCAAACTCATGTCCATTGAGTCAGGGATGCCATCCAAAAATCTCATCCTCTGTTGTCCCCTTCTCCTCCTGCCGTCAATCTTTCCCAGCATCAGGGTCTTTTCAAATGAGTCTGTTCTTCGCATCAGGTGGCCAAAGTATTGGAGTTTCTGCTTCAACATCAGTCCTTCCAATGAATATTCAGGACTGATTTCCTTTAGGATGGACTGGTTGGATCTCCTTGCAGTCCAAGGGACTCTCAAGTGTCTTCTCCAACACCTCAGTTCAAAAGCATCAATTCTTCAGTGCTCAGCTTTCTTTATAGGACTTTCAGTCATTCTCAAAGTCCATGGTAACCAAGGATGCTGGATGACTCATTTGTTCCCCACAAATTACAAAGGATTTGGCCAGACAAATACTCCAAGACCCTCTAGAGCCTTTCCCTGTGCAGAAACTTCAGCCAGAATAAACCAACAGTGAGACAGAGGGAGAAAGCTCACAGCGTTTTTCTGGGACTCCAAGTGAGTGCTACAGATTTAGCTCTGATTTTTCCAGCTCTCGTTCTCTAACCACAACCTCACTGTCCTTCACTGTTTCCCAAGCCACACCGGCTACGCCAGGAATCTCCTGCTCTGTCTTCTCACCTGGAAGAACTGTTGACCTCCTCTGGTGACCGTACTCAGATGCCCCATGCTATATAAAGGCTTTCTGTCAATCCAGCTACCAGCCCATTCCCACACCCCTGACCAGCACCTGGAGCCCCTCCATGTCCCCGTCCCTTATATTTCATCAAGATGGCACTTAAGATGCATTGCAATGGCCTATTTGGCCTGAATGAAGATTCCTTTCTGGGATGTAGTTTCCAGGGGAGAACTCAGGGCCTGAGTTTACACTTTGTTTTCCTAATGTCTAGTATGTGGGCACCAAGTGATTTTTAAAAGAGTGGCTGCAAAACAAAGAGCCCAAAGACAAATAAAACAATATTTTGTTGACCCGGGCTCTACTAACATAGTAGCCTGAGTAGCCCTGTTCTATTCACCCTTGACATCCATGTGAGCTGGTCACAGAAATAAAGAGGCTGCCAGCATTTCAGACCTCAGTTTCATCATCAGGTCCAAATTAATTCCCAATGTCCATGCAAAAGCAGAGCGTGGTACTCTGACAAGTCATACCAGGTTCACTTATGTAAATATTTTTCTGCACAGTTTAATGTCTCTGAGTTGGGGGTCTGACTTCCAATGTCAGCACAGAGCCCTGGTGGGAGTATAACATTCCCACCAGGCTTTAGTTGAATATTTATGACTATTCTGTAGTAGCTGCCTTCTATTGTTCCTGGAAGGCTTTTATTGTTTAGAGAGTAATTAATCATATTCTGAGGGAAAATGCAGGAGCCAAGTTCCATGGTAAGGTTTATGATGGCTTTTCCTCCCCAGATGAGCAAAGTAATAACCTCAGCCAAAGTTTTCTCTCCAAGCTGCTTATCTCCTGTATGAATCTGCACCCATTTCCGTGGGCCAAGATGGGAATCCATGACCACTCAGTCAGCTGCAGAAGGGAGTTTAGGTGTGAGTGTTCTGCTGTGGATTTTGTGAGCCTGCTCTCTGGAGTTCATGTGTGTGCTAAGTCACTTCAGTCGTGTCTGACATTTTTTGACCCCATGGACTGTAGCCCGTCAGGTTCCTCTGTCCATGGGATTCTCCGGGCAAGAATACTAGAGTGGGTTGCCATATCCTCCTCCAGGGGATCTTCTCAACCCAGGGGTCATACCCGGGTCTCATGTTTCCTGCATTGGCAAGAGGATTCTTTACCACTAGTGCCACCTATGATTTCCCTGGTGGCTCAGATGGTAAAGAATCTGCCTGCAGTGCAGGAGACCTGGGTTTGATCCCTGGGTCAGGAAGATCCCCTGGAGGAGGAAATGGCAACCCACTCCAGTATTCTTGGCTGGAGAATGCCATGGACAGAGGAGCCTGGTGGGCTACAGTCCGGGGTCCCAAAGAGTCAGATAAAACTGAGCACTTTGGAGTTCATGATTTAGGCCAAATGCTGAGCCTAGACTTGTATCTCACACTTATTTCTGGTAAGGCTGTTATAGCTCTTCATACATTACCCAACCCCAGAATGAGAACCGTTTATAGAGTTTCAAAGGTTGATATGGGGGAGTTCCCACTTTGTGCATTCAGTTCAGTTCAGTTCAGTCGCTCAGTCGTGTCTGACACTTTGCGACCCCATGAATCGCAGCACGCCAGGCCTCCCTGTCCATCACCAACTCCCGGAGTTCACTCAGATTTACATCCATCGAGTCAGTGATGCCATCCAGCCATCTCATCCTCCGTCGTCCCCTTCTCCTCCTGCCCCCAATCCCTCCCAGCATCAGAGTCTTTTCAAATGAGTCAACTCTTCGCATGAGGTGGCCAAAGTACTGGAGTTTCAGCTTTAGCATCATTCCTTCCAAAGAAACCCAGGGCTAATCTCCTTCAGAATGGACTGGTTGGATCTCCTTGCAGTCCAAGGGACTCTCAAGAGTCTTCTCCAACACCACAGTTCAAAAGCATCAATTCTTCGGTGCTCAGCCTTTTTCACAGTCCAACTCTCACATCCATACATGACCACAGGAAAAACCATAGCCTTGACTAGACGGACCTTAGTCGGCAAAATAATGTCTCTGCTTTTGAGTATGCTATCTAGGTTGATCATAGCTTTCCTTCCAAGGAGTAAGCGTCTTTTAATTTCATGGCTGCAGTCACCATCTGCAGTGATTTTGGAGCCCCCAAAGATAAAGTCTGACACTGTTTCCATTGTTTCCCCATCTATTTCCCATGAAGTGATGGGACCAGATGCCATGATCTTCGTTTTCTAAATGTTGAGCTTTAAGCCAACTTTTTCACTCTCCTCTTTCACTTTCATCAAGAGGCTTTTGAGCATTTGACAGGCATTATACTGATGCTGGGGAAGATTGAAGGCAAAAGGAAAAGGGGATGGCAGAGGATGAGATGGTTGGATGCCATCACAGACTCAATGGACATGAGTCTGAGCAAGCTCCAGGAGATGGTGTAGGACAGGGAAGCCTGGTGTGCTGCAGCCCATGGGGTCACAAAGAGAAAGACAAGACTGAGTGGCTGAACAATGAGAACAGCCTATCAAATACATATTAAACAATAGGCTTTTTCTCCATTTGACTGTGTAACATAAAAAAGAGATACTGTATCTGTTTGCTATTGATAATCATTCCTGAATCCAGAGGTTTAAAACAAGGAACATTCATCTTTGTCATGAGTCTAGTGGTCATGCAGGAGGCTCTTCTGCCTGTCTCCCCAGAGCTCAGTCAAGCACCATGATTGGCTTGGGTCACTCTGGTACAAGGTTCTGCTGGTCGACGACCAGCTTGGCTGTGCCTCATGCCATCTTCCCATTTCTGGCAAGTTCGGCAAGTCTTGCCCTCAGGCCGACCTGAACAGAGGTTGAACAAAGAGAAGAAACAGGCAGGGTGTCTGGAGGTCTAGGCTTGAAAGAGTTTCACCTTAATTCTGCTACATATTTTTGGTATTTTTTTTTTTCTTTTTCTTTTTTGCCAGGGCAAATCTCAAAAATGTTCCAGAGTTAAGAAGTAGGGAAATACTTTCTGCTTCCTGATGTCAGTGGCTGTAAAATCACATTGCAGAGGGGGATCAGGGGGCAGCCCCTGTGTAATCAGCCACAGATGTGTTCTTAGTTGATGACATGGGAAACTCAACGAAAAAGGACATCAGCAAGGGGCTTTCATTTTCAAGGAAGAAAGGCCACGAAAGGCATTGCCTCTGTGGTAGGAAGGACATTATGATCTCAAGTTCAAACAAGTTGATTACAGACAACTCAGGCAAAGAGTGAGATAAACAAAGAAAGACGAAATCTTACTCACCATGATGTCAGCCTGCATGGTGTGCCGTGAGATGGACCGGAGGAGGGAGGAGAGGCGCACACCCACTTTCTTGGTCTGGATCTCTGCTAACCTGGAGGTGAACCCTGTCCTCTGGCCGAAGGACTGATCATGGTGAAGCCCTGTCAACAGCCTCCTCAATCCCAAATCAGCTCAGATATGGCGTTTCTGATCCCGCCACCTATCAAAGAGGTCATGATAGGGATGGGATAGTTTCTGGTAAGTCCCTGTGTGTGTACAAATCCCCTCCTTTGTCTAGAAATTCTTCTTTCGGGGCTGGCAAAAATATATACTAAGGAAAGTGAAAGTTGCCTCAGTCGTGTCCGACTGTCTGCCATCCTATACACTATACAGTCCATGGAATTTTCCAGGCCAGAATACCGGAGTGGGTTGCAGTTCCCTTCTCCAGGGGAATCTCCCCAACCCAAGGATCGAACCGAGGTCTCGGCATTGCAGGCAGATTCTTTACCAGCTGAGTCACCACGGATACCCAATATACTAATAATATTAAAAAACATAACAATGAAAAAAATTCAGTTGGAATTATTTGTAGTTCAAGTGCTAAGCAGATAGAAAAGCTGAAAATGTTTGACGTTTATTCTATGGTTAAGTTGTAAGCAGGAGAGAGGCCTGATCAGCTTTGTAGTTTAGGAAGGGCATTTCTATCTGGAGTGAATACTCATAGGGGACTTGAGAACACAAACCTGGGTTTTTATTGTATTTCATTAAGCTCACAGAAAACACTTGAGACATTAATTTAGAAATCCATTTTAACAGCAGCAAAAATACAAAATACTTAGAAATATATTTCTCAAAATCTATATAAGAACTTGACTCTGAAAACCTTAACTCATTGGTAAGAGAAGTGGAAGGAGACTTGAATGAGAGGGGGATGTGCAGTGTTTGTGAATTAGGGAACTCAGCAGCGCTATGATGTCAATTCTCCCCAGATTGCTCCATAGATTCAGTGTGTTCTCAAAGTCCCATCAGATGTTTTATATAGAAATTGAAAGTTGGTTCAAAAATTTATACTGGAATGCAAAGAACCTAGAATAGCCAAAACAATCTTGAAAAAGAAAAAGCAAAGTTGGACTACTCACATCATGATTTCAAAATTTCTTATAAAACTACAGTAATCAAGACCCTGTGGTTTGGGAATAAGGCCGGACCAAAATGGGCTGACAAACCACAGCTGTGAGCCAAAAACAGCCTGCCGCCTGCTGTTGTACAGTTACAAGAGAGACTTTCACATTTTCAAAAGTTTGACAAAATCAAAAGAAGAATGGTATATTGTGACACACAGAAACAACATGAAATTCACCTTTCTGTGTCCATTACGGAAATTTCAGAACACAGCCATACTCCACACCACATGGAGGGACGTGAGTCTTTGCAATCGAGACCATGTGGCCAGCAAAACCTAAAATATTCCCTGGCTGGCCCTTTACAGAATAAATTTATTCATCTTTGGACAAAAAGATCAGAAGAATGCAATAGAGAGCCTCCAGACTGTTGCGGTTGTTTAGTTGCTAAGTCACATAAAACTCTTTGGTACCTCTATGGACTGTAACCCGCCAGGCAACTCTGTCCATGGAATTCTCCAGACGAGAATACTGGAGTGGGTTGCCATTTCCTCCTCCGAGGGATCTTCCTGACCCAGGGATCAAACCTGCGTCTCCTGCATTGCAGGTGGATTCTTCACCACTGAGCCACCAGGGAAGCCCTAACTAGGTTAATACACTGGCTTTTACTAAGAGTGCCCAGGCAATTTGATGGTGAGTTTCCCGACCGACTCCACATGGAAGCCCTGAGCCTCAGTACCTACCCTACAACCTGCACAAAAATGACGTGAGGTTTATCAGATTTAACATTACAGTTATTGGAAGAAAACAGAGGCACATATCTTAGTCGCTTTGGGGTAAGCAAATACATTTTCTTTTTTTGAGAGGATGCAAAAATTTTATTGTAAGAGAATAAGATGGATAGATTGATTTTATCACAATTAAAGCTCAAGTGAGGAAGCTATGAAGAAAATGAAAAGACAAGCCACATGTTGGGAGAAAATAATCATGATATAGTATCTAACAAAGAACTTAAATCCAAACTGTAGAAAGAACTCCTTTAAATCAATAATGAAAGGGGAAAATAATGAAAGACTCAGTTTTCAGTTTTAAAACTCAGTTTTAAAATTTGGACACAGACTTCTATAGCCATGTCACCAAAGAAAATATGTGATTAGTTAGTTAACAATCTCATGAAAATGTGTTCAGCATCTCTAGTCATCAGGAAATTGCAAACTAAACCCACAAGGGAATATGATCACATACCCATTAGAAAAGCTAAAATTAAACACACTGACCACATCTTTCTCCTAACAGAAAGACTTCTCCTCATGATTAAGTTGGGTGAGGCAAAGAAGCAATCCTTTTGAAGAAAGCAACATATATATTAATGACTATTGCCTAGAGTTTTGCTCTTGCACAGCTTTTGAAAGATTTAGAAACAGATATGGGTGGAGATTTTTCAAGAGAAAGCTTTATGTCTCCAATTCCCAGATCTATTCTCAAATCCGACTCAGTGGACATGAGTCTGAGTAAACTCTGGGAGTTGGTGATGGACAGGGAGGCCTGGCATGCTGCAGTCCATGGGGTCTCAAAGAGTTGGACATAACTGAGCAACTGAACTGAACTGAACTGATTCTCAAATCATAGCCCCAGCCCTGAGTATGAACATTTTGTTTGCTTACACGACCATGCCTTAAAATGAGTGTATTTATTCTGGTTTGCAGAGCTGCCTTAGAATGAGTGTATTTTATTCTGGTTTGCAGAGTTTGTAAAGAGCAAGTAGGGCCAGTTGGATTAGAAGGTGTGTGGTCCATGCTCTCAGACTGGATTCCAAACAGTGTGAGCATTTAGGGAGAGTGGCAGGAACTTGTCTTTACTTGTTGGTCACTTATTCCCTGGCTCTGAGTGCAGGGGTGAGTGGGAGGGAGGCAGAGGGACTGACCACAGGAGCCCCTGTGAGGATATAGCGCAGTAGACTTTCCAAGCATCTATGCAAGGCCAAGGGCCTCTCCAGGGCTGCAGAGCGTGGCCAGCATCTTGTATCAGTAAGACATTCCACATCCTCCTGTCCACTTAAAAAATACGTGCAGTGCGCAGGAACCCATGGCAGGCCATTGAGAATCTCAAGGAAGTCCCATGCCATAGTAATGCTCACATGGCCAGATAGACTTGGATATCCCCACTTGAGAAGCAGAGAGAGGGCTGGGGAGATGGGATAGAAGGACCAACCCATGGAAAATAGAGAAGATGGAAGGGATGAGACCCAAATTTGCAGGGGAGTCTGGTCCTAGGGAGCTTCCTGCACTGGGACATTGAGGCCCTTTCTGGTTATGAAGTGGAATAACAAGGATCAAACGCTTTCAGGAGACTCCTCTGTGGAACATTGCTACAATTTTTTAGAAAAATTGTCTGTGATGAACTTTTTAAGGTAGAAGCTGAAGATCAGACTTGGCTGTCCCCAACCCCAGAGGCCTGGAGAAGAGTGGCTAGTTCTTGCCAGAGACGTGGAAGCAGAAAGAGGAGAGAGAAGCAAGGACGTGGTCCCAGGGCGTCTCCTCGATGTGCTCATTTCTGGGCTATTAATTAACTTCACAAAGTGTTTGCAGAAAGTGAAATGTGTGCACGCATATACATACTCGCGGGACTTACCTGGTGCAGGGTCTAGACTGGATGGAGGGAAACACAAGATAAATCTGAAGAGTGTGAACCACCGAGGACGACAGAAATTTGTAAGGGGAAAGAAAATGTGGCAGAGAGCGTGGAGCTCACAGCTGCTAGAACTGGGGTTTGAGTCACTGATTTCCAAGCCCACCAGCATGCAGTGCCAAGGGACAGCCAGGAGGTGGCGGTGCAGCGCTTCATTTATCCAGGTTCCGCCGAGGTCTGTGTTTTGAGGTCTTCTGTTGTTTTATTTTGGTGTTTTGTTTGCCGTGTGTGTGTGTGAATTTTGTGTGTGCACTCCAGTATTCTTGCCTGGAGAATCCCATGGACTGTCTAGTCCAAAGGGTCGCAAAGTGTCACGGACACGACTGAGCGACTTTCATTTTCACTTTCTGTTCTTGAACAACCTGTACCCACCTACCTTCTTTTCAGCTTATTTTAGGATACTTTTCTTTTTTTCCTTTGAAATTAATCAAAATAAGAAGGGCTGCAAGGAAAGAGTAAGCAAGTGCTAGGTTCAGGAAGGACAGGGTGGTATTGGGAGCCGCTGATCAGACCCATGCTTGATGGGGACCTGGCGTCTGTGGCCACTGCCCTGCCTGGTCCCTGGGGGTCATCCTGCTGGCAGGAGAGACCTCAGGTAGGTGGAATCCCGGGGTCCAGAGACTGGTGATGGACAGGTACCCCTACTCCATGCACATGGCCTTCCTCATCCCACATCCCAGGTGGACACACCTGTTTGATGAGGTCTCCTTTCAAGATGATATAAAAATCAACCTTCTCCTGAGGAGTTCTCCAGCAGTCACTTTCTCTCTGAGATCTTCAGGCAAGAGGTTTGTTCTTAACCCCAACAATGACTTCTCCCCATAGACCCCCCTTCTTCCTTAAGAGACTGAGAGGGACCCCAGAGACACAGCCACTCAGCGGGGTCTCACTCCTGGTCGGCGAGTCGTCTTGGGCAAGTCACTCAACCCCCCTCATCCTCAGTGTGCCCTCTCCCCCAAGACGTGAGGATAAGAGCAAAATGCAACAGGCTTTGCTGTCTCCCTTTGAAAGGATTTTCAACCACATTTAACCCTTCGAAGTAGGCTTTGCCAGCCCATCTTCTCTGCCCCTTAATGCCTTGGATACCCTATGTTCTGTCTCTGAACTTCAGGTTCCACCTCTGTTCTTCATCAGCCAAGTGTGAACAAGAGTACAAACCCCCTAAGGGTTCCATTCATTGAAATAAACATGTACATATTAACCGGGTTTAGTTATTGCAGTGATCAGCCTTGTGTCTTGGGATCTCGCCTGATTACTCACCTGCCTGGACGACAAGGAGATGTATTTAAAACTTTAATGAAGGGACCTAAGATTTTTCATTCTACTGCTAGAACCTACTCTTAATATGGCATCAGACTCATTGGCTCACCAGTCTTAAGGATGAGATGTTTGAGTCGTGACACAAGCTCTTTGTTTCACAAGTAAAAAGACCTCCTTGCATAGCCAGGAGAGTGATTCCAGGTCTCCCTCGCTCATTCTGAACGGCTCTGTCGAGCCTCTGGGTGCAGATGCAGTGTGTTGGCTTATTGCCAGTGGGATATTAGCAGGAGAAATTCAGAAGACCCTATGTTCCGCTGCTGCGTCGAAACCATTGACCCACTGTGTCTGGGACCTCACTTCATGACTTTCGCCAACATTTCTTCACTTGGAATCAAGGCTATCCCTTCGTAAAACACCTCTGAAGGCTGTTGAGAAGACCAAACAGAGATGGGGGATTTTGAGAATACTTGTAAAACTACAGCGAGCTCTGTAGCTGGAGCTGCTAAGAGTGGGCCATTTAATGTCCAGCCTGTTGAGAACCTTTGTATCTTGGTCGTGTGCCAGGGCGCCTGGCAGGAAACAGCCCAAGATGGAGCCTTAGGAGTGGACAAGACGTGTTTTCCTCCCTCAAGCCACTTCTGTGGAGCCCCTTGAACTTGAAAAATTTGAAGACCATTTATTTATTAAAAAAAAAAAACAATGACTGGGCAAGGATTAAAGTTCCGTTTCCCAAAGGTAATTCCACCAAACAGGAGTGTGATTTCATTTTAAAGCTTCAAAAAAAAAAAAAAAAAAAAAAGCGTATTGATGACTCTCTCTGGGCTTCGTTTTTCTAAATAAGTAGGTTTATTTGCCTTGAAAATCTCAATGAGTATTGCTGTGAACTTCTTTCTAGCTAACGAAGTGAGTGTTTTCCCTATTTTTAACTCAGTGTTGTACTGATTTGAAAGAGTGCTGAACCCATGAAATTATTTGTGGTTTTTCAACTTTGGGAACATTCCTGGCCCTCTTCTGACACACAGCAGGCTAGAACATATACAAAGTCGGTGCTATTAATGTTTCCTAGTTGTTGTCCACTGACTAGGCATCTTTCATGTTTGTTTGTTTGGTTTTTACTCTTTTGCCATGCCATGAAACATGTGGGATCTAAGTTCCCCCACCAGGGATTGAACCCATGCCTCCTGCATTGAAAGCCCAGACTCTTAACCAATGTACTGCCAGGGAAGTCTCAAGACATCTTTAATACAGGTATTGTCCCTTCTTCATTTTTAAGAATCATCCCCGATTTATGTTTTCCTTCTATCTGTATGCACAAATTTGCCAATTTTTCTCCCAATTTCATTTTGAGTTACCTTTTCTTCCCCCCGCATCATAATTATGACTGTTTTTGTATCACTACCTTGGAAACTCACCTTTCTTGCATTTATGAAGCCCAGTGAGGTTTGTTATACATTTCTAAAGCGCTTCAAGTCTGAGCACCTCACCACATCCACACCTGCAACATCCAGCAGAGGGGAGGGAATTTTGTCCTAGAACATAACTCTCATCCAGTCTCAGAAAGGTCTTAAGCTTGTAAGTGGAAAAAAGTTTTACACTCTTGCACAGTCTTATTTCATTAGGAATTTTAAGTCAAGAATGGAATTTTAATTTTATCAAAAGCTCTTCTAAACTTATAGAAAAGATAATAAGCATTTTTTTCCCTTTGGTCTATTTAAACGGAAGATTGTGTGGCTGTTATTGTTAAGTCACTCAGTCGTGTCCGACTCTTTGTGACCCCATGGACTGCAGCAAGCCAGGTTCCCCTGTCCTTCACTATCTCCCGGAGTTTGCTCAAATTCATGTCCATTGAGTTGGTGATGCCATCCAACCATCTCATCCTCTGTCACCCCTTTCCCATCTACCCTCAAACTTTCCCAGCATCAGGGTTTTTCCCAATGAGTCGACTCTTGGCATTAGGTGGCCAAAGTATTGGAATTTCAGCATCAGTCTTTACAATGAATATTCAAGGTTGATTTCCTTTAGGATTGACTGGCTTGATCTTGAGGTCTGGGGGAATCTTAAGAGTCTTCTTCAGCACCACAGATTAAAAGCATCAATTATTTTCTGCTCAACATTCTTTATTGTCCAACTCTCACATCTGTACATGACTACTGGGAAAACCTTAGCTTTGACTCTACGGACCTTTGTTGGCATCCAGACAATACACTGTCAAGATTGTCATAGCTTTCCTTCCAAGGAACAAGAGTCTTGTAATTTCCTGGCTGCAGTCACTGTCCAAAGTGACTTTGGAGCCCAAGAAAATAAAATATATCACTGTTTCTGCTTTTTCCCCATCTATTTGCCATAAAGTGATGGGACCAGTTACCACAATCCTAGTTCTTTGAATGTTGAGCTTTAAGCCAGCATTTTCACTTTCCTCTTTCACCCCCATCAAGAGGCTCTTTAGTTCCTCTTCACTTTCTGTCATTAGAGTGGTATCATCTGCTTATCTGAGGTTGTTGATATTTCTCCCAGCAATCTTAATTCCAGTTTGTGAGTCATCCAGCCAGGGATTTCTCACGATGTACTCTGTATATAAGTTAATAAACAAGATGACAATATGTAGCCTTGTCATACTCCTTTCCCAGTTTGGAACTAGTCTGTTATTGTATGTCTCGTTCTAACTGTTGCTTCTTAACTCACATACAGGTTTCTCAGGAGACAGATAAGGTGGTCTGAATATTCCCATCTCTTTAAGAATTTTCCACAGTTTGTTGTGATCCACACAGTAAAAGGCTTTAGTGTAGTCAATGAAGCAGAAGTAGATGTTTTCTGAAATTGCCTTGCTTTCTCTATGATCCAACAAATGTTGGCCATTTGATTCCTGGTTCCTCTGCATTTTCTAAATCCAGCTTGTACAGCTGGAAATTCTCAGTTCACGTACTGCTGAAGCCTAGCTTGAAGGATTTTGAGCATTACTCTGCTAGCATGTGAAATGAGCGCAATTGTGTGGTAGTTTGAACATTCTTTGTCATTTCCTTTCTATGGGATTGGAATGAAAATTGACTTTTTCCAATCCTGTGGCCACTGCTGATTTTTCCAAATTTGCTGGCACATTGAGTGCAGCACTTTAACAGCATCTTCTTTTAGGATATGAAATAGCTCAACTGGAATTCCATTACCTCCACTAGCTTTGTTCATAGTGATGTTTCCTAAGGCCCACTTGACTTCACACTCCAGGACGTCTGGCTCTAGATGAGTGACCACACCATTGCGGCTATCCAGGTCATTAGGACTTCTTTTTGTACAGTTCTTTTGTGTATTCTTACCACCTCTTCTTAACCTCTTCTGCTTCTGTTAGGTCCTTGCCATTTTTGTCCTTTATCATGGTCATCTTTTCATGAAACATTCCCTTGATAGCTCTGACTTTCTTGAAGAGATCTCTAGTCTTTCCCATGATATTATTTTCTTCTATTTCTTGGTGTTGTTCACTTAAAAAGGCTTTCTTTTCTCTCCTTGCCCTTCTCTGGAACTCTGCTTTCAGTTGCGTGTATCTTTCCCTTTCTCCCTTGTCTTCCACTTCTCTTCTTTCTCAGCTGTTTGTAAAGCCTCCTCAGGGGCTTAACAAGCATAATGAGCAGCTTTACTCATGAAGGTGTGATGGTGACACACTTTTCTAGTGGTTTCTCCAGTTCTTCGGAAGTTGTTCATGTAAATACTTCCGTACAAAGGCGACTGTCAGTGTGACTCGCACTGCGCTCACGCCGTTGCTCTCGCAGCACTGCTGGTTCCTACGCTCCCGGCGCCACTGCTCACACCTAGGCTGCAGTATTGCGGTGCTTCGGTGATTCGCCCTCTGCTGCTTCTGCTGTGCGTCACTGCCGGTGCAGCTGCTTCTCCCGGAGTTATTGCTGCACCGTTGTTTCCACCTCGACCGCTGCTTGGGAATTTCGACGATGTCAGAGCATCTTAGTGTAAAAGAACCTCCGGGACTAGAAGCCAGAGGTCAAGGCGTGATTCTAGTTTGGCCACAGATCCGGAGCAGCTCGCTCACCGTCTGAGTAGGGTTCTGCACCTGACAGATGCGGTTCCACCTTGTTCCAGGTCCCTTCAGAAAGTCACCCTGAGATTCAGATGAGACAATGCTCTGCAAAGACGCTTAGCCCTGAGAGGTTACGTGGGAAGTTCCGACGTCCTGGCTTCTGTCTTCATTCGTCCCAGAAAGACTCGGCCCTGTGTGTGTGTGTCATGTGTGCGTATGTGTTGTGTGTGTCCATGTGGTGTGCATATGTATTGTGAATGTACGTGTTGTGTGTGTATGTGCTGTGTGTGTTGTGTGTATATGTGTTGTGTGTGTTGTATGTGTTGTGTGTGTGTATGTGTTGTGTGTGTGTTGTGTGTGTATGTGTTGTGTGTGTATGTGGTGTGTGCTGTGTGTGTATGTGCAGTGTGTGTATGTGTTATGTGTGTGTGGTGTGTATGTGGTGTGTGTGTATGTGGTGTGTGTGTATATGGTGTGTGGTGTGTGTATGTGTTGTGTGTGTATGTGGTGTGTGTGTATATGGTGTGTGGTGTGTGTATGTGTTGTGTGTGTGTGTGTTATGTGTGTTTGGTGTGTATGTGGTGTGTGTATGTGGTGTGTGTGTATATGGTGTGTGGTGTGTGTATGTGTTGTGTGTGTGTATGTGTTGTGTGTGTGTTGTGTGTGTATGTGTTATGTGTGTGAGTTGTGTGTGTATGTGGTGTGTGCTGTGTGTATGTGTTGTATGTGTGTTGTGTATGTGTTATGTGTATGAGTTGTGTGTGTATGTGGTGTATGTATGTGTTGTGTGTGTTGTGTGTGTATGTGTTGTGTGTGTGTGTTGTGTGTGTATGTGGTGTGTGTGTATATGTGGTGTGTGTGTATTTGTTGTGTGTGTGTCTGTATGTGCGTGTGTGTAAGAGCACAGGGCCCAGTGCCTCAGTTTCCACATTTAGTCGCAGGTTGATTCTGGAACCACATCGATTCTATGCTGTTCCTGGAGAGAAAGAAGATGCTCAGGGGACACAATGTGTCACTTTGCCCTTTAGATAGAGAAACTCACATTTCTAGCTTTTGTTCTCCTTCCAAGCTAAATGTATGTGCCCATAGATATAATAATCTAGCTTAGGTCTCAAGGTTTATTATCTCCTAATGAGGCCAGGAAGAGTGCTGCTGTCGAGGTTCCCAGGAGAGCAGCCCACACGGCAGGATGAGGATTTTCTGGAAGAAAGAATCCCGTGGGGATTTCACTGGGGCTGGAAATTGTGAGGTCACAGACAAGCCTGTTGCATCTCAGAGAAAGATGCACTTAAAAAACCTCCTGAATGCAAGCTGTGATATATAGAATGGATAAGTAACAAGATCTTACTCTATAGTACAGGGGACTGTACTCAATATCTTGTGATAAACCTAATGGAAAAGAAGATAAAAGAATGTATATATATGCATGTATAACTGAGTCACTTTGCAATACAGCAGAAATTGGCACAACATTGTAAATCAACTAAACTTCAATTTTAAAAAATAATGAAAAAATTAAAAGTTCCCCAGGCCTTCCAAGCAGCAGGATAGAAGTGTTCTCAAGTCTATGCCCTTTTGTGGCAGGATGTGATGTTATGCACAAGTTAGGCCCTTCAGGCCTGGTGGGATCCCTCCTATCGGGCTGCTCCGGCACCCTCAGGCCCTCTCTGAACGTCCATCACTGGTGTTTGTTCAAAGAGAACAGGCAGGCAGGCAAAGGTGTTTGAAACAGCGCGTGCTCACAGTAAACACTCAAGCAATGTTCTGATTACAGTGAGGATCACGGTCTGTACCCTGCAAGGTCCACAGCTATAAAAAGGGAGTGACCATAGGCCTGCATTTTTGGTGTTTTGGAAATGCTCCCGTTTCCCCTTAGGTGTTCTGTTAGGAGCGATAAGGATTGAGCACCAGAGAAAAGATGATGAACCTGGAACTGACAGGAACCAGACAGAGCACTGGCATTTTGGAGGATCAAGAGTTCAGCTTTCATTTCACATAGACATTGACACAGGTGTGTGTACACAGTCACACGCATGCACACACACACACACACACACACAGTGCAATGGCTATCATACTGAAGATGAGAGGTGAGCAGTTTGTGTACTTGGAGCTGGCTTGGATGAGAAGCCTGCTGGCTTCTGGAACAGCCATGCTCTCTCACAGAGTCAGGCTTCCCTGACTGCCGGCCAGGCCAGAGGAGCCTCAACAGGAGCTGGAGTCTGTGTGGGTGATGCTGGGTCTCTGCTTTGATGGTCTAGTCAAGGGAAGTGATCTAAGATGGCAGAGTTCAGAGAAGCCAGACCAGATGGGCAGATGGACTGTCCAGGCTGTCTGCAGTTGTAAGGTCAGAGTCCGCTGGGGTGGGAGGCTAGGTGAGCTAAAGAGAGTTGAAAGCATGAAGGGCAGGTGAGAGAACCCACCTGGGGAAACTGTGAGCTCTGGTAAACATTGTGAAGCCAGGTTTTACCAGGAGCCCAGACATTGTGCAGGGTTTTGGCGGCGAGGGGGGTGGGGTTTGGTTCATGACCTCATGAGCAGTCTGGATACAGGCTAGGAGGCCACATGGACCAAAGTGAGAGGGAAGAGGCAAGGCTGGCTGGCGGAGGTGCCGTTCCGCTGAATCTGAGGCCACCTGCTCCCCCGTGCACGCCCTGGAGCACAGGTCAGTGCAGCCCTGCCCAGGCAGGAGCATCCTGGATCCACAGGGTGACTCTGGAAAACTGATGAAGAACTAGGGACGAGTGGCTGAGGGCTCCCTTGTGAATGGAGAAAACAGGCAATAAGATGGATGAGAGAGAACTTTATCGCGACTCATAAGCTCCTGGGTCATTTGAAAACCTTTCTTAGTGTTCATGTGCTTTAAATGATAGGGCTTCCCTAGTGGCTCAGACGGTAAAGTGTCTGCCTGCAATGTGAGCAGACCTAGGTTTGATCCCTTGGTCAGGAAGATCCCCTAAACGATGATGGGGTTTCACATCTCAGCAATCCACAGGTTGAACTTTTTAGGTATTATAACATTTGCCCATCAAATTCCACACAAAAAGGTAGAGCCTCGAGATAAATGATGCCTGGCTTCCTGCAGCTCACAATGCGGGAAGCCCAGGTGTGACTGGCTGCAGACCTTGTTTTTTTCCTCGGGAACCCTTGACTGACTGCACACCATGTATCCAGGCTTCCCGTCTCAGCAGTGGGTTGGTTCCTTTTTGAAAGTCCTTCATGGTGCTGTGTTTATTTAACTGTCGCCTGCGGGCAGCCTGGGCCCTGGGTGGGTGTGCATGCACATATACAAGACAGGTGTGTATTTGTGAGAGTGTGAGGTTTAGCTGAGCAAGCTCTGGACACAACCTAAGTGAGCTAGGGACCATTCGCACCCAGCTCGTCCAAACAGCCAGTGATGCTGTTTGAGCGCTTTATGATGCACGTGGCTGAGGCGGGGCTGGGTTCTGTCATACGATGATGGTGTGTGATTCCCCTTCATTAAGCCCTGGAAACATCTGTCTCTCTCCAGCCTGGTCTCATTTTATGAGATATTGGTTAATGATCACAGAGTCATTGGCTGTAACACTGGTGCTCCTCTTCGTGATTAAAGCTGGTGTCTGGGTTCATGAGCAGGTGACTGTGTGTGTACACGAGGGTGAAGTGTGGGAGTCCTCGAGAGAAACCCCAAAGCACACAAGCAGTAGAATGCTCCACTGACACCCCTGGGCTTGCACTGTCTTGTTACCAGTCCAGTGGACTCAGCATCATTGTTGTCACTTCCTCGGGTGGGCACTGGGTCTGGCCTTGTGGGGTGTCCTGTCCAGACACAGAAAAGTGCGTGCACATGGGGACCAGTCTGAAGCACCTGTGCTGCTGCTCTGGTCGCTGTGCCATGTGCCGTGTGCTCAGTCACATCAGTTGTATCCGACTCCGTGCGATTCTACATACCTTAGCCTGTTAGGACCCTCTGTCCATGTGATTCTCCAGGCAAGAATACCGCAGTGGGTTGCCATTTCCTTCTCCAGGGGGTCTTCCCGACCCAGGGATTGAACCTGTGCCTGTTAAGTCTCCTGTATTGCCAGGTAGGTTCTCCACCACTAGCACTACCTGGGAAGCGCATGATCTCCTTTATACCAACGCTGTTGATTGCCTGCCCTGGGGTGCTGAGAAAATAGTGAATTTTGATAACTGCACGTCTGATTCTCCAGGATCCCTAAACCCTTCCCTTGCTGGAGACAGACAATAGGAAGAGTCTCGTAGCTAAACTGTAACTACCAAGCTCCCAAGCTGACTAATGTGACTTTTTTTATTTTTTTTTAATGGAAGTATAGATATTACTTTGCCAACTAAGGTCCATCTAGTCAAGGCTATGGTTTTTCCTGTGGTCATGTATGGATGTGAGAGTTGGACTGTGAAGAAGGCTGAGCACTGAAGAATTGATGCTTTTGAACTGTGGTGTTGGGGAAGACTCTTGAGAGTCCTTTGGACATCAAGGAAATCAAACCAGTCCATCCTAAAGGAAATCAACCCTGAATATTCATTGGAAGGACTGATGCTGAAGCTGAAGCTCCAGTACTTTGGCCACTTGATGTGAAGAACTGACTGATTGGGAAAGATCCCAATTCCAGGAAAGATTGAGGGTAAGAGGAGAAGGGGGAGACAGAGAAAGAGATGGTTAGATAACCACCGATTCAATGGACTTGAGTTCGAGCACGTTCTGTGAGACAGTGAAGGACAGAAAAGCCTGGCGTGCGGTAGCCCATGGGTCAGAAAGAGTCGGACACAACTTAGAGACTGAGCAACCGGGGTACAGCTGTTTAACAGCGTTGTATTAACTTCAGATGCAGAACTCAGTGGTTCAGTTATACCTATATACACACACCTATTCTTTTCCAACTTCTTTTCTCTTATAGATCATTACAAAATATTATCACACTAAGTGAAGTAGGTCAGACAGAGAAAGACAAATACTATATGATATCAGTTATATGTGGATGGGGTTCCCATGTGGCGCTAGTGGTGAAGAACCCGCCTGCCGATGCAGGAGACTTAAGAGGCATGGGTTAAATCCTTGGATTGGGAAGATCCCCTGGAGGAGGGCATGGCAACTCACTCTAGTATCCTTGCCTAGAGAATCCCATGGACAGAGCAGCCTGGTGGGCTACAGTCCATAAGGTCACAGTTGGACACAATTGAAGAGACTTAGCCTGCACAGCAGGTTACATGTGGAATCTGAAAAACTGATACAAGTGAGCTTATTTACAAAACAGACCCATGTACATACAAAATTAGTTTATGGTTACCAAAAGGGAAAGGTTGGGGGGAGGGATAAATTAAGAAGTTGGGATTAACACATACACACTACTCCAGTACTTTGGCCACCTCATACGAAGAGTTGACTCATTGGAAAAGACCCTGATGCTGGGAGGGATTGGGGGCAGGAGGAGGGGACAACAGAGGATGAGGTGGCTGGATGGCATCACCGACTCAATGGACATGAGTTTGGGTGAACTCCGGGAGTTGGTCATGGACAGGGAGGCCTGGCGTGCTACAATTCATGGGGTCACAAAGAGTCGGACATGACTGAGAGACTGAACTGAACTACTGTATACAAGGTTAATTACCAACAGCACCTACTGTATAGCACAGGGAACTCACCTAAGTAGGTCTTTATATCATGACTCTGACCCACGGGTTTGTATTAGGGAATTTGGGCACTTATGCTCTATATATGACATATCATTATTTTTGAGGATTTTTGTTGTTTAGTCACTCAGTCATGTCTAGGTATTTTTGATGGTAGTTATCTTTAAAATCTAGATAAAGAGTAACGGTACTTACTGGGAGGTTGAGCTCTCCTCTCTGCTCTCCCTCGGAGTCACTGGGTGAGGCTGGGCAACTGCTGGAATCTCCTGGCCTTGGTTTTCTCACCTGTGAAGTGGAAGGGTGGAGTTCCACCCCAGACCTAGTTTGAGATTTTGAGCTTTATATCAGGTATAATGTTAAACCATAAAACAAAAAAATCCATCTAAGTCTCAATGAAAGACAATGGAATCATCAACAATTCCATGGCTTATTCTGAAGTCTTGTAAAGAAGTTCTAGGACTCTAGAAAGTTCTAGAACTTTCTTTTCAAAACAAACTTGTGGTTACCAAATAGGAAAGAGGGGAGGGATGAATTAGGAGTTTGGGATTAACCCATACATACTACTATATGTAAAACAGATAACCAACAAGGACTTACTGTATAGCACAGAGAACTGTACTTAATATATTGTAATAATCTGTAAGGGAAAATAATCTGAAAAAGAATATATATATATACAAAAGCATATATAACCATAAAAAGCAGCTCTTAGCTCCCAATGAGGAGCATGTCTGAGCTATATAAACCTGAGAGCAACCTCAGCATTTCTTAATCTTTTATCTCCAAATATCACTTGGTGATTCAGTGTATTGTAGAAATCCATCAGCTCAGAGTGGGTGCAGTAAACGTGACTGCTGTCTCCCAACTGTTCCTAGACCTCGGTGACAGGAAACTGTGAGGACTTGGACGTTCCTAACAGCATCTGCACACAATGCTGCCCTCTGGGTCCAAGGTGTTGGCTTCCTAACACCTGCAGGTGATGGACATTTGCATCTGTTAGTGGCTAAGAAGAGTGCTAGGTGTGTTGGCTTTAAGAAAAAAAAGAAGAGCAGTTGGGCTTTTTGTCTTCAGCTTTTTTGGCTGGCTGCTTTCTGCTTCATAAATCTGGGGAGGGAGGCGGGGGAGCCTGGGGTGGGGGGGGGCGGCGAGCCCAGCACCTCTCCGGCCAGCTGCCGGGTCCATCTGCAGCTGGGGCTGGTGCCGTGATCTATGGCCGGAGAGCTGCATCAGGGGGCCTTTACTGCTGCTTCATGGCAGCTGGTGTGAATGGCAGTGGAAAAATAAGCCCTTCTTTTCCCTAACATCAGGAAAAAGGCTCCCCCCGACCTCCCCACACACACACCCCTCAGGTCTTCCATGCTGGTTGCAGTTCTCAGACTTGCGGCACCAGGCCCAAGATTTGACATATTTACTTGCAAAGATTTGCATATTTACTTGGGAGCCTTTGAACCCCCATAATATATCAAAGTTGCTTGGTATTCAAGTTTCCAGCTTCCAAGGGACTTAGAAGTCCCAAGAGAAAGAGCTAGGGTTTGAATTAAGAGGCAAAACACCTTCATTTCCACTTACATTAGATTTTAATTTCAAAAACATTCTTTGAAATGACAGATAGGAAGCAGCGCTTGTCAGTTATTGGAAACTGTGTTCTTATGGCTCAGTGTGGTGACTCCGGAGGCTGGAAACGGACCTCAGCCCTTCACCTTGGCAGGGATTCTGATAGGAGCCAAGCTAATGGCCAGAACATGCTTGCATTTTCATTCAGCAAGTATTTTTAATAGGGGTTAATAAATGCCAAGCGGCCTTTAGTCTTTGGTTAAGACGAATCCCAACTGATGAGGGACCCAGAGCCCGACAGTGCCTTGGATGTTTAGGTTACCTGCAGAGGGCACAGGGCTTAGGGCAGGGAGCTCACAGACCTGTCTTGGGGATGGGTGTCAGGATGAGACAGGATGGAGGCATTTCACGATGTGGGAATTCAGGGACATGACTGAAACTGCCTGTTCAATAGAGCCCAGATTAAATGCTTCTCTTGCTATGGAGCCTTTTCTGAGGTTTCAGCCAAAAGGGATATTTCCTTCCATGCTCAGTTGTTCAGTCATGTCCAACTCTTTGCGACCCCATGGTCTGTAGTCCACCAGGCTCCTCTGTCCATGAGATTCTCCAGGCAAGAATACTGGAGTGGGTTGCCATTTCCTTCTCCAAGGGACCTTCCCAAATCAGTGATCAAACCACATCTCCTGTGTCTCTTGAATTATAGGTAGCTTCTTTACCCACTGAGCCTTCGGGAAAGTCCCTTTCCTTCTTCTGAACAGGAACCACAGTTCTAGCTTCTAAGATATGTTCTCACTAGCTCTTAATGGATATCTAGTTTCTCCCTTTGGACGTCTTGAGGGCATGGATGGGATGTGACTCACCTTGTACTCTCACTTCGTCTACTCAGCAGAGCAGAGGAAGAGGATCTGTGTCTTTTTTGCCTGAATAGACAACCTGGCGGGAATCAGGCTCACTTAAGGTCAGGCTCAGGTCCGTGTGCCATTGGCCCCCCACTTTCAGTCTCAGAACCTGGCCAGCCCAGGACCCATCTGGACAGATGGATGGTGGAGGTTGAATTCATTGCCTGCAAAACATCTTTGAGAACGCTGGCCATCCTGTTGAAGTTAGTATCTGTACACATCTCTTATCCTCATACAGTGAAGTGGGGAAAGCGTGTGTAATGGGAGAAGAGCAAGCTCATAGGAATCAAGAGAAAGAGGTCTGTCTTGCTGCACAGAGCTCAGATCAAGGAGACCTGGATTGACAGGATACCATACATCGTGCTAGAAGATCATGGGTCATTGGCTTCCTTATTCTACCACCTTGGATATCAGACCTCATTTCTCCAAACTTTGGTTTCTTCATCTTTAATTGGCATTGGCCAGCTACATTTTGTCAGTGTAGAGAGAAACATATGTATATGTATATAAATACCTAGTACAATTACTGTCATGTAGAAACTGGATTAGGCCTCTCTTTGTAGAGAGAAAGCCCATGAATTTTTCCCTTTTTTTTTTGTAAATCATAGTAAAAAGTGTGTATGGCTTACAAAAATCAAAGTCATAAATACTTAGGAAAAACTGGGACCTGGGCCCCAGAACCAACTGCTTCAAATTCTCCTAGTTATTTCTTCTGGTTTCAACATTCTGAATTCTAAATCATACTTCTATTTTTAAAATTTAAAATCTTCTCTATTGATTTGAATCATGAAGGTGAGGGTTTAGATGCCATAGTTTAGGTCTACCATATACATCTTTGATTTAAAATATTCTTTTTCAATTAAGCTATCAATAATTCTTTTTGAAAGGAGGGTTAGAATCCCACCCAGTGTCATCCAATGTGTAGACAATATATGGATTCCACTGTGGGATTGTTGCTGAGACGCCCTGTGAGAACTTTAACCTTCCTGCTCTAACACAGACAATTCTGCCTTCAGTCTATGGCCCAGCTGTTGTTTTGGAACCTGCCTTCACCAATTTCCTGGGGTCTCATTTTTGTTACACCTAATTTGGCTTACCTTCGTTCACTTCATGATTTCCTCTTTTTTGTTGTTTTTGTTTGTTTTCTGAGTTTCCATCTTCATTTCAGTGTATCTTCCAGGATCTTCCCAAGAAAATGTGCAAGAAGAGATTCACCCGGTGAGATACTACATGTCAAATTAATTGGGACACTATTTTGTTTTGGTTGGATATAGAATTCTAGGTCAGAAATGATTTTAATCTCAAAAGGCTCTATTCTGCAGATATTGCTGCATTGGTTTGTAGTAATTATTAGGGTTCTTATCTGAGTCTTTCTCCTTTGAAGATGTTTGTTCCTTCTCTCCGGAGGCTTTGACTCTTCAGTCTTTCAGCTTGCAGCTGCGTCCCTCCAGTCTCTGCCTCTGCAGTCATAACACCTTTTCTTCTGTGTGCGTCAGGCCTTCTGCCTCTCTCTGATGCATGCGCAGGTGACAGCATTTAGGGCCACCTAGAAAATCCAGGATAACCTCCCCAAGTCATGGTCCTTAACTCAGTCACATTTCAAACACTTAAAAGCAAAACAAACCAAAACCCGTTTTAAGTATTAGGATACAGGTACTGTTTGGGGAGTTCAGTTCAGTTCAGTTCAGTCACTCGGTCGTGTCCGACTCTTTGCAACCCCATGGACTAAAGCACATCAGGCCTCCCTGTCCATCACCAACTCCCGGAGTTTACTAAAACTCATGTCCGTTGAGGCAGTGATGCCATCCAACCATCTCATCCTCTGTCATCCCCTTTTCCTCCTGCTTTCAATCGTTCCCACTATTAGGGTCTTTTCCAATGAGTCAGCTCTTCGCATCAGGTAGCCAAAGTATTGGAGTTTCAACTTCAGCATCAGTCCTTCCAATGCATATTCAGGACTGATCTTTAGGATGGACTGGTTGGATCTCCTTGTAGTCCAAGGGACTCTCAAGAGTCTTCTCCAAACCTACAGTTCAAAAGCATCAGTTCTTCAGTGCTCAGCTTTCTTTGTAGTCCAACTCTCACATTTATACAGGACTACTGGAAAAACCATAGCTTTGACTAGACGTACCTCTATTGGCAAAGTAATGTCTCTGCTTTTTAATATACTGTCTAGGTTGGTCATAACTTTTCTTCCAAGGAGCAAGCATCTTTTAATTTCATGGCTGCAGTCACCAGCTGCAGTGATTTTGAAGCCTGAAAAAATAAAGTCTGTCACTGTTTTCACTGTTTCCCCATCTATGGTTGGGGACAGGGGTTGCTATTATCCATCCTACCACAGTCTACTCAACAAGAACTGAAGTTCTTTGGTTCTGAGACATTTTCTTTTATTATTTCTTTAATAATTCTTCTCTTCAATTTACTCTATTTGGATTTTCTGGAACTCCTGTTATTGAAAAATTTGGTTTCTCAGACAAATCTTATTAATTTCTTATCTTTTATTTTCCATTTCCTGGAAGTTCTATTACATTTTTCTGGGAGATTTTCTCAAATTTTCCTTTCAATCCTTTGTGTTTTTAACTTTCTGAATTATTTTATTCTCTAAGAGTTCTGTTCTCTGATCTCATTTAACAGCATTCTGTTCTTGTTTCATTGTTGTAATATCTTATCTCTTTGAGCATATTAATTAAACATATCTTCTGCTCATTGCAGAATAAACTTTAAAATTTTATTTAATATTTTTTCCCTTGTTCTGAAGCTTTGATTTGTCTCCAATTCCTCAAACATCTAGTGTTTCTTGGTGTTCTGCTTAGGTTTAAGAGTCATGTACTAAACAGTCGATCTGAAATTCGGAGTGTATGGCTTAGTAATTAGCCAGTTTCACTTAGAGTAATCCGTGCTAGGATTGTGTCCTTGGAGCTATGTTTCTTCCCTCAGGCACATCCATTCTCAGGAGCTTGTTTTCCCCATCTCCTCCTGTGGTGTGCTGGGAGTCAAAGAGAGAAGGGTCTTGGGAGGACTTTCTCTGCATTATACAGACTTCATTCTCTCTTTCTGTCTCCCGCCTCCTACGTGACCTCCGTATCTTCTTTACTCCTAGGTCTGGAGACTCTGGTTTGATCTCGCCATCGGATGAACACCCCGTACCCTATGTGGATAGAGGGGTGTAGGTGCCTCAGGCTCAGGGAGAGTGGACAGGAATCTACCTCTCTGTGTGAGTATCTAATCGTCCTATTCTTAGCCTCTCTTCTTCCTGCCGCTTCTTGAAGTAAGTGGAACTTCTGAGATTTTTTGTGGTCTGTATCCTAGTGACTTGCACACAGTGATTTTTAAGCTTTTGGTGTGGATAAACAGCAGACACACACGTGCAAGTTGCAGGTACTAGGCTGAGCGTCATCTGGGCAGTGAGAATGGTTTGGAGACTCAGATCATGACTGAAGGAACATGTGGGGAATTATTAAAAGTTGAGTCGAGGGACTTCCCTGGTAATCCAGTGGTTAAGAATGTGCCTTGCAACGCAGGGGATTTGCTCCATGGTGGAAAGACTAAGATCCTACACGCCATGGAGCAACAGAGCCCAGGCATGGCAACTAGAGAGTTCATCCTTGTGCCACAACCAAAGATGCCGCACGCCACCACGGAGACCCAACACAGCCAACTAAATTTTTTAAAAAGTTATTTGAGAGCTAGTGAGAACGAATACATTTTAGCAAAAATTTGAGCTGCACAAGGTTAGGGCAGACTAATTAGAAAAGTCGCTGTGCGCTGTACCTTGGGAATTGAATGCATCTTGTGGCCAGCAAGGCACCTACGGAGGGGCTGGAACAGAGAAGTAAGATGTCCAGCAGCAAGTTCAGAGGACGCGTTCACCAGGTTTTTCTCTCTTCTTCTCACTGCGTTTTCTCTTTGTACCCCTTTTTCTTCTCTCACAGTCTTTCTAATACACGCTTTGATTTATAAATCTCCCAAATGGATTTTCTTTCTTTGTAGTATTGTATCACCAAGTAATCCTTTGACTAATTTAGCTATCTTGGTGTACGCCAATTTTTTTTAGTATGATTTGTTTGAAGCAAAAAATTTTTTTATTATTAAAATGAACAGTTCACACCAATCAAAAGAAGTCAGTGCTCAGAATAGCTGAAAATGGATAGACATCGAGATTTGGAACATATTTTGATAACTGAACAGGAGGACAGCTTCAAGATTTGTTACTAAAGGTTGTCCAAGTTTCCCATATTTTAAAGATTTGCAGGCAAGCTCAAAACCTGTTTAAAATAAGGAACTCCTGTCTCAAATGCCGATCACACTTGTCCTATGTATAGATCATGCTTATTTCATAAATGTCATCCAAGGGAAGGTCAGAACTACCCACCTGGTCCTTATCTTTACCAGCTGTGAAAGAGAAAGTTGTGAAAAGAGAGATTCCAAAAATTCACATCTCTGACCGTGTGAAAAAAGGGAAAAGAATCCAAGTATATTATATTATGTGCTGGGCACTTTGACCTGCACTCACCTCCCTTCATGTAATATTGATGAGAGGCAGGTGTTTTTATTACCATCTTCACATGGCAAAACTGAGGCTCGGAGGTCAATGGGTCCACACTGCCAAGGTAGAAGCAGGGGTAGTGCCATGTCTGCACCCAGGGTTTTCTTGGTCTCACCGCCACACTTGCAGGTTCCCAGAGAGTGAGGATAAATCATATGGTTTCTTCTTGTCCTGCACCATCAAGAGAAAAAAGCTCTGAAATGCTGCTATGTTCGATTGGAAAGCAGGTCTCTGCATGCTTCCTTGTCAGCAGTGACAGTCTGTCTTCCCCTGCGTGGTGCAGAGGGTCAATTTAAATCCTCTGAAGTGCCAAGAGCCCCATCTGCTTCTCCATCTGAAACAGGAATATTTTGCTCTTTTTTTTTTTTTTAAATCTTGATTTGGTCTTTCAGTGTTTGTGTTACAGCCATCAGCCCAGATGCCAATAACGAGGAAAATGTATTAAGTGATAAGGGGGCAATCAGTGAAATTAACATGAACAAGAGAGGAAAACGGGAAACTGAAGTTGTGCTGTAATATCCAGTCCAGGTGTGATGAGGATTGAGAGCGTGTTCCCGAGAGATCTCAACAGAGCGGAGGAAGCCCCGCCATGTCTGGAGTAGAGGGATCAAGAGGGCCCTGGAAGACGTGACAGAAACACCTTGAAGAGCCTGCCTGAAGATGCAGTCTGCTCTGGGGTCCAGCTGCTGAGGGTTAGGAATGCTCGTATTTCATGTGTGCTCACCCAAGAAGGGAGTGCTGTGGTCACTCACAATATGCTGGAATCTGCAAATTATTGGCTTCACATCCATGTGCAAAGCTGCAACTCTCCACGATAAGAACGTGAGGACAATATTTTGGAGAATCATAGAATTACAGAGCTTGAAGCTACCGTGCATGGTGGAGAGAGGAAGTATTTGAGGGTGATAGACAAGCACTGGGTCAGGAATTACAGGAATGAGGGGTTAGAACCATCTGCGAGGTGTCGCCGGTCAACCTTCCCAATCCTCCAAGCTTGTCTCTTCAGCCAGAAAATGAAGCTAGGAATGGTACCATAGAGATGGAAAAAGCAAATGAAATCGTCATGTTTAATACATTGTGCTAGAGTAACAAGATATTAATTAATGATCACCTAATCTGATCTCTCATTTTAGAGCTGGGCAGAGGGAAGCCTAAGGAAGTGAAATTCTTTCTAGTTTTACTTAAGAGCAGGAGTTACGTACTCTTTCCCATTACTGCAAGTTTTCTTGGGTGATCTGTCACTCTTGACTCTCATAATGACCAGGAGCACTTCCTCAGGCTGGTCACCCTCCTGTCTCAGAGGGGGATGCACACGCAGTGATCTGCAGCTTGTCGTTCTTGCAGGAATGTAGCCCCTGACCATGCACCACAGACTGCCCGACAAGAGGTCAAGGCAGCTACCCTGTGCTTGGCAAACTGCTATGTGGGGGTCTTTCAGCTGTCCAGGAGTCTTTTCAAGGCTGCTCTGGGAGAAAAAGTGAAGCCCCCACAGTTCCTCATTTTAAAACTAGACTTCTCTGCAGATATTTTGGTATATGCAAAGAGGGTTAAAGATTTCTTTGAAAGTTTGAAAACTCTTGAGTTATGCTCTGATTCCCTGATTTAACACATAGAGAACTATGACTCAGAGAGGTAAAGACATTTATTTGAGGAAGCCCAGCTCACTCATCCTCCCCAGACCATTTCTGCTAACTTCTAGACCAGCACACCCCCTCACCCCCTGCCAAACCAAAACTCTTCCTTTTCAGGCATTAGTGATTCCGATTTGATGGATTTTCTCTGAATGTCAAAAGCTGAATTTTGTATCTGTATAGGTGAGAAAAAAGAATTTTGGGACCCCAAAATAATTATTTTGAAAGTATTTATGTAACTACTTGGAGAGTGGGTCACTTAAAACATATGTCTACTTTAAGAAAAAAATCCAAGGTAAGAATTTGATATGTCATCAATACTTCAAATCCTGCCTTAATTAAAAGTTAAAGTAAAAAGTGAAAAGTGTTTGTTGCTCAGTGATGTCTGACTCTATGACTCCATGGACTGTAGCCCACCAGGCTCTAAGTCCATTGAATTCTCCAGGCAAGAATATGGGAGTAGGTCAAGCCAAATTAAAATCAGCAATAGTAGAATTATTTGCTAAGATTACCGGCACATATGAAACGGGCATTTATCATGTGTTTCGTGTTATAATTTCTAGGGTTTTAAGGAAATCAGGGGCCTGTGTATTTGAACATGAGGATACTGTAAAGTAAGTTTGACAGGCCTATGACAGCAAGCATTCATGTTCCCAGCGCTGGGAAGACGGAAGAAAGAGCACACCCTCCTGAGGAGCGTGGCGGGGTGACCTTGGGGCGCTTTGTTGCTTGGAGAAACTCATCAGCAGAAACCAGTTGCCTGGCGGACCCGGGTCTGCTCGGAGCATGCTGGCCTTGGCTCCCAGGAGAGTCTGCTCTGTGTCCCTGAGGAGATGCTCCCTTCACTCTAACTTCTCTGAATTCCCCAGGCGAGGGCCAGTTCTTATTCTGCTTTTCATTGTCAGGAGGCTTTGTGCCAGGCTAGAGGGCTCTTTGATTTCTTTGCTTTTCAACATGGAAAACCTTTCTTCCCTCTTTGTTTCTGTCTTCTGGTCCCTGGCCTCGTGTTTGATCTTGCTTGTTCAGTGCAGCAGTACCCATTCTACACAGTGAGCCCGCTTCTCCTTCCAGACGCTGGGAATCTGAATGCCCTCTCTGCCCCCAAGGTCTCCTCCAGGAGAAATCCCTACCTTTGTCCTCAACAACAGGTGTCACCGGGGCAGCAAAAGCCCTGCCAGAGCCCAGGTCATCCCAAGGATACTTACGCCCCAGGGAGGAGAGGCCCTACCGGAGATGCAGACTTGGCAAAAGAAACTCTGAGATGAGCTTGAAAGTGAAAGTGAAAGTCGCTCAGTCATGTTTGACTCTTTGCGACCCCATGGACTTAGTCCATGGAATTCTCCAGGCCAGAATAGTAGAGTGGGTAGCCTTTCCCTTCTCCAGGGGCTCTTCCCAACCCAGGGATCAAACCCAGGTCTTCCACATTGCAGGCGGATTCTTTACCAGCTGAGCCACAAGGGAAGCCCAAGGATACTGGAGTGGGTAGCCTATCCCTTCTCCAGCGGATCATCCTGACTGAGAAACTGAACTGGGGTCTCCTGCATTGCAGGCAGATTCTTTACCAACTGATCTATGAGGGAAGCCTAAAATGAGTATGAAACCTCGTAAGTGCTATAAATTGTCCGCGTGTCTTGAAAGGCTGCGTGCCCATCCTTCTGGAAGCCAGAGGGCCTGGGCCTCATGGGGAACCACTGAGGAGCATCCTTCAGCAATGGGCTGGCATGTCTTGGAGCCAGGGCTGCTTCCTCATCCTGGAGGGATGGAGAGGACCAGAGACAGAGCCCTCGTCTCCTGGACCACAGCCTAGGGGCAGTTTCCTGGGCCGTGCTGCCCTGGTGCTCAAGTCCTCAGTGTTTCTGTGATGACCTCGTCAGAAGCTGTGCTCTGGAATGCATGTGGTTCACTGGGCATGCCCAGGGTCACTCATGGCGAAGTGGAGCTGTGTGAGACCCTCCGATATTGCATTAGTTTTTGGTGACAGCAAAGTGATTTAGTTATATGCATACATGGGGCTTCCCCGATGGTCAACAGGTAAAGAATTCTCCTACATTACAGGAGACGCAGGAGACCTGGGTTCGATCCCTGGGTCGGGAAGATTCCCTGGAGAAGGGAATGGCAACCCACTCCAGTATTCTTGCCTGGGAAATCCCATAGACAGAGGAGCCTGGCCGACTACAAGTTCAAAGGATAGCAAGGAGTCGGACACACCTGAGCAACTAAGCACAATGCACATTACATACATATATATTCTTTTTTATATTCTGTTCCATTATGGCTTATTACAGGACACTTAATATAGTTACCCGAGCTATAAGGTAGGACCTTGTTGTTTATCTGTTCTATGCACAGTGCTACATATCTGCTAGACCCGAGCTTCTAATTTCTCTCTCCCCCTCTGCCTTTCCCCTTCAGCAACCACAAGTCTGCTCTCCATGTCTGTGAGTCTATTTCTGTTTCATGGGTAAGTTTATTTGTATCATGTTTTAGAGTCAACATAGAATGATTCCATGATGGTGTCTGTCTTTCTCTGTCTGACTACTTCATTTAGTATAACAGACTCTAGGACCATCCATGTCGCTGCAAATGGCAACATTTCATTCTTTTTTATGACTGATAGACGGATAATATTCCAATGTGTATTCTTTACTCCTGGGCCACCTGGGAAACCCCTGGTAATGTAAATACCACATCTTCTTTATCCATTCATCTGTCAATGGACACTTAGGTTGTTTCCAAGCCTTGGTTATTATAAATATGAAAAACACATTTTATTAACCCTATTCAGGTACAATTTCTGGTACAACCATCTATACAGTGGTTCTAAAGTCAATTTCCTCTCTAAAGTGTGATTAAGACAAGCATCCCTGGGGGGTTTTTTCTCCAATGGCCCCTACTTGACCCGTGGTAAACCTTCTGTTTCCTATACTGTAAATGCTGGAAGAGTTCTTTAAAATCTGTGGGATTTAACCTGTTTCTATGTGTTAGAGCTTGAAAAAATAAGTTCATTTCTGAAATGATAAGGGAGCCCCATTGGGACATTAACAATCTTCCTTGGTGAAAGCAGCTCAGGGCTTCAACATTTAACCAGATAGATACCACAGGTGTCAACTGACTGGCCGTATCCTTTACTCCAGGATGGAGCAGTATTTACCTCACTCCAAGTCCTGTATCTCCTCACCTCCTCATGTGCTGATCTTCGCGAGGCTGAAGCTGAAGTTAGAGATGTTCACCTAACTGTGAGCCTCACTGACAGGGCTTGTTTGCACATTAGTTGCCAAACCTTCCATGCATTTTCTCAGTCACTCCTGGGGCAGGAATCCTAGAAAGAGGAGCAACCTGCTCAGGAGAAACTCTTCATCGAAAGTGAAGGGAAATGCACCCACTACATCATCTTCTGGAAAATGAGTCAATATTATCAAAACCACCAAATATACATTTTGAATGGATAATCACTAACAGAAAATAAAGATAGACAATTATTTCCAATAAAAGGACTACCACAGAGCTGCTGGGCTCAGACATTGCCTGGCCTGTGCCTTGTTCAATATGGAGAAATTTAGGTGCCAAGAAACCTGGGTATCCATTCTTTTTTCCATTTTTAAAGCATATTATTTATTTATATTTTCAAAACTTTTATTGAAGTATAGTTGATTAACAATATCATGTAAGTTTTAGGTGTACAGCAAAGTAATGCATATATATATATACACATGTATATTTGATGTTGTTGTTCAGTCACCCAGTCGTGTCTGACTCTTTGTGACCCCATGGACTGTAGCACACCAAGCCTCCCTTTCCCTCACCGTCTTCCAGAGTTTGCTCAAGTTCATGTTCATTGCATCAGAGGTGCCGTCCAGACATCTCATCCTCTGATACCCTCTTCTCCTTGTGCCCTCAGGCTTTCTCAGCATCAGGGACTTTTCCAACGAGCCATCTGTTCGAATCAGGTGACCAAAATACTGGAGCTTCAGCTTCAGCATCAGTCTTTCAGTGAATATTAAAGGTTGATCTCCCTTAAGATGGACTGGTTGGATCTCCGTGCTGTCCAAAGGACTTTCAGGAATCTTCTCCAGCACCACAGTTCGAAGGCATCAATTCTTTGGCAATCTGCCTTCTTTATGGCATATATATACACATATATATTCTTTTTCACATTCTTTTCTCTTACAGATCGTTGCATAATATTGAGTCTAGGTTCTTAGGCTACAGATCATTTTTGGCTCCCTATCTTATACACAGCAGCATGTATATATTAATCCCAACCTTCTCATTTACCCTTCCTCCCATCTCCTTGTTCCTTTTGGTAACCAACAAAAGGTTTCTTTCTGTGTCTGTGAGTCTACTTCTGTTTTGGAAATAAGTTAATTTGCATCTTTTATTTCTTTTTCTTTTAGATTCCACGTATGTGATAATATATATTTTGTCTTGCTCTGTCTGGTTTGCCTCACTTAGTATGAGAATCTCTAAGTCTGTCTGTGTTGCTAGAAATGGTATTATTTCCTTCTTTTTTATGGCTGAGTGGTATTCCACTGTATATATGAGCCACACCTCTATCCATTCATCTGTCAATGGACATTTAGGTTGCTTCCATGTCCTGGCTATTGTCAACAGTCCAATGGACACTGGGGTGTTTGTATCCCGTTGAATTATGTTTTTCTCTGAACTTCAGTATCTGTTTCTAGGAACTGTATGAGGCGGGGGTCTGGGACACCGTCTCTTCTCTTTCTGCTGTTCTCTGCTACTGAGCAGAGAGACAACCAGCAAACTGCAGTTCTCAAGTTCCATTCTTTAGGCTTTCTGTTTGAAGTAAGTGCTGGTCATTCAGAAGCGAGTGAGGCAGAAAATGGAAAGTAGCTTGGAAAGAAAACATTTAAAGATATAGGGTGAAAAAATGTCTAACGTAAAGTCCAAATATTCTGAAGTCTTGTGCTGAGTTTGTATGGTGTTGAGGACAGCGTGAAAGGGGTAGGCGGAATTAAGACAAGAGCAAGCTACTCTTTTTTTGTACTGCTGAACGTGACAGTGGGGAGACAGAATAAAAATATACAGTGTCGAAGAGGGTGAGGAGGGATGGCATGCTTGCACGCAGACTGTAGGAAAATAATTTGCTGTAACTTCTCTACAGATTGCATCAAAAGCTTTAAAAATGTTGTTGCTTTGACCTGACTCTAGGGATTTATACTAAGAAAATTATTAGAAGTGCCAAAATATGTATACACAAAGATGTTCATTGAAGTGTTTCTTAAAATAAAAACAACAACAAATATTAATCAACTGCAATCTTCTTTAAGGCTATATCAAGAAAAATATGACACCCATTTGATGGAATGGCCCAGCCACTGAAACAACAATGAACATTATCTAAACATTGTAACACACCTATAGTGAACGTGATAATGAAATTGTTAATACAAAAGCCTGATAATACTTTACAGATAGTATATATACAGTGCGATGTCATTGTGTAATACAAACATGCTTATTCTAAGTCTATAGGGTATAAAAAAGACAAGCTCCAAGAAGGTTATGAAGAAATTAAAAAAGATATTTCTTCCCCACAGCTGGGTTAACATGAGTCAAATCAAGTTGATAGTAATGTGTCCTTATTTTTTCCCTGGTGGCTCAGATGGTAAAGCGTCTGTCTACAATGCGGGAGACCTGGGTTAGATCCCAGGGTTGGGAAGATTCCCTGGAGAAGGAAATGGCAACCCACTCCATTACTCTTGCCTAGAAAATCTCATGGACAGAGGAGCCTAGTGCAGGCTACTGTCCATGGGGTAGCAAAGAGTTGGACATGATGGAGCGACTTCACTTTCTTTCTTTCCCTTATTTCTAAAGAGATTATACATATTTTTTTCTTTCTTTTCCTTTTCTTATTCTCTGTACTTTCCATTTGTCCAAATAAGCATTCATTATTTGTACACTGGGGTTTCCCTGGTGGCTTAGCGGTAAAGAACTTGTTTGCCAATGCAAGAGATCCAGGTTCGATCCCTGGGTTGGGAACATCCCTTGGAAAAGGGAATGGTGACCTGCTCTAGTATCCTGCCTGAAGAATTCCACGGACAGAGGAGGAGCCTGGGAGGCAGTCCATGGGGTCACAAAGAGTCAGACATGACTGAGAGACTAACACTTTCACACGCTAAAAGTAAAAATGAATAACAGGTCTATCTGAATTTGAACATCCTTTCCTTAAAAGAAGAAATCAACACTTATTTGACCTTTGTTTTAAAGGTGATTTCTTCATAAATTTTAGGTTTTTCAGTTTAGGACCCTTCAAGTCTTTCTCCCAAATCTTCCCAAAAAGGAACAGTTTGGAAGTGCCAGCTGCCATCTGTTCAAGTCCTGACCTCAGTCATTGGCGAAGTAAAATTGTGCTTAGAAAAGAAACACTGAGGAGAATCCTGAGATTTCAATTACAGTCAAGGCCCCAAACAAATAGCCCTTCCTGCGAGTAAACTCAGGTGGATAGGCTTGCCTGTTGGTTCCTATTGCCCTCCAGTGTGATTTTACTTTTGTTAGCTTTTCCCACAAAGATGTAGTCGATAAAACAGGTTAATAGTTTTATTTATCATCAACTATATTCTCTTACTATTAAGAAAACTGTTCTGTCTTCATGAAGAAACACATGAAGATACAGTTTCTGTTCTTCTGGAATGTGATTCGATATATATATAATAGCTGGTTCAGCTCTGAGTATAAACTTATCAAAATGAATGCTTTTTTTTTTTTTTTAGTGGTACTTGGGATCATATTTGCATGCTAGAGGAATACCTGGGGAGCTCAGGTGTATTCATCTAACTCCCAGTTAGATCATTTGGTTTGGAAGAGCATTTTCTCTTTGTTGCAACTGGAAGATCTATAGTAGCGCAGGACACCTGCTAAGATGAGGCTTCAACTTGCAATTTTGATTGATTTCTGCTTCTCTTTTGAGTGGACCTTCTTTAGTTTGATGCTGATGGTCTGGTCCAGGCAGGAGCATCTTTGGATTCTGAAAGAAGGGCATTTGAATCTCCTTGCAGCCCTCGTCATCTGCATGTGCTTGCACAAATTAGTCCAGCTTTTGTTTGATGCTTAGTTTCCTAAGCCATGAAATGGAGGTAATGTTATTTATTTTGCCCACTTTAGTGCACTGGAAGTCATATAAGTAATCAAGATGTCTGCAAGGCCAGCAAAAACCCATCTCATCCACAGTAATTGGTTTTGTTGCCGCTCAGTTGCTAAGTTGTTTGCAACTCTTTGCAGCTCCATGGACTGGAGCATGCCAGACTCCTCTGTCCTCCACTATCTCCTGGAGTTCGCCCAAATTCATGTCCATTGAGTTGGTGATGCCATCTAACCATCTCATCCTCTGTCATCCCCTTCTCCTTTTGCCTTCAATCTTTCCCGACATCAGGCTCTTCTCCTGAGTTGGCTTTGAGTTGGCTGTTTGCATCAGGTGGCCAAAGTATTGGAGCTTCAGCATCACTCCTTCCAATGAATATTCAGCGTTGATTTCCTTGAGGATGGACTGGTTCAAAATGAAAACAAAGTTGGCTTCCAGATGAAAACCTGCTTCATATGAAGAAAGATTTCAAGTATAAAATAATCTAAAAAATAAGTTAATTCTGTAGCCAGTGCAAATATTAATTCTCTGTCTAGCAAGAATCAGGTCACAATGCTGAATGTCAATGTGATAAAATGTCTTCCAGTTACAATACGGTAGCACCTTGCTAATTTGTCATTAAGGGGCCCCTGGAGCTAAGTGAGATAACAAAAATCTGTGTGAAAAAGAAATTCTCACTGATTAAATCAAACTTCTGCAGTTTTGTGAAAATGTGCTACCTTTGTTAGCTCTGTTTTGGGTTCTAATGATATCCAGATAATTGACAGGGTCTCCTACAGCTGAAAATTTACCACCTCACATCAAATTTGGCAAACATTTTTTTTTTCACCTAAATGACAAAGTCTTCTCATTTTGGACTAGAGACTAGAGACTTGGTTAAAGAAAAAAAAATTTTTTTCCTGAATTTTAGTTCAACTACCTAGAAATTCTGCAACGGTTCTGTCTTCAAAATTAACCCTTTATATTTGCATTACCATGGGGAAAATGCCAAGATTATTTAGTATTTCCATATGAATAAGGGACATTTTAACAGGCTAAACCCCATGAGAAGGAGTAAGGATTATATGTTGAAAAAGTCAACATTTTAAAAATTCAATTAAGCTATATTTGATTTCTAGTTTCAAACTGAATATGTGACCTTGGGCCCTACGGGTAAAATGGGAACTGTTTTTCCTGAGTGACAGAGTATGTGATGAGCTTGAATAAACCGGATTCTCAATACACCATAGTGGCAACACTTCTTTTATATTATTTAAGTAAATATCATTGAAAGAAAAAAAGCTCAGTGACCAACTCTATTTTCAATTTCACCTTTTTACTCATAACAAATATTTTGAGAGAATTAGAGCTATCAAATATTTCCCCTCGGGACCTGCTAAAGACAGAGAGGTAATCATTTTCAAAACGGCGACTGAGTGAGCGCCAGTTCACTAACGATTCGTGCAACAGCCCTTCCGCGTGCCCTGGTGTGCAAGTCTCATGGTAGTGTTCTCTTCCACAGTAGAGTTTTTGCACTGGAATTTCTTCAGTGTCTGGCCACTCCATGTGAACCTCACAATCCAGAATGGATGCCCCACAGCGCCGAACAGGGTCTTCAGTTCAGTTCAGTTCAATCGCTCAGTCATGTCTGATTCTTTGTGACCCCCAAATCGCAGCATTCTAGGCCTCCCTGTCCATCACCAACTCCTGGAGTTCACTCAACTCACGTCCATCGAGTTGGTGATGCCATCCAGCCATCTCATCCTCTGTCGTCCCCTTCTCCTTCTGCCCTCAATCCCTCCCAGCATCAGAGTCTTTTCCAATGAGTTAACTATTCGCATGAGGTGGCCAAAGTACTGGAGTTTCAGCTTTAGCATCAGTCCTTCCAATGAACACCCAGAACGGATCTCCTTTAGGATAGACTGGTTGGATCTCCTTTCAGTAAGAGGGACTCTCAGGAGTCTTCCCCAACACCACAGTTCTAAAGCATGAATTCTTTGGCACTCAGCTTTCTTCACAGTCCAACTCTCACATCCATACATGACCACTGGAAAAACCATAGCCTTGACTAGACAGACCTTTGTTGGCAAGGTAATATCTCTGCTTTTCAATATGCTATATAGGTTGGTCATGACTTTCCTTCCAAGGAGTGTGTCTTTTAATTTCAGGGCTGCAGTCATCATCTGCAGTGATTTGGGAGCCCCCCACAATAAAGTCTGACACTGTTTCCACTGTTTCCCCATCTATTTCCCATGAAGTGATGGGACCAGATGCCATGATCTTCGTTTTCTGGATGGTGAGCTTTAAGCCAACTTTTTCACTCTCCACTTTCACTTTCATCAAGAGGCTTTTTAGTTCCTCTTCACTTTCTGCCAAAAGGGTGGAGTCATCTGCATATCTGAGGTTATTGATATTTGTCCCAGCAATCTTGATTCCAGCTTGTGCTTCTTCCAGCCCAGCGTTTCTCATGATGTACTCTGCATAGAAGTTAAATAAGCAGAGTGACAATATGCAGCCTTGATGTACTCCTTTTCCTATTTGGAACCAGTCTGTTGTTCCATGTTCAGTTCTAACTGTTGCGTCCTGACCTGGATACAGGTTTCTCAAGAGGCATGTCAGGTGGTCTGGTATTCCCATCTCTTTCAGAATTTTCCACAGTTGATTGTGATCCACACAGTCAATAAAGCAGAAATAGATGTTTTTCTGGAATCCTCTTGCTTTTTCCATGATCCAGCAGATGTTGGCAGTTTGATCTCTGGTTCCTCTGCCTTTTCTAAATGCAGCTTGAACATCAGGGAGTTCACAGTTCACGTATTGCTGAAGCCTGTCTTGGAGAATTTTGAGCATTACTTTACTAGCATGTGAGATGAGTGCAATTGTGTGGTAGTTTGAGCATTATTTGACATTGCCTTTCTTTGAGATTGGAATGAAAACTGACCTTTTCCAGTCCTGTGGCCACTGCTGAATTTTTCAAATTTGCTGACATATTCAGTGCAGCACTTTCACAGCAGCATCTTTCAGGATTTGAAATAGCTCAACTGGAATTCTATCACCTCCACTAGCTTTGTTCGTAGTGATGCTTTCTAAGGCCCACTTGACTTCACATTCCAGGGTGTCTGACTCTAGATGAGTGATCACACCATCGTGATTATCTGGGTCGTGAAGATCTTTTTTGTACCATTCTTCTGTGTATTCTTGCCACCTTTTATTAATATCTTCTGCTTCTGTTAGGTCCACACCATTTCTGTCCTTTATTGAGCCCATCTTTGCCTGAAATGTTCCCTTGGTATCTCTAATTTTCTTGAGATCTCTAGTCTTTCCCATTCTGTTGTTTGTCTCTATCTCTTTGCATTGATCTCTGAGGAAGGCTTTCTTATCTCTTTTTGCTGTTCTTTGGAACTCTGCATTCAGATGCTTATATGTTTCCTTTTCTCCTTTGCTTTTCACTTCTCTTCTTTTCACAGTTATTTGTAAGGCCTCCTCAGACAGCCATTTTGCTTTTCTGCATTTCTTTTCCATGGGGATGGTCTTGATCCCTGTCTCCTGTACAATGTCACGAACCTCTGTCCATAGTTCATCAGGCACTCTATCTATCAGATCTAGGCCCTTAAATCTATTTCTCACTTCCACTGTATAATCATAAGGGATTCGATTTAGGTCATACCTGAATGGTCTAGTGGTTTTCCCTACTTTCTTCAATTTAAGTCTGAATTTGGCAATAAGGAGTTCATGATCTGAGCCACCGCCAGCTCCCGGTCTTGTTTTTGCTGTCCGTATAGAGCTTTTCTGTCTTTGGCTTCAAAGAATATAATCAATCTGATTTCGGTGTTGACTATCTGGTGATGTCCATGTGTAGAGTCTTCTCTTACGTTGTTGGAAGAAGGTGTTTGCTATGACCAGTGCTTTCTCTTGGCAAAACTCTATTAGCCTTTGCCCTGCTTCATTCTGTACTCCAAGGCCAAATTTGCCTGTTACTCCAGGTGTTTCTTGACTTCCTACTTTTGCATTCCAGTCCCCTATCATGAAAAGGACATCTTTTTGGGGTGTTAGTTCTAAAAGGTCTTGTAGGTCTTCATAGAACCGTTCAACTTCAGCTTCTTCAGCATTACTGGTTGGGGCATAGACTTGGATTACTATGATACTGAATGGTTTGCCTTGGAAATGAACAGAGATCATTCTGTCATTTTTGAGATTGCATCCAAGTACTGCATTTCGGACTCTTTTGTTGACCATGATGGCTACTCCATTTCTTCTAAGGGATTCCTGCCCACAGTAGTAAATATAATGGTCATCTGAGTTAAATTCACCCATTCCAGTCCATTTTAGTTCGCTGATTCCTAGAATGTCAACATTCACTCTTGCCATCTCTTGTTTGACCACTTCCAATTTGCCTTGATTCATGGACCTAATATTCCAGATTCCTATGCAATGTTGCTCCTTACAGCATCGGACCTCGCTTCTATCACCAGTCACATCCACAGCTGGGTATTGTTTTTGCTTTGGCTCCATCCCTTCATTCTTTCTGGAGTTATTTCTCCACTGATCTCCAGTAGCATATTGGGCACCTACCGACCTGGGGAGTTTCTCTTTCAGTATCCTATCATTTTGCCTTTTCATACGCTTCATGGGGTCTTACCCCTTTGCTTAAACATCACTCTATTTGAGAGACCCATCCTCAGGCACTCTGAAAATAGGGACCCCCTCTCTCACCTCCCTTGGAAATTTCTTCCCCTCACCTTGCTTTATTGTTCTCCATCACATTCAGCACCGTCTAATGCCCCATGGGACTTCTCCAGTGGTTCAGTGGTAAAGAATCTGCCTGCGAAGCAGGAGATGAGGGTTCGATCCCTGGGTGGGGAAGATCCCCTGGAGAAGGGAACGGAAACCTACTCCAGCATTCTTGCCTGGGATATCCCATGGACAGGGGAGCCTGGTGGGCTACAGTCCATGTGGTCACAAATGAGTGGGACACATCTCCCAAGGACAGGGATTTTATTTTTGTTAGTGCTGCAGAATCTCCAGGCTTCGCTGGTGGCTCAGAGAGTAAGGGATCCGTAGGGCCCATAGTAGTCAAGTAATACGTATTTGTAGTATAAAATAATGAATGGCTTTCTGGAAACTTCCATGTTTCATGGAGCAGAATCACCTGGGTTCAGCCACAGGGATGAAAAACCAATGGTGACCTGAGCTAAGACATTAGGAATGAAAGCTGGAACCAGGTCAGACCTGGTGCTGAGCTGGCTTCAGACCCTGAGACCCAGAGCCTGAATAACAGTGTTCCAACACTACAGCGACACTGTAGGGAGGGGGGATTGGGGTGGAACAAACTTTTGCTTGATCCAGGCCAGTGTCAGCATCCAGGGCGACCTACTCTGAAAGCTGGATGCAGGAGGTAACATCTGCAGTGAAGATATCAAAGAGTTGAGTTGAGTTGGAGCAGCGTGAGGTGTGAGACCGAGTCTAGGAGTGACAAGTGCAGGATGGGGTCATGAAGGAGCGGCCAGGCGGGAAGACCAGCGAGGCAGTAGGGATGCTGAGAGTCCTGCACTGCTGGATCCACATGAAAACAGGGGACGATGGCAGAGGGCAGACAGGACTCTGTCCACACAGACTAGATGCTGGTCTGGGCAAACACCTCTTCGGCTAAATGCAGACTTCCATGCTCCTAGGAGCCAGGTCCTATAGCTTCTCCCCTCTGGCATTGGGATTCTTTCTCTCTCTCTCTTTTATTTTTTTTGATGTGGACCATTTTTAAAGTCTTTACTGCATTTGTTATAATACTGCTTCTGTTTTATGTTTTGGTTTTGGGGTCACAAAGCATGTGGAATCTCATCTCCCCAACCAGGAACAGAACCAGCACCCCCTGCACTGGAAGGCAAAGTCTTAATCACTGGACCACAGGCAAGTGCCGGGGACTGGGACTCTGCAGATGCTGAAAGGCAGCACCCATAGCCAGAGAAGCTGGGGGAGGCAGGGCTGACGCTCATCGCTACAGCCTAACAGATTACCTTTCCGGAGGTTCCTCCAGCTTATGTTTACGGTATTCCCCTTCTGTTCTTTTTGGGTTGTTTGTTTGTTTAGAGGAAGATTAAGTAACCTCACATAACATCATGCCACTCGAACATAACATGAATCTGAGATTGTTTACCTCATTATCTCCTTGTGAAAACAAACACCGCTGTCTCCTGCCCACCCCTCTCAGGTGGGCCTGCTGTCAGAATTCTCCTGTTAGAGCAATCTTACCACTCAGCACACATCATTCTTTCTCACTTGCAAATATTTCTCATAAGTCTCCGTGGCTCCCACAGCCCTTCTCTTCCAGGAAGCCTTCCTTGTGAGTTTCAGCTAGCATGCATTCTCCCCTAAGACCAGCCAGCTGCCCTATCTACTGAAAATGTGAAATACTGTTTCTTCCTAATGTTGCCCCAAATTGCTCCGTGTTTACGTCTCCAGCCCAGATTTCTGCTCTGAGCCCAGACCAGTAGCATAGCTGACATTGCCACTGGGAAACCTCAAGAGAAAACATCTCACTCTTCACTCTTGAAGTTTTCCCTCTTCAATCTGGTTGTATTTCAGTGTATGACATGGGTATCCATCCTGAGGGATCTCAGGTTAGCAACTCTTTTACCTTGAAAACTTCATACAAACCAGGTATGACTTTATTCTCATTTACCTAACATGTGCAAGTACATGACATAGACTCAACCTGACAAGTTAAGTAATAAGATACAAAATGCCACATTATCCTAGCCCCGGGGATAAAGACCATGGAAGCCCCACCCCTCTGCTGGGCCACCTTCCTGCCTTGTACGTAACGTGTCGCCTAGCCTGGCACTGGAGAATTGTGTTTATAGCAGCACACTGAAACAAGCTCTTCAAATGACTTTATTGATGAAAACATTCAAAATGCCATCACTTTACAATTCTTAGAGATGTTTTTCTGTGCTCAGTGGCTCAGTCGAGTCTGACTCTTTGTGACCCCATGGATTGTAGCCTGCCAGGCTCCTATGTCTATGGGATTGTCCATGGAGTGGGTTGTTATTTCCTACTCCAAGGGGTCTTCCCTACCCAGGGATTGAACCCATATCTCTTGTGTCTTCTGCAATGGCAGGTGGATTCTTTACCACTGTGTCACGTGGGGAGGCCTGTTTTTTTTTTTCCTGTAAATGTATAGAAATCATCTTTTTTAATGGCATCAATGATCCCTTAAGAAATTCTTTCTGACCTTCTCAGAGGCCAAATAGAGTGTGAAAGATAAAGCTCAGAAAAGTGAGTGGATCGGAACAGTAAAGCAAAGGTGCCCTTTGCTAGCAGGGTAATTGGAAGACTCCGTGTTCAAGGCCACACTGGCCATAGGGTCCTACAGAGTCAAAGCCCTGCCCATGCTGGGAGGGCCAATAGGTCTCCCCGCCTAACCTGTGATTCTGAGTAGCCTCGACTTTAGCTTATGAACGAACTAGAATAAACTCCCTGTCCAGTCCCCTAAATGGAGAATTATGTTTTGTTCTAGGCTGAAGGTCAAAGACATATCCCTTGAGAATCAAAGCCAGAAGCTGAAGCTGACAGAGGTCTAGCGGTCAAACTCACCTCCTTGTGAAGGTGAAAGATGTAAGCCAGAGCTGAGGGTCCCTGGGCACCAGATGAGAACAGATACAATTTCTTTCTGAAGGAACTTCCTTGGTTAGCAATGTAGATATTCCCGATCCATCCCAGATCCCTCAGTTAAAAATCAGTCAACATATGCATATATGGAAATCCCATAGACACAATTTCAATCAATGGGATGCACAGTAAGTTATAAAACACAAAGGATCCAGGCACCATGAGCAGAAAAACAAAAAACAACAACAAAAAAAAACATAAGACTCACCACAAACACCTTGATGTTGACATAACCAGATACTGGATGTCTTAGAATACTGCTTCTGGGCATTTATGAGTCATCCGCATGCTAAGTCGCTTCAGTTGTGTCCAACTCTTTGCAACCCTATGGAATGTAGCCTGCCAAGCTCCTCTATTCATGGGATTCTCCAGGCAAGAATACTAGAGTGGGTTTTCTTTTTTTTTTTTTTATAGTTTTTTATTTTTTTAATTTTAAAATCTTTAATTCTTACATAGAGTGGGTTTTCATGCCCTCCTCCAGGGGATCTTCTCAACCCAGTGATCAAACTGGGGTCTCTTATGTCTCCTTTATTGGCAGGTAGGTTTTTTACTACTAGCAGCCACCTGGGGAGTCGCCTAGTTATATTTTGATTAGAATTCTAGCTCAGTAAGTCTGAGAGTTGGCCCTGGTATCCTGCATTTCTAATAAACTCCCAGGAGGTTGCCACTGTTGCCAGTCTTTGGATCACACATTAAGTGATAAAGTTTTGATATGTCATTTAATGTGTTGTATCAGTTTTCCATTGTTGCTATAAAAATTACCACAATTTGGTCTTGAAACAACAGAGTTTATTATCTCACTCTGGGAGTTAGCTCAGCCAAGATCTCTGCTCCAGGTTTAGGAATGCAAAATGTAGCTGTTTCTGGCAGAAGAGAAGGTTTTGGGGAGAATTCACTCCCAAGCTCACAGGGTTTTTGGTAGAATTTGGGTTTTGGCAGTTGTAAGATTAAGGTCCATTTTCTTCCTGACTGTTGTCTGGGGGCCTCTGTTTGGTCACTTTTTTGGGAGCACCTACATCTCAGAGCCAGGAAAGGTATACTGAACCCTTCTCCCACTTGGGGTCTCCCTGCTTTCCCCTCCACTATGTTCTTCTTCTACTTCTTATGGGAAGACATTCTCCCCTCTTAAGGCTGCATGCGATTAGATTGGATCAGCCTGGATAATCGAGGCTAATCAGGTTTACTGGCTTCTCTGGGGGCTCAGATGGTAAAGCATCTGCCTACAATGTGGGAGACCCCGGCTCCGTTCCCTGCATCAGGAAGATCCCCTGGAGAAGGAAACGGCAACCCACTCTAGAATTCTTGCCTGGAAAATCCCATGGACAGAGAGCCTGCTAGGCTATGGTCCATGGGGTCACCAAGAGTCGGACACAATGGAGTGACTTCACTTTCACTTTCTTTTTCAATCTCAGTCACATCTGCAAAGTCACTTTTGCCATTTGAAGTGATATATTTGTAAGTTCCACGGATTAGGGCATGGGCATCTTTGGGAGGGGCTTTCTTTACATTGGACTTCCCTGGTGGCTCAGAGGTTAAAGTGTCTGCCTGGAATGCAGGAGACCAGGGTTTGATCCCTGGGTCGGGAAGATCCCCTGGAGAAGGAAATGGCAACCCACTCCAGTACTCTTGCCTGGAGAATCCCATGGAGGGAGGAGCCTGGTAGGCTACAGTCCATGGGGTCGCAAAGAGTCGGACAAGACTGAGCGACTTCACTTTCACTTTTCTTTACATTATGTATAGTAAGATATTAAGAAAACTTGATAACATCTTCAAAAACAAGAGAGTGAAAAATAATAAATAAGGTTAATGAGAGAACTAAGGTAATTAAAAATTAAAACACTATGACAATTAAGATTAAAATCTGTTGGAGAGAATAAACAGAAGGTCAGACAGCTGCAGGATCACGACATCATGTGGAATCTGATAGAGAAAATGAATGGATGTCACACAGGAGAGTGAGTTTGAAATACATGCAGGGGAGATCGAAGTTGTAAACTTGCATCAAATTGGAGTTCCTGAAGCAGATAATAGAGAGAATGAGAGAAGAATCAATATTAAAGGATATAATGACTTACAATTTCCTAGAATTTTTGAAAGAAATCAATCCTTAGATCCAGAAATCCCAATAAATCCCAAGCAGAGTGAGTAAAAAGAAATCCTTACATAGACTCATTACAATAAAACTGGAAAAAAAACAAAGGTAAAAAGAGTATCTTTAAAACAGAAAAAGAAATATTGCATTTACAAGTGTGACAGTTTGATCAATATTTGACTTCTCGAAAGCCCCAATAAAAGCCAAAAAATATTAAAATTTTCAATATACTAAGAGGAAACAAATGACAAGGCAAATGGTAAAGAATCCGCCTGCAATGCAGGAGACCCGGGTTTGATCCCTGGGTCAGGAAGATTCCCCTGGAGAAGGAAATGGCAGCCCACTCCAGGACTCTTGCCTGAAGAATTCCATGGACAGAGGAACCTGGTGGCTACAGTCCATGGGATCACAAAGAATCGGACATGACTGTGTGACTAACTTGATTATCATCAGTATGTAACTATATGTATTATATAATTATTTTTATATAGTAATTGTAATTGCATATATTATGAAATATATTTTAAAATGAGGACAAAATAAATATTTCCTTTTAGTAGAAACTCTTAAATTTCCTCCAGGCAATATTAGAGAAATTTCTAAAGGATATATTTTGGGCAAAAGGAAAACTATCACCCATGGAATTTCTGAGAATCGTGAAATGTTGAGTGAAGTGTTGGGCAAAGAGAGTAATAAACATGCAAAAGAATCTAAACTATCATCATTTGTATCCTACAGTAACAATGAAGTCTGTGATGTAAAAGGAACAGGAGAAAACTAAAATCAATGAGAACGATATGGCTTAGAAGTCAGCAGATAGGCAGTGGAAAATAAATGTTTTAAGATCTCTGTATTGTTCATGGGGAAGGTAACATTACTTGAGGTGCAGAGAGGTTAAGTGTGAATGTTAAATAAACAAGACCCTGTAATTCTTCTAAATAATGGATATTGTATTATAGATATTCGATTTTAAAGGATTGTTGTCACCTTCACATATTAATAAAAATGCAGCGTATTATCTAAATAGAGTGTGAAACAACGTAGGGACATCATGAATTTGGAAGGCTCTTTTGGAGAGGACTTTCATAAGCTTGGGGATTCCCAGGTAGCACAGTGATAAAGAACCTGCCCACCAGTGCAGAAGATACAGGAGACATGGGTTCAATCCCTGGATCGGGAAGATACCTTGGAGGAGGAAATGACAACCCACTCTGGTATTATTGCCAGGAAAATTCCATGGACAGAGGAGCCTAGTGATTTCAAAGAATTGCAATAAGTTGGACATGACTGAGCATGCACACACACTCATAAGCTTAAATCCCCTTTTTGACTGTAATTCTGGAAAAGAAATGAGCATGTGAATGGAATCCATTTTTTTTTTCTTTTTTAACGCAACCTGATCTAATTCCCTTCAATGTTTCTGCCCACTGTCTTTGTGTCTGCTGCAGGCTCATCACCTTTAATTGAGACACTAACTTAGGCAGTTGCTCAAGACTCAATCCCAAACTCTCTCCTCTTTTCCATCTAACTTTTCCTCAGTCATTTTTATCTATATCTCTGCCTTTATGATCGCAGTCATAGACGGTGCTGAATGATGTGTTTGCCCAGATTTCTCCTCTGAGCATCAATTCTGTATACCCAAGTGATGACTTGGTATCTCCATTTGGTACCTCAAAAACAGCTCAAGATCAACATTTTAAAATGTAATCCCCTGATGGGTTTACTCTGAACCACTTCACCTGCTCCACAGAAGGCACTGGTACCTACTGTCATATGAAAGCCAGAATCTCCTACATCATGAGGCAGTTCCAGCCTGTGGCTAGTTCTGTGTTGTTCATGAGCTAAGGATGAGCCAACACTTTAAAAATCTTTGCTAAAAAGTAAGAAGCAGAATAAAATCAACCAAGAACAAAAATATGCAAGAGTCCACGTGTGGCCTTCAAAGCTTGAAATGTTAAAATGTTCAGGGACTCCAGATTTAGACTGATATTTGACACTTTGTAGTTGTGTGCCATATCCAAGCCAATGAAAAATTTCATCCATTAGTTGAATGGATGTTCCAGAATCTTTTCAGTTCTGTTTATCACCACTGTAACACTACAGGTGGGAACCTGATGGTCTCTTGTCTCAAGTAGCACCATAGGCTCCTAATTATGGTTTGTTTCTCCAAATCCATTCTGAGACAGAGGAACTTTGTTCTATGTGTGCTGAACATTATTCAATGGCTTTGCACTGGTCCTCAAATAAAGACCAAATTCTTCATGTCGTTTATAAGAGATACTGAGGTCACTATCATTTTCCACCTTTCCCACTGAAGGGCCTGCAATTGCTCATAAAATTCCATTATTCTCCTTCTAAAGTCTTGAGGGTCTCTAGTTCTGTTTCCTCTTTGATTCTTGATTTAGGCAGTTTGCATCTTCTCTCTTTATTCATGGGCATTTTTGGGAATGCTTTATCCATTTCATCAAATTTTGGAATAATGAGCTTTTGATTTTATTGATATTTTTCTCTGTTGCTTTTGCAGTTGGTGACTGCTGCATAGTCACAATAGCCTGCATAGTTTTGCAATTTGGGAGCAGTTCCACCCTTGAGAATACAAGAGGGGGAAAAATCTCTATGAAAGTCACTCTGTTGTAAGTTGTTATACTTCAGTTGCCAGTTCATCTGATATACCTTACTTTTCAGAGATCTCAAGTACCTTTTTTGTTGTATTCTGTCCAGTTTCAGCTGTCATCAGTGGGAGAGGGGTTGTCGCCACTCCCTCGGGGCTGGCAGTGGAAATCTCTGTGGTGCCTTGTTGCTGTTAGTGTCTCTTTCATCCATGAAGAGAGAACCATCCAATGAACTGTGGGTTCATTGAAGCCAGAAAGCTTGCATCCTTTTTCTATTAGTCCATCCGCTGTGTTTAGCAAAGCATCTGGGACATCAATATATGGTATTAGAGGCTGGACTTCCCTGGTGGTTCAGATGGTAAAGCATCTGTCTACAATGCGGGAGACCTGGGTTCGATCCCTGGCTTGGGAAGATCCCCTGGAGAAGGAAATGGCAATCCACTCCAGGACTATTGCCTGGAAAATCCCATGGACAGAGGAGTCTGGTAGGCTACAGTCCATGGGGTCGCAAAGAGTCGGAAACGACTGAGCGACTTCACTTCACTTCACTTCACTTCAGAGGCAGTTAAATTCCTCTTTTTCAATATATATTTGATGCAATCATCCTAGTTTCCTAGTAGTAAATATTATTACTCCATTGGTTTTAAATCTCATAGGATGAAATCTCAGAAAGAAGGATGTATTAGTTTTCTCTTGCTCCACAACAAATTATCACCAGCATCCAGTTTCTGGCCAGTTTCCGTGGGTCAGGAGTCCAGGCACAGCTTAACTGAGTCTTCTGCTCAGGGGCTCACCAGGCTGTGACTGAGGTGTCAGTTGGTCTGTGTTCTGACTCAGAGGCTCATTAGGGGAGAATCCATTTTCATGTTCTTCCAGGTTGTTGGTCAGATTTTTCTCCTCGTTGTTTTATGACTGAGACCCGTGGCTTCCCACTGGCTGCCCTCAGGTCTTGGACCACTGTGGCTCCCTGCCACTTGGCCTTCTCCATGGCACTTCACTGCAGGATTGTTTGCTTCTTCAAAGCCATCAAGAGAAGCCCTCTCTTTGCTAAGTCATAATCTTAAATAATGTAATGTCATCCTGGAGGGATAGCATCCACCTTTGGCATGTAATGTAACCCAATCAATAGAGTACCATCTTTACCTTATTCTATTAGACACAAGTCAGGGGACCTGTCCACATTCCAGGGAAGAACAGTCATCACATCAGGCATCACCTCTCAGGGTATCTACCACAAAGAAGGAAGAATCATATTTGTTTATTTCATGTGAGAATTTAGAAAATACTACGCAAGTGGACTTGGGTCAAGAATGAGTAGGGAAATGTCTTCATTTCACTTGCTGTCTTGTGTTTCATTCCATGTTCATGTAAAACAGAATTGATCTATAGGAGCGGTCCCTTGAACTAATAGAAGGATTAATGAGAAAGCTAAGTTGGGACTTCACTTTTGATAGAATGTGGTTCTGCTGCTAGCCTCTGGCCAGAGAAGAGTGCTTGCTTTTGTTGAATGTACAAGGTGTAACATCCCTGGAAGCTTAGAAAAAAACCTGGGGTAAAAGTGAGAAGCTCTTTTACAAAAAGAGGAAAGAATGAACACGTGGCCTTCGGGGCATAAAGTTTCTGACTAGGGTTAATTTCAGAAAGCTTTAAGTGCTTGCTAGAGTTTTAAGCGATCTGGTAACAATAAGAGCTCTAACGGCTTCAGAACAGAAAAACAAAATGATGAAGGAGGTACACCGAAGGTCCCAATCTGGAGGTGATCAATGGGATATTCATCCCATTATTGACGGTTCCTAGGATAAGATAACCAGACAGAGGATCTGAATGCATTCCACTGCGATTACCTCGGACAAAATGGAGTGCCTTGGTAGTGAAAGTATGTTTAGAAAAATGTTCATCACATTATACTCAGAGAAATCTTAACTTACCTTTGCTTTTTGGCAAGAGATAATAATATTTACGCAATAGAAAATGCAATTTGGTATTCTTGATTAATTAGCATAGGTAATGTTTGAATACCTCTTATGTACTTGGCACTGTCCCAGTTACTCTAGATGCCACAATGAACAACACAAGAATGCTTTAATGGAGCTTCTATTCTGGCATTAAAGGTGTCCCCAATACAGATATCAGGAGCTTAATGAGAAATAGCCACTCTTTTTTTTTTTTTCTGTGGGGATGGAGAGGGGTGGATGGTGTGAAGGGCAAAGAGAAGCTGGCTGTGGAAAGAAAATGCCTTATTTTAGCAGTTTATTACTGAGTGAACTGGGATGAAGCTAGAAAAGGCTTTTTTTGAAAACGCTTGAAGAAGTTCACTTGAATGAAAAACAAAATCTGTTCCTGTGGGCAGCTGGATGAGAAGTTTGAGGCTTTGTTGTTGTCAGAACACTGGTCATTCTCATCAAGCTATTCAGAATATTCTGGTCTCCCAAGGCAATGGCTAAGCAGGAAGCAGGTACTGGAACAATTTTTTTTTTCTAAATTTAAAATAAATCCAGAGGGTTTTGTGCCAAATAATCACCAGCTGCTGTGAGATCAATGTGCGTGGAATTATTAACAGGAAGCAAATTACTAACTACAACCTATGGAGAAAATTTGTCTCAGGCAAGAACTTTCTTTGAAGGATTGCGCCCAGCGTGAAAACATTTAATTTCCCCACAGTCACTCCACAGGGACCCACCAATGGTGCCATTGGTAATAAACAAGAAGATGCTGGCTGTAAAGCTTTGGAATCACGGACCTGAAATACAGAGGGAGAAGTGTAGCAGGGGAAGATTCTATTCTATCAACAACACCTTCAGCACTTAGTATAAAAACTCTACGTTAGTGAATAGGTCCCTGCTTCTGATCCAAGACCTTGTGCTTGGAATGTCCTCAGTAAATGTCTGTTATTGGTTGGTTGTACCATACCTTCACACTCATGAGATGTTACCCTACAAGAAACCTCATTGTTGTGTTAGTAGCTCAGTTGTGTCCGACTCCGTGCAACCCCATGGACTGTAGCCCACCAGGTTCCTTTATCCATGGAATTCTTCAGACAAGAATTACTGGAGTGGGTAGCCATTCCCTTTTCCAAGGGATCTTCCTGACTCAGGGACTGAACTTGGGTCTCTTGCATTGCAGGGAGGTTCTTTACAGTCTAGGCCACCAGTGAGTCCCTTAACAGACCGTGGGGATCATCCAAACGAGGGTCATTTTTAAAAATCCTGAGACACGTGGCCTTGATCCCAAGCCAAAACATATGGTCTCCATAGAAGATTCTGTAGCTCAGTCTACCCCATCAAAGAGTTTAAGAGCCCTGCTGACACTCCAAATCGAACCTTAGTAGACTACAGAATTAGAACAGAAAATCACAGAAGTCTTACTGAAGAGCAGTGGGAAGGACAGGCTAGAAATGCAAAGTCTTCTTTAAATATCTCCCTGGTTCTGCAGATATGTGGAACCTGTCAGAGAGTCATCAGGTAATAAATGAAGAGCCACTGAGAAAGAGGAAGAATACTTAGTCCTGCTACTGCTGCTAAGTTGATTCAGTCGTGTCCGACCCTTAGTGACCCCATGGACTGCAGCCTACCAGGCTCCTCCATCCATGGGATTTTCCAGGCAAGAGTACCAGAGTGGGTTGCCATTGCCTTCTCTGATACTTAGGCCTAACATGACTCAAATACCTCATACATTGCTGAGAAAGTCCACTTTGGCACATAGTTCACAGAGCAAGGACTAGAACACAATTCTTCTGACTTCAGTAGGTGGAAGGCGGCACTTACAGGAAAGGGCATGAACTAGAGTCTCAGGTTTACCCTGCAGTTCTGTGTGTGTGTGCCCGTGCGCTCAACCGTGTCCGATTCTTAGCAATCCCATGGACTGTAGCCCGCCAGGCTCCTCTGTCCGTAGGATTTCCCAGGCAAGAATACTGGAGTGGGTTGCCATTTCCTCCTCCAGTGGAGCTTCTAGAGCCAGGGATTGAACCTGCATCTTCTGTGCCCCCTGTTTTGGCTGGTGGATTCTTTACCACTGGCACTGTCTGGAAAGCCCTATCTTGTCACCACCAACACTGTCACACTCTCCTAAACACAGCTTTAAACTTGGATTTAGTATTTGGCTTTATAGTTGTCTGTGTACTTATCTATTTAAATGTGAGTTCCTCAAAGGCATTTAGAACTACTTCATCTTAAACAAGTTCCATAATATTTGAGCTTTTGGAAAAAATGCCTTTGAGGGACTCAAATTAGATAGATAAGTACACAATTACAAAACCAAATATACCAAATCCAGTGTTAGAGTTATATTTCGGAGACTATGACAGTGTTGGTGGTGGTTATAGAGTTAATACCAGGGAGAGCTTCATAGGATTGGAGCTCTCTGAGCTGAATTTTGAAGAATAAGTGAGCTTTTATCAGAGAGCTGGCAAAGTTCTATCCTCTTCGTAGGGACATTTTATGAGCAAGTTCAGAAATATAAATGAATATCAGCAATCCAAGCACTGCAGGAAGCTTCCTGTGAGAGCTGAACGTGTAGGGAGAAGAGTGGGAGGGAATCTGATAGGAGGTGGCAGGTCATAGGAGACTCTGGTTATATAATTTGGGTTTTACCTTTAGACTGTATTTCATAGAAGGATTGTAATAAGGCATGAATACACTTGGATTTCATAAGGCCTACACCAGCAGCTCAGCCTTCTTCACAGTTGGACTGTGAAGACAGCTGAGCGCCAAAGAATTGAGGCTTTTGAACTGTGGTGTTGGAGAAGACCCTTGAGAGTCCCTTGCAAGGAGATCCAACCAGTCCATCCTAAAGGAGAGCAGTCCTAGGTGTTCATTGGAAGGAATGATGCTAAAGCTGAAACTCCAGTACTTTGGCCACCTCATGCGAAGAGTTGACTCATTGGAAAAGACCCTGATACTGGGAGGGATTGGGGGCAGGAGGAGAAGGGGACAACAGAGGATGAGATGGCTGGATGGCATCACCAACTCGATGCACATGAGTTTGGTTGAACTCCGGGAATTGATGATGGACAAGGAGGCCTGGCATGGTGTGATTCATGGGGTCACAAAGAGTCGGACACGACTGAGCAACTGAACTGAACTGAACACCAGCAGCAATGTAGATGATGGCTTAACAAAGGAATGGGAGAAGCAGGACAAATAGCTGGATGATTGTAGCAGTCTTCTTCAGTTCAGTCGCTCAGTCATGTCCAACTCTTTGTGATCCCATGGACTGCAGCACGCCAGGCCTCCCTGTCCATCACCAACTCCTGGAGTTTACTCAAACTCATGTCCATTGAGTCATGACATTGAGTCAATGGTGATGCCATTCAGCCATATCATCCTCTGTCGTCCCTTTCTCCCACCTTCAATCTTCCCCAGCATGAGGGTCTTTTCCAATGAGTCAGTTCTTCGCATCAGGTGGCCAAAACATCAGAGTTTCAGCTTCAGCATCAGTCTTTCCAATGAATATTCAGGACTGATCTCCTTTAGGATGAACTGGTTTGATCTCCTTGCAGTCCAAGGCACTCTCAAGAGTCTTCTCCAACACCACAGTTCAAAAGCATCAATTCTTCAGCACTCAGGTTCTTTTATAGTGCAACTCTCACATCCATACATGACCGCTGGAAAAACCATAGCCTTAACTAGACGGACCTTTGTTGGCAAAGTGATGCCTCTGCTTTTTAATAAGCAGTCTAGGTTGGTCATAACTTTTCTTCCAAGTAGCAAGCGTCTTTTAATTTCATGGCTGCAGTCACCATCTGCAGTGATTTTGGATCCCCCCCAAATAGAGTTTGTCACTGTTTCCACTGTTTCCTCATCTATCTGCCAGGGATAATCACGATGGTGTGATCACTCACCTAGAGCCAGACATCCTGGAATGTGAAGTCAAGTGGGCCTTGTAAAACATCACTATGAACAAAGCTAGTGGAGGTGATGGAATTCCAGTTGAGCTATTTCAAATCCTGAAAGATGATACTGTGAAAGTGCTGCACTCAATATGCCAGCAAATGTGGAAAACTCAGCAGTGGCCACAGGACTGGAAAAGGTCAGTTTTCATTCCAATCCCAAAGAAAGGCAATGTCAAATAATGCTCAAACTGCCACACAATTGCACTCATCTCACACACTAGTAAAGTAATGATCAAAATTCTCCAAGCCAGGCTTCAGCAATACATGAACTGTGAAATTCCAGATGTTCAAGCTGGTTTTAGAAAAGGTAGAGGAATCAGAGATCAAATTGCCAACATCCGCTGGATCATGGAAAAAGAAAGAGAGTTCTAGAAAAACATCTATTTCTGCTTTATTGACTATGCCAAACCCTTTGATTGTGTGGATCACAATTAACTGTGGAAAATTCTGAAAGAGATGGGAATACCAGACCACCTGACCTGCCTCTTGAGAAACCTATATGCAGGTCAGGAAGCATCAGTTAGAACTAGACATGGAACAACAGACTGGTTCCAAATAGGAAAAGAGTATGTCAAGGCTGCATATTGTCACTCTGCTTATTTAACTTCTATGCAGAGTACATCATGAGAAAAGCTGGGCTGGAAGAAGCACAAGCTGGAATCAAGATTGCTGGGACAAATATCAATAACCTCAGATATGCAGAAGACACCAGCCTTTTGGCAGAAAGTGAAGAGGAACTAAAAAGCCTCTTGATGAAAGTAAAAGAGGAGAGTGAAAAGGTTGGATTAAAGCTCAACATTCAGAAAACGAAGATCATGGCATCTGGTCCCATCACTTCATGGGAAATAGATGGGGAAACAGTGGAAACAGTGTCAGACTTTAATTTTTTGGGCTCCCAAATCACTGCAGATGGTGATTGCAGCCATGAAATTAAAAGACACTTACTCCTTGGAAGGAAAGTTATGACCAACCTAGACAGCATATTAAAAAGCAGGGACATTACTTTGCCAAAAGGTCCATCTAGTCAAGGCTATGGTTTTTCCAGTGGTCATATATGGATGTGAGAGTTGGATTGTGAAGAAAGCTGAGTGCCAAAGAATTGATGCTTTTGAACTGTGGTATTGGAGAAGACTCTTGAGAGTCCCTTGGACTGCAAGAAGATCCAACCCATCCATCCTAAAGGAGATCAGTCCTGGGTGTTCATTGGAAGGACTGATGCTGAAGCTGAAACTCCAATACTTTGGCCACCTGGTGCAAAGAGTTGACTCATTGGAAAAGACCCTGATGCTGGGAGGGATTGGGGGAAGGAGGAGAAGGGGACGACAGAGGATGAGATGGCTGGATGGCATCACTGACTCGATGGACATGAGTTTGAGTAAACTCTGGGAGTTGGTAGTGGACAGGGAGGCCTGGTGTGCTACAATTCTTGGGGACACAAAGAGTCGGACACGACTCAGTGACTGAACTGAAATGAACTGAATGGGACCAGATGCTATGATCTTAGTTTTCTGAATGTTGAGTTTGAAGCCAAGTTTTTACTCTCCTCTTTCACTTTCATCAAGAGGCTCTTTAGTTCTTCTTCAATTTCTGCCATAAGGGTGGTGTCATCTGCATATCCGAAGTTATTGATATTTCTCCAGGCAATCTTAATTCCAGCTTGTGCTTCAGTCAGCCCAGTGTTTCTTGTGATGTACTCTGCATATAAGTTAAATAAGCAGAGTGACAACATATAGCCTTGACGTGTTCCTTTCCCAATTTGGAACCAATCTGTTGTTCCATATCCAGTTCTAACTGTTGCTTCCTGACCTGCATACAAATTTCTCAAAGGGCTGGTCAGGTGGTCTGGTATTCCCGTCTCGAAGAATTTTCCACAGTTTTTCATGATCCACACAGCATTCTTTGGCATTGCCTTTCTTTGGGATTGGAATGAAAAATGACCTTTTCCAGTCCTGTGGCCACTGCTGAGTTTTCCACATTTGCTGGCATATTGAGTGCAGCACTTTCACAGCCTCATCTTTTAGGGTTTGAAATAAGTGAAAGTGAGGTCGCTCAGTCATGTCCGACCCTCAGCGACCTCATGGACTGCAGCCTTCCAGGCTCCTCCATCCACGGGATTTTCCAGGCAAGAGTACTGGAGTGGGGTGCCATAGCTCAACTGGAATTCCATCACCTCCACTAGCTTTGTTTGTAATGATGCCTCCTGAGGCCCACTTGACTTCACCTTCCAGGATGTCTGGCTCTAAGTGAGTGGTCACACCATTGTGATTATCAGTGGTGAAGACCTTTTTGTATATTTCTTCTGTGCATTCTTGCCACCTCTTCTTAATATCATCTGCTTCTGTTAGGTCCATAGCATTTCTGTCCTTTATTGTGCCCATCTTTGCATGAAATGTTCCTTTGGTATCTCTAATTTTCTTGAAGGATCTCTAGTCTTTCCCATTCTATTGTTTTCCTCTGTTTCTCTGCATTAAGCGCTGAGGAAGGCTTTCTTATTTCTCCTTCCTAGTCTTTGGTACTGCAATCAAATGGGTATATCTTTCCTTTTCTCCTTTACCTTCCCCTTCTCTTCTATTCACAGCTATTTGGAAGGCCTCCTGAGACAACCATTTGGCCTTTTTGCATTCCTTCTTCTTGTGGATGGTCTTGATCCCTGCCTCTTGTACAATTTCATGAACCTCTGTCCATAGTTCTTCGGGCATTCTGCCTATCAGATCTAATCCCTTGAATCTATTTGTCACTTCCCCTGTATAATCATAAGGGATTTTGATTTAGGTCACATCTGAATGAATGGTCTAGTGGTTTTCCTTACTTTCTTCAGTTTAAGTCTGAATTGGGCTGTCTTCTTGGGCAGATATAAAGTTGAGAAGTCAAGGATGTCAGGCAGACTGTCTGGCCTTTGCCATGGTAACAGAGGAACCACACATTCCAGGGGTGTGAAGCACCAAAGGGTTATATCTTGCTCGAGCTAGACATTCATCTCAGGTCAGCTGGCATCCCTGCTCTGTCTACAGGCTGTCATATCTACCTCTAACTGTGATATTCTTAAAAGCCACAGTAGCAATAAAAGAAGGCTAACAAAGTGCGCTCGACTCTTACAGCTTATACCACTGATGCATGTCATTTCGCAGCCTTCATTGGCTGAAAGAAGATATAGGACCACACCTGGATGGTAGAGAGACACGGTTCTCCAATTAGAATGGAAGCTGGATACTCTTGGGGAAGGTATCTGCCAATGGCATTGAGGATACTGACTTCTTTGGGGGAATCTCACATACCTTGTGTGTTGATTTAGATTTTCATTTGTTTGGATAAGCTTTACAATAAAATCACAGGGTGATATTTTCAGGTCCAAACATGTTATGGATGTTAAAAAAAAATGACCAAAAGTTGATAAGTTTGGCCTCCATCAGTGGATTGGGGTTTGTAGTTTTCTGGCTATTTAACAAAATCTATAGTTGAAAAACAGGCTTCCCATGTGGCTCAGTAGGTAAAGAATTGGCCTGCAATGCAGGAGTTATGCACTTGATCCCTGGGTCAGGAAGATCCCCTGGAGGAGGGCATGACAACCCACTCCAGTATTCTTGCCTGGAGAGTCCCATGGACAGAGGAGCCTGGTGGGCTACAGTCCACGGGGTCACAAAGAGTCAGACATGACTGAAGCGACTCAGCATGTGCATATAGTTGAAAAAGATCCAGACAGCAAGGTCACAGGGTGCCGCCTCTGGTGTCTTTGGAGGCTTCTGTAGACAAGTTTTACCCATACAGATCAAGAAGGCAAAAGGTTTTCAGAAGGTTAACATCTGTGTGGCCTGGTCTATGGACCAGATGAGATGGAAGCAGTATTTTTCCATCTTCCCTCAGCTGAAAATTATGTACTGAAATATGAGTTAAGACAGAGCTGTACCCCACTCCCCCACTTCCCCTGGGACACATGCAGTTTTGATCAGCAGTTGACCCGCTGGATACCACGTGCTTCTTTCATACTTGCATATTGAAACGAAGAGTTGCCAATTTGAACAGTGATTATGATAGTCTATGGGATCATTATTAGGCTATTTTTTTTTCTATAATGATTGTGAGCCTATTCAATTTTATTTTGTTTATGTATTTGTTTTTGGCTGTGTTGGGTCTTCCTTGCTGTGTGAGGGCTTTCTCTAGTTGCAGTGAGCAGGGGCCAGTGTCTAGTTGTCTCGCATCGTATTCTTGTTGTGGTGTCTTCTCTTGTTGCAAAGCATGGGCTTAGCTGCTCTGCAGCATGTGAAATCTTCCCTGAGCAGTGATCGAACTCATGTTCTTTGCATTGGCAGGCGGATTCTTAATCCCTGGACTACCAGGTGAGAAAAGCAGAGGACTGCTTTACACCAGGAATTTAGGACAGAGGTGGAGATTTCAGTCAACTCCTCCCCCACCCCTCACCCCCCCACAAAAAAAGTACTGATGAAAGACGTAGACTTAAAGGCAGCAAGAATGTGTCCATCTTCCCACACACCTGCTTTTGTGGGAGGAACTGTATGGAGATTAGGGATTTTCTCAATCAAATGACCTTCACTTTCACTTTGGAGGCATCAGAGTAATTTGTTTCCTTGTCTGACTCCAGCGAGTTGTGGAAGAAGAGTACGCAGAGAATGGGTTTGGAACCAAGCCTCCCCAGGAGCTTGTGAGGCTCCCTGACCCGTGAACTAGCCCAAGAGTTGCATTCTGTCCTCACGTGAAGAACCTGTTGCTAATTAAAGATTTAAGAAATACAGCTGGATAAGTAACATCAGCCCAGATGGCGTTGCAAGAAGCCTCTGGTAAGGTTTGAGGCAGACAGCAATTCTGCATGATTTATTAGCCAGTGGGGGTCTGTAATGATTGGTCTAATACACTGCAGGTGGAAATTATCTTCAAGGACTGGGGGCTCAGGGCCAGGTAGAGACGGCTCACTTCTCTTGTCTTATAGAAGATTTTTGTTCAGTTCAGCAACCTTGGTATAGAGAGATTACTACTCATTAAGGTTCATAGAGATGTCTGTCTACCTTCCCTGTCTCTTTACAGGACTCAGTACTCACATTTAGTTCAACGTGTCTTTTAAGTCCTGCTGTGTAAAGAGCATTCATGTTAGATCTGTAGGGGATGCAGTACAGGAGTATTGTCCAGCGTGTGTTCCTCAGACCCTAAGTCCTTTAGTGAAATGGGGGTTAATGCATTAAGAAGGGAAAAAGCTGTGTTTGTAGTCAAAATAAGGAAGGACTGATACAGCAACTAGAGATTTTTTTTAAGTGTTTTACTTATTTATTTTAAATTTCTGGCTGTGCTGCGTCTTTGTTGCTGCACAGTCTTTCTCTAGCTGTGGCAAGCAGAGCTCCTCTCTAGTTGTGATGTGCGGGCTTCTCATTGTGGTGGCTTCTCTTGTTGCCGAGCGCAGGCTCTAGAAGCATGGGCTCAGTAGCCGTGGTTCCTGGGCTCTAGAGCACAGGCTCAGTAGTTGTAGCACGTGGGCTAGTTGCTTACCCACATGTGGGATCTTCATGGACCACGGATTGAACCCGTGTCCCCTGCATTGCAAGGTGGACTCAACCACTGGACCACCGGAGAAGCCCCAAGATTTTGGTTTTCTTTAAGCTTAAAGTTGCAGAAGTTATCAGGGCTCATAATGATTTAGTAAATAAAATGACTGTCCCGCCAAACTTGGATGAACTGACTTATCACTGGATCTCCCAAGGGTACCTTTGGATCGTGTCCAGTCACTTGGCAGAGAGAGAGGAATAGAACGGACCACCTGTGCTCACCTTCGTCAGTGCCTGGGACCTACAGCATCTCTTATTCAGCCAAGGTGGGTTCACAATGATGCGAGCCAAAACCTAGACAGTTTGAGTGGTCTTTGTTGAGAAAAAATTACAGGATTACTCATATAAATACATTAGGAAAGCAGTTAGGAGTGCATATTTAGAATGAAAACATTCATCATAACAAATTGCTGGAACCTTAGAGATTTAGGTTCCAATCTTTGTGAGCTGCCTTCGGGCAGTGGGCCTGCTATGCTGACATGGAAATGTTTCCCCATTGCAAATTGTCCACCACCTCACACAACTGAGAATATTGCCAGCAACTCTGAGTGTTAATGGAGGGAAGAAGTGTGTCTTAGCTGGGGCTGCTACAACAATTTACTAGAGACTGGGCAGTTAATAAACAACACACTTATTTCTTTCAGTTCTGGAAGTTAGGAAGTTCAAAATTAAGATGCCAGCAGATCTGGTGTCTGCTGAGAACCTGATTTCTGGTTCATAGATGGCTGTCTTCTCTGTGTTCTCACAGGGAGGAAGGGGTGAAAGGAGGCTTTCTCGAGTGGTTTTTACAAGACTCTGAGCCCATTCACAAAGGCTCCACACTCGTGACATAATCACCTCTCAAAGACCCTACCTCTAATAGCAACTCCTTGGAGACCAGGTTTCAACATACAGATTTTAGAAGGAACCAAACATTCAGAATATGGCAGATGAAAGAAAATTGAGGGGCCCTGAAGCTTCAACTGCTTTAGGCTAAATTTTCCTTGGGATTCCCCTGTGGCTTAGCAGTAAAGAACCCATCTGTCAATGCTGCTGCTGCTGCTGCTGCTGCGTCACTGCATTCGTGTCCGACTCTGTGCGACCCCATAGATGGCAGCCCACCAGGATCCCCCGTCCCTGGGATTCTTCAGGCAAGAACACTGGAGTGGGTTGCCATTTCCTTCTCCAATGCATGAAAGTGAAAATTGAAAGTGAAGTCACTCAGTAGTGTCCAACTCAGCGACCCCATGGACTGCAGCCCACCAGGCTCCTCCATCCATGGGATTTTCCAGGCAAGAGTACTGGAGTGGGGTGCCATTGCCTTCTCCAATCTGCCAATGCAGGAGACGTGAGTTTGATCCCTGGGTCGCGAAGATCCCCTGGAGAAAGAAATGGTAACCCACTCCAGTATTCTTACCTGGCAAATTGCATGGGCAGAGGAGCCTGGGGGGCTAGTCCATGGGGTTGCAAAGAGTCGGACACAACTGAGCGAATACCAACAATAAGTGCCCCCTGGTCTCTTCCCCTGATCCTGTGTTTCTTTCCACAGGGCAGAGGACAGGACCCTAATTCCCATGTTACAAATGTAAGCAGTATCACAATTTAGTAAATTTTTCCTTTTAAGTTTTCTAATATCAAAAGATGAATTTTTAAAATTATTGAAATATATCTTTGTAACAGTTGTTAGCATATATTTTCTTTGAAATAAATCATAGCTAATTTTATTATGATTTTACAAATCTCCTAGAAAAATGTGGAAGCACATGAATCATTAAAAAATTGGTTCACCTCTACTCAGGCCATATTTGGATTTGGGGTTTAAATCCATGGGAAGTAATGGGCCATTCTCCTTTGCACACTGTTTAATGCACTGTGGCACTAAAGTGTTAAAAAAAAAAAAGATTACAGAAGAGCTTGCTGTTGATCCAAGAATATATCAAACACATGTTGTAGAGTTCTGGAATAAACAGAGTACTTATAATTTAGTTATATTCTGCTGAAACCGATCTGGTGTGAGCTGACAACCAATCGGATGTCTCCAAAGAAAGTCAATGAGAACAGTTAAAGGAGAACTAGCTTTGGGCTTCTGAGTGGAGATTAAAAGGACTAAATTCATGCCTTAGATGACTAGCAGATGCGAGCTCCTCTAACACTGGGGACGGGAAGAGAACATTCAGAGAAGTATAACTGGGAAAGACAGAATAAAATTAAGCAGAGGAAAATTGAGCGGAGGAAAATTAAAGCAATCTTAACAGTGAGGGCTATTAAGCCACTGAAAAGTCTCCCAAGGGAAGTGATGGAAACCTCCTTGCTTGAGTCATTTCAAAATCGACATAGCCACGGAAAACGTATTGCAGGGAGCAATCCTGTGCCGGCAGGGAGCGGACACGATGATTTAATAACTCTTTTCTGTCTCTCATTTCCACGTTCTGTGAAATTGTATCACAGTTAAGAAACAAGATATCTTTCACTCCGACACTATGTTTACAGAGGCTTCAATCTGAGGCATGAAATTGAAAAGAGAAAAAAAAAATGCACTTAAAAATTCTGTGTTCCTATTCTTTTTATGAACTTGGGATTCAGACAGGGTGTAACATTGGGATTTAAGTTGAACTCTGTGTTCCTTTGACTTAACATGTAAGAACTTCTGCAACTTTAATAAATGAATAATTCTAAAGTTCAGCTTGTATTTGTCCCCATGTGAAATGTAATACCAAACAAAGATTAATATTTTTTGGAATTGCCCATGTCAATGTGTATAACCAGGAAATAAGCATTAGTCAAAAACTAAGTTTAGCACAAAAGGGAAAGAAGAACACAATGAAGATATTGGTGTCTTCTTTGCATCTGAAAATCTAAAGATGAATATATTATTTTAAAAGGTGCTCTTAAATTTTATTGCTGGGTAATTCTTGCTTGGCAGAAAGCAAAGAAGAACTAAAGAGAATAGTGTTATGTATGTGTATGTGAAGTTGCTTAGTCATGTCTGACTCTTTGCGACCCTAGTAGCCTACCAGGATCCTCCATCTGTTGAATTTACCAGGCAAGAGTACTGGAATAGATTGCCATTTCCTTCTCCAGGGGATCTTCCTGACCCAGTGATGGAACCCAGGTCTCCCACATTGCAGGCAGATGCTTTACTGTCTGAGCCACCAAGTGAAAGTGAAGTTGCTCGGTCATGTCCGACTCTGCGACCCCGTGGACTGTAGCCTACCAGGCTCCTCCTTCCATGGGATTCTCCAGGCAAGAGTACTGGAGTGGATTGCCATTTCCTTCTCCAGGGGATCTTCCCAACCGAGGGATCGAACCCTGGTCTCCTGCATTCCAGGCAGACACTTTAACCTCTGAGCCACCAGGGAAGTCCTAGGAAGCCCCTTAAAGATGAAGGGGAAAGAGGAGATTGAAAAAGTTGGCTTAAAACTCAACATTCAAAAAACTAAGATCATGGCATCTAGTCCCATCATTTCATGGCAGATAGATGGGGAAACAATGGAAACAGTGACAGAATTTATCTTCCTGGGCCCCAAAATCACTGCAGATGGTGATTGCAGCCATGAAATTAACAGATACTTGCTCCTTGGAAGAAAACTTATGACCAACCTAGACAGTATATTAAAAAGCAGAGACATTACTTTGCCAACAAAGGCCCATCTAGTCAAAGCTATGGTTTTTCCAGTAGTCAGGTATGGATGTGAGAGTTGGACTATAAAGAAAGCTGAGCATCAAAGAATTGATGCTTTTGAACTGTGGTGTTGGAGAAGACTCTTGAGAGTCCCTTGGACTCCAAGGAGATCAAACCAGTTAATCCTAAAGGAAATTAGTCCTGAATATTCATGGAAGTATTCATTCATCAGTGAATATTCATTTACTGATGGGGAAACTCCAATACTTTGGCCACCTCACGTGAAAAACTGGCTCATTGGAAAATACGTTGATGCTGGGAAAGATTGAAGGCAGGAGAAGAAGGGGATGGCAGAGAATGACATGGTTGGATGGAATCACTGACCTGATGGACATGAGTTTGAGTAAGCTCTGGTACTTGGTGATGGACCAGGAAGCCTGGTGCGCTGCAATCCATGGGATCACAAAGAGTCAGACAGGACTGACTGACTGAAGTGAACTGAAATCTTGCTTAGAGACATTAGAGTGATCTTATGGGCCAAGAGAATATTGTAGAAGGAAACCAGAATGTGACCCATACGTTGAAAACATAAACCAACTTCATTAAAATCAGTATTTGGTTTTATCTTTAAAGCATTTATTTGGTGTGATTCCTAATCAAGGGTAAATTATTATGTACTTTTAATTTTTACCCTGAACTATCATATTACTATTGCTTACTGTATTCCAGACATGGCAAGCCATTTACTGATATAATTCTTTCATTCAATGGTATTGCATTCCTATGCTGCTCTAAACATGGCATCATGCGAATTTTTAAAGTAAACTTTCTATTTGAGTAATTTCTGATTTGCAGGTTCACAGAAGTAGGACAGAGAATGCCCCTACGTTCTCCATCACTCTCCTTAATATCATCCTCTTACATTTCTGAGTTCTGCTCGTCTGGTCTGTGAGTCTGTCAGATTGCCTTGGTTTTGATGACCTTGATGGTTTTAAGGCATCCTCAGCAGGTGTTTTGAAGAATGCGGGTGCATTTTTTCCTTAATAGACATTTTTTTTTTTTTTTTTTAAAGAACAGGACATGGGCAACGAGCCCTTCTTGTTACATCATATTTAGGTACCTGACCTCCTCAGAGCACCAATGCCATATCTGGATCCTCTAGTGAAGGAGTGATGGCAGGTTCTTCCAGGGAAAGTTGTTATTTTTCCTCTCCATTCTCCACACTGTGGAGTGAGTTGCAAAACTCAGAGCACTCTCAGCAGGGTAGGAGGTGGATTACCTGGACCATCTAAGGGGGAAAGTGTCTATATATGTTTGAGGTTTTATGTAAGGGAGATTTTGCCTCCTTGCCTTCATTTACTTGTATATTCAACCACTTATTTATATGACTATGGATTTATTTCATCCTGTGGATGAGAATCCAGTGTTGCCTTATTTATGTTGTTGCTCAAGTAGTTCTGGCCATTGGTAACTCTTTCAGGTTGGCTCCTGGGTTCCCTTTTTTTCCAAAGGCTATCCTCCATTTATAACTACTATACTATATTGACTACATTCCTTGATTTGTATAATACATCCGTGTAACTTACTTATTTTATACCTGGTACTTTGAACATCTTAATCTCCTACCCCTGTTCATGTGTACCTTTGCTATGTCTCCATCACTTCATTTTTTTTTTTTTTAACATTTCCTTACTTTCTGGAATGATAAGATGCTCCAGGTTCATCTTAATCCCTGTCACTGTTCTAGAACCTGACATTTCTCCAAGGAGCCCTGGTGTATTTTCTAGAAGACTGTTGTTGTTCAGGCACTAAGTCGTGTTTGACTTTTTGCAACCCCTTGGACTGCACCTTGCCAGGCTTCCCTATCCTCCACTATCTCCCAGAGTTTGCTCAAATTCATGTCCATTGAGTTGGTGATGCCATCTAACCATCTCATCCTCTGCCACCCCTTCTCCTTTAGCCTTCAATCTTTCCCAACATCCGGGTCTTTCCCAATGAGTCAGTTCTCCGCATCAGGTGGCCAAACTATTGGAGTTTCAGCTTCAGCATCAGTCCTTCCAATTATTATTGTTCTAGGACAATAATATTTATTTGTTTTCGGTTGTGCTGGGTCTTCGTTGCTTTGCGTAGACTTTCTCAAGTTGCAGTGAGCAGGGGCCACTCTTGCATGGGCTTCTCATTGCAGTGGCCTCTCGTTGAGGAGTATAGGGTTTAGAGCATGCAGGTCCAATAGTTGTGTCACACAGGTTTAGCTGCCCTGCAGCATTGGCAGGTGTATTCTTATCCACTGTACCACCAGGGAAGCCCTCAGTCATGTCTGACTCTGTGACCCCATGGACTGTAGCCCTCCAGGCTTCTCTGTCCATGGGATCCTCCAGGCAAGAATACTAGAGTGGATTGCCATTCCCCTCTCCAGAGGAGCTTCCCTACCCAGGGATTGAACCCTGGTCTCCTGAATCGCAGGCAGATTCTTTACCATTTGAGCTACAGGGAAATCTAGGGAAGTCCTAGGAGAATAATATTTAAAAATAAAGATCTGGATGTTAGCATTCAGGTGTCAAGGCCATCTCAGTGGAGAAGTTAGATAACACATGTATGTGTACAAGCTGATGTATGTGGGATGAAATATTGCCTCTATAAATATGTTAGTAAAAGTATATGCACACACCCAAGCAAAGATGGGCTCATACTGAAGTTTCTGACTCATACACTTACTACAGGGTTCATCCCAGCCTTCCCTTCTTGCTTACCTGGAATTTTCCTTTCCAACAACGAGAAGCTTCATTGTAGTCCTCTACCATCTGTTTCTTATTTGTCCAACACCAGTGTACATGTGAAGAAGTTTGACAATCGTTAACCTAGTTTGCCATGAGAAGCAAATTGACAATTAGAGTACAGTTCCTTTATCTCTAGTTTCACAGTCACCAGTTTAAACAATAGTTTCAAGGCTATCTTAAGTCCTCTGCCCCTGTCCCCTTCAGTGAAGTTGTCACATATCCCTGATACTTGGACTCACTTGGCGTCCCATCCTTAGATTCCTAGGCCTCCTGATTTAATTTGTACTTTTTATCTTGCATGCATTGAAGTTCTCTGTTTGGCATGTACAGCAATATGGGTTTTGACAAGTGCATAGACCCATGTATGCCTCACCCCAGTACCACACAGAATGGTTCCTTCACTCCACTGTCAGATACCTACTGAGACTCTGTTCTCCTAGCCCCATGGTTTGTTTTTTTCTTTTTCTTTTTCTTTTTTTTTTTTCATTTTCTTAGTTGTAGCTTCTGAAGAGTAGGGGATCTAAATTATCATCAGTTCCAATTTGCCTTTATTCTTTTATGATTATGATGTATGTGTGTCTTTTTAAAATTTACCTGGAAAGTTATTCTCCTATGACTTCTTATACAACTTTAATGAATTTAGCTCTTAGGTTTAGGGCTATGATCCATCTCAAATTAAATTTTGTGCAAAATGTGAGTTAGGGGTCTGTAATTAGTTTTCTTACTTCCCAGGTGTTTAGTAAATTAGTGAAGTGTTATTTTCTTTCAAAAGATTTTCTCCACTGAGAGGCCTCAGATCCTTAGTAAAAAATGATTGAATGTACATATGTGGGTCTATTTCTGGTCTCTATTCTGTTCCAATAATCTGTATCCACAAACCAATAACTGGATTTTTAGCATCAGTTAGTGCACATCCTCCAACTTTGTTCTTTTTTGTCTCTTTTAATTTCTTTGTATTTCCATATACATTTGCAAATACATTTTAGAATTCACTTCAAGCTGAACTCTGTTGGGGTTTTGAATCCATAGGTCAGCTTGGGGGAAATACATGCCCTGAAATATTGAGCTTTCTAATTTATGAATGTGATATATCTCTACATTTACATTTCCTTTAAATTACCTCAATAGTGCTTTTTATTTCTTAGAAAGAGGTTTTGCATGCCATTTGTTATTTTTATATTTAAGATTTTTGATGCAATTATAAAATTAAATGAATAAATAGAAATGTATTCAGATTTTTATTTCTGCTTATGTCATTTAGAAAGGATTTTTCCATGCAAAAATTTCTTTATTTTATTTTCATTTTTGAATTGTTGACATAAAGTAATTTTACTACTTTTTATAATTTTAATTCCTGTGATATCTATAGTAATGTGCCTCTCTTTCTGCCTGGTAACTGATGTCCTTTTTGTTTCTTGATATGTAATTCTTAATCTTTATGTTTTCATGAAGCAAAAGCACTTGTTAACCTTCTGCATTGATTATTGCTCTCTGCTTACACTTTTTTCTCTTTTCTTGTGCTCTTTTGAATTAACAGAAGTTGTTATATTCTTCATCTCTTTTAAGTTGTGTGTTATTACACTTACGTAGTTTAAAACTTACCTCTTTCCTTGACTTTTATGTAAATAGATTTCATTATTACATTTTCATTTCTATTGATGTGTGGTAAGTTTATATTATATTGTTATGCTATAATTATATTATTATATTTTAGATTGATCCTTATGTTGTTTATTTTGACTTATTGCTGCCTAGTATATTTTAGTAATTTTATTACTTTCCACTTAGTACTGGGACCTTTATTTCCATTTATACCCACTGGATGTTTTTTGGTCCTTTTTCTATGTATTTTAATTCTGTATGTATTTTAGTCTCCATGAGGCTTTAATATTCATGCTTTGCATAGCTCATATATACTTGTATTTAATTACATATTTACTATTTTTTACTCCTCATTCCTTCTGGCATTTCCATGTTTCCATCTGGGATATTTTCTCCTTCTTCTCAGAAATTACTGATTCCTTTAATGATGCCAACTGGCAAAAAATTCTGAGTTTTTGTTTGGCTAGAAATATATCTCTTTAATTTTCTTATTTAAAGGGTATTTTTGCTGGGTATTAAATTCTACAAGATTCTAGGTTAGCTCTTCCTTTCTTTCACCACTTTAAAGATGAAGTATTGTCTTCTGGATTTTGTCATTTCTGCTGTGAGATCAGATGTCATTATAATTATTTCTTTTGACTGTGATTTTTTTCTGTTTTCAAAATTTTTCTTTGACCTTTCCCTTTCAACAGTTTCATTATGATAAGCCTATGGTTTTTTAAGTAGTCATGTATGGATATGAGAGTTGGACCATAAAGAAGGATGAACACTGAAGAATTTATGCTTTTGATCTGTGGTGATGGAGAAGATTTTTGAGTCCCTTAGGCAGCAAGGAGATCAAACCAGTCAGTCCTAAAGGGAAACCAACCCTGAATATTCATTGGAAGGATTGATGCTAAAGCTGAAACTCCAATACTTTGGCCACCTGGTACAAGGGCTGACTCATTGGAATGCCCCTGATGCTGGGAAAGACTGAGGGTGGGAGGAGATGAGGGCGGCAGAAGATGAGATGATTGGATGGCATCACTGACTCAGTGAACAAGAGTTTGAGCAAAAACAGGAGATGGTGGTGGACAGAGAGCCTGGAGTGCTGCAGTCCATGGGGTCACAAAGAGTTGGAAACCACTCAGAGACTGAATAACAACAAAATTTTCATTTGCTATAACTTTAGTTTGAGAAATATAATTAAAGGATTTTCAACTATGTCTTCTGCCCTGTTTTCTCTTAACAACCTCCTGGGGCTTTTCTCAGCCTGTTAGTGAGCCTGTGTCCCTATATCATGACCTTCACAAGATCTTCTCAGCTTTTCCCACCTTAAGGGAGATGACAAGGCTAGAGGCACCTGTGGTGTTGTTTCCCAGGTTATTAGGCTCTGGGAGAATTACTTCTTTTGAGACAATTCCTTTAGGAGAAAAGGATGTTCTGGCTGTATTTCAAAATAGTTATCTTTCCTCTCTCCCTTTTGGGTCATCAGCAGAGTCTTCTCAGATCCTAGGTACATTGATAACCTTGGTGGAATCTTGGGGTTAAAACTCATAAATGGGAGTCTTTCCTCCAAGACTGGACCCTGGACATTTGAAATCTCCAACTTCTCCACCTTAAACCTACAGCAATTTGTCAATTACAGCTTAACTTTTTTTATCTTGATAAAAAATACAGACACACATTATTTACTATATGTGTATGTGCATGAAATACAATGGCATTTGAAAGAAGGATTTCTATTCTACATGCATATATAATTACATATACATTGCATGTACATATGTGTATGTACATACATACTCTTACATGTAAACATTTAAATATACATGCTGCTATTGCTGCTGCTAAGTCGCATCAGTTGTGTCCGACTCTTTGCGACCCCATGGACTGCAGCCTACCAGACTCCTCCGTCCATGGGGTTTTCCAGGCAAGAGTCCTGGAGTGGGGTGCCATCGCCTTCTCCATTAAATATACATACCTACTTGCAACTATTATATGTAATATTCACACACATGTATATACAAATATTAGTTTTAAAATGTATTTCCAGATAAAGGGGAATTACTGCTACAACCAAGAACATGCACTTTCTCAAGTCTTCTGATATATACTCCCTTTTTCCCTATTTTTCTTCCTATTGTCTATATACCCCTCTATCATCCCCCATATGATATTTATTTTTCTAACAGCACTCTAAAAGATTATATAAATTTATGTCCCCAATGGTTAGCACTGAGAAAAGTTGCCTCATTGCACCCTTTTGAAAATAATTATTCTTTCAGAGTCAAGGATATTCTTGAATTCACCTTCCACCTACCTTCATTCAAAGAAGGTGTATTATTCTTTCTGCTTTGCTTTCCTGCTGGCTGCAGTGTTTGAAATGCTGGTAACTGCGTGTTGAAAAGCTGACCCCTGATTTTCAGATTTCTTTCTTTCTTTTCTGCCTCTTACATGAAAGCAGATAATAGGGGAGCCCTGTTGGTAGGCCATTCAAGTCCAATAATAAGTCCATCTCATAGTGTTCTTGGGCTATTGTGCATGAATAGATTCTTTTTTAAACTCACAGGCGTAGAAATATTAATCAAATGAATATTCATAGTTTAAAAAGCATAGCCATGTGAAATTTAACAGAAGGGTGCTTGACCTGAGGGAAAGTTCCCCACAATATGAAATGCGTTCAAAAGAGACTTGAACACACCCACCTCTCCTCATTTCACTCACTTAAAATTGGTGACAAGAATTGAGGGAGCTGTCATTTACTCTCTGGGCTGTGACTAATGCCCAATTTCAGAGACGTGACTCCACTTATATCTTTGTTCAACTTCAAAGGAATCTGAAGGCAAGTTAAAGGCTCTCTTAGACAAGAATCCTAACAATCCCTCTTTTTCTCTTTGCAAGGAAATACCAGTCCTTTCAAACAGAGTTCTAAGAAGGTCATGGACAGTGTGGAGGACTGAAGTCAGGAATGCTCCAACATCACTCATGCTGCTGAATTATCCATCAGGAAAGACACTAGGAAGCAAACTAGAGGTGGTGTGCGCCAACCCCTTCATTTCGCATATGAGGAAACTGAGCCTCTGTGGTGTTCACTGCTCTGTCCACATTGCACAATTGGTCGGTAGTAGAGATAGAACTTGAAAGAAACAATCCCTACTCAGGCCAATTCCGTTTCCATTATCCATTCAGATCAATGGCTTATTCTTGACTCAAGATCTCAGATAACTTGGATCTAATAATATGAAACACCATAGAAAGAACATTGCCTTGTAAGGTATGAAAATGCAAACACCATACTCGCCATGTTGATTTAGTTGCGGCTGACTCTGTGCGACCATACGGACTTAGCCCTCCAGGCCCCTCTGTCCATGGGATTCTCCAGAAAGAATACTGGAGTGGGCGGCCATGCCCTCCTCCAGGGGATCAGCCTGACTCAGGGACCGAGCCCTCCTCTCTTAGGTCTGCCTGCACTGGTAGGTGGGTTCTTTACCACTGGTGCCACCAAGGGCCTTCATCTGATGAAGTAGCTGCCCTGAGACATTATTATGTTCTGTAATCTGCCCCCATGTCTAATAAAGAGTTCTCTGCAAAATTTTTAGGAAAAATCAAGTATTCAGGTTCCGTTTTTCTCCAGGAGGGCCGCCACTCTGTAACTCACTGTATAAGTCTGTGCCATATGCATCAGGGTCTGTTTTTTGTTTTTTTAATTAAAATTGTAGACATGTTTTTAAACTCTTTATTGAATTTGTTACAATATTGCTTCTGTTTTATATTTGGTGTTTTGACCCTGAGGCATGTGGAGTCTTAGCTCCCTGACCAGGGATTGAACCCTCACCTCCTGCTTTGCAAGGCAAAGTCTTAACCATTGGACTGCCAGGGAATTCCCAAGGTATTTTTATATTTAATGAAAGTTGCTGCAGGGTGAGTGCCCCCAAAATTGCAATACAGTCATTTCAACAAAAAAAATCTTATTATATGTCTTTGTTCTCAGTCTAGACTGCTTCCATTTTCCTACCGTCCACTTTGGTATTCAGTCTTGTTTCATTAATTTTTTCCTTTTCTCTTCTGAAGAAAACCCCATTTACACATTTTCTCGTCTTTATTGCTCAAGCAATGCTCTTTGAATGAGCTGGCATCTGCTCTTGGCTGTGCAGAGAGCAGAGCTGAAGGTAAAGCATCTCCTCTGTGTGAGATTTTCTGAAGGAGGCAGAGAAGGACTGTTGCCTCTTCACACTGTGCCCAGAGCCCCAAGCCTTGGGCACACCTAAACCATGCATGTGCTTCCAGTTTAAGTTCAAATTTGTTACTTTTCACCCAAGTATATGTAAAAACACTTCATAAGGTGTAGATGTTTTGCTTTATTGGGAAGCTTTATTGGAATGACTGTGTGTGCATGCATGCTAAGTCGCTTCAGTCATGTCCAGCTCTTTGCAACCCTATGGACTGTAGCCTTCCAGGCCCCTCTGTCCATGGAATTCTCTAGGCAAGAATACTGGAGCGAGCAGCCATGCCCTTCTCTAGGGGATCTTGCCCACCCAGGGATCGAATCTGCGTCTCTTACATCTCTGCATTGGGAGGCAGGTTCTTTACCACTAGTGCCACCTCGGAAGCTAGTAATGACTGTAGGTAACGTTTAAGAGCTTACATTAGGACAGATTGTGCTTGGGCTCCGTCCCTAAGTCATGCCAGTCACAGTCATCAGCAATTGCAGTCTCCTCCAGCTGGTGAGGAACTGCGTCCCTGGAGGAATGCAGGAAGGAAACAAAGAATACCTGCCATGCAGCAGCCATCAACTGCAACCACTCCCAAAGTTGAGCCCTGAGGGAACTCAGACTGTACAAACTTGGGAGGCAATAAGCTCAGTGAGGTATACACAGGGCTTCCCAAGGGGCTCAATAGTAAATCTGCCTGCCAATGCAGGAAATGCAAGAGACGCAAGTTCGATCCCTGGGTCAAGAAGGTCTCCTGGAGGAGGTAATGGCAACCCACTCCAGCACTCTTGCCTGGGAAATCCTATGGCCAGAGGAGCCTGGCGGGCTACAGTCTATGGGATGCAAAGAATCAGACATGACTGAGTGACTGAGCACAGGTATGTGCAAAAATTACTCATTACAGATATGATTTAAATCCCTAACACGTGTCAGACACTAGGAACTCAGAGCTAATATAAATGTGCAATGAAATATAGGTAATTATCCATTGATGGCTATGTATGCATTCTTGTCATTGACATTGAAAGTAATAATTTTTTTAAAATTGTTCTCATTACCTCCATTTGATGCCCAAAGCTATTGTATAACCACTGAAACTAAGGAGAGACAACACTGGAGGTGTTTTAGGATGGAATCCTGACCTACCTCGTGGGTGTCAAGGACCACAAGGGGTGACAGCAGATGGCGAGCAGAGAAGGAAGGCAGCAGGTCTCATGGGAGGCTGTAGAGGAAGGGTCCCCAGTCTCCAGGATCTAATGCCTGATGCTGTGGGGTGGCCCCGATGTAATAATGATAGAAATAAATGCACAATGAATGTAATGTGCTTGAGTCATCCCCAAACCAACCCCTCCACCCCGGTCCATGGAAAAATTATCTTCCATGAAACTGGTCCTTGGTGCCAAAATGGTTGGGGACTGCTATTACAGAGGTTCCAGCAAGCGATGTGTTCTTTAAAGATGCCAGCGTTTATATACGCTACCGAGTGTCTCATCTGATGCTGTAAACAAATTAAATATTGATTTTCAGGACACAGGCCCTGTAATCCATGGGGGAAGAGTGTTGTGGGGTCAAGATATAGACATCACAGGCCATGGGCCTCCAAACACAGCCTGGCATTGATTCCCTCCGAACTGACCTCCCGTGGGTGGGGGAGGGGGTGGGGTGGGCATCACTGTGTCTGACCATCCTTTGGGCCAACATCCATTTCATTTCTCTGCTGAGTACCATTCATAGCATGTGTTTATCCTTATTCATGTATCTCTAAATACAGATTAGGTTTTGTAAAAATAAAGAGTTACAATAATGAAAATATTAATATTAATCCAAGAAGATCCACGAACTGGTGGAAGAGGTGGCAGCAGAGAACACGACATCTGCTTCTTCATGACTCAGATTTAACAGAGTCTTGCGTACCTACCGCTGGCTCTTACCGTTCTAGGTACACTTGCCTGGAAGGAAAGACAGACATGACTCATCATGAAACTACTGTTTTTCGAAAAAACTTTAGAGAAGCCAATAGTTTAGGCAGGTGAAATGTTACTCTTGTAGCCTGATATGACTGGAAAAAGCAGAAATCATTTGCTGAAGCAGAGGTGGGAGACCCAGAGCACCCCAGCTCACCCCATGTGACCCCTTCACTTCACTGCTCCCCAGTTGCCCCCCAGTGTACTTCCTTGGAATGTTTAGGGTCTGCTGAGAATCCCACTCACCACCCTAGACTCTCTGCTACTGGAGGCAAGAGTACAGGCTTCTCCATCTCAGTTTCTCCAACACTTATTTATTGAAGAGAACTGTGATAGGGTCTGTAGTAAAACTAAAACTTGAACCCAGCTGTCCTGACTCCCAGCCCTAAACGTTTCCCCATTACCCTAAAAATGTACCTATCGGTTTTAAATGTTGCACATCAAGAATTATACAATTTTACAAAGCTGAGAGTTACACATTTAGTCAAAAAGCCAGTAAAATGGAAAATCTGAGGGTTATTTTCCAGTTATTCCAAAAACCTCCCAAGCTTTCTGTAAGAAAATATATTTACCACAGCTAATAAGACTCTGTCTCTCCACTATCATTACATTTCTTCAAAGCACTTCCAATAAGAACACTCCAAATTACCACCCCCCACCCCCAGCTAGTTCATCTGTTCAGTCAATAAGCAACATTTTATTGCTTTTATGAATTAAGCCCCCTTTGCAGCCAATCATTTTGCAAACATCTGTAGCAGAAGCAGTCTAGGGAGCTTTTGAAAAATCAATCAGAGGGGAACAGCTTTCACATCGTGCGTTTTATTTTTTTTCAATTTTAATAAAGTATTTACACATGTTTGCTCTGCCTGAAATGGAAACACGAGGGAGGCAGGAGCAGAAGCATCGTAGGACGAGGCTCCTGAGCAGGGCAGTGGCCGTGGCCCTCGGCTGGCTCTGCTCAGATGGGACGTCACCTGCGGATGCTGCCTTTCCATCAAATAGCAGAGCTGAGCAAGGCTTCCCTAGCCTTAGGTCTGGGTGTCGCTTATGTGGACCTTACTGGCTGGGGAAGATGCCTAGTTTTTCCCCTTCTGGCCTTTCTATGAGCTTTTACATGTGAGTGGAAAAGAGATGGACACTTTCAATTATGACAAAGCACCTAGATCTGGCCTTTATAAATGAAAAAGTTACTTTTGCAGAGGTGACATTCTGTGTGATTACTTGATGTCAATTAAAATCACTGCGAAGGTAAATTCAGGAAGGAGAGAATAAGAAGAAGAGAGACTGTGATAGTCCACTGACAGATACTAAGACTAAAAGCAAAAGGTAGAGATTATGGAGCTCAGAACTTTCCAGAAGGAGTCTGAGGCCACCTTGAATGCATGAGTTACTTGCGGAAAATCTTTACTGTATTGATTTTTCATCTTTTTCCCTTTATGGTGCTGCCTCTAAAACATTTTGGAATTAGTGTTCTAGCTAGTATTTGACATGTTCTCATGCAATGTTGGAGAAGGAAATGACAACCCACTGCAGTGTTCTTGCTTGGAGAATCCCAGGGACAGAGGAGCCAGGTGGGCTGCTGTCCATAGGGTCGCACAGAGTCAGACACGACTGAAGCTACTTAGCATGCATGCATGCATTGGAGAAGGAAATGGCAACCCACTCCAGTGTTCTTGCTTGGAGAATCCCAGGGACGGAGGAGCCAGGTGAGCTGCCATTTATGGGGTCGCACAGAGTCGGACACAACTGAAGCGACTTAGCAGTAGCAGCAGCAGCAACAGCAGCATGCAGTGTGGTTCACACAACATTTCTACAGTGTGTGTCTCCTCCCTATCTCTAACACGCTGATATGGATTATTCATTGTGTGTGTTCAGCCTTCAGAAAGTTACTCTGGTTTAACACAGTAAAAACGGTGATGGAAGAAGGGGCAGAAGGATGGGAGGCACAGAAGGTGTATTTGGTTGGGGCAGAAACTCAGTGATGATCAACTTCTGAACCAAAGACGGTTGGGGCAAGAGGAGAATCATTTTAGTTGAAATTTCTCACTTTACTGATGAGAAATTTAGGGCAGGAATTATGAAAGCTCTCCAAGGAGAAAACCTCAAAGATTATATCAGGGATTCTTTACGTCATCTTGTTTTCTTTCCTATCTTCACCCCTGATAGGTTAGAAGATTTTCTTTCAAACAGTGCACTAATGTCATGCTATGAGGGCATTCCTTACTATGAATAACAAGAGGAGATATCTTGCAGACCATAAGTTAGTGGTGAAGAATAAGAATATCCAGGACAGAAAAGGATTTGGGATTTGCCCATCTTGCAGAAGGCAAAAAAACGGAACAAAATGACATGCTCCAGAATTTAGCTGTTGTGGCCAGTGATCCTGCGACCTTGGAGGGGGGCTGGGGACGCCCTGGAAGAGGACACCAGAGAAGGAAGGATTTCAGGTACCTATGCGTGTGAAGCCAGACTTTAAGAAGCCCTCTACCAGTTAACTAGTAGAGGTTTAACTAGTAACAGTGAGTCTTTCAAGGTGACTCAGTGGTAAAGAACCCGCATGCCAATGCAGGAGATGTGGGTTTGATCCCTGGATTGGGAAAATCCCCTGGAGAAGGAAATAGCAACCCTCTCCAGTATTCTTGCCTGGGAAATCCCACGGATGAAGGAGCCTGGGGGGCTACAGTCCACGGGTTGCAAAAGAGCAGGACATGACTGAGTGACTGAACAGCAATGCACTCTGCAGTCCTTTCCATTACGTCTGAGCTGTACCTATAAAGAAAGCTGAGCACTGGCGAACTGATGCTTTTGAACTGTGGTGCTGGAGAAAACTCTTGAGAGTCCCTTGGACTGCAAGGAGATCCAACCAATCCATCCTAAAGGAAATCAGTCCTGAATATTCATTGGAAGGACTGATGTTGAAGCTGAAACTCCAAGATTTTGGCCACCTGATGCAAAGAACGGACTCATTTGAAAAGCCCCTGATGCTGGGAAAGATTGAAGGTGGGAGGAGAAGGGGACGACAGAGGATGAGATGGTTGGATGGCATCACCGATGCGATGTGCATGAGTTTGAGTCAACTCTGGGAGTTGGTGATGGACAGGGAGGCCTGGCGTGCTGCAGTCCAGTGGGTGGCAAATAATCCGACAGGACTCGTTGACTGAACTGAACTGAACTGAACTGAGTGCCTCTCCAGCTTAGCAGAGGGCGCCCACGGGGACAGAGATGCAATTACCTTCTTGTTGGACAGGAATGGTTTGGGAGGCAAAACCCTATAGCAGAAAGGGAGAGTTCAATTTTATAATCAGAGGAAGTTTTCAGGTAAATCCGTAGCTGCCACTCAGCAGTTCAGAAGCAACTCAGACTTAAGAAAACACAGTTTGCTAAAGATTCTTCTTGCAAGGAGGCGAAGTTTACCATGCTTTGTTCCCCTGAACCCGTTTTTGAATTATTGACTAAAGGAAGTAAGCAGAGAAGCACACTTTCCTGCTTCCCAAAGTCAACCCCTTGAGCAAATATGCTTCCAAGTTACTTTGAAAAAGCTGTAATCCATGTTTCCCTGAAATGAAGCATAGAATGCTAGAAAGTGGAGGCGTATCACCAAACTCTTGATGAATATTCACCTATAGTTTTCATTATTACTACTGTTGTATTTACCAGGAACACATACTTATCTATTTCCACATGCTTTCTGACAAATAGATGGCTTCCACAAGCAGTGTTTAAACACATAATCTTTTTTTTAAGAGATGTACTATCTTTCAAAATACATTTTTAAAAGATAATATAATACAACAGTATTTGACTAACACCAAAAATTAATAAATAAAAAGAAGAAGATTACTTTGTAGCATGAGAAGACTTGAGAATATTTGTGCTTAAGTTACTAGCACATTATTACCCCAACTTAATGTTTCATGGTTTCCAGGGCAAACATTAGGAGAACTGTTCATATAATTTAAATAATCTTACAATTTTAAGTGTCAAGTATGCCTCAGTAAAGCTGAATTTTTTTTTTTAAAGATCTGCTTTTGACTTCCTCTCTGTGGTGATTTGGAGATATTGCCAGTTTACATGGTGATCCTCGGATTCCTACCCGGACACCCTCTACGGCAAAGCTGTTCCCTGAAGACACTGATCACAGAGGTCACTGCAAAGCTCAAACACATCTTTAGCGAGGTTCCTCAGGGCCTTCCCTGGTGGCTCAGTGGTAAAGAATCTGCCGAACACAGGCAGGGTGGACCCACGGAAGATGGTCTGTCAGCCAAAGGCCATCGTGACGTCTGTTCCTCCAACCTCCCCAGGCCTCTTCTGAAAATCATGACAGTCATTTCCCCCTCTCTCCAGCAGTTAGAAAAGAATACACTTCACACAGTGGGACTTTGGGCCAAGTTCCTTTCAGAGCATTTGGATGTCGTTTCTTTGCTAGAAAGGGCACCCAATATAGTTTTGTTTTGTTTTTTTTTAGGTGTCTTTTAAAGTATTTTAAAGAATTCATTGAGTTCATTGCAATATTATCTCTGTTTTATGTTTTGTTTTTTTTGGCCAGGAGGCATATGGGATCTTAGTTCCCCAGCCAGGGATTGAATCCTTCAGCCACTGCATTGGAAGATGAAGTCTTAACCAGCGGACCGCCAGGGACGTTCCTTTGCCTTTCTTTAGTGGTCAGGAGAGCTGGCTTGTGGGTTCTTTGTGAGATTTCAGTCATGATGGTGTATATTTAATAGTAGGGATAAAATCGCTTTGTGAGGCCATTGTGAAGGGGGAATCAGTGCCAATGCACCATGAAGCCAGGCTTGCAACTTTCATTTGTTAAATTAAAGCTTTGGAGGGGAGAAAAGTTGTTAAAAGTGCTAGACATTGGAAATTAATAACCATCATGAGCCAATAGTGTTACACGTAAGACAATAGGTGAGTTATTGTTGTTTGGTCACTGAGTCATATCTGACTCTTCTGACTCTTTATGACTTCCTGGACCACAGCACGCCAGGCCTCCCTGTCCTTCACCATCTCCCAGAGTTTGCTCAACTCATGTTCGTTGAGTTGATGATGCCATCCAACCATCTCATCCTCTGTCATCCACTTTCTCCTCCTGCCCTCAATCTTTCCCAGCATCAGGGTCTTTTCAAATGAATCAACTCTGCATCAGGTGGCCAAAGTATTGGAGCTTCAGCTTCAGCATCAGTCCTTCCAGTGAATATTCAGGGTTGATTTCCTTTAGGATGGACTGGTTGGATCTCCTTGCACTCCAAGGGACTCTCAAGAGTCTTCTCCAACACCACAGTTCAAAAGCATCAGTTCTTTGGTGCTCAGGTTTCTTTATGGTCCAATGCTCACATCCATACATGACCACTGGAAAAGTCATAGCTTTGACTATAAGGACATTTGCTGGCAAAGTGGTGTTTCTGCTTTTCAATATGCTGACTAGGTTGGTCATAGTTTTTCTTCCAAGGAGCAAGCATCTTTCAATTTCATGGCTGCAGTCACCATCTGCAGTGATTTTGGAGCCCAAAAATAAAGTCTGTCACTGTTTGCATTGTTTCCCCATCTATTTGCCATGAAGTGATGGGACTAGATGCCGTGATCTTCGTTTTTTGAATGTTGAGTTTTAAGCCAGTTTTTTCATTCTCCTCTTTCACTTTCATCAAGAAACTCTTTTATTCCTGTTTGCTTTCTACCATTAGGGTGGTGTCATCTTCATATCTGAGGCTATCGATAGTTCTCATCACAGTCTCAATAGATGAGCAACAAACATTAGAAGAGTTAATGAGTTCTCATAACTTCTCACTGAGTTTGATTTATCATCCCCATTTTGTAAAGACAAATACCCAGAGATGTGAGTTAATTCTCTAAATACCTTACCCAATGTGAACAGGTCCAGTTACCTGAATTCTTTCTCTAGAGAAACTGCCTTTCAGCAATTATTTGAGGATTGTAAAGATGCTTTTATTTCTTGCTCAATACTGAGGCAAAATGTGGTAACCCATTTCCTCCTATATTTAATTCTGTACATCTGTGCACTGCACCATGGCTCAGACATAATTAAGTGCTGTGCAGTTTAGAGCAATATAGAATAGACAGTGTCATTTTTTGTAATTGACACCTCTCTTTAGGAATTGATATAATTAATTACCATGCCCTTCAGTTGAAATAAGTGGGGCTCTTAGATATAAGAATGAATTTGCTAACTTGCCTCAGTGGCATTCATTTGGGTCATAGGAAATTAACCTTCTTACTGAAACATTTTTTTTTTTCTTATATTCTAAAGAATCTGTTGGAAGTTAGGATCAGAGTAGGAAATGAATTTGTTTACTTGGAATATTTCTATGGGTAAAGAGTTGGACATTTCATGTTCAACTGTCTATATTTTTGCGTGTGCAATGAGGGATCCTGAATATTCTTCTCTAAAGGTTTAAAGGAAAAACATGATTAAACAAAAGATGACAGAATTGTTGTGTGCTTAAACCTCAGCGGGCAGTATTCTCTTTGTCTCTCCCTGGAGCCCTTTCAGAACTGAAAGGTTTTCTCAGACAGAAAGTTTCTCACACAGGTTGGAGAAACAAATAAACAAAAATGTACCTAGGACTTTCGGCTGAATTATTGACTCAGGGAAAAAGGACTTTGAACTGTCTTTTTTTGGTATGGGTTAAAAAAAATTCACAGGAACAGCTGCTTCCATTTCGTTTAACATTGTAAAGGTAGAAACTTTCTGACATCCATTAATTTTCATCACCAGTCAGTGGGATTGGTAGATAAGGCCCTGCTACAGTCTCTTTCCCATCCTCGCATCCGTAGCCCTCTGAACTTCTCTACACTTTAATCTATCTTTTCCCTGGTTCCAATACATCCAACACGCAGAAGCACAAGGTGAGAAATGAGCATAAGGTAGAATATATATATATTTTAAAATCATATTATAGAGCAAAGGAATCCATGCAAAGGCTATGGTTCTTGATTCTGCACTTGGTCCAAGGCCAGTTGTATTTGAGGTCTTCTTCGATTTGCTTTCCTAGTACCCTTTGCATGAAGGCAGCACCTTTTGGAGTAGCATTCTGGGTAGGGAGCCACATCCTCGCTTGGTACAATCATCTGTCCATGGAGGTTGCCGTGACCATGCACATGCTTTTATGGTACAGGCTGAGGACAACTCATCTCCATAGTTACCGAGTTTCCCATCATTCAGCAGTCACCTCTCCCCTTCATCATGGGATCTGTTGCCCTAACCACTAGCCTGAACTGTATTCATGTTAGCCTCACCCTCCAGGGGCGAAAAAAAAAAAAAAAAAGTGAAAGTGTTCGTTGTGTCAGTCGCTCAGTCATGCCTGACTTTTTGCAACCCTGTGGACTGTAGCCGGCCAGGCTCCTCTGTCCATGAGATTCTCCAGGCAGGAATACTGGAGAGGATCTTTCCCAGCCCAGGGATCGAACCTGGGTCTCCTGCATTGCAGACAGATTCTTTCCCATCTGAGTCACCTGGAAAGCCCTGGGGCAAATCTCCAGGGGCAGAGGGATCACCAAATGGCCCTGTGGCCGTCTCAGCTGGCAATCTGGTGGAACGGTCCTTTAGGTCCCTCATCACAGATGTTCCCCTCTTGAGTGAAAATTATTCAGTACAAACCAAAAGCATGGAGTTCTTACAGAATTTGTTCCAGGCCCTCTGCTGTGATCAGATATCTATCAGCTTAGAGGCTCCCGCTAGCATATTAGTCACATGTCCTTGGAGCTGACTCAGATGAGGTTGACTGCTCATCTCCATATTTCTGTTTGCTTCCGAGCATGTCTGGAATGGATTGGGATTAGGCTCATCACTCTACCTTCCTGTAAAAGATCCTATGGAAAGGGGCACATGGATCAGATACTTTGCCACATCTGAGTTTCAAGAAGCCATCTAGAGTTATAAATGCAGGAATTTGCGATTGAGGAGGACATGGAGAAGCAACATGAGATGCGCCCAAACTCACTGTTTCCCCATTTACACCAGAAATTAGATACTATTTCCCCCTTCCATCCTTTCTCCATGCCTGTTATGCTCTCAGAGTCTCAAGGTTTAAGAGGCTGTAAGGTGAGCATGACTCTACTGTAGCAACCGTCTGCAGTCAATCCATTTTCCCAGAGAGGCTATGTTCTCATCCTCTCCACATTGGAGACAACGGCTGGAGGAACAGAGGGCAGCCTGTGCGTCTGGGGTGCAAGCGCAGGGTGGGGAGAGCTTTTGGGTCTGCACTGAGGGCTGAGCAGCAAAAATACCAGTCTCTGGCTCACACACGTCTCTCCAATCCATAACCGTTTTGCAACCCTATTCTCCTTACCTCCCTTGCTATGTTGAGTAAGAAAATTGGTTATAAAGTAAGCTGGTGATAAAAAAAATCTGTCTGCACCCACTTTTAAAATTCCAATTATGAACAAAGTTGTACAAGATGACTGCACAGTATAATTTTCATTTTAAAGATCTCAGAAGAGCAAGTGGAGTTTTAAAGAAGGAAGCCGTATATCGTAGGGATGAGAGATGGCCCCAGGTGTCTCTATAACTGTTCATCTGATAAAAATCTGTTGAAAATCACTGTGGGAAGAAGGGAAAATCAGCACCCCCTGAACCAAAGGCCTTTGTGAAGTAAAATAGAAATAATAGTCGCCTTGAACTCGATGAGCCTGCAGAGTGAGCGGACTTTCTTATGAGGCAGTGAAAAGCAAAGGATAAAAATGAATGTTGAATGTGAACATGATGGTGAGATTCGACTTGTCTTGAAAAATGCAGCTGTCAAAGCAAGCATTTGGCAAGGCAGCCCGAGAGTAGCGTTCGAGTTTCAAGAATAGCAGGATTCCTCAGGGTATCAGATTTTCTTTAAGATCTGTCTCTATTCTAGAAGTGCATTAACTTTTCAGCTCATTAGGACCCATCCCACTAAAGACCCACATCGTTGTCTGGGCCTCTGCTGAGAAGCTCTGCGGCTCTCATCAGTGTGCGTGATTCACAATATATCCAGGGGAGAGGTCTGCACGCGTTCACGTTCAAGTGTTTTGCAGATGTCACCCCAGCCTCCCGAGAGCCCGAGGAAGCATCAGGTGGCCCACCATAATGGGGAGACTGGCCCTTAAGGCAGGATTGAGGGGCTGTTGACAAAGAGCCCATGTGTGCGTGCATGCTCAGTCACTTCAGTCATGTCTGTCTCTTTTGTGACCCTACGGACTGTAGCCAACCAGGCTCCTCTGTCCACTAGATTCTCCAGGCAAGAATACTGGAGTGGGTAGGCATGCCCTCCTCCAGGGGATCTTCCCCACCCAGGGATTGAATCTGTGTCTCCTGCATTACAGGTGGGTACTTCACCACTGAGCCACCAGGGAAGCTGCAAAGAGCCCATATTGGATTAAATTGCATCCAAAATGGAGATCCAGGGGTCTTACCTACCAGTACACAGGAGATGAGAGATGTCTTGAGAGATGTGTTATAAAGGCATGTGTGCATTCATTCACAGCTCCTCCTGTGTATAGTGTCAACTATAAATTGGCACTTGCCATTTACCTCTACAAGGATTAAATCATGAGCTGCTGTAGCTGCTGACCTGCAACACCCCCTGAAAGGAGTTCAGGGAGGGGAGCAGAAAGGAGGCGCTCTGTGCTCTGGGGAAAAAAACTGGCAGGACAGGTCTTCAGATAATTAGATATTTTCAGGAGCTGATTTTATGAGCTCGATTCTTATATTTCCTCATATTTAGAAGAGCACTAAAGTCCTTCATGATGATGCCTGTTCCTACTGACCTTCTGGAAAAATATGTGCTTGATATATAAACATGTATTCCCCCTTCACCAACATCACATATATTGACCTTCCCCCAGTAGCTCTTTGGAGCAATTTTCAGGGCTATCTGAGGTGCTGTCTTCCAGGCTGCAGTCCTCATTTTGCCCCAAATAAAGCTCAACTCACAACTCTCATGTTGTGTATTTTTCTTTCAGTCAACAACAGGAACAATGCCGTCTGTGGCTTTATAGGGAAGTTTGTGCCGAGCGTCCCCGTCGCCCTCTCACATGTTGCTGCTGTATTATAATCTTTACCACTACCTGATATTTGACAGGTGAGAAAATTCCGACTCAGAGATGTCTCATTGGCTGGCTTGTTCTGAATGATGCATTAGTCTTAGGATTTGCGATATGATGAGAAGTAAATGTTATTTGGCCATTAGCTAATTTTATTATCTTCAATAGTGTCAAAGGTCATCCTTCAAGATGAATAGCAAAATCTCATACAATATAGGCATTCCATAATGATTTCATTGTGACAGCAACTTAATCCGTGTGTTGCATTTGCTTTAAAGTCAAGATTCCGTAGAGATTAGATTCCTTAGAGAGCTACTTTCTAGACCATTATCTTGATGTTTTGGGGTGCCTTGTTTTTCCTTGGGTAAAGTTGTGTGTGTGTCCCTAGGCAGAAGCTCACTGGCTGGAAAGGGCTCTTCTGTGTAACCAGCATAGGCTGCTGGTTTGTTTTTGTATATCTTTTAATGGAAATATAGCTGATTTACAATATTGTGTTAGTTTCAGGTATACAGCAAAGTGATTCAAAGATAGATATACAAATAGGTTTCCCAGGCGATACGGTGGTAAAGAATCCACCTGCCAAGCAGGAGATGTGGGTTTGATCCCTGGGTCAGGAAGATCCCCTGGAGGAGGAAATGGCTACCCACTCCAGTATGCTTGCCTGGGAAAGCCCATGGACAGAGCAGCCTGGTGGGCTGTATAGTCCACGGGGCCACAAAAGAGTCAGACACAGCTTAGCAGCTGAGCACAGCAGCAAACAGCTCCGTGAGCCGGACACTGGAGTAAATTCTGAGGACATTGTGGTGGCAAAATGAACCCTCCTTGTGCTCCTGGAGTTGGCAGCCTAGTGGGGGAGGATGAGCAATGCGATAAGCAATTAGAATTCAGTAGGGGCAGTGCCTGAAAAGCCTACTTAAAGATAAGAGCACGTGGTCTCCTGCTTCCTGTAAGATATTTTAGGCTTCCCAGGTGGCACTAGTGGTAAAGAACTCACCTGCAAATGCAGGAGACTCAGGTGACTTGGGTTCAGTCCTTGGGTTGAGAAGATCCCCTGGAGGAGGGGCATAGCAACTCATTCCAGTTTTCCTGCCTGGAGAACCCCAAGGACAGAGGAGCCTAGTGGGCTACAGTCCATAGGGTCGAAAAGAGTTGACTAGGACTAAAGGGACTAAAAAGCCTCTTGATGAAAGTGAAAGAGGAGAGTGAAAAAGTTGGCTTAAAGCTCAACATTCGGAAAACGAAGATCATGGCATCCGGTCCCATCACCTCATGGGAAATAGATGGGGAAACAGTAGAAACAGTGTCAGACTTTATTTTTTGGGGCTCCAAAATCACTGCAGGTGGTGACTGCAGCCATGAAATTAACAGATGCTTACTCCTTGGAAGAAAAGTTGTGACCAACCTAGATAGTATATTCAAAAGCAGAGACATTACTTTGCCGACTAAGGTCCGGCCAGTCAAGGCTATGGTTTTTCCTGTGGTCATGTATGGATGTGAGAGTTGGACTGTGAAGAAGGCTGAGCACCGAAGAATTGATGCTTTTGAACTGTGGTGTTGGAGAAGACTCTTGAGGGTCCCTTGGACTGCAAGGAGATCCAACCAGTCCATTCTGAAGGAGATCAACCCTGGGATTTCTTTAGGAATGATGTTAAAGCTGAAACTCCAGTACTTTGGATACCTCATGTGAAGAGTTGACTCATTGGAAAAGACTCTGATGCTGGGAGGGATTGGCGGGGGGGGGGCAGGAGGAGAAGGGGACGACCCAGGATGAGATGGCTGGATGGCATCACAGACTCGATGGACGTGAGTCTGAGTGAACTCCTGGAGATGGTGATGGACAGGGAGTCCTGGCGTGCTGCGATTCATGGGGTCGCAAAGAGTCGGACACGACTGAGCGACTGAACTGAACTGAACTGAACTGAAAGGGACTTAGCACACCCATAGGATATTTTACCACGTTGATGAATTGTAAGCAAGTTAATTAGGACAAAGAATAAATTATAGGATATCACAACGAAATCATTGTTTATTTAAAAGCTGACTTTCTGAAGTATCTCAAATATACAACATGGTAGAATTTAGTTTTAATAAATATAGCAACAAAATTTACTGGAAACCTGAAGTCACATCTTTTTGTCTAACACTATATCATAACTGAGCAGCTTTTGAACACATCGAAAGTATTTGATGCACATTTCCTGAGTTGTTTTGCAGATGTGAAAGTCCCGTCAAACAAGTGGAAAAGGTTAACTACTTCATAACCCTGAGCTCAAAGTCCCAGGCCTGCTGGAGACCCTGTGACACCACCTTGTTGCCTTGTCATCAGCCAGTCAGAGAACTATGCGCAAGCTGATCACCGACCTTGTGACTCCCCGCCTCGCCAGGCTTTTAAAAATGCTTTGCTGAAATCCCTGAGGGAGCCCAGGGCTTTTTAGGGCATGAGCCACCATCTCTTTGCAGGGCCCTGCAGTAAACCCTTCTCTGCTCCAAGCTCAGACGTTTTTGATGTGCCTGGCCACTGTGCGTCGGGCACACACACTTGTGCTGACAATATCTTATCATAACGTCCACAAAAGGGGTAGAATTCCAAGTTAATACCCAGAAGTGCAGGGTCTGGGATAACCTTAGCTCTCCTCGGGAAAAGAAAGGGATTGGAAAGGTGAGAAAAGAGCCCTGGGCAGTCTCAGATCTGCAGATGGGGAGAAGAGAATGAAGTCTCCAAGGGGAGCAGAAACATTTACAAGGAGGTTTCAGTAAATCTGAGATGAGGGGAGAGGTGAGGCCAGGCTCGGCAGGTGAGTTCTCCTGGACCTCTTGGCTCAAGAGCTCATGTCCTGTCCCTCTCACCTGGACAGGCTTTCCTCTTGCTGCTGCTAAGTCTCTTCACTCATGTCCAAATCTGTGCAACCCAATGGACTGTAGGGGGTCTTCCCAACCCAGGGATTGATCCTGCATCCCCCGCAGTTCCTGCATTGCAGGTGGATTCTTTGCCAATAAGCCACCGGGGAAGCCCTTGACACCCCGTGGTCTGTTGCCCTCCAGGCTCCACTGTCCATGGGATTCTGCGGGCATGAATACTGGAGTGGGCTGCCATTTCCTTCTCAAGGGGATCATCCCAACCCAGGAATGGAACCTGCATCTCTTATGTCTCTTGCATTGGCAGGCGAGTTCTTTATCCACCACCTGGGCTTTCCAGGGCCACCTTAAAGATAATACTAATTTCTAGCAGTGCTTGTTTGTGTACTATATTCTAATACCTGAGCAGGCAATCACAGGGAGAGGAAAGAGGTCTATACTAAACATTCTGGTTTGCTGTTAGGTTGGTCTACTCAATAAGGCAGCAAAGTTGAAAGTATATTGTTTTATTTTATTTTTTTTTAACTTTTTATTTTTACTTTATTTTACTTTATAATACTGTATTGGTTTTGCCATATATTGACATGAATCCACCACGGGTGTACATGCGATCCCAAACATAAGTGCTAATACCTGTATGTGGAAGAAAGCGAAAGTGAAAGTGAAGTCACTCAGTCATGTCTGACTCATTGCGATCCCATGGACTGTAGCCTACCAGGGTCCTCCCTCCATGGGATTCTCCAGGCAAGAGTACTGGAGTGGGGTGCCATTTCCTTCTCCAGGGGATCTTCCCTGACCCAGGGATTGAACCCCCAAAAGTCTTTTTTTCCCCATCTTTCATCATTTCTTCTTCTTTCATCCATCAGCCATTTCACTTAACGGTTCCGACTCTTGGAGCACAGAACTATTGTGATCCCTCCTGAACAGATGACTGAGAAGGAAGAGGCAATCAGTGTTACACTATCTGCAAAAGATTAAAAAATAGAGACAGGACATATTTTCACACTCTCTTCTCGTTCTGTTTCCTAGAAGGTGTACTCCAGTTTCCAGTATGGCCAATTGTATTTTAAAAATGCACATCAGGGCATCTTAGTCTTCAGTCCACCGAGTCTGTCTCAGGGCTGAAACCTTCCTTGTGTTTTCCTGCAATGTCTAAATAGAAAGCGTTTGTTCAAACCTTATTCAACTTCCTAGAAATTAAATATGAAAGTGGATGAGAGCTGCAGTGCTCTCTGCTCCCCAATGCAAATGTATGCAAATTTCTTCCTATTAGAATCATTGTCTCGTTGTCATCCTCGCACGGGGCACATCAAAGCCATATGACCTGATTTTTGCACCTGCTGTTTAATTAAATTTACAAGGCAGACACACTCTCCACTCCCGGTGATATACAAATCCGTTTTTACAGCCACGGCTTCTAATTTACAAGGTAGTTGACTGCTGAGCTTCACCATCAATAGCTGCCCAACTGTTCTTTGTTACAGTGAAGATGAAAAAAAGCAAGAAGTGGCTTAGCATTGGGCAGATGGATTAGTAGAAATATTACAAGTCAGTTGCCTCTCTCATCTAAGCCTCACGATTTTTGTTGTGGAGACGCAACGGAGATATGAATTGGGGTATTTAATACCAATAGGAACGGCGTTTCTGCTTTTGTTGATTTTTCCCTAATTTACAGGAAAGAGACATACAACTCCAGTTAGTGCCTCTGTTTACTTTGTAAATGGGGAAGTGTGTTTGAGAAACATCACTTTTTCCAGGGCTGTTGCGAGCTAAAAGTGTTTTCTGAAATGTATTTATTACATCAGGATAAGGCATCTTGAAATTCCCCCTGGACTTCTCTCTGTAGGGAATGTTGAGTCTAAATTGTCTGTATCTCCAGGTAATACAGAAGGAAGAAGAGAGTGCCATGCTCAGCTTTGTGTTAAGTGATCATTTGTTGCTGGGCTGACATAATTCTCTTCTTAAAGCTGATGCACAGACATGCATTTGACTTCCCTGAGAGATGCCTCAGAAAGAACAGCCAAGGGAAGTATTTTAAGAGATAGCGGGACCCAGCCCAAGGACTTAAGTGGAAGGATGATGCCATTTCACTTATTACGTATAAAATAACTTAATCAAAGTAATATTTTATTTTCACCCATATGTTCTGAAATCTTGATGGGCTTCAAAAAACCATTTTTGTGAGACGTGGTTTTCTGATAAAGAGAAGTGAAATTCTGAGAGTCCATCCATAGGTGGCGCCAAGCATTCACTGAAACAAATAACATTGCAAACAAGTTTGGAACAAGTCACGTAAAATTCAAGCCTTGAGCTGCAACTAACTGTGAGACATATGGGTTGAGTCCCAGGCCTGCCCAAGAATAACTTTGAAGAAAATTTTGTTTTCTGGCAATACAGATGCTAACACACCACAGAACCTTTAAAAAGAATAAATATGTAGATGGTTCATAGCTTTCAGAATAATTTAACCTTCCCCCCCCAATTTAAGATAGCATCACAAAAATAAAATGATAGAAGCTCTGTTTTTTTGCCTGGAAAAATTTTTTTCAAGTATTTTTTGGTTAGTTTTTATTTATTAATGTATTGTTTCAGCCTCCAATATAGAGCAAAGAGTGAATGCATTTTAAAATAAACTAATCTTTGATGAGTAAATACTATTTAAACACAGAGTTCTATGTAGGAAAATGTCATTGCCTGAATTTAGGTTTTTTTGCTTCTTTGTTCTCTGGTGTAAATGCAGTCAACATCTTTGCATTTGAGAACAAACATGCTTCTTACAGAATCCCTCATTCTCTCATGGGAAAGCCTCCTCATACTAGTATAGGTGGTGAACAGTTTCTGAAAAACAGGATCCACTAAGCCATCAACTAAAAGATGAAGCTATAACTGTGAGCAAACTTTTAAAACTAAGGTTTCATTTAAACAATGACTGTTTCTGAAAGTCTTGGAGTCAATATGTATTTGTTGGATTTGATGTGAGCTGAATACCCTTGACAAGTTTACCTGCTCGGGTGAGAGGAGGCAGGGACAGCTGGATGAAAGGATCATGACTGATGGCAACTCCAGGTCCCTTGCACTGAAATGACCACTTCTGCAGGGAGGCAGTCAGCTACAGAGGACTGAAGACAAAACACCCTCTTACACATATTTGTTGCCTTCAAGAGGCAGGGAAGGGCAGCGACATTTGCTTTTATGCATCCTTAATACCAAGGTCATTAGTCCTTTTTGCTGCTCTGAAAGTGTACTTAACAGCTGGTCAGACAGGATAAGACCATCACTGATACGTCTCAGTGTATAAACAGGCAGCATTCCTGCGAGGAAAGCAGATTTAAAAGTGATTTATACGATGGAATCAAACTATTGTAGCTTGCTGTTTTTATTTCAGGACCTTCTCAAATGCAAGGGCAAAAAAGAAACCAAAATTTAAATGCCTGTTCTGCGCCACGTTTGAGAGAAACCAAAATTTAAATACTTGCTCTTTGCCAGGTTTGATGTTCTCCTAAGTTAATGCCTGTATATGTACATATACATGTATAAGTATATAAAGATATATATGTATATATATATATACATATATATATGTGCATTGATAAAAGATTCAAAATCTTCAAACCTGAATCCCCAATCAGAGATAACTGATATAAAATACTTTTAACTGCTGTATTTTGATCTCCTTAACCACATAGGACATACTGTTTTCAATTTCTCATGTCCAGAGCAAAACCTAAAACATACTAGGGCAGGAGTCCCCACCCTCTGGGATCTAGTGCCTGATGATCTGAGGTTCAGTTCAGTTCAGTTCAGTTGCTCAGTCATGTCTGACTGTTTGTGACCTCATGGGCTGCAGCACGCCAGGCTTTCCTGTCCATCACCAATTCCCGGAGTTTACTCAAACTCATGTCCATCGAGTCAGTGATGCCATCCAACCATCTCATTCTCTGTTGTCCCCTTCTCCTCCCACCTTCAATCTTTCCCAGCATCAGAGTCTTTTCCCATGAGTCAGCTTTTCCAACAAGGGGACCCAAGTGTTGGAACTTCAGCTTCAGCATCAGTCCTTCCAGTGAATATTCAGGACTGATTCCTTTAGGATAGACTGGTTGGATCTCCTTGCAGTCCAAGGGACTCTCAAGAGTCTTCTCTAACACCACAGTTCAAAAGCATCAGTTCTTTGGTGCTCAGATTTCTTCATGGTCCAACTCTTACATTCATACATGACTATGGGAAAAGTCATTGCTTTGACTATAAAGACATTTGTTGGCAAAGTGATGTCTCTGCTTTTCAATATGCTGTCTAGGTTGGTCATAGCTTTTCTTCTAAGGAGCAAGCATCTTTTGATTTCATGGCTGCAATCACCGTCTGCAGTGATTTTGGAGCCCCCCCAAAATAAAGTCTGTCACTGTTTGCATTGTTTCCCCATCTATTTCCCATGAAGTGATGAGACCAGATGCCATGATCTTAGTTTTCTGAATGTTGAGTTTTAAGCCAACTTTTTCACTCTCCTCTTTCACTTTCATCAAGAGGTTCTTTAGTTCTTCTCTTTCTGCCATAAACATGGTGTCATCTGCATATCTGAGGTTATTGATATTTCTCCCAGCAGTCTTGATTTCAGCTTATGCCTCATCCAGCCCAGCATTTCTCATGATGTATTCTGCATATAAATTAAATAATCAGTATGACCATATACAGCCTCGACATACTCCTTTCCTGATTTGGAACCAGTCTGTTGTTCCATGTCCAGTTCTAACTGTTGCTTTCTGACCTTCATACAGTTTTCTCAAGAAGTAGATCAGGTGGTATGGTATTCCCATCTCTTGAAGAATTTTCCACAGTTGGTTGTGATCCACACAGTCTAAGGCTTTGGCATAGTCAATAAAGCAGAAATAGATGTTTTTCTGGAACCCTCTTGCTTTTTCCATGATCCAGCAGATGTTGGCAATTTGATCTCTGGTTCCTCTGCCTTTTCTAAAACCAGCTTGAACATCTGGAAGTTCACAGTTCATGTACTATTGAAGCCTGGCTTGGAGAATTTTGAGCATTACTTTGCAAATTTGTGAGATGAGTGCAATTGTGCAGTAATTTGAACATTCTTTGGCATTGGCTTTCTTTAGGATTGGAATGAAAACTGACCTTTCCAGTCCTGTGGCCACTGCTGAGTTTTCCAAATTTGCTGGCATATTGGGTGCAGCACTTTCACAGCATCATCTTTTAGGATTTGAAACAGCTCAACTGGAATTCCATCACCTCCACTAGCTTTGTCTGTAGTGATACTTCCTAAGTTCCACCTTGACTTCGCACTTCTGGATGTCTGGCTCTAAGTGAGTGATCATACCATCGTGGTTATCTGGGTCATGAAGATCCTTTTTGTATATTTCTTCTGTATATTCTTGCCACCTCTTAATATCTTCTGCTTCTGTTAGGTCCATACCATTTCTGTCCTTTATTGTGCCCATCTTTGCATGAAATATTCCCTTGGTATCTCTAATTTTCTTGAAGAGATCTCTAGTCTTTCCCATTCTATTGTTTCCCTCTACTTCTTCACATTGATCATTGAGGAAGGCTTTCTTATCTCTCCTTGCTATTCTTTGGAACTCTGCAATCATATGGGTATAACTTTCCTTTTCTCCTTTGCTTTTAGCTTCTCTTATTTTCTCAGCTATTTGTAAGGCCTCCTGAGACAACCATTTAGCCTTTTTGTATTTCTTTTTCTTGGAGATGGTCTTGATCCCTGCCTCCTGTACAATGTCATGAACCTCCGTCCATAGTTCTTCAGGCACTCTGTCTATCAGATCTAATCCCTTGAATCTATTTCTCTCTTCCACTGTATAATCAAAATGGATTTGTTTTAGGTCACATCTGAATGGTCTAGTGGTTTTCCCTACTTTCTTCAATTTAAGTCTAAATTTGGCAATAAGGAGTTCATGATCTGAGCCACAGTAAACTTCTGGTCTTATTTTTGCTGACTGTATAGAGCTTCTCCATTTTTAGCTGCAAAGAATTTAATCAATCTGATTTCGGTATTGACCATCTGGTGATGTCCATGTGTAGAGTCTTCTCTTGTATTGTTTGAAGGGGATGTCTGCTTTGACCAGTGCCTTCTCTTGGCAGAACTCGTTAGCCTTTGCTCTGCTTCATTCCGTATTCCAAGGCCAAATTTGCCTGTTACTCCAGGTGTTTCTTGACTTCCTACTTTTGCATTCCAGTCCCCTATAATGAAAAAGACATCTTTTTGGGTGTTAGTTCTAGTAGATCTTGTAGGTTTTCATAGAACCGTTCAACTTCAGCTTCTTCAACGTTACTGGTTGGGCATAGACTTGGATTACCATGATATTGAATGGTTTGCCTTGGAAATGAACAGAGATCATTCTGTCATTTTTGAGATTGTGCCCAAGTCCTGCATTTCGGACTCTTTTCTTGACAACGAGGGCTACTCCATGATCTGAGGTGGAACTGATGTAATAAAACAGAATAATAACACAATAAGATAAAAAACAGAAATAATAACGGAAATAAAGTGCACTATAAATATAGTGCACTTGAAGCACCCCCCAACCATCCCCCAGCCCCTCAGTCCCTGGAAAAACTGTCTTCTATGAAACCGTCCCAGTTGCCAAAAAGCTTGGGGACCGCTCTACTGAAGGATCATGAACCATTCATGGTCACTGCTGTAATTTTACGCTTATTTGTTCATTATGTTTTGACTGATTAATGTGACTCCTAGAGCTAAACACTGTGGTGGGTACCAGAAAGGATGCAGCCATGAGCTCTGAGGTCTTTTTCTCTATGGAGCCAGTAGTTGAACTATGGAGACAGACCTAGGGAAAAAAAGGAAAAAGCGATCAAGCAAACTGTTTTCATCTTTCTCATTGCTAGCTTCTTTGTGGGCAAAGGGAGGCTTGGCAAAGTTGGGAGGATTAAGTAAGTGGAGTTCCCTTCACTGACCCATGGGGCCCACATAAAGGGGCTGTCCCAGCAGCTCTGCCTCGGTTAAATCACCAACACAACCGAAGTGGTGCCTGTCTAATTGCTTCCACCAAAGGAGACTGCTCTACTCAGAAAGGTCACTGCTTTCTCTATGACTAAGGGGCTGGTTATGGGAGACTGGGCAGTGGGACGCAGCTGTCCTGACCCCCAGGATGAATGCCCCCCGCGGATACTGAGAAGTCTTCTGTGTGGAGCCCCAGTGACATATTTTCTGGACACACCCCTGCACACTCCCCCTTCTGCCCATCAGTAGCTATGTACCGAGTGTCAGGGACACCCTAGGCCCCAAAGTGCAGCTTCCGCCTGCTTCTCTGGTGGGTGAGTGATGACACCAAGGACTCTAGAAAAGATGGTCTAGTGTGTGGTTCAAAGATCCCTCTATTGGGCTGTATAGGAAAAACATGGGAGCGTAGATTTTCGGGGTCTTACATCCTGAGGTCAAATTCTAGGTCCTCTTCTTACTAGTTCTGTGACCTGAGCCAGTCTCTGCAATAATGAGTAAGTAAGCTTTTAAGTGCTCAGCCCGGTGGCACAGTGGTAAACAATCTGCCTGCCGATGCAGATGCAGGTTTGATCCCTGGGTCGGGAAGATCCCCTGGAGAAGGACGTGACAACCCACTTCAGTATTCTTGCCTGGAAAATCCCATGGACGGAGGAGCTATAGTCCATGGGGTTGCAAAGAGCTGGCTGTGAATGAGCACGTGCATGGACACAGGCTGGTGACAGAGTCCGTGTTCTGTGTGTGTGGCTGGTTCCCTTGTATTTCTCTCCCGAGCTGGTGTGTTAACAGTAATGCTGACCTGATGGGTGTGTGGTCTAGGTTCTGTCCAGTGCAGCAGCATCTTGCCCATTCACTTCCATGTGTGGGCACAACTATACAGACCTGTAGAGGAGAGGAGATGGCACTGAATTTGGAATTCAGACTCTACTCCACACAGGGGTCCTTTCCACGAGGCCCTGCAGACAGTGACCCTCACCCAGGAGTCAGGGAACCTCAGCCTCTGCATGATGTTTGCTTAGCCCACTAAAGCTTCACTTTGGGAGGGTTTACTATTCTTACTTATTTTACTAAGTGCACATGAGTGTGGACTCAGTTGTATCCACCTCTTTGTGACCCCATGGACTGTAGCCTGTCAGGCCTCTCTGTCCATGAGATTCTCCAGGCAAGAATACTGGAGTGGGTTGCCATGCCTGCCTCCAGGGGATCTTCCCAACCCAGGGATCGAACTCATCTCACCTGTGTCTCCTGCATTGCAGGCAGATTCTTTACCCGCTGAGCCACCTACTATGAGATCTTCCTTATTGCATCTCCACGTCAGTCTTTATATGATTTCTAAGGAAAACAAAATCCTCCCTCTACTGTATGATCATCTTATAATATCTCAACATATTCCTGCCGTTAAAGAAAGTTGGGGGAGACGTAGGTTCAATCCCTGGGATGGGAAGATCCCCTGGAAGAGAGCATGGCCACTTACTCCAGTTTCTTGCCTAAGAAATCCCATGGACAGAGGAGCCTGGTTTGTTACAGTCCATGGGGTTGCAAAGAGTTAGACACGACTGAGCGACTAAGCATAGCACTTTGCCATTATTTCATCTCTACAAAATCTTCTTCTCCCCCAAACCACTCCTCTCCCCAAGAAACATGTATTTAGAAAAGGAAATCTGGCCCCACTCTGAAGAATGAAAAACACACGCACAAAATAGCAGATAACATTTGGGTTTTGATCTGTGCTTGGTCAATGCTCCAGGTACCTGGTCCCCTCCATCCAGTCTGTGTCATGTGAGACCATTTCATGAGCTGACAGATGGGAAGACCCAGGTAGAAAATCTCCTGTCTTTCTCCCGTGTCCCCAGCACCCATTTATTCACTAGATTCCCCAGGAACAGTGAGACCCCAGCAAACCACAGGGCAGATGGTCCTTGCTGGCCAAGGTGCTTTAGCATTCAGGGGCCCCTTGTCCTGTATGTCCATCATTAAAACTGTTGGCTGCCTCTACAGAATCTTATTTTGGAAAGGTGTAAGCATGTTGGCCCTTTGGAGGAAACCATAAATCTCCCTGGACACACAGCAACAGAATCTCACAGAACAGAAAGATGAACTCTTGCCAGTCTGATGTTTCATCTCAACCTGACCATCTGTGTTCAGACAGAAACTCAGGCTGCCGTGCCGTATGAACGCACAGCAAAGAAGCACCCCACTGAAGTCTTCTGAGGCTATGACATTTTTCATCACAATATTTTCTGGTGCGCTATGATGACAGCTACTCCTTCCCCTGATTTCTCTCAAGTTTAACCCCAATTCTTGCTGTGGAATCTTCTCATACACATGAGAGGAGCTAGGTTGGATGAAAACTGGACATGAGAAAGTGACCTCATTGCTTACCAGGAATATAAGCTTTGGGGGCAAGAAGAATTTGGGTTGAATTTAGATGCAGGAGCAAAGCTGATGAGCCAGAGACTGCTCTGGGCTTCCAGTGAACTATAGTTTCACCATCATGATAACATCAGAAGTGGCTGAAACTTCACTGGTGAAGTTAATCAGGGTGGGTCGTGCATTGATGGGGGCTTCCCTGATGTCTCAGACAGTAAAGAATCTGCCTGTAATGCAGGAGACTCAGGTTCAATCCCTGGGTTGGGAAGATCCCTTGGAGAAGGGGATGGCTACCCACTCCAGCATTCCTGCCTGGAGAACCTCATGGACAGAGGAGCCTGGCAGGCTACAGTCCATGGAGTTGCAAAGAGTTGTACATGACTGGGTGACTAATATTACACTTTCATGCACTGATGAGGCAGGTTCTGGAATGCTAAAGAAACTGCAGGAATGTGCCTTTATCAACTTGTATTCAGTGTTGGGGGCTCTTTCTTCCTGGTGATATCCTACAGTGGGCCCATCTCAAAGACTAAGGGAAATGCCTGGGTAGGGCTGTAGGACCCCCAAACCATAGTTGGCTGGTGGTTGACCAGAGCTGCAGCTGAGCTAGTTCTCACCCGGGGAACCAAGCATCAAAAGATTTTTTGTAGATTTGGATTGAGGATGGCAGGTATCAAACATGATGGTTCATCCAACTGCTCGCACAACTTTCTGAAGCAAACAACTACCGTGTGCCAAATACACTCCAGTTCGGCAGGCTTTACGAAGAGCTATGATAGGCTTATGTTTGAATAATGCAGTTGGAGGATGCACAGAAAAATCACTGGAATGGGGTAAGGCAGGGCGTTTCCAAGGTAAGGCCACAAGTGCACAGCCACTGCTCTGAGTTCGGAGCGGGGAGCGTGCTCCCTGAGCCCCAGTGATCAGAGAAGTACGGGCCACCCGAGCCAGACCCCCGGGCAGGGTCCCCGGCTTGGCTTTCTTGACCCCAGGGAGCTGAGCGGGGGGCCCTTGAGCCAGGGCCTTTCATCCTGGAGCTGCCCTGTTTTCAATGGCAAGTGCTTGAAGATTAAGCTAATGAGCTTCCCTGCGGTTGATGGTGGGTAGCCAGGGCCTCCTCCCTGGCATCCAGCCCTGGTTATTTTTCTCTTGAATAAAGAAACAGGCTGTCTACCATCAGGTGGAGACCTAGGTGTCTCGCGTAGCCTCAGGTTGGAGAACATCCTTGCCTCGGGTGACAGATGGCCCCTCACTCTCCATCTCCCAGACCTCCAGCCCCAGCCATACCGCACATATGACACGGTGCTCACAGCCACTCTGTCATCCTTTCCCATTAAGGTGTGACAGGCCTCAATCCATCCAGCTGCCAATCCAGCTTCACAGCCAAGCAGCAAAGAGAACCACGAGGCCCTCTCCAGGACCTGGTTCTTGCCCTCCCGGCCGAGACTCTGGGAAGCATCTCTCAGTGGCTCATCCAGAGCTTGAATTCTCAGTGGATAAAGTGCTGAGCTGACCCCGTGATGCCGTTTACCCATTTCTGCTCCTCTGTGGAATTCTGGTGCGCGTCAATATGGACTCGAAAATCGCAACAGAGCTCGACTCTGTTTTTGTTTAACGCAACTAAATTTGAAGGAGGTGTGTTGGTGGGTGAGTGTAGGTTTCAAAGGAAAACATTTCCTATTTTTGTGGGATACTGTATGTCAGGTTTTTATTTACCGTTCTGTTGTTTATTGTGCTCTTTTCGTTTTTATTTTCTGCTTTGTTTTGCTCCTTGTAGCAAAGCAGTTGAGAGTGATGTCAGTTTTAAGACGGTGGAATCCTGTCTTCATTGTGGACTTGGAAAAGAATCCCAGAGTTGTTGGTACAGGAAAATGTTGCTGTGGCAGAGAGCCACTGAAGGACAACATAGCACCTGTTCATCCCTTTCTGAAAAATCAGAATGCCTAATACCAGTACGCTCCAGGAAATCTCCCTATTTCCCAGCCTTCTCCCAGTGCAGATGGCCATGTTGCTAAACTCTGGCTAATGGACAGAGGAGTCTGGCAGGCTACAGTCCATGGGGTCAGAAAGCATCAGACATGGCTGAGCGACTGAACACACATACATACACACACAATGGGGCACAAACACGTGGTCTGTGTGATTTTGGGGTTATGGTATGGCCTATGGAGGAAAGCTCCTTCTACCATCTTGTCCCCCACATACTTCCTACACCATGAGGATGGGGAAAACACCTTTGGGAAGGCAGAACGATGGTTTACAGGTATCTCGTCTTTGAAAATGATGGAGAACCACCATATCAACCCCGGGCTATGTCTTGGTCATGAAAACATTAAATTTCGTGGGTTTAAGACACCAAGTTTAAGGTTTTCTGTTACAGGCAACCATATATCCCAGCTGACATACCACTAACACGTCAAAGTTACTTGCAATGTATTGTAAATTTTTTTGTACATCGCCAGCTCCAGAAATGCCCATTCTCTACAGAGAAATATCAGATGATGCCCCTTATGTGTGGCATCTAAAAATAAATGGTACAAATGAACTCACTTACATAACAGAAAGAGACTCACAGACTTAGAGAATAAACTTAGGGTTGCCAAAGGGAAGGGACAGTTACGGAGTTTCAGATGGACATGTACACACTGCTATATTTAAAATGGATAACCGACAAGGACGTACTGCATAGCACAGGAAACTCTGCTCAATGTTGTGTGGCAGCCTGGGTGGGAGGGGGGTTTGGGGAAGAACGGATATATGTATATGGCTGAGTCACTTTGCCATTCACCCGAAACTATCACAACATTGTTAATCAGCTATACCCCAATACAAAATAAAAAACTTTTTATTTTTTTTAAAAAGAAATACTGGTTCTCTAAATGGAAGAAATACCCAGGGGCCACATGCCTTTGCTCAGCTCCCATCCATTACCCATGAGAACACCTCCCCTACGCACAAACCTCAGGACAACTGTGTGTTCAAAAATGCGGTGACATACCCGACGGAGTGTCCACTGGAGGGAAAGATCTTGAAACTGAGCTTGAAGTGGAAACACCGGAAAAGAACAAGCCCCTTAAGCAGCCATCAGTGGCATCTCTTCTGTTTTAGCTGGGCTTCTCCAAGGAGGGATGATAGCACAAAAATGCCAATTCTTACCTTCCTTGGCCCTCCATGCAGTCTGTAATCAGTCATGCTTGCTACCTGAAGACTCGGTCACACTCTTCTCCTGACCAGTCAAGAAGGTCTGAGCAGGAGGGAGGCCCTGGAATCCGTGTTAAAGTCTATTACCTGGTGGGACTAAGGGCAGCCTGTCTACCTACCGTTGTCTGAGTCTTAGCCTCCCTCTAGCATCCCTCAGCTACCCAGGCTCTCTCCCAGACCATCATCTCGGAGTGCACACCTAGCACTTCAGTACCTGCCTCATCCCCAGGTCCTTCTACTGACCTTTGATGACCTGCACATTGCTTGTCAAACTTCTCCCTAGGCGGCTGTCGTCTGCTTGCTTGTCCTTAATCCACAGATTTATTGCCTGCCAACTACAAGCTACATTCTGGGCCAGATACTGAAGGTGATTCAGGGCCCACCTGTCACCTGAGCTCTTTGGCTGTGTCCCCACACATGATGTGGTTTCCCACGAATACTGTGAAACTGTGACCGTTATCTCCTCCTTTGGACTCGGTGTGTTGAATATAATCCTTTGGGGTCATTGCTACAACTGGGTCCTGTGATCTGCCTCTTTTCCATCCCTCCAGCCCATGTTGCTTATATCCTAGCAATAAGCCACGCCATTCTAGTACTTTGCTGAGCAGAGTCTTATTGGTTTTATCTTGAAGCATGGCTGGCTCCTTTCAGATCAGAAGGGATGGCCTGGTTCATTTTTAGTGGCTCTAATCCATTAAATGCACCTGTGTTGAAAAATAACTGACCTGACTGTAAAACACAATAAGCACTTTACTGGAGCACTCGCATGTCTTCCTGAGTGAGGGTCTGTAGCACTGGGGGAAAATGGCTCTGTGACTGGTGGGGACTGGAGCTGAAACAAAGGAAGGGGGCATGGTGGCAATAGCTGGGAGGCACCCTGTCACCTGCCTGCAGGGAGGTGAGAGGAACGGGGCAGAAGCAACACCAGGCCCCAGCAAGGACTCAGGGGGCAGGGACCCCCCAAGGGGTGGGAGAGAAGGCCAAATACTGACCCCTTCAACTGTGTAGTTAGAAACAGGCTCTGAGTCTAATTCCAAAGAGGGGCCTGGTCAGTGCATCTGGCCAAATAATCTATTGTAGTTCTGCCCAGCACTGTGTTAGATGCCAGGAGGGAAAGGGGGCATTTACAGGGCACAAAGCCCTTGCCTCACATTCTGACAGTGCCACCTGCAGATCCCCGGAAGGGCTGTGCACTGGGGGACAAGGTGAGGCCTGTCCTGATAACCGGAAACTGGAGTGACTGAGTTGCCCACCAGTTACACTGCTGCAAAAACAGCCAAGCATAATTTGACTACACTACTCTTTCTTCTTTCAGAACCTCAATTCACTCACATGGACCCTGTCTCAAAATATCAGCCTATGCCAAGGGTCCCCTCCTTCTGTCCTCCCTTAAGAATGTCTGAGCCTAACCCATCAGCAATCAAAGCTGGGCATTCATGTTCCTTAATAAGAAAAGAAAAGAATTATAAGTTGTCTATATAGTCGTCCCTCACTACGTCAATAAAACTAAGCTCTATCACAACAGATTGCTTTGTTTGCGGAAGGTATGTTCCATCATTTGGAGAATTCAGCAAAACCTAGCTGCGTCTCCCCAGCTGAGACTTGGACCACAACTTTTGATGCAGAGAACTTGTGTGAGTGTTTCTCCAGACTTTGTTCATCTCTTCCTCTTGAGGTCCCTGGCCCACAGTAGAGATGAGCCCTATGTGGGGTCTCTGCTTTGATTTTTGCTGAAGCTTCGACACTTTGTTTTGTACCAGGAAAGCCATATTTCACTTGTGGAAGTCTTTGTTCTGATTGGAATTATTTTGGTGAAATTTTGTGCACCCGACCTGACTTTGCCTGCCTTATATTGTCAAGAACATCGTTGAAAAGAGAACAGTCCATAGAGAGAATGCTGATAAATGCCAATGGTTTAACAAAATCAATCCCAAGAACTGAAAAGTTGAAGGACTCATCAGCCTGCTGCCCCTCCTTGGACAAAGAGCCTCGGGCCACCGTCTGAAAACTGTAGGGTGTCTGTTTTGCCTCCTGTCTGCCTTCCTGAGAGCTGACTTAAAAGCTGAAGTCTTTAAAAATGCCTCAGCGAGAAAAGGTAGATTGTCAGGTCTGTGGTCAGAAACAGTCCTCTTCTGCTCAGCTGGCGTGAAACTGGAGGCTCTAAAGGACACACTCGGCCAGTTGCTGATCTTTTACATCTTAGCCAGGCTGGATGCCTGACCCCGATGTTGAACCCACTTCTCTTGCATCTCCTGCGTTGTCAGGCAGATTCTTGACCACTGTGCCATGTGGGAAGCTTCTGAAAAAGTAGCTCAATGTCATCAATTGTAATTTCACCAAAGATAATACAGGGGACTTTCAATCTGACCAAACTCCCCGTCTTAGAAGTACCTCAGGACAAAAAGACAGGGCAATCCCTAGTATTGAATGATCTGTCTTTAGCATCTGGTATGAAAAATATTCTAAAAGGATTTCAGGCTCAAAAAAATGGCTTTATTAAGGTGGTCTCTGAGGGAGAATTTAACTCCCAGTTTCCAACTCCTTTAAACTCACAGAAGTATCATTAAATATTGAGGGCCAAGGCCACAGTTTTCTTATAGATACACCAGTGTTCAAATTTTGTTAATAAATCATACCCCTGGGTCCATCCTCTTCCTTAGAGTTAATACCAAACAGTGGGCATCATCTCCACTAGACTCAGAATCCTCTTGTGCCCAGTCAGGGACTGTTACCTGGGCCCTTTGATAGAGGAGATGTTTTGCATTGTTGTGATAGCAGCCACAGCAGAGATCAAATTGCCAATATCCACTGGATCATCGAGAAAGCAAGAGAGTTTCAGAAAAGTATCTACTTCTGTTTTATAAACGTCAAAGCCTTTGACTGTGTGGATCACAGCCAACTGTGGAAAATTGTTCAAGAGATGGGAATACCAGACCACCTGACCTGCCTCTTGAGAAATCTGTATGCAGGTCAGGAAGCAACAGTTAGACCTGGACATGGAACAACAGACTGGTTTCAAATTGGGAAAGGAGAATGTCAAGGCTGTAAGTTGTCACCCTGCTTATTTAACTTATATGCAGAGTACGTCATGAGAAACGCTGGGCTGGAAGAAGCACAAGCTGGAACAAGACTGCCGGGAGAAGTATCAATAACCTTAGATATGCAGATGACACCACCCTTATGGCAAAAAGTGAAGAAGAACTAAAGAGCCTCTTGATGAAAGTGAAAGAGGAGAGTGAAAAAGTTGGCTTAAAGCTCAACATTTAGAAAACTAAGATCATGGCATCCGGTCCCATCACTTCATGGCATATAGATGGGGAAACAATGGAAACAGTGAGAGATTTTATTTTATTGGACTCCAAAATCACTTTAGATGGTGACTACAGCCATGAAATTAAAAGACGCTTACTCCTTGGAAGAAAAGTTATGACCAACCTAGACAGCATATTAAAAAGCAGAGACATTACTTTGCCAACAAAGGTCTATCTAGTCAAAGCTATGGTTTTTCCAGTAGTCATGTATGAATGTGAGAGTCGGACTATAAAGAAAGCTGAGCGCCAAAGAATTGATGCTTTCAAACTGTGGTGTTGAAGAAGACTCTTTAGAGTCCCTTGGACTGCAAGGAGATCTAATCAGTCCATCCTAAAGGATATCAGTCCTGAATATTCATTGGAAGGACTGATGCTGAAGCTGAAACTCCAATACTTTGGCCACCTGGTGCAAAGAAATGACTCATTTGAAAAGACCCTGATGCTGGGAAAGATTGAAGATGGGAGGAGAAGCGGACAACAGAGGATAAGATGATTGGATGGCATCACTGACTTTATGGACATGAGTTTGAGTAAAGTCTGGGAGTTGGTGATGGACAGGGAGGCCTGGTGTGCTGCTGTTCATGGGGTCACAAAGAGTGGGACATGACTGAGTGACTGAACTGAACTGAACTGAACTGATATCAGCCATCCAGCCTAGCTGGGAAACTTTGTTGGCAAATATAATTGTTAGAGTGAAGGTTCCTTGTAAGCTCCAATGTGAAGCTTCTGAATTTCCCTTATTTATGCTCAGGTAATAGTTAATATGGCTTTCCAGGTGGCAGAGTGGTAAAGAATCTGCCTGGTGATGCAGGAGATATGGGAGACATGCATTCAATCCCTGGGTCAGGAAGATCTACTGGAGTAGGAAATGGCAACCCATTCCATTATTCTTTCCTGGAAAATTCCATGGACAGAGGAGCCTGGTGGGCTACAGTCCATAAGGTCACAAACAGTTGAACATGACTGAGCACAGGGCAACAATAGTTAATATGGGTATAGACTTACTAATACTCTTGCGCTCAAATCAGACCCAAAATTGAATGGGGTAGCAGACAGATCATAGCATATGTGGAAGATTTTAGCTTTAAAGTGGAAATAATAATAGCATTGGTACCAATTGAATAAGATCCCAGTGAAAAGAACTTAGAAGAATGTGTGGCATCCAACACATTCTTAGTCATCACCATCATTGGAAGGATGAAAGGGAATGTTGATTCTAAATCCACTTTGTGCATTGGAAATTCTCATGCCAATGAGAGTGGTACCATCTGATTCAGTCACAGATCATGTTCTTCACAGACATAGAATGACACCACTTATCTTTCCAAATCAGTCCACTGACATTCTTCCTGTTGAATCATGGAAATTGCATACATCACATTATATCTTGTTTAGAGAAAGTAATGAGATACAAGGAGATATGAAAAGAACTCCTCTGTGATCATTATTTGAAACACTTTTAATTTCTTTTAAACATGTATTTCTATTAGAAGGTTACAAATCTGGCTCCCCTACAAATTCAAAAATCAAAACATGACATTTTCTGGAAAAATATCCCTAACATGTCCAAAGGTATATATAAATCACTTGGGTTTGTGCCGTATGAAAAATCACCCAGTTTCCGTGCCCAGGATAATTTTGTTCTTGTTTTTGCTCCATTAACCAATCGATCAGATAAACTTGATCTTTTCCCTTTACCTCTCTGTTCTTCAGTTTTCTCATCTGTAAACCGAGGAGGCCGAAGATTAAAAACTCTCAGGTTTCAGCCGGTTCCATTACTACAGACTCCAGTGATTCCGTGAAACCTGTTTATCGTGTCTCACCTCCAGGTGAATTACCCTGTGTTCATGCCATAGTAACCCAGGCGCAATTGCACTTCACTGCAACCCATCAGACAGCGCACAAACAGTGCCCAGGCAACAGTGCTGGGCATCAACCCAACAGGTGGGCTTTACTAAAGATGGATTCCAGGTTCAGCATTTAAAGCGACAGGTACATTAAACAGAAAAAGAGAAAAGAAAGGTAATCCTTGTATACTATAGAACCAATTAACTCAGAATTCAAGAATGAAATGTCATTATCACCAGGCAGAGATTTCTCAGTATCTATCACACCTTTATCTGAGGCTTTGGGGCTGGGAACCAAGAGGAGCCCTTTTACTGTGAGGTTAAGTCACTTGTGACTACAGACCACATGTTCCTGATCTTCCTCTGGGTTCCATATCTGACATCGAAACGCTGATTAGAGAATTGCTGCTATTTCCTTGGAGCTGGGGGAACGGCAGTGCTTTGCTGGAAGCCTGGTACCTTGATTAATGTATAGCGCCCATCACTGAAGAGCAGCAAAAACATATATTATGCTTTTCTTGATTCTAAATATATGTACTTTTAATCTCTGTATTCAGTCTCTGTAACAACTCGCCAGGGAAGAAAATCAAATTACATACTGTACACATAAACCTCAAAAAGTACTGATTACTGATTAGAGAAAGAAAAAAAAAGTAGGATAGAATTGCAAAGCAAACCATGAAAAGGCATAGATTTGAACTGTTAAGATCTTATTACCATATTGCTGCTCTCAGGGAAATGAAACACATCAATATATATTTTAATTAAAGGATGAAATATTCAAGCAAATTCCACAAAGTTCTTAGTCAGCACCTTTTTGAAAAAAACTTTTATTTTATCTTTGTTGAAACCAAATGCAAAGTGATTTATTTGCCTGGAAATTTATGATTTGTGAGGCTGTATAAATCAACCATTTGGGAGTAATTGCTTCAAGGGGAAGACATTTGTATTTGGTAAGGCGAGTCAGGGTTTTGGAAGAAATTCATTAGCTTTATGGGAAACTAAAATGCTTGCCGACAAATGAAATACAAATGTATGTTCCGAAGCTCTATTTCTGGAATGAACCATTTGAGGAATTGCAGTGTTACTTGAGATGCATTAAAGAAAACATACATATTGTGTGACTTTAAATGCAGCCTCAATAACAATGCTAATAACCCTTCTTTCACTCTTGCTAATCAAATAGTTTTCCTTGAAGATTATATTTTGTTGGGATTAAATACAATATTCTATGGGTCTAAATTACTCTCTTAATTAATTACTGGTATGAGCTGAATCAAATAGAGCCAAGGCTTTATTTTTGGAAATAAGGTATAGAACATTTTCATGGTTTGTCTCATCTCAAATCAAAGAGGTCTGCTCCTAAATAGAAAAACATGTTATTAATACTACCTATCTGAGGGTAAGTCTGGCCATATGGGATATATGGAAGAATCTTGTGAATCTGAGTAAATGCACATCATTTTGTTAATCTGCTCGCTTGTTATTTCAGAGTCAGAAGTGAAGATGTCTTGCTATTGCTGTGTATACAGCAAGAATACCTTAGGTTCAGGCACTGTACAGAGACTCAGAACTGAGGGCTTGCAGACCCAGAGGAGACAGTTTCTGAGGACGACTTATTTGCTAGACAGATTCACTGACTCACTCAGAGCAAGAGTACAAGGTTGGTGGGGGATGGGGTGATCAAATTTCATAAAATGCTCAGTGTATTTTTATTTTCTTTAGTTTCATCCCTGCTTCTTTACATCAAATGTAAATTCTCCAGAAGTTCTAGGATGGTCAATGTTGCCGCAAATAGAGGATTGGCCTGAGGGGTCGTTCTGTTACCTCCTGGGAGGTCTGCGCACCAAGCTGTTTCAGAGCATCCCCATGGTCCTAAGGCAAATGGGACCCACTGACCTAGAGACCCTCACGTGTTTACAAGCTCAGAGCTAGAGAACCTTCCCAGGTGATTTTTTAAATTTTTTTTATGACAGCAGTTTCTGAAGGGAGGATTTGATGATCATATGTAAAAGCTCTCACCCACACATGTTTTTAATTTGAGCGTCCATCTTGAACACTTTAAGCTTCAGAAACTTAAATGAATATAATTTGTTTATTGTCCTAAGTTTACTTTAGCTTATTAATTTCTTGCCTTAAGCCAAGTTTGGAATATTTTATGGTGTAAACTTGGGATTGTAATGAACGTGTGTTCTGTTTTCAATTTATTTATTCTTTAAGCTTAAACAATTATTATTTTCTGGCTGTGCGGGGTCTTCTTTGCTACGTGGGCCTTTTCTCTAGCTGCGGTAAGCGGAGGCCACTCTCTAGTTGCGATGCGTGGGCTGCTCATTGCGGTGGCTTCTCTCATTTCGGAGCGTGGACTCTGAGTGCGTGGGCTGGTAGCTGTGGCACGTGAGCTCAGTAACTGTGGCTCCCGGAATCTAGAGCACAGACTCAACAGTTGCAACACAGGGGCCGAGCTGCTCTGCGGCCCGTGGGATCCTCCCGGATCAGGGGTGGAGCCTGTGTCTCCCGCACTGGCAGGTGGATTCTCTACAACTGAGCCACCAGGGAAGCCCTCTCTTTTTAGTTTAGTATGATAAAATCTTACTGGGCTGCTACCATAGCTGCTGCTTATTCAAGTACCAGGGTAAGACAGGTCAGTACCAGGCTCAGGGAAGTTTTCAGTCTAATGAGGGATGCAGATTATACATAAATGGATTTGGTACTTAGATAAAGAACTGAAGAAGTGGAAAGAAAGTCGAAAAACTCTGATTTGGGGAAATGGCTGTCAGAGCAGCTAGAACTCAAGATAGAGATTTTGGTCTAGATCCTGAATGATTTTTCAAGGGGCAGGCATGGGAGGGGGTGGTGGTGGTACATTGGGATATCACATCTTGTTTGGTTTTCCTTCTGGGAGTCACTCAACAGCCTATGAGCAAAAGGACAAAAATAGTCACCTGAACTAGATTTTGTCACCATCGTGATAAAAATAGATGACATACGTAAGTCAAATGGGGAGTTGGGTGTTTTGTGTTAGATGCTTTGCAAGGGATCATTGCTCAGTCCTTAGATATTTTAAATTCTGAGAAGTCTAAAATTTCAGCACGTAGCCCTTTCATCCTGTGAAATAAAAAGGCACTTATTATCTGTCAATATTTTTGAAATTATACTAATTACTGTGACTTATTAGCACAATTCTACTTCGTTCTTTCTTCCAATTCACTTGTTGATTTTGCATGTTGACTCATGCTTTTCAGGTAGTTTTGGAACCTTCTTTTATCCTTTACCCACTAAGTTTATGACCTCCTTCAGCATCTTGTCTTATCATTTCAAGTACTTGAGATGCTAATGGTCCTTTTTCTGTGTCTGCTGCCCATGTTCTGGTGGAATCCCTCACGTGTGTAACTGTGTAGATGAGCTCCTCAGGTAGATGTTGGTCCTGGTTCCGCCTCCAATGGGAATCTTCATGACGAAGACGCTGTTGAATGATCTTCAACTCGTTTCTATGGAGGGTGTCACCATCCTGGGCTACATTTTCTATTTTAATAACACTGGTTCATAATTTGAGTTTTCTTTCATAATGAGGGAAATATAATTTGGGAGCCCAAGTCTATGTGAAGGCATGGCTTAGTTTCTAGTGGACGTTTCTAATGAAATACACTGTTCTTCCACGGAGGGCAAGCTTATCTTCTCTTTTTTTTCTCTCAAGACTGTTGGGCACGTTTCACTGGTTTTCATTTCTCTTTGTCAGTGGCACTTCGGGAGTCCTGGTTTTGTGCAAGGACATTATTTCTGGTCCCCCACCTCTCATGGGCTCCAGCTTTGTCCCCCACATGTGTGTGGTCATGAGGGCTCAGGACTCTTCTGGGGCTGCGGAGGCTCCATAATGACACCAGTGATACTGCTCGAGCCTCATGCTCGGCTGGTCAGCTCCTTCTCCTTGTCTGGTAGTTCAGCATAGTTCAATCACTTCAGTTGTGTCCGACTCTTTGCCACTCTGTAGACTGCAGCACACCAGGCCTCCCTGTCCATCGCCAACTCCCCGAGTTTACTCAAACTCATGTCCATTGGGTCAGTGATGCCATCCAACCATCTCATCCTCTGTCATCCCCTTCTCCTCCTGCCTTCAATCTTTCCCAGCATCAGGGTCTTTTCAAATGAGTCAGTTCTTCGCATCAGGTGGCCAGAGTATTGGAGTTTCAGCTTCAGCATCAGTCCTTCCAATGAACACCTAGGACTGATCTCCTTTAGGATGGACTGGTTGGATCTCCTTGCAATCCAAGGGATTCTCAAGAGTCTTCTCCAACACCACAGTTCAAAGCATCAATTCTTCGGTGCTCAGCCTTTTTTATAGTCCAACTCTCACATCTATACATGACTACTGAAAAAAACAAAGCTTTGACTAGACGGACCTTTGTTGACAAAGTAAAGTCTCTGCTTTTTAATATATTGTCTAGGTTTGTCATAGCTTTTCTTCCAAAGAGCAAGCATCTTCTGATTTCATGGCTGCAGTCACCATCTGCAGTGGTTCTGGAGCCCAAGAAGATAAAGTCTCTCACTGTTTCCATTGTTTTCTCATCTATTTCCCATGAAGTGATGGGACAAGATGCCATGATCTTCATTTTTTGAATGTTGAGTTTTAAGCCAGCTTTTTCACTTTCCTCTTTCACTTTCCTCAAGAGGCTCTTGAGTTCCTCTTCGCTTTCTGCCATAAGGGTGGTGTCATCTGCACTGTCTGGTCATACGGAGTTTCTTTTTTACAGCAACACCACCAGGTGCAGCTAGTGATAATGAATCCACCTGCCAAAGAAGGAGATATGAGATGCTGGCTTGATCTTTGGGTGGGGAAGATATCCGGGAGGAGGGCACTGCAACCCACTCCAGGATTCTTGCCTGGAGAATCCCATGGACAGAGGAGCTTGGTGGGTTACAGTCCAGGGGGTTGCAAAGAGTTGGACATTACTGAAGCGACTTAGCATGCCTGCACCTAATCCTTATAAATAAACTGAAGTCATCTCTAAGAGAGGGGAAAGACAGCCCATAGTTGTGGTGGGAGATGTTTATCAAGGGGATATCAAGGAGCCCAGAGTAGCTGAAAGGGAGGGAGCAACAGGGAGAGGAGAAGTCAGTGAGGCTCCAGAAGAGTTGGGGGAGCATATTATAAAGGTTTACAGGGCTGAAAAGTTGGGCTTTATTCTGAATGAGAAGGGAGACCACTTTTGGTTTTGAGGAGAGGTGCTGCAAGGTCAGGTTTAAGTTCTAAAAGAATCACTCACCATATCAGGACAAAGGGCTATCAGGTCAATTCAGTTCAGTTCAGTCACTCAGTCGTGTTCAACTCTTTGTGATCCCATGGACTGCAGCATGCCAGGGCTCCCTGTCCATCACCAACTCCCAGAGTTTACTCAAACTCATGTCCATAGAGTCAGTGATGCCATCCAACCATCTCATTCTCTGTTGTCCGCTTCTCCTCCCACCTTCAATCTTTCCCAGCATCAGGGTCTTTTCAAATGAGTCAGTTCTTTGCATCAGTTGGCAAAAATATTGGAGTTTCAGCTCCAGCATCAGTCTTTCCAATGAATATTCAGGACTGATATCTTTTAGGATGGACTGGTTGGATCTCCTTGCAGTCCAAGGGACTCTCAAAAGTCTTCTCCAACACCACAGTTCAAAAGCATCAATTCTTTGGTGCTCAGCTTTCTTTATCGTCCAACTCTCATACCCATACATGACTACTGGAAAAATCAAAGCCTTTACCTTTGTTGGCAAAGTAATGTCTCTGCATTTTAATATAATGTCTAGGTTGGTAATAAGTTACTCCTGCCTAGGTTACTCCTTTCTTCCAAGGAGTAGCTGTCTTTTAATTTCATGGCTGTAGTTACCATCTGCAGTGATTTTGGAGACCCCAAAAATGAAGCCTGCCACTTTTCCCACTGTTTCCCCATCTATCTGCTGTGAAGTGATGGGGCCAGATGCCATGATCTTAGTTTTTAAGTTTTTAATCAGGTAGGAGGCCATCGTAATAACCAGGCAAAGGATGAAGGTGCCTTGGACCAGAGCATTTAGTGATGGAGGTGGTGCAGTAGTGTTTGATTCCTGATGTATTTTGAAAGACAGGATCTTCTGACAAGCTGAACATGTATTCTGAAAGAAGTAGAGGAATCCAAGTAATGTCTAGGTTTTTGGCCTTAGCAACCAGAATAGAGTTGCCAGAAACCAAGATGGCAGATGACTTCAGATGAAACAGGTTTTGGGGAAAAATAGAAATCTGGATTTGGGTATGTGAAGTTGGAGAAATAACTGGAGATGTCGGACTGGCAGTCAGATAGATGAGTCAGGAATTCAAATGAGACAGGTGAATTAGTTCTTTAAATCTGAAAGAAGTCTGGTTTTTGATTGATATTTAAAGCCTTTAGGGTGAATGATATCATTAAAACACAGGGATGGGTAGAGAGACGGTCTGGGGATTAAGCCCTGGGCATTCAATGACTAACAGTTTGGATAGATGGAAAGTAGCCTGAGAAGGAGGAGAATCATTGCAGCGTGGAGTCCTGGAAACCAGATACAAATTCATTCTTCACATGACTATCTGAGCAGCTAATCTAAAGTGCAGATCTTATCTCATCATCCTGCTGATGGCTTGACAGGGGGTACCCCTATCACCCGCAATGTTTACACACATCAGCCTGGGCTTCAAGGTAGTCTATGACCTGAAGACTTCTTACCCTCTCTTTGTCCCCGCTCACGGTCCACTCCCTTGCTTTACATTTCAGCAGCAGAAAACGTTCTGTGTGTTTTCACTTCTGGGATGCCCTTTGTCACGTTATTTTTTGTCTTCTCTCAGCTGGAACTGCCTCTCCTCCCTCATCACTTTGCCCAGTTCTTTGTCAAGCAACATTCAATTCATCAATTAAGTCTCTATTGAAGAATAATCCTATTTTCCAGGAGGCTTCCAATGCTAGAACGGTTGACACTTTACACCAAGGGCAAATTCTTTTTTTTTTTATTAAACTTTTAGTAGATCAGAAATATATGTGGAATGGAGTAATAGTAATTGAATAATTGGGCTTTTTCTTTTTACACTTTGGGTGAATTTAACTTATAGCAAACTAAGATGTTTTAAGACATATCTCACTTTTTTGGGGGTAGTTTTATATTGGAAAGTCAGTCAAAAGGAAATAAGATTAAAACAGTATTTTATATCACTCTAGTTAGTCTGAAACAATCCAAGAATGCAAGTCCTGAATGTTCATTTTTGTTGTTGCTGTTGTTTTGGCCGTGCCTCCTTTCATGTGGGGTCTTAGTTCTCCAGTCAAGCATCAAACATATGCCCCCTGCATTGACAGTGGGGAGTCTTAACCACTGGACTGCCAGTGTTTAACGAGGAAACTGCTCACAACTCACAGTATCCATTTGCAGGTACCAGTTCATAGACTGTGACCAGGCTCTGAACCACCGGCTTTGTGTCCTCAGTGAGACAAGGAGTTTGCACAATCACCCAAACGGGTGGCATTCATGCTCCAAGGCTGTTCACACTTAGCTCAGCTACCATGGGCTTTGTAACCAGACTTTGCTGACGATTTACATCGCGGCACGAACTCATCTTCGTGTTTTGAACAGCACCGTCCGCTTTATTGTTCATTTTATCGCTGGGGAGACTGAGGCACAACGAGAGTCACATAACCTGCATAATCACAGAGCAGTTTGCTGCACTCCTGTCTGTGACTCCTCGCTCCCACCCACCCTTCGGACTCCTTCTTAGATTTGTCTTCGGTTTTAATCATCTGACTTAGCTTTTATTTTAAAGACGTTAACTTCATTGCTCGTCCATAGTACTCTTCAGGTTTATCTTTCCCAGAAAGGCTCTTTTTTTTTTTTTTTTCTTCCCCTTCTTCCTGGTGGAAAAGAATCAGCATGTGTTGTGGTATTATTATTTAAATGTTTATAGTCTGCCATTTTCCACACACCAAGTCCCCAGCAGCGCCGAGTCAGACGGCCCCGCGCAGGTATCGTCTGCTCCATCTGGTCCTCGCCTTGCTGCAGGCGGGCCCCTGTATGGTGCAGCAGCTGAAGGCCCATATGGTCTCAGGTGTAGCCCCAGGTAAAGCATATTGCAGCCTGCCAGTCTGCAGGCCCGAGGCAGGCGTTGCTGCCAGGAGGCACACATCTGAGTGAAGTGGCCACCGCTGTGCCCAAATCAGAGGGCAGAAGGTGTTCTTGGCCTCTGGGATGCCCTGGCCTTCCAAGAGCAGTTGGGGACCAAGAAGCCATAGTGAACTGCAAATGTCAGTGCCCAGCGACATCCAGAACATCTACCCTCCCCATTCCCTTCTCTCAGTCCCTCCAAGGCAGGTGAGGAATTTTGAGTTGGCCTGGTGGTAGAAAACGTGGATGAGGGGAATCACGTGCACCCAAATCTCAAAGTGGGGTGTTGACAGTTGAGTCTTTGAATTTGGCCTTTTTATTTTTGGTGTTTTGCTCTTTGTTTCATTTCTAAATGTCTAGGAAGACAACCATATCCTGAAGGGAAATATGGTTTGGGGTTGAGAGTGCTTGTTCTTATTTTAGTCTGGATTTTACCAATAAAGTCAGCACATAATGAATGAGCTGTGCTCATTATTCTTTGAAAAATAAGAATTTCACCTGAAGTGTTAAAATTCTGGTCAATGGCAGAGAAAGATAACAAAAGAGATGTGCGTGTGCAGTCTTTCAGCCATGTCCGACTCTTTGTGACCCCGTGGAGCCTGTGAGGCTTCTTTGTCCGTGGGATTCTCCAGGTAAGAATACTGGAGTGGGTTGCCATTTTCTCCTCCAGGGGAATCTTCCTGACCCAGGGATCAAACCCACGTCTCCTGCATTGCAGGCAGATTCTTTACCCCTGAGCCACCAGAGAAGCCCACAAGAGAGACCCTTTGCAGTGATTTTGCCGTGAGGTCAATCCTGACAGCCTCTCAGAAGGGCTGCCCTTCTTGGATTCTCAAACGGGTCACCTTTAACAAAGATGTCACCTCTGGACCACTCCTCAGTGGCTTTTCATAGTGGGGATGCAAAAAAAGCCCTTATTATCACACTTAACCATTCCAGATGAATTGCTAGGTCTTTTAAAGTAATTTTTAAAAGTCATCCATAAGGCCTGAGGATAACTCTATAATGAAGCTTCCAAGGGTACTTAAGGAGTTGGATTACATTTTTGGTGTGAAATTGGCTAGTCATTTTTAGAATCCTCAGAATTTAGTTGAAGCTCCCAAGGCAAAGAAAATATTAATGTACATCTATGTGTAAGCCTTGAAAAATGGACAAAGCAAATAATTTTAAGAATGCTCATTTTTATAAAATATACATTGAAAAACGTATTTTACTTCCCAACATTCATAAACTGATGTTCTTTTATGGAAACAAATCCATTTACTTTGTGAAACCGCACCTGTCCAAACTTTACCAATAGCCAATATCCAGGTGTATTAAAGGGAAGATTTTAAATTACTTTCACTGCCTATGCTCCTCAATGTGCTGAGAAAACAAGGATTAAACCACTCAAATATTTAGAGCTGACATCATTGTAGGGTTGAACTCAATGAGCAAGGGCCAGAGATGGTATGCTAGTAGAATTTTACTGGGAATGTGCATTACTGGAAATGAGAAATTGAGTCTTAAAATGGTGTAGGATTACGCTGGTGGCTCAGAGGTAAGGAATCTGCCTGCCAGTGCAGGCAACTTAGGTTTAATCCCTGGATGGGGAAGATCCCTTGGAGGAGGAAATGGCAATCTACTCCAGTACTCCTGCCTGGGAAATCCCATGGACAGAGCAGCCTGGGGAGCTACAGTCCATACGGTCACAGAGAGTCAGACACAACTTAGTGATGAAACAACAGCAACAAGGATAATGAAAGGATATAGAAGTGTATAGTTCTAAGCAAAGTAAAACATGTTAGAGATAATGTGAAAATACAATATTCACTATTTTTATAATTATCTGCAATTTACTGATGGAGGAACTAGGGCTCAGAGCAGATACTTGGTTTATCTGAGACGGCAGACCCCTAAAGCTTGAATTAACCATCACACACAGTCACTGCCTCCAGTCTTTGGAGAAAAAGTTAAAGGAGCACTAAGGAAAACCTGGGTTTTGAAGCCAGGTTTTCAAAGAATACCCAACAATTCAGTACAGTATTAAAATGTTTGATTTAGGTGTGCCTTGCCAGTCATTCTGCCTGTAACTAGATATGTAGGAGGCTGGAGGGCATCAGAGCTGGGAGTGAGTCCTGGGCTTCAGCAATCTGAGGCCTGAGGTTGCAAAGGTGGGCGTAGCCTGTCTTCCACATAGAGTGTGTTTACAGGATGGTGGTGAGGTTTCCATGTCACATGATCCAGCTGTGAGATCCAGATCCCTGTGAGCAGCCTGGCAACATGAGAGTAAACCCTAATGGAAACTATGGACTTGAGGTGATAAACTGTGCCTCACAGACTCGTCAATTATAGCAAATCGACCATTGGTGGCAGGTGGGGGACATGATCATGGGGGTAACTGTGCCGTGTGGGGGCAAGTATGTATGGGAGCTCTGTAGTTTTCCCTTGATTCTTCTAAGGACCTAGAATATAATAAACAGTGGCTCAGATGGTAAAAAATCTGCCTACAATGCAGGAGATCCAGGTTCGAATCCTGGATTGGGAGGATCCCCTGGAGAAGGGCATGGCAATCCACTCCAGTATCCTTGCCTGGAGAATCCCATGGACAGAGGGAGCCTGGTGGGGCTACAGTCCATGGGGTCATAAAGAACTGGACATGACTGAGTGACTAGCACACAAATTGATTTAAAAGAAAGAAAAGAAATTAAGGTTAAATGTAAAAGTACAATCCCATTTAGGGTGTTTTCTAGTGTAAAAAGAATGCTGAGGACATCTGAGAAATGACCTTCGAGGAACTATCTCAAATCAGACTATATAACTCATTTTGAATGTCAATTTACCAAGCTAATCAGGTGGGTTCTACATTTTTTATTACTTTCTAAGCAGATAGCAACATTGTACTAGTTCATCTCTGAGTCTGAACACATTGAAATAGGAAACTTCTTTTTCTTCCCATGAATTGTTTGCCTGTGAGGTCAGTCTTCAGTAATGCTGGGGCATGAATGCAGTCAAGACTGCACTTGCCACTGGAAGGCAAGATGCCTTGCCACTGGAAGATGCCTAGGTTCTGCCGACCCAATGCAAAGCAGAGTGGTTATAGTCAATGAGACTGTGCTACACACTTCAGTATTACTAAGATACTAGATCTGAAATCTTCTCCCACAAAAAGGAAAGCATGGGACTTCCCTGGTAGTGCAGTGGATAAGAATATGCCTGTAAATGCAGGGGACACAGGATCAGTCAATCTGGGAAGATCCCACTTGCTGCGGAGCAACTAAGCCTGTGAGCCTCACCGACTGAGCCTGTGTTCTAGAACCTAAAAGCTGCAAGGGCTGAAGCCCGCGTGCCCTAGAGCCCGTGTTCCACAACAAGAAGGACCCCTGCCATGAGAAGCCCCCACACCGTGAGAGTAGCCTCACTTGCCGCAACTAGAGAAAGCCTGTGTGCAGCAATGAAGACCCAGTGGAAACAAAAAAACAAAGGCTTAAAAAAAAAGGAAAGAATGATTATGTGACTCTGATAAAGCTGTTCACTAAAGCTATGGTGGTAATCATACTACAATATATAAATGTAACACGTTGACATGTTGTACCCCCAAAATGCTACATATAAATTATATCTCAATTTAGAAAATGTGTTTTATTTCTTTTTATTATTTCTTTTCTTCCCTTCTCAAGGTCCAACAGTGAAGAACATCTAGATTTGAAGTCCTCCCACCAACTAACTTTTTGGGAACTTTCCTTGTTCACCTACTATGGGCAACCCAGGGCAAAGGAAGTTTGTTTCATGTCCTCCCAGCCTTTAGACTCCTGTTTCCAGGATTAAAACCCTAATTCAGGGAGTCTTTCACTCTGAGTCCTTAGCTACATATATTTCCCACCTTCTCTCATCTTCTCACACTTCCCCAATGACTATACCTTCAACATGGGCCTTCCTCAACCAGAACCAAGCGTGATATTCTCAATATTTATAGTACAGCCCACTCTGCTACTAAAATATTCCTGACAATACAAAAAAAAAAAAAATAACATCTGCTTTCCAAGAAGTGTGTGTTTTTGAAATCCACCCAAAAATGCATTTTCCCTCGCACCTCTGTTGCCTATGTTTACACTGTGAATATCTTAGCCCACTTATTTGTGGGGTGCTGCTATCTGAAAAGGGGTTTGAGGACACCATTCGTTCAGAAGGTTCTCCTTGAGACCGCCTTGCTTCATGATTCACACATTTCACTGAGTCCTGCTGTGAGGAAGGGTTAATTGCTTTTGAGAGCTTCCGAGTGGCAGAGAAACTGGTCTTTTGGAGAGGTTCATGCTGTGGTTCAGCCTCTTTCCAGATAAAAGGCTGGGTAGCAATGTTATCAAAGGTTTGCAGACAGGGACTATGGAGGAATGCTACTCGACAGGTGTGGAGAGAAGGGGCTATAGTCTGGGATTTGGGCTTGTGGGCACCTGGTTTCCTGATAATGTTCATTTCTGTGCTGTACCCATGTGAGTCCTCAGCCAGGGCACAGAATGGCATTACTTCTAATATCACTACCAAAGGATATTAGTCCTGAACATTCATTGGTTTCGCCACCTGATGCAAAGAACCGACTCATTGGAAAAGACCCTGATGCTGGGAAAGACTGAAGGTGGGAGAAGGGGATGACAGAGGATGAGATGGTTGGATGGCATCACCACCACAATGGACATGAGTTTGAGTAACTCCGGGAGTTGTGATGGGCAGGGAAGCCTGGTGTGCTGCAGCCCATGGGGTCGCAAAGAGTCAGACACGACTGAGTGGCTGAACTGACCTGTTGCAGAATAGAAGGGTAATTACTAATAAGAAAAGAAAACTCTGGAATGGGAACAGGAGGTTTGATAGAAAGGAAGACTCGAAGAAAGGGAAAGTAAGACCTGAAGAGAAGGAATAATTAGGTATTCGACCTTCTTGGAAATCGCTGAAAGCCTCTGGAGCAGGAAGCTGGTCTTTAAAGTGGAGGTGCAAAGTTATATTCCTGAACAGAGGTATTAAGTTACGGGTGAGGTTATGACTTTGCTCCTGCCCTTCCTTCCTGAATTATTCTTCAAGGTCTAACTTAATGATGTAACCTGCTCCAGTTCTCAAAATGGAATCAACCTTCTACTCATCCAGGGTAAGCTCTGTCTCTGTGGGAAGGCTCTTATGTCATTCAGAGAACATTTGTGGCCCACACCTGGTTGGGGCACTCTTCTCTTCCCCTTGGAGTCCATCCTGGAGTGGGTACAGTCATGTACACAGAGTAGGAGCTCAGAGAGGGTTGAGGTGATTTTGCCATGGATATTTTGAATGCCAATGATGGAAGAGCTCTTGGAAACGCTGTGTCTGAGCTTCCCCACTTAGAGACAGTGAACTTTAGAAGAGCAAAGACGATGAGACATGCAGGCAAAGAACAACTGATCAGAAAAAATCCCCCCAAGGCAACTCAAAAACCCTCACAGTAAGTGCCGCAGATGGGATGAAAGGCATGAAAGAAGGGTATATTCACGTGTCAAATATTATTTTCTTAGCAGAGGAAAAATTAATAATTCAATGTCAAGATTTGAGAACAGAATACTAAAAATAAATCTTGAAATGAGACACAGGCATTCCTTTTTATATCTATGAAAGTGAAAGTGAAAGTGAAGTCGCTCAGTCATGTCCGACTCTTTGCGACCCCGTGGACTGTAGCCCACCAGGCTCCTCCGTCCATGGGATTCTCCAGGGAAGAATACTGGAGTGGGTTGCCATTTCCTTCTCCAGGGGATCTTCCCAACCCAGGGATCGAACCCAGGTCTCCTGCATTGCAGGCAGATGCTTTAACCTCTGAGCCACCAGGGAAGCCCTAACTATCTCAAATCCTTCCTAAAGATTACTGCAGGGGATAAAAGCAGATACCTGAGTAATAATTATCGTGAGGTCAGTCACTGAGCCGCGTCTGACTCTTTGGGACCCCATGGACTGTGGCCTGCCAGGCTCCTCTGTCCATGGGATTCTCCAGGCAAGAGTCCTGGAGTTGCTTGCCATTTCCACCTCCAGGGATCTTCCTAACCCAGGATCGAACTTGCATCTCTTGTGTCTCCTGCACACTAGCTCAGGAACTCCATGGCATCAGGAGTCTTGCCATTCATCTTTGCATAGCTGCTGTCATGCCCAGCTCTCCCCAATCATATAGTTGTAGGCACACACAGGCCCTCTCCTGACATAGTCCTGGTGCAACACTGGTGCTCAGATGAGTTTTAAGTAAAGGGAACTATTCAACCATTTAACAAATATTACGAAGTTACCTGGAGACAATCCTTTGCTGGTGCTTTCACAGTAAGTAACATGAAATATCTGCCTAATGGAGTTCATCGTCTAGTGGATGCAAATCAATTTTCTGTTTGTAGTTTTCAGTGAACTATGATAGGTACCTGGCCTAACGGGATCTCCAAGGAAGAGTTAGTTAAATCTACTCAGAAAGGTGCAGTAATCTGCATGGATGAGACAATCACACCATATTTTGAAGTAGGAATTTTCCAGGTAATCTGGAAAACGTCATCTAATGTGGAGGAATAGTAGAAGTCACATTGTGGATGCAAGGAAATCAAGTCAGTTAATCTTAAAGGAAATCAGTCCTGAATATTCACTGGAAAGACTGATGCTGAAGTTCCACAACTTTGGCCACCAGATGTGAAGAGTTGACTCATTGGAAAAGACCTTGATTCTGGGAAAGACTGAAGGCAACAGGAGAAGGGGATGGCAGAGGATGAGATGGTTAGATAGAATCATCAACTGAATGGACATGGATTAAAGCAAACTCCAGGAGACAGTGGAGGACAGAGGAGTTTCGCGTGCTGCTGTCCATGGGGTTGAAAAAGTCAAATACAACTTAGCAAATGAACAACAACAATAATGACAATGTTCTGGATGCAGAGTGTAGAACGTGCCCCACTGTGCCATAGTGGCTAGTCTATTGTGTTCATTCAATAATCCTAAATTTCTGGATTAGGTTGGGAATATGGAACTCACACTCTTCTCTGTAGCCCCTGAACTTTCTAGAAAAATGCCTGGTGACTAGCTGGCGCTTCGTAAATGCTTGCTGGATGACTACGCAGCAGCAGATGAACAGCCCCAAAGACACTGTTGGACCATTTTCTCAGTTCCTCTTACCTCATTTTAAGAACTTGGCATTTAACCTGATCTCCCCACATATGGCTTATCTACAATTGGGGGTAAAAATCAAAAAATTGTGCTGAAGTGACTTAAATTTCTCAGAAAAGAGCAGATGGAGATTTTAAATAGTTGTGGAAAGAATGTAATGGGAAAGAAGACAATGGCAAGAAAAAACCAATGCTTTCTCTGAGGCATATGTCTGGGTAAGGTCGCCGGAGGGATTGGCTCCACTCTGGACCAACCTCTTCCTGCAATCAGTCCCCAAGGACTCTGACACTCAGTGACATTCACTTCAGCCGGCACAGAGAATGTGACAGGCAGGCCTATTTTTAAAAGGTGGCAGTTGAGTTGAATTCATGTCAAGAGGAGAGAGGGTGGATGGTGGGGTGGGGAGCATGAAGGAGAGAGGGGAGTTTTAAGAGGCTGCGTGAGAAGCCCGTCAAGACTTCCTGGGGAGGTCTTTCCTGTTTGGGAAACAATCAGGGCAGAAATGAAGTTCAAGTTCTATCTAGTAGTGCTTTCCATCCTAACAACCATCCACAGCCTCACACTCTACTTGGGTTTTCTTTGAAAGCAGACAGGGCCAGACAGTGGGGACATTCTGGGGGTCCTGGATATTGTGAGACCACAGAGATGCCTGGAGGAATCCTCAGGGACCCTCAGTCCAGGGCCACCTTCACACTGGATGAGGACAAACATTGCTGAACAATCGGTGTGTGTACCTGTGTTTGCAGGGGAGGGGAAGGGGTAAGCAGAAGGCAGAGAGTTGGGGAGGGGGCTGATATTCTGAGCACAGCCCCTGCCATGGCAGCTGGTATTGAATGAACTGTCAATAGGCATCCAGGCTTAGGGTGGAGTTTAGAATCTTAACTTGTCCTTAGTCTGGAGAAATTCCAAGGTTCAGGGGAAGAAACAATAACCAAAAATAACAGAAAAATTTGACCTTAGTTTTAAGAAGGCTTGAGGGATATACCAGAAAAAAAAAAAAAAAGTAACACTCTCATAGACTTCATATCACATTAGCTAGCTTCAATAGTTTTAAAAAATAGTCATGTTAAGAAAATGTCAGAACAGCAAGTAGAATGATAAAATCAAGGTCATTCACCTGTCTACTCAACGAGACACATTTTCTCCTGAATAGGGACTAGAATAGGGTTGGGAACCCTCATGGAAGAGCCTTGGCTTATAACAGCATGAAAAAGACAGAGGAAGTGGCTGGCTGGGGCCCTTCTTCTAGATGTCAGGGAGTCTTAGCTTACAACTCCAGTTTCTGGAACTTTCTGAGACTCCAAGTCTTGGTTTCTGGGTTTGGCATGGTTGAAAATAGACGGTGTGGGTATGAAGTTTGCTATCATGTGTCAGCATCTTTGGACTCAGGGAGTCCAAGTAGCTGGGCAGATATGGTTTCTGGGTGTGTCTGTGAGACTGGCATTAGATTAGCAAGTGAGAGGCTTCCCTGGTGGTTCAGTGGTAAAGAATCCACCTGCCAATGCAGACGACATGGGTTTCATCCCTGGGTCGGGAAGATCCCCCAGAGGAGGAAATGGCAACCCACTCCAGTATTCTTGTCTGGGACATCCCATGGACAGAAGAGGCTGGCAGGCTACAGCCCATGGGGTCACAGAGAGTCAGACATGACTGAGCACACACACACACACACACACACACACACACGTGCACAGAGTTTTATTGGTATTTTAACATCTTTGAATTCATAGACATCATGAGATATGATAACTGATTCTCTCTCTCTGATGATGCAGTGATCAACTCAATAATCTTAGACTTGTGTACATTTTATAGCCTGGTTACAAATGGGTTTTCTTGAATATGGCTGATGTTTGGGGATCAGCTGCTTTTAAATACAGTAATGCATGGATTCTGCAGCATGCTCTGAATTGATTTTAAAACATGAGCCACTCTGATTGAAATTTCAGCTCACCTACCAGAAATCCTGTACAGTACCTTGCAAGGAATAAGGCATGGATTGGATGAAGGAGCTGTCAGCTTAACATTTGTGAGGGATTCAAATATAAGGGACCAAAATTAGAAGAGTAATTTATCTAAGACATACTCAGCTCCTAAACCCCTAGTTCCTAAAATCATTACTAAAATCTTCCATGTAATTCTATGTCTCCAGAATCGCCTATCCTCTTCTGATTCATTTCCTTTGAAATTTTCTCTCCAGACACTTTCATCTTTTATTCTGCTCCCCCGGAGAAGAGAAAGCACCAGGAACCAGGAAGGCAGGGCTAGGTGGGCTGTCCCTGAGAGGCAGGCTTATCACTGGTCTCTGGATCTCAGTTTCTCACTTGGGTGGGGAGGGACTTGGACCAGGCATTCCCTCCAATCCCTCCTGGCTCGCAGAGCTGACATCTATGTTCCAGTTCAGAAGGGGAACACAGGCCAGGCATCATCACCTGTGCCTTCTTATAGCTCAAGGGGAATTTGACATGATTCAGGAAATGGGCTCCTGGGAGATTCATCAAGACTGAATGCCCCCACCCTCAATTCTTGCAACTGGGAAGTACTCAAATGCATATGTCATCCCCGATTATTAAGACTCCTCATTATTGTTGTTTTTATTGATTTTTAAAGTGTGTTCATTACTCAGCTTCAAAATCCATTACAAAGAACAAATACGTATTTAAATATTTATTATTATCCGAGATTGTGGTCATACACTTCCTTATCCACCCACTTCCATCTGCTCTGTGATTGACTGAACAGATGGGTGTTGCACCCAGTTCCAAAAGCCAGAATACAAGGGCTCTGTGTTTTATACTAAAAGAAACTATGTAACAAAGGCAGAGGAAGGATGCAGTTTTATCATTTCTTCTTTTAGGTCTTTCCTTATTCGCTGAGCAGGAATTCTGTGTGTTTTTGAAACTCACCATAGTATGTCAAAGAATACAGCAGAGGAAATCATGGCTATTGAATTATTTAGCTCTTCTCCTGGGTTTCTTTGCTCCATTTGGCAACATTTTTCACCCAGTCTTCCAAGCTAGAAGCCGTGTTGCTACCTTAAACTCCCTTGCCTGTTTTCATCCACCTTGGTAACTTGATTATCGAATTCTAAGCACGTTTAAATCTGCAATACTGCTGAAACCTATTCCCCTCTCACCAATTTCCCTGGCTTCTGCCGTACAGTCGAGGCCTGCAACTCTTCTCTTCAGTGTCTCTTCTAAATCTCTAATTTTCTATTAAACAGAAGTATGCAGAAATGCCCTGGAAGGTCAGAGGGAGAACAAGTGATCACATGGCCGTTTTCACAAAACAGCACAGTCTCGGGCCACAGCCTGGGCACACAGGTTCAGGGCTAAGAGTGGCCAGGACCTTATTTCCTGGGAGGCAGTTTGGACCAGCTGTAGTGGGCTCCAGGGTGCCATCAGGGGCTTATTGAGACAGCAGGAATCACACAACTGCTGCTATTATAACAAAGACGGATCTACCAACGAAACAGAGAAAGGACTGGAGGGGGGAGATTAACTATCGCACAAGTTTAGATGAGCCATTCTCAGAAGCTGGGCTGTGAGAGTGCTGGTGCACACAGAGGAAAGCAGTGAGTGAGAAGGTCACTGTGATGATAGAATTAATAGGAAAGAGTAACCAAGGATGCAGTGGAAGCAAGAGAGGAGCGTTGGGTTGATGACTCAGCCTGTCACTTGGATGACTGGGTTGATACTGGCACAAGAGCACAGAGGAGGAGCCCAAAGAGAAGAAGAATCAAAGGAGGAAAGATTAATAGTAGCTTCAAAACTGTTGGGTTTGAAAGGATAGGATAACCCAGGTTATCCCACCAAAAATACTGAATAAGCGGTAGAGAATTAAACCTAAGTGTGTGTTAGTTTGCTCAGTCGAGACCAACTCTTTGTGACCGCATGGACTGCACCTGGCCAGGCTCCTCTGTCCATGGAATTCTCTAGGAAAAAATACCACAGTGAGTAGCCATTCCCTTTTCCAAGGGATCTTTCCAACCCAGGGATGGAACCCTGGTCTGCTGCATTGCAGGCAGTTTCTTTACCATTTGAGCCACCAAGGAGTAGTCTTGCCTGCTAAAGTTAAAAATATTCATAACTATTGTCCAGGAATCTACCTCCAGACCTTGTATACTTGAAAAATACTCTCACTTGTTCAGAGGAGATATTTCAAAGCAGATCCCCATCACCTACATGCTTTGGCTGGAAGTGATTTCTAGTCCACTACCCAGGCCCCAGTTACTCACAGTGATCCTGTGTACTTCCTCCTCTCCTCCCTCACAAGTACCAAAACATTAGGTGACCTTTGTCTTGAAACACGGCATCTGCCTCAATGTTGTGTTCCCACAGCAGGCTCCCAGGTAGCAGCTCCAGATACCAGTCTTCAGGGAGCCATCCATCACAGCCGGTGAGGAGCAGGTCTGATGGACCTTCCATCTTCCCATGCTCCTCAAGACTGGACCGACAGAGGCCCAGCACCCGAAGCTGTGCTGATCATGATGTGTGCACCAGGCAACGGAAAGGACCACACATTTTAGGACAGAGTCAAGGGCAACTTTGGGCTTCCCAGGTGGCTCAGTGGTAAAGAATTCACCTGCCAACGCAGGAGACACAGGAGACTCAGGTTCGATCCTTGGGTTGGGAAGATCCCCTGGAGGAGGAAATGGCAACACGCTCTAGTATCATTGCCTAGAGAATCCCAGGGACAGAGGAGCCTGTCGGGCTAGTCTATGAGGTTGCAAAGGGTTGGATAAGACTGAGCATGCATGCAAGGGCAACTTCTTTTTCACAGATAAGCAAAATAGTTATTTGGACTCACTGTTATTCTTTAGCATTGCAGAATTTGTGACCCCATGGACTGTAGGCTACCACACTCCTCTATCCATAGGATTTTCCAGGCAAGAATACTGGAGTGGGTTGCCATTTCCTTCTCCAGAGGATCTTCCTGACCCAGGGATCGAGCCCGGGTCTCCCGCACTGTAGGCAGATGCTTTACCGTCTGAGCCACCAGGAAAGTCCAATCAATGGTTACTTGGCATCTATTATATAATAAATAAGACATGGTTTTTGCTGTTGGGGAGGGACAAGCATGCAATTTTTATTGTATAGACCGAAATAAAGGCTCTATCAGAGGTGTAACACACAGATTTCCAAATTAAGTAATTTTGACTTGGGAAATTTAAGGCCCCTTGGAAGAAGCATCAGTTGAACAAACTCAACAAGGTATATAAGATTTCATCAACTGGAGGGGAAGGAAGTTCTGGGATCTTATATAACAGCTGCTTAAAGCTGATGCATTCTCCTTGGACTTGTAATTAAAATGATGTAGAAAAAATCACTGCTCCCTCCTGTCGGCTTAGTGGAAACAAAATAATAGTTGAATAGTGTGGCAAGAAGAATATAAAATAACCAGCTGATTCACTAAACTCTGTTCTACTTTTCAGGTTATTGCATTAATATGTACATTCGGACACAATCTATTGTTTGGAGAGTTCCCTTTGGAGACTGAAAGCAAGTAGGTTCCTGTTTGTTTGTGTGGGCAGCTTGGGATATTCTAAAGAAGCAATACAATGCAGAGAAATTGCCCCTCAAAGATGCAGTCTGGCTTATTTTTAACTGTTTTTCAGTGAAGTCAGAAGAAAAGTGTCAAGATTGTCTCTGCCGGCAGGGTGCACATTGGAGGGTCAGCAATACCCCCATTTACCTGAACATATGCTAAAAGCACCGCATCATTCATGGATCTTAATCTTTTCCAACTGAGCAAAATGTTCAGCATGAACTTTTAAATCAAGTGACACCTTGTGTGTCCAATCTGCCGAAATTTGCAGCAGGAAACCTGTAATGGGGAAAGCTGTGAAGGTTTGTCGTGATTAAGTGCTGCCAAGAGGCCACATTTCCTTCAGGAAAGTGAAGCTGGTTGACTTGGCAATAGACAATCAGATATGCAGAAATTTTTGTGTGTGTGTGATCCATAATTATATCTGGATTATTTAGAAGGAGAAATTAAAGTGAAGTCTTGAAACTGTAATGTTTCCAGTGGTCAAAAGGATTTTTAAAGCTATTTTTTTCAAAGTAGTGATTTTAATCAATATAATTGTTAAGTACTACATTGCAATGTATGCTACACTGTAGAATTTTCCACCAGTAGTTTGATAAATGGAGAAGCTAGCATGATTTACTGATGCAATTGATAAGGCCTTTTCATTTGTATTGTGCCTATGCTCGTCAATAAACCAGAAATTGTGCACACACACCTTTTTTAACTGAAGTATAATCTATTCACAAGTATAGTTGTGTTGGTTTCAAGTGACAGCAAAATGATTCAGTTACATATATTATATGTGATATTTTCCCAATTTTTTCTCTAATGTTATTACAAGATATTGAATACAGTTCCCTCTGCTATACAGTAGGTCCTTTTTGTTTACCTACTTTATATATAGTAGTGTGTATCTGTCGATCCCAAATCTCTAGTTTCTGTCTCCCTGTTTCCCCTTTGGTAATGATAAGCTTGTTTTCTCTGTGAGTCTGTTTCTTTTCTGTAAATAAGTTCATTTGAATCATGCTTTTATGTTTTTAGATCCCATATGTAAGCGCTATCACCTGCTGTTTGTCACACACACACTGTTGATGTGGCATTTGCCTTGTGTGACCTGAGAGGCCGAGGTACACAAGTGGTTAAGGTGCCCATTCACTGGTCTTATTTCTAGAAAGGTGTCCATCAATCAGCAGTTATTAAGCATCTAGTAAGGAAATAAGGAGGCTTCCCTGGTGGCTCAGATGGTAAAGAATCTGCCTGCAATGCAAGAAACCCTGGGTCCCTGGGTCAATGAGACCCTTTGATCCCTAGGTCAGGAAGATCCCTTGGAAGAGGGCATGGCAACTCATTCTACTGTTCTCGCCTGGAGAATTCCATGGAAGGGAGCCTGGCAGTCTACAGTCCATGGGGTCGCAGAGAACTGGACACAACTGAGCAACTAACACTTCCATTTTCAAGGGAATAAGGATGCAGAAAGAAAGTCCCTCCTTTCGATGTCCTCACACTGAAGGGGTGGGAAGAGCCAGGCTCAGACCTGCTGAATGAAATCTGGTAGCTGCCTCGGCCAGGTGGAGTCCAGAACCTACAGAGCCTGCAGGAGCGATGATGGGTGAGACAGAACCAGAAAAGGATTCCATGAGATGTAATGGCCATGCTGAATCCCCAGGGCCTGAGAACATTTTTAATCGAAAAGCAGTTGTTAACTGAATCAATCCCTATGAAACTGCTGTGTGACTCAGTGCTCTATAAAAATGTCAGGTGTTGTGATAATGCATCACCTTTGGCTGCAGACCTCACATCTCAAGCTCCTCTCCTCTCCAGATTCTGACTCTTTGACTTGATGTAAGCTCGCCACAACCTGGTCCTCATCCCTGCTGTCCCCCTCCCTGCATTGTCACCTTTCCCTTGTGCTTCCAACATATTCACCACTGCTGCTTGTCACTTGCTCCTGGCTTGACACAATCTTCACCTAAACTTGACCCCCAGGGATCCACATCCGGGGAGACGTCCCACAGCGAAGATAGCTTCAGGGAACCAGCAGCATACTTTGATTTATTTCTAGTAAATTCAGTTTAATCATGGTGAAGATTGTTTCTTGTTTTGCTGATGCTTTTGAGTACCTGTAACTTAGGCTTCACTTTGCCCACTATCTCTGTTTCAAAGCTCTGAAAACCAAGACTTAGAAAGTCAAAGGAATGGCAACACAGAGAATCAGGTTTTCTAATTCCCAGCTCAGGGTTCCTCCCTGTTTTGATAATAGGAACTTGCTCACTAGCGAGAAGCCAGACAAAGGGCACGGTGTTTTGAAGCGGGAAGGATGAAGAACTGGACACCCAGGCAACTTGAAACCAGAGGGTGAATCACCTATTTTCTCAAAAGAAGATCCAGTCTTCAGTTGGACCTTTCAATATGTGATGAGATGGAGGTTTTATTTCAGAGAACCCGATAAAGAGTCGCAGAGGGTGACTTTGACATTTTAGGTTATGTGCTAGGGAGGCTCTGACATCTGTGACCTCCATAATTGGAGGATTTCGCCCTGCTGTGAAGGAGGCCTGGGGCCAGCAGGCAGACCCTGTCAGATCCCATGTCAGATTGATGAATGCGTTATCTGGGGCTCTGTCAAAATGCTCGTGCGAGCTGGGCGTGATCTCTCTCGCGCCTGGAACACGGGTTGCACCATCTGCTCACTTTGGAAGTGAGATCTTGAGCCCATCCCCTGTGCCCAAGCCAGGCCTGAGTCTCGCCCCCAACAGTAGAGGACGGGTGAGTTCAGAGAGCTGCCAGGCTCCGACCTCGCGCGCATACGCCTTGGTTCGCACGTGGACATCGGAGCGTCGCTGGTCTCCGCCTGCGGTCCTGGGTTCTGATAAATTACCATCGATGTCCGCCCCCCCTCCCCCCCCCCCCCCCCTCGCCCCTCCAGACACTCGGGATCGCAAGCCTTGCTTGAGTGCTAATGCTTTTATAATGTGCAGCCTCGGCGTCAGATTGGGATCAGAAAACAGGCTGTTTGCTGCCCTCTGTTTCTTTTAGGAATCGCTGCTGTCACCAAACCAGGGGCGGGGTCTGCGTGGCCGGGCTGCTCGTGACCGCTGCGCGTGCCGTTTCGTCGTGCTCTGCTAGCTTCCCGGCGCAGGGATCCCCTAGCGAGGTGTCAGGGGAAGGAGGCACCAGACACTTGATTAATGTTCGCATCCTCCCCGCACTCTGTCTTCTTGTCTAAGAAGCACCCGGGCGTGGCTGGGATGTTGGGGCGGAACCATTGACCGTGATGAGTGGGCGCGGAGTCTGAGCGGAGGCGGTGGGCTCCGGGAACCCCCAGACCTGCTCTGAGCCCGCACCCCCAGCTCTGATGTATCCTCTGCGCACCTCCGGGGAAGCCTCCAGTTCTCTCGGCCTCGATTATCCCCTCCATGAGAAGGATCCTTTCTGATTTGTGGAATAAGAAACGCATAATGACTTAGGCCTTTCCTGACACTTGGCTCCCGACCTAACAAATGCCGGTTTCCTGCTGATTCATGTTGCTGGCAGCGGAGGGTCCCGGTGTGGCAGAGGTTGTGAGCTAAGTCAGGAGGCAAAGTGCCCGGTTGTGCCACATGAATGGGCAACAGGCACGTCACTGATGCACTGCTCATTTTTTTCTGAGCCTCAAATTTGAAACTTGTGCATGCTTAGTCGTTCCAGTCATGTCGGACTCTTTGTGACCCTGTGGACTGTAGCCCACCAGGTTCCTCTCTCTATGAGAGTCTCCAGGCAAGAATATTGGAGTGGGTTGCCATTTCCTCCTCCAGGGGATCTTCCTGACCCAGGGATCGAACTCACGTCTCTGAGGTCTCCTGCACTGGCTCTTCCTCTTAGAGCTGCTGCTGCTGCTGCTAAGTTGCTTCAGTTGTGTCTGACTCTGTGTGACCCCATAGACGGCAGCCCACCAGGCTCCGCCGTCCCTGGGATTCTCCAGGCAAGAACACTGGAGTGGGTTGCCGTTTCCTTCTCCACTAGCGCTACCTGGGATTATTTGCTTTGAGGTCATTATAAGGACAACAGAGGAGACGACAGTACTTCATTGACAGCATATGCAGAAGACTGCCGACCCAAAGCCTCTTCTCAGAGGCCAGCCACCTTCCCTGCCGATGCAGACATTATGGTGTTAGTGTTCTCAGCTGATAGACACCAAGACTTGAATGCTTCCACTGCCAGGCAACTCACTATCTCATCATAGAGCTGAAAACGTCTGTGAATGACTCAGTACACGTTGATGGCACATCACCAGCCTATTAATAAGAGAAGACAGGTCACCTTAGTAATGAGAATTTCTGAGGAGAAACCTGCAATAGCAGGGTCCATATGTCTCCTGGTGTTTGGAGAATGGAGACCATGCAATATGTCAGAAGAAGATCCCAGTCTCCAGACTAGAAAGGTATAAAAGGACAAAGCTAGCTGGGTATGCCCCTGACAGCAGAGCACTTAGCAGGTTTCTTTGATGGCACACTGATTTTCTGCTCCTGGGGACACAAATGTATGAAGTATTTCCCTTGAACCAGAATGGTACCTTCATAAACAGGCTTGGGCAATTCTGAAAAGTGTCCACCCCAAGGACCTACCCACTAGCGCAAGGCAACCCATACATAAATGATTGATCCCAAACAGGTGCTCAGGAAGAGTTGGAGGGGGTCTGATGAAGAATGCATTACCTGCATTAAGGGAAAGATGACGTGGAGGAACACTGAGCATGTCTGAAAACCCACAGATGGGCTCCATATGAAAAGTACACATTCGAAGATCTACTGCATGGAAGAAGCTCATGGCAGAGGCAGTTGTGGAAGTCAAGATTGCACTGTATTTTATTTATAATTCTATATGGTTATAGTATACACACAATATATAATTCTATCTGTATACTAATACACAAATATATGGTTTTGCACACACACACAATGAATATTCATTGGAAGAACTGATGCTGAAGCTGAAGCTCCGATACTTTGGCCACCTGATGTGAGGAGCTGATTCACTGGAAAAGACCCTGATGCTGGGGAAAGTTGAAGGCAGGAGAAGAAGGGGACAACAGAGGACGAGATGGCTGGATGGCATCACCAACACGATGGACCTGAGTGAGCAAACTCTGGGAGATAGTGGACAGGGAAGCCTGGTTTGCTGCAGTCCATGGGGTTGCAAAGAGTCAGACACACGACTGAGTAACTGAACGACAGTGAGAGCAACAACACACACACACACACACACACACACACACACACACACATTGGGAGATTGGGAGCAAAGAAGAAAGAAGACATGCTCATCTTCAGAAACACAGACCTGGCCTGTGTGAGGAGGTGCGAACAAAAACCTTATATTGTACAGCAGACTGAAGTTTCAATATTAGACTCGTTTTTGGCAACTTAAGGATGAGAGGGTATGTTAATATCTAAAAGTGATCCCATAAGTTATGGGACTGTGTTTTATTTGATGAGGAAGAGAGAGAATAGAGCAGGTTTAAAAGGCAATGATGGGAAATAATTGAGTTATAGGTTGCTTTTAACCTAATATGGTGTGGCTGGCATGTTTAATAAATAAGTTACAGAGTGGATGCATCAATGATCTGGAGTTTGGATGGCATCCAGCAAAGACTTGCCCTCCATCAATTTTGTGCCTAAAAGACACAGCGCTGAAATTCTCTTTTATGAAATGTGGCATATGCTTCTTGCGGAGTGAATGTGACTGGGATTTTTCATCTCCCTCGTGTCCTAACCCAGGAAAGGTTAGCACACGAGATTCCCCCAAAGTATTCATGGTCAGAAATTGGCCATCAGTGACAAGCAATGGAAACCTGCTATCAGGCTCAAATTTGGTGCTGGGCTTCTTCCTGAACCCTGACCCCTGGAACCTGGTTCACATTTAGCTCTTTACCACCTAAGCCTTACCAGGTAAGCCTTCCATCCTTCTCTGTGTCTTTATGAACCTTCCCCACCTTCCATGTGCAGGTCAAAGCTTCCATGCTCTGAAAAAAATTTTCTGGCGAGCCCAGCCCTCAGAGAGTAACCCTGTGGAACATCACAGTACTCACTCCGAATCTCCTGTGGACCTCAGAGTCCAGCCAGCAACTGTGTGTGTGCTGACTGTTTAGTCATATTTACATTTGTTCAAAAAATAGAAGGCAGACATCTTACCTCAGAAATTCTGATACTTATGTCTTTTGTAATAAAAAGACTATATAGATTATTAATTGGTTAGTCTGGCCTTTATTTAAGAAAAAGAAAACAAAACATTTCTTATCCAGTGCCTCCTCTGTGCCAGCACAGGATTTTTTTTTTCTCATTTTCTTTCCTTCATGTTAGTGCTTTGAGCACGTAACACCATTCCTGTTTCACCTTTGATAAAGCGAAGGTAACCAGAAAGATAAGGGCTTTTTCTGTGATTACAAAATAGAGATTTAAGCTATCACTTCAGTTGAAGTTTTCATTACTTAAAGGCATGAGATGGGGTGGGAGGGGGGAGGGAGGTTCAAGAGGGAAGGGACATATGTGTAACTATGGCTGATGCATGTTGATGTATGGTAGAAACCAACATAATATTGTAAAGCAATTATCTTTCAGTTAAAAACAAAAATATTTTAAAAAATGCAATGCTTTCTACTACAGGTTGCAATTTTAAGTCAGTATAGATCACCACCACAAAGTCTAGCACGTGGTAGGCACTTGAAATATATTTATCAAAGCAATGAATAAATATAAGAAGGAATGAATTTTTATATATTGAGTCATACTCTCCAATTCCTGATTGGAAAAAAAGTGCCATATTTTATTATCCCTATTTTGATATTATAAATGTCAGCTAAGAAAACCAAACAGACAAAACCTCTTCTACGTTAGCTGAAAACAGGGGAGACTTGATAACTGAATGAGAAAGCAAATAAAAAAGTCCTATTGAAACAGACACTGTTTTTATGATTTCTTTTCTGATTGTTGCCCACATGTCAGGTAATCAATGGTCTCCAAAGAGATATCCAGATATGCCCCCCAAGACATACAATGTTTAAAGGAACCGCAAACAAATCTTTTGTGGAAGCAAAATAGAAATGCCTCTTCTTTGCTTTTAGTTCTATTTATTTTCTTCACTCTCTTTTCTTTCCTTAATCAGCCTGCTTTGTGTACCCAAAGGCAATGCATTGGGCGCAGGCTACTATGGTGAAAACTCAAGGTCTCTGCCTCCAGGAGCATATACAGTGGAACAGAGACTCAATGGACATGAGTTTGAGCACGCTCTGGGAGATGGTGAAGACAGGTAGGCTTAGCAAGCTGCAATCCATGGGGTCGCAAAGAGTTGGGCACGACTGAGGGATGGAATAGCAGCAACAAAGAGAAGCCACAAGGGCGTCTTTCAGGGTTTTGCATGTTAGCATCCTCAGGCAGAGCCCAGGGGTATATGTCGTGTGCGCTTTTGTACTGTAGGACCGCTCCCTTTCTGGCTCAGTCTTTCTTTGTTTTTTGGCTCCAAGTAGATGCATGTGTGTTTGTGTGTGTGTGTGTGTGTGTGTGTGTGTGTGTGTGTGTGTGTGTGTGTGCGTTTGAAAGTGCAGTGAGCTGCACAGAGAAATTTTTTTTTCTCTGCAGATTTTGTAGGTGTAACATCTCAGCCCACACAGCCCACCTGCTCTCCTCTCTCTTTCATCTTTTACAACTGGTGTTTTTAACAGCGGTGCTGATTCTGGTTTAGTTACTGAAGCATGAAGCAGCCAGATAGAGCTGACTTACCCAGCCTGTTGAGGGGAACGTGGAGCCAGCTGTCCAAAGGATGGTGGCCATACCCCTGCCCTGGCAGAAGAAAGACCCCTGCCCGGCCTGGCCACCAGTGGGGAGAGAAGTAAACATAGGAAAGGGATAGAATCATGGGGGTGTTTTGACAAAAAAATGTGTGATGAAGTAAAACCCTTCTCAGCATGCAGGTGTGTGGCAAGCACTTCAGTTTTCTTTTCACATATTTTCATAGGAAATTTCAGGTGTTTTTCCATAAAAACTGATCTTCTGGGATAAGAACACGTTCCCTGACTGCTGGGGGATGCCTCTGAGAGTCATGCTGGGTAGCGCTGAGTCCAAGAAGGACTCTTCTCCACCTAATAGACGTGGACCACTCAGTTAGGGTCATAGCCAGTTAGAAATTTGTGGGAATCCTGGGTGATGGCAAATTACTCAACAACTCTGATGCTGAAGCTGAAACTCCCATACTTTGGCCACCTGATGAGAAGAACTGACTCATTTGAAAAGACCCTGATGCTGGGAAAGATTGAAGGTGGGAGAAGGGGATGACAGAGGATGAGATGGTTGGATGGCGTCACTGACTCAATAGACATGAGTTTGAGTAAACTCCGGGAGTTGGTGATGGACAGGGAGGCCTGGTGTGCTGCAGTCCATGGGGTCGCAAAGAGTCGGACACGACAGAGCGACTGAACTGAACTGAACTGGGTAATGGCCATGCCAGAGACTTCCGGAAGCCTCTTGATGCCTGCCTGTTGTGGCTGTGGTCCTTTCCTCTGAGAGAAAGGGGCCTCCTTTCAGTCTGTTCTTCTCCCTGGGATTTCCATCTCCATCTGCCTTCTGAGCTCTCATCCCATCTCCCCTGCCTCATTTCCCAGCCTCTCAGGCCAGCTCCTGACTGTGCTCTGATAGCCTCCATGCTCTGCAGAATGATTTTGTCTCACTCTTTCTGTAGGCTTAGGATACGTCTGCATTCCCCACACCATCAAAACTTAGCATATCCGTGACTTGCTATGTCATTGAAATGTGAGAGACAATCGGGTACCACTTCTGGGAAAAAACATAAAGGTCTAGTGTGTAACTTACCACACTCTGGTAACTTTCCCTTCTCTTCAGTTCAGTTCAGTCACTCAGTCGTGTCCAACTCTTTGCAACCCCATGAACTGCAGCACGCCAGGCCTCGCTGTCCATCACCAACTCCTGGAGTTTACTCAAACTCATGTCCATTGAGTTGGTGATGCCATCCAACCATCTCATCCTCTGTTGTCCCCTTCTTCTCCTGCCCTCAGTCTTTGCCAGCATCAGTGTCTTTTCAAATGAGTCAGCTCCTCACACCAGGTGGCCAAAGTATTGGCGTTTCAGCTTCAACATCAGTCCTTCCAATGAGCACCCAGGACTGATCTCCTTTAGGATGGACTTGTTTGATCTCCTTGCAGTCCAAGGGACTCTCAAGAGTCTTCTCCAACACCACAGTTCAAAAGCATCAATTCTTCAGCACTCAGCTTTCTTTATAGCCCAACTGTCACATCCATACATAACTACTGGAAAAGCCATAGCCTTGACTAGATAGAACTTTGTTGACAAAGTAATGTCTCTGCTTTATAATATGCTGTCTGCCACGGTAACCAGCAGTAAATGAGACCGTCTGTCACTTAGGGTCTTTGAGTGACATCAATAATGATGGAAAGTCCTTGCAGAAGCAGGAGGGACAGTTAGCATGGAAGGGACATGGGTGTTTTTGTTGCTGAAGCTCATCCCCACTAATGCAACTACCAGATCATGCTGAACCCCCCTCCCACAACATCTTTCTGTGTCAGTTACTTGTTTTTTCAAAGTATCAATTACTTTGTTTTCTTATCTCTCTTGCAGCTACATAAGGGCATGTCATTGGGTCCTAACCAAATACAATGTTGCCAGCAATGAAACTACAGCAACATTCAATAGTGGTGTCTCCAGCTAACTGCTAAGTAATTCTGCCAAGCAAAATCATGGGCTCAGGCTCCCCTGGTGACTCAGTGGTAAAGAATCAGCCTGCCAATGCAGGACACATGAGTTTTATCCCTGGTCCAGGAATATCCCACCTGCCAAGGAACAGCTAAGCCCGTGCACCATAACTACTGAGCCTGTGCTCCAGAGCCGGGGAACTGCAACTACTGAGCCCAGACACTGCAGCTACTGAAATCTACATACCCCAGAGCCGGCTCCTCAAAACTAGAGAAGACCCAGTACAGCCAAGATAAATAAACAAATAAAATGATCAATAACTGGGGGAAAAAAAAAAAAGCATATAGTCTACAGTCAAATTCCCTATTCTCCAGGTTAGTCCAGGAACAGATTTTAGAATATTTTTGATTTAGACTGTTTAGAACAGGCATTGGCAAATTGTGGCTGCAGGCCCAGTCTGGTCCGTCATGACCTATCTTTGTAAATGATGTTTTCTTGGAATGTGATAGGCTCATTCATTCACGTATTGTCTATGGCTGATGTCACACTAGAGAGGCAGAGTTGTGTGGTGGTGACAGAAGTGATGGCCCCCGAAGCTGAGAGTATTTACCACTTCCCCTTTACAGAGCATGCTGGGTGGAAGAATAGTTAAGAATCTTCCAAATATGTTGACTTTCTTGACCAAACTTTCAGAAAGCATTTAGTTGAGAGGGTTCAAGTCTACTTTTCCAGAAACATACTAAGTTATATGTGTTAAATAAAGTATCATCTACAGGCTCCACTAGCAGATACCATGAATATTTTGAACTTGAAAGGTCTTTTTCCTTGAGCCTTGGAGTCCATTGTGTCTGTAATTGCTCTATAGCTGGAATCAGGATTACTTTGGCCTCTTTGTGTGACATGAGGTTCTTGAAAGCTTCGGGAAATTCCTTTCACCTAGGATGCTCTTTTCTCTCCTATTCCCTGACTTGATCAGGTCTGAGCTTAAAGATGGCTCCTCAAAGAGAATTCCCGGACTTCCATATAAAGTGAGGTCTCCTGGCTCTGTTCCCTGTTGGCATCCTGCATTTCCCTGTTAGTTACCCTGTCTCGCCAACAACTTCTCCCTTCCTTGTTGGGCTCTCGGCTTCGTAAAAGTAGAATCTGAGTCATATTCCTCAACAATCTACATCCTGGGGACCTGGCACAGGGCTGAAAGCATAGAACGTATGACCAAGCACTTCAGCATGGATGAAAACCAGCTCCAGTCCTAAAGGCTGGGATCACAAAATGCGACTGACTACAAAGTCTCAGGAATGTTAGTTCAACATTCAGGGGCATAAAAATGTAACTTGCTATATTTCCCTACACCCAAACTAAAAAGCTTTAAGGACAATGGTGCTTATATGCTCCACTTCTATTTATAACAGGATATTTAACACATGGATCTTAGCAGGCCCTCAGTTTAGAACTTTCTCTTCGAAAACCATTTGGCCAAGTTCACGGTCCTTGTCTTTCCCTGTATTTCTCTAAGAGGATAAGGTATTACCTTGGCTCTACATGAGGGTCTACAGACCAAGCTCCTGGTTTGCCTGGCTCCCACGTTGGTGTTATCCTTGGACACACTTCTGTGTTCACTACAGACTTGGTTGACTCTTCTCATTACACTGTTCCTCAATTCCCCCACTCCCTGAAATTCCAAAATCTATATGTTCTGACTTTCTTTCAGTGACCATGACTTCTTTGAGATTGCTTCCAGCTTTCAGGCATTACTCTGCAGAAGATGAGTATGGTTGGGTGGAACTCATCAGCTTCCCCCAGAGGTCATGATTGGCATGGATCCTGAGAGGTGAGGCTCAGACAAAAATGCCTGAATCTATTGTTCATATGTTATTGTGGGTGAGACAAGACTTTCCAGAAGAGTAAAGGTCTCTTGGGAGGAAAGCTGTCCAGTGCCCTCCTGTTGTGGGACCCCCCATTACCTAGGGACCCCATTTGTCCTGGTCTCCTTTCCCCTACAGGCCTTGAACAATTGAAGAGCATTAGGACTGTGGATCTTAGCAAGACTCTTGGCTTTTCAGTTGTATCTTCTCTGCTTTTCCTTCCTCCCATCAGGAGGCTGATGGTTGAGGACCCTCGCCAGAGGTGGGAGAGCTTCTTATCCCAACAGCCTGTTCTTACAGAGAATGGTATGGAATAGACATCTGAGCTATGTCCCCATGTTCTGAATATATTTTGCTAAGTTGCTTCAGTCGTGTCTGACTCTATGCGACCCCATAGACGTCAGCCCACCAGGCTCCCCCATCCCTGGGATTCTCCAGGCAAGAACACTAGAGGTGGGTTGCCATTTCCTTCTCCAGTGCATGAAAGTGAAAAGTGAAAGGGAAGTCGCTCAGTCATCCGACTTTTAGCGACCCCGTGGACTGCAGCCTACCAGGCTCCCCCGTCCCCGGGATTTTCCAGGCAAGAGTACTGGAGTGGATGCCATATATTTTAGAGGAATGTTTTTCTCTTTCATGTGCCTGGCTCTTAGTATAAGCAATTGCACATTCACAATTACAGTCTATCAAATGAAAGCCAAGAACTTCTTTTGGAATATTGATGTCCAAGGCCATCCCTATTCTAATAACTTCCATCCTCTCAGCTAGTCTCTAGCTAATTTAAAAAGAAGAGGGTCCAAACACTGCCCACTAAATGCTCACAGACTAGTGGTGGTAATAGAGCTATAAACAGATGTTCTGACGTGCCAACATTGTGAGGAACCTATAATGAAGAGATGTGCCTATTGCAGCCTGTGCTTCAGGCAGAGTAGGCTCTACTCCTTGTGCTGCCCTGACTTCACGTATGATTTTCTTCTGCCCATTTGGACATCCATTTCTCCTTTGCCTCTCACATTTGGAATGTGCTCAGTGACATCAGTTGTGTCCGACTCTTTGTGACTCTATGGACTGTAGCCCACCAGACTCCTCTGTCCATGGGATTCTCCAGGCAAGAATACTGGAGTGGGTTGCTATTTCCTTCTCCACCACATTTTCAATCCTTTCCCCCCAATTTTTATTGCATAGGAAGAAAAAGATTTATGAAGAGCTTCTGGTTTGCCAAGCATTATTGTTGGTGCTAAGTAAAACAAAAGATGAATCAGGTCTCAAGAAGGGACCACAAAGACACAAGGATGAGGGTGCAGTGTGAGGGCAAGTCTTTGACTGTTCAGGAATCATTTCCAAGTGAATGGGGCAATAAATTCTGGGATCCCAACGGAAAAAGAGAGTTTCCTGGACGTCCCTAAGGAGGAAACTCCGTCACTTAGACATGCTAAACTTAATCTGCCAAATCACGTTTGACTTGAAGTCTGGGGACCCTAAGATGCATCCTTAGATTGAGCCAATGCCTTAACCTGAGCTTGATCTTCACTCCCACAAGACTTACCTCTTGCCAGTGGTACCCACCCCATCTTGGGCATCAGGGCCATGGAGTCACACTTTGTTTTGTTTTGTTTTCTCTTCCAGGTCTTCCCGATCTTGATATTGCTTACATGGACTCTTTTGCACTTGACTTTTTCTGTCTCAACTTCAGGAGCACAGTCATGACTTTTTCTCTAAAAAGAAAGTGGTAGCTAAAATCCTGCATCTTCTGGTCTGGCTTATTCACTGGCTGCAACCCCAGGAAGTAAAGTGTTGAAGACAAGATGACGAGTGTGGTTTGGCCTGGTAGAAGGAATATTGACCAGTGAATTAGTGGATTATTGATACTTCCTCTGCTCTTCTGTGGCCCTCAGTATGGAAGTCGTAGCCTGAGACTAAGCTCTCTACCTTCTGTGGATGCCCAAGGGTTCTGTCCCTTGGGGCTACGAGCTCTGTCATTGAATCATAAACACAGGCTGTTCCTACTGAGAAGGATGTGGGAAGTCCATTTCACTAAACACTCTCATGGACCCCTCCTTTGATACGGAGTGGAGGAGGTTGGAGCATCTAAAACATTTCATTTTGCAGATGGAAAAGCATAGGTGAAGACAGATGAAACGACTTACAAGGACAAAAAGTCAGTACTGGTTTCAAACTTGGCTACATGTTATAATCACTTGAGAAGCATTAAAAATGCTGTTTTGAGGGTATTAACCCCACAGATTCTGATTTAACTGGTCTGGGATGTTGAGGGTCAGTGAGTTTTAAAAGCTCCAGGTGATTCTCATGTGCAGACAGTACTGAGATCCCGAAGGCAGTTAGCGGTTAACCAAGAAATCAAACACAGATGTTCCATCCCAAGACCTACCCTGAGTAATTAATTTTCAAGAGGAGGGACATGGGTTTTTTTGCATGTCACTGTGTCATGGAAAAGTTGGAGGAGGAACCACTTTCAGAATTCTGTCTGTAGTTTTTACCGTCGTACTAAAACTCTTCCCACTGCTCACCAATAACTTTTTAGCTGCCAACTCTGGGGAGGAATCCTCAGTTTCAGTACCTCTGAAGAAGTTACAGTATGTTTTCTCATAGGGTAGGAAGCAATCGTAAAAGTTATGTTTTTTTCAGTCATCATGTATGGATGTGCGAGTTGGACCATAAAGAAGAATGAGTGCTGAAGAGTTGAGGCTTTTGAACTATGGTGCTGGAGAAAACTCTTGAGAACTCCTTGGAGAACAAGGAGATCAACCCAGTCCATCCTAAAGGAAATCAGTCCTGAATATTCATTGGAAGGACTGATGCTGAAGTTTCAATACTTTGGCCATGTGATGCAAAGAGCTGTCTCTTTGGAAAAGACCCTGATGCTGGAAAAGATTGAGGACAGGAGCAGAAGGGGGTGATAGAGGATGAAATGGTTGGGTGGTGTCACCGACTCAATGGACATGAGTTTGAGCAAACTCTGGGAGATGGAGAAGGACAGGGAGCTCATGTGCTACAGCCCATTGGGTTGTAAACAGTCGGACATGACTTCGTGACTGAACAACAGGAAACTTAAAAATTTCTTAATAAAAATAAAAATTATGCTTGCTGTTACCAAACAGAAACTTTTCACAGACTCCTACGGTCACTTGTGCAGAACTAATATTTCAACATGGAACCCACCGTAGTAGATGGTGGAGAAGAACCGCAATAAATGTGCGCCAGTCAAGCTAGTTAGCAGTCACCCACAGGCACACATCTCTCTTCAGTTTCACAAGCTGTCAGACTTTAACAGGACACACAATAATTTAAGCTGCTGCTAAACTCTTCTAGCAGAACCTCAATATGTCAGACAACAAGGTGGCAGCAACGCCAAAAGTAGAAACCAGTTGTTGGTGAAGATGGAGATATAGCTCAGAAAGTCTGGTAAAAAGTTCTAGAAGGATTTTAGTCCTCTCACAGGAATGATAACTGATAAAAGTGACAGGATTCCTTTAAAATCAAATCTGCCTGGGATTCATCAAACAAATAGCATAGCAGCTTGGCAACCTTTTAAGTCTTTTTTTTTTTTTTTTTTGCAGTATTTTTACCTTCTCTGTTGGTGAAAAATACAAGTTTGTCTACTGCTTGCCATTAAGGTGTTTCTGAAACCTCACAGGGGGCAATAACTGCATTTTATCATGTCTGTTTTCTTTTGAAAGGAGCATGTATGCTGTAGACTGTATGAAATTTATATTAACATATCCACATTTAATTATGCTACTATTGCTACTGCACTCCTAAACTCTAATACTTTATTTAGTATAATAACATTCAGATTAGTTGACCATTTCCTTCCTAAAAGATGACTACGCTTTTTATCCTTATGTCTCCCAACTTTCCCACATATTTAAAGGCTGATTTCTTTCTTGTCTGTATTCTGATAGTTCTTTGTTTCATCCCAATTAAAGCACTTACTACCTTGAAATATTATAGTTTGTCTTTGATATTTTTGTTCTGCTAGATCATGAATTCCTTGAAGGTATCTACCTTGGCTTTAAAAATGTTTTTTTCTATTTAATACCCAAGGCAGATCCATGTTGATGTATGGCAAAACCAATACAATATTGTAAAGTAAAAAATAATAATAATAGAAAATAAAATATGAAAAAATAATAAAATAAATTATTACACACACAAAAAAAAAATAAAAATGTTTTTTCTATTTATTATTCAGTTCAGTTCAGTCGCTCAGTCGTGTCTGACTCTCAGTCTGTCTGACCCCATGAACTGATTTTTTAAATTTTTTACTTTGTGTTGGGGTATAGCCAATGAGCAATGTTGTGGTAGTTTCAGGTGAACAGTGAATGGACTCAGCCGTACATGCACCCATTCTCTCCCAAACTTGTCTCCCATCCAGGCTGCCACACAACTCTGGGAAGAGGTCCTGTGTTATGCAGCAGGGCCTCGTTGGTTATTCATTGTCATTTTATCAGTTCATACACGCTCATCCCAAGCTCAAGGAGTATCATTTTAACCTGAAATATTAGAGAGAAGAAAATAAATTCCTGGTTTTTAAATGAGAAAGTAAAGGAGGCCTGAGAAAGCTATAATGAACATGAAATATCTCTCAGAAGAAAGGAGAGGAAAAGTTAAAAGTTTCCCAGTAAGGAAGAATCAGAACAGAGATCAGATAGTCTTTGCCTGGGAAAGAAATGTATGAATGGGTGGAGTCTTTACATTTTGGAAAATAAAAGCAGGAAAGATTCCATAAGGATGCAAAGAATTAACTACTTCGTTGACTGATGTACAAGCCAACTCGAGTTAAAGCTGGTAAATAATCAACCAATATATGTTTCGATTAACCAGTGAAAACAATGCATATTACTATCCTTGCATTTATTATAACCTTGCAATATAAAATTTCTATAAGATGAGAAATAAAAATGACATGCAAAAGAAAAACATACAATTCAATAAAATGTAGCTGATAATGCAGTTTCTATATATAAATATGTCTAATCAGTGTATTCATGTGTATGTCATAAATAATAATTTTTAAAATGAAGATTTATATTAGGACACATGCCTGCTTCAGAATGGAGATATATGAGTTTTAGATGAGATTCTGAGAATTAGACAAACTTGTGTTAGTCTGCATTTTAATGGACTTATAAATGCCTTTGCATATAAGTTGCCCAATATTTGTTTTATTCCTAAAAACACAGCTAGGGAAATCTAGTACTAACACTTGCCACGCATCCACAGGACAAATTAAAGACCCAGTGCTTCACTGGCATATAAAGTTCCCGGTTTAGAAATTACTCAGCTTCCTATGTAGTTTTAAATATTTAATTTAAAATAATTAAAACTTTTAAATTGGGTAACAGAATTGATCTTTCAAACAGCTGAAGTTTTTAATGAGGTACACAGAATTATCAGTGGGGTGTATATCAAGGAATTTTTTGTGCTGAGGTCTCATAATGGAGTTTTCTTATCTAGTAGATGTTTAAAGGGAAAAAAATCTAAAATGTAAGGGTGTGCTATAGCAGCAGAGTAGTCAAGGGTAGGCTGCACCCTGAGAGGACATGGTCATAGGTATCCCTGTTGGACCAGACAACCTCACACTTCTGCCAATAATCGATTATTAAAGTGTATGTGTAACAGAAAACTTTCTCTGCCAAGATGATAAATGGTAAAAAAAAAAAAGAGAGAGACTGAATCCAGCGGTGCTGAGCACTGGAGTTTTAAGACAAAACAGAGTCACTGCCATAGCAATTCAAAGACAGATATTAGCATTTAATATGGAACACAAGGACAACAGAATGCCAAGGAAAAGCTAGGACCCAGAGGAGAAAGCAACCACTATACAGGATGTCTGCGCAAGGTCACATCATCAGAGAGAAAGAGAATTTGCTCCATGGGATTCTTCTGATATTATGTGATGGTTTCCTTTCCTTCACTCTTTTTTAAAATTTTTGTTTATTGGAGTACAATTGATGTGCATTATTATATAAGTTATAGAATATAGTGACGCACGGTTATACTCCATTTATATGGGAGCTTCCCAGGTGGTTCAGTGGTGAAGAGTCTACCTGCCAATGAAGGAGATGTAGATTCCATCCCAGGGTTGGGAAGGTCCACTGAAGGAAGAGATGGCAACCCTCCAGTATTCTTGCCTGAGTAATTCCATGGACAAGGGAGCCTGGTGGGCTACAGTCCATGGGGTCCCAAAGAGTCGGACATGACTGAGTGACTAAGCGTGCAGGAGCACACATACTCCACTTACAGTTATTATAAAATATTGGCTGTATTTCCTGTGTTGTACAATATATCCTCATAGCCTATTTTATATGGCAGTTTGTAGCTCTTAATTCTCCATTCCTATGTTGCTCCACCCACCAACACTTCCCCATTGGCAAATAAATGAGAATTAAAAGAAAAAACATAAGGGACTTCTCTGGTGATCCAGTGGCCAAGACTACACTCTCAATGCAGGGGACCCATCCTTCACCCTTAATTTAATCTAGTTTGAATTTGTACCTATTTCTTTTGATTAATATCCCCAAGAAAAATGTAAGTAAATAATGTCCAAAATAAAAATTAAAAACCAAAAATATTGTTTGCCAGGATCTCTACAAGAAAGAGAAATGAGTGGAATTCTGAAAGGAGCAGCAGCTAAGATTGGGAAACATCAATTTCAGATATGACATCAGTCCCTTACGTCTACAGCCTGGAAGTGTTGAGATAGGACGAGAGCTTCATGTGAGCCCAGGAAGGGCTGCTTCTTCTAGACAAATATAAGACCAGATACAAATCAATAGACTGAAGTGCAAATAATCTCCATTTGCTATAAAATCAAAGCTTTCTTACCGTATCCCTAGATCTAACCTGCCTTTCTAAAGGAAAAATTGTTAAGGGATATGTGTGAACCGGGAAACTATCGAATCTGGAGAAGAGAAAGCCTACAAAACTAAACAATGACTATTCAGTTTGGAGTGGTAGGCCTGTCCAAGGAAAGAACAGTTTTGTTGGGAAAGTTATGAAAGGGCCGTGTTGCATCATTACCAGAGCAAAGAGTCTCAGACACTAGAGTCCTGGCTTTGCCTTCATTCTCCCAACTACTACATATTTGAATAATCTTGAAAGTGCATAATATAAGCATGACTTTGCTTTTATCTGCTGATATACTGAAATGTGAGACCCTAAAAAAGCTGTAATAATTTCATATTTCATGCTGTGCCATATTACTCAGTATTTGAAGTAGCTCCAGCTATAGAAGAAGGAAATCGCAACCCACTCCAGTGTTCTTGCCTGGAGAATCCCAGGGATGGAGGAGCCTGGTGGGCTGCCGTCTATGGCGTTGCAGAGTTGGACACAACTGAAGTGACTTGGCAGCAGCAGCAGCCAGCTATAGAACTTGCCATTTCACCTAATATCTATACCAGTTATTCATTCATTCAAAAAGTCATATTAGCCATCTACTGTGTCCCAAATAAGTGACTGGCAGTGGTGGTTTAGTTGCTAAGTCATGTCCAAATCTTGCGACCTCGTGGACTGTAGGTTCTCCTCCATGGGATTTCCCAGGCAAGAATACTGGAGTGAGTTGCTGTTTCCTTCTCTAGGGGATCTTCCTCACCCAGGAATCAAGCCGACGTCTCCTGCACTGCAGATGGATTTTTTACCTCTGAGTCATCAGGAAAGCCTGGGTAAGTGGCTCAGTTCAGTTCAATTCAGTTGCTCAGTTGTGTCCGACTCTTTGTGACCCCATGAATCGCAGCACGCCAGGCCTCCCTGTCCATCACCAACTCCCGGAGTTCACTCAGACTCACGTCCATCGAGTCAGTGATGCCATCCAGCCATCTCATCCTCTGTCGTCCCCTTCTCCTCCTGCCCCCAATCCCTCCCAGCATCAAAGTCTTTTCCAATGAGTCAACTCTTCGCATGAGGTGGCCAAAGTACTGGAGTTTCAGCTTTAGCATCATTCTTTCCGAAGAAATCCCAGGGCTGATCTCCTTCAGAATGGACTGGTTGGATTTCCTTGCAGTCCAAGGGACTCTCAAGAGTCTTCTCCAACACCACAGTTCTAAAGCGTCAATTCTTTGGCACTCAGCCTTCTTCACAGTCCAACTCTCACATCCATACATGACCACAGGAAAAACCACAGTCTTGACTAGACAGAACTTAGTTGGCAAAGTAATGTCTCTGCTTTTCAGTATGCTATCTAGGTTTGTCATAACTTTTCTTCCAAGGAGTAAGCATCTTTTAATTTCATGGCTGCAGTCACCATCTGCAGTGATTTTGGAGCCACCAAAAGTAAAGTCTGACACTGTTTCCACTGTTTGCCCATCTATTTCCCATGAAGTGATGGGACCAGATGCCATGATCTTCGTTTTCTGAATGTTGAGCTTTAAGCCAACTTTTTCACTCTCTTTCACTTTCATCAAAAGTCTTTTTAGTTCCTCTTCACTTTCTGCCATAAGGGTGGTGTCATCTGCATATCTGAGGTTATTGATATTTCTCCCAGCAATCTTGATTCCAGCTTGTGCTTCTTCCAGTCCAGTGTTTCTCATGATGTACTCTGCATATAAGTTAAATAAGCAGGGTGACAGTATACAGCCTTGACATATTCCTTTTCCTATTTGAAACCAGTCTGTTGTTCCATGTCCAGTTCTAACTGTTGCTTCCTGACCTGCATACAGATTTCTCAAGAGGCAGGTTAGGTGGTCTGGTATTCCCATCTCTTTCAGAATTTTCCACAGTTTATTGTGATCCACAGAGTCAAAGGCTTTGGCATTGTCAATAAAGCAGAAATAGATGTCTTTCTGGAACTCTTTTGCTTTTCCATGATCCAGTGGATGTTGGCAATTTGATCTCTGGTTCCTCTGCCTTTTCTAAAACCAGCTTGAACATCAGGAAGTTCGGTTCACGTATTGCTGAAGCCTGGCTTGGAGAATTTTGAGCATTACTTTACTAGCATGTGGAGAAGGCAATGGCAACCCACTTCAGTACTCTTGCCTGGCAAACCCCATGGACAGAGGAGCCTGGTAGGCTACAGTCCATGGGGTTGCTAGGAGTCGGGCACGACTGAGCAACTTCACTTTCACTTTTCTCTTTCATGCGTTGGAGAAGGAAATGGCAACCCTCTCCAGTGTTCTTGCCTGGAGAATCCCAGGGACGGGGGAGCCTGGTGCGCTGCCATCTATGGGGTCTCACAGAGTCGGACAAGACTGAAGTGACTTAGCAGTTACTAGCATGTGAGATGAGTGCAATTGTGCAGTAGTTTGAGCATTCTTTGGCATTGCCTTTCTTTGGGATTGGAATGAAAACTGACCTTTTCCAGTCCTGTGGCCACTGCTGAGTTTTCCAAATTTGCTGGCATATTGAGTGCAGCACTTTCACAGCATCATCTTTCAGGATTTGAAATAGCTCAACTGGAATTCCATCTCCTCCAGTAGCTTTGTTCATACTGATGCTTTCTAAGGCCCAGTTGATTTCACATTCCAGGATGTCTGGCTCTAGATGAGTGATCACACCATCATGATTATCTGGGTCGTGAAGATCTTTTTTGTACAATTCTTCTGTGTATTCTTGCCACGTCTTCTTAATATCTTCTGCTTCTGTTAGGTCCAGACCATTTCTGTCCTTTATCGAGCCCATCTTTGCATGAAATGTTCCCTTGGTATCTCTAATTTTCTTGAAGCGATCTCTAGTCTTTCCCATTCTGTTCTTGTCCTCTATTTCTTTGCATTGATCGCTGAAGAAGGCTTTCTTATCTCTTCTTGCTATTTTTTGGAACTCTGCATTCAGATGCTTATATCTTTCCCTTTCTCCTTTGCTTTTCGCCTCTCTTCGTTTCACAGCAGGGTGAAATTCCTGTCCCAAGGAAGCTGAGAGTAGACACAGAATAAAAATGAAGATACAGAAGATAACCTAGTCTCAGAAATCCAGGCTTCTGGGAGGAATTTACCCTTAAACAAAAATCCTAGATGTAAGTCAAATTTCCACGGATGAAAGTTGGATAGAAGGACAATAAAATTAATAAATGATGATTCCAGTTGATGATTTCTTACATCCTAGAGACTCTAGCAGGCATTTGACAAGCATTATCTTCCTTAAACCTTGTTGTGGTCTTAGAAGGTACAAGCAGACGATGGATGGAGAGGAGAGGAGGGAAGTGAGGCAAGATAACTAATTAGAATTATTCAGCAGCGAAGTGAGCTGCTTGAGAAATGGTGAGTTCCCGCTTTCTGGAAGAACTCAAGCGGTGGCTAAATAAACTGAGAGCTGAAACAGATGATTGACACATTCGGCCAGGGATGGTGATTTATCCAATGTTTCTGAAGACTCATCCAACCCTGAAATGTTCTACTGCAAATGCATCCTTGACAATTTATATAGCAATATATTTGCTATGCTAATGTATTTGGATGATGACTAATACTGTTTTATGTGAGAAGATCTGATTAATCTGAGTAATAATAACGTATATTGGCAACAAAATAGAGAGTGCAGGATTTCCAAATGTTTGTTACATCACCAAGAGATTCTATCTCCTGAGGACAGAGGATTTTAATGATTTTGACCCAGGGAGCCCATATGGTAAGAATGAGCTCATATTTATTATGCATATATTCAGAAAAATATGTTTATTGATTGATAGCACTTTCATTTGGATTTTAATGCTAGCTGTAACAACAGCAGCACTGTCCTATATTGTGACTTGCCAAATTTGTCACAATAAGAAGATTTTCACATCGTTCTTTCTTTCCTGTATCATACACTAACTAAAAATCAAACTGAATTTGAGTCAAGTCAACATTTACAACATTTAAGAGCCAAGAAATTAACATATATGTAAAATGATTAAGGGATTTACATTATTTATCATGGAATACTTAAATACAGGGTGCTTAATTGTAGGCTGCATTTACCAGCAAGGGCCTAGATTTGCTCTATAAAGCTGTTATATGATTTAACCCATGAGGAAGAATATGACTGGATGAGTTTAAAATTCCTACATTCAGGGGTGAGAAGAGGCTTCTACTGAACTCTGCAGAGCTATGGGAGTTGAGGTATAGGGGCACAAAATAGAAAAATGGACTGTGTCATTTAGACCAAACCCAACAAATGAACCAAATAGAAGCAGAACGGGAAGTGAAGCACTTTAAAGGAAAATCGTGATTGGGGCCACGATAAATGAAGTGAAATGTCCCTCTCTCGCAGGCTTTGTGAGGACCAGCTCTAGGACTCCAGGATTTACTGTAAAATTTACTGTAACCCTCAGCTGTGGGGTGGCCTACTGGGGGAGAAGGAAGGTAAGACTTTTTAAACTCTCTTCTAGCATACTTTATTTAGTCAAATGAATCGGGAGGTTGGGATTGACATGTATACACTACCTTGTGTAAAATAGCTGGCTAGAGGGAACCTGCTGAATAGCATAGAGACCTCAGCTCGGGGCTCTGTGATCACCTAGCGGGTGGGGTGGCGGATGGAAGGCAGGTTTAAGAGGGAGGGGGTATATGTGTACAGATAGCTGATTGACTTCTTATGCAACACAAACTAACACATTGTAAAGCAAATATACACCAGTACACTTTAAAAATGAGTTTATTAACACTTCAATAACTTTGAAGTTGATCAGCTCATTTTAATTGATATTAGTAGAAAGCATTATATCATTACCTCACCCGTAACCTTTCTTCTTTCCTTGTTCTTATTGTTTAGCTACTAAGGCATGTCAGACTCTTTTGTGACACCATGGACTGAAGCCCACCAGGCTCCTCTGTCCAGGGGAATTCAGGCAAGAATACTGGAGTGGGTTACCATTTCCTTCTCAAGGGGGTCTTCTGACCCAAGGATCAAACCCACGTCTTCTGCATTGCCAGGCATATTCTTTTACACTGAACCACCAGCGAAGCTCTCTTCTTTCTTATTGGTATACAAACCTTGTAAAGATTTCATATACCATATCTTAAATTTGCTAAGTGTTTTACCTTATAAGCCTGATTTCTAATTGAACTATTTGGTTTCTCTTTCATTCTAAATAAACAGCTTATCTCATATCTTCTCCCTTCTCCTTCCCCTTCATCCATGTCTCATTCCCATATATTACCCCTAGAGATCAGTCCCTTTTCCTAAGTGTCTGCTGTAGGGGGATGGCCCACTGGACACTGCAGATCCATGGGCCCCTTCCAGACCTTGCAGATCTTTCTGAGAAGTAGCTTCCCAACCAAGGACTACTTTCTCCTATCTCCCTTGCATTTGGGTGAGACCATGAGACTAGTTTGGGCTGATGGAAGGAAAGCAAAAATAAAGTGGGTTCTTTTCAGCCTAAGGGAACTGCCTAGTGACTGTGCCCCAGTCCTCTCCTTGCCTGATCTGAGAACCTCGGTTAGCATAACCATAATACAAAAGGAGTTTCTGTGTAAAATGATCTAGATTAAGATGTGACTTGTTTTGTACCCCTGATAAGCAGAAGTCAGCTTTGCTAGTTAGAGTTCATATGCAGGGTGATTAAGTGCCTTTCTTGTTATTCAGTTGCTAAGTCATGTCTGACTCTTTGCAGTCTCATGGACTGTAGCACACCAGGCTCCTCTGTCTTTCACTATCTCCTGGTGTTTGCTCAAATTCATGTCCATTGAGTTGGTGATGCCATCTAACCATCTCATCCTCTGCCACACCTTTCACCTTTTACCTTTAATCTTTCCCCTTCTCCTTGTGCCTTCAATCTTTCCCAGCATCAGTTTTTTCAAATGAGTCAGTTCTTCACATCAGGTGGCCAAAATATTGGAGTTTCAGCTTCAGCATCAGTCCTTCCAATGGATATTTAGGACTGATTTCCTTTTGGATGGACTGGTTGGATCTCCTCACAGTCCAAGGGACTCTCAAGAGTCTTCTTCAACACCACAGTTCAAAAGCATCAATTTTTTGGTGTTCAGCTTTCTTTGTAGGCCAATTCTCACATCCACACATGACTATTTGAAAAACCATAGCTTTGACTAGACGGACCTTTGTTGGCAAAGTAATGTCTCTGCTTTTTAATAAGCTGTCTAGGTTGGTCACAGCTTTTCTTCCAAGGAGCAAGCATCTTTTAATTTCATGGATGCAGTTACCATCTGCAGTGATTTTGGAGCCCCAAAATATAAAGTCTCTCACTGTTTCCATTGTTTCCTCATCTATTTGCCATGAAGTGATGGGACCCCATGCCATGATCTTAGTTTTCTGAATGCTGAGTTTTAAGCCAGCTTTTTCACTCTCCTCTTTCACTTTCACCAAGAGGCTCTTTAGTTCTTTAGTTCTAAAGACCTAAAGAATCTTTAGTTCTAAAGACCTGAAGAGTGACGGTAGAGAGAGTAAAAAAGAATCAAAATATATGAATACACCATGAGATAAATGCCAAGCACATTACAAAGATCTCACAATGATGCGATTGAAGTTTCTGGGGGAAAAAAGATCGAGAATTAAGAGAAAATGACTAAGAATTTTCAATACAGATAAGCAACTTCAACCTACAGATTTATGAGTCTTGGCTATCCCCAAGTAGGAAGAAATATCTATCATGCTACAGTAAAACTAAATTGTATATTACAAGCAATTTAAAAACAGAAGAGGAAAATACTTTTTTCCCACAAAGCAGTAATATAAGTCTGAGTGATAACTTCTCAAAGAAAACAAGTGAATACAGAAGTCGATGGGAAGATATTTGTAAAGAAATGAACAAAAACGAAACCAAAACTTGCTAACCTAGAATTCCACAGCTAATTAAAACATCCTAAAAATGAAGGCTATATAAAGCTATTTCCCACAAACAAACGTTGAGAGACTTGTTTGCCAGGATACCTTCACTAAAATAAGCACAAAAGGGAAAAGGAAACTACCTCAGAAAAGAAATGAAAAAATGCACAAAATGGTCCACAGTGGCAGCAAGGTGAAGAAGTGGGCAACTGTAAATAAATATTGATTACACAAAACAATAACAGGTCTTGTGGAGCTCAAGACATGTGTGAAAGCAATACTTCCAAACCCAGAAGGTGCGTGTGGGTATGTGTGATCACAGGGCGTTACCTCCTAGAACACTTGCAGTGCTCTATTGTCACTGCTGACTTAATTGTACTTCCGCCGCTCAGCTGTGTGTCATAGGAAGGCAGAGGTGAGTTCTATCTGGCAAACCCTTGTCATGCAGCCTGCAGAGCAAGCTACCTGGTGCAGAGACGCCATCAGTGATTTTGTATTAATATTTTCTGACTTAACAATTCAGTGGGTATGACTGCTTTTTCAGTACGCTTATTAATTTTTATAAGAAGAATCCCTTATCCTTTAGCTCTAATAAAAATATATTCAGACATCAGTAGACTAGCTAGCCATACTGATCCACTAGCCCCCTCGCCCTGTGAAAGATAAAAGTCTTGACAATCTGACACCTACTTTATGTTGCCATCTGAATTCACCAGAGAATATCAGACCTGCAGGGGTTTATGGCATCACAGATTCTGTTCTTATTCTTTGGCAAGAGCAAATTCTTACTCAGAATATTCATTTTTTACCTTGCCTGCAATGAATAATCAGATGAGTACAGAAACACTGCAAACAAAGATGGGAAAAACACCTGCACCCTTTTTTTCCTCTGCCGTTTAGAGATACTCAATTTGTCTTATGCTCTTCTGTGATTTGTCTTGCCTGTCTCTGTAACCCAGTTAAATAGCTCTGCCAGGTCAGCTGTGAGGGGACTCTGGTTGTGTCCTGTTACAGACACTGATCCCCTCCAAGGGCCAGATTCTGTTCTTGTGAATGGGCTTGCTGTCTGTGATCTGAAGGACCAGACAAGCAGGATATGCCTCTGTGTTTCCTTCCTTACACTTGAGCCTAATAGTGAGTGTTTAACATACCAACTGTCTAAACGTGAGGGTGCAGAAGATATATGATGACTCCAACATGATGAAACAATATAAATATAAGCAGAGCAAACCCATGTATTATATATAAATACATATGTTATTACACATAAGTAAAAGTGTTCTATCTGTGGATGCACATATTTAGACATGTATATAAAATGTTTACAATTATACCTGGAGCATAACAATGTTATACTAATGTTTGTGGTCCTCACTTTTATTATTATAATAAACATGTAAACCTGTGGGGGTATATTTATAGTTATTCATAGGGAGATAATGTAGTTTTCCAGAAGGATTATAAGATTCTTATTAAATTCAAAAATATTATTTTGATTTTTTTTCTAGGTTGTGCTTTTCAAATAAAATCTCGGTATGAAACCTGGCATTGATATAGATCCAGCCTACCTCTCAATTAGAAAAGTAAAAAATAAAAAACATCTTTGCTTGAATGTGACACAATCTAGGTAGCAAATTTTAAGGAAACTGAAAAAAAGCTTCTGGAACTAAAAAGTGAATTAAGCAGTGTCATAAGATAGGACAATATAAAAGGGTGTATTTCTATACAGCAATGAACAACTAGAGGTTGACAAATACATACAATTCTTTAAGATATGGGTAATTTGGGGCAAGTTTAGCCAAACGGTGTATAAGATCTATATCTTGAAAACCTGAAAATATTTCTAAGAGAAAGATTGAATAAAGTATGAATAGATTGTGTATAGTATAGACAAATTGTGTTTCCAGCACTCATGTGTGAAACTCTATCTGCAATACCTTAGAATGCGGCTGTACTTGAGACAGAGCTTTTAAAGAGGTAGCTGGGTTAAAATGAGGCCATTAGGGTGGTGCCCTAATCCCACAGGACTGGTGCCCTTGTAAGAAGAGAAAGAGACACCAGAGACGAGTGTACACAGAAGAAGGACTGTGTGCGGACACGGGGTGGTGGGCATTTACAGCCACAGAGAGGGGCCTCAGCAGAAACTAGGCAGCCGCCGTCTTGACCTTGGACTTCCAGACTCCAGAACTGCGAGAAAACAAAGCTTCCTTGTTATAGGCACTCAGTCTATTATGGCAAGCTCTGCAAACTAATGTGTACACATACTCATGTATTTAAAAATTCAATATTGTTAAGATGCTAGTTCTCAGCAAAGTGATCTATTGGTTTAGTATGAACCCAGTGAAAATATCTTGCAGACATTGACAAGCAAACACGAAAGCTTATATTGCAAATTCAAATGTGCTTATTTTAGGTGGGATGCGTTGGAAAACTTTAACTACTTATATTAAAAACTTACTACAGAGCTTGTGCTGGAATCAAAATAGTATGTATATATATATATATATATATATATATATATATATATTTGTGTGTGTGCATGTATATGAGAAAAAGAAAGAGCAAAAGAGAGAGAAAGAGATGGAGAAAGGCCATTCAAACAAAAAGGAGAATCTAGAAATAAAACCACTCATATGTGGCTAATTGATTTTCAACAAAGGGATAAAATCAATTTAATGGAGAATAGATAGTCTTCTCAAGAAATGGGATTGGGAAAACTGGATAATGATATGAAAATATCTAACTCTCAGTGCCATATGATATACACACAAAAATAACACAAAATATATTGTTAAACTAAATTTAAAAGTTAAAACTACATTTAGAGAAAATTTAAGAAACAAATCTTTGTGGCTTTGGTGTTGACAAAGATTTTTAGACAGGGTGCAATAGGCAATACCCATTGAAGAAAAATGCATAATATGCTTTAAACGTCTGCTTTTTAAAAGACATGTTACAGAAACAAAACAGAACAAAAATAAGCCACATACTGGGAGAAAATATTAGCTATATAATTTTTTCTAAGGAACTTATCTATAGAATATACAAAAATACCCTTACAACTCAATAATAAAGAGGCAAATAACCCAATCAAAATAAGTTCAAGAGACAATTAATCCAAAAAAAGAGATATGTGAATGATCAACAGACACTTGAATAGCTGTTAGACATCATTAATCATTAGGGAATTTCAAATTGCAATGAACTAAGAGTCAGACACGACTGAGGGACTGAACTGAACTGAAGATTACACACCCACTTGGATGGCTAAAATGTAACTGTAACTGACTGTACCAAGTGTTATCAAAGATAAGGAGCAGCAGAAGTCTCACACATCGCTGATGATTACAGCGTTTTGGAAAATTATTTAGCAGTTTCTTATAAGTGTAATCCGAAACTGATTGCGTGACCCAACCATGCAAAGCCTAGGTATTTACACAAGAGAAATAAAAGTACATCCTCAAAATTCATACATTCACAAATACATCATCCACAAAAAAACACATCCATGTGCACACAGATGTGCATAAGTTTTATTCATGACAGCCTTCAACTGGAGACAACCCAAATGCCCATCATCATATGAGTGGATAAACAAGACACAATATAATAGGGTGATATTGACAATAATAAGAAATTAAGTAGTTATGTGACTATGAATCAATCTCAGAAATATGCTGAACAAAAGAAGCTAGACAAAAAAAGAGAACACCCTCGGTGATCGCATTCTAGGAAAGACAGGTCTGCACAGGTCTGATTTGTATTCCTAGTAAGCAGATCAGCAGTGTCTTGGCTGAAGGGGTAAGAATTGACTAGGAAGAGCACAGAGACACTTCGGGGATAATGGTGGCATTGTACATTTTGGCTGTGATTTTGTTTCATCAAAATTTACTGAACTCTATGATGATTAATATATGTTTCATTGGTTGTAAATGAAATTATGCCTCGGTAAACCTGATTGAAAAAAACAACAAATGAAACCTTAATCCACTCTTTTCTCATACTTCTGCTCATCAGAATGATATACTTCACCCTTGATACTGGCCTAGCTTTGTGTTTGCTTTCTGTCTAGCAGTTACATCATTGTATGTCTCCATAATTAACTGGTTTTATTTATATGCTCCCAGTTAGATGATAAACTTCTAGATTCTTAGGACAGTTTTACTTTTATCTTTGTGCCTTTAACAGTGGATTCTTCATAAATGCTTGTTGAATTGAATTGAGAATAAATCACTGTTTGATGAGTTATCGCACTGTGACAGTTGCTATCTCGAGGAGACAGGCTTTGAGAAGGGTGGTAAGTCGCACTGTTCAGGGTCACATCTACCAGATCCTTTTGTGTGGCTGATTGAACCTCTCTGACCAGCAGCGGGAAGTTGGCTGGGGGTCCTCCATGACAGGCCAGAGAGGGAAGTTCAACGAGATCCATGGTGTGTCAGGATGGGGACCAGGTGACACTGCAGCCTGAAGGGTGGAAAGGACCAGGGCGGACCTCAAGCTGGAGGTTAGGAGAGGGGGTGCAATGACAATCCCTCAGCTACAACTCTCATGCTCTCCAGCCATCATCCCCTGCACCTTCACATCACTTCTGCTAGGAGTCCTGCTGAGGACCTCTGACAAGTCCCCGGAACAGGGAGACAGGTTGAGTTGCAGTTGAGAATCTTCCGGAAGCAGGCACGTGGCTTGTCTGTGGGCCAGGCTGGATCTAAGTGAGCAAAACTGTCAAAGCTAGACCTGTGTGGCTGTCTAGAAGCAGCAGGAGGGATCGCACTCTGGGGTCTTGTTACACTACTCTGTGTTCTGGGCCAGCCCTCGGGTCCTTACCAGAGGTAACGAGTGAGAAGAAAGCTAGGCGTCAGTGATTGTCAAGAGAAGCCGTAAATCTGTTCCACCTTCTTAACCTCTGAGGCACAGAGAACTGTGCTGTGACATTGATCCTGCATTTTGTTTCCTCTCAGGAGAGCCATGAGAAAATAATGACACACATGTCAACCTCCATGTGTGAAACTGGCAATCAGAGGATTAAACCTTGGGAGTGTCTTTCGGAAAGTCTCAAAATATGACCATGGGTTGCCTGAACTCTGCCAATTTCACCTCCTAAATGCGTGTCTTCCATCTGTGCCTCCTCTCCCCAACCTCCACCCCCGGTGCCCAGCACAAGCCTCTAGTCCTGGCTTTGGTCGCTGCAGGATCCTCATTATTGACCCCCTATCTCTAATCGGTGGCCTTCTCATCCATTTGCTCTTCATTCTGAGTAATTTATTCAAAGCATAAAATGGGCTGAGACACTGCTTTGATTAATAACTTCAGGTGGCTTTTTAGTGCTCGTGGGAAAAGATCTAATATCTCAGGTTATGGGAACATTTTCAACATGCCTCCAATCCCCAAACGCCTTAGAATCTTACCTGTGGTGTCTCTTCAATTGGAATCCTCTCTTTCTCTCTGGACACAGTTTCCAGGTCATTCTCAGTCTGCTGAATTCCCAAGTCCAAAGAAAGGAACTGATGATCCCCACGTCTTTTGTTAAAATCCATAGGTTTCTGGAAGCTTGTGGGTGAGGGTTTTTTTCTTTTGTTTGTTTTTTTGCGTATCAAGTGCGTGCTCATGAACTGCCCACCTGGTGGTGGAAGTAAAGGTTTTGGTGAAGAGGAGGAAGAGCTCGGTGGGCACCCAGACTCTGGACAATTGTAGGCCTTCCCCTTCTCCACTATCCCCTCTTCTTTCCTTCTTTCCTTTTTCTTCTTCTCTTTCTTTTCAAACCTATTTTCTTTTTAAATATTATACTAACATTTGGTTAGTTCTCCACCAGCATCTTTGAACATAATCTTAAAAGTACTTTTGCTTCAAAAGTTCCTTTGTTTGAAAGGTTTTATAAGTGCAACAACCAAATACATGGATAGGAAAATTTCACTGTATGCTTTTTGGCTGCACACATAACTTTTCACTCAGTGATTTCTGAGTTGAGGAAGCAGACTGAAGATTTGTTGTTGTTCAGTTGCAAGTCATGTCTGGCTCTTTGTGACCCCATGGACTGCAGCATGCTGGGTTCCCCTGTACTGTAAGACTAAAGGTTGCTTATAACAAACTCAACCCCATGGAGAATGGAAATAGACGAATTAGAAGAATCAAGAGATAGCATCACATCTTTTAAAAGAATGACCAATGAAGCTCAAAGAGACAAGGAGAAATCAGCAGAACTGGTTATAATGATCCTGAAACCAGTGAAGTGTTTCGGAGCACACCAAACCCTTCCCTGCCCCAGGGCCTTTGCCAGTGCTGTGGCCTCTGGGACTGTGTCCCTCACTCCTTCCTGACCTTCTGATCCTTTCAGACCCACCCTTCCTCTATTCCTTCTTTCCTTCCTTCTGCCTTCTCCATTTTGAAACACATCTATTCTTCCGATTGTCGTTGGTTTATCGTCACTAAACACACCCCTGTTTGTGACTGAACCTGGTATTTCACAACAGAAATTTTCAAAACCAAATTGCTGAAATTTTAACAGTGATGAAGAAATAAGCCTCAGCGTCTGGGAGGCCTGCTAGCCAGTGTTGTTTTCATTTTCTCCTCTTTGTTTTCATTCGGATGCCAGCGCAATTTGCATCTCCTTCTGAGCGCTCCCTATAGAACAGCTAAGTGTTTCAAATAGGATGGGCAAGATTCAAGGCACTGCTCCGCATCCCAGCAAGTTAAGGACATACCATCTGACCATTAGCACCCCGCTGGGCCTCAGAAGGACTATTTTGCCTCGGCTGAATGTCATTTCAGCCAGTAACAATTATTTACTTCTGGAAAAAAATTTGCTAAGGGACGTGGAGCCAACTGGTGCTTTCGATTTCAAGGCCTGCGTGGTTATTCCTAAATTTCAGCTTGGGAAGGAAATTTGCAATTACCTCTCGAGAACACACCATTTCACAGGAACCATAACGACATTTCACCGTGAGAAGAGAGCCTGTTTTATTGTATGATGCGCCACGAGGTTCCTCATCAAGGAAACGGCTTTTCTCAGACTCAGTTTACCGTAGGTGCTGCAAAACTCACCAGTTCTCCAAGTCTAAGCCTTTTCATCATATAAAATTTATGCTAAATTCACAGTTCTCTTCTATGCAAATGAGAAATTAAAAAGGAACACAAATTTCTAACCCTCCATAATTTCCACAGTTCTTTCCAGCAAAACAAAAATTATTTTTTAAAATAATTTTAAAGCACTCTATCTTCTGTTATGATGGTTGCCCTATCTCCACTGCACCATTTGCAAGCTTAACTTGAGCTCTCCTTCTGTCTGCAGGGTCCTTGGGGACTGCAACGTGAATCCCTACCCTGTTTTGCATACTGTCTTTCATAATTATGTGTTATATATGGTTATATATGACTTGCATATTATAATAGTATCATATAAATTAGTGACAATTCATAAATTATGAATTATATACATGTGTTTGTGCATTTATATGTATATAACCTACAGGCTCCTACAAGTCTTTCTCATTTCACCAAGTTAACGCCAAATAAGATGGAAGCAGTAGGCATATTAAGAGTCATTGGAACATGAGGGGACCTAGAGAGCATCATACTAATTGAAGACAAATACCATGTGATATCACTTATATGTGGAATCTTTAAAAAAAATGATACAACTGAAATTATAAACAAAACAGAAATAGATGTACAGACATACAAAACATGATTACCAAGGGGGAAAGGGTGAGGAGAGAGAAATTAGGAGTTTGGGATTAATATAAACACACTATTATATATAAAATAATCAATAAGGAGTTACTGTACACCACAGGAAAGTGTACTCAATATCATAACCCACAATGGAAAACATTCTACAAAATGAATAGATAAACTGCCACTTTGCTGTATTCCTGAAACTAACACAACATTGTAAATCAACCATGCGTGAAGTCATTTCAGTCATGTCCGACTCTTTGTGACCCTATGGACTGTAGCCCGCCAGGATCCTCTTCAATTAAAAAAAAATTAAAATGTATAGACTCTTCCCTTCTCCCAATCTCATTTTTTTGTTTGTTTAAATTGCTGTCTTTTACCAGCTGTGACAATTGTCATTTTATATAGAATTCAGTAGACCAAGGCTTTTGTTTGTTCGACTTAGTTTGGTTTTGGTAGAAGAAATACCTGTGAGCATCAAAGAAGTATAATTTAATGCAGCTGTTAAATTTGCTGGTCTTGTAGAAATGTAGCCTAAATTGTTCTTTATAGGAAGAGCTTCATCCTGGTCTTTCTACAAGCTCTGTAGTAGGACCTTTAGATGATCACCCTGAGCACTGTCTGTGCTCAGAGCTCTCGGAGGCAGCTCAACTCATTCTTCCATGAGCTTCTACAATGTTGTCCAGCAGAAATACAGTGGTATTTCTACAGGCTCCTACAAGTCTTTCTCAATTCACCCAGTTAACGCCAAATCAGATGGAAGCAGCAGACATATTAAGAATCATTGGAACATGAATGAACCTAGAGAGCATCATACTAAAGCCCTCGGACAATCCAGCCGTAGTCGTCAACTGCAGGCTTCTTTTTTCCTCTCGCCAACCTCCTCCTTCTAAAGGCATCCTCAAGTGATACAGGAGTCAACTCTTAGTACAAATTTGTCTAATAGACGTGCGTGTAAATGTTTTAGCCTGTGTGTGCACATGCACTGTCTATTTTTCTGTACAACAAAGTATTATTTGCATATCATGAGGTAGGGGTTATTGTCAGTATACTTCACGCAAATTTAAGGCTGGTAATCTAATACAACTGAACTGAATCTAATACAAAGAGGTCAAACATTAACAAGATTCAGTGGAGTTCAAGTATTTTTCACAGTTGTTTCTTGACGCTGGTCTTAGATGTAAGTCCCATTCCTGTTACTACTGTGTAAGTACATCAACTCAGGTCACCGGACCTCACAGTCTACCTGCTCCCTTTATGGCATGGTGTGATGTGCTTAGCTGCTCAGTCCTGCCCAACTCTTTGCAACGCCATGGACTGTGGCCCACCAGGTTCTTCTGTCTATAGGGATTCTCCAGGCAATTATACTGGAGTGGGTTGCCATGCCCTCCTCCAGGGGATCTTCCCAACCTAGGGATCAAACCCAGGTTTCCTGCATTGCAGGCAGATTCTTTACCATCTGAGCCACCAGCGAAACCCGTGATGTGATGATGTTGTGTAAAACTGAATAGGGGAGTGCTTTGAAAACTCAAAGGCTTTAAGGCATCCTTATAATTATACTGCTGTCCTGGCACCCACTATGGCTGTGGATTGTTTGCTTCAGAATAAGGTTATGGTAGGGAATAAAGAAGAAAAAATGGAATATGTACGAGAGTAAGAAAAAAAAGAAAGAAAGAAAGGAACAGAAGTAGCTGGAGGGCCTGCACCAAACTTGGTGACCTGACATTAAAGCTTAGAGACAACTCCAGAGGTGGGGGTGGGTGTATGCGGAAGGTCACCCAAAGAGCTTAGAGGTTACTAAGAAAAGTAGGCATTTGATCAGCTCAGAATCCTAGTGACCATCAGGGTGTGAGTTCAGGAAGATTTTGTTGGCTGGCTATTTTGTCTTTTGTCTTTTATTTTTTTTTTAACATAGTTGATATTTCCTACTTGTTGCTGTTGAAGCCCACTTAACCTTATGATATCAATATTAAGGGTCAAATTCTTAATACATGTGAAAAAAGCATCTCTTTATTGTCTGAGAAACAGAGGGATTTTAAAATGATGAATATTGATTGCAACCTTAAAACTGGACTGTTTTTATTCTCTAAGAGTATTTAACAAAAAGGATGTATCCGTCTTTCCCTGAAGCAGTCTTTCAATTTGTCCTGAGTCTCCTGCTTTCTATCAATAGATCTTTGCTTATCAGACAAGTATTGAGGTTTATCATGAATTAGGAATGAGGTAGACTTCTGAGATGTGAGTTGAATAGAAAGACTGCTGACACCAGCTGTATTAAGGAGAGGGTCCAGCATGAGTCACTTTTCTATGATGAAGTGTTTCTTTCTAAGACATGCCAAATCCTCATGTCTGCCTCTATGCTTTCATGGGATCACGGCCCTGTCCTTAACTCTGTATTTCCTGTTGCTCTTTGTCTGGACCTGCACTCTAGCTTGTCATCTCTGAGTCATATGCTCTTTGTCCATTTTATGGCATCAGCAAACTTCCCCAGGCTCACTCTGTGTCTATGACACTGAGGTTCTCCTTCACAGGCTTCCACCTGGCAAAATCACAGTGGCCAGATTCGTTGTAACATTCAGGTGAGTCTGTCTCATTTGTCTTTCTCTTTTCTTTAAATTTGGTTGCCTGGATGGAAACATATATTTTTAAATATCCCAAGTGTGAATCACTAAGCACTGGTGAGTAGCCTGTAGTGGGATTTTTGCAGTTCTTATAGTTTACAAAAATGAAACAAACCCATGATGGCTGGAGAGAACTGAAATTACATGTGATAGATGTATCTCCACTATGATATTTTAAATCACCATTCTAACCCCAAACCGTGCACTTTGCATTGTGTATATAAATATATTTGGTTTTGTGCTGATCTTTTTCCATTGCATTTCCAGAAAAGGATAATTTTCCCAAACAGATCAGTCTGCCAACAAATGATAGCAAACTAGCAAACAATACATATTGCTACAGTTGTTGGATCTGTGGTTTGACACACTGCACAATCAGTAGAAATTACAAAGTTGTAATTTATCTGTGCTACCCTCAATATATGGAAGCCTGAACTTGGATAGAGAGATGGATTGACCTCAAAATGGTCAGACTGTCTTCACTTAAGACAAAGGGGCTGCCGCAAACCAGCTCAAGTTTTAGTTCAGTTTAAATGCAAGATATTTATATTGCAAGTTATCCTTAACTTTCCATAGCTCTTCAGACTACTGGGATCAACACTTTTTCTCATAGGACTGGCTCACAAACCTTGAACTAGAAGCACATAGAGGGAATAATGATGAAATGAGATAAAGAAAAGCTACAATTTTGTGAAGTTAAGGGAGATTGCAAGATTATGGAGGAGAATAATGAATCAGAAATAGCAAGAAAACAGTAACTTCAATGGACATCATTCAACTTAGCAAACCAGACATCTTTTGAAGGAAAAGCTGAAGGATGGCCAGAATGAGAAGATGGTTCCTGAACTGTTTTGTTCTAGCCTCGTTTACTGTGAAGATAAATGGTGGTGAAAGACGTTTTGGTTTCCATTTCCAGAAACCAAGAAGTGCAGGCAAAGATGGTATTTCTACTGCTGCCCCTGTTCTTAGGACTTCTTTGATGAGTTCCCATGTAATGGCTTTTCAGGTTTTCCTAGTTAACTACTTTCAATTCCACTTTTGCATTTTTTTTCCACAGTTTTCATTAGTTATCTATTGTATACAAGCAGTGTATATATTGGAGAAAGAAAGGCAAACCATTCCAGTATTCTCACCTGGGAAATCCAATGGACAGAGGAGCTTGGTGGGGTGCAGTCCATGGGGTCACAGAGAGTTGGATACTACCGAGCGTCTTTCAGTTTGTATAAAAATATCTGTATATGTGTGTGTGTGTATGTATGTTTACAGGCATATTTAATCCACATGCAAGTAGTAGTTGTTAGTATTAAAAATAACTTAATTGTGAATATGTAACCCCAGGGTAATTCCTATTTAAAACCATCTAATCAAAAACCAACATCACCAGAATGTAAAATGGTACAGCCACTTTAAAAGACAGTTTGGCAGTTTCCTACAAAACTAAATATATTTTTGCCATATGATCAGCAATTGTGTTTCTTGGTATTTACCCAAAGGAGTTAAAACTTATGTCCACACAAAAATCAGCACACAGATGTTTATAGAAGCTTTACTCATAATTGCCAAAACTTGGCGCAAAGATGAATCTGCAGTCTTGGTGGTATCTGTCTTGTTTTCCCTCTCCTGATCCCCACCCAACCCCTTCACCCTCTATGCGGTAATTTTGAGTTTGAATCTGTCCAATCCCAGGCCCTCGGTCCAGAATGAGGCTACATAAGAATTCCTCCACTCTTCATCCCACTTCACGTAAAACCCAACTTGCTCCTTAGAATAGGGCAGACTATAAATATTCAAATTTTGTTTTTAAAATGCCTGTCCTTATTCCCTTTCTGCTCTGTTTTGAGATGGATGTGACTCATGTTACCGAGAACCCAGTCAGTATAACAAGATACCTTGAATAGAAATGAGGAAGAATGTGAATCAGGTTAAACAAAAGGAAAATGAGTAAAGGGAAGCAGGATGGATTCAGAAGCATTCACACACAGATTCACATTAAGCTTCTGGGCATCCAGTGCCAAGATGCAAACACGATCTGTAATGAGTCACAGAGCCCAAAAGGTAGAAAAACAAAGTCTTTGCTCCTAAAAAACACCATTGTTTCTGATAATGAAACTTGAGCAGAGATGTCTCCATTATTTTTACAGATCACATGGTATCACATAATCAGCAAAGTCCATGATGACATCTTTACAATAAACACAAGGCTAATTTTTGCAGGGTTACTTTTAATAATATATTTCAGCTGTTTCCACCACATGAGAAATAAAGCAAAAAAAAAAAAAAAAAATCAAAACACACACACAAAAACAAAAAGCCCAGCGATTCGGGAACAGCAATCTGGGTCGTTAGGAAGGAGAGGAAGTATGTTGGATCTCCATCTCTGGGTCTTCAGCTCCATGGACTTCAGGGTACCTGGAGCTGAGATCCCAGACTACAGGGCTTCACCGAATCCACAGACAGGGTGTCTTTATGCTATAAGATTGGTTCCTATAGTGTCCCTTTAAAAAAATTAGATTATAAAATATAAACCAGGCAAGTTTACATAAAAATCCAGGTATTTTTTAAGTAAATAATTTATTTTTACTGTTAGAAAAATTAACGTATCATTGGTATGCAATATTTTATTAGTTTCAGGCGTACAACCTACCAATTTGATATCGTATATATTGCAAAATGATCACCACAATAAGTCTAGTAAACGACAGTCACTGTGTGCAAGTTGCTTCAGTCATGGCTGACTCTCTGTGACCCCATGGACTGTGGCCCATTAGGTTCCTCTGTCCATGGGATTTTTCAGGCAAGAATACTAGAGTGGGTTACCATGCCCTCCTCCAGGGGATCTTCCCGGCCATGGGATCGAACTCGCACCTCTTATGTCTCCTGCAGCGGCAGGTGGGTTCTTTACCACTAGTGCCACCTGGGGAGCTCCAGCAGTCACTGAATATAGTTACAAAAGAAAAAAAAATCCAGATTTTCAGCAACTGTTGTGAACACTGACAACACTGTTTTTGTTCTCACAAAGGAACCCCTTTTGGAGAGCTCCTCCAGTTGCATCCAGCCTGCATACACTCCCCTCCTGGCCTGGGGGTCCATCTCTTCACACCCAGTGCAGAAGAGACACACGCCACTCCCAGTGCAGAAGAGACACACGCCACTCCCAGTGCAGAAGAGACACACGCCACTCACCACATGGCCTCTGCCCTACTAGATCTTCAAGTTGATGACCTTTTATTAACACTGCTCCTCTCTGCCCAGCTCTGTAAAGGTTTTGAATGACTGTGAGTCTAAGATCATTCCTCCTTCAGCTCCCAGACCTGCTGCCAGCTGAGGCTGAACCTCTGTTCCCAGCTTCAGCAGAGCTGGTAGAGTCCAGTCCTCAGCACAGGTAGCGTTGACTAGAGTGTTCAATCACAGAACTTGTTTCTGATTCATGTTCCCCACATACTTGAGAGAAATAGCCTGTTCTTACCAACAGCAGTGACTCAACAAGGCATTGATTTCTAATAAAAATGGGAAGCAGCGTTGTTGACAAACAGTGTCACTTTGGGGATACATTCTAGGATTTTCTTCCAGGGTCAGGGGAGTTGGGTGGTGGGTAGGGCTATATTTTGAAAAGTCCCAAAGGGATGATGTAGTAAAGAATCTGCCTGCAATGAGGGAGAGGCGGGTTCAATCCCTGGGTCAGGAAGATCCCCCGGAGAAGGAAATGGCAACCCATTCTAACATTCTTGCCTGGAAAATCCCATGTCCAGAGGAGTCTGGTGGGCTACAGTCCATGGGGTCATAGAGTCCAACATCACTGAGTATACATGGAAAGGGATGGTATGTTCCCATCCACCAGCTAAAGAATGGTGCTGTCCTTTGTGAATCACTTCTTAGTGTATAATGAATTAATGTTTTCATGTAAAAATGTTCATTAAAAGGTATATGCAAGCAATTACTTTTTAAAAACCAATATTCTCTTAATTAGGACTCGTTAACCAAATAGTTCCCTCAGAGAATACTTACAGGTGTGTACTTATTTTGGGGCATCTAAAATTTTCTCTGCCAAATGGATCCTTGCTAAAAATGAATATGCTTACAGAAGTGGCTACTTTTTTATGCATGAAATTGCCTGGGCACTGGGGAATCAGAATGAAATAATGATAAAAACACAAAGTCAAAAAAATTTTCCCTGTTCATTTGATCCAGTTAAGCCTTTGCACAATTTAAGTTTCACATCTTAGAGACGTTAAAAGTTGTCGATTTTTTTTTCCAATTAGTAAATTACCATATGTCAATATTCTATACATTCTTTAGAACAGATTTTTGTCACGTTTTACATCAGTTTAAAATAATCTACTTCAAATCATTCAAGAATCGTGAATATTTATTGAGTTTATTGGATCTGATTTCAGTTTTCTTCAAAAGATACTTTTTTTTAAAGTTCTGCCTGATTCACTGTAATTAAAATTCAAGCATTGCCAAAACCCTTTAAAAACTAACCATTAAACCCTTTGGACTATACCTTTCTTCTTTCTCTGATACAGAATACAACATGAAACAAAAGAAATATCTTGGAATTATTATAATTCAGTGCTTTCAGATGATGTAATTGTGGCATATTTTTTTCAAGTGTGTTTTTGTCCTTAAAATTCATTCATTCTGTTTTGTCTTCTGCACCAGCTCCCGAAGGCCACTACCTTCCCATTAGTGAACTCTCAGTGCATCTCTTCCCTGGGTCTTTGATCTGTCATGAACTTTCACATGTTCATTTCAGTGGTGTTCTGGGTCCCTGCAATGCCTCCCACCTCCCTACACACTCAAAATGTAAAAGGACACGCTTTTGAAGGGCGGCTATATGCACAGGGGTCTCTTTATTGATGGACCTTATTGGAATAAGGGTTCACAATCATCTTGCTGTACTTTGCTACCTGAACAACTCTCAGTTTCATCCTTTTTTGTTGTTGTTGCTTTTTTTTTGGTAAATTGGGTCACAGATGTTTTATGGCTGCAAAATGCTTTGAAACTTTTTCATACGTTCAGTGGGAAAAGATGCCTCTTCAAAATTCATGCTGAAATAATTAAGCTTTTTAATTTCACTGTCAATTTATCAGCACGTGATAAATCTCTCTTTATACTGCCTGCTTCTACACACATGACTTCTCAGGCCATTTACTTCCTCGGGGTGTCTAGAGCGTCTTTCTAGTGTTGCTCAGCATGTGGTACGGAGACGAGACCGTCGGTGGGCCAGCTCACCCCAGTTCACACTCCCTGGAAGCTGAAGCAGCCAGGCCCTGGCCACCCCACAGGGACCGTTCCCTGCAGCTGTGGCCTACGCCCAGCCCTATGCCTGCCTCTTCCTGACTTGGTTCCCTTTGTGTCCAGGATTTGAAATGTCAGCTCTTTCCAGAGAACATGCTGCCCTTGTGGACACAACACATTCCAATCTGTTTTACTCTACATGTCGCACAGCAGTGATGGAGGTAAGAGTTCTGCTGGATTCAGGTCCTGATCAGGGCCCCAGCTCTGCTCGCAGCTCCATGAGGGCCTGTGCAAGTCCCTGAACGGGACCTGTTCATGACATTCAGTTTCCTCATGGCAAAAATAAAGGATCCTCAGTCCCAGTGACAGCTTCATCCAACTAAACATATGGCTTCCCTGGTGGCTCAGAGGTTAAAGCGTCTGCCTGCAACGCAGGAGACCTGGGTTCGATCCCTGGGTCGGGAAGATCCCCTGGAGAAGGAAATGGCAACCCACTCCAGTATTCTTGCCTGGAGAATCCCATGGACAGAGGAGCCTGGTGGGCTACAGTCCACAGGGTCGCAAAGAGTCGGACACGACTGAGTGACTTCACTTTCACTTTCAAAGGACTCTTGGGAGGGCCACAGATATGTAGAGATTCTGTATGGGTGCCTAACGCACAGTGAGTATTCAGTCAACATCTACTCTTTTAAATAGTGGTTTTCAGTCTGTCGACTTGGAATTTGTTAAACTGTTCCATGCTGCTGATATGTTCAGATTGTGATGCTACGAGGGTCAATACTTACAGTTCAGTTCAGTTCAGTCACTCAGTCGTGTCCAACTCTTTGCAACCCCATGAACTGCAGCACGCCAGGCCTCCCTGTCTGTCACCAACTCCTGGAGTCCACCCAAACCCATGTCCATTGACTCAGTGATGCCATCTAACCATCTCATCCTCCATTGTCCCCTTCTCCTCCTGCCCTCAATCTTTCCTAGCCTCGGGGTCTTTTCAAATGAGTCAGCTCTTCATATCAGGTGGCCAAAGTATTGGAGTTTCAGCTTCAACATCAGTCCTACCAATGAACATTCAGGATTGATTTCCTTTAGGATGGACTGATTGGATCTCCTAGCAGTCCAAGGGACTCTCAAGAGTCTTTTCCAGCACCATAGTTCAAAAGCATCAATTCTTCAGCACTCGGCTTTCTTTACAGTCCAACTCTCACATCCATACATGACTCCTGGAGAAACCATAGCCTTGACTAGATGGACCTTTGTTGACAAAGTAATGTCTCTGCTTTTTAATATGTTGTCTGGACTGGTCATAACTTTCCTTCCAAGGAATAAGCGTCTTTTAATTTCATGGCTGCAATCACCATCTGCAGTGATTTTGGAGCCCCCTCAAAATAAAGTCAGCCACTGTTTCCACTGTTTCCCCATCTATTTGCCACAAAGTGATGGGACCGGATGCCATGATTGTCGTTTTCTAAATGTTGAGCTTTAAGCCAACATTTTCACTCTCCTCTGTGCAAGAAGGTGGGGAAACAGAAGTAAGGAGGGAAGAATGTATGTCCTTGAGATCCTCCTTCTCCAAGCTTATAAAACAAGTTAGAAATTTTCATTTTACATATTTTTCTTTGAAATATACTTCAGTGGCAAATTCCCCAGAAGAATGATAGATCGTTTCCTTGGAAAAAAGATCAATTGCAAAGTGAGTGTTCTTGAGTTGACCTCCCTTTACTTATATCATCTTTGTTTAGGGTGACACAGTGGCCTGTGCGCTATGTCTATATATGCTAGCTGCCTCTGCTTCCTTCTGGGAGCTTTCTCTGTCTGATTGGGGTCCTGGATCATCTAAATGGAACACTTCTGTGTCCTGATGTCTCTTTCCAGCCCATGAAAATACCATCCCACATAACAGGTGCATGGTGGCTGCCTTGAGAAGGCAGCAGGACCTGTTGGGCTCTGAGCTGTGGAATATAAGCTCAGGGGCTTAAAGATACACATAGCTTAGCTAGTTCCTTAGTTTAGGGTCTCAGGAGGCTGCAGTGAAGTCCCTGGCCAGGCTGGGCTCTCGTCTAGAGACCCCACTGGGGAAGAAGCTCCCTGCTCACATGCTTGCCACCCGTACTCAGTTACTGGTAGGTGTAGGACTGACAGCTCTTGTATTTTTTCTAGCTATGGGTCAGAGGCTATTCTCAGCACCAAGAGACTGTTTTACATTCCTAGAGTCTTCTCATGGTTCCTTTCCATGTGGGCTTTCAAATCATCGCTGCTCATATCATCAAGACAGCCAAGCAGCTCTAGACTGAGTCTCCGAGGAAGAGTCTTGCACAGCAGCCACAGCAGTGCTGTGAGCCAGGCTTCTGTTTGCGGTGGTGGTAGTTTAGCTGCTTAGTTGTGTCCAACTCTTGCAGTCCCATGGACTGTAGCCCTCCAGGCTCCTCTGCCAATTGGCTTTCCCAGGCAAGCATTCTGTATGTAATGGCACAACTTTAAGCCTAGATATTGGGACATGTAGAGGAGGAACGAAAGGACATTTAGGCTTAGCTGATGACATCTATAGTTCACCCCCCACAGATGTGTTGTAGGAGTCAACTTGCATCTGATTTAATTATCTCACTCAAAACTATAAAGTTCTTTTGTCTTTCTTGTGAACTCTTTGAGTTACCTACCCTAGAAAACAAACTTCTCTTTCCATGGATCCAGCCTGGCACCTGGGAAGTGTTCATTTCTGAATTAATTTCTAGGACAGAGAATTCTGGGAACCATTTCAGAGAAGTCGGGAAAACCTATCCTGTCTATTTTGGGTGAAAACCTGGGCATTTTGTCTTTGGCGTCTCTCATTGCACCTTTCTGCATGCATCTCCCTTCTGTCTGTGCCTGTCCTCTCTCTGCTCGGCTCTTTGTCCTGCTTCTCTTGGTACCACCCCTCCCCCACCCCAGCACACTGCTCTCACATTCTACTGCGGTTTAGTCACTCAGTTGTGCCTGACTCTTGAGACCCCCAAGGACTGTAGCCTACCAGGCTCCTCTGTCCATTGGATTCTCCAGGCAAGAGTGCTGGAGTGGGTTGCCATTTCCTTCTCCAGGTCAGATTCTATTGGAACAAACCTAAATCCTATTGCCCTTGCAGATGGGTCTCAGGTAGCACATCTCTCTCTCTCCTTGAGCCCCTCAGCTTCTACCAAACTACCAACATTGCCATAGCCAACACTGGCTCACTGGTTATCCTACCAGTTAAGATAGTTAAAGTATATGTAGCTTTCTGGAGACATTGTGTCCAAGTGAAGAAGTTGCACCATTTAGCTGGCTTCCTTAGAAAACTATAGGGCTTCCTTGGTGGCTCAGACAGTAAATAATCTATCTGCAATGCAGGAGACATGGGTTCTATCCTTGGGTAGGGAAAATCCCTTGGCGAAGGGAATGACTACCCTCTCCAGTATTCTTGCCTGGAGAATCCCATGGACTGAGGAGCTTGGTGGACTACAGTCAGTCAATGGGTTCAGAAAGAGTTGGACACAACTGAGTGACTAAAACTTTCTTGAATAGACTATAGAAGAAGAAACACTTCTGGGTAGTTGGGCCTTTTAGCATCTTCAGTCACAGGACAAGGTTGATATGAGCCCTCTGCAGGCTGCATATTTCTTTCTCTATGACATCTGAACAGAAATGTTGCCGACAAAGCCTCCTACTTCCATGAGTGTAGCACTATTGTCTTCTCCCAGGTACGGATGCTGCAGCAGAATTCCTGGATCTTGATGGGAGCTTGCTACTAAACAGTGAAAAAGGTTATGTGTAAATTTGCTTCTCTAAAACCCTAATGGTTCAGAAAATCCCCTTGAGAGTGCTGGCAGCTTATTCTGCTAGTTTCTTTTCCTTATTTCCTCATTCATCTACTTAACAAACATTATTAAGTACCCAAGATATACAAGGTATCATAATATAGAAATATTTTGGCCACAGATGCAAAGAACTGACTCATTGGAAAAGACTTTGATACTGGGAAAGAATGAAGGCAGGAGGAGAAGGGGGTGACAGAGGATGAGATGGTAGGATGGTGTCACTGATTCAGTGGACATGAGTTTGTGCAAACTCCAGGAGATGGTGAAGGACAGGGAAGCCTGGTGTGTGGTAGTCCATGGGGCGACAAAGAGTTGGACATGACTGAGTGCCAACTAAGGTCCGTCTAGTCAAGGCTATGGTTTTTCCTCTGGTCGTGTATGGATGTGAGAGCTGGACTGTGAAGAAGGCTGAGGGCCGAAGAATTGATGCTTTTGAGCTGTGGTGTTGGAGAAGACTCTTGAGAGTCCCTTGGACTGCAAGGAGATCCAACCAGTCCATTTTAAAGGAGATCAGTCTTGGGTGTTCATTGGAAGGACTGAAGCTGAAGCTGAAATTCCAATACTTTGGCCACCTGATGTGAAGGGTTGACTCACTTGAAAAGATCCTGATGCTGGGAGGGATTGGGGGCAGGAGGAGAAGGGGATGACAGAGGATGAGATGGCTGGATGGCATCACCGACTCAGTGGACATGAGTCTGAGTGAAATCCAGGAGATGGACAGGGAGGTCTGGCGTGCTGCGATTCATGGGGTCGCAAAGAGTCGGACAGGACTGAGTGACTGAAATGAACTGAGCTGAACTGAGTAACTAAACAATAATGAAAATATAGAAATCAGAAGAAGAAACTGTTCTTCCTCTAATGAAGAACTCTACTTTTTGTTATTTATTTTTCTACTTGGAGGATAATTACTTTACAGTATTGTGATGCTTTTGCCATACATCAACATGAATGGGCCATAGGTATACAGCATGAGTCCTCTCCCTCCCACCTCCCTCCCTTTCCCATCCCTCTGGTCTCAGAGCACCTGTTTTGGGTTCCCTGCTTCAAACATCAAACTCCCACTGGCTATCTGTTTTACATGGTAATGTACATGCTTCAGTGCTATTCCCTCAAATCCCCCCATCTTCTCCCTTTCCCACAGTGTCTGAAAGTCTGTTCTTTATATCTGTGTCTCTTTTGCTGCCTTGCATGTACGATCGTCAGTACTATCTTTCTAGATTCCATATACATGCATTAATGCACAATATTTGTCTTTCTCTTTCTGACTTACTTCAGTCTGTATAACAGGCTCTAGGTTCATCTACCTCATTAGAACTGACTCAGATGTGTTTCCTTTCAATAGATGAGCAATACTGCATTGTGTATATGTACCACAACTTCTTTATCCATTCATCTGTTGGTGGACATCTAGGTTGCTTCCACATCCTAGGTATTGTAAATAGTGCTACAAGGAACACTGGGGTACATGTGTCTTTTTCAATTTTGGTTTCCCCTATTTTGTTTTTATAGTTTGTTGTATAAGTTACATAGAAAATTGTGCAGCTCCTTAATAAACTCCATGTAACTTTTCTGACAGAAATGTAAGGGAATTGTTTTGGGAACAGCTGAAAAGGAGCTGTGTGGTTGTACTACAGCAGAAAGCTTCAGAGAGTCCTCAAATCTGGTCTTCTTAGGTGAAGAGGGACTCCTGGTTGAGCTGGAAACTGTCCTTTCATTTCTTAGAAGACAAAGGAGACTCTAAGAGTATTCATCAGATAGAAAAATATCACTGCATATAGAATGAAAAGACAAGAAATTATCTTCAATTCTGCCATTTACTAGTTTTGAGGTGGTGAGCAAGTATTCCTGACTCTTAATATCCTCACCTTCAATAGGATGGCAGCACCCCATTTCAATTAGACAACACTGACTCCAACAAATTAAATCAAAAGGACATTTATTAGAGAGACATTTGGAGGGGAGCTCCCAGAATCAATAAATGGCTGGAGAATCATGTAAGACAAAAACCAAGGTGGTTAGGGTTAGCGTGTGTAAGCTAGTATATATAAGATGGATAAACAGCAAGGTCTTACTGTACAGCACCAAGAACTATATTCAATATTCTGTGATAAACCATAGTGGAAAAGAATATTAGAAAAAGGAATATATTTGTATATATCATTTTGCCACACAGCAGTAATAAAAAAACATAAACAACTATACTTTAATAAAAAATAAATGTAAAAAATCAAGGGAGTTGTCAAGGACTCCGCTCATGCTCTGTCAATGTCTGACCCTTTGTAACCCCATGGACTGTAGCCTGCCAGGCTCCTCTGCCCATGGGATTTCCCAGGCAAGAATACTGGAGTGGGTTGCCATTTCCTTCTCCAGGGGATCTTCCCCCTTCAGGAATCAGATCTGTGTGTCCAGCCTCTCCTGCACTGGCAGACAGATTCTTCACTGCTGCAGCTTTCAAGGACTAGGAAGAGAAACTGAGTCACGACACATGGGCTCTCTGCACTGACATTGTATCAGCCCTGACCTCCAAGATCCCCTTCTATTTTTCGCTATTGCTTTCTCAATATTGGGATTCCTAGATGCTGCTGACTGGTTATGCTCTGGATTTCTGAACTCCTAAAGCAGGAAAAAGGGGCTAAAGGTATCTTGCCAAGAGAGGTCAGGAATCTAGGGAATAGGGGACCCGAGAGGTTGCTGACAACCGCTGGCTACCCTACAGAGTATAATGCTGGCCAAATGCATTATAGCAAATGTGAAGTCATTTCATAAACATTAATTTCATACAATGTATGAGTCCTTGTATATTCAAGGTGTCTTTGTTTTGAATATGATTACCTGACAATAGATTTAACTAATGTGATTTGGTAGATGCGAGCAGAAGAAAGTCTCTATAGCAATCAACTCCATTCAGAATCTGTACAAACGTCACTTTCTTTAGGGACTACCTAGGTACATGGTGACATGCTGAGCTTAGATGCCCATGTGCTTCCAAGTTTCCTACCACAAAACCAAACTTGCTTGTTCAGTTTCTACCAGGAGTTGTGAATGACAAACAGCTGTTGAAAAACAGCATTTTGATGAGAGGTATAAATGACACAGAAACATATGGATACATTTTTTCTTTAAAATAAACACAGACATTAAATCAAAGGGGAAAATTTGATTGACAGAATGTATTCTGTTGCAAAGGACTGAAGTGCTTATGAACTAAGGTAGAGCCATGCTCCTCATGTTTCTGTTAGGCATGGACAGACTTCCAGGGTTGGCTTTGCCAAGTGACCAAGGTCTCTTGGAGCCTCTATGAGCAAAAGGGACTTGTGCCATGCTTGCATCTGGCCCTATTGAGATCTGGCCCTATTTCCCAGGCTCCCTTCCTGTTTGTGCCAACTGAACCCACATATGGCAGTGGCCTGGCTTCCACCAGGAAGACAATGGCAACATGTAGGGCAAGGGTCAGCCAGCTTTTACTGCAATGGGTCAGAGAGTAAATATTTTAGACTTTGTGGGATGTGCATTCTTTACAGTCAATAATCAATTCTGTTGTTGCCACGAGAAAGAAGTCACAGACAATGTGCAACCAACGACTGTTTTCCAACAAAACCTTATTTACTGAAGCAGCATACCGGGAAAGCTGTATGCTGACCCCTGTCCCAGGGGATGGAGGGCAGAGGTTGGGGGAGCAAAGTTTTGGAAAAGATCTGGTTCTATGGTGGACCCTGAGGGACAAGGATTCCCTAACCTCTTGTTCTGCTAGCATTAGGAATGCCATCATGAAAGAAGCAAACTGTTCTACACTTTAAGCGATAGGACTCTTTGTAATCGTCTCTGCTAGAGAAGCCTATCGTTACCCTGACTTTAAATAAAATGAAGATAAAAATAAAATAGCTTTTTAGGAGAGCTTCATGATTAGTCAGATCAGTTAGTATAATTTGGGCCCTAGACTGTCTAGGACAGAACCACATGTGTGTCCATTAGTATCTGCTGTGGGACCTAGAATGGATTGTTCACATAGTAAGTGTTTCCATTATGTGTCTACCTGGCTTATTATTTTGTGAAAGTATTAGTCTCTCAGTCGTGTTCAACTCTTTACGATTCCATAGACGATAGCCCGCCAGGCTGCTCTGTCCAGGGAATTCTCCAGGCAAGCATGCTGGAGTGGGTTGCCATTTCCTACTCTAAGGGATCTTCCCAACCCAGAGATCGAACCTGGGTCTCCCACGTTGCAGGCAGTTTCTTTTAGCATCTAAGCCACCATTATTATTTTGTATTATCTTTGGAACTGCTATAAGAACAGCTGATGTTCCAAGCTACCTCATGAAATTGTGCTCAGAGAGAGATAATAGCTGGGCTCGTATTTGGGTAACAGAGAATAATTCAGTGCCCCATGTTATGAAGAAGGTATACATATCCTAATGTACCTGAAGTGATAGGCCCCGGCTATGCCAAGGGAAGTATGGTAGGATTGAGAATAACAGAAGAAAAACGCACCAACTCCAGCTTTCATCAGCCTGAAGGAAACATACAGAAGAACTGACTTTGAGTGGGCTTTTCTGCTGGCTCAGAGGGTAAAGAATCTGCCTGCAATGAAGGAGACACAGGAAACAAGAGTTCAGTCCCTGAGTCGGGAACTTTCTCCCTGGAGGAGAAAATGGCACCCCACTCCAGTATTGTTGCCTGAAAAATTCCATGGACGGAGGAACCTGGTGGACTTCAGTCCATGGGGTTGCAAAGAGTCGGACATGACTGAGCACGCGCGCACACACACACAGTTGATTTACAATATTGTGTTAGTTTCAGGTCCACAACACAATGATTCAGTTATCTGGCCGCCTTACTTTAAATAAGCACCGGTGTTCCCACTTGACCGGAGATGTTCAGAAAAGGATTGAAGTTCTGGTATCTTCAAAGGCTCCAGATCAGCACATTACATCTTCCTGAAAGCAGAGTAACACAGAAGGGTAAAGGCTCCTTTTGTTTGTGTTGTTAATAGCAGATGCTGCAAAGCGACATCACACACGCCTGCTAAATATTATCAAAACAATTATTCATGTCCTCATCTCCGCTCAGTGTACCGGAGCGAGCTGTGCCACAGACCCTGCAGAGACGGCCTCGTGAGTGCTTCAGCAGAGCCTGGATCCCGGGTAATAAATCATCCCCGACTGACTGAGAGATAAGGGAGCCTCTCTTTGGATGACTCTGGGAGAACGGAGATTCTAATCACCCAGGAGTTTGAGGCACTGAATCTGATCCTATTTCTTGTTTCTCAGAATGTCCAGAGCAGAAGCAGAGTCTTGCCTCTTGTTGTACAGGGATGGTTCAAGGTGCAGAGGGACTTCCAGGACCAACTCGTAGCTCCTCTGGGAATTGTTTTCATCCAACCAAGCAGCAAAGCCAAAACATGCGATAGCATTATAGGATGTTTAGGTCTAATAATGTTTTTACTCATTTTTTAGAGTTCATCAAAGAGAAACAAAATGTTCTAAGAAATGATCTTTGTTCTGGGTTTGATTTTTTAAAAGCTTTGTTGCAAAGTAAAAAATTTAATTGGGAGACTCTTTGTTGCAGTAAGAGGTTGGATTCTGCAGTGTCCCCTTAAGGATCACTTAGTTAAGTGGCCCTGTAGTGTTACTCACACTTTTTGTGCCTCAATTTTCTCATCTACGGGATGGGGGTTGCAATAGTGCCTGACTCACAGGGTTGCTGCAAGGCTTAAAGGAGTAAAAATGTAACGCCTTTAGAGCATTTATTAAACTCTCCACTATTACTTACCTTTTCATTCAGCAAATGTTTACTGAATAATTATTGTGTGTCAGGTACTATGCTGGCAAAAGAGAAAATCAGTGATAAAAAACAATCCATTCTTTCCCTTTAAAGAAAGGAATTATTCTACAAGGAAGACTCAGGTATGCACTAATTTAAGGTTCAAAGTGTTAAGGAGTAATGCTTCTTGAATTCTGTCTGAGGAGGCAGGAAATTCAGGTTATAGGATTACACTTGTAAAGACCCAGTTTTCAAATGTGACTTTCACAGGGTTGGATGTTAGGGCTTCAACATGCCTGTGGGGACACAACCTTAACCAACAAGAGAGGTTCAGATCAGAACTGTCAGATGTCCCTGAGAGGTCAAGAAAGATGACACCTGAAGCCTCAGCAACCTGGATTCCAAATGAGAGGGGGATGAACAGAGAGGTGAAAGAGGCAGCTGTAAAGGGGTGAGGGGTTTCCTTAAAGAAGGAGATTTTAGTATGCCAGTGGGAAGGATCCAGGTGAGAGGGTAAGGTTTCATATAAAAGAAAAGGAAACATTATGATACAGAGGTCAAATTAGGCAGCCAGGCATAAATTGGTATAGGGACCATTTAGAAGGAGGAAGGGACAGCCTCTCTGAAAAGAATAGAGCAAGAATATGCAATGCATACAGTTTTATGTATTGCAATTGAAAAGATAGGAATATGGAAGAGTTCTGCTTGCATTTCTCCACCAAGTGTGAGAGTCGCACACAGGACTGCTGTGTGCGTGTCTGTGGGGGAGGTGCTGAGGGGGAGGGGGAGAGGTCAAAGAGACCTCCTGGACTGGAGGAAGTGAGTAATCAGAGAAACAGAGCTGCCACGTGTGCTGATGGTCGATTTGAAGCATTTTGTTGAACCAGAGCTTAAGATCCATAGATGGTATGAACTTGAGGATAGCAAACCTAGAAGTTGGAGGTTTGAAAAGGAAAAAAGAAATGTTTAAACACAAGATGCATAAATAATGCCTGGGAATGGGTCCAGCGGCCTGGGCTCTAGCAGGTGTGAGGTGTGAATGTCAGATTGCTACCTGGTGACTCTCACCTGGAACAGACAGGTGACTGGAATGCCGATTGCTTGAGAGTTAGCACATTGCTGTCCCCTGATGGGCTTCATCTCCCATATTAGCTATATGCTGCTCAGACAGATGAGATGTGACTTTTCGTTTCTTTGGCAGCACTTAGAATTATGTCATGTGATGGACATATATATATATACATACATACATATATATATATATATGATCTATCCATACATATTGCTAGATGGATTTTGGACTATATTTACATATGTGTAAATATATATGTAGATTATATATATTATGCAAAATACCTTTATTTTAAATAGATAGAAATGTGTCTCGCTTATTTACTTTTGCATTGTACCAAAGTTATGTGAGTAGACTCCATTCTAGAGATACAGAAGTTTCTTATGGCTATTTCACCTTTGAGGGTTTTTATTTTAAACGTACAGTATTTTCTGATGGCTATAATAAAAGTGTCAATAAAATTTAATTAGATAATTTCTCTTGTTCATATCAGTACTCTAATTTTGCCTGGTGTTCTGGCAGTCATTTTTAATATGTATATATCCAAACAGACAAGAGACTTCAATTTTTAATATATAGTAAGATCTCCAAGACCAAGATAATCATGATGGTGTGATCACTCACCTAGAGCCAGACATCCTGGAATGTGAAGTCAAGTGGGCCTTAGAAAGCATCACTACGAACAAAGCTAGTGGAGGTGATGGAATTCCAGTGGAGCGATTTCAAATCCTAAAAGATGATGCTGTGAAAGTGCTGCACTCAATATGCCAGCAAACTTGGAAAACTCAGCAGTGGCCACAGGACTGGAAAAGGTCAGTTTTCATTCCAATCCCAAAGAAAGGCAATGCAAAGAATGCTCAAACTACCACACAATTGCACTCATCTCACATGCTAGTAAAGTAATGCTCAAAATTCTCCAAGCCAGGCTTCAGCAATATGTGAACCATGAACTTCCATATGTTCAAGCTGGTTTTAGAAAAGGCAGAGGAACCAGAGATCAAATTGCCAACATCTGCTGGATCATGGAAAAAAGCAAAAGAGTTCCAGAAAAACATCTATTTCTGCTTTATTGACTATGCCAAAGCCTTTTACTGTGGATCACAATAAACTGGAAAATTCTGAAAGATGGTCAGACCACCTGACCCACCTCTTGAGAAACCTATATGTAGGTCAGGAGGCAACAGTTAGAATTGGACATGGAACAACAGACTGGTTCCAAATAGAAAAAGGAATATGTCAAGGCTGTATACTGTCACCCTGCTTATTTAAATTATCTGCAGAGTACATCATGAGAAACGCTGGGCTGGAAGAAGCACAAGCTGGAATAAAGATTACTGGAAGAAATATCAATAACCTCAGATATGCAGATGACACTATCCTTATGGCAGAAAGTGAAGAGGAACTAAAAAGCCTCTTGATGAAAGTGAAAGTGAAGAGAGAAAAAGTTGGCTTAAAGCTCAACATTCAGAAAACGAAGATCATGGCGTCCGGTCTCATCAGTTCATGGCAAATAGATGGGGAAACAGCGGAAATAGAGTCAGACTTTATTTTGGGGGGGCTCCAAAATCACTGCAGATGGTGATTGTAGCCATGAAATTAAAAGATGCTTACTCCTTGGAAGAAAAGTTATGACCAACCTAGATAGCATATTCAAAAGCAGAGACATTACTTTGCTAACTAAGGTCCGTCTAGTCGAGGCTATGGTTTTTCCAGTGGTCATGTATGGATGTGAGAGTTGGACTGTGGAGAAAGCTGAGTGCTGAAGAATTGATGTTTTTGAACTGTGGTGTTGAAGACTCTTGAGAATCCCTTGGACTGCAAGGAGATCCAACAAGTCCATTCTAAAGGAGATCAGCCCTGGGATTTCTTTGGAAGGAATGATGCTAAAGCTGAAACTCCAGGACTTTGGCCACCTCATATGAAGAGTTGACTCATTGGAAAAGACAGATGCTGGGAGGGATTGGAGGCAGGAGGAAAAGTGAATGACAGAGGATGAGATAGCTGGATGGCATCACCGACTTGATGGATGTGAGTTTGAGTGAACTCCGGGAGTTGGTGATGAACAGGGAGGCCTGGCGTGCTGCAATTCATGGGGTTGCAAAGAGTCGGACATGACTGAGCGACTGAACTGAAATGAACTGAAGATCTCTAATGAACTTTAAATTTCTTTAAAAAAGGCCTTATCACTTCTCGGTATTTAGGTCAACAGCAAGTGTAAAAAATAGCTCCTGTGTAGAAGTGACTTAATAGATGAATTTTTGAAAACATCTTTGTTAGGCATCTGTGTGAAATTTTAATCAACCGTGTTTCATTGTTTGAAATAGCCTTACAATGAATGTTCTGGTGAAATATAGACGCAACTCCTTTCATAATATTAATAACAATCAATTAATTTGCAATTTTATCACATTTAAATTTGAGCATTTAATGTTTTGTTAAAAAATGACACCTTAGAGGGCAAAGACAGAGCACTCACTTCTGCGCCCCATCACTAAACTCAGCATCTAACATGTAATGGGAATGATTATTGTTTAATTAAGTTTAATTCTGACAAGGGTGAGCTAAGCTTACATTGGCATTAAAAACAGAAATATAATTGCTATGAAAATTAATAATAGCAGGCATGGGAATATTCATTGTAGCATATAGAACCAACTGTTCTCAAGTACTTGAGAGACTGTTATTATGATACAAATATTTGACCCACTAACTGCCAACTATTCATTCAGTTCAGTGGCTCAGTCTTGTCCAGCTTTTTGCGACCCCACGAATCACAGCATGCCAGACCTCCCTGTCCATCACCAACTCCTGGAGTTCACCCAAACTCATGCCCATTAAGTCAGTGATGTCACCTAGCCATCTCATCCTCTGTCGTCCCCTTCTCTCCCTGCCCCCAATCTCTCCCAGCATCAGGGTCTTTTCCAATGAGTCAACACTTTGCACGAGGTGGCCAAAGTATTGGAGTTTCGTTTTCAACATCAGTCCTTCCAATGAACACCCAGGACTGATCTCCTTTAGAATGGACTGGTTGGATCTCCTTGCAGTCCAAGGGACTCTCAAGAGTCTTCTCCAACACCACAGTTCAGAAGCATCAATTCTTTGACACTCAGCTTTCCTCACAGTCCATCTCTCACATCCATACATGACTACTGGAAAAACCATAGCCTTGACTAGATGAAACTTTGCTGGCAAAGTAATGTCTCTGCTTTTCAATATGCTATCTAGGTTGGTCATAATTTTTCTTCCAAGGAGTAAGCGTCTTTTAATTTCATGGCTGCAGTCACCATCTGCAGTGATTTTGGAGCCCCCAAGAATAAAGTCTAACACTATTTCCGCTGTTTCCCCATCTATTTCCCATGAAGTGATGGAGCTAGATGTCATGATCTTCATTTTCTGAATGTTGAGCTTTAAGCCAACTTTTTCACTCTCCTCTTTCACTTTCATCAAGAGGCTTTTTAGTTCCTCTTCACTTTCTGCCGTAAGGGTGGTGTCATCTGCATATCTGAGGTTATTGATATTTCTCCCGGCAATCTTGATTCCAGCCTGTGCTTCTGCCAGCCATTCATTACAATTCATTAAATAGAGGGAGGGCAAAGGGACTCCCCGTGAACTTCACTCATCAGTAGCCATGTGACATGAAGTTAACCAAAATTGAAACCTCTCTGTCCCCCGTAGACACCACCATGTTTGCAGAGAAGCACAGCTGCCTACAAGAATTTTTCATTCTGGTTCCCTTTCCTTTCATTCTTTTCCCCTACATTTTTTGTTTTTCTAAATCTGTGAAGTCTGTCTTCAGTTTTGCAGTGCTCAGGGAACAACTGCCCTGTTCAACGTGGTTTTCTCTTTTACTTTTCTTCCCCAAAGCCTCAAGCCCAACACTCACAAATATTTTATCTGATTTATAGTATCTTTCATCATTGAGACATGTTTTCATGACTTTAAATAATTTCATTCCTTTTCAGTCCTTAAGGATTGCTTTATAGAGGCCTCAGCAGGTCACTTCCCAGACCCATCCCTCTCCTTCCCTAGTTCAGAGCTGCCTTGAGTCACACCTTGACAAGATTGATGGGGTGAATACATGGTTGTGAGGATGTGACATCACCTGTCTTAGTCTCAGTTTACAAATCTGTAAAATGGAAATAAAGTGCCTTTCTCTCCGAATCTTTATGAGTGCCAGACGAGATGATTTATGGAAGTGTTGCCTTGACTTTTTAAACTCTATGGAAAACCAGACATTATTAAAAATATTTATTTTTAATTGGAGGATAATTGCTTAATAAGTTGCATTGATTTCTGCCATGTATCAGCATGAACCACCCATAGGAATACATGTACCTCTCTCTTGAACCTCCCTCCCACCTCTTACCCCATGCCACCCCTCTAGGTTGTCACAGAGCACAGAGTTTGAGCTCCATGCATCAAACAGCAATATCCACTGGCTATTTGAAACATATAAAAACAGAGATTTTAACATTGTTGTTAAGGGATATGGCCTTCATTCCTGGGACTGCAGAGCCTCCAGGTGTCAGGAGCTCCTTTGTGGAAAATGTTTGATTGATGGTGTGATTTGCTGCCTCTGGATGCAGAGCCTCTGTGGGGGAAGGTGGTCTCCAGGCGGGTGTGTGACCAGGAAGGCATCAACTATGTGTGAGAACTCGGTCTCTGGGGAGGGTCAGCAGAGAGGGGCTTTGGGCAGAGTCATCAGTGAGGGACCCACTGAAACAGAGACCTGCCCACAATCAGGACACAGGGTCAGCGTCAGAGTTAGAGAAAGAGACAGGTCGGCAGGAGGGAGATGAGTGGTTACTTAGCAAACAGGGAAGAACCCAGGGCATTTGGAGAGCTGAGGTCCAGCCGACTGAGGTCCCACATTAGAAGATGGACCACCCCTGCTGCATCTCCCCTGCCCCCAGCAGACGCGGTTCCTCGGGGGCCCTTGTGGGGCTCCTAGACATGGGGAGGGGACCTCCCCTTTTGGAGACCTGACAGTGACCAGCATGAATGCCCATCGGGGCAAACTGATGGAAAGATGGGTGGTGGCACGCTGTGGTCAGGACGCAGAGCAGCTCAGTCAGAAGCAGGGAGCAAGCAGGGGGTGTAGGTGGGCTGCCCAGACAGAGATGCTCAGATAAAGGGCTGTGACAGAAGCCGCTTTGAGAAGGTGCTGGCCGGAAGAGGTCTGCGTCATTGTCATCAAGAACCGTTTGGACTGGATTCAGAATCGTGTAAGAACAAGAACATGTTCTACTCAGATTTTCTGTTTATTGACTTGTTCATCTCTTCTCCATAGAACTAGGTCTCTGAGCTTTAGTTTTCTTATTTTTGAAATGTAGGCATTAGCCTAATTTCTGTAATACAGTACAGAATAAACTGGATCAAGAATATACGTGACGAGCTCAGAAAAGGCCACAGTTTATCTTAATAATAGATGTTGAGAATGTGTATATATTTTATGTATAAATTCATTTTTAGTTTGTGGAGGGGTCCCCAAACCTCAAACTTTCTGAAGTCACATTTTTAAAAATAACCACATACCATTAAGTTGCCTTTATAAACAATTGACTCTTTTTAAGAACAGCAGTAAGAACAGTGATAAATTGTGAAATTGTCACCACTATTTCACCAAAAAAACTCTGGGATGTTTTTTATCACTGACTCAAGAAACCTCATACACAAAAGCAGTTCTCTACCCTCCCTACCCCTACCTGGCAACCCCTGGCAACCACTAGCCTACATTGTGTCATGATGGATATTCCTGTTCTAGATATTTCAAGCAAATAGAATTGTATACCATGTGGCCTTTTGTGTTTGGCTTCTTTCACTTTATATAGTGTTTTCAGGCTTTATCCATGTTGTATGTAGCGTGTGTCAACACTTCATTCCTTTTTGTGGCTGAATGATATTCCACTCTATGGACAGATCACTTCTGTTTATTCATTTATCAGCTAATGGGTTGTTTCCACTTCTTAGCTATTCTGAATAATGCTGCTATGAATATTTGTGTACAAGTTTTTCTGTTGACATAAGTTTTCAATTCTTTTATGAATGGACCTAGGAGTTGAATTACTGGGTCATGTGGTAACTGCATGCTTGACATTTTGAGGAGCCGACAAACTGTTTTTACAAAGTGGCTGGTCCATTTTACATTCCCACCAGCAACATACAAGAGTTGAAACTTTTCCGTATCATCCCTAACAGCATTCATTGTTTTTCTTTTTGATTATAGCCATCCTAGTGGATAGTAAGTGATATGCTATTGATAGTGTAGTCTAGATTTGCATTTTTCTCATGACTGAAGATGTTGAGTATCTTTTCATGTGCTTATTAGCTATTAATATTTGTATATCCCTGGAGAAGTGTCTATTGATATACTTAGCTCCCTTTCAAACTGGACTTTTGTTTAATGTTGGGATGTATGTACTATTCATATATTCTAGACACAAGTCTCAGATCAGACTTACGAATTGCAAATATTTCCTCCCTTTCTGTGTGTTGCCTTTTGCTCTCTAGATGGTGTCCTTTGAAGGTCAAAAGTCTGTCATTTTAATAATGTCCAGTTGATCTGATTTTTTTTCTTTTGTCACTTGTGCGTTTGGTGTCATATCTGAGAAACCATTGTCTAACCCAAGGTGAGGAGAATGTATGCCTTTATTTTCTTCTATTAATGCTAGAATTTGGTTCTCACGTCTGACTCGTTTTGAGTCTGTTTTGGTGTGATGTGAGATATGGGTCCATCTTCATTCTTTGGCACGTGATGTCCAGTCGTCCAGCACCTGTGCGATCCTGCACCCATCTGCTTCCCTAGCAGCCTTACACACCCCCACCCCGCCCTCCAGCCCGTTTCCACTTTAATTAGCACCCAGTTCCTGGCCCTTGGGGAAGAAGGCTCAGGGTCTGTCCCCTGGACAAACCGGTGACCAAAGTGCCTTAAAAAGTTTGCTCTAGCACGTGTTGAAATCTAGTCCTCAGATTTCACTGAGATGGAAATCTCTGCATGAAGATAGCAAGTTGTTCAGTGAATTTTCCGAGAATGTTGAAGGATTCTGAGCTGGGGTAGTACAAATCAAAGTTCAAGGTCAGGCCAACTGGAGAATTTAAATAATCCTCTGAATTTCTCCTTTGGTTGTTGATAAGAGTCTGGAAACATTTCCTCCTAGCTCTGTTCCCTCCACCTTGACACTGAGACATTTCGATTACATCAGAGACTCCTGGAGCCCAAATCAAAGGTGGAAAAACTTGAGTATCACAGTTTCTTCACTGCATTAAAATGATTGCTAGACTTTGATTAAAAAGTCCCTTGGGGAACTTCTCTGGTGGTTCAGTGGTTAAGATTCCATGCTTCTACTGCTGGGGAGCATGGATTTAATCTCTGGTTGGGGAACTAAGATCCCTCCTGTCTCAGCATGGCCAAGAAAGAAAAAAAGTGCCTTGGATTTTAATGGGCGTCATGCAGATGAGGCAAAAATGTGTATTTTTGACTTCAACATGTAGCTAATATAAAAATCATTGTTCAGTCGCTCAGTTGTGTCCAACTCTTTACAACCCCATGGACTGTAGCATGCCAGGCTTTCTTGTCCCTCACTATCTCCTGGAGTTGGCTCAAACTCATGTCCATTGAGTCGATGATGCCATTAGTGACCTCATATATTTCTAACTAGGTTTTCAAAGTCTGGTTTGTATCTTTATGTTGTTGTTGCTGTTGGTCTCCAGTGGCTCTGCCCTGTCTAACTCTCTGTGACCCCATGGACTGTAGCTCTCTAGGCTTCTCTGTTCATGGAGGCCTCCAGGCAAGAATACTGGGGTGGGTTGCCTTTTCCTTTTATGCATATCTGACTTTTTGTGAGCCCATGGACCATACAGTCCATGGAATTCTCCAGGCCAGAATACTGGAGTGGGTAGCCTTTCACTTCTCCAGGGGATCTTTCCAACCCAGGGATTGAATCCAGGTCTCCCACACTGCAGGCAGATTCTTTACCAGCTGAGCCACAAGGGAAGCCCCCTTTTATGCAAAGCTCTTGTCAATTCAAAGCAGCCTCATTTCAAGTGCACCCTGGCCTTGTGTTTCTAATGGCTACCATTTTGGACTAGAATCTGCATAAACATGGGAAACAATTTTACAAAACCAACCAAAGTGCAGGAATTATAATGTCATCAGCCATAGATAGTTAGAGCCAAGCAAAGGACGAATATTTTCATCCAGTAGAAGGGCACTCCTTTTAGGTTTGTGCTACAAGATCTCTTCACTGGCCTTAAGAAGAAGTCCTTTTGGGGAGGGTGGTGACTCAATTCTGTGAGAGAGCCCAAGTTAGAGGTAACTTTTAGGAAATTATACTGAAGTGCAAAGTGGTGCTAAAACAAGTTTCCTTTACATATTTGCAGAATTTCCAGATAACTATTCTGTTCTCTTCTGAAGAGATTTTTTAGAGCTTCTGGCAGTTTTTATTTTTTTCTTCCAGCTCTTGTTGGGATTTTTTTTTATAGACCCTAAGTTGTTCATAATAAGCCACCCACTTTCAAATAGGTTCTCTCTGGTGCATCTGTTCCTAGCTGGTAGCAGTGAACAAATTCGAGTTTAGAAACACTGTGAGAAATGTTAAACACTAGCATTTGGTGGAAGCAGGTGCCACGAGACCGACGTGAATGTCAGTAGTTGCAATTGATAGGGGTTCTGGGGAAACATTCATTTGGCCTCTGCTTAAAATTCTGGGAAGGGTGGCATAATATCCATGTGATTTCCCTTCAAGTTTCAGCTTTGGAAATATATCCCCAAAGCTGTGTGAATCTCTGATGAGGGCCAAGACCATATTGGCTGTTTTTTTTTTTTTTTTTTTTTAAATCTCCCCCACCCTCTTCTCTCTTTTCTCCATGTTGTCTAGCATTTCTGCATTTACGATTCCATTGTGCAGAATCTCACTTCGTCTTAGAGGTTAATTCTACTTTACCTGACTCTAATGATGATTCCAGAATTAAGAATACAGGGAGAGAAGTGGCCACACCGTTACCTAACCTATCACCTGGAGAAGAGGTACCTTTCAAACTGCAGATCTATTAGAACCAAATAATGAAGTCTTTGTGTCTATCACATGCTGTTGGCCCTGTAAGCTTCCTAGCATGATATGTGAGCAGGGTTGCCAGGTGAAATACAGGATGCCATATCAAATGTGAATTTCAGACAAAAAAATGAAAAAAAAATTAATATAAGTGCATCCCAAATACTGCATGAGGCATCTTATACTTTAAACCCTGATGGCTGCTCACCTGAAACTCAAATTTAAGTGGGTATTTTGAATTTTTATTTCCTAAATCTGGTAGCCCTACATACAAGGTCAGCCTACACTCTGGCATTGGTTCCCAGGTCTTAATCTTGTACGTGCCTTCCATACTAAACAAGTGGCTGCCTTTAGGCAGTGTTCTTTGCAACCGTTGTGTCTTTGTTTCTACACTGAGGCAACAAACGTATTAAGCAGCTACTAAGGGTACTGATGGGAGAAAGGCAATGGCACCCCACTCCAGCACTCTTGCCTGGAAAATCCTATGGACGGAGGAGCCTGGTGGGTTGCAGTCCATGGGGTCGCTAAGAGTCGGACACGACTGAGCGACTTCATTTTCACCTTTCACTTTCATGCACTGGAGAAGGAAATGGCAACCCACTCCAGTGTTCTTGCCTGGAGAACCCCGGGGACGGGGGAGCCTGGTGGGCTGCTGTCTATGGGGTCGCACAGAGTCAGACATGACTGAAGTGAATTAGCAGCAGCAGCAAGGGTACTGATGATACAACATGAATAAGTCTTGGCTGCTATTTTTTTTTTAAATTTTGTTATTGGAGTATAATTGTTTTACAATATTGTGTTAGTTTCTGCTGTGCAACAAGATGAAGCAGCTATAATTATACACATGTCCCCTCCCTCTTGATCCTCCTTCCCACTCCACCCCCCATCTCACCCCTCTAGGTCATCACAGAGCACCAAGCTGAGCTCCCTGTGGTCTACATTGACTGCTATTATTAAGAGGCTCACAGTATAGTAAGAGGAAGCAGACTTATACATAAGTCAGAGAAACACAGTGTCTTATGGGCTACAAATAATTGTCTGCAGAGACTGTCGTGAAGACAAAGGAGGGAGGAGTTCATTCCATTTGGGGATATATGGATATAGAGATGACCTTTGAGTGAATCTCGAGGAATTGAGAAGCTATTCATCAGGGACCTTGGCTGGGAGGACTTTACAGAAGAAGCATCTCAAGCAAAGGCCAAACTTGGGGCATCCTGGGGTGTCTTACAGGCTGCAAACAATCCAATGGGACTGTAGGGTGGGATCTGAGAGTGAGGCTGAGTTGAAGCTACAAAGCAGGTAGAAGGCAGGGGGTATGCCACTGAGAGTCTTTCAAGTCATACTGAGGAATTTAGAGGTTTTTTGGTAGTCAGTTGCAGCTTCTACAGTTTCACCCCCAAATTCCCTTTGTAAGCTCTTATTCACAGTTCCTCCTCAGCTGTCAGAAAACAAGCCTCCTTGGGAATTTTCCCAGCAAACCCAATGGAGCCATTATGCTTCCTGCAGGTGACTGCACTGTGGGCTCATCCCCATTGGCGTGTGACAGTCACCAGGTCACACGTGCTGCCCGGGACTGAGGGCCTCCTCAGAGGCAGGAAGGGACTCTTTCCATCTCTGTCACCAGAGCCTAGCAGAAGGCCCAGCAAATGGGAGGCACTTGTGGAAGGAAAAAAATAAAGCAGCTCTTGTTCCTCTGTAATTCCACAATCTAACAGACATATACCAAGACATATACCATTAACCAAGGCGGGGAGCTAGTGTGTTAGTGCCCTAGGGCTGCCATATTAAAATACCACAGACTGGGGCTTCAATGACAGAAATTTATTTTCTTGCAGTTCTTATGGTTAGAAATCTGAGATTAAGTATCAGTGGGGTTGGTCTCTCTTTGCTTGTTGTTGGCCATCTTCTCCTGATGTCTTCACATCATTGCCTGTCTGTGTGTGTCCTAATCTCATCTTGTTATAAGGACATCAATAACTGTGGGGAAAAAACTGAAAGTGTTGGTTGCTCATTCTCCTTGAGACCCCATGGACTATATAGCCCACCAGGCTCCTCCGTCCATGGGATTCTCCAGGCAAGAATACTGGAGTGAGTAGCCATTCCCTTTTCCAGGGGATCTTCCTGACCCAGGGATTGAACCCATGTCTCCCGCATTGCCAGCAGACTCATTAACATCTGAGTCACCAGGGAAACCCAATACTGGATTAGAAAGTATCTCAAAGAGTTTAATTACCTCTTTAAAGACTCTCTCTCCAATTATAGCTACATCTTAAGGTACTGAGGGCTGGGGCTTCACCATATGAATTTGGGGAGATATAATTAAGCTCGTAGCAGATAATGTGGAAAAGGAAATGTAAACAAGGCACAGCCCTGTTCTCAAATTACTCACAGTCCAGTCCAGTTACAAATCCATGACTTGTTTGTTCTTATGAAAGTATGTAAAATTGGTATATTTAAACGTGCTTTATATAAGATGGTCACATCTCTTTTGTTTAATTATATTGCAGGATAGGCATGTTTCGCTGAGGAATAGTTCCCGTGTGTAGTATAAGACAGAGAATATAGATTGCCACTAGGGGCTTCCCTGATGGCTCAGTTGGGAAAGAATCCCGCTGCCAATGCAGGAGACATGAGTTTGAAGCCTTGGAGGAAGAAATGACGACCCACTCCAGTGTTCTTGCCTGGAAAATCCCATGGACAGAGGAGCCTGGCAGGCTGCAGTCCATGGGGTGGCAAAGGGTCAGAGCCGACTTGGTGACTGAGCACTGCCATCCAATAGATGTAACTGAGACACTGAACTAAGCCCTCTGTGTCCTCATTTCTAAACAAGATAATAGCCTCCAGTTCATAAGATTCACTGCAAAACTAACTGAGAGAAAACTTCTCAGTCCTTTGTGAACTGCCATGTGTTATGAACCACCAGGACAGGATGTCCGTTTGAAATACTAATCGGTGCTTCTTTGTTTATTTCATCCCGTAATAATCTCTGTGCTGCTCCCAGGCCCCAGCTAGTCTACCTTCAGTTGTTGCCGCAAAGAAGGAACTTACATCAAAGAGCAGAAGGGCACAGTGCTTTATTCTAACTCTTTGGTTTCAAATACCAGGCCTTTACAGTAACGGGAAGGATCTGTAGCAGAGACATTAAGGCAAGAACATGCCAAGTCTGAGGACATGAAGACCCTGAAAATGGATTCCTGAAGGAGGACAGTTAAACGAGAAGTAAAAAGACAAAGCTTCAATACTTTGGCCACCTGATACAAATTTCTGACTCATTGGAAAAGACTCTCATGCTGGGAAAAAATTGAAAGCAGGAGGAGAATGGGCCGAGAGAGGATGAGATGGTTGGATGGCATCATCGACTCATGCTCAACCCCATTCTCACAGCAAGAAAATGAAGTTTAATCCAATCTAACTCAGTCATTCAATATACTTCTAGCACTTTTCTTCTAAAGTAGAAATTGTATTTCCCATCTTGAAGGTGAGGAGCCTGATGGTATTTGCATCATATACTAGAACTGGTGTCCTAAGAGGTCCTCACCTCAAGGACCAAAGGTGGGTCCCATCCTGTGAGGCATATTAGCACCAAGTGAAATGGAGTGAAAGTCGCTCAGTCGTGTCTGACTCTTTGCGACTGCATAGACTATACAGTCCATGGAATTCTCCAGGCCAGAATACTGGAGTGGGTGGCCTTTCCCTTCTACCCAAACCAGGGATCAAAACCAGGTCTCCTGCATCGTGGGCAGATTCTTTACCAGCTGAGCCACCAGGGAAACCCAAGAATACTGGAGTGGTTAGCTTATCCCTTCTCCAGCAGATCTTCCAGAGTCAGGAATTAAACCAGGGTCTCCTGCATTGCAGGTGGATTCTTTACCAACTGAGCTAACAGAGACACCCCTCTTAGCACCAAGGGGACCCAAGAACTTGCACTGATGGAATGAGGGGGCAGAGAACTTGAATGATTGTGTACAAGTTGGAAAATATAAATTCTAATGATCCCTAGTCCCATTTCCTTGGTGTAGGGAAGTGAGAAGAATGCAAACCTGTAAGCAAACACTATGACTCATCTCACACCATCACTGGGATCAGGCTGCGTGAAAACAGTGGAGCAACAAAACATGGGCTTTGGACCCAAGGGTAACTGTACACATCTGACTCTACCACTGACCAGCTGTGTCCCTGGAGAATCTGGACCCCAAGTGTGTGTTTCTCAGGTGAGCAGTGGGCATGATCAGACTTCAGAGTGTTGCATTGAGACTGTCTGACGCAGGGAAAGGCCTGGGATAGCACATGTCAGATATAAGAGCTTCACTGATGGGCACCTCCAAGCTGTGCTAAGTCCACTGCCACCAAAAGGACTTACTTGCACGGAGACTGACTTAACCACTTGACTGGGAATAGATCTGCCCTGATCCTCTGGGGGCTAACAGCCATTAAGCTCTGACAGGCCACAGTGTGTGAACGAAGACTGAGAGATGTAACGTGTGTGGCTGAGCGTGCCCATCCCCGGAGACATCGCTAAGGTTTGCACTGCAGCTGCCAAGCACTGCCATTTATTCCTGCTGGAACCAGAGCTGGCGGAGAATCCAACCTCCTTGCAAGCACTTTAGATTCCTTGGAAGAAAGGATCACTGGAGAATATTAATATAAACTGTAGTTATAGACACCCGCCAAAGTCGCCTTTTTATTTTGTATCGCATCAGAGGTTGTAAAGTGAAGCCTTCCAGGAAATATGCAGTTGACTGGCTTTGATTCATCCCAACAATGATTAGTGAAACTGGGGTTTCAGTGTCTGTTTGGATATGTGTTTTTATATACCTGACATGGCACACCCGAGGGAGTTAAACTAGGGTCACCACTGCCTCTCAAGGGGGTGATGATAAGAAAGAGAGCTGAGTGTAGACATAGGTTCACATGTATGAGCTTTGATGGTGGGGATGTTTGGGGGTTTGGAGAAGGGTGGGTGCAAAGAAGTCTTCCCTCCAACCCCGTTAAGGTCTGCACCGAGGGATGCATTCTGTCCTTCTTGCTCACCTTGAGGGCAGGACATGCCTTTCTGCACCCTGCCAGGCTGTGTTCCCTCCCATTGTTCCCTGGTCTTGAGATGCTCTCGGCTCCTAGCAGCTCCTTCTCCATGTTTGCTGTGTGTGTGTTTGTCTTTCTGGGATGAAGTTTGTTTTTCAAGCTCTGACAGACTGGCAAGGCAAACAAGGTTGCCATTTTTGTTTTGTTTTGTTTTTATGAGCATGGCAATTTTTAGCCCTTTGAAAACAATCCTGAGACTGGGGAGGTTATAATTTGGGACGCCATGTGTACAGGCACACGCTCAAATCTTATTGTGGCTGAGAGAACGATGTGAAGGGAGGAGGTGGAAGACAGATTAATGCGGGTGATTTATCAATTGTGAAGGGACCGAGCTCTTGACAGAATTAAAAGATGAGAGAACAGAATTTTAGGGAACATTTTGAAAAATCAATTTTGAAGAATATATGTATGCCTGAATATACATATGCATATAGAATGCATAAGTACTCATTGCATCTCACATAGATACCTACCTCCTGCTCATAGATGTCAGGTTTCTGGCAATCTGGTCTTTCTGGAATCCACAGAATTAAGGAGAAGAGGGTCTCTGAGCATAGCAATTAGCTACCTCAAATCGGCTACCTCTAAGTTGTGAAATAGACATGGACACCAGTGGTGGAAAGGAGGGTGGGATGAATTGGGAGATTAGGATTGACATATACATCTTGGATGGCTCAGCGGGTAAAGCATCAGCCTGCCAATGCAGGAGGCATGGGTTCGATCCCTGGGTTGGGAAGATCCCCTGGAAGAGGAAAATGGCAACCTACTCCAGGATTCTTGCCTGGAAAGTCCCACAGACGAAGGAGCCTGGCAGGCTGTAGTCCAAAGGGCTGCAGAGTCAGGCATGACTGAGTGACTGAGCATGTTTTGCAGTTTTATCTATAAAACAAACAGATAACTAATAAGAACCTACTATGTAGCACAGGGAGCTCTACGCAGTGCTCTGTGGTGACAAAGAAGTGATACACGTATCCCTATAACTGATTCACTGTAGAGCACAAATTAACGCAACATCACAAAGCAAGTAGACCCCAATAAAAAAGACACATGGGGGACACCAAGATCTCGTCTTTGTGAATACGAGAAACAGAGTCCATAACTTGCTTCCAGTGAGAGATATGTGACAAGACAGAACCCAGAGGAAATCCAGTCTGTGTCCAGAGCCTGGGTGAGTCTAGAAGCCCCGTCCTGAGAGTGGTCGTGAGAGGAGCAGAATCTCTGAAAACGAATCAGACGCAGGTGCAGACGCCAACTTTTACATCTGGGTATCAGCAACTGAGCCTTCTGAAAGAAAGGTTATTAAGAAGAGCATCTTGTATCTGGACACAGACAGTGGTTTTTTGTGTTGTTTTTTTTTTTTGTATATATATATATACATACAGTTATGACTAATTCACTTTTTTGTATGGCAGAAATCAATACAACATTGTAAAGCAATTATTCTCCAATTAAAAAAATAAAAACAAACAAAAAAAAAACCGCTGTCTGTGTCCAGATATATATGTGTGTGTATATATATATATATATAGTTGCTCAATCATGTCTGACTCTTTGTGACCCTATGAATCATAGCCTTCCAGGCTCCTCTGTCCATGGGGATTCTCCAGGCAAGGATACTAGAGTGGGTTGCCATGCCCTTCTCCAGGAGATCTTCCCAACCCAGGAATCAAACTGGGGTCCCCTGCATTGCAGGAGATTTCTTTATTTTTTTTAATTTTTAGTTTAAATTTATTTATTTTAATTGAAGGCTAATTACGTTACAATATTTTATTGGTTCTGCCACACATCAATATGAATCTACCACGGGTGTACACGTGTTCCCCATCCGGAACCCCTCTCCCACCTCCCTCCCCGTACCATCCCTCCGGGTCATCCCAGTGCACCAGTCCCAAGCATCCTGTATTGAATCTGGACTGGTGATTCGTTTCTTATACGATATTATACATGTTTCAGCGCCATTCCCCCAAATCATCCCGCCCTCTCCCTCTCCCACAGAGTCCAAAAGACTGCCCTATACATCTGTGTCTCTTTTGCTGTCTCGCATTCAGGGTTATCGTTACCATCTTTCTAAATTCCATATATATGCGTTAGTATGCTGTATTGGTGTTTTTCTTTCTGGCTCACTTCGCTCTGTATAATAGGCTCCAGTTTCATCCACCTCCTTAGAACATTAGAACAGGAGATTTCTTTACTACTGAGCTACCAGCAAAGCCCCACCTACATGCATGTGTGTGTATACGTGTATATATCCCCTCCCTCTTGATCCTCCCCCCCATCCCACGCCCCTGGGCCGTCGCAGAGCCTCAGGCTGGGCTCCCTGTGCTGAAGAGCAGCTTCCCACTGCTGCTTCCTGCTTCACGCGTGGCAGTGTCTATGCGTCAATGCTACTTCTCCAACTTGCCCTCCGCGTCCCCTTCTGCGCCCACATGTCTGTCCTACCTCTGCATCTCCATCCCTTCCCTTCAGATACGTTCGTCTGTACTGATTCTCTAAGGATGACTGTGGCGTCACGTGTCGTTCAGAAAGAAAATTAACAATCTGTCTTAGCTTCACTTCATGTTTTTAAAATAAAGGTACTGTCCGTTTGCTGCATATTTTTCCTTTTGGACATGATTCTACGTGACAGCTCTTTAAGGGTATGAGTCATGTACGTTTGCAGTCATGTTGGTCCAAGTCTTCTTATAAGTCTTATCTTTGCCATCATCCTGATCTTTCGGTGACTAGTCAAGTTACACTTTAAAGGTGGACATCCCTGAATTCTCACAGCCACAGATCTTGGCTGGAAACTGATCACAGGACACGTCTTAAACTTTAGCAAACAGAGGAGAGTAGCTGTGAGAGTATTTAAGAGCTAAGCATGAGGAGATGATGCAAAGTACTGATCTTTGAAAGGAGCACAGGAAACAAATTGAAACCCCATCTTCCCTCTGGTCGCAGCTCACAGCTTCTGAATCCCTAAATGACATAAAGACATCTGTGAGCTTGAACACTGAATCCCTGGTTACCTAAGGATGCGGATTTGGTCTGAAATGGTGCTAAATGGCAAATCTGTGATAAACGTAAATATCAAATGTGTCATTTTGATGTATATGACCGATAATTAGATTTTCAATTACCTGTCTGTAGAAAACAGAATCTATAGTGCAAGAAGTTTGGTTCAATTATCTCAAGTGGTGCTGTGACAGTCTCCAAACCATCATGGAAAAAAAATAGTTCTTATAATTCTACCATTGTTTATAAGAATGTACAGCATTTCTGGTAGGGATTGGGTGTTAGAAAACCAAACACACACAGTATAAGACTAACATGAATAAACAGAGTTGAAAGCTGAAGCTCCAATATTTTGGCCAACTGATGCGAAGAGTTGACTCATTGGAAAAGACCCCGATGCTGGGAAAGATTGAAGGGAGGAGGAGAAGGGGATGACAGAGGATGAGATGGTTGGGTGGTATCACTGACTGAATGGACATGAATCTGAGCAAACTCTGGGAGACAGTGGGGGACAGAGGAGCCTGGAGTGCTGTAGTTCATGGGGTTGCAAAGAGGCAGACATGATTTAGTGACTGAAGAATAGCAAAGCTCTTAGAAGGCACAGGCTGTGTATGTACACCTCTTATCCAGCACCATGGGCTTTACTCTGGAACATCTAGTTACATGAAGTCTTTTGAATAAGTACTTAATTAGCTACTGAAGTTAGCTCTGGAGAAAAATCCCCTCCTCTTTTATTTTAAACCTTATTCTGTTTAAGCTTTCTTTGGTGCCAATGAACAAACAGTAGTTAAGCAACATCGGTCAATTAATCAGGACCAACTCCTCAATTACTTGGGGGTGACTATTGCTGATACTGATATGAGAATGATATTAACTGCAGTGAGAGGGTATATGTTATGTCCCTTCTCTATCCTAAGCTGTGTAGTTTAAGTTAGAAGGTACAGATAGCTGGTATTCTATAGAACATACTTATTTTCCAATATGAATGTCATATCCATGATAAGAAAGAAGAAATTGGACTGTCGAGCGTATTTTGGAATGTGATCATGGGAGGGAAGCAGAGCATAATATGGAGGTGTTAAATGGCAGATCTGTGATAAATATAAATATCAAATGTGTTATTTTGATGTATATGAGCGATAATTGGATTTTAAATTACCCATCTATAAAGAACAGAATCTATAGTGCAAGAAGTTTAGTTATGAAAATAATTATAAGGAAACTCTCTGTCGGCCTTACATACAATTTAAAAATACATGCACATATATATCGGGAACATTCAAAGTTTCCATTTCCCACCCCCAGACTTCTCAATAAAGTTATTGCAACAAGTTTGTAAGGCATGAAATGAAATCTGTCTTAACCTCTATCTGTTGGTGAAGAGTGAGGATCAGATCAGAATTTCCAACCAATGTTGCAGTCTCTAAACTCTTGTTACTGATGCTTTGTTCAACAGCAGCTTCACGGGCCTATAGGGGCTCCGAGGAAAGTCACAACCTTGTCACAAAAAGAAAAGATCATATATACAAGCATGCATTTATTCATCCTTTTGTTTCTTTATGCAGGACCCATTTGTTGACCATTAGGTACATGCACCCTATAACATTTTCAATGATGTATTTATTCCTCACGACAACTCTGTGGGGAGAGATACCAGTGTTTCAGGTCGAAGGAAATTGCCTTAGATAATTTGAGAATCTTGGTTAAAGGCATATAGCTTTGAAACGGTAAACCTGAGATTATTTTCTATGCACAAAGCTTCTTATAGGCACTTTGAAACAGAAAATTCTGCCACCAAAGATTCTGGTCATCTCCAGAAGATTTGACTTTAATGTTTTGGCTGAGTTTATGCTTGTTTATTCATGGGGCTTCCATGCTGGCTCAGATGGTACAGAATCTGTCTGCAAAGTAGGAAACCCAGGTTCAATCCCTGGGTGGGAAAGATCTCCTGGAGAAAGGCATGGCAACCCACTCCAGTACCCTTGCCTGGGAAGTCCCATGGACAGAGGAGCCTGGCGGGCTACAGTCCATAGGGTCACAAAGAGTCGGACACAACTGAAGCAACTTAGCATGAAAGCATGCGTGTTTGGTTACGGAGAGTCTCTGGTGGCTCAGTGGTCAAGAATCTCCCTGCAGTGCAGAAGATGCAGGAGACTTCAGTTTGATCCCTGGGTTTGGAAAATTCCCTGGAGAAGGACGTGCAACCCACTCCAGTGTTCTTGTCTGGAGAATCCCATGGACAGAGGAGCCTGATGGGCTACAGTCCAAAGAGTAGCAAAGAGTCAGATACAACCAAATTGACTGTGCATGCGCACAGGTAACTTTATTAAATTCTGTTATATACATTACTAGTAGCTTAAAACTGAGTTTTGGTAAGCATAACCTCTAAGTTTATGTGAATTCAGTCAAGATATCTTAAACGCTAATGGTGCTCTTATTTGTGTTTTGTTCAATGCAAGCCTTGAAGCCTTTATAATGGATAGTGTTTACTTCTGGTGAGAATAAATGAAAACACAGTAAAATACCTCCAAATGTTTTTATGGGCAAGCTATACTGAACTATCATTTGGACAATGGGTGATGAGAATTTTACATAGATTCTTATCAAATGTGTATGTGCAGATCCCAAATTGGAAATAAAGAAGAAGAAAAAAAAAACCACAAGTGCAATGCCAACAAAAGTTTATCCAATTTTGCACTCATGACATCTAAGATGAGAAAAATGAAAACAGAAAGCTTTTAAATACAGTTTTCTAAAAATACCTAAGAATATGAGATTTATGCCTATATCAAACCTAAACCATAGGAAAAGACATGAAGGAAAATATTGGCACGTTCCTGGAATATGTGGCAACGTGACATCAACTGGGAATCGATTATGTGGAGGAGAGTGACAGAGAGTATGAAACCCCATTCTGTCAATATTTCTATAAGTTTTTTTTTTTAACAGATTTTATACACTTCCCTGATTCTAGCAACACATTTTAGCTTGTCATTCTAATAGAGTTGGTGAAATTGAACAATAACATTGAGTGGAAATGTTGAAAGAGATAATCAAATTGATAATGTGATATAAAAATGGAGGTGAAAAACATCATTTCAAAGGAAGAGATTGTCATAATCTTATGGCCAATATGCTGCAGCATGAGAAACACTATGGAGATAGAAGTGTATGACATGGGATTTAGCATTCTGGATAGTAAGGTGAAAGGCAATTTATAAAGTACTGTTTACACGTGGCAAGATATTATTGTAAAGTTAAACCAAATTATCACTTATTATACCTAATGTAATAATATAAGGATCTCCATCTTGAATTCTCTTCTAAGGAAAGATAACCAGCTGTTTGAAATACCAGATCATTATTGTTTCCCATCAGAATGCAGTCAGTCGTATGGAGTGAGAAGAAAAGAAGCATTTAAAGAGAATGAGAATTGAATGCTGACCGCTCACTCCTGGGTCCTGCAGTGCACTGTTACCTTGTTGAGGCAGAGATAACGGTTAACCTATCTGCATATACTCAGTACTCCATGTAGCATGCAGGCTAAAAGAGGTCTCTAAAGATGTGGAGTGAGTGAGTGAATGAATGAATGAAGCATCGAAGCATGCTTTTGCAAAACTGCGAACATGGTAGATGATCTTAGGAACTGTCTGGAAGATGCAAATCTTGTAACCTGGATTATTTCAAGTAGAAAGCACTCCCACGGTGCCAACGTGTTTTGTGATTGTTGCTGCCATGTTTGTGACCTCCTCTGATTTTCAGAGACTCCTGGTCTGTGTTTGTCTCCTTACAGTTTGTGTACTATGCCTTTTGCTTGCTCTGACTTCACTTAATTAACTTTTCTCTGAGTCTGGCCATGAGGTGCTCTCATGTGGAATGAGAATGTAGCTTAGCGTGAATCCCTACCTATATGAAACCATACTGATCTGTTGAATAAATATTCCTCCTTGGAACCCCAAAGACACCCATTGTTTTCACCTGTAATTGGCTGCTCTGCTTCACTTACGCTTACTCATTTACTACTTCATCATCTCGGCTGTTTACTCTGTCATGATTAATGGTGCCTGTGGTAACTTGTTTTAGCTATTAGGTTCATAGCAAAGAATTCAGAAGTTCTTATAAGCTAGTGACCCTCAAAGGTGAATCTGAAAGTTATAAAGGCCTTAAAGGGAGGCTCAAGAGGAGGTTTCTTGTAGGTGCACGACCCTGCCCTTGACTGTCCTGCTACTCACACACTCACATGGTGTGATGTGCTACCAGACAGTGTCCACTGAATGCTATCCCGCTGACCTCACAGCACCAGGGCCAGTCCAGTGAACACAGTCCTAAAGGAAGAAGCCTTGGGCAGGAAGCCAGACTGTGTCTCAGCTGTGCCACTGACCAGTGTGATCAGCTAGGGCAAACCATTCCCCACTTTGGAAAGTCACATGGAGCCTGGAATTGGATGGAATAATTTCAGGCATATTCTAATCCACCCCAATTGCATTGTTTGCCGGGTTTCACTGTGGGGCTAAAACGCTGCTAGTTCAGCAAAAGTGCGATCAAAACTGGGATCACTGAGGGAACAGAGAGTCCCACGACGATCTCTGATACAATAATGGGCAGATTATGTTGAATCTGGACAAATGTCAGAATCATTAGAAGCTCGGTGCCGACCCCTCAACCTCCTGGCCCTTCTATTAGTTGTAATGCCCAGGAGCCCTTCCTGGAAGCAGTGTGCTTTCCACGAGCACGTGTTTGCAATGATCTGGAATGGAAGCCATTGCACTGGGAGGCAGCAAGCAGGATCCAGATGCCACCTGCCTTCCACTCAGCGTGATCATGGGGCATCTGTGCTTTCGTGGTCTCCACTTACTTTGTGAAGACACAGCTTCTAACTTTCATCATCTGTTTGCTGATAGAGAAGCTGACGGGTTGGCCTGGAGAACTCATCCATCATTTCTGGGGAATTTAAGCTGACGGGACCCCAGTTTATCTGACATAATGGTGGGAGAACAGAGCTCTGAGCCGGCACCCTCGCTGGCCTGCAGGGAAGGCTAACAGGAGGTCACAAGGCTTGAGTTCCAGAGCCTGTGGGGGCAGGACTCCAGGACTGAAGTCCACACTGGAGTTGCCCAGCCCCCTTTGAAGCCCACTCCATGACAAGTCCATCAGGTGTCCTGGGATGGCCTTTCTCTCTTTTCTCTAAAGAACCAGGGTGGAGGGCTCCTAAGACCATCCATTACTCCCAGAGGTCCTTGGAGCCTTCTGTGATGATAGCCAGAATGACTTGCCATTCACAAAGGCTTCCTTGAAATCTTATCCCATTATCTTTTTCACTTTAAATTTTCAGCTGAAAGAGAATGAGCATCGCTGAGGTGGTGATTTCATTCATTCTCATCAGGGAGGTCCAACAGGCTCTGCTGGTTCCACTTGGAGGCATGGGGAGTCTGCCCTGGTCTGTGGAGAAGGTTCTGCTTGGAGCTAACACACTCCTTTAACTTTTACAAATTGTTCTCCTTATTGGCCCATCAGAAATGACGCTTATTGAATTTTCTCCGGGTAGTCTCTCTACCTGTGACATCTTTCCTGATGGAACAGGAGATTTACTCCAGATCACTGATTCTGCCACTGGAGACAGGCATGGCTGATAGTCCAAATTTGCCAGTGGGACCCCCAGCCTTCCCTCCACACTCCCACTCTGCATTGAGTCAGCATCTCCCAGGGCCCAGCACCTTACCCCATGGACTGAGGTACACCAGGCTTCCCTGGCCTTCACTGTCTCCTGGAGTTTGCTCAAGCTCATGTCCATTGAGTCAGTGATGCCATCCAACCATCTCATCCTTTGTCTCCCCCTTCTCCTTCTGCCCTCAATCTTTCCCAGCACCAGGGTCTTTTCCCATGAGGTGGCTCTTCACATCAAGTGGCCAAAATACTGGGGCTCCCAGTAGGTATAATGTTAATATATATATATATATATATTTATGTTTATATATATATATTTATGTTTATATATATATTTATGTTTATATATATATATATTTATGTTTAAAACAAAGTGGATTTAGAAAGTTTGTTGTCATATTTACTAGATTGCTTATGGCAACCCACTGCAGTACTCTTGCCTGGAGAATCCCGTGGATGGAGGAGCTTGGTGGGCTACATTCCACCCGTGGCAGAGTCAGACACAACTGAGCGACTTCACTTTCACTTCTAATGAAAAAATACACAGGAAGACAGTGTGTTTGCCACATCTTTCGCAAGGACAGCTTGGTGTAACGTCCAGATGATGGTCTGGTGCCTGCCTCAGAGATACCCCAGGGGCAGGGTAGGTGGGCATGTTTCCTTGAAGAGCTGACAGGGAAGGAAGGGCTGTCTTGTTGGTTTACCGTGAGCTGACATCCACCCCTGTGAGCGTGACTTGCAGTTCCCTCCTTGAAAGAAAGGCCCAGGCCCATCAGGAGACCCACCACGTGCAGGCAAGGTGTGTGCTGTCTGCGTGTGCCTGTCACAGTTGTGTCCTTTGTGTGTGTGTGTGCACCTTGGGCTTCTCCCTCCAGAGGAGAAGGGACTTGACGCATACGAGGGAAACTGAGGCTCGGAGAGGCCCAGGACCTTCCCGGGTCCGCAGCTGGGACAGGCCGGGCCGTCCCTCCTCGGACTGCTTCCTTCAAGGTGCGCTTCTCACATGTTATCACACACAGCTCCAGGTGAGGGAGTTCACACTACCCTGGGCCGTTCTGTCTCTGCAGAAGGATATTTTGAAAACGTGCACCGTTGTTGTGTCTATACTCCTTCCCGACAGGCTCAGGCTCTGGCTGGTGGCCAATGCCGTGGACGGTCCTGCCAGGCCGTGTCCACAGCTGCTCCCAGGGTGGCACCTGGCTGAGGAAACAGGCACCGTCTCCCAGCCCAGCCATCTGGTCGCTCGTACCTGGAGGGAGAGACCCAGGCCGCAGGCCTGAGAGCCTGTCCCCCGAGCCCCTCAGAAGACACAGCTGGGACCACCCTCCCCACCTGGAGCCTGAGCCGGCCAGGGCCACGGTCAGCCTGATCCCGCCCTCTGCCTCCGTCCGGAGTCTGCCCCTCAAGTCCCTGCCGCTGGAGCCTCAGCAGGGCATCATTCTTCGGGCAAACTCTGAAAACGCTCAAGCTGAATAAAACTGTCATCGTTCACGGTTCCTTCTCTTCTTTCTCTGCCATCTGGAGCCTCAACCTGTCCGGCTTGCGAGCCCAGATCTGCGTCCTGTCGGCTCCTGTCAGTCGTCTGCTGAGCCTTCTCATGGGTGGTTCTCCCCCGAGAAGGGATTTGCTGGCTATTTCGGTCCCCTCCCCTGCACGCCGGCGCCCTGAGAAGCTCCTCGCAGCAGCCTGGCTCCCCGGGCACCTCTGCACCTCCCCGCTTCTCCATCTGCTCAGAGGATATTCCTGCCTCTCTGCACTGAGGTAGGGCCGGGCGGGGCCTGCGGGTGCCAGCGGCTGCCTTCTCTGAGCATCACCACTGACACCCTGTCCATCCCAGCGGCCAGGAGGCCATCTGAACTGGGGCTTTCCTACATTTAAACTTGAGGAACAACTGAAAATAGATTAGGATCCAACCTTAACATATGTTTTTAAAATAACGAAAGGAAAACAAGTGGACAAAGATAAAAAACACACAGCAAAATGCTCCTGATCCTAAAGGGTTAAGGCTTTGAGCTACAGATATGCTACCAGTGTGCACAAATCATTGTGTCCTCGTGCAGAGAGAGACAGGTGTATGGGTCAAATCGTGTCCCCTAGAAAGAGTTATTGAAGTCCTAACTGCTAGGACCTCAAAATGAGATATTGGAAACAGGGTTGTTGATATAGATTTAATTGGTTGAATTAAAATAAGGCCATCAAGTAAATGGGCCCTTAATCCAATATGATGTGTCCTTATAAGAGGAGGGGAGATTTGGACTCAGGCACAGAGAGGAGACCATGTGAAGACATGGGGAACAAACTGGAAAATTGAGATGGACGTGTGTACACTTCTATATATAAAATGGATAATCAACAAGGACCTACTACATAACACAGGGAACTCTACTCAATACTCTGTAATGGCCTATCTGGGAAAATAATTTATAAGAGAGTGGATCTATGTACATGTGTAACTGATTCTCTTTGCTCTATTGCAGAAACTAATACAATATTGTCAACCACCTATTCCCCAATAAAAATTAAAAACAAGAAAAAAGAAAGGGCACAGGCAGAAGGTGGATTTGTACCGACAGAGGCTGAGATGCACATGAGGCATCACAGCTCAGGGAAGCCTAGAGCTGCCACAGCTGGTAGAGACAAGGGGAGTCCTTTGCAGGCCTCTGTGAGAGACCTTGGATATGCAGATGAAACCACCCTTACGGCAGAAAGTGAAGAAGAAATGAAGAGCCTTTTGATGAAAGTGAAAGAGGAGAGTGAAAAAGTTGGCTTAAAGCTCAACATACAGAAAACAAAGATCATGGCATCTGGTCCCATCACTTCATGGCAAATAGATGGATAAACCGTGGAAACAGTGGCAGATTCTATTTTTTGGGCTCCAAAATCACTGCAGATGTTGACGGCAGCCAAGAAATAAGAAGACACTTACTCCTTGGAAGAGAAGTTATGATTAACCTAGACAGCATATTAAAAAGCAGAGACATTACTTTGTCCACAAAGGTCCATCTAGTCAAGGCTATGATTTTCCACTAGTCATGTATGGATGTGAGAGTTGGACTGTAATGAAAGCTGTGTGCCAAAGAATTGATGCTTTCGAACTGTGGTGTTGGAGAAGACTCTTGAGAGTCCCTTGGACTGCAAGGAGATCCAACCAGTCCATCCTAAAGAAAATCAACACCAAATATATATTGGAAGGACTGATGCTGAAACTGAAGCTCCAATATTTTGGCCACCTGATGCGAAGAGCTGACTCATTGGAAAAGACCCTGATGCTGGGAAATATTGAGGGCAGGAGGAGAAGGGGGCGACAGAGGATGAGATGGTTGGATGGCATCACCCGCTCAATGGACATGAATTTGCACAACCTCCTGGAGACAATGAAAAACAGGGAAGCCTGGCATACAGCCGTCCATAGGGTCACAAAGAGTCAGACATGACTTAGTAACTGAACAACAGCAACAGGCAGTGAGCTTGTTCTCTAAATGCAAACACACTAAAGAAAGACTCTGTGAGCAGAGTGAAATAACAGCATCTACTCACTCAAAAGAAATCTCACCAGAACCCAAGCAGGTTGGCCCCCTGAGCTTGGACTTTCAGCCTCTGGAACTGCAAGAAATACATTTCCGTTGTTTAGGCCAGCCAATCTAGGGCATTTTGTTATGCCAGGCAGAGCTGACTAAGACAGTCATCATTCTCTTGAAACCAGATGTCTCCATGTGCATGTCTACACATTGCTCCTGAGAGCCCCTGCAGCACTCGCTCTGAGCCGAACAGAGCTTTATCAGGGGACATGTTCACAGAAGCTCCTGAGTACCTGCTCTCTTCCAGCCACCGGGTTAGGTGCCAAGGACCCTGAGGCGAGCCCACAAATGAGAGTCCCTGCCTTGTACTGGGAGTTAGACAGTGATCTAAGTTGAATGCCAGGTGTCCTCCACTATGTGCCAAGGACCCTGAGATGAGCCCACAGACTAGAGTCCCTGCCTCATGCTAGGAGCTGGACAATGATCTACGCTGAATGCCAGGTGTCTTCCAACATGTGTGCTGGGAAAGGACAAGAGCACAGGAACTCCTTACTCAGTCTGCCTTACTGATGGAGAAATAATCAAGAATACCCAGTCTTTTAAAAATGGTTTAGGGGTATACGAGAGTTTCGACCGACAGAAAGTTCAAGAACAGAGTCCCCAAGATCATCCTTACTTCTGACACCATCTGCAAGGTTGGGGAGAATTCCCAAAACTACCTTCAGTGTCAGTGATTTCCTAGAAGGAATCAGAACTCACTGATAGATGTTATCCTTGTATAGTTTATGGAAGAGAAGGAATGCAGAGTATAATCAGTGAAGGGGAAAGATGCACAAGGCAGAGTCTGAGAGGGTTTCAAGGTAAAGCTCCCATTCCCCTCTCCCCATGGATGCAGAATGTGTTACCTCCTGATATGGATACATGACAAGACACAGGGAGTGTTGTCAACAAGGTAAGCTACCTAAGCCCCAGGTTCAGAGCTCTCACTGGTGCTTAAGTAACCATAACTGATTGATTGCCCCTAGATTTAATCTCAGCTTCCAGATTCAGGGTTACTCTGTGGTCCAAAACTCCACCTACATCTCATGGTTTTCTTCATGTGTGGCTAGTTTCCATCCTAAGGTGTAGCTGGCCCACCCTCAGGCCAGACTCTTCACTGATCGATGATGGTCCTATCAAACATGACAGATTACCTTCTAGAAGTCAAAGGCAAAGGCCACACCTATCTTTGTGTATGTGTGTTCAGTTGTGTCTGCCTCTGCAACCCAATGGACTGTAGCCTGCCAGGCTCCTCTTTCGTGTTCTCCAGGCAAGAATAATGGAGTGGGTTAGTGTTTTCTTCTCCAGGTGATCTTCCCGGCCCAGGGATCAAACCCAGGTCTCCTGCACCTATCTTTGGGCAAGACCAAATTCTTTACTCCAAGAGAACATTGTAAGAGCCCATAGTTATAGTGTTCAGGAAAAATTTGACATAGCCTGAAGAACACAATGTGGTGGAAATAATAGTATATTCAGTGCCAGACAGACCAGGATTTGAGGTGGAGGTCAGCCCGTTGCCAACTGAAAATTCTAGACTGGCCACTTCATTTCTCTGAACCTCAGTTTCTCATCTACAAACTGGAGAAAATGTTTCTACATCAAATTGTGAGATTTGCTTAGAAGCTGATTTTTAAGTGTCTACCATAGTTCCTGGCACCAAACAGGTGGCTAAATAAACAACCTTTCCCTCCCATTTCTTTCTCTCTTTCTGCACCTTACTCCTCCCTGACAAGAAGGGGCTGCTGAGTAGGCAGACACCTCTTCTCGATCTAACAGCTTGCTCCTGCCTCCAGTAGGATGGTTCTAACAGGAGAGAGCACTTTTTTTTTTTTTTTAAACACACACTTTAAAAAAATCCACTCTCCCGTGCTATGTTAGTGATTTCAACAGCTGTGAGTCAAAAGAAACGATCACAGGGTGTGATTTCCATGGCAACTGCCATGGTTACGGAGGAGAAAGGAAAGGAGCGGGGGAGACTGTCTTGCTGTCCACTTTCCTCCCGTGATGTCCACCCAGTGTCCCTCCACTCTCCCTCCGGAAGGATGACCTGCTTGCCACTTTTACTGAAATCAACTTTGAGTGATGTTGCTGGGCCACTAAGAGGAAGACTTGGAAGGCTCTGGTTTTCCCCTGCCTGTTCTCTCAATTTAGAAAACCAACAATGAGATGAATCACTTCAAGTGGTGATGGCTTTCTCACAGGATCTGGATGACCAGCTACCGAGAATGTGGAAGGGCATGGGGAGTGGGCCCGTGGGCGAGGCTTGGGGTGGAGAGCTTGAGGGGGTGGTCTTGTTGAGTTGGAGGTGTGACTCAAGTACGTATTAAGGCTCATCCCACCTCAGTCAAGAATGATCATTTTCAGGCCAGCACCTACGCCCGTAGTAGGATAAGTGCAATAGAATGGATGAAGAAGCAACCGCTACTTCCCGGAGGTTAGGTGCTCATGAAGTAGGCACAAAATGTGACTATTTACCTGTTTGAGATATTTAGCGTTAAAAAAAAAGATGGATGTAGAAATGTTTTAAGTCTAGAAAGGATGTCAGGACATTATGCAACTCGGAAGAACGTGGGAACCTATCAACCATCATGAAAGCATCTACTGTGCTTAAAAAGGCTCAGCATCGGCTCCACGAGGATTCAGAAAATTGATGTTGCCCCGAAGACTTCCATGAACTGGCCTCTGCTTACTCTTCTTTATTTATCTATGTGCTTGTTTTGCCTGTGCCGGGCCTTCAGTGCTACCCACATGGACTTTCTCTAGTTGCATAGAGCAGGGCCTCCTCTTTACTGTGATGCACGGGCTTCTCATTGCGGCGGCTTCCCTTGTGGTTCACAGGCTCTAGGGCACAGGTTCAGGAGTTGTGGCCCACAGGTTCGGTTGCCCCCACGGCATGTGGAATCTTCCAGAATCAGGGATCAGATCCATGTTCCTGGCATCGGCAGGTGAATTCTTAACCACTGGGCCACCTGCTCCCTCTTTTTTAGGGCCGCATGCTTTCTCGCCTCTTTGCTTCTACATGTAACTTTTCCCCTTTTTTCCATTTTATCTGAAATGAAATGGCGACAAGCAATACCACCACCTTCTCTCAAGTGTCACGTCTTCTAAAGTGCTAGCTTAAGCATCTCTCATTTGCAAAACATTCCTCATTCCTCTAGGTAGCCTTGGACCCCTGTCCCTACAACAGATGTTCTCAACCTATTCTACTTAACCTCTGCATAACCAACTGCCACTGCCGACATCTCCAGTGTCACCTCCTCCCTGAGGTTCCATGGTTTTCCCAGGAGGCACTCCTGTCACACTTGATCTGACTCCTTAATACGATCTCTCATGTGGATTCATTTATGTGTGTCTTAGTCACTGTTGCAACACAGAGAGTTGTGTCCAACTCTTTGCAACCCTGTGGCTTCTCTGTCAATGGGATTCTCCAGGTAAGAATACTGGAGTGGGTTGCCATGCTCTCCTCCAGGGGATCTTCCCAACCCATGGACTGACAATGGGTCTTCTACATTATAGGCAGATTCTTTACCATCTGAGCCACCAGGGAGGCCCAGATTGGTTTATGCAGAGGCCCTAATTCCATTGCCAGCCTATTATTTTTGAGAATGAAAATAGATGCTTGACTTACTGTTGTATGTCCTTAATGTCTGGCACCTGATAAGAAAATAATTATTTGTTCAAAGATATAGCAATTTTGCAAGAGTATATGTGGAATAAAAGCTGGATGAGTGATACAGTTTTATCAAAGGATAGACATTTTACAGTTGTTTATATAGAGGAAATTTTATATTCGTTGTACTTGCATAAGACAAAATTCCTATGGATGCCTTAACAGAAAACTTCAGGCTGAGTGGCTTCAAACATTAGAGATTTCGTCTCTCACAGTCCTGGAGGCCAGAGGTCTGAAAGCAGTCCCAGCTACTTGGCAGGCTGAGGCTGGAGTGTCACTTGAGCCCCAGAGCCCTGGGCTCTAGTGTGCTATGCCAATTGGGTGCCTGCACTAATTTCAGCATCAGTATGGTGACCTGCTGGGAACTGGGGGGCCATGGGGTTGCCTAAGGAAGGGTGAACCTGCCCACATTGGAAACTGAGCTGGTCAAAATTCCCGTGCTGATCAGTAGTGGGATCGTGCCTGTCAATAACCACTGCACTCCAGCCTGGGCAACATATAAAGTGTTTGTAGGAGCATGCTCTCTCAGTTCAGTTCAGTTCAGTCACTCAGTCGTGTCCACTCTTTGCCACCCCATGGACTGCAGCACGCTAGGTCTCCCTTTCCATCACCACTCCCAGAGTTTACTCATACTCATGTCCATTGAGTCAGTGATGCCATCCAACCACCTCATCCTCTGTTGTCCCCTTCTCTGTCTTCTTCTGACTGGCATGGACACTAATCCCATCAAGGGGACCCCTCCTTTATGATCTCTAATCCTAACTACCTCCCAAAGGTCCCACCTCCACATCCATCACAATGGAGGCTTGGGCTTCAACATAGGGACTTGGTGGGGAAGAGGGGGGATATAAAATTCCATGTGCAGCAATGGTTTCGTCTGAGGTGACCTGGAAAGCTTTGTGCAGAAGTAAGACTGGGAGTGAGAGGGCGGTGGAGAAGGGCACTGAGGTCAGGGCCAATCTGCTAAAGGCCGTGTGGGTGTCAGTTTATCCCTCCCATCTTGGCATAGCTAGCTAGATGGTATGCAGAAACTTGATCTGGCATCACGGACAAGGCCAGTGGGATGCTCTCCAGGACTGAACACCACTAGGCTGACACTCTCACACCTGAGCCCGAGTCAGCCCTATCTGGAGACAAATGTTCTGGCCTGGGCCCAGCCCCACAGTATCTGACTTGGTAGGTCTGGAGAAAGGCCTGGAGCCTGTACTTCTTCTTTTTTTTTTTTTTTAATTTTATTTTTAAAATTAAAGTATAGTTGATTTACAATGTTTGTTGTACAGCAAAATGATTTAGCTACATACACACAAATATATATATGTATTTTTTCATATTCTTTTTCATTATAGGTTATGCCAAGATATGGAATATAGTTCCCTGTGCTCCCCTTGAGTCTGCACTTCTGATAGGTTCTGGGTGATGCTGGTGTGGCTGGTCTAGGTCCACGTGGTAAGAACCACTGTGCTGAGTAAGATCCCCAAGACCCTGCAGTCCTGCATGGTTGATATTTCCCCGGGAGGCACCAAAGCCTGACTGTCCTGAGCACACGATACCAGTGTGGATGGGCAGCCTTGCAACTCCATGTCACACCCAATTTCTCAAGCCCTGGGAAAGCAGGTCGAAGTATATCTGGCATTTTGAAGTCCTTTAGCTGAAAGATGCACGTGCCTTTTGATCACTGCTAACGTGTTAGTAAGTAGTTTGGTGATGAGAATCTCCTAACATACAGAAGTGCAGTGGAAAAGTCCTGGGCTTTTTAGTATTGAGAAGTAAGAAGGGAAACATGGCCATGGCCATTTCTTATTAATACAGGTAGATAGGGAGCTAGATAATATTTATTGATCAGTAAAATACATCAATATATAGAGATGAATATTGCATATAGGGCTTCCCCGGTGGCTCAGCTGGTAACGAATCTGCCTGCAATGCGGGAGACCAGGGTGTGATCCCTGGGTTGGGAAGATCCCCTGGAGAAAGGAACAGTTACCCACTCCAGTATTCTGGCCTGGAGAATTCCATGGACTGTATAGTCCTTGGGGTAGCAAAGAGTCAGACACGGCTGAGAGACTTTCACTTTGACTTCACTTTCATAGGACCATAAGAAACAGCAAAGGCACCATGGGGGCAGGTGGCAGAACAGGTGCAATGATCCCAGAGTTAAAGCTGGAGCTCAGCAAGACGTCTCAGATGGCAGGGAGGTGGAGACACAGATGGAACACAGGGCGACATGGTTAAATTAAGGCTGAGCGTTGGGCTGGCCGAAGCACTATGTGAAGACCTGGGCTCTCCCCTGCACGTGTTTTATTGGTGAAAAATTCCCTGAGGAAAGTGATTTAGGACACAACGTCCATCATGCCAGGTGCTCAGAAAGGTTTGCTTGTACAGATTCAGAGGTAACTTCGTTACAGTCCTTTGGTTTCTTTCAAAAGCTTGGTAATTGTTTTCAAGAACTTCTCATGCATTCACTCAATAAATATTTCCTGAATGCCTTCTATGTTATAGTTACTGCAAAGGCTGTGGTTTAAAAAATGCCATGGTAAAAAAAAAAAAAAATGCCATGTTGTCTCCATCACAGGGCCTACTGTGGAATAGGTAAATAGAAGTTAACCAAGAATCCCCCATCTAGGTGAACCGACCACCTGCTTGTGGAGGATGGCCATGTGAGATAACAAGGTATAAAAGAGAAATCTCACCCAACCAGGAAGTTGGAGAGAAGGTTAGTGAACTATGCCGTATGCCCTGAGACCACAGCAGTGACTAGGATGCAACTCATGCAGAAGCAGTATTTTGTCTTCACACTTGGAGTAGGAAGTCCCATTTTATCCTCCCAGTGACCCTGGAAGGTGGAGGGTGTTATCACTGATTTAGAGGAGGAATCTGAGGCTAAGGGTCACAAACCAGGAAGCAGCAAATTGGACTCATACCCTGGTCTTTGGTGAGTCCTGATCTGTCTTGACGACCTCATCATTATTTTTGTTTGAGAGTAGTGACTTGGGGTGACAGGTGTCCGAACTAGAAGCGATCTTAAAAGAAGAGATCATTGTGTCTCATGTTTTGTTTGGAAATGAAAGACCTGAGATCAGAGAAGAGACTTGCATCACAGATGGAGTCTGGGACAGACACAGGGCGATTTCCTGCCTCCATGTTGGTGTCCTCTGTGGCCCAGCCCGCTTCCTCAAGGCCCCTCCACTCATCCCAGGCTGCACTGTTCCCCACCTGCAGCCATGCCCATGCAGAGGCACAGGTAACTTTCAAACTTCCACAAGCCTGGGTTTCGCCTAGAGGACTAGTTCAAAGGTTGCTGGGCTCTACTCCCAGAGTTTCTGATTGAGCAGGTCTGAGTGGGGCTGAAAAATTGCATGTCTAAGAAATTCCCAGGTGATGCTGGCCCTGCTGGTCCAGGACCACACTCTGAGAACTAGCCACTGAGCCAGAGCACAGAAAACACCTGTGGTGAAAGTGATTCCCGTTTTGAAACTGACAGACCCAGAAGTGCCTTGAATACTCTCCTTAGGTAACTTGCTTATCAAAGCCCCCTGCTCCTTCTCACCATCCTCTCTCATCCTGGAATGGCAAATCCTTTCCTGTATCCCAATCCCATCTACCCTTTAATATCCAATTCGAATGGTACTTTCTGCTGGAAGCATCCATCGTACTTCTTCTCCCAGCTGGAATCTGAGCTACGCTGAACTTGGGAGGCCTCTTGTCAGTCTCAGCATCAGTTTCCCCACAGTCTTCCTATTACAATCATCGGCTCACAGAGACGACACCTGATCTATTTCTGTGTCTTACATAGTGACCTCCACCCTCCTAGCACAAACTAACTCTTCCGTAGACACGTATTCAGTGGCGATATTAAACCTTGAAGAGCATTTAACCACACATTTTCACGTTTCATATTCCTTAAAGGCTTATGAAGCTGTTTGAGCAGGAATATTGCCCCCTTATTTTTAGAACAGGAAAAAGAGGACACACGTAGAGAGATTGCAAATGACACTGAAGGACCATCACTGCGCCATCTTGGGTCCTGGCAAAAAAATAACTGATGCATTCTGGAACTCTCTTGGTGGTCCAGTGGTTAAGACTCTGTTCTTCCAATGCAGCCAAAAACAACAACAACAACAAAAACAAAACAAAAGGTAATTGGTGCGTTCCAATGGAATAGCAAGCAGAGTTGAAGAAGGGATGGCTTACAATGATGTGGGCAGTGTTTAGAGAAAATAAGGAGGAAACAGGTCCTGAGATGGGAAGCTGTACCACTCTGGAGAAGACACTAAACCCTAGAGAAGGCACCATGTGGAAAGAGCCCCCTGAGAAGAACTCTGGGCCCTGGTAGAGGGAGTTACCCCACTGCAGAAACCTGCCAGGAAGGGAGGTGGAATCCCCCGACCTCACCATCCACCCCTCATCCTCATCTCTCACCCCCACCTCCCAATTGTCAAACTCAGTGGAAGGCAGAAGATGAAGGCCTCAGCTGCAAGCTCACATGCACCAGTCTGCATAGTGCAGAGTGGAGAGAAAGAGGGCTGGGTTTGAAAGGGCTGAAGGAAGACATCCCAGGCATTGATTCCAACCTGCAGGGTTTTTTTTTTTTTTTTTTTTAAATTTTGCATTTTCTCTTCAACCCTGCTGCTTCTACAGACTCATCAATCTTCCTGTTAAAAATGTCTACTCTGTAGAATGTAGATGGTTTATTGATAAAGACAGGGCAGTTTAATTAAATTTTAGATGGAATTGCTTCAGAAAAAGGCTCACTTTAGAATCACACTTTCAAACAAACTTTCTGCTTTATGATCGCTAGTTTCTTTAAAAAAAAAAAAGTCAACAAACCATAACACTGAAAACATTGTTTCATGCTATCTTATTACAAACTGCCTCCCTGAGCAGATTGCACGTTTACACTCTGTGGTAGAACTTAACATACACTGGGATGATGGTAAAAAAAATGAAATGAATTTTCAACAAATAATCAAGGATGCAGTTTCAAAAGACTAGTGGAATTCTTAGTAGAATAATCTTTTTTTTTCCTAAGTCATGTATATTTTATGAGTCTGAAACAACTGATTCCAATAAGTCTTTGGGCTATGGAAGCAGAGTAGGAACACAAAGTAACGTAGCATAGCATAATATATGAAGCAATCATTCAAACGTAGCTTGCAGTACACACGTCAATAAACTTCCGCTGTATTGAAGTCAGTGAAGTATAGGAGATATTCAAGCAGAAGATGTTTATTCAATGCAGTATAAAAAAAATCCATTTTTCTTCAGCTTGCCAAATGTGCCTGAGAGTTATTACTAATTTATCATGAAAAAACAACCGCTGGTGCGGTATAAGCAAGGAAAACTGGGTAATTTCTCATCTTGCTGTTTTGGACTTGAACGAGATGCCAAGTTGTTGTTGTTCAGTTGCTAAGTCATGTCCGACTCTTTGCGACCCCATGGACTGCAGCACGCCAGTCTCCTCTGTCCTCCACTGTCTCCCGCAGTTTGCTCAAATTCATGTCCCTTGAGTCAGTGATGCTATCTAACCATCTCATCCTCTTATAATGATTGTGGTCCAGGGGGTGAGAACGTGCCTTGACTCAGTGGATGTTCAGACAGTGCTGAGAATGTGCACGTGGGTGTCAGAAGACTTGGGTTCTATTCTACCTGCAGCTCTTTCAGGAGCCACTCTGAGACTCAGGGGTAAAGGCAGAGGACTGAAATGGAAACTTGAATGTCCCTTCGTGAGATGGAGTCTGTGATTCTCAGATGCACGCTGTGTGATGTTCCACAGTCTCTCCTTCAGGCCCACAGCCTGACCGTCTCCTAGGGGAGAAAGCTCGCTCCTGGCAGGATGTGACCCACAGCAACACTTTCTGTTCATCTCTTTGCAGCTCAGATGATGAAGGCCTTCTGTAGAGAAGACTGACTTGTGAAGCCAGACACCCGCTGTAGCTCTGGAGCAATTTCAAGATGGTGAACCTGAGCGGCGGTGGCTGTGCTTGTTTCCTGGAAACCACCGCAGACTTTGTAATCCGCGCTCCTTTTCTCCCGGTTTCTGTGCGTCAGCCATCCAGAGAGAGCTTAGCTGGGCCCATTGTTCCAGGTGTCCCAGGGCTGTATCCAGAATATGGGCCAGGCTGCCTTCTCATTGGAGAGCTTGCTCTGAATTCATTTCCTGGAGGCTCATGGTTGCCTCTGCAAGGCCCCCTGGAGGGTCTCTCTTTAGGAAGTGGTCGCCACCTGATCAAGCCAGGCCCGCCCAGTATGATCACAAACTTGCTCAAGGTCCCACCTGATTTGGGACTTTAATCACACTTGCAAAATCCCTTCCCCTTTGTCCAACCACAGACCCTAATCACAAGAGTGATGTGACTCCATAACCAGAGACCCTCTCTACTCAAGGATGGGAGGTCAAACAGGGAGGAAAAGACCCCAGAGGGCTGAGACCCTGGAAACCCATACTCTAGAACCCTAATAAATGCTTTTTATATGCCAGTTTTTTAAAAACCAAGAGCTTTAAGTCTACTTCCTTGGAAAAAGTGTTCATAATGAATGTTCCCATCCTCTGAAATCTCCTGGCAGGGTTTCTTGGCTTCCCACTACACTCTGTGTTTTGCTGATAGTTTATCATTTCTCTGCTTGGTTTCCTCCAAGTAGTCTGCACATTACTTAAGAGCAGAGACGAGGATTTTTGAATCTTAGTATTTAGCCAGTCAACTTCTACATGGTGGATACTCAGTAATTAATGACTGATTGCTAGTATTAAAAATACTTGATGTGTATGCAGTTTTTCAGAGTTTATAAGTCACTTTCATAGACTTTATTTCATCTGATAGCTCTGTGAGTGCATACAGCAGAAATTAATGTATTATTTTCAAGGTAACTTATTGAAAGATGGAGTAGTAGCCGAAAAATGATGTTCTTGAATTTGCCATGTTGTCAATCAAGTAACATACAAGAGAATAAATGCAGCTGATAACTTTTGTCTACATCATACCTGCTCTGGCTTATATATATATTTTTTACCATTACTCAGACTTTCTGATTAATTCATTTTATTAATGTTGCACAGTATCAACACTTCTGTATTTAAGGAAATGGCTTTGGGGAAGGGATGTTTAAATGGATCCAGTGAGGAAATTCCTCTCAAATTGTATGGCTCCAAACTCTAGGAATCAGCATAAACTAGCTTGGTCTCATTTATAAATGTGCTTCCTCAGCTTTATTACCCCCATCGACATATTTTAAAGTGAAAATATTCAAATAGCATACGATTGCTTAATGTGGCAGAACAAATGTCATGAGACAAAATAAATGTAAACTTACAGGTTTTGTGGAAAAAATATGTGAAATAAAGCACAGCTATAGCAAATGATTCACTTAAGAAGATCATGAACCATGAGATGCTACATCTACTGGTCCACTTACACTCTTCTTGTCTGACTTCCTGTTCAGCCACTCAGAAGGGGACGCCATCGGGTCCTCCTAGTGATTGCCCTTGAGAATGATGTTATGTTTGGAAGGCAGTCGGCATCCCAGGAGAAAGGCACGTCTTCCTTTCCTTTCAACAGATGCTATTAAGTCAAGGCCATGTGCTCACATTTTCAGATGTCTCATTTCCCCTTCCAATGGTGCTGACTGTCTGAATTTAGTCATGAAGCGCATGTACAATGACCTGCCCAGAGGCAAGACACTAGCTCAGTGAGTCTGTAGTTTAAAAAGCAAGTGCACCCTTCACTGTGGAAATGTCTCACTGTGCTTAAAGATTAAGCTTGACCTCAAATGTCTTATCTGGGGAAAAGGAAGGATACTCCACATAGAACCTCTGAATTGTTCTCGGGGGAGCGTTCTGTGTATCAAGAGTCACTAACTTGCAGGATTTCTGAGTTAGAAGCCCCACTCTCGCCATCAACTAGTTTTGTGACTTAGCGTGTCACTTACTTTTTCCTTAACTCTAAAATGTTTTGATTAGGCAAAATCCAAGGACTCTTGGAGGAGGGCATGGTGACCCACTCCAGTATTCTTGCCTGGAGAATTCCATGGGCAGAGGAGTCCGGTGGGCTATAGTACATAGGGTCAGACTCAGCTGAGCACGTGCACAGACACACATGTCCACACATACACACAAGGACTCTTTTAGTCTTTGAATTACTTGTAAAATAATATACATAAGAAGCTATTGGCCATTTTATCACATATTGTTCACTTTACACATTTTCGACCCCATATGTCCCTCTCATTGTTTTTATGTATCAAGTGTGGATGATAGAATTGCTTGCCTCCAGAACACTGGAGATGGTCAAGCAAAGCATCCAAGGTGACTGAACTCAAATTCATTTCTTTTAACTAACCTTTAATGCATAGATAAAGTGTGCTGCCATTGAGCTGTGATATTCCAGTAAAAGAACTTAAGGAAATGTCAAGGATAAATATATACAAAGCTCATATGGAAAATCACTTTGAGTTATCTGATGTTATGTGGGAAAAAGTGTTAGTGATGGATGGTCAAATAGGAAGCTATAGAAGTTTATTGATGTTGTCACCTCTCATCTCATTTCCCTGGAAAGTCTCTCCTTCAAAGGGCACGTTCCCTCCAGCAAACACGCTTCAGGCTCAGGGAGATTCTTGCAGTGACCCATAGATAGTATAACTAACAGCTAATCTATGCCTAGTAGACAAGTGAGTCTTTGTGACCAAATTGTTTGGCTCCAAAAACCAGGGATAAATGTTTTCTTTGAACTACATCATGAATTGTGTCAAATTGCTATTTAAGAAATTAAACTGGCCTGCAATAAAACATTAATCATGTGACATGATTTAATTTACCAGGACAACCTGAGAAGCATAAAGAATCTCTTGTTATCTCAGAGGCACAAGGATCGCCTCCTGTGTGGCTGAGCCAGCCTGTCAGCTGAGAATGGGGAAGCTACAAGGTGAGACAGACCATATGTCACACACTCTTACAGATGGAAGCTAGGAACCAAGTTACAGTTCCACCGGAGGGTGGACAGGAGCAGGGCTAAAACTCAGAGAAAACGTTTAAGATGGGGCCAGACCAAATCGCACGATGCATTCTGTGCCATAGCGTGTTGGATTCCGTGTGACCACTGTTCTCAGAAGACAAGCGCCCGTGCCTTGCCGCCTCCACTGTAGACCGTATGGTGTGTGTTCGCTTCAGACTACAGTTGACCCAACTCATACAGTCAACGATAAATCGTCTTCCCCTTTTCTGTAAGCTTTTCCTGAACTTGCTGCATGTGGGTTGCGAAATTGACTTTTGCTTCCTGGAAATTAACACAGAGAAGAGAAAAAAAAAAAAAGAGCAATGATAAAATTCACAGATCCATAAGAACAAATAAAGCAAAATGTTCTTTTATTTTTCTATCTCAGAGAAGCAAATCTCGATACAGTAGTCAAATCGTAAAGAAGGCACTGTGTAATAGAATGTTTATATTTTCACAGCGTCTTCGGGTAAACGCAGTGGTGAGCTTCAAGGACCGGCCCTACACAATATTCTACTCTTTGTTTACTGTCTAAAGAATCTCTTGGGAATGCTGAATGCTGTGTGGGAGTCTGCGTTTTCATGTAAAGAGCACAGGGAGCACTGTACTGCTTGGCTTATGTGTGTGACTTCCCTTTGAGATGATGAATTGCTGAGGTCAAGAAGAATATCAAATTGTTTCACCATTAAATAGCCATGTAACATAACCAAGTTGTTAACCTGATTTACATGTAATGTACATGTAAAATTCTGGAGGGGTTATTTAATATATGGGGACTTCCCTGGAGGCTCAGTTGTAAAGAGCCTGCCTGCCAATGCAGGAGACATAGGTTCAGTCCCTGTGTTGAGAAGATCCCCTGGAGAAGAAAATGGAAACCCATTTCAGTGTTCTTCAGTGTTCTGGAAAATCCCAGAGGAGCCTGGTGGGCTATAGCCCATAGGGTGGCTAAAGAATCGGGCATGCTTAGAGACTAAACAACAACAAGTTTAACGTATGTGGGTGCAGATACCCTCATACACACACACACACTCACACACACACACACACACACACACACACACACTAGAATTATATACAGGGCACTGGACTTCCCTGGAGTCTCAGTGGTAAAGAATCTGCCTGTCAATGCAGGAGACTCAGGTTCAATTTCTGGATTGGGAAGATCCCCTGGAGAAGGAAATGACAACCTGCTCCAGTATTCTGGCCTGGAGAATCCCATGGACAGTGGAGCCTGGTGGGCTACAGTCCATGGGATTTCAAAGAGTTGGACACGACGGAGCGACTAACACACACACACACACACACACACACACACACATACACACACAGGGCACTGATACTGATGAATTGAAGCCACCTTTCCCATGTCAGGCCACTGATCCCTGGGAGAGTCATCTTGTAACTGGTTCTCCCAGGGAGCATCTGCTCACACTTGCCCACACTGAAGCTCAGCTGCCACCTTCCACCCACTCCGCCAGCCTGAGCAATCTTTTTGCTGCCGTCTATGCCTGTCAGCTTGACGTCTTTCTGTTCAATAGCATTTTTAGCATTGTCTGCAAACTTGGAAATGACACGGCACACCCCCTCTTCCGGATTAATAAGTAAAAGAAGAAATAAGATTCATCCTGACAAGCATTCTGTAAAACATTCATTTAGTCTTAAACATTTTTAAAGGAACTAGTTTTCATTGGTTCATGGTGGAGTTTTTTTTTTTTTTTTTTTTTTTTTTCTCTTTTCCTTTTCAGCAATCTCTTGGTAATGGAGATTTGTGCAATTTTAGATTTGGGTGTTTGTGAAAATACTTGCAAAGGAAAAATAAAATCACAGAGTGACAAAATATTGGGCTTGAAAATATCAAGGGAGACTTTTAGATGAACACAAGCCCCTGAAATAATTCTTAAATCCTCACCATAATGTCCCAAGATTGGAATGGCAGTGGCACAGAAAGAGACAAAGAGACAGAGAGAGAGTAGCATTGAAATATATACATTACCATATGTGAAATTAAATAGCCAGTGGAAATTTACTGCATGACGCAAGAAGCTCAAATCTGGTGCTCTGCGATAGCCTAGAGGGGTGGGATGGGGTGGGAGGTGGGAGGGAGGCTTAAGAGGGCTGGGGCATATGTATACCTATGGCTGATTCATGTTGATGCATGGCAGAAACCAACACAGTACTGTAAAGCAATTATCCTCCAGTTAAACAAATACATTTTTAAAAAGAGAGACAGACAGAGAGATCCAAATAGATGGAGAGAAAGAAAGACACACAGAGAGAGAGACAAAGACATAGAAACAGAGGAAAAGGCACAGAGATAGACAGAGACACAGAGACAGGGAAACAGAAAGGGTTAGAACAAAAGACAGCTCAGCCCTGACCTGAATTTACTACCTAGGGAGGATTAGCCCCACACGTGGTCTGTGTGCTGGGGCTGGAGCGGAACTGAGTGGGCAGGGGTAGGCACCACGGCCTCCCTGCATTCCTTTACGTTCCATCTCCTTTGTTCTAGTCCACCCCAGGGCAGCGTGCGGAACACAGGTACACACGTTCCCAAAGGCTCCCTGGGCACCAGCTGGCCACAGCCAGGCACGATCGACCTGGCCTCCCTTCCCCAGGACCGTGACCAACCCTCCTGGAAGGAAGCCCTACAGACCAAGCATTTTCCCCCACATGAACCTTTATCATCTCCCTCATTCAGGGAAGCAGTTAGGACTCAGTCAGAGCTTCAGCTGGGGTTATGGCTTCCTGGAGAGTACCAGACTGTACGCAGTGCACAGTCCGTAGTCAGCCCAGGGGGTCTGGGGCACAACGGGAGTCCAGGGAGATGCTCAGATGCCCCTGGTGGTCGGACGGCTGCACCGGTCAGGATGGCTGCACCAGTCAGGACGGCTGTACCCATCGGGATGGCTGCACCCTTTGGGATGGCTACACCCATCAGGAGGACTATATCTGTCAGGACAACTACACCTGTCAGGATGGCTACACCTGTCAGAATGACTACACCAGTCAGGATGGCTACATGTGTCAGGATGACTACGCCAGTCAGGACAGCAACACCTATCAGGACGGCTACACCTGTCAGGATGGCTACACCTGTCAGGACGGCTACACCAGCCAGGACGGCTACACCTATCAGGATGGCTACACCTGTCAGGATGGCTACACGTGTCAGGATGGCTATACGTGTCAGGATGACTACACCAGTCAGGACAGCTACACCTGTCAGTATGGCTACACCAGTCAGGACGGCTATACCTGTCAGGACGGCTACACCTGTCAGGACGACTACACCTGTCAGGACGGCTACACCTGTCAGAATGACTACACCAGTCAGGATGGCTACACCGGTCAGGATGGCTACACCTATAAGGACGACTACACTTGTCAGGATGGCTACACCTGTCAGGATGGCTACACCTGTCAGGAATACTACCCCTGCCAGGATGGCTATCCCTGCCATTATGGCTACTCCTGTCCTACCAAGTCAAAGGACACACATGTGGAAGCACATTCAAGGGTGGTCAGACACGAATGAAAATAATTTTTGCCATCATTGTACCTGCTTTACTAACAGTTATGTAAACTGCATCAAAGAGAGAAAGGAAAGCAGGGGTTCTGTTCCCCCCACCCCATGGCCCACCCCACACCTCAGCGTCACGTCTGTCCCAACCCAGCACTAGCCCCTCTCTGCTACGTGCGCAACAGGATTTGTGTTTTCCCCTGTTTCTCCCTTTCCTTTCCTCCCTCCTTGCATTCCAGATTATGAAATGGCTGCGGGTCTGCCCTTCCTCCTTCTGTTCACCCTGGTGGTGTGGAGCTGAGATGAAAAGCATCACCACAAATACATCCCAGCTCCACAGCCCCAAGCCTCCTCCTTTATTATAAGAAGAAAAACAACAGCAACAAATGGCATCATGAATATGCTCAGTGCTGTCAGAAGAATTAGCTGAAGTTTTCTTTTTTTTGGTACTATGACCTGAAATTTAAAGCAATGAAGTCTTATGTGTATAAAAACAAAACATCTGCCTTCAAAAAATAGATATTATTTTATTAACAGTAGTGGAATATCAGAGACTTTTAAGGCACCACAAGTACAGAAATTATACAGAATAGCTACTTCTAGCTAAACCCCAGTGGCCAAAATGCCACTAGCCCACCAATCTTCAAATTAGTGGTTTGTTTCTGTTTTGTCCTTCTGCCTTTTTTACTTTCAAGAGCTTTCTGGAAGGAGATGGTTGAACCTATTCAGGTCCTCCACCATTTAGATTAAATATGGACTGCTTTTCTTTTCTCTAGAGCCAGCAAATGACACATGAAATGTTTTCCTCCTGAGCTTCAATTTTGTGCAATCACTTACTTGTCAGATTTTTTGCTAAGTCTAATTCATAGAAGTCTAGTTCCTGGAACTCAGTTTGTTCATCTGTAAAATGGGTTCAATAATGCCCGCCTCACTTATTCCAATGCTTGGTGCCATTTCTTGCTAAGCCTAAATTATGGATTGGTATGAAGTAGCCTTTCTGGTACCATCCTCATAGTGATTTCCTATCTAAACATACACACATGTCATCATCATCAAATACCTGCACATATATCTCTAAAATGATACCATTGCCATGAGTATTTGATCAGTAAGAATGCATTGAATTGGCAAGGGACAGATCATGAATAAAGTAGAAGATGTAGGCTAGTCCCTTCCCTCTAGATTCTTGTCAGGTGGGGAAGAGTAAGAACTCTGGAGTGGGACAGCCTGAGTGTGAGTCTTGGTTCTGCCTCTTGCTTGCTGAGCAACTCCAGGCAAGGTCACTCTGGGGCCTCAGCTAACACGTCTGTGGAATGTGCATAGCAAGTCACTAAATCACAGCACTATTAGGAGGACTGTGCACGCTCAGTCGCTCAGTCATGTCCCAGTCTCTGCAACCCTATGAATTGCAGCCCACCAGGCTCCTCTGTCCATGGGACTGTCCAGGCAAAAATACTGGAGTGGGTTGCCATTTACTTCTCCAGAGGATCTTCTTAACCCAGGGATCAAACCTGCGTCTGACACATTGGCAGGTGGATTCTTTACCATCTGAGCCACCTGGGAAGCCATTAGGAAGATTCCATGAGCTAATTCATATGAGCCACTTTGAAGAGTGACTGGCACATGACCGCTATATAATGTTTCCTAAATATTGGATTAAAAAAGGTCTGTTTGGGTCTTTCTGTAAGAACAAACCTTTTGGCCAATACAACAAATAAAAAAGTTGATGATCTAGTGATGGAGAGAAAACCCAATGTATTCCATGTAATTGCAGTGCAGTCCAACAGTCACTGGGAGAGTTGTGTGCATAGGACTTCAGAATGTAAGGAAGGGATGAGTGACAGGACTGAGGGTGGCAGGGGTCTACCTTGGCTGTAATAGGAGATACACTCCAGGGCATGTCTCTGGGGTGGTGCCAGGGTCTGGACAGAGGCAGGGATGGGGCGGGTGAGGCACAGGATGCCAGAGTCTTCTTGCCTCCATGCGGACTCAGACTCCTTCCTCTTCTTTTAATGGCAGCCTCTCTTTTGGATTTTCTGCTCTAAAACCTGAAGTCCGCAAGGAAGCTTTTGCTTCGATGTGTGTTTCCTCTAAAAGAGAATGTGACTGGAGATGATGCTGGCACACCCAAAGGCTGCCTGTCTGCAAATATCCTCCAGTTCTATTCTTGAGCCTTGACATATGTCCACGTTCTCCAAGGGGGTGCTCTGAGGATCTGGTTAGAAAGAATGAAATCGAGCGTGTGACCCAGGATGCACTAATGCCCAGGGGTGAAAAGAGCTTACACACGGTGGCCCGGCAGGACTCGGACGTCAAATCCCTTGCACCAGATGTGCGTTCACCAGCAGGGACCCAAGACTGCCAGCTCTTTGCACGGGGCGCCCGGCTCAAAGGAATGGATGATGTGTGTACTCACTCTGACAGACCTGCAGGTAGCTTTGTGACAATGGTTTCTATCTCTTGGATTGTTCCTTAAACAAGTGCTCTCTTGATTGAAAAAGTGATGATTTTATTTCATTTTATTTTTAGAAAAAAAAAATCCCTGAGCACTGGATGCCGAGGACAGCTGGAGTGTGTGGGACGCAGGGCGCTATTTTTTCCCCATTGCTTTGGGAACCAAGCAGATGGGCTGCCACTTGATTAGATCGGGGGCCATGGATGGCGCCTTCCAGCTGTTGGCCACGTGACCACGTTTACTACGGGCAAAGGGGAGAATTTCCCTTCTGTTTTCCCTGTCCCCTTGGTCCTCAGCTTCTTGAAATTATGTTTCTGGGCTGCTGAAAGCACATATCTCTGCTTCTTTTTGAAACATGCAGACACGGACTCTAAGAGAAAAGAACTTCCAAACACCTTTGTAAAACACTCAGAGGGACTCTGTAGCAGCCAGGTAACCTGAGCAGAATCTAGGCTTTTAAATGAAGCGGGGCAGTTTCTCACAAGTTTGGCGGATAGACAAAACCCTGGTTCTGAGAGAGCGTGGCCCAGAGCGGAGGGAGGGAAGCGATGGTCCGGGATCCGAGAGAGGGGCCCTTCCTGCAGGCATGGGATGAGTCTCTACTGTCTGATCAGACACTGACAATGAAAGGTAACACTTTCTATGGACACTAGCACTTTACAGGTTATATGTGATCAATGAGCTTCCCATGTGGTTCAGTAGTGAAGAATCCACTTGCCAATGCAGGAGTCGTGGGTTTGATCCCTGGGTCGGGAAGGTTACCTGGAGAAGGAAATGGCAACCCACTCCAGTATTCTTGCTTGGAGAATCCCATGGGCAGAGGAACCTGGCAGGCTGCAGTCCACAGGGTTGCAAAGAGGCAGACACGACTGAGTGACTGAACAAAGTCATCTATGCTTTACACCTCACACATGTGGCTCCATAAACTCCCTGCCCAACACCAGGTGCGGGGCCTCTATGCTCTCGAATCCTCAGACACAGGCTCGGCAGTTCATGGTCGAGGAGACATGAAAGCTCCTCCTGCATCAGAGCATCTGTGGATGTGTGGGTGATGGCGGCAAGGTGTCCTGACATAGATGGGTCTGTTCCCAGCTGTCCCAGCTTCTCTGTGAGTCACAGTCTACCGTGTGTTGAATGGAAATTATTTTCTTCCCTGTGGACCTCACAGATGAAACTGTGGGTGAGAAAGCACCTTGTAAATGAGACAGCTTCCTGTGCACATATTAACATTAGTCATTGTTGTTGTTTAGCCGCTAAATCGTGTCCAGCTCTTTCGTGACCCCATGGACTGTAGCCTGCCAGGCTCCTCTGTCCATGGGGTTTTCCAGACAAGAATACTGGAGTGGCTTGCCATTTCCTTCTCCAGGGGATCTTCCCTACCCAGGGATTGAACCCGAGTGTCCTGCGTTGGCAGGCAGCTTCTTTACCACTGAGCCACCAGGGAGGCCCTACTAACATTAGTGGGCAAGCTCTCAAGCATATTATGATCCTCTGTCAAATCTTTATCAAAGAGTAGACTCAGGGTCCCCAAAGGTCTTACCTCCTTGAGAAAATGAGGTCACTGCATGCCATGTCATCTGGCATGTTTCTTACAAAAGGCCTGGATGCAACCTCTTTGGGCAGAATTCTGTCTTGGTGATGTTCTATAAATGGCATCTTTGTTCCTCCCTGTATTTCCTCCATTAAGCCTCATGACAGCCCCAGGAAGGAGGTACCACCATAGATAGCAAGATCACTTCTGAGGGAGCAGTGCTTAGGGATTGAGGAATTTCCCACGGACTCATCTTTTAAGAGGGGAGCTAGGATTTGAACCCGTGTCTCAGACGCTGACATGTGATCATTGCCGGGGGCTCCATTGCAGTAGCCACATGTCCGGTTTCAACCTCTGCCATGGGAACTGCATGCTTTAGGAAACCTCTTCCTGTCTCCTTGGTCACGTAAGCGTCATCCCAAGAGTCCCCGTGGGAAGGTGACTTGATGCCAGTTTGGAGTTCTTGTAGAAACTTCTCCAGTACAAGGCAGGTACTCAGGGGTGGGTGCAGACTTGATTTTACAAGTACATCTGTTCTGTTTATTTTTGCTTCTTTGCAGTATTATCAACTTCTGTTCCATATGGATGATCCATATTGTGCCTCGGTGAAATGATACCACATTATGCTTTTATCCTTTTATCATCAAACACTACTCATGAAAAAATCACCAGGTTTGCCTAGGTTCATCTGTTCAATTTATTTTTCCCAAACTTTATTTTGAATAAAACACCTACGGTAAATGTGATTTATGTAAATGAATAAAACAAAACTGTTATATAAGCTTTTTTGACATCATTCAGTCCCGTTCTGTCGGGGTGCCACTATACAGAATCTTCTGGCAGCCTGTTTCCCATAGGATTATATTATTTCTGAAACTGCAGAGCCAAAGAGATAAAACTATAATATACTTTCAAATGCTTTAATTTAATTTTTTTTCTCTTCTCTCCCCAAGCTTCCCAGATGGAGGAACTCCAATATTTTAAAAGAAGCTTTTACTTATGAGAATCTTTCAGCACTATTCCAAGTCCCTGTAGCTATTCCTCTCCCGTACTCTCTGCCTTTCTCCATTTTTCTCACACCTCGCTCCCTGGTTTTATTTAAAGAATGGCAATCCATCTTTCCTTTTTTTTCTTCCTCTTCTTTATTGTTATATTTTTCTCGCTTTCTACCCCCTGGGACCCTGAATGGAAGAATTTCCATTCTCTGAGCTTGTGCTGGGGGCAGCTCCTGTGCCCTGGGTTTACAATGAATTCACTTATTGCCTGGGCCATGCGGCTCTGGGACGCTTTCTTATCTCCACCCGGCAGATGGGGAATGAATGGCCCAGGCAGCTCCAGGGGCATACTGCTAGCCTCGCCGCCGATGGCGTGGATGTCCGCACAGCCGCCGGGCACTCCAGAGGCATCTGCCCTTCCCAGAGCCCCAGCCACCTGGGCAGTGGAGGCCTCAGCAGCTTATGGTGTCTCCTGCTAACAGAGCTGTGTGCACGGCGGAGGCTCTGTATGGCAGACCCATTGGGTCACTGTCAGCCCCCTTGTTCTACGTGGTGAGGAGGCCAAATTCCAGGGACAAGGTCATGACTTACACTTGGTGATGGGGAGTGCATGATTAGAAGATCTTTGAATTCTTATCCAGCATGCATTTCTTATAATCTGATTCAGTTGAAGACCCAGTGCCCTCAATGAAGAAATGCAGCAAACCCATGATTAGTCCCCTAAATACTAAAGTACAAGACTTTTAATGGAATATTTCATATCAAGTGAAGCAATAAGCATTTATATTTGAGATAGTGTATGTAAAAGCTTTTGCAAATTAATATGCTACCAAAATATATGTTAGTATGATTATTGTAGGGCTTCCCTGGTGGTGCAGTGGTGAAGAATTTGCCTGCCAATGCAGGAGACTCGGATTTGATCCCTGGGTTGGGAAGATCCCCTGGAGAAGGAAATGGCAGCCACTCCAGTATTCTTGCCTGGAGAATTCCATAGACAGAAGAGCCTTGTGGGCTATAGTCCAGGGGTTGCAAAGAGTCAGACACAGCTGAGCTACTGAGCATGCACACACACACACGATTGTTGTAAAGGTGAATCATTAAAGATGGAAATGAATCAAGCTCTTTTTCCTCATGAACAAAGGTCAGCTGGTTTGGGTGGCTTTTGCTCTTTCTTGCATGTCTGTTTGGAGATCTGGCCCCAGAAGCTGGACTTGCTTTACTGTTGGAGGTCCCCACTGAATTTTTCAGAGTTCTTCAGGTGCTTTCATAAACTCAGACTTCAGATATGATATTCAAATCCAGAACTCCTTGGTCCAGAAATCTCCTTCGGATTATGAATCAGGAAGTACGCTCTTGGTACACTCATCTCCAGGCTGGATATCCCTGGAAAATTCATTATAATGATAACTCTCCAAGTCCCAGTTTCCCTAGTCCAGTATAGAAAGCCCAGGATATTTTTGCAAGTCCCTCTCGCTGCAAAATAGAAGGAAGCTGTAGGAAAAGAAAGCTTGATTATAATAGGGTGGGGAGATGGGTTGATATTTTCCACACTATAATGCTATGGGAAGTTATCTTAGACTAAAAAGCAATCATGGGTATGTGCTTGCATGCCAAGTCACTCAGTCATGTCCAAGTCTTTGCGACCTCATGGACTGTAGCCCTTCAGGCTCCTCTGTCCATGGGATTTTCTAGGCAAGAACACCGGAGGAAATAGAAACTCTGTGTTGCTTTTGTTTTCCCCCATTTTTGCTGCATTTCTCCTCAAGGGAAAGGAATATGCCCTTCGCTGCTGGAAAATGGCCGAGGGCATCTCACAAGCTTGGGGCCTGCTGCTAATGAGGAGAGCATCAGTATGACGTGCTTCCTTTTTAAAGTGAGATGTGTCATAACAATGCTATCTTAAGTGAGCTGATATTTATCTTTTATCCAATTGGTATTTGACAATTAACAATGCAATGCCCACTGCTGGGCTCTAAGGATTTTCAAGTGTGGGAGTCACAGAAGACTCTCTGACACTTTTTACCTTAATTTGGAGTGAGTACTGAAGGAAGTTGACCAAGTAAAGACAGGAAAAATTCTGAGCCCTGAGTTGGACTATAGCTGCCATGATCCCTGCAGCATGGTGGTAATGATGGTGATAATGATATGTTGGTGATGGTGATGATGGTCATGGTGGTGGTGATGGTGATGGTGGTGATGGTGATGATAGTGATGGTGGTGATGGTGATGGTGGTGATGGTGGTGATGGTGATGGTGGTGATGATGGTGATGATAGTGATGGTGGTGATGGTGGTGATAGTGATGGTGATGCAATGTGATGGTGGTGATGGTGGCAGTGAGGATAAGTGATACAGCAGAAGCTCAGAGAGGTTTGGCAATTGTCCAGTTATGCTTTCAGGACCCTTAGTGTTCTGACACCCAGATCACTATTTTCTTTTCTCTTTCCCCTTCTTTCTTATCCTTTCCCAGATTTGCATCCTCTTTGATTCTAATTTGGTGTGATGCTCATGATAAGAAATTATTGTACAGACTGTTTGGACTGAATATTCTCCCTGTTGGACTCAGCAGAGGTTTCCTGGAGTCAATGCAGTACCGCTTCTTCAGGCAGACCCACTGGTCAGGGAGCAGGGTCCCCCACATCTCATCTTTGGCAGGCAAGGAATGGACCACGTGTGTGATTCTGGGACACTTATTGATGCTTTAGTCCCTCTGTAGCTGAGTAGGTCTCCCCAGATTTTGGAACAGAAGAGAAAAATTTCCCTCCCAATAGAAGAAAAATCAACAAGTGAAAACATGAACTTCCAAATGGTAACTTCCAGCCTGTGGGCTGGCTCTGGAGTGCAGTGGAAAAGACCAGGGTGGCTTGGACAAAGTTACTCAACCTGGATTTAATATGGAGTAAGTTGCCATTCCCTTCTTGGGGGGATCTTCCCAATCCAGAGGTTGAACATGGGTCTCCTGCATTGCAGCTGGATTCTTTTCCATCTGAGCCACTAGGGAAGCCCAATTTAACCTTACTAACCATAATTCATTTTCTAAAAAAAAAAAAAAATGGATATGGGCATATGTAGTGTGCCAAATTTAATTGAGAATTAAGTAAGTTAACGTACATGAAAATGTCGGCATGCTCACCAGCACAATGAAGAGCTTGTAGAGCTTGGATGTTATGCTGTCTTCCTCATCTGGCACAATTCTGCTCCTTGTTGAGATTACACCTCTGAGTCAATGCTGGTTAAAACTTCTTGGGCTTCCAACCAAGAGTCCCAGAGTTCCAGGAATCTTGCTCCTTTCCCATATTCCATCTCCATACCGCATGTCTAAATTCTCTGTTCTTTGTCTGGTGCATCATGCATCTCTGTTCCGTCTGTTCCCACATCAGCTTCACTGTTGAGTTTCAGGGCTCTGTCATCTCACGCCCATGCATTATATCACGCCCATCGAATTACAGCTGCCTTTGGTCAATTTCCTCCTACTCTGGGCCATTCTTTTATTTTTTCTGAATAGGCTTTATTGTGTTTTCGACAGTTTTAGGTTCACAGAAAACCTGAGCAGAAAGTACAGAGATTCCTGTGTATCTCCTGACACCATATGCGCACACCCTTCCCCATCATCAACATCCCCCACTGGAGAGGGGCGTTTGTTACAACTGATGAACCTGCATCGATGCCCTGTTACTACTCAAAATTTGTAGTCGATGTTGAGGTTCACTGTTGATGTTGTACCTTCTGTGGGTTAGGACAAATGTACAGTGACACGGATCCACCATTTCAGGACCATACTGAATAGTTCCACTCTCTTAAAATTCCCCTTGCTCTGCCTATTCATCTCCCCCTCCCCACAACCCTTGTAGATCACTGATCATTATCTCTATAGTTTCACTTTTCCAGGTTCTCATATAGATGGATTCATACAGTATGTTGCCTTTTCAGACTGACCTTTTTTCACTTAGTAATGTGCTCCAGGACTTTGGCCACCTGATGCAAGGAGCCAACTCATGATGGGAAGAGACTCTGATGCTGGGAAAGACTGAGGGCAAGAGAAGAAGGGAGTGACAGAGGATGAAATGGTTGGATGAAATCACTGATTCAATGGACATGAGTTTGAGCAAACTCTGGGAGATAGTGAAAGACAGGGAAGCCTGTTATGCTGAAGTCCAGGGTTGCAAATAGTTGGATACGACTTAGCAACTGAACAACAGCAACAGCAGCAGGTCTCTTAATGTCTCTTCTACTTTGTGTTTTCAGATCCAAGGAGATAATTACTTGTGAAATCTAGATATTCAAAGTGGTAGTTTTTATACTTGCTCATTATTAAATTCAACCTCCACCTATGGAGAAGAATAAAGTAAGACTTTTACACCACTTAATCAAGTAACATAGGCAAAATACTCTGAAATACCATGTTACAAAACATTATCCTACACAAAATCATCCTGTGCTCATTTTTGTTTCTTGCACAGTTTCACCTCATTCCTGTCACGAAAGGATGGTGCCCGGTGGAGTGTGGTGTCTACCTTGACAAAAGAGGGAGGCTTTATATAAGCAGGGTAACCTGCACCCACAGCTGTAGGGGAGGGATTTACCTCTATTTAAAGGAGAATTTCAAACGCTGCTCATAAAGCACACAGGAGCTTTTACCCCTTCAAAACGTGAACTTCCCTTCTATTTTGGGAAATCATGAGATCTTTTCCTGTTCTGTCCCCGAGGTGTGTGTAAAATGAGTTCTCTTATCAGTTCTGCCTGCCCAGGAGAGATAATTTACTGACAGAACAGAAAAGGTCCTTGTGTGATCTCTACCCAGTTTCCTTTGCAAATGTGCATGTGATTTTGTGGACTTTTTTTTTTTTATTATTATTAGAAGTTGCTGAATTTGAATTAGCTATAACCCCTCTTTTTGATAGACTGTATCAAACTGTTTAAATTCCATAGCATTGGTGGAACAGTCCATTATGTCTGAGGACAAGGGCTCAGAGCATTGGTGGGGTGTTATCAGCAGTTCTAAATAGGTATCGAGCTTGAAGATAGAGAGAATGATGAAAGAAAGGCAGACCCTAGCAGGTTATTTAGCTTTCAGTTCTGAGGAACCTGTCATTGCCTGCTTCTGTAAACCTACCTAATGTGATTTATCTGATCCATTTCAATGCAAGAAAATGAAATGGCTCCTGTTAGCAGAAACAGCAATTATAAACTCACAGAAACAGCAGTTAGAAACTCGCAAGCCTGGTGCTGCTTAAACATCTAGGCTAAGCACTTTTTAAATTAGCACTTTAATCTTGTTAGTGGTCTGTAAATGAGAACCCCTCTCAGCAATCAGATGTTCACAAGTAGGGCCATTTCCCATGGACCAATGTTATCTAGAAGACTAAAGCTCTCTCACCAGGGAAGATTGACTTTGCAGCAGAGTCTTAACGGGTCTACAAACAGACCACAGAGACTTTGCTTGAGAGCACAGTGTGACGACCTTGGGGTGACGTGTGACACTGTACACACAACCCTGCTGTCCCCCTCCTTCCGGGTCTCTCTCCTTCCGGGTCTGTCTCCTGAGTCTACGATCTCCTTGGCGGCGGGAAGATGAGACACTTGACAGCAGAACCCAGAACCTGTGGGTGAATAGAAACCAAGTAACTTCTCGGAGGTGATTAAAGCATCAGCGCCCTCTTTGGAGGTGAAGCTTCAGCTTAATGATCACTTTGTTTTCTTTTTTTTTGATAGCTTAAAAAATATATATATAGAGATATAGTTGATTTGCCCTGTTGTGTTAATGCTGCTACACAGCAAATTAGCTCAGTTATACATATATATGCGCTGTTTTTCATATTTTTTTCCATAATGATTTGTTACAGGGTATTTAATGCAGTTCCCCATGCTGTGCAGTAGGGCCTTATTGTGTATCCATTCTCTGTATAATGCTTTGCATCTGATGATCACTGTGTCTGAGTTCAGTCATGTCTTTAGCTCCTGTCTCTTCTAGGAGCTTGGTTAAGGATCCTAGAGGGCATGGCGCAGGCAGGGCCGAGTCATGCACACTGAAAGGCACTGAGTTGGCGTCACATGCTGACTTCTAGTCTGAGGTGCTTTAATAAGAGTTGATCACTTCTGAACTCACCATACAGTGGCTTGGCTGTGGATTAGCCATTGGTAGGGGAAGACATGTCAATTATTCATTGACAGTAGAGAGAATTCCAGAGAACAAACCTGGGTCTCGTTCAGATAAAGCACTGCTTCAGCTAACTTTGGACTCCTGTGTGGGGGTAAAAATGCAGGAAGTCCACAGGGCCTCTCCATCCAGAAGAGTCATGATAAAGGACATTAACTCATTTCCGGAAAAAGGAAAAGGAAGCTCTCCTTCCATCTGACTTCCTAGGGCTCACAAGGTAAAGAATCTGCCTGCAATGTGTGAGATGTGGGTTTGATCCCTGGGTTGGGAAGATCCCTTTGAGAAAGAAATAGTAACCCACTCCAGTATTCTTGCCTGGGAAAATCCCATGGACAGGGGAGTCTGGCAGGCTATAGTCATGTGGGGTTCCAAAGAGTCGGACATGCACACAGTTTAGCAACTAAATGATAAGAAAAGCAAAGGGAATTCCAGGTAGCAAGTATTTCATACCAACTGGAGGGTCATGTAGTTAGTCTTGGGGCTGGTGCACTGAGACGACCCAGAGGGATGGTATGGGGAGAGAGGAGGGAGGGGCGTTCAGGATGGGGAACACGTGTATACCTGTGGTGGATTCATGTTGATGTATGGCAAAACCAATACAATATTGTAAAGTAATTAACCTCCAATTAAAATAAGTATATTTATATTAAAAAAAATAAAAATAAACGCAGTGGGACCCCCATGCCCTTGGAGGTGATCTCTCTCTTGCCAGGCCATCCCTGGGGGGCTGGGACTGGTCCTGTGTATGCTCACATTACAATTATTTTCTTTGAGGCTGACAGAACTCATGGGTCATGAACCAGTCCCTCATAAGTCTTTGAAAAATGCTACAGACTTGCTACTGCCATGTGGCCCAAGGCATCACTGGTTCCTAATTTTGGCAGCAGGATCTTCTGGGGAACTTTCCAAAAATAGATTCCATGACCTCAGCCTCATTCTGCTGTGTTTGAATGAGAAATTAAATATGGGAAAATATATTTTATTCAGGAAAAAAAAAAACAAAAAACCAACAACTTTCTAAGTAAATTCTGTTTTCTGCCAGGTTGGGGAACTAGTAACCAGATTTGCTTCCTTAAAATCTCTTTATCCAGGCCTACCTTTAGGTGCTGACAAGAGAAAGACAGCTAGAGGGAAGCCCCAGAGACTCATGGTCTGATCAGCTATGGGAAGGAAGACCTGAATACTTTGTCTGCCGGGTGGATGGGCGGCAGCGTCAGCATGCTACTTCCGGGGATTCTAACAGGGTTCCGGTTTCCAGTCCAGATTAAGGGAGAGGGGCAGACAGTCTCCACCCTCAAATGCTGCTAAAGGGCCTGGGACACTCTTCAATTGAGTCCCCATATCTGACATCCATTTTTAAACCTATCTTTGATTATTATCTTAGCAATATGTAACAAGTGAAAAGTACATTAAGAAATAATGATGAAAATAAAATAACCCACTTGCCATTGCAGGAGACGTATTTTTGATCCCTGGGTCAGGAAGATCCCCTGGAGGAAGGCATGGCAACCCACTCCAGTATTCTTGCCTGGAGAAACCTGTGGGCAGAGGAGCCTGGTGGGCTACAGTCTGTAGAGTCACAAAGAGTCACACACGACTGAAGTGACATAGCGCAATATGTAAAAATATACTTGTTAAACATAAGCAGTGTCCAAGTATAAGAGGAATAAACGGTCCCAAGTATAAGAGGAATAAACAAACCCAATTCTTCTCAGTCTCCAAAGGTGACAAATTTAATTGCTAAATGGTTCGACCACTGTAGACACCATGGTATGCTTATGGGAGGGAGAGAGAGAGAGATGTGTAACTGTCAAGTTACTCAACATGTCCATGCCTTAGTTCCCATATCTAGGAATTAATACCAGCACCTTCCTTATCGGGCTGTTAGGAGAATTGAGTCAATATTGTCTGGAAGGTAATAAATACTATAAAACTGTGGTTAACAAACAAATGGTACACACAAGCTTCCAGTATACTATTGATTTAGACTTAGGACTTGTAGTTTTTCACTTAATATTTGTCTTAGAGCTCTGAATATGCCAGTACGCATGAATGTACCATAATTTTATGACAGTTGTGTAATATTGTATGGATGGACGATATTTAAAACATCCTTTGATGGGCTATTGTGTTGTTAAGGGCCAATATTTTTAAATACTTTAGGAAATACTGAGAAAAATACTTGTATTTTCTTGGCACAAATTGGAAAATAATTGTGTAGGAAAAAGTTGAACTGTTAGGTGGGTAAGCAGATTTACAGATTTGAGAGATAACGCCCAATGTCTACTCAAAGTTGCCCTATTTTCACCCTGAGCAGCCGTGTATTCTGCTTCCCTTCATGAGGATAAATGCTGGGTAGGATAGATGTAAAAAACAGAAAACTTTCCTAGTGTAAAGTGGTGGGAGGAGAATGATCGTTTACTTTTGCTTGAACTTCAGAGAGGACATTCGAGAAGCAGGTATCAGCCTCCTAATGGGAAAGGCCACCACCTGAGCTATTGCGTTGCCAGGAGGTGAAACGCAGCCCTAGTGAGAGACTCAGTAAGAGTGTCAGACACACACTAGGCATGCCTTCATTTTATCTCACTTCATTCAGCTTGAACCTTAGTCCTAGCGTTTGGTTTGGTTTTGAGTACAGTTACCTCTCAATATGCTGCTAAAATGAATAACCTACAAAATTGTATCCAAATGTATGAAAAAAAAAACTCCCCTATTCAAGAAAGTTCTTAGGATTAGCATTTCTGTTTTAGAGAGTACAAAACCCAACCACTGTAGTGTTGGCATCATATCATCAACATCCTTTTCTTGAGAGTCTTTGTAATACTGAAGCAATTTCTCCTGGAAGATGGATAGATATGTATAAAGAGAGATGTAGATAAAGACAGATAAATAAAATGTTACTGACTTGCACTTTCCCTGAAAATGCTTATAGAGTCCAACTAGTGGTGTTTGACTGCAATTAGTATTTGATTGATGTTCAGTGTAACTGGCGGCCATGGGGGATGCAAAGAACAGAGCCAGCTTGGAGCTGACGGCACTGACTTCCATCCCCAGGTCTTCACATATGCGCCCACTACGAGCTGAGCATCCACTTTTCTCTCTCTGACCTTTACTTTCCTTATTTATCGTCTGTATTTCTATATTTTGGAGAAGGACATGGCAACCCACTCCACTACTCTTGCCTGGGAAACCCGTGGACAGAGGAGCCTGGCGGGCTACATTTCATGAGTTTGCAACAGTCAGACACAACTTAGCAACTAAACAATTTCTATATATGTATTCCCTTGTATCTCAAAGCAGTCATGAAGATTGACAAGTAAAACAAGCCCCTTCCATTTACAATTACTGCACAATGTTGACCACTGCTGCTAAGTCACTTCAGTCGTGTCCAACTCTGTGCAACCCCACAGATGGCAGCCCACCAGGCTCCCCCATCCCTGGGATTCTCCAGGCAAGAGTACTGGGGTGGGTTGCCATTTCCTTCTCCAATGCATGAAAGTGAAAAGTGAAAGTGAAGTTGCTCAGTCGTGTCTGACCCTCAGCGACGCCATGGACTGCAGCCTTCCAGGCTCCTCCACCCAGGGTTTTTCCAGGCAAGAGTACTGGAGTGGGGTGCCATTGCCTTCTCCAACAATGTTGACCGAAAGTGAAAGTGAAGTCGCTCAGTCGTGTCCGACTCTTTGTGACCCTGTGGACTGTGGCCCACCAGGCTCCTCTGTCCATGGGATTCTCCAGGCAAGAATACTGGAGTGGGTTGCCATTTCCTTTTCCCAGGGATCTTCCCAACCCAGGGATCGAACCTGGGTTTCCTGCACTGCAGGCAGATGCTTTATCCTCTGAGCCACCAGGGAAGCCCAATGTTGACTATGTCCCCCTTATTGTACAATAATACTTCCTTGAGCCTGTCTTACACCCAATAGCTGTGCACCACAATGGTCACCGGTAACCTGTTCTCTGCATCTTTGAGTCTACTCTGGTTTGTTCTATTCACTAGCTTTGTGTATTTTTAGCTTACACATAAAAGTGATATAACACAGTATTTGTGTTCCTCTGTCTGACTTATTTCACCTAGGATAATGCCCTCAAAGTACACCCATGCTGTTTCAAGGGGAAAAACTTTAGTTCTCTTTTTATGGCTGAGTGGTATTCTGATGTGTGTGTGCCTGTGTGTGTGTGTCTGCATCACATCTTCTTTATCAGTTCATCTGCTGACAGACACTTTAGTTTTTTCCATAACTTGACAATGCCTCTAAGAACATTGGGATGCATGTATATTTTATAATAACTAAATGGAACGTAACCTTTTAAAATTGTATGAAAAAGCATATTCACTGTAATACATTTGGAGTCTAAGGTCGGAAACAACCCAACTGTCCATCAGTTAAGAAACAGAATGAAAAGAGGTATGTTTAAAGAAAAATAAGCATCTCATTGAGTCTCGTAATAAACAGGGAAATAATACTCTGCTTGGGTGTTCGTGACAGACACAGATCACAGGCTCAGGTGACTTGCTCTGGGTCCCAGTGAAGAGTAGTTACAACACTGGCCAGGAGCACCGGTCACCCGTCTTCTAGTGAAGCACTCATGCCATCAAGCCACACACCCTTGGAACTCTGTTCTACTTGTGAAAAGGTACTAAGACTGACAGGCACTTTGCTTATCTCTGTTCTCCATTCAGAATATAGCTACCAATCACACTTGCAATTTCTGGTTGAAAAGATGTTTTGGCATAATTATGTTTACATGAAAAATTTTAATGAAAACATGAAATCATTGATGATGAAATCATGAAACAAATTGATCATCTAAGTTCCAATAGATATATCATAATTAAGAATTTCAGAAAGACCTTTATCAGATAAGGAGTGCTCCTGGCTCTAGTCTAAAATCACAGCCTCTGACTTTGAGGCGCACCTGTGCTTGCGTATCAGTACACGAATGGAGTTTTACCACCTGCTGGAAGTAAGACCAGATAAGGAGACTTTACTCTTCTTCAAAACTTTTCCTTTAAAACTCAGGTCAGAATTACAAGTGCAACCGCGCTTCAGTGCTTCCCTGGGGAACTGTCTTAGTGCTATCCAAACTGAACACTAGATGTCACTGCTTTGCAACAAAATTTGGATTTTGAATGCATTTTTCTGTGGTTGTAAATAACGTGTTCCTTGGGGAGGTGGAAGGGGGTGGGGAAGGTGAGTTTTCCTTGAAAAGAATCAGTCTTTCTCAGTGGTCTTTTAAATGGTCATTTGGGCAAAGTACTCTAGGGTTTCTTTATCATGTACCCATTTTTATTTTGGTTAAACCTATGTGTAAAATATGTGCATATTTTATGTATCAGTGATTTTAATGGTCATATTCTAATATCCCTGATGGCTCGATGGTAAAGAATCCATTTGCCAATGCAGGAGACCGGAGTTCCATCCTTAGGTCAGGAAGATTCCCTGGAGAAGGAGATACAACTCACTGTAGGATTCTTGCCTGGGAAATCCCACGGAGAGAGGAGCCTGGCAGGCTATAGTCTATGGGGCAGCAAAAGAGTCAGACATGACTTGGCAGCTAAGTAGCAACAATATTCTAATATCCAGCTTTTCTAAGGCTTTGTGCCACAAAATCTAGAGCAATTCAGACCAAAATCTGAAGGTAATGACTCTGGGACTCTCCTTCAGCCTCAAACTCTCTCCTGACAGCCTGACTTCTCACCAACCTGATGCTGGGTATTCCACAGGCATCACAGACCCATCATTGCCTGCTTCTCCATCTCCTTAATCCTTAGTCAAGGGTGGAGCCAGAAAGTCAGCTCCATGATATAAAATATCTGGGTGATATTTACCTTTTCTGTCCTTCAGGTATTAAGTCCAAAGAGCCTATCTAAGATCTTCTCACTGCCTTAGTTCAGAAACACATATTTTATTCAAAATATCCATTGTTGTAACATCAATCTAACCAGTTTCTCAAAGTCAAGTTGTTCTGTCTTCATTTAAAGAAACCAAGCAAAATGAAGCAGTACCACCACCCTTGATCCAAGCTCCTAGCACCCACAGCCTATGGCAGCCTCATCACTATCTTGATCTTGTTTGTCTTTGAGGCATTCTTCCATTTTACAAACCCCAACCCTATGTAGGCACTTTTGCCCCTGCCTAGAAAGTCTTCAGGTCTTTCTCTAGCTGGTCAATCTATTGTTTAAAACCGAGCTCCACAGTTTCTTCATCTGTGCGTGTTTCATCACAGCCCATTTAATTCTGCACCCTTCACTCTATGCCTGTGCACTTCTATCTTCCCTTTAGTTCATGCACATGTCATGAGAAAGGATGATGTCTCTTCTCCTTGTTATCTTCATGATGCTTCATATGTAGTAGGGCAGTGAATGCATAGATGACATTTTTATATAGCATATGATGCTGTCCTCTGAATCGAATTTGTTAATTAAAATTTAGTGGAGTGTTAAAGTAGAAATTTCAGTTGAGGCACTATCAGATTGACAGATGTCATATTCCAGGATGAGGTGCAAGAACTTGAGGCTAGATTTCAGAAAGAAGGAAAGAAAACCAAGGGCGTGACTCATTGTGCCTCATCACCCCTTACTCATCTGATGATCTGAAGGCTAGGAAGAAGCCAGGGCAGGGAGGCAGGATTTTTCTAGTGTGAGTTTTTGGTACCATGAGGAATGAAGAGCTTTCTGTCCTGGATCAGGTCAGTTCTAACTCAGAAGCCTGGGTATCTGTGGTTTGTACTGTGGCAGGCATGGTGAGCTAGCATCTGCCTCCCTCCTGAAAGATGCTCAGGGTGAGAAAAGGAGCGGCAGCCACCGTGGTGGTGTCTGAAGAGCTTGACCATTTGGGTGAAGAAGGTGTGACTATTTCCCACAGACCCAACATGAGCCTTGAGCCTAGATCAGACTCGTGTTACCCAAACTGCTGTTAAAGAGGTCTCCTTAGAGATGCACCATCCACCTGATGCCCGCATCCAGAGGAAGGAAATTCAGAGGCCACTGGGACAGAGTCCTGATTTCTAAGCTGCTGCCTCTCAAGTCCTCAGCTGCCTTTCTGTAATTAGCTCTGTGATGTTGGAGCTGGGACTCCAAACCTAGCTTTGCCAGGGTTCCCTGACTCTTCTGCCCAAAGTTCTAGCAGAGAAAGATGCGAGGTGGGAGGAAGGAGGGGGTGCCAACTTTCTCTTTGCACCGTTCATGTCAGGAGCTTGTAAGCAATGCTGCTTCTTCCCTGTAGCACCTATTGAACAGCTCTTGATTTCAGTTTCTGGCTTCATCTACGTTTCTAGAACCATGTTTCTATTCCCTCTCCCCTAAGCAGCACTCCCTCCTCCAAGGTCTGAGTCCCAACTCCTGGGATGTTCTTCTAGCTCTTGAACCATGAACACCAGTGAGTAACACCTCATTGCAGGGCCGGGCTCCAGCTCTGCAAGTGTCCTCCCCCAAGCTTCCATGTTCTCAGGGTCCCAACCTTCATTCCCAGAAGGAATTTCTAATCCATTTCCTAGGTTAAATTTTCTCTGTTAAAATAGCTGCTGTATTTTATGCTTTCCTGTCTGAATTTTGATTGATAAAAATAGGGCTACATTTCCCACATCAAGAGAACTGGGGGTGTGAGTCCTCCGAAGTAGGGAGAGACTGTGAAGAGCCCACAAAAGCACCTGGTGAGAACGGGTCAGCCTCAAACACCTGCTGGGCCACAGCCTGTGGGTGCTGGTTTCCGGGTGAATTCAAGCAAGGCCTCTTATCACCTCTCCTCTCCCTTTCCAAACTCCCCATCCTTGAAGGAGCCAGGAATTGGAGCTAGTGACAAGAGAGAGAACAGGAGGCAGCCTGCAGGTCTAGCTGGGGGTGACACCTCAAGTTCACTAATTTCTAGGTTTGTTACTACATGGGAATGGACCCAGCCATGATTTAACTACTATATCGTTTTGTGACATCAAGGAGCAGAATTTTTTCCACTTAAAAGTGATCCCCCAAATATCATGAAACCTGCCTTAAATTAATACCAGGAACAAAGAGTTGAACTAGTCCACTGAGCAGGAGTAAGGGCAGAGGGGACCCGAGGATGGCATACTCAGTTATTATGGTGGGGACACAAAGCATGCATGCGTGCTAAGTCACTTCAGTCATGTCTGACTGCGACGCTATAGACCATCACCCGCTAGGCTCCTCTGTCCATGCGATTTTCCAGAGAAGAATACTGGAGTGGATTGCCATGCCCTCTTCCAGGGGATCTTCCTGACCCGGGGACTGAACCCGTGTCTCTTACATCTCCTGCATTGGCAGGCGGGTTCTTCACGATGAGCGCCACCGGGACACATAGAGAGATGGGTAAATGAGGAATGCAACTAGACAGGAAGTCCCTCAGGGGACTGAGGCCAGCCTGCAGTTTTATAGGAGCATTGGACGGCTCAGGGCACTGAGGTGGACAGGAAAGCCACTGCATTTCTGTTTTCTCCACTGGCCCAGAGGTGCCATCCTGCTTGGCCACAGGGTTCTGCGTCACGTGCTCTTAGGGCTCAGAGGACCGGGACTGGAGAATGCCCAATACGATTGCATCTACCGCTCACCTGCCTGTCGACATGTCTGGCCTGGAAACTCCCTAGGACAAAGTGGTGTGCGGTCACCAAGTCCTCCTAGCAGAGGTCACTGGGTCTGAAAACGCCCAGTAGTGAGTATTTAGCTATTACGTGATAAGAGCCGGAGCAGAGGTTTGTGGGGAGATAGAAGAATGACCTAATTCTATGTGAGGCACCTGGGGTGGGGATCAGAAATTCGGACCGAGAGAGGACACTGAACTTGCTTGCAGGACGCCCAGAGATCAAGGGGATGAGAGGGGAGGTGCACTGGCAAAAACGCGGAGGGGTGGAGAGGCTGGGCCCAGGGTGGGTGCCCCTAGGGGCTCTGGGCAGGCAGGTGTTGAGGGTTCTTCTGATGTCTGGGACTTCATCTTTCTGCAGGAGGTGGGCAGAAAGGAGTAAGACACCCAGGCACCACGTTTCCACTGCGGTCAGCTCAGTCTGGCCTCCTGGCGCCAGGGATCCCGAAGGCTGCAGACCCCCGGCAGGAGGGACAGAAGCAGTTCCTGGCCCAGAGCTCGCTGCCCTCTCTCCGGAACTGTTTTTTCTCCGCTGCTCTCTGAAAGCCTTATTGATTGCTCAAAGCGAACTGCCTCAGCCCACGGTTTCCTCAACCCCCAGAGCAGCTTGCATTTCCTCTGACGTGGCCTCTGTCCTCTCCCCTCCCCCAGGAGGCCTGGGGTTTTTACATTTCAAATCCTTGACAGCTGGGTGAACTTCTGCTTCCGCCAGAAGAAGGACCCTTTGCTGTTCACAATGGCCGGCCAGTGGCACCGGGGCTATTTTATCTCCAGCTGTGAGAGAGGCTTTTTCAAACGGCCGGGAGAAGCTGCTGTCCAGCTGCGGCACCTCGCCCTCTCGCGGGGCTCTGCATGTTAATCAGCGGCCTCTCACTGCGGCGTTTGTGGGGCGGCGGCAGGTGCGCGCCTTCCCCCAGCCGCCCGAGCATCCCCGGAGGCCTTCCGCTCAGGCAGGTGAGCCCAGGCGTGACGTCATCGCAGGTGTGCGCTCCACGCGCCTGAGCGCGGCCAGGTCCATCTTGGTGCCCTCAGGTGTCCCAACCCACGTCTCTTCTCTGAGTCAGCTCTAAGGTATAGGGCTTCTCACATGGTGCATAAAGCCAGAATCCTGGACACACTGGAGAAATACACACAGGACACTCGGAAGGTGACAAACGAACCTGGACAAACCCGAGGGCACTCCCTGATTCTGTCCGCTGGCTGGATGACTTCCGGGAGCACCCAGCTTCTCCCCACTTCTCCCCACCCAGCTTCACACCCACTATGCATTCCCTGCCCAGCGCCTTTGCTCAGCCCAGTCCCTGGTTTGGAAAAATTTCTGCATCCATACAACTGTCCCTGTCTGTTGAATCTCATTCATCTTTAGAATCCTGGCTTAACTGGCTGTGCTTTCCAAACTTTTCCCAAACTTTCTGGGTAGCCATGGTGCTTCTCCAGGGTATTTTCCTTCTCTTTAATATGAATAGCAAGGATTCATAATCATTGAGTTTTTACTAAGTATCAAGCGCCAATGTCTTTCAGGTCCATCCATCTCCTAGTCCTCTCAACATGGGGCTTGGTTTGAATCATTATTTTACACACAGAACCAAGGCACAGAGACCCGCCTATGCTGGCTGGGCACTGGCAAGGCCTCCGTAGGTATGGGGCGGCGGCAGGTGCATGCCTTCCCCCAGCCGCCCGAGCATCCCCCGAGGCCTTCCGCTCAGGCAGGTGAGCCCAGGCGTGACGTCATCGCAGGTGTGCGCTCCACGTGCCTGAGCGCGGCCAGGTCCATCTTGGTGCCCTCAGGTGTCCCAACCCACGTCTCTGCTCTGAGTCAACTCTAAGTTATAGGGACGACCCCACTGCATTATCTAGTGCAACTGTCCTTCATGCGGCTGAAGATACCTCCCTCCTAGTCCTGGATCTCCCTGAGGACTGGGTCCTGGTGACATTCATCTTTGTGTGCTCTGCAGTGCCTACCCTTGTAGACATGGAAGAATACATGGGCCCGAGAGAGAGTGGCACCCACACCACACCCGGAACTATAGTCCAAGCTTCTGTGTCAAGTTTCTGTGGATGCCACCCAACCATCCAGCAAGAAGCGTTTTGGCATCTCCACCCTGAATATTCATTAAAAGGAGTGATGCTGAAGCTGAAGCTCCAATACTTTGGCCACATGATGTGAAAGGCCAACTCATTGGAAAAGACCCTGGTGCTGGGAAAGACTGAGGGCAAAAGGAGAAAGGGGCAACAGAGGATCAGATGGTTGGATAGCATCACTGACTCAATGGACAGGAATTGGAGCAAACTCCAGGCTATAGTGAAGGACAAGGAAGCCTGGCATGTTGCAGACCATGGGGTCACAAAGAGATGAACACAGCTGAGCGACTAACGGCAACAAATACGTGGGTTGGACTGGACAGTAGGAAGGAAATGTGTTAAAGCCTCTTTTCCTTGTACTTGTAACAAATACAGTTGCTCTTAAGTACAAATAAAGTATGTTCTACACAGAAAAAATTATAATCTATAAGCTATTAGTACTAGTGAAAGACTTCATATATTGATTGAATAAATATATATTCAGTGTGAGAGTGGTTATAGTGGGTATCCCAGGTACAGCAATGAGTAACACAGAAAGTGCTGCCCTTGTGGGACCAGTCTTTAATTTAAAATATATTTATAATTTATCTGATGATGATAAATGATCTAGAGAACTATGAAGCCTAACAAATGGAATTATATATTTTAAAAAATGTATGTGGTGGATAGAGAAAGCCTCCCATCTGTGTAGAGCCTCGAAGGAAATATGGGAACCAGTGGACACGTCGGGGAGATCCTTCTAGTTTGGGAGGACATGAGTGTGAGTGGCCTGAGGGGTTTAGTATCCCTGGTGTGCTGATCACAGCAAAGAAAAAGGTGAAGCCACAGGAACCAATGCAAGTACAACACCTGATGAGATGGAGGCAATAATGTGGGGCCAGATCGCATAATACCTTGGAGCTCCTTGAAAGGTTTGGCTTTTACTCTGAGTGAGATGGAGGCGACCAGAGGGTTTTGAATATTCTACAATTCGTCTTATAGAATTACCTTGTCTTCTTTCCTAAAAATACAGGGTGGTCAGTGCAGAAGCAGGGAATCAGTTAGGAGGTTAGGGCAATCATCTGGGAGAGAAATGTCTGTGGCTTAGACCAGAGGTGATGTGGGAGGTATGAGATATGATTGGTTTCTGACTTTATTCTGAAGGAAGAGCTGACTGGATTTTCAACAGTTTTGATGTGGTATGTGTGGTTTTAGTTTATAAACTGGAAGAATGGAATTTCCATTTGCTAAGATCCCAAATACTGTAGAAAGGAGTAGGTTTAGAGGAGGTGAGTGCTCAGGAACTTCATTTTGCACATATTAATTTTGGATATGGAAGTAGTCATTTTGGGCCAGGCTTATGCTATGGTAACAAAAACAAGTCTCAATGGCTTAAATTTATGAAATTTAAAGTTTAATTCCCTCTGATACATGTATTTCCCATGGGTACCCCACCCACCGTAGACTGGACGGTTCTCCAGGACAGCTGCTTTCTGTGCCATGGTTTAGTGATAGAACTCTGCCATTTCTACTTGTGATCATCACGCTCACTGATGAAGGGGAGAGCTGGAGGGCATAAGTGGGCAGGCTCTTCCTACTGCTGCTGCTTGGGGTGGAGGCGGTGGTGGATTGCCCTCGATTCCCTGTGAGGTCTGAGGTCATCATCCCCCTTGATGTTACAGAGCTGGGTACGGATGGATCACCCCCAAAGTCCTTCCCAGTGAATTGTCTCCAAGAAAGAGAAAGAGAACCATCTAGCCTAAAAGAATGCCCCCTCCCCAGAGGCAGCCCACTTCCAGTAACAGTTGACATGGCAGAACAACAAGGATGCTCTTAACTCCATTTAGAGCAACCCTGGCTGGCCATCCAGCTTCAGGAGCCCTCGTGGGATCAGCTGAGGCTCTGCTGGAACTGAGTCACAGTCAGTTCTCCACTCCTCCCAGCTCTTCTCTCACTCCCTTACAGGTGAGTCCCTGTAGGCTTGACCCCAATAAGCTCCTGCCTCAGACCTCTGTGACTCCATTTCCTAGGGAAACCTGAGAAATGTCTGGAGAAGGAAAAGGCAACCCTCTCAAGTATGCTTGCCTGGGAAATCCCACAGACAGAGGAGCCTGGCGGGCTACAGTCCATGGGGTCGCAAAGAGTCAGACACGACGGAGCGACTAACACTTACTAAGACATGTGGCATATTTCTGACTTTCTTGTCAAGAAGTAGTCATGTTCTCCCACCTCAGGGAAAGTGTTAATGAGGAATATGGTGTGTGCCTGGAAGAGGGACACACTGGTGAGCAGCTACAATGTCCATGAAGTGGCCCTTTCGAGTGTAGAGCTTAGGGCCTATGTCTAGACTGGAGATAGTAATCCTGGGTGATATATAAAGGCAAAAACCAGGTGACGTCCCCTAATAATTGAAGGTGGATAGAGCTCACTCAGTTCGAGAACTGAGCTCTGGGTACATGATCGTTCAGTAATCTAAGAGGTGAGAAAGAACCAGGAAAGGAGACTGAAGCTACGTATAGTCTATGCCTGGCAACTACTCAGAAATTCTCACCCCTGTGCACAAGAAAACACACATGTAAACAGACACTGCAGCACTTTTACTTCGTTCTTTTTAAATACAGAATAATGGAACAACCAAATAGCTATCAACACAAGGAGGAGAAATTATGGCAAAAAATCAGAAGGCAGTATAGCATTTTGCAGTTAGAATAGATGGCATGGAGTTGCATGCATTATTATGAATAAATCTCCAAAAGCAGAACATTGAATGAGAGCAGCAGTTTTCGCCATCATACATGTAACATGATATCATTTATATGAAGCTTAAAAACATTGGAAACAATTCCATCTATTGCTTTTGGAGGCACATCTGCATACGAACAGTATGACACACACGGAACGCTGTACATTCCATCCGGGGGGTGGAGTGGGAGGAAGTTTGCACACTCATATGCGTATGTTCTCCTCTGCTATTATTGGAATCCCTGAAATATTTTACATAAAAAGATGCCTTCCCATCTTGCTATCCTAAAGCACATAAAATTTTAATAAAATCAGCTCTTTTAGGTGACTTAGGTAGCAGCAGATTGTAAAATCATGGATAAGCGGGACCTTCAATTCACTTGGAGATCACCGAAGCATTCTCATGACAACAGTACAATATGGTTTTAATAAACCATGCCATTGTTTAGCCTGCACAGTGACTGAGATGGTGATAAGCTTGCATATGCATTATTTTTACTTCATCCTCACATTGATCCTGGAGTAGTGATTATTACCTTATGTTGCAGATGAGGAAAGTGATGAATAAACCCCGTATCTGACAGTGGTACAACCAGAACTTGAGCTATCTTAGTTTGACTCTAAAAAGCATCCTCTCAGTTGCAATACTCCACCCATCTCTCTGCTCTATGTGCTTCTCCATTATCCTCCATCACGTGGAAGTGAGCTTGAAGGAGCCTTAGGAACAGCTCTGGTCCTGCTCCTCTCCAGCCTCAAGGACCGAATCCTGGAGTGGCAACACACCCATCATCAAGTCTTCTTTCCCAGGTTCCAGGAAGCAATGAACCCATTTCAATCTTCTATATCCATTCTGCATACTTCTTGGTAACAGTCCAGTTCAGTTCAGTCACTCAGTTGTGTCTGATTCTTTGTGACCCCATGAATCGCAGCACGCCAGGCCTCCTTGTCCATCACCAACTCCTGGAGTTCACTCAGACTCACAACCATTGAGTCAGTGATGCCATCCAGCCATCTCATCCTCTGTCGTCCCCTTCTCCTCCTGCCCCCAATCCCTCCCAGCATTAAAGTCTTCTCCAATGAGTCAACTCTTCGCATGAGGTGGCCAAAGTACTGGAGTTTCAGCTTTAGCATCATTCCTTCCAAAGAAATCCCAGGGCTGATCTCCTTCAGAATGGACTGGTTGGATCTCTTTGCAGTTCAAGGGACTCTCAAGAGTCTTCTCCAACACCACAGTTCAAAAGCATCAATTCTTCGGCGCTCAGCCTTCTTCACAGTCCAACTCTCACATCCATACATGACCACTGGAAAAACCATGGCCTTGACTAGACGGACCTTAGTCTGCAAAGTAATGTCTCTGCTTTTGAATATGCTATCCAGGTTGGTCATAACTTTTCTTCCAAGGAGTAAGTGTCTTTTAATTTCATGGCTGCAGTCATCATCTGCAGTGATTTTTGAGCCCCCCAAAATAAAGTCTGACACTGTTTCCACTGTTTCCTCATCTATTTCCCATGAAGTGATGGGACCAGATGCCATGATCTTCATTTTCCGAACGTTGAGCTTTAAGCCAACTTTTTCACTCTCCACTTTCATTTTCATCAAGAGGCTTTTTAGTTCCTCTTCACTTTCTGCCATAAGGGTGCTGTCATCTGCATGTCTGAGGTTACTGATATTCCTCCCGGCAATCTTGATTCCAGCTTGTGTTTCTTCCAGTCCAGCATTTCTCATGATGTACTCTGCATAGAAGTTAAATAAGCAGGGTGACAATATACAGCCTTGACGTACTCCTTTTCCTATTTGGAACCACCCTGTTGTTCCATGTCCAGTTCTAACTGTTGCTTCCTGACATGCATACAGATTTCTCAAGAGGCAGGTCAGGTGGACTTGGTAACAGAGAGAGTCTCAATTCCCATGTTTCCTCTTCTGTAGAAATTAATTCAATTGAACTGAACTTAAGATCGCAGACAGGGGTGAGCTCGGAGAACTTGGCTTCATCCCTCTCAATATACTGATCAAAAGGAAAGGCCAAAGAAGTGAATAGGCTTCCTTGCTACAAACAGCTTCCCTCATTACTGGAACTCAGGGGTTCTCCATGCTGTTTGCACAGTGAAATGCCCTGGGGAAGTTAAACAATTCTGCCTCCTGGCTTCAGAGCCAGGCCGTCTGATTCAGTTGGTCTGGGTTTCCTGGGCTATTTCTAATGTGAAGCCATGCTTGAGAACCCCTGCCTTTCTGTTTCCTTCTCCCCGTGCTCTCTCATACAGATCCTGGATGCAGCGACCAGGGGGCAGGGGTCGGGGCAATGCTTCTTATTTCACCAATAGAAAAGGGACAAACACTATTTAAGTTGTTTGGTCTTCAGATACTTTCTGAGGTTCATGCGTGCATGTGTGCTAAGTCGCTTCAGATGTGTCTGACTTTTAGTAACTGCATAGACTGTATCCTGCCAGGCCTCTCTGTTCATAGGATTCCCTAGGCAAGAATACTGGAGTGGGTTACCATGCCCTCCTCCAGGGGATCTTCCTGACCCAGGGATCAAACCTGTGTCTCTTATGTCTCCTGCATTGGCAGGTGGGTTCTTTCCCATTAGCATCCCCTGGGAAGCCCCTTCTGAGGTTCACATGAGATTCTATTACATACAGGTCTTCTGTGATGCTAGTGGGTTAGCCAAAAAATTTGTTTGAGTTTTTCTGTGACATCTTATGGAAAAACCCAAAAGAATTTTTTTGGCCAACTCAATAGTTTTTATTTAGCGCATTTTTTAAGAGGTAAAGAAAACAATAAAGCTCTGTTTTTAGTAGCTACACATGGAATGCATTTGAAAGTAATGGCAATTCAGAATATCCTGATATGGATTTAACTCTGTTTCAGAAATCTGTAGAAGCCTGAGCTCAGTTACCACATATCTGTAGCTTTAAAGTCAGGGTCATCGAACTTTCTCTGTAAAGGAGATACAGTAAACATTTTATTTACGTCTGCAGGCCATGCAGTTTCTGTATCTGCTCAACTCTGCCTCTGCAGCACGAAAACATAGATAAAGACATAAAAATGGGTGTGATTGTGTTTCAACAAATCTTTATTTAACAAAATCCCTTAGGGGCTGAATTTGGCCCCCTCCATAGTTTGTCAACCTCTGAAGTGTCAGTCTGAAATAGATACTGTTTAGTAATGATCCACCTCCTACAAAATGTAATTAAAATGTGTCTCGTGTAATGGTGGGTTTCTGAAATTAAGAAAATGTCTCCAATGTTGTTTTAACATTTTACTCATTTATCTAGAAGACCCTAATAAAGAGAACAGTGTTTATTCCAGAGTCATTTTGCACCTTTATATCTTTTTAGCACCTCATACCTTTAGGGCCGTTTTGAAATGTTTCTATTTTTCATCTTCATAAAAAATTGAAAAAAAAGAGCAGAAGTAGGTTGCTAAACTCCAGAAGCAGTCAAATAACTACTTGGAAAATGGAAAGGCAGTGAACAGTCATTTCACGATTTCAGTTTCACGTTTGCTTCATTACAGAACATACATAAAACTTTCAGTCCAGTTGCATCACCCGCATCATAGTTTTCAGTTTCAGCCCAAACCACTGCCGCTTATGAAAGCTTGGCCTTGCTTGATTTAGGCCTTCGAACAAACCTAGAAAAGTAGTTGCTAGAATGAAAAGAATTCTTGCTGTGTTTTGAGCTTTGCTGTAAGTGGTTGGAAGGAAGGAAAATGCCTTGCCTTGCTAGTCCCTTAGCTTCAGAATGACTGTCTGAATTCTAATAGCATCTCTTGGCTCCCCAGTGCCAAGAAGAATAGGATAAGGTGCTCTGGGGACCCTGCTATGGCTTTCCGTGCAACCCAGCAGTGCATAAAGTGACCACTCACTTTACACTAACAGAAAGCCACCATCCAAAAGTAAGGGAGTGAATGAAGCCAGAACTGCCTAGGTGGAGTTGGCCGAAAGCACTCCACATGAAACAATGTTCAAGGCTTGGAAGGAATTGCTCCAAACACGTGGCTTGGATTTGGGGTTTTCAGGGAGCCAGGCACTCACTCAACCCACATAAGCTAACAGCAGATCAGAAACTCAGGCTGCAACCGAATCAGATGGAATTTGTGAACAAAAAGTCAGGTAGCCTGTCTGGAGTCCAGCCCAGACTTCCGGATGACTGTCCTGAGCCAGAGGGTGGATCTTTGCAGGAAACTCTCAGCTTGGCTTCAGGTCTTGCCTTCTTTCCTTATCATCACTGCTTTTTTACATTGCGGCAATTTTCACTTAGCCTGTGTCCTCTTCTGGCTCTTTCAACAAATAGAAGTTGAGAGATACTTATTTCTAGACAAGAATTATTTTTATAAATTAAATCTTTTCTTCCATCCCCATGATATTAACTGCTTGAAGTGTAAAATTAGACAAAGTGAAGCTGTGATTTGGTGCTTAGTGTAACATGCAAGCCATGGGATCCAGATTTATACAGACCCAGGTTGTAATCTAGTTTTTTGGCTTACTAAATATAGGACTTTTAGAAATTAACTCATTGAGCTTTGGTTTCCTCATCTAAAATATGGGAATATCAGCACATAGCTCGTAAGATTTCTGTGCAGCAGTAAGGTTCTTAGGTTCTTGGGTAAAGTTCTTAGGTCCTAGCATATGGGAGTTGTTCAGTAAATGCAGACAAGGTGATGATGGTGGTGACTATGACAATGGCATCTCCAGAGGTAGGGTCATCCTGTTTAGCATAAATGCACAATGATAAAGAAAGGATAGATTGGTAAAGACAGACAATAATTTCTGAGTCTCCTTTTCATCAATAGGCCTCATAACGTGGTTTAGCAAGATGGTCCAGAATTATAGATACAAGCATGTTCAAAGTAAAGGACAACAAAAAGCCCACCTTACCACTAAATATGGGCTCCCCAGGCATCTCAGTGGTAAAGAATCTACCTGCAATGTAGGAAACATGGGTTCAATCCCTGGGTCGGGAAGATCCCCTGGAGAAGAAAATGGCAACCCACTCCAGTATTCTTGCCTGGAGAATTCCACGGACAGAGGAGCCTAGGGGGCGATTGTTTATGGGGTCGCAAAGAGTCGGACATGACTTAGCAGCTAACGAAGAACAACAGCAGAAACCGCTTTGCGTAGCCCTAGTGATTCTTCACTTCTTCCTGCTTTCCCAGTCATGGGTCATCAAGAATCAAAGGCCAAACCAATTTACTAAATACTCTGGCGGCAGGAGTAAGAGACTGGATTATTTGCTCGTTGTCTTAGTCCCAGGAGCCCAGTTGGCCAGCCATGAGCTCTTGGTTGCTGCATTGCTTTTAAAATTCTATGACTGGTTCAACCAGCAGCTCCAGAAAGACTAAGACTCACTGTAGTGTGAAATATCCACTTCCTGTGAACCGTATATTGTCATGTCTGCACTTCAGTTTTGCTGAGTGCTAAAAGAACTGGCTTGGTACTTAAAGGAAATACCCTCTGATTCATGGCAGTAGAAAGGGTTATGTAACTGATGGTGTTTTCCAGCGAGAAAATGTGTTTATTTATTCTTTCCTTAAATATTATTGCTGAGATTCCTCTCTGCGCCAGCTACTGTGGATGGCATGGCAAATAGGTAGAAATACCATTTTGCACATTTGAACTTGATGAACAGGGATAATATAAGAAATGTCCTTGGCCCACTGTTGCAGTAGTTGGCTTTCAATACAGGATAGATCATTTAGTGTTAGAAAGAGCCCTTGCCCTAGATGTTTTTGATATTCTGTAGGCTGTCACCTACCCATCTTGGCACAAAACAGCAGGCAAACCAAAGAGGAGGACTATTCTTAAGGTAAAGGGAAGAATATACAGGTAGGACCATGACTGGGAACACACTGTGCAAATCTTGATATTAGAAGAACTGGCACAGGATGGGTATACATGTCATAACTATCGTTTTGTGTCTTCCCTCTGGAATAATCGCTCTCCTGGACAAGAGATTATTCGAACAGCCACTGATGAGGAGAAGGCTGGAAATGGATTGCTGTGGAGGTTTCATGACATTTCCTCTCATCAGACTTTCAACCCAGCTCATCATGGTTCAGCAGCATCAATGGGATTATTGATTTGCGGAAAGTGAGAAAAGTTTTCTCAATAGACAGTGATAAACAAAGGAGATTGTTACAATGAGGATAATTCTGGAGTCCCACATCAGATATAATTTCACCAAAGAGAATGAAAGAGAGTATTGAGAGAGAGAAAGTGTGTGTGTGTGTTTGTGTGTGTGCCCACATGCACACGCCATTATGCTGTGGTCAGGCAGCTGTTTTTCCTTTTTTTTTTTTTTTTAACATTTTTAGAAACATTTCACACTCATGGTTTGTTTTTACATCCTCTGGTTCTCTTTTCTTTTTTTATCACTAAAGTCTCTGCCTGTGTGTACTCCACAAACACATATACTTGCGTATTTTCAAAGCCCCAAAACACATTTTTTTCATCACCCTCTAACTCTAACTTAAAGTAACACAGCATTGTCATCTCCTCTTATTTCAAATAATACTCCTCCATTAATCAGCACTAAAAATTGTCTTCCATGTTTGTGATCTTGCTGATCATAGCATGACATACTTATACAGAAACTTATAATGAAGACATTCTATGTGAAGAATGCTACAGTGTTCATTAAGTCAAGTGACCTCAACTACATGTGATGAAGCTGAGTCTCCAAGACTCTAAGTAAGTCTATTAGTCACATGATTGATATATGTCCTGTTCAACTAAATAGATTTTTGTTTGTTTTTCTTTCAGAGTTAAATATTTAGCAGAATGAACATCAATTTTATTTTGTTCACTCTTTAACTTTCATTTTTAAGTTTTAAGTTTAGAAGCCACTAAGTAGCGCATTTCTTCCACCACTGCCGTCAATATTTATCCTTTGTGGTCCAACTATGCCCTGTGACTTAATTTCTTTGGGGCAGGGTGAGAGAGTTATATAATAAGAAAACCTAATATGTAAAAAAGGCTCAAAATGTGATAGAAGCTTATTTCTTGCTCAGATAAAAGATAACTCAGGTGTTTCTATTCTGTGGTACAATTAGAGTTGCAAAGGTCCAGGCTTTCTCTCTTGGGGTTCCATCCGCCACAATACATGATTTCCAAGGTTGCAGGTGGTGGTGGTAAGGTTTCTCTATTATGACATTCAGTAAAGCAGACAGGTATGGAGCATGATGTATGTAGTTTGTTTTTGTTTTTGTTTTTTTTAATGGGTCAAACTTAGAAATTGTATAACGGTATACACAGCTATTCTACCATGCTTTATTGGCTGGAACTCAGTTACACAGGCACAGCCTGTGCGAGGGATCCTGGTAAATGTAGTCAGATTATGTACATGTGTATGTGTGCATGTATGTGTGGAAATGGAATGATGGTCTATGCATACTTTCTTGCAAAGTTCCTTTTACCATATTAGATCATTATTTGTATCGGGTGCACAAAGTCCCAACAAAAGAATGTTCTGTGTTTTATTCAACTAGTCAACATGATTGAATCCAGCTTTTGAAACCCTGTCAAATCTTACTTCACTCTGCAATGACATGTCTTACATATTTGAATTTTGTGGATAATTGAGACTTTATCTTCCTAAGCACCATTTTCATCAAAATTTGAAGCAATGGAGCTCTTTCTAGGTGTACTACACAGGTGGATGCCTTACTAGAAATCATTACTGAACAGAACTGATCGATTTTCTTAGGCCTGTGGCAGGGACAGTGGGGCTTCCCAAGCCCTGTGTTGGTTTCTGTATTTCCTGGTCTTCATGAGCAGCTAGCTCTTGTCTCTGGGCTGTGGGTGTAAGTCATACCAGCTAACTCTGAACCAGAAATAAAAGACTGGCCATGAACTTCAAGCTGTTCTGCCCAACAGGGTGACCAAGGAGGCCTCATATCGAAGTGGTGGATGCATTGGAACAAAGCAACAAGAACTGCTGAATTACTACGTGGAGGATAATTACCCTGGAGAACTGCCAAATTTAGAGTAGAATTTTCATGACTGAGGAATGCAGGCCTTCATTGCTTTAACCTCTTAAGAGACAGGAGCAGATTCTATCCTGACTACTGAAATATTCATTTGATAGTATTTTAAATGTTAATTATATTATTTTACTGTATGAATTAATATTAGTTTATATTTCTGTAGGGGACTTAGAACTTTCATAAGGTTTTCCTGCTGCTGCTGCTGCTAAGTCGCTTCAGTCTTGTCCGACTCTGTGCAACCCCAGAGACGGCAGCCCATCAGGCCAGGCAAGAACACTGGAGTGGGTTGCCGTTTCCTTCTCCAATGCATGAAAGTGAAAAGTGAAAGTGAAGTCGCTCAGTCATGTCCGACTCTTCGCGACCCTGTGGACTGCAGCCTTCCAGGCTCCTCCATCCATGGGACTTTCCAGGCAAGAGTACTGGAGTGGGGTGCCATTGCCTTTCCTAATCATTAGCTTACATAATCTGTGAGTGGGTTTTTATGTGAGTTAGTCGCTCAGTTGTGTCTGACACCTTTTGAGCCCATGGACTGTAGCCCACCAGGCTCCTCTCTCCATGGGATTCTCCAGGCAAGAAACTGGAGTGAGTTGCTCTGCTCTGCTCCAGGAGATCTTCCCCACCCAGGGATCAAACTTGGGTCTCCTGCACTGTGGGTATATTCTTTACTATCATTTATATATATATAAGCCTCTCTCTTTCTGTCTTTTATATTAAAAAGATCCAACCAGTCAATCCTAAAGGAAATCAGTCCTGAATATTCATTTGAAGGACTGATGCTGAAGCTGAAGCTCCAATACTTTGGCCACCTGATGTGAAGAACTGACTCATTGGAAAATACTCTGATGCTGGGAAAGACTGAAGGCAGAAGGGGACAACAGAGGATGAGATGTTTGGATGGCACCACTGACATGATGGACATGAGTTCTAGTAGGCTCTAGGAGTTGGTGATGGACAGGGAAGCCTGGCGTGCTGCAACTGATGAGGTCGCAAAGAGTCAGACATGACTGAGTGAGTGAATTGAACCACAGCCACTCTACTATTTACTGAACATTTATGAGTTAATACTGTTTACTTTTAAGTTTCTATTTCTTCTTTTCATGGGATGTTTATGTTTGTTGATATCCCTTCCACCCTATGGCTGCTTTTCACACTGTCTTATGTGATTTTAGTAGGCAACTTCTAAATATATCTTTATTTGTAAAGGAAAAGTAAATTGTCTCAGAATGAGAACCTGAGAACCCACTTCTGAGCCAGCTATTTACTTCCACACATAGGCGGTGCACTTTTCATTTTCCATCATAAACATTTCTTCTTTGCACTGAATGGTAGTTCATGTCTGTCTAGCTTTAAGAGTGGTTTTGTTGCAATTCTTGGCTTCTCTAGGTTTTATTGAACTTAATCTCTTTCCTTGCTTCCTACATATACACTCCTCAGGTGTGATGACAAGAAGGAAACTGAAGTTCCAACAGTGAGGTAAGTGAGTGGATATGGAGAGAACTGTATCCTGGTCTTGGTGATAACTGTGTCCAGTGCAACCGAAGGCAGATCATGGTCTGGAGTCCATGTTTTTCCTCAGTAAAATGACAGGACTGGGTTAATTATCAAGAAGATTTTCTGTATACCAAATTATCTGTTTCTGATTAATATGAGCAGTCCTGGAGACTGAAAAGCTGTTCAGATTGTATAACTGAGGAGCAAAAAAATAATGGTGGATGGACTGTCAGTGTGTACAGTGAGCCGGTCCACCTGTCATCCACTTTAGTACAGCATCTTGGAAGATTCTCAGTACTTCCATTTTATATGTGGGAAACTGAGGTTCAGATGGGAGAGCAGCATGTTCAGGGTCAGGTAGACTGAGGGATGAATCTAAGTATGTGTGATTCCAGAGTTTCAACCCTTAACTCTTAAACTCCATTGTAAGTGAAGGGAACAGTGGCTACATATGCCTCCAGGAAATGAATGAACCTGGTGTTGTCTAACTGCTCAGTCGTGTCTGTTCTTTGACACTCCATTAACTATAGCCTACCAGGCTCCTCTGTCCATAGGATTTCCCAGGATAGAATACTGGTATGGGTTGCCATTTCCTTCTCCAGGGGATCCTCCTGACCCAGGGATTGAACCTGTGTCTCCTGCACTACAGGCAGTTTCTTTATTCTTGAGCCACCATAAAGCCCAATAGGTACTGTGCTGCTGCTGCTGCTGAGTCGCTTCAGTCGTGTCCGACTCTGTGCGACCCCAGAGACGGCAGCCCACCAGGCTCCCCCGTCCCTGGGAATTCTCCTCAAAATCCAGGCCATTCTCTATGCTGTTACATGGAACCTCTTTTGCACAGACACTGGTGCTCTGTTCTTCCATGCATTGTCAAGCACAACAGTGACCACTGCGGCTGCTGGCTGACTTGCCATTCTCCTGAAGACTCAGTGGAGACAAGGTGATCCCACAGCCACTGAGAGCTCATTATACATGGCACCTCAGGCCTCATAAGCTTCATGGCCACATCGGTCTGCATGAACTCCGTGGTCCCCCATGGCTGATGCAGGTCACGTTGAGGTGGGCCCACGTACATACCTTGCACACACAAGTCTATGCACGGCCTTGAAACACTGAGTGTGCAAAGCCCCAGTTGTATAAGTGCTGCTGCTGCTGCTAAGTCGCTTCAGTCATGTCCGACTCTGTGCGACCCCAGAGATGGCAGCCCACCAGGCTTCCCCTTCCCTGGGATTCTCCCGGCAAGAACACTGGAGTGGGTTGCCGTGTCCTTCTCCAACGCGTGAAAGTGAAGCTGCTCAGTCGTGTTCAACCCTCAGTGACCCCATGGCCTGCAGCCTTCCAGGCTCCTCTGTCCATGGGATTTTCCAGGCAAGAGTCCTGGAGTGGGGTGCCATTGCCTTCTCCGTTGTATAAGTGGGCGTCCAGTGAATCTGCCCACCTTTGCCGCGAGGGACACCCTATCTTTGTTATCTTGGTGGGAAAGTCTGCCCTTTGCTCTGGAAGCAGATATTAATGCCCAGGACTGCTGTGTATGTGTTCTTGGAAACAGTTTGAGATGCACAGAGATGTCACTGTGAGTTGGCAGTTGACACCACCTGAAGTTTGGACCAGAAAGAAGGCTGAACACCGAAGAACTGATGCCTTTGAACCGTGGTGCTAGAGAAGACTCTTCAGAATCCCTTGGACTACAAGATCAAATCAGTCAATCCTAAAGAAAATCAACACTGAATATTCTTTGGAAGGACTATGGCTAGCACTGAAACTCCAATACTTTGGCCATTTGCTGCAAAGAGCTCCTTTTCTGGAGCAGCTCTGAGCTGTGTAAATTGGGAAATACTTTGGCAATATGAACAAAGAGACATAAGTGTATTGATATGCAATGAACGGAAATTCCAGGTCTAGGACTCAATCCCAAAGGAATAATTGGAAACCACTGGGAAAAATTGACATAAATAGATTATTTATAATAAAATGATGATCATAATCTAAAGAACAGGAGAATAGTTAGATAAATTATGGTTTAGTTTTTGATAAAATATTATGCTTTTAATTTTAAATGATGTTTATAGAATCCATCCACTATAAAAAAAATATCTATGATGTAAGATTATGTGAAAAATCAGGGTTAAAATTATGTTAAACATTAATCTCTAATTTAAATTGGAAACAATCAAGCATTTTTCTTTTTAATGTCACATCTTCCAGTTATTATGTTTATTAATTAAAATCTCTTCCTTTAAGGCCACTCATGTCCTAAGCATGAAAGGCATACGGCCTTGTGAATGGAGGTCATGGGACAGAGGTCACTGCTGAAGCAAGATGTTCTTCCTAGGACAAGGGCCAGCTTTCCTTTCTTTGGATTCCCCCCTTAATCTCCATGGACCCTCCAAGGGTAAAATAGAAAAATGACACCTGACAACTAGGACAAGGTTCTGAGACAGCAGTAGCGGCTCCTGGTCAACTCTCTGGTCTCGCCCATCGTGAGGCATTCCAACTCCCCTCCTATCCCATCTCTACCCCCTTCATCTGAACTAGACCCACAGAAGTTCTTAAAGGTCCTAGAATGTTCTAGATTCTCTTCGACTCCAGTCGTTCCCATCTGCTATTATCTCGTCTACCTGAAACTCTGCTTCTCCAACTCACTTTTGCCAAACTAACCCTTATTTATGATGAAAATCACTTTCTGTAAGGAGCCGACTGCAGCCTCGGAGTCTGGGTCAGATGCCCCCACTGTATTTCTTTAGCGCCTTATCTCAGCACTCCTCACCCTCTATGTACTAACAAAATCTCCTTCAACAGGCCAGGAGATTGTACCTGGAGACTAACCTAAAACATGCCAACAGTTGATTCTATGAGATCACGACTAGTACCCATGCATCTCAAATTGATGAGAGCAGAGAAGGCGGATAAGGATCTGGCTTCTATTGTTTAGTTATTTCATAAGTTTGCTTTTACCCAAGCAAATTTAATGCTAAGAAGAGACTGGGTCTTGGATACTGTGATGTCAAAAGAACCACACGTTGAGCTGATTGTATGATGAGTCCTCAAAGCATGAGGAGAGAACCCTCATGCATGTAATTTTCACTGGTCAGGTAACTGTATCAATCAAAGGAATGTCTGGTGATTCCTACATGACGTGAGTGAGATTGCTACTTTCCTTACAAGAGGGAAAATTTACCCCCAATGAACTTGCTTTCCTTTCTATCGAAATCACTTTGCTGTGAAATGTTTCAATTTCTGATCTCAGGTATCATCTCATAGTACTTAGGCAAACTTTCTATCTTACATGATTTTCCTTAAAAATGTACTTCTCACGATATCAAGTGTCAAGTTATCTCAACTTATGTTTGATGTGATCAAAAGCTTTGGTAAAGTCTTGACGTATTTATTCTAAACTGTTAGAAACCTACCCTGAAGTCGCAACTCTGAGTGATATGTCTGCCTTAGAGAATGACAGTATCCCAGGCCTCTTCCCCATTTGTTGCTCCCTGCCTAAGGAATGGCAAGGAAGTAAACACTTGCCTCTTACTCAAGTATCGTACCCCTGACCCCATATGACCCATTCTCTGACCAGGAGTGCATCGCCTTTTACAGATAAATTGGGTTGAACCATATATAAAATAGATGAACTCTTAAATAAAAAATTAGGTGAGACAATTGATACATAGAGATTTTAAATGTATGCAGATGAACTCTGTTGTATGGACAAAGTGTTTTAGGGGTTTCTAAAATCTTTCTCCAGACTAAGATATCTGCAGAGATGTTTTGATTAGGGAAAAAGGAAGATACTTAGAAAACTTTTATGATGGTGATTGTTTAAAAAAAATAAAACTCTTCTCGTTTTCTTATTTCAAGTCTACATTTTTTTTAAGATCGGTGATGCCCATTACTGTGGTTTCCTTTGGAATGTGCAAAGAAACAAGTTAGGAGAAGATTTTCAGGCCTTGTAATCCTATCCAACTGACAAATTCACCCACTGTATACTAACCACAGATTCTGCAATGTGTAGTTGTGTAGTTTTCATTTTGGAGCCATTTTCTTTAATACATTGACTGGGAAACACACACACACACACACACACACACACACACACACACAGCATGAGAGATGTGAGTTCAGTTTTAGTTGAGGATTGTAGCCTGGGAGACAGGCTCTTAGCTAACTCTGAGGAACTGCTCCAAAGAGGTGGGTGGGGAGGTCACTATATATGAGATTTTGGTGAAGGGGGTACGTGCATTCAAGCATATATCCGTGTAGAAAGTTGCTGCTTGTAACAAAGAGACGGTGTCTCTGTTAACAATTTTAGTGCTTTTCTAGATATGAGAAGATGAAAGAAATTGGGTTCGTAAAATTTACTCCTGAAAATATCTAACTATCTGAAGGCCTGTTCTGCCATATTTTTCCAGAATGCAAAGAGTGCTTCCTTCCTGAGCTTTACCCTGAAGCCCTTCCAAGCGGTGTTGGAGGTCAGCAACGGCAGTGGCCTCTAGTGACCCCATCCTTGTGGGGCCAGATGGTGTGAGACATTGTATAAGTTGGCAAATACATAAATAGGGCTGCCCTTATGGTCAAATTTGAGGACTACAATCCTACCAGTGGACGTGGAAGATGATTTCTTGCCTGCTATTGTGTTTCATATACACAATTGATGCATTTTTCAAAAAGAAATGTCCAGGCTCTTATGCGTTCAACGCACCAAACCAGGGGAAAAATATGAAGAAAAAAAAGCCACAAAGTCGTTAATGTTTTTGACTAACGGAGGGATGATATTGCATTACCCAAGGATCTTTCCGCTCATGGATCTGAGCTAGAAACCATCTAAGGCCAGTCACATAGGGTGGACCAATGGCTCTGTCCCCAGAGGGAGCCCAGCTGCTGGCCCCAGAGTGGACCCCACTTGTCTGTCCCTCTTCCAGCTTCGGAGGGCTGACAGGGGCTAGAAGGGCTTTTGCTGACATGAGTGATTTGAGCTGAAGAATCTAAGCTTTTAGAGAACAGTAGTTCATATTTCATCTCAATCATTTGTGTGTGTGTGTGTGTGTGTGTGTGGTGTTTTCATTTTGTTGCCTTTTTTCCCTTGTGAAGAAACTTGCCATGTGGTATTTAAGGTGACCTCACTCTGGCGCGGAGAACGCTCAGTGTGGTTTGTCTTCCCGCCCACGCGCAACTCGCCTTGTAGACTTGACGGGGATAGATCAGCCCCACAGAGGAGCAAACAAAAAACCAAAAATACCCTCCTCCAAAAAATACCCCACAGTGTGAAACTCTTTCTGAGAAAGAGTGGCCTGTTTCCTTAAAGTAGAAAAAAAAATAACAAAAATAGACTTTACTTAAGCCTCTTATTTACTCAGAGGATATCAATGCTGCTTCTAGCACAACAGGACTGACTGTACCTTCTACCCAGAGATTTTTAGAAAGTCGGAGAGAAGAGACAGCAGTGGGGCTTTGCTGTGAGTTGTGCCTCTCACATTGCTCACTAGAAGGTAAATGCATAATTACCAGCACACTCACTCAAGAGCAATACACTTTCTGGGAATATTTATAAAACAGTTATGTTTACATCAACGGTGCTATATAAGTAACAAATAATAATAACATTGTGAAGAAAATTAGCTGCTTAGATGCATAACATTTAATATGTAGTTCTGTATAATTAATATCCTGGCAATTTAATGTGTTACTCATTTTCTTTTTTTCCCTCCCCTTTCTCACGACGAAAGAAACATAATTTGTTTAATTTCATATGGCATTTTCACGGTAGTACAGAGCCAAAATGTTTCACACCGGATTAATCTAATTTCCTACCCCATAACTTCGAAACTAGCCACTGGATTATTAATGCCCACTTAGGTATGACATGGAAATAACTATTTGCTCTTTGTTGTTACCTTTGATCTCTCTGCTAAATGTCCTGATAGAACCTCACAAGGCGCAGGGCAGCCCTCAGGAAAAGAACTATTTGGCCCAAAATGCCAAGAGTGTTGAGGCTAAGAAAGCCTGAATTAGCTCATCGATCTTTACAACCATCCTGGAAGGCAGGGATCATTATTATTCTCTTCATTTTGTGCATGAAAAAACGTAACACACAGATGAGCCAAAAGATTGATCCAAGATAAAATTGCACAGCGCAAAAGGGCTTGAATGCCAGGCTTGAACTCAGGTCTTCAGAGTCTAACCGCTGGCACACCTGCCTCCGCCCTCTTCTTTCACAAGTCCTGTTTATACTGAGAGCTTGGCATTGGTTGCAGCACACACATATGTGCTGCACAAAAGTGTGCATGTATGTGTGTGTGCATGCACATGCATTTTCCTGACATCCAGAAGTTGGTCTCTGGGAGCCAGACATGTCTGACCCCACGCAAAAAAGACAAAGCAAGCCACATCACCTTTAGCCCCACCTCCAAGAGCCCCTACAGACCCCACCCCCTGTGCGTCACTTCCTGGCCGAGAAAGTTCAGTCCCACCCACCAGCGGGTGAGGGGTCTATGAGCCTCCATCTCTGCATCAGCTGGGTCCCCTGGTCACAGGCCACTGGGGAAAGCCACCGGGCTTCTCAAGGGACGTCGGTTCCCATGGAGGCCCGTCCTCTTTTTCCGACGCATCACAGCTACCCATAGGACGGCTTTGCAGCAGAAACTTGACGCCTCTCAGATTCAGGAGAAACTTTTCATTCTGCCAAACGAGCCTTCTGTCCTGCAAACACATGCTTGTGTGAAGCAGCCCAGAGCTCAGGCCCAGAGGAGACAGCGTCGGACGGGGCTGACTTCTCACAAACCGCTCCCCCTCGAGAGCCGAGAGAAGGTCCATCTGCTTTTGTGCGGGTCCTCTGGCCCGTGGTAACTGCAGCCCCTCCTCTCTGGGCGCCACCCATGTTAATGATGTGCTTGCCTTTTCACTGGAGCATCACGTTACCGGAACACGCAGGGAAAGGCCCTTCCTCATCACTATTTAGCTGTCACTGTCGCCACTTAATAAACAGCTAAAAGGCAGTGACTCAGACCGCAGGTGCCAGTTTGGCCTGGTGATTGTCAAGTGGACCCAGCCCCGCTAATTGAGGTCTTTAAGGCCCCACTCAGGAAGCCCGCAGGGAGGCACGATGCCAACATCCTCCCCTGCAAGTTCCAGGGATGAGAAGGGCAGGAAAAGTACTTGAGGAGTGAGGCTGGGCTTCCTGACATCCAGGTGTGAGTGATGGCCTGGGGTCAGGACTCAAGAAGGAGGAACCTCGTGGCTGAGAGTCAGTAGGTGATTTATGCTGGTTGCTCCTGGCATACGTTGGTAACCCTTCTGCTACCGCCTTGCTAGGTAGAACACCCAGCCTGCCATGGAGGATGTCTAACCTGGCATCTCCATACCTGCTGTGAAGACAGGGCAGCATTGGGGCATTCCCAAGTCTGAGTCACACTGCAGGTCAGCTGGCTCGTTGGTCCAAGACCTGCTCAGAATGAAGGGCTGCTTCTTTCTTGCAGTGACTTAGTTTAATCCAGGAATCTACATGTGAGGTTCTGGGCCACATCGTGTCATCCCCAGTGGCTCAATAAGGATGTGGTGATGGGCATCTGCAAGTAGTTTTATGAATTTTAATAAACCTAATAAGAACTATTCTACAACATCCAAACCACACAAACTCATCAAGAGCCCCTTATGTACCAGGCATTGTGTTTGGCTCTGGAAACATTCTAGCATCCTCACTGAGCTCAAGAAGTTTCAGAGAAAATAGGCAACTGCACGAACGAGTTACATGATTAACTGAGACATAATAAGAAGACGGTATATGTGAAGCTTTAAGGGAAGAGAGGAAAGAATGTCTATCACTCGAAATTTGGGACAGGAGGTTTGGAGTTGGTAGCAGAGAACATGAATCACAAATTGTATGCGACAGAAGGACTCCAAGTTGTGTGACTAGCAAAAAGATATTCTTGACATCCTTGGTGTGGAACATTTGTAAGCATTGTGCTCATCACACTCACTCTCAGTCTTCGCATCCATGCCTTTATCTTAACTGCATTTTATCTCATCCTGTTATTCATCTTTATCTTATAATACAGCCTTACTCTGGCTCAGGTGACATGGGTTTGATCCCTGGGCCAGAAAGATCCCCTGGAGAAGGGAAAGGCTACCCACTCCAGTAGTTTGGCCTGGAGTATTCCATGTACTGTGTAGTCACAGGATCGCAAAGAGTCAGACATGACTGACCGACTTTCACTTAAATCACTCACTCTGGCTCTTGAGTTTCTTGCATGCTCTGATATGATATTCTTCAGACCTGCCTCACATGTCAACTCCTCCAGGAAGATCTCCTGGTTCCTTCCAGGATCATGTAGTCTGTACAAAAAGATCATAAATGTTTCCTTGCACCATTTTAAAGCACACATTATTTTGTACTTTATTATAAGAATTAGGTTTATTATTGCACAACCTGCTTCATCCAGTTGACATTATTATCAATTATGTGAAAAATAATTGCATCTAGGAAATTGACAAGCCAAAGTCAATTTTTGGATCCATCTTCAGTGAGAGGTCTCACCAAAGTCTTCCATCATCTATACACAGTATCTGCCCTGCAGCCACCCCCACGCACTTTAACACCTCCTCCCCCTGGGCGGCGTGAGCATCCTGGATATGCATCTTGCCACTCTGCAGCTTTTTTTTTTTTTCTTGTGGTTGTCTCTCTGATGATAATGACTGAGTCCTGAGGAACAGGGACTGAATCTTGTCTGCTCAGCACCTTGTATGGGACCAGATCATTAGGAGAAACTTAGCCTTTGTGTTCAGCTCAGTTACATGTGAGTGCGTCTGTGCTCAGTCGCTTCAGTCATGTCTGACTCTTTGAGACCCCGTGGACTGTAGCCTGCCAAGGCTCCTCTGTCCATAGGATTCTCCAGGCAAAAATACTGGAGTGGGTTGTGCCATGGGTTCCTCCAGCAGATCTTCCCAACCCAGGGAAGGAACTCGCCTCTGTTATATCCCCCAAATTGGCAGGTGGGTTCTTTACCACTAGCACCACCTGAGAAGCTCCAGTTAAATGTAGGTATCAGCTAATCATTGAAACAAAAGCTTTGAAGGGAACCATAATCAATCCCTGAGTTGGGAAGATTCCCTGGAGAAGGCATGGCCACCCACTCCAGTATTCTTGCCTGGGAAATCCCATGGACAGAGGAGCCTGGCGGGCTACAGTCCATGAGGTTGCCAAGAGTCTGAAATGACTTAGCAGCTAAACAACAACAACAATAAGAGCTCTGAGGAGCCAATGCTAAATTCTGTGCTTTAAGCTTGGGCCTTTCTAATATCAATTTTATGCAGGAAATCAGTGAGAGACTCAAAAACAATCAAAGACAAGTGAAATCTTATTAGGTTCAAATTATTCATTACATTGGAATATTCTGAGCATGAGTACATTGTTGTTCAGTCAGTAAGTCATGTCCGACTCTTTGTGACCCCATGGACTGCAGCACACCAGGCTTCTCTGTCTTTCACTATCTCCCAGAGCTTGCTCAAACTGATGTCCATTGAGTCCATGATGCCATCCAACCATGTCATCCTCTGTCGCCCCCTACTCCTCCTGCCCTCAATCTTTCCCAGCATTAGGTCTTTTCCAATGAGTTGGCTCTTCACATCAGGTGGCCAAAGTAGTGAAGCTTCAGCCTCAGTCCTTCCAATGAATGTTGAGGACTGATTTCCTTTAGAATTGACTGGTTTGATCTCCTTGCAGTCCAAGGGACTTGCAAGAATCTTCTCCAATACCACAATTTGAAAGCATCAGTTCTTCAGTGCTCAGCCTTCTTTATGGTCCAACTGTCACATTCATACATGACTACTGGAAAAACCATAGCTTTGACCATATGGGCCTCTGTTGGGAAAGTGACGTCTCTGCCTTATAATATGCTGTTGACTTTGTCATAGCTTTCCTTTGTACTAATTCATTAATTAAAAACATTCTTTGAATTATAACTGGGTGCCAGACATTTGTTATAGGGTTTAAACACAAGGAATCATAATCACAGGCATAGGAGGGATGAGTGGTATAAAGCGATGCCGTGACACAGGGCTAGGCTATGCACAAGTAATGACTGTGGGGACATTTAACGCAGCCTGGAGGGCAAGGTCAGGGAAAATGTCCTGGAGGCAGTGACTGAGTCCTGAAGGGTGAAGAGACTGCTTACCAGGCTAAGGCAGACAGGAGGAAAGCATTCGAGATGGAGCAGGCCTGGATGAAATAAAAGGGACAGCGAACGCAGACTGAGGGAAGCTACAAGCAGATTCGTGTTTGCGGGTGGGGCTTAACCTGCATGGGTGAAGCAGGAGGAAGAAATGCTGCCAGGGACTGGGGCTGTGTGGATTCTGAAAGAGCTGCTGGTCCTGTTAAGGCGCGTGCAGTTCTGCAGAAACCGTGGCACATGTCTGTTGCGACTTGAGCAGGTGAAGAAAATTGCATTTTAGGGAGGTCATGTGAACGAGTTGGCGGCATGTGTCAGTTTTTAATGGCTAAGAGCAGCGGCAATGAGATGCCTTCAAAGGCCGTTGCCATCGTCCAGGCAAGATTTGATGAGCATGCAAACAACACACTAGAACTTGGGATGGAAAAGAACTTGTTATTCGTAACTTGTCTTCAGTTTCATCTTTTCACTTAGATTGGCCAAATAATATCATTATCTGTGAGTCTATGCTCAGATTTTTATTCTTCAGTAGTTAGAGCTGAAATACCTTATTTCAAGAAATGTCTGTTTGCTCAAGTGATAGACTGTCTCTTAGATGTCCTCACATGGAAGGCACCAAGGATGAATTAATTTATAGATAATTTATGATAGAACATAACTATGTTCCAATTGTTTCTTTTATATTAGGCACATTTACCACCAGATTTGTTTCTGTGTCAATTAGATAGAATAATAAGTTTAAATTTCTCCAAAGGATTATTAATCTTTCTCAAGAAGTGTCTCTTACTGTTGGATCAGCAGAGGAAAAGGCGAGTTTAATTATAAATTTACTTCAGGGCTAGAAAACTTAGGATGTCTGGAGCTTAGAAGGTTGAAATAGTGTCTTTTTGAAACCAAACAATTAGATTTCCTGTGCAAATACAATAGAGTAACTGAGATCTGAAATGACAGGCAAATAAAAAAGCACCATTACTAGAGTCTAAAGTAATATGCCTTTTTTTTGTTGGTGGTATTCTTGGCAAAGCCATATCTCTGGGTTAATTTTACTACTGAAAGTTTCGGAGAATAATACATTGTCTTTGCAAGAGACATTGTCTCTAAAATTTAAATTACAATATATTGGAAGTATATTGAAAACACTTGAGTGTCATTTAGGTTCACATGTAATATAAAATAATTAGAATTTCCAAAGTATATTTTCCTCTCTAATGTTTCATAGAATGTATGATTGATTTCCTTTTTGTTAATATAATCAAATAATTTTGTTTTGAAGTGGGCTTTTCATCATAAAATTATTGTAACCACATTACAGGACATCCGTGAACCACAGAAACTTAGACTTGAATGTTCATTGCAGAATTTTGTCACAGGGAAATGACTGAAGCAGCTGAATGTCCAATAGTGGAAAGATGGTAAAAAAAAATCTAGAGTAAGATATAATCTGATAACTTAAAAAATGAAGCAGACCTCAACATAAAGCAATGCATTAATGCAGTCAATATAGAGTACAGAAATCAAGTAACAAAGCAACCTACATAACAGAGTGTCATTTTTGTAAACACACAAGAGTATGTGTTATAAATGCACACAAAAGAGACTTCAAGAAGCAGCACACAAAACTGATGAGAAGTTACCTCTAGGGTGTGTGTTTGTGTGTGTTTGTACATTTGTCAAGATGTAGGAATAGGTGGGAATGGTCATCTAAGAAGGTTTAATTTTATCTGTCACGTTTAAAGTCACATTACTATACTGTGTATTAGTTACATGAAGAATAATAGAAAACAAAAGAATAGAAAAGGAGAGAGACTGGTGGGAGCCTCAGGATTCCACCACCATTACACAAAATCCATGAAAGTGTATATAAAATTTTGCTCATTTTTTCATTCAAAGTTTTGGTATATTGTTACACAGTATCCATAACTGGGAATGTGCCCTGATTTATGTAACAATTCTTTTCATGGCTATTTAGTTTGTGTCTTATAGTCTAATAAACTGCATGAACATTTTTCGTTTAGCTTGATTACTTTTTTTGAAGAATTTCTTTAGGATTTTCTGAACTATTATTAGGTCAACAACTATGTGCATTTGTGTGTGTGTGTTTAAATTTTGTATTTCATGAGGAATTTAGTTGTGCTTCCAGTCAAAGATGGACAGAAACATTTCATGAGTTGTGGCTTGTTTCAGATCCTAAGAGAGTTCAGTTAACTTCCTTGCTTTTGTTTGCTTGGTGAGGAGCACACTGATTCCTCACCAATTGCCAATAGCACAGGAGGACATCAGATCAGAAGTGGTGGAACCAGAGTCAGGATCCTCCATTAATAAGCGCGCTGTTTCTGCAGATGGCCAAAGGCTATTAAGGGGCCTTTTATGGTGCTTGACTGAGAGTAGTGGATGTTCAGTGACTGTGTATTGAACAAACTGAAGAAAAATGGGAAATCTGAGTCAAATCCTAGAGAAAATGTAAAAGACGAAGGATGCCACAGCAGCCCAAGCAGCACTGCACGAGGCGGTGTGGAGTTACACGTTGACAGCGCTCCCCCTCCCCCGGCACCTTCTGGATCCTCAGAAAAACTCAGCAATCCGAGCTGTGCATCTGGCCTTGGTTCCAAAGCACCCGAGCGTGAAGGTCCATGCTCCATTCAGGTCAAGTCACAATGCGCTCACCAATCTGCGCATCTATGTCAGACTGTAAGAGAACAGAGGGGATATCTATGTATTGCATTAGAACATATCAATGTATCATTCTAGTGTTCATGAGCCAGTTGCTCTGATCCCTTGACAAGCCTTTTTTTTTTTTTTTTAATATTTGTAGACTCACAGGAAGCTGCAAACTTGGTATTAAGGAATCCTGTGTATGTTTCATCCAGTGATTTCTCCTAATGGCTATGGCTTGCATAATTTTAGCACAATATCCAAAGCAAGGTTTGATATTGGTACAATGTGTGTGTATAGTTCTATGCCATTTTATCCACATGTGTAGGTTTGTGTGACCACCCAGCCCAATGAAGATTCAGAACTACAGAGATTCACTACAGAGATTTCCCTCTGGATACCCCCTTACCGTCTGTCCCCTAAGCCCCCTCCACCACATATACAACCTTGAAACCCTGGCAAGGAGTGATCTGTTTTCCATCTCTGTAACTTTAACATTTTGAGAATATAAATGCAATCACACAGTATGAGACCTTTACTTACTCAGAGACTGACTTTTCTCACTGAGTGTATTGAACTTGAGATCTATTCAACTTAATGTGTATAAATAATAATAATCAGTTTGTTTTCTCACTACATAGTATTTCACTGTATAGATATACCAATTTGTTTACCAGTCACCTATTATTCTCTGGTGGCTCAGATGGTAGAGCGTCTGCCTACAAGGTGGGAGACCCAGGTTCGATCCCTGGGTTGGGAAGATCCTCTGAAGAAGGAAATGGCAACCCACTCCAGTACTCTTGCCTGGAAAATCTCATGGACGGAGGAGACTGGTAGGCTACAGTCCATGGGGTCACAAAGTCGGACATGACTGAGCGACTTCACTTTTCACTTTCACCTATTATTTTAGGGCTTTATCATTTCCTAGTTTTAGCTATTACATATAGAACTGTTATGAACAATCACATTCAAGTTTTTGTGCTGATGTAAGTTTACTTCTCAATTAAATATCCATTACTGAAACTACTGGGAAGTAATTAATGTTTAGTTTTACTTAAAAATAAAAGTCAAACTGTCTTCAGTGTGGTTATATCACTTTATATTCCTACTAGCAATGTAAGATATTCTGTTCTTCTCTGTCTTTACCAACATTTGTTAATGTCACTATTTTTTATTTCATGTGTTTTTATTTATGTGTTCTTTTTTTCCCCAGTCTGCTTTGATTTCTGATGTTGCACAAATTGCATTGGGCAATTTGTGTTGTCCATATTCAAGTTCATTGATTTTTCAGTCTCCCTAGTATGCTGTTATAACCCATCTATTGAGCTTTTTATTTTGGCTACTGAATTTTTTTTCAGCTCTGTAATTTCCTTCTAGTTCTCCTTCATAGAATCTATTTATTTGCTGATATTTTCTACATTTGTATTTGTTTCAACAGTACTCATAATTGCTTGGTGAAGCATTTTATGCTAATTGCTTTAAAATACTTGTCAGATAATTTTAACGTCTGCATCAGCTTGGCTTTGGTGTACTACGATTGCCTTTTCTCATTCAATTTGAGATCTTCCTATTTCATAAGATGACCAATGAGTTTCTATTGAAGCCTGAACATTTTGGGCAGTACGTTGTATTTTGAAACTCTGGTTCTTATTTACGTGTTTAGATTTCAACAGGCCTCCTCTTACAGAGTCTTTTTCAAAATAAAGTCATCTGTTTATTTATTCACTTTTGGCTGACCTGTGTCTTCACTGCTGTGTGGGGCTTTTCTCCAGTGGTGGCGAGTGGAGGTGCTCTCTAGCTGCGCTGCTGGCCTTCTTCCTGCGGTGGCTTCTCCTGTCGCACAGCACAGACCCTCGGGTGCACGGGCCTCCGTAGCTGTGACTCCCAGGCTCTAGAGCACAGGCTCAGTAGTTGCGGTGCACGGGCTTGGTTGCTCCACGGCATGGGGGATCTTCCCGGATCAGAGATTGAAGCCACATCTCCAACACCGGCAGGTGGATTCTTCACCGCGGAACCACCAAGGAAGCCCAGAAGCTTAACTGGTAAAAAGCCCCACACTGTCCGGCGGAGGTGGAAGTCCCAGTTGAACTCAGCCTCCACTGACATCCAGTAAGGTGGCGGGGGGGGGGGGGGTGGGGGGGGTGGGGGGGGTGGGGGGTGGGGGGGGGTGCTTCCTTGTTACCACAGTGAGAAGGAGAGCTCATTCTCCCAGCAGGTCTCTGTGACACCACCCTCGGTGGAAGGTGGGGGGCAGTGCTGCTGCTTTTCCCCAAGTGCATGGGGTGGAGGGTGGCCTTTTTCCTGCAGGTGATGCTGGAAGAACTAACTCTCCACTCAGTCCTCTGAGACCACTGCAGTGACGGCGGGATGATGCCACTCTCCTTTTTACTGGGGGTGTCTAGGCCCCCCAAGTGTCCTTCCCTGACACCCAAGTGCCTGTACAACAGTCATTTCATGCAGACTGTGCTCATTTTAGGTAAAAATCTTCACTTTCTTTTAAGGTGAAAAGTCAGTTACATGTTTGCTAAATCGGAGGCAATTCCGCACAGACATAGGCTCCTCACCATTTATAGGACGGAGTCCATTCTTCTGAGGGTGCCCTCTGAGGACCATTACAGTCTGCCTAGAAAAATGCTCCATTCCTTCCACTTCTCTTTGCCATGTGCTCTCTACTTCAGTCAGGTAGGTGATTTGTGGAGATCTACCTTGGAAGGAAAGTTATGACCAACCTAGATAGCATTTTCAAAAGCAGAGACATTACTTTGACAGCAAAGGTCAGTCTAGTCAAGGCTATGGTTTTTCCAGTGGTCATGTATGGATGTGAGAGTTGGACTGTGAAGAAAGCTGAGCGCCGAAGAATTGATGTTTTTGATCTGTGCTGTTGGAGAAGACTCTGGAGATTCCCTTGGACTGCAAAGAGATCCAACCAGTCCATTCTAAAGGAGATCAGTCCTGGGTGTTCTTTGGAAGGAATGATGCTAAAGCTGAAACTCCAGTACTTTGGCCACCTCATGTGAAGAGTTGACTCATTGGAAAAGACTCTGATGCTGGGAAGGATTGGGGGCAGGAGGAGAAGGGGACGACAGAGGATGAGATGGCTGGATGGCATCACCGACTTGATGGACGTGAGTCTGAGTGAACTCCGGGAGTTTGTGATGGACAAGGAGGCCTGCGTGCTGCGATTCATGGGGTCGCAAAGACTCAGACACGACTGAGCAACTGAACTACCAACTACCTGTGTCCAACCTGTGCCCTCTCTTTGCTGACACTGTTTCCTTCTCCCCAGAGAGCTCCCTTCTATTCAGTTGCTCCCTGCACCCATACAAGCCTTGTTTGAATATCATTTTACTGAAAAATCTTGCTCAACCACAGAAATCTTTCACTACTTTCAAATTCTGTGCTATCACAAGCACAGTGTTAGCATGTAATGTGGTACACTATGGGCTTCCCTGAGAGCTCAGTTGGTAAAGAATCTGGCTGCAATGCAGGAGACCCTGGTTCAATTCCTGTGTCAGGAAGATCCCCTGGAATAGGGAAAGGCTACCCATTCCAGTATTTTGGCCTGGAGAATTCCATGGACTATATAGAGTCGGACATGACTAGGTGACTTTCACTTTCACTTTCATGGTACATTATAGGTTTCCCAGGTGGCGCTAGTGGTAAAGAATCTACCTACCAACATAGGAGTTGAGTCGTAAGAGATGCAGTTTCGATCCCTGGGTCAGGAAGATCCCCTGGAGGAGGCCATGGCAACCTAGTTCAGTATTCTTACCTGGAGAATCCCATGGACAGAGGAGCCTGGTAGGCTATAGTCCATAGGGTTGCACAGAGTTGGACACAACTGAAAGACTTAGCATGGTACATTACTAGTTTATTTTTTCATTTGTATATGTCCTGGTACCCAAACTATGTTATAAAATTTTTACAGAGTGTTATGAAATGCCTTACTCAAGAAAAGGATTTATTTTGGCTCTACTTACATTCTTTCAGGTCAATCATTTGACTGATGGGTAGGGACTGAAGAAACTCAATGAGGAGGTGATGGTTTAGGACATAATGAAGTTGAGTGATCAGATACTCATTGAAAATGATTTCTAATAATGCAGTCATCAGTGAAAAAGAATGCAAAATTACATTGTATGAGTGATTAGAAAACATGAAGATATCCCAAAGTTCATTTTCTTATACAATTGCAAGAAGACATTCTTTGCAGGGTGCTTCTTTGGTGGCTCACTGGTAAAGAATCCACCTGCAATGTGGGAGCCCCAGGAGATGAGGATTTGATCCCTGGGTTTGGAAGATCCCCTGGAGGAGGGCATGGCAACCCACTGCAGTATTCTTGCCTATAGAATCCCATGGACAGGGGAGCCTGGCAAGCTATAGCCCATAGGGTCACAAAGAGTCAGACCTGACTGAAGCGACTTAGCACAGCACAGCACACATTCATTGCAGGACAAAGTTGAAATTCATTTCAGCATTTCCTTTATTATTACAGCTAACAGACAACAATGTCTGGTCAAAAGTTTATACACCAGAGTAAATAATATAAAAGAAAGGTGTTCCTTGTAATTACAGTTTGAACATTAATTTACATCCCTTCACTTATCAGAAATGACTACTTACACTTGGACATATTGAACATTTTAGTTTGGGTTTTTTTCGTGTTTTGCTGTCGGTTTATTCATTTGCTTGTTTATTTGCCTTTTGCGCTAGAGATACTCCAGAGAAGCTGCACTCTCTTGTAATTCCTAGGAAGGCATTTGAATCTGGAACCTAACTGAGGAGGCTCTTTTCAGCACAGTTAGTGGTGTTGGCTTCACAGCTTTCCGTCACAATAGACAGTCTACAATGCCATTAATATCCCAGGCTCCTTCTTGCTTTCTGCACTGTCATCATTATTTGTGGCTTTAATCTTCCTGATTGCCTCTCAAGGCAAAAGGAATGCTCTGTCTCCAGCTCACGCCCTCATTCCAGGAAGGAAGATGATGAAGGAAGGTGATGAAAGTGACAAGAGAAAAGCAGTGGTGTCTATTCCAGGAAAGTAGAACCTTCCCAGAAACTCTTGGCTCACTTACACTTACTTCTCCTTTGCTGTGAGCTGTCACCCTAGCTGTAAGAAAGGTAAAATGTAATCTTTTGTATTTTTATCCTGGCACGTAGCCGCTCCGCTCCAAAGAAAACCTGTGTTGGGAGAAGGAGAGATGGATTTGGGGGTGAGAACTAGCAATGTTTGCATAATACATCAGAATTCTTACGGTACTAGTACATGAAAATCTATCCAAGCCTTTCAGAATGAGCTCCCGTTGTCCCTGTGTACCTTGTAGAAACGTGTCTGAGACTTTTGGCAAACCCTCTGAATGTCCAGTAGTCAGTCGACCCCGGCACCCGTGAAGACCTGCTCTTCAAGGCTCCTCTTCAGGAGGGACGTGTCCACACCCCCTGTTCTTGGGCATCACCCTGACATCTGCATCTTCTGTTCGTGGTAAGCGCAGGACAGATGTCATATTCTCATCTGCTGTTTGTGCCACACTTTGAATCCAGGAAGCTCCTCTTTTATGTGTGGACAATGATACCCATCTGTCTGCCAGTGCAGGAGACACCAGAGGCATGAATTTGATCCCAAGGTCAGGAAGATCCCCTAGAGAAGGGAATGGCAAACCATTCCAGTAATCTTGCCTGGAGAATTCCATGGACAGAGGAACTGGGCAAGCTATAGTCCATGGGATAGCGAAGAGCTGGACATGACTGTGCGAGTAACTTCCTTTTTTTCTTCTTCAGCGTGTCATACCACCCTGTAGCACATACTACACTCACATTGTATTATTGCATATTACAGGCAAATACATTTCAACATGGCACATGAAGTTTAAAAATTTAAGTTAATGACAGATCGAAGAGGGAAAGACAAAAACAGAAAACACAATCAACTTTTGCTTCCTTTGAAACATTTAAAGTTATGTGGTTGTGGCTGATAATCAATCTGCATTAGAAATGTTTCCTTTTGTCAGCATTCTGGCTTTTGTTTAAAAAAATAAAATAAAAGGAGAAAAGAAGTTTCTCAAGTTAGCATAGCAAAGCCCTTTTCTAAAGGACCTATAAATAAATTTAAATTCCTGGTGCTGCCTCAAATGTAGCTCTTCTGAGCTGCAATGTCGGCTATTTCTCTGAAACTGGAGTAGTCATTCAAAAATAGTTTCACTCAATTTAACTGCCTATTGAACCCTCTAAATTACAGATATTAAGCCTTTGGTTTCACAACAAACTTAATGAACAGTTCTGACAATCTATAAGCAAGGCCACTGGAAATTCATGGGCCAGATGGAAGCACAGATTAGACCATTTTCCTACTGGCCTGCAATTTTCTGGCACCTGGATCGACATTCCAGGGATACATACCATGTCTGGTGCAATGGCCCCTGCCCCTAATAACTGAATTTGTGTTTCACAAAAGCTCATAGCCGGCAGAGAAATGCCTGCTGACTGTCATTCACGATGCTTTGAAATATCAGGGGGTAAAACTCATTTAGAAGATGTAGATGATATTGATAACACAAGGTGATCTAAGGAGAGCCTTTGAGAACAAATTCACCCAAGGAAGAAGAAAGACTATGGGGACAGGCAGGGTAATGTCATAGTAATGCAATGAAGAAAGAAAACTGCAAGATCAGCAGGGGGAGATAAAAAAACTTGTAGTAATGCTTCCTAAGGCCCACTTGACTTCATACTCCAAGATGTCTGGCTCTAGGTGTTGGAGGGTGGTTGTCTCAGCCATTAAGATCTTTTTTGTATAGTTCCGTGTATTCTTGCCACCTCTTCTTAATCTCTTCTCTTCTTAGGTCCTTGCTGTTTCTGTCCTTTATCATGCCCATCCTTGCATGAAATGTTCCCTTGATATCTCCAGTTTTCTTGAAGAACTCTCTAGTCTTTCCTATCTCTATTGTTAGTTAGTAAAGGAAGAGAAGAAGACAGTTTGAAAGTCAAGACGTCCCTTTCCTTACCCACCCAAGAATCTCTGAATTTCTTCCTGGGAAAATAAGTATTTGTTACACATGTTTTATTCTAAATATCCCACACATCTGCTCAATGGTGATTTTGAGGGAAATGTGGTTCTGCATGGTTCTTCACTCTGAGATCCCTTTCCGTGACCTGAAACATGGCCAGGTGCTGCTATAGGACTGGTTACAGTGGATGGGGTGATGCTGAGTGAACCGTCATCACATTTCCCCGGACTCCTATTGCTTAGGGACTGATCTCGAGTGGCGCACGCCTGCAATGGCTTGGAGCCGGGCTTGGAAATTGGGCTGGGTCACAACAGTGACAGCACCAGATCCTGGCCACTAGACCAGTGGTCAGTGACCAGGGTCCTGGCCCTTCAGCTTTGCAAAAAAATTCCCACAAAGATGAAGAGTAGTGATACAGATAAAGTATTTTCTAAGAGGAAAAACTCTTGAGACTCTTGAGAGTCCCTTGGACTGCAAGGAGATCCAACCAGTCCATTCTGAAGGAGATCAGTCCTGGGTGTTCTTTGGAAGGACTGATGCTAAAGCTGAAACTCCAGTATTTTGGCCACCTCATGTGAAGAGTTGACTCATTGGAAAAGACTCTGATGCTGGGAGGGATTGGGGACAGGAGGAGAAGGGGACGACAGAGGATGAGATGGCTGAATGGCATCACCGACTCGATGGACATGAATTTGAGTGAACTCTGGGAGTTGGTGATGGATAGGGAGGCCTGGCGTGCTCCAGTTCATGGGGTCGCAGAGAGTTGGACACGACTGAGCGACTGAACTGACTGACTGAACAAAAGCAGAAAAAGAGTACAGTACCTATGGATAGAGACAGGGACAGACTCAGAAAGAGCCACTGAGTTGCAACCTCATGGCGGTTTGAATCACCTTTATGGGGCATTTCGTCCAGATTTCCTTTGGCAGATCATTTTGATTTCCCTGGTTCACTTCCATATTTGGTATATCTCAGGATCTTCCCATGTGTGCCAAGCATCTCTTAGCCAAGATGGATTTTACCTAAAAGACCTGTGGGTACAGCGTCCCTTGACATTACACCCCTGTTGACATCCAAGGAGCCTTTCTGTGCACGTGTGTTCTGGGAGGTTTCCTGACTTTGGAAATGAGAAATATGTGGTCTGGACAGAACTCAGCCTCCTCCCTTAACTGTCCAATTCTTCTCGTCTTGGAGTTTCAAGCAGTAGAGAAGGAATCTCCAATTGCTTTACCCAGAGGGGCCCTACCTCCTGCTTCAGAACCACAGCACCTATGCCTGACCTGTTATAAAACTCCCTGCTTCCAAACATCACACATCACTTTTTTCTTTCCCCATCTTTATATTTCTCATGCTGAATGGTCATTGTTTTTCACCAGTTTTTCTTCCCAAGAGCAGACAGTGTGCTCCTTGGGAAGATTTATCTCATTTGCTTCCTTCTCCCTGTGTTCGCAGGAGCCCCGAGACAGTGAAATCTTAGGAAGTGTGGGTTGAGTCAATGGAGGCTCCAAATTCCTGGGGAAAATTGAATGATTTCCTCTTACAAGCAGCAGAGGACACTGAAAGTGTGGATTTTATTACAGGAAAGAAGAGTGTCCTAAAGTGAAGAAAGTAAGACATGACTTCAAATAGTCACGTTTGTGAACAGCGAAGAATAGCAGGGTGTATTGTCAATAGAACTGGGCACTGTTTTTTTTTTTTTAAATTAATTATTTATCCATTTTGGTCTGTGCTGGGTCTTTGTTGTCGCGCTCGGACTTTCTCCAGTTGCAGTGAGTGAGGGCTGCTCTCCAGCTGTGGTGCTCGGACTTCTTGCGGTGCCTTCTTTTATTGTGGAGCACAGGCTTCAGTAGTTGCAGTGCACCGGTTGTTCTGTAGTTGCAGCATGCAGACTCTAGGGCATGCGGGCTTCAAGAGTTGTGGCACACAGGCTCGGTAGTTGGGGCTCACCAGCCTCAGAGCACCTGCAGGCTTCAGTAGTTGCAGCCCTTGGGCTCAATATTTGCAGCTTGTGGGCTCTACAGCGTGGGCTCAATAGTTGTGGTGCATGGGTTTAGTTGCCCAAAGTCGTGTGCGGTCTTCCTGGACCAGGCTTTGTACCTGTGCCTCCAATTCTGACCCGCTGCACCATCAGGGCAGTCCCCTTGAGCACTGCTTTTGGAGGAATTTGTCAGCGTCATTTCATCTGAAAGGGGTCGGCTTCACCCACTGTACATATCGGAAGTTGTTAATCTGGCAAGAAGCATGCATAGATCTTCTGGGTTTCTATGGAATCAAACACTTTGGTGGAGGCCAGGGGAAATTCCATCAGCATTATACACTCCAGACAGAAATTCTTATTAAAAATAACCATAGAATGGTCTGACATTAGAGGTTGAAGGGTCCCTAGAGTATGTACTATAAATATCACATTTTACAGATGTGGAGGTGAAGACCAAGTCAGAGAAGGGAGTCAACTCTATCAGGCAGCTTGTGTCATCACACAACTAATGTCCAGCTTTCCAGCCCAGGCTCCTTGCAACCTTTGGAATGCCAAAAATTGGCAAAAGGTATATGAGGACTATTATAATTTTCTCAGAAACACTAATAGAAATCAGATTGCTGGTATCCATGGGGCAGCCAAAGCAGCTAAAATTTAAGCCATATTGTATATGAGGAAGGAGCTGATATTTCTCAACTTTTGGCTGAAATTGCAGTTATGCAATTTAGTCAAATTTATTATTTGGTGGTAAACTGATAGGGGATTGATGTGTCAATAATACCTAAACTGTGAAAAATGGCATACATTAATTAAATGCTCTCTTTTTGCTTTTAAGTCAACCTTGACTTTTTTTGTTTTTAAACAATATGGAAAGGAGTTCTTCATGAGTGAAAATTATCATGGCCAACAGAATGGTCATCCAACGTTCCATCTTCCTTTTGATCTCCTGGCTGCTAGGCAGGGGGTCAAAGGACTATGGTGTGGTGATATGTGTACTCAGTCATGTCCAATTCTTGGCAGCTGATCATGTAGCCCACGAAGCTCCTCTGTCCATGGGATTTCCCAGGCAAGGTGGGTTGGCCTTTCCTACTCCAGGGGATCTTCCTGACCTTGGGATTGAACCAGCACCTCTGCACTGGCAGGTGGATTCTTTTTACCACTGAGCCACCTGGGAAGCCCAGCTGCAACAGGAATGGGACCCAATTTCACCAGACCCCATTGTCCATGCACTTAGCACCATCCATGCATAAGGATGAACAGATAACATCTACTGGAGGAACAGAGTCCTCCTGAGTTCACATCCACTACCCTGTGATGGTTTTGCCTCCTAAAGCTCTGCATTTCTGTCCCTTGGGAGATTCCAGTCTTCCTAGGTCCCCAGTTTGTCTTCTATCTACACACTGAAATCAAGACTTGAACCAACTGTTTCTTACAGGTTCAAAAGGAACATCTACTGGCATCACCACTATTGCCATGAGAGGTCAACTAATACTTTTCCCTTCACAAAAGCAACACATAATATATGGCTTTTCCTACCCTTGACCTTCGGTTTTGTGTCAAACCTATCAATCACAGTGTTGACCTTCACAGAGGAAGGCTAACGGAGCATCCTGAGGCATTTTCTATGACACGCGTCACATCAGGTGCAAAGAACCAGATTTGCATACATTTTGCTGACTATCGAAAAGGGTTTTTCCTTCTCCTCCCATATCTCCTGTTCAACTGTCTCTACGTTCTTTCCCTTCAAGGAGGTCAGGTGTTGCCCGGGAGGTGAAAGGTGGACGTCAGCAGTATCTGGTAGAGATTCCTCTGGAGATGAGCATGGTCTGTGCTGCTCTCAGACTGATTAAATGATGGGTGCTGTGGGAGCAGAAGGAGACGGTATGCAAGCTTCAGTAAATGAAAGTAACGCATTAGAACGCAGCTTTAGGGTCTCATTTAAAAATATAATTCAGGCACCAGCAGAAGCGTTTAAAATATTGGCAGATGTCTCCATGCCATATTTCATAAAGAGGACAAAGTGGATTAAAAGACAAATGTAATCCACAATATAGTTCAGCTTCTCTTATGTTCACTAGTGCTTTAATTTCTTTCCAATCCATTTTCTTTAAAGAGGATTTTACGTCTATTTTTTCCTACGCTACTGTAAAATTACTATAAATTAACCTCAGAGACAGTCTCAAGCTATTAACTCATGTATACGTTGTCCCTTCCCCCATCCTTTCAGTTCAGTTCAGTTCAGTGGCTCAGTCATGTCTGACTGTGAACCCATGGACTGTAGCATGCCAGGCTTCCCTGTCCATCACCAACTCCCAAGCTTGCTCAAACTCATGTCCATCGAGTTGGTGATGCCATCCAACCATCTCATCCTCTATCATCTCCTTCTCCTCCTGCCTACAATCTTTCCCAGCATCAGAGTCTTTTCCAATGAATCAGTTCTTTGCATCAGGTGGCCAAAGTATGGGAGTTTCAGCTTCAACATCAGTTCTTCCAATGAATATTTAGGACTGATTTTCTTTAGGATTGACTGGTTTGATCTCCTTGCAGTCCAAGGGACTCTCAACAGTCTTCTCCAGCACCACAGTTCAAAAGTATCAGTTCTTCGGTGCTCAGCTTTCTTTATAGTGCAACTCTCACATCCATACATGACCACTGGAAAAACCATAGCCTTGACTAGATGGACCTTTGTTGGCAAAGTACTATCTCTGCTTTTCAATATACTATCTAGGTTGGTCATAACTTTCCTTCCAAGGAGTAAGCATCTTTTAATTTCATGGCTGCAGTCACCATGTGCAGTGATTTTGGAGCCCCCCCAAAATAAAGTCTGACACTGTTTCCACTGTTTCCCTGTCTATTACCCATGAAGTGATGGGACCAGATGCCATGTTCTTCGTTTTCTGAATGTTGAGCTTTAAGCCAAATTTTTCACTCTTCACTTTCACTTTCACTTTCATCAAGAGGCTCTTTAGTTCCTCTTCACTTTCTGCCATGAGGGTGGTGTCATCTGCATATCTGAAGCTATAGATATTTCTCCTGGCAATCTTGATTCCAGCCTGTGCTTCATCCAGCTTGGCATTTCACATGATGTACTCTGCATATAACTTAAATAATCAGGATGACAATATTACAGCCTTGACGTATTCCTTTCCTGATTTGGAACCAGTTCGTTTTCCCATGTCCGGTTCTTTCATCCACCATTTATTTAGAACCTACTGTTTGCAGACTGTGGAATGGGGACCATTATCTTCAGAGGTGGGACTCAGTGGTAAAGAATCTGCCTGCAAATGTAGGAGATGCAAGAGATGTGGATTCAGTCCCTGGGTGGGGAAGACCCTCTGGAGGAGGAAATGGCAACCCACACGGACAGAGGAGCCTGGAGGACTGCAGTCCATGGGGCTGCAAAGAGTCAGACACAACAGAGCAGCTAAGCATTTGTGTGCATGCACAACACACACACACACACACACACACATCTTCAGGAGAGAAATGGAATGATCCTGGAAGCTTATCACCCCTTTGAAATCTCATGGCTTCATCCAAGGGGAAGATTCTCATAAACATACTCCCATTTCCCTCTTGAGTTGATGATGAGGTGACCAGGGCAAAACAGCTATTGTTTTCTGCTTCTAGCTTTAATTCCCTGCCCCCATTTCCCAGTGCCATTCATCAGGCTTTCTATTTCTGAGTCTGTTTCTCTTTTCCCTGATTGTCCTATTTTGAAGTCAGTTCAAACGCCAAGCAAAGTGCTGATTCAAGCACGGCCGTGCTATCTGTTTGGAGATGGATTTGGAAGATTTATCAGTTGGGAGATTTTTGTGATCCTTAAGTAGGGAAACCGTTTCCAGAGCTGCCTATTGTGTAACACTGAGATGGAAGGATTACCAGCCTTTCCCACAGAGTGTAATTCCCGCTGACTGAAGGGAAAAAGTTGGAGAGGAGATCACTGCTGACCTGAGGATTTAGGGGAATTATGGCCCCCTTGGACACATTACCTGGACTTGTGATGACGTTTTCTTTCTGAGACATTTATAGGATGAGGCATCTTAAGGGAGTTTGCCCCTAGACAAATCTGACTGGGCATGGTGTTCCTTAGCAATCTCCAGCTGCCACTCACATATTTAGGGGAAAAAAAGTAAAACAGAAGAATCACTCTGAAAGTCTATTTCCTGCTAACCTCTAATATCTTAAATGTAAGAAATGCCCTTAGTGTGTTTCCCTTAAAAATGAATCAGCAAGCTAAATGGAAAACTGTTGAATCTAATTCTTAATTGGATTACGGTTCAATCCATGCAAAGTATAAGGAAGTGGTTTGTTATTGAAAGAAAAAACCTAAAACAAGAGAGCCTGCCTCACCATGCCACCACCTGCAAAGCTGGAATGGCCTTAAACATGATGGATGATGTCTGTTTCTCATTTTGAAGAGACAGCTCAGAGAAGAGAAGGGGTGGACCAGAGGTAGAAGCCAGAAGTGGAAGCAACACTTTGTCTCCTGGTCCCTGCTCCCTGCTCCCTTTCCTCTGCTTTTTTTCAGACCTTGAAAATCAATAGATTCCTGGGAGCATGACCTTGGTCACAATAAGAGTGACTATTAAGTTCTATCAAGCACTCATCAGTGTGTAAGCCCTGAGCTTGAACGTTATCAATCAAAGTTTGAACACACAGGAAATGCACACTTCCATGGGGCGGTGAATGTTTATAGAACTTCACCATCTGCACAGGAGGAGAGAGAAAGTGTGCACAGTCACTCATCTTGTCTCCCTTTTTGCGGCCCCATGGACTGTAGCCCGCAAGGCTCCTCTGTCCATGGGATTTTCCAGGCAGGAATACTGGAGTGGGGTTGTCATTTCCTACTCCAGGGGATCTTCCTGACCTTGGGATTGAACCAGCACCTTTGGATTGGCAGGCGGATTCCTTTACCACTGAGCCACCACTGAGCCACCGGGGAAGTCCATCGGCAGACGACCATGTAATCAATATCACTTGTGACTCCTCAGATGGGTACATAAGAAATATTTGTCCATTCTCTGCATCTGGTCTCCATTCCTTCTCTGCAAATAGGGAGAGAGTGAGACTAAGGGAGAAAGTAGCGTCAGTGTACACACACTGTCAGGTGTAAGATGGATAGCTGGTGAGAAGTTGCATTGTAGCACAGGGAGCCCAGGCTGGTGCTCTGTGATGACCTGGAGGGGTGCGGTGGAGAAGGGGAGGGAGGCTCAAGAAGGAGGAATGTGTGTATAATTATGGCTGATTCTCCTTGTTGTATGGCAGAAACCAAAACAACATTGTAAACATTTTTAAAAAATTAAAATGCAAAGAAAAGAAATACTCTGATAATAAAATAGAATTGCCTTCTGAGATTTATTTTTAAAACACGTATTTGGGAATATCGTTATTGTGGAAAGGAACAGACCTTTATTATTTTTCCTGGAAACCTTTGTTTAGAGCCCATGGTATTTCATGAATTGAAAAAAGTATTCTTGAATTTTTGTTGCTGGCTGCTTCTACCCTGGCTTTTCTGAATTATCAAGAAAGGCAGTAAAACTATCTGGTCTCAAAGTTTACTATTGTTCATGTATATTAGGGTCCCACTGCTTTGTTTCTTGGTCCCAGGAACAGAGAAAAGAGACTATTCCTTTTATTATTTAAGAGGTAATTTTTCATTAGGCCTGTCTGTCAAAGATGCTAAGTGAATCTGCCTTTTGAAACTTCTGCTACTGAAGGAGGATACATGTCCTTTCACACGTTCTTATAGTTGCATGTGGAAATGGAGTGTCAGAACAAAAAGCACTAAGAACAAGGAGGTTATAAAATACAGAAAACAGTGACCTATAGCTGGAGCCTACTAGGGGTGAGTGGGGGTTTATTGCTCTATCTCCTGATTGGTGAAGCCACAGAAGTTCAGAAGAGGGATGAATTCACTTCTGTTCTTTCCAGACAGGCGGTAAGCTAAATTTGCTTTCAGTTGTGTAGACTTCTTAATGTTTCTTTAATATCAGGACCCAAAATTGCTTCTACTTATGTTTTCTTGTAATCTTCTATCAAGATCAGTTCAGTTACTCAGTCGTGTCTGTCTCTTTGTGACCCCATGAACCGCAGCATGCCAGGCCTCCCTGTCCATCACCAACTCCCAGAGTCCACCCAAACCCATGTCCATTGAGTCGGTGATGCCATCCAACCATCTCATCCTCTGTCATCTTCTCCTCCTGCCCTCAATGTTTCCCAACAATAGGGTCATTTCAAATGAGTCAGCTCTTCGCGTCAAGTGGCCAAAATATTGGAGTTTCAGCTTCAACATCAGTCCTTCCAATGAATACCCAGGACTGATCTCCTTTAGGATGGACTAGTTGGATCTCCTTGCAGTCCAAGGGACTCTCAAGAGTCTTCTCCAACACCACAGTTCAAAAGCATCAATTCTTCAGCGCTCAGCTTTCTTTATAGTCCAACTCTCACTTCCATACACGACCACTGGAAAAACCATAGCCTTGACTAGATGGACCTTTGTTGACAAAGTAATGTCTCTGCTTTTGAAAATGCTATCTAGGTTGGTCATAACTTTCCTTCCAAGGAGTAAGCACCTTTTAATTTCATGGCTGCAGTCACCATCTTCAGTGATTTTGGAGCACAAAAAATAAAGTCAGCCACTGTTTCCACTGTTTCCTCATCTATTTGCAATGAAGTGATGGGACTGTGAGAGAAGAAGGGGATGACAGAGGATGAGATGATTCAATGGCATCACTAACTCACTGGAAATGAGTTTGAGTAAACTCTGGGAGTTGGGATGGACAGGGAGGCCTGGCAGGCTGCAGTCCATGGGGTCACAAAGAGTTGGACATGACTGAGTGACTGAAATGAACTGAACTGATAGTCAGTTAACAATACTGTGATAGTTTCAGGTGAGCAGCAAAGGGACTTCGCTAATAGATACGTGTGTATATATATATACACAGTGAACATACATTCTGCCCCAAACTCCCCTTCCATCCAGGCTGCCACATAACATTGAGCAGAGTTCCAAGTGCTATGCAGTAGGCCCTTGTTGATGATCCATTTTAAATAGAGTAGTCTGTACATGTTCATGTCAAACTCCCTAACTACCCATCACCCCCGTCTTTCCCTCACCCTGGCAATCATAAGTTCATTCTCTAAGTCTGTGAGTCTCCTTCTGTGTTACAAGTTCATTTGTGTCATTTCTTTTTAGGTTCCGCATTAAGGGATGTCACAGGATACTCCTCCATCTGACTTACTTCACTCAGTATGACACTCTCTAGTTAGTTACTGTTTAATAAAGAATGCATTCCATTTCACAGGAGAGAGAAATATTATCAGTCCCAAAGTCCTGGGGATAAATATGCCATGCAAAAATGTTTATGTCTGTGATGTTTAGAATATGATAGAAACTATTTTCACTAATCATTTTTCAACAGTGCAGACAAGCTGTATGGGTCTGTTTCTTAACTGGCTTCCAGTGAGAGCCTATGGACAATGCTCAGGATACAATGACCCTGTCAAGAAAGTTCTGGAGCTGGTGCTGAAGGTACTCTATGTTGGGATGAAGGGTGTGGAGGCAGCTAGGGATGTCTGCCTCTGGAGGGTAGTTGTTTCTCTCAACGCACTTAAGTTATGCAGAAAGCCTGGAGAATCTGGAAGAGTGGAGTCAATGTGATTCTCAGATGATGCCTTTGGGACACCAGTTGTCTCAGATGGGCTTGAGACAAGAATAGCATGCCAGACTCCTCAAATGGCTGTCACTTGGGAGAACCAGAAGGGCAGGCATTTTGTGTTATTGACAGAAAGAAGATCAATATGCTCTCCCAAGCTGAGAGAAAACAACTCGTTCTTTTTGTGGAAAATGGAAGATTCTGACACACAGTCTTGCTTGATGGAAGGTTGGGAGATGGAGGGTCTGCGGGGAGGGATGAGGGTGTCGGCAGTAGAAACAGATGGCTTCAAGGAATGGATATCAAGACCTTTCACCCCGTAGCAAAGCTCCTGCATTGAAGGGAGGGTAAAGGTGAAGATGCTGTCAACCTATGATGCTCAAGAAGAAGGGGGAAATAAACCAAAAACCAGGGCAGTAAAAGTAAAACCAGACACTAGTTTATTTCTCTTTGATTTTTTAAATGAAAAGTCCAGGTTAAAAAGAGGAAAAATAAGCCTGTAGCAGAGTATTTACCAAAAACCAAGAGCAGCTATGGTATTAAATGGAGACTTGTTTAAAAAAAAAAAAAGGCTCCATTAAAATCAAGAAAAAATAAAAGGACACCAATTATTCAAGATTACATAGAAGTAAGGCTTGTCATTCTTGTCTTCTTTGTATTTTTCAGTAAAATATGTTTCATTTCAAAAGGTAGGTACACATTTGTTGTACTTTAATAAATAATTTTAATAATTAAAAGTAGCAATAAATGTGTACCTCTAATTTGAAATAAAATATATTTTATTGAGAAATACAAAGCAAATGAGAGTGACAAGTCTTCTAATTAAAATGCCAATTCTCCAAAGGAATATAATCTAATAAAAATTTCAGTCATCAACCTTAACAAGGGTATATTTGGGAAATAGACAAATTGAATATAAAATTTAGATGGAAGGATATATACGTGAAGGTTGCCAAGAACAATGTGAAATACATGCATAATTGAGATGGATTTGTCCTATCAGATATTAGCATATGCTAGGAAGCTACTATTATAACAAAATGTGATTATTTCAGAAGGACAGAAGATAGATCAAGATATCAGTAGCTCAGCTGGTAAAGAATCCGCCTGCAATGTAAGAGACCCTGGTTCGATTCCTGAGTCAGGAAGATCCACTAGAGAAGGGATAGGCAACCCACTTCAGTATTCTTGGGCTTCCCTGGTAGTTCATGGTAAAGAATCTGCCTGCAATGAGGGAGACCTGCGTTCGATCCTTGGTTTGGCAGGATCCCCTGGAGGAGGGCATGGCAAACCACTCCAGTATTCTTGCCTGGAGAATCCCCATGGACAGAGGAGCTTGGTGGACTACAGTCCATGGAGTTGCAAAGAGTCAAACATAACTGAGCAACTAAGCACAGCCCAGCAAGAATGCATGGAATTTAATATACATAGTACATTGCTGCTGCTAAGTGGCTTCAGTCATGTCCGACCCTGTGCGACCCCAGAGATGGCAGCCCACCAGGCTCCGCCATCCCTGGGATTCTCCAGGCAAGAACACTGGAGTGGGTTGCCATTTCCTTCTCCAGTGCAGGAAAGTGAAAAGTTAAAGAAGTTGCTCAGTCGTGTCCAACTCTTTGCAACCCCATGGACTGCAGCCTACCAGGCTCCTCCGTCCATGGGATTTTCCAGGCAAGAGTACTGGAGTGGGGTGCCGTTGCCTTCTCCAATATAGCACATGAGGTATTGCAAATAAATCAGAAAAGAAACAGGCTTTTCAAAATTGATGTGTGAAAATAGGTTGATTGTCAAATAAAATAGGAAAAGTAAGTTTTATACTTATTTTATACCATACATAAACAAATTATAAAAATTGAACTATTCAAAAATGGCATACTGCAGCTCATGGGGCCGCAAAGAGTCAGATACAACTTAGCAACTGAACAACAGTGAACAACAATAAAAGTAATATATGAGATAATTTTAAATAATTTGTGGGAGTTTTCTTAAACACAATAAGAAAACCAAAAGTTATTGAACAAATAACAGCCGATTTAATATTTAAACATTAAAATTTCTGAAAATCAAAGCATAGCAAGAATATAGTCAAAAATAGTGTATAGTGAAAACATTCATAACATAGGAGATAAAGAATTAATATCCCTAATATATGTAAATTCCTAAGATTAATTTAAAAAACACAAATATAATTTGGAAAATAGTGATACAATATGAGAGGCAATTGATAAGAAAAGAAATTAAGGTCTGTAAGTAGCCAAGGAAGCTCAGCATAGTGAGAAAGCAGGGAAATACAAATGAAACCGTAGGTTTGGTGCCATTGTCTGCATCCCAGAAGGAAGCTCAGATGATCGGTACCATCCAATGAGTGTACAAGGAATCAGCATTTTCATACACTGTGGTTGTTGTTGCTCAGTCGATCAGCTATGTTCATCTCTTTATGACCCCATGGGCTGCAGCACACCCGGCTTCTCTGTCCTCCACTGTCTCCTAGAGTTTGCTCAGATTCATATCCTTGGAGTCAGTGATGCTATCTAACAGTCTCATGCTCTGCTGCCCCCTTCTTTTTGCCTTCAATCTTTCCCAGAATGAGGATCTTCTCCAATGAGTCGAATTTTTCCATCAGGTGGTCAAAGTATTGAAGCTTCAGCTTCATCATCAATCCTTCCAATGACTATTCAGGATTGATTTCCTTTAGGATGGACTGGTTTGCTCTCCTGCTGTCCAAGGGACTCAAGAGTCTTTTCTAGCACAATAATTCGAAAGAATCAATTCTTTGGTGCTCAGGCATCTTTATGGGCCAACTTTCATAACCTTACATGCTACTAGAAAAATGATAGCTTTGCAATACACTATGGAGGGGAGTATAAAGAGCCTCACTCCCCCCTTACTCAGCCCCTTACTTCTCTAATATGCTTTCAACTGTACTGCACCTTCTACTTTTGTTGAATTCTCTGCTGTAAACCTAACCTGAACCTCCCATTAAGTCCAAATCTGTCTTCTCCATGGCTGCCCCTGTACAGATGGATTTTGCTGGATGAAACCCGCATGCACAGACACACACATTCAGAAACAGAGGTACACATAGACACACACCACACAGAAACACAGAGACATACACAAACATGCATATGCAGAGATACACATATACATTTGGTGGAGTCTGTTCTCACCCTCTGCTTCCTCATCCTTTTTTCTGGCATACTACCCTTGTCCAGTAAATGACCTCATCAGCTTTCACCATTTGTCCCACTCCTTGTTGCCTCACTTCCTTCCTTAGAGTCTAATGTCCATCATTATAATTACTCCATTGACACAGTTTCAAAAGTCTCAAGAGGGTCTCTGTCATGCTCATGGTTTAGTAGTCATATTTACATTACACTTTCCTGGGTAATTTGTTCTAATATTCTCCAGAAAGTGTTAACACTTAACACTCAGGCTTCTCAAAATACGCATGCATGTGCACGCACACACACACACACACACACACACACACACACACATGCATGCATACTCACAGAAGTTATGGTTCTACATACAGGAAATAAAGACAATTAAGCAAGAATCTTCACTCACTATGTCTGAAACAAATCTATGCTTAAACTCTGTTTTAGTTAGGGTTTTGTAGAAAAAAGAACTATCAGAGAAAGAGAGATGACTATATATTTTATATATTACATGTTGTATATATTACATACAATACACATGAGAGAGAGAAAGATTGATTACATATTGTGTATAGTACATAAGACAGAAAGGAGGGAGAGACGCAATGATGAATTAGCTCACACAATGGTGGATGCTGAGAAGTCGCATGACCTACCATTTGCAAGCAGAAGCCCTAGGAGAGCTGATGGTGTAATTTAGTCTGAGCTCAACTTTAAGGTAATATGAGAACACTTATTTAAAAAACTAACCAAGCTGATCACATGGATCACATCCTTGTCCAACTCAATGAAACTATGAGACATGTCATGTAGGCCACCCAAGACGGATGGATCATGGTGGAGAGTTCTGACAAAGCATGGTCCATTGGAGAAAGGAATGGCAAACCACTTCAGTATTTTTGTCTTGAGAACCCCATGAACAGTATGAAAAGTCAAAAATATATGGCACTGAAAGATGAACTCTCCAGGTTAGCAGGTGGCCAATAGGCTACTGCAGCCATGAAATTAAAAGATGCTTACTCCTTGGAAGAAAAGTTATGACCAACCTAGATAGCATATTCAAAAGCAGAGACATTACTTTGCCGACTAAGGTCAGTCTAGTCAAGGCTTTGGTTTTTCCTGTGGTCATGTATGGATGTGAGAGTTGGACTGTGAAGAAGGCTGAGCACCGAAGAATTGATGCTTTTGAACTGTGGTGTTGGAGAAGACTGTTGAGAGTCCCTTGGACTGCAAGGAAATCCAACCAGTCCATTCTGAAGGAGATCAGCCCTGGGATTTCTTTGGAAGGAATGATGCTGAAGCTGAAACTCCAGTACTTTGGCCACCTCATGCGAAGAGTTGAGTCATTGGAAGAGACTTTGATGCTGGGATTGGGGGCAGGAGGAGAAGGGGACGACAGAGGATGAGATGGCTGGATGGCATCACTGACTCGATGGATGTGAATCTGAGTAAACTCCGGGAGTTGGTGATGGACAGGGAGGCCCGGTGTGCTGTGATTCATGTAGTCACAAAGAGTCGGACACGACTGAGTGACTGAACTGAACTGAACTGAATATGCTACTAGAGAAGAGTGGAGAAATTGCTCCAGGAAGAATGAAGAGGCTGAGCCAAAACAAAGCCTAGGTGTGGATGTGACTGGTGATGGAAGTAAAGTCCGAAGCTGTAAGAAAAATATTGCATACGAACCTGGAATGTTAGGTCCATCACTCAAGGTAAAGTGAAAGTGGCCAAACAGGAGATGGTAAGAGTGAACATTGACATTTTAGGAATTAGTGAGCTAAAATGGACTGGAATGGGAAAATTTAATTCAGATGACCATTATATCTACTACTTTGGGCAAGAATCCCTTAGAAGAAATGGAGTAGCCATCATAGTCAACAAAAGAGTCCAAAATCCAGTACTTGGGTACAGTGTTAAAAACTATAGGATAATCTCTGTTTATTTCCAAGGCAAACCATACAACATCACAGTAATCCAAGTCTATGTCCCAACCACTAATGTCGAAGAAGCTGAAATTGAACAGTTCTATCAAGACCTACAAGACCTTCTAGAACTAACAACCCCAAAATATGTCCTTTTCATTATAGGGTACTGGAATGCAAAAGTAGGAAGTCAAGAAATACTTGGAGGAACAGGCAAGTTTGGCCTTGGAGTACAAAATGAAGCAGGTCAAAAGGTAACAGTTTTGCCGAGAATGCACTGGTCATAACAAACACCATCTTCCAACAACACAAGAGATGACTCTACACACGGACATCACCAGATGGTCAACACCAAAATCAGTTGATTACATTCTTTGCAGCCAAAGATGGAGAAGCTCTGTACAGTTAGCAAAAACAAGACTGGCAGCTGACTGTGGCTCAGATCATGAACTCTTTATTGCCAAATTCAGACTTAATTTGAGGAAAGTAAGGAAAACCACTAGACAATTCAGGTAGAACCTAAATAAAATCCCTTATGATTATACAGTGGAAGTGAGAAATATATTCAAGGGATTAGATCTGATAGACAGAGTGCCTGAAGAACTATGGACAGAGTTTCATGACACTCTACACGAGGTGTGACCAAAACCATCCCCAAGAAAAAGAAATGCAAAAAGACAAATAATTGTCTCCGGATGCCTTACAAGTAGCTGAGAAAAGCAATGAAATGTAAAGGAGAAAAGGAAAGATATATCCAACTGAATGCAGAGTTCCAATGAAAAGCAAGGAGAGATAAGAAAGCCTTCCTAAGTGATCAATCAAAGAAATAGAGGAAAACAATAGAATGGGAAAGACTAGAGATCTCTTCAAGAAAATTAGAGATATCAAGGGAACATTTCATGCAAAGATGGGCACAATAAAGGACAGAAATGGTAGGGACCTAATAGAAGCAGAACATATAAAGAAGAGGTGGTAAGAATACACTGAAGAACTATACAAAAAAAGACCTTCATGACCCAAATAACCATGATAGTGTGATCACCCACCTAGAGCCAGACATTCTGGAATGGGAAGTCAAGTGGGCCTTAGGAAGCATCGCTATGAACAAAGCTAGTGGAGGTGATGGAATTCCAGTTGAGATATTTCAAATCCTAAAAGATGATGCTGTGAAAGGGTTGCACTCAATATGCCAGCAAGTTTGGAAAACTCAGCAGTGGCCATGGGACTGGAAAAGGTCAGTTTTCATTCCAATCCCAAGGAAAGGCAATGCCAAAGATTTTTCAAATTACCACACAATTGTACTCATCTCATGTGCTAGCAAAGTAATGCTGAAAATTCTCGAAGCTAGTCTTCAACAGTAAATCATCTGAGAACTTCCAGAGATATTCAAGCAGGGTTTGGAAAAGGTGGAGGAACAAGAAATCAAATTGCCAACATCTGTTGTATCATAGAAAAGGCAAGTGAATTCCAGAAAAACATCTACTTCTGCTTCATTGACAAGCCAAGCCTTTGACTGTGTGAATCACAACAAACTGGAAAATTCTTCAAGAGATGGGAATACCAGACCACCTTACCTGCCTCCTGAGAAATCTGTATGCAGGTCAAGAAGCAACAGTTAGAACTGGACATGGAATGACAGACTGGTTCCAAATCAGGAAAGGAATATGTCAAGGCTGTATACTGTCACACTGATTATTTAACGTTTATGCAGAGTACATCATGTGAAAGCACAAGCTGGAATCAAGGTTGCCAGGAGAAGTATCAATAACCTCAGATATGCAGATGATACCACCCTTACGGTATAAAATGAAGAAGAACTAAAGAGCTTTTTGATGGAAGTGAAAGAGAAGAGTGAAAAAGCTGGCTTAAAACTCAACATTCAAAAACTAAGCTCATGGCGTACAGTCCCATCTTGTGTGCATGCATGCTCAGTTGCTTCAGTCATGTCTGTCTCTTTGTGACCCCAAGGACTGTGGCTCACCAGGCTCCTCTGTCCATGGGATTCTCCAGACAAGAATACTGGAGTGGGTTGCCATTTCCTTCTCCAACTGGTCCTATCACTTCATGGCAAATAGATGGGGAAATAATGACAGACTTTATTTTCTTGGGCTCCAAAATCACTGCAGATGGTGACTGCAGCCATGAAATTAAAAGATGTTTGCTCCCTGGAAGAAAAGCTATGATGAACCTAGTCAGCATATTAAAAAGCAAAGACATTACTTTGCGAACAAAGGTCTGTCTAGTCAAAGCTATGATTTTTGCAGGAGTCATGTATGGATCTGAGACTTGGACCATAAAGACAGCTGAGTGCCAAAGAATTGGTGTTTTTGAGTTATGGTGTTGGAGAAGACTCTTGAGAGCTCCTTGGATTGCAAGGAGATCAAACCAGTCAACCCTAAAAGAAATGTCTTGAATATTCATAGGAAGGACTGATGCTGAAGCTGAAGTTCCAATATCTTGGCCACCTGATGCAAAGAATTGACTCTTTAGAAAAGACCCTGATTCTGGGAAAGATTGAAGGTGGGAGGAGAAGGGGATGACAGAGGATGAGATGGTTGTATGTCATCACCAACTTGATGGACATGAGTTTGAGCAAGCTTCAGGAGTTCGTGATGGACAGGGAAGCCCGGCATGCTGCAGTCCATGGGTTCGCAAAAAGTCAGACATGACTGAGTGACTGAACTGAACTGATCATATTTCTGCAACATCCATACTTACTTTAGTTTATTTTCTGTGACTTTCCATTTCATTCAGACTAAAATCTCACAAAGTCCTTCATGATATCAACCCATTGCCTCTCTGATTTTATTTCTGCCTACTTTCTCCCCCTCATTCTCTTCCAGATATCAGCATGACTTTCTTCAAGTCTTTACTCAACATGTCATCTTATCCATGACCTCTATATAATCATATTCAAAAAAGCACATTCCATTAAAAATTGCCTGTTCTTTCCTGTGTAATTTATCTCTTTAACACTTACCAGTAGCCAACATGCTTTATAGTTTCCTTTTTTATTTTGTCTGTATGCCTTCTCCCACTAGATTATAAGCTCCTTAAAGATAAAAATATGCATTTGTTTAGTTGACTTTAGCCCCAGTGCCTGGAAAAGAGCTTGACACAAAGAGACAGTTTGGTAAATATTTCTGAATTAATGTTGTTTAGAAGAACGGTTGCATGAAATGCTTTTATCTGTATGTTCAGAAGGATCCAGGGCTAAATGGTATGTGTATCAGCATGAGTTACTCAGCTCAGTACAGTTAAATGGAATTTCCTGTTTTTCTGACAAGCATCCATAAATTAGGAGCCTGTAGGAGACTATCAGCTTGACTATGCATTGGTAAATATTTCCACAAATTGGCTTTGACACAAAGTGGATTGTAGACTGAATGTGAAGCTTAAAACTATAAAACTTCTAGAAGATAATAAGAGAGAATCTAGATAAACTTGGGTCTGCCAATGATACCAAAGGCATAATCCATGGGAGAAAGAATTGATCATTGGAACTTTACTAAAAAAAAAACAAAACAAAACAAAAAACTTTTGGAATAGTTGGAAAATCACTCTACAAAATGGGATAGATGAGTACCCTGGGAGAGCTGCTGATGGTGGACAATGATGCTATTGCTGAAATTATTGTCTCCATCTGCTTATGCACCCAGCGTTGCCACTGCTGCTGATGCCATTTATGCCAGATTGAAACCTTCCCTCTGCTTGCTGTTGTTGTTATCACTCAGTCATATCTGAGTCTTTGCAACGCCATGGACTGCAGCACCCCAGGCTTTCCTGTTCTTCACTATCTCCCAAAGTTTGTTCAAATTCATGTCCATGGAGTCGATGATGCTATCTAACTATCTCATCCCCTGCCACTCCCTTCTCCTTTTGCCTTCAATCTTTCCCAGCATCAGGGTCTTCTCCAATGAGTTAGCCCTTCACCTCAGGTGACCAAAGTATTGGAGCTTCAGCTTCATCATCAGCCCTTCCAATGAATGTTCAGGGTTGATTTCCTTTACAATGGACTGGTTTGTTCTCCTTGCTGTCCAAGGGACTCCTAAGAGTCTTCTCTAGCACCACAGTTCGAAGACATCAGTTCTTCAGTGCTCAGCCTTCTTGATGGTCCAGCTCTCACATCCATACATAACTACTGGAAAAACTTCATACCATATAGCTTCAATTATACAGACCTTTGTAGGCAAAGTAATGTCGCTGCTTTTTAATATGCTGTCTAGGTTGGTCATAGCTTTTCTTCCAAGGAGCAAGCATCTTTTAATTTCATGGCTGCAGTCACCATCCACAGTGATTCTGGAGACAAAGGAAATAAATTCTGTCTCTCTGCTTGGAGAAGGAAATGGCAACCCACTCCAGTATCCTTGCCTGGAGAATCCCACGGATGGAGGAGCCTGGTGGGTTGTAGTCCATGGGGTCACAAAGAGTCGGGCATGACTGAGTAACTAACACAAACACTCTGCTTGCTTCTCTGCATTGCTCTGTTCTGATTTAAATTCCTGAGTGGCTGTGTCTGGTTGGCTAAACCTGATTACGTGCTCCTACCATTGCAACAAGGAAGTCCAAGAAATTGAGTATAACAGTCTCATTTTCTACAGAAAGACAAACTCTACCTCCCAAATAGATTTATGTGATAAAGAATTTTGAAACTTAGAAAATAATTAAGAAACAAATCAATAAACAAAAAATGTGACTATGTTCACAAGTGTCTGTCACTTACTGTCATAATAAGGTTTAGATATATTATTTATATATGTCATTATAATATCTTATATAAATATACTTCTACATTTATATATAACAATATAAATATATAACACAAAATTATTAATAAATTATATAATATAAAAAAATACAAGAAAAGAATAGAAATAATGGCCAGGTGGGAAAATCCAGGTCTAGCTTATTTGTAAATCTAGATTTGTGGGTTTTTTATTTTTATTTTTACTCTATTTTGCTTTACAATACTGAATTGGTTTTTCCATACATTGACATGAATCAGCCACGGGTGTACATGAGTTCCCAATCCTGAACCACCCTCCCACTTCCCACCCCATATCATCTCTCTGGATCATCGCCGTGCACCAGCCCCAAGCATCCTGTATCCTGTATTGAACATAGACTGGCGATTCATTTCTTACCTGATAGTATACATGTTTCAATGCCATTCTCCCAAATCATCCCACTCCCTCCCTCTCCCACAGAGTCTAAAAGTCCGTTCTATACATCTGTGTCTCTTTCACAGTCTTGCATAGAGGGTTATCATTACCATCTTTCTAAATTCCATATATATGTGTTAGTATACTGTATTGGTGTTTTTCTTTCTGGCTTACTTCACTCCGTATAATAGGCTACAGTTTCATCCACCTCATTAGAACTAATTCAAATGTATTTTTTTAATGGCTGAGTAATACTCCATTGTGTATATGTACCACTGCTTTCTTATCCATTCATCTGCTGATGGACATCTATGTTGTTTCCATATCCTGGCTATTATAAACAGTGCTGTGATGAACATTGGGGTACATGTGTCTCTTTCAATTCTGGTTTCCTTGGTGTGTATGCCCAGCAGTGGGATTGCTGGGTCATAAGGCAGTTCTATTTGCAATTTTTTAAGGAATCTCCACCCTGTTCTCCATAGTGACTGTACTAGTTTGCATTCCCACCAACAGTCTAAGAGGGTTCCATTTTCTCCACACCCTCTCCAGCATTTATTGCTTGTAGACTTTTGGATTGCTCCCATTCTGACTGGTGTGAAATGGTACTTCACTGTGGTTTTGATTTGCATTTCTCTGATAATGAGTGATGTTGAGCATCTTTTCATGTGTTTCTTAGCCATCCGTATGTCTTCTTTGGAGAAAGGTCTATTTAGTTCTTTGGCGCATTTTTTGATTGGGTCGTTTATTTTTCTGGACTTGAGCTGCATAAGTTGCTTGTATATTTTTGAGATTAGTTGTTTGTCAGTTTCTTCATTTGCTATTATTTTCTCCCATTCAGAAGGCTGTCTTTTCACCTTGCTTATAGTTTCCTTTGTTGAGCAGAAGCTTTTAATTTTAATTAGATCCCATTTGTTTATTTTTGCTTTTATTTCCAGTATTCTGGGAAGTGGATCATAGAGGATCCTGCTGTGATTTATGTCGGAGAGTGTTTTGCCTATGTTCTCCTCTAGGCGTTTTATAGTTTCTGGTCTTATGTTTAGATCTTTAATCCATTTTGAGTTTATTTTTGTGTATGGTGTTAGAAAGTGATCTAGCTTAATTCTTTTACAAGTGGTTGACCCGTTTTCCCAGCACCACTTGTTAAATAGATTGTCTTTAATCCATTGTATATTCTTGCCTCCTTTGTCGAAGATAAGGTGTCCATAGGTGTGTGGATTTATCTCTGGGCTTTCTATTTTGTTTCATTGATCTATATTTCTGTCTTTGTTCCAGTACCATACTGTCTTGATGACAGTGGCTTTGTAGTAGAGCCTGAAGTTAGGCAGGTTGATTCCTCCAGTTCCATTCTTCTTACTCAAGATTGCTTTGGCTATTCGAGGTTTTTTTGTATTTCCATACAAATTGTGAAATTATTTGTTCTAGCTCTGTGAAAAATACTGCTGGTAGCTTGATAGGGATTGCATTGAATCTGTAGATTGCTTTGGGTAGTATACTCATTTTCACTATATTGATTCTTCCAATCCATGAGCATGGTATATTTCTCCACCTATTAGTGTCCTCTTTGATTTCTTTCATCAGTGTTTTATAATTTTCTATATATAGAAATATATAGAAATAATTCCCAGGTGGGAAAACCCAGGTCCAGCTTATTTGGAAATTTAGATTTGTGTTGAAATTAAGTGTAAGTCACATCTGGTCATGCAGAAGATGATGAGCCTGAGTCTTTGAAGATAAAGGCAAACTGTATGGACCGTGGTTTGACCTTTAAACATATCAACATATATACTGTAATAAGCCAAATAATTTTTCCAAAATAGACCATTCAGGAGATAACTGAAAAAAATGGAAATTGAGTCTGGAAAGATAACTTGTAGCCAAGTTGCAGGATATCTTTAATTTTATATTAAGGACTAAGGAATTTTTCAAGGATTTTAATTTGGAGATGGAATTGAGAACTCTTATTTAAAAATATGCAGCACATCCTGAGAAAGATCAGCAGACTCTTTGGTGCCTTGTGTGCGATTTGGGAGAAAGGGACAGCAGAGGAAAGCTTTAAACAACTGAGCTCTGAAAACAACCTTAGAGCAGGACCATGCAGAATCCCCATCAGGGCTTCACTTTCACTACATCACTGAGTCATTGCACAAAGGCTCTAAGGTGGGTATTAATGTGCTCATCTGCATATTAAGAAAGTGAAACTCAGAGAGGACACATGGTTTGTCTAAGTCATTCATCTTGCATGGATTATTTATTAACATTCTTATTAAGTATCCAGTCTATTCCACATCGGTAAGATAGTATTTAGAGAAATTCATGATATAGCAAGTTGCCTGGGATTTGAAAAATGAGGAAAATAATTAAATAACAATAAAAAACCCCAGAAACGACCCTTAAGATCAAGTTTTAGGTCATTATCTTGCATGACATATCTGACTTTGTTCATGTTTCTAGACTCAGATTTTGTCTCAGTCTGACGCATTTTCTAGTTTCTCTTCTACAGAGGACAACAAGGCAAGGAGGCAGAGGAGAGAAGAGGAGAGATGAGCCTAAGGACATTGAGGCTGTGGTTATTAAAGGGAGTGGACATGAAATACTGTCACAGTAGCTGGTAAACACTGGCTGTCAAGCCACAGAATTTCCTGAGGTCCTACTTCTTTTAAACGCTGTAACCTATTAAGACTACAAAATTTATGTATCATCTCTTAAACAAAATCTCACAAATGCCACAACATTCATTTCTTCTCAAACAGTATGAGGTGTCAGGATCTCATAGATCTTGGGGAACCAGGTATTTCTTTCATTTTATTAAAACTCTCATGCCCATGTCCAGTTTGGTATGTATACCAGAATGCAAATGTTTTCTTGGCACTTTCTAAGAAATCTGGAAAGATCCAAATGAACATAAGAACTGGTGGGTGATAACTGTGTCACAACCAGAATTATAGATTTTAGAGCTGGGAGGAAGCAGAGTTGCCTATTTTTAAAATATAAATTCCAACTGTTCAAAACCCTGTGGTTTCCAGGATTTAATTAATGCTCTCTTTGAGGGCCCGTTAATGAGGTGTAGAGACTTCTGGGTTAGCCTTTATTGGCACTCTAATAACATGTAGTACATATTTAAAGACTATTTTGGAATGTGTCATTCCTCCCCACTTCTGCAAAAGTGTGACTACAGGCAGAGATCATTAGCCAGTCCGGATGGTTCTAAGGATGGTTCTAGAGAGGGCTTTTTCTAACAACAGTCCCTGAACAGTCACTGTGTCCTAGAGATGAGGGGTGCCCCCGCCTCTCTGTATGGATATGCCAGGGCTGCTGTAAAGAAGTGCTATGGTCTGATTGGCTTCAATATTAGAAATGTACCCCCTCACAATCTCAAAACCAGAAATCAGAGATTGAAGGGGTCCTTCTGAGGTTGCTGGGGAGAGCCTGCTTCCTTCCTTGCTCCTACCTTGGATAGTTTGCTGCCCATCTCTGGTTTCCTAGACTTGCAGAAGCAGCACCCAATTTCCGCCTTCATCTGTATATGGCATTCTCCCTGGGTGCTTACCTGTGTCCAAATTTCCCCTTTTTATAAGGACTTTTGTGGTGGTTCTTCAGTCCCTAAGTAGTGTCCAACTCTCTTGAGATTCATGGACGGTAGCCTGCCAGGCTCCTCTGTCTATGGGATTTTCCAGGCAAGAATACTGGAGTGAGTTGCCATTTCCTTCTCCAGGGGATCTTCTTGACCCAGGGATCAAACTGGTGTCTCCTGCTTGCAGGCCAATTCTTTACTGCTGAGATACCTGGGAAGCCTTTTATAAGGATACCAGTCATATTGAATTACAGGTCTACCTTATTCCAGTAGGACCTTCTCTTAAGTAGTATCTACAACAACCTCGTTCCTAAAAAAGGTCAAATTCTGCAGTATGGGACATAAGATGTCAACATGTGAATTTTGAAGGATCATAATTCAACCTATAATAATTCCAATATGGGCAAGGAGCTTCCTCTGGTTCCCTGTCTCTTGCTAGCTTGGTCTCTAGCCAGACTGCCCTTTCTAGTCTTCCCTCCCTGCTTTTCTCCCTGCTTCTTGTCATGTAGAAAACCACGATTGTCCTGAAGTAGGTTTCCTTATAATCTCCTGAAGCCTTTCCAGAAAGCTACAGATCAATATTAATCTCTCCTTTTTTTTCTGTCCATTCATCTCATTAATGGATTTAACAAATCTTTATCATTAGTCATCTTTAATTTTTTATCTCAAAAAGTTCCTTATATCTTAAGAGTGGCAAACATTATGTTCTTAATCTAGTGTGTCCTGTGCTGTGTTCCATAGATGGATTTGTGGTTCTAGGGCTCAGGAAAATATGACTGTTCTGCAGAAGAAAGTATGCATTTGCTGTCTTGATTAAAGAGAAAAACCAGGAGAAATGAAGAGGGGGAGAAAGAAAAGAATAGAAAAAGGAAAACACAAACTGTTTCTCAAGCAAAAGCTAAAGAAGCTGCTGGACATATGTTCTTTTGGAACATTCTGCCTTTCAGTTGAGAAGGTGGCTGCATTGCAAATTAACATAGATATATTTAGCACAAAGAATACACTCTGATACAAGAAGCCTTCTGTGACAACCACAGCTCTTAGCCATTGAGCCAGTTTAGAGGGCAGAGGTGTTGTTCATTCAGCTTTGCTAAAAGCTTTTGGTTGCTAACTGACTTTCTGTTTCTTGCTATATTTGCAGCCCTAGATTCTCCAAAGGAATCTCTGCATAGCAACTAAGGCATCTTGGGTGATGAAGTTCTAGGTAGCATTGCTGTAGAGAGAGGTTTGTTCTGAGTAATAAAGCCAATGCTCTGGAAACTGGAAGAACAGTGAGTGGCCAAAGAGTGTTAGCTAGATTCTCCAGGGTACAGAGAAGGACACGTTACCATAACCACCTTTAAAATTCTTCATCAATCTCTTGCTTCAGATAGTGAGTAATCTTCATTCCTTTTATTTTCAGCCTTGAGGGCTCTCAACCAGAGTCTTATTTTAACATCCTTTTATACTATGCTTATTGTACATGTCTCCCCTCCAGACTGCAAGCTCTTTGAAGCCAGGGGTAGACTACTTTTTTTTTCCCCCTTTGCATCTTCACAGATCAGCATATTCTTGGCATACATAAGTGCTCAATAAATATTTGTGAAGAAGTGAATGAATGAAAGTGTTTAAAGAGAGTTAGGTAGTATTTTTTAATTCGGTGCCAGTGTATACTTAGCAATATCACAGAGGATAGCAGTTTGCTAGGAAAAGTAATTTGAGAATGTCTTATGTTCAAAGATTAATAGTAAAATGATACTAAATTGTTATCACTGGTGAGTCTCTGGAGGTGGTAGGTGAGCCTTACTAATTAAATTGTCTGAACGCAAAAGATTACAGCATTAGACTGGAGCCTGTAAGCAGCCCTCGCTGGAAGCCCATATCAACATTTCTGTGTTTCTTGCCAGTTCCTCACCAATCCTTTAAAACGGTGGCTCAAAAACAAGGTCAATGGTTCATGTTACATAGGATCACTTATGGATCCCAGTTACTCAAAAATTTCACTCCACATACTATGCTTGCCAAAACACTTTAATTTCAGAAATGTTTAATTGATTGATTATGCCGTGAAGCATAGATGGCTGAAAAGTACCAAGGACATCTTTTCTGTTGTTGTTGTTTGAGAGTTTTATTGCTATGTGACAGTATATTTCTAACATTCTGTTAGAATAGGACTGTCGTTGCTGAGTTACTAAGTCGTGTCCACCTCTTTTTGACCCCATGGACTGTAGTCTGCCAGGTTCCTCTGTCCATAGGGTTACCCAGGCAAGGATACTAGAGTGAGTTTTCATTTCCTTCTCCAGGGGATATTCCTGACCCAGAGATTGAACCTATGTCTCCTGCCTTGGCAAGCAGATTCTTTACCACTGAGCTACCAGAGAAGCACATTAGTATACTATATATTATTAATAGATATGCCAGGTTTCTTTTTGACAACTATGATGATTTGGGCTCAAAACTATTCTTTTCTTTTTTTTCTTTTTTTAAAAAAGTTGTTGTTGAAGTATAATTACATTATACTTTTGAGTTAGTTTCTGCTGTACAACAAAGAGAATCACCCATATGTACATCATGCTATAACCTTTATGTATCATCTTTCATTTTAAAAATAATATAGGGTTTCAGTTATTGACCCCAGCAACAAAGGCATTTAAGGGTAGAAAAGTAGTCCTCATTAGCCCACGGCCTCCCCCATATCTTTCAGTTGTGACAGAAAATGTATAGGAATTTTGATAAAGAACTTGAAACATTCACTACCAAGTGTAGATTTTGAGATGGGCTTTGAATTTTTATTCTAGGGTCACCTGGTCACATTAATAGATTTTCCAAGTTGATAAATGGCAAGGTCTTGTCATATCAACTAAAAATATAATGGATTATTTTTGAAACTCTTAGAACATTAATAAATATTTGAAAAATCTCTAGTAACAAATAGAACACTCTGTTGTCTCTTTATCATTGGAAATAAAACTCTAGACCATTGAATTTATAAACTGATGCACATGAGCTAATGAGGGGACTGGAATATTGAAAGAATGATTTTTGTTTTCATAATTGATAATAATAATAATGCTGTGTTATTTTATTTATTTTTAGCTGGTAAGATAATTTCAATGCAATGAGAATCTGTTGTGTGAATCATGAACCGGAATCCTAGGGAATGGCTTCTTTATGGAGCTGCAGTCATTGAGGAAATGAAGAAAGAAACATAGAGAAGAGGCACCAAATGTTGTTTTAATAATTTTTCTTTCAAAACATAATGTTCATGAAAGAAAATTTATAAGAATACAAATAAATATGAAGAAGGAAATATGAGATTATTTATATGAGAAATAAGTTTTATTAAGGTGTTCATATTTTGGTTATGTATGTGTATGTGTGCCTGTGTTTGTGCAGAATAAAATACACCCTTACTTTTTAACTTAAACTCATTTTGTGGGTGTATCATGTGTTATTGGGCTGTTATTGGACTTCCTTGGTGACTCAGCTGGTAAAGAATCCACCTGGAATGTGGGAGACCTGAGTTCGACCACTGGATTGGGAAGATCCCCTGGAAAAGGGAAAGGCTACCCACTCCAGTATTCTGGCCTGGAGAATTCCATGGACTGTATAGTCTAAGAGTTGGATATGACTGAGCAACTTTCACTTTCACATGCTATTAGATTTTCACTTCCATGGTGGCTCAGACGGTAAAGAATCTGCCTACAATGCAGGAGATGAGGGGTTCAATCCCTGGGTCAGGTCAGGAAGATCCCTTGGAGAAGGGAATGACAATCCACTCCAGTATTCTTGCCTGGAGAATCCCATGGATAGAGGAGCCTGGCGGGCTACAGTCCATGGGGTTGCAGGAGAAGGAAACAACTGAGTGACATACACACACACACACACGCACATGTTAGATTTTCATCCATATTTATTCATAGATGCTTAATAATTTATTGCGCAGCCACATCAGAGCCACAACATTATTTAACTGTTACAGAAAAGTTTCAAGATAAGTTAGAATTCAAGTATGTTTTTTCAGGATAGCAATGTGGTGGATTAGGCCTTTCAGGAGTTAGTGGGTTACATGCAACATGTTGGTAGAGAGAGATGCATTTTCCCTCATTGTGCAGTGGCATCTGCCTGTGATTTTTCATTAGAGTGTTGTCAATGTCTGGCATAGGACACCAGGACTTAAATGTTCCCTGTGACACCCAAGGCCTGGTGCATCAGTGGCAGTGCTTGTTCGAAGAGTGCCCATCTCATAGGTGCCAGGTGAGCAGTATCAGCTCCTTCTGAGAAACTGCACCCTCATTCCTGGGGGACTGGCAATATTGGCCAGGAATAGTGTTTGAAAATTCAAACAGTGGAGTATGGACATCAAGTAAATGCAAAAACTCATTTCATTTGACAAAATGGATAAGCATTATCTTTAAGAGGCAAAAGATGAGATAGAAAGTGAGTGTGCTGCTTATGGATTTATTGCTATTCAGCTCCAAATTCAAACTTTTTGTCTGCTTTGGGAAAAATGAATCTGGGCCCTTTAATTTTTTCTTTTGCTGGCTGACATGGTGTTAAGCTTTTTCAGTAGATGGTGTTGAGCAGATATTGCAGGAGGAAAGGATTTTGCTCTCTGGTCCTGGTGTTTGCTGGGTGGCCTCCTGCAGGGCACCTGGCTCACCACTGGGTCCTGCAGTGCACATGGGCTCACGGCTTCCCCTGGCAGCCCCCCTCCCTGGGCATATTTTAGCAGTGTGCCTCTGCTGAGCAGCTTACCACAAGCAGCTTTCTCCTGCAACCCAGTGGGTGCATGCATGGCAAGTCTTTGGGATCAGATGTCCAGTGAGTCCTGCCAGCACAGTGTCATGGGGACTCTTCTGTCACCCAGTGGACTACAGCTGTGTCCTCTCTAATAAAGTCTGCATCTCAGCCTGCGGGAAGGAGGCACTTTTCACTGGACACTCAGCCCGAGGGTCAGAAATGGTTCCCTGTACCTTCTATTTTTATATTCTTCTGAGTCCTCTTTGTCCCCAGTTGGGGGCTTCCCAGATGGTTCAGTGTTAAGAGAGTCTGCCTGCCAAAGGAGGAGATGCTATGCAGGCTACTTGGGCTCGATCCCTGAGTCAGGAAGATTCCCTGGAGGAGGAAATGGCAACCCACTCCAGTACTCTTGCCTGGAAAATTTCAGGTACAGAGGAGCTTGGTGGGCTACAGCCCATGGGCTCTCAAAGGGTCGGACACCACTGAGGAACTGAACACACACGCATGCACTATTCCATGCCTTTTTTATGCCATTCCATTCTTTATATTATACTTTTTCAATCATAATTTTTCAAATTACAATGTGACTTTTCTTATTTAATCTTTATTAATATAATGGGTCACTAGGGATTCAGGAAAAGACATAACAAGAGTGAGCAAAAAAAATAAGAAAACAATGCCTAGAAATGGAAACTGAAATGGAAAATTTAGATCTTCTTGTGAAATAGTAAAGAACATAAAAGCACACATAAAATCAACATTATAAGATGGGCCCCATACAAGGGAACTGAGAGACCCATGACCTACAGGAACTCAAGGTGAATTAAGATCTGCCTATGGTTGAACAAAACAATAAAAATCTTTAATGAGTAAATTATTTATTTAGAAATTAATATTTTACTTTTCATTTAATTTTTTAAATTTATTTTTACTGATGGATAGTTGCTCTACAATATTAAAGCACTATTGTGAGTTATAGGTATATGGTATGTTTAAAATTTTTGAATTTTATTTTAAATAAATTTCATAATTAAAAAATTATACTGTATTTGTAGTTATTAAAACATTTTCTGGTGTTGTATAATATATCCTTGTAGCTTATTTCCTACCTAACTTTTTGTGCCTCTTACTGCCCTACCCATATATTGCCCCTCTCTTATGTCTCTCCCCACTGATAATCAACAGTTTGTTCTCTATAACTGTGAATCTGCCCCTTGTTCTGTTATATTCACTGGCTTGTGTTTTTTAGATTTCACATATAAGTAATATCATACAGTATTTGTTTGACTTCTTTCACTTATAATGAGTAAGTCATTTATACATCAGTGTCAGAAAGTATCTTATGCATAGTAAAAATAAAGTTCAATAGTGTTTATTTAATAAAATGCATATTCAGGCATGCTTAAGAAATTATCACAGCCTGATTTTGAAAAGTGTATTTTTTCCAGCAAAAATAGAAGATAGTGAGTCAAGATATTTATTTTTTATTTGTTGTCCTAGAGCAGGGGTGGGAAAACTGTGACCTAAAGGCCAAATCTGACTTCTGTCTTCTTTGTTAATAAAGTTTTATTCAAACACAAGCTCTCCCATTTTCTCACTTACTGTCTGTGGATGCTTTTGCACTTCAACAGAGCTGAATACTTGCAGCATAAATTGTATGATCTGAAAAACTCAAAATGTTTACTCTCTGACTCTTTACAGAAAAGTCTGCCAGCTCCTGACCCAGAAGCAATCATGTGGCTCTGTGTCCAGTGAAGGCCATGCTTCATCTCAGTCCACCTAGCCATGACCCTGAGAGGTGGGCTCTCTTACCACATCAGGTGTGCAGAGGCGGCAGGAGCTCAGAGAGGACCACAGCTGGTGGGAAAGTTAGGCTTGGGAGTCACACCTGTGGGGTTAAGTTCTTCCTTCACTCTTTTGTTTGTTCTGCCAAATGCATGCTCTCTCCGAGCCTCAGTGTCTACAAAGAGGATATGGAGGAAAAGCGATTGCCTCATAGAGCTACTATAACTAATAATTTAGATAAATTAAATGAAGAGCTTAGTTTAGTACCTGGAAAATGCTCAAGAAATGTGTTTGCATTATTAGAGAAGTGGAAACATTTGGCCAAGACACCATGGTCAGTAAATAGAGCTGGCATTCCAATGCAATATGTCTGAGTACAGAGCCTGGATTCATAATCACTATGGGAAACTACTATGCGTTAAGGGCTTCTGAGACACTCTTTTTTTTTTTTTTTTTAATATTTACCTATTTATTTATTTGGCTGCAGTGGGTTTCATTTGCGGCATGTGGGATTTTCGTTGTAGCGTGGGCAACTCTCTCTAGCTGTGGCATGTGGCTTAGTTGCCCTGTATCATATGAGATCTCAGTTCCCCAGCCAGGGATAGACTCCATATTCCTCTGCATTGGAGGGTAGATTCTTAACCACTTGACCGCCAGGGAAGTTCCCTGAGATACACTCTTTCCTTCGCCTTGAACTCTCTTACTTTCTCCTCTTTAGGAATAAGAGATCTGGCAATAGAGGTATGTACTGACCTAGAGATAGTAATCCTACTGATTCCAGGATTCCTTAATTAAAGTTTTATCCATCATACAGGCATACCATAAGAGACATGGTGTGTTCAGTCCCAACCACTTCAATAATGTGAATATCACATTAAAGGAACTCACACGCATGTAAAAGTTGTGTCTACTCTATTCTGTACTTATTAATCGTGCAATTGCATATCTTAATTATTACTAAGGAATGCTATCATCTGAGCATTCAGCAAGATGGAGTAGTAATCAAAGATCACTAATCACACATCACCATAAAAATATAATAATAATGAGAAAGTTAGAAACATTATGAGAGTTGCCAAAATGTGACACAGAAACAAGAGATAAGCAAACGCTGCTGGAAAAGTGAGGCCCATGATATGCCACAAACTTCTAATTTATTTAAAAACAAGTTTCTGTGAAGTCCAATAAAGCGCGATAAAATAAGTTACATGGGTATTCTGAAGGGGTCATTATTACGCTAGAAACATTGTTCCTTTCTGGAGGTTCTCCTCAGTTATGGATTAGCTGGTTTCCCCAGTGGCTCAGAGAGTAAAGAATCTGCCTGCAATCCAGGAGACCTGGGTTCGATTCCTTGGTTGGGGAGATCCCCTGGAGAAGGAAATGGTAACCCACTCCAGTATTCTTGCCTGGAAAATCCTATGGACAGAGGAGCCTGGCGGCTACAGTCCACGGGGTTGCAAAGAGTCGGACATGACGGAGTGACTAACACACACACACATGGATTAGGGAAGGTGTGGTAGCCCTCTTGTGAGTTGACCATTTGGGAGTTGAACTTTGTGTTTAAAATACATAATGTTTTAATCATGGCAGATGTAGCTCTGCGATAATGAAACAGATAAATACTGGGAAAGGGAGGAGGAAGAAAAAAATCCAGCAGGGGGACCAAGTCTGAGCTATTAACTGGGTGGGAGGCTGCTGTACACGAGGCTTCCCTGGCTCAGATAGTAAAGAACCGGCCTGCAATGCAGGAGACTTGGATTCGATCCCTGGGTCAGGAAGATAGCCTGGAAAAAGGAAGAGCAACCCATTCCAGTATTCTTCCTGGAGAATCCCATGGACAGAGGAGCCTGGCGGGGTATAGACCACTGGATCACAAAGAGTCGGACACAACTGAGTGACAACAAATACTTTCACTGGCTGCTGAGCAGTGTCCTTTGCTACTGTTACAAATCACCACAAATGCAGTGACTAAAAAATGTAGACATTCTATCTCACAGCCTGGATTGGCCCCTCTCTGTATTCGCCTCTGGTTTCTTTCAGCTGGAATTGACGTGTCAGCTGGTTGTCAAGAGACTCATGGAAGAATCTGCTCTCAAGTTCATTCACATCATTGGCAGAATCCATTTTCTTTTGATTTTAGGGCTCAGATCCCTGTGTCCTGGATGGCTGTCATCAGGAAGACATCCTTTGCCCTCGGAAAGCCTCTCTCCAGTCCTTGTCCACTGACCCTCTGTCTCAGAGCCAGCAACCCTGCATGAAAACCTCATTACACTCAGAATCTCTCTGATTTTTCCTTCTCTGCTTTCTGACTTGAGCCAGAGAAGACTTTCCACTTTGAAGGGTTAGTGTGATTAGAGTAGGCCCACCAAGTTATCCAGGGCAGTCATCCAGTCCTGAAGTAGACAAGCTAATTATACCTGCAGTCTTTTTCTCCCATGCAATGTAGCATATACTTACATTGCAACACAGACATCTTTGAAGTCATTATTCTGCTCAGCAAGGACACACTCCACAGAGGCAGTGGTCATGTCTACCACAAGGTTCCCAGATGTGTTTGTTCATCATGATTTAGAGCCAAAGGCAGGGGTGGTGGACATACCCTCCCACATGGGAAACAAAGACTTAGCCCAAGCTATGTAGTTTACTGTGTCATCAAAACCCAAGTTGGGTTCCGCTTCTTCTATGGCTACAAACCAGCCATGTCTGGATGTTGATGTCGACAAAAACTTGTTTCTGTGTATCTTTGGGAAATGAATCTCCTATTCTTTCGGATAAAATGGAAGTAAGAAAATTCAATGAATGATAATATAAAAAATAATAGTATACTTTATGATGTCTCATATGATATAATATGCCCTGGAGAAGGAAATGGCAACCTGCTCCAGTATACTTGCCTAGAGAACTCCATGGACAAAGGAGTCTGGTGGGCTATAGTCCATGATGTTGCAAAGAGTTGGACACGACTGAGTGACTAACACTGTATCAGTTCAGATCAGTTCAGTCGCTCAGTTGTGTCTGACTCTTTGCAACCCCATGAATCGCAGCACGCCAGGCCTCCCTGTCCATCACCATCTCCCGGAGTTCACTCAGACTCCCATCCATCGAGTCAGTGATGCCATCCAGCCATCTCATCCTCTGTTGTCCCCATCTCCTCCTGCCCCCAATCTCTCCCAGCATCAGAGTCTTTTCCAATGAGTCAATTCTTCGCATGAGGTGGCCAAAGTACTGGAGTTTCAGCTTTAGCATCAGTCCTTCCAATGAACACCCAGGACTGATCTCCTTCAGAATGGACTGGTTGGATCTCCTTGCAGTCCAGGGACTCTCAAGAGTCTTCTCCAACACCACAGTTCAAAAGCATCAATTCTTCGGTGCTCAGCCTTCTTCACAGTCCAACTCTCACATCCATACATGACCACAGGAAAAACCATAGCCTTGACTAGACGGACCTTTGCTGTCAAAGTAATGTCTCTGCTTTTGAATATGCTATCTAGGTTGGTCATAACTTTTTTTCCAAGGAGCAAGCATCTTTTAATTTCATGGCTGCAAGCACCATCTTCAGTGATTTTGGAGCCCCCAAAAATAAAGTCTGACACTGTTTCCACTGTTTGCCCATCTATTTCCCATGAAGTGATGGGACCAGATGCCATGGTCTTCATTTTTTGAATGTTGAGCTTTAAGCCAACTTTTTCACTCTCCACTTTCACTTTCATCAAGAGGCTTTTTAGCTCCTCTTCACTTTCTGCCATAAGGGTGCTTGTCATCTGCATATCTGAGGTTATTTTCTCCCAGCAATCTTGATTTCAGCTTGTGTTTCTTCCAGTCCAGCGTTTCTCATGATGTACTCTGCATAGAAGGTAAATAAGCAGGGTGACAATATACAGCCTTGATGGACTCCTTTTCCTATTTGGAACCAGTCTGTTGTTCCATGTCCAGTTCTAACTGTTGCTTCCTCACCTGCATACAGATTTCTCAAGAGGCAAGTCAGGTGGTCTGGTATTCCCATCTCTCTCAGAAATTTCCTCAGTTTATTGTGATCCACACAGTCAAAGGCCTTGGCATAGTCAATAAAGCAGAAATAGATGTATTTCTGGAACTCTCTTGCTTTTTCCATGATCCAGCGGATGTTGGCAATTTGATCTCTTGTTCCTCTGCCTTTTCTAAAACCAGCTTGAACATCAGGAAGTTCACAGTTCACATATTGCTGAAGCCTGGCTTGGATAATTTTGAGCATGACTTTACTAGCATGTGAGATGAGTCCAATTGTGCGGTAGTTTGAGCATTCTTTGGCATTGCCTTTCTTTGGAATTGGAATGAAAACTGACCTTTTCCAGTCCTGTGGCCACTGCTGAGTTTTCCAAATTTGCTGACATATTCAGTGCAGCACTATCATAGCATCATCTTTCAGGATTTGAAACAGCTCAACTGGAATTCTATCACCTCCACTAGCTTTGTTTGTAGTGATGCTTTCCAAGGCCCACTTGACTTCACATTCCAGGATGTCTGGTTCTAGATTAGTGATCATACCATCATGATTATCTGGGTCATGAAGATCTTTTTTGTACAGTTCTTCTGTGTATTCTTGCCACCTATTATTAGTATCTTCTGCTTCTGTTAGGTCCATACCATTTCTGTCCTTTATTGAGCCCATCTTTGCCTGAAATGTTCCCTTGGTATCTCTGATTTTCTTGAAGAGATCTCTAGCCTTTGCCATTCTGTTGTTTGCCTGTATTTCTTTGCATTGATCGCTGAGGAAGGCTTTCTTATCTCTTTTTTCTATTCTTTGGAACTCTGCATTCAGATGCTTATATCTTTCCTTTTCTCCTTTGCTTTTCGCCTCTCTTCTTTTCACAGCTATTTGTAAGGCCTCCGCAGACAGCCATTTTGCTTTTTTGCATTTCTTTTCCATGGGGATGGTCTTGATCCTGTCTCCTGTACAATGTCACACACCTCTGTCCATAGTTCATCAGGCACTCTATCTATCAGATCTAGGCCCTTAAATCTATTTCTCACTTCCACTGTATAATCATAAGGGATTTGATTTAGGTTATACCTGAATGGTCTAGCGGTTTTCCCTACTTTCTTCAATTTGAGTCTGAATTTGGTAATAAGGAGCTCATGATTTGAGCCACAGTCAGCTCCTGGTCTTGTTTTTGTTGACTGTATAGAGCTTCTCCACCTTTGGCTGCAAAGAATATAATCAATCTGATTTCGGTGTAGACCATTTGGTGATGTCCATGTGTAGAGTCTTCTCTTGTGTTGTTGGAAGAGGGTGTTTGCTATGACCAGTGCATTTTCTTGGCAAAACTCTATTAGTCTTTGCCCTGCTTCATTCTGCATTCCAAGGCCAAATTTGCCAGTTACTCCAGGTGTTTCTTGACTTCCTACTTTTGCATTCCAGTCCCCTATCATGAAAAGGACATCTTTTTTGGGCGTGAGTTCTAAAAGGTCTTGTAGGTCTTCATGAAACTGTTCCACTTCAGCTTCTTCAGTGTTACTGGTTGGGGCATAGACTTGGATAACTGTGATACTGAATGGTTTGCCTTGGAGATGAACAGAGATCATTCTGTCGTTTTTGAGAGTGAATCCAAGTACTGCATTTTGGACTCTTTTGTTGACCAGGATGGCTACTCCATTTCTTCTGAGGGATTCCTGCTCTCAGTAGTAGATATAATGGTCATCTGAGTTAAATTCACCCATTCCAGTCCATTTTAGTTTGCTGATTCCTAGAATGCCGACGTTCACTCTTGCCATCTCTTGTTTGACCACTTCCAATTTGCCTTGATTCATGGACCTGACATTCCAGGTTCCTATGCAATATTGCTCTTTATAGCATTGGACCTTGCTTCTATCACCAGTCACATCCACAGCTGGGTATTGTTTCTGCTTTGGCTCCATCCCTTCATTCTCTCTGGAGTTATTTCTCCACTGATCTCCAGTAGCATATTGGGCACCTACTGACCTGGGGAGTTCCTCTTTCAGTATCCTATCATTTTTTCCTACCATTCATGGGGTTCTCAAGGCAAGAATACTGAAGTGGTTTGCCATTCCCTTCTCCTCGGACCACATTCTGTCAGACCTCTCCACCATGACCCACCCATTTTGGGATGCCCCACGGGCATGGCTTGGTTTCATTGAGTTAGACAAGGCTGTGGTCCTAGTGTGATTAGACTGAGTAGTTTTCTGTGAGTATGGTTTCAGTGTGTCTGCCCTCTGATGCCTTCTTGCAACACCTACCATCTTACTTGGGTTTCTCTTACCTTGGGCGTGGGTTATCTCTTCACTGTTGCTCTAGCAAAGCACAGCAGCTGCTCCTTACCTTGGACGAGGGGTATCTCCTTACCGCCACCCTTCGGGACCTTTAACGTGGGATAGCTCCTCTAGGCCCTCCTGCGCCTGCGCAGCCACCACTTCTCGGGTTGCTCCTCCTGGCCGCCGCCCCTGGCCTCGGGCACAGGGTGGCCCGAGGAGCCACCACCCCTGGCCTCAGGCCGCCCCTGACCTCGGACATGGGGTGTCTCCTCCGGGCCGCCCCTGACCTCGGACGCGGGGTAGCTCCTCCGGGCCGCTGCCCCTGACCCCGGATTTGGGTAGCTTCTCTCGGCCGTTCCTGCGCCGTTGCAGCCTGGCACTCTTGGCCGCTGCCCCTGACCTCGGACGTGGGGTAACTCCTCTCGGCCGCGCTTCTGACCTTAGTGCGCTGGGTCGCAGCCACCCACGCTGATAATGCATGTAAAGAATCTTATACATAGTGAGTGCTAAGCAAGTCTTAGAAATTTAGAGAGTTGAGCACAGAGAATTGATGCTTTTGAACTGCGGTATTGGAGAAGAGTTTTGAGAGTCCCTTGGATTGCAAGGAGATCAAACCAGTCAATCCTAAAAGAAATCAGTTCTGAATATTCATTGGAAGGACTGATGCTGAAGCTGAAGCTCTAATAGTTTGGCCACCTGATAGGAAGAAATGACTCCTTAGAAAAGACCCTGATGCTGGGAAAGATTGAAGGCAGGAGGAGAAGGGGACGGCATAAGATGAGCTGGTTGGATGGCATCACCGACTCGATGGACATGAGTTTTAGCAAGCTCCAGGAATTGGTGATGGACAGGGAGGCCTGGCATGCTGCAGTCCATGGGGTTGCAAAGAGTCAGACATGACTGAGTGATCAAACTGAATTGCAGCAAGTATTAGCTCCTTCTCATTCTCTTCTCTTTTCTCACAAGAACCCAATTATTATTTTCTTCCATGAAATATTTTTTTAATATGGTAGAAATAATACAGATGCCTACTCAGTAGGGAGATGTATACCACTTAGTTGGAGAAGGAAATGGCAACCCACTCCAGTATTCTTGCCTGGAAAATTCCATGAACAGAGAAGCCTGGTGGGCTACAGTCCATGGGGGTCACAAAAGATTTGTACATGATTGAGTGACTAAACAGCAGCATACTACTTAATGTCCACCTGGTGATTTTCAAAGGTTCTGAACCTACCTCTGGACACTAATATAAATATACACAATTGAAATCGTTAAACCTATGACACATAAGATGTTATAATTTGTACACATGAAATGCTATGCTAAAATCACACTATGAAGTGTAAGTAAATCACATGGAAAGATCTTCGATTATTTTTTTTCTATGTATGGAATGGTTAAAAGTGGTTTATTCATAGTTTACAGATGTGTAAAAGTTCATAAATAATTCACACAATAGGACAATTGAGAATAATTTGAAGTCTATTACATCAAGCACTATTGTTTGTTATAAATATCTACATGACATTAAAACTCCAATTTCTTCTGCGACCAAGCATTAGAATTATTACTCGGCAATTAAACCAGTATCTCAACGATGTTTGCTCAGACAATACATGTAAGGAAGGATTTCATGAAAACAGAAAATTTCTCAACAGCAGCTGGAGAGTTCTTGATTCGTGAAATCATGAATCAAGTATTCTTAGGCAAGATCATAAGTTTAAGTGTTAGTCCCTCTCTGATACCCACTCTTCTCCATGAAGCTGGCCCTGGTTTCTCTCTTCTCAAAGACCCAGCCTCAGGTCACTCCCCTTTCCTTGGTGTTCTCATTATACATTGAAAATTTCAGCGAGAACTTTCCTCACTGTATTTTTGGGGTTTTTGGTTTGTTTGTTTCTATTTATTTCATTGGACTATGAGCCCCTCAAGTGTAAAAACCACATATATCACTTCTATTTGTAGGTCTTGTTTGGTTTTCTGGGTTAGGCATGGCCCATAGTTAAGCCCTGCAGTTAGAGGCATTGCAGAACCTCGGCTGCAAGTGGGGAGTAAGAAAGTAATTTAAAAAAATGAAGGCAGATCTGGGATAATATACAGTATAAGAAGAAAAGGAAGATTCAGGACAGGATAGGAGGAACGTATTTTGATTTCAAATATCTCACCCTGGCCATTAGATTTATTCAAATTGAGTGAATCTATTGAATTGAAATACATACCACCACACTTTTTCAGAAATATTTTCAGTTGTTTAACAATTTAAAATCATCAATAATAATCCTAATAATTTGAAGAAGAAAGGATAATTTTTTTAAAAGAAAGAAGAAAAGATACTGTGCTAATGGTCTACTGATTTGAGTGTGTGATCCAAATATTAAACTTAAGAACTGGATATCCAGTAAGGTGTATACTTGCCTTGTACATCATTTTTAAAAAGAAAATTCAGCAATTTTTCCCCAGAGTAATTGCTTAGTGAGGCTGAGGACATACACTATATACTGGCTCCTGGCTATGAAACTGAAAACCCAAATCTTACAATTAAAAGCATTTCAAGTTCACTATTCCATTCAAATGGGCAACATGACTGAACTAGTGATCTGGGCCATATTACCAGTTGGTTCTAACTCAATGAGCTAATTATACATGGACAATGAGGAAGACATGAAATTAAAGTTATTCAGAAAAAGTGTCATGATAGTCATCCTTAATAAAAACCTATGAGAATATTCTTACTTCCTGAGGCTTTTATAAATAACTAACAGATGATGCCTGATGATAAACAGAAACCACCATTTAAATCAATTATAAAATGTTCTATATTATGCTCAATTCAGTGAAATGGACCACTGAATGCCCCTCCTCTCTATATATATGTATACACACACACACACACACATACACACACACATACACACACACATATGTTTATTTTTCTAATTTATTTTCTTGCCACTTGTTCTGGACTCTTTCACTACATAACATTCATAATATATTTGCTTCATACTTGTTTATCATCTTCTCAAAATTTAAATTGAACATATTAAACCATAGTTAAAATAAAGTATCCAGTTTCCTTATTGTAATTCCCAGTTAAAAATGTCTTCCACCAGCAAATATATTCAAGATGTTATGTGGCACTCATAAAATATTAATATGTTCAAGATTAGTCATTTTATGGGACTATCCAGAGGTTGAATAAGCTTATTGGTTCAATTTCTATTAAATATTTGAAGAGCTCTTGCTCTGTACTAGCTAAATTCTGAATAAAGGCATTTGAATAAGAGTGCAGTGTTCTTACAAAACCAGACATGAGTTTAGGCCTTATGCCCTGTGACTCATGGCAATAGTTCAGGTTAGTCATACAAAATTTATTCTTTATTGTATGTCTAGAATGGTCAGTTGATTTTCCAATGTGAATTCTAGCTTCAAGTTTAGCAAGACTCACATTTATAGATGCTGTAGAACAAACAGTCTTCTCTACCACAATCCAGATATGATTGTGATTTCTCTGAGTGCACGGGAATGCAATAATTCACTGGAGCCAGTACACCACTTCATGTTCCAAACCACCTGATAATGAAATGGCATTAGCTAGATACTGCCAAATGACAAAACATCAAGCAAAAAAAAAAAAAAAAAAAGCATGACTTCTGTCTGCAAGTCTCTCACTGTTGACTAACATGAAAATTAATAATCACACTGCATGTGATACAGGTCCCAGTAGAGTTTTCAGAGAGTCTTTTGGGAACCCGGGGCAAGGAGGAGCTAGTTCTGCCTAGAAAGAGGGCAAGGTGTTTTCAGAACTAACATTTCTTGGAACGTTTACAAACGGGTAAAACAACTAGAAGTCTCTACGTTTTTTAGCCTCACCACACGGCTTGCTAGATATTCGTTCCCTGACCAGAGATTGAACCTGGGCCCTCGGCAGTGAAAACTCCAAGTCCAAACCCCTGGACTGCCAGGGAACGCTCATGGGTGGAACAGATAGGGTGTGACATGTAGATTGCTTCTTCCTCTGATTCTCAATGCAACTCTGAGTAATGTAGTGATGTAGACTTGTGGATTTCATACTGCTTTATGTGCATTTGCTTTGTCACTCATAAAGTAGAATCATCAACCAAGGTCACAGGTGCCAGCTCAACTCACAGGGCTGAAATAATTATTAAAGAACAGAATGTCTGGGCAAATGTTTATGAAGCCTATGACAGGACACTTGAAGAAGATTATATTACTAATGGAGACGGTATTAGAGAGATAATTTAAGGATAGATTATCCTAGAGATCTAACCTGTCCTATACTTGAGGACAGATCTGGATGACCCTTAATACCACCTAAGAAGTATGTACTTTGTCTTGTAGATGATCTTTGTTTTGCTGGCCTTTTTTGAAATGGACAATGAATATGGAAGTATGTGTAAAACAAAGTATAGAAGGTGAGATAAACAGGTCCAGGGACTAACTGGAGACTACTGTACAAGTATAAGCTAGAGATGTTATCATAAGGCATCAAAGTCCTCACACTGCATTTTGGAATTGAGGGCACTTTTTCTTGATTTTGGAACAAGTTTTACACAACGTAGGCAGGATCTTCCCTGGTGGCTCCATAGTAAAGAATCCTCCTGTCAATGTAGGAGACACAGGCTTGATCCCTGGGTCAGAAAGATCCCCTGGAGAAGGAAATGGCAACCCACCCCAGTATTCTTTCCTGGGAAATCCTATGAACAGAGGAGCCTGGTGGGCTACAGTTCTTGGGGTTCAAAAGAGTTGGACACAACTTAGCTACCAACCAGCAGCAAAGCAAGAGATCAGCCCTGGGAAAAGACTGGATATTATTAATGAACACCATTCAATCTTTAGATACAAGGAGCCAAGATACATCCTCTCCTGGAATACAGAGGGGCCCGGATTTCAGGATCAAGCAGATAAGAATCCATTTATCACATTGAGAAGCCAAGTGCTGAGTCACAGAGGGTTCAGCCTTATGAACTTATTTGCTGCTCAGAGTATAGTTGATGGCTGTGCACCACTGGCATCCCCAAGGGCTAGCTGAAAATGGAGAAGTAATGAAGATCAGGCGCTCCTGGTGGTTCCTTCCAGCTATAATCTTGCTATTTAAGAACTGGGATGGAGTTTGTAACAGGGCATATTGGAAAATAAGCATGGGTCTGTTGGATCCCCTGGAGGAGGGGGTGGCAACCCACTCCAGTAATTTTGCCTGGAGAATCCCATTGACATAGGAGTCTGGTGGGCTACGGTCCTTAGGGTCACAAAGAACTGGACACAACTAAAGCGACTTAGCATGCATGCTGTTGGATCCACCTTTTATAAACAAGGCAAATAAAGAATGAAGACTGGGGATGTTAAAAGCTCTGAAAGGAGGCAGAAGGCACATTCGATGGTGAACCCAATCAAATATGAGAAACATAAGAGAGAGGGAGATACAAGGGCATGAGGGTGCTTGACCAAGGTCACCATCACTATCAGGATGCATGTACAGAGGGAGAAGTTTGTTTAGAGGAGAATTATAAACTTCATAATCCATTATTTAAAAAGAATTTGAAATCAACACTCTGCTAGTGACACATTATAACACAGCAACCTAAATGTTTGGGGTAATGTTGTTGTTTTCACAAAATGCTGACTTTTTTCAACTTTCTCACTCAAGGTCCAAAAGGAAATATCATACATTATAGTATTTATATCTACATACATATAGCATTTTATATGCTTAAGAATTCGGTCCCTTATAAAAGATAAAGAAGAACACAGAAAAATGTTTTTATTTTCTTTTTTGTCTAAAATGAATGGGGATTAAATATCATTCCTGGAAAACAGAGTATTTCTATTTTTTTTCTTATTTTTCTCTGCTATTTCACTGTAGCAGGGAACAGACTTCAAATATAAGTGGCATGGCACTAAATATGGTAGGGCCAGAGGGAAGGCATTATAAAAAAAATAATTCTGTGGAAAACAGTTTGGATGAATCAGCCCTCTGCCTTCCTTCCAAGTCTGAATGCTACACTGCATCTCGGCACTTTTCAGCAAGCCCCTTATGAGATTCCAAATCAAATTTCCTAAGTTCTTGTAAAATCTCCTCTTCCACACTCCAAATTATTTAACACAGACATATATCTTCCTTTGTACAGTGGAGAACCTGGGTCTTAATTCTGATCTACCTAGAGAGATTTCTATGACTTAATTTCGAGCCAAGAGCATTAAAGCAGAAATGTCTGTGCAAAAGGTGACCTAAATTTTTCAAGTCCAGAGCTAGGCTCTTCATAGCTTCCACTACTGTCAGACTCTAAAGAACAATTTGCTTTGTACAAGTGTATAGGCAGCAAGACCACTGTGGCTGCCACGTTTAGGGATGATGGTTTTGTCATTTACTATAGAAAACTAGTGATTAGGCCACAATAGCAGCCTTAGCTTAGTGATTTGCATTTAATTTTTTTTTAAGCAGTGCACAGAAACCAGCACCTGGAGAATGTATTTTCCATCTAATCATCGTCAAATAGAGGGTATACAATCTGACAGGTCAAAGATAACTCTACTGAGAATTGCAGGTTTTTATCTTAAGGATGTATAATGTTTATCATTTTCTGAAGAGGAAATTTGTTTCCAAGTTTCATGTCACAAAGTTGGGTCTGGAGTGGTCATCTTCTCCTTCATCCATCTGTCTGTCCATCCATCCATCCATCCATCCATCTATCCTGGAAGTGTTTGTCGTGAGAGGGCAGAGAGTGTGGCACACCAGTGCTTGTATGGATGTCTGATCTGTGATCCCCTAAGATGTTCCTCTGTCTTGTGATTGCTTCTATTTGCTCTGAAACTTTAATAACATTAATACTGCTTAAACATGCTCCTACTGCAGGGTTTAATTAAACAAACAACACAAAAACAAGAAATCCAGCCCACCTAACAGTAAGAGTTGATTAAGTTATTACTGAAGAAACACCTTGTAGTTACATGCACAAGTGAAAAAAAATACTGTATGAAACAAAAATTTGAAAATACTCTGAAAAGAAGTCCCTCATTTTCACAGAAAGAAATTTGAGGCTGAGAAATTGCAGGGATTTTCCCAGATTAAAATGTTCAGTAAGGGACAATTTGGCACTGCAAATATTTGAATGCTTTCCGTGCAGTATGCCCTGGCCAGAGCTCTGGGGTACCAAGAACAAAAGTCCTCCTGCCACTCATCAGAGATCACAGTCCCAGCCAGGAGACAGAACCAGGCACAGACAAAGTCCACATCCCCTAGACACAGAGGGATGGGAGCTGGGCCTCTTCCCACTGTACCATGTGGCCTCCATCATCCACTACTCTGCTCACAGAATCTCATCAAATCTGTTACCACATATTTATTTTCACTAATAAATATGCATTAACAGCTACTAAGAAAAAGAAGCTGAGCTTCAGGATATAGAGTGAACCCAAATCAGGAATCCACAGTTAGGGAATGACACTAGTGAAGGGCAGAAGCAATGCAGAGCAGAGGCAGCAGGAGGTTCCAGAAGGCACACCCTCAGCTCTCTAAGGCTTGACTTTATTAGTACTTTTATTGATCTGTGATTTTTTATTATTGGAGTAGATGTGCAACTCTTGAGAGTCCCTTGGACAGGAAGATCAAACCAGTCAATCCTAAAGGAAATCAACTCTGAATATTCATCGGAAGGACAGGTGCTGAAGTTGAAGCGCCAATACTTTGGCCACCTGATGCAAAGAACTGACTCCTTAGAAAAGACCTTGATGCTGGGAAAGATGGGAGGCAGGAGAAGGGGACGACAGAGGATGAGATGGTTGGGCGGCATCACCGACTTGATGGACATGAGTATGAGCGAGCCTCGAGAGATGGTGATGGACAGGGAGGCCTGGCGTGCTGCACTCCATGGGGTTTTGAAGAGTCAGACATGACTTAGAGACTAAACAACAGCAACAGTAATAGCAATGTGATTCAGTTATATGTCTGTCTATTCTTTTTCAGATTCTTTTCCTCTATAGGCCGTTATGAGATATTGAATATAGTTCCCTGTGCTCTTCAGTAGGTCCTTGTTGTTCATCTATTTACTATATATTAGTGTGCATTTGTTTGGAGAAGGCAATGGCGACCCACTCCAGTACTCTTGCCTGGAAAATCCCATGGGTGGAGAAGCCTGATAGGCTGCATTCCATGGGGTCGCTAAGAGTTGCACACAACTGAGCGACTTCACTTTCACTCTTCACTTTCATGCATTGGAGAAGGACATGGCAACCCACTCCAGTGTTCTTGCCTGGAGAATTCCAGGAACGGAGGAGCCTGGTGGGCTGCCGTCTGTGGGGTCGCACAGAGTTGGACACAACTGACGACTTAGCCGCAGCAGCAGTGTGCATTTGTTAACCTCAAATTTCCAATTTATTCCTCCCCTCGTCTTTTCTTTCCCCTTTGGTAACCAGAAGTTTATTTTCTGGGTCTGTGAGTCTATTTCTGTTTAGTAAATAAGTTCATTTGTGTCATTTTTTTAAAAGATTCCACATATAAGTGATATCATATGATATTTGCCCTTTTCTGTTGGGATTTAAAAAAAGAAAAAAAAATACTTTTGGTTGGAGAGTCAGGAGCTTCTTCAGGAATGAATGACACTTTAAATGGATCTTGTACTGTGGGTAAATAGCAAAGATGGACAGCAACAGTGCATGGATTTGGGCAGGATGAAGGAGGTGTCTTGGGGGAGACTATAATTGGAGACTATAATTAGTTCTTTCTCTGCAGAAGAGCTCAGGAGGCATTCAGGAGACACTGTGTTGCCCTGTTTGGCCGGAGGACATGGAAAACATGAAGTGGAAAATCGAAGCAGAAAGCCAGATTTATGTTATGCTGTGTAGAAGGTCAAGGCAGGACTGTGAGCTCATTTTTGGAGATTCATACGATATTTTTGACATTTACAAGCAGGAAAATAGATATTCTTAACTTTCAGATTTAGGGAATTTGAACAGACCCTAGTAGGAAGGCCAAATTGGATTGGTCGAAATAGATAAATCTTCATTATAGCCTTTCAGCCGAAGTGCCTAATCTTCTCACTACATAAATAATATAGTTCTGCTCTCAGTCTTCAAATGATCATTTCCATATACTCCAAGGATCACAGTCTTATAGTTGTTAGAGCACAGGTACTTCAAGGATAACTTAAGCCAAACTGCTCGAGTCAATAATGAGAAGATGAAGCCAAAGGCAAGTTGGAATAGCTTTAAATGGTATTTCCTTTTAAGCCTGTAAAATAAAAGTTTTACAATATATAGCGCATTCCGCCTAGAGAATGTTGTCTGTTCTCTGGCCAGCAGATTTTTTTTTTTTTTGCTCTGTCCATAGTATGGCCATAAAAAGGATATTATCCCACTCCTTTTCTTGGGAAAACTGATTTGTTGATGTTGCTTTGGCCAAAATGTGAATTTATTGCACATCTTATGTAGGTTTAAAAAATATGCTTAATTGCTATTTATCTCTTTGGATTCTCTGACATATGTAATATTTCATAGTTTATCTAAACTCATAGAAGATCAGGGCTTCCCAGGTGGCTCAGTGGTAAAGAATCTGCCTGCCAATACAGGAGTTACTGGATACATGCGTTCAATCCCTGGGTTGGGAAGATCCTCTGGAAAAGGAAATGGCAGCCCATTCCAGTTTTCTTGCCTGGGAAATCCTATGGACAGAGGAGCCAGGTGGGCTACAGTCCATGGTTGCAAAGAGTTGGACACGACTGAGCATGCACCCATAGCATAGAAGACCAAGTATTTAATAGACATGTGTATGGTCAATGATTTAGTATCTTGCCTGTGGTGTAGGCAGCCGCTTTAGCACTTCTTCCTTACATTATGACACTGTGAGCAAAACTGGTGCTGTCAAGTGTCTTTAAAGAAGTGTCCTCCAAAAGCCAAGGAAGGCATGATGCAGACAAAATAACATGTGGATAAGACATGTAATTCTCTGTATTAAAAAATACCTGCACCTTTCCCCTCTTACATAAAAACAATCTACATAAACCTCCTGGAGCAGAAGGAAACCTCTAGGCCAGAAACAGATACCATAGGACAGCAAATACGATGCAAGTGAAAATTAATGCTTCAAATGTGAAAGGTATGTCAGGTCTCAGCTGCAAATTTAGTTAGATAGATGTGAGAAGCACAGAAAAAAAAGGAGTAGCTTCTTTTATTGACACCTACAAGCAGCATTTCAGACTGGACTTTTGAACCCTGACTCCTGTTCTTTCTAAGCCCCTGTTCGCTATTCTTTTTTTTTTTATTTAAGTGTGTTTATTTTAATTGGAAGCTAATTACTTTACAATATTGTATTGGTTTTGCCATACATCAACATGAATCCACCACAGGTATACATGTGTTCCCCATCCTGAACCCCCCTCCCACCTCTCTCCCCATACCATCCCTCTGGGTCATCCCAGTACACCAGCCCCAAGCATCCTATATTCTGCCTCGAACCTGGACGGGCGATTCATTTCTTATATGATATTATACATGTTTAAATGTCATTCTCCCAAATCATCTCACTCTCTCCCTCTCCCACAGAGTCCAAAAAACTGTTCTATACATCTGTGTCTCTTTTGTTCTCTTGCATACAGGGTTATCGTTACCATCTTTCTAAATTCCATATATATGTGTTAGTATACTGCATTGGTGTTTTTCTTTCTAGCTTACTTCACTCTGTATAATAGGCTCCAGTTTCATCCACCTCATTAGAAGTGATTCAAATCAGTTCTTTTTGCTGTACTTATATACAGTCTACCAAGTCTCTCCTCTGGGTTGGGGGTGGAGGGTAGGTAGTTAAAGGTAACAGAAGTGATTCCATTTACTTAGAAGGTCATTAGAATCAAATTACAGGATGCATCCATCTCTGAGCATGAGCCAAAAGCCTGCTCATCCAGACCTCAGACCAGTGCTTGGGGTTGAGAAATGTACACCTGGCAGACTGGATTTGACCATCCAGTGTCACCATCACTGCCATTCTTCCTGCAATGCATCTACTATTACAGCTTTTTCTTTTAAAGCCCACTTTGCTCCCTCATTCAGCTTGGAAAACAAAGTGAAATATACAGGACACAATGTAATCCTACATACCAGCCAGCCAGCTTCTTACCTCCTGAGCAATTTATCTGGAATCTCCCAATCAAGCTGATCTTCACTCATATTCTAGAGTGATCCTATAATATTCATAATATTAAGAATAAATTATTTTATATCTTTTCACTGGATAAACAAAATAAAAAAGAAGAACATTGTGCAAAAGCAGTATCTTGTTAACAGGACTGTTCTGAGAAATGAATAATGGGCCCCAGAGGTGGGTCTTTAATTCTATACGTGTTCAGTCCCTCAGTTATATTTAACTCTTTGTGGCCCCATGGACTTTAGCCCACTAGGCTCCTGTCTCAGTTCAGTTCAGTTCAGTTTAGTCGTTCAGTCGTGTCCGACTCTTTGTCACCCCATGGATAGCAGCATGCCAGGCCTCCTGTCAAACTCATGTCCATCGAGTCGGTAATGCCATCCAGCCATCTCATCCTCTGTCGTCCCCTTCTCCTGCCCCCAATCCCTCCCAGCATCAGAGTCTTTTCCAATGAGTCAACTCTTCGCATGAGGTGGCCAAAGTATTGGAGTTTCAGCTTTAGCATCAGTCCTTCCAATGAACACCCAGGACTGATCTCCTTTAGAGTGGACTGGTTGGATCTCCTGTCTAGTAGTTAGTAAAAAGCACTCAGCTGGTTTGCAGCCTGGATTTGTCCCCAGAGTCTGGGGAAGAAGTAATGGCAAATATCAAGAAAAGACCTCAGTTCAATTCAGTTCTTGTTTCTTTCCTGTGACACTCTATGTCCTTGATGGGATGGGACTGAGTCGAGGGGCTAGACTGTTCGGTTGACCCATGGCCAATGTGATTGATGAACGAGGAGCACAGGAAATGCTTGGTTGATATTTTAATTTGAACTGCATTCCTTTGGATCCATAGTGTTTTATTTTATTTCATCAATTTGTAATTTACTATAGTGACAATATGAGTTGCCATATTTTGGCTTTTCATTTTTGCAAAGAAGAAGGCTTCCATACAGTCAGCTTTTTCTAGAATCAGGATTCAATCACTCATGTCCTCACTTTAATCAGCTTCCTTCTTCCTTAGGTTTCCTTGACAATCGAAAAGGTCAATCATGATATTTAAAGCTACAAAAAGTATCAAAAATGCCTTCTCAAAACCTATAGTACATTAAGGAACATACATGCTGTATTTGGGGAGAAATGGGGGCTGACCTGGTGTGTTTAAACCAGGTTGACTCTACTATCATTCACCCACAATGAGCCACCAAGAATCTGCAGAGTCATCTGCAGCTCCTCCCAAAAGTGTCTTGAGAAACTACGTCCTGGTGATTAGTTCAGTTCATTTCAGCTCATTCGTTCAGTCATGTCTGACTCTTTGCAGCCCCATGGACTGCAGCACACCAGGCCTCGCTGTCCATCACCAATGAATGGAGTTTACTCATACTCATGTCCATTGAGTCGGGGATGCCATCCAACCACCTCATCTTCTGTTGTCCCCTTCTCCTCCCAACTTCAATCTTTCTCAGCATCAGGGTCTTTTCAAATGATTCAGTTCTTCACATCAGGTGGCCAAAATATTGAAGTTTCACCTTCAGCATTAGTCCTTCCAATGAATATTAAGGACTGATTTCCTTCAGGATGGACTGGTTGGATCTCCTTGAGGTACATGGGACTCTCAAGAGTCGTTTCCCATACCACAGTTCAAAAGCATCAATTCTTCAGCACTCAGCTTTCTTTATAGTCCAACTCTCACATCCGTACATGACTATTGGAAAAACCATAGCTTTGACTAGATGGACTTTTGTTGGCAAAGTAATGTCTCTGCTTTTTAATATGCTCTCTAGGTTGGTCATAGCTTTCCTCCCAATGAGCAAGTGCCTCTTAATTTCACGACCGCAGTCACCATCTGCAGCAATTTAGGAGTCCAAATAAAAAGAGTGTCACTGCTTCCATTGTTTTCCCATGTGTTTTCTATGAACTGATGGGACCAGATGCCATGATCTTAGTTTTCTGAATGTTGACTTTTAAGCCAACTTTGTCACTCTCCCCTTTCACTTTCATTAAGAGTCTCTTTAGTTCTTCACTTTCTGCCATAAGGGTGGTATCATCTGCATACTGAAGTTATTGATGTTTCTCCCGGCAACCTTGATTCCAGCTTGTGTTTCATCCAGCCCAGCGTTTCTCATGATGTACTCTGCATATAAGTTAAATGAGCAGGGTGACAATACACAGCCTTGGTGTACTCCTTTTCCTATTTGGAACCAGTCAGTTGTTCCAAGTCCACTTCTAACTGTTGCTTCCTGACCTGCATACAGGTTTTTCAAGAGGCTGGTCAGGTGGTCTGGTATTCCCATCTCTAAGAATTTTTCACAGTTTGTTGTGATGCACACAGTCTGTTGTGATGCACACAGTCAAAGGCTTTGGCATAGTGAATAAAGCAGAAATAGATGTTTTTCTGGAACTCTCTTGCTTTTTTAATGATTCAATGGATGTTAGCAATTTGATCTCTGGTTCCTCTGCCTTTTCTAAAACCAGCTTGAACATCAGGATGTTCACGGTTCATGTATTGCTGAAGCCTGGCTTGGAGAATTTTGAGCATTTTTTTTACCAGCGTGTGAGATGAGTGCAAATCTGCAGTAGTTTGAGCATTCTTTGGCATTGCTTTTCTTTGGGATTGGAATGAAAACTGATCTTCTCCTGTCCTGTGGCCACTGCTGAGTTTTCCAAATTTGCTGCATATTGAGTGCAGCACTTTCACAGCATCATCTTTTAGAATTTGAAATAGTTAAACTGGAATTCCATCCCATATACTAGCTTTGTTTGCAGTGATGTTTCCTTAGGCCCACTTGACTTTACATTCCAGGAAGTCTCGCTTTAGGTGAGTGATCACACCATTGTGATTATCTGGGTCATGAAGATCTTTTCTGAACAGATCTTCTGTGTAATCTTGCCACCACTTCTTAATACCTTCTGCTTCTGTTAGATCCATAACTTTTCTGTTCTTTATGTGCCCTTCTTTGTAAAAAGTGTTCCCTTCAGTTCAGTTCAGTTTAGTCGCTCAGTCGTGTCCGACTCTTTGCCACCCCATGAATCGCAGCACATCAGGCCTCCCTGTTCATCACCAACTCCTGGAGTTCACCCAGACTCACGTCCATCGAGTCAATGATGCCATCCAGCCATCTCATTCTCGGTCGTCCCCTTCTCCTCCTGCCCCCAATCCCTCCCAGCATCAGAGTCTTTTCTAATCAGCCAACTCTTCACATCAGGTGGCCAAAGTACTGGAGTTTCAGCTTCAGCATCATTCCTTCCAAAGAAATCCCAGGGCTGATCTCCTTCAGAATGGACTGGTTGGATCTCCTTGCAGTCCAAGGGACTCTCAAGAGTCTTCTCCAACACCACAGTTCAAAAGCATCAATTCTTCGGCGCTCAGCCTTCTTCACAGTCCAACTCTCACATCCATACATGACCACTGGAAAAACCATGGCCTTGACTAGACGGACCTTAGTCAGCAAAGTAATGTCTCTGCTTTTGAATATAATATCTAGGTTGGTCATAACTTTTCTCCCCAGGAGCAAGTGTCTTTTAATTTCATGGCTGCAGTCACCATCTGCAGTGATTTTGGAGCCCAACAAAATAAAGTCTGACATTGTTTCCCCATCTATTTCCCATGAAGTGATGGGAACAGATGCGATGATCTTCGTTTCCTGAATGTTGAGCTTTAAGCCAACGTTTTCACTCTCCACTTTCACTTTCATCAAGAGGCTTTTTAGCTCCTCTTCACTTTCTGCCATAAGGGTGGTGTCATCTGCATATCTGAGGTTATTGATGATATTTCTCCAGGCAATCTTTTTCCAGCTTGTGTTTCTTCCAGTCCAGCGTTTCTCATGATGTACTCTGCATATAATTTAAATAAGCAGGGTGACAATATACAGCCTTGATGGACTCCTTTTCCTATTTGGAACCAGTCTGTTGTTTCATGTCCAGTTCTAACTGTTGCTTCCTGACCTGCATACAGATTTCTCAAGAGGCAGGTCAGGTGGTCTGGTATTCCCATCTCTCTCAGAATTTTCCTCAGTTTATTGTGATCCACACAGTCAAAGGCCTTGGCATAGTCAATAAAGCAGAAATAGATGTATTTCTGGAACTCTCTTGCTTTTTCCATGATCCAGCGGATGTTGGCAATTTGATCTCTGGTTCCTCTGCCTTTTCTAAAACCAGCTTGAACATCAGGAAGTTCATGGTTCACGTATTGCTGAAGCCTGGCTTGGAGAATTTTGAGCATGTCTTTACTAGCATGTGAGATGAGTCCAATTGTGCGGTAGTTTGAGCATTCTTTGGCATTGCCTTTCTTTGGAATTGGAATGAAAACTGACCTTTTCCAGTCCTGTGGCCACTGCTGAGTTTTCCAAATTTCCCTTAGTATCTCTAATTTTCTGGAAGACATCACTAGTCTTTCCCATTCTATTGTTTTCCTCTATTTCTTTGCATTGATAGCTGAGGAAAGCTTTCTTATCTCTCCTTGCTATTCTTTGGAACTCTGCATTCAAATGGGTTTATCTTTCCTTTTCTCCTTTGCTTTTTAGCTTCTCTTCTTTTCACAGCTATTTGTAAGGCCTTATCAGACAACCATTTTGCCTTTTTGCCTTTCTTTTTCTTGGGATGGTCTTGATCCCTGCCTCCTGTACAATGTCATGAGCATCAGTCTATAGATCATCAGGCACTCTGTCTATCAGTTCTAATCCCTTCAATCTATTTCTCACTTCCACTGTATAATCATAAGGGATGTAATTTTGGTCATACCCAAATGGTCTAGTGGTTTTCCCTACTTTCTTCAATTTAAGTCTGAATTTTGCAATACAGAGTTCATGATCTGAGCCACAGTCAGCTCCTGGTCATGTTTTTGCTGACTGTATAGAGTTTCTCCATCTTTGGCTGCCAAGAATATAATCAATGATATTGGTGTTGACCATCTGGTGATGTCCATGTGTAGAGTCTTCTCTTGTGTTGTTGGAAGAGGGTGTTTGCTATGACCAATATGTTCTCTTGGCAAAACTCTATTAGCCTTTGCCCTGCTTCATTCTGTACTCCAAGGCCAAAACTCCAGGGGTTTCTTGACTTCCTGCTTTTGCATTCCAGTCCCCTATAATGAAAAGGGTGTTAGTTCTAAAAGGTCTTGTAGGTCTTCATAGAACCATTCAACTTCAGCTTCTTCAGCATTACTGGTCAGGGCATAGACTTGGATTACTGTGATATTTAATGGTTTACCTTGGAAACGAACAGAGGTCATTCTGTCATTTTTGAGACTGTATCCAAGTACTACGTTGCCAACTCTTTTGTTGACTATGAAGACTACTCCAACTCCTCTAAGGGATTCTTGCCCACAGTAGTAGATATAATGGTCATCTGAGTTAAATTCACCCATTCCAGTCCATTTTAATTTGCTGATTCCTAAAATGTTGACGTTCACTCTTGCCGTCTCCTCAAGGTGATCCAATTTGCCTTGATTCATGGACCTAAGTGACTTCCCTGGTGGCTCAGATGCTAAAGAGTCTGCCTAGAATCTGGAAGATCTGGGTTTGATCCTGGGTCAGGAGGAGCCCCTGGAGAAGCAAATGGCAATCCACTCCAGTACTATTGCTGGAAAATCCCATGGATGGAGAAGCCTGGTAGGTTACAGTCCATGAGGTCGCAAAGAGTCAGACATGACTGAGTGACTTCACTTTCATAGACCTAACATTCCAGGTTGCTATGCAATATTGCTCTTTACAGCATTGGGCCTTGCTTCCATCACCAGTCACATCCACAGCTGGGTGTTGTTTTTGCTTTGGCTCCCTCTCTTCATTCTTTCTGGAGTTATTTCTCCACTGATCTCCAGTAGCATATTTGGCACCTACCAACCTGGGGAGTTCATCTCTTAGTGTCCTATCCTTTTGCTTTTTCATACTGTTCATGGGGTTCTCAAGGCAAGAATACTGAAGTGGTTTGCCACTCCCTTCTCCAGCGGACCACGTTTTGTCAGAAGTCTCCACCATGACCCATCCGTCTTGGGTGGCCCTGCATAATATGGCTCATAGTTTCATTGAGTTAGACAAGGCTGTGGTCCATGTGATCAGATTTGTTAGTTTTCTGTGATTGTGGTTTTCAGTCTGTCTGCTCTCTGATGTAAAAGGATAAGAGGCTTATAGAAGCTTCCTGATGGGGGAGACTGACTGAGGGGGAAATTGGGTCTTGCTCTGATGGGTGGGGCCATGCGCAGTAAATCTTTAATCTAATTTTCTGTAGCTGGATTGGGCAGTGTTACCTCCCTGTTATGCCCTGGTGATGCTCAGTCCTAAACAAGCTTCCTTTCTTCCCCTCATCCCTTCCTCTCTGCACTCACTCCTGTTGGCCTGGGCATCTTCCATTACTTATCTTGCTTTCACCAAGTCTTCAACCTGGAACTCCCTTCTCCACTCCATCCTCCTCTGACAGCAAAAGTGATTTTATAAAATAAAGATTCACTTATTTTTACCCCCTCACCCTTCTCTGTGTCCATAGGATCAAGTTCTACCTCTTTGGCATGGCCGATAAGCCTCTTCTAAACCAACTTGGCATTTCCCTTCACTGCTTCTTCTGCACACCTTCTCCTCTAAATACCTCTGTGCTGTTTCCCCAATCATCACATATTTCACAACTTTATGCCTTTGTTTTTACTTTTTTTTTTTTTTTTTTGGCCTGCTGTTTTCTCTTTTCCTAAACTCAGACCCTTGCCTCTTTTTCCACGTGGTGAATAATTATTTATCTTTGAGGACTGATCGTCAAGACCTACAAATTGTGCCCTCTTTCTGTGATAGCTCATGTGAAGCTCTATGAACTGTCTTCCTGGAGGGCTTTGGGAGCAGCAGTGTGTGCTGGACTCATGCTGGACTCAGTCTACCGGACCTGGGTTTGTGTCCTGACTTAGCCACTGTAGCAGTCAGATGATCATAGCAATTTATTTATCCTTATTGGTCTCAGTTTCCTTACCTACAAAGTAGGATAACAACAATGGCTGTTTCTAGGGTGCAACAAGAGTCAAATGGAGGTAATACAAACAAAACACTTGCCTCAGCACCTAGAACAAGGCACATTTCTAGTACACAAAACTCATTGATATTATATATTTCTATCATTGCAGTTATGTCATATCTATCATTGTAATTATGTCATAGTATGCCTGTCTAACGTGTCTCTTTCCCTGCTGGATGGTGTACTTTCTAAAGGAGGAAATGTACTTTTTTCATTTTTCCATTTTTCTAGCACATAACAGCAGGTTGCTTACAAAGTTGGTGTTAAGATCACCAGATAAAGTGCAGATGCCTAATTCAGTTTGAATTTCAGGTAAATATAGAATATGTTTTAGTATACATATGTCCAAAATATTACATGAGACATACTTTTAATTTAAAAATAGTTTTAGATATCCGAAATCCAAATTTAATCAGGTGTCCTGTATTTACTTTTGCTAAATCTAACAACCCAAATTGATATTCTTCATCTAAATTGTCAGTTTTTGGAGATGAGGATTCATAAAAGACTCCCATGATCGTGTGAAGTGTCTGTTTATGACAGGGTGAGACATCACTCATTTCCTGTGTGACTCTCCTAGGATTAGAAGTGCTTCATTGGAGATCTCATCGTTGTGAAACTAACACAAAGAAGCCAAATTGGGAGAAAAAAAATCTGTCATTGGTACCCACCCCTCTTCATCCAAATAGGGAAACTAACAAAATAAGATGAGGACCTTTGTTCATTTCTCTTGAACCTCAGTTTCCCCATCCACAAAGTGGTCTAATTATAATCTCTGCTACGTATCTGAACACTGATAAAGAAGTCAGTTAAGTATAAAGAATAATGGAAAGAGAGGAAGGAATAACTATGTAAAGAATGTATTCTTATTTTTTAACAGAACATAACATATATTTAAGCCAAATCTTTCTTGCAGATTTGTCTGGGTATTCATATTGATATTTTCTGCATACATAAGAGTTTACTGTTGCAGAGTAAATATTCATCATGGTGTGGTGAACATAAGCAACACTAATTGTGGCATTTAAGAAGACAAAGTGGAACATGAAGAGACAGGGACAAAGATCAGGGCAGACTGGTTTAAACTCCAGCCCATCCCTTATTGTAAGTGAACTGCTGAGAAAGTCTTTTAGCATTAGATTGTTAGTGTCCTCATCTGTAAAATGGGGGTTGTAATACGGACCTCACAGCACTGATATGAATTCAATGTAAAAGTGAGATAATATGGAAAACCTCTAGAATGATGCCTGGCCCTATATAGACACTCACCAAAGGCTAATCTAGTCCTTTCTGAAGTCCAGAGACATAGATCAATTGTATTGGTTTTCTATTCATGCACAACAAATCGCCTTCACGTTGGCATCTTAAAATCAAACTCCTTCATCAGCTCACAGTTCTATAGGCAAAAAGTCCCACACACTGTGGTCACAGATTCTGTTCAGGTTATTGTAAAGCTGAAATTAGGGTGTCAGCTGGGCTGAGGTCTTGTTTGCAGGCTCTGGGGAAAATCCATTTACAAGTTCATTTTCATTGGAGAAATTCCATTTCTTGGAGGTGTAGAATCGAGGCTGCTCCTTTTCCTTCTGGCCTGTCTACTGGAAGCCTTTCTTCTTCTTTAGCGGTCACCTGAATTCCTTGCTATTCATCTCCTTTCCTCCTCAATCCAGCAAGCGGACAGAACTTTATTGTGCTCTGAATCTCTGACTTCCTTTTCTGCAAGTAACCAGAGGAAACTCTGCTTTTAAAAGTCTCCTGTGATTAGGTCAGACCCACTGAGAGAATCTTTCTGTCTTACAGTAAACTATGCCAAAAAGCATCACCTGATCATAAAAACAATAGGCCAGCAAATTCACAGGGGTGGGGATTATGCCAAGCTTGTACACCAGGGAAGCAGGAAGTGAAGTGGTCTTTGGAATTCTACCAACTTGCTACTTCATTGTTCTTGTTGTTCAGTTGCTGAGTTGTGTCTGATTCTTGTGACCTCATGGACTGCAGCACACCAGGCTCCCCTATCCTTCACTATCTCTTGGAGCTTGCTTAAACTCATGTCCACTGACTCGGTTATGCCATCCAGCAATCTCATGCTCTGTGGTTCCCTTCTCCCCCTGCCTTCAATCTTTCCCAGCATCTGGGGCTCTTCCAATGAGAGGTATTCGCCTTATGTGGCCAAAGTATTAGAACTTCAGCTTCAACACCAGTCCTTCCAATGAATATTCAGAGTTGATTTCCTTTAGAATTGACTGGTTTGCTCTCCTTTCAAAGGAAAGATACTCTCAAGAGCCTTCTCCAACACCATAATTAGAAAGCATCAATTCTTTGGTGCCCAGCCTTCTTGACAGAAGGACTCCTCAGCTCTCAATGTTTCTGCCCCCTGCCACACTTTTACAAGTGGGATGGTTTGGAGTGGGGAGACCAACCTATTTCAAAAGATTACTGTGGGTTCCAAACAAGAGAGAAGGTTGAGTATTTTGTAAGCTGTAAAATATCTTGTCTGAATCACACATTTCTCTTTGTTTAGCATTTTAAAATTCTTACATCACATTGCAAACATTTGTTTACATATCTGTCATTCTCTCTTGAATCCTGAAATGGTTGGCAGCAAGGTTGTTGATGTTTATTTCAGTATTTCCATTTTAAAAAAATGAAAATCATTGCTCATGTTATAGCAAGTGCAAAGTAGTTATAAAGTGAATGGACACCACATTTTATCCCTAACTTTTTAAAACTCACTTGAGGACTCCAAATGGGAACTCTGAATTCATTCTGGAAGTATTGAAAAATGGAATGTATACTTAGTATGGAACAATTCAATTTTTTTATTAAGTACTTTGATAAAGATACTACCAAGTAGCATTTATCTTGAAATTTAATCAGTCAATAGATGTGATGCTAGTACAAAGTTCTAGGTTAGTAAATTTACATTAAAAATCCTGCTTTCTTGCTAACTTTTAATTTCTTACAGCATCTCGGAGATTGATGATAACAAGTGGTCCTCTTTAAGCAAATGCTTTAAATTCATAACTGTTAATATCATGGATAGGAATAATTTGGAGAAGGCAATGGCACCCCACTCCAGTACTCTTGCCTGGAAAATCCTATGGATGGAGGAGCCTGGCAGGCTACAGTCCATGGGATCGCTAAGAGTCGGATACGACTGAGCAACTTCACTTTCACTTTTCACTTTCATGCATTGGAGAAGGAAATGGCAACCCACTCCAGTGTTCTTGCCTGGAGAATCCCAGGGACGGGGAAGCCTGGTGGGCTGCTGTCTATGGGGTCGCACAGAGTCGGATACGACTGAAGCGACTTAGCAGCAGCAGCAGCAGCAGCGGAATAATTACAAGAGAGCTTATTCTAATTTTTTCCTCCAATTTACCTTTTTTATGTTTCTAGAATTCAGGGTCAAGGCATATTAAACACAGTAAAGATGCAATACAACAAATGTGGGTTTGGAATCTGGATAAACTGGTTTGGAATTCTGTTATTTCCACTTGACTTGCTGTTGTTCAATCATTAAGTCATGTCCAGCTTCTTGCAACCCCATGGACTATAGCATGGTGGGCTCCTCTGTCCTCCGTTATCTCCTGTAGTTTGCTCAAATTCATGTCCACTGAGTTGGCGATGCTATCTAACCATCTCTTCCTCTACCACCCCCTCTCCTTTTGCCTTCAGTCTTTCCTACAATTAGGGTCTTTTCCAATGAGTTGGCTCTTTGCATCAGGTTGCCAAGTGTTGGAGTTTCAGCTTCAGCATCAGTCCTTCCAGTGAATATTCAGGGTTGATTTCCTTTAGGACGGACTGGTTTGATCTCCTTGCTGTCTGAGGACTCACAGGAGTCTTCTCCAGCACCACAATTTGAAGCATCAACTCTTCGGTGTTCAGCCTTCTCTATGATCCAACTCTCACATATGTACATGACTATTGGAAAGCCATGGCTTTGACTATGAGGACCTTCGTTGGCAATGTGATGTCTCTGCTTTTTAATAACCTCTAGGTAGGAAACTGCAACTCACTCCATTGTTCTTGCCTGGGAAATTCCATGGACAGAGAGCCTGCTGGGCTAAAGTCCATGGGGTTGCAAAGACTTAGACACAACTAAGCAACTGAGAACACACACACAAAGTCTAGGCATGCTCTAATTAGTCATTCCACCAAAAGTCTAATGAGACTTTGAAAGAAAGAGTGATTTGTTCAAACAGTCCAGGGATTCATATGAATTCAGATTTGGAGCCATTCTCCTTACTGACCAGCCAACCCAGGCAACTCACAGACCCAGTGCTCGTTTCTCTATAGTCAATGTGGCATCATCATTTGTGTAGTCATAAACTTTCCCACAAGTTTAAAAATGTACTTTGAAAAACTAGAACATGAAATCTTTTTAAAAGATATTTATTTTCCCCCCTCAAGCATCTTCCTGAAACAGCCAGCTAGAAGAGACACATCCCCCTACACAAAACCCACACAAGAATATCAAAATCTGTTTGATAATGAATTTAAATTAAAAAAAAATCCATACGCTAAAATCATTTTTATTTTTAATTTTCCCCTCTTTTTTTCAAATTCATGGACATAATGTTTCTCATCGCAACTCAGAAACATCCCAAAATAGCTGCCAAAATCTTACAAATAAACATAAAACCAAGGCTTTTGCAGTACAAAAATAGTCCTCACTTCTGCTCTAAAGGTTGGTTGCCCTTCTAAATCTTAGTTAGGGCTGGGCCTCCATCGGCAGCTTAGGCACGAAGCCACATTTAAATAAGGCTAACTTTTTTATCTGGAAAATTCATACATATAGGAGCATGTGCCTCCAATCTCAAATATGTATGTGCATTAAAAAATTCTAAAAAGAAAGTGGATTACAGCTAGAAGATGGAAATGTATTGATGAAATAATTTCAATTGCAAGGTAACTCATGCAGAGTTATGTTACATTATGAATTATTGTCCCCAAAGTGTACCATGATTAATTGTAATTTTTAAAGTGCCAACAGAAATTATTACCCTTTTATTTAAATTGCTCCCATAATTAAATAAGGAGTTTCCTTCATCACAACTAACATTTATGATCCCTGGCACAAGGTATAATAGATCTTCTCTCCCACTCTCTGTCTTTGAGGTATTGAAATTTTACATCTGATTAATCTTCTGAAATGACAAGACAAGTCATTCTGTTAGCATGTCATTGAATTCAGCCCTGGAATACGCATCTTGATTTCCATTTTTCCACCAAGTTTTCTGATGCATGGTAGAAGAATATCCCTGTTTTAATTTGAGTAAATTAAGTGAAAATTAAATTGATCATAGTTAAATTATTGGAATTTTATATGAGAGAATAAATCTTTTTCAGTCTCTGCATTTAATATATAAAACAGAAGGCAGAAAATTAAATTTGTTTTTTCTTATGACTTAGGACCATGATTTGGACTCTGCTTCATTTCTGACCACTTGTCCTTTAGTTCTGGACAGACTGGCTGCTTCTTATTCCTGCAACATGCCAGTTTTTCTGCATTATTTAGCCTCCAAGTGTTCAGACTTGCTGTGCTTTTTGACATAAGGAAGGTGATTCTCAACAGGTTGCTTGAATCATGCATATTTTGAGCGAGGCACAGACTGTCCTGGATCAGGCCAACATTTCACGAATGTTTGTATTGCAAGTAACTCTGGAATGTAGAGAAAGTGTTTCTCTCTGGGGAAAATGGCAGGCATTTTACTGCCCATTATAAAAATGTGGGCTCCCTAAGATTAGAATTGCCCTTCTATAATTCAAGACAATGCGTTTTCAGGTGTTCTCCACCCTTCTTTGCACTGTATTATGGGGATTGGAGCTTGGGTATGTTGATTTGCAAATGAAGTATCATATCTTTCTGAGGGCTTAACAGTATCGTTTATAAGAAGGAAGCTGACCGATATACAACCTTCCAGAAGAGGAAGGATAGTAACCAATCAGCTTTGTTTGTCAAATGGAAATGGCGCACAGTGTTGAACAGCCCAGCTGACCCAGCCCCAGCAGTAGACACAGAAGTGGCAGCTCTCCATTCAGCACATAGATACCTATAGTAAGGGCCTGCTCTTTGCAGATGATACTAACTGGGATGGTTTAGCTACTGGTCTAGGAAAGGCAGATTTGGTGCAGTGCACCTGAGGTGGGAACACCCAAACACCAGGCAGGAATAGGGGAGAGAACGACTTCAGTGGCTTGTGTCCCATAATTGTACTTGGAACCTTTCTCACATGGCAGATGAATCGATGTGGATCTCCCAAACTCTTACCTGTGTCTTAGATTAGATTTAAATGATTGCTGGGTCTGCCACCTTCTACTAGGCAGTTCTGATGACTGTAGGACTTCTGTTTTCCTTAACCTGATTGAGAAATCTGTCAGAAACAAACAGGGGGGCCCCGATCCTGCACCTCTCAAGCAGAGGCTCTGCCAACACCTCCGTTTGAACATTTTCCACACCCCTCATTCCCTTAGCCATTTCTTAGTCATCAAGAACAAACACAGGCCCTCTGGCAAATAGGACAAGCTAGACCAGCTTCCTTCATTCAGCTGCTCCCCCAAAAAGCATCAAGCATGATTATTTAACTAAACTGGGCAGTGTAATGCCTTTGAGTTGGTGGGAAGGTCATTTTGGATCCATCCTAAGCTCTGACTTATGGAAATGTTGGGGTTCCTAGCAATTTTAAATAACACTTTCTTTCCAGGGACGTCATGTGAACCCCAGGCTATAGCTGTGGGAGATGGAGGCACCAATTTGCCTTCCCCATAGAAGCATGGTGACATAGGGTGGTCATGAGAGACCATCAAGTACCTAAGAAAACCAGCGTGGGTTAGTAGCACTCAGATGACTGCAGGTAGGGAACATCATGGAAGGGTACCTGAGGCTACTTATGTGCAGCCTGTAGGCTGTAAACCTTGGATGGGAATCATTCAGTTAGAAAAAGTAGCACAAAAATTGTCCCTCACTTTAGCTGAAGCAGTCAATGACATCACTGGAGCCCTGGAAGGCTTTTAAGCCAGTCTCAACTCACTGGCCAAGGGTATAACTGATGATAAACAAGTTCCACTGTCTTCTTCCTTGCAGACTAAGGCAGTTGGTGCTATTACTAAGATGTTTTGCTGTATCTATGTTAAGGACTCAGTTGAATAGAAAGGTCAATGCAGAAACTTAAGAGGTTTTATTTTGAAGAACTCTTTTTAGAAACTTGGTTTTCTAAGGTAGATTGTGATGGTTTACAGAATTTGTTCTACTGGTTGTATCCAGAGTCATTTACCTTCTTCCAGCATCTGTGAAACTGTGAGAAGCTAACACATTCATTTACAAGCAAGGTTATTTCCAGATTTTTTAATAGCAGGCCTTCATCATTCAGATCTCAACTCGAGTGTTGTCTCCTAAAAGAGGCCATAGCACCTCAACCTCAGTTATCCTCTTTCCTATGAATGTTCTTTCTTCTCATTATAGCCTTTATCTTTTAAAGAGTTAGTAATTATGTGCGTGTACAGATGGGCCTTGAACAGCAAGCATTTAAACCACATGGATCTTCATACACACAATGCTTTTTCAAAAACAGTTCAGGCGACCCTCTGGATCCTCAGATTTGGAACCAAGGATGTAGAGACTTGATCGTAAGGGACTCCTGGTATCCATGGAGGGGTCTTGGAATCTGGATAGCAAGTGACGATTCTGTATTGTCTATCCCCTCCAATTGAATATATACTATGTGAAGGCAGTAAATGGGTACACTATGTCCATTCAGTTGCTAGAGCTCAGAATAATGCCAGATTCAAAGTAGTCATTCAACAAATATTGGTTGGATTTATGTGGGTTTCTTTAGAGAATCATGGGGATTTATAAGATAAACATTTCATATGCTCTCCCTTTTCTGTCTGGCTGAATCACACAAGAAATAGATAAATACCTTTTGTTTCAGATAGCTGCTTTATGTAACATTTAACTTCCTACAGAAGGAGATGTTTTTATTACAGAGGTTTTAACCAAAATATGAAGCATTTCTTATACCATAAAATGTTGAAACAATTGTAAGAAATCAGTTCACAAAAGAAACTATTATTCCATAACTTTACCCTCAATCCTACAAATCCACATGGATACCCAATAACAGCATAATTTTTCCATGAAAATGACTTTTACTGGCAAAAAACATACAAATTTTCATTGAAGTTAAAAACCCTTATTGACCAAATAACTTGCTGGTCTACAATTACATGTTGTAATCAGAAGCAGAGGCTTGGATCATTTCAATGGAAAGAGTGGATAAAATCAGGGATTCACATCAAAACTAAAACAAAACAACATATTTGATCAAAATCAGCTTTACAGGAAGACATGTGCTATGTAAGAGTCCATGGCATGATTCAATTCAAGAAACAAAAATGTAGATAGAGTTGGATGAAGACCATTTTTATTTGACTGACTGCATTTAATTGTTTTTATCTCATCTTGACTTCTTAGCAATTATAGTAGTTTTGTATTTTGAAGAAACACAAGCATAGAACAAATAACAGATCATAATTATGTCTAATGTCAAACATATTAATAAAGACAAGGCTCAAGTTACTATGCCTTAACAAAAAGATGACAGAGATCCATCTTTCCAGTATCCAAACTGCACTGTAACAGGTCACTTGAAAAATCTAAAATAATAGCTCACTCACTAGTGGTTTTTCTTCATTAATAGACATTACCTCTTAGAGAAGTTCAGATTTAGAGAAATATTTAGCAAGAACAGAGAGTTCCATTTACTTTCACACCCACACACCCTTGCTTCTATTTCCCCTGTTATCAGGATCTTGTTTCGGTGTGGCGTATTTGTTACACTTTATGAACACATATTGATACTTTATTGTTAGATGAAGTCTATGGTTTACCTTAGGCCCCGTCTTTGTGTTTCTATTACATGAGTTTGCTAAATTGTACAATATCACATATCCATCATTACAACATCACCAAGAATAATTTCACTGGGCTAAGAATGTTGTAGGCTACACCTTTTCCTCTGTTTCCATCCTCAATACCAGTCCCCCAAATTATGACAAACTCTGACCTTTTTAGTGTCTTCATTTTTACTTTTTCCAGAACATTTGTACAGTTGGATTCAAACAGTATGCAGCCTTTTCTCAATGGCTTCTTTCACCTAACAATATGCATTTAAGACTTCTGTGACTCTGAATGGCGTGACACTCACTGTATTCTTTTCCAGTTTAAATAGTAATTGCATAATTCCAGGGAAATTTATTCCTACTTTGTGTTATATATGAGTATACGTATGACTGAATTCCTTCACTGTTCACCTGAAACTGTCAAAACATTGTCAATTGGCTACACCCCTATGTAAAATATTAATAAAACATTTAAAAACATGTTCATATACCAACATGAGTATTCTCCTATACTAATATGTGAGGATTTTTTAGCAGTATTTTAGCAGGACAGTGCTTTGGTCTAATTCATCTTTTTAAAAGGTTGCTTGTTGTTGGTGAGGATGGATAGTTGGCACACTTGTGTGCTGTCGGGGGATGGTAAAATGGTAAAATGGTGCAGTCACTATGGAAAACTGTAGTTCCTTGCCTCAAAAAATTAAAAATAGAATCGCTGTGTGATCCAGCAATTCCATTTTCGGTTGTATACCTGAAGGAACTGAAAGCAAAGTGTCAAAGAGATATTTGTGCCTCCGTGTTCATAGCAGCATTATTCACAATAGCCCAAAGCTAAACATTCAGAAAACTAAGATCATGGCATCCAGTCCCATCACGTCATGGCAAATAGATGGGGAAACAGTGGAAACAGTGGCTGACTTTATTTTTCTGGGCTTCAAACTCACTGCAGGTGGTGACTGAAGCCATGAAATTAAAAGACACTTACTCCTTGGAAAGAAAGTTATGACCAACCTAGATGGTATATTGAAAAGCAGAGATATTACTTTGCCAAAAAAGGTCTGTCTAGTCAAGGCTATGGTTTTTCCAGTGGTCATGTATGGATGTGAAAGTTGGACTACAAAGAAAGCTGGGTGCCGAAGAATTAATGCTTTTGAACTGTGGTGTTGGAGAAGACTCTTGAGAATCCCTTGGACTGCAAGGTGATCCAACCAGTCCATTCTAAAGAAGATCAGTCCTGGTTGTTCATTGGAAGGACTGATGTTGAAGCTGAAACTCCAATACTTTGGCCACTTGATGCGAAGAGCTGACTCATGTGAAAAGACCCTGATGCTGGGAAAGATTGAGGGCAGGAGGAGAAGGGGATGACAGAGGATGAAATGGTTGGATGGCATCACTGACTCGATGGATGTGGGTTTGGGTGAACTTCAGGAGTTGGTGATGGATAGGAAGGCCTGGCGTGCTGCGATTCATGGGGTCACAAAGAGTCGGACACGACTGAGCGACTGAACTGAACTGAACTGAAAGGTGGAAATAATTCAAGTGTCCCTCAACTGGTACATAAACTAAATGTGGTTGATATATATAATGGAATGTTATTCAAGATGACACACACTACAACAGATGAACCTCGAGGACACAATGCTGAGTGAAATAAGCCAGTGGTTTATTCAGTGGAGAGTAATTTTTCACCTATTATCCATATAAGTGGGAACACTATGTTTCCATTTATGAGTTACTTAGAGTAGTCAGATTTATAGAGACAGAAAGTGGGCAGGGGCTTGGGGGAGGGGTAAATAAAGAGCTGTTTCATAGGTAGAGGCTTTCAGTCTGGGATGGCAAAAGTTCTGAAAATAGATCATGAAGATGGCTGCTCAACAATCCAAAGAAAGTTAACCTTACTGCACTGTAGACTTGAAAATGGTTAAGATGATAAATTTCACGTTTCATGTCTTTTACCGTAATTAGAAACTTTTTTAAAAGTGAAAAAGTAAAGGATTATTCTCTGGGTTTTGTTTGTTTGTTTTGGCAGAGATTGCAAGGCTTTCATGTTGGCTTACATGAAAGCATGGAGACCTGATAGGAAGGAATGCATGTTTCATTTCCAGCCCAGATACAAGGTAGTCTGGACTAGTATGTCTCCAGTAGCCTTGTCCAGACAGAAAATGCAGACAGAGGCTACAGACGGCTCATCCTAGGTGCTTCATGGTAAAGGTAAGCAGAGAATTGTAGCAGTATTTTAGCTAGTGTGATGCAGAGTGAAGGGATGTGTGTGTGTGTGTGTGTGTGTGTCTGTGAAGAGAACTATCTGAGCACTACACTATGGGGCAGAATGGTGATGGGAGTATCACTTGAATGATAAATCCTGATGCTTCAGAAAAGAGGGAGATGAATAAAGAAGCAATATCTCTCATTGGGCATTTGGGAATAAGATTGAGTGAACATTTGGAGGAGTTGTCCTAGAATAGTGAGGCTGAATGATCATTTATGGTGAAATCCAGAGTAAAATATGAAGAAGAAGTATGGGGGCCAGTGCTATAGTTCAGTAGTTTGAATCTCAGAAAGCTGATATCGTTCTCATGAAGGTTTTCTGCTTCATTAGTGAAATAAGTGAGGTTATTATTTGGAAGCGGAGAAGAAGACAGCTTATTGTTGAAGCTTAAAGAGTAGATGTATTGGTATATCTATTGTCCTAAAGCACTGAAGACCTGAAGCAGTTAACTGAGTCAGCTGATTGCCAAGCTAACTTGGAATATAATGAGTTACCATCAAGTGTCTGAAGAGTCTGCTCATAGAAACCTGGGCCCATATGGTCTTTGTAGAGAGCTTTCTCCTTTTTTTCTTTTCTTTGTACTTCATAGGTGCTAATCTAAGTATCCATACTCTTACTTCTTCTGGGAATAAGCCATTCTTTTAGTCATTGTAGATTATGTTTGTTAAATAAAATATGCATTTCAACCTACCAAAAAAAAGCTGTCTTCTTTTGACGAATTCCCTGGTGGCTCAGACAGTAAAGCGTCTGCCTACAATGTGGGAGACCCGGGTTCAATCCGTGGGTCAGGAAGATCCTCTCAAGAAGGAAATGGCAACCCACTCCAGTACTCTTGCCCGGGAAATCCCGTGGACAGAGGATCATGGTAGGCCACAGTCCATGGGGTCGCAAAGAGTCAGACACGACTGAGCGACTTCACTTTTGCTTTTCACTTTCACTTTTCACCTATGTGTACTTTATTGAATTTTCTCTCTTTTTTTTTGCATATATCTCATATTGAATTCTTTATATTTGGACTCTTGCCCTATAATCTCTCTTAACTCAAGCAAGCACAAATGAAGTGACTTAGCAGCAGCAGCAGCAAGTCAACATCAATACAATGGCCAGAGTTTATGTTTTCTCAACTAGGAAGTATTGATAGTCTATGTACTATAAATGTGATTGAAACAGAACAGAAGTCCTTATCAATAAAGTTTCCTAATCCATCCATCTTTCAAATTAAAAAAAAGAGTAGAAGTATGAAATTGTTATTTTGGTGAGTGAGGAAGGACATTAACAAGGAAAATTCTGTAGGATAATATAGTAGGCCTTAGAACACATTTGGGGTTTATGAGAAATGAACATAATCCTCTTTGCTCATCATAACATTTCTACAAGAGAGACATTGTTTTGCTCAAATGTATAGGTGTGACGCCTGAGGCCAATAGAGTAAGGTGAGCGGTAAATGCCACGTCTTTCCAGGCTCTCTCCATTTCATCTAGGTTGCACCTCAAGGTACATTATTTAGGTTCTACCACTTGCCAAGCATCTGACTTTTCTTATCATAATAACACCCTTGCCTCAGATAAAAAAGAACTTCAAAGAAAAGTCTAGGTTACTTCCCAAGGTCACAAGAAGCAAAGAACATTCAAATAGTCCCAGCTCCAAAGCCCACCATCTTCCATCCACATCCATGCCTTCTGCACAGAGCAACACCTTTCAGGAGAATAAGAGACCTTCAGAGGAATAACCCAGGCCAATGTCCTTCACTCTCTGAAGTCACAAAAAGTGGTTGTTACACTGTGTGCGTTTAAGATTAGTGAAAGCATAAACTTTGGAAAGTTTATAGATTAATGTTTCTCAGCCGTAAAAAGGAAAAATTTTGAGTCTGTTGAACTGATATGGATGAACTGAGAGTCTGTCACACAGAGTGAAGTTTAAGTTAGACACAGAAAAACAATTATCATATATTAACACATATGTATGGTATGTAGAAAAAAAAAAAGATATATGTGAACCTATTTGCAGAGATGGATTAGAAACGCAGACATAGAAAACAGATCCATTGACACAGGGCAGAAAGGTGAGGGTGGGACAAATTGAGAGAATAGCATTGACATGTGTTCACTGCCATGTGTGAAGCAGAGAGCTAGCGGGAAGCTGTGGCATAGCACAGGAGCTCGACCTGGCACCTGGTGATAACCCAGAGGGGTGGGATGGGGTGAGTGGGAAGGAGGCTCAAGAGGAAGGGGATATATGTATACTTACAGCAGATTCACATGGCACAGCGGGAACCAATACAACATTGCAACTATCCTTCTTTTAAAAAGAGGCATTAAAAAGGGGAAAAAAAGGATTCTAGGGATGGTTAGGTTTTATTTCTTTGTTAAGAAATAAAATAATCTGAGGCCCAAAGTCAAGCAAAATAAAAACTACTGCCAGATTTCTGAAGTTCTAGTTCCATATTCTCTCTTCTTGGAGCTCCTGGCAGAATGCATTTTATTTAAATGAATTGTATTCTTTGAAAAAAATCCATTTAAATATGTTAAAATGTAATGTTTCATCTGCTGGCTTTCCAGACAAAAGGCAAGGTGCCCCAGTGTGGCTAAGGGTCAGTGGATTTCTGTGGCAGAAGTCAGAGTCGCTGGCTTCACTGCTGTTGGGTCTCCTGTTGAGTGTGACCTTGGACACACCTTGCCGCTCAGCATGGCTCCCATCGCAGCTCCACAGCTCACGTCCCCTAAGCACTTTCCAATCACCATACCTTGTCACAGTCTGACATGTGTAAATAGCTACAGATTTCATCTGAAAAAGAAGCATTTCATAATTCTTCCCTGGTGTAGCTTTTCATATCACTAGATCTAAAATTAAATTGATTTACCATTTGTAAGCATAACACCAAATGCGGAGTGATAGATCTGATTATGTTTTTTAAAGCCATCTATATGTCAAGACTACCATAAGCAAAGCTAAATAGAGAGATGTGAAAAAAATTGCAAAGTACACATCAAAAAAATCCATTCTCTATGTGTGTGTATATATATATATGAAGCCGAAGTAAAATTATAAAAGTAATTCACTTTGAAAAATACAGATGATCAACAGAGATATATGTTGTTCATCTTTTAAGAGTGAAAAAATACAAGATATAATCATTATCTATCTGATTAGGAAAGAATAATACTAAATTAAATATAAATAAATTATTATTGCTAGTAATTAAAACTGCTGAGTGATTTGTGAATGTGAACAGACTCTCTGTACTCACTGTGACTAAAATGTTTATGGAAGCTGACTTCAGTTTATACATATAGGCATTAAAGACATCCACACCTGTAAGACAGCAACTTTACTTTCAGAAATGTACTCCAAAGAAATAATTAGCTGAGTGGGCAAAATCAGACATATAAGCAGCTGTATGGTAGTCACGCTAACACCATTGGTGGTATGAGGATCTTGGAATGGAGGACATGGATGCTCTGAGCCCTAAAAAAGAAGGAACCATGTCTGTGAATCACTCAGAGACTCAGGACAGTGTTCCTTACATTTATTTAGTCAACATTTATTTATCTAAATGTAACAGACCTAACTAGCAGTGAGTCAAACAAGTTGGCAAATAAGAGACAAACAGTTCATTAATAAAATAAAACTTTGGAAATGACTATTAAGCTTTAAAAAATGTAGGAGATCTGCCTACAGGATTTGCTAGAAATCATGACATACAATGAACAATTTATTCATTTTTCAATTTTTAAAGCTTCTCTGCTAGTTAGACATGATCCTTAAGTTTTATAAAAAGTATATGAAGATGTAAATTCCAAATTCATAAATCTATTAAATTAGAGATACATAGAGATAATGAGATGATGCATAAAATCTTTAGCATAGTGCCTGCCACACTGTGGGTATTCAACATGCAACAGTTAGTACAATAAATCTGTATCAATTGTCAGTTGTCAATTCAGTTCAGTTGCTCAGTCATGTCCGACTCGTTGTGACCCCATGGACTGTAGCATGCCTGGCATCTCTGTCCATCACCAACTCCTGGAGCTTGCTCAAACTCATATCCATCGAGTAGGTGATGCCATCCAACCATCTCATCCTCTGTCGTCCCCTTCTCCTCCTGCCTTCAATATTAAAGATTGAAGGGGAAAGATCAATGTTATAGTTATTATCAAAGATTCACACCAGGTTTCCTCAAATGATCCTCCCTTTCTTCCTGCTTTCCATCCATTTTTTTCCTCCATTCCTGCCTCCTGTCTTTCATCCTTTGGTCTTTCTATTTTTCCTCTCTTCCAACATTGTTGAACATTGAATAGGAGCCACACATTTCACTAGGCACTGGAGTAAAAAACAAAACACTATGCTTTGCCTTAAAGAATTGGCAGCATGGTTGATATAATTACCCTTGGAAGAAGCGACATTACACATGACAAGCAAAAATTCTGGGCAGCTGAAGGAAGGGTGTGGCTAATTCTACAAGGAAAAAGTTGTAGACTTTTTAGGCTGTTTGTTTAAAATGGATTTTGAAGACCAAATAGTAATATATTAGGCTGAGAAGGCAAAGTAGCTTTTTCACGCCTGTGACATAAACTTGTACTTGAAAGGACATAGCCGTTTTGGGAACCATGGGGAAGGTAGGAGGGCCAGACGACAGGTGGGGAGAGCTTCAAGGTGATGAGAATGAAAATATGTCAGCATAAGTTTTGGAAGAGATGATAAGTAGTTTGTGTTTGATCCTATATAGATGGTTTCAAGAACAATGGCTGGATCAAAACCGTTTATAAGACTAACATGCTGACTAGGTAAGGATCAACTAGCTTACTCTTAATACATCATTTGGAGATGCACATTTTTCACAGGCAGAGTGTGCCTATAATTTTTAGAGCCGGTGTCATGCGCTTCTTAAAGCACAAAAAGAAATGCTTATTCCTCTGGTGGTCCCTTCTTTCCTCTAGAACCCAAGAGTTCACTGATAGTTTAGCTTCTTAGTTATTTCTTCAATAAGCAACATATTATGCTAAGTTGAACCAGAAGCTAGAGACACAAAGATGCAAAGGCTAGGTTCCTTCCTTTACAAATATTACAGACTAATAGGACAGAAATATTTTAACCCCTAGCAATAGATCTATGATATAATAAACCTATGGACGGTAGAAAAAGAAAGTAGAAGGCAATTGACTCTTCTTAGAAGAAATTTTTCTCATGTGAAGAAAACTCTGTGAGTTTTAAAGGATAAAATAAGACTTTACAAGGAAGTTGAAGGAAAAAATTCTCTCCTTTTTGTGATGTGTCCTTCTTTTCATAATGCTTTGATTTCATCTGGCATGCAGGGAGGATTGCTCTTTTCTTTGGTTCCTATGGCAATAATACTACTACGGCTGCCATATGCAATTTCTCTTAGGTATGTTGACTTATGCCTGAATTTCACTTATGCAGTCTTGTTATATTTTTAGGCTAGCTCTTTGTAGTAAGCAAACCATTCTTAATTTTGTAAGCAAGATAAATAAATCCCAGGAAATGTAAACTCACGGTTATCACAACAGTAATTGGGAAGGCAGAAACTAAATCCTATTTATTCTGTTATCAAAACATATGCTATACACATAATTGATATTCCATTTATGCCTCAGCCTGTTGAACTAGGATTGCACGCCTCCATGTGACACAGGGGCTCTGCCTGTTTTATGCTCTATCCCAAGGGTTGTGAAAAATATTAGAGAAATGAACACAGGAATTAATGCATAACTCTCTAAAAATATCCTTTAAGCCTTACCAAATTCTGTCAGATATGAAGGCTTTTTTGTTTTATACGCTTTGTGTTGTGAACTAAATAATTTACCTCTCGAGGGCAGAACTGTCTTAATTCTCTGTAAGACTCCATAGCATCCAGCACAGAGCCTTGTTCAATGCAGGAGATCCTGATAGAGTTCTTTTTAGTGAATTACCCATTTCTGATAGATTTTGGAGTGGACTTTGTCCTGATTCTAAGTTTTGTGCAGCAATGTCTCATTATCCCTTTGGGTAGATTGTTGCTCTCTCCTGCTATTCTGAGAGGAATCACAATCATTGCCCCGTTTTCTTCCCCAGAATTGTTTCAGCTCTAGAATTTAAAAAAACCTGTCAACTTTTGTGGCTACTATGACCCACTTGTGGACCTTCTTTTCTTTAGGGAAGTTAATAGAAAAAAACAGCTTTCACTCGAGCAAATGCCTAGGTCTCAACTGGTTTCACTCTCACAAGAACTGTTAGCAAATTATAATTAGGGGGAAAATTACAGAACCCCCCAAAAGGAAAAGAACTGTCTTGACACACTGTGATTGCAATTCTAATCCATTTTATGATATTATTACTTTTTAATTCAAAGTTAACATATACTGGAAGTAAAATTAGAAGATCTGTTTCTGCACTGTTTAAAACTCCAAATTCCTGCCCATTGTTTTGACTTGAGATAGTAGTATCTTTGGTGAGATTGAACCATCATTTTCCAAGGAGAGATTGGGCATTTTTATGCAGCTATTATCCTGCTGTCCAATGGTCCTGGACTTGGAATTCACGGTCAGGTTTGCTTGTATAATGCTGAGTGCAAGGAGCTTCCCTGCCTGCTTCAGTCCACTCATGATCGCTCTCTTCTGAAAGAAGCCAATGATTACAACTTTCATGAAGATATGGACAGCAAAATGACCGCTGTATGCCCCTTTATTGAAATCATCTATTTCTGAAGGAAGGGAATTAAATAATGAGGTACTCCAAATCCCAACCAACCAGGAAAGAAATTACTGGTGACTTAGTTTCCTTAAAGAGTAAAGCTTTCATATCTAAATGGCTAGTAAGTGAAGTGAAGTGAAGTCGCTCAGTCGTGTCCGACTCTTCGCGACCCCGTGGACTGCAGCCTACCAGGCTCCTCCGTCCATGGGATTTTCCAGGCAAGAGTACTGGAGTGGGGTGCCATTGCCTTCTCCAACTAATTCACTAGGTTAGCATGCAATAAAATAACAGAGGCTTTGAATAAGTTAAACTGGCTAGTAACAACTAATTAGTTTTTTCAGTGATCACTGTTCCACATAGGCAGGATAAATAATTCACAGATAGTCTTTCTGGTCTATCTTCAACTATTCTTACGCTACATAATCAATTAGGGACATCTTTTTACAGATATATGAAGAGAACACAGGTAGCTTTACGTAAGTTGAGTTTGTTAAATCTATTTGTTATGACAAGGTATTTCTGACACAAAAATTGCTCACTGCACACTGAACCCTGGAGAAGTGATGAAACAAGACAGCTGATGTTAGGAGGTATATGGGAGTGGGGTAGGCTGAGAAGTCATGGAAATTAAAAACTGGCAAGTATCTGCTGAAGCAGAGCCACGTTTTAGGAGGCATAAGAAAAACTGATAAGTCAGCATTTTGGTCTCTTTAGAGAAATCCATTTGTTTTTAAGAACTTAAGACCATTTACTATCATTCATGCCACAAAATGCGGTAGTCACACTATTTCCAAAAGGATCCTAAAAACTGCAGTGCAACAGGAATCTAAGAAAATAAATAATTACAAAACCATCAACATTTTTCAAAGAAATGTGCTCAAAACAGTGACTTTTACCAAAAATGTGAATTTGTTTTAAATGAAAAAATAATTCTCTCTAGGAAAGATCAAAGACTCATTTCACAGATAACTTATAAGAAGCCCCAAACCTTGGGCTCCCACCAATCTTCCCTCATAGCTCAGTTGGTAAAGAATCTGCCTGCAGTGCAGCAGACTCAGGTTTGATCCCTGGGTCAGGGAGATCACCTGGAGAAGGAAATGGCAACCCACTCCAGTATTCTTGCCTGGGAAATGCCATGGACAGAGAAGCCTGGCAGGTTATTGTTCATGGGGTCGCAAAGAGGCGGACATGACTTAGCAACTAAACCACCACCAATCTTACCACTAGGGGTTTATATTGATCACTACATATCTTAAATATCTCTCAAATCCACTTGTTCCCCTTCTTTCCCACGCCATTGTTTTAATTCAGGCTCTCCACAACTTTCTCCTGGCAAATTTGTTTTGCTTCTTATCAGGGCATCGGGGAATGCAAAGGAGACAGGAGAGGAGAAAATCTGAGTCTGTAGAACTTAATGGCATGTGGTTTTTACCAGCTGAAAGGAGATTCTATCTTCAGTAGTAAGATTTAATATCATTCTAAATATTTCACTCCCTTCTTCCGTTGGTTGAGAATACATATTCTCTCCTCTGTGGCTCACAGACTTCTTCCTCCCTTGCCATAGGAAGAAAGCTCTCATTTTCCCTTTCACAGGAGCTCAGTCACAGGATTTGCTTTGGCTGAGGAAACACGTGCAGAAGTGGCATGGATCTGTCCAGGAGAAGCTTGAGAGTCAAGGCAAGGTATTGTTGTTCAGTTGCTAAGTCATGTCTGGCTTTTGGCAACCCCATGGACTGCAGCACACCAGGATTCCCTGTCCTTCAACATCTCCTGAGTTAGCTCAAACTCATGTCCATTGAGTCAGTGATGCCATCCCACCATCTCATCCTCTGTCATCCCCTTCTCCTCCTGCCTTCATTCTTTCCCAACATCTGGTTTTTTTCCCCCAATAAGTCAGCTCTTTGCATGAGGTGACCAAAGTATTGGAGCTTCAGCTTCAGCATCAGTCCTCCCAATGAATATTCAAGGTTGATTTCTTTTAGGCATGGCATGGCTGTGGCATTGCCCCTCTACCAGGAGACCACCAAAACCTAGATTAGAACTGCTCCTTCAGACAGGGTCCAGGAATGATGACAGGACAGAGCAGTAGCTGACCTCACAATATATAACATAAGCTAAAAATAAACCTTCATGGGTTCACCCACTGAGATTTGAGGGTTATTTCTTACTCCAACTTTTTATCACAAAACCTCATTAATACAATGAACATTTCATTTTGTTGGCTATTTAATTCCTCATAAAAAATAATTCTGTATCAGTCAATATCACATCAGGATAAATCATCATTGGACTGATGAAATAGATCTCTTCTGTAGAGCAGCTGATGAATATTGATTAAATAAGGTAATATATGGATGATACATAGAAGGCAAAGTGCTGAACACCAAGTGGATGATTTATAAATGTGAGTGCCCCTGCCTATATCTCTTCTTTATTAATTTAAAAAAGACTCAGCTGTGTGTATTTAATGTCTTAGCTCATTCCAAACAATGACATTTTCCAAGTCTTTTCCCTTAAAAAAATAGCTTTTTAAAAAAGCAGAAATGTTGATGCTACTGGGACTTGTCTCCCCCATGACTTGAGTGCATCGACACACACAGTGCTTGCTGGTAGTTTAATTAACAGTTAACCCTCACGGAGGGGGCAGCCAACCTTCGTCCTGAAACTGGTCTGTCATTCTGGTTAGAAAATGGGCCTCTCATCATCAACAAGCATTCATTCAACCTGTATCAAGTGCGAGGCTCAGGGACAATAAAAATATAATTCAGAGACAGGGCTGGGGAATCAGATGTAGCATCTCAGGAGGCGAAGGTCCTTTGGGACCAGCACACGGTGGCACAACCGTGCGGGCTCTCCAGGGTGGGGGCTGAGCAGAGGTTGCTCATGGCCAGGACCTCAGATCAGCTCCAGGGCAAGGAGCAATCAGGCTCAGGCTGGGCCTTACAGCAAAACAAAAAGGGAAGAGGGACTTCCCTGGCAGTCCAGTGGTTAAAACTCCATGCCTCTGCTGCATGGGGTACAGGTTCGATCCCTGCTCTGGGAACTAAGATCCCACATGCCCTGGGGTGTGGACCAAAAAAAGAGAGAGAGAGAGAAAACAGCGCCAAGAATGATCAGTGAAGGGAATATGACTAGAATTACAGAAGGAAAGGGGGAAAATAACAGGGAAATATGAAGAAAAAGGACATTTACTGAGCACCTTCTACATGACATAAGACTTACATTTCTCTCCTAATTTAATCTTTAAGGCAGGTTTTAGGAAGTAGGAACTATCAAGCCCATTTTAAAGATAAGTTGCTCGGTTCCTCACTGCTGTGGGTTACTGTCCTGCCCCTTTCACTTAATCAGTGGTCCTGGCATGCCATGTAATTGTTCTGATACTTGACCACTTAATCCACACTGTGTAAATATCCCTTTTCAGCCCAGTTGGCCATTGAAGGCTAGATATGGAGATTATTACAGGACTGTAGCTACAGAATTCCCACACTCAGATCCTTCCTGCCCTCATATGTACTACACCTTCTGCTGAGAACACTCTTCTACCCTCTTGCTACACCAATGCCCCAGGCACCATCCCTTTCCTGTCCCGCAAGCCTCTCCAACCTGGCTTCTCCACCCTGTAAAGATAGCACTGTGCCTTCCCCAACTGCCCCATGATGAGTCCCCAAGCTCTCTTATTCCTCTGCACTCATATATTAAAATCACTGTTTTTGTCTCTGTTGTTGTGGTTGTTGTTGTTGTTGTTTTTCAGAAACCCCTGGCCTCTTTAATTTTAATTTTTCAATATTTTTTTAGTTAAATGAAGAGTTTACTTGGACTTCCCTGGTAACTCTGATGGTAAAGAATTCCCCTGCAAAGTGGGAGACCTGGGTTCCATCCCTGGGTTGGGAAGATCCCCTAGAGGAGGGCATGCAACCCACTCCAGTATCCTTGCCTGGAGACCCAGTGGACAAAGGAAACTGGAGAGCTATAGTCCATGGGATCACAAAGAGTCAAAGAGTCAGAACCACTAAGGGACTAAGCATAGCACAGCAAGAGTTAACTTCTGGTGCTGTGTGAATTTCTGCTGTACAGCAAAATCATTATTTGAATCTCTCTTTTCTCCCGATCGCCACCATCCACTAAAAATGATGAACAACTTGAGTGTTGCAAGTTAATTCTTATTCGGGGCAAAATGAAGACTGCAGCCCAGGAGACAACACCTCAGACAGCTCTGAGAAACTGCTCCAAAGAGGTAGGGGAGGAAGGTTAATATATGTGATTTTGATGAAGGGAGAGTCAAGCACTCACTGTACAAAAAGTTTTATGCTGGGCACAAGAAGCCAATGTCACCATGAAGGGATTTAGTGATTTTCTAGATACAGGGAGATATAAAGATTGGGACGATGAAACTAGTTCCTGAAAATATGCAACTATCTAAAGACCTGTTCCGCTAGTTTTCCTGAATCACCAAGTGCCTCATTCTCCACCCTGGATTGCCTTCAGGTCATGTCCAAGGTCAACAGCTGCAGCAACCCAGGATTCAGTCTCTGCAGGGGTAGATGGCAAATGACCTTGGCAAGCATCAATTTGTAGTTGACATCACCTCCAGGCTAAGTTCTCTAGGTCGAGAAGACTTTCTTCATGGGTTTGTCCAGGGAAGCACACTGACTGAGACTGCCCATCCCAGCCAGGCATCATAGTAACCGCTTACGTGAGTTCTATTAGGGCAGGAGATCCTGGTAAGGAATACAGAACTAGCAAGCCACCACCAACTGGAGGAGTTTTGAGAAAGGTCGAAAAGGAGACGCCACGTGTCCTACCGCCTCTCAGAACTGGTTGAGCAATGTGGGATCCAGCAGGAAGGGCTCTGAGTCATAATGATTGGTCAGAGAAAACCTGGGTACTAAAACTTTCCCCATAAAACCCAAGACGGTGAGCCACGTGGAGGAGCAGCTCTGCTGGGTTCCCTTATCCTCCTGCTCTCCGCCTAGGCGCCGCTTCCCAATAAAGTCTCTTTCTTTGTCAGCACGTGTGTCTTTTTGGACAATTTGTTTCCAAGTGTCAGACAAGAGCCCACTCTGGGGCCCTGGAAGCCATCTCCTTTCCTGTAACAGCTTTATTTGCACAATATTCATTTAACACTCACTCACTGAGAGCCTGCCTTGTGCCATGTGACGTGCCTGTGTTGGGAACACACTGATAGGAGTGACGTGGTCTCTGATTTCACCGGGCTGACCCACAGGGCATGACAAACAAGAGTCTGGGCAGTTGCAACAGGGGTCATGGCAAAGGTAGGCGACACAGAGGCTCCCTGAGGACCAGAGTCCCGTCCCTCCCGTGGACAGAGTCATTAGGAAACCTTCCAGCAGGAAGGGACACCCAAACTGACATCTCAGAGGGGAGATGAGGGCGGTAAAGTGAAAAGAGAGAGAGTGAAAGTCCTGCCCCCGCTCCAGCACACAGCAGCATCTGAACCGAAGGGGACTCTTTGAAAGTGCTCTGCCACCTTCGAGAGTACATCCTTGGTAGTTATCACTGAATGGGTTAAACCATATCTGTATCTATAAGCCAGTAGATTATGCTTTCGTGTACTTTGAGTGAGAATCCAACATATCTTTAAAAAGAATCCTATATATGTTCTGATTTATTATCTGCCATTGCCTGTTTATCTTATCTTGCTTTCTGAAATCTCCTTTCAAGCTGGAAAGTACAGCTGATGGCAGAAGGTGTGTTTATACCTCAGTGACAAAGAAAGGAAAGTGAAGCGAGCCTTGAATCAGATAGTTGGGCGTTTTATTGTGTTCTCGGAGCCACTTTTAATAAACTTTCCTGATACTCGGTAAAAGGATGTGGTCTCCATCAAAAGCCTTTTTCGGTAACCAAATCAACAAGAAGAGAAAAACACACCTACACAGTTCCAGGTGCAGCCGAACATGGGGCAACCAGAGAGGTGCAGGCTGGCGGCTCCTCCCGGCTTACAAGGGGCTCGCAAGGACCAGCAGCTCAAAGCTCTCCTCTCGTGGTGGGAGGGTAACAGACGGATCTGCCCTCAGCTGACAGCTCAGGGACACCAAGACTGCACTTTTCTCTGCCCCCTACCTCCGAATGGCAGTGTCCTTCCCAACCTAGAACTTTCTGAGCCCCCACTTCCACCCCAAAGCACTGACCAAAAGTACTACACATACTGAGTAACCCTGACTTCATTTGCCAAATGCATACCCCCTGGGCTTAGCAAGCCAAGCGCTGGAGAGGTCCGGGGTGTAGACAAAAAGCTGGTTTGAGGACTGAGGGGTTACATTTATGAGCTCTGGGCGCTGGAACACAGACCTGCAACTCTTGTACTAATCTGGACAAGGAACCCATTACTTAGTGTTGTTCCGAGCATTTACTCATTTAGGTTTAGAAAATAAATTTTTTGCCTTTCTGCCTAAAGTACTCTCATGTCCAAGAAATAATAAATGAATGAAATGGACAGTGATGCCTAGGGTCAGATTTGGGGAAACCCTTACTTTTTACAAAACTCTGACAGATTTTCTTATCTGTTTCTGAACTCTCATTACCTATTTTGACATCTATTTTATTTGTGCCTATTATGTTCAAGGCCGCTGTGAAGAGCTGACTCATTGGAAAAGACCCTGATACTGGAAAGACTGAGGGCAGGAGGAGAAGGGGGTGACAGAGGATGAGATGGCTGGATGGCATCACTGACTCGATGGACATGAGTTTGAGCAAGCTCCAAGAGACAGTGAACAGGGGAGCCTAGTGTGCCACAGTTCATGAGGTTGCAGAGGCTGACACGACTTAGCAACTGAACAGCTACAATGCTCAAGGCACACTGATGGGCTTTGTAAAGTGTTGTCTTGTTGTCTGTGTCTTGCTTAATGTTTTCAGATTTCTGTCTCCTTACCATAGAAATGAGAAAATGTTTATTTATAAATTTACTTTAAGAATTAAATGAAAGTAAGGCAAAGAATATGAGTACTTAACATGTATGTTTAATTTTAAGCCTTACACTCACTTTGAAAAGTATTCGGTTGGCAAAAATTTCTGTCAGGTTTTTCCGTAAGGCTCATGGGAAAACTCAAACTTTTTGGCCAACCCAACAGATCTCCTTACATTCACTTAACAATGAACGAAATTGAGGCTAAGAGAGTTTAAGTGACTCTACAAAAGGCTATTCATTTTAGTTAGAACTGAAATTTTAACCCAGACCACTAAGTGTAAAGTGAAGTCAAAGTGAAGTCGCTCAGTCGTGTCTGGCTCTTTGTGATCCCATGGACTGTAGTCTACCAGGCTTCTCTGTCCATGGGATTTTCCAGGCAAGAGTACTGGAGTGGGTTGCCATTTCCTTCTCCAAGTGTAAGGTCAGTACAGTTCCCTGGGGCCCTAGCTGCCTAATCAGGAGAAACATCAACTTGTCCACAGCTGAGGTAACACGCCTGAGGTCAGCTTGTCCAAAGCTGAGGTGACACACCTGAGGTCAGCTTGCCCACACCTGAGGGACACACCTGAGGTCAGCTTGTCCACAGCTGAGGTAACACGCCTGAGGGCAACTTGTCCACAGCTGAGGTAACCACAGCTGCAAGATGTTCTCTTCACCAGCTGCTGGTGGACTCAGTGATCCAGGGTCTGGCTACCTCATCCTCTACTTAGTGTGACATTGATTCTAGGACCTTTACCTGCATGATCTCAATAGTTTAGTGTTAGCATCACAGCTGGGCTGGTTGAGGCTTAGTTGGGGGAGGGTCAGAATTTTCCAGCCTCACCCAGTTTTGCCTCCAAAGCTTGCTCTTGGAATCACTGCTTCTCACACAGCCATGGCTAAGCAGGACACTCAGGTGCAGCAAGGAAGATCAGTGACTTCTAAAGCTTACCAGGGCTCTAGATAAGCATTGCAAAATCAGATTTGTGCAAATGACAACATGGCTCTGACTGACCAATAGCACTAGCATTTCCATGTCACCACATGCATGATGTACCCGCTGTTGTTCTTAGCACTTAAACTCATTCAAATGCACTTTTTTTTTTCAATTGAAACCTATTGGTGATGTATCAAATGGCAAATCTCCAGCATCATCACCTTTTGAATAGGTAACAAAACTTGATCAATATCTTATGTAAATATTACTTTGCTCAGCATTTTATGATCACCTATTATTATAAGGCCAGTCCATGACCAAATGGATAAATAAGGGCCCTGTTGAAGAAACCCTCACAGCAGAGAGAGTAGATGAGCAGATGCATGAGTAAACAGGTAGCTGGCGTGTGCTTAGCTAAGTTCGCTGCATGTGTTTGTACAACAAAGGATGCACCAAGGTGGAAAAGCTCACCTTCCTTGTCTCTTCTGAAGGGCTAATGCACAATATGGTCCTGCCATTGAATACGTGGCTCAGGAAACAGAAAAATAAAAGAGTTGGTATTTCAGGCTAAGGCACAGAGGTATCCATGAGAGTCTGTGATAGCAGAGACCGGTTTCATGAGACTGAGCAGGTCGAAAGTGTTGACAATTGACAGGCTTGGTGTCCAAAGAAATTTGAACTAGATCTCAAAGCATCTTGACTGCCATACTAAACTATAGCTTTGAATCCAACAGAAACACTTACCTAGTTTCCTCTGAGTGGATAAGATGCTCTCTAGGTCTGAGGGGCAGCCTCAACTCAAGGCACCCATGGATCAGGGTGTTGCAATCACGGGGCAGCTGGTAGCAAAGAGTATGGACCAGCAAATAATTTTTCATACTTCTTTTAGCAATTAAAGTGAAACTTGATTTTTTTTCATTTCTTAAAAAACTACTTAATCAACTTTATGAATTATTGTAAACATTTCGACAAACATGGAGTAAAATAATAAGCACATATATATCACTCCAAATTTATTAAACAACCACCCTCTGTCTTATTTGCTACAGAGGATTTGTGTGTGTGTGTTCATAAACATTACATAGCTGGTGAGGTGCCTATACACAGTGGCAGGTTTCCTTGATTCTCCCTTAGAGATGTTCACTAGCATGCATTTGGTGTTTATGCTTCTAGGCAAGTGTTTAAAGGGTTACTATCTGTCATGCAAATTTTAAAAACATTTTTGTAGGTTGAAAATTTTTAAGAGATGATATCACATGGCATATGCATTTTCTTCCTATAAATATGTGTGTGTGTGTGTGTGTGTGTGTGTGTGTGTAGTTAAAGCAACATGCTTAGAGATTATTGCTACTGATGCATATAGCACTTTGTTAATTTTAACTGCTGAGTACTATTTGATCACATTTTTTATTCATTTCTTGAGGTTCATTTTTTTTGAGAAGAATTGGCCAGGGAAAAATGCAGCTGCATGGAATTTATCGTCAAAATTACAGAACCAGAAGGAAAAAGCTATCTGCAACAGTGTGCATGACACCGAGGCTTTAGCTGGCTTTGGCATCAGATTCCACAGGTCATCCATCTCACTCTGTGATGCACTGTTTAAATTTCTCTCTGCAGAGCTGTACCAGAGCGGTTTCCTAGAACACCCACAGAGACCAGGAAAGCCTACTTGTTCAGTGCTTTCACTGACATTTTTTTTAATGTCTCTATCTGGTGGGGCTCTGCATTCTTTTAGGGTATCAGACTTACTCGCTGGGAATTCTACTTTTTTGGTGAGCATTCACAATTCCAGTGGCTCTATTGAAGTTTATCCCGTAACAATTTCCATTTAAATTATTTTTTAGGATTATCCTCAAAGACAGTGGTCATTTCAGGTGAAAGAAATGAGGAGAAAGAATATTAAATAACTTGCCCAATGTCATACATATGGAGCAACAGAAAATTAGTACAGTTTTAAGTGTCCGAAATTTTATTTTTAACTCAATAATAAAATAAATGTCTGTTAGTTAAAAAATAAATTTCTCTTCACTGAATATTGTTCTCATGTGTCCTGAAGTTTGTGGGCATTCTGGCCAACTCCACAACATGGAGGACATGGTGAGACCCGGCATGCCTTTAAACAAGTCATCCAAACACTCTAGTTTTTCTGAAACTCATTCTTTGACATTATTATTTTAAAAAGTTACCAAATGTATTGGCATAGCTTGCATGTGGTATAGTATAACACATATAATATAATATGTGTAACATATATTTGGCCTGTAACAGCCAAAATGTATTCCGAACATTAGAACCTTCAGCTTAATGCCTCTTCTTTGCACATTTCCCTGACTTCGTAGCCAGCCAACTCCAGATCTAAGCAACCTTGCTTTGAGTGGAAGGTCCCAGGGAGAAGTGGTGTTTGCAGTTAGTTGCCTCTGAAAGGCAGCGTGATGGTTGGCAAACCAGATGTCTTGACACATATGAGGCTTCCGGGGCAGACACCCACCCACAGATTCTCAATTAGGGAAATCTACAATTAATGCCACAGTGAGGAGAAGGATCTGATGTACAATTAAAGTATTTTGGCTGGTGCTTATTTTGCTGAGATATCCATGAATAGTCTTCCAAAATCCATATGAAATCTAGTTATTTGCTAAAATGTGAAACCATTTATAAGGGAGCAAGCAGTCATTGATAAACTGGGGCTGGGTTTATTTTTTAAAATCTGCTTCTGGGCTTCAAATAATGGATCCTGTGGTGTGGTTTGGACCACAAAGTGCATGATGCCCATGGGTTCTAAGAAGACTCAAGAAGTGAACCAAAGGTGAAAAACTCCAATAACAATGAGCAAAGATTCTTCTAACAGCTTCAGCAACTCTAATGCATCTTGAGCCCCAGAAGGTTTTGGAGTCTGCAGCTGCAGATGACAATTCCTTTTCTTTCTTTCTTTTTTTTTTTTCTTCTCAAACTAAATTTCAACAATGAGGCAAGTGATTGCAGTGTGGCAGTAGACAAAAGCTGTTTTCAGAGGAGTGCCTGCTTGCAGAGGCCTGGGAAACCCAGGCTTCCAAGTCACAAACAATAGGTCTTTTAACCTAACACGTTGCCCCAAACTGGGTGGTAAACACAGTTTCCAAAATTGTCATGGTCCAACATACTAGAAAACCTACTATAAGAAAAGCTTAACACAGTTTTCTGTGTTCCAGTTGCAAAGATGAGCCTTATGGAAGAGCCTCTTTCACAAGCTGGATAGCAGGTCCCTCCGATCTGGAACTGTGGTATGATTCTCACTTGTATCCTTGGGGTAAGGATATCTTCACCACAACATACATGGGGATATAGTACTCAACAGTTCGGGGCCCAATGGAGGTGATACTTGGAATCTACAGGGACTAGAGAATATGCAGAATTTCACTCTGATTATTGCCTCTCTGCTTATCCATCCCTCCAGTTAAGTTGTATTTTGAAAGAAGTAAATGATTATTTTTCCTTTGCTCTGAAAACCCCCTATGTTTTAAAGTTACTGTAAATATATTTAAAGAGATGGAAATGATGCTTGATAACTATAAAGTGAAAATTCCATGATGATTCATTCACTCTTTCAACCAACTGACTGCTGATGGAAGATCATAACATTGTAGTCTCTGTACATACAGAAGTAAGCACAGTGGGGCCCTTCCCTTGCTGTTTATCAGGAGATGCATATATTTTAACTCAGTTATACGTACTGAGTTAGGTAATTGACCACTAAAGATAAACAGCTGAGATTCAGGCAGCTGAGACTGACTGATCAATAAGTGTTCCAGAGAAAGTAGGAGTCCAGTGGGTAGAAGCTGAATACAGACAAAAAGTGGAAGTTTTCAGGCTACACAAAGATAGACAGGTCATTCTATATAGTTCAGTCGCTCAGTCATGTCCAACTCTTTGTGACCCCATGGACTGCAGCATGCCAGGCTTCCCCATCCATCACCAATCCCAGAGCTTACTCAAACTCATGTCCGTTGCGTCAGTGATGCCATCCAACCATCTCATCTTCTGTCGTCTCCTTCTCCTCCCACCTTCAATATTTCCTGGTATCAGGATCTTTTCAAACGAGTCAGCTCTTTGCATCAGGTGGCCAAAGTACTGGAGTTTCAGCTTTAACTTCAGTTCTTCCAATGAATATTCAGGAATGATTTCCTTTAGGACTGACTGGTTGGATCTCCTTGCAGTCCAAGGGACTTTCAAGAGTTCCCTCCAACACCACGGTTCAAAAGCATCTATTCTTCAGCTTTCTTTATAGCCCAACTCTCACATCCATACATGGCTACTGACTAGACAGACCTTTGTTGATAATGTCTCTGCTTTTTACTATGCTGTCTAGGTTGCTCATAGCTTTTCTTTCAAGAAGCAAGCTTCTTTTAATTTCATGGCTACAGTCACCATCTGCACTGATTTTGGAGCACAAGTCAATAAAGTCTCTCACTGTATCCATTGAGTCCCCATCTATTTGCCATGAAGTGATGGGACCAGATGCCAGATCTTAGTTTTCTGAATGTTGAGTTTTAAGCCAACTTTGTCACTCTCCCCTTTCACTTTCATCTAGAGGCTCTTTAGTTCTTCTTCACTTTCTGCCATAAGGGTGGTGTCATCTGCATATCTGAGGTTATTGATATTTCTCCCAGCAATCTTGATCCTAGCTTGTGCTTCATCCAGCCCAACATTTTGCATGATGTACTCTGCATATAAGTTAAATAAGCAGAGTGACAATATACAGCCTTGACATACTCCTTTCCCAATTTGGAACCAGTCTATTGTTCCATGTCCAGTTTTAGCTGTTGCTTCTTGACAACAGCTTGTATGCTTCTTGTTACTTGTATGCTTCTTGCATACAGATTTCTCAGAAGGCAGGTCAGGTACTCTGGTATTCCCATCTCCTTAAGAATTTTCCAGTTTATTGTGATTCACAGTCAAAGGCTTTGGCATAATCGATAAAGCAAAAGTAGATACTTTTCTGGAAATCTCCTGCTTTGTCTAACCAGAAGGAATTGCCTGTGTGAGTGATCAGTTGTGTCCAACTCTTTGCAACCCCATGGACTGTGGCCCACTAGACTCCTCTGTCCTTGGAATTTTCCAGGCAAGAATACTGGAGCATATTGCCATTTCCTACTCCAGGGGATCTTCCTGACCCAAGGATCTAACCTACATCTCCTGTGTCTCCTGCATTGCAGGCAGATGCTTTACCACTGAGTCACTGGGGACATTGAGAAGGAATTTCATTCAGACACAAAGACAAGAATAATACTAATAACCAGTATCTATTCAGCACTAGTTACACACCAGGTGCCAGGCTGAACACTTTACAACCATGATTTCAAATATTCCTTGTGAAAACCACATGAGACAAGTAGAGTTGTTTTCCCCACATTGTATGTGATAAAACTGAGGTTTGAGAACTAAATATCTTGTTCCAGTCAAACAGCTAAAGAATAATGGAAGTACAACTCAAACTCAGTTTCCTTTTTCATCCCAGAGATGAGCTCCTAATGTCATAATGCCAGGGCATGGTAAGTAAACTGGAACTGTGAAATCAGGACAAAAGTCTTCAGTATTGAGCAGGGGCCAGTCATCTGTAAGACAGAGAGACGTGGGAGCATATCCAGAGCTTTAAACAGAGGAGGGACTTCAGCCTACACATATTTTTGAAAGATACCTTTTGTGACTATAGCACAGATAGAATTAGCTGGAAGGAGGTCGGAGGGATTGGAGGCTGAGAGGAGGTAGAATCTTGCAATTCTAATGAGAGATAATGAGGGCTGCATGGAGATGGCATGTTGAGGATGGCTTTGCAAGATATCTGAGAATTTATAATCTACAGATTGGGGCAAAGAAGAGATGCTTCAGAGAAATGCCAAGTAGCTGGGTGGAGAGCATTGGTGAACTAACTCAAGTATAACCAACATGCTAAAAACAGAAGAGCTAACAATTCCCACTGATGATCCACTGTTTGCCTCCAACAGTAAGCTGTTTCCAACTACTGATGTTGTACAGGGAGGTGAGCACACACAGATCAGCAGGGCTAACTTCCTGTGTTGCAGGATCATCCAGAGAGCTTCAGTTCAGTTCAGCTCAGTTCAGTCACTCAGTTGTGTCCGACTATTTGCAACCGCATGAATCACAGCACGCCAGGCCTCCCTGTCCATCACCAACTCCCGGAGTTCACCCAAACTCATGTCCATCAAGTCGGTGATGCAATCCAGCCAGCTCATCCTCTGTTGTCCCCTTCTCCTCCTGCCCCCAGTCCCTCCCAGCATCAGAGTCTTTTTCAATGAGTCAACTCTTCGCATGAGGTGGCCGAAGTATTGAAGGTTCAGCTTTAGCATCAGTCCTTCCAATGAACCCCCAGGGCTGATCTCCTTCAGAATGGACTGGTTGGATCTCCTTGCAGTCCAAAGGACTCTCAAGAGTCTTCTCCAACACCACAGTTCTAAAGCATCAATTCTTCGGCGCTCAGCTTTCTTTACAGTCCAACTCTCACATCCATACATGACCACTGGAAAAACCATAGCCTTGACTAGATGGACCTTTGTTGGCAAAGTAATGTCGCTACTTTTCAATATGCTATCTAGGTTGGTCATAACTTTTCTTCCAAGGAGTAACCGTCTTAATTTCATGGCTGCAATCACCATCTGCAGTGATTTTGGAGCCCCAAAAAATAAAGTCTGACCCTGTATCCACTGTTTCTCCATCTATTTGCCATGAAGTGATGGGACCAGATGCCATAATCTTAGTTTTCTGAATGTTGAACTTTAAGCCAACTGTTTCACTCTCCTCTTTCACTTTCATCAAGAGGCTTTTTAGTTCCTCTTCACTTTCTGCCATAAGGGTGCTGTCATCTGCATTTCTGAGGTTATTGATATTCTCCCAGCAATCTTGATTCCAGCTTGTGGTTCTTCCAGCCAAGCATTTCTCATCATGTACTCTGCATAGAAGTTAAATAAGCAGGGTGACAATATACAGCCTTGATATATTCCTTTTTCTATTTAGAACCAGTCTGTTGGTCCACGTCCATTTCTAACTGTTGCTTCCTGACCTGCATACAGATTTCTCAAGAGGCACGTTAGGTGGTCTGGTATTCCCATCTCTCTCAGAATTTTCCACAGTTTATGGTGATCCACATAGTCAAAGACTTTTGGCATAGTCAATAAAGCAGAAATAGATGTATTTCTGAAACTCTCTTGCTTTTTCCATGATCCAGTGGATGTTGGCAATTTGATCTCTGGTTCCTCTGCCTTTTCTAAAACCAGCTTGAACATCTGCAAGTTCACGATTCACGTATTGCTGAAGCCTGGCTTGGAGAATTTTGAGCATTATTTTACTAGCATGTGAGATGAGTGCAACTGTGCAGTAGTTTAAGCATTCCTCGGCATTGCTTTTCTTTGGGATTGGAATGAAAACTGACCTTTTCCAGTCCTGTTGCCACTGCTTTTTCCAAATTTCCTGGTTTATTGAGTACAGAACTTTCACAGCATCATCTTTCAGGATTTGAAATAGCTCAACTGGAATTCCATCACCTCCACTAGCTTTGTTCATAGTGATGCTTTCTAAGGCCCACTTGACTTCACATTCCAGGAAGTCTGGCTCTAGGTGAGTGATCACATGATCATGATTATCTTAGTCATAAAGATCTTTTTTGTACAGTTCTTCTGTGTATTAGGAGAGAGCAAATCAATGCAAACAACACTATAACCAGATCTGACTCTTGTCTGCAATGGAGTTGGAGAGCAACATTAATAATATAAACATCAGCAATATCATTATATTACAATATTACATAATGTTATATAATGTATAATATAATTATAGGGCTTCCCTAGTGGCTCAGATGGTAAAGAATATGCCTGCAAAATGGGAAACCTGGGTTCTATCCCTGGGTTGGGAAGATCTCCTGGAGGAGGGCATGGCAACCCACTGCAGTATTCTTGTCTGGAAAATCCCCAAAGACAGAGAAGCCTGAGTGACAAGCACAGCACAGTATAATTTTAATTACATAATATATCTTATAAAATATTATAACAATATTTTCAGCAGCAACAATATCACAGATCAGAGGAGAAATGACTTTTCTGGGCTAGATTTGTGCAGCAGGTGACGCTGAAGAAACACCTCAGACGATGGGAAGATATCCAAGCAGGCATAGAGACAGTCCTGCACTGAACCTGCTCATGGATTAATGCCTGGGATTTAACTTCCCTGTGGAATCTTTGTGTAACTTACAAGTCAAGTAACTTACAGTCAAAGCTGTGAGTTTCCTGGTAGTCATGTACAAATATGAGAGTTGGACCGTCAAGAAGGTTGAGTGCCGAAGAAATGATGAATTGATGCTTTTGAACTGCGGTGCTGGAGAAAACTCTTGAGAGTCCCTTGGACTGCAAGGAGATCAAATCAGTCAAACCTAAAGAAAATAAACCCTGAATATTCATTGCAAGGACTGTTGCTGAAGTTGAAGCTCCAATACTTTGGATGCCTGATGCAAAGAGCCAACTTATTGGAAAAGACCTTGATGCTGGGAAGAATTGAAGACAAAAGCAGAAGGGGCAGCAGAAGATGAGATGGTTGGATGGCATCACTGACTCAATGGACATGAATTTGAGCAAACAGCAGGAGATAGTGGAGGATAGAGAAGCCTGGTGTGCTACAGTCCATGGAGTCACAAAGAGTCGGACACACTTAGCAACTAAATAACAACAAGTAGTTCAGACTGCAGAAATCGTTGAAGGAAATCATTTAAATTGCTTCTCTAGATGGTGTGCATTGGAATCACATGGGATGAATGTTAGAATTTAAATCCTTAGGTTCAGCTCAGGGATTCTGAGTTAGGATATATCGGATGGGGCATGAAGACCTGGCCCTGTAACCAAGGCAACCTACTGGTTCTGCTGCAAATGCTTGGAGGCCACACTTTGAGAAACGCTGCACTGGGATGTATCAGCCAGGGAGAGTTTTATCGGGACAGTGGCATCTAGGAAATTATATATTAGAAAATATAAACAGTCAGCAGCTTACTTACAATTACAGTGATGGATAAATGGCATACTACGAAATGCATTTTTATGAAATGAAAATGAAAATTCCTATGAATATTCATAGGATTCCCTGGTTGGCTCAGTGGTAAAAAAAACTATCTGCCAATGCAGGAGAAGCAAGTTTGATCCCTGGGTAGGGAAGATCCCCTGGAGGAGGTAATGGCAACCCATTCTAGTATCCTTGCCTAGGAGTTCCCAGAGACAGAGGAGCCTGGCGGGCTACAGTCCATGGGTTCCCAAAGAGTCAGACAAGACAGCGACTAAACAACAACGGCATGAATATCCTATTTAGAGTCTTCAGATGGCTTGTGTGCCTCTTGTTCTCCTTTAGCATTATTTCCTCTCATTTCTCTCTCACTCTCACATTTTCTCTCTCTAGTTTCTCCTTGTCACTTGCTCAACTCTGATTTCTCTTTCACTTTCACTACGTTCCTTTCCCTGTCCCTGACGCTCTCACCTTCCAGGTTTCACCTATTTTTCCATTCTGTTGTCTAATTTCTGCCTGTCCCTTTGTCATTGCAGAACCCACTTTACAGAGTTGATTTCATTGCTGATTTGTTTGTAGGTTTCCCTTGGTGCTGAACTGTGTCGAATACATTTTTGTATCTATTGAAATGATCACATACTTCTTTATTCTACTAACATGTTGCATAGTGCTGACTGATTTCTTGATGTTAAACCAACCTTGCATTTCTTTGATAAATCTCATTTACCCATGACATTGTGAGTTTCTATACTTAATTTGGCAATATTTTGTTAAATTTGTGGTAGCTGTACAAAATGAATATTTTGGTTCTCGTAGTGACTTAGTCTAGTTTTTATACAAGATAATTCTGGCTTCATAAAATTAGGTGGGAAGTGTTTCCTCCTCCTTTTTTATAATGAAAGAAATTTTGTTGCACAGCAATTATTTCTTCCTTAAATTTTGGATGGAATTCACCAAGATGCCATCTGGTCAAGCATTTTTCTTTTTCAGAAGATTTTTAATTATGAATACAATTTCTTTAATTAATAAAAGTCTACTTAGTTTTTCTATTTCTACTTAGGTTACTTTTTTAAAAAATTAGTGTCCTTGAAGGAATTTTTTGCATTTTATTTAATTTGTTAATTTAACATAAATTGTTCATACTAATTCTGTATTATTTTTTACCTTCTGTAGTATCTTTGGTAATGTCCTTACACATGGCTAAGTTCATGTGGTCCAGTGGTCTACCCAGAATAAACCACAGCTTGTTCTGTGTGGACTTTAAAAAGGTTTTGCTTATTATTTATTTAAAATAATTATTAAAATTATTTAAAACAATTTTGAGATGCATTCTTATTTCACAAATGTTAAGCTACCTTTTTTTATAATCAAAGAAATTGGAGTATTATGAAAGATAGAGGGAAAACATGAAAATAAGAAAGATATAGTTATATTCATAAATACAAAAGAAACCCAAATAAAATAGTAAATAACATAGACTGATGGATATCCACACATCTTTTTTTTTTCTTCCATGTTTTGCTAGAATAAATGCATTATTTGTACAATAAAATGTATTTAAGCAAATGGTACTGAAACAGCTGGAAATATGGGGGAGGAAATTTAATCCTATCTTGAACTGAATACAAACTTAAGTATAACTGGCTAAAAAAGAACTAAAACCACAGAGAATACAATGCTTTGACCACTAGAATCAAGAGAAAGATTTAAGTTGTGAAGTTTTGTGCATATCGAAGACTGGGACTTGGGAAGTCGGGAATGACTTTCTCTGAATAAGTGTGGGTGTTAAGTGGATAGTAGAAGAGAGGAACATTCTGAGCACAGCAAACAGCAAACACGAATGTACAGACACACAGTATTGCCTGGTTATTTCTTTGTGTTGAAGTGGAGTGTGTGGTTATTCAGCCAGTTATTGAGAGTTTACAATGGCTGAGCACTGTCGTAAATGATTCACATACATCACCTTGTTTAAGCATAGGATTCACCCTTATTTCTTGGTTATTGCTTAATCATCGACCTACCTAAACCATCCCCTAAGAAAGTCTAGAGACTGATGCCGATTCCCAACAAGTCTTTATTACAGTTTCCTTGAAAGACATGAGATGCTTTTTTTTATTTCTCTATATAGATAGATTGGAGAAGGCAATGGCACCCCACTCCAGTACTCTTGCCTGGAAAATCCCATGGATGGAAGAGCCTGGTAGGCTGCAGTCCATGGGGTCGCTAAGAGTCGGGCATGACTGAGCGATTTCTCTTTCACTTTTCACTTTCATGCATTGGAGAAGGAAATGGCAACCCACTCCAGTATTCTTGCCTGCAGAATCCCAGGGATGGGGGAGCCTGGTGGGCTTCCATCTATGGGGTCGCACAGAGTCGGAGATGACTGAAGTGACTTAGCAGCAGCAGCGTATAGATAGATATATAGATGTATAGGTAGGTAGATGTATAGAACTTTCCTAGATTCTTATTTTATATTATGAAGAGAGAATTACATAAATCATTGAATTTGACCATATTTATGACTTGACTCTGCTAGTCATTTTTATATCTCATGTCACGGTCCCCTCTTTACGTTATCAGCCATCAAATTTAAAAAATGAAAATAAAAAAAAGCAAAGAAGACTTTTCAGATCTTTTGTGATTAATTGGAAAAGAAACACTGAAGCAGAGAACAAGACTAGCATGTGTTTGTGCCAAAGAAACAGAAGCTGCAGTGCCCCCAGCCATGCCTACCAGACGCAGCCAACACTCAACCCACTGGAATATTAGCGTCCCATCCAAGTCTGTCCCCAGGTCTCACTCAAGGTCACTATGCCAGGCTCACGTCTGTCCTCTACCCATAACCCCCAGGAGCTGCTATCAAACCTCCTCCAGTGGAGAGACTGTCCAGGTGCATCTTGGGAAAGCAAGATGAAGTTTGGCAAGGAGAGTCTTCACCCACATAGAGGTTCTGGCCTCAGACTGGAGCCTTTACAACAGGCCATCTGTCTCGAGTTGTCAATCCCTAAACTCTTCAGGGATCAGAGAAATGGGCTGCTTCGTTCTGAGTCTTATGCTAATGTGTCTTCTGACACAGGGTTTGTAAGAGCAGAGAAAAATACAATGTAATATTAACAATGGCAAGCCTCTGGTGACAGGCTTTGTAAATTGTTTTCTGTATCTGCTTAGAAAAAATTTAAATCTGTTTTAAGCTATGAATACCGTACAGTTTCTGTCCTCTTTATTTCTGTCCCATTTATTTTATTACTTATCACATGTACATTCACTTATCACTTTAAAACTTTGAAACTTTGTCTTCATGATTTTACTTCAAAATATCATTAAAAAATTATATGACTTGACTCTGGGCAAGCTTAGTACCATCCACAGTATTATTGAAATCTGTGACCTTGTTGGGGACATTGTCACATGCCTGTTTTCACTGCATTAAAAGGTCTGTAAAGTAAATATGCCATAAAAGAGAAGCTTGCTTGCCAACCAGTATTCCAGAATACTTTGTATCCATGAACAATGAAGTGATGTTAAGGGGACCATTTTCTTCTCTGCTGTGCACAGGAACATTGCCAGGTTGCTGTATATTATGAGGCTTGTGGCTAAGACAAAACAGCACATGGTTTAGATACTATGACACATAGGTTGTTACAATATGCAATTTAAAACTAACATTGACAATAATTCAATAACCTGTCCTGTGTGAAAATATAAAAATATACTTTCTATCTTCAAGAAATGCATAAATAACTTTCTAGGAAACATTGGACAGTCCCCCAAAAATATACACTTAAAATACTATGTGATTCAACCTGATTGTAAGGTAAATCTAATCTTTCATGTTTGTCCCTATTTCAGTGAATTTGTTACTTTCCTGTTTCAAAGTTTTGTTTTGTTTTATATTAAAAAAATCTAAAGCATTTTCTCTCAGTAGTTTTGATTTCTACTACTATTGTGGGGCTTCCCTCATAGCACAGTTGGTAAAGAATCTGCCTGCAATGCAGAAACCCAGGTTCAATTCCTGAGTTGGGAAGATCCTCTGGAGAAGGAAATGGCAACCCGCTCCAGTATTCCCGCCTGGAGAATCCCATGGACAGAGGAGCCTGGCAGGCTACAGCCCACAGAATCGCAAGAGTTGACACTACTTAGCGACTAAACCACCACCACCACCACTATTGCGTCATAGGAAAATGACCTCTGAGCAGAATTTTCATAAGCTCAGTAAAGTTACATATTTGAATTAAATTTTCCTCTGTTCTTATTGCAGATTCTAAATCCTCTAAACAGATTTCCAAGAAAGAAAAGAGCAAAAGAGATAGATATAGAGAACTCGTGGTATAAAAAGAGGAGAGAGAAAGAAGGAAAAACAAAGGTTAGAAAGAAACAAAAGGAAAGAAAAAAGATGAGAATAGAGCAGAAAAGAAGTTGCATGGTGCAACCAATGATAAAGATGCTTCAAGCACTGACGAATTCATAGCCTACTTTTTTGTCTCCAATCTGAAATATAAGGCACACAATAAATTATTATGCTTTTGAACTGTGGTGTTGGAGAAGACTATTGACAGTCCCTTGGTCTGCAAGGAGATCCAACCAGTCCATCCTAAAGGAAATCAGTCCTGAATATTCATTGGAAGGACTGATGCTGAAGCAGAAATTCCAATACTTTGGCCACCTGATGCAAAGAACTGACTCATTTGAAAGACCCTGATGCTGGGAGGGATTGGGGGAAGGAGGGGAAGGGGACGACAGAAGATGAGATGGCTGGATGGCCTCACCGACTCAATGGACATGAGTTTGCACAAGCTCTGGGAGTTGGCGATGGACAGGAAGGCCTGGCGTTCTGTGGTTCATGGGGTCACAAAGAGTTGGACACGACTGAGCGGCTGAACTGAACTGAAATAAATTATCCTAGAAATAAAGACAGATCCTTTTTTTATAAATTCTCTAATCTCTTCAATTATCTGTACAGTTTGATTTTCCAAAACTACTGGATCCCCCAAATCACTTCACTTATCAACTCTACAGGAGGTTAAAAAATCTTTCCAGCACCAAAAGACATCATCCTCATCTTCAAAGAAGACCAGAGAAACCATTTTCCCACCATCTTAATGAGCTGAAGGACCGCAAGGTTAGAGCCAACAGAATCACCTCCAGACTTCAGGTAAGCCTTCCCAAAGATAAATAGTTGGTGAACCAGCAGTCTGAGATGACTAAGACTGACACTCATCCTAAAAATCAGTCTTGGTGATTCTGTCCCGACAGCATTTGATGGAAATTTGATCTGAATGTCATCCCTTTACCTTCAAATTTTCTAACTCATTTTAAAAATTTATTTTTAATTAATTAATTCATTTTAATCAGAGGACAATTACTTTGCAATCTTGTGATGGTTTTTACCATTCATCAGCATGAATCTGCCATAGGTGTACAGGTGTCCCCTGCATCCTGAAGCCCCTCCCACCTTCCTCTCCACCCCATGCCTCCAGGTTGTTTAACACAGTTTCAGTTATACCGTCTGAATGCTTGCCCTTGTCTGAATGCTTGCCCTTGTCTGCATGCTTGCCCTTGTACCACCAAATTTCCTGGAATATGGGCCACACACTTAAACTCAGGGCTTCCCTGGTGGCTCAGACGGTAAACAGACTGCCTGCAATGCAAGAGACCCGAGTTCAATCCCTGGGTCAGGAAGATCCCCTGCAGAAGGGAGTGGCTACCCACTCCAGTATTCTTGCCTAGAGAATTCCATGGACAGGGGAGGCTGGTGAGCTACAGTCTATGGGGTTACAAGAAGACAGACACAACTGAACAACACTCACTCACTCACTTAACCAGAGCTTTACCTCTGTATATTATTATTATTAGTTTAATTTTTTTCCAGTGACCATCATGGCCCCATGGTTCCCTCTAAAGTAAAAGTTGCACTTACCTTTTCTGTTTACCCTTTGTTGTTGATTCAGCACCTACTGGGTAAGAGAAACTGTTGTATCTATAGGAGACACAGAGATAAGTAAAGTCCCTGACTTTAGGGAATTCACAATTCAGTGAGGATGTGGGGCATACCTAAGTGCCAAATGCATGTTATGCCTATTGGTGTTCGGAGAAAGAATAACCATGTCTAAGGTAGCTATGCATGGGAGCTGGTAACTCTAAGACATCATATTGATCACAGATTTTAATCTCACTAATGACATATTTCCATACATTTTTTTTCATGTTTCTTTACTAGTGTTTCAGAAATAGCTCAGCATATGTCCCCTATCTAAAAGTTTACTTGAGATATCCATCATATGCAAGTTTCATCTTCTAAAAAAGACCATAATAATAGCTGCTCAGTACAAGCTGGCATTTACTCCTTAGTCAATCCAGCTTCTTTATTGTGTAAAGAAACTCAAAGTCAAGGAGTTTAAATTCAGTCCTGTATGGCCAAAGAATGCCAGGAAACTAGCTAAAGAATATTTCCCTTAACATATCAAATTTACCAACAGTTTTTGCTTCTTCCCACCTCCAAATTTATTTTTAAAACATTGTGCAAGTACAGTGATTTATTGTACACAAAGGTGTAGCATAAACTGTGAAGAGCCAAATCAACTGTGTGATTCAATGGGATTATAATGTACAGAAAAACTAATTAAAGCCAAGGGAACCAAAAACAAGCAGTATAAGGAAACAGCTTCCCCAGAGTCAGAGCGGCAAAGACACTATTGATACTTTATATTTGGGCTTTTTTTTCTTTTTTTTTTTTTTTTTGCTGTTATTTTCCTCTTATAAAAGAAGGCTTATTTAATGCTATTTCAGCCCTTGCAGGGTTTATAAACCAGGGAAATGCAGATCTTTTATGGGGAGTAGAAAGTAGATGCATAGAAGAAAGATTTGAACAGTGTGCCACCAACCCTAACATGCACCATTTGTAATGAATTGCCTGCAGGGTCTCAATATGTTGCTGAGAAATGTGGACAAGACAGATAGCAGTAGGTCCTAATTTAAAGCAAGTGTAAGTTTAAGACAAAGCCCCTGAATTGTGGCAACCTTATTCCAACAAAATGCATTATTTTGGTGGAGATAGTTGTACTATCTCAAGATTTCAGTTGTGGTAAACTATTGCATTTGATTTCTCTGTTTTTGTTTTTTTTTTTTTATAGAATCAAAAGTTTGAACAAGGTACCCAATAAGGGACAAACTCATCTCTAAAACTGATCATGAAACATCAATCCTGCAGCTAAGTTATTCTCTCTTTTGGTATCTTGATGATACTTAAACACAGCCTTCAGTTCAGTTCAGTTCAGTTGCTCAGTCGTGTCCGACTCTTTGCGACCCCATGAACTGCAACACGCCAGGCCTCCCTGTCCACCACCAACTCCCCGAGTTCACTCAAACTCACATCCATCGAGTCGATGATGCCATTCAGCCATCTCATCCTCTGTCGTCCCCTTCTCCTCCTGCCCCCAATCCCTCCCAGCATCAGAGTCTTTTCCAATGAGTCAATTCTTCACATGAGGTGGCCAAAGTATTGGAGTTTCAGCTTTAGCATCATTTCTTCCAAAGAACACCTAGGACTGATCTCCTTTAGAATGGACTGGTTGGATCTCCTTGCAGTCCAAGGAACTCTCCAAGTCTTCTTCAACACCACAGTTCAAAAGCATAATTCTTTGGCGCTCAGCTTTCTTCACAATCCAACTCTCACATCCATACATGACTACTGTAAAAACCATAGCCTTGACTAGATGGACCTTTGTTGGCAAAGTAATGTCTCTGCTTTTGAATATGCTGTCTAGGTTGGTCATAACTTTCCTTCCAAGGAGCAAGCATCTTTTAATTTCATGGCTGCAATCACCATCTGCAGTGATTTTCACAGCCTTGGTGAATGGGAAACAACCATGGACTCTTCATGGGGTGCTTTTAGAAAATTTTATTCTGTTTTTTATAGAACATGCACAAGCTTTAGGTTCTGCAAACAACTGACCTGCCTCCACTCTAAAGCTGGACTTTTATTTCCTTACATTGATTTCTTGATCTTAACTCTTTAAAGAGCCTTGAATGTTTTTAAGTAGCTGAAGTCCTTGCCTGCCCCTCTTTTTGTGAAAATCAGGCTGATTTCACATTCATTCCAACTCCATCAACTTTAAGACACCTCCTCTCTGGAGTAGCTCACAGCCTTGCACATGTGGTCTCCCCTTTGCTATTTCATCTCCTCTCATTTCTTTTCATCTCCTGGTCATAAGAAAGTGATATCCTCTCCTTGGAATTTCTGAATTTCCTGTTTAATAAGAGCTTGTAGTTTCCAACCATCACTATAAATTTCTATCATTATTGTTTACCAGTTCTGCAACCTGGATTCTCTCAGTGCAGTCATAGTAATAGTTTAAACCACTATCAACATGGATCACATATAATTATACATGAATATATTCACAGAACTGTATGCATGCCTATAATTTCATATGGGTTCTGCAGATATTCCTGGGGTTTTGTTATATATTCCTCGGTTCTGCTGACATTCCTGCTTTTTCTGTATTAAGATGTGCCATCTTAATACATCATGATGTACAATCAGAGCTTAAAGGAAATACCATCATCTCTAATGAAAAGTGAAAGTTGCTCAGCTGTGTCCAACTTTTTGAAACCCCATGGACTGTAGCCCAGCAGGATCCTCTGTCCATGGAATTCTCTAGGCAAGAATACTGGAGTATGTAGCCATTCCCTTCTCCAGGGGATCTTTCCGACCAAGGGATTGAACACGGGTCTCCCGCATTGCAGGCAGATTCTTTACTGTCTGAACCACCAGGGAAGCCCCTGGAGAGAGTCAAAAAAACATTCTCAGACTTGGAAACAATCTTCTAAAAAGAGTGTTCTCCCAGAAGGATGAAGAAGATCTATTGTTGTTGGACACATTTTGTGTGACACATTTCTAAGGTCAATATCACAGACCTGGGTTGATTTTTTTTAAATATAAGTATACAATATTAATATAAGACCCCAGATTTCTTAAATAAAATGAACACATGCATGCCTTTGAAGATAGCTTTTCCCTGCCAGCTAGAGGAGGCTACAAGGCAAGCTTCAGCCTTATGAATAGAGCTGGGTAAAGATATCTTCCTGATTCACATGTACCACGCTATGTACGCACTTCTTTGTTTAACTATTCATTTCCATTTGTTCCTAATTTCTGCCTATAAACACAGGGTACATGGGATCTGATGGGAAACTTTGCTTCTGATCAACTACAAAGAAGTTTTCCAGCATCTGTTGAGCTCAGCTAGTAAGCACGATTTATAAAACAGTGAATGACTAACCCCTGTAACCATTTTAATGACCCTAAAATAAAGTGCTTAGAGCAACATCTGTCCGAGCAGCTGGGTTCTCTGCATGAGTGGGCAGAGCGACACACTGGGACAAATTCTGTTCTCCCTTTTGACAGAAACAATTGCAGCAGATCATTTTTATCGTAATCAATTTAGGTACAGTTTCTTGGAGACCATCTGTGTAGTGTTCATAGATTGTGCTTAAGAATTTAAATGTGTATATTTTTGGTCGCTTGATGTAGCATCTGCTAATGGCCACATAAGTTCCACTTTTTATGCAGAAAGCTGTTTCCTTGTAAAGGGATTAGTAGAATGACTACTTGATTTTATCCTTTTAACTACCCAGTAAGCTTCTGCCATTTGAATGGCATCCATCACAGAGTGTTAGAATAACACTCTGCGGAATAAATGGTTCAATACATTAAACCTGGAGTTAAAGTTGTAAGACAAAGATTTGGTAAAACATTTTGTGTTTCTGTCTTTAGAACATCAACACAGTTAATATGGTCGTGTATAAGCAACTATAACTAAGGAAAAGTAGCTTTTGATAATGCTTTTTCATCCATTTTTATCCAGTTTCTATTAACTTATGGCTTTACAGCTGTTAGTTAAATAATCACACTCAGAAATCGAATATCTAAAGCAACCGGCATTAACTTCAGCTTTGAGAATAATTTTGGAATCGTATTACAAGATAATTGCTTTTAAAATACTTGATGATAAAAATGGAATGTCTTTGGTGTAGAAATAAAGGATTTGCCTGAAAAAATGCTATCAACTATATTTTGGGGGTGGAGTACATTCTGTAATATAATTGAATCTTAATAACACATTTTAAGTAGAGAGATTCCTTGTCTTACTTGAGTTTTCCTAATGCATTTAGCAAATATGGCATTATCTGGATAATCAAAGATATCTGAGTATGTTAAGATATTCATGGTTTGAAAAGAAAGATTTTATTTTTCTCTAGTAACAGACATTTCTAGACTTTCCTCTATTCACGTTTTGAGAACCCACAAATCTAAGTGGTTAAGTAAATAAAGTAAAAATTCAAATTCTATGAGATTATAATACACAGAAGGTTACATCATTTTTATTTTCATAAATACTAAAGTAGAAGTTTAGGATCAGTGTGGGTTTTGCATTCATCCCTATAAACACACGTTTAGTGCATATTAGGTGGAAGAACTGAGGTTACAAGGTGCATGAGAAGTAGTCCTAAGTAGGAAGGGCTCCCTGGATTAGTGGGAAGGAACTGGAGTCATTTCCTCCATGTTCTCAAGATGCTATTATAGACATAACTCAATTTGGTACAAACCTTGAGTAGTTTGTTCAGCAATCAACCTGGTCAGTATCCATGTATTTCCCTATTGTTCCCCTGTGGTCACCAATCTCGTTTGTAAAAAAAGAGTAAGCAGTGAATTGCTTGTAATAGTATGCAGGTGAGTCTAATCATCAATCATTATTTAATAAATGGGTTGCATGGCTTTGAATTAGTTAATTGAGGCACTAATAAAATTTGAAATTAGAACTGCTTATAGAAATGTTTCATTGTTCATCACTGTCCCTGAAATTTGCAAATTGTTTACTCAAAAAGGCATGAGAATAGAAAAAGAAATACAGTGGTTATGCAAGTTTGCATTCATAATAAGCATACTAAAGGTGATGGGATAAATTTCCTAATGAAGTTTCTGCTGTAGATAATTCAAGAATATTTCAGGAACTGTATCAGCAAAATTAATTTATGATAACTTCTAAAAGTGGCAGGAGGTGAGATACTTAAAGCATGTGCCATTTTTGGCTCCCTAGTCTACAGAAGTTCTTTCTACCCTAACTATCAATCAGCTAAATTATCTTCAAACTTAATTAGATGAAAGAATTTGGTACTATGATTCTATGTGCTGGAAGATGTCCAGACTATTAGAAACGTCATTTCAATAATACCCTTTCATGCCATCTGTAAGAATCACACCAAACAGACTTAATGCAGATGAACATAATACAAAGCAGAACTTACAGCCAAAGAGAGGAACACACACACACACACACACACACACACACACACACACTCCTCAAGCCTCATATAGGTACAAAAATACACATATAAGTCATATAGAAGGTTGTGATGCAGAAGCAGAGGAGAAAATTGAAGACTTCCTCCATTTTGAGACCCACATTCCTCCAAAAACAGCTTTGTACATTAAGCTTCCAATTACCTACTTTTTTCCCTCTCAGACTGTCTCTTAGGATGGGGTCCTTTGGGAAAGCATATTTTTTCATTTAGATGTGTGTGTGTGTGTATACATGCCTGTGTCTATGTGGTTTTGAGAGTGTAATGTCAATACTCAGCCATAGGTTAATGAGGTTTTTCTTTTTTCAGGCACTTAAATCAGAGGTTGTTTTGTGTTTTTGTAGAAGATACATGCTGGTTACTCTCTCAGGCTTGATTATCCAGCATCTTTTAGGGTGCAGAAGGTGAAAAATATAATGTATATAATGTGTGTACACATGTACCAAGATTCCAAGATAAAAAGAGATGGCCACTGAGGAGGTTCAGGCTGAGGAATTCCAGGGAGGGAAAGATTCTTTTCTATTGGAGGATTGGAAAGTTTTCTTATGAAAGTGGTGGCATTTTGGGAAGTCTTCCCTTGGCAAAGTACCGTTTTATTTGAGATATGCATGCTGGGTAATTTTGGAATTGCAGGTTAACAGAAAAATACAAGCAAAAGCTCATAGTGTTTTATCTTCTTGCCTGAATTTCAAGATCCCTTGGGATGGCCATGTTCATGACTTTTAACTGCTCATGACAAAGCACCAAATAGATTCAGGGAAAGTGAAAGTGAAAGTCATTCAGTCGTGTCTAGCTCTTTGCAACCCCATGGACTATACAGTCCGTGGAATTCTCCAGGCCAGAATACTGGAGTGAGTAGCCTTTCCCTTCTCCAGAGGATCTTCCCAACCCAGGGATCGAACCCAGCTCTCCCACATAGCAGGCAGATTCTTTACCAACTGAGCCACAAGGGAAGCCCAAGAATACTGGAATGGGTAGCCTATCCCTTCTCCAGCAGATCTTCCCGACCCAGGAATCAAACTGGGGTCTCCTGCATTGCAGGCAGATTCTTTACCAACTGAGCTATGAAGGAAGCTAGACTCAGGGGGTACAGTCCAACTAGAGGTCCACTGTGGGCTAGACCCACCAGATTCCTTGCTGTGCAGGGTTTGGTTTAATTCACATTGTACAAGGCTGCTGCTGCTGCTGCTCCTAAGTCATTTCAGTCGTGTCCGACTCTGTGCGACCCCATAGATGGCAGCCCACCAGGCTCCCCCATCCCTGGAATTCTCCAGGCAAGAACACTGGAATGGGTTGCCATTTCCTTCTCCAGTGCATGAAAGTGAAAAGTGAAACTGAAAGTGACCCCATGGACTGCAGCCTATCAGGCTCCTCCATCCCTGGGATTTTCCAGGCAAGAGTACTGAAGTGGGGTGCCATTGCCTTCTCCTTGTACAAGGCAGTGGTCCTCAAAGTGCAATTCTCGGATAAGCAACATCAACAACACCTGGGAATTTTTTAGAAATGCAAATCTCTGGGCCTCACATTTGAGGATCCTAGCATGAAGCAAGGATAATTAAACCTACCTTGAGCTGGTGGCACTTCTCCACTTGAGCTTTCTTCCTGGTGAAGTACTCAGCTGGGTTTTTCAGTCTTTCTTGTGATTCTGCAGAGAACTTTGGTAGGTGTTCATCAATGACTTTATTTTTAGGGAACTTTTGGTAGTTACTCTTGCTAATGATTTGTCTGCTTCTTTGCTTTACAAAGTCACACACAGTTGAATCCTGTGGGCTCATTCATGCCTGGAGGCCAGCAGCCCCTTTGTTGCTCTTCTGAGCTCTTCACACACCAAACTTCAAGTACAACAGGGTAGGAGAGAGGGGTGTCTGGGACGGTCATTCCCAAGCAGATGTGACTCACAGGTTCTTTTCAGAATATGTGGATCATGAAAACCCTTTACAGTCATACCTCTTCAAGTCATCTACGGGGTCCTTGGTTTCATCTCTAAGTCATGTCCAACTCTTTGCTACCCCATGGACTCTTCTGTCCATGGAATATCCCAGGCAAGAAGATCAAGAAAACTGGATCCTTCTCCAGAGGATCCTTAGAAGATGGTTGCTTTGTGTGGTGTAGTTGGGTGAGATCAGTGGCTCTTTCAGTCCTGTTAGAGACCAAAGGATGTATTTATGCAGCTGTACATTGATCTGAAGACTACTTTTTTAATTAATTTTTTTACTGAAGATAATTGCTTTAAAGACTTTTGTTCTTCTCTGTCAAACCTCAACATGAATCAACCATAGGTATACATATATCCCCTCCCTTTTGAACCTCTCTCCCATCTCCCTCCCCATCCCTTCCCTCTAGGTTGATACAGAGCCCCTGCTTGAGTTCCCTGAGATATACAGCAAATTCCCATTGGCTATCTATTTTACACATGGTAATGTAAGTTTCCATGTTACTTTTTTCATACATCTCACCCTCTCCTTCCTTCTCCCCATGTCCATAAGTCTATTCTCTGTGTCTGTTTCTCCATTGCTGCCCTGTAAATAAATTCTTCAGTACCATTTTTCTAGATTCCATATATATGTGTTAGAATATGATATTTATCTTTCTCTTTCTGACTTTCTTCACTCTGTATAATAGGTTCTAGGTTCATCTACCTCATTAGAACTGACACAAATGTGTTCCTTTTTATGGCTGAGTAAATTCTTTATCTTTTTAAATTCTATATATTTATCTTAACAAATTCTTTATCTATTCATCTGTTGATGAACATCTAGTTTGCTTCCATGTTCTAGCTGTTGTAAACAGTGCTGCAATGAACAATGAAATACATGTGTCTTTTTCAATTTTGGTTTCCTTGGGGTATATGCATAGGTTGGATTGCTGGGTCATATGGTGGTTTTATTACGAGTTTTTTAAGGAATCTCCATACTGTCTTCCATAGTGGCTGTATCAATTTACATTCTCACTGACAGTGAAAGAGGGTTCCCTTTTCTCCACACCCTCTCCAGCATTTACTGTTTGTAGACATTTTGAAGATTGCCGTTCTGACCTTATTGCCATGATCTTTGTTTTCTGAATGTTGAGTTTTAAGCCAACTTTTTCGCCAACATCCACTGGTTCATTAAAAAAGCAAGAGAGTTCCAGAAAAACATCTATTTCTGCTTTATTGACTATGTCAAAGCCTTTGTCTGTGTGGATGACAATAAACTGGAAAATTCTGAAAGAGATGGGAATACCAGACCACCTGACCTGCCTTTTGAGAAACCTGTATGCAGGTCAGGAAGCAACAGTTAGAACTGGACATGGAACAACAGACTGGTTCCAAATAGGAAAAGGACTACATCAAGGCTGTATATTGTCACTCTGCTTATTTAACTTCTATGCAGAGTACATCATGAGAAACTCTGGGCTGGAAGAAGCACAAGCTGGAATCAAGATTGCTGGGAGAAATATCAATCACCTTAGATATGCAGATGACACCACCCTTATGGCAGAAAGTGAAGAACTAAAAAGCCTCTTGATGAAAGTGAAAGAGAAGAGTGGAAAAGTTTGCTTAAAGCTCAACATTCAGAAAATGAAGATCATGGCATCTGGTCCTATCACTTCATGGGAAATAGATGGAGGAACAGTGGAAACAGTGTCAGACTTTATTTTTCTGGGCTCCAAAATCACTGCAGATGGTGACTGCAGCCATGAAATTAAGAGATGCTTACTCCTTGGAAGAAAAGTTATGACCAACCTAGATAGCATATTGAAAAGCAGAGACATTACTTTGCCAACAAAGGTCCGTCTAGTCAAGGCTATGGTTTTTCCAGTGGTCATGTATGGATGTGAGAGTTGGACTGTGAAGAAAGATATAGTGCTGAAGAATTGATGCTTTTGAACTGTGGTGTTTGAGAAGACTCTTGAGAATCCCTTGGACTGCAAGGAGATCCAACCTGTCCATTCTAAAGGAGATCAGCCCTGGGTGCTCTTTGGAAGGAATGATGCTGAAACTGAAACTCCAGTACTTTGGCCACCTCATGTGAAGAGTTGACTCATTGGAAAAAGACTCTGATGCTGGGAGGGATTGGGAGCAGGAGGAGAAGGGGACTACAGAGGATGAGATGGCTGGATGGCATCACCGACTCAGTGGATGTGAGTTTGAGTGAACTCCAGGAGATGGTGATGGACAGGGAGGCCTGGTGTGCTGCGATTCATGGGGTCACAGAGTTGGACATGACTGAGCGATTGAACTGAACTGAACTGATCTGAATTCTAACCGGTGTGAAGTGATATCTCATTGTAGTTTTGATTTGCATTTCTCTAATAATGATGTGAGGAACTGACTCATTACAAAAGACCCTGATGCTGAGAAAGACTGCAGACAGGAGGACAAGGGGATGGCAGAGGACAAGATGGTTGGATGGCATCACCAACTCAATGGACATGAGTTTGAGTAGGCTCTGGGAGTTGGTGGATGGACAGGGAAGTCTGGCGTTCGGCAGTCCATGGGATTGCAAAGGGTCAGACACGACTGAGTGACTGAACCAAACTGAAATGAATAATGAGCGATGTTGAGCATGTTTTCATGAGTTTGTTAGCCATCTGCTCATCTCCTTTGGAGAAATGCCTGTTTAGGTCTTTTCCCCACTTTTTGATTGGATTGTTTTTCTGGTATTGAGTTGTATGAGCTACTTGTATATTTTAGAAATTAATCCTTTGTCAGTTGTTTCATTTGCTATTATTTTCTCCCATTCTGAGGGTTGTCTTTTCACCTTGCTTATAGTTTCCTTTGCTGTGCAAAAGCTTTTAAGTTTAATCAGGTCCCACTTGTTTACTTTTGTTTTCATTTCTGCTACTCTAAGAGGTGGGTCATAGAGGATCTTACTTCGATTTGTCCTTGAAGTTTCTGTCTATGTTTTCCTCTAGGTGTTTTATAGTTTCTAGTCTTACATTTCAGTCTTTAATCCATTTTAAGTTTATCTTTGTGTATGGTATTAATACGGAGAAGGCAATGGCAACTCACTCCAGTGTTCTTGCCTGGAGAATCCCAGGGACGGAGGAGCCTGGTGGGCTGCTGTCTATGGGGTCGCACAGAGTCAGACATGACTGAAATGACTTAGCAGCAGCAGCAGCAACATGGTGTTAGTAAGTGTTCTGGTTTCATTCTTTTACATGTAGCTGTCTGTCCAGTTTCCCAGCAGTCTAAGGGCCCATTGCTCTCTCTATGGTTCTCCCACTGACCTCTGGTGCCCATGCCTTTTGGGAACAGCCCTAATCACCATGAATGCAAGTTACTGGTGGGATTTTAACTCCAGCTGAAATCAAAGAATCTTAGTGTTTCCACAGCCATCCTGGAGACTAGAAGGGGAGGGAAGTTCTCCAAGGTCACTGAGTGGGAAAGTGCATTTCAGAACTCCTGCCCAACATGCCATTCCTGCCAACAGAGGCTGTGCTGATAGTGACCAGTGAGGGATACAGTTGCTTCCAAGAGCAGGCTGGTGACAGCACTGAGCATGTCACGAGTGGGTTGGTGGCGGGGGGTGGGGGGAAGGTTGGGAGTGTCTGTCCACCTAAAGCAAGTGCCAACCAGTCATTGCCATATGAAAACCTGGGCCCAGTGTTGGTGGATCGGACTTTCTAATGTGAACACTCCCAATTTTTAGAAGTTGCCTCAAATGAAAAATGATCATGTGAGATAAACAAACATGTTTATAGGTCTGAAGGGGGCCATGGGCCACCAGTTTGAAAGCTCCACCGTTTCCAGTGAAGTCGTGCCCCACACTGATTTTTCTCATTTTTTTCTCAGTTCACTTAGTTTGAAGTCATCCCTTTTCCAGCCCTCCCGCCTAGAGCAACATCTGCTCTTATCTCTCTGACCTACTTTTGTTCCTGCCATTCTTTTGCCTGTTATGTATAATTGTCTCTCCCATATCCAGTTCAATTCAAATGTCTTTCAAGATTGAAGTCAAGTCACACCGCCACCATGCAGCCTTCCTTGGCAGCCCTAGCTAGCCAGGATGGCTGGCACCGTTAATGAGCAACGCATTTGGTGAACAAGCACATTTGGTGCTCAGCTAACAGTCTATGGTGGGTGGTGGGCATACTCATTTCTGGTCGATTCTAATTTGCCAGAATGGAGAATGGTGGAGGCGGTTAATGATGACTTATTCAAGGGCATGTTTTGAGTAATCAGCTTATAATTGATTTTTTTTTAAAGCTAGGAGGGGGATTATATTTACTTTTTTCCCACAAAGGAAAGATGAAGAGTATTTCATGGAATAGATGCTCCATGGATACACATAACCACCAGCAATCTGCTAGTCCACAGACTGCCAATGAGTGTGCATTTCTGCTACATCTCTTTACGTTTGGTAACTTACCATATTAAGGGTTCTTGTGAAGCATAGTGCATGCGTGAAATGGTCCAGAAAAAGGAAATGGGGTCATTATGGCCGACACTGTTGTTGATCTTCTCTCTGTGTCCAGATATTTGCTGATGACTATGGTCAGAGCAGACTTAGATGAACACAAATGGGGCATGGAAGGCTTGGCCTGTTCTGCGTGAGCGATGGGATGGGAGAACCATGACTGTATCAGCAGTCTTTGAAATATTTCCCTCCTTTCTGAGTCTCAGGATTCAGCCTAATTATAGAATACCAAAAGCTAAATAATAGTTACTGCACATAAATTTTTATCATGCTACTAAATGATCAAAAAAAAAATTAAAGAACATAAACATCCACATGTGTAAGGTAAAATACTGTGTATGTAGCCATTAAAAATGTTTTACAATCCCCATTGTACTAGCATGGAGGTTGAGTTCATTTTATACTAATAAAATAATTCATTTCTTTATCCTTTCAATTAAGCATATGTTTATTGAAATCTACCATATACAAGGCATCAAGATAAATGTATATAATTGACCTTGTGTATATGTAAAACATTATAAAATTTTGCTACTCTCATGAAGGTATCTTTTTTTGGTAATTAATTAATTTATTTTAATTGGAGGCTAATTACTTTACAGTATTGTAGTGGTTTTTGCCATACACTCACATGAATCAACCATGGCTGTACATGTGTCCCCTCATCCTGAACCACCCTCCCACCTCCCTCCCCATTCTCATGAGCTTTTGAAAATTTTCATCATGTTTTTCAAGTAGTTTTGAGGAATTACACTGGATATCTGCATGTATTTTTCATTTACTTTAACATTTCATGATACTTAAAATAGTTGGTTTTAGGTTTCTTCTGTAGGTTTTTTGTATGGGAAAGTTCCCCCTCAAGAAATAATTTGGCTTCTTGGATAATAAAAGGCAATATTTTTTATTTCTATTTAATGTGTGTTGTTTGACAAGAAATTGACAATGATATAATATAATTTGGGGAACAAAGGGTATTTTGTCTATCATCTGGTTATAATGGGAGTGTTTTACTATTATTCAGTTTTAATGGTGAGAAAACAGAGAAGTGTGGACAAATTTAGGAAATATTTTGGAGGTGGATTCTATAGGATATGTGGATAGTTCTGATGGCTCAGGGAATCACTTCTAAGTGTATATCTTGAGCAACTCTCTAAATGGTGAAAAAGTTTGAGATATCTTTAGGACACCCAAGATAAAATATCAAGGAAGCAGTTGGCTTTATAAGTATGAGTGAATGAAAATCGTTCAGTCGAGTCCTACTCTTTGCGACACCATGGACAATAGAGTCCATGGAATTCTCTAGGCCAGAATACTGGAGTGGTTAGCCTTTCCCTTCTCCAGGGGATCTTCCCAACCCAGGGATTGTACCCAGGTCTCCTGCATTGCAGGCAGATTCTTTACCAATTGAGCCACCAGGGAAGCCGAGATTTGTAAATATAAATGTAGAGAATATCAGTTGATGTCACTAGTTCCATATCTGGTGCCTGAAACCTAAGGAATATGTGAGATGACATCTGCAAAGAATGTGACATGAACTATTAGACAAAAGGGAAAATAGGAAAGAGCACCAGAGTTTTCTAAAACTTAATACTTGGGAAGAACGGAGGGAAATGTGAAATTTCTCATTTATCTATCTAGCTATCTCTATATATATGTATATGAAAGTGAAAAGTGAAAGTGAAGTCTCTCAGTGGTGTCTGACTCTTGGCGACCCCATGGACTGTAGCCTACCAGGTTCCTCTGTCCATGGGATTTTCCAGGCAATAGTGCTGGAGTGGATTGCCATTTCCTTCTCCAGGGGATCTTCCCAACCCAGGGATCAAACCCAGGTCTCCCAAATTGTAGACAGATACTTTACTGTCTGAGCCACCAGGGAAGTCCATATATGTGTGTGTGTGTGTGTGTATATATATATATATATATATATATATATATATATATATTTATTTATTTATTTATTTATATTTATATTTACACATAGATTATATTGTAAAGATCATACATAATGTGTATCAGTTCAGTTCAGTTCAGTCGCTCAGTCGTGTCCGACTCTTTGCGACCCCATGAACCGCAGCACGCCAGGCCTCCCTGTCCATCACCAACTCCTGGAGTTCACTTAGACTCGTGTCCATCGAGTCAGTGATGCCATCCAGCCATCTCATCCTCTGTCATCCCCTTCTCCTCCTGCCCCCAATCCCTCCCAGCATCAAAGTCTTTTCCAATGAGTCAACTCTTCGCATGAGGTGGCCAAAGTACTGGAGTTTCAGCTTCAGCATCAATCCTTCCAATGAACACCCAGGACTGATCTCCTTCAGAATGGACTGGTTGGATCTCCTTGCAGTCCAAGGGACTCTCAAGAGTCTTCTCCAACACCACAGTTCATGAATTCTTCAGTCCTTAGCCTTCTTCACAGTCCAATTCTCACATCCATACATGACCACTGGAAAAACCATTAGTACTAGTCAAAAACTAGTATTGACTAGATGGACCTTAGTCAGCAAAGTAATGTCTCTGCTTTTGAATATGCTATCTAGGTTGGTCATAACTTTTCTTCCAAGGAGTAAGTATCTTTTAATTTCATGGCTGCAGTCACTATCTGCAGTGATTTTGGAGCCCAGAAAAATAAAGTCTGACACTGTTTCACTGTTTCTCCATCTATTTTCCATGAAGTGATGGGACCAGATGCCATGATTTTCGTTTTCTGAATGTTGACCTTTAAGCCAACTTTTTCACTCTCCTCTTTCACTTTCATCAAGAGGCTTTTTAGTTCCTCTTCACTTTCTGCCATGAGGGTGGTGTCATCTGCATATCTGAGGTTATTGATATTTCTCCCGGCAATCTTGATTCCAGCTTGTGTTTCTTCCAGTCCAGCGTTTCTCATGATGTTCTCTGCATATAAGTTAAATATGCAGGGTAACATATATACCCCTTTATACATTACTCTAATGGTGCATACCTCTCATTATTTTCTCTTTTTCTTTTTACATGTCTATGTTTGTACTAGAATGTAACTCAGTGGATGGCATCTTTCCTACCACTATATTCACAGTGTTGGTTAGTTAGTTGGATGCTGAATAACTGATGGATAAATGATTGAGTTAATGAATAAAAGAGAGTACTATATAAAGCCCTAGGAAGTATTATTTGTTAGTGCTATGGACTACATTTTTGTTTTCCTCTTAAGTTCATGCATTGAAAGCCTAACCAACAATGTGATTACGTTTAGAGTTGGAACCTTTGGGAAGTATTAGGTTATGAGAATAAAGCTTATGAGTAAGTTAATTCTCTCATTAAAAAATGAGGAGATAAGGGGTCTCTCTCTCTCTCTTTATTTCTCTGCTTTCTACTGTGTGAAAATGCAAGAAGAAGATGGTCATCTGCAAACCAGAATGTGAGTCCTACGTAAAGACAAAATTTACAGATGCTTTGATCTTGGACTTTCCAGCCTTCAGAACTGTGAGAAGTAACTTTTTGAAATCTAAATCACCCATTCTATTATATTTTTATTACAGTATCCTGGACTGATTAAGTTCAGTTCAGTTCAGTCGCTCAGTCATGTCCAACTCTCTGCGACCCCATGAATTACAGCATGCCAGGCCTCCCTGTCCATCACCAACTCCCGGAGTTCACTCAGATTCACGTCCATTGAGTCAGTGATGCCATCCAGCCATCTCATCCTCTGTCGTCCCCTTCTCCTCCTGCCCCCAATCCCTCCCAGCATCAAAGTCTTCTCCAATGAGTCAACTCTTCGCATGAGGTGGCCAAAGTACTGGAGTTTCAGCTTTAGCATCATTCCTTCTAAAGAAATCCCAGGACTGATCTCCTTTAGAATGGACTGGTTGGATCTCCTTGCAGTCCGAGGGACTCTCAAGAGTCTTCTCCAACACCACAGTTCAAAAGCATCAATTCTTCGGTGCTCAGCCTTCTTCACAGTCCAACTCTCACATCCATACATGACCACTGGAAAAACCATAGCCTGGACTAGATGGACCTTAGTCAGCAAAGTAATGTCTCTGCTTTTGAATATGCTATCTAGGTTGGTCATAACTTTTCTTCCAAGGAGTAAGCGTCTTTTAATTTCATGGCTGCAGTCACCATCTGCAGTGATTTTGGAGCCCAAAAAAGTAAAGTCTGACACTGTTACCACTGTTTCCCCATCTATTTCCTGTGAAGTGATCGGACCAGATGCCATGATCTTCGTTTTCTGAATGTTGAGCTTTAAGCCAACTTTTTCACTCTCCTCTTTCACTTTCATCAAAAGGTTTTTTAGTTCCTCTTCACTTTCTGCCATAAGGGTGGTGTCATCTGCATATCTGAGGTTATTGATATTTCTCCCAGCAATCTTGATTCCAGCTTGTGTTTCTTCCAGTCCAGCGTTTCTCATGATGTACTCTGCATATAAGTTAAATAAGCAGGGTGACAGTATACAGCCTTGACATACTCATTTTTAAGTAGTATATACCAACATCTTCTTGGACTTCCCAGGTTGTGCTAGTGGTAAAGAATCTGCCTGCAATGCAGGAAACACAGGAGATGTGGATCCGATCCTTGGGTCGGGAAGATCCCCTGGAGGAGGAAATGGCAACCCACTCCAGTATTCTTGTCTGGAAAATCACCATGTACAGAGGAGCCTGATGGGCTACAGTACGTGGGGTCACAGAGAGTTGGACACGACTGAGGTGATTTAGCATGCATGCATGCACTAAGACTTTCTTAACCAAGAAGTTATTTTCCTATAAATACAACCAGCATTCAACTTAAGAATAACCAGCACTGTGGTTTACTATATTTTATAATATAGATTAAATGATAAAGGCAATATGGTCACTTTACAGAAGAAATAAAACCATTTGGGGAAAATCATAATTTATTTAAAGAAGTATTGATAGAAATCCAAAGTTAGAAGATAATCTCCTTAATCTGATATAGCATAACAACTCAAAATATGTGTCAAATCTTACACACACTGGTAAAATTTTAAAACATTCTCATTTAAATCAAGATCAAAAGAAAGTTCTGATTTCATCACTAAAATTCAGTAGTCATAGCCAATGAAATGAAACCAGAAAATGCAAAAAGAGTTATTAGAAGAGACAAAATTATACTAATCCACAGACAAAATTATTTTCCACATAAAAAGTTTAGTAAAATTTAGAGATTATGAGAACTAAAATATAGAATACAGTAGGATATTGGGTGATATAGTCAATATAGGATACAGTCAATTTCTAAAATCAGTGTTTCAATTCACAATTCATAACTAATTATAAGTTATTATAGAGATTTAGGTATGACCTAAATCATATCCCTTATTACTATACAGTGGGAGTGAGAAATAGATTTAAGGGACTAGATCTGATAAACAGAGTGCCTGATGAACTGTGGATGGAAGTTCATGACACTGTACAGGAGACAGGAATCAAGACCATCCCCAAGAAAAACAAATGCAAGAAAGAAAACTGGCTGTCTGAGAAGGCATTACAAATAGCTGTGAAAGGAGGGAAGGAAAAAGCAAAGGAGAAAAGGAAAGATATACCCATTTGAATACAGAGTTCCAAAGAATAGCAAGGAGAAATAATAAAGCCTTGCTCAGTGATCAATGCAAAGAAATAGAGGAAAACAATCAATTGGAAAAATTAGAGATCTCTTTGAGAGTCAGGCACAACTGGGCGACTTCACTTTCACTTTTCACTTTCTTGCTTTGGAGAAGGAAATGGCAACCCACTCCAGTGTTCTTGCCTGGAGAATCCCAGGGACAGAGGAGCCTGGTGGGCTGCCGTCTATGGGGTCGCACAGAGTCGGACAAGACTGAAGCGACTTAGCAGCAGCAGCAGCATAGTACTTTGTTATAATATCTTACATAATTATTTTTTTAAAGTTGAGGTAACATTGTTTTTGAGGAGAAGGGGATGACAGAGGATGAGCTGGCTGGATGGCATCACCGACTCGACGGACATGAGTTTGAGTGGACTCCGGGAGTTGGTGATGGACAGGGAGGCCTGGCGTGCTGTGATTCATGGGGTCGCGAAGAGTTGGACACGACTAAGTGACTGAACTGAGCTGAACTGAACTGAATATTGTTTTTAGCATTATGTAATTTTCACATGTAAAACATACATATTTTGGGTTCTACATACATTATAGCCTGCTCACCACCAAAAGTTTAGCTTTTATTTGTCACCACACAGTAGTTTTCTTTACCCATTTTACCTTCCACATACCTTCTTTCCCTCTGTTAACCAGGAATCTGTTCTCTGTACCTATGTGTGTCGTTTTCCTTTATTTTAATTTGACTTGGTTTATGTATTTATTTCACCATACCTGGTGGCTCAGATGGTAAATAATCTGCCTACCACACAGGAGACCTGGATTCAACCCCTGGTTTGGGAAGATCCTGGGGAGAAGGGAATAACTACCCATTCCAGTATCCTGGCCTGGAGAATTCCATAAACTGTACAGTTGATGGGGTTGCAAAGAGTTGGATATGACTGAGTGACGTTCACTTTCACTTCCATTTATTTGTGTGGCACTAGCGGTAAAGACCACTTTTCCAGTTTCCCCCACAATCAGTCTTTCCCATCAGGAAGCTTCCATAAGCCTCTAATCCTTATCCATCAGAGGGCAGACAGAATGAAAAACACAGTCACAGAAAACTAACCAAACTGATCACAGGGATCACAGCTTGGTCTAACTCAAAGAAACTGTAAGCCGTGCCGTGTAGGGCCACCCAAGATGGATGGGTCATGGTGGAGAGTTCTGACAAAACATGGTCCATGGGAGAAGGGAATGGCAAACCACTTCAGTATTCTTGCCTTGAGAACCCCATGAACAGTATGAAAAGGCAAAAAGATATGACACTGAAACATAAACTCTCCAGGTCAGTAGGTGCCCAAAGTGCTACTGGAGAAGAGTGGAGAAATAACTCCACAAAGAATGAAGAGACAGAGCTAAGGCAAAAGCAAATCCCAGTTGTTTATATGATTGGTGAAAGAAGTGAAGTTCAATGCTGTAAGAACAATATTGCATAGGAACTTGGAATGTTAGGTCCATGATCAAGGTAAATTGGAAGTGGTCAAACAGGAGATGGCAAGAGTGAACATCGACATTATTGAAATCAGTGAATTAAAATGGACTGGAATGGGTGAATTTAACTCAGATGACCATCATATATATACTGTGGCAAGAATCCCTTAGAAGAAATGGAGTAGCCATCATAGTCGACAAGAGTCCAAAATGCAATACTTGGGTGCAATTTAAAAAATGACAGAATGATATCTCTTCATTTCCAAGGCCAACCATTCAATATGACAATAATGTAAGTCTATGCCCCAAACAGCAATGCTGAAGAAGCTGAAGTTGAACAGTTCTATGAAGACCTACAAGACCTAGATTATTGTGGTCTTGACTTGCATTTCTCTAATAATGAGTGACGTTGAGCATCTTTTCATGTGTTTGTTAGCCATCCGTATGTCTTCTTTGGAGAAATGTCTATTTAGTTCTTTGGCCCATTTTTTGATTGGATCGTTTATTTTTCTGGAATTGAGCTTCATAAGTTGCTTGTGTATTTTGGAGATTAGTTGTTTGTCAGTTGCTTCATTTGCTATTATTTTCTCCCATTCAGAAGGCTGTCTTTTCACCTTGCTTATAGTTTCCTTTGTTGTGCAGAAGCTTTTAATTTTAATTAGATCCCATTTGTTTATTTTTGCTTTTATTTCCAGTATTCTGGGAGGTGGATCATAGAGGATCCTGCTGTGATTTATGTCGGAGAGTGTTTTGCCTATGTTCTCCTCTAGGAGTTTTATAGTTTCTGGTCTTACGTTTAGATCTTTAATCCATTTTGAGTTTATTTTTGTGTGTGGTGTTAGAAAGTGATCTAGTTTCATTCTTTTACAAGTGGTTGACCAGTTTTCCCAGCACCACTTGTTAAAGAGATTCTCTTTACTCCATTGTATATTCTTGCCTCCTTTGTCAAAGATAAGGTGTCCATATGTGTGTGGATTTACCTCTGGACTTTCTATTTTGTTCCACTGATCTATATTTCTGTCTTTGTTCCAGTACCATACTGTCTTGATGACTGTGACAGCAGTCAGAATGCTGCGATCCAAAAGTCTGCAAGCAATAAATGCTGGAGAGGGTGTGGAGAAAAGGGAACCCTCCTACACTGTTGGTGGGAATGCAGACTAGTACAGCCACTATGGAAAACAGTGTGGAGATTCCTTAAAAAATTGCAAATAGAACTGCCTTATGACCCAGCAATCCCACTGCTGGGCATACACACCGAGGAAACCAGAATTGAAAGAGACACATGTACCCAAATGTTCATCGCAGCACTGTTTATAATAGCCAGGACATGGAAACAATCTAGATGTCCATCAGCAGATGAATGGATAAGAAAGCTGTGGTACATATACACAATGGAGTATTACTCAGCTATTAAAAAGAATACATTTGAATCAGTTCTGATGAGATGGATGAAACTGGAGCCGATTATACAGAATGAAGTAAGCCAGAAAGAAAAACACCAATACAGTATACTAACACATATATATGGAATTTAGAAAGATGGTAATGTTGACCCTGTATGCGAGACAGCAAAAGAGACACAGATGTGTAGAGCGGACTTTTGGACTCTGAGGGAGAGGGAGAGGGTGGGATGATTTGGGAGAATGGCATTGAAACATGTATACTATCATGTAAGAAACAAATCGCCAGTCTATGTTCAATGCAGGATGCAGGATGCTTGGGGCTGGTGCACGGGGATGATCCGGAGGGATGATGTGGGGTGGGAGGCGGGAGGGGGGTTCATGTTTGGGAGCTCATGTACACCCGTGGCGGATTCATGTCAATGTATGGCAAAACCAATATAGTATTGTAACACAAAATAAAGTAAAAATAAAATTTTTTTTAAAAGAAAAGACCTAGATTAACACCAAAAAAAAAAAAAAATGTCCTTTTAATTATTCAGGGGACTGGGATGCAAAAGTGGAAGTCAAGAAATACCTGGAGTAACAGGCAAACTTGGCCTTGGATTACAAAATGAAACAGGGCAAAGGCTAACAGAGTTTTGCCAAGAGAACACACTGGTCAAAGCAAACATCCCCTTCCAACAACACAAGAGAAGACTCTACACATGGACATCACCAGATGGTCAATAACGAAATCAGATTGATTATATTCTTTGCAGCCAAAGGTGGAGAAGCTCTATACAGTCAGCAGAAACAAGACCAGGAGCTGACTGTGGCTCAGATCATGAACTCCTTATTGCAAAATTCAGATTTAAATTGAAGAAAGTAGCTAAAACCACTAGACCATTCAGGTATGGCCTAAACAAAATCTCTTATGATTATGCAGTGGAAATGACAAATAGATTAAAGGGATTAGATCTGATAGAAAGAGACCCTGTAGAACTATGGGCAGAGATTCAGGACTTCTCTGATGGTTCACATGGAAAAAGCATCTGGCTACAATGCAGAAGACCAGGGCTCGATCCCTGGGTCAGGAAGGTCCCCTGGAGAAGGTGATGGCAACCCACTCCAGTGGTACTCTTGCCTGGAAAATTCCATGTATAGAGAAGTCTGGTAGGCCACAGTCCATGGGGTTGCAAATAGTTGGACACAACTGAGCAACTTCACTTGCTTTCTTTCATGACATTGTATAGGAGACAATAATCAAGATCATCCCCAAGAAAAAGAAATCCAAAAAGGTATAACGGTTTTCTGATGAGGGCTTACAAATTGCTGAGAAATGAAGAGAGGCTAAACGCAAAGGAGAAAGGAAAGATATACCCATTTGAATGCAGAGTTCCAAAGGATAGTAAGGAGAGATAAGAAAGGCTTCCTCAGAGATCAATGCAAAGAAATAGAGGAAAACAATAGAATTGGAAAGACTAGGGATCTCTTCAAGAAAATTAGAGATACCAAGGGAACATTTAATGCAAAGATGGGCCATTAAGGACAGAAAAGTTATGGACCTAACAAAAGCAGAAGATATTAAGAAGAGGTGGCAAGAATACACAGAAGAACCATACCAAAAAAAAAAAAAGTCTTGAACTGTACCAAAAAAAAAAAGTCTTCATGCCTCAGATAACCACAATGCTGTGATCACTCACCTACAGCCAGACTTCCTGGAATGTGACGTCAAGGGGGCCTTAGGAAGCATCACTACGAACAAAGCTAGTGGAGGTGATGGAATTCCAGCTGAGATACTTCAAATCCTGGAAGATGATGCTGTGAAAGTGCTGCACTCAATATGCCAGCAAATTTGGAAAACTCAGCAGTGGCCACAGGACTGGAAAATGTCAGTTTTCATTCCAATCCCAAAGAAAGGCAATGCCAAAGAATGCTCAAACTACCACACAATTGCACTCATCTCACGTGCTAGCAAAGTAATGCTCAAAATAATCCAAGTCAGGCTTCAACAGTACTTGAACTTCTAGATGCTCAAGCTGGATTTAGAAAATGCAGAGGAACCAAAGATCTAATTGCCAACATCCTTTGGATCATTGAAAAAGCAAGCGAGTTCCAACTACACCAAAGTCTTTGACTGTGTAGATCACAACAAACTGTGGAAAATTCTTAAAGAGATGGGAATACTAGACCACCTGACCTGCCTCCTGAGAAAACAGTATGAAAGTCAAAAGCAACCATTAGAATTGGACATGAAACAACAGACTGGTTCCATATTGGAAAAGGAGTATGTCAAGGCTACATATTTTCACCCTGCTTATTTAACTCATATACAAAGTACATCATGCGAAACCCTGGGCTGGATGAAACACAAGCTGGAATCAAGATGGCTGGGAGAAATATCAATAACCTCAGATATGCAGATGACACCACCCTTATGGCAGCAAGTGAAGAACTAAAGAGCCTCTTGATGAACGTGAAAGAGGAGAGTGAAAAAGCTGACTTACAACTCAACATTCAGAAAACGAAGATCATGGCATCTAGTCCCATCACTTCATGGCAAATAGATGGAAACAATGGAAACAGAGAGAGACTTTATTTTTTTTGGACCCCAAAATCACTGCAGATGGTAACTGCAGCCATGAAATTAAAAGATGCTTGCTCTTTGGAATAAAAGCTATTAAAAAGCAGAAACATTACTTTGCTGACAAACGTCCATCTAGTCAAAGTTATGGTTTTTGCAATAGTCCTGTATGGATATGAGAATTGGACTTTAAAGAAAGCTAAGCCCCGAAGAACTGATGCTTTTGGACTGTAGTGTTGGAGAAGACTCTTGAGAGTCCTTTGGACTGCAAGGAGATCCAACCAGTTAATCCTAAAAGAAATCTGTCCTGAATATTCTCTGGAAGGACTGATGCTGAAGCTGAAACTCCAATATTTTGGCCACCTGATGTGAAGAACTGACTGATTGGAAAAACCCTGATCCTGTGAAAGATTGAAAGCGGGAGGAAAAGGGGACAATAGAGCATGAGATGGTTGAATGGCATCGGTGACTTGATGCATATAAGTTTGAGCAAGCTCTGGGAGTTGGTGATGGACAGGGAAGCCTGGCATGCTGCAGTCCATGGGGTCACAAGGAGTGGGGCACATCTGAGTGACTGAACTGAACAAAGTGATAAAGAATCGATCTGCCAATGCAGGAGGCATAAGAGATGCAGTTTCGATCCTTAACTCAGGAAGACCCCCCGGAGGAGGAAATGGCAACCCATTCCAGTACTCTTTCCTGAAAAATTCAATGTACAGAGGAACCTGGTGGGCAACAGTCCATAGTGTCACAAAGAGTTGGACATAACTCTGCGATTCATGGGGTCACAAAGAGTCGGACACAAGTGAGTGACTGAACTGAACTGAACTGAAGTACACCTAGTGAATGAGAGTCACTCAGTCATGTCTGACTCTTTGCAACCCCATGGACTGTAGCCAGCTAGGCTCCTCTGTCCATGGAATTCTCCAGGCAAGAATACTGGAGTGGGTTTCCATGACCTTCTCCATGGGATCTTACCAATCCAAGGTTCAAACCCAGGTCTCCTGCGCTGCATGTGGATTCTTTACTGTCTGATCCACCAGGGAGGCCTGAGTACACCTAGTATTGGCCTTTTTCCACCTAATTTATTTGACTTAGCATTATCAAGTTTTATCTACATTGTCACAAATAGCAAGATTTTATTGTTTTTGGCTAATATTCTATTGTGAAGGTATATGCATATACGCACCATTCTCATCCATTAGTATGCACTTAAGTTGTTTTTGTACTTTGGCTGTTGTAAATAATATTTTGATGAGCATAGAGATACATTCAATTTTTCAAAGAGGTGCTTTTCCATTTTTTGGTTACATATCTAGAAGTAGAATACCTTGATCATTTGGTAGTTTTACTCTTAATTTTTTTTTAAAGAATCTCCATACTGTTATCCATAGTGACCATACCAATTAACATTCCCACCAACAGTGTATGAGGGTTCACCTTTCTCCACATCTTCTTCAATACTTGTTATTTCTTGCCTTTTTGATCATAGCCATTCTGTCATGCAGTGATGTTTCACGGTAGTTTTAATTGACTTTTCCCTAATAATGAATTATGTTGAACATATTTTCATGTGACTGTGGGCCATCTGTATGTCTTTGGAAAAATGTCTGTTCAGATCCTCTACCCATTTTTTTTTTTTTTTTAATTATTATTATTTTTTTTTTTTAATTTTAAAATCTTTAATTCTTACATGTGTTCCCAAACATGAACCCCCCTCCCACCTCCCTCCCCATAACATCTCTGTGGGTCATCCCCATGCACCAGCCCCAAGCATGCTGTATCCTGCGTCAGACATAGACTAGCGATTCAATTCTTACATGATAGTATACATGATAGAATGCCATTCTCCCATATCATCCCACCCTCTCCCTCTCCCTCTGAGTCCAAAAGTCCCATTTTTAATCAAGTTGTCTGTTCTTTTTTGTTGTTATTGTTGAGTTGTATGAGTTCATTATATATTTTGGAGAACTGCTAAGTAAATACATGATTTTCAAATATCTTCTCCCATTTGGAAGGCCATCTCTTAAATTTGCAAATATTTTCTCCCATTTGGTAGATTGTCTTTTGTTCTGTAATGTTTCTAAGCACAAAGAAAGAAGCAGTGATAGGGCTGCTGGGTATAGAATGTCAGGGCTCAGCGGAAATGCAGAGGAATTGGGGCCAGGGTTTGAGTCCCCACTGAGAAATGACATGCTTCATCAGGAAGATAAGAGAGCATGTAGGAAGCTAAGCTATGCCCAGAGAAGACTGGCTTGTCCCCCTTTATGTTGTAGAAAAGGTCCCCCATGAAAGGCCATGGACATACAGCTAATTCTAGTGGTTGATTCAGGAGTTGAGCCTAAGAAATTCTACACAGAGAGCACATTAGTGACTCTACTTTCTAAATAAATAAATAAACAAACAGCTTCTCCATTTCTAAATGTTCCTAAGTACAGAAAATATTCTATATTAGAAGATGCCTATTGGAAATATTTGAGAGGGACCATCCAGGAGCTCTTTTGGAGAAGGGAATGGCAATCCCCTCCAGTATTCTTGCCTGGAGAATCCCATGGACAGAGGAGCCTGGTGAGCCACAGTCTGTGGGGTTGCAAAGAGTCGCACATGACTGAGCGACTAATGGTAATGGTATTCAGGAGCTATCTGGATTATATAAAGAGTTCAAAGTTGCTATCAACTCTCAATATGTACTGATAGCTGTGTTGGTGCCATGTTTCCCAAGAAGTAGGCCTTCTTGACTTTCCCAGGGCCAAAGCAGATGGTAAATAGTTTAGAAATTTGATTCATCTAGAGCATTTCTTTTTAGGGCAGTGTGGTGAGTTCCATTTATTTGACAGCTAAGGTGTAATATCCAGTCTTGATACAAAGCTTTCTCTGTGGGGCATGAATATCTGAGCAGCAGTGTCTTGTAAGCACAGTCCATGGGTAATGACAGTACATGGGCAAATGGAGTCCTTCTTTCTTCAAAAACTCTTCTGCTCCACCTGCATTTCTAAAGACTTCGGACACCGCATTCCAATTTCGGGAATGAGATCACTGTGTAACTCGATAAAATTTTTCAGTTCTTTTTGTTCCTGGTGAGTTTGCAGTTTAGCCTTTGTATCTAACAATATTTGAAATGAGTGGGTATGTCAAATTTTGCCCACAGAGTAAAATTATGTCCTCAGCTCTCAATCAAGGATGCTAGAAAGAAACTGTAGTACCAGAGAGATCATTGTACAATTTTGTTTGCTCTACATAAAGAAGCAAATTAGATTTTTTTCCCCAAATTCCTATGCCATAAAATGTGCCATTTTCCTGAAGAAGTGGCCTTTTTGTTCTTTTTAGAATGTTTTGCTCAGAAATAAGTGTTCATCTTTGGCATCTAAGGGCATGAGTTGGGATGCCACCAGCTGGTCCTTGCTGTGTGTCTGAGAACAGCTTCCTGCCTCCTGTTGTACCCTAGGTCCTCACAGGTACAACAGCATCACTAACAGTGTCTTTAAATAGGGTATCTGAGTGAGTTAGTACTAGTGAATTGCTCAGAACAGAACCTCTCTTGGAGCAAGCATTCAGTAAATAACCATCTTCATTACACAGAAAGTGATTCATGTAATGGACATATTTCTTATTTTGGGTTTGGCTGAGAGGAAACTCAGAACTAAACTTATAGTCCAATAGAAATGATTGTACCGGCTTCACAGTCTGAATATTTATGTGGTAGATTTCCCTTTCACTTTGTATTTTCTAAGACTTTTCTCATTTTACTTTGCTCTTTTACTTTTCATTTTCTGCTATAAATTCTTATCGGGTCATCTCAGTTATTTTGAAGAAAGAAGATTGAAACAGAGAATGTGTGTGTGAGTGTGTGTGTGTGTGTGTGTGTGTGTGTATGAGTGTTTGTGCTGGAAGTGCCCTAAAATGAAGGCTTGGTAGCCAAATCACCACTTTCTGCTCACTTTGTGAGTGAACAAGGAGACCCCAGCCAAGGCACCAGAGGAATGCCTTCGGATGCACAACACCTGATTCATGCTTAAAAGTGATGTTTTCTTGTGGGGCCATAGCAACTCTGATTGGATGAGAAAAGGGTCACCAGAGACCAAGGACCAGCTGGGCAAGACAGTGGGGACACCAGTGGGCAGCAGAGGAGGTGATATTGTATCTCTCTAGAGGCAAGCTTACAAACTTACATAAAAACAGACTGTAAGGAAATTCTCATGGGAAAGTCCCAGGATTAGATTCAGAAGGTCTCGGGGGAATGCATTTGATAAAAATTCAAACCTTGATATTAAACTAAGTCTTACTAGAACTCAGACCTTCATCCAATCACTCCATTTATTCAAGCCTCTGTTTTCTAGAAATAAAACTGGCTATTCAAAGGATGAGGGCTTCCCAGGTGGTTCAGTGGTAAAGAATCACCTGCCAATACAGGACAGTTGGAGAGCCACGTTCAGTCCCTGGGTTGGGAAGATACCCTGGAGAAGGAGATGGCAACCCACTTCAGTATTCTTGCCTGGAAAATTCCGTGGACAGAGGAGCCTGGTGGGCTATAGTCTACGGGATCACAAAGAATCAGACACAACTGGCACAAACAAAGCAGTCGCAGCAGCATCCAAAGGATGACTGAGGACTGAGTGAGTCCAGGGTATAGATATGGTTTCCAACTCAAAAGCATCCCTGTGTTTGAGCTGTCATTATTATTTCGATTTCTTTACAGAGGTTGTCTTCCAGAGGGTGGTCCCTTCTCATCTGGAGACAAGCTGAGCCTAAAACTTCTCCCCGGAAGGCAGGTAGCAGCAGCCTCCTCCAGGTACCAGAGGCAGAGGAATAAAGGAGAGAGAAAAGAACACTTGAGTAGGAAATGGTGCAGTGGGAAGTTTCACAATGATCCTTGCCTCTGCTCGCTCACAGCCAGCCTGGCGAAGGGTCATTAGCTTAATGAGCTATTGTATTTTTTTCTCTTTCTCTAAAAAGTCTGCTGAAACATCCTCCCAGGAGCCAAATGAGGAGGCAAAGAAATAAACAGCAGCTGATGGCCGAGGGAGCTTAGCCAGAGGGCCCCTCAGCCCAGGACACCTCTGAGTCTGCATGTGTGCTCGTGTGTTATATGTGTGTGTGTGTGTCGCGGTGGGGTGCAGGGGAAGGTAGACAGGTAGGTGAGAGACTTCTCACAGTGTATGGGGTGTGAACAGCCCTCCAGAGACTTGCCCCAAAGGTGGCTCTAGCTTTCGAGAAAGTGAGCCAAGTGAATAGGTAACAGGAAGGTGAGTTGTTATTTCCTGGCGGAAATGATCAAGGTGGGCGCAGCCCCATGCCCTGTTAACAGGTCTTGATTTTAGACAGGAAAGCTCAGGCACAATGAATTACTAGACAGAGTCATTTTCTGTAAATGCCCAGGGAAGGACTAAATGAGGCTGCTCACCGGTGCCAGTCAGAGCCTCGGGGCCAGAGGCGAGGAAGAGCCAGATGGGTCCCCTCCCCTTCTAGGACCAGCCCTGCAGGGCCTTCTCTGAGTTCCAAGGAGCACGTTCAGTTTCCAAGAGCTGTTAATTAGGCAAGGGATGCAGAGACTAGGGGGTGCAGTCAAAGGAAACAATAGTGCAGCCTAAGGGCTCCTCCTCAATACACCGAACTGTTTTTGACGCTTCCCTGGTGGCTCAGAGGGTGAAGAATCTGCCTGCCACGCTAGAAACCCGGGTTCTATCCCCGGGTCGGGAAGATTCCCTGCAGAAGGGAATGGCAACCCATTCCAGTATTCTTGCCTGGAGAATCCCATGGACAGAGGAGTCTGGTGGGCTACAACCCATGGGATTGCAAAGAGTCAGATAGAGCTGAGTGACTTAAACACACACACAGATAATGGGGGGAGTTCACTCCGTGCTACCCACAAGCATGGAGATCCCAGACCAGTTGGAACAAGAATGGCAGCAATGCTGACTCCCACTTACCTCGCAACCAACTCGTCAGAAGACTGTCCATGAGCTGATCATGCCCTCCGTGAGCCATGATCATAAACTCCTGTCCACTACCCTCTCCATGACTGGACACACCTTTTTTTTTTTTTTTTTTTTGAACTATTTAATTTACTTCTGACTGTGCTGGGTCTTTGTTGCTGTGTGGGATTTCCTCTAGTTGTGGCAAGTGGGGGCTACTCTGCAGGCGTGGTGCTCCGGCTTCTCTTGTCATGGAGCCTGGACTCCAGGTCATGTCGGCTTCAGCAGTTGCAGCACATGAGCTCAGTAGCTGCAGCTCCCGGGTCTAGAGCATAAACTCAGTACTGCGGCCCACAAGCTTAGTTGCCCCACAGCATGTAGGATCCTCCTAGACCAGGGATCGAACCCATATCTCCTGCACTGGCAGGCAGATTCTTTACCACTGAGCCAACAGGGAAATGCTGGACACGCAGCCTCGAGAGCATGCGAGTACTGTGGCCCGCTTTGCCTGGCAAAGCAAAGCAGCTATTATTTTCTGCTTCACCCAAAGCTCTATCTCTGAGACGTAATTCAGTGTCATGGTACAGAGGCCTGATTCGGCTTCAAGTGTGTGGTGCATCCTTGAACAGGGATGGCAGGCTCAGAGTCCCCCCGAGGCTGCACCGTCCCCCTAGGAGAGTTGTCCGGATCATTTCTTGGGGAGCTGGCGCCCTGCAACAAGGAGGGACCCGCTGGGTGTGGGCTTTGCAGGGGCCTTGTTTCCCTAGGCAACCTGCTCTCTCTTTCAGAAAGCCTCTCTCATCTGCAGTTCTGGGGCCTGCAACTTTTGCCATATGTCGGTTGTCTCTGCCTTCATGATCCCAGCCATATTAATGTTATAATTAGAGCCAGTATTTATACAGGCTTTCTTCTGAGCAGCAACTCCTCGTGTTTGCGGGAGAGATTTACTTCATCTTCCCTGCATGGTTGGTTCAGGGATATTATTCCATTTTATGTTCGAGGACAGATTGGGAGGAAGAGGCAGGGAGGGGGAGAAATGTGGCAGAGACAGAGAAAGAGAAGGGCCTGACGCATCCCACTTCCAGTCCCATGAGGCTGAAGGAGGATGATCAGGAGCACCACACCGACCTCTCTGCTCCAGCCATTCTGGTCTTCCTTCCATGAACAGTCCCTCGGCAGCCAGATAGAGCCTCATGTCATGTAACTAGATCCAAGGCTCGTCTACCCCTCACCTAACCGTTCAAAGTGCTACCAGCTTCCAGCACTGGGAGGCCCTGCTGTGGCCAAGACCCAAACTCCAACCTCAGCCCCCACGACTGCTCCTGGAAGTCCTGGGAACTCACTTGCCAACCCTCAAACAAACCCAGGGCGGTCCTGCCCCCAGGACTTGGCCGTGCTGTGCCTGAGAATCTGCATGGCCTGCTCTCCCTTCTCTTAGGTCTCCTCTCCAGTGTCTCTCGGAAGTGTCTTCTGAACCTCGTCCCCAGCTGACACCATGAACTTTCCTGCTGGGTCACAGGCTGCCTCCTCCGCTAAGACGCAAGTCCACGAGGGCAGTAACTTGGTCTCTCTGATTCACTGGAGCATCTCAGCATCAAGAACACAGTCACCTAGGACTGTTGGAGGAGGTCATCCTCAGGGCTGAACGTCTAGGTGACACACAAGCTGGTCCTGGGCAAAGGAGCTCCGCACTCCCTCCCCGTCCCAGGAGTCAACCAGCGATCAACCCAGCGCTCCCACACTGAGAGCCATTCCAAGCCCTGAGAAACCACTCCTCATGCCAGAAGTGACAGAACTTCTGCCCCAGAACCCAGCTAAGGCCTCTCTATAAACTTAAGATTCTGGCAGAGGGTGAGAAGGCCTACTCACTTTCCAGCTTCCCCATTATTATCTTGAGCATAATCTCCTTTGCTTATTAATCCCGCCACCCACCCATCTTCCTTCACTCTTTCCTTGATCTTTGTGCCCAGGGCCCTGCTTGCAAACCAAAAAGTATGCACTCAGGAGATATTTCTTGAAGAAAAATGAATAAAGCAAAAGATACGTGAATCAACCCAGGAGCAGTTCTCCATTTCCACGCCCTTTCGTTTGTACCGATTCAGTTTATTTTGGTTGAGCCCAAAGAGGCAAAGTACTAGCTTCTGTTTGAGGAGCATTACGGTTAACACAATGCTTTACGTCTGTCCCCATGATGGATTCTCTCAGCAGCCTTAGCCACTTTGTCAGGTTGACAAGGTAGGCAGATTATAGCGCTCGAGATCTGGGCTGGGACTCAAGTGCCTCCTAAGAACCCCAGTGTATTAGAATGGGCTGCACACTAGGACCAGCTTCTGCCCTTTGTTTACAGCTGATGTGAGCATCACATTCCGTTCTCCTCCTGGCGATGGCCTCTGAGTCAACTCTCCTCTGTCCCTCTCCACTTTCCCCGTTGATGTGATCTAACACACATTCCCAAATCTATTAGCATTCATACTGTTATTCGGTGACAGTCAGTGTAAATAAGATTTTCACTCCCAGTTCTTAGTGCTATAATCGCTGATTCCTACACCCTGTGGGCGAGGAGGAAAGGGAGATACTTTTCCTGCCTTTGAAGCATTCGAGTTCAGTCTTGGCACCAACCATGTCATGTGAGATCTTACACATTTTTAAGGTTACCAACTGCTTCGTGATCTTCCTTCACATTATGCTCCGAATCTCAGAGTTCTCTCCCATCAAGTTCAAGTTGCTTCCACCCCTCTTGCTTCCACATAAACTCTACGAATCAGTGCTGCTCGCTTCAAACTTATTTCATCCTTTGGCATCAAAATGTCCAAAGCGGTGACCCTAAAGTAATTTAACTGATCTGCGGCTGTGGGGCTATCCAAAAGAAATGTGAATTTGTATAAACACAGTCCTATTACTTTGTTGTAAAATTTTGGGTCCAGGGGCCCCCAGTGCCAAGGCCTCCCCCACCCATACGCACATGGCATAAAAAACAGAGTATTTACATTTGGGCAAATTGAAGACAATCCCCCTCACAATGGGTTGCTGCCCAGAAAGCATCAGCTACCCACTCTCTGTATTAATACATTTTATGGGTCACTCTTGGAGGAAAATATGACAGGAGCGTTGTATATATTTAGCTAAATAACTCTGGCTGTGTCCCCAAGAGGTGGGTGTGGTCATCTCCAGTTTACAGACGACAGTATATGAACCCATCACACACCCAGGGTCTCCAACAGCTCAGACTTGAGCTCAGTTTCCCAGAGCTAAGCTCAGTCCTCATCTTCTTCCACCAAGGGTAAAAGTGAAAGTGTCAGTTGCTCAGTTGTGTCTAACTGTTTCTGACCCCATGGACTGTAGCCTGCCAGGCTCCTCTGTCCATGGGATTCTTCAGGGAAGAACACTGGAGTGGGTTGCCATTCCCTTCTCCAGGGGATCTTCCTGACCCAGGGATCAAACCCAGGTCTCCTGCATTGCAGGCAGACATCCTCTAAGCAGGTGTGTGTGTCCTGAGAGGATTAAGACAACAACCTAAAGGCGTCACAGAGATTTTGCGGGGGAAAAGCTGGTAAAAACTGTAAAAGCTCAAAAGTATAGCTCTTTCTTATAACCATCTTCTGCAGATAGAATAAATGTCTAGCCTGTTCACTAGCAAATTATTCTGTGTTCATCAAGGTCAAGTGTGTCACCCTTGAATTCTGTTATGCTTGTGAAAGAAATAATCCTCAGAAATTCATACCTTGTTTCATCACATCAGGTCAGGAAATTGGGATTAATCTGTGCTGAAAGCTCTGTCTTAATTCACATGCTTAACTATATATTTTATAACTGAGAGCAACATCAAGGACACGTTGATATATAGGATAACCTCGACTAAATAGTGCATCCAATGTGGTATTTTTTTCTAAGGATTCTGTATTCTTCATTAATTCAGCTAGCAAATACCAGCCCATCTGAAACCAGGTATCTCTGGCAGATGGAATCAAAGTAGTAAACGAAAAGTATCAATAGTGTAGGCAGGCTGGGGAATGTTCACCGCCTGAGTTATTTTTGGGTGGTTCAGCAGATTTCTTCTTTCCATAATAAGTGAATTTTCTCTACCGAATTTTAAATTTAACTGATTTTTCCTCAACAAAATAAAGTTACTCCAAAAAGGAATGTCTATTAACTCTTTACTATGAGTTACTTTTATGATCAAACTTCAAGAAGAGAAAAAAAGATTCAAGTCTCAGTCTTGTATTTTATCTAATACTCTGTAGTCTAGTATATTATTCTGACTTTTAAAATTAAAAAAAATTACTTAATGTAGAAAAAGGATGAAAAGTAGCTAACCTATTTCCCCCTAAATAAACAAAAGACAGCACTGTCACCAAAGGGGAAAAATGTATCATTTTACCATAGGATGCAACCATTATTAATGGGCTGAGGAGCTGGCACTCTTGATAAAGTACTTTTAAAGTATGTTATTAAAGATTTATGAATTGGAAGTGATGCCCTTGGTTTGACTTCAAGTGTGTGAAGCTGATGGAATGCTAGCAGGGGCCGGGGATGAGAAAACCTGGTTTTACCTTGCAGCTTTCACTCTTTGATTCTGCGATCTTGGCTGGACATTTGCCCTCCATCCCATCCTCGGTTTTTCATCTGCAAAATGAGAATAAAAACAGTCCTAAATATTTATACAACTCAGATGAAAAGAGATCACCCCAAAACACAAATCAGTCATATGCCCTTAGTATGTGCTCACTGCCTTTCTGTGTGTGTGTGTGAGTTTGTATGTTTTTTTTTTTTTCCCATAAATGATGTAAATTTCTCTCCCTGGTTGGACCCCGGGCTGTGGTCTCCATCACTGTCTTTGCTTCTTTCCTGTTCTGCAGTTAGCATGAGCCGTGTGAACCAAGTCCCAATTCTGGCAAAGACCGTGCTCTATTGGGCTTTTTTGTCTGTGCTCTTTGTGGTGGGAAGGATCTGGAAGGGCGCAGGTGCTTTTCGTAGGGGTTTCCTCCCCAGTCCTCCGAACCCCTGCCCATCACCTGCTGCAGAGCAGGTGGCCCTGCTTCTGCCCCGAGAGTGCACTGGGAACTGTGTTCAGGAACCTGGGGAGTCTGAGGGGAAATTTGAAAGCAGCAGTTTCTAAGTATAGTTAGACCATACAAGCGGGATAAATTCACTTCCATAAAATACCTAATGTCAGCATAAAGCTTTGGCTAAAAATGGTTAAATTAGATGTGGACATTTTTCTTGAAGGAAAACTCCCTCTAATATTAAAAATGAATCATCTCCAAAGATGGAGTCTAACCTCCACTCCAAAAAATCAGTGGGCTGTCTTCCCTCACGGCAGACAGGGCAGCTACGCAGGATAGACCACCACCAGGAGAGAATTCATGATCACAGCCCAAGGTCCTGGCTTCCGTGGGCCTGTCCACACGGGACAGCACCCAGCTAGATGGGTAAGGGCCTGGGAGGACAGAGTCCTCTTCCCTGAGTCGCAGGACAGGCATTCCCACCCCCTGATTTTCACACGGGGACTCAGAGCAGCCTGGGGTGGGCTTGCCACGTGGTGGGGAAGGGGATTAGTCCTTCCTTTGTTTGCTGCGAGGGATCACCCCGGAGCCAGTGGGCTTAAGCATGCCCCCTGGGGGGCCATTTCCTCCAGGTTTCCTGCCCCCCCACCCGCCCCCGACCCTTGATGGCTATGAAAGCAGCTCCGGAGAGAAGCCACTGGCTTTACTCACGGCTCACACTCACCTGCGCCTGACGCAGAGGAGACGAGGAGCCCCACTCAGTTCCCTTTCCTGGGAGCGCTGTTTGCCTGTGACTCTGCTCCCATTTCAGCCCTGCCCCCAAGATGTGTAAAGTGTGCCTGTGTCTGCCGGTCATGTGACCCCAGTGCTCCACATATGTCCCCAAACACACCATTCATCACGCTGATTGTCAGGACTTGTTTGGCTTTTGCCTTGAATCGCATGCTTCCTGAGAGGAGAACACACATGTCTCCTTTACAATTACAGGTAGATAAAACATTGACTTGTGTGTCTCTAATGAAGGAAGGAAGAAAGGAAGGAAAGGATGCTCTGTAGCAGCCCTGAGCCTTTTTTGGCACCAGGGACCAGTTTCATGGAAGACAATTTTTGCCTGGACTGGGGCCAGGGGGACAGTTTCCCGATGACTCAAGCACATTACATTCGCTGTGCACTTTATTTCTATTATTATTACAACAGGTCCATCTCAGATCATCAGGCATTAGACCCCAGAGGTTGGGGACCCCCAATTTAGAGTGATTTGAGAGCTCTGACTGTGTATACAAATATGTGCATGTGTGTGCTAAATAGCTTAAGTTGTGTCCGATGCTTTGCCACCCTATGGACCGCAGCCCACCAGGCTCCTCTGTCCGTGGGATTCTCCAGGCAAGAATACTGGAGTGGGCAGCCAAGCTGCTGTTTTTAACCACACAGATTAAAGTTCTGCACCTCTCTGTCATATGAAGCAAACAATAGGATCGATGCTGTGTGAGGATTTTGGATAATTCACGTGTTTGATTTTGAGGACTAAAAACTTGTGAGTTTTGTTTTTTGCGGGTTAGTGGCTGTATTGAATAGACTTGCCTTGATAATTGGATGGCCAGTTTGCTTGCCGACCAGGAAACACAGGTTCATTTACACAAACTCCTGTTGTCCCCACATGCAAATTTAATGCCAGAAACCACGCATTACACAGCAGCTCCACACTGGCTGTCCCCGGTGACCCCTGAGAATCAAAGTTCTGTTGCTGAGGTTGTGTGCCTGCTCAGATGTCAAGCCCTCAATTGGAAAAAAGAAAAAGATTCAGTATTCTACGTTTTAACTTCTCTGTGGCAAATAGACACGGATTCTTTGACACAGCTGAGCCAAGAACGGCTTTCTACCATATGAAAGGAGTATTTGGTTTTGACATTTTGAGAGCACAGGATCCAAATTACCTTTGAAAAATAAGTAAAAGAGCCATCAAATCAGTCATTACACTGAAAACCAAAAATCTGTGGCTCCTGGCATCTGCGATGCCCGTTTCCTTCTCCCCTGTGAGTGCACGCACAGCGCCGGATTGTTCCAGGAAGCACCGAGGCATGTATTTTGCAGAGTTCCAGGCAGCTCATCTTATGGCAAGTTATCTCCCACTGCAGCCCTAACCCAGAGATTCCGAGCACTGCTTGAGTGGCTAAATTGGCCATAGATCTCCCCCACACCCCTAATATTATTGCAGAGTTCCATTATCATGTGGGCAATAGCTGGTGGGGAAGCTTCAGTTACAGCCTGGCCAGAAAATGTTATATCCACAATACTTTAGGTCTTTAAAATAGAGGGGGGTGGGGAACTCATCTCTGAGTCACTGGCACTTTCGTCAAAGCAAAACACGGCCCCACTGCTGTGTAATGCATTATGCATCATCAAACTGGTGTTGCAGCTTCAGCATCGTGTTGGCTGCACTGCACCCTTTTATGAACGTTTGAAAGTCGAATCCAGCACAGAGTTTGAATGTGTCTGTTCTGGAAGGGAGACAATGCTGAATGGCAAACAGGAATGCCAATGGTGCTGTGAGGGGCCATTTCCCTCCGCAGTTACAGGAGAGAAATGCCCTTCCAATCACTCTGGGTCACACAAGGCTGAGGAATTTTCCAGCTCAGCACAGGGGAGAATGCAGAAGGCCCTGGGCTTGAAGAAAGGGATTGCGGTCACTGAGGACATTGCATCTTACTAGGAAAACATTCACTGAGTTGGGAATACAATCTAGTTTCCTACTCTTTTGGAAGTAAGTGGTTTACCAGCCCTGTTTATCCTGTGCTTGCTGAATAGGGTAAGATTCTTCTTGGGAGCCGACACCAGTCAGAAATGGGCTCATCAGAAAATATCTTCACTTAAAAGGAAAAGAAGAAAATAGAAAACATGCCGAGTCACAGAAAGAGGGAACATTTTTGGACTGGTGATACCCTGCGAGTATCCTTAGTTCTCAAATAACGTAACAGAAAATTACTGAAACATCGTCATTCCACTGTTAACCATGCCTCAGGGAAGTTTTTAGTGAGGACTCTCACCATTGAAGAATAACTTGCTTCAGAATCAGGAAGAACATCATTGCCAAATTCTTAGAGTGACATTTGTAGTTGGCAATTTCTTCCAGACAGCAACATTGATTCAGTAACAAAGCACTGGGCACTCACAAAGCACCACAAGGTGATGAGATGGTAGGCAAGTAAATTCTGAGCTCCTGTGGTATCTTTAGAGTTCTTTCCTTAGCATATCCTTTATGATGTGTCCAGCCTCAGTCTGTAAGCTACCTTGGAATATCAACATTACAGTAAGCATTATCAATAATAGGAAATGTATTGATCCCAACAAAATGGGTAGATACTTGAGTGAATAAAAACTGATCAATTTAGCTAAAGTCAGTGGTAAGATATTATTGAATCATTTTTGATAAGCGAGTAGATTGAGCTGTCCTCTGAAGTCCCTACCATATCATTAAGTCCCTTATTACTTTCAACCGATGAATGCTTTAATTTCAGAGAGAATATGAATGAAGAAAACACTGAGAGAACAGAAACAGAAGTGACAAAAATGATTATTAACTGGCACTACTAACGACTATTCTTATGGTATAACACTAGATGTTCTGTTTGTAGCATAAAAAATTATAAGTCGCAAATTATGGGATTAGTTGTTGTATGTTTTATATACTAGAATCTAAGGTTCATTGAGGCAGGGACAACGTGTGCCTCGCACACAGCAGTTTTCCTGGTGCTCCACACATAATTGGTGCTACCCATATATTATTCCTCATTTCATTACCTGTCATCTGCTAAGATGCTCTGCTCAGCACCACTTAGTATTATTGTGAATAGCCTTTCTTTGGATTGTCAACTATCTCTGTGAATTCCAAAGTGTACAGATATAAATTGTGTATGAATAGAGTTCAGAGATGTATATTTCCTCATCTTGTTATCAATATGGTGGACAGATTGATTCACAAAATAAATACGTGGATACAATTCTTGGCTCATCTACATTTCCTAAGCATTTGCAGATAGAGCCATGTGATTGATTTTGACTAGTAATATTTCATAGAAATAGCAGGTGTCATTTTTGCAGTAAGGGACTTCAAAGCCATGTGTGATGGCCAGCTTCTCTCCCTGTGATCATGACTAAGGAAGACCTCCAACCATCTGGGTGTCTGGGTGACTGTGTGGAGCAGAACCATCTGCTAGTCCATAGGGAATACCATGTAAACCAAGAACAAAGTTTTCTTGTTAAGTTGCTAAGTTGTGTCTGACTCTTTTGCAACCCCATGCACTGTAGCCCACTAGGCTCCTCTGTCCATGGGATCTGCCAGGCCAGAATATGGGAGTGGATTATTTCCTTCTCCAAGAATACAGCTGGTTTATGTTTTTTAGTATAAACCCACTGAGATGTTGAAGTTGTTGTTACTTCCATATGATATAGCCTCGCCTGTCCAACATGGGCCCTGACTCTCTTCCTTCTCAAAGTCCAGTCACTTTACAGCCCATGTTTTCACCATGATCATCATCTTCCTGCTATCACTCAGTCCTGTTCCAAATCATCCCGCTCTTGTCGCTGAAAGGATCATTTAAACTATATTGGATCACCTCACTCCTTATCTCAAAACTTTCAGTGATTCCTACCTGACCTTTAAGCTATGGGTATAAAGTCTTTACTTAAGTGAGTTGTTTCAACATTTGGATCAAATTATAGAGTCAGCCTCCTCTCTTTTATGTACTCTGTGTGATCCATTTGCTCTTGGAAATTGGTCCATTTATTCAGTCAATAAATGTCTATTCTCAAGTTTTACTTTAGTGTATTGGATGTATGATGGTATATAGACCAAAAGTCCCTAGATCTCATATTAATAGAACTTACACTAAAAAAGAGAGGTGCCTACAATGATAGAGTGTTTTATATCTATATTTGGTAATATCGTAACTACTATATACATGTGACTTTTGAGTGCAAAACATCTGGTTATTGTGACTGAGGACCAGAAATTGTACTTTTTCACTCTAAGTAATCTAAATTTAATTCTAATAGTCAGGTTTGTCTAATGTTCACTGTATGGGCGAATGCAGTTGTGCAGGGAGGGAACAGATATTCAATCAAACAATCAGTTCAGTTCAGTCGCTCAGTCGTGTCCAACTCTTTGTGACCCCATAAACTGCAGAATGCCAGGCCTCCCTGTCCATCATCAACTCCTGGAGTTAACTCAAACTCGTGTCCGTTGAGTCAGTGATGCCATCCAACCATCTCATTCTCTGTTGTCCCCTTCTCCTCCTGCCCTCAATCGTTCCCAGCATCAGGGTCTTTTCAAATGAGTCAGCTCTTTGCATCAGGCAGCCAAAGTACTGGAGTTTCAGATTCAGTATCAGTCCTTCCAATGAACACCCAGGACTGATCTCCTTTAGGATGGATGGGTTGGATCACTTTGCAGTCCAAGGGACTCTCAAGAGTCTTCTCAAATACCACAGATCAAAAGCATCAATTCTTCGGCGCTCAGCTTTCTTACAGTCCAACTCTCACATCCATACATGACCACTGGAAAAACCATAGCCTTAACTAGGTGGACCTTTGTTGGCAAAGTAATGTCTGTGCTTTTTAATATGCTATCTAGGTTGGTCATAACTTTCCTTCCAAGGAGCAAGCATCTCTTAATTTCATGGCTTCAGTCACCATCTGCAGTGATTTTGGAGCCCCCAAAAGTGAAGTCAGCCACTGTTTCCACCGTTTTACCATCTATTTGCTGTGAAGTGATGGGACCAGATGCCATGATCTTAGTTTTCTGAATGTTGAGCTTTAAGCAAACTTTTTCACTCTCCTCTTTCACTTTCATCAAGAGGCTTTTTAGTTCCTCTTCACTTTCTGCCATAAGGGTGGTGTCATCTGAGTATCTGAGGTTATTGATATTTCTCCCAGCAATCTTGATTCCAGCTTGTGCTTCTTCCAGCCCAGCGTTTCTCATGATGTACTCTGCATAGAAGTTAAATTAGCAGGGTGACAATATACAACCTTGACATACTCTTTTTCCGATTTAGAACCAGTCTGTTGTTCCATGTCCAGATCTAACTGTTGCTTCCTGACCTGCATACAGGTTTCTCAAGAGGCAGGTCAGGTAGTCTGGTATTCCCATCTCTTTCAGAATTTTCCACAGTTTATTGTGATCTACACAGTCAAAGGCTTTGACATAGTCAATAAGCAGAAATAGATGTTTTTCTGGAACTCTCTTGCTTTTTTGATGATCCAGCAGATGTTGGCAATTTGATCTCTGGTTCCTCTGCCTTTCCTAAATCCAGCTTGAACATGTGGAAGTTCAGGGTTCATGTATTGCTGAAGCCTGGCTTGGAGAATTTTGAGCATTTTTTTTACGAGCTTGTGAGATGAGTGCAATTGTGCAGTAGTTTGAGCATTCTTTGGCATTGCCTTTCTTTGGAATTGGAATGAAAACTGACCTTTTCCAATTCTGCGGCCACTGCCGAGTTTTCCAAATTTGCTGACATATTGAGTGCAACACTTTCATAGCATCATCTTTTAGGATTTGAAACAGCTGAACTGGAATTCCATCACCTTCACTAGCTTTGTTCATAGTGATGCTTCCTAAGGCCCACTTGACTTCACATTCCAGGATGTCTGGCTCTAGGTGAGTGATCACATTATCGTGAATATCTGGGTCATGAAGATCTTTTTTGTACAGTTCTTCTGTGTATTCTTGCCACCTCTTTTTAATATCTTTTTTTTCCTGTTAGGTCCATACCATTTCTGCCCTTTATTGAGCCCATCTTTGCATGAAATATTCCCTTGGTATCTCTAATTTTCTTGACGAGATCTGTAGTCTTTCCCATTCTATTGTTTTCCTCTATTTCTTTGCATCAATCAAACAATAACTAAGGTAAAACTATCAGACAGCGAGAAGAACTATGGAAAGAATTAAAGCAGTAATAGAGGATAGGATAAACTGTGTATGCCATTGAAGGAATAGCCATTTCAAACTGTTGGTCGAGAAAAGCCCCTCTGATCAGTGACATATGATTAACAAGAGAGAGTTCCTCATGAAAACATCAGAGAGAAGATGGTCCAAGAAGAGGGGATGATACAAAAGCAGAAATAGGTTGGAAGTGGAGGAAAAGGGAATGGCAGTCCTGTGAGCAGAGTGTGCAGACAAGGGAGCTGCTGGATCAGGCTGGTGCTCTTTGTCATGAATGAGCACCACCAGGCATACTTACCATTCTTCCATTTCTTCTCTTCCCAGTCACAAACTATTTCTTCTTCACAACCTCTTCTTGTATGAAAACTTCTCATCTAAAATAAAACAAAGAAAGCTCTTTCTTACCAAACCTATGTTTTATTTTCTGGGACCCTATGCAGGAAATTTTAGATTTTGATGACTCTTCTTGTGTCTATTGCCATTTTATTTAATTTCATGTTTTTTTTTTTTAATAGTTCTATGCTTTGTTTTCATGAATTTATGGCTCTTCTCCTGAGTGTATTTAAATACCTTGAGATTGAGGCCCACGTTATGAATGGATTCTGGGTTGGGAAGATCCCCTGGAGAAAGGAATGGCTACTCACTCCAGTATTCTTGCCTAGAGAATTCCACAGACAGAGGAGCCTGGAGGGCTATAGTCCATGGGATTGCAAAGAGTCGGACACAACTGAGCAACCAACACTTTCACAAAGTATCTGAAAGAGTCAGGTTATATGCATAGACTGTAGCTTAGGTTTACTGATAAACTGTAGTCTGTTAAAGTTAAGATTCATGTATTTTTGCATGACCACTATTTTGTGTTAAGTTTCACTGACTGGAACACACGTTTATTTTAATTATTGTTAAGTATTGAGAAGAGGACAAGTTCCTTTGACAGACTGTGAGCAACATAAAGGAAGCAATTCATTTTTGAATCCTTAGCACCTGGCACAAAATAGATAATATTTGTAGAGTAATATAATGAAACCATGATGTCTTCAATAGTATTATGAAAAACATACAAATTTTGGCATGCAAATTACCAAGTTAAAATGGAGATGTGGCTTGATTTAATAATCATGGCACCACCCCAAACCAGAGCTTTAACATATTGTAGAAACTCTCAATATTATCTTTTTTCTCTTCACTCACAGCAGATGAAGCATTTTCTCTTTGTGAAGAAAGCCTGAAGGATCTGGCATCCTATGACTGCCTCGTCCACCAGCTTTGCATAGTTCCATTCTAGGCTGGAACATTTTGCAAAAAGCCCAGTGCACAAACTTAACTTTCCAAGTAAGTAAGAGTGCTTTTGCTTCCGAAAACGTTCTTAGATCTTACTTATTATCTGAGATTTCTAACATTTCTTTTAAAGGCGAGAAAAGGCAACTCTATGGCAGTGTGAGTTGATGGAAAGAATATTAGATGACAAATCAAGAAATAAATGTGCCTACAGAGTAAACAACAATATACCCATGACAAAGTTGGCAGACAACTGATGGTGAGTGGTGTGGGTACTGAGTGGGAGGGCAGGCTAACCATGTGGCCGTACTGCCATTGATCATGTTTTAACTAGAATCAATCAAAGGGCATAAAGGAGACTGAAAGATGGAGACAATGTCAGCCGGTGATTCGGTGGCAGGCCCCTCATGCCTCCAAATCTTTATGCCCCCAATTTTCCTTTTCCCACTTGTCAGCTGTCACTACCTAGTCAGCCCATTTCCAACCCCTGACCCTCACTCTCATGAAAAGGCTTTCACTTGTTTCTTCTGCCAGCATTTGGCATCTTTCCCAAAGGGAGTAAGGTCAGGTAGAACACACAAGAGGTATGTTCTTACTCAGAGCTTCACCATCTTTATCTATCTTGATCTGGATTCCACTCAACCCCTCCATTTCTTGTCTTCCTGGATCACAAGACAGAGGAAATATTCCAGGCTTTGCCCGTATAGTGCTGTGATAAGTAGGCTTTGCCCATATAGTGCTGTGATAAGTGCCACAGATAATCCTGGGTGGGTAATTTGTAAACTACTGTATTGATCTGAAAGGTAGTTATGTCTTCTAAAGTGTGTGCTAAAATTGTTCATTCTATAAATGTTGACAGGCATTATCCATATAAGATTCCTTGTAAACCAGGATGGGAAGTCTTGGCATGAGCAACTTCAGGAAGGTTCCTCTTATGAACAGTTCCTCACTGCCTCTCACTCCAATACACCCTGCAAGCAAGTATCAGGAAAGAACATTTTCAAAGTTGTTGAACAATAAAAACTTGTAATTTTGCTGAACATGTCACATCCTTGGCATCTTGGGCTTCACTGAGTGTGCCACCTGGAATATATGCTCCAGATGCCTGTGAAATTTCTTCCATCTACACAGTGAAGCGCAGCCAAAGCCTCTGTCACTGGTGAACAAGAGGTGTGTGGGGTGGTTTGTGGGCAGGATGCTGGCCCTGCCCCAGTGAGAGCGGTCTGCTTATGTCCCCAGGGAAGAGCAGGATAGAGGTGCTTGGGGGTCTGTGGTGGTAAGCCATGCAGGTATCGCTGGAGTACTCCCATCCCCAGGTCTATCTCCCCACCCCACCTCACTGGCTCCAGGTAGAATAGCCTCACTCCCCTGTTTGATTTAATAGATAGTTAAAAATCAACTCTAAATATAGTGGAGTATAACTGTGTAATGATATGTTTCTGTTCAGTGAGGGGGAAAAAAAGGAAGTGAAAAGAGTAACAGTTAACAGTGTCACCTCCTGTTGAGCCCAAACTGTGAGATGTAGAAATTTGATACAGAATGAATAAAATGGAATCTCTGGTCCTTTGCAGCACATTTCCTTCCCCAGTCCTAGGCTGCTCTGCTGGAGAACTCATGGTGTCCCTTGCCAGGACTTCTGAGGAGAGAAGAGAAAACTGGATCCCTGTAAAATACCTTTTTACCCCTAGACCACATATCCCCAGCCCACCCCCCCACCCCCGACACACACACACACATGATCACCATCTGTATTAGCTTCCTGCTCAACTACAGGAATGCCGGGAGACCTACAGAAACTCAGCTTTGGGCAAATGAAGTCTATAATTCCTAGCCTTGACTCATCAGTTATATGTTGATGATCAGAGATCACTTTAGATCCTTGGAGTGGTCACCATCAGGACCATAATGCCTTGTGAAACCCCCTTGAATTTGGGCAATTGAGTCCTGAACAGGCTGGTCAAATGGGGTTTTCAGACTGTGTCTGCAGCCCATGAGGACAAGGAAGAAACTTCTACTGTACTTGAAAGGCCATAGTTAGTTTTCCCTCCAACCAAATCCCTCTCCTTGGTATTGAAAACACAGCTTTCCCTAGAATGGCCTCGGTGGCTCCTCAGCCCTGTCTCCTGCCTCCCTCCACTCATCAGGCATCTTTGGCTTGCTCTGTCTCTACCTGCTCCTCTTTTTCCTCTCCAATTCTGTCTCCTTTACTCATTTCTTCTCTCTGCGTTGGGGTGCCCCCAGAGGTCTACCCTCTGCTCTTGTCTCATTTTTATCAACATTCACCATCTTGATAAGTCACTCAATCCCATGGCATTTCAGGCCGTCTCTATGCAACACTTCCCAAATTTATATCAACTGATCTGAAACCTATACCAAGATAGTCTTTCTACTGAAAATGTAATAAGATTCCCAGACTTACCAAGTGCCCAACGGAGCCCCTAATTGCCCTTCTCTAACTGTTCTTCTTGCCATTTCCTCCGTCTCGAGAGTCAGCAACTCTAATTTTCCAGTTGTGAAGGCCTTGAGTTATCATTGGATCCTTTCTCTATCACACTCATTCTCACATCTGAATCCATTGCCTTTCAATTATCTTCAAAATCCAATAACTTTCATCACCTCCACTGCTGCTACTCTTCTGAAAACCACTCTCATCTCTCACCTACATACTGCAACAGCCTCTGTCTCTCCAACAGTTTCAGAATAGCCATAATCTTCAGTTCTCCCTGTATTCATGCTATTTGCAATATATCTTTGTGTTTGCTCAAAGAGGTAAAGTTCACTCCTCACACGCACGTGAATCATGCTGGTGACTTGCTCAAAATGTGTCTGCACACTAACTCAAAACCTCAGCTTGAGTCCACAATTCCCCTTGAAATCCTGCCATCACCGCATGGATAAGCCAGGCCAGCCAGCTGGATGAAAACTTGGTTTCCCCGGCCAAGGCCAGCTCGGCCAGCCCGCAGCCAGTGAACTGCAGACGTGGGGCTGAGCCTGTCCGAGGTCAGGGAGGAACCCACCTGTCCCAGAGCTGGCAGCGTGAGCCCGACCAGACTCACTGAAGGACGCTGCATGCTTGTGGAGTCATACTGCTTGCTATTGGTTCAGCTTCTGAGTGTTTGTCCTGCAGCACTAACTGATACAACCCTTCACTCACCTTCCTGGTTCTTCTTTTGCTCGCCTACAATCCATTCTCAACACCACCCTGTGAATTATTTTACCAGATTATAAATTACATCATCCTACTCTTTTTTTTTTCCCCGAAGCCCTGCTTCCCCTTCTCACTTGGAATAAAAGCCAAAGTTCTGAAATTTGACAATGAGGCTAGCTTGATTGACCTCCTGCCCACATGCTGCCACTCTAGAACTGTCTGCTACTTTCCTCTTGCTGTCCATGTTCCCATCAGGTCGGCCTTCTCACTACCCCTCAGGCACCAAAACATGTATCTCTGTAGAGCCTTAGGGATCACCCTGCCTGAAACGTGTGCCCCATGAAGATGGCTCAACCCTACTTCTTCAGCATTTCAGGGAGGTCTTCCCCAGGCTACCATCTATAGTGGAAAGCACCTGATTTACCCTAACATTTTCAGTCTCTATTTTCTGCTTTATTTTTCAACACGTTTACTCTCCCACCAAACAAACGTTTGTATTACTGTTACTCTCAGTACATGCCTGTAAGTTCTGCTGGGGAAAGAATTTCTGTCTATTTTATTCATTGTTGCCCCCAAAGAGCTTATCAGAATGGACTGAGTTGGTGTCCAAACTCATGGCCATCAAGTCGGTGATGCCATCCAGCCATCTCATCCTCTGTCATCCCCTTCTTCTCCTGTCCCAATCTTTCCCAGCATCAGGGTCTTTTGCAACATAATTATTGGAAAGGTTAAAATTCTACCTCCTTAAAAAAATAATCCCTGGTCTCTTGCAACCTTTTCCTCTAAAGGAAACTTATATTTTAATGCCTATTTAGATCAGTATCTTAGCTTATCATCTGGTTTCCTCCACTGGTTGCTTCCAATTGGGCCAGATTTGTTTTGTCAATTAGAAGCGAAGCTATTCACCACTGTTTGATTCCACTTACACAAGGTACCTAGAATAGTCAAGTTCATAGTCAGAAAGTACATGGATAGATGCCAGGGCCCAGGGATGGGGGTGGGGGTGGGGGTGGGGATGGGGAATGGCGACTGTGTTTAATGAAAGTGAAAATTCAGAAGCTGGGTGATGGTGAGTTGCAAACAATGTGAATGTACTTAGTGCCACTGAACTGTACAGTTAAATACGGAAAAAAATAGTATGTTTTATATTATGTGACTATTACCTGAATTAAAAAAAAAAAAAACATTAAAAAAAAAGAAACTAAGCTTTTTGTGTGTTTCTGTGTCCTCCAAGGTGGTTTAAACAGTGCTGACTGGTACAAATCTCTGATATATCTTTCACAAAAAGGTATTGTAATAAACAGCAATACTAAGAAGAAGAAATAATAAGAGAGTCAATATGGCCTGAATGGCTTGTTTTTTAAATGTTATTTAGTATTTTCATGAATGAAAGGGGCTTCCTTGGTGGCTGAGATGGTAAAGAATCAATAACTTTGTTGAAAATACAGACGACATATCATTTAGATGTGGGAATATTAAACAGCAAATGTACAGAAGGTCAGAGAGTTCAACGCATTGAGTTATGGAGCAAAACTCGATATGAACTGTAACAAGGACAAACATGAAATCCTATGTTTAAGTCCAAGCAAACAATAGTACGGGGACTCAAACAGGGAAAAACTGAGGCTGTTCATGGCATGGAGGGAAAAAACAAAAGGTCCATGGCTTTAGGGGATTTCAGGATCAGAAGTGTCTCCAGCATGAAATAGCGATGAGAGAAAAAGCAGTAAACAACATTAGGAAACAACACGGTCCAGAACAAAAGAGGAAATGATTCTGTGCCAATCAAGCCACATCTGGAGCATTCTGTTTAATTATGGGTGTCGCATTTTAAGATGTTGAAAAACTGGAGCACATTGAGAGGAGGGGGGAGCCTACGAGGTGGTTTGAGAACTGGGCCATTGGCGGACTGGTTAAACAATTTGGAGAAGCAGTGTCTGGAAAAGAGAGGGAAAGCAATCTTTCAAATACCTAGAGTAGAAAGGCTTCTGCTGAGCAGGTAGCCGGGAATGATCTAGAGCCCACAGGAGAAGGAAGAAGAAGCAGCCTCCTGTGGTGACATGGAGGAACCACTACCTGCCAGACAGGTAAAAACCTGAGCCCCATCCACAGCCAGCAGAAAGGCAGAAGGGGCTGTCCCCCAAGAGGCAAGGTCTAGTGGGGGTTCTGGAGTGTAGAGGAGTCTGGGCAAGGTGAACACTCAGAAACACTATGATCTCTGAGATTCGATGTTCTTGTGTTCAGCCGCTGGGTCATTTCCGACCCCATGGACTGCAGCACATCAGATTCCTCTGTCCTTCACTATCTTCTGGAGTTTGCTCAAATTCATGTCCATCCAGTCAGTGATGCCATCCAGCCATCTCATTTTCTGTCATCCGCTTCTCCTCCTGCCTTCAATCTTTCCCAGCATCAGGGTCTTTTTTAATGACTCAGCTCTTCGCATCAGGCGGCCAGAGTACTAGAGCTTCAGCTCCAGCAGCAGTCCTACCAATGAATGTTCAGGGTGGATTTCTTTTAGGATTGTCTGGTTGGATCTCCTTTCATTCCAAGGGACTCTCAAGAGTCTTCTCCACCACCATCATTCAAAAGCATCAGTTCTTTAGTGTTCAGTCTTCTTTATGGTCCACCTGTCACATCGGTACACAGCTACTGGAAAAACCATAACTGTGACTATAAGGACTTTGTTGGTAAACTGATGTCTCTGAGATTCAATTGTTCTGAATATTTTATTGGGAGTGTTTAGAACAAGCCTAACTCTAACAAGCCTCACAATCTGGGCTCTGTCTTGTGACAGTTTGGGGCTGTAGCAGTAGGCAGTGGGTCTGAAGTCAACTGAGTATTGGAAGAGAAATTGCGGAAGTGGTGGGATGCAGGCAGACTGCCTGCCAGTCAGAGGATTCTGATTCTGGTGGTGATGGATCAACAGCAGCTTCAAATTTCTCAAGTAAAAAAAGGTACTTAAGGATGGGGGATGCCTCTCTGTCTTTAAAGAGTTGCTGTGAGTTCCATGTGTACAAATGGGGGTATGACCATTTTAGGGTAAACATAACATACAGATCATGTTTATGTATGTATGAAGTGATAACTGTATTTCTTTTTTGTTGTTGTTGTTTTTTTCAGAATTTTAAACAGGTATTTCAGGGAAGCTTGTCAGATCAGAACTTGAGCATTTTGCAGGATCCCCAGTAATGTTTTGGTCTAAATATAGGTGGTTCATCTGGATGATGGTAAACTCTTAAGGACTTATAACTGAATGAAAAGTTCTGCCCTAAAAGATGCTGATTTATCAATGCCAATGTAAATAGAGTTTAATGACAGGGCTCTGTCTTCAATCCCTGCCCTGAGTCACAACAAGATCAAAACAGATGGAAATAAAGTTAAAAACTAAGGTTAATATGATGGACGATCATGTATTATACTTGATTCTAAGAAAGCCCCTTAATCTCAGAAAGGTGAGGACTGTATTTAAAAGTGTGGTCATGAATTTCGCCAGTAGAGTATAAGGCAACGTTGAAACTTGGTGCCCAGGGAAGATGACATATTCTAAGGCTGCATTAGCAGAGGGATAATTTCTAAAATAATTGTGAAGGTCATCATTGAGTTCTACTTTGTATTTGTTGAGCTGACTATTCATATGTGTGTATGCTAGGTCATGTCCAATTCATTGCGACCCTGTGGAATGTAGCCCACCAGGCTCCTCTGTCCATGGGATTTCTCAGGCAAGAATACTGGAGTGGGTTGTCATTTCCTCCTCCAGGGATCTTCCCAACTCAGGGACTGAACCTGTGTCTCCTGCGTATCCCTGCATTAGCAGACAGATTCTGTACCATTGAGCCAACTGAGAAGCCATTCACTTCTAGGCACCTCAATGTCAAAAGATTTTTGATCATTCAAAGCATACAAACTCTAAGAAGAGTAGCATAATATATACCTGAGACTCCTAGCATTAAGGATAAAGGGGAGAATATTTATCCTCCAAAACTAAAACTTAGAAGTTGTATGAGCACTATAGTTCTGTCTCCAAATCTAGATTAAGGAGTGGTCTTTCACTTCTCTTTCCAAGTTGTTCTCTTCAGGTATTCACATTTGCTAAGCCATCTTGGAGATCCACTACTCTTAATTTTCCAAGGGCCAATATTTGCACACACACAAAATGGCACACACATACACACATACCATCTCTTCTAAAACTAGCAATAATTTTCAACTTTCATACAAAGGTCCTTTTTCTTAATCTGGACTTGGGAAAGAAGTGTTCTTTTCAAAGAGGACGTACCCACAGAAATGCAGCTCTGTCCCCTAGGAACAGAACTTTCCACACTGTTATTCACTGCAGTTTAAATCCATTCCAGAAGAGAGTCTTTGATCTGCATTTGCATATACAAAGGTCCTTGGGGTGATTTTCCCATAAGAAAAGAACAGTCTTCATCAAAGTCTGGCATCCAACTGGTAGGAAGCACAGACCTGTTTGCAAATTTTAAAGAGAAAGGGTTGTTATCAGTCTTTTCATCTGGGTTCAAAGATCTCAAGGTCCATTCTCAACCTGGGTCACCTTGTCACCTGTAACCAAAGTGGAAGAAAGAGTGGGCGGTCGCACCGGAGGCAAGCTCATTGCTTCACAACAGGTGATCCAGTGGACAAGCCTCTGTGTGTTCTAGCACCAACTTAGCCCTCTGCTCATCCTCACTCTGCTACATGGATGGAAGAGAAGGTGGTAAGCAGGGAGATTTAACCATGGATGAACTGGAAGATCATCCTCCCACACTGAGCCTGTGGTCAGGTAAAGAGAGGCACCTGTCGAAGTATTAAAGGTGTGGACTGAGACCTTGGCCCGAGGTCTGGAGAGAATAGGATTTAGGAGAGAAGGTGGCGATGTCAGCCAGTGGGGCAATGCTGAGGGGAGGTGGCCAAGCATCCAAGTGGGGGTGCAAGCTGCAGCTCAGGGCACAGCGTCTGCTCCCACCGGCTGACTCATTGTTCTTGATCCTTCAGTCATCCTGGTGCAAACTCCAGAATGAATGGAGGCAGCGTTGCTGGCTTCCTTCACACCAGCCTTCTCCCAGATTAAGAACGTTTCATAGGAGCCTGTTTCCCTCTTGACACGATTGGTAACAACCATAGGAAGTCATCTTTTGGGGAGTGGAGGGGGCCTGGTGTCTCCAAGCCTCCTTTCTGGAATCCCACAAGGATCGCTGTACTCACAGCACAAGCTGTACTCATAGCCCCACACTTACGGGCCATTGAGGGCAAAGATCTCCAAGACACCCATTGGCCATTAAACACTTAGAGTTTCTGCTCTTCACATAGACCTCGATTTCTCCTTGTTTGGGCTACAGTTATGGTATATTACTTTATTTTTTTTTTCTCCTAAACTACTCAAGTAGGGGACTGCTACTGAATCCCTCCACTTGGGTTTGGACAGCTTGTCCTTTTGGCTGGAATCAGGCTGTGTTTCAGGTCTTTGATGGATCAGCATCCTCTCCTTCATCCTTTTCATCATCCCTTACTTCTCCCAGGACTCACTTAACATCTGTCTGGTTCTTTTTGCTGTAACTGGGGTGGTTGTGAGTATGATGGAGAAACAGCATCCTCAGCTAGGTACTGGGAAAGAAGAGGAAGTAGCTGCTATTTAGGGGGGGAGCCAGGGATACCAACATTCCTAGCAAGGCCCTTCAGCCCCTCGCTTCTCCTTATACATAATATAAAGTACTTTGACATGTAGCATCTTATTTTATTCTGTGAGGATAAGTAAGGTAGAATTTTCTATTGTCTTCATAGTACCAATGGAGAAACTGAGGCCTGGAGAGGCTAAGGAAGTTAAGTAAACCGGATGTCTAGAAGACTGGACTTGGAGTTACACGTCTCTGGAGTCTCACTCCCTTATCTTCCTGCTCCATGTTGCACCCAGTGGACAAAGTAGCAGAGACAGTGGTGTTGGGAGATTAATATTTCCACATCAGCAACTTTGTGAAAAACACTCCCCTGTGTACTTTCTACTTCTACAGTGTCAGTCAATCCTTGCCAAAATAGGGCCTATTTCTTCAACCCCCTGCCCCATTTACAGACCTGAAGAATTAAGACTCAATAGGAGGGCATGACAACCCACTTCAATATTCTTGCCTGGAGAATCCCATGGACAGATGAGCTTGGTGGGCTACAGTCCATAGAGTTGTTGAGAGTCAGACCTGACTGAAGCAACTAGGCACACACATGCAGGTCAGAGCAACTTATCTAAGGGCACACTGTAGGTTTAGAGTCAAGAAGCCCCAGGCCTTCTTCCCCCTTCATCCCGTATCACCTGCCCATGAGGCAGTCTAATTCAGGGCCCTGGGGAGCAGTTCTGAGGGGAAGGGCGGCAGGAGTCCAAGGAGCCCCCCACCAGGCGCAGACTGGGCAGCTGTCCCAGAGAAAATGGGCTTGACCCTGGCAGCCTTCCAGCTCTGACAGCTACGTCTCCTGGGGGGTCAGGGTTGGAGAGAAAGAGCACAATCGCTGCTTATTTCCTGGCTGGCTGCAAGAACAGGGCCTCACAAATTGATTTCACCTAAAGCCGGCAGGAGGGATGAGTGTCTAGAGGGGTGTGCCTCTCTCTCTGTCCTCTGGGCAGGGGTGGGTGGCTCTTGACCTCAGTTGACCACCGTTAAAGGCAGCCTTGGCTGAGTCTCAGATTTGGCTGAGAGCACCACAGAGCAAACAGAGCTCCTAATATTAAAGGTACTGATGTTAATCAATTAAGTGAAAAGGAGTCTTAATTAAACCTGCCCCCTCCCCGCCCCAGCCCTCGCTCTTCTCTCCTTCTTCCCTCCCCGCTCTCATCACTGTAGCTTGTTATCTTGCTTCCTAGTGGCTCCTGAGTTGCCACCACACCGACTCTGATTCACAAAAACCGTGTGTTTAACACAGCCACGGCGATACCTATAATGAGAGAGAGGGTGGGGGCGGGGAGACAGCACACTTCACCATCTCCATCTAGATGAGGAGCAAACAAAGAGATAATTATAAACTGTTTCTCTTATTGTTGCACTCGCATTAGACATGTGCGTCTCTCTCTCTCCCTCTCTCTCTTTTTTTTCTCCACTGAAAAGTAATTCTGTTGTGGAGATGGCACCAGGTGCACAGGGTGACCTCACACACACCAAATCGGGAGCTGACATCCATCACACTTTGAAATTTTGGATTTCATCATTTCCTGATCTTTCTAAAGGGATCACAGCACCTGGCCCTCACAGCTGTAGTTCATTTAGAAAGCAATTTAAAAACCGAGAAAAAAGCAAATGACATCTTGCTGTCTCAGCCTTGTCATTAAGTGCAGCAGAATGGCCTTCATTTATGAGGCACATGGCTAAGAATTAATATCTTTCAGGGCTTTCTCGAGCAGAGATTACAAAAGGTTTGAAAGACCACTAAATAATTAGTGGTATGACTGAGGCAAGCAAAAAAAAGGGGTGGGGGAGAAATCCCTCTTTTTCGTTCTGCAGAAGACGATCGGAAATTACACTGGCTTGAGTGTACCCTAAGGTTGGGAGTCATCATTGCAACATCCTTTAGGGACCACATTCGGGGCTTCCCTTTGCTTTCTTGCCCTCCCAGCATATTCATTACTCCCCAGGGATGTGTATTTTAATTCCCCAGATACTGAACATCATTCAGAAGTAAACAATTAGCAATTCTTTTTCAAATGCTTTCTGTAATGGCTGGGCACAGCCTGAGGGTAGACGTTCTAACCATTTTCAAGTCACCTGACAAATTTCCCTATCTCACCCTTTCCCAGATCGCAAGCCCCTTTAGACCAGGCTGAGGAGAAATGTTAGTCCTCTAGAAAGCCAGCACAGGATGGAATGGCACCAGATAATAATATCAGTGTTCCTGTTTTTCCAAAATCTTCCCTTTTCAGACAGCTGAAATTTGGAAAACTGCTTCCTGCTCTGGATCTCATTTTTCTTAGATAGTAAAACCAATGGCTAAAAGACAAGATTTCTGGAATCCTTTGGAAAGCTAAGATTCCAGTATATTGAGCTGGATTTCCAAGAACCACTCAATCAGCTCAAAATTTCGGCTGGCACAACTCTAGGTACAGGATCTCGGTTCCAGACCTCAGCCACATGGAAAATAGAGCACTAACTTGCTTTCGAAACTTGGCCTTGTTTTGAAAATTAATGATTTGTTGAGTACTACAATATGGTGCATGGTGTTCTTCCACGATCCGTAAGGTTCCTCATCACTCTTCAAGGTGGGCATAACTATTCTCTTTTTAAAGTCATTGAAACTGAGGTTCAGCCAGCTTCAATATTATGCCAAGCAAATAGGAGGTAAATTTCAATCTGAGATTCCTCAGATTCCACTGGACCAGTGACGTTTTAGTAGCGTTGCAGCAATCACTGCGGTTGAATTCTTAAAATGGTGTCAGTTAGGTGTGTCTCAAACCCTGGAGTTCTCCGGTCCCTCCCCAACTCTCACCTGCACCCCACATTCTGATACTTCTTTTACCTAATTGGTTTTTAGCTAACCAAGATGGAATTGTCCTGCCAAGTAGGTGTTCCCCAATATTCATTAAAAACTTATGGGCTCTTAAATGCATGAGAACATCTGCTGGAAGAGAAAAAAAGAATACATACTGTTCACATTGTTCTAGAAACTTGCGCACATTTAGATGATGCCCATGAATTATACCAACAACATAAAGTGGGTTTTATAATCCATCTTTTATTAGCAGGAGACCTGGCTGAGAGTCCCTTGGACTGCAAGATCAAACCAGTCAATCCTAAAGGAAATCAGTCCTGAATATTCATAGGAAGGACTAATTCTGAAGCTGAAACTCCAATACTTTGGCCACCTGATGCGAAGAACTGACTCACTGGAAAGACCCTGATACCAGGAAAGATTAAAGGTGGGAGGAGAAGGAGATGACAGAGGATGAGATGGTTGGATGGCATGACTGACTCAATGGACATGAGTTTCAGCAAGCTCCGGGAGTTGGTGATGGACAGGGGAGACCTGGCGTGCTGCAGTCCATGGGGTGGCAAAGAGCCGGACACGACTGAGCTATGGAACTGAACTGAATTGAAGGCTGAAGTAGGGTAAATAGCTACCTAGCATAGACCATGGGCTTCCCAGGTGGTTCTAGTGGTAAAGAATCTGACTGCCAATGCAGGAGATGTTAGAGATACGGATTCTATCCTTGTGTCGGGAAGATCCGCTGGAGGAGGGCATGGCAACCCACTCCAGTATTCTTGCCTGGAGAATCCCATGGACAGAAGAGCCTGGTGGGCTACACTCCACAGGGTCGCAAAGAATTGGAAAAGTTTGGGTCCCAGCTCACTCTCATGGGACCTGCAGAGCCTGCTGTGTGTAGGCGGGGCACATCTCCTCCTCACTGGGGTTGTGGTTGGCCATATGACTAAATTGAACCAGCATGTCCTACTCCTCATTCGATCCACAGCTTAGATCCATTTTGTGTTTCCCTCAGTTTTCTGGTACTTTCTCTGTCAACAACTGGCATGTTCCCATGTGACTGATTCTCAAGCTTGGGCTCACCAACAAGAAGATGTGCAGAGTGGAATGCAGGCAAGCCACAGAGGTCATTGAGCAATGTAACCATGAACTGATTCATTTTCTGTGGGTGTTCGCCTGTTGCTCAGTGGTTAAGATCATGGGCTTTCGCTACCTGGCCCATGTTCAACCCCTAGTGGGGGAACTGAGATTGATACCACAAGCTGCAGAGCCAAAAAAAAAAAAAAAAAAGAAAAAACAACAGAGAAACAAAAAACAACCGAAAAAAAGTTACTTTTTGTAAAGCACGCACTTTATTATCATTATTATTGCAACAAAACCCAGTGAAACCTAGCTAGTATGTTTGATCAGTGTCTTAAGGCAGGGGCTGTTCTGCACTGATGTTATTCAAAGTACACATTAAGTTATGACTGGCCTGTGGTGCTATACAAAACTACAACCGGACATTGTCAGCAAATTGAAAAAAAAAATAGAGTACAAAATAAAACGTAAGGATTGCTAGATCCCATGGCAGATGAGTCCTTGGTCTTCACATGACACATAAATCGATCATCCTCCTGGAAAGCAGATTTCTCGGAACAAGAGACACAGCCGTGACTTTAAGAGATGCACAGATATGCTGCAGGTTCCTAAAGAGAGAGGATATTGGCACTAATTCATCTCCTGCTTGGAGACTGTAGTCAACTCAGACTTTAAATACCTACCACACAGACAGCTCTTGTTCTTTCTTTCTTATTTATTCATCTATGTATTTATTTATGTTTAAAGGAATCAGTTGGTTAGTTTTAGTATAACCATAAAGAGATGCCAAGAAAAGAGCCACTGGTTAGGAGGGTGCTTATCAAAGTCTATATACACTTTGGAAGTGAAAGTGAAAGTCACTCAGTCATGTTCAACTCTTTGTGACCCCATGGACCTTACAGTGCATGGGATTTTTCAGGCCACAATATTGGAATGGGTAGCCTTTCCCTTCTCCAGGGGATCTACCCAACCTAGGGATTGAACCCAGGTCTCCCGCATTGTGGGCAGATTCTTTACCAGCTGAGCCACAGGGAAGCCCAGGAATACTGGAGTGGGTAGCCTATTCCTTCTCCAGTGGATCTTACTGACCCAGGAATCGAACCAGGGTCTCATGCATTGCAGGTGGAGTCTTTACCAACTGAGCTATGAGGGAGTTCAGTCAAAAGTATATTCAGTTTTATAGGGGAAAAATCTCGTGTGTGGAGTGACTGGCTGCATCTGTTTACCTAGGAGTGAGGAGTTTCCTGCAGTGTGCGATTTTCTGTAAGAAATCCAGGAGAGCCCCAGGCAAACAGGGATGTTTGGTCATCATGTGTGGTGTCCAAGTCTTTTTATTGCAATATTCTTCTTAGGGGGCTTTCCAGTTGATGCTAGTGGTAAAGAACGCGCCTGCCAGCATAAGAGACAGGGGTTCGATCCCTGGGTTGGGAAGATCCCCTATAAGAGGGCATGGCAACCCACTCCAGTATTCTTGCCTGGAGAATCCCATGGACAGAGGAGCCTGGCAGGCTACAGTCCAAAGGGTCCCAAAGAGTTGGACATGACTGAAGTGACTGAGCTTCAGTGCCCACATGCATTGTTCTTAGAAGTACCCCTGGAGCTCGAGCACTTCCTCATCTGTGAAGACTTCCTTACTATGACCATCTTCTAGAATTGTAATGAATTTGTCCTCAGAATGTAGGAAACCTCTTTGAATCCCAGTATTCACTCAAAGGTTAGTATTTGCTTTCTATTTTGTTAGTTCCTCTGTGCCGTTTATCATATAGTAAGTTTCTTAGAGATAGCAGAATAAGAAGATTCCAATGTGTTAGCTCAGTAGCTGGACTTCAGAACTTGAAGGAGACCTTGAAAGATTTCTCATCTCTGAACAATTAAGTCAGGATATCCAGCAATGAAGCTGGAGCTTTGAATGTCATCATTTTGTTTTCTTGATGTCTGTTTTTTGTTTTGTTTTAAGCTTTGCAGGGGATTCTAATGCTTACCTACAGCTGAGAGATACTAATATGGCTCAACTCTCCAATAAAAACAATAATTACAAACAAGCTTTATTAAACAGAATTAACTATCTCACATCAGATTTTTATAAATTGCCAGCAGCATTTTTTAGATGAATAGAAAATCAAGACATTAAACCATCTAATCCCTATTCTTTTGGCATGATTCCTAAGTAGATATATGCATTTATCCATCCATTTTCACTCCTGTCCAGACTGAATTGAAGCACAAGCTGGAATCAAGATTTCTGGGAGAAATATCAATAACCTCAGATACTCAGATGACACCACACTTATGGCAGAAACTGAAGAAGAACTAGAGAGCCTCTTGATGAAAGTGAAAGGGGAGAGTGAAAAAGCTAGTTAAAACTCAACATTCAGAAAACTAAGATCATGGCATCTGATCCCATCACTTCGTGGCAAATAGATGGAGAAATAATGGAAACAGTGAGAGACTATTTTAGGGGGCTCCAAAATCACCACAGATGGTGACAGAAGCCATGGAATTAAAAAAGGCTTGCTCCTTGGAAGGAAAGTTACGACCAACCCAGAGAGCATATTAAAAAGCAGAGACATTACTTTGCCAACAAAAGGTCCGTCTAGTCAAAGCTATGGTTTCTCCAGTTGTCATGTATGGATGTGACAGTTGGACTATAGAGAAAGCTGAGTGCTGAAGAATTGATGCTTTCCAACCGTGGTGCTGGAGAAGACTCTTTAGAGAGTCCCCTGGACTGCAAGGAGTTCCAACCAGTCCATCCTAAAAGAAATCAGTCCTGAATATTCATTGCAAGGACTAATGCTGAAGCTGAAACTCCAATACTTTGACCACCTGATGCGAAGAGCTGACTCATTTGAAAGACCCTGATGCTGGGAAAGATTGAAGGCAGGAGGAGAAGGGGATGACAGAGGATGAGATGGTTGGATGGCGTCACTGACTCAGTGGACATGAGTTTGAGTAAAGTCTGGGAGCTGGTGATAGACAGGGAGGCCCCGCGTGCTGCAGTTCATGGGGTCGCAAAGAGTCGGACACAAGTGATTGAACTGAACTGAACTGAGACTGTATTTCCATTCCCCCTTCCTACTTCCCTCTTGTTGACCCTCTCCCCAAGCTAGGGCATGTCCTTGAGAACGGGTGGCCTGTCATGGACAATAGGATTGTTGCAAGTTGTTGAGTCAAACATGTTGTTTATACTTTGGTAGCATCTCTTTTTACTTGTGAAACTGTCATAACCACATCTTGGACAGTGGAGTATGATCACAGCTTAGGAGAGATTCCAAATCTCTCAGGAATATTACATACAAAATTTGTCACTGCATGCACTCGTGACTGGCTACAGATAGGCCAAGACATTGATTGCCTTAGCTCTCTCGCAGACCAGGCAGGGTATGGCAGGGAAGGGCCTCCTGTCCAGTTCTATCGGCAGCTCTCCTTCCTTTGCGATGTAAAATGCACGGTCACTTTCTACATACACGATACTGTGAAAAGTTTTGCAATATGATAAAAATATTCTATATACTCTTTCTCAATATTTTTTCTCTTCCTGCCAGTAGTTTTAGCCCTCATCGTATTAATACTTTCTGCAGAACCTAGTAGTCTTTCAAGCACTGGAAATAGTGTTTTCCCTTACATCATTTCATTTAATTTTCAAAGAAGGCCTGTTGGATTTGTTTTAAAGAGTAGAAAAGAGAAGATCAGATATTGAGTATTGGCCCCAAATAACTGAATTAATAAGGTAAATATGTCATTTAAATCCACCTAACTCTTTTTGTTTGTCTTTTACCCATAACATCACTCCTAAATTTGCCTTGCTATCAGCATCATGGTCAAACTAATGCCTTTGATTTAAAAGAGATATGGCTTTTCTGGATTTAGGGATGACTTTTCAGCCTCTATTCCTCTCTTGAAAGCCAGAATTAGTTTCTAAAGAAGAGAATTTAAAGAATCAAATATTTGGCTTGTGCAGTAAGCGATAATGTGGCAGGCCTAGGTTTCCCAAACTTTCACATTGTAAACAACTTCAGGACTGACCCGTGACCAGCTTCCAGCCCGTGGAAAACCCTGCCTGATAAGGGTATCTTTGTTTACCTGAGGTTTGGAGCTATGCTGTGTCAACTTGACATCTGACAGACAGGAGTCTGTGTAACCTCCATCAGTTACACAGCACTGCCTGCCTACATGACTGACTCCACTTAAAACCCTAGACAGCACCTAGTAAGCTTCCCTGGTTGGCTACACGTCACTAGTGTTGCCACACATTGTTGTTGAAAGAATTAAATGCCATCTATGCAACTTCCACCGGCAGAGAATAGCTGGAAACTTGTACCTGGATCCTCCTAGATGCGACCATATGTGTCCTTTTCCTTTGCTCATGTTAATCTGTATTCTTTCACTATAATAAACCACAACCCTGAGAGCAACATTTTTGCATATTTCTGTGCATATTTCTAGCAAATCATCTAACCTGAAAGTAGTCTTGGGCATCCCTAACACATAGAGCTATTTGGGAACTGTATGTTAAGAAACCCTGAGGATTTACAAGTGTCTGTTACTGCTCTACATGCTAAGAACAGGGTCAAATATCAGCTACAGTTCCAATTAAGGACTTTATAAGTATGTTCCTTAAAAGAGAAAGGGAAAAAATGACATTATGTAAAAAGCTAGAAGAAATTGCTAAACCAGTGTGTAATCAAGTACTTAATTGTGTGGTAGTACCTATGCTTGCTGTAATTACAAGAAAATACTGGAAATATGGTGGTCAAGTCATTTTTCTGTTACCATTAATACCCTTGAACTAATGCAATCTTGTCAAGGGCATTTGCTCAGGAGTAGATTAATGTTCACATGCTTGGGAGATAAATTGGGCTACTGACATACTCTTATTAGATTTTTTTTTTTCTAGCAACTGCTAAAAGCTGCCAATTTCATAGAACTAAGAGATTTCTCTTTAAAAAGATAGTTTTTAAAATCATTGGAAAATCAAACCATTCTTGCTAATCAGTTTTTTCCCTTTTCATTTTGCTTAAAGAAGGAAAATGTATCATAAAAACATCCATGTCTTTCTCTTTCACAAAGCAGCGCACTTCATGGGTTGTTTTGTTTTTTGTGGAAGCTATTTGGGAACTGTATGTTAAGAAACCCTGAGGATTTACAAGTGTCTGTTACTGCTCTCCACGCTAAGAACAGGGTCAAATATCAGCTACAGTTCCAATTAAGGACTTTAGTTGCTAAATTGTGTCCAACTCTTTTGTAACCCCATGGACTGTAGCTGGACAGGCTCCTCTCTCCATGGGTTGGTGACATCTTAATGCTAGCTTCTAGAGTTTACATTTGAGAATAAATTTCTATAATCTATCTTATAGTGATCTTTAAAAACAAAATGACATGTGTATTATAAGAAGGCAGTAAGTGGCAAAACTAACAACATTAATGATGACTTTTAAAAAATATTTTTCAATTATATTTTATCCTTGAAAAACAAGAATGTCAACTTAAGAAATAGTACAATACTTGAACACTGTCCTTTTATTTTTACCCCCAAGCTGTGTTCATCATAAAAATAAACATTATCCCAGGTTCACAAATACTTTAAATAAAAATACAGCAGACAGGAATTAGGAAATGGGCTTGCATGGATATTAAGTCTTTTCTCTTTTCTGATTTTTCTGTGGTTTTCAGGGAGGTTTTTCTTGAAAGGGAAGAGAGAAAAATCTTTCCCATAATGCACATATCCAAGTGTACTAATACATCAGAAAAAATAAAAATAAAAAGGTCTTAGGAGATCTAATGAACATGACTCTATTCATGGAACGGATGGAAGCTCAAACTGCATATTTTTAAACAGATTGTCTTCACAAGCCAAGATAATAGCTAGTGGAGGGCTGTGTTGATACAGAGTTTAGAGACGTGAAGCAAGTTGACCGCGGGATGGCAGCCTTATCAATATCCGCACAAGGAGAGGGTGACGTGTGACATTCACCAAGGCAACTTTCTCTAACCATTCGGTCAATCGTTCCTTAGCCTTATAAAGAGCAGACAAATTTCAGAGTTGTGTTTCCTTTAAACGGGGCGTGTGCTGGTGTCCCTCTCTTTCCTCTTGCTATTGTATTCTGCCGGTGTAGCAGCAGACACCTCTGATGGTCAATGCTGGGAGACCCACATCACCATGGTTACCTCCAGGGCACCTTTCTTTGACAAAACAGTGGATACACTCTTGAAAAACCTCATATTGAATCTAACTAAGGAGGGGAAATGACGCATAGCATTTTTAACTATCCCGAGTTGTACATGATATGTTTTTGAATATACCTTGTAAATAGCACTATACTATAACATGGAATTGAGTTGAACTGTAACATTTGAGAGGTGGAAAAATGTCAGGTGTCTGAATAGATGCTTTCTGTGGTCTACATTCCCTTCTTTGCATCTTTTCTTTAGTATCAATATTTAATATTTCTTTAATACTTTCTTTGACGATTTGATCTGTTCAAAGTGGGATCCACGAACTCTTCTAATGCTTTCAGAAATTAAGAGCTAGTGTGGTTTTTTAATTTAATTTTTTATTAAAATCTGGCTGATTTACAGTGTGTTAATTTCTGCTGTACAAAAAAGTGATTCAGTTATGCGTATATACTCATTTGTTTTTATATTCTTTTCCATTATGATTTATCTCAGGATACTCAGTATAGTTCCCTGCACTATACAGCAGGATATTTTTGTTTATCCATTCTATATGTAACAGTTTGCATCTGCTAAGCCCAAACTCCTAATCCATCCTTCCCCTGCCCTCTCGGTAAGGGCAAGTTTGTTCTCTGAGTCTGAGTGTTTCTGTTTCATAGATAGGTTCATTTGTATCATATTTCACATATTAGTGATGTTTGTTTTTCTGCACTGATAGGGGTCCAGGTCTCCGCAGTGGCTTTATCATCTTCTCCCTGCACAGGGACACTAGTTTCTTCACATTCTCTGAAAGTCAACATGTGCTTTCCTCTCGGGGCCATTGCCATTTGTATGTCTTCTCTTTTTTAGCCCATTTTGTAATCTTTGGTGGAAAAACTATTTTGCAAATTATATTTGTGTCCTTCTCAATGTGTCTAATTCAGTGCCTCTTATATAATGGGCATTCAACAATTATTTATAGGCTGAATGATTAAATGAAGAATATCAGTGATGTCATTAGTAAATAGAAAGGTCTATTCCATTAACTTTGATATATTTCAGCGAATGATTCATATTTACTGAGACAACAAAGTGGTTTATAGTCACATGCTTGGAAGGGATTAATTCTGGTGACTTTTTCAAATGGAAATTTTCTAAGTGTCAATAAATAGCATTTACATTATTTGTTGTGCTCTACAATTTCATCAAGATAATAAAATATTGTTTCGATATAAAAAAGACTGGATGAAACGAGCCTGGGTGGTGTCCAAACCATCTGTTTAGGTCCAGAAAAACACTTGTAGGGAATAAATATGTCTGAAATGAGCTCGTGACTTCTAGATTTGAAGCCTTAAGTACAGAACTCCTCAAATGACAACTCTCAGAGACGCCTACCAAGAAGGAAAACAGGCACGTTACCATTGCCAGTCAGATGAATTTGCCAAGAAAAACAAACCATTGACATATAGGTCATGGATGGAATCCCATTCTTTCACAGGTACTGGGTCCTAACCGCAAATCTGGGTTCTTCACCTAAGGGAGTTCGTGATGAGCTCAAGCACCCAAGTCCCTCTCCGTGGTGCTGAGCCCACCATCAAGCATGACCTTTTGCCTCTAAAGGGTAAGCAGGGAAAATTTTTCTTAATCATCACTTGATCAGACATTTCCCACTGTGTAAGTTGTTGGTGACAGAGCAGTGAACTAGACCCACTTGATTCTCCCCTCAGTGGAGATTTTTGTAGAATAAGGATAGACTGTGAAATCAAATCTAGATTTTAATCTGAGGACTTCTACCTAAGATCTGAGCAAATAGACAGGCTCTGGGAGAGACTGATACGGTACTTATATCAGAGAGAATAATGCAATAAGATCAGCAGAATTTATATAATCTCTGCTAAAAGGATACCACTAGGATGCAGGCAAGGTTAGGAATATGTGTGGTCAAAGAGAAGAGAAAAGTATGAAGATCAGAGCCACGTAGGTGGTAAAGACATAATTACTCAAGGAAATTAAATTTGCTTAGATCCTCTGAATAATGAAAATGTCTCTCTACCTATTCAAAGACAAGGAAAAAATATTATCTTAGCCCTGTTAAAATAAATGCAAGAAAAACTTCAATAGTTCCTAAAACCTTTTCTTTTCCACGATGAAAATTAATCCCCAATTCAGAACTTGCCAGCTATAAACAAATAAGCTATATTCTAAATGTTTTAAAAATCACTACATATTTCTGTCATTTCTTTTTAGATTCCACATATAAGGGACGTCATGTATTTCTCCTTCTCTCTCTGACTCACTTCACTAGGTATGACACAATCTAGGCTCATCCATGGTGCTGCAAATGGCCTCATTTCATTGTTTTAATGACTGAGTAATAAAATTAGCCTACTTACAAAACAGAGACTCATAGACTTAGAAAACGAACTTAGGGTTGCCGAGGGGAAGGGATAGTTAGAGACTTCGGGAAGGTCATGTTCCCACTGCTCTATTTAAAATGGGTAACAGCAAAGACCTATTGCACAGAACTCTGCTCAGTGTTCTGTCAATCTGGAAGGGAGGGAGGAGCAGGGGGAAAATGGATACAGGTTTCTGTGTGGCTGAGTCCCTTCACTGTTCACCTGAAACTATCACAATATTGCTAATTGGCTATACCCCAATACACAAGTTTTTGGTGTTAAATTTTTTAAATAAATGAATGTTTAAAAATCACCGTACAAATAAAAACTTGAAAAAATAAACATTGTTGTGCAATCAAACTGAGAAAAAAAAACATTTTTTTTCTTGTCAATTTCAATTTCTTAGCTCTAGAAAAAAGTTTTGAGAGCAAAGGCAAGAGAGCCAGCCATGGTATTCCAGATTTCTTTTTTCCAGTAACAGAATTCAGAGGAGACTTTTTCTATTCAGGCTGCAGATGACCACACCTATCAAGTTGGTGTCAGATGATTTTTACAAACCAGCTGACCTGTTCTTTGAGGTATTCCCTCCACAGAAATTCACTAATTATTATGGTACACTCGTACGGTTCAAATGAGCAAGCTCTGCTAGACTGTGAATGCTGGACAAAATGCATTCTGCTAGCATGGGAAGCCCCACGCTCCGCCCTCATGGGGCTTCCAGTCATGAGGAGCAAAGAAGATAAGCAATGCATGGGATTTTACGTTAAAAATATGTATAGAAACAAAACAGGTGGTATGAGAGCCAGAAACAGGGGATGGAGCAAGCTTCTTCCTGCAGGTGAAGATGAATGTGCAAATTCCCAAGAGACTGATTCCTCTGAGGATATGCAAAATGCATCACATGTAAGGAAGACCAGAGAGAATCAGCATGATTCCAGACAGGATTTATTTTCCTACTCAGTCTGGGCTCTCACAGGGCTCTGCAAGTCTTTAGAACAACACTTGTCAACAGGAGTCCTGCAGTTTCATGTGAATTGAAACCTTTCTAATCTACTTTCTGGGATACAAACATTGAAATAATAAAACAAAATAAAAACAAACTATAATTTTGACATGATATTAAGTGAAAACAACATATAAATGTTTCAAATATAGTATATTTCAGTGCAATAGCCTAAGATATGCAGATGGTAACCACGCTAAGATTTTATTTTCTTGGGCTCCAGAATTACCACGGACAGTGACTGCAGCCATGAAATTAAAAGATGCTCGCTCCCTGGAAGAAAAGCTGTGACAAACCTAGACACTGTATTAAAAAGCAGAGACATCACTTTGCTGACAAATGTCCATATAATCAAAGCTATGGTTTCTTCCAGTAGTCATGTATGGATGTGAGAGTTGGACCAGAAAGAATGCTAAATGCTGAAGAATTGATGATTTCAAACTGTGGTGCTGGAGAAGACTTTTGAGAGTCCCTTGGACTGCAAGGATATCAAACCAGTCAACCCTAAAGGAAATCAACCTTGAATATTCATTGAAAGGACTGATGCTGAAGCTGAAGCTCCAATACTTTGGCCACCTGATGAGAGCCAACTCATTGGAAAACATCCCGATGCTGGGAAAGGCTGAGGGCAAGAGGAGAAGGGAGAGACAGAAGATGAGATAGTTGGAAAGTATCACTGACTCAGTGAATATGAGTTTGAATACGCTCCGGGGAGATGGTGAAGGACAGGGAAGTCTAGTGTGCTGCAGTCCATGGGGTCACAAAGAGTCAAATATGACTTAGCAATTGAACAACAAGTGTAAAGAACAACTTTTGTGTAGGCAAAAGTTCTGGAAAGAGATAAAACCATATGCTTATAGTTTTGTCCTATTGTTAACAGAGTGAATGATTTCCATAAATGATCTTTCCTTTTTGCTTACGTATGTCTTTATTTATTTTTTAGGGTTGCATTAATTGCAATCATTGGTTTAGGACATCACCATTTGTCCATGCATGGCACATCATTTTTGTTTAGTTTGTTGAATAAGATAAAGCACAACCAATAATCCAGTAACAAAAACAAAACATTAACACCTGACCAATAACCTACATTTGATCATTATTTCCCCTCCTACCTCTTTGCATTCATCACTCTAGGTAACCATTTCTTCTGTCTCAGAGTGATCATTATTTTATTCCTTTCTTTTTACATAACTCTCTTGCTTCTCTAAATACTACCATGTGGTTTTAAAAACCATAGTTGTTTTAACTTTCATGATGAACAGAATCTTTTGAAACCTCTCTTTGCATTTACTATTATTATGCTTAGATTTATCCTTAAAGGTTGATTATACTCCCGATTATACTCCACATAATCTGGTTGATTATCTACCAGACTTCACTCAGGCCCTGCCCTCTTAGTTCACTACTCCTCTCTAGATCTCTGCTGTCATCAGGAGTATTTAATGCACATTCCATACATGTCTTGGAGAAGACGATAGCACCCCACTCCAGTACTCTTGCCTGGAAAATCCCATGGATGGAGGAGCCTGGTAGGCTGCAGTCCATGGGGTCGCCAAGAGTTGGACACGACTGAGCGACTTCACTTTCGCTTTTCACTCTCATGCACTGGAGAAGGAAACGGCAACCCACTCCAGTATTCTTGCCTGGAGAATCCCAGGGACAGGGGAGCCTGGTGGGCTGCCATCTATGGAATCGCACAGAGTTGGACACGACTAAAGTGACTTAGCATCAGCAGCCACACGTGTCTTCTATGGTTCACAGGCGAACGCTTTTCTTGAGCGTATGTCTAGAATTGCTGGGACATAGACTAAGGAATCTTTAACTTTACATGAACATACTACATGTCTTCTAAAATAGTTGCTCCTCTCTCCATTCAATGTGAGATTTTTTTTTTTCCTAATGTAATTGATACTATAAGGGTTTCCATTTTGATTTTGTCATTTCTTTGGTAACTAATGATATTGGCCACCTTTATTTTCTTTTCTATGGAATGTCTGTTCAATTTTTTTTAAAGTATTTTCCTATTTTCAAAAGTTATCTGTACCTTCTTTACTGATTTTTAGGAGTTAGTTCTTTTTACATAAGTGAAAGTGAAGTCACTCAGTCGTGTCCGACTCTTTGCGACCCCGTGGACTGTAGCCTACCAGGCTCCTCCCTCCATGAGATTCTCCAGGCAAGAGTAATGGAGTGGGTTGCCATTTCCTTCTCCAGGGGATCTTCCCAACCCAGGGATCAAAGCCAGGTCTCCCGCACTGGAGGCAGAAGCTTTAACCTCTGCTTCCCTGGTGGCTCAGAGGTTAAAGCGTCTGCCTCCAATGTGGGAGATCTGGCTTCAATCCCTGGGTAGGGAAGATCCCCTGGAAAAGGAAATGGCAACCCATGGACAGTAGTCTTGCCTGGGAAATCCTGTTAACAGAGGAACCTTTTGGAGTATGGTTCATGGGGTCACAAAAGAGTCAGACATAACCGAGCACACAGACACAGACACATGTTAGTAACAATTAAAAGAATTTTCCTGTTAGTGAAAATAGCATTTAAAGCTTCTGAAATTAAATTTTGTTTGTTGTGTGAAGATACTCAATTTCATCTTATTTTCACAATTTAATGTATTAACCAAATTCTTCTTTTCCAATGATCTCAGGCACTACCTCTTTCATATATAAATTTTCAGACATGTATAAGCTTCTCAACAGACTTTTTGATTGATGCACTGGTCAAATTGCCATCAGTACATTGACATATAATTTTTTCACATATATTTTAGAATTTATTAAAGTCTAAAAGCACAACTTTTCTGGAATTCTGCTTGAAAATATAAAGAGAATTGATATCAGCAGCATTGAGGCTTTAAATACATGAATTTATCTATTTCTTTAATATATAATGTCTTCAGCAATGTCTAATAGATTTTAAGTGTGCTGCTGCTGCTGCTGCTAAGTCACTTCAGTCGTGTCCAACTCTGTGTGACTCCATAGACGGCACCGCACCAGGCTCTGCCGTCCCTGGGATTCTCCAGTCAAGAACACTGGAGTGGGTTGCCATTTCCTTCTCCAATGCATGAAAGTGTAACTGGCACTTATTTTTAAAATTTGCCCCTATGTTTAATATTTTTATTTTATTCTAAATGGTATTGCTTTTTTAAAAATTCTGTTTCTAATCACTTGTTGCTAATATGTACAATGACAATAGATTTTTGTATAGCATTTTTATCTTGAATAATCTCACTAACTCATTTATTAGTTCTAGCAGTTTTTCTTTTTTGGAGATTTTGTATAATTTAGCAGATTAACTCAGAAGGGTTTATTGTTTGCTTTACACAGATGATTATGTTAACTACAAAGAAAAACAGTTTTACTTTTTCATTTCTAATTCCCAGTATAGTATCAAATTGAAGTGAGGAGAATAGAAAACATTGTTATCTTCTTTATCTTAGGCGAAAAGAAGTGTTCAGTATTTCACTATTAAACATGATGTTAGCTATATTTTTGAAAGCTTTTTAGAAGCTCCAATAAGTTTTATAAAGTTTTCTTATATTCTTAGTCATTTCAGAAATTTTGTGATGAACTGATGTTGGATTTTTGTCAAATGCGTTTTTTTATATTTATTGAGTTAATCATATGTGTTTTTGTCTATTCTGTTAATGTGATCAATTGCATTGATTGATTTTTAATTGTTAAACCAACTTTGCATTTAGCCATTATACATTATATTTTTGCTAGATTTTACTTGCTAGTATTTTATTGAGGTATCATATCTATGAAAGTTATTGGTGTATAGATTTTGTTTAGTAATGCAGTTTTTTATTAGATGTAGATAGGTACAACCATATTTCTTTTAATAGATATCATTCCACCTTCCATGCCTCTGTTCACAAATTGTATAACAATGAACAAAAGAAAGAATTGTGTTTTACATCAATTGTATTGTGTGTCTTTTCATTGTTTGGGTTCAATACTATATTTATGAACTATCCGTATATACACACACACACACACACACACACACACACACACACAAAGGCCATAGGACTTTGCTGACAAAGGTCTGTCTAGTTGAAGCTATGGCTTTTCCAGTAGTCATGTATGGATGTGAGAGTTGGACTATAAAGAAAGCCAAGCATCAAAGAATTGATGCTTTTGATCTGTGGTATTGGAGAAGACTCTTGAGAGTCCCTTGGATTGCAAGGAGATCAAACCAGTCCATCATGAAGGAAATCAGTCCTGAATATTCATTGGAAGGACTGATTCTGAAGCTAAAACTCTGATACTTTGTCTACCTGATATGAAGAACTGACTCATGGGAAAAGACTCTGATGTTGGGAAAGATTGAAAGCAGGAGGAGAAGAGGGCAACAGAAGATGAGATGGTTGGATGGCATCACTGACTTGATGGACATGAGTTTGAACAAGCTGCAGGGGTTGGTCATGTGGACAGGGAGGCTTGGCATGTTGCAGTCCACGAGGTTGCAGAATTGGACATGACTGAGTGACTGAACTGAGCTGATATATATACATATAATTCCTTCTTTCTCATTCATATACTGTATTTGATAATATGCATATACCATAACATGTTCATCCCTTCTCTGTTCAACTTTTAGGCTGATTTCAAAGGGAAGGGTTTATGACAGTTATTCAGTCATGTCCAACTCTTTGCAATCCTATGGACTGTAGCCCCCCAGGCTTCTCTGTCTGTGGGGATTCTCCAAGCAAGAATACTTGGGGGGGGCGGGGTGGGTTGCAGTCCCTTCTCCAGGGTATCTTCCTGACCCAGGGATTGAACCTGGGTCTCCAGCATTGAAGGCAGATTCTTTATAATCTGAGCCACAGGGGATGACCTAAAGGGAGGGGATATATGTATCACCATGACTGATTTGCATCGCTACATGGCAGAAACCAACACAATATTATACAAATTAAAAATAATAATAATAAATAAAAACTAGTATGTTCCCTCCAAAATAGAGTTATATGCAATCAAATGCTGATGAAAATGAGGAAACAGCCTCACGTACAGTGATGAGACTATAATGTTTTTACGTCACTTACAGAGGCATGTGAACCCATCACCCGAATCGAGTATGGATGTTGCCACTGATGTGGGACACAAACACACATGTGGCACAATTTTCTGTGTCTTAGTTTTACTCTCTGACTTTAAATAGATAAATCTTATTTTAACAGTATTACTTAGCTTCTACCATTTAAAAATCTCTTCACAAACTTTTCACGTGTTGGACAAATGATTTTCATTAAAAACTCTGGAGGACGGCAGAATTGAAATGACTTGCCCCATTTATGAATGGAGAAGCTGCTAAAAAGAATTTTTTAAACACTCCACATCTCACAACTAGTAAGTGAGACCTTTTGGTTCTTAATTCAGTGTTATTTCCATCAATAAGTTTGGATTATTTCAACCTATCTACAGACTGCAAGATGTCAGGTCAGGAAGATAAGAAGCTGACATGAAACTTCTGAGTTTTCTGAAACATTTCTAGTTCACAAGTTTAACACATCTTTAAATTCCCAGATATAATCAGACTTGACCTATCTGTTCAGTTCAGTTCAGTTCAGTTGCTCAGTCATGTCTGACTTTGCAACCCCATGGACTGCAGCACACCAGGCTTCCCTGTCCGTCTCCAACTCCCAGAGTTTACTGAAACTCATGTCCATTGAGTTGGTGATGTGCCATCCAGCCATCTCATCCTCTGTCATCCCCTTCTCCCATCTTCAATCTTTCCCAGCATCAGGGTCTTTTTTGTGAGTCATTTCTTCGCATCGGATGGCCAAAGTATTGGAGTCTCAGCTTCAGCATCAATCCTTCCAATGAATACTCAGGACTGATTTCCTTTAGGATGGACTTGTTGGATCTTCTTGCAGTCCAAGGGACTCTCAAGAATCTTCTCCAACACCACAGTTCAAAAGCATCAATTCTTCGGCGCATAGTCCAACTCTCACATCCATACATGACCACTGGAAAAGCCATAGTTTTGACTAGACAGACCTTTGCTGGCAAAGTAATGTCTCTGCTTTTTAATATGCTACCTAGGCTGGTCATAACTTTCCTTCCCAGGAGCCAGTGTCTTTTAACGTCATGGCTGCAGTCACCATCTGCAGTGATTCTGAAGCCCTGCTGGTCGCTTAAATGGAGAACTTCATGTTTTGTACCACCTGGTGACCTACCTACTGAATCAGTACAGAAGACTTAGAAGTTTCTCTAAATATTATATTTTAGTAAATTTCTCAGTGATTTTGGAAGCAATCAGTTGTCAGCAGCAACTTCAAGTTATTAGTCTTCTTCTTCAGAAGAGTATTAAATCTGCGAGAGTAGATTGAAAGCAAAACTGGAGGAAAGAGTAGCATTAACATTCACGAGTGGCCAGGAGCTTTGAATGCATTAAACTGACTTCAGCCACCAGTCCTATGTGGCAGTTCTCTATATCTTCTTTTTACAGATGAGGGTCACATTTTTCCAAAGTGGTAGGTCAATGATACACTACTTGGTCACTTTGACACCGTATCTGGATTATGTTGTTTTTTCCTCAGATTTGTGTGTCATAATGCACCGCAGAGATTTCTAAAGAAATATTTAATAAATAACAAAACCATCAGCAGCTTCCACCAAATTCTTCTCTTTTAGCACTGGTTAATAGTCATGAACTGACTGAACAAGTAGAAAAAGTAGAAATAGCTGAAATTCAACTACTTAAAATGTGTCAAAGACTGTGCTAGAATTTATACAGATATTTATCCTTAAATCCCTACTGAGCTTCATGGAGAAGGTACTGATTTTATCTTCATTTTACAAATGAGAAAATGGAACTTTAGAGATTAAGTAATGTTTTGAAGGTTACACAGCCAGCAGTAACAGGGTTGGATTTAACCTGAAACCAGCTGACTCTTAAGCCTTTGTTTTCACACATGCATATGTTAGTAAAAGATGGTACCATGTGTGAATGTAAAGTAATCCTCCAACCTTTGTAACAAACATTTTAAAATAGTTATGCTTCAACAAGTGGACATTCAGAGCATTGAAGTTGCTTAGACCAGGGGTCCTTAGCCTCGGGCCACGGACCGCACCGCCTGTCAGACCAGCAGCAGCATTAAAAATAAAGCAGACCGTAAATATGCTGCACTTGTTCCATCCCTAAACCACTCCCCAACCCTTGGTCCCTGGAAACATTTTCTTCTGTGAAACTGGTTCCTGGTGCCAAAAAGATTGCCGACTGCTGGCTTAGACTTCTGTTCTAGTGCAGCTTAAATTTTAGTGAAGGAGAGATGGAACAATAAATAAATAGCTTAAATTTTAGTGAAGGAGAGATGGAACAATAAATAAATAGCTTAAATTTTAGTGAAGGAGAGATGGAACAATAAATAAATAGCTTAAATTTTAGTGAAGGAGAGATGGAACAATAAATAAATAGCTTAAATTTTAGTGAAGGAGAGATGGAACAATAAATAAGTAGCTGAATAAGATTTTCAGGTAGTGATACCTGCTTTCAACATAAAGCATGGTAATGTGCCAGTTAGTGAGTGACTGCAGCTCTGACATTTCAGCCGTGACCAGAATGACACAGGGAGCCAGCCGTGTAAAGTTCTGAGGACAGAGAGACGAAACCAAGGGCATAGAAAGTGCAGAAACCCAACAAGGGGTCATCCAAGCTTGGAGAGTGTGTGAGGGAAACCGATGAGCCAGACCCGCTGGATTCCAGAGCAGATTAAAGTGCGTAGCACGGAGCACTGAGAGGCAGACAGAGTCTACGTATCATGGCCTCTCCAGCTATGGTGAGGAGCTCAGAGCTAACTCTAACAGGAGGCCTTTGGGAGATCTGAAATGGGAGATGTATGAAAAATCCAGCTGGGGTTTAAAAATACCAATTTGTGTGCATATGGAGTATGGACTGTCGAATGTAAAACGGGGAGTCAGGCGCACCACTAACCCCTGATGCTGGGAAAGACTGAAGGCGGGAGGAGAAGGGGATGACAGAGGATGAGATTGTTGGATGGCATCATTGACTCAATGGACATGAGTTTCAGTAAACTCCGGGAGTTGGTGACGGACAGGGAGGCCTGGCGTGCGGCAGTCCATGACGTCACAAAGAGTCGGCCACGACTGAGAGACTGAACTGAACTGAACTCAACCACTAATCTGAGCAAGAGATGACGGTGCCCTGGACCAAGGCGGTGGAAGTGAAGAAAGGCACACAGGAACGGATTAAGAAAAGAAAAATTAATAAACAGGCCTTACTGAGAGATTCGATTTGGTGGACAGAAAGGAATTGATTTCTCCTAGAGTTTTGCTTGGCCAGTCTTATGTTTGTACCATTTACTGAGACGAAGAATTTTAAACACTGGGACAGGGAGGGATGTGGGTTACGGAAGAAGCAAAATCCAGTTTTTGTACTTGGAGTGGAGATTGTTGACCACGTGAAGTGTGAGACACCTCCGACACATCAGAGTGAAGACAACGTATTTTACTAAGTCTCTGTGGCAAATCTTCAAGAGGAAAACAAAAACAAACTTCTGTTGAATGTTTATTGAAACTTAGAGGGAGCATAAAATTTTCCAAGATCTCAAAATGGATAAATGTGTAGCTGAAGGCCTAACCTGATCTGAGGACCGCGGCACACCTTGAGTCTCTCATGGTGATGGATGACCCCTGCCCCGCCCCCTCACCCCTCAACGCCCCACCGCCTGCCCAGCAACACGTCCAGACGCTGATGCAGGCACTCACACAGTGTCATGCAGGATGACATATTAGAATCCAGAGTGATGGCTGGGCATGGAATTAGTCACTCACAAAGCACATAGTTGGAAGACCCATGGCTCTCCTGGGGAGTAATCATTTCACAGATGAAATACACAGGTGCACTGGGATTGGCTTGCATCCACACTGATTTCCCAGAGGAAGTCTTGCTCGAACTTTGCATAGAAAAAGAAGACTGTAAGAGTGCTTCAAATGTAGAGTACCCAAAGAAGCACTTTCCAGCCACATAAGTTAAACAGCTCCTTACTCAGGGGTGTGTCCACTTAAAACACCTTGCAGAGCAGCCTCTTCGGGGACTCCCCATGCTATCACCATAAGTCCTTGGCAGGAGAGAGAAACTTTGGGAGATTAGGGTAGGAAGTGCTGCTGGAGGGAACCAGTCTTGTATCTTCCTTTTTTGGGGTGATGCCCAATAAGTCCACTGACTGGAACTGAGAACACATAAACTCAGTGCCAAGAACACAAAGATCTCCCGAGTCCCTGCCCAGTTCTTTCTGCCACCAGCATGCTCTTCTGTCACTGTAATGACATACTTACTTCAAGATAAATACTAGGTTCCTCTTTTCTGTACGAAACGGCATCCCTTGTGCTTGCTGCGCTCCTGTGCTCCTCCTCACCACCCGAGGGTCAGGCTCCTGGAAGCTGGAACCCCTGAGGGGTGCCACAGCCTGGTAAGCAGACCCAGAGATGCGCTCCAAGCCCAGCTGCCTCCGGGGCACTTGGAGAGCTCTGGGAAGATGACCGATGTGCGCACGATGAGGGGGAGCTCTCAGAGGATATTGGCAGCAGTTCAGTCGCCAACCAGCTGCAAAAAGCTTTAAAGGACAGTGTTGCATAAAAAATGAAAAATGTTGATTGAGGACATATTGCCCTTGATTGAATGCTTGAAGGAAACCTGCTGGCAGAAAAAAAAAAAAAGAAAAAGATATGGGAATGAAAGAGGGGAAGGGAGAAGCGTGGGCAGGGAAAAACAGGTTTGCCTATCCTGCCAGCTGTAGAGAAAGCTCTAATTGTCCGTCCACAGCAGACATCCTTGGAAATGAAATTCTGTGTTATCTACTAGAAATTCAATCATAGGGATCAATGGGGATCTTGCCACGTTTTTGCTTTGGGATAGCCCAGAGCTTAGAATTGTCCTCAGCTCTTCTGAAAATGCCTGTACAGTGGGTCCGCATCATATCCCGTCCCTGCCAACTTTGTCTAAAGTCCCCAGAAGGGTGGAGCAGGAAGAGGGTGTATATTTACAGCATTTGGAGCCAGGCTTTGGGGCTTTATAATCCACGGACCTCCAAAGATGTAATTTGCTTGTATTCTCAGAGATGCTGGCAGCTATTTTATTATTTATCCCTGTGGGGGATCTGGCTCACTACCAACAAACAATGAAGCTTGCTCTCGCTCCCCACGAGTTATGTGGTCAATGGTTTAAACGTGACTGTTCTGAGGACTCCCCTTTCCAAAGTACGGTCACTCACAGGTTATCGCTGCCTAGGGAGGAAAGATTTCTGGGGAATGTTCAGGATTTCTTGATTGTGGGAGGCTATAGTGTGATCTGAGTGAGAAATAATTTTTGTGTAAGATGATTCAGACCCACCATCCAGCACAGTTGTACACCTCACTAGAATTCCTGGCTATAGACTTGGCGACTGACCTCATGTCTATAGAATCACGGAATATAAGCATAAGAAGCAACTCGGACCATCAGCCACAACACAAAGCAAAATGATGTTGATCCCTTAACCCCAAGCAGGCACTGAGGGGAGGGAATGTATATTAAGGATCCTAAGGAACAGTTCCATCACCAGGAGGTAGAGGAGGAATTTTCCGGCTTTGCGGATAGAGAGGCACAACATCCATTTACAAAGATTCTATTGCTTGATCTTGAAGGCTGGATTTTGAAAAGTCATCCTAGAAAACGCTGTGTCCTCTATTGCTGATGAGAGGAAAAAAGGACAGACACAATGGCTCTTAACTGTCAGAAAGTGGGTTTGTTGTTAGTCCCCATCACTGCAGTCTTTTAGTCATCAATACAGTTGATATTAAAAGTACTCAAAATAAGGCTTCACCTTTCCAAAGTCTTATGGAGTAGCTGTGCAGCACTGTTAATTAGAAATGTGGGGGGAATGGAATTGTGTGACCCTGTGTCAGTGATGCTGAGAAATGATACAAGTAACCCTTCATGATACATCCCTTCATTGTCCTCTATGGGAACAGTGAACCAGATAAAGCCAGTAATAAGCATTTGCTTATTATTGTTGTTATACAACAACTTTGGGCTTCCCTGGTGGCTCAGATGGTAAAGAATCTACCTGCAATGTGGGAGATCCCATTCGATTCCTGGGTTGGGAAGATCTCCTGGAGAAGGGGTAGACTACACACTCCAGTATTCATGGGCTTCCCTGGTGGCTCAGACAGTAAAGAATCTGCCTGCAATGCAAGAGACCTGGATTCAATTCCTGGGTTGGGAAGATCCCCCAGAGGAGGATGGGGCAACCCACTCCAGTATTCTTGCCTGGAGAGTCCCCATGGACAAAGGAACCTGGTGGGCTGCAGTGCACAGGGTCACAAAGAGTCAGACACAACTGAGTGACTAAGCACATACAACAACTTCACAAACAATACAACTTTTCTTAGGAGATATTACTAGGTCAGAATCTTTTGACTTATCAAACCTACTTTTAGGAATGTATTATAAAAAACATGCAGATGGCCTTTAGACTTAGCAAAAATTATGTTCAACACAATCTTTGTCGTCACAAGAAAATTTTCTAAACAATCAGAGTTTTAGTATTAAAAGTACAGTTAAAGTTTGATCAACTATATCGTACAACACTATCCAGATGTAAAAATGTGATGTTGTAGAAGATAATTTATCTATATACAAAGATATTTAAAAATATTTGGTGAAAAAGTCAAATAGATTTCTAAATTGTATGTTAAGTATGATCCATTTTAGGTGGTTGTTCAGTCACCAAGTCGTGTCTAATTCTTTGTGACCCCATGAACTGCAACATGCCAGAGGACAGAGGACTCCACCACCTCCCAGAGTTTGCTCAAATTCATGTCTGTTGAGTCGGTGGTGCTACCCATTCATCTCATCCTCTGCCACCCTATTTCAGGTAGTTAAGATATGAAGTGAAGTGAAGTGAAGTGAAGTCACTCAGTCGTGTCTGACTCTTTGTGACCCCATAGACTGTAGCGTACCAGGCTCCTCTGTCCATGGGATTTTCCAGGCAACAGTACTGGAGTGGATTGCCATCTCCTTCTCCAGGGGATCTTCCCAACTCAGGGCTCGAACCCAGGTCTCCCGCATTGTAGACAGACGCTTTACTGTCTGAGCCACCAGGGAAGTCCAGTTAAGATATAACATGCAGAAATATTCTGGAAGTCTGAAAAATAATTAACACACTAACAGCAATTTTTTTTAAAGGCAAGAGATGGTTTATCTTCTTATCTTCATTTAAATTTTGAAATTATTCCAAAATGAACACTTATTACTCTTGTAATAAAAAGTAATGTGAGAAATTTTAATAAAGAAGTCCTTCATAAGTTAAATGTAATTCGTTAATGAGAACGCATGTAGCTGCAGCCACCAGGCCCTGTCCTTGAGAGGGGAGGGGATGACCCAGAGGACAGGAGAACATCCCACTGTCCAAGGACTCATGGCTCTGGGTCACCGACTAGGGACTGAAGATGCAAAGAGTGAGGAGCATCTGTTTTCTTTAGGTGGCCTTGTGGGAACATCTCTGAGCCCTGTTGCCTTTTTCCATTTGTTTAACAGTTACAGAATATATCCAGGCAGAAATTCACCACCTGTGCTCTCTACAGTGACAAAAACAGTTCTAGGTAGGGCCCATCATCTTCCCAACAATTCACCGAGGTCTATCCAGTACACCAGAGCATGAGGACTTGAAAGCCTTCTTCCTTGACCACCCTTCCTCCTCCTTGTATCCAGTAGTTACTCCCTGTATCTCTCATAGAGTCCTCAGATCAAATATCTCTTTTTAGAGAAGTATTTTCTGACCATTCTGTCTAAAATAGCTGCCACCCACCCCAATCACACTGTCACTCTCCACTTCTGCTCTGATTTTATGCATAACATTCATCATCACCTGATATATATAGAGAGAGTGTGTGTGTGCATGTGTGTGAAGGCTCTGAGCACTTTGTGTTTGCTCTAGCTCAGATGTCTACAACATGTTGCTGTGTGATAGGCACCTACATCAATTTTGGGTGAATTAATGAATAATTCTGATGTCCCAGGAGAAGGCAATGGCACCCCACTCCAGTACTCTTGCCTGAAGAATCCCATGGATGGAGGAGCCTGGAAGGCTGCAGTCCATGGGGTCGCTGAGGGTCGGACACGACTGAGCGACTTCCCTTTCACTTTTCACTTTCATGCATTGGAGAAGGAAATGGCAACCCACTCCAGTGTTCCTGCCTGGAGAATCCCAGGGACGGGGGAACCTGATGGGCTGCTGTCTCTGGGGTCTCAGAGTCGGACATGACTGAAGTGACTTGGCAGCAGCAGCAGGGAAAGTGAAATAGACATCCTAACACCAAGATTAGTTTTAGGCTCATATCTATGGTGTTGAGAGAGGCCCAGAGAGAAGAAAACCAGGAGAATTCAAACTCTGTCGCTGAAGAAGATGAAACCACTTTTGACCTCAAAAACATATTGACCGGGTAGCATAGAGCCCTGTGTTCACTCAGCTGGTGTTGTAAGTACAATTCCTGTTTGGCACAGTTGCACTTAAGGTCTGGATCCATTTTGCACAGTGTAGACACAGGGTCTCTGTATTTGTGTGTGGAGCTCAGGGAGCTGCAATTGCCATCACTGCCTAAATGAATGCCGCACCCCTTCTCCTGGATCAGCGCTGGGATGGTTGCCAGTAGGCTTTGAGTGATAAATGTGAAAATGTGGGAGACTTTGAATGGTCAACAAAAGCCATCAATACAGCCATCAAAATAATTTAAATTCATGTCTCATTGGGTCAGAGTTATCATCTTCATACAGGGGGCTGGGGAAGATATGGGATAATTGATATCAGCTGCCCAACAGCCTGGATTTGATAAGACTCTTTCCAACCTTGAATCTTCATCTCACCAAATATCCTGTATTATGATGTAGACCTTCCAAATCATGTGGATCTTCTCCATGTTGAATCTGAGCCACACACTTTGCAACAAGTAACTCGTAAGGCACTCTCCCCAGAGAAAATGGTCTATTTGATTTATTATGTGACTTTAAGTAGCATGACTGTTCAGAGAATTTGCAGACTTCACAGCCAAAACTATTTCCTTTGGAAAAACATTATTTAGGGTGAGATCCTTGAGAGCAAAGATTGTTTTATTATTCTCTGCATCCACTGGATATAGCAAAATGCTTGCAACATAGGACTCCTTTCAAAAGTATTGGCTGCTCTGTTAAATGACTGAATGACATGAGGTTTGTTTCTAAATCTGCAGGGTTGTGATGCTACTCAGGTTCCCAGGAAAGGCCAAGACACTTTCTGATACTTCAGATTTCATTTTAATGTCTCTTGAAATTGCTCTATTTGTATAACCTACAGGCCATGTGTAACACTGAATGATCTCCTGGAATGCAGTCTGATAATCAGGTTCTGAAAGTCATGATTTTCAGTGCATCCCAAGGCTGACGGAGTGAACAAGGAAAGGCAGAGGGTGAAAAATGCCCTCTGAGACTCCAGTCCAGCCAGGAGAAATAGCACATTCATGCCACAGCTCTGTTATGAATATTCCAATCCAACTTCACGTATTGCACTTGAGATGAGATATCAGGGGCCAGAATGCAGCTAAGTAATACAGCACAAAAACAGAAATGGAGAAACAAAGAGACCAGAGGCTGGTCTCTTCCAGGAATAAGCAAGTATCTATCTAGAGGCAGACTTTTGCACTGAAACTTAGCTCACATCTCCCACTCATTGAGTGATATGGCCTTTGGCAATGCCACTTAGCCTCAGTCTCTGCCTAGGCAGCACAGTTGTGAAGAAGATCAAGTGAATTAATAACTATGAATGGGTTTTATATGCTATCATGCACTATCCAGATGTCAGTTATTAGGCTCTCAGTGTGCAAAAAGAGAGACTGTATTGAATAAAGCAGACCATGTTCACCAACATAATCAAAACTGGTGTTTTCAATACTTCCTGCATTAGGCATACAGCGATAAAGCCAGTGGTGTGTTGGAACTGGTCCCCATGACTTCTGAGAAATGATTGTATGCATCATTGTCAAGTCTCTATGTGGCTGGTCTGAAATCAGCCTGGGCGATAGTTTGTATCTACCTTATCAAATTTGGCAAGAACTACAAATCAAGGACTCTATCCCCACTTGAGAGACAGTTATTAAAAATTTACCATCACACAATTGTGTGTTGTGATAAAATGTGAATTTTTTCACAGTTAATGTTGCTTTTCTTTTTCTTACGTCTAGTACAGGTAATATTTTTCCATTGGCTTTGCACTAGCCCTTTCAGACACCAGCATTCCCATGGATTAACAAACTAATCAGCATTCACCAGAGGAGGGAGAAAAATATAAGCTCTAAATCTGAAGCCTCTGTCCACCTTGCTCAGATGAATTTAAATTCCAAGGTCTATATATTCTTCGATTCCATATGGTACCATGAGGTCTCAGTAAATATCATTCGACGACTCTGATTTAGTAACAGTAACACACACACATTTATATATATATATTCAAGTCATCTGCCATCTGCTGGACTTCGTAAATGAGTCAGAAGCCCCAGTCAACGCAACAGCATTCATGCATACTAACCTCCAACCTTATGGAGATGGTTTGATTCAATAGTTTCTCCGTGACTGTTAAAAAACTATTAACATATTTATATTCTTAAAAGTGTCACTAACCTATAAGTTAATGGAAAGATCACATATTCTGTCTGCTGGCTCCCATTCAAAGATGAGTTCCACTGCAGAATAAATTTATGTATCTCCTAAGAATATGGGGGTGGGAAGGGTTAGCCTTGTTCTTCATTCATCTTGCCCTACATATACCCTAACTCTATCATGAACTTGACTCACGTTTCAAGATTCGGTACCCAAAACAGCAATATTCTCTTCAACCGAGGTCCTGAGAATGAGTCATATATAACTGTGCCCCAAGTATTGAAGCTTGATTTTTTACCTTGAGGAAGATTTGCTTTGGGAAACAGGCATGCTATAGAAAGAGCAAAACGGGAATGTGAAGACATTACAAGAGTTTTGGGTGATTTCTGACCTGTACACTTTCTGCCAGGGCAGCCCAGGGTTTTTTTTTTTTTTGCCTTCTCAATTTTGAATAGCCTAGTGTTTAAAGGATCATTTTGTCCTTCCACCCCCTGCTCCCCAATCGAAACAACAAAAGAAGGAATTTAACCTCATATCCTCGCTCTGAAATTAGCTCTATTGTCAAAAGATGACAGCTGTATCCTGATTTCAAGAATTTCATGTTGGAATAAAACAGCGTTTTTGAAACCATTGTGTTGCTTCAAACAGATCTATAATGGTCCCTCGGCAAACCATTTGCAGAAGACGTGGGTAAGTAAGATAAAAAGACACCATTTCTAAAGAGTTGCTTTTATGGTCTAGGTCAGAGTGCTCTCTCCACGTTGTTCATTCCCAGTCGAATTCCCTAATAGTCTATCTCCTCCGCGAACAGATGCCCGGCCTCATGTCGGAACCAGATCGCGCCACCGCTGAGATGCTATCCAGCTCCTTCTTACTGAGCCGTTTCCCTAGCAGATGGTGCGATGCTGCAGGCATACTCCTTCCTGTTAATTACCAGCCTTCGCTACAGATGGAAATGTCAGTCAGCCTCACAGGTCCTGGTTCCTGCCATTGCCTCAGTCCATAGCCCCTCTACCTAGGCAAGACGCTGCCAACACACACCATGTGTTTTGTGACTGCTGACTAGGCAGGCAACAAAAAACAACTTACTTCATGAATATTCATGGCGGAATGTTTAAAGTTCTGTTCATCTGCGATGCTTATAGATCTGCTTAAAGGGGGTTGCACCTTCCTAAGAACACTCTGCCCCTTGTTTATCTACACTGAAGAGATGTGAGTTACCAAAGTGAGTTGCCATGGCAACAGAGAGAGGACCATTAAATGTCGGCCATTTGGAGCCTTCTGTGGGCACATCAATTTCTGACTAACGCTCTTCCCATACCTTGAAGTGTCACTTAATTATTCTTGTCCTGCCATAACAGACCAATAGTCACCAAGCTGAACTGATTAGCTAATAACAGCGGGTTTTTATTAAACCCTGATTATCTCATCTGCACATACATACCCCAAAATGAATTCCTTGTTCCTTCCTGGTGTGTAAACATGCTAAATGCAGATAAATGAATTTCAGCAGCCATTCTTTGTTCCTTAAGTCAAATTCTTTTACCCTCTGTGGACAACCCTTTGGAAATCAAAAATGGGTATCTTTACAGGTTCATGCAAGAAAGTTAGGGCTCAGGTTTTGAGAGTAGAGAAAGAGAGGGGAAACCTGAATCAGGCATTTTACTGAAGGTGATTCAGACAAGACTTCCTCAACTGGTACATTCTCCAGGATGCTGTGTTTAAAGGTAAGGTGATGGAGAATGTCACAGCCACTCAGCACCATGTCTTCCCAGCAGGCCTTCCTGTCTCTATGATTTAACGCAGAGAAAAAATATTAAGTATCCCAAACACAGGCAAAAAGCTTCAAGTGAAGGTCATTTTCCTCGGGACAAAGTCTCTCAGCACACTGGGAGAGGCAGCTTACATGAGTTCTGAAAGATTTATTTTTGAATGATGAGAATTATTTTTCCTTAGGTATTTCTTGCTGTGGAATGAGGTTCCACCCTATGTGACTTCTAGTGGGGAGGAGAGTGGTCAGAGAGAGTATGGGAGGTGTGAGCATTCCTGAGCTGGAGAACTGTACATAGTAGGGCAAGCTGGGAGACATTCTTTGGGCATCCCCATAATCATGAAGCTTAGGTCTTCTTTCCAGATTCCCTTTTAAGAAGAAAATTTGATCTGTATGCTTTTCATGTTTAGAAGGGAAAGAAAGCATGTTTAGGTATTTTACAAGCAAAACAGAGATAAGCTTATTCTGAATGGGGCAGCTGGAAACAAAACAAAACTATGCTACATATATTTTCCAGGTGGTGCTAGTGGTAAAGAACCCACCTACCAATGCAGGAGACAAGGGTTTAATCCTGGGTTGGGAAGATCCCCTGAAGGAGGGCATGACAAGCCACTGCAGTATTCTTACCTGGAGAATCCCATGAACCGAAGAGCCGGACCACCTACAGTCCATGGGGTCACAAAGAGTGGGATGTGACTGAATGCACACACACCCACACCCACACACACACACACACACACACACACACACACACATCTCATGAGGTGCTAGGAGAAGCTGCTCCAGAGTTGGTATGAAGATGATATCAGGCGAGTAGCCAGAACCCTCCATCCTCTGGTTCAATATTCACGACTGTGTCTCTCAATGAATACATGCAATGGTGGTACGTATAAGTGCTTAACAGGCTCACTGAAAAAATAATGATGTTGAAAGATGTATATACATTATACATAATTTCGTTATAAATCTTATTCACAGAAAGGATGTGTATCACATCATGTACAAATAACAATAAAGTATGTAACACTTTATTATAGACTCTATACAAGCTCTATATATACTGATTCTTACAGAATGTTATCATTTATTTTTGCCAACTCATATCTGTAGCCGATCTGTGATTTCAATTCAACCATGATTTGAAAACTCAATTGTATTTATTTTCTGATAGCTCTATTCCTATTAAATTTATTATCATTACATCTGAAAGATGATCTATTGTTAAACACTTTTCTCACTCTCTCACACACTATATTCATTAAGCTGAAACCTCTTTCAGCTTCATCAGTATGAATGTCAGAATTTCACCCATTGTTCAGTAGCGTGAGTGGCTTATTTGCTTAACTGGGTAACAGTATTTAAATACTAAAGAATATTTCTTCAATTCTTTTGTGCCATTCACAAGGTAGTGACTACCTGCACAACATATGTTTAACTGTACTAAGTATTATTAATATTTTTTCCATCACTATCTCAAGCCTAGTCAGTCACCAAAACAATAAATCAAGCTTTTATTTGTAGTGTTTGCCAATTTCTGTGGTATAAATACTCCAGCCATGGGAAATATCAAGCTACTGACATGATGTCATTGAATGTGAATCTGGGAAAAGATATGGAGTAGAACATTTGATTTTTAATAGTGGCCACACTTAACAGCCAACTTACAAAATTCCTGAAAATTCAGCGTAGACTCTTGAAGGCTAGTGTGAGTCAGCCCAAATACCAACTTTATAGTTTTATCTTTATGTTTTTTCTACCTCTCACCTCTTTCACAGGAATAAAGTCATATTCCAAATATGTGTGTTCCATGTTTGTGAAGTTACATAAATTTGCAAAGCCCTAGTTAGGAGGAGCTTAATAAATTGTTGAATAAATTGAATTGAATGGATGCACACTTAATGAAGCTAGTTGAAAAGATGAAATGCAAACACATGGAAAGTTTAATGACATTTGGCTGGCTTTTGCTTTGTGCCAAGAGAGCTTTCCTAGGAAAATAAAACTTCAGAGGGGAGCAGGACCTTTCCATATAGAGGAGTCTGGTCAGGGCAGGTCAGGGACTTGACTTGAGCTTAGAAGATGGTTAGGACTTGGTTAGATGGAGATGAAAAAAAGGAAATTTCAGCTGGAAATTCCATGGGGTCCATGGAGTCGTGAAGAGTCAGACACAACTGAGCAACTGACACTTTCACTTATATTTCATGTGTTTTAAAGGGGGGTAATAATCGGATACTTCCATGGTTACCAAGAGGATGACACAGCCACCTTAGAGTGCTTGCCATAGGTATGGCAGGCGTTCAGTCTGTGCTAATTTCCTTCCTCCAAGTCAAGACACTTCTGAATGGTGCTATCTAATGAAGTAAAAAACCAGAATAAGATCTTTTTCAGTCTCTCTAGTTCTATCAAACAGTGTCCTCCACATTCTTTCAACCTAGAGAGGGCCAAGCCCAGGGAACGCTAATAAGCCTCCTGAACACAAGCCCCGCTGGGCGGGCCTTTGGTGCCGTCCTGTGCATCTGCCAGGTTGGATCCTGCTCCCAAGTTTGCCAAAAATCCGATCCCTCAGTTCAGACTGCCTGCTCAAGACATGTGGGCCAGCCTGAAAGCAGAAAGACAACATTTCGGACAGCCATTCCCCAAACCATAACCCCAACAGATGTCCGTGTGGGGACCCGGACCTCTTATGGGAAAGGAAAAGCAGCTTGTTTAAAGGCATCACAGTTCCTCTGCCCGAAAATGAGGCAGGAACTGGAGATGTGTCTCTGAGACAGAAAGCAGAGTCAGAAGGCAGCAAAGAGTCGGCATGCGTTTGAAAGAGGCAAAGGAGTGAAATCTGCTCCTGGCCATCGCAGGAGGCTGATGCAGTCCAGGCTCACTCTGGGGACAGCCCTGGTGCCAGCGACGGAGGCCACGTGGCTTCTAATGTGGCCAGGCCCCGCTGCAGCCCAGAAGACCAAGGGAGCCGCCAAATTCCACCCAAGGACAGAACCAGCTTTAGCAGCTGGTGGGTGAATTAGCTCCAGGCCCACCAGGTGGAGGGACATTTGAATCTTTCCCTTATCGATAGAAAAAGAAGAGAGCATCTTAGGGAACAGAGCTACCATCAACTCTACTTTTTTTCCTTTTAGTTTCTTATTGCAGACTCCTTTGGGGTACAAGGAGAAAGGGACAGTAGAACAGACAAGCCTTGGAGCCTGAAGAATATGGATTCGTGACACATCCGAGTGTGGAAAGCTGGTCAGGAGTCTGCATGTTTTTCAAGCAGAATTCCATTTTTGTCAAAGGAGAGCTTACAAGGTGATGTCAGCTCTTGAGAGCAGAGCACAGCTTTGCATCACCAGCTCTTTTAAAAATGCTGGACCCCTAATATTTGCACAGAAAATATTATTGACCTGCTTCTGCTTCTAAGATTTTACCTCGATGTAGAGCAGACTGTCTTCATAATCTCCTGTCCCCGGAAGGTACCCTAGCAGAGACTGCAGCCTTATCCTGAAAGCATGGCAGAAGAGGTTCCTGAATTGAGCAGAAACCTGCACCAAGTACAGTGAAATTCAGGGAAAGCCAAAGCCCGGCCTTTTGAGCACTGTCCTGCCACCTGGTGGCTGGATCACTAAATTGCAAGGGCAGTTTTCTGTGCTCAGCGAGCCTGTTCAGTGAATTTGCAAAACCATCCTGAGGTGAAGCCATTTAGACAAATGTCAGAGAGATGCGAGCATTTCAGAAGGATGAGTAGGGGAAAAAAAAATAAGCATATGTTGTGAGAAAAATAGCTTCCCTGATGAGAAAGAGGCCAAATCAGTTGTGAGTGGGCAGGCAGGGAACAGAGGAAGCAAGTGTAGCACCCGGGATGTGGGCAAGAGACCACACGGGCTGGCGAGTGGCTTATTCCAGGAAGAGCTACCTCGCCACCAGGCTGAGGTCAGCAGTTCCTACGCAGCCCTGAGAGAGGGGGTCTGGTGCTGTTCTGGCCTCCTCTTTCTCTGGGATTTTAAGCCCATATTTTAAAGCCTTTCCAAGATGGCAGAAAAGTCCTTTGCTTTCTTAATCATCAGCAAGCCCCATCTCCATTTTCGTTTTCTTCCTCCTGCTTGTGTTTACTTTATTCCTGCTTCTTTCTTTCTTCAACAGGCATTAACCACCTTCTCAGTGTTGGCGATTTTTCAGTGGGTGTGTGGTATACACAGACAGCGTGGGGAACACAGAAAATGGAGAAGGGGAGAAAAATAAGCGGACAGAGCCCAGAGAGACACATGTAACAACAGGACCAGCCCTGGGGCTTGGGAGGGAACAGAGGCAGGACCCCACCCTGGAGGAGGCGGGCTCTGAGAGGATCGAGGGCACAGAAACTGTCCAGGTGATACCCAAGGATGCATAAGAGACCCCAGGATGGGTGTCAGTGGGGACACATCAAACAGAAGGAAAGGTGGATCAAAGGGGATTAAAAAGGAAGGAGATGTCCATGGAGGGGCTTCCCAGATGGCACTAGCGGTAAAGAACCTGCCTGCCAATGCAGGAGGCTTAAGAGACACATGTTCAGTCCCTTGGTCGGGAAGGTCCCTGGAGGAGAGCATGGCAACCCACTCCAGCACTCTTGCCTGGAGGCTCCCATGGACAGAGGAGCCTGGTGGGCTACAGCCCATAGGGTCACAAAGAGTCAGACACAACTGAGCGGCTGAGCATGCATACCTATGGAGGTGGAAGAGGGACTCCTCTCTGGGGAGAGCAAGCTAGAGACACAATTAGCAGGCTTGCAAAGACCAAACCATGAAGTGAGGATGGTGGCTTTCATTTACCGTAGTAATCTGGAATCCTGCTTGAGAATCTGGGCAGGGAGGAGAGGCCACCTGACAGATACAGACGAACATTCTGGAAAGATTACCTGCCTTGTAGTCAGGAAGGAACAGTTCTGGTGGCCCAGGGCTGCTCGGGCCAAAGAGGCCTTTAGACGCAGTTAAGCCACTGAGGGCCAGTGTGGATGAAGCCAGGTTTCAAGAGCTATTTGGGAAGCAGGACTGACTGACCCTGGCCTCTCACGGTCCACCCAGGGGCTCAGTTCGGCTCCTGGGTTTGGTTTATCAGATGGCCATTTTGGCATTCTTAGACTGGAAATACAGAATGGGAACCACTTTGGGGAGACGGTTGCACGTGGTTTGCACTTTTGGGGTGCGCAGTCTACATCCTTAGGCACGTGAGTGCCAAGACCAGGGCCAAGAGCTGGAGATTGGCAATCTCCTCTCATCTTTTTCCTCCTCCTCCTCCTTCTCCTTCTCACTTATAACCTGTCTTCACGCTTTCCTTACTTTGTTCTTTAAAGAGACACTTATTTAGACTCAGAGTCCTGAAATTAAAGTTTATGGGGCAGGGGGGACATTGAATTGGTGCTTTACAATGTCCACCAGAGGCCTGCTCTAAAAATGCCTAAATGGTTAGGAGAATGTGCTGAACCATTTGGCCATTTCCAGAAACTTGTTTTACCTATATAGAAGCCTGGATGTCAGCCGAAACAGGTGGGAAAGTGGTAAGAAAACAGTTTTTCATGAAGTCAAGAGAGGTTCTGGCCTTGACCCCTGGAAGAATGCATTGAGAACTTTTTTAAATGTGTGTACAGGCCTTAAATTTTGATCCTAGCTGGATTTAGGGACTAAATCCATTTTTCAAACCAATCAAGGATTGATAGCCAGAGAAATCTTTTGCTTAGAGACTTTGACTGCTCCGACTGGTTAAAGAGGAGAGACTTCCCAACCCATTGATAGAATGAGCCGGCTCTTCCAAGTTTATATCCTATTAAAAGTCCTAGCTATGGCCCATGGACATCTCAAAATAAAGACTCAGGATAGATCCCAACACTACTGACAGCTAATCGATGAATCCCAGCTGAATGTACCACATCAACAGCATGGCCCCGTCCACACTGACCCCTTGTCACTCCCCTCATCTCCACATTGCCTTCTCAAAATAAGAGTGTAGTGGCAGAAAGTGAAGAGGAACTAAAAAGCCTCTCGATGAAAGTGAAAGAGGAGAGTGAAAAAGTTGGCTTAAAGCTCAACATTCAGAAAACGAAGATCATGGCATCTGGTCCCATCACTTCATGGGAAATAGATGGGGAAACAGTGGAAACAGTGTCAGATTTTATTTTGGGGGGGCTCCGAAATCACTGCAGATGGTGATTGCAGCTATGGAATTAAAAGACGCTTGCGCCTTGGAAGGAAAGTTATGACCAACCTAGACAGCATATTCAAAAGCAGAGACATTACTTTGCCGACTAAGGTCCATCTAGTCGAGGCTATGGTTTTTCCAGTGGTCACGTATGGATGTGAGAGTTGGACTGTGAAGAAAGCTGAGCGCCGAATAATTGATGCTTTTGAACTGTGGTGTTGGAGAAGACTCTCAAGAGTCCCTTGGACTGCAAGGAGACCCAACCAGTCCATTCTAAATGAGATTAGTCCTGGGTGTTCTTTGGAAGGACAGATGCTAAAGCTGAAACTCCAATACTTTGGCCACCTCATGGGAAGAGTTGACTGATTGGAAAAGACTCTGATGCTGGGCGAGATTGGGGGCAGGAGGAGAAGGGGACGACAGAGGATGAGATGGCTGTATGGCATCACTGTCTCAATGGACATGAGTTTGGGTGAACTCCGGGAGTTGGTGATGGACAGGGAGGTCTGGTGTGCTGCAATTTATGGGGTCGCAAAGAGTCGGACATGACAGAGTGACTGAACTGAACTGAAGCCTTCCTAACTCAAGCAAATAATAGAATGGATAGAACATGTCCTTTCAATGTCATATAAACCACCAAATTCAGATAGAAAGGAAAGCCCTGCAAGTCTTTGAAAATGGCAGAAACGTGGTGTCCAAGGCGAGAGTAAAGATGCTTGGATCCTGCTGGACGTTCTGAACTTTCATGGCATCAGAGAAAAATATTCCAAACTCTGGGGTCAAAGGCACGATGTCCAAATCCCATTTCGACCTCTCCTGTGTTACTTATTCTTTCTGTTTTCTGATTTTCTCAATGGTCAAATGGGAATAAAAGTACCTACCTGTACTAGTCAGGATTCTCCAGAGAAATAGAACCAGCAGGATATATTTGTAGTATATATAATGAAGTGTTAGTCACTCAGTCATGTCCAACTCTTTGCAACCCTGTGAACTGCAGCCTTCCAGGCTCCTCCATCCATGGAATTCTCCAGGCAAGAATACTGGAGTAGGTGCCATTCCTTTTGCCAGGGGATAGGCATTGAACCCAGGTCTCCTGCACTCAGGCAGATGCTTTACCATCTGAGCCACCAGGGAAGCCCAGGTATATATAAGAGGAGCTTTATTGTAGGGATTCTTCCATGGTGTAATGGAGGCTGAGAAGTCCCTAGGTATGCCTTCTGCAAGTTAGAGAACCAAGAGAGCCAGTGGTGTAATTCAAGCCCTTAGACTGAGAACTGGGGAGTATGGGATATAGTCCAGGTCAAGGATGGATGTCTTAGCTCAGACAGAGAGATAGAGATTCACCCTTCTTCTGCCTTTTTGTTCTAGTCAAGCCCTCAAGTTATGGATGATGTTTAATATTCAGTTCAGTTCAGTTCAGTTCAGTTCAGTTCAGTCGCTCAGTTGTTTCCGACTCTTTGCAACCCCCTGAACTGCAGCACACCAGACCTCCCTGTCCATCACCAACTCCCAGAGTTCACCCAAACTCACGTCCATCGAGTCGGTGATGCCATCCAGCCATCTCATCCTCTGTCGTCCCCTTCTCCTCCTGCCCCCAATCTCGCCCAGCATCAGAGTCTTTTCCAATCAGTCAACTCTTCCCATGAGGTGGCCAAAGTATTGGAGTTTCAGCTTTAGCATCAGTCCTTCCAAAGAACACCTAGGACTGATCTCCTTCAGAATGGACTGGTTGGATCTCCTTGCAGGCCAAGGGACTCTCAAGAATCTTCTCCAACACCACAGTTCAAAAGCATCAATTATTCGGCGCTCAGCTTTCTTCACAGTCCAACTCTCACATCCATACATGACCACAGGAAAAACCATAGCCTTGACTAGAAGGATCTTTGTCGGCAAAGTAATGTCTCTGCTTTTCAATATGCTGTCTAGGTTGGTCATAACTTTCCTTCCAAGGAGCAAGCATCTTTTAATTCCATAGCTGCAATCACCATCTGCAGTGATTTCGGAGCCCCGCAAAAATAAAGTCTGATGCTATTTCCACTGTTTCCCCATCTATTTCCCATGAAGTGATGGGACCAGATGCCATGATCTTCGTTTTCTGAATGTTGAGCTTTAAGCCAACTTTTTCACTCTCCTCTTTCACTTTCATCAAGAGGCTTTTTAGTTCCTCTTCACTTTCTGCCATATGGGTGATGTCATCTGCATATCTGAGGTGATTGATATTTCTCCTGGCAATCTTGATTCCAGCTTGTGCTTCTTTCAGCCCAGCGTTTCTCATGATGTACTCTGCATATAAGTTAAATAAGCAGGGTGACAACATACAGCCTTGACATACTCTTTTTCCTATTCGGAACCAGTCTGTTGTTCCATGTCCATTTCTAACTGTTGCTTCCTGACCTGCATACAGGTTTCTCAAGAGGCAGGTCAGGTGGTCTGGTATTCCCATCTCTTTCAGAATTTTCCACAGTATATTGTGATCCACACAGTCAAAGGCTTTGGCATAGTAAATACAGCAGAAATAGATGTTTTTCTGGAACTCTCTTGCTTTTTCCATGATCCAGCGGATGTTTAATATTGGTGAGGTTCAAATGCTAATTTCTTTCCTGGATCCCCTTACAAACATACCCAGAAACAATGTTTTACCAGTTATCTGGGCATCTCCTAGCCCAGTCTAGTTGACACATAAAAGTAACCATCACACTACCCTACAGGATTTTCATGAGAATTAAGTGAGATGACAATAATTGAAAGATTTTTTTTTTTGCTAAATTGCTTCAGTCACATCCAACTCTTTGCAACCCCATGGATTATAGCTCAGCAGGCTCCTCTGTTCATGGGGATTCTTCAGGCAAGAACACTGGAGTGGGTTGCAATTTCCTTCTCTAGGGGATCTTCCTAACCCAGGGACCAAACCTGTGTCTCTTATGTCTCTTGCATTGGCAGGTGGGTTCTTTACCCCTAGCGCCACCTGGGAAGAATCTTACCTCTTAAGAATTCCTCTACCACTCTGAGGCTTTTCTTTTATCAACACACCATCATTGTTCAAGCAATCAAGCCAGTGCAGGGTCCCCACAAACACCGTAATCTTTGCACTGCACATTCTTTTGTTCCCACTCACCTCAAGGACCTCTAAATGTTTCTCAGGTCTTAAACACAGTGTCCTCTTAGAAGTCTTCCATGACCTTCCAGAATGAGAAGTGCCCCTCAGTCCCATAAACACAAGGTTTTCTCAGTAAGATATAGACTGAGATATCCTGTAAGAGATAGCCAAGAAACTTAGCATGGCCACAGTGCTCTTAACTTGATCCTCCTTACTCTTTCTGGCTTCTCTCTTATCGTTCCTCTCAAATTTGCATCTCCTTCATGGATGACTTGGGTCACCCTCTCTCTGACTTCCAACTCTTCCCATGTGGTTCGCTTAGCTGTCTCCTTCACTGGAGGCTTTGCTATACTCCCAACTCTGGTCCCCATGCTCTGTGTCTCCTATCATAGCCCTGATCCTGCTGGGTATGAACCATCTGCTCTTCTATCTGTCTCACCAGGCTGGGAACTCCTGGAGGGCAGACTTAATCTTGGCCATTTTCATGACCTTATTTCCTATTGCAATGCTTAACACACAGTAGTGTGGATATTCAAGTAAATAAATATGGCAAACTGCCTGCCCGGCTGAGGCATAGTTTTACAAAGCTCCTTCATTAATCTTCTTCTGTGGCTCTTGACTGTCCTGACACCACCTCATCTTCCCAGTCTCAAATGGGAGATCAAAGACTGACTTTCTTTTACATGATACAGCAGGCTTAACACTCGAAGGGAATGTCTTTAAACCAAGGGAAGTTTAATTTCAAGAGGAAATATGTGTTTTAACTTGGTTAGCAATAGGGAAGAATTTGGGGCTACTTGCTTTTGATGGGTTTGTTACGACACTGTTTTGAACTATTCGAACTAAATAGAACTATTTGAATCATTTGTAGATTTCTGGTGCCATTTCCAGACTGACAGCATCACAGACTCTGGAGGTGCAGGGATTGACACTTTGGGGATCTCCCTTCACAATGCCTGTCCTGTGACCTATGAAGTCACTGTGCAGAGAGTAGAAGTAAGTGTCCAACTAGACAAAATGCACTGACCATACAAATGATCTAATTCTTCCTGGATTTTCTGAAAATCAGTAGGTGGTCTTTTGCAAGCATGAGATACAGTTGTGTGTGCACACATCTCCATCTCTCAGTCATGTCTGACTCTCTGTGACCCCGAGGGCTGCAGGCCGTTGGGCTCCTCTATCCATGGAATTTTCCAGTCAAGAACACTGGAGTGAGTAGCCATTTCCTTCTCCAGGGGATCTTCTCAACCCAGGGATTTAGCCCAGGTCTCCTGCATTGCAGGCAGAGTCTTTACTACCTGAGCTACTAGGGAAGCCCATGAATACTGGAGTGGGTAGCCTATCCCTTCCCCAGTGGATCTTCCCGACTCAGAAATTGGACCAGGGTCTCCTGAATTGCAGGCGGATTCTTTACCAGCTGAGCTACCAGGGAAGACTTTTTTTTTTTTTTTCTCATCATCAAAGAGGAGGGGGTGCTCACTCAAAGCCTGTAGGAGTTGATTTTCTTAGCACCCAGGTGGAAACAGGCTCTAAGGCAGATACCATTTCATTTTAAAAGGTGAAAAACATCCTTAGTATAAATGCACAATGTATATATTAATTCTCACATGTAGCACTGTTTTGTTAGTTCATTAAGGAAAAGCCTAAGGCTCGGAGGTGAGGTGACTCACCCAGAGCTCCTATGTGGCAGAACCAGCTTCTAGGGGTATTTCTCTCAGCACATCCCATGTTATTTTCAGCACAGCAGTGGACTCCACTGTCCAGCCATGCTTTCACCATTCTGTGTTTTATTCGTTGTTGTTCAGTCTCTAAGTCGTGTCCGACTCTTCGTGACCCCATGGATTGTGGCACGCCAGGCTCTCCTGTTCTTCACTATCTCCAGGAGCTTGCTCAGACTCATTGCTATTGAATCAGTGATGCCATCTCATCATCTGTTGTCCCTTTCTCCTCCCACCCTCCATCTTTCCCAACATCAGGGTCTTTTCCAATGAGTCGGCGCTTCGCATCAGGTGTCCAAAATATTGGAGCTTTGGCTTCAGCATCAGTCCCTCCAGTGAATATTCAGGGTTTCCTTTAGGGTTGACTGGTTTGTTTTCTCCTATATTTTGTACTTACCTCTAAATTAAATTTATTTATTTATTTTTCAAATCTTCACCCGAAGTTGTCAGGCATTTATTCAGATTAAATCTTTTCCCCATAACAGGTAGTTCAGGTTTCAGGTTTGTCATTCACAAAATTTAGAGTGGTTTTTTTTTTTTTGGCATATCATAAATTTTTTTTTAATTGACTCATTTTCTTGATACAGAGATTGTGTGTGTGTTTCTTCTGGTTTTCTAGCACTTTGGGAAAAAATAATATGATGTCAGTGAAAAGAACACTTAAAAAAGAAAAACACATGAAAACCATTAGATCGGTTGGGTAATGTGGGCAATGTGAAACAAGCTATCATCAGATCAATAAATTTGATAGGTACATAGATACATGAATACAGATACAGATCAATATCTGAAGGCACTGCAGAGCAAGCATGAAAAAGACCTTACCCCTTGAAGGAAAGGAAGCACGCTGGATGAGGGTCACGAGCAGGAGCGTCATCCGACCCTCCCAGGGTCCTCCTCGAGGTGATCCAAGCATACCCAGTACAGCTGCTAGGAGTCAGGTACAAGGCTGAAGTCTTTGTGGCTTGAGGCATCTCAGGAATGGAGTTTGGGCCACCAAAGAGGTTAGAAATTAAATGCATAATTAAAATCTGAGCTTTTCGCTCCATACACATTATACCTCAATTTTTAAGAAAATGGGGCTTCCCTGGTAGCTCAATTGGTAAAGAATCCACCTGCAATGCAGGAGACCCCAGTTCGATTCCTGGGTTGGAAAGATCTGCTGGAGATGGGATAGGCTAACCACTCCAGTATTCTTGGGCTTCCCTGGTGGCTCAGATGGTAAAAAATCTGCCTGCACTGAAGGAGACCTGGGTTCAGTCCCTGGGTTGGGAAGATCCCCTCCAGAAGGGAAAGGCTGCCCACTCCAGTATTCTGGCCTGCAGAATTCCATGGACTGAGCGACTTTCATTTCACTTAAAAAACTAAGATTTTTTTTTTTTTTTTTAAGGTCCCTGAAGTCTTCAGACAACTGTTCTATTTATTCTATTTTTTGTAGACATGTATATTTTACAAGGGCATTACCTTCCATTTCTGTCATAATTAAACATAATTACACACACACACACACACACACACACTCATACACATATATTTACTATTGTTTCTTTATTTTATTTTATTTTTTTTTTTTTTAGTTTTTTATTTTTTTAATTTTAAAATCTTTAATTCTTACCTGTGTTCCCAAACATGAACCCCCCTCCCACCTCCCTCCCCATAACATCTCTGTGGGTCATCCCCATGCACCAGCCCCAAGCATGCTGTATCCTGTGTCAGACATAGACTGGCGATTCGATTCTTACATGGTAGTATACATGATAGAATGCCATTCTCTCAAATCATCCCACCCTCTCCCTCTCCCTCTGAGTCCAAAAGTCCGTTATACACAGCTGTGTCTTTTTTCCTGTCTTGCATACAGGGTCATCATCGCCATCTTTCTAAATTCCATATATATGTGTTAGTATACTGTATTGGTGTTTTTCTTTCTGGCTTACTTCACTCTGTATAATCGGCTCCAGTTTCATCCATCTCCTCAGAACTGATTCAAATGAATTCTTTTTAATGGCTAAGTAATACTCCATTGTGTATATGTACCACAGCTTTCTTATCCATTCATCTGCTGATGGACATCTAGGTTGTTTCCATGTCCTGGCTATTATAAACAGTGCTGCGATGAACATTGGGGTACATGTGTCTCTTTCAATTCTGGTTTCCTCGGTGTGTATGCCCAGCAGTGGGATTGCTGGGTCATAAGGTAGTTCTATTTGCAATTTTTTAAGGAATCTCCACACTGTTCTCCATAGTGGCTATACTAGTTTGCATTCCCACCAACAGTGTAGGAGGGTTCCCTTTTCTCCACACGCTCTCCAGCATTTATTGCCTGCAGATTTTTGGATCGCAGCCATTCTGACTGGTGTGAAGTGGTACCTCTTTGTGGTTTTGATTTGCATTTCTCTGATAATGAGTGATGTTGAGCATCTTTTCATGTGTTTGTTAGCCATCCGTAGGTCTTCTTTGGAGAAATGTCTATTTAGTTCTTTGGCCCATTTTTTGATTGGGTCGTTTATTTTTCTGGAATTGAGCTGCATAAGTTGCTTGTATATTTTGGAGATTAGTTGTTTGTCAGTTGCTTCATTTGCTATTATTTTCTCCCATTCAGAAGGCTGTCTTTTCACCTTGCTTATAGTTTCCTTTGTTGTGCAGAAGCTTTTAATTTTAATTAGATCCCATATGTTTATTTTTGCTTTTATTTCCAGAATTCTGGGAGGTGGATCATAGAGGATCCTGCTGTGATTTATGTCTGAGAGTGTTTTGCCTATGTTCTCCTCTAGGAGTTTTATAGTTTCTGGTCTTACATTTAGATCTTTAATCCATTTTGAGTTTATTTTTGTGTGTGGTGTTAGAAAGTGATCTAGTTTCATTCTTTTACAAGTGGTTGACCAGTTTTCCCAGCACCACTTGTTAAAGAGATTGTCTTTACTCCATTTAAATGTGAATTTATTTCTTATTGCCTAATACACATACAGAGAAGGCAATGGCAACCCACTCCAGTACTCTTGCCTAGCAAATCCCATGGATGGAGGAGCCTGGTAGGCTGCAGTCCACGTGATCACTAGGAGTCGGACACGACTGAGTGACTTCAGTTTCACTTTTCACTCTCATGCATTGGAGAAGGAAATGGCAACCCACTCCAGTGTTCTTGCCTGGAGAATCCCAGGGACGGGGGAGCCTGGTGAGCTGCTGTCTATGGGGTCACACAGAGTCGGACACGACTGAAGCAACTTAGCAGCAGCAGCAATACACATACATCACACAATCTCTATGACCTTAGTTTCTTCATCTTCAAAACATGTGTGTGTATCAGTGTGTGTGCCTGCTCAGTCGTGTCCAACTCTTTTGTAACCCTATGGATTGTGGCCTGTCAGATTCCTCCGTCCATGAGGTTTTCCAGGTAGGACTACTGAAGTGGGATGTTTCCTTCTTCAGGGGATGTTCCTGACCCAGGGATCGAACCCACATCTCTTACATGTCCTGCATTGGCAGGCAGATTCTTCACCACTACTGTGCCTGGGAAGTCCTGTTTCTTCATCTGAAAAATATAACTATTTATTGAGAACCTGCCTTGTGCCAGACGTTCTTGATACCCAAACAAACATCAGCTCTTAACTTCACAATGATCCTGGGAGGGAAGTATAGCTATTTGACTTGACCCGGATCAGGCTGAGCCCACAGGTCACAGGGACATTATTGTATGGGTTACTTCCTTCTCTATAAGATTGTTGGGAAGATCAGACTTCAGATGTGGTGTAAACGGGTGTTCACTGGTTTTGTTATTACAACTACTGATTCCTCATCATGAAGAAGAAACATCTACCTTGTTGTTGAGACAGAGGTCATCTTGGTCTCAACTCTCCAGTTTCCAAAGCCACATCTCATCTCTTTTGTCTGACGAGGTGACTGTGCTGGGGACTCGCCACCTCTCTGCCTTGTTTCCAGAGTTTGACATTCTGAAAAATCCAAAGAGTGAGGCGAGCAGCTGTAGAAAAGTAAAGACACATTTGCAAGATGCTGTGTGGCACTTTTCTTCCCTCTTGCTCCCCTAAATGCAGACAGAGTGCAGTGTGACTAATTACACCGGGAGGAAAGCAGAAGCTCTCAAGTTAAAGTATTTTGGTAATCATGTTTACCGCGGGTAAAGTACGTCTGCATTAAATAAGTCAAAACACAGTGCGCAAAATTTGGAATGATTCCTTGAGCACTGCAAGGACGGAGTTAGATGCAGAAATGATATAATGTCCAAGTCGAAACACTACAAGAGAAGATAAACCATCTGCTTCAACTAACTAGGATCCACTTGAAAATGCTAATCGTATGCCAGCAGGATGATTAAACTACATTAAAAAAAACACACACACACTTTTTCGGTAAGACATACAATGCATTTATCAGTGAGACTGAGCTGCCCACAGATGGGAGAAAAGTTATTAGCTAAATAAGATGACCATCAGTATCAAAATGAGAGTCATAGGTTTTTAGAAGTCTTATTGATTGCCTAAGCTCGGTTCTGCCTCTGTGTTTGCAGATGGTCCAGAGAAGGTACTTAACTTGTCCAAAGACTCACAGAAGTTTAATGAGAGATGAAGAAATTGCTCTGAATTCACTGCTGTTAACAGTGACTCTGTTAGTGGAAAACTGAGTCCCACACTGATGGGAAAATGCAACCCCATCATTACTCAATCATAGCCATGTTGATGCCAGAGTCCAAAGAGACCTTCACAAATTTCTAAGTGCAGAGCGCTAACTTCTCATTTTCTGAGCAAAGTATCTGGATAAGAGAAGAGTCACTATTTTCTCCACACCTCCGGAATGGGCAGCACACGTACTCTTGGAGACAACCTGCTCCTGAATTGAAGCAGATGAAGCTCTCGGCACGGACCTCAGCCTGGGGCACACCTTTCCTCCCTGCTGTCAAGGACATGACGTTGCTGGTGATACAGTGCATGCAATAGCTCATTTTTGAGTGCTCTCTCTATAACTGTTGAGAATTTACACCTAAGATTACACTTAACCCTTCCAAAATTTCTGCATTAGATTGTGAGGGCTGCTGTAACAAAGCTCCACAGACTGAAAACCTTCATCAGTAGAAAGACATTGGCTCACAGTTCTGGAGGCCAGAAGCCCAAAGTCCAGGTGGATCAGCCCTTCCTTCTGAGGGCTGTGAGGGAAGGTTCCAGGCTTTTCCTCTTGGCTTGTAGATGCCCGTCTTCTGCCTATATCTTCATGCCCCCCTCCCTCTCTGTGTGCCCTGGTCCAAATGCTCCCTTCTTTTAAGGACACCAGTCATAAATGTTTAGAGCCACCCGAATGACCCCATTTTCACTCGACTTGTAAAGACTCCATCTCCAAATAAATCACCTTCTAAAATGCTGGAAGGTTTGGACTTCAACTTACACATTTCATGGAGGGCATAATTAAGCCCATAACACGTGGCTGTTATATATATATATTTTTATTCTCATCCTGGAGTTGAGGTAACCGAGGTTCAGAGATGGTGACTAATGAGCTCAGAGTCACAAAGCTGGTAGGAAGCAGAACTTGCCTGAAGCCACAGGACCAAATAGAAAGCTTTTGTTTTTCTTTCTAAAAATACTGTGTGTGTGTATATATATATATATATATATATATATATATTTTTTTTTTTTTTTTTTTTTTTCTTGTGAAAGTGAGGGTAGGGTCAAACTGATAGAAAAGGCATGGGTCTCTGACCAGGTCCTGGAAGCATTCTCTCCTGGAGAACTCCATCAGGAATCTCTTTTTCCTAAATGAAATAAGCAGATTTCTGACTGTTGGTCTGCACTTCCCCAAGCCCCCTGAGCTGTGCTGCAGATTCTTGTGGTCCCAAGCGTGGTCTGATGTTGCAAGCCTCAACCATTACCAGCTCATCAGTGTCAGAACAAAAAGCTGGGGGCACAGCCTGTTAGGAAGCCAAGAGACTATCCCAACTCCACCTGGGGGAAACTAATGACTACCAATGCACACCATCCCCTCTGACAGGGGATTTCTTCTGACAGGGCAGATTCCTCAGCGAGAGAAGTGACTACACTTGGGAAGAGAGAAAGATTGGGGTGGGAGGACCAGGAGTCTTGACAGAAATTCTTGAGCTGAAATCCTTGGAAGCAATAAAATGGAGGAAAGACAGAGCCAAGGTTGCTGGTTACAAGAATGAAAAACCCAAAGTCAATCAGATCCGTTAAAGCTATTAGCACTCTTTTACCAAGATGTCCCTGTGTAATAACTGGGTGAAAATCACTTCCTTGTGAACCACTTTTGTATGAGTTCCATTGGGAATTTAAGGCCAGGTGAAACAAACAAGGAAACCAGGACATGACTCATGGGATGGAGTGTGACACGCTGAAGGCAGTGGAGTCAGACAGAGCTGAATTTGTATCCTGTGACTGTGGGCTTTCTCACTGGTTCTGCCTGACTCTTTTAGAGTCAGCTTGCGTGTTGTAATACATGCTTCATGATGGTATCCTAACAGATAGTGATAACCCAATGAGATAAAATGAGTGGAAATGTCAGCAAGCTTTGCACATATGAGGTCCTCAGCATACATTTTAGAATAATAAGAAATAACTGCATAGTCAGGGAGAGATGACTGGGAGCAGGATTTCTGTTTGTAACTCAGTCACCCTTCTTCTGAACCTCAAAGAGAAAAGAGCATATCCATCCTGAAAAATATCTCAAGAAGAGGTTGTGTCATGAAACAGAAAGAGAACCCCCTAAATCATAATGCTGTAAGAAAAACTCCTGAAGAGCAGAGTTCCAGTGAGGTCCATTGTGCACACAGAAAGTTGGCTATTTCATAGCATGGTCACCTGGCCTGGAGAGCAATTCTGGGCTCCTCTAGGAAAGGCAGTGCACCCCTGAGACCAACGAGGAGGTCAGTGGAATGGGCAATCCTGGTGCCTGACTTGTGTTCACTCTTCAGATGGGTGCTAAGGGTATTCAGCTGCTGGGGCTATTCTGACTGGGCATGATGTCCCCCTTCAGTTCCTTTTTCTGATGCACGCTGTTTAAAACGCCTCTGGCAACTGGAAAATTCTCGCATCCCTGCACATAGACGAGGAGACTCAGGGCTAAGTGCGGGGAATGCTGGTGACTGAATTGCAGTCGCCCCATCTCCTGTGTACACTGCACGTTTCATTCTCCAGCGTTCACAGCTAACCCTCAGTCTCATATTTTTCAAATGAAAAAGAGTCTCTCCAAGTGGCTTGCTGATAGGCATGCAGCTAGTTAGTAGCAGAGTTAGGATGCAAACTTAATCTAAGTTCAACATTCATGATCTTTTCAGCGGTCTCCAACTTTTTTGACACCAGGGACTGGTTTAAAGGATGACAAATTTTCCGTGGACCAAGATAGGGTGGATGGTTTCGGGATGATTCAGGCTCATTACGTTTATTGTATACTTTGTTTCTATTATTGTTATTACATCAACTCTACCCTAGATCATCAGATATTAGATACCAGAGGTTGGAGACCTTTGCTTTTTATTATAGTTAGATGCCTCAGTTGGTAAAGAATCCACCTTCCATGCAGGAGATTGCCTGCAATGCAAGGGACCCAGGTTCAATCCCTGGGTTGGAAAGTCCCTTGGGGAAGGAAATGGCTACCCACTCCAGTACTCTTGCCTGAGAAGTCCCCTTGGACAGAGGTGCCTAGTGAGCCACAGTTCATGGGGTCGCAAAACAGTTGAACACAATTTAGCAACCAAACTGTTATACTAACAAAATAACCAAACAAAAACCCCTAACAATTACATAGAATTGCCTAGATGCCAGGAATGGTTTGCATGCTCTTTAACCCTGTGCAGAGCAGGTATTCATATCACTGATTTATAGATAAGAATCCAGAGGGGTGGATGGCTGGGGTCAGACACACAGCTACGAAGGAAGGAACTGCGATTTCATCCCATGTGGTCGGACCACTACCCCCATCTCCCGTACTTCCCCACTGTATTAGGGTGCCAGGCCTGCCATAACGAAGTTCCCTAAACTGGGGAGCTTCAAAAAGAGAAGTTTATTTCCTCACAGTTCAGGGAACCAGAAGGCCAAGTTCAAGCTGCCAGCAAGGCTGGCCCCAGCTGAGGTCTCTGGGCTGGAGTTGTACATGGCCACCTTCTCCCTGTCCTTCACATCCTCTGTCACAAGACCTTCCTTTGTGTGTATGTCCGTGTCCTAATTTCTTCTTATGGGGACTCTACCGGAGGGATCAGGGTCCATTCCCATGATAGCGTCACATTCTGAGATACTAGAGATTAGGACTTTGACATATATTAATAACAGTCAGCCCACAGCAACCACTGTACAAGGCTTTCTTCCTCTCCAATGGTGGTGGTGGTTGTTTAGTCGCTCAGCCATGTTCAACTCTTCGTGACCCCATGGCCGTAATCCACCAGGCTCCTCAGTCCATGAGATCTTTCAGGCAAGAATACTGGAGTGGGTGGCCATTTCCTTCTCCAGGGAATCTTCCCAACCCAGGGATCAAACTCCAGTCTCCTTCGCTGGCAGGCAGATTCTCTATCACTAAGCCACCAGGGAAGCCCTCCCCCAGGCCCCCATCCAACGGTACCATTTCCAATTGCAATTTTGCTGTTTTGCTTTTATATTGGTCCTGTTGCTGCATTGGCCCACGCTTGTGGTCTAGGGTATCTTACCTTGATGTGTGAATGCTGAATGTATCAGATAATGAGGCTCAATGCCCCCCAGAAATTCTCACCCTATGAAGCACCTATCGACTGACCTCAAAAGTGCTCTGTTCCCGAAAGCCACTATTTCTTATTTATGAATAACAACAACAACAAAAACTGTAAATAGATCCAAACAGTTGGAGAAGGGCAAAGGTAGAGATGTAAGTCAGATAGATTGACTCTGGGTAAAATAAAACAGCTTGCTGTATACTCTTGAAGTTGGAGTTACAAAAATCTAGTGTGACATGAGAAAATATTTGTTTTAATATTAAGACAAAATAGTGAAATAAAAATTATATGTAAACATCGTCACGCTTAAATATAACACTGCAAATAAAAAATAAAAGATGGGGAGGAATGAATTAAATTGTTCACATTGGTTGCCTTCCAGCCCTTGTGTAGGAGTGATTTTTTTTTCTCTTAAGATTTCTCCCTATTTAAAACATTTATAAGTTGTTCAGTCGCTAAGGCGTGTCTGACTCTTTGAGACCCATGGACTGCAGCACGCCAGGTTCCTCTGTCTACCACTGTCTCCCAGAGTTTGCTCAGATTCACGTCAATTGAGTCAGTGATGCTTATCTAACCATCTCATCCTCTGCTTCATTCTTCTCCCCTTCTCCTTTTTCCTTCAGTCTTTTCCAGCATCAGGGTCTTTTCCAGTGAGTCTATTTATAGTCTACATAAATAAGTAGATGGCACTTTATAGTAAAATAAGTAATAATCTTTAAAAGTAAACAAATGTCTTAAGAGTGATTGCTTTATAATTTAAATTCTTTTGGGACTGAACAGTCTGGTTGAGAAAGACATCTGCCTTCTTAAAACAAGAAGGCAAAGCCTTAGATCTTGTTCATGGGGCAAGTGACGCATTTTGAATGAACCTACAGAGCTAAGCGTTCCTGTCAAAGCACTCTCACAGATCTCAGCTACTTAATTCTCTAAGCCATCTTTTTCAGGATTTGGGGCAATGATTAATATTATAGCAGGATATAAAGAGACAAAGCCTGAAAGGATCAGAAGCCTGGGAGTCCAGGAGAGACACGACCGTGACATCTGCTTTCTTCTGGTGTCCTCTGTGCTTTGGTGCTAAGAGTATGTTTCTAAGTTTCTTTCTAAAAATGCAGGGTTAATTTTAAGTAGAACAGATTCTATAAATGATGGTTTCCAGCTGTATAAATGGTAGTACAGAATTTCATCTCTAATATGCATGTTCTCGATTTTAAAGTAGTGTAGTTCTCTACCAAATTTTAACACACTAGAGGTGACCAGTGTATTAATCTCTTTTGGAACGGCTCTGAACATTTTTTGGCATGCATTCCATGAATATATTTAAATTCAAGTCAGATATAGCATTAAAGATGAAGGCTATAGCTCTGCACCAGCCCTCAGAAGATTCAGTCTTATCCAAAAATCTGTGATTATCTGAAGTCCATATGTCCAGGCACTACTACAGCCGAACATGAGCCTGGAGTTCTCAGTCACTGATGGGCAAGGGTCAGGCAACCCTGAGAGGTTCAGGCCCCCACTCCAGTTTTGTTATCATCTGTAGAATAATATGAGAACATATGACATGGCCCTGCGTGATTACATTTTAGTATTGATAGCTCTGGGGCTTAGACTAGCTTTTGTTTGTTTTATTTGCTTTAGATTTAGCTTGTTAAATTTTCCTATTTGCCAAGCTTTATTATTTTTCACATCATTATTTTTTTTATTGAAAGACAACTGATTTGCAATTTGATGCCAGTCTCTGTTGTATAGCAAAGTGACTCAGTCATACGTTCTTTTTCTTATATTCTTTTCCATTGGTTTACCCTAAGAGATTGGGTATAGCTCCCTGTGCTATATAGTAGGACCTTGTTGTTTATCCATTCTGTATGTAATAGTTTGCCACTGTCACTTGACTATAAAAGAATTTAGATGTCCCTGGTGATCGATTTGTTTTAAGCAATAATTTTTTTCTTATTTATATTTTAAGCTTTTGCAACAGATTCATAAATTAAGCCCTGAAGATACATGGCAAACTTTTTAGAAAAATCACTATTTGCATGTTCCTATGATTCAAGATATTTTAATCTTGTGCAGCCATATAAAAATACCAGAATAAATTAGATCTTAAAGAGGAGATGGAGTTATCATCAATAACCTTGATTTCAAATGCTTATGCCATAAAACAGTTTCATGTTGCAATTGCTTGATTAATAATAAAATACTATAAATATGAACTCATAAACCACATGTGTAGTAAAAAAAAAAATACTTGATTCATCTGCTTTATATTTTAGGGATCTCCCTAATAGCTCATTTGAAAATAATTTTTCTCTTTTTTTAAAGTTTGAAAAATGTTCAAGTAGACCAACACCATACTAATCCTGCTTCTAAAAGCAGAAATTGCTTACACTGTAACAGCATTTTCACTTTCCTGGAATTCATGTTCTGATTACTCATTGATTACTTTCAGCCTCTCCCATGCTGCTTGAATTATTTCCAATTGAACCTGGATTCTGGATTTTCCCTGGGAAATAACCATTTACTCATTGCTTCTGTTGTTATTCATTAGACTGATGATCAATCACAATAGTTAGCACCAAGCCATGTCTGTACAAGGCGAATGGAAACACATTTTTCATCTTCTGTAAACCACTTCACAAGAGACACAGCCATCTTTCTAACCTTCGCTTTCAGGATGTCTTATAAAGTCAGATTCCTAGATCTGGAGGTTAGCAAAAAAACTTTCAATATAGGAAAAAAGAAGTTGGCTTTCCACTATGAGTCATTCTGAATTTCCTTGTTGTCCCACTAGAAATCAATGAGGACCATAGGTACCCTTAGGAGGAATCTTGGAAGCTTGGGGGTCCCCGTCCTGTCACTGTTTGGGGTTGGGGTTTATTGGCATTTGGTTGGCAAGAGTCAGAAATGCTGGATGCAGAAAAAACATATTGCTCTAGCTTGTGAAACTTTCAAATCCTTCACCAGAGATTCATGTAGGTGAAAATCTTTTGAAAACTATTTGAACCTAGTATTCAATTTCATTTTACAATTGTAAACAAAGAGCTCTCTTTGTAAAACTTTATTACATGCTGAATGTTCCAAGAATATAGCTAACTCATAACTGAAGGGAAGATTATCTTTTGTCTTATGGAAATTTTACCAACAGTTAATTGCATGTCCAAAAAAAAAAAAAAAAAATCACAGCATCATGGCAGTACTGCTGGTGGTATTTGGGTGATGACTCAAATACCTGAACTGCTTCTCAGTTATGGCTGTCACAGCCACAGCCATTCTGTGCATAGAAGCAAGCATCCCCCTGCTTCATTATCCCCCTTCATCAATCCCACAGTTTTTACAGGAAGAGGAAGTGCAGTGTTAGTATAGTTTGTGGTTATTCAGTCGCTCAGTCATGTCCAATTCTTTTCAACCCCATACACTGCAGCACATTAGGCTTCCCTGTCTTTCACCATCTCCCAAAATTTGCCCAAACTCATGTCCATTGAGTCAGTGATGCATGCAACTATTTCATCATCTGACCCCGCACCCCTTTCTCCTCCTGTGTTCTGTATTTCCCAGCATCACATTCATTTCCAATGAATTGGTTCTTCGCATCAGGTGGCCAAAGTATTGGAACTTCAGCATCAGTCCTTCCAATGAATATTCAGGGTTGATTTCATTGAGGATTGACTTGTTTTATATCCTTGCAGTCCAAGGGAATTTCAGGAGTCTCCTCCAACACCACAGTTGGAAAGCACCAGTTCTCAGCCGTCTTTATGGTCCAACTCTCACATCCATACAAGACTACTGGAAAAACCATAGCTTTGACTAGATGGACCTTTATTGGCAAAGTAATGTCTCTGCTTTTAAATATACTGTCTAGGTTTGTCATAGCTTTCTTCCAAGGAGCAAGCGTCTTTTAATTTCATGGCTGCAGTCACCATCTGCAGTGATTTTGGAGTCCAAGAAAATAAAGTCTGTCACTGTTTCCATTGTTTCCCCATCAATAGGCCATGAAGTGATGGGACCTAATGCCATTATCTTAGCTTTTTGAATGTTGAGTTTTAAGTCAGCTTTTTTACTCTCCTCTGTCTCCTTCATCAAGAAGCTCTTTAGTTCCTCTTTGCTTTCTGCCATAAGAGTGGTGTTATCTCCATATCTGAGATTTTGATATTTCTCCCAGCAATCTTGATTCCAGCTTATGCCTCATCCAGCCCAGCGTTTCTCATGATGTACTCTGCATGTAAGTTAAATAACCAGGGTGACAATACACAGCTTTGACACACTCCTTTCCCAATTTTGAACCAGTCTTCTGTTCCATGTCCAGTTCTAACTGTTGCTTCCTGACCTGCATACAGGTTTCTCAGGAGGCAGGTCAGGTGGTCTGGTATTCCCATCTGTTTCAGAATTTTCCACAGTTTATTGTGATCCACATAGTCAAAGGCTTTAGCATAGTCAATGAAGCAGGAGTAGATTTTTTTTTCTTTCTGGAATTCTCTTGCTATTTCTATGATCCAACAGATGTTGGCACTTTGATCTCTAGTTTCTTTGCCTTCTCTAAATCCAGCTTATACATCTGGAAGTTCTAAGTTCACATACTGTTGAAGCCTACCTTGGAAGATTTTGAGCATTTCCTTGCTAGCACATGAAATCAGTACAATTGTGCAGTAGTTTGAACATTCTTTGGCATTGCCCTTCTTTGAGATTGGAATGAAAGCTGACCTTTTCCAGTCCTGTGGCTACTGATGACTTTTCCAAACTTTTGGGCATATTGAGTGCACCACTTTCATAGCATCACCTTTTAGGATTTGAAATAGCTCAGTTGGAATTCCATCACTTCCACCAGCTTTGTTCATAGTGATGCTTCCTAAGGCCCATTTGACTTCACACTCCAAGATGTCTGGTTCTAGGTGAGTGATAACACCATCATGGTTATCTGATCACTAAGATCTTTTTTGTAAGTTCTTCTGTTTATTCTTGTCACCTCTTCTTAATATTTTCTGGTTATTTTAGGTCCATACTGTTTCTGTCTTTTATTGTACCTATCTTTGCTCAAAATATTTCCTTGGTATCTCTGATTTTTTGAAGAGATCTCTAGTCTTTACTATTCTATTGCTTTCCTCTATTTCTTTGCATCATATATATGGTTGCATATTGATTTTTCACTTCAAATACAGAAATACAGAAGATGAAATTAAGCAGACTCTTCAGTTCACTGTACATTACCTTCAATTTGTGCAAGCTAATGTTCATTGGAAGGACTGATGCTGAAGCTGAAGCCCCAATACTTCAGCCAACTGATGTGAAGAGCTGACTCACTGGAAAAACCTTGATGCTGGGGAAAATTGAGGGCTGGAGGAGAAAGAGATAACAGAGGATTAGATGGTTGGATGGCATCACCAACTCAATGGACACGAGTTTGGGCAAACTCCAGGAGATAGTGAAGGACCGGGAAGCCAGGAGTGCTGCAGTCCTGGGAGTCGCAGTTACAATCTTCATAACACATCCCCATGTCTAATGCAATCCTTTTGATATTAGGTTGGCAAAAAGTTTGTTCCAAGTGAAATTGGAAGATACATTTCTCATATTCACTAAGAACTTTATTGAACAATGTATTCATTCACTGGCCAAATGAAATTTTTGGCCAACCTACTATTATAAAATGAATGTCTTTCTGTTAGTATGTGATTTTTCAAGATAGAAATTATTGATATAGTTGCCAGTAAGTTGCACCTGTTACCTCTTTTTCTTATATTTTCATTAAGCATCACTTCTTTAAGTTCCATCCAAGGGGGTATGCATATATCTAAGCAGCCAACATTTGAGCCCTATCCTGATTGCCGCTTACCTCTTCAGGATGTATATCTGCCACAGCTTACATTTCCTGTCCAAAAGGACACAGGTGGTTTCTAGTCTCTACCATCAGGAAAGTAGCCAAAGAGCATCCTAGCCCATATTTTCTTATGCATATGTGAAAATTTGTTAGGATTCCCCTAGGATATACCTAGGGAAATAATCGCTCAAGTTATAGGCTGCAGCTATGCACTGGAATCCCCAGTAACTTAGCAGTAAAGACCCACCTGCAATGCAGGAGATGCAACAGGAGCTGCAGGTTCCATCCCTGGGTCAGGAAGATCCCCTGGATAAAGAAACGGCAACCCACTCCAGTATTCTTGCCTGGAAAATCCCACAGACAGCCCAAGAGGTCACAAAAGAGTCAGACACAACTCAGAGACTAAACAGCAACAGTTAGGAGTCCTTCAGGGTCCCACTCACACTCAAACATATGTGAGTTGATTGATTCGTGTAAGGCAGGTTTTCAGAAAGGCCATATCAGTTTCTATTCCCTGCAAGAGAATCTGTGCCTATAATCTCACCCCTGTCACCCATGACATTGTCCTCTTTTATGGTCTTCTATTTGTTGAGGGAGAAGAGTTAATAATCTTGAAATCACAACTTCATGCATTTCTTAATTCTCTAATTACTAATAACTGGAAACCCTTTCACATGCTTGTTAGGAGCTCCTTTCATAATTCAGATATTAATCTTGTGCCAGTTTTAGACATTACAGTTATTTTCTCTTTTCAGAACAGAAAACTTTAATTTTGAAGTAATCAAATGAATCAATTCCTGCCTCATATTTAATGCTCTAGAAGTTGTTAAAAGGTCGTAGCTTTCCTTAATCACAAAGATGGCATCATTCATTTTTAAATTCATGCCATAGTTTTATCATTAGCATGTAAGTTGTGCTGCACACACTCCAGAATCCTTGCCTGGAGAATCCCATGGATAGAGGAGCCTGGCGGGCTGCAGTCCATGGGGTTGCCAAGAGTCAGACACGGCTGAGTGACTGGCACTAACAATGCTGCCCACAGCTCCATGTGGCAGCCCTGGTGCCCCCATCCCTTTGACATCTTTGGTTCCTTTGGCTCAACTCTGGTCTGGCATCAACACCACCCTGTAGCTCCATAATGGCTTTGTAGGATGTCTGAACATCTGGCCCGTGATAATAAGCACTTGTGAAGAGGGGATCTGGGACAAAGCCTAAGAGAGCTGAGTCCATGTGAACTGCAGGGAGGAGCTGTTGTGACTGTGTGTCCTTCAGTTCAGTTCAGTCTCTCAGTTGTGTCCAACTCTTTGTGACCCCATGGACTGCAGCACACCAGGCCTCCCTGGCCATCACCAACTCCCAGAGTTTACTCAAACTCATGTCCATCAAGTCGGTGATACCATCCAACCATCTCACCCTCTGTCATCCCCTTCTCCCACCTTCTATCTTTCCCAGCATCAGGATCTTTTCGAATGAGTCAGTTTTTCATATCAGGTGGCCAAAGTATTGAAGTTTCAGCCTCAGCATCAGTCCTTCCAATGAATACCCAGGACTGGTCTCCTTTAGGATGGACTGGTTGGATCTCCTTGCAGTCCAAAGGAATCTCAAGAGTCTTCTCCAACACCACAGTTCAAAAGCATCAATTCTTTGGCACTCAGCTTTCCTTATAGTCCAACTCTCACATCCATACTTGACTTCTGGAAAAACCATAGCTTTGACTAGACAGACCTTTGTTGGCAAACTAATATCTCTGCTTTTTAATATGCTATCTAGTTTGGTCAAAGCTTTTCTTCCAAGGATCAAGCATTTTTTTAAATTTCATGGCTGTAGTCACTATCTGCAGTGATTTTGGAAAGTGAAAGAAAGTGAAGTTGCTCAGTCGTGTTCGACTCTTTGCAACCCCATGGACTGTAGCCTACTAGGCTTCTCCCTCCATGGGATTTTCCAGGCAAGAATACTGGAGTGGGTTGCCATTTCCTTCTCCAGGAGATCTTCCTGACCCAGGGATTGAACCCGGGTCTCCCGCATTGTAGGCAGACATATTACCGTCTGAGCCACCAGGGACGTCCCCCCCAAAAGCCAGTCTCTCACTGTTGCCATTGTTTCCCCATCTATTTGGCATGAAGTGATAAGACTGGATGTCATAATATTAGTTTTCTTAATGTTGAGTTTTAAGCCAACGTTGTCACTCTCCTCTTTCACTTTCATCAAGAGGCTCTTTAGTTCTTCTTCGCTTTCTGCCATAAGGGTGGTGTCATCTACATATCTGAGGTTATTGATATTTCTCCCAGCAATCTTGATTCCAGCTCATGCTTCATCTAGCCCAGTACTTTGCATGATGTACATTGCTTATAAGTTAAATAAGCAAAGTGACAATATACAGCCTCAACATACTTCTTTCCCGATTTGGAACCAGTCTGCTGTTCCATGTCCAGTTCTAACTGTTGTTTCTTTACCTGAATATAGGTTTCTCAGGAGGCAGGTCAGGTGGTCTAGAATTCCCATCTTTTGAAGAATTTTCCACAGTTTGTTGTGATCCACACAGTCAAAGGCTTTGGTGTAGTCATAGTCAATAAAGCAGAAGTAGATGTTTGTCTAGAACTCTCTTGCTCTTTTGATGATCCAGCGGATGTTGGCAATTTGATCTCTGGTTCCTCTGCCTTTCCTAAATCCAACTTGAACATCTGGAAGTTCATGTTTCACATACTATTGAAGCCTGGCTTGGAGAATTTTGAGCATTACTTTGCAAGCATGTGAGATGAGTGCAATTGTGCAGTAGTTTGAGCATTCTTTGGCATTGCCTTTCTTAGGAATTGGAATGAAAACTGACCTTTTCCAGTCCTGTGGCCACTGCTGATTTTCCAAATTTGCTAGCATATTGAGTGCAGCCCTTTCACAGCATCATCTTTGAGGATTTGAAATAACTTAGCTGGAATTTCATTACCTCCACTAGCTTTGTTCATAGCGATGCTTCCTAAAGCCCACTTGACTTTGCATTCCAGAATGTCTGGCTCTAGGTGAGTGATCACACCATCATGGTTATCTGGGTCATGAAGATCTTTTTTGTATAGATCTTCTGTGTATTCTTGTCACCTCTTCTTAATATCTTCTGCTTCTGTTAGGTCCGTACCATTTCTGTACTTTATTGTGCCCATCTTTACATGAAATGTTCCCTTGGTATCTCTAATTTTCTTGCAGAGATCTCATCTTTCCCATTCTATTTTCCTCTATTTCTTTGCATTGATCGCTGAGGAAGGCTTTCTTGTCTCTCCTTGCTATTTTTTGGAACTCTGCATTCGAATGGCTATATCTCTCCTTTTCTCCTTTGCCTTTCACTTCTCTTCTTTTCTCAGCTATTTGTAAGGCCTTGTCAGACAACCATTTTGCCCTTTTGCATTTCTTTTTCTTGGGGATGTTCTTGATCATTGCCTCCTGTACAATGTCATAAACCTCGGTCCATAGTTCTTCAGGCACTACCAGATTTAATCCCTTGAATCTATTTCTCACTTCCACTGTATAATCATAAGGGATTTGATTTAGGTCATACCTGAATTGTCTAGTAGTTTTCCCTACTTTCGTCAATTTAAATCTGAATTTGGCAATAAGGAGTTCATGATCTGAGCCACAGTCAGCTCTCAATCTTGTTTTTGCTGACTGTATAAAGCTTCTCCATCTTTGGCTGCAAAGAATGTAATCAATCTGATTTTGTTGTTGACCATCTGGTGATGTCCATGTGTAGAGTCTTCTCTTATGTTGTTGGAAGAGGATGTTTGTAATGACCAGTGCTTTCTCTTGGCAAAACTTTGACCTGCCTCATTTTGTACTCCAAGGCCAAATTTGCCTGTTACTCCAGATAGCTCTTGACATCCTACTTTTGCATTCCAGTCCCCTATAATGAAGAGGACATCTTTTTTTGCGTGTTAATTCTAGACCTGAGTTCTATAAAAACTTGTCCTGGGCTGGTACAGTTCAAGTCCAAGTAAGCTGCTGGCCCATGTCCAAGGGCACAAGAGAGGTCTCCACAGGTCTGCCTGCACACCAAATCTCCTCCTGAGACTTGGTGGCTCTGTGATATGAAATACAAAACAGACCATGGGTGATCTTGGTTCCCTGGGGTCACTTCCAGGAAAATGAATCAAGGAATCACTCCAGCTTTCGTACCAGCTCTCTCTTATGACCCCTCTCATCCGCTCTGCCTATGTTATGTCTTCAACCACCCTCTGAAGCCAGATGCACTTTCCACCTTTGCTTCCTCTCCGCCCTGGGGCTTCTCTGTTTCTGAAACTGGGAGTCCGAAGGCAACCACTCAGCTCTACCCAGGGCTGTCCAAACACAAATCAGAGGACCTTCATACCCATGGAGCAGCCCTCAAACATCAGAGGATAGATGATGGCTCCTAACTATCCCCTTGTCTGCCACTTCTGCATGAGCAGGCTCCTCTGAGGTCCCCAGGTGTCCCCAGCAGCGATCTGCTAACCACATGTCCTTAGCCCAACTCTCCTCACTCATTTCACTCTTTCCTGACTCCACTTCCCCACATCCATGCCCTTGTCTGAAGCTCTGCTTTTTAGGATGCCCTGGATAAGATAGAAAGGCCACCTGATACTGACCTTCAGTTTTCGTATTTATATCCCGGCTGTTGGCTTATTAATGATGGATTCCACGAATCACAGATAATCAAATTCAGTCAACAATTCTACTTAGCATAAGTTACAATCATCGGCTGCTATGGAGAATCTAACAGTGCAAACAAAGCATCTTCATTCTCATTTTAGTGTAGAAGACAGGCAGTTACAACAGAAAAGTATCCTTCTTTTTATAATTCAGCAATGATCATGTTCTTTCATTCTGAGCAGCGGTAAGTTTCAGCTGCCTCTGTGTGCAGAAAGAGACTCACACAAGGCTGTTTGGAGGTTAGTTAGATAGAAGAGAGAAATCAAACACTGAACCAAGGTCTACCCTTCAACAGTACCCATCCAGCAGTACCCATCCAACAGTGCTTTCATTCACTACAGCCGAAGGGTTTCACTCAGAACCCTCCTTATTTAAGTAAAACAAGCAGCCACTATAGCTGGTCACATTTCATAGCCACAGTAAAATCTATTGGCCTGTAAGAACTCCACATTTTACAGGTGAGAAGATGGGTCCAGGAAAAAAGGCCCTTCCTAAAGAAAACTGATAATTTAACAGCAGAGTTCGGACAAGAGCCCAAGGCTACTGACACAGTCTTCTTCCTTCCTTTGTTCATTCATCCACTCATTCACTCACACAGTGCTATTTCCCCATTCATTTTCCATCCCTCCTGATGCAAAGGCAAAACCCCATGACCCCTGACACAGCACACCTTTCCCACGGGTTAACTGCTTGACTGATTAATTCATTTAGTCATAACTTTAGGGGGAAAAAAAAGCCTCAGCAGATAATGAGGCTAGAGGTCGCTTATCATTCCAATTTAAAAGGCACAGGCAGACAAAGACACCAGCATAATTTCTATGAGACTGTGTGCTTCCTGTGTGCAGGAACTGTCTCTCCAAGGCTATGGTGGTTGCACCACCACTCCCTCCTTATGCTTCCCCTCCTAAGACAACAGCAGCCTCTGAAGAGCTCTGGAAAAACCTTGCAATCCCCTGAAATTGATGCATATCAATCAGGGGTCAAGTCAGAAAACAAAGCCACTTTGACTACCCAAACAGAGGTGGTTAGAGTAGGAAATTGACTTCACAGGTCAGTTGCTAACTTGTGTCTAACTCTTTGCGGCCCCATGGACTGCAGCACACCAGGCTTCCCTGCCCTTCACTATCTCCTAGAGTTTGCTCAAACTCATATCCATTGAGTCGGTGATGCCATCCCCCCATCTCATCCTCTGACGCCCCCTTCTTCTCCTGTTCTCAATCTTGCCCAGCACTGGGGTCTTTACCAATGAGCTGGCTCTTCACATCAGGTGGCCAAAGTATTAGAACTCACGGTGTGGGAGAGCAGCAGATATGATGCAGTGAGTGAGTGGAGAGAACAGGAAATCACCACCTGGCCTAGGATGAATGAGTAGACTAAAGGTGTGATTTGCAGGAGCATGGGGACCAGGGTCATCCATTGGAAACTTGGATTGTGGAGCACCCCTATGGTGGAAGAGATAACCACCACTTGGGACCATGTTGGGAGAGAAAGAGAAAAGGGTCTGGGGTCACTCTTCTTTCCATCTTCCAGTTTCCCACTAGGCTCCCCTTTGATCAACTAAGCTGAACCCCAGTTGCTGTGGAGGACGACCAAAGGCAGCCCACAGGGGTCAGCCTCCTAGGAGCTGAGCCGAGCAGCAGAAGAGTAAGCCGTGGATCTGAGCGGAAAAGGCCCAAGACCCATATGAAGCTCATGGTCCCACGCAGCTTTGTCACCTAAGTTTCTGCTCAGGCCGTGGTCAGACTCACCATCAAGAACACAGTTCATGCCTTCATAGAAGGGCCTTTCTTCTTGGAAGAAATGCCAAGCATGTAGGATTCCAGGCTCCGATTTTTTTTTAAGATTGCTAAACAGATGCAAATATGCTATTCTAGACAGTGCTGTAACATCCGAGACACGTGCCTACACAATGGAGTAAAATAAATATTTGTGTAAAGAAGCAGATTTGAGTTTATAATCTTAAAAGGAGATTTTCTCATCGAGTTAAAATATAGCCTAACATATGTTATTAGGAAACAATGTACCTTTATTTAGTTCAGTTCCTCCAAACAAAGTCTGGTTTCTCGTGTGCCCAACCATTCGGAATCTACCTTTTCAAAGGTAGCCTTGCAAATCAGAATCTCAAAGAGAAGAAGACATTTCAGACAGACATCCGCAGTATCAGTGTAGGTGGTAAAGAAAACAATGTCCCAGGAATGGGAAGCAGCATAGTTGAGAAGACAGGGAAGGTTACCCCTTATTACAGAAGCTGAGCCTTAGAAAGGTAGTCACACCAATTGGATGCACATTTTCACATAATTTCCAGGAGACCAAGACAGAGCTGAATTTGGAGTGGCAGAAAGAGTTGTATAAGACACACACTACAGATATGTGTGCATGTGTGTGTGCTCAGTTGCGTTCAACTCTTTGGGACTCCATTGTAGCCCGCCAGGCTCCTCTGTCCATAGGATTTTCCAGGCAAGAGTACTGGAGTGGGTTGCCATTGCCTTCTCCAGAAGATCTTTGTGACCCAGAGATTGAACCCGTATCTCCTGCATTGGCAGGCAGATTCTTTATCACTGAGCCACCAGGAAGCCCACATATGCATAGAGATATATAAATCATTTGCATTTACAAATATCAAACAGCATTTATTGTCTACCATGTAGATTCTAGACTAGATAAAATGATTCAACTTAATTTTTTTCTCAAATATGTCATGTAGATACTCATGCAGATACTAATGTCGGTGGCACTCAGCTAAGAGAGATGAATAGCTTCTTTAAGGACATGCTGTCAATAGTCCTAGCACATTTTTATGTGACTCCAAATTCTCTTCTTATCACAGTATCAGTTCTCATGTTAATAGCTACTGTGGTCATCTGTCAAGAAATGATGAAACTGAGAAGCCTTTTAGTTGGGCTTCAGAAAGCAGTCTACCTAAGTATTCTGGAGTTCTTCCCTGAACATTTATCAAGACTAAGTATAAAACACTTTGAGAGGTGTAAGCACATCCATTACTAGGTTGTGCTTTCAACAACCCAAAAGTGTTAAGTACTATTCTCTCTTTTTTTACAGAGAAGAAAACAGAGAGGGTGATTGTTTTAAGCTTTCTCAAAAACCCACAGCAGTAGCTTGCAGAGTTAAAACGCGGAGCAGCCATTTGACTGCTCGTCTGAGGGTTTTAGCTCTGTCCTGGAAGTCGCGTTTCCAGTTCAGGGCCCTGGGTGCTGAGGCTGCTCCCAGAGGCCAGGTGTTCAGTTCCTGGCCTTGCCACTTCTGGATTATGCTTACTGGAGGCTTTTTTTTTTTTTTAAGATTTCACATAATAACCCTATTATTAGTATTATCATCATTATTATCATAATCTTTTCTCTGACATAATTTCCGTAAAATATTTTTACTAAAGAAGAGGAGCACTTGAAAAAAAAAAAAAAATGCTAATCCACCCCTACCACACAAACCCCAGATGGCCTTGTGTTAAGTGGGGGAAGACACCACGATAATAACCACGATTACCATCAATTCCACCCAGCGGCAGATGTGAAAGAGAAAAAGATGCCCGGGATGCTCGCATAGAAGTTCAGAAAATCTTTCTGTCCTCCAAACAGCACAAAAGCGCAATCCATGCTTAAAGACTAGGTTCTGCGCAGTCCCATTTTAATCTTCTTGCATATCTATGCCCCAGATGGCCCTGTGTTTAATTGAAGGGGAGCAATTGTCACTTTACTAGCAATTCAGGGGAAATTACAGAAATATGGAAACTGCCCTGTGTGTCTTTATTTAATTTTCTGTCCTCTGCCCAGCAGCATGGATAAAGAGCGGGGTGTATATTTTTAGCCGAGGGTGCCATTTTGACTTGAGAAAGAGAGTGAGTTATGCCAAGATTCTTCTGCCCCAGGTAGGCTGTAAACACAGGAGAATAAAGTGAGTCTGCTCCTGGGCTACTGTATGTAAATGCAAATTAGTTATCAGTTCAGTCACTCAGTCGTGTCTGACTCTTTACGACCCCATGGACTGCAGCACGCCAGGCCTCCCTGTCCATCACCAACTCCTGGAGCAAATTAGTTATAATATATAGAAATTAGAGATCAGATTTCCTCAGTTGCACTGGCCACATTTAAAGTGCTCAGTAGCCAAACATGGCTCTTCGCTACTGTATTGGATCGCACAGAAATGGGACGTTTCAATGCTGTTCTAAATGCAATCGTGTGTGTTCAATAGCAGTTATGTGCTTTTCTTAGCGAGCCCAGGGACTATAGCCTGCCAGATTCCTCTGTCTGTGAGATTTTACCCGGTAAGAATACTGGAGTGGTTTGTCGTTTCCTCCTCCAGGGGACCTTCCTGACCCAGGAATCAAACCTGCATCTCCTGCATTGGCGGGAGGATTCTTTACCACTGGAAAGCCCTGCTCTAAATCCTGAGACTCTCATTTTCTAAATAAAGTCGCTGTATTGGCACTTAGGACCATGAAGTTTTTACATGCAAAAGACTTTGGACCACGTGGAGCTTTAAAGTTCCCTTTATATAAGAGAAGAAAAAAATAGCAAATTCGCTAATAAGCAAGGCTGCCCCAGAAGGCTGCTGTAGGAAAACCATCATGTCATGATGCGAATTCACGTCCTATGTATGTGCTTCATCTCCAGCTGTAGTTTCTAAGGTCCTCAAAGACAAAAGCAACTGGTATCTATTTATTCATCCCAAATGTCTAATTCCGTGTCTAGTACATAGTGAGATCCAAGCAGTGTTTGCTGATTGATTTAATGTTATTAAGAGGAGAATTGTGACCTAATTTATTCATCATGGTAATAGGGTTTTAAGAAAACGAGACACTAGCTGGGTTAGCATTAGCAGAGTGTCTGGAGTGTCACTTAATAAGCCACTGCCAGGCTAGACATGGTTCCCCAGAGCAGGTATGTGAGCAGGTGCTAGACATGTCCACCTGGGCAGGTGTTGGCAACACCTCTCACAGTCCACGGAGAGTTCGTTCTGAAGGACAGGTAAGTGTTCAAAGGACTCAGCGAGAGTAGTGGAAGTCCAGGTGAGCAGTTGGTAATGAGCTTCTGAGACGGCTATGAAAAAGCAGACCTGAGGGGAAGGTCACACTTGGAAGTCCAGTCAACAGAAAGGGCTCTCACTGTTCTTAGAAAGGCAAGTTTCCAGGAGCAAAGCTCCAGTTTCTACTGTTTCTCTTAATTTGTATTGGAGTATAGTTGCTTTACAATGCTGTTAGTCTCTACTGTATACCAAAGTGAATCAGCTATTCATGTACATTTTGGGTTGGCCAAGAAATTCTTTGGGGTTTTTCTGCAACATCTTATAGGAACACCCGAACAAAGCTTTTAGCCAACCCAGTAAGTCCCTGTTTTGGATGTCCTTCCCATGTGAGTCACCACAGAGCATTGAGTGGAGTTTCCTGAGCTACACAGTCGATTCTCATTAGTTACCTATTTTATGCGCAGTATCATAGCATCAGTAGTGTACATAAGCCAAGCCCAACTTCCCAATTCATTCTCCCTCTTTTCCCCCTTGGTGTCCATGGATTTGTTGTCTACCTCCGCATCTATTTCTTCTACAGTTTCTAGAGAGGAACTTGTCAGATGAAGGCAGGACCCTGACTCAGGAAGAAAGCAGAGAAGGAAGAAGCTTGCTCCAGACAGGAATTCAGGTCCAGAGAGGCAGGCTGAAGATGACTTCCAAAGAGATCTTAGATCATTCTGTGTCATGTAGGACCAGCTTGACTTCATGACTACGAATTTGCAGCTGCAACAGCTGTATCTTCCCCTCTCTCATCTCCCACTGCACCCGGGGCAGGGCAGAGCTAAGGGGCCAGGAGGCAGGAAGGCAGAGAGTTAGGGGCCAGTGGGAGGTGGAAGGGCTGGCCTGGGTGGGCACTCAGGCTGGCACAGGGGGGTAGTTCTAGTTTTGGGGGCAGATTTATTACCAAGGGGCATCAACCTTGTGTGTTTGCAGGAAAATCAAACAAGACCACCCCCAAAAAAACAATAAAAGTAAAAAACTGTAGGTCAAAGGCATTATATTATCAACCTTGCGAAAAAGCAGGGATTCCTGAGATCTCTTGCCAAGGCTGCTAGCATATCTCTTTTGAATTACATACCGAGGATGGAGGGTCAATCGTTCACCATAATATTGTTGGTACTGGTCCTCTGTGAGATGTCATCTGGTTTGGGGTGGGCAGAGCTGTCAGGGAGTCGGTGAGCACAGAAACCAGCTAGGACCTCATGGTCAAGGGAACTCAGGACAGACGGCAGGGTGCGGCATCTGCGGCAGCCACCCCAGAAGCCAGAGCCTTCTTCTCCTCTCCCCTCTCTGTTTAAAGCAAGCAGCAGTTAAATGTTTAAATTGAGCTTTAAAGCCATTTCCTCAAAGAGTTAACATAATATAAACCATCATAAAAAAATAAGGATCCATTTATACTCAAATTACACAGGAGTCACTTGTCTCTATCAAGGCTCATGAGAATTTGCTCTTAAAAGCTATTTTTTCCTCAGAAACAATAGCGCAGGTGCATGGCCTTCAGTGCACAGCATATTCATCCCAGGAGGCGGGAAGGTGATTTCACACCTGTTTCTTCTCTTTACTTGCTCTTGGTCTGGCTAATTTGCCCAGTGTCAAGATCAGTGTGGCCGGAGCCTGTCAGCAAGAATCCTCGCTTCGAAAAGCCGCATCCTCACTCCGGGAGTTGGTTGGTGTGAAGGGCTCTGCACCCTGTTCTAGATGAACCCTCTCTTTCCATCACATATAAATGGAACTGAGTGGTAATAGTATTTTAGAAGAGATTATGTGTTTAGTGAAATAGGAGAGAGATGAGGAGAGAGAGAGAAATAGAAAACAAAGAGAGAGTTTTAAGTGGTACTTGGCATAGCCTGGGCTTCCCTGGTAGCTCAGCCGGTAAAGAATCCACCTGCAATGCAGGAGATCCTGGTTCAACTCCTGAGTTGGGAAGATCCCCTGAAGAAGGGATAGGCTACCCACTCCAGTGTTCTTGGGCTTCCCTGGTGGCTCAGACAGTAAAGAATCTGCCTGCAATGCAGGAAACCTGTGTTCAATCCCCTGGTTTGAAATCCAAGCCAATCCCTGGAGAAGAGAATGGCTACCCACTCCAGTATTCTTGCCTGGAAAATTCCGTGGACAGAGGAGCCTAGAGGGGCTAGGTCATGGGGTTGCAAAGAGTCGGACACAACTGATTGACTTTCACTTGGCATAACCTATTAATGGGAGATAGAAATAGAAAAAAGGGACATTATTCTGTGATCTGATTGGCTAGAGGTGATTTCCAAGAAAAGACATGTGATGTTCACTCCCAGAAGAAAAAGAGAAGAAACCACAGATCTCTGAAAGCCTTCACTTTACCGTGTGTCCTGGATCAGGAGGGGTGAACTTTTCACATCTCTGCACAGTAGGGTCTGTGTGACAAACACTGTGTGATTTGTGTCACAAGAGACATGCCCAGTTTACAAAAGAGAACACACTTCTGTTATGTGTGACAGCTTCCACCCCATATTTTACTTTAACTTTCTGTTCCTCTCAAATTTACCTCCTAATTTGCTCTGGAGTAGAATGGCCACACAAATTACAAAAAATGCTTGGTTTAACATAATAATTGAAAATAATGAATTATTTTATGTATCTTTATATGTATATTAAAATCATACTCTCCATCCATTATAATTAGTTGACATTATCCTAATATTTATATTTTAAAGTATGGTTTGTATAATTTTAATAGCAGACCTATAAAGCATACTATAAACTTGCCAATTTCTTGTCTTTTTTTAATTGAAACATTTTTCCTTTTTATTCTGATGCCAATGCAGGTTACTTAGGAACAGCTCAAGCTGCAAGCTTGTCATTTTCTAAGTGGTTTGAAGGCTCACTAATTCCCTAATCAGACAAAAGGCTGTAATGAAACATTTGATATTTTTGAATAATGTGCACCAAATTATTGAGCATAAACTTATTTTCATATTTTACATTGCTTATTTAAATATTTAGAATATGGTTTTAATTACCATGAAACTTTACTAAACATCCACCTGTCAGTAAAGAAACTGATTATTTATTTTTTTTTAGGTTCACATTCTCCTGAAAGGGAAGCAGGTGTGAAAACCTGCAGGTATTTATCCACCAACAAAAAATAAAGGATATCTGTGAAACGTGGAGGGAGAATAAATAGGAACCACACGCCATCAGAATGTGATTCCAAGCCCCAAATGGGGGAGGAGGGTCTAGGTAAGCAGAGAAGCGTGCCTTTAACGTGGGGCTGTATAACATGTCCTCTCTGGGACTTCCCGATCAGGGACTGATGGTTTCCACCCAGGTGAAGTTAAGGTGCCTTTAGATACTATAGTTCAGTTCAGTTCAGTCGCTCAGTCATGTCCGACCCTTTGCGACCTCATGGACTGCAGCACATCAGGCCTCCCTGTCCATCACCAACTCCCAGAGTTTACCCAAACTCATGTCCATTGAGTCAATGACACCATCCAATCATCTCATCCTCTGTTGTCCCCTTCTCCTCCTGCCTTCCTTCTTTCCCAGCATCAGGGTCTTTTCCAATGAGTCAGTTCTTTGCATCAGGTGGCCAAAGTACTGGAGTTTCAGCTTCAGCTACACTGGAAATTATATCCTTGGAGCTTTATAAGAACAGGGACGTGGTGAGAAGCACAGTCAGTTAGAGATATGTAGAACACCTCTCATAGGTCAGGTACCTCATTAAGCTCTACCTATCAATTTAATCTTCACATGATTATTTATGATAAGATTATTTCCATTTTATAGATGTAAGAATCAAGGTTAAGTAATCTTCTTGAGATACCAATGATTGTTCATGGACTTGGCTTATTTCCTATTCAGCATATGCAGAGTCTGTGTAAATATCTCCTCTATTATTCCTGATACCTGTACATTTATGTCATTCCTTTTTTCTTATTCATTCTTCCTAGAAGTCTGTCAACTTCATTGGCTTGTTCAATTGTACACTGAGGAAACCAGAATGGGAAGAGACACGTGTACCCTAACATTCATTGCAGCACTGTTTACAGTAGCCAGGACATGGAAGTAACCTAGATGCCCATCGGCAGACAAATGGTAAGAAAGCTGTGGTACATATACACAATGGAATATTACTCGGCCATTAAAAAGAATGCATTTGAATCCCTTCTAATGAGGTGGATGAAACTGGAGCCTATTATACAGAGTGAAGTAAGTCAGAAAGAAAAGCACCAATACAGTATGCTAACACATATATATGGAATTTAGAAAGATGGTAATGACGACCCAATATGTGAGACAGCAAAAGAGACACAGATGTAAAGAACAAACTTTTGGACTCTGTGGGAGAAGGCAAGGGTGAGATGATTTGAGAGAGTAAGAGTAGTATTGAAACATGTATATTATCATATATGAAGCAGATCACTGGTCCAGGTTCGAAGCATGAGACAGGGTGCTCAGGGCTGATGCACTGGGATGACCCTGGGGGATGGGATGGGGAGGGAGGTGGGGGGTGTTCAGAATGGGGAACACATGTGTGCCGTGGCTGATTTATGTCGATGTATGGCAAAACCACTACAATATTGTAAAGTAATTAGCCTCCACAGAGATGTTATGGGGAGGGAGGTGGGAGGGGGGTTCATGTTTGGGAACACATGTAAGGATTAAAGATTTTAAAATTAAAAAAATAAAAAACTAAAATGGATGATACAAAATAAAATAAAATAAAATAAAATGGATGATACAAAGAAAAAAAATAAAATAAATTAATTAATTTTTTAAAAAGTCTGTCAACTTAATTGGCTTGTTCAAAGAACAATCTTTATATTCTTGATTTTCTCTTTTTTTTGTTTTAAATTTCACTGATTTTTGTTCTTTATTATTTCCTCCCTTCTGTTTGTTTGGTGTCTATTTTGCTCTTTTTATTTCTAGTTTCTTGAGGTCAATGTTTAGATCACGGACTCTGGATGTTCGTCTGTCTTTACAGCTTCAGCTTCGGTTCTGGGGCTCCAATGGCCCAGCCACCCATAGCAGCAATGTGCCCTCCAACACCAGAAGATGGACAGGGCCTGGGGAAGTCAAGATAGCACCTAGTGAAACACATCACTCACTACTTAGGGAAGCATATTTTTTTAAAATTCCCCAATGCAAACTGCTGTTAACTTATTAAAGTATGGATTTATATTCATAGCTGAATGGAGAATTATTTCTTACTGACTATTACTGTTTCAATTTCCATTCAAGGACAAACCTGCCTTTTCTGAAACATCATTCCAGTTTCTATAGTCCCTGTATGCACTGTGGGTCCATCATAGACACAGATTCTTCATCATAACAGTTTTCTGAGTAACGAGTCTATAAGCCCCCTGACTCCCCTTCTCCTCAAGGTCTCTCTGAACCAAGGTGGACTTAGGAGTTAATGCTCTAAACCTCCCCTTGGTGTCTCATTTCTACTCAGGCCGCCCTGCATGTTCTTTTACTGCATCAGACTCAGAAGGTCTCAACTTAAAAGACATCATAAACTAAGGGGAGCTGAGAGCTATTTCCATTTGAATCAGAAACAAGCAGAGAGAGAGAGAGAGAGAAAGAGGATTCAGAGATGGGGAATGGGATGTGGGGGTGATGTTATTACTATACAACAGAGGGGAGGACAGAGTGATGGATAATTTTGGGTGTCAACAACTCGGGCATCCAGACATTTGGTCAAACATTATTCTGGTTGTGTCTATGAGGGTGATTCTTGATGAGATTAACACTTGAATCAGTAGACTGAGAAGGCAGATCGCCCTGCCCTGTGTGTGTGTGTGTGTGTGTGTGTGTGTGTGTGTGTGTGTGGAGTGAAGGGGGCTCATCCGCTTAACTGAAGACACAACGGCTGAGAAATAAGGAACTCTACCTGCCCTGCTGTTGAGCTGGGACATCGGTCTTCTGCCTTCAGACTGGAACTAAACCATCAGCTCTCCTGTCTCTCAGGCGTTCAGACTCACATGGAAATTCTTCCTTTGCCTCTACTGGGTCTCAAGCCTTTGGATTTGAACTGGGACTTGCTATATAAACTAGTCTGGGTTAGCTCAGACTTGGACCTCTGGGTCTCCTGGGCCTGCAGGTTGCTAACCGCAAATCTTGGGATTTCTGAGCATTCATAATGTAAGCCAATTCCTATACGCTAGGAGCTCTCTCTTCATATACACACAGATAGATGGGAATAGAGGCTATATACATACATAATATGTATATCAGCCAGGGTTCTCCAGAGAAAGAGAGTCAACAAGATTATGTATAATTCTTTTCTCTGGAGTACCCTGGCTAATACAGACAGGAAGTGCTATAAATTAAAGGTTTCCGCACGGATAGAAATAAAGGGAAATAAACTGAAATTTAGGTTTCCTAAATCTAGGTTCCCTACTCACTACCTATTTCCTAGTGATTTATGCCTTCCTTAACCTTCAAGTTCACCTGATGGATCATGAGCCATTTCTTTTTGACCCTAAATATGCTAAATAATAAATATGGAATGCCATGCCAAAAGTTTGGTGGCCTATATTTTATGTTTACTCACTAATTATTTAATCCAATAAATATCTACTAAATAGTAGATAAAATAGGACTACACATAAAATGCCAGCCAGAAATATCAGGGAAAGTGAGGATAAAGTGGCAAATAAAAAGAGACATGCCCCCTCCCCCGGCCCTATGGAATGAACTGATCTGGGGGGTAGCAGGCATTAAACAGGGAACTCTAGGTCAATGACTCAACTTTAAAAAATAGTGATAAATACAACTCTGGCTTTGCTGCTGTTGTTGTCTCTCAGTTGTGTCCAACTCTCTGCGACCCCATGGACCTCAGCACGCCAGGCTTCCCTGTCTTTCACTATCTCCCAGAGGTTGCTCAAACTCCTGTCCATTGAGTTGGTGGTACCACCCAACCATCTCGCCCTCTGTCGTCCCCTTTCGGCTGGATGGAAACTCATGATATTGATGAAAATACTTGGAGAAAACAGTGAAATTAAACTGAAGAGTTTTGCTGTTGTTTAACGTGAACTATCTTCTGTAAGGTGACTAAATAGCTTTTATGTTGAAAAACTTGGTAATTATATCAGTAAATAATATGCAGATTTGTAGGACATTAAAGCCTATCGCGTAGAAAGAAAATACAAACTTGTGTGATACACAAATACCCATGAACACACATGCACATACCCAAGTGTCTGTGAAATCTAACGAAATCAGAATAAGGTCTGCAGTTTCTCTCACTTTCCTGGATTTGATATTTTGCTACAGTTATGTAACATGCTTTCACTGGAGAAAGCTGGATGAAGGGTATCAAAGATCTCTCTGTACTATTTTTATAATTATTTCAAAATAAGTCATATGTCATAATCAGGGCTTCCCAGGTGATTCAGTGGTAAAGAATCTGCCTGCTGATGCAGGAGACTCAGGAGATGTGGGTTCCATCTCTGGGTCAGGAAGATCCTCTGGAGACGGGAATGACAACCCACTCCAGTATTCTCGCCTGGAGAATCCCATGGACAGAGGAGCCTGGTGGGCTGCAGTCCATAGGGACGCACAGTCAGAAATGAATGAGTGATTCAATGCACTCACACATCATAATTATTTTAAAATAGAATGCTAAAAAATAGTATGTGTGCTATAAATGCTACAATCTAAAATAGAATTGTTTCTTTAAGTAAAACACTGGAGAAAATGCCAAAAAACATTACTTTGTTATAATACTGGGGTAATGGTTTTCTCTCCTTGAGTGTTTTATACTCCCTTTTCCATAATATTTAAATATGATTTCAATGCTATTTACCTAATGTTAAAAGAAAATGTAGTGTAAAAACATATTTCCCATAGAAAAGGATATACTTTGAACTGTTTCTTGCTAAATATTAAGATAGAATGTAAAAACAGTTTTTGTGAAAACCCTTTCAAAAGCTAACCCATTTTGTCAAACTCCTTAAGCATATCTTCTTTGACATGAAATTCAAAAAATGACAGAAAACTGTGTTGAAATACCCAACACATCACCATTTCAGCTTTCAAGCATTATCTCGAAAATCTAGGTCTGGCTTGTGGAAATGAAGTCACAGACTTATCCAAACAAGACTCAGTTATAATAACTGTCTTGGGTTATTCCTCAGCTGTGTGGCTTGTGGTACCAGCTGTCAAAGAGAATGTTAGTTGTTCACCATCTTTTTAGCAATTAATGGGATTATTTTATATTTTTGCCTTTAATCAGAGTAATTTTTTACTTTGTATATTTATTAAGTATGCATCTCATTAATTTAGTAGTAAAAATCTATAATCACTGATATCATCGGATTTTCCATATCTTTTTCTATGTATAAATTAAATCTCTTTTAGTAACATTCATTACTAGCTATTCTACCACATATTTTATGTACGTATTAGTAATCCAAATGAATGATAGTAAAATATCAATTTAGTTTTCACTAAAAAAAGTGAGTGTTTGTTTCTATCATCACCAGATTCAGGTTTTAACACATCATGTTCTGCTGCTGGAATAAAACTGCAGCTGAAATGAAGTCTCATTTCCTTATGCACATGTACACCACCAGCTGAAAGATCTAGTAAAACAGTAATAGAAGAATGTATTGGCAATGATAATAGTACCAACAACAATAATGGTAAATAACGTAGCTTTTACCATGTCTCATGGACTATTCTAAATGCTTTAGACATTTTATCCTTCTAAGAGCTCTATGTGGTAGGTAATAATTTAGTCCCAGTTTATAAATGAGGGAAGTGAAGTTTAAGAAATTTACCTCTGGTTAATACAGGTCAAGAATAAATATGTTTGAATTATCTGTCACAATCTAGCTCTAGAATTTACACAGCTCATAATACTCTTGACTCAATGGACATGAGTTTGAGCAAACTCCAGGAGATAGTGAAGGACAGGGAAGCCTGGCGTGCTGCAGCCAATGGTGTTGCAAAGAGTTAGACACGACCAAGCAGTCGAACAACACAGAACATGGAGTACAGCTCCTTGTACTATACAGTAGGTTTTCATTAGTTACCTATTTTATGTTTGTTGTTTAGTTGCTAAGTCGAGTCTGACTCCTTGCAGCCCCATGGAGAACAGCCCACCAGGCTCCTCCATCCATCGGATTTCCCAGGCAAGAATACTGGAGTGAATTGCCATTTCCTTCTCCATGGGATCTTCCCCACCCAGGGATCAAACTTGCATCTCTTGCATTGGCAGACAGATTCTTAGCCACTAAGCCACCCAGAAAGCCCGTGATCACGATCCATCATCACACACTTCTATGAAGGAATGCCCAAGGGGTTTATGGAGCTCTGTGAAAAGGGCTGTCAACAAGATGGGAAGAGCACAGCCTAAGACTTCCTACAAGAGGTGCCTTTTGGTCAAGATTTTAAAGACACGAATGAAAGTAGCCACATAAGATAAGGTGGGTGTCAATTCATGCGTATGAGGAAAGTCAGTGCTGGTGGAGAAGGCAACCTTTCCCTAATGCATGTGAGCAGAATCAAACATATGTACCTGTGTGTAAATGCCTGCATGCGCATGCATATATGTAACATGCATGCATGATGTGTAGTCCGGCATCACCATGCCTGCTGCTTAGTGCTCCCTCGGTAAGACTTCTCCCTGTTTTTATCCCCACACCTCCCCCAGTCTCCAATGATGCTTCACACACTCTGGTTTTGGAACTTAGCATCTGCTCAGTGAAGGAGCTTTTGTTCCCTTCCTGCAAACACTCTAAGCACACCCCTGATCTCTAAATTAAAGAAGCAAAATAGTATGGGTTCTTTATGTAAGTCATTTGGATGCTGATTCCCAGGAGAAAATTTTATCTAAACTATCCATAAACATTTCCCCCTTTCAGTGGAACTTCATGCCCATCCCCTTACCCTCGCTGCAGATGCCAACACAGGAAAACCCAAGATGGTTTGGGATTTCTGAGTACTGTTTTGTCTGCTTATTCCTACCCACCCCCAACCCTTGGGGTGGTAGTCAGTATAAGATGCCACCACAATGACAAATTAATGTGTTTTTACAGCAAATAATTTGGTAGATCAGTCAACTGCACAGCACTTTGCAAAATGTCCTCCTCTGTGTGCTTCGGATGACAGATCTTTTAGGAATCAGTGTAAAATTTATGAGGCAAAATTGCCCCAGTTGGCTTGACAAATGGCCACCATTCTACTTGGGAAAATATTGGGCGTGCAGTGCTCCACTGACAGCAGACCCCGGTCCAAAAAGACACATGCTCTGCTGCTCTGGGTCAGCCTCACAAAAGCACTCTCAGCAAAATGAATACAACTTAAGAAGGAACGTGAAAGAGAAGTGAGAACCACCACTTTCTAAGAGCAGGAGCTCTACTAATCCAAAACAGAGACAAAACCCGAATTAAATGCCAAATCAAACCAGCTCATTTTCTTCAGGAGAGATTTTTCAGCCTTTCAGTAATTTACTTATTCTTAGAAACAAAAGAAAGGGACTGGCAGAGTGTGGGAGCCTCAGACAAACAGCCCCAAACTTCCATCTTCTATTTAGCAAAGTGAAGTAGGAAAAGCACTTTTTTATTCAGCTAATAACTAGGTATGGTTTTCTTAAACTCCTGGGGACTGCAAAGGAAACAATACACTCAATGCTTTCTTGTGGCTTCCTCATCTGGATCCCTCTCCAGACCCATCAGATTCTTGTCCAAACACCCACTGGCAGCTGTCACCCTCCAGATTTGCAGAGATGAGCTCAGGGTCTGTGCCACCAGCACAAGTTGGAAGAAGGCTCATTTCCATGGATGAAGGCAGGAAGATGACAGGTTTCTTTTGTTGATCTTCTGTGTTTTGTTTTTCTAGGGCAAGACAACTCACTCAGTGGACATAACAGCCAATCTGGCCTCTACAAAGCCCGTCCAGATGGCTCGTAGTAGCTGAGAGGGGCTGCCACCAGCAAACTCAGTCCAGCTCTTTCATTACAGGCCACCTTCTCCCCATGGCCTGCAAGCCACATGGTCTCATCTAGGAAACTCTGCTGTTTTTGAAAATCATGGGTGTTTTTAAATTTTAACACACATCTATATTACTGTTCTTTTTTTTAAATTATGCACCATTTGGAAAGATGCTAAGTTAAAGACAGTGAAACGGTGTCTTTTTCTGATGTCTTCCAGAAGCAAAGTACTCATGAATCTTAAGGCAAGTATATTAATAGCATTAACATTAGTTAGTTAGTTATTTAGTTCAGTCTCTCAGTCGTGTCCAACTCTTTGCGACCCCATGAATCGCAGCATGCCAGGCCTCCCTGTCCATCACCAACTCCCGGAGTTCACTCAGACTCACATCCATCAAGTCAGTGATGCCATCCAGCCATCTCATCCTCTGTCGTCCCCTTCTCCTCCTGCCCCCAATCCCTCCCAGCATCAGAGTCTTTTCCAATCAGTCAACTCTTCCCATGAGGTGGCCAAAGTACTGGAGTTTCAGCTTTAGCATCATTCCTTCCAAAGAACATCCAGGGCCGATCTCCTTTAGAATGGACTGGTTGGATCTCCTTGTAGTCCAAGGGACTCTCAAGAGTCTTCTCCAACACCACAGTTCAAAAGCATCAATTCTTCAGTGCTCAGCTTTCTTTCACAGTCCAACTCTCACATCCATACATGACCACTGGAAAAACCATAGCCTTGACTAGATGGACCTTTGTTGGCAAAGTAATGTCTCTGCTTTTCAACATGCTATCTAGGTTGGTCATAATTTTTCTTCCAAGGAGTAAGCGTCTTTTAATTTCATGGCTGCAGTCACCATCTGCAGCGATTTTGGAGCCCCCCAAAATTAAGTCTGATACTATTTGCCCATTTATTTCCCATGAAGTGATGGGACCAGATGCCAAATCTTCATTTTCTGAATGTTGAGCTTTAAGCCAACTTTTTCACTCTCCTCTTTCACTTTCATCAAGAGGCTTTTTAGCTCCTCTTCACTTTCTGCCATAAGGGTAGTGTCATCTGCATATCTGAGGTTATTGATATTTCTCCTGGCAATCTTGATTCCAGCTTGTGCTTCTTCCAGCCCAGCGTTTCTCATGATGTACTCTGCATAGAAGTTAAATAAGCAGGGTGACAACACACAGCCTTGATATACTCTTTTTCCTATTTGGAATCAGTCTGTTGTTCCATGTCCAGATCTAACTGTTGCTTCCTGACCTGCGTACAGGTTTCTCAAGAGGCATGTCAGGTGGTCTGGTATTCCCATCTCTCTCAGAATTTTCCACAGTTTATTGTGATCCACACAGTCAAAGGCTTTGGCATAGTCAATAAAGCAGAAACAGATGTTCTGCTGGAACTCTCTTGCTTTTTCCATGATCCAGTGGATGTTGGCAAGTTGATCTCTGGTTCCTCTGCCTTTTCTAAAACCAGCTTGCACATCTGGAAGTTCATAGGTCACATATTGCTGAAGCCTGGTGTAGAGAATTTTGAGCATTACTTTACTAGCATGTGAGATGAGTGCAATTGGCCGGTAGTTTGAGCATTCTTTGGCATTGTCTTTCTTTGGGATTGGAATGAAAACTGACCTTTTCCAGTCCTGTGGCCACTGCTGAGTTTTCCAAATTTTCTGGCATATTGAATGCAGAACTTTCACAGCATCGTCTTTCAGGATTTGAAATAGCTCAACTGGAATTCCATCACCTCCACTAGCTTTGTTTGTAGTGATGCTTTCTAAGGCCCACTTGACTTCACATTCCAGGATGTCTGGCTCTAGGTGAGTGATTACACCGTGATTACCTGGGTCGTGAAGATCTTTTTTGTACAGTTCTTCTGTGTATTCTTGCCACCTCTTCTTAATATCTTCTGCTTCTGTTAGGTCCACACCATTTCTGTTATGTTAGGTCCATACTATTTCTGTTATGTTAGGGTCATAACATTAACATTAGTAGATTAATTAATACAGGCACTAATTTATATGGAGTTAATCCTACCTCTGACTTAGCATCATTGGTTTGACCTTAGACCAATTCTCTTCACTGCTTCTCACTCAGGTCCCTTCTAGCTTTGACAGAAAATGATTAGTTTAATTACGTTTGATTCAGTTTAACTCATCAGATTTTGAATGTGTATGTACAGCGTCAGGAACTGACTGGTATATGTTCCCTGTTCTCTGAGAGTCAAAAGAGTACTTTATTTATTTAATCGTATTGTTTTCAGCTTGACTCTGTAGAGTTTCAGAGTAGGCCTCCCCAGGATGTGCCTCTGGCATGTGGACTCTTTTGAACTAACGCAACTGTGACCCCGTGGGCTTGAAACTACCGCTCCTCCTTCAACTACCTGGAAGAATTCAAATTGGGAATTTTTCTCAGATTAAAAAAAATAGTTATTACCATAATTCTTAAGATAAATTTCATCTAAGTGGCCCCACCTGTATGGCAGGGCATACGTCCAACTACCTGCCATCTGCTCTTGTCATCCTGCAAATGACCTTCCTGACCTTGGCAGCCCCAGGCTCATCCCGTTCCTGAACTCAGCATGACATATGTGGCCCATTTCCTTTTTCTGTCTCTGTACCTCTCATGTGTTTGGGAGTCTTGAACGTATGAAAATAAATTCAAGGTTCTTCTCTTGATCTCTTTCATGTCGATTTGAGTATTAGACCAACTGAAGGGGAGAGGAAACTTTTCTTCATCCACTAGTAATAAGCTCAGTTTGTAAAGAGAAGATCGTGTCAAAGAAGAGGACTTGAAATAGCATAGATATTCTGAAGCACTCACACTTCGAGAAATGACTAGAACCCGATACAGTACCAACTAAATCCAGAGTTTTACACCGCATCACCGATGGAGACAAAACTCTGGAGTCCTGGAAAGACACATTGGAGTAAAAGTGGGACCAGGATGAGCAAGAGGCACCTAGGTGTTTGCCTTTATTGTCAGAAGTTCATGTATACAGTCACACTGTCAATTATTGCTCAATAGAGTTGGGGGAGAAAATGTGGTTTGGTACTAATCCACTTGAAACAGCTTCTCAATAATGGCCGGTGGCTGCCTCTGAGAATCAGAGAACTTTTTAAACTCCCAACAACCAGGTCACACCCTGAACCAGGAAATCAGAATCTCTGGGGAACATGATCCAGGCATCAGTAACAAGTTAGTTCTTCACAGGATTCAAATACATGGCCAAGCTTGAGGGCACCTGCGTTAAAGACATTTACGCCTCAGAGAAAAACGAATATCATATAATATTTCTTATACGTTGGCTCTAGAAAAATGGTGCAGATGAACTTATTTGCAAGGCAGGAACAGAGATACAGATGTAGAGAACAAACTTATGGATACCAAGGGAGGAGGGAGTGGGGTGAACTGGGCGATTGAGGTCGATGTATGTACATCACTATGTACAAAATAGGCAACTAACGAGAACCTACTGTGTAGCAGTAGGAAACTCTACTCAGTGCTCTGTGGTGATCCAAATGGAAGGAGATCTAGAAAAGAAAAGATACATGCATACATATAACTGACTCATTTTGCTGTAAAGCAGATATCATTGTAAAGGAGCTAAACTTCAATAAAAAATGTGAAGAAAACAGTAAATTTACAAAAAAAATATGTATAAGCCTCGTCCTAATATTTCAACATGCATTATCATTCAGTTTCTCTCTCTGCTATTACTGTTATCATCTGAAGTGTGTATACCACATAATGGCTACATTGCTTGTTTTTGAAATTTATATAATATACCACATAACAGATTATTTGCTTGAAGTTGTAAAGATAACCAAAGCTCTTCGTGTTTCCAGTGTAAGATGAAAGGAGAAAATATCTGGATCAAAACAAAAATAAAACAACAATACAAAATACATAATGCAGGTGGTATGACAGTTGTTAAGAGTCTACATTTCTGACAGTAATACAAATTCTCATATTTTGGTTTGTTTCACCATTTTTCCTACCAAACTCTTTAAGCCAGTGGTGGCTTTAAGTTAACTCAACAGGAAGGTGTCTCTGATTCCTTTCCATTTAGCCTGTGTCAAAGTACCTTCAATAAAGAAGACCTAAAGCTAAGAGCTGAAAACCTAATTAAAATAATGGCATGGTTGCAGATATTACATGTGGACAGATTTTAACGCCTTCATCTTTTTTTTTTTCTGATACAATTGATTCTAAGCATGTTAGATGTCTCTTTGGAGCATTATGCAGTTTTTATCAGAAAGAAAAGTTTCAAAAGGGGGAGCTAGTTAGCTAATTGATTACAGACTGTTACTGAAATTTTGCAGGAAGTAAAGACTTTCAGAGTGTTCAGGAAAACCCTAAGCAGGCAGGGTTCCTCAGTCTCATTTCTGCCCCTGCCTTCCCTATAAAGCAGGCTGATGGCTGAAGCTCTCCCACAAACCCAGCATGGTAGCTGACAAGCAAAAAGCAAACAGGCTGTTAAACTATGTGCCTCGCAGAAGTGGGGCTATGAAAACTGAAAGAGCTGCCCATGCTTTCCAAGTTCCACGACTCAGAATAGCAGAGGCTACAAGCATGCAGGCAAGGTCTGAGGCTGTAGCCTTTGGACCTGGTTTAAGCAAAGCCATCAGTAATTTGACAATATAAATGGCGAAACCAGACTTCTTACCTCCCCCTGAGGTGCATCTTGGGTCTCCTAATGTGAGCTAACTCAGAAGATGCATTCCTGAGCTCGCAGCCGCTAGACTCATTTGTGCAAAGAGGAAAGTGTGGCCAAGTGATTTTATTACTTTTTCTTTTCTCCATTCATTTCCCTCTCCCAAACCATTCCTTAAACCACCTTACAGACTCACTTCCTCCCTCTTCTGACTACAATTTTGGGGGGAGGAAACCAAGATCTGACAGCGTCGCTTTTGTGGTTTTTCTGTTCATTTTGTCATTTTCTCACTTGTTTAGAAAATAAATTTCCACCCACGCTGACACCTGTGCAAGGGGCCCCACCCTGAGACTCAGCAGGCTGCCAGAGCCAGCCTCTGAGCAAACATCCCTGAGAGGGAAGCACAGCCTGAATGTGTGAGAGTGTGTGTCAGTAAGAGGGTGTGCAGGACAGAGAGTGACATGTGAGTGGTGTAGACTAATAGCTTGTGTTCAGACATCTAGATCAAGATGCGTGCTCAGTTGCTGAGTCACGTCTGACTCTGCCACCCCACGGACTGTAGCCGGCCAGGCTTCTCTGCCCAAGGAATTTTTCAGGCAGGGATACTGGAGAGGGTTGCCATTTCCTCCTCCAGGGGATCTTCTGAATCCAGGGATCGAATCTCCTGCATTGGCAGGAGGATTCCTTACCACTAGTGCCACCTGGGGAGCCCCTAAATCAAGATAGATGCCCCCAATATATTCAACATGCATCAACAGGAACCACACCATCAACTGCGGGAGATGTGCTCACATTTATTTGTATAAATGCATATAGCTCCTTGTGGACTACCAAAGAGTTTACATAGTTTTATTTTACTCAAGAAGAGAATAAAATAAAGCATCTTTTTGCTTCCCATAGACCCTCTTCTACTAGCCTGCTTTCCAACTAAGCTGGTAAAATGGGGCATGATGGTTTATGTTTGTATCCTGGCTTGGCAGAGTCAAAAGCTGAGACGTAGAGTTTGAATGAGTCAGATCTGCAGCCAGGCTGCATCACTTCCTAACCATGGTGCCCTTGGGCACACTCCTTAACCTCTCCATGGCTCAGTTTCCTCCTCTCTGAAACAAGGGGAAAATCTGTCTCTTGGAGATGTTTGTGTACTTTGAGGTAGGCTGTGCAAATGGTAGCTATTACTATGTGCTTGTGAGTGTGCCCTGTGTAACAAAACATAGTATTCGTAAAACACTTGCAAGAACCCATCATCTTGGACTTTCTAAGTCACCTGGACTGCCCCTTGCAGTTCTCAGAGTCCTTTTCTAACTCTGTTACACCAAGGAGTGGGTTAACGCAGGGTAAGGGAGCACATGTGGTCGCGGCCATGAACACTGAGCAGCTCTGACTCTCGGATTCTCACCCAAGATTCACTGCAAAATATGTATGAGCACCTTTTATAAGTCAGAAGCTAGAGAATGGTGTGCTTGTGGGTGAGAAAGGATGGCTTTTTGAAATGATGCTTCTTTAGGAGACATGCATGGTGTTTGACAACAGGAATAAAGGATCTGATGATAAACAAGTTAAATCAGCTGTAGACATCTGTTTCTTGGTTCTTTTGTGATTTTCTTCCTTCTTTTTTTTTTGCATATAAAGCTCCAACTTTGTTCATGATGAAACATAGTATACTTAAGGGGAATTTTCTATCTTAATTCAACAAAACTTTTGTAAGTGCCTTCTATGTGCCAGCCATGGGATTAGTCTCCCTTTAACCATCAGTTGGATGGATTGTCTCTCCTCAGGTAAACTACAAGGTAGGAAGGAAGTTGCTGTGTTAGCTGTGATACAATGCAAAAGTGCTGTTGAAGATGTTATGAACCTGGGACAATTTTAACACAGAAGACGGAGGGACTGGTTCTGTGTGTGCAAGTCAGGGAAGGAGCACAAGCAGGAGTATATTGAGTTAAGTTTCCAGGGATGAGAAGTTGTCTGTTCAAATGATAATTTGTGTGTCTATGGACAAACAGTCTGACCATGACAGAGTGACTCAGCACGATGTGTGCATAGATGGGAGAAGGCACACGGAGATGAAGCAGTCAAATGATAACTTGTGAATCTGTGCACAAACAGTGTGACCGTGAAAGGGTGATTCAGCATGATGTGTGTACGGAAGGTGCGAGAAGACACAGAGAGATCCAACTGAGAAGGAGCCGGATAACAGACCACGGAGCATCTTGAGTACCATTTGAAAGGATGTGGGCATCATTTGTAGATAAAGGAGAGCCAGTTAAAGCTTTTAATGGAGAGGACTGTGATCACACTGCTGATAAAGCAAACAGCAAATGTATCATATGAGCACCAGAGGTGTTTTCTTCAATTTAAACTCATTAAAAAAAAAAGTCAACTCACTATCTCAGTGTCTCAGAGTTAGGTCACAGGATATAGAAAAAAATCAATAAAACCCATTGTCTCAGGAGCCTTCCTTTCCAAATCTTGAGAGAGTGGCTAAGGGAAGAGGGGATAGGTTTCCCAGGGACTTGTTGAGTTGGCACCAAACTCATCACCGATTTTTGTGAACAGTCAGAAGGAGAATCACCTGGTTTCTTCGTGAGAACCACCACTTCCTGCTTACAGCACAGGTATCCCGAGTGACAACCTCCCACCTGTGTCTGTGATGCAACCAAACCTCCCAGGCTGCAGGCACTTCCCTAGTTCCAGGTGGCCTCTCCCACAACCTGGGTGGTGTCACCTTAACTTCAACTTGGTTCCCAGATCCCAGAGACAGAAGAACCTGTGCAGCCTGTGGTTGGTGAAATCAGACCCACAACCAGACCTCCTCCGGGAACAGGTCACCAACCTGGAATTCCAGGTGCCCGGTGTTTCCACAGCATAACACAGCAAACATTCTCAGGGTGTTAAGTTCTAAGGGGTTAATGACTGCTTGGAACAGCCACAGTGACTCAGCCTGTGTTTGCGTGTCTCACCACTCTCCTAATCCAGGATGGCTGTGACCTCCACGAGCTTACTATTAAGTCTAGAATGGTATCAACGTTTACCTAGCTAACTTTCTGTTTTGTCTAGTTAACTTTTAGCCTAAATATCATGAATACACATTTTTCAATCAGTTTTGGATTCTGAAAAACATTAAGAATGTTAATGTCACCCCATTTGTTTTCTCTCTCTGTGTCACTTACCCAATTCTGGAACTCAGACCAATTTTTAAAAAGTTTAACATGAAAGAGGACTTTTTGTTTGTTTGCTTTGATCTATAAAGAGCTCAAATTTCAAAATTACTCTAACCTGTGTACAGTTCACTTTGTACTTTTTGTTTGTTTTGATCTATAAAGGGCTCGAATTTCAAAATTACTCTAACATGTACACAATTCATTATGTACATTTCTTCATCTGTCTGTCTGTTTGGAAAAGACATGGTTTGCTTATACAGAAGCATCAGAGCTGGGTCACCTCAGTCTTTCGTCCAGGTGCTAACTAAAATGGCAATAAGAGAAGATGGAAAATGATCTCCTGGTGGCAGTGAAAACAATGCATTTTCAGACAAGAACATGAATACGACTCTATGTTGATGACCACTGTGGTCTTGGGGATGAGATTTCTTCACTTCAAGCTGCAGCACTGGGCTTCTCTGGTAATCCAGTTTACGAAGAATCTGCCTGCAATGCAGGAGACTTGGGTTCGATTCCTGGGTTGGGGAGATACCCTGGAGAAGGGAATGGCTATCCACTCCAGTATTCTTGCCTAGAGAATCCCATGGACAGAGGAGCCTGGTGGGCTACAGACCATGGGGCCGCAAAGAGTCAGACACGACTGAGTGCCTTCACTTTCACTTTCTTTCACAGCTGCAGCACTAGGTCCCTACCACGGAGCCAGAATGGTCTGAGCATCTTCTGTGCGTCAAATACTTTTCACAAGGCGGTAAACATCTCGTTTAATTTAGCTGCCCTAAAAATCTGCAGCGTGAGCTTTTCTCTCCCTCTTTTAAAGAAAAGCAGAGGCTCAGAGAGCAGGGAACTTGCCCGATATTGCATTTGTGAGCTAGGATTTGAACCTATATCCATCTGGCCCCAGAAGTCATAATTTTCCACTTGCCTTTTTTCCTTGCAACCTCAGAGATAGCACTCCACATTTCAGGCAGACGTTTGGTTCTGACGACTCAGAGAAGTCAATCAGACTAATGGAGATAATTACAACAACAATGACCACTAAAGCAAACATAACCAAGAAAGAACGATTCTGTTTAATACCTAAACTCCCCAAACACTCTCCCTTTCTTAGCAGAGAGGTCAAGACACATGCAATATGTTTTTGGTGCTGTGAAACTCCCATAGAATGGGGACAACTGATATCCACATAAATGACTCAGCTCAATTCATTTAGTCATTTGTTCATTCATCCATCCATGCCCTCACTGATTTTTATGCCTGGAGTTGTAGTAGGAAGTAAAAGGCATTGGACAAGTCTGGCCCCAGAGAGCTTGCAGAGTGGTAGAGGAGATATCTATATAGACTCTTTGCGACCCCATGGACTGTGTATAGTCTATGGAATTCTCCAGGTCAGAATACTGGAGTGGGTAGCCTTTTCCTTCTCCAGGGGATCTTCCCAACCCAGGAACTGAACCAGGGTCTCCTGCATTTTAGGCAGATTCTTTACCAACTGAGTGTTATATATATAATAAATGTGAACCAGATGTCACCTGGGATCACCAGTGCTCTTAAGATCCAGAGATTCTGCCCAATTTCCCATCTCATATACTATGGAAATCCCTTTATTCCTCCCACGATCTCTGTAAATCCCTGGAAATGTATAGTTGTAATCACTTCTGACTTCCATTTCTCATTTGGGTGCTTATTCTTTTACATGTCCTGAACAGAAGACACACACATATCACACAGGCCTGACTGTTTGCACAAAAACACTTCTCACAGGACTCCCTTGGGGCTGCCCTCACAGCTGGAGCAGACTGTTCTTCAACAATAACTGAAAACTAGGGCTGAGTGTTAGATTCCTCTGTAGTTAGGATATTCTTCTTCCTTTTCTGCCATCTCCAGTTTGTTCCTAGAAATCACTCAGGAGCTTTGCACTTCTCTCCTCTTTCTTTTCTCTCCTACTGCTGCTGCTGCTGCTGCTAAGTCGCTTCAGTCGTGTCCGACTCTGTGTGAGCCCATAGACGGCAGCCCACCAGGCTCCTCCGTCCCTGGGATTCTCCAGGCAAGAACACTGGAATGGGTTGCCATGTCCTTCTCCAATGCATGAAAGTGAAGAGTGAAAGTGACGTCGCTCAGTCATGTCCGACTCTTAGTGACACCATGGACTTCAGCCTATCAGGCTCCTCCACCCATGGTATTTTCCAAGCAAGAGTACTGAAGTGGGTTGCCATTGCCTTCTCCAAACTAGTGCCAAATTCCTGTTCATGGTTTGTAAAAGCCTGATTTATCTGTCCTTTCCTTGTCCTTTCAATTCATGTGCCAAGGGCCCTACCTGCTATTTCTAGGCATCTGATCAAAGTTTCTAACAAAAAGCATTCTTCATTAAACATATCTAGCTGAAGTCATACTATTTCTCACACCAAATGTGTAACACATTACAAAACTAATGATATACCTGACTGATAGAAAAGAAAGAGGATGCTTTCAGAGCCGTATGAAAGAGGAATCAGAATAGACAAGATTCTGCAGGGGAAACACACAAAGAAACTAAATGGAGAGGCTTAAGATAGCAATGCTGATTTCTAGTTTGCCCCACAATCTATTGCTTGTCACTAGGGGACCACTCCTAGGAGCCACTCAGGCATCCAAGTTGATGGAGACTCTTCCTCAACCCAGAATCGTAAGAGCTGGGAAGAAAGAGCATGGCTAAGCACTCACTGGTTCCTAAAGTCACTACTGACCACTATTACTGACCACTACCACTGACCAACAGAATGCTCACCTTCCCTTCCCCAGGCCTTTAGTCCATGGGGAGGGAAGTGTCCTCCACTCCAGAGGGTCAGCAGATTACCAAAAATGACAGTACGGTCCCCCACAATCTAACATTTGGCCACAAATACTAATTCCACTTCCCTTTTTGCTTGCAAATGCACTGATATCTTCCCCAAATGAAATAGTTCCTTTTTCTCTAGAAAGTTATACACTGAAAAAAAAGAAAATAAAACCAAACCAAAACAAACCTTCCCTCCCTACAACCAATACAACAGTGATGGAAGAGGGGCTACACAGATTCAATAAGCATTCTGAAACCCCACTGGCAGGCTTTGCTTTGTGAAGACCTTGTTCTACTCCTTGAACCATTGATCAGATGGTTCCTTGGTTATACCTTCTTTTCAATTATCCTACTTGGCCACATTGGAAGAGATCAATAGACAAAAATCTCTTAGGATTCAGTGGATATCTTAGTATCCTTCCTCCTCTCAAACTGTTGGAGGCTTAAGCTTCCACTTAAGCCTTAAAGACCATGCTGTTTTGGTTCAGATTAGTGGTTATTTTGACAGTACAACTCTGAAAAATAGTGTCAATTTCTCATCTACTTCATTTCAATATGCATACCCCAAATCACTTTTTAGACATGAGTTTTCTTCCCCTGTAGACCCAACAGCTTGTACTTTGAATCTAGCAGATTTCCATGGAAGATATATGTCCATTCTCTTTATGTGAACCATTTTGCCCAAGTGGAAGTAATTCAGTAAAATTTTACACAGTTTAGCAAAGAGTATAATGAGCCCTTGAATCTAGTCCCTGTCACAAGGCTGTGTTCTAATCTACTTATGAGGCTCAGAATCTGTCCCCTCTGTCAACCCCTCAAGTTGTTGATTTATGAACTTGCCTCTTAATTTTATTCCTGCTTTTAAACTTGACATTTCTTTCCTGATCTCATCTCTTTCTCATGGAGATTCATCCAATACAGCCATCACCAACAAAACTCATGCCATCAAATCTGAATTCTCATTTACTTAGCTAAAGCTATGTATGATCTTATTGCTATTGTTGCTGTCTTATTGCTAAGTTGTGTCTGGCTCTCTGTTGCCCCATAGATTATAGCCCACCAGGCTCCTCTGTCTATGGGATTTCTCAGGCAAGAATACTGGAGTGGATTGCCATTTTCTACTCTGGGGATCTTCCTGACTCAAGTATTGAACCCTCATCACCTGGTAAGCAGATTCTTTACCACTGCCTCACCTGGGAAGCCCAGGTATGATATTAGTAAGAACATATTTGCTTTCCAAGTTACCATGCATGTATTTTTTCCTTAGTGTTTCACAGTAACAGAACAAGGATACCTATCCTTACAAACCTTGTTAAGAGTTTCTTAACTGCTCACTGCTCAGCTCTGAAGCCAGAGCCACGTGTTCCGTTCATCATGGTTATCAGTGTCCCAGACTGACATGTATGGCACCCTCGGCACATGCTTTCAAGGTCTCAGGGAGGAAAGAAAGAGAGTGTGCTGAATGAAGTGTCAGCTCTAAAAGCTTCCCCTTGGAAGTGACACATGTCCATTCCATTTATGCTTCATTGGTCAAAGCAAGTCACATGACTAAGCCATGAGATATTTTTATGGGGTGATGAAGGATGGAGCTCTCGAGGGAGAAGGGGTAGATTCTTTTTTAACACAGAGGGGAAAATACTAGTAGAAAGAATTAGGGAAGACCTTTTGATGGAGATGATATTTAAACAGAAAAACAGTTTGGTGTTAGTATTTTATGTAAAGGACTCAACATGTGTTACATAATGAGGACAGGAAACATGAACTTGGGACTCAGAGACAAAGTCAGTGTGGAATGAAATTATGGAGCCGTGGTGTGGGGTGGGGGGTGGGGAGTGGTAAATGTTGGCAAGGCCCAGATAATGATGAAATAACATATGTCCTTTAACAGAAGCACACAAAGTCATTATAGGAAGGGGGAGAAAATATTCCAATCTCAGGATGTTTGGAAGTTTCTTGGAGAAGTATGACAATGGATACTGATTACAGTTTTTCAGATGAAAATTTATTTGGGAACTTTTGGAGTAAGGACTGGCATCCTCTCAAAAACAGCATGCCAAGAAGCCAAACCCAGCTGTCCCAGGGCATGAAAGGCATGCCAGCAAAGTAATAACTAACTCAAGAGGCTTGGCCGTGGGTGGGGTGACCCAACTGAGCCTTGTGTCAACATATGGTAAGGATCACAAATGACTGGGTTTGCGTTGCTCATCACAATTGTTTAGTATGGTTTTTAATCCATACCAGCAGGTTTCAAACAACCGAAGTAGATTCACTTTAAATTCATAATCTCAAAACACTTGATACTAAATCCTGGCAATAAAATTTCTTCCAGTAGTGTATCTCCATATATTTTTGTTATTGAAATCTCTACCATCACATGTACCCTCATAATCATTAAAATTGGAAAAAAAAAAGGCTTATGAACCCCTATATTCCTACCACTGACCTATTTGTGCACCATTTTCTCTTTATGCATAAAAACTAAACAGGATGTCATGTTTATCCTCTTATCATATGTCAGTCCTACCCACCCTTGAATTCCATCCTCACTCAATTTGCCAAGAACTTCATTTTTAAGAAGTCTCTCTCTCTCCCACCTCATTCATCTCTTTTTCCAATGCATCATTCGAATCAATTAGACATTGTCCTAGAATTTCCCATCTTTGACCTCATAGCACCTCTTGGTTAACAGACTATTTTTCTACTTCCTTTTCAGGTTTCTTGAGGGTTCTCTACAAAGCACTCTTCATTTTTTCTACTCTCATCCATTATTTTTTTTTCAAACTGTGAATAAAAAAATTCTATGAGGAATAAGAAGAAAATAAATGAGAATAAAAATATAATTATAAAATAACAACTAGCTGGCACTAAATCCAGGAGTTGGTGATGGACAGGCAGGCCTGGCGTGCTGCGATTCATGGGGTCGCAAAGAGTCGGACAGGACTGAGCGACTGAACTGAATTGAAAACATCATATAGGAAGGAGATTATTTCCTTATGGACTTGGAGGAATGCTTTGTAGTAGAGTGATCAATTGATCCCAGCCATTTTTAACATACTGGGTTTCTGGGAAAAAAAAAGTTTGTTTGGGTTTTCCATGTTAACCAAAAACCCAAATGAACTTTTCAGCCAACTCAATCATTTGGGGGCTTCTTGCCCCAGTTATCCTCGAAATCTGCACTTGTCAGTCCTCAGTGAATTCCATGCCTTCCAAGTCATTCTTTTATGCCTCCTTTGCCAATTACTTTCATTCTACAATGAAAGAAGCTTCTCCATTCACAGAATCATTTTTTTTTTCTTATTTCCTTACACCTATTTCTAAGATGACTACACCAACTCTTACATTTTCTGAATTGATATAAATATATGTTCATCAATTATGCATCCAAAATACGTTCTGAATCTGTTCTCTGTTCCCTGTACCACTTCATACATGTTAATCCAGGTTCCCATTAGGTTTCACTCGGATTATTGCAACAGCCTCTCCACAGAGTTCCTAACTCACTCTTGTCTGATTCATTCTCCAGGCAGCGGTAAAAATAATGTTTTTATTGATAGCAGCCATCATGTTACTGTCCTGCTTAAATCCTTCCAAGGTTTCCTTCCTCTAGTTAACCAGTGCCCATCTTACTGTGGCCTACAGTGTGGGCAGGGCCTGGCGCCTACCTATCTCACTAACCCCACCTATCTGATCACAACTCTCCAGCCACACTGGCTATCTTTCTGAACCTCAGACACATTGAGCTGGTTTTTTTGTTTTGTTTGTTTGTTTGTTTTTTAATTTCCTTCCTCTGGGCTGTTATGCATGACTTCAAGGATTTTGTCTACTGGTCATTTAGCTACTTCTACCATTAACAGTTTGGCTTTCAGTTTAAATGCGGCTTCCTTGAGGAAGATTTCCCTACCCATCTCATCTAAAATAGGTTCCTGTTCGTTATTTTCTTTAGCTATTGTAAAAAATTCATTGTACTTGATGCAACCTGATAAGGCTTTTATTCAACTGACCTTTATGTACTAAATTTGTTTCTGCATAGTTTTGTTCTTTTAGTCTCCTCTAAGACATATACCCTGAAAGGCCAGAAACTATGTGTCCTTTTCACCATTTTATCTTCAGTGATGAGGACGTGACCTGGGACACAATAAATATTTGTTGAATAAATGAAATCTGGGAGCATGTTCTAAGGCTCTGTGTTGTTCCTGTTTTACCATCTGTGCCAATCAAATTAAGCTGCTAGAGTAATTTTAAGTTTTTGAAACACATTGACTTTGCTAAGTCACTTCGGTCATGTCCGACTCTGTGCGACCCCATAGACGGCAGCCCACCAGGCTCCCGCATCCCTGGGATTCTCCAGGCAAGAACACTGGAGTGGGTTGCCATTTCCTTCTCCAGTGCATGAAAGTGAAAAGTGAAAGTGAAGTCGCTCAGTCGTGCCCGACTCCTAGCGACCCCATGGACTGCAGCCTAACAGGCTCCTCTGTCCTTGAGATTTTCCAGGCAAGAGTACTGGAGTGGGGTGCCATTGCCTTCTCCGACATTGACTTTAGGTGCTACAAAAATATGATGATTTCTGTTCCATTACTGTTTGGTCTCTCATCCTGCTTTAGAGTTTATCTGAAAAACTGAAATGAATCACATACCAACAAAACAGGTGCCCCAAACCAATAACAGTTTCTACCAATTCTCTGTGATACTCAACGTAGTAAAGAAGACTTCTATTTATCATGGCAGATGTTTCTCTCATTTCATTAAAATATATTGAAAAAGAAAAAAGTGAAAATGTTAGTCCCTCAGTTTTGTCCTACTCTTTGCAACCCCATGAATTACAGCCCACCAGGCTCCTCTCTCCATGGGATTCTCCAGGCAAGAATACTGAAGTGTGTAGCCATTCCCTTTTCCAGGCGATCTTCCCGACCCAGGAGTTAAAACTGGGTCTCCTGCCTTGCAGGCAGATTCATTACATCTGAGCCACCAGGGAAGCCCCAAAATATACTAGACAGGATATATTAAAGTAGAATCTATCTGCAAAGTACACTGAAGATAGAAATGGATAATACATCCAAGAAGAGGCAGTATTCTCCTACTGGACTTTCAACTGTGTGTGGTTACTGAGAAATATGTTCTTGGACTTACGTAATTTTTCATGCTGTGTGTTAAATCCAATGGCTTCAAAAATGACAATAAAATAATTCTGGATACGCTTCTATTACCTGCCCCTTCAAGGATCCCAGGACTTTGGCTGACTGTGAAACGAACCAAGATACAACCAAGAAAACAAAAATAAAGAATAATAATAAACTCAGACCCACCTCCTTTTACTCAGCAGAGGTACCATGTGAGTAACCAGAGGTCACATGCTTGCTCAATGTGTGCACAGACTGGAACACAATAAATATTTGATTTTTTTTCAATCCTCCTTCACCTCCATTCCAATTTAGAGACTTCCAGTTTACAAAGTAGAAAAAGGAAAATTGAAAAGAGGTACACATAGAGCATCCTTGTATCTTGGGATATTGCCCCTCTGAAGAAGAATTTTGTTTTTTAATTAAAAAAATAAACAAACAAACAAACAACTAAACAGTGGCAGAAAGAGTTCATGCAGTTAGTGTTGACTTTCCCATAAAATTCACCCCTCAAAGGAATTTCAGACTGCTTCTACCTCTCCGCCATGGTCAGGGCTGACCAGTCGGAAGATTCGAAATCAAGCTAGTTCTTAAATCCCTGCATACAAGAGGAAGAAGTAGAAATTGAGGATGCTGACGACCTGGGTGTGGCACAAAGTTGGCCTTGAATTTGCATGGAGCCTTCTCACTAAAGCAGCCGAAAGAGGGCCAGGGAGAGAAGGAAAGGGTGATGTGGGAGAAGCCACCCGCGGGCAGCAGTCCCCTCAAGACTGCAACTCAGGAGTCTGGGGAACACTTACTTGGGAGGTGGCTGAGAGACAGAGCACTGGGCCCCAGCGGAGCTCACCTTGCTCCTGAGGCCAAGTGGGATGCACCTGAGTAAATGCCAGCTTACCAACGCTACCCTCTTCCTGTTTAGTCATCCAACAAGGAGAAAAAAAGTGAAAAGTTGGCAATAAAAAAAAAATTTTTTTAATGACACTGAAGGCTTTACGTGTTTATTCATTGCTTTGCCCTTTGACCAAATAACTGAAACTATCTTTGTTTCCTATGAATTACAGATTTTCTTTATTTTTTCTCCTCTTCTAAAGAAACTCATTTTGGTAACCCAAAACATTAAAAAAATACTGTATATCTCCAAAACACATTATTTTTTAAGTTGTCTCATATGTGATCAAATAGAGATTTCTAAGATGCACTTAAAATCTGTATTAAATCATTTCAAGGTGATTTTAGAAAGTAAAAAACTGAATGAAATATTATTAAGTTTTAAATAAAAAATAGGTCAGAATGTTCCAGTGAATGAAAAAGACAAGGATGAATATAATCAGAACTAACTGAAACAAAACAGAAAAACAGTCCACAGATAATTCAAAGATTATACTCAGACCAATATATTAAGATATATATATCAAATGATAATGAAATATAATTCAAAGATAATACTTAGATTATATGTTAGATATCCCAAAATAATAAACTGAAAAATCTACTACACTCAATAAATTAGTTACAGAAAATAACTAGGTAAAAAACAGATACAAAAAATTCAAATATTTTCTTAGAAATTAGCCATAAGTTTTTAGAAAATAACTTTTTAAAATAACTACACTGAGACAAAGAATAGAAATGTGAAGTGCCTAGCTATAAATTTGGCAGTATTTATTTATAAATTGTAAAAAAACCAATGAAAAAACAAAAATATTCCAGTGATCTGTATAAGATATGTGAATACACTGAATGTAATTATTTTGCAGATGGGAAAATGGAATAATATAAACTTTAAAAAAATTAAAAAAATAAAAAACTTAATACTAAAAAAAAAAAGAATTTAAAAAAATTTAAAAAAAAATAATAATCCTTTAAAAATGTCCTATAATTAATTAGGTGATTAAAATAAGTCAAGTCCAAACTTTAATGGGAGAACTAGCTATGCAAACATGATAAACCACAAACCATGCTCTTTGCCCCAAGTGGAGAACAAGGCAAAAATAAGAAAAAGACAAGATTTAAGAGCTGACTGATGTGTGTAGGGTGGGCAGGGGGTGGATTGTTTAAAATAATATACTAACACATTCTTGAAGTTTATTTTTATTTTTTAAACAATTTTAGTTATGCGTCTGTGTCTGCCATTTGCAACTGAAAATGGATAGTTATTATTAATTAATGTAGAACATAAAGTCTAGCCTTTTTAGCAGCAGGAACTTTTGTGATGTTCTGTACTGTCTAATATAATGTGGTTATTGAACACTTGAAATGTGGTTCATGCAGCTGAGAAACTGAATTTTTAATTTTATTTAAATTTAATTAATTTAAATTTAAATTATACGGCCAGTGGCTACTGTTTTGGACAGTGTGGCTCTATTATAACAAAAGCTACATGAATTGAAATGATAAAACACCTTTTTGCATGACAAATTAGAAATATATTTGGAAATATGTTAATGGTGGGACCATGCATTGTAAAGAGAATTCTAACAATTTACCTGTTACAGCACAAATTAGCCCAAACTTCTCTTAAAATAATTTGTCAATTTGTGTCAAATCCATAACTTTGGTCCAATAAGTTCAGAAACTTCTAGAAATCTATCTACCGAACTAGTCAGAGATACTGATAATACATAATGCATGAACATTATTGATATGTCATTTACAGTTTTTTTTGAGATACATTTAAATGAGTAAACAATGGAAATATGGGTACTTGGAGATTAACTCTCATATGAGTGACTGATAGTTGCTCAGTTGTGTCTGACTCTTTGAGATCCTATGGACTGTAGCCTGCCAGGCTCCTCTGTTCATGGAATTCTCCAGGCAAGAATACTGGGGTGGATTGCCATTTCCTTCTCCAGGGGACCTTCCTGACTCAGGGATTGAACATGGGTCTCCTGTATTGCAGGTAGATTCTTTACCATCTGAGACACCAGGGAAGCCTATTATTAGGAGACATTCCTAAGTATAAAAACAGGCCAGCTAAAAAGTATTAGCAGATACATGCTTGACTTTATCTTACAATCTATAGACAATACATTAGAATATGTAATGAGTTCATATACCTTTTCCAAAGGAATACCTGAGACAGAAGTAACAATAAAGTTATAAATGACAATCATCAATCAGATGAAATAATTTAGATGAAGCTTATCTCTCTCAAAGAGGTGGGGACTGGGAAAGTAAGTCATCAGGAAGGAAATGTAATGTGCTTTTAACTTTGTATGAATAACAATGTTCAGTTCCATGTTGCTGAACGTGGTTCTGTTTTCCCCAAATAAATCCTCTACTTCAAAGTACTGTCTGAATGCTTTATTAAAACTCTGCTTCTGGCCTTTGTTTTGGAATCTGTTACTTTTGTTGCTGCCTCCTGGTTGCTGTCCTCTGAAGATCCCACTTCTTTCCCGCTATGCCCTGTTACCTCAGTTGCCCTCACGCTGTCCCCTGAAGCCTCAGTTGCCTTCTGGCTGTCCTTGGAAGTTGCAATATCGCTCCCGTGGTCCTTCTAGCTCTGGTTGCTCCGTGGCCACAGAAATCTGCCAATGCCTTAAATCATGCCACTTTTCCTATACTTACTGATCCAGTAGGAATATCAAAGCAAACACTCTGCTTTCCTTTGAGAAAGACCATTCCCTTCACTTTGGAATCAATATCCTCACCCAGTTGCTCTTTAAGTTCTTTCTAAGCATCATTACTGTTTGACATTTCCATTGAGCACTGCAAGATCATGGTCACAACGCCCGCATCCCAGTTGCTCAAGGAGTGCTGGTCTCCCGACGTGGCACTGGACGTGTGGGCCAGGGCGGCTGCCAGGGCTTCCAGGGCTTCCAGGCTCCCTTCTCCTCAATCAGCTTCTTGGCTGACTGCTTGAAGTGACCAATCACAGTGGGAGGCACCGAGTCCAAGAACTTATGACATCTTCCCTAGAAGATTTTATTATCTCTGCTGTAGAAGGAACATCTATTTGCTTAAATTTAATTCCCGGTTTTTGCTCCCCTTGGGGTCACTAGTATTCTTCCTTGTTCTGATAAAAGTAAATGCAAACCCTGGTCCTTCCAGCTCCACCTGTTCACCCAAAATGATGAATGTAGGACTCCATGTCCTTTGGTGGAGGACTTTGAACAACCAGCCTCGGGGATGTCTAAACTATGTGCAGCAACATTAGTTGCAAAGAAAACTCCAGAATTACCATTTCTAAAACCTTTCAGGGTGATTTCCCTTTGCTTCTGTGGAATTTATCCATGTAATGACTGGGCATCCTGCCTTATGACCACATTTTGTGACAACTCCTGGGCTTCTTTCTTCATTTCACAAAATATGATAGTGTTCCACTGTACACTTGGATCATGTTCTCTGTAACTGCTGCCTTCTGAGTCCAGTGACACTTGATAGCCAGCAGCTCTACAATTCTTGCCATTTTCTGTGTCTTTTTACCGAATCAGGCCCACTTGTTCATATGTAGGTGTCATTAACACTTATACGTGCATTTAAAGTCAAATTTTGGGGAATTATCCCTTAAATTGTAAAGCATTTACTATGTAGCATATTTCTTAAAAAGATACAATGATGTGCCCACTTTGGAATAATGAAACACGTGATATTATTACCTATCAGTTTTTCAAAATCTCTTAATTGATATATATGGAATAATAAAACTTGCTTAATTCACATTTTTTCATTATTCATTTAAAAAGTCTTCAGTAAAAAGAAACAAACTGCAATAGCACTCTGAATGAAAATAAGCTCTCAAATATTAATAGCAATTTGCAGTTCACAAAGTATATTCATGTGTATTATTTTTTACCCTTCAGCAGACTGTAAAGATAAAGCTCAGTGCAACTAATTTATTTGATCAAATTATACATTTTTCAAGCAGTATAGCCCAAAAGAGACATTAGCTGTTATATTTAAACTAATGTTAAGCTTAGTAAGGTCTCAGAGGTGGAGTCTTTCAGTTCCTGAATTTGAATCTTCTTATAAACTACAATAATCTGGTAAACAATTAAGCGCCTCGGAAAGAAACTGCACTGTCAATTTGGAGAGTTGAATTCATTTTGCAGCAGAAAAGTCTCTTGACTTTCCTGTCTTTGGAGAGATGTTCAATTAATCCACAGAGACCATGTTTTGTGAAAGTTTCCTAGCCTGAGAATAAGAAAACTCCTCTGAGGATAAGATAAAATGATAAAATAGATTCAGATCCAGACATACAGATTGTCTTGTGCACACTGCCCTTGTGTTTATTAAGTGGAGAGTTTATTCCCAATTCAGCCAGAACACTTAACTCTTTCACACAATTAAAATAGAAACTAGATTAATCACCCAAATCACATTAATCTCTGCGGGTGATCAACATATTTTTAGAAAGAGATTTATCCCATCAGTATACTGTGTGAACAAATTTACTAATAAAGAAAAACTTAGGACTATTATGGGACTGCACTAAAATAACTCAAGATGTTTTATGAAAATTGTCTCTGGAGTTTTCCCAAATAGTAACACTGACTTGTTCTGATGTTAAGTCCAGACTCAAAACAATTTGTTTCAAGGCTCAACTTATTCTGTGATTGACTGTTAAGATGAGGGGAGATGATGGAGAGCAGGTGGCTGAACTTTGCCACATCACAAATGAGAACACAGAGCAAGGAGGTAGCTGTCCCAGGTCATCCAGCTGTTGTTAGAGATGCCACTGGAAACCAGCTCTTCTAAATCCCTGCTTGTTATTAGTTACTGAAACCCATTCATAGGAGCAAATGTAGACCAATCTATCTTTCCTAAATTTGCCTAAAGTGAAAGTGGAAGTCGCTAGTTGTGTCCAACTCTTTGCGACCCCATGGACTATACATCCCATGGAATTCTCTAGGCCAGAATACTGGAGTGGATAGCCTTTCCCTTCTCCAGCAGAATCTTCCCAACCCAGGGATCAATCCCAGGTCTCCAGCATTGCAAGAGGATTCTTTACCAGCTGAGTTAAATGTATTTTCAATCAACTCTCTAATTAAATACACAGCTTGAGGCTTCACAACTGTGATGCTGGAGAAGAGTCTTGAGCATTCCGTGGACAGCAAGAAGATCAAGCCAGTCAATTCTAAAGAAAATTAACCCTGATATTCACTGGAAGGACTGATGCTGAAGCTGAAGCTCCAAGACTTTGGCCACCTGATGTGAAGAGCCAACTCATTAGAAAAGACTTTAATTCTGGGGAAAATTGAGGGCAGGAGGAGAAGAGGGAAACAGAGAATGAGACGGTTGAATGGAATCATCCACTCAATGGACATCAGTTTGAGCAAACTCCGGGAGACAGTGAAGGACAGGGAAACCTGGGGTGCTGCAGTCCATGGGGTTGCAAAAGAGTGAGACACTACTGAACAACAACAACAACAAAACCCCAAAATACCTGTTTCCTCAGTTCTCTTGCACTATACCTTTGGAGGGGATGCAGACATTGAAAGTCTCTGATACCACATTTCAAGGAAAAAAAAAAATCAGTGAACAATGTTAATAGGTTGGTATTCATGTTCTTTCTCCCATTTTCACAGAACAGACCAGTTTCTATATCCTCAGAATGTCTTCTTAAATAATAATAAAAGTTATTCTTCAAATTTGTGGAGTGCTTTGCATATCCATCCCATTTTACAGGACTTTGTTTTCATATATAGAAAACTAAAACAGAAAACTGGTTTGGAAATAGAGCACTGCTGTAAAAAAGACCTAAAGCATGGGTTGTTGGGTTTTTCATGGGGCAAAGGGGGAGGCTGGAAGGATAATGAGGAGCTTATTGATGAAGGCAGGAAGTGCAAGGATAAAACTGATACCAAAGGCTTAAAAGATGGTGCTCCATGTTTTGTAGTAATGAAACAAGTGTTAAAACAACTGTTTGCATTTACCTGAGAAAAAATAATGCACCAAATTAACCTGCACATGCAGATAACATTTCTGGCAGAATATTGCAAGTGCCAATTGGCTTCTGTTAGTTACATATGATAAGATATGGAAAGACAGAATTTAGCTAAAGAGAGAACTATTCAATATGCAAACAGAATTTCCAATCCAGACTTACGAGGTCAAAAAATAAAACTGTTTAATATTTCCAGGCTCTCCAGCAGGCACAAGACTCCAAATGAAAAGTGGCTTCAGGGTAAAGAATAAATCAAAGATTCGGTCAAAAGACCCTTTGTTTAGACCTCAGACTAATAGATTCTCTCAACTAGGAAGAAGCACTTCTAAAAATCTCAAAAGTGTTATTTCACTGCAATTATATACTTGGACAAAAGTTGAGAGAGTTCTCTTGAAAAGAATTATAGCCATGACTTTTGGGACATGGAGTGAATAACAACCAGATTTGTAGAAGGACCACAAAAAGTTTAAAGGTATTGCACAAGAATGGACTAAAGGGGCATAAATCATTAAAAAAGATATCTCTGGACCTCTCAATTTTCTACAGTCAAGAAGGAGTCTGAGAAAACTGGTCTGATGAGAACATGGGCTATTTCTTATGGGAAAGAAAGTGTTTCACAGGGAAGCATCCTGAGAGGGCAAAACCCCAAACCATGGAAAATCATGAATTGGAGAACTACTTTTGAGGGACAGTTCAGTTCAGTTCAGTCGCTCAGTCATGTCTGACTCTTTGCCACCTCATGGACTGCAGCACGCTAGGCCGCCCTGTCTGTCACCAGCTCCTGAAGTTTACTCAAACTCATGTCCATTAAGTCGTAATGCCATCCAACCACCTCATCTTCTGTCACTTCCTTCTCCTCCCACCTTCAATCTTTCCCAGCATCAGGGTCTTTTCCAATGAGTCAGCTCTTGGCAACAGGTGGCCAAAGTATTGGAGCTTCAGCTTCAGCATCAGTCCTTCCAATGAGTATTCTGTACTGATTTCCTTTAGGATGGTCTAGTTGGATCTCCTTGCAGTCCAAGGGACTCTCAAGAGTCTTCTCCAACACCACAGTCCAAAAGCATCAATTCTTCAGCACTCAGCTTTCTTTATAGTCCACCTCTCACATCCATACATGACTACTGGAAAAACCATAGCTTTGACTATAAGATCTCTGTCAGCAAAGTAATGTCTCTGCTTTTTAATATGCTGTCAAGGTTGTTCATAGCTTTTCTTCCAAGGAGCAAGTGTTTTTTAATTTCAAGGTGGCACTCACCATCTGCAGTGACTTTGAAGCTCAAGAAAATAAAGTCTGTCACTGTTTCCATTGTTTCCCCATCAATTTTCCATGAAATGATGGGACTGGATACCATGATCTTTGTTTTTTGAATGTTGAGTTTTAAGCCAGCTTTTTCACTCTCTTCTTTCACTTTTATCAAGAGGCTCTTTAGTTCTTTTTTGCTTTCTGTCATAAGGGCATACAGGTGGTGTCATCTGCATATCTGAGGTTGTTGATATTTCTCGAGGCAATCTTGATTCCAGCTTGTGCTTCATCCAGCCTGGCATTTCACATGATGCACTCTGCATATAAGTTAAATAAGCAGGGTGACAATATACAACCTTGACATACTCCTTTCCCAATTTGGAACCAGTCTGTTGTTCCATATCCAGTTCTAATGTTGCTTCTTGACCTGCATACAGATTTCTCAAGAGGCAGGTCAGGTGGTCTGGTATTCCCATCTCTTGAAGAATTTTCCAGTTTGTTGTGAGGGACAGAATTGGGCTTAATCATAACTGGGCTTAACCTGCTGCCCTGATAGGCAATCAGCTGGATTTCAGAATTGCTATGGACCAGTGACCTTGGTGCTCCTGCCTCTACCCTTACTATTCAGTGCCCATTGCAGTTACCATGTCCCTCTCTTACTATTGTGTGTGTGTGAAAGGCAAATTGCATGTCTTTTTAATTTGCAAATCTCCAGATCAAAAAGAGAAGCATCCACAGAACCTGCACCATATCTAGGTCTGATATAGACCATGAGATCATGAATTTCAAACTCAGTGATATGACTTGATGAGTCAGGGTGGGGGTCTTTTTAGGGCCTGAGAGTGTTTTGCATATATAGGGGTGTGAATCTTTGGAGCTGGACTGTAAACTGTTGCACAAATGGTACCTGGTGAACCAACACACCCCCGCCCCCCGGCCCAGTACCCTACTCCCTTGTATAATCAACTCTCAAAGTTTCCGGCTTTGGCTATGTAAATTGCTCTGGCCATTGGGTATCAGAAAATACATTTCAGACATATGCTTAATAAGCTACTAATGTGTTGGGGTCTTGCCTTTCTGGAAAGCTGCTGCCGCCATGTGAGGAAGCCCAGTCCAGACCAGCCTTCTTAAGGATGGAACACTAAGCAGAGAAAGCCCCAGTTGAGCCAGTCCCAAGCTATGCTCTAGATGAATGTTATCCTATAAGGAACCTCATGTGAATCCAGCAAAAGCAGCACCAGCCAACCTGAAGAATCATGACAAATGATCAATCCTGATTAGGAACCCTAAGATCTGGGGCAGTTTCCTTCTCAGCAAGAGGTGACTAAAGCAGAGTCTTTCTACAGCAACAGAAGAAGATAGAATAAAATGAGTAACATCTTCAAAATCATCATGGGAAAAATTATGTTTGACCTGAAATCCTATTTGTACCTAAACTGAAGTGAACGTGAAGTCCCCAGTCATGTCCGACTCTTTGCGACCCCATGGACTAGTAGCCTACCAGGCTCCTTCCTCCATGGGATTCTCCAGGCAAGAGTACTGGAGTGGGTTGCCATTGTACCTAAATCACCATTTAAACAAAAGTGTAGAATAACACCATCAGATAAATATGTTATCAAAATTTTGCTTCTCATGTACTCTTTGTTGGAGGATGAATTTCAATAAATGAGGACTTAATCATGGAAAAGGAAGAGATAGGTTCCAAGTAAAAAAATATTTAAACCAAAAGAAATAAAATGGAAGTAGGCAAATTCCCAGGATGATCGTAAAAGGAAAGGCCACAGGAACAGCTATGCACAGATCTAGCTCAGTATAGGGGGATGATTAAAAGATTCCTAATGAATGTTTTCATATTGTTGTTGTTCAGATGCTAAGTCATTTCTACTCTTTGTGACCCCATGGACTGCAGCATGCCAGGCTTCCCTGTTCTTCACAATCTTCCAGAGTTTGTTTGAACACATGTCCATTGAGTCGGTGACGCCATCCAACCATCTCATCCTCTGTTGTCCGCTTCTCCTGCTGCCTTCAATCTTTCCCAGCATTAGCGTTTTTCAAAGAGTCAGCTCTTCCCATCAGGTGGTCAAAGTATTGGAGCTTCAGCTTTATCACCAGTGCTTCCAATTAATATTCATATGTATATATACAGAGAGAGGAGTTTACCCTTCAGTTAGGAATATGTAGAATGCTATGACTACTTAGATTTCTAATTGGACAAAGGGATACAACATTAAAACAAAAAAGAAAAATTACAAAAAGGAAATCTAGCATCATGATGCACAGAAATCATCACTATTGAGGAAAGGGGGTTGTGAGGGTGTTGGTGTGAGGGCACATGTCTGCATTAAGAGTGGGGATTGTCAGAGAGCTGATTTCTCATCTTACACTTTAGGAAGTCAGTAGATAATGCCTAAAAAGGAAAAAGCAAGGCATAGATGCATATGGATGCCCTATAGAAACATGTGGGTTATCCCAGGAAAAATCAGCTAGCCAGGTTGAAAGTGGCCTCCTCTATAAGGTGGGAATACAAGTGAGAGAGGTGGATAGAGTCTGCTGTTTCTGTTAGAAACATTACAAAGCTACTTGACTCTAAAAACGATGTGCTTGAACATCTTCGACTACATTAAAAGAAAATTTTATTATCTGAACATCTGCGTTTGTGATTAAAATTCACAATCACTACAGAAGTTAATGGTTCTTATTTTTTCTGGATGAGTCTATAGTCCAAGGATGCTTTGGGGAAAGGGATAAGAAATAACAGGAGGGTAGCACATGGCCCAGAAAATGGAAAGTGTGGAAAGAATGGAGAACATTATCTTTAACAGTTTGTTTATTGCATGTCCAGGTTGAAGAGAGCACACTGCAGGGCATAGACACTCAGTGCAAGTTTCACGACCTTCTGGGGATAAAGGATGTAAGTGAGCAGTGGGAGAGATAGATTCTGAGGATGGGCTCAGACTTCCCTTCTATGTCATCTTTTGCAGGATGGCTGAAATCTAAGCCATGAACAGAATTTATGCAAGTTGATCAGATGGAAGGGGTTTCTCCAGTGGCTCAAAGGGGAAGAATCCTCCTGCCAATGCAGGAGAGGCAGAAGACGTGGGTTCTATCCTTTGATCAGGAAAATCCCCTGGAGGAGGAAATGGCAACCCAGTCCAGTATTCTTGCCTGGGAAATCCCACGGACAGAGGACCCTGGCGGGCTACAGTCCATGGCATCACAAAAGAGCAGGACATGGCCCATCGACTAAACATCAACAACAAATGGAAGACTATAAGGTCATGACAAAGGTGACAGTTAGTAGCTCAGTCGTGTCCAACTCTTTGGGATCCTGTGGACTATAGCCCACCAGGCTCCTTTGTCCATGAATTCTCCAGGCAAGAATACTGGACTGGGTTTCCATTTCCTTCTCCAGGGGATCTTCCTGACCCAGGGATTGAATCCAAGTCTCCTGCATTGCAGGCAGATTCTTTACCATTTAAGCCACCAAAGAAGCCCCATGAGGTCATGAAGCAAGGGATAATTAAAATTTAACTGCTGAAGGAGGAAGATAAGTAGTCTTGAAGGCACAGGAGGAAAAATGAAGAGGGGAAAGGCCAAGGAAGCAGAAGTGAGATGAACAGAGAAGGATTCATGTAGCTCTGAGCCCAGGTGAAGAGCCCACGGAGAACAGCAGCTGCAGCTCAGGACTCATGCCCGGTTTGCAGTCTCTATTACAAACGAGATCACTTCAATTAAATAAGTGTATGTGGCATAATCATGTGCTGCCACCCCTTCATTTTCTAAATTGCTGTCCCCAGGACAGAGGTCAGAGAGCAGAAAGAACATCTGCTGTAAAATAAATCAGAGACGTTCTGGTTGACTGCTACTGCTTCCTCCAAAATGTTTGCTGGTTTTGGCAACCCCCCTTTCAGGCAGAACAGCCTGCTTAGTTCCCCAGGAACCTCAGCCAACTTCTCAGGTATGTTCAAGTCACACATTGATCCATTCCCTTATTAAACAACCATTATTGATCACCCACTATGATAACCGGCACAGTTTCTGCACTCATGGACACATTATTCCAGAGGGTGGACACAGACAACAAACAAGTAAACAAACAAGGGACACATCTGATAGTGATCAATGTTATGCAGGGAATTAAAACAGCAGGGAGCAGTTAGAGAGATGACACTGAGCTTTGTTAGGCAGCCTTCCAATATCACTTCTGGGGAGCCCTATCTCTTGGTATTCACACCCTTGTGCATTTCTTAATTCTTGAGTTTAGACTAGTCATTTATTGCCAGAAATAAACTAGACAAAAGTTATAGAACATCACTTCTATTAGGCATTCATGTTCAGTCATATAAGACTCTTTGCTACCCCATGAACAGTAGCCTGCCAGCCTCCTCTGTCCATGGGATTTTCCAGGCAAGAATACTGAAGTTGGTTGCCATTTCCTCCTCCAGGGGATCATCCCAACCCAGGGCTCGAACCCACGTTTCCTGCATCTCCTGCTTTGGCAGGCGGGTTCTTTATCACTGAGCTACGTAGGAAGCCCTCCTTCTATTATTAGGCTATAAAAGAATATGACTTCAACCTGTTCAAATGCTCTCTTTGCTTCTTCTCTCGGGTTTGATCTCAAGAAAGCCACTGTGCTCTGAGATTCTGTTAGGAGAGGCAAGGAAGTGAGGGTGGCCATCAAGGAATGGAGGCCATCCACTCAACATCCCTGAAGCAACCAAATATCTCAGTAGCCACATGAGTGAGCTTGGAATCTGATCATCAGCCGAACCTTCTGAAGAGGCAGTCTGCAACCCCTATCAGCATTTTCCTTGCAAGCTTGTGAGAAACCAGAAGCAAAGGACCCAGCTACATTGCAGAGCCATGGAAACTAGTCCCTTTTCAATAGAATCACACCCCTTCAAAACAAACAAACAAACAAACAAAAACAACACAGGGTTTATACTACATACACAATTTTCCTTGGAAATGTTAATATCTGTATAGTGATGAGCCTTCTCCTTCAAAAATAGGAGTTTGTTTCCATTTAGCATACTTGTGTTTTCCTGTCCCTCAGGAGTAATTTATAAATTTTTCTTGTTGTAGGTAACATACATTCCCAAGTTCATTCTTAAGTATTCTGTTTGTTGTTTTCATTCATATGTTTTATATGTGTGTGTGTTTATATATATTTATATATGTTTCATATGTAAGCTACATATTCTATGATTTTAATAAACCTCTTCTTTACTATAAAGTATGCACACCCCTTTATTAGCTTGATTTTCTTACTGTTTACAGCACTTTTTACCTAGGAATGTAAGCATTTCATCCACAAGTAGTCAGTTTTATTACCTGTTTACAAAGTTGTATGTCTTCAGTTTCTTCCTCTTATCAAATTGCATTGGCCAGAACATCAGGAAGTAGTCATCAGAAAATAACTTGAAAGGGTACATAAAAATAAACTAGATCTTTGAGGTCACTGTCCTCACAAGGTTGAATGAAAGACTGGAGCTTGAAGAGAAAGAGCCTGAATAAACGGGAACACTCACCCAGCTTCCCTTTCCTTTAGAGCATGTTGCCCTAGCTGTCAACTATCACATACTTATTTAGGAGTTTTGGTCTCTTTCCCCCCATAGAATATAAACTCTACTGGGGCAACATAAATGTCTTGAAGTCATCAATGTTTTCTCAGGTCCTAGAATGTGCAGGTATTCACTCAATATTTGGTGATGAATTCAAATGGGGGTGGGCAAATCCAGGCACACCACCCTCCCCCCGCCCCCCGCCCTGACTGGTTCTGTAAGAGAAGTCTCAGCAAACACAGCCCCCTTCCTCCCGCTGGTTTGCACAGTCTCCCGGGGTCCCTGTTGCACTGCTGAGCAAACTCGTCCAATGCAGCAGGAACCCAGTGTCTCACAAAACCTAAAATAGCTACTCCCTCACCTTTTATAATAGAATCTCTGGTGACCTCCCAGTTCAAGAATGAATACCTGAATGAGGAGGCAGAGGAAGGAGAGGGTAGGATGAATTTAGGGACCGGGTGTAAAAAGGGGCTTCCCAGGCAGCTCAGATGATAAAGAATCTTCCTGCAATGAAGGAGACCTGGGTTTGATCCCCGGGTGGGGAAGATCCCCCTGGAGAAGGGAATGGCTGCCCACTCCAGGATTCTTGCCTGGAGAATTCCGTGGACAGAGGAGTCTGGCTGGCTATGGTCCATGGAGTTGCAGAGTTGGACATGACTGAGCGACTAACCCACACTCATGTGCAAAATAGACAGCTGGTGGCAAGCTGCTGTATAGCACAGGGATCTCAGTGCAGTGCTCTGTGAGGGCCTGGAGGGATGGCGTGGAGGGCGGGAGGGAAGCTTAAGAGGGAGCGAATATATATATACTACAGCTGATTCACTTGTACAGCAGAAACTAACACAACATCGTAAAGCAACCATACTCCAATTCAAATAAAAACAGAGAATGAATACCGGAAACCAGAATCTTCTTTCCGAATAGTTCTAATCTAGCAGAATTACGTGTTGATCTCCTGGTGTAACCAAAGGTGATGGACTCTGCTTTTTTCCCATCAAAGGAGGATTCGGCCCTTTCCCTGCTCAAGGGCAGGCTTGCTTTTTCCGGGGAAAATGTTACCTCTCACGACCGCCCTGACATCTCAGTGTGCATGCTGAAGGGTCACCAGTACCAGGGCATCAGAAGGGCAAGGAGCAAGGGTGGCCAGAAACACGGGATGCCCCCAGAGTGGAGAAGCTCCCGGGCTAGGGGGACCTGGCCCCCCACCCAGCCCCCAGCCCCGGAACCAGGCCTGACCCTTCATCTCTCTGTGCGAACTACACCCGGAGCCCCTCCCCAGGACCCCAGGGCCATGTGCTCTGTGTTAGCTCCACCGTAGATCCAGTAAATGTCACCCTCCACGCTCCCCATGACCAAATTAGTCCTCGCCTCTGTCGGCCGCTGTCGGGCAGCCTCCACCCTCAGACCGCTCTCCGCCCAGGGCTTGTTTACTGGGGAGCGGTGAGGAACCGCAGACCCCAGGCAGACTTCAGGAAGCACCTCGGAGCCGAGCATCACGGCCGGCTCTGCTACCAAATAAGGCCGCTCAGGCCCCTGCAGCTGGTCCACAACCCCGTGGGCGTGAGCCCCGCGCTCCGAGGAGCGCGCATCTCACTGGGCCGGTCCTGTGCTCAGTGCGCCCCCAGGAACGCCCCTGTGCTCTGGGATGTCTCACTGCTGGGTCATCCATCACCGGCCGGTGCTCCGACAGGCCAGCTGTCTGGGATGCGCAGGAGCCTCTCCTGTTTGCTGTCACATAGCGGCGCCTCCCTGCTGGGCTGCTTTCCTCCCTTGAGCACCGCGATGTCCCCGCTGGAACCGGCTACATCTGCGCGAAGGCGGATGAGGGCCTCTGGACTTTGGGCTTGGATTTTCCCTCTGTTCCCTGGGCAGGTTTTATTCTAACTGAAAGTGTTTATTGAATAAAATGAAGTCTGCTCAGAGTGATTTTTAAAAGTGCCAAAAGCACCGTACCACAAATACCTATCACATACACACATACGCATACACATCACATACATACATGCATCACACACACACAGGACTTCCCCTGATGGCTCAGTGGTAAAGAATCTGGCTGCTGATATAGGAGACCCCGGTTTGATCCTTGGGTCAGGAAGATCCCCTGGAGAAGGAAATGGCCATGCACTCCAGTATTCTTGCCTGGAGAATCCTATGGACAGAGGAGCTTGGTGGGCTCTAGTCCATGGGGTCACAAAGAGTCAAACACAAATCACACACACACACACACACACACACACACACACACACACACACACACACACAGAGAGGCATGGATAGGCACCTCCTTGGCTATTATCACCCCACACAGTCCAGGGGGAGTGGAGCTCCAAGATTAGGAAGAGTACTAAGTTCAAAGGGAGAAGAATGTCCCCATGTTATATTTCAGTCATGCATGGGTGTCCTAAGGCACTTCAGAGTGTCTGACTCTTTGTAACGTCATGGACTCTAGCCCACCAGGCTCCTCTGTCAATTGGATTCTCCAGGCAAGAATACTGCAGTGGGTTGCCATTTTCTCCTCCAGGGGATCTTCCCCGTCCAGAGATTGAACCTGTGTCTCTTGTGTCTCCTGCATTGGCAGGTGGATTCTTTACCACTAGCATCACCTGGGAAACCCCATATTTCCATCAGTGGGGCTCAACAACCAGCAGAAGGTGAGGAACCCATGTGGTCAGAGCTGACCCTGAGACGCCATCTGAATCTCAGAACACCTTGCCAGTTGTCCCTGGATGGCATTCTCTGTGAACTCTACATCAAACAGCCTGCTCAGCAGTGTTCTTCAGTATGTAGGGGGTCAGTCGGTGTCTCTGTTAAACAGAAGGATGACTTGATGATCAGACGAGCAAATGACTGGATGAATACTTTGCAGGGAGAATAGTTAAGGAGAAGACGGAGCTTTGATCAGTTTGCCCGTCATTGGCTTAGTGAAAAAGTTACATAACCCAACCAAATACCTTTGTAAGAAACATGGAGATCTCAAATTAATTCCCCAAAAAGCAAACCGTCAATGACATGTCAACATTCAAGGCCAAAGGGAAGACACCTGCACAGAAACAGATGTGATGTTAACTTGGCGGTGGCTGGGTGAGGTGTGGTCCTGAATCTGCCAGCTGTTTTTGTTTGCTCAAAGATGGAGAAATAGACAGAAGGGCCATTGTGAAAAAGTGAAAAATGTCAGCTGGATGACAAAAAGCTAAAACCTCAGATTATGTATTAATTTCCCTTATATATTGGTGCTGCTGCTGCTGCCAATGAATGAGACTGCCTGTAAACATTTTGCATTTAGACATCACTTGAATTTAGCTTGCAAGGGAAAAATCAATTATGTCAGTGACATTTTTAAAGTAAAAAAAAAAAAAAAAAAAAGAAGAAGAGCTGTGTAAGAGGATGAGGAAAAATGTGGTTACTGCCCTAAGGACTTGTGCTTTTTCTCACAAATGCTGTATTGAAAACAGTAGAAAGAAACAAAGACTTAAAAGGTAGGGGAGAACTGAGATTTCACATGAAAACATCCTGGCAGCGGGTGTGAATGTTTTTCCAGAGCACTCACCATAGCCTGTCCATTTGCAATCCAAGGAAAGGTGAACGAGCTCCCGCAGAGTCAACTGTCTTAAGAAATGAGCAGGGGCCAAGATTCCAGCCCACCTCTCCAAGATCCAAGCCCCCTAATCCTCGAGCTCATGGCATCCACCTTGGGAAGGTGGGGAGGGAACCTATTAGAGGCAGATAGAAACACGCTCACCATGCAGCCCTTTCGCAGCATCCTCATTCCTCCTCCATAACAACTCCTTTCAGCTTATTCCAAAGTTTACTGTGTCATAATTCATACACTTTGGCCACCTGATGCGAAGAGCTGACTCACTGGAAAAGACCCTGATGCTGGGAAAGATTGAAGGAGGGAGAAGAAGGGGTTGACAGAGGATGAGATGATTGGATGGCATCACTGACCCAATGGACATGAGTTTGAGTAAATTCTGGGAATTGGTGATGGACAGGGAGGCCTGGCGTGCTGCAGTCCATGGGGTCGCAAAGAGTTGGACACAACTGAGCGATTGAACTGAATTGAATTCATATTGACATTTTACCAAGTAATGTATAACTCATAAAGAAAAATAATAAAATTGTTAGCTCTGTATGGCACCAAGAATTGTATTGGAAACCACAAGTCAGTGCCTTCACTGTGCACATCAATTCTGCTGTATCATTCCTGTTTTGTCCTTCAGTCGCTCAGTTATGTCTGACTCTTTGTGACCCCATAGGACTGTAGACCACCAGGCTCCTCTGTCCTTGGAGTTCTCCAGGTAAGAATACTGAAGTGGGTTGCCATTTCCTTTTCCAGGGGATCCTCCTGACCCAGGGATTGAACTCAAGGCTCTTCTTGGCAGGCAGATTCTTAACCACAGTGCCACCTGGGAAGCCCTCAAGTTTTACAAGATGCTTTAAATATATCATAGACATTTATTTCACAGATGAAGTTCAGAGAGGCTGGTGGTCTTGCACAAGGTCATCTAACAGGAATAGACCCAGCCAGGATTTCCACCTAAACCTGTTGAACTCCCAAGTTGATGTTTTATCCACTTCCAGTGTGCTTTTTCTAAGAGTTAAACAGTTAGGACATCTCATTTACCCACCAGTATCTGAAAATGAGAAGTTTCCACACCATACGAATTCTCTCCATAACTGAATTTTATAGTTACAAGCACAGTATATCTAAAATTTCATTTTGATGATTTATTTAGTAAACAATACAAAGTGCTTCATTACCTACTAGGCTGTTTTTTTATTAGTAAACAATATGCTATGTCATGTGCCATCCTAGGCATTTTACATACATCAATGCCTTTTATCTCATTAACAACTAAATAATATAAGCATTATCATTATTCCCATTTTATTGATGAAGATATTGAGACCTAAAGAAACCCAGTAACTTATCTGACAATGTACTGCTAGTAAGTGGTAGAACCAGGATTCAAATCTAGCCCAGAGTCTAGGCTTTTAAACATCAGCCCATAAACCCTTCCTCATTCTATAGACATCTTAATAGCATAGGGTAAGAATAGCTTTTGGAGAAGGAAATGGCAACCTACTCCAGTATTCTTGCCTGGAGAATCCCATGGACAGAGGAGCCTGGTGGGCTGCAGTCCATGGTGTAGCTAAGAGTCGGACACAACTTCACTTCTTACTTTCATGCATTGGAGAAGGAAATGGCAACCCACTTCAGTGTTCTAGCCTGGAGAATCCCAGTGATGGGGGAGCCTGGTGGGCTGCCATCTATGGGGTCACACAGAGTCGGACATGACTGAAGCGACTGCTAAGCAGCAGCAGCAGCAGCAAGTATAGCTTAGGGGCTTCTCTGGTGGCTACACCAGTGAAATATCTGCCTGCAATGCGGGAGACCTAGCTTCAATCCCTGGGTTAGGAAGATCCCCTGGACAAGGAAATGGCAACCTACTCCAGTATTCTTGCCTGGAGAATCCCATGGACAGAGGAGCCTGGTGGGCTACAATTCCATGGGGTCACAAAGAGTTGAAAACGACTGAGTGACTAACACTTTCACTTCCTTTCACTTTACATAGCTTTGCCTTATTAAATTGAGACTAGTGGACCTTATTGAGCCTTCCTTCCTTTTATTTCTTTTTTTATTTTATTTTTTTAAATTTATTTATTTTTACATTTATTTTAAATGGAGGTTAATTACTTTACAATATTGTATTGGTTTTGCCATACATCAACATGAATTCCACCACAGGTATACACGTGTTCCCCATTCTGAACCCCCCTCCCTCCTCCCTCCCCATACCATCCCTCTGGGTCGTCTCAGTGCACCAGCCCCAAGCATCTAGTACCGTGCATCGAACCTGGACTGGTGATTCATTTCATATATGATATTATACATGTTTCAATGCCATTCTCCCAAATCATCCCACCATCTCCCTCTCCCACAGAGTCCAAAAGACTGTTCTATACACCTGTGTCTCTTTTGCTGTCTTGCATACAGGATTATCATTACCATCTTTCTAAATTCCATATATATACGTTAGTATACTGTATTGGTGTTTTTCTTTCTGGCTTACTTCACTCTGTATAATAGGCTCCAGTTTCATCCACCTCATTAGAACTGATTCAAATGTATTCTTTTTAATGGCTGAGTAATACTCCGTTGTGTATAGGTACCACAGCTTTCTTATCCATTCATCTGCTGATGGACATCTAGGTTGCTTCCATGTCCTGGCTATTATAAACAGTGCTGCAATGAACATTGAGGTACACGTGTCTCTTTCAATTCTGGTTTCCTCGGTGTGTATGCCCAGTAGTGGGATTGCTGGGTCATAAGGCAGTTCTATTTCCAGTTTTTTAAGGAATCTCCACACTGTTCTCCATAGTGGCTATACTAGTTTGCATTCCCACCAACAGTGTAAGAGGATTCCCTTTTCTCCACACCCTCTCCAGCATTTATTGCTTGTAGACTTTTGGATCGCAGCCATTCTGACTGGCGTGAAATGGTACCTCGTTACGGTTTTGATTTGCATTTCTCTGATAATGGGTGATGTTGAGCATCTTTTCATGTGTTTGTTAGCCATCTGTATGTTTTCTTTGGAGAAATGTCTATTTAGTTCTTTGGCCCATTTTTGATTGGGTCATTTATTTTTCTGGACTTGAGCTGCATAAGTTCCTTGTATATTTTTGAGATTAGTTGTTTGTCAGTTGCTTCATTTGCTATTGTTTTCTCCCATTCAGAAGGCTGTCTTTTCACCTTGCTTATAGTTTCCTTTGTTGTGCAGAAGCTTTTAAGTTTAATTAGGTCCTATTTGTTTATTTTTGCTTTTATTTCCGATATTCTAGGAGGTGGGTCATAGAGGATCCTGCTGTGATGTATGTTGGAGAGTGTTTTGCCTATGTTCTCCTCTAGGAGTTTTATAGTTTCTGGTCTTACATTTAGATCTTTAATCCATTTTGAGTTTATTTTTGTGTATGGTTTTAGAAAGTGTTCTAGTTTCATTCTTTTACAAGCGGTTGACCCATTTCCCCAGCACCACTTGTTAAAGAGATTGTCTTTAATCCATTGTATATTCTTGCCTCCTTTGTCAAAGATAAAGTGTCCATAGGTGTGTGGATTTATCTCTGAGCTTTCTATTTTGTTCCATTGATCTATATTTCTGTCTTTGTGCCAGTACCATACTGTCTTGATGACTGTGGCTTTGTAGTAGAGCCTGAAATCAGGCAGGTTGATTCCTCCAGTTTCATTCTTCTTTCTCAAGATTGCTTTGGCTATACAAGGTTTTTTGTATTTCCATACAAATTGTGAAATTATTTGTTCTAGCTCTATGAAAAATACCGTTGGTAGCTTGATAGGGATTGCATTGAATCTATACATTGCTTTGTGTAGTATACTCATTTTCACTATATTGATTCTTCTGATCCATGAACATGGTATATTTCTCCACCTATTAGTGTCCTCTTTGATTTCTTTCACCAGTGTTTTATAGTTTTCTATATATAGGTCTTTAGTTTCTTTAGATAGATATATTCCTAAGTATTTTATTATTTTCATTGCAATGGTGAATGGAATTGTTTCCTTAATTTCTCTTTCAATTTTCTCATTGTTAGTGTATAGGAATGCAAGGGATTTCTGTGTGTTGATTTTATATCCTGCAACTTTACTGTATTCATTGATTAGCTCTAGTAATTTTCTGGTGGAGTCTCTAGGGTTTTCTATGTAGAGGATCAAGTCATCTGCAAACAGTGAGAGTTTTACTTCTTTTCCAATTTGGATTCCTTTTATTTCTTTTTCTGCTCTGATTGCTATGGCCAAAACTTCTAAAACTATGTTGAATAGTAATGGTGAAAGTGGGCACCCTTGTCTTGTTCCTGACTTCAGGGGAAATGCTTTCAATTTTTCACCATTGAGGATAATGTTTGCTGTGGGTTTGTCATATATAGCTTTTATTATGTTGAGATATGTTCCTTCTATTCCTGCTTTCTGGAGAGTTTTTATCATAAATGGATGTTGAATTTTGTCAAAGGCTTTCTCTGCATCTATTGAGATAATCATAATGTTTTTATTTTTCAATTTGTTAATGTGGTGAATTACATTGATTGATTTGCAGATATTGAAGAATCCTGCATCCCTGGGATAAAGCCCACTTGGTCATGGTGTATGATCTTTTTAATGTGTTGTTGGATTCTGATTGCTAGAATTTTGTTAAGGATTTTTGCATCTATGTTTATCAGTGATATTGGCCTGTAGTTTTCTTTTTTTTGGTGGCATCTTTGTTAGGTTTTGGTATTAGGGTGATGGTGGTCTCATAGAATGAGTTTGGAAGTTTACCTTCCTCTGCAATTTTCTGGAAGAGTTTCAGTAGGATAGGTGTTAACTCTTCTCTAAATTTTTGGTAGAATTCAGCTGTGAAGCCGTCTGGACCTGGGGTTTTGTTTGCTGGAAGATTTCTGATTACAGTTTCAATTTCCGTGCTTGTGATGGGTCTGTTAAGATTTTCTATTTCTTCCTGGTTCAGTTTTGGAAAGTCGTACTTTTCTAAGAATTTGTCCATTTCTTCCATGTTGTCCATTTTATTGGCATATAATTGCTGATAGTAGTCTCTTATGATCCTTTGTATTTCTATGTTGTCTGTTGTGATCTCTCCATTTTCATTTCTAATTTTATTGAACTGATTTTTCTCCCTTTGTTTCTTGATGAGTCTGGCTAATGGTTTGTCAATTTTATTTATCCTTTCAAAGAACCAGCTTTTGGCTTTGTTTTTTGCTATGGTCTCTTTTGTTTCTTTTGCATTTATTTCTGCCCTAATTTTTAAGATTTCTTTCCTTCTACTAACCCTGGGGTTCTTCATTTCTTCCTTTCCTAGTTGCTTTAGGTGTAGAGTTAGGTTATTTATTTGACTTTTTTCTTGAGGTATGCCTGTATTGCTATGAACTTTCCCCTTAGCACTGCTTTTACAGTGTCCCACAGGTTTTGGGTTGTTGTGTTTTTATTTTCATTTGTTTCTATGCATATTTTGATTTCTTTTTTTATTTCTTCTGTGATTTGTTGGTTATTCAACAGCGTGTTGTTCAGCCTCCATATGTTGGAATTTTTTAATAGTTTTTCTCCTGTAATTGAGATCTAATCTTACTGCATTGTGGTCAGAAAAGATGCTTGGAATGATTTCAATTTTTTTGAATTTACCAAAGCTAGATTTATGGCCCAGGATGTGATCTATCCTGGAGAAGTTTCCGTGTGCACTTGAGAAAAAGGTGAAAGTCATTGTTTTGGGGTGAAATGTCCTACAGATATAGATTAGGTCTAACTGATCTATTTCTATTTACAGCATGCAGGATCCTCAGTTGCAGCTTGTGAAATCTAGTTCCCCAACCAGGGGTTGGACCTGGTCCCCTACATTGGGAACATAGATTCTTAGCCTCTGGACCACCAGGGAAGTCCTAAGCCTTCTCCTTAGCATTCCAGGTCATGTAGTTGAATTATAGTATTACATCCACTAGAGTATGTTTAGTAGTGTTTTCAGAGAAAATAAGTTGCAAAGAATAATCTCCCCCTAGACTGACCCAAAATCACTGCTCTACAAAGCTCTTTCTGATCTGTATTGCTCTTCTCTTTATTTATCTTGCTATTTTCTGTCACTTCCTATGGCTATTAGTGATTAGAATATACTATTCATAACCTTGTTCTATACATAATCATCTGGTTATATATCGCTGCAAGATTCTCTTACATGGTAAAGCGCAAGTTTGGGGACCACAATGTATCTCCTTTATTTATTTATTTTTTGATAGTTTTAGTGGCAAATCACAGTGAGATGTGACTGTATGAGGACACAGCATCATTGAAAAATCTGCCACCCGGGGTCTCCTGACTCAGAGACTTGGAGGAGAGAAACGGCAGCCTCCTGGTGGAAGAGATTGCAGGGAGCTTTGCTGACAGAGGAAGTTGCCACACTCACAGACACAGCATTGTGGCGTCCTCCAGATCACAGTCATCTCATTATTGTGGAATGTCCCTCCCTGCCAAGCACCGAACACTGTAGTAGCTGAAATTTTCACATCAGGAGGATCAAGGTCCCCCACAGAAGAGGGAGGCAGGGCCAGGGTTTGATGCAGGCTTTTGACACTTCAAATTGGGCAAAGGTTTTGGTTTCAGCAACACGGCTGAAAACCACATTTTCCACGGTCTGCCTGAACTTTGACTCAGAGCCTAAATAGCTGGCAGGGGTGTGGCTGGCTCTGAGGTTTCTCTTGGCAGTAGCTCCACTAACCACTGGGCCAGCAGCCTGTCATCCTTTTAGGTGTAGAGTTTCAGGCCTGGGGTGAGGAATCACCAGAAACCCCTCTCATTTTCTCTGGGTCAGAGTACAGGGGTGGTTCTCAAAGTGGAGTCCCCTGACCAACTGGAGCAGAATCATGTGGGAATCTGTTCAAAATGCAAGTTCTCAGGTCCCATCCCAGACCTGCTGAGTCAGAAACTCTGGTGATAGGCCCAGCAAGATGAGCTTTATCAAGTGCTGCGGGGTCTCAGAATCACCCTGGACTTGAGAACCACTGCGTGCGTGCATGCTGAGTCACTTCAGTTGTGTCCAACTCTTTGCGGCCCCATGGACTGTAGCCTGCCAGCCTCCTCTGTCCATGGGGTTCTCTAGGCAGGAATACTGGAGTGGGTAGTCATTCTCTTCTCCAGGAGATCTTCCCAATCCAAGGATCGAACCTGAGTCTCCTGAATTGCAGGCAGATTCTTTACCGTCTGAGCCAGCCACCAGGGAAGCCCAAGCAGTTCAAGGCAAACCTCCCTTCACTCTGCTTCACTTTACTGTGCTTTGCAGATACTTCAGTGTTTGCCAGTTGAAAGTACCAACTGAACCTTGCATTGATGAAGTCTATGAGCATCATTTTCCAACAGTATTTGTTGACTTAGTATCTCTGTCACATTGTGATAATTCTCATAGAATTTCAAACTACTTAAAATCCTTATTACATTAAAATGATCTGTGATCAGTGATCTTTAATGTTCCTGTTGTAATTCTTTTGGGGTGTCATAAATTGAACCCATATGGTGAACAGAATAAATGTGTGTGTTCTAACTGATCCCCTAACCAGCCATTACCTCGCCTTTGGCTCTCTGTGCAAGCCTCACAATTTCCTCAGACACAATAATATTGAAATCAGGCCAGTTAATAACCCTACAGTGGCCTGTAAGCATTCACGTGAAATAAAGAGTCACATTCCTCTCACTTTAAATCCAAAGTTAGAAATGATTAAGCTCAGTGAGGAAAGCGTATAAAATCCTAGATGGGCCAAAATCAGGCCTCTTTCACCAGACAGTTAGCCAAGTTGTGAAAGCAAAGGAAAAGTTCTTGAATGAAACCAAAAGTGCTACTCCAGTGTACAGTGAGTAATCAGAAAGCAAAATAGCCTTATTGCTGATACGGAGAAAGTTTGAGTGGTCCGGATAGATCAAACCAGCTAACACGTTCCCTTAAGCCAAAGGTAATCCAGAGCAAGGCCCTGACTGTCTTCATTTCTGTGAAGTCTGAGAGAGGTGAGGAAACCGCAGAATGAAAAGAAGAAGCTGTGTGTGCATTCTGAGCCACTCAGTCATGTCCAGCTCTTTGCAACCACATGGACTATAGCTCGTCAGGCTCCTCCGTCCATAAGATTCTCCAGGAAGCTTGGCGTGCTGCAGTCCAAGGGGTCTCAAAGAGTCAGACAGGACTGAGTGACAGAACTGAACTGATAGCTGTCATAAATTGTGATTCTTCTGATGGATCTGGTAAAGTCATCTGAAAACTTTATGGAAAACATTCACCATTCTAGATGTAATTAAGGACATTCCTGAGTAATGGGAAGAGGTTAAAATATCCATAGTTAAGGAGTTTGGAAGAAGTTGATTCCCACCCTCATGGATGACTTGAGGGGTTCAAAACTTCTGTGGAGGAAGTGACTGCAGATGCTATAGAAATAGCAAAAGAACCAGACTTAAAAGCAAAGCCTGATGTGACTGAACTTCTGCAATCTGATGGTAAAACTTTTAATAGATGAACAGTTGATTCTTATTGATGAGTAAAGAAAGTTTTGCTTTTTTTTTTTTAAGATGGAATCTTCTCCTGATGAAACTGCTGTGAAGATTGTTGAAATGACAGCAAAGGATTTAGAATATTACATAAACTGATTGCTAATCAAGGCAGGGAAGTCTGTGCTTTGTGTGTGTGTGTGTGTTGTGTGTAAGTGCCCGTGTATGTGAATTTTATTGTAACGAGGGAGATGTTAGAGAGAAAGTACACAAGAAAAAATGCACCACAATGGTTATTCTGGTTGTCTTCAGGCCCTCCAACTGCAGGACTCATTTTTCTTGTATTTGCATGTTTGAAAATTTCCCTTTCAGAATTAGGAAAAGCAAATGTGATGTAAACTTTAAAATAAAAATGTATCCAGAGGCATTTGTCTTACAGCAGGCAGGTGATTCTGCCAACACAAAACCCATGTCACTCTTGGTTGAATGTCCTCTTAGCAGGCACAAAGGTTAACATTCAGAGATAATTACATACTTGTAAGGCTAAATGCCTTTCTTTCATCCTGAACTCAGATGTTCAGGAGCAATAGCAGAGACTATGGTTGCAAGGCCTGCCCAGCTCAGCACATAGGCTATTCAGGGCTTTCCCAGGATCTGTAACTGGGCAAGGCAGACTTTAGAATACACTCACATTTTCTAAACCCTTCTGAGGTGCCAAGCCCTGAGCTAAGTGTTTTACATATGATTTTTATTTAATTGTCACCACAAACTAAAGGCTTCCCTAGTGACTAAGATGGTAAAGAATCTGTCTGCAGAGCAGGAGACCAAGATTCGATCCCTGGGTCAGAAAGATCCCCTGGAGAAGGGAATGGCTACCCACTCCGGTATTCTTGCCTGGAGAACTCTATGGACAGAGGAGACTTGTGAGCTGCAGTCTATGGGGTCTCAAAGAGTCAGACACGACTGAGCAACTAACACACAGACAAACTAAGGGGACAAATATCATCATTTTCCTCCACTCAAAAGAAAACAGAGGTTCAGAAGGCCAGAGTGATCTGGGAGATGTCACACAGTGGTCTGAATCCAGGTCTGTTCTGACCCAGACGGCTTTCTCTCCCCTGGACTGACTTTATGGGGTAGGACACCTTCTTGCGACCTTCTTGTGACCTTATTCTTAATTTTCACATCATCTTCAAGGCCTCTCTCTCTGCAGAGCTTTGCGATAGTGGGAACACTTGTTTTAGATTAAGACAAGACTACTTCTCTGAGTACTGTCCTTGAGCATGAGGGTAGAGAGATTTACCGGATGGCTGAATCTATCTGTGTGGTTAGGAGTTCTGTCAGTGCATGGCTCAGAAGGATGCTGATGTTTTGCAGGTTTTATCTCTATTAAAGTCAACACGTTTGGCTCTTGTTTGAATTTTCATCCATGGTCAATTTTCCAAAAGGAGTTTTCACCTAGTTATAATCAGTAACCCTGAAAACCTATTCTCCCATGTTTTTGACTAAGACCTTGTCTTCACATTAGGCTTCCCGACCTGAAGCCTAATGTGAAGACATGTCTCCCTCATCTTCCCGCTGGTTTCATGATTCTCACATCTTCCTCCCTGACACCAGGGCATCTGCTTGAGGTAGAGACCGTCCAACTGAGTCCACTGCTCAGTTCTGACCAGGTCAGGATTCTGTGCCTCAGAGGGGCTGTGCGCCTGAGGATATTTCCATGGAGGAGTTGGAGACTGCTGAGAAAGGGCTAGATGAAGAGCAGTCAAGCAGAGAAGTGTTCTATCTAGATTCTCTCTCTGGCCATCAGGAGGAAAAGTGACAGAAGCAACTGCTCTCTAATTTTGTTCGGACCTTGCTGCATCCATGCATTGTAACGGCCCTGAACAGACACAGGAGAATGCACACAGCTGGGTCCAGAGCTGGTCCTCCTCAGTGACAGCAACAGAAAGGGCTTGATGGAAGCCTTTCCAGTGCTGACCGGAGGTCCAGGGTGGAGCCTGGGTGTCTGCCTTTCCAACAAACTCCCAGGCGCTACAGCCACATGGTTTCTGTGCATAGTTTGAGCTCTGAGTTCTTAGAGCATCTCAAAGTCGATTATGGAGATGAGGGTGGTGAGTTCATAGTGGTCCTTATCCTACTGGGGCTGCCTTCCATCCCACCCTCCATGGAGGCCCAGAATCCCTAAAGCTCTGCTCTACTGGCCTTTCACCAGCCCCTTCGTCCTGAATGTAGGTCTCCCTTCTTTCACACATCCTGCTAAAGCCTGCTTGTGGATCACTCAGCTCTCTGCACCCTAGAGCTATGAGTCTGAGGCTCCTCTGGAGCCCCTTGGATTGCATTCACACCTTACTGCTATAACACGGATGCAGTCTCTGCTTCTTTCCTCATTTCCATCAATCCAATCCAATCTGTGTTCTATTTCCCAAGATACCTCAAACTATCTGGCCCACTGCTGGCTCCTTTCCTTATTTTGAAGCAGTTTCATGTTTTCTGCCAATTTGATGAGTATTTGAGGAAGAAGTAGTTACAATGTTCAGGCCACTTTCATGATCCAGAAACCTGGGCCATTTTCAAAGGCTCTGCATGTGGTTCTTAAATATTATGCTGAATCAACAAAGAACATGTTGCCAAACTGAAAATCTTGTGCAGTTGGCTGCTTCTCCACCATGGCTCAGAACTAGGGTACACAATAAAATGATAAGACATATAGAATATTTTTAAATCTTTTTTTTTCATCAAAGCATAACATACATTTAGAAAAGTTGGACAAAACCAGCAGGACTCAACTGTAGAATTTCATAAACTGAACACACTCATGTATTTAACTAGCACCCAAATCAAGAAATCAACCCTGAATATTCATTGGAAGGACTGATGCTGAAGCTGAAGCTCCAGTACTTTGGCCACCTGACACTCATTTTCCAATGAGCTGATCCATTGGAAAAGACCCTGATGCTGGGAAAGACTGATGGTAGGAAGGGAAGGTGCAGCAGAGGATGAGATGGTTGGATGGTATCACCGACTCAACGGACATGAGTGTGAGCAAACTCTAGTGAAGGACAGGGAAGCCTGGTGTGCTGCTGTTTGTGGGGTCACAGAGTTGGACACGACTGGGCAACTGAACAGCAACAACAAAAATAAAATCAAGAAATAAAATATTAAATAGGAAATCTAAAGGTGGCCCTGTCCTGTGCCTTCTTCCACTTCTTCCCTTCCCGCAAAGGTAACATTTATCTTCAAGACACAGATCAGTGTATTTATGTAAATAGAGTCGAACAATTTGGGCTCTTCTGTGTTTGGCTTCTTTTGCAAACCATTATCTTTTTAAGACACACCCATTTCACATGCAAATTTGTTCATTCTCATTCCTGTATGGCATTTAAGGTACAAATCAATCATATTTTATCTCTTTTTTTTTAATGGCTTTATTGAGATATAATTCACATACCATATGATTCATCCATTTAAAATATATAATTTGATATTTTTAGTATATTCACAGGGTTGTGGAACCATCACTATAATCTAATTTTAGAACATTTCTGTTATCACTAAAAGAAACTCAGAAACCATTACTACTCACTCCTCATTTTCCCCCATGCACTCTTCTTTCACCCTAACCTCAGCTATCTCTGCTCTGCTTTCTGTCTGTAGATTTGCCTGTTCAGGATTATATAGAGATGGTATCATACAATAGGTGATGTTCTGTGATGGGCTTTTTTCACTTAATGATGTCAAAGATGACTGTTGAATGTATCAATTCTTCCTTTCCTTTTATCATTGAATAATATTCCATGATATGGATATATCATTTTTATTTATTTATTCATCGGTAAGTGAACATTTGGGTTGTTTCTAATGCTGGGTTTATTAGCTTAATAATAGGTTGTCAGTCGATCCCTCAGATTTCCTATTTATAATATCATGTCAACTGAGGGGGAAAAAATGTGACTTCTTTTCTGATCTGGATGTCTTTTTTTTAAGAAAAGACTTTAATTCTCTTGTCTAGAACTGCTGCTGCTACTGCTAAGTCGCTTCAGTCATGTCCGACTCTGTGCGACCCCAGAGACGGCAGCCCACCAGGCTCTGCCATCCCTGGGATTCTCCAGGCAAGAACACTGAAGTGGGTTACTATTTCCTTCTCCAACGCATGAAAGTGAAAAGTGAAAGTGAAGTCGCTCAGTCGTGTCCGACTCTTAGCGACCCCATGGACTGCAGCCCACCAAGCTCCTCCATCCATGGGAGTTTCCAGGCAAGAGTACTGGAGTGGGGTGCCATTGCCTTCTCTAATACAATGTAAAACAGAAACTGCAAGAATGAACATCCTTGTCTTATTCCTGATCTTTAGTTAAATTTAGGTTATTACACTTTTCAGCTTTAATTGCTGATATTATCAAAATACTTTTCAAAGAAACTGTATCTATTATACTCCCAATGTAGTCTACTTATCAGTCTTTTCACAGGTAGTATTTAAGTGAAGTTAACAGCTTGAAAATATTAGATGCTCAGCTGTAAACTAAAATCCAGAAAGTGAATAAAATACTTCTAATTTTTAACATATTCTATATTGAAAGCAAAAAATAAAAAGGTTCTTACAGTTTCTACATACAGATTCAGTTCAGTTCAGTCACTCATTCATGTCCGACTTTGTGTGACCCCACGGACTGTAGCACACCAGGTTTCCCTGTCCATCACCAACTCCCAGATCTTACTCAAACTCATATCCATTGAGTCAGTGATGCCATCCAACCATCTCATCTTCTGTCATCCCCTTCTCCTCCTGCTTCAATCTTTCCCAGCATCAGGGTCTTTTCAAATGAGTCTGTTCTTCACATCAGGTGGCCAAAATATTGGAGCTTCAGCATCAGTCCTTCCAGTGAATATTCAGGACTGATTTCCTTTAGGATGGACTGGTTGGATCTCCTTGCAGTCCAAGGGACTCTCAAGAGTCTCCAACATCACAGTTCAAAAGCATCAGTTCTATGTACAGATACCTACTGACATATATTCAACAGAGAGTGAGTCTAGCCAAATAAATCCCCTTCAAAATTCAGTTGATGATAAAAACTATATATTTATTGAACATTACCTGCAGAGTTCTCATGGCCTCACCATTTCTGCATCACTCAAGTACTTATTTAAAAAGAGCTCCCACATCTCTCTCCCATGGGCTCAGGTCAATGGTCCTGGGCTCTCAAGCTTCTTCCAGGTTCTCTTCACTCTCTTCCACATTATTTCCTCCTTCCAGATTCTGAAAATTCGGCTTTTCATATCTGAGCTATTTTTTTCTTCGGAGATGACAAGATCCACTTCCTCAGTTCTAACTCTTGGAGCTTCTGAGACATATATTAACATTCTGGTTCTTCCCACTCCTTGCTGTTATCAGTAGAGAGTACTGTGGTTGATTCTCCAATACCTACTCTTGTACTTTGTTGATGCAAAGTAAGTTGGAGAACTGAGGTCAGATCAAGCTGTGGGAATGATTGTTCTAAGAGTAATTGCATTGCCTTTGGCAATTAATTCATATTGGGTATATGACAAAATTTGGGCTAATGAATTATGAAAAAGAGGTTGCTAGAGGCTTTTTAAGAAAGTCTACAGTCTCTATCTCTCTTTTTTTCTATCTCTCTCTCTCTCTCTACCACTGGATGTGAACAAAGCAAAAGAACCCTGAGTGTTACTAGCAGCCCTGTTTAGAATGCAGTGGATTGTGGGTTTGGGGTAAAGTCAATAACATGGTCAGCAGACCAGGGTGGCAAAAAACTTGAGCCTTATTTGCAATTGATAAAAACATTAACATCCTACCCTGAAGTTTCTCTTCTCTCTGAAATTTGTTATTTGATATAAAAATTGTCTTACTGTTTCATCGGATATGAACTGTCTTCTTATTGACTGCAGCCAAAAGAATCCTCAAAAATTAGTTAACTTAGTTATGCTCATTTTTTTTTCCCATAAGAGGAAAAGAAATAATGGTTTCCTCATAGAAATGTTGTGAAAATTTCATTACATTTTACAGGGGAATCACTCACTGAAATAGCTGGCACACAGTTCAGTTCAGTCTCTCAGTCATGTCCAGCTCTTTGCAACCCCATGAATCACAGCACGCCAGGCCTCCCTGTCCATCACCAACTCCCGGAGTTCACTCAGACTCACGTCCATCGAGTCAGTGATACCATCCAGCCATCTCATCCTCTGTCGTCCCCTTCTCCTCCTGCCCTCAATCCCTCCCAGCATCAGAGTCTTTTCCAATGAGTCAACTCTTCGCATGAAGTGGCCAAAGTACTGGAGTTTCAGCTTCAGCATCATTCCTTCCAAAGAAATCCCAGGGTTGATATCCTTCAGAATGGATTGGTTGGATTTCCTTGAGTCCAGGGGACTCTCAAGAGTCTTCTCCAATACCACAGTTCAAAAGCATCAATTCTTTGGCACTCAGCCTTCTTCACAGTCCAACTCTCACATCCATACATGACCACAGGAAAAACCATAGCCTTGACTAGACGGACCTTAGTCGGCAAAGTAATGTCTCTGCTTTTGAATATGCTATCTAGGTTGGTCATAACTTTCCTTCCAAGGAGTAAGTGTCTTTTAATTTCATGGCTGCAATCACCATCTGCAATGATTTTGGAGCCCAAAAAAATAAAGTCTGACACTTTCCACTGTTTCCCCATCTATTTCCCATGAAGTGATGGTACCAGATGCCATGATAGGTACATGTTAATTTTTGTTATATGAATGAATGAGGGGATGCACGAAAAATGCTGTTTTGCCAGAAAGAGAGGCAGAAATTCTGTTGGAACGTAATCTCAAAAGGTCAGGGTCCTGCATGTATTCCAAGCATCTAGAACACTACATAATGCAGATCAAGCGCTGACCATGTGTATTGTGGTTTCTAAGCTTGTAAAATAAAGAATGAAGGGAAGTTTATTGATTCACCAAGTCCCATTGAGCACCTACTCTGTGGATGCAGTGATAGAGGAGAGAGTCCTCACAAGCTTGTTCCTAAGCACATAAATGTGAAGCAGACAATAAGTCAGCAGGGTAGAGTACAGTGCAGGGTCACATAGGGAGCAGAGAGAGTATGAAGGAGGAAAAACCACACCGTGCCCAAGGGACTGAGGAAGATAGCACAGGCGTGAGACCAGAAGGATGAAATGGACAAGAAGATGGAAGTGGAGGCTTTTGTGCACTTCAGGCAGAGATGCCACATATCCACAATATCAGCTGGGTGGTTGTTGAATGGATGAGTTCCAAAGATGATTCAAGCCAGTCTGAGGAGGGGCCGGAGGTGAAGAATGACAACGGAGTCACTAGAGGCACGGTCAGGAATCGCAAGCCAGCAACTTAGCTTTTCTCCTGTCAGAAATGTAGGAGGTTTTGAATAATTCCATAAATTCTCTGATGATCAGATCCACAGAAGCACATCTTTCTGGATTCTGCAGGCTCTCCCTGGGTGTGGGATCTTTGAGGAATAATTAGGGATCAGTCTGAAGTAGTGCAAAATCAAAGCAAACTTGAACCCTCAACTTCGGTTTCAAAAAGAGGAGGAATTGAATCTTCTGTGGGTGAAGAAAGAACCAGAGGGGACTGTTTCCTTTCAGATGCACCAGTTGGATTAGAATGGGCTTCCCTGATGGCTCAGATGGTCAAGAATCTTCTTGCAACACTGGAGACCTGGGTTCTATCCCTGGGTTTGGAAGATCCCCTGGAGAAGGGAATGGCAACTCACTCCAGTATTCTTGCCTGGAGAATTCCATGGACAGAGGGGCCTGGTGAACTATAGTCCATGGGGGTGCAAAGAGGTGGACATGACTGAGTGACTAACACACACAGCTGGCTTAGATAGTCCAATTTGACTTTCCAGATATGAAATGCTAATATTTGCTTTATAATTTTTCGTTATAGCCACACGCCTGCCTAACTAAACTTTGAGTCTCTCTTAAAAAGGGGAAGGTTATTTTTAAATTATCCTAATTCCCCTCTCCCTTAGCATAGAGCAGTGACTCCACTGAAAGTTGGTGCTTATTAAATTACTGATGAAGTAACACATGAGAACTGGAAAGATGGAGTATTAACTTTCTAATGATTATTATCATATTTGGTGTGCCATTTATGTTCATTTACTGTCAAGAGTTAGGAAATGCAAAGGTATGGTGTCAATCATGTGAAATGCTATTGTTAGACATGTATGTTGTTGATAGACATTTATGCTAAAACAGACATTACTGTTTGATTCAGAACAATGTCTGGCTTTATTAAAATTGTTCATTACATTGTGCATGTGCGCTAAGTAGTTTCAGTTTTGTCCAACTCTTTGCAACTCCACAGAATCTAGTTTACCGGGTTCCTCTGTCCATGGGATTCTCCTGGTAAGAATACTGGAGTGGGTTGCCATTTCCTTCTCCAGGGGATCTTCCCAGCCTAGGGATTGAACTTATGTCTACTGCAGTGGCAGGTAGATTCTTCACCATTAGCACTACCTGGGAAGCTCGTTCATTAATTTAGATGATATCAAATAGTGAGCTCCTAAAGAGTAAAAATCATATTTCCCAGCACCATTCAGAATGTCTGGCACATAACAGGTGCTGATTTTTTGTTTGTTTCTTCTTACTTAACAAGTAGAGTATTGAAGAGGTACCGAGCTGTGGCATCACCATAGACCTATGACAGAACCTTAGGGTAAATGCTGAGAGCTCTAAATGCCTAAGTGTTCAAACCTCTGCTTCCCAACTCTGCCCCCAGGATTCCTTGCATCCAGGGAGATAGTAAAAGTTGTCTAACCAAAAATGGCTGTCTTGTTGAATACTGAAGAAACATGAAGTGTGATATTTATGGGCTCCTTTCATGCTGAGTAAATAAATGAAGATATGTTATGGTCCACCCACCAGTGGACATTTATATCTCAGTTCTATGACTACAAATTAACTCTTAGCAACATCCTCACTGGAACCTTCTTGTGGAGTAATCTTATGGGATATAAAGATATTTGAGTTTGCCTCTAAGTTTGTCAGTTAAAAGTCATTCCAAGAATAAGAGAAAGAGGAGAAAGAATGGGAGGAGGGAGAACATGGCCAAATAGTTATTTGAGTAAAGGAAAGTCTTCCCGGTCTGGAGAGGATTCCAAAAAGGAATACTCGTTTAAGGAATGAACAGGACATGCTTAGACTATAATCATCTATAGATTAGGTCTCCAGGTGAAGAGAATGAGGGCAGGGGAGGCTGTGCTGGTAATTCAGGGGAAGGTTTCTAAAGCCCCCTGCGAAGAGAATGGATTCCCAAACCTATAGTATGTTAGAATCCTCTAAGCCCTGTTTTGGCCAAGTCTTTCATTCACTTCCAAACTCTGAATTTAGTGAATTCAAATGCACAAGGACTTTAGGCAGATTTGAGCTGGGGCTGAGCTTAGGTTTTCATACTGGAAGTGTTTGCAGATACATTTCTGCTGCTGTTGCTGCTGCTGCTAAGTCGCTTCAGACGTGTCCTGCTCTGTATGACCCCATGGACAGCAGCCCACCAGGCTCCTCTGTCCCTGAGATTCTCCAGGCAAGAATACTGGAGTGAGTTTTCTTTACATTTCCTTCTCCACAGATATATTCAAGTATCTTAAAGTACAGATGCATGAACTTCCGAGAGACCTGAATGGCTGTATCTCATCCAGTTAGGGTCCATCATCCTCAAGGAGCCCATGTAACTCAGTCTCTCATCTCCATGTAGATTGGTTTCCAAACCATCCAGGGCTGAGTATCTTTAAAAGTTAGTTGGCATCAAAAGATAGAACTAAAACCTGCATCTTGGCACCTTTTCCATTTTTTCTCTGAATATTGATAATGCCTTGCTTATCCCCTGGGACCCCAGGAGATGAAGGAATGTCCTCACTGAACTTCCCTCCAGCATCCTTATTTTCTCACCTGTCCATACCTGCTGAATTATTGTGTGTTTGTTTTTTCAGCCTCTCTGCATGGCTTGTAGGATCTCAGTTCTCAATCGGGAATTGATCATGGGCCTTCTGCTGTGGAATCACGGAGTCCTAACCACTGGACCTCTGCAGAAGTCCTCACATTTGCTGTCTTCATTTTCCCCCAACATTTCCCTAAATTTACTCTTTACCTGTTACAAAGGGAAAAAGGCACAAAAGTAATATTTACAAAATAGTGTCTTTTTGTTAAATAGATGGTAATAAGTTCAGTCCAATAAATATTTATGAAGTCTTTACTAAGTGTCTGACTCCAGAAGAATAAAAAAAAAAATTGACAAGGCACAGCCCCTGCATGAAGCCGAAAGCGGTAAGAACAAACATAGAGAAACAACTAAAATAAGAACAAGAACTACAACATTTCTAATGGGAGAGAAGCCATACATTTAGGCTGTGTTCCTCAAAGCTTGGCCCGCAGATCTTCTGAATCAGAATCATCTGAATGTTTATGCAGCTAGATATTTTGGGGTCCACTCTAGGCTGCGCAAATCAGAATTTCTAGAAGCAGGACTCGGGGATCTGAATTCTTACAAAGAGAAGAACCAGACAGAACTGAACTTGCTGTTCTCAGAATCACCCCCAAGAGTCAGAGATCTGTCTTGGAGACAGGAGAATTAAGGATGTTTCAGATTTCAAAAGGCATTCTTTGCAGAAGAAACAGCAAGGCAAAGGAGACATGAAAGGCCTTGGGGAACACATTAGAGAAGAATCCAATCAGTGAGGGCACAGGATGTGGGAAGAGGAACCACAGGTGATAAGCTGAAGCCTGAACTTCTGTCTCCTGTCGGAGTCAAGACCAGTGCCGTTTGTTCGAAGACTTCTAAAGAGAAATCCCCACTTCTGTTCATTTTTGTTAAGCCTCTTATCTCATGAGGATATTTAATTTCTTTTCACTTACCTTGGTTTCCTGGCATGAACTTGATGAAAACAACTTAAGCTTTTTTTTTTTTAATCATATCAACGTTACTTAAATTCTGGCTCCATCACGTATTAGCTCCGTGACCCTGTGCTAAGCAGCTGTCACCTGCGAGCCTCAGTGTGCCCCAACAAAGAGGTGTAATACCTAAGCCCTGTTGGGAACTTTTAGCAGGAGCAGGAGGGCACAACAGAGGGAACGGGTCGCCAAGCATGCAGTCAGTGACAGGAAGTGTTCTGAGTGTAGTGGGGCTCACAGGATCCTGGGAAACTCGTTTGCTTCTTCTTGACTTCTCCTGGGATTTAATAACTCATGCCTTGATTCTAATCTCTAGCTTCAGCTGTCTACCTGGCATATTTACGATCCCACAGCATTTCACCTTGTGAAGCTCTTCTAAGGCGCGTCAGCCTGGGACCGCGTTGGGGCCTTGTGTTAGGATGGCTGGGTGCCAAGGCAAATGTTTAGACTTGGCTGAGGCCTTGGTGTTCAGTTAGTGCTCTATGTTTTAAAGAAAATGCAAATTGGGGAGCTTTTTTTGGGAACAGAAGGGATGGTTTCTCAGCCGGCGCCTCACGGCCACACAGGTGCACAGCCTCCCGGTGACAAGGGGCGAACGTTTGACCCGGGAACCCAGTGCCACGTCCCGGAGTGCCTGGGGCAAGCGCATCCCTGACTGTGGGGAGCCCTGTTTGACTTGGCTGCAGCCCCATGAACCTGGCGGCGGGCACAGCCCAAAGGAAAACAGCCTCAACATTGACTCTCATCACTGTGCTGCTCAGGGCCACCTGTGGGTTTCACAACCTACCTCCCCTTTCTCACAGCGTCCTAGCCAGTTTGTTTGTGTTCCTGGAAAAAAAAAAAAAAAGAGAGAGAGAGAGAGACATCCCATTGCTCTCTTTGCTCCGAAGTTCAGTGTCTGCTCAGGGTCACTGCCTTAAGGCACTCACCTGTGCGCACCTCTGAGCCCAGGCGCGAGGCCAGCTGCACCATCAGAAACCTCTGCGAATGCTGGGTCTCTCTCCTGCATCCAAGCGTACATAAATATACAAGTTCTGCCGCAATGGGGAAGAAAGGAACATTCATTAAGCACCTGCTTCAAACCAGGTGCTTTCACACACAGAACCTTGTTTAATCCTCCAAGCAGCTCCGTGAGAAAGGAATTAATATGTTCAGGCGTTGGGTGAAGACAGTCAGGTGACACGTCAGAGGAGCCAAGACTTGGACCTGGCCTTCTGACTCCAAGTTCATGGTCTTTGCATCTACTGTGCCGCCTCTTGCCGGGTCCCAGAAAGAACAGCCGGCAGGGACAAGACACGGATTCCAGCCCAGGTTCTGACAAGGCTGGCCAGTGACAAGCCCTGCTGCCATCTCAGAAGGTCTCGGCCTCTGTAGGGAATGAGGGACCAGGACAAGTGTCCTCTAAGGCCCTTCCAGGTTTAATATGTATCGTGGGCCTGCATATAGCGCTAGAGACCACAGGTAGGGACTGGGTCCTTTGCTGCCTTGAATCAGTCCCAGCCAGAGGCAGTTCTGTATGTCCACAGACAGAAGTGGTCTTGGCAGAAATCCATCCCCATATGGTCACAGACTTGGGTAAAGACTAAGGCATGGATGGGTTCCTTTGTGTCTCAGATAGTTTTTAATAACTATGACTTCTGCAAGGGGAAGAAGCAACACATCGATGTTTCCAAGAAAGGAGCAGTGGTGGCTGATACCTGCCTGACACCGCTGTGGGCGCTTATGTCTATATATTGACCTGCATCACCTGCCTGACACTAGGAGAGAAATACAACTAGCTTCCCCATTTTACAAATGGGAGGAAATGGAAGATCAGACAATGTACACACAGCTACTATGGGAGAGGCTGGGATTTGAACCCCGTCTATCACTCTGAACCATTGCATCCCGTGGTCCTTTGGCAAATGAGACTGAAGGGACCTGCTTGTTAAGGGTCTTGCTCTGTATTTTGAACAAAGGAATAAAACTAACGGTCATTGATTGACCGAGTCACCTGTGTCATTTCCCTTAATTCTCACAGTAGCATTTCAGATGGGTGACACCTCCAGGGAACCAAGGGCAAGAAGCGAGAGGGTGTCCATGAAGACCAGGCAGAGATTTCTGACTCCCATCACCTTTCTGACCATGTACCTATGTTTCTTTCACTGCCACACCACTTGAAGCCCAGCAGGGCCTCAAGCTAACCCTCCCTCCTGCCCTGCATTGGCCTCCCTGTTCTTCACAGGAAATGAGGAGGATGTAGAATGGACTGCTCACCAGTACGATTTTGCCTGCATGCTAAGTTGCTTCAGTCATGTCTGACTCTTTGCAACTAACCCCATGGGCTGTAGCCTGCCAGGCTCCTCTGACCATGGGATTCTCCAGACAAGAATACTGGAGTGGGTTGCATGCCCTCCTCCAGGGGATCTTCCCAACCCAGGGATCGAACACACATCTCCTGCATCTCCTGCATTGCAGGCGTATTCTTTACCACTGAGCCTCCAGGGAAGCCCACGATCTTTCCTGCTGCTGCTGCTAAGTTGCTTCAGTCGTGTCCGACTCTGTGCGACCCCATAGACGGCAGCCCACCAGGCTCCCCCGTCCCTGGGATTCTCCAGGCAAGAACACTGGAGTTGGTTGTCATTTCTTTCTCCAATGCAAGAAAGTGAAAAGTGAAAGTGAAGTCGCTCAGTCGTGTCCGACCCTCAGCGACCCCATGGACTGCAGCCTACCAGGCTCCTCCATCCATGGGATTTTCCAGGCAAGAGTACTGGAGTGGGGTGCCATTACCTTCTCCATGATCTTTCCTACCCATTCTTATTTGAGGAGGGTCCTTTGCTTACATAATAGAAATAAAGAATGTTAAAACTAATCCTGTATAGCCTAGCACTTATCTACAAGTTTTAATCATTGCTTTACAGATCAGTTTTTCCACTAACCTATGAGGTGCTTGAGTGCAGGAACCACAGCTCTTGGACCATGGTGTGCAGGTCACTGCCCCAGGCACGAGGTCACATTTCCTTCTTCTGCTTTGTGTGCAGGTGCTTATGATGCCCCAGGTTAAATATGAGAAAGCAAAACAGAAACTGGGTTCCTGCTGCCAGGAGGGAGCTGCAGGCTTTGATTCTTCTCCCCGAGACCATTCTGAATAAAGCGGACTATTGACCCAAAGGATGTGGGGAAAACTCTAGAGCTGGAGGTCCAGTATCACTGTCTGTTTTAAAATATATTAAGGAGCCAGAAAAGCGGACTAAGTGAAGTTTCTGAACATACCGTCAGACAGCCTTGTGGTGTGGATCTCATTTATGGAATCATCTTGCTAATTAAACGAAACTGACTTAACTAAGACAATTGCAGCTTGAATTGTTAAGATAACCAGAAAGGCAGAGGGAGAGAGAGGCTGTTCAAAATGAGGACACGTCTCTCAGCCTTCCTACCTTCCCTCCCTAGGTGAGCAGAAATGGCTCACGTCTGCTGTTTAAACCTCTTTTTATACACACTTTGTCGCCTCGTTTCATGGAATCGCATGCGTCTCTAACCTCTACTTATGTACTAAAATGCATGACAATCTGTTCAGAGTTAATCCCACTTGAAAATTAAGCAACTGCCAAATTGTTTCAGCCTTGTAGAAAGGGACAAACGCATCTTCTGGGCTGTGGTGGGCCTTGAGTCAGGACACCAAATTCCATCAGAAACGATTCGCCTTCTTAAGTCAGTAAGACATAAACAAACAACAAAAACTGGAAAATGCCAAGCGCTGAAGTTGAAACTGAGACCTCGCATTTCTCACTGATGTAAGAAAGCACAACATGCTTTTGGAAATTGTCAGAACACAGGTGCACAGGAAACCCAGTGGCTCTCACTCACCTTTTGGCTTCTTCCCAGGTCCTGTGTCAGCAGGGACTGTGGCTGCCCACCAGTGAGGGGCCTTATGATTTTAATGAAACATGCAGCAGAGATAAGTCTGGGGTGGGTGTCTCCTGAAATGCCAAGTACCCTCAGGAAGGGTCACTTTAATTACATGTACATCGCTTTTCCCATAAATACGGAAACCCAAGATATAAGGAAAGAGGAAGCTTAATGGTGTGTGTTTGTGTGTTAGTGTGTGTTTCCCCAGAGCTGTGTGCAGGAGGCAGGATCGGGTTATTGACTTGGAAGGACTCAGACTCTAACTCTGAGATGCCCTTATGTTGGCCCGTGGAGTCCATGCTGCCTCTTGCAGCCTGAGTTGCTTCCTAGAATCATGCTCCTGGGTCCCTCTTATGACTTGTAAAATCAGAAACTCCAAGGACTGCAACCATGAAATTAAAAGATGTTTGCTCCTTGGAAGGAAAGCTACGACAAACCTAGACAGCATATTAAAAAGCAGAGACATTACTTTACCAACAAAGGTTGATAAGCCAAAGTTACGGTTTTTCCAGTAGTCATGGGCAGAGGTGGACGTGAGAGTTGGACCATGTGAGAGTTGGCTGAGTGGTGAAGAATTAATGCTTTCGAATTGTGGTGTTGAAGAAGACTCTTGAGAGTCCCTTGGACATCAAAGAGATCAAATCAGTCAACCCTGAAGGAAATCAGCCCTCAATATTCACTAGAAGGATTGATGCTAAAGCTCCAATACTTTGGCCACCTGATGCAAAGCACTGACTCATTGGAAAAGACCCTGATGCTGGGAAAGATTGAAAGCAGGAGGAGAAAGGGACAACAGAAGGTGAGATGGTTGGATGGCATCACCGACTCAATGGACAACAGTTTGAACAGACTCCAGGAGATGATGAAAGACAGGGAAGCCAGGCGTGTGGTCGTTCATGGGGTTGCCAAGAGTCGGAGATGACTTAGCAACTGAGCAACAACAAGAAGGACATATTTCAGAATCAATGTTTCTAAAGAGCTGCCCAGGTTATTTTGATTCTTGTCTGTTTAGCAACTCTTTATTTAAATCCTTTATTTTATAAATGAAAAGAGTACGATGTTAGAGACTTTTGCAGAAGTCGCCCCGGGCCACCCATCTGGTGAGCAGTGGAGTCCCATCCCTCCCTATGCAGGCCTCCTGATTCCGGCCACAGCTGCCTCCCTGGTGCCCCGAGGATCTCGGAGGACACAGACTTCGTGGTCTGCCTGACTCAGGTTTCACTTTGAAAGCCTTTTGTTTATCAAGAAGGAATCTCTTTTCCCCTGGCAGGCTGCCTTCTCTTCCACCACAAATAATGATTCCTTTCAAACAAAGCTAAGCTTTTCTAAAGCTTGGAAAATCCATCCTAATCACAGTTTAGTTTCCTTCTTGTAAGTTCTCTGAAGAGATTAAGCCATCTCCTTGTCGGGCTGTATGGAAGGGAAGTTGTCCCACATCTCGTTGTCATTGTGGAGTATTGATGGGGTAGTTTTATGGGCAATAATCCACTTAATTTCCTTCATTTGTCTGAAACTGTAAAGAATGTTGTGATGACCTAGGGCAGGGCCTGGCAAATTTGTTCTTTAAAGGTCAGGGAGTAAGTGTTTTCTTGGCCCAATGGTCTCTGGAGACTACTCGTTGCTGCTGTTGGTGGGCAGCCATGGGCAGCACCTGAGCAAATGGGTGTGACTTAGTGCCAATAAAACTTTATTTACAAAATCAGGTGACAGGTGGGATCTGACCTGCAGAGCATGGTGTGCTGACCTTTGGTCTAGGAAATCCAAAGGGGGGAAAAAACAACAGAAAAACAGAATAATTTGTCTTAGTTACTCAGAGTCTAGGTTAGATGGAAGACCTGAATTTGAAGTAAACAATACAGAAGTTCAAAAGAACTGCCTAGTGTTCATGTTAAAAGGGTCATGCAAAGGTCACTGTCAGGCCAAGGTCCAGAGGTGGCGGAGGGAAGGCAGGAAGTGCTGGGGACCAGACCAGGGGTTTCAGTTTCTGACCTCTCCTGGGGGTCCTTACACCCACAAAGTCCCCGCCCACTCAGGAAATTTCTGGAATCCTCTATACAGTGCTCCTCCAAGCCCTCTGCAGAGAGGGCTCAACAGGGGGCTTACCTTCAAAAGGAACCCCTAGAGGAATTCTCCCAAAACCACAGAGCATGTACGGAAAAGGTTCATTTGGATTCGGGAAGCAATAATTTGGTAACAGGGCCCTGTTTCAGAGAGTCTTGTTAATTTTCTCGATCATTATTGTTCTGTTTCCTTTTTCTTATTGAAGCAATTTTCTAATAACTTGGAAAAAGACCCATTTCATATTATCTCCATGCTTTTTACATTTATGATTTTATTGTTGGTGGTTTTCAGTTGAGAAGTCATGTCTGACTCTTTGCAACCCCATGGACTACTTCCCTGTCCTTCACCCTCTCCCAGAGTTTTCTCAGATTCATGTCCATTGAGTCAGTGATGCCATCCAACCATCTCATCCTCTGTCGCCCCCTTCTCCTGCTGCCTTCAATCTTTCCCAGCATCAGGGTCTTTTCCTCTTAATATCAGATGGCCAGAGTATTGGAGCTTTAGCTCCAGCAACAGTCTTTCCACTTACTATTTTATTAATACAGTTTTCAATTAATAAATTCTATTAGTGTAAGCATTAGTGCCTTGCATAAAATCATCTTATAACCCATTTAATCTTTGCACACACTGCCTCTCACAAGCTGCTTTTCCCCTAGGAGCTACCTGCTTACCAGCCTCCCCTTGCTGATCCTCCAGACACTCGGACCTGACTCCTTCAGAACCGCCCAGCGGCCTCCAGGCTCAGGGCCTTTGTGCTGCCGCCTGCTCTGCTTGGAACCCATTCCCTGCATATATCTGCATAGCCCTCCAGTCAATTTCCTTCAAGTCTCTTCTCAAAGTCCACCTAATCAGAGAGAACATGCCCACCTAACCTGATCAGAATAGCATTCACAAGGCTGTCTCTCACTTTACACTGCTTTGTTATAATCCTCAGCATTGATCAAGCCCTGACATGATACATGCATTCTTTTTTATTGTTTTATCTCAGCTACCTCCCATTACTAGGAAGTATGCTAAGAAGAGCAGGGACTTAGCTTCTGTTTCCTGCTGTATCTTTGGCACCTAGAACAGTGGCTGACATGTAGTAGACTGGCAATCCATTTTTGTAGTTAAACCTGTTATGACAGTAGAAGCAAGTGACAGCTTTTCTTTACATGGGCTCCAAAATCACTGCGGATGATGACTGCAGCCTTGAAAGTAAAAGATGCTTGTTTCTTGGAAGGAAAACTATGACAGATCTAGACAGTGTATTAAAAAGCAAAGATATAACTTTGCTGGCAAAGGTCCATTTAGTCAAAGCTATGGTTTTTCCAATAGTCAGGTACGGATGTGAGAGTTGGACCTTAAAAAAGGCTGAGTGCCAAATAATTGGTGCTTTTGAACTGTGGTGCGAGAGAAGACTCTTGAGAGTCCCTTGGACAGAAAACAGATCAAACTAGTCAATCCTAAAGAAAATCAACCCTGAATCCTCTGTGGGAGGACTGATGCTGAAGGATAAGAATGGTTAGATAGTATCACCAATGCAATGGACATGAACTTGAGCAAACTACAGGAAATAGCTGAGGAGAGGGAAGCCTGGCATGCTGCAGTCCAGGGGGTCACAAAGAGTGGGACATGACTCAGTGACTGAAAAATGAACAACTGTTGTGACAATGTGGGGTTGGGGCCATTTAATAATATTTGATGAAGTTAATGGCCTGGGGAAATTCATGAAGAATAGTAGGCCTGAGATTTTACATGAGAAACTGTCCTAATTTTGCTGGTAATTGGTGAGCATCTCAGGCAAGGACTTGGCGTTACTGGTTGTCAGTCCCTTAGTAAAACCTTAACACGCAGCCATGCATTTTCCCAACCTCTTAAAATCCTCTCCTGTGTTTGGGTGCATGGCAACATAATGTGGGGATTGCTGGTCTGTCCTCCCAGCCCCTGAGTTCCAAGTTCCACACCTTCCTTTTCCTCTTGCTGGCTCCCAAGACCACAGGACACCCTCTCACTTATGCAGAGTCTTCTCCCCTGTGCCCCCAATCCTCGTTTACCCCTCGTAGTGATGACTTAGCTTTTCTCTCCAAATACCTGTGGAGCAACACAGGATAAAAGTGAGTAGTTTGTTGTTGATAACAGTAGTCTGTTATCCTTCAGGTAACTTCCCTGGTGGCTCAGATGGTAAAGCATCCGCCTATAATGCAGGAGACCCAGGTTAAATCCCTGGGTCGGGAAGATCCCCTGGAGAAGGAAATGACAACCCGCTCCAGTACTCTTGCCTGGAAAATCCCATGGATGGAGGAACCTGGTAGGCTACAGTCCATGGAGTCGCAAAGAGTCGGACACGACTGAGCAACTTCACTTTCACTTTTCAGTCTGTTGTTGAGGGTCCTTGGTGTGGGGGGGGTCTTCAGAGTCCATGTGGGTATAATTTCCCCACTGATGGTCGCTTGCTGAGCCCTCCAGCCTGCAATGAGTGTAGGAGCATTGGAGCACGGAGACCTCCTGGCGGGTGGAGAATGTACGACACGAGTCAGATGGGCTGTGAGTAATGTAACATCAGCGTCAGGAAAGCAACGCTCACTGGAACATTTCTCCTGGCCTTCCCTCCATAACCACCCAAGGCTTCAACTAATGTGATTTTGGAAGATGCTCTTGTTTCACAGTCCAAAATACTTGGGGGAAAAAAAGGCATAAAATTGATGTGGTGGCTTGCTTTTTCTCCCTGGCCCCTCAGGAGATTCCTCTTTAAAAACTTACATATGTTCCCTTTTATTATTTTACTTGCAAAGAAGGGAATTTGAACCTATGGAATTATAATAATTGCACATCAAGCAAACCCAACTCTGAGAACTATTTCTGTACACACATTAAACTAATTTATACACTGAAAGCCCTGACCAATGGGCTGACAGAGGGGCCTAGAGAAATACTGATCATTCCCACTTCAACTATCCTCTCACTAGAATATTTCTGTTTTCTTGTAGGCAAAATAATTCTGAAAAAAAAAATCAACACCATTTCTCAGGTCATGTTAGTCAATCACGCCTAGTTTTGCTATGTCTGTTTCCATCTTTTTAGAAATATTATACAGCTTCAGAAAAACATCTATTTCTGCTTTATTGACTGTGCCAAATCCTTTAACTGTATGGATCACAATAAACTGTGGAAGATTCTTGAAGAGATGGGAATACCAGACCACCTGACTTGCCTCTTGAGAAACCTGAATGCAGATCAGGAGGCAATAGTTAGAACTGGACATGAAACAACAGACTGGTTCCAAATAGGAAAGGGAGTACATCAAGGCTGCATATTGTCACCCTGCTTATTTAACTTCTATGCAGAGTACATCATGAGAAACGCTGGGCCGGAAGAAGCACAAACTGAAATTAAGATTGCCGGGAGAAATATCAATAACCTCAGATATGCAGATGACACCACCTTTATGGCCGAAAGTGAAGAGGAACTCAAAAGCCTCTTGATGAAAGTGAAAGAGGAGAGTGAAAAAGTTGGCTTAAAGCTCAACGTTCAGAAAACAAAGATCATGGCATCCGGTCCCATCACTTCATGGCAAATAGAAGAGGAAACAATAGATGACTTTATTTTTTTGGTCTCCAAAATCGCTGCAGATGGTGATTGCAGCCATGAAATTAAAAGATGCTTACTCCTTGGAAGGAAAGTTATGACCAACATAGACAGCATATTAAAAAGCAGAGATATTACTTTGTCAGCAAAGGTCCGTCTAGTCAAGGCTATTGTTTTTCCAGTGGTCACGTATGGATGTGAGAGTTGGACTATAAACAAAGCAGAATGCAGAAGAATTGATGCTTTTGAACTGTGGTGTTAGAGAAGATGCTTGAGAGTCCCTTAGACTGCAAGGAGATCCAACCAGTCCATCCTAAAGGAGATCAATCCTGGGTGTTCATTGGAAGGACTGATGTTGTAGCTGAAACTCCAATACTTTGGCTACCTGATGGGAAGAGCTGACTCATTTGAAAAGACCCTGATGCTGGGAAAGATTGCGGGCAGGAGGAGAAGGGGATGACAGAGGATGAGATGCTTGGATGACATCATCAACTCAATGGACATGGGTTTGGGTGGGCTCTGGGAGTTGGTGATGGACAGGGAGGCCTAGCATGCTGTGGTTTATGGGGTCACAAAGAGTTGGACACAACTGAGCAATTGAAGTGAACTGAACTGATACAGCTATGAAGTATGTCAGCATCAAAAAATTGTCCAGTGAGTAAAAAATTGTCTATATCAAGGTTAGATGGCATCATTGATTCAATGGACATGCGTTTGAGCAAACTCCAGGAGATAGTGAAGGACCAGAAAGCCTGGCGTGCTGCAGTCCATGGGGTCACAAGGAGTTGGACCCAATGAGTGACTAAGCACCAGTGCAAGCACCCTTTACATTTTTAGCCCAGTGGTCTTAACTTTGTTCTACTGATCTAGAGGAGAGTCCCAGGAGCCTGAGTTGGGCATAAGTGTTGGAGAGTTGGGGAGAGGGGCATGGGAAGCAGGCATGGTTGGTCTGCATGGCTGAGGAACAAACCCAACAGCCAAGTGGATGGAGCCTGGTCCCTGCCTGTTAAGGAACCAACTCCATGAGAGGCTCTGCCTGGGATGCTTTCAGTGAAGCTGGACTTGCAGTTACCTAGCACTGGGCTGCAGGGGGTAAGAGCAGGGCTCAGATCCCCCCATGAGCCCACATGCAGCATGCACTCACACACACACACACACACACACACACACACACGAACTTCTCTTCTCCTCCGTCTGTTCTATCCACTGCCCTCCACCTCCTCTCCAGAGGACTCCTCTGGCCTTCTGGACATTGCTGCAAAGGAAGGGTGCTGAGCAGGGACAGTGGAGATATGTCAGCCTAGAGCTCAGTGGACAGTGGACGTGCCTTGGTGGTTTTGGCAGAGGGAGGAATTCCGTGGTCAAGAGACTCAGAGAGGAGGCGGGAGGCAGGGTCCAGAGTGGAGGTGAGTGCAGAGGGGTGCGAGGAAGGGAGAACAGCAGCAGGAACGAGGGTCATCAGGTCCATCCTCTCAGCCTAATGGCCAAAGAAGGGACCTCCCTCCTGGTAGACAGAGGCTGTTGGTCCTCCCTTACCTGCTGGATGGCAGCAGGAAGGTCTGGGCTCAAAGACTCTCTACCACGTGCTCAGTTCCCTGGCTCCTCTGCAAAATGGTGCAGGAGCTGGAAGGGTTGTGAAGAGATGCCCCCATGCATCCTCCTGCCGCTGGATCCGTGGGACCTGCCGGGAGTCAAGGTCACGGCCCTCGGGGCAGTCAGAGTCTGTGCTGGAAACAAGGCCACCAGATCTAAGTCCAGGGATCCTCTGGTGTGCAGAGCAGTTCCTAAAAAGCAGACTCTGAGGACAGCAGGGCTGCTGCTCAGAGAAGTCAAACCACCAGCCCAAGGAACCACAGCAGGTCAGTAGAGACCTGGATCCCACACATATTAGAAGTGATGGACAGTGACTGGGGAGGCTCCTAGGGGACTCAAGGTGAAGAACCCGCCTGCAATGCTGGAGATGTGGATTCGATCCCTGGGTCCAAGAGATTCCCCTGGAGGAGGAAATGGCAACTCATGCCAGTATTCTTGCCTGGAGCATTCCTTTGACAGAGGAGCCTGGTGGGCTGCAGTCCATGGAGTCGCAAAGAGTCGGACACAACTGAGTGACTGAACAATGAACAACTATCAGATGTGGGAAAATTATTTTTAACTTTGAAAACAATGAAGAGTGCTAAATATCAAATGTAACACAAAAATATAGACTCTGAACACTGACAGGTGGAGAACTGGACAAATATAAGAATGGAGGAAAATGGAGGTATAAACAGAGTTTTAGGATGAAAGGGCTTTTTAAGTAGTGAGCAAACGGATGATGTATGTGATAAATTATGTCAGGACAAAAGACCATCAAATTGGGGAAAATGTCACACTCCTGCTTCATGCTGTATTCAGTTTTAGGCACAAAGAGAGATGAAGTTTTTGCAATTTCCCAGAAGATTATAATACTAATGTTTTTGAACTTTTTATACTTTTTACTACTTCTTTGTTTGAAGCAGAGAGTGACTCTGTCAAATGGCAGTGATAAGACTTCACTTGATTGATTTTTAGCTTCTAGTGTCCTCCCATTTACTGGTCTTTAACTTGAGATACTTGTCATCATTTAAGAAAAAATCTTCCTATTCCAATTCATTAGTGTGTTGATAAGGACTTGTAAGGTTTATAACATTTCTTTTTAGTCTCTGTAAAAATCCCCTATAAAACACATTGGTTGGGCCCTTAGAGTATATCTATTTTTAAGACGTTTGAAATGTATTATCAGATTATCTTCCAGAATCCTTACCTCGCATTTAGAGTCTTGCCAAGGGTACACACCCTCGGCACTGTCTAACTGTGTAACAGTCTTGCATCTAACTGTGTTAGCGTTCTGAAGCATATTAGAAGTTTATATTATGCTGTACATACCCTTCTGCCCGCTGGTCCACACAAGATCAAGTGACCATGAAATATACCAGGTATTTTTCCAGGGTTTCTTTAAGCACAAAGAATTCAAATTTAAACTTATTTCCGTTCTTTTGTTCACGAGACTTATATGTGTTTGAAATATTTCTGTGCATACCTGTAGAGCACTGTCATTATGCTTCCTAACAGCTAGGTAGGATTTCATGAATAGAGGCAGCACCAATTATTCAAATAGTAGCCTATTGATGGGCACTTAGCTAGTTTTCAGCACTCTGCTATCACCTCGGTGCTGGGGAGCATAACGCTGTAAATCCATCACTTCACATACCTGCAAACATACCCACAGAAACTCCAAACTGTACAGACCTTGTCCGAGGCTACATGAACCTGTAATGCTCAGAGCTATTGCTGAATTTTCCTTCAAAAGGGTTTTAAAAACAAATAATCCCATCATGGATGTCTGACTGGCCACTGACACAGACTGCCAACAGTGTTGTGACGTTCCTGGTCTTTGCTGATCCCAGAGGTAAAAAACTATACCTTGTGTTTTATCGTATCACTCGTTTCTTACTGTGAGAGAAGATGAACATCTTTTCCTATGGGTAAGAGCCATTTGCATTTCTTCTCTTGTGCATTTCTTCAACTATTTTTCACTCAAGTTTCCATTGTTTTGTTTGCCATTTCATTAAAAATTTTCTTGAGTTCTTTAGGTATGATGGATCTCAGTCCTTTTTGTGATAGGACCTATAAATACAGTTTTCTTGCTTATGATTTTGCTTATATGATTTTTTTTATACACAAGGGTTTTTTGTAGTTTATGTTTTGTTTAGCCAACTTTATCATTATCTTCCTATGTGAATTTTTCATTGTGAGCTATATTACAATGGTCTTTCTGAATGCGTGTGTGTGTGTGTGTGCTCTTGGTCATATCTGACTCTTTGCAACCCCATGGACTATAGCCCACCAAGCTCCTCTGTCCATGGAATTTTCCAGGCAAGAATACTGGAGTATATTGCAAGTTCCTTCTTCAGGGGATCTTCCAGACCCAGGGATCGAACCCACTTCTCTTACGCCTCCTGCATTGGCAGGCGGGTTCTTTATCAGTTGAGCCAACCGGGGAAACCCATGTTCCCGTACAAAGCTATAATGTCATGTCCCTGTGCTTCTTTTAGTATGTTTGTGCTTTTACTTTTTAAATTCTTTTTCATTTTTTATATGTAAATCTTTGATCATATGTTTAAATCAATGATCAATAGATCATTGATCTCTCTTTAATTATTTTCATCAGAAATACATTGAAGTCATTGCTCTGTAACAACCTGGAGGGAAGGGGTAGGAAGGGAGGTGGGAAGTGGGGGTTCAGGAGGGAGGAAAAATATATATATACCCATGGCCAATGCATGCTGATGTATGGGAAAAACCATCACAGTTTTGTAAAGTAATTATCTACCAATTAAAATCAAAAAAATAAAAAAAGAAATATGTTGAAGATATTTTTCAAATTTAAAGATATTTTTCCTAGTTATTATTTTAATAACTTTAATGCATTGTAGTTAAAGATGTTGTCTTTTACTATTATTCATTTTGAAATGCATTGAGTTTTATTTTGACCTAATATATGACTACTTGTTATGAATCCTGGAAAGCCTCCATAAGAGAGCAGAGATTGATCTACAGGAGTCAAATGCACTCTGTCTGTGAAGTCTTCTTTAGTCATATTGGGCTAAATGGTGGGTGGGTTTTTTCAGTTCCATCAACCGTCTCCTTTCCCTCTTCTCAGTGCTCTGTTCAGATTAGTGCTTGTCCTCACAAACAGAGCTGATGGGAGTGCCTTGACGGGGTGAAACGCAGTGCATGTATGATGGGCAGTAGCCTTGATGACGGAGAAGGCAATGGCACCCCACTCCAGTATCTTGCCTGGAAAATCTCATGGGCGGAGGAGCCTGGTAGGCTGCAGTCCATGGGGTCACTAGGAGTGGGACACAACTGAACGACTTCACTTTCACTTTTCACTTTCAGGCACTGGAGAAGGAAATGGCAACCCACTCCAGTGTTCTTGCCTGGAGAATCTCAGGGACGGGGGAGCCTGATGGGCTGCCATCTATGGGGTCGCACAGAGTTGGACACGACTGAAGCGACTTAGCAGCAGCAGCGGCGGCGGCAGCAACAGCAGCAGCAGCCTTGATGAAGTGAAGTGCTCAGGATGAAAGGTTCTGCAGGTGGTGCCTGCCTCCCTGGATGGCCCTTGACTCCCTGGATGATGTAACCCGGGAAGCCAGGTGACTGGGCTCCTGTAGGTGAATTCTGACCACTTGAAGTCTGACAGAGAGATTCCTCTCTTTTCTTGCCTTACAGGAACTTTCTGAGGTGTAATTTCTCCTTGAAAAATTGAGCCAAGAAACATCCTACACTGAAAGAACACAATTGCTGAAACCCCTGAGAGGCCGGCCCTGAACCATGGCCTATTGTACCGCCCCAAACCTCCCGTTGACTCCCTTCTTTTTTCCTCAGTTTCACAGCCTTGGGCTTGAGACTGTGTCAGCATTTTAATCCATGCTTTACTATGTTTTTTCCTAGGAGACCAGGCAAAGGAAATAGTTGTACTTATTTTTTATTCACTTGATTAATGGCTGGAGAGAGATAAAGCAGAGACAGGAGTTAATATATTTTACTCCTATTATGTTTCTATTTCAGCATGTATCTCATAATTTCTTCTTTAAAATGTCACTGATATGTTATTTTGTGCATGAATTCTCACAACATTTCATATCATTATTCATAAGGTATTTATTGAAACCTACAAACTGTCAGGCCTTGACCTTGGATATAGCAATAAACAAAAGTAACTAAAATTCCTGCCCTCAAGTATTTAGATTCTAGTATTTATCCACTGTGGAGTTCAGCATTATAAAATAGTATCTTTAGGTCATTTTATGTTTATGGAGTGAATTCCATCTTGTCTGACATTAAGGTCACTGCTTACTTAAGTCTTGCATGTGCCATTATGCTATGTCTATTGACTTAATTTCAACCTTCCTCAATTATTTTTGTTTTAGATGTGTCTTTTTATACAGCATAGAATAGGATTTGTTATTTTGTTTTGTGATTCTTCCTGAAAATCTTTTGTATAATAGATAAGATTATATATTCATTGATTAGTAAGGCAGATATGCTTGAGCTTGGTTTTCATATAAGCCAAGGTTCAACTTGAGACACAGAACCATTGGGTTATTTACCTTAAAGTATTTATTGCAAGTATTTATTGCAATGACTAATAGAGTTGTGGGGGTCACGAAGTGAGCCCAGAATCTGGGAAGCAGTCCATCAGAAGAGGAAAGCCGGAGCTCTGAACCACAGAGCAAACCTGCTCCCCAGTCTGCCATCCCTCCAAGCACAGACCTAACCAGAAGACAGCAAATTAGCCACTTTTCCACTCAGAGGGTCTTTGTGGAGGAGGGCATTGGACAAGAGGGAGGGAGGCTGGCAGAGCCAAGATCCCCCCATGAAAAATAAAAGAGATGGAGGCAATGGAACACGGACTTTTGTCCCTTAGATCCCCCAGAACCAACCCTTACAAACCTTCCCATGGGGTCAGGTCAGCAATGTGTGCTGACTGCCCATGACTTGACCTCTATCCTGACTTTACATATGACCAGTACCAACCCTGCCCTCCACCAAGCAGAAGCCGTTGGAAACTTGTAGCCAGCATCCTTGATGGCTACTACAGCCAGTCAATGGCAGTCTGAGACAAGCAGATTCCAGCCACATCTGCAAACTGAACTAAGGGGTTGAACATAAAGAGATTATGAAAGAAAACAATAAAGCAAAGATTGAAAGGCTCTTCAGACAGAGGAAAGAGCAAACAAAGACTAAACACAGGCTGTGTTTTCCTTCAGAGAGCTGCATAATCAGTGCAGACTTGAGTAGAAAGGTCCAGAAGCAGCCCTAGGAGAACATGCCCAAATGCAACTCGTGAACTTGGTCACTTTCTCTCCACTGCAGCTGTGACCTGAAAGTTAGACTCTGGCTCTGTGACTTTCGAGAGAAACTTTCATGCAGAGTTACTGGTCAACAGCTTTTGCCACTGATCCAGCAGCATGCTGGGGGTGGTCCTACCAAAGTAGAATTCTTTTATTTAATCAACAGAATCTAAAAACTCCATGCACAATCCATTCATTCATTTACTCATTCTTTTGTAAATTCGGTTCAGCTCAGTTCATTTCAGTCGCTCAGTCGTGTCTGACTCTTTCAGACCCCATGAATTGCAGCACACCAGACCTCCCTGTCCATCACCATCTCCCAGAGTTCACTCAGACTCACGTCGATCAAGTCAGTGATGCCATCCAGCCATCTCATGCTCTGTCGTCCCCTTCTCCTCCTGCTCCCAATCCCTCCCAGCATCAGGGTCTTTTCCAATGAGTCAACTCTTCGCATGAGGTGGCCAAAATATTGGAGTTTCAGCATTAGCATCATTCCTTCCAAAGAACTCCCAGGGCTGATCTCCTTTAGAATGGGCTGGTTGGATCTCCTTGCAGTCCAAGGGATTCTCAAGAGTCTTCTCCAACACCACAGTTCAAAAGCATCAGTTCTTCGGCACTCAGCTTTCTTCACAGTCCAACTCTCATATCCATACATGACCACTGGAAAAACCATAGCCTTGACTAGACGGACCTTTGTTGGTAAAGTAATGTCTCTGCTTTTCAATATGCTATCTAGGTTGGTCATAACTTTTCTTCCAAGGAGTAATTGTCTTTTAATTTCATGGCTGCAGTCACCATCTGCAGTGATTTTGGAGCCCCAAAAATAAAGTCTGACACTGTTTGCACTGTTTCCCCATCTATTTGCCATGAAGTGATAGGACCAGATGCCACGATCTTCATTTTCTGAGTGTTGAGCTTTAAGCCAGCTTTTTCACTCTCCTCTTTCACTTTCATCAAGAGGCTTTTTAGCTCCTCTTCACTTTCTGCCATAAGGGTGGTATCATCTGCATATCTGAGGTTATTGATATTTCTTCTGGCAATCTTGATTCCAGCTTGTGTTTCTTCCAGTCCAGTGTTTCTCATGATGTACTCTGCATATAAGTTAAATAAGCAGGGTGACAATATACAGCCTTGATGTACTCCTTTTAGCAACAGTTAGAACTGGACATGGAACAACAGACTGGTTCCAAATAGGAAAAGGAGTACGTCAAGGCTATATATGGTCACCCTACTTATTTTATGAATTAGTTTCTTCAAAAATACAATTTCACTTCTATGTTTCTAGAGACAGAATCAGAGTCTGGTACAGCTTAGTCATGCTATAAATATATTTTTGAGTAAATGAGTAAACAAATTGAGCAGATTATTATTAAAATGTGTATTGAGATATAGACAATTCAAAAAGATTTCATTCCCAGCTGTCAGGGCATTGTGTGCGGGAGGCAGTCACATCTACTGTATAACACAGCAGGTAAGTACCCCTCCCTAGCAATACTTTTCTCCTCAGTCTCTCCTTTCCCTCTTAAGCTTTCAATTAATGTGAATTTGCTGTTGCCTCTAGAATCGATATCAGAGAATTTCCTGGTGGTCCAGTGGTTAGGACTCGGTGATTTCATTGCTTAGGGTACAGGTTCAACCCTTGGATGGAGAACTAAGCGCCAACAGCCCATGCAGCCAAAATAAACAACCAATGTTCAATGTGAAATTATTTTTAAAAAGTAAAGTCTATATCAGAGCAGAAGTGGGTCCTAAGTCAATTCAGATGAGGCCGACTCTGCGACACCATGCATGGTAGCCCATCAGGCTCCTCTGTCCGTGGGATTCCCCAGGCAAGAATACTGGAGTGGGTTGCCATTTCCTTCTCCAAAGGATCTTCACGACTCAGGGGTAGGACCCACGTCTCTTCTGTCCCCTGCATTAGCAGGCGGTTCTTTACCACTAGTGCCACCTGGGAAGCCCGTATCAGAACACAGACTGCTTTTGAAATCTCAACCTCTGCTTCAAGTTTTCTACTGAATTCCTCCTCTTAGGAGGCCCTGCAGGCTCATCAGACTAAGTGGGTAAAATCTAATGTGTTCTCTCACCCCATCTCCTAACTAAGCCTAGTTAGTTCTATTTTGTTTAAATCACTCAGATCTTTATCCTTCTCTTCACTCCACAGATATTACCTTAATTCAGCCTCTATTAAGTCAATTTTACAGGCGTACCAACTGCTGACCAGAATTTTCAGTGCTTTTCTTAGTTATTTAGCTACAGATGGACTAAAATATGTGTTCTTTCTATAAGACCTATTGATCACCTGTGAGGGGTAAGTGAGGATGACAACCTGAGAGTCTCTCAGGGGCTCTGAGTCTCAGGATGGGGCACTGCGTGAGGGCAGGGCCTGCTTCTGGAAAACAAAGCTGAGTCCATTTTGGCCTGTCCAGAGTAGGAGGAAGGACTGTCTGTGACCTCAGTGAGGCCGGGCCAGCCGTGTCTGCAGTGCAGGCGGGCTTCTGGTTGCATTTTCCACTTCTGTCTCTCTTTGAGCCCCCATCTCATCCTTTCTGCTCTCTGGAGGCCTCTTCACCAGCTGGGGGCATGAGATGCTGGTGGTGACAAGATTTTCTCTTTCAGGGCTGACCTGAGCTTGCAGAGCCCGTGTCTCTGGTTTCAGTCTCCCCCCACCTCCATCTGCTTCAGAACCACCAAGAAAGAAAGCACAGGGGGGCCCAGGCCTTCTCGGGATGTATTTGAAGTGCATGCAGAGCCCCTTCTTCTCTGGGGCCTCGCTGCTTTCAGGAGGTAGGTTTGCATCTCAGAGCGCTGTTTCCCTAAGAGGATCTGTGGGCAGCTGGGGGACCAGCCACCTGAGCAGAGAACACGTGGTGGGAAGGTCCTGCTCTGCAAGCTTGGCCCCACCTGCCGCCGGGGACCTCAGCGGTCTCCTGGGCAGAACGTGAGGGTGAAACTTGGGCCACCTCTGACAGCGCACTGTGCATCAGATTCAGCTAAAAATGCACTAAACTTTAAGCTTGAGATCCTGCATCCCTTCACCAGAAGCAAGTAGACACCAACATCTCATGCTAAAGTCACACCCAGCCCACTTCCTCCCTGTCCTCCCACGCGAGATCCTCTCGTCCCATATGCCTGCATGCTGCACCTGCCCCCACCCACACCTCAACCAGACCTTACTTCCCAACGGCCGTTAGTCTCTCATACGTAGACGGAGGACATGTAGATATATATGTATATAACAAATAAATATCTGTCTTAGGTATCTAATGCATAAATATGTATAATTCATTAAAATAGATATCATATATGCACATATTTTAAGGGAACCGAGAATGGGAGGAAGGAGACCACTTTGAGGTAGGAGATGGCAGATGAATCAACATTACATTTTATACTGACAGACACTCATAAGTGGGCTTCCCAGACAGCTCAGTGGAAAAGAACACCCCTGACGACATAAGAGACGCAGATTCAATCCCTGGGTGGGGAAGATCTCCTGGGGAAGAAACAACAACCCCCTCCAGTATTCTTGCCTGGAGAATCCCATGGACAGAGGAGTCTGGTGGGCTAGAGTCCATAGGGTGACAAAGAGTTTTACATGACTGAGCACACACACACACACAAACTCACAAGTATATATAAGTATATGCATATTTATACTTTATTTTATTACATCCAGAGTATTTCCATGATCTCTTCGATAATTAAAACATCTTTTGAAGGAAGTGACAGTATTATCCCAATTTTGAAAATAAATAAATCTGCAGTTTCACAGAGCTTAGAATTTGCCCATGATCACAAAGCCATTCAATGATAAATTGAAGTAAAAATGTAAATCTTATATCTTTTTATGTTTTACATTTTAAAGAGGCCCAAGCCCTCTTTATCCCTCTGACACTATGCTGCATAACGTTCAATTCTTTAAATCCTTAAGTTTTCTAAAATTAATCATGAAGTGTCTGGTCGAATATTTTTCAAATCCATTTCTATGGAAGAAATGGGTTACAGTAGGATGAGATTAACCAGGACCGAAGGACTGTTACACCTCAGTCCAGACTGCAAATATCAGTTCTCTTCTACAAGCCTGGTTGTGGCAAATATTTTCCAATGTAGAACATGCCCCAAAACTCATTGACTGGACATTAAAACTCCAGAAATTCCTATGTTGTCTACTATCAGTGGTCTTGTCAGCAAAAAAAAAAAAAAAAAAAAAAATACTATTGTCATTCTAAGATGGTACATTTTTAGCCAGAAGGAAATATGTATCGGAGCCTCATTATTCACAGACTGTATTTGTGAACTTGCCTGGTAGCTGAAGTGCACTTGTAGCCCAGTGCCCCTGGTGTTCTCATGGTTGTTTGAGGGTGTGTGGAAGGCTCTGAAGGGGAACATGACGTTCCCCTCTGAAGTCAAGTACAGCAAGCCTCTGCTTTCTTGTCTCAGCTCTCACCCTGTAAACAAGAGCCCTTTTCATGGTCTATTTTATGACATGTTTTTCACATTTTTGTGCTTTTTGTTGATGAGTGTGCTGCTTAACGTGGTCCACAGCAACACCAAAGTGCCATCTGGTGTTCCTGACTGCAGGACAACCGTGACGTGCTTTATGGAGAAAACAAGCGTATTAGGTCAGCTTCAATCCACTGTGAGGGAAGGTGCTGTTTAGTTAAATGTTAATAAATAAAAACTTGTATCAAATAAGGCTTCTTATGGGCTTCCCTGGTGGCTCAGAGGGTAAAGGAGCTGCCTGTAATGCAGGAGACATGGGTTCCATCCCTCGATCGGGAAGTTCCCCTAGAGAAGAAAATGGGAGTCCACTCCAGTATTCTTCCTGAACAGTTCGATGGACAGAGGAGCCTGGTGGGCTACAGTCCATGGGGTTGCTTAGTCGGACAGGACTGAGCAACTAACACTTTCACTTTCTTTTCAAGGTTTATTTAAACAGAAGCACACGCACAATAACATTATATACCGACCAGCTAACAAAAATGTGCCCAGAGGTTTTTAGGACCCTAATCCTGCATTTTCCCCAGAAGCAGTGGCCCCGTGTTCACTAATTCAGCCTTGGAGACAACTTTGTAGATTGTAATTATTACAAATCATGAGACCCAACTATGAGTCATTCTGTTTTTTTCTTTTTTTTCAGTCTGTGTTGCTTTATCATGATCTATTTCTGAGAAGCAGTATAACAAATGTTTAATAAAATCTGAATTTTGTTATTTCCATCTAATGTTTTCAAAAACTGAAAGAGTAACTCCATGAACGTCCAGTGGCAAACTCAGTGGCCTTATAAGCATGTATAAGTTCCCTGTAGGCTCTATGTGGGTGGACATGCCAGATTTCATCACTGTTGCCTGTGCTGAACCTCCCTGTGAGGGCAGCAAACTCTACCAAGGAATCACACAATAAATAAAAGGAATGAAGCTGTGCTAAGACTCAAAAGAAAGAACAAGAAGAGATGGAAATCACTGAGAAAGGGCTACTTCGAGCATGAGTTGTGGGAGAAGGCCCCTGCAGTTAAGCTATCAGTTGACCAGATCAGGCATGTCACCTGTGAGGCGAGGGGGACTGTTTCAAGCAGGGAAAACTGGCAAGTGCAAATGTCGTGAGGCTAGAAGGAAATGTAGCCGGTTCAAGTGAGTGAATGACTCCAGGAAGGCAAAAACAGAGACCCATGTGTGAACGTCTGAGACCTCTCAGTGTTCCTGGATATAGGTACTAATGTGTGTTCAACTGATGTGCCCACACTTTATCATAAATGTTATATTTCCCTTTATTTGCCTACACCGCAGAGGAAAGTACCGCTCCAGTGCACGCACCAAGAATTTGAGAAGCTCACCTTCCTGTATGACACCAAGTCACACACAGAGGTCTGCTCAGGGACAGCCAGAGTGTGGGCGCTACCTCTATGCTGTGGGTGTTCCCAGCATTTAGAGACAGTATTTGGGAAAATGTGCTTTTATCTGTGGCTGATACAAAGGCCCTTCAGCTTTCTGAATAGTTTTGTAATCTTACTCTTTTTTTCTTTGATATTAATTCTCTTTGAATCATAGAAAGAAAAAAAAATCACTTTAGTATAATCTTTACAGTTGATCAGTTAGCTCTATTTCTGTTACAGTAGTGTCTGCCTTACTGAACTATTTGATGAAATAAGAAGCTGCCAGACACCAAGCAACACAGCCTAGGGCCTATAACTCTGTGTGTATTTGTGTGTATGTGAGAGCTGCTACTTTACTAGGCTTATTGTGGGTCAGGCATTGTAGTAATCGCCTTTATACATTCTGTCTAACCTATACATGTACCTTTGAATATGCATTGTGTACCTGTATAATAATAGCATGTCTAATTTATACGAGATTTTGTTACCCACACTCCAGAAACTGAGGTTTATTTAGTAACAAACTTGACGAATGGTAAATGGCTAAGAAGATTTGGCAATAAAACCCCTTACCGTGCTCTATCCCTCTTAAGATGCACTCCCTTGCACTGACAAATAGATACTGTTGATCACAATAAACAAGTATCCATCTATTGATATTCTAGGAAGAGTTTGGGGTATTATTATAGTACAATCTTAGCACAAGCTGAGTTGTCTAAAGCAACAGAAATTTATTCTCTCACATTCTCAAGGCCAGATGGTGTTGTCAGGACTCTACTTCCTCCAAAGTCTTTAGGGAAAATTCTCTTCCTTTATGTCCTCCAGCTCCCCTTGGCCACATTGCTCCAATTTCTGCCTCTGTGGTCACGTGGCCTCTTTCTCTTGGGTCTGTGTGTCTTCTGTGCGGTTCTTAAAAGGACGCCTGCCATTGGCTTTAGGGACAACCCAGGTAATCCAGGATGATTCCACCTCAAGATCCTTAACTGCTTTCCATTTTTAAAGACGCTTCTTCCAAACAAAGTCACATTTCCATTTTTCAAGGACAAGGAATGGACCACGATTCAACCCACTAGATTTTTAGATGTTTTTCAACCTTTTAAAAATTCCTTCCATTTTTATTGGTCTATTCAGATTAATTGCCTTCTCAAAGCTATATTATCTTAGAAAACCAGTTTCTAGTTTTTCAGAAATATTGAAACAAGGTACTCACACACACATAAAATTTCTTGCAATTAGTTTATTGTCCTCAGACCATAAGCCCCATATTCCTATAAGCCTTATTTTTTTCTTCTTTTTATTAGTTTACTGGTTAAATATATAGATTTCATATTAGAAGTTTTTTGTGACTTTTCTATTCTATATTGTATTCTTTTTTGACATTTCTTAAACTACCTTTCCATAAAATACTAAATTTTAAGGTGATTTTCTTATTTAGGGTTAGTAAATGAGCAAGCCTCTTGATGAAAGTGAAAGAGGAGAGTGAAAAAGCTGGCTTAAAGCTCAACATTCAGAAAACAAAGATCAGGGCATCTGGTCCCATCACTTCATGGGAAATAGATGGGGAAACAGTGCAAACAGTGTCAGACTTTATTTTTGGGGGTTCCAAAATCACTGCAGATGGTGATTGCAGCCATGAAATTAAAGACGCTTACTCCTTGAAAGGAAAGTTATGACCAACCTGGATATCATATTCAAAAGCAGAGACATTACTTTGCCAACAAAGGTCCATCTAGTCAAGGCTATGGTTTTTCCAGTGGTCATGTATGGATGTGAGAGTTGGACTGTGAAGAAAGCTGAGCACTGAAGAAATCATGCTTTTGAACTGTGGTGTTGGAGAAGACTCTTGAGAGTCTCTTGGACTGCAAGGAGATCCAACCAGTCCATTCTAAAGGAGATCAGCCCTGGGAGTTCTTTGGAAGGAATAATGCTAAAGCTGAAACTCCAGTACTTTGGCCACCTCATGCAAAGAGCTGACTCATTGGAAAAGACTCTGATGCTGAGAGGGACTGGGGGCAAGAGGAAAAGGGGACGACAGAGCATGAGATGGCTGGATGGCATCACCGACTCAATGAATGTGAGTCTGAGTGAACTCCAGGAGATGGTGATGGACAGGGAGGCCTGGCGTGCTGTGATTCATGGGATGCCAAAGAGCTGGACATGACTGAGCAACTGAACTGAACTGTACTGAACTGAACTGAAATGAGCAAGGAATACCATTCCTCTATAATTTTTCTATGTTTCTCAGTTAAATTTAACTGTAAAAAATTAATACTCTTTAAAATGGAATTGGCAAGAAATGAAATTTGTTTTCTTCCTTTGAACTTGGAGCCCCAGTCCAGCCCCATGCAGTCACAGGAATGTTCATCTCTGCCTTTAACCTTCTCACCTCCTCATCCACCAGGGGCATTGCTAACATCTCCATTTAATAATTTCCAGTAACAATCCAGAACTCCATTAGCATAATAAGCACTTCCTATCTGCACTGAGGGATCTTCGCATCATAGGCTAAGAAGCAGTTTCTGTACCAGAAAGTCTACAGGAATAATTATAATGGACGTGTGCACCCCTCAGTGTGATGTTCTTCCTGCCATGGGGTATCATTAACAGGTGGTTCAAACTTGGCTGTTGTCACTTCTGCACAAACTAGATCCTAAGTCTCTGAATTTTGGATAACAGGCCCTATGTCGAGGGTTTCCCAGATGGCAAAGGGGTAAACAATCTGTGGCCAGTGAAGATGATGCAAGAGAGGTAGGTTCAGTTCTTAGTTGGGAAGACCCCTAGAGAAGGAAATGGCTACACACTCCCGAATCCTTGCCTGGAAAATCCCAAGGTCAGAGAAGCCTGGTGGACTACCATCCATGGGTTCCAAAGTATCAGACATGACTGAGCAACTGAACACATTATTCTTCATGTAGCTATCACCTAAGAATTTGAGCTCAAAACCACTTCTTCTGAGCATCATCCCCTGATAAGTCTGTTTTCTATGCTCCCCCCGAATCCCAGTCATTTTATTTGTCTGTATTATGCATCTGTTAGTGTAAACATTTAATTAGTATCTTTTATTCCGTTGGAGTTCCATAAAGGTGTGGACAATATCTGGTTTTGGTCTCTGTTCAACTCAAACCTGACCCATAATAAGAATGTAATAAATATTGATTAAATTATTATACTCCAGTAGGAGCATCTGATTTTTAAAAGATGTGTCAGGGATTTTTTTTTTCTCATCACTTGGTGTCACTGAGTCATATCAAACAGCCCTGCACATATATGTTATAAAATACTGAAAGTGGGACTAGCGGGTTGGGGAAAGTTGGGGGGCGGTGTTGGGAGTCAGTTTCATATTGTTTCTGAAATAGATACTGGAAAAATACATGGTAGAATGAAATTTAGAGACAACTCGACTCATCAGATCTCATCACTATGTAACAGTGTTCCTCTCTAAGCTTCAGTTACTTCCTCTATAAAATGGAGCTAATAGCATAAGAATTAAATGACCAGCAACACTGACTGGTATCTAATAGGAATATAGTTAGTGCCAACATTACGATTATTAAAGTTCTGGGAGAGGCTGAATTAGACCCACGATCCCTTATCTTCAGCACAATACACATTCTTGTGCTCAGTTGCTTCTGAATAAAAGATTCACTTCTTTTCACCCTTGTATCTAAAGCTTAACTTACTCTTAGCCTCAGATACAGTAAATGGGAAATCTTGTCTTTAAAATGTAACGATAGATCTCTTCACTTTTATTTAAAACTGAAACTTTTGCTTTTGATTTCTCCTTCTCAGTAAGTGGTTTCTTTAAAAATATCTACTCTTCCTTTTAAGCCTAACACTTAGCCTTTTTATCTATCCAAAACGTGCTGTGACTTTTGCCCTCTGAAGAGTGCATTCGATATAAAACCTGTCTTATTTAGGAAAATCAAGTGCATTCATTATAAATTCTTGGTTTGACAGCTTCAAAACAGCTTCTTTAACATATATGCAAAAGATTTTTATCTTTCAGTTGTAGACTTGATTTAGAATATAAGTGAAATAACTCCTAAGAGGTATTGCTACTCAAAATACTCTTCTCAGATTTTTTTCTTTTCTTTTGGTACAGAAAGTAGTGAACTACAATTTAAAGTAAAAAGTTAATTTAAGAAATTCTAGCATCATTTTGAAAGTCAGCTGGCCTACTGTTAGCACTATTGCAAGAGCTGGTCTAAATTATTTAAGACGAATGCAGAATAATCCATCATTTTTAATAATCATATACTCCCTTATGAGAAAAATGAACCAACCCTCTAAACATTCACACCTAAAATTGTCCATATACTTCAAATAAACAGATGCACAGTCATTAGACAATGACTCACATGGTTAAAAGATATGTCCAACTGGGAAGACAAAGGTGAAAACATGTACACTCAATAATACATGAAGAGCTGGTTTCATACTTGGAATGTGAAGGAGCTGCAGTCCTGTGTGTGTCAATAAATTCCTACCTGGGCTGAGCTAAGCCTCAGCATGTGTGACCTGAAGCCCTAATGTGTGCATAGCACATAGTCCTGTTGGCTGGAAGCCCACATTCACCTCCTGAATGTCCCTGAGTGACCAGTGCACAGAGCCTGTTGAAGTTTGGGCAGATGTGAGAGAAGGTTAGCAAGGGAGGACAGCTACAGGCATCTGTTAGTCAGAGAGCCACATGAGCTGGGAAGGACACAGGATAGTCAAGCAGGACCCTGACCCAGGAGCCAGCATAAGGGCTGGGATAGGCGTCCCATGATGTGCACGGTAAACCTGCGGGACAGACACCAAGCAGGGGAGGCGGAGGGGCCGGGCTTGTCCCAACACAGAATCCGTTTGTCCAGGTTAGATCCCACAGCTGGGATCACTGAGGTCTCCTGGGACAAAAATGGAAGTGTGTGTCAGGACGAAGGACAGCATCTCAGGTAAGGGAGGCAGGTGTGTGGCTCGCAGCCCAGTGGTGCCCCATGAACGTGTCTGAAACTCACACAGACCTGAGATGGGAATGCAAGGGGTGACATTCACATGCTGAGTTGGATGTTGTACTCAAAACAAAGGGGCAAAAGGAAAACGTCCTGTGTCAGGCCAGTACCCAGGTCCAAGTCATGCCTGAGAGGGAGTAGCCATGGGACCATCAAAGCCCAGCAGAACCTCAGCCATAACTGGAGAATGTACCAATGAAGCAGGAGACAGCTGGTACTCGATGCAGGACGAGGACCATGGTCCAGGAGAAGCTCAAGCAGAGGGAGGAAACACGGTCTGTTGTCAGAGGCCAGAGCTGATTCAACAGTGGAATTTCAGGAATGCTGGAGTCAATAAGGAGACTGCAAGAGAAACACAGAGGCTTTAATAATTGGAGAAGAAAATATTTGGAGAAATATACATGCCACTCTCACACCTTTCTTAGCAATATTTTTAGATGTTCTTCAAGGGGAAAGAGTTTCATGAGTGGTGGTTCCAACCTTTGTTCCCCCCACATTCAGGAAATGAACAGCATAAGGTCCCCATCAACCATCTGATTACTTTTCTCAGTGGAGTTGAAGGTCCTAGTCCTCACCTAAGTGTGTCTAGCATGAGTGATCAGTATTCTATTTTGCTGAAACAAGACAATACATATTTCCTATATCTGCTTCCTTAGATAATACTAAGTGTTTGCTATGGTCTGAGGTTGTAAACAGCCATGTGGATCTAGGTCAATATTTCTCTCAGTCATCTGCAAGGCTGGAGTTGGAAATTCCTGACTCCCACCCCAGACATAATGGGTTAGAATCTATCTAGGTGGGTCCGCAATTAACCACAATCCCCAGGTGATTTTCTATATTGGGTTTGGGAATTTCTGAGTATGATAATTATATGATATTAGGATATAGATTGTAAACGCTCTAGTGATAACATGATATAGTATCAAATAATAGCAATATTTTCTGTATGTTTCATAACATGATATTTTCTATATATTTAACTCTTGTTAAAACAAGAGTCAGGGCCAGAAACTCCTACTTCTTGAGTGCAGGAATGGATCTGCATCTCAGTAAACTTGCATCCTCTCCAGAGCACCAGGTAAGGATGCTTGGGTCTAGAAGAATAAGAGCTCTTCTCTGACTCCAACATCAGGGAGAAGGAGGGAAGACAGAAACTTACAAGCTTGAGCCCTATTTCTAGGTGAAGAACAGTAGCCCAGAGGATTTTAAAATTCCATTATTGGAGGAATGACACCTTTACTTCCTGTTGGCTGTCTCCGTCTCCCTTAAATTGACCTTCTTTCATCATGGAGAGGCGAGAAGTCAAGTCCAATGTTGGGAGTGGACTTGGGGAAAAACAGAGTCTGTCTTGACCTTATGTCTACTGAAGCAAAAAAGAAATCTTTCCATGCCACTGTAGCTCAGTAGGTGTTTGAAGCCTCATCCGATCATAAAACTTGGGTTTTTTTTTTTTTTGGTGCCAGATCAGATGGACCAGTGGAGGGGGCCTGCAGAACTGAGGCTAGGACCCCATATCCTTATCTTTCCACTGAGCTGTGTTCTTTGTGAGCTCACTCTTAGAGGTTGGTGTGGAGGGATACAGGAGGAAGCCTGACACCTGTGTAACCTCAGCCTGACTCAGTGAGCGGACCTGACATGACTCGTGACTTCCAATAACAGGCACCTTCAAACTGTGAGCTCATAGGATGCCAGGGTCACTGACAATCACTGCTAGGGTTTCGTAGCTTGGAGAAGATAATTGTTGTACACCATGCCCATTGAGCGGACAAATTTGCTGGCAGACAAGGAATGGCATATAGACCTTGGACTTGATTATACCTATAATGCTATTTTTTTCTTTTTAATTATAGTAGTCTTCACTGAGCCACACGTGGCACTTGTGTTATTATCCTGCAGGAGGGCCCTCTGAGTCACCTTCCAGGACAAGGCCTCTCACTGTGCAGACCCCCCATGAGGGGAGTGATCTGTGCATCCAGCCTCCCGTTCTCTCCAAGCACCAGCAGTGAGGTTCCGTGCAAAGCTTGTTCAATTTGTCAGACAGTACAGACTGTGGTAGAGGGCAGCAAGCGTTTTCAGAGACAAACAAAAGATAATGGTCAAGCGTGGATGTTCCCATGCATTACCTTCAATGCAACTAGACAGGGTAGCAAAGATTGATCTCTCTCTTTCTCCTTGTGTGAATGTACACACGCGTGCGCACACACACACACACACACACACACATACACATACAAGAAGCAATATTAAAGACCACACCTGAGAAGCAATATTAAAATTTCTAGGCAGCCTTATACTAATTTCTGCCACATGCTCTGAAGCTTAAGGTCATTATATTCATCAGGAAGAGAAAGGGACAGAGGACGAGATGGTTGGATGACATCACCGACTCAACAGACATGAGTTTGAGCAATCTCCAGGAATTGGTGACTGACAGGGAAGCCTGGCGTGCTGCAGTCCATGGAGTTGCAAAGAGTTGGACCCAACTGAGTGACTGAACTGAACTTATCCCATAGATATTTCATTCTCTTTCTCTTCCATATAACTTCAGCAGGTATATTTTCTGTACACCTATATGCATTTCTATCTGTAAATTCCCTCAACAATCCTGTGTGTGTGTGTGTTTGTGTGCTCACTGAGTCATGTCTTCATGTCTGACTCTTTGTGTACCCGTGAGCTGTGAAACTGCAAAGCTCATCTGTCCATAGGATTCTCCAGGCAAGAATACTGGAGTGGGTTGCCATGCCCTCCTCCAGGGGATCTTCCTGACCTAGGGTCCAAACCTGCCTCAGGTTTGGCAGGTGGATTCTTCACCACTGAGCCACCCTAGAAACTCTCAACAATCCTGAGAAACGGGCATTATTCTTCCCATTTTAGAGTCAAAAAAGGCTTCATGACATCCCTGAAGTTGCATAGTGCGTAGATGACCATCCTACCATTCAAATTTGGTGCTTTTCCACTTTACCACAGCTGCCTGTCACAGAAAATTTCTGTACCCTCTATTTTAAAATTTCTGTGCCCATGACACTCTGTAAAACCCATGCAAATGCAGGTTTCCACGAAGACAAATGTCTCCAACCCAACAATCCTACCCTCTCCAAACAGCTCCTTTGAAAACGCACATCCTTCCTTAGCAAGAATGATGGGCTTGCAGCCTCAACATCCGCATTTTCCCCTCCATGTGTCCAGCTTCACCTGTAAATCCTCAAACACATCTGACCCTAAGAGCAAAGACACCTCCCTCACCTAGAGAAGTCACAGGCTTGAGTGGGCACCAACATGATCCCTGACCTTGTGTCTGGGGTGAACACATTATTTATTATCTAGAATAGGGCTCCAGAGAATGAAGAGTCTCTATAAATCTTAGTGCTAGGACAACAGGTAAAAACAGTAATGTTCATGGTCAGGTAGGAAAACAGGGTCATCGTCCTCATAAACTTAGTCCTCTCTTCAACATCACTTTAGCCTAAGCCATGGCTTTAGAGGCTTCACAGAGAGGATCAGCACCTTCTGGTGATCGTCCCTCATGTTTTCCCTTTGTCCACCAAAAAGTAAGATGAGGGTGGTTTAGTTGCTAAATTGCGTCCGACTCTTATGACTCCACACACTGTAGCCCACCAGTCTCCTCTGTCCATGGGATTTCCCATGCAAAAATACCAGAGTGGGTTACCATTTCCTTCTCCAAGGGATCTTCCTGTCCCAGGGATGGAATCTGGGTCTCCTGCCTTGCAGGCAGATTCTTTACTGACTGAGCTAAGACTAACTTCAAGTGGTGTTGATCTAAGGACATAAGACATGTCTACTGATCCAGTCAAAATTTATATATGTGTCCATACATGTACACACACACACACTTGATTTTTCAAATCACCTTCAAGTTTAAGAAAAGTGCTATATATGTGGCAGTTGGTTTGTATTTAAAAGTCATCAATAAAACATAAATGGTCAGGGAGACAATTTTAGGTTTTGTCCATTGAAGAAATCACATATAACTTTGGGATTCCAAGACCTCCCGTTGGAGTTAAAGTCTTAGTCATGCTCTGAGGGTACCTTTAAAGACTCCAGATGACCTGTGTCCGGGACACACTGGGAAAGATTTCCTTGTACACCATTTGTGATTCTGTCTTTGAATATAGGAATAAATGGCCCAAGCCCAAATATCAGTGATTTCTTTGAAAGATTCCATTTTCAAAAAATGCATTGACTTATTAGAAAGAGTTTTGGCAGTGATGTAACAAGAGTAAACTTTTTTATATACGTTGCATGGAGAAAACCAAAATGAATATAATTAGCTTTGTCAGTTCAAAAACATATTTCAACAAAATCAAGTTGAAATGTTTTTCCATAATATTTAAAAAGAGTGTGATACTAGCACAGGAATGGAAAATAGGCTAGTTCCCAAGATAGAGTCCAGATAGACTCTGTAAGTTTTAGTATGTGATCATCTGTGAGAAAAGTAGAAGGACTCTATAAATGATGTTTAGAAAGGATAGGTTTCAATTTGGAAAAAAAGTTGAGTTACATTCCTCTCCCCGATCTTCCCCATCTCCTTCTGCTCCTGCCTTTAGTAAATAGTGATGTGGGCGCTCACTGTTCTGATAGAATCTGCTCACGGTCTGAAGAGGTTCTCAGGGCAAGCCAAGGGTGTGGAATTCATCCTGAGTGACCCCTCCTGAGTGTTCTCCAGGACACTCAGCCCTTCCTCTGCCTGGAGCGAGGAGCGCATGGTGCCCACACAAAGACAGTGAGGTTCAGGACTTCTAAGTGAAAGGACATTAATGAGTCTGCTTTGGTTCCTTTCTTTCCATGACGCTTGTTGACTTAAAAAAAATTTGCACAATGTGAGAGTTGTGAGTTCAGTTTTATTTGGGGGCAAAATGAGGACTGCAGCCCTAGAGATAGTGGTTCAGAGAGCTCTGAGAAACTACAACAGAAGGTGCAGGGTCAGGGGAGCCAAGTTTTGCAACAAAAGGCAGGTAGTCTGAACACAAGATTCTTGTTAATTAAAGGAAAACCAGATATCTCAACTTGACGAATTTAGTGCTTTTCTAAGTATCAGTTCAGTTCAGTTCAGTTCAGCCGCTCAGTCGTGTCTCATTCTTTGTGATCCCATGGACTGCAGCACGCCAGGCTTCCCTGTCCATCACCAACTCCTGGAGCTTACTCAAATTCATGCCCATAGAGTCAGTGATGCCATCCAACTATCTCATCATCTGTTGTCCCCTTCTCTCCTGCCTTCAATCTTTCCCAACATCAGGGTCTTTTCCAGTAAGTCAGTTCTCATCAGGTGGCCAAAGTACTGGAGCTTCAGCTTCAGCATCAGTCCTTCCAATGCATATTCAGGACTGATTTCCTTTAGGATGGAATGATTGGATCTCCTTGCAGTCCAAGGGATTCTCAAGAGTATTCTCCAACACCACAGTTCAAAAGCATCAGTTCTTCGATGCTCAACTTTCTTTATGGTCCAGTTCTCATATCCATACATGACTACTGGAAAAACATAGCTTTTACTATAGGACTTCTGTCAGCAAAGTAATGTCTCTGCTTTTTAAAATGCTGTCTAGATTGGTAATAGCTTTTCTTCCAAGGAACAAGTGTCTTTTAATTCATGGCTGCAGTCACCATCTGCAGTGATTTTGGAGCCCCCAAAAAATAAAGTCTGTCACTGTTTCCATTGTTTCCCTATCCATTTGCATGAAGTGATGGGACCAGATGCCATGATCTTAATGTTGATTTAAGCCAGTTTTTTCACTCTCTTCTTTCACTTTCATCAGGAGACTCTATTCCCTCTTCTGTGTATAGGAAGATGCAAGAGTCTGGGCTCACTGAAATCATTCCTGTGCACCTCAGCTATCTGGTGTCAGGATCCTGAGTTTTCACATCCTGAATTTCCTCAGGGCTCATCCTAGTCAGTGGCTGCAGTCTGATGGCTGCTAGAAAGAAGTTATTCTTTCTTTCCTGAGTTCCCTCAAAGCTCACCAGCTCACTACTAGTGGTGGCTGCAATCACTGATGACTCTGATATCCTCTGCTTACTGCTATGGCAGGAAACATTCCATTCCTCCCACTCATAACCTAAACATCAACAATCCTCATAGCTCTATGATGTTTATCCCGAATACAACCACATTTATCAACCCTGTTGCTTCTACTCAGATTTAAATCTCCATCACCTGGACCCTGGCAACAGCCTCCTGGCCAGTCTCCCCACTGCTGTCCTTCCCTTCATTGATTCCTTTCATCCAGTCAAGGACTTCCAGATTCAGAAGCTTTTCTTCACTTCTTATCTCACTCAAGCACCAGAGACCATCCTTAGAATGGCTATAGGCTCGTTCAGACAAGTCCCCACCCCACCATGAGCTCTCTCTCTCACCTCATCTCCGGAGTCTCCTCCTCACTCTAGTCCAGCCCCACTGGCCTCTGACTGTGTCTTGAACATCTCAGAAGCACCCTCGGAGACTGGGGCTTTTGTACCTGTTCTTTGCTCCAACCTTTTAGCAAGAATACCCCTCCACATCAGACCTCTTCTCTAACAGTGTGTGTGTATGTAAGTGATCTGTGCACTTATTTTTGTCATTAGTTAAAACCATTCCCTCCTGTCCCCCAAAAGATGCACAGAAGTCTTGTATACAGTTTCACAGACTTCAGAGGACCCTGGAAACTGATGCATGTATCTTCAAAGTTTCAAACTGCTGCAGTAAAGCATTAGGTAGTCATAAAGATATCTATACTCACAGAAACACATACAGGTTTTCTGCAAGGCCGCCTGAAGCCTTGTCCAAAATTACACTACTCTCACCTTCATAATGAAAGTCTACAGGAAAAATCTCACTTACTCCCGAGAAATTCTTCAGAAGCAACTTTTCTGAAATACTTGTATCAATAGCATCTCCATGATGAGGTAATGTTTCTCAGTATAAACCTACCTTGTTTCCAAAGAAATTGCCTTTTTTAGTAGCCCTCTGTGGCTGAGCCAATGCTAAGACCATTGGGGAAACCTATTACCTGGTGCTAATGGGGCTTGAAACAGAAGCCAGCGCTGTTACTAATACCCTCATTCTGGACTCAGAGATAAGAGCCCTTTCTATGCAGAGCTTTGTTAGAAGTGAAATTGTGCATCCTGGCTGCCGATAAGGTGTCCCTGGTTGTTGAAAGCATTCCGGGCTTCCGTTGAACATGTTATGAATGGGACAGTCTGCGCTGCAAACTGAGAAGTTGTTTATCACCCTCTTCCCCGACTCTCACTCACCCCTGGTTTTATTCCCATCTCCCCAGCCCTAAAACCACCTTGGTGATAACTCTCCTGCACCCTCATAAGGGTCCCATAGGGTGGGACCCTCAGGGTAAAGATGTTCCCCGCAGTGCCAAGAAGTCAAGGCTCCCTCCCTGGGGTCATGCAGGAGAGTCAGGTCCGATCTCTGCAGGATGTCCTCCAGAAGGGCCTTGCTGTGAAATGAGCAGCACCCAGACCAGAAAAGGGGGCTTCCGGTGGCGCTAGTGGTAGAGAAGCCACCTCCAAATGCAGGAGATTTGAGAGACGTGGGTTCCATCCCTGGGTCAGGAAGATTCCCTGGATGAGGGCACGGCAATCCACTCAGGTATTCTTGCTAGAATACCACAGACAGAGGAGCCTGGTGGGCTACAGTCCATGGGGTCACAAAGAGTTGGACAAGACTGAAGTGACTGAGTATGCATGTACGGAGACCAGAAAAAAAAGTGACCGTGAACTAAAGTTCTACCTGACAACACATGACATCAGTCAGTTCAGTTCAGTCGCTCAGTCGTGTCCGACTCTTTGCGACCCCGTGGACTGCAGCACACCAGGGCTCCCTGTCCATCACCAACTCCCAGAGTTTACCCAAACTCATGTCCATTGAGTCAGTAATGCCATCCAACCATCTCATCCTCTGTCGTCCCCTTCTCCTCCCGCCTTCAATCTTTCTCAGCATCAGGGTTTTTACACATAACAGAGCAGATGTAATTAAGCAAATTAAACTGGATCCCTTGGTGGGATCCAGGTTGACTTTAGGAGTTAGTTTGTCATAAGAACAATATTCCCAAGGAGCAATTCTGTCCAAATGCATTCTGATTTTTTGGCTCCTACACTCCATCCTGCCCCACAACCACTGTCCTCCCAGCCTGTCTCCTGCCCCCTGTTTACAACCTTTCAAAAGTACCCACTGCTCAGCTCTAAGTGTCAGCTTCGCTCAGTGTCTCACAGCACGGTTTGTCGGCAGACAGCCACAAGGTGGCCGTGCAGGGCCGGGGCCCATGGTGACCCAGACTCCCTGCAGAGGTCCCTTCCCCTTCCTCTGGGTCTTTTGCTGGTGCATCTGCAGCCCGAACTTTACTATAGCCCTTCTCCTACTACTCCGTGTTCACTTGTTACAGCCTCCACACACACCATTAGATGGAGAACGTCAAGGTTAGAGACCACCATTTTACCCACAGGACCTACCTTTCCCATCACAGTTTCTCAGTGATTGTTTATTGTGGGGATGGATGCATATTCAGTTTAGTAAACACAAGGAGGGAAGAAGTATAAAAAGCTTGATGGCATTCTTCAGTCACTGCCATCAAGCAGCCTCTGCCAGGTCTGTTATCTATAAATATTTTACGCTTAAAGAGTCAGCTGTTTGAAAAGGCCAAGGTTTCTAAACCAAACCTGCCAGCTGATGTCTTCGTCTTCTCTCCAGCCATCCCATGGCCCTGGGCCCTCTCCTCGGCAGCTAAGGGCTGCTCCTTCGTGGCCGTGCTGTGGGGTCTTCAGAGGCCTCTGCACAGCCAGGTCCACTGGGAGGACAGGCAGCCTGGGCTGATCTCAGGACAACTCTCTCTGCCACCTGTCCCCCTGAAGCCCTCAGGAGGCTGGGAGCTGCCCTCCAGTAGGGGACTGTGTCTGTGAAGGGAGCTGGTCACAGCGGGCTGTGTCGGTTTCCTGGTGGCAACACTCAGCTTCTGCCATGTCAGGACTGTGAGGACGGGCCGCCCTCTGCTCCCAGCAATCCTGCCTTGTGTGTCTGTAGACTCAGTCCCATCCATGCCTGCAAATCCTGCAATCACGGCACAGAGGACAGGCAGGCCTCATTCTCCCGACTGGACGTGCGTATTACAGAGGGCACAGCTCTTGCCTTTAAAGTGCTTCCCCCCCAGGAGTTACACTGGCCATCATAGTACACTGGGATGCATAGAATAATGGATATAATAAATAGGAAGTGCTTTGGGAGATCACAGAGGAGCGCCTAACTATGATGGGGGTCTTGCCAGGACACTCTGCTGCCAACGTCTAGAGATACTTTGTACAGAGTGGCAATAACCACTTGCACCAACCCTAACCTCCAACTACACCCTCCCTTTCTCCTCAGCCTTTCTGGGGACCCCAAACCTCTCCAAACCCAACAACTAAAGCTACATTCCCAGAGGTGGGCCCTGGGGAAGTCCACACCAGCGCCAAGTATGTGGCCTCTCCAGATTACTCAGTTCCCGTGCCTAAGTGGCTGTGAACGATTTTGGATGTCACCCTTGTCCCTAACTCTCTCTGAGAGGTTAAGCAGTGTGCTACTTTTCTATTCCCACAGATCCAGCTGTTTAAACAACTCATGTGCATTCTCACAGCTCTGTGGTTGGAAATCTAGGGTCAGCGTGGCTCAGCTTAGAACTTCACAGCCTAAAAGTGAGGGTCACGGGGCCACAGCCCTTTAGGAGACCCTGGAGAAGAGTTTGCTCCCACGTTCTTTAAGGTTGTGGGCAGGATTCCATTCCATGCAGCTGAGGTTCTGGCTTCTTCACTGGCTGTCTGCCGGGTCATTCTCCAGAGGCCACCCACAGTCCTCAGCTCATTGCCTCCATCTTTACAGTCGGACACAGCAAGTCAAGTCCTAGCACTTCAAATCACTCTGCCCTCCCCTCTGGTCTCATCTTTTCTTGATTTCCTCATCCACCATATCTGACTCCAGCCAGAGAAATCTCTCAGCTTTGAAAGCACCAGTGATGAAGACAGAGCCCACCTAGCACATCCAGGCTAATCCCCCTGCTTTAAATCTGTAACAGGAATGAAACTTGCCAAGTTCCTTGACAGCAGTAACTGGCTTAGCGCCTGACTGGATGACACAGGCACGGAAATCTTGGGGGAAAAGGGCATTTTTAGAATTCAGCTACAATAAGGCGTTCTTTACGGAGGGCTACAGTTTCAGTTGAGATCTGAGGACAAGGAGGCGGGCGGAAGAGGTGAAAGAGGTGACTCAGAGGAAGCCAGAGGAAGCCTTGCAGCTCTGACACTGGTTTAATAGAGGGGGCCGGGTGGGGGTGATGGACAGATGGAGGGACACAGAACAAAGGCCACTTTACGAACAGCCCTGTGCTCGCCTAAATGATTGACTCGTTATCCTGAGCCTTTCTCCGTTGGTTTGTTGCAATCTCTTTTGTACACTTGGAATTATTTTCTCTGGGTGTGTGATTTCAATCTATCAAGTACACAGTTAGAAATATTTGTTCCTCTCCTAATTTGGGGAAGATTTTTATTGACAGAGCTGGGGCAAAGAGGTTTCTCTTAGTTCTCAAACAAGAAACCTCAAGTACCTTGAAAAGTAGTTTTGATTACCTTGATCACACGTAGAAGCAGTGCCCACTATGGTTAATTCTATTAAGTTCTTGAATATTTTAGATTAACCACTCTTTTGAAAGGCCAAGAAAGGTGAGAGTTGCCTAATTTTACACAGGAAGAGAAAGTGAATTCCAGTTCCAATGGCCTTTTGTTACTGATGGGTGGACAGTAAATGACATGCATAATTGTCTTCTGATTTTTTTTTTTGCTTCTACTCTTATGCCTAATTGAATTTATTTATGTTTTCTTTCCCCTTGTTTTACTTAATTAGATCTGCCAGTGTTTTAAACATTTTATAATTTTCTTTAAAGAAACAACTCTCAATATTTGTATGTTTCATGTTTCTTTTCCCTAATTTATTATTGTCTGCCTTAGTCATAAATGTACTAATCTACTATCTTTTCATAAAGTTTATATTGTTGTCTTACTAATTATGTGGGTAAAATGTTTTATTTATTATCATTATGGCTTAATAAAAATACTTTGGACTATAAATCTAACTTGGCCTAAAGTATTTATGCTTCTCAGATAATACATTCAATGCTATAATTTTTAAATTAGTCTGTAATTGTTTCTTAAATTCCCTCTGTGAATCAGGACTTGTTTCAGGGGCTATTTCCATATTTTAATTTCTCCAAAGAAGACATACGGATGGCTAGCAAACACATGAAAAGATGCTCAACATCACTCATTATCAGAGAAATGCAAATCAAAACCACAATGAGGTACCACTTCACACCAGTCAGAATGTCTGCGATCCAAAAATCTGCAAGCAATAATTGCTGGAGAGGGTGTGGAGAAAAGGGAACCCTCCTACACTGTTGGTGGGAATGCAAACTAGTACAGCCGCTTTGGAGAACAGTGTGGAGATTCCTTTAAAAATTGCAAATAGAACTACCTTATGACCCAGCAATCCCACTGCTGGGTGTACACACTGAGGAAACCAGAATTGAAAGAGACACATGTACCCCAATGTTCATCACAGCACTGTTTATAATAGCCAGGACATGGAAACAACCTAGATGTCCATCAGCAGATGAATGGATAAGAAAGCTGTGGTACATATACACAATGGAGAATTACTCAGCCGTTAAAAAGAATACATTTGGATCAGTTCTGAGGAGATGGATGAAACTGGAGCCGATTATACAGAGTGAAGTAAGCCAGAAAGAAAAACACCAATACAGTATACTAACACATATATATGGAATTTAGAAAGATGGCAATGATGACCCTGTATGCAAGACAGCAAAAAAGACACAGATGTGTATAACGGACTTTTGGACTCTGAGGGAGAGGGAGAGGGTGGGATGATTTGGGAGAATGGCATTGTAACATGTATACTGTCATGTAAGAATCAAATCACCAGTCTATGTCTGATGCAGGATACAGCATGCTTGGGGCTGGTACATGGTGATGACCCAGAGAGATGTTATGGGGAGGGAGGTGGGAGGGGGGTTCATGTTTGGGAACGCATATACACCTGTGCTGGATTCATGTCAATGTATGGCAAAACCAATACAGTATTGTAAAGTAAAATAAAGTAAAAAATAATAATAATAATAATATTTTTTAAAATGTCTAAATGATTAAGACTTTGCTCTTTTGCTATTAATGTTCTAATTTCCCCATTTTTGAATTATTTATTTCCATTCATCTTTAGTTGGCTAGGATATGCCTTTAGATTACTTTTTCAAAAAGAATTTCTGAGCAATTTATCTGCTAGATGTTTCGCATTTCTACTATTGCTTTTGTACTTCCCGGAGTTGGTTTTCTGTTTGGGGATAAGACGTTATCACGAAGATGGTGGCTTAAAACAGGAATCATTTACCATCGCGCAGTCTCTGAAGGCCAGGAGTCTGGACCTGGCTTCATCCAGGGTCTCAGGAAGTTGCAGTCAGGCCAGGGGCTCATCTGAGACTGGGGTCCACTCCAGGTCCACACAACTGTTGCCAGAATGCATTTCCTTACATCTGCGGAAACTGCTTCTTTAAGGCCAGTAGGAGAAACTCTCTAGAAAGAGAATAATCCTCTTTTAAAGGTCTTCATTTGATTGCTTCAGGCCACCTGGGCAATCTCCCTTCTGATTAACTCAAAAATCAGCATGTTTATATCTACAAAATTCCTTTACCTTTGACATGTGTTATAGTCTAATCACTGGGATGACATTCAATAGTACTCATACCCTCCCCACACTCAAAGGGAGGGATAACACGGTGTGTACACCAGGGAGCAAGGATTTTGAGTTACCTTAGAGTTCTGACTTCCTATTCCCTTTGAGTTTGTCTTTGATTTTTCAACTTAGTTTGGTCTGTCCTTTGGTGTTTTGCTTCATCTTTATAGAGTCTATAACACGTCCCTGAAGGTCAGAGAGAATCCTTAGCCTTAAGACACCATCTCTCTTCTGACACCGCCTGGGTCCCCTGTCTCTCACAGTCCTCCTGATTCCAGCCTATGCTTTCTACATTGTTCTTATTCACACATGGCCTATGGAAAGTAATCTTTCATGTTTTAGACTTTATCTTGCTGTTTCAAGATAGTCTTTGGTAACTGCTTATAAAGCACTCAAAGTTCCCTTTAACTACTATTACAGGCTTACCTTTTAGGTTACATATAAATATGAGGTTATTTCTAATAGTGTAGACAGACAGGTAAGAGTTTGCTGTGCTTCTGCAATAAGCTCCCTAGCAGTTACAAGGGAAGTGTATCTCTACAGCAAATTCTGCCTTGTGTGTGATGTTTTATTATGTGAGCACAGAGCAGCATTATTGCCTATGCTCTAAACTCAATGGCGTCCCAGCTCTCTGTCTATTTTGTGCTCCACTGATACCTTACATTAAACATTTATATGACACAAAAGCAATAATATTCTAACAATAGCAAGTATTAAATAAATAAAGACACAATAAAAAGTTCTGATATGGAGATATACCATATCCATAGACTGGAAGACTCAACGTTTTAAAGATAACAATTTTCCTCCAAAAATCTGAAAATTCCAAACCAAAATTCAATCAGGATTTATTGCGGAACTTGAAAAACCAATTCCAAAACATACATGACAATGCAATTGGCTAAGAATAGGCAAGGCGCTACTGAAGAATGTAGGGGACTTTAATGTCACAATGTATTATACATTTACAGTAATTAAACCAGGGTGGTATTGGCAAATGGGACTTAAATAACCTGTACATACATGGATGCTTGATTTATGTTAGAGGTGAAACTATTGGAGCAGAGGGAACATAAAAGTCATTTCAATAAAGAGTCCAGGGGCCATTTCTAACACCAAATAAAACATTATTTTTTTTTCCATACCACACCTAAAATAACTAAATTTGACCGGAAAAGCAGAAAAGCTTCTGAAAGATTATCTGTGCTGTGCTCAGTGGTGTCTGACTCTTTGTGACCTCATGGATTATAGCCCGCCAGGCTCCTCTGTCCATGGGATTCCCCAGGCAAGAATACTGGAGTAGGTTGCCATGCCCTTCTCCCGGAGATCTTCCTGATGCAGGGATCGAACTGGAGTCCCCTGCATTGCAGGTGGATTCTTTACCCTCTGAGCCACCTGGAAACCTAATCATGAAAGGCTTCACATTCATCAGGTAGAGAGGCTCCTACAAATCTGTGAAAGGAGAGAAGACTGTGGGGTGTAAAGAAGGTCAGAGGGCTGAGGAGCAAGGCTGGTCCTACCTGCCCCTTTTTACATCATTCAAATGCCCACTGAAGGCAATTTTAAACCTTCTGTTGCTTCTGGTTACCAGTTTGCCATGTTCTGGAACCTTCTTTTTTAGACCTTTCGCATCGTCCTGTCTTAACACCCTGGGACCTGCTGAAAGTCCCACTAACTCTTTCCCCTCTCATCTCCAGCCCTGCATTTCACTCCATGGGACATTTTCTAGCTTTGACTCTCAAGCAAAATTCCAGTTTCAAGGATGTTTCTAGCAAAGCTTTTTCTCTGTTGAAATGCTATTGTCTTGCTGTCGAATTTTTAAAGTCTGGTATGAAATGTGAAGCTGAGTAAAGGCTCTAGGTGGTCTTTGTTGTCTGGGGCAGCCAGCCAGGACTTTGGGTTTAGCACTCGTGGCAAAACGACCGAGGGAAAACAATATGCCATGATATTTCAAATTACCGTGGTGTTACATTTGTTCCATGGACTATGTCCTATAAAATGTCATTGGCCTCTTTTACATCCAGGCTGAAAATGGAAGAGTTTGCCCTTATTTTCCCGACTCTTGTCAGTTGCAAAGTCCATTCGAGGAAAGCTGCACAAGCCACAGAAGTTAGCAGACAGAGTTTTCATCTTGGCTTGGCCCTTGCTATATGTATGACGTGTGTGTGTGCGTGTGCGTGTGTGTGTGTGCATGTGTGTGTGCGTGTGTGTGTGTGTGTGTGTGCGTGCGTGCGCTTGCTTGCTCACTCGTTTGCTAAGTCACTTCAGTTCTATCTGACTCTTTGACTCTATGGACTGTAGCCCTCCAGGTTCCTCTGTCCATGGGATTCTCCAGGCAAGAATACTGGAGTAGGTTGCCATTTCCTATATCTTTCCAACCCAGGGATTGAACCGGTGTCTCATATATCTCCTGCATTGGCAGGCAGGTTCTTTACTACTAGCACAACTTTCGAAGTCCATTCATAAACACAGACACAGAGTAAATAGTGCCTTTATAAACACAGGGGTGCATGTATTTTTTTCAAACTATGGGTTTCTATGAATGTATGCCCAAGAAAGGGATTGCTGGATCATATGGCAACTGTATTTTTAGATTTTTGAGAAGCTTCCATACTGTTTTCCCTAGTAGCTGTACCAATTTACCTTCCCACCAACAGTGTGGGAGGGTTTCCTTTTCTCCACACCCTCTCCAGCATTTGCAGCTTGTAGACTTTTTAATGATGGCCATTCTGATCTGTATGAGGTGGTGCCTCATTGTATTTTTGATTTGCATTTCTCTAATAAATAGCAATGTTGAGCATCTTTTCATGTGCCTATTGGCCATCTGTATGAAAGACAGATTTTTTTTTAATGGAATTTAATATCACATGTAGCCCAGCACACCATTCTCCCCACGTATCACTTTCCAGTAGCCAATAGCTTCATGCACAAACCAATCTCTCCCAACCCTGCCTTCACACACTGTTGACAGATACCTCTTGGTCAGTCAGAAAAAAATAATGCAAAATCTGAAAATAAGGCAAAGAGGTGGGTACCATGACTTCTCTGTCATACTGGGGCAGAAGCCACTCAAAACTTATCTAGAAGATGGTGCTGAATTTCACTGCTCCCCGTCAATCAAAAGTTTCAGACTAGTGAAGTCGCATTATAAATGCTTGCTTATAAGAGATGTTGATGACTTCTCTCTGCTGGAACATGTAACCCCAATGGCTGTGGCCTTGCTAGTCATTAACCACTTCTGTGCTCTAGCTGCACCTGCTTAAATACTCTTTGTATCTGGTATAACATCTTATTGGCTCACCCGTTAATTAATAGGTTAATAAAATTTTTGACCTGTGCTTATCTGTTATTTACTTAAGACCTATGACTTCAACTTTTGAAAATTGTATTTCATTATCCTTTGCTTAACATAAATTTAAAAAAGAAAAACTTGAAATTAGCCTTTCCACCTTTATTTCTAAGAAGCCAGTTCCTCAACCAGACACTACTGAGCGACGTCACTTTCACTTTTCACTTTCAGGCACCGGAGAAGGAAATGGCAACCCACTCCAGTGTTCTTGCCTGGAGAATCCCAGGGACTGGGGAACCTGGTGGGCTGCCATCAATGGGGTCGCACAGAGTTGGATATGACTGAAGCGACTTAGCAGCAGCAGCAACCCACTATATTGCTCTTAAAGATAGCCCTTACTGATTCCAGCTCCCTTTGAGGGGTCTTCAGGGCTTCCAGAATTAAGGTGGGAGTTTTCTCATGATCTTATTATGATCTGACTATTTTCTCTGTCATATTTGTGAGTCTTGCAACATTAAATATTTCTCCTTTTCTAAATTCTCTTGTTCCCTGGACTTGGTCCCCCTCTCAGTTTTTTCCTTTCTAAACTGAGGTGTTGTCTGTCCACTCCTCCCTCACACAGCTGTCCACTCACCTTTCCACTCTTGCTTTTTGACTTAACACATTGCCAGGTGGCCTTGATATCTCATAGGGTCACTCATGTCCTGTTGAAGGAAGATAAGCCCCACCCTTGACTATAAAGAGCGTCTCAAAACAGCCTGAGTCCTTGACCTCCAGCTGACATGAATCCAACTCCTAGGAAACAATGGGACACATGGGACCAGGTGAAATTGCCAGAATACAGTCAATAGTTACAGCTGCTGCTGCTAAGTCGCTTCAGTCGTGTCCGACTCTGTGTGACCCCATAGATGGCAGCTCACCAGGCTCCTCCATCCATAGGATTTTCTAGGCAAGAGTACTGGATTGGGTTGCCATTGCTTTCTCTGAATATTTACAGCAAAAATACCTAGATCCAAGGAACACTTGTGTACCCATGGGGATTGCCCTTACCCTACTCTGTGTGTGTGTGTGTGTGTGTGTGTGTGTGTGTGTGTGTGTGTGAACTTTGTAACCTGGGGCTAGGATAAGGATAAAATGAGTTTTGTGGTGAGGTTCAGTCTATTTCTTCAAACATACTGAATGATAATTAGCTTTGATTTTTCCATCTATTCATAATGATAGCAGAGGGCAACACGCAACAGAAAGGGGGTTGCAAGCTTTCCACTTAGCAATTAATTCTATTATTAAATGCTAAGAAAAAAATAAGTGCCTGCCAGCTGTAGCTTTATTATGTTTTCCCAGAAATAATAATGAGAAGGCTGTGGAAGTATATTATTTATTTCTTCTTTTTTCCCCCACCCTCGTAGGAGAAGGGGAAAAAAAAAAACCACGGGTGGTTGCTCCTTACTTGTGAAAATAAAGTGATTCTGCTGTGAGAAGGTGACTTGGACAGAGCAGAAAGAAGGGGGTTTGTATATAATGGAAAGCGTCTTTGTTTTGTCTTTTTTTAATTTGTTTTTGAAATGGAGCATCTAGCTCTGGGCCAGAACCCATGCTAAGCAAGATGGGGATTGAAAAACAGGGAGTACTTGGTGCTTCCTTGGCATAGACACTGAAAAAAGTGAAAGTGTTAGTCACTCAGTCGTGTCTGACTGTTCGCAACCCCATGGACTATAATAGCCCACCAGGCTCCTCTGTCCAATGGAATTCTCCAGGCAAGAATATTGGAGTGGGTACAATTTCCTTCTCTGGGGTGTGGGGGTCTTCTCAATCTAGAGATTGAACCTGGATCTCCTACATCGCAGATGGATTCTTTACTATCTGAGCCACCAGGGAAGCCATGTACACACCTGAATTAAACCAAAATACAGCAAAAGCCACAGTTGTGAAATAAACAGTGCTCTGGGAGCGTAAACTGAGGGTGGCTATGGGCAATAACATCAGAAATTTGTGGACATATTAATCATAAGTCAAAATGTAGCTATTTAGTAACTTGGGGCTTCCCTGGTGGTTCAGACTGCAAAGAGCCTGCCTGCAATGCAGGAGACCTGGGTTCAATCCCAGGGTTGGGAAGATTCCCTGGAGGAGGCCATGGCAACCCACTCCAGTATTCTTGCCTGGAGAATCCCCACGGACAGAGGAGCCTGGTGGGCTACAGTCCGTGGGGTTGTAAAGAGTTGGACATGACTGAGCAGCGAAGCACACACACTAAGTAACTTCTGCCAGCATTATGCCTTGGAAGTAGCAGATTCTCAGTGAATAGCAACTGACCCTGAGTTCAAGGTGGATTCCTGTACAGCATGGGGCACGTGATGGAACAGAGGAGACTGCCTGGCCCCACCCAGTTCATCCATCGGGTTCACCATACTGGGAGGCAGTGGAAAGGTGCTCATTAGTGTTTGCAAAAGGAAAGCAAGGTCTAACTCAGAATTGCAATTAATTTAGGCCACACTCCAGGGAATACACATCACTGTTTTATTGCCTGGGACACAGATGGAAAATTAGGACAGATGGGGAACAATGTTAGACTTGGCACTAATTGAAATCTGACATCTTGCTTCTATAAGCTATGGGACGTGTGTGTATTGCACACCCCTCTGAGCCTCAGTTTTGTCATATACAATATGAGTGTAATAATGTCCCCTTTATAGGAATATTGGACTTCCCTTGTGGCTCAGATGGTAAAAAAATCCACCTGCAATGCAGGAGACCTGGGTTCGATCCCTGGGTTGGAAAGATCCCCTGGAGAAGAGAACGGCTACCCACTCTAGTATTCTGGCCTGGAGAATTCTGGTCTACAGCCCATGGATTTGCAAAGAGTCAGACCTAATTCAGCAACTTTCACTTTCACTTTATAGGAATATAATGAAATTAAGTAACGTGGAAGAATGTCTGATGTATTATAAGTCTTCAACGACAAGTTTTTGAAGACATGCATTACCATTGTGGTGAATAAAACTTGGCTTTTCCAAGTCCTTCTTATCTGTGAGATCAATGGGTGCTGCAAAAAATTGTGTTCAGTGAGGAAACTTAGGCATCCACAGCTTAAAGCCCATAATTGGGAGTATTTCCTCCTCCAGCTGCCCCAACCCAATGCCAGTCATGAAAGCTTGTAAGGAGTCAAAAATGTCTGATTCTCTCTAATTCTGATTCATACTCCATGTCCCTGAACGATGTGTAGGCATTCCTGTGACTAGTTCCCTAAGCAGAATTTTCTAAACCAGAAGTGTTAGTTGCTCAGCTGTGTCCAGTTCTTTGGGACCCCAGGGACTGTAGCCCACCAGGCTCCTCTGTCCATGGGATTTCCTGGCAAGAATACTGGAATGGGTTGCCATTCCGTTCTCCAGGGGAACTTCTCAACCCAGGGATTGAATGCAGGTCTCCTGCATTGCAAGCAGATTCTTCACCATCTGAACCACCAGGGAAGCCCTGTGAGCTAGTGTCCCCTGGGCAAAATTTTCTCTGGAGCATTTTTTATTTCCTTTGGGGAAGGGGGTGCCACAGTTTTGCTTTGTTCCAGCCTAAATGTGCATGTCCTTGTATTGGGGGTAGCACCTTCTTCACTCTGCTGCAGGCTCCTCGCCCCCCGTGTCTCAGACCGGGTTTGCCTGATGTAGGGTGTCCCTCACTGCTGACTCCTGAGATCGTGACCCTGCTTCTACATTCTGCCCACATACAGTCTGGGTGATACAGGAGCCTGCTCCTATGGGTTGCAGAGCCAAGAGAGTTTCCAACTAGCGTCCTTGCCCCAAGTCACTCTCCTTTTACTTCTCCCTCCTCACTGAAAGTGACTGATCCTTCAGAAGTGTTTTTGTGGCTTATACAAATTTTCTACTTAAAATCCTTCTCAAGCTGTTCATCAGCCACAGTTCAGTCTCCTCATCCACCCTCAAGCTCTACTATTATACTATTTTCCATTTTCAAATATGCTCTCAACATGCATAGTTGCATGCTTTGGCAAATCGTCTTTCTTCTGATTGGAATGCCTTTCTCAGACTTTTCCAGTGGACACATCTCCCTGAAGACACAATCATAAACATTGCAGTGCTTCTCAATCAAGAGACTGAGAAGCCAATGAGCCCGTCCTCCGAGTTCTCAGGAGTCCTTGCTCCCTGGTAGGGCTGTTTTTACTCTGCATCCTCTCTACGCAATACCTTCCTTGAGAGGAGATACTTCTGCAGCCTTCTGTAGCAAAGGGCCTGGAACCCATGGTGCTCAGGCAGACAGAGCAAATGTCCATCCGCTTTCCACTCTCCCTCCCCTCCTTCCTAACAGAGTCCAATTTTGCTCAAAAACTGGATATGAGCTCTACTATCATTGTGGCCAGTTAATGTTCTGGCTAAAGAATTATGGACAGAAAACATTTGTCAAGTGAAAGTGAAGTCACTCAGTCATGTCTGACTCTTTGCAACCCCATGGACTGTAGCTTAACCAGGCTCCTCCCTCCATGGGATTCTCCGGGCAGGAGTACTGGAGTGAGTTGCCATTTCCTTCTCCAGGGGATCTTCCCAACCCAGGGATCAAATCCGGGGTCTCCCACATTCCAGGCAGACGCTTTAACCTCTGAGCCACCAGGGAAGCCCTGTCAAGTAATAAGGCAAAATCTTCCAAGGAAAGTAGTAGTACTAGTTTAGTCGCTAAGCTGTGTCCGACTCTTTGGGACCCCACAAACTAGCCTGCCAGGCTCCTCTGTCCATTGGATTATCCAGGCAAGAACACTGGAGCAGGTTGCCATTTTCTTCTCCAGGGGATCTTCCTGACTCAAGAACCAAACCCGGTCTCCTCCACTGCAGGCAGATTATCAGCTGAGTTAGGAGGGAAGCCCTCTTACGAAGGAGCCGTCTGTATTGTGGTTTGCAGTGCAAGTTTGCTTGCTTGGCAAGGCGCAAGGAACCTGCAGTCACAGGACAGAACTAGGGCCAGAAAAGCAAGGGGTAGGGTCCCCCAGACTCCTGAGGAGTTCCAATAGGCTTAGACACTGACCTTCAAATTTCTTATTATTTGATAAAATATTTAACTATTTGTCTAAAAGAGTAATAGTTGAGATTTCAGTTACTTGCAGCCAAATATTTTCCCCACTGATCTTAATTCAATGGGCAGTACCTTTTATTGAAGAAATGATTTATTTGATTACTCATTCAACAAATATTTATTGTGTATATGTCATTCTTGGGGTTCTAAATAAGACCAAGTTCCCTTCTTCATGGAGTTGATATACAAGTTGGGGGTGCACTATGGCTATTACACAGTAATGGGTGGATGAATGGGTGGCTGGATGGGTAAATACTGATATATTTTCTAACTTAATAAAAAAAAAGGTGCATCTTATAATTTGTGTCAGCAAAGCAAATGACTTCACCAAGCAATGAACCCCCAAATCATCAAACCACATTTTCAAACAAAGAAGTTTCAAAAGAAGAAGCTTTTGACTTAAATAAGGGATTTCTAAAACAGACAAATATTGTTTCCCAAGTCTCAACTTCATCTCTTCCAACAGGGAGTATAATGATATAGATGTGAAGGAGAGGAAGGGTGATGGGAATGGAATTACCCACAAATTTAAATTTGAAAAGAAAAATGTATTGAGACTTCAGGGCTACGTGATATCTTTTGATTGCTGTTCTCAGTGAGATACTGTACAGTTGGATGTAATGCCAATATATTTCCCAAACAGAGCTCTGAAAAAAATTAGAGGAAAACAGACCAAATTAGCATTTTATGATTATGTCCAAGAGTGAGAAAAGTTATGCTATTATGGCTTCCTGGAATAAATTAAAAGTGTTTATTGAGTTTTAAGAAGATTTGGTTTCAAAATAACTTTGAATTCATGGGAAAGTTGGGAAATAGACAGTTTTGTACAGGCAGGAAAATTGCTTTTGGTTAATCAATAGTACGAGTAAGCTGAAGGGAATTTCTCAAACTTTTAATGACTTTTTCAAGAAAAGATCTAGATAAACTCAACACATTTGAAACAATTGGTTATACATGGTGGTAGTCAAGTCACAATTACTCAAATAAATTTAAATCCCAACTCTATCACACTGAGTTATCTTTCATAATTCTTTGAATTTCAGATTGTTATTTCTGTTCAGTCACCCAGTCTTGTCTGACTCTTTGTGACCCCGTGGGCTGCAGCATGCTAGGCCTCCCTGCCCCTCACCATCTCCCGAAGTTTGCCCAACTTCATGTTCATTGCATCATGATGCCATCCAGCCATCTCATCCTCTGACCTGCTTTTCTGCTTCTGCCCTCAATCTTTCCCAGCATCAGGGACTTTTCCAATGAGTCAGCTGTTTGCATCTGATGACCAAAATACTGGAGTTTCAGCTTCCTCATCAGTCCTTCCAATGAGTGTTCAGGGTTGATTTTCCTTAAGATTGACTAGTTTGATCTTGTTGTTCAAGGGATTCTCAGGAGTCCTTCCAGCACCACAGTTCGAAGACATCAATTCTTCAGTGCTCTGCCTTCTATATGGTCGAACTCTCACAACCATAGGTGAATTACAGGTTACTGATTTGCAAAATGAAGTGAATATTAGCATAATAGATTTTTGTGAAGGTTTATAGAGTTTACCTATACAAAATACTTAGCAGACAGTAGTATTTTATAAGGACCCCAAAACTACTACTTTATCCCATTTATCTTTCTTTTCTTTACCTCTGTAATTCTACCACCAGAACTGTTGATGTAAATAGAGAATGTTTTCTGTCAAACATACCTTTTTTCCATTTGTATAGATGTAACACACTGTATTACATATGTAAGATCTTATCTACATGGGTTTGATTACAGAAATTTATATTCTCTAAATTAAAAAAAGAAATACAATAAAAAATGTTTTCATCAGTCTGCTTCCCTAAAAATCAATTTTATCTTCATAAACTTCACATACACACACACACTCTAAAGCATCCATGGCATTTCCTCCCTTTTCAGATAATTATTGTGACAAAAAGAAAGCTTTTTTTTTCCCCTGTTTGACTATGCGACTTTGATTTCTGATCATATTTTGCCCTGGATGGTGACTTACTGACATTGCACTGAAAACATGAAAGCTCATTCTGCTCTGACTTCTGCTGTGTGATCAGAAATCCATTTCTAAAGACTGCTGCCAGCTTTCCAGGCTCACTTTCCCCTTTGCCCTTTGCCCCATATCTGGGAAAATTGATAACCAACATCTGCGTCCTTCATCACTTGACCGATGGACATTTCAAACAATAGAAGTACCAGCCTCGGAGGGTACCTCAACTCCAGGTCCAGTCCGATCAACAATAAAATCCCAGAGCCGGGCTCCTCTCCCCTTGCCCTTGTTTTACTCTTGTCCTTCCCTTTTCTCTGTTTACTATGTGAACAGTAATCTTTATTTCACAACCACTGGGGCCATTGTGTCATTTATCCCACTGCCATAAAGCCCTGGGGCAGTGGGTTGCCCAGTGAACTGCAGGTGATGGTAAGCGCCCCTCCCACCTTGCCAATAAACATTCTGGTGTTCATGCTTTCAGGTGTTAATTTAATTAACCACTAAGCATCTATTCATTCCTCCCGACACAGGGTTTTTTCACACGCTGTTGCCAATATTCTGCCACATGAGAACCTTGCCTCCCATGACTCTTTTTTCAGATGAACTTGACGTTCTTGATGGAAAATGTACTTGACTTCACCAGTCCAGATCAAATTTCTTTGAAGAAGTGCTCATGAAGTTCTTTTACACTGAGATTACAGTAAGATAAATTGTAACTATGTCTTAGTGGGGGCATGTGATTATTTTTCCCTCCAACATTTGATTATCAGCTCCTGACAGTAGGGGACCCCTCTCATCATGTTTACCATCATCATCTCATCGTTTACCAGCATCCGACATAGTACTCGGTATGTGGACAAATGAGCAAATCCTTTTTTTTTTTTTTTTTTAATTTTAAAATCTTTAATTCTTACATGCATTCCCAAACATGAACCCCCCTCCCACCTCCCTCCCCATAACATCTCTCTGGGTCATCCCCATGCACCAGCCCCAAGCATGCTGTATCCTGCATCAGACATAGACTGGCGATTCGATTCTTACATGATAGTATACATGTTACAATGCCGTTCTCCCAAATCATCCCACCCTCTCCCTCTCCCTCTGAGTCCAAAAGTCCATTATACACATCTGTGTCTTTTTTCCTGTCTTGCATACAGGGTCATCATTGCCATCTTTCTAAATTCCATACATATGTGTTAGTATACTGTATTGGTGTTTTTCTTTCTGGCTTACTTCACTCTGTATAATCGGCTCCAGTTTCATCCATCTCCTCAGAACTGATTCAAATGAATTCTTTTTAACGGCTGAGTAATACTCCATTGTGTATATGTACCACAGCTTTCTTATCCATTCATCTGCTGATGGACATCTAGGTTGTTTCCATGTCCTGGCTATTATAAACAGTGCTGCGATGAACATTGGGGTACATGTGTCTCTTTCAATTCTGGTTTCCTCGGTGTGTATGCCCAGTAGTGGGATTGCTGGGTCATAAGGTAGTTCTATTTGCAATTTTTAAAGGAATCTCCACACTGTCCTCCATAGTGGCTGTACTAGTTTGCATTCCCACCAACAGTGTAGGAGGGTTCCCTTTTCTCCACACCCTCTCCAGCATTTATTGCTTGCAGATTTTTGGATCGCAGCCATTCTGACTGGTGTGAAGTGGTACCTTTTTGTGGTTTTGATTTGCATTTCTCTAATAATGAGTGATGTTGAGCATCTTTTCATGTGTTTGTTAGCCATCCGTAGGTCTTCTTTGGAGAAATGTCTATTTAGTTCTTTGGCCCATTTTTTGATTGGGTCATTTATTTTTCTGGAATTGAGCTGCATAAGCTGCTTGTATATTTTTGAGATAGTTGTTTGTCAGTTGCTTCATTTGCTATTATTTTCTCCCATTCAGAAGGCTGTCTTTTCACCTTGCTTATATTTTCCTTTGTTGTGCAGAAGCTTTTAATTTTAATTAGATCCCATTTGTTTATTTTTGCTTTTATTTCCAGAATTCTGGGAGGTGAATCATAGAGGATCCTGCTGTGATTTATGTCGGAGAGTGTTTTGCCTATGTTCTCCTCTAGGAGTTTTATAGTTTCTGGTCTTACATTTAGATCTTTAATCCATTTTGAGTTTATTTTTGTGTGCGGTGTTAGAAAGTGATCTAGTTTCATTCTTTTACAAGTGGTTAACCAGTTTTCCCAGCACCACTTGTTAAAGAGATTGTCTTTACTCCATTGTATATTCTTGCCTCCTTTGTCAAAGATAAGGTGTCCATATGTGTGTGGATTTATCTCTGAGCTTTCTATTTTGTTCCATTGATCTATATTTCTGTCTTTGTGCCAGTACCATACTGTTTTGATGACTGTGGCTTTGTAGTAGAGCCTGAAGTCAGGCAAGTTGATTCCTCCAGTTCCATTCTTATTTCTCAAGGTTGCTTTGGCAATTCGAGGTTTTTTGTATTTCCATACAAATCTTGAAATTATTTGTTCTAGTTCTGTGAAAAATATGGCTGGTAGCTTTATAGGGATTGCATTTAATTTGTAAATTGCTTTGGGTAGTATACTCATTTTCACTATATTGATTCTTCCAATCCATGAACATGGTATATTCCTCCATCTATTAGTGTCCTCTTTGATTTCTTTCATCAGTGTTTTATAGTTTTCTATATATAGGTCTTTAGTTTCTTTAGGTAGATATATTCCTAAGTATTTTATTCTTTTCTTTGCAATGGTGAATGGAATTGTTTCCTTCTTTTTCTACTTTCTCATTATTAGTGTATAGGAATGCAAGGGATTTCTGTGTGTTGACTTTATATCCTGCAACTTTACTGTATTCATTGATTAGCTCTAGTAATTTTCTGGTGGAGTCTCTAGGGTTTTCTATGTAGAGGATCATGTCATCTGCAAACAGTGAAAGTTTTACTTCTTCTTTTCCAATTTGGATTCCTTTTATTTCTTTTTCTGCTCTGATTGCTGTGGCCAAAACTTCCAGAACTATGTTGAATAGTAGCGGTGAAAGTGGGCACCCTTGTCTTGTTCCTGACTTTAGAGGAAACGCTTTCAATTTTTCACCATTGAGGATAATGTTTGCTGTGGGTTTGTCATATATAGCTTTTATTATGTTGAGGTATGTTCCTTCTATTCCTGCTTTCTGGAGAGTTTTTATCATAAATGGATGTTGAATTTTGTCAAAGGCCTTCTCTGCATCTATTGAGATAATCATAATGTTTTTATTTTTCAGTTTGTTAATGTGGTGAATTACATTGATTGATTTGCAGATATTGAAGAATCCTTGCATCCCTGGGATAAAGCCCACTTGGTCATGGTGTATGATCTTTTTAATGTGTTGTTGGATTCTGATTGCTAGAATTTTGTTGAGGATTTTTGCATCTATGTTCATCAGTGATATTGGCCTGTAGTTTTCTTTTTTTGGTGGCATCTTTGTCAGGTTTTGGTATTAGGGTGATGGTGGCCTCATAGAATGAGTTTGGAAGTTTACCTTCCTCTGCAATTTTCTAGAAGAGTTTCAGTAGGATAGGTGTTAGCTCTTCTCGAAATTTTTGGTAGAATTCAGCTGTGAAGCCGTCTGTTCCTGTTAGACCTAATTGATATCTATAGGACATTTCACCCCAAAACAATGAATTTCACCTTTTTTTCAAGTGCTCATGGAACCTTCTCCAGGATAGATCACATCCTGGGCCATAAATCTAAACTTGATAAATTCAAAAAAATCGAAATCATTCCAAGCATCTTTTCTGACCATAATGCATTAAGATTAGATCTCAATTACAGGAGAAAAACTATTAAAAATTCCAACATATTGAGGTTGAACAACACACTTCTGAATAACCAACAAATCACAGAAGAAATCAAAAAAGAAATCAAAATATGCATAGAAACTAATGAAAATGAAAACACAACAACCCAAAACCTGTGGGACACTATAAAAGCAGTGCTAAGAGGAAAGTTCATAGCAATACAGGCATACCTCAAGAAACAAGAAAAAAGCCAAATAAATAACCTAACTCTACAACTAAAGCAACTAGGAAAGGAAGAATTGGAGAACCCCAGAGTTAGTAGAAGGAAAGAAATCTTAAAAATTAGGGCAGAAATAGATGCAAAAGAAACAAAAGAGACCATAGCAAAAATCAACAAAGCCAAAAGCTGGTTCCTTGAAAGGATAAATAAAATTGACAAACCATTAGCCAGACTCATCAAGAAGCAAAGAGAGAAAAATCAAATCAATAAAATTAGAAATGAAAATGGAGAGATCACAACAGACAACACAGAAATACAAAGGATCATAAGAGAATACTATCAGCAGTTGTATGCTAATAAAATGGACAACGTGGAAGAAATGGACAAATTCTTAGAAAAGTACAATTTTCCAAAACTGAACCAGAAAGAAATAGAAAATCTTAACAGACCCATCACAAGCATGGAAATTGAAACTGTAATCAGAAATCTTTGAGCAAATCCTTTTTAAAGCATTTTAAATTTATTATTTTTTTTTAGCTGCACTGGATCTTTGCTGCTATGTATGGGCTTTCTCTAGTTGTGGTGTGTTGTGGTGCATGGGCTTCTCATTGCATTGGTTTCTTTTGTTGTGGAGCACTGGCTCTGGGGTGTGCAGGCTTCAGTAGTTGCAGCTCGAGTGCTTTAGAGCCTGTGCTTAGTGGTCCGAAAGCATGTAGGATCTTCCAGACCAGGGTTTGAACCTGGCAGGTGGATTCTTAACCATTGGACCACCAGGGAAGTCCATACTTTTTGCATTAAGACTCAGAATACATCAATGTCTTGGCTAGACATTGTCCCTGTCCTCTGTGTGTGTGTTGGGGTACGTTACATGTACCTCCACACACACACACAATAAATCACAATGAATTTAATATTGCTCACCCTTTTGCACAGAGCTCATACACTTTCATCAGATGAGTTTCAGATTGCCCTAGGAACTTAGGAAAGAAAAATATCAGAGATAATTTTTAAAATTTTGTGTTTCAGAGGCAGATAACTGATGTGACTCTGTATTTAGCTATTTACAGGTTGGGTGATTTGGAGCAAATCACTTAACCTTGGTGAGAACTAATTTCTCATCCATAAAACAGCAAATATAAAACGACATTGCAGTGTTGTGAGGAGGACCCAAAATTATACGTGTAAAGCACTTGCTAATAAAACCTATGAAACATGTTTTTAATAAAGTGTGCTTGTTTTAATTAAAGTGTGCTTCATTGGGTTAACTTGAATAGCAGCCCTGAGCCACTAAAGAGGACTTTGATAAGCAGGCTCTAAGGGGTTGTATCGAATCAAAAGATTCACCTTCTTGGAACTCAGGCTCCCCTTCAGACATCCTTTTAACTTACATGTGAAACTTCTTAAAGCTCTGTCCTCTTTCATGAACATACAAACTTCATCTCTTTACTAATGTTATTTGAAATTTACTGCTGCTGCTGCTAAGTCACCTCAGAGATGTCTGAATCTTTGTGACCCCATGGACTATAGCCCACCAGGCTCCTCTGTCCACGGGATTCTCCAGGCAGTAATACTGGAGTGGGTTGCCATTTCCTCCTCCAGGGGATCTTCCCAACCCAGGGATAGAACCCGTGTCTCTTATGTCTCCTGCATTGGCAGGCAGGTTCTCCACCACTAGTGCCTCCTGGGAAGCCCGAATCAAGTCAAATGTTCAAGTCATGCAGGCACTCTTCAGAAATTCTGGTAAGTTGGCCCCTGCGGTCTGCACATGCCTCTCTTCCACACTCTGAATTACTGCACTGAACTGAAGGTGCTTTCCATAATGATTGCCTGAAGGTGCCCATGAGTGGAGAGAGGACCCAACAGAGCGCTGATGGCATTTTCAAGCAGGCTGTGTGGGCACCAGTGAGAACATCCCCCAAACAGTCACTCCGCACTCACCTTCCACCCTTCTGTCCTCACAATTCCCAAGCTTAGATCCCGTGGGCCTTCCCTTGGTTCCACATCCCTGTCACCAGCCATCTATGAGCTCCAGGCTGACCTCAAACCTCCTACGCCTTTCTGAAGACCCAACAGAGCTGCACTGTCTTCCAGCGATGGTCTGGTAAGCGCCACTGGGGACTGGGGACTGGGAGCTGGGGAGCGTGTGACTTTGCCCTGGACCTATGTCTCAGAATCACCTCGGAATGTTCGGTTTTGCTGTGAGTACAACCGCATGTGATTTGGAAGCCAGAAGACGCAGCCGCCACGGTTCTGCCTGTGGGGTCGTCGAGGGGCCTGGGGCTACAGCATCTCTGCTCATCCTTGCTCACCCACAGGTTCACCTTGTTGGGGTGGGTAGAGCCCAGGCTTCCACCTCCTTCTTTCCCTCCTGCCCCTTCCCCTCCAGCTTCTCTGGAGGCTGAGCAGGCCTCCTACACATTGGGAAGAAGGGTTCTGAGGCTCAAGATTGGAAACCGCTGCTGCTCTGTGGCTTGAAATCTCTCACAGACACCTTTGGGAAGCTGGTCAAGGCAGTGGTCCATCTCCCCAGGCACGTGTCCATACAATACCCACAAACACGAGGGTTACTTTTGGCAATATTCTGACTCGGCCTCTTCTTCTGCAGTTATGCTATTAGACTCTGGTGCCTCTCACCTGAGCTACTGTAAAAGCATCCAAACCAGGCTCCTTGTCGGTGTGTTTGCAGGTCTGTCTGCCTCCTCTCCATCCTGTGCCTCAGATAGCGCCCCACTTAGTATCAATTCCTGGGTCAGGAAGATCCGCTGGAGAAGGGATAGGCTACCCACCCCAGTAATCTTGGGCTTCCCTGGTGGCTCAGCTGATAAAGAATCTGCCTGCACTGCAGGAGACCTGGGTTCAATCCCTGGATTAGGAAGATCCCCTGAAGAAGGGAAAGGCTACCCACTCCAGTATTCTGGCCTGGAGAATTCCATGGACTGTGAAGCCCATGGGGTTGCCAAAAGTTGGATACGACTGAGCAACTTTCACTTTCCCTTTAATATTCTTTAAATGAGCCCTAGTCATGCCTATCAAGTTCCATAAGCTTTGATACACCTTATTATATACTCGGTACAGGAAGATCCCCTGGAGGAGGGCATGGCAACCCACTCCAGGACTCTTGCCTGAGAAACCCTTCTGAAAGAGGAGCCTGGCGGGCTACAGTCCATGGGGTCGCAAAAAGTCAGATATGACTTAGCATGTGAGTCAGAGTCACAAGACTTAGCTAAGAGTTGGATAAAACTAAACAACAATGATGCCACAATTCTTGAGGTTCATGATCTGTCGCAACCTTTATTTCCAGCCTCTGCTCTAAGCACACTTTTCTAGCGAACCTTCTGTATCAAACTGAATCCAGTGTGGCTTTTGTCTAGGATAGCTCTGTGTCCATATTTCTCCATGACCTAAGCTTACTTGTTCTTTGACGACAGATACAGATGACTCCTTTAAGTAAACTCACCCAGTGCATAAGGCCAGACCCCGTTTCTCTGACAATTCATGGTATTTTATCATTTCTTAGTTGTATTGCTATTATACATTGCCTTTTTAAGTAATTGTTATTGGAATATAGATGCTTTACAATGTTGTGTTAGTTTCTACTATACAGCAAAATTGGAGAAGGAAATGGCAACCCACTCCAGTGTTCTTGCCCGGAGAATCCCAGGGACAGAGGAGCCTGGTGGGCTGCCGTCTATGGCGTTGCACAGAGTCGGACATGACTGAAGTGACTTAGCAGCGGCAGCAGCATACAGCAAAATGAATCAGCCATACATATACATATACACCCTCTCTTTTGGACTTCCCTCGTGTTCAGGTCATACACAGTGCATTAAGTTGAGTGCCCTGTGCTATGCAGTATATATTGTATTTGTATATTGTGTTTATTAGACTATGACTGCCTTGAAATCAGGGCTTTATGGCACTCAGCTCAGTCCTTGGCACTCCACAGCTGTTAGCTGAATACATGAAATTATGTAGTATCATTTCTCCAGCTGGTTGTTACCATAGGGCTCAGTGCATCTGTTATCTTAGGGAAAATGAAGCCATTTTTGTCTTATTTCACTTTGGTGTTTTTGAAAACAATACCAGTATCCCCCTGGACAATAAAACCCAACATCTTCTGTATACTAAACCCAACACGCTCTATACAACAGAACCTAAATGACCTTAGTGTGTTGTGCTGTGTTAGTCGCTCAGCCATGTCCAACTCTTTGTGACCCCGCAGACTGTAGCCCACCAGGCTCCTCTATCCATGGAGTTCTCCTTGGCAAGAATGCTGGAGTGAGTTGCCATTTCCTTCTCCAGAGGATCTACCCTCTCCTGGGGACCTACCCAAATGACCTTAGGCTATAGTCAATTTGATGTCCATAGACCATTGTTGCTTTTACTAAGTAAAAGGAGACTAGGTTAAGCACAAAGTCTTAATGAGCCAGTCATTTGTTGAGCTATATCACCTTGAGACGTTTCAGAGGACTAGTGGCAAGGGCAAGCGTCAGCTATCTATCACCTTCATACGGCATGACTTCTGGAACATGCTGTCCTCTCACTTACTCTCCTCCATCCTTTGAGTCCTAGTCAAGTTCCACCTCCTCCAAGAATCATTCCCTGTTGAAGACAGATACAAATAGTTGAGGCTGTCCTTCAAATATCAAAGTACATGATCAATGTTTTTCATTTTTTACTTGCTACCATTTTGTAGCAAATAATATCTGTCAGTTACTCATTCCACTAATTATTATGGAGAAATGATTATGTGCCAAGGACTTGAAGACTAGTGGAAGGAGCAAATGAGTGATCATATTTACTAAGCATTGTGCCAAATGTTACAAAAGAATGTGCACAGAAAAGTACAGGGTTGAAGAAGCAGGTGCTACCTGTCTTAGAGTGAGAGATCAGAGATGAATTTGCTTTACCAAATTTACTATAATTACTTGAATAAATGCCTTAATGTCAAAATAATATAAGGATGTCATTTTTGGTAATTTTAAGTTTACATCATGAGTACACTTTAGTTCTATTTAGATCAAACTTAGTCATTGATATATTATTTGCCCTTCTAGTAACTAACACAGTACATGACAAATAATAATGGTCTGGAATGAGAAGCTGACGTCAGAAAATTCCACTGTGGAGATATGAATTCCACTGTGGAGATATTATAATGTATATACAATTACATATATATAATTTATACATCTGTATATTTATGTTATATATAATTATGATGTAATTAGTCATATATAATATATGTAAATCATATATATTATATATAAATTATATATGTATAATTTTCCTATAACTAAGGAATACAATAAAATTCAAAGAAAATGAATGTGTTATCATCAGAAAACACATGACATCATCTGTTATCATCAGAGACACAGCTCAATGGAGGAAAAATTGTTGAAATTTTGCCCTCACCTTTCTTTCAGTAAATCCTTCTGTTCTACATTAATGTGCCTTTTCTCAATCTGTTCTCATTCTTGTACTTTAACCATTCTTTAAGGTTTTATGTCCCTTTCACGTCTAAACTATTCTCAAAAAATATCCTGGTATGTGTCATGTTTCAGGAGAGTGGAGATATTTTATGTATTATATTTGACCTTGGGAAAATGCGTGAGGTGAAATGCAAGAGACAGTTGGGAAAGTATTTGGAGGGATCAACAGACATTCGGTTTCCTTGAAGATATACCCAGAGAGGATAATTCCTATGTATAATCAATCCTGTGAGAACGTTTCTGTGGGTTGAATTGTTCTCTGAAAAGAGATGTTCAAGCTCTAACCCCTGGCACATGTCAATGTGAACTTGTTTAGAAATAAATGTCTTTGCAGATGCAGCCAGTTAAGATGAGGTCATACTAGAGTAGGTTGGACCCTAAATCCAGTGTGATTGGTGTCTTTAGAAGAAGAGAGAAGATACACAGACATGGTGAGAGGTCACATGAGGATAGAGGCAGGGACTGGAGTGACATGTGCACAAGCCTTGATTTGAGGCATCTGGCTTCCAAAACTGTGAGACAATAAGTGTTTATTGTTTTAAGCCATCTAGTCTCTGGTAATTTGTTGCAGCAGCTCAAAGAAACTGATACAAATATCAACTGTCAAGTATAAACTATAAACTTGACCTGCTCGATCCCAGTTAACCGAAAAGAGCCCTCGCCATCACCTCACTGTGAGCTCTGACAGCTGGTGTCAAAATGGTTTCAGCATCTGGGCATGCTGAAAATTACAGTTTCATGCCCTCAGCACACTGACCTCCTGAATAATCCTTTTCAAAAGAAATTCATTCACTCTTTGGTTCATTCATTTGACCAATATTTGCTGAGTGCATACTTTATACTAGCACTGTTCTAAGCACTGAAAATAAATCAGTGAACAAGGAAGAAGGAATATCCCTCTGGGATGAGGTTTACATCACAGAGGTAGTTGATAAAGAATTTTGATATTTAGGAATCATCAAATTTGATAGCTCAAGTGCTTTGGCCAGTTTATTTTTTGTTCAATTATGATGTGGAATATTAATCAGATAATTTGACAAATGTTATGATACTTTATGAAAAGGTTTGATCTACCTGTGTAGAGTGGGATAGATGTCCACTGGTTCTGGGGAAAAAAAGGAAGGAAAACTCTAAAAAGCATTGAAAGCATCATATGGCAGAAGAAGAATATTCAGGAAATATCCTGTGAATGCTTTCTGGGAATTTCCCCTGCTCTTTCCCAAAAGATTGAAAATTGTTTAATGGGGGTGACAGAGAATGAAATGGTTAGATGGCATCACCAATTTAATGGACATGAGTTTGAGCAAGCCCCAGGAGAGAGTGAAGGACAGGAAAGCCTAGTGTGCTGCAGTCCATGGTGTCTCAAAGAGTCGGATACAACTCAGCAACTGAACAACAACCAACAAAATGCTCTTTCTGGCCAAACACCTGTCAAATTTCCTATTTTCACTTGATCTTAATTAGAAGCAAGAATTAATACACTTAATTAATTGCACATCTTCTCTCCTTAATTCCTCTGTTGCTTATTTCTCCACTAGATAACCTGCAAATAGAATTTTGAATTGGATCACCTCCTCTGAGGCCCCTTCAGTCCTGGCCTGGCCTGTCTTAGCAAAGCCCATCTTGGCCTAGGAAATGACAGCTGAAGGACAGAAGCCCCAGAAGGGAAGCCCTGCCATACACTGACCTGGGGACCTAGAGGCCCCTGGATGCACTGCTATGCATTCTTCCATTTTTGCTTTTAAAGATGAGAATGCTAAAGCTGAATGTCTGGAAGAAGATGAAAATCTCACCTAAAGCCACACATCTGGTGTGAAGGAGATAATGGTTCAAGTCTAGATTTTCTGGCCCTGAGGTCTGTTCTTTCATTTCTAAAACATAAAAATAAGTGGACCAATCTCTGGAGCAACAAGAAGGGTTGTCCCTCCACAGTCAAATATTAGGGACAGAACCCCCTAAAACACAGAGAACAGCATCAGGCCAAGTCGAGGAGACGAGTTCACAACCAAGGAAGTACAGCTGGGCAAACACTGGAATTTGAGTAAGATCACCAAACATTTATCAGTAGAAGGCGTGTGGATCTTTTTGAGTTCATAGCTTTCATGGCTATTAATACAACCACAATTCTGGAGACCTCATTGTCTATTGTAGTTTTATGCTTTTTTTTTTAATTGTAGCTGACTTACAATATTATATTAGTCTCAGGTGTGCAACATCTGATATTTTTATAGGCTATGTGCTATAAAATAATTATAAAATATTGGCTGCTATTATATCCTATGCTGTATATATTACATCCTTAACTTCTCTATTTTATACCTAGCTGTTTGTACCTGTTAATCCCCTTCACCTCTTTTGTCCTCCCCACACACCTCTGCTCTCTGGGTACCACTAATCCTTTCCCTGTATCTGTGAGTCTGTTCCTATTTCATTATATTTGTTTGCTTTATATTTAGATTCCACATATGAATGAAACCATATATTTGTCTTCCTTGTCTGACTTGTTTCACTGAGCACAATACCCTCCAGGTCCATCCATGTTGCAAATCACAAAATTCCAATGTTTTATTTTCTCCTGTATTTTGTACTAGCCGCTAGGCTGTATTATTTGCTTGGAGAGGCAAGCCTGTATCTAATAAAAGGACAGACTAAACTTTTACATTCACTTTTGGGCATTTGGGCCACAGTGAAAACAATGAAGAGCATTTCGAACAGTAAAACCCTTCAGAGCTGCACACGTATTTATTCTAGGCTGAGTCATATCTCAAGAGGGCAGCATGGTGAGACCTGAAAACCATTGCTGCTGAAGCAGTGAGTTCTCATGGTTGCATTCACATTAAACCCAAGCAGTTAAGGGCAGACTGCCTCTGTTGGTTTGTGCCACCAATGCCTTTTAAAGCCCTTGGCACCTAGAGGAGGCTTAGCAAATACTCATGATGTTCCTAATCACTACTGATTCTTCATCCATCAGAAATAGGTCACTGAGGCTGCAAATATGTGAAAGGATGAGATCTGGTGGACAAGTCTTTAACACTATTATATTAAACTTGTCAAGTTTTTCATGATTCTTTTTTATAGCAATTATTAGAAATACAAGTGAGGGTCAAGTTTTTGAGTGTCTGCTACTTATTAATGTCTTGTTAGAGATCACGTTTGCTCCCGAAAGTAGTTAACACGTATACACCCTTAGCAGTTCTCCTTCAGTTTCCTTCAGGTCTCCCATCAGCTGGTTCAAACACCAGGCTGCTGGTCAGTAGCACAGATAGGTCAGTGAAAGCTCCCGTGGCTTCTCCTCCAAATACTTAGAGGCTGAACTCCCACAGCCGAGGAGAAGCTGAGATAGCATGGACTGAGCCGGCTCAGTGGCTTCTCTGTGAAAACACTGATGCTCATAAACAAGACAAGGACAATGATAATGGTAACTTTTATTCAGTCTCATTTGCATGAAATATATCCTGGCAAAGTTTATGACAGTTTCTGGCAGGCAGTGGGAAATGCACCTTTGCAATTGCTCTTTGGTTAATTAAAATTATTCCTTCATCTTCTCTAAACAGCTTCAAGGGGTCGCTTAGGGGAGCAGAGGGACCAGTCTAGTTCCATTTCACATAGGATTGTTCTGACTTCCATTAGGCCATGTGGATACTGTATGCTAACCATCCCTAGGGATGTTCAAAATCGAGGAAGAAAAATACATGGAGAAAGTAGTTTAGGAAATGAGATTTATGGTTTTAAATCCACACACTATTAAAATTATAAAAGACAAAACACATATGAAACTAATTAATGTTAACCCATTTCAAAAGCAGGCCTGTATTAATAAATGCCAGGAACATCACACACTTCCTTTGGTTTCATAGTACAATGAGATATTAGTGCTGACGGAACCTCGGAAGGTTGTTTAGCACAGAACATCTCAGGATTATTAGAAGGATAACATGTGATCAAAACTCCATATGTGTGGAGGCTGCATTAATTTCAATTGATGCAAGTTGTGAAGAACCATTTGCTAATCAAAAGATAGAAATTTGACATTAATAAGAATAAAATTTATTTTATTTGTAAGAATGAGATTTTACTTATAATTTTGCCACTTATTATTTAGTGGCTTATCATTTTTGAGCAAACAGTAAGTTAAGTCATAGTTAGCATTCAAATATTTTCAAAAATTGTAGGCTGCCTTTGATGAGAGTTTTTAAATTATGACTCTTAGGGTTGATAAACAAGGTCCTACCATATACCTTAGGGAACTACATTTAATATGCTATGATAAACCATGATGGAAAAGAGTACAAATATATATATATATATATACACATATGTATAACTGAATCACTTTGCTGTACAGCAGAAACTAACACGACGTTATAAGTCAACTTCAATAAAACTTAAAAAAAAAACGACTCATTATTCATCAGTTCCTCTAGACACACTGAGCACCCTCCACGTGCCAGATGATCCACTAGGAGAAAGTCATTTTGTTGTTGTTGAAGCCGATCACTCTTTTTTTGTTGTTTAAATTAGAGGATAATTACTTTGCAATATTGTGATGGTTTTTGCCACATGTCAACACGAATCGACATTAGGTAAAATGTGTCTCCTCCTTCTTGAATTCCCTCCTTCCACCGCTCTCCTCCTTTTACCCCTTCAGGTTGTCACAGAGTCTTGGCTTTGGGTTCCCTGCATCATACATTGAACCCTCACTGGCTATCTATTTTACATATGGCTATGTATGTGTTTCAGTGCTATTCTCTCAAATCATCCCACCCTCTCTTTCCCCAACTGTGTCCAAAAGTCTGTTCTTTATGTCTGTGTCTCCTTTGTTTGTCTTTTTTTTTAAATAAATTTGTTTATTTTAATTGGAAGTTAATTACTTTACAATATTGTATTGGTTTTGCCATACATCAACATGTATCCACCACAGGTATACACATGTTCTCCATCCTGAACCCCCCTCCCACCTCCCTCCCCGTACCATCCCTCTGGGTCATCCCATTGCACCAGCCCCAAGCATCTGTGTCTCCTTTGATGCCCTGCATGTAGGATCATATATATGTGTTAATATACAATATTAATCTTTCTCTTTCTGACTTCTCTCACTCTGTATAATAAGCTCTAGGTACATCCATCTCATTAGAACTGACTCAAATGCGTTCCTTTTTATAGCTGAGTAATAGTCCATTGTGTGTATATACCACAGCTTCCTTATCCATTCATCTGTTGATAGACATCTAGGTTGCTTCCATGTCCTAGCTATTGTAAATAGTGCTGCAGTGAACACTGGGGTGCATGTGTCGTTTTCAATTCTTGTTTCCTGTGAGTATATGCTCAGCAGTGGCATTGCTGGATCGTATGATAGCTTTATTCCTAGTGTTTTTTTTTTTTTTTAAGGATTCTCCATACTGTTTTCCATAGTGGCTCATTCAATTTGCATTCCCACCAACAGTGTAAGAGAGTTCCCTTTTCTCCACACTCTCTCCAGCATTTATAGTTTGTAGGCTTTTTGATGATGACCATTGTGATTGGTGTGAAATAATACCTCATGGCAGTTTTGATTTGCATTTCTCTAATAATGAGCAATGTTGAACATTTGTCATGTGTTTTTTTAGCTATTTCTGTGTCTTCTTTGGAGAAATGTCTGTCTAGGTCTTCTGCCCACTTTTTTATTGGGCTGTTTGCTTTTCTGGTATTGAGCTGCATAAGCAACTTGTGTACTTTGGAGATTAATTCTTGGTCAGTTGTTTAGTTTGCTATTAATTTCTCCCATTCCAAGGACTGTCTTTTCAACTTGCTTATAGTTTCCTTTGTTGTGCAAAAGCTTTTAAGTTTAATTAGATCCCATTTGTTTATTTTTGTTTTTATTTTTGGAACTGGAGGAATCAATGATTCAGACTATGCTGCAAAGCTACAGTCATCAGGACAGTATAGTAGTGGCACAAAAGCTGAAATATAGACCAATGGGACAAGACAGAGAGCACAGAGATAAATCCACAGACCTGTGGGCACCTTATCTTTGACAGAGGCAAAAATATACCATGAAGAAAAGACAGTCTCTTCAACAGGTGGTACTGGGAAAACTGGTCAACTATGTGTAAAAGGATAAGCTTAGACTACTTCCTAACATCATGCAAATACACAAATGAAAAACTTAAAATGGATTAAAAACCTAAATGTAAGACCAGAAATTGCAAAACTCTTAGAGGAAAACATAGGCAGAACACTCTCTGACATAAATCACAGCAAGTATTCCAACTGTTGCAACTCTTGAAAAATAGGCCAAGGTCCCAAGGCAGCATGAGTCTCCATGGGCCAGCTTTTTTTTTGAGAGCATCAATCCTATTTTATTATTATATGTGTGTGTGTGTGTGTGTGTGTGTGTGTGTGTATGATTTTTACCCAACATACGCATACACATGCACAGCCACAAGCATATATATGTATACCTGCATACCAAAACTTGAAGGAAATACCTATGTATATTCAGGTCTTTATCTCTAAGAAGACTAAAAAAAAAAAAAAAAAATTAAGGGCCTCCCTGGTAGCTCAGCTGACAAAGAATCAGCCTACAATGCAGGAGACAGTGGTTCAATTCCTGGGTTGAGAAGATCCCCTGAAGAAGGAATAGGTTACCCACTCCAGTATTCTTGGGTTTCCCTGGTGGCTAACATAGTAAAGAATCTGCCTGCAATGCGGGAGACCTGGGTTTGATCCCCGGGAATGTTTTTAGTGACATATTTAAGATAAAACATATTGAGAGCATCAATCCCATCTTGTGTGTGTGTATATATATATATATATCGGAGAAGGCAATGGCACCCCACTCCAGTACTCTTGCCTGGAAAATCCCATGGATGGAGGAGCTTGGTGGGCTGCAGTCCATGGGGTTGCTAAGAGTCAGACACGACTGAGCGACTTCACTTTCACTTTTCACTTTCATGCTTTGGAGAAGGAAATGGCAACCCACTCCAGTGTTATTGCCTTGAGAATCCCAGGGATGGAGGAGCCTGGTGGGCTGCCGTCTCTGGGGTCGCAGAGTCGGACACGACTGAAGTGACTTAGCAGCAGCATATATATATATATATATGTGTGTGTGTGTGTGTGTGTGTGTGTGTGATTTTTACCCAACACACACACACATGCACATCTACATGCACATATATATGTATACCTACATACCAAAACATGAAGGAAATGCCTTAATATGTTCAGGTATTTATCTCTGAGAACACCAAAAATAAATTAGACTTTTAAGTATTTAAAAAAAATTTACAACAAATATGTTCATCTTAAAACAGCAACAAACATACTATTAAAAAATTGGTTTTTCATCTTTGGCTCAAACTGGAAAAGGACATATATATTTTATCCAAACAGAGATTCAGTTCAGTTCAGTTCAGTCGCTCAGTCATGCCCGACTCTGCAACCTCATGGACTGCAGCTCACCAGGCCTCCCTGTCCATCACCAACTCCTGGAGTTCACCCAAACTCATGTCCATTGAGTCGGAGATCCCATCCAACAATCTCATCCTCTGTCATCTGCTTCTCCTCCTGCCTTCATTCTTTCCCAGCATCAGAGTCCTTTCAAATGAGTCAGTTCTTTGCATCAGGTGACCAAAGGATTGGAGTTTCAGCTTCAACACCAGTCCTTTCAATGAACACCCAGGACTGATCTCTTTTAGGAAAGACTGGTTGGATCTCCTTGCAGTCCAAGGGACTCTCAAGAGTCTCCTTCAACACCACAGTTCAAAAGCATCAGTTCTTCAGTGCTCAGCTTTATTTACAGTCCAACTCTCACATCCATATGTGACTACCGGAAAAACCATAGCCATAGGAACTTTGTTGGCAAAATAATGTCTCTGCTTTTTAAGATGCTATCTAGGTTGGTCATAACTTTCCTTCCAAGGAGTAAGCATCTTTTAATTTCATGACTGCAGTCACCATCTGCAGTGATTTTGGAGCCCCTAAAATAAAGTCTGCCACTGTTTCCACTGTTTCCCCATCTATGTGCCATGAAGTGATGGGACCGGATGCCATGATCTTCGTTTTCTGAATATTGAGCTTTTTTTGGTAAATTAATTTATCTATTTTAATTGGAGGCTAATTACTTTACTTGGAAGGAAAGTTATGACCAACCTAGATAGCATATTCAAAAGCAGAGACATTACTTTGCCAACAAAGGTCTGTCTAGTCAAGGCTATGGTTTTTCCAGTGGTCATGTATGGATGTGAGAGTTGGACTGTGAAGAAAGCTGAGCGCCAAAGAATTGATGCTTTTGAACTGTGGTGTTGGAGAAGACTCTTGAGAGCCCCTTGGACTGCAAGGAAATCCAACCAGTCCATTCTGAAGGAGATCGGTCCTGGGTGTTCTTTGGAAGGAATGATGCTGAAGATGAAACTCCAGTACTCTGGCCACCTCATGCGAAGAGCTGACTCATTGGAAAAGACTCTGATGCTGGAAGGGATAGGGGGCAGGAGGAGAAGGGGATGACAGAGGATGAGATGGCTGGATGGCATCACTGACTCAATGGATGTGAGTTTGAATGAACTCCAGGAGTTGATGATGGACAAGGAGGCTTGGCGTGCTGCAATTCATGGGGTCGCAAAGAGTCAGACATGACTGAGCAACTGAACTGAACTGAATTACTTTACAATATTTTAGTGGTTTTTGCCAAACATTCACATGAATCAGCCATGGGTGTACATGTGTCCCCCATCCTGAACCCCCTCCCACCTCTCTCCCCATCCCATTCCTCAGGGTTTCAAAATAGCAAAAGAGACACAGATGTAAAGAACAGGCTTTTGGACTCTGTGGGAGAAGGGGAGGGTTGGATGATTTGAGAGAATAGCATTGAAACATGTATATTACCATATGTGAAACAGATCTCCAGTCCAGGTTCAATGCATGAGACAGGGTGCTCAGGGTCAGTGCATGGGCCAGCTCTTAACCCAACTTTGTGAACCCAAGAAGGAAATAGGATCTGATCACCATAGAACCCAATCAAACTGTTTTCCTTATTTGTTTAGTGTAAAAGGAGAATTCCAGAATTTAAAACTTTGAACTTTGTTTTATTCCGCTGAGACTTCTTATTAATGTCTGAGATGTGTTTGGGTCCTGAATACATGCTTCATACATTTAAAAAAAGGATCCATTTCATTACTCTGAAAAGGACGCCATAATGTATCCCTAAGTCTCACCTTTCTCAATTTTATACAAAGAATTATGGGTGGCCCTTACGTAATTTGGGAGCTAATCGTTGACTGTAGAAAGAAAGAGGCCATGAAAAATTCCTGACTTCTAACTTCAGCTCCAAGCGCCAGAATCCTTACATTATTATTAACTATTTCATGCCACTTTCTCCACATCCTCAATACCCCCAACATACTTATTTTTCCTTTGTCTTTAGATGCCACATTTATAAAACCAATATATTTCTTGATAAACACATTCTGAGGTTGTTACATTTTAATTTAATTAAAGGTATTGTATAATAAGTAAAGTGACCATAAAACTTATTTTCTAAACCAGGACACTTTGAGATTTAAAAGGGGAGCTAGTAATAATCACTCTGAGATAAAAGGCAAACCTGGGGTTACCTTAGACAAATTGATAATTATGATCATGTTAACTATAAACTCAAAGCTTTTTCTTAATTCAATCTCTAAGTTTTTTCAGATCTTTCTATAATATAGGTTAGTGAGTAGTGAAGTTAATTACAAGTATGCCCTAATATGTTACCATATGCAAAAATAAAATGAATTATCCCATTTGTTTTTCTTTTTAATTTATTGGACTGTAGTTGATTTACAATGTTGCATTCATTTCAGGTGTACAGCAAAATTATGCATATACGCATGAGCGTGCTCAGTCGCTTCAGTCATGTCTGACTCTTTGCAACCTCGTGGACTGTAGCCCTCCAGGCTCTTCTGTCCTTGGGATTCTCCAGGCAAGAATACTAGAGTAGGTTGCCATGCTTTCCTCCAGGGGATCTTCCTAACCCAGATATCAAAGCCATGTCTCCTGCATCTCCTGAATTACAGGTGGATTCTTTAGTGCTGAGTCACTGGGGAAGCTCATATATATCTGTACGTATATATGTATCTATCGATCCATAGATAGATAGCACTAAAGAAATATCAATAACCTCAGATATGCAGGTGACACCACCCTTCTGGCAGAAAGTGAAGAGGAACTAAAAAGCCTCTTGATGAAAGTGAAAGAGGAGAGCGAAAAAGTTGGCTTAAAGCTCAACATTCAGAAAATGAAGATCATGGCATCTGGTCCCATCACTTCATGGCAAATAGATGGGGAAACAGTGGAAACAGTGTCAAACTTAATTTGGGGGCCTCCAAAATCACTACAGATGGTGATTGCAGCCATGAAATTAAAAGACACTTACTCCTTGGAAGAAAAGTTATGACCAACCTAGATAGCATATTCAAAAGCAGAGACATTACTTTGCCAACTAAGGTCCATCTAGTCAAGGCTATGGTTTTCCTGTGGTCATGTATGGATGTGAGAGTTGGACTGTGAAGAAGGCTGAGTGCCGAAGAATTGATGCTTTTGAACTGTGGTGTTGGAGAAGACTCTTGAGAGTCCCTTGGACTGCAAGGAGATGCAACCAGTCCATTATGAAGGAGATCAACCCTGGGATTTCTTTGGAAGGACTGTCTAAAGCTTAAACTCCAATACTTTGGCCACCTCATGTGAAGAGTTGACTCATTGGAAAAGACTCTGATGCTGGGAGGGATTGGGGGCAGGAGAAGAAAGGGATGACAGAGGATGAGATGGCTGGATGGCATCACTGACTCGATGGACGTGAGTTTGGGTGAACTCTGGGAGTTGGTGATGGACAGGGAGGCCTGGCGTGCTGTGATTCATGGGGTTGCAAAGAGTCGGACACGACTGAGCAACTGAACTGAACTGATCTATATCATATATTTTAAGATTCTTTTCCTATATAGGCTATCACATAGTAATGAGTAGAGTTCCCTGTGCTTTTTAGTAGGTCCTTATTTCTTTTTTTTTAAGTTGCTCAGTCAAGTCTGACTCTTTGGGTCCCCATGGACTGTAGCCTGTCAGGCTCCTCTGTCTGTGGAATTCTCCAGGCAAGAATACTGGAGTGGGTAGCTGTTCCCTTCTCCAGGGGATTTTCCCAACCTAGGAATCAAACCCAGGTCTCCTGTGTTGCAGTCGGATTCTTTACCATCTTAGCTACCAGGAAGCCTGTATTTTATATATAGCAGTGTGTGTATGTCAATCCAAATTTTCTAATTTATCCTCCCCCAATGCCTCCTTACCCCCTGGGTAACCATGAATTTATTTTCTTCATCTGTTACTCCTATTTTGTAAATACAGTCATTTGTACTTCTTCTCCTTTTTTTTTTTTTTTTTTTTTTTTTAGATTCCATATATGAATGACAATCTCTAGGCTTATCCATGTTGTTTAAGGGGCATTATTCTTTTTTAGGACTGAGTAATTGCTTTTTGAAATCAACATTCTGCTTATTGCTACTGTATTTGGGATTCTTTTGTCTATTTTTATAATTGCTTATATTACTACTTCCAGGCCTGCAAATTGGCTGTTAATATCCTTTATGCTTTGGTCATTTTTCTGATGGATTTTTCTTTCCTTGCTGATTTGTAAGAATTCCTATGTGGTCTAGATGTAACTATTTTGCAAATTTACTATTTTATAAATATCTTTTATTTGGTGCCTTCTTATAAGTTTGTCTCCAGTGTTCCTGGTTAAATACAAATTTATATGCTGATGTAGTCCTGTCTATTCATTTTCCTTTTATGTTTTGTGGCTTTGAAATTCTATGGAGAATCTCCTTAGTCTCAAGGTCACAATAATGGTTTTTCCTCAATTTTTGTGTGTTTTCTATCTCTGCCTTTCACATTTAGGTCTTTATTACATTTGCGGTTTATTTTCTGATTCTAGAAGTAAAATGTTTTAACTCAGTTCCACTTCAAAAATGAAAGTGGTCTAGTTTTGAAGTGCCATGAGTTAGCAATCCAACCTCGATCTTCAAATGTAGTGACTCAGATTGTTCATATCTAAACATCTCTCTTTTCACCATGGATTTGGGTGGTCGTCTCTAGCATACAACACATTTGCAGATTATTGGATCTATTCTTTGTCCCTGTTTGTCAAGTTGTATTCCAAAACACTGTTTTCGTTATGCTTGTTTTGAAACATATTATTTGGTAGAGTTTGCCTCCATCCCCTCTCTTTTTCTCTAACATTTCTCTTTTTTTTTATTTTTATTTTTACTTTATTTTACTTTACAATACTGTATTGGTTTTGCCATACATTGACATGAATCCACCACGGGTGTTCCCAAACATGAACCCCCCTCCCACCTCCCTCCCCGTACCATCTCTCTGGGTCATCCCCGTCTAACATTTCTTAACTATTGAAAACATTGTTTAATCAATTTGCCAACTTCCCCCACCCCTTAAAAAAAAAAAAAAAAAAAAAAAAGACCTGCTACTGAGAATTTAAAACTACATTGCACTGATAGGAACAAGATAGTTTTAAAATTAACGCATCTAAGATTGACCACAACAAAAAGGATGAGTGATGACCTTTGGAAATTCTTTCCTCCATGAAAGCAATAAAAATGCTGGGGGGCAGGGGGAAAGATGGCTAGATTCAACCTTTTCAGAATTCTAGAAATTAGCCAGAGGCTGGAAGCAATCTGTGGAAGCATTTATTCAAGAAAAATGACTGTGTCTCAGTAAGAAAAGCAAGTTGGATTATGCCCTGCCCTACTTGCCTCTCTCCTTTCGCCAGCTCCATGGGAATCTTGAAAACCAATGCTCTGCAATCACAATGGAAATCAGTAGCTTGGCAACCACTGGAGGAGGCAGACTGAGAGTGAGGTACCTTCAAAGACCCATATTCAGAGAATTCATCACATACATATAACCCCCAATAGTATGAATAGATGATTTCTCCTCAGAAGCATGGAGGCCAGAAAACACCGGATGAAAAATTAACATTGTGACAACTCACTCACCCAATCAGAGGACTCTTGCGTATGTCTGTCTGTCTGTCTGTCTATCTCTGTCTCTCATCTTTGTAGTTAGTTTTTCTTGATAATGATTTTGTACATTGTTTCAGTTTTCCTTGAACCTTATTTTTGTCACAGTTATAAATGTTGATTTTTATTTATTTTTTTAACACCAAAAACATTTTGTATGGGATATAGCTGATTAACAATGTTGTGATAGTTTCAGGTGAACTGTGAAGGGACTCAGCCATATGCAATTATAAATTGTATCTCTGTGGCTTTGTATGTTTTCTGGGTATAAATTTCTAGTTGGTGTGGAAAGCACTGCTGTGTTTTGCTTATTGATTATCTCTCTGGCCATCTGGCTGAATTTCAAAACAGTAGTAATGACTCATGAATTAATGAACCATTGGGATTCATCTCTCTTAGGATTTATATTGAAATGATCATGTGATCTCTAGTCAGTTCAGTTGCTCAGTCCTGTCCGACTCTTTGCAGCTCCATGGACTGCAGCACGCCAGGCCTCCCTGTCCATCACAAATTCCCAGAGTTTGCTCAGACTCATGTCCATTGTGTCGATGATGCCATCCAACCATCTCATCCTCTGTCATCCCCTTCTCTTCCTGTCTTCAATCTTTCCCAACAACACGGTCTTTTCCAATGAGTCAGTTCATCACATCAGGTGACCAAAGTATTGGAGTTTCAACTTTAGCATCAGTCCTTCAAATGAATATGTGGGACTGATTTCCTTCAAGATGGACTGGTTGGATCTGCTTGAAGTCCAAGGGACTCTCAAGAGTCTTCTCCAAAATCACAGTTCAAAAGCATCAATTCTTCAGTGCTCAGCTTTCTTTATAGTCCAACTCTCACATCCATACATGATTACTGGAAAAACAATAGCTTTGACTAGATGGACTTTTGTCAGCAAAGTAATGTCTCTGCTTTTTAATATGCTGTCTAAATTGGTCATAGCTTTTCTTCCAAGGAGCAAGCATCTTTTAATTTCATGTGATCTCCAAATAATGATAATTTCATCTCTTCCCTTCTAATCTGTATATGCATTTCTGTTTCTTTTCTTATTGGGTCCACCCATTCAGCCTACATTTTATCATTCATGGCCTCTTAATGGTAGAGTTTAAACACTCAGGTCATTCATATCTCTTCTAGAGACTCTTAGTTCTCTATTTAGTAATTCTCAGGATGGAAGAGTCCAGGATACAAGTTGCAGGCAGTGATGGCTGGACCATTGGGCTTGAGTTGGAGATTCCTGGAAGAATGTAATATGAGGACTCATTTGAAGTCATGAATAAACAGGCAGCCATTCTGTCAACCCAATGTCCCACTCATGGTGCAGTGATGTTTGGTGCCTGAAGAATGTGACTTGTTGCCTTCCATCATATGATTACATACTGTTCAAGGTGAAAACTTGTTTTCAGTATGAAAACTAGATAGAGCGATCACTTGCAGACAGTGGTGAGATTTTACCTGGCAGAGTCATGGTTCCTTGGGAATAGACATCTGTGCTTGGATTCCGTTGGACGTACAGCTGCGGGCTGTCATTTGCTTTAACAGTCTATTCCCCTTGGTTCCTCTCCCTTGTCTCCCCTCCCAGGGGGTTTAGAGAGAAATATTTTGCCTGTCAGCTCTGAAGAGACCCCCGTCCACTAGCTGATAAAACTGGGGCAGGATGAGCGGGACAATTTGAGGCAGAGAATGTTCTATTATGATGCAACTGCTTCCTGTTTGTTTGCCTCTCTTGCTGTGGAGTTCCTAACGATGTGAAAGCAGTGAGCTTTAGTATATATGGAGAGCTTTAGTATTTAGTATAAATGAGAATGAATGCCCCCTTTGGAAGCCTACCAGAAGGACTTGCCACGTTTCTCAGTAGGGGGGACTTCGATCTATAACCCATGGAGTTGAAAAACAATGAAAATGAGAAAGAGATTTCATGCCACATTAAAGAGGCCTCCAAGAACTTCCCTGGGGGTCCCATGGCTAAGACTCCACATTCCTAATGCAGGAGGTCTGGGTTCAATCCCTGGTCGGGGAACTAGATTCCACATGCTGCATCTAAGAGTTCATGTGTTGCAACTACAGATTCCATATGTTTCTATTAATACCCAATGCAGCCAAATAAATAAATACATTAGAATTAAAAGTAAAAGATGCCTCCATATGCCTCTGATTTTATCTCAGGTGCATAGCCATGTTCAGAAAGACCAAAGACCAATTTCTAATTCTCATCCTTACATTCGTGTAGCTTTTGACATTTTGTTGGAAGTAACATTTTGTGACTATGAATATCCAGATGTTAACTTCTCAGAATGACTGAAGACTGAGGTTTTCCCCATGCATATGAGACAATCACCCAGTGAATTCACATGTAAAGCTTAGCAGAGTTCATGTTCAGACCATTGTGCTACTGGTCTCAGAACTCTATTTCCCATCATGGGCAAGAAGTTATTTAGACCCTCTATCTGTCTATTTAAAAGTGCAAAGAGAACTAGCAGTTACTGAGATTTTCTTGCGGTAAGCACTGTGTCAAGTGCTTTGTGTACGTTTTCACATTTGACTACCCCGGTGTTTTGTGAGGTGCTTACTGTTGCTCCCAATCTATAGATGAAGTAACCGAGTTTCCAAGATGATCGTTAACTGGTCCAGAGGACTGAGCTACATTGGGCAAATACTGATAAAGACGTGCAGGATGTTATCTTTTTCTTTCTTTTTCCTATGCAATTTCCGCTGAACAGTTTTGCAATATGTCTGAAATACAGCATTTAAAGAAATACTAGCCTAATGCGGTCTTACCTTGTAAGGAAAAGAAAAAGGCAAATGACAGAGCTTCGCCGTTGGTCACAAAGCTATTTGCCCCATGCTGTCTCTTTACAGAGCAGACAGGCTCTGAACGGCTTTCTCTCTCACACATGGTTTTCTTTTCCCCGTGGATCTACAGATATTGCAGAAGTTATAGAGATTCCAAAAGCTGTACAGTGAGGGAATAAACCAAATTGTCCTTCAGTGATGACAGAAGATCTACCATAAGTTAAAAGATCAGAAACACAGAAATATTTGTCATCCTTTCTAAGTGCAGCATAGAGTTTGGCATCTGATCCAAGTTGGACCCAGATCTAACTACAAATCAAACCATATGGTTTTGTTAATTAGACATCTCAACTAGAAGCAATATTCCTGATGGAGTCCTGGACAGCAGGGATACTGAAAAAGGAAGGGAGAAAGAAGAGAGGGAGGAAAAGAAGGGAGGAAAAAGGAATGGACGGGGGGGAAGGAAGAATGAAGAGGGGAGGAAGGGACAGAGAGAGGGAGGGAAGGAGGAAGGAAGAGAGGGAGGGAGGGAGCAAGTCCAGTCAACAGTTTATAATCTTTCTTGGGTACACTGCTTCTTAGGGGAGCAGAGATCAAGATTTTGTTTGAATTTTTTTTTTAATTTTGGAAATATACTTCAGTATTCCTAATCAATGTATTAATTAAAAGATTATGAAAACTACTTTGATTTTTAAAATGTGCTAATAATCAAGGTTAGCATTTTTAACATGGTACTTAGTTTATTTCCAAGCTTAGAGCAGTTTGTTTTAAAAAGTAAACACTGTCTCCCCAAATACCTCGAAATTGTGAGGATTTCATGTCTACTGAGTTATGTAACAAGTACTTTCATAGCACCGTCTTTGTGCCAGGTATAATTCTAAGCATCAGTGGAACAAAATAGAAAGAAAAAAATGCATATATTCCTGCCATCATGGAGATATTGTCTATCAAAAATTTTAAATGAAATGTCAAGATTCCAGTAGTAGATAAATGGGAATGATCCCTTGACATATGAAAGAAAACCCAATAAATGTTTATAAATTCCTTGGCCAATAATCAAAGATTTTTCAGATTAAAATCACATTGTGATAGAAAAGTTAAGATGAATCACAGTCACTCCAATATTGATGAGTGTGTGCAGAACTTAGTGTACACTGAGGACACCTCCAGTCCAGCAGAATAACAAGAATCAAGAGATCTGTGATGGTTTCCCCTTCTCTGTGGCCAGAGGGTTCCATCATTTGGATCTTCCCTAAGGGAAGATGGTGATTACAGCCATGAAATTAACAGACACTTACTCCTTGAAAGGAAAGTTATGACCAACCTAGATAGTAAATTGAAAAGCAGAGATATTTCTTTGCCAACAAACTTCCATCTAGTCAAGACTATGGTTTTTCCAGTAGTCATGTATGGATGTGAGAGTTGGACTGTGAAGAAGGCTGAGCACCGAAGTATTGATGCTTTTGAACTGTGGTGTTGGAGAAGACTCTTGAGAGTTCCTTGGACTGCAAGGAGATCCAACCAGTCCATTCTGAAGGAGATCAGCCCTGGGTGTTCATTGGAAGGACTGATGCTGAAGCTGAAACGCCAATACTTTGACCACCTCATGTGAAGAGTTGACTCATTGGAAAAGACTCTGATGCTGGGAGGGATTGGGGGCAGGAGGAGAAGGGGACAACAGAGAATGAGATGGCTGGATGGCATCACCAACTTGATGGACATGAGTTTGAGTGAACTCCAGGAGTTGGTGATGGACAGGGAGGCCTGGCGTGCTGTGATTCATGGGGTCACAAAGAGTCGGACACGACCGAGCGACTGAACTGAACTGAACTGAAGGGACGATTTAACAGAAGCAAAAATCTACTCAATTGCATTCACTACAGTGTTGCCTAAAATAACACAAAATTCCCCATCAGTAATTTGCTAATTTTTTTATATGAAAAGAAAGTTTTCTATGTGGAAATGGAAACTTTTCTGTGTGTTTTTAAATTTTAAAAAAGCAAAGTACAGAATACCATTTTTCTTACTGTGGCAACTATTCAATATATGAAAGAAATCTGTCTAGACAAAGACCAGGATAAAATAATGGAAAAGAAATTATTGGTTACATGTGTGTCTTGAGATAAGAAAATATTTAATTTTTCTGAACATTATTTAAGCTTATTGCATCATCTTTCCCATACATAAAATAAATAGATGCAAGAACAGATAAAGGAAATGGAATTTACCATAGGCTGAGCAAGGGATTTAAAAAAAAGTTAATCAGAGATGAGTGAAGAACAAATGAAATCAGTCATCAGGCTTGAAAATATAATACAGATGGTTCCCTGGTTGAAAATAGGAGTCCTCTAAAATTAACCATGAGCCCACCTGGTGGGATTTGGAAAAATTCAGTCAGCATCCTGCACGTGAGAGCAACTCAACCCTCAGTATGGAAATTGAAAAATGCCCAGTCAAATTTATTTCTATTAAATATCTAGTGTTCCGATAAAATTGCCCAATCACTGTTAAGGATACACAATTTGCAATATCTGTGATGTAAATAAAGCATCGTTATACAACACATATCTCAATGTTATTCTCCAGATTCAGAAAGAGGCGGCTTGCCTATGATGGTCTGGAGAAAACAACAGGAAACTCTCTACCTCACCTTCTTTCCTGCCTCCAACCCTTCCATCCCCTTCTTTCCCTACCACTGCCCACCCCCAATGAAATCTAAGCCATGTGCCTTTTTTCAACATCTGCTTCCTTTCTTTTCTTTCATGGAAAACGCGCATGAATAATCAGACCGCGCTGCTGTTGTTAATTGTAAAAATCATTAGTAAACTTCCAGGTGCTGTTTACTATATAAGCATTGTAATTTTCTATCCTAAAATCAGCAACTCCCCCACCTCATTGTCTGCCCTGGGGCCTGAGCACTGTGCAGTTTGAGGCTGTCAAAGGCAGTTGCAGCCCTATTTGCTGGGACTGAAAGAGAGCAACCCACACCTGCAGCGTTTGAGGCAATAATTCCTAATATTAAGCAGACCTCATGAGGAGCAGGCCCTTTTCCAGCATCCTCACGATTCCACATGTTGCAGTCCCTGGGAAATCACTGAACGCCACTGTGATTGACTGACATCCACCCCCAGTTCTTTCTTCCCCTCTCTGCCCCTGCTGCACCCCACTTCCCAAGGATTCTGGCCAGAAACCTATGAAGACGATAGGGCCGAACTGGACCCCAGTGAAATCTACCCAGTGAGCTGAAGTGCCTGCATTTTGCTACCGCAAAGGAGTACAGAGCATCCTGGAGAATTTACTGAGAGAAGATCGGAGCACAAAGAGGAAGTAACTTGCCCAAAGCTACACAAACACTGCCTAATGCTTCTGTTACACAAAACAGATTACAACTTCCATCTGTTTCCTTGAAGGCACCTGTGGTTTCCCTGAAAAAATTCAAGATAAAAGGAAACAAAGCATGCGTTTACATCTTTCCCAGGTAATAACACTGCAGCCTGGAATGCACCTGCTGCTCTTTCCTCAGGCCTCACACAATTCCTGTTCTGCCGCTCCAGGCAGAATCTCAGCCAGCCTTCCGGGATCACTATAGGAGCTGCCCACTACTCGCAGGCTGATCTAGCTGCTTCTTTGCTGGTAGTCTGCTGCACTTTGTAAATTTACAGCCATAGCCACTATTCTATGACACTGTATCATTTCTTTGCATACCCCTGTCTCAGCGGTTTCAGAAGTGCCTCTACTGAAAAGAGCTCCCCATCCTTTTTTATATTCTTAGACGATTACATACCTGAATGAATAAACAAACTATATTGATGGAGCTTTTCTAATACCCAACACTTTTTAAGTAAACGTTAACACTGGGAAGTTCTTAGCGACTCTGTAATTTGACTTCAAATTTAATTTCCTTATCTGAGGACCAAAAGCACTTAGGGACTATGCTGAATGATATTCCAATTTGGCATCATTGCCACCCCTTTCTACAATTTTCTCTATCTTAGAGAAGAATCCTAGCATGCATTTCCAGACCTCCTTTCGCATCAGTTTTCAGGCGCTGGTGACAGTGAGAGAGGAAAAAGCGGTGTTCTCCAGGAGCAGTGGCAGATAGAAGCATAGCCTGCCTCAGAGCTGAAAGCACGGGTAGAAAGTGGTTGTGACTGTCTCAGCAGCTTTCAAGCAGTCTCTTGCACATCTCTTGTGTTAGTGTTGTCAGCTGAGAACTTTGGCAATGGCTTCACTGTCTTTGTCCCCTTATCCCTTCCATATGTTTCATCAGTTTTTAATTGCTTGTGTTGAAGCCTTCCTATCAGAAAAGAGTCAAGAGTCATCTTCCCAATAAGTGATGTCAGGTCAATGGGACACTTATGGGTGGGGGAGAGTGAAAATGAATCCTGACCCCTACCTTGCACTATACGTACAATTCAAATCCAGATGATTGTAGATCCAAATGTGAAAGAGTGCAACAGTAAAGGTTTAAAAGAAAACATACAAGAGCTTCTTCATAAACTCAGAGAAGCAAACTCTGTGTGTGTGTGTGTGTGTATCACTCTTGAACTGAATTGCTCTCTGTACTGACCCCCTGAAATCTGTTTTACTATCCAAAACCTCTCCCCCACTTCTCATTCAAAAATATCCAGTGACAATTTCACTGATTTTTGATGCACCTTCTTCATCTCTCCACTTTGCTATAGCTGTTTGTCCTCAGTCCATGTAGTTTCAGAATCCACTGAACACATCCCATTCCATATTGACTGCACAGCTCCTTTACAGTGACATTATGGATTACTCCATCTTCCTTGAGTCTTCCTGTTTACTAGTTTCTGTTAATTTCAGAGACTTTCCCAGTACTCTTCTAACCTGCTGGCTGGTCCTCCCTTCTACTGAGATCTGCTCCTTCCCGAGCCTGAATGTTTGTGATCACTGGCTAGCTCCCCTTCGTCCTCAGCTCACACCACTCAGATAACTTAAATCTTTGTTTCAAGCCCAGAATTTTCCCCAGAGCTTCAAATTTCCATATCCAGCTCTCTGCTAGATATTTTCATCTGCAGATCCAGACCCTATAGCTGCCTGATAAGAAAGAGATAAAACTGGCAACACCCAGAGTACATTTCTACTTTCTGTGCCTGGCATAGAGTAGGTGGTCACTAAATGTTTGTTGAATGAGTGAAGGATGGAAAGAATAGTGAAGGAAGCTCAGAGACTCTCAGCTGGGTCTTTTTCTGGCCTGTGCTGCCCATCATTGTGATTCATCCAGCCACACGTAGGGACAAGTGCCATGAACCTGTTACCCAGTTTCAGAGATTAAATTAGCTGGGAAGCAGAAAACTGTCCTTTAGTCTATGTATACTTTTTCAACCTTTCATTAGTTGGATGCATCTTTATGTCTTTGTAACATAGCTCCTGGCTTCAAAAAAGCTATATTTCAGAGAATGTTCCTAAAGAGATCAAAGCTGCTCATAAAAGACCATCTCAGCTGCATCCCAGCGGCCAGGAGGGCCAAGCCCAGTCAGCTCTCACAAGCTGTTTCTTCATTTATAATAACTTCTCCATGAACAGTTGCTGTGAACCATTAGGTGGCTGCTCTGGATGGAAACAGAGGATTTACTGTATAATGTAATTTTTTACAGAGATTATTTAAGGCATGATTTCTGTTTATGGTCCCAGGATAAATTATAATCACTTTTGTTTACCTCCTATTCCTTTCTTAATTAACTGACAACCTATTAGCATACATTTCTTTTTATCCCAGGAGTAATAATTATACATAATTTATATCATAAGCATTTATTTCATATCAGTGGAATGAATAAAACATTTACCTGCTGATCGCTACTTGAGGTTAACATTTTTATACAAAAAACTCACCTGAGACTTCCAATCAAATTATCAGATTTTTAATTTTCTGTTATATAATGATACTGTACTCGTCATTGCGGTGTTGTTTTATTCTGCTCTAGGCTAAACAAACGTTTAGCAGAGTGCTCTGCCTGCAGCATTAATTACCAATGATGCATGCTTTGCTGCACAATGAGATTCAAATAATAAAAAAGTGGAATTTGCTAATATGAGAGCTGGCTCCACACTGGGATTAGAATACCCACACTAGCCCTGGTGACGTTACAAAGGCCTCTAGGTCTTTCAGTTTCCTTGCTCATCAGAACTAGAAGGGACCATAGAAATCAAAAGGCACATCTTTTGTCATTTGAAAGATGAGGACTCTTTGGCCAGAGAGGGCAAATGATTGGCACAACCAAACCCATCCTCAAGTAAACGCCGAAGACTCAGTACAAATATGTGGACTCCACTCGAGGACCATTTCCACCCACACAGGGATGCTCTTTTCTCTTACAGTTCAGTTCAGTCGCTCAGTCATGTCTGACTCTTTGCGACCCCATGAATTGCAGCACGCCAGGCCTCCCCGTCCATCACCAAAGCCTGGAGTTCACCCAAACTCTTGTCCATCGAGTCGGTGATGCCATCCAGCCATCTCATCCTCTGTCAGCCCCTTCTCCTCCTGCCCCCAATCCCTCCCAGCATCAGAATCTTTTCCAATGAGTCAACTCTTCGCATGAGGTGGCCAAAGTATGGAGTTTCCGCTTCAGCATCAGTCCTTCCAAAGAAATCCCGGGGCTGATCTCCTTTAGAATGGACTGGTTGGATCTCCTTGCAGTCCAAGGGACTCTCAAGAGTCTTCTCCAACACCACAGTTCAAAAGCATCAATTCTTCGGCGCTCAGCTTTCTTCACAGTCCAACTCTCACATCCATACATGACCACAGGAAAAACAATAGCCTTGACTAGATGTACATTTGTTGGCAAAGTAACGTCTCTGCTTTTGAATATGCTATCCAGGTTGGTCATCACTTTTCTTCCAAGGAGTAAGTGTCTTTTAATTTCATGGCTGCAATCACCATCTGCAGGGATTTGGGAGCCCCCAAAAATAAACTCTGACACTGTTTCCACTGTTTCCCCATCTATTTGCCATGAAGTGATGGGACCAGATGCCATGATCTTCGTTTTCTGAAGGTTGAGCTTTAAGCCGACTTTTTCGCTCTCCTCTTTCACTTTCATCAAGAGGCTTTTTAGTTCCTCTTCACTTTCTGCCAGAAGGGTGGTGTCATCTGCATATCTGAGGTTATTGATATTTCTCCCGGCAATCTTGATTTTAGCTTGTGTTTCTTCCAGCCCAGCGTTTCTCATGATGTACTCTGCATAGAAGTTAAATAAGCAGGGTGACAATATACAGCCTTGACGTACTCCTTTTCCTATTTGGAATCAGTCTGTTGTTCCCTGTCCAGTTCTAACTGTTGCTTCCTGACCTGCATATAGGTTTCTCAAGGTAGGTCAGGTGGTCTGGTATTCCCATCCCTTTCAGAGTTTTCCACAGTTTATTGTGATCCACACAGTCAAAGGCTTTGGCATAGTCAATAAAGCAGTAATAGATGTTTTTCTGGAACTTTCTTGCTTTTTCCATGATCCAGCGGATGCTGGCAATTTGATCTCTGGTTCCTCTGCCTTTTCTAAAACCAGCTTGAACATCTGGTAGTTCACGGTTCATGTATTGCTGAAGCCTGGCTTGGAAAATTTTGAGCCTTACTTTACTAGCGTGTGAGATGAATACAATTGTGTGGTAGTTTGAGCATCTTTGGCATTGCCTTTTTTTGGGATTGGAATGAAAACTGACCTTTTCCAGTCCTGTGGCCACTGCTGAGTTTTCCAAATTTGCTGGCATGTTGAGTGCAGCACTTTCACAGCATCATCTTTCAGGATTTGAAATCGCTCAACTGGAATTCCATCACCTCCGCTAGCTTTGTTCGTAGTGATTCTTTCTAAGGCCCACTTGACTTCACATTCCAGGATGTCTGGCTGTAGATGAGTGATCACACAATTGTGATTATCTGGGTCGTGAAGATCTTTTTTGCATAGTTCTTCTGTGTATTCTTGCCACCTCTTCTTAATATCTTCTGCTTCTGTTAGGTCCATACCATTTCTGTCCTTTATCGAGCCCATCTTTGCATGACATGTTCCCTTGGTATCTCTAATTTTTTGAAGAGATCTCTAGTCTTTCCCATTTTGTTGTTTTCCTCTATTTCTTTGCATTGATCACTGAGGAAGGCTTTCTTATCTTTTCTTGCTATTCTTTGGAACTCTGCATTCAGATGCTTATATCTTTCCTTTTCTCCTTTGCTTTTCACCTCTCTTCTTTTCACAGCTATTTGTAAGGCCTCCTCAGACAGCCATTTTGCTTTTTTGCATTTCTTTTCCATGGGGATGGTCTTGATCCTTCTCCTGTACAATGTCACGAACCTCATTCCATAGTTCATCAGGCACTCTATCTATCAGAACTAGTCCCTGGAATCTATTTCTTAATTCCACTGTATAATCAATAAGGGATTTGATTTAGGTCATACCTGTACGATCTAGTGGTTTTCCCTACTTTCTTCAATTTAAGTCTGAATTTGGCAATAAGGAGTTCATGATCTGAGCCACAGTCAGCCCCCGGTCTTATTTTTGCTGACTGTATAGAGTTTCTCCATCTTTGGCTGCAGAGAATATAATCAATCTGATTTCGGTATTGACCATCTGGTGATGTCCATGTGTAGAGTCTTCTCTTGTGTTGTTGGAAGAGGGTGTTTGCTATGACCAGTGTGTTCTCTTGGCAAAACTCTGTTAGCCTTTGCCTTGCTTCATTCCATATTCCAAGGCCAAATTTGCCTGTTACTCCAGGTGTTTCTTGACTTCCTACTTTTGCATTCCAGTCCCCTATAATGAAAAGGACATCTTTTTTGGGTGTTAGTTCTAAAAGGTCCTATCAGTCTTCATAGAACCGTTCAACTTCAGCTTCTTCAGCATTACTGGTTGGGGCATAGACTTGGATTACCTTGATATTGAATGGTTTGCCTTGGAAACAAACAGAGATCATCCTGTCATTTTTGAGATTGCATCCAAGTAATGCATTTCAGACTCTTTTGTTGACCATGATGGCTACTCCATTTCTTCTAAGGGATTCCTGCCCACAGTAGTAGATATAATGGTCATCTGAGTTAAATTCACCCATTCCAGTCCATTTTAGTTCGCTGATTCCTAGAATGTCGATGTTTACTCTTGCCATCTCCTGTTTGACTACTTCCAATTTGCCTTGATTCATGGACCTAACATTCCAGATTCCTGTGCAATATTGCTGTTTACGACATCAGACCTTGCTCCTATCATCATTCACATCCACACTGAGTATTGTTTTTGCTTTGGCTCCATCCCTTCCTTCTTTCTGGAGTTATTTCTCCACTGATCTCCAGTAGTATATTGGGGACCTACCGACCTGGGGGGGTTCCTCTTTCAGTATCCTTTCATTTTGCATTTTCATACTGTTCATGGGGTTCTCAGACAAGAATACTGATGTGGTTTGCCATTCCCTTCTCCAGTGGATCACATTCTGTCAGATATCTCCACCTAGACCCGCCTGTCTTGGGTGGCCCCAAGATGCAGTGAAGGACCTGCTCCATGCTAAACCCTTGCAGGTTTCACTTACATCTTCCCTCATTCTCTTCTTCCATTTGCCCTGGTAAACAAGCACAATTGTCCTCCTCTTGTACATGAGAAAATTGAGGTTTCAAATATTAAGACATTTGAGTAATAGCTGTTGCAAGAGATTGTGCTGGGGCATGAACCAAGGTCTAGATATGTTTAATATCCAGACTCTGCCATGACACCATACCAACAGCAAGAAAAATGACAATAAGCATTTAGGTAAAGATGCTGGAAACCACTTTACTCCATGTTATTCACACCCCAATTTGCTGTGTCTTTACTGTATTCTGCCATCTTGCCTGGACAGAACAAAGTATATTTTTCTTGGAGAAGTTTTGTTTGTTCGTTTGCTTTTTGCATCTCTAACAAGTCAAAGTGGAAAGAAAACACTTGATGTCAAAGTTGGGGAAGATTAAGAGGAATCTGTCTTTTTGAATCTCCTCTCCTAACCTGAAAATGGTGACAGAGATAGAAATAAAAAACAAACAAAATATGGTATGTCACAGAGTTTCGTGATTCAAGCTGCCCAGTCTAGTGGGTTCCCCAGTGTGACTCCTTCAGGGTTTTGCCTGGTGCCCAGCCCAGAAAGATGAGGCAAGTAGCCCTGTCGTAGTCTCTTCCTTCCTGGTTAGGATGTTGGGGGGCTGGCCAACATCCAGTGTTCTCAGGAGGTCATCCTCCTGCAGCCATGAAATGTTCAGTTCTCCCGGTTTCTTCAGGGTTCCCATCTCTTTTGACTCTGTTGTCTTCAGACCACAGCAATCTCATCTAGGCACATGGCTTCAAACACATTGACCATTTCCTGGCTCTTCAGTTTCCAGTCCCTACCAGGATCCCTCTTCAGGGAACCTGAGATGTGTACTCAATGCTTCCCTTAGGAAGTCCCCAAACTACATAAAGCTGACCTGTATTAGACCACATTCATGATGTCTATCCTGTGCACTAAAGGCAAAAAGTTTAAAAAGAGGTAAAACTGGTCCTTTCCTGTGGTTCCTTAGCCCAATGAATGGCATTTTTCTATTTGTTAAAACAATAGTCTATCTCCTCCTCCATATCCAAATCAGTGCTTGTCTGTCTTGCCTCCTAACTAGATCCCAAATCCATCCATGTTTTCCATTTCCACCATCACCATCACAAGGAGGGCTAATAATATCACTCACATGGACTTCTGTCATCACCTTCTAATTGTCATCCTCAAGTTCAATATTCCTCACCCCGCATTTTGCTTCTGTTTTCTGAACTGTAGTCAGAGCAATCGTCTCAAGACTCAAATCTGATGCTATCAATCTCCATTGAAAATAATGGGAAAGACCTTTAAAAATTTTGAACCAAAGAAGGGAGCAGAAAGAAAAGACTGGTAAAGCAGACTACCTAAAAATAAAGTATTTCTGATGACAAAACCCACCCTCTGGCCTGCTTTGTTGACAGAACCAGTCAACTGGCAGCTTCAGGCTCTGTTGGGGATCATTCATCTTGTCTTGCCTCCTTAGCTCAGCGCTCCTGAGTGACTTGTGACCACTTGTGCTTTCTGGATCTTCCTTCTGTTATCCCCATTTCCCTCACCTCTGCTTTTCTTTGTGGATTCTCGATGGGTCCAGAACACATTTTCAAAAACAGCTCTTCTAGAAAATTACTTCTGGACTATCATATTTTAGGTGCTGTCAAACTTCTGTGTGTGCATGTTCAGTTGCCTCGGTCATGTCCGATGCTTCGTGACCCCATGGACTGCAGCCCGCTAGGCTCCTCTGTCCATAGGATTCTCCAGGCAAGAATACTGGAGTGGGTTGCCATGCCCGCCTCCAAGGGATCTTCCTGACCTAGGGATTGAACTTGCATCTCTTAGCTCTCCTACACTGGCAGGCAGGTTCTTTACCTCTAGCACCACTTGGGACAATCTTCTAAGTGGGTTAAAAATCTACTCTGTTCTTAGTGAAAATAACCTTATCCAGTTGTCTTCAACTAATATTTACCAGCAGCTACAATGTTCATCGCTGTCTCAAGTCACTGTATGTTTATTGAACACCAGGACACTACTGAGATGTGATGAGGTACAAGGGATGAACACTGACTTCAAGTAAGTAGGATCTTTCGTAATAAATAAGTAGAAGATATCATGGACAGAGGAGTTGGGTGGGCTACAATCCACGGAGTTGCAAAGAGTAGGACTTGATTTTCCAAATAAACAGCAACCAAAAATCTTAATATAATATTTTTATTACAGATAATTGGCACTAGTGGTAAAGAACCTGTCTGCCAATGCAGGAGGCTTAAGAGATGCAGGTTTGATCCCTGGGTTGGGAAGATCCCCTGGAGGAGGGCATGACAATCCACTCCAGTATTTTTGCCTAGAGAATCTCATGGACAGGGGAATCTGGTGGGCTACAGTCCATAGGGTTGCAAACAGTCACACATAACTGAAGTGACTTAGCACACACACAACATAGATATATTCACAAAATACTAATATTTAAGAATGCCAAAATATTAAAAATCTCAAATAGAAAATCATGAGGGCATAAAAAAGCAGAAGTTTTCAACTTTACAAAATAAACATGAAATTTTAAAGAGATGTATTTGAGAGAGAATATCTTACCTTACATTAAAGGAACAGAGTCAGTATCAAAAAAAAAAAAAAAAAAAAGTCTTGGGGTTTCCTTGGTGGTCCAGTGGTTAAGACTTCACACTTGCAATACAAGGGGAATAAGTTCGATTACTGGTTAGGGAACTAAGTTCCCATATGCCTCAAAGTCAAACAAACAAAAGTCTCCTGGCTTCCCTACAGTTGCTTCCCCCACCAAATCCTCCAATCGGTGATTACTCTCCAGAACAACTGTTGAGTCTGGTGTGAATTCTTTTCCAGTTTCCCTGATGAATATCATCACCAGCTTCCTTCCCTGGCCCTACTCCATTGGCTAGTCCTCATCCCCACGATCTAATGCACCTCTGTTAACACAAGTTCCCTGCAGTGCCTTGTGTGGGAACCCCACACAGGGTTAAGTACACCTCTACACGTGTGGAGATGGGATTCACACATCTTATTTTTATACCACGGAGACGGTCAAGTTCTCGTTGGGTTTAATTTGATCTCATTGCTTTGTATGGAGAAGGCAATGGCAACCCACTCCAGTACTCTTGCCTGGAAAATCCCATGAATGGAGGAGCCTGGTGAGCTGCAGTCCATGGGGTCACAAAGAGGTGGACACTTCATTTTCACTTTTCACTTTCATGAATTGGAGAAGGAAAAGTCAACCCACTCCAGTGTTCTTGCCTGGAGAATCCCAGGGATGGCGGAGCCTGGTAGGCTGCCGTCTATGGGGTCACAAAGAGTCTGACATGACTGAAGTGGCTTAGCAACAGCAGTAGCATTGCTTTGTAAACTGCCCAAATTCAGGGCCACACACTCCATGCATACGAAAGGCGGCTGAGATCCTTGCCTGTGAAAAGTGGCTCCAATTCCATCAGAGGCCCACCCAGACAGTTTCTGTGTGTCAGCCCATGAGCTCTGAGCCAGAAGAACCCTGTCACCCTCACAGCCAGTTTCCTACTGCCTCGCACTGTGTATTCTCAGTAAACATGACTTCAATAAGAAAAACTCCACTCAGCTTCTTTGAAAGGCCAATCCAGAACCTCAGGATCTTGGGTCCCTGGGAGCCCGACAGGACAGGCTGGCATCACAGAAGGACAGCAGCCCCCTTGGAAGGAATCAGGATTGATCCTTCTGCTGTGTTTAGAAATAAAGCAAAATGGCCTGTCCTTCCACGAGCCCTGTTCTTCAGACATATCTGAAGTCACCTCTGTTCTTCTTGGACCATGCACTAGATGGCTCTTCAGCCAGTATTACAGAGCCATCTCCAAGCTCATTACTAAATGAGAGATGAAGGAGCTAAAGGTAAAAAGCAAATGATCCCTCTGCACAGATGGCTGGAGAATTTGTAGGTGAGCCTCAGGGCCCCCCGGACCTGAATGGAAAGTAAAAGTAAGTTTGCTTCTGCCATTACAGCCTCTTTGAAGGCCATTAGCACCGTATTATAATTAGCACAGCTCTCCAAAATGCATTTTTGAGGGTCCAGCACGGAATTCTGAGCAGAGGTGAAGGTACATTAATGAAACCACATCTAGAATTTGGCTCAGGAACCAGCCCTGAGAGGTGATTTATAATTGGCTTTAATCTAACTTCACAAGCGTCCCTCCACAGTCCAAGATACATGGATCACAAGAACCAAAATACAGAAGCTGTTGCCATCTACGTGAAAGAAGCTGAAAATAATCCTCACAGGAGACTTTAATAGCATCACCATTTACTACTTTTTCCCTGCAATAAAGAAATGTACAAATGTCTCATTCTATCCAGAAAAGAAAAAGTTTGAGGCAAAATTTGGCTGTTTCTAATTTCAAATAATATAGTAGTGTTAGTGGTGGAAATCTAGATTCACAGAACGGAGGGCCATTTTAGAACAGAGTGTAGAATATAATATATTGCTGCATATGAGTGTGGAGAAGAAAAAGCAAAGTTTCCTTATAGTACATGAAAGTGAAAGTCACTCAGTTGTGTCTGACTCTTTGTGACGCCATGAACTATACAGTTCATGGAATTCTCCAGGCCAGAATACTGGAGTGGGTAGCCTTTCCCTTCTCCAGGGGATCTTCCCAAGCCTGGGATCAATCCCAGGTCTTCTGCATTGCAGGCGAATTCTTCACCAGCTGAGCTACAAAGGAAGCCCAAGAATACTGGAGTGGGTAGCCTATCCCTTCTCTAGCGTATCTTCCCGACTCAGGAATAGAGTTGGGGTCTCCTTCATTTCAGGCAGATTCTTTACCAACTAAGCTATCAGGGAAGCCCCCACAGTACATGTTCAGTTCAATTCAGTCACTCAGTCATGTCCAACTCTTTGTGACCCCATGGACTGCAGCATGCCAGGCTTCCCTGTCCATCACCAACTCAAGGAGCTTACTCAAACTCATGTCCATTGAGTCAGTAATGCCATCCAACCATCTCATCCTCTGTCGTCCCCTTCTCCTCTCGCCTTCTATCATTCCCAGCATCAGGGTCTTTTCCAATGAGTTGGTTCTTAGCATCAAGTGGCCAAAGTATTGGAGTTTCAGCTTCAGCATCAGTCCTTCCAATGAATATTCAGAACTGATTTCCTTTAGGATGGACTGGTTGGATCTCCTTGTTGGCCAATGGACTCTCAAGAGCCTTCTCCAACACCACAGTTCAAAAGCATCAAATCTTTGGCGCTTAGGTTTCTTAGTACATGAGTGTAATACAAATAGAGAAAGGCCACCTTTGGAATCAGACTGCCTGTACTCAAATCTCAGACTCACCAATTAGGAAGAGGGCAAACTCTGCCACTCTGCCAAGTCACTTTACCTTAATTATGTTTCTTTTTCTCATTTGCAAAATGGGACTAATAATAACTAACAGAGTTACTATGATAAGTGGGTGAACTCATGAATCTAATACACTTAAAAAGGTGCTGACACCTTCCCCAGGGCATTTTCCTGACCTAGGGATTGAAACTGCATCTCCTGCATTGGCAGGCAGATTCTTTACCATAGAGCCACCAAGAATCCGACTGCCATTGCAAGAGACACCAGTTCAAACCCTGGGTCAGGAAGATACCAAGGAAGGAAATGGCAACCCAGTCCAGTATTCTTACTTGGGAGATCCATCCTATGGACAAAGGAGCCTGGCGGGCTACAATCCATAGAGTCACAAAAGAGTCGGACATGTCGTTGTGACTAAATGAGAAAACAGCAACACCTTCCAGGTTGGTGCTTAGGGCAGTGTGGTTCAGTTCAGTTCAGTCGCTCAGTCATGTCCAGCTCTTTGCGACCCCACAAATCACAGCACGCCAGGCCTTCCTGTCCATCACCAACTCCCAGAGTTCACTCAAACTCATGTCCATCAGGTCGGTGATGCCATCCAGCCATCTCATCCTCTGTCGTCCCCTTCTCCTCCTGCCCCCAATCTCCCCCAGCATCAGGGTCTTTTCCAATGAGTCAACACTTCTCATGAGGTGGCCAAAGTATTGGAGTTTAAGCTTCAGCAAAAGTCCTTCCAATGAACACCCAGGACTGATCCCCTTTAGGATGGACTGGTTGGATCTCCTTGCAGTCCAAGGGACTCTCAAGAGTCTTCTCCAACACCACAGTCCAAAAGCATCAATTCTTCGGCACTCAGCTTTCTTCACAGTCCAACTCTCACATCCATACATGACCACTGGAAAAACCATAGCCTTGACTAGATGGACCTTTGTTAGCAAAGTAATATCTCTGCTTTTCAATATACTATCTAGGTTGGTCATAACTTTCCTTCCAAGGAGTAATTTAATTTCATGGCTACAGTGTGGTTAGAGGGTTGAATTGGAGCACCTGTTTCTCACCCCAGTTCTCCCTCAGTGATTGACATATTGTGGGTCCTTCATTCCCTTACTCTGACATCGGTGGCTCCCTCTGAAAAAAAAAGAGCAAACTGGATTGACTCAACTCCAATTTCCTCTCCAACTGCTTTCTTTTGGAAAGAAAGGACTAATTTTTAGAAATAACCCTGAATTCTGAAAATCCTATAAGCTGTTTCATTTTATCAGTCAAGAGAATTCATCTACTCTTTGCTCTTTCATCAACATGGCACAAAAGCAACGAGGCATCCGGCCAGTTCAGAAAACCAGTGATTCGGCTTTAACTCATCAAATGGTGCCCTTCAGCAGAAACCAACTGAAATGTTTACTTTTTTCAGATATAAAAGGATGGTTGCATTGTAATATTGCAGTGTTACAATGGAGCAGGAGCATAAGTGACCATGAGGCAAGTTGGCTGGGGAGGGAAAGGGCAAGAGAGAGAAAAACCAAGTCAAACTCAGAGACAACTTGTGTAGACTGGCACTCTCTCTTGCTGTTGTTGTTGTTGTTGAGTTCCTAAGTCATGCCCGATTCTTTGTAACCCCATGGACTGCAGCATGCCAGGCTCTTCTGTCCTCCACTATCTCCTGGAGCTTGCTCAAACTCATATCCATTGAGTCAGTGATGCCATCCAACACATCTCACCCTCTGTCATCCCCTTCTCCTGCCCTCAATCTTTCCCAGCATCAGGGTTTTTTCTAATGAGTTGGCTCTTTGCATCAGGTGGCCAAAGTATTGGAGCTTCAGCATCAGCACTTCCAATGAATATTCAGTGTTGATTTCCTTCAGAATTGACTGCTTTGATCTTCTTGCTGTCCAAGGAACTCTCAAGAATCTTTTCCAGCACGACAGTTCGAAAGCATCAGTTCTTCAGTACTTAGCCTTATTTGTGATCCAACTCTCACATTTGTACATGATTACTGGAAAAATCATATCTTTGACTATATAAACCTTTGTTAGCTAAGTGATATCTGCTTTTTAATATGCTGTCTAGGTTTGTCATAGCTTTCCTTCCAAGGAGCAAGTGTCTTTTAATTTTACACCTGCAGTCACCATCTATGGTGATTTTGGAGCCCAAGAAAATAAAATATGCCATGGTTTCCATTTTTTCCCCATTATTTGACATGAAGCGATGGGATCAGATGCCATGATCGTAGTATTTTGAATGTTGAGTTTTAAGCCAGCTTTTTCAATCTCCTCTTTCACTTTCATCAAAAGGCTCTTTAGTTCTTCTTTGCTTTCTGCCATAAGGATGGTGTCATCTGCTTATCTGAGGTTATTGATATTTCTCCAGGCAATGTTGATTTCAGCTTGTGATTCTGCCATTTTGCATGATGTACTCGCATATAAGTTAAATAAGGGTGACAATATACATCCTTGAACTACTACTATCTTGCTGTGGTAGTTATGCATTGCTACTATCCCCAAACTCCAATACTTTGGCCACCTGATGCAAAGAACTGGCTCATTGGAAAGAAACCTGATGCTGGGGAAGGTTGAGGGCAGGAGGAGAAGGGGATGACAGAGAATGAGATGGTTGGATGGCATCACTGAGTCAATGGACATGAGTTTGGGCAAGCTCCAGGAGTCGGTGATGGACAGGGAAGTCTGATGTGCTGTGGTCAATCGGATCACAAAGAGTCGGACATGACTGAATGACTAAACTGACTATCCCCAAACAGTGGTTTAAGACAGCAGACTTAGTCATCTCACTCAGAAACCTGGGAGTGGCCTAGCTAGGGCTCCGGCTGAGATTCTTTCATGAGACTGCAGTCAAGCTGTGGCTCAGATCTGCTTCATCAACACTTTAGCTGCTCTGTGATGAATTAACATCTCTAATGGTAGAAAGTGGGGAGTGTTTGGGGGAAATTTCTATCTCAGATGCTTTACTGCCACAAAATTGCATATCCCCTAAGAAGTAATAGATGACTTCAGAAGCTTATCCTCAGAACTGGTTTAGCATTCAATTCTGAGATGTAATTTATAATGTGAATGTGAATGTCCCTCTTCTGAATATAACAACTCCAAATATTAAAGCTCTATGAAAAGCAATACCTAAAAATGCATCTCTTAAATAATCTGTTCACATGAAGTATTTAAAAAATGAGTCTTATTATAAAAGATGTAGCTATTGATATAGAATGTGTTTTTGTACACAAACCTACAAAATCTAATATCACCCTCCTTTGCTGAAACTGTTGAGTGGCCTTTGATATTCTTTTATGTGTTCAATAATGTACCTGTCCAATCTAATGAAATATTGTGCCTTGATTTGCTCAGGGATAATAATACAATAAAATGTAGTAGGCTTAAGCATGAAAAAGCAAAAACCTTGCAAGGGCTGGAGGAGCAGCCTTCAAGGGAGCGCATTCACATAGCTGTTGGCTGGAGCCCTCAGTTCTTCACTGGCTAATGCCTGGAAAGTCTCAATTTTTCCTCATGGGGGTCTGTCCACAGGGCAGCCACCTGAGTGTCCTCAAGCCAAGTCAGATGACATTCCCAGTGAAGGGTGAAATCCAAGGTTAGTTGATAAGATTGGTTATCTGAAAAAGAGAGAAATCTGGATAGAAGCTGTGGTCTTTTATAACCTAATATTGGTGTGACGTACCATCAGTTTTACCTTCTTTCTTCGGTCACACAGACCAACCCTGGTACAGCATGGGAAAGGACCACACAAAGGTGTGCCTGATGAGCAAGGTGGGAATTGTGTGCAGGCAGGGCAGAGCTTTGTCGTCATGGTGAGAAGTTTGAAACCATTTCTGAGTATACTTGGAAGTTGCTGAGAGGCCTTAAGCCAGGACATGAGCTGAGCTCCTCCTTAGATATCTTAAAGGTCATTCTGATAGCTGGACTAAATAAACAAAGGGGATTCCAAAAGTGGAATCAGAGAAGCCAGTTCGTAGCAGCAATAACAGGCTGAGTGACTGAGAGCATCATGGCTTGGTCCAGGGTGAGTTCAGTCAACAGATGCAGACACACTTGTGATGTGATATATATATTGGGAGGCAGAACCGGTAGAACCAGACGATGAAGTATGGGGGACAATAAAGAAATTTAAGACTCCTAACTTGTTTGAGCAATTGAGTGGATGATGCTGCCATATACTGCAATCTGGAAGACTCCGGAAAGAACAGATTAATGGTTGCATGAAAAACTGGGAGCTCTATTTTGAAAATGTTAAGTTTCAAGACCGATTAGACACTCAAGGGTATAGTGTATGTCAAGTAGGTAATTATGTTCACAAATCTGTAGTACAGGGGACAAGTAAGAGCTGGAATGCAATTCTGAGTTATCAAGGAGGTGATATTAATTACTAGACTTGCACTGTACTCCAAGTATTATCAAAATTGCTCTTGAATTCTCTATAGAAAATGCCTTGTTGTAGAGTGACATATCACCGCTTATTAAGTCCAGCATCGTCAGATTTTCCTCCTAGTTGGAGCATTTAACTGTTTTTAGCTATTTTTTGGTGAGGTCACTGGCTTGTGCTTAGCAGCCATGTTGAAGGAAAAAGACATATCTTAAAACATTAATATTACAACAGCATGAACTCCTAATAGACACCTCAAAGGAAATATGTCAAAAATAAAGTCATGATTTTTTTTCCAAAAACTCTTATCCAATTTTTTGCCCAATGAGTTAATCTTAGTAAATTGTACCTCTACCCACCTTGTGTTCAAACAGCCAATCCAAAAGTAATTGTCTCTATGGAAGGTTCACAGAACTGGTTAGACTGAAAGACCATTGAACGTGTATTCCTTCTTCCATTTATTTTAGACATAAATAGCCAGATGTGGCACCCAGCCTTCAACATAGTGACCCCCACCTATTCTTGTGATTAATCAGGTCTCAATAAAATGCCCCCTCTGGAGGCATTGTGTGATAATCTATAAATATGGCCCTGACTCCTAGCATTCTCCATCACAACTAGTTTGTATTATTTTCTCATGTCATATGATAGTATTATTAAGTGTTCATTTGTTAGTTATTATTTTGACTCAATGGAAAATAAACTCCAGGAGTGCATGAATATTCCTTCTCTTATTTATAATCAGTTTCCCAGGATCTAATACAATATATACTAGTGTAAGACCTAGCATATAGTTGGCGCTCAATAAATATTTGTTGGATCAATAAGTAAATCATTCTGAACTATCTAGCTGTCAGGGTTTAGAATGTCCTTTCCTAACTTAATTGAGTGTTTGTGTTGGTTTCTTCCAGGTATAATACTTGGGTAAATTTTTATCACTAAGACCTTGGGTGAGAGGAATATGAAAGCAGAGTTAGCAGCAGGCCAAATACACATGATAGTGAGTAGACATGAAGTCATTCTTTTTCCCAAGCTAGTGGCTCCTATGGAAGTGGGGATATGGAATGGCACAGACATATGAACAAGGATAATATAATACATGCTCAACAGAACAAAAACTCTTTGAGCTAGGGTACCACCAAGTGTTCTGGCAAAGAGCCATTTAAAATACCATTGAGGTAGAAACTTCTTGAGTGCTTATTTTGCTTGCTTGTCATTTTTTAGAAGGTTGTTTTGACATGGACCATTTTTAACTTTATTTATTTGCTTATTTTTGGTTACACTGGGTCTTTGTATGAGCGTTTCCTCTAGTGATGGTGAGTGGGATTATTCTTCATTGCAGTGCAGGATTGCCATTGCAGTAGGCTTCTCTTGGTGTGGAGCACGGGCTCTAGGCATGAGGACTTCAGTAGCTGTGGAGCACGGACTTAGTTGCTCCATGGCATGTCGGATCTTCCCAGACCAGGGATCAAACCCGTGTCCCCTGCATTTGCAGTCAGATTCTTATCCACTGTACCATAAGGGAAGTCCTTGATTGTCATTTCAAATTTCCCCTGCTCCTTCTGACAAGCACCAAGAATAGCACTTGAGGCATAGTAGGAGCTCAGCGAATATGTTTGGATGCAGGTGAAATGATTAAGCAAAACACTGAAGCCAGAGTTGGTTGGAGGTCTGCATTTGGGTAGGCATGCACAGGAAAAAAATATCTTCAGTGCCCAAGGCAGGTCAATTGGCATTTTAGAATCCAGGCTAAGAAAATACCAAATTGAAGAGATGACTATGATACCAAAATCTGTCGTTGACAAGAAAAGAAAATGACAGACAAATATCCCTCATGAACACTGAGTCAAATATCCTAAACAAAATAATTGCAAAATAAATCCAACTACATACATGTGGTAAAATTCTGAAAGAGATGGGAATACCAGACCACCTGACCTGCCTCTTGAGAAACCTGTATGCAGGTCAGGAAGCAACAGTTAGAACTGGACATGAAACAATAGACTGGTTCCAAATAGGAAAAGGAGCACGTCAAGGCTGTATATTGTCACCCTGCTTATTTAGCTTATATGCAGAGTCCATCATAAGAAACACTGGGCTGGAAGAAGCACAAGCTGGAATCAAAATGCCAGGAGAAATATCAATAACCTCTGATGTGTAGATGATACCACCCTTAGGGCAGAAAGTGAAGAAGAACTAAAGTGCCTTTTGATGAAAGTGAAAGAGGAGAGTGAAAAGGTGGCTTAAAGCTTAACATTCAGAAAACTAAGATCATGACATCCAGTCCCATCACTTCATGGCAAACAGATGGGAAAACAGTGGCTGACTTTATTTTTGGAAGAGTCCAAAATCGCTGCAGATGGTGATTGCAGCCATGAAATTAAAAGACTCTTACTCCTTGGAAGGAAAGTTATGACCAACCTAGACAGCATATTCAATAGCAGAGACATTACTTTGTCAACAAAGGTCCATCTAGTCAAGGCTATGGTTTTTCCAGTAGTCATGTATGGATGTGAGAGTTGGGCTATAAAGAAAGCTGAACGCTGAAGAATTGATGCTTTTGAACTGTGGTGTTGGAGAAGACTCTCGAGAATACCTTGGACTGCAAGGAGATCCAACCAGTCCATCCTATAGGAAATCAGTCCTGAGTGTTCCTTGGAAGGACTGATATTGGAGCTGAAACTCCAATACTTTGGCCGCCTGATGTGACGAGCTGACTCATTTGAAAAGACCCTGATGCTGGGAAAGATTGAGGACAGGAGGAGAAGGGGATGACGGGGGATGAGATGGTTGGATGGCATCAACAACTCAGTGGACATAAGTTTGGGTGAACTCCGGGAGTTGGTGATGGACACGGAGGTCTCACGTGCTGAGGTTTATGGGGTTTCAAAGAGTCAGATGCAACTGAGTGACTGAACTGAACTGAATATATGTGTGTGTGTGTGTGTGTGTGTACATATATATATGTGAATTCATCAAGACCAACTGGGGTCTATTCCTGCCTTGAAAATTTGATGTGAAAACTAATCAATATCTCAAAGAGATACCAAACATGCAAAGTTTTATAAGGTAAATTCTACGAAATATTCAAAGGATGGATCATTTTTATACTATGCAAATTCCAAAGCATAGAGAATGGTGGGGCTCATTTTCAACTCATGTTATGAAGCTAGCAAAATTTTGAAACCCAAAGGGAAAAGTGATAGCAAGATAAAAGAAGGAATAAAGGAAAAGGACACCATGGTGAGAAAACAATGTCATTGCCATTTATGTATTGTATCCTTAAAATACATATCAGTAAATCAAATTAGTCAGTATATTTAAAAGTGCATGTGTGCTAAGTTGATTCAGTCGTGTCCAGCTCTGCTACCTCATGGATGATAGCCCACCAGGCGCCTCTGTCCATTGGCTTCTCCAGCCAGAATACTGATGTATATTGCCATGCCAGGGATCAAACCCATGTCTCCTAGGTATCCTGCATTGGCAGGCGGGTTCTTTACCAGTAGCACCACCTGGGAAGATCATTTAAAGAGTAAAACATCATATGAACAGGCAGTTTTTAACTATAACTTCCAAGAAATTTTGATATTTGGTAATCTGAATAAACAGAGGAAAAAAAAAACATGATTATCACAATAGTTACTGGAAAAACATTTGATAAAATTCAGCACGTTTTCCTGGTAAGCAGCTTTCACTGGAAACAGAAGGGAATTTTCTAAGCCTGCTGAAAGCAATTTCCCAGTTAACCACAACCAACATCAGAGGAAGGATGAATCACTAGAACCTATCAAGGACAGAAACAAGAAAACGATGCTTGCTGTCACAGAAACTAGAAGCTGTGAAAGATAAAATATGATAAGAAAAAAAAAAAATGTATGGAAGAGCATAGAGCAGAGTTTCTCAAAATGTGGCCCCTGTATCAGTGTTTGTCAGTACAAACCATCAGCTCCATCCTAGGCATGATTAGGAGACTTTTAGACTAGAGAACAAAATCTGTGTTTTAATAAGCACTCGAGGGGTTCTGAAGTGTGCTAAAGTCTGAGACCCTTGTTGTAAACAATGCTGCTGGCCCCCCACCCAGATCTCCTCTCCAACCAGCCACTCAGACGTGCAAATACTGGCTGCAAGCCTTGGCTTCCAACAGTTTGCAGCTGCCCTCAGCCTCTTCCTGAGAACTGTCCTTGGTGGAAGGAAAGCCACATTCTCAGAAATGCCTGGAGGACCCTGCCTTATACCCGGAGCATCTGCAGTCATCTACTGACTGACAGATACAGGGTATCAAAGGTCCTCTGAGACACTATTCACCATCCAGAAGGTCCTGAGGAGTCAGCCTGAGGCTTACCACAGCTGAGCCCTATCTTTGACCAGCTTCTTCCCCTGCCCTGGCCTGCTTCCCTCATCCCCTCACAGGTGTCACCCAAGGATACAACTTCTCTAGAAATTTCTTCTCTAGAAATCTTTTCTCTTTCCAGAAGCTCTGCTTCTGGAAAACCCAGTCTGAGGCACCTATTTGAACAACCTTGTTTTCTACCTAGAACTTTTAAAATAATCAGTCATAAAACTGTTATAATTATTCTACATATATTCTATACTTATATAATGCTGTGTCAAGTTTCTTCTATATAGTAACTCATTTAATGTGTACAATGTTTTTCTGATACAGACATACTATTATTGATCTTATTACCATTTTACAGATGAGGAAACCACAACACAGAGAAGTTTAATAGCTTTCACGATGCCATGTAGTTAAAAATCCTTATTAGCTGGATAAAAGATAAAGGTTCAAAGGTACTTTAAGTTTTCAAATAGGATAACAGCGAACTACTAGAAATTTTAAATGCAACAAGTAAAATTTTAAATGCAAATGAGAGTTTATCAAAGCATGGGCACAACTAATGATTATATTTATGAACCACTTTATTTTTTTTCATTGTGTGTGTTTATTGTTGTTGTTCTGTGACAAAGTTGAGTCCAATGTTTTTTTTGACCCTATGGACTGCAGCATGCCAGGTTTCCCCATCCTTCACTATCTCCCAGAGTTTGTGCAAACTCATGTCCATTGAGTTGGTAATGCCATCCAACTATATCATCCTGTGTCACCCCCTTCTCTTTCTGCCCTCAGTCTTTCCCAGCATCAGGGTGTTTTCCAATGAGTTGGCTCTTCCAATCAGGTGGCCAAAGTAATGGAGCTTCAGCTTCATCATCAGTCCTTGCAAAGAATATTCAGGGTTGATTTCCTTTAGGATTGACTGATTTGATCTCCTTGCTGCGCAAGGGGCTCTCAAAATCTTCAGCACCACAACTTGAAAGCATCAGTTCTTTGGTGCTGAGCCTTCTTTATGTGTATGTTTGCTTTTTTTTAATATACAGCTGTGGTAGAAAATGGAGAAGGATACGGCAACCCACTCCAGTACTCTTGCCTGGGAAATCTTATAGACAGAGGAGCCTGTTGGTCAAAAGTCCGTGGGGTCCCTAGAGTCAGTAGAAAAAGCAAGACTTACCAAGCATAGGTCTCATTGCTCTCCCAACTCTTGGTTTCTAATCCCAAAAATTGAATAAATTCAGATCAATTTTTGAATGACCCCATACTATCTGAATCCTCTCTACTTGCTTTTAAGACTCAAAGACCAAAGAGTCTTGGAGAGCACAGTTTTTCTCACCATTGAATGTGCTCTGGGAATGTTTGCTCTCCAACTTCAGGAATAGGGCAGACTGCATCTGGAGGAAAACTCGAGTCCCACCTACCGTCTATATCTCTCAAGATTAGGTAAGGCCCTCGGTCTCATTCTGACCACTGTATGTGAGTGGAAGGGACTCACCACAGTCACCCCCAGGCTGAGCCATGGAGAAAACCCTAGATCAATATATCAAGTAAGAATAAGTAAATACCTAGTAAATGTAAAATAATAAAGGGGAAAATATGAATTGCTATATTACAGATGAAGAATACAAATAGATAATAAGGATATTCACAGGAGCCCATCTTATAATCAGAAAAGTTAAATTTAAGAATATATTATTTTCATCCTTTAAACTGATAAAACATTCAAAGAAGAAGAATAAATAAATACAGAAGTGAAAAAATAAGACCATGTCATGCAATGCTGGATGCTGTAAATAGCAAAAGCCTCCTGAGGACAATTTAATTTTGTTTATCTGTTAAAAAAAAAAAAAAAAAACTTTAAATCAGCAAATCTACTTCTAGGAACTCCTCACAAAGAAATAGTTCAAAAATTTAATAGTAATATACTATGTAACATTATTTGTAATATTTCCAAATTGGAAAATCATACACATTGAAAAGGAATGGTTAAATAAATTAGATCATTTCTATATTAAAGGAAACTATGTAGGTATTTAAAAATTAAACAAATAAAATGTGTTTACTGACATTGAAAATGTCTCAGATTTAATATAAATATAAAAAGAATATGAGTAGAAGCATTTGTATACATTATTTGTTAATGTATGGAGATCAAAAGACCCTATTAAAGTCCATGTACTAAAATGGGAATGTATTAGTTAAAAAATCAGTAGAATAAAAAATAATATACAGAGACTTCTGTTGACTCATTAGTGTTTTATAGTTCATTATTGTTCGCAAACTCTAGTTGTTATTATAGCATATTTCTCAGTTTTATAATATTTGTGCATACTTGCACATAGGGGCTTCTCTGATGGCTGAGATGGTAAAGAATCCGCCTGTAATGTAGGAGACCCAGGTTTGATCCCTAGGTTGGGAAGATCCCCTGGTGAAGGGTATGGCTACGCACTGCAATATTCTTGCCTGGAGAATCTCATGGACAGAGAGGAGCCTGACAGACTACAGTCCATGGGGGTGCAAAGAGTCAGACACAACTGAGTGGCAAACATTCTTTTCACTTTTCATATTTACATATTATTTTTTTCTTTAAATCAGCTCAACTTTATTCTCACATAAATGTATTTTTAAAAGTTTAAGCCATTGCACAAATGAGAGAAAAGACAAAGACAAATAAGAACGACTATTCATTTTAAAAGATTCTACAGCTAAATCATAGATAATGTAATGCAAACATAAAAAATAAACTCTGTTTTAAATGACTTCCTGAGAGTAAGTTACTTCATGAGAAAGAAGATGTTTTTGACCAGTTAGATAAAAGTGTATGCCACTGAACACAAGGAGTCTATGTCAATAAAACTTAATTTCTTCAGTTTAGCTAGTTAAGTTAGCCACATGTGGCTGGGAAGGGTAGACTATTATTCTGACATTGTTAAACCCTGAAAGCTTATTTTTATTACAAGAAAAGTGAATTTCCCAATAAACTTTTACTTAGGAAGGCTTTGACACATCCCACAAAATCAGGTCTTCTTCTGAATATGTACGTTTACATGTTTATATGATAACGTCCGAAAAGGGTAGACAGAGGGATGTCTGATCCAGTGTTCACTGTTGTCATTGACTTGAGAAAATACCCATGAACACCATGCATTAGGTCTTTCAGCTGTCTTTTCATGATCCCAACACAGTTCTCAGCTCCTTTATAGAAACTTCTAACCAGAACCAGGTTATAGGAGTTGATAACCATGATCAGGTTGATAGAATGGGTGAACTTCCAGAGGTTTCACCTCCTTGGTCTGGGTGTTTTTATCTAACAATTATAATTAAAATAGCCACTGCTTCCTGAGTCCGAGAGGCCATACAACACCGTCTGCACACACTATGCCACTCACTCTCCATCTTATCCTTCACAGCTGAAATCCCCACAATATAGTTGTGAACTTGAGCTTCAAGGGGCTAAGGTGACCTGCCCAGAATTACGCAGTAGTACGTTGCAGTCTTAGATCAGCATCAGAAAAATGAACCTCAGTATGTTGAGTTCTAAAACAGTTCTCTTAACTTCCAAATTGAACTAGAAGCTGCAGCAGCTAGATACCCTCAGAGCAACTATATCCCCTCCATCAGGCCTTAACCTGGAAGGTGGTGGTCCCTACTCAGGCACGAGGGGTTCTAGAATGGACAGAAGAGTGGGTCTGGGCACTGCTCGTTCCAAGTGCCCTAGTCACACACCTTGATCAAGCTGTTGGTGGGCAGGGATGCCTGTGAGCTCAGTGGGGTGTGTCTGTGGGTATCTGTGTGTGTTTGTATTCAACCTTCTTCTCTTACTATCCTGGCTCCCTCTCCAGTCTCGTTCTTCCTTCCTCTCAACCCCAACCTGCACACCTTCTATAGTCCAACCCAGTTGCTACCTCTGTCTCCTCTTCCATCTCAGAATTATGTAAAATCATCCTGTGATAATCATGACAAGCATCATACTTTTTGGAAATACTAACCAAACTAGATTACAAAAAAAAAAAAAAAAACTCTACTGACCAGTCTTCCTAGCAAACATATTATTTGGTATATTTCATGGATATATACCCGTGGGGCTTCCCAGGTGGCTCAGAAATAAAGAATCCACCTGCCAATACTGGAGATTCTGTTTCGATCCCTAGGTCAGGAAGATCCCCTGAAGAAGGAAATGGCAACCCACCCCAGTATTCTTGCCTGGAAAATCCCATGGACAGAGGAGCCTGGTGGGTTACAGTCCATGGGGTCACAAAGAGTTGGACACAACTTAGAGACAAAACAACGACAACACGGCTATATGACTGACTTTTATGCATTTATATTAGTCTCTTCAACCTTCATGGAGATAATCAATCACAGTCAGCAATGGATGCGGTCAAAGTTCCCGACACGCGTTTGAATTAGTCACTAGCAACTGCATTCAGGGCCCTGGATTCTGGCAGTAGTCTCAGGTACAAGCACACACAGTCCAGGTCTGGGAAGGAAGCTGAGTGGACAGGTGTGATCCCTGCATTTCCCCTGCTGTACGTTGACCATCAATGTGCTTCAACCCAAATTCAGACTCTAAAATGAGAAGCCGCTTGATGTTCTGTTCTGCTGTTTGATTGTGCCATGTGGTCTTTAAGTGGCTTTTTTCCTTTTTCTTTCTTTCTTTCTTTCTTTTTTCTGAACAGTCAAGATGAAATTGGCTTCTGGTCAGCAACTCGTTTTCCTTTTCCCTCCTCTGAGGTAGAGGAGCCAAAAAGGATTTTGTTTTGTTCCATTTTGCTTGCAAAGCTATGGGTAGCCAAATATGACTACAAATTATCTACATTGTTTTTATGAAGAAAAATATATTTATTTTCCTAGCACTTGGAAGCATCGCTTGCTGGGGCCAGGGAACTGATGTTGTCCTCTGATTCCTGTCCCACTCCTACCCTAATTGGCGAGATCTGAGCACACCCGAGGATGCATGTGGCTAAATTGGGGTATTATGAAAATAGTTCACAAAGCAAGTAGAAAGCTATATATAAAAATGATATTTACTTCTCATTTTAAATGAAGCCTAAGACAAAAGGCATATAGGTAAACACAGCTGCAACATTTTTAGGCATATAATCAAATGCAAAAATAATATTGGAAAACTATGTTAATTATTGTAATTAAATTGTGAACAGTATTGATAGAAAAATATCTTTAAAACATATAAAATCAAAATGAGGCTCATCACACTATGGGAGTTTGCTCTATTACTTATGAGGTGCCTAGGTGGACCTACTATTTGCTGGACCTGCCCAGCAGTTGGGAGGGGAAGGGATAGATGGGTGGGACCAGAAAAGGTCTCCATACCTATCTGTTTCTCAGCTCTGATGTCAAATCTGGGGGAATTCTGCTTGTCTGTCCCAACTCTAGAAGTTGTCAAGGAATGGTGGGAAAAGCATGGACTTTGGAGTCAAATTGATCTGTAGTTGAAATTTGTCCCAGTCACCCTTTGCCAGCGTGATTTTTGTCTCCACGTCCCCATCTATAACGGGCTTCCCAGGTTGGTCAGTGGTGAAGAATCCACCTGCCAATGCAAGAGCTGCAAGAAACTCAGGTTCCTTCCCTGGGTCAGGAAGATCCCCTGGAGTTGGAAATGGCAACCCACTCCAGTATTCTTGCCTAGAAAATCCTGTGAACAGAGGAGCCTGGGCAGCTACTGCCTATGGGTACACAAAAAGTCAGACATGAGTGAGTACTCACCATCTATAACATGGGGCAAGAGTCTTGAGACCCTCAGAAACCTCAATTCCACTTTGACAAAACAGTTGTGGGAAAGGAAATAAGCCACATTCCCTTCATAGTCTGTCCAGAGTTGCCATATATGAACAAGAAGTTCTCTTCCTTGTTTATAAATGCCTTGGGATTTGAGGCATATTTGAGCAAACTTGGCTCAACCATCAAGATACCAAACTCCCAAAGTCCAGAAGCATGTCTCTGGTTGCCTTTAGTTTTAGTGTTTGCTCTCCTCATGGATTTCTTTGTTCATGAAGATGCTTTAACTCCCATCGTGGTTTTGAAACTGGTGTTAGAGTCTTGTTCTGGTCTACCATACTTCCCTCTTAGAATTTATCCGGCTATAGGAGAAAACTGGTCATCAACCAAGAGATTTATGGGTGCCATTTCTCCCACTTACTTCGATATCATCCAAGAAAAAAAAATGCCTCTTCAAGCTTTCCGATCGACTGCACTTACAGCAAAGCCTGGTTGAGGAGGCACACTGGAGTCTTCCCCATCTGTTGCTTCGTGGAAATGTTTGTACAGGATCTGGGCTTTCTGCCGAGTCCCATTTCCATCAGAAGTCTTGTGTTTCCTCTGCATATTCTCACTCTACACATTAACCCCTTTTCAGTTTTCACTTAAGTCTTATCTCTCACTTGATGAGCAATTTTTTCACTGGTTGGATCATTTACAGCAGTTTCACAAATGTCTTTTTCTCATTTCTGTAGGGAGAAATTGGTGAACTTGTTCATTCCTCAGATCTGAGCTACCGCTGAATTCATTTCTCTCTTTAATTTACTCATTTTTATATTCTGGTGAAGAATCCTAAGTGGCTTAGCCTATCTCACTTTTTCTTAATTTTCATCATCCACACTGGCAGTTGGCTTTTTTGTGGGGGAGTGGTTAGGGACAATTGTTTCACAAAGGAGTAAATTTTTAATAAATCAGTATAAGTAGGTGCATATGACAGCAAGTAGAGGGGGTTTCAGCTATGTAGAAGAGGGCTTGCTGGTGCAGACACCAGGCTGACTCAGCCCTGGACACCAGCCACAGGGCACAGGTAGATACTTACATAGCAAGATGTCACAATATTTGTCTAAGTGTCAGAGCTAAGTAGATCTGTTCAACTTCAATCTCCATACATCTTCCACCACACATCATAAGTTACATGAGACATCCAGCCTCAACTTACCTATAAGATGAAAATCATAACAATAGTAATGCCTATTTCACGGTGTTTTGAAGATCAAATGAAATAATGTTTGTGAAAAATGTTTGAAAGATTGCAAGTATTCTGTCATTAGAGTGTTTTCTTTCCTACTGCTGCTGCTGCTGCTGCTAAGGCGCTTCAGTCGTGTCCAACTCCAGAAACGCTATTCCACAGTAGCCCCCACATTCTGCCAATAGCCGGGAGGAACCCGTGGTTTAAGGCTGTTAACAAAATCTGTGTGCAGGAAAATGTAACGGGAAGGGGGGGGGGGTTCACAAGATTCTCCAAATCATATAAAAAATTAAATGTGATTAAGGAATTAAGTGTAGTGACTAAGACCCTGTGCTTCCAATGCAGGGGACATAGGTTCAATCCCTGCTAGGGAACTAAGATCCCATATGCCACCCGGCGTGGCCACAAAACAGAAAGAAATGTTTTTACAATCAATGAAGGAAAAAACCATGGGACACTGCTGGTAAGAATGTAAGATCATTCAGCCACTATGGAAAGCAGTATGACAGTTTCTCAAAGATGAACATAAAATTACCATATGATCCAGCAATTCATCTTCTGGATATACACTTAAAAAAACTGAAAGTGAGGGCTTGAACAGATATCTGTATTCCCGTGTTCATAGCAGCATTCTTCACTCTAGCCAAAAGATGAAAATGATCCACATGTCCATTAACAGATGAGCAGGTAAAAAAAAAATGTGGTCTATATACACAATAGAATATTATTCAACTTTAAAAAAGGCATGACATCTGATACAGCCTACATTAGTGAACCTTGAAGACCTGACATTAAATGAGATGAACCAGGCAGAATAGGACAAATATTGTATAATACCACTCGTGTGAGGTACCTAGAGTAGTCAAATTCTTAGAGACAGAAAGTAGAATGGCATTTTCCAGAGGCTAGGGAGAGGATGGAGGAGTGTCCTTGCTGAATGGGGACCAAGTATCAGTTTGGGAAGATGAAAAGTTCTAGAGATGGATGGTGATGATGGCTGAGCAACCATGGGACTGTACCTGATGTCAATGAACTGTGCTCTTAAAGTGGTAAGCTTTATGTCCTGTATATTTTTTTACAGTAAAAAAGAAACTGCAATCTTAAAGACACCTACACCAAACACATCCATAATAATGTCATGCTGACCATCTTAAATGAGCAATAATTTGTTCTGTAAATTCTTTTTGTTATTCTATTTTTCTCCAGCTTTATCAATCTTTTTTGGTAGCATTAATGATTTGCTGCTTATTCACCTTTGTTAACTGGGGACTGTAAACAGATCAGGGGTCATTTATTTTGTCTTTATCTCGTCCTCCTCCATCAAAGTGCTCAATACATTCCTGGTGTTATGACTAAGAATGCTTTCCTTTTCCTCCGGTGTTATGGCGTAATTTCCAATAAGGTAGGTTTTGTGGATTTGTAAGATAGAAAAAAGTTTGTAAGTATTTTTCATCTTCTTCCTAATCCTTTCTAACTTTCTCCAAGTAAATTCACCTGAGAGCCTCAGCCATCAGACCCACTAGGTTAGTCAGCCCGTCCATTCCTTCTTAGTGAGTCAGACATGCAGTCTTGAGACTGGGATACCTCTACCTTTTTCTTCCTTCTTTCTCTCTTTCAAGACATCATTGCAAAACACTACCTTCTTTTTCTGTTGCTGTTTAGTCACAAAGTCAGTCTGACTCTTTTGCCATTCCATAGACTGGAGCCCACCAGGCTCTTCTGTCTATGGGATTTTCCAGGGAAGAATGCTGCAGTGGGTTGCCATTTCCTTCTCCACACTTCTTTCTCTAACCCACTCTATTTCCCTTTTTTGTTGATAATGCGACTTCCTTCTTTTTTCTTTTTTTTTGCAATTTCCCTCAAGAGAGATAACCTGCAACTCTAATATCTAGCAGCAGAAGTTCTCTAAGAGATATGAGAATTGACTAAGAGACATTCAGTTTATAGCTCATGAGGGGAATGGACTGTAAAGGATGATGAATTATTACAGTAGTAGTGAATGTGTGCTTGCCTTTGTGTACAACTGTCTGTGCTTCAGCTGTGTTTGACTCTGTGTGACCCTATGAACTGTACCCTGCCAGGCACCTCTGTCCATGGGATTTCCCAGGCAAGAATACTGAAATGGGATGCTGCTTCCTCTTCCAAGGGATCTTCTGGACCCAGGGATTAAGCCCACATCTCCTGCGTCTCCTGCATTGGCAGGCAGATTATTTACCACAGAGCCACCTGGGAAGTCTAAAGTGTATTAGAGAATTGCTCCTAGGGACTAAAGTTGCAAGTATGTAGTTGTTTCCTGACCCCCTCCCTCCAAAAAATTTCCCTCCAAAGAATTCCCATTTGAATGAAAGCACACGCAGTGAGGTTCTAGAAAGAGGTTTTGCCAGTCTTCTGGCAGGTTTCTTCCACCTCTGGAGTCGATCCTTTTCCTAGACACACTGTCTTCTTGCAAATAGATGAGTGTGATACATGTACAGTCATCACATTGGAGGAAATGAGTCTCTTGAAATGCAGATATCATCAGATAGCCCCAGAACAACCCCAGGTGGGATCCCAGACTCTGGGAGTAATGGGGATGGAAAAAGTGGGGAGATGCAGTTGAGTTTTTCCTTCATCTCTAGAGTAATGTGTCTAATTATGTAGCTCTGACTTTTCAAGGCTCACTGTATTCATTTGGGGCTCATATGGTAAGGAAAATAATACAAAGGCTGATTATCTTTGCAAAACTTTACATTGAGTAAGAGATTTTAGGTGACTGGGACATAATGGTAGGGAGGATGTGAACTGAGTGTGGAGCATGTCTCTCCCTCTGAGTCAAGTTGATTGTCAACTCCAGTAGCATCTACAAACGGGGCCTCTCATAGCCAACAGTCAGAGTTCTGTGACGGTCTCAGCCTTGTACTGAGGGGTTTGAACTCGGGTGGGTGCAGTAAGCAAAGAGCTTGACTTTTCTCCAATTGAAAATGAAAGTGTTAGTTGCTCACTCACGTCTGGCTCTTTGCCACCCCCATGGATGGTAGCCCACCAAGCTCCTCTGTCGCTGGAATTCTCCAGGCAAGAGTATTGGAATGGGTTGCCATTCCCTTCTCTAGGGGATCTTCCTGACCCAGGAATCAAGGCCAGCTCTCCCGCGTTGCAGGCAGATTCTTGACCATTTGAGCCACCAGGAAAGCTATAATTTCTCCAAGTACTGCCTTCCAAAATGTTTATGGTTACCAGGGGGAAGGATGGTGGGGAGGGATAGTTAGGGAGTTTGGGATTGACATGTACAGACTGCTATATTTAAAATAAATAACCAAACTGTATTAAAAATGGAGAGGGGATAAGAGAACAACATAGATGAGATGAGATGGGACATGTGTTGATAATTCTTGAAGCTAATTGACAGATTCCTGGAGATTTATTACTGTTTCCACATTTTTGTTTGAAATTTTCCATAATAAAAATCTTTAAACAAATGCTTTGAAGCATTACCCTTTCTTTTTAGCCTAACATTAATTTCTCGCTATCTTCTATTAATGAGCATCTCAATGGGAAAATAAGACTCACCTTAAAGTATGTAAAAGTCCCTCCCATTGGAGTCAAGCCTTCGGCCCATTCCCAGCTCAGGTCTGACCCCAGTTCAGGGGAATTCAATGAAGAACCATGGGCTGTTCATACCAGAGTCTAACTTGATTGGTTTTGTTATAATACGATTCCTGGGGTAAGAGTAATTAGGTGTCCAAATGCTGGGCTCTTCCTGAAGTGCAGGCCTGTGGTCCCTCAGAAGCCTTGTACAACTTGAACATGCTTCCCAGACACGTGGTGGGCTCTTCAGCTTCCTTCTACTGTTCCCACTTCCACCATATCCCTGCACCCACAAGTCTACCCCACAGCCTCTTAACACCAGGTATGCCCTTGGTCTCTGCCTCTGCAAAGCAGGATGAGCTTGGTTACTGTCTTCATCACACTCCGCACCCTGGGAAGCCCCAGATCACTGCTGCACCACTGGGAATACTGTCCACCTTATGCAAGCTTCGTCATCCTCTGGCCTCTCATCCGTCCAGCTGCTGGGAGTGGAGGTAGGAGGCTGCCCTGACAATGAGCTCTGTGCTACTCAGCCCAACGAGGAGACACCTAACATTTCCCTTTTGAATATGGGAGATTAATTATCTCTTCTGTCTTGGAACACTAGTCAAGGTATCCAGGCTAGTAAAATTCTACTTGATACCCTGTTATCCATGTTCATTAAATAAATCCACTTAGTCTTTCAGTTAATGCCTTGAATGGATAAATGAAGAAGTGATGACACCTTTGTGGGTGGGAAACTTCCTGTGCACATAGTTACAAACTAGATCAAAACCTTGGTAACAGAGAAAGCACTGCATCATAGATTTCTTTCAATCATATAAACATATACTGGTAATGATTCCTACCCTACTGAATTGCTCAAGCATCTCAATGATATATTTCTTGCCTTCCCATTTTGATTCCATAATTATCAATATTTTGAAGGTATTTATCCAATTAGCATAATAAAGTAGCTATTCTGGCAGAACAAATAAGTGATATGAACAGGATAAAGGTAGAATGTAAAGATATTCTTGGAGCCCTTAAAGAAGAAAGGAAGAGCGGGACTTCCTGGTGATCCAGCGGTTAGAACCCCACACTTCCACTGTGGGCTTCCCAGGTAGTTCAGCAGTAAAGAATTCACCTGCACAATGCAGGACATGCAGGTTCGATCTCTGGGTCAGAAAGATCCCCTGGAGGAGGAAATAGCAACCCACTCCAGTATTCATGCCTGAACAATCCCATGGACACAGAAGCCTAGTGAGCTATAGTCCATGCGGTCAAAAGGAGTTGGATACCACTGAGAAACTGAGCATGCAGGCACTTCCCTGCAGGGGGCACAGATTTGATCCTTGTTTGTGGAACTAAGATCCTGCATGTCAAGTGGAATGACCAAAAACTTATATATATATATATATATAAACAAAGAAGAAGAAGAAAGGAAAAGAGCACTAAGATATACTAACCAACTACCATGGCAATTGCCTTTATCTCATCTTTCTTGTCTCCTTCAGCAATATAGCAAGATGGCCAAATTATAATTTAGAGAAACGCTTGGGCTATAAGAAGTTAAATATCCCTCCAAGTACATGGCTACGTGACAGGTGAGGTCCAAGTTCAGATCTGTGTCACTGGCCTCTTTTGCTCAGTCTTGAGGAACTCAGGGGAGAGAAGTTCAAAACCAACTCCTGTTTTTTAGGTTAAATAGCTCTTTTGGATTTTTCTTTCACTGAACAAATTTTCTCAGAGAAATAAATGAAGTACTTCTCCTCTTGACACAAAAGAGGATGTATCTTTGTCAGATCTCTGACTTCAGTATTTGGTATAGTGCCTATTTTATTGCACATAGTAAGGGCTGTCTACGTTTCAACAAAATAATGCATTTAAACAAACTAATACATTTAAACAAAATAAATAAAATGTGATCAAGCAAAATGATAGCTGAGGAAGACTGGAAAATATAGAAATACAAAAACAATTTGAGTTTGATTATCTAAAGATAGGCTTCAGTAATTGCTTGAATTTTTTTAGATTAAAAGAAAATCGAAATGTGACACCTTTATTTCTTTGTGCAGAGAGTTTCATTTGAGAATAGCTCCTCTTATAAAACAGGGATGAGCAGATTGCGACAGCTGAATGGAACATCCTGGCAGATTGCATTAGGAGAATGATAACGTGAGAATCAATGTTTAAAACATTCCCCTCAAAACCAACTTTCAAAATATAAAAAATGCAATCTCTGAGAAACACTTGAGATACTTACTTGGAAGGTATGAGCAGGAATGAACAATTAACTTCATCTTATTTAGATCTTTTATTCCCTAATTGTTCCTGGCCTGGTTTATAAAGATCTCTAGACAAAGTTAATCACCTTTAAATATCAGAGTAGGAGGCTCTGTCTTTCACTACTTTCTTTTCTCTATCTTATTTTCCTGGAGAACCCATAATTCTATACTGCTGATGCTGAAATCAGGAGCTACCACAAATAGTGGTGCTGAATCCCTGCTTGCAGCAGTAGAATGGAAACACAAGGCCAGTTTACTAAGCATGGATAATTCATCCTTAGTCCATACTTACAATAAGTATGTCTTACAATATACTTACAATAAGGATAAGTCTCTGCTCCTGCATCTGAGCTTGTGCTAAGGAATTCTTTCTACTTCCCACACACCAAGTCTGACATCAGTTCAGGATTCGGGGCTGAGGGGTAGGGTATACTGATTTGGGTTCAGAGAAAAATATCCTTACCCTAGGGATGGCACTAGGAGAACGTTTCTGATACTCCAGTGCAAAAGCCTCCAAGACTGGACTTAGTGGAGATCTTCTCATCCCTGCCCATCTCCTGTCTCTCAGACTGCTTGGGACTCAGGTCTCCCACCATCACCAGGGGCAGGATTCAAGGTAGCAACTCTGCCAACCATCTATATACCTCTAGCACTGCCTGCTCTCCTCTAACTAGGCTGCTTAAATAAAAATTCCAAATAGAGACATAAGGTTCCAACCTAGAATATGGAAACTGTCCACTTCAAAATTGGTCAGTATAACTCCCACCTCACCTGTAAACCACATGAGTAGTCCCAGCCACCACCTACTCTCACCCGTGTGAGCATCCACCTCCTTTGCCTCAGTGACGTGGTCCCGAGAACTTCCATAAGCATCTCCTTCCACTTAGTGTCCACACGGCAACATGGCTCCTAAAATGGGCACAGCCAACCGAGTTCATTGTACACTGTTCATTTTTTGTACATTGAAAATTTCACTCAGTATTGGTATTATAAACCAGTGTATTGAACATATACTGACACTCAGATAATCACTCCTCAGATTCGATTTACTCAAGTAAGTGATACCATATTTTACAGCATAACTTGTTTTTTTTGTTGTTGTTGTTGTTCTTTTAATTTTTATTTTTACTTTATTTTACTTTACAATACTGTATTGGTTTTGCCATACAAATTTTATTCTTCAGGGTTACATTGAACATCTTGATCAACTTTTAAAAATATTATTCAGTTTATGGTTGCCAGGGAGGAGAATGAGGGAAAGGGATGGGTTGGGAGTTTGGAATAGACATTATACGCTGCTGTATTTAAAAAGGGATCAGTTCAGTTCAGTCACTCAGTCGTATACAACTCTTTGCAACCCCATGAATCACAGCACGCCAGGCCTCCCTGTTCATCACCAACTCCCAGAATTCACCCAAACCCGTGTCCATCGAGTCGGTGATGCCATCCAACCATCTCATCCTCTGTAATCCCCTTTTCCTTCTGCCCTCATTCTTTCCCAGCATCAGGGTCTTTTCAAATGAGTCAGTTATTTGCATCAGGTGGCCAAAGTATTGGAGTTTCAGCTTCAACATCAGTCCTTCCAATGAACACCTAGGATTGATCTCCTTTAGGATGGACTGGGTGGATCTCCTTGCAGTCCAAGGGACTATCAAGAGTCTTCTCCAACACTACAGTTCAAAAGCATCAATTCTTTAATGGCACCCCACTCCAGTACTCTTGCCTGGAAAATCCCATGGACGGAGGAGCCTAGTAGGCTGCCGTCCATGGGGTCGCTAAGAGTCAGACACGACTGAGCGATTTCATTTTCGCTTTTCACTTTCATGCACTGGAGAAGGAAATGGCAACCCACTCTAGTATTCTTGCCTGGAGAATCCCATAGACAGAGCAGCCTAGTGGGCTGCTGTCTATGGGATCTCACAGAGTTGGACACGACTGAACCGACTTAGCAGCAGCAGCAGCATCTTTCTTTATAGTCCAAATCTCACATTCATACATGACTACTGGAAAAACCACAGCCCTGACTGGACGGACCTTTGTTGACAAAGTAATATCTCTGCTTTTTAATATGCTGTCTAGGTTGATCACAATTTTCCTTCCAAGGAGTAAGAGCCTTTTAATTTCATGGCTGCAATCACCATCTGCAGTGATTTTGGAGCCCCCAAAAATAAAGTCTGACATTGTTTCCACTGTTTTCCCATCTACTTGCATGAAGTGATGGGACCAGATGCCATGATCTTCGTTTTCTGAGTGTTGAGCTTTAAGCCAACTTTTTCACTCTCCTCTTTCACTTTCATCAAGAGGCTCTTTAGTTATTCACTTTCTGCCATAAGGGTGGTGTCATCTGCATATCTGAGATTATTGATATTTCTCCCGGCAATCTTGGTTCCAGCTTGTGCTTCTTCCAGCCCAGCATTTCTCATAATATTAACTTAATTCTGATATAATTTAAATAAGCAGGGTGACAATATACAGCCTTGACGTACTCCTTTTCCTATTTGGAACTAGTCTGTTTTTCTATGTCCAGTTCTAACTGTTGCTTTCTGACCTGCATACAGGTTTCTCAAGAGGCAAGTCAGGTGGTCTGGTATTCCCATCTCTTTCAGAATTTTCCATAGTTTATTGTGATCTATGCAGTTACAGGCTATGACATAGTCGACAAAGCAGAAATAGATGTTTTTTTCTGGAACTCTCTTGCTTTTTCGATGATCCAGCCAATGGATAACTAATAGATAACTGTATGGTTCATGGAACTCTGCCAAGTCACTTCAGTAGTTTCCAACTCTATGCAACCCCATAGACGGCAGCCTACCAGGCTCCCCAGTCCCTGGGATTCTCCAGGCAGGAACACTGGAGTGGGTTGCCATTTCCTTCTCCAATGCATGAAAGTGAAAAGTGAAATTGAAGTCACTCAGTCGTGTCAGACTCTTAGCAATCCCATGGACTGCATTCTACCAGGCTTCTCCACCCATGAGATTTTCTAGGCAAGAGTACTGGAGTGGGGTGCCATTGCTTTCTCCGTCATGGAATTCTGCTCAATGTTACTATGTAGCAGCCTAGAGAGGAGTTTCAGAGAAGACAATGGCACCCCACTCCAGTACTCTTGCCTGGAGAATCCCATGGACGTAGGAGCCTGGTAGAATGCGGTCCATGGGGTTGCTAAGAGTCGGACACAACGGAGTGACTTCAATTTCACTTTTCATTTTCATGCATTGGAGAAGGAAATGGCAACCCACTCCAGTGTTCCTGCCTGGAGAATCCCAGGGACGGGGGAGCCTGGTGGGCTGCTGTCTATGGGGTTGCACAGAGTCGGACACGACTGACGTGACTTAGCAGCAGCAGCAGTAGCAGAGAGGAGTTTAAAGGAGACTGGATACTTAGATCTGTATGGCTGAGTCCCTTTGCTGTGCATCTTAAACTGTCACAGCATTGTTAATAGGTTAACAAAATAAAGTTTAAAATAATATTTATTCACTGACATATATATATATATGAAAATCTATGTATATATGTGAAAAACTGTGTATATATATGAAATGTGTGTGTATATATGTGAAATGTGTATTACATCTGTGTGTATATACATATATATTATATATATACACAGAAGTTTGCATTCCCTTCTTCAACACTACACCTGAGTCCCTGCAAAATTTTACTTATTTCTGAAGAGTCATCTGGAAGGGTTTTTACTCTCAGTAGCCTTATAAGAATAACATTTGTATGAGAAAAAGGTATTCCACAAGTGAAGGAGAATTTTTTCTGCATTGTGATTACTTGCACCTGTGATTTGCCTTAAAAAGGCGAAGCATTTAGATCTTTGATAATCTCTATAATAGTAGTGGAACTATTATGTGCTTTATTGTTGAAGTAGATTTTGTCTTGGCACTTCAAAATTTGTTTGCAATTTTGGGATCAGGAAGTACTTTTGGTAGAAGAACATTCAAATACACATTTAAACTGAAATACTGATGATGATATAGTGGAAAGCCATTAAAATTTCTGCTCTGTTTTCCTTTTTTCTTTTAAATTTCCCTTCAGCAAAAAAAACCCTTGTCATTTATTATTTTCTTTGATACTGCTTGAGAAAATTATATATACATCAAATACTTATCTATTAGCATTTGCTGGCATGTATTTTAATTTCCATCATAAACAATGGTATACGGTATTTAAAAATCTCCTGGAAGTAATAAGTAGTTATAACAAAGTAGAAGATGCAAAGTTAATATACAAAAATCAAACACTTTCCTATATACCAACAATGAACAAGTGGAATTTAAAATTACTAATGAACAAGTGGAATTTAAAAATGTACTACCATTTACATTCAGCTCAGTTCAGTTCAGTCACTCAGTTGTGTCTGACTCTTTGCAACCCCATGAATCGCAGCATGCCATTAACACTCCCCTAAAAGAAACTCTTAAGCATAGGTCTAGCCAAAAAAATATAACATATATATGAGGAAAACTACAAAATTCTGATGAGCAAAATCAAAGAATTAAGTAAATTGAGATATTCCATGTTCATAGATAGAAATACTTAATATCAGTAAACATAGATGGCCTTGGGTATGGTGATGTCTTTTTTTAACTGCAGTTTTTTTAAGGACTTCCCAGGTGGCACAGTGGTAAAGAATCCACCTGCCAATGCAGGAGATGCAAGAGACACAGGTTTGATCCCTGAGCTGGAAAGATCCCCTGGAGAAGAAAATGGCAACCTACTCCAGTATTCTTGCCTGGAAAACTCCAATGAGAGAGGACCCTGGCAGGCTGTGGTCTATGGGATTGCAAAGAGTCAGACAGGACTGAGTAAATGAGCACAATACAGCAAATTTTTTAAATTGGTGTAAAATTGCTTTACAATGCTTTTTTAGTTTCTACTGTACAATGAAGTGAACCAGCCATGTGAATACATATATCCTATCCCTCTTGAACGTACCTCCCACCTGGACATTCCACCCCATCACAGAGCACCAAACTCAGTTCCTTCCCATGAGCTATCTATTTTATATATGGCACCAAAATTAACACCAATGAAATAAGTAACTGTTGAGTTGGACTTCATTAAAATAAAAAAATTTGGCTCGGTGAAAGACAATATCAAAAGAATGAGAAGACAAGTCACTGACTTGAGAGAAAATATTTGCAAAAAAACACATTTGATAAAGGACTGTTATCCCAAATATACAAAGAACTTTTTAAATTCAGCATTAAGAAAACAGAAATTATTTTAAACATGATTTAAAATGTACCAAAGACTTGAACAGATGGCAAACAAGCACACGAAAAGACACTTCACTTCATATGTCATCAGATAAATGAAATTAAGTGAGACACAACTACAGACCTATATGCATGGCCAAAATCAGAAACACTGACAACAACAAATGCCAATAAGGTTGTGGAGCAATAGGATCTCTTATTCTTTATTGGTGGGATTGCAAAATGTAGCCACTGTGGGAGACCATCTAATGGTTTGTTACAAAACTAAACATTCTTATCATACAATCCTGCAGTCATATCCTTTGGTATCTGCCCAAAGGAGTCATATCCAAAGGAGTTGAGAACATATGTTCAAACAAAAATCCACACACAGATGTGTATAGTAGCTTTATTCATAACTGCCAAAACTTGGGAGCAACCAAGATGTCCTTCACTGGATGAAAGGATAAGTCAACTGTGGGTACATCTATGCAATGAAATATTATTTGGAGCTAAAATAAAATGAGCTATCAAGCCTTGAAAAGACATGGAGAAAACTTCAAGGCATATTACTAAGTGAAAAATACCAACTTGAAAAATTTTGCATACGTATTAGATGATTACAACTATATGACATTCTGGAAATAGCAAAACTATGGAGATAGTAAAAAGATAAGTGGCTATCAAGGGGTGGGAAGTGGGGTGGTGATAAATAGGCAGGACCCAGAGGGAATTTTAGGACAGTGAAAATACATTGTATAGTACCATAATGCTGGATACATGTCATTATACATTTGTGCAAGTCCACAGCCTGTGTAACACCAAGAATGATCTATAATGTAAACATGAACTTCAGATAATACAGTGTCGACGCAGATTCCTCAGCTGTACCAAAGTACCTTCTGATAGGTCACATTGATAATGGGATGGTGGCAGGTGCTATAAGGGAAATCTTTGTACTTTCCTCTCAATTTTGCTGCGAACTTAAAATTGCTCTTAAAAAAAAAAAGCACCTCTTCAAGAAAAACAAAAAATGGAAAATAGAGACCACTAGAGAAATTGAAACGATTGATTTGAGCATATCAGTGCCACGTCAGTTTGTCTGTCACTCACAAGTTTGAATTCATAGCTAATCATAAACAGCGGCTGAACGAATGATTAAAAGTGTTGCAAATTTTCACACTAGCAATAAATTAAGCTCTATACCTGCTGTGAAAGCAGTGAACTTCTCAGCTTGCTTGTAAGGGAGAATTGTTCACAATGTCCCAAACAAAGTTGGAGATGATCTTGTAGTAGGTTTGGGAAAGACTATTTGGCAAGGATTGGTGGACTTTGAGCAATAGATGTATTTTGCTTTTGAGAATTTTCAGCTGTGACACTTGTGATCCCTGGAGTAAGGCTGACTTTCAAAAGCAAGTTCCCTGGAGTGAAACAGTCACTAATGAACCATTGTCTGCAATCTTAGGGCTGTCTTTGGTTGACTTAGCAAAACTAGGGGCTGTTATTGACTTTCTGATTTTCAGAAACACGAATCTGCATGGGACTGAGGTTGTACAAATTGGCTGATTTATAGAATATGCAAAGTGATGTAAGGTTATCTTTAATTAACAGCAGTTACTTGCTTATAACATGGGAGGTAGGCCAAACAGCAATTGTTTCCTTTCTTAAATATATATTTTTAATTATTTTTAATTTTCATTCCCCTCTTTTGGTTTTCACTTATCCAAACCTGTGGGAGAGACCACAAAGATTATCCAGAAGTCTGTGTATAGAGGTATGATTGTCAGTGTGGTCATTTGTGATCAAAGCCCCATTTACCATGGTGGGAAAATAACTCTGTTGACTTTTAAGGTTTAATGATAAAAGCCAAATATGGAACATCTAAAACTTCCTGACAAAGTCAATATAAGACACAACACAAAATCATTAAAAACAGGACATGCCATGTATCGGCAGATGGCCATCAACTGGATATTTTGTCAATATATTACTTATTTCAACATGAGTAATCACAAGTGCAATTAGCTAAAACGTTAAGATTGGGTATGATTATTTAATAGAGGTATGATTATTTAATAGAGGGAGTTGATGTAACTCTTCATCTATCTCTGTCCGTCATTTCAGTCTCTTACTTGGAACTTAATGTTTTCACACTTCATGTTTCTCCTGAGGCACATGTGTTTGAGTGGAAGAATTCCAACATGAAAATCTCCAAGAGGACACTCAACAATCTCACATTTAAAGCACAGAAATAAAGACATTAGAATATTTGTTAAGTTCTCTTTTCATGGTCTAGACATTTAAGGCTTAAGGTATGTCCAAAGATTTCATTTTATCCAAAAACATCCAAATGCTGGGAAAGAGATAGACCATTTGGTTCACCACATCTCATTGTTTTTGCAATCTATTTGCAATCTAATTGTTTATTTAATGACCTCCCTCTTTTTGCCTTAACTATCTTGCCTGGTAAGCTATTCCACACATTTATGATTCTCTGCATGGAAAAAAAAAAAGAAACACTTCCTGACATCTGTTCTGAATTTGTTTTTCTTTAATTTTCATTTATACCCTCTTGTTCTATCATCTGTGTTGGGCTCAAAATAGGAAACCATGTTGACATTTTCCAAACCATTTAAATTTTATGTTCTTTAATTAAAATCCCCCTCTTAACTAGATAGACATCTAACCTGGTGGGTAGATGCCATGATAATACATCTGAGGAAAGATAATTTTTTAATCTTTTCCACTCTCACGGGAGGAAAAAAAAAATTGAAGTTACAGTATTTCTGTGTTATCCAAAAACCAAAGAAGATATTCCTATACTTTTATTTTCTTTCCCCAAGGCAAGAACAAACTAAATGTGACTGAAACCAAGTTTGAAACAGTAATATGTAACTTCAAGACCCAGCAAGCTGGCAACACAGGGGTGCTTTTTATAAGCACTCTTTTTTTTCTGGGCAATAGCATTTGTGTTGGTCAGAAACCCTGGCTATACAGACCTATTCCGAGTATCGCAGCTCATATATCCTGTTCTTAAAAACATGGAAGCTAACATAAGCTCTTCTGCTCTTGACCATTGTGGAAACTACTTATATAAAAGGATCATATTTTTCTATGAAACTTAGAGGCCATATCAAACTTAAGTAGGCAACAAGTAAAACACTTTCTTGGGATGAAGTCTTTAGTTATGTTGTAACCAACATGTTCAAGACTAAATTATTTAAAAGCCATACATGAGGACTTCCCTGACAGTTCAGTTGTTAAGAATCTGAGCTTCCACTCACTGCAGAGGCTGTGAGTTTAATCTATGTTCAGTCTCTGGTTGGGGAACTAAGATCCCACATGCCATGTGGCCAAAAAAAAAAAAAAAAAATGTACATGAACCACGTTCTCTTTAGGATTAGCACGTCCCTTCCCATAGTATCTAGAAGACTGTCTTGCAAGTACTTGTTAAGTGAAAGTGAAAATGAAGTCACTCAGTCGTGTCCAACTCTTTGCCACCCCATGGACAGTAACCTACCAGGCTCTGTGGTCCATGGGATTTTCCAGGCAAGAATACTGGAGTGGGCTGCCATTTCCTTCTCCAGGGGATCTTCCCAACCCAGGGATTGAACCCAGGTCTCCAGCATTGCAGACAGACGCTTTACCGTCTGAGCCACTATGGAAGCCCCTTGTTAAGTAGTTCTTCTTATCTTCTTTCACTTTAAATGGGTACATATACCTTAAAAAATTAAAATTCAGAAGAAAAATTAATATACATTTGTTTATAAGCACTGTGTTAGGAATTAGACAAGGCTCATGTGGTACCTACCCTCACAGAAACTTACATTCTAGCAGGGACTTTAAACAATAAACCAACAATCACATATTATAAATTGCAGTAAGCTCAAAGAGGGAAAATTAGGGTACAATGAGAGATTAATTAGGAAGCACAGGCTTTAGATTGAGTTGTCCAGGGGGGTTGCACTAAGTTACAGCGAAACTTGACAGGTAGGAGTGAAAGGAACAGTGTTCCAGGAGGATGGAGCAGCAAGTGAGTGATGGATCTGTTGCCAGGTATTGCCCAGCCAAGCCCCTTGGCAATGGGAGGAAGTGCTGGGACAATGATGTCTCCCACTGTTCCTTCCCTATGTCATCCAGGATAGAGTTCACCGATGAGAGGAAAGAGGAGGTGATTCCATGATTCTCCAAAGGCAGTTGCATCAGACATGAGAGCAGAGGTGGGATTCACAGAGGCTTCTCCAGAGGCATTTGGAGTACACTTGTCTGACTGCCACAGACTGCGGCAGTTAGCCGGAGCTTTCCCAAGGACTTTGGAGAATCAAACCCTTTTTCAGTGAACTGCTGGGAATGACCATCTTGGATGTTTCAGGCTGAGGTCTCAATGTCTGCTCTCATCTTCCAGCTGGAGTTCTCCTCTTCTCCCCCGGAGATCTCCCAGTAGGCAAGGCAAGCCCCAATGTCCACATTAAGCCCCTTTATCCCCAGAACATTTACAGTGACTCTATTTTCCCATCCGAGCCCACTCAGCACGACATATGAAGATCTTAAGGAAAGAAAGCCCTCAGCAGAGTCAAAGAAGTGACTACCGATAAAAAGCAAATCAACACTGGCTTAGAAATTACCGAGAATATTCCACATTGTATCGGGTCTCTTAGCCCTGGAGCATTTGGATGTTGTGTGCACACATTTTTTTTTCAATGTTTTCACTTTTAGTCAGTGATAAAGATCCAACCTGGAGACGGAAATGGCAATCCACTCCAGTATGCTTGCCTGGGAGACACTATGGACAGAGGAGCCTGGTGGGCTACAGTCCATGAGACTGCAGAGCTGAACATGACTTGGCAACTAAACAACAACGGAAAGATCCAACATGTCTAAAAAGCATAGATATGGTTGGTCTTTCCCTACTCTGAACTTTCTAAAAGGTGTGAGAAGTTACATGAAAGCATAAAGTGGTTTTTTCCCTCCTCTCTTGGTACAGTTGTTTGAGCTCTGTACACTCTGGGAAAAGTGTACTATGTCAAGGAAAACTGCTTCCACAGTCTCCAAAGCCCTTATCCAGCAGGGTGTGAGTGTTTAGAAATTACAAGTTAGCTTTACATTAAAATACATAGAATTATCTGATTAAATATCGGGAAGTAATGTCCTGCAAAATATTTCCAGTCTACTAATCCTCAGCAACTCAAACAGTTTGCTTAAATAGAGGGAAAAAAAAAAGGAGAGAGAGAGAGAGATCCTCTCTTGGATGGACTAGGACTATAGATTAGAGGATTTGTGTTGGCTTTTAACCAACTATAAATTTTATTTCTACTCAATAAGATTGAGTTTACAAAAGCATCCAGGCTCAGGGGGTGAGACACAGATCAAAGCGTGATTCCATTCTTTATGGGAACTAGACTCAGACTTTGCTCAGTAACAAAGTCATTGTCAGTCAGCTTGTTTAGTATCATAAAAAGAAGTAATCATGGGATATTTACTATTTTTATAATTTTATAAATTTATATTTTCATAATTAAGATGTAAATTTCAGAGTAAAATTTCACCTTTTTGATGTAGACTTAGCCAGTTTAGACAGAGGCAGCAAAATCCAACCCCCCTGCCCCGCACCTCCCACCTTCACCCCAAAAGCACAAGATTTGAAACATAAAGTCCTCCTTTGGAAGAAAGAGCCAGGGCCCTTTGCCCAAGTCATCCAACACTGTCTCTGGAGATTTTCAATGAAAGAAGAGAAAAGCATTCGGCGCTCAAGGAGTAAGTCTTCCCAGCCCTGGTATCAGACTGTCCAGGCTGAAAGCTGATTTTGTCAGAGTGCTCAGAGAATTCTAGTTTTTCTAACTCTCAGTTTTCTTTTTGGAAAAAAATTTAAAAAGATGATCACAGTCATGGCTGGTACTCAGCTAATGGAGAGAAGTACAGCCAACCTTGTGTGCCCAGCACAGAGTGAAGTCTCTCAAACACAGAAGGTGTTCAGAGAAGACCCAGAGCCCCCGGGGTGGAGCCAACCCTGCATTTTTCAGGCAAAGTTATTTCTGTCGCACCTGGTCCCAGAGAAAGGATGATGAAAGGGAAGAATCCCTCTGCACTGACCAGGGAGCACTGAGAAGAAGGAGGGACTTCAGCAGGGACACTTGGCCCTTTTCACCCACCCATTCATCTGGTTCTTTAAAATGCGGTAAGGTGACGTCATTGTATTGAATCGTCTTCTCTTACTTCCATCTTGGGGGCTTTATTCTCCTCTTGCATTTGCTTTCCTTGGTATAATTACCTACTCTCTCTGAACTGCTTGTCCTTTCAAAGTGCTTACTTTGTGCTGTCGCAGAAGTACACATTTTTGGCCAAAGTGATGGAATTTGCAGCCAAATGAAAAAGAATATGTGCAATTAATGAAAAAACGCCAATGGGCTATAATTTACAGATTATTTGGCAGAGGCAGAACGAGGGAGACATGGCCCACTTTGTTCCCAGCCTTAGTGCCCATAAAGTCGTCTTTAAATTTTGTGCAAATAAAGGACCCAAGAAGGAGAAGCTACAGATGCATGTGGGAACACCTCACAACGCTCTTTCACTCTGAGGGACAAATATTTGATGGTGTGTGACAAGATCTCTGCCATGCCTATTTCATACCCCTAAATGGTGCCACATTGAACCAATTCCTCCATAATCGCTAAGTCGCAAGTATAATTTTTCACATAATTAAAAAGATTTACATAGCATCTACAAAAATGTTACTCAAACCAAACAAGCAATTTGATATGAGGGTAAACTTTCAAGGAATTTGGAATCTGGGGCCATTTGACAGCCATTAAGTCTGAGAAGAAAGATACATAGACTCTTCCGGAGACTCTGAAATTAACAGCCGCTATGCGCAAAATTCAAATGTGGTTTCCAATGCTCTCCTAGGGAAGACGTTAGTGACAAAAAGAGACCAAGTGTCCTATAAAATGATAAAAGAGGAAAGACTTTTTGTGGTGGTTAATTTCATGTAGGGTTCTTCCTAACCCAGGGATCGGACGTGGGGATTGAACTCAGGGCTCTTTACCGTCTGAGCCCACCAGGGAAGCCCACGATTATATATGCCAACTTGGCTGGGCTAAGAGATGTCCAGACAATGGGTCAACATTATTCCTGGGTGTGTCTGGGAGGGTGTTTCTAGAAGACGCTGGCATCTGAATCAGTAGCACCTTCACCAGTGCTGTAGGGACTATCCAGTCCAGTGAGGGCCTGAACAGGGCAAGTGGAAGTCAGGTCTGCTCTCCACTTAAGAGGGGACACCCAGCTTCTGCCCTACCTTCATGCTCCTGGTGCTCAGGCTGCTGGACTCAGACTGAATGACACCACCAGTTTTCCAAGTTCTCCAACTTACAGATGGCAGATTGAGAGACATTTTGGTCTACAGTCCTGTAGATAAATAGATACAGATATATTCTATTGGTGTTTTTTCTCTGGAGAATCCTGACTGATATAATCTTGGAGTCAGAAAGACTTCAATCTCTGCTCTGCCACTTATATAATTCAATGTAAGACATTAAACCTATCTGATCACTAAATCTTGCTTTGGGGGCACAGGTAAGGCCAGATCATCCATTACTGTGATGATACTTGCATTCTTGCATTTTATTCTACATTGGGAAACCATTAAAGTTTTGAACAGAGGAATACTGCTACCTCACTACATCCTCAAAGACCCTAGATCAGTTACAGTTTTTGGTTACAAACAAAGGAAACCAATTCTGGGTAAATTAATTGAAGAAGTCTGAGATGATAAAATCTCTGAACAAAGGCTGGGAATCAAGGCCCCTGGGCATCTAAGCAGCAGGGATAATGGATCCTCAGCTTCAAACACCCCCTAACCCTTGATCCAGATTCCCTCTCCAGCATCAGCATCTGATTGTCTAGCCTGAATCATTTGCCCCCACTCTCAGCAAGAGAAGGAGATGGGGGCTTCTCAATAGCCTCACTGAGGCTGAGACAGTAGAAGGGGACAGTTCTTAAGGGACAGTTACAGTGTCACTGTCCATGCTAGGAGTTTCGATCCTCAGAGAACAAGAACGGTTAGCACGGACTGCCTTCAGGTTTACTGATTTGGGGCTACTGCGGTGGTGGGAATCGGGAGCAGAAAAGGAGCGACAGGTTGCTTCAGAGATCCAGGCAGGAGCTAAAGGTGACCTGGACTCAGTGATGGCAGAGGAGGAAAAGCCCGGAGGGCAGATTTGAAAATGTTTAGAAATAGAGCCAGTGGGTCTTACTGACAGGCTACCCATGGGAGTTAAGAAGGGAGAAGAATAAATTATGGTGCCAGTGTTTCTGGGTGAAGATGATAATCAATGGACTCAGTTCGTGCAATTCATCTTAATCTTATCACTAGTTCTGCCTCTAATAAAGGAAAGAATATGTGCATATGGTACATAACATTTTGAGCTTAATATATTCATATAGGGAACAGAGATATGCTGCACGCATATGGACCACAGCATCTGCAAATCTATTTTAATAAGCACTTTTATTAAGCTTAAAAACAAGCTTCCCTATTTATTTTTTTAATTCGACGTATGTATTTTAAATGATTTCTTGACTCAACAGAGCATTGCCTTAACCTATCAATATTTTGAGGTCTTCTCTTTCTTTTTTTCTTAAATGGAGCCCTAATCCACATGTCACGCCGCACTGGTCCCGCAAGAGACCCTCCGCTCTGTGAAACACCATCGCTCAACAAGAGCGGGAGGAAATAGTGATGAGGAGAGAGAGGAAAGGGCACAAATTATTTCAAGACTAAAAATATCATCTCAAATTCTAGGATATTGGTTCACTCCTCCTCGAGACTATTAGAATGGGAGTTTCAAAAGTTCAGAGACTATTTTGGTCAGAAGCCTGAAGTTCTTCGAAATAACAGCAAGCAGCTGCTTCTCCCGCTCCCCTCTTTCCAGCTATAAATACAGGGCACTTGGAGAGATTTTTGAGTCAGCCACAGAGGGTGTGAGCACTTATTGTCTTTCTCAATTTTTTTCTCTGTTGTGTCATATGTCTCTATAACACAGAGGTGGAGAATTAATAAGCCTAGTGAATATCAAGTTTTATGTCTCCACAGAAAAGGGAGAATTTCTCAACTTTTGTTGTTTTTGTTCAGTCTCTCAGTCGTGCTGAATCTTTGCGACCCCACGGACTGCAGAACACCAGGCTTCCCTGTCCCTTGCCTATTTCCCAGAGTTTCCTCATCCTTATGTCCATTGAATTGATGATGCCATCCAACCATCTCATCCTCTGTCACCCCCTTCTCCTCCTGCCCTCAATCTCAGCTTTATTGGTCTGGTTTTGGGGGCTCAGATGCTCATTAAAATAGAAAAGTAAACCCTTTATCCTTTATCATTATTTATGCTCAGTGATTCTCTGAGTTATCACTCAAGGTTGTTCAGAAATCAGTGTGCTATGCTAAGGGGGCAGAAGCAAGGGTTTGGGGTCTCTGCAACCCGAGAAGCTTAGCCCAGCTCTGAGAGTCACCAGCTCAGCTACTCAGATGTGACGTTGAGTCTCTGAGACAGTTTCTCTATCCAAGACAAGGAAGCCGTGATGACACCTTAGAGGGCTGTGATGTGGATAAATGCAGTCACTGCTGTGAGAGCATCCAGCTGGCCGTATGATGTGTGGATGGAACATGAAGGGTCAAATACCATTGTCCTTTATCTTCTCTCCTGGATCATCAGAGCAAGCTTCTCCACGTGAGTGAGAACGGCAGACTTAGAGGCACTCCTGGGTATACACGAGCACCTGTGCCTGTCCAGAACGCTGGTCACTTCCTACTCAGACTTTTCATTTGGACAGGTGTGCAGTTGGGGTGGGATTCCCCCACAGGGAGCCATGAGCCGGCCATGCTGAGTGAACACTGGCCGTGTGGAATTCCCACCTCACCGTCCCAGGGGACCCAGTTCCACCATTGTTCGGGCTGTGTGTCCAGTCTTCAGAGTTGACCCCCATTGGTCCAACCTTGAGTGATGGAGCCTTCGTCCTGCTGCAGAGCATCCTTCCAGTTAGCAGGTAGGGTCTAGGCCGGAGACAAGGACGGTCTTCCCTGGAGCGGAGTTTAGACACCCAAGGCTTTCTGAAGCACGCGTGGAATCTGGTTTATTAAGCTTCTTCTAGGGGCTGCCTTGGTGAGCCTCTGGGTTTCCTGACTGTTTCAATGGTCTAGCTATTCCCCTTAAGAGGGCAGAGAGGGAAAAGACACCAGCTCATTTCTTCATCCCACAGAGAGCAAACGAACGTGCAGCCGTGGCCACTCTCCTGAAAGCGACATAAGTTAGAATTTTCTCTGGAGAGACAATACGGCAAGGTCGTGAGTAGCACAGCCCTTGATTCACATGGTCATGTCTGAAGCATAATCTCACCGCTTATTAGCTGTGTGACCTCAGGGAAATTGTTTAACCTCTCTATGCTTTGGTTTTCCTCATCTGTATATGGATAATAAGAGGATCTACCTCATACAGTTGGGAGGATTAAATGGTACATTTCCCAGGTGGTGCACTGGTAAAGATTCTGCCTGTCAATGCAGGAGACACAGAAGACGCAGGTTTGATCCCAGGGTCAGAAATATCCTCTGGAGGAGGAAATTGTAACCCACTTCAGTATTCTTGCCTGGAAAATCTCATGGACAGAGGAGCCTGGTGGGCTACAGTCTGTGGGTTCACAGAGAGTTGGACACAACTGAGCACAAGTGTCTAAATATAAAATACTTAGGATATGACAAATGTCAATTAAGTGTTAGCTATTAGTGTTTTAATATTTCAGGGAAAACTAAAGAAACCAATATTAATGGATTGAAATTTTTGTTTCTTCTCAAGTTGATGTGAATATTTATTTCTATTAAGAGAAAAGAAAATTATCAAGAAAATGATCAGGACATATCAGAAATTTATTGCTGAAATGTTTTCTGTGAGTCAGCCTCTCCTCTGGCACCCATGAAATTGGGAAAGAAGACATGATATTTAGAAAATTTTTGAGCCATCGACTCAAGGAGTCTGTCAGAAGAAGGAAGGAAGTGAGGCAGTGAGGTCAGACTTCAGGTACTTAATCCACCGGCCCAGGCAGGATTGCATCCTGAGAAGCAGCATGGACTTTACAAGTATCTAGATAAGTGGAACATAGTTACAATCACCTGGGCTTGGTGCCTATCTGTCAGAGTGAGAGCATGGTGGGGCTGGTTGCAGACCTGGAAGGAAGTGCGCACCAGGACCATCAGAAGAGATGGTGCGGAGCAGCTGCTGGGGAGACAGAGGGACAAGCCTGCTGCAGGGTTTCTGCCCCCATGGCCATACGTAGGTAGCATCCAGAAGGCTCAGTGGGCCCAACAAGGGTATGCACAGATGCTGGGGAGCTGGGAGGGCAAAGAGGCTTCTGATCAGAGCTGGAGAGGGTGAATTACATGGAGATGCTAGAGCAGAGTGAAGGTGAGGCCACGTCTGTAGAAGCTGCCAGCAAATTACTTAAAAGACCTATGAGTGCTTGCAGTCCCACAGACCAGAAAGCCAACCAGAAAAGCCATGAAGCCCAGAAGAGCAGAGACCCAAAGGCACCCCTGCAGACCCAAGACCCTCTTCTTCCCTCTCCCATGAGAACCAGCAGGTGCTCTCATTTGCCCACATTCCATCTTGGGGAGAAGGGCTAGAAGGGCATCTTGAAAAATCTGGGCATTTACAGGAAACCACGATGTCTGAAAGCAGCCTCTGAAGACGAAAGAGTTGAATTGGTGTTAAAAGCCAATATTTCAACGAAAAGTATGTGATCAGACTAGAAAAGACTGCAGCCTTGACAGCTGGCAAATCCTTAAAAAAGTTTTTCTGCTGCCCAGCAGGGTAAGGGCTCTTAGGAAAAAAATCAAAAAGCCACACTTGATGTACAAATGTGACTCCAGAGTGGGTTCAGTGTTCAGTCATAACTACAGCCATGAAAACGAGTTGAATTCTATCCTGGCACCCACCACCTGGGAAACCATGAATGGATAACATGATCAGATAGCTGTCTGAGCTGAATGGCTCTCCTGACAGCATAAGATGCCATTAATGAGTTACCAAGAAAGCACATCACGTCATCAGCTTAGGATCACCGTGAGTGAAGCCAAACTTACCCTTTAATGTTGTCTCTTTAGGAGGCTGAACTGCAAGCATCTTTCCTGCCCTGTAGGAGCCCTAAGCCAGTAGCAGTAGGTGAAGGTTTTCAGCAGCTGCCAAGCATGACATTGCTGGACAGGCTCTCTCACCCTCAGCAGGGGACATCTGGAGAACAGCTTTTCATCTGCTGGCTTCTGCATGTCTGGCTACCTGCACAAGGCTGGAGCCCAGGACATGAGTGTGGCTGGAGCCTGGCTTGTGTGCCCAGCTGAGCTCCAGCAGTGCCAGGCAGACTGAGCTTTCCCCTCTTCCAGCAGCAACATCTGTTTCAGGAAGCCATTGTCTGTTCCTCCATGAGATGCTCTTATGGCTCCAGCCAGCCCGGAGCAATGGTCTCATCAATGACAACCATCCAGTCTGACAGGTGCAGGTCCCCAGTGGATCACGTCCTGTGGCTGGAGACCAGAGCATTCCAGGAGAAAAGGCTGCCTGTCATGAGCTTGCCACCTGGCTCGGGGGGTTGTGGCATCAAGAGGAAGCAATTGTGCTGTTTATGCATTCCACTAGAGCAGACTTTTGCACAGTGGGTGTCCTTTGTTCCCAGGAGATGTATGCTCAGGACTATTGAACATGCAAAGTGAGGCAACAGTGAACATTTAACCTCGCAGACAGCTACATGTGGCCAAGCCCTCAGGTTCTGATGGTCCCTTGCTCTTTCGCTTGAGGTTACCTTTGCCAAAGCTGGTAAAATATGGAAATAACTTTTGGTCCCATGGAAAAGCTGAGTTGGTAAAAGAAACAGGGAGAAATGTTACCTTGCTGATCAACTCATAAGCCCCCAGAGTCTATGGTGTGATTTACAATGATACAGGGGATGTGTGTATACATGGGCATGTCCATGCATGTTTTGTAAATGCCTAGAAAAGACCTATAAGTGAAAAAAGCAAAGTCGCTCAGTTGTGTCCACTCTTTGCAATTCCATGAACTGTAGCCTACCATGCTCCTCCATCCATGGAATTTTCCAGGCAAGAGTTCTGGAGTGGGTTGCCATTTCCTTCTCCAGAAGATCTTCCCAACAGGGATCGAACCCGGGTTTCCCACATTGTCAGCAGATGCTTTACCATCTGAGCCACCAGGGAAGTCTTAGAAAAGACCTATGCTGCTGCTGCTACTGCTGCTGCTAAGTCGCTTCAACCGTGTCTGACTCTGTGCAGCCCCATAGATGGCAGCCCACCAGGCTCCCCAGTCCCTGGGGTTCTCCAGGCAAGAACACTGGAGTGGGTTGCCATTTCCTTCTCTAATGCATGAAAGTGAAAAGTGAAAGTGAAGTCCCTCAGTCGTGTCTGACTCTTCACGACCCCATGGACCGCAGCCTACCAGGCTCCTCCATCCATGGGGTTTTCCAGGCAACAGTACTGGAGTGAGGTGTCATTGCCTTCTCCAAGAAAATACCTATAAATGCCTATAAAGAAAGCTGAGCACCGAAGAACTGATCCTTTTGAACTGTGGTGTTGGCGAAGACTCTTGAGAGCCCCTTGGACTGCAAGGATATCCAAACAGTCCATGCTAAAGGAGATCAGTCCTGAATATTCATTGGAAGAACTGATGCTGAAGCTGAAACTCTAATCCTTTGTCCACCTGATGAGAAGAACTGACTCATTTGAAAAGACCCTGAGGCTGGGAAAGATTGAAGTCAGGAGGAGAAGGGTACAACAGAGGATGAGATGGTTAGATGGCCTGAGTTTAAGTATACTCCACGAGTTGGTGATGGACAGGGAGTCCTGACATGCTGCAGTCCATGGGGTCACAAAGATTCAGACACGACTAATCAACTGAACTGAGAAAAGACCCAAGTGTATGTGTCCTATTAGCAGTGGTCAACTTTAGGCAGACAAGGGGAAAGACGGCTGGTGATGGAGGTTCTCCATTTTCAATAGTCAACATTGCATATTGAAAAATTATTGAAGAGATGAATTCATGAATTCTTGGCTCGTTATGAATGAGATTATGGAACAAAAAGAACAAAAGTCTCTAATTTGGAACAAGTTTGTGATGAGTTTCTACCTCTTCTCATCAACCTTATAAGGAAGGTGAAGCCCAGGTCTGGGTGTGACCACAGCTCCACCTCTAGTGGGTAGTATGTAGACTTACACCCCCTCTCCCTCCTCTGTAAAGTGGAGACAATGCAGAGTCCATCGTGATTTGTTATCATGAGTGGGATGATACAGCTCCAGCCTCTGGTGCTGGAAGAGTTGAGTCGATGTCCACAAGGCACTATGGCCCTTTACGTTGCCGTGGTGGCAAACAGGCTTACATCTCAGCTCCTGACACAGCTCATCACATCTGATCTTGTCCATGCGTGTTTTTTCCACCTGTGCCTCTGAACTCTACAAAGGCAGAAAGGCGGGGCTCCTTCTTATCTCTGTGTCTATAGAGCCTAACTCAGTGAGGACCATATTTATAGAGAAATAAGGAAGGAAGACAAAATGAATATGTCAATGGATGATTAAAACAGTGAGCAAATAAATAAACACATGAGTCAATAAGGGATCAGATCTACATGCTTAAAAGATGACTACACTTTGTTGGAGATCACCAGTTTTAAACATAAAAGCAAACTTGATGATCATAATGCTGATATTGATGATAACCACTAACATTTATCAAACACATACCACGAGCCTGGAAATGTTTTGAGAGCTTTATATGACTTGAGTCATTCAATCCTGCCCACCTTTCCATGAAGCAAGTGTTATTTTACAGATGAGGAAACTGAGACCCAGAGAGGATAAGTACATTGTTCAGGGTTCCTTAAGGGGCAGAGTCAGGCAGCCTGGCTTCAACACAGAAGGTGCCACCACTACATTGCCATGCCTCTCCATTCACAGCATCCTTCTCTGTGTCATCGTACTGGGTGAAAATGGATAAGCTCGAATCTGGCCTGAGTAAATGAGTCAACACCTTTTCCTTGATAACAGTTCTGAAGTTAACCAAGACTGTCTAAGATGATCCTTGAGATTCGTTGACCGAGTCAGTCCTTTAGCAATGTGACTCAGTTTTAACCCAGGCTGGAAGCTGGTGGGCTGTCCACTGCCAGCCCCGCTGGGTGTGGGGTAGACGCCATCCCCAAGCAGCGAGCTCGGACAGCACTCTCACGCACTCACTTTGTGGTTTCTTGGAGAATAGCAGAGAGTTCAGCTGAACAAAGCAACTCTGTCATGAATCTTGCTAATTCAGATTGGGTAGGGCATTAGTCATTAAGCACTGGTAAATGACCAATTATCTATCACAGCTGTTTTGCAGCTACATTTGAAGGCAGAACACGGGCTTTCAGGCCCACGTAGCAATAAAATTTGCAGTTTCTGGTGGTAATATTCGCTCTGCCATCAGACCCCCTTAATGACCAATTTGGACAGAGATCATTGGCAACTTCTGGTTCCTCCCTGGACAACTGAGAAGAAACTGCCATTTAATTTTAGAGAATGACTTTTTCAACTCATGCAAACTTCCCTCCTTCTCCACACTAACTTGGAAGCAAGAATAGGCATTTCACAAGCTGCCTTTTTTCCCCTTAGTGCCAGGTACGCGATGATTGGAAAACATCAAGGCAGCTTGTAAAAAGGAAAAGGCAGCAATCTGGAGATGAAGACAGGAATGAATAAAATTATCAGACGTTCAGAATGTTAATAAAAAAGATTCCTATTTTGACCAACATGTTACTTGATGGAGTAAAAAAAAAAAAAAAAAAAAGTGCTTTCTCTGAGACTGGAATGAAATTATCCACACTGAGCAGGAAAATCTGCTTTCTAGGCGGGGAAGGAGGAGGAGGTCAGTAAACACGATCACACCTTCTGCTGTTCCCCCCTCGCCCAAGGCACATCACGAGAGAGGTCTCTGATCAATTTGAGACTCAGGTTGGGAAGAATGACTTTTCTACCAAACTGAACGTCTTAGGTAAAACTCATTCTTTCATGACATGAAATTCTGCACAATCGTCAAATTGAGGCAAAGGAACTGAGCCAGTGGCTCCGCAACATGAGCATTTTTGCCCCCACAGTATGTCTGGCAGCACCTGGAGCTATTTTTGGTTGTGGCACTGGGGAGAAAGGTGAGATGCCCTGCCACCAGTGAGTAGAGACTGAGGATGCCAATGTCACCCCAGATGCATGGACAGCAGCCCCATCGCAGACTCTCCCCCTCCCCACTCAACAAAGAAGGATCCCGTCCACAATATCCATGGTGTGAAATGGAAACACATCGAATTAGACAAACCTGGATCATTCACCAGCTTCACCACTTACGAGCCATCTGATGTCAAGCCACATTCTTTAACCTTGGGAAACCTCAGCTTTCTTACCCACAGAGAAGATAATGAAAGTCAAGGTCTTAGGCCACGCTTGGAAATCTGAAAATGCCCTGCACATAGGAGGTACCTTAAAAATACTTGTTAAAGAAGATCATAGAACTTCTCTCACTAAGCGCCTGTCATTCCGGCCCAGAACAAAGAGATTTGAAGTATCTAAAGAACTGACTTAGGGACAAGAGCTCTCAGGTGATGTTATTCCCCAGGAGGATCAGAAATCACCCCTTTATCTGACTGGCATCTAAGGCCAGAGGAACTCACTGTCTAAAAATAATCTTGGTCAATTTAATACGCTCACAGACTCACCAAGCTATGGGGCCAAGAGCTCACCAAATCTCTCAGATATGTGGGCCGCAGTTCATCCCGTGGTCCAGTTCCATACTTGAAGAAATTCATTAAGCCCCTAGTTGTTTGCTTTGGGATACTGCTGCATCCGCACATACCATGTATTTGAAAGAAAAATTAACTTACAAGTAAGCTGTGCAGAAGTCTGATTATTTGAGGAAGCTAAAGCATATCTAGGAAGGTTGTTCACCACAATGTTATCTATTTCAGAAGAAAAAATTGGAAACATCAGAAATGACCAGCATTAGGGAATTGATTAAATAAATTATATTAGGGTAACAATTCAAATCACATTTCTGAGAAATGTTTATTATATTGGCTGCTCTTCATGATATATTTATGAATAAAAACATCTGTTTGTTATATATGACCTGAATTTTTTAAAAGATTATGCTCATAGAGATGTAGCCTGCATGCTTAGTCACTCAGCTGTGTCTGACTCTTTGTGGCCCCATGGACTGTAGCCCACCAGGCTCCTCTGTCCTTGGGATTCTCCAGGCAGGAATGCTGGCGTGGGTTGCCATTTCCTCCTCCAGGGGGTCTTCCTGACCCAGGAATTGAACCCAAGTCTCTGATGTCCCCTGCAATGCAGGTGGATTCTTTACCTGCTGAGCCATCAGGGAAGCCCATAGAGATATAGAAACATAAGTAAAAGATATAAATAGATAATAGGATAGCTGAAAGTATAGAAAAAATGTAGATGAAAGGAAGATAAATATAAATAAGTAAATGGACAGTTAGATACACTAGTAGCTATTTTCAAGTAATGGGATAATAAATCTATGTTTTATTCTTTAGCTTTTTGCTATTTTTCAAAATTTCCACAAAATTAAAGCATCATAATTATATTATTAAAATAAAACACATACATCAACATGGAATTACAGAATATAATCCTTTTCTTTTGGCATATTTTCTTTTGGAGGCATGTGGAATAATGTAAGCAAGTCATTTTGGAGAAAGAAAGAAAGTGAGGAGGAAAGAAAGAAAATGGTGAGAAAATTAAGAAATGAAAAGTAAAATCAAAGTACTTAGAATAATGGATCCTGGTCCCAGCTGCACGAGTCCTGCTGTGTGGCCTTCAGCTAATAATTCCCCCACGTCTAAATGAAGAACAGGACGTCTTCCCTTTGTGGTCAGGTTAGAATGAGGATTTGAGAAATGCCACGATGACTAGAAGGGCTGCACACCAGTTAAACATGCAATTGTTAGGATAGAAGAGTTGTTTCTTAAAAACAGTCCAGTTGAAAAAACCCTGAGATCACAGAACAAGGCCTGGATTCAAATTCTGGCTCTAGCTTTGCTAGTATGAGGACTTTGGCCAGGTCACTTAGTTGGTATAGATTTCAGCTTCCTTATTCCAAGACTGTCATCACCATCTTACCGAATGTTGTAAGTTCAAAGGCACAGTAGATACAAAAGATTACATGCTTTAAAAACATACCTGATCTCCCAGCAGAAAACACAGCTCCTCCCTTTCGTGGATGCAAACAGGCTGTGCCATAGAAACTTTACAAGCTCAATGACAATATGAAAATAGTCTACGTGTCATACTTACTGGAAACCAGGGTGTAAAAGTAGGTCACATCCACTTTAAATGTTCCTACTGCAGGCTGAGGTCACCAGGCACTCCTTTCTTAGGAAAATCCCGAGAGTCTCCTGGGTAATTTGGAAGATCATTCCAAAGGCTTCCTATCTCACTGTTGGGGTTGGTTTTCAGAAGTGCCTCTTGAGGCTGGAGACATCTTCACCTCCTCCCAAGTCAGTGCTCCCAGAGCCCCCACTGATACAGACGACTCTTCCTTTCCGCCACACTCAAGATACTGGAGTGAACCAGGCATCCTGGTTCTTCAAAAGGGAGTGGAAGTGAATTCGTTCAGTCATGTCCGACTTTTTGCAACCCCATGGACTGTAGCCTACCAGGGTCCTCTGTCCATGGGTTTTCCAGGCGAGAACACTAGAGTGGGTCGCCATTCAGCAAAATAGTCTTTCCCGTGGGACCTGCCTCTGCATGAACCCATCACGGCCACATCAGCTTCACTCCCAAGAGAGCTGCGTCTGCATAGGATTGCGTGTCTACCTCCTCGTAGACGAGGACCCACACTTTCCTTTGAAAGGCAGTTTATCCACAGGCCACTGTTGCCTCTCCAGATTTCCTACTGTTTCTACTCAGAAGTTTCATCAGCCTTCTTTTCCAGGGAGACTTTATCAGAACCCTCCTGGGCTATGCTGTCCCAAGCGCTCTACTAAGTCATCCACTCAGTCTGTAATCATCTTGGCTCACTGTTTTTCCAATCACCCCATCCCCACCCCCTTCCCCTGCCGCGTACCACCGCCCCCCCTCCGACCCCGCCACATACACACTCACTTCTCAATGAACACTCTATTCCAATCAGACCACCTCTGTGCTCATCCCAGGATGCCTTATCCATTCCTTCCTGTACTCTTGCAATCTTGCTGTCATGTCTTCCTCTTCACACATCACCCATCACCAAGATCCAGTTCAAATACTTTCTCTTCCAAAAAAGCATTTCCAATGTAGAATGAGCTCAGAGTTCTTTCTTTCCCATAATCCCTGCAATACAAACCATCTCCAGTAGTTCTTCTGGTATTTTTTGTGGATGTGGACATTTTAAAATCATGGACTCAGGTAAACAGAAATATGACTTTATTTTTCTACCATTTGCCTTAATACCATTTTGGACTCATATTTCAATGTATCGCAGAAAAGTAAGCTTTACCAATGCAGGAAAAATTATGTCACTTCTAATTTCTCATCTCAGTCTGTCAGTAAATTCAGGTTATTTTTCTGTTCCTTCCTTCTTGTCTTCGACCTGGGCTGGTAGCACTCCTGGTAGGCTTATGTTTCACACGGCATCTGGAGGAATCCTATTCCGGTCAGATTGTACCCTCCTCTGGTGCCCTCTGAACAGAGGCTGGCATCTGCTGGTCTTTGCTCATTGGTCTTTAGACCTCTGCATCTCTTTCTCCATCCACTGAGCAACCATGATCTCAGCTTTGGGACATGTGTAGTCCATATCACAACTAGAAATGCCTTTCCGTTGCTTCTTACCTTCGCTGGCAAAGAACAAAGGCTTAGGACATGTTGAAACGTCTGTGATGCTCTTCCTCATGACATGCCGGGTGTGTCTGTGAGGTTCCCTACTCTGTTCCAGGCTGGATGGAGGCTCTACTCAGGGTCTGGGCATCGCAAAGAGTCATAAAGAGTCAGACATGACTGAGTGGACACACATTGAGTGCCTGGGCAAGACACTATGGAAGCAAGACAAAGGTTCTCCTGCTTTTGGATCCCCACACTGAGGGAAGGTCTGTGACTAACCCCACAAACCTCCCCCTTTCTAGGATGGAATCTGAAGTGAGCTAAAGGAGCAGGAATTAGAACTCAGTTTAACTCTTTCTGTATCCAGCCCTTCTGAGCAAATGTGACTAGGACAGCCTGTCCATGAAAACTTAGCTCCCCCTCCCTGGGCTGCAGGTGGGATATAGAAGAGAAAAAGGATCCGTTAGGCAAACATTCTATGAAATCTCATCATTTGGAGATAAATTGAATGCTAATTCCTTCAAATTTTAGCTCCTAATAATAAAAACTAAATTTTGAAGCTCGAAGCTAAGATATGACTTGTGTCTTTCTCTCTAACTTTCTCGAATAAAACTCCTGCTTTTAAGGGGCAGTGGGGAAATATGAGAAGAAGCAATTTTATTTATATTTTGAAAACTTTTAATAGCTTTATTGAGGTTTAATTTGCATGCCATAAAATTCATTAATTTCAAGTGTGAAACGATCAATTTACAAAGTATCCCATGGTACAATTTTAGAACATTTCCATCACCCCAAGAATCTCATGGCCACTGTAGTCACTCCGTATCCCCACGCTCAGCCTCAGGCAACCATGAATCTGCATTCTATCCCAATAGATTTTAAGACGTAATCTTAAAGGACACAATTTAGTTTCAGATATCACCTTCCAATGCTCTTGTATCTACTGCACTCTCGTTTTATTTTTTAATGTGGTACAATAGTTTCCACTGTTAGGGACCATCATATTATTATTGAAGCTGTGAGTTCTGATGGGAGGGCCTGGGAGTAAGTCTAACCAAAGCACAGCTTCAGTTCAGCCTCAGCATTTGTAAGTTCTGTCACAATGGGCACTGGGACAAGGGTACCTATTTTAAATCTAAAAACAGGCCATTCAGCTTTTCTTTTTAAATTAATTTCTTAGTAATATGTACCATAAGTCTAAAAACAGGTGTCCTGTGAATATGGCAAAATGTATACTCATTAAATCTATGTAGATTTGACTGTATAGTTTTAAGTTGCATGCCACCCAATCCCTAACCACCACGGACTTCTCGGCCCTTCCTGAAAGCTGACTATCACCCCCGTGTTAGCACAGGGCCTCCAAAGGTCGAGGAAGAGGAGAGGACTTCTACTTCATATATTACTTCATAATGTTGTTGTTCAGTTGCTAAGCTGTATCTGACTCTTTGCAACCCCATGGACTGCAGCATGCCAGGCATCCCTGTCTATCACTGACTCCTGGAGTTTACTCAAAGTCATGTCCATTGAGTCGATGATGCCATCCAACCATATCATCCTCTGTTGCCCCTTTCTTTTCCTTAATAATAATTTTATGACTTTTACCATAACCAATGAAATAAATGTGCATACTAAAATATCCATTAGAGTCAAAGCAGCCTTTTCTTCACAAACACATTCACTATGATCTGCTTTTACTTACATTATGTGTAAATGATCAAATAATAGGGACCAATTTTTTTCATTCTCTAGACTTTTTTAACTGATGTTTAGTTTTATGGTATTTTAAGTAACAGTACTATTCTTTAAAAAATAAAGAACAAAACATTTAATAGAGAAAGTTTTGGATGCATTTCTTTTGAGATTGAGAAAAATAATGCCAATTTTAACAACCTTTGTTTATATAACATCAAAGGTCCTGACATCCAATATACAAGAAAGACAAAGGTATAGGTCTAGAAGAAAGAAGACAAAACCATTATTATTTGCAGATTATATAATTATTAAAAAATCAGTAGATTGATACTTAGAAATAATTAGAGAAAGATTGGCTAAACCAAGATTTCCTTATAAAAATCAGTAGTGTTCTCTTATACCTGAAACAAACAAAAAAAGAATAAAAGGAAACTGACATATGATTATCAATAGCAACAAAACTACACAGTAGAGAAAATTAACAATAAACACACAAGAACTTCATGTAACAGTGGTAAATTGTTTTATTAGTTGCTATGGAATGAGCATTAATATTAATACTACAAAATGAGCATACTATAACATGGATTTAAACTTGTGATGAACTTTATATTTAATCAGTACTGTTCATTCTTTAGGAATTGAGCTAAAGAAGTATATTAATTATCAATAATAATTAGGTGTTGGAGAAGACTCTTAAGAGATTGCAAGGAGATCCAACAAGTCCATCCTAAAGGAAATCAGTCCTGAATATTCATTGGAAGAACTGATGCTGAAGCTGAAACTCCTATACTTTGGCCACCTGATGCGAAGAACTGACTCATTGGAAATGACCCTGATGCTGGGAAAGATTGAAGGCAGGAGGAGAAGGGGTCAACAGAGGATGAGATGGTTGGATGGTATCACTGACGCAATGGACATGAGTTTGAGTAAGTTTCAGGACTTAGTGGTGGACCGGGAAGCCTGGCGTGCTGCAGTCCACGGGATTGCAAAGAGTTGAACACGACTGAAGGACTGAACTGAACTGAATTGAACTGAACTGAACTACTAACTTGTATAGGATGAATCAGATTCATTATAGATACCATCTACCATTGCACTGAACTCTGACCACAGCCTTGAAGGACAGATATGATTATCCCTGCTGTTCTCAACAAGAATTGGAAACTCAATCCATTTGGGGTACTTTTCCCAAATCCCACAGTTAATACATTGCGGAAACAAGATTTGAACCAAGATTTGTCATTTTTTCTACTTTTGCTACAACTGACTGGCGTCCCTAATTAAATCCATACATACGAGTTGGGCAGGGCAGTTGTTTTTCTTACTGTGAAGTCTCATCTGTTCCTTACATTTTCCCTGAGTGTTTCCTTCATCCTTTTAATAAGAGGATGAAGGCTTCAGCCTCCTCATGCTTCTCAGATGTAAAGCGAGACCTTTGCCTTCATCCTTTCTAAAACGACAGCTTTCCAGCCAGTGCTTGAGTACAGTCACACTGTGAAGAGATCACCCCAGCTCCCTGACAGTGTGGAAAGCAATTTCACATAAGCCTACTTCAGAGCTGCACGCTCTATCCATTAGCCAGCCAGAGAGGGAGAGAGCGAGAGAGAACCACTAACCCTCCCACTCTACAGGCCTTTGTAATTAGAAACTAAATGGATGCGATAAATTCCAAACCTTGAGAGGAAGTCAGCTTTCCCTGGAAAACCTGTTTGCAAATGGTACCCTGTTTCTGCATGTTCCCCCTTTGTGAGTTTTCTGCATCTGCTATGTAAATATAACAGCACATATGCTAGCATCATTCTGCAGAGTGACAAATGAGAAAACGAAGAAGCCATTATCCTCCCCCCTCCCGTTTCCAGGCTCCTAGCCCTCTCCATTGCCGTGTTGAGGATCTAGAGTGGAGGGACCCAGCTGAGGGCCCTCTACATCCACCTTTCTTCCCCTACGTCACCTGCCTCCAAGTTTCAAGTTCATTCCCACCTGATTGTCCACATCTTATTCACTGGGGATTTAGTGGGGCCCAAGTGGCATATTTCGAGTGTCGCTATTAAGAGAGGTATTTTATAATGGATGGAATCTTCCTAATTGCTTTGCATTGGTCTGGGAAAGATGTGAAAAAGCTGTTCAGATTTCATTTGGTGACAGAGGTTGGAGCAATAAAAAACCTCTTAGGTCACCTCATCTATCCCTCTGCCAGCACCTCCTGTATATCATCTAAGCCAAATTTTAAAATGAAACAAGTGGCCAGCCACTACTGCCTAGGGAAATCATTCCATGGTCTAATAAAATGCCACCAGTAAAAAGTGCTCCCTAGTTTCCGACTGAAATGTTCCTCCTCTAATTTGATTCTGCTAGCTCTCAGTTGAAGGGACTTCTCTATAAAATGGCTTTTGCTCCTGTGCACATGTCTGACACCCTACCCAAATACATGGCTAAGCTTAGAGCTACGCAGTGTGTGATCTGGGGCCAGACACATGGGCATTGCCTGCTCAGTCTGCTCAGGTAGTGTTTGCTGAAGGGAAATGACTTTTCTAATTTGCTTTCACAGCAATCCATAGGCTGGAAGCATCTCTCTTGCTCAGCACAGGATACAAACATACTTAGGGCTGATTTCCCTCAATATATCCAGCCCCCATGTTCTTCTTCTGACCCCACAACCCCTATCACCCCCTTCCAGAAACCTTGCTTTCTAGCCAAGCCAAATATAAAAGCTCAAAATAAAGGTATATTTTGCAGATGGCCAAATGCTGCATAATGAAATACCTGACTGGTCAACTCTCAGCCACAAATACCTAGATGGCATTTCCTCAATGAATGATTCTCTACCCTAAGTCTGCTTCAGAGCCTTACCTGTTTAGAAATCTTAATTTATCATCATCAAAATCGAGAATAATGTTTTGTGACAGTCTCCCATTAACCAAGCTAGCAAGACTGATTTTATAAACCAGATGCCAATTTGTGGTAGATCCACCCACCTTTTATGTGCCAATTCTGCCTTTGTGTGGTTAGTCGCTTCAGTCGTCTCCGAATGTTTGTGACGCTACAGACTAGCCCACCGGTCTCCTCTGTCCATGGGGTTCTCCAGGCAAGAAAACTGGAGTGGGTTACCCTGCCATCCTCCAGAGGATATTCCAGACCCACGAATGGAACCCATGTCTCACCATTTTATGCACTGCAGACAGATTCTTATTATGGCAGAAAGTGAAGAGGAACTAAAAAGCCTCTTGATGAAAGTGAAAGAGGAGAGTGAAAAAGTTGGCTTAAAGCTCAACATTCAGAAAATGAAGATCATGGCATCTGGTCCCATCACTTCATGGGAAATAGATGGGGAAACAGTGGAAACAGTGTCAGACTTTATTTTATTGGGCTCCAAAATCACTGCAGATGGTGACTGCAGCCATGAAATTGAAAGACACTTGCTCCTTGGAAGAAAAGTTATGACCAACCTAGATAGTATATTCAAAAGCAGAGACATTACTTTGCCAACAAAGGTCCGTCTAGTTAAGGCTATGGTTTTTCCAGTGGTCATGTATGGATGTGAGAGTTGGACTTTGAAGAAGGCTGAGTGCTGAAGAATTGATGCTTTTGAACTGTGATATTGGAGAAGACTCTTGAGAGTCCCTTGGCCTGCAAGGAGATCCAACCAGTCCATCCTAAAGGAGATCAGTCCTGGGTGTTCTTTGGAAGGACTGATGCTAAAGCTGAAACTCCAGTACTTTGGCCACCTCATGTGAAGAGTTGACTCACTGGAAAAGACCCTGATGCTGGGAGGGATTGGGGGCAGGAAGAGAAGGGGACGACAGAGAATGAGATGGCTGGATGGCATCACTGAGTCGATGGATGTGAGTTTTAGGGAACTCCGGAAATTGGTGATGGACAGGGAGGCCTGGGTGCTGCGATTCATAGGGTCACAAAGAATCAGACATGACTGAGTGACTGGACTGAACTGAGGCAGATTCTTTACCACTGAGCTTCTGGGGAAGCATTCTGCCTTTAGATACGTTAATGTAGGCACTTAAGGCTAAGACTTGCAAACTTGGGAGTTGCTCTGATGAGTAAAAGTCCTCTTTCCTCTGGGCTTTTCCTGACCTTACAGCACTGAATTCTGCTGCCAGATTTGTAGGGGAAGAAACAGCTTGATGCAGCCCTAAGCACTAAGTGGACTGCCCTAAGCTGAATGTCCCATTCGGGCCTTTACACTCAGTTTTTCTCTCTATTGGAATGTTTTTGCCAACTCATTTCCTTGACATATAGTTACTCCTATTTTAGGACCCAACCTAACCTAAATAATAACTCTTGTCTTGAATCCCACAAGACCTCTCCTTTGAACGACCTTTACACTTTGCTCATATTCCTATGAAAGAACTCCTTCTGCGCAGTGTAATGTAGAGCCTTAAGTTCTAGGGCCATAGAGAAAAATAAGGCATTGCTTCTGTGGTAGAGCTAGTGGTAAAGAATCTGCCTGCCAATGCAGGAGATGCAGATTCAATCACTGGGATGGGAAGATCCCCTAGAGAAGGAAATAGTAACCCACTCTGTATTCTTGCCTGGAGAATCCCATGGACCAAGGAGACTGGTGGGCTCCAGACCATGGAGTCGCAGAGTCGGACATGCCCAAGTGTCTGAGCACACATACTGCTCTTGCAGAACTTTGGGATGGTGGAAGAGGCAGGAATTTAAGCAGAATGATTATATGATTATATGATTTAATCCAGTTTTGGTCTCTGGAAAGGGAGAAAGAAGGAAAGACTTTTTTTTTTTTGGTCCAATTGCCACTATGCAAGTCAGAGTAGCTCATTAAAAGCCAAAGAAACTGAGTCTGGTTGAGTTAAGCATAGAGAGACTATGTTAAAATTTGGCAGATGAACTTGCAAAAAAGCACTGGGAAGACTGGGACACCAGACTTACGGGCAGATCACCAGGAGCAAAGTCCCCCCAGTTCGCACCGTGAACGGGTCTGCTAGGAACAGCCCTGACACTGCTGTCTGAAAGTGGCCCTGTGTCTTGTGGCCTCCGTGCCACCTGGCTGGGCCCTGGGAGCTGCTCCCAGCACCATTCCCAGAAACGCTGCAGCCACCACCACTGCCATGGGTTCCCTGAGGTCTCGGCGTCTTTGAGTGTTAACACTCATGGCAAAGCCTAAGTCTGCATCCAAACTAGAAGGGAAGTCAGCAAAGCAAGAGCCTGATGTGTTAAGCTTCCGCCCTGGGGGGTCGGGGATGTTCTAGGATGATCAAGGCTCCCAGGACCCTATGGAAGTGACAGATTGAATCTTCAAGGCAAGGAGAGATGCTCAGACACTGGGCAACCAAAAAATGAGTGGTGGTCATTACGATAAACACCTCATTAAGGAAGTGGGGCTCCTGGGGGAAAGGCCATGACCATGGCATGGGCCAACATCCACCTGCTGGTCCCTTAGATCAGGTGGGCGAGGTGAGCAGGGAGAAGTATGGGAGCTTATCTTTCTCATCCTAAAGGGAGGCAGATAGAAATGCACACAGAATGAAGTGTAGAATGGAGAGGGGCCCAGGAAAGTGTTTAGTTTAACTTCGTCACCTTGTACATTACACTAGAGCCTTGTGAATCGGTAAGGGTCTCACCAGGGCACACAGCTGGGTGGGAATCAAGTTCAAACTAGTACTGAAATCTCCAGCTCTCTTTCCAGTTATCTTTCTACTAATTAGGTTATTTTTTTAATGTTTACGCTCTAATTTACCTCTGAAAGATTTTTGGCACAATATAGATTTCTATGTAGTTTGGCCTGTGGTGAGCATAAATGATACCAAGTCAGTCTGGTCCATAATAATGACATCTAATTCTCAAACTCTAAAATACATAATTAAATATTTCCCAGGAAATGTCCCAAGTCCTCCAGGCAACCATTTTTTACAAGACGAGACACATTAGCCTAGGGAAATTTCACTGCCCATAATGCAGGTTTTTAGAACATAAATGATTTTAATTTGTTCTGGCCCAACAGTATAAATCTTCTCACCCTGATTGGTTGATGAGTACAGTTGAGTGGTTCTTGTCGGTGGAGGGTGAGATATAAAAAGCATATTGGCTCCAGGCTGACTGTCTGGGTGATACATAGACAGAGCATCTGAAGGCCACACTGGTCATTCAGGTTTCAATCTCTCCTTCTGGGCTCTTTAAAACCCAAGCTCTGAAACAGCAGCTGAAGTTTGATGTCCGGCCACTGCTGCCAGAACCATACAACGAAGCAGGCGTGCCAGCGAGGTATGGGGCAGCCTGCCATGGGCACAGGCCGGGGGTCCGTTAGGAGGGTACACTCAGGACTCCATACTACATTCTGTTAGAAGGGCCTGAGCCGGACAAGGAGCTGCCTCCGGCCAATTCAGAGCCAAATGCGAGGGGACTAGGGAGCAAGAAACAAATGGTTTCCAGTGACCTGAAGCCAAAACGAGAGGCAAGGCTTCCCCATCATTGGGGAAGAGTAGAAAGTATCAACCCTGAAGCAGGCATCTCGAGTTATGAAAATCTTCCCATGAGACTGTGATGTCCCAAAGGACCCACCCCTGGTACTGCTGCAAAGCTGAACTTCCCACCTTCAAACTAGGTCTTCTCCTTCTCCAGGATTCTCCAGTTGCTAGGATTGATCTCAGGGGGGCCTCAGCCTGCAGCAGCCAGAAGCAGAGCTTCCATTCCCAGCCAGAGAGTAAGGCTGGGCTGTTTAATTGCTGAAACCCGCCCCTAGAGCCACCAGGGACCAGTGGCCATTGACAGGACCCGTCAGCCGTGTAGACATAGATTTCCACATGGAGAGGTAAGTAGTGAGACAAGCAAAGTGTCTGTTAGGAAGGAAAAGGATACATTTGGACAGAAAGACTCAGAGTTGTGCCCTCCTGGTAATTTGAATCTCTTATGAGGCATTTCTTCCAGGTTTCCTCTGGCCAATCATTTTGATTTGCCTGGTGCTGGAGTCCATATTTGGACTTCGCAGGTAGCGCTAGTGTTAAAGAACACACCTACTAATGCAGAAGATGTAAGAGAGATGGACTTAATCCCTGCGTCAGGAAGATCACCTAGAGGAGGGCACGCCAACCCATGCCAGTATCCTTGCCTGGAGAATCCCATGGACAGAGAAGCCTGGTGGGCTACCGTCCAGGGGGTTGCAGAGTCAGACACAACTGAAGCAACTTAGCACACACACACGAGTCCATGTTTGGTTTATCTCAGGATCCCCCAGCGTATGCCTGTACATCTCTTAGTCAAGATGGATTCTAGCAAAGAGGCTTCTCAGTAGGTTGACAACACTTATTATGGGATGGCGCCCCTTTCCTTTTGGACCTCCAAGGAGCCTTTCAACACGTGTGGTCTTGAAGGTCTGCTTGTTTTCAGGAATGTGGTATTTGCTCTCTTATTTGAGCAGAGCTCAGCTCCTCTCTCATTGCTGCTATTTTGCAGTATCTGTCCATAGGGGAGAAACTGTTGAGCCTGGGGCCTGCCTATCTCCTGCCTCAGTATCACCTTTGTCCCAAATACCTATGCTAGTATACAGTGAAGGTTAAAAGTGTTGCTATTCAGACCAGTGGAAACACTGCTGTCTTTTCTGATTCCTAGAGAAGGGACTTTCTTCCTTAGAGTCCATAACACTTTCACTTAGCAAAATAACCTTAATTGGCCTATTTTGCATGGGAAGTTGTAACCCCCAAGGTTTATTCTGGAAAGGAAGACATGAATTACTCAACAATACGAAATTAAAGGATTTGGAGTGTGCCTAAGCCCTCTAAGAGGGGAAGGTGTCCCAGAAAGAGAAAACAAGAAAAAGCAGGGGACATATAATGAGGCATAGAGTACATTTTGTACACAATGGGGAAGTGAGAGGAGCAAATTACCGTGAACAACACCAGAAAATGTGGCGCTGACAGTCTTGTGCAATTCTGAGAGGAAGCAGAGTCAGAATTGAAAAGTCAGGGTGTAGGCTCAAAGTTGGTCCCTAGGCAGCAAGACCAAACTTCCCATAGGGAAAACTGCCCCAGTGAGGTGGGCAGGTAAAAGCTACATTAGGTTAAAGTGGCAAACACAAGTCATTCTAAGGAGGTGGCTAGTCCAGCAGAGGACCCTGGGGGGATGACAGGGTAGAGAGGCAGGCTTCGGAGTGACAGAGTCTCAAGATCACGAGCAGCACCTAGTTCTGATCAGGGCCTCCCTATCCTGCTGGCAGAGTTTCTACATGAGGGAAGAGCCACCAAACTAACTTTGTGCTTCATCTTTCTCTTCTTAGAAGTCTGAGTTCCATCCAGATGGCCCTGGCATGTGCAGATACAGTTGAACATTTTGTTGGGAAGAGTGGAAGCTAGTGACTCCTTCTCAGAAAAGCCCCATGGGCAGAGAAGAGAGATAGAAATGGAACACTATTCAGAGAATCCTGCAAAAACTTTTGGAGAAATCACCAAGCCCCTGCACCATTATTTCCTTGTGCTACAGTCTAACTTTCAAAAAATTAAAGAAAATGCGACTCTACCACAAATATAAACATATGTCATAGATTTTTTTCCTGTTCCTTATGTAACGAAGAAGTCACTAAGATGTAAATAATGGGTCAAATGAGAATTTGAAGAGCTGGATATTTGTGAATATACATTTATATTGTTAAAAGACTGAACAAGATTGCTAGGTTACCTCCTTAACTGGCTAATGTTCTGTGAGGCCATACACCAAAATCTTTGGGGCTAATTATTCCCACTGGACAGAGTTATTTTTAACTCTGCCAGATAAAAACCTACACCTTAACCTCTATGCCTTGCTGTTCTTGTTGTTGTTTAGTCAATAAGCCATGTCCAACTCTACTAACCTCATGGACTCTACCCCACCAGGCTCCTCTGTCCATGGGATTTCCCAGACAAGAATACTGGAGTGGTTGACATTTCCTTCTCCAGGAGATCTTCCTGACCCAAGGATCAAACCCACGTTTCCTGCATTGGCAGGTGGGTTCGTCACTGCTGAGCCACTTGGGAAGCCCTGAACTCTGACCCTCTAGAGTTATAAAATAGCCCAGTCAATGGGAAGGTCATAATGAATGTGTTTGTGAAGAAAAGGGTACTTTGACTCTAATGGACTTTTTAATATGCACATGTATTTCATTAGTTATGGTAAAAGTCATAAAATTATTATTAAGGAAAAGAAGGGAGCGACAGAGGACGAGATGGTTGGATGGCATCATTGACTCAATGGACATGAGTTTGAGCAAATTCTGGGAGACAGTGATGGACAAAGAAGTCTAATGTGCTGCAGTCCATGGGGTCGCAAAGAGTCAGACACGACTAAATGACTGATCATCACCAACAAATCAATAAAAGATAAAACAATAAAAGATAAAAATCACTGGCCTCTAAACTCTGGCTTCTTTTTAAAGTACCTTTAATACATTACCCTCCAGAAAAGATACAGTTTTTAGTAAAAACTCTTTATTTTGGAAGACTATTTCAGCAGTTACCTTTTTAGCTAGTTCTTGCACTGAAAGTTTGGGTAGACCCATTGATGTTTACACGGACTGCAGGAAGAATTATTTGGTAAGATAAGAAGTGCTCCTGGAGTGCTAAAATGGCTGGAGCCCAGCCCTGAGGGAGATGCACTAGTCCCCAACCTTACTAACAAAGTTGCTCTCCACACCACTATGAGTCCCTTTTCTGTGAGACACAAAGCGGTCCCCAAGGCCACACACACCCATCAGTTCAGTTCAGTCACTCAGTCGTGTCCGAATCTTTGCAACCCCATGAATTGCAGCACACCAGGCCTCCCTGTCCATCACCAACTCCCGGAGTTCACTCAGACTTGCGACCATCAAGTCAGTGATGCCATCCAGCCATCTCATCCTCTGTCGTCCCCTTCTCCTCCTGCCCCCAATCCCTCCCAGCAACAGAGTTTTTTCCAATGAGTCAACTCTTCCCATCAGGTGGCCAAAGTACTGGAGTTGCAGCTTCAGCATCATTCCCTCTAAAGAAATCCCAGGGCTGATCTCCTTCAGAATGGACTGATTGGATCTCCTTGCAGTCCAAGGGACTCTCAAGAGTCTTCTCCAACACCACATTTCAAAAGCATCAATTCTTCCCATGATTTCTTACACTTCTGCTCCTTTGCTGGATCAGCAATAAACAGACATGAGACTGCAGCCCTACTCTTTGGTCTAGGCGAGTTCACCCACTAATCGGCACTTTTTAGACTCTGGGACTTTTTCTGCTCTAGGAATGGAAGAGCTGAACACATCCATGGAGTATCTTTATAGCCAGAATTTTCAATACAACAAAAAAGATTTCCAAGTCCCAGTCACATTTAGATCAAGACGCATTAACATAACAGATTTGCAGGTCTAACTCAAGAATTTTGATGATCTATCACAATTTGTCATAATGGGATTTGGCCTTTACCATAATTGAGGACAAGAAACACAGACCTGGAGCCCTAAGTCCAAAACTGTTGTGTAGAGGAAGCTCTCTTCAATCATTTTATAGAAAGCATTGATTGCTGGAAATATCATCTTACTCATTCCATGTGTTTCTAGATTTCAGTTTTCTAAGTGCCATAAGCCTACCTAATTTTACCACAGGGCATCTGTAGATTTATTTCTAACATAGAACAAAAACTTCAATAAATCTCTCCAGTTAGCTGGAGATGCCATTATAACTTCAGGGTTCTTTTTTCTTTCTTTTTCTAAGAGAGTTAATAATACTTAAGCTGTTTAAATGACCTTTTTCCTGTTTCCAAGCAGAAATTCAGACCTTATTTGTGTATCACGTTAAAATGCTGGCAAATAATGCCTTGGCCTGGCATACTCTTAATCATCCACTTAAGTGGAAACCAATACCTTAAAGTCATAAAACTTCTGCCAGAGAGAATGGCTTCAGCAAACCCAGGAGCCCCAAACAATGCCCGTGCTCAGAGGCAGTACCTGGGTCAGGGCACGAAGACAGGAGAAGTCAAGTCCATATGGCCTCCAGAGCGAAATAAAAAGGGTGCCGAGGACTGGAGTCCCCATCAAGAATTACAAGAGCAGTTCCGTGACCATTTTAAACATTTCTCGCATACTTTTAGCTTTGTGGAAACACATCCCTTCTCTTTTATATTCACATCTGTTTCCCATGTTAGAATATAAACATCTGCAAAGAACGTACAGAAATCTTTTTTGTATGTCCATACATTGGAGATACACGCTCAGATGGGCTTCCTTGGGAAGAGTGTACAAGGAATGCATGGCACCAGTCTTTCTTTTGCCATGTGGGCACAGAGTCGCATTCAACATGCTGTCACTTTTATCCCCAAAACAGAAACACATGAAGAAGGGTAATTTCGAATGTGTTCTTTCTCCGAGGTTTCTCTTCTCTGGCCATCCCCTACACACATATATCTGTCCTCACACTCACACACACACACACACACACACACACACACACACACACACGTGAGCTGCATGTCTGAATCTGTGACCCTGTGGTGCAGGGCTGGGTGGAGCACTCAAGGTGAGTTGCAGGAGGGCAGAGAAGGGGCTGGGAGATGACAGATAACTATGAGGTCCACGTGGCCTTCCCAGCTGCTGGTGACATTGCCTAAGGTGTCCAGAAGCGACAGTCCCATTGTGACCCTGACTTTGGCGCAGATCTTCAAGAAGGCAGGTGGCATGAAGCCACCTATAGGATCTGGGAGATGTTGTGAGTATGAATGAGGAAAAAGGCTATGGCTTGGAGTAGAAGAAAGAATTTTTCACACACTGTGAGTCAGTCTGAGTGATAGAGCTCCGGCTGGAGAAGGACAGGTAAGTTTGAAATGCCAATAAGACACTGTGGAGATGACGTTGGTGGCGGGGTACTCACACCAGGCTTTGACAGGAGGATGTTATTAATACCCAGGAAGCTCACAGATGCTGTGTAAACCTCAATCCCCGCCAAGAAGGACATCACCTGGTATGGAGAAACGATGGAACATTCCACCATGATATAGAAGGAAATTCTGCTGCTGCCAACAACATGGAGGGAACCTGGGGGCATCAGGCTAAGTGGAATAAGACCGAGAAAGACACATGTCACATGTATCACTTATAGGTGGAATCTGAAAAAAAAGTCTAGTTCATGGAAGCAGAGTAGAAAAGTGGTAGCCCCGGGGTCTGGTGGGTGAGGAAACTAGGGAAGGGTTGGGAAAAAGGTTTACACTTTCAGCTGTAAGATGAACAAGGTCTTAGAATCTATGTATGTAAAATGTGGTGAGTGTAGTTAGTAACCCTGTATCATATAACTGAAATTTGCTAAGAGAGTTGCATTTAAATGTCTTTCACCCAAAAAGAAAGCAAAGCAAAGAAAAAAGACAAAGATAAACAAGTGAGATGAGGGATGTTCTTACTCACTGGAGGGGGTCCTTGTAAAAGACATGCATGCGTCATCACAATGTATACTTCACATATCTTGCAATTCTGTTTGTCAATTGCACCTCAGTGAAGCTGGAGAAAATATAACAATAATGTTTTTTCAGAAAAAAGAAAGACCTCCCCAAGATTTCAATGGCTGCTGAGGAACGTGTCTTGTTCTTACACAACTTCTGAACCAGCCTGAAGGAAACTCAAGGGGCAGGTGGACCACTCCCTCCTTTCACTTTCCTTCAGACACCGTGGATCGCTCCTCCTTTCCTGTCCATCCCAGCCAAGCCTGCTCAATTATTTATATCTACAGTGGTCACATGATACAAAATTTATTGTCCACATGCTGCATAACTTTTGTCCAAATAGGGACACTTTGGTAGTATAAGATCGGAACTGTTAGCCATTATGCAGCGATGCAGGTGTAAGCTGGCACTCCCCAAGCCAAGCGTCTAGTCATCTGATTTTTACTTCAATGTGAGTTTAAGTTAGTGTTTGAGTCTTTCACTGGGGCATTTCTCTTATGAATTTTCTCATATTACCATGGTTTGAAGAATTAGAGAACAGTTGGAGAGATAGTTTTAGGGGGCAGAGAAATGTCACTCTATTCCTTAAAAACAATGAAGCATTTCCCTGGGCCTGTCATTTATTTATGGTGTGATTTGTGGAACTTCTCGTAAGCCCTCAGGAGCTCTGTTTCCTCACGGGCAGTCTGAGCCGTATTACCAGATGATACTCACGGGAAGAGAATGAAGATTTCCCGAGCAAAGGCACCTCGGAGGACTTTGCCAAACATGAAGTGCGTTCTGAACACCTACTGCCCTTATTCTTGTCACTCATCATCATCACTGTCCAGAGGAAGGCTAAGGGAGCTCTGAAAGTACAGGATGAACTCTCGATCTCCATTCACATTTATGTTGTAAGTGGCTTCATGCTATCAAGTAGCCCCTCTGGACATCACGTGGGCAAAGAGTAACAGGGATGGGTACTACGCTAAGAAGCTGCGTGCCCTCCCAGCACACCCTGACTCACCCACGATCCAGTATTGATGAGCCAGGAGTGACAAGTAAAATCTGCTTTCTTGATTTCACACGTTCAGTTCTTCAAAATCAAACCCTGGGTAACCAACAGCAGGGGGAGGACAGGGGGAATAGTTTAAATAACATGAAAACCTATGACACGATGAAGCTGAAAGTGAGCCATTTATTATCAAGTACAGAAATAGTCAAAGAGGGTTTCAGGAAAAAGTCCCAGGAACAAACATTGCTGAGAAAGTTTATTCTGAGGATCTGAGTCTACTGAGGATTCTCTGAACAAGAAGTCCCCTCATACCTCTTGGGGTGAGGACTCAGTGGGGTGAGTGAGAGCTTCTCTAATGTTCTTGTGATATTCAAGAAAGGAAGCACAATTAAACGTTGAGCAGAGCAGTTTATCTGTTTACCATCTGCTCCCCAAGTGGCTGAGGAGGAAGGAGAGACTCTGAATTGTGTGATCCTTTCATGTCTTAATGATGATAATGTGACGATGATTATGTTGATAAAACATGCTGAGAAAACCTTTTTGTGTATAGACTAAAATATTTTCTGTGGCGTTTTCCTTTCCTAGTGGGAATTGATTTGATTCATGATGGGTTATACACACAGTTTCCTTATCTGTAAAATAGTCCTGAAAGATGTGGAGTCAGATAGAAGCAGATTCTCACTGTCAGACAGAACTCTGCGAAACCCTCCAAACATCCTTACTTTCTCCATCAGTGAAATGAGATTCATATCTTACCATGGAGGGGTCTATACACTATAATGTGAACAGCATTTATCACAGTGCCTGGACCACAAAGGGCTTCCCTGATGGCTCAACGGATAAGAATCCGTCTGCAGTGCAAGAGCCACAGGAGATGCAGGTTCAATCCCTGTATGAGAAGGATCCCTTGGAGGAGGATATAGCAACCTGCTCCAGTATTCTCACCTGGGAAATCTCATAGACAGAGGACTCTTGTGGTCTATACTCCATGGAGTCACAAAAGAGTTGAACACAACTGACTGACTAATAAACAACCACAGAGCTTGTATGAGAATATCAAATAAATTATAGCACTATTACAAATAACTGAAAACTTTGACAAGCGCCCTTATCAAAGAAAAGTAGAAAAAAAATGATGGTCAACAGAAGCATGAAATACAAAGACCTAATTTAGTCTAAGCATTGTGGAGTCTTCTTGAATGAAGTGGCATTCAATATAAAACCTGGAAGAATAGAATATATAAAATTGGTGTGGAGAAATAATATTTGGTGTGCAAAGAGAACAGGATGTGCAAAGGCCTCAGGGCAGAAGACAGCCTTTGCAGGAAGACAAGTGTTCAGTGAGTAGAGGAGGGGCAGCTACCTGGGTGGAGCTAAACTGTAGACAAAGCTTTCCTCTCTGCTTAGGGACTGAATGACATTTCATTTTTTTCTACATTGAGAATAAGGAATATGCCATAGGTACCTCACTGGAGCAGGTGCATCCAGCACAAACCTTGGAACAGTAAGTGTTAAATGAGTGAGTAGAAAGCGTGAATACCCTTCAGTTTAGCCAGCTTGTCAGTCCTGCTGTAGATAATGACCCTGTGGGGTGTGGTCCCCAGATCATCTGGATTCCTAGACCTGTGGGTGTCACTCTTACACATGCCCAGACCAGCTGCCCCCAGAGCTTGCCTTTTGCAGCTCTTGGAGCTTGTCTCCTCCACATGCCCTGACCTGGGACTCTGGCCTCTATCTGCCAGCAGGGAAAGGACTTCTCTTAGTGGATGGAACGTTAGTGTTTAACTCTTTTAGCAGAGGAACTGCGATTCCCAGGACATAGTTATTTCTGTTCTGATGCTTTGATTTATTTCTGTATTAGGGGGGAGTGGGTGGGGAAGATGGGTTCATTTGAGTTCAAGGGTTACTTCACACTCTTAAATCTCCACTTTTCTTCCTGCAAAGGCTCTACTGTTAATTAGAACTGACCACATCAACACTACTTCTGGTGCCCTACCCCACCTTCACACTAATGTATGTGCATACACACACACCCCCCACTTCCGATGCCCCACCCCACCTTCACGCTAACACCTGCACACACACACCCCACTTCTGGTGCCCCACCCCTTGCCTTCATGCTAATATATGTGCATGTACACACACACACACACACACACACACACACACACACACACTTTACCAGAAATATTTCTATATATCTTAATTACAACCAGGGATGTGATTCAAACCCTTCCTCATTGTGTTGAAGAATCAGGGAATGAGCCAGCTCAGGGGTCAGTAACCTTTCTCTGTGAAAAGCCAGATGATGAGTATTTTAGGCTTTGCATAGCCCCACTCACAACGACCCAGTTCTGCCACTGTGGAAAGTGGCAGAAAGTGGTCACTGACCACTTTTCTTGGTCATGACCAAGAAAGCGGTCATTAGTGATACATGTGAACCAACATTGACACAGAGTTCCAAGAAAACCAAGAACTGAATTTCCTGTAATTTTCACATCAAGACATCTTTGGACTTTTTCAACCATTTGAAAATACAAAAATTACTCTCAGCTCCTAGTCTGCAGTTTGCCCTCCTGAACTAGCTCATGGTCAAATTGTCCTCTGCACATTTTAGGTTGTGTCTAGGGTATTTCAAGGTCAGGGGTAAGGGTGGTGCTGAATACACACAAAGCTCAGCCTCCACTGCACCTGCAGCCAAGTTCTAATGAGGCCAGCAGGTCCTCCCACAAGGAAAGCAGTCAGCTGGTTGGCTGAGTGAAAAAGTGAATTAAATATGAAATGAATGAGTGAATATATCAGTGAATGAGTGAGTGAGGGAATCAGTGAGTGAGTGAATGAACAAAAATCCATCATCAAAGGAGAGAGGTTTGTCCGGAAACCAGGAACGTGTGATCTGGATTCAGCTCATGACTGTTCTCACACCTTTGTACATTTCCCTGACAGTTTTTAAAAGCAAAGCCCCCACTGGCATCTCAGATCAGAAACATTTCCTGGCTTGCGAGAGCAGGAGAGATGGGTGTTATGACGTGGCTCCAGGGCATTAAAAAGGATCAGGAAAGAGGGGCTCGGGTATATGTTTGGAGAGCATCTTCCGATACCCCCAGAAGGGGGTTCAATCAGGCCAGCATATGCAAAAGATTCGTGATTTAATGTTTCAAATGAGAAACAGGCTATGGGGAAACAAGAAGCTTCGTGGTTAAAGAAAAAGGGAGAGAAAACACACAATGGTTCTTAGTCTGTCATTTCCCCCACAGAGCAGTAAATAAGCGCTTTGATACATAAAAGCAGTTATCAAACAGTAACACATTAGCTCTTCACCATCTGTGATCCACGAGAGGGGGTGACAGTTTTAGTGCAAGATTTTAAAATATGAAATCAACTATTTATGAACTGGGTTCAAAGTCTTTGTGTCTACCCGGCCTCTTAAAGCAGACCCACAAGAAAGCAAGTGAGGTTTTCAACTAACAAAAGCCAGCAGTGGTGGCTCCGCTCTTTAAAATATGCTAATTGCTGCCTGACATTTGTAAACAAGATGTTTCCTTCCTTGCTACAGCTCACGGTGCTTTCTTACTTCCACAGCTCTGGAAAGAACCCATTCACACACCCGTCTGGTGATTACAGAACCTCCAGGCAAAGGAAGCCCACCCTCCCTTGAGGTCTTGGTCTGGAGCCTGGCCAGACTTTGATTGGCTGGATTCTTTCTACTCTGAAGCCTTGCCCTTGAGCTCCCCTGGGACACAACTGGGACCTCCCATCTTTGGTGGACACCCTACCAGGTGCCCATCAGCTTTCTGTGATCTCTTATGTTGTGAGGATGTGCCTGATCCTGGACAGCCCCAGAAACTCCATGTCTAAGCAGCGGATCTCAAAAGCTTCATCCACAGGTAACAGGGAGACAGCCACTCTGCCACCCACTCTCCCTATCATCTACCTCTATGTTGGCAAGAGAAATCAAAGGATCCCCATCCAGGACCCTCTCCATGGACCGGCCACCCCTCCCCACAGTCTCACCTCTGGTCCCTAATCATACACTTGCCCTATAGTGCAAGCCATTCCTGAGCAGGGAAAGGGACCATTCCAAGAGGAGGGTCTGCAATTTCTCAATAGAGCTACTGATTCTTATTTTGAGAAATGGGTAAAGAGCTCAGAAATCAAAGCAAATAGTTTTCCAGAAATTGAGGCGAAAACCCCAGCCCTGGGACATTAGCATTAATATATCTTCTTGGGCTCAGGAATTTACTGTAGATTTGCAACATATGACTGTGCATTGACTGTGTATGACCAAACTTCGATAGGACTGGGGAAACAGACTCTTGGAGGGCACAAACAACCCTTGTGTGCACCAGGAGCAAGTAGAAAGAAGCGAGAGACTGACCCAGACTTGCCTGTGAGTGTCCAGGAGTCGCCGGCGGAGGTGAGAGCCAACAGTGGCCTGCTGCAGGGTCGGGGCACTGAATACAACGGGACACGCACAAATCCATTGGAAGGAGGTCACCATTACCTTCATTTCCCCCACCATAGTTTGGATTCAGGCCAAACAACAGAGAGGGAACACAGCCCCACCCATCAACAGAAAATTGGATTAAAGATTTACTACTCAGGGCCTCCCTGTCCATCAGAACAAGCCCCAGTTTCCTCCACAGTCAGTCTCTCCCATCAGTAAGCTTCCATAAGCCTCTTATTTTTATCCATCAGAGGGCAGACAGAATGAAAACCACAATCATAGAAAACTAACCAAACTGATCACATGGACCACAGCCTTGTCTAACTCAATGAAACTATGAGTCATGCCATGTAGGAAAATGCAAGACACACAGGTCATGGTGGAGACTTCTGAAAAAAACATGGTCAGCTGGAGAAGGGAATGACAAACCACTTCAGTATTCTTGCCTTGAGAACCCAAGAACAGTATGAAAAGGCAAAAAGATATGACACTGAAAGATGAACTCCCCAGGTTGGTAGGTGCAAAATATACTAGTGGAGATCAGTGGAGAAATAACTCCAGAAAGAATGAAGCCAAAGCAAAAACAACACCCAGTTGGGGATGTGACTGGTGATGGAAGTAAAATCAGATGCTGTAAGAAAAATATTGCATAGGAACCTGGAATGTTAGGTCCATGAATCAAGGCAAATTGGAAGTGATCAAACAGGAGATGACAAGAGTGAACATCAACATTTTAGGAATCAGTCAATTGAAAAGGACTGGAATGAACGAATTTAACTCAGATGACCATTATATCTACTACTGTGGGCCAGAATCCCTTAGGAGGAAGGGAGTAGCCCTCACAGGCAAAAAAGAGTCCAAAATGCAGTTCTTAGATGTAATCTCAAAAATGACAGAGTGACCTCTGTTCATTTCCAAGGCAAACCATTCAGTATCACAGTAATCCAAGGCTATGCCCCAACCAGTAATGCTAAAGAAGCTGAAGCTGAATGATTCTATGAAGACCTATAAGACCTTCTAGAACTAACACCAAAAAAAAGGTGTCCTTTTCATTATAGGGGACGGGAAGGCAAAAGTAGGAAGTCAAGAGATACCTGTAGTAACAGGCAAGTCTGGCCTTAGAGTACAAAATGAAGCAGGGCAAAGGTTAACAGAGTTTTGCCAAGAGAATACAGTGGTCATAGCAAATACCCTCTTCCAACAACACAAGAGACGGCTGTACACATGAACATTACCAGATGGTAAACACAAAAATCAGACTGATTATATTCTTTGCAGCCAAAGGTGGAGAAGCTCTATACAGTCAGCAAAAACAAGACCAGGAGCTGACTGTGGCTCAGATCATGAACTCCTTATTGCCAAAAATCACACTTAAATTGAAGAAAGTAGTGAAAACCACTAGATCATTCAGGTATGACCTAAATCAAATCCCTTATGATTATATAGTGGAAGTGACAAATAGATTCAAGGGATTAGATCTGATACAGTGCCTGAAGAATTATAGATGGAGGTTTGTGACATTGTACAGGAGGCACTGATCAAGGCCATCTCCAAGAAAAAGAAGTGGAAAAAGGTAAAATAGTTGTATGAGGAAGCTGTACAAATAGCTGAGAAAAGAAGAGAAACACAAAAGAGAAAAGGAAAGATATACACATTTGAATGCAGAGTTCCAAAGAATAGCAAGGAGAGATAAGAAAGCCTTGCTCAGTGATCAGTGCAAAGAAATAGAGGAAAACAATAAAATGAGAAAGACTAGAGATCTCTTCAAGAAAATTAGAGGTACCATAGGAACATTTCATACAAAGATGGGCACAATAAAAGACAGAGACAGTATGGACCTAAAAAGCAGAAAATATTAAGAAGAGGTGGCAAGAATACACTGAAGAACTGTACAGAAAAGATCTTCATGACCCAGATAATCACGATGGTGTGATCACTCACCTAGAGCCAGACATCTTGGAATGTGAAGTCAAGTGGGCCGTACAAAGCATCACTATGAACAAAGCTAGTGGAAGTGATGGAATTCCAGTTGAGCTATTTCAAATCCTAAAAGATGATGCTATAAAAGCTCTGCACTCAATGAACCAGGAAGTTTGGAAAACTCAGCAGTGGCCACAGGACTGGAAAAGGTCAGTTTTCATTCCAATCCAAAATAAAGGCAATGCCAAAGAATGCTCAAACTACCACATATTTGTAATCATCTCACAGGCTAACAACCCTGGAGAAGGGAACAGCTACCCACTCCAGTACTCTGGCCTGGAGAATTCCATGGACTGTATAGTCCATGGGGTCACAAAGAGTCAAACATGACTGAGTGACTTTTACTTCACAGGCTAACAAAGTAATGCTCAAAATTCTCCAAGCCACGTGTCAACCCTACATGAACAACAAACTTCCAGACATTCAAGCTGGATTTAGAAAAGGCGGAGGGACCAGAGATCAAATTGCCAACATCTGATGGATCATCAAGAAAGCAAGAGAGTTCCAGAAAAACTTCTGCTTTATTGACTATGCCAATACCTTTGACTGGGAGGATCACAACAAACTGTGGAAAACTCTTCAAGAGATGGGAATACCAGACCACTTCACTTCCCTACTGAGAAATCTGTAAGCAGGTCAAGAAGCAACAGGTAGAGCTGGACATGGAACAATGGGCTGGTTCCAAATTGGGAAAGAAGTACATCAAGGTTGTATATTGTCACCCTGCTTCATTTCAGTTCAGTCGATCAGTTATGTTTCACTCTACGGCCTCATGGACTGCAGCACACCAGACTTCCCAGTCCATTACCAACTCTTCAAGCTTGCTCAAGCTCATGTCAATCGAGTCAGTGATACCATCCAACCATCTCATCCTGTATGTTGTCCCCTTCTCCTCCTGCCTTCAATCTTTCCCAGCATCAAGGTCTTTTCCAATGTGTCAGTTCTTCACATCAGGTGGCCAAAGTTTTGGAGCTTCAGCCTCAGCATTACTCCTTCCAATGAATATTCAGGGTTGATTTCCTTTAAGATTGGCTGGTGGATCTCCTTGCAGTCCAAGGGACTCTCAAGAGTCTTCTCTAATACCACAGTTCAAAAGCATCAATTCTTTGGCGCTCAGCTTTCATTATTGCCCAATCCTCACATCCATACATGACGACTGGAAAAACCATAGCTTTGATTAGATGGACCTTTGTTGGCAAAGTAATGTCTCTCCTCTTTAACATGCTGTCTAGATTGGTCCTAGCTTTTCTTCCAAGGAGCAAGTGTCTTTTAATTTCATGGCTGCAGTCACCACCTGCAGTGATATTGGAGCCAAAAATTAATAAATAAATAAAGTCTCTCACTGTTTCCATTGTTTCCCCATCTATTTGCCATGAAGTGATGGGAACGGATGCCACCATCTTAGTTTTGTGAATGCTGAATTTTAAGCCAATTTTTTCAATTGCTTCTTTCTCTTTCCTCAGGAAGCTCTTTAGTTATTCTTCACTTTCAGCTGTAATGGTGGTGTCATCTGCATATCTGAGATTATTGGTATTTCTCTAGGCAATCTTGATTCCAGATTCTGCATCATCCAGCCCAGCACTTAGCATGATGTATTCTGCATGTAAGCTAAATAACCAGGGTGACAATATACAGCATTGGCGTATGCCTTTCCCAACTTGGAACCAGTCTGTGGTTCCATGTCCAGTTCTAACTGTTGTTTCTTGACCTGCATACAGATTTCTCAGGATGCAGGTCAGGTGGTCTGGTATTTCCATCTCTTGAAGAATTTTCCACAGTTTGTTGTAATCCACACTGTCAAAGGCTTTGGTGTAGTCAATAAAGCAGAAATAGACTATTTTCTGGAACTCTCTTGCTTTCATGATGATCCAATGGAGTTGGCAATTTGATCTCTGTTTCCTCTGCCTTTTCTAAATCCAGTTTAAACATCTTTAATTTCATGGTTCACGTACTGTTGAAGGTTGGCTTGGAGAATTTTGAGCATTATTTTTCTAGTTTGTGAGATGAGTGCAGTCGTGTGGTAGTTTGACCATTCTTTGGCATTTCTTTCTTTAGGATTGGAATGAAAACTGACCTTTTCCAGTCCTGTGGCCACTGCTGGTTTTTCCAAATTTGCTGGCATATTAAGTGCAGCACTTTCACAGCATCATCTTTTAGGATTTGAAATAGCTCAACTGGAATTCCATCACTTCCACTAGCTTTGCTCATAGTGATTCCCCCTAAGGCACACTTGACTTTGCATTCCAGGATGTCTGGCTCTAGGTGAGTGATCACACCATTGTGGTTACCTGGGTTGGGAAGACATTTTTTGTACAGTTCTTCAGTGTATTCTTGCTACCTCTTCTTAATATTTTCTGCTTCTGTTAGGTCCATACCATTTCTGTCCTGAAAGAGGAGAATGAAAAACCTGGCTTAAAACTCAACATTCAAAAAAAGAAGATCATGGCATCTGGTCACATGACTTCATGGCAAATAGATGGGGAAACAATGGAAACAGTGAGAGACTTAGTTTTCTTGGGCTCCAAAATCACTGCAGATGGTGAGTGCAGCCATGAAATTAAAAGATGAATCAAACTGACCATGCTTTCATATTTTCTCCTCCTCCTCCTCCTCTCCTTTGTTCTTTTTTTTTAAAGTGGGAGACGGGTGGCTCAGTGGTAAAGAATCTGCCCGCCAATGCAGGAGACATTGGTTCAATTCCTGAGGTGGAAGGTTCCCTGGAGAAAGAAATGACAACCCACTCCAGTATTTGTGCCTGGGATGTCCCATGGACAGAAGAGCCTGGTGGGCTACAGACATGACTTGGCAACTGAACAACAGACATGCAAGTTAGTTCAGTTCAGTTACGACCCCATGTACTGCAGCATGCCAGGCCTCCCTGTCCATCACCAACTCCCAGAGTTAACTCAAACTCATGTCCATTAAGTCGGGGATGCCATCCAAACATCTCATCCTCTGTCACCACCTTCTCCTCCTTCCTTCAATCTTTCCCAGCATCAGGGTCTTTTCAGATGAATCAGTTCTTCATATCAGGTGGCCAAAGTATTGGAGCTTCAGCTTCAGCATCAGTCTTTCCAATGAATATCCAGGGTTGATTCCCTTTAGGATGAACTGGTTGGATCTCCTTGCAGTCCAAGGGACTCTCAAGAGTCTTCTCCAACACCACATTTCAAAAATATTAATTCTTCCACACTCAGCTTTCTTTATGGTCCAACTCTCACATCCATACATGACTATTGGAAAAACCATAGCCTTGACTAGATGGACCTCCGTTGGCAAAGGAATGTCTCTGCTTTTTAATATGCTGTTTATGTTGGTCATAGCTTTTATTCCAAGGAGCAAGCATCTTTTAATTTCATGGCTGCACTCACCATCTGCAGTGATTTTGGAGCCCAAAAAATAAAGTCTGTCACTGTTTCCACTGTTTCCCCATCTATTTGCCATGAAGTGATGGGACCAGATGTCATGATCTTAGTTTTCTGAATGTTGAGTTTTAAGCCAACTTTTTCACTCTTCTCTTTCACTTTCATCAGGAGGCTCTTTAATTCTTCACTTTCTGCCATAAGGGTGGTGTCATCTGCATATCTGAGGTTATTGATATTTTTCCTGGCAATCTTGATTCCAGCTTGTGCTTCTTCCAGCCCAGATGCAAGTCAGTAAAGAAACAGCAAGTTACTCTCCTTGCAATTTAATGCTGTTGATGAAAGCAACAAGTGTGTCATCAGAAAGAGAGATGTGTTTGTCTTATCTTGGATTCACACATCTCAGCATATGAGGCAGGAAAATCATACCAACATTCTGGGACTTCCTTGGGCATTGGGGACAATTTCAAACAGATCAAATGAGGGGATATACATGAGTGTAGTTCTTACATGTCTCGTGAAGTGAGAGTATGCATTGTGAGGACAGACGAAGTCATCTCTCTGAAGGTCAAGGGAGATCATGTACAAGATGCAAATAACAAAACTGGGAACTGCCTTAAAGGTTCTACCAGGAATTCATCATGAAACCTTAACTGTATCAATGATGCTTCCATATATAAGAATTGCTATGGCCCCTTCCAACTTCAAGGACCAATGCACCCACCCAAATGCAAAGTGATGGTGATTTTTTATATTTCGGAAACAGTGCTGGAACTGTGGCTTGAGGACTTGTATGACTATATTCTTTGACCACTGATCAGCATGTCGCTGGCTGGAGGACTATTTCTGCATGCCTGGTTTTCTCATAGAGGCAGGGAGAAGAGTCCTGGTGTTCAGTAACTCTGTCTAGAAATTGTCTGGGTGTTTACAAACTCAGCACAGAGTGTACTCAGATTCCTCAGCTCAGAAATTAAAGGGTATTTCTGTTATTTATTTACACGATTTATTCTGTACGGCCATAATTTAAACCAAATCACACTCCAATCCCAGAAACAATAGCCTGATGAATTTTTAAAGAAATTTTCCAAAATAAATCAATTTTTTTTTTTTTTTGGCTTGAGTTAAATTGAAAAGGCTTCCACCCCTAAGGAAGAATTGTGCTTTGTTTGTTTGGGGAACATTAGAAGGCATCCAGTAAGTTTTTACACAAGAGGTCACACTGTCTTAACTGGGAGATGCTACTGACATTTAAAGAATGGAGGAAAGCAATTAGATTAAGAGTTACTTTCAGGCATGAGATGGCTTATTATGTGCCAGGCGCCATGTTATACATAACTTAAAATTTTTAATACTAATGTAATTATCTCCATTGTATAGCTGTGGAGCTGAGATTCAGATAAATTTTATGGCTTTTATAAGATCAGACCGTGATGGAGGAAAATTCAAACCAAAACATTTCCCCCTTCAAACTTCATCTTTTAAACTTGACCCAGTCACTACATTCCTTTTGCACACAGACGTTAAAATCCTTTTTTTTTTTAAAGCTAGTGTGTTTTCTAATGAATATTAAGAAGTACCAGAAGACAAATTCTTGCCCCCAATTTTGTCTGTCTCCAGTATGCATCTCAGTTCATATAGCATTTGATTCAGCCTCAGCATGCCATCTGCACCTGATGTATCTTAATAACAATACAAAAAACAATGATTATGTGTAAGGGGACTGTCTTGATGATAATTCCAAATCCAATCCCACTCCCCCCATTCTGATGGAACCATTAGAAATGTAACAGGGTGAATAAGACAAGTGAAGACATGAGAATGGGAAGTTTTATGCAAAGACAAATTAAGGATTCTGTAATAATGAGAATAATGACTACTCTTATAGTTTAGCTGACTGAGGTGGGGGGGGAGCTGAACTTTGGTTTAGAAACGTTTCCCTTCCATGTGTTGGAGGTTTTGCTGGTTTAGAAATGTTATTTTTGTTGAAGCCTATTGCTGCCACCTTTGCACATCACTCATTATCCCATTCTTGTGTGGACATATGGCTCAGAAAGTTTAGAAAACACTGCCCAATTTGTCTAAATACCAACTCACGGCCTAATCCACCACAGCGCCCATTGTGTTGGAGAACACAGCTGTATAACCTTATCAGCGCTGGCCAAAGGGGTGCCCGCCAGTTCCAATGCCGATCCAAAGCTTGAGTTTGCCTTGGCACGTGGTGACTGCACATTTGGAAGGAGCCTGCTGGAGAGGGAATCTGAGGGCTTGGAGGAGGGAAGGCGGGAAGAGACAGTTGCTGTCTTTCTGATCTTCCCAATTCAAACAAATAGCCAGCTTTCCTGTGCCAAAAAATTTTTAAAGAGTATTTCTGCCTCCCAACTCAGGAATCTTTCCTTCCTATGCCAAGATGGTTCCCATAGCTCTGACTTTTAGGGAAAAAAAATTCAGAAAACAACTGAAATGATGTCTTCCTCTGGAGTGGGGGACGCTTACTCCTTGGAAGAAAAGTTATGACCAACTTAGATAGTATATTTAAAAGCAGAGACGTAACTTTGCCGACTAAGGTCCATCTAGTCAAGGCTATGGTTTTTCCTGTGGTCATGTATGGATGTGAGAGTTGGACTGTGAAGAAGGCTGAGCGCTGAAGAACTGATGCTTTTGAACTGTGGTGTTGGAGAAGACTCTTGAGAGTCCCTTGGACTGCAAGGAGATCCAACCAGTCCATTCTGAAGGAGATCAACCCTGGGATTTCTTTGGAAGGAACGATGCTAAAGCTGAAGCTCCAGTACTTCGGCCACCTCCTGCGAAGAGTTGACTCATTGGAAAAGACTCTGATCCTGGGAGGGATTGTGGGCAGGAGGAGAAGGGGACAACCGAGGGTGAGATGGCTGGATGGCATCACGGACTCGATGGACGTGAGTCTGAGTGAACCCCAGGAGATGGTGATGAACAGGGAGGCCTGGCATGCTGCAATTCATGGGATCACAAAGAGTTGGACACGACTGAGCGACTGAACTGAACTGAACTCTGGAGTGGGGGAAGGGAAGGATCCTCCTGTCCTAAACCCCACCTTTGTTCATCTGGAGACAATAGAGCCCACGCAGAGACTGTGAATTGGTGACTGCATGCTTTCCTTCCTGGACTAGTTGAACAAGGGAGCAGGGTAGTGTTCAAGTAATTAGTACATATTTTTGTTATTGATCATTCTTTGTGACCCCGTGGACTGCAGCATGCCAGGCTTCCCTGTCCTTCACTGCCTCCCAGAGTTTGCTCAAACTCGTATCATTAAGTCAGTGATGTCATCCAACCATCTCACCCTCAGACACCCTCTTCTCCTGCCTTCAATGTTTCCCAATATCATGGTCTTTTCCAGTGAGTTGGTTCTTCTCATCAGGTGGCCAAAGTATCAGAACTTCAGCTTCAGCCTCAGTCCTTCCAATGAATATTCAGGGTTGACTACTTTTAGGATTGACTGGTTTGATCTGCTTGCTGTCCAAGGGTACATATTTTACGACAAGAAATTTCTAACAAAACACTAGAATAATACAGAAAGTCTGCTTCTCATTAGAAATGCATTAATTCATACACTGAAAAATAACTGAGCACTTGCTATGTGTTACATATGGCGTTTTGAGACCAAAAAAAAAAAATGGAGTTGTGATTCCATTTCTAAAGGAACTTCTAATTGGGATAGGGTGGGGAATGGGGGCAAGGGTACACAGCTTTTTGGCACCCAAGAAATTTACTGCCAAAGCTTCAGTTTGTTGTTCATTTAGTAGAACTATATCAATAACGATATCCATTATGTTATGGGTATCCACCGTATCCACAACAGTACCTTCAGCATAAAATCATTATGAGGAATAAGTGAATTAAAATTAGGGTAATGGAACAGTTCCTGGCCAGAAACTGGGAGAGGGACCTTAGGGAAATACATCATGTAATGACATTTCACTAAGTATATAACCTACATTCAGGCAAAAGTTCTTACAAATGAGAGTAGGAAAACTTCCAGTAAAGGGGGGGATGTAGACTTCCCAGGCAGTCCAATTGTTAAGATGCCACACTTCCACTGCACAGGGCACAGGTTCCCAGGTTCCCCTGATCAGCTCTCTAAGATCCCACATGCTGTGTGGTATAACAACAACAAAAATATTATTTTAGTTTAAAAAAAAGAGGGAGTAAGGAGATGCACTTAAGCAGAAGAGCATTTAAAGAGTCCACCTGAGTGTGTGGTTCCAGGAACAGGCTTGAGAATGACCCCACTAGCTCACAGCCTGGGAAGACCCCATCTCTGCATTCGCTCATCTGGGAACCCATCTGTCTTCACACTGACTATCTGGAAGGCATTCAGAGAGCTGGGTTGGAATCCTTTCTACTGTGTGACTACTTCACTGTGAGGCATATTTTGCATCAACATTACTTTTTAATAGTGAGGATGTGCGAGCTGATGTGTAGAGGTCCTTTTCCAGCTGAATTGTGTTCGAAAGCCTTGCTCAGTGGTGTCTTGTTCTTTTTTCCACTCATCGGAACACAGACAACGAGTGCCTGGGGAAAATGGAGAAACTGTACCCTGCAATCCTGCAAAAGTGCCTCCTCCTCTCTGGGCTCTTGCTCTGTGACGCGTGGCCTCTCAGGCTGGGGAACAGGTATGTTTTTCCAGGGACTCCACCAGCCAGGAAAAAGATAGACTGGTGATGTGGAGGGCGGTGTGGTCCAGGTCTTTGCACAGCATGTGACGTACAGCAGGTGCCTCTGATCTCTCAACATCTCCACAGACAGGAAGCAGCTTAGGGCAGAGACAGTGTTACACACCAATGCCCCTAAGACTAGTAGAACTTCTGACCCGAGTTAGGCATTAAGGGCTTCCCTGATGGCTCAGCAATAAAGAATCCATCTGCAATGCAGAAGACATGGATTCGATCCCAGGGTCAGGAAGATCCCCTGGAGAAGTAAAGGGCAACCCACTCCAGTATCTTTGCCTGGAGAGTCCCATGGACAGAGGATCCTGGTGGGCTACAGTCCATGGGGTCACAAAGAGTCAGACATGACTGAGCGACTGAGCACCTTAGCACCTAACCTCTTATGAAACTCTTGAGAGAAAAAAAAAAAAAAATAAAAGGCAAAACCTCTAGGTGTGCAAGTCTGTTATAGAACAAATGATTCGAGATTTTGCTGACTGTGGAGGAAATAAGAGGATCTGGAAAGAAGGGAGTTCTGGGACCTTGAGTAGACCCAGACACTGAAACTTCAGTCAGCACCAAAAAAGAAATGAGCTACCAAGTCATGAAAAGACCTGGTGGACACTTACATGCATATTATTAAGTGAAACCAGCCAGTCTAAGAAGGCTACTTACTCTATGATTACAACAAAAGGACATTCTAGAGAAGCTGAAACTTGAAGAAGGGCATGGCAACCCACTCCCATAATTCTTGCCTGGAGAGTTCCATAGACAGAGGAGCCTGGCGGGTTACAGTGGCAAAGAGTCAGATATGACTGAGCAACTAACACTTTCACTTTCACATGCATGGAGACACTAGAAAGATCAGTGGTGCCAGGGATTGGAGGCTGGGAGGGATGAACAGGCAGAGCAGAGGGAATTTTTAGGGCAGTGATAATATTCTGTATGATACTACAGTGATGGATACATCTGCCCAAACCACAGAAAGCACAACACCAAGAGTAAACCCTGACATGAACTATGGACTCTGGGTGACCAGTATGGGTCAGTGTAGATTCATCAGCTGTAACAAATGTACTATCTGGTGAAGGATGTTTGTAGGAGGGAGGCTCTGTGTGTGTTAGGCAGGAAACATATGGGAAATCTCTGTATCTTTCTCTCAATTTTACTGTGAACCTAAAGTTTATCTTAAAAAACAAACAAACAAAAACAGTCTTACGTGTCCTCTCTTGAAAAAAAAAAAAAAAGCAGTCTTAAATGTTTTTAAGGTGCCTTGATGATGACTAAGGGAACTGCATCTGTCATTTCTGGGGCTCTTAACTTCCAAATGGGGCCACAGTTTCCAGAGAAGCCTCCCAGGTAGTCAGTACCACCCCCATCTGCATTTCTCCTCAATTTTCTTCCCCAAAGCTGGAGTTTTGACCAAGGGACTCCAATATGTAAATGCTCCCTCATTTTGTCATCCCATAGATATCCTTATCTGATGGACTAGAATGCAACTCTAACTGCCACAAAGAGGAGACACAGCAAGTTAATTCTACACAGTTTCTGCCTCAAAAATACCTGATAGGATCTCAAATGCAGAATTACAAAAAGAGTTCGGACATCAGGGTGATCAAACCATATGTCCTGTATTACCAGCTTGTGTTCTGCATATCTACTCTGTGATCGGGTTTTTGAAAATTGATTGCAGTTTTTGTGGACTGCAGTAAAATCTCCAAATTACAAAAATGGTGATGTTTTGTATTTCATCACTAAGGGAAGTTATCCTTAACTGAGTAAAATAATTGCAAACAGATCTTTTCTGTAACTTCTCATTCAAAGATTATGCAGCAATTCTTCATAACTCCACTCACTTTTAACCTGGAGCAGGAATAACAAGATACAGATAGTAAGATTTTTTTTTGCAAAATGGACTTTCCACCATGTGGCCAAGAATCTGAAGGTTAAAATTCTATGACATGCAATTCTTCTGAACCTGAAATTGAGAAAGCTTTCAGCTATTACATTGAAATATCTGATATGAGGAAGTCTTCACTAATTTGCATAAGCATGCATCCTCTCAATTCCTGTTTGTATTAATTCTTTCATTGGCAAAGTTGGAGACAACCCACCCCATTTCTTCAAACTCCTTTGCATTCAGTTTATATCTCTTATACCAACTTATATGTATAATAGGTTACATATATGATATTATTTGTACTATACTCAACTTACATTTCTTATAAGTTTTATTTAAAAAGTAACAAAATCATTAGGAGTAAGAAAGTGGCAATTCAAATTAATAATCCCTCTCCACCGTAATTTATTCATAGCAGGTATGCTAATTTTTGGCATTGGCTGCAATTCTTATTTATATGTTTCTTCACTTCTGAAGTACTCTTGTTGTTGCTTTTAAGTAGCTAAATTGTGTCCAACTCTTTGCAACCACATGGACAGCAGCACACCATGCTTCCCTGTCCTTCACTATCTCTTGCAGTTTGCTCAAATGCATGTCCATTAAGTCAGTGATGCGATACAGCCATCTCATCCTCTGTCACCCGTTTTTCCTCCTGCTCTCAAACTTTGCCAGCATCGGGGTCTTTTCCAATGAGTCATCTCTTTGCATCAGGTGACCAAAGTATTGGAGCTTCAGCTTCAGCATCAGTCCTTCCACTGAATATTCAGGACTGATTTCCTTTAGGATTGACTGGTTTGATCTCTCTGCTGCCCAAGGGACTCTTAGGAGTCATCGCCAGCACCACAGTTTGAAAGCATCAATTCTTTGGCACTCAACTGCATTTAGAATTTTCTCATTCTAATACCAAGAGCAAAGTCAGCTACATGCAGGATAAAACTTCAACAGAAAAAAAACGATGCATGCCCCAGTCTTGACAAGGACAATTGTAGTTAGAATTAACTGAGTACAATGCTACGCATGAAATCTAAATTATTTCTTCTTAAACAATATGGACACGTCTCTGCCTCTTGAAATCTTTTCTAGATCAATGGAATTTGACTCCATTCATTCTTTCATTAATTCATTCAAACAATTGCTTTCAAAGGTATATTCTATGTCAGATACCATGTACAATGTCCACCCAATGTAAAATGTAGCTAAAATATGGGATCTTCTTAGCAGTCTCTATAGAAGATCAGGAAGCATGTGATGATAGAAAGAATTCTACACAGAAGTCTGGAGATGCTGTTTCTATTGCTGGCTTCACCAAAGGCAGTCCGGTCTGCTATGGGGCAAAGCCCTTCTCTGTTGCCTCAAATCCTTTATCTATAAAATAATAGTACTTGACGAGCTCTTCCCTAACCTTCCCTCCGCCTTCCCCAGGACTGACCTTCTCTGGGACTGGCCCCTGAGAAGAGGTTTGGACTGTGGCTCCACAGAAGAAATCCTAGTGCAGGGCTGGGCGTGCTACCAGAAAAGAGTTGCTGCTGCTGCTGCTGCTGCTGCTACTGCTGGTGACAATGAAGATGTTCCCACTTCATGTGCCAAACAGGCTTGTCACAAATAAGTGTGGTGTGAGCCAGATCTCTGTAGAATTCTGGCTCCTGTCCATCAGGCCCAGGAGGAATTCAGCGACTGGGGAGAAGAACTCATGACTCAAAATCAGATCCTGCTGTGAACCCAAGAAGACCTCCAGCCAAAGGCAAGAATGTCCTCAAGGGAGGTGGGGACGTCATAATCAATAGGGACAAAGTTCTTACTTCCTTTCCAATCCTTGAGCCAGCAAACCTTCAATGGAGTCAATGTATCTGTTATTCAAATATGTTTTATCAGCCAGCATTCACATGTATCACATTCAGACCTACTGGCCTGTGTGTACACATGTGCACACAAGCAGGTACACACCATACACATATGCCTGCACATACATATACTCATGTGTGCATACACAACCATTGGTCAATGCCAGCTGTTACTTCTAAATTGGTTGAAACTGAAAAGTGAAAGTGAAAGTCACTCAGTCGTATCCAACTTTTTGTGACCCCCCCTTTGGAATTCTCCTGGCCAGAACACTGGAGTGGGTAGCCTATCCCTTCTCCAGCAGATCTTCCCAACCCAAGAATTAAACCAGGGCCTCCTGCATTGCAGGAAGATTCTTTACCAGCTGAGGCAGATGACACACCAAAACCCTCATGACGCAAACTTTGACATGTACATTGGCAAATTCTGGTGACTAGGCAAGGGAAAACTTAATCCATAACTTTTTCTTTACTTGGGCTCAATTTTCACTTACATGAAAAAGAAATAAAGCAAATAGTTAGCTTGGGTGTTAGGGATTTTCACTGTAACTGTTAAAAAATATGCCAAACTTGAAAAATATACTATATCTCTTGGCCTGAAGAAGAGTTCCACACATGGATGGACTTATAATATAAGCACTTAATTTTTAAAATCTATTTTTACACTTAGCTATACAGGCCAGTGATGTTAAAATGTAATAAGGGTTACAGTAGGCCTTTTAGTAATTGGCCTTTCATATGCTTTCATGGTTTTAAAATTTAAATGCTAGGTCTGGTTAACCTGCTAGATTTCTACTACTATTTACCAAACTAGAAAATGATAGGTGTAAAAACCAAACCCAAATCAAACATAAATCTTTGATTGTTGGTCTCTTAAAGGCTCAAAATATCTCTTGAAGGCCACAGCAGACATGTGTACTGAAATGACAGGCTGACAACTTGCTGGGTGTAGATGCTTCAGGTGGTTTGATTTTTTTTTATTTAAGAGTGACCACAGCACCCAGGGTCGTAATGGAGATTCTTCCCCAGCTGGGGCTTTACCAACAGGCAGGGTGCAGAGGCAGTTCTGCTGCGGGAGTGGTGTGGGCAAACACAGGGGCGCAGCACGGTCCACGACAAGGTCATGGCCAGGGCAGCCATAGCTGACAGTCATGCGTGCTCCCTCACTGTGCCACCTCACTTCTGTTTCTTCTTCCCAACAGCCTTACAATCTAGATGTTGTCAGTGTTCCCATTTCACAGATGAGAATGTGGAAGCTTATAAACCTAAGTACTTCCCCAAAGACAGGTGCAGAGTGAGCAGTAGAAAAGACCCGTGACACCGGATTGGCCTCACATGCCAGTCTCTCCTGCACGGTGCTCTGGTTTCCTGCAGCACACACATCACAGCGACCTTCACCTCCACTAGCCCCACTCCTGCGACTCCTTTTCCATTCTTTAGAGCCCATGTCAAGTACCTTCCACTCATGTATCTCTGATGTCCTCGGGCAAAGCTACCTTCTCCCTCCTGTCTGTTCCTTTTGCATCTTATAGGATCTTGATCATTGTCTGGAACGCAAGTCAGATAGCACCAAATGGCATGGAATGAAGTCAGAATGTCACAGTGAAATCATATAGAGAAGGACTTTCTACACCTCGGTAAGGAATTTATTGCATAGTCACTGTGGACTGAGCTGTTTACTGTTGTTTCAGCCGCTAAGTCATGTCTGACTCTTTGTGATCCCATGGACTGCAGCATGCCAGGCTTCTCTGTCCTTCATCATCTCCTGCAGTTTGCTCAAATTCATGTCCACTGAGTCGGTGATGCCATCTAACCATTTGCCACCCTCTTCTCCTTTTGCCTTCAATCTTTCCCAGCATTAGGGTCTTCTCCAATGAGTCGGCTTTTCACATCATGTGGTCAAAGTACTGGAATAAGCTTCAACTTCAGCATCAGTCTTTCCAATGAATATTTCAGGAGAAGGTTGATTTCCTTTAGGATTGACTGGTTTGATCTTCTTGCTGCCCAAGAGACTCTCAAGAGACTTTTGCAGCACCATAATTAGAAGGCATCAATTCTTCAGCACTCAGCCTTCTTTATGGTCCAACTCTCACATTCACATTTCTCCTCAAATTCATCCACTGAAACCTTTACCCTCTGTGTGATGGTATCAGTAGGTGGGGACTTTGGGAAGTAATTAGGTTCAGATGAGGTCATTTGGGTGGCATATATATACTATATACTGAATAGAGTAAGTCTATACCCAAATTGAAGGCAGGAGGAGAAGGGACAAACAGAGGATGAGATCACATCCTCTGTGGATGGCATCACCAGTTCGATGGGCATTAGTTTGAGCAAGCTCCAGGAGTTGGTGATGGACAGGGAAGCCTGGCATGCTGCAGTCCATGGGGTTGCAAAGAGTCAGACACAACTGAGCGGCTGAACTGAACTAAACTGAATTGAAAACTGACTAAGACTGTCATCAGTGGGAGTGTTGGATGGATTTTAAATCAAGTAGCATCATGATAAGATTATACTAATAGATATTTATTTATTTTAAATGAGAAAAACCACATTTTAAAAATTATTTTTATTTACATAATTACAGACATAGACAAAGGTTTTCTGCAAAGGGCCAGAGAGCATATACTTTTGGTTTGGCAAGAGTTATAGAGTTTTTGTCTTGTGGGCTACAAGTCATGGTTTGCTGACCTCAATATAATTAAATAAATTCCTGAAAGAAAGCAATAATTTCTCAAAGTCTTGCTTTTGTTTGCTGGGTAGACATCCAAATGATTATATTTTACAGGGAAGTTATTTAGGTGTCACTTGATCACAGATATAATTAATTACGTACAGATACATACAGCTAACTTTGTTACAGTTTACTATAACATTTTTAGGCAGGAAACACACTAAAGATGATCCAGTGCTAAAAAAATTAATTAATTAATAAAGCAATGAACATTCATTAAGAATCTCTCAAATGCCAAGCATGGGATGCCAAGGAAGGTTTAACTCCGAGGGGCTCCAGTCTAACTGTCTAGAAATCACGAACATATTATCAGAGCCTCACAGAAGTTACACTTTATTTAAAAAAAGAAAAAAGAAAAAGCAAGAGAAAAAACAGAAAAAGATCCCACGTGGGAAATGTTGCAGCCACAAGAATGTGGTTGTCTTTTTCTCTGTTACTTTGTATCTAAAAGTAGGTATTGCTGTTGAACCAACTTCAAAATCTTCTCAACTCACATGAAGATTTCAGCAGCCCCTAATCCAGCCTATACTACCCCCAAACAAGCAACCACCTTATATTTTCAGCAAATATCAAGGTTAGTTTTCTTACCTTGGTTTAAAGAGTCACTGTCTCATCTGAATATGGGATATACATGTTAGAAAGAGGGGAACTAGCTTTTATTTCCCACTTTAACAAATGTTGCATTTTCTGACCTATGTATTTCTCCCAACAACTTTATGGGATGGCCACTCTTCCCCTAAATTGACAGCTCACCTGAATTTGAACCTCAGAGACTTTCCAGGTTCCACATCTGGTGTGATGGTTGAGGACAAAATTTGAGCCCAAATCGTATATTCCAACATCTGCGTCCTTTTCACAACATCGGATTCTGTCTCTCCTGTACTTTATCAAACCTCTTCTCTCCAACTCAACACAACCATCAGCACTAACAAGCTAACAAGAGGAATCATCAATCTTCAGATTTCTCGTTGGCTCTGATTCCTCGGTGAGAAGTTGTCTCCTTCCCACCCGAAGAAGGATGCACCCAAAAAGCATCCTCAGCATGGTGGAGGGTGGAGTGGGGGTCACTGAAGGGAGCAGGGAGGGGTCCTCCAGGAGCTGACCTCCAAGGTGCACAGCCATAACTAGGACAGTGGACGCTGGAGGGAGTCTGGAAGGAAGGGCTGCTGAGATAGATGAGGAAGCCCCCCACTTACATCAGCAGAGCTGGGCGCCCTGAAATGGAGCCCAGGAGCCCACAGAGCTCTGGGTTAGGAGCCTGCCCGCAGAGTCGCTGAGTCTAGACTCCAGATGTGAACTCACTCTTACCAGCCAGTCAGAGCCTGCGGGTAAATATTCCTACCAGATGACAGCGGGTTCAGTTACAGCAGTGATGACAAAGGACTGAAATAGGAACAGTAAATACAGGCACTGCTGTTCCCTGGGCGAGGTAAACACACACACACACACACCCTCACAAATACTCTCCCCTTACTTCTCAAGATGCTATTATGCCAGTAGGTCATAGATATCCTTATATTTTCTTTGCTATGTCAAAATAGTTCCAAGATGAATTGAAGGTTATTTAAGTCAATTAGACACTTAAAATGAGCTGAACTTGGGTACATAGAGAGGACACATGCCAATTACCTTCTGATTTTTAACCTTTAAAGAGATGGAGAGCTGAGGAAAAGATAGAAACACCTCTAAGCAAAGTTTTTGGACTGCAGGGCCGTGAACTGTCAAATGTACTTTGAGAGATGAGAGCATTTACAGGTTTTCAGAGCATCAGAATAGCCCTGTGTAACAAAATTCTAAATATAGTTCTGCCCCTCAAATATAGTTGTTTTCCACCGTCTGCCACATCCACCGTCACCTCCTTGATAGACAGTCCCAGTGACGTCATATGCTGATTTTCAAAATGTGACTTTTTGCGTCAGCTCCAGGCAATTGGAGAGAAAGAACATGGGTTTTCAATAATTCCAGAGTTGTGATATCTCTCTTCTTAAAATATGTTGGCACCTGGTAGGAGGTAAGCTTTCACTTCCTTGTGAAGTTACAGCCTTCCATATGTTAGAGGCAGCAGCTGCTGAAAATGAATGAAATGCTAGATTTCTTTTCTTTTCTTTTTTTTTATGAACTCCAATTCTCCATTCGCAGAATCCCAGGAGGCATTTAGGTAATATTATAAAAGTTTCACTTTTTGTTACTTTACTCCTTGAGAAGATAAGATTTTATTTGGAGGGAAAATGACCTAAAACTGGAGGTTAAATCAGCTGCTTTTGATGAAAAGACACAACCAGGGAAACGAATTTTTTGCTTATCAATCAGACACTATTTTCTAGACACATTGCATATTTTATCTCCTGTAACTTTCACCACCTCAACAGGTAAATATTTCATATAATTAATAGATTCCACAGAGTCACAGAGCAGGTCTGTGACAGAGCTAGGATTTAAAGCCTGCTGTCTGATTGCAGATGAAATGTATCCTGGGGAAGGGTTGGCAAGCACTGGGGACACAATGACACTGACCGCTCCATCTCCTGGCTAAAGAGAGCATCTCCTGGCTAAAGAGAGCATTCTGGCTTATTCCTAAAACTTGAATTTTGTTCTTGTTCTTTAGTCACTCAGTCACGTCTGACTCTTTGCGACTCCACAGACTGTAACCCACCAGGCTCCTCTGTCCGTGGGATTTCCCAGGCAAAAACACTGGCGTGGGTTGCCACTTCCTTCTCCAGGGGATCTTCCCAACCCAGGGACTGAACCTGTGTCTCCTGCAGTGCAGGCAGATTGTTTACCATCTGAGCCACCTGAGACGTCTACAGAGGCTCCTCTAATCTGATTCAGTGAGTCGGATATTAAATGTGAAGTCTTTTTATTCATTCAGTTTTAAATCAAAATTAATTTTTTTCCAGATGCCCTTGAATGAAAGATTCACAATAAATACAATTTGGGCTAAAAACAAAACAAGCAAAAAGGGTGTATTAGATTCTTTGTGGCCATAGGCCCATCTGATCATGTTGGTTTAAGTGTTAATCACTCAGTTGTTTCTGACTGTTTTCGACCCCATAGACTGTAGTCCACCAGGCTTCTCTGTCCATGGAATTCTCCATGCAAAAATATTGGAGTGGGTAGCCATTCCTTTCTCCAGGGGATCTTCCCAACTCAGGGATCGAACCCAGGTCTACCTACATGGCAGGCTGATTCCTAACCATCTGAGTCATCAGCCTTATGGCTGGCTAAATCATGGACTTAAAATTAATAAAGGTATTTAACTTAAATATGCAATAATGTATCTTAATGCTTACATTTTCGTTTTGTTCTTCAGTCACTCAATCGTGTCCAGCTCTTTGTGTGTCCAACTCATGGACTACAGCATGCCAGGCTTCCCTGTCCATCACCAACTCCCAGAGCTTGCTCAAACTCAAGTCCACTGAGTTGGTGATGTCATTCAACCATCTCATCCTCTGTCATCCCCTTCTCTTCCTGCCTTCAATCTTTCCCAGCATTGGGATCTTTTTCAATGAGTCAGCTCTTCGCATCAGGTGGCCAAAGTATTGGAGCTTCAGTTTCAGCATCAGTATTCCCAATGAATATTCAGGGTTGATTTCCTGTAGGACTGAATGGTTTGACCTTACAGTCCAAGAGACTCTCAAGACATTTCTCCAACACTACAGTTCCAAAGCATCAGTTCTTCAGTGCTCAGCTCTCTTTATAGTCCAACTCTCACATCCATATGTGACTACTGGAAAAACCACAGCTTTGACTAGATGAACATTTGTTGTCAAAGTAATGTCTCTACTTTTTAATATGCTGTCTAGGTTGGTCATAGCTTTTCTTCCAAAGAGCAAGTGTCTTTTAATTTCATGGCTAGATTCACCATCTGCAGTGATTTTGGAGCCCAAGAAAATACAGCGTGTCACTGTTACCAATGTTTCCCCATCTATTTGTCATAAAGTGATGGGAACCAATGCCATGAGGTTAGTTTTTTGAATGCTGAGTCTTAAGCCAACTTTTTCACTCTCTTCTTTTATTTTCATCAAGAGATTCTTTAGTTCCTCTTCACTTTCTGCCTTAAGGGTGGTGTCATCTGCATATCTGAAGTTACTGATATTTCTTGATTCTAGCTTATGCTTCATCCAGCCCGGTATTTCACATGATGTACTCTGCATATAAGGTAAAAAGGCAGGGTGACAATATACAGCCTTGACGTACTCCTTTTCCTATTTGTAACTAGTCTATTGTTCCATGTCCAGTTCTAACTGTTGCTTCCTGACCTGCATACAGGCTTCTCAGGAGGCAGATCAGGTGGTCTGGTATTCTCATCTCTTTCAGAATTTTCCATAGTTTGTTGTGATCCACACAGTCAAAGGCTTTGGCATAGTCAATAAAGCAGAAGTATGTATTTTTCTGGAGTTGCCTTGCTTTCTCTATGATCCAACAAATGTTGGCCACTTGATCTCTGGTTCCTTTGCCTTTTGTAAATCCAACTTGTACATAGCTTGGAGAATTTTGATCATTACTTTGCTAGCATGTGAAATGACTGCAATTGTGCAGTAGTTTGAACCTTCTTTGGCATTGCCCTTCTTTGAGATTGTTAGAAGAGGGTGTTTGCTATGACCAGGGGGTTCTCTTGGCAAAACTCTAGAAGCCTTTGCCCTGCTTCATTCTGTACTCCAAGGCCAAACTTGCCTGTTACTCCAGGTATCTCTTGACTTCCTACTTTTACATTCCAGTCCCCTATGATGGAAAGGACACCTTTTTTAGGTGTTAGTTCTAGAAGGTAGTGTAAGTCTTCATAGAATCGTTCAACTTCGGCTTCTTCAACATTACTGGTTGGGGCATAGACTTGGATTACTGTGATATTGAATGGTTTGCCTTGAAAACAAGCAGAGACCATTCTGTCATTTTTGAGATTGTACCCAAGTACTGCATTTCAGACTCTTTTGTTGACTATGATGGCTGCTCCATTTCTTCTAAGGGATTCCTGCCCACAGTAGTAGATATATTGCTCATCTGAATTCAGTTCATCCATTTTGATCCATTTTAGTTCACTGAGTCCTAGAATGTCAATGACCACTCTTGCATTTCCTGTCTGACCACTTCCAATTTACCCCGAGTCATGGACCTATGCTCCTATGTGTTACTGTTATTTACAGCATCTGACTTGACTGTCACCATCGGACACATCTGCAACTGTGCGCTGTTTCTGTTTTGCCTCAGCTTCTTCATTCCTTCTGGAGCTATTTCTGTAGTCAGTGCCCCGACTCTGTGGCAGGCTGCTGTTGACCCAGGCCTCTGCCAGAGACTCCTTGACACTCACAGGCAAGTCTGGCTCAGTCTCTTTTGCGGTCACTGTTCCTTTCTCCTGGGCCCTGGTGTGCACAAGGGTTTTTTTTGTGCCCTTCAAGAGTCTGTTTACCCTGTCCTGTAGAAGTTCTGTAATCAAATCCCGCTGGCCTTCAAAGTCAAATCCCTGGGGGTTCTCAGTCCCTCTGCTAGATCCCAAGCTTGAGAAAACTGTTGTGGGCCTTAGAACTTTTGCAACAAACAGGGCAATAACTTCTTTGGTGTAACTGTTCTCTAGTTTGTGGGTCGTCTGTTGGTGGTCCTATGGTGGGCTAATTGGCGACCACCTCCAAGAGGATTTATGCCACATATTGCATCTCCTGGGTTTGCTGCAGCCAGAGTCCCTGTCCCGTGGCATGTCACAGCTGACCCGTGTCTCCACTGGACACACTCAAGCACTCAAAGGCAGTCTGGCTCACTCTCTTGTGGAGGTCGCTGCTACATTCCTTGGGTCCTGGTGCATGCATTTTCTTGGGACCGTTATAAAAGATCCTTGACCATTATGTCATGTGATAGCTTCTGAAATTCAGTTACTTAAGTGATTCTTTTATATTATGTAAACATAGGATAGGTTATAACATGATTTATATTATTTATTTATTCCCTGGAGAAGGAAATGTCAACCCACTCCAGTATTCTTGTCTGGAGAATCCCATGGGCAGAGCAGCCTGGCTGACTACAGTCCATGGGGTCACAAGTGTCAGACATGACTTAGCAACTAAACCAATCAACACCAAATTTATTTATTATTATTTAAATGTTCTACTATTTGATACTTAAGGCATGCAGTGCGTGTTACTCAGTTTTTTTTTTTTTTTTTAATTTAAGAGAGAGACGATGTAAGTCACTCAAACAGGTGAGAAGGAAATAGGCTCTCCCCAGATACTTCTGTCCCTGCCTCTTCCTCTCTGTTCCCTCATCATCAGAGATGCCATCCACTCTCATAGTTTCAGCCATCTCTGCTGTGGATGGAAAGATCATGCCTGACCCTACTTTGGGCTCTGGGTAGAGAGAGGGTCCCCTCAGATATGCTCAGGAGACAGGAGCCGGGAGCCAGAGCAAGACCTTCCTTCTCAAGTCTGCTCCCTGCCAGGCTGCTGCTGCCTGCCTCCAAGACGTGAAAACATTGGAGCCTTGCAGACTTCCTCTTCTCTTCAGATCCCATAGCCTGCATCCGACCTCCCTCTGCCACCTACCTGCACCCTTCTCCTCCTTATGATGTGGCTCCCTGAGCGATCGTGGTCTTCCTCCTACAGGCTGTCCCCATGCTTTCCCCTTGTCCTGCCCACCACACCCTCCACTCCCACATTCCTTTCACTTCCTATTGTTCTCACAAAGGGAAGATCTCAGGATGTAAGGCTTTGAGGGCCCAGCCCCCATGTCTCTCACCTCAATCCCCACCTGCAACCTCAAGACCTTCAGGCTGCCCGGGAAGCATGGTTTCTCCTGAGCAAGGACTTATGCTATTGCCTTGTCCTGTTGCCAATGGTGCCTTGGCAGGGCAGGGGGTGGGGTGACCTGCTTTATTTCTGGCTCAGTTTCACACATATGGTGTTGTTATTTGATTCACATCTCTCTGCTTCTCCCTATCATAAGCTTCAAGGGCAGGAACCTCATTTGCTTTTGCTGACCCTTGTAGCTACAAATCTTTGCATGCATTCTAATGCATAATAAATGCTCCATACATACATGTGGAAGGAAAGATCAAAGGTGGTCTAGGAAGAGGTGGAAGGTATATTTGTTTTCTATGCCGCATGTCAGAGTTGCATAGACACATGCCTTAAAATAACACAGATTCACCATCTCACAGCTTCCTCAGGAGTCGGGCATGATGTAGCTGGTTCCTTGCTCAAGGTGACAAGGACTGAAATCAAGGAGCCCTAGGCTTTGTCCTTATGTGGAAGCTGAGAAGGAAATATTTTTCTTGCTTGCTGGCCTGAGGAACAAAGCTCCCAGAGGTGGAGTCACATGCCAGCCAGATAACCCCACCTTTAGGTCCTTGAAAGTTTCCCATCTCTGACTTCTGGAAGGGACATTTTGAAGCCTGTAAAGGAATGACCTGGCCAAGTTACACCCACCTGGATCATCTCTGTTTTGATGAACTCAGAGTCACTCAATTAAGAATCTAACCCCAGGAGTTTGAGATCCCATCATCTTCCCAGGTTCTGCCAGCCATCACGGGAAGGGCATTGGATGGGTGTGCAAGTGTCCTAGGGTCATCTTGGAACTCTGTTGACTGAAGAAGTGCATGAGATTTGACAACCAAGGGAAAGAGCATCATCGCTTTCCCATATTAGTTAAAATATCAGACTATGAACCCATGTGCCAACTGGGAGATACTGAGCCACCTTTCCAAATCTTAGTTTCCAAATCTTAGTTTCCAAATAGATAAAAAGGTAGTAACAGCAATGCCTGGGGCTTTCTAGGTGGTGCTCAGTTCAGTTCAGTTCAGTCGCTCAGTCGTGTCCGACTCTTTGCGACCCCATGAATCACAGCACGCCAGGCCTCCCTTTCCATCACTATCTCCCGGAGTTCACTCAGACTCACGTCCATCGAGTCCATGATGCCATCCAGCCATCTCATCCTGGGTCGTCCCCTTCTCCTCCTGCCCCAGAATCCACCTGCCAGTGCAAGAGACAATAATAGAGGTGGATTCAATCCCTGAATCAAGAAGATCCCCTACAGGAGGGCATAGCAACCCACTCCAGTATTTTTGCCTGGAGAATCCCATGGACAGAGGACCCTGGAGGGCTACAGTCCATAGTATTGCAAAGAATTAGACTTGGTCCAGTGGTTAAGATACTGCACTTCCAATGCAAGGAGCATGGGTTCGATCCCTGGTTAAGGAACTAAGATCCCACATTCTATAAAGCACTGGCCAAGAAAATACTAAAAAAAAAAAAAAAAAAAAGAATTGCTGTGAAAAATTAAATGGCTTACTGAGCATAAGTCCCTGAGTTGTAGAGAGTGTTCACTTAGAGATAACTGTCACTCCTGGGATTCTCAAGTATGTTGTGCTTCTGGGAAGAATGGACACAGTATTTGAAACCCAGATCACTCCTAGAATACCTAGAACATATGGTTTCCAAAATTAGAGATGTACCATCCAATAAGCAATATATTTCTGGGGAGAAAAAAAAATCCCCTTGGAAACCAGAAGTTAAAGGACAACTTTTTTTCTAACATACAAATCAAATTCAAGCCAGTAGAGATCTATTTTATTAAGGAGAGTTACTAGCTTCCTTAGTAAAAGAGTTATAAAGGAGTTTCCCAGCCTTATTTGAGAGAATTACACAATTTTATAAGTTATAAGCAATATGCGCTGCAATTGTGATGAAAATAAAAGACTTTGATCTGCCTGCCAATTTCTATTTTGTGTTGTATCAAATTATCTCCTCCTAGATCAAAGTTGCCTGGAGAATCCCAGGGACGGGGGAGCCTGCTGGGCTGCCATCTATGGGGTAGCACAGAGTCAGACACGATTGAAGCGACTTAAAAAAAAAAAGATCAAAGTTAACAGCATTTCCCATTTAAAATGTTCCCAGCATCCCACCACAGTCACTTCTGACGCTTCAAACTCCCATTCTTGCTGATGAGGACTTTCTTTTCCATCCAATTTATTTGGACTCTGTTTTCTCCATTGCAGTGTAAGAACTTCCCACAAAGTCAATGAGATCACTTCCTGCTGACTCAGCACATCACTGGCGCTGAGTCAGGATGCCCAGGACCCTGGCAAATGCTGTAATTCAGACTGATTATTGGCGCTAATACAAAGCCTTAGGAAATGCCACAAGAAACCTGGAGAATCTGAGAGAGAATTTACCTTACAGCACCGTCTCCTTATACTATACGATCCCAGGAACACTGTGCCCCCATCTTTCTTCCCTCTCCTTTTCCATCAGCCTCCCTTCTTGATGAGGGATCCACATCCCAGAGGAGCATTCTGACAGTCCAGGGTTAGTGCCTGGTGGTGGTTTGGGCTTATGAAGGGGGTAAATTATGTGGGGGCAGGAGCCTTGTTTTAATCACTAGCATCATTACTGAAGCTGACATTTGTCCCTTTACCCTCTTGGGCTTTTGGGCCGACCTTCACACTGGGAGTGTTGAGTATGTGCTCTTCTTTCCTCCTGTTACTGTTATCTTTGTTACCAGATGTTGGATGACCAGGTGTTCGTGTGACCAGATGTTGGATGGGTCTTTCTCTGCATTTGATATCCAGTTAAAACCAGCCTAAACTGACTCTGGAGTAAGAGAAAGCCCTGATTCCCATAAATCCTAGCAGCTGAATTCCTCTGCCCACAGTGCCTGGTGTCAAATATGCGAACATTATGCCTTTATCTTCCAATCCAATCAGCTTTGGCCTTTCAGCTTAGCAAGTTCACTAAAGATGTGTGTGTGTGTGTGTGTGTGTGTGTGTGTGTGTGTATGTGTGTGTTGGGGAGCAGGTGCACAATTTGAACAATCGCTTCCTATATGGCACAGCCTCTGCTGTTTAGGTAACTGCACCCTTTTCCTTGAGCCTTCCTGCAACTGGGCCAGCTGGGGAGTGATATCAGGGACCCCAGACTCGGGGTTCTTCCAGGACAGTGGAAGCCCAAAGGAGACAGTCTCCTTAGGATGGTTGGATCTAGCAAGTAATTAAGGTCTTTTGAATCACTTTGATAATTATGAAGCAATTAATAAATGTCAGATATGATTAGTATTATTTTAAGCATCTTGGATCATGAAAACTTTTGCAAGGACAACTTAGTGGAGTCAGCAGAAAATCCTCTTGATGATCAGCCTGGAGCAGAAGTAAAGCCTTTACATGAGACGTGCATCTTTTGATTAAGACATCACACTTTGCAGTTGTGTTCTTTAAACAGGCAAACCCTGCTGCCTCTGTTACCCAAGTCACCTCTCCAAAGCAACAGTCTCACTGTAGGAGGGTCCAGGGCAGAGAGGAGGGTTGGTTTAGTGGCAACACAACGGCTTTGAAAAAATAAAGCCAATATCAAACTAAATTGCTCCTGCATGGCTAAAGAAAGGATGGGGAAATTTAAAAGGTGACCTATGGGATGGGAGAAAATATTTGTAAGTCATCTGTCTGAAAAGAACTTCATATCCAAAATATATAAGGAACTCACACAACTCAATAGCCCAAAATATCTGATTAAAAAATACGTAGGGCTTCCCCAGTGGCTCAGTGGCAGAGAGTCCACCAGCCAGTGCAGGAGACGTGGGTTCCATCTCTGATCTGGGAAAACCCCACATACGGTGGAACAACCAAGCCTGCATCCACAAGGACTGAGCCTGTGCTCTACAGACTGGTGGCAGCAACAGCTTAAACCCGCGTGCCCTAGAACCCGTGCTCCACAACAAGAGAAGCCACCACAATGAGAAGCCCAAGCACCTCAGGTAGAGAGTAGCCCCCACTCACCGCAACTAGAAAAACACCCTTGCAGCAAGGATGACCCAGCACAGACAAAACACATACAAATAAAATTTTTAAAATAAGTAAAGAATTTGATTTTTTTCAAATGGACTATAGGTGCATGAAAAGGTGTGTGACGTCACTACTCATCAGAGAAATGCAAATAAAACCACAATGAGAGACCACTTCACACCTGCTGGGGTGGCTGTCATCAAAAAGAGAAGAGACAATAAATGTTGGCAAGGATGCAGAGAAAAGAGAACCTTTGTGCCCTGTTGGTGGGCATGTAAATTGATGCAGCCACAATGGAAAACAGTACGGGAATTTCCTCAAAACATTAAAAATAGAACTATTATGCAATCCAGCAATCCCACTTCTGGGTATAAATCCAAAGGAAATGAACTAGCCCTCTCAAAGAGATATCTGTACATCATTGTTTCAGTTCAGTTCAGTTCAGTTGCTCAGTCGTGTCCAACTCTTTGCGACCCCATGAATCGCAGCACGCCAGGCCTCTCTGTTCATCACCAGCTCCCAGAGTTCACTCAGATTCAAGTCCATCGAGTCAGTGATGCCATCCAGCCATCTCATCCTCTGTGGTCCCCTTCTCCTGCCCCCAATCCCTCCCAGCATCAAAGTCTTTACTGCTGCCTTATTCACAATAGCCAGAATATGGAAAAAAACTGAAGTATCCATCAACAAATGAATAAAGAAAACATGGTATACCTGTGCCATAAAATAAGAGCCAGCCGCAAAAAAGATGTAAATCCTGCCTTTTGCAGCAACATGGATAGACCTTGAGGGTATTATGCCAAGTGAAATAAATTAGACAGAGAAAATACTGTGTGTTCTCACTTATACGTGGAATCTAAAAATGCCAAACTCATAGAAATGGAGAGTAGAATGGTGGTTACCAGGGGCTGCTGGGGGATGGAAAGACACTGGTCAAAGAGAACAAACTTCTAGTTGATAAGATGATTAAGTCTAAGTGACTGATTAACAATAGTGCATTGTGTAATGGAAAGCTATTCAGAGGGTAGATGGTAAGTGTGTGAGTGAGTGGATGTTTCAACTGTTTATCGTGACAATCATTTATATATCATTTCTCCTTCCCTGGGGTAGCTTTCATCTGGTGACTGGCCAATCCTGGGCATATGGAGGCCCCGTATCCTTGCCTCCCAGCAGGGCAGCAGAGTCCAGACCTCCCTGTGGAATTAGATGATGTCTTTGCATTGATTTTATTTCAGCTAAACTCTGCCGTTTGCTTAATTCTGCTTGCTTTACTTCCCAAAAATGTTAATCCCAACGATACACCTTGATCAAATTTCTGCCCTGATATGTATGTCTTGGAGTCTGCCCTCCCAGGAACCTGAGGCCTGGCAGCTGGTTCCAGGACAAGTCTGAGGAAGCTGGCTCGCAAGTGGGATTCTGGAACTGGACAACAAGTTGGCCAACTGGCCATGAAGATCCCATCATTGGGTACCAGCGTAGGGAACTCAAAGAGCCCAAGGCATGTTGAAGTGCAATTGTCCAGAAATTAAAATTTGAATTCTAAACAGGCCGTGAGCCTAAGGGAAATTAGAAATATGTTTAAATAAAACATACAAAAATACTGCATATAAAAACTTAGGGGATCTTTTTATTTTTTTAATTTTCTCTTTTTTTTAATTGAAGTATAGTTGAAGTATAGTTGGAGAAGGCAATGGCACCCTACTCCAGTACTCTTGCCTGGGAAATCCCATGGATGGAGGAGCCTGGTAGGCTACAGTCCATGGGGTCGCTAAGAGTCGGACACGACTGAGTGACTTCACTTTCACTTTTCACTTTCATGCATTGGAGAAGGAAATGGCAACCGACTCCAGTGTTCTTGCCTGGAGAATCCCAGGGACAGAGAAGCCTGGTGGGCTTCAGTCCTTGGAGTCACACAGAGTCAGACATGACTGACGTGACTTAACAGTAGCAGCAGCATAGTTGATTTACAATGTTCCAGGTATACAGCAAAGGGATTCACTTACACGGTGTAATATAGTAGGTCTTTATTGTTTGTCCATGTTATGTATAGTATCACATATCTCTTAATCCCAACACCTGATTTATCCCTCGCCTATATTTTCTGAGAGATCTTTTTAAACACATATATTACAAAAGAAACACATATATTACCAAAAAAAAGACAGAAGGTTAATGTAGGTTAATGAGCTAAACATTCATGTCAACAAGCTAGAATAATACCCCATACACAACTGAAAGAAAAGAATAATTTAAATCCAGAAATCTATGAAAATTTTCAAAAGGCACAAACTAGAGAAGGTCAAAAAACCAAAAGTTGATTCTTGGAAAAAACTAAAAAGATAGATAAACTTGTGGCAATATTGGGCAAGAAAGAGAAAAGAAAAAGTCAAGAAGAAAGTACGATCCAAAATGAAAAGGTGGGGGATTAATCATTTCATGCCAAAACTGAAAATTTAAATGAAGTGAGCAAATTCCTAGGGAAAAAAAATGACAACCAGAATGGACTCAATTAAATTGAGTCAATTAATAAACTTTTTCCTTAAAAGGAATATTTCAGACCCAGATAGTTTCAACAGCAAATTCAACCGATCTTTCCCAAAGTCTTCTGAAGACAAAGGACGAAAAGAGATTAAAAAGGCACTCTTCACAAACAAGAGCTTAGAAGAACCTTGATAACCACAACTCAAATAGCTCTGGAAAATTATAGAACAATCTGACATTTAAACATCAATGCAACGATCCTTAAAATCAGCTTAGCATTCCAAATCCAGCTGTATAAATAGGAATTGATACATTATAACCTAACCAAATTTATATTTGGAATTCAAGATTGTTTTAGCATTAGAAATATCACCAGCATAATTTGCCACTTTAACAGGTTAATGGAGAAACCACATATGATCTTAATGAATGGATCAAATTAATTTGATAACATTTAACAATTAGTTATGATAAAAAAAAAATTACTGTGAACCCAGGGGAATGTGATAGAACTTGCTTAATCAATATCAGTCCAAACACTACAGAAATCCTAAAACATCCAGTGCAATATTGAAAGCTTTTCCTTTGAGACTGTCAACTGGATGGAATTTCTGCTCTCTCTACCTTCAGCATGGCACTAGTGCTTGGACGGGAGGGCATCCGCATTGGAAAAAAAATTTTTTTCAATGACTTCTGCTTTCCTCCTTGCACAAACACCAAGTCCACGTATAACCTAAGTGTGGAAGGGAAAATTATTAGGATTTTAGAAGACAATAGAAAGTGGTATCTTCATCCCTTGAAAATATCTTTACGATTTTAAGGTAAAGAAAAAGTTTCTTACTCAAGACTGAAACAATAAAAATCTGTCATTTTAGAGGATTAGATTAGATTTAGAAACTAGCCCTGCAGCCCTAACATAGCTCCTTCTAGAAGCTTTCTCTGGTTCCTCAGTGCATCATGATGCTCGTTTGGTCCAAGCCTCTAGAAAGACGATTATGATGTTGTGATATTGTATTATAGTTTCAACACCTGTCATTGATGCCAGACGTTTGAGTTCCCTCATGGCAGTAAACCCGTCTAATAGATTCTATGCTCAGAAACTTAGCAGCCTGTCTGGCCCAGAAGACGTACAGTCAGTTTAGGGTGAATTCACAGTAAAGGTGATGCTGCCTTTATCTACTCATGATTCAGGGCACCAATAAGAACTCAAGACAGTCACACAGCACTTATAATAAAAGGGCTCTTTCAAGCTCCCATCTTGGGGATGCTGAAGGTGCAGTATGGTAAAAGCCAATGAAAAAACGAACAGAGCTCATTACCTGTTCACCAAATCTTGAGTTGGAATGCTTCTAATGAAAACACAAACAGAGCTGATGAACAAGTGTGTTTTCACGTTCAAATCCTCAGCGTGTTCATGGCAGCAGTTTGGCTGGGTGGTCAGCGTGTGCATTCATTCCCATTTGAACCGCTGCAGCTTGGCAAGGTCGCTGCGTTTAATTGGGAAACAGCTGGCTATAATTTTCTGTATGGAGTGAGGGTGACGGATTCACTCTTTGCATCATGTTTCTTGATCTTTGTTTTTGCCCTCTCAGCCTTTGTAACGGCCTGTGAAGGGGTGGGAGGGAGGTCCAGGAACTGAGAACTGGATACGAATCAGAATCCTGAGATTTGCAAGCTGGATGATGTTTCTTCAGGAAAGGTCTGTGTCAGGAAGCATGTAGACTCCTGAGTGCTTAGCCTTGAAGTTCAGCCGAGATCATCTAATCCATCTTATACTTTTTACAGCTAGGAAAGAGGGACAGAGAGGTGAAGTGACCTCTCCTCCGAGATCATCAGCTTGCTTGTAGCTGAGCAGGAAGTCTCTCCCTTCACTGCCAGCATTCTTTCTCAAACAGCATCTCCCCCTCGCCTGTCCTTGGTCAAGCTGTGGAAAATCTGGAAAAAAAAAAAAAAGAAACAGAAAAAAAGGCAGAGCTGTGAAAGGTGATGGTCAAACTGTGAGGTCCTCTGGCTCTGTCCTGTAACTGCCGCAGAAGTCAGAAAACAAAGCAGGAGACAAAAATCTCTTCTTTCAGAACTAATCCTTACCTCCTGCCCCAAGAACCAATTAGTCATTGTTGCAAAGCTTTAACACAGCATAATACAAATGCTGTGTTGTGGCTGGGTGACCTACTGCATGTGCTGACTGAGTGAATCAAAAGGAGCACTCATGGTTGAGAGGCCACTTGTCAACCCACAAGATGCCTGGGAGAAAAAGAAGCTCAAAGTGACTGCAGAATGAACAGCAGCATCTCAGCATTAGAAGGTATTAAAAATGGAACTCAACTTATCCCACAGTCTCCACTCATGCTGGCAGCCAGGACCCGGGGGGCCAGGCATGTAACTTTACCCTGGTTCTCTTGGATACTTCATCCATTTGCATCATCTCAAAATGTTTTGTCACTTCACATTATTTATGGAAAAAGGCAAGAGAGGCATAGATGTGTAGTAAATAGGTAAAGAAAGGCAATAAAAATTGATGGTATCTCAAAATTTTAGAAAAAACAACTCTCAGCTGGTTTCTGCTCGGAACAGGCTGGTTTCTGCTGGGGACAGACTATGTTTTCATGGCCCCTGAACTCTCGTTTCCCCCTGGGCCCTGCAGCATTCCTTGGCTCCAGGTGACAAGCAGAGGGACCGGGCTTCCCAGCAGTGCTAGTCTGCAGACAGGGGATGGTGGCAGGAGGGGGATGAGACAGGAGACCCCAATTTTTCACTGTGTCTCCTCTACAGCTGCCTGTAGGCAGGAGAACAGCACAACCTCGTGTGTCCAGCTGGTCGGTTCAGGCATCAGGCGATTGTAAATGCACCACAGCAAACATCTCAAGCAGCAGCTGTTCTGAGGAAGGATGGATGACAGCCCCGGGCAGAAGCAAAAAGGGAACAGCTAGGAAGGCTCGGGAGGCCTGGTTACCAAGGAGGGGTTAGAAGCCATTTCTCCAAGCCAGAGATCAGCCTTTGGCTGGAAAGAAACCAGGGAACAGTACAGCATCCTGGAAGGAATGAGAGGCAGGAAAAAAAAAAATCTTACTCCTCCTTTAATGAGGGACACGGCCTTTATGTCCTCAGATGAAAGAAACACATCTAGAATGTATGACAAAATATGCCCAGGAAAGGCTTACTTCTGAGCAACTGGTACTTTCTCTTATGGACAGTGTGAAGCTTCAGCTGTACACTTTTTCCTTTTTGCTTTGGTTGTCAGGAAGGCCATATTTTAACGTGCAACCCAACTTCCCTACATGAAGAGGACCTTGCAGCATAATTCTCATGACTCCTTTCCCTCTGGTTCCGTCCCACCGTTTTGTTCATCTTTTCGCATTGACCATTAAAAATCTCTCTACCTATTGCTAGTGTTAGGTAGCTAGAGCAGGGAAGAGGAGTCCACAATGGCGGTGGCTACAGAAAAGGAAGGGAAAAGCCCGTGAAAATGAAACAAAAGAAGGTCCGAGGACCTGAGTGAAGACCTCAGGTAAAACAAACAACACTCCTGGCTGGCCCAATTTACATAGGACAGGCCCAGGGAGAAATAAACATACAAATAGAGGAGCCAGAGCCAGCTCTCTCTCTCTCTCTCTCTCTCTCTCTCTCTCTCTCTCTCTCTCTCTCTCGTGTGCTAGGGCGCTCTTCTCCTTGTCTCTTTAGATCGACATGCCCTCACGCCTGAAAAATGGATTTTCCTGCTATCTTCTAAATAAAATAGAGCCGTAACACTGAGCTGTAACACTGATTTGTCTAAGAGCTATAACACGGTCCATTGGAGACCTGAGAGCCATAACACGGTCTATCCAAGACCTGAGAGCTGTGACACGCCAAGGGGGCTTTAATGTCCGTCACTCCACATCTTTGTTGTGACGAGACAAGGAATTAAGGAACACACACTCGCGTGACACTCTTTTATTATGTTAGAGTCTTGCAATCCATGTTGCTGGTTTTTGCTTTCTGAACAAAGCAGCACAGGGCTAGCTGAATTTGAAAATAAAAGAGCCGCAGTGATATTAACGAGACTGGAATGCAAGCGTGGGGCTAGGGAGGGACCACCATATGGGATGCTCGGCACTCCGCTCTGGTCCTGGCTGGATGACCGACCACAGGCTGGTAACACTGGACTGAGGATCTTGCCTCCCGTGAATCCAGCCTCCCCAAGTGTAAAACTGGAAGGGCTTATTTAGATCGTTGGTAAGATCCTTACCAAATATAAAAACCGACGATTTGAAGTTTGCATGGTGTGTGTGTGCCACCCGGGAGGAGGGTTAGAGCGGAGACTGGAGTTGATGGCCAGAGGCAGCTACCCTGCAGCTGCAATGCCACTGGAGAAACGAGCTGCCAGAGCCCCACTGAAGAGTAAACAGCAGCTACAAGGGCTTTACGATCCAGACGAGCTAAGAGTTGGCTTGGGAACTGGCAACTGACAAGTACGGAGAGAGAAATGGGAGCTTCCGCTGTATCTACTCAAAAGATCTGCAGGGGAAGAAGCAAGATTCACCCCAGCAGGACAAAAGGCTAGCTGATGGCCTGCGGTTCATACCCCCAGGGTCTTGGAGGAGGAGCCACTGCCCTGTTAATCATGTGGTTAACCCTAATCTCGCAGCCACTTTTAGTCTAAAAAGCCTGGGGTTTCTGCAAATAAGTGGATTAAAGCTAAGTAAAGATCAGAATGTCTAACCTCAGATTCAGTGGGTATGTCTTCTGGAAATAGTGCCTGGGGTGTGTGTGTGTGTGTGTGCGCGTGCGTGCATGCCCATGCGTGTCCTGGATTACTGCACTCTAATGCTCAGAATGACATCCCTCTTGTCCTCCCTAAGATTGCCTTCTCCTGTGAGTGGGACTCCCCACCCCAATTTCCTGTCTTGTCCACAGAGGGATTAGAGAAAAGAAAGGGGTGTCTGTGTCTTCGTACACACACACGATTTCAGAAGGATGATGTCCCTGGAAGAAGTGAGAACAGGAACGTGGGTGAGAAAGAGCGATGTTCAGTTCCCAGTGGTTCACAGCATCTTGGCCCGTGGGAAGCGGGGGTCACCCTCTGGTTATGAGAAATTCTGATGTGGGCAGAAAATCCGTCGTAGCTCCCATGGAGACATGTCCCTTCCTCTGGGCCAGGGAGATGTTGGAGACTCAGCAAGGATCTAGAGCTCTGCTGACAGAGGAGCAGAAGACAAGCGAACCATCACCACACAGTGCACCTAGGATGCTAGTGCACCTAGGAATCGAGAGATTCGGGATGAAATTACTGGATGCTTCCTCCGGGATAATGCAAAACCAGTCAAACTTCATTAGTTCAGCACCCTTTGAAAAACTGAATATGGAAGCAGGTGAGTCACACAAGCACCATAAATCTGCAATGACAAGAGCTATTTTTTTCCCTTACTACTGCAGCATTTCTGTATTTCTTCTAGATCTGTCTGTGATTTTAAAGTGTGAGAACCAGTCTAGAGTCCAGCATAGGACTTAGTATTAAAAACATGTGTGACCCAGGGCACCTCCAGCTGCTCACTCCACAACCCAACCAAGAGACCCCCGGCACGTCTCCAAAGGAAATCAGTGGGCCAGGAAAGTGAGGCATTGTTCCGTCTTGGTTTTCAAAGTATGTGCTTTGTGAGTGCTTTCTCATCTCTCAGAGAGCTCCGGGATGGCAGGTTAAGCGAAATATATGTTTTGTAGCAAAGACTGTACTTTCCCACGTTTTGGCAACTTGAACACTTCCTGCTAAACTTGAGACAGATTGCATCCAGTAGTGTGGTGTGACAGGATGTAAGTGACCAGGTAAAAAAACTGAACAAGTCCTCAATACTCAACAAAGATAAAGCACTCTTAAATTATGGCCTGAGAGCACGTGGAATCAACATTGCTAACTGTCATAGCTCTTTATCAAAACTATTCAGTAATCTTTCCTTTGGCTGTGTTTTATTTTCCATTCCCTACAGTAAAAGCAGTTATTGGTTAAGATAGAACGGTCCAGACATGCAATCCTAGATTTTTAAAGCTTTTGGCAAAAGTCAAAGCAAAGAATAACATGAACAAGTCTATAAGAAGTGTGTCCCTACTCTCATTTTCATATACTTTTGGCTATTGAAAAAAGTTTTTGTTCTTTTCTTAATTTTTTTATTTGGTTTTGGAGTATAGCCGATCAACAATGTGTGATAGTTTCAGGTGAATAGCAGAGTGACATGGTCACATATATGTACATGTATCCGTTCTCCCCCAAACTCCCCTCTCATCCAGGCTGCCACACAACATTGAGCAGAGTTCCCCGTGCTGTACAGTAGGACCTTGTTGGTTATCCACTTTAAATACAGCAGTGTGTACAAGTCCGTCTCAAACTCCCTAACCATCCCTTCCCTCATCCTTCCCCCCAGCAAAACATTGTTGTTCTTCAGTTAGTATTTTGTTTGTATAGTTACAAATCCCATTTAGAAGAATTTAAAATAGGAATATACAAATATGCATATCCACATGCATGTAGGACTCCATGATCATTGAACTATCTGGTCAATAAACAAATACTGGCAACTCCCATGGGATGGTTGCTTTCTTGGAAGCTAAGACAATTCTCTTCACCAGACATGAGAGGCACAGTTTCAAGGAAAGATAATGGGCTTGGAACTAACAGCTGGTGCAGTCTGGGATGCCTGATTCAACGTTCCTAAACCTCGGTTCTCTGGATGCAATAACATAACAGCTGCCATGGCGTGCGGCTGGGACCACTGCAGACTGTTCCACGAAGGCAGGAGTCAGCTTGGCCATCAAGATTCCTCAGCCCTTACACAGATGCCCATGTAGCTCTCTTCTTCTGTTATGGTTGTAAAATTTAATCAGCCGCTTTGGGGCATCATAACGTAATAAGCTTTGTTGGAATCTACCATGTTTTTTATTAAAAGCTGAGCTTTATCCCTCAGACTTTATAACCTTGAGAAGCAAAAACATCACATTAGCCCTTTCCTCAGGAGATCTAAAAGCACATATCTCTGTTCTTTGTATGTCTTTGTCTTTCAACCTCAAACAAAACAAAATTAAAATTTTATGATGAAATGAACAGAAAAGAAGAGAGTGACTAGCCAATATGAAGTGGAAATAATCTCTGCGTGAGAGTCTGGAGTTCTGAACTATGGCAGCAGCTCTGGGAGTGAGAAATACAAGGATTGATTCAGGAGATATTAGAAGATAAAGAATCATTAGTGTTTGTCATATGTTATAAGCAGGAAAAAGACTGAGCATCAAAGGGACTCAGAGGTGGGAGCCTGGGTTTATGGCAGGGAGAACCTTACAGGCGGTGGGGAGGACTTTCTCTGACAGGAAAATGATGCTTTTGGTTTTTGAAATTAATTTTACTTCATTTTTAAAATTTTTTGGCCACATTGTGTCACATGTGGAGTCTTAATTCCCCAACCAGGGAGTGAACCTGTACCCTCTGCACTGGATATGCAGAATCTTAACCAGTGGACCATCAGGGAAGTCCTGAAATTAATGTTCATTTTGAAGTGTCTTGTTCATCATTTTTCTGAATCATTTCCCCTAAGGTCCTTCCAATTGCTCAATAGAGATAATATCTGACCATAAGAATCTGGGTGCTCAGCCCAAATCAGAAACAACATACATGACATTTCTTCCAGCATTTTTTTTTTTAATTGCCTGCGTTTAGTGCAGTTTATGTATACCTGTGTGAGTAGGTATGTGTATGGGCGTATCTTAATTTAAAGCTAACAATATCACATTTCCCCCAAATAAAGCAAAACTGACTCTCCTTGAAGTTGCAGCGGCACATTGTCTGTGGCTGGAAACTACCCAGGTTTGGTGGGCGCGCCCTTCTGTGAGAAGCAGGGCACAAACACCTGGAAAGGACACGTAGGTAGAAAAAGGTGCCCTGGTGACAATCTCAGCCTGACTGCCGTGCTCCTCCTGCCTTCTTGGCCTCCTGAATAACCTGCCTTTCCCTGTGGTCCACCCTCACCCTGCCTAAACACTACTGAATCGCATTTTCTCAACCAGAGAGGTTTTATGATTGCAGCTTCTTACTAGTTCACACTAGCATGCCCCACTGAACTCTCCCACCCCAACCCCCAGAGACTGTGAAAGAAGAGGTGTAAGTACTTTAAGACTGCCTCTCTCTAAATTAGGAGACAAAAATGCCATGTGGAAGGGCACTGGGTTTAGAGCAGGATGTATTTATTGTCTCCAGCCCCAGGGCTAATGAGCTGTATGAATGTGGACCTTGCACCTAACCTACCGGAATCTCAGCATCCTCATTCAAACCAGGAAAATTATCATCTCTCCCTGTGGGGATGAGTGGGCCTATGCATTTAGAGATGCCCTGGTCTGTCTCCATGGGGGACAGGAGGGCCCGCATGGGGGTACATAATTCTATCTAACTGCAGAAACCGATGGTTTTATTAGTCTGTAGCCCAACTGTGAAAGTGTCTTATTCCTATTAGATGTTTTCAGATATTGAAGGTCTTTTTAATAAACACTTCTCTTCTGTGAGTTGCCAAACTTGATGACATTTTTGGGGGTGCCATTGATAACACCATCCAAAATTTTTTCTAATCATTTTCTGGAAGATCTGTGATACTATTAATATTTTCTTCCAGGTAGATGTACGTTGGAATTAATGAACAAGACACAGTCTTCAATATTCTTGAGGAAATAATGCCTGGTGATTGTCAGATCCACTGAGAAAGGCCATATGCATATGTGTGTATGTGTGTGTATGAAGGCTCCCTAAGTCCCTGCTCACACAGATCAGCAGCATATCACCTAGCAAAGGGGATGGACAGGTTTCAAGTCACACGAACGGTGGAGAAAAAATAAAGCACACATTTCATTCAAATAACTGGTGTTTGGAGTGATGAGGAAATCCATTAACTATCACTTAAATGTCAGAATTTCATCATCAACATTTGTTGTCCTAGCATTTACTTTTATTTTGCTTCCCCAAATTGAACCACTCCTTCGTATAATAATTGGTCCATGTATTTCCAACCAGGGAATCTCATTCTGCGCAGGTGATGTGCTCTGCCCACGGTCCCAGCTCTGTGGTAGCTTTACTCTCAGGGCAAGTGGAAGGCGAAGCTGGTTACCATCACCTCCCAGGGAGGCAGGTCCGCTTACCCGATGCCCACAGCAGGCAGGAAACCCATTTCCTTATCTATTTGGCTCAGCGCAGACCCAAGTGGCTCCTTACATTACAAGTATTTGACTTCAGGGCTCCTTCTGCCTGATCTGTCTGCAAGCCTTGGTGTTGTTTAAATGATGCTCTGACAGCCTCCAGCATCAGGCTGCACTGAGAGTCACACCTGCTTTGAGCTATTGACACATTCAAGAAGGTTCCAGAACTGCAGAGGTGGAAATGGACCTCAGGTGGCCCCTGTCTGAGCCCCACACAGACACACAGGGCTCCAGGCTTCCAGAGGTCCTTTATCTTGTCCATTCTGCACAAATCTCAGAGCTATTCTAGGATCTATGTCCATCCAGCAAACAGGAAAAGAGAAAAAGTAGAGGGTTGTAAGTGTAATTTTGATTTCATGAAGTAATGTACATCATTTGGACCCACAATTCACCAGCCAGAACTCAAGCCAAGGGTCCCACTTGGACACAGAGGTGCTGGGAAAACAGTCCCCAGACTGGCAGCCATTTCTCAGCTAAGACTCCACATCAGGACAGGGGTGTAAATTTTCATAGACCAGAAAGCATCTCTGCCAGCAGGACACACCACTGAACTAAAGGGCACAATTTGTAAGACAGCATGTACTATATAACCATTCATAGAGAGTCTCGGAGCTATGTATACAGATGTATATGAGAGTGTCACTCATTTCCGGATTTTGGATAGTAAATTTGCCTAGTGAGAGCTGCCTTGTTATTTAAATCCACTTGGATCTGTATTTGGAAACTGACTAATTAGAGCTCAGACAGTGAAGGATACAAATCTTATCTCAAGAAATGATCTGAATCTAAAAGGTTTCTGAATATGTTGCAATAGTGAATAATACCCATGTGTGTGTATGTGTGTGTGTGTGTGTGTGTGTGTGAATTCATGCATGTGCAGAGAGAGAGAAAATCTAGAACAAGAATCACCAAATTCTTCTCAGTAATTATTCTATGAGATAGTATTTAGGGTTGATTTTTACTTTCTTCTTTTTTAACTATTTATTGTTAAATATTCCTTTATATTTAGGATGGTAGTTTTATATTCAAAGAAAAAAAGCAGTGATGTTCTATTTATTTGAGGATAAAAAAAAAGGGGGTACAGTCTTTCTAATTAAAGTGTTATGCCCAAGTCGCAAAATCTCCCAATGACCACCAGGGAGCCGATATCCGATGCAAAAGCAAGAGAGTTTTTATTACCAAGCTCGAGCTGGGGCTCCCAGTGTTACCGACGCAGCGGTTAAGGAGAGGAGCCCCGAGTTTTAGGTTACACTGCTTATATAGGGAATATTCAGGTGAAAGGGTAACAAAGGGGGTGTTCAGGCTGAAGGACTACTGATTGGTTACCCTCTTCTATAGGGTTGTGTGTGGATTTCTGATTGTTTTTTTTACTTCCACGATAGATCATTATTTCCAAGGTAAATCATTACTTCCAAGGTAAATCACAAAGGCAAATCATTACTTCCAAGCTAAATCACAAATTCTTGAACTTGAAGTCAGGAGGTTTAACCTAAGGGCTGATTGGCTCATGCACAGTGGGGCAAGTTTAGGCAATATCCAAAGTCTAAGTCTGTTTGCCCGGTACCTTTGCAAAATGGAGTTCTGTTACAAGATGGAGTAGCTCAGGCTCTTCAAAAGTAGATGCCCCATGGGACTATGAGAGTGTTTTATAATGAAGGTATATACACACACTCAGTTCAGTTCAATTGCTCAGTTGTATCTGATTCTTTGTGACCCCATGGATTGCAGCACAGCAGGCCTCTCTGTCCATCACCAACTCCCGAAGTTTAATCCATTCATTCAGTGATGCCATCCAACTATCTCATCTTCTGCCTTCCCCTTCTCCTCTTGCCTTCAATCTTTCCCAGCATCAGGGTCTTTTCAAATGAGTCAGCTCTTCACATCAAGTGGCCAAAGGATTGGACTTTCAGCTTCAACATCAGTCCTCCCAATTGAACATTCAGAACAGATTTCCTTTAGGATGGACTGGTTAGATCTCCTTGCAGTCCAAGGGACTCTCAAGAGTCTTCTCCAACACCACAGTTCAAAAGCATCACTTCTTCAGAGCTCAGCTTTCTTTATAGTCCAACTCTCACATCCATACACGACTACTCGAAAAACCATAGCCTTGACTAGATGGACCTTTGTTGGCAAAGTAATGTCTCTGCTTTTTAATATGCTATCTAGGTTGGTCATAACTTTTCTTTCAAGGAGTTAGCGTCTTTTTATTTCACAACTATAGTCACCATCTGCAGTGATTCTGGAGCCTAAAAAAATAAAGTCTGCCATTGTTTCTCCATCTATTTGCCATGAAGTGATGGGACTGGGTGCCATGATCTTTGTTTTCTGAATGTTGAGTTTTAAGCCAAATTTGTCACTCTCCTCTTTCACTTTCATCAAGAGGCTCTTTAGTTCTTTACTTTCTGCCATAAAGGTGGTGTCATCTGCATATCTGAGGTTATTGAGATTTCTCCCGGCAATCTTGATTCCAGCTTGTGCTTCTTCCAGCCCAGCGTTTCTCATGATGTACTCTGCATATAAGTTAAATAAGCAGGGTGACAACATACAGCCTTGGTGTATGCCTTTCCCTATTTGGAACCAGTCTGTTGTTCCATGTCCAATTCTAACTATTGCTTCCTGACCTGCATTCAGGTTTCTGAAGAGGCAGGTCAGGTGGTCTGGTATTCCCATCTCTTTCAGAATTTTCCACAGTTTATTGTGAACTACACAGTCAAAGGCTTTGGCATAGTCAATAAAGCAGAAATATATGGTTTTTTTTTTAAACTCTCTTGCTTTTTCGATGATCCAGCAGACATTGGCAATTTGACTTCTGGTTCCTCTGCCTTTTCTAAAACCAGCTTGAACATCTGGAAGTTCATGGTTCAGATATTGTTGAAGCCTGGCTTGGAGAATTTTGAGCATTACTTTACTAGCCTGTGAGATGAATGCAATTGTACAGTAGTTTGAGTATTCTTTGCCATTGCCTTTCTTAAGGATTGGAATGAAAACTGACCTTTTCATACACACAATAATACTAACTTAAGGTCTTTAAATAGGATTGAGGTAACAAGTGGGTGTGCTTTAATGTCACATTGGCTGTAGTGTGAGAAATGACTTAGACAGGCCACCAGGACAGAGAACATTAAGTACTGGGTGAGTGATGCTCTCTGGAGTGATCAGTGTAAAGACAGGTAGATTCCTAGGAATCACTTGGAAGGGAAAGTTGATGCACCGGCTAGTGAGTGGCAATTAGGGTGGAGAACAGTAAGTCAAAAATTTGTATTAGAAAATGGAAGTGGCAGAAATTGTTTATTAATTGGGGCTTCCCTGGGAGCTCAGTGGTGAAGAATCTGCCTGCCAGTGTAGGAGACATTAGTTCAATCCCTGGGTTGGGATGATCCCCTGGAGGAGGGCATGGCAACCCACTCTGGTATTGTCGCCTGGAGAATCCCTGAACAGAGGAGCCTGGTAGACTACAGTCCAGGGGGTCACGAAAGAGTCAGACATGACTGGGTGACTAAACAACAATGAAAGAAGCCAGAAGCATCGAGGATGACAATGGCCGTGTCACTGAGAGAAGGACAGGGTATGTAGCCAGGCTGGGAATTCTCCACTTTGAAGCCCCTAAGGAATATCCAGGAGGAGATGTCAAGAAGGCAATTTGACAAATGCTTCTGGAGCTGAAGAAAGCATTCTAGCTAGAGAAAGAGCTGGAGTGGTTAGCTTCTAGTAGTTCTCAGGGCCAGGAGAGTGGAATGAGCCTGCCTAGCAGACACAGACTTGGGAGTCAGGAAAAGTTATGGTGTGGCTTAGGATGACAGTATTTAAGGGTTGGGAAAAAAAGAGAGATCCTTGAGATCAGAAAGATAGCCAGGGAGCCAGAAATAGACTCTGGAGATTGTGTCATCAAGGAGGCCAAAGGGATAGATTTTTGTTCAAGAAAGAAAGTTCAACAATGCCAAGGGCTATTGAAAAGTCAAGTAAGATAAGTATTAATATTATATGTCTTGATGGTGGTGATATATTTGCTCAGTCGTGACCAACTCTTTGACCCCATGGACTGTAGCCTGTCAGGCTCCTCTATCCATGGGATTTCCCAGGATAGTGTAAAACACTTTCATCTACTTTAGAAAGGACCCAGCCCATGTCTTGGGCTTCCCTTGTGGCTCAGCTGGTAAAGAATCTGCCTGCAATGCGGGAAACCTGAGTTCAAGCCTATATCTCAGGGTTTTCTAAAAGAAAAGAAAAAGGCAGAGAGATTGGTGTGGTCTGAGTAACACCAGTTTCATGGCAGGAGGGCAGAAGGCATAGAGAAGTCACACTGCAGTGGGTTTAGAAGTTAATAGAATTGAGAAAATAAATTGCACACAAATATTTCAAGACGTTTAATTAAAAAGGAGAAAGTTGTTGAGCTGCAACAAAAGGGAAAAGTTTTCACAGAAGGGTGTTTTGTCTAATTTTTTTTAAATGATGCAGATTTGAATGTGTTTCATGTATGATGGAAGGATTTGAAGAGAAAATAAAATTTCTAGCTAAGTGGGAGGAAGTGGTGCTACACCAGAAGAATGATGTCTCTTAAGTAGACTGGAAAGGAAGGAAAAATATAGGTGGACATGGAAGTGTTAGAATTTATTGTCGGTTCTTTCAGGGTGGACTGATTGTTTTGACGAATAATTCCTCAGTCTCACTGACTTCATCATCATTTTTTGCTCTTCTCATAGTCTATCATCGGATCTCTGTGTTAGTGGAGGTGGGAGAGAAGGTATTTTGCTCCATTCAGGGCTCCATCAACTTGTATAAAATTCTGAGGTCTCAGTTCTCTCTTGAATCCACTAAATCCAGTTGGCCAATGGGGAAAAGAAAGAAAACGCAGATAATGTTGCAGAAAGATTGAAAAGCCAGTCTTGAAATGGGATCCATTACTTCCATGTACAATTGCACAGGTCAAAACCAAGTCCTTGGCCCATAAAAGCTGTAACAGGAGCGGAACTCTTGTCTAGCTTTTCATTCACAAGGGGACAGACGTGAATGTGGGTGAGAACTCCTTTTCTCTGTCAAAGAGAAAATAATGTGCTCTAGTTACATGGGCTTTGTTAATATTTGTGTCCATAACAGTTGTCATGGCGACTTGAACACAGTAGTCCTTCAAAAAATCTTTGAGGGAGGAAAAAAGGAAAGAAGAGGAGAGAAGGGAGGATTGAAAAAAGAGAAAGAGGATGTTTTTCTAGAACTGAGGCTGATTTTTTCAGGCATAGTCACAGAAGGTGGCTAATTAGTTGGCATGATTTGAGTGAGAGTCTTGCTACCAAATTCCTACAACAATGAGATCAGTTGTAGCTGGCAGTTACTTGCTCCACCTCAAAAAAAGTAGGCAGCTGATCTACATTTGAAGCCTGTCAACAGATTGCCTTCTTTATGGAATATGAAGAAGGTGTTAGAAGACAAAAAAATATCTAGCCTACTTCATGCATGCTCGCTCAGTCGCTTCAGTCGTGTCTGACTCTTTGTGACCCCATGGACTGGAGCCCGCCAGGCTCCTCTGACCATGGGATTCTCCAGGCAAGAATACTAGAGTGGATTGCCACACCCCGCATCCAGGGGGTCTTCCTGATTGCAGATGGATTCTTTCACCCACTGAGACACCAGGGAAACCTTTGATCTCCTCACAGCTATGCAAATGAAATGTTCTATCCCAAGTGCATGATAGTATTGATGGTACAGCTGGTAGCACTGATGTTGAGGGATGTGCCTTTTATGCACCCTGGGCTCTCAGTTAGCTCTGTGCTTCACTTCCCATTCATTCACTCTTTCAACCCCTCATTCAACAGTTACGCACTATCTGACTTAGTCACAGTGATGGTGTTAGGTTCACAGAGATGATTCAGACTGTTCATAGTCGAGTGGAGAGACCACAGTGGAGACCAACAAGGACATTCAAGAGGGTTCGGGGGGAAGCCAAATGAGGAAGCAGCAATTACATGATAAGAGTCAGAAAAGACTTTAAAGATATGGTGACTGTTGAACCAAATCCTGAAAGATGAGGTTGCATTCCCCAGAACATCACAGGGAGAAGAGAGTATAGGGCAAGAAGGGTGAAGATTCTAAACATAAAAATTAGGATTAACAGAAGCATGAGTGGAAGTACACACAGACAGCACTGGGCATTGGTGGGCCTCTGCACCATTCTGCATGCCTGTCTATCTGAGCAACAGAGGTGCTCACCCCTCAATTCTAGACTTAGGCTCACTACTCATTTATCACGTTGGCAAAGCAGCCACTGTTCCCAGGAAATAATGGAAAGAAATGCTTCTATCTTGTTTCTAGATAACTGAATTCTTCATAGTTTTGATGATCATATCCATCTTTTAATTTCAGTGTAACAAACTAAACAAAATAACACAACTGTCCCTATCACTTTCCAATTCATATTTGGAACTCATCTTTCTTTATATGTATGGTATTATTTTTTTTCTTTTCTCTATAAAGGGGGAATAAATTTCATCTTCCTCAAAAGACCATGTCATTATTATTTTGGTATCTGTTTTTCCACAGTGATATTTATGTAGCATTTTAAAATGCCAGTATGTTTTAATAACATAGTATATCTTTGACTCTTGCAAAAACATCACATTATTCAATGTATGCAAGTGCAAAAAGATATGACTCTCATATAATTTATGTGTCCTTGTGGTGTGTTATTAATGTGTGTGCTTTATAAGGGTATAATTCTGGAAGCAATTTTCCATAAAATTGTTATAAGTGTTATAAATTTGAGATAATTTGGCACAATATTCATTTAACCAAATTACCCCAGTAATAACATCTCTTCATTTGTAAATACCAGTTCAGACTGACATTACACATTTTTGGTAAGACATTGAGCCTTGAAGATTCACCCAGATAGGGCTGCAAAATTTAGATTGTAAGAATTAGGATATTAGCTAAGAGAAGTCCTGTAGGTAAGCCACTTTGTTTCCCTAAATTGAAATACACAACTGGACATGAAAGTGAAAGTGTTAGTCGTTCGATCATTTCCGACTCTTTGCGATCCCATGGACTGTCGCCTACCAAGCTCCTCTGTCCGTGGAATTCTCCAGACAAGAATACTGTAGTGGGTAGTCATTGCCTTCTCCAGGGGATTTTTCCGACCCAGGGGTGGAACCTGCACCTCCTGCATGGCAGGGAGATTCTTTCCCATCTAAGCTACTACCTACCCCAAACTGACAAATTTTCATGATAAAATTTGATTCTGAGAAGCCATCAAGGCAGGAAGATACATCAAAATGGATCACAGCTCGGCATTAAGGTAACTCAGAATTGTGTGACGGCTCTGACTTTGGTGGAAATTTTGGTGCTTTGTACAAGATGTGAAATGTCAATAATCTTCAGTCTCTTCTCTGATGATGTGAAAATAATGGAACTGGACAGGATTGCAAAGGTTTCCTGGGGCATGAAATCAATTACCCCTAATCTACTTTAGTACTTAATCGTATGTTATCTTATCTTGCCTGTTTTTAAGGTCTGTCTACCTCATCTTTACAAACATATTGTAAAGCCATCCCAGCCATAACATAGATCATCCTTTTATTGTTTGTAAAGTGTTTGGACAATCTTCTGTGTTGATGACTAGGATGGAGGTGTCCCACTGGCTTATGTTCAGGTCCTGTTTCCAGTCACTTACTGGTTCCATATGCTTGAGAAATTGACTTCTCTTCTCTGCAGGATGCTTTGGGCATAGTATCCAACCCCTCTGAGCCTGAATTTCACTTTCTTGACCTATAAAGTAAGAATGATGATATCTCCTTAAAGATGTAGTGAAGAGATCAAAGGAGAACTGTAAGGGCATTGGCACAGTGCCTGGCTCACAGACTCCTTACAGAAATAAAACTCATAATGAAGCACACAAAATACTGGGCAAGGATAGAACTTAAGGATTAATCCACTCTCTCCTCCCAAACCCAGTCCAGAATAGAAGGGCAGACATGCATCCTTTGTGCAATCTCTCTTTATCTCCATCAAGAAGCACTAAAAGCCCTAGATGAATGTTTCTTGAATTAAATTGAAACCAAACTCTGATTTTATTGAAAAAAATATACCAAAAATAGAAAAGGAAGATAAAAGCCCTCATTATACCCAATGATGCTGTCTGCTGAGGGAGGGTCGAATCATGCTGTGGGCTTCTGAACAATCACAAAACCAGCTAGAGGCAGCCAATGCAAGATACTGTTGAGAAGTCTTAGAACAAAGTGGTGGGCAGGTGGGGAGGCTGGCAGAGCTTCCAGGGACCTTGAAGCCAGGCTGGGACTAGATGAATGGCCTTGGTGGTTAGGAACAAAGGCGTTAATGTGCTAATTCTCTTTGTGATTTTGAGTGTAAATGTCCTGGTCCCTGGAGTCCACAGGCATGACAGATGATGACAAACGGGCCAACTGTTCTCCCTGGCCCAGGCTGGCTGACACCTGGCCAGCATCTTTAAACAATGAGTGACGTTTGTGCATAAAGCATACTTTGCTAAGCTGTGCCCATTACCAAGCATATCATGGTGAGACAGAACACCAGAGGTCTGTCCTCCACAACTAAATTTCTCTGTATACTGAATCTTTCATTAACAGGGAAATCTCTTCCCTCTCCTTCAACCCAGTTATTCATCATGGATTCAGTCAATATTGTCTGATTTCCAACTAGGCCAAGAGGAGAGAGTGATAAAACCCAGCCTTGCTTTATGAGGCCTCCAGTCTGAACATGGCCAGCAGGCTTCACCCCTTCTTTCTTAGCACCTTCTCCAAAATTGATGCTTCCCTTCCAGTTCCCAGTGACTCTTGAAGAAGGATAGGGATACATTAAGCTCAACTCAAATAAAATAAAAATCTCCAGTAAAGAGTCCAGAGATTCTTCACAGAGTCTCTCCAGTAAAGAAATTGAGGTCTCTCGAGAGGCCAGTCTAGTCAACCATTGATTAGTGGCTGAAAATATCTGAGTTTTGCTACCACCAGACATGAAATGCAAAAAGGCAAAATGGTTGTCTGAGGAGGCCTTACAAATAGCTATGAAAAGAAGAGAAGCGAAAGGCAAACAAGAAAAGGAAAGAGATACCCATTTGAATACAGAGTTCCAAAGAATAGCAAGGAGAGATAAGAATGCCTTCTTCAGTGATCAATGCAAAGAAATAGAGGAAAAGATAGAATCAGAAAGACAAAAGATCTCTTCAGCAAAATTTGAGATACCAAGGGAACACTTCATGCAAAGATGGGCACAATAAAGGACAGAAATGGTATGGACCTAACAGAATCAGAAAACATTAATAAGAGGTGGCAAGAATACACAGAAGAACTATTAAAAAAAAAAAGATCTTCACAACCCAGATAATCACAATGATGTGATCAGTCACCTACCTAGAGCCAGACATCCTGGAATGCAAAGTCAACTGTACCTTAGGAAGCATCACTACGAATAAAGCTAGTGGAGGTGATGGAAATCCAGTTGAGCGATTTTGAATCCTAAATGATGATGCTGTGAAAGTGCTGCACTCATGGCCGCAGAACTGGAAAAGGTCAATTTCCATTCCAATCCCAAAGAAAAGCAATGCCAAAGAATGCTCAAACTACCACACAATTGCCCTCATCTCACACACTAGCAAAGTAATGCTCAAAATTCTCCAAGCCAGGCTTCAACAGTACGTGAACTGTGAACTGTGAACTTCCAGATGTTCAAGCTGGATTTAGAAAAGGCAGAGGAACTAGAGATCAAATTGCTAACATCAGTTGGATCATTGAAAAAGCAAGAGAGTTCCAGAAAAACATCTATTTCTGTTTTATTGACTAGGCCAAAGACTTTGACTATGTGATCACAATAAACTGTGGAAAATTCTGAAAGAGATGGGAATACCAGACCACCTGACCTGCCTCTTGAGAAACCTGTATGCAGGACAGGAAGCAACTGGACATGGAACAACAGATTGGCTCCAAATAGGGAAAGGGATACACCAAGGTAGTATATTGTCACCGTGCTGATTTAACTTATATGCAGAGTACATCATGAGAAATGCTGGGCTAGAAGAAGTACAAGCTGGAATCAAGATTCCTGGAAGAAATATCAATAACCTCAGATATGCAGATGACACCACACTTGTAGCGGAAACCTAAGAAGAACTAAAGAGCCTCTTCATGAAAGTGAAAGAGGAGAGTGAAAAAGCTGGCTTAAAACTCAACATTCAGAAAACGAAGATCATGGAATCTGGTCCCATCACCTCATGCAAATAGATGGGGAAACAGTGGAAACAGTGACAGACTTTATTTGGTGGGGGGAGCTCCAAAATCACTGCAGACGGTGACTGCAGTCATGAAATTAAAAGATGTTTGCTCCTTGGAAGAAAACTTATGACCAACTTAGACAACATATTCAAAAGCAGGGATATTACTTTGCCCACAAAGGCCCATCTAGTCAAAGCTATGGCTTTCCCAGTAGTCATTATGGATGTGAGAGTTGGACCATAAAGAAAGCTGAGCACTGAAGAAGTGATGCTTTTGAACTGCGGTGTTGGAGAAGACTCTTGAGAGTCCCTCGGACAGCAAGGAGATCCAACCAGTCCATTCTGAAGGAAATCAATCCTGAATATTCACTGGAAGGACTAATGATGAAGCGGAAGCTCCAAAACTTTGGCCCCCTGATGCGAAGAACAGACTCATTTGAAAAGATCTTGATGCTGGGAAAGATTGAAGGCAGGAAGAGAAAGGGACAACAGAGGATGAGATGGTTGAATGGTATCACCGACTCAATGGACATGACTTTGAGTAAACTCTGGGAGTTGGTGATGGACAGGGAGGCATGGCATGCTACAGTCCATGGGGTCACAAAGAGTCAGACACAACTGAGCAACTGAAATGAACTGAACTGAACCACCAGACAACTAAAAAGAGGGTGCTGCTGCTGCTAAGTCGCTTCAGTCGTGTCCGACTCTGTGCGACCCCATAGACGGCAGCCCACCAGACTCCGCCAACCCTGGGATTCTCCAGGCAAGAACACTGGTGTGGGTTGCCATTTTAATGGTATAAATTATGATCATGTGTAGAGCCTGGACTGTTGTGTGTAAAATCAAACCTTATTGGCAGGTTAAAATTTTTTCCCTGGGTTCTGAAACCACTTCTAACAGCCTTGGGAATATCAGCCTTGGAAATATCTGGGGTAACAGACAGTGTGTTGATAAAAGAGCACTTGAATTTGGTTCTCAAATATAGATTATGTAGAATCATTGAATCTCAACTCTCCGAATATTTCTTACTGTTGTGTAAACTTCATGTGAAATACTTCCAACTTCTAGGAGTGAAGTTATCCAATGTTTAATAACAACCTACTTTTTAACCTGCTCTATAATAGGTCTTTCAAGACAAAGAGGGTTTTTAGACAGGACTCCTGCTCTGAGGAAATTACAATCTGTGAGGATAACATGAAAACAAAATATAACAGAACAAATAGCAAGGATTTATTTGGTGGTGACTTGTGTGTCAGACTATAAGCACAGGCCCAGTGGGGATGGATGAGATGGGGACAAGATTGGAATGGCTGGAGGTGGGCAGAGGGAAGAAGGTGACTTTCTTAATGTAAAGCACCATTCTTAATGTAAATTTCTGGGTGCATTCTGGCCCAGAAATTTCTTTTGGGAGCCCCAGCTGGGCCTCTGCACTCAGAGACAGAAGAAGGGTCAGAGCAGACCTGAACCTGGGCATGCACCACAAAACCACAGAAACTCCACAGTAGTTTCAGAGAGGAGTCTTTTAGTTCCACTTCAGCAGAAAGGAGAAGAGTCCTCAGTTCATATGGATACAAAACACAAAGCTTCTCTAAAAGTTTGCAAATTCCTACTTCATTCTCACCATTTTCCAGCTGTGCCAATGTGGTGGTCATGTCATGGGAATGCCAAGGAGTCGCACGCAAACGCAACCATTATTACAGCTCAGACATCAATCATACAGCCTGGCAGTGCATTAGTTTGTAGCTAATGGTGACTTAACAGCCAAATTCCCCATGTGCTTTGGAGAGAATTTTCACTACACTTGATGCCAGCTGACTAGTCAGGACTGTCTTGGGTGTCAGGGGGTTTAGGCAATGTTTATAGTGATCAAAGTTGTGAAGTTAATATCCTCAGAGGTTGGTCAAATTCTTCACTACTTAGCTACGCTTTTAGCTAGGCCACACAGTGTCTTCAGATTGGTGCAGAGCATTTCAGTGCTGTATTTTAAAAACATGATTCAGTTTCATGAACCCATATTGAGGCAGAGTGTGTGCCAGGCACCCTGCAAGACATAGGAATAGATAGATAAGCAAACTATATTTCCTGCTCTTAATGAGGACCTAGTTTGACAAGAAAAGCAGAAGCAAAGCAGTACAAAGGAGGTGGCAAGTAAAGAATGACATTAAGTGGGCTACATGTGTTACAGTGCACGTCTAGGGCACAACAAAACTACAAATGTATGAAGCTTTCATGGAAGCATTCAACCACTATTTTTCCCTTGATCGTAAAATAATGGTATGTTTGTATAGAACATGGGTTGTGCTGTGTGTTAGTCACTCAGTTAGGTCCGACTCAACAACCCCATGGACTGTAGCCTGCCAGGCTCCTCCATCCATGGGATTTTCCAGGCAAGAATACTGGAGAGGTTTGCCATTCCCTTCTCCAGAGAATCTTCCTGACCCAGGGATCAAACCCAGGTCTCCCTCATTGGAGACAGATTATTTACCATATAAACCACCAGGGAAGCTCATTGTATGGAACATAGTTTTGCATTTGTTTGTTTTTTAATTTTATTGGAGTATAGTTGATGTACAATGTTGTTATAGTTTCAGGTGCAGCAAAAGTGATTCAATCATAAGTATACATATATTCATTTTTTTCAGATTCTTTTCCCTTACAGCTTATCACAGAATATTGAGTAGAGTTCCCTGTACTATACAGCAGGTCCTAGTTAGTCATCTATCTTATATATATAGACAGAGAGTAGTGTATGTGTGTTAACCCCAAGCTCCTAATTTATCCTTCCCATGTTTCCCCTTTGGTAACCATTAGTTTGTTTTCGATATATGTAAGTCTGTTTCTATTTTGCAAATAAGCTCAGTTGCATCATTTTTTTAAAAATTAGATTCCACATATGAGTGATACCATATGATATTTGTCTTTCTCTGACTTACTTCACTTAGTATGACAATCTCTAGATCCATCCATGTTGCTGCAAATGGCATTCTTTTGTTCCTTTTCATGGATGAGTAATATTCCACTGTATGCATCTACCACATGCTCTTTGTGGACATCTAGGTTGCTTCCACAGCTTGGCTATTGTTAATAGTGCTGCAATGAATATAGGGGTGCATGCATCTTTGTGAATTATGGTTTTCTCTGGATATATGCCCAGGAATGGGATTGCTGGATCATATGGTAGCTCTATTTTTCATTTTTTGAAGAATCTCCATCCTGTTCTCTATAGTGGCTGTATCAGTTTACATTCCCACCAACAGTGTAAGAGGGTTTCCTTTTCTCCACACTCTCTCCACCATTTATTGTTTGTAGACTTTTTGATACCTGATATTTATAACAATGTAAGAAATGAAGGAGGTCCTGAAAGCACACTACCTGTTGTGTTTTTCTAAAATAAGCAAGCACTCCTTTTCCTCATTCCCTATCAAGGTTTTTTTTTTTTTAATGCAAGGAGATAGTCTCTCTTAGAAGATTTCCTACTTTTAAGAATATAAATCATACTAATTTATATGAAATAATTTGAATTTATTTAATGTGAGATCAAATGCTCAGATTGCAAGAGAATAACTGCTACAGCATTTTAACACCTCATACCTCAGATTTCCACATTCATGTCCTTATTGCTCAAATTAGAAATCTCTAACCAATCAAGGCTTCATTTTATTTTCTGTATAATTGGCAGATTTGACTAGATAATTTCCACATTTCCTTTCTACTCTAAAATAACCAACATATTAACTATCCAGGCAGAGCACGCACAAGGAACCGTGGAAAGAGCGCAGACGCAACTGGATGGTTCTTGCTTGTCTGCTCGTCAGCTGTGCAGCCGCTTCTCTGTCCCTAAAGTGATGCTAATGACCCTTCCTTCAAGTCAATTTTTAAGGATTAAGTCAGCAGCCCCCAAACTTTTTGGCACCAGGGATTGGTTTTGTGGAAGACAAATGTTCCATGGGCCGTGGGGGCAAGAGGGCAGGGAGATGGTTTCAGGATGATTCAAGCATGTTGCGGGACAGCTGCAAATAGAGATGATGCTTCACTCTCTCACCTGCCACTCACCTCTGCTGGGTGAACAGACCCCTAATGGCCCATGGCCCGGGAGTTGGGGACCCCTAGATTAAGTGAGATGTGACTGTGACACAGCAGTAACGATAGGTAAGAGTAGCAGCAGTATCAGTAGCAATACTAGTAGTAGCAGTAATAGTAGCAGTAGCAATAAAAGCAATATCAATAGTAGTAGTAGCAACAGCATAGTTATAGCAGTAGTATTGATAAAGCAGTAGCAGCGGCAGTAGTCACTGCTGCTGTTGCTGCTAAGTCGCTTCAGTCGTGTCCAACTCTGTGCGACCCCATAGATGGCAGCCCACCAAGCTCCACCATCCCTGGGATTCTCCAGGCAAGAACACTGGAGTGGGTTGCCATTTCCTTCTCCAATGCGTGAAAGTGAAAAGTGAAAGTGAAGTGGCTCAGTCATGTCCGACTCTTAGCGACCCCATGGACTGCAGCCCACCAGGCTTCTCTGTCCGTGGGATTTCCCAGGCAAGAGTACTGGAGTGGGGTGCCGTTGCCTTTTCCAGTAGTAGTCACTAGGAGTAGTTATAGTCAAAGCAGCAGCAATAGGAGCAGTAGCAATAACAGAAGTATCAATAGTAGCAGCAGCAGTTAGGGTAGCAGCAGCAGTATGGTATCTATCAAAACCGTAGAGACTGCACCATCTGAATGGAAACCTAGCGATGGTGCAGAATTCAGGCTCAGTGGACCTGTGGCCCCTGAACTGTTTGCACCTGCTCTGTGATGAGAAGGTCAGCTTCACCCTGGTGCTGCTCATTCTGGTGTCTGCTGCTCAAGGTTCTAAGCGGGCTGCTAGTTTGGTCAAAGCTGCATGCTCCCTGGGTTCTTCTTTTTCCTTCTTGAGAAGCCACATTAGCCTTCTGGAGAATGATCGTTTTTTTATATTGAGGTGTCATTGGTTCATCACCACACGTGACCCCCTTTACCCATTTCATCTCCTCCCTCATCCCTTTGGTAACCAGCACTCTGTTTTCTGTGTCTGTGTGTTTGTTTTTATTTAGTTTGGCTTGTTCATTTATTTTGTTTGTTATATTTCACATATGAGTGAAATCATATGGTTTGTGTTTCTCCATCTGATGTTATCACATGCCATGATCCCTCAAGTTGCCTCTATATTGTAAAAAATGACAAGATTTTATATTTTATGGCTGAATAGTATTCCTGTGTGTGTGTGTATCACATCTTTATTTATTTACCCTGAGTTCTCTCTTATCCCAACCGAGCCAGAGGTGTGGAGCTCTGCTTGCCAAATTGCTTCTTCCTGTGACCTCTTTGCACTCTCGTGGCATCTTGCCCTGCAGGGTTTAAGTGCCAATGCCAGGATTGTTCTGATCCTAAAGGAAAACCCCTCCTGCATTTCTGTCTCACTCTAACCAACACAGCTCATCAGAGTTCTTGTAAATGAGCCCAAAGGAACAAAGGAAATTTCAAAGGAACTACTGTCCATGATAATATGAGCTAAACTTTGTGAGATAAAGTTCCAAGTCTGAGATGTATCACCCCCACAGCTCAGCCTCAGGCGAAGGGTCCATCCATTATAAGGGAACTGATGTTCTTTCCAGAGCTGTCACCCAACCCTGCTCCCCTCGGAGTGGGTTCTCTTCCTCCAGGGGCTCCCCTGTGCCTCTGTAGGACACAAGATTGTTCTACCACTGGCTCTCCAAAATTTGAAAAAAATTGAGTGCCTGGGTCCTGAGCAGATATCACATGTAAAATTATGTTTCAGAACCAAATATTAAGTGTGCTCAAGTGGTTTTTGAGGCAATTCAAGTTTCCGGAGATTAAGATGGCAGCTGTTGTTCAGTTGCCAAGTTGTGTCCAACTCTTTGTGATCCCATGAACTGCAGTACACCAGGCTTCCCTATCTTTCACTGTCTCCTGGAGCTAGCTCAAACTCAAGTCCATTGAGTTAGTGATGTTATTTGACCGTCTCATCCTCTGCCAGCCCCTTCTCCTCTTGTCCTCAGTCTTTCCAGACAGGTTGTAAACTAAAAAGAAAAAGACTCCAAGTGTGGTGAAAATGGCTCTTGGAAAGTTCCTGCACCAAGCTTGAAGGGAGGGTACATTACCTTTTTTCTTATAGGACACAGCTTTTCCTTATCAATGAACCCAAAACACAAATTCTGAAATACCAGCACATAGCTGCAAATGACTTGAAAGTATGACCACAAGGAGTGTGCCCCCAGATGGGTTAGCTCAGGGAGATTAACCTGTTTTTTAATTCATTCATTTATTTAACAACTTAAAAAGTAAACACTAACATTTTCATAGTGCTTAGAAAACTTGAAGACAGTAATGACTCAGAAAAATTGGACAAATCAAAAACAGTAATTTAAGACCCTTCTCATTGAAAAAGAATTCAGACAGAATTTAGTTTAAATCAAACTTTCAATAAAACAGCTCATTATTGGCCTGGAAATAATTATTTGATTGGATGAATATGTCTTAACTTTAAAACCTCATATGAACTCCTGCCTCTGCCCAAATCTCTGCTGCTGCTAAGTCACTTCAGTCGTGTCTGACTCTGTGCGACCCCATAGATGGCAGCCCAACAGGCTGCCCCATTCCTGGGATTCTCCAGGCAAGAACACTGGAGTGGGTTGCCGTTTCCTTCTCCAACGCATGAAAGTGAAAAGTCAAAGTGAAGTCGCTCAGTCGTGTCCGACTCCTAGCGACCCCATGGACTGCAGCCCACCAGGCTCCTCCATCCATGGGTTCTCTAGGTATCAGTTTACTAGAGTCATTTATCAATATATTCACTTTTCAGATGGAGATTGGTTAAAACCACTTTTTTAAACTTCTTCTCTCTATATGTTAGCACTTTCTCGTGTGTCCTTGAGAAAATTTGTATTAACAAGGAAAAAATTAATCACCGAAATAATGTCATCTCAAGCACAATGAATTCTTCAATACCCAATCTCTAGCCACTAAAACTCAGCCCAAGTTGTGTCATTGATGGAACCATAGCCTCAGATATCAGTTCTTCCCCCCAAATCCAGCTTCATGATTTTATTCTTTTGGCTTTGTCTCAAATGCTCCTATAAATCAGCTTTCCCTGTAGCTCAGTAATAAGAAGAGGTAAGCCACTCCTTTTCAAAATTATAGAGATCTAGGAAAGCAAAGGTTGAGAGTAAATGAGATGACTCTAAAATAAGTCTAGAGGCAAAGACTGCTTGCTCTAGCTCTGGCCCCACAGTAAACACACACGCTCACGTTTCTCCTTTGTAGATTCTGAACAAGTTTCATGAGCCAGTATCTTACAAACATCTGCCTTCATTATAATTATATTTCTATTTCAGCTGCACCAAGCTATTTACAGATGAGCCTGTTCATAAAGAGCTTTATAATTAAGCAAACAGAAATATCTTTTTATAGGATGCAGATCTAGGGGTGATAATCACACACAAAATACACAGCAACAGTTGCAAATAGAGTGTTTAACGCTAGTTATATAGTTAGTGATGTGCTCAATAAAGCTTGACATGTCTTTGTTCCTAAATACAAGAAAATATGGTCTTTGCTACACAGCAGTGTAAACTGTCTTTTTTTTTTTTTTAAGCAAAGGCCATATTTTTCAGGGTGGGTTTCTAAAATATGTGTGTGTGTGTGTTTTATCTAACGGCAGGGTTAGAAAAAACACACATGTATTCTCTCTGGCTTAGTGGGGTTTGAAATTTGCCTGATACTTGAAGAATGACAACTGATTCTAAATATAAGCGACAATGTATGGCCACACAGGGTATCACAGATTAGATTAGTAGATAGTAGGACACGACTGAGTGACTTCACCGACCGACCAACCGAGATATTATGTGATGGTACTATACAAATAACTCCCAGACCAAAAAAAAAAAAAAAAACCCTAAAATATTAATCAGAGGATAAAAGACATCCCTCATGTTCCAGTTAAAACCTGCCCAAGCCCTTGGGTGTTTGCTGGGAGAGCCGGTCTTTGTTTACGGATGTTTTCAGCAACTCTCAGGCCTTCCTAGACCTGGACATTGAAGCTGTTATTTGCTGAAAATGTTTGCTTTCTCATTTGCAGACTTTCTTGATGATCCAAAAGTCATGGAATCCCAAAGACTTGGGGCAAAAAATATAACCATTGTTTGCTAAGATACAACCTGGGTGTAGAAAGAGTCACATATGTATTCCACACTAGGTTCTCTGAGGTGTACCTTCCAGCTCACAATACAGCTCCTGACAGCACAATGGTGTCATGCTTTAGAAAATGGTTTGACAAACACCCACACTCACAGAGTCTTAAAATGATAATGTGCTTTGACCCGGTAGTTCCAGTTCTATGAATATATATGAAGAAAAAGCAGCCCAAAAAGCACCAATAAAATGACTTTTATTTATCGTATTATTTACTATTGTTATAAAAGTGGAATATTCATGAATGTCCAATTGTATGTGAATGGAGAAATAATTTATAGTACACATACTCAGTGGAATGTCTTGCAGCCATAAAAAGTTAATATTCTAAACACTTAAAATGATTTGGAGAAATGTTTACTGTACAATGTTAAAGGCAAAAAGAAGGATAAATTATACAATATAATCTCAACTATGTACAAATGAAAGTACCACAAACTGGAAGGAAATACATCCAAAGGATAACAGTGGTTAGAGAAATGGGTAATAGGTGAATTTTAATTCTTTTTAAACAATTAAATTCTTTTTAATGAGGTGTATTTTCCAAATTTTATATAATTATTGACTATTTTCAGGTTCAATAAAAGCAATTATAAAGATATGACCAACCTCAATATACATAATGATACTAATATCATTTAGAGTTGTTTAGCTGTGTTTTATTAACAGCTGTCTCTTGCAGTGCATTTGGAGCCCATCCCCTAGACTTCCAGATCAGGGGCCTGTTGGTCTATCCATAGCTATCAGACCTCGTCAATCTATCGCCAACGTGCCTGAAATGCAGGTATTTATATGAGTACACTCTGTCCTGGATTTGAATAATGTATGGCTCTTTCTTTAGCATTGTCAAGTTGTTGCTGCTCCTTGCATTCTTTCCACACACACAAACATTCCCAGATAGCCCTATTTCAAAACAGAATTTTTGCTCTCCAAGACTTTCCTCTGATCCACCCTCCTAGTTCCTCCTTCCTTCGATTATTTATTACCCTCCTTTACCAAACACCTACTCAGCCTGTTCCTTCTCTCTCCTTTTTGTTGTAGCTCTATTGCTCTAAAGCTTCATCCATCACCTTTATGTGACTGACCTAAAAAGAAAACTGTGCTTTTCCTGGCCTCCCTGTCCACCACTCCAACCCTGAGTTTCCAGACACTGATTTGCTTGAACTCTTAACTCTTCCTAGCAGCTCAAACTCAATCTATATGAAATCCTACTCATCATTGCCCTCTTTAAAATTGTGCTCTCTACAGATTCCTCTATTTGGTCAATGGAATGTCCCACCATAGGGATCCATGCTCCAGTATAATTTCTGAATCCTTTCACACTGTCACTGCTTTCATTCAATCAATCATTTAATCTTTTTTTCTTTACAGAAAACATTGTTGATCTTATAGTACAGTATTTTGAAAAGTACAGTAGTGCGGTACGATAGCTGGCACCCAGGGGCTGGCATCCAGTGAACAGGCAAGAAGAGTTACTACTGGAGAAGGGTGAGGAGATACCAGCTGTGGTGTGTTAGTCGCTCAGTAATGTCCTTCTCTTTGAGACTCCATGGACTGTATTGGGAGGCTGTAAACAATCACATGTGGCCGGACAAATCTATACAGGTGGGCTAGATAACCTTCAGAGGAGTCCGTAAGCTGAAACATTCTTGTCACGGCCAAGAATTTTTATTGCCTTGGAGCTGCACATTTACTCCTTTTCCAAGAAAAATGGTTATGGGGGAGAGCCCCTCGTAAAGTCAGAGGTGTAGGTGAGAGCATAAAACAGACTCTGGTTTTGGGGTTAGATGCTCAGGAACAGGGGGTTTCCTGAAGCTTGATCACGCCTTTGAGTATGCCAAGCCCCCTTCCTCATGACCTTTGCCATGGGCGGAGTTCCTCACTCTGGCTCCTGGCATATCCCCCAACCAGTAACACTGAAGAAGCTGAAGTTGAATGGTTCTATGAAGACCTACGGGACCTTTTAGAACAGACACCCAAAAAAGGTGTCCTTTTCATTATAGGGGACTGGAATGAAAAAGTAGGAAGTCAAGAAACACCTGGAGTAACAGGCAAATTTGGCCTTGGAATGCAGAATGAAGCAGGGCAAAGACTAAGAGAGTTTTGTCAAGAAAATGTACTGGTCATAGCAAACATCCTCTTCCAACAACACAAGAGAAGACTCTACACATGGACATCACCAGATGGTCAACACTGAAATCAGATTGATTGTATTCTTTGCAGCCAAAGATGGAGAAGCTCTATACAGTCAACAAAAAAAAGACCAGAAGCTGACTGTGGCTCAGATCATGAACTCCTTATTGCCAAATTCAGACTTAAATTGAAGAAAGTAGGGAAAACTGCTAGACCATTCAGGTATGACCTAAATCAAATCCCTTATGATTATACAGTGGAAGTGAGAAATAGATTTAAGGGCCTAGATCTGATAGATAGAGTGCCTGATGAACTATGGAATCAGGTTCGTGACATTGTACAGGAGACAGGGATCAAGACCATCCCCATGGAAAAGAAATGCAAAAAAGCAAAATGGCTGTCTGGGGAGGCCTTACAAATAGCTGTGAAAAGAAGAGAAGTGAAAAACAAAGGAGAAAAGGAAAGATATAACCATCTGAATGGAGAGTTCCAAAGAATAGCAAGAAGAGATAAGAAAGCCTTCCTCAGCGATCAATGTAAAGAAATAGAGAAAAAGAACAGAATGGGAAAGAACAGAGATCTCTTCAAGAAAATTAGAGATACCAAGGGAACATTTCATGCAAAGATGGGCTCGATAAAGGACAGAATGGTATGGACCTAACAGAAGCAGAAGATATTAAGAAGAGGTGGCAAGAATACACAGAAGAACTGTACAAAAAAGATCTTCACAACCAAGATAATCATGATCATGTGATCACTCATCTAGAGCCAGACATCCTGGAATGTGAAGTCAAGTGGGCCTTAGAAACCATCTCTACGAACAAAGCTAGTGGAAATGATGGAATTCCTATTGAGCTATTTCAAATCCTGAAAGATGATGCTGTGAAAGTGCTGCACTCTATATGCCAGCATATTTGGAAAACTCAACAGTGGCCACAGGACTGGAAAAGGTCAGTTTTCATTCCAATCCCAAAGAAAGGCAGTGCCAAAGAATACTCAAACTACCACACAATTGCACTCATCTCACATGCTAGTAAAGTAATGCTCAAAATTCTCCAAGCCAGGCTTCAGCAATACGTGAACCATGAACTCCCTGATGTTCAAGCTGGTTTTAGAAAAGGCAGAGGAACCAGAGATTAAATTGCCAACATCTGCTGGATCATGGAAAAAGCAAGAGAGTTCCAGAAAAACATCTATTTCTGCTGTGTTGACTATGCCAAAGCCTTTGACTGTGTGGATCATAATAAACTGTGGAAAATTCTGAAAGAGATGGGAATACCAGACCACCTGACCTGCCTCTTGAGAAACCTATATGCAGGTCAGGAAGCAACAGTTAGAAGTGGACATGGAACAACAGACTGGTTCCAAATAGGAAAAGGAGTATATCAGGGCTGTATATTGTCACCCTGCTTATTTAACTTCTATGCAGGGGACATCATGAGAAACGCTGGACTGGAAGAAACACAAACTGGAATCAAGATTGCCAGGAGAAATATCAATAACCTCAGATATGCAGATGATACCACCCTTATGGCAGAAAGTGAAGAGGAACTAAAAAGTCTCTTGATGAAAGTGAAAGTGGAGAGTGAAAAAGTTGGCTTAAAGCTCAACATTCAGAAAACAAAGATCATGGCTTCTGGTCCCATCACTTCATGGGAAATAGATGGGGAAACAGTGGAAACAGTGTCAGACTTTATTTTGGGGGGCGCCAAAATCACTGCAGATGGTGACTGCAGCCATGACGATAAAAGACACTTACTCCTTGGAAGAAAATTATGACCAACCTAGATAGCATATTCAAAATCAGAGACATTACTTTGCCGACTAATGTCCATCTAGTCTAGGCTATGGTTTTTCCTGTGGTCATGTATGGATGTGAGAGTTGGACTGTGAAGAAGGCTGAGCACTGAAGAATTGATGCTTTTGAACTGTGGTGTTGGAGAAGACTCTTGAGAGTCCCTTGGACTGCAAGGAGATCCAACCAGTCCATTCTGAAGGAGATCAGCCCTGGGTGTTCTTTGGAAGGACTGGTGCTAAAGCTGAAACTCCAGTACTTTGGGCACCTCATGCAAAGAGTTGACTCATTGGAAAAGACCCTGATGCTGGGAGGGATTGGGGGCAGGAGGAGAAGGGGATGACCGAGGATGAGATGTCTGGATGGCATCATGGACTCGATGGATGTGAGTCTGAGTGAACTCTGGGAGATGGTGATGGACAGGGAGGTCTGGCATGCTGTGATTCATGGGGTCGCAAAGAGTCGGACATGACTGAGCGACTGAACTGAAATGAACTGAACTGAACTGAACTGATCTGAACTGAAGCATCAGTGACCCCCATCAACTTAAAAATGGGGGGATGCTAAGATCTTGACAGTAAGCTGCATCTGTTGTACTTGTGGTCCTTTCATTCCAAAACTCACCTTCACAGGGATGGAATTCTTTGCCCAAGACTCTTACTTTCCTACTTAGATTCTTCTGTTTTAGCTACATGTGTTCCTAAAAAAAAGTATACATGCATATTTTTATTGTAATTATTTTTGAGTTAAGATAGAGACTGTGTTATGTATAGTCTTTGAGACTCTTCATCTATAATAGCATGTCAATGTATGGCTATATTGTCACATATAGCTGCATCTACTTCTACTTTAAAACATCTGCTGCTGCTTTATTGACTATGCCAATGTCTTTGACTGTGTGGATCATGTCAAACTGTGGAAAATGCTTCAAGAGATGGGAGTACCAGACCATGTTACCTGCCTCCTGAGAAATCTGTATTCAGGTCCAGAAGCAACAGTTAAAACTGGACATGGAACAACAGACTGGTTCCAAATCGGGAAACGAGTATGTCAAGGCTGTAGATTGTTACCCTGCTCATTTAATTTATATGCAGAATGCATTACGCAAAATGCCGGGATGGATGAAGCACAAGCTGGAATCAAGATTGCTGGAAGAAATATCAATAACTTCAGATATGAAGATGACACCACCCTTGTGGCAGAAAGTGAAGAAGAACTAAAGAGCCTCTTGACGAAGGTGAAAGAGGAGAGTGAAAAGGCTAGCCAAAGATTCAACATTTACAAAACTAAGATCATGACATCCAATCCCATCTCTTCATGGCAAATAGATGGGAAAACAATGGAAACAGTGAGAGACTATTACTTGGGGCTCCAAAATTACTGCAGATGGTGACTGCAACCATGAAATTAAAAGACGCTTGCTCCCTGAAAGAAAAGTTATCACCAACCTAGACAGTCTATTAAAAAGCAGAGACATTCATTTGCCAACAAAGGGCCATCTAGTCAAAGCTATGGTTTTACAGTAGTCATGTATGGATGTGAGAGTTGGACCATAAAGAAAGCTGAATGCCAAAGAATTGTTGCTTTTGAACTGTGGTGTTGGAGGAGACTATTGAGAGTCCCTTGGACTGCAAGGACATCCAACCAGTCCATCCTAAAGGAAATCAGTCCTGCATATTCATTGGAAGGACTGATGCTGAAGCTGAAACTCCAAATACTTTGGCCACCTGATGCAAAAACTGACTCATTGGAAAAGACCTGATGCTGGGAAAGGTTAAAGGCAGGAGGAGAAGGGGACGACAGAGGATGAGATAGTTAGATGGCATCACTGACTCAATAAACATGAGTTTGAGTAAACTCCAGGAGTTGGTGATGGACAGGTAAGCCCAGCATGCTGCAGTCCACCGGGTCACAAAGAGCCGGACACGACTGAGCAACTGAACTGAACTGAACTGAACTGATACCAAACCTTCACCCACGGTGATTGCCACATGGACTGTCTTACCAGAAACATAAAGGAGCTCTTCTGTGACATGTGTCTCCACACCACTCCCCCAGCAATTACTTGTAATTAATATTTAAAATGATCAAAGTTTTAGTTATTCTTAACTGACTTGGTGCAAAAGTGAAATCTCAGGGTGCTCTTAATTTCCATTGCCATGATCACCTGATCATAATCAAGTATTTATTGGATAGAATATGTGCATTTATCTTTTGACCATTTTTCTACTGAGTTAGGTTCTTAATGAATTTAAAGAGTTTTTTGTGTGTTGTTGACATGAGTCTACATATTTTAACTATAATTAATTTCAATGATGAAAAACACTGGCCTTTTAATAAAATACATTATGTCATTATCAAACCATCTGATTATAATGAGAGTTAACTCATCAGACGAGCCTTTGGTGACTACATGTCCTCAATTAGTGGATATAAATGACAATTTCCCTTTGGAGTATAGTTTAAAGTTTGCATATTTGTGTGTGTTTACTTACTTACATGGGCTCCCTAGATGGCTTACTGGTAAATAATCCAACTGCCAACGCAGGAGATGCAAGAGACGCAGGCTTGATCCCTGGGTTGGAAAGATCCCCTAGAGTAGTAAATGGCAACCAACTTTAGTACTCTTGTCTGGAAAATCCCATGGACAGGGTACAGTCCATGGAGTCACAAAGAGTAGGACATGACTTAGCGACTAAGCACACACTCACAACATGCATTTATATACACACACACCCACACATGAACAGGCACATAGACACACATAAAACACTGCCTAAAATGAATGACAGTGAGGCTCACCTCTTCTGACCCCAGGTTCCCATCCTGGTGCCCCCTAGCAAGACCTTGCAGTCCCTTCCAAAGGTCCCTGTAACCAGTCTCTCCTCTCCATGCATCCTGCATGCTGACCTCAGGCTCCTTTCCCAAAACATCAGTTTTTTAACTCTCAAAATGAGAACAATGCTTAAACCTCCTAACCCAGCCCCTCCATCCTACTTGACCTAAGCTATCTTCCTGGGCAAAGCTGCTTCTGCTGGCCCATGTGAATGAAGCCTAAGGGCCTCCAATGCAATCTCGTACTTGGCAGCTGTGTGACACACAGGAGGTCACTTAATTCAATGAAAGCTCAATTTCTTCTTCTGTTAAATGAGGACAAACACAGCACCTAACTCATGGGTTCACAGGGTCTACGTGGGGATGAAGCAAGGTGATACTTTGTCAACATTTAGTACAATGTCTATATGGTAAACAACCACTAAACATGTGTTGTTGTTTATGTGCCTAGTATTGCTGGAATTATCATCTCATTATAGCGAAATTGTTCGTCTTGTTAATCCTCAAATACTGGTGAAGCAATTTTTCTTTTGTCTACACTCCCTTACACCTTTTCATAGGTATCTTCTGCAGTTGTCTGTAAGATGACATGGAATTCTATCATCTTCAGAGTTTCTAAGCACTTTGGTAACACGTCTTCCATTATGCCTCACAGTTTCTTGTACAAATATATTTTTCTCTATCATTCCTGTACTGCCTGAGAGAAAGACCAGAATACTAGTCATCTTTTTTCTTTCCAGTATCGAATTCCCAGGCCAAAACAAAATAGGTGCTCAAAAAGTGTTTGCTGAGCATTTCCAATCCTTCTTTTCTCTTCCTAAAACCCTTATTTTAAAAATTTATTTGTAGCCCTATAAAACCATCACCCACACTACCAGCCTAGTTGCTGCCCCTTCCAGATCCCCCTCCACAATACACTCTCTGAACCTGTCTTTCCCCACCTCTCCATTTCGCCAAACCACTCAAGGTACAGAGCCCTTGAGAGTTGGGTTTTTCTTCTGTCTGATTGTTTCTCTAGAAGGAATGCTCCCAGCCATCGTGTTTTCTTCCTTTAAAATTCTAGCGAGAGAAGCAAGTGGGACAGATAAGCCCTTGACACTCTGCTCAAGTCAGAGTTGGGGAGGGGGCTGTGGAGGGGAGAAGTAAAGCATAGGACCCCACCGTATCAGTTGAGTCAGTCAAAAAGTTCATTTGGATTTTTTTTAGAACATTTTATGAAAAACCCAAATGAACTTTTTGATCAACCCTACATAGACCTCTACTGTGGTTTGCAGCATTATCGCTCATCCAGATTACGCCCAGGGATAGACCCCACGCATAAATATAAACGATTCCACACGTCTAACTTTACTGTCTTTGAGGATTACTTCTCCCATCACTCTTTTCCTGGTCTGAGACAAGTCGTGTAATGCGAAGTGTCAGGTTCTGTCCCGTGTCACTCACAATCACCATCACCAGATTATTCTGATTAATTCCATAAGATGGCACAGTCAATTCAATGAGCAATGCTTAGAGTCAAGGTCCAGGGTACAACTCAGAGCTGACATCCTTCTGCAGTATATGCTCAGATGTCATGGAGCTGAGATCCTTCAGCTGGGCTGAGAAGGGTGTTCCTCAGAATCTCAGCTACATGCTCTATTTACTCTCATATGCCAAATGATATGTGTCACAGGGGAAAAATCAGACATCATATATTATCTATTTTTAAAAATCTATTATGTTAAGAGGAAAAAGAAGAGACAAGATGATGTAAAAGAGGGTAGCTTTATGCAAATGAGGTCACGATTCTGTGCATAATTACTGGAGCTCATTACTCAGGAGTTTCAAGCTACCTCTGCTCTGTGACTGTGGGTGTCAGGATCCAGTGCAGGAAAGAGAAACTACTCCAGGTATTTGGAACGAAAGCACTAATATGAGGAATTGGGTGTTTAGCATTGAGCAGACCAGAGAGGGATAGACGTAGGGGAACTGCCTTCCAAATCTCACACACTCAATATTTTATTATCATGTCATAACTTTCTGCATGGATCCCGTGCTAAGGTTAAGAACTATATCTGTTTTCTTTCTATTGTTTTTTCTCATCAGGCATATATGCATATGTATATGAAAATAAAAGTACAACAGCTCTAAAATATTATGAGGAAATGTTATTTTGCTCCTTATGGTAAATATGGTTTGTCACGGTGCTGCAGAAATAGAGGACAAAATTTAACATCAGCAGCTCTTTCCCGGGACCACAGGCTCATCGTTTCTACTCTCTGCCAACACTCCCCACTTAGCAATAGTAGGAATACCTAGGGATGAGGTAACAGCAAGCAAACATACCATGAAGAGAGGTTAGCCAGCTAAGCCTTTCTTTCCTTTTGAAGAGGCAAGACTCACAGTAGGCAATGTTCACACAGTCAAGATTGAGAAAAGCCAGGAGACTCATCTCTGTGGTGGAAAATAAATGTAAGGCTTTCCGAACTGTCCCGGAACTTTAGTCAGGAGGAAGAAAATCTAGTGTCCCAGCTCTTTCTGATACTGAGAAGTTTTGTAGACACCTCAGCCGTCCCCCTGGGACAGAAGAGAGATGAGTTTCAGGTGCCACTCCCTTCTCACCCACAGGTAATTGATCCTGAAAACTCCCCAGGCTGGGTAGGTTTATCAGAGAAGGGTCTGTCTAGGACCACTCTGCCCCAGACACAGACGTCAACACTCCAGACAACATCCCCCAAGTGGACAAGGGCATTCCAACCCCTGCTGCTGACGTTGCCTTCTTAGATGTTATGGCCAAGTGTAAAATTCATCCCTTTGAAAGGAAATGAAAGCCTCTAGCATAACTCCCTCCATCCAGACTGCCTAAAACAGATCATCTGGATTGTCCTGGAGAGGTGGTCTGCCTGGTGGGATTCGTGGATGTTGGGGCTGGAGGAAGAAGTGTCACACCAAGACTCATGAGGACACTGAAACAAAGGAGGTGGGAGTGAGCAGAGCTGAGAACTGAGGTCCACAGGAGAAGCTTAGCCACAAAAGAGCGGGGTCTTAATTTGGTGTTCAAACTGAGAGACCGAAGGCAGTTGCGAAGTCAGAGATTTCAGCTGGCAATACTTTTGAGCAATAATACAATTCACACGAGAGGGGCTTGAACTCCATCAGGTCCCCTGGTCATAGGGCCCCATGCCCCTGTGGCAGCCTTGTTGTTGTAGTTTCTGAGTCACGAAGTCACACCCCACACTTTGTGACCCCATGGACTAGCACATACCAAGCTTCCTTGTCCTTCACTCTCTCCTGGAGTTTGCTCAAATTCATGTCCATTGAGTCAGTGATGTCATTCAACCATCTCATCCTCAGGTGCCCCTTTCTCCTTTGGCCTTCCATCTTTCCCAGCATCAGAGTCGCAGCCTGCAGGGCCCCAAGTATTGCTGCAGTTTTGGAATGAGCACTACAGGCCTCTGTTATGTTCTATTTTAGCTTCCCTGTCAATGCAAGAAATAAAAACCAGACATACACAAATGCAGAGGCAGTTAGTTTCTCTGGTGATGGTGTAGCCATTGTTCCTTATCCTCACCGTCATCCATTGACCTGAATAAGAAATTCAGGTTTTATCACAACTTTTCTTTCATCCTTTCTTCTCCCTCAGCTCCTACAACACCAAATTCACTCACAAGTCTTTCAACTCTAACTCCTTACCTTCTCTCAAATTGCATTCCTCTTCCCAAACACCGCTGTGACTGCCTGGGGTCAGGCACTCCTCATTCTAACCAGATTTACGGTAAACACGTCTCCTACACTCTCAGCATGGATGCTCACTCCCCTCCATCTAAATTCCACATTGAGCCACTGGTCATGTGACCTATAGATCTGGTCATTCTCCGACACTGAAACTTCCCCATGGCTCCCTACTGCTCCTAAGATTTGCTTAAACTACTGCTCTGGACCAAGTCTTCATCATGGGCTCCTAGGACCATTTCTTATCTCAGCTCTTATTATATGCCAACAGCATCCTTTGGTTGAGTCACATTAGCCAACTTGGAATTTCTCAATGGACCACGTATCTCATGCATCAGAACTTGGGGGAAGTAGTTCCTGTAGCCTGAAATATCCCTCCAGCTCCTCACTCCTTTCATGAGACTATTTATCCTGTCCTTCACATTGCCACTCAAGGGTTACCTCCTTCTGGAAGCAGTCCCAGAGTAGGATAGAGACCTGGATCCAAATAATTCCTCAACAACACGAAAGTACTTACTGCTTGAACAGTCATTATGGATCTTCTAGGTAAAAATAGACTCCTCTCCTTTTGGGGGCAGAAATGGTATCTCATTAATTTGTGAGTCCTCAGAATTTAATTCAGTGCCTGGCTCAACAAATGATTATTGAATGCATGAATGAATAGAGAAAGTAAAAGATGAATACATGAATGAATAATTAAGTAACTGGGAAAGGAATAAGTTAAAATGAGGAGCAATGCAGCATAACCTTTTTGACCGAATCTGCAGTTGATTATCTGTTGCATATGAATACTGTAACCATGCTCTTCTAACTGTCTGCCTTTCCCCTGGGAAGATTCACCTACTTCCTTGGTTTCCTTTCTTCTATATATGTTTTCCTCTAATAGCTTCTGTGTAAAGATGATAGAGATGCACCTGTTTTGACAGATAAGCAAAAGTTAAGTAAATTTCCCAAGAACTTGCTAAAGTAGCAAGACTAGGACCATTTTTTTAAACAATGGGATATAGTGCTTTATATGTTAGTTTCTGCTCAATAACGAAGTGAATCAGCTATATGTATGCATATATCTTCTCCCTCTTGGACCTCCCTCCCAGCCTTGTACATGTGTACCGCAGCTTCCTTATCCATCCATCTGCCAGTGGACATTTAGGTTGCTTCCATGACCTGGCTATTGTACATAGTGCTGCAATGAGCACTGGGGACTAAGATCTTAATCCCATTGTTTGGCCCCAAACTTTCCCCTTTCCTACAGTATGGCCGGGTGAGTCTGGATGTGTGGGTACCATGTGGGATAAGAGTGGGAATTAGCCTGGGGTAACTACTTTGACTACTCACCCCAAGTTCCCAGTTCTCTATTATTTCCATTTTACCCTACCTGAACTTCATTTCTTCTTTTATGGTTTGAAAACACATGTGAATTCTCTGAAAGGAAACAATTAAACCATTCATCACATTAAAGATCACAATAGTTAATTCCGAGAAGCAGGCTTCTTAGATTATCATGCCTCTGTGGGATTTTTAGGAATTTGTCTATGTGATCTGGTTCCCAGGTAATACATGTAAAGCATTAAACAGTTGTATTACACCTGACCTTCTTTGCTCTTAAAAGGAAGCTGTGAGAATGACTGGATTTGAATCACTGGATTCAAAAGTCAAAACCCCAAAGCAAAAGGTTTACATAATAGTCTGTATGTACTGTTGGTGTTCTTCACAGTCTTTGGGAAGCTTACCATATATCATGTCCAACAGATAAGGGATTTGCTGAACATTCTCAACTGTGTTCATGGAACTTGTCTTGAGATGTGCTTCAACTATGACAATGCTTTCACCTCTCTTCTAATATAGAATACTATAGTTTTCCCCTTAAAATGTTGTAACTATCCTTTTCCTAAGACAAATCATGCCAATAGATATTTTCACGTATTGCTGGTAGGTATATAAGTGTATTCAACTCTTATGGAAAACTATTTGGAAATATGTTCCCTGGTGGCTCAGCAGTAAAGAATCTACCAGCCAGTGCAGGAGATGTGGGTATAATCCCTGGGTTGGGAAGATCCTCTGGAGAAGAAAATGGCAACCCACTCCCGTATTCTTGCCTGGAGAATCCCATTGTCAGAGGAGCCCGGTGGGCTATAGTCTACGCGGTTGCAAAGAGTTGGACATGACTTTGGGACTAAACAACAACATCAGGAACCTTAAAAATGCCCTTTTGGTACAATGATAGCACTTCTTTGACTTTATCTTGAGAAAATTACCCAAGAGATATAGATAGAAAACCTTGATCTCAAAGATAATCCTCATGACTTTATTTATAAAAAGTATCAAAAATAATCAAGCAAAGAGTCAACTACATGGTGATATTTATTTTGATGTTTATATAATGACATGAAACAGGGAACTAATAAGCTAAGTAAAAAGGGATACTAAATTATAGATAAGAGGTGATGACAACTGTGAAAAATAAATATGCATTGAGAAAGATTTAATTAAACTAAATCAAAATGTAGTAGTGTTTGGGTAGCACAATCAATTTTTCAACATTTTTATGTTTAATAGATTTTACACTATGGCCATGCTTGTTTTCACAATTGAAAAAAAAGAAATCTTTATTTTTTTAAAGAGCTTTTTCTTCTCAGTGTTAGAGTAAAAAAAAAAAAGATGGTAGAAATATAGGGATACTAGGGATATTCTTATAAATAAGAATCAAGAAAAAGTCTTTGAGATATATTTGGTTGGCCAAAAAGTTCATTTGTGGTTTTCGTAATCTCTCATGGAAAATCCCTAATGAACATTTTGTCCAGCTCAATATTTTGAAAGGGTTTCCCAGGCGGCTCCGTGGATAAAGAACCTGCCTGAAAGGCAGGAGACGCCAGAGACATGGGTTCAATTCCTGGGTTGGAAAGATCCCCTGGAGGAGAGCATGGCAACCCACTCCAGTATTTTTGCCTGGAGAATCCCCATGGACAGAGGAGCCTGGCGGGCTACAATCACAAAGGGTCGGACACGACTGAGGCAACTTGGCATGCACACAGGCAATATTTTGAAAGGGACATTAAGGTAAGAAAGTTTAGTAGCATGTGAATATGGAGAGGTAGCCAGATGTTGGAAAGTCCTAGAACGACTGCCAAGATACTCTTGACATGGCCAGGAAAGGGAGGAATCTAGACAGTGATCCCTCCCTACAGAAATCTTAAAGAACACTTTACACTGACTTCTAAAATAGAGAGCCTGTGGAGTAGAATAAAGTTACAGAGAACAGGGGTATGTCTAACAAATAGATAATTAGGCTCTTCTAAGGAGAAGGAAGGTGTGATATTCACAACTGGCGTTTAAAATAGTGATCTTTACGTCCCTGGGAGTGTCAGAGTCACAGGAGACTAGGTGATACCTTGGCAGCCGTATTAGACGGGTAAATATAGAGCAGGCCTCTAAAAGCTGTCATCCAATAAATGTGTGCTTCAGAAGACAATTCCCAAGCATGTCTAGTCTTCCCTGGTGTGAAGTCAGAGCTGCAGGGTGTGTGAAAAGACCTGAATGTCAGCCCCACAGAGCCTTGGGACTCCAGACTCCAAGAGGCTGGAGATGCTGCTATTCAAGGGTGAGATCAGCCGTTTCACACAGCCAGTGCTGACCAGGCATGCTCCCAAGACAACAGTGACTAAGGCAGCAGTAATGCTGAAATCATGCTGGCACCCCTGGCCAGGCTGAAGGCTGGATGATAGCGGGGATATAATAGATTTGGGATGGTTTAGAAGTGCACCAGAAACCTCTCTGGCATGACTCAACAACACATCACTTTAAATGCCATTTGGCTGTAAATAATGTCACTGCTCACTTCTTATGCTATACAGTGGGTTCTTATTAGTTATCCATTTTATACATATAAGTGTATATTATACATAGACCCTGATGTATATGTGTGTGTGTACACATCATACATATATACATATGCATATACATACATATACAAACATACATGTATATACATGCATACATATATACATGTATACAAATATGTAAATGCAGACCCTATACATATACATAGACCCTGATGCTGGGAAAGATTGAAGGCGGGAGGAGAAGGGGACGACAGAGGATGAGATGGTTGGATGGCATCACCAACTCAATGGACATGAGTTTGGTTAGCTCCAGGAATTGGTGATGGACAGGGAAGCCTGACATGCTACAGTCCATGGGGTTGCAAAGAGTTGGACACAACTTAGTGACTAAACTGAACTGAGTATATATATGTTAATCCCAATCTCCCAATTCCTTAATAAAAACAAGGTTGCTGATTTTGTACGTAACCCAATTGTTACCAATATGTTTTATATATTGTTGTATGAAGACAGACTAGAATATTTCATGACTTTGAAAACTTCAGATGACATTAGGTGGAGAGAGATCACCAAGATATTGTTGGATAAGGATTTTAAAAGGTTCTGGCCTTCCTGGGAAATATGAGTCAAAGTTAACCAGATGAAAATAATGATGTGTAAAGAACCAGTCTTATTTTTGAGTCAGTAAGTAACATGGCCAAGGATGAAAGAATCTAGTTCAGTGAGGAAACAGGGCTCAGAGGTTAGAGATGAGCTCTCCTGGGCAGACACAATCAGATGCCAATGCTTAGTGCCTGTGGCAGAGGGAATATTAACCCCAAGACATCACATTGGGCAAACCATACCTGGAACTGGGTTCTGCATTGGGACCCACATTTTAAAAAGAAATTTAAAACTTGAAGCATATCCAGCAGAGAAAATGGTGATGGTGAAGATCTTGGAAACCATTCCATATGAAGACAAAGTGGAGGAATAAGGAATGTTCCCTTTGGAAAACTCAAGATTTGGGAGTGGTGTTAGCACTGTTGTCAAACCTGTGAAATGCTCTAATGAAAAGAATCATTCAGTTCACTCTTTGTTGTTCCAGAGAGTAAAACAAAGGTCAAGAGGAAGAAAAAAACAAATAAGCTATATGAAAATTCTTGAGAGTCCCTTGGCCAGCAAGGAGGTCAAACCAGTCAATCCTAAAGGAAATCCACCCTGAATATTCATTGAAGGACTGATGCTGAAGCTGAAGCCCCAGTACTTTGGGCTCCTGATGCCAAGAGCTGACTCACTGGGGAAAAAAACCCTGGTGCTAGGAAAGACTGAAGGCAAAAGGCAAAGAGAGTGGCAGAGGATGCGATGGTTAGATAGAATCACCAGCTCAGTGGACATGAATCTGGGCAAACTCCAGGAGGTAGAGTGGGACAGAGGAGCACAGATTGCTGCAGTGCATGGGTTGCAAGGAGTCGGACACAACTTAGTGACTGAACAGTAACACAGTGCCCCTAATAAGGGTGTTTCTCTGTTATTATCTCCAGCCCGCCTCCACGTGGAGCCCACCTATATATGCCCAGTTCTAGTCTTAAGGACTAAGCCCTCTGCCACTCCTCTGGGCCTAGGTCATCATGGCCCTTCCCAGAATAACCTCCCTTATTTTTCTACCTGATAACTTCTATTTATTATTGTGGACTCTGTTATCTCCTCCTCTGTGGAATCTTGGTTCTAACATCTCCTGTACTGCAAAGACTTGGCCATCTGGGCCCCATGTACTTCTCAGTCCCTTGTGTTCTCCATGAGTCTTCCCCAGTGGCTCAGATGGTAAGGCGTCTGCCCGCAATGCGGGAGACCCGGGTTCGATCCCTGGGTTGGGAAGATCTCCTGGAGAAGGAAACGGTAAGCCACTCCAGCACTCTTGTCTGGAGAATCCCACGGACGGAGGAGCCTGGTGGGCTACACCCCATGGGGTCGCAAAGAGTCGGACATGACTGAGCGACTTCACTTTCACTTTCACTTTGTGTTCTCCATCAGAGCAACCTCACTGGTGGATTAACACTATACATCTCTGCTCATTCACTGGGCTATGACTAGGTGTTACTGATTTTTTATCTCCAGCAACAGAGTCTTCTGCTCAATATTCTGTAATAACCTAAGTGGGAAAAGAATTTGAAAAAGAATAGATGCATTTTTAGGTATAACTGAATCACTTTGCTGCATACCAGAAACTAACACAATATTGTTAATCAACTATACTTCAATAAAAATTAAAAGAAATGCAAGAAATGCAAGGAAGAAATGCAAGAGAAAAAGAGTTAGTCTAGGATCCAAAACTAATTTACTTACACTTTCCAGGTGTGAACTAAATCAGGAATGAGACCCAAACTAGAAGCTTCACTCTTGCAAAAGGTTTTTAAGGCATGACTGATGGAATGCTTTTACAAAAAAATAGATCTGGAGATGAGAAGTCAGTCTAATGCACTGCCGTGAACTCTGTCTATATGAAAACCACATGGTAAATTGGCAGTGAACTCTTGGTAGGCTATCCAAAGAGAAGGAATAGAAATGTGTTCCTTAGAGTTTAGCAGTGGCCCCAATAGCAGAAGAAACATAATCGTGATCATTTTTTTTCTTTAATTATTTTATTTGATTGCTGGTATTTCTAAGATAAACTAGGAACTTTGTACTTAGAGTTGATTTGTCCTGGACCAGTAGTATTTCATCATATATAAAAACAATATTATGAAAGCTGAAATTATCCTAATCAGGTACATAAAATGAAGACATTAAAGTTGAGAACTGAACTGTATCATGTTTCACTGGGAATGTGTAATGACAAATAATACTTTATCATGAAAGTAGTTATGTATTACTTATTTTTTAAAAAGTAGTCATGGAATAACAAAACTGAGGTATCGTTAAACATAATATGTTGTGGTTTTGCAAATCTCCGGACTTGGAGTTATTTGCCAATTGCCCTATCCTGCAAGGCCACAAGACAGCAGAATACAAATGGAATTACACTTGTATCCCAACAGAACATACTTAAAAAATAGTCATATTTCTCCAAAGATACACAAAGGGCCAGTGAGCACATGAAAATATACTCAACATCATTAGTCATTAGGATAATGAAAATCAAAACCTCAATTAAATATCACTTTGCACCCCACTAGAATGCCTATAATCAAAAAGACAGATTGACAATTGTTGGCAAGGATGTGGAGAAACTAGAACTCTCACACACTCCTGGGCTTCCCTGGTAACTCAGTCAGTGAAGAATCCGCCTGCAAAGCAGGAGACCCTGGTTTGATTCCTAGGTCAGGAAGATCCACTGGAGAAGAGAAAGGCTACCCAGTCCAGTATTCCTGGCCTTCCCTCGTGGCTGAGATGGTAAAGAATCTGCCTACAATGCAGGAGACCTGGTTTTGTTCCTTGGGCTGGGAAGATACCCTGGAGAAGGGAATGGCTATCCACTCCAGTATTCTGGCCTGGAGAATTCCATGGACTGTATAGTCGATGGGGTCACAAAGAGTCGGACAGGACCAAGTGACTTTCACTTTCACACACTCCTGGTGGGAACGTCATGGTGTTGTATCCTGCTTTAGGAGACAGTCCAGCAGTTCCTCAAATGATTACACAGAGAGCTACCATTTAAGCCAGAAATTCCACCCCTAGGTATATACCCAAGAGAAATGAAAATGTAAGTCACAAAATCCTTGTATACCAATGTTTGTAGCAGCTTTGTTTATGATAGCTCAAAGATGGAAAGAATCCAACTGACCATCAATTGAAAAATGGATAAACAAAATGTGGTCTGTCCATATGATGAAATATTATTGTCATAAAAATAAAAGAAGTATTGGTGCATCTATAATATGAATGAACATTGAAAATATTATGCTCAGTGGAAGAAGCCAGTCACAAAAGACCACATATTATATGATTCCATTTATATGAAATTTCCAGAATAGGCGAATCAAAAAGGACAGAAAGTAAATCAGTGGTTGGCTTGAGGAATGGAATGACATGGGGAGAGATAACTAAAGGGAAAGAGTTTCTTTCAGGTTTAATGAAAATGTTCTAATATTGGTTTGGGTGATGGTTCTATAACTGTGAACATACTAGAGATCATTGAACTGTATACTTTAAATGGGTGAATTATAAGGTGTGTGAATATATCGCAATAAAAGTATAACAAAAAGATCATCAGAAAGCTACAGCAAGAATTAACTTAAGAAGGTATTTTTCAAGTATTACAACTTGTGGATTTTTAGAAGATAAGATATAGGAGAGATGTGACTATACAGTGAAGGCCCTAAACAACTTTTCTGAAAGTATAATCTTAACATCTAAGAAACTGGGCAAGGGTTTCCACTGGAAAATATCCAGCTCATCTATTTCCTTACATCTGTCTTTTAGGAAGAGAAATGCTTTCTCCGTTGAGAGAATAATGATTAGTCATCAACAATGTTTTGGTGGCAACTCCTGTGGTATAAAGAGGATGCATGGCCCCTAGTTTTTTCAAAGTCCGAAGTAGATGAAAACTCCCCCAGACTACATCCTGAATTTTTCTGATTTTGTCATTCGTCTTTGAAGAATACTTCTTTGAAGTAGCAGTGTCACTATAAAAGACTATGCTTTGACTGATACTGTTAAGGCAGACCCATAATTCACTTAAATATCAATTATCATTAATATCTAGGATTCTTTCCTGTGGTTCTCAGAATCTGTGTCCCTGCTGTTTCCCCACCTAATCCCCCTGAGCTGAGAATATAAGACTATCAGAGCTGCCTCTTCACCTTCAAGGTGGCCTCTATTCTTGGCAGTGGCTACATGGGGTAGCTCTCAGTTCATTTCATGCATTTACTTGTTTAATCCCCCAAAGAACCCATCCTCTCCAGAGAAGAAACACACACACACTTTAGTATGTTTCAGAGCATCATTCTCTCCTCAGCTTCTCAGAATAGATACCTGCACATAGCCTAGTGTATCCGACATCTGTCTGTCATCTTTCACCCTAAGAAAAATGTTTTAAGTGCACACCAGATTGCAGAATGAAACAAGTTTTAGATCTAACTCCCTTTTCATTACCAACAAGAAATCTTATCTAAGGTTCTCGATAAACAAGGAGGCATGAGAGCTTTAGAGATGAATAAAGTTTGCAGAAAGTGAATAACTTCAAAGACCCAGATGGTAGGTTCCTCCACCCCTACTCACATCCCTTGTTGACTGAGCTGACGGAGCCTACAAATGTATAGGTGGCCTTCCCAGGTGACTCAGTGGTAAAGAATCCACCTGCCAGTGCTGGAGATGCAAGAGATGTGGGTCTAATCCCTGGGTCAGGAAGATCCCCTGGAGGAGAAAATGGCAACTCACTTAAGTATTCTTGCCTAAAGCGTGGCAGGCCACAGTCCATGGGGTTGCAAAGAGCTGAACATGACCAAGCACACACACATACTCACAGTCTGCATGTAAATAAAGAAAATCATGGTAGCAAATCCGGGATCATGGATTATGCTTATTCTTTTGACATAAAGATCACTCATATGTGAATTTTAAATAGGATACTGTATCTTGATGATAATACCATAATAAGAAAATAGTGGTTTTTTTCCTGAATCTCTAGCCTAAACCAATACAGTATTGTAAAGTAAAAAATTTTTTTTAAATTTTTTAAAAACAAGGACTGTGAGAAAAAAAAGACAGAGAATGTGCGAATATCTAACACCTTTACTAAAATTCAAACATATTTGCTTATGTATGTACACCAATCATTGAACTCAAAGAAAATCCTGCTTAAACATATTATTAAAATAGCCACTGAACCAGATACACAGGTTGTAAATGAGTTCCTTATTCTCCCCTGTTGAGAACGTTAGCAAACATCCCATTGTTAGGATGGTCTGGGTGGATTAAAACATACCACAATCTGTTTAGCATAACTAGCTAGTCTAATTCTAGTCTTTAAATTTCCAGAGGTCAGCCATTATTTAGGACTCTGACACACACAAGAGTACATAGTATCAATTTAAGCAGAGATCATTTCAGAGACTAAATCAACTGCAGAATTTGTTAGTTGGACTTTGCATAATTGGCCAAATACTGACAGGATCTGGCCAGTTATGCAAAATTCCTAAACTTTGTCTATTTCTATATCAGATTTCAGCTTTCCTGGGTACAACTGTTTGTACACTGATTTTTTTTTAATAATTATTGTTAATGATGCTAAAAGGGTTTTGCTGTTTCAAACTGTGCACACAAACCTAGCAGGCAAAATCTTCCATAAATGTATTCTAAGCTCTTGGCAAACTTTCCCCAGGAGCAAATATTAACTCCAGATAGTGTTTATTAGCTTTTTTTAAAATAATCACTGTAATAGTGGCATGTAATTGCTAGAGGTAAATGCTTATCTAGGCCACAGATTAATCAAGTTTGAGCTCCTTAATAGAACCCAGTCAGAAATAATTTATTTCTCGCACAGTTTACATTTTGAAATAACCACCTGATTTTCCTCTGATTTTGCTTTGCACTCCAACAGTGAATTCATGGCTACACATTGCATCCTGCTTGTGCTGTCAACAGAGAAATGTGGAGAAGTGGACTCTGTGTTGTATATCACAGATAAAGCTGTGGGAGATGGCTTCATTCAGCTTCTTACCCTGCATCTCTGAGCGTGCCTGTGGGCATGCATGCTCAGTGACTGGATCGTTTCTGACTCTTTTGTGACCCCGTAGAGTAGCCCGCCAGGCTCGTCTGTCCATGGGATTCTCCAGGCAGAAATTCTGGAATGAATGGCCGTTTCTTCCTCCAGGGAATCTTCCTGACCCAGGGATCAAACCCACATCTCCTGCACTGGCGAGCGGATTCTTTACCATTGAACCACCTGGAGAACCCACCCTACATCCCCAGGACTGAGTTAAAACTTAGAGAGAGTTTCCCAATGTAAACAGTGCTACATCTCTGCATTATCGAAGTATTATAGCTAACTCCCTGAATATTAGGAATTCCATCCTGCTATGAGATAACTGCTATCCACAAGGCAATCCTGCTAGAAATACCATGTGTGGGTTTATGTGTGGACATGTTTGCAGTTCCTTCGGGTAAATACCAAGGAGCATGACAGCTGGATCATATGGTAAGAGTACATTTTGCTTTGTAGAAAAGAACCAACCAAACTGTCCTTCAAAGTGGCTATACCACTTGCATTCCTGCCAATAATGAGTGAGGGTTCCCGCTGCTCTACATCCTCACCAGTGTTTAGCATTGTCAATGTTCCAGATTGGGGCCATTTTAACAGTCATGTGCTGGTATCTCACTGCTGGTTTAATTTACATTTCCTGATGACCTTTGATGTGGAGCATCTTTCCACATGCTTATTTGCCATCTGTGTACCTTCTTTGTCGAGGTGTTTGTTAAAAATCTTTGGCCCACTTTAAAATCACATTGTTTGATATTATATTGTTGAGTTTTAAGAGTTCTTTGTATATTTTATATAACAGTCCTCTATCAGATATGTCTTTGCAAATATTTTCTCATCACCAGCCAGTTGTGGTTTGTTTTCTAATCCTCTTCATCTTGTCTTCCATAGAGGAGAGGTTTTTTATTTTAATGCAATCCAGCTTGTCTTTCATAGAAGAGAGGTTTTTATTTTAAGGCAATCCAGTTATTTCTTTCAAGGATTGTGCCTTTGGTGTTGTATCTAAAGAGGCATCACCATACCTAAAGACCATCTAGGTTGTCATCTGTGTTATCTTCTAGGATGTTTCTAGTTTTGCATTTAATGTTTAGATTCATGATCCATTTTGAGTTAACATTTGTGCTGAGCATAAGATCTTCATCCAGACCCATTTTTATCTTGCATGTGAGGAGTTCCATTTTTCCAGCACCATTTATCGAAAGAGACTATCGAGGCCCTGTTGTTTTTCTTTGCTCCATTGTCAAAGTTCATTTGATGGCTTGTATTTATGTGAGTCTCTTTCTCGACTCACTCTTCTGTTCCATTGATCTACTTTCTTCTTTTTCTGATAACAACTTGTCCTGATTACTGTAGCTTCCCGGTAATTCTTGAAATTAGTGGTATTAGTCCTCCAGCTTCTTTCTTCTTCAATATCATGTTGACTATTCTGGGCCTTTTACCTCTACATATAATCTTTAGATTCATGTTGATCTCCACAAAATAACATGCTGGGACTTTTTCTGGAATTGCACTGAATCTATTGATCAAATTGGGAAAAGCTGACATCTTGACCATATTGAGTCTTCTTCCTAGTGAACAAGGACTATCTCTTCATTTATTTAGCTCTTCATCAGAATTTTTTAGTTTTCCTCATAGAGTTCTCGTACATATTTTTTAGATTTATACCTAATCTGAGGGTGCTAATGGAAATGGTATTATGTTTCATTTAATTTAAATTTAATTTCAAAGTCCATGTTCATTGTTAGTCAGGTACAAGTCTGTAGCTTTAGCATAAACAGTGAATACATCTATGTCTTGAGTTGCATGTTGAAGCATTCCAACTATCAATAATTAAATCAAGTATGCTATAAGAAGACTGAGTTATTCTTCTCATCTCTTTATAGAAAATATTATAAATTATTGTCCAATGTAGAAACACTTCAGAGAATATGCAGCCAAAATGTAGGAATTGAAATATTGCAGAGATGTGTCAAGCAGTTAATTAGTGAAAATATTATGCTTTTTAAGATTTTGTGATACTTTTCAGATTCCAAAAATTTGCTTTCTCATTCTAAATAAATACTCCCTTTCATTTTGCATCTATAATTTTTATTCTCTTTCTTAAAGAGAGCCTGAAAAATTTGGACATGCTTCAGGCCCCAAAACCTGGACCTGCCCTTGGCCTCCATTATTCCACCTAAGAAGGTTTTACTGTCATCTAAATTGAAAAGAAACTAATGAAGCTGAATGTACAACTGTGCAAAGAATTACTATCTCTTGTTCAGATTTTTCAGCAGTTCATTTTCTAGATGGTTCTGCTATCATCTTTAATGTCAGGATTGAGTCAGAGTAGAGAAAGTAATAAAATACTCTGCAGCCACAGCCGATGCAAGCAGAGTCTGGGCGCCACGTTACTGCCTCTCATCAGCCTCACTAAGGCATTGGTGAGTCTAGGGAGGGACAGAGCGGCGGCCAAGCCTCAGGATCTACCTGGTAATACTGGTACGCATACTCTGATCTCTTCTCATCTAAGCAGGAACAAAGAAGCCCCTTGCATGGCTTCAGCTTATACATGAGGGGAGGCCGTGTTTTAACCCCATTCTGTGACTGCTTGATCTTCTTCACCTGCAATTTGAGATGCTGGCCTTCTCTGGGGCACTCTGGTCAGCTGGGCCAAGTAGGAGTTGGCGAAGAGCAGAAAGGGCTGTTCCCAGGCCTGCACCCCACTGCCCTAACTCTGCTGTCATATAGATCCTGCTTTCATTAGGATTCTCCTGAGAAATAGAACCAACAGAATGTGTGTGTGTGTGTGTGTGTTTATACATATAGAGGAAAAAGAGAGAGAAGAGAAAGTGCTTTATGTAAGGAATTATGGAGGCTGAGAAGCCCCAAATTTGCATTCGACAAGCTGGAGACCCAGGAGGGTGGTGATGTAATTCCATTCCAATCTGAGTCTGAAGGTCTGAGAACCAGGAGAGCTGATGGTATAGTTCCAGTCTGAAAACTCCAGCAGGCCGGATACCCAAGAAGGGCCAGTGCTTCAGTTCAAGTCCAAAGGTCAGAGGAAACAAGGTGCCAGGTCAGCGCAGTCAGACAGGAGGCGTCCCTCTTACTCAGTCATTCTGTTCTCCTCAGAGTCTTCAGCTGGTGAATGAGCCCCACCCCACACCCATTTACTTACTTGCAGGGCAATCTGCTTTTTCAGTCTACTGATTAAAATACTAATCTAATCCAGAATCACCCCCACAAAACCCCTAAAATAATGTTTGCACAGGTGCCTGGGCACTTCATAGCCCAGTCAAGTTGATATTAAATTAACCAAACCAAACACTGAAGCAGCATGAAACCTAACACCCGTTGTCTGATGCTCAGAATGAGTTCTCCTTTCTCCACCATCACTTCCACCTCCGGGTCGACCTCTAGATAAATGGCACTGCTCTATTTATCCACACACAATCAGAAACCATCCACAGAGCTCTGGAAAGATGCTCAAATCCTGTTTTCCTCATGTCACTTGGAGGAGCTTGCAATTCTCTCCTTGAACAGAACAGAGCCTGTCCTAGTCAGCACAGGCTGCCATAAGACTATCACAGACTGAAGGTTTAAAGGGGTTCTTAAACTACAGAACATCTAATTCTGAAGGTTTTAGAGGCTGGAAGTCCAAGATCCGGGAACCAGCATGATTAGGCTCTGGCCCCGTCCTTCTTTGCTTGAGGAAGACCACCTTGTTGCTGGGTCTTCTTCACCTGTAGAGAGAGAAAGAGCAAGCTTGCTAGTAAGGGCACTGATCCTGTCATGGGGGCCCCATCCAAAGGCTCCACCTTCAAATCACATCACACTGGGGGTTAGTGCTTCATCATATTAATTTGGAAGAGGACAGTTCACTCCACATCAGAACCCATGGAGGATTTAAGCTGAGAAACGGGCATGAACAGGCTGTTTCATAAAAGTCACTCTGATGTCACTGGGGACACATTTTGGAGAGAAACTCTGGAGGCAAGGGTCTCAGGATGGGGAGTTGAGGAGTTGGAAGGGGATCACAGAGATATTTAGATATTTAAAGTATTCCACAGAATTTAACAGGATGCAAATTAAGAGTTTATATGGTTTCGGGGGTTTGTTTGGCTTTTCTTTTCCAGTTTCACAGAGTGGTCAATTAACCCAAAGTACAGATCCTGACTCAGTAGAATGGGCTGGAGCCTGAGAGTCTTATGACAAACTCCTAGATGGTGTCAAGATGCTGGTACACAGACTCACTATTTTGAGCAGCAAAGACAAGGGAGGTGGGGGAGAGAACCAACCAGAATGTCTTCAGGGAGCCTGTGTGCTCCATGTGGTTGTAACATACCTAATTGTGCTACGTGTCATGGAACAAGAAGTGAACCTTCATTGAGCCTTGGCTCCTGAATTTGCATGGTTGCTTATCAGTCTATAGCAAACACCCTTGTTCAACAACACAAGAGAAGACTCTACACATGGACAAAACCAGATAGTCAACACTGAAATCAGGCTGATTATAATCTTTGCAACCAAAGATGGAGAAGCTCTATACAGTCAGCAAAAACAAGACCAGGAGCTGACTGTGGCTCAGATCATGAACTCCTTATTGACAAATTCAGACTTAAACTGAAGAAAGTAGGGAAAACTGCTAGACCATTCAGGTATGACCTAAATCAAATCCCTTATGATTATACAGTGGAAGTGAGAAATAGACTTAAGGGCCTAGATCTAATAGATAGAGTGCCTGATGAACTATGGAATGAGGTTTGTGACATTGTACAAGAGACAGGGATCAAGACCATCGCCATGGAAAAGAGATGCAAAAAAAGCAAAATGGCTGTCTGAGGAGGCCTTACAAATAGCTGTGAAAAGAAGAGAGGTGAAAAGCAAAGGAGAAAAGGAAAGATACAAGCATCTGAATGCAGAGTTCCAAAGAATAGCAAGAAGAGATAAGAAAGCCTTCCTCAGCAATCAATGCAAAGAAATAGAGGAAAACAACAGAATGGGAAAGAACAGAGATCTCTTCAAGAAAATTAGAGATACCAAGGGAACATTTCATGCAAAGATGGGCTCGATAAAGGACAGAAATGGTATGGACCTAACAGAAGCAGAAGATATTAAGAAGAGGTGGCAAGAATACACAGAAGAACTGTACAAAAAAGATCTTCATGACCCAGATATTCACAATGATGTGATCACTCATCTAGAGTTAGACATCCTGGAATGTGAAGTCAAGTGGGCCTTAGAAAGAATCACTATGAACAAAGCTAGTGGAGGTGATGGAATTCCAATTGAGCTATTTCAAATCCTGAAAGATGATGCTGTGAAAGTGCTGCACTCAATATGCCAGCAAATTTGGAAAAATCAGCAGTGGCCACAGGACTGGAAAAGGTCAGTTTTCATTGCAATCCCAAAGAAAGGCAACGCCAAAGAATGCTCAAACAACTGCACAATTGCACTCATCTCACACCTGGTGGGCTGCAGTCCATTGGGTTGCTAAGAGTCAGATAAGACTGGGCAACTTCACTTTCAATTTTCACTTTCATGCTTTGGAGAAGGAAATGGCAACCCATTCCAGTGTTCTTGCCTGGAGAATCCCAGGGACAGGGGAGCCTGGTGGGCTGCTGTCTATGGGGTCGCACAGAGTCGGACACAACTGAAGCAACTCAGCAGCAGCAGCAGCACACACTAGTAAAGTAATGCCCAAAATTCTCCAAGGCAGACTTCAGCAATACGTGAACCGTGAACTTCCAGATGTTCAAGCTGGATTTAGAAAAGGCAGAGGAACCAGAGATGAAATTGCTAACATCGGTTGGATCATTGAAAAAGCAAGAGACTTCCAGAAAAACATCTATTTCTGCTTTATTGACTATGCCAAAGTCTTTGACTGTGTGGATCACAATAAACTGTGGAAAATTCTGAAAGAGATGGGAATACCAGACCACCTGACCTGCCTCTTGAGAAACTTGTATGCAGGTCAGGAAACAAAGTTAGAAAGGAACATGGAACAAAAGTTCAGTTCAGTTCAGTCGCTCAGTCGTGTCCGACTCTTTGCGACCCCATGAATCGCAGCATGCCAGGCCTCCCTGTCCATCACCAACTCCCGGAGTTCACTCAGATTCATGTCCATCGAGTCTGTGATGCCATCCAGCCATCTCATCCTCTGTCATCCCCTTCTCCTCCTGCCCCCAATCCTTCCCAGAATCAGAGTCTTTTCCAATGAGTCAACTCTTCGCATGAGGTGGCCAAAGTACTGGAGTTTCAGCTTTAGCATCAGTCCTTCCAAAGAAATCCCAGGGTTGATCTCCTTCAGAATGGACTGGTTGGATCTCCTTGCAGTCCAAGGGACTCTCAAGAGTCTTCTCCAACACCACAGTTCAAAAGCATCAATTCTTCAGTGCTCAGCCTTCTTCACAGTCCAACTCTCACATCCGTACATGACCACTGGAAAAACCATAGCCTTGACTAGATGGACATTAGTCTGCAAAGTAATGTCTCTGCTTTTGAATATGCTATCTAGGTTGGTCATAACTTTTCTTCCAAGGAGTAAGTGTCTTTTAATTTCATGGTTGCAAGCACCATCTGCAGGGATTTGGGAGCCCCAAAAAGTCTGACACTGTTTCCACTGTTTCCCCATCTATTTCCCTTGAAGTGATGGAACTGGATGCCATGATCTTTATTTTCTGAATGTTGAGCTTTAAGCCAACTTTTTCGCTCTCCACTTTCACTTTCATCAAGAGGCTCTTTAGTTCCTCTTCATTTTCTGCCATAAGGGTGGTGTCATCTGCATATCTGAGGTTATTGAGATTTCTCCCAGCAATCTTGATTCCAGTTTGTGCTTCTTCCAGTCCAGCGTTTCTCATGATGTACTCTGCATAGAAGTTAAATAAGCAGCGTGACTGTTTTTAGGCTTGACGTACTCCTTTACCTATTTGAAACCAGGTGTTGTTCCATGTCCAGTTCTAACTGTTGCTTCCTGACCTGCATACAGATTTCTCAAGAGGCAGTTCAGGTGGTCTGGTATTCCCATCTCTTTCAGAATTTTCCACAGTTTATTGTGATCCACACAGTCAAAGGCTTTGGCATAGTCAATAAAGCAGAAATAGATGTTTTTCTGGAACTCTCTTGCTTTTTCCATGATCCAGCAGATGTTGGCAATTTGATCTCTGGTTCCTCTGCCTTTTCTAAAACCAGCTTGAACATCTGGAATTTCACAGTTCACGAATTGCTGAAGTCTGCCTTGGAGAATTTTGAGCATTACTTTACTAGCATGTGAGATGAGTGCAATTGTGCAGCAGTTTGAGCATTCTTTGGCATTGCTTTTCTTTGGGATTGGAATGAAAACTGACCTTTTCCAGTCCTGTGGCCACTGCTGATTTTTCCAAATTTGCTGGCATATTGAGTGCAGCACTTTCACAGCATCATCTTTCAGGATTTGAAATAGCTCAACTGGAATTGCATCATCTCCACTAGCTTTGTTCATAGTGATTCTTTCTAAGGCCCACTTGACTTCACATTCCAGGATGTCTAGCTCTAGATGAGTGATCACATCATCGTGAATATCTGGGTCGTGAAGATCTTTTTTGTACAGTTCTTCTGTGTATTCTTGCCACCTCTTCTTAATATCTTCTGCTTCTGTTAGGTCCATACCATTCTGTCCTTTATCGAGCCCATCTTTGCATGAAATGTTCCCTTGGTATCTCTAATTTTCTTGACGAGATCTCTTCTTTCCCATTCTGTTGCTTTTCTCTATTTCTTTGCATTGATCGCTGAAGAAGGTTTCTTATCTCTTCTTGCTATTCTTTGGAACTCTGCATTCAGATGCTTATATCTTTCCTTTTCTCCTTTGCTTTTCACCTCTCTTCTTTTCACAGCTATTTGTAAGGCCCCCTAGACAGCCATTTTTCTTTTTTGCATCTCTTTTCCATGGGGATGGTCTTGATCCCTGTCTCCTGTACAATGTCACGAACCTCCATCCATAGTTCATCAGGCACTCTATCAGATCTAGGCCCTTAAATCTATTTCTCACTTCCACTGTATAATCATAAGGGATTTGATTTAGGTCATACAAGATTGCCAGGAGAAATATCAGTAACTTCAGATATGCAGATGACACCACCCTTATGGCAGAAAGTGAAGAGGAACTAAAAAGCCTCTTGATGAAAGTGAAAGTGGAGAGTGAAAAAGTTGGCTTAAAGCTCAACATTCAGAAAACGAAAATCATGGCATCCGGTCCCATCACTTCATGGGAAATAGATTAGATGGGGAAACAGTGGAAACAGTGTCTGACTTTATTTTGGGGGGCTCCAAAATCACTGCAGATGGTGACTGCAGCCATGACATTAAAGGACACTTACTCCTTGGAAGAAAAGTTATGACCAACCTAGATAGCATATTCAAAAGCAGAGACATTACTTTGCGGACTAGTGTCCATCTAGTCAAGGCTATGATTTTTCCAGTGGTCATGTATGGATGTGAGAGTTGGACTGTGAAGAAGACTGAGCACCGAAGAACTGATGCTTTTGAACTGTGGTGTTGGAGAAGACTCTTGAGAGTCCCTTGAACTGCAAGGAGATCCAACCAGTCCATTCTGAAGGAGATCAGCCCTGGGATTTCTTTGGAAGGACTGATGCTAAAGCTGAAACTCCAGTACTTTGGTCACCTCATGCGAAGAGTTGACTCATTGGAAAAGACTCTGATTCTGGGAGGGATTGGGGGCAGGAGGAGAAGGGGACGACAGAGGATGAGATGGCTGGATGGCATCACTGACTCGATGGACATGAATCTGAGTGAACTCCGGGAGTTGGTGATGGACAGGGAGGCCTGGCATGCTGCGATTCATGGGGTCGCAAAGAGTCAGATGCAACTGAGCGACTGAACTGAAATGAACTGAACTGAATGGTTTATTGACTTTCCCTACTTTCTTCAATTTAAGTCTGAATTTGGCAATAAGGAGTTCCTGATCTGAGCCACAGTCAGCTCCTGGTCTTGTTTTTGTTGACTGTATAGAGCTTCTCCATCTTTGGCTGCAAAGAATATAATCTATCTAATTTCAGTGTTGACCATCTGGTGATGTCCATGTGTAGAGTCTTCTCTGGTGTTGTTGGAAGAGGGTGTTTGCTATGACCAGTGCATTATCTTGGCAAATCTCTATTAGTCTTTGCCCTGCTTGATTCCACAAACAACCAACTGGTTCCAAATAGGAAAAGGAGTATGTCAGGACTATATATTGTCACCTTGCTTATTTAAATTATATGCAGAGTACATCATGAGAAACGCTGGGCTGGAAGAAGCACAAGCTGGAATCAAGATTGCTGGAAGAAATATCAATAACCTCAGATTTGCAGATGACCCCACCCTTATGACAGAAAGTGAAAATGAACTTAAAAAGCCTCTTCATTAAAGTGAAAGTGAAGAGTGAAAAAGTTGGCTTAAAGCTCAACATTCAGAAAATGAAGATCATGGCATCTGGTCCCATCATGTCATGGCAAATAGATGGGGAAACAGTGGAAACAGTGTCAGACTTTAATTTTTTGGGCTCCAAAATCACTGCAGATAGTGATTGCAGCCATGAAATTAAAAGACGCTTACTCCTTAGAAGGAAAGTTATGACCAACCTAGACAGCATATTAAAAAGCAGAGACATTACTTTGCCAACAAAGTTCCGTCTAGTCAAGGCTATGGTTTTTCCTGTGGTCATGTATGTATGTGAGAGTTGGACTGTGAAGAAAGCTGGGTGCCGAAGAGTTGATGCTCTTGAACTGTGGTGTTGGAGAAGACTCTTGAGAGTCCCTTGGACTGCAAGGTGATCCAATCAGTCCATCCTAAAGGAGATCAGTCCTGGGTGTTCATTGGAAGGACTGATGCTGAAGCTGAAACTCCAATTCTTTGGCCATCTCATGGGAAGTGTTGACTCATTGGAAAAGACTTTAATGCTGGGAGGGATTGGGAGCAGAAGGAGAAGGGGACGACAGAGGATGAGATGGCTGGATGGCATCACCAACTCAATGGACATGAGTTTGGGTAAACTGCGGGAGTTGCTGATGGACAGGGAAGCCTGGCATGCTGCGATTCATGGGGTCGCAAAGAGTCGGACACAACTGAGCAACTGAACTGAACTAAACTTGCCAGTCTATGATCGCACAACCCCAGATCTAATAGCACTTGTTCTCGGAAGAAAGCAATGGAAAGTCAGTTGTAGTCAGCTCTCAGGAGCTTGTTATGCATTATAAGGCTTATTAAATGACTTCTTCTAAAGGAAGATTGGTATTTAAAAAACAGCATTAAAATGGTCCAGTGATAACTTATTACAATTTAGTTAATTTCAAAATCAAACTTTGCTTTGAAGCCTTCCTTCTTTGTACTTCTTTAATGCAGGCAGAAGAGAAGTGGGAACAGGGAAGTAGGTCATTCAGGGCTACATATAATCACTGCTTCTTTGGGAAAATGCTTTAGGGCTTTGCACTGGGGAGGCAAGACCTTGTACTGCTCATATTAGGTGAGTTTCTGAGTCTGAAAGGACCTCTAGAAATTACAAAACCCTTTGGTTTACAAAAGCTCTTTTGATTCTTCACTTCTTTAGAATAATTTGCCTCCAGAGTCTGTATCATGGGGTCCTCATCACCCACTAAATTAGTTGTCATTCTAATCAATTCTCCTGATGTTAACCCATGATCCATAGATGAGGTGGTGTAAATGTAGGCCAAGTTCACTGTGTATAATTTATTTGGTGTGAAGAAAATAAATCATCATATATAATTTATACAAAGTGCATGATTCGTACCCTCAAACTTCTACTTTTAATTGGAAATGCACTTTTGGCTATGCAGAATATGGGAGGCTGGATTTCTGGATCTCTAGTGCTACTTTCCAACCTGGGCAGGAAGGCAGGGTTAACTTTAAGGGACGTGAAACACCCACTCAAATGACGTCCCTTGCTCACAGGGCACCGGGGCTAGGTGATGCTCGAACCCCACGGCCAGGAGGGGAACAGGCGCAGAGCAATGTGGTTTGTAAGTTTACATGAATGCAGATAATCCCCTCCATCCCATTCTTTTCTGATGTGTCTTCTTTCTCAGAGTAAGGTTACAAATTACTCTCATGAGCAATGTAGCTGCAGTGTTCCGGGAAGCATTCTCAGATTAAGTTGGTCCAGGTGAGCCTTTCAGAAGGCTGTGGAAGCCATTGAGAATGGAATCTCGAAGTTGACATTGCAGATGGTGCTGGCAAGTCCATGGGAAAAGCCTCCCAAGAGGCACAGAACAGCAGATGGGATTGGATTCTTGCAGAAACAATGTCCCCCTCTCTGACAGGCTCTGGCCACTCCAGGTGACCCGATTCCCTCCCAGATAAAAATTATCACTGTGGTAGATGCCCTGTGAGCACTGCTGGGTCCTGTTGTCAGGAGGTTTTGCAGTTGTCCCCTCATCTAACTTAATCCTGACAACACTCTTCAGAGGTGACTTGCACTGTATTCTTGTCTAAATGAAGGATCCTCAATCCAAATGCATGAAATGGCTCATCCACAGGTTAGAAAGAGGTAGAAGGGGAACTCAAAGCAGGTCTGTTGGACTCGAAACCCTGGGTTATTCCCACCAGGCTGCACCACCCCTTCCATCCTACCTGACTCAGGCTCGTCTCTGTTAGGCTTGTCCCAGGTTGAGCATCCCATGGTCACCTCCCTGCTTAAGGCATGTCCATGCCCTGGCTCAGCTCTGGACTGCTCTGACTGGTCAGGGAATGAGATCATTTAGATCTGGGCAGACTTCCCCTCACTTCTGGTTCAACTTGTCCTCAAGGGGTAAGAAATGGTAACAAAAAAGGAATTCATGAAAAGCAATGAACTTAGCAGCCCAGCATGGCAGGTGTCTTGGAGTGTTTTATGAAAATCATGTGACATATTCTGGTATTCCCTCAGAGGCATGCATCTCAAAACAACCCCTACTTGAAAAATACAATAGTTATGAAGCGTGATTTGTAATATCACAAATCACACAAAATATCACAGGCCCAGGAGAACTGAAAAGAGCTAAGGAAATTGCACTCTCTTTGAAAAACAGCCTGAGAAGTAGTCTCTCTGATGTTACAGGCTGCAGCCCCAACTCTCATCAGAGGATAAATCAATTTGCTGCAGCTGTGGGCTGCTAGTGAGGTCCAGGACACGTGGCCAGACTCACGCTAAGAAAAGACAAAGCTGGGGTGAAGAGTAGCTGAGGTTCCGTGATGCCCTCACTGGCCGCCTGTGGGGAGTCTGCAGCCTGCCTCTCCGGACTCCAGTTCTTACTTTCAAATTATTGGAAGGCAATGTCTGTGCAAAAGGAGGTCACCTCCAGCTGACCCTGCCCCTCCAGGAAGAGGAGCGGCTTTGCGTATCTTCCTCTCCAACCTGGAGGAGAACTCAGCAAGAAACAGCATGGAGACCTGGACCCAGCAAATCTTCTCCTCCGGGGGACCTTGGCTCCAGGTTTATTAAGATGTGGTCAAAGCAGGGAACATTTTATGACACGTTTGAGATTTGCCTCCTTGCTTCCCTCGTAGCTCAGCTGATAAAGAATCCGCCTGCAATGCAAGAGATGTTCAATCCCTGGATGGGAAAAATCCCTGGAGAAGAGACTGGCAACCCACTCCAGTATTCTGGCCTGGAGAATTTCATGGACAGAGGAGACTGGCAGGCTACACGCTCTCCATGGGGTCACAAAGAGTTGGACACGACTGAACAACTTTTACGGGACTGGATCAGTTAAGGCAAACCTTCAGGGTCTCTCTGGCTGTCCTGCACTGCTTTCTTGCCCCGCAACTGCAGGGAAGCTGGTCTTCTGCTCCAGGGCCTGGGGAAGCCCCACCTCCTATGAAGCCCCACTCCTGCCACCCGCCCTCATCACCTCCCCTGCACCGCCCCCCCGCCCCGCAAAGAACAACAGTATCTGTTGGCTGCCCATCCTTCCCCAGGCCTGCCAGGCCTCGGAGCGACAGCAAACCACCTCTGACTTTCTGCCCCTGCAGGTTCAGGCAGAGGCACAAGGACGCCTTCCAGGCAGGAGGGCTGGAGAGCTGGGACAGAGAGCCTGAAAGACTAACTCTGCTCAAGGCAGCCAGGGAAGGGAAGGGAGGGAGAGGTGCTTCACCCAGAGGGTACTATCCCCGCTGAGCCCAGAGTGATCCAGAAACAGCACAGCAGAGGAGACAGAGCCCAGGAAAAATGCTATGGCAGAGGCTCTGTGTGTGTTCACATCTCCACACCAGCAGAGTTTCTGGAAGCATGAATGAGTATCCTTTTCACTAGCCCATTTCTCTCCCTAACGTGAGACAACAAAAAATGACACCATGCAAAACGGGGCCACATGAAAGGCTGCTTAGAAAGCAGGCCAAATGGGTTTTCAGATCTGCTGAGAGACGGTCCCCAAATGAGATTTTCCAACACCTCTTTCAGCAGCAGAGGGCTTGGTTTCTGTGCCCGACTTTCTGCTTCTCAAAACTTTGTGAATTTCCTTGGGTGTGTTGAATGGGATGAAATCAAACTGAGTCCTTCCCTGATTCAGAGAAATTCGGAAATTTCTTTGATCAATAATGAGAATGACACTGTTTGGCTGGGTTTTTACTGGTTGAAAACTTTTTGCTCAGATTAGCTGTAAAGATTTCAACACCAATGGCATCACCTCTCAGAGATGGGAAATATAAGGCAGGCCTACAGATCAGCCAGCATTTGCAAGTTGGAGAGAATTTTGATTAAACAAAGGGAATGCCGTGACATTTCCTGAGCCGGAGACCAAAACGCCATTGTCTGGGTAAAAACCGAATTCAGCCCAGCCCTGATCTTCACCTTCAGACGTGGCTTTCCTGTGACGTTGTTCTGACCGTGAACTTAAAGAGAGCCCCACGACTGTGACTAATTGTTTTCAGTTCTCATTGATTGTCAAGACTCCTGACAAAATTCTCAGAAATAGAAACAGAATCTGCTGCATGGGCAAGACAGCCACCATGTGTATGAGAACACCCCCGATACAAGCCCTCTCTCCATCTGCTTAGAGAGCTCCTGAGAGAGAGGTGAGGCCCTTCAGAGTGCCAGCATAACAGCAGGAATGATTCCCTCCAGGATTAAAGGTTTCCTTGGTTGAGGGGAAGCTGGGGTGACGATGTGCCCAGTGTGCGTGTATGTAGGAAACCTGGAGTCAACCAGGTAAAGCTGGGTTTTGAATGGATATCATTCACTGGTCCAGCTGCAAAATGCATCTAACAATGTGATTACACCATTCCAAAACTATTAAAGTTCAAATGGTCAGACTTCAGCTTCTTATTGGGGGGAAAAGGGAGCCAAGTTTTAAATAATAACAGTTTATCACTTTAAAAGGCATGCAGGTTGCAGGGAAAGTACTGGTGTGCCTTCCCGTAGAAACATCCTCCTTGTGTGCCTTCCAAAGCTCTCCATGCTCTGTTTAGAAGCCAGTCACAGGCAGGCACGAATGGAGCCCGAATAGAAACCAGCTTGCCTTTTCAGGAGTCAAATTCACCTTTGTTGATCAAGGGGCAATCCCACTCTATTACAGAATCTAAGCAGAAGATTGAACCCCAGCCCTTCCAAGAGCAACTGATTCAGACATTAAGATTCCCAAACCTTGCACCACCTTTTGAATTCACAACCAAGCCCTGGTGTCAGTTCTGAAAGCACCTGGGACCCCAGAGTTTTCATTGTTGGTGGCCAGTAGTGAAAACAAAAAAGAAAAAGTACATAAAGTACATAAAGATATATGTATCTACCATATATATATACACACAAATACATATCCATATAGTCACAGAAACTCACAAATAATCTATTCATTCTTTTTTATGTAAACATATTCATGGAAAAAAGAAATAAATGAAAGCAAAACTGTTAGTTGCTGAGTTGTGTATGACTCTTTGCAACCCCATGGACTGTAGCCCACCAGGCTCCTCTATCTATGGAATTCTCCAGGCAAGAATATTGGAGTAGTAGTCATTCCCTTCTCCAGGGGATCTTCCTGACCCAGGGATCAAACCTGGATCTCCTGCATTGCAGGCCAGTTCTTTACCATCTGACCAAATAGAGGAGGGAAATACTAGGAGACTGATCCTGACATGGTCTCTCTTGTACCAGGAGAGAAGAAGGTAAGTGAATTGGTGAGAAATAGACTTTAATTCCTGCTGATTGCTGATTAGAGTTCAACTAGAGCATTTCACAATTATTTGGGAATTTTCATGTATGGGCCAGGGACTGGATTTGCAAAATGTGTGCTGAAAATGGATACTTGGAATTCTACAAAGATGTTTGTGGGTGAGACATTTCTCTAATACACAGTTGATGCTATAAATCATTTCTTCAGGATGTTCATTCTCACCAGATGAGTCATGGGTGGATGGTCCCTTTGGTGTGGGATGTTCCTGGATGACAACATTCAAGGGGACCCTCAGTGGCCTTGAGGGAGGCCTGCCACTCGCACAGAGTCAAGGGCAGAAGCTGAGGAGTGGGTGTCTGAAAGGCTGACTCAAGAGCGGACAGTGGCTGGGAATCCACTGCCCTCTACAATCCCTGGGGAAGACATGCGTTTATTGATTTAACATAATTGGCTTTTCATTGGCAAGTCTTTAAAAAAAAAGAATTTCACAGTTTAACTAAGTGGGAGGAATTTTGAAATCCACTGGACTAGGCGGTTTTATAAGCATTCAAGCTAAATCTCTCTTACTGGTTCCATCTAAGTGTTTCTACTAGTCAGTCTGGCTTTCTAAAAACATCTTAATAATAATGATGTACGTACTCAGTCATGTCCCACTCTTTGTGACCCCATGGACTATAGACCATCCTATTTCCATGGGGTTTTTCAGGCAAAAATATTGGAGTGGGCTGCCATTTCCTACTCAGAGGGATCTTCCCAACCCAGAGATCAAACCCAAATCCCTTGTGTCTCCTGTATTGGCAGGCAGATTCTTTACCACTAGCGCCACCTGAGATAAAAATAATAATAATAATAAAGGGGCCCTTTTAACTATGAGAGTCACAAAGGCTGGAGTTTTTTAAAACATTTTAATGTCCTTTGAGAAGGAATGTCCTGGACGGTGTTGAATGCTATCATCCAGAAGAGCTGCTATCATGCTGATAAAATATCTTGGAACCTGTTGACCTGTATCAACACACAGGTAGAGGATACATCTGTCATTTGTAGGGTCCCCTTTCTGATCTTCACTTGTCAGAAATTCCTAGCACCATTTTTTTTTTTTTGAATGCCAAGTTGCATTGTTTTCTCCCCAGACTACCCTATCTTTTTAATGGTCATTTTGACAAGTTGTACATTTCCACTGTTAACTTTACAGCTTATGAAATGTATTTAAAGGTATTGTCTCATTTAACCTGCCATCCTATGGTGGCACTAGTGGTAAAGAGTCTGCCTGGCAATGCAGGAGATGCAAAAGATGTGGGTTCAATCCTGTGGGTAGAGAAGATCCCCTGGAGGAGGAAATGGCAACCTAAGTATTCTTGTCTGGAGAATATCCTGGACAGAGAAGCCTGGTGGGTTACAATCCATAGGGTCTCAAAGAGTTGGACGTGACTGAGCAGAGCAGTCATAGCCTATCAAAAGAAGTATCAACCACATTTACCATTTCTTCTCCAAGATTATTTTCTGAAGTATGAAGACATTAAATCAAGAGAGAAGAAAATTTGCTGGAGCAGATATCAGACTTTTTTCCATTGCAAATTATCTTTATTAACCGGCTGTCTGGGAACTGCTCCAACCTGCCGTGAGGTTCTCATTGATAACGCCCTGTTTCTAAGCAACACCACTGGGCAAGCCCACGTGCAGGAATGGTCAGCTGCCCCTCTGTGACTTCAACCAACACAGCTCTTTGCTGGATGTGCTTCTGTTTAGTTTGATATCCATTTTTACAGGAGACTTTTTTAAACTTACAGCTGAAAATGAGGCACCCTGAGCTCACGCCCCACCCAGAGCAAGCCTGGAGGGTCCACAGTCCAAGGATTTTGTTTAATATCAATGCTACTACTCATAATAACGCTGTTTTAAAACATGGTCAGATACTCGTCTCTCCTGCCAGGGCAAGACTCACATAGGGATGGCCGTGGGCGAGAGTGAGAGTGAATACTCCCAGAACGGCCCACATCTGCACCCTCTACACCCCAGGAAACATCCATCACTGCTCTTATTCAGGCCTTTCCAAGCTCTGGCTTGTCTGCTAGGCCGTCCCCCATCTCACCCTTGAGCTGTTAGACGGAGGAAGATCTGCGTGTGTTCACGTCTCCGCACCAGCAGAGTTTCTGGAAGCATGTGTGAGTATGCTTTTCACTACACCATTCCTCTCGCTGACGTGAGACAACAAAAGTGACACCACACAAAACAGGGGCCGCAGGAGAGGCTCCCCATGCCTGCCATTCTTCATCTTCGTCTCTAAAATCATGTCATAACAGCACCTCATTGCCAGCTATTTGTGAGGATGGAAGGGGGTAACCCCGTACCTGCTCAGGGCTCACAGACAGAAACTGCTCAGGAAACATCGGCTACTCTTGTGAATGTCGTTCTGACCCTGTGCCTTCGAAATAACACCACTCGTAGGCAGGAGTCCGCGGGCACAATGGGAAGGAAGGCCTAGAACTCTGGAGTCAGGACAACCTGCTCTGTAATGCTGCCGTGACCACTTCCTTCTCAGAAAGCTTGGCCAGGTGGCTTCAGCTGTCTGCAGCTTACCACTTTATTCATTAATAAATTAGCAAAGCGAATGCCTAACCTCAGGTGGTTTTAGGGAGGGTTCTGTGAAATAAGTTCACATGAGAAAACAATACACACATACACACCCCACTCAATAAACACTGATCTCCATCCTTTCTTTGAATAATGAGTATTTAACACAGCATTGACACCTGGTGGGTGTTCAAGAAGTACATATTCTTGCCTGAAACTTCTAAATTGCTCATCTATTATCCTTACCGTAATGTGTAGGTTATTATTACAAGTGGAGCATGAAGAGGCACCAAAAACACAAAACATAGCAGACAAGAGCCATTCTATCCTGCGTGGTAAGATGTAGAACAGCTGAACTTTGGAAATCCTCTTTCTGTTGTACGGATCGCCTTGGCAGCTCGGGCTCTATAGTTCCAAAGAAAATTTTGTCTTCTTCTTAAAGAGCACGTTACCAAGCTGCGTGATGCCTGACCTGTAGGAGCCACTGGCTCAGGCCCACTCTGGGGACACCCTTCCATCTCAAGGTAGCTGATCTGGAGGTTTCAGCTGACCTGAGGAATCAGTAGGAAGCACAAGTGATCCATTTGTCTTCAGCAGTGCTGGTTCTTGTTGATAGTTTCGCTCTCAGATATGCCCCTAACACACACAGAGTAAGAGCAAAGCCCTCGCTGGGGTTCGGGCTCCCTCCCTCTCTCAAAGCTCTGGTGACACCTTAGTCCTGGCCTCCGTGCCCTCTGTGTCCACATGACATGCTCCTTCCTATCCTTCTGCTTCTCCAGGAGCACCCATCCCACTTCTCAGTCTTGGGACCACCTTGGTGCTCTTCGGTGGACTAAATATTTCCTCATTTCATTTGCAAAATGAGCATCATGGCTCTTGTGAAACCAGAGCAGCCATTCTCATCCTTCTTATAAATGCCACACTGCCCTGAGACTCTTGCCGCACACGTCTGTCTTCTTTGCTGAGCTGGGACCTCCGAGAGCAGGAGGACTGTGTCGGCTTTGTTCAACACTCTGGTCCCAGTTCACTAAAGTAGCTTTACTTCAGTTACTAGCCCATTGCCATCTCTGCTAGACTGTGAGCTCTATTAAGGCCAAAGTCAAATCTACTGTGTTTCCCTGAAGGGCATACAGCCTAAGAAGTATTAATCAACTCTATGACTAATGTGTGGTAAAGAACCTACTTGTCAATGCAGGAGACATAAGAAACACCAGTTTGATCCCTGGGTCGGGAAGATGCCCTGGAGGAGGAAAGGGCAAACCCCCTCCATTATTTTTTCCTGGAGAATCCCATGGATAGAGGAGCCTGGTGGGCTACTGACCATGGGGTCGCAAAGAGTCAGACACAACAGAAGTGACAGCAAGCAGGCATGAGTAACATGAGTTTCTAGAGGGTGGAAGAAAGTCTCGACTGTATGTGTATGCACCAGTACTGAGCACGCCTAGCCAGTGATTGGTGTCTATACCTGCCTGGAGCCACACAATGAAGGAAAGTGGTGGCCCTCTGTTGTAATCCTGGCTGAATCCTAGCTGGACTTTGTCTAGCTTGGCCAGATCTCGTTTTTCAAGTACTCCTCACTAAATAAAGAATTCAGGCGTGTTGGCGGCCTTGGAGCACAACAAACAGCTCAGCTTGGCTTGACTTCACGCTCTGGTCTGTCAAGAATCTCTTCTGCGCAAACATCCCAGGGTGAGCCTCAGAGACTGAAGGGGCCGGCAGCAAACTGACAACCTGGTTTCTAGAACACGTTCAAGGTACTTGCCAGGGACAAAACCATCTTCTCATCTTAATTTCGCTACTATAGTGCAAAGTAAAAATATTAACTCTTCCACAAAAACGAGAATCATCTGGGGACATCTCACATTCTCCAGCTTTCTCCCTTGAATGAAACCTACCAGAACTGACACCTTTAAAAGCAGACTGTCTCTCATTTGTGACGTTGCCTGCACTTTTTCTCTTTGACTTTAGCGGATGGAGATCCCTTTGTACTAAGATTCTTCCATCAGCATTTCTTAAAATACTGCCTTGGGATATGTATCCTTAAAGAGGTAAATAGAGATGGACCTCCTAGGTCAAATGAATTTGTGGACTTAAATGCTAACCCTGCAATCCCACTGCTGGGCATACACAGTGAGGAAACCAGAATTGAAGGAGACACGTGTACCCCAGTGTTCATTGCAGCACTGTTTATAATAGCCAGGACATGGAAGCAACCGAGATGTCCATCAGCAGATGAATGGGTAAGAAGGCTGTGGTACATATACACAATAGAGTATTACTCAGCCATTAAAAAGAATACATTTGAATCAGTTCTAATGAAGTGAATGAAAATGGAGCCTATTATACAGAGTGAAGTAAGCCAGAAAGAAAAACACCAATACAGTATATTAACGCATATATATGGAATTTAGAAAGATGGTAACGATAACCCTTATGCGAGACAGCAAAAGAGACACAGATGTATAGAACAGTCTTTTGGACTCTGTGGGAGAGGGAGAGGGTGGGATGATTTGGGGGAATGGCATGGAAACATGTATAATATCATATAAGAAATGAATCACCAGTCCAGGTTCGATACAGGATGCTTGAGGCTGGTGCACTGGAATGACCCAGAGGGATGGTACAGGGAGGGAGGAGAGAGGGGTGTTCAGGATGGGGAGCACGTGTACACCCATGGCAGATTCATGTTGATGTGTGGCAGAACCAATACAATACTGTAAAGTAATTAGCCTCCAATTAAAATAAATAAATTTAAATTTTTAAAAAAAATGCTAACCCTGCAGCACAGTTCTCTGCTTAGCTCTACTCAGCCTAGTGTTTCCCAGACTCCCTGTTCTAATACCCGTGTCTGTAACTCTCACTTCCCTGGTGGCTCAGATGGTAAAAAATCTGCCTGCAAAGCAGAAGACCAGGGTTCAGTCCCTGGATTGGGAAGATCCCCTGGAGAAGGCAATAGCAATCCACTCCAGTATTCTTGCCTGGAGAATCTCATGGACAGAGGAACCTGGCAGGCTACAGTCCATGCGGTCGCATAGAGTTGGACAGGTCGGAGCAACTAACACTTTCATTGGACGTGTAGAATCTCTCTCATAGTCTTCGTTTGTTTGGATTTTTTTATTTCCACAATGCTTTAAAGATGTGAAAACCATTGTCAGCTCATGGTTTGTAGAAAAATAGGCAAGGGCTGCATTTGTCCAAAGGCAGCATTTTGCCGACCCCTACTTTAGAGTATTTCTCCCTGACAACCAGTTGGCAGGCTGAACAGGAGTCCAGTAAGCTCCTAAGCCAGAGTTTGAGTTACCCTTGACGGTCTTTCACATTCTGCCTTTTGGACATCTACGGAAATTGCCGGTTCTTATAAAAGCATTTTCTTGGCCCTCTGAGGGCAGAAGGTAAATACCGCTAAGTATTATTATAAGACTATGAATGGCATCTGGATCACTCCTGGGTGACCAGCGCTACCTGTGTCGTTGCAACAACCATGCCGGCAGAAGCTGATGAAGAAAGGGTTCAGATCTGGCCCCCCAGCTGCACACCCTGCCAGCTGCATGGATCGGGCTCATGACTACCCGGCTAACTAGCCATAGATGGTGACCAACTCTACCTGATTTCATGAGAACCCTGGAGCACAGGGCAGTGGGCTACATGCTGGGGCCGCCTGGTCATAGCACCCTCCCTGGTGGCTCACCAACTGCTCCCATCCATCCTGGCTGTGGATTTTGCCCATGGAGTTCTGTCCAATCAAAGTTTCTGGGATCAAAAGCACCTGGGTTCAAATCTTATGTTCATCATCACACTATTTGTATGATCTCTAAAGTGTTCACGCACTTCCCAGGCAGCTCAGTGGTCAGGAATCCGCCTGGCAGTGCAGGAAACCCGGGTTCCATCCCTAGGTGAGGAATATCTCCTGGAGGAGGGCATGGCAACACTCTCCAGTATTCTTGCCTGGAGAATCCCATGGACAGAAGAGCCTGATGGATTACAGTCCATGGGGTCGCAAAGAGTCGAATATCACTGAGCCACTGGGCATGTACATACAAACACGTTCATAAATCTCTTTTAAACCTCAGTGTCTTGACCCTGAATGTGGCACCATCATTGCTGGGAAGGGCCAGTGAAACCAGGAAGGAAAGGGATGTGCCTTCTGGACACAGAAAGGGCAGCAGAGGGCCCTCTCCCTCCCCTGTGACAGCCGCTGGGACCGCCACTTTGCTGCCAAGGATGCAGAGCAGATGAGGCTCTGCCCCATCTTCTAAGACAGCTGCATTTAAAAAGGACATTTTTTTTTTTAATGCATGTGCAGGGACCTCCCTGGTGGTCTTGTGGTTAAGAATCCACCTTGCAATGCAAGAGACTCAAGTCTGAGCCCACAGGCTACAGGGCAAATACGCCCATGCTACCCCAGCTCTGAGCCCATAACCCACAACTAGAGAGTCCGGCATCACAGTGAAGGATTGCACATGATGGAACGACGATCCAGCCTGCTGTAACTAAGACCCAATGCAGCCAAATATGTAAATAAGTAATTTTAAATTAAAAAAATAATAATAAAAATGTATGTGCAAGGCTAGGGGAGTCCAGGGTAGGAGTGATCGGTTCAAGCCAAGAAGTTGGGGAAGACTTCATGGAGGACTTTGAGCCAGAACCCTGTGGAAAAAGTAAGCTGGAGAAGGGAGGAAAATTGATTCTGATGGCAGGAGCAGAGGTGTGGGTGGCTGAGAGAGGCTGGGGCGGCAGTGGCTGGGGCGGGGGCAGGACGGCACTGGAGCACAAGGCTGGGGTGAGGAAGGGGCAGAAATGGAGGCCATGCATGTGCTGGGAGGCACATTCCCTCCTGGGCTCCAGGGTGATTCTTCCTGAAAATTATACCTGGAGGTTTCTTCCATGCTTCTTCCTAGATAGGCAGGGCTGATCCCTGACCAAGATGCCACTGAGAGCCAGGCATCCTTGTCTAACAGCCTCTCCAGACCCATGAGCCTATTCCTCACTCACCACTGGCACCACTGAAGCCACTGAACAAAGCTCCTTCCACCAAAAATTGTATCACCAGTGGCGCCACATTCTGTCTCCTCTTTAGATTGCAACCCAGTGAGGACAGGTCTTGACTTTATCATCTCGGGGCCCCATGATGTGTGCAACACTTGCTTGCACACCTGCCAAGCATGCTAAGCCTTCCAGCTTGTTTGTTGACATGCATGCATGTGTGTGTGAGTGTGTTCTCGGTCGTGTTTGATACTTTGTGACTCCTATGGACTGTAGCACGCCAGGCTCCTTTGTCTATGGGAATCTCCAGGTAAGAATACTGGGCTGTGTTGCCATTTCCTCCTCCAGGGGATTTTCCTGACCCCGGGATAGAACCCACGTCTCCTGTGATGTTTGTTGAAAATAGATCTAATTACAAGAGGGATTCTTAGAGTATTTTGAATTGTCTCATCAAATACCTCTTGGATAGAGCCTTCTTCCATATTCTACATTTCTTAACTGTAGTAAGAATAATTTGCCTAGCACTCTGCTAGGCTCTTTCAAAAAAATTAGTTTATTTACAGCTCAAGGTAACTCTATTTTCCTTATTTTACAGGTGAAAGGAATCGACTTTGGGTTGATGAATATGCCCAAAGGTACACAGTTAGTTCAGGGAAGAATGAATGATACTCTAGCAACTTTCAATGAACCAATGTTTATACATAGACCTCAGTGAACAGGTAAAACTGAGACTGAATTTCAAAGCAACAAAAACAAATAGAATTTGGACCTTTTTCTCCCTATTATATCATCCATAGATTGGTGTGTATCTGCCCTCTCTTCAGGCACACACAGGCACACACGAGTCAAAATAATAAAAATGAATCCAATTAAAATGGGTTTTTTTGTTATGAGGAAGCAGAAGGGAAAGCAAGATAATCTTCAGTGTTTGTTTTCTGTCATTAACACAGAGGAATAGGCCCATTTGTGCTAATAATGCCTCACACAGTTCCTTTCCTGCTTCTAAGGGCACTAGGGAGAAAACGGGCTCCCTCTAGACCCAGTCCTTCGATGTCTGTCCCTAAACCTTCAGCTCATCTGTCGTTCCTAATCATTTCCTTGGAACTGTCCTGTCTAGCCCTTTCCAATTACAAAGCACCATGCAGACCCGTGACATCCAGGAGTCCCTTGGTCGCCATTACTCTTTAGTGCCTTGAATTGCCCTTTTGGGGAAACTGGAGGGCAGTTGGTGATTCTTGGTTTTGTCCAATAATCTTTCTCCTGAAAATCTTTGTGAAATTCACACTCGCCTGGATGAGAGACGTCTCAACTGAGAAGCAAGGTCACAGACGGGCAGGCTCTCTCTCAAAGACAATGGTACAGTCTGGGTGAGGGGACGTGGGGCACAGATTATTAATAGCCCTGTCCTGTGGGCCCATACATCGTAATAAATGCCCCTGTCATGTGTTTACCCGCACTAGACAGTAACCAACGTTCAGATAAATGAAGTTGGCGCCTGTAAGATTTATGTTACACTTCTGTGCTTAGCACTGTTTAATCAGGAAGTTAACATATTATGGTGTAAAATCCTTTACAAGCATGTACAAACAGAGAGCACCATTAGTGCTTTGCAGGCCCAGGGGTCAAATAGCCCAGCCTTTCATGAAACACAGCAATAAACGGGCACAGGGAGCCTCTCATGGGCTGGCAAAGAGCATTTGCAAACATGATCAGGGTTCACATTTTCTACCCTGTTTTTATTTCCCTTTCTTTTCTGGGTGGGTTTCTTTTCTTTTCATCTATTTATTTTTCTGTTCCAGGGTCCTCATTTTCATGAAAAGCCAAGGTGATAAGCAAGAACACGTGACCCTGATTCTAGGATCCACTTCTGCCCCCAGAAAGTTAGGCCTCATGGAACGTAAATTAGGGTCTGCGGGTGGGGGTGGGGGCCGGTCCACAGTTGGGAGTGTTTGGACAAGGCCAGAAGCGTGTGGGGGACCAGCATGAGGCATCACACCTGGAGGTGGAGACCCACGCTCAGCCCCAGTGCCATAAGCCTGGCTCCAGGAAGTCTAGCCAGCATCTGGAATGGATATCAGGAGACACGGGCAGCCCTCGCTGGCACGCAGCTCCACCTTTGTACTTCTCGTTGCAAATTGAAAAGCAAAACAGACATCAAGGATATATTTATATAACTGTCTTCAAGTTGCATTTTCTACTCCCATCTGCTTCACATGATAAGTTTCAAGTGTTTTCTAATAAAAAAAAAAAAAAAAGGCAAGGAGGTGGGGGAGTGGAAGGGAGGGCTGGGCCTGCTTGTGTGTGCCTGAACGCAGGCTCCTTTTTTGGTACAGAGACAATCTTGATCAGGCTTCGTTCAAGAGGAGACATTAAAACATGCTATCTCTGAAGGTATCACTGTTTTAAGATGTGCTGATATTTTGCTTGTCACACATCTTCGAACATTTGTATGAATCACTTTAAGAGGAAAGAACATATATTTCTCTTCTTTCACTCTTTGTTCGGGTGGAGAAGTGTTGGGGGGGGGCGGGGAGAGGCACATATTTTTGTTGTTAAGTCTTTGGAGAAAAGAGCAATGTGGAGGCGTGAGATGGTGGGGCGAGATATTTAGGGAAAGAAATACAGCATCAGATGGAAATATATCAGGCAGATCTGAGACAAGTGGGGTTTGTCTACATTGAGGTAAATACGTGAATCCAGATGTGACCGCTGATCATTTATGAACAAAGCTGGAACCACCATCGGCCAAGTTCAGTGCAGAGTCGGACAGTTCGGTCACCAGCTAGGACTGAAACCAGCCTTTTTCGTTTCTTTTTCCACTGGGGGGAACAGAAGGAAGGAACAAACTAGAGGGATTCTCCAATTTTCCCTTCACCCCTGGACCATGCCTACACATGAGAAGCAGAGTGATGAATCACAAGTCAGCTACCCTGGTAATTCAGGATTTACTGAAGCCTGCAAAAAGGGGCCCCTGGATATACATTCAGTAAAAGTAAGGTGTTTTCCATGTCCCCATGAACCCCAGTTTGTCATGCTAAAGGGACTCTCCCTGCTAAATGCTGTCAGAGGAAAGGCAGAATGTCCAGTTCACCCAGTGTTCCTTTATCCACATTTCTCCTGGGGATTTTCTCTAGGTTCAAACTAAGACAAGCCTCTGCTGATGAGGAAATACCCCAGATCAGCACCTGGACAAAAAGCCGTCAGGAGCACGTGTGCCTGCTCAGCAGGAATGACAGCTGACTGCCGAGGGCAGCCAGCAGAGAGAGGTGGGGAGAGACAGACAGACGTAAGGTCAAACCAGGCTCTGCCACTGAACCACCCTATAATCTTGGATCAGCTACTTAATCAGTTTCCTTCTCAATGAGCTCATCTGGAAAAGAGCCTAGTAACAAGTATCTCATTGGGTAGTTGTTGTTGTTAAGTCATGTCAGTTAAATCATGTCTGACACTTTGAGACCCCCATCAATTGCACCAGGCCTCCCTGTCCATCATCAACTCCTACAGATTGCTCAAACTCATGTCCATCGAGTAAGTGATGCCATCCAACCATCTCATCTTCTGTCACCCCCTTCTCCTCTTGCCTTCAATCTTTCCCAGCATCAGAGCCTTTTCCAATGAGTCAGCTCTTCGCATCAGGTGGCCAAAGTATGAGGCTTCAGCTTCAGCACCAGTCTTTCCAATAAATATTCATGGTTTATTTCCTTTAGGATTGACAGATTTGATCTCTTTGTTGTCCAAGGGACTTGCAAGAGTCTTCTCCAGCACCACAATTCGAAAGTATTAATTCTTCTGTGCTCAGTCTTCTTTTTAGGCCAACTCTCATATCTCACTGGATGAGTAGAATTATGGGTTAGCATTTGTGTGAAATGTCTGGTGTGCACTTTTAGGAGGACTTAATAAATGATAACATTTGTCATGTCTTCTATTACCTGGCCACAGGTACAACGTGCACAAGCCCCTGCTGACCCACAGCCAACATTCTGAACCATCCCTGCATGCTTCCCACTGGCATCTCAGCCTTAAAATCTTTTTCATCAAAGTTTTCCCAACCCACTCTCAACAGATGAGACATGCATCAAGCTAAATCTGTTTGTTACCTTGGTCTTACCTGGATCAAACTAGAACACTTAATAGTCTATTGACCATATGGGAGGAACTGGATTCCTGAGCTCTTCCTTTTACTGTCCTTTCTCCTTGCATTTCTTCTATTTCACTTCCTCGTGTCAGAGCCCTAACATGAGCATAACACCTGCTTGCAGGGCTGAAGATGACAGACGGAAGTGAGGATGAGAATTTGCATGGTCAATCTAGTGTGCACCCCCGAGCACACCAAGCCATGCATTTGCACAGGCTATTTACACTGAGGGACTCTCGCTGTTAGGCCACATATAACACTTAACTAAAAAATGTGTGCTCTTACTGAAAATATATGCCTCCATTCCTTTGAGATAGTATGGAATTCTATTTCCCCTCTGTGAAAATAGTGAAACCCAGAATGAAAAGAAAAACCCAAAGTCATAAAATGGGATTGAACACGTCCCTTGCTCTGTAAGGTGAAAACCAACATCAAAAAGAAGCTGATGGTTTTACAAGGTCATCTATAGCCCCATGCCTCTCTGAGGCCCAGATCCCACTGTGTCTTCTGTAGTTTCCAAGACCACCACGGGCAGGACAGGTACCCTGGGCAGATGGAAAAACACAGAACCTCTCTCAGTTCTGTCCATGGGGACTAAACAGAAAATTTAGCAGTAGAGTCTGTATTTGTTTCCATTAGTTTTATTTATCTAAACAGACGGAAACTGAACGGGAAAGATGGAGGACACCTATGTTCCTGGTGGTGGCAATGAAGCCAGAGCACGCTTACCACACCCCTGCCTGCACCCTGGGCTTCAGCTTCCTCCTCTGTCACACGGGGGTGACCACAGCACCCACTTCATGGCCTTGTTGTGAGGATTTAGAGAGGTAAGACATGGTAGAGGCCCTTAGGGATTACTCAAACCCTGTAAGCTCGCCCTCTGATGACCACCGTTATTATTCCCCAGGGCTTAAGTAGGAGTGTGGTCCAGAAACTCAAGGTCATTGGAGGTCCCACGTGCACACATGGCGGGACACAGCCCCAGTGCTCACCTGCCGATCCTCACAAGCAAACTCCAGACAAAATCCCAACCCCACTCACGACTGGGATGATCTGCACCCATTCTACAGGTCATTCTCAAAGCTACCTTTGCTCTCTGAGAACAAAAATTGTTCATATTGAAGAAATCACTAAAAACGGTAACTCCTGTAACTCTGAAAGTCGAGAGGAACTAGGTTGATGTATCTATCAGAAGCCTGTACCTGTATTTGCAGTAAAATAAAAACATATTAACTAGATGTATATCTATATGCACACATAATGAATGTTTTCCCATTTTTAGCCCTGGGCCCTACCCTGTTGCCTTTTCAGTCGGAGGAAAGTTTACAGTGACATCAAACTCTATAACTGGAAAAAAAAAAAAAACTTTTCCCCCCAAGTTTAAGCAAACACATTACTGTTTGGCCAGGAACTTTGTTTCTCACAAAATTTCCAGCTTTGCTCAGTTTCCAGAAGAATGTTGTGAAGTCTTTGGACTCTTACCTAAACCTGTTTGTCCAAAGAGATCAGTCTAAAGCCTGAAAGACGTCTTGATCCAGAAAATAGCAGTCGCGTCTTTGGTCATCCTGAGATGGTCATGGAAAATTACAACACAGATGTTGACATTGGATCTTTCTTCTGTTGCCCAAAGCCCATGAAGCCACAAGACAAAATCAGAAGGAGGAGAACTGAAAGGCTCATGTGGTCAGTGAGAAAGGAAGGCAGCTCTGTGGGCAGCAGGAAGAGACAGGTCATCTAGAAGCTGACCACAGAGGACCACCAGCTAAGCGTGTAAGAGTGAGTGATGTGCCCTCAGGCCTGGCGTAGCCACTTGAGCTGCATGACAGTTACCCAATCAGCACACTATTCTCTGTCTCTTTCTCCTCGCCTGTCAAGTAGGAAGAAAGATAGTAATTGCTTTACAGTGTTGCGTCCATGGTTAAACGAGTGCATATATATTAAACCCTTAGTGCAAGTTGTTGTTCAGTCACTCAGTCGAGTCCAACTCTTTCCAACCCCATGGAATGCAGCACACCAGGCTTCCCTGGCCTTCACTGTCTCCCAGAATTTGCTCAAGCTCAGGTCCATTGAGTCGGTGATGCCATCCAACCATCTCATCCTCTGTCACGCCCTTCTCCTCCTACCCTCAATCTTTCCCAGCATCAGAGTCTTTTCCAATGAGTCAACTCTTCGCATCAGGTGGCCAAAGTATTGGAGCTTCAGCTTCAGCATCAGTCCTTCCAATGAATATTAAAGATTGATTTCCTTTAGGATTGACAGGTGTGATCTCCTTGCTATCCAAGGTACTCTCAAGAGTCATCTCCTTTTGCCTGGCACAAGATGTGTTAATGCATTTGTTTCTAGTAAAATAAAATAAAAGGGCTGAGAGCACTTCTTTCTAAAACACACCGTGTTAAGGGGAAAATGCTAACAGTAGAATGAGAACGCTTGCAAGGGGGTGGGGGAATGGGGGCGACCGATGACTGGGAACGAGTTTCCTTCCGGGGTCCTGAGAATGTTCTGGAACTTATAGAGGTGTGGTTGTACGGCACTGTGAATGGAATGAATGTCGCTGGATTGCACACTTTGAAATGGTTAATGGCTGATTTTATGTTCTATGAATTTCCTCTTAATTAAAAAAAAGAAGAAAAACACTAATGGTAGGCATGGATTTAAATGGACCAAGAAAAGCACCACTTACCAGAGGAGCCCAAGCACTTAAGGGTGACCCTAAACTGACTTCACGATCAAAGCCAGTGGCCTGGCTCCTGCTGCATTTCCCTGGCCCTTTCTCAGGCTGGAGCTGGCATGGGGCGTGGCCAACTAGATCAAGGCTTCTTCGGAGCAGCTCACATGGGTCCCCTTGAGGCAAGAGGCAGATCCTCCCTCCACCAGGGTAAAGCAAATGAAGATTCTTTCTCTACTGATGGAAACTCCAAGACAAGAATGGCAGGGCAATTAAGGGAGGAGGCAGGGCCCTTTTCAGACCACATATTTCTCATCTCTGAAGTCAGGAGACCTCCTGGACCACACTTGCACAGAAAGGTTCATTGAAGGCCAAAGGGGGAGTGATGCTAACTAATGCCAAGCTACCGAGATGCCTGGTCAATAGGATCCATCTTGGCTAAAACAGATGCATGCGCACACATGGGAGGATCCTGAGATATACCTAATACGGACTGTGAAGCAAGCAAATGAGAATGATTGGCCAAAGGAAAACTGGAAGAAGCACCCCGCATAAGTGATTTAAGCTGCCGTGAAGACAGAACTCAGCAACCCTCCATCTGAATCTGCCCATGAGCCTATCCACAAATACTGTGCTCTTTTTCTTCTTAATAAACACTTCACTACTTTCTGTCTTTGTGGGAATTCTTTACTGCAAAGCTGAAGGCCAGGCCCTTGTCACTGACCACCGGTCTCGTGGCCAGGACCTGGTGCTCTCACTTCCGAAACCCAGACCAGTCTCTGGCTAGGAACCCAGGCCTCGCTCCAAGCAGTTGCAGACCAAGGCCACCCAAGATCACCCTCAGAATTGTAAAATCTTCAGTCTGTCTGGAGAAAAGATGCTCAGGGGCCTCATGTCTCTGCCTCAGGGCAAGACTTAGGGCCCAGGACACGCAGGAGGACATGGGCGCCTCCTCCAGCTGGAGATCAGAACTCCTACAGGTCCTTTCCTACTGGGAAAGTCTCTTCATATTCAAGTGGAATAACCGAGGAGGGGGGCTGAAAGCTGCTCCTTCTAGTTCTGTTGTTTGAAGACAGGACAGCAGTTACTAACTCAGGTTCAGAAAAGGTGCGGCACCCCTGCCCTCGACACACTTTGTCTCAAAAGGAGACCCTGCAGCAGCACATCCCAGTGCACCTGGGCAGACAGGGAGGTGAGACCCACAGGCAGCCGGTGAAGATGGACTTTCAACACTCAGCCTGCCGCTGAGCCTCTAGCAATGCTCCCCAAGAGCAGCTCCTTCCGCTGACCTCCAAGAATCACACCCTCAAGGCACAGGGCCTGCCCTGCTCTAGGTCCCCAGTCAGGCAGGACTGGGGCAAGACTGCTCTGGGGAGCTGGGCCAGGCAGCATATGAGCAGGGGACATCTCCAAACCCAACATACTCACTAAAGCATCCTCACCTCTTACAAACACTATTTAGAGGCCCTCCCTTTATTCTGGTACTACTTCCCCAAATCTACACATTCATCCATCCAATAAAAAATGTGCAGACAGCCATCTCTGCATCAGTCACCAGCATGCTGGGACTTAGAATCTGAAAATAAAAATGGTCACTAACCGGTTTGGAGGGGAGGAGTTATGTACAGATATGTATTGATAGTACAGGGTGACAATGTCATGACAGAGCTAGCCCGGGCTGTGGAAGAGGGTCCCTCCCGACTCTGGGTGAGAAGGGTTTGCTCTGACTTTTGAGTTTTTATGGGAAGACACTACACAGGAGAGGCATTTCCTAAAGTCATTTCTAGTAGAGGGGGTCACCTGAATGTTGTGAGTTGAAAAAGATCCACTTTAGAATATTTAAATTATTTCCTCTTTGTCGAATTGCGTTCATCTTTTATTTAAAGCAAGTTGGTGTGTCCAGCACAATGAGGCCAAACAAACTGAAACCTCAGAGTTTGGAGCAGAGTAACATTTATTGCAGGGCCCTCCCAGGACACAAAAAGCCCTATGAAGCCCCAGCTCCCCAAAGGGTTTCAGCAAAGCATATTTAATGGTAACGATAACCCTGTATGCAAGACAGTTAAACAGACACAGATGTATAGAACAGTCTTTTGGACTCTGTGGAAGAGGGAGAGGGTGGGATGATTTGGGAGAATGGCACTGAAACATGTATAATATCATATAAGAAATGAATTGCCAGTCTAGGTTCAATGCAGGATACAGGATGCTTGGGGCTGGTGCACTGGGATGACCCAGAGGGATGGTACGGGGAGGGAGGGGGGTTCAGGATGGGGAACACATGTACACCCGTGGTGGATTCATGTTGATGTATGGCAGAACCAATACAATATTGTAAAGTAATTAGCTTCCAATTACAATTTTTTTTTTAAAAAAAGCCAGGTTGGGAGGTGGAAGCACCACAGAGTGTATGATGAGCTTCTGTACTGTTTTCTGATTGGCTGATGACAAGAGAACTAGGTGGAGTCATAGGGGTTAATATTATCAGTCCTGGGGCTACAGGAGGCCTGGGGCTATGCTAGCTCCTGGTCATCAAGTAGTTAACATCTTCCATTTGGGGAGGGGGTGGCTCATATCTGCAAAACAACTCAGGAAATTTGCATCAAATACTATTATCTAGGTACTTCAGTTCAGTTACTCAGTTGTGTCCTTCTATTTGTGATCCCAAGGACTGCAGCACAACAGGCTTCCCTGTCCATCACCAGCTCCCTGAGTTACTCAAACTCAAGTCCATCAAGTCAGTGATGATGACATCCAACCATCTCATCATCTACTGTCCCCTTCTCCTCCTGCCTTCCATCTTTCCCAGCATCAGGGTTTTTCCAATGAGTCAGTTCCTCACATCAGGTGGCCAGAGTATTGGAGCTTCAGCTTCATTCAGAGAGGAACTAAAACAGAGGATATGGGGGAAAGTCTATCCTGGGAAAGACCCCCGAAGGTCCTGCTTGGTTGCATTTTAAATGGGTTTAAATCACTCCTGGGGAAAAAAAAAAATAAGGAGAGTGTGAAAGAGGGAAGAAGAGGGGAGAGGGAAAGAGGAGGGAAAAGAGACTAAGTTACTGCTCTGTTCAAATATCATCTACAGAGGGCTCATCAAGCAAAAAAAATGTGGCAATGACCGATGATTGGTATAAGTGAGTTAAACACGGATAGAAAAATTACTAATAACTTGAAGAATTGAAGTTAATAGATTCAGGTCAGTTAATGGCCGAAGCTTTTAGATTTAGACTGTGTGAGTGTGTGTGTGTGTGTGTGTGTGTGTGTGTGAATAGAATTGACTATGACTCACATGATGATCTCTTTCCAAAGTGTGTCTTCTCGATCCATTTTGCAGGCACATAGGGTTCTAAAAATTATTTTTCTGAAGCAGCAAAGAGTGTTAAGGAGTCTAAAACCAAAGCTATAACAAGATCATTGAAGAAATCAATGAGATTAGGATGGAGAAGGGAACATCCTACCCCAAAAAATTGCCAAGGAAATAGTGAACTACGGCAATGAGAGTGGATATTGTAAACGAATGCCTCTTGGAAGACTAGGTTCTATGTCCACTCAAAGGGGATCAAAAAGAGGTCAGGGGTCATCTGCCTCAGAAGGGAATAATACCCTATAGAAAATGGAAATCCAGCTCTAAGATCACTTTTAATACTTCATGCTATAATTCTTTGATTATATCCCCATCTATATCTTTGAGTCATCTAAGCAGAAATTGCACAGCCTCCAACTTCTCCAGAAATAAAAGGCTACAACAACACAGTTTCCCTGGGGTTGCCTGTCTCTGCAGGTGGGTGTCAGGACGATGCAGATGGGGCTGGAGCCCTCAGAGTCCATGATGAAAGGCAGTATCTTCAGGTGCTTTATGAAAATCCCGTTAAGGTTTGGAAACACACTATGCTGATCAGGTGGAGAACCTGCCTTCCCTCACCTCTTAATTTCAACAGAAACCTCACTCCAGCTGCCCAGAGATCCCTCTGCTAACATTTCCAGCCTCCATCAAGATGCCATACAGACCGTACCATGGAAAAAGTTCTCACTTCAGAACAACAATTGTCTGCTGCAGAAATAAAGTAATGCCATTCCTATGAAATCTATAAACTCAAAACAGGGACACAGAACTAGTGGTTGCCAATAACTTTAACTTCATTTATCTATATTTGGCAAAAATTGTGCTGCAGCTGGAGATGAAATGCTGAGCTCAATAACTGCAGAGACGTGAGCTCCAAAACAGCAATTACTAAGCTGCGCTGCCTTGTGTAAGATTTCACTTTTATTTATTATATTTAAAGCAACTCTCTAACTCTGTACAGTACCGATGGCATTGTCTGTTCAAGCCAGAGCTGCTCAGAAGAGCATCTCCACCTGGCTATTGTCCATGGAAGTGCTTTCTGGGAGGCAAAACCTGCATCAACACAGCCTCGATGGCAGCCCCCACTACCAAATGCACCTCTCTTTTGTCCATAATTGGAAGAAACTATTCTCGTTTTCAACTCAAACTTGGCTTATCACATACAGCGTGCAACTCAGATGATGCCTCTTTTTTTATCAGTGGAGATATTGATAATTATAATTGGCATGCTGCGGAAGAGGACTATAAATATCCCATCAGCTGCCACAGAGCAAAGAAGAGGGGGGAGAGGTGGCAACCTACGCCTCTGAGAGGGGCTGAGAGAGGAAGACGGAGCCTCACGGCCATTGTCACCAGCTAACATCTGTTTCTTGTCCTGGGTGATGATTTTCATAGAATCATAGAAATTAGAGATAGAAAGGGCCTATTAGGTCATCCAGTACAGCTCTCTGCCAGTGTAGAATTATTCTCTACAAGAAAGATTCACTTCTTTGTTCTCATAAAAAGTGCTGATCTTCACATATGGTTTCCCAACACTGCTACATGTAAAATAGACAACCCAGAAGGACCTACTGTGTAGCCCATGCTCAACATTCTGCAACAGCTTAAATGAGAGAAGCACTTGAAAAAGAATAGGTACACGTATATGCATGTTGCTGTTCAGTCGCTAAGTGAGATCCGCCTCTTTGCAACTCCATGGACTGCAGCACGCCAGGCTTCCCTGTCCTTCACTATCTCCCAGAGTTTGCTCAAACTCATGTCCATTGAGTCGATGATGCCATCCAATCATCTCATCCTCTGCTGCCTCCTTCTCCTCCTGGCCTCAGTCTTTCCCAACATCAGGGTCTTTTCCAATGAGTCAGCCCTTCGAATTGGGTAGCCAGAGTATTGGAGCTTCAGCTTCACCATCAGTCCTTCCAGTGAATATTCGGGATTGCATAACGGAATCATTTTCCTATCCAACTTAAACTAACACAATGTTGTTAATCAACGATATTTCAATATAAAATAATTTTTAAAACATAAATGAGTATCAGAAGAATATATTTAGAAAAGGAAAGAAATAAAATCGAGAGGGTAACTGAATGGATTCCTGAGGTAAAGGAGTTGAAAAGTGATGAAAAACCTAAATATGCAACAACAAAATAACCCTTTATATGTTTATAAGGCATGGCAAAATAGAACATCAGCCATTTACAGAATCTTGGACAAATTCCCTTCCAGAAATGCAAGAGCTAGATTCAGAGGAAACTTGGATTTTTTTCCCTTCAAAAACAAAAAGGAGGAGTAAAGGATTGGCAAGACAGTGATTGAAGTTACTTTTAAATCCAATTCTAAAAGTATTGCCAAAGTTGCGTTCCCTGACATTAAACACATTTGTAGTGATCATCTTTCTTTTTTTTTTTTATGTAGTGACAACCTCACTCATCTTTTGACTTATGGAACAAATTAATTTCTATTTTTAAAACAAATTTTCCATCTGATATGTCCAATGCTGCTTTTACTCTGAAACTTAATTTACAAATGAATATTTGCTTATCTTTCCTTTATTGGGCTTGGTTTATCAACATTAGTAGAAAACACATTTGTCTGTCTGTTGACTTCTCACTCTGATTCACACTCTTCTCTCTGATGGCAACTTTACCTTGAGAATGTCTCCAATGTTTAGCCTATAACCCACTCCAGTTTTCTTTTTATTTTATTTTTAATTGAAGGATAATTACTTTACGATTTTGTGATGATTTCTGCCATACATCGACATGAATCAACATCAGCATTCCTATGTTTCCTTCCTCTTAAACTTCCCTCCCGCCTCCTTCCCTACCCAACCCCTCTAGATTGTCATAGAGCACTGGCTTTGCATCATACAGAAAATTCCCACTGGCCATCTAGTCAAGGCTATGGTTTTTCCAGTAGTCATGTATGGATGTGAGGGTTGGACTATAAAGAAAGCTGAGCACTGAAGAACTGATGCTTTTGAACTGTGGTGTTGGAGAAGACTCTTGAGAGTCCCTTGGACTTCAAGGAGATCCACCCAGTCCATCCTAAAAGAAATCAGTCCTGACTATTCATTGGAAGGACTGATGCTGAAGCTGAAGCTCCAAAACGTTGGCCTGATGCGAAGAACTGACTCATTGGAAAAGACCCTGATGCTGGGAAAGATTGAAGGCAGGATGAGAAGGGGATGACAGAAGATGAGATGGTTGGACATCACCGACTTGATGGACATGAGTTTGAGCAACTCAGGGAGTTGGTGATGGACAGGGAAGCCCGGCGTGCTGCAGTCCATGGAGCCACAGAGTCGGACACGACTGAGCGACGGAACTGAACTGATCTGTTTTACATATAGTGATATATATGTTTCAACACTAGTCTCTCAAGTCATCCCACCCTCTCCTTCCCCCACTGTGACCAAAAGGCTTTTCTTTATGTCTGTGTCTCCTTCGCTGCCCTGCAAATGGGTTCATTAGTACCATCTTTCTAGATTCCATATATATGTGTTAATATACGATATTTGTCTTCCTTTTTCTGACTTACATCACTCTGTATAATAGGCTGCAGGCTCATCCACCTCACTAGGACTGACTCATACGCCTTCTTTTTTCTAGCTGAGTAATATTCTATTGCGTATATGTACTACAGCTTCTTTATCCATTCATCCGTTGATAGACATCTAGATTTCTTCCCTGTCCTAGCTATTGTAAATAGTGCTTCAGTGAACACTGGGGTACATGTGTCTTCTTGTCTGAACATTCCCACAATCAGAGGAACTTGGCAGACCACAGTCCATAGGGTCACAAAGAGTCGGACGCTACTGAGCATAATACATACCTACTTGCTATCTAAGCAACACCCTGACATTACTTTTCTTCTCATTGTCCCCTTTCTCTAATGTTAGGCAGTAAATAATGTTACCGACTTCAGGCACGTTCATGACATTCTGCTGACCAGCTAGGACTCCAGAACCAGAACCACCAAATTCAAAAAGTGGGGTTTAGTCTTTCAGAAGTGTGTGGTCCAAAACAGTGAGAACGTGTTCTCTGAATCCATGTGGGAACACTTGTCAACTGGGATATGAATTATTTTTTTTTCAGACTTTGAACTTTTTCTTTTGTATTGGAGTATGGCTGATTAACAACACTGTAATCGTTTCAGGTGAACATTGAAGGGACTCATGCCTACAAATACATGCAAGACATGTGAATCATTAACCTCACTTATTTCATCCATCCATCCATAAACTGTCATTGTCCTATTCTCAGTGATTAAGCCATACTAGGGTCCGAAATATTTTATGACAGAAGGGAAGACTTCTTTGTCGTTTCCGAAGGAACAGCTTCTTTCCTACAATTATGTAATCTTTTGTTTGAAAGCGTGGCAGTAACACAAGAATTTTTGGCATTATTATTTGTTGTTGTTACCACCAACAAAAGGCCTTTAATTGGAATCTATTTTCTATGGGACAGACAAAGGCAGTGCAATGGTCAGAGTTCCTCCTCAGTAAGCAGTTTTTGAGCACCTATTATGCACAGAGCGCAGAGCTGAGAGAGGGTGTAGAAAGTTGGTTCCAACACAGCCTCCATCTTTGAGATCCTAATAACAATGAGAGATGCAGACACCAAGGCCTGCTCAGGATGCAGGAAGGAGAGAGGCAAGTTCAGAGAAAAAGGGTGAACAGAGGAAGGGAAAGGTGACTCTCCTTACCTTCTAGACACGCACATGCCCTCTGGGAGACAGTGACGTGTCCTTGTGGAGGGATGCCTGCAGAATGAGGATGAACAAGAGTGCATACACATTGCGTGATAGCCTTCATCTGCTGATTCCATAATCAGAGCCCAGAGAGGCAGCATATTGATCACAGATGCATTCCTGTTTAGTCTTAAGTCAGGAGTGACCTTAAATCAGGGCACTCAATCTGGAGAAGGAAATGGCAACCCACTCTAGTACTCTTGCCTGGAAAATCCCAAGGGCAGAGGAGCCTGGTAGGCTACAGTCCATGGGGTCAGAAAGAGTCAGACATGACTGAGCGACTTCACTTTCACTCTCAAATCCAGAGAGCAAGTTTTGTCTGTCCTATCACATGCCAGGCGAGTCACCTTGGGCAGGTCACTCATTTGTTCACTTCAGGTATTTTTTTTTTAATAAAGACTTCACTTTTTCAGAGTAGTTTTAGTTTCATGGAAAAATTAAGAGGAGAGTACAGAGATTTCACATAAACATTCTGCCACCATACATGCATGGCCTCCCCCATTACCAACACCCCCACCAACAGTCACATTTGTTACAATCCATGACCTGTATGTTTTTTCACAATTGTACATGGCAGTCACTGGAATACTTGAATGTCACTAAATACTTGCAAGGTGACCCTGCACAGATCCCACTGCCTTCCCACCATAGATCTGGTGGTTTATGAGCTGGTGAGCAGTGCCGTCCTTCACCAAGGACAGAAGGTGGCCAACTCACCCATAGTGGAACTGCACGAACCATCTCTACTGGAGTGGGTTGCCATTCCTTTCTCCAGGGGACCTTCCCAACCCAGGGATCAGACCCAGGTCTCCTGCATTGCAGGCAGATTCTTTACCACTGAGCCACCAGGGAAGCCCTGTGTTATTAGCACCTCTCTCTTAATAACAGAAATGACTGGTCACAAATAAATGAACAGATGAATAAACCATATCTGAAGATTTGTGTGATTCTAGGAGATTTGCTTCATCACTCTGATTCTTAGACTATAAAGCTTCTATCTGACAAGTCACGCTACTCGGTGCATTGGGGCAAAGGACTTATCTTGAGCCTTCAACACCTCCATCTCTATAGTGAGATGAGTGAATAGCCAATACCTAAGGGTCCTTTTGGATCTGCAAATATTTTATTATATTTCCATCAACAATCACTAAACACTGAATCAATCAAATGAGCTGAAAAGCAAAGGTTTATCATTTGATTCCTTTCTGTAAACGTATATTCAAGTGCGTTTTCTGTAAGTCACTGAGCTGGCTGCTAGAGGAGCTCTCAGACAGAACATAACAATACTTTTGTTTCCAAGGACTTGGTGGTCCTTCTCTTGGCGGTGTCATAAAAATTAGCTTCAAGTTAAGTAAAAGAAGTGAGGAGGAAATGGCAACCCACCCCAGCACTCTTGACTGGAGAATCCCATGGACAGAGGAGCCTGGCAGGCTACAGTCCATGGGGTCACGGAGAGTCAGATATGACTTAGAGACTGAGCGTGTAGACACAACAGAAATAGGCTAGGGTAAACGCAGTTTTTAGCAACAACGCCACCTCTTTCTCGTAACTAACGTGAATGATACTCAGTTGCAAGCAAGTTTGTCCCTGAGGCTGGTCCAGTCTCAGTCCCCTCATCTCAGCCACTCCTCCTTCCCGCCCCAGGACATAGAGACCCCTTGTGCTTCCTCCTCTGCTCAGGCTGCACCTTTTTCTGGGGGACGCCCTTCCCCTGCTTCTCACAGGGCACCCTCTAACCACAGAATCTCCACTGCCGTCCTCGCCCCCGTTGGCCCTGGTGCTCCCCCCTCAGTGCTCCCATCGCCCTGGCCCTGACCTCCACTTCCGCAAGGTCATGGCCAGGATTTGGTTTCAGGCGATTATTTCCCTCCCAGGCTCTGGGTTTCCCCAAGGACAGGAGCTGCCTGTCTAGTTCACCTGTACCTGTGCTCACCTCACCATAGATGAGCGTACAGATGGCTCTGAAAACACGAGTTCTTTACCTGCCCCATGGCCAAGGGTTGAAGATTCATTTGTAACTTTGACCTTTGCAACCTTGTTCCTGGATGAGAATCAGCATCCCTGTGCAAAACGCCAGTCTTGCATTTGGGCGGATGACATCTCTTGAAACTCACCCCTTCTTGTGACAATGGAAGGACCCAGATCAAGGCAGAAACCTTGAGCAGCAGGACAAGCAGTCCAACAGAGCTGTGTGCAGTCAGCCTGATATCAGGACCTCTGCTTTCCTCCATCTTTCCTCCCCAGCATGTTTCACCTGCCTGTCCTGGCCGCTTCCAACCCTCACCCCACCCAGCACCCTTGTGTCTACACGTGTTCGTGCAAGGATTGAATTAGCACTGGATTCAGCTTAACTCAGACTTCCCTGGTGGCTCAGACAGTAAAGCATCTGCCTACAATGAGGGAGAGCCGGGTTTGATCCCTGGATCGAGAAGATCCCCTGGAGAAGGAAATCGCAATCCACTCCAGTACTCTTGCCTGGAAAATCACCTGGACAGAGGAGCCTGGTAGGCTACAGTCCTTGGGGTCACAAAGAGTCAGACATGACTGAGCAACTTCACTGTTTCATTTTCAGCATAACTGTTCACACATTGACCTCTTACTCCATGCCAGGCACTGGTCTCTGAGCTTCATGTGTAATGACTCATTTAATCCTCAGAATGACCCAGTGAGTAAGTGCAGCAGTGTGGCTATCAGGCTACTCCAGAGAAACAGAACCAGTAGAATAGTATACATCCTATTGAGAGAGAGAGAGAGAAAGGAACTGGCTCACAATGAGGTGGACTGGCAAGTCCAATTTCTGCAGGGTAAGCCCACAGGCTAGAGACCTAGGGAAGATTCGAAGCTGCAGATTGAGCCTGAAGGTCCCCTGCTGGCAGAGTCCCATCTTCCTGAAGGAAAGTAGTCTATCAAGGCCTTCCCCTGCTTAGGTGAGGCCCACCCACATTATGAAGCATATAATCTGTCTCATTCAAAGTCTACTGAGTTACATGTTAATCTCACGTGGCAAAATACCTTCCCAACAACATCCAGACTGATGTTTGACCAAATATCTGGGTATTGTGATCTAACCACGATAACACCGGCAATTAACCATCATGGGAAGGTGTTCTCATCACCCTCATTCCACAGAAGAGGAAAGGAAAGTACAGATTGTCAAGACAGCTAGTCCAAGTCACATGGTGACATGTAGCACAGCTGGGATTTGAACAGGACAGTTGTCCCAAGAGCTCGTGTTCTTAAGTCCTGAGCCAGTCCTCCTCCCTGTGAATCACAGCGTGGTGTTCCATACTTGGTCATGACATTTATTACAAGGGGAGGAGTTGAAAAGGAACCACCTCCTTCTGATCATGGTAACGCCATCAGTCCAATGTAGCACTGAGCCAGAAATGCATCATCCAGAGGGTGATTGCCTATTAAGTCTGCTCAATGGCAACCCAATCCAGTGTTCTTGCCTTGAGAATCCCAGGGACAGAGAAGCCTAGTGGGCTGCCATCTATGGAGTCAGTCGCACAGAGTCGGACACGACTGAGGCGACTTCGCAGCAGCAGCAGCAGCACATGATTCCAAATCCACCATCAACCTGAAACAATTCACTGAATCCCACAATAAGGCTGCCAGGGAGGTGCTTACCCTTGGAGGCTCCTGGGCCATCTGCTTGTCTTTGTTTTGGGTGTGGGTGTGGGTGTGTGTGTGTATATACCTGTGCATAAGTCTGGAGTTCCTTGGGGACACTGCTGATGAATTTCTCTATTTCATCACCTATAACTACTCCCTGCTGCATAGGACTGAATCCTAAGTGGGTCCTGCGCTCGTCCCAAACCTCCAACATGATGTCAACTTGCTGTAAAATTTAAAAGTACTGGCTATGAATTCAAAGTAAACTGGTCACAATACTTCAGCCCTTCTTAGCTAAATACTCTTGGAGACATTGTTTAATCAATCTCCCAAGTTCTTGTTCCTTAGGTATCACGGGCTAATCCGGACTCCCTCTTGGGAGGTCATTGTGAGGACTTAGCAATAATGATGCAAGTAAGGCACACAGCCCGGTGCCTGGTATGGAGGCATGTTTAAATGGGTGTGAGCCATCATTTTGAAGGGTAATTAATGCTTTATTGTCAATTTTTCCTCATTAAAAATCTTTTTAATAGAAAGAATGCCTAACCAAAGCAAACTCTTGATTAAGTCTTTCCATATGCTTCATGGGCAGCAAAATACTCAGAATGATCCGAAGATTGCTCTAGCCAAGAACCTGTCCAGCTGGGCCTCCATTGCGCTTCCCACCGCCAGCTTGCGGTGACCAATCACTCCAGGCCACTGGTCTGGGCGCAGCCCTCCACAGCCTCTCCCGGCGTGTGGTCATCCACCTGCAGTGACTCATTCTTGCAATAGGAGAGGGTGTCCAGCCGTTGCCACAGCCTGCAGCCCTACAGGGACCCTGCAGAGTGTGGTCCTCATGGCTGTTGTCCTGGCTGAGGCACCTGTACCCTGCTTGCCCCCCCATTTGTCCCAGGAGGAAAATGCTGTGAGTGATCGTCTACAGGCACTGGCTTTGCTCCGTCTCTGCAGGAGATTAAGTGACTGGGCCTCCATGGCTCTGATGTCATGTCAAATGTATGAACGTCTGGCCCAAAGCTTAATGTATTTCAGCCATCCTACATTCTCAGCTTTGCTGGGGCTGCAGATCCTCTGCTTAACAGAAAACAGTCATGGACCAGATGAAAGCAATCTTCCCGGACGGCACTTTCCTTGTCTTTTCCCAATCTCGAGAAAAAGTCCGCACCTCTCACCTTCACAGCTCCAGCAGAACCAGGGGAACCGGGCCATCTACTCGGACCTCACAGGGAATGATGCCCATTCCCTGAATTCTTCACTGGACAAAGAGGCCTCCCTCTTTCTGCCACATGCTGTGCAAACACAGGAAGTATGCAACAGCCAGGGGTGTGGGGAGCAGAGGCTGTTAAATGTGTTGGAGTTGCTGGGGGTCAGACACCCTGGACATTTGACGAATTAAAGCTGAGCTCTTACTCGGTGGCAGGAAACGTGCTATGTGCTGGATTTACGGCTGTGAGCGAGACACCAAGTACCATCCCTTGTGGGGTCTTAAAGTTTTCTCAGGAAGAGGCAGCTCATGGCAAACATAGCAAGGAGGGGTGCACGCTGCCAAGGAGAAGGGCAGAGTGTGAGAGAATACAAAACACAGGGCTGTATGGGGATGGATGGATGCAGCTTGGCAGGTTGTTAGAAGCTGCCCTAGAAAGTGAGATTTAGTCACACTCTGAAGGGTGATTAGGAGGGAGCTTGGTAAAGAAGCGTGCAGGAGAGCTTCATAGGCTGAGCTAGTAAACCATGGGACCGAGGGGAGCGGGTGGAAGCTTGCTGGATTCCAGGAACTAAGAGAAGTGCTGGGTGGCCGGTGCGCCAAGGCAGTGGGCAAAATGCCAGAGCATGTGTTGGCCTGAGTGTCATGTACAGGATCTTCAAGACTATCCTGCAAGGCAGGGGGGCCTCCAAGGTTTACAAAAGGGGTGAGAAGGTTAGATTTATCTTCCAGAAGATTATTTTGGCCAAATGGAGAATGGAATAGGGCCAGGCACGATCAGACCAGATTTAAACAAAAAGCTTTACAGCCGTGTCCATGGCAGCACTATTCACAACTGCCCAAAGGTAGGAAGAACCCACATGTCCGTCAACTGATGAACAGAGAGACGAAATGGGACAGTCACCCACACAACAGAACATTACTCAGACGTCGAAACGGAGTGGCGTGGGGGTACATGCTGCGATGCGGATGAAGGTCAGAATTGCTACGCTCTGTGAGAGGAGACAGACACAAATAGGCCACAGACGGTGGCGACTCCACCTGCAGGAGATATTCAGAATGGGCAAATCCATGGAGACAGTTGCCGCGGGCAGGGAGAGGGAGGGTTGCAGAGCATCTCCGCAGGTGGGTTTTCCACACTCAACAAGTGCCAAAGTGAAAGTGAAGTCGCTCAGTCGTGTCCGCCTCTTTGCGACCCCGTGGACTGTAACCCACCAGGTTTCTCCGTCCTTGGGATTTTCCAGGCAAGAATACTAGAGTGGGTTGCCATTTCCTCCTCCAGGAGATCTTCCCAACCCAGGGAATGAACTCGAGTCTCCCATATTGTAGGCAGATGCTTTACCGTCTGAGCCACCAGGAAAGTCCCTTAACAAATGCAGTGATAGAAAATTCTGGAGCCAGAAATGGTGATGGCTGTACAACATTGTGAATATAGAAATACAACTAAACTCCATACTTCTCCACCTACGGGACCAGTTTTCCCTGGGGCTGCACCAACAATGCTTCAGGCACACTGACTCTCCATCCCCCAGTCCAGGCCTGTCCGCTCATTGGGGGCAGAAATGGGGACACGGAACGGATCTCCTCTTTCCTTGCCTGACATCACCCCCACGTGTGGACATTCTCGTTAGTCACGTTGAGAGCACTCTTAGCATCACAGCATCCCAATGAACTCAGTGCCCCGGTGTTTACAGGACATGCTCCCTTCTATCACTGCATATCTTCTCCACTCAGCACTCCTTAAAGGAGACGTTGTTAACTGCATCTTACAGATCAGCAAATTGGGTTCAGAGAGGTTAATTAACTTGTTTAAAAATCCCACTGTGAGCAAATATCAGAACGAAAATTGGACTGCAATCTTTGGCCTCCAAGCCCAATGCTCTTCCCACGATATTACCACTTCCATTCTAGAAAAGCAGTCCTCCACATTTCCATCTCACCTGCACCCCAATAAAGTGAAAATTTTGTCTCCCTCACACAGCAAGATGAAGTGGCCCCAATTATTCACAAAAAGCAGCACTTTTGCCTGACTACACAGCATTCAGCATTAAAGCAGCCTACACATTCCATTGGGTTCTTAATTGGAAAACACTGCAAATATTTTCCAATTATTTTCTTTGTAAGGTCTCCAAGCTAGAGGCAAATCTCCCTAGGTTCATTGTAAGGCATTGTGTGTGTGCACGCACGTGGGTGAGTGTGTGTGTTCTGATGCTCTTAATCCTGAAAAGATCTGTCCTATTCCTGAGCACACCACAGGCCTATGATAAATGCTTGCTGATATGAAAATAAAATTCACATAAATTCACTTACATTTTACAAATAACCCTTGTTTAGGTCATGTAATACTTTGGCAATAACTAACTATCCAAATTTGAATCCAGAATGAATCAATAGGGACTTCCCTGGTGGTCCAGTGGTTAAGACTCTACGCTTCCACTGCAGGGGGCCCAGGTTTGATCCCTGGTCAGGGAACTAAGATCCCGTATGCCACGTGAGACAGCCTAAAATAATAATAATAATTTGTGAGTGCTAAGTCGTTTCAGTCATGTCCACCCGTATGCCACGTGAGACAGCCTAAAATAATAATAATAATTTGTGAGTGCTAAGTCGTTTCAGTCATGTCCAACTCTGTGTGACCCTATGGACTGTAGCCCGCCAGGATCCTCTGTCCATGGGATTCTCCAGGTAAGAAAACTAGGGTGGGTTTCCATGCCTTCTCCCAGGGGATCTTCAGGACCCAGGGTTTCCTGGGTTTTCAACATTGGCGGGCAGTTTCTTTGCCACTAGCTGCACTTTGGAAGCCATAATAATACTAATAAATAGACATGAATTCTAAAAAAAAGAAAACTAAAATGAATGAATATCTGTAAGCTTACCACCAACCTCAGAAAAGGTTCTTATTTACCTAGGGAAATTACTGGTCTCCACCCTAGACAAGGCTCAGTTCATCTCAGAGTGCCATACAGGACACGGCTGCATGCGGTACTAAAATCAGTGAAAGTGAAAGTTTTCAGTCATGTCCAACTCTTTGCCATCCCATGGACTATACAGTCCATGGAATTCTCCAGGCCAGAAAACTGGAGTGGGTAGCCGTTCCCTTTTCCAGGCGGTCTTTCCAACTCAGGGATCGAACACAGGTCTCCCACTTTGCAGGCGGATTCTTTACCAGCTAAGCCAAAAGGGAAGCCCAAGAATACTGGAATGCATAGCCTATTCCTCCTCCAGCAGATCTTCCTGACCCAGAAATCAAACCTGGGTCTCCTGCACTGCAGGCGGATTCTTTACCACCTGAGCTATGAGATCAAGCTGGACTGAGTTTTCTAATTTTACATAAATGGCTCCTGTCCTAGCTTCAAAAATGATGAAGGGGGAAGTGAGTGCTTCCAGGAGCAGGGGGTGCAAAGCCATTTGCCCCTTTGACCTCAACACCCTGTCTCTGGGAACTTGGCTCTTGGGGACCAGCTACAGGGATGATGCTGAAGCATCAAGGACAGACTGATCACCGGAGCAGCTGGACACGACTACTTGCTCAGAGTTATTACAAAAAGGGTCACAGTCAGAGAGGAGGAAAAAGCAACATAAACATGTAATTAAAAGAAAGATTTAAGGAAACCACAAAAATACCAAAGCTAAGTGAGCAGAAATGTATTGGGTTGCAAAGAAACTCCATGAAGTTCACACGTGCTAGTGATCTTGCCATGCATTCAGGGGGTCTTTCATTTCAAGAGCTGCACTGGCCATTTTGGAAAGAGGAGCCAATGGGCATCATTGGGGGTTTCCACTCAGCTCCACCAACAGGGAACTACAAGCATGGTTGCATTTGCCCTGAGCAAGTCATACTGGTTCTGTGATTCCATCTTCTCACCTACACAGAGGGTATAAGTGTTGCATAAGATTTTTGTAAGGATTAAGGAAGAAGAAACCTGTGAAAGTGCTTAGAATATTAACTGACTATAAATGTGAACAGACCAAAGTTCAAACCGAAGTGTTAGTCCCTCAGTCGTGTCCGACTCTTTGTGACCCCGTGGACTGTAGCCCATCAGGATCCTCTGTCCCTGGGATTCTCCAGGCAAGAATACTTGAGTGGGTAGTCATTCCTTCTCCAGGAAATCTTCAAGACCCAGGGATCAAACCTGGGTCTCTTGCATTACAGGTAGATTCTTTACCGTCTGAACCACCATGGAAGCCTTGGTGTGTATGGATAAAAGTGTGAGTGAAATGAAGTCAATCAGTTGTGTCCGAGTCTTTGCAACCCCATGGACTGTAGCCTACCATGCTCCTCTGTCGATGGGATTTTCCAGGCAAGAGTACTGGAGTGGGTTGCCATTTCCTTCTCCAGAGGATCTTCCCAACCCAGGGATTGAACCTGGGTCTCCCACATTGTAGGTAGATGCTTTACCATCCGAGTCACCAGGGAAGCGCTTGGCTATAAGAAGTATTTTGATTTAATTAAATAATATTAATTAACATTTTGACACTTTTCTATGTACCCAGGTTGTACAAAGAAAGAGCTTTTAACTAGTTCATCCTTCACAAAATAACTTTATGAGGAAAGAATGATTATTATGCCTCTTTTGGAAGAGGAAACTGACTTGCAGAGAATATCAGTAACTCACTGACTAAAGAGTCCTAAGCATGCAGCCTCAAGAGTCAGTGGGGTTTAATCCATGTTAGCTCAGTCATATCCGACTCTTTGCAACCCCATGGATGTTAGCCTACCAGCCTCCACGATCCATGGGATTTTCCAGGCAAGAATACTGGAGTGGGCTGCCATTTCCTTCTCCAGGGGATCTTCCCAACCCAGGGACCGAACCCAGGTCTCCTGCATTGCAGGCAGATGTTTTACCATCTGAGCCACTAGGGAAGCCCTAGTAACCACACAGTAATATAAATAATAAGGAAAAGGAGGAGGAGAAGCAGAGGGAAGCTTCACATATCGTCTCATTTGATCCCCATGAAAACCCTATGAGGTAGGTATTGTCAAAGCCCCATTTCACAGATGAGAACATTGAGGAGTAAAAGAAGATGGGGTCTTTAGATACCACAAACAGTTTACCAGGCCTGTTTGAAAAGCAGCACAGGCAAGTGAACAGGAAAGTGGACTTTAGAGCCAGACTTCCTGGGTTCAAATCCCAACTCTGACACTTCCTTGCTGCGTGACCTCAAGCAAAGCCACTTCACCGTCCTGTGCCTGTTTGCCCATCTGAATAATAAGGACAACAATAGCACCAACGTCACACGTGGTCGTGAGGATTAAACATGTGAATATGTGCTAAGTGCCTGCTCCTTCAAGTGTGATCTGCCCACCATCACTACTGCCCTTTCAGTGACACCTGAGAGCTTGTTAGAATTCTGGGGGCACCTTAGACCCCAGATTGGAGCCTAATCCTAGGAAATTTTTCTGCACACTGAGGCGAGCTCGGAGTGGTGCACAGGCTTCCCAGGTGGAGCTAGTGGTAAAGAACCCACCTGCCAAAGCAGGAGATGTAAGAGATATGGGTTGATCCTTGAGTCCAGAAGATCCCCTGGAGGAGGGCGTGGCAACCCACTCCCATCCTTGCCTGGAGAATCCCATGGACAGAGGAGCCTGGTTGGCTATGCCCCACAGGGCCACAAAGAGTTGGACACGATTGAAGGACTTAGCACACACACGCACAGAGTGATGCATGTTGGGGCAATGTCAGCTGATGTCTTTATTCTCATTGGAGCTGATGACATGGAACATGAGTGAGGCGGGAGGGGCCAGGGCAACAAGCCTGGTGAAGTAAGTGGGGGTAAATTGTGACGGGCCCCACCCCGGGAACTTGGGTGCCATCAGAATGGTCCCAGAGACACAGATGGAGCTCTGGAGGGCTGGGAGTGAAGCCATGGTCAAGATCACATTTCAAGGTTCTTTTACAAATGAAGACTCCAAACTAATGATCAAGCATCACACGAGCAACTGTTGCTAGATTCTCTGCAAACCAAACTTGTGTGATTATCTGGATCCTCTGGAGGTCCTTGGGTCTCCCCCGGCACTGGGGAACACAGACTTGCTCAGGCCTCGGACTTTGCTGGCTCACCAAGGGGCCACCGAACAAGTGGAAGTGTCTCCTTTTTAGTCTTCCCTGTGGATGGGTCGGGACCTACAATTACGCAAATTGTTAAATTGTGTTATAACTGGGAAACAGAGTGCGAAAGTGGAGACTCCTTACTGGAAAATCAATTACTTTCTAAATAGAAAAAAATTACTAGGCCCATCCCAGGAAAGCCTGGCCCCTAAGATTCAGAACTTATTCCAAAAAAATATCTGTGAGATTGTAATTCAATAATTGGTGTGTGTACATGGGGAAAACAGAGTATGATAACTACTAGGAAGAAAGGCCAAAAGTCTGGGGGTTTTTGTTTGTTTTTATTTATTTTTTTTAAAACATACCTGGACTGTTTTTACTAAGAACTAAAATTGGCAGGGGTGGTTCTCAAACTTGAGTGTGCATCAAAATCTTCTGGTAACTTTCCTGACTCTCAAAGTTCCTGATTGCATGGATCTGGGTGGTACTCCATAACAGGCACCACAAATGGAATGGCTTTCAGCAACAGAATTTATTCATCCCTCAGATGCCAGAAACCCGACTTCAAGGGATTGCAGAGCTGAGGTGCCCCAGAGAAGCTGCTGCATGCCTCTCCCCCAGCTTCTGGGCTTCGCCAATACCTCTGGTGTTCTGTGTCTTGACGATACCCGCACCCAATCTGTGTCTTCAAGTTCACGTGGCATTCATCCTGTCTGCGTTTCTGTGTCTAAACGTCCCCTTTCTATAAGGACACCAGCCATGTTGGATTCACCCAATTCACTGATCATCCAGGATGACCTCTTCTTAGCCAATTACACTTGCCAGGACCCTATTTCCAGAGAAGGTCACATTCTGGGACTTAGGGCCCCAACATATACATTTTAAAGAGACACAGTTCAACCCACTTCTTGTTCAGTTGCTAAGTCATGTCAGACTCTTTGCAACACCATGGACTGCAGCATGCCAGGCTTCCCTATCCTTCCTTCCTTCACTATCTCCCAGAGCTTGCTCAAACTCACGTCCATTGAGTCAGTCACGCCATCCAACCATCTCATCCTCTGTTGTCCCCTTCTCCCATAAGAACTACTTTAGCCTGTACATAACTCACAGCCCCCAATTTCGAATGAATCCAGATCACTGTAACAAAGAATGACCCATTGCGCATAACTTCCTTTCTTCTCTCTCTATTCAGCTTCCTCTAAATACATATTTCTCTGCCATTGTGCCTTCCCCCCTGGACTCCTGCAAGTTCTCTGGGAATAAAGCCCTGGGCCTCATCAGCAGGACTTTTTGGAGCAGAAGTCCATCAATGCCCATCTTTGTGAAGCCGGCTTTCACCAGCTCAGTGGTGCTTTGTCACTCGGAGCCCTCGGCCCTCCCAGGACCCCAGTGATCTGCAAAGAGCAACCGCCTCGCTGATGCCTCTGTAAAGCTGGAAATCTGCGGTTACCATGGTTAATATTTCTGACTTGATTGGCACCACCAGTAATTGAACTGCAGCCTCTCAAGTGCAACGCGCTCTATTCATTAGCTCCTATTGTGTTGGACCATTGCATCAAACCACATTATTTTTTCTGCTTACAAAATAAATAAAAAGAAAAATGAAAAAAAGAAAGGAAAGGAAAGGAAAGAAGAAAAGGCAGTCACGAATACAGTGCTGCGTTGCCATATGAGACGTTGCAGTTTTGCTTCGAGGGTGAAATCACTCTAGACGGAATTTCATGTTGTACCAGCTCTGGCCCCGTCAAGAATGGTGAGATGTAAAGTGAGAAATCTTAATTTTGGTGGCACAGTCACAGAGACTCAGAGCTAGGAGTCGGAACTAGCCGAGTCCCAGTGTTTGTGCCACGGAGGCAACTGCTCGCTTGTTTACCATCCTGTCAGCGTATAGAACCGTCTCTGAATCCGTGTCTCCCGCACATCTATTTATACCCTGCCCCCATCCCCAAGATTCCAGAGAGCTTCTGTGAGCTTGCAGGAGTTCTTCCTTAAGGAATTAATGAAAAGTGCATGAATTTGTAACGTTCTTGGATGTATTATCTCAGGTTTCTATTTTAATAATCAAGGCTGTGTTTTGTTTGTTTTAAAGTTGGAGACACTTCGGTTTTCTCATTGGCATTCCATGCTTTCCTTCTTTCCTTTTTTGCTCATTTACTTCACTACAGTTCCTGGAGCTATACTAACATCAGGCTGTGGGTGTGCCGGTGCTTGGTGGCTGAGTCACGTCCCACTCTTTGTGACCCCATGCACTGTAGCCTGCCAGGCTCCTCTGTGCATGGGATTCTCCAGGTAAGAATACTGGAGTGGGTTGCCATTCCCTCCTCCAGGGGATCTTCCCAACCCAAGGATCGAACCTGCGTCTCCTGCACTGGTAGAAGCATTCTTTACTGCTGAGACACCAGGAAGCCCTTGAGAGAGAATTTACAACACTAAAATTATATCCCCTCCTCTGCAAAAAAAAAAAAAAAGAAAAGAAAGAAAGAAAAAAACTTTAAAAACTCTTTTTAAAGATTTTTTTAATATGGACTATTTTTTTAAAGTCTTTATTGAATTTGTTACATTATTGCTTCTGTTTTTATGCTGCTTTTTTTGGTCTTTGGCCTCTGGGATCCTAGTTCCCCAACCAGGAATCAAACGCACACACACCACCACCCGCCCCCCTCCCCCGCATTGAAAGGCAAAGTCTTAACCACTGGACCACCAGGGAAGCCCCGAGAGTTGATAGACTTAGCATCAATCACAGCCACCAGTTTGGCTTGTCCAGTGCCAGGTTAAAACCAGAGCTGATGCCAGGAGACCTCCCTGCATTCTCTGTTTGCCTCAGGCTCCACTGCTCCCTGTTGCCTGACAGCTTCTTGGGCTGCTTCTCAGCTGCTCCTCCTGAAGGCAGGGAATTTTAACCCACCTGCCTGGCCCTTCAGTCAGCTGAACACCAGCGCCCTCCCTCGTCAGCCACGCTACACTTGCTTGATTCCTTTCCACTGATCTCCAACGCTGCTGTTTCCTTCTCACAACCTCTGACACAAAAGCATGTTTCCAGGCTTCCTCTTACAAGGGAGGCTTTTGTTCCTGCCTCCATCCATCTAGACACGATCGCTTGGCCATCCCAACCAAGTCTCTTGCCCCTCTCTCGAACCCCTCTCTGTCATCTGGTCCACACCAGTTTGCCCAATTCAGCACCCCATAGCCTGGGACAGGCTGAGTCAATCTAAGGCTACAGAAAACTTCTGGTGGCCAGGCTGCCTCTGATCTCCTGGTATATGTTGCTGTTCTTCAGTCACGCAGTCATACCGACTTCTTTGCAACCCCACGGACTGCAGCGCTCCAGGCCTCCCTACCCCTTGTCACCTCCTGGAGTTTGTCTAAGTCCAAGTTCAGTGCACTGCATGCTGTCCAGCCATCTCATCCTCTGTCACCCTCTTCCTCATATACCCTCCATCTTCCCCAACATCATGGACTTTTCCAATGAGTCAGCTGTTCACAGCAGATGACCAAAACCCTGGTGCTTCAATATGTTAAATAACACTAAGTAGGAAGTCATCATGTGCTCAGTAAATGCTTTAAAATGATTGATCTGCATGATGAAGACTATAGATGGGACATAATCTGTTCTATAAACCACTTCCCACCATTAAATGCAGCTGTCCCTCTCCTTGGCTACCTGGGACTCAGGGCTCTGTCGTGCTCAAAGTCCAAGGATGCTTGTTGAGTCTTCCCCAAGGACCTTTCCGAGCAAGTGTTGGGAAATGGGTTACTGACTCTCCAGGCCCTCCCAGCCAGCAGCATCTGTTGCACCCCATCAGAGTGATGCTTCCAAGCGCGGCTCACACTCCAGCCCCAGCTCTCACCCCAGCAGGCTCCATCCTGCTGCCAGACATGCTGTATCCTGGCCCTGCCTTCACCTGACCTCGACGCCCCCTTTCTCCTCTCTGGACACCCCTGCCTGACTCCTGTTACAAGACTCTGCCCGGTTGCCACGTCTCTGAGAAGCTTTCCCTCAAGCTCCCTCACCCCAGATGACCATCACTGCCTCTGTGTGCCCCCCTCCCCTAGCCCCTTAGACGTGTTTCTGGCGGGCACCCCCTCTATACAGTCAGGATAAGATTCATCACTTTGCCCTCCTCCTAAGAATCCCTCACATGTCACACCCACTTATCCTTTTCCTTTGAATTCTGAATCACAAACACCCAACTGAGTCTTCAGTGGGAAGCTGGGGATGGATATGAGAGCACTGGGGTTCCAGAATATCCCCTGAATCCCCCTGACATAAGCAGTCACCTATTTAAAGTTGCTGAGCCCAAGATCTAAAAATATGAGATGTCCACAAAATGCTGATTGTAGGGGATATGAACGCTATCCTGATGACTTTTTAAGGATTCTAAATAATCATAAAATATTCCTTTCCAGTGAAGTCGCTCAGTCATGTCCGACTCTTTTCACCCCATGGACTGTAGCCCATCAGCCGCCTCCATCCATGGGATTTTCTAGGCAAGAGTACTGGAGTGGGTTGACATTTCCTTCTCCAGAGGATCTTCCTGACCCAGGGATTGAACCCGGGTCCCCCACACTGCAGGCTGATGCTTTACCATCTGAGCCACCAAGAAAGTCCATTTCTTCCCAGGTAGACATTTAATGAATTTCCATTTTACTCAAAGTTAGAATTTAAAGCAATGTTCAGTTTGCAGTGAAGACTATAAATCACAATTTGTACTGCATTCTACAGTGAATTATTCTTTAATAAGCTACTTCTTTGCTCACATTTGCACTCTGGGAAAGGAAATGAGGCTTGATAGACGGGGGTGGAGGGCTGGCTTGGGGGCCAGACTCTGGCAAGGCGTGTCCCTACCCTTTCCACACTTGACCTTGCCATCATTCTGTAGGGCTGCGTGTCACTGGGAAGTCACTCGGGACCTTGCAATCTGGAGGCTGGGCTCGCTCCCGAACCTTTCTGCAGACATTTCTGGGGCTCTGCGTTTGCCATGTGCTCGGTGAGCAGCCTGGGAGCAGCAAACACGCTGAGAAAACTTCAGCGGCTGGTCTTTTCTATTTAAGGGAATCTCAAAGCACACGCCATAAATTATCCTCTCCTCGGTTTCTTACTCACATGAGGAGTCCTGAGCCAACCCTGGCCATAGCCGGTGGCAGCGCCGGTACACAGACGGGGGCAGGACGGCCACCCGCCCAGCGTGGGGCTTGCCGACGTTCTGCAACCTCCTCCACCTGTGTGGTGCATGGCACATGGATCTCAAATGCTTTTGAAAAAAGAAAAGCATATTTAGAGTTTCCAGGATATCAAATTTTGCATTTTTGTCCAATCTCCCCAGGTCCAGTTCTCTACAAACAGCCATTTACCTTTATTCTTCACATCTCTGCCTCTGGACAAGCGCCCACAAACAGTGCTAGAGGATTTTATTATTTGGGGGGAAAAAAAAAGAATGCAAACAATTTTTAAGCAAACAGAGAATTCATCTAGCTCCAACATCTGCTCCCCGGAGTGCTCCCCGGAGTGCTTGGGGTTAATATCTTATGAAGCCACAAAACAGGCACCCCCAGGGTGTGCTGACCCTTCCAGATCTCCCCCAGCCAGGAAAGACCCTTCCAGAACCCCATGGTGCGCGGGATCCCACAGAGTTCTTTTCCTGACCTTCGGCTTTCTTTCCCCTTGGCCAAAGCTCCCCCCCACACAAATAGCTGCATCTTAAGAATAGAACAAAATTCTTGTCCTCAGCTTGACACACTGAACTACTGGCAGGGATGTATTCTCGGGGCAGCTTTTTAAAGTCTGTCTGCAAACAGCACCAAGATTAAAGGCGGCTCCGGAGTGGGGATGAAGTGGCACTGCAGCCCGAGAGGACCACAGCCTGGGCTGCTCACACGTCAGGAGGTCTAGACAGAGGCCCTTCTAATTCTGGAAGCACAGGCAATCGGCTAAGCCAGCGAACGGGAAGATGGCAGCCCCATCTATTGTGGACACAATTGAGTAAGTGAGATATATTTATGAATTCAAGACTGCTTAGTCATTCAGTAAAATCAGAATTAAAAAATCCCAGCCAGAAATAGCCCTATAATTCCTCCTTTTAAGTTACGGGGTTTTATGTAACGTATACGAATGAAATCTGTCTTATAAAGCAAGAAGAGACTCTATGCATTTAATTAGCAAATGACAGCACTGGATCGTGGAACAGACACAGAGAGGCGGGGGACTACTTTTGGAGGTCGGTGTCCCGAGGTGCCTCACGCGTGATCCTGTTGCTGACTTCGTTAGAATTTAGGGATACTTCTGTCTTGGCCTGACATCGTTTCCAGATGCATCCTGGGTGTGATTTAAAAATGGTTAAGGAGAACGACTTTCCTGCCCACACTTGCGCTCATGTGACAGTACATATGTTAACTCTTCCCAGTTTTAGATGAGAGTAGGTGAACTTGTACTTACTGCTGGCCAGAGTTTGTGGATTTTTTAGCAATTGATCTAAGAATTATCTTCTTAGAGTTGCACAATACTTCTGCAGGTACGAAGAGTACCAGTCTATGATTTTACACCCAAAGAGAATTTTTACCTTAAAAAAAAAATCATCATTGTGAATATACAATGGAATATTATGCAGCCAATAAAATGAAGTTTATAGAAGGAGGTATGTCAATTTATATTTTAAATGCTAAGAAAAAATTGTATATATACAGCAATAGGAAAATGCAAAATATTCTATAAATATACACACTTGAGATTATTTTATATATAAAGAACTGTATAATTTTTATGTGAAATTATATGTGTATATTTCTAACTAACTATACATATAAACAGTGACAATATCTACTAGGAAAATCAGGGTTACTTTTGCTTTTAAATATGTTTAAAAGTAAATTTATATGTATAAAAATATGTTCTTATAGTTTCTGAATTTTTATAAGGATATCCTATTTTTTAACAACAAAAAAATCACATTTCAAATAAAATATATTTATCTCTGCTATCTCATTTTCAATAAGGAAACAAAGCAAAATTGCCCGGTCCTCTAATCCTGAGGACTTTTTTTTTTCCTAAATAACAATCCACAGGGAACAGAAGGGAGAGCTATTTCCCAAGAAGCTTGTGAAATGCTTTCCTCCCCATGACTTATGACTTTTAAAATTACACTACAAAATATAGTGCCTGGAGGCAGGGACAATGGAAGCTTCCCATGGCCATTAAAATGTTCCTTCTCCACATTCTACTATATTTTAGCATATTAAAAGCACCTACTATAAATTAATTGATGTTGAAAAGTGAAGGCTCAGCAAATTCAACATAAAACCGATACTGATAGGTGCCTCTCAGGAGCTCTGCACCTGGGAAAGTGAAGGTGTAAATATGCAGAAGTGGGCACCCACGTCTAAGGGCCTGTTTGCTATAATACACCATTTTTGCTCTTGATTTTTTTTAATCAAATTGATGCTGGAGAAAACTCTTAAGAGTCCCTTGGACAGTAAAGAGATCAAACCAGTCAACCGTAAAGGGAATCAACCCTGACCATTCATTGGAAGGACTGATGCTGAAGCTCTGATACTTTGGCCACCTGACACAAAGAGCCATCTCATTGGAAAAGACCCTGATGCTGGCAAAGATTGAAGGCAAAAGGAGAAGGGGATGACAGAGGATGAAATGGTTAGATAGCATCACTAACTGAATAGACATGAGTTTGAGCAAATTCCAGGAGACTGTGGAGGACAGAAGAGCCTGGCATGCTGCAATCCATGCGGTCATAGAGAGGTGGACTTGACAAGGACTGACCAGCAACATTTCTTTACTTTAGAAGGTAGATATTCCCTAAGGATCTAAACAAATTAACTAGTTGCATCAAATGTATACATCTTGGCTTAACAACCCCAGCTCCTCTTGCTTGTTTTCCCTGGTTTCCGGATAACAGCCTCAAATCTTTGACCTGTGTGTGTTCTTTCGTTTTGCTTTTCGTTCTTGGGAAAGTGTCCCAGATGCAAAGTGCAGCATACCCCAACCTGAAGAATCTGACCCACTATCCCCTTGGTCCCCAGTTGTGACGGCTCAGGTTGCCACTCTGGCCTCTTCTCGCTGCATCTGTTGTAATTCACCGTCAACCGGAAGGAAGGAAATTGGGACAGGTAGAAGGAACAATGAACACACGATGCAATTTTCACAATACACCAACAGTAATATTGTAACATACAGCTCAACAGTGGAATTCACTGGTTCTGAACGTTCAAGTACAGTGGAGAACAAGACCTGTACTTAGTGAAAAGTGAAGTGAAAGTGAAAGTCAGTCAGTCGTGTCCGACTCTTTGCAACCCCATGGATTGATTATACAATCCATAGAATTCTCTAGGCCAGAATACTGGAGTGGGTAGCTGTTCCCTTCTCCAGGGGATCTTCCCAACCCAGGGATCGAACCCAGGTCTCCTGCATTACAGTAGATGCTTTACCAGCTGAGCCACAAGGAAAGCCTAAGAATACTGGAGTGGATAGCCTATCCCATCTCCAGGGGATCTTCTCAACACAGGAATCGAACCAGGGTCTCTTGCATTGCAGGCGGAGTCTTTACCAACTGAGCTATCAGGCAAACCCCTGATCTGTACTTAAAGAGCTGGCAAGTAGTCAACTTAGTGCACCCATGACCTTGAGCAACCTGGGTTCTCAATACTGATGTGTTGAATGAACAAGCAAATAGACGAACAAATGTGTGAATGAATGAGAGCAGATTGTATTTGAGAAAAATCCAGGGGATTTTTTTTCTCATACATTTTTTGACAAAGTACTTTATATATCTGCCAGGAAGTTTTTTTAAATTTTTTTAATTAAATGTCTTTTATTCCAAACCATGGGCCATAAAGAAACCTCAAATGGACCACTGAAAACCATATAGCCACAGAATATTGAAATCATTATATATAAAGTTTTCCCTCTTTTTAAAAGTATGTTACTTTCATTATAAAAAATAATACCCATCTGTGTAAAAATTATTGGAAATGTAAAAAGAGAAAGAAAAAAAATCATCTTTGGGTACTTTGGTCCTTTTTTCTTCTTTTATTTTAATTGCTGTATAATGTTGTGTTGGGCTTCCCAAGTGGCACTAGTGGTAAAGAATCTACCTGCCAGTTCAGGAGACACAAGAGATGCCAATTTCAATCCCTGGCAATCTACTCTAGTATTCTTGCCTGGAAAATTCCATGGGCAGAGGAGCCTAGCAGGCTATAGTCCATGGGGTTGTGAAGAGACAGGCATGACTGAGCACACACACAGAATATTGTGTTAGTTTCTACTGTACAACAAAGTGAATCAGCTATACATATACATACATCCCTTCCTCTTGAGCCTGCCTACCATGGTCAGTTCAGTTCAGTTTAGTTCAGTCGCTCAGTCGTGTCCGACTCTTTGCAACCCCATGAATCGCAGCACACCAGGCCTCCCTGTCCATCACCAACTCCCAGAGTTCACTCAGACTCACATCCATTGAGTCAGTGATGCCATCCAGCCATCTCATCCTCTGTTGTCCCCTTCTCCTCCTGCACCCAATCCCTCCCAGCATCAGGGTCTTTTCCAATGAGTCAACTCTTCGCATCAGGTGACCAAAGTACTGGAGTTTCAGCATTAGCATCATTGCTTCCAAGGAAATCCACAGCTGGGTAATGTTTTTGCTTTAGCTCCATCCCTTCATTCTTTCTGGACTTATTTCTCCACTGATCTCCAGTAGTGTGTTGAGTACCTACTGGCCTGGTACTTTCCTTTTAAAATCACACTGGGCTCACCACTGTATACAATTCTGTAATTACTTCGCCTTCAATTTAACATTATATCTTTAAACCCAGTGACATTCAATGTTCTTCAAGGACACAAGTTACAATGTATTTAACTATTCTCCTGCTGGGCTTCCCTGGTGGCTCAGATGGTAAAACATCTGCCGGCAAAGAAAGAGACTCATGTTCCATCCCTTGATTGGGAAGATTCCCTGGAGAAGGAAATGGCAACTCACTCCAGTGTTCTTATCTGGGGTATTCTATGGACAAAGGAGCCTGGCGGGATTCTCCTAAGCCTTGGATGGCTCTCCTAGTCTTGGATAGCTCTCCTAGTCTTGGATAGGTGTTCACCAATCTTTGGAGAAAATAAATAACATTGCAATAAGTGATCATAGAAATTTTATATTATACTATTAAACTAATATCACAACATATAAGTGAACATAATTTAATTTGAATTTAGTCTAGTTGATTTGGGATGTTCAGCAAGAATATCATAAACCCTGGTTCCAACCATTCCTTTTTTTATGGAAGGTACAGAGCAAAGAACGAAGGACTTCCCCAGTGGTCCAGTTGGTAAAGAACTTGACTGCCAGCCTAGGAGTCATAAGAGATGCAGGTTCTACCCCTGGGTGGGAAAGATCCCTGGAAGAAGGTAATGGAAACCTGCTCCAATATTCTTGCCCAGAAAGTTCCATGGACAGAGGAGCCTGGTGGGCTGCAGCCCATTGGGTCCTGAAGAGTTGGACACTACTAAGTGACTGAGTGCATACCCACAGTTCAAAGAATGAACCAACCCCATGATAGTTCACCAGGGGCTTTGCTCAGATTCATTTTAATACATTAATTAAGGTATTAAAAATTCAATCTGACTCTTGTAGCACTGAGCTCATACTTTTCCTTCTTGCTCAAGAGACTTTAATAAATATTTTTTCAAAAAGTGTAATGGAAACTAAGTAATGAAATGAACAGCATTGCCCTAGTTTGCTAGTCTGCTGCTAAGTCGCTTCAGTCCTTTCCGACTCTGTGCAACCCCATAGATCGCAGCCCACTAGGCTCCCCCGTCCCTGGGATTCTCCAGGCAAGAATACTGGAGTGGGTTGCCATTTCCTTCTCCAATGCATGAAAGTGAAAAGTGAAAGTGAAGTCGCTCAGTCATGCCCAACTCTTAGCGACCCCATGGACTGCAGCCTACCAGGCTCCTCCATCCATGGGATTTTCCAGGCAAGAGTACTGGAGTGGGTTGCCATCACCTTCTCCAGTTTGCTAGTCTAACAGCATAATAAAAAGAAACAACTTATAATATATTCATCACATAATGGAAGTGTGTACAGTTCCTCTTGATCTCTTTAGTTAGATCTATTCCTTTACAAACCATATAATACCAATCAAGGTAGATTATGCTGCCATATATTAGTAAAAAAGAAAAACAGATGATTGTGCTTCAATTTAAAAAAGAAACAGATATAAAAGAAAAAGAACAAGACCAAAATAAGAGTGGATGACAAAGGCAAGTTTAGTTCCTCTCCAAGGTAGCTGTCCTCCTGGAGCTAGCTGAGAATACCAGAATATTTTGCTCTCTAGGCAGCCTCACACCAACATGTCCTTCTGCCATGGGGAGCAGAGAGGAGCAGGCTCAGAGCCATGCCCCAGTAATAAGAACTGATCTGTATCACCTCTTTCTGCAATCCCACCCTCAGCTTCTGGGAAGCAGAGTTCAATCTTCTGACCAGCTTTTGGGAGAACCAAACATCACTGAAAGCTTTTCATGCTTAATCCATGGACATTCTGGGACCTTGCAGGAATCAACATCACCTCTCAGTGTCTGTAAATTGTGAGATTTCCTTTTTCGTCTTGATACACAGGTCCTCTGCCTCAGTGTGCTCTCAGCTGTGTGTGTGCATGTGTGCGTGTGTGTGTGTGTGTGTGTGTGTGTTTGCGCTTAGTCACCCAGTCTGGTCTGACTCTGTTGACCCAATGGATGGTAGCTCAACAGGCTCCCCTGTCCATGGGATTCTCTAGGCAAGAATACTGGATTGAACCCGAGTTTCCTGTGTCTCCTGCATTGCAGGAGGATTTTATACCCACTGAGCCATCAGGGAAACCAAGCTCTCAGCTACACAGCTGCTCAAATACTCCCAAATGTGGCCCAGATCAGGCTTTACAGTATTATAGCATGAACCCTGATTAATAAGTTAATAAATCAAGTCCTAGAGACAGGGAGCTTGTTGATCAGTTAAGTTCTATGATATCTTGGTTGTGTGGCAGTGGGTGTCTAGGAGGAGGTACCATAGTATGAGAGGATCCAAATCTCAGCCCTGCGTCATAGTCAGGTGATGGACGTGGAAAGTGTGCTCCTTTACTAGGTAGACGTGGAGCCAAGGTCATCTTACATCACAAAACGGAGATAACTATTGACTCCCTGAATACTCACTGAAAGGACTGATGCTAAAGCTGAAGCTCCAAGACTTTGGCCATCTGATGCCAAGAGCCCACTCATTGGAAAAGACCCTGATGCTGGGAAAGATTGAAGGCAGGTGGAGAAGAGGGTGACAGAGGATGAGATGGTTAGATGGCATCACCGACTCAATGGACATGAGTTTGAGCAGACTCCGGGAGATGGTAATGGACACAGGGAAGCCTGGTGTGCTGCAGCATGGGGTGATAAAGAGTTGGACATGACTAAGGGATTGAACGACAATGACTGGTTCACTCTCAAGAATCCCTCTTTGGCTATGATTCCCAATATTCTCTGTGGACCACATAGTTCCTCAAGGTGTGATAATAATATATAATATGCCTAATAACAATAATAATACTTACATGTAACATTCTTAAAGGCCAGGCACTGTTTCAAGTATATTACATGCATTATTCATTTACTCTTCACATCAACACTTGAGGTAAGTAATGCTGTTTGCCCCATTCTTTGGGTCATGCCAATGTCTTCCTGCCTTTGACCTCGCTTTGAAGACGTCTCAGTCTGCAGTGAAGTTTTAGCACTGCTTAGGAGGGCTAATTAATTCAGATCCTATCCACTAAAGAAACTTGAACCCCTGAAAGCTGACTCTCAGGTCTCCTGCCACTAACTGGAGTTCATGTCCTAGGAGGGCTAACTTGAACTTGAGCTTTCTTGGCAGACTTATGCACTGGAGCCTTCCTTTTCCAGGTGGGATCCGCCTTTGGTTTCACCTGAAAATTGAGGAGAACCACCTTCTCCCCTCTCTTGGAGCTGCTGGACTGTCATCTTGGATAGAAGGAACAGCACAAAAGACTGCCTCCCTAGGACAGGGTCTCAGGGCAGCCCGTGTCAATGGAGGGTGACCGTGAAAGTTCCCAGCTAATGGAGAATTCCAATAAGCCTCTCATTCGCTGGTTGACTTTCAACCTAAATTTTGCCAAATGCATTCTTTTCCTCATAGAAATGTGGAGCTATTGCCATCAGTAACAAATCAACTTTTGATGAAATATGCAGGATAGCTAGAAGCCAAGCAGTGTAATTGAATTCACAACTACTTGCCACAGGACTATAATTTAATGGAAGCATTATAATTTACTAAATACCATTACTATGGCATCAGAGCCTATTCATCAAAAACGGAAAAGCTGTCTGCAGCAATTTTTCTTCACTATTCATAGGGGCTTATTATTGGGTGCTTACCTCTAGAGTAGAATGCATGTTACCTTTTTAGTTTCCACATTAGAGTATACTAAAAATAAGTCAAATCTGAGTCCCTCCAGATTTAGGACCTCCACATCCAGCTGGTTCCTCCACTCGAAAGTCCAGTTTCTAAATGTCTCCTTTAGCACGTCACCTTCACCACGTAAATGGTAGCTCTAAAAGCGCTTCTATTTGTATAAACCAGTAGACAATAAGAGCTGGGCTTCCCTGGTGGCTCCACCGTAAGGAATCTGCCTGGAGACTCAGGGTTGATCCCTAGGTGGGGAAGATCCCCTGGCAAAGGGCATGGCAACCCACTCCAGTATTCTTGCCTGGAGCACCCCATGGACACAAGAGCCAGGCACGTTACAATCCTTGAAATCTCAAACAGTCAAACATGACTAAAGCAACTTAGCAGGCTTGCACGCAGACAATAAAAATAATATATTGAGGTGCAACCATGTACCAAGTGTATAGGGCTGGATGCATTATATACACATGGAGGGGGAAGCAGGAGTCAAGGGTTGGGTGTGTGTGTTCTAGACGGAACAATAGTCCTACAAGGAAGACCTAATCTCTGTTTCAGAAGTACTGAGTTCAGAGCCGTGCAAGGTCATCCAGTTACAGGGATGGTGGAGGTGAGCCTGGGGCCCAGCTGTCTCTGACATGGAACTGCCTGTTCCACCTTAGTCTACTCGGGCTGGCAGAGTGAAATGCCCCAACCTGGGGGACTTACAGCAGATGTCTTCCTGGCAGTTCTGCAGACAGCAGAGTCCAGGACCCAGGTGCTGGCAGATCGAGGGTCTGCCGAGGGCCCTCTTCTTGGCACCAGGTGGTTGCCTTCTTGCTGTTTCCTTGCCTGGTGGAGAGGAAGTTCTGGTGCTTCCCCTGTCCTCCTACCGGTACTAATCCCAACACAGTGCTCTAGCCCATGGCCTCACCTAAACACACTCAACCTCCTAATACCCTCACATTGCTCTTCCCAGGTGACTCAGTGAAAAAACGTGCCTGCCAAAGCAGGACACACAAGAGGCCTGGGTTTGATCCCTGGGTCAGGAAGATCCCCTGGAGGAGGGTATGGCAACCCCCTCCAGTATTCTTGTCTGGAGAATCCCATGCACAGAAGAGCCTGGTGGGCTACAGTCCATAGTGTCACAAAGAGTCGGACACGACTGAGCAACTACAGGACAACGGTAACACAATAGCCTCACATTAGGGGTCAGGGCTCCAACACACGAATTTTGGGGAAAACAGCCATTCAGTCCATAACAACCTGTTCCTGTGGGGCCTCCCCAACCCCAGGGTAGACAAATAGCTAGTGCTTCCCCGAAACACTGCACGAGAACCCACCCTAATGGGTGACTTCCGGCCTGCCTCCCTGATTGATGATGTACGTGGTGGAGATTCACGCAGAAAACTGACAACTAGCTGAGAGCAGCCGGGCATCTCATTGCTCTAACCGCCTGGAGAAGCACGAGCTTCTGCTTCCTCTGTTCCCAGGGAAGATGCTAAGGTTCCTCCAGGGGAGCCACTTACTATGAGGAGTAACTATTCTGAGTCAGTATCCCCATCTGTTAATATTTACATAGTGATGTACTCTTAAAACAGAACTGCCGAGATTTTGCATTTTAGAATTCATTTTAGAATTATGAGCATTCTAAGTACCTGCTCCTTGTTTTTGTTACCAGCTGAGCCTGACTTCCCCAGGAATCTTGCTTCCGAGGCCTGTTGAGAAGGATACTCTCCTCTTGCCCACGTTATTATCAAGCTTTCCCACAACTTGCTTCTGCTTCCTCTTCTGACAAGTCTCAGCCTTGAAAAAATGCAGGCCTCATGCTTGGGGGCAAAGGTAGCATAGTTTGAATAATGCTAATCTCAGAACAGTCAGAGCTCCACCAACATACTGGGTGTCCAAGGCAACGTGGGAAAACACATGTAACCCCAGGGTTCCTGGGCCACCTCCACTCGGTATGAAAAATGAGGTCAAAAAGAAAAAAACAGGGAGACTTTCGGGCTGCAAAATTTGTGTTGCTCCTCCTCCGTGAAGCAGGAATTATACCCCCTTGGAAAAATGTTCTCTGTTATTTCTGGAAGGCCTAAGAATGCCCTCTATGAGATTTGAAACAAATCCCATGGGCCATGGCCATTAGTTATCTTCATCTTCCTCTCTGGCACCAAGCAGCCTTGATGATAAAGCTACTGAGGCCCGTTCAGGAAACTGCCCTGGGGTCACCAGGTCCCACAGTCCCTCCCAGCCAAGGCCCAGGTGTCGGGTACAACATGAGAGCCTCAGAAGGGGGTGGTTTCAGAAATCCCTCAAATGCTGTGTCTGGATCCAGCATGTCCCCAGAAGAAGCAGTCATCACTCGCGCTATAGCCAGGAAGAAGTCCACATCTTCCATCCCATATTTTCTTCTCCAAACGCCATCCTCCCAACATTCACAGACACCCGCTTCTTGCCACCCAGTTCAAATCACTGATCTCAGCCGCACACCCCCAGAACACACACACTCACCCAGCCTACACTAGTGCCCTGGTTGTGTCCAACTCACAGAGCAGCCAGGATGCTTGTCTTTCAGAAACCTCCCCGCTGTGGGTCTGTTGGGCTTCTGCTGCAATTCCATCACGCACATCACTCGGCACCTGGCCTAGGGCTGCCCCCACTGCCTCTGCCAATAGGCTCTGGGCCAGCTGGCATCCCTGACATCCCACACCAGGGGTGGTAGGACAGCCATGTCCACCTCAAGCCCCACGTGATCAGAAAGCTTCCAGAGCCAGGCAGCCCCGACTTCAGTGTCTTCTTACTCCACAGATAGCTCAGGAAAACCCCACAGGGTGTAACACGGTAGCGTTTTCCATGCAGAAAACACAGCATCCTCACTTCTCTCCTGCCCAGCTTCTGCTCTTCCAAGATCACGTTAGAAGGTCTGGGTAGCATGCACGGGGTGGGGAGAAGGGGACCAGCGCAGTGAGCAGAGGTAGATTTCAAGGACGTGCGATGTGGTAGGAACAAAGGTGAAGGGTAGAGGCAAAGTGTATAAACATGACTTAAACCCTGGGCCTGGTGATGACTCCCCACCCGTCGTCAGCAGTCACATTGCTCTATTTTTATGCGTTTGGTTCCCCCATCCATGCCTTGCTGGGGCTGGCCTCAGATGACTTTGATCCCACATAACTCTGACAGTCCAGGACCTTGAACCCCAATATAATATCTTTAGAATAACTGAGATAAAGTCATGATTGGGAGTGGGGAGTAGAGATAATCTCATTTTTTAACAATGGTATTATGAAGGACACAACTGGCAACATATAAAAGACCAAGGCCAGGGAAGAGTAGAGACCCAGATAAGAATTTGATCTTCTTTGTTTAGAAATTTTCTTTTACTTAAAAAAAAATATTGAAGTATAGTTGTGTACAATGCTGTGTCAGTTTCTTCTGTGTTGCAAAGTGAATCAGTTATCCATATACATATATCCACTCTTATTTAGATTCTTTTCAAATGTACGTCACTACAGAGAATTGAGTAGAGCTCCCTGTGATATTCAGTAGGTCCTTCTTCACTCTATTATATATAGTAGTGTGTATGCTTGAATCCAGATAAAGACTCAAGCATAAATAGAGACTGAGTATGTAGAAAAAAGATGCCATTTCAATTCAACAGAGAACAATTCTTTAACATGTAAATGATGTCAGACAAGTTCTTTGGCAAATGGGAGAAGAAGGCAGGGTCTTCAGCTCCTTTCTTATATTAAAATGTTTCCAACAGAATCAAATAAAAAAAAAAACAGAAATAAAGCAATACAGTGAGTGCCTCACAGCTGAAACTTCAGGTTTCAAACTTTCAGAGATGTGGTCGTGAGTCCCCTCAGCCTCAGGCATGAGTGAAACTGCAGCTCGTCCTCCGTCTCTTGTTGCTGATGACCCTTCAGCTCTACCATCTCCCCCTCCCCTCTCTCCTCCAGTCAGTAACCCCTCCAGTCGAGAAGAGTCAGTCACTCTTCTTGCCTGTTCGCTTGATGCCAGCCCCTGTGTGCCAGCTGTTGCACTGTACTTACTACTGTACTTTTCAAGGTACTGTACAAAAGGTTAAAAACTGTTTTCTTTATTTTGTGTGTTTGTTTTTATGTATTATTTGTGTGAAAAGTATTATAAACTTACTATAGTACAGTTCTATATACTGATTGTGTTAGTTGAACACCTGGGCTGACTTTGTTGGACTTCAGAACAAATTGGACTTACGAACATGCTCCTGGAACGGAACTCACTCAGTTGTAAAGGAAATGAAAGGAATTTCTTATTGCGGAAGAAATGCACACACCACAAATGTGAGTAATATTTTATAACCTTTAGGCAGAGAAGGATATTCTACATAAGCCTGAAAAATAAATACACCTAAAGGGAAAGCTGTATATTCAACTTCAAATACAGGTTTTATGCAAATAAATATGTTTATGCAGCAGGATAAAACAAAAAACATTGTAAGACAAATGGCAAATGAGAAAGAGTGTGTTGAAGGCATATGTTAACAGTCAAAGAGCTGAAGTCTGTACCATACCCAGGCCCAAGTTCCAGGCAGACAGATCTAGGACTTGTTCACAGCATATTCTCTGTGAGACGTACCCCCTGCAGTGTTTCAACGGATAACTCTAAAAACAAAACAAAACAATGTTTGGAAAGATGAGACTCTTCTTTAGACAGGTCTAAACAGGCTGTCATGAGGGGATGGAGCCAGTGTGCTGTGCATGAGAAGTGACTAGGAATTTCATAGACAGGATTGAATGAAGGAGGGATGACAAGGTTGAGGAAAGAGGGGTGAGTAACACAGCAGAATGGTTACATGACCGTATAATAGCATTCAAAATTCATGGCATCATTAAAAAATTGACCAAAGACCTAACAGATACTTCACCAAAGAAGAGATGCTCCACATCATATGACATGAAGAATAGAAATCATACAACAATGAGCTATCCCCACATACCTGTTAGCATGGCCAAAATCCAGAGCACTGACAACACAGCATGCTGGTAAGAATGTGAAGCAAACTGTCTTCCAAATGGGCTGCACAAAATTAGATGTTCTCTGACCATATGATCCAGCCATTGTGCTCCTTAATATTTACTCAAAGGAGCTGAAAACTTATATCCACCAAAAAACCTGCACACAGATGTTTATATAACAGCATTCTTAATTGCCAAAACTTTCCAGTAGTCAAGTATGGATGTGCGAGTTGGACTATAAAGAAAGTGAGAACTGAAGAATTGATGCTTTAGAACTGTGGTGTTGGAGAAGACTCTTGAGAGTCTCTTGGACTGCAAGGAGATCCAACCAATCCATCCTAAAGGAGATCAGTCCTGAATATTCTTTGGAAGGACTGATACTGAAGCTGAAGCTCCAATACTTTGGCTACCTGATGTGAAGAACTGACTCATTTGAAAAGACTTTAATGCTAGGAAAGATTGAAGGCAGGAGGAGAAAGGGACAACAGAGGATAAGATGGTTGGATGGCATCACCGACTCAATGGACATGAGTTTGAGTAAACTCTGGGAATTGGTGATGGACAGGGAGGCCTGACATACTGCAGTCCATGGGGTCGCAAAGAGTTGGACATGACTGAGCGACTGAATTGAACTGAACTGAAGCAACCAGAATGACTTGGTGAGAAGATACACCAACTCTGGCACATGACAGTGGAATATTATTAATCACCAAAGTGAAATGAGCTAGCAAACCATGAAAAGATATAGAGGAAACTTAATGCATATTACCAAGTGGAAAAGGCCTATCTGACAAGGTATATGTAATATAATTCCAACTATAATGCAATTGACTCTTGAACAATGTGGGTGGTAAAAGGAATACTGACCCTGCTGGCAATCCGCAGATAACCTTATAGTCGGCCCTTTGTATCCGAGTCTCTGTATCTGCAGATTCAACTAACTTTGGAGCATGTAGTATTGTCATGAAAGTGAAAGTATTATTTGCTCACTTGTGTCTGACTCTTTGTGATCCCATGGACTATAGCCCATCAGGATCCTCTGTCCCTGGGATTCTCCAGACAAGAATACTTGAGTGAGTTGCCATTCCCTTCTCCAGAGGATCTTCCCACCCAGAAATCGAGCTCTATCTCCTGCATTGTAGGTAGATTCTTTACCATCTGAGCCACGTATTGTAGTATTTATTGAAAAAGTCAGCCTGTACATGGGTCTATGCAGTTCAAATCCACATTGTTCAAGGGTCAACTATATATGATATTCTGGAAAAGGCAAAACTGTGTAGACAAGAAGATTGGTAGCTGTTGGTGAGGGTGTGGGGGACGGAATAGGCACAGCTCAGGATATTTTTAGGGAATGAAAATATTCTGTATGATACCAAAGTGATGTATAGATTTCACTATGCATTTGTCTAACCATAGAATGCACAACATCAAAAATGAATGCTCGGGTAAACTGGGGACTTTGGGTGATCATGATATATCAATGTAGGTTCATCCTTGGTAAAAAATGTTCTAGTCTGGTGAGTGTTGTTGATAACAGGGGGGCTATACATGTGTGGGGACAGTGACTATATGGGTAATTTCTGCACCTTCCTCTAAACTTTGTTATAAATTTAACACTTCTCCAAAAACAATCTTTTAAGCAAATGAAATTAGAGGTGTCAGTCTACTTAACTTCAAGATTTTCTGGAGCTATGGTAATCAAGACTGTGTGGTATTGGTGGAGAGAGAGAGACTCACAGACAAAAGTAACATGATACAGAACCCAAAAACTACCACACAACTGGTTTTTGAGAAAGATGCAAAAGCAAGTCAATGAAAGAGGGATAGTATTTTCAGCAAATGGTACCAAAAAATCTAACAAACATATTTTAAAAGAAAAAAGAACTGAGAACTTAACTTCACATCTTGGAGGCTGTGTTTGTGCTTAGTCGTGTCCAACTCTTTGCGACCCTCATGGACCATAGCCCCCCTGGCTCCTCAGTCCATGGGATTTTCCAGGCAAGAATACTAGAGTGGTTGCCATTTCCTTCTCCAGGGGATCTTTCCAACCCAGCGACTGAACCCACATCCCCTGTGTCTCCTGCATTCGTAGGTAGATTCTTTACCACTAACGCCACCTGGGAAACCTCAAAGATAACTCAAAGCAGATAATGGAATTAAATGTAAAACACTAAAATTTTAGGAAAAAATAGGGGAAATATTTAGAATCTCAAGATAGGTAAACAGTTCTTAGACTTGTCTCCAAAAATAAAATCCATAAAAGAAGAAACTGATAATTTTGATTTGATCATAATTAAAAACTTTTACCCTGCAAAAGACTCTGTTAAAAAATGAAAAGACAGGCTACAGACAGGGATAAAATATTTGAAAATCACATAGTCACCAAAGGACTGCTTTCTAGAATGTATAAACAACTCTCAAAATTCAACAGTAAAGAAATAAACAGTCTAATTAGAAGATGTATGAGACATAAAAAGACATCTCACTGTAGAAGATATACAGATGGCAAATAAAGACATGCAAAGCTAGTCAATGTTATTATCTGCTCATGAAATGCAGGATAAAAGCATTCATCGGAATGATTAGAACTTTTTAAAAATGACAGCATCAATACTGGCACACATGTGGACAAACTGGATTATTCACATGTCACTGGTGGCAATGGAAAATGGTATAGCCACTCTGGGAAAGTCTGGAAGTTTCTCAAAAAACTAAACATGCAACTACCATATAACCAGCACTTGCATTCCCAGGCATTAATCCCAGAAAAATACGAAAACTTAAGTTCACTTGAAACCTGTACATAAATGTTCATAGCAGTTTTATTCATAGTAGCCCAAATCTGGAAACAACCCAGATGCTCTTCAATGGCTTAAATAAACTGTGAAACATCCATACCAGGAAATACTACTCAACAGTAAAAAAAGAACAAATTATTGATAGATGTCTCAACCTAGATACATCTCTAGAAAATTATGCTAAGTGAAAGGAGAAAATTCCAAGAAGGTATTTACTGTCTGATTCCATTTACATAACATTTTGAAATGATGAAACCATACAAATGAAGGGCAGATTAGTATTGAATGGGGTAAGAAAGGGGCATGGTTGGGAGTGAAATGGCTGTCCTGCGAAGGGTCACACAGCATGGTGGTGCAACTGTCTAAATCCTGCTGTACTGATATTAATATTGTGATTGTGACACTGTCTTGTGGTTTTGCCAAGTGTTGCCTTTGGGAGAAACTGGGTAGAGAACACATGAAATCCCTTTGCAAGTCAAGCTACAATTATTTCAAAATGAAAAAGTTTAATTAAAAAATAAACTGGAAATATAATTTAATAAATATTTGAAATAAATTTAAATGAAAGATTAAAGAAAGAAAATATAGAACTGGTTGCAGTATGTATCGGAATACACAAAGAAATACATATGAACTTATAAGAAGTCACAAAATAAAATATAGCAGCTTCTCAGGTGGCTTGGTGGTTAAGAATCCACCTGCAATGCAGGAGACAGTTCAATCCCTGGGTCAGGAAGACCCCTTGAAGGAGGAAATGGCAACCCACTGCTGTATTCTTGCCTGAAAAAAACCCCATGGACAGAGGAGCCTTGTGTGCTGCAGTTCATGGGGTCTCAAGAGTCAGACATGTATGAGTGACTGAATACCCCAACAAAATATGATATATGGTTCCAGTAGAAAAGAGAAATAGCAAGCCTCAAAATGGTACCACTTGATACCAAGTAACTTCTGTGTGTGCTTAGTCACTCAGTTGTGCCTAACTCTTTGTGATCCCATGGACTGTAGCCTGCCAGACTGCTCTGTCCATGGGGATTCTCCAGGCAAGAATACTGGAGTGGGTTGCCATGTCCTCCAGGTTTAAGCTAACCCAGGATTAAACCCAGGTCTCCTACATTGCAAGTGGATTCTTTACTGTCTGAGCTACCAGGGAAGCCCAAGAATACTGGAGTGGGTAGCCTATCCCTTCTCCAGGGAATCTTCCTGACCCAGGAATGAAACTAGGGTCTCCTGCATTGCAGGCATATTCTTTCCCAGCTGAACTACTAAGAAGTCCACCAACTAATTTAATGGCACACAAAAACAAAAACAGATCACTATTAAGAACACATTCAAACACCAAAATACAGCAAACAACACAACATTCACAATAAATGGTGTCCACTAAAAACTTACGAGTCTTGTAAAAGAGCGTAATTTTTCCATAACTAGAAGAAAAAAAAAAAAGATCCAGACATGACAGATATGAAGGAACTAACAGACTCACAAGTTAAAAAGCTAATATCATTTTATTCCAAGGGCTCACAAAGGTAGAGGAAAGCATGATGAAAAGGGAAATGATTTAAGATGCGAAAAAGGACCTAAATGAGGCTTTTAGAAATAAAAATTGTAAATTAAAAATAAAAGCACAGTATTAAAAGCAGATCAGAAGCTACATAAGAAAAGATAACTGAATTTTTAAAAATAACAGTGGAAACTATCCACAATAAAGGACAATGTAAGTGGAGCTGTTGAAGGAGAGGAAAGAAAAAGAACAAAAAATATTTTTGTAGAAATATAAAGACTTCTTTTAATCAAATTGCTTGGGAATTATAAATTTACAGACCCTAAAATCTTAACAAACCCAAGCAAAATAAATGAAAAGGGATAACATGCAAAGTCAAATTTTTCTGGAAATAAGCCATAAGAGATATCTTAAAAAAAAAAAAAAAAGTAAAAAAGACACAAAGAAACTAAATATAGCAGACTATGCAAGGCAGAAGGCTACAGAGAAACTCATTTAAAATATTGAAAAGTTGTCACCTTAAAATTCTTTATTCAGCAAAAAGAGCATTTCAAAACTGAAGACATTTTGAGACAGAATATGAGATAATTCACTACCATCATAACTACTCTATGGGATATTTTTAAAGTGTTCCTTAAAAAAAAGGGGGTTATTTCTTCAAAAAGAAGGAGATAACAGTAGAGACTACCAAGGGTAGATAAGAAGCCCTTCTTAAGGGAACAATGCAAAGAAACAGAAGAAAACAGTAGAATGGTAAAGACTAGAGATTTCTTCAAGAAAATTGGAGATAACATGGGAGCATTTCATGCAAAGATGGGCACAAAAAAGGACAGAAACAGGAAGGACCTAACAGAAGCAGAAGAAATTAAGAGGTAGCAAGAATACATAGAAGAACTATGTAAGAAAGGTCTTAAAGACCTGGATAACCATAATGGTGTGGTCACTTACCTAGAGCCAGATATCCTGGAGTGTGAAGTCAAGTGGGCCTTATGAAGCATTACTACAAAAAAAAACTAGTGGAGGTGGTAGAATTCCAGCTGAGCTACTTCAAATCCTAAAAGATGATGATTTAGAGTACTGCACTCAATAGGCCAATAATTGGAAATCTCAGCAGTGGCCACAGGACTGGAAAAGGTCAGTTTTCATTCCAATTCCAAAGAAAGGCAATGCCAAAGAATGCTCAAACTACCATATAATTGTGTTCAGTTAACATGCTAGCAAGGTATGCTCAAAATCCTTCAAGCTAGGCTTCAACAATACATGAACCAAGAGCTTTCAGATGTTCAAGTCAGGCTTAGAAAAGGCAGAGGAACCAGATTACCAACCAATTACCAACATCTGCTGGGTCTTAGAAAAATCATGAGAATTGAAATAAAAACATCTTTTTCCATTTCATTGACTATGCTAAAACCTTTGACTGTGTGGATCACCGAAAACTGTTGGAAATTCTTAAAGATTTGGGAATACCAAACCACCTTCCCTGTCTCCTGAGAAACCTGTACTTGGGTCAAGAAGTGACAGTTAGAACTGGACATGGAACAATGGACTGGTTCAAAATTGGGAAAGGAGTAGGTCAAGGTTGTATATTGTCACCCTGCTTATTTAACTAATATGCAGAGTACATCATGAGAAATGCCCGGCTGAATGAATCACAAGCTGGAATCAAGATTGCTGGAAGAAGTATCAACAATCTCAGTTATGCAGATGATACCACTTTAATGGCAGAAAGTGAAGAGTAACTTAAGAGTTTCTTGATGAGGGTAAGAGAGTGAAAAAGCTGGCTTAAAATTGAACATTCAAAAATCTAAGATCATGGCATCCAGTCCCATCACTTCATGGCAAATAGATGAGGGCAAAAAAAGGAAACAGTGGCAGATTTTATTTTCTTGGGCTCTACAATCACTGTAGATGGTGTCTGAAGCCACGAAATTAAAAGACACTCTTTGGAAAAAAAGCTATGACAAACCTAGAGAGTTTATTAAAAAGCAGAGATACCACTTTGTACACAGAGGTCTGTATAGTCAAAGCTCTGATTTTTCCAGATGTGAGAGCTGAACCGTAAAGAAGGCTGAGTGCTGAAGAGTTGATGCTTTTGAACTGTGGTGCTGAGAAGACTTTTGCCAAGAGTCCCTTGGACTGCAAGGAGACCAAGCCAGTCAGTCCTAAAGGAAATCAACCCTGAATATTCATCGGAAGGACTGATGCTGAAGCTGAAGCTCCAATACTTTGGCCACCTGTTGAGAAGAGCCGACTCATTGGAAAAGACCCTGATGCTGGGAAGATTGAAGGCAGGAGGAGAAGGGGATGAGAGAGGATGAGATGGGTGGCATCATTGAGTCAATGAGTTGACATGAGTTTGAGCAGGCTCCAGGAGATTGTGAAGGACAGGGAAGCCTGGCATGCTGCAGCCCATAGGGTTGCAAAGAGTTGGACACCACTGAGCGACTAACAGCAACAAAAACAACATGCATATAAACATCTTGAGTCACAATTTCATCTCTAAGAACTTGGCATATTCTGCTGACTTTCACATTTAAATGCTGTGAGAAAGCCCCAGGGTCACCGTACCTTTTTCCCTTAGAAATAACTTGATTTTTCCTCTATGCCACAAAATTATCTCCATTCACTTCAGTAAGTCATATTAGATTAGTTTTATTCTGAACTTGTTTTTCCTGGGACATAACTATACTCTCTCAATCTCTGAATTTCAACCTCTTATTTTTTTTAATTTTTGGAAATCTTAAAACTCACTTAAAATATGTCTTATATTCTCCCTTCTTTTTTTTTTCCAGAGGCTATTATATGACCTGTTTTCACTACCAATTTCTTCTAGAAACTTTTGTAATGTGTTTCTTTTCCATTTCATCTTGCTCATTTTTTCAGACTTACTTTTCACATCCCTGAGTGAGTTTTTAGCCACATACAGCTTTTTGTTTCTTGTTATAAGAGTCTTATTTCCATAATGGTTTTGATTTTCTCACTTTTCTACTCAGAGGCCCTATAGGTCTCCTTGGAGTTTTACTCTCAGAAAGGTCACCCTTTCATTAACATCTTTGCCTTCATGAAGAAATAGTTGCTCACAATTTTTTTAAGCTCTGTGACATCGTTTTTTTCTGGTAAGTATTCTTTATGAACCTTTTACTTTTCATGTTTTAACTCTGCATTTCTGCTTGGAGTCAATCTGTAAAGGTTATATTTATTTCAGGACAATTTTTCAATGAGTCACCTGTTTGCAGGATAGTGTTGGAGGCAGCAGAGGATTAAGTTTCAGTAGCTGAGAGTCTGAATCTTAAGGCAATTTCAGCTTTATTCTACTGAGCCCTCCCAGACCAGAGGGCAGCATTTCCCGTCTACCCTTCTACACCAGTCACCTGCTTCTTTCCAAGGTACGATCTCTGTGAAGTTCCCCGTTCACTTCTAACTCTGCTCCCATTTCATCAAACAGGGAGGTAGAAGTCTCCCGAAGGCCAAGGTATGTAAATCTTGTCCTTGAGCATTTTTTACCTGCTTTGGAGAATTCAGGGCTTCCCCGGCAGCTCAGATTAAAGGAGCTACTGTTCTTCATTTGGTTCTTTTCCTATTCACCAGAGTAAACTATTCATCTCCACTAAAGGCAGCCCTAAGCTGTTCTTTTGGGGCTTCTCATGTGGCTCAGATGGTAAAGAACCTGCTTGCAATGCAGGAGACCTGGGTTCAATCTCTGGGTCAGGAAGATCCCATGGAGAAGGGAAAGGCAACCCACTCCAGCATTCTTGCCTGGAGAATTCAATGGACAGGAGCCTGGCGGGCTACAGCCCAGGGGATCCCAAAGATCAGACATGACTGAGCCACTAAACAACCTGAATGTCATCCCAGACAATCCCTGCCTTCTGTTCTGCTTCCTGGGACCTCAGTCTCAAGCCGTCAAGGCACCCGAACAACTTTCAGGAAGACTTCATCCCTCCGCCTCCAGAGCTCCAGGTACATGGAGAGCGACCACCCCCACCCCCCGGGCCCTTCTTTGTCCTGAATATGACTCTGTCATTGGTACTCACCTCCCTAAAGAGTTTTTAAAGCTGTGGGGGAATGTTTTGGGGGCAAAACAGCAAATGATTTAAAAGGATGCAAAAAAAAATCCCTTAATTATAAATGGACAGAAATTATCAAAATAGTAATGACAGTTATTATTTCTGAATAGCAGAATCAAGAATGATTTTCATTTTTTGTAGTTTTGAATTTCCCACAGAAGCTACTTAATTACTTGCATAACCAGAAAAATATAATGCATTGAAAAAGAAGTGCAGCCTCTTGGCTCAAGCCAGTTCTACATATTTTTACCAAATTCACATGTATATTTTTACCAAATCCAGGCGTATGTTCCTCTCCAGCTCCCAAGCAGACATGCCCCTCACCCTCCATCCCTCATCTATTGAATAGGCATGAGGCTAAACAAGGTTAGCAAGGAGCTCTCCCACAAGCCATGAAAGAGAGAAGAGGAAATGCCTTGAGCTTGCTGAAGGGGAAAGATGTTATCATCCTTATGAGAGCCATTTCCAACCACCTTAGATAAACTGCTCATCCCCCAACTTATCCTCTGCTTTTTGCTTAGCTAAACCTCTGAGATGAATTTTCTTTGTTGACAGAAGCAGCGCAAATAGATGTAGAAATCTGCTTCTAGGGAATGGACCTCACAACAGCCTTTGCTCAAAGCTTTGAGCCTAGAGCCTTCCTTGTCTGTGGATCCTTCCTTCTCAGGAGAAATGCGAGCCAGAGTACCACCCTCACTACTCAGAAACATGAACAAGAGGCTGAGAGTGGAATGGCTGATAGACACAGAGGCTGAGATAAGAGACACTTCAAAAGTAAGGAGTCATACACTTTCTCTATGCGTGCTTAGTCACTGAGTTGTGTCCGACTCTTTGTGACCCCTTGGATGGTAGCTGATGGTACCTGGCTCCTCTGTCCATGGAATTTTTCAAGCAAGAACAATGGAGGGGTTGTCATTTCCTCCTCCAGAGGATTTTCCTGACCCAGGGATCAAACCCGCATATCTTGTGTCTCCTGCATTGGCAGGCAGATTCTTTATCACAGTGCCACCTGGGAAACCCCCTTGCTACACTTGATCTTAGCCAAAAGGCCAAGAGAAAATAAAAACACAGCAGCTGGCAGAAACTGGGCAATTTGAACTAAACTGAATGTTGAAATATTTTAAATGCCCGAAAATGCCACAGTCTTGATACCCGACATAGAGACATATACATCTGCATGCCACTTGCAGAAATCCAGGTTTTTGCTTAATATAAGGAATACTTTAACACGTAGAGATTCTACTGGTGAACAGTGTGGCTGGCTGATAATGGAGAATGTCAAATGAGTGGACCTATAGGTGAATTTACTGCTCAGAGTTGAGTCTGTGCTGTGTAAATCTTCACAGTAAATTCTGCCTTGACTCATCTGTCTGATAAGATCTCTTTACAAGTTATATTCAGTAATTTTTAACTCCAACAAACCCAACCTCATCACGTATTGCCCTTCAACTCAGCCACCAAATCACAGAGCATGGTCAAAGGCAAGGATTATCTTTACATTATCTCTAGAGATTTTTCAGAATCCCTCACTGGAAACAATGAGGAGTCTGAAAATGTTTAGAGGACCGTGGATGGCCAAGATTTCCACTGTTGGATCACTTCCTGGAACTTCTGTGCAAAACATCAAGTTTTAAAATGAGAACTACTGTTTATGGATAGGGAAAAAAAAAAAAGACTTTCAACAGGCACCTCATGTCATTAGATTAATTTACTATGCACCTCAGGCAATTCTATTCGTGGCTGAGCTATTCCTCGAGACCTGTCCCCTAGCTGGCACTATAATTAAGGAATCCTTCTGTCCCCACAGACACAACCTCTGCAGACTGGAAGGCAGAGCCCATTACGTCTGCCCCGGGCACCTCTGTCTCTCTATCTCTGTGCCACGAACAAGGCAAGCGTGAGCACTGAACATTAACACAGCCAGGGAGAAAACATCCCACAGGGCACATCAATACCCAGCAAAGGATAATGGGATTTCTGTTCAGGCAGCTGTGTCCTGCCCCCTCCCATTAACACCTGTCAGCAGAGCGGGTCCACGGGCAGCTCGCGTTACAGCTCCACCTCGGATGATCATTAGCACCAGCCAACGCCGAGGAACCCCACGCGGCCAAATAGTGTCCTTTTCTCCTTAAATGCAGACAAACAATGCCTTCTCCTCCAACAGCTGGCACAGACCTTGTTAATCTTTCTTGTTTCACTTGTTTTGCCCTGTGCACAGTGTGTAAGGAGAGATTCAGGGAAGGTAGAAATTAGGTTATTCAAGTTAATTTCAGGACTGGGTCTACTCAGGGGCTTAGAGCCCATCTGAGCTGGCATGAGTCCCTTAGAGGTAATCGCAGGATGAAAAGAGTGCTCCACTGATTGTGTCAGCTGGTAAATGATCAATATCTACCCTTTGGAGCTTTTTTATAACCATTTGCTAAAAATACGACTGAATGAGGATCCCATGTAGCTAAACATCTCTCTCTCTTCCCTCTCTTTCTTCTTTCCTTTCCTTCTCTTTCTTCCTTTCCTCCTTCCTCCCCTCTTTCTCCCTTTCTTCCTTATCCTCCTTTTATTCCAAAGTAGAAATGGATAGCCACTGAAAGGAACATTTCTGATCACACACAGAATTAAATGCACTCTGTGACCTAGAACAGAGACTGGAGCCAGGCTGGGCACTGCTCATTTGTCCTTATAAGTGAAACTGTTTTAGAAATATCTGTATGGTAAAACATGGCACCCTACTCCAGTACTCTTGCCTGGAATATCCCATGGATGGAGGTGCCTGGTAGGCTGCAGTCCATGCTAAGCGTCAGACACGACAGAGCGAATCCCCTTTCACTTTTCACTTTCTTGCATTGGAGAAGGAAATGGCAACCCACTCAGTGTTCTTGCCTGGAGAATCCCAGGGATGGGGGAGCCTGGTGGGCTGCCATCTATGGGGTCGCACAGAGTCAGACATGACTGAAGTGACTTAGCATCAGCAGCAGCAGTATGGTAAAAAGTCCAAAAAGTCTAACATCTTTCAGACAGTGAACTGAGATTTTTACCCAGGCATTGTTTTTCATTCTATCCAGGAGAATTGGGAAGATACTTCTTGACTCATTCGGCAGAATCCATTCAAAATTTTCCTTGTTACCTCTTATGACAAACTAGATTTTCCTCTTAGTGCTATGTGTATATGTATGGACTTATAATTCTGCCACTTTCTCTCTTAAGGCAATTCAAGTCATTTAGTAATCAAGAGGAAAAAAGCAAAATTTCAGAATGCATTCCACATTTATTATTTAATCCACCATCTCCCTCATGTATTTGCGTATTCACTCATTCAGCCACTCACAAAGATTTATTTGGTATCTACTAAATGCCAGAGGTTTGCACATAAAGGATCTAGTGGGTATCTATTTGGGGAAGGGAAGAGAAGGGTAAGTATTTTTACCAAATCTGGTCACTAATAAAGAATTCTGGAAATGAGAGACCCAGAATTTTCAAATCTACTGGCAAACCATGTAGATCAGTTCCAGACCCAATACCTCTTCACAATGAAGGAGCCTGGAGCAGCTAGAGAAATTTTCTGTCTCTCTTTCTCATCAGAAAGGTAATACACATTTTTATGGAAAGTATGAATAAGAAAAAGAAAAAAATCAAATGCTGATGATCACCATCCAGGACTTCTGGTAATTATCTTTCATGTGCTTGTGTATACGTGTGTTTTCCCTTATACCCTGAATCGTTTGAAATTGCTGATGTCAAACAATTGGACACGCAAAATGGTAATGCGAAATGGCTCAACCTAGTACTCTGGATAGGGCGTCCTGGGTGGCTCAGCAGTTAAGAATCGACCTGTAATGCAGGAAGTGCGGGTTCACTCTCAGGGTGGGAAAGATCCCCTGGAGAAGGAAATGGCAACCCATTCCAATATTCTTGCCTTGGAAATCCCATTGACAGAGGAACCTGGTGGGTTACAGTCCATGGGGTCACAAAGAGTCAGACCCAACTTAGTGACTAAACGACAACAACAGTACTAAGGACAGATTTAAGGAATGAGATTGTTGCATTCATGCTATTTATAGCCTGATTTTTAAAATTCAATTCTGTAGCACACTCTCCTTTTTCTGACAGTCAACATTTTAGCAGTTTAAAAGTAAACAGACTGAACATAATAATTTCCAGTAGCTCTCCATTTTCCATTTTATAGATAAAAGATGAATGGATAATTGTAGCAGACGATTAGCTTTTTCTGCATTTTCATATTGTTATGAAAAGCATCCACATCTCAAGTTTCTTCCAGTCATGTCATTGATACTTTGAGGTTAGCTTCAAGATGTACTCGTCAGCCTCCCATGAAATAGCACACATGTTCACTTAGAATTTTTAGCTTCAGCTCAATTTTTGAATAATGCTGATAAATCAAGGACTGTTAGTATGTACCCTTCACCCTGATCTCCCACAAAATTAGCTTTTGTAATCAATAGCTTGTCCTGCCTAAACATCTACCTGCCATCATTGCTAATATACACATTGCCATCTATTTGTTGAAATAGTCTTCCTGATTTAATAGTGTCCTCCCCTGGGGACATCTGCACTGCTACAGGCTCACTGGCTGCATTCTCTGATCCCTGCCAGCACCACTGAACAGGTAAGTTCAAATACCTGCCCCTCAGCTACCAGGAAACAGTGAGACCCTTATGAATAAGACTGGAAAAAGGAAGTGGGACCACACAAACAGAGAGAAAAAAAAAGATGAAAACATTCATTTACAAAACATTTCTGGGATCATTAAGTTGAAAATCTGAAAGAGAGAAAATGCTTCTGTTTCATTTAGGCAGAAGCTTTAGTGGGGTACAGTCAGGGGGAATTCTGCACACCCACTGCCTCTCAACCTTCCCCAGGAAATCTTATGGACATGAATCACCCGCTTTCCATCTGCCTTGCCATATTTCACCAAGCACGTGATGGAAAGCAACTTAGAAACCCCCTCAGTGGCACATCAGCCCTCAACCAGGCCTACCCATTTTGCAAATGGTGGAAATGGGAATTCTGATGGTCGATTACACAGCCTTGCTATGATACGTTCTTCAGTTCAGTTCAGTTCAGTAGCTCAGTCATGTCCGACTATTTGCGACCCCATGAATCACAGCACGCCAGGCCTCCCGGTCCACCACCAACTCCCGGAGTTCACTCAAACTCATGTCCATCGAGTCAGTGATGCCATCCAGCCATTTCATCCTCTGTCGTCCTCTTCTCCTCCTGCCCCCAATCCCTCCCAGCATCAGAGTCTTTTCCAGTGAGGTGGCCAAAGTACTGGAGTTTCAGCGTTAGCCTCATTCCTTCCAAAGAACACCCAGGGCTGATCTCCTTTAGAATGGACTGGTTGGATCTCCTTGCAGTCCAAGGGACTCTCAAGAGTCTTCTTCAACACCACAGTTCAAAAGCATCGGTGATACATTCTTAAATGGTCACAAATAAAACATAAAATTCTTTTAATCAATTTCAGTTCCCCCAAATTATAGAGAATAAAAATACTGAAAAATGGTTTTTGTCTCAGATAGCTCTTTAGGTTTAAATCTGAATGAAGTGTTTATTTACTGAGTTATATTCACCCTATACGGGCTTCCCTTGTAGCTCAGTTGGTAAAGAATCTGCCTACAGTGCAGGAGACCTGGGTTCAATCCCTGAATCAGGAAGATCCCCTGGAGAAGGAAATGGCAATCCACTCCAGTATCCTTGCCTGGAAAATCTCATGGACAGAGGATCCTCGTGGGCTGCAGTCCATGGGGTCACAGAGTCAGGTATGACTGAGCAACTAACACTTACTTACTTATTCACCCTATACATCCCTACACATGGAGGAATTTTAGCCAAATAGCCTGAAACTTCTGGAGCAGATGTAGCTCACATTTTCTTACCCTCTGAAAGTAGTGCTACTGATGCTTCATGTCTGGACAACATACATTTCCGTTAGGACCTTTGAGGTTGGTGCCCTTGCAATGTCTCATCCGGAAGTGAGAGAAAGAGCCTCAGCTGTTTGTAAATAAAAGGCAGCAACTGAGACACAGTGACAATGACAGTTATTTGCAAAATGGTTTGATAATATTTGCATTTGAAATTGTAAACTTACAAGTATTGTTTCCCTTATCTTTCTTAGGAGGAAAACAGAGACAATCCCCCAAGGTAGTAAGTTAGTTGCAAAGTCACTAGCAGAAGCAATCAGCCCTAAGTCCTCTTTTCCATCTGCCTTGAGTCATGGAGCACAGAGAATGCTTCGTTGGGGCCGGTCAGCTGGCAGGACAGCACGTACATAAACCTCCTGTGAGCACATGGAAATCATTGCTGCTCCGGGAAAAAGTCTTTTGTTGTCCACGAGATGATTGATCACATGTTCACAGCTGGAGATTAAACAGACCCCAAGATGTAGCAGTCACCACCTTTTGCCATTATTCCAAAAGTGTAATAAATAGGAGTGACCAGAAACCACTCCTCCTCCACAAGCCCAGCTGCTTCTCCTACCCACCCTCTACTGAATGCTCAACACTAATTGTGTTTTGAAATGTCAAATGCTATTTATTTTGACATTGTTTTTTAAATGTCTTCTGAGAGTCAAAACAGTATCTTTAAAGATGAACAATCCTGATAGCAAAATGTACAGCTTTAAAGTCAACATATATTTCTCACTCTGCTCTGCTGGTGGGTTTGGCAGTCTCCTGCAGAAAGAAGACGACATTGGTCTTCTGAGATGATGTTTCAGTACACTAACCAAAAGTTAAACTAGCGATCCCATAGAAACCCTGTTTACTTCTAGGTATTCATACAAATACAATATAGGGCTTACTCAGTAGCTCAGGGGATAAAGAATCTGCCTGTGATGTAGGAGACCCAGGTTCAATCCCTGGGCCAGGAAGATCCCCTGGAGAAGGGCATGGCAACCCATTCCAGTATTCTTGCCTGGAGAATCCCATAGACAGAGAAGCCTCCCTGGCTATAGTTGGTGGGGTCGAAAAGAGCTGGATGCAACCACTTTCACTTTCATTCAGACAAATACTCATGATCACATAAACATCACAGAAAATCAATACATGCTGAATGCATTTTCGGCTTTTCACCAATGTTTCAAATTAAACACAAAGTGTTTGCACTGTGAGACTAATTTGTTCGGACAAACTGGGATTGCTGTCTGTTTTTGTAAGTAAAGTTTTATTGGCACCCAGCCACATCCATTTATATATAGATTGTCTATGGACTGCCTTCATGCTAAACAGCAGAGTTAAGCAGTCAGGACAGAGATCCTACAGCCCACGAAGCTGAAAATTTATTATCTGACCCTCTGCAGAAACATTTTGACAATCCTTAGTTTACTCTATGAAATAAGTTAGCCATAGAACACCCTAGAAAATTATAAGAAGAGAACAGATAGTCACCCATTCAAAATAGATGCACATGTGACTTGATGAAGTCAGAGATGGCTCAGACGGTAGAGCGTCTGCCTACAATGTGGGAGACCCAGGTTCAATCCCTGGGTTGGGAAGATCTCCTGGAGAAGGAAATAGCAACCCACTTCAGTACTCTTGCCTGGAAAATCCTGTGGATGGAGGAGCCTGGTAGGCTACAGTCCATGGGGTCGGAAAGAGTCAGACACAACTGAGCGACTTCACTTTCACTTTTCACCTTTGCTGACTGTGGCTGTCATCCATGGCATCTACTTACCTATCTCTGAGACCATCAAATTGTTCATGAGGTGAGCATCCATCACTCAGTCTTTCTCACTAAAGCATGTGTAATCGTGGAGTAAAGGCACGGGGGTAAAGGCAGCAGAAGTCGTCTGATCTAACCTTGCGTGTATAAAGGAGTCTCATCCACAGAAGCCACATGACGTCATCACGGAAACCCTGTTAGAGCAACACCTGCCACACCGCAGTGCATCCCGCCCCATCCCTGGACAGTTCTACCTGTTTAGTGGGCTTCCCCTAAAGCCCACTTCCACCCTCATAGTAACTTGGCAGATACTGGAAAACTGACAGCATGACTTCCTGGAAAGGCCCCCCAGCCCCACAACCTCTCTCTTCCAGGCTGAGTAACCACGCTCCTCCATCTGTGGCTCACTGATCACCATCCTGACATGACACACCTCTTGACACTGCTCACTTCTTCCAGCCACAGTCCGAGTTCCCTTTCCTGCCCTGCCAGAGCGTCTCTCTTTCCTCTGTTTATTTTCCATTGTCATATAAGTACAGTCAAGCCTTCCCCCCGTGTGGACTCGACAAAAGAGGAGGAACTCAAGACTTGCAAAGCAACTAAAGCAAGTTGCTTTACTGTTGTGGCCTGAAGTCGTAACACTTCCACATCTCATTTTGACCTCGGTCTCACTCACTCATGAAGGGCAGTGTTAATGGCTCTGTGAAGCCAGCGCTGGGCTAGGACCCCAAGGATTGAAGGTCTAGTGCAGCATCTGCAGCTCCCTGGGCGTGATGAGCTCAGAGACATTTTCCCGTCCCTGTGGGTTCCTGTTTCTCGATCTATATACCTTTCCCTCATCAAGAAAGGACAGGAGATATTCTCCTTTCTTCAGCTAAAGACCAGTTTGAGAATCCAACAGAGTCTTCAGTCCCTTCCCCTGAAAAAAAAGAATATAAATCTCCTGTGGATGGAGAGATCAGGGGATAAGAGGCAGGTGGGTTTATGATCACTAAAATCATCCTGTAGATTTTACTGAGAAGCTTGCATTTTGCCTGAAAGCAGTGAGAGCCTAATTAAAACTTTTTAAATGGGGCAGTGGCTTATCATATTTTTACTTTAAGAGATTAGAAGGTCGTGGTCCACATTGTAGAGAATGACCCGCAAAGGTTGGTGGAAGGGTTATGCAGGGCAGTGATTGGGAAGTGGAAGAGGAAGGTAGAGGATGTGGGACAAGGAGTTGCTTGTTGGGACCATTGCTCCTTGAGACGTGGGCCTAGAAACCACTGCAGCAGCACCAAGGAGCTGGAGAGCAATGCAGAGTCTCAAACCCCATCGTGGACTTTCAAAATCAGGGTCCAGACTTTAACGAGACTGCACCTTAAGGGGAAAGAAATCTCCTTGGCTACCTCCTAGTTAACAGGTCTTAGAGATGCTAAGGGCAGAACCAAACTTATGGCAATGCAAATTAAAACAACAAGAAGTTTGAAAGTTATATACAAGGCAAGACTAAACAAAGTTGATAACATTGGATATGAGAAATGTAACAGAGAAAGAACAAGGAAATACACATGATTCTAGCTTAGAGGAGGCAACGGGTGGTCCTGCCATTTGCTGAAATAGGGAACACAACGAGGAGCAGTTTTGAAAACATAATCAAATTCCCCTTGTGGCATCTCAACTTGAAGTTCCCAGACAATTTGCTGGGGTCATGTCCAATGAGCACTTAGAAGATAAGTTTAGAGCTCAGCCCTCAGGTCTTTGGTAAAAGTGAGGATTTGGGAGTCAAGGCATAGAGACAGCACTTGAAGCTGCGGAAGATGACGTCACACTGACAATCAAGTGAGGTAAGGACTGAAAGTCTCCCAGTTTGGGGGAATATTTAGACACCTTAATAAGAGCAGGGAGGGTGAAGTGGCCGCAGAGTGAGCCGAGGTGAGTAGAAGGTGGAAAAGGGAAGATGTTCAGTTTAGAAAGACTCTCCAGGTTCTTCCAAAAAAAAAGAAAAGAAAAGAAATGAGACAGGAGGGTTCCACCTTGAGGAGGAAGCTCATTAATAGGATTTTATTTTGGTTTTTTTTCTGTTTCATTTAAAGACGGTAGATACTTAATGTGTGCACAGGCTGAGAGGAAGGAGTTACAGAGAAGCAGAGGGGAAGAGTCAGAGGAGACGGAGCAGATGTCAGAGTAAGAACTTAGAGGAGGGAGGAGGAGTGGGGTGAAGAGGGCAGGTAGGGGACTCGCCTGGAGCAAGGGTTGCCTGTGGCTGCACGGATTCCAGTTTCCAAGGCTCATTATGAACCGTAAAGCAAGTCATGGGCTGGTGGGGCAGTCCCCAGGGGAGCCAAGATACTCACATCCCTTTGGCAAACAATGAATTGATCCAAAGTGGCAATTCGTACCAAGGTACCTGAATGGCGGGGATTCCCTGGTGGCTCAGTGGGAAGGAATCTGCTTGTCAGTGCAGGAGACACAGGTTCGATTCCTGGTCTGGGAAGATTCCCTGGAGAAGGAAATAGCAACCCACTCCAGTATTCTTGCCTGGAAAATCCCATGCTGCAGTCCATGGGGTCTCAAAGAGTCAGACACAAGTGAGCAACTGAACAACCTGAGTGGCGTTCCAGACAATCCCTGCCTTTCCTTCTGCTCTGCTTCCTGGGACATCGGTCTCAAGCCATTAGGGTCAGCTGAGAAACCCAAGTGATCTTTCAACACACTCCATACATATTTGCAAAAAATCCCATTTGTCTTCTAATTAGACTTTAGCTCTTTAGCTTATCAACCTGTGCAGTGTTTTCATATCTGTATTTAGACAAGATATAGAGAAAACATCATGTTTCATAAAAGGTGAAAAGCCTGGAGACCAAGAACACAATTGAATTGTCAGAGGAGAAAGTACTTTTGGGAGTTGACACCTACTCCCTGTTTACAATGGAGCTTGTTCAGGAAACCTTCCATGACTCGTACAGAAAACAAAATCAAGAAATGACTTTGTCAGAATGTGCAAATTTAATCTCCAGGGATGTGGGGAGGGGGGCAACAGGAGCAGTCCTGTAATTACAAGTCACAGGGAGGATTTCATTCTTGGCAGCGATGAGATTGTGCAAATTGGAAAGCACGTAGTGACAGTTGGTGGCAGAAATCCTAGAGAAAACGCAGCCTGCCAGGTACCAATCCGTGCATGGCAACATCATCACGAACGCAGGGATGAGTCACATTTCCCCCCACAATGGAAAGCCAGCTCTTCCGTGTGTGATTTTCAAGATTTCATGCTTATCGCTGGTGTCACACACGGTCTCTCGTGCCGTTCCTTCTTCCTCTCTAGTCCAAGATCCAGGACACGAAGAGTAATAAAGAACTGAGGAAGTTAAAACATCATTTTTCTTGAGAGTAATGGAAAGAGTTAAACTCACCTGGCTTTGAAATTAGCAATGAGAAATAAAATGCAAACATGTAAACAAACACACAAAAGGTAACACGTTAAACATCCTTTTAGCAACAGACATCGACTGAGCCTTTATTCCAGTGAGGGAAAGGACTGTGTCAATCTATGCATGATTTCCTCTTTTCATCTTTAATAGATATTCATCAGGCACCATAGGCTTCCCAGGTGGCTCAGATGGTAAAGAATCTGCCTGCAATGCAGGAGACCTGGGTTCAATCCCTGGGTCAGGAAAACCCTCTAGAAGGAAGTGGCTACTCACTCCAGTATTCTTGCCTGGAGAATCCCATGCATGGAGGAGCCTGGGGGGGCGGGGGAGGACCCCCCACCATGCTCCTCCATCTATGGGGTCACAAAAGTCAGACACAACTTTCTGAGTGACTAACACTTTCACTCTTGGGTACCGTGTAAGCTACCTGCTAGGCTTATAGATTTCTGCCTTCATTTTCACATTGTGTGTGTGTGTGTGTGTGTGTGTGTGTGTGTGTGTGTATCTGAAATCCCTCCTTTGATAAGGACAGTAAAAAGGACCACAAACTGGGTGACTTGAACAAGCAACTTATTCCTCTATAGGCTGGAAGCCTAAGATTGAGGTGTCTGTCATCGGGGTTGACTCCTCCCGAAAATGTTAGGGAATCTTTTCAGGCCTCTCCATCAGCTCCTGGTGGTTTGCTGACAATTTGAGGGGTTCCTTGACTCACACATCTCTGCCTTCACCCAGAGTGTCCTCACCATGTGAGTGTCTGTAATCCAATTCCCCCTTTGTATAAGGATACCAGTCGTATTGGATCAGGGACCACCCCTACAACCTCATCTTAACTTGATTCCCTCTGTAAAGACTCAACTCCCAACAAAGTCACATTCTAAGGCACCAGGGTTTAGTACTCCAGCCTATCTTTTTTGAGGAATGAAAAGTGAAAGTGAGAGTGAAGTCGCTGAATCATGTCCGACTCTTTGTGACACCATGGACTATCGCCTATCAGGCTCCTCCGTCCGTGGGATTTTCCAGGCAAGAGTGCTGGAGTGGATTGCCATTTCCTTCTCCAGGGCATATTCCCTACCCAGGGATCGAACGCAGGTCTCCTACATTGCAGGCAGATGCTCTACCGTCTAGAGAGGAAAAAAATTCAACCCATAACAGGCACTAATGCTGACCTTGGCACCACATTGGGTACATGCGTGTGTGCCCAGTCTCAAAGTCATGTCCAACACACTTTGGGACTCCAAGGACTGCAACCTGCCAGGCTGCTCTGTCTGGGGGATTATTCAGGCAAGAATACTGGAGTGGGTTTGCCATTTCCTCCTCTAGGAGATCTCTCGACCCAAGGATCGAACCTGAGTCTCCTGCATCTTCTGCATTAACAGGTGAATTCTTTACCTCTGAGCCACTTGGAAAGCCCACACTATCGGGTACCAGGTAGATAATGACAAACAAAAGAGAGACTGTTTTTGTCCTCACGGAGCTTAGAATTAGGGCGAAAAGATGGATGCAGAACCAGCGCTTATATAATTACCCAAATAATTCCAGTTGTGATGAGGTCTCTGAAGGGTTCTGTGAAAACATATAGTGGTGGCAGGAAGACCACCCATGGGGCAGGCCAGCCACTCCAGGAAGTGATGCTGAGGGTGAGAGCAGTGTGGCCATGGTGGGGTGGGTGTCTCAGGCGGAGGCTGGTGGGCAGAGGAGGTGGATCTTGGCAAGTTCCAGGACCAGGAGGCGAGAGCATATGTCTCAGTGATACAGTCATGAAACGAGAAAAAGAACTCACCATTTCTCACCGACTGCTCCCTTATCTCCCCACACCTACTTGCTGTTCCCCGGGTTACTCACTCCCACTCCCTTCCTCCCTCCTTTCCTAATGTTTCATAGTGCTCGTTGTGTGTTTTCTCTTCTTTTTCAGGAGTACATTCATGAGCTATCCAAAGCTGGTGACCTGTCTCTACAGATGGTGAGTCCCTGGGCACCTATTTATAGGAAGCAAGCCTCAACCATTCGCAGTCTCCAGGCTGGACCAGGGCTTCTTCCGCTTGTTCCAGCATCTTATATGGCACCATCATTAGAAGCCCAGACTCTGGATCAGACTGACTGGGTTGGGATCCTCCCTCTGCTTTCTGTGAGCAGTAGATTGCATGCATCCTGGGCTGTTAGGCATGGGTGCTGAGAGTTCAGACTCTAAGTGTTATGTCACGATGACTTGTAAGGATCAAATTTCATCCGTGGACAAAACAACATTCAGAACAGCTCCTGGCATATACTAAGCGCACAGTATATACAGTATATTTAACCTGCACTTGACCAACTACTTTGCAATTTCTTCCACTGGATTTTAAATGTCTTAAGAACTATTTTATCTAGTGCCTAACAAATGTAGTATATACACAGTAAATGCTTGTTGAATGAATGAATGAATGGTGTATAGAAGCTATGGCTGAAATACCATCAATTTCATTTCTGCCTCAAGTGAGAGATGATTTCAAGGAAAAGACAAAGACCCTTTCTAGCTTTAAGAATCTGTTCTTTAGAGATTTTGTTATTGTCGTTCAGTCACTAAGTTGTGTCCTACTCTTTTCAACCCTTTACACTACAGCAGGCCAGGCTTCTCTGTCCTTCACTATCTCCTGGAGCTTACTCAAACTCATCTCCATTGAGTTGGTGACGCCATCCAACCATCTCATTCTCTGTTGCCCTCTTCTCCTGCCCTCTATATTTCCCAGCATCAGGGTCCTTTCCAACAAATTTTCTCTTCTCAACAGGTGTCCAAGTATCAGAATCAGTCCTTCCAATGAGTATTCAGCATTGATTTCCTTTAGGATTGACTGGTTTGATCTCCTTGCTGTCCAAGGGACTCTCAAGAGTCTTCTCCAGCACCACAGTTTGAAAACATAAAGTCTTCAGCACTCAACCTTCTTTATGGTCCAACTTTCACATCTGTACATGACTACTGGTACAGTTATACCAATTTATGGATTTATAGCTTTAAAAGTAATGTGTCCCACAAACCGGTAGGCCACAGTTACCAAAAAAAAAAAAAAAATGCCTCCTTTATTTAAAGTGTCTTAAGAAATAGATGGGGAAACAATGGAAACAGTGGCTGACTTTATTTTTGGGGACTCCAAAATCACTGCAGATGGTGATTGCAGCCATGAAATTAAAAGACACCTACTCCTTGGAAGGAAAGTTATGACCAAGCATAGCATATTTAAAAGCAGAGACATTACTTTGCCAACAAAGGTCCGTCTAGTCAAGGCTATGGTTTTTCCTGTGGTCATGTATGGATGTGAGACTTGGACTGTGAAGAAAGCTGAGTGCTGAAGAATTGATGCTTTAGAACTGTGGTGTTGGAGAAGACTCTTGAGAGTCCCCTGGACTGCAAGGAGATCCAACCAGTCAATCCTAAAGGAGATCGGTCCTGGCTGTTCATTGGAAGGACTGATGCTGAAGCTGAACCTCCAATACTTTGGCCACCTCATGCGAAGAGTTGACTCATTGGAAAAGACCCTGATGCTGGGAGGGATTGGGGGCAGGAGCAGAAGGGGACAACAGAGGATGAGATGGCTAGATGGCATCACCAACTCGATAGACATGAGTTTGGGTAAACTCTGGGAGTTGGTGATGGACAGGGAGGCTTGGCGTGCTGCGATTCATGGGGTCACAAAGAGTCAGACACGACAGAACTGAACTGAAGATAATAATTATATATTTATCTTTTTAAAAGAGCCATTTTATTATATTTTAATATTTATTAGGCTGCTTTGGGTCTTAGCTGCAGCATGCAGGATCTCTGTTGTGATGTGTGGAATTCTCTATTTGTGACACGCAAACTTAAGACACGTGAGATCTTAGTTCCATGACCAAGGATTGAACCCAAGACCCCTGTGTTGGAAGCTCAGTTCAGTTCAGCTCAGTCACTCAGGTGTGTCCAACTCTTTTCTACCCCATGGACTGCAGCATGCCAGGCCTCCCTATCCATCACCAATTCCTGGAGTTTGCTCAAACTCACGTCCATCAAGTCGGTGATGCCATCCAACCATTTCATCTTCGGTCATCCCCTTCTCCTCCTGCCTTCAGTCTTTCCCAGCATCAGGGTCTTTTCAAATGAGTCAGCTCTTCGCATCAGGTGGCCAAAGGACTGGAGTTTCAGCTTTGGCATCAGTCCTTCCAATGAATATTCAGGACTGATTTCCTTTAGGATGGACTGGTGGGATCTCCTTGCAGTCCAAGGGACTCTCAAGAGCCTTTTTAACACCACAGTTCAAAAGCATCAACTCTTTGGTGCTCAGCTTTCTCTATAATCCAACTCTCACATCCATACATGACTACTGGAAAAACCATAGCTTTGACTAGATGGCCCTTTGTTGGCAAAGTAATGTCTCTGCTTTTTAATATGCTGTCTAGGTTGGTCATAACTTTTCTTCCAAGGAGCAAGCGTCTTTTAATTTCATGGCTGTAGTCACCATCTGCAGTGATTTTGGAACCCCCCAGAAATAAAGTCTGACACTGTTTCCACTGTTTCCCCATCTATTTACCATGAAGTGATGGGACCAGGTACCATGATCTTAGTTTTCTGAATGTTGAGTTTTAAGCCAGCTTTTTCACTCTCCTCTTTCTCTTTCATCCAGAGGCTCTTTAACTCTTCTTTGGTTTCTGCTGTAAATGTGTCATCTGCATATCTGAGGTTATTGGTTTCTCTGGCAAACTTGATTCCAGCTTGTGTTTCTTCCAGCCCTGCGTTTCTCATGATGTACTCCGCATATAAGTTAAATAAGCACGGTGACAATATACAGCCTTGACATACTCCTTTCCCGATTTGGAACCAGTCTGCTGAGAGCCCTGTGAACAGTGTGTTGGAAGGTGGATTCTAAACGACTGGATCGCTGTGGAAGTCCCATAGATTTATATATTAAAAAAAAAAAAGTAGCATGACTACAAAAAGTCAAGAGACATTCTGAAAGTTCCCTGAGAAGGGCCCTGAGTCAATCAGCTGGGCTCTACGTTTTTTCCAACCAAGTGCTTTTTCAACTAGTGCTTTACTACTCAGTGAAGGTGAAGTCACTCAGTCGTGTTCAACTCTTTGCGACCTCGTGGACTGTAACCCACTAGGCTTCTCCGTCCATGGGATTCTCCAGGCAAGAATACTGGAGTGGATTGCCATAAGCACTAGTAATTCCCATCCAATGTGTTAGGTGCTATGAAGCATAAAGGTCTTCAGGAGGTAACAAGCAACAGGCATTGACTATCAGACCTTGCACTATCTCATTTAATTGTCATATAGTCACCAGAAGTATATTTTATCATCACACTACAAAACCCTGAGTGTGACTTTTGAGACCTGTAAACCAGTGGATATATGTATATTTAAGGCTTCCCAGATGGCATTAGAGGTAAAGAACCTGCCTGTCAATTCAGGAGCTGTAAGAGAGACACAGATTTGATCCCTGGGTCAGAAAGATCCCCTGGAAGAGGGCATCCAACCCATTCCAGTATTCTTGCCTGGAGAGTCCCATGAACAGAGAAGCCTGGCAGGCTATAGTGCATAGTATCGCAAAGAGTTGGACGCGACTGAAACAACTTAGCAGGCACGCACCCATCAGTAATTGTTAATTCAGAGCATACAGAAATGTCAATACCAATTCTGTAAACCACCAGAAGAAACTAGAAAAAAAAAAAAAGAAAGAAAAAAAAAAAAAAGGAAACTAGAAAAAGAATGTCCAGGCCAAAAAAGTAAAGAGTCATAAACCCTTTCCTACTTTATGTTTGTAAGTAAAATTGTTTTTAAAACTGCAATACTAGAATTTTATGTGCTATGATATTTGCTACAACTGGTTAATCAGTCCTGGCAGGCAGAAATGTCACTGAGTCATTTTATTGTCATGGAATTTTCAAAAATTTCCCTTCATTTAGAATACCCACCCTGAGCATAAAGACAGTGGATTCTTAGGAAGGTCCTTTGTTTTCTGAGGAGGGAAGAAAAGGGAGAGAACCTGGAGGAAATAAACTGGAGACGGGAAGACAAAGCTTAATTGCTACCAGGAAATGACCTGGAAGGAGGAGGCTGGAACTCAGGAGACACAAAAACTGCCTGAGGTGTGGACAAGAACAGATTTGGAAACGAAGAGTATGGCTCCACTTTAGAGAGAACAGCAGGAAAAATAACAGAGACTTTTGGGGAGGATGCCCAAGGTATCGTCTATGGACACAAGGATGACCATTTCCTGGGTCTTCTGTAAAACCCTTAGTAAAAGCCCGACTTTCTAGGTGTTGCCTAGAAAAGTCAGAAGCTTGCTGCAATCTGGTAATATTACAGTTCAGTTCAGTTCAGTTGCTCAGTCGTGTCCGACTCTTTGTGACCCCATGAACCACAGTACAGCAGGCCTCCCTGTCCATCACCAACACCCGGAGTCCACCCAAACCCATGCCCATTAAGTCGGTGATGCCATCCAACCATCTCATTTTCTGTCATCCCCTTCTCCTCCTGCCCTCAATCTTTCCCAGCATCAGGGTCTTTTCAAATGAGTCAGCTCTTTGCATCAGGCAGCCAAAGTATGGCAATTTCAGCTTCAACATCAATCCTTCCAATGAACACCCAGGACTGATCTTTAGGACGGACTGGTTGGATCTCCGTGCAGTCCAAGGGACTCTCAAGAGTCTACTCCAACACCACAGTTCAAAAGCATCAATTCTTCGGCGCTCAGCTTTCTTCACAGTCCAACTCTCACATCCATACACGACCACTGGAAAAACCATAGCCTTGACTAGATGGACCTTTGCTGGCAAAATAATATCACTGCTTTTCAGTATGCTGTCTAGGATGGTCATAACTTTCCTTCCAAGGAGTAAGCATCTTTTAATTTCATAACTGCAGTCACCATCTGCAGTGATTTTGGAGCCCAGAAAAATAAAGTCAGCCACTGTTTCCACTGTTTCCCCATTTATTTGCCATGATGTGATGGGACCGGATGCCATGATCTTCGTTTTCTGAATGTTGAGCTTTAAGCCAACTTTTTCACTCTCCTCTTTCACTTTCATCAAGAGGCTTTTTAGTTCCTCTTCACTTTCTGCCATAAGGGTGGTGTCATCTGCATATCTGAGGTTATTGATATTTCTCCCAGCAATCTTAATTCCAGCTTGTGCTTCATCCAGCCCAGCGTTTCTCATGATGTACTCTGCATAGAAGTTAAATAAGCAGGTTGACAGTATACAGCCTTGAGGTACTCCTTTCCCTATTTGGAACCAGTCTGTTGTTCCATGTCCAGTTCTAACTGTTGCTTCCTGACCTGCATATAGGTTTCTCAAGAGGCAGGTCAAGTAGTCTGGTATTCCCATCTCTTTCAGAATTTTCCAGTTTATTGTGATCCACACAGTCAAAGACTTTGGCATAGTCAATAAAGCAGAAATAGATGTTTTTCTGGAACTCTCTTGCTTTTTCCATGATCCAGTGGATGTTGGCAATTTGATCTCTGGTTCCTCTGCCTTTTCTAAAACCAGCTTAAACATCTGGAAGTTCATGATTCACGTATTGCTGAAACCTAGCTTGGAGAATTTTGAGCATTACTTTACTAGCGTGTGAGACGAATGCAATTGTGTGGAAGATTGAGCATTCTTTTGCATTGCCTTTCTTTGGGACTGGTAATATTACAGAGATTTCAAATTGTAAGCCACAAGCAAATATGTCTATTAATGAATGAATTAAAGGAGTAAATTTGATACACATCTTAAGAAAACTGATTCTTTTTATTCACAGTGACAAAAAGATATAAATGATATTGTGTCACCATTGCAGTTCATTTAGCTTTCTTCTAAAGCTTTTAAATGAAAGACCACCTTGCTACTGCACTTAAATCTACTTTGATATAGTGATTAATAAGAAGGACATCATAGAAGCCATGGAGCTGTCTGGCCCAGGTGTGTAGTTCCCTCGGGGGCTGTGTCCCAGAGTTCTGCCCAACAGAATGTGTACCACGGAATCCAGAGCGCCACATGTGATGAACCACCTCCTTGCAGAAACCTAAGTATTTCACGTGTCAGTACAATAGTTAGAATTTCATCAAATCTTCCCAGGACTGCCCTGCACTACCCCCATCACCTCATGCTGATTAAGAAAGAGACCCACGACCTCACCTTCGGTAAACTGACCCTGGAAATCAAACCTAGGTCAGACTTTTCTGATATATCCCATTTACTTCCTGGATGACTCATAAAGGGGCGGGGGATCCCCCTGCATGTCAGTTTCAGAGTGTCTTGATTGAGGAGCAAGAAGCCAGCTGTCCAGGACACACTCTCTTTTGAAATGAATGCAGACATCACTGGATCACCTGCACAAAGTCATCCCCAAACAGATTAGACTTGAACCCTTCGACCTACCTTTCTGCCAATGGGAAGAGCATAGTCACTGACACCCCAGTCACTTAGGCAATTGCTGGCAATTGATAACCTCCCCAAATATAGTGAAGGACAAGGCTACTTTTTTCAGATGATAGTAATAGATAATGCTATCCTGTATTTACAGTGTATAGAAAGGAGAAAAAAATAAGAAAAAAAAAAAAAAAAAAAAACCTCTGTATAATCTATTTAACTTTCCAAGGACACATTTAAAGAGTTTGGGTACCAAACCACCTTTGGATACAAAACCACATTTTCCAGATGATCAACCTTGTCACCTCAAAATGTTCTCCTAAGGAGCTTCTGTTCCTCATCTCCACTAAAAGCAACCCCTAATATGTTCTTCCAAAGCTGGAGCTACTGGGATCCATTAGTTGTGATTCTATGTTGGTATGCAGATTTCATTTCCCGCGATTTTCCCAGTAGATTCCTGCCTCTGGGGTCCCTATCTTTTGAATGTGTTCTGGTCTGTTTCCACTCCTTTTCCTCCAGAATCAGTCGGGGTGGCGTCCACCCTGAGAGTGAAGTGGATTGGCATCTTCTCCATCACTGTTAACATTACCTCCTCTCACCAGGCCACTCAAAGTCATAGAAGTCCTCAGGAATGTACACATATGGGAGGTCTCTAAAAAACTGCTCACCCTACAAATGTAATATATCCTGACCATAGCCGTGAAGACAACTTAATTCTTCCACACAGTCCATTCTATATGTTCTTCTGAAATCCTCAGTCACTCCCGTGTCAGTGTAGATCTGAGCTGGTGATATATGCACATGGAATTTTATCTTGTCATTTCATCCTCGTATTTCAAAAACCTTGAAGGAAACCAATGCTTTTACTAATTATTTTCCATATCACAAATACTTGAGGTTTGTTGTTACAGTTCAGTTCAGCCACTTAGCCGCTCGGTTGCTCTTTGCAACCCCAGGGACTGCAGCATGCCAGGCTTCCTTGTTCATCACCAACTCCCAGAATTTATTCAAACTCATGTCCATTGAGTCAGTGATACCATCCAACCATCTCACCCTCTGTCGTCCCCTTCTCCTCCTGCCTTCAATCTCTCCCAGCATCAGGGTCTTTTCTAATGAGTCAGTTCTTCACATCAGGTGGCCAAAGGATTGGAGCTTCAGCTTCAGCATCAGTCCTTCCAAAGTATATTCAGGACTGATTTCCTTCAGGGTGGACTGGTTGGATCTCCTTGCAAGAGACTATATAACTTAATGTCCAAACTGCTGCAAGTTTTTGAGGACAGACTGTGACACTGTGAACAAGAGGATTTGAATATGAGAAGATTGGAGGCAAGAGCAGAGACTGTCCTGAGCAAACCAGACTGTGTGGCTTTGCTGACTCAAGCCTCCTGTTGCCAAAACTCTGTTTCAATGCATGCAGTATTTTACAATAAAGAGATAAAAGCTGATGACTTCTGCAGCTTATTCCATTTTCTCCCTCATTCCTTGGCATTCTTTGTGGATGTGTTTTTAAGGAAAAGAAAATTTTTCTCTGGTCCACTATGTTCATCTTTTTGGTCAATTTTTTTTTCTATGTGAGTTAGCGTCTGCCTAAATCACACCCTTTTCTTTTTCTCTTTCCTATATCTCTTTAATTGTATCCCTATTTTTTGACTCATGTAGAAATGTTATACTGTAGGTGATTTTGAAATCATCTCATCTCCATTGGGGATGGTATCTTTTATTTTTAAAACTCTAGAGTTGCTATTTTGAGATCTAATTGTATGGCACTGAATATGTTCATTGCTCATTTGTTTTCATGAAAGCATCCTTAAACCCAGGCTTCTGGGTTAGGACACACCTGCTTGGAAACATTCTGTTCCAGCCAAAGTGTGTAAGGGAGAGAAGAGAGGAGAGGATTGCCAAGCACCATGTGAAATATAAAGAAGCAGGTGGACCCTCCCTCAGGGGTTGTGCACTGAGCCTGACCTGGGTTTCAGAGTTTTTATATGATGAACGGAATTTATTGTCCACGAAAATCATTTTAAAAACCAGTTTGGTAAAGAATACAAAATAAGGTGGGGAGAATTTAATTGAGAAATCTCAATGAAGATTAAATTTGAGGCAGAGCAATGCATTTGCTGGAAAGGATATAGACAACCAGATTTTATCCATGAGTGTTGGCCAATGAAACAACTAATGTCACTTCCCAATCTTGCCCCTACTCCTACCAAAAGTCACAAATGAATGAAACATTTTGTAACTTGTAAACAGGAATAAATGGAATATCTCTCCTTAGGGTGAAAAAGCTGCTTTAAGACACCTGGACTTGGACTTCACTGGTGGTTCAGTGGTAAAGCGTCGGCCTGCCAATGCAGGAGACATTGGTTCGATCCTTGGTCCAGGAAGATTCCACATGCCGCAGAGCAGCTAAGCCCATGTGCCATAACTATTGAGCCTGTGCTCTGGAGCCTTGGAGCTAAAACTGCTGAAGCCTCTGCCCTAGAGCCTGTGACGCACAACAAGAAAAGGCATTGCAGTGAGAAGCCCACGTACCACAACCAGAGAGGAGCCGCTACTCGCCACAATTAGGGAAAAGCCAGAGCAGCAGTGAAGACCCAGCACGGCCAAAATAAATAAATGAACACTGAAACTAAAGCCCCATCAGGGCAGTTTTCTTTTTAATCTCAAAAAACATGTGGTACTGAAAGCAATTTTTAAGCCAAAAAAAAAAACATGTTGGTAAAGATTTTAACAACATAGGAAGGACTTATTCTGTAATACTGAGTTCAAAGGACAAGATCCAAGTTAAATAGACAGTGAAGTTTTAGCAAAAATGTTTTATATACACACACACATATACTCCTTAGTAATCTCCCTCTGAAAAGAGGAAAGATGAATAAGCCAAAATATTGATGGTTGCCCCTTGATGGCAAAAACACAGATCATTTTTTTTCTTAGATTCTTTATACTTTTTAGAACTTTTTGTACTTCCTGCCATGAACATATACTACTTTTAAAATATTTCTATTACAAAAAAAGAAATAAAAAGAAAAATAACAACAACCAGAAGATTAGTAGCTTCCTGAACACATTTTTATACAAAAGATTTGAGTTGCAGCATCTGTCCATTTTCTCCTCAACACCTCCATCTCCCCAAGTGAGAAATCTTTAATGTTTTTAAATGATAAGAACTTCATACATGATGGCTAAGAAAAATGTCTATATTAGCTTGGCAAATGCTATCAGAACTACAAAAGTAGGATCAATGGCCTTGGCTAGACACCCTCTAACAATGCCAAGTAGATGGAAGTGTCACGACCTGGCCTCGCAGAATACAAAAACCACCACTCCTAACTTGAGAAGCTCAGCTTGTTTTCAATGGCTTACATTCTTTGGCAACATGTTAGAGGTGGTACATTCTCATGCTAAGCCAGCAAGTATGCCACCCCAATCACAGGCCCCCATCCATCACCTTCATCCCGATGAAGAAGCACATAGGAAGTCACCCTTAAAGGAAGAACATCCTTAATAGAGTGTATTTCAGAGCCACATCCTCCCACCAGCTATAGGGACCATGCACTATGATTTTCAAAGACCAGCATGCAGTCTTTCTACTAAGAAAGCACATGTTATTAAGACAGACAACACCATCCTGAACCTAGAAGGATTCAGAATCTGACTGGCTCAGCAGTTTCTCCCAGAGGTGAAGAATATGCGTCCAGCTATATGCCATGTGCCAAATCCATTTCTGTCCATGCAGCAGCTGAGCCTCTTCGAGTTCCAGGAAGCAGTCTGTGGAAGGCTTCCTTTCCCCACTCTGTTGATAGTCACAGAAAGAAGGAAGGCCTAGTGACAATGGAGGCTCATTGGTCAAAGAAAAGAAGAGTCACCATAACATCCCTTTGCAAACCTCACTGGTTTCCTGGCGATAATGACTCTCACTAGCATGTGCAGATGTATGACCTCCAACTTCCAAGGTTTTTGTGTAGAGGTCTTAGAGGAAAGTATTTCATCTACTAAAAGGGGGTACCCTAATCATTAATCTTCTCCTGCCTTTCTATTAGAGTTAAGGAAAAGCTGCAAATCAAATGGAATCCCGTCTTTCCATCACCCTAAGTCAGCTTCACCCTGATGATACCTAAAGCTTCAACATCTCTCCACTCTCAAAGTAGGAGCCATTTGGATGGGCTCCTGAAAGAATAGCTGGTTCTATTAGCTAACATTCAAATAATCAGACCAAGGTTGGGTGGGCAAGTTACAATGTTCATATTTCAGAAATAAGTAACTATAGGAGTCAGAGGTCAACATTGCCAATAAGACAGACGGGACTAAAATCTGGTTCTCAAAATGTTTTCTGGCCCATTTTTATCTGTGCCAGCAGCATTATAAAGAAACAAAATGTTCAGCAAAACTACTTGAGACAGCACACACGTATCCTCTGGGCCTCTTATTCGACACTTTCACATCTTCCATGAGGACATACCCTACCTGTGAGAATAAGATCTATCTAAGCTATCTTGGGCTTCTTTATGTCCTCCCAAAGCAGGAGCCATGTCTACAGTGACCTTTTACATTAAATCTGACCAGTCAATGAACACAGTGAATGAGGAGGGTAAGCAGTACAACTTCACAGCAAGATCTCAGCTCCAGAGTCTAAAAGACCTGCAGCTCTCAGGGTAACTCACACCATCATTAACCACATTTGTTACTGTGAGTGTGATTCAGATTCCTCATCTTTCTTTATTTGTTTCTTGGGTTTTTTTAGATTTTTTTTTTGTTTTTTGATGTAAGTGATTTTGTAAAGTCTTTATTGAATTTGTTGCTATATCGCTTATGTTTTATGTTTTGGTTTTGGGGCCGCAAGGCATGTGGAATCCTAGTTCCCCAAACTCGCACACCCTGCATTGGAAGGCAAAATCCTAACCACTAGACCACCAGGAAGTCCTTGGTTCCACATCTTTAAAATGGGATCATAATTTGGATCTAGAAGGAAACCGTTGAGATCATCAAAGATGATGACCGAGTGACCCAGGCAACAGCAGCTGCAGCTAGCTGTCTCTTACCCACTAGAAATAAAGCTTATGGTCCTTGGGTAAGATTTCTCATCACTTCTATATTGCTACTGGGTTTCTTTTAAGTTCAGCACTTGTTGTATTGCTATTGTTTTAAACACTAAAATAAACCTTTAACAAAACCCCTAACGGCTGGTTCTTTGAGATATGGACACAGAGGAAAGAGTTTGCCCTCAGGGATCTTGACTCTCACAGCAGAACCAAGTCTAGGGTGACATAATGACACAAGGTGAACCACATCAAAAGCCAGGGTACAGAGTGAGCCCCTTGCCTGTGAGAAGTGATCACTAAATGCTTGTGTATTGAGTTGAGTGAAGGCAGGTGACAGTGTACACGATGACAGCAAGGACGCGGTGCATCGCCAGCACCAGAAGAAGGCGTTCGGGGTTCATTTCATCAACCTCCTCACCCAGCACAGGGCCCTCGGATCCTCAGGCTTTGCAACATGTGAGCAAGCGAGAAAATGATGGGGGCGGGGGTGTACAGTGGGTCCCAAGTGTTGAGCAAGTGGCTGCATGAAAAGCAATAAGCAAAAGTATCCTTTTCAGATTAAAAAAAAAAAATGTTTGGGATTCAGAAAGCACATTTAACCTGTTTTTCCCGGGTCTGGTGGCGAGTATCATTTTACTGATGTTGGCTCTGAACACCATACAGGAGCCTCTTCCTGGTCACCCGAGCTTGACCAAATCTGTGTCCCCAAGGACCTCCCTGGTGGTCCAGTGGTTAGGACTTGGCCTTCAAATGCAGGGGATGCGGATTCAATCCGTGGTCAGGGCGCGAAGATCCCACATGCCTCGAGGCCAAAAAACATCAAACAGAAACAGTATTGCAAGAGATTCAATAAAGATTTTTAAATGGTCCACATTAAAAAAAAGAGCTATGTCTGTCACAGGGAGGTAAGCTGCCCCTGGGTAAGCCTGTCCTGTGCCCCTCCCTGAATCCAGATCTGGAGCTGGGGGCCCTGCAGGCGCCCGCTGGGCCCATGGATGTGCTAAGGCAGGGGCTAGCAGCGTGGGAGGTGCCTGGGTGCCTCTGATGAGCACCAGTCAGGAGCCTGGAGACCTGGTCTGGTTCTCGCTCAGCCACCCACCCCATTTCCAGGCCACGGGGCTGCCCTGGACCTGAAAGCTGTCACCCTCACCCTGGTCAAGGCCACACAGCCGCCCGGGGCCACCACATGCTTCATCAAGGCATCCAAGAGGAGGTGGCAGAAGAGGTGGCTGGCAGAGCCTGGATCGCTGCCCTCCTGCTAGTGTGCGAGGGAATCACAGCATTTGGGAGCCAGAAACCCCCTCGGAGGCCCCCTTCCCCAGCCCCCTCGCTTCCCAGTGACGAAGACTCCGGCCAACTGGCCGTGTGGCCACAGTGGCAGGGTGGACGAGACGGCGGGCAGACAAGGCGCCAGCGGCTGCGATCCTGGCAGATGCCGCTCCTCGCCGGGCTCTGACGACATCATCAACTGTTATATTTAACGATGTCACACTCGGCCAACAGCCGGCAACCCAGCCACAGAGGCCCTGAGACGTTCCCACAGAGCTTCAAGCCCGGTGCCGGTGCTGACTGAGGTCACAGTCTGGAAGCACCCAGAAATAAGACGTCATGATGCTGCAGGCACAGTCCGAAGGGAGCCCGTTCATAGTGGGGAGAGACCTGTTCATGAAGCTGTTGGTAGGCGCTTTGCACCCAAGAATTCCCTGAGGCAGGAAATTTGAGGAAATTGGTAAGTTCCCTGAAGTCTCAGCTTTCAACAGTTAAAGGGCCAGACTTTGCACTCTGTTCTGTATAATGCCAGTGCCCAAGGTGCTCTGCTTCCTTTTGTTCACTCACCCGGACTACTTCTTCCTTTCCTGCTGCCCTAAAGCCCATCTTGGATCCAGAATGGTTAAGATGCCAAAATCAAAGTTTACACTGGAATTTCCGACTATCTCCAGCTACTCACTCTGGAGGGGAAGGATTCCTGTGCTGTTTCATTGGGAAGAGACCCATCCATTCTTTGCGCTTCCATTCCATTTGTCCAGTAAAGGCCTGGCTTTGACAGCATCCAGGACCACTGTCAGGCTAAGAACTCACCGATCTGAGCTCGAACATCTCTTGAATAAGAGCGCTGGGGTCCCGGGGCAGCCCTGCTGCACGTGGTCCTGTGACATCATGGCTCCCTTTCCCCTTGCTTCTCCTCTGTGGCTCTACAGGTCCCATGTAACTTTCCCAGAACCCTCGGTTAGAGACTGTCCCCTGCGTGTCATTTTCTCATATGCCCTGCCATTGATATCCACCATTCAACCCTTCCTCCCCAAGCTACTTCCTAAGTTACATAGCAATGACCTTGATTTTGCCCTTTTCTACAGTTGCTGCAAAAGAAATTCAGGGAAGTCTTTAAGCAGCCTGGACAGAGAGAGGTGATCCCTGCAGAGTTGACTTGAAAAGTGCCCAAATTAAAGGAGGTGTAATAAAACTAGCTCTGAACTCTCCCCAGGAAATGCTCCCTGGTGAGGAACTGAACTGAGGAAATTGCTTGTGTTCAAGCTGTACCTCTGAATCACAGGGTCATTATTACACCCATTAAAACTCCTATTGCACTTTAGACAAGAATTCCAGGACGTCACAGCAGGGGCCTGGAGGGGTTCCCAGGGGAGGTTCCCTAGCCCCAGGGGAGCTTTCTGACCAGCCTCCCTTTGAAGCACTCTGAGCTGACTGGGTCATTTCCAAATGTGACTGACCTGCATTTTGAATTATATTAAATCACATCAAATCAACAAACGCAAACTCTGTGCCTCCTACATGCCAGGCTCTGGGCCTGACCCATGAGCTGAAAAACCTGGAGAGGTTTCCTGAAGAGAGAACTCCCAACACCTGAGGTTTTGAATGAATCAAAGCACATGAGAACTGTGCCAATGGTTAATTATCGGATGGGACACGTGGCCAAGAAATTCTGATGCAGAAGGAAGGAAAAGAGAGAGGAGCTGTCGAGGAAGATTCTGGAAGGGTGGATTTAAGCTGAAGCCACAAACCAAGGGAAACAGTGCATATGGAGAGAAGAAATGAGATTCTCCACAAAGGACACCCAGCAGGCACAGCCTCGGAGCACACAGGGAACAGGGAGACCTTCAGAAGCATGTCCACCCCACTGGCTGCCAGGTTGCCTCCTTAACACAGCCCCTTGGGTGAGGCCCTCTCATATAATGGAGAGTAACCTGCCATCTGCTTTCCTCAAAGTTTACTGATTTAAATGCTAACCTCATCTAAAGAAACCTTCTCAGCCACCTCTAGACTCATCTTTGCCCAATATCTAGTCCCCCAGGGCCTGAAGAGTCTGAGTTGCTGAGAAAATTACCCATTTGCCAACCTCAGGGTAAACAGCAAGCCTTGGAGGGAAAGAGACCGGGCAGTTAAAAACGGCACCATCTTCATTAGGAGACAAAGGAACTGCAGTGACTATTGGCCCCAAGACTAAGTCACAGGCTTCACAAATTCTCTGACTTTCCCTCTCGTCGCTTGTGAGCTGGGGAATGAACCAGCAGGCCTTCCTACCCCATGGGATCCTTGCAGGAATCACACAAGGACAGGGATGTGACTGGGATAGGACCCGAGCAGCTGCATGACTGCAGGGTTAGCAGGAGAGGGGAACACAGCGCACTGATCCAGGCCACAGCCCTGCAGCAAGAGACACTGCCTGCATTTTAGCCCCACGCAGACACCAACTACCGGGAGAGGTTACGTCATCCCTCGATACCTCTGTTTTCTCATCCATTAAAAGGTGATGAATACAATCCCTACACTTAATAGGATTGCATGAGCCAGTACCTCTGAAGCTCCCAAGGCATGCTTGGTAGAGCCTAAGTCTTCAATTAACATGAGTTGTTTATTATGACCACTATTTTTCTTATTATTGAGGAGGACCAGTTACTGATATCACTTAGAAGCTTCAGGCTGACATAGACATCCTGGCTAGAGACCCTGGAGATGACATTGCAGCCTGGAGGCAGAATTCCCTCTTCTTCCTTGGAGATCATGCTTTTTCTCTTAAGACCTTCAACTGATTGGGTGAGGCCCCCTCATATAATGGAGGGTAACCTGCCATCTGCTTTCCTCAAAGTTTACTGATTTAAATGCTAACCTCATCTAAAGAAACCTTCTCAGCCACCTCTAGACTCATCTTTGCCCAATATCTAGGCCAGATGGCCCACTCACGTTGACATACAAAATTATGCACCACCACAAGGCCAGGCTTCTCTTGTGAACCTCTTTTTCCATCTCTCTATAGAGACCCTGGTACTTCTCAGGTGCTCAGTGAACACTTAGCACATGGACGTTTGGATAGGTTAGTGATTCTGTATAATCCCTTAGAAGCTATTGTATTTGAGATAATCTTTTTTCAAAAGAAAAAATCATCCAAAATCAAATCATCCAAATCAAAACAAAAATCATTTGTTTTGGCGTGAAACAAATGGACTTTTGGGGAAAAAAAAAAAAAAAAAAGCTTTTGCTGTTCTATTTTGAGTCTTCCCCTGTGGACTCCAGAGACTGACAGCATCAATGGTCCAGCAGACCAGCCCTCCCTGCCCCGGCTCACACCCCATTACAAAGAACATCACCGTCTGGAGGGCAGAATGGGAAAGGGCGGGAGGGTTAACTCCTGCCAAGAAACTAGCCACAGCCCCTCTGCCTCAGGAAACAGCCAAGGCAGAGAGGAAGCTGCTGCAGGTGTCTGTTCCAGGGGCTCCCATGTTTATTCGGATCCCCAGGATTTAGGAAAACAAGGCCCTGAGGCCTAGCCAGTGTTTACAAGTTGCTTAGCAAACATATTTGTATTGAAGCTGGACAAAAGTTCATTCAGCATTTTCTACAAGATGTTATGGAAAAAAAAACTCGAACAAATTTTTGGCCAGCCCAGGAAATGTCTGATCAATAATTCAACCAGTATGCTTCAAATTAAATGTGACCCCAAGCCAGCCTGACCCACCTGTAGTCTGTCTCTGTCTTCCACTTGTAACATCTAACCCATCATATAAGTTTGTGGTACAGAGAACTGTATATAGGATATAATTCCGATCAGAGAATTACAAGATTTCTAAACTGGAATGAAGTAAGACATCCAAACCCCGGAAGCAGGCCCAGGTGCTAGATGACGTGCTCAGAGTCACAAAGCTGAATAATTCTGGGACCAAAATCAAGTGGGTCGGCTCCTCTTGGTCCAGAGACTTTGGACCACTGTGGTTTGCCATCATTGAGAGAGGTTATAGGTGGGGAGGACTAGTAAAAGGTAACCAGTTAGGCTATAATTTGAAACTGTACAAAAATGCTTGCTGGTCTAAAATTTGACTCAGAGTTTAGCTCAAAGATAAATTCCATGATTTCCCTCTGGCCAAAACTAGTATTTATGGCATTTGAGTGAGCAGTAAATTACCAGTTTCAAGCAAAAAAAAAAAAAAAAAAGTTCTTTCTACATGTTCACAAACATATCATCACCTCCAAATACTACATCACTATAATAAAATACATGGCAAATCAGCTTATTATATTGGGGGTAATTTAATCAGTTGACTAATCTATATTCTACCAACTCATGTATGTGACATAATTACAGCATATTTACAAAAATGACTTCATATTAATGAGCGAACAAAATGCTTTAAATACTATCCTCATCTCCTCTATATATGTTTATCAATTTATGAGAGTGAGATGCTATCTAGATGTGTAAAATTACATTTATCTCTCATAAACTTTCCATAACATTCAGCTTGAGAATGATGATTAAAAAAGATCAGGACCCAAAGTATGTAAAAATATATCTGAAGAATTTCACACTTAGGTGGTTCTTAGGCATCCCTAACATTAACTGTGATTGCCATGAAGACCATTACATTTGTTCATAAATATCTCCAGTGTTCACCATACCTCCGTCCCTGACCCAGAGAAGATCCCAGAGGGAGAAAAATTCAGTCTTCCTCTAACGAAATACCCAACAAATTCCATTGTTCAACCAGAGATGACAACCAGTATTTTTACGTGAGAATTTCTTCCCTGCTTTTCTCAGGAAATTTATGTTGTTCTAAATCCCAAATTCTAAGAAAAATCAATTGTGAACTCAGGAAAACTTGAATAATTCTAATTTTCCTGCAAGGAATAGAGTTAACAGGTAAGACATTATTAGTTCAATGGAAGTCTCTAATTCAAGTACAAAGCAATAGCAGGAAGTGTTACGTGGGGAGTCCAAGGTTAAGATCTATTAATAAGTTTCTGGAAACTGGGATCAGAGCAAGGAGCAAAAGGGTGTTGTGATTTAATCAGTCCCTGTTGCCTGTGATCATTGCCATGTTATAAGAGTGTATTCTGGTCCTGTGTGCTCATAACAGTACACTGGTATTGCAAAGAAAATAAATATTAATACATATATAGAACAAGATATACTTTATACAAATTTAATGAGTGTTCCCAGAAATAGCAAGTTTGAAATGAAAAATAAATACTTAAATTGGCAATATTGACATGTGTTTCTTTGGTGCTATGAACCATACCAGGAGAGCTAAATGTGACATTATTCAAATATACCCAATAAGATTCTCTAGTGTTCTCTAGTGTTTGAGTATTTGCTATAGACTGCAGTTCTTTGTAAATATTTAAACAGAAGAAATACAAAGAGAAAATGTCAGTGCAGTGCTGTGGAGACTACACGTGAAATTTGAATTAGCAAAACAAAAAATTAAATTAGCATAACTGATAGTGATTTCAACAGCAACACCTAAATCAGGGCAAGTAGACAAAACATTTTAATTGTTAAAAAAGAAAACCAGTGACATATGCCTTCCTGCTCAAATGAAGGTGCTTTTAAACAAATAATTATTAGATCAACTCAAGACAAAATGCAAGAAAAGCGTCTACATCTGGAATATTTGTTTCAAAACAAGGATCAAGAGTATCACATGGGGAAACTGACACTTTAGGTGTGATTTTTTACGTGGGATCTTTTAAATATCAGATATTTAGGATAACGGGGCTTCTCTGGTGGCTCAAATGGTAAAGTCTGTCTGCAGTGCAGGAGATCTGGGTTTGATCCCTGGGTCTGGAAGATCCCCTGGAGAGGGAATGGCTACCCACTTCAGTACTCTTGCCTGGAGAATCCCATGGACAGAGGAGCCTGGAAGGCTACAGTGCATGGGGTCACAAAGAGTCGGACAATTGACTGAGAGACTAAACACATTTGGGATATCTTTCCATTCTGAAATGGTTTTTGTTTGGTACGTATTTTGTATTAATGTTACCTTCTTTGAATCTTTTCTATTATCAAATATTTCTATCAGGAAAATATCCCTTTTCAGTTCAGTTCAGTTCAGTTCAGTTCAGTCGCTTAGTCATGTCCATAATGCATCAGTTTATAAAAATAATAAACCACATTTATTATGATGAATTTTGCTTGCAGAAAGCCACTCAAAGTTTTAGTATAATCCTATGACAATAAAAGTCATTCATTTCTTATTGAGTATAATCTTGTTATAATAATCATTCATTATTTATCCAGTTATTGCAACCTTATTATAATAAAAATAATTCATAATTAAAAATACATATACAAAGCAAGAAAAATAAGCCTCTCTCAGACTTTCAGAGATTCCTTAGAATTCCCGAGAATTCTGATTTCTCATTCTCAGATCCCAAATATTAGTATTAATTAAAGATTTGTGGGGAGTTTGAAAACACTATACCCAGTGGTTAAGGTAGTAAGAAGACACACTTTATAATGTAGATTTTGTAAGGCAGGGAGTAGACTTCTGTCAAATAATGCTATCCACTGTAATAAAAGTTAACATGAAAAGGTATACCAAAGTTTACTGGAAGATGAATAAATTGTGTAAAATGAAAGCCATGTTGCTTTGGTGAAATGATTCAAAGCTGAAACATCTCTTCTAATCTTTAGTACCTGTTTAGAGCTGATTTGTATTTCACTTAGAAACATTTGACAGAGTTGGTTTTCTTAAATACTAGTATTACTAATAATCAATTAGTAAATATTTATAATTATTATTTAAATAAAAAATCAATCCTTTAAAATGTGGGTTCTAAACTTACAAAAGGCATTCTATTCTTTTATCCTTATATACCTAATGTCTTGATACTGGCAGAGAGTAGAAAGAAAAGAAGGAATTCTTATACAACCAAACAGAAAGATAGATTTCCTTCAAAACTGGAGTGAAACCTTGGGTCCCATAAAATAAACATCCTCTGAGCTATTCCTAATTCATCTTTACTTAATGGTGGTTGTGACTGGACTCTCCAGGAAGCAGGTTCTGGGATGGAGTTGAAAGCTCAAGAGGGTTATGGGGAGTGAAATATCTATCAAGAAAGAAACGGGAGAAAGCAGGATTGGGCAGAGGAGCTGGCAGGTTGCAGTGACAAAGGGCAAGGCCATGTCTTCCCAGGGAGCTACAGGGCAAAGATCACCTTCAGAAAGTCCCAGTGGAGCAAACGTGAATAGACCCTTCCTCCACCCCTTCACATGGGCATCAGCAGACCCATGGTTAGAAAACTGAGGCAGATCTCCAGGGAAACTAACTGTCAGCCAGCTACATTCACTGAAGTGGGAAGCATTCTTGTTCTCAAAAGAGCATTTGAGCAGCGCATCTCTGTATCAACTACACAGCAAATATGACCCAAAACTCAAAAAACTAAGTAAATATAAGCAAGATCTCCTTAAAGTCCCGTTGAATTTTAACACAGTGCCCTTGTTAAAAGGAGTAATCTACATAATAGGTGGAGTTGTACTGATGCTGTTCAGTGGCTAAGTTGTGTGTGACTCTCTGACCTCATGGACTGTAACATACCAGGCTCCTCCATCCTCCACTATCTTCCGGAGTGAGCTCAAATTTAGGTCCATTGAGTCGATGATGCTATCTAACCATGTCATCCTCTGCCGTCCCCTTCTCCTTTGCCTTCAATCTTTCCCAGCATCAAGGTCTTTTCCAATGAGTTGACTCTTCACATCAGGTGGCCAAAGTTTTGCAGCTTCAGCTTCAGCAACAGTCCTTTGAATGAATATTCAGAGTTGATTTCCTTTAGGACTGACTGGTTTGATCTCCTTGCATAGATGGGGTCGATTTCTACACCTTGGAGTCAGAACCAATAACCAGTATGTAGTCAGTTACTGAAAGGACCAGATCTCAGTGGATTCTTATATCTCTCTCCAAAAGCAACAGAACGACAGTAATCACTTTCAAAAGACTCTCTAACAAGTACAGTACAAACATGCAAATATTTCTAAGAATTATACCATTATGGATATATATATTTTAATAAAATAGCAAAACTAGATGTTGAAGTGCTAAATTACATTATGGGTTATTGACTGATTCAATAAACTTAAATGTCTTACTGGAATAAAAAGTGCAGGAATGTTGGCTACACTACTGGCATTAATTGGTGTGCAGGAAATAAAACTATATATTTTCTCCATCTGTTTCAGGGGTCATCTTATATTTGCAAAGGCTCCCGATGAGATAATAGGCCCGATTTGTAAAGGGGACTCCCCACTGTCATCTGGGCAATTAAATGGAAAGAGAAAAACTGCCCCCAAAATTGCCTAATTGCAGGTGCAATCAGTAGCTTGCAGGTGCAATTAGCCAGGACCCCCTCTTTCAAAAGCTGTGAGTCACAGATCAGTCAATTATTCAATAGCAGACGCAATCATTTTCACATGCAATTTGGTATTCAAAGCTATTCATAGACCCTAAAATTGATAAATAATAGGAAAGTCTCCTGAAAAATTTCTTTCCCAAATGAACTGTCATCTCATAAAAAGAGAGTGATTTAAAACTTGGTTCTTCTCAGGTGGCACTAGTAGTAAAAAATCCACCTGCCAGTGCAGAAGGCATAAAAGACTAGGGTTCAATCCCTGGATCAGGAAGATCCCCTGGAGGAAAACATGTATTCTTGCCTGGAGAATACCATAGACAGAGGGCCCTGGTGGGCTACAGTCCAGGAGACTGCAAAGAGCTGGACATGACTGAAGCAACTTAGCATGCACACAAAATTTGATTCTAGGCCCTATTTGTGAGCTTGAGTCAACCAAAGGGTGCAGCCCCACCCTTGGCTTCCCTCAGATTCCCGTAGACCCTTGGCAGAAGGGACCATCAGGACCATCTTGGATCCTGTGTGGCCACTCCTGGCCATAGCAGACCTCTTCCCATATCTAAACTCATGCCCTTGGGGCTAATCTAAAACCTACCATTCATGCATCATTTATTCAGCAAAAAAATTTTAAGAGTTGTTTGTGGGATATAAGAGCTCATAGAACATGATCCCTGCCAGGAAACTGATATTCTCCCAATGTATGTAAATGAGTAGATTCAATACAATGTAATAATTGGAGAGAGATGAAGATGGGAATGGAAGATGAGGTATCCTCCCCCTGCCTGGAGGAGATTGGAAGGAACTCCAAGAATGAAGGGAACATTGACCAGTCTTCAAAGCAAAGGATACAAGCTCACTGGCAAAAATAACCAGCCATCAATCATCAAGAATAAAATGCCAACCTAATAATAGTGTATCTGTTTTCACAAGTTCCCTTTAAAAAGTAACTACTTTTTTCCCCTCCTTTTAAGATTATTCTCCTATATTAGTTAGGTTAAGCTAAACAATTTAATACATAAATCTAAACATATATGCTGGCTCAAATGCCCTCATGTGCAATTAGGTATGACCATGTGATTGAGTTCTGGTCAAGGAAATACAAACACCAACTCAATGACAAGGAGGATGGAATAGAGGTATAATCAGGAAATATCCTTGGAATCATTGAAAGAGCAGGTGGGAGTCAGCGAGCAGCAAGACCACCCAGTCTGCCTGGACCGAAGAAACCCCCTTAGTGTGTTAAGCCACCGAGACATAGGGGGTTTACCTGTCACAGAAGCTGGTGATAACTTAACAGATGCTGAAGCAGAAGTCTGTGCTCAGGAAGAGGAAATGAGTTCATCAGTTCAATATTTTTTTATACAGAAGTCATTTCCATATTGGTTCTGTAGAAAGGACCAGGTGCTTCATGGGCTACTGAATCACTTTCAGTACCTGCAATAGGATCTTTTTAATGTAACTGTTCATTTTTTGTCCAGCATAAGCCCCTAGAGTATGATGAAGGTGAAAAGCTCTGTTCAGTTTTCCTGGCACTCTAAAATAACATTCATTTCAGTTCAGTCGCTCAGCCATGTCCCACTCTATGGGACCCCAAGGACTGCAGCACGCCAGGCCTCCCTGTCCATCACCAGCCCCTGGAATTTACTCAAACTCATGTCCATCCAGTCGGTGATGCCATCCAATCATCTCATCCTCTGTCGTCCCCTTCTCCTGCCTTCAGTCTCTCCCAGCATCAGGGTTTTTTCCAAGGGGTCAGTTCTTCACATCAGGTAGCCAAAATATTGGAGTTTCAGCTTCAGCATCAGTCCTTCCAATGAATATTCAGGACTGATTTCCTTTAGGATTGACTGATTTGATCTCCTTGCGGTCCAAGGGACTCTCAAGAGTCTTCTCCAACACAGTTCAAAAGCATCAATTCTTCAGTGCTCAGCTTTCTTTATAGTCCAACTCTCACAGCCATACATGACTACTGGAAAAACCATAGCTTTGACTAGATAGATGGACCTTTGTTGACAAAGTAAAATAGCATTGGCAAACAGTAAATATCCCATTGCCTCTGTCCTGAGAAGGTCTGGCCCCGCACATGAAAAGGAAAGAGACCTTCAACAGAAAAACTGAAAGGGGTTATATTTGTGACTTCTTTACTATCAGCTATTTGCCAAATAATTTTATAAAGAAGAGTAAATGATGAGGCTAAGAGAATAATCAAGCACGTTTTCACTTAAAAATTTAAATAACCACAGAGGATACTTGAAAACAGGCCATCAGAATTAGATCCCTGAGACAAAAACACCAGGATAAAAATTGTCCCAAGGACTCTAGCTTTTATCTAAACTCTCTACTCTTGACTAATCTAGGCAAAAAAAAAAAAAAAAATCAACATCTCTCATAACCAGTGGTTGGGCTTCCCTGGTGGCTTAAATGGTAAAGAATCTGCTTATAATGCAGGAGACCTGGGTTCAATTCCTGGGGTGGGAAGATCCCCTGGAGAAGGGAATGGCTACCCACTCCAGTATTCTTGCCTGGAGAATCCCATGGACAGAGGAGTCTGGAGGGCTACACTCTCTACAGAGTGTTGGACATGACTGAGAAATTAACACACTTTCTTCCAGCCCGCCTACCTGGGCACCGTTTCTGGTGTCATGTACCACTTGAAGACCTTGACCATGCAACTTAGCCTCAGTGCCAGTTATGAGTGTATTGCCTTCAGCTCCAGATCCACCTTTCACTAACCTGCTTTGTGAGACTCTAAGATTCAGTGCTCCCATCTGAATGTTAGGAGATTGATTGATACTTGCTTCCTCGGTTTTCAAAGGATTGCACGCATGCGTGCTAAGCCACCTCTGTCGTATCTGACTCTGTGCAACCCTTTGGATCATAGCCCACCAGTTTCCTCTGTCCATGGGATTCTTTAGGCAAGAATACTAGAATGGGTTGCCATGCCCTCCTCAAAATCAAAATATAAATAATATGAATGCTACTATCCCATTCCCTAAATCTGTCCACGATACTATGTTCAGTCACTTTGTGTCTGAATCTTTGAACTGTAGCCTGCTAGGCTCCTCTGTCCATAGGGTTTTCCAGGCATGAATACTGTAGTAAGTTGCCACTTCCTTCTCCAGGGTTATTCCCAACCCAGGAATCAAACCCACATCTCCTGCATTACACGGGGATTCTTAACGCTGAGCTACCCAGGTAGCCCTTTCAAAGGATCGCTTAAGACTGAACGCAGTCGAGTCCTAGATTTCCTTCTATGGTGAACAGACCACATCTGCATGAGCCAGAGCCGTCACCTTCAGGATGTGGAACAACTTAGTGCCAATCCTTGTGTCACAAGAGGGGGATTTTGTCCTGAAAACATGTCAGTGCCTGATGACATACAGTCACGTGGGAATCGGAAGCGAGCGAGAATCTCTCCTCTCTGCAGCTAAATCAGCTGTTTTCTCGCGCTTCTGCTTGCACACCTGCTCCCAACGCTGACAGGCACATGGAAAGTCCACCCGCTGCCCAGTTCCAGTGGGAAGAATGAGAGGAAGGAAGGAAGCGCTTCTTCGGGCCCATCTGACAGGTGTGGGGACCCGGGGAGCAGAGGGTGACTTTCACTCCCTCCTCTTTTATGGAAATGAACTCCCCAGTCCTACCACGAGGAGGTGAAGCCAGCCTTGCAGTGTCATTTCTGGGGTTATTTATACACCCACAGCGCTCAAGGCTTGGGAGTGGCCTTGAGTATGAGGTTCATCCATTGAACTCTGACGAGGCCGGCTGAAAACTTCGCCCCATGAGTTATTTTCACCGCAGAGAGGCGCAGGTGCCCGACTTCCTGTGTCGAGATGACTGGCCTGGTGGCGATGACTCAGTAGCATGTGCCGTGGTGAGGTGCGGGCGGGGACTCTGGGGGAGGTCTCTGACCACACGCAGATCAGCCCAGGTCCACACGTCCCTGGGGCTGCCGGCACACCCGTCTCAGGCTCCCCTTTACGGAGCTGAGGCTCGGCTCCTTAGAGGGAGGGATGGTAACGAGGTTTCTATTGTTTTTACAGCAGTCCTCTCATTTTCTATACTGCAGCCTTCAGTCCATTAAATCCAGTTTCCTGGCCTCACCCAAGCTTTGAAAGGCCAGATCAAAACTGTCAAATGTCCCGGCTGTGTGGTCTTGTTCAGACTGAATAGTTACCGTGGCCCTTGCAAATGATTTCTTCCACTGAGGATCTGGAAGCACCCTGGATGCTTCCTCTCTGTGGAACTGGCTTTAGATTGATCTCTGTGCAGTGCACGTGTGAAAACATTTCTGTAATGCATCATCTTCCCTTCAACCAAACAAGCCTACCTTTGCTTGGTGCCATGCCTGTGCAGTACATGAATGGGGTGGGCCCTTCCGGAACTGGAAGAAGACCCATAGCTCTCAGACCGACAGTAGGCTACAGGTCCCTTTCTCAGGCCATGAAGAGATATCACATGGAATCATGGGTTTGAAGTCACGTTTGGGGAAATACAATGGCCCGGTGACCTGTATCCTGTGCCTGAGATCTCATTTCAAGACTGCGTTTAAGGAACCTGAAAGGAGGGAACTGAGTGCTGGGAGCACAGAAGATAATGAGCAAAAAGCAGCAGCAGCTACAGCAGGGGACAGGCAGCAGAAGGGACGGGGGAGAGGCTCACTGAACCACGGACCGTCGAACCGAGGGCCATCGGGACACCGGCAGCACTGGGTGGTGACACTGAGCAAGGATGAGCCACGATGGCCACCAGCCTCTTTAGTCTTCCTGATGCTGACGACACCTACCATCAAAAGTGCTCAAGCCTGTAAAAATGTAGCAGAGGCAAAGAGCACTGAACCAAGAGCCAGAAGCTGGGCTTCTATTCCTTCTCTTCCTTCCACTGCTCAAGGCATCTCTCCTGTTTGGCCTCAGTATCCTCATTGCTTAAAGCCAAGATTCATAATTCTGATTTCCTACCTCCAAGGGTTGGGCTTCTCCGGTGGTTCAGTTGGTAAAGAATCTGCCTGCCAGATGCAGGAGAACCAAGAGACTCAGGTTCGATCCCTGGGTCAGGAAGATCCCCTGAAGAAGGAAATGGCAACCCACTCTAGTACTCTTGCCTGGAAAATCCCATGGACAGAGGAGCATGGCAGGCTACAGTCCATGGGGTCGCAAGAGTCAGACACAACTTAGTGACTAAACCACTACCTCTGAGGGTTATAGGGAGAACCAAATGATATCAGGCAAAAAAAAAAGGGGGGGGGGGGGGAGAATTTTAAAAACTTCCAGAAAGGTAAAACACTAAGGTAGATGGAAGAGCTTGTTTTTACCAATTAAACAAAATGACCAAAAAGTGAAATGGAATATCTTGACAAAATCTGAAATAGCCCAAGAATCGGAGCTCTCCCTCCACGAGGTCCTTGGTGATGATTTTCCATAGCATTTTAGGAAGAGCCAGCCTGTCCCAGCAAGTTGCTCCATCAGCAACCTGTGCCTCCATCTTCAGCTTCCATCTCGCTGTCTTCTGTCTGCAGGAATGGGAAAAACCTCATCCCCTTCCTCCAGTCTGACTCTTCAGTAACAATTAAGTTTGACCAAAGCAAGTCTGCCAGGAAATACGTGCATTTCCACAGGAGTTTCTAGAAGCCCATACTGTCTACAGAGCCCAAAGGAATGGGATTGTGACATAGAATGACATGCAGGAGGGTTGATATTTTGTACAGATAAACATCCTGTGTCCATCTGTATCATCTGTACCACTCCTCCATAAGACAGCCCTGAATGTTACCTCACTTCATGAGAAATATAACGGTCTTGTTGCTGAAACAAAAATCACTGTTTTTTGAAATTCTTTCATAAATAGACTCATCTGAAAGCAAGGAGTCTAAAACAAATGGCAAGACTACCAACACCAAAAGAAGAGAAGATATCAGTTTTTTTTCCCAAAACTCAGAAAACCAAAGCTTTGGAAAATCCGAGTCAGAAACGAGTGTGTGATAACAGGCAGACAGCGAGATCTAATTCTTTAACTTTCCTCTTTCCTGGTGTCCTTAATGTTCCAGTAGTTTTACACAGAGTCCTGCGCCAAAAGAAATAGCTAATGTTTCCAATTATTAAGTAGTTAATTTATAAGCATTCTTGTCCTAGGAAGTTAGTAGCCACTTAAAAAAAAATAGCACACTAACTGAAAGAGAAAAATAACATTTGTTTTTCATTTAAAAATAGCCACTTGCTAGTGGGTGTGGGCCCCATTTGGGCTCAGCACAAGTTCTCAATCCTTGGACTCTGAGTAGACATGGCCTACCCTCCTGTCCTGCTTCCTACTGATTTTCATCAACAGCTACGCTCATTCTTAGCAGCCTTCAAAACCCCAGTTCTAGAAAGATACGTCATTAAAAGGAATGCAGCCTGGCCCAACGTGGAAATGGAGCTTTCTCAAGCTACTAGTCTAGACGTTGTCTGATAGATCAGAGCATCATTGTACTTCCCTGTGCATTAGTCACTCCACTGTATCTGACTCTTTGTGACCCCCTCGGACTGCAGCCCTACAAAGCTTGACAATTGCAAACACCCTGAAGGGCCCGTGTGAGTTCACCACAGCAGCCTGGGGTTACTTCAGGGCTCATAGACAGAATCACAGGTCTAGTGAAAGATCCCTGGGCCCGGCAACCTGAGTTCAGGTCTCAATTCAACCCCCCAACAAGCTGTGCAACCTTAGGGCAAGTAGGAAACCTCTCTGACCTTCCATTCTCTATTTGTTAAAAAGGAGGAGAGTGAGGCCCTAAAGTCACACATTACTTAGAATTCATTCCTATCAAGACACAAGCCCAAGGGCATTCACACTCATTTTCAAAAGGCTGTAAACAGAGGATGACCCTCAAACTACACTCTCATTCCCAAAAATCCACCCACAGATCTCAGTAAAAACAGAGGGATGGTGCTGCGGCTGCAGCAATCAGATCTGAGATGGGATCTTGAACAGATTTTTTTTTTTGTTTTATTAAAGTTCCTCCAGATGATTCTGTTGCCTGGATTAATTTAAGAATCATTTCCTACTGACAACACAGCAAAAACGAGAGCCTCGTGCTCCAAGGCCCGAAGTCAGCACAAAACGTTTGAGCATATTAACATCCATCTCATTATTTGCTTTTTAATGATACTTCATCACATTCCCTTATCCCTTTTAATTTGGTCACATCATTTGAGTGGGTTTAATTCCAAGTTTCTTGTTCGGATGGTCTTGAGACTTCGCCCTGTTATCACAGAGTTCAAGTTTCCCTGTTGTGGTGGGCACCCAGCCCCCAGCTGTTTCCTTGACAGAAGATAGATATAAGCTTTCATTTTCATAATATTTTTCTTTAAAAGAAAAAAAAGACTTCTGATTTTGATATCATCTTTAACATTTTGACATCTGTGACACACAAGTTCAGGGTCAAGACTGAAAAAGATAAAGATCAGGCCACCAGCTGCCCTGTGCTGGCCTTGCTTTTCCTATCGACCCGTGCAAAAAGGGACGTGAAATTCTGATGCACAAAAACTGTTCCTTTCCCACCAAACTCAGTTAGAAGTCAGTAAGGGACACTTGGAAGGAGGGTCATCAACGACAGCAATTTTTTGAATGTGAAAAAGAAGAGAAATCTAAAACAACATCCAGGGAGTCAAAGTTTAGTTCCATTTTAAGGCAGCCCCTCTTCAATGAAGGCGGGGTGCCGGTTACAAAGTTTAATGTTTAGGTTTGAGTTTGAGAGATTTTTGTTTGTTTGTTTGCTGGTGATACAAGAGCCATAATCTATGAAATATAGCAGATATATCCTGGGCCTAGTTCTCCATGCTTGCAAACATTTAAAATTGCACTTGTGTTGCATGAAAGATTTATAATGATCTCACCCACAAATATAAATTTGATCCCACACAGGATAGAAAGACCTAGAAGCAGAAGCAGGGAACAGCTGATTGTGAGCACGGAGTCATAAATCCGTAACACTTACAGCTTTTTAACAACCCCATCGTAAACGTGACTGATTTCAATTGAATTTATGGGATTTTGCAGCCAGGTCTGGGAATGTTCTTTGAAAACTAAAAATTTAGGAACAACAACATATAGCTTGGATTTCCATGAAAACGCCTATGGTGGCGGGCAGTCGACAGGATGACTCATGAACAGTCCTCTGAGGGTGGCAAAACCCCCGAACTCAATGCAGCAAACTACAGCGGTCCACAAGACTCAAAACACCAGTGTCAAAGGCACACAGAACAGTGGGTTTGTAGGGAAACCGTCCAGGAGAACAGGAAAAGTCCTATTTTTTTGTAAGATAAATCAGGATACAAAATCCTCCCTAGCTAAGTGATTAGCCAGCTAAATCACTCTTTCCTAGCTTAGGGACTGCACCCTCCAAACTTTATTTATTTTTAAAATTAATTAATTTGGGGGGCTGTGTTGGGTCTTAGTTACAGTATGTGGGATCTTCGTCACTCCTTGCGGGAACTTTCGCGGGCGTGCATGAACTCCAGCTGTGGCACACAGGCTCCAGAGCGCTGGGGCTTCAGCAGCTGTGGCTTGTGGGCCTAGTTGCTCCTCAGCACAAGGGATCTATTTCCCTGACCAGGGATCAAACCCATGTCCCCTGCATTGCAAGGTGGATTCTTAACCACTGGACCACCAGGGAAGTCCCCTCTGTTTTGAATAAGGTACAAAATACTGTCTTATTTATCATCACTACAATTTCATAATGCTTCTTAATCCCATCTTGAGCATGAGAAAACTGAGATACACAGAAATTGGCCCCTTTCCTAGATTTTCCAGCTAATATAATGGGATTGATACATAGGCTGGATGGCTCCAAAATTCTTGACTTGGCTATTATCCTAAAGCCCTTCACTAGACAATGCAAGGAACTGGGTTCCCTTCAGAAAGAGATGTTCAAATATATAAGGTTTCCAGGAGAATTCTTCTTACTTCCCTTTTCTAAGATAAAATTTATCTCATCCACGACCACTTCCAGCAATTCATTGCATTAGGTGGTAGAGTCTGCCAAGCTACTGGCCACTGATCCACCTAAAACTTCTTCTCTTAACCAGGCACAGCCCTGTTCCAACCTGAGAGTCAGAGTGTGATGAACCTTTGTCCCAAGCAAACTGAGAACGGCCTCACCAATCCTGAATTTATTGGATCATATGTTTTAGGTTTTCAGTGAAGGCGCATCTTATCTTCCAAGAAGAGCCTTGTGTCTTCTCTGGAGACTCCGGTATATTCAATTATCACTCACACAAGGAGCAAACAAACATTGATTAAGCGCCCAGGACGTGTCAGTTACTGCACTACTGGCCAGAGTATCAGGTGGACATGACCCAGATGCTGCCCTTAGACCTTATGATCCAGGGGAAGATGGACCAGGAGCAAGCGACAGGACATTGTATTAATACAAAGAGCTCATCAGAGGAGCCTGGGGGCAGGGAGAGCTTCCTGGAAGATGCAACCCCTGAGCTGCACACAGCCTGGGAAAATGCCCAGGAGAAAGTTTAAGAGAGAGAGGCACACAGGAAGGCAGGACCGTGATGCTCAGCCAGCCACCAGGCTGAGCTCTCGTGGGAAGAAAGGGGTCAGTGGGGAGCTGAGAGGCAGGAAGGGGTTTTAGTGGTTTTTGGCAGCACAGGCACTGGAAAGAACTGGACACTGAGGACAAGAATGAAGAGACAGATGTAAGAGCAAGACTGACACCAAACATCTTACCAAGATGAGGGTTGCTCCCTACACGCGGTGAACAAACTCCACCAAGAGCCGTAAAGTGTGTGTTTGCACTTCTGTGCCTTTACCATGAGCACCAGAAATAGAAAACACTCAGCATGAAGTGAATGAACTTCTCTTTGTCCCGGAGACAGTACAGTAAGAGCTGAATTAAAAGACTTGAGAATGAATCAGAAAAAAAAAAGAAAAAAGGAAAAAAGATGCACTCATAAAACTTTGGGTACCAAATTTGATTTGCAGGAAAAGTTCCAATGATGTCTCCTTCCCTTTCTCCAAAACCCAGGGTGCATAAGCAGTAAACATTCTGTGTCCCTAAAAAACTTTTGCAGATAATGTATTGTGTAGGTCTGATTAACAAGCTTGATGTGTATTTCCATGCACACACAAAGCAAAACTCCATGGAGTAAGAAGGGTTCAGTATCTCAGAGGAAGACGGCAGAGAGTAATAACTTTTCTTTCCTCTGAGGCTAGCAGTTAATTTCCATGCTGGACAATTTTTAATAACTTGGGATGCACTATGGGATTTTATGAAGTTCTCATTTAGTTCTGAACCCGCTCAAGTTATAATTTTCCTTCTGTCTCAGATGGAGCTTTTATCTGTTGCACCCTTAATACCCCTGCTAACCTTAGTACAGGAAAGCTTCATAATTTGAAAAGGAGACATTTAACAAGACATGAAGCTGATTGTTTGCACAATCGGAACATCTAATTGAGCTATAGTATTCCAAGACATGCTTGCGTGCAGGGAGATAATTTTTCCTTCATTTTCTATTTTATCAGAAAATTAACCTTCATTTAAAACACTGTAGTCTAAAACACTTTTATAGCTATGCTCGCTCTGCTGTTCACGAGTATTTGAATTTCAAATTTGCCATCCTGGCCTCTAAAAATGACACACACGGCGGATGCTTCCAGGCCAGTGTTTATGATCAGAAACAGACATCAGAATGTGACCTGTGTCAAAGCACAGCACCACTAGCCAAGGGACCGTGTAACCAAGCCTCTGCTTACTTTTCCAGCCTTTAGTAAAGAAATGAGGCTCTGACTTTGCATAGCAATCTTTTTGTCGGAAAACCTGAGCCCCACAAATATTTCATTTAGTTGTCTGAACACTGAAAACACTTAGTAAGTGTCTCTCCGCATGGAGAGCTCAGCTTGGCCCGACACGAGCCAGACTCGGATCCTGGGATGGTGACGCAGAACTGGCTGCAAGACAAGTGGAGTTAGGTAATGCGTTTGACAAACGGGGCTGAGCCCTAACCACTCATGACACATGTAACCAGAGTGAGCCCAAGTTCGTCTGGGGTCACTTGTCTTGTAATAGCCCGATAAAGCAATGAGTACGAACGCCAGCCTCACAAGTTGCTAATACTTCTTCCAATAATTCATTCTCCCTCCAGAATATTGCTCAAGATTCTGAGAGAAGGCTGTGATAGAAAGGGACCCAGTCTTACATCTGGGCTTCCCAGCTGACACAGTGGTAAAAAAAATAATAATAATAATAATAATCCACCTGCCAATGCAGGAGATACAGGAGATATGGGTTCGATCCCTGGGTCGGGAAGATCCCCTGGAGAAGGAAATGGCAATCTGCTACAGTATTCTTGCCTGGGAAACCCCACGTTGGTGGCAAAGAGTCCAACAAGACTAAGTCTCTGAGCAAGCAAGCACACTCTCACGTGTTACAGGCTGTTTTGTGACCCTAAAAAAGAGATATATTCCAGTCCTACCCCCCAGTACTTGTAAATGTGACCTTACTTGGAAATAGAGATTTTGCAGATTATTAAAGTTAAAATGAGGTCATCTGGGACTTTCCTGGTGGTCCAGTGGTTAAGTATCCACCTCACAATGTAAAAGATGCTGGCTCAATCCCTCGTCCGGAATGAGATCCCACATCCCTGGAGCAGCTAAACCCACAGGCCACAACTACTGAAGCCCACATACACCAAAGGTCAAAGGTCACAACCAGAGGCTCCTTGCACCACATGAAAGATAAGACCCTGCGCTGTGCTTAGTCGCTTACTCGTGTTCTATCCTTTTCGACCCCATGGACTGTAGCCCATCAGGCTCCTCTGTCCATGAAGATTCTCCAGGCAAGGATACTGGCGAGGGCTGCCACGCCCTCTTCCGACAGATCTTCCCAGCCCAGGGATTGAACCCAGGTCTCCCGCATTGCAGGCAGATGCTTACCATCTGAGACACCATGGAAGCCCAACGAAGATCCAGTGAAGTCAAATAAATAATAAATACTTTTTTAAAACTTTAAAAATAATAAAATGAGGTCATCAGGGTGCATCCTGATCCAGTATGACAGGTGTCCTTATAACAACAGGGGAATTTAGACACACACAGGGGTGACACCACAGGATGCTAGAGGCAGAGACTGGGGCTGTCAGCCACGGATGTCACACCAGAAAAGACAAGGCAGAATCTTCCAATGGGTTTCAGAAGGACCAAGGCTCTGCCAACGCATTTTAGACTTGCTTCTCCAGAACCACGAGGGGGAAAGTTTCTGTTGTTTGAAGGCACCCAGTTTGAGATTTCATGTAACCACAGCCCTCCATCTCAGCCATATCTGTATAATCTGCTCTGAAAAATAAATGCAAATGCAGGTCTTTAATTCCCTAAAACACTCCTAACCCAGTGCTGCCTTGTGCAACAGACTTTTACTGAAGGTTTGAGCATAAAAGGAGATCCAACTGATCCTAAAGGCAATCAGTCCTGAATATTCTTTGGAAGGACTGACACTGAAGCTCCAATACTTTGGCCACCTGATGTGAAGAACTGACTCATTGGAAAAGACCCCGATCCTGGGAAAGACTGAAGGTAGGAGGAGAAGGGGAGGACGGAGGATGAGATGGTTGGATGGCATCACCGACTCAATGGATGTGAGTTTGAGTAAACTCCGGGAGTTAGTGATGAGCAGGGAAACCTGGTGTGCTGCAGTCCATGGGGTCACAAAGAGTAGGACACAACTGAGCGACTGAACAGAACTGAGCATAAAAGAGGGAAATAACTGCACAGAACCAGGAATAATATCCATGTGCCTGACGCCAAAGCTTATAACCAGCACAGCCTTTGGAAACCCTGGTGCAGGTCCCAGGCGGCCACCTTGATTCAGGGCCAGTGTGTCCCCAGGGAGCTTCTCCCACTGCCCACTGCCAGTACCAGCTGAAAATCCCATCTCTAGGATTTGCCTAGAAGCTCTTGATTATTTTATAGCAGACTCCAGAGAGGTATCGTGCATTCTTTCTATGAAAAAGAATTGAACCCCCATGGTCTCTGCCTCCCAACCCTAAACTTTCCCCACAGCCATCATCCTATCAGAAAACCAAAAGCCTCCTTCCCATAGTCTCCTAAACCAAGAGAGAGGGTGTCCTCATCACAGAGACTCTGGGAAATGGTTTACAAATCAGGTGGAAAGGACCTGTTGCATAAGAATCACCTGTGGAGCTTGATAAAAATGCAGGTTCCTGGGTTCTGCCCTGTACCTGGTGAATTACAATTCTATAGGACAAGTTGAGGAACCTGCATTTTAAAAGCATCCTGGTGACTTAGCATCACAGTTTGAAAGCCACCAGCACAAACTGCATCCAGCCTGACAGCAGCAGTATTTCCTTCCTTTGCCATGGAAACAGCAGGCATAAGGAAAGAAACTGACAAAATCTTCTGCTGTATCCCCTTAGCAAAGTCAGCCTGTCCAACGACAGCCATCCTCACCTGCGCTCCCCTTCTCTGCTCCCCCAGTACACATGACCCCTCTCCATGCATCCTCTCAGGTCCTCTGTCTGTGGGGCCTTCAGCCCCTTTGCCCTTGAACTTAACCCCTGTCACTTCTCAGGGGAGACCACCCCTCCTTTTTCTGTCCTTCTCCACTCCAGGGGCCCTTTGACACTCTTTGACACTGACCTACACATACATGTGCAGATCATGGACCTCCCTGCTCGCCACCCCCCAGGTCCAGAGATCCCCCTCACACTGGTCTTCCTGTGCCCCAGTAACTACTGAGATTTGGTAAGATCACCAACATGTATTTCCTGAATTAATTTAAGGAAAAGATTCAAATCAAGTTATTTGATCTTATTAGAATTTCGTTCTCAAAACAGCTCTTGTTCCTCAGTCGATGTACCTGCCTCCAGAGTATATGGAAACATACAAAGGGTGGCCTGAGCTGTCATCACCTGCTCTTACCTTTCTCTTTCTGTCCTGTCCATCTGCCCAGGTAAGAGGGAGTCAGGCATCCATCCAACAAATACTCACTGAGTTCCTACTTTGCTCCTGTGATGGACATACATATCCTAGAGCTCTACTGCTCATGAAGTCATAGACTTTGAGAGAGAAGTAAACCAACCAATGATGTGAGATAGAGATGAGCTGGTCCTATTGGGATCAAGAGGAGGGAATCATCCAATCGGTCAAGAAGGACATCACAGGGTAGAATGAACCTAGTCTGACATCAGGAGCTGTAGAAACTGCCAACACGATTGAAATTACTCAAGGGGCTATGTGACATCAGCATTAAAACCCTGACAACCTATTTGCTTAAAGGAATCATGCAAAATTTCTGAGCCCCAGTTTCCTCACCTGTGGGATACAGATGTAGCAGGAGCTTTTGAAACAAAACGCTGTATGTGAAGTCGTTAGCAAAGGACATAATAAGCTCTGAAAAACTTCACATCATTATTAAGGAAAAGGGGCACTCTACAAAGACAGGTCCCAGAGCAGAAGGAAGATTGATAATCCAGTCCTGGGAGTTAGAGAGCCAGGGCAGCTGTCCACCCGGTCCAGCCCTTGGATGGCTCTGCTCCAGACACCTGCAAGCTCAGCTCCGTCAAGTTTTGCAATTCCCAGGAGAGATTCTGATTGGCCAGCTTGGGGTGGGTGATCATCACAGGGATGAGGCTCCAGGGGGAACAAGGCTCGGCGATGACACTCTGCAAGGATGTCCTGGACAAGGGCACAGACAGATCACAGTTTTGGAAGCACCTAGGACACGTGGTAGCACTGGGGCTTGGGGTTTGTGTGGAGGGTGCAGATGGAAAAGACGTTGGATGTTCTCCTAAAGGCAGTGATGATAAGATGGGAATGCAGAGCCTGTTACTGAGACACGGATCTGGGGTGGCTCCTTGAAGGCACCAGGAGGCATTCAGGCTGGAAACACCTCACCGACCCCAGGGCCCAGCCCTGCCGGAGGACTCAAGCCAAGAGACACTCGGGCTTCCTCTTGGCCTTCTATGGCCCAGAGATGGCCAGCTGCACTGATAGAAATGTGTCCAGGCTCACATGGCCTCCGTGAAGGACATGGGTCATTGCGAAATGGCTCTCTGCTCTCCTGTGCTCACATCTACCCTGCATTAGCTCCTGGGATACAGGATACAATTTTCAGTCTACTTGGCCCCCAAATTCAACAGAATTTGGATCTTTTCAAGTGTTTTAAAAACAATCTGTGCTAATGGCACAATGTTCTTGCTAATGCCCTTTAAGGGCCAAATTTTCAAAAAATGGCAAATAAATTTGTTTGTGGTTTCCATGTGCAGTTTTATGGGTGGATATAAATACTGTAGCTGAAATGACAAGCTGATTTTTCCTTGTAAACATTGACACAGGAGATCAGATAAGGTGTGTGTTGGAAAGGTTATCATCCATGTCTAAGGAAAGGGGCAGCACTGTGCTCAGCCCAACAGGCCCAGAAACAATGTCCCCTTTATATTAGTCCTTAAGAGAAACTTGCTAGCCTGTCTACACAGCTGACCACAGGAGCACCAGATGTGGTTTGTCACCCCTTCTCTGTTCTCCCACGTCATCTCAGGTATCACCCCAGACCACCAACACTTGACCCTGCACCTCCCAGGCTCTCCATTGTTGTTCAGTCACTCAGTCGTGTCCAACTCTTTGTGACCCCATGGACTGAAGCATGCCAGGCTTCCCTGCCCATCACTCTCTCCCAACGTTTGCTCAAACTCATGGATTTTGAGTCGATGATGCCATCCAACCATGTCATGCTTTGTCATCCCCTTCTCCTGCCTTCAATTATTCCCAGCATCCGGGTCTTTTCCAATGAGCTGGCTCTTCTCATCAGGTGGCCAAAGTATTGGAGTTTCAGCTTCAGCATCAGTCCTTCCAATGAATATTCAGGACTGATTTCCTTTGGGATGGACTGGTTGGATCTCCTTGCAGTTCAAGAGACTCTCACGAGTCTTCTCCATCTCCGCAGTTCCAAAGCATCAATTCATTGGTGCTCAGACTTCTTTATGGTCCAACTCTCACATCCATACATGACTACTGGAAAAACCATAGCTTTGACTATGTGGATCTTTGCCGGCAAAGTGACGTTTCAAATTTTTAATACAGGGTCTCTAAGCTCATAATTCAGAGAAGGCAATGGCACCCCACTCCAGTACTCTTGCCTGGAAAATCCCATGGACAGAGGAGCTTGGTAGGATGCAGTCCATGGGGTCGCTAAGGGTCGGACACGACTGAGCGAATTCACTTTCACTTTTCAGTTTCATGCATTGGAGAAGGAAATGGCAACCCACTCCAGTGTTCTTGCCTGGAGAATCCCAGGGATGGGGGAGCCTGGTGGGCTGCCGTCTGTGGGGTCGCACAGAGTCGGACACGACTGAAGCGACTTAGCAGCAGCAGCAAGCTCATAATTGGAGAAGGCAATGGCACCCCACTCCAGTACTCTTGCCTGAAAAATCCCATGGACGGAGGAGCCTGGTGGGCTGCAGTCCATGGGGTCGCTAAGAGTCGGACACGACTGATTGACTTCACTTTCATGCATTGGAGAAGGAAATGGCAACCCACTCCAATGTTCTTGCCTAGAGAATCCCAGGGACGGGGGAGCCTGGTGGGCTGCTGTCTATGGGGTCGCACAGAGTCGGACACGACTGAAGCAACTTAGCAGCAGCAGCAAGCTCATAATTACCTAAATTTGTTCCCAGATATCCTTGTTCGGGATCAGACTTCCAGCCTCAATGCACTTCTACCCACACTGAGGGAGGTTGTTCCCTCCTTTAACCTCTGAGATGCCCAGGAATCCAGATGGAGCCCTCACTGCCTGCCTGAGCCCATCAGAATCCCACCTGCCCTCATGCAAACCCACAGCATCCTAAGATCCACATAAGCGTGTGACTTCTGGGTCTCCTAGTCCAGTCACTCTTCCTAACTAGGAGAGTCAACGCAAAAGCAAATGACAAGACTGAAGGCTGGGGCGGGGTCTCTGTGGTCCTCTGTTCCCAAATACATGAGATGAGGCTACAGTCAGGGCATGCCTCCTGGGGTGCTCCAGGACCGTGGGCCCAGAATCTCGGAGCTGCCTGGCGTCTTTTTTTGATGGCCCATTCTTCCCTGGACTCCAACAGCTGTTGCAGCATCGCCCACCCTGGCTGCAGCCAGTTAAGAGAGAAAAGTGAGTGAGATGAGCATCACCAGCATCACACATTGCGGGGATGATGGAGGATCTTCAAATACAAAGAAGTCACAGAAGTGGCCCAAGGGGGCTTGCATGTGCTGTGTCTTCCCGGGGCGGGAGCGGGGGGGGGGGGGGGGGTTGGAGGCGGGGCGGGGAGGGCAGGGGGTGGGGGTGTGGGGGGACGGGAGGGGGGCCGGGGTGGAGGGGGGGGAGGTGGGGGGGGAGGGGTGGGGGGTGGGGGGACGGGGGGTGGGGTGGGGTTGGGGGCGGGGAGAGGGAGCGATGGACTGAAAGGAGAGCTTCAGAGCTCATTTATCCGCTGTTGTCACACAGGTGAGCAAGGCAGGGGCTGGGGAAGGGGGCCCTGAGGGCACAGACACAGAGGGAAGAGGTGGCGGCTGGAATCCAGGCCACACCACCCACAGGAATGTGCCCAAGTAAACCAGGGGGCTCCTGTAAGACAGGAGGTCGGGTCTGCCTTGCGCTTCCCCCCTTTCTTCCAGCCTCACCCAAGTGTTTGTTTGCATCAGCAACTTGCAAGCCAGGTCTTCATCCTCTGCAGTCCTCCCTGTAAACGCCTCCTGCATCTGTCTGCCTCTCATCCGCGCACCCTGCACGCTGCTTTCCCTCCATATAACACAGCAGAGACAGCCAAAGCTGACTGAATATACTGCACGTTTTCTTCTTGAATCCAGTCTACATTCCCATCAAAGAACCTAAGCATGAGGGCAGACACTGTTGCTTCACTCTTATTCAGCGTTTATTTGGATCATGAGGCTTTCCTGCCAGAAAGAAAAAAAAATTTTTCTTCCATGCAGCGAATATCAGATTCTCAGATGAACTTTCTTTTATTGTCACCCATAAAAGCACAGCTTATTTGCATGGCAGAGATGAGATCTTATTGGACCTCGACACTCAAATACATTTGTGAAGAATTACTCAGCAGAGGTCTGGATTCATAGGTATGTTTAGTTTGGCAGTTCCCAGCTTCACAAAAGTTTGTTTCAGGGACTGAGAATTTTCCAGTACATTTTCTCGAGCCTTAAACACATATCTGACCTGATCATTATTTCTCTCTGTCCAGAGTTTCTTCATTTAGCTTCAGGATTTATCAATGACGTTTTCTCTAAGGAAAAGGGACTCATCAGCCAACAGTGTGTTGGCTGATGAGTATAGAAATGGACAGTGTAGAAATGGAAAGTTGACGCCTGTTCCTTGCTTGAAGCCATCGGTGAGTGTCAGCTCCTTGGCTCATCGCCAGCTTTCCTGGGATGGTTTTGAGGGAAACAGTGAACTTGGAGTCTCTCTGGCCTTGCAGGTCCTTGTCCGGGCACCACAGTTCTGAGTGGAGCAGTGCCAACGACCATTAATCAAACACAATATAACTGTCCTAGTTAACATGCCCTTGTCTGTGTCCATGTGTCGAATTCGGATTTGAGGGGGTGAGCCGCCCCTGGGAATTCAGGTCCATGCATCTAGCGGGCTGTGTCATAGAGGATCCAGCAGATGACTCTTCTAAAGATCGAGGGCGATGTGCTGGAGGGCACGTCTCTGCCAGCCACCCGTCCCTCTGGCCAGAAGAGGGCTGGGTCACCAGCCAAGCCAGGCTGAACAGTGATGTCACATGTTCCTGTCTTGAGCTGCCTTCTAACTAAACGGAACCCTCGGGTAATGATGGAGCAGCTTCCCTGCTAAGCTCGCTTCTGAATCCCATTAAGGACTCACATCCTTAAGAAAACACTTCACTGGGTTTTGCCAGAGACAGAAAGGTCTTACCCAACTAATTGGTCCTTAAATAAAAATCAACACTACCAAGTCTGCCCTACAGTGGGCCCAGCCTTCACCCCCTGTGACGTTACTATGACCAGAGCAAAGGCTTATTTTATAAACAAATACCCTTGAACACCGGTCTGTGATAGATTTCTGCCTATCGGAATTATAAAGAAAAGAACTATATGACTCCTTGTTTGTAGAAAACTATATTTTATAGTCAAACTTCCTTTGTTACTGAAATAGTGGATGCAGAGTCCAAAAACAAATTCATCCAAAGACAAAATTTTCATCCAGTCTGGTATTTTGGACCCCTACGTGAAATTTTGACACCCAGAAAAGGCTAGAAACCGGACAGAGCCAAGAACATAGATTCAACATTATAAGCCTCCCCGTGAGTCTATGACCTTGGCCCACTGGTGCCTGCCTAAGGCTCAGCCTCCCTACACCCACATCGTTCCCTTTCCAACGTGGCCTCTATCAGCTCCAGGCTGGCAGCCTGCCACGGCAGTCTCTAGGGGCCTCATGATGCTAAGCGTTCCGTGTGGGAGACAAACCAGGAAAGCAAAGAGATAAACGTAAAACTATCAGATGCTTCCGCATATTCAAACATCGATGTAAAAGTCACAGCTATCAGATTCTCCCCTGGCTATTCTGGAGAGAGAATCTAATCCTTGAAACCTGCATCTTCTCTTTCCCACCTGAGTTTCCGCAAGAAAAACACTAAAACCCTTGGTCCTTACTGTAATCTCCAGCATCACACGCACCCTGGATGATGAGTACTTCCATAGTGCTCAGAAAATGATGTGGGTTGTTTTCACTCAGAGCATTTTTAATTGGAAAAAAAAAATCCTAAAAGCTACAGAAAGCCACAGGGAATGACTCTTGCCCATGGACTTGGGACCATCTCCACCTATATGACAATGGGGCCCAATAACTCTATGCAAAGGATCCTTCTCCTGGGAAAAACCAAGTACGTGATTCTTCTTAATGAAGCATCTCAGAGAGTCAACTTGCCACTAGTGCTAGAGAAACTTGCCTCCCTCTGGAAGACAGGCCTGTGCACATTTCCAAGGAGCCAACAGCTATTGGGAGAACAAGCTCATTTTCCTCAGTTTCTTTATTGCGTATTTGGTCCCTCTTAGCAATTCAGGTCGGAGAAGGCAATGGCACCCCACTCCAGTACTCTTGCCTGGAAAATCCCTGAATGGAGGAGCCTAGTGGGCTGCAGTCCATGGGGTCACTAAGAGTCAGACATGACTGAGCAACTTCCCTTCACTTGTCACTTTCGTGCATTGGAGAAGGAAATTGCAACCCACTCCAGTGTTCTTGCCTGGAGAATCCCAGGGACAAGGGAGCCTGGTGGGCTGCCGTCTATGGGGTCACACAGAGTCAGACATGACTGAAGTGACTTAGCAGCAGCAGCAGCAGCAATTCAGGTATCCGTGGCCTTGTCTAAACATCAGTGCTGGAGAGACAACATGGATCACTGAATTGTGTAATTCTTATCAAATAATAGGGTTGTCTGACTCTTACAGCTTGAAGCTCCTCCAAAAGTCAGCAAGTACCGTGGATTATGGGAACTTCAGAAGCAGTAAGTCTGGTCTTCAGTTCAGCTCTGACAATTGCTCCCACCTGTGACTTTTGCCATGATGACTTACAAGGCTTTCTTGAACTAACATCAGAAAAAGATGTTGTTTCATCACAGGGGACTGGTAAGCAAACTAGGAAGTCAAGAGATACCTTGAGTAACAAGCGAGTTTGGCCTTGGAGTACAAAATGAAGTAGGGCAAAGACAGAGTTTTTCTAAAAGAATGCACTGGTCATAGCAAATACCCTCTTCCAACAACACAAGAGATGACTCTACACATGGATATCACCAGATGGTCAATACCGAAATCAGATTGATTGTATTCTTTGCAGACAAAGATGGAGAAGCTCTATACAGTCCATAAAAAACAACACCAGGAGCTGACTGTGGCTCAGATCATGAACTCCTTATTGCAAAATTCAGACTTAAATTGAAGAAAATTGGGGAAACCGCCAGATCATTCAGGTATGAGCTAAATCAAATCCCTATGATTATACAGTGGAAGTGACAAATAGACTCAAGGGGTTAGATCTGATGGACAGAGTGCCTGAAGAACTATGGACAGAGATTTGTGACATTGTACAGAAGGCAGGGATCAAGACCATCCCCAAGAAAAAGAAGTGCAAAAAGGCAAAATGGTTGTCAGAGGAGGCTTAACAAATAGCTGAGAAAAGAAGAGAACCCAAAGGCAAAGAAGAAAAGATCACTGCCTCCTGTACGATGCAGTTCACACATCATGGGAAATGCCCAGCTGGATGAAGTACAGCTGGAATCAAGATTGCCAGGAGAAATATCAATAAGCTCAGATATGCAGATGACACCACCTTACAGCAGAAATTAAAGAGGAAATAAAGAGCTTTTTAATGAAAGTGAAAGAGGAGAGTGAAAAAGCTGGCTTAAAACTCAACATTCAAAAAACTAAGATCATGGCATCTGGTCCCATCACTTCATGGCAAGTAGATGGGGAAACAATGGAAACAGTGACAGACTTTTTATTTGCTGGGGCTCCCAAATCACTGCAGATGGTAACTACAGCCTTGAAATTAAAAGACGCTTGCTCCTTGGAAGAAAAGCTACGACAAACCTAGACAACATACTAAAAAGCACAGACATGACCTTCTCAACAAAGGTCCATCTAGTCAAAGCTATGGTTTTTCCCTTCTCCAATGGACCACATTTTGTCAGAACTCCCCACCATGACCCATCCATCTTGGGTGGCCCTTCATGGCATGGCTCATAGTTTCATTGAGTTAGAAAGGCTGTGGTCCATGTGATCAGATTGGTTACTTTTCTGTGATTGTGGTTTTCAGTCTGTCTGCCCTCTGATAGAGAAGGATAAGAGGCTTACGGAAGCTTCCTGATGGGAGAGACTGACTAAGGGAGAAACTGGGTCTTGTTCAGATGGGCGGAGCCATGATCAGTAAATCTTTAATCCAATTTTCTGTTGATGGGCGAAGCTGTGTTCCCTTCCTGCTATTTCAGTTCAATTCAGTCGCTCAGTCATGTCTGAATCTTTGCAACCCCAAGAACTGCAGCATACCAGGCTTCCCTGTCCTACACCAACTCCAAGAATTTACTCAAACTCATGTCCATTGAGCTGGTGATGCCATCCAACCATCTCATTATCTGTTGTCCCCTTCTCCTCCTGCCTTATATCTTTCCCCTCTTTTCAAATGAGTCAACTGTTCACATCAAGTGGCCAAAGTATTGGAGTTTCAGCTTCAACATCAGTCCTTCCAATGAATATTCAGGACTGATTTTCTTTAAGATGGACTGGTTGGATCTCCTTGGAGTCCAAGGGTCTCTCAAGAGTCTTCTCCAACACCACAGTTCAAAAGCATCAATTTTTCGGCACTCAACTTTCTTTATAGTCCAACTCTCACATCCATACATGACTACTGGAAAAACCATAGCCTTGACTAGATGGACCTGTTTTGGCAAAGTAATGTCTCTGCTTTTTGATATGCTATCTAGTTTGGTCATAACTTTTCTTCTAAGGAGTAAATGTCTTTCTATTTCATGGCTTCAGTCACCATATGCAGTGATTTTGGAGCCCAAGAAAATAAGGTCTGCCACTGTTTCCACTGTTTCTCCATCTATTTGCCAAGAAGAGGTGGGACCAGATGCCATGATCTTTGCTTTCCGAATGTTGAGTTTTAAGCCAACTTTTTCACTCTCCTCTTTCACTTTTATCAAGAGGCTCTTTAGTTCTTCTTCACTTTCTGCCATAAGGGTGGTGTCATCTGCATATCTGAGATTAATGATATTTCTCCCAGCAATCTTGATTTCAGCTTGTGCTTCCTCCAGCCCAGCGTTTCTCATGATGTACTCTGCATATAAGTTAAATAAGCAGGGTGACAATATACAGCCGTCATGTATTCCTTTTCCTATTTGGAATCAGTCTATTGTTCCATGTCCACTTCTAACTGCTGCTTCCTGACCTGCATACAGATTTCTCAAGAGGCAGGTCAGGTGGTCTGGTATTCCCTTCTCTTTCAGAATTTTCCACAGTTTATTATGATATACACAGTCAAAGGCTTTGGCATTGTCAATAAAGCAGAAATAGATGATTTTCTGGAACTCTCTTGCTTTTTTGATGATCCAGAGGATGTTGGCAATTTGATCTCTGGTTCCTCTGCCTTAAGTTCACAGTTCACATATTGTTGAAGTCAGCTTGGAGAACCCTGTTACTTACCTGGGACGAAACTATGGTGGAGGTAATGAAGATAATGGCACCTCCTTCAAAAGGTCCCAAGCATGTACTGCTATACTCAGCGCCCAACCCTACAGCAGGCCACCACCAACCCACACCTCCACTGGAGACTCCTGGACACTCCCAGGCAAGTCTCAGTCAGTTTCTCGTGGGGTCGCTGCTCCTTTCTCCTGGGTCCTGCTGTGCACAAGGTTCTGTTTGGACCTTGCAAGAGTCTATTTCCCAATCCTGTGTAAGTTCTGGCAGCTCTATGGTGGGGTTAACAGCAACCTCCTCCAAGAGGGCTTATGCCATACGCAAGTCTGCTACACCCGGATTCCCTGTGCCTGCAGCAGTCCACTGCTGACCCTCACCTCCACATGAGAAACATCTGGAGTAACAGGCAAATTTGGCCTTGGAGAACAGAATGAAGCAGAGCAAAGGCTAACAGAGCTTTGCCAAGTGAAAGCAATAGTCATAGCAAACATCCTCTTCCAACAACACAAGAGAAGACTCTACACATTGACATCACCAGAAATCAGATTGATTACATTCTTTGCAGCCAAAGATGGAGAAGCTTTATACAGTCAGCAAAAACAAGGCCGGGAGCTGACTGTGGCTCAGATCATGAACTCCTTATTGCCAAATTCAGATTTTAATTGAAGAAAGTAGGGAAAACTACTAGACCATTCAGGTATGACCTAAGTCAAATCCCTTATTATTATACAGTGGAAGTGAAAAATAGATTCAAGGGATTAGATCTGATAGACAGAGTGCCTGATGAACTATGGATGGAGGTTCGTGACATTTTACAGGAGACAGGGATCAAGACCATCCCCAAGAAAAAGAAATGCAAAAAAGCAAAATGGCTGTCTGAGGAGGTCTTACAAATAGCTGTGAAAAGAAGAGAAGTGAAAAGCAAAGGAGAAAAGGAAAGATATACTTATTTTAGTGCAGAGTTCCAAAGAATAGCAAGGAGAGACAAGAAAGCCTTCCTGAGTGATCAGTGCAAAGAAACAGGAAAACAATAGAATGGGAAAGACTAGAGATCTCTTCAGAAAATTAGAGATACCAAGGGAACATTCCATGCAAAGATAAGCACACAAAAGGACAGAAATGTTATGGACCTAACAGAAGCAAAAGATATTAAGAAGAAGTGGCAAGAATACACAGAATAACTTTTCAAAAAAGATCTTCATAACCCTTATAATCACATGTGCAAGCTTCATTTAGAAAAGGCAGAGGAACAAGAGATCAAATTGCCAACATCCACTGGATCATCAAAAAAGCAAGGGAGTTCCAGAAAAACATCTATTTCTGCTTTATTGATTATGCCAAAGTCTTTGACTGTGTGGATCACAACAAACTGGAAAATTCTGAAAGAAATGGGAATACAAGACCACCTGACCTGCCTCTTGAGAAACCTGTATGCAGGTCAAGAAGCAACAGTTAGAACTGAACATGGGAAAACAGACTGGTTCCAAATAGGGAAAGGAGTACGTCAAAGCTGTATACTGTCAATCTGCTTATTTAACTTATAAGCAGAGTACATCATGAGAAATGCTGGGCTGCATGAAGCACAAGCTGGAATCAAGATTGCCAGGAGAAATATCAGTAACCTCAGATATGCAGATGACACCACCCTATGGCAGAAAGTGAAGAACTAAAGAACCTCTTGATGAAAGTGAAAGAAGAGAGTGAAAAAGTTGGCTTAAAACTCAACATTCAGAAAACTAAGATCATGGCATCTGGTCCCATCACTTCATGGCAAATAGATGGGGAAACAGTGGAAGCAGTGGCAGACTTTATTTTGGGGGGGCTCCAAAATCACTGCAGATGGTGACATTAAAACTGAACTGCATGGACTGGACTGCAGCCATGAAATTAAAAGACGCTTACTCCTTAGAAGAAAAGTTATGACCAACCCAGACAGCATATTAAAAAGCAGAGACATCACTTTGCCAAAAAAGGTCTATCTAGTCAAGGCCAGTCATGTATGGATGTGAGAGTTGGACTATAAAGAAAGCTGAGCGCCGAAGAATTGATGCTTTTGAACTGTGGTGTTGGAGAAGACTCTTGAGAGTCCCTTGGACTGCAAGGAGATCCAACCAGTCCATCCAAAGGAAATAAGTCCTGAATATTCATTGGAAGGACTGATGTTGAAGCTGAAAGTACAATAACTTGGCCACCTGATGTGAAGAGTTGACTCATCTGAAAAGACCCTGATGCTGGAAAAGAAAGAAGGCAGGAGGAGAAGGGGATGACAGAGGGTGAGATGGTTGGATTGCATCACCAACTGGATGGACATGCATCTGAGCAAACTCCAGGAGTTGGTGATGGACAAGGAGGCCTGGGGTGCTGCAGTCCACGGGGTCACAAAGAGTCAGCCACAACTGAGACTGAACTGAACTGAATCTCTTTCTCCTGAACTAAACTGAGATTTTTGCCAGCAAACTAAAAATGATGAACACAAAGGAGGATTAAATATGATACCGTGTGTGTCCAGATTATAGGTGGCACTCACCAAACAACAAATATATCACTGCTAATGGAATTCCTGAGGCTGGTTAAATCTCTTGTTTATCATTATTTTGATCACTTAAGGATGCTTGGTTGTTGAAATGATTTGGTATAGCTGGAGGAACATGCTCTTTTGGCATGTAACAGAATAATCTCAGCATCTAGTTAATCTGCCGGAAGTCAGGCCATGTCTAATGGGTACTGATGGTGGAAGTGCCAGTGGCTTCAAATTCCTCCAGTGTCTTCATTTGTGTTTTCTCTCTTGGCTCTGGGGCTTCTCTTTGCATTGACCCTCAGAGAGAGTCTGTGTATTACAAATCTTTCACCTCAGTCCTTTCTTGTGCTGGATCCTGCTGGGACAGGGGTAGAATATGGGGGAGGGGCGTATTCTATAACCTTTTTTTTTTTCAGCAGTTAAGTTCTGCTCTCTTAGCAAATGTCAATTACAAATAATGTTATCATCTAGAGTTACCATGTCTTCAATTAGATCCTCAGATCTTAATCATCATAGAGCTGAAAGTAGGTGCTCTTTGACCAACCTCTCTTTATTTCCTCTGCACCAACCCTGGCAACCACATTTCTACTCTCTGTTTCTGTGAGTTTCAATTTTTTTTTTAGGTTCCACATATAAGTGATAACACGCAGTACTTGTCTATCTCTGCCTGACTTCCTTCACTTAGCATGACACCCTCCAGGTTCATCCATGCCGTCACACGTGGCAGAATTTCCTTCTTCCTCATGGAGAGTAATATTCCACTGTTAGATACACCACAGCTTCTCCAACCATTCATCTGTTGATGGGCACTTGAGCTGCTTCCATATCTTGGCTTTGTGAATAACGCTGCAAAGAATCTGGAGTGTAGTTATCTCTTTGAGGTCCTATTTTCATTTCTTTTGGATGTACATCCAGAAGTGAAATTGCTCGATGATATGGTAATTTTATTTTTAATTTCTTGAGGAGCCTCCATACTATTTTTTAACAAGCAGCTGCCAGCACACTCTTGTGAAAACTCTTTGGCATCACAGGAGCTGAGAAAAACAACAACTGTGTCCTGAGAAAGGCAAGAGGTACCTGCTCCTCAAGCCCCATGAAGGTGTAGCTGGAGCACACATCTGCTGGGCATGGCCTCCTCCTCCCAAAGACTGGAGTGGTTTATAGGCTGATTCCCTTTGTAATTCATCACAGGGACAGTGGTTTTTTATGGCAAATCACCCTGAAATTTTTCAGTGAAGAAGCCTAGTTTGATTCATATTTCAACCTCAAACCCAAATCAGTTCCTTTGATTACCTGCAGTTTGTCTCCCCTGCAGACAGACAAACACATGATCCAGTGGACCAACAGATATGTTTCTTGTTTATTTCTAACAACAGGTGCATTTTTTAAAAGTTAGAGTAACAGGGGAAAAGTTTAAAGGAAAAGCTGAAGTTAGTGTTAAACGGATAAATAGCCAGCAGGTGGCTGGGTGTAGTGAGGGCAGAAAAACATGGAGGTGGGGCCAAGATTACTAAATCGTTGTCTGGCCATGATGCTTTCAGCTGAGGGTACCTGGTCTACTGTAAGTTTGTTTTGAGGTGTACAGCCTTCTCCAATCTCCCTTTCTTCCCCAAAGATGAAACATACCCAACACAAAGATATGTTTTCACTTTCCCCTGAGAGTTGGTTATTCATCTTTCACAGTGTTCTCAGAAAATAAGGCTGAGTATGCTAGGTGAATTCATACATGCTCCATGCATAGCTTGAAGACATAGAGTACTTTTTATTGACCTTGGTGATTTCTAAGACAGAATTCTCCTTCCAGACCCATCTTTCTATGTCTTATGTCTTTTCTCTTTCCTCCTCCTCCTTTTCCCAGCTGATATTCCATGATGTGCCTGGGTTCAATCCCTGGGTCAGGAAGATCCCCTGGAGAAGGAAATGGTAACCCACTCCAGTATTCTTGCCTGGGAAACCCCATGGACAGAGGAGCCTGGTGGGCTACAGTCCAGGGGGTCATAAAGAGTCAGATACAACTAAGCGACTAATGCTTTTCACTCTGCTTTTAAGATCTGAAAATAGGTACAAAGCTCGAGCTAAGAGAAGCCAGTGACATTTACGAATGCTTGCAGAAGTCCATCCACTAATGTCACCAAAGAGAACATGCATTTGGAGGAGGAAAGAGAAACTGGCAATATGTGAACATAAACTCATTTGCAGCTAAAAAAAAAATAGATTTACTCATCGCTTTATTATAAACTTAGAAAATTTTCTCCCAATTCATCTTTGTCATAAAGAGAGTTATTTTAGGGGTCATTGTAAAGAAGAATATCGCTTTTTTTTTTCTATATTCAAAGATGTTACAAATATATCTTCTGCCCAGGGAGAAATAAAGCAATAATGCTCCCTCTTTTCTATGGGGAAAAGGCAGGTTCTTATTTTTATGTTAAAGGGTTGTCAAGACACTAATATTTTTCATAGCATTAAAAGTTATTTTTTTTTATTCTGCTTAACTGTTCATTGAGATTTGAAAACCAAATCTGCCTCCTTGCCAAATATCTTTGTAATATGTACATTTCACACTGGCTTATTATAATAGGTTTTCTCATGGGATCTAGCATTCTGGCATCTGCTTTGTTATGATATTATAACAATAATTAACATTTAGCACTTACTGTATAGCCAGCCTTTGATCCATATTTTTAACAAAATGTAATAACAATGCTCTTTCATGCAGTATCTTTCATCCCAGGCCCCAAAGTAGTTGGCAGCATCATATTATAACCCAAGATGGTTGTATTCACTCTTGAAACCCTCCCAACGCCCCCGTGGGGTCTGTACTCAGCAGGCATCTTCCTTAAGGGAAGGGAAGGGAAGGGAAGAAGGTCAAGTGAACTGCCTGCTGCAGTTCAAGGGCAGCAGAGGCAGAAAGAGAATCTGGTTCACTTGCCTTCTTGGTCGGAGAGTCCAAAGCTTCAAGGCACCTATTTTTAAATAAAGGAGGCCAATGAGGAGAAAGCAGCAACAGTTTCCAAGCATATTATGACAAGGATTTGTATTTATCTTGAAAGTCATGCTATGTCTTCTGAAACGAATCTATAGAAACAAAACGGATTAGATTAAGAGATGTCTGTCCAGCAAACACTCATGAGCACTACTCTGTACCCCAAGCTAGGTTTCTATTAAGTCTCTCTCCTTTAGCGATGGGCTTTTGCTGTTCGGTTCAGTCACTAAGTCGTGTAGACTCTTTGCAACCCCATGGACTGAGGCACACCAGGTCTCCCTGTCCCCCACTATCTTGCCTAAGTTCATGTCCATTGAATCGGTGATGCCATGCAACCATCTCATCCTCTGTCACCCTCTTTTCTTCCATCCTTCGATCTTTCCCAGCATCGGGATCTTTTCCAATGAGTCAGCTACTCGTGATGGGCTAGGAGGAGGCATATGAATGATTCCAAGAATGTAAATTTTCTGTCTTTTTAATCAGGACCATCTACAGACATGAAGGGGCATTGCTTACTTACCACTCAGTGGAGAAGATGCCCTATATGGGTCGATTTCAACCAATGCTGCCCTGGGAATAGCCTTCTTACCTCTTCTTTTCTCTTGTAATTCCAACTCTTAACTCCAGGCATCTTCACAGGAAAAGAAACATACCACCGTGTTAAATTTGGGGGGATAATCAGTCATGATGACAAACCAAAGAAGCCAGTTGTCACTCTTAAATTCAGAAAAATAAACAAGACTATCATAAGAAAATTTATCATCCATTAATTAATGCCTCATGGATATGAAAAATTTTCATCCTATCTTAGCTTTATTCTGATTTATAAAATCTCAGGTGAACATCAAGATGTGTCTTCCTAGTGGTTCAGACGGTACAACTGTAGTGGTCTCCGCCTACAATGCAAGAGACCTGGGTTCCATTCCTGGATCAGGAAGATCCCCTGGAGAGGGGAATGGCCACTCATTCCAGTATTCTTGTCTGGAGAATTCCATGGACAGAGGAGCCTGGCAGGCTACAGTCCCTGGGGTTACAAAGAGTTGGACATGTCTGAGCCACTAACACTCTAACTCTGAATGTCAAGACAGAGATCCAAGTCAGAAACTAGCAGGATACAAGACAGGTAAAGAGTCTGCCAAAGAAGAGACCTTGAGTTCCCTCTGGAATGAATTGCAGTAGAAGCTACAGAATGGCGGGGAATGACAATGGTCCTGATGTGAACAGAAGAGCACCCAGAACCATCACAGCTAATCCACGTGGACATGACATTTGACGTGCCCAATCAGGTGAGAGTCCAACAGTCCCACGAGGTGGGAGCTCTTGTCCTTATCTCTATTTATGGCTGAAGAAACTGAGCTTGACAGAGTTTAAGTTGCTCCAAATCACAGAACCAAGAAGGCAGGAGTGGAAATTGACTAAGCACACTTGGAGTCATGAATCTCTGCAGTTTCTGTTGAAATTGCCTCTAGCTGCCAGAAAGGGGTCTAAGTCTGATCAATAATAATGACAAGTAGTCATCCTAATGCCATGCCATTAGCACACACTCATGCTAACCGCGTGCCAGGGATTGTTCTAAACTCTTTACGTTCATCGGCTAGCCTCACAACAACCTTTGTTGCTGTTGTTGTTCAGTTACTCAGTCACGTCCGACTCTTTGTGACCCCGTGGACTGTAGCCTGCCAGGCTTCCCAATCCATGGGATTTCCCAGGTAAGAATACTAGAAGGAGTAGCCATGCCCTCCTCCAGGGGATCTTCCCCACCCAGGGATCAAACCCATATCTACTGCATTGGCAGGCATGTTCTTTATTGCTGAGCCACCTGGGAAGCCCTTCAACAACCCTATGAACTCTAATTATTATCTTACGCCCATTTAATGGTTGAATTGTTGAACCCTGAACGGAGTCCAGGCTAATGAAGCTAGTGAAATGTTTTCACTTATGGATCTATTTGCACAAAACTTTCTGCCTCGCCCCTCTTCCCTTTTATCAACAAGGGAGAGAAAGCAAAGACAATGCCAGTTTGTCTGATCTGATTCTGCAGTGCTGGCAACATCAACGAAGAAAGTTCTGTGTCCATTCTTGCCAATTTTTGTTTGCCCTTCCAAGTGCACAAAATGCACCACCCTCTGATCCCGTGTGGTGCCCATGCCTCCATCCCCACTAAAATAAGAACAAACACTTTTAGAAAAGGAGTGATTCAATCAAGTGCATTCCAGGCAAGTCCATAAAGACAACATTCAATTCAATTTTAAAACGAATTTAGTCCAGATCTCCATTTTTACCAATCCCATATGCATCTTGCTGGACCTTCATTTGAGTTGATTCTCATTCCACATGTAAATAAAAATAATAGCACCCATCAGAGAAGATCTCTGAAAAGGAGACTTCTTCATAACAAAGCACATAGTGGAAAAATATGTCTGGCTGTGCTCCAGTGCCCTGGAGTTGATGTGGGCAGAAGAAGCATGCATCAGTATAAACTCCTCAGCAAAATAATTATCCCCACACAGCCCAACAGCCATTCTGCACTGAAAAGGAGAGACCACAGAGCTGAGAAACCCAAGTGGAATTTCATTTCTTGTAACTGGGGGCAGTAAGCTTCGAAAAGTTATAAATACGTTCATTTACACAGAATTATCACATGGAGCCTCGGCATGTTGGTGCCAACTTGGGTTGTTGAATTGATTCCTGTTTCATCTTGAAAAGAATTTGTTGCCATTTAGAGACATTTGAAATTGATTCAGAGTAGACTGATGTAAGTCTTTATAACTTGTCCCCATGGGGTGGCAAGCCTACAGTTCCCAACAACGTATCATTCCCTGGAATACATTTCATGGAAAGGGTTTTCATACTCATTGCCTTTCTAGAAAGTGAACTTGTGAGAAGTGCTTGATTCGAAAAGGTTTGCTATAAAAGCGAGGGAGAAAATCATGGACTGACAAAATAAGAAACATGGATTCTGAAACCAAGGCGATGTTGAGAGGCCTGGGAGCACATGGATGATTCAATTCCGTAAATCATATGCTGAAATGTAGGTGGTGTCCCAGAACGAGGAGTCCTGATCAAATGAAGCGTCTGAGCATCATGTGTTCACAGCTAAGAAAACTACGTGTTGGCTTCAGAAAGATGTGAAGATTCTGTCCCCAAAACACACACCAGCTAGGGTCCCTACATATTGAGCCAGCAGCACCTTCTCTGGAACCTTCCTAGGCTGCCTCTCACTGGGTGGTAGGAGTGAAATGATCACATTGTTTCTCAGGCTGCTGAAAAATTCTGGGGGAGAAGATGCTCCTTCTAAATCAAGTGTTGCTTGTGATCCAGCTCTGTTCTTTCATAGTCATGTTTCTCTAAACTTCCTGTGGGTATCAGGTCCAAACAGAGACAGCAAATTCTAGCAAGAACAAGAAATAACAAAAAAAGAGAGAGAGAGAGAAAGGGGTATGCTGAGGGATTCAGACAGAGTAGAATCTATCAATATTTAGAAATCAAGAAGTCCTTCTCCTAGTTCATAATTCTAAATAAATAAAAAAGCTTTCAGATTTTGATGTCAAGTTGGCAACATCATTTGTTCAGATGAAATGTTTAATCAAAATAATTAAAAGCTAAATGTTAGAATAAGAGTAAACTGGTTATACGATCTGGGAAGTTATGCTTAATTGAAAATGTCCCCATCTGTAAAAAACTGGATTTTTTATAGCATCTTTCATAGCTTCCCAAGCTCCATCTCTCTACAGATCCTCCAAACCCAGGTTGTCTGGAGGGCTTGGTCAGCTGCCTTTAGACATGCACCTTCTATGACAAGCCTAGTATATCTGATTATTTAGTTTCTGTAGGGACTATAGACACTTAGGACTATATATAACCCACCAGGCTTCTCTGTCCTTGGGATTACCCAGGCAAAAATACTGGAATAGGTTGCCATTTCCTTCTCCATGGAGAAGACGCCCACCCAGGGAGAAGATCTCCACCCAGGAATTGAGCTCACGTCCCCTGAATTGCAGGCAGATTCTTTACTGCTGAGCCACTGGATAAACCATATTAAAAAGCAGAAACATCACTTTGCCAACAAAATTCCATATAGTCAAAGCTATGGTTTTCCCAGCAGTCATGTATGGATGTGAGAATTGGACCACAAAGAAGGCTGATCGCTGAAGAACTGACACTTTCAAATGATGGTGCTGGAGAAGACTCTTGAGAGTGCCTTGGACTACAAGGAGATCAAACCAGTCAATCCTAAAGGAAATCAACCCTGAATATTCATTGGAAGGACTGATTCTGGAGCTGAAACTCCAATACTTTGGCCACCTGATATGAAAAGCCAACTCATTGGAAAAGACCTTGATGCTGAGAAAGAATGAAGGCAAAAGGAGAAGGGGGTGGCCGAGGATGAGATGGTTAGATGGCATGACCGACTCAATGGTCATGAGTTTGAGGAAACTAGGGGAGATAGTGAAGGACAGGGAAGCTTGGCTTCCTGCAGTCCATGGGGTTGCAAAGAGTGGGACATGACCTAGTGACTCAACAACAACAAGAAATCAGGTATCCCACTCTTCCTCCCCATGCAGTTGGCAGAGTTGGAGAAACGGGTGTTGGAGGGAACCAGAAAAGAAGTCACCTCTCCTAGTCCATCAGCACAGGATCCATTAATATGAAAATTAATATAAAAACATGATTGGCTGTTTCTCTTAACACGGTGGAGAGAGAACCAGGAGAGGTTATTTTGCAGAATGATAAACTTCCCTATCTAGTTCTTAACCCTGGGGAGACCCGGAAAAGTATGAATTTTGATTTGAACAATAATGAATGGGTAAGTGATGCAGCTTTTGGCTGTATAATGACTGTATTAATTTGCCAAGTCTGCTGTTAAACCCAGAGGCCCTGAAGAGATAGGGCTTTATCTAAGCAACAATTATCACGCTGAGTATGCTGTTTAGAAATAGCCCACAGTTCTGCTCTGTTATCATGAGCATCACTTTTATTCCTTGGGCAACTTTATAATTTCTCATAGAAGAATTTAATAAATGTGGTGTCATCTGAAGGAGAATAGGGTTGTGATTCACACATAAGTGCCAATTCCATTTTAGTTTTATATCTCAAACGTCGAGAGGGAGAAACTCTTCCTGTATCCTGACCTACTCTTATTTCCCCGATTTAGTAAAAATGACTTTTCTGCGATAAAGAGATTGAATTTTTACCTCGGCTTGGCATTGCGTCAGCAGGGTTGACTCTTATCTGTTAATTTGCCAGTGAGATGATTCTCTTTTTTTTTTTTCCCAATGGCACTTTTCCTCCCCGGAGTGAGGAAAAGCCCTTTCAAGTTTAATTTGATTGTGGAAAGGCAGTAAAGGACAAAATGGAACTTTATGCAGACTAAGGATTTTATCATTCCATTTGTCAGGTTTAAAGCAGTCCATGCAGACAGTGCTCTAGGGATTGTTTGAATTTTCTATAGCTGCTGGAGAAAAAGACTACCTGACCAGCACAGGGGTCAGCCTTATTGATAGCTGAATTGTAGCCATAACAGTATAATTATTCTCTATTGGATTGGGGGAAATTCCGGGACATTCTGGAGTGTGCTTGTATTATATTCAGGATTTGCCTCTCTAAAGGGATTTCAGGGCGTTGAGGGCAGAGGAATGCCTCTCGGGGAGTGCTTGAAGGCCTGGAATAAGCGCTGCTCTCATCTCCGAACAGCCCACTCTGAGGCTTCCCTCCTCCGGGGATTCAGGGCTTCCCAGGTCTGTTCTGCACCTCCCTCTGCAGCCAGAAAAGAGCTAGATGATGAGCGCTACTCCAGGGAGCCCCAAGAAAGGAAGGCGAAGACTAAACTGCCCTCAAGCAGCCAGGCAGAGCTAACAGGGCAGACAGAAATTTCTAGACTTTTCAGCCCTGCCCCAGTCTCTTCCTCTAGAATCTAATGAGGCATCCGAAACAGGAAGGAGTTGTGTCTCCCTTCCCTGCCATGGGACGCCCTCTCCAAGAAAACTGGGGTAGGGGGCACCCCACCCATGGCAAATTGCCTGGAAGACAAATTCAGCCCAGCTGCCGACGCTAATTATGCGACTGACCTTAGGCTCCACACGGTCATTTCTTATCCTCTGTTTTAGATCGAAGATAGGATTTGTTATAGTGTCTGCTGTCCAGGTTTATTCAAAGGTGTAAGTGGTTTAATTCCCTGGAGGGAAAAATGGCAACCCACTCCAGTATTCTTGCCTAGAAAATTCCATGGACAGAGGATCCTGGCAGGCTAAGTCCATGAGGTCACAAAGGGTCAGGCACCACTGAATGGCTGAGCATGCACACACACACACAACACTCCCTAAGGACTGTTGAAAGGACCCAAATGTGATAACAATAAAAATAGTTTCATATATTTGAAAGCACTTCCCAAACGTCTTTTACCATGTCTTTTACCTGACATGCCAGACAGGCAAACATTTATCTGTTCATGGTTTAAAATGGAGACACTAACTCTCCAGGCTCCTTTCTCCTTCAAAGAGCCTTCCCCAATCATTCGTGTCCAAACTCCACTCCCCCAACTCTAAACCCACTCATTCAATGGTTAAATATCGATATCTCTCCAACAGACATGGTGATGGGAAGACTGTGTAGGACCTCTTTATTGATATCCTTCCTAAAGGTTTCTTGTGTGGCATTTGATACTAATTCCAGGCTTCCCAGGTGGCGCTAGTGGTGAAGAATCTGCCTGCCAATGCAGGAGACACACCTGGCCAGGAAGATCCCCTCGAGGCGGAAATGGAAAACTGTGATAGCCCAGGAAACCAGCCCCTAGAGGGTGGGGGTCCAGATCACACAGCCCCATGCCAAGGTCTCAGGCTCCCATGGAGATCTCTCCTTGAAGAGCCTGGAGAAACTGAGAATATGGTCTTCTCCTAGGATGTGAAGCTGGAGCTTTATTGCAGATTCATTTTACAAACAGCTGTAGAGTTCAGCAGAGGCTGCTCTCAAAAAATTGTGATATGCTCCGCTGGAGGAGAGTGGGGTCAGGAAGAGCATCTAAGGGCAGTAGGGAAGCAACAGGACAGATATTTCAGGTCCGTCTACTTTTTCTGTGACTTGGAGAAAGGAGATAAAGCCCACTGATTGAGTGGAATGGGCAGGTGGTTGTCCCCTCGTGTCCGGTGCGGGACCAATAAGACAGTCTTTGAAGACATTTCAGTTTAGCATTGGGGGCCAGTGAGGGAGGGAGATGGGTGGGAGAAGGAAGATGAACTGCCTACCACTGTCCTATGACTTTCCTATCTTGTTATTTGGCCAAATTAAGCCTTTGGCTGGGCTTCCCAGGTGGCACTAGTGGTAAAGAACCCACCCACAGGTGGGTTCTCTTATGCAGGAGGCATAAGGGACATGGGTTAGATCCCTGAGTTGGGAAAATTCCCCTGGAGGAAGAAATGGCAACCGCCTTAAGTATTCTTGCCTGGAGAATCCCATGGACAGAGAAGCCCGGTGGGCTATAGTCCACAGGGTCACAAAGAGTCGGACACAACTGAAGCAACTTGGCATCCATGTGCAAGCCATTGGGCATCCTTTCTCCCAACACGCAGGCACAGCACACACTCTTGAGTGTGTTCCATATGCTCTGGTATTGGTGCCTTTGTGCGTACCGTGGCTGACTTCCATTTGGAATGTCCTTGAGCTTCCCTTTGTCATCTAAGTCCCACCCACCCTGCAAGACCAACTCCAGAGCCGGTACGGCCTGCTCCCCTTAGCTAGAAGTGATCCATCCCAACTTTATGAAAACCCCATAGGACTATTTCCATCTCCTCATGGCATTTGTGTTCAACCATGTCTTTCTGTGAAAGATTCCTGCACCTCCCTGACCACCAATCACTCACACACACAAGCAGGTCTGTAAATTATGGGATGTGGGGACTGTATTTCCTACTTATTTTTAAATAATGCCCTTCAGCACAGAGTTCTTACACATAGTAAATATCCACTTAATGCTAATTGAATTTCATTTATTGGTAAGATACATGGTAGGCAGTTCAGCCCCAGAGTGAGGAGGCTTGCAGACCAAGCTCCATACTTAGTGTGCATGGTACTGGCCAAACATGCCTCACCCATGGCTCCTTCCCAGGGCAGCCTGGATCCAACCTCTAACCAACACCAGCTCCTGCTGGTGGCTGCAACTCTAGACTTTTCTGAAGGGCCAGCCCAGCTCCACCACCCTCCAGAGGTCCACTGAACCTTCCCCGGGCTCCCACCCAGGTCCACTTTTCCCTCTGCCCCATCTTTATCATCCTCTCTTTCCCACGTGTCTTAATCCCATGAGGTCTTTCTGATCAGCACCCTACAAGAGCAAGTCATTCAAACAAGAAGACAAGCCGGAGCCTGTGTTGCTTCATCAGGCAGCCACCTTCGCCCCACGTGGACCACGCCGTCTCCCTGGGTTTCCCTTTCTCCCTCTGGGCACAGTGCTGCTCAGCAAGGTGAGCGCTGTGTCTATTCATGGCTCAAGTGGGTGGTTATGTAGATAGAAGGAGGCAGAGTGGGCCAAAGGCTTCCTGCCCACAAGCGCCTCCCATGGACCTGAGCCCAGGGCTGGTTCCTGTCACTGTAATCAGCTCCTGCAGAGCGTGGAGGGCTGGAGGGGATACACCCACTCAGCAAAATGACAGCCACACTGGAAAGGGGCCCTGGAGGAGACGACGTGCGCAAAGGGCATTTGGGAAGCGCCTGGCTGGAGGGAAGCCCAGAACTTGAACTGATGCTCCTTCTGCTGCTCAGAGTTTGGGCCGAACTTTTAATTACAGCAGCACAACAAGCCATGAGCCACCGTGAGGCGGCATGACTGGTTCTATTTTTAACATCCTGAGCGGTGGGCTTCCACTTTTCCCCTTCTGTTTGCCATGAAGTGATGGGACAGGATGCCATGATCTTAGTTTTTTTAATTTTCTCAGGCCAGCATTTTCAGTCTCCTCTTTCATCTCTTTCAGTGGAAGCAGTGATAGACTTTATTTTCTTGGGTTTCAAAATTACTGCGGACAGTGATTGCAGCCATGAAATTAAAAGATGCTTGCTCTTTAGAAGGAAAGCTATGACAAAGCTAGAGAGCATATTAAAAAGCAGAGACATCACTTTGCCAACAAAGGTCCATACAGTCAAAGATGTGGTTTTTCCAATAATCATGTATGGATGTGTGAGCTGGACCATAAGGCTGAGCATCAAAGAATTGATGCTTTTGAAGTGTGGTGTCAGAGAAGACTCTTGAGAGTCCCTTGGACTGCAAGGAGATCCAACCAGTCAATTCTAAAGGAGATGAGTCCTGAATATTCATTGGAAGGACTGCTGCTGAAGCTGAAGCTCCAACACTTTGGCCACTTGATGCAAAGAACTGACCCACTGGAAAAGACCCTGATGCTGGGAAAGATAGAAGGCAAAGGAAGGAAGTGACAGAGGATGAGATAGATAGCATCATCTAGTCAATGGACATGAACTTGAGCCAAATCCAGGAGATAGAGGACAGAGGAGCCTGGAGTGTTGTAGTCCATAGGGTTTCAAAGAGTCGGACTTAAAAACAAGAGACTGAAAAACAAGAGAGGTGAGCGTGGATGGTTCAGGAGGTACCACTAAGTGAGACCCAAGCCTTCCCGGTCTTCAGATGTCCAGCCTGCTGCCCATCACTTTGGCCAGTTTTGTTGCTTCCAGCCACAACTGAGGACCAAGCTGGCCTTGATGAGCACCTGTGCCCATTCCTGGGCCGCAACATATTCATGAAGCTCAAGTATCAGGGTGCTAGGCAGGGACGTCTGCTTCCCAAAAAAGGAGGGGGTTCCCATAACAGGATATTTTAATTGTCCCTCCAGATCTAAGATTTTATAGCCAGACAGACCTGGCTCTAACCCCCTCCCCGCCCCTGCAACACACACACACTCTCTTCTTCTCTAGAAGGATTAATCACAAATTTTGAGGAGAAAGTTAGATGTTTAAGGAGTTCAGGCTGGTCTAAGGTACAGCCACCTAACCCAGGTCTGTGCTCCTGTCCTAAAATGTGAAGTGCAAGGTTATATCAAACTCCCGGATGGTGCTTTATTTTCTAAGCAACTGTTCAAATACATAAGTCAAAGCCAGCTGTTAAAACTATTCTTCCCATCCAGTTTAGGAAAGTCAGGAGAATGACATCATCCAGTTTGCTACAAGGATCATTCTCCCCTACAAATTTTGGGTTAGTTGACTTTGGTTGTTGGCATGCAACAGCCTTGAGGGCTGGGGGGAAAGATTATTTGATGAGTTCAACCTAATTGCCAACTAAAGCACAAATGTTCCCTGTGGAGCTGTTACGACACTGGAGTTTCCCTCTGGATTGCTCAAGAATCAGCAAAGAAACATAGCACAGTATATTTACCAGCTAAGCAAGTGAGGTCTAAAAGGTACAGAAAAAATTGTGCAGAGTCACACCTGTGTCCTGTGACCACCAGAGCCTGGAACTGGCTATAATTAATGAGTAAATAAGTGAGAAAACCACCGAAGGTGGCTAGCCAAGAACACAATTCCATTCTTTAGCAACACAGGGCAAAACAAGAATCTGAGACCACTTTGCTTTTGCTGGGGGTACAGTTCCCTTACAGGAAAGAAAAAAATAACCAGAACATGACGCCGTCAGCAACTGACTTCAGGTGCCATCTGCATGGCTCCCTGGCACTATTAATTTGCAATTAACAAGGGCCGTATGTTGTATCCCCTGCAACTTGCTGTCTTGAAGTCTGAAGGAGGAGGGTTAGCGGAAGGGAACATGCAGGTGGGTGGTGAGCCTTCTCAGAAACAGATAGTTCTGCTTTGCAATCCTGAATCACTGATAAGTAAGCTGCTCCCTCAAACTAATAAAAGGTCATTGTTGAAGAGAAATGGAATATTCCCATCATGTCATCGTGCGAAGCAACTCCTCCAGTATGTGGTAGTACATTACAGAGTTGAGCCTTGTGTCATGAGGCAGCCTGGCAATCTTTATTTACAGTAGATGTGACCCATTTTGAAAATCCAGTGTGGTAGACAAACTCTTAAACTCTTGAAATGGGCAGAGAGGAGTGAGATCTGCTGAAGTATGTGGGCATTAGAATATAGCAAAGAGAAAGAGTTCTGGATTGGGTCATCCCTGTCTTCTGATCTGGGGCCTGCCACTCAGAACTGTGTGACTTACCGCAAGATACTCAACTTCTCTGTGCCTCAATTTCCTTATTTATGAAAAATTTTAAAGCTTATTGTCAGATAACTATTAAATGAGATAATGGCAATGTGTCTGGCACAAAAGTTGGGTAATTTGCTAGATCCTTATTTGGTTGTCTCAAGTATCAGTTCAGTTCAGTTCAGTCACTCAGTCGTGTCCGACTCTTTGCGACCCCATGAATCGCAGCACGCCAGGCCTCCCTGTCCATCACCAACTCCCGGAGTTCACTCACGTCCATCAAGTCAGTGATGCCATCCAGCCATCTCATCCTCTGTCGTCCCCTTCTCCTCCTGCCCCCGATCCCTCCTAGCATCAGAGTCTTTTCCAATGAGTCAAATCTTCGCATCAGGTGGCCAAAGTACTGGAGTTTCAGCTTTAGCATCATTCCTTCCAAAGAAATCCATTCATAGATGAAAAGTATTTCAGCCAATGATCAAAGAGTCACTTTTTGGTAAGAAGAGCAATGCTACGTGCACAGTTTATTGGAAAAGAAGTGAAAGTCTGAGTAGCTTTCTCACACTGCTACAATGCCATGGGAAATCTATCTTGGTTGATCAAAAATGGTCACCTCTCTAGGACAAATTATTTCAGAAGCAAAAAAGGCAGAGATGATTTCCCTGCTCCCAGTCCGTGGATCAGAAGAACTCACTGACTGATGGTGTTCTCAGAGAGAACCATACGATGCAGGGGTAACAAAATTACGTGGTGAATCCAGCTGACAGGTGACATAAGGGTAGCAAGTAGGTTGAAAGAACCTGCACTGGTTTCACCTTTGGTAACATACAAGCAACAAACATCTGCCAGAGTTGACTGAATGCTGTTGTGAAGCAAAATGGTTAATCCATAGGAGGCTGGAAAATCACAGACTTTTCCAGAGTGGCAACCAGCATTATTTAACAAAGCCAAAATGAATAATAATACCAACAACCTCCTCTCACTAGCCTTGCAAGCCAAGTCAGCAGATAAGCAGGAACTCTGAAGGTTTAAATGAAAAGTCTCTGTGACACTTCCTCCAAAGCTGGTAAAGAAACGCAGGTGCTTCTGCATCTCCCAGACACTCTGCCACTTACAGAAAGAGCATTTCACGGTCGCTGGAGGCCAGGACATAACCCCCATGAACACCTGCTCCCGGACCAAGACTTAGGGGCATGACTCATCCCTGGCGAACAAGGCAATTTTCTGTGGGGAAGATGTATCTCCACCCCAGATGTTAGCCAAGTTCTGCTTAATTAAGTGAAGTTCTGTGAGCCTGAACACGTACCAACAAGTGCTTTCAGTTCTCCTTTAAAAACTGTGGGGAAAGGAGTGATGGGCATGGGGGATGGACGGTACCCTCACACCCCTGCTTGACTGGAAGACAGTTGATGAATTTCAATGACTTGCACAAAGATAACTGACCAGAAAGTTGCTGTTGACTTGATAGAAAGGCTGCACATTTCACAAAAAGGTCAATTTAATTTAAGATATGTTTATTGATCATCTACCGTGTCTGAGAGAACTCTTAACAAAAAAAAAAAAAAAAAGATGCTTGGGACTGGCAGGTGGGAAGGTAGGAAGTGGTTCTAAAGGGAAATGGACAAAAATGTCGATGAAAATATTTCTTTCCTGATAAGCTTTCAATTTTATGTGAGAATCTGTCATGGCAACCATTATACAAGGTAGAATAAATATGAGTTAAAGAAAGGTTTAAAACACTTTCTGTAGACAGGTAGAGGAAGAAAGGATTCATTCTCACTAGAAAAAAAAAAAATACTGGAGTGGCTTCACAGAGGCCAGTTTATAAATAATGTCCCTAAGAACACATCCATAATTTACACGACCACGTGACTGTGAATATATAATCGGCATACAGCTTTTCCAGGCACAAGTTAACTGCTTAAAGCAAAGTATATGTTTCCCAGATGTTACAGACTTTGAATTATGTTCCCCCAAAAGTTTTGTGGGAGTCCTAACCCCTAGTGCCTCAGAGTATGAACTTATTTGGAAATAGGATCTTTACAGAAGTCATCAAGTTAAATGAAGTCATTAGGGTAGGTTCCATTGCAATATGACTATGCCCTTACAACGAGGGGAAATCTGAACAGGCACAGAGGTGCAAGGAGGGAAGACAATGTGAAAAGACACAGGGAGAACCTCAGGGGAAGATGAAGGCAGAGACGGGGCTGATGCTTCTGCAAGCCAAGGATCGCCAAACTCGGCTGGCAAACCACAGAAGGCAGGGGAGCAGCGCGACCAGATTCTCCCTCACATCCTTCAGAAGCAGCCAACCTCACGAACACCCTGACCTCAGACTTCCAGGCTCCAGGACCATGAGCTAATACCTGTCTGTACTTTAAACCACCCATTTGACAGCCCTTTGTTTCGGAGGCCCTAGAATACCCACGTTTGCCATTTCAGAAGACATTCTCCCTAGGACCAGGGTCTAGACCCACATTCTCCAAAGATATGCATGGAGAATCATAGAGGTTGAGGAAGAAAATTCTAGGACTTACAAGTATCTCATTAGTTTAAGACTTCTATTCTGGTATATATTTTTTAAAAAATTATATATTAACACAATATAGCATCCAGTTTATATATTAACACAATATAGCATCCAATTTATAAATAAACATTTATACATACCTAAGATCCTTTGTTCAAAACTAATTTTCTGATAGTAACACACAGTTTAAAAATACGCAACTGTTAAAAGTGATAGAGCCTGTCATACAGTGAAGTAACTTGGAAAGAGAAAAACAAATACCATATATTAGTGCATATATGTGACTACACAATCGATGGAATTCTCCAGTCCAGAATACTGGAGTGGGTAGCTATTCCCTTCTCCAGGGGATCTTCCAAACCCAGGGATTGAACCCAGGTGTCCCACATTGCAGGTGGATTTTTTACCAGTTCAGCCACCAGGGAAACCCCATATATTAATGCATATATGTGGAATCTAGAAAAAATGGTAAAGATGATCTTATTTTCAAAATAAAAGTAGAGACACAGACTTAGAGAACACATGTATGGATACCAAGGAGGAAAGCAGGGGCTGGGATGAATTAGGAGACTGAGACCGACATGTACATTACTATGTATAAAATGATAGCTAATGAGAACCTACTGGGTGGCACAAGAGACTCTACTTAATGGTCTACAGTGAGCTGAGTGTAAAGGAAATCCAGAAAGGGAGGGGACATGTGTATGCATTTGGTTGATTTATTCTGCCATATAGCAGAAACTAACACAGCATTGTAAAGCAGCTCTACTCCAATAAAAATGGATTTTAATAACCATTCAGAATCTGGATAATCACAGAAAGAAAAAGAGATCTCTGATTCCTCTAAATTCCTCATGGTTGAAATATAATCCCCAGTGGCAGAGCAATGTGGCTTTAATTTCATGATGGCTATCATTCCATGGTATCCATGACAGTCACGAAGGCCACTCTGCCATGAGAGCAGCCGTCAGAGAGCTCACCTTCATGGCAGTTTAAGCTTACGGTTCCTAAGTGTGTTTCTGTGACTCAAGGAATATGAGGAGGAGCTCTTGCCAAGAGTTTTCTTTTCTCCTCTAAAGGAGAGGAGCACAGGGCTGCAGACAAGCTTTTCTCCATTTCTCCCCCTACGCCTTCCAAACAGCCAGCGCCTAGCAGACCCTGAAGAGATTGGGCGGGGGGGCGGGGCGGGTGGGGCGCTCAAATAAAACTGTTTTCAACCCCTTCCTCTCTTCAGGTTGGTCTGGTCATCCATTTGGAAGGGTCACTTCCACCACCCACCCGTCCAGATGCAGACCCTAATCACATCAGCAGATGGAGGAGATGTCTCCTGACCCGGCTTCCCACGAACCTTTCTGAACCCATTGTCTATGACCAAAAACTTGGCATCTAATGATGGCGTGGCTGAACTACAACTGAGTGCGTCATGTGGATCTGGCCCATTTCAAGTAGGTCACAGCTGGGAATGGTAAAACATGAATTAGGCATAACTGTAAAGAGTAAGCGAAGTCACAGACTGCAAGCTGCTCAGCAGAGTGTTCACCATGTCAGAGTGTTCAGCGTCTCAGCCCGTTTCCCGTCCTCATCCTGGGAAAGAGATGGAATACAGCTCTTCACTCCTTCCTCGGCTGGTGGTCTTTTGTGGTGTGAACCCGGGGCTACGAAGAATCAGGAAAGGAAGCGGCACCATGGGAGACGAGAGACCTCAAATAGCCAGTGGAACACGCTGCGTTCCAGCAGGGAGCAGTGAATGCGGAGGATGCAAGCTAAGCCAACGGGAGTCTACTGCGCGCTCAGCTCAGCTCATCTCGGCCTCTGCCCCTCTCCGGGTGCCATCAACAGCTCCTGCTAATTTCCTAAGCCAGTATCAGGCTGGGGCCTGCCAGGCGAGAAAGACCCCTCCACATCTCAAGGCTGTAGGGACTCACATCTTTCTAAACACAGAGAGTAGCTTCCTATCCAGCCCAGAGCTTTCAGGAGTGACTTGAACAAACTCCTGATTGAGGAAAGCCAGCCATAGCGCACACACCATGGGGCAACCCTGGAAAGGCTCCTGCTGTCCCCGGTGTCCCTGGGGTTCTCATACACCTTCCATCCTCCCCTCTGCACCCCCAACCTTCAGCCCTTTACACCATGAACGTCTGCGGAAGAGAAAACAATTGTTTAGTGAAGATTGAAAACACCCCTCCAGCTTCTTGCCAGGGCATTTGCATTTTTGGAAGAGGTTCCTATTTCTTTTTAAGGCTCAGAGTGAGAAGCTTTTAGAAAAGCTAAAAATATCTGTTAAAGAAGAGAAGCAGGGGGAAAAGATCCAGCTTTCCCTTCTTTCTGGATAAAAGGTTCAGGACCCAGGGAGGAACAGTCTGCTTCCTCACTCTCATCTCTGAAGGCACAGGGCAGGGCCAAGGTCACTGGGGCCTGTTCTCCCAGAAACAAAATGACACAGAGAGGAAGGTAAACCCAAGAGCACAGGATGTAAGCAAAGCCGCTGAAAGCTGAAAACAGTCCATAGAGTTAACACAAATTCCTCATTTTACAACCAAGGAGCCTAAGATGCAGGTGGATGAAAGGGCTCACTGGAGACCACAGCCCCGAGTCCCGGCCGCTGAAATGAGAGCCCACAGGGAGCCCCTGGGCTGCCCAGGGGCATCCCCAGACCGCTCCCCACTCCACCCTGCTTGTACCTTCATGCGTATGTGCTAAGTTGCTTCACTCGTGTCTGACCCTTTGTGACCCTGTGGAAGATAGCCCACCAGGCTCCTCCATCCACGGGATTCTCCAGACAAGGATACTGGAGTGGGTTGCCATGCCTTCCTCCAGGGGATCTTCCCGACCCAGGGATCAAACCCACATCTCTTACATCTTCCGCATTGGAAGACGGGTTCTTTATCCCTAACACCACCTGGGAAGCCCCTACTTGTACCTACACTCCCAGAAATGACTCTTGGGAATCTAGCCCACCTACTACCCCTGCAGGACCACTGACTCAGGGTCCTGACTCAGAACGGCCGAGCCTCCTCTGGTTGCCAGGCAAGCAATCATGACTGCAGTCCGCAGCCCAGCATCCAGGACTCGCTGAAACACCAGCCAATTCCAAAGGAGTTCCCAGTAAGGACATGCGGCATCAGTAGGAAGGTCATTGACTCACTTAGGAGCAGAAGTTCATTTTTAATGGACTTCAGTGCTGGGAGCCCATGCCCTGCACTCAGGAAAAGAGAAACAGGCCTCAAAGGGGTCACCATTTGTCCAGCGGCTCCCAAGGTCAGAGCCCCCAGGCCACGCTGCCACTCTTGAGCTTTCCCTTTGTTTATTCCATATAATCTTTCAGTCAACACCATTGATTGAATTCCTGCTTTGCTCCCTGCATAGTTCCTGGCTCCAAAGATACGACATTGACCAAGATGGGGAAGGTGGTGAGATTCCAGGGACGTTAAATCCCACTGACCCCACACAGCCGCCATCCTCCCATCCTCTCCATGTTTTGAGAAGTTCAAGGAAATTATCTGACACAGGAATTCCTATTTATTATGAGAAAGCAATGGCACGCCACTCCAGTACTCTTGCCTGGAAAATCCCATGGACGGAGGAGCCTGGTAGGCTGCAGTTCATGGGGTCGCTAAGAGTCGGACACGACTGAGCGACTTCACTTTCACTTTTCACTTTCATGCATTGGAGAAGGAAATGGCAACCCACTCCAGTGTTCTTGCCTGGAGAATCCCAGGGATGGAGCCTGGTGGGCTGCCATCTATGGGGTCGCACAGAGTCGGACACGACTAAAGGGACTTAGCAGTTTAGCATAATAATTTTAAAAGACTAAAAATTAGTTTTTGTTTAGAAATGGGATTTCACTTTTGCATATCTATTATCTCCAGTACAAGGCAGCCAGACTTACCAAATGCAGGATGCCAGCTACATTTGAATTTCAGATGAAGTTATTTTTTAATATGTGTATCCCAAATATTACATGGGACACAATTATACTGAAACATTATTCGTTGTTTAACTGAAGCTCAAATTTAAGTGACCTTAAATTTTATGTGGCTTCGTTACTGTCACAAGGCTACAGCTGTCTTGTGTGATTAAGAGCAAATTCCTAGAAAGTGCCTTCAAATTATTAAATTTGACTCTTGTGTTCAGCTTACCTGTGAGAGTCACTTCCTTACCAGGACTCGTGGCGCAAAAGATAAAGACAGATGCGCCTTCCAGACCTCCAGAAAATGGCTGTTCATAATTGCATAACAATACATCTATCTGTCCAGCCTGGCACTGCCCTGGAGACTTTTCAGTGCATTTTAGAGGAGAGAAGGTGGGACTTTTGAGGATGGTTAGGGCAGAAGGTTGAAGCCCCCATGAATGGGATCAGTGCCCCAAAAAGAAGCTCCAAAGAACACACTTGTTCTTCCCACCAGGTGAAGACACAGCAAGAAGAAGCCATCTGTGATCCAGAAAGCAAGCTCTCACTAGACATCAAGTCTGTGGGAGCCTTGGGACTCCCAGCCTCAGAACTGTGAGAAACAAATGTCATTCAAGCCACTTGGTATTGCGTCTCGGCCACCCTGAGTCGACTGAGGCAGACGCCCCTCATCTGTCTTCTGCAGGAGACCTCTGTCTTTGATTATCATCGTTGGAATCTGCTCCTCCTGCCCCATCCTCAGAAATACAAGCAGCTGCCCACCCCTCTGAGCATCACACCTCCACACATCGGCATCAGACCTTTGTCTGAAGTCCCTCCACCTTGGGATCTGAAACGTCCGCATGAGGTACTAACTGCTGTCACACTACCAGCCCCAGGAGGAGTAAACAAGAATGAGAGACACTTGAGCAAAGCCCCTCTTGCTCTCCAGCCTGCCCACAAGCCCTACTACCTTCCGTGGTAAAAAAAAAAAAAAAAAAAAATTCCTGGTGGCCCAGTGGTTGGGAATCTGCCCGTCAGTGCAGGGGTCGCAGGTTCGATCCCTGTCCCGGGAAGATTCCATAAGGTGCAGGGCAACTGAGTCAGACCGCCACAACTACTGAGCGCATGAGTCGCAAAGACTGAAGCGCGCGCGCCTAGAGCCAACGTTCCGCAGCAAGAGAAGCCACCGCAGTGAGAAGCCCTTGCTCGCACGGCACCTAGAGAGAAGCCCCCACTCCCCACAACTAGAGAAAAGCCCACACAAAGCAAGGAAGACCCAGCACAACTCAAAATAAATAGATAAATAAATAAGATTGCAATTTAAAAAAAATCTTTTCTGTTTTCTTTAAAGGTTTGACAGTTCTTAACAGTTCTACAGTGTTCAGTTTCTGAGACTTGAAGGTGACCAGTCCCTCCTCACTTGTTATCAAGCCCTGCCCACCTTTGTCTCCTGAGGAAAGGTCAGGAGAGACCCAGCGATGGGGTCAGTGCCCCTACAGAGAGGCCCCAGAGGGCTCTCTTGCCCTTACCACCAGAAAGAAAGAAAGAGAAAGTGAAAGTTGCTCAGTCATGTCCTACTCTTTGACCCCGAGGACTGTACAGTCCATGGAATTCTCCAGGCCAGAATACTGGAGTGGGTAGCCTTTCCCCTCTCCAGGGGGTTTTCCCAACCCAGGGATCGAACCCAGGTCTCCCACATTGCAGGCGGATTCTTTACCAGCTGAGCCACCAGGTGAAGACCCAATGGCTGTTGTGAGGGGACAGCCTGAGAAGCCACCTCCCAGAGGCCACACCACAGCCCACTCTGCCCCTACCCCCGGGCCTCCAGGTGGACCAGGCAGGAGCAGCCAGTGGTCCCTCCCAGGAGGCCCTGCCACCCATGCCGGGGGCCAGACGCCAGGCTGGCAGAGCCCCCTCCCTGGTCTGCAGAAACACCACCCTCATATCCAGCAGATGCATCCGAAACTGGAACTCAAACTCAGGAAGAAAGAGAAAGGAAGAGCAAGGGAAAAGTCCTGGTGTCAGGAACTCATGGCTCCATTCCTTCTGTGTCAGGACTTATCCTACGCAAGTTCTTCAGGGCAGGCCAGGTGCGTGATCTGGACACGCAAGACACACACACAGACACACTCACACAGACACACATAGAGCCAGGCAAATCCCTGTATCACTGGCTGCCGCCGGTTTCCTAAGAAGCTTACCAGGGCATGTCCTGACTTCAACAAGGACCCGCTAACAGTTTTACATTTCTCCCCAGTATTCAAGGCCATTCTTATCTCCTAATGAAATCAGGAACTTCAGGAGACAGCCAGAGACAGCGCAGAGGCAATGCCAGGGCCAAGGGCACCACAGGCTTGTCTGAAAAGTCATAAATAATCATCTTGAAACGATTATCAAACCTTGACTTTTGCTTAGAAAAATGAAGCTGTGGATCTCCTGGCAAAAGAAAATTTCTTCCCGTTTCACTTGAAAAGAAGAATGAAGCCCAGGCAGCTGTGAGTTCTGCTAACCCTGAACACTCCGTCTCTCACTGAAAACTCTATTCACCCGCCTTTCAGAGCCTGTCTTGGCAGCTTGTGGTATTTCATCTTTCTGCCTCTCTCCTAAGTGTGTTTAGAGGAACGAACTCCCCAGGTGAGTAGTTGCTTTAGTTGCCGCACACTTTTGCCATGATCTTTAAAAAGTTTGGGATTTGGCTTCTGTGTTACTCTTTTCCTCAAGTTGCAAAAACAGGCTATATATTTAGTTACTTATTTCTTTCTAATCCTCCTTAGTCTGGGACAATCTGAGCAGTCACCACTAGCCACCACCTGCTGCTTTTTTAGAAGTCCTTAATATGGCCCCTTTTCCTTAAAGCTCAACTTTCAGAAAACTAAGATCATGGCGTTCCGTCCAATCACTTCATGGCAAATAGATGGGGAAACAGTGGAAACAGTAGCCGACTTTATTTTGGGGGGCTCCCAAATTGCTGCAGATGGTGATTGCAGCCATGAAATTAAAAGATGCTTACTCCTTGGAAGGAAAGTTGTGACCAACCTACACAGCATATTAAAAAGCAGAAACATTACTTTGCCAAAAAAGGTCCATATACTCAAGACTACAGTTTTCCAGTAGTCATGTATGGATGTGAGAGTTGGACTATAAAGAAAACTGAGCACCGAAGAATTGATGCTTTTGAACTGCAGTGTTGAGGAAGACTCTTGAGAGTCCCTTGGACTGCAAGGAAATCCAACCAGTCCATCCAAAAGGAGATCAGTCCTGGGTGTTCATTGGAAGGACTGATGTAGAAGCTGAAGCTCCAATACTTTGGCCACCTGGTGCAAAGAACTGACTCATTGGAAAAGACCCTGATGCTGGGAAAGATTAAAGGCAGGAGAAGAAGGGGACAACAGAGGATGAGATGATTGGATGGCATCACTGACTTGATGGACATGAGTCTAGGTAAACTCCAGGAGTTGGTGATGGACAGGGAGGCCTGGTGTGCTGCAGTCCATGGGGTCTCAAAGAGTCAGACACAACTGAGCCACTGAACTGAACTGAACTGAACATGGCCCCAACTGCCACGCTGCTCACTGCCCGGGCAGTCTGGACTTCAGCCACGCTGGTCCTGCCCTCAGATACACACACACACGCCCACACTACTGCCCCACCCCCCACGTCCAGGCCAGGACCCTCTACTCACCCCTCAGACCCCGTTCAGCTGCCACCTCCACAGGGATCCTTCCTTGTCTCCCCGCGGGGATCATGCCCCTTTTATATCCTTCACCACACTGTGCATCCCTTCTTTCACATCACTTAGTGCACCTATTGTTTTACATTTATTTGAATGGGTTGTTTTTTTTTTAATATCCATTGTGCTCACTGGATGGAAGGTTCCTGAAGAGCAAAGGTCAGATCTGGTTCTCACACAGAATCAGGCTTGTGGTACATGATCCAGAACCATGTCACGGATGGAACATGCAGATCAGGCTCATCGGGACATGAAGAGCCAGCTGTGATTTTTCTCAACCGTCCTCCCGCTCCGATGGCTGCCCAGACAGAAGTCATATAACGCGAAGGGTGTGTTTCAGGATCACAGTGTCAGGGCTGATCGACCTTGGTCAGAAGAATAGGGTCGTCTAGGACCAGCCTACCCTCAGTGCCCCACAAACGTGTAAGTGAAAGTGGCAGTCGCTCAGCCGTGTCCAACTCTTCACAAACCCATGGACTATAGCCTGCCAGGCTCCTCTGTCCATGGGATTCTTCAGGCAAGAATCCTGCCCCATGAAAGTACCCCTAAAATAAGGAGGCACCCCAAAAGTTAGTCAAGTGCTTCCCATCATTGAGCTACAGGACAAACACAGCATAATACACACACCTAACACACACAACGCATGGCCTTCTGCTACGCGTTCAGTGGTACCTCCACCTTACACGAGAAGCTGATGGAACACTCCCCTCCCAGATGGAGGTCACTTTGGCCCGAGGCAACAACCACCTCCACTATTCCAACATCAGAGAGTCCGGGGTCCTCAGTAACACTTATGCTCCTTGATTTCACCCTGAAGTGACCCATGCATTAAACAGGACATGTGACCTCAGAGACACACCTCGATGCAAAGGTGCCAAAGAGAAAGAAGAAAGAGAACAAGGATTCCCTTTGCAGCCTGGGCTGTTGGAGGGGAGTTGGGGAGAGACAGAGTGTAGATGGGGACCAGGCCGGAGTGGAGGCTTCAGTCTGGACCCTGGGGGCTCAGGACAAGGGAGGGGTGAGCTTCCCTGCAGGCCACCTGCAGCCTGTAGGACTGTGCTTGACTGGACTTAGGGGCTGCATCTTATACCCTAAGCTCTGAGTGATGCCTAAGGACCAGAGGGGATTCCTGATAAATACCAAAGCCCCAGTTCACCTCATGTCTCCCTCATGACCTTCACCCCTCTCCACATTTCACCCCAACACCAGCATGTTCCCAGCCAGGCTTTCTCAGACTCCTATGCACAGATGAATTATCTGGGGATATTCTGGGGATTGCTTTGCAAGACTCAAGTTCTGCTACACTGCTAATGAGAGCTACTGGTGCCCCTGCTCTGGCCCTGGGACCACACTTTGAGTAGCAAGGTTTTAGCATGTGCTGGGATGGCAGCTATTAATACATCGCTCTAAATCCACTGGCTGAAAGTAAACTGGTAACTAGCAGGTAAACATTCACTCTGTCAGGCTGTGTATACCAGGTAGGCCACAAGACTACTGAATTCAGGTTCCCTAGGAAGATTACAGGAAGGAACCCTGACCTCATTCATCCTGGCCCCGACAGTAGCTGAGCCTGCTCTGTGGTGTCTCCTTACTCCCCGAGGCTCACATTCTCACAGGCAGCTTGGGATGGCTCACTGTGTGTGTCAACTCAACTGGCCACAGACGCCCAGGTTAGACATTTTGTTCAGGTGTCTATGGATGTTTATTGTTCAGTTGCTAAGTGATGTCTAACTTTTTGCAACCCCATGGACTGCAGCACGCCAGGTTTCCCTATCCTTCACCATCTTCCAGAGTTGGCTCAAATTCACGTCCATTGAGTCAGTGATGTCATCCAGCCATCTCATCCTCTGTCATCCCCTTCTCATCCCGCCTTCAATCTTTCCCAGCATCAGGGTCTTTTGAAATGAGTCAACTCTTTGCATCAGGTGGCCAAAGTATTGGAGCTGCAGCTGCAGCATCAGTCCTTCCAATGAATATTCAGGGTTGGTTTCCTTTGGAATTGAGGTGAGCATGAGTAGGCAGGCTCCCTAATGTAGATAGCCCTCCCCAGAGTGGGTGGGCATCCTCCCATCTGCTAAGGCCTGAGTAGAACCGGAGGTGGAGGAGGCAGGGAGGGGGTTGCTTGTCACCCTTTATTCCTGCTTTGGCCAACATGTCTCCTTTTCTCTCCTCCGCCCTCAGATTGGGGTTTACCCATCCCTTCTCCCATGTTCTTGGGCTTTGGGCTCAGACTGGACCACACTCTCCACTCTCCTCGGCCTCCCATGTGCAAGCAGCAGTTGGTGGGACGTCTCAGCCTCTGTAATCACGTGAGCCAATCCTTCATAAGAAACTACACCAACCTCCTATTGGTTCTGTTTCTCCAGAGAACCCTGACTAATTCACAGCTCTGGTCCACCTCTCGCCTCATCTGACCTCCCAGGGCTTTTCTTTCCTCTGCCTCAGAGCAAATCCATTGTGTCCACTGATTCGGAGTGAAGGATGCTTTGTGACACCAGAGAACTCCATTGCTAGTTATATAAGCATGTGATTTTTATATGTCCTTGTTCTCAGAAGCCCTATGGACCCTGTAATAAAAGCTATGGTACATCTTCACCTGCACAGACCTCTCTTCCTCACCTCAAGCCTCAATGATATAGTTGTTGTGCAAAATAGTGTACTTTTCTCTCTGTTTTGCTGTTTTCTTCCAAGTTGTGCTATGATCCCATAATTTTGTTTAAAAAGAAAGCAGCAGAATACTCAGAAGAGAACTTACCCAATTTTCCTAAGGGTAAAAACATTGCAATTCAGGTTTCCATTAAAACATTTTCCCCCTCTGTTCAACCCATAGGTTGGGCCTAGGAACATAGAACCACTTATTCTACTAATTTCTGGGAAATAACCATGAACAGTCTTTCAGCTCTGCATCAGTTTCCTCGTGTATATCATGGCTAGTGGTATCTTCCTTGCAGGTGTTTGTAACATTTCAAAAAGCTAACGAATAGAGATGTAGAGAACAGATGTGTGGACATGGGGAGGGGGGATGAATTGGGAGCTTGAGATTGACATGTATACACTACCAGGTGTAAAATAGATGGCTAGTGGGAACTTGCTGTTTAACACAGGGAGCTCAGCTCGGTGCTCTGTGATGACACAGAGGGAGTTCTGGGGCAGGGAGGGAGGCTCAGGAGGGAAAGGAGATATGTATGTGTATAACTGATTCATTTTGTTGCATAGCAGAAACTAACAACATTATAGAGCAACTATACCCCAATTAAGAAAGAAAAAAGCTAACAAGACAGGGTACCAATTGCATCCCTGGCAGCCTGGACCCCTCCTCCCCCAGCTAGGGTCTTGCTTTCTCCAAAACTGACTTGCATGGTCATTTCCACATTAGCACCTTCTAGCAAAACTAGAACAGCAATCCTGATAAACTTAGAGGGGAAAGTAGAATGTATGCTAAGCTATTCGCTGTTTTGGATTATCCAGGCCAGCCCCTCTTTCAGCACCAAGGATAATTGAAAGTCGAAGCTGCCGTTAAATTAATACCAAGTTTAAGCTTCCACCTTAATTAAACCTGCATTACTTCAGTCTTTAGTGCCAAGGAGTAAATTCCTTCAAGGCTAATGAGTCAATACATCCAAACCAGGAGTTGCTTTTTGTACCAATAAAACCAGCCCGTGGAGGAGTCACACCAGTGGCCATTTGCAAAAGGGAGGCATCTTATATTTACTCTGAAAGTCCTGGACCCAGAATCAGAACCACTGCAGCTTCTGGGAAGAGTATTCCAACCTTGGGAAAGTGACCAGCATGGCAGTGAATGGAGAGAAGCCTTGTCCACACACATCTAGATGGAGATGGAATGTGTGCTCTGCAAGTGTTACTGGATCCCACGTCTCATCCTGACTTTCTACTGGCAAGTGAGTTTCTTTTCATTTTTTAACCCCTTTGAACAAACAAGACCAGAATGTGGGAATTAATACAGTTGAGCCCCTTTAAAAGGATTCAGGCTGCCAAATTAGAATGGGACATTGTCAGAATGACAGGAATCAGACCTGAGAAGATCGGAGTCCCAGAGGAAGGTGTCTGAAAAGAAACGCGCCACTTTGTTTGTCTACAAACACTCACCCTCTTGTTTCTGTCACTGCCCTTCAGATTCATGATATGGACAAACAGCAAGGCAAACGGCCCCTCTGAAACACACGGGTGCTGTAAGGACTTCAATCATCAAAAAGACAGTTATGGGAAGGCTCACAGGGTGGCGGGCGTCCTTGATAGCTCAGTTGGTAAAGAATCCACCTGCAATGCAGGAGACCCCGGTTCGATTCCTGGGTCAGGAGGATCCCCTGGACAAGGGATAGGCTACCCACTCCAGTATTTTTGGGCTTCCCTGGTGGCTCAGCTAGTAAAGAATCCTCCTGCAATGTTGGAGACCGGACATTCAGTCCCTGGGTTGGGAAGATCCCCTGGAGAAAGGAAAGGCTACCCACTCTAGTATTGTGGGCTGGAGAATTCCATGGACTGTATATTCTGTGGGGTTGCAGAGAATCGGACACAACTGAGCGACTTTCGTTTCACTTCACAAGGCTCTTCACAAGGTTCTTCACTTCACAAGGCAGGCATTCTTCTGATCCGGAGGAGCCCTCCACCACTGCAGCTTCTGGGAAGAGTATTCCAACCTTGGGAAAGTGACCAGCATGGCAGTGAATGGAGAGAAGCCTTGTCCACACGCATCTAGATGGAGATGGAATGTGTGCTCTGCAAGTGTTACTGGATCCCGCGTCTCATCCTGACTTTCTACTGGCAAGTGAGTTTCTTTTCATTTTTTAACCCCTTTGAACAAACAAGACCAGAATGTGGGAATTAATACAGTTGAGCCCCTTTAAAAGGATTCAGGCTGCCAAATTAGAATGGGACATTGTCAGAATGACAGGAATCAGACCTGAGAAGGTCGGAGTCCCAGAGGAAGGCAACTCAAAGGAGGAACTTCCTGTGAACACGGCCATGTGTGCCCCACAAACACACCTTAGGAGGAGAAAAGGAAGACTATGGGGAACAGGAAAAGGCAGTCTCAAGGGATGGAAAGTCATCAACTCAACTCACACGATCTGAATCCAACCAGAAGGGCAACCAGAGTCCGACCACGATTTCAATCTCAGGACGCTTTTGGCAAAATGAATGAAATGTGTCTCAACCCCCTGGCTGCCCAGAGCAGAGGCTCTGCAGCTGAAGGCAAGCTGCAGGGAGTAGTCACCGTTAATGTGAACAGGAGGGCTTCCTGTCTGTCCTCCTGATCATCAGCCATCAGGTGGAAAAGCCAGGAACTTTTTCTCCTGGTGGCCATGTCCAAGGGGAAGCCAGCATCTCACATCTTGCTTTCTGATTCTGGGTCCAGGACTTTCAGAGTAAATATAGGATGTTTCCTTTTTGTGCAAGACCGCTAGGGTAACTCCTCTATGGGCTGGTTTTATTGGTACAAAAGGCGACTCCTGGCTTGGATGTATTGACTCATTAGTCTTGAAGGAATTTATTCCTTGGCATGAAACACTAAAGCAATTAAGGGTTTAATTAAGGTGAAAGCTTAAAGTTGGTGTTAATTCAATGGCAGAGACAACTTTCAGTTGTCCCTGGTGCTGAAAGAGGGGGTGGCCTGGATAATCCAAGTTTCAAGGGATTTCTACATGCACGCCAGTCTCATTTAATCCTAGCATGTGCCACATGTTGGGCTGGACAGTGATTGCTATTATGTTCACTTTTCAGCCAACAGTGCTGGGTGTCCAAAGTTATACCAGATTACACATAGTCCATTGTTTTGGCAGAGAAGCCTCTAATCCAGGTCTTCTAAACCCCAAACTACAGGACTTCCATGCTACAGGGACCTTCCCAACAAATGACATGAAGCTACAGCTCCCTTCAGACCTTATTACCTTGTCAGGACCACAAACCACAAGAGTGCTTCTATGACTTCCATACAGAAAATGCTAAAAGCACCCTTATAGCACCCACATTAGGATCAACAGACATGGGAACTAATCAAGCAAATCTTTAAAGGTTAAAAGGCAAGCTCCAGGTTCAATGCATGATACTGGATGCTTAGGGCTGGTGCACTGAGACGACCCAGAGGGATGGTAAGGGGAGGCAGGAGGGAGGGGGGTTCAGGATGGGGAACACGTGTACACCCGTGGCAGATTCATGTTGATGTATGGCAAAACCAATACAATATTGTAAAACAATTAACCTCCAATTAAAATAAATAAATTTATATTTTTTTAAAAAAAGGCAAGCTCTTTGCCCTTTACTCAACTTTATGGTGACAGTATGCAAAGTCAACAGATTAACCTAAATGCTATGTTAACATTAAGTAATCAATGACTTGTTTTCCTTACCTTTCTAAGCAAGGGATAAGGATACATTAGTGCTTTGCATTGATGAAATGCTTGGTCAATAGCTTGAGTACTGGACTGAAGGGAAACAAAATAAAACAGAACCTGGAACCATGTTTCAAAGATCAAAGCTAGGTTAAAACACTGAGGATTTATAGTAAATTTATTTCTACTATGACCCATTAGGGTTTCTCCTAAGTATATAAACATGGTTCGATATCAGAAAAACTATCAGTGTCATTCTCTACATTAACAAATTTAAGGGAAAAAAGTCATAAGATTAGCTCAGTGTACATAGAAATGTTATTATATAAAATTCAAAATTCCTTCCAAATTAAGAAAAAAAAAAACTTCAAAGCAATCTACAAGAATTTCCTTAACTACATGAATGGTATTTGATCAAACTTTCAGCAATAAAATAGGAATAAAATGTTATTTACCTCAGAGTTGCCATGGGGATGAAAAGTGAATACATAGAAAATGCCAGAAGAGTATCTAATAAATAAAACTCTATAAATGTGAGTGATTACTATTACTATAGAGATATTTTTGAAAATAAATGTAACAATAAAAAGCAATAGACAAGATGTTGGAAAAATCCTGGACAACCTAAAACAATTAGAAATTAAGCTGTTGGAATACAAAATCACTTTAAAAATCAATACCAGCAATGGCCACTAAATAACAGTTTTCTTCAGTTTTTAAAAGAAAGCGCTGCCTTATCTTCTTTAATAACAACAAAATGTGAGGCACTGGAAACAATCTAATAAGACGTATAAAACATTTACGAGGAATGTTATAGGGCATTTTTCAAAGACATGATGGCCAAAGTAGGTGAAGGAGGGTCTGGAGGTTGGAGGAGAACAAAGAGGTTGCTGAAAGTGTCATCCGGCAGAGCAGAAAGGTGACCCGCCACCAGCCAGCTGCCAGGTCGGGGACTCCGCGCGTGTTTCTTCAACTTCACTTAGGTCCATCTTCAACTAAGTGTGGCCCTAAGTGCAGGATTCACTTCAGAATGAAAGTATCAATAATCCAAAGCACAAGGAGAAGAAGAGGAAAGGTGGATTTTCTTTCATGTTTCCTAGCAAAAAAAAAAGCATAGAAATTGTCCTAAACCTCTTACCTTTCACCTTTTGGTGAAACAGAAAGAATCCCAAAGGGAAAGGATGTTTCTAGAACTTCAACAGCAGATGGGACTGTACCAAGAAATTAAGAGGCACAATAAACTCAAGGCTCTTTTGGAACAATTTTGAAACATGGTTTCGGTTATTAGCTTTCTAAAAAAACCAATATGCAGCTTTATCATCAGCTATATAAAATCTGTTATTGTTTCTTAGCCTTTGGAGATTTTATTTAATTGAAATGTTGAACTGAGACACAATTTTCCTATGTCTACATGGCTAACCATATGTTTCTGGAGGAGAAGGCTGTCTTCACCGCCTCCCCCATTTGCTGAACTATTTTATAACCGTGAAAATGGGATTAGTTTATTTATATTTAATCAAAACACACTCCAAAAACTTGATAACTTACTCCTGAGAGCTTTACAACATTGATGAAAGATTAGAAAAAAAAAATCATTCAACAATTTAATCTGATTTACCATCATAAATATTCAAATTTTACATATTTGTTCCACAAAACAGTTGTTTAAGTGGCTTTAATTTATTTTCAATTTTATTGTCTCAACTGTATAATGCAAATCAATTGTTGAAATTGTTTGGTAGCGTGCATTCATCCAACAAACCGTGAAGAGTCTGGGTTACCCTCTCTTTCTTTCTCTCTCCCTCCTTGCATCTCTCTCTATGTCTCTCCTGCCCCTTTTCTGTCTCTCTAATAAAATTAGTTAAAATGAACATGATGGAGCTTCAAAATCCTGTAGTCTGTCCTGCCAAATTCACAGTAGATATTTACATTACATCGGCTAGATAAGTTCTGTGCATGTGCAGAATGAATGGATGGTGAAATTTCACCATCATCAATAACTTCTTTCTTTAAAATGTGACCTCTAGGAGGTCTGCTTCCACTCCACGACAGGCTACGTGTTCAGACCAAACACTGAAAATAGCTAAAGATTATGAATAATTTTATTTCATTTTTCAAAATATCTTTATGACATCACAAGCAATTGTCAGGCCAAAAGCTAAGGGAAAGTTAGAAACAAGAGACGTGAGAGTAGCAATGAAATCAGCTTTGCCTTGAGGATAGATGTGATGAAAAACCCCGTCCTGTTGCACAGACCTTGAATCTGACTGAGACCCCACTGTGAGGGATAAGGGGGGCAAACCTCACACTCACGCCCAAAGGAGATGGTGATGGTGCCAAGAAGACCAAGCTGGGAGCTGGGTACGCCTGGGAATTTGTAATGAAAAATAAGCTTTCCACTCTTATTTACAAAAGCAGAACTCATACATTAAAGGCTTTTTGGTTTTTCCAGATGCTACCAATAAAACCAACAAAACCAGAATAGTTATATTTATATCAGGGGGAAAAGTAGATTTTAAAACAAAAACATCATTAGGAATAAAGAGAGTTATAACATAATAATTGAAGAAAATTCACCAGGGAGCTTTCTTCCCTGGTTTTTTATTTTGTTTTGTCTCCATCTTGGAGGGAGTTATTGCTACTCTTACACATGACTTTTCCCCCAAAAACTTATGTATTCCATGACCTCTTCCCATATCCTCAAGACCTTGAAACTCAAAGTATTCCCTGGAAACAGAGCCCTGGGTGCAAAACTGCATGGAGAAGGTTGACCAGGGAGTGTTCTCAGAAGACTTGGGGTCATCAACTTGACCCTCGGAACATGGCTGTTCCTGAGCTTCTTGGAGATGCTGGGGCCACTCTCCCCAGTGCATCGCTCTGGACATGGGAAGCCCCCAGGCCGTCTTGGGACCACATCCACTCCAGCATGTCCATTTCTCTGAGCCACAAGGTCCCTCCCCCCACCATCTTGCTGAGTGTGGATGATTGCTTCCTCTAGCATTCAAGCACCATCTCAGCAGGGTATTAACACTGTCTCCAGGGATTCTGGCCACGATGTGAAATCTTGAACCAAAGTAGAGTGTCCCCCCCCACCCATGACTAAACTCTGCCTTATTCAACTTTAGATTCTCTGCTTTTGACCTGATCCCATGAATATTCTCCTGGGCCTTTTTGGAACATACTACCTCGATCCTATGGCTCCTTTGCCATAACACGACCCTGATGCTGGGAAAAATTGAGAGCAGGAGGAGAAGGGGGTGACATAGGATGAGATGGTTGGATAACATCACCCATTCAATGGACATGAGCTTGAGCAAACTCCGGGAGATAAGTGAAGGACAGGGAAGCCCTGTGTGCTGCAGTCTATGGGGTCATAAAGAGTCAGACATGACTTAGCAACTGAACAACAACAACAACGCCTAGTTAGGCTGTGCGAAGATCTGGCCCGTGTCATACACCTTATTGCCAACGAGAATGATGGAGCTAGATCTTGAGCGGGCAACCACTGTCTTGTGAGATGCCTTCCTTGTCTAAGGCCTCAGTAGGGTCGTGAAGAAATGAGCTGATAATCTTCTGTGAAAGTGGAGGGCACCAGTTATGCAGCCCAGAGGACCCAGGGGAACAAGGGTCTCAACTGTCCAAGTAACCCATTCCAAGCCCCTCTTCCCTATCAGACCTTGACCTTGGAGGCCCGAAAATGTCACCTTCTCCAAAACTCTGCTATTCTTAGATTTAAGACTGTCCTTCCAGCTGACCCGTCTTCCAGAGGCAGAGCTTTGGGATTTGCTTCAGTGCTGCCAAGGAGGTAGTTTGCCTCCATCAGGTGATGACTCACCCTGAGCCTGTCACTCCCCAACAAATTGGCCTCAGCTGCCCCATCCCACTGACCTTCTAGTCACCATCTCCTTAATGTCTCTCAAGCACCAGCCACGGTCCACTCACCCCTAGTGACAGGATCCACGCCATCTGTGGCCGTGGACTCCAGCTCCAGTTTTCCACTTCGAGGACTCTTCTGACAACAGTTCCATGTCAACGGCCTTGAGATTCTGTGGAAACGAGGTCTGAGATGGAAAACTTCAGCCAGAAGGTTTACCAAGGGGTATTCTTGAGAGACTCACTTGTAAAGTACGAAGAGAGACAGGATTTTGCAGTGGGAGAAGCTGACTCGAAGTGAGGTTAGTGAGGAGGCCACCTCCAGCCAAGTCTCAGGAGGCAGGAGGTGAAATGGCTCATCAGAGCTGGCTCAGAGAGCAGCACATGGACGGAGCTTTGGTATTCCTGCCAGTCACCAGTGCGGGCAGCCCTGCGAGGATGGGTGGTTCCCACAGCCCAGGGTGATGTCGAGCGAGTGGCTCCATTGTGAGCCTTCCAAAGCCATCATTCTCAGCAAGAGAGGCTGCCCAGAGACCCCCTCCCCTGCCCCCCACAGACCCCCCAGCACCACTTCAGCTAAACAGGGCTGCTTTCTGTTCACTTCTTTCCACTCTCAGCCCCTGACCTGATATAAGGCGCAGAAAGTTCCTGTTTGAACAGGAGGGACCAAAACAGGAACACAGAAATCCAGGGTGAAAGAGGAATCCATGTTTCAAAACTAGCCGAACACACCAAGCACACAGTTTGCTAAGGATCACCCACCCCCTTGTGTGTATGCCGAGGGGATGTTCTTTCTTATACACAGTGTCTTTCCCGCTGCACTGAAGTGTCTCAAGGGCTCTCATTGCCTTGCACATCCCAGGACCCACCACGCCTCACACCAAGTGTGCAAAGAATACCTGGAATCAACAAGCAGGTCATTCAGGTTCCTCCAGATTCCTGGCAGTCAGTCCTATGGTCAGTGCATGTCCAAGGGAAGGGGCCTGAGACCAGGCAGTGCGCTTAGCTGAGAGAAAAGCCACAGATCCACACTACTGGGTTGGTCAAGAAGCTCGTTCTGGTGTCTCCATGACATCTTACAGAAAAACCCAGAGGGACGTTCTGGCCAATCCAGTATTTTCTAAAACAAGAAAAGGAAAAATGTGGCAAACGTGCTGCAAGGGAAGAACATTGAAGATTAAAACAGCCACAAGTACTCAGTGCAGCAAGTCAGCAGGTACCCCCGAGCCAGGGCAGTGTGGGTGGGTGGGCAGCACCCTGGGCTGGATACCAGCAAGCTCTCTACTGTGGAGACAGTGAGTCAAGAGCCAGGAACTGGCCTGGGAGTTGGGGGAGGCAGTTACTGTACCCTCAGAGGCTCAGATCTGAGTGTACAAAGCAGGATCATGAAAGGAACACGCTCTGTCTCCCAGGGCCTCCGTGCAGGTCCAGTGAGAGATATGTGCATGAGATGTGTATGCAAGGTGTAAACTCAGAGCTGCCATCAGGACAGCGGTTAACATCCACCCTCCCTCCAGGGCAGAGAGCTCCCCGCGGGGCTGCTGCTCCAAAGGGCCCCCCGGGGGAGGAGAGCTGGGAGCAGGTACATGAGGACCCATCACACAAAGTGGGAGCAGCGGCTGATTCTTGGCTGGGGCACCTTCTACCGAACCCCCTTACAACTGCCTCCTCGATGCTGAGCGGGCTAAGGCCAGCCGAGCTCATGAATCTGTTATAAGGACTAAAATGTGTAATGTGTATAGAGCATTGATACACCATCTATTACTACAGAGTAACAGAGATCATGAAGTCATTTTAATGTTCTGGGATCCTTCCAAAGAATGCTAGCCGTGAATCAAGAAATCCTTTTTTACTATCACAATTTTTTCTTCTTTTTTTTTTTTTCCTCCAAAGCTTAAGTATGTCCTTTTCTGTGACATACTTAAACTAAAAGGTCATGGTCTCTGTTATTACCGACCAAGAAGGCTTGACTTTCGCTGATATTTTGATTTTGCTTTAAGGGAGAAAAATGCAAATACTGAAAATATAGATGCAGTAACTTTGGGCTGAAATCACCTACTCACCTTCAGTCTCGCTTTGGGAGCACCTCCCAGACCACCGTGGCCCTGGGCTAAGGCGTGAGGCTTTTCCTGAGCAGTGTGCCCACAGTGTGCCCACCTGTGCTCTGGCCCTTGAGGCCTCAAAGGCAGACAGGAGGGGTGAGAAAGGTGACACCTTCGCAGCCTTGACAATGAAGCCCACACTATGAGATGCGTCCTTCCTGAAGCCCAACCCCCCTGCAAGGCTGAGCACCGGCCACCAGCACTCACCGCCCTGTGTCACTGCTGTCACCAAGGAGGACAAGGTCCCCCAGGTGGCCCTGACCTTCCCTTACTCTGAGTGCCCCCTAGGGCTCGTACAAGAGCAGCCTGAACCCAGGGCACAGTCCCCGCTGAACCAACAGAGGTCAGACCCACCCAAAGGGCCACTGCATCTGACCCATCAAAAAAGCAGTTCAAACACTGCTCCTTTTGTTGAGTGACAGGAAGCAAGAAGATGCCCAGCAGTTCTGAGGTTAGCAGGGAGGGTCCTGCTGAGCCCCAGTCTCTGGTTTCTGTTCCTCCCAGTGTTTGATCTGTAAAAAAAAAAAAAATTAATAAACAGAAACCTCAATTAATAGAGTCGGGAAACCAGAGGGGGAGCTCAGATGCCCTGCAAAGATAATAGAAGAAGGACTCCTCTTCTCCACTGGCAAGGACTCAACCAATGAAAAGCAGAGACTCCCTGTTTCTTCCAGCTCCCTCCTGACTTCCTCTCCCCTCTGTAAAAGGGTTCTCCTTGCCTCCTTGTGTGAGGGATTGCACAGGGCTCCCCAGGGTTGCAGACCCAGAATTGCAAACCTCTACTGATCTGAATAAACCCATTTTGCTGTAGAAAATCTGGCATTTTGTTTATCCGGCATTCTTTTTGTTTAAGGTCAACATTTTGGTGCCCATAAAGGGATCCAAAGAAGACCCCCTACTGTTCTGGGGCTGGAGAGCAAACAAGTGCCTTACCCACTTCGAAGACACTGTTGCTCACTGCTTTTCTAACCAGCCCTGGAGTTTGGAAGGTCTTTTTTCCTGGATCCAAGCTTCTGCTCTCTTAGTATTTTGCTGCCCTCCTGGCTTTATTCAGGATCTGTTTTAAGGTCTCATCCTTTCTGGTGAAGGCCTTCTTCTGTTTGTGAGTGCTTTTTTTCTTTTTTCTTTTTTTTGCACTTTGGTCAGATTTGAAATCAGATGGTTTCAAACAGAATGAGCTAGTCTTCAGGAACAGGGTCCATTTCATTGGAACTTTGCTGGTTCATCCTTCAGCCCATTCCTTTGGAACACAAGCTATCATATGGGAACAGAGCTGAGAAGTCTTTGGCCTGGCTTCTCTGAGACCAAGCTGTCCCCTTAGAACTGGCTGGTATGCAGGCTATCTAAGCTGAAAGAAGTCCAACATGTAAGCTACTTGAGCTGTCCAGGTTGTTCAAAAACTCTTCATTTACTCTAGAAGAGAAAAAGTTCTGAGAAAGGAGATCCCAGATGTCTGAATACTCTGACGATGCTCACCTTAAAGGGACCCCCACTAATTTTATATTTAAAAGCCATGGTCATTTCTAACTAAATGGACCAATCTTACCAAAGGCAATTCAGAATATCAATGGGCAGTGTGGAGAACTTTTGAAATCCTCAAACTTACACCCATGGCGGATTCATGTCAATATATGGCAAAACCACTACAATATTATATTTAGCCTCCAATTAAAATAAGTAAATTTATATTTTTAAAAAATGAATTGGACTACTATAGCTCAAAAATTTCTAAAACTGAATGAAACACCTATTCCAGTTGGTATTTTGAGGCATCCAAATATGATCAGGAGACTAAAATTGCCTGTCTGCAAAATGTTAAAATTAACTGAGGCAAACAGACAATTAAAGATAAAATGGTTTCCAAAGCTTCATGCTCCTTCTCCTTGGTCTTTTTGTCCGAAGTTCCACCTCTTTCTCTTCTCCTTCTATACTGCCTACACCTCCTGCATACCCTCAGTTCCCACATATTATTTCTCTTACCAAATTTCACTTTTTCCACGAAACTCTCCCCCACTCCCTTATCCTATGAACTTATCAGAACCTGTTTCTCTAAAATCAAGTGTTCTGAGGAGGGAAAGTGAAGCAAAAGTGTCAGTCTCTCAGTCGTGTCTAACTCTTTGTGACCCCTGGACTGTAGCCTCCGTCCATGGAATTCTCCAGGCAAGAATACTGGAATGGGTTATCATTCCCATCTCCAGAGGATCTTCCAGACCCAGGGATCAAACCTGGGTCTCCCTCATTGCAGGCAGATTCTTTACCATCTGAGCCACCAGGGAAGCTTATATTCTGAGGATCCAGAAGCTAAATCCTTACTTTCTTATACGCCGTGGGCTAAAGCTGAGTTGCGAGCTATAGTCAAAGATATTCCCAAAGTAACCAAAGATTCTCACAGATTTGCTGAGGAATTTAGCATAGTCATTCAAACACGTGGTTTCTCTGATTTATATCAACTATTTCATGTATTTGTCAGTAAGGGCTAGGCCCAGCATTGGATGATAACTTCTAACTGAGGAAATCCTAGAAGATCTTAAGAATTAGGTCTTTTTCATGGGGTGACTAGTCCACTAACTTATTATATGGTCAGGCTGAGGCAAGCACTAGGCAGCTTCATCAGGCAATTTCTAGGGCTTTCTGGAAGCCTGTTGATTGAAACAAAATTCAGGCTTGCATACAAAACTCTGATAAATCTGTTCATGAATATTACAATTAACTTCAGATTATTTTTAAAGAAAATTCTGGTTTTCCTTCAGATGTTGGTTCCACCTGGGTTGCTTTTAAGTCTATGTTTATTAATGGGCTGAGGACTTCCTTGGTGATCTAGTGGTTAAGACGCTGTGCTTCCACTGAAGAGGGTACAGTTTCAATGAAGTGTAGATCCCACGCATGCCAAGCAGTATGGCCAGAAAAGAAAGAATTAATGGGCTGAACTGGGACCTTTCCCTTTGTAAAAAAGACCAGGATGGAATGAGAAACTATGTCCACTCTAGATTTAGGTTATAATTAAGCTCTCTTGCAATCTAGACATGTCACCTAAAACCAACAAAATTCTCTATCACTGATTCTAACAAATGAAGACCCTAAACAAAATCAAGATTCTTCTAGTTCCAGCTATGATTGCAAAGAGTCAGGAAAACGGAGATGAGATAATTACAAATGTACACATGTCAGGCACTTTCAGCCTCCTAACCAGCTTCTCCATCCTTCCCACCAATTCTCAATGGCAGGGCTCTGAGGAACTGCAGGGGCTCTTACTGCAGAGTAACCCTGCTCTTACTCTGCTTGCAGATACATTGCTCCAGGTTGTGGATGAGTCCCATGGATAGCAGAACCACACTCTCTTTGTTCCATCTCCCTACTGCCAAACAGCCCCTGCCTTGAAGTACTGAAATAGTTCAGATTAGGCAGGAATCTCTAAGAAACCTCCAGACATTTCTGTCTCTGAACCTATCCCCTCTTGTTTAGGCCCTTAGAGAGACACACACCCTTTTTCCTTACTTCCTCCCCTGCCATTTATGCATTAGGCTGAGACTTCTTAAAGAAGTATCATGCCAGAATTTCTTTCTCTTAAAATGGGGAAATCATTCTAGAAACTGAGAGTAATCATAAAAGCAGCCAACCAGGTGAATTAATTAACCCTTTAACATCTCTTATTTGCTTCATCTCTGAGGGTAATAGGCTGATTTAGGAAACATGGATCATTTGTCCCTGTTCAATCAGCTAACAACAGGTTTGCCTCCTTAAGGGCAGATCTCCAACTGATGTTGGCAAAATTCAGTGTGTGCCTCCCATCAAAGACTCAAGGAGAACCTCAAAACCTCTTCCCAGAATTAATCAATCTCCTTTAAATAAAGAAACCGTTCAAGGCATAAAGCCCATAATAGAAGATTCTCAAGCTCAAGTCCTCGTTTTCCTTTGCACTGGACCCTGGAATATCTAAGGACCAAGGGTGGGGGCTTTTTCAGCACTTCTGAGCAATAAACAACCTGCTAACCCTGGAGCCCCTGTTGTTTCTAACCCTTACACATTTCTAACATACATTCCCACTGGAAGAAGATTCTTTACTATAATTGATTTATGCCGTACAGTCTTTGCTGTTTCAATGGAGAAGCTAACCAATATCTTCTAGTTTTCACTTGGAGAGAAAACAATTCCCCTGGACAGTAATCCTCAGGGTTTTACTGAAAGTCCTTATTCCTCACAAATCCTGAAGGCTTATCTGGATGATATGAAGGTCCCAGGGGCTCTACCTTGTTGCAGTATATGGGTGATCTGCTTCTTTGCTCTCCTTCTTAAGCCTCCTCACAGAAAGACGCATCCATTTCCTACAATGTTTAGCCTTAAAGGTACCTAAGTCCACTGAAGAAAAATTATGGTTTTTCCTAAACCCATGTTCAATACTTAGGGCATCTGATCTAAGAGCAAGGGCTACCCCTAGATCCAGACAGGCTTCTTGTTTCCTAATTCTCACAAAATCCAAAACAAAGCACCAACTTTAAGGTTTTCTTGGATAGTTGTTTAGTGCTAAAACTGGATTCAGAATTTCTCTCTTACAGCCAAACCTTTGCGTGTTTTAAACAGCAACACTGATTTAATTTTATAAGAAGAACCAGAGGGCACGGACTTTAAGGCTTTCTAGGGGAGTTTGATGAGCCCATCTGCCCTTGAACATCCCAAATGTCAGATTCCCCCTTTCCCTTTTGTAAATGAAAAGGAAGAGGATGCCCTCGGAGTACTCACCCCAATACACAGGAACTGCCATTGATCATCATAGCCAACCATGGGACACTGGAGCATGGGGACATTCCCTTAAGAGCCATTGTGGCCGCTGCCCTTTTGGTTAAGGCCACTGAAAACATAGTTGTGGGATCCCCTTTAACCGCTTTTGTGTCTCACACCATACATAGCGGGCCCTCCCGAATTCTTATCACATTCAACATTTCTCAGTCACCTCACCGCCTATGAAGTCCTTTTGTTAATTGCTCCTCCCATAACATTTTGCATTATAATAACCTTAACCTTGATACTTTTCTCACCTCTGTTACCCAGAAAAAAACCTCATGACTGCCTAACACTGAGGGACACTGCCTGATGGACCATTCAAGTTCTGGCAAGTGTATGGGTTTCTTGGATATAAATATGTTTTAGTCATGATCTGTATGTTTTTGCACTGGACTGAAGCCTTTGCTTGCAGGCAAGCTACTGCCTTTTGCCTATAAAGTCCTTTTTAAAAAAATTATCCCTACCTGGGGAACTCCTCCCAGACTTTGTAGTGAACAAGGACCCCATTTTACTGGCTAAGCACTTAACAAGTCTGCACTGTCCTGCCCATGTTACAGCACTTTCACTGTGCTTATCACGCTCAGTCCTCTGGTTTAGCCAAACACACTAACAGCATTGTTAAAACTCAATTTCAGCAAAATCTGCAGAGACCCTCAAAATATCTTGGTCAAAAGCATTGCCATTAGCCCTTCTAAACCTTATATCCTCCCCTTTGAAATGCATAAACTCTCACCCTTTGAAATAATCACGGACACCCAATGCACTTGGTTCCCTGCCTCTTTTGACCCACAACCCAACAATTATCTCTGATAATAGAAGAGATACTCCAATATTTCAAAGAACTAATTGCTTCAATTAAAAATGTGATTTCAATGTATTTTCAACCAGTGCACTTTCCCTCCTGGACAGTTACTACTGAGCCAGTCACTTCTCTTGGGGAGCGGGCTGTCATCTTCCTTAGCTGGTAAAATGCCAGCTCTACACTTTGTGTTCTTTAAACTGTCTTCCCCTCTAACAATTTCTGAGGCTGTATTGTTATAAAACGCAGTCTATGATAGAGCAGGTTTCCACATGCATGAAGTTAGTCTCCCTGAGACCCACCCCAGACCTCCCAAGTGATTCATGGCATCTTCCGCTTACAGAAGCCACCCTTGGAGAGTGTTTGCATCCCTTGCTGTGATTACAGCTGATTAGTTATTTCCAATATGTTTGACCTTCACCAGACTTACATCTCACAGCAAAAGCAAGGTCAAGTTCACACACTCATCTGTAAAGGCATCATCCAGACTTATGTCCCCTGAACATACACCTTCTTTACAATCCTCTCAGAAGCCCAGTACTTAACAGAAGTGAAGCTTGAGATTTTTCTCTTGACTCCTTATTATGGGCATTTGCTGTTCACACACAAGTGTGCAAGGGCACATGCTTACACAAGATATTAAAGTGGAGTAGTGCCTAAGGCTTGACAATTCTTAATGGCTGAAAAGAATAGCACTGGCTATTTGCATGGGTCAGTGGTTTAACACCGTGAACAGGATTTTCTGGACAGACCTATGGGAAAAAATACCCACCCGATGCCAGAATAAATGACAAAAAAGGCCAACAAGGAAAATGGATCATTTTCCATACTGACTCCCTAGGAACAGAGGTTACCAACTCTCCTAAATTTGTTTTAGAATAGTTGAAGAACCTTGGATAGTTGCTCAAGCTTAATGACCTAAAGGAAAATCAAAGTTTTCATCCTGGGCTCTCATGCTATTGTGTTACTATCTTTTTGCATTGGCCTGTGAAAAATAAGGAGATCTCTCTACACCTCAGTTTCCATATCTGTGAAATCAGAGTTTCCATTAAATGACATCTCAGGTCCTTCCTAGTTTCAAAATCATGGGGAATCTCTCTAAAATAGGTTTTTAACCCCTTGAGACCATGGGTCTCTACAAGGATCTGATGAAAACATGGATCTTGTCATTGTTCATGCTTCATAAACACACAGTTCATGGACAGAGTATGAAAGGAGATTCAGAGAACCCCTGGACCCGCTGTGGGGAATGGGCTTAAAACTTTTGGCTTTAGGAAGAGATCTCTAAAGACTATCTCTCTGAAAAAGAAGCGAAAGATACAGCAGCTGGGGAAGTATGGAAATCTGAAATTTTAGTTTAGAAATAAATATAGTTACCTCGTTCTGAGCTTTCAAACAGTGAGCCATACTTCTGTATAATACATAAAAATTTAAAAGATGCAAGATATTAAAGCAAGATTCATCACTGTGATCCGCTTTGAAAGCTGGATCTGAGGCCAACAGAAAGTGCAGAGTCAGACTCTGACGGATCAGGTATTATGCAAATGTCCACGGCTGCAGTGAATGAGTCCTGTGTTTTCCCCAGATGTTCCACCCAGGTTCCAAAGCAGGAGGGAAGTTGGCTAAGGACCAAATCACGTTTTTATATTCCTGTAAGATAGTGCCAGGCACTCTGATCATCAGCCCCATACTGGAGGCGTCAAAGCGCCACATCATGGTGGGATAGCCCTGCATTCAATCCATTTTACTGCAGGCAGAGCAAATAAACTGAGAATTAGAGCACTCAGTGACTCATGTCAGAGGTGCATATTGAAAGTCAACGCTTGTCCTGCATGTAATCCAGCTGCAGAAGAGTTTATAGGGCAGAATTCTCCACACTGAGTGCTGCCACTGCTACCTGCAAGGACAGCTGTGTGTGTGTATGTATGTGTGTGTGTGTATGTATGTGTATGTGTGTGTAAGTGTGAATGTGCATGAGAGTGTGTGAATATGTATATGTGTGTGTGAATTTCTGTGAGAATGTGTGTTGTGTGTGTGAGAATGTGTGTTGTGTGTATGAGAATGTGTGGGTGTGTATGTGTGTGTGTGAACTTGTGTAACAATGTGTGTGCATGAGAATGTGTATGAGTGTGTGAGTAAATGTGAAAGAATGTGTGTATGTGTGTATGAATTTGTGTGAGAGTGTGCCTGTTGTGTGTGTGACTGTGTGTGTATATGTGTGAGTATGAATTTGTGTGACGGTGTGAGTGGGCATGTGTATGTGTGTAAGTATATGTGTAAGAATGTGTGTATGTGAGTGTGTGTGTGAGTGTGTGTGTGTGCATGTTCACAGCTTAAAACAATACCACCCATTCCAGGAAAACAGACAAAGAGAAAGGGAGCAAAGGTTCTAATTCATTTGTAAATAAATGCAAGAATAATTGTCAAAATTGTAGTTGAACTAGTGATTTTGAGTTATTTCCAAGTATGTTTCCAGGGACAGTTTACCAGAAATTTCCTGCCATCTCTTCAACCATCTCTCAGTTTGGTGTGTTTGTCCTGTTCAAATATTATTTTTCAAAGGGAAATGTTGGGGTTTAGAGATGTTTGTTCCTCTCTATTTAGCAACACTGTCATCAGCATTGAGGGTGAGGCTAACACACAGGAGTGCGTCCTCCACTAGACTATAATATACATAAGGATCAAGGTTCTGCAGTCTTTATTGGTGTCTCCTCAGGACACTGGTCCAAAACTAGTCACACAGGTGATCATAACTGTTTGATCAATTGAATTAAATTGTTGCTCTTTGGCCAAGAATGAACTGTGACAGCAAGAATCCTGGCCAAGGCGCAGAACACTGGGCTCGACTCCTGCCACTCACCAGCTACTTAGCAACTTCCTTGACTTTCCCTGACCTCAATTTCCTCATTTGTAAAATCAAGAGTTTGAATCAAATGTGAAATGCAAGGCTCATTTTGCTCTCTGCTTCTCTGTGAGCTTGTCACCAAGAATACAGCCTCAGAAGGAACTCAGCCTGAGACCACCCTTTCTGAGTGTTTCTTTTCATCAAAAGGGAAGTAAAGAAATGGGCAGTTCTTCAGGGTGTGTTTGGCCCTGGCTCTGTGTATCAGCTGAGGGCTTCACTGTTTCTCAGTGGCTTCTGATTTATGTGGAACCAAGACCAATTCAGGAGACCCACTGCCTTCTAAAGGCCCTGGAAAACTGCTCTCTGAAGGCACTGTGTCTGAAAGCTGCACTTAAAGGGCATTTTGCCTTGGGAAGAACAAGTGATTGTTGAATTCCACAGGGTAGTGAAATAACTTCTTACACAGAGCAGTTTCTAGCAAATTGCAGTTCTTGGACAGTGGATTCCAGGGCACAAGGGCAGAGATTTATGGGCTTACTTTCTTGAGCCTACTTGCTGACAAAGGAAAGAAAGGTAGAAAGAGGAGAATGAAGGGAAGAGGGTCAGGTGTTGAATTCAGGATCTCTGGTATTCCGCAGGGTCTGAGTGCCACTCAGAAGCCAAAGCAAGAAGTTTTGGGCGGGAAACTAGCATCATCTGTCACCAAAAGCTCTCTGTCCGTGCACCCTTGGAGACACCTGCTGCTGACCTGGGCTCCAGCTCTCCTGGCTGGGTTCCCGTGGTGCACTTCTACACGTCCTAAATTAAAGAAGCAGGGGATATGGTGGGGGGCATGGAGGTCTGTCTGCATTCCCAGGATGAGAATTTATAGCAAAAATGGGTGGCAGTCATTTCCTGTTGTTAGATCACTTACCATCATAGGACTGATGAGTGAGAGTTGGTAAGAAAGGCAGGCCAGAGTCATATTGTGTTCTAAGCAGAAGGCACCTGGGTCCCACCCTGACTCCACCAGTGAGACCCTAGCAGCCCTGGTCAGGTCCTTTTCACCTCTGAGAGGAACTGAGACACCAGTCCCAGCAGCAGGGAGTCCAAGACCAGCAGCTTATAGCTCTGTGGTGCCTGGATGCCTCCCAGCAGCTCCTGGGGTGGGCAAGATGAGGGCAAGACCTCACTGTGCATGTGGGGCAATGGCTTGGTGTGATCTGCCTCGACCCTCCTGGAAGCTGGTGGCATTAGCCCTGGAGCTTAGCTCTCTGGAGTCAAGATCTAGAAAAATGACCAAAGCTAGGCGAGGGATAGGTTAAGTCCCAGAGAAGGGGATGCGGTGGAGCTGAGGTCCCATGACTTAGCAGAGGGGCAGGGGCTCTTTCTAAGCCCCCATATCAACATTCTGAGCATTTGACCTCAAGTGGTAAACTGAGGTGACATGCAAGGTAGACATTGGCCTCAAAGAATCTTGGATGTGCTGACGAAATCTTACTTGGCAGGAGGGTGGCAGGAGGAGAGGAAGCGGTGCTCTGGCGGCTCAGTGTAATTATTTCCCAAGAGAAACAGAATGCTGTTTCCTTCAAACAGATCTGATGTCCTTGTGCGCTATAGCCTTCTCTGGAGATCAATTGCAAAGAAAACTTTCCCAAGGTGATCTGGGCTTTCAGCTCTCCTTTCAAATGGTCCTGCAGAAGGCCTTTCGTGTGTCTATCCAAGCACCCTGACCACATCCTTCTCTGCTCAGTCCAGTAGCTTTAGAACTAGTTTTTTGCTTTCAAAAGTGGCCCTTTCGAGCAGTTCCTCAGCAGACATTTCAGCATCAAGCTGTACACATGTTTATAAAACGTCACTTCAAGCCATCAAACTGCCTCTGAGGCTGAAAGAAGGCAGGGTTATCTCTGTCTTGGAGTTTTGCTCATTGGCTGGGGGTGGCGGGGGGGTGGGTGCTCATCCCAAAGGTGGATCAGACACGTGAAAACAGGGAGCCACTCTCACTGGTTCACAAGTCCATTACTTCATGCGCGCAGAACCAGCCCCATGTCTGGGCCAAGTTCTGGTCTACAGAAGAATCAAGACGCTTGCAGAATGAAGGGAGAGGAAGACACGAGTAACAGTTACAAGAGATGAACTCTATGAGGAAGGTCAGCAGAACAGGTCGGGGACCCCAGAGGAGAGGTGACTAGAAAGGGTCCAGGTGGAGCCTGCAAGGATAAACACGGCTCTTTGAGGTTCTTCAACGTTAAAAGATGGTGATCCAGCCAGAGTGTGTCAAAACTGAAAAGCTTGATTTCTAATATTTTCCAGAGTCCTTGATGGGAATACTCCCAATGAATAAAGCAAATTTCGAGTCACCTGTGTGGCATCACTGAACTCAGAGTTGGGAATTCACATCTGGTAGGTAGCACCCTGTTATGTCCACCTGCAAATGCAAGGGACACAAATACCTTCAAGATGCTCGAGAATAGGAAAATAATTAGGAGGTGATGAATGTAAGTATTTATTCTCTTTGTTTTTATTATAGTTCATTTAATTATAAATGCTTATAATCTAATTTGTACAATTGACTGTGTTTAATAACCAGCTGCCAAAATCGCTGAAAATATAACAATCAGTTCTCCAGAACACCCCCAGGTTATCCCTTCATAAACCTGGATTCAAGCTGCCATCCTGTCCCTGGGGGATGTTATACTGTCTTCCTAACCAGGCCTCCTGCCTCCATGTAGCCACAGTAATCTTTCTAAAATGCAGTGCGGTCATGTCACCCCTGATTAAAACTCTCTGCTACTTCTCTATGGTTTTTGGTTCCCTCTGTGATGTGGACCTCCTGCTTCTTCGCTGGGGTCCCCATCATCGCTACCTCCAACCCGCCATGCACACAGCACACACCTCCCGGACTCCCCTGTTCCCTGATCCCTGCTGCCTTCGCCCCTACAGTCTTTCAATATTTACTTGGACATGACTTCCTTCGAAAGACTTTCCATGGCCCACCAGACCCAGAAGGGCCCCCCGCCTTGTGCTCCCACAGGTCCTGGGCCTGAACTTGAGCAGCACGTGTGCGCTGGGTGGTAGGTCGTGGTTTACAGCAGGGCTGAGGGCAGGAGGTCTGGAGCAGACTGGCTGCGATTCCTGGCTCTGCTGCTCTCCAGCTCTGTGTCCACAGAGCAGCCACTGCACCTCCAGAGCCTCTTTCTCTCCTATAAATTCAGGCAATTCCAGGCTCTACCTTGGAAGGTTATTATGAACCTTGAGCGATTTTGCATGCATCCACTGTGCGCTTCAAACAGCCCCCAACCCACAGCAAGTGCCCCCAAGCAGTAACTCAGACTGGTCCAGGTGCCTATAGTCACCCCTTTGACAGGTCATCATGGGAACTGGGTGGTTTCTCTTCCTGCTGAGAATATAGCACTGAGTTGGGACTTAGCAGGTACTCAGTGACTACAGAAAGGAACAATCCAAAGAATGAATCAGGAAGGGAAGAAAGGGCTCCGTGTTCCCTACAGAGAGTGCACCAGGTCCAGAGGCCCCGGGTGTGGTGTGCATGCAGGGGGTAGGGCGGAAACATTGTTGCCAGTGGACAGACCCAGGAGGCCTTAGGTAGGGCCACGGGGCAGGGTCTGCTTTCTGAGGCATCACTTCTCTTCCACCGCCTCACATCTTGAGCTGCTACCAAACAACAGACACTTATTTTCTCCCAGGTGTGGAGGGCAGAAGTCCAAGACCACAGTCTGGACAGGTAGATTTCCAGAAGGGGCTCTCTTCCAAGCCCCTCACTGTGTCCTCATGTGACCCTGCCTGGCTGCATGTACACATGGAGAGCTCCTGTGTCTCTGCCTCTTCTAATAAGGACACTAACCCTATTTGTTCAGGGTCCCATCCTATGACCTCACTTAACCTTAACTATTTACTCCCAGGCCCCTTTACCAAATATAGTCATACTGGGGGATTAGAGCTTTGATATATGAATTTGAGGGGGATGCAAACATTAAGTCTATAGCTCCACCTTCCTTGCCACCCCAGGCACCCCATTCCTCCACCCCCACTCTCATCCCTACCCTCCCCACTCCTCATCCGCACTGTACACACAGGAAGGACGGATGCTGCTGTCCCAGGTGCCATCCTCTGTGTGGGGAGGTGAAGGGGCAGAAGCGCTTCATCAGCTCTCCCAGCAGGACTGCTGCTCCCCACACTGCAGCTGATGGTGCCTACTTGCGTCCACTGCCTCTGGAGCCTGAGAATTCAGGTTTTATTAACTGGGGTCTTTGTTAGCCATGAACTGCTGAGAGATGGGAAATTGTGATTTGACCATTCAGGTACCCAGCCTTTCGGCTAAAATTCCCTCTTGGGGGCCTGCCTATGCCTCTGCATGTTCAGAATTTTCCAGCCAGTTCCATTCTGTCAAGCAATTATTTACAAATTAGATTTCCAGGGAATACATGGTCAGAGAATGCTAGCGTTACACATATACATAACAACAAATTACTTTTTTTCAATAAAAGACAAACCATTCTCCAAATAACCAGTGTCATCAGGAAGCATAGGGACCTACCACCCTGTCCACCCACAGCTGGGAGCATTTATCATTCTTTCTCTCCCTGATGGGAGCCGGGAATGTCTACAGAGCAAGTCACAGTGAGCCATGATCGATGACCTCCCCTCTTAAGCTATCATTTAACAATAGTCTTTTCCAATTATTTTATTGATTAAAAATACCCGAGAATGTGGTAAAAATAGGAAGCATTTATTTACAGTTTCAGGAGAGCTACTGGCTTCCCAGGTGGAGCTGGTGGCAAGAGTCAATGCAAGAGACGGAAAAGACTCGGATTTGATCCCTGGGTCGGGAAGATCCCTTGGAGGAGGACATGACAACCCACTCCAGTATTCGTGCCTAGAGAGTCACATGGACCATGGAGCCTGGCAGGCTACAGTCCACAGAGCTGCAGAGAGTTAGACAGGCTAAGGTGACTTGGCCTGCAGGCACAAGAGCTATGATGACTGCTTGCTCTGAAGTGTCCATTTTTTGCAGGAATTTGTTAGGTCTTAGGAGCTAGCTTTAAGCTATCATCAAATATCTAGTTACCCACCTTCCCCGTAATGGAACTTCAGTATTACTTATGTCCATCCGAAAGGACAAGGTCTGTCTGCAGCTAGGCATGGCCCTCTGAGCTCCCATCAAGGATGTGCAAGATGAGAAGTGTGTAGGTGGGGCCAGTGAGAGCTTCCAGAAAGGCTTTTTCATAAAAGCAAAAAGGAAGGGAGTGGCTGTCCTTCTTCCTCTTCTCCGCTCTCCGCAACATGAATGTAATATCTCCAACACATACACAGATATTAATATCTGGGCCATGAGGTCACCTTGAGACTGAAGCAAACCATGCACTGGGCTGGTGGAGCAAGAAGACAGAGGAGCCTGGTCCCTGGTGAGTACAGAGTGGCCACCCCAGCCCTTAGCTGCCAGCACCGACTCCTTTAGGAAGAGAGAACCAGCCCTTATCTCATTCGAGCCCCTAAGAATCTGGGTGTTCAGTCATAGGCAGTCAAACCCACCCCTAACCAGAGCCATGCTCTGCATACCTCCTCTATGCAGTCAGAGACACCTGGACATCAGAAACCCACAGTTCATCTAAATGTAGCACCTTGTTATTCTATTATCGATTCATTCAAGAGCTACTTGTCGAGGTTCTGTCCCCTAAGGTTCCCAGTGCAGTTTAGGATGTAAACTCAGGCTTGACTTTATTCCAGTATAAGGCAACAGGTCCCAAACAGAATGAGTGTTACCTGTTAGAAACTTGTCAGTGTCAGAGTATCCGAACTGGACACTACTTGGTCTTTTCTTCTTTTTGAAGGGCTCAGGATAGATATTTGGAAAAAATGTGACAGAGAAAGGTGTGTGTGTGTGTATATGTGTGTATTAGAGGAAGGAAGAGAGAGAAACAGGAGAAAAGTGTGAGACTACAAAGAAATACAACTGAATTCACGTCTACGATCAAAAGCACCATGGTTCTTACTAACATTAACAGTTAAATGCTAACTCATCTGCACTTAAGGGCTGTTAAAACTCTAACCACCATAGCAAAAATTTAGTATAACAGCTCAACTCCATATAATTTTATTATTTTCAATAAAACGAAATGTTAAGTGTATAACTAGAAGTGATTGAGTTTTTATGTTTATGTAAGACTTTTCACATAATTAGACTCACCAATATATAAACTTCCATTTTCAACACAGCTTCAAGTTTGGGTATAAAAAGAGTAATCACCATAATCTTAAGACGTATCTATACAATTCTAGGAAACACCCAAAACACTATGAATGCCCCAGTTTAAAAAAAATGTCACTTTCATATTCCTTTGATGATGCCTATTACTGAACTCACATATTTCAGCAAGCATCATATAAAATAATATTGCAATAGCAAGTATAAGACCCTCTAACACACGAGCGTAGGTCAGAGTCAGTAATCAACTTGACCACACACTTACCCTGAAATTCCACAGTATTTTTCAAGAGCGTGTTAATGGCCTCTGCCTGCAAGAGTGTGAGGCACATGCTCTTTTTTCCAAAAATCAAAATGACAATAATTAAACCAGGCAGCTGCTGCCCCCAGTAATATGACAACCTCTCCCTGCTCCCTGGAACTTGCTGGAATCCCTCTGCTTGAGCTCATCTCATTCGAATTCGCTGTGCTCTTCCTGTGCCCCAGCAATCTGGGTGAGTTTCCATCTTTCAGCTGAATTATTCAGATGTTTTCCCACAACGGCGCTAGCAGTGCTCGTATAACTAGTTTCTAAATCAACAGTGAATTACATTATTGACAATCTGAGAGGATTAATTAAGAAATCTGTCAGGAATGACGCTATGAGAGCTGGCTCCTTTTCAAGTCAGATCCTCAGTCTTTGAGATAGAATCATACCTGATGTGACTGCAGAAGTGGAAGGGTGGGCTCTGACACCAGATCTGGGGGTGGAGACAGCTCCCCTGGGCTGAAAGGCGGAGCAAGGGTCGGCAGGAGGCAGAAAACTGTGCCTGCACACGCGTGCACACACGCGCACACACCCATACACACCATTGCTAGCTGGCTTACATCAACTAACTGAAGTGGGGCTGCGAAAAAATATGCTATACAAAGTAAAACACTCTTCAACGTATATGTATTGTGGTTTATTCTGTGGACAGATTCTGGTATACAGAAACATCATTAATGAGTCGGATGCTAATTTGCCTTTTTGAATGCCTGATCCCAACATCTGGGGTCTCAAGGCCCCCAAAATAAGCCACCCAGGAAGCTTCCTTTGGCGCCTTGCTATGAGAAAGCAACTTGTCTATCCCTATCTATTTTTTTTTTCCTTTCCATATAGCCGTACAACCAAACCTCAGCATATAAAACACATAAATTAATAAATAATCAAAATAAAACAGTATTTCACTGTCTGAATTAATGAATTAAGTTTGAGAAAGCTTGAGAGTCTGCTATTAATAGATAAAGCAGCAATGTTCCTGCAAATTTGCAGTAGATACCATATAGGATGGAAAGCCCGAAGTCCTACATTCGAGGTGGAGATCAGTCCCTGACTAACTGGGTGGCCTGGAGCCTGTCTCATCTCCCTGAAGGCTTCGTGTTTTAACCTGGAATGATCCCTGCTCTGCAGGCTGCCGTGGGGTGAGATCCAAGTGGGGAAGTACACTGGAAGCTTTCTGAGCATGCCTGCTACCCAACACACAACTGCAAAATCTCGCCTTGTATCACCTTCGAAACAGCCTTTCCAGAAGCACTGTCTCTGGTTTAAAGAACCCTGAGGCACCCAGAGCTAAGGAAATATTCCCAAAGCGCAGAGTTCTCAGACGGTGGACTCACCCCCACACCCCAGCCACTGGACTCCCTGCTGAGGCCAGTACCTAGGGCAGGGAAGGTGGGTGGGAACTGAGTTCCTGTGGGTAAGTGAGAGTCTCAGAGGGGGCGGGGGTGGGGTGGGCTTGTGGGCCCTGGGCTGGGGGGGGTAGGGGGTGGGGGGATGGGGAAGGAGGTGTTCCGGGAGCCTCCTCTCGGGAGGAAAGTGCAGGAAGCAGTGAGATGTGCAGATACAAGTGTCTAGGACCACTGGGAACCAGTGACCAGGGTCCATGCCAGAGGAGCCAGGCGGGCGGTGAAAGTGATGGAGACAGTAATACTGACCGTGAGAGCCATGGTCACAACAGCTGACACCTACTGAGGGTGAGCCACGGCTGGTCCTGCTGGAGGTCCTGGCCATGTATCAATTAATCTCATGCTTGCTTTACCATGTGACAGATGAAGAAATGGAGGCTCAGAGGGCTTTGTGACTTGGAACTGGTCATGAAGTGGACTTGGAGAGTCTGAGGAATAAGTAAGGAATGTTTCCCCTTTCCAGAACCTTCCATGAAGCTCTCTCTGGAGCCTGGAGCCTGTCTCATCTCCCTGAAGGCTTCGTGTTTTAACCTGGAATGATCCCTGCTCTGCAGGCTGCCGTGGGGTGAGATCCAAGTGGGGAAGTACACTGGAAGCTTTCTGAGCATGCCTGCTACCCAACACACAACTGCAAAATCTCGCCTTGTATCACCTTCGAAACAGCCTTTCCAGAAGCACTGTCTCTGGTTTAAAGAACCCTGAGGCACCCAGAGCTAAGGAAATATTCCCTTAGAGTAGCCTCAGAAGTACCCGAGAACCATCAGAGAGACAGTTGTCCCATTCGCAGTGAAGTTCACACGACCTGGGCTTTCAAGGCTGGAGCCCACTTTCCTGGGACTTTGCAAAGACAATTCCTACATCTTGTCTCTTCTTCCTCCAGACTTGGCAGATCCAGGAGCTTTAGGAGTTGGAGTCAGTTTTGTGACCTAGTGTTCTCCGATGTCCTCATGAGTCATGTGAGAACCTAAGACAAAAAAGAATGAAGTTTGCTTGCACACAAACACACATACACACTCACACACACACACACACACAGAGAATAGAGTAATGTGTGCTATGCCTGCATGGTTGGATTCCAGGAGTGATTATTATTTTTTTTGTTAACTCTCCACATTTTCAAATGTCCTACAATGACCACTTATTATTTTGGTAATCAGAAATAAAATAATAATGTTTAAAAAATGATATGTAACTACAACAAGCTAATAAAGTCATGGTTTCTGAACCCCAGAGATGGCAAAGCTGTGAAGCACAACTTTAAAAGAACAACTTAAAAAGACTGGCTAGCTCTGTTGGTAGAGCATGAGATTCTTTAAAAGCACAGAATCATCAAGCCACAGCCTTGACACATCTTAATCGTTATACTTTGGGTAAATCACGTATAACCTTCCCAAACCTCATTTTGCCATTGACACAGAGGACTCGCAATGTTTTCTCAGTAATTTCACTGAATTTCTCAAAGGACAAACCAATTATGTAAAGCACTTTGTACAATGTAACGGTACCCATATTGTCACTCCTCCTGCTGATCCTGTAATACTAGTATTAGTACTTGTACTCATATTCCTATTATTGATGTATTATTGAGGACACTCAGAACAAACTATATTTAAATTTTTTCTTTATATGAAAATCTGAACAAAGATGCTATTCATTCTTTGAGGGCTGTTATATTGGGAATGAAAATAAAGTAAGCCCCATCTGCATGGCTGAATTTTATTGATACTTGTTGTTGTTCAGTCGCTCAGCCGAGTCCGGCTCTTTGAAACCCCCATAGACTGCCACATGCCAGGCTTCCCTGTCTTTCACCATCTCCTGGAGTTTGCTCAAATTCATGGCCATTGATACTCATTAGCCTTTTGATAGAGATTCAACTGCTTAAAACCAATCAATTAAATGAAAAGCTTACTCAGGGATCCGGAGAGAAAGGAAATAGTTTCCTCATACCATTCATCCCAGTTTTAGGATGAAAAAATCTGCATCCTTTAGCCCAGATGGGAGGTCTTTATGCAGGAACAGAATCTGATGGTAAGGAGTCTCTTCCCCACGGCAGTTGTCCTTGGTCCTGATGCTCTCTTTGATATATCCAAGTGAAAAATAGCCACCCTTAGCAAGGGTAACCCTTCTCAGAAAAACTACAAATGTCCATTTCAAATAATGATGGTCTTATATATTATACATTATTTACACATAAACCTAAAGTATAAAATATTTTTAACCCTACACTCAAAACATAGAACAAAACATATTATGCAGACTTTTTAATTTAGGACCAAAAAATGCCTTTCTAGTGATGGGATCTTCCCATTTCAGACATTTCTTAAAGACAAGAGACTTGTTATTAAGTACTATTGATGATACCAGCAGTGTTTGCATGGTTGTCAATTTCATTAATCTTTCAAATTAGGTATTCATAATGGGTTAATGAAAGCACAACACTTCATTACATTATTCAATGTAATTTTATGGATATTCTGCTTAGTTGATCATGTTAGAGTCTCTTGTCTTAACATCTGTTAAGAAACATTATACTTTCCAAGATCATTAGGGATGTGTGAATATCAAACAGCAGGAATAACGATCCTCAATTGGCCCTGAACTCTGATCAGTGGACATTAGGCGGTTTCCACTTGTGAAGGACTAAGGCCCTTGTATGTTTGATACAAAACCTTGAAATTCACAAAGCTGACTGAGCGGAGAGCTTGAGAATTGCCTTAATTTAAAAAAAGTGATAAATTGAATCATGGTTTAGGAAATGGTCACTTCCCCTACTTCTTGAAATAGAGGATACTTTTTTACCCTACTGACTAGGGGACTGGCCAGCTACTCGTTCTGCCAATGGGATGTGAGCAAACAGGAGCAGAGGTTTTAAACATGCGTGCCTGGCTAGTTTGTTTGTTTGGGGTCTTTTTGTGCTCCTGTGATGCAGTGTGAGGGGAACACAGCCCAGATAGTCCCTCCCCTTTAGTGTGGACTCCTCAGAGCATGCCTGAACCTGACCGGAGCCTGGAACAAAGCCTGGCCAAGCTAGTAAGATCAACAGAACCTCAGTCAACCCATGGACCCACGTCTGCAGCCCACCAGTGTTTGCCACCAGCCACTGCGATTTTAAAGCTGTTTGTTACAGCATTATTAGGACAACAAAGGAATAACACAATGGCAAAACTGTTTAACGATTCTGTTTAACCGTTCATTGTTGCAACAGGATCACGTACCATTCTGAGGTTTGATCTCTGAACAGTACAAAATGTCTGGTTCATGAAATCTTGGCACTGATACCAGATCATTTTGCCTAAATAACTTAATCTCATGTGCACTTTAGTCTCTCATTCATTCATTTATTCAGTCAGGCATTCACACACTCATATAACATCTTTTCCATGTTCCAGACACTAAGCCGACTGCTGAAAACAAACTGAGGAATGAAATACATAAGATGTATTTAACTCAAGGGAATTACATTCTGTAAAATGGATAGAATCCCCACCACCACCTATCTACCAACTTCATGAGGCTGGACGAAAGAAATCAGATTATGGACATGAATGTGCATTGAAAGCCAAGAGCAAATATTAGGGAATGTTACTTAGAATTTCAGGATTTTCATCAGTTAAAAATCTTGACCAAATTTTTAAAGGTCCATGAATCTTACCTACAGCTTACCTTACCTTACAAAGAGTTGTACCTACAGCTTTGAAGCCGGTATCTTATCGAATATGTGTATGCTAAGTCACTTCAGTCTTGTCCAACTCTTTGCAACCCCATGGACTATTGCAAAGCATGCCAGGCTTCCCTGTCCTCCACTGTCTCCCAGAGTTTGCTCAAACTCATGTACGTTGAATTGATAAGGCCATCCAACCATCTCATCCTCTGTTGTCCCATTCTCCTCCTTCTAACATCAGGGTCTTTTCAAATGAGTATTGGAGTTTCAGCTTCAGCATCAGTCCTTCCAACGAATATTCAGGACTAATTTCCTTTAGGATTGACTGGTTTGATCTCCTTGCAGTCCAAGGGACTCACAAGAGTTTTCTCCAGCACCACAGTTTGAAAGCATCAAATTTTCAGTTCTCAGCCTTCTTTATGGTCCAAGTCTAACATCCATACATGACTACTGGAAAAAACATAGCTTTGACTATACAGACCTTTGTCAGTGAAAGCAAACTAATTGAAACTTGTCTCTGCTCTTTTCTGCTAATACCACCCCTGATCTTTATAACTCTTTGAGGTATCTTATCGTATCCCCCCTTTCACAGGTGAGGAAATAGAAACTCAGAAATTCACTTACTCAAGGTTCTGTTTCCAGTAAAAAAAATCTAAGCTAAAATCCAAATTCAGATCCATTTGCAAAACATTTCTCCTTTGCATCAAAGTTCACCATTTTTTAACTTAAAAAAAAAAAGCACACATTTTAACAAAGGAAGATCAGTAATTACAAGAAGGAGTTTTCTGGGGATAAACTCAGCTGATCCCACTGCCAAAATCCACAAATACTAAAAGAAAGTTGGGAAATGGCAACTAGGAGTTTCATCTGCCTTTTTTTCAGCTCTGTCATGTTTCTTAAGCTGATAAAAACCTTGCACGCACATCCTTTAAAAAGCAAATCAAAAGGCCCTTTGTTAGATCTGAAAACAACCCAAGATTTTGTCATCCCCTCTCAGAGCCCTAAAAACCCCATCTACAGCTGCCTGGAGAGTATCTTTCGGTTATCTCAGTTTAGTAAGAAGCATAAATCTCAGTAAGCTACTGAAAGTGTGATTTAAACAAGCAAGCCCAGTGAAGACTTTTTTTCTTGAATAAAAAGGTAGCTTCGGTAAAGGACCAGAAGTTATCAGAGCCGCCAGTGAAAGCATGTTCCTTGAAGCTCCAAGAGGAGGTGGGCTGGAAGCCATGCTATGAAGACCACGGCCAAACTCAGCCTGGATATTAAACATGAAGGAGCATCGCAATCCTGACAACTGTCTGGATGCGTCCCTTGACAGCAGTCACCTCTGAGCAGTGGATGGTTGGACCCAAGCCACACTCTCCCCAAAGGAGCCCACAGTGAGAGCTACCAGCTCACTCAAGGTGCCCAACACATCTGCAGTGGGAAAATAAGTCATTTTCCACATCAACTCAAAAAGGAAAAAGGGTAAGAACATGGTGCTTTCACGGCTCCACAACAGGACACCCGGTAGAGTGTGAATGGTGGGGCTTAGCCCCACCAGCCCCCGAGTACATCGAACTCTCTCAAGACCCCCTATCTCACACATGCAGGGACCAGCCAACACACAGCATGTGTGACCTCAGAGGGGAGACCCGCCTGTGTGCTCTTGCATCAGGAAAGCTGTCTGCCCCCAGATCTCGTGCCCCACGGACCCAGGCCATCCCCTTCACGCCTTCAGACACAGCCCAGTTGCGTTTGCTAGTTTCCTCTTCTTGTTCAGCCCATCAGGGAAGGCCTGCTGCCGTGGTGGCACCTGCCACAGCCTGGCTATTCTGCTGCGCACAGCCCCTGCCCTCACCTCCCTCCTGGTGGAACCCACTTGCTGGGGTGAACATCTGTCCTTCCCTCTTTTCACTTCAAAGGGCCACTCTAGAAGCTTCATGGTGAAAAGACACAGCAAGTTTTCCTGGGAGAAAGGGGAGAATAAAATGTTGTTCAAACTCATATTGTGGAAAGAATATGGGCTCTGACATCAGACCAACCTGAGCATAACTTCCAGCCCAAGACCTCTGCTGTCTGGTGGCCCTGGAGCCTTGGGTCCTCCTGTACAAAGCCAGAGAGTTAAGGGAGAGAGTGTGGGCCATGCCTGGATGTGTGGAAAGTACTCAGTACCTGGTAACAAGTATTAAGTATTTTAAACGCTATCAGGTCACAGAGGGGAGGCTTGTTTTAAGCAGCTTAAAATGACAACCAGCATTCACCATGTGCTTTTCATGGGCCTGGCATTGACCTTATTTCATTTAACCTGCTCAACAATTCTCTGCTGTCAATGTTGCTGTTATCCCCATTTTCCAGAAGGTAGTGCTATAGTCCTCCTTGGGGAAGTCTGCTAGGTGAACCCACCCCTGAGTCCAGGGAAGCCGAGCTCTTCCCTGGTGGTGGGGACAGAGGAGCTGGGAGGCAGGGGCTGGGGCATCCACGCTCGCGGGAGCCCCTGGGGGACTGAGTGAGGACCAGGGAGGTGCGAGGGGAAGGGCATGCGGAGGGGGGCCATGGGGGCAGCAGAGACGGCAGGACCGCTCTCCCTTGGCTGCCAGGGACCTGGCTCTGAGCCTCGCAGACTCCAAACTCCAAACCTGAAGCTGGTCCTCAGGGCCAGGAGGGGAGAAACTGCTTCACTCGACAATTTATAGGCTCAAAGCAGCACTTTAAATATGAAGAGCTTTCGTGCGTGAGCCCTCCTGCTTGCCCTGCTGTTGTTCTGCCGCTAAGTCATGTCCGACTCTTGCCCTGAGCACTTGCAAATGTTAAGGTCTGTAGGTTCCAACTTCTCCAAGAGCTCATGCCATGTGCTCAGTTGCGCCCAGTTCTTTGTGACTCTATGGACCATAGCCCACCAGGCTCCTCTGTCCTCAGGATTTCCAAGGCAAGAGTACTAGAGTGGATTGCCATTTCCTTCTCCAGGGGATCTTCATCACCCAGGGGCCCAACCCATCTCCTATGTCTCCTGCACTGCAGGCAAGGTCTTTACCCACTGAGCCATCAGGGAAGCCCTCCAAGAGCCCAGGCACTTCGTCTTCCTCCACGTCTATCCTAAAGCACTCGCCTCGCTTTACTAATGGAAAGAATACCCTTCAGGAAGGCTGAGTTCCCAGAGGGACCCTAGTATTCATTCTATTGTTGCAAATATCTCTTCACTCATCTTGGCTTGAAGACAGGACGGCTACTTCCTTTGGTACCATATAGAGGAGCACACAGCAGAGGAAAGAGAAAATGAATCCAACATCACCCACAGAGAGAAATGAGCACCATGATCGACAACAGTGGAATTTTTTTCATGTCCTGATAAACAGGAAAGGAGTTTGGGTTTCGATACACTGATTTCCTTGCTTAGCCTAGGTTGTGTATGGAAGAAAACAAAAATAATTCTGGGCTCCAAAAGAAGGTGGAATATTTCTGCACTCAACACTGGGCCAGCCTGGCTCTGCCCCAGACACAAAGACTCCTCGTGTCCCTTTTTAAAAATAAATAAAAGAAAGTGGCTCAGTGCCGCTGGGGAGTGTCAACAACACATTACAGTGGAGTGGGGGGGGGGGGTGAGTGGTGCGAAACATTTCGCAATCTCTAACAGCAGCCCCGTTGTGAAGCCAACAGCTGGAGGAAAACACAGGTGTGTGTTAACACAGCCTGGCTCTTCTCACCACCCTGCCCGCTGGCTCGGGGGGATGCTGGCCTGACCTCAGGGTCACAGCTGATCACAGAGCGAGGAGGCAGGCATAGGGAACAGCTGCACCCAAGCAACTGCCCCTATAAGGGTCACAGCCCTGCAAACTCCCCCCACCCCCCACCCCCCGCAAACTCCCCAGGTCTCCTACCCCAGAAGCTCCTGATCCACCCACAGGCCAGCTCCCGGACCAGAACCAGGTCCAAAGTTCTGTCATGAGATTGCAGCTTGTCACTGAAAGGCTAACGATCGAGAATGGACACGGCTTCTTGGGGAGCTCTGGGAAGTCCCACACCCAAGCCCTGGCCAAGCTCTGAGGCTCGGGTGGGTCAGTATCTCTGAGTCCCAGCCCTTAACGTGACTGAGAAGAATCTAGACAGTGGGTTTAAACATCTCTGAGAAGCAGCCAGAGAAGAACTACGGTGTTCCAATATCTTTCAGCAGGGGCCCGGGCACCTGGGCCTAAAGAACCTGGAGGAATTCAAAGATATGCAGTTCTTCCGTGACCCTACGAAGGACGAGAGTGAAGGGATGTGCCCCACCCCACCCCCCCAACTTGGTTACCTCCTCCCACCAAAGAGACCTTTGGGAGACCTTGCAGAAGTTTCATGGTTCAGGGGTGTAGAATTTTTTTCCAAGCAAACTTTAGTTTAGTCAAAGGGATTAAAAGAGTTGGTAGAAGGTACTAGCATCTTCATGATCATTTTTTTTATGTGGAAGACTGTAATTTCATGAAATGATACAAATTTTTAAAAGATGAGACCCTGGCAGTCTTGAATATGTTGCTGTTGTTCATTCCCCCGGGCCTCTGGTGAAGCCCCGGGTTCCTCCCTTTAATGCAAAGTGTCTAGAGCCAGATGCATCCACGGGTCTGCAGAGCTTCTGAAATCATATGTGTTTACTCTTCGCCTGGAAACAGAGCTGCCACAGCTCTCATCAGCAGCAAAAACAGGCTAAAAGCTACTGTGATGGGCCACCTCTCCAATACCCGGGGAATGAAGCACCTGTTTGTTGAAGGCGGACCGCCCCTCACCCGCCTTCTCCATGAGGACTGAACGCATCCCCACATCGCCATCTCCAACTCTCTCTCTGCCTTCCCTCCCCATCATCTCTAGGGCTCCTTTTTCTGAAAATAGATGCCTGGGCTGAACACAGGGCACAGAGGTGGGGGAGTAAGGAAAGTCCCAGTGTGCCCAGTGGTTGGAGGTGGCATCTCCTGGGCTGCCCTCCCTTCTGGGAGCCCCTTCTGGACACCTGCACACCACCCCAGGCTTTCCCTGAGCCTCAGAGAGACGGCAGCACCAGCCTCCCCCTTCATTAACTTCCATGTGGAAGAGGTGTTTCCTGAGCACCTGCTGCAGACCTGGGGTAACTTACTGGCTGCCCTGCTCAACCCGCACCGGCAGCCAAGGACTCAGATGTAGAATGATGAGAAGACCCAAGAGCTGGGCTTCCCTGCTGGCTCCATGGTAAAGAATCTGCCTGCCAAAGCAGGAGAGACAGGCTTGATCCTTGGTCCCGGAAGATCTCACATGCTGCAGGATCGCTAAGCCCAGGCACCACAACCTCGGAAGCCCGCATGCTCCAGAGCCTAGCCCCTGCAGCAGGAGAAGCCTGAGCGTCACAACTAGAGAGAAGGCCCGCTCCTCACAGCTAAAGAAAAAGCCCCTGCAGCGAGGAAGACCCAGCACAGCTAAAAAATGAGTAAAATTATCTCTAAAGAACCCAGGAGCTGCCAGTCGGATACATGAACTTGCACCCACGCTCCAGCTCGAGGTCAGTCCTGAAAAGCCCTTTGCGAGTTTCCTGCTCTCGCATGGCTGCACCAGCTCCAGAGGGCACTGGCCCTGGCTCTGGCCTCCCGCCACAGGGGGCGGCCCTGGGAGCGCACGCGGGAAGGCCCAGGCGGCGCCCTGAGCCATGGCCAGGTGTGGGCTTACGTGGATCCTCAGGCTGCCACCTAACTAAATGCGAGCTGCGTGACCCTATCTCAGCGGCTTAACCTCTCTGACCTCGCTTTCCTCATGTGTAAAAATGAGGATTGTTCTGTATTCCTCCGAGGGTTGTTGTGAGGATTAAAGGGAATAATTAGGTAAGGCACATAACCCAGGTATTCAGCGCCCAGGACAGTGTGATGGCACCTTGATCTAGCATCCTGGCATCGGGATACAGAGTGGACAGGCGTTGCCATTCGGCTCCTGACCACAGGTCCCTGATCCAAACCAGTGAGTGCGGTGCACTGAAATAAACAGGGAGCAAGAATGGGCCTCACACTAGGTAACAATGCAAAGCTGGCTTGGTTGTGACAAGACAGTTATCGTATGGTGCCAGCAACAGCTGGGGCTCTTGGCCAGCAGACAGGTGGGCCATTGTGTGCTCTGAAATCAGGGGAGTCCATAAATGATGCATCGAGAGCAGAGATAGCAGCAAGCCGGAGCCTCAGATCAAGAACATCTATGCAGACAGAAGGACTTCGCAGAGAAGGCAGTCCAACCATGCAGGTGCCTGGGACAGTGCGCCCCATGCAGCTCTGCCCCAAGGCCACAGCTGTGGTTTGCACAGCAGAAGACATCCATGCTGCTGCTGCTGCTAAGTCAGACACTTCAGTCATGTCCGACTCTGTGACCCCATAGACGGCAGCCCACCAGGCTCCCCCGTCCCTGGGATTCTCCAGGCAAGAACACTGGAGTGGGTTGCCATTTCCTTCTCCAATGCATGAAAGTGAAAAGTGAAAAGTGAAAGTGAAGTTGCTCAGTCGTGTCCGACTCTTCACGACCCCATGGACTGCAGCCTACCATGTTCCTCCGCCCATGGGATTTTCCAGGCCAGAGTACTGGAGTGGGGTGCCATCGCCTTCTCTGGAAGACATTCATGGTGATCTTTAAATACACAATGTTTTACAGAGTAAAAATATCATGTGACCCCATCGTCAGTGCCCTTTGTTCTACTATTAAGGGGAAGTAAGGTGACTCCCAGGTGGCTCAGTGGTAAAGAATCCACCTGTATGAAGACAGGCAGAAGACACCAGTCTGATCCCTGGCTTGGGAAGATCCCCTGGAGGAGGGCATAGCAACCCACTCCAGCATTCTTGCCTGGAGAATCCCATGGACAGAGGAGCCTGGGGGGCTACAGTCCATGGGGTCGAAAAGAGTTGGACATGACTTAGCAACTAAACCACCACCACCAGGGGATGTGAGAAAGGAAAGGGAAAATCCCACCTCCAGACCCTAACCTCAGCCTCTCCTGGTGGTTAGGGCGGGTCCCCGGCGGCCAGCTGAGGCACCTGGGGTCCTGTCTCACCTCCCCGGGCTGGAGTTCCTCCAGAGTCGGTGATCAGCAGAGCCTGTGTGCTCTCTGTTTAGAGGACACCGAGCGGGGAAGGGGGAGACCCGGGCCCAGCATTCTTTCCCTGTGGACCTTTCCTCTTCTTGCCTTCAGCCAACTCCAGAACCTTCATCATTCCAGCAGTTTTGGTCTCATCAGTGAGGAGGGGATGCGCCCAGCACATGGGAGGCAAAAAGATCTTGAAAATAACTCCTCTGGCCTGTGTGCTGTCAGCTCCCAGCATCCCTCCACCTTCAGATCCCATCTATGAGATGCTCCACGATGCTCTGTGATCCACGAGGTGAATCCTGATCCACTAAGAGATCCATGATCCTCCAGGTGGTTCACCATCCTCTAGGTGATCCATAAGAGACTAGGTGTTCAGTGACCCAGTGGATGATACATGAGCCACAGGCTGATCCTTCAAAGAGCTTTATAGTTATGCTCGTGAGCTTAGGGGTGTAGACAGAAGAACGAAATCTTGCTCCACCGCTGTACCAGCTGTGTGACCTGTGGAAGTTGTTTAACCCTTCATGCCTCGCTTTTCTTGCTGTAAAACGGGAGGAATAAACTCTGCTTGACAGGATTTCAACAAGGAGTGAATGAACTAATATCAGTAAAGTGCTTAAGCAAGGCTGGCATGGAGGAGGCATCATAAGATTTGTTATATTTTTGGTGCCAGTTTCAAAGTAAAAGGAAAGTCCAAGTCTCAAAGACATACATGCAAGCTCTTAATGCAAATTATTTTTATTATTGAGAGTGGGAAGGGGTATATAAAGTACTATAATAAGTGATACATTTATCAGATAAGAATTCTCTCTGGGAAAGGATACTGTAATAAGGGAAGGTAAAAACTGGTTCCAAGAACATATCTGTTCTGGTGCGCAGTCCTTTCACACAACTATTTTGGGTGAGGTGATGTCACTTATTGAATAAGGAAGCAAATATTATAAGCCCTGGAAGTTATTTGGAAAATCCAGGGTAAACCAACAGACGATGAAATTTCCCATGGGCTAAACCAACAGGAAGTTTCAATCAGTCTTAAATTTCCTCATAAAATGATTGAAAATGCCCTTTGTTCCTATTCCCCTTTGCTACCAATTTAAAAGAAAGAAAACTGGGTCATGCATTCAACATGAGAATGAAAGAGGTTACAAAACAAGCCCAGGGTAAAAAGAGAAGTTTTCTGACAGCCGGCATGGCCTCTCCAACCCTAAGTGGTTTATAAAAGGAGCACAGTTCTGTCTAGGGTGGGCAATTATTTTGCAGGCCCAACCCGCGAAGACTTTGTTTCAAAAAGAAGCAGGCTGTCGAAAAGCAGTTTACCCACCGAAGACCGCAGAACACAAATGTGTTCAGAGTTCACGCTCTTCGTTCCAGGCGGAGAGGGGTTGGAGATGGTTATCTTTGGAAGTGTGGTCAGTGGTCAGCGTCGCAGGGCTGCACACCCATGGGCGTGCTGTTCAAGGCTCTGCTAACCCATCAAAGAGCCCCACGAGTAGAAAAGCAGAAACAGCAGTTACTCTCACGGGTGTCACTCAGTCGCCACCTTAACTGCCATGCCCGCTGGTGAGAAAGACAGAGGGGCCGTCAGTCTGCTTTGTGAGCTGAACACCAACCTGCAAAGTAAATCGGTAAGATTAGCCATCCCTCTCCTAACAGACAGACGACTGTCTGCAGCAACTCGCATCAACCTCCTGGACAGGTTGCTCTGTCTCCAAAATGCAGTTAATTTTTTTTTGTTTATTTTTAATTGATTTATGATTGCTTGACAATACTGGTTTGATTTCTGTCGTACATCAGCAGGAATGAACCGTGGGTGTACATGCGTCCCCTTCCTTTTGAATCTCCTTCTCGCATCCCGCCCATTCCCGCCCCTCCAGGTTATCACAGAACCCTCTCACGGAAAGAGCCAGGCTCTTTCACGTGTGTCACGTTCGTTTCCTGAAATTCCCCCATTCCTTTTTCCAGGCTCCTTGATGGGCTGGTGGCCCTCCACCCTGACTTCTCAGAGACAGCATTCTACCTTCACCTATTATTTCAGTGATTTTTTTTCTTTTCACAAAATTTTTATCAAGTGTGGACCCAAGGTTCATGCTCAGTGTTCTAAAATCAGAAGCTGCATATTGCAAACTTCAGAAACGTAATGAAGTAGTAGATTTCATTCCTGACAAAAGTGTGTTCTTGATCAGAGGAGACCTTCTCTGGGGGCCAAAGTCAAGTTGCTGCCAAATCCTCTGTGTGTCTTAGTGCATGGAGACAGTCTACACATGTGTGTCAAATTGCCTACTTAGAACATGTATTACATATATGATACACAAGCACATAGATAAGTAGATTGTCTTTGATTTAAATTTATCTTTTCCAAATTACATTAGAGCCCATACTAAAGGAAAATGAGCATTATCACTCCTAATCTTGTAGACCAATGAGAAGATATTAAGTGCTATGCACAGCTTTCTTTTTCCTTTAGCTGTTTTATTTGTGCTTACTATTATCAGAGGCCACAATGAACTTTTTTATATGGCAGGCCCATTTTTAACATGGTGATGATCACAGCTGAAGCTGGCTGGTTCAGACCTTCCTGATAAATTAGAACAAAGGTATGGCTTCAGGGCAGGTGAGGGAGAGTCATTTGAAAAGAGAACTAAAAAAGGCCCTCACGCAATCCTAAAATATGAAGGGGTTGGGGACTGATCATTCCATCAAAACTTCTAAGATGCAAGTTTTCCTGAAGAACATCCCTCCAGGGCCACAGTAAGTTTCCACAGAATGGCCAGATCCACACACTTTCAGATGAATCCTTGGGTACCAGATGCTGCCAGGTCAGAAAGGGAGGTGGAGCAGAGACGATGGAGGAGGCTAGAGTGACTCCGACACCAGAGAAGAGACAGGAGGTAGGACAAAAGAGCGCATTCTTGTCATGATGTAAATAAGCCACAATTGTGGATGTAAGTAATTCACAATTGCGGATGAATGTGAAGCAACACTAACCAGGAAGAATAGGAAGAAAGAGGAAATTGAGACTCCCAAATAAGCATTTGATAAGCATTTCGTGAATGCTTTCCCTAGAAAGGGGAAAAAAAAAAAAAAAACACGAGCCTTTAAAAAAGAGGCTCAGATAAAAAAAATTTTTTTAAACATCAAAAAACACCCAACGGCCTCCATCTCTTAACACTGTTATTCAGGCCCCTCGCTGCTATCAGCCTTTTTATTTCAATGTCATCTGTCATCATTCTTTTTTCTTTCTCTTTGATTCAGAGATTAGCCGAGCATATTAATACATATGTTTCCCACTTCCTGCCCACACACTTTTATCTGAACTTCTTCAAGGCCTCACAGTGAGACAAGGGCAACTTCTTTAAAAACCAATGTGATTTTCCTAGCCAGCTGTCTGGTCGTCATTTCCTGTTGTCATTTATGGAAGGCACAGATGTCTTCCTTCAGTCCACAGAGGTGGATTGAGCTTTGGGAGAGATGCCGAGGACCCAGATTTGGACGAGGCAGCAAAGGATTTGACTTTCAAGGAGCTTGTGTTCTAGTTGAAAGAGACAAATGTTAAAGAAGCAAACAAACATGCAGTTATTGTAGAGCTTTTTAGTAAGTGCCCCCAACTGGATAACACAGGTCATGGTGTGGACTAGAATCATATCGGATGAGACTGTTAGAACCAAAAAGATGAGAAGGAATTGGCTGTGAAATAATTTAGGGGAAGGATATTCTAGAAGGAATTAAAAATACAAAACCTTTGGCTTTCAAGAACAAGCTTGACACATTCAGAAAAAGAAGGGTACAACAATAACAAAAATGAAAAGGGGAGAAAAATGAAGGTAGAAGCCAGACTGTGTAGGGCTTTCTAGGTCATAGCAAGAAAACTGAAATTTACACTCGGGCAATGGACGATCATGGGAATATGTTAAGCAAATAGTGACACACAATGTCAGCATACCCTACTCTGGGTAAGAGTGATCTCTCATCCATCACGACATTCACCATCAACCTGTAACCTAAGCCTTTGGCATCTTTATGATGTGTGGTCATCCTGTCCAAGAATATTGACTTCTCTCTTTTAATTCTACATTTGTTCTTTCAGGAATGTTTTATAGTTTTAATCATAAAAGTTTTGCACATTTGCATTGAAACTATTTATTGTAATGGTGTCTTCCCTTTCATTATATCTTTTAACAGGATATTGCTTGAGGGGTGCTTGTGTATATGTCTATATAAAATGCCTGTCATTTTCTGTAGGTCAGTTTCATATTCAATATTACTAAATTATCTTATGGTTTTTTAAATTGAAATATTGTTGTTGTTGTTCAGTCACTAACTCGTGTCCAACTCTTTGCAACCCCATGGACTGCAGCACACCAGGCTTCCCTGTCCTTCACCATTTCCCAGAGTTTGCTCAAACTCATATCCATTGAGTCAGTGATGCCATCCAATCATCTCATCCTCTGTCGTCCCCTTCTCCTCCTGCCCTCAATCTTTCCCAGCATCAGGGTCTTTTCCAATGAGTCGGCTCTTCACATCAGGTGGCCAAAGTACTACAGCTTCAGCATCAGTCCTTCCAATGAATATTCAGGGTTGATTTCCTTTAGGATTAACTGGTTTGATCTCCTTGCTGTTCAGAGTGTTCTCCAGCACCAAAATTCAAAAGCATCAATCCTTCAGTGCTCAGCCTTTTTTATGGTCCAGTTGTCACAACCGTACGTGACTACTGGAAAAACCATAGCTTTGACTATACTGACCTTTGTAGGCAAAGTGATGTCTCTGTTTTTTAATACTCCATCTAAGGGCTGGAAGAAGCACAAGCTGGGATCAAGACTGCCAGGAGAAATATCAATAACCTCAGATATGCAGATGACACCACCCTTATGGCAGAAAGTGAAGAGGAACTAAAAAGCCTCTTGAGGAAAGTGAAAGAGGAGAGTGAAAAAGTTAGCTTGAAGCTCAACATTCAGAAAACAAAGATCATGGTATCTGGTCCCATCACTTCATGGGAAATAGATGGGGAAACAGTGGAAACAATGTCAGACTTTATTTTGAGGGGCTCCAAAATCACTGCAGATGGTGATTGCAGCCATGAAATTAAAAGACACTTACTCCTTGGAAGGAAAGTTATGACCAACCTAGATAGCATAATAAAAAGCAGAGACATTACTTTGACAACAAAGGTCCGTCTAGTTAAGGCTATGGTTTTTCCAGTGGTCATGTATGGATATGAGTTGGACTGTGAAGAAAGCTGAGTGCCGAAGAATTGATGCTTTTGAACTGTGGTGTTGGAGAAGACTCTTGAGAGTCCTTGGACTCCAAGGAGATCCAATCAGTCCATCCTAAAGGAGATCTGTCCTGGGTGTTCACTGGAAGGACTGATGCTGAAGCTGAAACTCCAATACTTTGGCCACCTCATGTGAAGAGTTGACCCATTGGAAAAGACTCTGATGCTGGGAGGGATTGGGGGCAGGAGGAGAAGGAGATGACAGAGGATGAGATGGCTGGATGGCATCACCGACTCGATGGACGTGAGTGTGAGTGAACTCCGGGAGTTGGTGATGGACAGGGAGGCCTGGCGTGCTGCGATTCATGGGGACACAAAGAGTCAGACAAGACTGAGCGACTGAACTGAACTGAACTGAAGTTTGTCATAGCTTTTCTTCCAAGAAGCAAGCATAATTATTAATAATTTACAATATTGTGTTAGCTCAGGTGATTTTGTTATTTGTATCAAAGTGATTTGGTCTACATATATTTGCATGTATACGTCTATATCCTTTTTTCAATTCTTTTTCATTGTAGTTTATTACAGGATATTGAGGAAGAAAAGAAATACACAACCCAGTGCCAAACTCTGCCACAAATGGCATTATTGCTATGCAGGTTACCTGGAGATGAAGGACAGTCTGTTAGGATGCCATTCAGAAATTCCATTTTTAATAGACTCCTGATTCTGTCCCCAAGAAAATAGCTCTGGGCTCATACTTGACTTGACATATATTAAAAATCTGTTTGGAAGCAAACTGTTTTTAAAGTACCTTTGATTTTAATTAGCATTTTAATTTTAAGAAAGGACGAGAGAACTAAATAAGAAGATTTTTTCATTTGAGTGCTGAAATCTGTACCATAATGTTGCATTAAAATCATTCCTGGTGTGTTAATTAATAATTATCTTAGGAATATTGCAAATATGAAAGGCCACAGTGACTCACCAGCTTCATTTGAGCTCACTCTATTTTAAAATTCTATTAATTCTTGTTACCAGTGACAAGATCCATTTAATTCCTTAAATGCGTCCTTTTACTGCACATAGGGCCTTTCATCTAAGTGAATTTATTGGCTGTGACAGACCCTAAAATTCGTTTTTATATTTTGTCAAATATTTTGCCTATCCTTAATTTGGTCCATACCTAGATTACAGATAACTCTGACTCTCCTCTCCATGTCTGCACTCAAGTCAGGGTGCTCGGTGAGCTTTCAGTTGTGACCCAAGCTGGAAACAGACTTCTGTGCACAGAAGTGGCCTCTACTCTTTACACTTAGAAGACAGTAGTGGGATGGGCAGGATAAAATCACCTGACATGTTAAAAAGGTAAATTTGGAGACTTCCCAGGTGGCCCAGTGGTTAAGACTTTGCTTTCTGATACAGGGGGCACACGTTCAATCCCTGGTTGGAGAACTAAGATCCCACATGTCTCTCAGCCAAAAAAACCCAAATGTAAAACAGAAGCAATGTTGTAACAAATTCAATAAAGACTTTAAAAATGACCCACATCAAAAAAAAAAACTTTGAAAAAATAAACTTGTCATTATTTGTAGCACTGCTGCTGCTGCTGCTAAGTCGCTTCAGTCGTGTCCGTCTCTGTGCAACCCCATAGACAGCAGCCCACCAGACTCCCCCGTCCCTGGGATTCTCCAGGCAAGAACACTGGAGTGGGTTGCCATGTCCTTCTCCAATGTGTGAAAGTGAAAAGTGAAAGTGAAGACGCTCAGTCGTGTCCAACTCTTAGCGACCCCATGGACTGCAGCCCACCAGGCTCCTCCACCCATTGGATTTTCCAGGCAAGAGTACTAAAGTGGGGTGCCATTGCCTTCTCCAGTTTGTAGCACTGCTGCTGCTGCTGCTGCTAAGTCGCGTCAGTTGTGTCCGACTCTGTGCAACCCCATAGACGGCAGCCCACCAGGCTCCCCCATCCCTGGGATTCTCCAGGCAAGAACACTGGAGTGGGCTGCCATTTCCTTTTCCAATGCATGAAAGTGAAAAGTGAAAGTGAAGTCGCTCAGTTGTGTCCGACTCTTCGCGACCCCATGGACTGCAGCCCAGCAGGCTCCTCCACCCATCGGATTTTCCAGGCGAGAGTACTGGAGTGGGGCTAGGAGACACTAAAAAAGCTTGAATGGGGCTAAAAAAAATGTTCTCCCAGTCTGATCTTAAAGTATTAAAATATTTACAGTATTATTTTCAACAAGACATGCCACAAATCGTAAGTGGTAAGATCAGCATTCACTTCTGTATTTAATCTGCTGGAAGACGAGGCATTTTCTGCAGTCAAAGGAATAAAACTTCAGAGAAGTGAAACATCAAGAGCAAAGCCAAGGCAGGCATCAAGCAGTTGGCCCAACTCACAAAAGTCTCATCCGTTGAATTTCCATCTTCTCATTTCATATCTCTTCTGTTTGCTAAAATGATGATACAAGTAGGGGCAGCTCCTAGTGATTGGAGAACACGGTCTGCTTCTGGGGCTTTGCTTTATGCCCATTCCTCACCTCTTGTCACCCGTAGTATTACAGTGATTTTCATGTAACCCATGACGGAAACCGAGGCTCAAAAAGATGAAGGCCATTACCTCAGGTACATGGGATTCTCACCCAGGTCTACCCTTCCCCCCTGTAACCTGTTGCCTGCTGGACCAAGGTTGTTGATGTCACCAAGGAAATGTTGACCCATTAAGGAAAAGCGTGGAGAGCACTGCATGGTTCCTAGGACCCAGAGCAGGCACAAAGCCCAGGACTGCAGTGTTGAAGGTGGTTACAGGAAGGACACACACCTGGTGTGGCCTGTGCCTGCTTTAACAAGTAGGGGACAGTGAAATTGACTCCAGCCCAAAGTTGTCAGAAAAAAAATGCAGGACCCCCAGTTCAGCTTGAATTTCAGATAAATAACAGTTTTCTTTGGATGAGTATGCCATAGGGAATACTTGAGATGGATCTATACTAATAGCTTGGGTTTCCCCGGCGGGTCAGTGGTAAAGAACCTACCTGCCAGTGCAGGAGATGCAGGTTCAGTCCCTGGGTCAAGAAGATTCCCTGGAGAAGGACATGACAACCCACTCTAGTATTCTTACCTGGGAAATCCCATGGGCAGAGGAGCCCGGTGGGCTGTAGTCTATGGGGTCACAAAGAATTGGATACTACTGAAGCAACCAAGCACACACATACTAATAGATATTACTGTTCCTACAAAATTCCTATTGTTTTGTTTGCTGAACATGGCAACCAGTTTCAAGACTATCCTTGGAGAAAACTGGAAGCTTCTGCCTCAGCCCCTTGTTGCATTGAGCAGCCATATAACACAGCTGAACTGCTCTGTTGGACAGACCCCATGGAGGACATGGTAAGTAGGATCACTGAGCCCAGCCAGGCAGCCCACCCTACCAAGGTCCCCAGTATGTGAGAGAAGCCATGCGGAATGGTCCAGACTGGACCAGCCCCCAGTGAACACCACTGAGCCATCCCAGTCTACACAAAGGGAACAGAGAGTGATCAGCCTGAAACTGTGACCCACAAGATCATAAATGATAAAAAGATGGATAATGTCTTAACCACTGCGTGGTGGGGTGGCTCACCAGGCAGCAACAGATAACCAAACAGAAATGAGAAAGAAAAGAGGGAGAAAATAGAAGTTGAAGCTAAGGCCCATAGTCCCAGAGGAGCAATGAAAACCTCAAATATCTCTGAGTTACAGGAGTCTATGCAACTGTTTATTCCACATCAATTTTTAAATTAAATTGTTTGACTTACTGTAGCTCGACCTTTGCTTGAGCTTATTGAGTGAGAGTTTTGGCATACCAATATCTTTTTTAAATTATGCCCTGAAACATAAAACTAATTCTAAGACATGTTTCTCAGCCTTCACCTCTATAGGTCTTCCTTCTTACTGCATAGTGCTTTTTCAAAAATAAATTAGAATGGCTTGTTTATGAGCCATCAGCAGCTGTTGATTCATTTGCTAATTAATGATTCAGACAAAATCAGCATGTAATACCCAGTGATAACCAGTTTATAATTATGAGTTCTTTCCTTGTCATAAACCTTACAAATTACAGACAATTTTAGAATTTTTACTCATCGCTGGTTACTGAATAGACTCTTTGAATGATTCCGGTCGTTATTTTATCAATTACATGCAAGCAAGAAACCTGGATCTCTCTTTTCTTCCTTCTTCATTATCTCCCAGGACCAGTCACCACTTGTAGAACCTGCCCCATAAACCGCCTTCAAATTTATGCAGCATATCAAGACAATCTTAGTTTAGGACCAAGACATCTTGAGAGTCCCTTGGACTGCAAGGAGATCAAACTAGTCAATCCTAAAGGAAATCAACCCTGACTATTCATTGGAAGGACTGATCCTGAAGCTGAACCTCCAATACTCTGGCCACCTGATGGAGAAGACCCTGATGCTGGGAAAGATTTGAGGTAAAGGGAGAAGGAGGCAGCAAAGGAAGAGATGGTTAGATAGCATCTCTGACTCAATGGACAAAAGTTTGAGCAAACTCTGGGAGACAGTGAAGAACAGGGGAGCTTGGCGCGCTTCGGCAAGTGGGGTCGCAAAGAGTCAGATATGACTTAGCGACTGAACAACATTAATCTGTCTTCTGGTTGTCTTTTTACCATCCTTATACTACTCTGCAGTTGTTTAAATAATGGCCCCCCAGATTCAAATCCCTGGACCGGGGAGTATGTGCCTTATGTGATAAAAGGCAGCTATAATAAAGTGATGGATTTGGGATGGGAAGGTTACCCAGGATAACCTGGGTGAGCCACTGTAATCACAAGGGTTCATATAATAGGAGGCGATAGAATTACAGCCAGAGGGAAAGTGATGTGATGATGGAGTCGGAGACTAGAGAGACGCGCCTTGAAGATGGAGAAAGGAGCCCTGAGATGAGGAATGCAGGCAGCCTCAGAGGCTGGAACTGCTGAGAAAGGGACTCTCCCCAGAAGCCCCTCCCAAAGGAACACAGCTGCGCTGACACTTTGATTCAGGGCATCTGACCTCCAGACTGTAGCAGAACAAGTGCTGGTTTAAGCTACCAATTTATTGGTAATTTGTAACAACAGCAATAGGAATCCAATACATGCCCTCAATTATGTCCTGCCTCAACAGAGCCTCTTTAGGTCATAAATTTGCTCGTCACTCCCTAGCATAAAAACTTTCTATAAAAGCTTCCACTGGAGATTCAAAAAGTTCCTAAAAGAAGCCTGCAGGCACTGTTCCAACCCACCCTCGGCCCTGGGGGCCTTGCCCTTCTCCTCCTCTCCCCGCTAAACTAGCAGATGAGCCTGGACTCTTCTTCCTGTTCCTCAAGCCGTCTGCACCCTTCCAGCCTTCAGGCCTGGGACAGAGATCAGAGCGTGTCTCCGCGACTGTCCTTTCCCTCCTTAGTCACACAGGGCACTTGCATTTGGACACCCCCCTACAATTAGCTCCTAGCAGCAGGTTGACCCCTCCAGGCCGTCCCCCTACCATCCTACCTGCTCTGGCTCGGCTCTCATCTGACAGTTGATACATAAGACCCTGAGCCCCCCAGGGGCTGTGGGGTGACATCATCCATGTGTCCCTGCAGAGCAGGGCCCCCACACCCACCCACAATTTGGGTGTGAAGTGAGAGAGAGAGACGCACTACTTGTGTTAAGTGGCTGAGATTTGGGGGTTGTTTGTCACAACAATTGTCCAGACCATTCTCACTCTAGGTATTTCCACAGCAGACTCCCCGGGTCTCAGGCCCATCCTGAGGGTCCTACATAAAGGAACCCCTCCACCCACGTGCGCCTCTTGTCTTTCTTCACAATAGTCACTGCTGTCCCCAATATTGTTTTGTCTTGTTCTTTACTTGTTCACCCTTGTATCCTCAATGCATCTGATAGAAAGTAAGCCTTCAGTACATACTGGTTGGATGGGTGGATGGGCAGGTGGGTAGGTGAGTGGGTGAGTGGATGGATGGTGGAAGGAAGGGGAGGGCCCACGGGGCTGACAAATGCAGGACTTTTGAAAAACTAGGAAGAAGAGACTAACACAGCTAGAGAGATGTGTAGAGATAAGCACAAATAAGTTATCCATGCTTTATATGTTATTCTAAAAATCCTGATCTTTATTTCATGGGAATTAGGAAGCCACTGAGGTTTTTGAGATCAGAATTTTACTTTGGCAGCACTGTTAACAGTATTTGGGGTAAAAAGATTGGAGGTAAGTTGACCAATTTGGAAACCACTTGTAATAATAGTAAAAATGATAATATAATAAGTAACAAACGACTAAAATAATAAATAATAATTTTAAATAGTAATAAAGAATAAGTACCATATACTGACACATATATACGGAATCTGAAGAGATGGCACCGATGAATTTATTTTCGGGGCAGCAGTGGAGAAACAGACATAGGGAACAAACCTATGGACACAGTGGGAGGGGAGGGAGAAGGGGAGATGTATGGAGAGAGGAATATAGAAACTTACAATACCATGTGTATAATAGATAGCCAAGGGGAATTTGCTGTATGGCTCCAGGAACTCAAACAGTGGCTCTGCGGCACACTGAAGGGTTGGGTGGGAGGGAGATGGGAGGGAAGAGGCCTGGGAGGGAGGGGACATGGGTGTACCTATGGCTGACTCTTGTTGATGTATGACAGAAAACCACAAAATTCTGTAAAGTAATTATCCTTCCATTAAAAAATTAAACAACAACAAAAAAAGAATATGAGGTGGATGAAAATGGAGCCTATTATACAGAGGGAAATAAGTTGGACACAAAAACACCAATACAGTATATTAACGCATATATATGGAATTTACAATGATGGTAACAACGACCCTATATGCAGGACAGCAAAACAGACACAGTTGTAAAGAACAGACTTTTGGACTCTAGGAAAAGGTGAGGGTGGGATGATTTGAGAGGCTAGCATTGAAACATGTATATTACCATGTGTGAAGTAGACCACCACTCCAAGTTCGAAGCATGAAACAGGGCGCCCAAAGCTGGTGCGCTGGAACGACCCAGAGGGATGGGATAGGGAGGGAGGCAGGAGGAGGGTTCAGGATGGGGGACACACAGACACCCATGGCTGAATCATGTCAGTGTGTGGCAAAACCACCAAAATATTGTAAAGTAATTAATCTCCAATTTAAAAAAATAAGTTAATTTTTAAAAAAGAATATGCATTATTAACATTTATTGTGTCATAAGTCTATAACAAGCACAGCACTAATAATGCAGTTGCATTGGAGTTCCCCTAATCTTCACAACAACCATAGGGGTGAAGAGGTATTAATATATCTGGCTTCCCTGATAGCTCAGTTGATAAAGAATCCACCTGCGATGTGGGAGACCCTGGTTCAATTCCTGGGTTAGGAAGATCCCCTGGAGAAGGGAAAGGCTACCCACTCCAGTATTCTAGCCTGGAGAACTCCATGGACTGTATAGTCCATGGGGTCGCAAAGAGTCAGACACGACTGAGCGACTTTCACTTTCATTTAAAAGACTTGAAAACTGAAGCACAGACAGGTCAAGTAACTTGCCAAGATCACACAGCCAGTGTGAGCAGCAGAGATACAGTTTGAAACCAGGCAGTCTGATGCCAGGTCCCACGTACCTAGCTCCCAATCTTATGCTGTGATCACTGTTACCCTCAGAGACAGTGACAGCAGACAAGGAAAGAAGAGATCCCAACATGAGGGAACAGACGTCAGACATGGCTCCAAAACTGAACCACAGTGAGAACTAAGGTGGGGCAGGACCTGGCCCTTTTCAGTGTTTAACCTCTTCTCACACAAAATCTCCTGGATCAGCAAAGTAAATCCAGAAAGAGAAAAACAAATGCCGGATATTGACACATATATGTGGAATCTAAGAGAAAATGGTATAAAGGATCTTTCGTGCAGAGCAGAAACAGAGACACAGACAAATGAATGGATGGATGCCGAGGAGGCAAGGGGTGGGGTGGGAGGAACTGGCAGATTGGGATTGACACATATACACCACTGACTTTTGTGGTTTAGTCGCTAAGTCGTGTCTAATTCTTTTGGGACATCATGGACTATAGCTAGCCACACTCCTCTCTGTCCATGGGATTCTCCAGGCAAGAATACTGGGAGTGGGTTGCTATTTCCCGCACCGGGGGATCTCCCCCGACCCAGGGATCAAACCCACTTCTCCTGCATTGTCAGGCGATTCTTTAGAGCTGAGCCACCAAGGAAGAACCGAACACCACTGATTCTCTGCATAAAATAGACAACTGATGGGAACGTACTGCATAGCGCAGGGAACTTTACTTAATGCTCTAGGATAAATTGAATGGGAAGAAAGTCCAAAAGGGGAGAGGGTATATGTATCTGTATGGCTGATTCACTTTGCTGTACAATAGAAACTAACACAACATTGTAAAGCAAATCTACCCCCCCCCCAAAAATTTTCAATTCCCTGGATTCTTTTTGCTGTTCTTGTTTTTGTTAGAAATCAAGCTTTGTAGTATTTTTTCTCCAAGTGACACACCCATGACCTCAGTGTCCTCACACACATGCCTGGGCATTTCTGCCATTTTACCCAGCAACTCATGGGAAACAAAGGGAGGCCAAGAGAGAACTGCAGAGAAATAGGCAGAGACTCACAAGTAGTAAAGATGATGAGCATGTTTCTTAAGAAGTCTGAACAAGGACTAGGCTTACTCACAAAGAAAGTGAAGTCATTCAGTCGAGTCCGACTCTGCGACCCCGTGGACTGTAGCCTGCCGGGCTCCTCTGTCCATGGGATTCTCCAGCCAAGAATAGTGGAGTGGGTTGCCATTTCCTTCTCCAGGGGATCTTCCCAACCCAGGGATCGAACCTGGGTCTCCTGCATTGCAGGCAGATGCTTTATCCTCTGAGCCACCAGGGAAGCCCCAGGCTTACTCTCAGGCAATGTTAATTTCCCTGGATATGCTTCACCTTGGTCACCCCGGTTCTGACCTTGGTGGTATGTACTCAATCGCTCTGTCGTGTTCAACACTTTATGATCCCATGGACTGGAGCCCACCAGGCTCCTCTGTCCCTGGAATTCTCTAGGCGAGAATACTGTGGAGTGGGCTGCCATTTCCTCCTCCAAGGAACCTTCCCAACCCAGGGGATTGAACCTGTGTGCCCTGCATTGGCAAGTGAATTCTTTACCACTGAGCCACCTGGGCAGCCCTTGGTGGTGGGTATTGACAAATACTGACCAAAGCTTGGCGCTCCAGACTCAGGGTGAGATCAACAGAAGGTCTCTAGTCCCAGGCTCATGGAGCTCTGTCTGCTTTAGGTCATCTGTTGATTTGATCACAGGCCCTTTTTTATTCCAAACTGCGCGTCTAGGCATGTATGCCTCCGTGCTTCGATCTGGAGCCGGCACTGTGGTAATGGTAATTTTTCCCTGTGGTATGCGTGAGCGTTCCCATGGGAACATAATTTAGCTGGACATATTAAATCATGTCATCAGCAGTCATGAGCCCAGTGAACTATTGATCAATGGCTGTGAAATCAAAGTGTATCTACAGAATTACACTTGGAAGCAGAGACTCATTTACAGTCAACATTATTCTGGAAGGTCTCCATCTGACAGAGCCCTGCCCGAGAATGATCTTTTCAGGGCTTTGTGTCTTAGGCTCTTCAGGACCGGTATGATGTCTTTGAAAGGACCATGCAAACCCTCAAGTAAATACAAGTTCTATGGTGCTTTTCATTTCAGGAGCTTGTCTTGTATTTAGAAGCTAGAATATACAGAAGGACTCTCCAGTCTGTGTATTACCTAAGCCTACCGCCTCCACTTCCACCCAAAATGACAGCACCGCCCCCTCCCCCAGATTTCTCAGCATCTGCTGAGTGATGCTGGGCGGCACCAGCCCAGGCACTGGCTCTTCAGCTTCTTTTCCTGGTTTGCGTGTTCTTCCCAAATACATCCACACATTTGATCCCTGGCTTCTTACCCCTCTCCTCATACAGTCAGGGGAGGATGATAATTGAGCCTGTGGATGAGGGTGGTGGATGGCATTGGTGGGGCACATGGAGGTATCTGGCCCCAACTTCTAGCACTCTCTTAGAGGGTGGGAACATGTAACGTGTTTTGTTTTCTCCCTGCAGGTCTTAGTTTCACAAGAAAGGCTAGCCGTATCAATCTTAACTACAAATGAAACTAACACGTGTCCATAGACGGACTGGTTAACAGCTTCAGTAAAAGTGTGGTTTGGGAGAGGCGGCTGCACACTCTCAGAGAACTGAGGTTTGGCTTCAGATTTTATGGTAACTCTCATCTTTACTGCAACCATAAGCAAGCCTCATTATAAATCCTGTGTATTTAGTTGGGCTGAGGGATATGCAAATATTTTTTGATGAATGTAATGCAATCCTGTATTTGGAAGACAGGTCGTGGGCATGTGATTAAAAGTGATGGCCAAGACCGAGACCCTCCCTTCTCTGTATGAAGCGGCTGTTACTCAGAGAAACTGTGGAGTTTGGGAAAATTTATGGGAAGGAGCAGAAAGAACGGGATCCCACATCGTCAGTTACATCAAGTAAACCGAGGTCGAGGACTGAGTGACACGTGCTGCTGTCAGAATACATCGCTGTTATCACTGAGCTGACAGTGTATGTATTAATGAGATTGACATAGGAAGTTCTTGTCATAAAATTTGGGAGGATTTTCATAAAATGATTAAGACAGATGCAATTTCTGTTAGGGCCCCACCTCCCTATACATGGCTAGAAAGCATCTGATTCCGATTATCCTGACATCTCGGAGCAGGCTTTGCTTGAAGCAGTTTTTATGGCTTGCAGACTCCGAGAAGCTTGAATGTCCAATTTGTAGATGAACCCACAGTTGGTCATATATGCTCCCTAGCTCTGCACCTTCATTTCCTGAGGTAGACAGGAGCTAGGGAAGGACCAGTGTTTTTTTCTTTTGGTGATTTCAATCCCAGTTCTTCACTTAAACCTCTTATTGTAAATTATAAATGAAACACAACTATATAACACAGACATGCAGGTGCAACTCACGTGAGGCGGGGCACCCTGTGCCTGCCCTGTTGGAGCTGGTGGCCAATTACATTTATAACCCTCATCACTGGTGTTTCTCCAGCCCATTCAGGGAAGGACCAGTGTAACAGAAAGAAATACCTTTCTGCCCAGCATCACCTTGGAGAAGCAGAACCCAATCTGAGTCTGAGCCGCTGATGGAACGATATTAGTAATAATGACAATAACAGCACGCATTGTTGTTGTGTGCTTACTGCGTGCCAGGCAAGCTTTCAAACACTGCGTGCTTTCACTTAACCTTTCAACAGTCACACAATGCAGATACAGATGAAGAAACTGAGGCACATGGCTGGATAGGAGGCTGTAGCACGGTAAAATGTTGAGACAGGAAAAATTAGAGATGAAGACTTGATGTGTCCCTTTTAACCTCTTGTCCAAACGTCCAAATTGGCTTCCCTGGTGGCTCAGACAGTAAAGTGTCTGGCTGCAGTGAGGGAGACCCAGGTTCAATCCCTGGGTCGGGAAGATCCCCTGGAGAAGGAATGGCAACCCACTCCAGTACACTTGCCTGGAAAATTCCATGGACGGAGGAGCTTCATAGGCTACAGTCAATGGGTCGTAAAGAGTCAGACACGGCTGAGCAACTTCTCTTCTTCCAAATTTCTGCTGAGGAGCCCTTGTTTTTCTGCTGACAAGCATGAAATGAAGGTCATTATGCTTAGACTTACAGCATGAGTTTCTCAAGTGTTCACACACACAGGGTTCAGTTTCAATCCACCGATCTGATAAGACTTATAAACGCCACCCAACAACACAGAACACATGGTGATACAAAACAAATAAGGCACATTTGCAACAGTCAAAAATTGCTTTGCATAGTAAAGTGTGACTTTAATGAGCTATAAGTGTTATACTTGCATGATTTACAGTGGACACTCCCTAATAGTGACATTCCTACAGCTGGCACCCTGGCAAAAACTTTCAAGTCTCATCTTCATCAGAGAAATGATTTTCTTTTCTGTAAATGGCCTCTAAATGAGAAGAGGAGTTTGTATTGGTTATTTGACCCTGAAAAGATAGTATTGATCTACAAAATGAATTTCAGAAGGGAGAGAGGCAGGAAGTGAGAGGGAAAATAAAAGATTTTTAAGTGACTTATATGCGGTGAAGCCAGAAGGGTGTCCTGGCTACAGAGAGAGGAGAGCTGCGTCCAGGGCTATTGCATCTCATGCTGTTTGCACTGCCCACTTACTCAGCCTTACCGAACCCCAAGCCCCCTTGTATCTTACTTACCTGCCGAGGCAAAGCCTGTAACAGTGGAAACAAACAGGGAGGTGATAGTTAGGAAAAGCATCGTTGGAACAGTTAGAGACTGTGTGTTATCTACAGGTCATCGGACAAAGGCCAAGGAAACCGCAGCTGCCTCGCACAAAGAGTTAGAGGCGGTCCCAGCCGGGCTGTGATGAGAACAGAGTGACAAAGTGAGGTGCAAAATAGAACGGAAATGGCACCCCAGGCGCTCCTGGGCAGGAAGAGAAAATTCGTCCACGTCCAGATGCATCGCCGTGGGCTTTCCTAGCTGTTTGGTTCAACACAGTGGAAGCCTGAAGTCAAATTCCAACCAGCTTAATGCTGCAGAAGATCCCCCAGTTTCAAGAAGCCAGACTGGTGGTGGTCTGCAGGCTGGTTTCAGCCTTTTCAGTGACTTAATTTCACCTATTCTGCCCCACACGATGCATATTACATAGCCGACCTGAAAAAATCATGTTGATTCTGAAGAATAAATCAATTCCTGCAGATAAGATGCAGACCAATGAATGTTACAGAATGCCTGAAAGGGCCTCGACCCGGCCCCCCTTCATCCCCCACCAGCCATGTGACCTTCAACCTCCCACTGAAGCCCCTGGGCCTTGTTTCCACATTAAGAAATGGATTTTTTTTTTTTTTAAACATCTGCTCCATCTGTGTCAGGTTTGGTTTGTCTGCTGCAGTTGTAAGTATCAAATAAATTCATGACGCAAGAGCATTCTGTGTACTGCACAGCCATCTGAAAAAGCCTGTCTCCCAGATAGTCTCCCCTTCAGGGCCCCTTCCCCGGTGGCTCAGACGGTAAAGCGTCTACCTGCAATGCAGGAGACCAGGGTTCCATCCCTGGGTCGGGAAGACCCCCTGGAGAAGGGAATGGCAACTCATTTCAGTATTCTGGCCTGGAGAATTCGATGGACACAGGAGCCTGGCAGACTACAGTTCATGTGGTCACAAAGAATCAGACACGACTAAGCAACACTTCACACTTCAGGGATATTTGACTATTTGGGCCAATAGAATGGGTAGAAGTGTATTTTGCATGTTGAAAGGTATTCATTTTTAAGGGCCAGAGAATGGACTGTTTGGGTTGACAACATCATCATTAAAGGAAATGGGAGCTGAAGGACCAATAGGATGAAGGTGGCAGAGATGAAAACAGGGTTGAAGAGAGAAATGTGAAGTTTGGAAATATTGAAACTGAGAAGTGAACTGATTGAGATCTACAAAGGCATTAAAGTGCAAATAGAAAGGGAGATCATTAAAATCTTTCACGGTTGATATCTGCCGCATGCTGGTGGGACACACACATATTACACACAGCCAGTGGAGGTTGTTACAAATCTATATGGGGGAATTTTTCAGAAATAAGTAGGATTCAATCCTTAAAAAGATGGGCACTGAGAGGAAAGGGGACACTCCTGGAGAGGAGAAGGTTAATTGACCATTGGTCAAACCAGAAATAAGAAGGCAATGATCAGTTTCACAGGTAAGAGATGGTACAGTTTGTACAGAAATCATTGCTCTGCTCAGTTCAGAGGAGAGTTCAGCATCTCCAGGAAAGGATGTCATTGTCTGGCTCTCTCCTTCCTCTTCCTTTACCTGCAATGCCAGGTAAAGTGACACTGAGCAGACAGAAGCCAAGCTTTCCACTGAAAAGGTGCACTTTTGGAAGCAGGCCGGCCTTGGGCATTCCCAAGAAGATCTACTGGTGAAGATCATCTTGTTGTTTATTGTTTATTTTTGTGGTTGTCTCTAAGCTGTGTCTGACTGTTTGCAACCCCATGGGCTGCAGCACACCAGGCTTCCCAGTCCTTCACTAGTTCTCAGAGTTTGTTCAAATTGATGTCCACTGAGTCAGTGATGCTGTCTAACCATCTCATCCTCTGCTGCCCCTTCTCCTTTTGCCTTCACTCTTTCTCAGCATCAGGATCTTTTCCAGTGAGTTGACTCTTCACATCAGGTGGCCAAAGTATTTGAGCTTCAGCTTCAGCATCTATCCTTCCAACAAATATTCAGGGTTGATTTCCTTTAGGATTGACTGGTTTGATCTTGCAATCCAAAGGACTCTCTAGAGTCCTCCAGGATTGTCTATGTCTTGTTTGCTGGACCCAAGAAACTTGAGAAATTGAAAACTTGGGAAACTGAAAATAAACACTCCTTCTTTCAGCCTTCACTCACCAGGTTCAAACTTTGGGGCCCAGGAAACGTGCTCCCAAAAACACAGTAGATAGAGATCTTTTCTCCCTAACAAATGTTTAAGCAATTTGGGAGCAATCAAACAACACATCCTTCCTACTAAGAGAATAAGAAAATTCTGCACTCTGTTTACTGGGGATGGGAGATCCACGTTATTGGGACCTGCCCAACGAGAGTCTCACATTGGCAGGGTGTCTTGGGTCACACAGCACTCCGCTTCTCGGAGCCTCCAGGGACATGGCCACTTACTGCACAAGATGTCCATGTACCACAATTAGAATTAAGTGAGCATATGGCAGGAAAAGTCTGCTCACAGGGAAAAACAAAACAAAAACGAAAACTAATATCACAGGGAAATGGTGCGATTTAGGCAGAGTCGTCTGCAAGTCTGTGGACATGGCGATGCCCAACCAGAGGATGAAGAGCTAGGGGCCACCCCGGGGAAGATGGCAAGTGCTGGGAGTTCAGACCACCCTTGGCTTCTGCCTGCAACCAAATATCCAGCTTCCCGTCCCTACTGATGTCGGTGTCTCCTGCAAGGATTACTCAAACAAGGTTCCTTGCTTGGGAGAATCAGTCGTTTTAACTAGGATTAAAAGATACTTCACAGAAGCAGAACTAGCATTTTTCACCTTGACTTATATTTAGTTACTTTGGCTTCAAAAAGAATTTCACTGAATGCTTCCCCAATACTACTCATGGGTCATAGAACCAGGGAACACTCAGGCACCTCCCATAAGGAGGCAGGACAGTCATGCTAACAGCCTCACTCATCAAAGAAAGGCTTCTCGGCTTTGCAAAACATGCGCTTTCTTCCTCCAGTCACCTTGTAACTATCAAATGGGCCAGAAAGGTGTCTCTAATCTCTGTTACTTGCCAGCTTTGGCTCCAGATGAGCTGTCCAAGGGAGCCCCAGACTGTGACATCTGGCTCTAGTGAAGGGAGTGAAGTGAAGTCACTCAGTCGTGTCTGACTCTTTGTGACCCCATGGACTGTAGCCTACCAAGCTCCTCTGTCCATGGGATTCTCCGGGCAAGAATACTGGAGTGGGTTGCCATTTCCTTCTCCAGGGGATCTTCCCGACCCAGGGATCGAACCCGAGTTTCCCGCATTGGAGGCAGACGCTTTAACCTCTGAGCCACCAGGTGAAGGGAAGCTAGTTATTAAATATGACACTCCTTTTGTCCAGTGTTCTCACAAATAAAATCCAATTTTGCTGTGCTGGTTCCTAATTCAAGTTCCTGACAATGATCTCACTTAGCTTCACTTTACTAACCACAAAGAATGGGGAACTCAACACAAACCAGTAACAGGACCTGGAAAATGCTTGTGGTGACTCTAATCCACCGCACCTTCAGTCCGCGTGGCCCCCTGCAGCCCCTCTCTGAATCCTGGCCGGGCTGGAGTAGCCAATATTATGTGACACAGTCAGACAGGGTCAGGCCACCCCAGTGACCTCATGTTAACCTGATTCCCTTGCATGCAGAGGTCCTGGGGGTTAAGACTTCAGCACAGGGATGGGATGGGGGATAATTCCACCCATAACAGCATCTTATATTTCTCGATGTTCCCAGCTCTCAGTGTGTCGGTCTGCTTGGAAACGAGAGAGGAGCCATTGAAGGCCAGAGAGGGGGAGACAGGAGAGAAAGAAAAAGGGAAGAAAAGGATGCTTACTGTGTATAGAAAGAGAAGGAGAAAGTTTAAGAAGATGTGGGCAGGAGACCAAAGGCTATGGGGATAACTCTGGTGAAAGAGTGAAAAAAACTACCCCATCGGAGCTCCCCACTGCTCCAAAACGGTGACTCCCAGGACGGCCATCAGCTGGAGGAATAAGAAAGAAATAAGATCGCGAACAGTGTAGAGAAAACCAGTGGTCAATGTGGGCCGGGAGGGTGGGGAAGAAAGTTGTCGGCAGGACAGGAAAAGTGGTTGAAAGGCTGGAGCATCAGAAAGAGAAGAGAGGAAGCAGAGAGATGCTTAGACTGTGACTGAGAGATGCAGCTTCTGGTAACCCTTACTACACGTCTCACTTAAATGCTGGCAGAGAAACAGACGGACTTTAATTCCACTGCAAGAAAGTGAAAGTGAAGTCGCTCAGTCATGTCCAACTCTTTGCAACCCCATGGACTGTAGCCAGGCTCCTCCATCCATGGGATTTTCCAGGCAAGACTACTGGAGTGGGTTGCCATTTCCTTCTCCGGGAGATCTTCCCAACTCAGGGACGGAACCCGGGTCTCCCGCATTGTGGACAGATGTTTTACTGTCTGAGCCACCGGGGAACTCCATTAGCAGGTTGGTTAATTCTACTCCTCTGATGATTACTGGCCTAGAGAGCGGCTAGAAGAAGAAATAGACAAGAGGAAATAGAGAGGGACTAAGTGGACAAGCGTCTAACTCAAAATTACAGAATTTTCTATGAGCACAAAATAGAAACCTATCTGTATAAACATGCATAATTTTAGGCATAGAGATAATCACATCACAAATGCTTTGGGATAGAGGTTGGCTATATTTAGTTGAAATTAATATCAAGAAATAGTCCTAAGTCACTTTGCCTAATGCATCATAAAGAATTCAAATATTCTAAAATGTGATGAACAAGATGAGAAAAGCCAGCTTTACCTCTGCCTGTGATTCTATCACAGAAAAGAAAACAATCAGTTACCGTCTAACAACTGCTACATAAATAGAAAAATATTTTATAAACATGACACCGAATAAACTTCTCCATGTCTAAACTTTCTTTCTAAAAATATGTAGGCTGTAAAAAAAATTGTTATGAAAATATTCCTACACAAAGACACAATGTATTATCACCTTGTAAAGGTCCTTAGATCACCATGAATGTTTCACCGTATGGATGCAGCTGTTTCTAAGTCAGGTCTGGAACATGTGTCGCGGTTTCTTTATAAACAATCTATTTCTAATGAAACCCTACAGTCCACTTAGGGAAACTAATTCTATACCCAGCAGTGGCGCATGTAGAGAGCATCTGAAAGTTTTTTACACTACAATGAGAACTGACTTCTCCAGGTATCCCAGTGCTGGAGTAAAAGCACTTAAGAGAATTCAGCGTGTGGATAGAATATTCTTCCAGCTAGAAAAGGGCCAGGAGTCAAGGGAGGCAGGAAGCCAGAAGACAGTCAGGCGCTGTGCTTAGAAATTCCCGGCTTCTCATTATTAAAGTGCGATCTGTTCACCTGCCCCATCCAAACCAGAGCGTCAAGCTTGAGCCTGGCGCTGTGAACCAGGATGTCTGGCACCGGGCAGCTGGACAGCTCTGAGCATCTTCTCTTGTCAGGGATGAATGAATCATCTCCAAAGATGTCAGCATCTGCCCAAACCCTTCTCCATTAAAATAAATGGCAGATGGTCGTGTTTTTATATTTAATCAGCTCCACCAAATGCAGCTTCATCTCTTATAAAACGAGACCATCTGCAACGTGTAGGTGTGCAGACCTCACTCAATGCCCGCTACTGCAGCTTTTCTCAGGGAGGTAAAGCCATCCATGCTAACGTTTGTTGACAGGAAGCACAATAAGCCTAGAAATCCTTTAACATAAAGCCCCGTGTTTTTCATAAATACTTGCATTTAATAATCCTAAATATTTATGGTTGGAGTGCCCTTCATAGGAGGTTTGCTAGGAAGGTTTATGTTTCCAGCCCAGAAGAGCTTGCAATCATGTCTGGGAAGCCTCTGGTTCTAAGCTGTCTGAAATTGCTCTCATGACAAAAGCGGTCCTTTTCTTTGCCTGTAAATTGCCTCGATACACACTTTCATCTTGACTTTGACATGAGTTCTTTCAGAGTAACTCAGTTGTGGCTGCCAGAGTAGTCACCTTGAGACACACATACACACACACACTCACACACACACATGACCACAACAACATCAACAAAATATGTGTAACACAATCACTGGCACATCACCACCTGGGCGGGGACTGACCAGGTATGAAAAATGGAATACTTATTTCGAAACCCTGGCAGATGGAGCCCCCACTCTGTTGGCCACAGAAAGCAATGAACAATCTTACCACCAACAGTAATCTTTACATTTTATTCTCTCCAGAATTGGAAATGAGGGTCAGCAAAACAGTGATCCAGAGAGCTAACTCTGTTCCCATGGTGAGAGCGTAATGGCTGGGGACCTGTGTTTCCAGAATGGAGGAGTCTGCAGGTGCAGGAGGCTCTGGGATTCAGGGTCTCAGGGAACAAAGAAGAAACACAGTCAGTTTCTCCCCAGACACACTTACTGTGGAATCAGGAGGTAAGATGTCATCCAACTTGAGGGTGTCTTTGGATTATTAGTTTAAACTTTGACCAGCGCCAGCCTCTCAAAGCCCAAACCCCTTAGCCTAGCACCCAGGGCTCTTCCATCCCGGCCCTGGCTGCTCCCCACCCTCCTCTGCTCCGTGGCTCCCCGTTCTTCAAAGAGCACCTCAAAGATGCTGGTTGAGCAGCTTTCCAGCTCCTCATAGTCACCCACTTTGCAGGTTCCCTCTGCCCTTTATGTTTGCAAATGCAAGTCCCAATTACATATTTGCTGCTCTGTCTCCTCGAATCACTCCACGTTCAGCTGTATTTTTCATATTCATCCCTTTCGAGACTCCTCACATGAGCCCAGTGTAGAGTGAGGAGGTTACGATAGGTCTCTTGACTGAACGGAGGCACTGCAGGCTTCTGCTGGGTAGAAATACCAGATCTGAGGAAGAGTGGAAAGGCACTGGACTTACTTTCCTCCAAATTAACAGAAAGGAAAGTTAAATAAATAAGAAGGATGAAAGGAGCAGGAGGAGGAATGGGACGCTATGTGAAGGAGCATTCATTGGCAAAAAGTCAAACAAAACTAAGAATACGTTGTATTCCAGGATCTTCGGGAAAATGCACCAGTCGTCACTAAGCAGCTGCCCATGAGTTATACCTATGAGTTATTACCCACTAGGACATCCAGCAGGATCTCAAATGTCATGTGCCCCAGGCAAGCCTGTTAATTGGCCCTGCCACCCACTCCTTCCCTACAAGCTCATCACCAGTACCAGGTCCCCTCTCCTTTCTTTTCCCTTAAGAAAAGGCCCTATCACCCTCCAGCCACCTGGGCAGGAACTAAGGAGCAGCGAATCCTATAAACGGAGACCTCAGGACCTCTCATCCTTCCAGTCACCTCTTGCCCTGCTAATTGTGACAGCCCCCTGTAGGCACTCAACAAATCCCATCAGCTGACTGGTGGTTTCCTCCAATATAACCAGTGTTTCAGCTCTCTGTACATAAATGGCCTAAATAAAAGTATATGGAGACCTTTGGAAAGTTCCCACCTCTGATTCTCTTGGCAGATACATTTTTATCCTCTTTATCCTATGTGCATTAAAAATGGTAAGTCAGAAAGAGAAAAACAAATACGTATTGACATATATATGTGAGATAGAGAAAAATGGTACAGATGAACCTATTTGCGAAGCAGAAATAGAGACACAGACATAGAGAACAAGCATATGAACACTGAGGGGGGAATGGGGGCGGGATGAACTGGGAGATTAGAACTGACATATAAACACTATTGATATTATGTAAAACAGGTAATTAATAAGAACCTATTATAAACCACAGGGAACTCTACTCAATGCTCTATGGTGACCTAAATGGGAAGGAAACCCAAATAAGAGGCAATAGGTGAATATATATTGCTGATTCACTTTTCTGTGCGATAGAAACTAACGCAACATTGTAAAGCAATTATATTCCCATAAGAAAAAAAAAAAATCTAAGGTATCTAATTCAAGGTCATAGGGTTGCTAACTTGAAATTTACCTAGTGTATCTTTTTAACCCCATGGACTGCAGCACTCCAGTCTTCCGTGTCCTTCACTATCTCTCACAGTTTGCTCAAACTCATGTCCATTGAGTTGGTGATGCCGTCCAACTATCTCATCCTCGGTCATGCCCTACTCCTCCTGCCTCCAATCTTTCCCGGCATCTGGGTCCTTTCCAGTGAATCAGCTGTTCACATCAGGTGGCCAGAATATTGGAGCTTCAGCTTCAGCATCAGTCCTTCCAATGAGTATTCAGATTTGATTTCTTTTAGGATTAACTTGTTTGATCTCCTTGCAGTCCAAGGGACACTCAAGAGTTGTCTCCAGCAACACAGTTTGAAAGCATCAGTTCTTCAACACTCAGCCTTGTTCATGGTCCAACTTTCACATCCATACATCACTACTGGAAAAATCATAGCTTTGACTATATGGACCTTTGTTGGCAAAGTGATTTCTCAGTTTTTTAATATGCTGTATAGGTTTGTCATAGCTTTTCTTCCAGGGAGCAAGCACCTTTTAATTTCGTGACTGCTTCACTTTACCAGGCCTCACAGTGACAGAAGGACAACATCCCTCTCGGAGTCTCTTTAAAATGCTCCCAACTGACAATCCAGCTATTCTCTCAGACTTGCTTCTGGTTTGTACTAATTAACACATTTCTGTGCCTTTAATAAAGGACTAAAGTTGTGAGATCCTGCATTTATTGAAACAGGGCTTCATGTGTGGTACCGTCCCTCTCTTTCTGAAATCTTCCCAACTGCTTTGCAAAAATCATAGCCAAGCCCAGGCACTCCACTCACCAGGAAGGTGAAGACGGAGTGAGTGATCTTCTGTGATTTTGATTCACAGGCTCCTCGGGCTCAACCTCTGGGTTTAAAATGAAAGTGAAAGTTTCTCAGTTGTGTCCAACTCTTTGCGACCCCATGGACTATACAGTCCATGGAATTCTCCAGGCCAGAATACTGGAGTGGGTAGCCTTTCCCTTCCCCAAGGGATCTTCCCAACCCAGGGATCAAACCCAGATCTCCCACATTGCAGGCAGATTCTTTACCAGCTGAGCCAACAGGGAAGACCAAGAATACTGGAGTGGGTAGGCTAATCCTTCTCCAGTGGATCTTCCCGACCCAGGAATCAAACCAGAGTCTCCTGCATTGCAGGCAGATCCTTTATCAACTGAGCTAACAGGGAATCCCCCTGGATTAAGCACCAGTGAACTCCTGTGACATGAATTCAGCCCCTTCCTGCCCCGAAACTATATCCCCTTTACTCTTAAAATGGAGAGAACAGCAGTGTGTATTTTAGACCACAGATGCGAGGATTCTGTGAAATCTTGTATTCACAGCACCTACCACAGGTCTTGGGGCATCACAGCACCTCGGGGTTGATTTCCTCCTCCATCCTGTCTCAGCTGATTAGGAAAACAAGGTTTCACATGATCCAGGGGCCTACCTGCTGCCCGCAACTTACACAGAATTATCATATCTTCCCATACATAAATATACATAAGATAAGTGATGTAACATTATTAGCATAATGAATATTCTAATTATGGCTCTAACATTAAAGCTGGCACCAAACATTAATCCCTGGGGAATACCAATTGCCAAGGACGTAGTTACCAACCCTTTCGGAGTGTGCTCTGAGGATTGAACTTGTGAAATCAAGGAGCCATCACGCTTTCCAAAACACAGGAGGAAATCTGCTACAATAGAATACCAGCAACATACACACGACCCCTTTCCTAACACAGCATGGCCATACCATTTCTCTTCTCGTAGCATATTACTGTGGGCACAGAAGAAATGAGTGCTAGGAATTTAATCTGGACCATGGATGGAGGATTTACATGGGCTGGAGGCTGGCTTATGCATTTCCCCACGTTTCTCAAATAGTTCAATGAGGGTGTTTAGTACCGCACTCCCATTCTGTGCTTGGGGGTCTGAGGTGCAGCAAAGTTAAGTCATGGTTAGTTCATGCTCAGCCACTAAGTCATGCCTGACTCTTGTGACTCCATGGACTGTAGCCTGCCAGGCTCCTCTGTCCATGGGATTCTCCAGGTAAGAATACTGGAGCGGGTTGCCATTTCCTTCTCTAGGGGATCCTCCCAACCCAGGGATTGAACCCGAGTCTCCTAAACTGGAAAGCGGATTCTTTACCACTAAGCCATCAGTTCAGTCCAGTTCAGTTCAGTTCAGTTCAGTCACTCAGACATGTCTGACTCTTTTTGACCCCATGGACTGCAGCACGCCAGGTTTCTCTGTCCAAAGCCAGTTCTCAGAGTTTACTCAAACTCATTTCCATTGAGTCAGTGATGCCATCCAATCATCTCATCCTCTGTCACCGCCCTTCTCCTCTTGCCCTCAATCTCTCCCAGCATCAGGATCTTTTCCAATGAGCCAGTTCTTCACATCAGGTGGCCAAAGTATTGGAGTTTCAGCTTCAGCATCAGTCCTTCCAATGAGTATTCAGGACTGATTTCCTTTAGGACTGATTTCTACACAGAAGAGCCATCAGGGAAGCCTTTAAACTATAACCAAAACAAGAGCTGCCACTTCTGAGTGTTTCCTCTGGGCTACATTTCCAGAGCCATTTGCACAAGTTATCATCACTGTTACTATGCCGGCATGCACAACAGCACCAGTACTCAGCAAATGTCCTACAAGAGAACAGCGGTGGAGCCGGAACCTCCTCCCAGGTCATTGCTCCCTCAGGGCAGACAGAAATGCCCAGAAACACTGCCCCATCGTCCAGGCTCCCACACATCCCTGTCAGGAAGCTGTGATTCAAAACCCCATTTGAGCAAACTCCGAGAGATAGCTAGTGGAGGACAGAGGAACCTGGTGTTCTCCAGTCCATGGGGTCGCAAAGAGTCGGACATGACTTAGCAACTGAAAAACAACAACCATCAACTACCACACATCAGCAACTTACACACCATATTTCTAGAGTTCAGCAGTTAATCTGACACAATTTCTTATGGTTTCTTTAAAAAGAAAGGAAATACAGGAATAGCTGGCTGCAAAAATGAACCCACGAGTGCCCATTAAAGGATGTCTGTTAAGCCAGAGCAAAGTCTTTTCTGAAGGTTAAGAGGTCTGTCTTCAGCACACCCTGCCTCCAGAATTTGGTCAGTAACTCAGATGGGCATAAATACGGCCACAGTTTGTGCTTACAGGCATAAGAATGGGCGAGAGAACGTGCAACGCACCAGGAAGCTGGGCTGGATGGAAAACAGCCTTGACCTTGACTCCAGCTCTGCCGAGGACGTCCCCACCTGCACCGCCCTGTTTAAGTCCATGAGATAAAAAATGGAGGGTACAGTGTAAGAGCCAGACCGGAGCCCTGCAGGCAGGTGAGAGAGATCAGGGTGAGGGGAGTCACTCTGCCTCTGGAGGAAAGTCCCAGAAGTCAGTTCCCTGCAAATGTAGGCTGCCAGGAGCAGAGTTTCTCCTGCCCATCCGTCCAGGAGACAGCAGACCTCAGACAGTCTCTGATCCAGATGTGGCCCTGAGCTAGGAACAGTAGCTGGGAGATCCGCTCAGAAGATTCAAAGATCAGGGCCTCCCTAGTGACTTTCTGCCTTTGTTCTCTGAGGATCCAAGGCAAGAAGCAGGCAAGACCGAGGACACAGGACGGAGGCAGCGGCCAGCTCCCGGGGCCACAGGTATCCCCTAGGGTAAGGGGTCAGTGACAGTGGTAGATAGATGGATGGGGTTTCGGTTGAACCATGCTGGCATAAGTGTGGGAAATGAACGGGAAGTAAGCAGAATTGAAGGCAGAGAGCTGATTAGGTAATTTGAATAAGAAATCCAAACAAGAAGCAAGTCAAGAGGTCTGAAATACACGAAATGGATTAGACATGGTGGCTGATTGGTTAGAGCACCAACCAATAGGGGAGGACAAAAAGGACAAGTCCCAGGTATTGACTTGGGAGACGGACTGATAATAAAAATTTGCTTCTGCTCAACCTGAAAAGCTGAGAGATAATTGCAGGAGTCTCCTTGTAAGACACTGTTTTATGTATCTGATGATAACCTGAGGTAGGGGGTATCCGAGGGCTTCCCTGGTGGCTCAGCAGTAAAGCATTCACCGGCACTGCAGGAGCCACAGAAGACGTGGGTTCAGTCCCTGAGTTGGGAAGATCCCCTGGAGAAGGGAATGGCAACCCACTCCAGTACTCTATGACCATGGACAAAGGAGCCAGTCACAAAGCGTCAGACATGACTGAAGCAACTCAGCACTCACGTGCACAGGGGATAGTCACACTTTGAGACATCTCTCTTTTAATTTCTGTATGTCACATAGTATGTTCACTCAAAATACTTTCAGAAGAAAAAAAAAAAGTGTAGTCAGGAAGTGGAGAAGAGTGGTGTCTATGTGATCATAACCCCAAATAGGACAGCTGTGCAAGTTCACTAGGAGTAAGACCAGCTGCCTGCGGAGGGCTGGATCTCGACCACCTCAGATGGAGAACAGCCAGCCTGCAGGACCAGGCAGGGCCACGCTGCCTGCAAAACCCTACTTATGACCTGAGCCCCAGATATCAAGAGTCAGATCTTCCAGATGTCCATTGACAGGTGTATGGATAAAGAAACTGTGGTACAGATATATAGTGGAATATTACTCAGCCATAAAAAGGAACAAATCTGATTCAGTTGAACTGAAATGGATGAACCTAGAGCCTGCTATACAGAGTGAAGAAAGTCAGAAAGAGAAAAACAAATATTGTATATTAACGTGTATGTGTGAAATCTAGAAAAATGGTACAGGTGAACCTATTTGCAGGGCAGCAGTGGAGATGCAGACGTAGAGAAGATACGTGTGGACACAGTGTGGGAGGGAGAGGGTGAGATGAATTTAGAGAATAGCATGGAAACATATACGTTACCATGCATAAAATAGATAGCCAGCGGGAACTTGCTATATGACACAGGGAGCTCAAACCAGTGCTCTCTGACAACCTAGAGGGGTGGGATGGAGTGGGAGGTGGAAGGGAGGCTCAAGAGGGAGGGGACGCATGTATGTTTATGTCTGATTCATGTTAATGTGTGGCAGAAACCAACACACTATTGTAAAGCAACTATCCTCCAATTAAAAAAAATTCAGTTCAGTTCAGTCGGTCAGTCGTGTCCCACTCTTTGTGGCCTCATAGACTGCAGCACACAAGGCCTCCCTGCCCATCACCAACTCTGAGAGTTTACTCAAACACATGTCCATTGAGTCAGTGATGCCATCCAACCATCTCATCCTCTGTCACCCCCTTCTCCTCCCACCTTCAATCCTTCCCAGCATCAAGGTCTTTTCAAATGAGTCAGTTCTTCACATCAGGTGGCCAAAGTACTGGAGTTTCAGCTTCAGCATCAGTCCTTCCAATGAACACCTAGGACTGATCTCCTTTAGGATGGACTGGTTGGATCTCCTTTCAGTCCAAGGGACTCTCAAGAGTCTTCTCCAACACCACAGTGCAAAAGCATCAATTCTTTGGTGCTCAGCTTTCTTTATAGTCCAACTCTCACATCCATACATAACTACTGGAAAAACCATACCTTTGACTAAACGGGCATTTGTTGGCAAAGTAATGTCTCTGCCTTTTAATATGCTGTCTAGGTTGGTCATAATTTTTCTTCCAAGGTGTAAGCGTCTTTTAAAAGAACTTAAGTTAATTTTTTAAAAGTCAGATCCTAATGGTGAGGGTCAGGGGCTATGGTTGACACACTGTGCTCCAGGAGCCAGAGAACCCCTCAGGCAGGGGCCTATGAGCCATTCAAGCAGCACATGTTTCTGGAGTCTCCATTAAGCTTCATCTTCCCAAACTCAGAGCCTGGATTCTAACACTGAAAGGGCAAGCCCATCCCAACCACAGAGGTGGGGACATGGACCAAGCTTTCTCTCCCCTTCAGAACTTAAACATCCTCACTTGTCCCTGCCAAAGGCCCACTCCTGGCTTCAGGTATCCAAGGACAAGAAATGTCCAGTAGCTTCAGCCTTAAGTGGACACTGCACATAGTCACAAAAAAGAAAAAAGGGCTGTGGTCTGTTGTAAGCGGACCAGACTGGGCACCTGGGGAGTCACATGGGTCAGTGCTTCTCAGAGCCCGTGCTTGGGGCTCCTTTGGGGCCACAGGTGAGAGGGTTTCATACTCACAGAAGCCAGAGGCACTTTCCTCTCTAGGCTGTGTCCTTAGCTCTCCTCAAGTGTATCATCAATCCTCCATGGATTCCCTCAGTCTCTCATTTACTTAGGTATCATAATTGATCTAATGCACTTTGCTGACAGGTAGCATTTCTGATTCACGCCAGCTCCAGGAGCAAGCAAGGTGTCCAGGCTCAGACACGGCACCTTGCTTGGTTCAGAGGCAATCAGAGAAGATCAGAATTAAGCCTGGACATTTGCTGGAGTCTGATCTGAAAAGAGTCCAACTTTAAGCCAGATCCATAGGGATATAAGTACGGAGGTGGGTGGTGCTGGCCGGAAGTGAAGGCTCAGACGAAACTAGAGCCAGAACACAGAGCATAGGGTCCCCCAGTGACATCTGGCCACACCAGGCTCTCCAGGCCTGAACTCCTAGCTCATTTCCACTAGTTGAGCTCATAAAGCCCTTCCCCGTCCTTTCTCTTACTCCAAGCCTGCTTTGATTAGGTGTCCTGTTACTGCCCGGGAAGAATCCTGACTAACAGGTCACCTTCAAGGCTCAGTTCACTGCCCCTGTCTCCTCAAGGGGCTTCCCAGGTGGCGCTAGAGGTAAAGAATCTGCAGGCCAATGCAGGAGACACAAGAGACTCAGGTTCAATCCCCGGGTGGGGAAGGTTCCCTGGAGTAGAAAATGGCAACCCACTCCAGTTTTCTTACCTGGAAAATCCCATGGACAGAGGAGCCTGGCAGGTAACAGTCTGTAGGGTAGCAAAGAATTGCACACAGCTGAGCAACTGAGCATCCATCTCCACAAATCCTGTCACCTGGACAAGGTGATGAGAACTCACCAGCATCACTTGTGTGGGGAAGTGCAGACGCTGCTTTGCATTTTTCTCTAACCTCTCCTGGAATACATCCCAAGCGCCCCAACCAGACAAGTGTCTGATTCCACGTTCCCCTGTGGCTCCCACAGCCTGACTTGGTGCCGAGTATTAAAGGCTCAGTAAGTAGATCCTTCTGTGTTTCCAGCTTCACCTTAGATGCTCTGCCTTCTTTTCCAATAGAATCTTTCTGCCAAACAACCCCTATTCATCCCTGCCTTTGAAAGGCAATATTCCTCAAAACTCCCCTCTTTCTTTCACTGTATATTTTCTTGAGCACTTCCTATGTGCTGGGCATCAGCGTTGTGTTCAGGTGGCCCCGACAGCAGTGTGACAGGGCTCTTGCCTGGCTGGAGAGGGGGACAGTCCAGGTAACAGACACGTGCTATGCATGTTAGAAAGATCAAAGCAATGATGAAAGTAGGCGCCTCGAAAGGGAAGCCCCAACTCTGCAACTTTGGACCACCTGCCCCTTGGCTTCCCATGCAGAGCTCAAGGGTAAAGATGTGTGTACAGACAGGGATGTGTCAGAATTGTTTGTGTCAGGGAACAGATACTGAAATCCATCCTCCTGGCCTCCAAGGAAGCACTGCAATGTGAAATGTCTAAACGTACAAGAAAAGGGAAATATGCCCATCACATCATAAATAAATAAATTAGTTTGAGAAATGTCCATAGAACTGTCAGCTTGCTGTTAGAGGCCACAACTCATAGTTTCAACTCACACTTTCATTAGAAAGCTTATAAATGCAGGGGAAAATGGCAGCATTATATCTTCTGAAGAATACAGCTGTGACCCCAAAAGTTTATCATCTCAGCTTCCCAGTTAACCAAGTTAAAGCAATCAGTCTTGAGAGGCTCTCTGCCCTTCTGGAAATCCTAGAGCGAAGTCACTCAACACATACTTCAGGAACACCTGTACATGCCAATTTATCTTCTTGGTGATAACGATACAAGGGTGTTTGTTGCCAGAACTCTGATCTGGTGGCAGATCAAATCAGAAAGCATTTATTGCTCACTTGCTAAGAACTGTGATGGAATTTATCATTTATGTAGAAAGCTTCTGTGCCAACAGTATAGTTCTAATATACTTACATCCTGCATCGTTTTGTTGTGTGTTTACACCGTTTGCCTACTAAACATACATAGGACTAGGCTTCTTCTTAAGGGGTCCCCCCATCCACCATCAGGCCAGATGGCAGAGGCTGGACTGACAAGCAGCCCGACTCCCAGGGTGGACAGAGTGCTCAGGCCTGGGCTATCGGACCATTCTGTCACTCTGGCACAGCGAGTGGATTGAGGGGCAACGTGACCCAGTGCAGGTCAATTAGAACAGGAACGTCAGCCTCTAGCATGCTGGAGGAGACTGGGACACAAATTTCTTTTCTCTGGTTTATCAGATCTGGGGATGGAAGGCTGAAGTCACCTGGATCCACTGTGTGGAGAACATGCAACAAAGCATGAAGCCACAGGCTGGGAGAGGCAAGGTCCCACAGGTTTCATTATCCATTTCTCCAGTTCCAATCATGTGAGCCAAATGGTCCAACCCTAAACTTTTCAATTGCATGACTCAGTACATTTCCTTCTCTGGCTTAAGCTACAGAAGAGAAGTTCTGCCTTGCAATCAAAGCATCTGCAGACTTCTCTGGAGGCACAGTGGATAAGAATCCACCTGCCAATGCAGGGGACACAGGTTCGATCCCTGGTCTGGGAAGATCCCACATGCCACTGAGCAGCTAAGCCCATGAGCCACAATGACTGAAGCCTGCGCACCCTAGAGGCTGTGCTCCTTAGCAAGAGAAATCACTGCAATGAGAAGTCCAAGCACTGCAAGGAAGAGTAGCCTCTGCTCACTGCAACTAGAGAAAGCCCAAGCATAGCAACAAAGACCCAGCAGAGCCAAAAATTAATTAATACATATTTTTTAAAACATCTACATTAACAATGTGTTCAACTTGCTTGATTCTGGGATCACTGGTTAGGGCAAGAGCCCTGTATCTTCTTCTGTATCCTCCGCTGGACACAGCACGGTGCTCCCTGGAGGACCTGCTAGGTCCATGTTCATGGAGAGGATGGATAGCACAGGTCATGACACTGAGGAGTCACTCACATGCTATTCACCAGGCAGGATCCACGCCTCTGCTCCAGGTGCTCCAGTAGAGGTGTCAGCGATGGGGCCAGGGGAGTCCTGATTGGAGCTGCTCCTCAACCTGGTGAGTTCTCCCCAGCATGGGTGGGCTCTGGGGAGCTAAGCTTGGATAAGACTCATAAGAGAAGGATTAAAGCAGATGGCAATTTACTAATAACCATAATAGCTGCCAGTCATTGAGCAGTTACCATGAGACAGAAACTCAGCTACACATTGTCACATCTTATAGCTCATCCATATTATGAGCTCGTGCTAAGTCATTTCAGTCGTGTCTGACTCTGAAATCTTATGGACCTTAGCCCGCCAGGCTCCTCTGTCCATGGGTTGCTCCAGGCAAAAATACTGGAGTAGGTTGCCATGCCTTCCTCCAGGGGATCGTCCTCACCCAGGAACTGAACCCGTGTCTCTTATGTCTCTTGCACTGGAAAGCAGATTCTTTACCACAGGCTCTACCTTGGAAGCCCATTATGACCCCAGGAAAGAAAAACAAAACAAAACAAAACAAAACTCCTCCATCCATCTCCACTTTCAGGGAGGGTCGTGACAGGCAAGGACAGCTCCCCAACCAGACGCTGCCATCTGCTTATGCAGCCTGAGATTTAGGACCCAGCACTTGCAAGTGCTCTTCCGAGGCCCTGAACAGTCTCCTCCCGAACTGGGGATGAGGCAGCCTCTCCAGCCCCTCTCTAGAAGCAGGCAGGTCTCCCTCTATGAGCTAGAGAGGGTTGTGGGGGTGGACAGAGGCTTCAGGCTGCAGCCCTGTGGCCACACTAGCCAGCTCACTACAGCAAGCTGGCCCCAAGTGTGCATCCAGGCCTCGGGTCTGACTGTCGATCAGGAAGGATCTGAAGAGCAGCTGTCTGTCCTGCTGGCCTTGCTCTGTGCTAGGGGCTATCCCAGCGCACTCTTCAGGGCCAGCTGACCACAAACAATGCTTGAGCCTGGGGATGGGGGTGCAGGAACCTGACTGCACTGGACAGCTGGTAAGATGTGTGTGTGTGTGTGTGTGTGTGTGTGTGTGTTAGTCATTCAGTCGTGTCCAACTCTTTGCAACCCCATGGACTGTATCCTGCCAGTTTCCTCTGTCCATGGAGTTCTCTAGGCAAGAATACTTGAGTGGGTTGCCATTTCCTTCTCCAGCTGGTAAGATAGTCTGGTGCTGGTCCAGGCCTGGAGAGGCGAGCTGCAACTCTCCCAGGCCAGCCCCAGAAGCAGTGCAAGAGAGACGTCAACACCAACTCGGAGTCTCCCAGTGGAAAGAGCCATCCCTAAGCTGCCAACGATCCGAGACAAGTGTCCCTCGGCCACGCCAGGAGGAAGATTGCACTCCTTTTCTACTCGCTCAGTGGAAAACAATTTTATAAATTGTTTGTCCTATGAAGAGGCAATCAAGGGATACACAGCCGAACACTTGAGGGGAGAAAAGGTGTCACAGAGGTGGGTCAGGCAGCTGACTAATAACAGTAGGCTATTCTGGATCTTGTCTTGACTGTGATCATCAGGATAAAAAGTATGGCCCGGGGAGTGAAAGCCAAGATGGAGATGTCCCTGGTTGTCCAGTGGTTAAGACACAGCACTCCCACTGGAGGGGACACAGGTTCGATCCTGGTTAGGGAACTAAGATCCTGCATGCTGTGTAGTATGGCCAAAGAAATGAAAAATAAAATAGATGGCCCGGCAGTTGTTAAAACACCGTTTAAATAAAAAGCCAAGATAAACCTCATCCCGTCCTCGCTGGGGGTAAGCTGTCTGTGCATAAGAGCCAAGACCGACCAGCCTGTTTTTCTGCCTACTCTCTCCCCTAAACCCGCTTTTACCTAGCTCAGGTAAACACATCCCTGCGCTTGTACTTTCCACACCCAGCTCTCCACTGCCAAGCCTGATGATGGTTAAACAGTGACACTATGAAAGTTGGTTAACGATTTAAAAGACTCTAAATATGAGTTAATAGAGAATCACCAGATAATTGCATTCACAGTAGTACTGCAGTTTTGAAATACAAGAAGTGAATATTTATTTTTAATCAGAAAGTCTGTTCTTAAAAAAAAAAATGCAGCATTGAATAACTGCAAGCACTCCCCAGGGATTTCAAACTCAGTAACATATGACCTCTCTTTCTCTTTTCTTTCCCTTGCTAAAGAAATATAGTAATTATGTTGCCGCTAAATACAAACTATTCAGTATATAGTCTGGCCTCTGAAATTCAATCCGGAGTCACTAAAAGTCACCTGCTCCCCTCTGGAAGGTCTGTTATGTTTCTACCTCCATAATGAGCAGACGTGTAAATGGAAAAGAAAAAATGTGATAAGGTCACAGTTACGCAGAGTTCCTCCTCCAGGTTCTGTACTTAAGTAAATTATGGAAACGACTTTTCATCCCAGGGTTGAGATTAATGCAATAAACCCCAATCAAATATGATGTGGAGAAATCAGACATGCTGATGTTAGACAAATAAACTAAGCAAACTTTCCCTTACCAAAGAACAAAGGGGTGAAATGGCATTGAAGGAAGATTATATAACTTCTCTGTGAAACATGAATAAGATACACCCAAGCCATTCCTCCCCAAAGGCCACGAGTTCACTTTCACATGTGATGATATTCACGTTGAAACATTAAAAATGCTGTTGACACTTAGCATCCTCTGTAGTTTATATAATTATATTAAACTGTTGTACTTTCTAATCAGGCTATTTTTAATTTTGATGCAATAATGATGACAATCTACCCAAGGATCCTAACTTCATGAACTATACATAGAGAATATTCCTGAAAATTGTATCCTTAGAAGATGACATATTTAGCACCACCTGATAGTACAAAAGAGAGATGAGAAAGGGCCTTAATATTTGAATCATGCAGAAGGAAAGTGTGATTTTTGTATATAAATGTATATATTTTACAACAGACAGCATTTTGAGAATTTCAGCATGTGGCATCAATTTTCTTTGATATAGAAACATTTTAAGAGATTTTCATGCAAAATCTACATAAATTGTATTTATATAGAATATAAACTTTGACTCTATGAGCAAGACAATTCATAAATCACATCACTATTTCTTCATATCAAAACATTTTATTTGATAATCTGTTAAATTTGTAAGCTCTATAAAATTACGTTTTTAACAAAATCTTGAATTGCTAGGAAGTATCTGCCAAGAGAGAATTTCAAAATATTACACATGTTGCAGTAGAAAATGCTTTCCAAAATTTGAATTTCTCTGTATGTAAAACACAAATATTTTTAAAACACGATGGAGACCTCCAGTTTTAATACAGAAGAGTAAAGAAGATATTTCAACCTCCTTGCAAAATGAACTTGCGAGTTTAAAAAAAAAAAAACCCAGAGGCATAAGCAACCCCAAACCATGTTGCATAAGGAATGGAGATGAAATGCAGAGGTGGTCAAACAGGAGAGAGGACCTTGTGGCTTCAGACTGTGGACAAGGCTGAGAAGGTGAAGGGCCCAAAGAAACTGGCAGGTCTAAGGGTCAAACTGAGCTTTTTTCTTGGGGGCGGGCAGAGGTGGGAAGTGGGACATTCCCATGAACGGAGTTTGGTATGAAACTCAAAAGGAAACCAGGATGTGGTGGGCCAGCTGGGAAACCAGTCAGGCCCACCATAGCTGCAGGAAGCAGTCTGTCCGTGAGGCAGGAAGCAGAAGAGAAACTTAGCATTCAGAGTTACCTCTGAATATGTCAGGTGATTTTGAAAGTGAAGTCTGAAAAGAGGGCTCTTAGACCCAAAGCCCTTTGTCTCTGAAGAACTCTTGCTAAGGGTCCATGGTCCCACTCCCCACTGTGAAATTTTGAAATTAGCTGGACCAGAAAGAATTCACTTGTTTCAAATATAAGTAATGACCAAAAAGGATCCAGCATCCAGATCAACATTTTCAAATACTGCATAAAAAGAAAGCAAATATCCAATAAAATAAAGAAAATGCTGACCAGGAAACTGTTACTAAGAAGCTTACATTGTGATCTATAGCATATCAACTTGCGTGTTAAAAAACTGAAAAACAATCACCTTGACAAAGCATGATCTCAAAGCAGATACAAGAGTTCAGGAAACCCACGGTTTTCTAACAACAGGAGATAAAACAAGTTAGTAGAGGTCAGAAAAGCTGTGGGAGACAGAAATGAAGCCATCACAGAGATGAAGCCCACGTTGACAGCAGCTCTGAAAAGTAAAGAAACAACTGAAAATCTTGCAAAAGACACGACAATCAAGAGGCTGAGGAGTAAAATCAAAATAAAATTAAAATAACCAAAGAATTAGGACAGGTTAGGAAGAAAACGAAAGACAAGTAAGACTAATCAAGAAACCCAACATATGGCCAATTGGTGTCCCCAGGACTGAACAAGGTTAATACATATTTTTAAATGATACATTACCAAAAAAAAAAAAAAAAACTTCTGGAAATAAAAGGTTCTAACATGCAGACTCAAAAGACATCCAAGGAAAAATTTACAGAGTTAGGAGATACATTGAAGAAAGAGAGGAATAAATATATTCTATAAAGTAATATAAAGGACACAGGCATAAAAATGTACACCTTGGAAATTATTGAAAGAAATATGTTTATGCATACCAAGATAATTAGGCCACCAAAAACACCAACAAGTAATTTCCAAAAGTAGAAATAATGAAACTAAAAGCCCTGACCACAACGAACAAGCTAAAAATTAACAATGAAACTAAAATACACACACAAACAAATCCTTACCATCTGGAAAGTTCAACACTTTCCATTCATAGTCAAAGAAAAATCAAAGCTGGAATCGTGTTACAACTAGAAAACAGCCATAATTTTGAAAGCTATACAGTAGAACCTATGGTTTACATTTTCAGCAGGGCTCAAAAAATGCACAGAATTTTTCATATATGTTAATACACAGAAAAAAAAAAGATAAATAAATCATCCAATGAAAGGTGAAAAAACATGGATAAAATCAAGAATAAAAAAGAGAAGGAATTAGTAAACATAAAATGTGGAATAGTTAAAAAACTGAAAAATAATAGTAATGATAAATCCAAGAGCTCAAATAAGTAAATAAGTAAGTTAACAGTTAATCTGCTAAATTTTAACAAATAAGAAAACACAAACACTATATAAATGTTTTATATATATATCGTGAGGTCGTGAAGTTGCGCAGTCGTGTCCAACTCTCTGTGACCCCATGGACTGTAGCCCACCAGCCTCCTCCATCCATGGAATTTTCTAGGCAAGAGTACTGGAGTGGGTTGCCATTGTATCTATATACAAGTCGTGTCCGACTTTGTGTGACCCCATAGACAGCAGCCCACCAGGCTCCCCTGTCCCTGGGATTCTCCAGACAAGAACACTGGAGTGGGTTGCCATTTCCTTCTCCAATGCATGAAAGTAAAAAATGAAAGTGAAGTCGCTCAGTTCTGTCCAACTCTTAGCGACCCCATGGACTGCAGCCTACCAGGCTCCTCCATCCACAGGATTTTCCAAGCAACAATACTGGAGTGGATATAAATATATACGTATATATATATATGCATGATTTTAGGAATCATGCAAGATCACTTCTCTATGTGGCTTTAATGATGAATTTGAGTTGAAATATTTTCTGGAATATATAAATCACTAAAATTCACAACAAAGAAATTAAGAATTCAGAGTAGATCAATTACTCAGGAGGAAATGGAAAAAATTATTTAAGTGCTAACATCCCCCAAAAGCAGTGATCTTAGATGATTTGATAATAGATACCTACCAATACTTGGCTGTTGTTGTTTAGTCGCCCAGTCATGTCCAACTCTTTTGACTGCATGGACTGTAGCCCACCAGGTTACTCTGTCCATGGGATTTCCCAGGCAAGAATCCTGGAGTGGGTTGCATTTCCTTCTCCAGGGGATCTTCCTGACATAGGGATCGAACTCGTGTCTCCTGCTTGGTAGGCAGATTCTTAACCACTGAGCCAACCAGGAACCCCCATCAAACCCTTAAGAAACAGATTAACTCTAGTTCTTTCAAACTATTCTAGATCATGGGAAAAACAATGGAGGCTGGTAATGCTTTTTTTTTTCCTCCTTCAGGCTAGCAAAACACTGAGAACAATAAGAACAAACAGAACATGAGAAAGAGTTCTAAAAAGCAATTCAAAACATTCAAAGAAAAATATGCAACAACCAAGTAACATCAATCTCAAAATGCAAGAAGAGTTAAAATTCATCACTGATTTTTACAACTATCATATGAATATATGAAAAGAAAACAAATCAAATGATCATCTCCATGTATTATAAAGAAGCATTTTATATATGTTAACATCTCTTTTTAATAAATATTCTTAAATATAGCGAAGGGCTTCCCAGTGGCTCAGTGGTAAGGAATCCAATGCCAAGCAGGAGACTTGGGTTTGATCCCTGGGTTGGGAAGATCCTCTGGAGTAGGAAATGGCAACTTGCCCCAGTATTCTTGCCTGGAAAATTCCATGGACAGAGGAGGCTGCTGGGCTACAGTCCGTGTGGTCACAAAAGAGTCAGACACTACTTAGCAACTAAAAACAAATATAGGAAAAGGTGGATGATTTCTCAGTATGATATAAAGATATAACAACTATTGAAATAATGTTATTAAGTACATGTATTTGTGTATTTAGTTTGTGTGTGTGTGTGTTAATCCAAGTTAGTAATATGTTTAATGACGGAAACTAGTAGCTTCCAATTCAGTCAAGAAAAAGAAAAGAATGTCCATGACTCCAACTGTCAACCTTTTTCTGGCAGTGGTACTCCATCCAATCTGATGAAAGAAATATAAATGAAGTATAAAAACAAAACGGAGGAATTCAAATCTCACGACCTTTAAGCTGGAAAATAAAAAGGAATCATTGCAAAGTTATCACAAACAATAATTTTGTAAGATACAAATTTTATGTAGAGACATCATTGCTTTTATAAGTGATGACTAGCTTGATGAGATTTCTATATAGTACTTTGGGCCAAATTCATATTGAACTTCAGCTTACAGTCTTAAGTAAAAATAGCAAAGTCTACAGTCTTGAATAAAAATAGCAAAGTCCTGAACTACTTACCCATAGTAAGTTACCATTTCTGTCTCACTCCCTCCCAAATATAAACTACATAGACACATAGGCTAATATACACATAGACAATCTCTAGAAGGTTACACAAGACCTACTGCAATCATGTCTGAGGGAGGGGATTTGACGACTGGGAATCGGGAATGAAAGAGAAACTCCTTTTCACCATATTCGATTCGTAGTTTCGTATGTTGTATCATGGGCATATAACTATCCACAATATAAATAAAATCTATTTTAATCAATATGAAAAGAATGTCTTCTTACTGGCAGTGCATCTCATTTCATGGTTAGTTCTTAAGAATTCTTATCTTTGCAGCCTTAAAAAAGCTCATAAAAATTCTGTCTCAAAACTCACATCTCATAACTGTTGAGAAAAAAAACAATAACTGTTCTTCTCTTTCTAACAACATTTAGAGTTGTTTTAAACAGAAACACAGAGTGCCGTCTATTTTGGTGTTCTTTTTGACCACAAAGCACTTTAGCATCATAATTGTGTGATGGTCTTATCCATTTTGGAGCATTTTGCCTTGTTTGGGAAAGGAGATTGGTAGTCTGCACATCACCCAGCAGTCAGGCTGCCAGGACTCAAAGCCCAGTGGGAGACTCTGAGCAAGTCTATAACCTTCTCCTGCCTCAGATTCCCTGCCTGTAAAATGAAGAAATCTGTTGTAAGAATTACATGAGTTCATTCTTGGGCTTCCCTGGTTGCTCAGACAGTAAAGAATCTGCTTGCTATGTAGGACACCCAGGTCCGACCCCTGGGTTGGGAAGATCTGGAGAAGGGAATGGCTACCCACTCCGGTACTCTTGCCTGGAGAATCCCATGGGCAGAGGAACCTGGCGGGCTACAGTCCATGGGGTCACAAAGAGTCGGACACGACTGAGCAGCTAACACTTTCATTCTTGTAGAACACTAACAGTGACTAGCCCACTAATAATCACTAGCGGGCTACAAGTGATCAACGGTTATTTTGCAGATCTGGGGACTCAGTTCAGTTGCTTTGAGAAGCGAGTGCCTTCTTAGGCTGTGGGCGGAGGATGCGTTAGCCCAGGTGTGTCCGTGATGCTGGACTTTCTGGGCTCTGAGTCCCTATTTGTGGGAAGGTAAAAAACCAGAAACCTGTGCTCTCCTTCTGAGCTTGGCACACAGGGAACCCACAGCTTACAAACTCCTCTTATTTTTAAAATTCTCACTCGCAAAAATAAAAACCACTGCTTTCTTTCATTGGGCCCAGGAAGGAGTAGATCACTTAGCAAAAGCATTCATCACCTTGGAAGAACCACTCCAATTTATACAGAGATAATGTGGCTACTACAAGCAGAGTAAACTGTCTTAGCAACTAAAAATCTCATCCTTATCTCCAAGATAGCCATTGAATTACCAGCTACAGTGATATTTTATTCTGCTACTACTCATTGCTCACTGTTAAAAGAAGATGTGGGCTTCCCAGATGGCACAGTGGTAAAGAATCCACCTGCCTATGCCGGAGACTTGGGTTCGAACCTGGGGTCAGGAAGATCCCCTAGAGAAGGAAATGGTTACCCACTCCAGTATTCTTGCCTGGAGAATTCCACGGACAGAGAAGCCTAGCAGGTTACACTCCATGGGATCACAAAGAGTCGGACATGACTGAGCAATTATGCATTCATGCACAAAAGAAGACATGCTGCTGCTGCTGAGTCGCTTCAGGCGTGTCCGACTCTGGGCGACCCCATAGATGGCAGCCCACCAGGCTCCCCCGTCCCTGGGATTCTCCAGGCAAGAACACTGGAGTGGGTTGCCATTTCCTTCTCCAATGCATGAAAGTGAAGTCGCTCAGTCGAGTCTGACTCTTCGAGACCCCCTGGACTGCAGCCTAACAGGCTCCTCCATCCACGGGATTTTCCAGGCAAGAGTACTGGAGTGGGGTGCCATTGCCTTCTCCGAAAGAAGTCATAGGATTACACATTTCAGAGGTGGACTGATTCTTCCATAAACATAAACGGAGCCCCTATTCTGTGCCAGGAGGTGGTGCTTATTGTTGACCATGCAGAAAATATGCCAGAGGGTTTCCTTTTGAGGAATTCACAGTCCAGGGCCTTCTCTAATGTGCTAATAGCCAAGGTTTTAAGATGAAGGGGTTTGATTTTGTATCATATTAGTGTTTTGTAAAATGTGACTTACCCAGATATTTTCTGTACAAACCCTGGCATCTGTCAGCATAGCTGAAACACCCTTCCCTACTTCTTTGTTTAAAGAGCCCATCTCTCAAAAGCAGGTTAAGTGTCCTGCCCTGCACGCCCCCTTCATCCACCCCTTCCTCTCCTTTCTGTGGCCCCAGGCCTGTCCATCACCACAGCTCCTCTCCTCTGAGAGCCCCAAGCCCTCATCACTGTGTTCTCAGTGAGTGCACGGCACTTTGTAAATGCTTTCTGAAGCGAGTTCCAGAAACTTTCTGGCTTCCTTTTATCCAATTCAACCTCAGTTCTCCTCTGGGATTTGACCCACATGGTCTCTGTCTCAGCTGGAATCCACTGAGGCTCGTCTCTGGTATCGTGGCCTGGTTTTCCTGCCAGCAATGACAATCTAGAAAACACTGGTCACCGGTAGATCATCTCTATCGGATGCCTGAAAGTGAAAGTGAAAGGATAAGTCACTCAGTTGTGTCTGACTCTGTGACTGGAGGGCTATGGACTGTAGCCCTCCAGGCTCCTCTGTCCATGGGCTTCTCCAAGCAAGAATACTGGAGTGGGTTGCCACTCCCTTCTCCAGGGCACCTTCCCAACCCAGGGATCAAACCTGGGTCTCCTGTAGGGGAGGCAGATTCTTTACCTTTACTGTCTGAGCCATGAGGAAAGCCTAGGATGCTCGAAAATGTTATTAAAAACAGAGCATTTGTATTCAGCAAGAAGATTTTCTTTTAGAGCGAAATGGAGAACAATTTCCAAGAACATCCAAATCTACAGCCCGGGTATGCAGATGAAGTGCTTTTTCATAAACTTTACTGTCAGTGAACTCTTAGGAATTCCCTTCTGTCCTTGAAAGAATGAGCTTCAGAGTCAACCTGAAACCCCACTGTGAAAACATATGCAAATGTGTACAAAGGAACTTGGCCCCACTGGGAAAGCCACCGCCACACCAAAACGAAGCTCTGTTATTTGTGGACTTTGAGACATGACAGTTTCGAAAGAAACAGGCAGGTGTTTCGAAAGCGCCAGTCGGGCAACGCCAGCCTCCTCTCTGTGGTTCCCTAAGTCCTTTGTGTGTCTTTCTTTCTATCTGGTTTTGGCCACTTTTCACTGTCTCAATCATTTCAATACCAGCCAGGAGGCTAGGAGAAGCTAAGAGAGATGATATCATAATCTTCCTTTATTTTTTTTTCCTGGTGGTGTTTATGATAAAAGGCTGGAGGGGAAAGAGTGTACAATTTCAGAGCTCGAATGCGGGCTCTGATTCTCCCCTGGGTTTTGATGATTCACGCACTGGCTCTGCCCTGTTTCCACAGATATTTGACTCAAGCCCAGAATCTCTTATTTCCCAAACAAAGTGCTAGGCATTTTGAGACATGCAAGAGGACCAAAGTCTGAGCCCTGCTCTCTGGAGTTCATCTCTCAAAGGAAACAAGTGAAATCATTAGGAACCATTAAGATGGGAAAGAGTATCCAACCTCCAATCAGTAGAACAAATGTACCATAGAAACGCCAAGAGCTGGTTGCATGTTCTTGAGCCAGACCTTCTTTCTCATCCCCAGATATGTGGGGTTAGTGAGAATCAGCCTGGAGCCTTACTCCTTCCTGATGCAGTGAGCATGGAAGCAGCAACTCAGCAGGCAGCAAAGATGTTGATGGTAACCATGGTGGCCCAAGGTCTGTCCCTAGTGAGGATGCTTGGAGAGCCCTGGGCATCATCAGGTCAGCTCTGGAAGGAGTGAATCCCTTGGGGGGTTCACTCTGAATCCCCTCCCTTGGGGCTCATCAAGTCACCCCCCTCTAACCCCCAATAATCACTCTCTGGTCTCTGCAGCTCCCCACCTCAAAAAAAAAAACCTCTGTGGAGGTGCTTGGTCAGAGAGTGGAAACTTTGTTCTCGCTTGAAATTGCATTCGACGATATTTGTAGATTACAGCATGGTGCAGGTTTTCCATATTTCCTTTTGCATATGAATTGATCGGCTGCACTGAAACTACCGCTTAAGACAAAGGGGTTTGATTTATAGCCAGTCTCTTCCTCATGAATCATACCTGCCGTGTGGCACTCGGGCTCCCCCAGCAAAGCGGCACTTGCCTTTTATAAATGACTGGAGGGGACTGCCAATGGTGAGGTCCACCCCCGTCACTCTGCCTTTGCTCGTGATTACCCACGGGGACATCAGACCCAGTTTCTGCCAGCCTGCCAGGTGTGTTCTATGTAGTTTTTGTTTTAAATTAAGGAATGTCAGAATGAACATCTATGGCTCTGTGCCCTGAACTATGCTGGCTGTAGAGATCCAGCCCCACCAAACGTCCCCCACCTGCAAGGACAGCTCCTTACCTGGGATTGCTCACCTGGGATGTGAGCGGAGACAGCAGTCTGGCCTTTGCAGGAGTGGCAGCACTGAGCGCAGGTGGCTTTCTCATTCGGTGGAGGAAGCTGGCTGATACCCACCCAAGTTTCCCACAGAGTGTCCTGTTGGGACTTGGGTGACAGCCGTCCAGTCAATCACTTCCTGTGCCCGCCCCCCTTCCACCCACCACCTGCAAGGTCTCCAGGAAGCCAGGCAGAAAGTGTGTCAAGGAAGTAAGGATACGAGCTCACAGCTGTAACGTCCAGGAGCCGGCTCAGAGGCAGGGTGGCCCCTGCCAGACCCTCCTGGTAGAGGATGCTGTGTCAGGAGAGACAAGATAACGTGTTCTCATTGCCCAGCACAGTGACAGCACATCCGTGTGCCCAGATCTGAAAACATATTTATCTCTGAGGAAAGCCTACATGCGCTGGTGCAAAGCACATAGCAAGCCGGAGGCCTGCGTCCCCAGTACCCCCCTCTGCTTGCACTGCCCTGTTGCTGATGCCTTGGAGGGAGTAGGTTATGGAGATCCATTCCCCAACCCTGCTACCACTGAGCCAGGTCACCTTAGGCAAGCGCTCTAATCTCCAGTTGTTGCTGTTGTTCCGTTGCTCAGTCGTGTCCCACTCTTTGTGATCCCAAGGACTGCAGGACAACAGGATTCCCTGTCCTTCACTGTCTCCCAGAATTTGCTCAGACTCATGTCCATTGACTTCCCTGGTGGCTCAGACAGTAAAGGCTCAGCCTGCAATGCAGAGACCTGAGTTCGATCCCTGGGTCAGGAAGATGCCCTGGAGAGGGGAACGGCTACCCAATCCAGTTTTCTGGTCTGGAGAATTTCCTGGACAGAGGAGCCTGGCAGGCTACAGTCCACGGGGTGGCAAAGAGTCGGGCACGACTGAGCAACTTTCACTTTCACACTTTCATTTTTGTGTCCATTGGGTCAGTGATGCTATCTAACCATCTCATCCTTGATGGCCACCTTCTCCTCCTGCCTTCAATCTTTCCCAGCATCAGGGTCTTTTCCAATGAGTCAGTTCTTTGCATCAGGCAGCCAAAGTATTAGAGCTTCAATTTCAGCATCAGTCCTTCCATTGAATATTCAGGGTTGATTTCCTTTAGGATTGACTGGTTTGATCTCCTTGCAGTCCAAGAGACTCTCAAGAGTCTTCTCCAGCACCACAGTTTGAAAATATCAATTGTTTGGTGCTCAGCCTTCATTATGGTCCAGTTCTCACATCCATACATGACTACTGGAAAAACCACAGCTTTGACTATATGGGCCTTTGTGAGCAAAGTGATATCTCTGCTTTTTAATATGTTGTCCAGGTTTGCCATAACTTTCCTTCAACTTTCCTGGTGGCTCAGATGGTAAACCATCTGCCTACAATGTGGGAGACCTGGGTTTGATCCCTGGGTCAGGAAGATCTCCTGGAGAAGGAAATGGCAACCCACTCCAGTATTCTTGCCTGGAGAATCCCATGGACAGAGAAGCCTGGTAGGCTACAGTCCATGGGGTCGCAGAGTCGGACATGACTAAGCAACTTCACTTCACTTCCTTCCAAGGAGCGAGCGTCTTTTAATTTCATAGCTGCATTCTCTGACCGCAGTGATTTTGGAGTCCAAGAAAAGAAAATCTGTCCCTGCTTCCATTTTTTCCCCCTTTCTATTTGCCATGAAATGTTGGGACTAGATGCCATGATCTGAGGCCTCATTTTATGAGGCATACAGGTTATGTTTTAAAATTCTTCTGACTCTAAAGTTGAATTATTCTAAGATTTATGCAAAGAAGATGGATGTTCTTTAGCAGTATTGCCTAAAGAATGTTCAAGAGAACCAGCTAAAGGTGGCATGACCGCAAACATTTGGAAAGTGTGAGGTTTCCTTATGACAGGACTTCTCAGAAAGTTTTTCAGGTCTCTTCCTATGTTTATTATTTTACAGATTTTTTTTTTTTTTTTTTTTTTTTTTTTTTTTTGCTACTTAAAAGAAAATGACATGGTCCTTGTAAACACACAATATGGAGATTTATAAAATCTCACCTTCTCTACCTCCACCGCAGGTAAGGACCCTAGAGTTTGGCAGGTCTATGCACCTTCCCAAATTAGTATGTAGATCATCACTCTCTAGGAGGGGATGCAGCAAGCAAAGTGTTTCTAAGTTGTCAGCCCCCAGCAACCCAGGGTACTATAGAGCACTGCCCAGGTTGGGGTTTTGCAGAAATACTGTCCTGTTTTAGGTACTAACGGAGATCAGCTTTGGATGGAATAGAATTCTTTTACCTAATTTACAAGCTGGTCGTATATGATGCCATTGGGCTGCCTGACCTCCTCTGGATTCTTTTATTCTTAATAAGAAATGTCCACTTACAGAAATATGCGTCAAGGACTATGTTGTGGTCATTCCGTCGCTAAGTCGTACCTGACTCTGTGATCCCATGGACTATAGCACACCAGGCTGCTTGGTCTTCCACTCTCTCCCAGAGTTTGCTCAGATTCATGTCCATCGAGTCAGTGGTGCTATCTAACCATCTCATCCTCTGCTGCCCCCTTCTCTTTTTGCCTTCAATCTCTCCCAGCATCAAGGCCTTTTCAAATGAGTCAACTCTTCACATTAAGTGGCCAAAGTATTGAAACATCAGCTTCAGCATCATTCCTTCCAATGAATATTCAGGGTTGATTTCCTTTAGGATTGACTGGTTAAGAGCTATAAACACGTTAAAATCCATATGTTTTGGTTGAGTTGCAAAGAGCTTTTAGAGATCAAAAATATGAATAATTTGACTCATTGTCTTTACAGTTAAGACTGGAACACACAAAATGATTTCAGTACAAGGCACCAACAATAGCCAAGCCCAGTGTGTGCCAAGTCAGGTCTTCTCTATGAAAAGGCAAAAAAGGTGGGGAAGACAAATGAAAAGGCAAAGGGAGGCGAGAAGGAGGGAAAGAATCAGGAAAAAGAGGGAGAAAACACAAAATCAGAGGCCAGACAAAAACGAGAACACATCCTACAAGGATGAGGAAGGAAGGCCTCTTTGAGAAAGTGACCTTTGCCCTGAGGCTGGGTCTTAAGAAGGAATGCTCACAGCTGAGGGCTCAGTAAACCAGAGGTCTTCGCAGCAGGAATGAGCCTGGCCTGGATCAGGAAAACCAGCGTGACTGGAACATAAAGATAAAAAGTCAGATAATCAGACAGCATGCAGATCACGTAGACCTTTTGAGATGTGGAGTGGCGGGGATGGAGGGGGATGACTTTAGATTTTATTGTAAGTGCCAGAAAAATCTATCAGATTTTAAGCAGAGGGGTGGTATGCTCTACTGTAGGGTTTTTTAAAAGGTCATCAGATTACCTTAGGGGAAAGGAATTTGGATGAGAAAGACTGCGTGTAGAAAGATCAACTCAAGATTAAGACACAAGAACTGTAACCCAGAAAAGAGCTGATGTTGCTTTGATCCAGGCTAGCAATGCTGAAAATTATGGGGAGTGGTTAGATTGGAAAAACACCTTAGAAGTAAAGCTAACAATGTTAGAAGTAAAGGAAACAGACAATCCAAAGAAGAATCCTGAGTTTTTTGATCATACAATTGGATGGGTTCATGATCTGTGTCACAGTCAGCTCCCGGTCTTGTTTTTGCTGACTATGTAGAGCTTCTCCATCTTTGGCTGCAAAGAATATAATCAAGCTGATTTCAATATTGACCATCTGGTGATGTCCATGTGTAGAGTCTTCTCTTGCGTTGTTGGAAGAGGGAGTTTATTATGACCAGTGCATTCTCTCGGCAAAACTCTATTAGCCTTTGCCCTTCTTCATTCTGTACTCCAAGGCCAAACTTGCCTGTTACTCCAGGTAACTCTTGACTTCCTATTTTGCATTCCAGTTCCCTATAACGAAAAGGACATCTTTTTGGGGTGTTAATTCTAGAAGGTCTTTTAAGTCTTCATAGAACCGTTCAACTTCAGCTTCTTCAGCATTACTGGTTGGGACATAGGCTTGGATTACTGTGATATTGAATGGCTTGCCTTAGAAACGAACAGAGATCATTCTGTCATTTTTTGAGATTGCATCCAAGTACTGCATTTCAGACTCTTTTGTTGACTATGATGGCTACTCCATTTCTTCTAAGGGATTCTTGTCCACGGTAGTAGATATAATGGTCATCTTAGTTAAATTCACCCATTCCAGTCCATTTTAGTTCACTGATTCCTAAGATGTCAGTGTTCACTCTTGCCATTTCCTGTTTGACCACTGCAGTTTGCCTTGATTCATGGACTTAACATTCCAGGTTTCTATGCAATATTGCTCTTTACAGCATCGGACTTTACTTCCATCACCAGTCACATCCACAACTGGGTGTTTTTACTTTGGCTTGGTCTCTTCATTCTTTCTAGAGTTATTTCTCCACTGATCTCCAACAGCATATTGGGCACCTACTGACCTGGGGAGTTCATCTTTCAGTGTCCTATCTTTTTGCCTTTTCATACTATTCATGGGGTTCTCCAGGCAAGAATGCTGAAGTGGTTTGTCATTCCCTTCTCCAGAGGACCACGTTTTGTCAGAACTCTCCACAATGACCCATCTGTCTTGGGTGGCCCTACATGGCATGGCTAATAGTTTCACTGAACTAAAGAGCCTCTTGATGAAAGTGAAAGAAGAGAGTGAAAAAGTTGGCTTAAAACTCAACATTCAGAAAACTAAGATATTGGCATCTGGTCCCATCACTTCATGGCAAATAGATGGGCAAACAGTGGAAACAGTGACAGACTTTAAATTTTTAGGCTCCAGACTCACTGCAGATGGTGACTGCAGACATGAAATTAAAAGATGCTTGCTCCTTGGAAAAAAAGCTATGACCAACCTAGACAGCATATTAAAAGCAGAGACATTACTTTGCCAACAAAGGTCCATCTAGTCAAGGCTATGGTTTTTCCAGTAGTCATGTACGGATGTGAGAGTTGGACTATAAAGAAAGCTGAGCACTGAAGAATTGATGCTTTTGAACTGTGGTGCTCAAGAAGACTCTTGAGAGTCCCTTGAACTGCAAGGAGATCCAACCAGTCCATCCTAAGGGAAATCAGTCCTGAATATTCATTGGAAGAACTGATGCTGAAGCTGAAACTCCCATACTTTGGCCACCTGATGTGAAGAACTAACTAATTGGGAAAGACTCTGGGAAAGATTGAAGGTGGGAGGAGAAGGGAATGACAGAGAATGAGATGGTTGGATGGCATCACTGACTGAATGGACATGAGTTTGAGCAAGCTCCAGGAGTTGGTGATGGACAAGGAAGCCTGGTACTCTGCCATCCATGGGTTTGCAAAGAATCAGATATGACTGAGAGACTGAACTGAACTGAATTGGGTGGATGGTGGTGCCATTAATTAAAACAAGTAAAATAAGAGGTGGGAGGCTTACCAGGTTGGGCTTTGGTGAGATGTAGGAGATGCAAGTTCGATCCTATGTTGGAGAAGGTTACCTGGAGGAGGAAATGACAACCCAGGACAGTATTCTTGCTTAGGAAACCTCATGGACAGAAGAGCCTGGCAGCCTACAGTCCGCGGGATCACAAAGAGTCAAACACAACGGAGCACATACATAAGAGGACAGGGTTGAAGAGAGGAAGTGGCAATCAGGAGTTGCGTTTTGGCCTTATTGAAATGATGATAAGACCTCCAAAAGCTATAGCATGGATCATCAGATCCATGAGCCTGAAACTCCTTGGTATCTGATCTAAAAAGGGGTACATCTTTGTACTCCATCACCATACATCATTTCATTTAATCTGTTAATGATAAGGTTCAGTTCATTTCAGTTCAGTCACTCAGTCATGTCCAACTGTTTGCGACCCCATGAATTGCAGCACGCCAGGCCTCCCTGTCCATCACCATCTCCCAGAGTTCACTCAGACTCATGTCCATCGAGTCAGTGATGCCATCCAGCCATCTCACCCTCTGTCGTCCCCTTCTCCTCCTGCCCCCAATCCCTCCCAGCATCAGAGTCTTTTCCAATGAGTCAACTCTTCGCATGAGGTGGCCAAAGTACTGGAGTTTCAGCTTTAGCATCATTCTTCCCAAAGAAATCCCAGGGCTGATCTTCTTCAGAATGGACCGGTTGGATCTCCTAATGGTAAGGTACTCAGAGTAAATATTATGCCCATTTTTCAGGAAGAATGCTGAGCCTCAGAGACTGAGTTAGTGCTCCTAAAGTTTCAGCAACAGGTAAACCACTGAGAATAAAAGCACCTCCTCAAAACTTAGTCCCCTTTCCACCATTCTATACAGAAACTAAGGAACCACCAATGACCACAGAACTTGGAACAAAATGTAAGTTACAGAATGCGGTAGCTGAAGATATCTTTGCTTCTGATGATGGGAGATCTTACGGGGACAAAAAAGTGAGACTACAACAAAAGTTTCTGAGGTCTGTGAAGAAAGGTCCTAAGTCCACAGAAGCCAGCCCTTCAGATAGGTGAGTGTCCCGAAATAGACCCTGGGGTTGGGGGCTCCCACTGCAGTTTTCACTTCCACGAGCCCCCGAGTTGCACTTCCCCACAGACCTGGTGGTTACTGAAAGTGCCCCAAGGTGGGAGGGCTGTCGGTCAAGTCTCTCCATCAGTTCTGCCCACCTGCAAACATACGTTGGCACAGGAACTTCGAGGGCAGACCTCACCAGAAGGAAACTGGCTTAAAGCAAGAGATTCATATTAACTCCATCACCTGCTTCACAGAGTCAGGGTCCAGGTCTGGATCAAAGCACCCTGTGTTTCCTCTGGGTCTCCCCAGAAACCTAACCAAAAGGACTAGGTGGGGTGTGTACTTCACTCAAGCTTCTTAAATTTTCTTAAAAATAAAAAAAAGCTAGACTTTTAGAGGAGTCTAGAACTCAAAGCTGAATAACTTTGTTATGATTTAAACAAGCCAAATGCCATTAGTTAACCATCTTCCTCGGGTTTCTGTCTAAATTAAAGAGAATGTAAGCTGTTTTTGGAGAAGACGATGGCACCCCTCTCCAGTACTCTTGCCTGGAAAAGCCCATGGAGGGAGGAGCCTGGTAGGCTGCAGTCCAGGGGGTCGCGAAGAGTCGGACACGACTGAGCGACTTCACTTTGACTTTTCACTTTCATGCATTGGAGAAGGAAATGGCAACCCACTCCAGTGTTCTTGCCTAGAGAATCCCAGGGATGGGAGAGCCTGGTGGGCTGCCGTCTACGGGGTCGCACAGAGTCGGACAACACTGAAGCGACTTAGCAGCAAGCTCTTTTTACATTTTTTTACTTCCCTGGTGGCTCAGACAGTTAAGCATCTGCCTACAATGCGGGAGACCTGGGTTCGATCCCTGGGTAGAGAAGGAAATGGCAACCCACTCCAGCACTCTTACCTGGAAAATCCCATGGGAGGAGCCTGGTAGGCTATAGTCCATGGGGGTCGCAAAGAGTCAGACCCAACTGAGCGACTTAGATGATGCTGAAGCTGTTTTTAGCATTTGTATCTGTCCTAAATCTATGCAAACAGATACAATGGGGAGAAGCAGATACAAGCACTTAATTGTGAGTAACGCCCTTGACAAAGAGAGACCATAATAGGAGTTACACAGGAGAAGACAGGGCAAGAGAGGAAGATAAGACGGCAGAAGGAAATGAATTACTTTCTCCTCGGTCAATCGTTTAAAATTCCATCCTGGTTAGTAGTGAAGGAAAGTCATTGCAGTGCTATAAATAGAAACTGAGCAGTCAGAAAATGCGTAATTTTATCCTTTTACATTTTCAAATTCCAACCAGGGTCCATATCCCACACCTTCCTTGCAATGTTCATAGAAAAAAAGTGATACGAAATACATTCTTCTAAATATTTCTGAGACAGCATCAGTTGTAAGATTGCTTAAATTTTAAAAAATCGATTACTGCATGATAGAGAATCATAAACCCCAACCAGAAAAGGAGAAGACAGCTGGGTATATTAATCACTTTGAAAATCTTGGGTCAAGTCTCGCAAGCACAGAATTATTCATTTATTCCCTCCTTCCTTCCTTTATTCTGCTCTCAGTAGCTGACGCCCTAGGGGGAGAGAGGCGTGTGGTACAAATAGCTGTGTGACAATGTGGACAGTGATAACAACCACACAGCCCGCGGGCAAGCGTCCTCTACCCCCAGCTACTTCGAAAGGGGCAGGAACAGTTGAAGCAGCTGAGAAGCTATAAATAGCATTTAACTTCTATTTTTTTCTAGCTCAATTTTTTTTAATCATCTCTCCTGAAGCCCAGGTAGAATACAACACTGAATCTGGCTGGGGAAATGTGAGAAGGCTCCGGGGCACGGCCTGGACCTTGACAACTGGGCTAGACTCACATCTGGTGGAAAAGCCAGGTTCTGCTTGTGTGTGGATGTGGCAACAAACAAAGGAGGAGTTGCTGTCATTCACCAGGCTCCTGGCAAGTCCTCACTTGCCAGAGGGGGTCGCTTGTAACTTTCCCTTGTACAGATGGGAAAATGGAGGCTGTGGGAGGTTAAACAGCAGCCCAGGGATACCCAGCTATTGAGCAGTGGGTATGGACAATGGAGCCAGGCCCAAGCAGATGTTTAATAAACGCAGAGAGGGTAGGGTGTGTGCAATCCCTCTTCAAGCGAATTCCTAGAGCCCAGGAGAATACTCCCGCAGGCCTTGGACAAGGAGCACATGGCCTGTGCCAACCTGGGCTTCCAGACCCGAGTGTATTCACTGCAAGTGGAAAGGTGGATCACCAGGACACACTTGGATTGAATCTCATTCTTTCAGGCCCAAGCAGAGTTCAAGTTCCAGTGCCAGGTCTGGGGAGACAGGACCTGTCCAGGAGGCCCTGAGATCCCAGCACACCGGTAGCACAAGGCCCTGCTAGCCAACTAGGCTCTGAAACAAGGTGGGGGACCCAGGCCAAGCCCACCGTGCCTGGCTCCCCTCAGGGTCTTAGCCTTATGGCTCCTGCTCCACTGTCCACTGATCTTTGCTGGATCCAGGGGGTCCCTCGGGCAGCCCCCATCCTCGTCCACTTTCATCCTGCCTTGGGCAGGGCCCAGGCCTGGAGTGCCTTGGAGGAACCTCCAAGCCTTCTTATCCACCACCTCTCAGTAAGCCCACTAAAAGGCCAGTGAAGGGTGATGGTTCTGGGAGAGAAGGCATGAGCGGATTCTGCAGCTATTTGGCATAAACAGAGAACAGGGAGAAGGAGGAGGCCCCAGGTCTCCAGCCTGGATCCTGGGGACACAGAGGTGTCCTTGAGAAGGGTGGGCAGAGGCCCAGGCTGGAGGAGACATTTATGCTAAGAAATAGACATTAGCATCATGGCTCTAGGAGCAGGTTAGATCCGAAGCAGCTGGTGCTCACATTTGGGGTGGGGGTGAGGGAGTCTTTTCAAACCTTGGTTTGTTTACTGCTCAGATTGTTTTATCCACCACTTCACCATAACGCGATGCCTCAGTCACAGTAAGGCTGTTAGCTGATTGTTGCTCAGCATTTTTTTTAAATTATTTTTTATTGGAGTATAGTTGATTAAAGACGTTGCTTTAGTCTCAGGTGTAGAGCAAAGTGAATCAGTTATACATATAACTACTATTTTTTAGATTCTGTTTTCATATTCATCTACTCAATGGACACGAGTTTGAGCAAACTCCAGGAGAAGAGTAAAGGACAGGGAAGCCTGGCATGCTGCAGTCCCTGGGGTCGCAAGGAGTCAGACACGACTTGGTGATTGAACAAGATCAAAATTCTCATATAGGTCATTACAGAGTGTGAGTGGAGTCCCTGGGCTGCACAGTAGGCTGTTTCTCACTTTTGAGGGAACAAGTTCCTTCCCAAATGACTGTCTGTCCTTGTGATTCACCCTCATTCTCTGGACTTCACTGCTTCAGAACGCTTCTACAGTAAAGACATTGCAGTACACTTGGGGAAGAAAACAAAGATGGATTTTTTTTTTCCTTTTTCTTTTATGTTTTTTAGTATTTACAAGAAAAAGCACTATCTTGATCTGAAGGGAAAAAAAGAAAAAAGAAACATTCTGGATAAATTGAGTTCAGCTCTGAAAGCCTCCATAGCTTCTTTATCTCCTCACACGGGCTTTGCACTCAGTCTTCAAATGGGGCATTTTACAACCTGAGAATCAATGGGACGGTTATCAGCGCTTGCATCCTCCAAGGCAGAGATGGGGGGTTCAGGTGGGTGGCGGCCGCACAATAGGGGACGGTAGGGGCAGTCTTGGACTCCGTCGTCCTCCTAGGTGACACAGTGGCAAAGGTCCCTGTCTCGCAGGGGGGTCCTCCTGGGGCTGCAAGGCAGAGATGACCATGACGCTGGCTCTGCTCGGCCTTCCTGCGTGGCAGGTGCCACTCCAGCAGCCGCTGTCCCCACACAGAGACCTCAGCCGTCAGCATGCCCAGCCCGCAGTTCCTAGGTTCCGGTAACCTCCTGAGACGGAAGGGAATCTTTCTCCTAGAAAGCTCGGCTTTGAGGCTGAAAACCAATATTGAGCAAAATTTTTTAAATGAGGAAAAGCACATCCCTGCCACCATAGGCACAACTGCAGGAGAAGTTTCTGTGCTTCTCCCACTCAGCAGCCAACCCAGACCTGGAGACCCAGCCAGACACCGCTTGCCTTGGAACCAGAGCGTGTTGGACCTCAGGCCCTTTGACTGCTCCGGGAAATCCTTATCATTTAAAAAGTGGCTGCTTTATTGTTAGGTGACTCATCCAGCTTCAGCTTCTCTTTCCTTCTAGATTAGGAGCCCATGAAAAAGAGACTGTCATACCTTCCTTTGAATCTCTGACATAGGTAATCTGTATTCCACACTCAGTAAATGTCTGCTGGTTGTTAACATTTTACTTGAGTATACCAAAGAACCTCAGAATACAGGAAACTAACAAACTGGAAACTTCTCTGCGAGAAGTTCACATTTGCAAAACAAAGAGGGTCTGCCTTTAAATACATTGGAAGTTCTAAACATGGACAAACAAAACGAATGCTCTGTTTGAAAAAATCATTGTCCAGGCAAACCTCTAAGATATCACAGGCTCAGTTCCAGCCCATTGTGATACAGCAGACACTGCAATAAAGTTAGTCACATGAATTTTTCAGATTCCCAGAGCATGTAAAAGTTATGCTTCTTCTCAGAGCCTTACTTAGTGAGAGAAAGATGCTCTGAAACATGACCATGCTTGATGGTTAAAGGAAAACTGTACATGTGGTGGACACAGTTATTGAAAAATTAAACACTTTACTTAAAAACAGTCATGTTGACACTCTAGTCTATTAAATATGCAATAGTACTATGTCTAAAAAATAATGTAAATATCTTAATTAAAAAACACTTTCTTGGTGTTAGCCATCATCTCAGATTTCAGCCGGTCCTAGTAGAAACATCAGAGATCACGGATCCTAGATCTTCCTCACAAACACAACAATCATTTGAAAGCACTGGAAACATCGTGAGAATTAATGAAACGTGAGCAGAGACACAAAGTGAGCAAATGCTGTTGGGAAAACGGTGACAGTCCGTCTAGTCAAGGCTATGGTTTTTCCTGTGGTCATGTATGGATGTGAGAATTGGACTATAAAGAAAGCTGAGCGCTGAAGAATTGTGCTTTTGAACTGTGGTGTTGGAGAAGACTCTTGAGAGTCCCTTGGACTGCAAGGAGATCCAACCAGTCCATCCTAAAGGAGATCAGCCCTGGGATTTCTTTGGAAGGAATGATGCTAAAGCTGAAACTCCAGTACTTTGGCCACCTCATGCGAAGAGTTGACTCATTGGAAAGGACTCTGATGCTGGGAGGGATTGGGGTTGGGAGGAGAAGGGGACGACAGAGGATGAGATGGCTGAATGGCATCACTGACTCGATGGACGTGAGTCTGAGTGAACTCCGGGAGTTGGTGATGGACAGGGAGGCCTGGCGTGCTGCGATTCATGGGGTCGCAAAGAGTCGGACACAACTGAGCGACTGAACTGAACTGAACTGAACTGAGGCACTCAAGGCAGGGTTGCCACAAACTTTCTATTTGTTAAAAAAAAAAAAAATGCAGTATCTCGAGGTGCAGAGAAAGAGAGGTGCCTCCGGGTGTTGCCAGCATCCTCTGTGCTTTTGCTCTAGGTGCTCAGCTAAGGCAAAGGCAACACAGGCAACTTCTTGTTCCTGGGGGACACGCCCCGGACGGGGCCCCACGAGCCATTGCAGGGTCATTTGCAGAAGCTCTTGAGGGCCACCATCTTCCAGAGCCAAAAACAGGAAGGCTCCCTCCCCGCCATAGCCAGCAGGTTGGGTTTCAACCCAACCCCGGGTTGGGTTGAGGGGAATTTGCGAGGGCCACAGAGTCAGACCCATCCCCCCCACCCCCCCACCCCCCGCCTCCGCACTGTGACCCCCAATCTGCGGAGGGTCTCAGCACAGAGAACCTCATCCCAGGGCTTGGCAGGAGCCTCTGCTCAAGTCAGCACTGGACTCCAACGGGCAAATCCCTGGGAGCGGTCACTAACTTAATTCCTGAGAGGTGAATGGCAGACGACCAGAAGGCAAAGACGATAAGAAAATGAGAGAAAGAGTATGTCTCAGTGGAGACACAAAGAAGGCGACATTACCACGTCCCCGTTCAGACACTGGCCACCGGAGACTGCCTTCCATTGGCCATGCTGAAACAGGCCTGCCCAGTGGGCCCAGAACTCCTGCACCATTTTTGCCTTTCATCTTTTGGGGAGTCAGGCCCAGGAATCAACACAAGGTGCTGTGTGATGTGTCCACTCTTTGGGGTTCCAAAGACTGAGGTTCTCAGCCTGCTCTGTCTCACTCAGCCTGAGGCTCAGGGCAACTCCCATCGTGGCTCTGAGCCTTACTCTGAACCTCGGTCTCCTCTTCCGCCCCCTGAGCTAGTTGCCTCTGGAGCTCTTTAGGTTTCCCTTCAGTAATAAAACCCTCTTTTTATGAGAGAAACCCGCATCACTCAAATGAGAACAGCTTTCCCCAAAGAACGTTGTGATGGTTCATGTTAAGTCAGCTTGCCTAGATCACAGGTACCCAGATATTCCACTGAAGACTCTCTGGGTGTGTCTCTGAGTCTGTCTCCAGGTGAAATCAGCATGCAAATGGATGGACTCTCCATAAAGCAGGTTGCCGGCCCCAGTGTTGGGAGGGAGCGGCGCATTCAATGCGCTGAGTCCGGAGGAAGGGAGATCTGGGCCCTTTCTCCCTGACGGCAGAGCCAGGACCTTGATCCCTATCTGTCCCTGGTGCTGACAGCTCTCAGGCCTTCAGACTCAGACTGAATCACGCCTCCAGCTTCCCGGGGTGTCCAGCCTTCACATGGCAGGCCCTGGGACTCTAATGGAAAAAGGCAATTCCTTATAATCAATCAATCAATCATCAATCAATCAATATTTTTTAAACTAATTTGGAGCAGAAGAAAAATAAGGCAAAGGCTGAGATTCCTCACCCCAGGACTCAGGAGCCTTGTTCTGTGGGCTGCCTGACCTCAGTAGATGAACACACCCTTTCCAGGGGGAATGGCTTCTTCGGAAAACAGAGTCCATCCCACCCTGTTGGGAAGCTTTGCTCTTTGTCACAGCATCAAAGCCCACTTTCTGTTATGGTTCATTCCCGTTATGGTTCATTTAGGGTAAAAAAAAAAAAATCATTCAACACATGTCCTGAAATGCTGCAATAGAGCAGGAAATTGAAATGCCTTTTGTTCCAGCACCGATGAGTGACCAGCAAAGGGAGCCCTGGCCTCCAGAAGCCAGTCATCCAGGGCTGCCTCGGGGTCGGCGTTGTACGCCCGTGTTTGGGGGTGATCTACAGTATACAAGCAGCCATGGGACTTTCATTGTCTGCCTTTGTAAATCTGCCCCGCTGGAACTTAAAAAAGAAGTTACAGCATCTCTATAAAACTATTTGGTTTTAACTGGGTTGTTAAATTTGTTTGCTGAAGTCAGCTCGAAGGCATTAAGAACCTTAATGGCTCAGGGTGTCGGAGATAAATCCTGCAGTCACGGCTGGCACTGGGGAAGAGGCATTTTGCAAACTTTGCCAACTCCCCAAAAAGGAGATTATATGTTTTGGGAGACAGGGCTCCTTCCTATGAGTGATGCTCATTTAGATTTTCTTTTTAACACTGAAGGGCATTAAGTGTCTTCATAAATATTAACAAAAGTTTGTTGCAAAGCATAAGCCCCAAAGTGGGGGGTCAGCTGGCAGACTGGAACCCCAGGTGTGGACTGTGCCTTCTCCAGGGAGAGCAGTCTTGTCTCTCCCACAGGACACAAACTGTCTGTTTTCATGATTTGCAAATAATTAGAAGCATTTGGAGTTAGCCCATCCATATTTTTAATTTTCTCTTGCACAGTAGCTGCATATTCGATGGCAACTAAGATAAGTCAAATACCAAATCAGTGATGTCTTGTCCTTTCCTGTGACTTATATTTGTGATATCATATCCATTTCAAGGTAGCCAAACCCTTACAGCTGTTTCCAAAAGTAAGAAGAAATATGAGCCAATAAATGCATTTCTAAAATTGATTTTATTTCCACTAGGGGCAATTTTGCCCTTTGGCCCCTGGAGACACTTGATAAGATCACCCTGGGTTGTCACTCCTGTGGAGAGAGGTACACACCAGCACCTGGCAGAAGCCAGGGATGCTCCCAGACAGCCTACTAGGCAGAGGACAGTCCACAACCAGAATTCATCGTGCCCAGAAAGTCAACAGTCCCAAGAGTGATGCAGCTGATATCTCAACAGGAACTCTTTGTTTACAGAAAAGAGGAGGGAGCGTTCCCCGTGCCGTTAAGGACTGGCTGCCCCATACCGTGGACGTGCAATGCAAGACGTGTGAGTCTCTGGACTCCGGTTTTATATAGCACCTCAGTAACAGATCTTTTAAATAGAAGACATACATTAACAAATGACTATGTTCAGCATTTGCCTTCCTCAGAAACCTGGTCTGCACTTACAAAGCTCAACATTTAAAAGCAGGCTGCCTAGAGAGAAACACACACTTACTCCGACAATTTCCCTTCTGATGAAGGGTTGGGTCCCCACTTTCAGCACACACTGTTTCCTGAGCATCCCCCACTTTCCAGGTAGGAGCCAGAGGCCCCCTTTGCATCCCTTCCTCTCTGCAGGGCTCAATATGGCTTTGGAAAGAAGGAAGCCACTAGGTCTTCGCAGTAGGTACATCGATTCTTTGGTGGTGGTGGTGGTTTAGTTGCTAAGTCGTGTCCAGTCTTGTGACCCCATGGACTGTAGCCTGCCAGGCTCCTCTGTCTGTGGGATGCTCCAGGCAAGAATACTGGAGTGGGTTGCCATTTCCTCCTCCAGGGGATCTTCCCAACTCAGGGATCGAACCCAGGTCTCCTGCATTGCAGGCAGATTCTTTACCAACTGAGCTACAAGCAGGCAGATTCTTTACCAACTGAGCTACAAGGGAAGCCCCCATCTCTTGTTTAGTCCTGACCATCACAGGAGCCTTTTTGTTGTGTCAGTTTTATGAGAAGAAACACTTTTTAAATAACTTTTATTGTGTGTGTGCTCCGTAGCTTCAGTGTGTTTGACTCTTTGTGACTCCATGGACTACACCCTGCCAGGCTCCTCTGTCCATGCGATTCTCCAGGCAAGAATACTGGAGTGGGTTGTCATGCCCTCCTCCAGGGGATCTTCCTCACCCAGGGATCCAACCTAACGCATATCTTGCGTCACCTGCATTGGCAGGCAGATTCTTTACCCCTGAGCCACTGGAGAAGACTAAATCTTAGAGTATCTCTTAATAAAAGAGTAACTGGCAGCCAATAATAACATTAGACTTGAAAACACAGAAAGAACCATGGTGAAATCCAATTGTTTCCATGAAGGAAAGTGCAAAACCTTAGAAAATATATATTTAGTAAAGAAATAGGATGAAAGGGAAGCCTAGCTCTGCAAATAGAGCGTAAGGAAAGCTAATCAAAGGCAAGATGCTCCAGGAAATGTAAATTTTATGGTTTCCATGAGGAAGGTGATATGCATCCGGTATCCAGAGAGCTAGCCCAAATACGACAAGGGTTCATGGTCAAGAGGTGAGCTGGTAAATAAGAAGCTTTGTCTCTAAATTTAGCTTCACGGCAGAACACAACTCAGTGTTTTAAATGTGTGCCCGAAGAGCTTTATTAAAGTCTAAGCTGACTTGATTCATTTTGTTCTATGCTTTAAAGTATGAGAGAGATGTTGCATAGCTCATGAATTACCTGTTCAGTTGGTAATTGATCTCACATTATTTGTTTCTGGGAGCACACTTGGATCACTTTTAAATGTTTTGAAAACAGTGTAGAAAGCCTCGCCGGGCAGTACGTGGGGCTCCAGGTAACAAATGCCGGGCCCCAGAAGGCAGTGGCTGACGGGTCTGCGTCAGCACTGGGGTGAGATGGCGCTGCAGAGCTAGAATCAGAAGATGCTCTGAAAATGAAGCCAGCTGGCCCTTAGTTGTGCTCACTGCCCCACAGCTCTCTCCCCTGCCCCCTTGCTTGGCGCACAGGAGGGGGCTGGCCACAGTCCTTTCAAACAGACTCAGCTAGACCCAGGAGGAGGCTTGCACTGCCCCTGAGCCTCAGAGTGATGGGCTGATCTTCCTCGAGGGCTGTTTTCTCATCAATAAGACAGAATTCTAGTGCCGGCCTCGTGAGCCTCCTGGGAGGATGAAGGAGACCCAAGCGCATCTCCTGGTGTGGTGACTGGCACAGTCCACCAGCCACTGCCCGCGGTCACTTCCCTCATTCCTGATGACCCACCTCCCTGGAGGAAAGCTGTCCTCTCACCCCTCCGCTTCACATCCCCAACAGTGACTCACGAACATGTGGATTCTGTAACCTTTGGGGTCTGGTTTGGCTTTTAATGCCCCAGGACCAGACTCACAGCTAGATTCCTGGCCTAGACCATAAAGAACAGAAGTCACCTGAATCAGCACCTCCCATGTCAGGAAGCAGCTCTGCTCCCCCAGAAAATAAAAGGCTCATTGCAAAATAATACCCAAAGCAACGCTCTCCGAATGCCATTTGGGTGTAAAATCACCTACCAGGCTCTGCACCCAAATTAAAATGTTTGAAAAAGGCAGTGTTTCTGCTACTAACTAATTTGGTATCTCAGGCAATCTGAGAAAAGGTCGAGGTAAGTATGTCATATCTGAGCTTCATCCAAACTCCTCAGGGTGGATCCAGGGAGGAGGGGAGAGGAGGAGCCCCAGCACCCACAGACCCACCTAGGACCCCTCCTATTACACAGCCTGTATCTCCAGGTGCACAGGTGAAGACCAAAAGCTGGAGCAGGAAGAAATGGAGGAAAGACCAGGAGCTCAGGTCTGCCATGCAGGAGGGGAAAAGAGGTCGGAGGAAAACTCATCAAACACACTCCCGGACCCCAAGGTTCTTGCATGACTGTACTTTCTAGCAGGAGATGCCTAACATTACTGGCAGCCTAATTAGGTGTGAGGACACGCCGAGACACCCTGATTTTTCCACTTCCTATGACGTGACATTTAATTTTTCCATTCCCTTTTTAGAACTCTGAATGATGCTCTGAATGAAACGTCCAAGAATGGGCCCTTCCCAGGTCCCATACACACTGTGTCCTGGGGACCTGAGTGACTCACAGCCCATTCATTCGGAGCAAGCCATTCACTCGCTATCCTCGCTGGGTTGTAAAGATTCCCAGCCGGACCTAGGATTCAAACTTGCAAGATGACCCAAACTTGCAAAATTCGATCAGCACCAAGATGGCAACAATGTAAACTGTTGATGCCGAGGGAGAAAACAAGCTGAGAAGTACAGAGTAGGTGTCTTACTTAGGAGGGTGGGCGTGTACCTGGCTCCTTTTCCAACTTCTATAACGTTTTTGAGGTGGTCCCAAAAAAAACCTGTTCTAAAAGTGCATTTTCTGTTGTTTAGCTGTGAAGTCCCATCTGACTCTTTTTTTCCAGGCCAGCTCACAAATGCCCATATGCTCTGATGACTGTGACTTCACACTCCTGTGGACCCTGGAGGGGTTTTTCATTCCTGCTTCTAGAAGGGGAAAGTCATTCTCCAGTCCAGAGCCTCTCAGCCCCCTTCTTCTGCAGATAGGAGAGGCAGACAGAGCTTGCGGGAGGCCCTGGGAGTGGTTTCCTGGAGCCCTCGCTGAAAAGGGGAGTGTCCCTAACCAAGCTGGAAGGCAGAGTGACCCAGACATCCCATGCACCAGCAAGAACTGACTTTGGCCAAGAGTGTGCTCTGAGACCAGAGCATCCAGCTGTGGGGAGGTGATGGCAGGGGGCAGTAATCTGGCCCCCTTGGCTGCCCTTCTAGCAAGACCCCCAGCATGTTCATTTGTGCCTGTGGCCCCAAGGATCGTGGAGCACCCCCACCCTGAAGCTGGGCCCCTTCTCCTGCTGTGGGGCCGGGGTGGACAGCCCCTTTCCTGACCTGGGCTTCCAGCACAGTCGACCCCTCACTGCCCAGGCAAAACTCCAGGCCCACATGGCAACCAGGGCCCTTAGCACACCTCGGGCCTGGCTGTCCATGGAGGGGACTCAGAGATTCTGGTCCTCACCCCACCCACCCGTGGAATTCAGTCATCCTGCAGAAAACAGCTGGCCCACCAGGTACGCGTAGCAGGAGGAGACTTCATCTTTCTCATCCGCATTGTCACCATTAGTGCCAGGACCCCTGCAGCCAGTGGTCCAGGTGGGCAGCACCCCTAGGGCTCCAGAGCTGGAGGAGAGAGAGGTGACCTCGGCCCCACCTTGGGGCCCGGCTTCCCTTTAACAACTGCAGATTCACTTTAACCACAGGCTTCTCCTTCATCTGTGACTCTCACAAGCCTGTTTCAGTATGTTTTTCAGATACCATTTAGTGAGATTTTAAACTCATGAAAGCAAATCACCTCTTACCTGTTCACTCCACCCGGGTGCCCGGTGGTGTGCCGACTGACAACTGTAAATCATCGTTTCGCCCGCTGACTTTTGTCCTGCCAGATCTCTGTGTCTTTCATCACTTGCCCTAGAGGTCAGCGACACCACTGTCTGTAGGTCCCTCGATACTCAGCATTTTCTGAAACAGGCCATCTCTCTTTCTGAGTCAGCTAATAACAAAGTTCTAGAATATGGGATGGATAGCTAGGGTCTCTGCTCTGTATCTACGGGGTGGAAACTCAATCTCACCCTCCCTTTCTGACATAGCTTCAGTTCAGTTCAGTTCAGTTGCTCAGTCGTGTCCGACTCTTTGTGACCCCATGGACTGCAGCATGCCAGGCCTCCCTGTCCATCACCGACTCCCGGAGTTTTCTCAAACTCATGTCCATCGAGTTGGTGATGCCATCCAACCATCTCATCCTCTGTCAGCCCCTTTTCCTCCTGCCTTCAGTCTTTCCCAGCATCAGGGTCTTTTCAAATGAATCAGTTCTTCGCATCAGGTGGCCAAAGTACTGGAGTTTTAGCTTCAGCATCAGTCCTTCCAATGAATATTCAGGACTGATTTCCTTTAGGATGGGCTGGTTGGATCTCCTTGCAGTCCAAGGGACTCTCAAGCGTCTTCTCTTTTGGTTCAGAGGTCGTCTACTTGGAGAAGATGGGGGGACATTAAATGTTGGATGGCAGGTGACTTGGCACTGGGCACCTGATGCTCTTCCCACCCTGGGTTGGTCACTTTGGAAGCATCTTCAGCTCATTTACTTACCTTAGCCCCAAAACCTGGCACTGATGATGGGAATTGAGAGTGAAAAGGAAAATCTCGGGTAGCGATGAAGAGGGAAAGTGACTACAGCGCCAACAGTTAAGCAAGAAATGATCTTGGGACTGTTTTCAGTGAAACAACTCAGAGGGTTCAGGGTGTTCTTTTTGCTGGAGAGTGTGTTCATACCCCCAACAAGCTCAGGTTCTCCCTGCACTAAAGTCACAGTTTGGACAACGATGCCTGAAGGCCAGCCTTAGAGAAGAAGAAAAAGGAGGTCCTGTCACACAGTGAATTCCTACAATGGAAACCTCTCAGATGGCTTTCTTCCCAATCACCCATTGTCCTGAGGCCACATCTCTTGTCCCTGTGTTTTGTTTTTTCATTTCCTCTTATTTCACCCTCTTTCTTTCTTTTTTTTTTGTTTGTATTTCCATCTTCTGCTTTCAATCCCAACCCTCTGCTCTGTGATGGGAAGTGGCAGCCGCAGAGATTAGCAAGTCCCTTGAGCACTTGGGGCTCCCCAAAATATCATCACTGATTTGGAGTGGACTTGAGCCCCAAACCTATGTTTGAGCCAAAGTCCTTGCCATGAATGGCCCCAGTTTCTGAAGCTGCCCTGCCTGTAAGACTGGCTCTCCACCTGCTTCCAGACACGTGAACCACAGCTTGCTGTCTCAGAGGGGCTCTGGGCACCCTGGAGAACCTCCCAGGTGCTTCCCAGGCTCATCCCTGTCACACGACGGCCCTGACAAGCCAGCCAGCTCCCTCTCCCTGTCCCCAGGCTGCACTCACATCCAGTGGGGTCAAGGCTCCAAGCTGCTCCTCAGGTGACATGCTAGGACTTCCCATGGCCACTTCCGTGTGGTCACAGCTCTCTACCATCCTCTCCACCTGCATCTGTATGCTCAGGCTCTTCCTTCCGATGCCCCATCTCCCCCACGGTGTGACACCATGGTCTGACACCGACCAGATGAACAAATGTGCCCGCCAATCACCCCTGCGCTACCCACTCCTTGGGCAGCACCTAAAGTGTGCTGGAGAAATCACTAGCGTGAGTTCACCGTTGTGAACACCAAGGTCTGTCCTGGTCCCACTGGGTCACCACGAGGTAAGTGGGAATGAAGTGGCCTTTGTCTCCAGTTCACCACTGAGGACGTCACACCTCCAAGGCATTGGAGCAACTTGACAAGGACCACACAGCTAGTAGTCAACAGTCCCTGTGCTCAAACCCAGGATCTCAGCTTTCCAATCCTCTAGTTCTTTGACACTACCCTGCCCCCACTGGCTGCTGGGAAGTGAGGAGATCAAGAACAAGGTCTTGACCTTCAAAACTGTAAGCTCACCTCAGGGCCAAAAGCAAGACAGGTGGGATAAATAGCAAGAACACAGACTGTGATCAGGGTCCGAGGAGTGGGTCCCTCACAGCATCCAAGGATGGGAGGGGTCAAAGGCTGGAAAGAGCAAAATCAGACCTGGGTCTCAAAGGACACCCCCAACTCATTCTTCTCTTCCATCATATTCATCACACTTATGACTGATAATGCTTCTTGTTGGTTATATGCAAATTTTAATTATGAGCTATCATTGTAATTTATAATCACAAACTATAATCCCCATGTGTCCTGTGTACTGCACGCCACTCCCCAGTACACTTTAAGCTCCATTACCATGTCCAGCACTTAGGAAGTGTTCAGTAAACATTTGCCAAATTAATGGATGGTTGCATTAAAGTCACATTCTTCCCTTCTCCACACTTGAATGGATGGCAATCATTGTCACTGTAGAGTGACGCCCCTATGGGGAAGGGTTAGCTAACAGGCTGCCTGGCGTCGGGTTCAGGGAGACAGAGAGAACTCAGTACTGCAAGGCCCTCAATGGGCAATTTCCATCTGCAGAAATGATTCAAAGAGAAGAGATTAAGACCTAGGAAGAAAAGCTAAAGGAACTATGATCACTGTAGCATTAAAAGGAAGAAAATCAACTGAGTAATTTAATAAGGAGCTTTAAGAATAACTCATTAGGCTTATTGCTCCTTCACTAAAGGAGGAAGATAAATTGCTTTTAAATGTCATTAAGGTAGACACAAACAAGAATTCGCTCTAATAAGGAAGAAAAAAAAAGAGGAACCCATTTCCTGAGAAGGTGTTTTTTCACAGCTTGCAGGCGTCTCGTGGTCCGAGACAAGGGCCAGGCATCATAAGAGCCCTTCAAATGTGGTCTCGCCTGGATGTCATCAGGGAGTTTAGGACTTACCAATAAGATCCTGAAATGAAAATCTTCTAATAAAAATGTTCTTGTTCCAAATTAGAAAGTATTTTGTTTAAAAGTTATCCTTAAAGAAATTCCAATTCAAATGGTGCCATAACCACTACCCACTCCTCGGAAACTTGGGAGACAAACCACCTCAGTGTAGACACACCTGGGGAACTAGTGAGACATCACACACACACACACACACACACACACACACACACTCCCTGGTATGAAATTAAAGCTTGTGCCGTCATTCTTCTACAGACAAAGGAACTGCTTTAAAATGGCATCTAATGGTCACAGCCTGTGACACAGATGAAAGAGCCCCCAGCTTCAGGATTTGCCTTCCCTGGGACCCAGGGAGGACACAGGCGCCTCAGACCCAGCTCTCAGGTAACAAGACAACATGGAAAGACTCAGTCAGCCTTTCATTCATCCTGGATTTCCATGCTTATTCAGTATACTGGACAAAACCACCAATGTTGCTATTCAGCAACCAAGTTGTGTGCAACTCTTTGCAACCCCTGGACTGCAGCAAGCCAGGCTTCCCTGTCCGTCACCACCTCCCAGAGTCTGGGAGAAGCTGAACTCCAGCGTAGACATTGTTAAAGTTGCACAGAAAACTGCAGAGCCAGTCAACTTCTCAGGCGGACCCAGCATGAATCAGATACCTTTCAAAAGCATCATTTCCCTCTCTAGCTTTCCTCAGAACCATCAATTCCCTGATAGCACTTCCTGAGCTTCAAGATAGGAACATTTTCTATGAGTTTCCCTGGTGGTTCAGATGGTAAAGAATCTGCCTGCAATTCGGGAGATTGATCAAACCCAGGGGATTTGATCCCCGGGTGGAGAAGATCCCAAGGAGAAGGAAATGGCTACCCACTCCAGTATTCTTGCTTGGAGAATTCCATGGAGGAGGAGCCTGGTGGGCTACAGTCCACGGGGTCACAAATGGTCAGACATAACTGAGCTACTAACTCTTTCACTTTCAGATTTTGCCACCTCCTGGAAAATTCTGAAAGAGATGGGAATACCAGATCACCTGACCTGCCTCTTGAGAAACCTATATGCAGGTCAGGAAGCAACAGTTAGAACTGGACATGGAACAACAGACTGGTTCCAAATAGGAAAAGGAGTACATCAAGGCTGTATATTGTCACCCTGCTTATTTAACTTATATGCAGAGTACATCAGGAGAAATGCTGGGCTAGAAGAAGCACAAGCTGGAATCAAGATTGCCAGGAGGAATATCAATAACCTCAGATATGCAGATGACACCACCCTTATGGCAGAAAGTGAAGAGAAACTAAAGAGCCTCTTGATGAAAGTGAAAGAGGAGAGTGGAAAAGTTGGCTTAAAACTCAACATTCAGAAAACGAAGATCATGGCATCTGGTCCCATCACTTCATGGGAAATAGATGGGGAAACAGGGGAAACAGTGTCAGACTTTATTTTGGGGGGCTCCAAAATCACTGCAGATGGTGACTGCAGCCATGAAATTAAAAGACACTTGCTCCTTGGAAGAAAAGTTATGACCAACCTAAAGAGCATATTGAAAAGCAAAGACATTACTTTGCCAACAAAGGTCCATCTAGTCAAGGCTATGGTTTTTCCATTGGTCATGTATGGATGTGAGACTTGGACTGTGAAGAAAGCTGAGTGCTGAAGAATTGATGCTTTAGAACTGTGGTGTTGGAGAAGACTCTTGAGAGTCCCTTGGACTGCAAGGAGATCCAACCAGTCCTTTCTGAAGGAGATCAGCCCTGAGTGTTCTTTGGAAGGACTGATGCTAAAGCTGAAACTCCAATACTTTGGCCACCTCAGGCAAAGAGCTGACTCATTGGAAAAGACTCTGATGCTGGGAGGGACTGGGGGCAGGAGGCAAAGGGTACGACAGAGGATGAGTTGGCTGGATGGCATCACCGACTCAATGGACGTGAGTCTGAGTGATCTCCGGGAGATGGTGATAGACAGCAAGGCCTGGTGTGTTGCGATTCATGGGGTTGCAAAGAGTCGGACACGACTGAGTGACTGAACTGAAATGAACTGAACTGAACTTCAGCAAAGTGAAACGTATGATTACCAAGGCTGAAAGGGAAGGAGGGATAAACTGAGAGATTGAGATTGACACGTACATGCTACTATGTATAAAATAGATGACTGATAAGAACCTACTGTAGACCACTGGGAACTCTACTTAATTCTCTATAATGACTATCTAAAACAAAGTGGGTATGGGTACATGTATAACTGATTCACTTTGCTGTGCAGCAGAAACTAGCACAATATTGTAAATCAACTCTATGCCAACAAAAGTTAATTTAAAGGAAAAAAGTGAACTTCTCAATCCCTCACTTCAATCATCAAAGGAAAGTTAACTCTGGTTTGTACAGTTTTACTCAATGACATTCCTAGTAACAACGCCAATTCAGCTGACTGGGGAAAAGGTAAAATTGAGTCAAAGTTCTATAGATGTAGCACTGAAAACTGCGGAAGAAAGTTCTTTTACAATGAAAAGTTATTCTCACTCTGCTACGCAATCCTACCACCTACCTGTCTGTGATGTGTCCACAACAAAGCCTATGAAACATGAGACCTCCTGTTTCTATCCTGACAGTGATGCCCAAGGGGTAATGGCTTACCCTCAATAAGCCATTCATTCAGTTAATGGGAATATTGGGGGAGATTTTCCAACAGATTTTTGATGTGTGTGAACAGAACTGTCAGTTCATTTCAAATGGACTCCAAGAATTGAGCAGATCTTTCCCTGCTGGATGTCATCACGGCAGAAAGTCACCTAAAAAGAATCCTCAACATGCAAATTCATTTTAAATTGAGCAGCGTAGTTTTACATTTTGAAGATAATCAGATTAACCAAAAGGAACTGAGAGAGAAAACCAATATCAGGCTGGAGTGGAAAAAAAAAGCTCGAAAAATAAAACCATGAGAAAGCTGAGTCATTTTTGACCTAAATTTCAAGGCCCTGTGGAAGTCCCCAGCATGAGCATGGGGTGGGCTGGGGGCATCGCACAGTTCTCTTTTTCTCAGAGCCAACCACTCGCATCCAGCCCTGTAGTGACAGGCTTCCCTGGGCCGACCGGATGGCCTTGGGACTCGGAATGGAAGACATGGCCTTTCTTTGATTTCTGTGGCATGCAGTATGGGAGCTGCATTAAATTGACCAGAAATCACGTCGGATCAAGGGAAAGACACAAGCACGGCTTTTGACCCGGGATGCAGAGACCCGTGGTGAGACTTCAGCACAAACGCTACAAAGATACATGAGTTTCATATTCAAGATCATCTTTCTGTTCTGAAAACCCAAACATCGACGTCCTCAGCCCAGAAAGTAAAACTGACAATGAATAGGATGTGAAACTAGCCCAACAGACTGCTCGTATTTCGCCATGATGTTAAATGAAAGTGCAGAAAAGTCCAACAGCAAAATGAATGTTTCGGATTTCTTAGACGAGATCTCTGAGGTTTCTCTAATTATCATACTCCAGGGTTAACAACAATAGAAAGCCCAGTTTAAATATGTGATTCAGTGATTAAAAAAAAAAAAAAAGGCAGCATTTGGGGTTCTTTGGAGAGTTCTGAAATTTCCATAGCAGCTGCAGACTTTGGTCCTGGTGGCATTTGGGGAAACACTTGTCAAATCCATGTTTGGAGCCAAAACTGCCTGTGTGAAAACAATTTTTTTCCCTATTGTTGAGTGAAAATTCCATGAGCAAAAAATTCTTGCACTGTGTCCAGTGGAAATACGTATTTCCACTGAAAATATGACCCTCATGAGCTTGCTTGTAATGTTTACATTGGAAATAAGCAACAGAAACATGCAGCCTCTTTTCTTTGCTTTTGCTCTTTATCAAGGGTGTGGGAGGGACCTGGCAGAAAATCAGCATGACAAATGCAGCCACTTGCCTCTCGGTCGCCCAGCCCTTAGCCGGCATCCTACCTGGGCGATACACCTGTTCCCCCCTCCCACGGCGTGTCGCTCTTTGAGGAATGACTTAGAGATCTGACTTGTAGCTGCGGCAGAGACACTTGGCACTGCTCTCTGCAGACTCTGGCCCAACTGGCTGAAGTAAGTCTTTGCTCATTTATCAACCAATTCAGGTCTCAGCTGCAGTTTTCAGCTTTGATCAAAGCCGAAACCCATATCGTCATAACATCATGTGTGAGCCTGGGTCTGGGAAGACCAACAAGAAGCTCCAAGGGGACACAGAGCATGGCTGGGCCACCTGCTCCCCCCATTAGTGTTGGAGGGGAGAGAACTCAGCTGATCTGCCCAGAGAGAGCGGGGTGTGCAGCCGAGACAGGCAAGGAAGATTGCAGAGGGGGTTTCGGGGGGCCTGGAATTCCACCCTGCTTTGCTGCCGCTGACCTGGCACTTCCGGGAGATTAAGAATGCAGCCCCCAAGGACTTAGAGTCTAGGGGCTTCCCAGACACACAGATACACAGCTCATTCTGCTATACATCAGGCCAATGAAAGCACAAATGAGGGAATAATCCAGAACCCCGGGAATATTAAGAGAGGAAACAAACAAAAATCATCAGAAGGAGAATCTGCAAAGAGAGCAGACAGCTGGGTGTACAATAAGCCAGAAAACAGAAAGTTAAGGAAGAGAAAAAAAAAAGCTTCTCAGACCTTTCTCCTTCCATTCAAATCCGTTTATTGAGCACCTACTAGTACAAGCATTTACTGAACACCTACTACATGCAAGGCACACAAATAAACAAGTTATAGTTTCTCCACTTTGGAACTTAAAGACAGAGACACAGATGATTTTGCAGTAAGTTATTTGCTCATGCAAAGCCCCAGGGGAATGTGGAGGCTGAAAAAGTCCTGTTTGCCTGTGAGAATCTGGAGGGCTTCCCGGAGGTGTGGCCACCTGCAGTGAGCCTCCAGGAAAGAGCGGGGTTTCAGCTGGCTACATGCAAGTGTTGCTGTTGTTGTTCAGTCGCTCAGTCATGTTCAACTCTTTGCAACCCCATGGACTGCAGCACGCCAGGCTTCCCTGTCCTTCACCATCTCCCAGAGTTCACTCAAACTCATGTCCATTGAGCCAATGATGCCATCTAACCATTTCCTCCTCTGTGGCTCCCTTCTCCCCCTGCCTTCAATCTTTTCCAGTATCATTAGTTTGGGCTGAAGTTCTTAGGAGCCTTGGGAGGTCGCAAAGCCACAGAAGTTCAGTTCAGTCGCTCAGTCGTGTCCGACTCTTTGCGACCCGTGGACTGTGGCATGCCAGGCCTCCCTGTCCATCACAGACTCCCGGAGCTTGCTCAAACTCGTGTCCATCAAGTCGGTGATGCCATCCAACCATCTCATCCTCTGTCGTCGCCTTCTCCTCCCACCTTAGCCTGAGCTCATAAGCTGTGCTCTCTTAATACCGGGATATGCCTCCAAGGAGGGCATCGACATTCAGCAGTTACTGGGGCAGTTATCAGACCAGGAACACAGGAGAGTCAGGGTGAAGGGAGAGCAGCCCTGCCCACCGGTTTGCTCAGCTCCCTGTCTGGACTCTCTACTTCCTCCTCAGCCGCCTGCAGGGCCCCCCTCCACCCCACCCCACCCCCACTTCCTCACACCCTGTGCAACCTTGAGCAAGCTGTTCAACTGCTCTCTGCCTCAAATCCCTCCTTTGTAAATGGGGAGGGTTACAAATAGCATCTCAGAGTCTGGTGAAGTCCCCTTGCTGTCCACCTCAAACTACAAGAGCGCTGTCCATCGGCCCTACTCCAACACAGAAGAAAAAGTTTAAAATAGAAAAGAAATAGTATCTCAGAGGATTCTATAGCAGATAAAATGGACTGGTGCCTCCCAGGACACTTGGCACAGAGTAAAATCCGCTCAGTCGTCTCCGATTCTTTGTGGTCCCATGGACTCCATGGAATTCCTCAGGCCAGTAATACTAGAGTGGATAGCCTTTCCCTTCTCCAGGGCATCTGCCCGACCCAAGGATCAAACGCAGATCTCCTGCATTGCAGGTGGATTCTTTACCAGCTGAGCCACAGGGGAAGCCCAGCACAGTGAGTGCTCATAAAGTTCAGTTCTTATTAGTTATGCTTTTCTTCTGACCACCTGCTAATTTGTAAGCTGACAATCCCCCCCATCTGTATCCGAGGCTCATCTCTCTTTCCTAACAGTCAGCCCTGTGAATCCAGCAGTCTTGTGGATGTCACTTGTAATTCTCTCCATTCAGACAGACCCATCTAAAACTGAAGTCATCATCTGTCCTCAGCCTCTTCTCTTTCCTCTCTGATCCAGGTGAGGGGCCTCACTGTCCAGCAGTTACCCAGGACAGAATTCAGACAGTCGTCCTAGACCTGCCCTTCATTTTCTGACCCTAAACAGTCCTGGTGTACAATAAAAATACCGTCGCTGGATGAACCTCCTCCCACTCCCATTCACTTCCCATTTCTCTTCTGTCCAGGCTGCCCCCTCACATGTGACTCCCCCACAACAGCCAACACACAGGCCCAGCCAGGCTCTCCTGGTTAGGCCCTCCCAAGGCCCTCCACGGCTGATGTCTATACTCAAATCTGCTAGGATCTCTCCTGCCTTTTAGTCTCATCTTCGTAAATGTCAGCTTCCCACACTGAGCACAGAGCAGCCTCTCCACTCTCGTTCAGTCACTAAGTTGTGTCCTTCTCTTTGAGAACCAATGAACTGCAGCACTCCAGGCTTCCCTGTCCTTCCCTGTCTCCTGGAGTTTGCTCAAAAGGCTATCACAGATGAATCAATGAGGGAGTGAATGACTCTTCCACAGGTTGCCCATGAGAACTTTCCTGCGGCCCTTTGGAACACTTTCTGATATTTAGATACATCACCCAAGAAGAGACCCTTCTGCTCCCCCTCACCCAAGTCCAACAGGCTCCCTACTAGCCCATCAGCTGCCAGACCCTTCAGGTCTATCTCTCCTTTCAGAGACTATTCCCTAAGACTCCTTTTATTGCTGGTCACCCCGCTAAGCTCAGAGTTCCCTGAAGTCCACAATTATTCATGCTTATCTAGAAGTCTCTGCAGTAAAGCCCAGGCACTGCCTGGTCTACAGCAGGCATTCCATTAATGATTTATTAACCCAGCAGTGAATGGATCAGATGCCAACTGTGTCACAAAAACAGCACCAGTGAAGGGAGAAATCAGTGTGGCATCTCTTTTTCTTTACTTTTGGCTTTCTTTCCATAGACCATGCATGCCACATTCTGTCTCAGAGGAAGAGAATGGACCTTCGTTTCCACCGCCTCTCTGTCTCTGCCAAACTCAGTTCCTGCTGCCGTATTGACAGACTTTTGGAAGGTTCACCTTTCCCTTGAATTTCTCATGATGATTAAGAACTATAATTGCCACTGAACAGTCCCGTTTAGCACAGACAAAGCCAACCAACATTCACCAATGGACTTTAAATGCTGACAGTTTAAACAGCCAAGAAAAGTTCATTAAGCGCTGGGCAATAAAAAGCGCAGGGGAAAATAGAGACAGAATAACTCCCCTGGGTATCGCCAGAGCAGGCCTTTGTGATGAAACATTCCTCAAGGAATCTGGGGAAATTACGTTATAAAAACTGCAACAGACGGCAGGCTAGAGTAACAAGCTTCATTAGAGCATCGTGGCCACACAGCCCCTTTCCTGGGGAGGGAAGGGCACCACGCAGCCCCCTGTCAGGCAGGCTGTCCAAAGGGGCCCAGACCCCTGTGAATGTGGCTGTAATGATGGCTTTTATCCCCAGCACATAGGAGTTTGAGGGCATGAGAAATTCAGAACACATACTTCCCCACTCTGCACTTGAAAGCTGGTCCAAAGACATCAAGTACATTTTGACATTTTTTTGTTTGTTTTTCTAAAAGTAGCCAAGCATCACCAAAATAATTGGTCACTATGAATCAAATAGTGGAAACAGTGGCAGAGTTTCTTTTGGGGGGCTCCAAAATCACTGTGGATGGTGAGTGTAGCATGAAATTAAAAGACACTTGCTCCTTGGAATAAAAGCTATGACAAACCTAGACAGCATATTAAAAAGCAGAGACATCACTTTGCCAACAAAAGTCCATATTGTCAAAGCTATCGTTTTTCCAGTAGTCATGTAGGAAGTGAGAGTTGGACCATAAAGAAGGCGGAGCACCCGAGAATTGATGCTTTTGAACTGCGGTGCTGGATAAGACTCTTGAGAGTCCCTTGGATTGCAAGGAGACCCAACCAGTCAATCCTAAAGGAGATCAACCCTGAATATTCACTGGAAGGACTGATGCTGAAGTTGAAGCTCCAGTACTTTGGCCACTTGATGTGAAGAGCCAACTCGTTGGAAAAGGCCTTGATGCTGGGAAAGATTGAAGGCAGAAGGAGAAGGGGACGACAGAGGATGAGATGACTGAATGGCATCACTGACTCATGAGCTTAAGAAAACTCGGGTGATAGTGAAGGACAGGGAAGCCTGGTGTGCTGCAGTCCATGGGATCACAAAGAACTGGACACAACTTAGCAACTGAACAATGAACTATAATACTATAAATGACTTTGAAATAAAAGGGATTGTTTCCCTACCCAGGACTGGCTATAAAGGGCAGCTTTGAGAATGCAGAGCAAAAGCCCGGGGCAGAAACCAAGAGAAATCTGGAGTGTTTCAGAATATCTATGAGCCGGAGATGCAACAGAGTGAACTCTGAGTGTGGCGCCCGTGTTACACACATATTGTCAAAGGAGGACGTTTTTGAAAGCAGTGAGCAAGCGCGGTCTCCTGGCTCTGAGTGGCGCCTCGTGAATTAAACCCTCGGGTGGAGGACAAAGTGCACCTAGATTATAAAAGCCAAAACATACTTTTTTAAAAAGGTCTCTCTGGACTTAGTCCTTGGACTCTTCCCTTATGTAGTTTCAACCCAAATTGCACAGGCATTTCTTATCAGCAAAACCAGACAATAAAATATGGGAAGAACTGTAAGAGAAACAGGCCAGGGCTCTTGTGAAATTCTTTCGCCACACAGCGGGCTTCTGAAAACAGGAAAACACACACACACACATTTAGCAAGAGGTGCACATGCTAGTTAGAGATGCAAACAGATGATCCCAAGGTGACTGTCAGCTGGTGCTCAGTTTCTCCCCTTTAAAAATAAGCCATCAAAGTGAAGCCTTGCCTCGCAAGTCCAAGTGTTTCTGCGTAACAAAAATTAACCATCAGGCGATGCTGAAAAAGAGGTGAGGATCAGATCTGGAACACGCAGGCAGGTGACTCCAAGGCTTCCTTTAGCACTTCAGAACCCACCGGCTGATTCAGACACACTGCCCTTGTCCGTTACTTCAAGGTCAAGTAATTAAGAGACAAGCTTTCTTCCAGCACCTCCCCCCCCACCCGCCACCAAATAAAATCATCCAAAATAGTTGAAATCAAGGTGACCATAAGTTTAAAAACTGGAGGGAGGTTGTCTTGCCACATTGTCGTCTATTCACTAGTACATTTCTTACCCCTGGATCCTGAATCTTTGCATTAAAAAAACAAAAAGATCTGAGTCTTCTTCACCCACAGTCAATGCAAATCTAAAGGAGAGAGGGTCTCCAGCCTCTCACACCCCTCCCTTAGTGTGATCATTGTGACAAGGCTCTTGGTGGCAGAGCTTAATGTGGTTAATGAGGAAAGTATTGTTAAGATGTTCACAGAAGGGAAAAAGCTGTTCATCTCCACTGCAGCACAGTCATTGCCAGGCTGAGCCAGGGCAGTCTGCACAGTGCTTGTGACAGAAGTGGGCATGTTCCCCTTCTGGGCTCAACACACCCACGGAGGAGTCTTGAGAAAGTCCTGTGTCTCCTGAGGCCAGGCTCTGACTCAGCCGCTCCTTAGATGCAGACACTGTGCAAAAAGCAGGCAGCTGAGCGTTCCGCTCCTCCGAGCTCCCCCCGCCCACCCCGTGTAATACACAAGGTCTGGGTGAACCCTGCAAAAGAGACAGAACTTCCATGAATTCTGATTTCCATTGACTGGCCTCATCAATCCTCCAAAAGGTTGCCTCCACCAAATCCCCTTCCCCAAGCACATTTCACATTTTGACAGAGCAAAACCTATTACTATGACCTTTGGTAAAAAATTTCATTAACCTAGTCTTCACTGATTTGCTGAGGTTTAACTCTGACCAGCAATCTTACTTTTCTTTTCGCACAGCAATTCCAGTTTATAAACAGTATATGGAGGAGACAGTATCAAAATGTGTCAAGGAAGACATTGTTTCAACGCATCGGAAGCACTTGCTCACAAATAATTGTAATAATATGGTTAAATATGCCGTATCACAGCTCCCTGAAGACCTCATGAAAGACAACATTTCTATCTTAGTTGTGTTACTGTGACTGTCTCACACAGTCTGAAATTCTGACTGCTTGCTCTCTGAATTACTGCAAATGAATGCCAGCCTGTTTAATCTGAAACAAAAAGGGTCCTGTGTTTAGTAAACATTAACAACTGGATTTTACAACATTTGATACTAGTCTCCCAGCAGAAGGTGGTATTGGTGGAGCTGCTTTTTAGAGTCGAAAGTGAAGAGCCACATTGCTCCAGTTGCTCCCCTAATGAGCACTCTCTATGTGACCGATCTCATGCCCTGTGCCCTAGAGAGGAAGTGAGTCTAATGGCAGTGGGGGTGAGATTAGAAAATAACTGGATTCCAAATTCTATGGTACAGAGTCCAGGCAAAATAGAAAACCTCAGCAAGAAAAAATGATTGAATAGAATATTCAGGAGGCAGGGAAGTGGCATGTGCTGGGAGCACCTTTCCACATCACTTCTGGGCACCTGTGTGTCTGCAAAACTCAGCTCAGCAACTCCTCCAGGGGGCCCTTTCACTCCAATGAGTGCATCAACCCCCATTTGTATAGCAGTGTGCACGGCACCGTGTGCCCAGTCATCTTTCTCCGCACCTAGCAGTGGACCGAGCCTGTGCCTCTGGGCATTTTCAGCATCTTACCAGGAACCTTGCTCCTTGGAAGGAAAGCTATGACAAACCTAGACCGGGTATTAGAAAGCAGAGACATCACTTTGCCAACAAAGGTCCATATTGTGAAAGCTATGGTTCATCTAGTAGCCCTGTCCAGATGTGAGAGTAGGACCATAAAGAAGGCTGAGAAACAAAGAACTGATGCTTTCGAAGTGTGGTACTAGAGAAGACTCTTGAGCATCCCTTGGACAGCAAGATCAAACCAGTCCATCCTAAAGGAAATCAACCCTGATATTCATTAGAATATAGAGTTTAAGTTCTAATACTTTAGCCACCTAATGTGAAGAGCTGACTGATTAGAAAAGACCCCGATGCTGGGAAAGATTGAAGGCAAGAGGAGAAGGGGATGGCTGGATGGCATCACCGACTCAGTGGACATGAGTTTGAGCAAGCTCCAGGAGACGGTGAAGGACAGGGAAGCCTGGAGTGCTGCAGTCCATGAGGTCACAAAGAGTCGGACACGACTGAGTGACTGAACAACAACAACCAGGTACCAGGCGTAAGTTCAACTCTCAACAGCGCTTTGATGAATGAATTAATGAGCAAATGTACATTTTCCTGAACGTTCATTTCTTATGGAAACTTTGCCCAGTATTTAGAAATTCAGCAGTAAATCAGGCTGCCAAATTTTTGCCCTGCAGTCCTCCTGAGTCAGTTTTTGATGCCCCATTGGAGTGTAGACATCATTTTTAAATGTCAGCTTTATCAGGCGGTTGCAAAGGTGCTTATTATTCCCCCAGAGTGGAAAGTCCCTCAGCTGAGTGGACAAGGAGCTTCCGGTTTCTGTGACCCACATCTGTAATTTCTCAGGCATCTTCACCTCATGCCAGGTTGTGCCCCACATTCAGTTGGCCTCTTTCAGCTGCCACCTCGTCATTAGCATCTGTAATCACCTCCATGACAATAGCACCTCTTAGGTGACACTACCTGTTTGTAACGATGAACTGGTCTTCTAGAAAAAGGAAATCCAATACTATCAATAAGCCAAGCAGAAGAACAAAATCCTGGTATTCTCAAGGTGGGCTTCTGTCAAGGCCCTCTTAAATACAGCTTGAATTATTTAGCCCATGAATGCAAACAATGCGTGACTCCGTAAGGAAAGCATTTCTAGCTGCCTTCTTTTCAGATATATTTTAGTGTTTTCAGTTATCTGAAACAAGCAGCTGGAATTAATTCCCTTCTGACCTCGGTTTTTTATTGTTACCCACCCCACCACCACCACCACCACCAACACATCTGTTGCCAAAGAACTTATCTTGACTCCAAAATGTTATTTTAATCGAAAACGAATCAGAAGGTAACCTTCCATAACTTCATGCAGTTGTTTCCAAAGTTTGAACCACCCGTTGAACCTTGACCAGGTTCTAACTTCCAATATTCTGTTTAAACTGAATTCTAACCTGCACTTCAGTTTTCCAAATGTCCTCTAAAACCCCTTGCCCTGCCAACCACATGGTCACGTTCAATAACCAGATTGGGGAACTCAGGCAGCCTAACTGTCTCCACGTGCCAGGGCCTCGTCCTGGTACCGCCACCAGGAAGAAGGGGTCTGTCTACCCTCACCTACTTCCTCATCCCTCCCCTGGGCACATCCTCCTGGGCCAACTGCAGAGATGAGCAAACTAAAAGGAAAGGTGCCCACCTGGCACCTGGGGGAACCATACTGACTTCACGGTCATCGGATCTGTCGGATGCTGGCTCTCCTGCTTTTTAGCTGTGTGCACTTTCTCACATTTTGCCACCTTTCTGTGCCTCAGTTACATAGATACAAGTAACAGTAGCATTACCTACTGCACTGAAGGGTCTTAAAGACTCATTGTGAAGCTGTGATTAAGTCATCAGAGCCCGACATACAATAAACACTCAGTTAAATATACACTGGATCTATCTACTCTCTGCTTATCTATCTCTATATATCTGCATCTATGTGTATTTTTTTTCTTTCATTGACTATCAGCTTTTGGGGAGCAGGCACCATTTCTTATTCATCTTTGCACCCATCAGAAAAGGCTGTCACCAAGGGCTAATTGATTTAATGTTATTAAATTTACACTCTAATCCAACTTACTATCATGTTGGAAATATTTTAATTAGCACAAGGCATTGCTAAACAGAAATATGGGCTTCTCTTTTCTCTTTCCATATCAGGCTTCCAGGATTTTGTTAACCTCTGTAAATCATCTCACTTCTTATAACATCTGCAGCCCAGAGCAGCACAAGGCTCAGGGATGAATCTAGCAGAGAGCTGCCACGTAGTACATGCCATGCCATGGGCATGCCGGCTGTCAGTCTGCACACAACACGCACCATGGACACACACGCGCACACACAGAGGAGGGGGCGGCCAAAGCAAACCGTAGAATTATAACTGTTTGCAAATCTTATGTTGTGAGTGTTTCACATGGTAGCACCCACAGGCTACACTCTACCTGGAGAGACCAATGATATGTTTATCAGGGCAGCATTGAAGCAGAGGGTATTTATCTATACGTTTCAGGTCAAAAATAAGTTTTGCCCTAAACTCAGAGACAGCTGAAGTCAAGGTGAATTTCTTGGTTTGAAACAGCTGAATGATTGAAACAGCTACTTCCCACCAGATATGAAAAATACATTTTAAAAGAATCTTCAGTGTTGGAGTCACTTTCAGCAAAATACCTGTGAGAGCGGACTATGCGCCAGGTGTGGGTGGCAAAAACACGCCCCCGTCCTGGCGCCATGTAAAAAGGAAGCAAAGTGAACCCTGTGTATTGATGCTATGGTAGAGGCTTATTCTGGGGGGGACCATGGGCATGCAATGGTCAATTTCAGCTTAGAAATGAACTCTACGACACAGGGCCTGTTTTCAAAAGTAGGAAGAGTAAAAAGTCAAGCTTTTTTCAAGACCGCACTTGGAACAGTGTCCCAGTGTTCCAGAAGAAGACAGTTGATGGAAAACAGTGAGATGTGCCCATCACCCCTCTTCTGTTGCTATCATCACTGGGGGGCCGCAGCCCCAGAGGCACATGTTTGGCCCAGAGGTGAAATGCCTTGTCTCTCATCTCTTGGTCTCAAGAGGGTTGAGTCTACCAGGCAAAAAGACTCCCACAGCAGGAAATTCCCCAAACCAGAGGATCGAAACTTCAACACCACCAAGGGGGACGTAAGGGTTTCTCCTCTCTGAGACCCCAGCCCTGTCTCATTCAAGTCGGTGGAGGGGAGCTCTTCCATCCAATCAGCAAACACTCCTGGGTGGCTGCCATGTGCAAAGCATCAGGCTTCATGTGGAGACGAAGAGAATACAGACCCCAACCCCAATGGTGCATTCACTTGCGTCTTGATACTGAGTTTAAATAACAGCTCACTCAAAGGTGAGTGAACCACAGGGATAAAGATGAAATCAAAAGTCCATAGATCAGGGCTTCCCTGGCAGTACAGCCGTGAAGAATCCGCCTGACAATTGTAGGGGACACAGGTTGGATCCCTGGTCTGGGATGATTCCACATGCCTCAGAGTGCCACAACACCTGAGCCTAAGGGCGCTAGAGCCCACGCTCGGAAACAAGAGAAGCTGCTGCGACGAGAAGACCACGCCCCACAGCGAGAGAGGAGCCCCAGCTCCGCGCAACTAGAGAAAGCCCTCACTCGGCAATGCAGACCCAACACGGCCAAAAGTAGATAGATAGATAGATAGATAACTTTTTAAAAAATCCGTAGACTTGGCTCTTCTTCTAGTTCTGACCCTTTTCCTAGACCAGTAAAGTGTTGGTTTGCTTTTGGGATTTTTTTTTTTTTTTTTTTTGCTTTTTTTTTGGAGCTCTCTACAGGTCATGTCAGCATGGTTCTTGGTGCCCAAGCCATGCTGCTGTTGCCATGTCCCCTCGGGCAGCATCCCCTTCCCCAGCATCCCTCCAGCAAGGCTCTTCCCTGGACAGAGCAGCTTGACCGGCTTCCAGGGCCTCTGATCCCCCAAGCCCAACCAGAGCCCCTGAATAGCTCTCTGGCTGGAATCCCTTCCCAGCTTGCTTTCCTGGTGTGTACCCCCAGCCCCTCGGCCACCGAGGTCGTCTCCCGCCAGTCGCCACCTCCAGTCTCCGAGCCCCTCGTCTTCCACCCCATGGTTGCTTTGCCGCCTGTCAATCAATTTATGGCTCACCATAAAATTAGCATCCTCACAGTTGCCACAACCTACAGAAGACTGTTTTCGTCTGGAGCCTTTTAAAAAGCAGATTCATCAGGATCTATTCTAGATAAACATATGTCACTTTTGTCTATAACCAGGACTTTGAAGAGGGTTATGCATTTTACCATCTGATAAAAATGTCCCTCTTCTGCCACTGGCCAGCACTCATCAGTCCCCCAGCCCCACCAAGTCTCTGCTGGTACCTGAAATTGTACTCATACTTTTGAGTTAAAACTCACAGTGATGTCCAGGAAACAGAATTCATCTCACCTCTGTGAACTGGGAGGCAACTTTAGTGATTGGCTCAGTTGCCAACAGTTGGTGATGGGCAGGACCCAGTTGGAGGGAGGGACAGGGGAGGCCAGAGGGACCCCAGGGCAGGACAGTGCCATAGGATCAAAGAGAAGGGGTCCCTGAATGAGCAGCCCCTGGACCCCCGTGCCTGCATCACAGCATCTCAGTGTGGTTGAGAAGTAGACACAGCATGGCACCCCCTCCCTCTGACAGGTTTAATCCACTCGGTAGGCACTGCCCTCAAAAAATCACAGTTCATGACTTACTCTGTCTCTGAAATGCTTTACCCTCCAATTTTACGGAAGTTACCATTCATCTTGTCAACAAGCTTTCACAGGGTTAGGGTTTGAAGAACTTCTTATAACAAGATAATATGTTGGCATCTAATGATGCTCTCCGCGAAGGCTACCTCGCCCCTCCTTTGCAGATATTCACTCTATGGAAATGTATCTTTTCCCAGTCAAGGGTCAACATGCATTTCCAGAAGGAGGGGCCCCAGCTGAAGCCCAAGCAAAGTCTGCAACCATAAGTGATGCCTCTGGGCAGAGCCAGCTGAAGGGTAGAGTGGATCTTCCAGGGTTCCCCGGGCATCAGGAACCAGGGTGACTCATCCGAAGTCTAGAGAAGCCCAGGAACCCGGCTGCCTCAGGTCACAGGGGCGACCCTCCGAGCACCAGGCAGGCCGGGCCTCCTATCTATCTATCCCCCCGAGCATCCTCCCTGGTAGCCCCCTGGATCACAGGAGCTGGTGGTGTACCCGAGAGGAAGGCTTTTGGCTGAAAGTGACAGCAAACCTGACCACAGTGGCTTAAACAAATCAGGGGGCTCGCCCTTCTGGCTCGGCGGCCCCATTCTGAGACTGCCGCAGCCTCTCCGTCGAGGCTCCATTGGTAAGACCTGCCCCACCCAGCACTTCGTGTGGGCGCCATCAGAGAGAAAAAGGAAGTCAGCCCCGCAACCCAAGTTTTCAGGAACTCTCAACAAACTCTGCTTCCTCTCTCCCTCTGGCCAGCACTAGACCCGGTGCCACCCCTACCCAGCGGGTAGCAAAGGTTATGGGGGTTGGACCGACCTGGGGGATGGGACCACCAGCCAATGGTATCTGCCACCAAGACCAGTCCCACAACATCGGATTCAGTTTTAGGTGGGCAGGAGGACCTCAGCCCCAAACCTGGAAAACGGCTACCCCGGATGCTTACAAAGAGCACAGAGTGACTTGGGCAACCCCGAGGACCACCCCACATGCCACACGTGACAAGACCTCCCCACACAGTGACAGGGCCTCCCTCACTGGTGTGTCTCTCCCCCCGCAGCAGAGGGCTGTTCCACAGAACCATCATGAAGTCTGAAAGAAGCCTCTGCAACATGCAAAGTTCTCCCCCAAGAGCTGGAGAGGGAAAGGAGGACGAAGGGAGATGATACAGGGAAAAGAGCCCTGTATTCCCCTCGGAATGGCTGGGAGGGGGAGGGGATATGTAAGTCCTGCATCCCACGAAGCAGTATTGGGATCTTGGGGCTTGGGGCCTCAGGAAACCCAGCAGCTAGAATCTAGTAGCTGTGTGACTGAATAAATGAAAGATCAAATGTCCATTTGCTGGGACATGAATTCAGAAATCATTTGTGAACACAGAGCAGTTTTTTTTTCAAATGAAGAGGGAAACTAGAAATTTGTCAAGCCTAACGTATGCAAGATTCTTTTGCCCAGATTGTTTCACTGAGTCCGGAAAACAACCCCATTTTATTGTTGTTATTGTTGTCGTTTAGTTGCCAAGTCTTGTCCAACTCTTTTGCGACCCCAGGGACTGTAGCCCGCCAGGCTCCTCTGTCCATGGGATTTTCCAGGCAAGAATAGTGGAGTGGGTTGCCATTTCCTTCTCCAGGGGATCTTCCCAACCCAGGGATCGAACCCTCATCTCCTGCATTGCACTCGCTGCTTACCACTGAGCCACCAGGAAAGCCCATACATGGCATTATTTTCATTTACTGATAAGAAAACCGAGGCTCCAAAGACCTTGAATAACCAGTCTAAGAAAATTCATCTTAAAAGTGGAAAAGCCAATCGAAACCTAAACACGATGCAAACCCAAGGTTCATCTTCCACATTTCACATGTTCAGATGACTCCAATTTGATCTGGAGAATGATTTTTATCATTCCTAATACCCGAACTATTTCTAAAGAGATTTAAAACAGCTACCTCTATTAAAAAAAAAAAAAAGTCTATAAAACACAGCTGAATGACCTGCCCTTCATTTTCAAAGACAACAAAAATGTTGGGATTTTCCCCAAATGTCTAAGAAGGTGGGAAGTCCAGGAAAGACCCAGAATGCCCTACTTCTCTGGCAATCCTCCTTCTAACCCAGGGTTGTCACCCCTGATACAGAATCAACAGCCCTTTCAACTTTGGGCCAGGACTGGGGTGCGGCAAGGGAATCACGGTGGAAGAAGCCAGAATCTCAGTCATCAAGATAAATAATTTTTAATGCAATAATTTTAAAAACAAAAATCAATGCCAAAACCCATCGTGAACAAAATGTCCAAAATTTTAAGCAGAGACAGGCTGTTGTGCGTTTGATTCTGTGGTTTCTGAGACAGCGGTTCCTGACCTGCCATGGTTGCCACGCTTCCCCCATCCCCTGGCCCCTGCCACCATCACTTCTGTGGCCTGGGCACCCACTGAGCTCCATGAGGGGTGCAAACAGACTGGGACATGCAGGGCTATCTATAGTCATGGTTTTGTGATTGCAGAGCTTCTATTTATTTTTTCTGCCTGATTCAAAACATGGGAGGAGGTTTTGCTAAGTATACACGGGGCATCTTATTTCTACTTTTGCCTCAGGCCCCAGCGTGGCCCCCTCCCTACAACTGCTCAGCTTTTCCTGCACCCAGAAAGCAGAGAGGAGATGGACAAGGAGGCGGACCTCCAATAGCCTTCGCCAGCTCCCAGGCTCCTGGGGTCACTGATGCACTCTCTCAGGGCCAGCTGGCTAATCTGTCCATGCCAGTCCTACAGTAAAGTCACTGCAGCGCACCCTTGCAAACGCCCCTTCCCTTGGCAGAGACTGTAACTTTCAAATGACCCTAACAGGCTTAGAACAGTCTTATTCCTCCCGCTCCGAAAGGTGTGCCCAGGGTGTAGTGAGCTGCTGTGAAAGATGCTACTTATTCACCGGCTCCCCAGTGATGATTGACAGCAACGGAGAGGCTAGGAGATATTACACCGTACATGACGGTGCAAACAGGACTAGATGAATCTGCATTACAAGGATTGCGAGAGCAATTAGCACCTCATTAATATGATATAAATGCTAATTATACAGACCCTAAGGGACCCCCAAATTCCTTTCTCGCCACCAGCATCAACATCAGTGTTGTTTTAGAGAACATGATGCCTGGATTCCCAGGAAGGCAGAAGTGGCTCCCCCTTTGGGCCTCTTTGAGGGGAGCACAGACCACAGGCATCCTGACTACTCTGGGGGTATCTGCCGTGGCCACATTCTCAGATGTGGGAATGCCATGCAGCCCGCAGTGCTCTGGGTTCCCAGGGGCACCTGGTGACCGATTTCAAGCCTGCTGGTGACAGCAGGATGCCTGACAATCAGGAGTCCCTGAGGAAGGGCAGGGCTGCATGACATGCTGGCAGGGGACAGTGCTTCTCAAGACCAGCTAAGCTTCTCCACTGCAAACCTGCAGCTCATGGTGATCAAAGTGATCGCCTTAAATAATTGATTTATTTATTACAGTTTAAAAAAAAAAAAAACACCCTGGAGGCTCATAAATAGCCTGAGATATAATCGCACCACTTGGGAATAAGAGATGCTCAGAAGCGCCCTGTGTCTGGCAGTACCCCGAGGGTGTGATTAGGGTACCACACATCAAAGGAAGGTGACATCAAGTGTTCACCCAGTAAATCATTTCACACAGTCCATTTGAAACACGGCCAATAAGAAAAGTTCCTCAAGAGCACTGCACTGCCTCTCTAGTTCATCACTCATCTTACGGGAGGAAGGAGGAGGTAGGATGGGGAAGGGATGGAAGGGGACACTGGAAAGGGCACCTCCCTGGGTGCTGTCTTCACCTCCATTTGCAGGTACGCTGACCTCCAGCATACAAAAGTATTAGCTGCTCAGTAGTGTCTGATTCTTTGGGACCCCTTGGACTGTAGTCCGCCAGGCTCCCCTGTCCATGGGATTTCCCAGGCAAGAATACTGGAGTGGGTAGCCATTCCCTTCTCCAGGGGATCTTCCCAATCCAGGGATCAAATCCACCTCTCCTGGATCTTCTGCACCGGCAGGCAGATTCTTTACAATCTGAGCCAGCAGGGAAGCCCTCCAGGACACAAACACACATATAAACGCACCCTCACACGCAGACACACACTCACATGGAGACACACATGGCTGCATCCTGATCTGCACCCTCACACGCAGACACACACTCACACGCAGACACACACAGCTGCCTCCTGATCTGCACACTCACACAGACACACACGGCTGCCTCCTGATCTGCCCCTTTGCAGGAATCTTCTGGGTCTTCCTCACAGGCCAGTGTTGCAAAATTACATGAAAGTCATTCTAGGGACAAGGCAGCAGCAACCCCTGTGCCCAGAGCATCATATCACTTGTTCCCTAGTGGATCTGGAGCTTCCCGGGTGGCTCAGCAGAAAAGAATCCACCTGCAATAAAGGAGACGCAGGTTCAATCCTGGGCCAGGAAGAGCCCCTGGAGTAAGAAATGGCTGCCCACTCCAGTATTCTTGCCTGGAGAGTCCCATGGACAGAAGTCAGGTGGGCTACAGTCCATAGGATTGCAAAGAGTCAGACATGACTAAGCACACACACACACATCACGCTGGTGGATCCCTGATGTGGAAGAGGAAGCCAATCCAGTCCAGATACAGTTGGATTCTGAAGGTGCACTGAGCACCTGGTGGTGCAGATGCTCGGCTGGACACTGAGGGGTGGAGACGGGGGAGATCAAACTCGGCAGTTTAAAGTCAGCGCTGGGATGGGAAAGAACCAAGCCCTCAACAGCCTGGAGGGCTTCCTGGAGGAAGTGCAATCTGTGCTGGTCTCCCTGAAGGAAGAGAAAGTTTCAACAGGGATCAAGAGACAGAAGCCTTCCAGGGTGAAGGGATGTGTGAGCAAAGGTCCAAGACGGGTGACTCAGGACTGGTGGTCAGAATACAAGTCTGGGGCCATAGTTCTTCAAACCAAAACAAGCAGGATAACAAACAGATGAGGAAGCAGTGCGTTTGAAATGGTAGTGACCTGAAAACCTTCTAGCTGGGGTTGCCAGATCGATATTTTGCAGACTCAGACTCCAGGATATATTCTTTTCTTAGAAACAATTACATTTTTCTGTCTTCATTGTGTTCCTCATCTTAAAAGAAGATGATGCTCTTTGTCTATTGCACGTCACCTGGTGAACCTCCCAACGACCAGGCCATCTCGGCACCTGGACCGCCTCTGTGTTCATGGCGGAGTAGGCAGGCCAAGCTCTCCTCTCACCGATACAGGCAGACCTGACATACAAGTAATGAAGCTGAGCTGAACGAAAGGTCAAATGACATCACTAAGCCCAGCATGAACGAAAGTGTCTCAGCAATTCACACAGAGGCCTCCAGTGGGAGGGCTGAGTCACCCCAAGCTGGACAGCAAGGCCACTAAACTCACCAGGGCTTGGCCCTCCCGCCAGCACCAGGACCTGTGTGCGTCAGCAGAGCGTCATCACACACACTTGAACTTTAATGGATTTCAGTTGGGTTCACACCTAATTCGAAAAACTGTTTTGTTTCATAGAAATGTGGAAGCCACAGCATAAAAGGGTCGACTCCTAGTTGTCTTTGTACCAACAGAACTTGTTATTGGTTATTGGTCCGTTAAAAGGAGTCATTATATTTCTGGAGTTTGAGAAATGCTGCCCCAGACCAGGCACTCCCTGGAGCTCTTTGAACCTCTGTTTCCAGCATGATGCTTGGTGTGAGGTAGGGATTTGATATGAACTGATGAAATCAGGCTGTGGCATCTGTTGAAAACAGGGAAGGAAACTGCCCAGGCACCACAGCCAATCATTTGTGTGGCAGCTGTGGTGGACAGCAGCAACTCCTGTGCTTTAGAGTCACCCAGAGGGATGGGCTGCCCAGGCCAGAAGGTAGCGGCTGGAGCCAACAGAAGGGAGATCAGGGGACTGGGGACACCAGTTATCCAAAAACAGGACACCTCTCCATCTCTCCAGGGATGTTTTTTTCTTACATTATGAGCTCTATGATGCCACACATGAAGGCAGTTCAAAGGAAAGTAGGATTGATTTTTCTTGCATAGAAGCGAAGAAGTTAGAGCTGGTTCTTTGGGGGAAAATGTTCTGTGTTCTGTTCTGTTCAGTCGCTCAGTCATGTCTGACTTTTTGTGACCCCATGAACTGCAGCACGTCAGGCTTCCCTGTCCTTCATCTCCCGGAGCTTGCTCACACTCACGTCCATTGAATCAGTGATGCCACCCAACCATCTCATCCTCGGTCGCCCCCCTTCTCCTCCCCCCTTGAACCTTTCCCAGCATCAGGGTCTTTCCAAGTGTGTTGGCTCTTCCCATCAAACCCTGATAATTCAAAGATGAGGATGCCAGCATCCCTTGCTTCCACGGGCTGAATGCTGAAGCAGGCAACCAGTAGCCTGTTCACTCCATGACCTTCCCAACAGCATGAACCCAAGATTATTACCTAGGGTGACCAAACTTAATGAAAGCAACATGACTGAGAGGAAATCAGCTGGAAGCATGTGAAAACAAAGGGAAGTGAACATCAGGTATCCTTTTGTAATTACAAACTGTGTGGCCTGACAGCTTCTCCCAGGGGAGGCTTATTATAAATTCTTTTTATTATTAAAAAAAATCCGGCTTGAAAGGATTGATTACAAAAATGCAGATCCTCGCCAGCAGGCATCTTGAGTAAACTGTATCTATACTGTGTGTATTACTCACTCAGTCGTATCCGACTCTTTACAACCCCATGGACTGTAGCCTGCCAGCCTCCTCTGTCCATGGAATTCTCCAGGCAAGAATACTGGAGTGGGTTGCCATTCCCTTCTCCAGGGGATCTTCACAACCCAAGGACTGAACCCAGGTCTCCTGTATTTCAGGAGGATTCTCTACTGTCTGAGAATCTGAGTCACCAGGGAAACCCTACAGTAGTTCAAACATGGAAAAGACAGCCCAAAACCAGAGCACCCTACACAATAGGAAATTCAAACTGGAGAAAATAAGAATTCTGCTTTCAAAAGCATTTACTAATAGAAAAGGAAAGGGTGGAGAAAAGTGTGTTCAAAAGTTGCAAGGAGGCTAATTAGAAATACACTGCTCAGTGCACAAAAGAGCAGGGAGTTTGGATGTGAAAATTAAAGATTCTAATGTGAAAGTTTCAAGTAAACAAAAGATTAATTACTATATGCATTGGCTTTTGCCTTTTAAAAAGAGACAGCTACCATGCCTGCAGGCTTCTCTGTGATTCCGTGTATAAAGGATAACTCAAAAGTATGCATCTTCCTTATTGAGATTTTTTTCATATAAGGAAACGCAATTGGGAAAAATTTAACTTAGGACACCTTTCTAGGCAGCACACTAGCCATTGCTGAAACTCAGTAAAATTGTGTTTGAATCTAAGCTCACATTTGGTGCATTTATGCTTTGTGTGTTTAACACACTTTATAAATAATGATTCATGCTCACTAACTTGATATAAAATATTCTTCTATCCACTCTATCAATAAGAGATCTGGATGCATTAGAGAAGGAATCTGTCAGAGCAGGGTCTGGAAATCTCAAATTCCAGAAGCCATTCCCAAACCCATGAGGCCACCTACCCTGTACTTTGAAGACAAAGTAGACCCATCTAATTCTGTGATACCAGAACTGTAATGGTGCCCGGCATGGGATTGGCACTCAGTAAATATATACTCAAGGAAGGGATGGTGGAAAGGAGGGTGGGTGGACTGAGGCAGAAGTGGAGCTGATGGATGCCCCAAGTCCTGTCTCAACAAACAATTCCCAGGTCTTCCCAAAGGCAAATGACAGATACCAGTGTGGTTTTGTTGATTACTATGATGGTGGGAATCAAAGAATTCATTGTATGTTTACAAAAAAAATTCTTAAGACAGTAAGTTCTGTGAAATACAAAGTTCCAGGGTGCTTCAAAGCTTGTTTTTCTCTATCTTTAGCTGGCAAGTCTTAGTCACTCTTCTTTTTAAGCTTGGTTGATTTACAAGATGGCATTAGTTTCAGGTGTACAGTATAGTTATTCATATGCATATATTCTTTCTCCAATTTTTCCCATTATATGTTGTCACAAGGTATTGAATATGGTTCTCCATGCTATTCAGTAGGTCCTTGTTTATCTACATCACGTAAAGCAGTGCACGTCTGTTAAGCCCAGATTTCTAGGTTGACCTCTCCCCTCTTCTCCCTTTGGTAACCGTGAATATGTCCTCTGTGTCCTTGAATCTGTTTCTGTTTTGTTTATACGCTGATTTGCAATATTTTTAGATTCCACGTATAGGTGATATCCTAATTGTCTTTCTGTCTGAATCACTTCACTTAATTGATAGTCTCTAGGTCCGTGGATGTTGCTGCTAACGGCATTATTTAATTCTTTTTTATTCCTTTGTTGAAATGGTTCACATCTCCTTTAACCATTCATCTGTCGATGGACACTTGGGTTGCTTTCAAGTCTTGGCAATTGTAAGCGTCATTTTGTCTTTTAAAATGAGTCCACTTGCCCTTCCACCCGTGGACTACAGCAGTAGCCAGTGGGAAAGTGCTAGGCCTGCCCTGGGAGGCAAGACTCTGCACATACTCGTGTGGCCTTGGTAGGCGCCAGGGTACATGAGGAGCCAACGGAGAGGGGCAGAGCCTAAGTCTGCAAAAGTGTTCATCCGTGTGGGCATACTCTCTCCTGATAGAGAGTTAAATTCCAGCAAGTTCCCCAGGAGTGCTACCAGGCTACTAGAATGGTTCCCGGTTACCTGGAGAAAGCAGTGGTCACACCAAGGAAGCAGAAACATCAGGAGCCATCCCAAAAGCAGAGTAAGGGAGGAAGAGGGCCAGGCAAGGGCATTCCAGAGCAGATGCATCACATGAGGTTGGAAAACCAACCATCCATGTTCATCAAGAGAGCCCAGCCAATTGTCAACTTGGGAAGACGCGCATTGCTGAGGTGCGCTGCTGAGGAGCTCAGACGTGACCGCCCTGTTGTCACAAAACCGACTCCCTAATGGAACCTTGAAATATAAGGAGTTAGTGTGGTGTTTAATTAGCAGCAAAGGGGCACGATTACAATGCAGCGTGTGACTGGAGAGGCGGCCAGAGGGCCCTGAACCAAACGGAATGAAGGGCGTGGCGCGGCGAGGGGTGAGAGAGATGGACGGTCAGGAGGGGGTCGTTCAGTCTATACACTCAAAGCAGAAAGTTTCCAGGGAAGACGACCCAGAGACTGGAGGGACTACCCTAATAAAGGTCCAAATCTCAGCCTTGGGCCTGGCGTCTGGACCTGAGCCAGGCTTCAGGCCTGGAACCCATTGACTGAAGGGCCGGTGGATCTGCAGGAGGAAGTACCTGCTGTGTCAGAGCAGGCACACATGTGCATGGCTTCCCCGGTCCTTTCCCCGAAGAATCCACGCCGTGTACACAGGCAGCTGTGTACACACACTTGAAGGCCGGGAATGCCCAGACATGCTGAGGACCACTGGGCACAAGATCTGAGATGACTCGTAACTGGGACCCTGAGGCGGGATCCTGAGCCCCCTTGTTAGAGCAAAGGCATGTGCAGCCAGTTATAAGGGAAGATCTGTCTGGGTCTGGGTCCCATTGCCTCCCCTGGGTCCACAGACTCAACCATGGTCATCTCTCCAGCCCTCAAATATATAATTCAAACAACCTTTGGAGATTGGAAGAACAACCATGTGGGTTTCTTGGAACAGGAGGTAAGAGAGTAACCGCAGTGGGGAAAATTAGGTAAAGGCCTCTGAAAGGCAACCCCTCCCACCGCCCCCCCCACCCCCGCCCAATATGCACACATACACATCAAGATAGAGATTTGAAAAAATTTATTAATACATCACATCCTGGGAGAGATGCCAGAGATGACAAGACAGTGCTGTGGACTGAATGTTTGTGTCTGCTCCACCCCACCTCCAAAAAAAAAAATCTTATGTGTTGAAACCTAATTCCTTTATTGGAGACAGTGGAGCCCTCATGGTGGAATTAGGAAGGGTTATAATCATATTTTTAAAAAAGAATTATAATTTCTTTATAAAAAGAAACTGGTGCTCAGACAGTAAAGTATCTGACTGCAATGCAAGAGACCCAATCTCTGGGTTGGGAAGATCCCCTGGAGAAGGGAATGGCTACTCATTCCAGTATCCTTGCCTGGAGAATCCCATGGACAGAGGAGCCTGGCAGGTTACAGTCCATGGGGTCGCACAGAGTCAGACATGACTGAGCTAACGAGAGGGATAATCTCTCTCTCTGCCATGCGGACACAGGAAGAAGGCCTTCAGCTGACCATGCAGCCACCCCAATCTCAGACATCCAGCCTCCAGAAGAGTGAGAAATCCTTAAACCTCTGTTGTTGAAGTCTGTCATATTTGTTATAGCAGCCCAAATTAGCTAAGGAAGACAGTACTGATCATGAAATTACTGAGCTGGAGATAAAGAAAAGGTCCCTTATGTACGATGTTTCCTGCTTTCAGTTTTAGGCAACTAGACCGATAGGGCACCACAAACCAACATAGAAATTTGGGAAGAAGAGAGCGGGAAGAATGCCCACCTCACCTTTGGAACTGTGGGTGTAAGAACCTTGCAGGGACCCCCAAGCAGAACATCAGAGAGAGACCTGGGAGGTGTATCAGCTCAGAGGGGATGGCTGACACCTCAGGAGAGATGGGAGGAGTATGTGGGCACTATCACATGGACTCAGCCAAGAGGACCTGATAAGTGATGCTACTCGGGATGAATGGAGGGAACTTGTGAAAGCCCACCACGTGTTCAGCTTCAGTAACAGCAAAAGGACGGGTACACGAGAGGCAGTCAGGAATGGAGACACGCCCTGGGCTTCATCTCTGTGCACCTTTATCTGTCATTCAGTCATTCAGTCATGTCCGACTCTTTGTGACCCCGTGGGCTGCAGCATGCCAGGCTTCCCTGTCTGGCATAAAAGCCTATACTTTTTTTACATGCATAAAAGCATATGCCTTTATGCTGATCTACAAATTCTCTATCTAATCTCTTATTACAAATCACGCCCCTGTAATGTGCCTTCTCGCTTCCATAATGAGAGAAGAGAAAATTCAGTTAACACAGGTTTGAGCCATGAGAGAAATAATCACCCTAATTCTATTGATTTATTTTTTAACTCCAAAAGATTGAGATGCTTTGGGGAAAGTGCCAATTATGGAAGGTCCCGAGCCTGCCTGCTCTCTGCTGTAACACTTCAGGAGAGGCACATCCGTTACCAGAAGTGCCCTGTGCACAGAGACTGCAGGCAGCTTCCGGGTCAAGGGGCAGGTGGTTCTGCCTTAGAGACCCACATATTTGCAAAGGAAACCACATCAACTACCTTTGCTCACCAACACAGTTCTTCATTCATGAAGATTCAACCCCAACTCCCCAGGTACTTGAAAAAAATAAAAAATTCAAGAGAAAGAAACGGACAAATGATCCCAGTGATTGGAGAGTTATTGAAAGAGAAGAAAAAAATCTACACTGTGTGTGTCAGTCTCTCAGTCAAGTCCGACTCTTTGCAACCCCATGAGCTCTAGCCCACCAGGCTCCTCTATCCACGGAATTCACCAGGCAAGAATACCGAAGTGGGTAGCCATTCCCTTCTCCAGGGGATTTTCCTGACCCAGGGATTGAACCCAGGTCTCCAGCACTGCAGGCGGATTCTTCACCATCTGACCCACCAGGGAATGTTTAGAAAGAGTTGTTTTTATTTTGTATCCTCTCTGCTGCTCAGAATTTTTCTATAATGTGCCTGCCGTGCTTTTCTAACATAAAAGCTGTTTTTAATCAATAATTTTCTGATATGAAGAAAAGGGCTGAAGGATGAAGACTATGGAAATTTGTCTGAAAGCTTAATAATCAATGTTAGTAACAAAGCATTGCTGAAAATAATGAATTTTTAAAAATTTTAACGCCTTGGAGTTTCTCTCAAATTGTAAATATCCCTAAGGGTGTTCACCCAAGTCCTACTTATCAGACACACTACTAAGTTCAAATTATAAAAATCTTACCTGTAATTGAAGCCAGCTGCAACCTTTTTGACAAGAACTAATTGCCGATAATGATTTAAGTGCAGTAAATTCACATGCCACAATTGTTTTAAATAGGGGAACCTCTCACAGCTTTCTCTGAAAAGAACTGTTAATCTTTGCTGCTGACTTATCAAATCCTTCAGTCACCTGTTTGCCATCATTTTCATGAGCTGATAACGTGTTTATTAGAGTCATAATGTGCAGGTGGAGGAATAAAGGTCTCATTTGATGGCACTGGAATTTCATCTGACATTTCTATACAAAAAAAGTTGGCATAAGCCTCAGCCTTGGCTAGGGCAGAAAAAGACAATAAAGGCAATATTATTTTTTTAATTGAAGGCAATTGAAAAGTCAGCATATCCCTGGTGGCACAGATGGTAAAGCATCTGCCTGCAATGTGGGAGACCCGGGTTCGATCCCTGGGTTGGGAAGATCTCCTGGAGAAGGAAATGGCAACCCACTCCAGTACTCTTGCCTGGAGAATCCCATGGAGGAGCCTGGTAGGCTACAGTCCACGGGGTCACAAAGATTCAGACACGACCGTGCAATATCAGTAACTTTATTTTTTAATTTTTAATTTTATATTGGATATAGCTGATTTACAATGTTGTGTTATTTCAGGTGTACAGCAAAGTGATTCAGTTATACGTACACATTTATCTATTCTTTTTCAAAAATGTTTCCCATTTGGGCTCATCTTGTAGCTCAGCTGGTAAAGAATCCGCCTGCAATGCAGGAGACCCCGGTTTGATTTCCGGGTCAGGAAGATTCCCTGGAGAAGAGTTGGGCTACCTACCCACTCCAGTATTCTTGGACTTCCCTGGTGGCTCAGCTGGTAAAGAATCTGCCGGCAATGTGGGAGACCTAGCATGTGTGGAATATCAGTAGCTATTTTTTATTTTATACAGGATATAGTTGATTTACAATGTTAAATGTTATTATTATTTTCAGGTGTAGGGCAAAGTGATTCAGTTATACATATCTGTATATGTATAAGATATATGTATACATTCAGTTATACATATCTGTATATGTATAAGATATATGTATACATTCAGTTATACATATATTCTTTTTCAAAAATGTTCCCCATTTATGTTATTACAAAATGTCGAACAGAGCTTCCGGTGCTTTACTGTAGGTCCTTTTTGGTTAAATATAGTACTATGTATATGTCAATCCCAAATGCTCAACCTATCCCTCGCTCCCCCCAACCCTTCCCCTTTGGTAACCATAAGTTTCTTTTCTGTCTGTGAGTCTTTTTCTATTTTGTAAATAAGTTCATTTATATTATTTTCTTAGATTCCACATATAAGTGACATTATATGGTGTTTGTCTTTCTCTGACTTCGTTTAGTGTGATGATCTCCAGGTCCATCCATGTTGCTGCAAATGGCATTATTTCATTCTTTGTAATGGCTGAGTCATATTCCATTTTCATATGTGTATCTATACCACATCTTCTATCTGTTCATCTGTCGATGGACATGTTCCAACTGGGTAAAACCCATGACCTGCAAGGTGGTCCTTTTACCTGCTGCAAATCAGGGTCCCTGGCACCAGGGAAATCAGGAGCTGCTGGTTTGGGGGTCAGCTGCTGCCCTCCATCCTCAGCATGCCTGTCTGTCTCCAAGCGTGTCTGAAATGTTCATCTCTCCTTCAGCACTCCATCAGTTCCCTTTGTCTGCTCGTTGCCAGACATTGTCTGCTCACTCCACTGGCAGAGTGCAAACTGTGACACCTCTAGTGGTGGAGAGAGGAGCAAACTGACCAGACATATTCCAAGCTTAACCTGGACTTCAACTTCACCGTTCTTCAGGTAAGGGTTTAGCTACAGAGAATAAGAACAGATCCTGTGCACACTTTCAACTGCAAGGATTTCATCACAGCATTGTGCATAACAGCAGGAAACAGGAAACTATCTAAAGGGCTGATGATGGGGGACTGATGAGACGCCTTAGTGATCTGACCTGGAAAAGACGTTCAGTGACAGGTCGTTGTGGAACCCGTGACTTCTGGGTCCCACAGTCATGACACTCCCTAAGGTAAATCTTCATCATGTTGCAGAAGCACCGTCAGCCTCAACATTCTCGTTTGTAAAATGGGAATAACCATACCTACCTCATCTGGTCCTTGGGGCATTAAGGCATCTGGGATCTATAATATGCTCCACACAGTGCCCAGCATGTTGTAAATACCTAATAAATGCTACTTAGTAAGAAGAGCAATAGTAATATTGGCAGCAGTAGAAACAGTAAACCATAAAAATCACGTTGAAAGGGAAGACAGACAGATGGAAGAAGCCACACCTGTGGGAACTGATGGGGAAACAAAACAGGAGTTGTTCTTGACCTCGTTAGAGGAATACATGCATAATAAAAGCCTAATTACCAAAGTAGGCTGTTAATGGTGATTATCCATAAGGATTAGAATCGTAATGATTTCATTTTTCTTTTCGATTCTCTGTGCATATAAACTTTCTACATAGAAAGTATTTTACTTTAGGAATTCAGAGACAGAAGGAATCACATTTTTAAAAAGAATTCCTGATTTAGATTCTGATAATTCACAGACTTTCTGAGTTGGGAGAAAGTTTCTCTCCTGCCACCCTCTCACTCTACTGTTGAAGGAATGAGAGCCTGGCAAGGAGAGTGCCCTTCCTCACTCCGCCCCCCCTCCCTGGGTCCCCACCCTCCCCCTTACCCCTCCCCGCCCTCCCACCCATCCCCACCTGGTGCTGTTCTCTGGGGAACCAGCCCCAGAACCAGGGCTTCCCTGCTGCCTGGAAAAGTGCACTGGAGTTGAATGCAGAGCACACCGATCTGGCTCTCTGTCCAGGCTCTCCCTCTTCTGTCCCGTGTACACGGCATAGGGCCTGACCCATAGCGCATGCATGCACGCCAAGTCGCTTTAATCGTGTCCAACTCTTTAGTCATGTCCAAGTCATGTATGGATATGAGAGTTGGACTATAAAGAAAGCTGAGCACCAAAGAATTGATGCTTTTGAACTGTGGTGCTGGAGAAGACTTTTGAGAGTCCCTTGAACTTGGAGATCCAACCAGTCCACCCTAAAGGAAATCAATCCTGAATATTCATTGGAAGGACTGATGCTGAAGCTGAAACTCCAGTACTTTGGCCATAATGATGTGAAGAACTGACTCATTTGAAAAGACCCAGATGCTGGGAAAGATTGAAGGCAGGAAGAGAAGGGGATGGCAGAGGATGAGATGGTTAGATGGCATCACTGACTCAGTGGACATGGATTTGAGTAAACTCTGGAGAGGGAGGCCTGGCGTGCTGCAGTCCATCGGGTTGCAAAGAGTCAGACATAACTGAGCTGAACTCTTTGCGACCCCATGGACTATAACCCACCAGGCTCCTCTGTCCATGGGAATTCTCCAGGCAAGATTACTGGAGTGGGTTGCTACGCCCTCCTCCAGGGGATCTTCCCGACCTAGGGATTGAACCCACATCTCTTATGTCCCCTGAATTGGCAGGCAGGTTCTTTACCACTAGTGCCAACTGGGAAGCTCGACCTATAGTGAAAACTCAACTACCTATTGAAGAAACCCCTGGATGAATGAATGAGCCAGCCGTCCTCTCAGATGACCTTCTGCTTCCCTAAGTGGTAGAAGGCCTACAAAGGGCTATAAAAGCAGTGGTTAATTCTCTGGGGTGAAGTGTGAGGAATTCAGAAAGGCTTCCTAGGGCATGGAGCCAGTCCCAGAGAATGCAGCCGAGAGACCTCCAGCCCTAGGAACCAGAAATGAACTGCAATTTGGGGAAGAGGCTGGTGTGTTAGTGGGACAAGGCTAAGGGTCTGCAGGAAATGGGGAAACGACAAGTGACGTCACCCTTCTGTCCTTCCATGTCTTTCTAGGACATCTTAAAGAGGCCAGGTGACTATTTGGGGAAAATAATTTAAGATAATAATTAGTTACTAGCTGGCAAGAGTTTAATGGGTTTTTCTGTCCAGATAACATTTGCCTTTTCACTGAGGGCCTCTGATTTCACCCCCAGGAACGTGAGAATTGTAAGGAATTGGGGCGGGGTGGCAGGAAGACTTTCTCTCCCTGCACTCAGCCTGCAGTAAATCACTGCTTCCTGACAGGCCGCTTCCCCACCCAGGAATCCTGCCAGACTCGGCAAGAGATAACCACACACATCTTTCAGAGACCAGCCCAACCCTCAAACAAACGTGCTCCAGGGACACTTTTATAATGGGATTTTTTTTCATTTAAAGTTAATCATTGAACCTGTAGACTGCGTCTCATACTGAGTGAAGGAAGTCAGACAAAGACAAATATGATGTCGCTTATATGCGGAATCTTAAAAAAAGGATACAAATGAACTTATTTACAAAACAGAAATAGAGTCACAGATGTAGAAAACAAATTTATGCTTACCAGAGGGTAAGGAGGGGAGGGATAAACTGAGAGATTGGGACTGACATATACACACTATTATAAATAAAATAGGTGACTAGTAAGGACCTAGTCACTGTGTTGAGCACAGGAAACTCTACTCAGTACTCTATAATGATCTATATGGGGAAGGAATCTTTAAAAAGAGGGGATTTATGTATATGCATAAATGATTCACTTTGCTGTACAACAGAAACTAACACAACATTGCAAATCAACTATACTTCAATAAAAAATTTTAAAAAAAGTTAATCACATTAGCCTTTTCATCTGTTCTTCCGTATCTCTAACAGTTTAAGAGAGGTTGAAAGAAGTTCAAGCACGCACACACACACACACACACACACACACAGAGTCACTGATTTCCCAAGACTTGATTTTTCATCACGAGTCCCTGGTTCATAAGTACTAAAGATGTTCCACTTGGTATGTTGGAACCCATTATTTCCCAGGGAGACTTGCTGTCTGTTTTGATAGGAGCAATTTATCACCCTGGTGGGATCAGGCTGCCGTTTGGAAGGCAGGGCCGGGATTTATGAATCCCTTTTCACTGGGATGAATTTAATTCCCCAGAGTGGAAGTGGTATTAAAAGATTTGGCCCTGCTGCACCTGTGGCATTTGAGACGGTGGCTTCCAGAGTGAGTGGCAGCTTGGCCAGGAAACCCCTGCCCTCTCATACCCATATCAACACTGCACTAGAAACGTCTTCACCCTTCCAAGCACAGAGAAAGCTCCATCTAGGGCATGAAATCCAATTATCCTGGGTATAAAACAATAGTTTTAATTAACAATAATGGACATCCCAGGTGGCTCAGGGATAAAGAAATCTGCCTGCCAATGCAGGAGTGGCAGGAGACGCAGGTTTGATCCCTGGGTCGGGAAGACCCCCTGAAGGAGGAAATGGCCATCCACTCCAGTATTCTTGCTGGGATAACCCCATGGACAGAGGAGCCTGGTGAACTACAGTCCACAGGGATGCAAAGGGTCAGACATGACTGAGCATGCACGCAAGAGTTAACAATGAATTTAAAACAATAAAATTGATTTAGACAATGTTTTCATTCTATTTTTGGTGTGCCTAAGTTTTAAAATTATTATTCACTGAAGATACTTTTTCAAAGTATCCACTTTGAAGCTCTGAACCAAGTTCTTGCTCTACTGGGGCCAGCTTCTACTTCCAGTTCATAGTCCAGTGTCTCCATATGTGCTGTGGTCCAGGTGAGACTTGATGCTGCCCACTGGAACCACCTGGGAAGCTTTAAACGCTATGGATGCCTGACTCCGCCCTCAGGAAGTATGAGACAATGTCTAGGGCAAAGCCTGAAAATCAAGATTTTTTAACCTTCCCAGGTGATTCTAAGGTATAATTAAGCTATATATAATTAAATATATAATATAATGAGCTTTATATTTTAGAAACAAGCATAACAGAGTTTCAAATTAGACATCCTCCTTATGATTAGTCATCTATTTTATATGAACCAACTTTGACTTCCAAAATCATTTCATGGATCAACTTGGTAACTGACAAATATGCCTTAGTCTTCACGGACAAGTGGGCTGTTTACATGATGAATTTTCTTCACCGTCCTTAAACCCAGCGTGAAATCAGAGATTCTGGCTATTAGCTGCACTTATGTTCTAGGGATGGCTTCTACTTGATCAAACAGCTCACTTGCATCATTTTAATTTCACGTATCACTTGATATTCATTCATTGTCCAAATAACACTGGCACGTTTCTGCTCACCGTCTCTGCTCCTCACCCATCACCCATCCACGCAACAGCTGTCAGGCACTGATGCAAGCATGCTCAGTCGTGTCTGACTCTTTGTGACCCCATGGACTGCAGCCCACCAGGCTCCTCTGTAGAAAATAATAAATCATACAACTACTCTCTTAAAGGTCACAGTCCAGTGTGGAAAGAAGACTCATTAACAAAAATCATAGGAAAGGGTGAGAAATGCTTTATAAGAGGTGAGTTGAGGGTGCCAGAGAAACATGAAGACAGGCACCTAACACTGCCTCCAGACACGAGAAAAGTACTCTTGCTTCTACAAAGTCACTTTTTGTATCATTGAACTATGGATTATTATCTGTAGGACATGCATAGGAAGATGCCCACCATATAAAGGTATACCTGTTTCTCTTCATCTTTATTCAGTCATTCATTGGAACTAAATAAATATATTATTCCACCATTAGATCATTAGTGAAAATATGAAATATTAGAATTCATACATTTTCTGATTTAGATATTCCTCTTTGTTTGGGGAATAACATGCACCGAAGACCCTCTGTTTTGGTTTCACTGGTTCCATGGTTCTTTTAAAACTTACATCCAAGGACAGACATCCGCATGAGGAAGGCTGCAGACTTAATTGCTGTCACCGGGGTCAAGAACACGGTGATCTTCCTGGGGCTCCCTTTTAAATCACTGACATTGGGGATTTCTTCACATTAGTAGGTCAGCACATGATAAAGCATGTGCCTATTTTAAGACCAAATGAAGGCTACTGGAGAACCAAGGAAGAAGGCAAATCTCTGGAATTCCTAGGCAGTCATCTAGGAGAAATGTCACCAGTGAGCCAAGGGACAGAATGGGACCAAGTCAACCTTGTCCACATACTTTTAAGTGGCTGCTTACAAGGCTACATAAAAAGTGAGCATAAATTAGGATAGAAATGAAAAGATGGTGCTGCTGCTGATAAGTCACTTCAGTCGTGTCCGACTCTGTGTGACCCCATAGACGACAGCCCACCAGGCTCCCCCATCCCTGGGATTCGCCAGGCAAGAACACTGCAGTGGGTTGCCATTTCCTTCTCCAATGCAGGAAAGTGAAAAGTGAAAGTGAAGTCACTCAGTCGTGTCCAACTCTTAGTGACCCCATGGACTGCAGCCTACCAGGCTCCTCTGTCTATGGGATATTCCAGGCAAGAGTACTGGAGTGGGGTGCCATTCCCTTCTCCGATGGCCAGTGCAGGAGACATCAAAGATGTGTGTTCGAACCCTGGGTCGGGAAGATCCCCTGGAGTAGGATATGGCAACCTACTCCAGTTTTCTTACCCAGAGAATCTCATGGACAGAGGAGCCAGGCAGGCTACAATCCATAGGGCCACACAAGTTGGACATGACTGAAGTGACTTAGCATGCACATACCTTGCTTATTACACCTGCCCTGAGCTTTCCAGACTAGGAGAGACACACAGAACAGCAATGAAAACTGACAACTCAGATATCACTCGATCTCACCAGGACCAAGGTGCCCATGGCTTGAGTGCTCACGTGGTCCATTGCCATGGACCCACTGTCTGGATCTTGCCCCCAGATCCTGGTAGGTTCAAGACACCAGCCACAAAGAGGAGCTCAAGATGTGCAGGAGTCACTGGAGAACAGCACTTGCCATTGCCCCTCCCTGGGTAAAGCCAACCTACTAACGGCGTGTCAGCAGCATTTCCTCTTACTCAGAAGTCCGCCACAAGAAAAGCACATCCTCTCTAAGCTTCATTGTCCTTATCTGTCCAGACAGGCAGACATCTACTTATAAAGATTGCAGATAGGGGAGGTCAGCCCTTACCAAGTACATGTGTACAGTTGCTGCCATTAACAAAGACAGCCCTTGGACTGCAAGGAGATCCAGCCAGTCCATCCTGAAGGAGATCAGTCCTGAATATTCACTGGAAGGACTGATGCTGAAGCTGAAACTCCAATACTTTGGCTACCTGATACAAAGAACTGACTCATCGGAAAAGACCCTGATGCTGGGAAAGATTGAAGGCGGGAGGAGAAGGGGATGACAGAGGATGAGATAGTTGGATGGCATCACTGACTGGATGGACATGAGTTTGAGCAAGCTCCAGGAGCTGGTGATGGACAGAAAAGCCTGGCGTGCTGCAGTCCATGGAGTTACAAAGAGTCGGACATGTCTGAGTGACTGAACTGAACTGAACAAATGCACACTACTATATATAAAAGAGACAAACAATAAAGACCTACTGCATACCACGGGGAACTATATAGCTTGTGCTAACCTATAATGCAAAAGAACCTGAAGGCAGTGGCAACCCACTCCAGTACTCTTGCCTGGAGAATCCCAGGGACGGAGGAGCCTGGTGGACTGCCGTCTATGGGGTCGCACAGAGTCGGACACGACTGAAGCGACTTAGCAGCAGCAGCAGCAACCTATAATGCAAAAGAACCTGAAAAAGAATACACACACACACACACACATATGGGCTTCCCTGATGGCTCAGTGGGTAAAGAATCCACCTGCAATGCAGGAGATTCTGGTTTGATCCCTGGGGTCAGGAAGATCCCCTGGAGGAGGAAATGGCAACCCACTCCAGTATTCTTGCCTGGGAAATCCCTTGGACAGAGGAGCTTGGTGGGCTACAGTCCAGAGGGTTGCAAAGAGTCCAACAGAACTGAACAACCAAGCAGGAGCATGTAACTGCATCATTCTGCTGCATACCTGAAATGAACACAAAATTGTAAATCAACTGTACTTCAATAAAAATAAATGATACTTAGCAGCCATTTTTTAACCTTTTCTCTTCTGTATCATCATTAATAACCTTCTTAAGATTTGTGACATTTCCACAGGGCATCTTTCTGAATTTACCAGCTGGCAGATAGTTAGTGAGGAGGCATCAGGTCATAATTTTCATCACTGCACAGACCATGTGGAGGCAGATGCGCTTGAGAGAAGTCCACAAGTAAAAGATGATCTAGGAAACGTGAATGATTGCTAACAAAAGCAGTTTGGCAAGGGCATAAATGACTCAGGGCAAGCTTGTTTCCATTTCTACAAAAACAACTCAAGCCCCTGTGTCTTACTGAGTCTGTCGTGCAACTGCTTGGAGTTACAGCTCATTATGTACGTGGTACCAACAGGGGCTTCCACCCTGAGTTAGCACCTGCTCCAGTGACTCACCCAGGTACTGAAAAATGCAGGCCCCCAAGCCGACTCTCTAGAGCTCTTGGTTCAGAATCATTGCCAGAGGGGCTTCCTGGAGGAGAAAGACTTCAGGTAGGAACACACAAGCAGGAATGACACCCTAGTTTGCATCCAGCCAGGGAGGGGATTCCATGGGAGAACAGGGGCAGCTGCATGGGGCTCCCACGTGTGCTGGACATGTCCCAGCCTGACTTGCCGCCTGGCCTTCACACTGCTCAGGAACTGACAGTGAACCTTTGCCCAGCCTTTGGCATAGTCCAGAAATTTCCCCTTAACAAGGTGTGCTACTGTCAGATACTGGTACTGAGTCATCAAACTGACACAACCACCATAACTTCTCATTTTTCACATTCACAAGTCCTAGGGGTATTATGATCAATAATCTCCTGAAACTGCATTTTCTGCAAACTTGGACATAACTCTGATCAAATCCAGACCATCACCTGCTGGAATAGGTCCTCGTCCATGGAGCCCTGGCCAGGGTTAGCAGTTTACGGTAGCAGTGTTCAGATCCAGTTCCTTCAGGACTCTCCTCGAGCTCAGCATTGTCTGAAGACCTAGAAACTCACAAGAAGTTAGCCCAGCTATTCCAATATGAATCCACTAAGAAACTGAGAACTCAGGAAAATATATTAGCTAATGGTTTCCACTTGGTCTAAGACAGATATAGGTCAATTATATTTTTCCCCCTCTCTCTCTGTTTAAACAAGAAAATTCCAAATCACACACCAAAAGCTGAGTTAAGATCAATGATTTAGCCAAACAACACAAGAGTAAAATAATAGTTAAGCTGTCTGCCAAGTCCACAGACTCGATTCCAAGCCTTTCACTTACGCTAACTCATTTAATCCTCACAATAACCCTACAAAGAAGCTGACACTATTATTATCCCCAACTGACAACTGAGGAAACGAAGACACAGAGACACTGAAGTCACACAGCTCACAACTGGTAAGGCGTGAATTCCAACCCAGACTATCCAGCTCCTGAGTGCATACTCCTGAACACAGATGTTCAACAACTGGAACCAGGCATCTTTGGATTCTGAGCGGAAAACAACAGTTTTAATGGAAGAGGATTTTGAGACGCATAATAGTCACTAAACAAAATTTAAACCATCTGTCAAAAGCTGCAACCCTTCCAAAGGCAGCAGCACCCAGCCATACCCACACATCAGCTGTCACGCACCAAGGGCATTCCATCTTTCTTCCATTCAATATGGCGCTCCATGGTGCCCAACCTCAGGATGCCTGGTATGGTAACGAATCATCGTACTGAGTAATAGGACTGTAGCAGGGGGAAGAAGGCTGCTTTCTCCACCGGGACCACAATGTCTCTTATGTCATTGTCATGGAAGGCAATGACTCTTATGTCTTTTTTAGGGTCATTTGCAGGTAAGGCCCCCAGAGGCCCAGCACCACCTTCCAGGACACATCTGGCCGGTGGAGGCCCAGCAGAGTCAGGCTGAAGTACACGAAAGAGGAGCCACTGATGGAGTTCCGGGTGCAGCTGCGTCTCACCTTGCCTCCACCGAATTCCAAGGCTGGAAGTCACCCAGAGGGAGCTAAGCATGGAGTCAACTGTCCCCCAGTGAAACCGCATTCACATAGACTCAGGAAAGGCTCAGCTGCGCCACCACCTCCAGGCTGGAAACACACAAAGACAGGCCACCAGGACAGACCTGGAGCAGACCCACCCAGGATCAAAGCAGATGCGTCCATGGAAAGTCAGGGAGCTGGGAGCACCCTAATCAGGGTAGAAACTTCCCCCAGTCTAATCACCAGCACCAGTTTATCATTCTTAGCGAACACCAAAAACCTTGTCTTCACAAAAGACACGTAAGAAACCCTTCAACAGAAAAAGGTTTTTTTCCATCTTGACCCAGATACTAAATGCAGCCTAATTGACAGAGCTCCACAAAAGGCCCCCTGCAGGGGCCTTGGCCAGGGAGGTGAGAGGCTTACTCACAAAGACAGGGTCAGAGCTAAAAGTCAGAGGGCAACTGACTAACAAGCATTCGGACAACAGTGGTGGGCTTAGGAGGACACAAGATATTTTTCCTGAGTTCTTTAAAACTAGGTCAGGTTCTTCCTGCCCAGAACCATGGGGGATGGAATCTTGATGTCTTGAGGGTCACTCCGGGCCTGGTGCCCCTCCCCATATCAGAGTCTCTGACCTAGGGTAGGATGGGACCACCATCCACTCTATCCCCCTTCCCCTGTTCTCTTCCGCTCAGCGCTCAGAAACAGAAGGGAGTTGGAAAAAAAAAAAAAACTTTCCCAGAGCACAACACACAATCAGCAAAAAAGAATAGGGTTCAAAGGTTTCTGGGCAGGAAATGTCAAAGAATGAGGTATCTTGATGAAGGCAACCAAAAAAAATGAAAGCCGTCTGGTCTCTGAAACTCAACCGCCCAGCTCCCCCAAAAGCCCTTCAAAGGCTCCCAGAGCCCTGGAGTCTGCAGCCCCATCTCTGGGGTGCCCCTTCCACCAGCACCCACCCCCTGCCACACTCCCAGGGGTCTGTACCCTCACTCACTACAAAAGCAAAGAGAGGGAAGGGTGCACAGAGAAAGCTGGTTTTGTCAGTGAAGTAGCAGATCTTTGAGATTCTGTGTTCTTCCAACACCAGTGGACTCTGGCAGGCCAGTAGGCTTCCCAGAGGAAGCTTCAATTACGCAGTTCACCAACCCCAGCTCAGGGCTGTCAGCTTAGGCTGGGCCCTGGATCATGGGCTATTTGGTAACTTATTTTGAGATGAGCAAGCTGACCACAGGCACCAGGTGGCCATGAAGGCCCTTGAAAATCTGTATTACAGGAGACACCCTGCGGACTTCCTCAGACACGGAATCAGGCAGAGGGCGCACCTGGTTGCCTGGAAGGACTGCAGGTCGCTGCCCAAGCCCAGTGGCAGCCTCGCTGACCACGAGCGGGGGACGCTGGCCTCCCGGTCCCCCCAGAGAGGAAACTGGATACCCGAGGAGGACAGAGAGGTATCCAGGAATTCAGTCCCTCTGGGCCCTTTGGGACAGGCGCCGCGGGACCCATAGGAGGCTTAGCCCGGGGTCACCGGCGTCACCTGCCCGGCTGGCGGGGGTGCTCCGCCCCGCTCTTCTGGGGCGTGGGGGGCTCCGGGTGGCGGCGCAGGGGCGCAGGACGCAGGGGACAGGTGCGGGGGACCGGGGGCCGGGGGCGGGGCGGCGGCAGCGGCGCCTGTCTGCAGGCTGCACCCACCCCCGCGTCCGCAGCACCTGCGCGCCCTCCCTACCGGCGGTTCTATCTCCCCCCAAAGCCCCAGTCCCGCCCTCAGCGCGGGGCTCTGCCTACCCAACCCGGGCGCCGGGCCCCTTTAGGCGGGCGGCTGCTGCTGCTGCTGGATTCCCAGCCCGGATGCAGGGAGTGGGACGAGGTGGCGGATGCTCAGCCCGCCTTGCAGCTCCCTGCGCAGCCGAACGTCCTCAAGCTTCTCTTTTCTTTACTAACTTTCCTGAACGTGTGTGTGCGCGCGCACAGCCCTTGCAAAAAGTACTGTCGAGAAGTGACTAGGGTCTCATTGATATATTTAATTGTATTAAATCAATAACTGAAAATAAGCACAATCATACATCCCAAGCCAGGTTTCTGTCACTTTCTTCCCCAGGGCGGGTAAATCCATCATGTGAAAAAAAAAAAAAAAAAGGGAGCCAGAGCCTTGTGTTCAGGGAGGTGGAGAAGGGGCTGCAAACAGAATCTTCCCACAGGAACAAGCTCCTTCCTCAGCTGGGGGTGTGGATAAACAGGAAACTAGTGAGAGCTTTCTTAAAAGGTTAGATACGAAAAGCAGGTGCAGCCTACCTGGTATCTATCCTCTCTTGGCTTTTACCAAATAGAAATATTTGTCTTTTATTACCCACTGGACTGGGCTTCCCTGGTGGCTCAGATTGTAAAGAACCTGCCTGCAATGCAGGAGACCCGACCTTGATCCCTGGGTTGGGAAGATCCCCTGGAGAAGGAAATGGCAGCCCACTTGCCTGCCAGTATTCTTGCCTGGAGAATTCCATGGACAGAGTGGGGTATGGTAAGCTACAGTCTATGGAGTGGCAGAGTCGGACACGATTGAGTGACTAACACACACTTGCACACACACACACAGGATTTATTTAGGATCTCACTGGATTCCCCAGGACTTTTCCACAGGTAGATTTTTTGTTGCTGTTACCTTCCTTGTCGATATAAGCAGGCAGATGTAATTCTGTTTAAAATCTGTGAATGACTCTAACCCCTACCCCGCTTCCCACGGTCTACACTCTCTAAACAAGCAAAATAAAGTCAATTTTCCTGGTGTTAAATAATGTTGACTATTAATTGCATAGTCAACTTAAAAATCAAGTGCTGGGGTACACCACAGGAAAATGCCTTGCATTTTCTGTCTTGTTTCTATATTATTTCTTTTTGTTGTTGTTGTTGTTGTTTTTAATTGGAGGGTACTTTACCATACTGTGGTGGTTTTTGCCATACATTCACACGAATCAGCCGTGGGTGCACATGTGCTCCCCATCCTGACCCTCCCTCCCACCCCCTCCCCTCTATATTATTTCTTGAACTCCCAGGGATCCTAGTCTCATGGCTGCAATATTTATTTGCTTTTCAATTTTTAGTGTCTTACTTGAAAATCCTGGTTTCAAATGGAGGGAATAAAGGCATTTTCAAGTGACATGCAAGCCAGTGGATGGAACAGGAGGAGAAGAATTGCCTCCTTTCTGCAGAATTGGATTTGTTGTTGCTCCTGGTGGGAGCTGGATGCCCGGTCGGGCTGAGGACTGACATGCTGTTTATCTACCTGTCTGTGCCCGTGGTGTCCTTGGTTAGCTTTGTGTTTATGACACATTTCATACTGCCATGAGGATGATCAACTTGCTCACCCCATCACTAGGGTTCATGGTGAAGGGAGGAAGGATGTGAATCTGTGCTCACGCTCACACCAATGCCCAGCTGAAAGCAGATGGCAGAGCACCCCGGGCCCCACACCCTGCAGGCCTGTCAGCTCCGCTCCAGGGCCGGCCTGTGACCAGACCTGCTTCCGGAAGTTGGCATAACAGAGTCCTGAGTTTAAATTGATGTCAGCATTCCAACCCAGGCCTGCGGGAGTTGTGGGCCTTAAATCCCACCCACCTCTCCTCACCCTTTCTGCCCTGAGCCACAGCTGCCACTCACACTGACCTGACCAGGAGGAATCTCGCTGTGAGCTCCATCTCGTTTGGGTCAGCAGCACAAATTATATCAGTCCTCCAAGTGGAATTTTCAAAACCCAGGGTGAAACTGGAGAAAGGTAGGCAAAAGGGACTTCCCTGATGGTCCCGTGCTTACGACTGCACACTTCCACTGCCAGGGGCCCAGGTTCAATCCCTGGTCAGGAAACTAAGATCCCACAGGCTGCATGACACAGCCAAAGAAAGAAGTGCAAGCTTCTAGCAGTAAGATAGATAAGGCCTAGGGATGCAACATACAACACAGTGCCTACAGCTGCATGACCAACAGGAAAGTTAAGACAGCAAATCCTGAGTCCTCACGACAAGGAGACATTTCCCCCCCCATTTTTTAGCTGCTCTTTCTTCTCATTGTATCTCTAGGAGAAGATGGATATCAGCTGAACTTCTTATGGTAATCATTTCACAGTGGACATAAATCAAACCAACCTGCCATTTGCCTTCAACCTAATACAGTGACGTACACCAATTATTTCTCAACAAAACTGGGAGGGGCAAAAGCCTTTTTGACTACTGCCTTTGCCTTGGTTCCTTCCACAGTAGAAATGTCATCCCTCCTCCATCCTGGTCATCCCTTCCACTGTTCTCCACACATGCACACGTGCATCTGACTCTCCACATTCACCTGTGTCCTTCTCAACCACTGATCCCCAACAACAGTCAGAACGTAGGGTGACTTCAGACCACTTCACGATTTCATGTGGTCTTTAAAGCACTGCTTGTGTGGGTGAAATAAGCACCATTATTCAATAATCCAGGCTGGACCCAGCACAGCTTCTGGCCCATGTGCCACGCCCCATTAGCATTTCCTGTTGGACCCACGAGTAGAAATGCCTCTAGTGTTCCTCTTCTTCACACTTCTTCTGCTGAAATGTCCTTAAGAGCTGACGGACTTGTTTTGGTTCCAGATTCTCTTCCATCCCTTTACTCCTACTTTAGCCCTGAGGACCCCTCCCTGACAGACAGCCCAGCCTAAGCAGCATGACCAAGGCTGAAGTGGGTTCCTAAATCAGTGTCCCAATTTTCTCCAAGCTAGCACACACACAGCCTCAGCTGTCACGCCCAGAGAACAATTTTTCCCTCAGTTTCCTCAAATTCTGTGTATGTGTTCAGTTGCTCAGTTATGTCTGACTCTTTGTAGCCCCACACTCTGTAGCCCACCTGGCTCCTCTGCCCATGGAGTTTTCCAGGCAAGAATTCTGGAGCGGGTAGCCATTCTCTCTTCCAGGGGATCAACCCAGGAGTGGAACCCAAGTCTCTTGAGTCTCCTGCATTGGTAGGCAGATTCTTTACCACTAGCACCACCTGGGAACCTCAAATTCTGAAGTGCCTCAAATTAAATAAAAACTGTAGGCTCTGAGGTCTATAATACCTCCTGAGGACATGAACAAACAAGTCACCGAGGTGACTGCCCATCCCTTCTCGTCCCCACTATCCTTTCCTCCCTGCGTCTTGGGGTATGTGGTTCCCAGGCTTTTAGATCTCATGGAGATAAAACATTGAATTAATTTTCAGTTTTTAATTTAATTTTGATTCATTGAATTAGCCACTGAAATTTTTTTTAAGTTGCAAAAGGACTTGACCCTACAAGTCTAGTCCCTGTCCAAATGAGATTCCTTATGCCTGATGTCATAGGCCAATTTATTTAAAGTCTGAATAAATATCAAGTCACTTTTGGCAGCAATGAGAGTCACCTACCGTGCCGTCAGAGTGCCCAGTGCAAACATGGTTACAGAGATGTTCTGTCTCTACATGAAGAAGTGAGAGTTGTGAGTTATTTGTTTCCCTGGCCTAAAATGCCCTGTGCCCTGCCCCAGATCCTGCTGGCTTTCAAAACTGAACTGAGGTCCCACCTTCTCACAAAGTCTCTCTAGCCTACTCCGGCTCTTCGGCATCTCTTCCGCCTCTGAATCCCACATCACTTCGAGTCCTTCAAGTAAGCCTTTAATTACAAGTCTGTCTTGTCTTGTTCGCCACTGCGTCAAGTGGGTTATTCTGGTCTCCCAGTGTAGATCGAAGTGGGCAGGACCCATGTCTTTGTGTCTTTTACTTTTTCTAGGTCCTGCCCAAGAGAAGCATGTGGAAACTGAACACAAGGAGGGGCTCGAACATCCTTGCTGATGGGTTGACTTGATCTTTCCACCAATGGTCAGTCTCCAAGACAGTCTCCCTGTGGCCAGACAGTAATCAGCTCTCAGCACTAGATTCTGATCCAGGGATGGGACTCTACTCTGACCTCAGGAAAACCTCAGTCCAGTCAACTGACTGTTGTCATAGGGTTCTAGGTGAAGTTCAAGGGGAAAGAGAGAGCAACTTGCAATGCATTGTACCACCTACCCAAATAACTGGAGTAACATATGGAACCTAAACACTATGCAAGAAATAGAAAATGCTGGTGGGGCTCAGAGGAAAAGAGAATTTTCATCACATGGTCAGGCAGTGTCGACAGAGACGGAGACAGGTGCAGAAGCCACCCAATTGTGGAATCAGTGAGGCCAGGACTCGAGTATGGCTCTGTCCCTACTTATGTTATGACCTTAGCCACTATCATGCTTTTCAACTCATGGTGTGGTCGAGGTCATGGGCGACACCTTTGAACTTGGTACAAACTGACTCTTGGGCTCAACCCAAGGTCTCTGGAAGAGAATCTTCACTTTAATGAGTCTTTCTAGTGAGAATCTGCATTTTAATGAGGAGCCACGTATAGCTTAGGGTCTGAGAAGACCGCAATATATGGCTCTGGTTATTGCTGCCCCCAGGCTCCACTCCACAAAGCACCTTCAGTTCATTTTGGAGGAACAGCCTCTCTCCTGTGAATTGGTCACCAAGCCCTCGGGGCTTGGAGCTCAACTGATCAATGCATTCCATCGCCCAGGCCACAGTGGCTGGTCCATGGATGGGAACGTGGCCCAGGTCAGGTCATTCAGGGCCAATCAGATACAGCCAGGCTGATGTTTGATCACAGGGAAAGCTGGCTTGCTCTTCCCCTCAAGTTAAGGAGAGAGGGTGTGGGTTGTCACTCCCGTGAAGCATCTTATGACTACTGGGGACCTGAAAATGGACCGCAGACCATGTAGGGAGAGCAACAGAGAAACAACCCCTTATGGCGATCTTGCAAGCCTGGGTGGCGGGAACTGGGTCTAAGAAGTTATTTAATTCCATGACCCAATAAATGTCCCATTTGCTTGAGTCAGTTTTGGTTAGATTTCCTGATACTCGAGAAGAAAGGAGGCCGCATGTTGAAAGCCTCCCACAGAGTTGGTTTGCTGCTGTTGTGGCTGTGGTCGTGGCCCCTGCAGTGATTGCTATGGCAGTTGAATTTGTCCTGGAAGTCTCTGAAGATTGGCAGTGTCTCCAACTTAACACAGGTGAAGAAGGAAAGCCTCAAGACAAATGTATTGAATTTTGACTAATCTGGACAAAGCAGAGTTTTGTAGGCTATTTCCTTTTGCAGAATAAAGTTGGGGTGCAAAAATTGAGGGCTTGAAGTTATCTGAGCAGAGACCAAGAGAATGAGCTTGATACTTAGGAGTCTATTCTCCTAAGGGAGAGAACACTCTTCCCCTCGCCTATGCTTCCTTCTAGAAGCTTCTCCCACTGCCCAGGCACACAGATGCCTCTGGATGATATTTAAGAAGCATACTGGGTGAGACTGGTTCAGCTCCACCTTTTTATTTTCCACTCTGTTTGAGAAGACCATGAATTCTCTGCTGCTTCTTTGGGCTCTTCTTCACACCTGGGGTCGATGCCATCCATATCATACCTGCACCAGCCCCCACCTGTATTTACCCACCCCAGGCTGGTGCAGCAGGGACTGGATGGCTGCGTTGGCCTAAACCAAGATCAGTCCTGAAAGCCTCTTTGCCCAGCCACACAGAGCCAAATCCCCTTCCACACGGCCTCCTGCTTAGTTTCCTGTCTGAGTCCTGAACAGGGTAAGAAGTCACGCAGGGGAGGAGGTTGCTCTTTAGGGAAGACCTCATAAAAGCTGTGAATTACTCCATCTATCTCGAAGGAGAGCCCTTTTGGGCATATACTGGGCAAGGAGATCCAACCAGTCAATCCCAAAGGAAATCAGTCCTGAATATTCATTGGAAGGACTGAAGCTGAAACTGAAACTCCAATACTTTGGCCACCTGATGCAAAGAACTGACTCATTGGAAAAGACCCTGATGCTGGGAAAATTGAAGGCAAGGGGAGAAGGGGATGACAGAGGATGAGATGGCTGGATGGCATCACTGACTTGATGGACATGAGTTTGAACAAGCTCCAGGAGATAGTGATGGACAGGGAGGTCTGGCATGCTGCAGTCCATGGGGGTGGCAAAGAGTCAGAGGCAACTGAGTGACTGAACTGAACTGAATATAGCTGTGAGCCTATGACTGTGCTATTATAATAGCGTGTGGACCCTATGTAAATTAGGATCAGAAGAGTAATGGCCCCTGAATGGCTCACTCAACTACTATGCAGTTAGAAGTGTTTTGCAAAAGAGCAGGGAAAAGAGATGAGATTCCATATGTAGAAGCATTGATGCTATTGCATCAGAAGTAAAAGGAGTCAGAGGACTTCCACCTTACAGTGAGGAGGTCTGAGAGAAAACCCAAAGGGGCACCTAACAAAAGAGCTTAAACACAGTTCAGGAGAGAAAACAAAGACCAAGTGAGTTTCTAGACCAACTAGACCATTAAAGTTTCTAGAAAGGATTTATTAAATTTATAGGCACTACACAGATTCAGACCCTGAGGCCCCTGAGAATGCAAGGATGATAAACATGACCTTCAACAGGCAAAGCACCCCAGAGATTTAAAAATTAAAGAAGTTAGAGGGAGTATTTGAAATGAACCCTTCTCAATTAGTAGATGTTATTTTCAAAGTATCCAACAGCAGGGAACAACAGCAGAAGCAAGGAGATACAAAGTGAAACGCAACTTTTCTGCTGGCAGCAGTGGAAGTGAGTAACCTAAAGGAGGGCTCCCAGGTGGCTCAGTGATAAAGAATCTGCCTGCCCATGCAGAAGACGTGGGTTCGATCTCTGGCTCTAGAAGATCCCCTGGAGGAGGAAATGGCAAACCACTCCCATATTCTGGACAGAGGAGTCTGGTGGAACGTGACTGAGCCAACTGAGCAGTAAGAGCTGCAGCAGTCAGGGTAGATCCGAGGGCTGAAATGCAAGTATGGGAACCTGCTCTGAAGCCCCGGCAAAGGGCTTAGGCTGTACCAGGGTGATGACAAGGACACACAAGGAAAGTGGAGGTGGGAGAAAGGGAAAAGGGAGCTTCCCTAGGAATTGGAATGTTATGAGGTGCAGGCTGGATGGGGAGGCTGAAATACAGGGAAGGATGGAGGGGAAATTCAATGTCAGGGCTGACAGGGTGTCCAGATGGGGAGATCCAGCGGGAAATAGACACGCGAGGCTGACAGTCAGAATGGAGAGGGAGAGCAGTATTGCACAGATATAAAAGCTGAAACAGACTCATGGATGAAATCCAGTGGGAGAAAGTATGGCAAGCGGGGCCCCATAAGATGTCTGTCTCCACCAAGGAGCCAGTGAGGGAGACGGTATCCACATTGAGCAAGGACGGTGATGAGAAGCGTGGAGTCCATGGGAGCGGGGGCGGGAGGCAGAGTTGCTAGAAAGAAGAGACCCTTAAAGGGTTCAAAATCAATAAATAAATTATGGGCAGGGGCCAAGGAGAAGGTCAGGGTGGACCCCGAGAACAGTTCCGAAGCCAGGCAGCAGCACCCAAACCCGGAAGCACAGGTAGTGGCAGCCCCTCTCCAGCGACCTCACCACCAGTTTGGATGCCGAGCAAAGACAGACGATGCCCTTCCGGTCCAAGTCGTCAAACCCGTGGTGAAACATCGCAGATGCACCCTACAGCAGTCAGGCCGCAGTGTCAGACCAGAAAACGGAAGCTCTGCCCCCATTCCAGCCAGCCCCCTTACACTGGCTACTGAATTCCTGCCACCTTCCTGGATGCCTTTTCTGATGACTTCAGCTGAAATGAATCCCAGAGAGATGACTATTTTCTCAAAGTCGTGCCTCTTTAAGCACTTAGGCGGGGGGCGGGGAAGAAAAAAAACTGTATAAAAGGAACCACAGAGACTTAAAAAAAAAAAAAAAAAGCCCTTCGATAAGCTGCATTCAAATCACCTACTTAGGAAAGAAATTAATGTTAACAGCTAAGGTCAAAGAATGAACTAAAGACATGGCTCTGAATTTTAACCCCAACTTTTCATTCTGGTCACATATTGTGACTTCTCTGCAGATTTGACATTGATTCTACTATTTAAAGCAGTCATGCAAATGTGTGCAGGGCCTGGGGTGGTGGGGCAGGGGGGGCCGCTGGCTGTCTGCCCACCCCAGCCTGGCAGCACTGGGCACCTGGTAAATATCGTAAATGGACTTTCCAGCCAGAAAAGCCAGCACCAACCCTTATTCTACCAATTGCCACCCACCACTTGACAGTGACCTGCCATGTGACATTCACAGAGAAAAATTCCCCTTGAGGTAGTCAAGATTCAAAATCCTACTAAACCATTTCTCCCAGGAGTGGGTTGTTTTTTAAATAGGAGGTCAGCCAACATGAAAGAAATATTTTACACAAAGTATTTTAAAATGAAGCACTAAGCACTAAATTATACTCATATTCTACACTCTATCACTCTCCCCACTGGTGAGAATGAAAGCGAGGGAAAGATTTGTGGCATTCTTACATAAAGCTTTCTGCAGGACTAAGGATATTCTCAAAGACTCTGCAAGGCCAATTTAAAGAAACTATTTTCCCAAAAGCATTTCAAGAGGAAGTAAGTGTCCTACCAATGTAATTTTTCTTATACGCTTGGGCTGAACACTTAGACCTTCTAATTTCAATTTAGAACCAATTTTATTGTTCAGCAAGACAGACATTATGGAAAAAAAAAAAAAAGAACTCAACTTTCAGTGAACTGAAAGGAAAAGGCAGTCTGCAGCCACGTTGCCTTATTATCCAGCTTGTGCACTGATATTACCATGAGCTCAATAAATACACATGAAAACTTTCACTAGTCCTCATGACTCAAGAAATCCAACTTTTGCCTAAATTCCATATTATTTCTTAAAAAAGATCACACTCTTCCATACTAAACAAATTGGGCTCTATTTTCAAATTTTCTGCTTTAAATGGAATACATTCTCAGTCATTACTTGGAGGCCAAGCAAAGGCATCACAGAAGCCATCAGCACTTGGGAATCCTCTACCTGGATCTCAGCTGCTAAGATCATTCTTCTGCACAGAAGTGGGGTGCTTTCATTAGAGGGTCTCCTGGTGCTCTGCACTCAGCTGAGACCCTGCCTACTAGATTCTGGTGGGCCGGAAAAGACATGACCCTGGGCTCATTGATGGTGCCACAGGCTTCAGGCAAAATCAAATAATTTAGTCTGAAGAGGGAAGCTATTGTTCTCTCTTCACTTATGTCACACACGCAATCTCTCCCTACAAAACTAACCTGTCTCTCATTTCTATAATGATCATCTACCCTCTGCCCACAGCAGGAAAAGAATCACGTCAGCAAGATAGAAGCAGTCATTCTTCCTTTCTGCCACTTGCACTTGAAGCCCAAGGTCTCAGCTCAGCCTAGCAGAACCACTAACTCCTGCCTAATTTTAAAACTTGCGTGAAAGTATTAAGGGTTTTGTTTTTGGCTTTTTTTTTTCTTCCATTTTTAGGAGAGGGATGCAGATGTCATTTTGATGAGCATGACTTTATTGCAGTTATCAACAGCCACACATCAGAGAGGTTGTGGTTGCACTCATGGTTAACAAGTGTCTTCCAAGAATGACTAGATAAAGAAAAGGAATATATTAAATATATATATACATATATATATTTCAGTATTTTAAGAAAAGGAGATCCTGCCATTTGGAACAACATGGATGAATCTGGAGGACACTATGCTAAGTGGAATAAACCAAACAGAAAATAAATAAAACTGTATAATTTCACTTATATATGAAATCTTTAAAAAAAAATCAAATACAGATACCACTGATACGTAGAATCAATACAAATGAACTTATTTATAAAGCTGAAACAAATTGACAGGCATAGAAGACAAATTTGTGGTTACCAAAGTAGGGAGTGATAAACTAAGGAGTGTGGGCTTCCCTGGTGACTCAGTGATAGAGAATCCACCTGCCAGTGCAGGAGATGCGGGTTCGATCCCTGAGTCGGGAACATTCCCTGAAGAAGTAAATGGCAACCCCCTCCAGTCATCATGCTGTTATATATATAATTTTTATTTTTTTAATTAAAAGTAAATTAAATTTCTTCCATGAGAGTGAGCAACCCTACTGAGGCAATATGTAGTGTTTCACTTGAACCTGGAATGATGGAATCTAGGGATCTTCTAAGCTACCTTGGTGATCCAGCAGGCAGAACCCTCTGACTTTTAAGACACCTTCATTTTACTAAACCCCAATCAGTTCTTCCAGTTGTAGTCAACTTTCCCTATTTGAGTGTTTTTTGGTGACAGTTCATACATAAGCAATCATTGATGTTGCATACTGTATTATAGGGCTTCCTCGGTGGCTCAGATGGTAAGGAGCCCACCTGCCATCAGGAGACCTGGATTTGATCCCTGCGTTGAGAAGAACCCCTGGAGAAAGGAATGGCTACCCACTCCACTATTCCTGCCTCGGTGGCTCAGATGGTAAGGAGCCCACCTGCCATCAGGAGACCTGGATTTGATCCCTGCGTTGAGAAGAACCCCTGGAGAAAGGAATGGCTACCCACTCCACTATTCCTGCCTGCAGAATTCCATAGACAGAGAAGCTTGGTAGGCTACAGTCCATGGGATCACAAAGAGTTGGACATGACTGAGCAACTAACACTCACTCACTCAAGTTAGGCATGAGGTCTAAAGCTGAGCAGGGTCCAGGACTTGCCCTCACAATGCTCATATGTGCTTGCTGTTGACTAACTGTGGTAGGTGACTCCAGACTAATAATATTCATCACAAATATCTTCTCCCAATACATAGCTGTCTTAATCATTAGTGCACAGTAATTTTAACTTAATATCAAATTTATAAACCTTTCCTTTATGGCTTTTGCTTCTCACATCTAATTTAATATGCTTTTCCATCCAAGTGTTAGAAGATATTCTTCCACATTTCCACATTTCCCTTGTAAGTCTTTAATCTACCTGAGTTGACCTCCTTGTGCGTTGTGAGGTAAAGATCTAATTTAACATTTTTTTTCCATATGGATAACCAAATGTTCCACCGCAAATCCAGACTCTCCCCACTAATTTGTAATTCTACCTCCGTCCTCGACCAACTTTCCATATGGATCAATTTCTGGGATTCTGATCTGCTCAACCAATTCACTTTCTATTCTTGCCTCAATACTTTTATTTTAAGCTTTTTAATAAGTCTTAATGTTTAGAGAGCAAGCCCCACATGATATTCTTTCCCATTCAAATTATCTTGTCTATAGTTGGTACTTTAGTCTCCCAGGTGAATTCTAGGGTTCTCTATTCAAGTTCCATCTTAAAGGAAATCAGACTTGAATATTCATTGGAAGGACTGATACTGAAGCTGAAACTCCAATACTTTAGCCACCTGATGTGAAGAACTGACTCACTGGAAAAGAACTTGATGCTGGGAATGATTGAAGGCAGGAAGAGAAGGGGATGACAGAGGATGAGATGGTTGGATGGTGTCACCAACTCAATGGACATGAGTTTGGGTAGGCTCCAGGAGTTGGTGATGGACAGGGAAGCCTGGCATGCTGCAGTTCATGGGGTCACAAAGAGTCGGACACAACTGAGGGACTGAACTGAACTGATTCAAGTTCCATGAACTGCAGTGAATTTATAGATTAATATTAACTGAAAACTTTGTGCTATAGTACCTCCCCATCCATCACACCAATGTGCCAACTCCAACTGCTCCATTTACAAATAAGAACCCATGACCACACAGAAAATCACAGGGAGAACCAGGTTAGAGCCCCAGTCCCCTACCCAGTACTCCTTCCACCAACTTTAAATAGGGATCCCCTCCCCCTGGGGAAAGCTGTGCCTTCTGATATCTTTCTATTTAAGTCCAGGCATTATATCATCCATTCATACCATTAGCATTTTGAGACCAAGTGCCTCAAAAAGAGTGAAGCACACACTCTTTGGACAAGATCATGCTGGGATCTGATCAGAGCCAGGTTTTTCTGCTCTACTACTTTGAACTGGACTCAAGTTGTGGGCACAGCCCCTCCTCCGAATCTCCAATAGGATGCAGCCATGGGGGCTGAATGATGGCCCAGAGCCATCCCCTGGGAACGACTGGCTCAGAGACCTTGTGTGGTCAGTAGGGAGGGGCAGAGGCCTCAGCTGGGGAGAAAGAGAGTGGCCTGGTTTAGTGGAAGGACTCAGCACAGGGGGTCCAAGGCTGTGTGAGAGCCATGCTGACTCATGCTCCCCAGCCCTCAGGAAACCAAAGCACAGAAGTGAGAGTGCCCGAGTGTTCATTTATCGTTAAAACAAAATATGACCGCCTAGCACCAGCACTTACTTCCTATGGCCGAACATTTGCTCCCTGTAGGCAAATTACACAGGAAGCCAGATTATAACCAGAAGTTTGCTTGGTGAGCTCAGAGCCAGGGCTGGGAGAATTGAATTTGTCCTGATTTGAATGTGTCCTGACGTCAGATGTACTTGCTTCCATAACAGGGCACAGTCAGCGCTGGAGATGACAGTCCCAGGCCGGGAAGAGGCTCTCCTTGCAGAGCCTACCCTGCACCCCCTCACCCCGAGTCCCTTCCCTCTGCCTCCAAGATGGCCGGTTCTCCTCCTGAAACACACACTCTTTCTTTGGACAATATCATGCTGGGATCTGATTGGAGCCAGGTTTTTGTTTTGTTTTCTTTTTTTGCTCCTCTAATTTGAATTATAGTTGAACTTTTACAGTGGGTTATTTCTAATAGTTTCTTGAGGACAGGTAGAAGTTCTATTTTGGCCAGCAGGGAAACTGAGGCTCAAAACAAGTTAAAGGAACTCACTTATCCATGGTTGTCCAGATAATGATTGTATGAACTGAATTTCAAGCCAAGTATTAATCCACTTGAAAGGGGGAAATGTCTGAAAATACACTGAAGGTTAAGCGGCTAAATTTGGTGCCTAACCACATCAACCTCTGAGGTTAGAAACTTAAAAGCGGAGACCCTGACTTCTGCTCCTGTACAACTAACTTCCCACAGGGCCTGGTCCAAAGAGTGCTCACGCAGGCACTCCAGACATTGACTGCTGAGCTTGCTCCACTACCTCAAATGGACCCAAACACACCCAGAGGCCTCACACATCAAGCCGACTTTGCAGGACACTGGGGAGCCCTTTCCTCTCCCTGCCCTACATGCCTCTGGGCCTTCTGCCTCCCTGGGACACCATCACCACCACCCTCCCTCCCAGAGATGCTCCAGAGTCCTTGGGAGTGGTGATGGCCATTATATCTGGCCCCATCCCCAGAGACAGAGGCGAGACCCACCCACACATCCTGAACCAGCACGCCTTTCTCTGACCATGGCCCTGGCCTTCATCATGAGTGTGGTGGCAAGGGGGTGAGCGGTGGTCTCTTTGCCGGCAAAGCCTCTGTGCCTTTCTCATGTGACCAAAGGTCCCCTCCCTGCCAGGACTTTGGAGCAGAAGGAAGAAGAAAATGTGATCAGAAAGAAAGTCCATGGCCACACATTTAACAGATAGATGTTGAGTGTCTGTGGGTCAGCAGGATGGCAAAGAGCTGAGCCAGGGAAGACGCTTGGACACTAGGGTTCTCATCCCAGCCTTGCCTCCAACCCAGCTGGTAGCCCTGAAACTGTTGGTTTAGGCTGTCTTTGCCTCAGAGATCATCCAGTCCAAACCCTCTAACTTTGCAGCCTCCCCATATAGTTCTCATCTCGGACAGCTCAAGCTTCTCTGTGCCTGAGCAATTTTAAATAGTATTCAAAAAATAATCAGTTTAGTAAAACATATACAGAGAACCACATTCCAATGAGATGCAAGTCTTTTTAAGATTACTGTAACAACGTGACTCTGGATGATTCCACGGAAGACATCTCTAAATGTCTTCTTAGAAGAGTGGAGGACTGCCTTGAACTTGAACAATCTGAGTAGGTCAGAAAAGGAAGTAAGGCTATCATGGAAGCTTTCCTATACATTACCAAAAGTTATTTTGTGTTTTGACTTTTATAGTAGGAAAAAATATCTACCTGTAGAATATACAAATAAGTTGTTCATTTTCAAATGTACATTATGAACAAGAAGAATATTTATCATGTGAGGTAATACAACCGTGTTTATTTAAGCTTGTGTGGTTAAAGGCAGCAAATTCAGAATGTATATGCTGTACTGACAACTCAACTTCTAAATCTGTTTCCATTGAGGGTTCTTTCTTTTCTGACTTCTTTCAGCTTCTTTTTCCTTATCTCAGGAGTTCCTGAATGGGGTCTGTGGACATTTAGACACTTAAAGAAGCACTACAGAAGGTCCTTAACCCCTAAAATTGAAGGACCTATGTGCTCTTATAGACTGGCTTTCATCTGATTTTCAAAGGGACCCTGGACCCCACAACAGCCTCTGATTATACTTCTTGTTCACATTCAGCAGGAGAATGTTCTAGGCAAGACCTGTATGTGAACAAGCAGCTTGGCAGAAAGAATCCTGATTCCGGCAGCACTGCAATCCGATTGAAATCAAGCTGCCAAATAAACTCTACTAGACTGTGACTCTCAGCTGTGCTATCTCTGTGAAGTGTGGGTCATAGCATTTGCCCACTTCACGGGGTTCTTGTGAGGGAGAAAGTATTTGATACCTGTAAATCCCAGTGTATCATCAGTGCAGGCCGGGGGTAGAGATTAGGAACCCCTAGAGCTTCCTTCCTGGAGAGCCTGCCTGGAGGCCCAGCCACCCTCCAGGGTCCCCCATGGCCAGGAACTAAAACACAAGCCCAGGCCAGCCAACTCAACCTCTTGAACCCGATATTCCATGGCCTTCAGAAGTGATATTTCTCCTCGAGGGCGGTTTCTCTGAGCACTGACCAAGACTCCCTGAGGCACATGTCTAGCCTGCAGGCTCCAATGCCACCCCCACCCCAGCAGACATCACAAGAGAAAACAGCCTCCACATCCCCTCAGCCCTCTGCCTGAGACTGTTTCCTCCTTCCACCTTTGGCAACAAAGCCACTTCCTTGTCCTCAAGGCACCTACGGATCCCACTTCTACTTCCTCCTTGACTTTCGTTTCTCATACCTTGTCTTGAGCCACATCCTCTGTGCTAGAAACAGCTCCCACTTCCGGCTCGCCCAGCAGCCTTGGGGCACTTCCTCCCTGGCTGTGCTCTTTAGCAGGAGCCCTGGGTGCCTGCATCTCCTGGGATGTTTTAGCCATGCTATCTCTCCAGACAGGAAGACGGCAAGTTGGGAGGTCCCTATAAATACGCTGTGCGCTGGAGGCTCGGGGCCTGTCCTGCTGCCCTGGCCACTTAGACACAGCACAGACCTGCCAGTTCCCTCCCTGAAGCCAAAAGCAAGAGAAAGCTTCTCATGGAAGTTCCTAGAACTTCTTGCCTATTCCTGTTTTTCCCATTCTCCTGTCATCCCAAACTGCTACCCCTCAACCAGGTATTTTGCAGGTGAGCCAGTACTGACTGGCTCCTTTCAGATGAGAGGCTGAAGTAAACTGAGGAAAGTTGCAGGGAATTGAGACCAGAGGTGGACAAGAGCGCCCAAGGGGCCAGAGGAGCTGGGAATGGAGCAAAGCCCCGCGTGGTGGCCTATTGGCACTGAGGGCACCAATTCACCAGGCCCCCCGAGGGTCACTGAGACAGATGATGGGAAGCACCTTCAGCTGGTGTGAAGGCCCTGCTCCCACAGTTATTAGCTCTGTGGCCTCCAAGAGGGTTTTTTTTTTTAATTATTCTTTAGGCCTTTGTTTTCTTATCTGTATAGATAGAGTTAACAACATCCCTTATAAAGGGCTCATAATATAACTGAAAATGGAGGTCCCAAGTTTCACCAATAAAGCCAAGAAAGAAGCAAGTTGGTGGGAAAGTTAGCTTTATGTTGGAAGCCAGCAGCCCAGGAGGAGATAAGGAGGAGAGTAGACACCTGTCTAAAGGTCCAACTCCTGCCCCAACCCCTGACAATCAGGGGACAAGAGCTTTTATAGGTGGAGAGAGGGAGCTACATGTAGAAACGGTGCGCTCAGCTCTGACAATCACCTTGAAATTGGTCATGCAGTGGTCTGATCAGCGTCATCTTGATTGTTTTAAGTACAGTTAATCTTCTGTTCCAGGGTCGATTTGTTCCCGTATCTCTGAGGCCAGTTCTTGGAATTGTGGCAGTTTATGTCATGGCTACCTTCTGGCCATTGTGCAGTTAACTTCTTCCACCTGATGGGGGTTTCAGTATCTACAAGACAGCTCACAGGATATGGCTCAAAATATTATCTATAGCCCTTGAGAAGGAACTGAAGGTCCTTGACTTTGCTTACTGACTAAACTATTATTATTCTGTCCTGTTTGACTGCTTTTCTTCACTTCTGCCTTCTCACACTTCTCTGATGAGTAAATTCATTTTTTGGCTTACGTTTCTCTATGGACCAAAGGCAGATGGAGGGCAAGTGGGGGAAGGACCATAGGGTCCTGCTCTGTTTCAATAAGAGCTAGTGAAGAAGATATGGGTAGAGCCCTTGGCACACAGAATGTCCTCACTGCAGGAGAGCTGGCATCATCATCACTTGGCTGGGTACCAAAGTGGGAGTGATCTATTACTAGGCTTCTAGACAGAAAACTCTAGAATAGGATTTCCCACAGGGGCCAGGAAATCCTACTGCCAGCACTGAGTTGTGCACATGGGCCCAGCCCAACCCCTACACACAAAATTAACTACAAGCTCTGAGGGCACTGAAGGATTATGACAATCATGGATCACAAATCAGACACATTTCTTAAAGGAAGTTATAATGCTTGACTTTCCTCTGTTTCCAGAATCAAGTGCCCCAAAGGATTGAGCCCGGTGGTTGTTCAGCCTCTAAGTCATGTCCAGCTCCTTGTGACCACATGGACTGCAGGACACCAGGCTTCCCTGTCCTTAACCATCTCCCAGAGTTTGCTCAAACTCATGTCCACTGAGTCAGTGATGCCATCCAACCATCTCATCCTCTGTCATCCCCTTATCTTTTTTGCCTTCAATCTTTCCCAGCATTGGGTTTTTTCCAATGAGTCAGCTTTTCATATCAGGTGGCCAAAGTATTCGATTTTCAGTTTCAGTCCTTCCAATGAATATTCAGTGTTGATTTCCTTTAAGATTGATTGGTTGGATCTCCTTGCAGTCCAAGGGACTCTAAAGAGTCTTCTCCAACAATACACTTTGAAAGCATCAATTCTTTGGCGCTCAGTCTTCCTTGTGGTCCAACTCTCTTGAGCCTGATAGCTTTGTTGTTAAGAGACAGACGATTTTCTTGTGGTTTCTCACCCTGCCCCCACACCTCTCCCCAGGAAGTTTCATCAAATGATTGATAGTCTCCATGACAACTGCTGAAGCCCGGCTCACCTGAAACCCCTGCCCCCACTGCCCCAGACCCACCAGGGGGACAGTCCTGGCTGCTGAATTACTCAGCTTTTGCAGATCCCTGAGCAAAGGTTATTTGCAATGGCTTACTCGACTGGGAGGTGAGTACTTTGTTCCTGAAACCAGGTGCTGAGATGACACATACTTCCCTTTAACCGTTGGAGGGTTATCAAACAAGAAATCATAGCTCTGATGAGCATTAGAATAACCAGATGGATGGAAACAAGGAAGAACCTTCACCAGCCCATCAACCTGTGAGTACTTTCTGGAGAAATGTGAGCCAAAGAAATTATGCTTGTCTCCACAGTAGCCATTGTTTATGACATTTATACAAAGCACCACCTGAGAAGGCGGATACGTATCGTCAGCGTTGAAAAAAGTGCTTTCGTAAACTCAGTGCAGTACAGACAGGATAATGCCCACCTTCAGCTAGCTGCTAGGACTGTGTTGAACCCCTTCCATATTCAAAAAGGTTGTTTCAAGTACACTGAAGAGGGAAAAACCAACAGGGAGGGGGAAGGGGGAAATCACAAACTATATCCGGCTACAGAGAGTTCAGAGTGAGGTGGGGAAGGAATCAAGCTTTCCCAATCTACCTAGCTCCCTGCTCGGACAAATGACAATGACAGGATTGAAATTAAAAGGGAAGGAACACAATGCCCTTTTCATTTCACTTCAAGGGCAACTTCTTTGGGTTTGTGGTAGCATTTGCCAACCCTTCACCTAGGATTCTCCCCACGGACATCGGAGACTTTCAAGCCTCTCTAAAGAGCTTACAAAACGTCTTTAGAAATGGGGCTAACCTTTTGCAAGGTGAGAAGTCTGGCTTCGTTTTTTATCTCAGGGAGAAAAGGGAGCCGCAGGAAGCGAGACTAGAAATACACCACAAAGAACACCAACACCAAGCTGAGTTAGTAATTCTGAACACCCAGGAATACCTCTGTATTTCATTCATCCAACTAGCCTTGGTTAGACCATTACCTACCAGACACTGGGAGGTATTTACTGGGATGTAAATATGAATAAATCCGGATCTGTGTCCTTGAGGAGCTCCCAAGGGAAAGACAGACACTAAGCAAGCAGTCACGTCACCAGCAGCACACCAGGAGTAAGAGCCCATGGTATGGGAACCAGCTGGTCCACTCTGGGGTTCGAGGACAAGGGGATTTTGCTAGAGGGAGAAGGATGGAGACTGGATAAGAAGATGCAATTGAAAGTTCAGAAATGGGAACTCCAGCCACATCTAAAGACACACCTCTGCCCTCCTTAGTGCCATCTTAGAACCTGCCTCCCGTCACTGCAGAACAGTGCAAAGGTTAATGAGAAAACGTGAGATGCCATCTTGAGAATTTCTAGGAAAGATCTTAGAGTCATTACATTTGAGAGCTCTTTCGTATTAGGCAGATTTTTGCTCCTAATCAACAGGATTCCATTTGGCACCATTTTTATTGCCGATCAAGATCAACTGCAGTATTTTTTTTTAAAGTATACCTATCTCCTGAAAGATCTTCAAATACATCTCTGTGTTTTAATCAATTAAGGACTATTTACTGAACACTCCCTCGTGCCATATCCTGTTTGCCATATATAAGTAAGTCTTCAAAAGTGCGGCGAAGCAAGTCTATCAGTGACACCAGTTTTCTCATTTTCCTTTCATGTCTATCCATTTGGTCCTCAGTATGTTGTTTTTTTTTTCTTCAAGAAAAGATGTAGCCAATCACGCTTCTTTGTTTTTATTTTCTGAGCAAAGAGACCAACTTGCCATAGAAATAAAGACAGTGGCATCTGGCAAGGGGAGCAAATGTTATATGTGGGGACTGTGGTTTCACCATCCCTAGAAAATGGACTTACAAGTTAAAGTCCAAAATTGGACATTGATGACAGAACAGATTTGAGAGACTGAGTTGGCCAGAGGTATCAACGTAAGCCAGCAGTTCTTGGGGGAGCCCAGGCTCACCTATACGTGTCCATCATCGATTTATCCGTGAATCTTCTCTGAAGGGATGACCAGCCTTCTGAGGGGCTCTGTGACAATGCACTGACTCAGACACTTTGCCCTGTCTTGTCTGAGTTATATCTGGGCATTGTGGGTTTTTTCTCTTTCCTTCAAGTCGACAGAAGAAAAAGAGTGCCAAGGTTACCGGTGCATTCAATGATTGAGAAATGTTTGCCATTTAAAGCCATTTCACTTCCTGCCTGATACCACAAAGAAGCTTTTTAACAAGGTTAGCCTTTGCTTTTCCCAGTGTCACGATGCATCTCGCTTATTTTGCCCACTTTTCGCTTTCAACACTGAAGATAATAATGAAATGCTTGTTTCCATTGCACAGAACAACTATATTTCAAGGCAGTCAATTAAGAGAAGAAAAGTCAGTGGGAGCCCCGAGGAGGTCAGAGAGGAGGGATGAGCAGAAGGATGGCACAGTGGGAGCAGAGACCACAAGCGGCAGGACCAGATCCTCACTCTGCTCTGAAGGCGCCTGGCCACAGTCACGCTCCCATGGGCATCAGAATCCTCAGGCAGTGGAAGGATGGTGAACAGTTAGCAAATCCTAGACCAAGGGCCACCCTCGCTTGGCACTGGCCCTTGCTTCCCTAGCCCTACAGTTGACACGTGACTTCATCCAGCTTCAGCCAAGAACAGAAACACCACGAATGGCCTTGAGATCCCTCAGGCTAATTCCCAAAGCAGGAAGAACCCACACCTTCAGTCGCTCCTGCCAAACCTTACTGTTGCAATTAACACTCAAGTTTTAATCTTCGTGATGCACAGAATATCTAGTTTCAAATAACTAAAGCTACTGCTTCTTAAGGGCTTACTCTGTGCCAAGCACTGCACATTTTGTGTGCATCTTCCCAGTTAATCTCCTCGACATCTTACAAGATAGATTTTGCTGTCTCTCTTTACAGATGAGAAAACAGAGACATAGAGTTAAGTGATTTGGTCTGCGTCAGCTGTTATTAAGGCCACCACCCAAGGGATATAAACACAAGTCTGTGCTCTTGGTTACTAGCTACGCTGCTCCAGGACTTTCTGGTCTACCTCCCAAGTACCTATATTTAAGATGACCCATCTCCAACAGTGAGGATATGTTGGCTATATCCGCATATATATCCAAGCAGGAGACACAGGTTTGATCCCTGAGTCAGGAAGATCCCCTGGAGAAGGAAATGGCAATCCACTCCAGTACTCTTGCCTGGGAAATCCCTTGGACAGAAGAGCCTGGCAGGCTGCAGTTCACAGAGTCGCAAAAGAGTCAGACACGACTTAGCAACTAAACAACAACAACAACAGCTACTAGCCCACGTGACTATTGGTCACTTGACATGTGGCCAGTCTGAGTTGAGATGTTTAAAGTGTACCATACAAACCATACTTCCAAGACTTAGTATGAACAAGAGTGAAAAAAACTCACTAATTTTTCTGCTCATTACATGTTGAAATGATATTTTTGATATGGTAGGCTAACTAAGATGTAGTTTCTATTTTCATATGTTTCTTTTTACTGTTTAAAGTGTGACCATGCTACAGGTTAAAGTCAACTTCATGGCTCACGTTACACTTCTCTTGGGCAGCACTGCTCTTAAGGCACGTGCCTGGATAGGGTGACAAGTGAACAGAGCTGTCCCTGTCACAAGCGGGCAGAGAAAACGAAGAAGGCACCATGAGGAGGCCGTGGGAGAGCAAGTGAAATGCTACACTTGGGTCTAAAGAACGCAAACTCGAAGCTCAAATCCTTCTGAGGGACCATCTAGTTGACAGATGTGTCAGTCACTCAGTCATGTCCACCTCTTTGTGACCCCATGGACTGTAGCCCACCAGGCTCCTCTGTCCGTGGGATTTTCCAGGCAAGAATACTGGAGTGGGTTGCCATTGCCTTCCCCAAGTTAACAGATAATCGACCACAATCACTGGCCTCTACTCTAGAGACTCAGCAACAACCCAGTAAAGCTTCAGTGCCTGGATAAGAGTAGGACAAACACTGAGCGCAAGGAAAGTGCTGGCTTCCATTCTGGACATCTACATCAGCTCCAGTGCCAGCTCTGTTCTCATTTCCACCTTGATCTGGGCTTTATTTGTATCAAGTGTTTCAGACCCAGAACCTCTCTCCTCTCGGAGAAGGCAAGTCCCAACCCCACCTGCCTCATTTTAATAAACCACTCCCCTCATCCCAAACTCCTTTGCAGACTGTGACATACACTATTTAGTATCCACATCCTCCCTTGTTTCTTGCTAGAAGAATCCCACTTTGGTTCAGAACAACCATAGGCCAGCCCCCGGTCATGGCCAGGATTGGTCTAAGTCATCTTAACAGTTCTGCTCCTCACTCTTCAACCGCCCCTTGTAGCAAGAGGGGTGTCATCTAATTCTGGGCTTGAGAGTAAAGCCAGAGACTGTTTCAGAGTCTTTCAAACCTTGTACTTCTAGATCGAATGGAAGAAGGCAGGGCTCAGAATGTCTCTCCTTGTCCTGCCCCCATCATCCTGCCTCAAACATGACAGCTGGGGCTGCAACAGCCATACTTCAAATGTTAGGGGAACTCCAAGAAAATTGCACAAGGTTGTCACCAATAGCCCACCTTTCCTGAAAACCTCTGCTGGCAGCTGCTAGTGGACTCGCATGAGCAGTTGAGGTGTTGTTGGGTCATAGCAGTAATATCCCAGGAGGTCAAAGGTCCAGAATTCTTCGCACCACAGGAGCCACGTGCATTGGAGGTTCCGATGGACCAGGCATGAAACGGCTCTCACATTCCCGTGATTACACTTAGTCATGGGGCCACACCTGACTGCCAGGAGGACATGAGAGGAGTCAGCTGTGTGTCCAGAAAGAAAAGGAAACAGCCCTGGTGCAAAATGAAAATACAGGGGCCCAGGCTCATGGTTTCTAAAAATTTCAAAACAGTGACACGGAGCATTAAACCAGGTGCGGCTATATGGCAGAAATGAACACAACGTTGTAAAGCAACTGTACTCCAATAAAAGTAGATAGATAATGCTTAAAAAAAACAAAAACAAAAACAGGTGCAGGACCCTTCCACGTAGGCTCAGGGCCACAGCACACATTGTGGGACATGAACTTGGTCCTGAGTGGAGTAGGCGCCCATTAAAGGGCAGGTGGCATCATCTCTGTTTCTTGGCTCCTAATGGTACCCACAGACCGTGACGCATGTCCTCCCATTAGCATCCTATTTTGTGCTGCTGTTCCTAGTAGCTCCTTGAAATAAAGCATTACAGCAGAAAAGCTAGAGCCCTGAGGCAGTTTAAGTGGCTTGAATCACATTACCAAATTGATTCGAAACATTCAGAGTAACACACTGTCAAGAAAAAGAAAGCACCCAGACTTGAAGGTTGGACGTGGCTTTGAAAAAAGCAGCTCCAATTAGTTTGCAAATCGGGTTAAATTTCTGGCCTGCTCTCTTCGACAGTGACTCCTAAAACTACAACTTAATGGCGCTCTGAACAGTTGCATTTTTATTGGGTGGTAGTATAAAAGTGCACAGAATAACTCTCTGCTGAAATCAAGAAGCCTCTGGCACCACCTGAACCAAGCTCATCTGTCTGTTTTAAAGCAATTGCATTTGGCCTTGTACGCTGTGATTCTTGTTGGCATCACCCTAGGATGCAAGCGTGAGATTATTCGGCCATGGCACTTAGGCCCGTGGCCAGGATGGCCTATGAGCCCATCACGGCTTTAGCTGCTAGCAATGCAGCCACACCCACAGTAGCCTCCCTTCCAGCCGGCCCTTCTCAGCCACAGCAGAGGTTTCCAGAAAGGGGGAAGGCCAGGCACACAGATGGCAGCTTCTGCACACTGAGCATCCAGGAGGGAACCAGCAGCAAAGGGAGGGCCACAGTAAGCCCTGAGCTCCCAGGTAACATCTGGACTTCATCTTCATCCACGCCCTACACTGCCATGGCGAAGAGGAAGAGGAGGCGGAGCGGAGGAAGAGGCTTTAGCCTTCTCTCGAGGGCATCATCCCCTCACTGAGGGGGTGAGATTGTATCTGCAGCTGTTTACGTAGCCAATCATGCCCAGAGTAGGAGGCCGTGGTCCAGCCATGCAGCTATGAGGAGAGTGGATGCAGAAGATTCTAAGAACTGGCCGGCAGCCTCCTCCACTTCCGCTATGAAGAGGGGACAGTGACAACAGTTCTGCCCACCCTGAGATGGAGAGCCCTTTCCATGACCCCTTCTCTTTCTCAGCACAAAGAGACCCAACTTGCCCCACCTGGCAACAAAATGTTAGTACTTATTTATTCTATCTTCTTATATAAATTAATCCAAAGCTCTAAGAAGTGAATAGGGAAAATTATCTTGGATCCATTTATCAGATGAGAAAGTAAAAGAAAGTTATTCAGTTGTGTCCGATTCTTTGTGACCCTGTCAACTGTAGCTTACGGCTCCTCTGTCCATGGGATTCTCCAGGCAAGAATACTGAAATGGGTTGCCATTTCCTTCTCCAGGGTATCTTCCCTACCCAGGGATCGAACCCAGGTCTCCCACATTGCAGGCAGACACATTCCCCTCTGAGCCACCAGGGAAGCCCTATCAGATGAGGAAATATACCCAAACACAGGTATATTTGTTATATATACAAATATATATAACACATGCGCACAGGAACACAGATGCACACCAATTACAGGGCACTTCCTGCATGGCAGGGACAGCACGAAGCTCACATCACGTCTCAGTTACATTCCTGCCGGTGGTACTGCTGTCCCTATTGTACAGATGAGGAAAGTAAGGCTCTTAGAGGCAGGAGGTCCACGTACACAAGTGGAGCTGGGAGCCAGCACAGAGTTAGCCGAACCCAGAACCCGTGCTGTCCACTGCTCCTGGGACAGCAGAGGGACGATGGCTCTTTCAGGCTTGGGGCCGAGGCTCACACAAGTCCGTCTCTGCCTCTCTGTCTCCCTGAGAAAACCTGCAGCATCAACAATGGGGGAGCTGATGAGCAGGGGAGCCGACCTGAGGGGTCCCCCACAAAGGAGACCTGGGGCAACGCAGCCTGCATTCTCGGCAGCAGAATGATCTCATGAGCTTCTGTTACCTTCTGTTGCTTGAATCATTATAAAGTGTTTTTTAGGTTATACATGTTTATTCTAAAAAGTTAGGGGGAAATAGAGTATTATGAAAAAGAAAATTACGTTATTGTCTCATTACCCATGTATAGCCACTGTCCATATTCCTGTGCATTGTCTTTCGTCTGTTTTTATGATACACACAGCACACACACATGTAAATATAGGCTATATATAAAGGTATAATTTTACCTCATTAGGCACACACTATACCTACAGTCATGGAACAGTTTAACTCTTACGTTACAAGGTAAACATCTCCCTGTATCCTTAACTACACATCAGTGCGACTTGAATGGGCTTAAACTATTTTATTATATATGTGAAAACACCAGGATTGATTTAATTCTTCCTCTATTTTGGACATTAAGGTTGTTCATTTCCAATTTTACTCATAGTCTAGGGAGATACATTTTGAGACGAAATCCTGGAACACAGATCTCTATAAGCATATCGAAATAGTTCCTGAGCATAAATTCCTTAGAGTTAAAATGCTGAGCAAAAGGCTGTGAACATTTTTAAGACTCCTGATCAATATTGCCAAATCGCTCTCTAGGAAGGCATTACCAAGTCATGCTATCTTTGTCAGTGGCTTAATGAGTTGAGTTTGGATTTTACATATGAAAGAGGGAATTTTCGGTTGGCGGAGCTAAGGCCTGGCCTGCTTCACACTTCCCTACAGGCATACATCCACACCCGTTTGCATTCACGGACTCGCAGAGGGTGGCGCTTTGTAAGGAGGTGTTTAGGGGTGGGAGAGTGGGAGGGGTCAAGAGGAGGATCAAGGGGACCACGTAGTATCCTCCTCACTGTCCTGGGGTTTTGCCCAAGAGGAGAGGAGCCTGCAGAGCAACTTACTGGACCCCAGGGAGGATGTGGAGCCAGGCGGTCTGCCTCAGACCCGGGGATCCCTGGGAAGAGACCATCCACTCATCTGTGTCTGCAGTAAACCCAGGACCTGCTGGCCCCCCTGCAGGCTGGAAGCTTGGGGCACCCCTGGAGGTAGCACCCTGCTCTGACAGTGGCCTTCTCCAGGCCAACAATGACAGCAGTAAGACGCCAGCCCATTCATTCATGGGCAGCAGCCCTGGGTGGAAGAGGCCAGTGATCTCATGTGACCTGGTCCTTGGGCAATTTCGGGGGAACGTCAGAAATAGCTGGGTACTCTCTGGGAGAAAGGGCTTCCTTGATGGCTCAGTGGTAAAGAATCTACTTGCAAGGCAGGAGACCTGGGTTCATTCGCTGGGAAGATCCCTGGAGAAGGATAGGGCAACCCACTCCAGTACTCTTGCCTGGAAAATCCCATGGACAGAGGAGCCTTGTGGGCTACAGTCCACGAGGTCACAAAGAAACAGACACGACTGAGTGACTGACACTTTTTCTCTGGGAGAAGGCTTATCCTATCACTCAGGTCGCAGCTCTCAGACCAACAGACAATGGAATTAGACATTCATAACTTTTCCCATTATTTTTAAGCATTGAATTGGTTTTTCACAGCAGGAATCCATTCGTTCATCCTCGTACTGGAAAGCTAAACTGCACGCATTTGAATGGTGGCCTCCCAGGCTCCATTAACCTTAGTGGGGAATGAAACCCAGGAGATGGAAAACTCTGACTCCTGGCTCACAGGCTCAATCCCAAACAAAATCTCTACCAGGGTCACCTATGTGTAACAGCTCAGTCTGGCTAAGACCCTCACAAGTTAGCAGCCAGAAGAAGAGTGTGGTCCTCAGAGTGGATTACAGTCAGAGGGAGGACAAGCTGAGCAAAAGTCAGAATTAGTGTTTCAGTTCCCACCTCTCTAAAAATGTAATTGTCTATTTAAGAAAGCTTTTTGGCTTCCCAGGTGGCCGAGTGGTAAAGAATCCACCTGCCAGTACAGAAGACACAAGAGATGTTGCGTTCCTGGGTGGGGAAGATCCCCTGGGGTAGAAAATGGCAACCCTCTCCAGTTTTCTTGCCTGGAAAATTCCACAGACAGAGGAGGGCTGCAGTCAATGGGGCAGCAAAGAGTTGCATACAACTGAACGACTGAACAAACACACACACACACAAGAAAACTTTTTGCCTTGTTATCAGAAATTAGCAAATGAAAATGTGTTTCCACTCCGGAGATGTGTTGAGAGTTCACAAATAGAGATCACATAATAGAATAAGTCTAATCAATATTTCCATCTCTGAAAGTCACATGACTTATCCTTAAAGTGATATGCTTTAGAAGAAAAGTCCAAATAACCACAATTCTTATTTGTCATCATCAAATTGTTTTTTCTCCTATAAACCTCAGTCAGCACTTACCCTACAAGTAACATTAATAACTGCTCCTGCTGCTGCTAAGTCGCTTCAGTCGTGTCCGACTCTGTGCGACCCCATAGACAGCAGCCCACCAGGCTCCCCCGTCCCTGGGATTCTCCAGGCAAGAACACTGGAGTGGGTTGCCATTTCCTTACTCTCTACTGATTATCAAATTGTATTACTTGAATGGCTTAGCTCATTTAATCCTCACACATCTGTGATGTGGGGAATATTATGAAATCCCTTTCACAGATGTGACGGCTGAGGTCAAGCAGCCTGTCCAGTTTCCGATGTTTAGTAACTTACTCAGACCGGCCTTGCCTGACTCCAAATCTTACAGGCTTAAATCCTATGTGCACCAAGCATTTGCAACCACAGGATCAAGAGTTACTGAGTGCATATTCCCTCATAGGTACTTTACATGTCATATCTAGAATCCAGCCAATCTCATCCTTTTAAGTAAGGAAAACAAAGTCAGGAGGGAAGACCAGACCGAGACCCAAAGCCTGCTTCCTGCCCTTTGGGGCCATCCTACTCCTCCAGGCCTGCATGGAAAAACCCACCCTGTGGGACAGGGGGTGCTTTTTAAATGCTGATGCCCAGAGATTCTGATCCCATTGGTTCAGGGGGCCCAGGACTTCTGCATTATTTTAAAAAGTCTTCAAAAGATTCGAATAGTCCACTGGGTATAGAGGGCTAATCACCACTGGTCCTTTCCTTCCTGCCAAGTCTGCTCTGCGTGGTCATGGGCTCTGGGCCCTGTGTTTACCCCGAATCCTGCCCCCCAGGGGCTGCCAGGTGGTGAGGGGGCTGATGAGGAAGCAGAAAACCACAAGCAGCCTGAGAAGTTTCCCAATGAGGGCCTCCAGCATGCCAGGGAGGTTAGAGGAGAGAGACTGGAGGAAGGAGGCTTCAGGGAACAGTCAGGAAAAGGTTCATGGAGGAGGGACTTTAAGATGAGTGAGAGAGAGTGGAGGAGAAAAGGAATCTGCCCACTGTAGCATCTCCTCTTCTCTTTACTGCCAAGAGGGATGAGAAAGCACCTCCCACCAGAGAGGCAGCAGTCTCTGCTGGCCCCCTCGGCCCTGCCGGGCACAAGGATGACCCACATCTACCCACCAACCCAGAGGAGCCGTGGCCCCAGCCCGACTGTCTGGGAGACAAACTCAATCAGGCGAGACGCACGGAGTTCAATTTCCACTTCAGCTCTAAAGAGCAAAATGGGGATCTGGGTGGAAGTAGGATTGTCGGCGATTTTTCCTTCTAATTGGGAAACTCACCCAGAGAGGCTGCAAGAGCCGAGATAATCAATCTCCCGTACCGTGTGTCAGGGCAGCCTTCCCATCTCATCCCACGGGGATGGAGCAGAACTCCCGAGAGGCCCCGACAGAGAGGGGGGTCACAGGAAGCCCCCTTCCCACAGACTAGTTCCCACTGCCAGAAAAAAAAAAAAAAGGGCAACATCCCCACAGCTTCTCAAGGTCCAAATCAATCACCTCCATCTCAATTCCCTTTTCTCATCAAACCCCAGCGGTGAACCGGCCCAGCCTCATCAGAATTCTGCAACGAGGGCTCCGAGACTACAGGAATTGAGAACTAGGTCACCCCGCGGGGAGGGAAGGTCGCTGTGTGGTTTCATCTAACTAGGTGGCTGGAAAGCCCCCAGGCCCCAGTTCTCTCCTGAGTCACCAGATCTCCGTCAAGTGGCCGATTTGCAGAATCCGAAATTTGTTCTTATGGATAAAGAGCACGGGGTGAAGAAGGAGCACAGACCATTGCTGAAATCAGATCTGATCATTCAGGGACGATTTCCTGGGTGCTTTGTCGACACCCCTCACCAAAGGGAACAAAGCCAAGGGACACTCGGCCCCAGCCAGTGGCTCTGGTTGAAAAGAGCTCAAGTCCCTGCTGGACACAGAAGCAGGTTGGCTGTGAGCGGTGCAAGGCTGGGGTGCTGGGGGTGGGCAGGGCAGGCAGAGAGAGCCTCCAGCCATGATGCTTAGGCCCAGATGAGGGTGAAGAGTGAGGAGGGATTTCTCCAGATTAATAAACTCACTGGTATCCCACCCACCCCACCCCCCATTTGGTAAGAAAAGTAAGACTCTGGGAGAGCAAGCATCAGCTCTGAGGCCACAGGAGTACCGGCCTCTCCCTAGAGCCTGTGCACTCAGCATCTCACCCCAGACCCCCAGAGCACAAGGAGGAGAACACAGGTTTGTGCTGTGGAGACCAAAGGTTAGAGATGAAGTCATGAGTGGGCATGAGGTCGCCCAGAATTGCAGAATGAATGGAAAAGGTGATCAGGCTGGAGTCCTAGATTCCCACCACCACCTGGGGATATGGAGAAGAGAAAAAGTTCTCTAAGGGTGAGTGTGCTCAGTTGTTCAGTCATATCTGACTCTTTTGGACCCCCTGGACTGCAACCACCAGGCTCCTCTGTCCATGGGATTCTCCAGGCAGGGATACTGGAGTGGGTTGCCATTTCCTCCTCCAGGGGATCTTCCTGACCCGGGGATTGAACTCATGTCTCCTGTGGCTCCTGAATTGGGAAGCCCTCTCTCTAAGGGAACTCAGAAGAAATAAATAGGAGGAAAGCCATCCCTTATTCATTTTTACTGAGAAACAGCCTGGTTTCCTATGAATTTCTATTCCTGAAGAGTTTCTTTACACTTCAGAAGTGAAAATCACTACCCAGGCCAGAACCCGAAACAGGACTAGAGCAGGGGCAGAAGGTGAGAGATGGTCTCTACCTGATCTGATCAAGGAAGGCTTCCTGGAGGAGGAGAACAGTGTTTCTTCTGAGCTAACACCCGTAAGGGCTTCCCAGGTGGCTCAGCAGTGAAGAATCCGACTACCAGTGCAGGAGATGCGCGTTCAATCCCTGGGTCGGGAAGATCCCCTGGAGAAGGAAATGGCAACCCACTCCAGTACTCTTGCCTGGAGAATCCCATGGAGGGAGGAGCCTGTCGGGCTATAATCCACGGGGTCACAAAAAGTCAGATACAACTTGGTGACTGAATGACAACAATGACAAGGCCTGTATGTAGGAGAACTCATGGAGCGGAGCGGGACAGTTGCTTTGAAATAAGACATAAGTGGATTTAGAATGTGGCAAAAATCAATGTTGTATATGTGAGATTTTGGAGGTAGCCTCACATGGGTAAATACCTTAAAGAAAAATCATGTGGAACACTGCTTATAAGTGATTTTCATGAGGTCATGACCTTTATTGAATCATGAAATATTGAGCCGTTCTCTTTAATTTGCAAAAGAAAATTCAGGAGATGACACAGAAACACATCAAGGGAAGTTTGTCTGTTTGTTCCATGAAAATATTACCTGCCAGAGGAAAGCATGTACTATAATTATTACCCTTGCTCAATGCATGCTAAATATCTCCACGTGGCCAGTGGTTTATTTTCCCTTCAACTTCTCTGCTGTTATTTCAGCTATTTCAGAGAAATCAGCTCAAGCAAGTCAGTTTGAAGTTTAAAGAAATAAGACTTGGCCTCAGAGATAAATAGTATCATTGCCGCCGATTTCATTGTTTCAAATACAAGATTTTATTTTGAGAAGAAAGTTTAATTAACCAGAGGTGGATCACTAAATTCTTTGACTTTAAAATCGTACTTTCTGCAAGATTTCACCTGTGAAATTTGCAGCCTTTAATTACTGCCTCACATCTTAAAAGGGAGAACCTTTTCTTCTGAGTGGCTAATAACATTATTATCAGAGGTAATTACAGACCCGGGGTCTGTGGTCCATCGCATCATAATGCATGGGCCACATCACTCTGGTTTTTGAACTCTGAAAGTAATTTGTTAGGGAAACACTTTCTCCCCCACCCTGAAACAGTGTTGATGTTCTGGATCTGCTGTTAATTTCTGTTCTTTTATCTTTTTTAAAAAAGGGGTGAGGTGGGGGAGAAACATTTAGAAATCAGTCCTTTACTGGATGAATTTCTTCACTTCCCAGAAAGCAAGAAAACAATTGTTTCCTGTAATTGGACAGTTTGATTGGAGGCAGGTGGTGCTGAGCTGAGGAAACTGGAGCCACAAAGCCAATTTTGGCTTCAAGCACATTTCCTTGCGTTTTCAACTCCGGCAGCACAACATGGAAATTGGCTCCACAAAAGCCGACTATAAATTTAGTTCCCATCTCTGTGACTAGCACCTTATCAGCCATGAAGCGCTTTAGCAACTGGGGCCAGTGTGCACATCTGACAGGATCGCGGCACTGCCCTGAGATACCCCGGCCTTCATTTCTCCGGCCGGTTCTTGCTGCCACAAAGCAGGAATTCATGAACGCTTCTGGAAGCATCGTGTGCCATCGTGTTTAACACTCGGGGATATTTTCTGCTTCTGGGTTCACTGACCTTCGTGTTGCTCACGTTGCATTATCTTGAGTTACTATTTGCTTTCAATATTTTGGAGTAACAGGGCGTGTTATCCACAGGTTTGTAATGGGACCACAGATTACAAACATCAGTCCAGAGAAAGGGCCAAAATCAGAGGCATGGAGGATTCGCGGGAGCCGTCTATGACTCCTCTGCTGCTTCCCAGCCAAATGTCCCCCAGCCCTTCCCTTGTTTTTCTTCCCCCACCCCGCCTACAGCAGCTGACAAGCAATAGTCCTTCGCAGACAGAAGCTGCAGCTCAGAGAGGTGAATTGCTTTGACCCGGGTCACACAGGAAGTTAGGAACAGAGAAGTAATGAGCTGAGAATCTAACTTCCCAGCCCACTGCTTCAAGTACATATTTCTCTATTAATTTCCTCCCTGCTGAAAATCCATAATTCAAAACAGTCATGTTTAAGCAACTGGACACAGTAACAGGATGGGGTTGGCGGTGAAGAAAGGAAAAAGGAAATTTATCGGATGAGTCCATCCAACCATTGTCCTTTGTATATTCTACATATTAAATCAGTTACTTCAAAGCTCCACTAATTTTGTCACTAATTTCTGGCTGTGCTTAAGTTTTCTTAAAAAAAATGTCAATCTGATGGTTACATAAATTTTAATCTCCTTATTTATTTTTAGTAGTCGTAAATAATCTCTTCTAATCCTAAGTAAATTAATGGCTTAAATAACCTCATTCCCAAATAAATTTCACCTGTCAATCTACATATCTGTATAGAATTATTTTACAAAAAAAAAAAAAACAGATTGCAAAGTTTGCTTAGCACCTTGGAATTATAACACTATTTTCCATGGTGATTACATCAAAGGAAATACCATTAAATTTTCCTTTCCAAGCTAATGGATACCCATGGTTTAAAGTCTTGACTTCATTAATGAGAGTCTCTGAATCTAAACAACAAAGGTTTAAATGCAAACAATGAATCTCCTCCTCCACTCTAACACTTTCCTTTTTAATACTTGGCTTAACAATATTCTCTAAATGATGGTCTCTAAAGACACTCCAGGAAGAATTAGAGTTGTCCTCTCTCCCAGACTGTTGGAGAAAGAATTCCTCAGCCCTTTGCGTGTGTGCGTGTCGATTCAGTCATGTCCAACTCTTTGCGACCCTGTGGACAGACATACAGCCCACCAGGCTCCTCTGTCCATGGGATTTCACAGGCAAGACTACTGGAATGGGTTGCCATTTCCTTCTCCAAGGGATCTTCCCAACCCAGGTATCGAACCTATGTCTCCTGCATTGTAGGCAGATTCTTTACCGACTAAGCTACCAGGGAAGCCCTCCCCAGCCCTTGGCTATGTCATAATGCCCAAGCCCCAAGCTTTGTGGCTCCTACCCTAGTGGCTGCTGGTGGCCAGCAGGGAACAGAGGAGACGGGCACACAAGCACTGTGACCATTTTCTAAGAAAGATCTCATGCTGATTAAATCTTTCCGAAAGCAGATTGAGTTTGCACAAGGAGACCTGGTTGATAGCTAACTCAGAAATCTTGGCATCACGACAGAACCAATATTTTCACAGAGGTGGCACAGTCTTAAACAACGTCGTCAGCGTGCAGGACACAGGCAGCCCTTCGATGGGCATCCAACAAGGGTAATTTTTCCTCCGCCTTTTCTGGAGAAAGGGGCTGATGAAGGGTTTGGGATGGGGGATGCGAATGAGAAGGGTGGGTAGGGCGGTGGGGAGTGTGAGTGCCCCTTCAGCACTGTTTCAATAGACGCAGCCACGGCCACAACTCACACGAAGCTGGCCCAGCCAGGTTCAAACAGGTTCAGGGATCTTGCTGACACCAGCCCTGCAGCTGTTTGGTTTTCCTAATATGTGTAGAAACAGCTACACAGAACTTGGCTTAACCTCAATTTAACCACATAAAGTCAAAAGCATGTTGCATTTCCCCTCAGTGGGAGGCAGGCTAGCAGCAGCGTCTTTAGAGCCCCGGGCCTTAATGGACAAGGGCCGCCAGAATGGCCCCTGCCTCCTTCCTTTCTGCCGCCCTCTGAGTCTCCCATCAGAGGGAGGGGTTCAAATGCTGACCCACAGAGGGAACAGCGCTTACACAACCTAGAGACTGCTCCTGGGACCTGCCAAGCATGAGGAGGGCTCCATCACACACCATCTGGGCATAGGCTTGGGGATCAGGAGGGTTCAGGATCCACCCCAGAGCTCCTTGTTGGCACCTAGAGATTCACACGGTCCTCTTGGCAGTTTCCTCCTCAGGCTGGCAGGTCCTGGCCTGCCTCCCTGGGGGGTGGTTTTAGAACAGATCATGTTCGTGAAGCCGACACACTGCTTGCTGAATGGCTGGTACTCAGCAAACAGCTGAGGGTTGACTCATCGCTTCCCGTGGTCTCCATCCATCCAAAAGTGTCTGCATCCCCAGCCAGGCCAACAAGCCATCGGGGGCTCCTGACATGTCAACAGAAGCAGAGAACACGCAGTAGACATCGGCCGCCCCTTTCTGGTAACTCACCCGCTCTCCCGGAACCCACCCACCCCCAGCTGGAAAGGAGCGAGCATTTCATTTCTGACTCCCTCTCTCTCATACTCACAGCCAAGCGGCCTTCCTTTGCAGCAGCCTTCCATCCTTCCATCCCTCTCTTTCCCCTTCTTCCAACTTCTCAGGTCCTTCCTCAGCTTGAAGCCCAGCACACTGGAAAATTCACATCCTGAAATGCGGGAGACCCAGGTTCCATCCCTGGGTTGGGAAGATCCTATGGAGAAAAAAAATGGCAGCCCCCTCCAGTATTCTTCCCTGGAGAATCTCATGGACAGAAGAGCCTGCTATAGTCCATGAGGTCTCAAAATGTCGGACACAACTGAGCAACTAACACTGTTTTCTGCGCTTGTACCGAGCCCCTCTCCTGCTAGACACTATCAGAATTAGGCAAGGATGAGAGAGCAGCCAGCTGTCCAGGAAGCACTGTCCAGGGGAGGCGGGCTGGGCAGGAAGGACCTCGCAATGTGGAGGTCTCCTACCTCTTCTCAAGCCGCCTTCCTCCCTGCAGCTGAGAGTCACTCAGGGCCCTTTTCACCCATCAGACACCCTGCCTTGATTTCTGGCCCACATCTCTAAATGTCCAGGTCCTACCCAGCAACCCTAATGCAGGGTCACCCAGCCCATTTCAGACTTCTTACTGTGGCTTAACCACAAATCGGTCCCTATTGTTACTGACTTTCTATGTAAATAGATCTTCCCTTCCAGCTGGGAGGCAGGGTTACTGGCATCACACAAAACCTGATTCTCAGGCTTTGGTCTCAGCTGTGATGGAAAGACAACGCTCTGCAGGGAATAGCCCTGCTCCAACCACTGTGCCCACAAACCCTCAGTTTAGTTTGGATGGATTTCTAGCCGAGCCCTCGACACAGCGAACACCCTTATCGGGCAGGAGGCAGACTGACGAGAGAGCTGCTTCTGCTCCATTTGGAAAGCTTCCCGCTCCCTGTGAAAGGCCTGGCCCTTCCACCAGACCCAGGTTCCATCAGATTTGGAAATCCCCCTGTCACAGTATCCTCTTTCCACACTCCCATCAGGAGGTCATCTAACTTTTCCTTGAATTTCCTCAGGGATGGAGTATTCCCACCCGTGGGGGCAGGTCCTTCCATTCTTAGACGTTTCCCATTGCTGGGAGGAATTCCCATGTATTGAGCTCCCAGTGGACAGCAGCAAGTCTCAGTGCCTCCCAGCAGATTTTCGACTCACTATTGAAGATCCTGGTGTCACCATGGGCTGCCACCCAGCCTGACATTATCAGTATCGGTATCGTAAGAACAAGCTGTATGCAAAGTCTCGCTTCTCCTGAGGTGTCCCTGATGCTACGATCCACATATTTGACCTGGGGTGGAAGGAGATGAAAGTGAGAAAGTTCCCACTGAAGCCCTGGAGGCTGCTCATATTTGTGCTGACACGTACCTGGTGAAAAGCTGTGGCAAAGATGGCTCTCGTATCTGCGTGCAGCTCCACCCCATCCACATCACCTGAATCCACAAGACATTGTCCACGCTGGAGCTGATTGGATCTGACAGGCTCCAGGCAGGTGTGCGCAGTGCCTCTGGAAAGAGCCAGGGCGCAGTGGCCAGGGTCCACATGGGCCAAGTCATTATGTCCACTTGCACCAAGCTGCAGAACAAGGGGGAGGTAAGACCCTCCCCGCGGCCATGTTCAAGTTCCCTGGCCGCCAGAAGATTCTCGTCTCCCAGAAATGGGGATTTATGGAGTTTAATGTAGATGAATTTTAAAACATGGTGGCAGAAAAGGTGTCTCCTTTCAGATGGTTGTGGGGTTAAATGCATCCCTAATCGTGGCCCCCTGGACAAATGGCTGCCGTCCCTTCCTTACACCTGCCTGCATGCTAAGCTGCTTCAGTCGTGTCTGACTCTGTGTGACCCCATGGACTGTAGCCCGCCAGGCTCTTCTGTCCATAGGATTCTCCAGGCAAGAATACTGGAGTGGGTTGCCACGCCTTCTTCCAAGGGATCTTCCCACCCCAGGGCTCAGACCCGAAGCTCCTGCATTGGCAGGGAGTTTCTTTACCACTACTGTCATCTGAGAAGCCCCTCTTTACTCATGTCCACCAACAAATCCTACTTTCCTGTCAAAAAAAAACAAACAATTATTGAGCACCAATTGCATGTCTATGAAGGGATAAAATGGAAAATGAGAAAAACTTAGATTCTGTCTACCTAAGCCTGCCATCAAGGGATCATTACAACAAGGTAAGAAAATTATTGTGTAAAGAAAAAAAGTAGAGCAAAACAAAATACACGAAAGAGAAATGGCAGTGAGCTTCCGGTTGTGAAAACACAAGGAGTACGTTTTCTTCTCTGCTTTTTACTTTATGTTTTTAAATGGGGAGCAATGATTATTTCTTTTTTCAGAGGTGAACTTCCGATTTAAAAGGCATGTGCCCCCCATGTCATTGCCTACCCCCACCCAGGGTTTCCGGGAGAGCCTCCTGGTGCCAGGCTGTGGGCCCAGTTCGGGGATCAGCTCTGGTTTCTCTCCACGCCCCAGCAGGTCACAGGCTTTCAGGAAATACCCCCATGGGGGCAATGCAGTCACATGAAGAGGGCACACAGCCTGGCAACAGGGCAGGTCTGAGTGTGAGTCCCAGCTCAGCCCATCCCCTGGTGGGGTGACCCTGGCTGTGAGGGTCCCCCAGCTCCTCTGTCCCTCCACTTCCTCTCCCACAAGTTGAGCAGACCCACAGACGTGCCACACGCCGTGGGCTCCCCATTAGCAGATGTGATGGTTTGCGGGACTTAGTTGAACCCCAGCAAAGGCCCTCATCCCGTCTCTCCGTTTTTGCTTCCATCTGATAAAGGTCACTAAGCCCATTCATCAGACTACCTCTTAAGGGTAATGCCAGGGCGTTTAAGGGGTGTTTAACGTTTAACGTTGGCCCGTTAGGTGGTGTAGATGTGGCCTGTGAGTGGCTGTGTTCCTCTCCAGAGCAGGACCGAGGACAGGGCTGCAGGAGCAAGACCCAGGTTGAGGCGCCCTGATCTAGGAGGGACTCAGCAAAAACAGGCGTTCCAGCATTTTCCACGGTAGGCAACAGTGCTTATACTACCCTGCCCTCCTCCTATAACCCTCACTCCGCTTCATCAGGAGAAAGTACTGGTATGATTGGAGCCGCAGGTCCCAAAGAACATAAACAATGCCGGCGATGAGGGTCATTCTCAGATGAGCCGAGATAAGCTCGTTGCCTGTTTTCCTGACCTTCACAGTCATTCACACACAATAGATGGATGATAACATTTAACTGTTTCTAATCACTGCAGACAGTGACTGCAGCCACAAAATTAAAAGATGCTTGCTTCTTGGAAGAAAAGCTCTGACAAATGGACAGCATATTAAAAAGCAGAGACATCACTTTCCTGACATAAGTCTGTATAGTTAAAAGCTGTGGCTTTTCCAGTAGTCATGTGTGGATCTGAGAGTTGGACCATAAAGAAGGTTGAGCACCGAAGAATTGATGCTTTCAAACTGTGGTCCTGGAGAAGACTCTTGAGACCCTTGGACATTGAGGAGATCAAACCAGTCAAGCCTAAAAGGAAATCAACCCTGAATATTCTTTGGAAGCACTGATGTTGAAGCACCAATACTTTGGCCATCTGATGTGAAGAACCGAGTCACTGGAAAAGACCCTGATGCTGGGAAAGACCAAGGGCAGGAGGAAAAGAGGGTGACAGAGGATGAGATGGTTGGATGACACCACTGAATCAATGGACTTGAGTTTGAGCAGACTCCAGAAGATAATGAAAGACAGGGAAGCCTGGCATGCTGCAGTCCAAGGGGTCGCAAACAGTTGGACATGACTGAGCAACTGAATGGCTGAAGAACAACAGCAATGACTCCTCCACACAGCAAAGAGCGAACTTAAGCCATTCCACTGGGAGACTTTGAGGGTTTAAATGTGTTGTGTTCTCTGCATTAGGCATTTGTGAATATGAAATGAACCTCTTCTTTTCCTTTCCTATTCTCCGAATGAGGACAATCCCAGGAAAGCATCGCCAGCAATGTTCAGGAGATGGGTGGCCTAGAGTTAGCCCTGTCTTAGATAAGTCTCCTTTCCTCTGGGGCCCCAGTTCCCCGCTGTGAGATGCATGGTCTGGACCAGCTCACGGCTCAGCGCCCTTCTAACCCCACAGCAGTAACCGCATTCCCCTCCTGTCACCGCGGTGAGTCTGTCTCCGGTTTTTCTCTTCGCTCTTTCAACGCCACTTAATAAGTCACCAGGCTCTCCTTCCCATCACATTTACCTGCTCAATGGACAAACTCTGCCAAGAACATACAGTGCCTGGGGCAGAGGAAGCTAGCAGCACACACTCCTCCCCAAAGGCAGACCAGAGAACATCGAGGTTGTGAAGACAGCCAGCCAGACAAGTGCTGGTTCCCAGACCACAGGCTCCAGACCCCTCTCGAGACCCAACTGCATTTGCCTAACTCCCAGCTGCCCCAACCCTGGGTAAGCAGCAGCGAGAAGTGACATTTCTCTACCTGGAGATTTACATCTATATTGATGTGCTGGGGCTGCCGTGACAAAGCACCACAGACCAGGTGGTTTAAGCAACAAGAATTTATTCTGAGACTGGAAGTCTGAGATCAAAGCGTCAGCAGGGTTTGTTTCCCTTGAGGCCTCTCACCTTGGCTTAGAGACGCTCTGCCTTCTCCCCGTGTCCTCATGTGATCACCCTTCTGTGTGTTTCTATGCCCTAATCTCCCCCCACTTATGGTGGGTTAAGCCCACCATGTGACCTCATGTTACCTCAGTCATTTCTTTAAAAATTCTGTCTCCAAATACAGTCAGGTCTGAGGTCCTAGGAATTAGGATTTCAGTCTGTGAATCTGGGGAAGACAACTCTATCCATAATATCATCCATATTATTACCTATATATTTACCCATGAGGAAGCTGAGGCTTTTCCCAGATCTCAGAGCAAACAGGGAAGGAAGGGACACATGAAGAAAGGAGGGAGGAAGCAACAGACAGGTATTAGTATATTTTTTAAATCCTCCATTTGCCCCTCGATGTTCTGTTTTCCAGGGCTTCCCAGGTGGCTCGACAGTAATGAAATCCCTCTCCAATGCAATAGCTGCAGGAGACCTGGGTTTGAGTGCTAGGTCAGGAAAATCCCCTGGAGGAGGAAATGTCAACCCACTCCAGCAGTCTTGCCTGGAGAATCCCATGGACACAGCAGCCTAGTGGGCTATAGTCCATGGAATCGCGAAGAGCTGGACACGCCTGAGCACACACACATGCACGCACCCGTGTTGCTTTCCTATTTCTTTAATGCAACATGAGTCTGCGTGAACTCCAGGAGATGGTGATGGACAGGGAGGCCTGGCGTGCTGCGATTCATGGGGTCGCAAAGAGTCGGACACGACTGAGCGACTGAACTGAACTGAATGTGAAGATAAACTGAGTCACCCCTTAAGACAGTCAGAGAAAGGCACCTGCAAAGCAAAGTTCCCGGGAGGCGGTGCAGATGGCATCTGCCGGGCAGAGAGGACCCGCGGAGCTGGCTGAAGTCCTTCCCGGCCCGCATTCCACTTCGTGAATCAGCCTTCCTGTGGCTGGAATGTGTGGGCATGCAGTGCTTATTCCTTCTCCACTTGGTGATGAGGCTTCTGATAAGGGTGACCCTCCCTCCGACAGGTACGATCCTACACCCTGGCTCACCCTCTCCTGTGGGTGTCAGACCCAGGACCTCGCACGTGCCAGCCGCCCCTCACCCCTTTCCAGCCTACCAGAACAGCCACGTCCATCTCCTCCTGGCTGGGAACTCAGCAACTGGGCACTGCTGGTGTTTGTTCGAAGGTTCAGTATCTGAGACTCATGACTAAATTCAGTAATAACACCACAATTTCACCAAAAAGCATTATAGTGATTACTGAGTTATATTAGGAGCTTATTTAAGATAACATCTTATTTGCACAATGTAGTTCAAATAGATGGTTAGAGAAGAGAGCACAGTTGTTAAACTCCTGTGTACATTAGCATAATCACACTGGAAGTGTGTGCCACTTTTAAACATATGAACAGCTAAAACCGAAAGCATAAATATATGTCTTTTAAGGTGGTGGCACAGTTAGAATAAGAGGGTTTAGGTTTATATGTAAACAGGAATTTAGTTGTCTCTTTAGCACAGTACAGCAGGATGTAAAAATCTCTCCAAGACAGGTTTGTTAAAGAAGCCAAATCTCTCATCCCAAACTGCTGCATTTCATTAATAGTAGTTTCTGTTTATCAGATACTTTCTCTGTGCCAGGCACAGTGCTGGGCACCTTACATAACTCTCTCATGTCACTTATTCCTCCTTGCACGATAGCAATAAATATTATTATCCCCATTGGAAAGATGATAAAATCGAGGCTCCAAGAGGTGAATGACTTGTCTGAGGCCACACAGCTAGAACGAGAATTCAGATCTCACTTCCTGCACCTCTGTTGTTGCAGTTGTTCGTCACTAAGTTGTATCCAACTCTTCGAGACCCCCATGGATGGCAGCACCCCAGGCTTCCCTGTCCTTCACCATCTCCCAGGGCTTGCTCAAACTCAGGCCCATTAGGTCGATGATGCCATCCAACCATCTCATCCTCTGTCACCCACTTCTCCTCCTGCCCTCAATCTTTGCCAGCATCACGGTCTTTTCCACTGAGTCGACTCTTTGCATCAGGTAGCCCAAATATTGGTGCTTTAGCTTCCGCATCAGTCCTTCCAATGAATATTCAGGGTTGATGTCCTCCTGGGTTACCTGTCAAAAAGCGGGGCGTGTCCAGCCGGGTTCCAGACAAGGCTCAGGGGTCTCCAGCAGCCCCCAGGGCTCTCTAAATGACCCTGGTTGCAGAACCCTCACTCAGCTCCAGAGCATGGAGGGAAAGCAAGCCCAAAGCCTAAGCAGTGAGGGCAGCCTTCTACACAGATGCTCTACCCCGCCCTGAGACCCAGGCAGCGCTGGTGGTGCTCCATGATGGAAACCAACGGCCCTCGGGGCACGTGGGAACTTCCAGGGAAAGATTGAGGGCAGGAGGAGAAGGGGGTGACAGAGCCCCTGACCCCTCACCTTGCTGTCCCCCACAACCATCCCACTCAGAAGCCTGCATGGTGCTCTCACCTGGTGGAGACTCATCCCTGCTCCATGTCGCTCATCACAGCCTAGCATATGGCTTTCTGTGCTGGACTTTGTGTTTCTGAAAAGAGAAGCGTGACCTGTGACCCCTGAGCAGCTCAGGTCAGCTCCAGGCCACGCACACCAGCCCACCAGCCTCCCAGCTCCAATGCTGTGCTTGAGCTTCCTTCAGACCACCACACCTAGGACTCCTTCCCCAGTCATTCAAAAACAGTTATCCTCTCGGTATCTCCAGGGGATTGGTCCACAATTCTCGGGTGCTCAAGTCCCTATACAAAAGAGTGTAATACTCACATATAACTTATGACATCCTCTCTTAGACATGAGGTCACCTCTAGATGACCTGTTGTCCAGATACAGGGCAAATTCTGTGCCAACAGTTGCATCACGGCAAATTCAAGTTATGCTTGTTTGAAACTTTCTAGAGTTTATTTTTTTCAAATATTTTTGACCCAAGATTGGTTGAAAACACAGATACAAAATGAAGAAAATGGAGGCTGACTATAGTCCAAACTAGTGTCATCTAAACACTAGGCTCACCTAGGATTCCTTCCAACAACAGCTTCCACGTGGCTCCTGCCTGAACTTACGAGGAATGGTAATTAGTCAGCTCCATTGACTAATTTGAGTTCAGCTCTGACCCTCTGGTTAAGAAAGTATGACTGGAAATTTACCGATACACCAATTATACAGTAAATATACTTCAGCATGTATTATATAACACGTATAGGGCTTCTCTAGTGGCTCGGATGGTAAAGAATTTGCCTGCAATGCAGGAGTCCCAGCTTCAGTCCCTTAGTCGGGAAGATCCCCTATAGAACGGATTGACTACCCACTCCAGTATCAATACGCATGCGTGAGAGCCAAGTTGTTTCAGCAGTGTCCGACTCTGTGCAACACCAAGAACTGTAGCCCACCAGGCTCCTCTGTCATGGGATTCTCCAGGCAAGAATACTGGAGTGGGTTGCTGTGCGCTCCTCCAGGGGAATCTTCCTGATCCAGGGATCGAACCCCCATCTCTTAAATCTACCTTCATTGGCAGGCGGGTTCTTTACCGCTAGAGCAACCTGGGAAGCCCCAGTATTTATATATATACACATATGTGTGTGTGTGTGTGTGTGTGTGTGTGTGTGTGTGTGTACTTACTTTACTTGTGTTCTGTGCTTAGTCATTCAGTCATGTCTGACTCTTTGCAACTCTGTGGACTGTAGCCCGCCAGGCTCCTCTGTCCATGGGATTTCCCAGGCAAGAACACTGAAGAGGGTTACCATTTCCTACTCCAAGGGGTCTTTTCAACCCAGGGATCAAAGCTGCATTGAAGGCGGATTCTTCACCCGTGGAGCCATGCGGAAGCCCGATACTTACTTAATCATGTGTTGTATGTCACATGTAGCATAAATTCACATCACGTCACACAGTGACCCATACTACAGAGAAGGAGTAAATCTGCTAAAGCTTCTTACAAGTGTTTCCTCTGAGCCTCAGAACATGCCGCAGTAATGTTGATCCTGCTCTGTCTCTGCACACACTGCCCTGGTGTATCTTGGAAGCCTGAAGGAATGCCAAGATCTCTCTTCAGGTCCTAGCTCCCTCCTCTCTCAGCTGTAGGACCTGGGCTGAGGGTCTGGCCCCAGGTGTAAACTGAGACAGTCAGAGTGGGGACCCCACAGAGTGGGTGTGAGGATGAAAGCCCCGAGCAACGTGCCCAGCACGCACGGGACACCAAGCTGAGAGGAGCTGGAGTTCATATTAGACACACTGGAGTGTTTCTCTTGGAATGTAACCTACTGTGCGCAGCTTACTCTAAGGGGCTGTGTCCACACAGAGCATACCTATAAAAACTCCCTCATCAGCTGTCCCAGGCTTGCTAATATCACTGCATCCCAGGTGTCCTGGGACAGTGACGGACAGAAGCCATCCTCATAGTCCCCGAGCTGAACGAGGTGACCCCTTGCAATCATTTGTGTCTGTCTGCAATCATTTGTGTCGGCCCTGGACAGAGTCCCCTACCACGGCAGTGTCACATTCCTTCCTTTGTCTCTGGATGCTCTCACGGGGTAACACAGAGGACCCTGGCAAACGCTTATTACTAGAAAGACGTTGCCAAGTTTGCTGATGGTTGATGACTTTTTAATTTTCCTTATTTATTGTTGTTTGTTTGTTTGTTTATTGGCTGTGCTGGGTCTTCTTGCCTTGCAGGCTTGTCTCTCTCTTTGCAGCGAGCCGCTTTCCCATGGCCCTGGCTTCTTTTGTGGAATGTAGGCTCCAGGACATGTGGGCTCAGCAGTTGCAGGACACAGGCTTTAGCTCCGAGGCCTGTGGGATCCTCCCAGACCAGGGATCGAACCCGTGTCTCCTGCATTGGCAGGTGATTCTTCACCACTGAGCCACCAGGGAAATCCAGCTGATTTAAGAAGACAGACAGATTTAAATATTGGTTTCGCTTTGTTTCCCCCAGTAGCCAACCAAAGGCAGATTCTAACCTGGTAGACACACCTGTGTGTAGCAAATGGGTGAGTTCACCCAGTCCCCACGCTGGCCTTGGACCTGTCACTCTTATAAAAATAATAAGAGGAACTATGAGCATGTTGAATGCCCACAGGCACTGCACACTGCAGTGGGGAGGAGGGGAGAAAGTTCACATGGTCTGTGGGCCCATCCTTCCCCCTTGAGATAGGTAGTGTTAGCCCCATTTCACAGATGAGCAAACTGACACCCAGCAAGTCTCATTTGCCAAAGGTCACACAGCTGCTCAGTGTTTATCTACACTTGAAAAGAGAAAGGCACTGATGTCTGTTCTAGGAATTAGGAACATCGATGCTGAGAACACTTAAAAATAGCCCTGTGCATTTTCCCATTTTTGAAACAGGTTTACTAATCAGGGACATGGCTCAAAAAATCCAGCAAAATGACTCAGTTCCTAGCAAAATGTCACGGCTCCCCATCGCTTTGGGACAACCCCAGCAAAGCCTGTGAGGAGAGACAGAGAGAGAAGAAAAGAACGCATCGGCACGATGGCCAGAGCCATTTCCTCCGTGTCACCCTGCAGCAGCCTGTCCATCAGCTGAAGGCAAGGGGCTCTCAAGGCGAGAATGCCCGCTGTAAAGGCAAGGGCAGGCTGGAGGGCTCACTTCCTGTCTTCTAAATATATTCTCGTTCTGATGGTATCTCGCCCCCTGCGTCATGGAGCATGATCGCCCTTTACTGTGCAGATAGCTCAGGGACTCCTCAGCCAGGAGGAAGCCAGACTTTCTAAAGGCCTTCAGGAGCAGTATGCTCAGGCCCTGCTCGAGCACTGGGCAGTCTCTTCCCCTGCTCCTCTCTAACTCCTTTTCTCCCTCCTGCTCCTCCCCATTCTCCTCCTCCTCCCTCCTCCTGCTCCACCCTCCTCCTCCTCTCCATCCTTCTCTCTGTCCTCCCCTCTCCCCTCCCCCCTCCTCCCCAGCCAGGCACTTCCAGCCTCAGGGTGGGCAGCCACATCCACTAGCGGTGCTCTCCGTGAATGTTATCAGAGGAAACACTTGAGACCCAAGAGGCAAACAGAAACCATCCACACCTGGGGCTCTCCGCCTCCGGATGCCCCAGCCTCCATCCAGGTGTCCTCAGGGGAGAAAGAGCCCATTCAGGTCTGCGACCAGCCATTCATGCACCACGTTCCTCAAACGCAGCAGAAAGAAAGGGAACACACAAAACAGGAGGTGGCAGAGCTTCCCAGCAGCCTCAGAGCGAAGACCGGCCAAGCCGCTCAGCTGACGCCTGACCCTCGGCCTCGGATCATCGGTCCTCTGAGACCTGCGGCTCCTCCTCGGGTGACCTGAGGATGAAGTGACATGATGCCCTGAACCACGTAACACGTGCTCGGCACTGGGCTGGGAGAGGCCGGGTCCCCACTCTGAACCTGGTACATTTCCACGATCTCCTTCAACACTGACAACTGGGCTCCTTCTCACGATCACTATCAGTAACTACATCCATTTCGTTGCTCCAGATGGGAAATCAAGGCTCAGGCAGCTGAAGGAACCTGGCCAGTGTCACAGAGCTTGGAAGCGGTGGGTCTGGAATTCTAATCTCAGCATCTGCCCCCAGGCAGTCCATGCCCCTGGCTGGTCACATAGGCAATATTCTCAAGGGTGCGATGGGGAAAGAGGCTTAGAAATGGAGGTCAGGTGCCTGCATGTAGAAGGACACACGTGACTGCCTCGAAGCCTGCACAGCGCCAGGAGCAGGGTGACCAGCATGGATGTTCCCTTCCCGACAAGCCAAACTCCCCAAATACTTAAAGAGAACTCAATATTCAGAGACCACCAACTTTAATATAAACACTAGGTAGCTTATATTTACTGATTTCCTGCTACGTGCCAGGGGCTGTACACATGTCAATAATACATTCAAGTATCCACAATCACTTAATCCTCACCACAGCCTTCCAAGGTAGGTTCTAGTGACCATCATAATTTGTATTTTGTAGGTGCTGGAGAAGACTCTTGAGAGTCCCTTGGACTACAAGATCAAGCCAGTCAATCCTAAAGGAAATCAACCCTGAATACTCACTGATGCTAAAGCTCCAATACTTCGGCCACCAGATGCGAAGAGCTGACTCATTGGAAAAGACCCTGATGTTGGGAAAGACTGAAGGCAGGAGGAGAAGGGGGCAGCAGAGGGTGAGATGGTTGGATGGCATCATCTATTCAATAGGCATGAATTTGAGCACATTCCAGGAAATTGCGCGGGACAGGGTAGCGTAGCATGCTTCAGCCCATGGGGTCACAAAGGGTCGGACATGACTTAGGGACTGAACAAACAGCAAGTGAAGAGACCAAGCTGGAGAGCAGAGAAGAGGCGTGGTTAATATCACCCAGCTGGGAGCTGGTGCGGCCTGGGGTCAAGTCCAGCCAGCTGGGCTCTGGCATCTGCACTTTCATCGATGTGCTATTTTTCTTTGTAGGATTGTGTTTTAATTTTTCAAAGGGTGACGTGGGGATGACTCCCAAGGGCATCCAGGGGCTCCCACTGTGGTGGAGAGTCACTTCCTATCAGAGTCCTTCATGACAGATCACCGAGGCCAGAGGCCAGGGGTCACCCTGCTTCCTCCTCAGGCTCACCCCACTCCCCAGGGCCAGTGTGGCTCAGCCACACTGGTAAGAGGGGTTTCTGTGGTACTTCTCCAGTACTCCAGACACCACCCTTGCATGCCTCCTGCACGCCCTGAACAGCAGCTCCTTCCTGGGTCAGGGAGAAGGGAAGGGGTCAGGCCGCCCCAAGGGAGAGTGGGGGGCAGAGGGATGTCTCCATGCAGGCTGCAGGTTTGGAGTCCTCTCCAGGCCTCAGGCCAGCACCCCTTCTTGTCCCTCTGGCCCATGAGGGGAGGAGAGCAGCTGAACCCCATGCTTTCTGAGGTTCTGAGAAGTGAGAGCTCGTTCTCAGAGCTGGGGCAAGAGCCTCGGGTGGGCAGTCACTTGCTGTGTGACCTTGGGTAAGCCCCTGAGGTTGCTGGTGCTGATAGGAAGTGGTTAGGGTGACGCCCTAAAACCATCCCTTCTGGAAAACAGTCAGCTCAGAGCACCCACCTCAGGGTGACTTGACTGGGCCTCCTCGGGGCAGGACCCCTGAGTCGCACAGCCCATGTTTCCCTGGTCCCGGTGGTCTTCAGGCTGCTCAGTCATCCCTCCCCTCCTCTCTCATGAACGATGGGGGGCTGTCACTGGTTGGTACGGCCATGGACCACCCCAGTCAGTGTGTATGGAGCCACACCTCACCCCATCGCTGTGGCCATACATGAGCATCTCTTCCCAAATGGGCACTCTGAGATGTCTCGTTGGTACCTTGGAAGCAGCTTGGTGAGAGTATTCATACCACAGAAACGGGCAGACGAGGACTTTGTTTTTGTCTTTCCTTCAGTCAATTGTTAAACATTTGCCAGCATGTGGTTGCCACTCACCAGAGCCCATGAGTGGTCAGGCAAAGGGGACCCCACACTGAAGGCCCCATTCCCCTCTCTATGACTCCCAAAGGGACAAGACCCTTTACTACTGCTGGTCGAGGGTGCAGGACCTGCACAGTGGGACACAGGTTCCCCTCCCAGCCCCACGGTGCCATGCAGTCCTAAAGGTATCATCCTGAATGTCTCAGCGCTGACCAAGCAGTCATCTGCCATCTGCAGAAGGAGGTCACCACTAGAAACGGCAAACGAGACAGGGCCTTCCTAGACACTGTTGCTCCAGCAACAATCCACTGTTGCTTGGGTTTTACCAAGCGTTCTGCAAGTTTTCTTTCTCCTAACTTGCTTTGATCTTCATGAGCTCTTAGAAACCTCCTCCAGAGAAGGGCACTCAAAGTCTGGAAAACCCAGAAACAAAGGATTGCTGTTCACAGAAGGGCTCGTTAGACTTGCCCGACTCAAGACCCAAAGCCTGAGCTGAATACTCTGAGCTAGCGTGCTTGGTGACTCAGTCGTGTCCGATTCTTTGCAAGCCCGTTGACTGTAGCCCGTGAGTCCTCTCTCCATGGGATTCTCTGGGTAAGATTACCGAAGTGGGTCACCACTTCCTCCTTCAGGGAATCTTTCCAACCCAGGGATCAAACTCACGTCTCCTGGGTCTCCTGAATTGACAGGCGGATTCTTCACCATCAGCACCACCTGGGAAGCCCCTAAGTGGAGTCACCCTCAGGAAAAGCAAAGCCACATGTTCCTTCACACTCTTCATGCTCTCATCCGAGTCATCTGATTCGAGGACTGATTCAGATCCTCTTCCCATTTCTGCTTCATGTCACGTCGTCAATGACCACCTCCAGTTGGTGGGCAGAATTAGAAACATACGTCAGTTTCTATAGCAAGACAGCGAGTGATTTTCCTGAGAAGTCAGTTTCAACACTGCCCTCTGGAAGAAGAGTCAGCAAGAGAATCATGAATACTCACCAAGTAAACGTTCTGAGGATGGGATCTGGCCCTCCTAGCTCCTGCCCCTGCCCACACTGGCACTTCCCTGGGTGAGCCCTGCCTCCACCCTCCATGCCCAGAGTCCAGGCGCTAGGGTCTTCCCACACACTCAACCTTCAACTTGGCTACAGGTAAATGGCCAGGCCCCCCCACAAACAGAAGCCCCAGGGCTCTCCCCAGACTATCTCCTGAATCAGTTCCCTCATCTACTAATAGCGAATTGCATCCCCTGCTTTGTTTGATTTTAATGAAGTTTTTTAATGGAAAAAGTCACATACACATGTGGTAACAGCAAAAAAAAGGAGTAAGAAAGGATATACAATAAAAAACTGAGCTACTCTCCTCTCTAAGATCCCACATCTTCTTCCCCAGAGGCAATTACTATCACAAGTCCCCTGGAAACTGCCTGTGGAGTTCTTTACATGCAAGGGGCAAACCCTATTTGCTGGCTGACTTGATAGCATTGTTAGACTCTTTCCTTGCTCTCATGCTGCAAAGCCAGATACTCACTTTCCCAGTCTTCCCTGCAGCTGGGGATAAGCAGGTGAGACCCTGTCCTGGACAATGAGATATGGGGGTGAGATGGCCCATGGCGAGGGAGGAGGAGCCCGGGGGCAACTTGGAGTCTCTCCATTTCCAGATTAAAAAAAAAAAATACAATGGTATCTGGCACTGACCAGCACCCCCTTCTTATTCTTTATACCTAGATGTGATCTTCAGAGCCACAGCAGCCGTTCTGGGGCCATGAGGAAACTAGTGTAAGGCTCTAAAGCCAACACCTTTCATGAAGGTGATATGGGAAAGAAGGAAACTGGGCCCCTGACGACCCTGGTAAGCAGCAACCGCTCCCCTTCAGCTGCGGGATTATGTAAGAGAAACAAACATGTGATTTGTCCCCACTAGTGTTAGTCCATGCATCCTACAGGCCTGTCTCATGCTTTTCAATATCGCCAGAGTACCCTGCTGTATAGTCGTATTTCAGATAAACCCTGATCCCCTTCTAATCATGGACATTTCTGTTGGTCCGATTTTATCCCGTTACCCACAATGCCTCTGCAAGCATCTTGGTAGGTGGATCTCCATAGGCACGTGAACTTCCATCTGTGGTCGTTTGTGCAATGGATCCTGTTCTTGCTGCCACTGCCTCCCTTGACTGGACATCCCGAGCCCCTCTTCCTCTCCCAGCCCATCCCCAAGGGTCCACACTCAGGGCCCCCTTTTCCTTCACTCACCCCCCTGCCCAGCCCTGAACCCTGGAACACTCACGGCCTTAGCCAGGGTTCTGGGTTCCCACAACCCAGTGATCCAGTTTGGATAAATACCTTTAGCTTCCCTCCTCTGGGGCAAAGACCCAGGCTTGCTCCAAGCTGGCCCTCCTTCCAGTCCAGCCCCCTTCCACCCCCCACCCTGTTCTAGACCAGAAGAGCTGCAGGCGCCCAGGTCGGCTCCTCCAGCCCGACCCCGAAGCCATTTCTGGAGCCCACCTTCCCCATCGGGTCCTCTCCTGCTCTGGAGAACTGGTCCACGTCAGCGCCCGAGGCCCAGCTCCCACAGGAAGCACCGTGAGCAGCCACACCCCACCCCCAGCCAGGCCCTGGCCCCAGTTTCAGCACCTGTAACCAACCTCAGGAATTCACACCAGAAACCCAACCTCACACCCCAACCCAAATCCCACTCATCAATAGAAGCTGACAAATACCACTGTGGGTGGAAATGGACGCACAGAGATGGGAGACCAGATAACTAAAAACACTCAAAACGCCCATGCGTCTTTGGTACCAGTGACTGCAGACACACTTCACATTCTATCAGATCAGACTGGCTTGCGATCTCCAGCCTGTGTCCAGCCAGCCAAGGAACGCTAAGAGCTGAAACATATCTGAAGGTGGCAGGGGCCAGTGGGGGCTTAACCCAGACACGCTGATAACATTTTTCAGTATAATGTTTTGTGTTCTAGGGCAAAAAGCCATCTTCTTTGATGGGCAGATTTGCAAAGCTGATTCCAATATGAGGCTGGGACTGGCCACAGGCCAGGGTCCTGGGCTCCCTGGGCCATGCCTGCTGACCCTTCTCCAGTCCTCCCCCCATCACCCATCCACACCTATCTGGGCCCACAAGGAACATCAGGAAGGGGGGTGGTCTTCCAAGAACAGCAAGTCCAGTGCCCTGATATTGTAGTTAGGGAAACAGGAGTCAAAAGGTAACAACCACTTAGCAACAGCGGGAGGGGCAGAAGGGACAAGATGCTTGTCTGAGCTTGGCTTCGCTGTCTCTACAGCTACACTGGCCTCGAAGGCTTTTTCGAGATACTCAGGGCTGTCTCCCTCCCACAGTCAGAGACTGGAGGCCGGCAGAGGGGAAAGAACTCATTCTAGCTTACCCATCTGGAGAGGAGCAGGGCTTGGACATGAACTCAGCCGCCCAGCTCTCCACCCAGGCTCTTTCTGCTGTGGTTCTCTGATGCCACTCCTGGCACCCAAGTGAAAACTGGGGGTCGGAGAGCAAGAGAGAGTGTGTTAAGGAGAGAAATGAGTGGTTATGATTAAAACGAAAATGCAAATAAAACACCCAAAACCATCCAGCAGGTGTTCGTAGCGCCCTGCCTTTCTTCTTAAGTAAGCAAGCACCTGGAAACCAAAACGACAGGGCATTTCAGATAGAGAGAGAGAAGGTACCCTGAAAGAGCTCCCACTGCCCAAAGCTGGATCGTTTGTGAGCAACAGTGTAAGGAGCATGGTACTGGATCATAACCCGAAGCTTAAATATCTCGGAGTCTACACCAGTGTAAATAAAACATACTAAGTGAAGTCCGACAGAGAAATAGCCCATTCCCTTGTATGTGGAATCTAAAAAGAAATGATACAAACAAATGTATTTGGGAAACAGACTCACAGAATTAGAGAACAAACTTACGGTTACCGGGGTGGGGAAGGATGGGAGGAAGAGATGGGTAGGGAGTTTGGGACAGACAGGTACACACTGCTATATATAAAATGGATCACCAACAAGGAACAGCTGGACAGCACAGGGAACTCCGCTCAAAGCCATGTGGCAGCCTGGATAGGCGGGGAGTTCGGGGGAGGATGGCAACATGTGTATGTATAGCTGAGTCGACTTACTTTCTACCTGAAACTGTCACAACCTTGTTAATCTGCTATGCGTGCCTGAGTGCTAAGTCGCTTCAGTCGTGTCCAAGTCTTTGCAACCCCATGGATTGTGGCCCGCCAAGGCTCCTCTGTCCATGGGATTCTCCAGGTAAGAAAATTGAAGTGGGTTGCCATGCCCTCCTCCAGGGATCTTTCTGACCCAGGGATCAAACCTGCATCTCTCACGTCTCCTACCTTGGCAGACAGGTTCTTTACCACTACCACCACCCAGGAATCTGCTATATGCCAATATAAAACAATAAAACTTAAAAAAAAAAGATCCATGGCAAATAAATAAATAACTGAAAAAATAATTAATGGGGAGAAACTAGTCACCCTGACAGGAGAATCCCACAGACTTCATGTAGATACACCCCCTGCAAGAGGAGGAGGGGGACCACCTTCTGCTGTGTGTGGGTTCTGCTCCGTGACGTGCCTCTGAAGAACACAGTACAGCAAGAGGGGTGACATGACCGTGGAGGAGCCTGGCAGACTCTGCCGCCGTCAGCCAGGTGATCAAGCCCAGTGTGGCCATGATGAGTCATAGGACAGGATGGATACAGACTTCGCCTTTGTGGTCTTCCTTCCAAAACCCATACCCTAGTCTAAGCATGAGAAAAACATCAGCCAAGACCAGAGCATGGGGCTCTACAAAATAACCTGCCCTCAAAACCATCAAGATCATACACAACAAGGAGAGTCTGAAAAAGTAGCAAAGATCAGAAGAGGCCGAGGAGATGTGACCATTAAATGAAAGGAGGTTTCCTGGGGGGGATCCTGGTACACAAAAAGAACTTGGGGGAAAAAACCCCAATAACCCATAGAATCTCACTGATAGTGGTGGACGGATGCCGGTGACTTCATTGAGACAAATGACTACGGCTTTGCCAGCTGCCAACAAGAAGGGGACAGGTGTGGGGGGTGGATTCTCTCTGCACCCTTGCAATTGCTCTGTAAACGCACAGCTCTTCTGAGCGAAAGGCTTATATTCACAGTAAATAACAATGCAGAGATGCCTGGCAATCCTAACAGAAGCTGGGCTTCACTCACCACCCATTCGACGGATTTGGGGATTTGAACGGGCTGGACCACTCCAGCTCAAGTAAACCAGGGTCTCCGAGCCTGGGGCCTGAAACTTGGACGTCCACAAGGTCCCTATGAGTGTCCCATGCCGTTTGGAGGTGAAACCACTCACCAGGGTGAGACAGGAATCAAGTCCTAAGGGCTTCCGTGGAGGCACATGGAATTCTAAACAAATACTGGCGTCCTCGACGAACGAGAAAGGGCCGCACTGAACGCATTTCCTCCCCTGCCTGCCAGACCTCTGAAGGTCTCATTGTTGCATCTCCTCCGGCAGCTACCCACCCCCCAGCCCAGGGAGTGCTGGATGGCTGTGGAAATCAGGTGGTGGAGGGGTTCAAATTTCCGCTCAGTGTGAAAATGCAAAGTGACCTGAGCTAGCGAGGAAAAGAGCAGGTGTCCTCTTTCGTCCAGCTGGGGTCACTGTCCCCTAAGGGGCCCCCCAGCTGGCCCTTCCTGCCACACCAAGATCTTGGACTTGACTGGCTTGAGCTCCCAGAGGGGGACCCCAGGAGCACTAACACCACAGCAGGCCCCGGGAAGATCTGAGCTCTGAGCCCCGAGTTGCTCGGCGAAGAGGGGAGCCATTTCCGACTGGGGAGGGCTGGCCCCAAGCCAGCAAGTCCCCAGATGCCTTGCAATGCACACCTGAGCGGGGTAAGAGAATAGGTGTGTGTAAACAGTATTTGAAAGAGAAAATAGCTGTACAAATACAGCACTTGTTAACACAGGTGTTTATAGGTGGAATTATTTTTCCAGGGCTGCTGTCTCCCAACCTTCTTTGTAAGTCACAGATCACACCTGCAGGGACTTTCCTATGAAATGAAGCCACAAAGGGGAAATGGATAGTCCGTATCGACTTTACGAAGCAGGAGTCCAGTGATCAGCGGCAGGCCTGGCTCGCTTTCACCCAGTTTCTCCCTTGCTGGAGTTACTTTTTTTTTTAACCTGCTCTAACAGGATCCGGCCTGTTCAGGGCTTCCTGCTAAGCTCTAAAGCTGCCCATGACCACCCGAGGGCAGTCTCAGCGAGACGGAGGCTTCCCCAAGGCCAGCGGGCACTGGTCGCCTCCTCGGCAGTGTTATCTTATTCTACTCTCTCTCTCCCCCAGGGGAAGTCTCATTGTTCCTATCCTGTGGACAGTGAAAACAACGACACTTGTCCGAAGTCACAGAGTTAATAAGTGGAGGACTCCTGGGCAGACATCACCTCCAATGGGGACTGAGTCCATAGCTGCCAGGACAGGACACCCCTGGGACAGGGCTGTCTGGAGAGGCACAGACTCATTCAGCTCAAAAAGTAGTTTATTGGTTTGTTCCTCCTCATAGAAGGAGGGCTTCCTTGGTGGCTCAGACAGTAAAGAAACTGCCTGCAATGCAGAAGTCCCAGGTTCGATGCCTGTGTAGGGAAGATCCCCCTGGAGAAGGGAATGGCAACCCCCGCCCCCCAGTATTCTTGCCCGGAGAATTCCAAGGACAGACGAGCCTGGCGGGCTACAGTCCATGGGGTCACAAAGAGTCAGACGGGACTGAGCAACTAACACACTTTCATAGAAGAAGGCAGCGCTGTAAGGCAGCGACGGGTTTACAAAGCATTAAAAGCATTAAAAGATCAAACCCGGGTCTCCCGCAGTGTAGGCAGACGCTTTACCTTCCAAGCTACCAGGGAAGCCAAAAGTTACGGAAGAGAAACTGAATACCACCCAATGGCACACTCTAAAACGGTGAAGTGAAGTGAAGTCGTGTCCGAGTCTAACTTAAAACTGAGAACATCCTATTCTGCATGAAAAACTAACCCAAGGGAGGTAAGTTTGGTTTTCAGTGAATCTGTCTGTTTCTGGTAACACCCAGTTTTTGTATCTGCGCCCAGCTCTGTCCCCTGGAAAGACCGCCTCTTAGAGGAGCCTCTTATTCATGCAGATGTGAAGTGAGAATTTCCCCACTGTTGGGGGGAAGCCCTCAAAGGTGAAACAGCCCAAATGCAGATGGTTCGGAGTGAGGTGTGAAGGGCTCCAGTTCCCAGTCTCAAAGGCCGGGAAGGGTGAGGAGAGAAGTGGGAGAGGGGGTGGGGGTGGCGCCCGCAGCACACTTGGCTTGGAGGAAGGAGGGCAGCCCTGGGTACAGGATGACGGGCGTAAGGCAAGTGAGCGGCAAGGGGACTGGGAGCAGCAGCAGCCCCGGTGTGGGCCCTCCCCTAGCCCTGCCGTCCGTGGAACGTGGCAGCTCTGAGGACCCTGGGAGAGCTCTCTCTCTCTTGGAGAGGGACAGGGAGGAAAGAGAGGGCCAGCAGACCCTGTGGCCAGCTGACCAGAGGCCACTGGTGGGAAAGCCCATGCGGCGGCCTGGCCGGAGGTGCCCGGGGCTGAACGGGAGGGGATGGGGAGGCCTGGGAGAGGCTGTGTCTCCCACAAGCACCTAGACGGGGTTCAGACAGTGCTGGTGGGACTCAGGATGTGTGATCCCCGTGGCGAGAGAGGAACTGGGCTCCTTTGCCGTTAGTAGCTTTTGATGTCACTGCATCTGCAAATCAGGGGAAACTTTATTACTCATTAAACTTTATTACTTGGTTTTAGCAGCAAGGGCTTCCCTTGTGGCTCAGCTGGTAAAGAATCCGCCTGCAATGCGGGACACCTGGGTTCGATCCCTGGGTTGGGAAGATCCCCTGGAGAAGGGAGAGGCTACCCACTCCAATGTTCTGGCCTGGAGAATTCCATCAACTGTATAGTCCATGGGGTCACAAAGAGCAGGACACGACTGAGAGACTTTCACTTTCACTTCGGCAGCAAAGCCCTTTGACTCACCTTAAGGAAAGAGGAGGCTTCTGGAAACTTTACGAACCATCACTCTGCTCCAATCTCCCTCTTTGACCTCTCCTCCCAGGCCAACTCCATTTCACAGATGAAGAAAGAGTGAGTCAGAGAGACAGGGGCTTTCACAAGTGGCCCTGGTCCTGGAAGGCTGTCTGGGGCTAAGTCCAGCAGTTCTGGTTTCTGGTTTCTACACTCTCTCCCAGAAAAAGGAGGGCACCTGGCCTTCCCTACAGAGTCCTCCAGCATCCTCCCTGGACCATCTCCACCCCTGCCTCTTCTTCTGCCTGCAGATGGTGCCAAGGAGGACCAGCACACGGGCCTGAGCACCCGCTGGAGGCCAGTGGCTGGTCTCGCCTGACACTTGCCAAAGGGACAGAGAGAGAAAGAACACCAACGGAGGTTTTCAAAAGTCACCACCGAGAAGCTGAAAGATTTTCCATTTGAATCTATGACAAGTCTCGAAAAGATGGGATGATACCTCACAGTCTTTGTTTTACACCATTCTAATTAAGATGACCTCATAGGATAATTACAGACCCGCTCCTCCATCACTTGGAAATAACTGGGATACTGGGCCATACTCTCCGCCCGCCACACTGGAAGCTCCAGGCTTCACGCTGACACCTGCACCTCAGTGGCCTCTTAAAGGCGACCAGAGTCAAGGGCATCCAGCGGGTATCTCAGTCCTCTCAAACACTAAGCTGATGTTTAGTGAACCCCATGGGCCGAGAAGGGGGTCATTTAAAAAATGGATTTTCATCACCGCTAGCACTATTCCTCTTATCTCTGTCAGTTGAGGGGCTGTCACCATTGTGCAAAATGCACGTGTGCATGCACACACACACACACAGGGGCAGTCTTCAGATATGAATGCCCAGTGTCCACCTTTAAACAGAGACCACACACCAGGCCGCATCTTCTGACCCTTTTCTCCAGTGCTGATTGGAGCAGCCTGGGTTTCCTGTGGATGCTTGTTCAACCATGATCACCTGGAGCGCCAGCATCTTCTGGGGCTTGTCATGTGTGAACCATCTATGACTCTCTGGTCCTGAGGGAGAATCTCTCCTGAGCTGCCTGACTGGGAAGACCGCCTCCCTTCCCTTCCACCTGGGGCTGCGGCCTGCACACCAGCCACAGCCCAGAGGCCCCCCTGGGAACAAATGAGCCATTCCTGATAGTTTATGGTGAACGAACTCAGATTTGTGATCACCCAAGAAGAAGATTTTTGGGGCATCCCTGGTGACTCAGCTGGTAAAGATCCGCCTGCAACGTGGGACACCTGGGTTCGATCCCTGGGTTGGGAAGATCTCCTGGAGAAAGGAAAGGCTACCCACTCCAGCATTCTGGCCTGGAGAATTCCATGGAATGTATAGTCCAAAGGGTCACAAAGAGTCGGACACAACTGAGTGACTTTCATTCATTATAAGAAGAAGATTTAGCTTCGGGACCAGGGACCATGCTCGATCACTCAAGAGCTTTTGTATAGCAGAGTTTCATTGAAGTGTAAAAAGGACAAAGAAAGCTTCTGAAGTAGATATCAAAGGGCACAGAGAGTGCCCCACTGGCTAGTCTTAGCAAGGGAGCTATATACATTTCAGTTGGTTATTAACAATAAATCAAAAGAATGTCTCAAGGTTGTAAAGCTCTCACCAGACCTACTCCCACAATTTACATTTTAAGATGACAGAATTAGAACGAACAATAGAAAGATCTTACCAGACCCACTCCCATAATATACATTCTAAGATAACAGGATTAGTCAGAAGGTTCTCAAGAAAGAGAAACATGTCCTCAAGCAGGATACATTGTTGTTATATAATCCTTGCTGCTGCTGCTAAGTCACTTCAGTCGTGTCCGACTCTGCGACCCCATAGAGGGACGAGGCTCCCCCCGTCCCTGGGATTCTCCAGGCAAGAACACTGGAGTGGGTTGCCATTTCCTTCTCCAATGCATGAAAGTGAAAAGTGAAAGTGAAGACGCTCAGTTGTGTCCGACTCTTCGCAACCCCATGGACTGCAGCCTACCAGGCTCCTCCATCCATGGAATTTTCCAGGCAAGAGTACTGGAGTGGGTTGCCATTGCCTTCTAGAGTTACACTATTACAATCATTGATCATATATCAAACTACACATTCGATCAACTGCTTCAAGTCTAGTCATTATTTCCGTTGAAGGCTCAGTCACATACTTGGTAATACAAGAAATAATAATCTTGTGAAACAAGCAAAATACAAATGGTATAGTTAATAACATTAGTGGAATTAACAGTAAGTATTTTAGCCATGAGCCTCCCACACCATTTTTTTTTTAAAGATTGTCAAGACTAGGGAATGGGTCACTTAGAGCAGAAATCTGATTTTTCATGTGGTTCAAATGTATTACATTAAGGGACTTATCAGGTACAAAAATACAGCATTCAGTTTGAATTACGGCACAGATATCTCCCCGAGATGCTCTAAGGTGCCGAGGGTCTTACAGTCGTGTAGCACTGCCTTTCTCATCATAGAGATCTCAGAATTCAATAGGCTAATAGCCCGGTTACTATCATCTAAAGCTTATGAAAGTTGTCAAGGCTTAAATATGGGCAATTACGTCCTCCAGCCCCATTGAAGGTGCGCACGCACACACACACACACACAAGCTGCTAAATGGTCATACCAGTAGAATACAGATCTTTGACCCATTGGGATCATACCAATGGTTGATTGGGGTTACCTGTAATTTGTTAACATGTATGACCTTAAATTCATGGGAATCCCAGGCTACACCTTCGTATCATTCCTGTAGATGTCAAGGCCATAAATTAGTGCCACAAATCCACTGAGTTCCATACCAATCACTCTCTCTAAGAGTAATAACAGGCATAGTTCATAAAGCACCCAGCCTTGTCTCATAATTACCAGGTTGATCATTTTTAGTATGAGTTAACCGTTCCCAACATAGAGGAGCCTTTAAACTTAAATGACCATAGCCTGGTGTTAACCATGTAGATCTTCCCCATAATTGCAGAAGTTTCCTTTTAATAGATGAGAAGTTAATTTTTTATTAAGACTTAGCTCATCACTCCAATTGAGTTTAAATGACCCTAAGAGAAAACTTAAAGCTATGGCCAGCCCCAGAGCAGGTATTTTTAATTGGCCAGGTGAGAGGATCCCATCTAGAATTATTATGAATAGATAGAACAGGACTGAACACTCATCTAAAACAAATTCCCTAGGGGGTATCCAATCAGAGCCCTAAAGAACAGAAATCCACCAAGGTAACCCAGAAGTAATAGTAATAATATAATCCTTAGTACAGAGTTTAAGCCGAGTTGCTTTGTTGTGTAATCAACTCTGAGCTTAAAGAAAAAAAAGTTTCTCCTTTTCTCCTTCTTGAGAGTTCCAGACCCCTTTCTCCTCCTTGGGGACCCCAGACTTCTTATCAACCTGCCTAGGAATTGACTCTCTCACTCCCTGGGCGACAACCATCTCTCCCGTATTTCAGGGTCGAGGGCAGCTCACTCCAATTTACCCATTTTTTTGTATCTCTGGGCACCAACTTCTCACTCCGTGATGTGATGACACCCCGTGTCCATGAAAAATCATGAAATAAAGGGAGATAATTAATATTCAGCCTTGCCAGACGGAAGCACTTGGGAGGAACCCATCCTGTCATCAGAGGGGCAGCCACTTGTCAACTGGAGGGCAGAGCGAATGAGATGCATCAGCTGCTTGGCTCCAAGGCGACTTCCATGGGATGACCAATGCCGAGTGGCATGGGTAGAGACAGCCCGCACACGGCAGGCCTTCCATTCTGCATGCACATCCTGAGCACAGTCGGGCCACGATCAAGTTCAGGGCCAGACACAGCCAGGCCGTCCAGCTAGTTCTTTCCCTTTCCTAGGAGTCAGCCAAGTGAGGTCAGTCTCAGCATAGCAACGGGGTAGTGGGGACCACGTAGGCTTGTCCTCTGCACCCCAGAGTTGCATCAGCCCACCCCAAACACACAGCACCCCAACTCAGACCCTAGCCCTTCCCAAAGCCCACCTCCACTCAGGGGTGGGGGAGGATTCAACAGTCAATAGGCTGGGGGACTGATGCTGAAGCTGAAGTTCTAATACTTTGGCCACCTGATCCAAAGAACTGACTCATTAGAAAAGATCTTGATGCTGGGAAAGATTGAAGGTGGGAGGAGAAGGGGACGACAGAGGATGAGATGGTTGGATGGCATCACCGACTCGATGGACATGAGTTTGACTAAACTCAGGGAGTTGGTGATGGACAGGGAGGCCTGGGCTGCTGCAGTCCATGGGGTCACAAAGAGTTGAACACGACTGAGGGACTGAACAGCAACAACAGCAGGCTGAGGGTGGACCAGCAGGTCCAGCTGAGGGTGGGAGAGGGAGGGGATGCCAGAGCGAGGCAGGAGCCCCGGGGTCCTGGACCGGAGGCTGAGAGGGGGCATCTGGCTTTGGTGTGGGTCAACCGGCATCAAGACTGACATATGGAGGCAGGTCCAGGGGCTGGGTCCTCAGGGGTGGGTGGGATCCTTTTAAACCCCATGAAATAGAAGCTGGCACAAGAGCTCAGCAAGCACCAGCAACAGCGGGGGGAGGGGGTCTCAACAGGGCCTCCCACACCGGCCTCTGAAGGAACCAGCCCTGCTGACACCTGGATCCCGGACTCTAGAGCTATAAGAGGGCACATCTCTCTGTTTAAGCCCTCTGTCTGGGACATTTTGTTATGGGAACCTGGGAGCTATGACAACCCCTGGTTCACACACAGGTGAGGAAACCAGGGAAGGGGATGAAGGACTTTGCCAAGGTTGTACCGCCAGAGTGGGGCCTAGTTTTGCACCCCCGTCGAGAGCCTGAGGGTTCCCAGGTGGCACTAGTGGTAAAGAACCTGCCTGCCAATGCAGGAGGCAGAAGAGACCTGGGTTGGGAAAACAAAACAGAGAGAGAGGCCTGGGTTGGAAAAAAAAAAGAGACCTGGGTTCGACCCCTGGGTTGGGAAGATTCCCATGGAGAAGGAAACGGCAACCCACTCCAGTCTTCTTGCCTGGAGCATCTCATGGATGGAGGAGCCTGGTGGGCTGCAGTCCACGGGGTCACAAAGAGTCAACACCGCTGACCCAGTGAACTTCGGCCTGGTACTTGTCTCTTGACCTCCCCAAGCAGGAGACATCCAGTCCCGAGCGGCCTGGCCATGCAGCTGACCCCTGACCATGGTCACCCCTGTAGTGAGAGCTGAGTCAGGGGTGTCACGCCCTCCGCCGGGTGGAAGGGCACCCAGGGGCTCACAGCAGGACAATCGGGAACTGGGGCCCCAGCTGGCAAGTCCTTGGAGTGTTCTCTAACCGCTGCCACTTCCCCACTGCTCACCCTTCTGGAACTGCCCCTCTGTCCCGTGTGGCTGTGAATTAACCCTTCACAGAGGCAAAGACCCGCCCTGGGGATCAGCCAGGGCAGGAGGTAGAGGAGGGCTCTGTCCTCCGTGAACCCAGGCCCGCCCGGAATGGGGAGGGAGGTTGGAGAAGGCAAGGCAGCCTTTGCAGAGGGATTTGGGGGCAAGGGGGGAAGCCCACGCCTGGAGCCACTGCACCAGAAATTTCCTGGGTCCCCAGCACCCTCTGAGCAGGGCCTGACGAACCGAGGGCGTCAATGAAGCCTCCCTCCCTGGGGGATCCAGGGGCTGCTGTCCGTCCTGGTGAGCTATAGAGGGAGGAGGGGATCTCCAACCGTGGACACAGTTCTACTGCTGACCTTCTCCCCCTGTGAAGCCAGCTGCGTCCCTTCTCCTCCTGTTCTGTGAGAAATCCTCTCACTCTATTCACAGGGGTGAGACAGGGCAGGGCAGGAGAGCAGCAGGGACCTCAGCAGGCCGTCCTCTGGGCTCTGGACTCCAGGAATTCAGCCCAGGCCAGGTGGGCTTTGCTCTGCACCAGCAGGTGCACTGGGAAGGGGGGATCACAGGAGAGGAGCAGAGCGCCCCTGAAACACGCGGCAGTTCACCCGGGCCAGAGCCGTTGCTCGTGCACACTCGTGTGTGCCGGAGCAGCAGCATTCACCTGGAGCTTCTGAACTAAAAGCATGCCTTTACATGCATGGGTTTCCCTGGTGGCTCAGATGGTGAAAAGTCTGCCTGTAATGTGGGAGACCTGGGTTCAATCCCTGGGTTGGGAAGATGCCCTGGAGGAGGAAATGGAAGGTGCCCTGGAGGAGGAAATGGCAACCCACTCCAATATTCTGGCCTGGAAAATCCCATGGACAGAAGAGTCTGGCGGGCTACAGTCCATGGGGTGGCAAAGAGTTGGACACGACTGAACGACTTCACTTACACACATGAATCCCTCTGATCCCACGAGGCCTATGTGGTTGTGTTAATACACAGATGGGAAACTTGGGTCTAGACTGGCTGGGTGACTGGGCTGGCACTCAGACCTGTGGGCAGCCCGGGTGGTGCCCTCAAGTGAACGGCCCCCTCCCACCATCTTCAAGGTACAATTTACGGCCACAGGGAGCACCTGCCCAACTCTCACAGTTTCTGCAGAGCTAAGCCCTGCTGGAAAACCCTCTTACTTGCCACTAATACAGCCCTTCAGTCTGCATCCAAACCTGTTTCCAGGGCTCTGTCCAGAGCAGAGGAGAGACGCCCTCTTACTGTAAAAGCCCTCGTGAGCCTGCAGACGTAACACCCACCTGAAGTGTCAGCATCTCCCAAACGCCCCTTGCGCTTTAACTTGGGCTTTCCCTTTCTCTGGGGGGATGGGTAGGGGGTGAGAGGCCTGTGGTTGGCACAGAGCTCAGTGCAGAAGTCAGGGGGCATCCCTGGGCTCCTTTCTCCCCATGGTACCAAACCCCGACTTTAGACAACACACCAAGATGACCTAGAGCCCACCCAGAGCTGGCCTGGGAAAGTCACGCAGTGGACGGGCCTGCTCACCTCTCTCACTCTCCCACCATCTCTGCCATTCCCTGTGACCAACGTGGACTCAGGGCCTTTGGCCCCCAGGCCACCCCACCCACACGGTGGTTCTCAGCAAAACCCAACAAGGTTCCATCTGTGGTCCCGGGTGTGGTGACACCATCAGCGGGCCTGGGCCCTGGGACATCCCCCGAGCCCTCTGGGCATGGCTGGCCCTTGGAAGGCCCTGGTTCCCCCCAGCTCAGAACCAGAGATCAGGGGCAGGGAGACTGTTACACAGGGGCAAGCAATGGCCTCACGGAGCTCCAGATAGATGCCATCTATCATTTCCCTGGGATCTGCAAGCCGGTCGCTGCCTGGGAAGATGAGATCAGGGAGAAGTCCAACCAGATACGCAGTCTCTAGCACGCTTCTGTCTGCAACCCGTGGGCACGACGTCAAGTGTGGAAACAAGCAGGCGGGCCTCCCCGTGCATGGCTCTCTGCCCACTGGCCTCAGCTCTCCCCCCAGCTTCCCAAAGTGGCAGCCCAGCGGGGCTTCGGGGCCTGCCACCGTCCAGTCATGATCGCCAGCCCTGGGTTTTCTGGAAAGATGCGCAGTCCCATCCACGAGTCTCTAGCAATGAAAGGCCCCACACAGCAACGTGAGCCCTGCCCCCGGTCCTCACCTTTGCTCCCCAGAACAGGTGATTCGACGGAATACAAAAGATGAATGCTTCCTGTCCCGTTTGCATTTCACCCAGTTGGAAGAAACTAAGAAAGAAAGGGTCAAGAGCAAAGCATCTTTGGCTGGGGCCTGATGGCCAAGTCTCGCCTCTTGAAAACCTGTCCTCTTGCCTATCAGCACCTTGGGAGCAGGGCTGGGACTTCAGCCTTAGAGATGGTGGAACCCAGAGGGCTCACCCAGACCCTCAGCTGTCCCCCTGCACCCCCAATGGTTCCAAGACGAATAGTCCCCCATAGAAGTTTCCATTTCAATCCAAGCTCCAGGAGGGCCAGGTCGGGATTGCTTCCTTAGCTGGCGCTCCTCCAATCGGGCCAAGGCTGCAGGGGGTAGAAGCTCAAGGGTCCGATGACGCTGAGCCCTGCCTACAGGGGCACCGGCCTGCCTGCACCCTGACCTGTCCCTCTCCCTGGCATGAGGTCACCTGTTCTCCCTCTCCAGACCCAGCCTGAGATGAAAAGACTCAGCTCAGGCAGAGGTTGACCTCTCCCAGGGGACTGTCATCTCTGGGGGTCCTCCAGGTAAAAGTGGGAGAGACAAAGGAGGGCTCCCACAGTGGGAGGGGCGGGGTGGACATTAAACCTGACGGAATTTCCAGCCAGGTGACCCTCCAGGGAACCAGAGAAAGATGTGCAATGACCACCCAGCCCTCGCCTGCTGGCCATGACCCAGGGCTCCCTGGCCACCTCTGATGAAAAAAAGAATCCAAACTCTTTGAGGAGAGAAAAGACCGAATCCACGTGGGCTAGAAAAGTCCACGTGTGAAAAATACCCAGCTCCTTTCATCCTGTGCTTTAGTTTGTGACCTCTTCTCCTGCCCCCCAACCTACTGCTGCCGAGTATCTGCAATATTCGGAAATTCTCAGAAAATATTACAGCCCTGCTCCCTCTAAGGGCTTCCCTGATGGCTCAGCTGGTAAAGAATCTGCCTGCAACACGGGAGACCTGGGTTCAATCCCTGAGTTGGGAAGATCTCCTGGAGAAGAGAAAGGCTATCCACTCCAGTATTCTGGCCTGGAGAATTCCATGGACTGTGTAGTCCACAGGGTCGCAGAGAGTTGGACACGACTGAACAACTTTCCCTCTAAACACATGTTCTCATCTCCTCCTCTCATTCTGTCGGTCTTGCTCTCCTTCCTTCCTGTCTCCTCATCCTCGCCCCATCCCCACCCCAGAGATGTCGCTCAGTGTATGCTTTTGTCCGTGTGTCTGCTTTTTGTCTCTGCCTCTGGCCTCGATCTCTGTGTCTAACTCACTCCGTGTTCATCTCTCCATCACTCTCTGCTGTGTCTGTCTGTCTGTCTGTTGTCTTTTTCTTGCTCCGTGTGTCTCTCCATCTGTGTGTGTGAGTCTGTCTGTCTGTGTCTTTCTCTTGCTCCATGTTTGTCTCTCCATCTCTCACTGTCCGTGTGTGTCTGTCTGTCTGTCTGTCCCTATCTCTCTCCTCTTCTCTTTGGGTATCTATCTCTCCTACTCTGCCTGGAGGGAATGCTACTTCTCTGGCCCCTGTCCCCAGATGAATGTCTCAACATCTACAAATATTAACTTCATTAATTTGGGAAGGATATATCTGTACAGAGGTTAATTGTCTTACCCTGTCATGTTTTTATGGAATACATCTGGGTGACAAAATTAATTTCCTCATTAGCTATTTTTAAAAGTGGAACAAGCTGGGGTGGGGGGCAGGGATCAGTGCCCAGAGACTTTGCAGTGTGAGCTGTTCTAGCCTGTGCCCAGGCCCCCTTCCTGGGGCACCAAGGTCAGGGATCAGAGGGACCTTGGAGGCAGGGCAGGCCTGCAGGGAGACCTGAGGGCTGAGCTCCGGGGTGAAGCTCCAAGGAGCCCACACCAGACCCAGGTGTGCTTACAACGGGGCCCTGCTCTGAGGGGAGGCCCAGGTGAGTGGGCAGAGTGCCAGCCTCCTCAGGTGCCCAGGCCCAGATCCAGGGCAGGGTATCCGGGACTCCCTGAAGGAAGGTCACCAGCTGGGAAGCTGAGGAGCCCAGCAGGTGAGCACCGTGGACACTGGACCAGCCAGTCAAGGCCAGAGGCCCCTTTCCTGGGCTGTGAAGGCAATAGCAGCCCCCTGCCCCCCACCACTGGCTCCCAGCTCCCCCTGCCTTGAACTCTGGACCCTGAGACTCCAGCTCCGAGGTCCCAACCCTCCACGCTATCCCAGCCCCTCCTCGTCCTCTGTCATCCGCTCCTTCACAGCCACCTTCCTGGGCCTCTCACTGATTGCCCTAGAGAGAGGTGACCAGGACGTGCAGCCCCAGCAAGACTCAGAGCTTTCTTGAGCCAAGACTGCTCCCCACTTGGCTTCTTCCAGGCAAGTGCTTGGGTCTCTTCTAGAAGAAAAGAAAGCGTACACCCAGGGGCCAGACACTGCCCTGGGACAAAGCCAGGCCAAGAGCCCCTTCCTTCTGGTCAGGCCCTGTGTTATCTGCCCCTCCTTTTTAGGAAGCAAGGCAGCCTGGGATGTGGTGCTGATATGAATCCTGAATTTCCTGTTTCTCTAAACAGAGACAGCACGCTCGCACACACACACACACATGTACACATATGCACACACACATGCATGTATACATGCACACACACATATACACACACACCCATGCACACAAGCAACACTCCCCAGCAGCCGCTTCTGACCTAGCCCTGCATATTGCAGAAACTTCAGGAACAGGAAAAACCAGCCCCAGGGAGCTAGCTGAATGTCACCAGTCATCAGGAATCGGATGGGCTGCCAGCACCTCCCTCCCCGTCTTTATCTGCTGTTCAAGAGGGCCTCTCCTTTCTCACGGCCTCCTCGGCTTCCTGAAGGCGGCAGCTCAGTGCAGGAACGGGAGCCCTGGCGTGAGGTCACGGGCAGGCCCTTCCCTACACTCCTGCTCCTCCAGCTAAGCCCCCACTGGGCAAGCTTGTCCTTGAAGGTTTAGTGAGGGCCCTGCAGGCACCCCGCCCCCTGCCACCAGCACCCTCCTCACCTTCAGAGAACACTCCCTGGGGTCCTGGAGGCACCAGCAGGGGCTGAGCACACACAGAGAGCAGGGAGCACACACTGAGAGCAGGAAGCATACACAGAGAGCAGGGAGGACTCACAGAGAGCAAGGAGCACACACACAGAGAGAGCAGGGAGCACACACAGAGAGGAGGGAGCACTCACACAGAGAGCAGGGAGCATACACAAAGCAGGGAGCACACACAGAGAGCAGGGAGCACAAACACCAAGAGCAGGGAGCACACACACAAAGAGCAGGGAGCACTCACACAAAGAGCAGGGAGCAGACACAGAGCAGGGAGCACACACAGAGAGCAGGGAGCACACACAGAGAGAAGGGAGCACACACACAGAGAAGGGAGCACACACATACAGAGAAGGGAGCACACACACAGAGCAGGGAGTACACACACAGAGCAGGGAGCACACACACAGCAGGTGAGCAGCTGAACCACAGTCAGACTGGCTTGTGCTGAACTCCCCGTCATCCTTCCTCTCAAGCCCCAAACTGATGTAAATCTAAAGTCATCTCCACCCGCCTCCAGCCTCCTGACAGCTGTCCTTCCTGCTTCCAGCCTTTCTACCCTGGGTTTCCTGGGACAGGGACTCCAGACCTCCCTCTGAGAGGCGGGAGTCTGGCAGCAAAGTGGGATGAGGCACATTCACTCCTGCTCCCCCAAGTAGAGATGCACTCCAGCCGGTCTGTCCCGGGAGATGATGAGGAGCAGACTTTGGGGTGCCCCACACCCCCTCCCTGATGTGGAGCTTGAGAATGGGGGAGTATAGGGTTCAGGGAAGGCTCTCCGGTGAGGATGATCTCAGAGCTGGGTTCTGAAGGATGAACAGAAGTTTACTGAGCTGGTTGGAGGGAAAGGACAGGCAGAGAGGAAACAGCATTTGCAAAAGCCCTGGGGCTTGGAAAAGACCTGGCCTGACCGAGGAACTTGGAGCTGCCACATGCGGCTGGCAAGTATACGTCAAGTCAGAGCGAGTGGGGCAGAAGGAGACCTGGATGTCTCTGCCCATCGGTTCTTAGTGGGAGTTGAGCAGGACACTGGCAAGACCCAGCTGGGGGTTGGGAAGGGCACCTGGGAGGCCAGACAGGAGCTGTGAGAGCCACAGATTCGCTTTCACTAGAAACCAGGAGCACTTCTCCTAGCAGGATCACCTCCTCTCTACATAGTCAAAGCTATGGTTTTTTCAGTCGTCATGTAGGGATGTGAGACTTGGTCCATAAAGAAGGCTGAGTGCTGAAGAACTGATGCTTTTGAACTGTGGTGTTGGAGAAGACTCTTGAGAGTTCCTTGGACTGCAAGGAGATCAAACCAGTCAATCCTAAAGGAAATCAACCCTGAATATTCATTGGGAGGACAGACTGAAGCTGAAGCTCCAATACTTGGCCACCTGATGCAAAGAGCTGACTCATTGGAAAAGACCCTGATGCTGGGAAAGATAGGGTAGGAGGAGAAGGGGGCAGCAGAGGATGAGATGGTTGGATGGCATCAGTGGCTCAAAGGACATGAACTGGAGCAAACTCCAAGAGAGAGTGAAGGACAGGGAAGCCTGGCGTGCTGCAGTCCAAAGGGTCAGACACGACTTAGTGCAACAGCAGGAGACGGCATGGAGACAGTGCCAGATGGATGCTCAGAAAACCTCAGGAAGGCAAAAGGAGGGTCTGGCCCCAGGGCCCAGTAGACAGGCCAGGTTCCTGACCAGTGAGGTGGTTTGCCCATGAGTTTTGTGGAACCAGGAAAGTTTGGTCTTGCCCCGTTTTGGAGATGGTGCAGCGAGATAGCGGCAGGCATCATATCACAGCCAGTCAGTGCCTGGGCCAAGAATAGCGCCCGCTCCAGTGGACTCCCACACTGGGCCTCACGCCTTTGATGTGGGTGCAGCAGCTGCACGCGCCTTCCTGCACATACACCTGCTGGCCTGCGTCACCTCCAAACGTGGGCATCCGGGCGCATGGAGGTGCCCCACCTGAAACATCCCCCTCCTTCCGACACTACAGATAGAAAACTGTCCAGGAAGAAAGCCCTAAGCCAGAAAGGAAACTTGTCGGGGAGCCGAGGCAGCCCTGTCGGGCTCTGCAGGGTCCAGGTGAGGACCTCGGTTCACTCTAGCCAGTTCTCATCCCCGCCTTGGAGCCAGGACCTGCCGAATCCTGCCCCTCGCACCAGAGAAGTGCTCTGAGCAGAGGTGTGAGAGTGCCCAGCAGTCACGTGTAGGATGCACCAAGCACATCTGTGCAGACGCTGCCTTCAGATGGGAGGGAATTAGGATGGAGCGGCCCCAGAACATCCTGGGGGGTGGCAGTAGCTCCCCAGGGTTTGCCTCCCTGGAGCCCACTTCTCTCTTCTCTCCGGAGGTTTTCTGTCTTTGAAAAGAACCCATCCTGGCCAGCCATGCACTCAGCATTGCCCAGAGCCACTCCAGCCAGTGTGTGCAGAAAGTGGGCCATGGGCGTTGGGATGTCCAGAGCCATTCCCGCCTGAGGACAGCAGGGTGTGTCGGCCACTCCAAGAGGCACAGACTTGGAAAGCCAAGGTTTTCTTGTAATCTGGGCCTTGGGACTTTTTAAGAGGGAAAAAATAAAAACGTGTTGTCTGCGGTTTTGTTCTCAATCCAAAGGCACGGTGCTTTGGAGAGTGCTCAGATTCTGCTTTTGGCGGATCTTAGGATCCAAAAATATGATGATGGATGGAGGAAGGGCAGTGCTTTTTAGGATTTAACATATTTTCTCAGACACATTTTAAGCTTGATTATAGCTTGAAATACTAATGGTGCGTGTGTCTTATGCTCAACAAAGAGCTTCTCTCTGCCTAAAGGTACCAGGCCTTTCTAGGAATGATTACAATATTCTGCTCATCCCACTGACCAGCTAAAAACCCGCACACCTGAGGGCTTGCCATTGCCCTCAGATGCAATCATTGTTATCATCTTTATAGAGATTAGTGAGGGCCGTGCTAAGCATGTGGCATCTATTACCTCATGTAAGTCTCAAAACAAGCTTCAAAGAAAATAGCATTCGGCCCATTACACAGAAAAGAAAGCCAAGGCTCAGAGAACTGTCAGGACTTGTCTGATCTCACTGCACACAGAGTATCAGTGCTGAGATGAACCCCAAACCTAGCAACACTGTCTTCTACCAACATCCACCCTCCCCTTCATCTACTTCCTATCCTGATGGAAGAGTTTAGGCCTTACTCCCTGCTCCTGAAGCCCCTCCCAGACACCCTGCCCACGTCTGACTAGGGAGCATCTCCAGAAGAGGCAGCATCCTTGCTAACTTTACCTGCCTCTCCCAGGCTGGGATCCCTTGGGCCCTGATGCCAGGTGGTTCCTTGCCATGTCCAGCACAGAACCTGGTACCCAAAAGGGGGCCAGTAACTATGTGTGAAAGTGAAAGTGTTAGTCGCTCAGTAATGTCCAACTCTCGCAGTTCCATGGACTGTGGCTCACCAGACTCCTCTCCATGGAATTCTCCAGGCAAGAATACTGGAGTGGGTTGCCATTCCCTTTTCCAAGGGATCTTCCCAACCTAGGGATCGAACCCGGGTTTCCTGCATTGCACACAGATTCTTTACTATCTGATTGTGGAGTGAATAATTTAATTCTGCACTAGAGCATCGTTTTCACTCTGGACAACTTTGTCTATCAAGAAAATTAATAGTATCTACCAATGGGGTCTGCATCTCCCCAGGCTTGATGGTGAGAAAGATGACCTACAGAGGCAGGTAAAGTTGAGACCAACACTCAGGGGGTGGGCTCAGCAGGCCAGTCTGGCTGGAGGTTTTGTTTCTGTTTTGTGTTTTGGTTTTGGGGCCATGAGGCATGTGGGATCTTAGTTCCCCACCCAGGGAATGAATCCTCACCCCTGCCCTCTCCCAATTTTAACAACTGGACCTCCAGGAAGTCCCAGGCTGGAGGTTTTGCATTCATACAGGCTTCCAGGTATACTGCCGCTGGCCACCCTGGCCTCACCGTGCTTGAGAAGTGACCATCTAGCCAATTAAAGGCACTTAACATGAGGCTCACCAACGTTTTGGACAACTTCAAAACTCTGGCTCAAACTTGTGGTTACCAAGAGGGGAATGGGGAAGTGAGATCACTTGGGAGACTGGGACTGACGTACACACACTACTGTGTATAAAACAGATAACTAATGAGGACCTTGCTGTTGCTCAGTCACTCGGTTGTGTCCGACACTTGGTGACTCCATGGACTGCAGCATGCCAGGCTTCCCTGTCCTTCACCGTCTCCCGGAGTTTGCTCAAACTCATATCCGTTGAGTTGATGATTCCATCCAACCAACTCATCCCCTGTAGCCCCCTTCTCACATCAGGAACCCTTCTCAATACTCTGTAATGAACTATATGGGAAAAGAATCTTAAAAAGAGTGGATAGATGGACACGTATAGCTGATTCACTTTGCTGTACTGCAGAAACTGACCCAACATTGTAAAGCAGCTATACTCCAATAAAAATTAATGAAAGAAAACCCTCTGATCACAGCATGAAAAAAAAAAATGAATGAGCACATTCTCAGTTTTCTACTTGAAAGAGTCATTTGCTACGGTGGGGGATTTTTCTCTGCACTTTCTGAAATGCCAGGAAATACAATTTCAAATGTGACTGCTATGTCCTCATCCGGGCACTGCAAGCTCACCTGGCTGTACCTCAGAGGGCGCCCGGGGCTCCCCACCAGAACGCCAGCACCCAGCTTAGAGTTACGTTCTGACTCCTCTGAACATGACACCCTGTCCTTCGGCACGGGTGCACTCAGAAAAAATTCCCGTAGACCACACACACGCACACACATGCCCGGGCCCCACATACGTACACGCGCACACACACAGCCTCAGCTTCCGGTTGGCAATGAATGTGCGGGTGTTTTTCTGCATCTCACTCGCGGGAACGGTCCGCGGGGACAGCGCAGGTGCCGTCCCTCCGCGCGCCGGGGAGATGCCCCCTGACACCAGGGCAGCATCCCCGCGGGCCCGGGGCCAGTGAATCACGCAGCCCGGTCCTTCCCCAGTTCCCGGAGCTGGCAGAACTGACTGAAAAACCAGTAGCAGCTGGCAGGAAATGGGTGCGAGCACTGACCACAGATAAACTGTAGGCCTCCGCAGAGCCGCAGCAGAGAGACCCTGCGACAGGAAGTCGAGCCGTCAGGCCGCAGCCCCACGCCCGCTCACGGGGCACCCTGGGGGCCACGGAGGACTGCGGGCCCCCGATAACACTGGGGGACACAGCTGTGGGGTCACGACCACGGGAGGCGCACTGGCGGCCAGACCGGGAGGGCCCGCGGCCCCGGAGGGAGGGGAAGAAGTGGCCAGGAAGGAGGAGGAAGCAGAGAAAAACCCCTGACTGGGAGTTCCAGGCTCTGCCTTCAGCAGCAGCAACGGCAACGGTCCTGGCTGGTAGGGCCGGTGATGAAATAACAGCCGGCCCTGGGCTACCCTGTCAAGGTCAAGTCTTGCGAAGGCCCATGCGCATTTCTTGCCCAGGGTCCCGGCTGCAAAATGACCCACTCCCGGGTATAAAAGGCCTGGCCCCACTGAGCACAGGAGGCAAAGAAACCCCGCTCTACATACAGTGTGCAGACTCAACACTTGCAAACACTCTCAAAGCTTCTCGGCCGATTCAAGGGACAGACCCTCTCAAATACATCATGATAGAGGGATCAATGGCCAGGCAGCACGCAGACGTTTCCATACATTATCCAGCTTAATGCTCACAGACATCCTAGGAGGTGGGTCTGATCACACCCCCGTTTTACAGATGGGTAAACTGAGGCGCGAGGAATTAGCCCACTTTGCCCTGGGTCGTGAGCTTATGAAGGACAGAGCCCTAATTCAAGGTCTGACTGCAGTCTCCACGCTGGGCACCAAGTTCAATATCCTCCATTCACAGGGAGAGCCTGTAGATGCTGGAAGTGTGGAAGAGAGAGACGGGGAGGCTTGCAGACCTGAGAGAGGGGGCCTGCAGTTAGCGTCCAGTAACATCCTCCCACAGCCCAGGGCGGATGCCAGGCCAAGAGGGGACCAAATATCTTTGCACCCCAAAGCAGACCCAGGGGTCCATCCACAGACAGCCGGAGCAGGGTGACGCTCTGGCCACTGGCCCCTCGGGGATATCTTTGGACAAGCTCCACCAGGTCTCCGACTCCCAGGGAAAAAGAGGCTGGGCTGAGAAGGGGCGACGTGGGCATTCCCAGGCCTCCGTCTGCCTCTCCTGCGGGTGGCACTCTGCAAGGGGCGCAGGTCGCCTTCCTGGCTCTGAGGAGCAGCCCAGGGCACCTGCCCCAGGGGTGAGAGCGGCCCCCTCTGCTGGCCCCGATTCGGGCCTGTCTCCCCATCTCTAGCAAGACGGAGTTCAGCTGGGCGACTGACTCACCCTTGTTCCTGGAACTGTCTGAAGGCGGGAGAGGATGCTGTGGGTAGATTCTAACTGTATCATCTGGGCTGGGGCCGGTAGCAGATGGTCCTTAGGAAAAAAAAACTACTTCCATGTGGGCTTAAAATAGCTCAGCACTCACCATCAGCTGAATGGGGAAATGTACGACTTCACGGGTCACGTGGGGGTGGGCGCTGCAGGCTGCAGGTTGGGACACGGGGCCCTGGGGCACAGCCACAGCGGCAAAGCCCAGAAGGCGGGAAGGGGAGAATGTGGCACCCCAACCCTCCACAATCTGCCCAGCCTGGAGGCAGTGGCGGCCCCCTGACAGTCTGGAGTCCACGTGACCCATGGCCGCAAAGAGGACCGGGGTCTGAGACCCACAGCTGGGGCGCGGGCGTGAGGCCTGGACCTCGGAGCCTGCCCGGGCTAAATCTCAGATCTGCCACTCGCTGTTTCGTGCGCCCTGGGGCAGGTCGCTTCCTCTTTCTGCGCCCCAGTTTCCCCATCTCTGAAGTGGAGCAAACTCAGCAGCCTTCTCTGGGGCAGGCTGGTTGGGGGGAGGGTCTGCAAGAGCCCAGCCCCCCCGGAAGGGGCTCTCTAAGCTGGCTCACAGCGCGGAGGGCTCACCCAGAGGCAGGAGGCAGGTCCCCTCTTCTGAAAACTCTTTTCCTGTCCTTATTTAAACAGCGACAAGGGACAGCTCTGAAAGTCTGAGTCTCAAGTTACACCCCGGGGGGGGGGGGGGGCAAGTGATGACAGGAAAGACACCGCAGGCTAGAATAGGCAGAGGAGGCCAGCTGCCCCAGAAGCGGGCGGCAGGCAGGCGGTCTGGCTCAAGCCAGCAGCCCAGGACCTCCAGGGCTCTCTCCTGACCCCCAGAGCCCAGCAATCAGAGTCCCACTGTCCCGTGGTGGTCTCTGATGGGTAGAAGACCTCCCAACTGTAAGGCAGAGGAGTAGTAGCCTCCAAGGGAGCTAGAGGCCTTTGGGCCATTTGTCCAAGACAGAATGTCTGTCTGGGAATGGTCAGCTTCTCTACCGGTTCACCTCTGTGTCCTCGGGGTAAGCGGTGTGCCGCGTTGGTAAATGTTGAACGACCAGCTCCGCAGGGGATTAGAAAGTGGCTCTGATTTGTGCCAGTCTTCATGGTGTCAATACCCCCACCCTGGGCAGCTTGCTCACCGAACGTGGACTTTGGGAAGACATGGCAGGGTCTGCTTCCACCAGCTCCCGCTTCTGTCCACAATCGCTGAGACGCTGAGCAGCGTGCTAAAGGAGAAGACAGTGCTTTCAGTCGGACTCTGGGTAACCACCATTCACCCATTGAACTTGGTTCGGTCCTGACTGCTCTTATTAGGCCGGGTGGCCTTGGGCATGTGACCCACCTACACTGGGCCTCCCGTGTGAAGCGAGGCCCAGAAGCGCCACCCTCCGTATGAGGGTAAGGGTAGAATGGTAACAATGCCCACGCAATAATAGTTGTTACATCGGGCACACACCTGAGGACCCGCACGTGGCTCTTGGTCATCAGGAGCACTTAGAACCTCGCCCACCCACTGCTGCTCTAGCAGCTATCTCCCCGCAGCCCTGCATAGCCTCCTTCCCCTCACATGCTCCTTCAGAGTGCTGCCAGGCCAGCCCCCACTGCCCCTTCATCCTGCCCCTGGGTCTACCCAGGGTTACAGCCTTAGCCCCCTCACCAGTTCCCGCCAACGTCCCTGGTGACCTCACTTTCTAAACCCGTGAGCTGTGCTTCAGTCATCTTCCCTTCCACTTTTCAGCAGCACTGGGGCCGGGGGGCGGCCAGGGGGGACGCTGCGGACCACCCAGCTCCCCTTCCACGGCGGCTCCCTCTCCTGCCAACCCTCCCCAGGCTTCTTTCTCTATTCTCCCTGCCTGGGCATTTTTTTCCTCTGCTGTGGCTCAAGCCTTAGGCGGGAGTGTGCCTCCCTGGAGACAGTTTCGCCAGCCTGCTCCAGGGGCCCGTGTACACTCTCGACATCTACCAGCCTCTCCCAAACTTGCCTCCACCCAGGCTGCTGCTCTGCTCACCTCGGCATCAGAACCCAAGTCCGCTCCACACACCTCCTCGGTTCTTCGTCCAGAACCCAATGGACCACTCCCTGCCAGACCTGTTCTGCTCCCAGCATCTGTAACTTAACAACTGCCACCTCCCTTAACCCCGCCGTCACCTGGTCCTGTTTGCCACCATTCTCCCTCTTGGCCCCACGTCGAGTCTCCCGCAGACCTGTATCTCTCCAGGCATCTGGCCAACCCATCCCCTTGGTCTTCTCTCTTCAGCGCAATCTCCCAGGGCAAGCGAGTGCCACTTCTGGGGACCTGGCCACGCTGCCCCATCTCACCGGCCTCTCCTCCAGCCTTGCCCTCCATTCCATCCTCCGTATCCTTCCAGGGTGATCTTTTGAAATCTCAGAGGGGGTCAGGCCACCCTCAAGTAGGAAGTGAAAGTGAAGCTCGCTCAGTCGTGTCCAACTCTTTGCGACCCCACTGACTGTACAGTCCATGGAATTCTCCAGGCTAGAATACTGGAGTGGGTAGCCTTTCCCTTCTCCAGGGGATCTTCCCCACCCAGGGGTCGAACCCAGATCTCCCGCATTGCAGGCAGATCCTTTTACCTGCTGAGCCACAAGGGAAGCCCAGGAATACTGGAGTGGGTAGCCTATCCCTTCTCCAGGGGATCTTCCCAACCCAGGAGCGAACCGGGGTCTCCTGCATTGCAGGTGGATTCTTTACCAACTGAGCCACCAGGGAAGCCCCAAAATCTCAGAGGCAGTTAGGCCACCCTCAAGTAGGAAGCTCAGAAAATCTCAGCTTGGCTTCTCAGGACCTGGGGGACCAGCCTCAGCCTACTTCTCTCTCTCCCTGTCTGTCTACCTGCCTGTCTCTGCTTCCTCGCATCACCCCCTCCTCACCCCACACTCCTGCCTTTTGATTTCCCCCTTCCTCACATCACACGCCCCCGCACCCCACCCAGGAGAGGATCTAGTCCAACACCATTGTCTTCGTAGCAGTTGACTAGCTTGGTGATTATTCACCTCCTTCTGTGGTTAATTGATTAACATCTAAGCCTCCCACTGGGCCAGTTATTCCCAAAGCGGAATTGGCTGAAGTTTTGAGCTGGATAATGCTTTACCCTGCTATTGTCTGTGACCGGCAGGAGGGCCGAGCCCCACCCACTAGATGCCTGCGGCACTCCCAGCCATTGTTCAGTTCAGTTCAGTTCAGTAGCTCAGTCGTGTCCAACTCTTTGCGACCCCATGGACTGCGGCACGCCAGAGGCCTCCCTGTCCAGAGTCTACTCAAATCTATGTCCACTGAGTCAGTGATGCCATCCAACCATCTCATCCTCTGTCGTCCCCTTCTCCTCCTGCCTTTAATCTTTCCCAGCATCAGGGTTTTTTCAAGGAGTCACTTCTTCCGATCAGGTGGCCAAAGTAAGTACTGGAGCTTCAGCTTCAGGGTTAATTTCCTTTAGGATTGACTGGGTTGATCTCCTTTAAGTCCAAGGGACTCTCAAGAGTCTTCTCCAGCTCAGCAGTTCAAAAGCATCAATTCTGCAGCACTCAGCCTTCTATATAGACCTGAGACTGTCTCAAGTCAGAGGGTTTTAGATGGAGAACTAGGGTCTAAAGTGCAGACAAGATGCCATAAAACCCTGAAAGGAGAGGCCAGTGTGGGTGGGAGCAGCGCAAAAGAAACTGTATGGGGATTAGCATCAGGTTGGCCCTTAAAGGATAGACTAATAATAGCAATAATAATCAATAATTGTAGCTAATATTTACTGAGCACTAACACTGTCTTGATCAATTTTTATGGGTTATCTCACTTGATTTTCACCATCATCCCAGGACACAGATGTTAGTCATACTCCCATTTTACAGACAAAGAAACTGAGGCTCATAGAATTAAATAATATGCTTAAGTTTGCACAACTCACTATTGGCAGAGTCAAGATTTGAACCTGTGCGCTCTGGCTTTGGGAACAACGCACTCAGACACTGTCAAGAGGGTTTGGGTATATCGGCTCCTCTATACCTGTGGGGCACAGGTCCCCAAGTCTGGCAGCCTAACCCAACATAGATTTATCGCCTCACAGTTCCAATGGGTCAGGAATCCGGGAGTGGCTTAGCTGGTTCTTCTGGCTCCCAGGCTCTCAATCAAGGTGACAGCCTGTGGTCACCTCAGGCTCCACGAGGGGAGGGTGTGGCCCCAAGCTCGCTCAAGTGGTTATCACAGGCCTCCAGTCTTGGCTGGTGCCCTGGTGGAGTCCTTGCCCCGTGGGCTTCTGCACAGGGCCGCCAGCTTCCCTCTGAGCGAGAGCGAGAGAAGAGGGCAGAAGTGATAGTCCCCGCGGAGCCTCATCACCCTGGAAATGACATCCCATCACTTTTGCCAACATTGATTCTTGAGAAGCGAGTCCCCAAGCCCAGCCCACACCCCCTAGGGATGAGCATTGCACAAGTCACCGGCTCCAGAAGCGGGGTCCACTGGGGGGCTTGTGGAGGAGCTGGGCACCCCCAAACAGCAAGGGGTATAAGCCCATTGTCTCCCTGCTTGATTCCCCAGCCCAGGAATTCTACTTGTGCTTCCTTAAGTAACAAGAATAGCCTCAAAGCTAGTTAAACTTGATTCCCAACCTGAGAGAACGCTTCCTCCCATTCTTCCCAGGAAGTGAAGTGAAGTGAAGTGAAGTGAAAATCGCTCAGTCGTGTCCAACTCTTTGCGACCCCATGGAATTCTCCAGACCAGAATACTGGAGTGGATAGCCTTTCCCTTCTCCAGGAGATCTTCCCAACCTGGGGACTGAACCCAGGTCTCCCGCATTGCAGGCAGATTCTTTACCAGCTGAGCCGCAAGGGAAGCTCTCTTCCAGGAACTGAGTGCCAAATAAGACAAGCATTCCTTAAAGCTCCTGTGCCCCGGCGGCTGTGTCTTTGCATCGCGGTGGCATGAGCCTGAAAACTTGGCACCGCCAGTCCCTCTGCCCGCTTCCTCACCACCTGACTGCGGGCAGCCCTCGGTGCCTCTCAAGTGCTTCACGTTCCATCGTCTCCTTTCCCTCCCCAGGGCCCCCCATGAAGAAATGTCCCTGAAGATGTTTCTCCAGGCATCACTGTGGACAGCACCTTCTGAGAATCCCTGCACACACAGGGCACCATCCACGGCTCCCCGTGGCCAAGGGGCAAGGCCCTAACTTGAATCTGGCACTCAAGACCCTTTGTCTTGTAGCCCAAACCAGCTCCCTACACAGCCCCCCTGCTCGAGCAAAGGCAGTCCACAAGCTCTGACCCTTCCTGCTTCTCACCCCATCTCTAAATCTCGAAATACTTTTCCTGCTCCTCTTCCTTTACCCAAACCCTAGTCTCCCTTCTAGGTCCAGCAAATTCATGCCCAACCTTCTCAGTGAACCTTTCCAAGGCTACTCTGACTCTCCAGAGATGAACTTGGCAGGAGACAGTGTGTGCTCAACAGGGTCAATGAAATAAAAATACTCACCAGAGCGAGTGAACTATTCCAGAAAAGCTGTCTGAGTGCCCTCCCTAAACCCACAGTCCCTCCTTTGTTTTCGAGACCTGTTGACTCCCTTGTGGTCACCCGGGACTCGACCTTCCAGCTCTCCTGAGCAAAGGTTCCCTTATCCTCCCAGCTGAACCCCTGAACTCTCTGAGCCCTGAGCGTCTCCTGCCCCCAAGGTGTTCCTGGCTGAGTCTGAGTACTTTTCATGACAGAACTGTGTTCAGTTCATCTCCGAGTCCAGAATGGAGCTGAGAAACTGGGGTAAATGTGGTCAGGAATGAGGAAGAAGGTGGAGACTGCTCCTTGCAAGGACTCACCTCTAATAACTACACTAGAGGCGCTTTACTCTCTCTTTTTTGGGCTCAGAGACACAGGCTTTGTTTCTGCTCTAAGTCTGAGAATAGAAATTCAAGCTGTATGGACAAGGAAGAAAGGATGAGGAGGAACAAAGACCAATCACCCACCGCAACTGCTTCAGCTGAAGAGGTGCTGAGCCCAGACGACGTGCGCCAGAGGCCTCGCGTGAGATGCGGAGGCAGGACCAGGGAGAGGCAGGCGAGGAGCGTCGCACCCCACCTCCCAACACAAGGGCGGACCCGAAGTCTCCCCAGAACAGCCTCCTGTCCCCCGGGCTCCACCAGATGACACCCACATTACTCACTGCACATCTACTCTCGAACTTTACTTTCTGCTCTTCTCTTTTCACACATTGTTCAGAAATAAATACTGGTGCCCACTTTATATTCTGCTTGTAAACAGCTTGCCAGAGAGGAGACAGGCCCAGGGCTCTCTGAGACAGGAAAGGAGGGGCGGGGGAGGGCAGGCCATTTGCATGGAAGGTGGAGTTCGTGTGAAAGTTGCCCGGTGCGGGCACGGGCACGTGGAGCCCTGTCTGTCTCCTGGCACTGTGGCCTTGGAGGCAGAGCCTCAGCTGTTCTCAGTGAAGGCTGGCTTCTCTGAAAAGCACCTTATCTCAGATTTTTGGGGTTTGAGGACCATCTCAGACCCTTAAAAAGAAAGAGCTTTTTTGTGTGTGTGGGTTGCATTTGAAGATATTTACTAGTTTAGAAATTAAAAGTGAGAAAAATGCCTGGATGCTTATCAGTTTGTATCAAAAATAACAGGTGGTGCTAATGGTAAAGAATCCACTTGCCAATGCAGAGACACGGGTTCGATCTCTGGGTCGGGATGATCCCTGGGACAAGGAAATGGTAATCCACGCCAGTATTCTTGCCTGGAGAATCCCATGGATGGAGGAGCCTGGCTGGCTACCATCCATGGGGCCTCAAGAGAGTCAGACACGACTTAGCGACTAAATACAACAAACCATAAGTGACCTCCATGACGCAGCGGATGAGGGCTGTGACTATGAGAGTCCAGTCGGATAGGATGGGTCGGCATCATACTGGGGTCAGGGGTCTCGGGTTCCAGGGCCAGCCCTGTCCCCAACGTGCAGGGGTCTATGTGCAAGCCACCAAAAGCGGGGTTTATGGGCCCCGCCACGTGGTAAGGGGTGGATGAACCCTGGCTTCTGAAATTCTCTTCTTAGAAGCACAGATATAATTATGAAACATCCGCAAGTGATAACACCGTGTATTCACCCTACAAACTCTAATGAATATGAAAAAGCCATCATTGCTCACAGATAATATGACTTTCCAATCAAAAATGTATAAGGAAGTCATCTAACAATATTACCATAACCAAGAGTTCTACAAGACGACAAGAGGACAGAACAAAAAACTCAATAGCTTTCCGTGGAGCAGTAATCATTAGAAGACTTTTTCAGTCCCCACTCCCAGTACAGCTCATAAATATAATCTGTCAGAATAAACTAACAAGAGAAGTATAAGACCAATATAAAGAAAAATGTCAAAAAAGCATCAAATATTTCTTATAAAAGATCCTACTCCTGGATGGGAAGTCTCCATTTTTAAAGATGTCAATTATTCTCCAAATTAATCTATAAATGCAAGCTTAAAAGTTGTCTTGGAACTTAGCAAAATGATTCTAAACATCTTTAGAAAAATAAATGTGTAATTATAAATAATTTATAAAACATAAATGCATAAATATAAATATATATATATAGCTTACATACATATGAATTACATACATATATATATATCCATCCAAAATTGGGAATATATATATATTCATCCAAAATTTGGGTCAGGGTAAAACTTAGGGAGGACTTGCCCCTAAGTATCAAACATATAATAATCAAAACATAATCAGCTCAGTTCAGTTCAGTTCACTAAGTCTTGTCCGACTCTTTGCGACCCCATGGACTGGAGCACACCAGGCCTCCCTGTTCATCACCAACTCCTGGAGTTTACCCAAACTCATGTCTATTGAGTTGGTGATGTCATCCAACCGTCTCATCCTCTGTCATCCCCTTCTCCTCCTGCCCCCAATCCCTCCCAGCATCAGAGTCTTTTCCAATGAGTCACTGTTCGCATCAGGTGACCAAAGTACTAGAGTTTCAGTTTTAGCATCAGTCCTTCCAATGAATATTCAGGACTAACTTCCTTCAGGATTGACTGGTTGGATCTCCTTGCAGTCCAAGGGACTCTCAAGAGTCTTCTCCAACACCACAGTTCAAAAGCATCAATTCTTCAGCACTCAGCTTTCTTTATAGTCCAACTCTCACATGACTACTGCTAAGTAACTTCAGTTGTGTCCGACTCTGTGCGACCCCATAGACGGCAGCCCACCGGGCTCCACCGTCCCTGGGCTTCTCCAGGCAAGAACACTGGAGTGGGTTGCCATTTCCTTCTCCAATGCATGAAAGTGAAAGTGAAGTCGCTCAGTTGTGTCCGACTCTTTGTGACCCCATGGACTGTAGCCCACCAGGCTTCTCCGTCCATGGGATTCTCCAGGCAAGAGTACAGGAGTGGGGTGCAAAATAATAACAAATAATAAAACAAAACATAAAAATCTATAGTAATTATTGCATTGGGGATATATGTGCATAATAGACAAATAGACTAGTAGAATATATTAGAGTCAAGAAATAGACCCATTGCAAATGGAAATTTAACATATGGTAAAGGAAGCTGAAACTCCAATACTTTGGCCACCTGATGCAGAGAGCTGACTCATTTGAAAAGACCCTGATCCTGGGAAAGATTGAGGGCAGGAGGAGAAGGGGACAACAGAGGATGAGATGGCTGGATGGCATCACCAACACAATAGACATGGGTTTGGGTGGACTCTGGGAGTTGGTGATGGACAGGGAGGCCTGGCGTGCTGCGGTTCATTGGGTCACAAAGAGTCGGACATGACTGAGTGACTGAACTGAACTGAACTGAAAGGAAGGTGAAGCAGTTTTAAAAACATGGCCACAAATCCTCTGAAGTGTCTTCCCTCTAGGGGTGGGGTCCATGTCCCTTGAATCTGATTGGACAGGTGACTCGCATCCAGTTAAGTGATGCCATGTGCCTTCCAAGGTGAGCCCCAGAAGGTCATGCACCTTCCCCCTGGTTCTGCTCCCTCGAAGTGCCCTGAGCTTCCATCAAAACAGCAAGCCAACCGAGGCTCCATACTATGAGGAAGCCCAGGCCACACAGAGGCCAAGTGTAGGTGCTCCAGGCAGCTTTTGAGGTGAGTCCAGCTTTTGAGGCAGCCCACACCAGGTGTAGTCATGACAGGCAGCCCAGATCTGAGGTCAAAGTCAATTGTTAGCTGGCGGGTGGGTGCCTAGGTCAGGGCCCACGTGCTGATAGGGGCCCAGTAGACGATGGTCTCCTTTTCCTGCGCCTCCCTAAGGGAAACTGACACAGGGAAGACCCAAGGCAGCCCCTGCAGACATCACATCTTGTGCTTCTTTCGAATACGGCAGCAGGGGTCCTGAAAAACGGGTCATCCCAGCGCTGCCGAGCGGCTGCCTTCAGAGGGCAGCTCTATCCTTCATCAGTGGGCCTTCACACCTGTGATCAGGAGAGCCAGAGGCTGGATCAGGAGGGCAGTGCCTGCTCTGGACTCTGGAGACAGTGACGGCCTCGCTGGGTTGTGCCAGGGAAACAGCACAGAAACAGCTGGAGAACGACCCTAGGAAATGAGCTCAGAGCCAGCACCTCGGAAAGCTCGTGGGACAGTGACGGGAATGGCTTGCTGGACAGCAAAGAGACAGCCCTCGCTGGTGTGCCAAGAAAGGAGTGGCACTTCCCGCTGCCTGGTCCTTTCCATTCTCATAAGCAGGGGCATTTTTTTTCTCACGCAAAGTGACAAGGTCTAAAAAATCAAAGAAGGGACACTGAGCCCAGAAAATACAGGACAAGGACTCACGTCTGCTTGAGGTGAAGCATAGTTGGACCTGGCCTGAGCAGATGGCAATATGTTTATCTAGAATAAAAACACTGCCTATGACACTATCTCCTATTAAAACTGTGCAGCTCAAAAGGCAGAAGTACACAGCACAATCATATAGAGAAGACTTGGAAGCAACCTAGGAAACATGGAAGAGGAGTGTCACTGAATCATAGGCGGTACACACACACAGGATGAAATTCTAGGCAGCCGTGCAACTGATGTTGTATGGGTAGGTTTATTGGCAAACAGGTACGTTTAGAAGATGCAGCCAAATGAAAAAAAATATTTTCAAAGATGTACATAGAATACGATCCAATTCTGGCCAAACAGTATAAAAAGCAAAAATTTATATACAGGGGTAGAAATAAGAATGGCAATTAATATTGCAAAACAGCGAGCACATTTGAGTGGTAGCAAGCATAACGCACGGTTTTATTTTCTCATTTTTATTTTGCATTTTGTGAACATGCATCAATTTTATGTTCTGGAACAAAATAAATGTTTGATTTCATTTTTCAGATCCCAGGGAATTGAACCAAATTTGTAGTTTACCAGTCCTTTGTCATTGAACAGTCCTGCAGTGGTGCGCTGGGGTCATCCGAGCAGGTATTACTGTCTCCACTTCACATCTGGGGAACCAGGGTTCAGGCTGGCCGGCTCCTGCCTAGAACAGAGGGAACCGAGGCTGGATCTCCAGGGCTTGCTCTTCACCAGGCGGACCAAGAGGACACAGAATCTAAGGCCAAGCCCTCCAGGTGCCCCCAAGTCTCTGTCCACCCCCAGTCAAGCTGAAGACCCCAGACCGAGATGGCTCTCAGCTGCTCTCAGCTGTAGTGTCACCATCTTTGTGTCTTGCTTTGTGTGTCCTGTCCCTTCCCGTCACATTGGAGGTGGCTGCCCAAGCTCTGGGCCTTAGCGGAGCCTCCAGAGGACACTTTTCTGGCCGTGAATGGCCTGGCCTCCTGCAGACACTGAGCTTTCCTCCCAGCCTGTTCTGGGCACGTTCCTGACTGCCCTGTCCAGGAAGGGTGACATCGCGGGGTCAGTTCTAGACATCTTCGGGGAGGGTGCAGGGAGGGGGGCTCCAGGTCCGATCAGACCAGCCTGGGTTAGAGGATCAGCAACTAGGAAATTTGCTCCTTGGAGGGGCTGACCGGGATCCCAAGAAGGGGAAGAACAGTGTCCCGCCAGAAGCACAGGAATGTGCTTCTCTGGCCCAGAAGCCAGCAGTGTGGAGAGTCGCCCCCCAACACCCCGTCCCACCCTATGGCAGGGAGCAAAGACTCCGAGCCCTGGGGCAAGAGCCCTTCACCCTGAGCCAGGACTCAGAGGAGGCAGCAAAGGCCTGGGGTTTGGGGATCAGATGAACCTGAGCTGCCAGCCAACGAGCCCGTGGCCTTGCCGGGCAGGCCAGCATTATCATTACTCGTCCTGATGCTGAGGGGTCCTCCCCAGCCCCTGCCTCCATCTCTCCATGTCATGCTGCCCTCATCCACCGACAGCAATGGGCCTGGCCAGCGGTATCACCTTCCTGGTGAAAAGTCTTCAGTGGTACCAGCCCAGACTCCCCTCCCAGCATTAAAGATGCCCAGACACCCCTCCCAGCACTAGAGATGCCTAGACCCCCCTCCCAGCACTAAAGATGCCCAGACTCCCCTCCCAAGATGCCCAGACCCCCCTCCCAGCACTTAAGTTGCCCCCACCCCAGTCAAGTCTTCCCAATTCGTCCACTCCAGACCTCCCTGCACAGCCCTGGTGTTCCAGTCTCCCTGGCCACTGGCTCTGCCCAGCATCCCTCATCCTCCACCCAGCCTGGAGGGCCTTCTCCTGCAGCGATCCCACTGGAAGCCTGCTCCGCCCTCACCAACCTGAGGTTGAGATTCCTCTCTACCACCACAGGGCCCGCCCTGGACCAGACCCCTACCACTGGAACTAAACCTAGTCCTCCCAGTGCACACTCACTCTCCACCCCTTGTGCTTCCATAGCACTTGCAGCCTCTGCCTCAGTCCCCCTATATCCACATGGTCCACCCCCACCAACTTCAGGAGGGCAAAGTCCACTTCCCGTTCCTCTTCAAATCTCACCACCCCAAATCCCCATTGCCTTCTAGGGCAAGACTCGGTGTACACAGCAGGCACTCACTGAAGGCTTGTAACATTGACATAACTTCACAGCCAGCTCAAAATCCTGCTCCTAATCTAGCAAACGGAGAAGGTAATGGCACCCCACTCCAGTACTCTTGCCTGGAGAATCCCATGGACGGAGGAGCCTGGCAGGCTGCAGTCCACGGGGTCGTGGAGAGTTGGACACGACTGAGCAACTTCACTTTCACTTTTCACTTTCATGCATTGGAGAAGGAAATGGCAACCCACTCCAGTGTTCTTGCCTGGAGAATCCCAGGGACGGGGGAGCCTGGTGGGCTGCCGTCTATGGGGTCACACAGAGTCGGACACAACTGAAGCGACTTAGCAGCAGCAATCTAGCAAAATGGTAGTGTGTTTGGATCCACAAGCTGGTGAAAAAGTCTCAGAAGATCCCAACACATCTAAATCTTCGATGCTCTAAGCTCTTTGTGAAATCTTCTTTTTTTTTTTTTTAATTTCTTTCAGTTCTTGGAAAAAACCTGAACATTTCATCCCCATGCTATGCATAGATTCTGTTCTTCTGAATGTACGCAATGTTTTCCCCATCTTGCCCAGTCACCCAGGGCACAAAATAAAATCACTTTAGGAAATTAGAATCCAGAAGAAGACCCATCACTACAATTTCCTGGGAGGGGCCCCCCAACCTTCCACGAGCACAACTTGTAGACCAGCTGTCTGAACCAAGGTGCCCTGTGCTTCTAAACAGATGACCTGTCACCATAGCAACACCAATATCTGTCATTGCCTCAGAGAGAGAACACCCTTTAAGAGAAACCTACCTAGCAACACGTCAGGTTAACTTCAGTGTTTCTTACGCATCCGCTCAGGAATCCAGGCCCGAGTACCACGGGGTACACAGTGCTTCCGCAAATAGTCTAGAAAGGACTGCCACAGCCAAAGCGGCCTCTTCCCTGACCTGTCCCCACCTGTCCTTGGATGAGTCAGGTGCTGGGGCCTCCCCAGAGCCGCAGCCTATTGGCCCTGCACTAGGGCACTTACACAAGCCGATTGCTATAAACCAATAGCTGCTGCTCCAGTGCTTTGCATGCACTGAACCCTTAGGACAGCCTCTGCAGCAGGTGTCAGCCCCACTCAGTGATGAGGGGTGCCTCCAGCATGAGTCCCACCCGCTGCCTGCCACCGTGCAGACGAGGGCCACGCCTGGCTCTTGATACACCATCCACACCCATTTTCCTCCAAAACCCCACTTCATAGAGGAGGAAACCGTCTTGGGAAACTGAAGTCGCTGGCTCCTTCAGAAGCCGGGGAGGTAGCGAGTGGCCAGCTCTCCTCCCTGGGGCAGCCTCGGGGCGCACACCCCTCCCCAGAAGCTCAGTCACCACATGAGGAGCCCAACTGTCCCCTCTGAGCCCAGGAGCGGGTACCCGGGCACCTACCCTGCTCGGCTCAGGGACGAATTTCAACCTGGAACCCTTGCCCAAGATCTTCCTCATCTAGGCTGTCAGTCCTTCCAGATCTTACAGAGGGGGTGCTCCTCTGTGTACCTGAGAGGAAGGAGGGCCACGAAAGCACGGGTGAGGCTTTCACCCGCAGGAATCACCCCAGGATCTCATTAAGACTCAGGTGCTGATGGGTGGGGTCGGGGTGGGGCCCGGGAGCTGCATTTCCAACCAGCTGCCCGGTGAAGCCACTGATGCCCCAGCTTTAGAACCTGGCCCCTTTGTGTAGAAGCAAAGATACATTGTGGGAAGATGCAGTGTTCCCTGACCCCCACCCCCACCCTCCGCCCCCCACCACCTACCCCCACCCCTCCACTCCCCACCCTGACCCCCACCGCTTCGCAGGATTACTGCAGGCTGCCTGTTCAGACCACAAGTTGCTAAGGAAGCTTTAGAGAAGGGGAGGGTTCCTGACCGCCATCCCACCCCAAGGCCTTCCTGGGCTCTAAGCTCACTGTTGGGAGCAGGATGGTTTCTCCGTTTCTGATGCCCCCAGGACCTGGCCTAGGACCTTCTGGAAGGTGCAAGATGCCCAATAAACACTGACTGAATAAAGCAAAGGGGGAAGGAAGGAGGGCAGGGGGGAGGAAGGGACGGAGCAGGAGCTCTGTCCCTGGCCCAGTCTCCCGGCCCAGACCTCCCGCCCACTGCATTTGCCACCGGCCTCCCACCTGGAGCCACCACGGCAAGGTCAGCTCCTAGACCAGCAAGGATCCAGCTCTCCCCATCTCCTCCCCAGAGCTGCTGCCGATCCAACCATGACCCATGGCTACTGCCACCCACCCACACAAGCTGAGCCTGGCCCCCACCTCTCCCAGCCCCCACAGCCTGTAGATTTCTAGGCTGCAACCTCATGCTTCGGCTGCTGCACCCACTCTGTGCTGAGCGGGACAGAGGGGTAGACAGACGGGCCTGCAAGAGGCGGAGAGCACCACACTGCCAATGCCTCTGCGCCCTTCCTGAGGCTGCATGCAGCAACCTGAGCCCACCCGTGGGCCCTGACAGCCTGACCTCAGCCCTCCTTGCTGCCCCCAGGGGCCTTGCCAGCCCCCCTGCAAAGACAGCCCGGGATGGTGGGCCCCAGGCCAACCCACCCCAAAACACACCTTCCTCCCTGACAAGAGGGGACTTCACCAGCCAGGATTCAAGGTGAAAAGCCCTGGAAGAGCAGCACTGGAGGCGGAGGGGAGGGGGGTGCGTGGGGAGTGGGGGAGAGTGAAGGGGAGAGGGTGTAGGAGGAGAAAAGCCCCCTGCCCAGGAGCCCAGGAGCCCACACCCCCTGGAAGACCCACCCCTAGCCATCAGAGCAACCACGGAAGGAGTCATCTAAGGAGCTAAGAACCCGACGCTTTGCAACCTCAGCTAATGACTGTTAAATGGGCAAATATTTGTAAACAGCATCCCTACACAAGACTTCCCTTTGGTTTTGTTCAATAATTATTGTTTAGAGAAAGTCACAACCTCCACCCCCACCCCCAACACACACACAGCAAATGCTACTTTTGACTGGTGTTCCTAAGGAAATTCGAGCTTCCCTGCTAGCTCAGTTGGTAAAGAATCCGCCTGCAATGCAGGAGAGCTGGGTTCAATCCCTTGGTTGGGCAGATCCCCTGGAGAAGGGAATGGCTACCCACTCCAGTATTCTGGCCTGGAGAACTCTATGGACTATATGGTCTATGGGGTGGCAAAGAGTCAGACCTGACTAAGTGACTTTCACTTTTAAGGAAATTCAAGTCATGGAGAAAAGGGAGGTCACCAGGAAAAAGAAACAACTTTTTATTCCCCAAATTGACTTAAAACCACTCAAATCTCAGACACAGCGTCCTCAGAGTGGCTACCAAGACTGACTCCCCAGGGACACACAGGTGGAGCCACCATCCTTTGGGGACGGGGTGGGAGGGTGTGCTCTGTGGACCTGATCTAGCCTCCTTTGCTTTACTTTCTTGAAATAGAGGCTCAGCCGGGAGGTTCGTCCACATGTGAGTTAACTCACTCCAAGAGGGACGCGACAGCAGAGTGTGTGGATACAGACGGACCATGCGGGGACCACGGAAGAGCCATCGGCCGCCCCGGCCATCAGAGGTGGGGTGGTGCTTCTCCTGCTTCTGCACCTCGGGATGCTCTTTCCAGGAAAGTCCACAAAGCAAACGTCATCACTATTGCCTCCCTCCCACCCAACGCCCTAAATGATGGGTATCTGCTGTCCCCGTGGCTCTGGGAAGACCCCCGAGTCTGGGGTGGCCAAGGCAGAACTGACCTGAGGCCCAGGGGCCTCCAGGGCCTGGGAATCTCAGGTCAGGCCCAGAGGCCAAGGCCTACCACCAGCTGTCTGCATTCAGCACTGGCTTAGAGAGAAGCCAGGAGCCCATGTTGACAGGCACAAAAAGTCACCAGCAGCAGCTCGACAGTGTGGCCGGGCGGCCGGGCTTTCTCACCGCCAGACAATGCCTGCTGGACATCGTGCGCCTACTAAGAAGCACAGCATTTCATTAAATAAACCAAGTACAGATTTGGTGGCTCTAGCTTCTATAGAGATGCAAGGCTTTTCTCAGTGGAAGGAGTGCTGGCAGCTTAAACCCTAATCCATCATGCAGGCCACAAAGTAGCCATAAACCCTGAAAGCAATGAGAAGGGGTTTTTAGGGGAGTGACACCCAAGATCACTGAGTGTTATTCTTCTTCACTCTACTTTGTCTCCTCCTTTGTTTTTCTACCTTTCTTTTTTTTTTTTTACCCCACTTTTCATTTATGTTATGTTCATATATTTCTATTCCCTTGTAAGCCACCCAAAACCCTTTCTTGAACAGGGAAGGATTTGGTAAAAAAAAAAATATCTGAAATGAAATGGGATGACACGGGATGAGGTGAGATGAATGATGGGCCGTCAGACTGTCAGACTGTCCCTGGACCGAGCAGGGGAATCAGGGCCCGCCTGTGACCTACCTGCCCGAATCCTCCAGGGCGTGTTCCCGGCAGGGCCAGGAGAGAAAGGGCTCCTGCAGAAGCAGCCATGTTATGGACTTTCAGGGGTTTCCAGCTTCTGTGACTCCTGGCTCCAAGAAAAGAGTTTCTACTGTCGAAGGACCAGCAGTGCCAGAATTTCCTGGGTGGTCAAAAACACACTGACAAAACTGAAATCTGGGTTTCTGGCCCCACTGAGCCCTACTATCTGGGTGGATGGGATGGAGGACTGGTACACTGACCAGGTAAGTCCTGGCTCAGGGCACAAGCACCACTGCCCAGGAAACATCGAGCCCCCCGACCAGACTCCACAGGGCGTGTCCAGGGCCCTCCCATCCTCTGCCCGTGGCTCCCTGGCACCCACGTGCAAGCTCCCACAGCATCCGTGCTGGGGCCCTCCTTCCCTCTCTGACACCCACTCTCCCTTGAAGCCACAACCAGGCAGTGCCTCCCTGCTGCCCTGGACCTGAAGCCCCCTCCCTGATGGCCCCCACCCCGGCTCCAGTCGGGGCCTGGACGGCTCCTGGGCGGGTCTCCCCCAAGCCTGCCAGAGCCTCCCACTGCTCCACGTTGGCCTTCACTGAGCCTCAGCTGGGGCACCCAGCAAGGAAATATTGACACAGCAAACACAGGGATCGTTACGACTTCCCTCCAGGGACACACTCGCCTCGAACACACACCTCGTGACAAAGCACACCCTGCCAGACCCCTCACTCTGTGACAGTCTGAACACTGTGCGCCTTCCCACGTCTCCGAGCCTGGCCCCTCCACCAGCTCCCCCTCCTTTTACCCTGATCAAACAGACTTAAGTTTTAGCCTCAGCTTCAAATGCAACTTCCTCTAGGAGGAGGATTTTTCCTCCTCTATGATTTTGCTCTTACTCATTCAACAAACATTTCCTTCGTATGCACCTTGGCTCAGGCACTTCACTGGGCTGAGAACAGGCAAAGAGGTGATCTCTGTCTGGACCCTCGAGGGGCAAGTAAATGCCACGGTGATTCAAGGTGTCAGCCCCTCCCAGTGACTCAGCTAGAGCCCTTTTCTGGTCCTCTTGTTTCACTCCTACATCTTTGTAATGTATCAAGGGCACACACGCACACGCGCGTGCACGTGCCCTCCAAAAGTGAGTGAGGGCTGAGTCTTGCTCATCAGCTTGGAGACTTACAAATAAAAGTTCATCCGGAAAGTTTATTTGAAAGAAACCAGGCCCGGGTCACGGGAATATAAGTAAGGCTAAAAGTGAAATAAATAAGCAGGGTGACAATATACAGCCTTGACGTACTCCTTGTCCTATTTGGAACCAATCTGTTGTTCCATGTCCAGTTCTAACTGTTGCTTCCTGAGCATACAGGTTTCTCAAGAGGCAAGTCAAGTGGTCTGGTATTCCCATCTCTTTCAGAATTTTCCAGTTTATTGTGATCCACACAGTCAAAGGCTTTGGCATAGTCCAATAAAGCAGAAATAGATGTTTTGCTGGAACTCTCTTGCTTTTTCCATGATCCAGCGGATGTTGCCAATTTGATCTCTGGTTCCTCTGCCTTTTCTAAAACCAGCTTGAACATCAGGAAGTTCACGATTCACATATTGCTGAAGCCTGGCTTGGAGAATTTTGAGCATTACTTTACTAGCATGTGAGATGAGTGCAATTGTGCGGTAGTTTGAGCATTCTTTGGCATTGCCTTTCTTTGGGATTAGAATGAAAACTGACCTTTTCCAGTCCTGTGGCCACTGATGAGATTTCCAAATTTGCTGGCATATTGAGTGCACCACTTTCACAGCATCATCTTTCAGGATTTGAAATAGCTCAACTGGAATTCCATCACCTCTACTAGCTTTGTTCGTAGTGATGCTTTCTAAGGCCCACTCAACTTCACATTCCAGGATGTCTGGCTCTAGATGAGTGATCACACCATCGTGATTATCTGGGTCGTGAAGATCTTTTTTGTACAGTTCTTCCGTGTATTCTTGCCACCTCTTCTTAATATCTTCTGCTTCTGTTAGGTCCATACCATTGTTGTCCTTTATTGAGCTCATCTTTGCATGAAAAGTTCCCTTGGTATCTCTAATTTTCTTGAAGAGATCTCCAGTCTTAGAAGCACAAGCTGGAATCAAGATTGCCGGGAGAAATAGAAATAACCTCAGATATGCAAATGACACCACCCTATGGCAGAAAGTGAAGAAGAACTAAACAGCCTCTTGATGAAAATGAAAGAAGAGAGTGAAAAAGTTGGCTTAAGGCTAAACATTCAGAAAACTAAGATCATGGCATCCGGTCCCATCACTTCATGGCAAATAGATGGGGAAAACAGTGGAAACAGTGGCTGACTTTATTTTTCTGGACTCCAAAATCACTGCAGATGGTGATTGCAGCCATGAAATTAAAAGACGCTTGCTCCTTGGAAGGAAAGTTATGACCAATCTAGACAGCATATTAAAAAGTAGAGACATTACTTTGTCAACAAAGGTCCATCTAGTCAAGGCTATGGTTTTTCCAGTAGTCATGTATGGATGTGAGAGTTGGACTATAAAGAAAGCTGAGTGCCGAAGAATTGCTGCTTTTGAACTGTGATGTTGGAGAAGACTCTTGACAGTCCCTTGGACTGCAAGGAGATCCAACCAGTCCATCCTAAAGGAGATCAGTCCTGGGTGTTCATTGGAGGGACTGATGTTGAAGCTGAAAAACTCCAATCCTTTGGCCACCGGATGCAGAGAGCTGACTCATTGGAAAAGACCCTGATGCTGGGAAAGATTGAGGGCAGGAGGAGAAGGGGACAACAGAGGATGAGACAGTTGGATGGCATCACCGACACAATGGACATGGGTTTGGGTGGACTCTGGGAGTTGGTGATGGACAGGGAGGCCTGGCATGCTGAGATTCATGGTGTCACAAAGAGTTGGACACAACTGAGCGACTGAACTGAACTGAACTGAGAAGTGAAAACTAGCAACCTATTAAAACCACAATGAGATACCACTCTCCACCTATTGGAATGCACGGAATCCAAACAGAGCCACCGGGATTCTCATACATTGCTGGCGGGAACACGAGGGTACAGCCACTTCGGAAGACAGATTGGCACGCTCCTACCATCTATGATCCAGCCATCATGCTCCTTGGTATTGACCCAAAGGAACTGAAGGTTTGCGTCCACACAAAGTCCTACACGTGGATATCTAGAGTAGCTTTACTCATAACTACCAAATCCATCTTGAAGGACAACCTAGACATCCTTCAGCAGGTAAATGGATAACTCAACTGCGGGATATCCACACAATGGAATATTATTCTGCACTTAAAAAAAGAATGAGCTATCATATCAAGCCATGAAAATATATGGAAGGGCCCTAACTACATGGTCTAAGTGAAAGAAGCCAATCTGGAAAGGCTACTTATTGCACGATTCCAACCATGCGACATTCTGAAAAGGGAAAGCTATAAATACAGTGAAAGGATCAGTGGTTGCCAGAGGCTAAGAAGGAGAGAGGGGAGGGGCCGGACGAATGGGTAAAACACAGAGGACTTTGAAGACAGTAACAATAATCTGTATGACATTAAATGATGGACATCCCATTAGACCTTTGTTCAAACCCAGAGACGTACAACTCCAGGAATGACCCCTAATTAAACTATGAACTTTGGGTGATGATGCGTCAATGTAGGTTCATCAGTTGTAAGAAATGCCCCACTCTGGTGGGGGATGCTGATAATGGGGGAGGCTACACGTATGTGGGGGCAGAGGGAAATCTCTATCTTGCTCTTGATTTTGCTGTGAACCTGAAACTGCTCTTGGGCTTCCCTGATGGCTCAGATGGCTAAAAATCCATCTGCAAGTGAGAGACCTGGGTTCAATCCCTGGGTTGGGAAGATCCCCTGGAGAAGGGAATGGCTACCCACTCCGGTATTCTGGCCTGGAGAACTCCATGGACAGAGGAGCCTGGAAGGTTATAGTCCGTGGAGTCGTAAACAGTCGGACACAGCTGAGCAAACTTCACTCCACTTAAAGCTGTGCTTAAGAAATTATCTTAAGAGAGACTCCCCTAGTGGTCCAGTGGTTAAGACTCTGCGCTTTCACTGCCAGGGATGTGGGTTTGATCTCTGGTTGGGGAATGAAGATCCTATTGGCCATGCAATGAGGCCCCCCCCCCCAAATTTTTTTTATTTAAAAAACCCACCTTAATATGTTTTTTTTAAAAGAATATCCATAATAAGAGCAGCCACTCCTTGCTACTATTCTTACTAGTGACAAAATCAAGGTCACCGGCTATGATGGTCAGAGCTGAGAGCACCTGGTGCCCCTCCACACACACCCACCCCCCACCCCTTTGATCACCAACCCCCGCCGCACCAGCAGTTGAGACAGCAGGGCTGGAGCTGCCCCCACCCGCATCCTGGCCTGGCTGAGCTCCCCGTATGTAGCACGGAGCCCAGGGGCCCGCCAGGCCAGCCGCCTGAGACCATGGGACCGTCAGGAGACAGGAGCCCCTCTGGGCTTGGCAGGCACAGCTCAGGGAGCATTGGCTGGCAGCCTCTGAGGCCAGCCACGTCCTGAGCTGAATGAGGAACAAGACAGCACAGGCCTGGAGCCCAAGTGCCTGGGAGCAAACGCCCGCTTCTGCTTCATACCAGCTCTGTGACTTTGGGCATGTTACTTTGCCTCTCTGTGCCTCAGTTTCCCATCAGTGATATGGGGAGAATGATGACCATAGTCTCCATGTTACAAAATGTCTATGCCATCTATGTGAGGTGATACTACAAAGCCCTCTCAGAGCCACTGTCCAGCAGGGCACCCAACCCTTTCTGTCTCCTGGTTTATTCAGTGTTCACCCCCACCTCCAAGAAGTCTTATCATTCCTATGCTCAGACCTCTTTCCCAAAACCACCAGACCAAGGCTCCCTGCCTCTGAAGCTCTGCCTCTGGCATCAGGAAGTCCCCGGGGAGGGTGTGCCCCAAACTCCAGGGGGCAGCAGGGCCCACCTGCCTGGCACATCCGTCGCTCAGGTGGACCTGGCCTGGGCACGTCAAGTCCCAGCTGCGATGGGGGGAGGGGAAGCCGCACAGAAAATCCCCAGGTAATGTAAATGGAAACTCTAACCACCCACCCGGCACCTGGCGTTTTTGCATTTCCCAAGACTGCTGAAGAGATGGTGTGAAAGCTTCGAGCCTAGGAGAAAAAAGGCCACGTCCACAGGCATCGGGGGAAGTAGGCCTAGAGCCCAGGCCACTTTTCATCCCAGCCTGGAAACTCCGTGATGGAGCTTATTTAAAGTCCACCCCTCAAGGTGACCTGGAAAATGCCTGGTCTGAGCCAGACCCCTTCCCAGGGGCCTTGGAGCCACAGCCCATGTGCTGGTAGAGATACTCTCTGGTCCAGAGAGGACAATGCTTTATCTCCCACGGACTCCTGGAGAGTCAAGGGAAGCCCAAGGCCATTTTCCCAAGTTGCAGGCAAGTTCCCACCACACCCTCAGATCACATTGCTGGGAACACCAAGAATCTGGTTCCTAGTGATGCCAAATATGCGGGTTGCATACACCAAAGACACAGGCAGCGCAAGGAAAGCGTGCCCACGGCACTTACATAACCCACGCAAGGTCACATGGAACTGGAGGAACCAGGACTCAGCGCTAGGTCTGTGTGCAAGGCTCCTTCACTCTCCCAGGGCCAATCCGAGCAGGAACCATAGCCCCCACGGTTTAGGGAAACCAGCGCCAGCCTTGGTGATCTGGGGGAACCCCAGACACCAGAAGGTAGTGTCCCTGGCTGTGGACCGCAGTGAATTGCAGTGCAGCCCTGTGCAAATGACCAGAGCCCAATTCCCGGATCAGCAGGGCTGGGCCCAGCTGCATCAGACAGACAGACAGGCACGTGCTGAGTGATCAGGGTGTGGAGAAGCTCCAGAGACCTCTGCAGCTGTGTGGTAGGAGGGGGCACACCCCCAGCCAGCTGGCACCCGCCTGTCAGCGCCAATGCCCACCCATAGACAGGGAAGTACCGGCTAGCCCGCAGCCAGGGCCCAGCCCCAGACACAGCTGCCAGGAGAAGGTGGCCAAGAGGCCTTCCAGGCCCTGCAGAAGCATTGACGAACTGAGAAGCGGGTGGAGTGCACCCTCCAGAGACCCTAACCACGGCCCAGCTGGTCTGCACCACACACGTCCTGTGTGCATCCCTGCAGGGGAGCATGCCCAGGAGGGGCTCAGGGTAGCGCCCACACCCCCCCATTCTGGTAGGCTAGCTGCAGGGCTAGTCCAGCGGATCTGAGCCCCTTGCCTGCACCCCTACGTCCTGAGGACAGGTGCAGCAATACTTGTCTGACTCGTTTACTTACCTCTTCCTCAAACACATCCCCCCCCATCAGATGTTCAGATGCAGGAAGCCGCTCAGATCTGAGCTACAAAGCCTGCTGTCTACTGAAACTCTTCCTGAGAGGGGCATCTATGACTGACCACGACATCAACAGCTATTCCTCAGGAACCGAGAGTTACAGGGCGAAAAGGCAAATCAAGGCCAGATGCTGACTGAGGGCTCCATGGCGGGAAGTAAGCTCCAAACTCGCACAGAGCCAAGTGCGGACTCATGGGCCACCTGGCCACCTTCTCCGGTCCACCACCCCGAACTGTGCACCTCCTGGCCCCCACAAGAGTGCCATCCTCTGGCCTAGCACACTGTCCCTGCACACAGAGCCCCTGGTCACCTTGTGGATACAGAGGGCACAGCGCCCAAATGAGGTGACCCCAGCTGGGTGAGGAGCCCCGGGCTTTCGCTGTGACATTGCCACCAGCACCATCCGGCCAGCGCCGGGGAGCTGAACCCACAGCGGAACGGGCCAGGCGACGCAAAATCAAGAACAAAACCCAAAACGGGGTGGGTTATTTTTTATCACCCTGTAGACTTGTAGCAAAGATCCGGGCAGCTCCAGAAACATCCAGACACGAGGCAGATTTCTCTCGCCCTCTGCCCATCCCCTCATCCTCCCTTGCCCCCTCCCTCAGGAACCCCAGAAAGTGGATCAGGTCAGAGCAAAGCATTCCTCGTTCTGCCATCTCCACGGGGAAAACTAATTAGTCGCCAAATATTCAGAGTGGGTAATTGCTACCTGAATTAATAAGGGCAAACAGCCGGCAAGAAAACAGTGGTTTCCTATTCCGGAGTTCCAGGCTCTGCTAGGGGAAGGACCGGCTCAGGGGAGACTGGGAACCTGCTGGCCACCCCTGCTCCTGGACGGTTCACACACTCCTGGGGCCCAGTCACAATTTCTGTCCGCTTAAACACACACACAGACACTGCACGTGCATCACACACGTGCATGCTCATGACATGCCTGAACACACATACACATGTATGTGCCTGCGATGCACACAGACACACACACACATACACAGGCACACACAGGCACACATCTGTGTAGGCACGCATCACACACATCCAAAGGTTTGAGGAGGATGGATTGCACAGGACCCTGGGGCCCTGGGTTGTCTCAGCTCTGTCCAGGGCTGACACAGAGACCACACTGCGGGCTGCTGGCAGGATGAAGAAGGGGAGGAAGACAGAAGTTGAGATGACCCCATAGAGAACACAGGCTCCAGGGAAGCTGGAAGGGCAGTCCCTAGGCACAGACTCCAGGGTCACACCATGGCGGCCCTGGGGAGTCTGCTGAGCTCTGTCTCTGCCTTGCTGTGTGACCTCATATGGGTCACTTCCCCTCTCTGGGCGTGAGTTTCTGCCTGTGCAGAAACTGAGGGAGCAGCTCTGAGCCGCTGCCCTCCAGGAAGGCTTCAGTTGCCATCTGGGGTCCTCAGTTGTGCCTGCCCTTCAGTCCCTCCCTCTCCCCCTGATCAAGGACTGAGCGCAGGACTTCCCCTGAGCTCAGCAGGCAAGTCACTTCCTCTGGGGTGGCCACAGCTCTCAAGATCACGGGCAGCTGGGGCCAGAGCCACTCGGCCCCCCACACTGCTGTCAGAGCCACACGGGACCCTGGGCTGTGTCTGGAAGGGCTGCCCGGGCCGCCTGCCCGTTCACAAGAAGCCGCTGTGGAAGTTTAGCACTACCCGATGCAGACCGTCCTTCCTTTGCTTCTTCATTGAAAGGCACATTGCTAACAGCTCCTGGCGCTTGTACATGGAGAACTGTCTTTCTAACAGCCAAACCCTATCTCAGCTGAATGGCTGTATCACAAAAGACCTAGCTGAACCCGCGCTGAGGTTATCTCACTTCAGGTATTTCCAATCTTGGGCTTTTACAAACATTGCTTATATGTACTCTTGGCAAATAAATAAGAAGTCCTGTGTGTGTAGATACCTACATGTATCTTTCAAGATTCCTATGTGCTAGGAACCAAGTCTGGAAGGCCACGCGCCAAGTTCACTGTGTGGACTTCCAAGGGACAGGATTAGGGAAGAAAACTGTCTTGTAAGCAAAGGTCACTTTTTAAGTTTTAAGAAAGAAATCCCACGGATGGAGGAGCCTGGTGGGCTGCAGTCCATGGGGTTGCTAAGAGTCGGACACGACTGAGCAACTTCACTTTCACTTTTCACTTCCATGCATTGGAAAAGGAAATGGCAACCCACTCCAGTGTTCTTGCCTAGAAAACCCCAGGGACGGGGGAGCCTGGTGGGCTGCCGTCTATGGGGTCACACAGAGTCGGACACTACTGAAGCGACTTAGCAGCAGCAGCAGCAGCAAGAAAGAAATGGGTAAAGGGGGAAAATTAAATGCAGGCACTCTTGAGCCTCTGCAGTGGGCACAGAGCTGGCAGAAGAAAAGTCTCCGGGACACAGAGGGACGGGAGGAAGGCAGCTCATCCAGGAGAGAGAGGCCAGGAGCCACTGCCTTGCTCTGCGAGGCCAACTCTCCCCAGGGTGGAGAGGACCAGGTTCAAATCTCAGCTCGCAGCACTGACCAGGTGCAGGACTTCTGTCTCCTGGGTGCGGGAAATACAGGCATTCTCAGGGGCCAGGCTGCCCTAAGATCAAGTGAGATAAACCCAGACAGCAAGGGGTCGCCATCAGGGTCCTGTCCTGTGACCACGGCTTCCTTCCTCCCGTGAGCTTCAGAGAAACACCACACTGAAGGTTGCTCCCCAGCTCCCCAGCCTCCCACAGGGCCGACCCAGCAAGGAGGTGGGTGGCAGGTCGTACACCCCGACTCCTGCCTCCCAGAGAGGGAACTCCTGACAGCCATTAGCACAAAAGAGAAGCTGACTTGAGCACATCTAGAAACCCCAAGATGATTAATTATTGTGACAAACCACCCTCTACAATCACTAATACAGCAATAGACCTACTGGCTGATGTTTTTTGTTTTGGGGTTTTTTGTTTAATCTTTCTTGAATTTGTCACAGTACTGCTTCTGTTTTATGGATTTGGGGGTTTGGGGCCTTGAGGCACGTGAGATCCTAGCTTCCAAAGTCCCAACCCCAAAGGAAGTCCACCAGGGAAGTCCCTGACCAGTGTTTTTTAAGACACTTTTTTCAGGAAAACTCAGTGAGTCCAAGAACCTAGAAAGAGCAGCCCCAGAGTTGAGCAGGAAGGTTTTAGAAAACCTCAATGGTTCCCAGGTAGCAAAGATCCTCTGGAGAATGGAATGGCAACCCACTCCAGTATTCTTGCCTAAAAACCTCCATGGACAGAGGAGCCTGGCAAACTGTAGTCCATGGGGTCATGAAGAGTCGGACACGACTGAGCACAGACACACACACAAAGCGGTGCAGACAAAATTAAATGACTCACCCACCCCTTCACACTGATAGGCCGTCCCCGCCTCCCCAGACCGGGGGTCAGGGCTCCTGCAAATTCTCATTCCAAGGGAGATGCAGTCAGGAGGGAGCGCCCAGAGCAGCAGGCCTCACCTGTCTGTGCCCCCGTGGTCGCCAGATGCCCACCCTCCAGGGATCCACAGCACCCAACCAGGCCACCAGGAGGAAGGCTGGCTCACTCACGTCTGTGTGCCCTTGGGAATGAGCGATGTAAGCCAAAAGGCCCAGGTCCCTCACCTGGAAGAAAGCATCACCCTCCTCGGGAGGCCCTGAGGAGATAAAACCGGGAGCTGAGAGCTGGAGAGGGGCTAACCACGAATCTGCTCGGCTCTCAGACGGTGGGTGTACATCTCTGAAATCTCGTGCAGATGATGACAGCCTGGACTTGTGTGGCTCCGGGCCTCCCGGGCCTCCCCCACCCACCAGAACCCCCAGGGCTGGGAAGGAAGCTGTCCAGAGTCACTCCGCCACGAAGGAGCTGCAAGGACATTCCTGCACCCTTGACCGGCTCCCCTCCCCTCCTCCCTCACCTGCCCTCCACCCCCACCCCCGCCCCTCAAGTGTGCATCTCTCCCAGCCACCCAGGGAAACAGCCCCTGGCTGTCTCCCAGGAGGCACTTTGAACATCTCAAGTGCCCTCTCCAAAAAACATCAAAGACATGGCACTTCCCGTTGATTCTTAGACCCAGTGACCTGTGCGGGGCTGGCCACACAGTGCCTGTCAGACACGACCTGGGAGCCCGGCTTTGATCAGTGTGTCGCTAGCCTCCCCCCACCCCCCAGATGCCCTGTGCCCCAAATTTATTCCAGGGTCAGGTGGAGGGAGCTGGATTATGCCTATAATTTGCAACTGTATCCCCCTTAATAAAGAGCCACACCTCTAAAAGCCCCTCCCCCATTTTATTACAGGTTAATGGCTTGAATATCTTTAATTTTAGAAATGACTGCAAACCGTTGAGTATCAGGCTGGCTCCAGGTCTCTCTCCTAGTTCACAATCTCTCCATGCACAGGGACAGCAATATTTTTAGGCCTTATTCAAGTTAACCACCCTGGCTGCAAATGAAATATTAATTAAAGGTTATGCTTGCAGCCTTTGGAAAATGATTACTCAAGATAGCAATTATATTTCCCTGCCTTTCTGTGTAATAAAGCTGCACCTCTCTGTGCAGTGTGGATTAATAATTCTGAGCCCTGTTGTTACAGAGGCAGCATCAAAGAGGAAGACAGGGCATGCCCAAGAGGGGAAAACTCCACCACACTTTTAGACCCACAGAGAAAGTGGGTGACTTCAAAAGGGCAGGACTCTCTCTTTAGGGCTGGGGTCGTTTCTCAAGGTCATTAACAACTCTCGCTGACGAAAAGAGTGGCCCGGTTACAAAGCATACAGGGACGCACATCAGAACAGGATATAGCGACAGCTCTCCACCCGGCTTGCTCAGCCTGCCCGACAGCCTGGCGTGTACCTGGAGCCCGTCGGGCAACTTCCCATGATCCTTCCAAGGGACTCAAACACTCAGGACTCAAGAACCAACAGATGAGTAACTCCTCAGGCAATGTCCACGGGAGAAGAGAAAAGACAAGTCTATATGCTTTGGCCGTGAGTATATTGGATGAAATGGTTGGATGGCATCACCGACTCAATGGACATGAGTCTGAGCAAACCACGGGATACAGTGCAAGACATGGAAGCCTGGCATGCTGCTGTCCATGGGGTCGAAAGGAGTCGGCCGCGACTAAACAACTAAACAACAACAATGCAGGAAATGCAGGAGACTCAGGTTCGATCCCTGGGTCAGGAAATGGCAACCCACCTCAGTAGTCTTGCCTGGGAAACTCCATGGACAGAGGAGTCTGGTGGGCTACAGTCCATGGGGTGGCAAAGAGTCAGACATGACTGAGTAACTGAACACACACCCACAGAAATCAACTATATTCCAAAATAAAATAATTACATTTGAAGAAAAGAAAAACATCTATTTATGGCATGTAGCTTCCAGGAACCAGGCAAACTCTGAGAGAAATCCCCACCTTCATCTGAAAGATAAAGCACTGAAACTCAGAAAGACCTCTCAGCACAACAAACAGCAGAACTGGGGTGCAAACCTATGAACCCACAATTCCATGAGGGCAGCCTGGGTCCCCACAGTCGACTCTGCATGGTGTCCAGCACATAGTAGGTGCTCAAGAAATTGTACTTATTTATTTAATGAATAAATGATTGAACTCCTGAATCAACTGTCCACACTCAGCAGGCAAAGTCCAGCAATTTCGCAACAAAATAGACTTTAAAAAAAGACAGTTGTGACTTTAAATCAGTCTCAGGATCCAGGGAATTGAGAAGGTCAGGGTACAAATGTCCTGATATCCTGATAAGAAATCACCCCACCCCACCCCTCTAGCATGGCCCATGTCTTCCCCTAGAGGCATCGTCAAATATTTTTCATAAGATGGAATATCACAGTGCCGGAAATTAGTGGTGTGTGGTATGAAACAATTACGGTTTTCTTTGCCCTGTGACAATGGGAAAATCAGGAATTCTTCTTGAAACACCGTTGGAGAAACCTTCGGTGATGATGTCAGACCACGCTCTGATCCTGACGGGCAGTTCCCTGCACCCTATGCCCTTGAGTTTCCTCTGGGGCAAATGAGAACAACCTTAAGCCTCGTTTCAAGGACAAGGCTTGCAGATTGCAACACAGATATTGGTAGCTGTGACGCTAGCGTCTCCTGATCCAGAGGCCTGGAGCCAAGGGCCCAAACAGCCAAGGAGAATTTCCTGACCCCCGCAGAGCTGCCCTGGGGGCACTGAGATGAGGGTGAGGCTTTGGCCCTTGAGCAGGGAAGAGGAGAGGTTCCCCAGAGCTGTGCCCCAGGCAGACTCGGGGGGGGGGGGGGGCGGGGGTGGGCAGTGGGGAGAGACCCCAGGTCCCAGGATTCTTCTGGAAACTGCAGTGTCTTTGTGTACCGAAGAGTTGAGACGGCCCTTCTGGATCTGAAAGCCCCAGGCGGCAGGAGAGGCCCTGGAAGACTGGGGAAGCACTCAAGGGACTCACTGGCTCTCCAAGCAGAAGGAGGGTGCTGGGGTGCCTTAAAGCAGGCAGGCACAGAGCCCAGAAGCACAGGCACCTGCCAGTGGCCAGGCTGGTGAGACACGGCCTGCGGGAGGAACACACAATTCCTGAGTGCACTGGACGCGTGCATGCATGCTCAGTCACTCCAGTCATGTCTGATTCTGTGCAACCCTGCAGACTGCTATATTCCACCAGGCTCCTCAGGCCTTGGGATTCTCCAGGCCAGAATACTGGAGTGGGTTGCCATGCCCTTCTCCAGGGAAACTTCCCACTTCAGGGATTGAACCCACATCTCCTACATTGCAGGTGGATTCTTTATCCACTGAGCCACCTAGGAAGCCCCACGATACAATGTCCAGAAATGTAGATCCTGCCCTTGAGGACAGGCAGACAGATGAACAGACAAGGTAAATGCCTCCTGCATGCAGCCAGACACAGAAACCAGGACCCAGAGCCTCGCTGGCGAATGTGGATAAAGCCCAGGTGCCTAGACTGCTCCTCTGCAGACACTAAGGGCTGAGATGAAGCACCCTGAAGTCCTGAGATGCCTCCTAACACCACAGCCTAGGAACGCCCTTAGCAGAGGGGCCTCTTTGATGAGGACACCCTGGCAGGAAGCATGGGTAACACCAAGGCCAGGGCACTGGGAGAAGAAGGGGCAAAAGGGAGGGCCTATTACCTCCACAAAAACGACCCAGAGCCACCCACTGCTTCTGACACCAAATGGATCCATTGATACTCCCCCTCCTAGGACACAAGAGACCTCAGAAGGGTCAGAGCCATCAGCTTTCTCCCACCCTTAACCTCTAAAAGTCCTTCCCCACTCAGCTAAGCTTGACCAGAGAAGGCACCGTGGCAGGAGACCAGGGTCAGGAAACAGAAGAGGGGTGGCCGGTGGTCAGAGTACTCAGGGTCTTGGGCCCCCAGGGCAGAGCAACTCAGGGCCTCAGTTAACAGTTCAGTCATTCAGTCGTGTCCAACTCTTTGCGACCCCATGGACTGCAGCACGCCAGCCTTCCCTGTCCATCACCAACTCCTGGAGCTTGCTCAAACTCATGTCCATCGAGTCAGTGATGCCATCCAACCATCTCATCCTCTGTCGTCCCCTTCTCCTCCTGCCCTCAATCTTTCCCAGCATCAGGGTCTTTTCAAATGAGTCAGCTCTCTGCATCAGGTGGCCAAAGTATTGGAGTTTCAGCTTCAACATCAGTCCCTCCAATGAACACCCAGGACTGATCTCCTTTAGGATGGACTGGTTGGATCTCCTTGGAGTCCAAGGGACTCTCAAGAGTCTTCTCCAACACCACAGTTCAAAAGCATCAATTCTTTGGCGCTCAGCCTTCTTCACAGTCCAACTCTCACATCCATACATAACTACTGGAAAAACCATAGCTTTGACTAGGCAGACTTTTGTGGACAAAGTAATGTCTCTGCTTTTTAATATGCTGTCTAGGTTGCTCCTTTCTTCCAAGGAGCAGGCGTCTTTTAATTTCATGGCTGCAGTCACCATCTGCAGTGTTTTTGGAGCCTGGGACCTCACATGCAGCTTAACAAAGGCCTCACTCCCAGGGTCCCTGCGAAAGTCCCCAGGACTCTCACCAGCCTCCTGACCTGCCTCAGGGCTACCTCTGGGGGTGGGGGGAAGGCAAGGGTGCTCAGGACAGACCCAGGAGCAGCTGGAAGGGAGCACCACCTGACCCCAAGGGGGCTGGGCAAGGTGGGCTTTGGCCTGGAGCTGTGTAACACTCCACACCAGAGGGACTCAAGAGAGTAGCATCCAGGGAAGAGGAAGCGGGAATGTCCCAAGACCCCCATTTCTTCCTCCAGAAAACCGAGGCCTTTTTCCAGGACTGTTGAAGTCTCGGAAGCAGCTGTCCATACCCCTGAGGTGCAGGGATGACACACTGCCCCTACCAGATTCCACCGGTGACCACAGTGCCTGTCCCGAGGGGACTCAGGCAGGAAGCCAGAGAAACTAGGGCCACAGCCGCCCAGGGCTCAGAAGCCAGTGCCAATGATGGCATCTGCCGGAAAGAGCCAGTTCTGGCTTCTCCCTCTACCTGGAACCTCACTCATCACGGGGATGGGATACGCCAAGGCCACCGGTACGCAGGGGACACGCCGAGGTGTGGGCACCTTGCCACCCAGGTCCCAAGAGGCCAGAAGCAGCTCAGTTCCCAGATGAGAAGTGGGACGTGGTCCTGCCAGGAGGGGCACCCTGAGTGCAGCCCCGCTGGGCCATCGTCATGTGGAAGATCAGGCTGCTAGAGAGAGGGATCTCTGCTCAAGGCAGGCTCCAGGGAGGAGAGGGCTGAGCACACGCTCCTGTTCATTCCCTAACACTTACCTGGTATCTCACTATGTACGGTCATAAGACACACACGGTTATGTCTCCCAGAGCTCCTGGCGGAGGGGAGAGGGGCGATTGCACGCCCTGACGCACGGTGATGGCCAGTCCAGATCAGCGGCAGGGACACAGCGCCGGGGCGGGCACCCTGGGCACAGTGGGAGCGTGGCCTCGGGGTGCAGAGGAGGGAAGGAACGGGAGGGTGCGTGGTCCACGGGGACCCCTGGGCTCCGCTACACAGGTGCCTCCCTACAGCCTGGATTGAGGAAGCTGGGTCAGAGCTCCAGAGTCGTTTTTTTGCTGAATTCCCCTTTCAGACATCAGAGGCAAAAAGGAACACGCAGTGGACGCCACCTAAACCAGCTCTTCCTGCTCTGTGGGAGAAATGGGTCTTCTGGCCTCTGCTCACCCCCCACTACTCCCACCCCCGCAGGTTCCCCTTGGGGCAGAGCACGTGTCACCCCAGAGAGGCGAGCTGTGGGGGGGCGGGGCTCCAGGTAGTCCACGCCCACCGCCATGGCCTCGCCCACCGTCTACGCCTCCAGCCGCAGGGCTCCTCCCTGCCTGCCTTATGTAGGACAGCTTGCCACTCAGCCTGTAGGACCTGCAGCTCTCCCCTCTCTGTTCCTGCCTGCTGGCATCGCCCCACCTGTCAGAATCACCTATAAATCCTCTTCATTGCTTTTTCCGATGAATGCTTTCTTTACTCCTGAGCCCTGATATAACTTTCTCTCCTTTAACCTCCCCCCACCCCCATCTCCATCCCACCTTTGCAATTTGTGCAAACATCTAACCTAGTAGATCAGACTCCTGTGGTCTGCCCACCGTGGGCCCTGAGGGTCCTCGGGCACGATTTACAGTCTGGAATGAGAGGATGGTTTCCCTTACCCTCTGTAGTTCCTGTTTCATACCACACCTTCCCCTGCAGACTGAGGAACCAGGACTAAGAACACACACTCCCACTTACCCCCACCTCACCCCCACCCCCGCCTCTGGGATGAAGATCCCTTCCACCCTGATGTGAGTTTTCCACCATCTGTAGGGCCCATGGGGTGCTCTTCAGAACAGCCATGTTTCCCTCCCAGCTGCAATCTTAAAGGACAACTCAGCTCACCTGTCCTGCACCTTTGTGCACCTACTGTGTGCTGGGTGTTAGATGGGGCAGCAGTAAAGTCTGGAGACATGGCTGTGCAGGGCTGTGCAGGGTTCTGTAGGGCTGTGTGGGGCTGTACGGGGCTTTGTAAGGCTGTGTAGGGCTCTGCAGGTTTATATAGGGCTGTGTAGGGCTGTGTGGGGCTGTGCAGGGTTCTGTAGGTCTGTGCAGGGCTGTGGAGGGCTGTGTGGGGCTGTGCGGGGCTGTGCAGGGCTGTGTAGGGCTCTGCAGAGCTCTATAGGGCTGTGGAGGGCTGTGCGCGGCTGTGCGGGGCTCTGCGGGGTTCTGCGGGGCTGTACCGGGCTGTGTAGGGCTGTGTGTGGCTGTGTAGGGCTGTGCAGGGCTCTGCAGGGCTCTATAGGGCTGTGTGGGGCTGTGCGGGGCTGTGTAGGGCTCTGCAGGGCTGTGCGTGGCTGTGCAGGGTTCTGTAGGGCTGTGTAGGGCTGTGCAGGTCTCTATAGGGCTGTGTAAGGCTGAGCAGGGCTGTGTGGGGCTGTGTGGGGCTGTGTGGGGCTGTGTGGGGCTGTGCGGGGCTGTGCAGGGTTGTGCAGAGCTGCACAACCAGGGGGAACAGAGGTAACTTTGGGCTCAGGGAGACCCAGCTTCAAACACATGCTGTTGCGGTGATCTGGGAAAGTCACCCAACTTCCTGAAGTCTTGGTTTCCTCAGTTGTAAAATAGGGTGGATGGCATCACTGCTTCAATGTATGTGAGTTTAAGCAAATTCTGGGAGATGATGAAGGACAGGGAAGCCTGGCGTGCTGCAGTCATGGGGTCGCAAAGAGTCGGAGATGACTGAGCAAAAGAAAAAAAAAGGGACAATAATATCTTGCAGACTTGACATAAAGACTGAAGGAAAGTGTGACACGTAGTGGGTTCTCAGTAACCAGGAGCTGTCACTGAACACCCGGTTCGCTGGGGAATAGGAGCCCAAGTTCTGGACCCAAATAACCTATTCAAACCCTGGCTCCACCACAGATTTGCTGTGTAATCTTGGACAACTTTCCTCACCTTTCCGTGCCTTGAAACACCATCACCTTCTTGAGAAAGGAGAAGCACAGCTAAGTTTAGGGATCTGTGAAGTTTGGGTTTTCTGGGGCCTTTTTCATTTTGTTTTAGGATCCCTTTTTATGATTATTCAAACCACTTCAAAATGTCTGAACTTTCCACTTCTAAGTTGTCTGTGAGTCACCTGACACGGCGTTACTAGGTGAGAATTAAAAATCTGGGGTTTCGGAAGTCATCCTTCTCAGAATCAGGAGGAAAGGTTGCCCTGGAGAGGGTGCCCAGTGAGTGATCAGATTTCTGGCTGCTGGGTGTGGACCTCAGCCCCAAAGCCACGCCCATATGACTCTTGACACCTCTAGAGTCTTCTCCTCCCATACCTGAGGCTATGTCCCTTCTTCAACACAGCTCTACATTCAGAAGCAGGAGAGCCTGGACTCCAGCTACTGGGCAGAGCTGGAGAAGATGCTGGGCTCCAAGCAAGGGGCTGACAGCTCGCCTCTCCTCTCAGAGGCCGAGAGGAGGGGTGAGAGGGGACTGTCTCCCATGTGGATGGCCAGCTCTGCTTTGCCTGCCTGAAGCTGGGCTTCCAGTTGACCCCGCAGGACCTGGACAAGTCACAGAGGTCACCAGACCAGGTCCAAGAAGCAGGAATCAGCCAGCAGCCAGAAGATCTAGTGATGGGACAAAGATGGAGTGGAGGGCGGGGGGCAGCTTCTGGTAGATTCATTTGCCAGAACAACTGCAGGACATGAGTGGTGCAGGGACTCAAGGAGGAGAGGAGCTGAGGCAACTGGAGGCCAGTGGGAACAAACCTGAGCTCAGCATGGTGGGGGCGGGGGATGAGCATGCCCAGTCACATCCAGACAGAAGTGGGGCATGGCAGCGCAGGGCCCAGGCAAGGGCCAACCCCACTGGGCAGCAAGGGTGGTCTGGGGTCAGGACTCATCTCAGGAACCAGAGTAGATCATTTCAAACCAAGGCAAGGCACAGACCAGCTCAGGACAGCGTGTCCATGAAGCTTAACTCAACCCCAGGTTTGGGATGAATTTGCAACTAAACCCAAGATGACACACGTTTGCTTTACAGGGAGAAAAATGAGGTTTGGAAGCAAACCTTGAGCTTCGGGTGTGATTCTAGAGGACTGATTTGAGTTGAAAGGCCCCCTCCGCCCGCCTGCCTGCCTGGCCCGTGTCACCCACAGCACCGCAGCCACCGCGGCCATCCAGCCCAACCCAGGTGGCGGGCCTGGGTGACCCTCAGAGGCTGTTGGCTTTCCTCTGGGGTGAACCAGGGAGTCCAGGGCCCAGAGGACCGCAGTTGCTGAGAGAGCGCCGAGGGGAGGAAGTGAGCACTCCAACTTCTGCTTCTCCCTGCCCCCACAGTAGGGCTTCCTTGAGGAGTGGACCTTTCACCCCTGTGGGGGCTGGGAAACCTCACTTTCCTCTCTAAAACTCCGCATGTTATGAAGAGACGTTCAACATCACTAATCATTACAGAAATGCAAAGCAAAGCTACGATGAGGTACCTCTTGACGCCAGCCGGAATGACCGTCATTCAGTTCGGTCGTCATTAAGCCATAACAAATGCTGAAAAGGGTGCAGAGAAGAGGGGAGCCCTTCTACACTGTTGGTGAGAATGTAGACTGCTGCAGCTCCTGCGGAGAGCAGTATGGAGGGTCTTCAAAAACCTAGAGTTGTCTTGGGATCCAGCAGTCCCACTCCTGGGCATATAGCCAGACAAAACTATAATTCGAAAAGATACGTGTACCCCCATGTCCATAGCAGCACTATTCACAATAACCACGGCATGGAAACAACATTGATGTCCATCAGCTGATGAAAAGAGAAGACGTGGTGCATATAAACAGTGGAATATTACCCAGCAATAAAACAGAATGAGGTAATGCCATTTGCAGCGACACGGACGGGCCTAGAGATGATCATATTAAGTGAAGTAAATCAGAAAGACAAATATTATATGATACCACTTATAATACGAGCTGCTACATATTATAATATGAGCTACTATGTATTATCAGTTCAGTTCAGTTCAGTCGCTCAGTCGTGTCCAGCTCTTTGCGACCCCATGAACCGCAGCACGCCAGGCCTCCCTGTCCATCACCAGCTCCTGGAGTTCACCCAAACTCACGTCCATTGAGTCAGTGATGCCATCTAACCATCTCATCCTCTGTCGTCCCTTTCTCCTCCTGCCTTCAATCTTTCCCAACATCACGGTCTCTTCAGATGAGTCAACTCTTTGCATCAGGTGCCCAAAATATTGGAGTTTCTGCTTCAACATCAGTCCTTCCAGTGAACACCCAGGACTGATTTCCTTTAGGATGGACTGGTTATTATAGTAGCTTATAATAATGAGCTACTACAGCTTCCCTCGTAGCTCAGTCGGTAAAGAATCTGCCTGCAATGCAGGAGACCTGATTTCGATTCCTGGATTGGGAAGATCCTCTGGAGAAAGAAATGGCAACCCACTCCAGTTTTCTTGCCTGGAGATTCCCATGGACAGAGGAGCCTGGCAGGCTGCAGTCTATGGACATGCAAGAGTCAGACATGACTTAGGGGCTAAACTGCTACTTATATGTGGAATCTAAAATATGACACAAATGAACTTATCTATGAAACAGAAACAGACTCACAGACACAGAGAACAGACCAGTGATTGCCAAGGGGAAGGAGGAATGGGAGAGGGATGAATTGGGAGTTTGAGGTTAGCAGTTGCAAGCTCTTTATATAGGATGGATGAACCGCAAGACCCTGCTGTATAGCACACGGAACTCTGTTCAATTTCCCGTGATAAACCATAATGGAAAAGAATATTAAAAGAATGTATGTATATATATATATATATATATATATATATATATATTTATATATATAAAACTGAATGGCTTTGCAGTGCAACAGAAATGTAGACACCATTGTAAATCAACTATACTTCAATAACATAAGTTTTAAAAAACGCTCTCTACGATTGAAAGATGCCAGGTAGGATGTGACCAATGGGCACCTCAACAGCTCAGGACCCTGTTCCACGGTCCATCCCATCCCCTAGGTCCCCCACTCACTAACTCCCTCCAGGTGTCCTCCAACAGCCTCCCGCCTGGACTGCAATGACAGAGGGCACCAAAGCTGCCAGTGCTCCATGGCAGGGCCCTGGCTGCGAGTGCACAGGACAAGCATCAAAGCCCCAAGGTCAAGGTGATGCCCTAAGAGCACATCCTTCTCTGCCTTCTAGGAGTGATCCTCAGGGGGCCAGAATGGAGGCTCACTCACTACCAATCAAGCTTCTCTGGGAGATGATGCTGGAAGAAGCATCGGCCACAGCCTTGCAGGGTCACTGGGAAACACACCGTAATCCATCCCCTGGAACCCAAGAAAAATCTCGAATAAGGCTGCCAGGCCAGCTGGGGACACCAAAACTCTTAACTCAGAGAGACTCACCTGTAACATCAGTGCGCTGAGAGTGAAGGGAGGACATGGTTATCGGCAGTCAGAAGGCGGTGGGTGCTCAGAGCAGACACTGGTTAATGAAAGATCTGAATTTTTACGACGTCTAAACATTTACAAGCCAAGAAGTCACAGTAAGGATGAGTGAAAGAGTTAAAGTGGCGTAATGGCACCTTGATGGAAAAGGAAATGGCAACCCACTCCAGCATTCTTGCCTGGAAAATCCCATGGATGGAGGAGGTTGGTAGGCTACAGTCCATGGGATCACAAAGAGTCAGACACGACTGAGCAACTTCACTTAATGGCACCTTGAAGAAAGGGTGCCTTGCCTTGTGCTGTTTACAGATGACGGTGCAGGAACATTTTTCCCTTCCCTCCCACCTTCCAGTACTTCCCCACCCAGGGCCATCAGGGCAGGGGCCAGTGTCGGGGTGGGGGGAGGTTGCAATGCACAGATCCCCCACTGTACAGAGGCCCTGAGTCAGACAGATAACCAGTTGGCAGACAGACCCGGAGGGAAGACTGTCTCTAGAGACAGAGTCAGTGGGAGGGGGCGGGTGGGGAGCAGAATGGACCAGAAGTGGAAGCTGGAGAAGGGAGCTCTTGGCGATCCTGACTGATGGCCTCCCTCACCTGCATACCCGAGCAGCCGGCCCGCTCTGGGGACATGAAGGTAAGACTGACATGTCCTCAGAAAGGAGGGTTCCGGGGCTGTGGGAAGAGACAGGAAAGGAACCAGGAGACCTGGACTCTGTTCCCTGCTCTGCCTCTGACTGATTCAACCTTGGGAAGCCAAGTGGCCTCCCTTCCAGAATCTTCTCCACCTCGATGTCATGACACCTGATCCCTCCTCACCAGGTGGAAGTGTCAAAAAATATGCACAGGGCTCTAAAGGCCCCATAAAAACCCATCCTCGGGGGACAACTCATGACCCACACTCTACTGAAGGAGGAAAAGGCAGCAATTTCACAAAAGCCTCTCCAGAGATTCCTGGAATGACCTCTAGGAGGAACCCAGAGGCAGGACGGGAGAAATTCCAGACCTGAAAGGGCCTGCTGTCCATCCAGGCCCATCCCGTGGGGAGAGTTTATCCCGAGATGGAGAGGGAGGGACCAGGTGGAAAATGATGGAAGCAACACATAGAAACATCTAATCCAGGGATCCAGAGTCCCTTGGACAGCAAGGAGATCAAACCAGTCCATCCTAAAGGAAATCAACACTGAGTATTCATTGGAAGGACTGATGCTGAAGCTGAAACTCCAATACTTTGGCCACCTGATGCGAAGAACTGACACATAGGAGAAGACCCTGATGATGGGAAAGATTGAAGGTGGGAGGAGAAGGGGACGACAGAGGATGAGATGGCTGGATGGCATCACCAACTCAACGGACGTGAGTTTGAGTAAGCTCCGGGGGTTGGTGATGGACAGGAAGGCCTGGCGTGCTGCAGTCCGTGGCGTTGCAAAGAAACGACTGAGCAACTGAACTGACTGAATCCAGGCAGAGCCCACGCTGGATGCTCTGTGTCTGTGGTTCTACTGTATATGCTTAGAACCATTATGATGGGCCTTCAGGCTTTGTGTGTGCACGTCTGGTGACCGCCGTGCTGGGCTGCACCTGAGCTGGGGGGTCTCTGACCTGGAGTGTGGAGTTAGCCCATCTGGAGGGCAGCTCCAGGAGCCACCTCCCCTGGGCAGGGCAGAGCCCTGCACATGTTTCTGAAGCTTCTACTAACTTCATCTTCCTCACGAGAGATCACCCCAGCTGCCAGGCATTCAGAATTGTCACCCGATTTGTGATCCATTTTGGTTCGCTGATAAATGAAGCCACTGCCTTGGAAAATTGAGGGTCAGAGATGAGCCGAAAGTGGACCTACCCACCGAAAACAGTGATCCGTTTAGAGATGGCTTTTCCCTCTGGTAAACTTTCAAAAGATCCTGCTTAGTCCCAACTAGAACGCTGACTTCTTCCTTTCCAGTGACTCTGCCCAATGAAAACGGTATCTCCATCCAGGGAAACCACTGAAACAAACCACTGTAAGAGTAAATTTTCATTGCTCATAATATTATTTTATTGAGAAAAACAACCTGAGACTAAAACAAGAATCCAAGACTAAACTTGTTCTCGGGCCCATCCCCTAAGAAAATATTAAGGCTTCTCCTTTTCCAAACTATTCTCATTCATATGTAAAGTCAGTTTTCATGTATTAAAAATGTTAAATTGAGTAAATAAGTAGTATGTTTTTCTGGTAAATATGCTTCCTTTGGGAGGATAGGAGGGTAATAATATAAAAATGAACAGAAATCACCTACGCTGTGAATCCTGGAATCGTCGGCTGTCATCTGACAACCCAGGGCCTGAGGTCAGGGTCCCCGCCAGGGCCTGTGAGGGTCCTTGCTGTGTCTGCTTTGCTCTAGAGGGGAACACGACCACCAATCCCAGAAATGGGTCACCAGAGTCCCTTACCATCTGGGCAGCACTTTGCCTTTTACATCATCCTCCCCCTCAGTGAAGACTTCCGTTGGTAAGAACGGTGTGTCTCTAAGAACACGCCACCTGTCCATGCGAGAAGCCCCCTTGCCTATATCCCTTCCCTCCTCACTATATGGGCTTCAGAGGAGCCACCGGCCAGCAAGACCGCTCAGGAGGACCAGAGAGGATGTCCCTGGGTCCAACAGTTGGGACTCCGAGCTTCCAGTGCAGGGGGTGAGGGTTCAATCCCTGGTTGGGCAACTAGATCAATATGCCAGGCGGTATGGCCATTGATTAATTAACTAAAACGAAAAGTTTGAATTAAAAAAAGATAAAGACTAGTGAGAGACTAATTCTCACCCTTCCCCAGACAAGATGTTTCAAGACAGCCCTCCCTCCAAGAAACCTCACTGGAGCACTGGGGATCCCCTCCCGGTTCACCTTCTGTGGCTTCCTTCTGTGCCTGCTTCTGGAGGCTGAGTTTTCCCTGGAGCAGTGGTGTAGACTCATTTAGACAGCTGTGTAGACACTGATATAGACAGTGGTGTAGACACTGATTTAGACAGTGGTGTAGACACATTTAGACAGCTGTGTAGACACTGATTTAGACAGCTGTGTAGACACTGATTTAGACAGTGGTGTAGACACATTTAGACAGCGGTGTAGACACTGATTTAGACAGCTGTGTAGACACTGATTTAGACAGTGGTGTAGATAGCAATTGGGCAGCGAGGATCCCGCAGGACACTCACTCTGCCCTGCCCAGCTCTCAGGCTGGCCTGGAACTCCCAGGGGCCCCTAATCAGGGGCTGTAGCCCAGATGCCTGGCTCCCCATGACTTCCAAATGTCGCCCCCCAGCCCCATCTATGGTGACAAATGGTCTCCCTCCTCAGCCGAGTCTTCGGCCTGCCTCACCCCCAAGCCCTGCAGACTCCCACTGCAACCCCCAGACACCTCCAAGGGGAGGAAGAGGACGGCGGGCCCCCTGACCACATTGTGTACCCCATGGCCAATTCCAGAGCATCACAGATCGAATCAGAACCGTGATGGGCAAGCCCGGAGAGAAGTGGGAAGCCGTTCACACCACGACAGCCCAGGCTCTGCTACCACAGTGTCCACGGGTAAGTTTCTCATTAGGCGCATCAGTTCCTTCTGTCTTCCTTCCTTCCTTTTCAGAATAATGCTGGCACACACACACACACACACACACACACACACACACACTCTTGCACACAGGCAGGCACACACCTGCTACCTTCACTAAACTATAGTGACCATGTGTCCAGAAATTGCAATACTCAACAGAGAAAATGGAAATTAAATGCTCTGGTTGAACCAGAGGCAGGAGGGGGTGGGAGCCTTTACCCCAACATCAGCCCGTCAGTGTGAGCCACACGGTCTCGCCCAGCGGAAGCACCCACAGGCACTGCTGCCATGTCCCAAGCACGGTCCGGCCCTCGCTTCCTGTGTCAGGTCCTCCCCTTTGTCTCTTTCTCTTCACCTCCCAGAGACAGGGTGTCCTGGGCACCCAGTCATCCCACTAGGAAGACGACCTGATTATATTGAGGCTTGGCAGCCGCGGATAACTGCGGGTCACAGCAGGGCCTTTCTGGAAACTGGATCATAGAGGCTGTCCTTGGAGCAAGGTCGGGGATCTCCTGCTTCCGAGGTCAATTTGTGACTGGAAGGCTTGTATGTGTGAACGTGTGTGTGTGTGTCTGTGTGTGGAACGCGTGTGTGAAAATGTGGACTATGTGCGTATGTGTGAACATATGGATTCTGCGTGTGTGTATGAATGTGTGGACTCTGTGTGTGTGTGAACGTGTGGACCGTGTGTGTGTGAACGTGTGGACTGTGTATGTGTGAGCATGTGTGTGTGTGTGTGAATGTGTGGACTCTGTGTGTGTGTGAACATGTGGACTGTGTATGTGTGAACATGTGTGTGTGTGTGTGTGTGTGTGTGAATGTGCGGACTCTGTATGTGTGTGTGTGAATGTGTGGATTCTGTGTGTGAGTGTGTGTGTGAACATGTGGACTCTGTGTGTGTGTGTGTGTGTGTGTGTGTGTGTACATGTGGACTCTGTGTGTTTGTGTGAGTGTGTGAGCCCTGTATGTGGGTGAGCTTGTGGCCATTGTGCACGTGATGTACTAGAGGGACCCTGCAGATGGTGGGGTGAGGGGGTGGATCCCCAAGTGTCTGGTGGGTGCACTGTAGGACGGGGGTGAGAGAAAGTTCCAAAGTCTTAAGCCCTGTGCCCAGCACAATGGCAGGTTATCAATGACCAAAAGGACCGGCAGGCTCCTCCAGCCTGAGAACACAGCAAGAGCTGAAATCAACTGAGATCAAGGCTTCATAGAGAAGGAGGTCAGGGGGGAGTCCCCAGCAACCAGAGGCCAACCCAGGCCAAGCACCATGAGCAGATCCATGAGGGGCAAGCGGGCAAGTCCAATTCTGTGATCAAGGCCAATGATGCAGGACCATCGGTGACCCCCAGGGCCACAACCTGGGTGGGAATACCCTGGCTCTGGAGGCACAAAAGGTGGCCAGACTCATCACGCTGAGCTGTGTGACCCTGGTCCAGTCAATCCACCTCTCAGACTCACTGGGCACCTCGGATGCCAACAAGACCTCCCACAGACAAAGGTCAAGAGCAAGTCCGCCAAAGCACTCTGACACCCATCACACTATGTAATCCCTTGCCTTTGTTTCCAAAAGGTGCCTGCCTGATGATCTGACAGATAGCAGCACTGGCAGAGGCTGGAGAGTGAGGCAGCCCCACGTGGTCAGGGACATGAGGAAGTGGGGAGGAGTGAGAGACAGGTAAGGAGGCTGGAGGGGGCACCCCACCCCAGAGAGCCTGGGGCCTGGTCCGTGAAACAGGGCAGGAGACTGGAACTGGAGAAAAGTCACTGGAGCTGGAGACACCTGACCTGGGAGTCAACTGAGGAGTCCAGTTGCATTGGTAAGAGTCAGCATATGATGGAAATACAAAGTGCGTGCGTGCTCAGTCACGTCAGTCGTGTCTGACTCTTTGCGACACCATGGACTGCAGCCCACCAGGCTCCTCTGTCCCTGGGATTCTCCAGGCAAGAATACTGGAGTGGGTTGCCATACCCTCCTCCAGGGGATCTTCCCCACCCAAGGATCAAATCAGGGTCTCTTATGCCTCCTGCATTGGCAGGTGGGTTCTTTATCACTAGACCACCACCCATTCGGGAAGCCCAGAAATACAATATACAGTGAATATACAGAATATCAAGGATACACAATGTACAGTGGCTATATAGAACCATGGATATACAATATGCAGTGGAGGCTTGAACCCAGGTGAAAGCTGCTCTGTTGTGTCTGACTCTTTGCAACCCCATGGACTATACAATCCATGGAATTCTCCAGGCCTGAATACTGGCATGGGTAGCCGTTCCCTTCTCCAGGGGATCTTCCCAACCTAGGGATCGAACCCAGGTCTCCCACATCGCAGGCAGATTCTTTACCAGCTGAGCCACCAGGGAAGCCTGAACCCAGGTCGGGGGAGTGGAAATGATGGGCAGGCAGAGACCTCTCGGGCAGGCCGACATAACCAGGATGGGTCCCTGGCAGGGTGAGGGGCTTTGGTGAAGAGGCCCCAGAGTCCTCTCCCTGGTCTCTGGTTTGGGAGAAAGCCAGAGTCACCGTGCCTCCTCTAAGATGCAGAGGGAATGACCTCCTAGAAACCCCACTCCCCTGGGATTATTGAGCCTGCCTCTTCCTGGCGGCCTTCCCAGGAGCCCCTCTGTCTTCTGCCCTGGGGGGTAAGGTGGCGTCGAGGAGGCTCCACCTGCTTACAGGTGAGTGGTTCCCAGGGACACCTCCTGCTCCTTCCCCCTCTGGAGGAAGAACCGGAAGGACACAGTCCCTGCCCCCTCAGGCCAGGTTGGGGAGGCCGGGGTTCAGAGAGTCCAGAACGGAGCCAGAAGTGCTCAGAGGCATCTCCACGGGAGAAGCCAGGGCCTCAGGGCTACAGGTGGCAGGCAGGATCAGAGAGAGGTAGTACCCTGCCACCTCCCAGGTAGATGCTGTACCCACAGGAACCTCCCCAGGTGATAGGGGTGGGAAGAAGAACTCTGTTTTTCCAGGTGAGAAGCTGTCTTCCTCAGGCAGGTCTGCAGGGTCCCAGCTGAGCCAAACTTCAGGGTCAAAACCCCTCGGGCTGGGACCACCTTCTGCACCAGGCTCCAAACAGAGACCTGGGATCTGGGCTCTTTCAACAGCCAAACGAAGCATCGTTAGTAACAAGCAGGCTGGTTATTCTCCAGGGCTTCCACAGCCAATGGGAGCGGCTGCTCTGCGCTATTATTAACTTGCCAAAAAAGCCCCTTGCTTTCTCCAAAGTTCCCCCTCGCATGGGTTCTTCCTTCATGCCCCAGTTCTCCTCCAAATCCACCAAACACAGCCCTTCTCCTGGCTGAGGGCTCAAGGGTCCCCAAGGGATGAGAGGAGAACCATCTTCCAGCTTCCGAGGTGCAGGGCACCAACACCTCCCTAAGTCCAGCTTCACCTGAAATGACTCATAGAACAGTCCCAGCCACCAAGAGCCCTCACGACAGCGGTGAATTCTCATCAAAAGTCTTGGGCACTGAGCCCCCCAAAATGGAGGGCACCTCCTCTGAGCTGGACCCTGACACATCATGTGCTGGTGAGTCCACTTCCCTCAGACGAGGGGAACCAGGGCGGCTGAAGGTCTTTACCACAGTAACCAAGGAACTGGATACAGAGCATGACCCTCAGGAATTCCCATAGCCCCAGGTTGAGCCTGCTACAGCCATCAGGGACATGGAGGGGAGGGCGGCTGTGGGCTGGTTGTGACTTCATGGTGACAAGAAATTCCATGAAGAGGCTCTTCCGCTCTGGATGAACATTGCATTGAAAAAAAGGAACAAATGGGGCAAATTCTTTTTCCCCTTAACGTGGAAACTATGTCATGCCTCTCAGTTCACGTTAAATATTTTGCAATACAGAAACCATGAGCACCAGTTCATCTAAAATAGGATAGCCTCCTATATTCTGTTTTCTTAAAGATAAGTTCTGAAACTTCACTCTAAGAAAAAGAATGGGATGGATGTGAGCTACCCAGTCCGCCTGAAGAACAAAGAGTCTTCCTTCACTTTAAATTAATGGGTTAAAAATAGCAGTAAGATGGAAGGTAATTTTACCCTCCCCCAACTCAAGAGCCTTTCTTTTTTTATTGTTTTCTTAGCGCAAGTTCCCAGCAGGCAGATTTCTGGGTCAAATGGTTAAAACATTGTGAGAGGACTTACCTGGGGTGCAGGGATTAGGAATCCGCCTAGTAATGTAGGGGACTTGGGTTCGATCCCTGGTCTGGGAACATCCCACATCTGCAGGGCGACTAAGCCAGTATGACTACTGAGCCTGCTCTCTAGAGCCCTCGAGGGGCAGCTACTGAAACCCACACCTAAAACCTGTGCTCCACAACAAGGGAAGCCGCCGCAGTGAGAACCCGAGCACCACAAACAGAGAGCAGCCCGCGCTCACCCACAGCCAGGGAAAGCCCTCGAGCAGCCACGAAGACCCCGTGCAGACAAATACAGATATTTTGAAAATGCACGGACAGCTGTGTCGCTTCTGGAAAGAGTCAAGCCAGTTGTTCCAAAAGTATATGAGGGTCTGGGATCCAGGCAAACTCACCTCCACACACACACATGTTCTCAAATGTTTCCATAGCAAGCCACGTTTAAGTGGGCCCTCATGGGTCAGCTCTGTATCTCGATTTTTTTAAAGGTTATATATATATGAGAATAAACTATGATAAATCATTATTTGCAGGTCATTCTAAATCCCAATAGCAGATACAAGGACTCCATACCCAGAACTTTTGGATTTCCCTCTGACAGCCACAGGAAAGGTATTTGAGATGACCTCAGCAGATAACAGAAAGCTTTCTCCTTGAGTTAATAATACTAGGCAATGTTCACCTGAGGACTTCAGATCTGTTGGTGATTTGGGGGGGAAAAAATCACATTAGCTTCAGGAAAATGTTTATCAAACCTATAAACATGAAGTTTAAATATACTCGTTAAACAAATCAGAGATTGGAATATATGATCACATTCACGCCTGCCAAGTTGCTTGAGTCCTGTCTGACTCTTTGCAACTCCATGGACTGTAACGTTCCAGGCTCCTCTGTCCATGGGATTCTCTGGGCAGTTTACTGGAGTGGGTTGCCATTTCCTTCTTCAGGGGATCTTCCCAACCCAGGGATTGAACCCACGTCTCCTGCACTGGCAGGTGGATTCTTTACCACTGAGCCACCTGGGAAGCTCTGTCCTGGTTTCTTGCCCTCTGATCCATCCATCATGCATTCATTCAGCCACCACTCACTGTCAACTTCCTCTGTGCCAAGCCCTGAGGACTCGGTGTCCAGCTCTTGGGCAAATAGAGGACACCACTGTGAGCCAGACATGTGAGAGATAACATTCCAGCCTATCCCCTCAACACCTCTTTGAAGTCAGTGTTGTCATCTTTTTACATCAAGAAATGTCAAGAGGTTGAATAACTTACCTAAGGGCTCTCACTTCAGAGCAAGAATTCAAGCTAGACAGGTCCAATTCCAAAACCAGTGTCCTCTCCACCAAACTCTACTCACCTCCAGCTGCCTTCTCCCCCCACCTCTGAGGCCGTAGACCCCAAAACAATTTGGGGGACATTCTTGGCTCTCCTCCTTAAGCCAGATAACACTAGCGATTCAGGTGATGCCAACATTTCGGAATCCAAGGGCCCTTCCCTCCTTGAGTGTTTATGAGCTTGTTGTTCGGTCACTCAGTCATGTCCGATTCTTTGTGACCTCATGGACTGCAGCACAACAGGCTTTACTGTCCTTCACCATCTCCCGGAGTTTGCTCAAACTCAGGTGCATTGAGTCAGTGATGTCATCCAACCATCTCGTCCTCTGTCATCCCCTTCTCCTTCTGCCCTCAACCTTCCCCAGGATCAAGTTCTTTTCCAATGAGTCAGCTCTTTGCATTAGGTGGCCAAAGTATTGCAGCTTCAGCATAAGTACTTCCAATGAATATTCAGGGTTGATTTTCTTTAGGATTGACTGATCTGATGTCTTTGCTGTCCAAGGAACTCTGAAGAGTCTTCTCCAACACCATAATTTGAAAGCATCAATTTGTCAACACTAAGCCTCCCTTATGATGAGGTTGAAAGTGTTAGTCACTCAGTCGTGTCCAACTCTTTGCAATCCCATGGACTATAGCCCCCCAGCTTCCTCAGTCCTTGAGATTCTCCAAGCAAGAATACTGGAGTGGGTTGCCATTCCCTTCTCCAGGGGATCTGCCTGACCCAGGGATCGAACACAGGTCTCCTGCATTGCGGGCAGATTCTTTACCATCTGAGCCACCAGGTTGATGTCCCAATAATTCTGCCACATCTAGTCACAATTGTCATTGTTCCAGCAGGAGCCCTACACTAGAGGCTGCAAGGTCACGTGCATTTTGGAACTTCTGTTTACCTGTCCTTTGTCCTGGGGAGGGATCTGTCTCTTTGGAGAGGATCAAGATACAAATCCCCTGATGGCCTCTCAGGGGCAATCAGATTTTCTGTGAGAAAACCACACAGGGAATTCCCTCCTGATATGACAACAGTGGTATGCAGTCCAGAGAGAGAGAGACTGCAGATAAAGGAGGCTCCTGTCCCCTGAAGGCCCATCCCGAGGCCACAAAGACCTATGTGCTCTCACTGGGGTGAGGAGAATTCCAGGCAGACCTAGAATTGATCTTTATGGCCTGTGTCTGGGTCAGCTCCACTTAAACCAGATTTTACATCCTGTGATCAGTTTATTATTTCCCATGAAAGGAGGAGACCAGTCTTTTGCAAATGCTGAAAATGTGCCAAGCAGAGCATCCAGTAATTTGGCCTGATTGGGCAACAATCAGTTTCCATTTCTGACCCGTATTTCTTTTAAGCAGATTATGCAAAAATGGCCTCACTAGAGTGGAAAGGGCTTCCCAGGGTGGCATTAGTGGTAAAGAATCTGCCTGCAATGCAGGAGACGCAAGTTCGATCCCTGGGTGGGAAAGATCCCCTAGAGGAGGGCATGGCAACCCACTCCAGTATTCTTGCCTGGAGAATGGACCGAGGAGCCTGGCGGGCTACAGACCATGGGGTCATAGACAGTCAGACATGACTGAAGTGACTTGGCACACATTCAATGTGCTAAGAGAGGACAACTCAATAAAGCCCAGCTTGAGAGCCCTGAGCAGTGCCTCTGTGTTGATTACAGGCTGGCGTGCTCAGATCAACAGAAACCAGGCCACTTCTGTGGTGGCCCCGGGTTTAACATGAGCTCAGGCAGGGCTGTCTGCAGGGTTTCCCCAGGACGATCATGAGCGCTGAAAATGTGAAAGGAGCCGGGTCACTGGGCTTCAGAGGCACAGAGAGGCAGCAGAGAGGACCCAGACCACAGTCTCCCCATCCTCTTATGAGCTGTCTGGCCTTGGACAAATACCTCACCTGAGCCGCACTTCTCCAAGGCATCCCCCACGTCAAAGGGGGGTGGCAGGCCTGTCTCACAGCATGACGGAGGGCACCGGAGGATTCTCAGAGAGACAGCACACCATGTGCTGTGCCTCTAACACGCCGTATCCGTGTCGGTTATGAAGATGGCCGTGCTGAGCTCAAAGAGTACCTAAACCAGCATCCCCAACAGGAGAGGTCACCCCCACATCCAGACTCATCCCACCTCCCCCAGACCCACAGAGGCTCGCACAAAATAAAACAGCTGGTAGCTGCCATTGCTGGGCACCGGCTCTGTACGCACAAGACCTCATTTATCCATCACAGCTGTGCTCCTGGGCATCAGTGGGGCAAGGTCATGGAGAAGGAGGCCAAGAATCTGGCATAAGTGCCAGGAGCTAGGTTTGAAGACCGACTCTAAGAAGTGAAGAGATACAGTGAAAGTATACATAAAACAAATTCACAGATACAGAAAACAAACCCGTGGGTACCAGTGAGGAGACGGAAAGCAGAGGGCAAATTATGAATATGGGGATAAAAGAAGTGAAGAGAAAGAATAAGTGTCCCACTCAAGACAGGAGAACCTGGTGCTACTCAGGGACCCCTGCTTCCTTCCCTGTCCCCCCCACCCCCACTGAAGGGAGCCAGGTGGGCCCACAAAATCCTCACCCTGGGGAGGCTGGACAGGGCTCTGGTGGTCACTAAGAGCCCCCACATCACTGCTCAGTAGACAGCGGGCTGCAGGCAACTGCTCCATGCTCCCTGAAGCACCTCCTCCCTGGGCAACTCTTGGGACCCAGAAAGGGACCAAGCAGGTCCCCCGGGCACCCACAGGGAGAAAGGCTCTGTTGCATCTTTTCCATCCCCTAGTGTGTCGACTCAGGCTTTAAACTTTCACAGTGCGTGTCTGTGGCATTTCCTTGGAAAGAAAGTGCCCGTATTCAGCTTGGAAGGTGCTAGACACCCCCTTCCTTCCTCCCATGAGAGACCTGGAGCTTCCGGCTCAGGGCCCAGCAAACTGGGAAAGACCAGTCTGGGAAATGGTCAGAAAAACACTGGGAAACATTTCATGGAGGCTGCTTCCAGCGGAGACGACACTGTGACTCCTTGCAGAGTCCAGGAGGAATGTTTGGCCTGCCAACATAAAAGGGTAATAAAGTTTGTCGTCAAATATTGAGAAACTTCAGCCCACATGGGGATCGTGGCCTTGAACGCTGAAGGCCCCTGTGAGGCCTGAGTCACAGAAGCAGTATTTCATTCCAACATGATGCTTTTATAGGTCATCACGTGGCAGAGCATGGAAACTGTGAAGACCGGGGTGAGCTGCTCTGACTCCCTACGTTGGTGAAAAGGAAATGAAACCTACCGAGGCTGAAATTCATCCAAGGTCCGGGGTCCTAGATGCAGAGTGGGGAGCAGCTGGAGCTTCAGTCAGCACCTGTTGTGGCTGAACTCCAACCCCCTCATATGTTCATGTCAAACCCCTGACCCCCAGGGTTTCAGAATGTGACTGTACTTGGGGAGAAGGTCTTTAATGAGGTGAGTAAGTTAAAATGAGTTCACATAGGTGGTCCTAACCCAACGTGACTGGAGTCCTTATAAGAAGTTAGGACACGGACATGCAGAGGGGAGGCCACATGAACCCCAGCAAGGACAGGCCATCAACAAGCCAAGGAGAGAGGCCTCAGGAGAAACCAACGCTGCAGACAACTTGATCTCGGATTCCCAGCCTCCAGAACTTGGAGAAATAAGCTTCTGTTGTTTACACAACTCGACTGTGGCCCTCGGTTCCAGCAAATGCAGCTCACTCAAATATACCCCTCTGCTAAACACAGCAGCCATTTAGGGAAGGGGAATTTTAAAGGACAACATTTTTCACAATCACTGACGTTGGTGACATCTTGGGCACAGCACTTTTAGTTAGCAACGCCTACTTGGGAGAATCTCTGGGATGTTGTTTGTGTTGTGCAGACAGTGACATAAAGTCATAGAAATGGCTTTTCCAGCACCTCTGTCATCAGTTCCCTAAGAAACCACTCAAAACAGCCCAGACAGCAGTGACATCCCCGGAACGACTGGTCAAAGGGAGTGATGCTCATGTCTGCGGACAAAGCCACGTTCATCTGTTTGAACAAAGTAGCAATGAGTCTCACGAACGTTTTTTCACACTTAAGTTATGGAAATGGACCAAAAAGGCAAATGTAGGGATATTTCTAAGGGAAACGTGGATGGAGAAAGGTTGAGAGGGAGTTAAAAGAAAAAAGGCCGGAAGATGGAGCCCACTCACCCATTCATCCCACTGACCGGCAGTGACCAGCATTCTGGGAGTGAAGAGATGGAGACGAAGATGGACACTGCCACGCCCTGTTGGTGTCAGACCGCAGGGCATGGTGGCTGCACGTGTGAACGTGGAACCCGGCTGCCTCCATGCTTGCGGGCTGTGTGAGCTTGGGGAGATTCCTTGACCGGTCTGTACCTCCGATTCCCCGTTAGGTTTTAAGGAGAAGACACAATAATGCCTCTCTCACAGGGAGGCTGTGAGGATCCAGTGAGTTAAAACAGGCAAAGTTGTCAGCACAGGAACAGGCACACAGAAGCCCTGCTCCCCTCGGGCCTTGCAGTGAAATCTGACTCTCAGAAAAACATTCAGAAGGCAATGCGGTGAGTGTCCTAATGAAGGGCTTTGAAGCCCAGAGGAGAGTGCGCCTCTGACTCGGCTGTGGTGGACAGTGCAAAGATGGGTCATAAGAGATGCCTCGGAAGGGCCCCCCCCAGGAAGGCGTCCCCCAGGGCCTTTAATTCCCAGGGCAGCAGCCCCCCTGGGATGCTACCCCTGCCCTCACCCAACCAGCCTAGGATGCCAGCCTGCCACTGCAGAGACACGGCCCAGCCCTGGAACCAGGGGCTCCCCGACACAACACAGGACAGAATTCGGCTAAATGATAACCCTTGCGCGAGGCCCTTGGCTCAGCACTGGGGAGATAACAGGTGGTTATGACAATCCCAACCCTTGAGGCACCAGCGGTCCAGGAGGCGAGATAAGGCGGGTTCAGAAATAGCTCACTGGAGGCAGACGGTTGTAAGTGCCCCAGGAGAGGAGCAGATAATGCCTGAGGGAGTCTCGGAGGGAGATGACATCCAGCTGGGAGAGAGATCAGGGCAGAAACAGGTAAAGCAGGGTCCTGGGGGGGCCGGGCCTACTATGCGGGTGCCCATGTTACTTCCAGGCTCTGGAATAAGTGGTTTCGCTCCTTCATCTGCCTTGGGCTTCCTTCTGATTTAATTGACAGCCGCTGCCACAATGGGAAGGGTTTTACTACCCTTTGTTCCTTGGATAATCAGCAGCAAAATGAATCTAATACGGTAACAAAAGCCAACTCCTGGGTTTCCGTGGGCATCTCCTGGGATCGTAGGGACACAGTTCAAGCAGGACGCCAGGAATGCTGAGCACTTACATCTCATGAGGCTAGAGCACCTGCGAGGACCACAGTGCCCGCTTTGACAATTACAAGTAATACTCCTTTGACAATTACAGGCCAGTCCCAGCTGCGGGAACAGAACCCCACAGATGAGGCAGCTTCAACAACAAACACTTATTTCTCCCAGTTCTGGGGGCTGGAAGAGATCAGGGCACTGGCCTTGTTGGGTTCTCGGGAGAGCTCTCTTCCTGACTTACAAACGGCCACCTCCTCGATACATCCTCACGTGGTGGAGGGAGAATTCATCGCTCTCCTGTTTCTGAACAAGGGCCCATCCATGGGGGCATCACCTCACCATCTGATCACCTCCCAAAGGCCCCCCACTCCAAATACCATCACCCTGGGGGTGAGAACTTCAATACATGAATTTAGGGGGAACGCAGACACATAGCCCATAGCACACCTTTGTAAATTCCCGCCTGTTGGTAATGAAAAATCCAAGAGGTAAACTTCACTTCTCAGATCTTCCAAATAGTCCATGAATTAGGACCACAAGGATGTCAGTAATATTTTAAAGGGAGGAAGTACATGATCTCAAGTCCCACACATAATGAACTGCTCATTTATGTAAGAAGTCAATTTTGAGTAATGAAATGGGCACTCAAGTCAGTGGCCTTTTTAAAAGTATTTTCTGCCTCTATTCACTCGATTTCTCCTTACACTCCCCTTGGCAGTCACAGGTAAGAGAACTGAGGCATGTAACGATTACCATCAACCTAAGGTCACAAGGTCCCTTGTCAAAAGGCAGTCATGCCCCTGAAACAGTGTTGTGGCAAAGACAGTGGTCATTCTAGAATAGTTCTGGTCAACCCTGGGGAAGTGGTACAGAGAGGAGAACACTGACAATGTGACAAGCCTGGGGCTGTCATTTCTGTGCTGTACACACCAGCGGCTAGGAGACAATGACCACCTTCAGGGTTGAATTCTTGGGCCACACACTCAAAACAGTCCCGAGGGCCAGGAATGAGGGGATGCTGGGAAAGCCCACATCACAGACAGCTCACCTTCCACCCTTCATCATCCGAGCCCTCAAGATGCTATGAGATGAACGCTGGGGCTTAGCACATGGAGCCTGCCTCTGGGGGCCTGCATAGTGTCCGAGGGGCCTCAGGGCTCCTCAGTGAGTCAGTCCCCAAACAAGTCCCACTTTATACGGCCAGGCAAGGCCTGCTTTATATTCTGCATACTGGAGTCTCCCCTCACCGCCAGACACTGAACTTCTAAACTTCAAAATCCCACTGATGGGACTTCCCTGGTGGTCCAGTGGTTAAGCCTTCGCCTTCCAATGCAGGGGGTGCAGGTTCAATCCCTGCTCAGGAAGCTAAGATCCCACAGGCCTCGTGGCCAAAAGCACCAAAACATAAAGCAGAAGCAATATTATAACAAATTCAATTGAAGGCTTTAAACATGATCTACATCAGAAAAAGAAGAATCTTAAAAAAAAAAAAAAATCCACTGGCTGCTTTCACCCCTAAACACATATGGCATAAACCTTTAAGGCCAGCTTCCAGGTCCCCACTTCCTCCATCTCAGGAGCAGGTTGTCCTGGGTTTATTGTTTGGAAGCAGAAGCCTGCGGCTCGGCTTCTTTATATTTTAGAGCTGACAGCTAGGAAAATACATTTTGCAAGGTGCAATGGAGGTAGACCGTCCTTTTCGTTGGTCACTCTGCAGACAATACGGCCTGCCAGCGCACCAGGGAGGAAATGATTACTGGAGCGGCACAAACAGATTTTTTTTTTTTTGGTCAAAGTTGAGGTGTGATTTTTCTCAGGTTCCGTGAGAACATGCACACATATTTTTACCAGCCTGCTCTGTTTCCCAGCAACTGAGTCGCTGTGGGACCTGGGAGGCCAACTGGGATGTTCGGGAGTCAGGAAGATGCAGTCTCTGAAAGCTTCGAGTATCCCTGACATGCTGGGAGGCAGAACCACCGAGGATCCGGGGAGGGACTCCACAAAGCTCACATCTCAGGTCTGAGGGCAGCCTTGCTAAGAAGCAACCAGCTTTTCTAACAAAATCCACGAAAAGTTCAGGGCTTCTCAGGGGGCTCCATGGTAAAGAATCCGCCTGCCAGTGCAGGAGATACAAAAGACACAGTTTCGATCCCTGGGTCAGGAAGACCCCCTGGAGGATGAAATGACAATCCACTCCAGTATGCTTGCCTGGGGAATCCTATGGACAGAGGAGCCTGGTGGGCTACAGTCCACAGGGTTGCAAAGAGTCGGACACGACTGAAGCAACTTAGCATGCAGCACGCACGCCTATAGGGAAGTGAGCGGAAGACAGGGGGACAAAAGCTACATAATTTGTGAAGGTCACAGCCTCAAAACACAGGTCCATTAAAGACTGAGATTTAATCAGAAGACAGTACAACACTTTCCCCTTCCCAGTGCCTTACCATGGCACCAACAGGGCTCATAGAATAACTGGATTTCGGCTGGAAGAGCTACAAGACACAGCCCTTCCCTGAGAAGGAGAGCTGAGGGAAGCCTGAAGTCAAGAAGGGAGAGAAACAAGGACAGTCGGGGAGCTGAAGACTCTGGCACCAACAGCTACAGCAAATACAAAACACAGTCCAGCTTCTAGGCAGATTTATATAAATCCTCACACGAAAGCGTATTTACATCAATTCCTTTTACCCAACACAACATGTCTGGCTTTCAGCAAGAAAGTATAAGGCATGCCAAAAGGCAAACAAAGCCACAGTCTGAAGAGACAGGCAATCATCAGAACCAGACTCAGATATAACACAGATGTTGGAATTATCAGACAGGGAATTTTAAATAACCATGATTAATATGCTAAGGATTCTATTGGAAAAAAATAGACAAAACGTAAGAACATATGGGTAATGTAAGCAGAATGATGGAAATTCAAAGAAAGAATCAAAGTAAATGCTAGACATTTAAAACACTATCAGGTCAAAAACACTGAAGTGAACAATGCCTCTGATGGACTCATTAGTATCCTGGGCATAGCCAAGAAAAGAGTCATGAGCTTTAAGATAGGTCAAAATAAAGTTTTCAAACTGACAGGCAAGGAAAATAAAGAATGAAAAGATAGAACAGATAGCCAAGAACTGTGGAACAAGTTCAAAAGGTATAACTTATGCATAACTGGAATACCAGAAGGAGAAGAGAATAGAGGAAAAGAAATGTTTGAAGAAAGCATGGCCAAGAACTTTCCAAAATTAATGACAGATACCAAATCACAGATCCAGGAAGTTCGAGGAACACCAACCAGGATTAGCACCAAAAAATCTACACGTAGGCACATCACGTTCAAACTAAGAAAACAAAGGATGAAGAGAAACTCTTGAATTGCAACCAGAAGAAAAAGCAGCTTTTCTACAGAGGAACAAAGATAAGAATTACAGCACCCTTCTCACCAGAAGCCATGCAAGCAAGAAGAGAATGGAGCAAAATATTTAAAGGAAAACAAAATACCAACTTGGAATTCTATATATCCAGAGATGAGTGCTCAGTCATGTCCGACTCTTTGCAAACCCTTGGACTGTTGCCCACCAGGCTCTTCTCTTCATCCTCCAGGTAAGAAAACAGGAGTGGTTGCCTTTTCTCCTCTAGGGGATCTTCCTGACCCAGGGCTCAAACCCAAGCCTTCTGCATTGGCAAGTGGATTCTTTACCACTGAGCCACCTGGGAAGCCCCCATATCCAGAGATATTACCCTTCAAAAGGGAAGGAGAAAACTCTTCAAGTTTTATATACTAATTATGCACAGCTTTCTGTATGTCAAAAATAAAAGTGAGAACACAGGGAAACTTTTGGAGGTGACGAATATATCATTACTTGATTGTGGTGATGTTTTCACAGCTGTATCCATATGTCCAAACTCACCATATTGTGTACTTAAAATGTGCAATATTTTGTATGTCAGTTATATCTCAGTAAAGCTGTTGTAAATAAATAAATAAGAAGGATAAATAAAAAATTTCTCAACCAGACAAGAACAGAATTCATCACCAGCAGACCGCTCCTGCAAAAGAAGTTCAAAGAAATCCTTCAGAGAGAAAGAAAATGATGTAGGTTAGGAATTCATATCTACATAAAAAAGAGTGTTGGGGAAGGAATAAACAAAGGTATAAAATCTTGTGTTTTCCTCATTCTTAACAGATATAAAATATAACTGATTAAAGCAGAAATAGTAACAATGTATTGAGTGACTACAGCAGGTAAGTAAGGGAAATGAATGCCAGCAATATTATAAGTGATAAGTGGGAGGGACTAACTTGTCACTTGAAAGTTACCTGACTGACATGTGAAGCGATACAGTGTTACTGGAAGGCAGGCACAGAACAGTTTAACATGTATATTTTAAAATGTAAGGCAACTTCTACTAAAATATATTAAAGCGTAACTGATACTCTAAGGAGATAACATGAAATCATATAAAAAGCTCAACTAAAACTAGAGAAAATAGAGACTTCCCTAGTGGTCCAGTGGCTAAAACTCCACACTCCCAGTGTAGGAGGCCTGGGTTCCATCTCTGATCAAGGAACTAGATCCCATGTGCCACAGCTAAGAGTTTGCATTCTGCACCTAAAGATCCCCTGTACCACAACAAAGAACAAGCACAGCCAAAATAATCAATTACATTTTTTAAAAGTTTGAATAAAATGTAGATTTCTCAAGTCACCATGGATTTAAAAAAAGAGAAGAAAAAAAAAAAACCAGAAAACATGGGGGGAAAAGAAGCAAAGAAGAAATGTAACAATAGTAAGCAGTTAGAAATATGGTCAACATTAATCCAAGTATATCTGTAATCACTTAAAACATGAATGGTCTAAATATTCCAATTAAAAGAGCTTATCAGAGTGGATAAAAAACAAGACCCAACTATGCTGAATACAAGAAACCCACTTTAAATGTACAGACATGGATAGATTAAAAGTAAAGAGATAGAGAAGGATATAGCATGCTGCTGCTGCTGCTAAGTCGCTTCAGTCGTGTCCGACTCTGTGCAGCCCACTAGGCTCCTCTGTCCCTGGGATTCCCCAGGCAAGAATACTGGAGTAGGTCGCCATATCCTTCTCCAATGCGTGCATGCATGCTAAGTCACTTCAGTTGTGTCTGACTCTGTGTGACTCTATGGACAGCAGCCTACCAGGCTCCTCTGTCCACGGGATTCTCCAGGCAAGAATACTGGAGTGGGTTGCCATTTTTTCTCCAATATCATGCTAACATTAGTCAAGCGGCCGTGAAAAGATAGCCCACGTCCAAGGTAAGAGAAACCCAAGTAAGACGGTAGGTGTTGCTAGAAGCATTAGAGGGCAGTTCAGTTCAGTTCAGTTCAGTCACTCAGTCGTGTCCAACTCTTTGCAACACCATGAATCGCAGTACGCCAGGCCTCCCTGACCATCACCAACTCCCGGAGTTCACTCAGACTCACATCCATCGAGTCAGTGATGCCATCCAGCCATCTCATCCTCTGTTGTCCCCTTCTCCTCCTGCCCCCAATCCCTCCCAAAATCAGTCTTTTCCAATGAGTCAACTCTCCGCATGAGGTGGCCAAAGTACTGGAGTTTCAGCTTTAGCATCATTCCTTCCAAAGAAATCCCAGGGCTGATCTCCTTTAGAATGGACTGGATGGATCTCCTTGCAGTCCAGGGGACTCTCAAGAGTCTTCTCCAACACCACAGTTCAAAAGCATCAATTCTTTGGTGCTCAGCCTTCTTCACAGTCCAACTCTCACATCCATACATGACCACAGGAAAAACCATAGCCTTGACTAGACGGACCTTAGTCGGCAAAGTAATGTCTCTGCTTTTGAATATGCTATCTAGGTTGGTCATAACTTTCCTTCCAAGGAGTAAGCATCTTTTAATTTCATGGCTGCAGTCACCATCTGCAGTGATTTTGGAGCCCAAAAAAATAAAGTCTGACACTGTTTCCACTGTTTCCCCATCTATTTCCCATGAAGTGATGGAACCAGAGGCCATGATCTTTGTTTTCTGAATGTTGAGCTTTAAGCCAACTTTTTCACTCTCCTCTTTCACTTTCATCAAGAGGTTTTTTAGTTCCTCTTCACTTTCTGCCATAGGGTGGTGTCATCTGCATATCTGAGGTTATTGATATTTCTCCCAGCAATCTTGATTCCAGCTTGTGTTTCTTCCAGCCCAGCATTTCTCATGATGTACTCTGCATAGAAGTTAAATAAGCAGGGTGACAATATACAGCTTTGATGTACTCCTTTTCCTATTTGGATCCAGTCTGTTGTTCCATGTCCAGTTCTAACTGTTGCTTCCTGACCTGCATACAGGTTTCTCAAGAGGCAGGTCAGGTGGTCTAGTATTCCCATCTCTTTCAGAATTTTCCACAGTTTATTGTGATCAGAGAGCAGACATGCTGAAATCATAATCACAGAAAACTAGTCAATCTGATCACACGGACCACAGCCTTGTCTAACTCAACGAAACTAAGCGATGCCCTGTGGGGCCACCCAAGATGGGCGGGTCATGGTGGAGAGGTCTGACAGAATGTGGTCCACTGGAGAAGGGAATGGCAAACCACTTCAGTATTCTTGCCTTGAGCACCCCATGAACAGTATGAAAAGGCAAAATGATAGGATACTGAAAGAGGAACTCCCCAAGTCGGTAGGTGCCAAATATGCTACTGGAGATCAGTGGAGAAATAACTCCAGAAAGAATGAAGGGATGGAGCCAAAGCAAAAACAATACCCAGTTGTGGATGTGACTGGTGATAGAAGCAAGGTCCGATGCTGTAAAGAGCAATATTGCATAGGAACCTGGAATGTCAGGTCCATGAATCTAGGCAAAGTGGTCAAACAGGAAATGGCAAGAGTGAACGTCAACATTCTAGGAATCAGCAAACTAACATGGACTGGAATGGGTGAATTTAACTCAGATGACCATTATATCTACTACTGTGGGCAGGAATACCTTAGAAGAAATGGAGTAGTCATCATGGTCAACAAAAGACTCTGAAATGCAGTACTTGGATGCAATCTCAAAAATGACAGAATGATCTCTGTTCATTTCCAAGGCAAACCATTCAGTATCTCAGTCATCCAAGTCTATGCCCCAACCAGTAATGCTGAAGAAGCTGAAGTTGAATGGTTCTATGAAGACCTACAAGACCTTTTAGAACTAACACCCAAAAAAGATGTCCTTTTCATTATAGGGCACTGGAATGCAAAACTAGGAAGTCAAGAAACACCTGGGGTAGCAGGCAAATTTGGCCTTGGAATACGGAATGAAGCAGGGCAAAGGCTAATAGAGTTTTGCCAAGAGAACGCACTGGTCATAGCAAACACCCTCTTGTAAAAACACAAGAGAAGACTCTACAAATGGACATCACCAGATGGTCAACACCGAAATCAGATTGATTATATTCTTTGCAGCCAAAGATGGAGAAGCTCTACACAGTCAGCAAAAACAAGACCAGGAGCTGACTGTGGCTCAGATCATGAACTCCTTATCACCAAATTCAGACTTAAACTGAAGAAAATGGGGAAAACCACTAGACCATTCAGGTATGACCTAAATCAAATCCCTTATGATTATACAGCAGAAGTGAGAAATAGATTTAAGGGACTAAATCTGATAGATAGAGTGCCTGATGAACTATGGATGGAGGTTCATGACATTGTACAGGAGACAGGGATGAAGATCATCCCCATGGAAAAGAAATGCAAAAAAGCAAAATGACTATCTGGGGAGGCCTTACAAATAGCTGTGAAAAGAAGGGAAGCGAAAAGCAAAGGAGAAAAGGAAAGATATAAGCATCTGAATCCAGATTTCCAAAGAATAACAAGAAGAGATAAGAAAGCCTTCCTCAGGTATCAAAGCATGGACATAGAGGAAAACAGCAGAATGGGAAAGACTAGAGATCTCTTCAAGAAAATTAGAGATACCAAGGGAACATGTCATGCAAAGATGGGCTCGATAAAGGACAGAAATGGTATGGACCTAACAGAAGCAGAAGATATTAAGAAGAGGTGGCAAGAATACACAGAAGAACTGTACAAAAAAGATCTTCATGACCAAGATAATAATGATGGTGTGATCATTCACCTAGAGCCAGACATCCTGGAATGTGAAGTCAAGTGGGCCTTAGAAAGCATCACTATGAACAAAGCTAGTGGAGGTGATGGAATTCCAGTTGAGCTATTTCAAATTCTGGAAGATGATGCTATGAAAGTGCTGCACTCAATATGCCAGCAAATCTGGAAAACTCAGCAGTGGCCACAGGACTGGAAAAGGTCAGTTTTCATTCCAACCCCAAAGAAAGGCAATGCCAAAGAATGCTCAAACTACCGCACAATTACACTCATCTCATACACTAGTAAAGTAATGCTCAAAATTCTCCAAGCCAGGCTTCGGCAATATGTGAACCGTGAACTCCCTGATGTTCAAGCTGGTTTTAGAAAAGGCAGAGGAACCAGAGATCAAATTGCCTACATCCACTGGATCATGGAAAAAGCAAGAGAGTTCCAGAAAAACATCTATTTCTGCTTTATTGACTATGCCAAAGCCTTTGACTGTGTGGATCACAATAAACTGTGGAAAATTCTGAACGAGATGGGAATACTAGACCACCTGACCTGCCTCTTGAGAAACCTGTATGCAGGTCAGGAAGCAACAGTTAGAACTGGACATGGAACAACAGACTGGATCCAAATAGGAAAAGGAGTACATCAAGGCTGTATATTGTCACCCTGCTTATTTAACTTCTATGCAGAGTACATCATGAGAAACGCTGGACTGGAAGAAACACAAGCTGGAATCAAGATTGCTGGGAGAAATATCAATAACCTCAGATATGCAGATGACACCACCCTTATGGCAGAAAGTGAAGAGGAACTAAAAAGCCTCTTGATGAAAGTGAAAGAGGAGAGTGAAAAAGTTGGCTTAAAGCTCAACATTCAGAAAACAAAGATCATGGCCTCTGGTCCCATCACTTCATGGGAAATAGATGGGGAAACAGTAGAAACAGTGTCAGACTTTATTTTGGGGGGCTCCAGCATCACTGCAGATGGTGACTGCAGCCATGAAGTTAAAAGACGCTTACTTCTTGGAAGGAAAGTTATGACCAACCTAGATAGCATATTCAAAAGCAGAGACATTACTTTGCCAACAAAGGTCCATCTAGTCAAGGCTATGGTTTTCCCTGTGGTCATGTATGGATGAGAGTTGGACTGTGAAGAAAGCTGAGCGCCCAAGAATTGATGCTTTTGAACTGTGGTGTTGGAGAAGACTCTTGAGAGTCCCTTGGACTGCAAGGAGATCCATCCAGTCCATTCTAAAGGAGATCAGCCCTGGGATTTCTTTGGAAGGAATGATGCTAAAGCTGAAACTCCAGTACTTTGGCCACCTCATGCGAAGAGTTGACTCATTGGAAAAGACTCTGATGCTGGGAGGAATTGGGGGCAGGAGGAGAAGGGGACCACAGAGGATGAGATGGCTGGATGGTATCACCGACTCGATGGATATGAGTTTGAGTGAACTCCGGGGGTTAGTGATGGACAGGGAGGCCTGGCGTGCTGCAATTCACGGGGTCGCAAAGAGTCGGACACGACTGAGCGACTGAACTAAACTGAACACTAGTCAAAAGAAAAGTGGAGTAGTTACATTAATCTCAGACAAAGCAGACTTCAAAATATGGAAGCTTATCAGGGATAAAGAGAGGACTTACATAATGATAAAGGGGTCAGTTCTCCAAGAGGGCATAAAAGCCCTAATACATGAATACCTAATAATGGAACATCAAAATATGAGAGGCAAAAACTGATAGAACTTCAAGGAGAAGTAAACACATCAACTATTATAGCTGAAAGCTCCAATACCTTTCTATCAGTAACTGGTAGATACAACAGGTAGAAAATCTGTGAAGATAGAGATGACCTGGATAGTCAATGCAGTCTACCTGACATTTACGGAATATTCCATCCCACAGCACAAACATTGTCTTCTCAAAGATCATAACTCAGTTTACATAAAGGTGAGAACAGCAAACCTAATCTGTTGTTAGACGTCAGGATAGTGGTTAGCTTTGAGGAGTAGGATAAGAGGGTACCTGGGAGGCACATGAGGCTACTAGTAAAGTTCTAGTTTGTGACAGTTGCATGTGAACATTAGGATAATTCATCAAGGCATGCATTATGCTTTTGCACTTCTCGTGTGCTTATTATGTTTCAAGTAAGTTAATTTTTTTCAAAGACATGGAAGCAAAGGGATGCCTAGAAATAACAGAGTTGCCTGTAGGATAGTGTGCACAGTGCCCAAAGGGCTGCAACTGAGATGCAGCTTGGAGCATCTCAGGAAATTCTAGAGTAGGTCACTTTAGGAGGAGGAAAGTGACCTGCTCCCAAACATCCAGAAGCCAGGGGGAAAGAGGAGAGAACCCAGGGGCAGGAGAAGTGAAACCGTATCTGCACAGACACCTCGAAGGTACAGATGCTCCCAAAGAACTTTCTTCTTTCACAGAGGAAGAAAGAGGGGCAGATAGGTGATTTGATGACTTTGATCAAGATTCGCAGGCTTAAGCTGAAATAAGCAGAGCCCCTAGTGCTCCTTGATGTCCTAACAACAGGCAGAATGGAATCTGAAGAAACAGAAATATTGTTTTCTTGCTTAACATACTTCCCTCTGAGTGGTTGCGTTATGTATTGTTATGTGACTCGGTGGCACTTGTTTTATGAGCAAGAACAATGACCCTATTCAAATTTGCCAGATTCCTTGAGACGGGTGTAAATACTAGTTTTAGTTTTGGTACAAAGTGAAACGGGGCTTCCCCAGTGGCTCAGTGGTAAAGAATTTGCCTGCAACACAAGAGACTCAGGAAATGCAAGTTTGATCCCTGGGCCTGGAAGATCCCCTGGAGGAGGAAATGGAAACCCAACCCAGTATTCTTGCCTGGAGAATCCCATGGACAGAGGAGCTGGGTGGGATACAGTCCATGGGGTCACAAAAGAGCTGGACATGACTGAGCATCACACTGTATACACGAAATGAAATGCACTTCTAACCGGCTTGCTTTATCTTTGCTTTTTTCCCCTCTTGGACCTAATACATGGCTTATTTTCAATTTCCTTAATTGTTCATTATAACAGGCAGAAGCCAAGAGAGCAGAGAGAAGTAAAGTTATTAAATGATCTCACCACACCCTTTCTCTCGCTTTTTAAAATTTTTTGATATGGACCATTTTTGAGTCTTTATTCAACATGCTACAACATTGCTTCTGTTTTATTTTTTTTATTTTTTGGCCAGAGGTATATGGGTCTTAGCTCCTCCACCAGGGATTGAATGCACTCCCCCTGCATTGGACTACACTAAAGTCTTTGTATGGATCACAATAAACTGCGGAAAATGCTTAAAGAGACAGAAGTAACAGACTACTTTACCTGTCCCCTGAGAAACCTGTATGCATGTCAAGAAGCAACAGTTAGAACCGGACATGAAACAACAGACTGATTCAAAACTGGGAAAGGAGTATGACAAGGCTGTATTACTGTCAACTTGCTTAACTTATATGCAGAGTACATCTTGTGACATGCCAAGCTGGGTGAATCAGAAACTGGCATCAAGATCGCTGGGAGAAATAACAATCTCAGGTATGCAGATGATACCACTCTAATGGCAAAAAGTGAAGAGGAACTAAAAAGCCTCTTAATGAGGATGAAAGAGAAGAGTGAAAAAGACAACTTGAAACTCAACATTAAAAAAAAAAAAGATCATGACATCCAGTCCCATCACTTCACAGCAAACAGAATCGGAAAAAGTAGAAGCAGTGACAGATTTTATTTTCTTGCATCCCAAAATCACTGCAGATGGTGACTGCAGCCACAAAATTATAAGATGCTTTCTCCTTGGAAGAAAGGCTGTGACCAACCTAGACCGTGTATTGAAAAGCAAGGACATCACTTTGCCAACAAAGGTCTATATGGTCAAAGCTATGGTTTTTCCAGTAGTCATGTATGGATGCGAGAGCTGGACCATAATGAAGGCTGAGTGCCCAAGAACTGATGCTTTCAAATTGTGGTACTGGAGAAGACTCTTGAGAGTCGCTTGGACAGAAAGGAGATCAAATAAGTCAATCTTAAAGGAAATCAACCCTGAATATTCATCGGAAGGACTGATGCTGAAACTCCAATACTTTGGCCACTTGATGTGAAGAGCCAACTCACTGGAAAAGACCCTGGTGCTAGGAAAGATTAAAGGCAGGAGGAGAAGAGGATGACAGAGGATGAGATGGTTGGATGACATCATTGATTCAATGTACATGATTCTGAGCAAACTCTGGAAGATAGCAGAGGACAGAAGAGCCTGGCATGCTGTGGTCCATGGGGTCTCAAAGAGTCGGACATGCCTTAGTGACTAAACAACAACTAAACCAACACATAGAAATGCTGAACACTTTCACCTCCTTTCTTCCTTCCCCACTGCCAACTGTTGATGCCAAAGGGCCGCAGAATCCTCTACTTGCAGACATCAAAGGGACAGAAGGGAACTCAACATCTAGATCAATCACCCATGAAAAATCAGGAGGGTTTTCTTTTTTCTGGTAACATTTTTGTAATTAACCTACAAACCTAAATTCTGTGCAAAAGAACCCAGTGCAAAATCCCAAGGCAGTAATCAAATCCTGCTTCTTGGTTTCATACTTCAGGCCTACCACACATTAACTCCAGGGCTTCCCTGGTGGCTCAGCTGGTAAAGAATCTGCCTGCAATGCAGGAGACCTGGTTCGATCCTGGGTTGGGCAGATCCCCTGGAGAAGGGAAAGGCTACCCACTCTGGCCTGGAGAATTCCACGGCCTGTATAGTCCATGGGGTTGCAAAGAGTTGGACACAACTGAGCGACCTTCACTTCCTCCTCTCCAGCATTCATCAGAAGTGACAGAGATCTTCCATCTTCAACCTGTGGCCTTCAATTTACTCCCAGGTCTCTAGGGGGCCTTACTGCTTTTCTATTCTGGGCTCCTCATCACATGGATAAAGTCGAGGCCCAGGGAGATAGCATCCTACTAAGCATCATACAAGGTCAGAGGTGCAGCAGGGACCAGAGTGTGACCTTGCCCTGCCTCTACCTGCGTGGGCCCCACGAGGAGAAGCCCTGGTCCCCCAGGGCTGTTCCCTGCCGCCACCTGGAGCCCCTGCCCTGACCCCCAGTGCTGCTTCTAGTCGTGTGATAACTTCCGGAAACGTGCCCCCTCCTGAAAACTCAGAGCTGCCTCCTCCATTCATGTCAGTGCTTCAGAGGCCACCCGCAGGCAGGGGCTCTCCCCATGTCCAGCCAGGCCCGTCTCTGCCTCGTCTGGTCCCTCCCTCTCCTCAAGGCCCGTCTCCAGCTGGGCTCCTGACCAACTCCCTTCCAGCTTCCCAAGGCCCCTGTCTCGTGGATGGGCCATCTCTCTCTCTCCTGTTCTTTTTCTCTCCACCAGCTTCCTGCAATCAATTTTCAATGCTGATGCCTCTCATCTTAGAGAATGGCACACATGCCCTGGTCTCCCGCTCTCTCCCCTTTCAGGGTGGCTCCTTGCATTGACTGCCCCCTTCCTTCCATCCCATGGAATGGTCCCCATGGGATCCAGGAAAGCGTTTCAGGCCAACCATGCATGGTCACAGGGAGACAAGCTCAAACTGCTGACCTCAGCAGAAGCCCAGCATCCTGGCTGCAGTGGGCGTCCAGGTGACCCAGGCCGGATGTATCCCCATCGCCAGAGAGCTGTCTGTGCTGTCTGCCGCTTGTCATGGGGAGGGGCCTCCGTCTTCCTGAGGCCCGAGGCGCAGGGGCCTGACGGGCCGCATGGCTGAAGGTCAGAGCACCGGCCAGCCCTGGCACCAGGGCAGCACCCGGGCCTCGAACCCACAACCACACAGGCGGTACTGCAAACCAACTCCCATGAAGAGCCAGATGTGACCTGTGGACCCAGGGCCATACTGGCTAACGTGCCAAGAGTACTGGCCACAGAGGGCGACGCCGGCAGGGCCCTGTGTCCAGCATGGCGCCCTGCAATCCAGTCGGCCTCTGAAAACACAGCAGTCAGCCCCGTCTGCAGGACTGGAATGGAGAGAAACCAGTGAAAACCGGACTAAGCCTTCAGTCTGACCACGAGGCTCTGAATGTCTGCGAGGCTGAGGCCAGAAGTGCGCACCTGCCCAAGGGCCGGGCGCCGGGTGTCCTACACACAGGCCTCCAGCAGCCCCCAGGCTCTGTGGCTTTCTGTCCCTCCTTCCCCCTCACTGTCCCTCACAGACACCACTAAATAGCAGGGATCAGGGCCACCAGAAACCCCAGTGAATCACATCTCTTCCCAGGGACGCAGCTGCTCAGACTGTACTTCCAAAAGGAGCTTGGCTGGAGGGCCAACCCTCACCCACCCCAGGTGCCTTCATGCCTAGCTGTGCCCGTAATGGATGTGCTTGTGTGTCTGTGTGAAAATGTGTGTGTGTGTCAGTGTGTGAGTGACATGGAGAGACACACAGAGGGAAACACAAAGAGAGATCTCAGTCAATATATAATTTGACTCTATAGTTAAACACACAGGCCACAGTCATGGCCATTTTGCCAAGTGGCCATAAAACTGCAAGATAAATAGGAAACCCCTAAATGGCAGGGATTTTTCTGGGTAGGGAGTGGTGTGATAAAGCGCTATCTGAACCAGGTCAAGCTTGCAGTGACCCGGGTGGAGTGGACAAACAGACAAGGCCCCGTTTCTCTTCAGTATAAAACCTTCTCCATAAAACCCATAAAACCTCCAAGGCTGAGAGCCTGGGTTGAGGGCAGGTCCCCATGACCCCTCCTGGGAACCAGGCTCCCCTCCCCCCATGATAGCAACTGGGACGGGGGAGCCCACTTGGCAAGGATGGGGTCCAGTTCTCCCCCCAACACACATATACTCATATGCATATATACACACATGTGCACAAACATACACACATGCATGCGCACAGATACATACATGTGTACACACATGCACCCACATACACGCATGCATGCACACACGCACACATACACGCACTCATGCTTTTTGATGCCTGCCATCCAAACAGCCTGCTCAGGGACCATCTTTCCCTGAAGGCGGGATGCCCAGTTTCCTCCATCTCCCACCACAGGGGCCCCGCCCCCCAAATCCAGGTCTGCACTCCTCAGCTCCCAAGAGGAACTGTTCTCTACAACTGAACAGTCATGTGAAACACTGTTTTTCTCTCTTTTTTTCCAAAAAAGAAAGGCCTCAAACTTAGGATCCTGTGGCTGGCATTGCTCTGAGAAGGGGAGAGGGAGGATTCTCCCCTCATCAGCATGAAGAGGGTCTCACCCAGGGGTCCCACTACGGCTCCTTCCTCCTGGCTCCGTGCTGCCCGAGTGGCCAGGACCAGCCAGGGCCATCAGACAGTCAGGGGGAGCCCGTGGAAGTGCAGCAGAGGAGACCCACAGAGGGCAGAGAGCTGCGCGAGACTGGAGAGGATGAAGCAGGAGGGAGGAGAGTGCCCCCTTTAAAGACAGCAGGAGCGCGGAGGGCAGTGACATTCTTTTAAGCACCTGCAATGCCAAGCCCTACATCCAGTGCCTAGCACCTTCAACGAAGTCTTCTGAAGTCAGAATCAGTGTATCCATTTGATGGACGAAGGAACTGAGACTCAGAGAGGTTAAGACACTCGCCCATGGTCACACAGCTAACAAGCACCCAAGCAGGGTATGAACAGAATCAGAGGACCAGTTGGGAGCGGGGAGGCAAGGTAGGGGGCAACCGGGGCCTGCACTTCGTGGCCTTGGTGTCCTGCTACGTAGGTGGGGGTCTTGGCTTCACTCGGCAGAGCAGGAGGGTGAAGCACAGCAGGCCAGGCCCAGGGCCCAGGCGTCAGGGTGCTGTTGCTCAGTCCGGCCACAGTGGCCCTTCGCCCTGATAACACACTGTATCCAGCGAGGCATGTCCTTGTGCGGCCATGAGCTCACTGAGCGCTCTCAGTCGACCATGCTCGACCCCCCGCCACCTCACCCACCCACACGCAGACAGGGTGTGCAGACCCCAGGGCCCCTCAGCTGCAGAGCGAGAGGCAGGAAAGGCCAGGGCACCGGGCTGGGCTGTCCCAGAGAGTGCTCAGCCATCAGGAACAGGGTCAGCATCGTCCACTCAAGTCCACAAACAGGACGAAAGACAGACTCACTCCAAGACCACCTGACCCGGGTTCTCAGAGCGGGCGTGCTTGTGGTGGGGGTGTCAGAGGAGTGTAGATCTGAGTTGTTGCTTCTGTGCAGAAGACGGCCTGGGGTGCCCTGAGGGGGTTTCTCTTCACCAGCAACGGCCTCCCCCGGCCCCGGTTAACATCTGCTGCCCAGGCCTCAGCCTGTGTCCCCAGCCGTGGGTGGTCACCATCACCTACCCCATGGGGAACTGGGATGTGAGTAACTCAGGCACTTGATCCCTTCAAGGCGCCGCATGAGGCCACGGGACTCGGGCACACACTGGCCTCAGGAGCCCGGGGGGTGAGGGTGGCGGCCGGCACTCATCCTGAGAGCAGTGAGTCCACCTCCCAGAGACCTGTCACCTCTGCAGGGGACGTTTGGGACACCACAGTCATGCTCTTCTTTTTAAAGTCCTCAGGCTGATGGTTCTCATCTGATTTGAGAGAAAGAACTTCTCTCTGTTCAGTTTTGTTGTTTTTTTTTAAGGAATTTCATATAAAGGCCAGATAAACACCCTCGGTCTCAGTCACGCGCTCCGAGCCTTTAAGACGTGTCCGGCTAATGAATACGCACCTCAAGAGTTTAAGGCGTGCTGCCTATCGCCTCCAGATTATTTTAGGTGTGTGAACTTCCAGAAATCAGCACCTTTTCTAATTCCTACTTGACACGTCAGTGTAGCAAACTTTAAAATGAAAAATGTGTCAACTTTAAGCTTCCCATTCTGCCCTCAGCCTCCCTGCTGACTGCCAGTGGCCCCGATACCACCTGCCTCTCCTCTATCTCTGGGAAAAATTGGGAGGTGCCAGGACAGCCTACCCATCCAGTCTCAAAGCCAGTGCCTGAGCAGGAGTTGTCTGATAAATGTTTACAGAAAGAGAGCCTGCCTTAGCCTGGGATGAACGGCATCACACCCCTGGCATCCGGGCGGGCCATCCTATGGAGAGGCGACACCCCAGGGTGAGAGGATCCATTGGACCTTTAATTCCAACACTTGCTGTGCAACTCTCGGCCGCCTACCTGACCCTTCCGGACCCCAGTTTCCTCATCTCTGAATTAGGGATCACCATAGTGAAAGTAAAAGTTGCTCAATCATGTCCAACTCTCTGCAATCCCATGGACTGTTTAATAGAATTCTCCAGGCCACAATACTCAAGTGGGTAGCCTTTCCCTTCTTCAGGGGATCGTCCCAACCCAGGGATCAAATCCAGGTCTCCCGCATTGCAGGTGTATTCTTTACCAGCTGAGCCACAAGGGAAGCCCAAGAATACCGGAGTGGGTAGCCTATCCGTTCTCCAGTGGATCTTCCCAACCCAGGAATCGAACCGGGGTCTCCTGCATTGCAGGCAGATTCTCTACCAACTGAGCTGTGAGGGAAGCCCAGGGATCATGATAGAAGCCATCAACTTAGATCCTTGTGAGGATTCATTAAAGTAACACGTGTGCCCCAGCAGATCACAAACTTTAGCCAGGCTTACAACAAAAAGTCATGGTGCTCAGTAAGTTACTGTGTCAAATTAATTAATAGAAAATCTAAAGGGAAAGAAGAATGCCACCGATCCTAAAGCTCTGGCTCTAGGATTTCCTTGGTGGTCCATGGGTTAAGAATTGGCTTGCCAATGCAGGCGACCTGGATTCAATCCCTGGTCCGGGAAGATTCCACATGCCAAGGGATAACTAAGCCTGTGTGTCACAACCACTGAGCCCACGCTCTGGGGGCCGAGGTCTGCAACAAGAGAAGACACTGCAGTGAGAAGTCCGTGCCCCACAGCTAGAGAGTAGCGCCGGCTCGCCGCAGCTAAAGAGTCTGCCCACAGCAACAAAGAGCCTGTGCAGCCACAAATAAACAACGTTTTTTAAAAAACTTTAAAAAATTTTTGGTGTTATTTATTTCACCTTAATGATCATTTTATGGAAATACAACAGCAGTGGATATGATCATTCACTGAGTGAAACATAGTATGTATCTATGCCCACTGTACTTGGATTACTACACTCAATATGCCAGCAAATTTGGCCTTGGAGCACAAAACACAGCAGGTCAAAGGCTAACAGAGTTTTGCCAAGAGAACGCACTGGTCATAGCAAACACCCTCTCCCAACAGCACAGGAGAAGACTCTATACATGGACGTCACCAGATGGTCAACACCAAAATCAGACTGATTACATTCTTTGCAGCCAAAGATGGAGAAGCTCTATACAGTCAGCAAAAACAAGACCAGGAGCTGACTGTGGCTCAGATCATGATCTCCTTATTGCCAAATTCAGACTTAAACTGAAGAAAGTAGGGAAAACCACTAGACCATTCAGGTATGACCTAAATCAAATCTCTTATGATTATACAGTGGAAGTGAGAAATAGATTCAAGAGATTAGATCTGATAGACAGAGTGCCTGAAGAACTATGGACGGAGGTTCATGACGTTATACAAGAGGCAGTGATCAAGACCATCCCCAAGAAAAAGAAATGCAAAAAGGCAAAATGGCTGTCTGAGGAGGTCTTACAAATAGCTATGAATAGAAGAGAAGCAAAGACAAATGAGAAAAGGAAAGATATACCCATTTAAATGCAGAGTTCCAGAGAATAGCAATGAGAGATAAGAAAGCCTTCCTCAGATCAATGCAAAGAAACAGATGAAAACAATAGAATGGGAAAGACTAGAGATCTCTTCAAGGAAATTAGAGATACCAAGGGAACATTTCATAAAAAGATGGGCACAATAAAAGACAGAAAAAGGTATGGGCCTAAAAGAAGCAGAAGATATTAAGAAGAGATGGCAAGAATACACAGAAGAACTATACAAAAAAGATCTTCATGACCCAGATAATCACGATGGTGTGATCATTCACCTAGAGCCAGACATCCTGGAATGTGAAGTCAAGTGGGCCTTAGGAAGCATCTCTATGAACAAAGCTAGTGGAGGTGATGGAATTCCAGTGGAGCTATTTCAAACCCTAAAAGATGATACTGTGAAAGTGCTGCACTCAATATGCCAGCAAATCTGGAAAACTCAGCAGTGGCCACTGGACTGGAAAAGGTCAGTTTTCATTCCAACCCCAAAGAAAGGCAATGCCAAAGAATGTTCAAACTACCACACAATTGCACTCATCTTACAAGCTAATAAAGTCATGCTCAAAATTCTCCAAGCCAGGCTTCAACAGTATGTGAACTGTGAACTTGCAGATGTTCAAGCTGGATTTCAAAAAGAGATCAGATTGCCAACATCCGTTGGATCATCAAAAAAGCAAGTGAGTTCCAGAAAAACATGTACTTTTGCTTAATTGACTACGCCAAAGCCTTTGACTGTGTGGATCACAACAAACTGGAAAATTCTTCAAGAGATGGGAATACGAGAGCATGTGACCTGCCTCCAGAGAAATCTGTATGGAGGTCAGGAAGCAACAGTTAGAACTGGACATGGAAAAACAGACTGGTTCCAAATAGGAAAAGGAGTACATCAAGGCTGTATATTGTCACCCTGCTTGTTTAACTTTTATGCAGAGTACATTATGCAAACTGCCAGGCTGGATAATGCACAAACTGGAATCAAGATTTTCAGGAGAAATATCAATAACCTCACATATGCAGATGACACCACCCTTACGGCAGAAAGTGAAGAAGAACTGAAGAACCTCTAGATGAAAATGAAAGAGGAGAGTGAAAAAGCTGACTTAAAACTCAACATTCAGAAAACTAAGATCATGGCATCTGGTCCCATCACTTCATGGCAAATAGATGGAGAAACAATGGAAACAGTGAGAGACTTTCTTTTCTTGGGCTCCAAAATCACTGCAGATGGTGACTGCAGCCATGAAATTAAAAGATGCTTACTCCTTGGAAGAAAAGCTATGACCAACCTAGACAGCATATTAAAAAGCAGAGACATTACTTTGCTAACAAAGATCCATCTAGTCAAGGCTATGGTTTTTCCAGTAGTCGTGTATGGATGTGAGAGTTAGAATATAAAGAAAGCTGAGGGTCAAAGAATTGATGTCTTTGAACTGTGGTGTTGGAGAAGAGTCTTTAGAGTCCCTTGGACTGCAAGGAGATCCAACCAGTCCATCCTAAAGGAAATCAATCCTGAATATTCATTGGAAGAACTGATGCTGGGAAGCTGAAGCTCCAATACTTTGGCCACCTGATTCGAAGAACTGACTCATTTGAAAAGATCCTGATGCTGGGAAAGATTGAAGGTGGGAGGAGAAGGAGATGACAGAGTATGAGATGGTTGGATGGCATCACTGGTGAGATGGACATGAGTTTGAGCATCAGTAGTCTTATAGGAGGGATATACTCACCTTTAAGGATTCAGGGAACCAAATTTTTACTCCATAAAATCATAGAATAAATGCCAATGGATGTACTACTTCAATGGGTTTCATTGACATCTCAACTGAAATGTCTCAAAAGTTTATTTTCCAAAAACAATCACTTTTAAAAGTTCCTATTCTGGCTGTGTCTAAACAGGGTTGTCTTCTTTCAAAATGACTTACTCACCGTTCCAGCACCTACGGGTGCCTGGGGCCTGCTGTACAGGTCTCCCAGAAAACAGTTAAGAACACTCCCACTCTTGGAACAGAGACTTGAGAGCAATCTTGAAAATCAGATCCTTTGCTTGGAAGCAAGAATCCAAGGCTTTCTTCCAAGGTGGCCTTTGTCCCTCCATAGCCTCAGCTCTATCTTGCCCATCCCCCTGCCCCCCACCATCCTACCGCCTCCCTGCAATTGTTTCCTGGGCCTCCAACCTCCATCCTATCAGGTCATTGTGCTCCTGTTTTCCTCGAACACAATACACCCTTCACAAGGCTCTTTCTAAACCTAGTTAATCCTCTAAGATAGGCAGACTGTGCGGGGGGTGAGGGGTTCACGCAGGAGTCTCTAGGGCTTCAGGAACCAAGGTCACACCTTGCTCACTTGAGTGCTTGGGGCCCATGGGCTCCATGTCTGGGGACCTGGACTCATGAAGACATGGTTTCTGGGTCTGCTGAGTCGATTGAACTCATCAGCACACATCAGCACTACTCACAGCCCAAAGGCTGAAGGGGCCCAGAGTGGGGAGGGTGGCAAGGATCCAAGTGCCCAGGAAGAGGAGGAATCTGGGTCACACCACCCCAGTCCTGCCTCTGAATCTTTGCCTGCAGAGCTTCCATCATCTGCCTAGATCCTGGGTCCTTGCCCTGCTCTCAGGCTGCTGTACACACCCATATGGACCTGGCCTCTACTGAGAGTGGAAACAAATACCCTGTGGCCTCCTAATGCCTTCCCAATGCCCTATGACCCCCAATGCCCTCCCTTCTCTGACCATGGCCTGAGTGCAGCCCTGTTTGGGGATCTTTTCTGAACTGAAAGCCAAGATGGGGCCTCCCTCCTCCAACCTCAAGTCTATCCTCCTGGGGGCTGCAGGCCCATCTGTCCAGCTGAACAGACCAGAGAAGAGTCGCCTGCTATCTCCCCGCTCCCCGCCCCCACCACAACCTCTAAGGAAATGTTCTGAGGTCAACAAGAAGGAGGGAGCTGAGGAAGTGCAGCTCTCTGAGCGTGGCATCCATGGGGCTGTCGGGCTGGGGGACACAGGCAAGAAGCCCCAGGGCCTGACAGCTCACGTGGGCCCCCTCCCTGCGGCCCAGTCTCTACCCTGGACACGTGTGCATGGAGAGCTGTTCCCTGAGACAGGTCACAAGAAAAGATGTCACTGGATTTGTTAGTTTTTCTGTTGCCACAAACAGAAATTACCCCTCAAATTACCACAAACTCAGTGGCTTAGAACAACACACATTTATCTTCTTCCACTTCTGGAGGCCAGAAGTCCAAAGTAAGTTTCATGGGGTTAAAACCAAGGTGTTGCAGGGCTGTGTCCTTCCTGGAGCCTCCCAGGGACAGCCTACTTCCTTGTCCTTTCCAGCTTCCAGAGGTCGCCTGCGTTCTTTGTCTTGTAAACCCTCCACCTTCACGGTCAGCACTGGCCAGCTGGGTCTTCCCACACAGCATCGCTGGGACACCTCCCCCTTCCACACTGGGGCTTCCCTGGTGGCTCAGACAGTGAAGAATCTGCCTGCAATGCAGGAGACCCGGGTTCAATCCCTGGGTTGGGAAGATCCCCTGGAGAAGGGCATGGCAACCCACTCCAGCCATCTTGCCTAGAGAATCCCATGGACAGAGGAGCCTGGTGGGCCACAGTTCATGGGGCCGCAAAGAGTCGGACACAACTGAGTGAGTAACGCTTCCACACTGGGCCAACTTGGGTAATCCAGGGCAATCTCCCCACCTCAGTGCCCTTAGCTGAACCATATCTGCCAAGTGCGTCTTCCTTTCACAGGTTCTTGGGCTGAGAATGTGTTCATCTGGGGGGAAGAGGGGAGTTATTCTGCCTACCCCAATCAAAGGAGGGTGCTTTCCCCAGGACACACTGTGAATAGACACCTTCACTCTGGACCAGCATCAGGGGGGCACTAGACAGCCCCTGGGCGGCACTCACATGTGGTCTTTATAATCAGAAAGCATGTCCGCTGGGGCCCCTGTGTGCTCACAGCCCTGGGGAAGGACCGTCTCTGGGACCCAGGTCCCCTTGTGAGCAGGCAGGAGACAGGGGGTGTGCCTTCTGTGGGACATCTCCTCCAGGAAGTGGCCTTTCTCCTGCTTTGGAAAGAGCTGGAAAGGCTGGGTCCACGGAGAGTGGCCAGGGCCCCCTGGAAGAAAGAGGAGCCCCAAGACTCTGGGCAGCTCCGACCAAGGGACCCCTCAGGCAGTCCGGCCATCCTGGGGAAAACTTGGGGAGCTCTGAAGCAGGGGTGAGGCCTGCCATGTGACGTGCAGAGACTGGGGAGCCCAGGAGGAATGACAAGACGCGGGGACTTCGTCTAAGTGGTGGTGGGGCAGGCCCTGAGAGTGGGCAGCCAGACATCATGGAGAACAGGCAGGGCCACCCAGCCAAGGGACGCCAGAGGCCTATGCCCCGCTATGCCCCAGGCAGGGATGGTGGGAAAGGAATAGGGGCTGCAGGGTGGCTCCTGGCAGCCCAGAGCAAAGGAGGCTGGCAGGGCGGGCGCAGAAGGACACCAATCTCCAGTCACTGCCCCGAGGGAGTGACTTTCTGCCCCAGAGCCTGGCTCATTTGAGCACAAAGACAGTCTTTATCCCTTCGAATCTCCAGAAATCACCAACCCTGCAATCTTAGGACTGGACGGCATCCTAGAAAGTCACCTGGTCAGCCTCATCTGCCAGAGGAAGGCTCTGTCAAGCCTTCTGCAGGAGCACTGAGGTCGCCCGGGGTCACTGGGCAGGTGATGGTGGCATGAGGCCGGCCGCCCTGTTCTGGCTTCTCCCCCAACGACCATATAAGACAGGGCAGAGTCAAAGAGGGTCCAGGCCCCTGGATCCTGTTGCAGTCTCAGAGCCTCCTCTTGAAGCTTGGGGAGTCTGGGGGCACCAGCACCACCATGGGGGACTCGGGCAGGGGGGACCTGGGAGCCAACAGGCCTACCCCCTCACTCCTGGCCTAGCCACCCTTGCTTGCTTCAGAGCCTTTGGCAATTGTTTAACCCCCTGGCGCTCCAGGTTCCCCAGAAAAGAGGGACTCAGAGCCCCCCGCCCCCCAGGAGGAGTGCATTGTCAGATGTAGCCCCCACCCCGCCCTTTCTCCCCCTCCTACCAATTCAAGTCAGGCCAAATTGATTTTTCCTAATCAGTAATTTCTCACTAATTTCCTGTCCTGGCAGCTTCCAAAACTAAAATGCCTCGTTGTTGGGGGCCCTCGGGCTAAGCTTCCTGTGCTGTCCCCGTGTGGACTACATACTGATGATGATGACGGGGTGGGCAGGATCAGGGTCAGCCCCAAGGACCCTGGGCCCGCCCGGCCCATTGTGGTGGCGCAAATGGTTTAATTATTAACTCTTTCTCCAGCGCGGTCGGCCTCCCACGCGCATTCATGAGATATTCACCCTCATCTGGTCCAGCATAGCTCCCCGCCCACAGGACAAGGGGACCAGCATGCTTGGGCTCTGAGTCACTCTCCAGCACCACGTTCAATGGCTGGACAGGGTTATTTATCATCGTGGCGACATCTCACAGCCACCCTGACTTCCCCGGCCTCCCCAGGGCGGCTCTCTGCCTTCAGCCCCCTCTCCATCCTCCTGTCTCCACTGCTGCCCGCCCGCACCTGGGGTCCATCTGCTCCTCAAGCACCCTGACCCCTCCTGGATCATGGTCTCCACGGAGACCCCACCTCCAGGCCACTGGAGACTCCAGGCCCCCTCCCCCACCCCAGCCACCTTCTTATCCCCTTCCTGCCCCGCGCCATCTGCTCTCAAGCACCCCCATGTCCTTAGGGAACTCTCCACGTTCTTCTCTCTCTTTTTTGGCCATGCCCTAGGCATGTTGAAGCTGAAGCTCCAATCCTTTGGCCATCTGATTCAAAGAGCTGACCCATTGGAAAAGACCCTGATGCTGAGAAAGACTGAAGGTGGAGAAGAAGTGTTGAGGATGAGATGGTCGGATGGCATCACCGACTCGAAGGACGTGAGTGTGAGCAAACTCTGGGAGACAGTGAAGAACAGGGAAGCCTGGTCCAGGGGACAGTGAAGGGCAAGGAAGCCTGGTGTGCTGCAGTCTACGGGGTTGCAAAGAATCAGACAGGACTGAGCGGCTAAACAACACAATGGAAGCAAGATGAGTGCTTGCTGTGTTCATTTCCTGTGGCCACCGTGACAAACTGCTACAAAGTGGGTGGCTGAAAACTACTGAAAGCTTTTCTGTCTCGTCTCTGGAGACTGAAAGTCCAAAATGAAGGCATCGGCTGGGCCATGCTCCCTCTGACAACTCAAGGCCCGGACCCTTCCTTGCCTCTTTCCAGCCTCCAGTATTGCCAGCAGCCCTCAGGGACCCTTGGCTTGAAGACGCTTCTCTCCAGCTCTGGCTCCATCATCCACGGCTCCTCCCTGTGTCCTCTCTGCATACTTGCCCAAATGCCCCTCTTCTTATAAAGACCCCAGTCATTGAGTTAGGCCCACCCACAGGACTTCTTCTTAATTAGAGTACATCTACAAAAGCCTTGTGTCCAAATAAGGCCTTTCCTGGTGGCTCAAATGGTAAAGAATCCACCTTCAGTGCAGGAGACACAGGAGATGCAGGTTTGATCCCTGGGTCGGGAAGATCCCCTGGAGAAGGGAATGTCTACCCACTCCAGTATTCTTGCGTGGAGAATCCCCTGGACAGAGGAACCTGATGGGCTATTGTCCATGGGGTCACAAGCAGTTGGGCACGACTGAGCGACCAACACTTTCACCAAATAAAGTCACATTCACAAGCACCAGGGCTTAGGACATGAACATGCCTTTGGGGGGTACATAATGTTTCTGTCAACACTGATCTTGTATCTGCCTGAGACTCAGTTTTCTTATCTTCAAGGTAACAACACCCGCTCCCTCAGGGAGGTTTGCTAGGATGTGATGAAATAGCGCAGGTGGAGACTGGACACTTCCCGGGACACATTGCTCAACCCTTTTCTGTCAAGACCCACAAGAGGTCCTTGCAGGTGTGATTCTACGCCCACCTGCCACTGCATTTCCTTTCCTATCTTCCTCTCTCGAAAACGTCAGGGCGAGAGGGACAATCCTGGGGGCCAAACATGAAATCTGTGCAACTTTTTTTTCTTTCTAATTAAGTTTTAATTACAACTTTTTTTTTTTAATGTTTTATTATTTGGCTGCACTGGGTCTTAGCTGCTGGGTCTTAGCTGCAGCACGTGGGATCTTCCGTCTTCGTTGAGGCATGCGGGATCTTTAGCATTTGAACTCTTAGTTGCACCCACTGGGATCTAGTTCCCTGACCTGGGGTCTACTCCTTTGCACTGGGAATGCACAGTCTTAGCCACTGGACCACCAACCAGGGACATCCCCAAAGATCAATTCTTGAAGCATCAATTGATCTTAAATAAGAGCCATCCATTTTGATCCAGCACGGAGTTTCTGAGTTCTGAGAGAGCCTCTGTCCTTTCTTCTTCCCCACAGCCCAGGGCAGCTGTCGCTTCCTTGAGAGCCCGAATCCCAGCTTGCCTCACTAGCTACACAGCCATGGACAAGTCCTTCCAGCAATCTGAACCACCTCCATTTCTCATTCATGAAATACTAGCGTGCCCCTCATACTAGCGGGCTGTGAAGGTAGGTGGAATACTCTCATGATACAGCAGGTACCTGGCAGATCCCGAGGGCTCAGGACCTGTGACCTGTTCCAGTCTTTGTGCCAACACTTCTCCTGGGTGAGGAGAGTCTCCTCCAGGAACCAGAGAGCAAGGCCAGAGGTGTTCTCTTCAAACCTGAAAGTGATAGTGTCAGTTGCTCAGGCGTGTCCGATTCTTGGTGACCCCATGGACTGTAGCCCACCAGGCTCCTCTGTCCATGGGATTTCCCAGGCAAAAAAACTGAAGTGTGTTGTTCTTTCCTTCTCCAGGGGATCTTCCCAACCTAGGGATTGAACCTGCATCTCCTGTATTGCAGACAGATTCTTTTCTGAGCCTGCTTGCATACATGCTAAGTCACTTCAGACTCTTTGCAACTCCATGGACTGTAGCCCACCAGACTCCTCTGTCCATGGGGATCCTCCAGGCAAGAAAACCTTCCTAAATTCAGTAAGAAGCTATTTGCTGAGCCTCATCAGAGTCCTCCCTCTGAGGTCCCATAAGCCATTCACTTAGAGCTTCTCTAAACTCTGAGCTGGCAGTCAGGAGCTCCTGGAGGGTGAATGACTCAGAAGGCCCCCAGGGTGCACAGAGCTAATGTCCAGTCCCACAGACAGACTCTTCCCCCACTGCCCCCACCTCTCCTAGACATCTCTTCCTCTCTGTCTCAGCGGTGACCCAGCCTAGGATATCTAGTCAGGCCACTGACAGCAAACATATTTCTAACTCTAGGGAATTAAAATTAATTTTGTTCTAAATTCAAACTAGAGTTTCCATATGACCCAGCAATCCCACTTCTGGGCATATGCAGACAAAACTACAATTCACAAAGATATTTACACGGACCCCAGGAATCACAGCAGCACTTTTGACAATAGCCAAGACATGGAAACAACCTAAATGTCCATCAACAGACGATTGGGTAGAGAAGCTGTGGTCCACATATACAACGGAATACTACTCAGCCATGAAGAAGAGTGAAATAATGCCATTTGCAGCGACATGGATGCAACTAGAGGTTATCATTCTAAGTGAAGTAAGTCAGAAAGAGAAAGACAAATACCATACTTATATGTGGAATCTAAAATATGACACGAATGAACTTACCTACAAAATATAAGCAAACTCACAGACATAGAGAACAGACTTATGGTTGCCAAGGGGGTGAGGGGGTGGAGGAGGGAAGGATTGGGAGCTTGGGATTAGCAGATGCAAACTATTACATACAGAATGAATGAACAACAAGGTCCTACTGTGGAGTACAGGGAACTCTATTCAATATCCTGTGATAAGCCATAATGGAAGAGAATATGAAAAAGAAATATATACAAAAAATCTATATAACTGGATCATTTTGTTGTACAGCACAGATTAATACAACATTGGAAATCAATTATATTTCAATAAAAAGAAAAAAAAAAACCTCCTGTTGTTCTGAAAATGCCCTGGGTGCCTTTAAGAATCTGAAGACTCCTGGCAGGTTGGGAATTCTGCGCTTAGGCTGCAGGCTGCCTGTCTTCATGAGGCCCCCCAGACTGTCTCACCTCACCCTCCAGGGTCTGGTCCAGGCAGGGAAGTTGGCCTCAAACTGTCTCCCTGCCCCCAGGGCTCCTCTGGCCAGAATCTCTGTTCTTAACGCATGAAAAGAGACAAGGCTGTTAAAATCTCTTTTCCCTTCCTTGCATTTTCCTCCCTCGCATTCCTAAAACACTCTCCTCCACCCCTGCAGTCCTGCGTGGCTGGCCTCTCTTATTTCTGTTTACGTTGCATGAAATTGGAGACTTTTGGAAGAACTGATAAGAATGAAACACTGGGAGGAAAGAAGAGCTAACATCTTAATTAGACATTAACATTAGGCCAATGGGAATTCTTACTGAAGGGCCAGCCAGATTTTCCCAGAAACACTGTTGCATAATTGTTTTCCATTTTTCTTTCATTATCATTCATTCAGCATCATTCATGTTATAATTTTTCAGGCTTCTTCCTCGTCCACTTTAATAGTTGTGTGTAATTTTCCCCAAGTGGGCACGGCTGGGTTTGTTTTGTCTTGTCGGTGAGTGGGTTGTTTTGCCTTTTACGTAAAAACTGTTGTTTCTCTCATTCCATAGATGGGGAAGTGAAAGGACAAAGTGCAAGGAGATTTCTTAATGTGAGTGACTCTGGAGCAGATTTAGAGAAAGGTATTCCTAGGGTAGCACCTGACAGGGGTGGGCACACTGAACTGAGTCCTCCCAGGAGGACAGCTCATCTCTGCTCAGCAACTAGGAGGTGGCATGGGGCCCCCTAAATGCACAGAAAGACCTTCTCCTCAGAACGTCCCTGGGCCCCCTAAGTGGGGTGTGAGTCCCCTATCAGCTCAGGTCCCTAGCAGTAATGAGACATTTTCTCAGGACCAGGGTTGACTCTGGGAAAGGACCATCCACTAAGACTCACTCATTGGTCAGTGTTAAATGAGAGCAGCTATTTTTAACTTTTTATTCTGTTTGGAGTATAGTTGATTAACAATGTTGTGATAGTTTCAAGCGGACAGCAAAGGAACTCAGCCATACGAACACATATATCCATTCTTCCCCAAACTCCTCTCCTGTCCAAGCTGCCACATAACACTGAGCAGAGTTCCCTGGGCTTCCCTGGAGGCTTAGATGGTTAAGTATTCCTGCCTAGAGAATTCCATGCACAGAGGAGCCTGTTGGACTACAGTCCATGGGGTCACAATATAGTAGGTCCTTGTTGGTTATCCATTTTAAACAGCACTGTGTACCTGTCAAAACTCCCTAAATATCCCTTTCCCTCCTCCTTTCCCTCAGCAACCATAAGTTCAACTGATTTTTAGTCCAATATGCCTGAACTGGGCTTTCCAGGGGGTGCTCGTGATAAAGAATCCACCTGCCAAGGCAGGAGACACAGGAAATGTGGGTTCAATCCCTGGGTCGGAAAGATCCTCTGGAGTAGGAAACGGCTACCCGCTCCAGTATTCTTGCCTGAAGAATCCCATGGACAGAGAAGCCTGGCAGGCTACGATCCGTAGGGTCGCAAAGAGTCGGACACGGCTGAAGCCACGTAGCACACATGCACGTACTCATGCCTGAACTGAGGATATTGACTCAAGATCCATCAGTAAAGGCATCTCAGCTCTTGGTTTTTCCACTGACCCAGAGCTGCAACCTCTCTCGTCCATAAAACTACTAAGACTCCCCAGAAATATTGACTCTCCTGGACTCAGGCAAGTGATCGCTGGATAACTGTCCCAAACAGTCTTTTCCACCCATCCTCCATCGGCCCCTTTGCAATGGTTTCAGCCAGCACAGCCAGTGGTCTCAGAAACCGTCCCCACACGGGGTCCCCTAGCAAGCATCTCCGGAAGCCTCCAAGGGCTCCAAAGCCTGCCTTTTAAAACTCTCCGGAGCCCAGAGGCGCGGTAACCTAACACTCCTTTCTGATAAGCACTGTCTTTTGCCCAAACACAATGGTCCTCGGTCGCTTTCACTGGGGCTTTGAACTCTGCACAAAACCCTCCCTCCCCTAACTGCCCGCTGGAGCTGGCCCTGGGGGCCCGGCCGTGTCAGCATTTCCTTTGTGGTCTGTTTTTAAGGTGCTTATAATGGAGTCTTTTTTCTGCTCCATGCTCACCCCCCCAATAGGTGAAATCTCAGTCTGGAAGGCTATTCCGCTGCTTTCCAATCACACACGCTCTTTTCTTAATGCCTGGGAATAAGCTAGACTGCTTTTGAGCAAGGGGGTGGGGGTGGGGGCAGGGTGGTGAGCGGGCGGGGCAGGAAACTGGGAGAATTCTGATGCTCTGGGTACTGACCAAGCAACTGGAAAGCTTCGTGGGAACAAGGCTGAACAAGGCACTTTGCTGGTGCCTGTTTCTCCCTCTGGCCCTTATCCACCAGCTGGTCTCCAAAAAAAAAAAAAAAAAATCACTGGAAAGTTAAGCAGCTCCTAGGTGGACTAGCAGTCCATCCTTTCATCCTCAGAAGCAATGTTTCAGCCGTCCCAGGGGCCCAGCCAGCCCACAAAACCAGATTCCCTCCCTGGTTTCTGGTCTTTCACACTAAAGATGACACTGTGTTTTGAGTCTGGGGGAGAGGGGGAGGAGGGGAGAGGCAGCTCCAGGGGAAGGAGTGCCCGAGAGGGAGGCCCCCCCAACCCCGCTGCTTTCCAGGCAAGGTGAGCATGGCGAGGTGCAGAGTGGGTAGCCTTTGTCCTCTGTGAAGCCTCACCCGTCCATCTCTGGGCTCTCTCTCCCTGGGTACCAGTCCTGAGCTCTGACTCCAAAGCATGCACTCTACACCCTGTCCTCCAGAGATGAGGCCACACAAGCCTGCCTACCCCTCCATCCCCAGGCCTCCTCTCCCCCTGCAGGCTAATCCCTGCTCCCAGTGCCAGGCCCAGGGCCCTGCTTGATCCCTGCAGGTCTGGAGGCAGGTCCCAAGGAGAGCACCCTCCCGTGGGCAGCAGCCTGGCCCCACACAGCCAGTTGGAGACTCGCACGCAGCATCGAGACATGAAATGAGAACAGGGACAGTTCAGAAGAAGCTACTTTGAAGCCACCTGCCCCACCAATCCTCGCTCCTCGGCTGGCCTTGAATTTCAGGACCTTTCCTTCCGAAAAGCCCCAAGCTTTCCCTGATGGCCCTAGGTCAAAGAGAGCAGAGCTCCCTTGGCAGAGAAGGCAATCGGTCTTTTACAAATCCACGTTTTGGTGAAGCCAGGACCTCCTCTGTCCTGGGAGCCCACATCTGCACACAGCTGGAAGCATGCCCCCCAGGCACCCCTCCCCGCCCCAAACGAGCAGTGCCATTGATCCACAGGTCAGGAATTAAGTGTAACACAGACTGGCCTCTGTCTGTGGGTACCCTTGAGCTCTCCATGTATTATCTTACCTCCATTCTCCCATGAAGCTCTTGTGAGCAGGCTATGCATAAAGCAATCACAATACGGCTATGGAACCTCCAAGAGGCCATGGGAATTCCCAGTGTTTCTCTAGAGATGCACGCACCATAGTTTTGGCAAACCTAGGACGGGGAAGTGGAGAAGGAAGTGGCAACCCACTCCAGTACTCTTGCCTGGAAAATCCCATGGGTGGAGGAGCCTGGTAGGCTACAGTCCATGGGGTCGTGAAGAGTCAAACACGACTGAGCGACTTCACTTTCACTTTCATGCATTGGAGAGGGAGATGGCAACCCACTCCAGTGTTCTTGCTTGGAGAATCCCAGGGACGGGGGAGCCTGATGGGCTGCCATCCATGGGGTCGCACAGAGTCAGACACGACTGAAGTGACTTAGCAGCAGCAGCAGCAGCAGCAGGATGGGGAAGAGGTTGATGATACCATCAATGATGGTATAATTAAATTTGTTTTTATTTATTTATTTATTTTTATCTTTCCTTTTTAATTTTTTGAATTATGAAAATATGATGACACATTTATAGGAGACTTGGAAAATATAGAACAAAGTTACGTATATTGCCACTATATATTATAACTGTTTAAGTAGATAAATTAAGATTTTTAGTTAGAGTTTCAATATCAAACTCTCAGAGATTAATTGAGTGAAGGTACAGATACAGTCAATGATGATGTAATTAAATTCTTTATAACAGGTTTTCTCTAAGTTCACTTTCAGTAGAAAAATGCATACATTTTTCATAGGTGGACACTTCTCATCGTACCTACAGGTAACTTTTTAATAACTTGTTCCAAAAAGCAAGGTGTCCCTACAAGGATAATGAAGCACCATTGAAAGAGTAGCAAGGCCTCACTTGAAATCTTGCTGGAGACTAAACCGAGAACCCAATGGCAGCCCCGTTTCTATTCCACGTGGATGCCATCTGCCCACGGGGCCAATATGCAGACCTTAGATTAACACACCCAACATGGAGTTGCTCATCTGGGCTGTGGACTGTTGGGGCTTCTTGCTTCCTTCTGTTTTCTCCCCGCCAGCTGACTTCCTAGAAGGGAAAATCCAAAGCTGTCCATCCTGCGGGGAAGGAGAATGAAGGCATACAGTCGGCTGTTGGTGTTGGCTTGTCTGTCCTTTGATAGCTCAGTTGGTAAAGAATCTTCCTGCAATGCAGGAGACCCTGGTTCGATTTCTGGGTGGGGAAGATATGCTAGAGAAGGGATAGGCTACCCTCTCCAGTATTCTTGGGCTTCCCTTGTGGCTCAGCCGGTAAAGAATCCGCCTGCAATGTGGGAGACGTGGGTTCGATCCCTGGGTTGGGAAGATCCCCAGGAGAAGGGAAAGGCTGCCCACTCAAGTCTTCTGGCCTGGAGAATTCCACGGACTGTATAGTCCATGGGGTCGCAAAGAGTTGGACACAACTGAGCGACTTTGACTTTTCACTGTCTGTCCTTTACTAAGTTCTCAGTGGCATCACTGCCCCAGCATGGGTTCACCCCACAACTCCGTGTCCCATGCCAGGCTGGACGCTGAGCAGCTAGAAAGTTCCAAGCATGGTTGTTATCCCCCTGGGGCAGCTGGCTGAACAAGCTCAGGGGTACTCAAGCAGGGACTCTTTTGGTGAAGTCTGGAGACATTTGGGGGGTCACTCGGGAGAAGGGTGCTGTTGGCATCTAGTGGGAGCAGGCCAGGGATGCTGTACACCCTATGAGGCAGCGGCTGGCCCTGCTCTAGTTGAGGAGGTGCAGCCAGGTGGACACACCTGGCACGGAAGGGAACGGGCAGGGAGATTCTGAGCACCCCAAGGGGCGGAGGAAATGAAGACAGGCCACCAGGGTGGCTGCAGCCCCCACTTCCATTTTTGTAAAATACGATGCTTAAAGTTTGTGCTTTTATTAACTACCATTGGCGGAGCTGATTCCACCCCTTTCTTTCTTAGACATAAAAATCTTGTTCGACTCTCACAGGCTTAAATTAGGAATATTTGGTGGTGTGATCATGTATGTTTAAAACCAAACAGAAATTTCCTGTTCCCCAGCACAAAATAAAATTCAAGTTTATAAAAGGGCCTGTAAAATCTCATAATCAAGCCCATTAGCTGAGCAAAATGCTCCACTTTGATTTTGTGGTGTTTAGCTTTCTTTTCTTAGCACTACTTCATTAGCGTGCTTTTAACGGAGACTCTTCCAGCCTGCTTCTTGAAATTGCCGAAAAAGAAAACACACGGCTTTAACGCACAAGAGACAAGAGCTGTCATCCCTCCCCCTCCAAATCTGAAGGCTCAGAGAGAGCAGAGAAGGCTGGGGGGCGCCCGCCGTCCAGCGTGCCCCCTCCCCCCCGCAGCATGTCTTAGTAGGGTGCTGGAATCTTCTCCCTCATTTTTGCTCCCTGGCCTCATTGCCAGTGGCCTCGCTAATTTCCAGTTCTTTGCTGCTTCAGAAGACCAGATTTTCTTGATTAATAACAAAAGGTTTTGTTGGGATCAGAGCTGTTTCCCACCATCTCTATGCAAACCCCGGCAACACAGACTGCGGATATTAGCATTTCAAGGCGCTTCCTATTACGAGGCAAGAAAAGCCCCTCTTGGTGGGTAAAATCCATTTTGTCCTCTCTGGTGACATCTGTTCTAACTTTTAAAGCCAGAAAGGAAACTAGATAATGCCAGTCCTTTGATTTACAGCACTCCTCCTCAGGATGTCGCCCAGCTCACTCAGGAGAACCCAGAAGTAATTCTGAACTCGCCATTCAAATACTTTGTCTTTTCCATGATATCTTAATTACATGCTCAGCGACTTCTACAACTCACAGACTTGAGTGTCTTAAACTTCTATTTTGGAGGGGAGAAATTGTAAATGTTTATTGCTTCAGATCCTCTTGCGTTTCATCTCCAAGTCCCCCAAAGAGAAGTTCGCATGAGTGAAGTGAGGAAATCGAAGACCTGATTAGGCCACCGCAGTATGAATACATATTGGGCTTCCCTAGTGGCTCAGACGGTAAAGAATCTGTCTGCAATGCAAGAGAACCAAGTGCAATCCCTGGGTTGGGAAGATCCCCTGGAGGAGGGTATGATAAGACAATCCAGTATTCTTGCCTGGAGAATCCCATGGACAGAGGAGCCTGGTGGGCTGCACTCCATGGGGTCGCAGAATCAGACACGGCTGAGTGACTAACACAACACAGTATCTATACAAGTAAGGAAGAAAAAGCCCCACAAGTGATAGGATATCGAGGGAAAGGAGAGAAACCCGCCGGATCACAGCCTCCTCCTACCATCTGGGCTGCAGGCTCCGGGGTCCCTTACCCTGGTCATCCGCGAACAAAGCTGGAGGCAGATCTCAGCTGGTTCTCCATTCACTATTCATTCAGGGGTCCCTGCGCTCCATATGCATTCCGCCGACTGCTGTGCTAAAGTGGGCCTCCTCCCAGGATTGACATGGTAATGAAGTGCCCGTGCGGCTCCTGAAAAGACCACCCTAGGTATGTGCCCTTTCTGACAAATCCACCCTTTCACCCCACGGAGGCCCCCAAATTATCTCATAACATTGCAACATCTGTGCAGAGGGCTCCAGTCTTTGGAGCTGGGCGTGTTTATCACGTGGCCCGGCCTTCCTTCTCCGGGTGGGTCCCCTCCTCTCACCTCCACCACACCACCGCCCCCCCTGCCGAACACCCCCTTCCCCTGCAGCCGCCCTGCTCAAAAGGGCCTGCACCCAGAGATGCTGAGGCCCCGGGGCTGCTGCTGCTGCTGCTGCTAAGTCACTTCAGTCGTGTCCGACTCTGTGTGACCCCACAGACGGCAGCCCACCAGGCTCCTCCGTCCATGGGATTTTCCAGGCAAGAGTACTGGAGTGGGTTGCCATTGCCTTCTCCGCCAGGATGCTGAGCACCTGGCATTTTATTTGCTCACTTTCAGGTGTTAAAGGTGGACCAAAGAGTTAAACTATGTCATATGAACTTGCTGTCAGAGAACCTTACAATTAGCCCGGCAAGGAAGCCAGACGAACACTGGGGGCTTGGGGTGGGCAGGGGAGTGGGGAGGTGGGGGGAGGGAGGAGAAGTGAGCTAATGAATTTTGCTCAGACTCTAGCAGATGACATTTGCTCAACTAATAAGTGTGTTTGAACTTTATTTAAACTGGCCCAGGTCAATAAAACCCAAGGGGAGGCAGTGAGGCTGGGGGAATTTATAGAAAGACCACGCCATCTGCAACTTATATATGTTCTGCCCCGATACAATGATTTCATTTCATTTGATTTGACATTTAAGAGCCCTTTTTGGAATGAAAAAGGAATATTTCTATATTCTACTTGCAATAACCTCACCTGACTCTGCACAAGGCCAAGAAGAATAAAGGTCACATTCATGGCACCCCGTTGAGGCTTCCTGGAGAGGCGGTTGCCCAGGAGGGACAGATCAGGGCTGTTCCCATGGAATATCTGGAGGCCCCTTTGGCCTCTGAGCACTCAGGCCTGTTTTGTTTTGTTTCCCCGCGTCCAACTTCAAGTGATGGTTTGCATAAAATGTTCTTGACCGCATACGAGATGGATTTTTGGCTGCCAACCGGGACACCCAGAGCGGCCGCCAAGAAACCAGGCTCTCCATGCAGAGCAGCAGGGAGACAGGCCAGCGTGGCCCCAGGCTTCTGCCAGTGACCAATCCCTCTTTAGACTCTTTCCAAAGCTTCTAGGTCAAGACTGAATTGTCCTGCCATCACACAGGACCTGGAAACGTGTCCCTGGCAAACACTTATCATCCTTGAAAAAGAAGTCCTCTGCCTGCTGACATCTGGGGGCCACAGGCTCAGAGAAAAAGCAGGCAATGGGCTGGGTGTCCTCCCAGGAGGGACCGCACCCTGCTGTGAACACCCCAGGTCTGAGGACCTGCTTTCTGGGGGGCGTGGGAAGGAGCTCGGGTTCTAGACCTGGGGCGTCCACAGGCCGCTGGCGGTACCCTTCACAACGCTGAACGGACTAGGGAGTGGGATGCAGAAGGGAAGACTGGAGAGCGGACCCCTGCCCTGCCCTCATCCTGGGACCCCTGACTATCAGCAGTGAGCCCGCCCCCTTCACCCTCCTCCTCCGGGCCAGAGGGTGAGGGGAGCAGAGAGGGCCAGAGGGGGCCCTGACTCAGGCCTCAGGGGTTCTTCCTGGAAGACAGGGTGCTGTGGATCTAACAGAACATTCCCATTCCTTTATTTTCCCAACAATCTGGCCCCTGGTTTATCAGTTAATCAAGACCCGCTCTCTTGGAGTGGCCGCACCCTCGGGCAAACAGTCCTTGCAAAGCGTCTGGTGCTGATTCCAGACACCATTAAGAACCTCTGAGCACTGCTGGGCTGTCCGGTCAGGAGCCACGCTGTCCCCGTGGGGGGCCCCAGCCTCTGCCCCACACAGAGCCTTCAAAGCCATGTGTCCTTCGAGGTGAGCCCCTGGTGGGGATGCCCCAGTGCTCCCACAGGGTCTGCAGGCATCACTGTCTTCCCTAGGGCCTCCACCCCAGCTGAGACAGTCTGACATGGCAGATGATAAAGGGCAGACACCTCCTCTGAGGTCAAAGGGCCCTTGGGCTTCACCCAACCTGGGACTCTTTCAGGCTAGAACCCCCTACCCTGGCTGGAATCATGCCCCTCCACACACACACCTGACTGGCAGGATCTGCAGAAATCATAGCATCCAGGAACCCCTGACATTTCCAGTTCAGTTCAGTCGCTCGGTCATGTCCAACCCTTTGCGACCCCATGGACTGCAGCACTCCAGGCTTCCCTGTCCATCATCAACTCCTGGAGTTTACCCAAAGTCATGTCCATTGAGTTGGTGATGCCATCCAACCATCTCATCCTCTGTCGTACCCTTCTCCTCCCACCTTCAATCTTTCCCAGCATCAGGGTCTTTTCAAATGAGTCAGTTCTTTGCATCAAGTGGCCAAAGTATTGGAATTTCAGCTTCAGCATCAGTTCTTCCAATGACTATTCAGGACTGATTTCCTTTAGGATTCACTGGTTGGACCTCCTTGCAATCCAAGGGACTCTCAAGAGTCTTCTCCAACACCACAGCTCAAAAGCATCAATTCTTTGGCACTCAGCTTTCTTTACAGTCCAACTCTCACATCCATATGTGACTACTGGAAAAACCATAGCTTTGACTAGACAGACATTTCCAGAAGGGCAGCTAAAGGGCCTTCATGACAGGGATCTCCAGTGCCCCAACCCCCTCTCCATGAGTTAGCAGTCGGTCCCCTGTGCCCAGCTCCCACCTCTCTTCACCCAACCAGTGGTTGGGTGGAAGTTATGCCCAACTCTTTGCAACCCCATGTACTGTAGCCCGCCAGGCTCCTCTGTCCATGGGATTTTCCAGGCAAGAATACTGGAGTGGGTTGCCATGCCCTCCTCCAGGGGATCTCCCCAACCCAGGAATTGAACCCACATCTCTTGTGACTCTTGTATTGATAGGTGGGTTCTTTACCACTAGCGCCACCTGGGAAGCCATCTAACACCTAATATCAGTACCCACCCCTGCCTCCAAATCTCATAGCTTGTGTTTCCGCAGGCAGAAGCCCACCCACCATATGTACACCGTCACCAACCTACGAGATTAGCTGCCACCAAGGAGGATGGGGGTCCATGGAAAGAAACTTCAGGGAGGTGACCAGATGGTGAGAAAGAGCCCTCTCCCTAGGGTGGGCCCTAGGGTGGGCATCCAGGTGCCCAAGCCCCCGTTCCAGGCCCACAGAACCAGACCCAAAACAATGGCTGTCATTTCAGGCGGTTACGTAGGGGTACTTTTTCATATAGTCCTAGATAACTAAACCATCTCCATTCAGGCCTGAATCACTTCTGGGATTCTGACGTACCACTGTTTTTGTTTTTATTTTCTGCTTTTCCATTTTATGACCTTCCTAAATCATCACCCACCGTTTCTCCAGAAGTCCAGCTTATAACCGCCAGTCTGCGCCCTGTCATCTCATTGTAAAACCTACTTATCTTCCTTAAATATCCCAGAGCAGTAAAACTAAAAATATTATCAAGTTATTCTGGCAGGAGTTACCAATAGCCTTTCCACAGCATTTAGCTTCCTCGTTTCCCTGACCTGAGTTTAAAGGAAAAAATATATGTGCAGATCCCTCCAAAGATCTACATTTTGGAAAGGAATTACCTAATCGCTTCCTTCTGTCAGTATCATCCATCCACTGGGCCCTTCGGTGCCCCAAGGACTCATTCCCTGAGTCCCCTGTCTGCAGGGTCTCCCACCTTTACTGCTGGCCCACCCCCCCATCCCGTATCCAATTACACCTGTGGTTCAAAGCATAACTCATTTATCTCTTAGTCAACTAAACGCTGTAGCTGGTCAGCAAATATTGACTAATGAGCCTCATGTAGTGGGTGTCTCCAATATCTTCCCTACCCCTTCCCCTTCCCTCCCCATCCAGCCACTGGGCTTCCTGTTGGGTCATTCCCCCGCTTCCAAATTCCTACACTCTCAGGGGTAAGCACCTTCTTCATCCTGGTCCAGCCGCTGACCAGAGATCACTAGATCAGTGGACGGGCCCCATGGTCGCAGGAAAAAGGCCAAGGACTCACACAGACCAGCTCCTTTCTTTAGACTAACAGTTCATTGATACTGAAAAAAACCCATCTCAGCACCAGGCAATTGCATTTCAATCGCGCGGTGAATGCCCACCAACCATATACTAAGAAAACCAAGCAAGGCATAAATAAATAAAGCTTGGCACCCAACCTTGATGTCTGCTGAGGAACACAGAAGCAGACCCGGATGGGGGAATTTTACGTGCAGGGAGGTCAGGGCTAGAGCACAGGTGGCCACAAGTGGTGTAGAAGCATGGACGAGGGGGGTTCTCCAAGCATCAGAGGAACAAAAAAAGGGTTAAAAAGAAGGGCACATGGAGCAGGCACTCCAGACAGAGAAGGGAGAAGGGAGACCCAGGCACGGGGCCAGGGAGGCATGGGTGAGTCTATTTCTTTACCTCCATCAGTGAATCTATGCTAAAGTGATACCAATGGCCTGTGACATAGGGGTCAGCCTCAGGCCAGGAGTGGGGTGAAGGGACACAGAACAGTGGGGCTTTGAGTGTAAAACTGAAGATGTCAAACAAAAAAAAATCAGTGCTCACGATACATCTTTTTTTTTAATGCAGTACCTGAGGAATCAAATTAATGCATAATCCATGGCTAACAAAATACTACACTTTTAAATGAAAACAAGATCACTATTACTGATTTTTTCTTTTGTTTCTGGCTTATTTTCACTATGGGTACTTTTGCCCTTGGCTTTACCTGGAATTCCCTTTATTTCCAGGGAAAATGAGAGGGAGAAAAAAAAAAAATACACGAAGACAGTTTGAACCAAAAGCTCATGCATTCCTGTCTTGGTCTTCAGGAAACTCTTCCATCTACAAATTCCCTCCTTCTTTTGGAAAATCAAAACATGTTTAACTAAATACTTGAGAGTCCAGGAGCTGGAAGCTTTCCCTCCCACTGAATGCTGTTCAACACCCTTTTCCTCTGTTAACCCAACGAGCAAGCCAAATGTGCAGCCAAAGGCCCAAAGCTGGCCTGCGGAAGCGTGTGCATCCTGCCGGAAGCAGCCAAACCTGGCAGGAAGTTGCAATTACGGAGCGGGCAGGGCTTATGCAGACGCCGAGCGGGGCTGGCCTGAATAAACCCGGGCTTATCAAAAGAAGGTGTATGGCAGTGAATCTGGTAATTAATAGGACTGCAGGTTTCAAAGGAAGAGGGAGGAGGCCAGGCCAGCTTTGTGGCGCCCAGCACTTTCCCTAAAGGCACAGACAGAAACAGGATAAGCAGCCTCGGGGCAGGTCCACAGGGGCCCCTGCGGTGGGATGGAGCATGGCCAGCAGTGGGATGGGCAGTCAGGCCCTCTCCTCCTTTGGGGACGGTGGTGGTTTAGTTACTGAGTCGTGTCTGACTCTTTTACGATACCCTGGACTGTAGCCCACCAGGCTCTTCTGTCCATGGGATTCTCCAGGCAAGAATACTGGAGTGGGTGGCCATTTCCTTCTCCAGGGGATCTTTCTGACCCAGGGATCGAACCCAAGGCTCCTGCATCACAGGCAGATTCTCTGCTGACTGAGTCACCAGAGAAGCCCCTCTCTGCCTTTACACCCTCCTTACAGATGCCTGTTTGCTTAAGACCCTTTCTCTTCGGCCATTAGTGACTCCTTAGCTTCTCAAGAGAATTATCACTGGGGATGAAGTTTCTTCCTCTTGGATGCTAGCCAAGTGAACTTATTTTCAGAGTTTAAGGAAGATTTTCGAACTTCTCTTGTTAAGTTCCAATTTCAACTCTTTTTAACAGAACTTTACTAGAAGCCACGAAATATTTGCAATGTGTTATTTCAGTAAAAGTGAATCTATTTAGTCTCGAGGGCCAGACAGCACAACACAGGGGAGCGTGAAGGTTGCAGACAGCTGCACCTCCGAGATGGGAGTGAGGAGGGGGTGGCCTGTCCACCTAGGATCAAGTGTTCTCCGGGGTCTGCCACCCGGTCAGCATGGCCGGCCGCACATGGGAGCTGCTTTGCTTTCAGAACCACCCGCCAGCCCGTGTGAGCCAGGAGCCTGCAGTCTCCATTCAGAGCCTACAAGTGTCCACTGGAGCAGAACAGGAAGGGAAAAGCTCAAGGAAAGGGTTTCTCCCTCCTGTGATCCTGAAAGAGACCCAATTGTAGCCTGCAGGGCTGGATGGAAAGACTTAGACCAAAAAAATCACAGAACGCGGAGAATAAAAGGTCACACAGGGTTTCTCTGGTGTGGTGTAAAGCCAGCTCACCTTGGAGTCAAGCGAGCTCCCCTGGAAGCCTACGACACGCCTGCTGCATTTCTGAGGTCCACCCTGACCCTCAGTGTCCTCATCAGACAAGGGCTGGGGCTGATGGAGGGCGTGATGTGCCCTCCCTCGCACCCCTTCTCACTCCAGTCTGTTCTCTGACCATTCCTCCTCTTCCACTCCCTGTGGAAACCCTTCGTGCTGGCTCTAGGGATCCCTGTGACACTGAGTCATACCTGGTTACCCACCTGCTTCAGAATGCCCCTGACCACCCATGTCCAGCGCTTACCTGCAAGGAGCACCGCTGCCCACAGGATCAGCTCACACTTTCAGGTGCCCCCCCAACCCCATCCCGCTACCCAGGGACGTGGCCTGGCCTGAGGTCCTGCCGAGGGACACACAGCGGGGCTCCTCCCTGCCCTGAGCTCAGATTCCTGAAAGGAAAGCAGTGGTGTGGCCTCAGGAGGACGGAACCCAAAGACAGACCATCTAAGGCATTTCCCCCATGGTGAGCATCCTTCTCGCCTGTCATCAGCATAACATTAATCGCCCACCACACCTACCATCTTCAAAGCCTGAGTATGAGACCCTGCTTTTGAACTGTGGTGTTGGAGAAGACTCTTTGAGAGTCCCTTGGACAGCAAGGAGATCCAAGCAGCCTACCCCAAAGGAAATCAGTCCTGAATATTCATTAGAAGGACTGATGCTGAGGCTGAACTCCAATACTTTGGCCACCTGATGCAAAGAATTGACTCCTTAGAAAAGACCCTGATGCTGGGAACGATTCAAGGCAGGAGAAGGGGACAACAGAGGATGAGATGGTTGGATGGCATCACCGACTTGATGGACAGGAGTCTGAGTAAACTCCGGGAGTTGGCGATGGACAGAGAGGCCTGGCGTGCTGCAGTCCATGGGGTCACAAAGAGTCGGTCACGATTGAGTGACTGAACTGAACTGAGACCCTGGGTCCCAGGGCAGACACAAGGGCCACGTGTGCACCCTGGAGCAGTCACTAGGCCCGGGGTGGACAGGCCATCCCCAGGATCCCGCCCAACCCTGAGATTCCCTAGCACCAATGCTCCGTGTCCCTAGAAGACGCTGGAGGTGGCACCAGGTGGACAGAGGGATCTCCTTTCCCGGAGATGCATCAGGAGACTAAAGCCAACTGACTCAGCAGCTATCTGAGAACTGTCTACGCTGTCATGGTAACTGTGGGGGACAAGCAATTAGAAAGAAAATGCAGCCTATCCCCTGGGGTCACTGCAGAGGAATTGAGGTGTGAGAGACAGCCCCCACCCTCAGTCAGGGTCTGACATGGAACAGAGCATGGTCGAGAGGGTGACAGCGGGGCCTGCACCTGCCAGAGGGCAGCCAAGAAGGCCTTTCTGAAGAGGGGATGGGGCAGCAGGCCATAAAAACCTCCCAAGAAGCTGTGGGTAAGTGGCATCTCAGGGCCCCTGAGCAGAGGCTGAGGGAGAAAAAGCGCGGAGGCCACCTGCGGGGAGGCTGAGCCTCCAGGATGGGGACCCGCAGAGGGGGCCCTGGGCACAGAGGTCCTGCTGCTTTGCCAACTGTGGGCAGCTGGGAGCAGGGGAACGGTAGGGTCCCAGTTTTGCTGGGAGAAAACGGCTGTGGCCTCATCTGTGCGGAAGCAGGCGGGATGGGAGACCAGGCACACTCCGGGACTCAGCTATGAAGCTGGGTACCCGCTGCATCCTCACCTAGCCAACTGCCACCTTCCATGCCAATCTGTCAGTTCAGTTCAGTTCAGTCATTCAGTTGTGTCTGACTCTTTGCGACCCCATGGACCGCAGCATGCCAAGCCTCCTCCCTGGCCATCACCAACTCCCGGAATTTACCCAAACTCATGTCCATTGAGTCGGTGATGCCATCCAACCATCTCATCCTCTGTCGTCCCCTTCTCCTCTTGCCCTCAATCTTTCCCAGCATCAGGGTCTTTTCAAATGAGTCACATCAGGTGGCCAAAATATTGGAGTTTCAGCTTCAACATCAGTCCTTCCAATGAACACCCAGGACTGATCTCCTTTATGATGGACTGGATGGACCTCCTTGCCGTCAAGGGACTCTCAAGAGTCTTCTCCAACACTACAGTTCAAAAGCATCAATTCTTGGGCGCTCAGCTTTCTTTACAGTCCAACTCTCACATCCATACGTGACTACTGGAAAAACCATAGCCTTCAGTAGATGGACCTTTGTTGGCAAAGTAATGTCTCTTGCTTTTTCTTACATCAAATCCCACCTGCTCTTAACCACAGGGCCGTGGCCGTAACCTCTCTGCTGCACACAGACAAGGGTCAGCACAGTGTTTGGCAGCCGCTGTGCACTCTTTGCTCAGTTGCAACACGACAGCAGCAATCCCTCATGACTACCCTCAACCAGTTCCCAGGGAGGCGAGCCTGCCCCTCACTTGCCCAGGAGGGTCTGATTTCACGCCTGCTGGTGGGGTTGTCCTTGGCTGTGAATGGTGTCCCCGGCTCCTGTCACAAACGTCCTGTCACTTTGGAGAGTGACTCATGTGGTAACCCCAGTCCTGACACCACTGCTTGGTACATCAAGGTTGAGGAGGTGGCTGGGTTATGCACGTCTGCCCCGAGTGGCCCTATCTTTGAGCTCCCTGCAGGAGGGCAGAGATGGAGCCCAGTGACGTTTTTGGTTTCTCACCACGGCAAATGCTGGATAGAGTGGGCACTGTGCAAATTTCTCTTTGGCCCAGGAAATGGGCAAAAATAAGGAGTATAAAGGAGTTACGTATCCTCAGTTCTTCGAAAGCCTCCAACGACCAGGGTGGACTTACTGGAACTGGCATAACCCCTCTGATGAGTTCCCGGCACCTCTGGATCTTCACCCCTACCCCCTAGCAGCCTAGGGGAGAAGAGGCCCCCCTCCCCTCCAGGCTCTGAGAGCATCCACTTCCCGGGGTGAACTGAGGCCGCAGGGAGGCAAGAGTGGCCGAGACCTCTGTTCTCAAATGTAATTTTGAAAACAGCACAAAGTGACCTTCAGGGTTCGTTTCTGGCAGGAACATTTTGCGAGTCCATGAACACGACAAATTAAACGTCCAGGCCTGACAAAGCAGCCAGCATCACCAGGATTCCAGGCAGCGTCCTCCGCTGAGTCTCGGACTTTCACCTGGCATTTCCGCCTCCTTTTCTTCCCCCACCAGCCCTCATTAGCACAGCCTCCCAGTCCGATCAGGTGCGCTTGGCCAGCAGCCCAGGACCCAAGGCAGTCGCTGATCAGCCTTTAGCTGGAACCACTGATGGACACTCAGCTCCCTTTCTGCCAAAATCCGGTCTGGCCTCATCTCCAGTGGGCTGGTAGACCCTTGGTTTTAAGTGATGAGTGACAATCTAGCTCCTCTGAGGGTTCCTTTAGGACACGGGGGTCTCATCCAGTGGGTTTGGAGGCTTCTGCTGAAACTCAAGTGGGCAGGGGGTGGGGGAGGGGGAGGAGGCTGCCAGAGGAGCCTCACGGGACCCTCACATTCTCCTCTAGTCCCTCCGGGTAGGGGGCTGATCAGCACAGACCCCCTGGCCCCTCTCCAGGGCCTCTGATTCATCTCTGGGGTGAGGTATGATCATTGGCATCCCTGATTTTCCCGGCGGCGCTGAGGTCAAGGTCACACTTCGAGCCTAGTGCCTTAGCCCTAGTGTCCTGGTGGAGACGAGACAGTCTTGCCCACTGGACACCACTCTGCCCGAAGCAGCCGAGCCACTCGAGCAGGAAGCAGCCGAGTCCAGTGCAGACAGCCCTGAGGGAGGGGGCCCCAGTGGGCCAGGGAAGATTCCAGAGGAAGTGACATTTGAGAGGCCACACATGGGCCACCCTCAGGGGGCATGAAGAGAGCCCCAGAGAGCTGGATGGACGCCAGCAAACCCCCACCCAGCGCGAGAGTGAACCGGTGTCCCAGGGGTGGCAAGTACTCGGAGCAGGAGCTCAGGCTGGACAACAGGCCAAGGCACGACCCAGGGGGCAGGGGCAGCGGCAAGGGGTCAGATGTCTGGTCCTGGGCCCCCGGCAGCCACGACTTCCCAGATGGAGCGGCCCTCGGAGGATGGGGACCCAGGTCTGAGGTGGGGAGTGTTTGCGAGGTAGCAGCTCAGGCTGCTGTCCCAACGTTGCACAGTCTGGGGCTTTAAGACAAACATTTCTTCTCACAGTTCTGGAAGCTGGAAGTCCTAGATCATGATGTCAGCGGGTCCAGGATCTGGCAAGAGCCCTCTGCCGTCCTCAGGGCTGCAGCCACTCTTCACATGGGGTGGGGGCCGCGGTCTCCCCGGGCCTCCACTTTGTCGTTGCTGTTGTTTAATCGCTTCAGTCGTATCCGACTCTTTCTTGACACACCTGGACTGTAGCCCGCCAGGCTCCTCTGTCCATGGGATTCTCCAGGCAAGAATACTGGAGTGGGTTGCCATTTCCTTCTCGAGGGGATCTTCCTGACCCACGTCTCCTACATTGCAGGTGGGTTCTTTACCCACTGAGCTAGAAGGACACTGAGCCCACCATGAGAGCCCCACCCGCATGACCTCATCTAATCCTGACCACCTCCCAAAGGACCACCTGCAAAGACCATCACATTGGGGTGTAGGGCTTCAACATAATGAATTTGTGGGGGACACAAACACTCAGTCCATAGTAGAGGAGGGAAGGGGAATGGGACAAACATCAGAGCTGACATGTACTCAAATTTCCAAAAGGCTTTACATGGTGCAGGCAGGGGAACAGTAGGATGTAAGAAAAACTGGGACAGCTTTGAGAAGTCCTATGTTGTCTTCCCTCTACTCTAGTCAACAGCAGGTCACCTCTAAATACAATTTTCTTTCAGAAGCAAGCTGGAAGGAAGTGCTATCGGTTAAAAATTAAACAACAACATGAAACTCAGGCCATGTGAGTGTCACATGTTTTTAAAAAGCAATCACTGACACGTACACCCATGACGGATTCATGTCAATGTATGGCAAAAACCACTACAATACTGTAAAGTAATTAGCCTCCAATTAAAATAAATAAATTATTTTTTTTAAGTAATCACAGAATTACTGATTTTTCTCTTGATCCTGACAGGATCAAAAAACATTTGGTATCTATTCCCTAACGGGTCAAAATCCATCCGTGAATGGTTTCACAGTCCTTGCTCAGCGGTGGATGTCCGGCACTTCCGTTCGGCGCTGTGTTCTTCAGCTCTTGCTTCTCCCTGGGACCCCTTGCTCAGCAAACATTTTTCAGTACACATGCAGGTCTTCTCATTGCCATGTTCCTGCTGATTTGGGAGGAAGTGGAAACACTGATGTCTTTTTTTTTTTTTTTTCAAATGGCATCCTATGATTTTTTTACTTACTATTTACTTTTTATTCAGCTGCAACAGATCTTAGTTGTGGCACAGGGGATCTAGTTCCCTGGTGGTAGGGATCGAACCCAGGCCAGAATCCAGGCCCCCTGCATTGGGAACACAGAGTCTTAGCCACTGGACCACCAGGGTAGTCCTTGATCCCTTGTTTCAGAGTAAGAATCACTGAATGCTCTTCGATGTACAGAACTTTTCTTTTTTAAAAATGGAAGTGTAGCTGATTTTCAATATCATGTTAGTTTCAGGTGCAAGGCAAAGTGATTCAGTATGTGGGTGTATTCTTTTTCATATTCTTTTCCCTTATGAGTTGTTACAAAATGTCGAGTAGAGTTCCCTGTGCTATACAGTAGGTCTCTGCTGGTTATCTATTTATGTATCACACAGAGGTGCATACGTGCTCAGTCATGTCCAACTTTGTGACCCCACAGACTGTAACCTGGCAGGCTCCTCTGTGCATGGGATTCTCCAGGCAAGAATACTGGAGTGGGTTGCCATTTCCTTCTTTATTGGTATTGGGATGCTGCTGCTGCTGCTAAGTCGTTTCAGTAGTGTCTGACTCTGTGCAACCCCATAGATGGCAGCCCACCAGGCTCCCCTCCTGTCCCTGGGATTCTCCAGGCAAGAACACTGGAGTGGGTTGCCATTTCCTTCTCCATTGGTATTGGGATACCGGGGTATAAAGGATGAACCAGGCCCTGCTCTCAGGGAGTTTATTCTGTGAGAATGTTCCAAGGGCATTAGCTGTTGTTCAAAGAACCAAACCAGGTTGGCAGGAAAGAGAGTGATTGCCTGAAAGCCACCCAGTCCATCTGCCTCAGGGCTTAACCCCACCCAAGACTGACCCTTCAATGACTGACCCTTCAATGCCACTCCCTTAGCATGGGCTGGACATCCTACAGAACCTCTCCACGCCAGCTTCAAGTTCCCATCTCTTGCTCCAAGACCCTTCAAGCACTCAGCACAGAGTCAAGACATAAAACAAAACATACACATGCAAAAAAAAAAAGCCTCTTCCAGTTTTCAAGCTCCACTTTATGACCTAAAAAGCAAAATCTTTCTGAAGCATAACAAGCTACTTCAGATGAAGAGAACAGCAGACTCTAAAAGGCGAGGAATCCAGTGTATGTTCTCAGTCACGTGAGCACCAAATACCGAGAAACCATCCCGGGACGAGGAGGCCAGCCCAAACCAGCTGCTTCAAAGCGGCTGTTCTTTAACCAGAGGCTTAACACAATGACCCTAGAAACCGTCTGAGAGCTTGCGCCAGCTTTCCAAGGAGGGGTGTCAGAAGGGCCCTCCCGGCAGGATTCACAGCCTCAAAATCCCACTTGGAGAGACTGCCAAGTGTCAGCGGCTCGGTGGCCCTTTTAAAGAGCCATGCCTTCATGCCACTGAGAAAGAAAAAGGGACGAAGAGAAGCTAAAGATTCACTGAGCTTAAAGTTGGGAATAAAGGGCACTTTCCCCCCCAGTAAATGAATGCATTTGCATTGGTTTTTTCGTGGCCAGCTGTCTTCTTGTTCACGGGAGGGCCACTTGGGCCCCTCTCCACCTGGAAGGCCAGGTGTCATTGCTTCTTTCTCCCCAGCTCACCTCTGAGGCAGCCACTCTGCTCTGGGGCCCCAGCCGGATGGCCCTTTCTCAACTTGTCCTCCTCATCCTTGACCCAATGTCTCATTTGGGTGTGAAGAAATCTGGGCCTTTTTTTTTTTTCTCCTGTGTGTTTCATTTACAATGATTTTTCCAAGCAGTGTGAATGTTCACCATATGCTGGCTGCATGGAAGAATATTCTGGCTCCCCTAAATGCTGAGTCATGCTGAGTCACTTACCCGGAGAAATCCGGAAAGAGGGCAACCAAAACAGCTGAGGCAGCCGTGGCCGGGCCTCCCTGGAGGGACGGGGAGGGGACGGCAGAGCTGGACGAATCAGGCCAAGGTTCCACAAGGGGCCAAAGCAGCATGGCTCTCACCAAAGAGTAAAGTCCTGTTAATACTGAATTTCTAGAATTTTGCCTACAGAAGAGCATAACTGAGATGAAGCCAGAGCAATGAGCAGGACTAAACACATATATAGACAGAAACAGTGTTAGATAAAAATAAAAAATAAAAAACAGAATTTTATTACCAGCAAAAGATAAGGATTGCTTACATTGTTTGGTTTTTTTTTTATTTTGTCCTGTCCAATATTCTATGAGGGCTTCCCTGGTGGCTCAGATAGTAAAGAATCCGCCTGCAATACAGGAGACCCAGATTCAATCCCTGGGTTGGGAAGATCCCCTGGAGAAGGGAACGGCAACGCACTCCAATATTCCTGTCTGGGAAATCCCATGGACAGAGCCTGGTGGGCTACAGTCCATGGGGTCACAAAGAGTCAAACACGATTAAGTGACTAAGCACTGTGACATTGTGTGAATACTGTATGGCGTACATTGAAAAGTCAATAAATGAACTGACTTTGATTATGAGTAGCTGTGTATTTAAATGGAAATGGGTAAGTTTGAGTGGTTATTACCTATAGTTCCTTCAACGTCCCCAAGTCGGAACTTTCATGGGATAACAAAACGGCCACTTCTAGTCACTTTTTGGCCATAAGAATCACCCGGGAGATCTTATCTAAAATGCAGGTTCTGTGATCATCTTTCTACCTCTGCTAAGAAGCTGGGGATCCCAGGAGTGTTCCCTAAAACATGATCTCAGGATTGCCCAAGAATCTTGTGAAAAAGTGTAAAGTACTCTCAGCCCTAATCTTCTCCCTACCCTCAGGTTAGGTAGAGGCGGGGTGGGGGCGGATCTACAAATCCATAGATTCCAAACGCTTCCAAATCATTCCAGTTGGCTTTTCTCTGGCTCTGCTTTCAAGAACAAAACAGCCAAGTCCTACCAGTGCCTAAATGACCCCCAATTCCTGAGCAAACGTGGAAATGTGGCCTATGAGATTTATTACCCTCTCCCACTTGAGAATAACTTTCCTCACTATCTTCCCCATACTTGACTGAAAAATGCATAGCAAGTGTATCTATCATCCCAGGCTTTACTCCCTAACCCTGACACTCAGTGGCTCTGTGACCTTAGACTTGTTACTTAACCTCTCTGAGTCTCAGCTTCTGACTCTAAAGCAGAGCCCCTAAATCTGTAGCTGTTTCTGTCGGGTTGTTGTTGGGATCAGGTACAGACTAACGAGTGCCCAGCCCTCTCTTCCTTTACTGTACTTAAGTTCCAGCAATGTGACTGGGGAGACTGCTTTCTTCCAGGCTCTGTTCAAATGTCACCTTCTCCATGCAGCCTACCAGGACCACCTATTTGAAATGGTCACTTTTGTGCCTTGCTACTGGCACGACATATTCCCATCCCTGCTTTATTGCCAATCTTCATCATCTTCTAATAACCTCTGTGATTTACTCAACAATTTTGTTTCTTTCTCTCTCCCCAATAGGATGTAACATCCTGGTGGTCAGGATGGTTATCAGTTTTGTTCACTGATGATACTCAAGTTCTTGGAAAAGTGCCTGATACATAGTAGGTGTTCAGTAAATACTGGATGGATCTATGATAAAGATGGGTGGGTGGATGGGTGGATGGACAGGTGGGTGAGTGGATGAATGGGTGAATGGATGAGTGGGTGAGTGAGTGGATGGATGGGTGAATGGGTGGGTGAGTGGATGGTTGGGTGAATGGGTGAGTAGATGGGTGGGTGGATGGATGGGTGGGTGGGTGGATGGGTGGATGGATGGATGGGTGAATGAGTGGATGGATGCATGAATAGGTGGGTGGATGGATGGGTGGATGGATGGATGGGTGGATGGATGGGTGGGTGGGTGGATGGGTGAATGGGTGGGTGGATGGGTGGGTGGATGGATGGGTGGGTGGGTGGATGGGTGAATGGGTGGGTGGATGGGTGAATGGGTGGGTGGATGGGTGAATAAGTGGGTGGGTGGATGGGTGGGTGTGTGGATGGATGGGTGAGTGGGTGGATGGGTGGGTGGGTGGTTGGATGGGTGGTTGTATGGATGACTGGGTGGGTGGATGGGTGGGTCGGTGGGAGGGAACCTGTCTTTGAGCTCTATTTTACTATACCACAACTCACAGTGGCTGCATATCTGAGCTTGGAAAACCTGTCTTCTTTTCCAGCTAAGGTAAGATCTGATTACTCACAAGCTGGTGACTTCCCTCTTTAAGACCATATTGGTTGTTTTACTATCAACATTTTTGCCAGATCTGTTTGCATGCTCATTAACTCATATAAACGCTAATAAAAAGAAGCTATGAAAACAACTTCCTACATGTTTCCTCTTCCAGGCATAATCACGTGCACACACAGCACGCCACGTGGGCGGTGGAATAACCCTTTCACCGGGCTTCCAGACGACAGCCCCTTCCCGGGAAGACAGCAAATTCCAGATTTTTACCTCTGGGAACCCCAATCCATTCTGCTTTCTGCATGATTCAAGGGTCCTCAAGTAAGACAAGGACATCAAAGCCCCCTCCCTGTGACACGGCAGCCGGTCACCTCCATTCCCACCCCAGGGCAGCCTGGGAGCTCAGTCACATCTTTTAAGTAAGTGTTTGAGAATGATGGGGATATTCCTTTTCATTTGGTCATTTCCTCTTATCTGCTCACAAATAAACACTCAGGAGGGCTGTTGACCACACTGGCAGCTGGTTTCCAGATGCCCCCCTTGTCCCGTGCAGTTCCTGTCCCATCCCTCAGGCTCTGCTACCCACCCCCTCACCCGTAGAAATGGCTCTGCACTGGGCCCCTCCAGTGTCCCCACAGCACCAGAAGAACCGCCCAAGGTCACTGAGAAAGAGAGACTGGCCAGCAGGATCTAAATGAGCTTTCTTTTCTTCCCGATCAGACGTCTGGGCTACCTTTCCCAGCCTCCCTGCAGTCAGGTGGGGCCAAGAGACAGTGGTTCTCAGCCAGGGTGACTTTGCTCCGCGCCCCCCAGGAGACATCTAGCAATGTCTGGAGACATCTTTGGTTGTCACCACTGACAGAGAGAGGGATTTCTATGAGGAGCTAGTGGGAGGTGATGCTGGAGAAGACTCTTGAGAGTCCCTTGGACCACAAGGAAACCCAACCAGTCCATCCTAAAGGAAATCAACCCTGAATATTCATTGGAAGGACTGAAGCTGAAACTGAAACTCCAATACTTTGGCCACCTGATGCAAAGAGCCAATTCACTGGAAAAGACCCTGATGCTGGGGAAGACTGAAGATAAAAGGAGTAGTGGCTGGTTAACCATGAGATGGTTAGACAGCAACATGGACTCAATGGACATGAGTTTGAGCAAACTCTGGGAGGTGGTGAAGGACAGGGAAGCCTGGTGGGCTACAGTCCATGGGGTCACGAAGAGTTGAATACGACTGAGCAACTGAACAACAACTACTAGTGGGGAGAGGCCAGGGCACATCCTGTTTGGGACAGCCCCCCACAACATAGAGCCGTCAGCCCAAGTGTCAGCAGTTCTGACACTGAAAGTTCTCAGTCCAGCCCAGGGGATAAGTTCAGTGTTCTGAGCCAAATCCAGGCCTGATTCATAAATCCAGCCAAGTGCTTCCCCACGGGGCTCTCCAAGTTCTCCCCGCTCCTGGCTCTGTGCAGATGAGCCCAGATGCCTTGGAACTGGCAGGGTGAGTAAGGCTGAGCCACTGGAGCAAGCAGAGACCAAGTGCCTGAAAGATGCCTCCCCATCCCTGGCACCCACTCTAGACTTGGAGCGAGAAACAGACTCTGAGCTGTGCGTGAGCTGGGCTTGGATCAGCAGACATGACCTGGGAGGGTTGCTGGAGTCTCGACTCCTATCTCACGTGGGAGACAGGCCTCAGGGGTATTACCCTGGAAATCAATTTGTAACGGAAACAACGAGCTGGCCTGTGCAGAGAGGCAGGAGGGGTCCGTGGACCTACCCATCTTTGAAGTTGTGGCTTTTTAAATAAACCCTCTGAAGTTCACTTCTGGCCATTCTGGTCCCCAAGGACTCCAAATTAGAACTCTTTTACTCTGAATTCTGCAAGTTTAGTGAAAGACATCTTCTCTCCCAGTTATTTTAACTAGTCAGAGCTTAGTAAACGTTAAGTGCCAGTTTCTATTTATTTATGGATGTCTTAGTTCTTTCATAAGGAGCACTTGCTGCTGTGAGTGATATTTACCGAAAAGGCTTAGACTAGACTTACCAGGTAAAGTACAGGGACTCACACTTAAAAAAAGTATTCACTGTGCACCGGAAATGTGGGCTGCATTTTGTCCGCCAGCCGTGTTTACTGAGCATTTACGTTCTTCCAGGTGTTGCATGTGACGCGCACTGAAACTCCCAATACTTTAGCCACCTGATGCAAAGAGCCAATTCATTGGAAAAGACCCTGATGCTGGGGAAGACTGAAGGTAAAAGGAGGAGTGGGTGGCAGAGGATGTTCAAAATGCCATCCAGAGCAAGGTGCTGTTACCATCCGGATTCTCAGTCAGAAGGGCCTGCGCTCCCCCCACATCACATACCACGGGTGGCAGTGCTGGGGGCTCCCCATGGGGAGGCTACTTTGAGGACCACCTGCACTCAGGGATGCTCCAGTCTCAGCATCACATCTTCTAGCCCCACCTACTGTGCACAGGCTTTTGTTCCTACCGGCAACCATCAGCTCACTGGGACCCTAAGACATGGTGAGGATGGTTAGGAATATTTTATTTCAAAATGTTATGTTTCAAATGCTTGTAAAATATCCAGTGTCAGTGTTTCTTTCTTTTTTTTTAAGCAAGCATTTCTCGCGATGATAGTTAAATGGATTGAATACACTTTGAGAAAGTCTTATTAAGTAACTTAGGGCAGAGAGGAGACTCTGATGTCAGGACAGACCCAGATCTGGCTCCCGCCTGCTGGCTGCATCGACAGGATGGGTGACAGGGCAGTTTCCTGCCAGGTGAGATGGAGAGCGAGCTGGTCCCACCCAAAGGGTCTTGTAGGGTTTATGGAGATCAGGCCAAGATCTCTGAGAAAGCAGGGCTCACGGCTTCTGGGCAGGACTTCACGAACTGTAGCCCTCTCCTGACTCCAGTCTCAGGACCAGAAATGACCACCCTGAGACGGCATCGCAGGAAGACAGATGGCAGCATTCTGGCAGCTGCCAACAGCCACTGTCGGAGGGCTCCAGCCTCTTTCTCGGTACTCAACCTTAGAGTCCTCATGCCAACAGAGTCTTTCAGGGGGAAAATAGTATCCCCAGGGGTACCTGGAAGTCAAATCAGTGAGACAGTGGGATGAAGAACCTGGGCCCAACTAGGAAGCCCGATGGCTCCACACTGAAATCCATGACATGTAAAGACATGTAAACACCAAAATCACCTTATGGACTGTAGTCCGCCAGGCTCCTCTGTCCGTGGGATTTCCCAGGCAAGAGTACTGGAGTGGGTTGCCATTTCCTCCTCTAGGGTTTTTCCCAACACAGATATCGAACTCATGTCTGCTGCAGCTCTTGTATTGAGAAGTGGATTCTTTACCACTGAGGCACTGGGGAAGCCAGACTCACACTATATACATGAATACATGCTCCACGATGTCAAATAAAACATCAGACAGTTTTAAAAAGTAAGGCGTTTTTGTTAAACGTGGAGATACACTTATTTTGTGTATTGTAAATCATTTATTGTAAAACTTCCGGGGGGAAAAGCCAAAATAAGTTATCAATGATTACAGCTACAAGGCATATGTAAGATTATATTTAGAAACCCTGATTCACCACTAAACCCTGTCCTTGATGGTAACCTGGAAAATCACACAGGACCACACCCACTGCATTCTCTTGGGTGCACAGGGCCTCCCCAGGTCCAGTCTGGGAAGGATGACACCCACATTGAACTCTTGGAAGCATAGTTCATTAAGGGGCATCTTTGGAGAGTAGTGACCTGAAAAGCTATCAGTGAAAGACAAGCTAAATAAATTTCAGGGACCACTGCAAAATGAAAGTGCAGCCCACCCACCTCATTCAAGCAGCAGAAAAAAAGAATTCTTCTTTTCTTCTACATCTCTCTCTACTTGTCATCAAGGTTCATTTGTGATTTAATGGCATTCTCTTGGTCACAATGGTACTCACACAAATAAAGACACAGGTGCCCAGGGCCCTGGTATTCAACTCAGCATGTGGGCCACACTCACCCACTCTGACCCTTCCTGGCTCCAGTCCTAGGTTCCAGCAGATAGAGGAGCAGTGGTGGATCAGCAAGAGGCAGGGAACAAGTGGCAAGAACCCAGGGAGGTAGGAAGATGGGACCCCCATACAGTCCAGGCACCAACCCCCAGTACATACTCCATTTTCCCATCAAATATCACTCAGAAAACACAACTGAAAGAATTGTTAAGACTCTCAAGATAACACCTGCAGAGCATTAACCCCCAGGCATGGGGCCCCTCTGAGCTAGGTGCCCAGCAGACATGCAACTGGGGCTGGGTCTGCCAAGGAGAAATGATAGAGCCGGAGAGCCAGCAGCTTTAGCAACATGAGCAGGCACCTGCCACGGGAGGGGAATGATCCCTCCAGCTTGTCCAGCTAGCCGGGACCCAGACGGTGCTAGTGGAACGAATCAGACGCCACTGAAAAGAATTCTAAGCAATTCTTCCAGCCAAGGGCGAGGACAGTACTCATTCAGACTGGAGACCCAACAACCATCAGACATAAGGATGCCTCTACACACCTGCTGTCAGGGCCCGATTGGGCTCGATGAAAACAACAGTTAAATCATATTTTTAATTTTTTTTTTAATCCAGGACTTGATGAAATAATGTACCTGGGAAAACACCTGCAAGTCCAAACAATAAGGAAATGTGAATAGTTTTCTTCAAACAGAGACCACTGCTTCATGTTCTTTACTTCATTAAATGATAAACATTTGGTACTTCTATTCCAGGCAAGATGGAGTAGATGTACTTCTCCTCATTCCTCCTGCCAAGGAGAGCTAAGAACCCTGGAGATCAGCGAGAAAACAGACATGGGGAGACTCTGAGAGGCAAGAGAAGGGCAGACTAGCTGCTGACTCTGGGAGCCAAGGAAGGACATGGTGATGTTTTCCCTGGGTTTTCTTTGTGCTTTTTATATCCTGGATCAGGGGCTGGGGAAGTAGGTACCCAGAAGCATCAATGGACACGGAAAAAGAGAAAGAAAAGCCTGTACTCTCAAGCAGCAGATCAGGCACGAGGCAGCCTGGTAGGACAGCAAACTTCCAGACAATAATTATGTGACTCGAAAGAAGCACCACAGGTAGGGCGGAGGCACCAACTCTACCCCCATCACAAAAGCCAAGTGGAGAGCCTGTATCTCAGCCTCCCTCCACGAAAGGGTGGTGATACAGATGGTGGGGTGGGGAGTAGCGGTGTTCCTCGGCAAGGAGCCCCCTCAAGAGTGTCAACAGAGATCACATGGGAACCTGGACTCTCACGCCCACCCAGCAGTAACCAGGCCTTGCTCCCCCTCCCCACAGGCTGGTCTCGGCAAGAGTTGGGTGGGGAGCTGGGGCATTCACACCCTTCCAGAACCAAGAGGTCTTCACCCTCCACCGTGAAGGATGAAGCCGAGGCACATCTCCCCCTACCCCTACTCCTCGCCCCCAGCCAGGCTGGTGGCGGCAAAGACTTGCTCTCACAGAAGATGGAAATAAGATCCAGAGTTTCATAACACCCAGAAAGTCCAAATAAGTTTCAAACAAACATCACTCTTCTTTCTAAGAAACAGGAAAAGCTCAGTTGAATGGGAAAAGAATACAGTTGCCAATACTGAGTTGACATGATGTTGGAATTAACTATTAAGGATTTTACAGCAGCCACAAAAAAGAAAAGAAATGTCTTTCAAGGAGGAATTCTGAATACTCTCCAAAAAATGGAAAAAACAGAAAATCTCAGTAAAGAAATAAAAGATATAGACAAGAACCAAATGGAAAATTTCAAAATGAAAAGTACAATAGCCAAAGCAAAACCTGCTGCTAAGTCGCTTCTTTCGTGTCCGACTCTGTCCACACACACACAAAAGGACAGCCTCACAAACCTGTGAGACTATAAGAAAAGATCTAACATGCTTGTCATCAGAGCCCCAGAAGGCGAGGAGAAGGAGGGAGGGGCTGACAAAGTATGTTGAGAAATAATGGCTGAAAATTTTTCTAATTTGGCAAAAGACTTAAACCTACAGAGTCAAGAAGCTGAGACACCTTCAAAATGGAAAAACAAAGAAATCCTTGCCAAGATACATCATGGACACGTTTCTAAAAACTGAAGATACAAAGAACAGGGAGAAAAAGCATCTTATTTACAAAGGAAAAAACAATTTGAGAAACAGCAGATTTCTCATCAGAAACCATAGAGGCTAGAGTAAAGCAGCATAGCATGTCAAATGCGGAAAGAATTCTAGCCTGGAAGTCTGCTACTGCTGCTAAGTCGCTTCAGTCATGTCCGACTCTATGCAGCCCCATAGACGGCAGCTCACCAGGCTCCCCGTCCCTGGGACTCTCCAGGCAAGAACACTGGAGTGGGTTAGCCCAGAAGTCTAGATCCAGCAAAAACATCTATCAGGAATCAAGAAGATAACAAGACCTTCTCAGAAGCAGGAAAACTGAGAGAGCTTGTCACCTGCAGACCTACCCTTAAAAAATGTCTAAAGGATGCCCTTGAACAAGAAAGGAAACAATAAAAGAAAGCAAACTGGAGGGACTTCCTTGATGGTCCAGTGGCTAAGACTCCATGATCCCAACAGAGGAGGCTTGGGTTTGATCCCTGGTGAGGGAATTAGATCCCATGTGCCACGACTAAGACCTGGTGTAGCCAAATAAATGAATATTTTAAAAAGGACGTCTTTGGTGGTCCAGTGGTTGGGAATCCACCTGCCAACGTGGGGGGCACAGGTTTGATCCCTTGTCCAGGAAGATTTCACACGCCTCGGAGCAGCTGAGCCCACGTGCTGCAACTACTGAAGCACATGCCCCTAAAGCCCATGCTCTGCCCCAGGAAAAGCCACTGCAATGAGAAGCCCGTGCACCGCAACTGGAGAGAAGCCCCACTTGTAGCTGCTAAAGAAAGTCCACGTGCCGCAGCGAAGATCCAGCACAGCCAACAAATAAATTTTAAAAAAAAATTTTTTTAATTTCCTTCTAAAAGAAAGAATATTGGAACATTAGGAGGAAGAACAAACAAGGGAGAAAATAAAGATGGGGGTAAATGCAACATACCCCTTGTCTTCCTCTTCTTCGGCTTTCCAAAAGCAAACATGCACGGGTCCTCAAGAGGCAAACCGCGCCTGCCGCGGGACTGATTTCACAGATTACCTGTCATTCCGTCAGTGTGGAACCCGCAGCACCTGCATCCATGTCTCCTGAGCGTTTCCTTGGCCGCTAACCAAACCCAGTTAGGCAGAATTTCTAGACATGTGGGCCCCAGGACTGTGTCTGTAAAGGTTACCTCCACTAAGAAGTGAAGTCCTCAGACCTGAGTTGAACTTCTGTCAGCAGAGAGTCAGGCTCAGTCCCTCAATGTTAATACCTGAGGAAGGGGAAAGCAAAGTATTTTATGAATTCCCTGCAGGACTGGAACAAACTTCAAGGTTAAAGAAGTGATTGACATGCCACCTGGGGTGAAGGTCACACACCTCCAGATCATCACAGGGACTGTTCTAGGGAGTGTGGGCTCACACAGGCAACTGCCACTCTTCCATGCCTCAGCTTCTTCTGTAAAATGCAGGCAGCATCTGCCCCTCCTAACTCATGGGGGCAAAGTGAAGAGCAAAATAGGCAAGCTGTCATGAGCTTGTAAATGATTGTTCTTACCTAGTATGAACGATTAACCTCCCATTAGAGAGGGCCATCACCAGAAAACAAGCTCATGGTTACCAGGGCATAAGGGGGTTAGGGGGATAAAACTGAGAGATTGGGACTGACATACACACTACTATATATATACTAGATAACTAATAAAAAAAAAAAAACGTACTGTAGGAGAAGGAAATGGCAACCCACTCCAGTATTCTTGCCTGGAGAATCCCCATGGACAGAGAAGCCTGGTGGGCTACAATCCATGGGGTCACAAAAAAACATACAGGACTAAGTGACTAACACACACACACACGCACACACACATACATAACAGAAGAAAATGAAAATAAAGACTTAAAAAAAAAAGAAACCTACTGTAGAGCGCAGGGAACTCTACTCAATACTGGGTAATGGCCTATATGGAAAAGAATCTTTAAAAAAAGAGTGGATACATACATATGTGTAACTGATTCACTTTGCTGTACACTTGAAACTCACACAGCATTGTAAATCAGTTGTGTGCATATGTGTGTGCCGGAGCTCAGTTGCTAAATGGTGTCTGACTCTTGCGACCTCATGGACTGTAGCCCACCAGGCTCCTCTGTCCATGGGACTCTCCAGGCAAGAAAACTGGAGGGGGTTGCCATTTCCTTCTCCAGATCTTGTCCCTCAGCTATCTAACCAGGTCTCCTGCCTGCCTCTCCTGCATTGGCAGGCAGATTCTATACCACTGAGCCACTTGGGAAGCCCCATAAATCAACTGTACTCCAATAAAAATTTTTAAATAAAGAGGGTCATCACGGTTCCCTTTTTGCTTTGAAATGTAATGTATCTGTGCTCTTCGCAAAGACTGCCGGAAAGGCAGAAATGGTTAAGATGAAATGGACCACTTAATTCAACCGGCAGAGTCTGGTTGATGGGCAGCGTTGGCATCGAAACAGATGAGGGTCCTGACATCTGCAGCGGTGGGAAGACAGCGTGATCACCACCGGGCTGAGGGTGGGTGCCCACGACTGCTCCTCCCGGGGCGCCCCCACAGGTCCCTAGCACTCACCTCCCTGAAAATGCAGCTCTAGATCCTGTCACCTCCTCTGGACAGGGACAGCAGTGACATGTGACAGGGGTCAGAGGGCTTGCAGAACCCTCGGGCTATTTCCAGTTGAGAGAAGGTATACTGTAAATTGTCCTTTTTAGGGAAGAGGGATGGTAGAACCTGGGAGTAAAAGCCCCAAGGACTTGGGGGTGGGGGGACATAGAAGGCTGTCAAAGTATTTTAAAATAAAGCGTCTCCACCAGCCGACTAGAGCGGCCAGCGATCAGTTACCCGCACTGGAGGTACCCTCCTGGGTACCTCCCCGGGTCGAGAAAAGGCAGAGACCAGAGCGCCGTGGGCGCAGGACGCGTGTCCGCCGAGCGCGGCCCGGGCCCGGCCGGAGCCCCTGACCTGTCGGCGGGACAGGGCGGCAGGGCGCGGCGGGGTGGCCATCCGGGCCGGGCGCGCACGTGGTGTGGGGCAGGCGGGTTCCTCCCCTCTGAAGTCATGGACTTGGCTCACAGTACCGTGGCCAGCGCGCCAATGTGGCTTCGGCCAAAAAGGCGGAAAAAAAAAAAAAAAGGAAAGCGCACAATGTGTTTCTTGTTAAGAGACTCGCAAGCGGGGCCTCGGGTTTTGCTTTGGGGGCAGTATTATAATATTAAGATGCAGCCTGATTCCGGACAAGCCCGCCCTTGTCGCTGGCTGGAGAGGGTTACCGCGGTTTCCCACGGACGCCGGCGGGTAGCCCGGCGGCCGAGGCGCTGCGTGCCGCGAGGGGTGGCGCACGGTGGACGGCGGCCCGGGGTCCGAGCGGTGACCCGGGCTCCCCGCGGGGGCCGGACTCCCGCGACGCGCGCCTCACGGCGGCGCAGACTCGGCGACGCCAGTCCCGCGCCCGCCAGCTCGCGGGCGGTCCGGGGTTGTTTTCCAAGCCCTTATCTCTCGCTCAAGTTAATTTTCTTTTTTAATTTGGTGACCGGAACAAAAGTCACAGGAAAATCCTTTGTGAAAGCCAAACGCAGCCACAAATCTGGGCACTTCACAGTATTTGTAACTAAATATTTGCCGTGCTGGTAGTTAAATCGGCCCCTCCGCCAAACTTTCCAAACTTTGCTTTCTTTGAACGGGGCTGAAAGGTGATCTCCCTACAAGGAGATCAGACGGTTGAAAGCAACTGGATTTAGCACGCCGTTTTCCTGGTGCTCTTGAGATCTCTGGGCAAACAGGACCGCGCGCGAATCCTAGAAGGAATTAGGGCCGGGGTGGGGGCAGCGCGGGGGAGGGATGCCCGCTAAGCCACGGTAGTAGCTGAAGCGCTTTGTTAATGCAATTTATTAGCTGTGCGCGACGAGAAGTAAGAGGTTAGGCAGGTCTTCAAAACTTCCAAAAGGGAGAAAAATAAACATCCCCTTGTTTGCTTTTTGTGGTTTGGTTCATTTTCTTCCCCTCTCGTTGCCCCTCATCTAAGGCTGTTTTAAACCCAAATTCGGTTATCTGGTTTCAGTGAGGGTTCCCTCTTGCCAAGGTATTAAATAAACAAGCAAAGCAAAAACTTGAATCCTTATGTAACCCAGATTCTGTTTCCTCGAAAACCACAACAAACTCTGCTAAACCAGATAACCGGCTCGGGAACAGTCGTGTGTCCTCACCCCACCCCCACCCCCAGGGTCCGCCGAGGACAGTCGTGTTCAGGACCTCCTCTCCAGGGAAGACGATAAATAATTGCTGCTAACACTCTAAGCCGCGGATGCGCACCCCGAGGGATCCAGATACCATAAACTGTCCGGGAATGTTGGCATCTGGTTCTTAAAATGGAACTTTCCCTAGAGATAAAGCCAGGACCGAGGCGGCGTCTGCGTCCTTGGCCCCACTTGGATGTTTTCTGGCCTCTTGATGTTCGCAGCTGAAAGCGCAGCTCTGGAAAGAGGCGACGTCTGCCCGGCTTTGTAGTGGTAATGAGAACGCAGACGCGGGTCGTCCGCGCGCAGAGGCTGGGAGCCGCGGGAACCGGCTGCCCACCCTCCAGCCTCAGGAAGGGCGAGGGGAGGGGGCCGTCCTGGGAGGGGGAAAAAAAAAATCTGATTTTTTTTTTTAGGGCAACCTCCCAAGGTTCCGAGGATGGGCAGTATGTGGGGGCGGGAGGGAGCCCTTCAAAGGTATTTTGGGGGAGTCCAGCTCCTCCTCGTGAGGATCCCAAGGAATAAATCACTTTTGCCCTCCACTGAGACAGTCACTTTCTCCCCATCAGCCCTCCCCTCGCGCCGGCCCCACCCTGAGCGCCTCGGTTGCAAAAACAAATAAAATAAAGCAAAACCTTTTGCTTTGGCAACCTCTAAGCCACATGACGCCTCCTCTGCACAAGGAAGATTTCTTTCTTCTCCCTCTCCTGGCTTTGTGTGTGTGTGTGTGTGTGTGTTTTCTTCTCTCCCAACCATCCCCCCTTTTCTTTTTTTCTTGGTCCTCCTTCCTTGCCCCAAATCGCTGGAAACTTAAGACGCGCGGCGGCTGCAGGTGCGCGCGGGCCGGGCGGCGGGGCCGGGGCGCGCCGGGGCCGGCCGGGCCTCGCAGGCATTGATCAGCTGGGCGCGCGCGCTGAGTGACGGCGCGGTTGCCATGGCAGCCGCCTGAGCGGCGCCGCGAGGACAAGGCGGCCGGGCGGCGTGAATGGGCGGCGTCACGCGCCTGGCGCCAGAGAGTCTGCTCCCGGGCTCCGGCCCCGGCCCCGCCGCGGCCCGGCCCGCGCGCCGCCGCCGCCGCCGCCGCGCATTCATCACCTGTCAGGGCTCGCTCGGGGGGTCACGGGCGGGATGGACGCGGCTGGGAGAACAAAACCGGGGGGAAGAGAGGCGAGCGCTCCCCAGCGCGCCAGATGTGCCGGGAGGACCTTGAGACACCCCCTCCTCCGCAACGCCCCCCCCCCCCTGCCTTCCCGCAGGCTCCTCCCGCCCCCAGTTGCATCACGCAGGGCGGGGGGTGGGGGTAGGAATTGCAAAGGCCGTCCGGCCAGCCTGGCGCGCCCGGCTCGGAGCTGCTTCTCATTACCGCGAGGGGCCAGTCGCGCTGGGAGCCGGCGGCCGGGCCGGGGTGGAGACCGAGGGAGTGAAGCCCTGGAACCAGGTTAGGCGACCTTCCTGGGCCGGCGTGTGACTTTAAGTGGGGGTGGGGGTGGGGGTAGGGGCATGCATCTCCACCCCACCCCCCCCCACCGGAAACCATTCACACCTTCCCACCACCCACGGATCTAGCAGAACCAGGGCCCATCTGCAGCTTTAGAGGCCTCAAATTCAAGCCCACGGAGACACCAATGGACAGATTTTTTTTTGTAACCCACCTCACCATTTTCCCGATGAAAACATAATTTTAAAGGTAATGGCGAATTGGGCTTGCTGAGACACAACGTACTAGGAACTCAGGCCTTTAAAAAAAAAATCATGAACTTAGCCTCATAGTCCGCTTAAGTTGATCTTTAAATGAATGTAGAACTGGTTGGCCTGCCAGTCGAATCGAATTCCACTCATCCAGGCTGACTGGACTCTGACATGGCCGATAGAGGAAGAAACACCAGAAAACTTTCACCATATTTAGCAGTTTTACTGCATCAGGGTACACACATGAGCCTGGGAGAAGGCAGTGCCTTAATCAACTTTGCGAGTGTGCAAAGTAATCCCGCACAAGGCTCATTAGGAAGCAGCCCGGAGCCCGGCTGGAGGGATAATGAGGCTGGCACGGATGTTAACATACGGTGTCCTTGGAAAAAGCTAGGAATGCGTCAGTATCTCAGAGCTGCAATGTCCAAGAATCACAAGTAATAATTTGAGAATCCCAAAGATGTTTGTTTACATTGGCTATTATTGTAAAATAGTCAAAGTATAACATCATGAACCAAAATAGTGTCAAAACAAAATCTGTTCCACTGTGGCACGTATGTGACAGAAACACATGCACACAAAGAACATCAAAAGGTTCGAACTGTGGGGACTCAGGATGAAATCATTTCCAGACTTAATATCAGAGGAGAGGTGGGGACTCCACTGCTGTGCGCAAAGAAGTCGCAGGCAGCATTTGCTGGGCAGGCCCTGAGCAGATTTCTCTGCTGGTCAGGAAACCATCACCTCTATCCTCCCACCTGAGGTGGCTGGATTTTCGGAAGGTGATATCCACCCTAGCGCCACCAACTTTTCCTCCCTCGAGAGCAGCTGTAGTGCAGGCACATGGCTGTAGTTGGTGTCCAGGACCAGACCGGCTGGTCCACCAGCTGAGGAATTAATCATTAACTGAAGAAAAATATACTGTCTCCCCATTATTAAGCTTTACTTTTTCTCCAGTTCTGCCCTCCTTTTCCTTCTTAAAGGCCGAGGAGATGCAGATTGAGATAAAGTAAACAAGACACTTAAAAGTAGAATGCTTTTTCAGACTTTCTAGTTTATTGTATTCTAGAAAAATGATTTTTAAAACACACAACTAACTTACTGTAGTCTTCCGTTAAGTTAGAATTATGTGTGAATTCACTGAAGAGGATTTGAGTAAAGAACTGCAAACTGTAGTTCTTAAAAGATTTCTAGAAAGAAAAATTTTTAAAAAGTTGAGGGCGGGTGACACAACCTGAAGCTGCCTCCAGTACTGGTGCTAAGAAGATTCCCAACCTGGTACCTGATAGATTTTTTTAAAAACAGTGTGAAGATATTGACCGTGGCTAGGGCCACCTACCTGTACAAAACTTTAAAAATACAGCAGGCGCTGAAATGTGACACCAGAAATCACGATGTGTGCATAGCTAGTCACCTTGCTTTGCCACCGACACTGCAGAGCGGACCAGCAGCCTCTCAAGGGTAGTGTATGTAAATACAGCTTCAATATGCAAATACTCCTAATGATTTCCGATTAATAGCTTTATTATAATAGCCCTTCCCAGTGTTAGAGAAGGAACCCAGGAAGGGTCCCGCGCGTCTCGAGCTCCTTAGCGATCAGCACGGTTATCCAGTAAGTACTCACTTCACAGAGTTTACTATACTGCCTTCTGCGTTGCTCCGGGTTGCACGATCCCACACTTAAACCTGTCGTTGAAATGCGCGCGCGTGGGTGTTTTGGGGTTTGTTTTTATAAAGCTTTTCCTGATCTTAAGAGGCCGATGTCAATCTACAAACATCAGTTGTCGATGGCAAAGTTATTTGCGTTTTCCCTTTTTTCGGAAATGCTTTCCATAACGTCTTGATGACTTTCCGGGAGGAGCGGGGAACCGCGGTAGCTTTCCCCCTCTGCCGTGCAGACTCCGCGGGGGTGCTGTGATCTTAGTGATGCTGAAAGCTTGAAGGAGTAGCAGCCTCCGTCGGGGGGCACCTTTAGGGGGAGGGTCCCGCCTAGTGATCGGGATTGGAATTGGGGTGCACACTTACGGTCCCGGGGTGTCCCCGCCCCCACCGCGTCTGCGCCCCGCTGCTCCCGTCGCTCGGCCGTCCCCCGGCCCCTGCCCACCCCCAGGTTCCCCTGGGCCCGGCGCTCACAGTACTCTATTTACCACCTCAGCTGGGCTGGCGCCCGTTCCGCCCACCCCCACGGCGATTGGCTGCGAACGCGGAAGGACGGAGCTCTCCCCTCGCGCCCGCACCTGCCAATGGGCGCGCCCGCCCGGCCTGATGGACGCGCCGCCTTCCACCAATGGGGTCGCGGGGAAGCCGGGTCGTGTGGCCCCGGCGAGCGCGTATAAAAGCTGCCGGGCCGGGCTCTCCGCTTCATTCTGAGCCGAGCGCGGTGCCGAGGGCAGCGAGCTTCGCAGGAGGCGGCGGCAGCGGCGGCGGCGGCGGCCTGAGCTTCGGGGCAGCCCGCTTCCCTCCTCCCAATCGCTTCGCTTCCCTTCCCCGCGATCAGCATGAAAGCCTTCAGTCCAGTGAGGTCCGTTAGGAAAAACAGCCTTTCGGACCACGGCCTGGGCATCTCCCGGAGCAAAACCCCAGTGGACGACCCGATGAGCCTGCTGTACAACATGAACGACTGCTACTCCAAGCTCAAGGAGCTGGTGCCCAGCATCCCGCAAAACAAGAAGGTGAGCAAGATGGAAATCCTGCAGCACGTCATCGACTACATCTTGGACTTGCAGATCGCGCTGGACTCGCACCCCACCATCGTTAGCCTGCACCACCAGCGACCCGGACAGAGCCAGGCGTCCAGGACGCCGCTCACCACCCTCAACACCGACATCAGCATCCTGTCCTTGCAGGTAAGACCCGCTCCCCCCAGCGATGCTCGGGTAGAGCCGTTGTCAGGCGGCGGGCCCTAGTCGCTGACTTACAGATGGGCTAATAACTTTATCACTGTCCCTGTTACAGTCATTTAAAAAAACAAAAACAAATCTGCTGTGGAAGGACTCGTGTGCGTGAAATTGTTATGACATGTGAATGCCTCTGAGTCTGAATTCATCATAAACGTGGGTTATTGGAACTTGCTGTTCAAAATTAAACTATTTTTTTTTAAGAGGTTCTTTCTCCTTAAGGTTGTCTAACGTCTTGTGCCTTACCCCCCCCCTCCCTTTCTCTCGCAGGCTTCTGAATTCCCTTCTGAATTAATGTCAAATGACAGCAAAGCGCTCTGTGGCTGAATAAATGGTGAGTGTCTGCTTGTGTCCCCCGTTGGTGAACTGGCGCTTGGAGTGTGTGTGTGCGCGCATGGGTACTTGCGTATCTGTAAAATTTGGGGGTTTGGTAAATGAACGTGTGTACTTCGTTGTGTTGCACGTAGTACATTGTTTACGCGTACTAGACATGAAGAGCCATCTAGCTTCTGTTACTCAAAATCCCAGAACGTTTTCTTTAAAAAAAAAAAAAAGAAAAGAAAAAAATCAATGCCTGTAACTTACTCCCAAGGTGGTGAAGGAGAATACGTACTGGCTTCTTGTGCGCCTGTAACATGCCCCGGATGTTTTCTGCTATTGCTCTGGTACTATGAGGTACTAACCTCCATATAATTAATCTTATCACCGCAAATTCCATAGGGATCCTCCTTCCCCAAAACTCCAGCCCCCTGGGATCGGCTAGTTGAGCATTGCTACCCTGTGTCTCAGACCCTGTGGTGTGGGATTCCGACTTCCCTATCTGTTAACTAAAGGGCTGTTTTCAATCAAATAATTGTTACAAGAAGCAGACTGGCGCCTGTGAGCACTGCCGTTGGAGATCCAAATAGGAGATTGCGTTGGGAAGTTTTCCCCCGAGTCTCTGCTATTTTAATGTTTAATTTGCGCTGTCCAGGCCGAGTGTGTGCGCTGCATCTGGACGCCAGGGTTTGCCCAATGTTTGAGTGTTTGGTTAAATGTTCGAACTGCGGCTTCCTCCTGGCGCCAGTCTGCCTGTCTCTGCCCTTAGGTGAAAACCTCCTAAACAGTCCTTTCTCTCCCGATCTCTTGCAGGTGTTCATGACTTTTTTTTCCCTTTGCACAACAACAACAACAAATCCACAGGCTCTTTTAAGGCGCTGAACTTATTTTTCAACCATTTCACAAGGAAGACAACAAGTCGAATGGACCTTTAAAAAAAAAAATGGAAGGAAAACTTAAGAATGATCAACTTCCCCAGGGTGTTTTCTGACCTGGACTGTGATATTAGTTATTTATGAAAAAGACTTTTAAATGCCCTTTCTGCAGTTGGAAGGTTTTCTTTATATACTATTCCCACCATGGGGAGCGAAAACGTTAAAATCACAAGGAATTGCCCAATTTAAGCAGACTTTGCCTTTTTTCAAAGGTGGAGCGTGAATACCAGAAGGATCAGTATTCAGTTACTTAAATGAAGTCTTTTGGTCAGAAATTACCTTTTTGACACAAGCCTACTGAATGCTGTGTATATATTTATATATAAATATATATATATTGAGTGAAACCTTGTGAACTCTTTAATTAGAGTTTTCTTGTATAGTGGCAGAAATGTACATTTCTGCATACAAAGTGTAATGATGTACTTATTCATGCTAAACTTTTTATAAAAGTTTAGTTGTAAACTTAACCCTTTTATACAAAATAAATCAAGTGTGTTTATTGAATGGTGATTGCCTGCTTTATTTCAGAGGACCAGTGCTTTGATTTTTATTATGCTATGTTATAACTGAACCCAAATAAATACAAGTTCAAATTTATGTAGACTGTATAAGATTATAATAAAACATGTTTGAAGTCAATGCCTGAATTCTGAATGATTTTTAAGATTCTGTCTCTATCTCGCCATTTTATTTAATCCCTCCTCCTTCATCGCTTCTACCACCCCTAAGGCTTGGAATCTGCAGTGCAGAGAAGGCCCTTATCAGACAGATGTGTGGTCAGGGCTAGCACTCTGGGGTAAAGGGCTGCTGCTGCTTTTTAGGGAAGCTGACCGTCCTGGGGAGTCTGTAAACCCAGAAGTTTCTTTTAGTCTGTCAAGGAGAAAGTAGCTCTGTGCCTTGGGGTGGGGTTTCCAACCCAAGAGTTACTGTGGTGGGGCCTCCTAGCACTTCAGATGTGGAATCTGGAGGACGACCTGTCTGAGTGGATAAGACACTTCTGCAGCAAATGAAACTGCTGTTAATCAGGAAAGAAAAGAATCCACAGAATTTCTGAACCTGATTTTAAGATTTAGAGGTGGGGCAAAAAGAAAAAAAACAACCCTCCATGCTACTCGTTGCTCCTAAGGCCCCTTTGCCCTAGGGATGAAGCTGTAATACGGCCGCGAGCTCCCTCCTGCACCTGTAGCTCACCCAGCCTGGGGAGGAGGCTTGGGCCCTGCCCGGGGCTCCGAGACAGGTTTCTGTTTAAATCTTTAAATCGCCCTTCACCCTTGGCTGCGCCTGGACTGCGCAGGGAAGGATCCGAGTGCTGTGCCCACCGCATCCCTCACGTGGCAACGCTGGGACCTGGCTTTAAAATGCAGAGCTGGTGTAGGTACGTGTTTACAATTCATCTGTATCCCCGTATATTGATACTACCTTCTCACGTTGGAAGACACTTTCGCTGGGTCGCGTGGCTTGAGGGTGGGGGTAGGATGCTAGGAAGGCCGGTCCGGGGTGGACGGGACCTGGAGAAGGAGCGGGGAGGACGGGCCGGTGAGGATGGGGCGTGGGGTGGAGGGGTCTCACCTGGGGCCACCGTCTCAGGCCTAGCCGAGCAGGTGTAAGGGTGGCGCCGGCGAGTCCGCCCCGGGCGGCTGCGGCGTTTCCGGGCCAGACGCGGAATCCTTCGCGGCCCGAGCGCGGGGCGGGGGCGGGGGCACCGGCGGTCCCAGCATCGCCGGGCTCCTGCACCCTTCCAGGGCGGGGGTGGGGCCCGTGCAGCCGGCCGGGCCAGCTCTGCGCATCACCCGCGCGCTGCGCATCGTCCCCGCCCCCGGACCGCATCTTCGCCCGCAGGTGGGCCGGTCCTTGGATCCAGGGGCCGTCGCTGTTGTCGTGGGTCATCATACCCCCGGGGAGGCAGGCTCCGGCGGCGGCCCCCGTCCGGAGCCGGTTATTCCGACCGTGGCCGCCCTTCAGGACTGGCCCCGGCCGTCGGTCCACCAGTCCTCCGCCCTTCCAGCGCCCGGCACGACCCGCCACTCCGCGTGGGGCTGCACCCGGGAGCGGCGAGGGCGGGAAGCGCCAGGCCAGGTCGCTGGCCACCAGCGTCCTTTCCCTCCGGGTGGCGGGGGGAGCAGACCCCAGGCTCGGTGCCCCGCCCGCAGTCGGCTCGGACCGAAACGGTGTCTGACCCGGACGGAGGGGACCTCGCGCGAGGGCTCCCTGGTCTTGCGAGGGAAGCGTGGGGCGAGCCGGGCCTGCACCGTCGCTGGGAGCCGCGGGCAGTTCGCGCCTTTCGATCGACGACCTAAGGGAGCAGCCGCGTCCGGGAAACGGGAGCCCTTCCGAGGGGACTTGGGGCGTCGGAGCCCAGTGGGTCTTTCCGGGTCCGGCCGGTGGAGGCCGGGCGCCACCTGGTGGCCGCCTCGAGGAGGGCCGTTCGCGGGCGGGGGGCTTTGAGGCTTAGAAGTGAAATTGGCATCAGGGAGATGCAGCCTTTTGAAAATGAAGGATGGTGTCCTGCAAGCTTACTTCTCTAGCACATGTACAGTGGTTTCCACATGCGACTCATTTCATCTTTACTACTTCATAACTTGGATAAGATCCCTTTTGCAAACTAGTATCTACCACCAACTTGACACCAGGTGGGGTCCTGGATTTTTTAAAGAGTATCAGATGTGATCCTTGGCCTCAAATAGATGATAAGGGGATTGTGGAGAAAAATGAATTGTGAAGTCCAACGAAAGCCTGAACGTTCTCCCTTCTCTTACCTTAAGCTTCTGTTTAACTGAATGTTATTTATTTATTTTTCTAAATTATTTAAGCACTTTAGCCAGAATCTTCAATGCTGTGTTAAAGGAATAGGGGCGAGTGAGAGTGGGTATTCTTATCCTATCCTGGCCCTTGGAGCACAGGTCACCCGCCATCCCTTATGGATGACCTGACTCTAGGATTTTGTTGTAATATATAGTCTTTATCGTTCTAGGAAGAACCCTTCCATTGTTAGGGATTTCTTGAGAATTTTAAATCATAATTTGGGGGGTGAATTTGGTAAGATACTTTTACCATATTTATTGAAATTATTTCTCTAGTATATGATACCGACTTTTCTGATGTGAACTACCCTTTCATTTCTGCAATTAATCCTACCTGATGGCAAAAGCAATATAATATTGTAAAGTAAAATAAATAAATTTAAAAAAAACAGATAAAAAAATCCTACCTGAACACAACGTATTGTTACTTTTTATAGACACTGTTGCGTTCTGTCAGCCAATATTTTGCTTGGAATTTTTGAGAATGAAATAGAGCTGTGGTATCTTGTGCAGACCTTATCTAATTTTGGAATCAAGGTCACACTAACCTCAAACAATAAATGTCAGTTTACATTTACTCTTAGTCCTCAAAGTCATGGATAAATCCTCCGAGGTGGGCAGACATACATCTTCTATCCTGTGGAAACTGGGTTCAGAGATGTGACTTGAGTGAGGAAAGATGCACAGCTGTTCGTGGACAGAGCAACTCGGCCCAGTGTTCTACTGGAATGGAGAAGAGGCTTCTGAATTGAAAAGGAAATAGCATTCTTGTCCATAAAAAGCTGTACTGTGGAGCTTTTCTCAAAAAAAAAAATCAATGTTAATTATTTATGGGGCTCGCTCTCCACAGTGTGGGCATGTGGCTCCAGGACCATTCGGAGAGTCGGTAGCCTGACTTGCCACCCACCCTCCCTTTCTGTGCTGGTGGGAAGGCGCCTCCAGGCTCCGAGTGTCGTTGTTCTGGTTGATGACGCTGCCAAGACTTCGGATGTCTTTCTGGTTCATCATAAAGATCATCTGAGACAGGGGCTGTGAGGTGGGTTGAGAAGCTCAGCACAGGTACTGTGTTCAGTGCCAACCATGGACACAGGCACTCTGAGTGGCACCAGCCCAAGGTCACAAGAATGCCAGGGAAGGCTGCAGAGGACACGTGCAGACAGAGCTCCAGCAGAGTAGAGGGAGGAGGGGAGTGCCCACCACTGTGGCCGTCCTGGCTGGGGGCTCCTGGCTCGGCAACCTAAGGGCACTGGCCCGACGGGATAGGGATCAAGGTTTGGAAAGCACGTGGAAGCAGGACGCTGCAGCTGTGACCACCACGCAGAACCCTTGAAGGCCCCCTCAGCTGACGTATAGACTAAAAAAATACATTACTCACTAGATCCTAAGAAAGTCTGTCAGCCTGAGTTCAGGCTGGGAAAGAAATAGCTCCCTTGAAAATTCATATCAGTAGATCTGCCCTCAGGTTCAAATATATACTACCCAGTTAGTTTCAGAAATTCTAATGCCAGTGTGTGTGTGCTCAGACACTCAGTCGTGTCTTACTCTTGGCGACCCCATGGACTGTAGCCCTCCAGGCTCCTCTGTCCATGGGATTCTCCAGGTAAGACTATTGGAGCAAGTTGCCCACCTCCAGGGGATCTTCACGACCCAGGGATCAAACCTGTATCTCTTGCACCTCCTGTGTCGGCAGGCAGTTTCTTTACCACTGCACTGCTAAGTCACTTCAGTCGTGTCCAACTCTGTGCGACCCCACAGGTGGCAGCCCACCAAGCTCCCCCATCCCTGGGATTCTCCAGGCAAGAACACTGGAGTGGGTTGCCATTTCCTTCTCCAGCCACTGTGCTAATGCCCATAAATTAATATAAAGTGGGGTCCTATCTAGTGATGCTTCTGGGGTGTTTGGCAGTAGCAAGTGCAAAACTTCTCTGGATAGAAAAGCCCTCCATATAGACCACATAAAATTCTCATACTTAATGGCTCGCTGAAATAAGTTTAAAGTAAATTTTTTTTAAACCACTGGAAAACAATTGACTGTGAGAGAAAGAGTCAATAGATACAATGAAGAGAAAGATTAGGAACCAAAGAACTATAAAGAATGAGAATGACTAAAATGATTAAAGAAATCAAAGAACTAATTGAAAACATAAGACAATCCCAAGATATTGAAATTGAAAACTTGATGCAAAAGTTAAAACCCAGATGAAAAACCACCAGAACGTTTGTACACATTAACAACAAACAATCTGAAAAGGAAATTAAGAAAACAATTCCATTTACAATAACATCAAAAAAGAATAAAATACTTAGGAATTAACCAAAGAGGCAAAAGGCATTACAATTAACAGTATAAAACATTGCTGAAAATATTAAAGAAGACATTTAGAAATGGAAAGATTTCCCATGCTCATGAATTAGAGAACTTAATATTGTTAAAATGACAATGCCATCTAAAGCAGTCTATTAGATTCGAGGCCAATCCATGTCAAATCAAAATGATGTTTTTTGCAGAAATAGAAAAATCCATCCTAAAGTTCATATGGAATCTCAAGGGATCCTTAAACTAAAACAATCTTGAAAAAGAACAAAATTGGAGAGCTAATGGTTCCTGATTTCAAAACTTGCTATAAAGCTCTAGTCATCAAAGCAGTGTGGTGTTGGCATGACCACAGGCAGAGTGATCAATGGAACAGACTAGAGAATCCAGAAATAAACCTTCACATATGTGGTCAAATGATCGACAAGAATACCAAGACCATTCAATAGGAAAGAACAGGCTTTACAAAAAAAGGTACTAGAAAAATTGGATAGTCGCGTGCAAAAGAATGAAGTTGGACCCTTACCTAATATCATATACAAAAATTAACTCAAAATGCACTACAGGCAATAACATATAAGACCTAAAACTAAAAGACTCTTATATGGCATGAGCTTCACAACACTGGATGTAGCAATGACTTCTCAGACATGACACCAAAGGCACAGGCAAAATAGACAAATAAAAATAGACAAATTGGACTTCATGAAAATTTAAAACTTTGTGCATCCCTTGATGCATTATCAACAGAGTGAAAAAGCAACCTATGGAATGGGAGAAAATATTTGCAAGTCATGTAACTGATATAGGATTAATATGCAAAATATGTAAAGGACTTTTAAAACTCAACAACAATCACCAAAAAAGTAAAAAACCAGCCCAATTCAAAAATGGGCAAAGGCAGATTTTCTTCAGACTTAGATAATGAACTTAGGGCCACCAGGGAAGGAAAGTGGGGAGAGTAGGATCGATTGGGAATTTAGGATTGACATGTACACACTGCTATGTTTAAAATTAGATGACCAACAAGGACCTCCTGTATAGTTCTGAGAATAGTGCTTAATATTCTGTAATAACCTAAGTGGAAAAAAAGAGTTTGAAATAGGATACCTGCATGTATATATAGAACTGAATCATTTTGCTGTACACCTGAAATTAACTCAACATTATTAATCAACTATATTCCAATATAAAATAAAGCTAAATAAATAGCAAAACAACAAAATAGAATTTTACTGCTATACTGATCCGATATTGCTGGGTGAGTAAGCGTTCTAAAACCTAGCAGCTTGGACGTCCCTGGTGGTCCAGTGGTTAAGAATCCACCTGCCAATGCAGGGAACATGGATTCAGTCCCTGGTCAGGGAAGATTCCTCATGTCAAGGGGCAACTAAGCCTGTGCCCCGCAGCTCCTGAAACCGAGCTCTACAGCTGGCGCTCTGCAACAAGAGAAGCCACCGAAGTGAGAACCCTCCCACCGCAACCAGAGAAAGCCGAAATGAAGACCCAGTGCAGCTAAAAATAAATAAATAAGACTTAGCAGCTTGAAAACCATAGCTTTGACTAGACAGACCTTTGCTGGCAAAGGAATACCTGTGCTTTTTAATATGCTGTCTAGGTTGGTCAGAGCTTTTCTTCCAAGGAGAAACTATCTTTTAATTTCATGGCAGCAGTCACCATATGCAGTGATTTGTATGGATGTGAGAGTTCAACTATATAGAAAGCTGAGCGCTGAAGAATTGATGCTTTTGAACTGCAGTGTTGGAGAAGACTCTTGAGAGCCCCTTGGACTGCAAGGAGATCCAACCAGTCCATCCTACAGGAAATCAGTCCTGAATATCCATTGCAAGGGTTGATGCTGAAGCTGAAGTTCCAATCCTTTGGCCACCCGATGCGAAGAGCTGACTCACTGGAAAACACCCCGATGCTGGGAAAGACTGATGGTGAGAGAAGGAGACGACAGAGGATGAGATGGTTGGATGGCATCACCGACTCCACGGACATGAGTCTGAGCAAACTCCAGGAGTTGGTGAAGGACACAGAGGCCTGGCGTGCTGCAGTCCATGGGGTTGGACACCACTGAGTGACTGAACTGAACTAGCAGCTTAAGGCAGTGAATGTTTCTCACTTTGCTGGGTTTCTGAGGGTTGGGAAGTGAGAGTGGCTTTGTTGGGTGACTCTGGATCAAGTGTCTGTTCTCTCACCTCGAGGCTGACGACTCTGGAGAATCAGCTTCCAGATTCCATCTTGTGGTCACCTCTGTTCATCCCCAGCTGTCGGCCAGAGACCCCAGAGCCTCTCTTATGGGCCAGTCACAGCAGGGCCGGGCAGCTGGTGTCCCCCGGAGCGAGGACAGAACGTACAGGACAGAAGCTGCAGCCTCGACTCACCAGATCTCGGGGATGACAGACCTCTGCTATCGGCCATGCAGACCAACCTGGACACAAGGGTGGGGACCACCAGGCTGCAGGGGCACACAGCAGGCACAGGTCTCTTGGGCCATCTTGGAGGTGGCTACACACAGTCTTTTTATAAAGAACCTTGGCTGAGGGGGTGCGGTGGGATCAGGGCCTGCCTGGGGGTCTTGATGCCTTTGCTGCTGGTGACAATGTAGGGACCCCATGGTCTGAGCAGGGAGCCAGGGGGCCCGCAAGGAGGAAAGGGCCAACTTTCTACCACAGGCACCATTTTAGAAGCTCCTTGGGAACATTTGGTGGAAATGGCAGCGATAATTTTGGCTGTGTGCCTCCTCCAGGCGTGTCTTGCTGTATCACTAAACTCTCAGTTTAGGAATTCTGCCGGCATTTCCTCCAGCTGATACAATGTCTAGATGTCACCGGTGTACATGTGTCTTTTTTTAGTTGTAGCCAGTGCATTTTAAACTTATTAATAAGACCACAATTAACTTAGTTTTTGAACTCAAGAAAAAGTACCCAGTAACCTCAGATCATAGAATATCATCACTCATTCAACCATTTTACCTTTACTGTTTACATTTTACTTTTCCCAAATATTACTTTCGCCTAATTCAATACCTAATTCTGACTCTACGCAGAACCTCAAACTGGAGTAAATAATATTTTCACTTCTACAATGGGAGGGGTAATTTTGGCATATCTCAAAGACTAGATAGATAGATAGATGTGAAATCATACTATTAAATATTTTGGACTTGAAATGATCATTCTATTAAAGAATGAAATGGCAAGGTATAATAGCCAAGAATAAAATTCATTTCTTTTTCCTTACCTGGCTTTCACATGAATGCAGCTTGTCTGGGGGGAAATATTTTAATTACTGGAAACATACTATACAGCATTAATAGTGTTCTTTAATCTCACCATTGAAAATGACACCCTTCAAGTTCAAGTGACCCACTGAAGTAGATAAAAGGACCAAAGTTCTGGAAATGGGCTATTTCTACACCTTTACTCACAAGAAAGGGATCGCTTTTGCATAGCATCTACTAATAGACAAAGTCAAGGGACTTGAATTCTAAGTCTTATGTTGATATGCAATCTAAAAATAGTAAGTATCGATTTTTATACACCAACATTTTCTGTATCAGGACTTTGCATTCTTAGTTATAGGCAAGAGCCCAAGTTTTCTGAGATTCCATAGCCAAACAGTCAGTGAAGTAGGAGAAGAAGAGGGAAAAAAAAAAAAAAAAAAAACTCTTACTGGAAGCCATATGCAAGAGAGAGATAGTGACAGTGTCTGAAAAGAAAGCCATTTCTATTTTTTACATCTTTTTCACTACAGTAAGGGTGTAAATTTTAACTGACATTTCCCAATGAAGAAAATCATCCTGCAGGGGAAAAAAAATGGAGGCAATCACATACCAGAAGTATGTGGAAGGCTTCAGCATTGAGGGAAAAGATCTGCTTGATTTCAAATATTTTCAGCCAAGACAGAGCTTCTGTGCAGCCCCTGGAAGGAGGGAGGTCGCAAGCATTTGACCCTCAGGAGGTGTGGACAAGCACGTGCCCCAGCCAGCTCTCAATCTCACTAGAAGCTCAGCAAGAGATCCTCTGAGCTCCATCATGCTGTCTGTAATTCTGCCCTGGAGATGAACAGCTCTCTAAAATCAGTCTGGGTGCATCTAGCATGTAGCAGAGCTATATTTTCATCCATTTTTCTGCCATGATAGCATCCTTCAGTTCAGTTCAGTCGCTCAGTCGTGTCTGACTCTTTGCGACCCCATGAATCGCAGCACGCCAGGCCTCCCTGTCCATCACCAACTCCCGGAGTTCACTCAGACTCATGTCCATCGAGTCAGTGATGCCATCCAGCCATCTCATCCTCTGTCGTCCCCTTCTCCTCCTGCCCCCAATCCCTCCCAACATCAGAGTCTTTTCCAATGAGTCAGCTCTTCGCATGAGGTGGCCAAAGTACTGGAGTCTCAGCTTTAGCATTATTCCTTCCAAAGAAATCCCAGGGCTGATCTCCTTCAGAATGGACTGGTTGGATCTCCTTGCAGTCCAAGGGACCCTCCTAGCAGACTGTTTATTTGTCTTCCTTTTCCCTGTAGATCCTAAAGGAAATCAACCCTGAATATTCATTGGAAGGACTGAGGCTGAAGCTGAAGCTCCAATACTTTGGTCAGCTGATGTAAAGAGCCATCTCATTGGAAAAGATCCTGATGCTGGGAGGGATTGGGGCCAGGAGGAGAAAAGGACGACAGAGGATGAGATGGTTGGATGGCATCACCGACTCAATGAACACCAGCTTGAGCAAACTCCGGGAGATAGTAAAGGACAGGGAAGCCTGGCATGCTGCAGTTGATGGGGTCCCAGAGGATCAGACATAACTCAGTCACTGAACAACAACAACAATCCCTGTAGTGATCTTTGACAGTTTGTATGTTCCAAAAATAACTGCAAAAATATTTCTACATGGTTTTCTAGAACCTAGTTGCTCCAGCAACAAGAGCTGAAGCCTGTCTCCTGCCCTTGAAACAGGGTTGAACCTTGTGAATGTGACTGAGAAGGTGCTCTGTGAATTCCAGGGCTAGGTCATAAGAGGCGATTTAACTGCTGCCTGGTTCTCACTCTCTCAATCTCAGGACATTTACCCTGGGAATGTAACTGCCGTTTTGTGAGGAAGCCCAAGCTGCAGAAAGAGAGAACATGTGTGGGAGTTGACACCTGCAGCTGCCACTGCGTCACACATCAGACACGTGAGTGAGAACGCCTCTGAGAGGCCTCCAGCCCTGCCACTGTCTGGCCAACCACTGCTGCATGGAGACCCTAAGTGGGAACACCCAGCTGAGCCAGGTCAACCCCAGGATGGTTGGAATAATACTTATAACCTAGGACTATAAGATAAATATAAAAATATTTATAAAATATTTAATAAAATATTTTTTAAATCTTTATAAATAACAGCCTATAAAATTGTTTTGCCAATCAGTTTTGGGGGACTCCTTACACAGTATTTGATAACCTGAACATCATCAGAAAAGCTAAGACGTGAAGAGGAACTAAAAAGCCTCTTGATAAAAGTGAAAGTGGAGAGTGAAAAAGTTGGCTTAAAGCTCAACTTTCAGAAAATGAAGATCATGGCATCCGGTCCCATCACTTCATGGGAAGTAGATGGGGAAACAGTGGAAACAGTGTCAGACTTTATTTTTGGGGCTCCAAAATCACTGCAGATGGTGACTGCAGCCATGAAATTAAAAGACGCTTACTCCTTGGAAGAAAAGTTATGACCAACCTAGATAGCATATTCAAAAGCAGAGACATTACTTTTCCGACTAAGGTCCTTCTAGTCAAGGCTATGGTTTTTCCAGTGGTCATGTATGGATGTGAGAGTTGGACTGTGAAGAAGGCTGAGCACCGAAGAATTGATGCGTTTGAACTGTGGTGTTGGAGAAGACTCTTGAGAGTCCCCTGGACTGCAAGGAGATCCAACCAGTCCATTCTGAAGGAGATCAGCCCTAGGATTTCTTTGGAAGGAATGATGCTAAAGCTGAGACTCCAGTACTTTGGTCACCTCATGCGAAGGGTTGACTCATTGGAAAAGACTCTGATGCTGGGAGGGATTGGGGGCAGAAGGAGAAGGGGACGACAGAGGATGAGATGGCTGGATGGCATCACTGACTCAATGAACGTGAGGTGACTCTAAGTGAACTCCGGGAGTTGGTGATGGACAGGGAGGCCTGGCGTGCTGCGATTCATGGGGTCGCAAAGAGTTGGACACGACTGAGCAACTGAACTGAACTGAACTGAACCTTTCATTTGGCTCATGCCATGTTTTGTTCATGTACCTTTGAAATAAGGGGAAATAGTATCTTTAATGTCTAGCCAAGAGTTTAGTTAACAAAGAATTAAACTGCACTGTTGATTGGTTCTTTGTGTAAGTACATCTTAATGTTTGGGTTGAGAGGGGCCTTACGAAGGACAGTTTGTTGTAGGAAAGCAATTCTGTACGTGAGTTTAAGCATACTTGTTGCATTGTCTCTGCAGATTCTATTTTTGTTTACAGTCTTAAAATGTATGTTAGCAAAAATGGGTGGATTTTCAAATAAAATGCAGCTTCCACACAAAAAAAAAGAATTATAATCTCAAAATACTCTTTTGGTATAACTTTCTTAAAGGATTTTGAAAAACCATCTATCTACTCATATAGTTTTCAGTTGCCATCTAACATTTTTGTTAGAAGTTTAAATGTCTGCAAAACACATTTACACACAAACTCATTACATTATTCTCTTAAGTGTATCAGCACAATTTGATAGCAGTGATCACCCGTATTTAAAGTACAAGAGCCATTTCTTCTTTAGAAGTCAAGAATTTCATATGGTTTCTTTTTCTCCCTGAACTGCTGTTACTATCCCACTTCACCCACAAATTTTTATTCTATTGTAATGTGTGTTTGCATTTGAAAATCATTTACTTAGTATTCTACTATGCCTTTCTGCAAAAGAACATATATGTATATGTATATACACATATGTATATTGAAGTTATAAACATTTTTGTTTCTAGTTATCAACATTTAAACATTTTTATAAGTATTAAGATATTTTATAGGAAACACATTTTTTAATGATATAGGTAAGACTGTTTTTCAGTTATTTAAAGAATCCATGGATGAAGGTTACTTTTGTATAGAATGAGCCAGAGTTCAGCATGAATTTTAATACTGGTGTTTTTACTGGAATAGATTTAAGTGCCAATAAACCTCATATAAAGAAGTAGATGGAATTGGGTGCTCTTTTGATAGAACATCAACTTCTTCCAAGTTATATGATAGAAATTATGTAGCAATTCACTCTCAAACCTTATTTTTAGTGTTCTATCCCATGACAACTCGATTACATCTAGCTTCCATTTTATTGGTACCAAAAAACTGGAAATCACCAGCTGGAAACAGTTCTAGGGAACAAAAGGAGGAGGGGACTTTAAACCATCCACTGTCCATTTTTCATCCCATTTCAGCTCGGCCTCTAGGGCGCGGCCCTGTGGCCCCAGAGCCTTCGAGGGCCTTTACGAGCCCCGCATAAGTCTCTTCTCTTTAGGGGCCTGTTGGCAGGCCCCTAGCTCACTTCTCTAAATCACTTCACACCTCCCCAGGCTTTCTAGATAACAGGGTCTCCTTTCGTGAGCTCTCTGACCTTGCAGGTTGATTCATCAGGATGGAGAAGAGAGATGCATGTGTTCATTCTTCCTGCCCTGATGGGTATGAAGTCAGTAACTAGTTAACAGAGAGCCTGAGGACTTAGACTTGGCCACAGGAGCATCCTACACTCTGAGGACCAGCCTGAGATGGCTCTCCTCCTGGGATCATTTAAACAGGAACATCATTGCTTTTTGAGTGTGCTCAATGGCCAATTTGCTTTACTGATATTTCCAGAAGTCCTTTGGAGGAAAGGCTTTAATGAAGCGACACTTTACAGGCTGTTGCATGGAATAGTGTCCTACACATTGCTCAGGGGGACAGAAAGCCGGGTGGGATATATTCGGAAGGGTCTTCCCTGGTGGCTCAGTGGCAAAGAATCCACCTGTCAACGAAGGAGACACAAGAGACATGGGTTTGATCCCTGGATGGGGAAGATCCCCTAGAGAAGGAAATGGCAACCCACTCCAGTATTCTAGCCTGGAGAATGCCATGGACAGAAGAGCCTGGTATGCTAGAGTCCGTGGGGTAGTGAAGAGTAAGACACGACTGAGCACCTAAACGACAGCAATATTTGGAGGCGACTGCACATCATTTTCTCTTCTTGAAGTTTCAAAGCACACATTGAAAGGTCTAAGAAATTATGTAACAAAAACCTGTTTGATCGGACTTTCAAGACTAATGAGACCACAAATCCAGTTTTTCGTGTAACACCCGCTAAGGCCCTCACCTAAAGAGCCTTCCACCGAACTTTCTCAGAAAGGCTGAACTAACTGATAAATCTCATAATAGCTTTTGGAGAGAAGCTGTTTCTCCGAAAGCCCCTTTCAGCTGGTCCTTATGTGGTGAGGCCTCAGACTCTGTGCGGCTCTGCTGAGCATCCTGTGGGGCGTCAGCACATGTGTGTGTGTGAGATGAGCTGGATGGACTCGACTGTGCAGTCAGCACGTGTGCATGTATATGTACGTGTGTGTGTGTGTGTGTGTGAGATGAGCTGGATGGACTCGACTGTGCAACTCTGAGCATCCTGTGGGCCATCAGCACGTGTGTGTGTGTGTGTGAGAAAAGCTAGATGGACTCTTGACTGTGCAACTCTGCTGAGCATCCTGCATGTGTGTGTGTGTGTGTGTGTGTGTGTGTGTGTGTGTGTGTGCGCTGAGCTGGATGGACTCGACTGTGCAATTCTGCTGAGCATCCTGTGGGCCATCAGCGTGTGTGTGTGTGTGTGTGTGTGTGATGAGCTGGATGAACTCTTGACTGTGCAACTCTGCTGAGCATCCTGCATGTGTGTGTGTGTGTGTGTGTGTGTGTGTGTGAGAAAAGCTGGATGGACTCTTGACTGTGCAACTCTGCTGAGCATCCTGCACATGTTTGTGTGTGTGTGTGTGTGTGTGTGAGATGAGCTGGATGGATTCGACTGTGCAACTCTGAGCATCCTGTGGGCCATCAGCATGTGTGTGTGTGTGTGTGTGTGTGTGTGAGAGAGAGAAAAGCTGGATGGACTCTTGACTGTGCAACTCTGCTGAGCATCCTGCATGTGTGTGTGTGTGCTGAGCTGGATGGATTTGACTGTACAACTCTGGTGAGCATCCTGTGGGCCGTCAGCACGTGTATGTGTGTGTGTGTGTGTACATGCACATGTGTGTGTGTGTGATGAGCTGGATGGACTCAACTATGCAACTCAGGTGAGCATCCTGTGGGCCATCAGCGTGTGTGTGTGTGTGTGTGTGTGTGTGTGTGTGATGAGCTGGATGGACTCAACCGTGCAACTCTGGTGAGCATCCTGTGGGCCGTCAGCATGTGTGTGTGTGTGTGTGTGTGTGTGTGTGTGTGATGAGCTGGATGGACTCAGCTGTGCAACTCTGGTGAGCATCCTGTCGGCTGTCAGCATGTGTGTGCGTGTGTGTGTATGTGATGAGTTGGATGAACTCGACTGTGCAACTCTGCTGAGCATCTTATGGGCTGTCAGCACGTGTGCATGTGTGTGTGTGTGTACGTGTGTGTGATGGGCTGGATGGACTTGACTGTGCAACTCTGCTGTGCATCTCGTGGGCCATCAGCACGTGCGTGTGTGTGTGTGTGCATGTGCTTGTGTGCATGTGATGAGCTGGATGGACTCTTGACCTCTGTGTCTGAACGGCCTGCAGATGGCAGACAGGCAAAGCAACAGGCCTGCTATTTGAGATTTTGACATGTGTGCTTTGGGGGATGTTGGGAATGTTGTAATTTTCCAGTGCAAACTTTGACGCTTTGTTTCTGGGTCACAGAGAAAACACCACCTTTCATCTCCAATTACTGTTTTCCTCAAATCCACGCTATTTTCGTCCAATTTCCTTTGAAAGACCAGAACAAATGCTAAGCCTTTGATTTCTCCATTTGCCATTCAGAGTCATGGTACAGATTCTAAAGTCTTACCTTGTGTTCAGTTTGTCCTTCAGGACACGTGACTTGCTCCCAGTGTTACCTCTTTTCCCAGCCCTTGTCACAATGTTGGAGTCACAGCACTCACCTTTATCACGATCATGTAAATGACCAGCACTCTGATCATCAGTATCATCTGTATCTTGTTTAAGTTTCAAGGCCACACACTCACTTTTGATGTCACTTCATTCCAATCAAATCACTCTTTATATATTTCATATGAAAAATTGACTTCACATAACCTTTGCTACTCTTTTCTCCGAGTAATGATAATTCCCTTTTAAGTCAATGCATAATAATACATTCTTCTATTTTTCAAGGCTGCTAGAACAAGATTAATTTAGACAATGTCGAGATTAAAGCTGCTGCAAGTCAAAACAAGTTGCAACATGTTGGAAAACATTTGGAATCTCATTTTTAATTTCCAAATTAAGGGCACTTGAATCTTTCAAGGTCTCTTTGGAGACCTTTATGCTTTGAATGTCATTAAGCACCAGACTCTTGTGCTTCCGTAAGTTATACAATAACCCTCTTAATCACTTATCACTCATTAAATTTTTCTAAAATATTTGAGAGCCAGTTATTTTTCAACTTATGGCAACTCTCACAGTCATAAGTTCCATTAACTTGCTACACACCAAGTTCAAGTTCGACCTTTGGCCCATGCCTTGCATATGGCAGTGACAAATGGGCACTCCCTTGGGTTGTGATAAGCTTTAATGGGTACCCCAGACAATCACATTTCAGGAGAAGATGTTGTGCCAAGAAGGAACAGCATGTGAGGAAGAAAAGAGCATGCACCTGGGCATGGGAGGAAATAAGAACAAACTCACAAAAATAAGGACCATCTGTGAATTTAGTTTCCTGAAGACATTTGTAATATTCAGGAAAAACTAGGGAAATGAACAACTTTAGCTTAGAAATCAATTTGCACAGGAATAAACTCCAAATGACTCAAATTGGGTACGTTGAGTGACAGGGGAGTCATCACCACCAATGAGCAGGAAATGAACTCTGTGTTTTTGGAGGCTCCATCAGCATTGTGTGCAGTCTGGAATGAAGCGGGGAGAGGGAGAGGCAGATGATGGAGGTGGCTGGATTCAAGGTGGAGGGACCCTAGTGGGGTGGTCTGGAGAGACATTGCAGAGACCTGAGAGCCTGGTGATGGATGCATTGAGGGGGTGGCAGAGAGTGGAGGCAAAGACATCTCCAGTTCTGATCCTGAGTAACAGAGATCATTATGGCACCCATGACAAGGAGAAAAACCCAGTGGGGAGAGCTGGTCTGACGGACGGTCTTGAGCTTTGTTTTAGACAAGCGGCACATGAAGTGACGGCCGACATCTGAGGGGATACATTCAGCTGGTGACAGAGGAATGGGAGGTTGGAATTCTAGGGCGTGCTTGGCACACTCACGTTCTCCCCATCACATCCACAGCGTCAGGGCCTCCATCATAGCTGTCTTCCTGCATCGTCTCAAAATACAAGGCCCCTTGTATTCATTATCAGTCTCTTGTGTTGACTCACTCCCAGCCCCTGAGACCTCAGTAAAGGTTTCATGATTGTCACAGCAATTCCAATTAGACCTGTCCCTGGGGAGGTTTAGCGATTCAGTAAACCAAGACAGTCTTTTCTTCCTGTGATTTTCCTGTGATCACAAAACTACACGTTTTAAAAAATAACTCAAATCCAGAAATTTGTCAGAAAAAGTCCCAACTCTTGCACAACAGGAGACATATAATAATGCATAGTCATACAAACTTTGCAATGAAAATTGGCAACAACCCAATATCCAATGAGGTAAATAGATAAGTTATACATATTCATATAATAGAATACTATTCTGCAGTGAAAAGTAATGACTTACAGCTGTGTACATCACCAGGGACAGACCTCACAGATAGTGTTTCCATCAGCTGTCAATGTCTCATTACTTTTTGGGAAACACTGAAGGAAAAATACTTCTGTTAATGCTATGGGGTTTCAGTGATGAGCTTAATCAAGTCAGCTGTCTGGCAAGGTCACATTTAAATACACAGTTGCACAGGCACACTCTGACACACTCCCCACCCCGCCCCCCAGCACCAGTTTAGGAGATCCAGTCAATGAGAACAGTGGAACCAGACAGACGGTTCGTTTTGAGATACACAAGGATTTAAAGGCCCAGGTAGCCTACAAAGCTGGGCTCCTTTACTGCTGGCTCTGAGGCTACCGCACTCAGGGGGAGAGGACCGAGAAAGGAGAAGAGCTTCCTGGGAAAACCAGGACTCATCCTGCAGAGTGTGAAGATGGGCGTGTTTAATACTCTCCACTAACATTTTCTACAGCAATGGAATATGGGAAACGGAAGCACTGCAGACCCATGGAGGACAGAGTGATGGCTAACTGGCAGAAATGGAGTGGACTGGAAGAATCATTAGATTTGGAGCCAGAAAACCAGGGCTGGGGTCTTGGTCCTGTTTACTAGCTGAGTGACCTTGGGAGCAGGGGGACAGAGGGGTCTCAAACCGCCAAGGCTTTGGTTTTCTCAAAGTTAAGATAACGATGTCAGTAGTTTAAGAAACAGCTATAAAAATCTAACGCATTGTCGTCATGTAAAAGTTATACATCTGTGTTTCAGTCTCCTTATCTCTACACTGGGGACAACGACAGCATATACTTACTAGGATTTAATGAGTTAATCCATGTGAAATGCCTATAACAGTATCTGGCTTAAATAAGCACTCAAATTATTAGGCAGGTAATTATATAAAACTCAACTGTCACCCACCACCACCTCAATCCACTGTCAACCCACTGTTATTGATGTGTCTATTGGTTTCTTGCCTTTAGTGACTAGCCGACATTAAGAAAGACAGAAAGTCTCATTTTGCCTATTTTCTTTTCTTCTTAGAAGACAGTGACCAGAATCATTAAAAAAAAAAAAAAAAACTGCTGCAGTAATGACTTTTTAGATAGGCAATATATATATTATCTATTAACATTTATTATTAGTACTTTTAATAATAGGATATAAAGAAAAATACATATGGTGGTATTTAAGATTGCAATCTAACACAGAATACTGACAATAGGCATACAGAAGGGCAACTATTTGAGAGCCATATAACAAGACTGCAAATAAAATTAATATATCCAGCACTATGTACAACTTTAATGTGATGGTCTAATCCATGAATGATAACGGGGTAAAGCATGTTAAAAAAAAAAAAAGTTAAAGATTTTTAAACCAAAAATTAAACATTTTCCAAAATAACTAGTAGGAATAAAGATGTTTGATGTTTAAAAAAAAAACACAGAATTTTCCTTATATATGTAATTTACATGGCTATAGCTTTTTAAAAGACTTTTTCTTAAACCCCAAACCCTATTTTAAAACAAGTAGACAATGGTAATGGTACAGCAAATTAAGCTATAGTTGAAGTGTATCTTGAAAGAAGTGTAAAAATTGACTCATCCCCAATTAGCTAAAGAACAATACAGATAAATGTAATATAAGTGTGGGCCTTCTGAAGTCCACCACCTGGGCTTGAACTCTAGTTCTGCCACTTAGAAGCTGTATGACCTTGGGAAATGACTCCGTTTTTCATTTGTCAGTTGAGGATAATAGTAATTAATTCATGAAGTTGTGGAGATTAAATCAGTTACATATAGAGATTATAGAGCAATATGAGGCATACGTGTTCAATAAATGTACTTTTAAATTATAATAAATGTATAACATTATCCAAAATGAATACAGAACTAATAACTGATAAAACAAATGGTCATCATGAATTGTTAAATTTGGGGGATCAGCTGACTATAAACCATCACTTGTCCATTACTATTGCTAAAGATACAACTCAATGTGACCAGGGCATAAAATAATATCATGTCTCATTAATCCAAACAAGACTCCATCAACTGTGGGATGTGTCATTAGTTTAGGAAACATTAAAGGAAAAATGGGAATATCAACATTCCCACTGATGTTATGGAAGATATTTCAGAAAAGTCAAGGTGTGAAAAACTGCACCTTGAAATTGATGAAATACCAATAGGGAAAAAAAACTGGAAAGTGGTCAACAGAGTTAGATTGCAGATGAATTTGCTTAAAAACAAAATGGTAGACATCAAGTCTTATTTTCACACTGCTTTCTAAGTGTGGGAGCTACATTTCCCAGATGGGAGTGCCCACTAACAGAAGTTTAGCTTCTGTTTAACTCCCAGTCCCTGTGCCGGGAGCAGGGGCCTCCCAGGACCACGTCCTGCCACGTCTTCCTGGTACGAGAAGCAACCAGGTCCTGTTGCCACTCTTCTAGGAGGAAGCACGTTGAAAGGATAGATCCTTGCAACAGACAGTCTTGCTCTATAATCAAATTTTAAGAATCAGGCAGATTATGGATGCTCTGAGTCTTTGGATAAAAAAGGATTCTAGAGAAATTGTGAAACTTTATTCTTTTCATTCTTAACTTTGCTTATTTCTCCCTACAGCCTGCTCGATATGAGAAGCTTGTGAAGTTCCTTAGATGTATGGAAATAACTAGTTGAAAATTACTTTCCCTTAAAATCCTAAAATCTTCCAGGTTAGGTGTTACAATTTTAATAGAAATCGTACCAGCATGAAAACTGCATACAAAGCAAAAATTAAGAGATGCCTTAAAAAAAAATACTGCGATTAAAGTTGAAAACAAGGTTGAGACAGTGTTGAATCTGGAACATCCACGTCAGGTATCTACGTGGGAAGATGCCCATGAGCTACCAAAACACTTGCTCCTTCTCCAGGGCATACAGTTCACCTAATTCTGCAGCCACCCTTGCAGCTCAGCACAACCAGGGGCCTTAGAAAGACCAGTGGAATGGGCAAATACCACTTCCATACCTGGACGACATAAACTTCCCATGTGTGGGCCTCGCCCCTCTCTCCTCCCCTTGTATCAACAGAACGCAGATCAGACAAAGGACTCTGGATTCAGCTCTGGGAGCTGGTGGAACCAAAAAGTGAAGAAGCCTGGGCTCCTGTATCTTTGTCAACTTAGGTAACACTGAACTGTTACAGGAACAATCAACAAACCTCAAATGTATTAAGTCCATGAGATTTTGAGGTGGTTGGAACAGTGGTTAGCCTACCTTAATAAAGAAATTTTCAATCCACACATAATGGCCCACTCAAATATAAAACATTCAGCACAGAATCCCAGTATAATTTATGTATTCTAGTTCAAATTTATCAGAGTGGTAAGCCTGAGATCATGAGAGACAGCAATGAGCAGCGGTCAATGAAAATAATAACTGTCCCTACTGGGGGGAAAAGAGAACGTTGAAAATTTGAGCTGGGAAAAGGGTAAACCTACGTATCAGATTTGGGGGGGATGGTATTGACATTATCTACCCCCACCGTAATGATGTGGGCAACTTGGGCTCAGGGTAACATGCTCATTGTTGCCAAGTAATACGTAAAAATATCTTCAGTATCCTGAGGTAAAATGTCGAACTGAACCATTTTAATTTGATTCTGTGATTAATTTATAAGATGGGCATCTCCACAAAGGACTAGACAAAAGGCTAAGGCACACAGGGACTGTAAAATACAGCCACACAGGGCAGGCAGCCTGGCACTTTACCATGACAGCATTCATCAAGATGGGCCCTGCGTCTTCCTCCCTGAGAGTTTTCAGCAATGCGTGATATCACGTCCTGAAAGATTCCCAGAGTCAACAGAAAAGTTTATACGGTCAGACAGCTATCAGGTAAGTATAAGGTGATAGGGAAGTGGGGGAGAACTTAATATTGTTAAAAGGACACCACCATTCATTGTATTGAATGGAGGGGAGGGCAGGGTCTGTAAGGAACTGCAGCACAAACATACTGTCTGAAGGCATTCAAATTCATTATCTTTAGGATTTGTGGGCAAACTCTCCTGGTTCAGGTATTCCTTATTCACTCCCTTATCAAGTACTGTGTGTCCCCTGGTCATCTGAAATCCAGGCATTCTTGAGGTTCTTTCCCATTCTAATACTCTAAGGAGTGTTTTATGGTAAAATGGATGAACGCATGACAACCAAAAAGAAAAAAAACTTAAGACACAAAAAGAGTGAACTCAGGTAAAACAGAGAGAGAGGGGAAAAACTCAAAGAACTCAAAAAGAAAATAAATTCTTTGAAAATAAAAAGTTTAATTTGCATTAAGTATAACAATATAGTCTATAAATTCTCTGAAACACAACTAAAAAGGGCAAGTTTAGTAATTTTGAAAATAACAGTCTCACTTTTTACTAGACACTTGACCAAGATGATATAAGAAATGTCAAGTTATATATGAGTTTACATGCATTTTGCTATACATTCAGGCTTTTATCTAAAATTTTCTAAAAGAAACACTTCATTAAAATGAATTCAAACTATTCCACTATACAACTATGTGGAACAAAGAAAACTGGCAGAAGTGATAAATCTCTCTTCTTCAACCAACCGGAAGCAGGATCACCGAGTAGTAGGTGGTCTCTTCTTTACCCCCTTGTATTTGGTGTGGAGCCAACAACTGTGAGAAGGTAACCGAATTGTCAGAAGGAATGGTCTATGAGCAGGGTGCTAAGACCTAGAGCCCCTGTCACCTTGAAAGAAAATGAGGTAAATAAGTATAAAACACGTTAAAATTAAGAGAACGATGGTGGGTAATCAAGATGATCTTATTTCAAGCAACTCAATTTGAGTAACAGGGAGCATGGAGTTCAATGCTTTTTTTAAGTAAAATTTTATTCAAGTTCTAATAATCATTTGATAGATTGTGTTTTGTTAAATCCGGGCAAAACTAAAAAAGGGCTCATATCATACGTCACTGGTGTAAAGAACACTGCACGTGCTTAGTCGCTTCAGTCGTGTCCAACTCTTTGCAACCCTATGGGCTGTAGCCCGCCAGGCTCCTCTGTCCATGGGATTCTCCAGGCAAGAATACTGGAGTGGTTGCCATGCCCTTCTCCAGGGGATCTTCCCAGGAATCAAACCTGCATCTCTTACGTCTCCTGCGTAGGCAGGCGGGAAGTAACATTACACAAAACATATTAACCTCAGGAAACAAAGGACCTAACCGTAGTCTCTGTAAACGAGCTGATCACCCTGTATAGACACTGTCAGAACATTCTGTGGGCCTCAAGACATTCCCGCTGCCTTTCTTGTACAGTATCACTGTAATTCACAGTTCTGGCCAGTTTTGGTTGGTTCTCACTTCGGTGAGGTCAAACCACGTGCTGTTTTACTGACTTTGAGGAGTCGTTCTACTAATAGTCTGGAAATCACTGTTTGCCTTTCTTGATGGATCCATTTATTCCTATTAATTCCTTATTTTCTAATGTGTCACTGTAACTGGAGATTCAGAGCTCACCACAGAGCCAGCCAGACCTGTTCAAAGAGCTCTTGCCCTTTTAAGAAACCTCTCACCCCCAGACCAGGGCACAGCAGCATGGTGTTAACCAAGGCTGTGCTTTACCATTCTACCTAAAAGGCTTTGACCATGTCGGTGACAGTGGTTGTTGATTTCTACCAACTGTTTTAGCTATTTCTTACTTTAACCATAATTCTTTTTAAAGTGGTGAAAATATTAATTCTCTTCTTGGTAAGAACTGTTTCAGTGGTGGGTTAAAACTAATGACTTTGATAACTAATTTTTTACATACCTTAGCTTAAACTGGATCCCTCGGAAGATCTATCTATCTCAAAGGCAGCATTTTCTTCCTAGGCATGAAAGGGTTTGAGATATGTAAGATTTTAAATTTGCCTTCTAGTTAATCAGTCTCAACCAAGGATTCTCAACCTCTCTGAAGTGATGAGCCATTAAAAAACCATCCAAAGGGAGGCTCTCAGTTATAGATTAATTTATGTTTCTCAATTCATTTGCAAAATTATGGCCTATGCTTAGAATTCTGAGTTAGGGAAGGGTTAGGGGCACCAGAACCCGGAAATAAAAAATGCAGTCATTTCAGGTAGCCCACCCAGGCTGGTCACCCCCCCAACCCCTACCCCAAGCAAAAAAGTCCCATCGGCTGTCCCTTCCCTTCTGCCAAGTGTCAGCATAATTCCAGAAGGGCAAGCAGTGAGGGAGCCTAGATATATTCAGTCTCAAGTGTCAAGAAGTTAATTTCACGGCTCCTTTCTTTTACCAGCTATTCCCTCAATGTCACTCCATAAAGTTGAGGGGACAGTGCCCTCTGGTTCTCTTTTCCTGGTAGCTGAATTGATTTTACTCAAGAGTTAACCAGGAATTCAGGGATTTTTAACCTAGGATACTTCTAAACAGGCTGAGAATTCCTGGTATAGCCAAAACTTATGTAATCTTAAAACCTTTTAAATTTAGTATTTTAGCCAGAAGGATAAGGGATTTAATTTCATTCACAAATACTTTCTAATACTTAGTATTTATAAGGAAAAAAAGTCATGATTACAAATATATTTCACTCAGAACTATAGCATGCAGGTGATCTAAAGAGTTCTCAATTTAAGAATTTTAGCAAATAAGTTTCTAAAATTATTTGGCTAGGCAATTAAACTTATTCTGACTGCTGTGTAAAACTCACATAAATAAAACATAAGACAAAAACAAGTTTTCATGTTAATATTGAAAATGGTTGTTAGGAATTTTAAGTTTCCCCAAATTTGAGAGCTGATCCTTAAACATTCAACATCATGAAAACTGTATCAACTGAGAGAGCATCGGTTCTTTTCCAGTCTCTTCTACAGAAAGGCCATTCTCACAGGCACCACCCCACACGTCTGTGGTCAATGAATCTGCCTTAACATTAGCTATGTGGACAGAACTATCTGTGGCTTAAAGTAAAGGTGAAACAGTTAACAAAACACGGCAAGACGCTAACTGAGGCAGACTCTTAAGGGACTGGCAAATTTAGAGCACCGATTCTTTTCTGTCATTTTTCACCCAGTTTACAGCAAAGTTTTGCATATGTGAGAGTCAGGCTGGGCTACAGGTTATAAATAGATACAGATACACACACACACAGAGACACACAGACTCGAAAGGATCATGGTGCGACTCAATAACCCATCTGGTTTGTCAATTTCTAAAGCACTGTGAAAAAGCAAACTTTTCCAGGATGCTCATGCAACAAATTAAACCGACATCCTCCCAGGATCTGGAAAACCCACTTCTTGTGGTTACAGAAACGCACGGTACAGAGCAGCGCTTGGGCGCTATGCTTCACAAAAGCACCATTCAGACGCTGGACCTAATAGCCATGCACTCCAAGAGACCAGGGAGGGTCACTCAGGACACTCCTGCCAGCTGCGTGACTGCTACGTGAACCTGAACGTCTTCAACGAACTTTAGACCTCTGACAAAACAAACACACAAATTACTTTATTTTTAATCAAAATGTGAATCATCACTGCAGTGAATAAAAATTCATGACTCAGAATAGCATGCAATTTTTTTATTGTGTTCTAAATCTATTTGTACACTTAATACTCTGGTATTAACTTCACAAACAGAATAAAGAATACACTATAATGATATTAAGCTGCATCTACTCACCTGAAAAGGAACAAAATATTGCCCCTCAAATAACTGCTGATTACACAATACTGCAAACTAATAAACACTATAAATACTAAAATGTTAACATTTCAACATATAACGTCAACAACATTCTGCCTTCTTTTTTAATTGATTAAAACATTTGTTAAGGTCATGCAAAATAAATGCTTCATGGAAATGTTAGATTACACTCAAACAGCAAGGCAACGAAACCCACAAGAGGCAACTTTTTAATGCAATGACTGGTCAAATAAACAAACTATTCAGCATGTCAAGAAAAACCCGGTTAAGTGGAAAACGTCAAAAATGTAACACCACGTTTAGGTAACTGCTCATCTAGGATCTCAACATCTACAATCCTATTTGTGACTGAAGATTATTGTGCTACATGGATACGTTATGTTCAAAAGGCCAAAAAGATGTCAACACATGATGGCAGGGGGCATCTCCAGTCCACACCACACCTCAATGGGACCGTTCTCTTAACTCTATCAGTAAATGACCAGTCACACGAGATTCATCTTTTTACCCTTGCTTTGTTACATGTCTTTAAACTTTTTTTCTATAAGTGTTTCATATGATCCTCTCCCAGCATTCACATGCTGATATAGGGACAGGTCTCTTGATTTAGAAAGAAGAGTGTCTAGGTCATAGGGAGGTAATGCCCCTCGCCCCACGGGCCAACCTACTAGCCACTCACAAGGGCCCAGTTTCTGGGGCTCTACTCTGGACACTGTTGACTCACTCTTTTATCAACTTTTAAAGCCCTCTTTGTATTTTCTACTTACAATTTTAAAACTCTTTGATAAGCAATCTGTTATATAGCACACAGTTCTCAACTTACAGAGCATTAACCTTTAGTCTCTAGAGGCTATTCCATGACTTTTCACCCCTTAAGAGCAAAACGTGCTTCTGGTTCACTCAGTATCATGTCTTCCCTCAAATATTTAGTGATTGAATGTTCCTCAAAAGGAGTCTCTAGCTTGTTACTTTTGTTGGCAAATTCAGCTTATATTTAATAAACTTTCTGACCTATCTGTATACTCAGATCTTGTCTTGCAGCTGTATGCCAATGAAAGGTGTCATAACAATAGTGGGATTTTACGCTTCTAAGTATAAAGACAATGGGGCTGATGGATGAGCCAGGCTTTCTGACACTTCCCTCTGCTGTATAGTATGTGTCTCTTTTACCCAAGATCTTCTCATCCGTGAAGGTTTTGTGAGTGAAATGGACAAAGATAACATGCACAGATGGAGTCACTAAAAACTCAGGTCAGTCCTGTCACAGGGGCACAGTAATGCTATTCTACTTGTGCTTGTTCTTAAAGAATGCTCTCCCTTTCTTCTCCAAAGCCTGTGCTATCGGAGGAGGCTACTGCGTGGAGCTCTGAGGAGTCCTTTGAGAGCCTCGTGTAGCTGGAACGCTGGCCTCGCTTGTGTGCAATGCTCTTCAGGTTCTCATTCTGCAGAGCAGTGGAGTGGGAACTAGAGCCTGACCTCAGGAGGACTTGAGGCGTCTCCCTCAGCCCCTCCGTCTCATCGGAATTCTGGTTGGCTCTGTTAGCTGGGGCACTGTTGTTGTTCAGGGTCACAGTGCTGGGGGTGCGATTCAGGTTGTAGGCTTTGTGGCACGCTGGCCAGTTTTCCTCGGGGCTACTGGCTATCAAGCTGCATTCGGAAGGGCTCTTCTTGTCTTCAGAGCAAATGGACATCCTGGCTACGAGGGGGTCTGGAAGGCCACTCAGGCTGTGTGGGACTCCCCGTCTTCCACTGTGGGGGTCATCTTCAAGCTCTATGAGGTTGGCCTTTTCAAGCTGGGAGTCATCTGCCGCCTCGTTGTGAAGGGAGTGGTTGGGCGAGCTCTCATTGGACCTCACTCCTGAGTCAGAAGAGTCCTTTTTGTCAAGCAGGGCATCTGACAAGTACTCTTTGGCCTTGATGAAGGTTCGAATGGGCTCTGCGCTGTGCTCTGGAGACTTCAATGCTCTCTCTGCTTTCCCTTCAGCTTTCTTGTCTTTGTCATCTTTGAGCAGTGGAGTGTTGTCTGACTCTTCTGTCCCAGATTCGTCTTCATCACTCGGGAGTTTCTGATAGCGCAGTCCACCTCCCTTCAGCTTCAGGTCTGTCTGGAAGAGACTTGACCTTTCTGAGGACTTCTTGCCTGGGAGAAGCTTACTGCCTGACTGATCGGATTTTTCATCTTCCTCGGTAATAGGATCCAGGGGTGAGGCATCATTGGTGGAAACTCCTGATGAGGAATAATCTATAACATCTCCCCTCTTCATCAGAAATGACTTCCGTGTATCATCTTGCTTTGGTTCACTATCCTTCCCTTTCTCGGGTTCTAGACTAGAGTGAATGGAGCCCCCGGATGAACTCTGACCCATGTAATACGTGCTGTGTGGAGAAGACCTGCCACTCATGGTTGTGGAACCTGTGCCCCCTTCTAACTGCGACATCTGAGCAATGTACTCTCTATAAGCGTCTCTATACTCAGCCTGCACCTTATCAGTAAGCTTTGAAATTTCAATACTGGAATCCTGGGAAGTGAGACTGGAAAGACTTGGGGTTCTGCGAGTTTGTGACTGTGAAGACAAAAAAAAAACAAAAACAATAATTTAAGAATTCAAACACACCAAAAAAAAAGCAAAATAAACATGAGCTTAGGAAATATATATATATATATGAACAATAAGAATTGTTAAAGTTATTAAAAATACCAAATTCTTTTAAAAGAATTCTGTATAACACAGTTTAACAAAAGCTGTGAACTTATGAGTAATTTTAGTGTTATTAGAAAGCTTTATATAAATTTTAATAAAATTAGTTTACTGTTAATATTTAAAAGTATAATTTAAGGTTATATTAACAACCTTAGGACATGTTTTTATAATTTCAAACTTTTAAATGTATTTAAGGCAAAAGTCACCTTCATTGATAAAATATAAAAGTGCCTCTTAGAAGAGAAAGAAAATGAGAGTTAAGATAGGATCTCAAGAACAAAATACTCACATCTTCAACGTATGTTAAAAAGAACCTTTCTCAACTTGCACAACATGAAGTTTCTGTCAAATTTCAATTCAGAGAGAGTAAATGTACTCAAAATGCAAAACAAAAACAAAAACAAAAAATTTTAGAGCAAAAGTATAGAGTGCAATGGAGAAGATGAATATTGGGTCCAAATGAATAGAAATGGAAGCCACGAGGTCAACAGTGAGGTCCAAGTAAACAGAGAAATAAAATATTTTTAGACGTTTGATCTCCAATGTGAAGTTTTCGGATGAGAATTGCTTTAGATCCCACAGAAGGTAATACACAACGATTAAGAAATAAAGATTAGGGGGAAAAAAGGAAGGAAATGGAGAGAAAAGAATCAAGGAAGTTTGAGAAAGGAAACACCCAAGGTTGAAACAAAGCAGAAACAAGGTAGAGTCTTCCTTGTACAGGGAGGAAATAACCCAGCTCGCAAGAAGTTTCCCTTAGACCCAGTGAACACTGAGAGGACGATGCCACTCCCTCACAGCAAGTGCAGTCTTTGTACCCCTCCCAGGGATCCATGAGGGCCAAACTGTTTTCCTAAGCATATGAAGATGACCTTTGCCTTTCCACTTGCATTCTCACAATAATGCACAGTGGAGTCCCCAGAGGTTCCCTCATGTGTGACCTCCCAAGAGACTGAATGCCGAAGCAGCTAAGGGAATCTAGCTGACTACTATTAAGCCAAGCATGAAAGATTGGTAACACAATTATCATTTTCAGTAAATATGTTTTGTTCTCAAAAATAGTCATTTTTCATAAAAGTGTCATCTATGTTGGTTTACATTGGTTTAAAAGGTAACTGGTTTATTTTTAAGTTTCTCAGTTTTTATTTCTAATATGGCAAATACTGAAAGATAAAACTTATAAAAACAAAAGCTCTTTACGGGTTCTTCAGTAATTTTTAAGAGTGTAAACAGGTTCTAAGATTTGAAATAAGTTTGAGAGTAGTGGTACTGGAGGGAGGCTGGGAGAGCTGCCAGGGCATGGTGGGAACACCAAGTATGGAGGATGAGGATTTCTCAGGAAATGTTCAAAGGAATTCCAGAGAAAATAAAGGGATCACTGCTGTTCAAACAGAGAGATAAAAGGGTCAAGTGTGGACTTAATTTACTGAAAAATATAGAAATTTTTATCTTAGTTAATGCACAATAATAAAATGCTTTTCCAACTTAAAGAAATAAGATTTATAGTAGGTAGAAAAAAGTAACAACAACAAAATATTTTTACTACCAAACCAAACACAGCATCCTTACAAACGGCAGGCCTAACAGGCATTGCTTTTTCTAAATACAGTTCCCTTTCCATAGAGTTCTTTGTAACTACTTCCTGTTTTTCCTCCTTTGCTCGTCTTCTCTCTGTTGTGTGCCCTGCTCTGATCTTTTCCTAGTTTGTTTTTCCTTTCTCTTTCTCATGTTCTCTCACTTTTGTTTTTAATCCTGATCCTTGCCTGTCCTCCCTCTTCTAAGAACATCCAAAGAAAGAGCCCCTCCATGACTACCATCAGATAATAAAAAGGAAATGAATATCCGTGAAGATGTATCTTAAGCCAATGCTTACTGAATTGAACAAGAAAATAAAGTGAAGGATGAATTCAGCTAACTACCTAGAGAGCCCAGTTCCTATTTACCTTCAATGCCATTACTCTATTTTACTGTTTTCACAATTCTTATCAACTTCAGAAATAATGTTATTGTCTCTGTTTTACTGACTGTCCTCTCCAGAAGAACACAGCTCCTGGAGAACAGGACTGCCTCCCTCCACCCTGTTCACTTGGGGACTCACTGAAGAGTTTCTAAATGACTCTCTGAATGCACCAACAGAATCCCGGCTAATTCAACCCCGTCCTTCCTCTTCGGCTCATGTAAATAACGGCAGTCCAGTAAATACCTGCCAACTCAGGTTGCTGTGGCGAGGAGCCCCTTCGTCCAGGCCGAGCGTGTTCAGCTCTTCAAAGCTGAAGTTCAGAGTGTAGGGAGCCTGACTGGAGAGCTCGGTGTGGGGCAGCTCACTGTGTGCGGAGCGACGAGCAGGTTCACCGTGAGGAACAGAGCTGCTGTTTTCACTCAGTAAACGTGGGTCTTCAGGGACCACTTGGTTTTCTGCATTTCTCATTTCTAATATCTTAACAGTAAACAAAGTCATCAATATCCACACGGACAAATCACATTTTAGAAGCTTTAGAAATTATTTTAAAAATTAAACACAAAGGAGAAAGCAAACTTCCTGTAAGTGAATTTCAAATAAAGTTCTCCTATATCTGCTTATCTTTCATATTAACAATGCAACTGACCCTTGAATGACACAGGTGTGAACTGTGCAGGTCCGCTTACTCGCAGATGTTTTTCAGTAAGTGGAGATGGCAGTTTTTACTACGTGGTCCAGGGCTGCCTGAATCCACAGATGTGGAGAAGCCCTGGATATGAAGGGCTGACTCCAAGTTGTCAGTGGATTAACCTCCAAATTGTTCAAGGGTCATCTGTACTAAAAGTAGTACAGCTGGCCTTCGGAATCCAGTGGTTTTGCATTTGCAGAATCAACCAATCACAGATTGAAAATATTTGGGAAAAAAGATTTCAAAGTTCCAAAAATCAGCACTTGAATTTGCCATGCACTGGCAACTATTTGCACAGCATTTACACTGCATGAGGTATTGTAAGTAATCTGTAGGTAATTTAAAGTATACAAAAAGGTGTGTGTCGTGTACAAATACCATGCCATTTTATAGAAAAGACTTGTGCATACAAAGACTGTGGAATCACGGGGGTCCCAGAACCACTCCCCAGATACTAAAGGATGACTGGAATGACGACAATCATCGTACGTACGGTACACTCTAATTTGGCCATTGTATTACTAGTGTAACATAACATTAAGGTGAAGCACAACTGGAGCGTGTCACTGAGCAGCAGAGCTGGACGGCAGCTAAAGCAGTAGAAGCTACTGCAGTGGGGCAAGGAGAGCTCAGGACAGAACTGGGCTCAATTCCAAAAGTAGCATGGACACGTGGGCATTTACAGCCCAGGAGTGAGGGGGTGGGTGGATGGGAAGATGCAAAGAGGAAGCCTCAGGAGTACCGGGGTGGGGAGGGGTGTTTTCTGGCTGAACCATCTTGACGGGATTTGTGCTGGAGGCAGGCCAGGGGTCTAGCACATCACTGGGGGTTGGGGGACGATGAGGAATTTGATTGGATATCGAAGGTGATCAGGCATTAAGGGTGAGGTTCTTTCTAAACTGACTTTAACAGAATTCTTGCTACAACTCAGCAACACAGGCCCAACAAGAACAGATACCAAGGTCAAGGCCTATAGGATTAGAGAAGCCTGACTGAATGAGGTCAAGGAGAGTGTCTTGGTCAATGAAAGCGTGGAGAATTGGCAGGTGCTCTCTCTCCCATATTTCCGAGCGAAATGCCCAAAAACAGATGTTGCTAAGAGCTGCTGTATATACTCTACATAACAGGACATACAGGAGCCCTACACACAAATGTAAAATGTCATTCTTACATGTTTTTTAAAAATATAGGAAAAAATCAGTTTAGACCAGTACTTACTGGCACTTCTTTTATAAAATGCTGTAAATCTACAAGTATTAAAAATATCTTACTGTGCTTCTAAAAAGATGCCAGTCTCCAAAATTCATATTCATTTCTTTCTTCAGTTCATCAATGTTACACTGAGCCAACACACGGCCATTTATGTTTGCCTGAATAAAAACAAACACAAGATAAACAAAATGTGAGAAATTATGAATTTCCAGTGATTAAAAAGCACATTTATATTAGAGATTAGAATACACTGACCTAAAGAAGGTTATCATCCCACATAATTAGTAAAAAAGCAGAGTCTGAACAACGTAAGTCACTCCATGCTTTCCCAAGCGTTTTGGGCGCTCAAGTAAAATAAATCACAAGGATCAACCTCAGAGTTAAACCCAATTATTTCCGAAACTACCTACCCTGCCATGAGCAATAATAAAACTGTTAACTTTTCCCTTCTAATCCTATAAAATCTGAGCACGAAGGCAAGCTGCTGGGAGGGGACACAGATGTCCATCAGCATGCTGGTCGCTCACTGACAAAGTTCTAAATGAAGTGAAAGTGAAAGTCGCTCAGTCGTGTCCAACTCTGTGACCCCATGACTATACAGTCCATGGAATTCTCCAGGCCAGAATACTGGAGTGGGTAGCCTTTCTCTTCTCTAGAGGATCTTCCCAACCCAGGGATTGAACCCAGGTCTCCCGCATTATAGGCGGATTCTTTACCAGCTGAGCCACGAGGGAAGCCCAAGAATACTGGACTGGGTAACCTATCCCTTTCTCCAGTGAATCTTCCCAACCCAGCAATCGAACTGAGGTCTCCTGCATTGCGGGTGGAATCTTTACCAGCTGACCTACCAGCTGAGTTACCAGGGAAGCCCTGTTAAGCCTTCATTTACTTCTAAATAAAGTAAGCACTGACAAACATGTTCATCAACTACACCAGATAACCTCAACCACCACAAATGTCTACCACAAGGTTCCCAGTCTATTAAATGCACAAAAAAACAATCTTATCACCACTGGGTCTCTGATGAGGAAGGATAGAATTTTTTTAATAAACAGGCAGTTTACTTATTTTACAAAAATACAAAACCTGACTTTATTAACTGTGGCAAAGTATTAGATACCTGTGTTTAAAATCGACAGAATGCCCAGTTTCCAAATTAATTCTGAAGAAAAGACTGTACGGAGCAAGCCTATAGCAGGGGTCCTCTATGGAAATTCAAGGAGGTTAGCAGTTCTTAAGAAATCAATGGCCATGATGGGCTTTAAACAGCAAGGGCCTGTTAGCAAAGAGCTGAGCAGGGAGAAAACCACTGTCCTGAGGGAAATAAAATCCCCACAAAGGATTCATGTGGAGGTCTCACTCTCTCCTGACTCTAATCAAGCTGCCTAGAGGAGAGAGTGAGGTCAGTAGCTTGGAAAGGCAGTGCTGGACACTTTTGCGAACGGGAATTAACTACATCTGTGAGAAAACCGGTGCTATCTGAGCATTTCTGACCAAATGTAAGTTATGGTTACTAAGATAGTATCAGTCAGTTCAACTGCTCAGTTGTCTCCGACTCTTTGGGACCTCATGGACTGCAGCACTCCAGGCTTCCCTGTCCATCACCAACTCCCGGAGCTTGCTCAAACTCATGTCCATCAAGTCGGTGATGCTATCTAACCATTTCATCCTCTGTCATCCCCTTCTCCTCCTGCCTTCAATCTTTCCCAGCATCAGGGTCTTTTCCAATGAGTCAGTTCTTTGCATCAGGTGGCCAAAGTATTGGAGCTTCAGTCAGCATCAGTCTTTTCAATGAATATTCAGGACTGATTTCCTTTAGGACTGACTGGTTCCATCTCCTTGCTGTCCAAGGGACTCTCAAGAGTCTTCTCCAACATCACAGTTCAAAAGCATCAGTTCTTTGGCACTCAGCTTTCTTTTTCTCACATCCACACATGACTCTCACATCATACATGACTACTGGAAAAACCATAGCTTTGACTAAATGGACCTTTGTTGGCCAAGTAATGTCTCTGCTCTTAGTATGCGGTCTAGGTTGGTCATAGCTTTCCTTCCAAGGAGCAAGTGTCTTTTAATGTCATGGCTGCAGTCACCGTCTGCAGTGATTTTGGAGCCCAACGAAAGAAAGTCTCTTGCTGTTTCCATTATTGCCCCATCTATTTGCCATCAAGAGATGGGACCAGATGCCAGAATCTTCGTTTTTAAATGTTGAGTTTTAAGCCAGCCTTTTTACTCACCTCTTTCACTTTCATCAAAAGGCTCTTTAGTTCCTCTTTGCTTTCTGCCACATGGGTGGTGTCATCTGTGTATCTAAGGTTACTGATATTTCTCCCAGCAATCTTGATTCCAGCTTGTGCTTCATCCAGCCTGGCATTTCATATGATGTACTCTGCATGTAAGGTAAATAAGCAGGGTGACAATATACAGCCTTGATGCACTCCTTTCCCAATTTGGAACCAGTTTTTTGTTCCATGTCCGGTTCTAACTGTTGCTTCTTGACCTGTATACAGGTTTTGCAGGAGACAGGTAAGATGGTCTGGCATTCCCATCTCTTGAAGAATTTTCCACAGTTTGTTCAGATCCACACAGTCACAGGCTTTGGCGTAGTCAATAAAGTAGATGTTTTTCTGGAACTCTCTTGCTTTTTTTGATGATCCAGCAGATGCTGGCAACTTGATTTCTGGTTCCTCTGCCTTTTCTAAATTCAGCTTGAATATCTGGAAGTTCATGGTTCACGTAACTTGACTTGGAAAATTCTGAGCATTACTTTGCTAGCGTTGTGAGATGATGGCAATTGTGTGGTAGTTTGAGCATTCTTTGGCATTGCCTTTCTTTGGGACTGGAATGAAAACTGACATTTCCAGTCCTGTGGCTACTGCCGAGTTTTACAGATTTGCTGGCACATTGAGTGCAGCACTTTCACAGCAGCATCTTGGATGATGGATTTGAAATAGCTCAGCTGGAATTCCATCACCTCCACTAGCTTTGTTCGTAGTGATGCTTCCTAAGGCCCACTTGACTTCACATTCCCGGATGTCTGGCTCTAGGTGAGTGATCACACCATCGTGGTTATCTGGGTCATGAAGATCTTTTTTGTGTAGTTCTGTGTATTCTCACCACCTCTTCTTAGTATCTTCTGCTTCTGTTAGGTCCTTACCATTTCTGTCTTTTATTGTGCCCATTATTTGTATGAAACGTTCCCTTGGTGTCTCTGATTTTCTTGAAGAGATCTCGTCTTTCCAATTCTATTGTTTTCCTCTATTTCTTTGCATTGATCACTGAGGAAGGCTTTCTTATCTCTCCTTGCTATTCTTTGCAACGCTGCTTTCAGATGGATATATCTTTCCTTTTATCCTTTGCTTTTAGCCTCTTCTTTTGTCAGCTATTTGTAAGGCCTCCTCAGACAACCATTTTGGCTTTTGCATTTGTTTTTAAGGATGGTCTTGATCACTGCCTCCTATACAATGTCAAGAACCTCCATCCATACTTCTTCGGGCACTCTATCAGATCTAATCCCTTGAAGCTATTTATCACTTCCACTGTATAATCGTAAGGAATCTGATTTAGGTCATACCTGAATGGTCTAGTGGTTTTCCCTACTTTCTTCAATTTAATTAAGCCTGAATTTTATAATACGGAGTTCACGATCTGAGCTACAGTCAGCTCCTGGCCTTGTTTTTGCTGACTGTATAGAGCTTCTCCATCTTTGGCTGCAAAGAATATAATCAATCTGATTTCGGTACTGACCATCTGGTGATGTCCATGTGTAGAGTCATCATTTAGAAGAGGGTGTTTGCTATGACCAGTGCATTCTCTTGGGGCAGTAAGATAGTATATATGTCCATAATTAACTTTTTAGATGCCATTCTTTAAGGTATGTAAATACTAGATGCTGTTGTTAATGTTCTACTTCACTGTATTTCTGATAGAAAAAGTATAACTTAGTAGAAATATCTATTAAAACTGGGACTCAGTTAGCCCTGTACATGGAAAGACATCCTCGCAATCTCAGGTTCCTGGTAGTTACTGGAATTGCAATAAAAGATCTAGGAAGAAAAGAACCTCTTCAAATGTGTCAGCCTTGCAAACCCAAAAGTTAAACGGGACATGATCAGAGTCCTCTAAGAATTAGAGGGAAATGAAGCAAGCGTGGTTTACTTGGATAATTGTTATATCACAAATATTACAACTAAAGAAAGTGTAACATAAAAGAAAAGGCTTTCAAGTGTTCTATGCTGGATACTGGAAATGTAAGTAGTTGTCAACCTTAATCTGAAATCCTTTAGAGCTTTCAATCAATATTTCTCATCAAAGCACTTTTGACTTACATGAGATCACTGTGAAGTAGCACTGTAACACAGGACTTTCTTTTATCCATCTCTAAACTAGGGCACAAAAGGGCAATTTTAGGATACAAATAGTAAGAAACCTATTTCCACCTGAGCTTTCCCATCTCAGCAGAGAACTCATCTTTGATAGCCTAATGCTTGCTGTCCACAGAGCCCGCCTCCCGTGCCCTCGAGTGAGCAGGTAAAAGTGCAGGTCACCTTTTTGATGGTTGCACAGTACTGAGGCAGCATGCTCTGGTCCAGCCCTTCGATTTGTTTCAGTTTCTCACAAACTGCATCCACGTTCATTGAATTCAGTGGTATTGTACCCGAGGCTGGGCCTGATCCCTAGGTAAGTCATGGGAAAACACATGTATAAACAGCATTTAATGTCAGATATATGCAGTCATGTGACAGAGAAACACTTATGAAATTACACTATAAGGTACTTCAATTAAAGATACATTTTCAAACTTAAGTAAAAACAGTGAACGTGTGCAGCATGGGACATGCCATTAGAGAACAGATTTAGCTACTGTTTACCTTAAAGAGTATCTTTTATTATAGCAGATATAGCCTGATCAAAACCACTTTTCTAAGAAGACATAAGTTCCATGAGCCAACCCAAGGCCAACTTCAAGAAAGCCTAACCTCAAACCTCAAGAGAGAAAGGTGTAGCCCTTAATAACAGAAAGACAGGGCCTTAAAAAAATAAAAGGAATAGGGGGAATTACTGATGCCTATAACATACAAAAAATACAAAAGGTAAACCTATGAGATAATTTTAAAAGTGCTGACACTCAGCAGCTTTAAATGCCTTCACAGAATACCTTAATAGTCTACAAAAGCTGAAGTTTTCAGATCTTGATCATATTTTATATCCAAGAGATCTTGGATAAGAACCTATACAATAATCGTGTAAATATAAAAACAACAGTGTTACTTCTTAACACATGTGGAAGTAAATATAATCCATCAAAATTCAGTCTCATTTAAAATAAAAATCAAAATAATAAACCTAGTGTTTACTGAAAAGAAAAATATTTTCTGAATAAAGACATACTAAAGAAGTATTTGCCTGTGGCTAATTACATGCGAATCTCCTCAATTACAGATGTGGTCACTGGGGTCCAAAGAGGTAAGTTTTGGCTTCAAACTCACAGAATAAACAGCTAGTTAGTGGTAGATTCAGCTTGGAACCCTAGCTTAACAGGTCTTACAACTTCCTATTTTCTTTGTCGCCACTGTCTATTTTTAAAGAGTTTATAGAAACTATGACCAAAATAAAGAGAAGACAAGCCAACAAGTATAGAGGGTAGTGTTACAAATGATCTGTCTTGTTTACCAGTCAATTTAGTCTTAAAATGATAAATATCATTTATCCTGTCCCCAAGGATGTGTCAATTTAAATTTTCTACTGCCTCTTTTGTCATCATCAAGAAAGAAGTAGACGATGACAGCCAAAACTGCCTGGGAGCTATTTGTTAAACATTATTTGTAACATGAAAGCATAACATAATACTCTATTATGAATTGATAGATAAATATACACACATAGTATATAAACAAAATATACCTAGTTACATATAAATATAGCTAGCAAATGAGACCATACTGAACAGACAGTAAGGTAGTCATTTTATAAGAGGGAGCCTCAGCAAGTTTACAAGTGTAAAAAACAGTCCCATAAAAATCTGTAAATTAATGATTTGGAATATACTATTTATAGCTTGTTTTTAATTAAATATAAATTTAAAATATGCCATATATTATATGGTCTGAAGTTCAATTACTTCAAAACTACTAAGTAGAGCACAACACTAGTATTTCCACGATTTAGTTTTCATATTTCTATACATAGTTCTATTTTCTGCCTGGATGAGAACAGCCAATATTTAAGTGTTAATTACCCACTATCTGTTATGGAAACTTTAAATGCTTTCTATGAATTTTTAATAACCATATTTGTTTTTTCTTTCTTTTTAAACAGGTTTATGTGAAATAAAATTCACAAACAATTATCCGATTTAAAGTACACAATTCAGTGATGCTGAGTATCTTCTCACAGCTGTGACACCATCACTACACTCAACTTTAAGACATTATCAGAGCCCTAAAAAGCAATTCTACACTATTAGCAGTCAACCTTCATGCCTCCCAACACCCAGTCCCAACCCCTAGCAACCACTGACCTACTTTCTGTCTCTGCGGATTTGCCTATTTGGGATATCTAAACAGAACCATACAATCTGTGACCTTTCGTAACTCACTTCTTTCACTTAGTATATTCTCAAGGTTCATCTATGCTATGGCATGGATTCATACTTCACTCTTTCTTATCGCTGAACAGTATTTATCTTTTAAGTGATCTTTAATACTGTTTTTCAAATGTTTTCATTCCTCAACCTATTTCTTCTTTCTGGGTACATTTATACTTGTCTACATTTCCGTGATTAGATAAATCACAAATGCACAGTTTGATCATACTGGATTATAACTGGATTATAATGATCATACTGGATTATAATTCACAGAATTAAATGCCATGAATCCACACTGATATAAATAAAAAGTTGAGTAAGTAAGTGAGGAAGAAGAGACAGCTTTTACTTATAGAATTCCAATTAATAAATGTAGAACGGAAAAGAAAATTACCACCTGGAAAGCACAACAAAAGTGGCTGTACACAAGACACCACTGAAACTCCTGAGAAGAGTATAAGGAGGAACAGGATTATCTGCAGAGTTTCAAAGTATCTCCCCCTAAATATTCATTCATTACAAAGGGAAAGACACACCCTCACAGTGTTGAAACCTAGCAGATGCTGCCCTAACCACGTGACTGAGGTCCATATGACCACTGGGAAGATGCAGGCCCTCACAGACCCTCAAATGTGACACACGGGGAAGGACATGCATCACGTTTCTGTGGGTCTCTTGCAAAGATGTATAATCTCCTTCTAATCATTAGGAAATGGTAAACAAACCCAAACAGAAGGGCAGTCTACAAAATATCTGATCAGTTTTCTTCAAAAGTTTTATGATCATAAGAGACAAGGAAAGACTGAGGAATTGTCACCGATTAGGAAACTGTAAGGAGAAATAACAAAATACAACTGGACTGGATCTTGGACCAGAAAAATGAAATTAGTGGAAAAACTGGTAAGATTAAAATAAAGCCTGTATTAAGAGTATTATACAAATTTTCATTTCTGTTCTGGAGAAATACACTACAATTAGGAAAGATGTTAATATTAGGGGAATACATTTTTGTACCTTTGAAGTCTAAAATTGTTTTAGAGTAAAAAAAGTTTTTAATCACAAAAAGCTTTTTAATTGTGCTAAAAACAACAAGTATAATAGACATGGAACTGATTAACTCTGTCTGTGTGGGGGTAGGGGAAATGTAAAATGTTAGAGAGTAACATTCCCTTTAAGAAGGGACTCAAGAGAATTTGGCAAGACAGACACATTAATAAAGACACTACTCTTTCCTCTAAAACAGGAAACTCCACATTGTTTTACTTTCATGATCCTTCAAGACTTCTACATTTTATCACTTGAAAACATATTTTGTCCCTCACTGGGGATTATGTAGAAAATACATATTATCTTTGAATGACTTTTAGGAGTTTTCTAAGAAAAAGACACACAGGGTACCCTGTAATTCCATCAAAGCTACAGTCAGAATATTGATTTTTTGTGAGTTGGATCTTACCAAGATAAGGAGTAGATTATCAATATATTAAAATACAATATGCTTCTTTGAATAAAAGAGAAATGGTAACTACTCGCCCAGTTTTTCTAAAGTAATCATATACAATAAAATTATTTTGAAACCAAATAACCCTTAGTATTGAAACAACAATCTCTGGATGGAAACCTCACGAAAGAAGAAAAAGCACAATAGTTGACAAGGAAAAGGTATATTCAATAATTCAATATGTTAAGTTCTTAATAGAAAACATTACTTAATACACAGAATGGTAATACTTAAAGAGTTTATCATGCATATTCTTACTTGAAATTTACCTGTTATAAGTCAAGGAAAGATCATTTCAGTATATATCACAATCTACTAAAAAACTGTTTTTCTAACACAGAAAACTGAATGCAGAAGATGTTAGTTTGCTTAGGACTGTTAAATATTTACAAACTTCAAAATATAGACAAATCAGAATTCCTCCAGGTCAAAGTAAAACAAAACAGATTTAAATTACTATTATGTAATTACATTATTTTATATTGTAAGTAGATTAAAACTATACTCTGTAACATCATCATCTTCAGTAAATTATCAAACAAGCTTAGAATTGATTAGCCAGAAATGAGAGCCATGCAGAGGCTGAAAGCAGCTATTAAAAATAAACCCAAGGCACTGAAATGAGCACAGGTTTATAAACAGCCCAGCAGGAAGTTGCCAATGATTGCTTCTAACAGACTAAAATAAGAAAAATGAGGAAAATTTCACTGAAAGTTTCTGTACCTGTCTCTGTTTGTTAAACCCAGAGTCACACGGCTTTAAGGAAGGAATAAAACAGAATGAAGGACACGAGCTTAAAGGAAAACATCAAACACAGTTTTGTGATAAACATAGGCAGCACTTCTGACACTGTTTTCCCACAACTCTGAACACACCATCTCTGCAGCAACACAAAGGAACACCCGTGCACACACAACACACACACACACACACAATTTAATTTCATTAACATGTGCTTGGTAATTTTAAAATTGTACTCTCAAATTTAATATTCTTGCTGTTAGAAGAATAAGCCATGGGCCATACATTTAACAAGAAAACCAGATAAATCAAATTTGCTATAAAAAGTCAATATTCCTACTATATACAATTATTTTAAAAATTAATTTTTAACATTCTGATTAAAAAACTGCAACTATTAATTTCAGACCCATTAATTGCAACCTTTAATAGTAAGGTTTAAATACTTGGAATTCACATGATCTCTTCATAAAACATTTTCTAGTCACACTAATAGTTAATGTTCAGAAATATACTTTTCAGATTTAGGTTTTGTTTCACTGGGCATGCACTGAAGTATCATTTGAAAAGAAAGGCCATAAGAGCCTAGCAGCTCAAGAAATCATAAATGCAACAGTGAAAAAATATTGGCACACTATCAGTAAGGTAACTATTTTACTGATGCAGTTTTCTTTTTTTATTTTTTTGTTTTGGCCTCACGGCATGGCTTGTGGGATCTTAGTTCCCCAGCCAGGGATTGAACCTGGTCCCTGTCAGTGAAAGTCCAGAATCCTAAACAGTGGGCCAGTAGGAAATTCCCGATGTAGCTCTTTAAATCCCTAATTCAAAGCTGACACACAGCTATCAATTATTGTTCTGCACAGATTAGGCTGGTGGTAAATATTCTCAAAATAGTTCAAATAATCTAGAAATAACCAACAATGTTGTGTCAATTTACAATGTTCTTTTAACATGTTCACTATCTGGAGCACTTCATGGGAACTCTGCTTTCTAGTTTACATATTAAACTTACTATAGGTACTTTTAGAAAGTTACTACGAATAATCTGTGAAAACTTGAAAAACTATCAAAAAGGAGCACTGATGAGATTACAGTTTTCTACAAGATACCAAAACACAAAAGAAGGCTATTGTCATCAAGCTGGAAAATATAACTTTCTCTTCAAACTACATGAGAAATAATACGTAGGTTAAAGCTGACAGATGAGGTTTGATACTACATGCAAAGGGCAATCTTTTTAAAAAACTCAAGTTCAAAATATGATTTTGTTATTTTTTTTAACTTTTAACTGTACTCTAGTATTTCAATGGTATCGATATTACAATATCTTATTTCTTCAATAGTGTCTCAACCAATTTAGTTGTAGTTTAGTGATTAGGAAAAATGTTTTCTTGAGCTGAAGTCTGGCACAAAGACTTTGAAGCTGGAAGTGAATACAGTTTTTCACTATTTATGAAAGAAAAAAATGTTAATAATTTTCCAAACTAAAGCAGTTAATAAAAATGCACTACTAAATTGCTTTAGACAGTGTGAGTGAATCTCCAGAGAAGGTCCTGGGGGCTGGCAGGGAGCACCCACCCTATGACTACAGCCCAGGGAAACCTGAAATGTGCCCTGCCTTACCCATGGCATCTTTAGCTTTCTTGTCCAAGTTTGCTCCTGAACGATGACAGACATCCATGACAGACAGGCATGAGTTGGACATCCATTTGTTTGAAAACAAGTTACTAGTTCTAAACCAGTGGTGGAAATAAAATGATCTACAGTGGAGTCCCATCATTTTTTCACTTGGTTATTCCACCAACTGGATTCAATTTAATGAAAACCAAGCCTTCATTTCTAGGACTTTTATTAATTCAGTTATTTTCATCCATCTCTAAAAGTAAAAGTAATGGCACACCAGAAGGCAGAATACTGCTCTTAATAATGCCTCTAAAGTTCTTTACCATCCAACGTTGTGCTAATCAGTTTTATGCCTTTTCAGTGAAGCAGCTGATCTAAAGGTACTGAACAAACCCTGCAGCAGAGAAGGTCGAGAAAGAGTGACTTGGTAGCACTGATCATCCCCTCTCTTGGCAGCCCTCCAACCCATCAGCTCCAGGAAGCCAGGGTTTCCATCAGTTTTGTTCACTACCCATCCCACTGCAGTAGTGAAACAGTGAATGATCACACAGGCACGTGAAGGACTTGATGGTAAGTAATACAAGGAAGGATACAAGGATAAAGAAATCCTCCATTACTCTTTCCTTTGAAAACATCGTCTTCAAGGAAACACTCCCTCCTTTGAAAAATGAGTAGCCACACTGTAAATAAAAATAGACCGAATATGACTCTTTCAAAGGGCAACTCTCTGAAAGACCACAACAAAATGCCACTGAGGACACCTGGCTCATGAAAGGCCCTCCTTGGTGGGTTCATCCCTTCATGGTTACTGAGTGATCTGAATGCTGCTACTTCCTAGAGGGGCCTAGACTGAAAGAAGGTAAAGGCACCAAGTAAAATTCTCCTGGAAAGCTTTCAAAAGTGTAAAGTATTTGGAGCATTCAGACAACCTGGAAATCCTTCTCAATTCTAGGAAAACAAACTGCTTCTAGGAAATCAAACCACCTTTGGGGGCCAGAAAAGCATTAACAGATAAAGGGCCGAGTTAATCTAAAAGGACTGGAGCATGTGTGCACCGCTCCTACCCCTGAGGAGAGGTTATTTAACACAGTTTTAGTTTCTGAGTCTTTAAAGTTCCATGGAATTTGGCCTCTGGGATGGTAGTAATAGTAATAATTATTAAGTAATTCAAGTATGCGAAGGCTGAGTAATCCTTAAATCAGACCTATGAGGTAAGGCCTGCTTTTTCCAGATGAGGGAGTATCAGAGAGCTTAAGTGATTTCTCCAAGGTAGAGAGCTAATCACCAGGACCTATTCACCTTGAACGCCAAGCTCCTGACCAAGTCAGGCTTAGTATTAAGGGAGGCAAGGGGGCAGCACAGTGGTGAGGAACGCTTCCAGGTACTGGCCATGCGGATTCCAGTTCTGCACCGAGGGCTCCCTCCTGTGAGCCTCAGGTCAGGTACACCTGCAGCATGGTGCTGGACTAGACCATGGGTACTGGTGTTCTCCGGGCTTCCCAGGTGGCTCAATGGTAAAGAATGTACCTGCCAATGCAGGAGATATGGGTTCGATCCCTGGGGAGGGGAAGATACCCTGGAGGAGAGCAAGGCAACCCACTCCAGTATTATTCCCTGGAGGCTCCTATGGACAGAGGAGCCTGCTGGGCTACGGTCCGTGGGGTCGTACAGAGTCAGACATGACTGAGCACAGAGCACGAGGCTCCCCCAGAGGCAACACAAATCCCCCAAGACAGAGTTCTTCTTTTTACTGGTTTCATAAAGTGAAATTCTGATTGAGATTTCATTTTTTAAGAAGTCTTTTCTGCTTTGAAAGTCTGAAAAACATGAGTCCTTTCTATCTCTAATATCCTGGGGATCCTATCTCGGGCCCAATGTTAATGTATTCTTTGTCAGTTTTCTATGATTTGGCACTTATTTTCTCTACTATACAATCACAGAGGAAGACAGCCAGCACCGAGGCTTACATTTTGCATCTTCACCTTCATGAAACACCTGGACATATCTGTAATTTATCTGGTAAGTCTTGGCTGGCCTTCAAAAGTCATAGTCATTGCAGTGTTCCTGAATGTGAGAAAACCGAATTGTTTTTCATAAGGATCCACTTTATCAAGGTTGATGAGAAATTTCTAGAGGTTAAAAAAAAAGATGAGACCATCTATACTGAAAAGATCACAGAGGGCTGGTTAACTCTGTGCGATCAGGTGGGTTTTTTTTTTAACTCATTATTCTGTGTCCACACTGACAAGACAATTTGTCCAAAAATGTTTACGTAGCTCCTGCTTATCCATAAGCAGCTCTGGTCATCAAGGGTTGCCCATAGGGGGACAGTTGAGTGGGCAGATGTGAACTCAGTCTGCAGTCTTCTTATCTCAGGAATTACAGCCTTTTACTACAGGCCTGGCAAGTCACAGGAGCCATGAAGGGCTAAAAAATTTTACATTAACTACTTCTGTGCTGGTTCAGTTATAAAGATCCCATAAGATGTTCCCCTGGATATATACTTCTCCATATTTCCACCACTGTTTTTTTTAACATGGCTTTGAACTAAGTGTCTACTTGGACTAGTCTACTGCAAAATAAATGCTACATGCTACTGTCATTGTTAATTTCCTAAAAGCAAAGAAGGCTTGGGAAGCAACTATTATTCACTAAGCAAATTATAAAACTATCACTTAATAGTAAAAGAACAGCAAATCCTACAGTTATTTCACTAAACAAAGGCACTAATATATTCAGAGCATGTTTACTCTTTGTTATTGGGCTTATACACACAACTTAAGAATTGCATTATTTCCCCTTCCCCAAAAACTCATTTTAAAATTTGCCTAATGCTCCTTCACTGGTCCCTGAAATTACAGACACCTTTTACTTACAAGTGTTTGTCCTTAAGGATGGGAATAGCTATTTCAGCATGTCTCTGTCATTAAGACCATCAAATTCTTCACAGGACCTAACTTTCATCAGAAGTTTGCTGAGGAATTTCAGCTCAGACAATTGCACTGCATCCATGAATCTATGTATTAAAGGCTCTCTGACTAAACTAAAACTCATTCTTGCATATGGTGGCAATGATCCATGGACTAAAGATTCCCCTAATACCCAAATGAAATTACTATGGTTTATTGTCTATCATTCGTGGATAATGAAGTCTTTCAAACACTTCAGCTAAAATGTTAATGACTTAAAAAAGAATCATCAGCCCCTCAATGAAAACACCAAAATGGTTCTCTTTCTATCTCACTAATATTAACTCAAAGAAAATTAAAGTTACAAAACCACTGCCTATTCAAGCCCATGTTTTAAGTTAAAAATTATGCATAAATTCAGGATGCACTATTTCACTAAATTAATTCCAACTGCTATGCCACATTTCTTCATATTAAATTGATGTTTACATGGGCATAACATTCTGCAAATAAATCAACATAACTGAAAAATACAAACTGGGTTCTTAAAATTCCTCATTGACTGAATGAAGATTGTAAGTCTCATCATATTAAATGTACTTATTAAGTACAAAGACTTAAATAATAAATATACAAAGTGACTTCCTACAAAAGTTATTTTTTTTAAAGAAACCCATCCTAAAGTGTTGGGGGGAAAGTCTTAAATAATCCCCTTTACATGCTGGACTAGCTTTGTTTACCTGGAAATTTTATTTTAATAAATACAGTTGACCCTTGAACAACACAGGTTTGAACTGTGCAGGTCCACTTACATGCAGATTTTTTTCAATGGTAAATATAACAGTACTAACAGCAAAGAATCTGCCTGCAATGCAGTAGACCCAGGGTCTATCGATTCCTGGGTTAGGAAGATCCCCTGAAGAAGGGCATGGCAAACCGCTCCAGTATTCTCACCTGGAGAATTCCATGGACGGAGGAGCCTGGTGGGCTACAGTCCATGGGGTTGCAAAGAGTCAGACATGACTGAGCGACTGACACACAAACACACTCTGAGGCTGTCTGAATCCAGAGACACAGAACCACAGATCAGGATGAAAGATTAACACTGGAGGGCTGACTATAAGTTCTAGTTTCTAATTTAGACTCTTAGGATTTTAGGCTGGTAGGAGGGTCAGTGCTCCAACTCCTGCACTGTTTAAGGACCAGCTGTATAAAGGTAAAGAAAAGCAGCACTGTAGCAGCACTGAATTTACACTAAGTGTGGGCACCGAGATTAAGCATGGGTCACTGAGGATCCATTCCTAGTCTACATCAAACTAGCTCACAATGTCTTTTTTGTAGTCTCAAGGTCAAGTATGAATATTTTCAAAAATATTCTACATGCGCAGTACCAATTTCAGGGAAAAAACAGGCAAATGTGAAAATAAGGCCCAACATTAAGGAACAAATACCACCAAGTGAATGCTCCTGGTGGTTGCTGGAAGAACCCCTTCCTTACTGGACGAACAAAGAAGAAAAAAGACAAAACCCACCCCACGTCATTGAAAAAGGGGAAAAGCGGGAGGAAATGAAGGGTAAAGTTAAACATTAGCTTTTTAAATTAATCCGTGAGCTATAATTATTAGTACTCAGCTACTCTACACTAGCAGCCCATCACACCACAGATGCAGAGTTAGTGAAACGCTGTCATCACGATTAAGAGTCATTACTGCTGCAAAAGCGGGAGAGGCTCACGGCCCACACCACAAGACTACTCCATTACCCTCGAGGAGTCTGTGGGTGAAGAAAGGCCCTCAGCAGCATCCTCCTTGATAACCTCCTAGCAACACAAAACAAGAGTGTGGGTGAAAGGTGACAGGCTGAGCCAAACAAGGATGATGAATGAACAGGATGCTAAAATAATATGTGACAGTGACACCTGGATGTGATCAGACTTTTTTCTTTAATGATATTATTTTTAAATTTAAAAAACAGTTTAAGTTCTAAAGCTTTTACCTCCTAATTAAAAAAAAAGAAAAGAAAACATTAGCAGGGAATGTCTTTCTTTAAATTGGTAAACTAAGTTTATCATCAGTAACACTTAGAATTTTAGGCCCAAATGTATTTTGCTTTGGATTAGAGTTAATAGTACATCTGGATAATTTCCTTGCCCTATTTAATTCCTGCTATTCAATCAAAGTGTTCCTCTAATATAAGCGCTAATTTTTATACATAGGGCTAGCATATATTTAGATAGATAAAGATACCATATATGAATGTCCTTTAAAAAGAAACCAGATATTAGCAGATGTAAAAGTTTAGTTGTAAAAGCTATATAACAAACAATATATTCTAGGCCAGAAACTCTGGTTGTAAACAACTCATCATTCATTCCCTGAGGCTGCTAGTCATTTTCCTTCCATAGATCCTAACCAAAATGAAAACAAAATACATTTTGTGTTAGTAATAGGTTATGTTTCTTGAAACTATTTATAAAATAAGCTGTGCTTTTACTACAGAAAGGAAATAAGCAAACTTCTATGCTGACTGTAATACTTTAGTTACCCTTTTTTATACTTACTAGGCCATTGCTCTGATCTCTGGGCAAATTCGTTTTTACTGATGGACGTGAGATGAGATGGTGGGAGCCGCCAGGGCAGTACCTTGGCGTGTAAAGGTAGGGGGCAAAGAATGGCTATGGAGAAAACACGTGACAAAACAATTACCGAAATCAAAGTATAATGAGCTTTATCAAATGAAACTAACCAACAAAATACAACTCCAAATTTTTAAATGCAAGTGACAAAACAGAAGAAAAAAATGCCTCACTCAATTCTATAAGATATCAAACCCAAACTTAAGTCATATTATTTAAATTTTTATACTGTTGATTTAATACAATCTTTTTATAAAGCAACTAAAGTTTTGTACTTTACAAGTTGACACCAGAGTTTCTCTTTACATTTAACACTTTTATCGGTGGTTTACCATGTGTCAGGTTCTAAGTGATTTACAAATACAAATATTAACTCACAATCTCACCAAAAAAAAGCAAAATAGAATCTTCATTGAGTATTATTCTTTACCAAATAAAGATTAGCCTTAAGTAAGACCAAAAAAAACAGTCTGAATTATTTAAGAACCTCCTAGCATGGATTTCAGGAATACTGTTACTCCAAGTTGCTAGATTTTACTTTATACCCCGGAGTTTACGCTATCTGCTAAATAAGCAAGGATATTATTTAAAAGGGGAATCCACTGTTTAGAGGAAATCTATAACTACAGGATTTATCTGTAGCCAGCTTCATATAAACATGAGCTATCAGATTATATGGGCTAAAAATAAAGATTAAAACATATTAAACTTCATTACACTGATGTAACATCTTCCCTTACCTTTTTCACTCCTGTCATTTTAAGAAAATTGTTCAGCTTTTAACTTTCAGACAAAAAATAACTAAATCTAAAAGCATAAGAATTTTTTAATGTTTTAAAAATAATAAAACACTACTAAAGCATTATACATCATTGTTATTCACAAGAAATTAGTGAACACAAAGTCTCCACCTAGATGGTATGGTAATTACTAAAAAACCTTCTTGGTCTCAAAACATCAATTGTCATCTAATTATTAGTTGAGACATTTATGTAAAATTACAGCAGATTTCAAGACTGCTAAATAAAAACCTGAATTTCACACTGCCTAGCACTCAGTTAAAGTTTACAGAGATAAAGTATGTTATCAAATGCTATCATTCCACCTTTTCCTCCTTATTTGAGTAAAATGATGGAATAACATTCATAAGACCTCTAAAGATGGTATACCTAATTACTTACATGGCTAAAACATTTCTCAAAAACTGAAAATTTTAAACTCTAGAATTTCTTCTTTGCCACATTTATTCAAATTTCTCTTTCTAGCTTACTGAAAGTTTATTTAGGCATGCATTGGCTTCTGTGAATGCTGCTGCTAAGTCGCTTCAGTCGTGTCCGACTCTGTGCGACCCCACAGACGGCAGCCCACCAGGCTCCTCTGTCCCTGGGATTCTCCAGGCAAGAATACTGGAGTGAGTTGCCACTTCCTTCTCCATCTGTGAATGCTAGCCCCTATGTTTTCTCACTTCAGACTAAAGAGGGAGACAACAAAAATAAAGAAACAATGGATTTTAGAGTTCAGTTGCAGAAAATATTGGGTTGGTCAAAAAGTTCATTCAGGCCTTTCCATACCATCTTATGGCAAAGCTTGAACAAACTTTTTGACCAACCCAATATAATAGTAGGGCTGTTGTTATGTTTTCCTACAGAAAATATTAGTGTTTAAGACCATTAAAATGAGGATAGCTTGGAGCTACTAAACTCGACAGGGTCTGAATACTGCTAATAATGAATTGTGCTCTCATCATTTGAAGTAGAAAGTTATCATATCTATAGTATGAAAATAATTATACATGACTGAAGGTAGTGTGAAATAAAGCTCTACAAATAGACTACATGCTATCTGGCCAATATCATTTGAGTCCTTCAAGCACTAGGACCCACCATTATCTCACATTTAAAAGCTGTATCACATTGAATATAGGTTTACTGAACTAAGATAAAAATTACCATTGTTTTGAATGCCAATAAAAATTATACAAGATACAACAAATGGAAAATCTGTTTAGAAACCAAGAGAAAAACAGATTGCTTTGAAGCTCAGGACAATCACTGCCGACCCCACAGAGTTCACTTTCTTATCAGGACAATAAATCAAAGCAAAAAGCGTCTCTACTATTCAGACTCAACTGAGATCTAGAACCTGTTAAGATTCAAAAATCTTATGATTTTTAAAAAATATTACATTCAAACAACTTTTTTTTGTCTTTACAGCTAAAGTACAGTTTCAAAATGGTAACAGACTCCGTTAGCAGAACACTTCTAGCCTTTTCCTGGAAGAAATTCTTCAATTTAAGATGCCAGGCACTTGCTTACCCTGTTGTAGAAGGGATGCTGGGGTCCTGTCATACCGCTGTAGTAGCTGCTATGAGGCTGCGGCGACACAACCCCTCCCCCGAATGGCCCATTGAAGGAGGTGGACGAAGAGCAGACAGACGCTGGCTGACTGTAGCCGGACGGCGGTCGTGGGGGAGGCTCGTGCAGAGGTAGCGGAGGATACGCAAGTCCTCCGATATTAATCTGGTCTCTTGCAGCACGAACGTCTAAGAGATTAAATGATACCCCAGAAGGCAAAAGAAAATAGAACATTAGTAACCAAAGAAAATAGAACATTAGTAACTAGTCCAATTACCACTTCCTCCTTTAGTTACCCGACAGAAAAAAAACGTGATTGATTATATCACTCTTGCCAAAGATTCCAACTGGCTTTACAGAAGCAGACAGGGAACTCTGAATACTCCACAGACATTCTTAGTAAGAGGCACTCAACTACTTCACATAAAAGTTTTTTTCACCATGTGAAGTCACCAACATCTGTATTCTTCTCTTCAGTTACCAGAGTTCTGAATTTTTTTCTTGACTTTTCAAGGTATTTGTGCTATTCTAACAATTCTTCTGACAGTTTTGCTAAATATTAGCAATTCATCCTTGTGTAGTAAGTACAATGTTAGCTAAGACTGTGGGTTTGCAAACCATATGACACGTCCACCTCTGAACAACCACCACCAACACTTCCACAGTCAGAAAATACACCTCAGACAACAGCCTTATAACAGGTATTTTAAAAAAGAACATATGAAAGTACAGTCTCTCCCTCTCCATAATTCATGGAAAATGCAAAGGTGGGTCAGCAGTACTGTATCACACAAAAGAATGTGTGTTCCAATAAAGGTTGAGTGTGGTACAGTCCATGGGGGTCACAAAGAGTCAGACACGACTGAGTGACTTTCCAACTAAAGGCAGAATTTGGGCAGGGAAAACAGAAAAAGGACAGTTAACATGTTTTCGTGAGCATACAGCAGGGCCTCAAGAGCAACTTTAACTTATCCAAAACCTTCACGTCATTATCATCAAGTTCTAGCCCACAGATTTAACCTTTGAAAGGAATATAAACTTTCCTACTGCTCTGGATACAGATCCCTATTAAAAACAGAAGACTAGTGACAGAAAAATCACAGTGGGTTGACACTTCAAGTGGCAACTGTGTAGTAAAAGGAATTTGATTCCAGTGACGCTTCAGGTGTGTAGGATGGGAAACATAATAAGGTCAGTTTAACAAACAGCATTTTCCCAGCATTCCCAGAGGATGCTGAGACCCCCATCTTCAGTTCATTAACTCCCCTGGGTGGTGCTTGGTTCAATATTTCCCATTTTTTTCATGGAGCAGGAGAAACTTATACAGCCAAGTTAGAAACGGGAAAATTTTTTAGCACTTCAGAGAGGGCAAATTAAACTTATTACTGATACCTACCTGCAATAATCTCCCGCAGTTTGGGGTCTAGATTTACAGTGCATGGCAAAAAGGTTTTCACATCTCGAGCCACAAGAACTGGGGTCCTTGAAGACAAAAACACTTCAAAATTTCTTATATCTCCATCTATTTCAAGCAGTGGCTCAACATCTTTAGTTGTTGGAATATTCTTTGATATTCTTCAAACAAGAAACAAATGAAAATGGTCATTAAAGTCATTATTAGACAGGCAAATCCTGCATCGAACTTAAAATGTGTTATTTATAAAAATAAATAACACATTACTCAGTTTGCTCTCATTAATTTTTTTTAAAGACAAAGGAACAAAATAAATGGTACATTTTCAAAACTACTAAGGGGACAAGTGTGAGGTTAGAATTATATTGCCTTAACCAAAGGAGAAGGGGATGGCAACCCACTCTAATATTCTTGCCTGGAGAATTCCACAGACAGAGGAGCCTGGTGGGCTACAGTCCATGGGGGTCACAAAGAGTCAGACACGACTGAGTGACTTTCCCAACCAAAGGCAGAATTTGGGCAGGGAAAACAGAAAAAGGACAGTAACATGCTAATGATTACCTCACAGTGAAGACTGAGTTACCACTTTACACACGTGAACGGTGGCCTCAGACAAACTCGACAGTCTGCCGAAGTCACATGACATGAAAGAGAATCTAACAGACTCTAAAAATCATGTTTTATTATAAAATGTCATGGCTCTTTAAAAAAAAAAAATTATTGTTTGGCTGCACCACACAGCATGTGAGATTTCAGTTCCCTGACCAGGGGTCTCTTCCTGTCTCCTGTGGCAGAAACATGAAGTCTTAACCACTGGACCACCAGAGAAGTCCCTAAAATGCCTTGATTCTTGCCATGATTCTTGCAAAGAAAAGAAAAATAAAGAATAATTTATAAATAAATTATGCAAACTAGAAAAATGCATAGATTTTTCCATTTTTAAAAAAGGTTTTATTTTCTATTAGAAAATAGAAAGTAAGCTATGCGTACTATGCTGCTGCTGCTGCTGCTGCTGCTGCTAAGTCGCTTCAGTCGTGTTCAACTCTGTGCAACCCCATAGACGGCAGCCCACCAGGCTCCCCCGTCCCTGGGATTCTCTAGGCAAGAACACTGGAGTGGGTTGCCATTTCCTTCTCCAATGCATGAAAGTGAAAAGTGAAAGTGAAGTTGCTCAGTCGCGTCCAACTCTTGGCGACCCCATGGACTGCAGCCCACCAGGCTCCTCCGTCCATGGGATTTTCCAGGCAAGAGTACTGGAGTGGAGTGCCATCGCCTTCTCCGGTGCTTACTATATAAGCATATATGTAAGACAAGGAAGTACAAAAGAACAGAGGGAGTTAAAAAACCACATAATTTTACCAATCAGACACAATAACTACTAATATAGTTATCAGTCTATTTTTCATTATGCATAACTTTTTACATAGCTAAATTTATAAGTAAATCAGGCAAAGGTCTTAAATGTAAAAAAAAGTGACATTAAAAACTACTTTAAAAATTAAAAACACTTCTATGTTGAACTATATGAAACTGCCAATTTTGTAGGTCAAAATGGTAAACTACTGACAATTCCATAGGTTTCAACCCACTACATGCAAGGTCATGGGCTAATAATCTGAGGCAGTAAGTAAAAATACATCACAGAGAGAGAAAAGAATGGAAAATTTGAAGGAACTTAAAAGACAAGGAGGTGGATGGAAAACCTGGATATAACTCAATGTCTGTTAACAATGAAGAGATTAATAATTTGTGGTATATCCACATAATGGAATACTACTTAGCGATAAAAAGGAATGGGCTTATTTTTATATATACAATGTTGATAAATCTCATAGTAAATTATGTTGAGTGAAAGAATATAGCAAATAGAGAACAGCTGTATTTTTTTCATTTATACAAAACTAGAAAATAGAAACTAATCTATAGTGACAGGTTTGCTGTAAAGTCAGGGATGGGGGGAGAGAGGCAACAGGAGAGATTTCATAAGAATGGGAGGAGACTTTTGGAAGTCACACGTCTTCTCTCCTGGTGGTGGTGGTGATTTAGTGGCTATAGAGATATATTGAAACTTCAGGAACTGGACAATTTAAATATGGCCATTTCTTTTATGTTGATTACACCTCAAAAGCTGTTTTAAAATCACTGTAAACTTGAAGATATCCTCAAAACACTCAATTGCCAATTAGCTAATAATATTAACTGTGAGATTATAGTAAGCCTAGTTTCAGAGAAAGAGTAAGATTTTCCTGCCCTTCAAAAAAAATAAAATGGGATGTGACTCTAATACTGGTTACAGCAACATGATTTCTCTGGGACCAGCATTTTATTCCTCAGGCTCACCATTTGACTAGCAGCCATTTATTAAAAGCCATCTAAGGGGAAATCCAGAGACCATAATCAGCAAATAAGAACAGAACAGGGTACTGGTGAGGAAACAGGGACAGCAATTGCATCTTAATGAATTTCAGGAAGTCCCTTTTATGGGGTCATGCACATATGCACAAAACAGAATAGCCCTCTGAAACAGGATCCTGTGTGTGCTAAGTTGCTTCAGTTGTGTCCAACTCTTTGCTACTCCAGGGACTATAACGCGCCACGCTCTGCTGTCCATGGGCTTACTCAGGCAAGAACACTGGAGTGGGCTGCAATTTTCTTCTCCAGGGGATCTTCCTGACCCAGAGATCGAACCTGAGTCTCTTACGCCTCCTGCATTGGCAGGCGGGTTCTTTACCAGTAGCACCACCTGGGAGGCCAATAAATTAAGCCGACTTTCAAACCAATTATTAAGTATATTTAAAATGAAATGGAAAACTTAAGAGAATGGTTTCATGGAATCCCCAGATTTCTGCAAATCACTTTGCAGAAGTGACCACAGTATCAGAGCTTAAACAGTTAAAAAGGTAGTTTGTCTATTTCAGGAGTTTAACACAAAATGCTAAGAAGAGAAGCTAGAAAGATTTAGATAAAAACACACAGCTGACAAGTCACATGAAACAAATTAACTGAATTTTAATGCCAGCTCTGCTTAAGCTTGAATGTGAACAGTGTTCTCAATATGATGAACAATACTGCTGTTCACAAGCCAACAGTCTACTGCTGGTTTCCAGATTGAAGTCTCTATTCTAACCTTTTGAGCTCAATACATTAAACTCTTCTACTGAAAGAGATATTTATGTAAATGATAATCTTTTGGCAGTAGGCCACCAAAATCATATGTGCTTTTATTTTTCAGATATTTTCCCCAAAGGTTAGTATTTAAAGAATTTAAGTAACTTCACTTTTCAATTAACAGTGAATTTAAATTTCCAGTATTATGAATCATGTGAATTAAAGTTGCCAGCAGTTAAATGGCCCACAGAAAGCATTATAAAGCCTCAGGCATCAACGGTCTCCCAGTAAGTTTAAATGCACTTTCTTTCTGTGCTACCAATCTAGCAGAACTTGTTAACGCCAACGTCAATGTAAGTCAAAAGCACTTTGATTATAAATGACAGTGGTTTCTAGGAAGTCCATATTAATTCCTTGGCAGAAAGTACATAAGCCATTCATATCAATTCCATTCAAAATAAGGTTTTAAATTACATGGAAAAAAATTCTATTTTAAATCAAAATATAAATAGGTTCTAAGATCATCATTATGAAGAAGGTATTATTTACCATATTTTGTCTAAAAGTAGCTGTTTGATAATGTCATTATTTAATCATAAGAGGTTAAAAATTAAGATACATTTTCTTTAAAAATTTAAAAATGGAAAACTCTTCACTGCCTCAGAATCTTATTACTTTGATACCATTTAACTTCCAGTAGATTCTCAAATACTTTCTATCAGTGAGGGCACATTTGTTAAATTCTCTCTGTGCACAGAGCACTCTGGGGATCCTGGAACACAGATGAAACACAGAGACACAAAACCGCCACTCAGCACTGCAGCCAAAGGGTCAGAAACAAAAAAAAAAATGATAAAATTAAGCCCATTACTCTCTGGGGACAATCAAAATCCCCAGAACATGTCAGGAGCTAGCCATGCTCTCCCCTTCCTGGTCTTAACTAGGTTAATTCCTACTCATCCTCTGTCTCTCCACTCAGCTCCCCCTCTTCAGGGAGTCCTCCGTGAAACTACACTGCATTCCTCTATTACAAAGCTCAAACCACATATGCTTCCTTGCATATACATATCACAATCAGAATGTTGTTATTCAAGAGTGAAATAATTTTATTAATGCCTATCTACCCTGCTAAAAGATAAACCCCATTAAAGCTAAAGACGAGTTTGGTTGTGTATTTCGAATGCTTAGCACAGAAGAGCCATCATATCACTTTTGCTTAATAAATAATTTGCAGAGTGAAAAAACTACACATAAAAAAGTATTGCTCCCAAAGAACTCTATTCTTTTAAAGTAAGTTTCACTTTAAGTATCCTTTTTGATTGGAAAAAACCTTGTGCTTGGGAAAGAGTACACTGACCCATTCCTGTTAATTTTTGTACATGGTGTGAAATAAGCATCCAACTTCATTCTTTCGCATGTGGAAATCTAGCTGTTCCAGCACCATTTCTTGTAGACTATTCTTCCCCTCAATGAATGGACTTGGCAACCTTGCTACAGCTTAACTGGCTGTAGATGCTGTGAATTTATTTTACGTGTGGACTCTCAATTCTATTTCATTATGTCTATTCTCATGTCAGTGCCATAGTGTTCTGATGACTACAGCTTTGTAGTAAGTTTTTTTTTTTTTTTAATTTTCGGCTGTGTTCTACAGAATTTGGAACCTTAGCCCCCCGACCAGGGATCAAACCCACTCCCCATGCATTGGAAGGCAGAATCTTAAACACTGGGCCACCAAGGAAGTCCCTGTTGCTGCTGCTGCTGCTAAGTCACTTCAGTCGTGTCTGACTCTGTGCAACCCCATAGACGGCAGCCCACCAGGCTCCCCCGTCCCTGGGATTCTCCAGGCAAGAACACTGGAGTGGGTTGCCATTTCCTTCTCCAATGCATGAAAGGTGAAAGTGAAGTCGCTCAGTCGTATCCGACTCTTCACGACCCCATGGACTGCAGCCCACCAGGCTTCTCCATCCATGAGATTTTCCAGGCAAGAGTAGTGGAGTGGGGTACCACTGCCTTCTCCCAGGAAGTCCCTGTAGTAAGTTCTAAAATCAAGAAAGAGTTCTCCAACTTTATTCCTTTTCAAGATTGTTTTAGCTATTTGGGATCCCTTCCAATTTCATATAGGTCATTCCTGATAGGTCAACTGCTAAAGAATCCACCTGCAATGTGGGAGACCTGGGTTCGATCCCTGGGTTGGGAAGATCCCCTGGAGAAAAGAAAGGCTACCCACTCCAGTATCATGAATCTAAGGATCAGGTTTCAGCTTAAAGAAAAAAAAAAAAAGGTTACTGGAATTTTGAAAGGGATTACACTGAATCTATAGATCACTTTGGGTAATATGGACAATATTTAGTCTTCCTATCCACGAATGTGGCATATCTTTTCATTTCTTCAGAACTACTTTAATTAACCAATGTTTTGTAGTTTTCAGTGTACAAGTCTTTACCTCAATGGGCAAATTTTTTCCTAGATATTCTTCCCAGCACTACAGTAAATACAACTGTTTTCTTAATTTCCTTTCAGATTGTTCATTTCAGGTGTATAAAAACTCTCAGCTAATTTTTGTGCTGATCTGTATCCTGAAACACTGCCAAATTTATCAGTTCTATTAGCTTTCTTGTGAAATTCTTTGGGATTTTCTACATAGAGCACCACGTCATTTGTGACCAGAGGTATTTTCACTTCCTTATTTCCAAATGGATCCATTTACTTCTGTTTCTTGTCTAACTGTGCTAGCCAGAACTTCCAGGATAATGCCGATCAGCAGTGGTGAGAACAGGTGACTTAAGTCAACTGAGATTTCTCTAACAGGTTCTCACAGACTGGGGGCTTAAACAACATTTATTCCTCATGCAGTTTGAGAGCATGATCAGGTTCTGATGAGAACCCTCTCTCTGATTTGCAGCTAGCTCTCTGATTCTTTTTATAATGACATCAATTCCATCATAAGGACTTGCCCCTCATGACCTCACTCAACCTCCCAAAGCTTTCACCTCCAAGTACCATCACACTGGGGGTATTTTGCAGGGGACACATTCTGCCCATAGCAGGAGGCGCCCTTGTCTTATTCCTGTCTTTAGGGGGAAGCTTGCAATTTTGTCATCGCTGAGACTGTTGGCAGTGGGCTGTTGCCTACGTGCCCTTTACCACGCTGAGTAAATTCCCTTCTACTCCTAGTTTTCTGTTTTTATCCCCAAAGGATGTTGTATTTCGTCAGATGCCTTTTGTGCCTCCCTTGAGTATTCTGCAATCCTTTTTATTTCCGTAGAATGAGTGGTAACATCCACAATTTCTGATTTTAGTTAATTCTGTCTTCTCTTTTATTTTTTCCTGTCAATCTAGTGAAAGACTTGTAAATTTTGTTGATGTTTGCAAAGAATTTTCGTTTTCACCAGTTCTCACTAATGCTATTTTATTCTCTTATTTTATTTATTTCCACTCTAATCATTATTACTTCCTTTCTTTGGCTAACTTTGAAATTTTTAAAATTTGCTCCTTTTTTCCTAGTTTCTCAATGTGTAAAGTTGGGCTATTCATAATTTTTCTCCTTTTTAAATATAAGCATTTATAGCTATAAATTTTCCTGAGTGCTGCCTTTGCTGCATCCCATAAATTTAATCACCCCTAAAATTCTCATAAAGAGTATCTTGAAGGACTTCCCTGGTGGGCCAGTGGTTAAGATGCTATGCTTTTACTGCTGAGGGCAGAGCTTCAATCCTTGGTTGGAGGAGCTAAGATCCCACAAGTCGCTCCATGGCACCAAAAATCCTTATAAGGCACTGACTTCATGCATGGGCATTATGTAAAATGTTCTGAGTAAGGTATCCCTTTCTTATATAAAATCTAACAAAAAAAGGTATTTAAATGCTATAAAGAAAGAGAATTTTAAAAATTAGTATTTTATCTATCTCCCAACATCCCATGAAGTATTATTTCAGTTTTCAAAATGAGGAACTTAAGGCTCAGAGAGGTTAAGCAACTGGCCTGACATGGCCTGGCTGTAAGGGGAAGAGCTGGTGGGTGTGTCTGCCGATTCACAAGCCTGTACCCTGCTCCTTGCACTGGCTCATGATTCTTAAATTAATGATTTACATGTTTTTAACTCCTTAAAAATATAAAGTAGAATGCTGTTACATATTAAATTATACACACTGAAGAAGACCAACACATAAGCCTAAGTTGGCTGGTTATATTGGCTTTTTGTTTCAGTTTTTTGCAGTTTTTGAAATAAAGTTTCTCTTCCATCTTTGTGGATGTAGTTAAATTCCTTCACGGTTTTAAAATACAGGCTAGCACTTTTCTGCTAACGAAATTATGCAAACAAGACACTACTACTACTCCACCCCACAGGCCTGAGCACGGAATGCAAAAGCCAGTTAAAAAATAGCAACAATAAAGACATGCTTCAAATGATAGGACCTCGTCAGAGAAGCAGCACCCAACACTTCATCTATTATTAAAAAAAAAATGTGAGCAACTGTTAAATTATATTAATGAGTCACTTAAGAAGTAAAATTCCCAATTAAACTTTCACATTTCTGAATTACATTAATTGAAAATACCCTATCATTGCAAAGCAAGTTTAAAAACCGGTTACCATCTGCATCTACTCATGATTTAGAATTTTCTTGATATTACATTGCCAAAACCGAGTACAGAAACAAATAGATGTGTAAACCAATGCAGAACTGCAACCATCGTCCATACACTTCAATTTTAATAATCTTCAAAACAGCTCATTTTCCCAAATGAATTTATCAGGAAATGTTCTAATTTCAATTAATTTCTATTTATTCTGCTTTATTTATTGGGATTCAGCATAAGACAGAATCTGCAGAAAGGTTTCCACTAGCAGGGGGAAAGCCTGAATCACATAAGTGATCAGATGACAACAAAATGGTGATTTCAAGCTAGAGTAAAGAGAAAACTTCAGCTGAAAGGTTAAGAGAGAGGCAACATATTTCACAACAGGCTCAATGAAAATAGTTATCACTCATAAAAAAGCAAAGCTCATTGTTTTAGATCAAAAGCATATACGATGATATTTTAAAATATTCCAACAAAAGTAAATAAGATCCAATTTTCATAACCTTTTAAGGAACACTGTGAGGTGCTAGAAAGCAATGAGAAAATGTTCATGTTATTTTCGCCTTCAAGAAATCTTAAAAAGTGACTAATCACACAGTGATTTACTGAAAAAATCTGCAATAAAACTTTCAATAACAAGCAGAGAATGAAGGCTCTGCACTCAAAGTCTGCCTATAAATATGTCTAAGGTTAAACCAAAACTTCTATTATATAAGTTATCTTAAAAGTTAAATGTTTAATTAGAATAGAACCCAAGATCTATATTAGTATTTTAATATAGAAATACAAATTTGTAAGAAGATTAATTTAAAACATTCTTCATTCTTCATATCTAACCTTTTCTCAACCTAATGAAAACTACACTATTCAATCAGATAATCATTCATTTGTTTATGATCATAATTCTTGGTGCTTACTAGTGTCCTTTGAAGCCATTCTTTAAATAATAGCAATGAAAGCTGAACTTCAGAGACTAACATATTCATTAAACTCAGTGTCTTTCTTGTTTTTCTGCTATGAAAAAGGGAAAGCAAAATGCATTAGCTCTTATTTCTCAGTCAACCACGTTAACCATGTTTCTGGTGAAATACTGCCCCCTCGTGGACCTTCCGGACATTGCAAACAAAGGCCACATGCTCCAAGGTTTTACATCAGCATCTCACCGTTATCTTAGTATTTCCACTAGGGAGCACCTTCTAAATTAGAAGATCCCCTGGAGGAGGGTATGGCAACGCACTCCAGTATTCTTGCCTGGAGAATCCCACGGACAAAGGAGCCTGGCAGGCTATAGTCCATAGGTCACAAAGAGTCGGACACGACTGAAGCGGCTTAGCATAACACAGCATTTTTATTATATGTTACTTTTGCTTATTCTTACATTTTGAAGCGTCTTAAAAGTATTGCGCTTTGAAATGCCAAAATTACAAACCTCTACTAAAGAAATAATTTCAGGAAAAAATTGATCTCTACCTGATCTCTAATTGAATCTTTTTGACAAATCTGAATCCTTCAATAGTATGTTTTTTAATGTAAATGTGCATAATATTCTTGCTGTACTATAAAATAAACTATAAGTCTGCACAGGTAATGATATTTTTATTTTACATATTAAAAGATATTTTAGAAAACCTGATTTTTAAATAGTTTTCAAATATTTAAATATTTTCAAATATCAAAGCCTTAGTTAACATATTTTAGTTTTTCATGTTAGAAACACACAACTTTGAAACATCTAAAATTCTTTCTCTGTTCCACATTTGTATAAAATACTGAAAACAGCATTATGAGTTTAAATGAGAAAATATTTTAAAAATCAATTTTATCATATTGAAAGCAAAAGAAAAATTATCTAAAAAGCTACCAAGGAAAAAATTACAGCCACTTAGTGTACATAAAAATGGTCTAAAGGCTTAAACACACAGATGTACCAGCTGTGTAAGTGCCAAATATCACAAATGAGTTTTCTTAAGCTTTCCATACAAAACCTACTGCAGTTAGCAGACACAATCAAAACTGAATAAAGCATTGATTTGGGGTTTTACATAAGTTGGTAAGAAGTCTGCCTTTTTTAAACGGAATTAAGATAAATTCCATCCTCTTAAAAAATGTCTGCTATAACATTCCCATTGATACACAATAAATGATTCTAAATATTCATTTGAAAATGAATAAATTATATCTGGAAATAAAAAATAAAATTAGTTCGCTTCTGTCTTTCTAATCTCTCAGACCAGTTGTCTAGCTCTGTAGTCACAGACAGCCTGCTGGCTTCCAGAAATAGGCCTGGGGAAGCTCCAGCAGCTACAGCTGTGTGGTCTTAGGTAACTCCCACTCCCTGCCTCCCAGAGTTATGGGTATTAAATGAAATAATCTAGGTAAATCCATATATTGAGGGCTCAAGTAATAGCACTAGCTAGTGCTTTTATTAGCATGTGCCCAGCATGTAATAAACTCTATAAATATTTAATGAATGAACACAATCAAAACGTTCAGCATAACAAAAACAGAGTACAGCTAAGTCAAAGGGCCTTTTCGAACAATACTGACAACAGCCAGTGAACAGAAACAGAAGTGAGAGGAACTTGTCTAAAAGTGTGCTGATACGAAGCAACTCTAGACTGCAGCATTCATGAAACGATCATGAATGTAAGAAACCCTAGAAATGCAGCTGAACTCACCTACAGGGAAACACCTATGAAAACACTGCTTTGATTTTACTATCACCTGACAAAAGGCAGAATCTACTAGGTGTTAGCTGAAATATGTCATCATTCAATCTTTGTGTTCTAAAAACTCTCTGTGCCTTACCCAGGGATCCACTGTTGTAATAACAAAGGAAAATGTTCACCTACATTTAGAACCAAAGGAGGACTATGGATAGTTTTCAAGATAAAATGTGACTTCTCACTTACCACCTTCCCCCACGCCATGCTTTCCCCAAAGCAAATGTTTCATTATTCTTTCAGAAATACCCACCACCGCCTACTCTATGTCATGAATGTCTAGAAACGAGGAATTTAGCAAGGTTTAACGAAGTTACACTTCATGGAGTTATCAGTCTAGTTCAGGAAACAAATATTAAAGAAACTGCAATGCAACTATCTATTAAAGATACTGAATGTTACTAGGAGCCTGGTAGCGATGATAAAACAAAGAAGTTGCAAAATATATAAATAGGTAAACTCAAAAAACAGTCAAACATGTCTCATTCTGTTTCATTTTTTCTCCAAACAAACGTAGAGATATTTTTCAGGCCTATCAAAATAAACTAAAAAATTCTGACCTTCATCTTTATTTATCTTTAGGAACCTGAGTTTTCCAAGTAATTTCCACATAGACAATGGGTAAAAATAAACAACACACAAGAAATGCATGTTTAACTGTCAACACTACATCTATTTACAGGCATCTTTGTTCACGGTTCTTTGAAGGCTCAATCTTCACATGAAACCTTGCAAATATACTGTTATTTATTTTATCCTGTTAAAATGTGATTTCTGTTTTAGATTGAAATCTTTTTTTTTCAACACAAACCTGCTTAGTTTCCTTTTCTATATGGAGAATCATTTCATGAGCTTGCAAAGAATTTGATGAGGGTTTTTTTTTTTTTTAAGATAAAAAAGAAAGTAGAAAAGAAATAGTGAAGTTGCTCAGTCATGTCCAGCTAGCTCTTTGCGACCCCACAGACTGCAGCCTAACAGGCTCCTCCGTCCATGGAATTTTCCAGGCAAGAGTACTGGAGTGGATTGCCATTTCCTTCTCCAGGGGATCTTCCAAACCCAGGGATCAAACCCCGGTCTCCCACATTACAGACAGATGCTTTACCGTCTGAGCCAATAAAGATATTGATGAAGTATTGAACTCCTGAAAAAAGTGTTTTCATTATACATACATTAAGGGCAAGAATGTTCTGGGAATAAAAATGGAAATAACAATTACACACGAGAAAGTAAATTATTAACTGTGGAATGGTGACAACACCAACACACATCAAAAATACAGAATTTCATTAGGATTCTCAACTACTTACAAGAAACAATAAAAGGACATGCATGAAACAGTATTGGGAATAAATATTTACAGTATCTCAAACCTAAATTAAGGAAAAAATCATCAGTACAAGAATGAACTTCATACCACCAAGAAGATAAGACAATTTCCTTACAAATCTAAACTATCTAGCGTCCAATTTTTTATGTTATTCAGATTCATAACTTCCGTCCATATGAAAAGGAAACAAGCCTGTGCATAATCTGGGCCACGTGATGGGTTGGGGAGGGGTATCAGTAATGACCCAGAACTTGAAGGAAAGAGGAAGGTAGTTGGTGAGAGCGAAGAGAGGTGGGAAGTAACTAGAAGTGATAAAACTAAGCTTATGAAAAGTTTGGCTAAGTATCATCCAACATGATGTTTTATTATGCAAAATGTTTTAAGTACAGAAAAACTACTCCTTGAACAGTTTAAATATACTGAACTTTGGATGAATTTTATAAATTAGATGTCTATAGTGTCTACTCAGCAAATAGTTATTTTAGGGAAATGGAAATGGCCACCATTCTGAAGCTCTCTCAAAACTTACTCAATTGCTCGAAAAAAATCAAGTACAAGAAGTCACCAAAACAAGTACATTATCCTTACCACAACCCTAATTCTGACCACATCATTCTAAGTAAAAGACTGGCTGAGTAGCGTCAAAACAGACATTTGAAGCAGCACCTTCACGGAAGCCATTTAAATTGATCTTTCAAAAACCTCTATCATTGCTTAAAATGCTTAATACTAAAAAATGCCAGAAATAAAGTTTTATACTAAAATATCTCAGTGGGGTCTAAAACTCTGCAATAAAAGTAGACAGAAAATCTTTATCTACAGTTTTTATTTTACTTCTTTTCTTCTTACTAAATGTATGTTAACAAAAAAAACCCTCAAATGATCTAGACAAAAGCTTTTAGCTCAACACATAATTGCAAGAAAATTACAATAATTGTACCAATTAAAATAATCTTGAATGAACAGTATGTCATCTTAATGTTCCAATGGTTTATAGAGGGATCTACTTAATTAGCTGAAATTGCTTTCCAGTGTTAGTATCAAATGTCATTTGTTAAAAGTTGAACAATTTAGAAAATAATTTAACAAAGCAATTTTACCAAACACCAAGAACCAACATTTTCTTTTTCAGCTGAATAAAGCAAGCAGATGTGTCATCAAATTGCTATAAAAATAAATGAGGCTTTTTATGGATTAAAAAAATTTTACTACTAGTGTTAAAAATACTATTTTCTGATTGTTTTTACCAAATCAGATTTCTTTAATAAAATAAATGAATATCAATTATATACTGCTGCTTTCTGTCTGCAATAAATACAACATTTTATTATTCAAATAACAAGCAATAGCACCAAAGAACTCAACTATGGTTAACTAGAACAGTCATCTGAGTTATTCTAACATATTCCAGTATGATTTTTTGATATACTGATCAAACTGTCTCCCTACAGTTTTTCATTTGAGATCTTAAATTAAGTCAATTCCTTAATGAACTCTCAAAGATTCTTACTAAATTGTCTTTTTCTTTCCCTTAGAATAGCTACCAAACAGTATTTGTAAGTATCTGCAGGCATATAAGACACAAGTCATTTCTTTTTTTTAAAAAAAAGACACACATCTCAAAGTCACCCTGCATTCTACCCATTCGTGGATGGCAGGCCCACCAAGAGCTGAAGTCTAAAATAATAGATTAACTTAATTCCAAAGCAAAGGTCTCATTACCTCATTATACCCCCAATATACAAAAGTCTATGTTTATAGCATAGAATATTCTCACTACAAAAATTCACTCCATGCTATTTTTTTTTTTTTATTTTATTTTTTTTTTTATTATTATTATTATTTTTTTTAATTTTAAAATCTTTAATTTTTATGATTAAAAATACACTTTCCCCCAAAACTTTTCTTTGACAAATGTTCTATTTAAAAAACAGGGTGAAATTTTACCATTATTTTAAAACTACAGGTGATAATATATTTTCTTTGGTCTGTATATTTTAACTAATTAAGATGTAAATTTCTGAGAACTTCCTTGAACATTAGGAAGTAGCGTGTAAGCTGAGGCTCAAGTGCTGGAAATTAGTGTGAAAGTTTTAAAAGGGCAAGTAATTAATTAGACCTTTTAAAAGGTCTATTAGCAAAGAACGTTAGTTTTAGCCTGAAAAGCTTTCTATCATCCAGAAAGCAGTGTTTCAGCCCATTACTGATAAAACTTGTTAACTGGCTAATTGTTTGAGCCATCACATTTTTACTTTATTCCAGTTGTTTCAAATGTGTACATTTTACTTTCAATCAGAATATATATTCCTCATATACTTGAGTGATGAGGGACAAAGATATGTTGCATATAATTTACCCTCTAATGGTTTAGAAAAAAACGTGTGTGTGTGTGGGGGGGGGGGTGTGGTAATGGTGTCTTTGTGAATGCTGAAGTATTTAGGTGTGAAATACACTTTCAGATGGTTTGGCAAAAGAAAAGGGTATGTATGTGTGTAGAAACGTGTCTGTAAGTTCCTCAAGGGCATTAGATGCTTTGCACGTTTGTCCCTCTACCCTACCTCCTCAGGCAGCCCCTGGAACACATAAAAGCACAAAGGACACAATCTGAGCCCTAACCTACAGTAAAGACCCACACTAAACACACATCACATGAAGAAAATTAACTAGAATGGGTACACTAATGAAAACTGCACCTTTCGTACCTGCTTGTTCCATACCTTTAGAGGTACTGGCTGATTTTGACATTAGAATCAACCAGTGAATAAAGTGTGGTTTGTGATTCATTCTACCACCACAGAACAAAATAGTAGGGTTTTTTTTTTAGCGCTTTCAAAAGACACATGTATAGATACATAATGATTTTCAATTTGGCATGTGTGAAAAGGTTACTAAAATCACAGGAGTGCACTAAGGAGTACAGCTCTTAGATTCATTTAATTCAAATTATGTCCCTAAGTAAAAATGTTAACAAAGCAACATTTACTGGACAGTCACTGGGGAGAACAAAAGGCATGGGAAAAGGAAAACTTTTTAATAAGAACCAGGTACTTCATCTACACACACATACATACTTTCCTTTTGCCAAACCATCTGAAAGTGTATTGCACACCGAAGTATTTCATCATGAATGTCCCCCAAACACCCTTAGCATACCAAAGGATATTAACATTAACTCAAAAACTCAAATTCCCCAACTGCCCACAAAATGCCCTTCAGTGCTCTACTCTTATGACAGATTCCAAGCACAGCTCACACGCTGCATTTGGGCTGCAGGATCTCTTCAGTCTCCCTCAGCGGCCAATATGGACCCTAAGCCAGTTGCCTTGTAGCGTGTTTCACATCTCAGATTCATCTGGCCGTTTCTTCATAATCAGGATCACAGTAAAACACGGCTGGCAACAGGAGCACATAGGTGATGTGGTACCTTCTACTGCCTTTTGTCTAGAGTCACATGAGCCTGATGCTGAGAAAGACTGAAGGCAAGATGAGAAGAGGGTGGCAGAGGATGGGATAGTTAGAAAGCATCACTGACTTGATGAACATGAATCTGCACAAACTCCAGGAGATAGTGAAGGACAGGGAAGCCTGGAGTGCCCAGTCCATGGGGTTGCGAAGAGTCAAACACAACTCAGCAACTAGACAACAACACAATGCTATGCCTCCCATTACTGATGTCAGACTTGATTATTTGATTAAAACTGGTGACAAGTCTCTCCCAGCAAGGGCATTTCTTCTGTGGTTGCACATAACCTGGGGAGTGACACTTTGAGATCATGTGTGCCTCGTGTTCCCCAACAACCTCCCCCCAGTAGTTTTTGCAACCACTGATGATCTTTGCTTGAATCAATGATTATACTGGGGATTAAAAAATAATAATTTTATTTCACTCATTCCTTCTACATTTATTAGCTGGCATTCTAAAACAAAGAATTATTCCTTGTTTGCTCTCTTCTAAGCATTACTATGGACTCATGGGTTTTTTTTGTTGATATGTTATAATCCATTACTATCATTTTTCTTTGTGAAAATGGGCCCAAGTTTGAAAGGTGCTCCTTCAGACTACGTCCCGTGGCTGTCTGTGCAAACCCTGCTGTCCTCGAACACATCCTTCTCTGGTTTCTGGTACAACAATGCAGACTCCCCTTGAGCTTTCCCTGCCTCTGACCTGGAATCAGCCATTTCTCCAAGGAGTCCAGCTCCAGGTAAGCTCACAGTTTGGGGATATTTTTGCTCCCTTTCGCTGGGCAAAGCAAGGGAAAATCTCATTTTAAATTATGAGTTAATAATTTAACATTTCCCAATCCAATCTGCTTTCCATGCAGGAGACACAGGCAACCTGGGTTCAATCCCTAGGTCAGGAAGATCCCCTGGAGGAAGGAAATGGCAACCCATTCCAATATTCTTGCCTGGGAAATCTCATGGACAGCGATGCTGGAGAAGAATCTTCAAGTCCCCTTGAACTGCAAGGAGATCAAACCAGTCAATCCTAAAGGAAATCAACCCTGAATATTCACTGGAAAGACTGATGCTGAAGCTGAAACTCCAATACTTTGGCCACCTTATGTGAAGATCCGACTCACTGGAAAAGACCTTGATGCTGGGAAAAACTGAAGGCAAAAAGAGAAGGGGGCGACAGAGGGTGAGATGGCTGGATAGCATCACCAACTCAATGGACATGAATCTGAGCAAACTCTAGGAGATAGAAAAAGACAGGGAACCCTGGTACACTGCAGTCCATGAGGTCACAGAGTCAGACATGACTTAGCAACCTAACAACAACAAAATCCAATCTAATACCACAGTACTCTTCCTAATTTTTTCCATCCAATATTGGTATTTCCTTCTCCCACAGAGAAAACACTGGCTTCCAAGAATAGCAATTTATTTATTCATTTACTCTATCTTACAATACATGCAAAAGGACTTCAGGAGTATAATAATACAATTAGAAACAATAAACCTACTAAGTTCAAGACTTCATTGTAGCTAATTTTGTCCTCAGTATATTCTACTAAGAATAAAGAGTCAAGAGAAAACTGAGTTCCAAGGTGTTTGAATTAATATTTTTCTGTGTGGTTATACTATCAATTTCATATATCATTAGCATCAATTCTTCCTGTTTGTATTCAATATTAGGGTTTGTGTTTTTCCATCCTTTTTGAATTAGTTTTTTTAATATATGAAAGGCAAACCATATAAAAATACACATTCAGAGTACATCTCATTCCCCATCTAAGCATCCTCTTCAGGTAAACATTTTTATTACTTTCTGTTTTTTCCTTCCTGTGGGTTTATATTTTCACAAAAAATAATACATATTTACATATTTATATGTAGATGTCCTTACTCCCCCTTTTTTCTTATATAAATAGAGCATGTTATATACTCTCGCATTTTGCAGTTTTCACTTACTAATGTATCCTTAAAATTTCTCCATATCAAATCATAGTTTTTTTTCTCATTTTCTACAGTTAAAAAACACTCTATTATGGTAGATGTGCCATAATTTATTCAACTAATGTTTCTAAAAACATGCAGTTAAGTTATGGTGCTACAGATAAGGTCACAATAAATAACACAATAAATAAATAAGGTCACAATAATGTATAAGTGTTTTATCACTGTGGAGGTGTGTGTTCAGAGTAAATTTCCACAGTGGGATTGCTGGGTGAAAAAGTAAATACATATTTACTTGTTCACCACTGTATCTCCAGTATTGGTGGCAGGGCCCAGCAGACACTTAATAAACTTTTTTTGATTGAACTGAATCATGAATTTTTCTGAGAGCTTTAAAAACCGTTTGATAGTTTTACATCTCTCCTGCTTCTACTTCCTGAGAACACAGACTCTCTCACCAAGTCTCACCCTCTTCATAGAGCATGCATGGGGCCAAGGGTTGAACTCTAAGCGTACAGCCCCTAAAATGTGAAACACTGTCAATGTTTTTGTACTCCTGAGACACAGGAAACTTCTAGGCATCACATTCAATTTATGAAGGTGAAGAGATTGACTTCAGTACTATTTGTACCAAAACCTAAAACTGTGCTCATCCAGCAAATATTCATTATGCAGCACCTGTTACGATGCAAATGTTTATTCATGAAACAAAACAACAGTCTATTACACAACCAAGGAAAACACCAATCATGTATCTCATAATAAAAAGAGGATTTCTAAGCTATCAAAGAGCAGATGCATCCAGTAACACTGCTCTGCAGGCCCCTGGCAGCTGTGGATCACTGCCATCTACTGGAACACCTACTTCACACAGCCCACACAGTTTACAATGATTAATGTAGCATAAATGGAACATATAACCTCAAGAGCTCAAGTGTGTAGACAAATACTACAACCATCCTCTATATTCTAGTATCAGTTATTTACCTAAAAATATTAGATAAAACATGTACGTGAAAAATGGGGATTGGAAAATAATGAAAACCATATGCTGATCAATCTTAAAAGTTTAATATAGAAACTCTACACTGAATGGTTGGTCAGGCTTACCATTTTATTTACATGTTCAAAATAATGCTTCAATCATACTAAGTTTTATACAATTGCATAGCCCCCTTGAATTGCATTTTTTCCTAAGAGATACTTTTATTTAGAGTTATAATTGAAAGCTATGAAGGTATTAAGTATTTTGGTAAACAAAGAGGATTATAATTTTGTTTGTGAATTTGACAAGAAAGTGGTACTCTTAAAACCTGACACACTTGACACTACACTGAGCTTTGACTGTGTGTTTTCCCAGAAAAAAACGTAATCAATTTCTTTTTCAGAAGTAGATTTTTAAAGTACTTCAAATGACTATAAAAGAACAATAAATTTCTTTACTGTTTAGTGCAAAGTACGTTTACCATCCTGTATTCACAGTTACCCAGGTCCTCCAGATACAAAGCTATGAAAACACCTGCACTAATGATTTGGAAAATGTGACCTCCTCAATACGCTATCAAGACACTTGGAATAAAAAATAAAATGGACATTAAACAATGTTTTAAGGTTTGCCTTTTGTATATTTAAATACACAAATTTAATAGGACTATTAATTAAACATCTTTTATCATTAGGTTATACTGAGAAAGAAAGAATCTATCCAAATAAAGCTGTAAATTTTACATGATGGGATATATACCTGTGCTAATACAACTCTGAAATTATAATGGAAGAATTACTAATGAGAATGATTAAACTCAGAACTCTACATTTTATACATATTATTTTGCATTCATTTTGCTTTGTATGCATTTTTTCTTAAGAGTCAACTCAATTTAAAACAAATTTAAATATAAAAAGGTCAGATAAAGTACCTTTCATAGATGGTTTTTAATGTCATTTGATCTGGGATACCCTCAGTCTCTTCCAAATACAATATGAGCCATGAAGTTCTGTACGGCCACTGCTCAGTTAGGTTGATCCAGCTAGCAAGCCTATCCCAGTTGAAACTTATCTGATTGGCTCTCAGTAATCGTCCTTTAAAGAATACAAAAACATTTTAGAATTAATAGGTATGTAACGTTATGTTAAGCCAACCATTCTGTATATTCACAAATAACCAACTTCCACTGTTTTTTAATTTGCCACTTAACTTACACTACAAATTCACACCTGATATTTATATGGCTGCTGGGAGAGGACCAGGGGGATGAGTATAGTTTCAGTTTAATGCAGTGAAATGCATTATGGAGATGGATGGTGGTGAAGGTTACACAAATAGTGGAAGTATTTAATACCACCCAAATGGACCCTGGTTAAGATGGTAAATTTTATGTGCATATCATTTAACACAATAAAAAAAAGAAAAAAATGTAATTTGAAAATTAAAGCAGAATAGCAGCATGTAAAAATCTGAACTTCAACATTTTCAATTATAAATTAATTAGTTATATAAATTAGCATAAAATAATTTTTATACAAAGAGAAAAATTAAACCTGAGGTGAAATTTTTAAATCAAATAAATAACAGTACACAACTGATAGTCGATTTTCACTATCGAAACCAATACTGGTTTTATTAGACACACAGTGCAAAATAAAACTGGTGTTCAGTGGTGTAAACCTATAAACACAGTCCATCCTTTTGTTTCTGGAAGGGAATTGCTCTGTTGATGTTGCACCTTATTGTCTACCACACAACAAGGAAACCCACCTGTCACAGAAACAATGTTGAGCAGTCTCCTCATGGTCTGCGGGCTTATGTCACTGAACCAGTCCTCCGTAACCAGCAGTTTTGTGAGGTCGAAGGACATCTGCCGGGTTATCGTGCGCTGCATCTGCCTTCTTCGGTAAGTGTCCTGAAACGGGGTACCGTCAGTGAGCATGAACCCTCACTTCAACCCTGAGAGCTAGAGGCTCTTTTGAGAAGTTAATACATGTCTATGTCAATAACAAAAACAATCCAAAATTTCAGTCAAAGAGGAAGATGAAATAGTAACAAAGCATTATTATTACTCCCTGAAGTAGCATATGTACCGAACTCTAAAGTATTTCCAGCAAATGCATCAGAGACTATGGTTTAGCTTTGGGTGTACCTGATTTATAGTTGTACAATCAGAGAAAGCCCAATGCCTTGAAAATTATAAATAAGCTGAACTGTATAAAGAAAATTCAATTCGAACTCTTATGGGAGCTCAGTATCTATAGGAACTCTTGTAACAAAGCAAATAACCCCTTGCCCAGATTTAAGGATTCAGCATTTTGATTTTTAGGTTATTTTCAAATGTGACAGTTACCGAAAGGGCACAGCTGCTGTATCCTCACGTCTAGTAAGAATGAAAGGCTCTCTACTGGGCAGGGTGGGTGGGGGTTCCATCCAATCAGGAGAAGCAGGCACAGTGAGGGTGCTTCTCATCTAAGGTCATGAGACAGGGGAACCCAAGGGTCCAGGCTCCCAGGACAGAAATTCTAAATGGGAACTCATAACCCACTCTTCATTTAGAGCTGTCAATTATCCTTGATACATTATTTCTGCATCCATACTTGTACATGGTAAAGGCATAAAATCAAAATACCTGAAGACAGTTTTTAAAATGTAAAATGTCCCAATTAAAGATCTGCAAACTGGGGGCGAGGGGGGGGGGGAGCGGGGAGAGCGGGGTGGGTAGTGAAAAATATCACCAATGATGGCCCGAGTTCGCCATCCATAAGCAGCACTGTTACCATCACTTACCTGCAAAGGTATATCTCCTTTCTTATAATAGCCCCAGTTCTTTACAAAAGGCTCCTGGGATAGGGCAGGGCAGCGAAACTACAGTGTCTCCCAGGAGACAACCAACAGACTGGGAAAGGCACACAAGGTCACTACGTGGGGCTAGAAAAAAAGAGCGCACAGCTCACAAACATTAGGGCAGGAGGCCAGCCAACAGGACAACACAGCAAAGACTGGTTCTCACACCATAAGCCTCTCCCCCTTACAGCTGTGGTGACAATGGCCCCTGGGACAAGCACAACCTGACCTGGGATGAACCCAATGGTTCTCTGTCCCCAGTGACATCATCTAGGCAGCTTTCAAATCTCACTCTCAGAGGTTCTGATTCAACTGGTCTGGAGTGGGACCTGGGCTGAGAGCAGGCTGGGAGAGACCGGGCACTCCTATATAATTTACAGTTATTATGGCTCTAGGTTCAGACATTCCCTGAAAAACCACCAATGATAAAATATACTTTATGAGCTCAATGCAGTATTTATAAAATAAGTAAGCGGCCTTACCTTGGTTTTACTTAAACAGCAGCAATACAAACAAATGGCTCAAAACATACACTATCTTACCCGTCTATTGAGGGCCGTCTTGCTACCAAGTTTTGTCATCTCTCCAAGGCTGTTTTGTGAAACTCTTCTGTCAGCATCTTCCTGCATCCCTAAAAGAGTTTATCAAGAAAGCACCATTTGTCCTGAAACTCTGCTGTAAATGATAGAGTTGTGAAATTCGAACAATACTTTTCAAGGTAAGAGGAGATGCAAAATGAAAACCTGTGGAATCACTTCAAACCCAAAGTACCTGAGGAACTTGATCTTTACCTGCATTATCCGAGCATGGAACATCCCCATTAGTTGTTGAGGTCACAAGAAATTTTCTTGCACTGCTTAGTCCCCGACTGTTGAGGAAAACGGGCAGATGAACAATATTGCGCATATAGTCATGTCCATTGATGTTTGAGTCACGAAGCACACTATTGAGGTTCTGATTAATTGCCTTTATGATAATATGTGGATCACTTGCAAAAATGGCAATGAATGGGCCTTTTGAAAACAAAACTCGGACCTGTGGTAGAAAAAATGTATAATCACAATAAAAAACTTAAAATTATCCAAAGTAATAAAACCTCTCTTCAAAATCTGCATTAGCCTTTGTGACTACATTTTAAAAACAGCATTTCCTTTTCATTCAAATGTTATTCTATGTGAAAACAAATTTTATTGAAGTTTCAATCTGGTTTTTCACCACCTGACAATTTTTCAACATTTGACAGTAATAGAATCTCCGAAGGAAACAACTGGTCCTGTCCTACTTTGAGACACTCAATCTACATAAGAAGTAAGATCCACAAACATGAGAAATACTCATGAAATACTCATGAGCAGACACGATGCACTGTACACGCTGGTCTAGTAAGAGCAATACACATGAGAAACACTCATGAAGTCCTCATGAGCAGACACGGTGAACTGCACACACTGGTCTCTGACCACAGGCACACACCGCTGCTTATACCAGACCTTACAGAAAGCCATGAATCTTTCTTACTTTTTAACAAAAACTCCACAAATTCTGTGGCTTCCCCATCCCTATCTATATTCTAACCATACCATCTGTAGAGAAATTCTAGAGTCACACCCTGGACTTTAGAGACCCCCCTACTCACATTTCCCCTCACACTGCCATTAACCTAAAATTGGTTAAATCTGCTTGGGATGAAACTTCTGCTGTTTCTGCATAAAACACACAGTTGTTTTTATAAAAGAAAAAATAGTATTCAAATTCCACTTGAGATATTCAAGAAGCTGTTCCTCTCAGCTGCCACATATGCGACAGTTACAAGTTTCAAGATGGTTAAGACGTACAGTGTCCAGCATCTGGAGTACTTTGTCCTGCTCACAGGCATCTAGCCCATCGATGATAACCACCAGCCTTGTCTGATTCTGAGTGAAGCTGTCAATGGTTTTTGCCATCCTGGCCATCAATTCCACTTCACACTTAAGAACCTGTGCAAAAGAAAGGATACACTGCACTGAAGATACAAGAAACTTGAGTACCTCTCTTAAAGAGCCTGAAAGTCGCCTACTGGGAGAAAAGAAACCCAAAGTGCTTGCTGCCAGCTGTGGTTCCACTTAGTAGAACTGTACTGAATGCATCACCATTTACAAAGTGCCTTCATCTAAATTAAAGCATTTCTTACAAAGAGGTAGACAATGTCATATCCATTTTAAAAGAACAAACTTGGCTGAAGTGACTTACATGCTAAGATCACATGCTCTGAAGGTCAGAAGACAAATTAGAATGCAAATCCAAATGGTCTACATGCCACACCACAACTGGCTTCCTGATGGCATGTGACCTTGATCAAAGGAAGGGGCTGCGGATAATTGTATAAAGTCCTTTTTACTCTAAAAAGTACATTCCTATCCTCTATGTTTTGGTGGTTCAATTTGTCTCCTCTATCAGGCTGCAGAGCAACCTAAACTATTAGGTAATAACTACCACCTGAAGGATAATCTGCTAACTCTGCTGTTGCTGTTTAGCTGCTAAGTTGTGTCCATGTGACCCCACAGACTGCAGCACACCAGGCTCCTCTGTCTTCCACTATCTCAAGTTTGCTCAAATTCATATCCATTGAGTCGGTGATGCTATCTAACCATCTCATCCTCTGTCGTCTCCTTCTCCTTTGCCTTCAATCCTTCCCAGCACCAGGCTGTTTTCCAATGAATTGGCCCTTTGCATCTGGGGGCCAAAGTACTGAAGCTATAGTTAACTCTATGAGGATCTTTTTTCCCACACTACACATGCATTTTTCATAGGAAAAATCTGGATTAAAATGAAAAACAAGTGCAATTCTCTAACAGAAAATAAACTCCCTAAAGCCCCAGTGATGATGATCACGGGAGCATATTCACATTAGGACTATTTTCTTTTTTTTATTATTATTTTGGCTGCACCACACAGCTTGTGGGATCTTAGTTCCCTGACCAGAGTTCAAACCTGGGCCCTTGGCAGTGAAAGCAGAGTCCTAACCACTGGACTGCCAGAGAATTTCCAGAATTATTTTCTAACAAGCAAAGTGTGCTTACTTTCATGAATCCTTCACTTTTCAGCTTGTGCAGTTTGGAGGCAGCATTATGGAGGCGTTTCCTTTGAGAATTCAGAAGTGAGTCCAGTACCTGCCACCATGTTCGACAGTTCAGCACAAACGCCAACCCCACTATGGACGCAATTGATATGAGGACAGCATTCACTGTCATATGCTTCGGGTCAACTCTGAATATAGCCAGAAGAGTAATTGCAGCAATAATGCAGCCAAAGATGAAAAGGAAGATGACAAAAGATGGGAGACAACACGTTTTTTTCCATTTCTTTTTACCTGTAAAATACGACAACTGGTTTTAACATCTCAAACATCCAGAAAACCCCACTCATCACAGTGACAGCATATGACAAACCTGATGTTCATGTTTCCATGCATTTTGTCCATCCCATCCTCAACCTCTCCATATACAGAAAGAAGAGAAGACGGTCCTACCCTGCGTATCTTCAGTCTTGAACACTCGGAAAAGCCTAGTTGCCAAAAAGCCAAACTCTCTTTCACAAGCATCTGAGAGGGTGGCGATCATTTCAGCCATTGAAGTTTCCCCGCCTACGCTGGACAGTCTATTATAATCTGTAAACAAAAACCTTGGGAAAAGGGGAAAGAAAATGTTATGCCGCTACCTAAAGAAACAGTTTCAACATACATCATGTCTATCATGTAGCTGTGTTTCCTTCATGTCTCTGTCAAAACATTGTTTTTAAAATTCTATTTGTAATTAGGTATCTTCCATTTCTAACAGCTTATATTCTTTTCTTAGGAAAAGACAGTAACAAAAGTTAAATTAGTAGAGTTATACAAAGCAATTCTGACTAAAAGCAGAAAAGGGAAAAGGTTATGACAGAACTTAGACAAAGGAGCCAGACATCTCCCCAGATCTCATGACACAACAATTCAACAGTGGTGCCCCACATCAGTCAGAAAGAGCCGCACAAAGAACATTTTGTAAACACCAACTGAAGAGATTAGAACCTTGAGAAAATACTATAGTAATTAAGAACTTGATGCCATTTAAAGACTCAAGCTTCAGAATGTCCTATTTATAGCTTACTCATCTACCAGGGGTTGAGAAAGAAGTTATGTTCTTTTCCTGGTTGTTCTGTGAAATAACTGAATTATTTGCATTTTGAGCCTCTGAATGGGTATTACTTCTGCATTAGTTCCTTTATTCCTTTCTACTGCTAAACTCCCATCTTAATCTTATAGACAAGCACTGCCTTCAAAACACAATCCAGGATCACAGTGTACTCTATGTATGCCTGGTCTTAATTAAATTAATGCTATTTTAGTTGTTCTAACTTTTTATAAGATAATGATCTCATTAATTTAAATGCTTTTATGTAAAAATATCTTCCCCAACTCTTTTTATTCTATTCTGTGTTTTCTGTTTTTCATTTTAACTTCTCATTTTAAATCATTTTCTTAACACTTAATCCTATATACCATTTATTTACCTGTAAGGTTTTATTTTTATCTTCCTCTCATAGTTCTGATGTCTTACCAGGTTTGGTCCATTCACTTTCAGCTTAACTTACACATATTTTATGTTACAATAATTTCTAAATTCTTAATCTTTGCATATTTAATTATTTTACTAATTTCTGTTGAATTCCTTCTACTTTCAGTTCTTTAACCTTTTTTTTCCCATTTTACTTTCCTCTGGGGCCCTCCAGATTGCCTTTACTCTTTGACTTACAAGTTTCTCATCTTTTCTGAACTGTTTGCTCATACCATCCCATTATTATCAGGTATTATCATACCTAATAATGATATCATTATCATTTGATATGATGATAACTTTAGAGGAGTGGGTAAATACATATCCACAGGTGAGGAAAGAACAGCTTGGAGCACATGCTGAGTTGCCAAGGCCACACCCTGATGTCAAAAGGTTCCAGGACTCCATCTTAGACCCAGTACTCTTTACTGATTTGTCCAAAGGATGGTAACAAGTATCGTAAGGGGGCAATGCGGGGCTTCACTCAAATAAAATTCAGCAAACCAAAGTTAAATATAATTTTTTATGAAAAGGTGTCTCTGATCCTGTAATGTACATGAGGGAGATGTAATATGAAGAGTTTTCCAAGTGTATTTGACCAGGGCACGTTTATTTCTCACATTAAAAAAGTTTAAGGGATCAATGTGTTTTTTTGGTCTCTTAAAAAAAACATGAGAAAAGATTCATTATCAACTTTCATTTGCTTCATTTTATTAAAAGTTACTTCTGTCAAAGGGACCAACTCACCTCACAGGTAGAGCTTTAGTGGTTTGCTCTGGCAGCTCAGGTGGGTTCACAAACATCAATTTGAGGAGGAGCTCCAAATAGCCAATATGTCTTGCCAATCTAGTACTGAGGACCCAGGCCCAATTCCAACTCTCTCCTTCCCTCCTTCCACCAAAGTAAATGACAACTAAAAGTCAAAGTTTTAAAAAAAATTATCCAGAACAATCATTAGTCAAGCAGCCTCTTTTCTGCAAACAGTCAAGTATCAAGTAGTGACAGGTAAGCTTACATACTTTTCATGGTCCCTTGTTATTTCCTAACTAGTCCTCTCAACTAATTAACCTCCCCCAACATACATCTGGAGCTTCCTAGAATCCACCTGCCAATGCAGGAGACGTAAGAGATCTGGGTTTAATCCCTGGGTCAGGAAGATCCCCTGGAGTAGGAAATGGCAACCCACTCCCGTATTCTTGCTGGGAGAATCCCATGGACGAAGGAGCCTGATGGGCTAGACTATGGGGTCACAAAGAAACGGACACAACTGGGCGGGCATCTGACCAACAGCAGTAGCAAAAACATATCATCAGGTATGTGAAAAAGAGAAAGTAAGCTGACTAAAATGTGACATAATAAACACAATCAGAAGGATAATGCCTTAAACCAAAGCATATCCCTTAGTTCAGATTCAAATGTCAGAATGACTGGTTTTATCTCTATTTGTGACTGCTATGAAGTTACCAACAGTAAACCTATTTCCTTTCTTGCAACTGAAGACACTCCTAAAAACAGGGATTATATATATTTATTACTTTGCTTTTAGACAAATAAAAATTACAGTCATGATCAAAATGATCAAGAGCATGCCATGATGTCTATGAAGACTTATTTTCAAAACAGATTCAAATATAAATCATTAACATAAAAAAGGGAAAGTAATTTAAAGTTCTGCTTCAATATTAACAAGTAGTGCACTAGCTTTTGAAGTTTTGCCAGGCAGGCTGGGGACAACGCTCCTGTAAGCCAACTTACAAAATAGCAAAAAATCAATATTTTCACCTAAATAGGAAAACCACTTAGAGACTTTAGAAAACAGACACAGATACAATTTTAAATAAAATAATGAGTTTTTACATTCTCTACATTTTTGAAAAAGATAAAAGGCAAAGACTTACTAAAAAATATATACAAGACAGCCAAGAAGCTCAATGACACTGCAATTCCAAGATTTGGGTCTACTGTAAAAGCAAACAATAAACCAAGCCCTCCACAAAGGAGCAGGGTCAGAAACACCACAAGCCATGAAAACTGAAACAGAGGTTCAATCTGTTGTCCTGCAAAAGTTTTCATTTCATCTGAAAGAGAAATTAATAAGAAAACATTATTTAAGAAATAAAACATTTTGAAAATTTCACATTTTCACTATAAACATTTATTTACCTACTAGAATGTTGCTACTTAACCATGCTAACCAATGTTCGCTTTTGCTAAGAATCTCATTCCTTAGAGGCACATTTACCCTTGACCCTTGCCCTACCCACTCTCTTGCGTCCTACTGAAAATGTACAAAATCCTCTCTCATATATTCCCATCTGTCAAGGTTTTGTTGATATTTTGAGATTTGTATTATGCAACCAACAAAGTATTATTTCCATATATAAAACTAAAAATTATTACTTTGCTATGCGTCTTCAGAAAACATAGCATCACCATTCCTCTGCACCTCCTCACCACTTCTCCCTCCAGTTACATTTGAGGATCACTGCTCTTAAAGGTGAGCCCAAATGATCCTGGAACAAGTCATTCATTCCTACTACAAAACTTAGTGAAAAAAAAAAAAAAAGTTTACAGGCAATATTGAAACCTGTCCTTGAAGAAACAAGTAAGATTTTGCCAAGCAAAAGGAGTGGGGTCTCAGGTCAGAGGTCAGGGGAGATGTCTAGGAAGCTCCTACAGAGGAGCCACTCCATAAGTGTCTGGTCTGCACCTAGCAGAGCAAACAGCCATCTGTAACTACAGCACTGAGCATGCACAAGAGGTAGTGCTGGCAGGTGGGAGCACACAAGCTCACATGTCTGCGAAGGGCCCTGGTTTAAGATACCTATAGGTTTAAGATATCTATAAACAGTGCAGGCAGGAAATCTGCTACAGAGGGGTTCTAATGCAGTGGGATGTTTGTTTTAGAAAGAGAACTCAAATGATTGGGTGGAGGATCAATCACACACCCATACATAAAACTTTATTTTTACTTAAAAAACACACAAGAGAAAACCTTGTTATATACACAGACACTTTATAAACAAGCCCTTTACCTTCTAGTTTCTTGAGTAAGAAGGATTTACCACTTCCCCACTGTGCATACAGGCCCACACAAATGGGCGGCTGCATGGTAGGCTCACTGAGAATATCTGCCAGGGCACTGCTATACAGATCATAACCAAGCATGTCACCATCTGTCTCGGTAGGAGACAAGTGTCCTGTAATTATAAACACATGATACCCTAACATTAAAAAGAGACATTATTATTATAAAGGAGCATCAATTCTCAAGTATTAATTGTTAACTCAATTAAAGGGAAAAAAAGGTTGAAAGTGTTAGTTGCTCAGTCGTGTCTGATTCTCTGTGACACTATGGACTGTAGCCCATCAGGCTCCTCTGTCCATGGGATTCTCCAGGCAAGAATTTGGAGTGGGTTGCCATTCCCTTCTCCAGGGGATCTTCCTGATCCAGGGAATGAACCCCAGTCTCCTGCATTGCAGGCAGATTCTTTAACATCTAAGCCACCAAGGTTAGACCTGTGTAAAAATAGGTTCAAAGGTTAATAAGTTAATACCATATTTCACAGAACTTAAGATACCTACTAATTACAAGAGGCATCATTATTATGTTCAACTGAGAGAAGAAGAAATGTTGCCAAATTATGACACAATGCTTTCTCACCCATCAATTATAAGACAAAGTCCAACTTCAAGGATACTAAAATGTGGAGTAAAGTGTAGTATAAAATCAATAAAAAGATTAAAACAGAAACTAGTCCATAGGAATCAATTTAATATGTACAGTACGAATAAAAATAAAGCTATAAAATGTTAGTTAAAAACACAAGAGATAAGCAGAGAAAAAAAATTCTATGGTTCCAAGCAGAAAGGGTCAATGACTAAAAAACAGCAATTCTCCCCAAATTAATCTATCACTTTAAGGCAATCTCAATAAAAATCGATGAGAATATTCTAAAAAATTAAAAAACAAGAATAGCTATGAAAAAAATTTAAAGACTACCAACAATTAGCTCTCTTTGGAGAAGAATCAAAATACATTCTAAAACTATAATAATTATAATACCATAGAACTCACATAGGATATTAACGTAAGTGGCATGTCTAATCAGTGGGGAAAGGATGAATTAGTAGGTGGTGTTGGGAGAAAAGCCATTCTTTTTTTTTTTCCTTCTTTTTAATGAAATTAAAACTCTACATCTCATACTTCAACAAAAGTAAGTTTCTGAAACAAAAAATTAAACGTAAAGAGTAAAACTATAAAAGTACAAGAAAATATAAGAGAAAAACCTTTAAAAATCTTTGTGTAGAAAAGAGCTTCCCTTCTCAATATAATATTAAAGCCAGAGCTGTAAGAAAAGGTCAACAAACTACAGATTTATATAACTTTCGAATGGGGAATAAAAACACTCCCATCATCATAAACAAAGAATAATCTGGGGAGAGAGATACAATATTTAGCTGGATTCAGGATCAATATCCTTAAAAACACAAAAGTCAATTTTATTAAATACTTTAAAAGAAAAAGAGGACAAAGGATACAAAGAGGAAAATAGTAAAAATGCAAATAGGCTACAAATGTTATTAAAAGATCTCAATCTCACTAATAATTTTACAATGGAAATTTATATCAAATTTTTTTATTATCAACCTGATTAGCAAAGGTCAATTAGAAGCTGGAAATATCCAGTGTTAGCAAGGTTGTAGGGAATTGCACAAACGTGGCCGAAGGAAGAAGAGACTGTTACAACCATTTTGGAAAGTCTATCAAAACTGAATACCCAGTGACTTGCCAATTCTACTTCTAGAAGTTTATTCCAAGAAAATAACCCTAAAAATAAAGAGTTAATGGATATTTGTATAAGTATGTTCACTGACGCACTAGCTTTTAATTGTAAAACAAACAAAATATTTATCAATAAAGAACTGAACATACTATTAAAACTTTGAAACATTATGCAACAATCATTTAAAACTTTTATAATATGGTATCTCAAGTTTTTTATAAGGCTATATACATAGTATAGAAATGTAAAGAATTTACAATTTGTCCAAACAATGACAAATTAGGAGATAAGGGACAATGGGAAGATTGCACTTTTTTCTACTATATTTGTGTTTTCATCCTTAAAATTTAATGCATGTATTATTATCATCAGCAAAAATATTTTAAAATGCAAAACTCAATACAATAGAATCATACTTAAAAACAAGATGTAAGTAAACAGCGAAACTGGAAGGTGGCAGGATTCTACTCTCTCCTGTTGGTTTCTAGGACTAACATGTCTCTTTTTAATTTGAGTAGAAAATTGCTCCATATTTCAAAAGACCACATGCGAATGATTAGAGTCTCAAGTGCATCCTCTACAAGCAAAAACTACTTTAGTACAATATTCAAGGCATTATGCTGGGTGTTACGGAGGATACAAGATAAGAAAGAAAACCTGCCCTGAATAACTTGGAATCTGGGAGAAAATTCTAAAAGAAACAAAATAAAAGGCCATACGTAATAGGTATTTAAAAAGGATTATTAACACAGTGCTTAAGTATTCAAATAAGGCAAAAATTTTATCTGGTTAGGCAGATCAGTCAAAACGTCACTGAGAAAGAGACGGTTGACCCCAGCCTTGGAGAAAGAGGATTTTAACAAGAACATTCATGGGAATGGAGTGGGCACAACACAAGCAGAGGCAGAGAGCCACTCACTGAAAACAGAGCATGTTGATAAAAGAACAAAGTTTACCCTGAGAGAATAACAGGGGGAAGAGATTTTTAGAAAAGTAGGCTAGATTTTTGAAGGTTTTAAAAGCTACTGTTGACTCTGAATGTACTTAATTTAGAATGCTCCAATATAATGCAAACGAACTCTAGACAGGAAGAAGTTACTTTTCTACAGCAAAATAATAACATTTTCACCTTTTATAATCTCTGGTTAAGCGATAAACACAAAACTGCTGTCATTCTCTTAATTTCTTCATAGACGTTCATTTCTTAAAACCTCAGGCAGATACAAAACCCAATACTTACTGGCTCCAAATATTTGAGTTAAAATACTTTTCTGATGGCTACAGTCAATATTGTAGGGAGTCTCGCCTGCTTTGTTGGGTCTATACAGTAACCGTCCATCTTTGGGGTTTCTTAAAAGGAGTTCTGCCAGTTTCCGACTCCTCCCACGAATAGCAATGTGCAGAGGGGTGTCTCCTTTCTGTAAACAGTGAAGGGACACTTGAACTTCCCCATTTCTCATGGACGAATATACAAAATAACATTTTTCATATTTCTACAAAATAACAGAATACCCAAACTCTCCATATTTTTCATATGAGTTTTTATTTCTATCTTCCTTGCAATTTTCTTTCTCTAGTTCCTTCCCTAGGCTTTTCTTGGTTAGGTATTCTTTCTCCCAGAGCCTCCAGAATGAAAGAGCACAAGGAACAGGTTTCCCCTGAGGCTTCCCACAGGCCCTGGATCCATTTCCATCAGAAGTTAATGGTACTTCCATCTACCATTCAGATACTAACTGTCCACCTATGTCAACCGTCTTCCTCAACTAATTTATATTCTATTTCACAATGCTCTCGTCGTCGGTCTACACAGCATCTCAGTCCCTATTGGTATTTCACTATCACGAGTGAACTTGTCTTTCCCCATGCCCTTGGTCACCATCATCGTCTTTCTCTACACTTTCTCCCTCGGAGTCCTCTCTGTTGTATCCACGTTCTCTGCCTACTTACCACCTCTTCATTCCCTCAGCTTTCACCTCTCTCAAACATCAACCTGCCTTCTTCCCTTATTAGGATCTCCATCACTTTACTCTTCATATCCAGCACTAATGAAAACTATCATGTAAAAAAGAAATTTAGTCTGCAAAGACTAAACTTATTCTCCACCTTTTACTTTACAAACATCTCTTAAAGACAATGACCCAAAACCTAACAGATGAAATTCTCAGTTCCCGCCCACTCTGGTCGCTCCAGAACGTTAAATGGAAATGATGTGCCACATTCTTCCTGTGGCTTATCTTGATTCTTTCCTCTTGTTTCTCTGCAACAAGATCCACCCTGGTGACATCATCCTTGCATGGTGCTCAATGCAGCTCAGCTCCCCGTAACTGATCTGAGCCACAGAGGGAACACAGGAAGGAACTTCTTAAACTGAGCCTGCCCACTCCTCAGCACCTCTCAGAACAGCCAAGATCTCACAGCATTCAAATCCCACACAGATATCCCCAGTCAGTCATCTCTCCTTCCACAAAATAACATGAGACTCCCCTAAGTCCACCAGGTATACAGGTAGGTCTTACCAACTGCCCTGTGCTCTCTGCACAGATGTTTTATTACTACCTTATCGACAGCAGACACTTTGGCTCCTTTATCCAGCAGCAGCTCTACCACTTCTATGTTTCTCATCTTGGTAGCCTTTATAAGGGGTGTTTCACCATCCTGTGGGTACAGATAAAAAGGTTTGCCAGATTAATACCTTTAGTCTTTAAAGTCACATAAACACACGTCAAGAAGTCAAATATTTGCCCAGTCTATATTGAAAATGTTCTCAAGAAAACACAGTTGCAAAAACTAACAAGAAAGTGCTTTTCCTTCCATAACCAACCACTTGTATCAAAATACTTATATGTCACTCAGCCAAGCAAGGGATGTACCCACTACTTGCTTATTAAAGAATGACCTAATTGCTTTCAAAACCAAATTAAGAGAAAGAAAAGACCATAGTTCAGCACTGAATTAGGAAGAAGCAAAATGTGGTCAGAAGCCACATGTGGTCAGAGCAGCTGACACACAGTTCCAAAAGAAAAGAGATTTCAAGGAGCCTGCAAACCAGAAGGTATCCCAGGGCACTGCAGTCACTATCACTGGTTCAGATAACACTGCTCCAAATCTCTGGTAGGTGAAACAGGGCTGTATTATGGGTGCTTCCATAAGTCTGCTTTATTCAGGAAGAACTCCTGCCATTTCATTTCAGAATTTCAAATATAATTTCCTCAAGAACAACTACTACACAGAAGGCCAAATATAATCACTGAGGTCTTACACAGTTTTATACTTTTCACATGGAGTAAAACGGACTAAAGTGGTTGGTTTGAGGAACCAATAAACACACAAACTGATCTTTTAAAAAGAAACATGTTCGGCATTCCAAACAACAGGCGCATAAAATAATTCTGGGGAAATGATCTGGCCACAGTTTATGAACAGCTGATGCTGTACTTTCTGAAAGTATCTAATTAAAATAACAAATTACATAGTGTATTCTGCTGTGAATACCCAACTCCTAAAAGGATATAAAGCTATTCCTCAACTTAATACAGAACACTACCGGTAAAATCCCTGTCATTCTAATTATCAAACAGTTGTAAAAACTGAAGGGAAAAAAAAAAGCACTACTAACATTCAGCATTAGGTATTGCTAAAAGAATAGAAATGGCGTTTATACCTTCGTGCATATTTCAGTGTCAGGATTGCACTGTAAGATGTCTCTCACCATTGTTGCATTTCCTTTCTCAACAGCCCAATACAAAGCAGTTTTATTGTCCTGTATTAATTTTAAAAACCAACAATCACTTCATATAAGACAGAATATTAAAAATTCAACAGTATTAACATTTCTGTCAGAAAGCATTAATATATTTTACCAAGAAGCAGCATGATAGAAAATAATATTAATCCTTATTGTACCTTGCATTTACTTGTGGGAAATTCTTTACAAAAGAAGTCTAGAAAAACTTAACACTTCTTGATTAGGAAGCAGCAACCCCACACAGCTGATAGAGTCAACTATGCTTCTGGAATGCAATTTGGTTTCAGGACCCCACACTGTGTTGGAGGTCTTCAGGACTTGAGTTGTGTCCTTTGAGAAGTCACGTAAATATTCTGACCTTGGCTTGTGGCTTTTCATCTGCCCAATCTTTTCAAAAGATAATGCATGAAAATGTACTACACAAACATAAGCTGAATTGTTTCTGTCATTCTCAGCTTTCTTAATCTCCACCCATATCCATAAACTGATTTTCATCAGATCCTTTAAAATCCTATCTAGTTCAAACACCAAAAATAGATTCAAATGGATTTTGAAAGCAGAGCTAAAGAAGAAAAACAAAAACTGATTAAAATGTTGGAAAACAGAATTGACAGACACAAAGGAGTTAGATAAAAGTCAAAATAGGTGATCAAGGCACCTACTTTTAGTGAAAATATGATTTTTTCCTCAATGAATGACTTTCAGCCACTATCACACTGTTTGCTTCACCAACATTTTCTCAACACAGTTCCCTTCTCAAAACTGCACACTAGCTTCTGAACCTTCTGAGTTTGACACTCTAACCTCTCTGGTCCTACATCCCTTTGTACTTTACTATCTCCCATCCCACCCTCCTTAACAACCTGATTTATTCATTAGCTAAGGACTACAGTCTTTCACTTTCCCACTTTCCTGAACTTTCTCATCCCATTATTCTACTATCCTTGCCTGAATTACTCAGCCTTTCTTCATCCAAACTCAACCAATTTTTCAAACTAGCAAATTCTACCTTCCCTCAAAAGTTCTCCTTAATGCCCTCTTTCACCACCTCAAGACTCTTGCATTTGAATCTTCACTAGGCAATCAACCATACACTATCTGATATCAAAAGTGGCATCACTTTTTATGTTTAGATAAAAACGTAAGTTTAAGTATAAACTAAATGAACTAAAACCTTCCTAACTAAAATACATGTTTCTTACAGGCAAGAGGTCCGTGTTAAAAGACTCTCATGGCATTTGGCGTAATGTTTATTAGTTTGATTCAAAAATGGATTTGTATACAAGGAAAAAACTGAGCAGAAATACAGACTGTCCAACAGCAAAATGGGTTGTAAAGTACAGATTTTTCTTTTTTAATCTAAAGCTTTTGACATACTGAATACATTTACAACTTTAGGAGTGCTTTTACCTAAAATGAATAACCTTTATAGCTCTGTGAGCTGTGACTGCCTTAAACAAAGTCCACAGGCACTACACCAAGTGATCCTGAGAAAGGCAAGCAAGTGGGAGAAAGGAGATGAAAGACTAAAAAAAAAAAACAAAACAGGAATAGAATAATACACGGATGAAGACGACAAACAGAGGGAGAACACTAAAGAAAACAAGTCACACACACTCAAAGTGCTGCCATTTCTCAGTATTATAAACTATTAATTTCAGGATTGAATATATTCAGACATTAATAAGGGAGGGGTACTTGAAAAACATGAGCTTATTTATGGTTCATTTCTATCTAACTTGACATTAATACAGAAATTTCAAAATAATGGCAGGGAAACTTAATTATACAGGCATCCATTAAATATATTAGTGTTTATAAGTTTAACTTCACAGGAAAACTCAATGACATTATGATCAACCAACATATATGACCAACTACAGTCACAGATAACAGTCTGTAATCACACACACCTGTCCTCTAATGTCAATATCAGCATATTTTTGGAGAAGTGCTCGAACAATTTCCACATGACCACCTCTGACAGCACCAATTAAGACAGTATCTCCACTCTAAAAAGACAAAAAAAAAGACAGCCAGAGATAATCGATGAGGAAAACAAAAAAAACTGTTTTGAAGTTAAGATTAATCATATGTTAATACAATAAATTTTTTTGGAAATGTCTTGGGAAAAAAGTATCTCAGATACTTTCCATAAACAACAAAGTTTTTAGGTAACTAGTATTAATACCTGATATTAATAGCCTGTAGAATAAGGGACAGAAAACTATACATCAAAATAAGGACATTTATATCTGAAATTCCAGGACAAAAGTTTAGAAAGGTAAGTCACTCAGAACAACAAGCCATTCTATTTTGAAGGCACCCTCTCATTACAAATGTAAATTAAATAAAATGATGCCATGACTGTCAATGAACCAGATGAACCTTTGCAAATTACATAACACAAACCCCTTGGAATCATGCTATCTGACAAAAGCCACTGACTCTAAAGGGAGCTGCAAAGCTAGAGCCATCTGTGGGTTTATAACGATGTTTAATTAAGGGAGAAGGTTGGTTCCCAGAACAGAATCTATATTCTACTTGGCAGTACAGGCCAAGAGTGCCCAGGACTGACTCATTCCTCAATTCAAGGTTTAGATGAAGTTCATTACCTCATTAAGGACAGCTCTGCCCTAAAATTATATTCACCAAGCAATAATCATTATTAATTATATCTTTCTCTACTTCAAATACTGTAGATGGCCTTTTTTTTAAACTGCTAAATTACAAATCAGTTATACGGGTTTGAGTTGGATTATTCCATGAGCTATGGCTCATCTCAATCCTAAGCGGGCCCCAGTGGGCTGCAATTCAAGATGCAGGCCATTGAGAACTGAGCCACGATGTAATATCTTAACTACTACATTAAAAGTATAAACCCATGGCAAAAACACTTTGAGAATATTAGCATTAATGTGGGTTCAAACTAGGATATTAACACAAGGTTCTAAATATTCCATTGCTTACTATGTGCCATGCACTATTCTAGGCTCTAGGAAATAAGTTAGACAAGGTCCCAGCTCCGGGAGACTGTATAGTCTAGAGGAGACTCACAGACAACATACAATGAACAAAAATAAAAAACAAGATAAATGTAATGCAAATAAAAGAGAGTGATGCAATAGAAAGTGACTGGGGAGTGACTTTAGTCACTGAGAATTCAAGACTAATGTGTACAGTATGGGTCTTTAACCCAGGGTAGATGGTGGAACCATCTGAGATGGAGAAGTCTGAGGGGAAAGCAGGTTTGGGATCAAACAAACAAACCATCTATTGTGCTGAAAATTAAGAGGACCATTAGACACTCACATGGAAAGTTTAAGTGGAAATGGACATGCAAGTGTATACTTCTGAGAAGAGGTCACAGCAAGAGATACAAACTTGAAAACTCTATTAAGTGTAAGGGTGGTACCTGAAGTCTTAGAACAACGAACACCACCAGCCATGAACAAGACCTACAGTAAGGATGATTTTAAGATCACATTATCAATAACAATATAATTTTTTTAAAACTGAAAAGAACACCCTTCACAAAGATTAAATATGTTTTAACTTATTAGTTTTAAAGGTAGAAATAAAACATCTTAAATATGTTATGCAGGAAGAATCTTGAAAGGTGTTGAGAAGTTAAGGTACCTTCCATCAAGATCACCACTGGAAGACAAGTTCTAAATAGACAACCTACCCTATCAGGTATGTTCACATATGTCCCAGCATCAAGGAGATCCTGTACAATTTCTGTATGTCCCTCCTTCGATGCGATCATCAAGGCTGTATTTCCATCCTTATCTGTTAAATTTACATTTGGATTTCGCTTCAAAATTTCTTTCACTGACTGTGTGTAGCCTCCTTTTACTGCCACAATAAGTGCAGTCATTGAATTCTAAAGAACAAACAAAAAAGTCCAATAAATTAGTCATTTCAGACAACTTAATTTATGCCCTAGTCAAAAACTGATGTTTTCAAATAGGTGACCTATAATTAATAATTATTTCTGATAATAAAATGCCAACATAAATAATCAGAAGTGATCATACCAAAAGTGGTCAGGAAGCATATTTTCCATTCTTGAAGATGTGTTAGTTCTCTGACATCAAAATCTTTAAATGATAACCTAAATTTGGACTCATTTACAATGAACAAATCCTCTCACAAAAGTACTGAATGGTAAAATAGCTGACAGGATGATTCAAAATTAAACACATTCTAAATGAAGTAACCCAAAGTAAGGTTAACAGACTTCAAACAAGTAACAATCTATAATAGAATCTATATGAAAAACGTAAGTGAAACAATGAATTAAAAAGTACAGAATATTTCAATAACAGTATAATATATTCTTCTTTCTTATAGTGACCCAGAAACCACATTTTCAAAACTATCTTATTTTTAGTGGTTCTTTTAAAAACTTCACATTTAATTTATTAAAAATAAATCACCTAATACAAGAATCTGACTCACTGCAAAACAAATATTAAAATTTATTCTTGAGATTTTTGTCTAGTTTGAGATAACATGCAATTCCCTTCTAGAAATATTTTAGTTATTATATCAGCCCCTGGAACTAAGCCATAACTCTCAATATTAAATAACATAGCCTTTTCAGATTCTTCAGCAGTCAATATAGAGACAGGCCACTTATTCACTTGATAAACTGCCCAGAAAAGAGGCAGGTGAACAGTATGGCTTCCAGGGTTGGGTAAGAATCATGCTCTGTCTCCACACAGCAGTAACATACTCCACGCCCCTTGAGGGTCGGCAATTAGCAGCTCTGCCACCATGGAAAATAGGAGGAGCTGGTTGGTATTATGCCAATAAGTCAATATGACTTAGAGCCCACTCTTGTTACACTGCAGCCACAGGTTTGCTAGCAACTCTTCTCAGAATCCCTCATGATCCACCTCACATAATCTAATTATGTTAACAGAAGACTATAGTGTTTCTTGTGCATAAATGTCATCTCCTTTAACTATATTCTTAGAAGTTCAAGAGAAAAGTGATGTGATGGTCTCCTCTAGTACCCCTAGCACATCTGGCACAGGCCAGGTGCAAGCAGGGGCTCAATAATGAATCCATAACTCCTAGTCGCTCAGATATACTGAACCAATTTTTAAACTATCTAGGTTTTCACCACTGATTTCTGATATTTTAAAATCTATCAGAGAAGGAAAACAAGTTACAGCTTAAATAATCAAAAAATTATGGCATTATTTTAAGATTTTAAAGAAAAGGTATTTTGAAAGAACAGCAATTCTTTCCACATTAGTAATTCAAATCATTTGATGTGGGAAGTACTTTATACTAAGATTACTAAAAGATATTCCTTATAGCTTTAGCCTCCTAAAATTGATGTGCATTGGCAAAAACTCCTTAAGAGCACATATTTGTAATATATAATATCTAAATTTACCAGGATAATATGTTTGTTTTTCTAAGTATCATTTAGATACTGTAGGGAAAATTTTCTAGACATATGCTAAGGAAAAAATATTCTCTCTCAAAACTAAAAATATCTCTCTACTACCAGCAGTTAAGTAGAAAAGATACTTACAGCTCCTTCTTGATCAACATCAGCTCCCATGGCCAATAAATGTTTTACACATTCCAAATGACCTTTTCGTGCAGCCCAAACCAAAGGGGTGGTTCCATACTATTAAAAGAAATAACAAATTTTAAATTATTATTGAAGATATATTAAAAGAAACTAGGCTCTCAACATGAATTTTGATAAAAATCACACTGAGTATTTTTTTTTTAATTTTTATTTTTACTTTATTTACTTTACAATACTGTATTGGTTTTGCCATATATTGACATGAATCCACCACGGGTGTACATGCGTTCCCAAACATGAATCCCCCTCCCACCTCCCTCCCCATAACCTCTCTCTGGGTCATCCCCGTGCACCAGCCCCAAGCATGCTGTATTCTACATCGGACATAGACTGGTGATTCGATTCTTACATGATAGTATACATGTTTCAATGCCATTCTCCCAAATCATCCCACCCTCTCCCTCTCCCTCTGAGTCCAAAAGTCACACTATTTTAGATTACAGTTTACACCAATCATAATTTTAAGCCTAGATGAATCATATTTTTCTTGTTTTATTTCTCCCAAATAGATGGTTAACCACTGCATGAAATGTGTTTTAACAAACTTTAAGTTTTATAATAATTGACAATTTTTCATCATAAAGTCATAAAGCCTTTAATTTCCAACACACTTTCTTTGCTTCCCATATCTTGTGACATATGAATTTAAACAATTTGACTATAGTCAAAAATAGTGACAGCTAAGTGCCAAATACAGTTCTAACTAGTTGACATAGGTTAACTTGTGTAATCCTCATCACAAGAGTAAGTACAAATCACAACATCACATTTTAAACAGATGAACAGACAGGACCCCGAGAAGCTAATTACAGGCTCGATGTCACAAAGCTACTAAGAGGTGGAGCAAAACCCATGAACCCAACAAGCCTGGCTTCAGCCTGTGCTCTTCACCACCTCCCTAGATTCGCCTCTATGCCTGACAAAATAAACATCAGCTGAGAAACGGCACTCAAAAGCACGTTCTGCTGCAACATGACTCAAAAGGCATCAGAGAATGTAAATCATGCATAAAAGCAATGCTTTACCTTTGGGGAGATTCATGTGGCAATGAAGAGACACAGGAACACTTGCAGTGACATTTAACTACATAGAAGATTGACGTGAATGCTTAATGAATGCCTACTTTTTATAACAGCCTTGACTAAGAGAACTTCTGTGTACTAACGGAGGTACGGACAGTGAATAAATACTGACAGTACAGAAGAAGAGGCATCCACATTGACTGGGTAAGTTAAGGAGATTTAACAGAGAAGATAACATTCCAACTGAGCCTTGAGAAAATAAACAGGAGTTCATCAGGCAGAGGAGGTAGTAACATTCTTAACAGAGGGAAAAGAATAAACAAAGACACGCACTTCACAGAAATTCATAAAAGTTCACAGAATGGTAGACCATCTTCTGCATCCAAAAGTGCGGTATATTTGGAGAGCAATGGCAACAAGTGAGCCTGGGAAGACAGACTGGGTCAAACTGAAAAATCTGGGCTTTGAAACCAAAGATGCTAGAAAAGCTCCCCAAAAGCAAGAAAAGAATGAGACAAGTAAACATTTCTCAAATGCGTGGGCTGTGCTCAGTCACGTTCAACTCTTCTGCCAACTCCATGTACTGTAGCCCACCAGACCCTTCTGTCCATAGAATTTTCCAGACAAGAATACTAAAGCAGGCTGCGATCTCCTCCTCCAACCTAGGGATCAAATCCGCATCTTGTGTTTCCTATACCAGCACGCAGATTCTTTACCACTATTGCCATGTGAGAAGCCCCATTTGGGATATTAAGGATTTTTTAAAAAGTGAATAGAACAAAATCCTGGGGAGCTTTCTGGAACTGATGGCACATGAACTGAGAGTGAAGGATGAATAGAAGTCAAAGAAGAGGAGGAGAGGGTGCTCCACACTGTGAAAGAGCACCTGCCAGGAACTCAGGAACCTGCATCGTTGACAGCTGAGCAAAGGCAGTCTGTGGGAGAGACAGCAGGAGAAAGGGAGGCAAAGACTATCTTTACGCATCATAACAGGGACTGACATCCTTAGGACTTTACGTATGAGAGAGAAAGAACAAAACTTAAATTTTAAAGATCATCTGGGGTTTCCCTGATGACTTAGTGGCGAAGAATCCATCTGCCAGTGCAGGAGACATGGGTTCGATCCCTGGTCCAGGAAGATACCACATGCCGTGGAGCACCTACACCCGTGCACCACAGCTACTGAGCCTGTGCTCTAGAGTCCGTGCTCTACAACAAGAAAAGCCAACACAATGAGAAGTCCACGCATCGCAACATAGAGTAGCCCCCACTCGCCACAACTAGAGACACCTCATGAGCATCAGTAAAGACTCAGCACAGTCATAAATTAATTAATTTAAAAAATTTTAAAAAGATAGTCTGGCAACAATACAGAGAAGGTAGATAGGACCCAAGATAGAAAGAAGAGCTACAACAGAAAATTTCAAATAATGAAGCTAGGGAATCAATTCTACTTTCCTGAGAATGTTGAATGTGATATAAAAGACAATGGAAAAATACTGAGTACCAATTTGGGCTTCCCTGGTGGCTCAGACAATAAAGAATCTGCCTGCAAGGCAGGAGACCCAGGTTCGATCCCTGGGTAAGGAAGATCCTCTGGAGAAGGGAATGACAACTCTCTCCAGTATTCTTATCTGGAGAATCTCAGGGACAGAGGAGCCTGGCAGGCTACAGTCCATGGAGTCACAAAGAATTAGACACAACTGAGTGACTAACACTTTCAGTACCTATAGGGAACCCATCTATGAGATGTATGCCTTTATAAAATATATTAATAAATATAAACATACGACACATCAGTGCAGCCTCATGAGATCATATAAAAATCCTGGTAAGTCAGACACACAGAGTGGACACAACATGAACTGAACCTGGAAGATCCCGTTGACCTACCTTGTCAGAGCAGTTGACCTTGGCACCATTTTGCAGTAAAAGTTGCACTATATCAGCATGGCCTCTGCCTGCTGCCCAAATGATTGGGTAGACACTGTACTGCTGGGAGACAGTCAAGACGGGCGGGGAGGTAGACAAGGAGGGAGGGAAAGAAAAAGTCTTTTAGGTTGGTATCTATAGCACACATTTTTTAAGAAGAGTAAATAACACAGGGAGCAATACAAGGTATTTTTTTAAAAAGTCAAGTCACAGACCATTAAAAACACACATAAATCTCATAATATGTAACTGAGAACTGAGCTGTACTCAACCTTAAATAAATATATATGATGAACATATTTATTTTTATAAATTCAACACACTTAATGTAATTATCTAGCCAACAGGTAAGACTAAGAAGAATGTAAAACCTTTTTTTATAATCCTTCTATCAACTTGAATAAAACTGATTTTTTTCCCAGCTGTATTAAGGCATAACTGACAAACAAAACTGTAAGGTACTTGAAGTGTACATGATGACTTGACATACATATGCACTGTGAAAGGAGTCCCCCCATCAATAAAATGATTACTTAATCTGCAGTCAGAGCAAGCTTCATGCAAAGCAGTAATGCATGTATTACGACCAATAACAATGTACAGAAAACTGGCCTGATTATTTGGTAAATGTCTCTCTTCGTTAAAAGAGCTTAGGGTAAGAATGCATACCCACAGAACACAGGCAAGATGACATAAGGATTTCAAAATCTCCTTTTGAAATGTTATATAGCTGTAACTAACATTTAAGGTGCTTTTTGGTTGATAAAAATTGAGAAAAAAGCTTAGCTTGAAAAAAACATTCCCTTGTGTTTTGAAATCACATTGAGAATTATTTTTAGTAAGATCTAGATCATTTTATCCAATATGAAGTCCAAAGTACAACCTATCTTAAGTATTTCCTAGAAGAACTTACCACTTCTATTACAGATGAATTTTTTGTTAACGCTTACCAGACCAGTAACACTTGGATTGGCACCATGAGAAAGCAGCAGCTCAACCACTTCAGTACGGCCTTTATAACACGCCCACATAAGAGCCGTCCATCCTCCCTTCAGGGGAAAAAAAAGGGGGGAGAGAAGGGAAATAAAACACCGGACTGTCTCCAAGGACAAAAATGTCATCAATGAAGCTTCTTTTGTGAACGTTCTCTATAAAACCACTGTTTTATGAAATCACTACTATGTAGTTCTAAATACCCAAGCTCCCCAGGGAAATACACAATCATATCTGGACAAAGTCCGACATCTTAAGTCCAGTAATGATTACTCCGGAGTTTGTATTATATTTTTGGAAATTGATACAGGGAACATTCACATTGGACTCTTCTAAATTTCCAAGATTTATTTTGGCTGTTTAAATATATTCCTTCAGCAAACATTCTATGTCCCTAGATACTCTCCTCCTGGTGTGAGTCTAGATTTTTTCCAGAGATGGATTCCAGCCGTCCCATTCAACTCCTGCATCTAAACTCATCCTATAAATTCCAGATTGGTATTGTACCTCTTGCTAAAAGAGAAGATACAAAGGCAATAATCTATAGATCATGATTTCCAGGGGCAAGCAAAGTCATTAAGTATGAATTAACGGCATGGTAACTTCCTATTTCCTAAGCTATAAAGCAACATTCTTAGCTTTAGCAGTGTTCTCTTTAGCTATCACGCAATTCAATAAAAGAGACAAATGTAAGCAAATTATACTAAGAAGTGAATGTTTTGTTTGCTTAGAAAAGTATTTGGACCAATCCAAATTTGGATGCAAGAATATAAACCACTTAATCCTCTAGATTCTGTTTCATCATCACTAAAAGAGGTAAAATAAAATAAGTTGCTCTAACCTGAAAAAGGCAAAACCATGGAAAGGGAAAACAAACAGTGGTAGCCACAGACTGGGGAGTAGGTGGAGGGGATGGTTATAAAGCAGCAGCATGAGGGTACAGTTGATGCAATGGAACTGCTCTGCACAGAGCTATGGTGGATGAATGATATCACAAACGTGTCAAAACCCACAGAACTGAGCACCAGAGAGTGAATTTTACTGTATGTAAATCTTTAAAAAATCAACTAGAATGTAGGCAAGACAGAATACAGACTAGGATGAATTAATTATATTACAAGTATATCACACAATTACTTAGAACCTGATCTAGGTAATGGCAGAAAGCAGTATTTTGACTGAATTCTGTAATGCTACATTCAAAAAGAACTGTATACAAACACTGTGTTTAGTGGCAAATCTGTTTCAGGGTATGAGTTAGAAATTCTGAAACTATTTGTTTACTAGAGTTGAACAAATAAATAAATATTCTGTGTAGATAGTGTGAGCCAGATTTCTCACAGTCAGAAGAGTGTTACAAATTAAGAAAATGGAGAAGGCTTACTGTAGACTGAGTTCACAGTTATCAACTAAGTCTTTTCATTGAAAAAACATACACCCACACACATCAACTGAGTCTCTTTATTAATATATACACACACAGAGATATATACAGAATAGACGTATGTAACGTGTATGCAAGAGTTATGTATTTTCTACATCTACTGAGGAGGACAAGAAGCAGAGACATCTCAGTAGCAATAAGTATACCTGACTAGATTATTGGTTTCTAAATATCACTTTTGAATATCACGAACTAGGGCCCCTTGGGAAACTGATTCCAGGAGAGAGAATCACAGAAATAAGACAGGGAAAATACAAGATGAATCTGAACTTGAAGCATTTTGTAATGCAAGAAAGTGAAAATGAAAGTCGCTCAGTCGTGACTGATTCTTTGCAACACCACAGACACTATAGTCCATGGAATTCTCCAGGCCAGAACAGTGGAGTGAGTAGCCTTTCCCTTCTCCAAGGGATCTTCCAAACCCAGGGATTGAACCTAGGTCTCCAGCATTGCGGACGGATTCTTTATCACTGAGCCACAAGGGAAGCCCAAGAATACTAGACTGGGTAACCTATCCCTTCTCCAGCAGATCTTCCCAACCCAGGAATAGAACCAGGGTCTCTTGCATTGCAGGCGAATTCTTCACCAACTGAGCTATCAGGGAAAGGAAATGCTAAAATATATATCTACATATAGATATTTATTTAGAGAGACAGAGAGAACTCTTTTTTCATTTCAATTACTAAATGTAATGGAATTATGCAAACAGAAAAATATATTAATTCACCTGATAAACTGGTATGGTGCTTTTAATAAAATATTGGGAACTAGGTAATTCTATGAATTTCTCTTCTACTTTACATGCCAATAAGATAAGAACACTACATTTTCCTCCTGCCTGTCAGGTATCCATCCTTTGCCTAGGTTACTGACATCATCCCCTTCTCTCCCTAAACTTTTATAGCGATGTACTTCCATTTCTTTTCAGCAAAAGGAAGGATACAAATACTTCTGTATCTTTCTATAAAAATAAGTATACCAATACCTTCACTGAGTTTTAGAATAAGTATAATACTGTGGAAGCAACAACACTGTGTAAATTATATTGTACAGTATAATATTAAATGAAAGGTGATAGAATGCTGAAGTTTCTTAAAAATTCAGACCACCTGTACTTCATAAAGCATCATCAGCAAAATAACACATGTTTTATCAAGGCAGTTCAATTTCAACATTTTGTAGAGTAAGAAGCATTCACGATCCTTTTCTTCACCTTTATGCTTTAGGTACATGCTAAGATCAAACAAGAGCTAACATGATTAAGAATCAGATCTTGAGAATCTTGAAATGTGTACAGATGGCATATCTAAACAGTTATATTTTTAAAATAAACTTACATTATTCTGAATACCATAACTTTAATCAGTGAAAATATTTTCAAAACTATACTATGTCTCTCTTAAAGTTCTCCTTAAAGAAAACAATTCTCTCATTGATACATTATAAAGAGTAATGTGTTGTCTTAACAATATTTGAGAATTTTAAACTGAAATAAACAGAAAATGTGATTAAGAGTATTCTAAGGAGGTACATTATATCACCTGGGTTTTAAAGCATTCTTGAGGGGAGAAATATCAATAACCTCAGATATGCAGATGACACCACCCTTAAGGCAGAAAGTGAGGAGGAACTAAAAAGCTTCTTGATGAAAGTGAAAGAGGAGAGTGAAAAAGTTGGCTTAAAGCTCAACATTCAGAAAACGAAGATCATGGCATCTGGTCCCATCACTTCATGGGAAATAGATGGGGAAACAGTGGAAACAGTGTCAGACTTTATTTTTCTGGGCTCCAAAATCACTGCAGATGGTGACTGCAGGCATGAAATTAAAAAACGCTTACTCCTTGGAAGGAAAGTTTTGACCAACTTAGATAGCATATTCAAAAGCAAAGACATTACTTTGCCAACAAAGGTCCATCTAGTCAAGGCTATGGTTTTTCCAGTGGTCATGTATGGATGCGAGAGTTGTACTACAAAGGAAGCTGAGTGCCGAAGAACTGATGCTTTTGAACTGTGGTGTTGGAGAACTCTCGAGAGTCCCTTGGACTGCAAGGAGATCCAACCAGTCCATCCTAAAGGAGATCAGTCCTGATTGCTCATTGAAAGGACTGATGTTGAAGCTGAAATTCCAATATTTTGGCCACCTCATGCGAAGAGCTGACTCATTGGAAAAGACCCTGATGCTGGGAAAGATTGAGGGCAGGAGGAGAAGGAGACGACAGAGGATGAGGTGGCTGGATGGCATCATCGACTCGATGGAAGTGAGTTTGAGTGAACTCCGGGAGTTGGTGATGAACAGGGAGTCCTCAGCTCAGCTCAGTTGCTCAGTCATGTCCGACTCTTTGCAACCCCATGAATCGCAGCACGCCAGGCCTCCCTGTCCATCACCAACTCCCGGAGTTCACTCAGACTCACATCCATCGAGTCAGTGATGCCATCCAGCCATCTCATCCTCTGTTGTCCCCTTCTTCTCTTGCCCCTAATCCCTCCCAGCATCAGAGTCTTTTCCAATGAGTCAACTCTTCACAGGAAGTTGCCAAAGTACTGGAATTTCAGCTTCAGCATCATTCCCTCCAAAGAAATCCCAGGGCTGATCTCCTTCAGAATGGACTGGTTGGATCTTGCAGTCCAAGGGATTCTCAAGAGTCTTCTCCAACACCACAGTTCAAAAGCATCAATCCTTCGGCGCTCAGCTTTCTTCACAGTCCAACTCTCACATCCATACATGACCACTGGAAAAACCATAGCCTTGACTAGACGGACCTTTGTTGGCAAAGTAATGTCTCTGCTTTTAAATATGCTATTTAGGTTGGTCATAACTTTTCTTCTGAGGAGTAAGCGTCTTTTAATTTCATGGTTGCAGTCTGGCGTGCTGCAATTCATAGGTCGCAAAGAGTCGGACGCGACTGAGTGACTGAACTGAACTGAACTGAGGGTCATTTCAATGCCTAACCCTAAAAACAATGTCACCTGACACACAAAAATACAAGACTTCACAAATATCTATTACTGTTACTGAGACTGCAGCTGATTGACAACTGTAAAGTGAGTCTGTACCATATCCCGGTGCTCCAAGCTGGCCCCGCACTTGAGCAGCTCATCCACAATGTGCAGGTGCCCTTCTTTTGAGGCTGATATAAGCGCTGTCCAGTTATCCTAAAACATACAGACACAAATGTTATCGTTTCAAAACAAATAACATTCCAAAGTCAGTTAAATTTGAATTTACATACAGATGATCATACCAAATTGACATGATCTGACACACTCTAAGCTACTCTGAAATAATACTGAAGCATAAGCTCTGTTAAGAATTTATCTAAAAAAAAGAGAATTTATCTCTCTACCTATTGACTATAATGATGTAGAAATGGCTTTACAACTCTTTGCAGTCTTTTCACTGGACTTTTAATCACTGTGTTTTTTAAAAAGGAGAAAAAATAAGTATCAAAACCTCAAAGTTAATCCATGTGGCTACAACCACTATTATAAACTGAAATTCAAGAGCCTGTAATCAAATAAAAAAGCATATTTACAAACTATTAAACTAAAACCATCCCACGTGATGTGTTCAGAAACTAAATGATAAAGCCTTTATTTTTTAAAGGCTGCAATTATCCTATCCTTTTATTCACGTGTACTGTCATTTAATTTAAATGATTGTTGAATTACAATCGTCAATTTAGTATCATCAATTTGAATTATAAAGACAAACAGAAAAACAGATATGGCTATGAGACCCTGAAAAATAATTCCTCAAAAACAGAGAAGTAAGCCTCTCGAATAGTGATTTATCCTTCACAAATGGTATCAGAAGGGACCACACCTTTCTGGCTTATCCTAGGTAATGATGTTTATAATAGTAAGATACCATTATGGGGAGTTACTTAGCAGTATGACTCTTACACGGATATCTTCTAGGCAGGCATTTAATTTTGAGTGTGTGTATATCCGTGCGTGCTTAGTCACTCAGTCGTGTCCAACTCCTTCCAATGCTATGGGCTGTAGCCCACCTGGCTCCTCTGTAAATGGGATTTTTCAGGTAAGAATACTGGAGTGGCTACATGTGCTGCTTATTCAGTGAGTGCTATCTATACATAAAAAAATACACAAAGAGCTGAGACTTCTCAATGAAGGTAAAAATTCCTCTCCTATATTACCCTTTTTAAAAACTCAAGTTAGCATACTACTGAGCAATGGTGATACACAGCAGAAGTACAATCTGTAATCTATTACTTCTGAATCACTTCATAAAACCAAGCAGCAAAGTTAAAGAAACGAAAAAGGCAAATGAGTAAGTCAATATATACCAAATCTTCCAGATTGCAATTAGCGCCATTCTTAATTAATTCTTTCACTATTTCCAGATTGCCTTGTTCAGCAGCTATCATCAATGGAGTCTGGCCACACTAGAGACGGAAGAGACATGGAGAACATTCAGGATGCTGCATGTTAATTGAAACACCAGTTAAATATACCACCCATACATTTCCATGATGTTAAGCTCTATTTACAGCACTTAATTTAGAAACACCTCTGAATTCAACTTTTCAGCTTACAAATAATATGAAAGTCAAAGAGAAAATGCTTTTTTTTCCCTTACAATAGCATTCGTAATCTGTTTTGGGCACTGCAATTTTATTCAAAATAAGCAACATGTGTAATACTAGGCACTGAAAAGCAATTTCCACAATAATCTCAGAATATCTATGGCAACCAAATCCTCTAACAATACAGCTAGAATGTGATACACAATGTAGTTTTGCTGTGTGTATAAGATGTTTTTATCAGGACCAGAGGGAGAAAAGTCAAACAGTAAAAACAATACAGGTGCTGCAATATCATGGAGTTTTCTGAAGCCTTCCCTTATAACCTTAACTCATTACACTAAAGTTCCTACTAGCTACAGCAGCGCTGTCCAGCCTGTCTCAGAATGAGTCACGGCAGTTAAGACACGGGCTCCCGAGCCTTTAGACTATGGGGCAGGGCCTGGACAGCTGGATCCTGGGACAGGTTCCCTCCAGCTGTCAGCTTCGTCTATCCCAAGTCCGGGACCCACACGATCATTTTCTGTACATGCCGTGACATGAAACAGACCAGAAGCTCTGGGCTAGCAGTGACAGTACTAAAGGTGCCAAAACATACCAAGATGTAAGGAAAAAAATTTCACCAAAACCAAAGTTCCATTTGACAGATTAAGCACCTACTTACTGAATGTATATCAATGTGCAGGAAAACATCAGTAATTTTTTAAAATGCTAATTTGACAATATTCCACTGCTTAAAATCCTTAATGGTTTCCTAGACTCTTCTGCGTAAGAACTGAAGTCCTTATATGGCCTGCAGTCCATTAAAGTCTACCTTGAAACCTAAGCCAGGCCATTTCCTCCTCGCACGTGGGCCCTCAAACTGTAAGCAAGCTCTTTCACACCTCTAGATCCCTCTACCCCACCCAATTAACTATTTCCCACCTGGCATCTCTTGGGTCAAACACCAACCCAGCCGGGAAGCCTTGCTAACCCACTCTAATATTGTGTACCATGCTAATCCTTGTTTGTACTTACACTTTTATTTGCATGATAAACAACTATTATTGTTTTTCCTCTAAAGGCCCTAAACTCCCTGAGGGTGGGAAGCATGATTGTTTTGTTGAATACTGAAACTCCCCCGTAAGGCGCAGTGACTGCCACACAGGTGTTCACGTATTTGTAAATGAGTAAATGAGTGAGAAAAGTACAGAAGAATTTATAAATCTACTAATGGCAACATATGAACAAGCAAATAATCCTAGTAACAATACATGCTACTGTAAGAATACAAGTATAGAGAAACACAAAGACTGAGTTAAGATACACAAGTAAATTGAGTTACGGACAGACACTCATATAATGATGGATGCTAAATTACAAGTGGTAGTCACATGTCATTCAACCAGAGTCACTAGAGAATGAGATATTATGCATAAGTAGATTTTCCAGGTGAAAAGTTTATCCTTTAAATATTATATTTTATTATAACTTTATGATAACCATTTTTTTCTTAAAGTAATGTGCACATTGCTACTTGTTAAACAGATTAACTAAAACATTATGTTTATGACTCTGAGTCATAACTACCGACATCAATCATTATACCAGGCTTGCCTCTGTCAGCGCTAATGTCTCTGACTTCCTTTCTACAGCATGTTTCTGCCTTCTAATTAACTGGGATAAAAAATTCATTGGTATAATATATAAATTAAAGCCAACTAGGTGAATCTATGGCCCTAAGGATACAGAATGATCTCTGTTCATTTCCAAGGCAAACCATTCAATAACATGGTAAACCAAGTCTATGCCCTAACCCGTAACGCTAAAGAAGCTTAAGTTGAACAGTTCTATGAAGACCTACAAGACCTTTTAGAACTAACAACCAAAAAAGATATCCTTTTCATTATAGGGGACTGGAATGCAAAAGTAGAAGAAACACCTGGAGGAATAGACAAATTTGGCCTTGGAGTACAGAATGAAGCAGGGTAAAGGCTAGTTGAGTTTTGCCAAGAGAATGCACTGGTCATAGCAAACACCCTCTTCCAACAACACAAGAGAAGACTCTACACATGGACATCACCAGATGGTCAACACCGAAATCAGACTGATTATATTCTTTGCAGCCAAAGATGGAGAAGCTCTGTACAGTCAGCAAAAACAAGACCAGGAGCTGACTGTGGCTCAGATCATGAACTCATTACCAAATTCAGGTGTAAATTGAAGAAAGTAGGGAAAACCGCTAGATCATTCAGGTATGACCTAAATCAAATGCCTTATGATTATACAGTGGAAGTGAGAAATAGATTTAAGGGACTAGATTTGATAGATAGAGTGCCTGATGAATTACGGACACCAGTTCATGACATTGTACAGGAGACAGGGATCAAGTCCATCCTGAAGAAAAAAAAATGCAAAAAGGCAAAATGGCTCTCTGAGGAGGCCTTACAAATAGCTGTGAAAAGAAGAGAAGCAAAAAGCAAAGGAGAAAAGGAAAGATATAACCATTTGAATGCAGAGTTCCAAAGAATAGCAAGGAGAGATAAGAAAGCCTTTCTCAGTGATCAATGCAAAGAAACAGAGGAAAACAACAGAATGGGAAAGACTAGAGATCTCTTCAAGAAAATCAGAGATACCAAGGGAACATTTCATGCAAAGAAGGGCTCGATAAAGGACAGAAATAGTATGGAATTAACAGAAGCAGAAGGTATTAATAAGAGGTGGCAAGAATACACAGAAGAACTGTATAAAAAAGCTCTTCATGACCCAGATAATCAGGATGGTGTGATCACTCACCTAGAGCCAGACATCCGGGAATGTGAAGTCAAGTGGGCCTTAGAAAGCATCATTATGAACAAAGCTAGTGGAAGTGATGGAATTCCAGTTGAGCTACTTCAAATCCTAAAAGATCATGCTGTGAAAGTGCTGCACTTAGTATGTCAGCAAATTTGGAAATCTCAGCAGTGGCCACAGGACTGGAAAAGGTCCGTTTTCATTCCAATTCCAAAGAAAGGTAATGCCAAAGAATGTTCAAACTACCGCACAATTGCACTCATCTCACACACTAGTAAAGTAATGCTCAAAATTCCCCAACCAGGCTTCAGCAATATGTGAACCGTGAATTTCCAGATGTTCAAGCTGGTTTTAGAAAAGGCAGAGGAACCAGAGACCAAATTGGCAACAACCGCTGGATCATGGAAAAAGCAAGAGAGTTCCAGATAAACATCTATTTCTGCTTTATTGACTATGCCAAAGCCTTTGACTGTGTGGATCACAATGAACTGTGGGAAATTCTGAAAGAGATGGGAATACCAGACCACCTGACTTGCCTTTTGAGAAAGCTATATGCAGGTCAGGAAACAACAGTTAGAACTGCACATGGAACAAGACTGGTTCCAAACAGGAAAAGGAGTACGTCAAGGCTGTACATTGTCACCCTGCTTATTTAACTTATATGCAGAGTACATCATGAGAAACGCTGGGCTGGAAGAAACACAAGCTGGAATCAAGATTGCCAGGAGAAATATCAATAACCTCAGATATGCAGATGACATCACCCTTATGGCAGAAAGTGAAGAAGAACTAAAGAGCCTCCTGATGAAAGTGAAAGAGGAGAGTGAAAAAGTTGGCTTAAAGCTCAACATTCAGAAAACGAAGATCATGGCATCTGGTCCCATCACTTCATGGCAAATAGATGGGGAAACAGTGGAAACAGTGGCTGAGTTTATTTTTCTGGGCTCCAAAATCAATGCAGATGGTGACTGCAGCCATGAAATTAAAGATGCTTACTCCTTGGAAGGAAAGTTATGACCAATCTAGATAGCATATTCAAAAGCAAAGACATTACTTTGCCAACAAAGGTCCATCTAGTCAAGGCTATGGTTTCTCCAGTAGTCATGTATGGATGTGAGAGTTGGACTGTAAAGAAAGCTGAGCGCCAAAGAATTGATGCTTTTGAACTGTGGTGTTGGAGAAGAGTCTTCAGAGTCCCTTGGACTGCAAGGAGACCCAACCAGTCCATCCTAAAGGAGATCAGTCCTGGGTGTTCATTGGAAGGACTGATGTTGAAACTGAAACTCCAATACTTTGACCACCTGATGCAAAAAGCTGACTCTTTTGAAAAGACCCTGATGCTGGGAAAGATTGAGGGCGGAAGGAGAAGGGGACAACAAAGGATGATGGTTGGATGGCATCACCAACTCAATGGACATGAGTTCAGTAAACTCCAGGAGTTGGTGATAGACAGGGAGGCCTGGTATGCTGCAGTTCACGGGGTCACAAAGAGTCAGACACAACTGAGTGACTGAGCTGAACTGAAGGATACAGGACTTGCACATCAGTTTTCAAAACTGCAAATCCAAAGACTTGGGTGCTTTCTGTTCACCTTCTGTGGTCACAGGCATACTTCAGATAGTTCGCAAAGAAAGGTGCTCTTCAAGTATGAGGGAAAAAATAAATTAGATGTGTATTAAAAAACCATAATACAAAAAAAGTTGGTATAAACGTGATTAACTATAAACAAGCTAAATGAGACTTGAATAGTCATAAATTTCTCTTGCAGAAACTACCATTTGTCTACCCAATATCTACAGCGACAGGATTTTGTTGGGGGTGGCAGTCTGCTTAGCGAAAAAACCTACATTGTTCAGCCTTACTTGCAGTTGGAAACTATCCATGCTACCACTCTAGTGAAATCTCCCGGGAAAGCTTGGTAATTAGACCAACTCAGCTGGCTTGTGCCCTTTTCCTTCTTGCCTGATATGTGGACACAATGCTGCAGTTGTATCAAAACAACTGATGGGAATAACTGGCACCCAATGGAGTGACCAGAAGGGCAGAAGGAGCCTGGGAAGATATCCTGAGACCTTGGAATGGCTCCTCCAGCTTGTCATTACGTGAGAAAAGTAAGACCTTAATTTGATTAAGCCACTATTTGAGGAGCTATTACATGACTCAAAAGCAATCTTTAACCTTCTGTAGCTTCACTATCCAAATAAATAAGTGATTCTCAGGAAAGGCTGCCATAAATTAATCCAAAAAGATAGAATGATATTTACCTTGTAAGTTGTGCCTTATCACAAAACATATTTATTCTATTAGTTCTGGCTTAATCCATCTAGTAACTACAGTTGTAGAGATAGCGACTTAGAAACAAACAGTCATGACAACTTGATTCTTTTACTTCAATGTGAATCACTAAAAGCCCCTTCCCTACCTAACCCGCTACACACATCTCAGCAAATCTCAAGTCCATTTCTTTCCCCAAAAATATAGGATCACATAACTCATAAAACCCCTATCCTACTGGTAAGAACCTCAAACCAAAACACACCAAAACAGAACCCTGCCATTCCAGCTGAAGTTCCCCACAGCATGTACCATGTTTTATCTCAGCTTCCGAGAAGCTACCATGCAAAAACACTGCCTCTCCAGCATCGTTTTGGTCTTCCCAGTTCCTAGGTAGCCCCACTTGTATTCAGGTGTGCTGTGCTGTGCTGTGCTCGGTCGCTCGGTCATGTCCGACTCTCTGCGACCCCATGGACTGTATGTAGCCCGCCAGGCTCCTCTGGCCACGGGGATTCTCCAGGCAAGAATACTGGAGTGGGTCGCCATGCCCTCCTCTAGGGGATCTTTCCAATCCAGGGATCAAACCCAGGTCTCCCACATTGCAAGGAGATTCTTTACTGTCTTAGCCACGTTTCTGGACCTAAATAACTATTGCTCTTTAAAGCAGTGGCATTCTGAGGATAGCTGCTACTTCTTCCAATAATAATAGTGACAGTAAAACATTTTAAAATTCTCCTTTGAACTTTCCTTCAGGGCCTCTACTTGTAAGCACGTGACAAAATTCATCTCTTGAACTTAAGAGTCCCATTTCACTTTCTTCAACAAGAGAATAATGTTCAACCTCAACACTATACCCTATTAAGAAGAGCTGAGAGTGACTTTTTGCTCTTTTCAAAAATAAAGTTAAATTAAAGCCCTTCACTACTCTATAAAAGGCAAAGACTTGCCATCATAGAGAATATTCATACAAAGGGCAAAGACTTGCCATCCTTGACAATATTCAGAGGCCAAGAATTTTATCTAGTTTACAAATAAAGTAGAAAGGAAAGAAGGGAGAAAACTGGTATTTACTAATTGCAACTGATTATACGCTAAGGACGGCAACAGGCAATTTCCCCCACATTATTTTCTTTTACTGATAACATTTAAGAAACCTTTAGAAAACTGATAACCAAACACTTCACTTTTTAAAGGTGAGAAAGAAGGAAAGAAAGTCTAAGTAACTCTTTAGAATTCTATAAAAATTAAATTTTATCAGAAGCTGTAGAAGCAAAATGCTAAAAAACAAAAAAAAAGGCCTTGAAAAAGTTACTTTCTCTATAACCTTCACACTGAGCCATAATTTAACAATGCCAGGTTGCTTCAAGGTATTATTTTAAAACTCCAATTTTAACTGACATAATACTAAACTAGAGGTAAATATCATTAAAACTCCTTAAATGTTACTACATGCCTGATAACGTTACGTTTTTTACCAAATACACTTCATTCTTTGTGTGAGTAATATCAATACAATTTTGTGCTTATTGTGTATTATTTTTCTCCTTCCAAGTGAAGCTCGGAGAAGGCAATGGCACCCCACTCCAGTACTCTTGCCTGGAAGATCCCATGGACGGAGGAGCCTGGTGGGCTGCAGTCCATGGGGTCGCTAAGAGTTGGATACGACCGAGTGACTTCACTTTCACTTTTCACTTTCATGCACTGGAGAAAGAAATGGCAACCCACTCCAGTGTTCTTGCCTGGAGAATCCCAGGGACAGCGGAGCCTGGTGGGCTGCCGTCTACGCGGTTGCACAGAATCCGACATGACTGAAGCGACTTAGCAGTAAGTAGCAGCAGCAAGTGAAGCTATTTTCTCAATATTCCCAAAGAAAGTATCTATGAGGTAAAGCTTAATCTTTTTAAACTATCATTTTATTATTCCAAATATATTACTTAATGCCAACAGAATGACTACTTCCATAAGCAGCTCTTTTAAAACAATGAACAATCTCCAATTATAAATTTTAATCTCATTTATGTGTAACAACTGTTAACTATGCATAATCATAGAAGGGAATAATGATGTAAACTAACCAAAATACAGTCATGTCCAACTCTTGGCAACCCCATAGACTATACAGTTCATGGACTTCTCTAGGCCAGACTATAGGAATGGGTAGCCCTTCCCTTCTCCAGAGGATCTTCCCAACCCAGCGATTGAACCCAGGTCTTCCGCATTGCAGGCAGATTCTTTACAAACTGAGCTATCAGGGAAGCCCTTCTACATATAATGGAATAGTATTCAGCTTTAATATGGAAGGAAATCATGTCACACACTCCAACATGGATGAACCAGCATGTCATTTAGGATGTTATACTAAATGAAGTAAGTGAAAGTCACTCAGCCGTGTCCAACTCTTTGGGACCCCACATACTATACAGTCCATGGACTTCTCAGGCCAGAATACTGGAGTGGATAGACTTTCCGTTCTCCAGGGGATCTTCCCAACCCAGGGATCAAACCTAGGTCTCCCACTTTGCAGACAGATTCTTTACCAGCTGAGCCACAAGGGAAGCCCAAGAATACTGAAGTGTGTAGCCTATCTCTTCTCCAGTGGATCTTCCCAACCCAGGAATCGAACCAGGGTCTCCTGCACTGCAAGCGGATTCTTTACCAACTGAGTTATGAGGGAAGCTCAATCACAAAAAGACAAACACTGTACAGTTCCACGTATATTCAGTGCCTAGAGTAGTCAAATTCACAGAGATAGAAAGTATAACAGTGGTTACCAGGGGCTGGGGTGGGGGGAACAGGCAATTGTATAATGGTTATGGAGTTTCAGCTTTGAAACAATTCTGGAGGTATTTCACAACAATGTGAATTACTTAATACTACTAAACACTACTGAACAGCACACTATGGTTAAGACAGTAAATTTTACTTTTTTCCCACTGTAAAAAAAAAAAAATCATAAAGAAAATCCTGCAGGTCTAACACATAAGTCACATATATACATACATATACATTTCTATAAAAATAAAATCAGTCCTTATTCATCTTATTCACAGGCAAAAAAAATTTATACTGTATTGAAACTATAATTCTAATAAAAAGAATTATTTTTCTTAAGTTTTATAAAACGTACATACTTGGCCACTTAAAAAATCATACAAAAAGTTTATTAGTCCCTAAAATGTTGCAGCTCAGCTGTTCATGATAAAATTACCATTTTATCTGCTAGGATTGTTGAACAGAAATATCTAATACAAGTTAATGAAAACAATAAATATTTACTCCCCAATCTTAGTAAACAGAACACACAACCTATTTAGCTGTCTCTTAAAGATGCAGGTCTTTAAAACCCCAAGCTGGGTATAATAAACAACTAAGGAAGACAGCTGAGGCTCCAATAAAGAAAATATTTCAAAAAGCCCTAATAGTGTCTGGTTAATCTATTTTTTCTGGTTCATCTTTTATAAAAAGATTGCGATTAGAAGCCCTTCTAAAGTTTTCTAGAAATACTTTTGATTTCTGTAGTAATTCTTGAATCATTTCTGAATAGTGATTATTCTATCTGGAAAAAAAAGTCAACCACAATTCTCGATCATAAATTTAAATCATTAATTCAATGTTCAGTCATTTATAGAGGTTCAGATGTATTTCAAAGGTACAAAATTCGAAGTACTTTTAACTGTGAGAAGTTATGTCAATATTACTGAGGGTGAGAACTATGTATTTCTTACTTACCTTTACCCTTTTAGCAAAGTGCCTTGCACTTACTGAGTAGGTAGTCCACAAACATTTGTAAGAAGAATTAACCTTTAGAATCTTGGTCTTACCTCATTTCTCTCATCAACATCTTTGCATTTTTCAAGAAGAGCTTTCAAAGCAGGAATGTTTTCTTCTTCTACATAATTTATTACACTCTGTGATATTAGAACTGACATTTTCACAGAAAGCTATAATTTTCTTTACTCCAATACCTGTTAAAGCAGATTAGACAAAATACATGTAATTTGGGATTGGGGAAAAAAAAGATACTACTAACTATATCTTTCCTAACCTTAGGCTTGTACAAATACACCTCCACTGGCAGGAGTTAAAACAAGGCCCCAAAGCTCAGCTGTCAAAATGTGCAACCCCCTCTTCCCAAGACTCAAACTCATCTCACTCTTAACTCATTATTGTTGTTCAGTCACTAAGTTGTGTCCAACTCTGAAACCCCATGAACTGCAGCACACCAGGCTTTCCTGCCTTAACTCATTCACACCCCCAAACCCACCCCTCATCACCCACAAACAAGAGAAAGCACTACACTGTTCCCCCTGCTATATAATCCCAATCAGTAAATGGCCACTCCAGCTCCATCCTTCTAAGGCCAAAACCTTGGAATTATGAATGACTCATCACCTCCTCTTACACTTTACATTCAATCTAAGAGCAAACCTTTTGGTTCTACTTATAAAATATATTTCACATCTGATTCCTACTCACCACCTCCATCACAACCACCTTGGCCCAGTCACTGTGACCTCTCACCTAGATCCCAACTGCTCTCCCTACCTCCCTTTTTGCCTTCCTGATGGTCTGTCTTCCACAAGGCAACCATAGATATCTTTTAAAAATGTAGGCTGGGCCAGAGCTTCTTAAATCATCATATTCATCAAAATCACCTGGAGAGCTTGTGAAACAGACGCCTGGGCCCTTCCCTCGGAGATTCTGACAAGTAGGTCCAGATGCAGCCCCGGCACCTTTAACAAGCTCCCAGGTGATGCTACCACTGTGGTTGCTGGCTGAAGAACCACACCTTAAGCAGTACTGAGTCAGATTCCATCCTTTCTTGTTCAAAGTCCTCCAGTGGCTTCCTAGAGCCCTCAAGGTAAAAATCGAATGTCTGACCTTGGCCTAGATGACTTTAAGTGACAGGGTGTTAACATTGCTGACCTCATCTCCTACCCCTCTCCCTCACCGCGTCACTGCTTGAACATGCCAAGCACTGTGCCACGTCCAGGCCTCTGGCTAGCTTTTCTGCCTAAATCCCTCCTCCACCAGACCTGCACACATAGGCCTCTCCCACATGAAATTAATATGAATATAATTACAGAAACCATATATACCTTAACTTTTAATTTTACACCTGGTGAATCTGGTTAAGGCATGGAAGAGAGTTCCTTGTACTATTCTTACAAGTTGACTGTAAGTTTGCAATTACTTTATAAACACACATATATACATACACACATACACACACACACACACACACACACACACACACACACACACACATGCCTGACAAAGTCTTATTTGGATCAAAGATTTTTCTCAGCACAAAATCCCACAAGACTAGAATGAGTAAAGAAAAATAGTAACAGACATTGACCAATTATTAAAAAAATTGAAAATCTTAGATTTTCAAATCTTGTTACCTCTCTCCCCAATCCATTATGTGGATTGCATGTATATCACTTTAAGACACATAAAACTTAACAGTCATCAATCATAGATAGTGACTAAGATTAAGACTTCAAACATACATTCCTTCAGACTAAGATTAAGCAGAAAATGGTAATAAAATTTTTCTATAAAACCAACTTAGAAATTGAAGCTGCATCCCTTAAGCTACCAGAAAGATACTCTTTAAACAAATCTAGTAAGGAAAGATGATCTTTGTTATATAACTGAGAAAATGCATGCAATTCTACACTGCTGTATTTGAGTAATAGTCCGATCTAACAGTAGTCTGCTGAAAGGCTATAATCTGCAATGCACTATGCTTCAGGTTATCACTGGTAAGTTGAACAATACACTATTCCTGCCCTACAGAGTCTCAGCGCTCTTTAAAGTACTGGAGGAGAAAAGGGGTATTGGGGGAACAAACAGCCAAAATAAAATTGGTAAAATATTGATAACTGTCGGATCTGGGGGATGGGTACGTAAGGGTTCATTAGGTCAGGGGTCCCTCACCCCCATACTGGGGCCTGTTGGGAACCAGGCCACACAGCAGGTGAGCGAAGGAAGCTTCAGCTGTACTTGAGGCCACTCCCCAGCACTGGTATTACCACTTGAGCTCCACCTCCGTCAGATCAGGAGGGGCATCAGATTCTCACAGGAGCATGAACCCTACTGTGAACCGTGCTCACAAGGGATCTAGGTTGTGGGCTCCCTATGAGAATCATCCCGAAACCGTCCCCCACCCCCTTGGTCCGTGGAAAATCTGTCTTCCATGAAACTGGTCCCTGGTGACAAAAAGGTTGGGGAGCGCTGCATTAGATGCTGCTCTGCTTTGTGTATTGGGGAGCGGGGGGCGGATACTAGGGCAGACCTTACTGATCGTTGAATATTACATGCCTGAAATCTGGTAATCTCTGCATTCATCCACCCGTCACTTCTTTACTGTTAAATTTCTTAATAGGAGCAACTTCATAAGTCTCACCTTCACAAATTCAGAAGTACCTAAAACAGTTTCTTGTGCATATGAAAAGAACTGATAAATGTTGTCTGAACTGAATTTGATCAAGTCACATCACATTTTATTAACTGAACAGGACAAAACCATCTGCCACAGCTGACAGTTATAAAATGACTCTCATCAGCCAGACTTCTAACAAATCAAGTTTGATCCCAAGTGTGCCCATAAATCAGATGATGTTCTTGGAAGGCCCCCATCCCTCCCTCAGAGGTTTCTTTCATCTCTGCTTTCCCTCTTAAATGAATCCTTTAAACAGGTTCTACTCTCACCTATCTCAACACACACACACATACACACACACAGAGAAATCCTTTAAACAGGTTCTATTCTCACCTATCTCAAATACACACTATTCTCACCTATCTCAAAACAGACACACACACCCCCATTCTCCACGAGCGCACACGCGAGCGCGCACACACACACACACACACACACACATTCTCCATATGAGAGCATCCTCTGCTCTTGTCACTCAGAAATTAACTGTCAGCTTCAAACCATTCTCCCCTTCACCTTTAGAAGACCAGGATCTTCCCCTCCTCCGGGCAAATTCATTTGCCCAACTCATCCCACCACCCCCACCCCCACCGCCTCCACCCAGAGACAGCCTAGAGGTTGCAATTTCAAAGTCCCTTCCCCCAGGGAGGTTTCCCTGACCACCCACCCTCCTCCCAGACCAGCTTAGGGCTTGCTCTCTCCCTCCTTTCTCTACTACCATCAGCCATATCCAGGTATGAGCATATGAGGACATGTGACTGTTCAAAAAGAAAACCTTAGCCAATCAGATTCCTCTCTCTAAACCTGGAAATTAGAAACCAGATACCCATTCATTACAGGCCAAGAACAAAATGTTACAGTTTTGAGGCAGCCAGGCAGCAGAAAGAGGACTCAACAGGTATGAACTGAGAAAAAGACTTCTCCAGAGAAAACAAATGAGGCCGCTGAGGGAGCTACAGAAGGTGGGAGCTGCTTTAGATCCCAATTTCTTGCTGATTCTCAGTCAGTCCTATAAATTACCTTTTCCCCGAGGTAAAAGAGTATATCTCTGTTTCCTGCCTTCTAAACAGCCCTGACTAACACAATAACAGAGAAACTGACAAAGAACTTGAGCAAAAGCAGGGAAGAGGGGGATGATCCCAGGAAAAGCTTCCCCCAGTAGGATGTGCTGCCTGGAATCAGAACCCTAGAGACAGTCAGGGAACCACCAAAACAGCCTACAGGAGAGAGGACAGGCAGTAGGGATGGAGAAATGAGAGACAGGAACTTGAATAGGATAAAATCCCCCATACTGGACCCTTAGACCTACCAAAATATCTAGAACAAAGATTCTGGATGTAGAAATTTTAAAAATTATGTGATTGGAAATGAAAGACCAGGTCAAAGATGACTAGATACCAAACACCGGTGATGGGAAGATGGTGGTCCCATTAACAAACAGCAAAATCAGGAGAAAGTTTCAGGACTTTCCTCTGCTTGGTTACTGGCCCCTCCTTCCCCACCACCCTTGCTAGATGAACAAGACCAGGCTGAATGTGAGGTGCTCCAAAAAACCTCAATTGGAGAATCCACCTAGGATTCAGTTCAGTCGCTCGGTCGTGTCTGACTCTTTGCAACCCATGAATTGCAGCACGCCAGGCCTCCCTGTCCATCACCAACTCCCAGAGTTCACTCAGGCTCACATCCATTGAGTTGGTGATGCTATCCAGCCATCTCATCCTCTGTCATCCCCTTCTCCTCCCCCAATCCCTCCCAGCATCAGAGTCTTTTCCAAAGAGTCAACTCTTCGCATGAGGTGGCCAAAGTACTGGAGTTTCAGCTTTAGCATCATTCCTTCCAAAGAACACTCAGTACTGATCTCCTTTAGAAGGGACTGGTTGGATCTCCCTGCAGTCGGATTAGGAAAAACAAATCTGGAAATCACTCAGGAGTGTAAAACAAAGGTTCTCAAACTTGTATGCAAAGTTGCTGGGGAAGCTTGCCAATATACAGATTCCTTGGGCTTTCCCCCAACTAGATCTGGGGCCCAGAAACTGACATTTTATTAACAAGCACCGCAAAATGATTCTGATGAAGGTTTCCATGCTGGTAAAGCTAGAGAACAAAGAACACAACCTTGCCCCCGTATTTCTCAACCTTGGCTCTGCATCAGATCACCTCAGGAGCTTAAAAAAAAATTTAGACGTCTCACCCTCAGTGTCTTCCAAGTTGAGGCACTGACAAAACGCATTAAAATTACCCGTCGGAAGGTAGAGATGGGGGCTAGGAATTCTGAGCCACACCCCAGGTCTGCTGAATGGGAATTCTGAGGGTAAGGCTAAGAAAGCCACATTTTTAACCGGTGCCCCTAGCGGCTACCAAAGACGGGTCCATAGTTATTAATAAAAGAGGTTTAAATAATAATAGGTTTAAACCTTTATATGTGTCAAAACAATCTGAAAGAAAACTAACCGAACGTCAGTGGCTGAGAAAGAAGTCGCTTCGATATAAAGAAATCATGGAAGCATCGTAATCAATGGCTCGCTGATACTTAGCTGAAATAACGGCCTGTAGTGGACAATGGAGTAATGGAGCCCGGTGAGAAAACAAAAAACGAGAAAACCCAACCACCACGCCCTTGGAAAGCCCAGGGAAAAGGAATCTGGGACGCCTGCCTTCGCGCGACCGCCTAAGGTGGTTCTCAAGGTGGTGGTGGGTGTGCCTGAGGCTGCCCGGTGAAAAACGAACCAAAAAAAAAACCCACCTGTGTCACACACATCCCCCATCGCAGCCCCGGGAGAGGCTGACCACTGGGGACAGCAAGTCCGAGACCGTCCCAGCGCCCCCGGCAGGCGCGGATCCGCCCCAAGAGCCAGGCCCCGCGCCCCCGCCCGCCCCCTACCTTCCCCGACCCAGCGGCGCGCCCTGCGTCGCCCCCTCCTCACCCGTCCACCCTCCCTTCCCTACACCCGGCCTCACCCTTCCTCAGCAGGCCTTCGCTCCCTCCCCGCCCGATCGCCGCCGTCTCTCCTCGCTCGGCAACATCCCCCTACAAACCAGGTCTTCTTTCCTACAGGCCTCGCCCCCCTCACCACACACACACACACAGAAACACACACACCGCCCCTCCCCGCGGACCACCACACTGACCGTCTCACAACCTGGCCCCAGAACGGCGCCCACCGCTGAGGCGGAAAGGAGCCGCTTTGCCGCAGGTGCTGTCAGAAGACTAGAAAGGGGGTGACGGGGGCTTTCGGCGCGTGCCCCTCACCACACCCGGCCGCCATTTTCAAGCTATCGCCCAGAACTGGCAGATCACGTGACACTAGGCTGCGGGGCGGGGTGACGGGTGGCCACGCCCCCTGCCAGCTGACCAGGGAGCCTGAAGGAGGCGGGGCTGCGGGCGCCGAAGAGGCAAGCCATCCTCTGCACGTTGTCTCCAACCTCCAAGTAGATGTATTTTGGCAAGCGCCCCAGGCAGTATATAACTCATCGTCACTGTCACTCTTCATATTTTGGCGAGTTTATTATCCCTGCTCACCATTATCATCAAAGCTTATGCAGGGAAATAAACCGCAATCTTTAACTTCAAAACACATTGCCGGTGGAGGCCGGCTGAAATCCCTCCCGAACCCAGAGCCTCTGCGGGGTCTGTAATCCTGGCGCCCAGAGCCACCGCCTGACCGCTTTCTTATTTCCCTCCTCAGCAATATCGCAGCCCAGCCTCACCCCGGCCTCCGCACAAGGGACCTTTGACCTGCCTGCGGCCAAACGTGATTGACAGCTTTTCCACTCACAGTTTCCTTGACCATTGCCTCCTGGAATATTCCCTTCCCTGGGCTTCTGTGACTAATTCTCCTAATTTTTCTCGCATTTCGCCTCCCTCAAATTGGTTGATTGTTTCCAGGGTTTATAGCTCAAATCTGGGATCCTCAGCCTCCGACCTGTTGTGATCACACCTGATGTGACCCTGGTGTACTGACGGTGGCAGGGGACCTGCCTCCTGTCTCCCTCCACGACGACAGGAATTGGGAAGATACACACCCCCTCCTCTGCCCCTCCCTGATGTCACCCAGTCAGCCCACTGCCTGACTATAGCCACTTTCATAATCCCTCATCTGCTTAAAGGCTTCAGAAGCTCCCCAGCAGGACTCTATCAAAAGCCCCCAGTTACCCTCCCCATCCCTCTGCTGGCGATCCCCAGGAGATTGGGGATCATGTCACTTGGATTAAACTTCTCAGCAGCCTTCAGTTTCCATAGAACAAATTCCCAAATAGAACCTAACACACGAGGCTCCCATGGAGCTGGCCCCTGCCAAACATCTTGCCATTCTACTGTCCACCACTCTCCCCTGCCCCCATCCCAGGCTGGCAAGTTCAGTTCCTGGAACATCAGGCCATACTCAGTCTCACCTCCACTTTGCTTCCAGAGTGCTGTTCTCTCTCCCTCTGGATATTCTTCTCCACATCTTGTCCAGCTGAATCCAACAGATGAATTCTTTTTGTCTTAGACCAACAGGAGGCGGTCTAAGAGGTCCTCTCTTGTGTAGCTTTCTGTGTGACCTCAAGAAGAGTTCATCATCTATCTTCTGTTAACTTCTATTAACTCTATTAACTTCTTAGTCTACAGTCCTGGGGCACAGGAGGTACTAGAAAGTACTTGTGAAAGCATGTTTAGCCTGTCTCTCCCCCACTGTAAGTTCTGCTGCTGCTGCTGCTGCTGCTGCTGCTGCTGCTGCTGCTGCTGCTGCTAAGTCGCTTCAGTCATGTCCGACTCTGTGCGACCCCATAGACGGCAGCCCACCAGGCTCTGCCGTCCCTGGGATTCTCCAGGCAAGAACACTGGAGTGGATTGCCATTTCCTTCTCCAATGCATTAAAGTGAAAAGTGAAAGTGAAGTTGCTCAGTCGTGCCCCACTCTTAGCGACCCCATGGACTACAGCCTACCAGGCTCCTTCGTCCATGGGATTTTCCATGCAAGAGTACTGGCGTGGGTTGCCATTGCCTTCTCCACACTATAAGTTCACTCCATCCTTATTTCACACGTTTCCCTCACCTGGTTTAGAGTAGTGAGTGGCCTTGGCAAGCCTTCAAGGAAGAAAAAGCACAATTTAAGACTCTATCACACACTTTGGGTGCCCTCTCATGGTCCTAGGCATCCACACCAGATGTGGGACTGGATGCTGGCTCTTTGTTGGCTTTTTCCATAAGTTGTCAGATTGATTCATTAGGAGATGCTTTTCAATAGTGCCCAAACTTGGTACATCAGAATCATCCTTAGTTCATTAAAAAAAAAAAAAAAAACTTGACTCTTGCTGGAGATTTTTAAAATATCTCCATAGTTGATCCCAGTGAAACACCATTCTCAATCTTCGGTTTTGTCCCAGTGTGTCCAGAGAAGTGATTTCAAATGTTAATGTCCTTTTTCAATGTCAAACAATCTTTTGAGGACCTGCACGGGAAAGCAGGTGGCCCTTTAGTAGGACTGTTTGTGAGAATAACAAGGGAACTGGAATGTGTAGTTTCATGGGGATCTGTGGCCCCAGTATGGGAGCTGGGGCTTTCATCATAATGAACCATCTGAAAAATCAGCAAGGCTTTTGACAGGCTTTCTTTTGTTGTTATTGTTGTGGTGGTGTTCTTTTTTTATATTTAAATGACTGCAATTTAATATTATGGTGTCTTTTGTTGTGGTTGTTCAGTCACTTAGTTGTGTCTGACTCTTTTGCAACCCCATGGACTGTAGCATGCCGGGCTTCCCTGTCCTTCACCATCTCCCAGAGCTTACTCAAACACATGTCCATCCAATCGGTAATGCCATCCAACCATCTCATCCTCTGTCGTCCCCTTCTCTGCCTTCAGTCTTTCCCAGCATCAGGGTCTTTTCTAATGAGTCAGCTCTTGGCATCAGGAGGCCAAAGTGTTGGAGCTTCAGCTTCAGCATCAGTCCTTCCGATGAATATTCAGGCTGATTTCCTTCAGGACTGACTGGTTTGATCTCCTTGCAGTCCAAGGGACTCTGCAGAGTCTTCTCCAACACCACGGTTCAAAAGCATCAATTCTTTGGCTCTCAGCTTTCTTTATAGTCCAGCTCTCACATCCATACATGACTACTGGAAAAAACACAGCTTTGACTATATGTACATTTGTTGGCAAAGTATTTGGTGTATTTTGTAATCATATTTATTTTATCAATCTAAACATATTGTGGGAAAAGAATCGTAGGTCTTACCCATCTGCCAAAAAGGGCTGTAACGCAAAACATGGTTAAGAATCCCTGAGCAACAATATTAAAAATGAGATGAGACTCACTAGACTTCCTGACACCTTCTAAGATACCATGCACGAAAAAGCTGCACTCTCATCTCTCAGTGGTTAAATTTGTTTCCAGCATTCCCAGTACTGGGAAAATGCAGGTTGCTGTGCTTCTAAGAACATTGTCTATACGTTAAGCCTCGCCTTTGAGTTTTTTGACATCTGAGCTACTCCTGAGCACAGATTGGCTCTTCCCTGGGGATTCTGACAGGCTTTCTGGGTGAGTTTGTGGAACCAAAGGGAAAATGTAGATTATGTATCAGCAGGTGGACACTGACAGGTCTCCATGAGGTGTGTGGGCTGGGAAATGGTGCCTCGGGGACACGGGGATCTCGAGTCTCTGAGCATTCCCCCTATGGAACATCTCTTTGAGAAGAACTTCCCCTATGACTTCACCTTCCAGCCTCCCTCACCACTGCCAGCCCCAGCCCCTTCACCTCATAACCTCTCACTCCAGCAGCACCCCCTGGTTGGTGAACCAGCTGCTCCACAACAAGCCCAGGGGCTGGCTTTAGGCTGGCTCCTGCCCTCCAGGTATGAACCATGGGGAGGGGCACTGAACCAGTGCAAACAGGGTGCCAGCCTTGGGGGCAACTGGAATCCAACAGTAGGCGAGAGGGCGGGGTGGGGCAGGACGTGGTGGCTCTCCAGCTCAGGTTGTCCCAAACACCACACCACCACAGTTTGGGGGTTGTCAGTCAAGAGCTTTGCAAACCCCAGTCTAGAAGTGGGACATTCCTTCTCCGACACTGTCAAAACAACTGCCCACGCTGCCCGAACCCCCTCCCTGCCTCTTCTTGTCGTGTAAAAATCCTGAAGGTAGTGTACAAATCGTCCTTTTAGAAACGTTTTCAAAGTAGTCCAGATGGCAGCCTGAAAGAAGCTACTAGAAACAGGCTTTCCTTTAGTGAACATTTGAGTGGAGGAGGAGGGTGGGGTTCAAGGATGGCAGGAAAGTGGAGGAACCCTGGACGGGGAATGGGTTTATAGACAAGAGTCCCCCTTCCATGGGCTTCCCAGGTGGTGCTTGTGGTAAAAAAAAAAAAAAAAAAAAAGCCCACCTGCCAATGCAGGAGACATAGAGACATGGGTTCAATCCCTGGGTCGGGAAGATCCCATGAAGGAGGACGTGGCAACCTGTTGCCCTAAAGGTCCAGGAGCAAACAAAGAGAATGAAAACAGAGCACAAAATCTACTGCAATGGGTCAGGGGACCAGCAGCCTCTATTCAACTGAGATGCAGAGTCCGCTCTGAGTCCAGCTTTTATTCCTAATTGCAGACTACAAAACTTTCTTTGATCTATCTTTCCCAAGACACTACATTGACATAATCCAGCTCTCCTTGTTTTTTACCCTAGGTCGTTTCCTTCTGGGATAGTCTCGGGAACAATCAGCAAGTGCGTAGGCAGTGTTCATACCTAATGCCAAGCCAACCCAGTATTCCAAGGTCCATGCTTTCATGATCCCAATTATACTTCCTTCTGGGTATGGCCTTAGGGTTGTAACAAGGCTATTATTCTAAGAAAAACACGAAAAATAATCATCAACACAGTTTCTTGATATATGCTGTTTTTCCAGGTGCTATTTCTATGAAATTTCTCAAGGCTGTGAAAGTACAGTACATTATTAGAAATTCCCACTACAGCAACCCATTCCAGTATTCTTGCCTACAGAATCCCATGGACAGAGGAGCCGGGTGGGCTATAGTCCATAGCGTTGCTTCAGAGAGTTGAACATGAGTGAAGAGATTTAGCATGCACACACGCCTCCCCTCTATGGCAAGTCTAAACTGGGGAAGGGAGAAATCTTATATTCAGGGGTTTTATTAACAGTTCAGATTAGGCATTTCATTACTAAAATAAGGACTTTTAATGACTAAACGTGATTAGGTGATATTCGATGATCCAAGACTGAGGAGAAAAGATTATGAAAATTATAAGGCCAATCAGAAATGTCCAGGAAACAAGAAGTAGACAGGGAGCATTTACAGGAGCTGTCCTCAGGAAAAATACAGTGGTTTAAAAAAAATTTTTTTTAATTCCCTTTTTTTATTGGAACATAGTTGATTTACAGTGTCGTGTTAGTTTGTGCTCTACAGCAAAGTGATCCAGTTATACATATATATATATTCTTTTACATATTCTTTTCCATTATTACACTGGTAAAGTTCTCTGTGCTCTACAGTAGGACCTTGTTTAAAGTTGATTTTTAACTCCACTGTAGCTCATTCTTCTCATTCACTTAGTGGTTACATTTAGTAAATTTTATCTATCGTGCTAATAAATATTTTCTCACTGCTGCCAAATGCCATTGACTCCTTTCATATTTGTGGACTCAAACTCTCATCCTGTGATGATATGACAGTTGTAAAAATAGAACTGAAATGCTTTCTCCTCAATTTTGTTTCAAATGGATCACTCTGTCCATTGGTCTTTTGGGGGTTTATGCAGCTCGCCTGAATCTTTCTGGCAAAGGCATCCTAAGGGTTTCTTGCTTCAGGATCACTCAAATCACTTCAAGACTCTGGCTTTCCTACTTGTCATGTGATGTTATAGAGAGGGAAGAACATAAGTTAGCTTTCAAGTTCTCACCACTCTTCCCGTCAAGACTGTAATTTTAATCACACTTTCATCTGTTTCAACAGGATCAGCATATTGAGATAATGACTTCAGCAGTTCAATCTTTTCACATGGTTTCAATTTCATTGTACATCAGATTTTCCACGGAAATCTTAAGATCTTTGACACACCACCTTGCTTTAAAAAAATGTTTTTCTTTGACTAAAAAAGGAATATGTGTTCATTATAAAGTATTCAAAAAATACAGAAACATCTGAAGAAGCGATCTCCCTTAACTTACTACTCAGAGTTTCCTGACTTCTAAAAAAGAGATTTGAAACAAAAAGGCCACGAAAATCTGAATAAAGTGTGGACTTTATTTAACATTGGTTTATTATTGTGGCTAACGTAAGATGTTAACCATTGGGAAACATGTGGCGTATGTGGAAATGCTATACTATCTTTACCACACTTTCCGTAAATCTAAGACTATTCTAAAAAGCTTAGCGTATATATGTATAAAGTATTTGGTATGTGCTTAGTCATTCACTCATGTCCAATTCTTTGCAACCCCATGGACTATAACCTGCCAGGCTCTTCTGCCCATGGGATTCTCCAGGCAAGAATACTGGAGTGGGTTGCTGTGCCCTTCTCCAGGGGATGTTCCTCACCCAGGGATCAAACCTGGCTCTCCTGAATTGCAGGCAGATTCTTTACAAACAGAGCCATCAGGGAAGTCCCAAAGTATTTGGTATACACATATATAAAATAAACTTGTTATTTGAGAACATATTTTTGCAATGTTCAGCACTTCATTTTTCTTCTTTGCTGGGTCACACAACATAGAATTCATCAGAATCTCTGTGCTTTTAGGACAGAAGCCTGTAGCAGTCAACAGGGCTCAAGCCGTAGTAGTAAGCATTACTACAAACTAATTACAGAGCAGAGAGTCTATGCAGGTTAAGGGAGGAGTTAGGTTGCATATACACACTCAGTTGTATCCGACTCTCTGCAACCACATGCACTGTAGCCTGCCAGGCTCCTCTATCCGTGGGATTCTCCAGGTAAGAATACTGGAGTGGGCTGCCACTTCCTCCTCCAGAGGATCTTCCCTACCCAGGAATCAAACCTGTGTCTCTTACATCGCCTGCATTGCAGGTAGATTCTTTACCACGAGCGCCACCTGGAGGAGTAAGGACGTGAGTTAAGATCACTGGATCCAGTTAAGATCACTGGATCATGGTGTCACGCTTTCCCCTGAATTAAAAAGAAAAAAAAGAAAAAAAAAGAGTTGATAGGGTCTGTCTACTAAAGGGAGTGAGACAGAGAGTGGGAGGTGGTTGAGAGTGAAAGGCAGGAAATGGAGACTGTTGATGTTTGATAACAAGATCTAACGCACATCTACAGGGGATCTGAGTAGAATGGGGGCTGGATCATGGGAGGACAGCTGGGCAGGCAACCGGGAGGCCAGAGTGTTGGCAGGCTCTTCTCCAAGGATACTGACATCATCAAGGGTCTCGTGTTGGAGAATGACAATAACCAGATTTTCATCTTTTCTAGTAGGGCGTGACCAGGGAAGTCTGTTGATGGTGGCAGCAAGGTAGGATGACATGAGCTTCTAAACTCTGGCATTTTAGGAAGAAAGCAATGAGGAGGGAAGGTACCCACCCTACCTCCAGGCCCAGTGATGAGCAAGGAAAATCAGCTACCATTTGTGAAGTCTTCAAGGGAAGTCACGGCCTGGGTTTTCATTAGCACAAAAGGTGTAGGAAATTTGAGGAAAGAGAGGCTATTTTACCAAAAATGTGCCACGAATCCCAGGGTAGTGGTAGGCTGGGGAGAGAGTTGGTGGTGGACTGTACAGAGCTGTAGGGGGATAGCTAAGTTTTCTATTTTGAATACTGATGAAAATAGAGATGACCGGGCAAACATAAATGCATTCAAATGCTATGACTCCGGATGTGAAAGACGCTTCCATGCACTCATTGTGGCAGCATGAAGCTCAAATTGTTTAGCCATCCACAGAGGAAGTTGCACCAAAATGCACCACCACGATATACTAAAAATATTTACTAAGTTGTGGCTTATGGGTCCAAATTTCTAGTGGAATAAAATGTCAGGGGCACATGATTGTTGGCAATAAAATTCCATAGTTCTTCACTGTTAGTCAGTTTCTCCCTGAGCAAACTGATTCAGAGAGTCAGATGACAGTCATCTGGGTGGTTTCCTTATATTGGATCTGTCTTGAATCATTCCATTGTCTATTTATCTGTTCTTGATGAAAGTTGATACAAGTTTTAATACATTTTATCTATATATGGCCTGATGTGTCCTTGAAATAAAATCACTTTCAGGGAAATACTGTGCACCCAGTATAAAGCCAGAGAAGCAGATGTGACCTACTCTCTTACTGCTTCACATACATTTATAAAAGAACCTGACAATGGATTTTCTGGTTTTTACAGGGTGCAGCAGAGTTCAGTGAGCATGTGGCTTATTTAGGGCTTTCCCGGTGGCTCAGTGGTAAAAATATCTGACTGCAATGCAGGAGAGGCAGATGTGGGTTCGAACCCTGAGTCGGGAAGAGCCCCTGGAGGAGGGCATGGGAACCCACTCCAGTATTCTTGCCTGGAGAATCCCATGGACAGAGGAGCCTGGCGATCTACAGTCCAGAGGGTCACAAAGAGTCAGACACGACTGAAGTGACACTCATGTGTCTTATTTAATCTGCAGCCTTCATTTCTCTTTTCCTGAAATTGTCCTTCTAAGTAAACTTACTAGGTGAAATATGGAAAGATAGATACAAACTACCAGTGAAAAATGAAGCTTACAAAATTATTTTGTAAAATATATCTCTTTATCTAGCAATAGGGAAAAAAAGACTAGAAATAACCCCAAAATATCAAAATTGGTTGTCAATGACAGAACGATCGGTGTTTGTTTGACTCCTTTGAATGCATTTTACTAGCTGTGTGGTGCCTAATGTAAAAGGTGGGGACATCAGTTAGTTTGGGTATGGAGGAACCGATGAGTAATTCCTAATCTGAAGGCTTGGATAGAAAACACTTAACCTTGTCTACAAAACACCTTCAGTCTGTTTTTTTATTGACGCATAATTGATTTACAATGTTAATTTCTCTGTCCAGAAAAGTGATTCAGTTATACATATATGGCTTCCCAGGTAATGTTAGCGGTAAAGAATCCATCTGCTGATGCGGGAGATGCAAGAGATGTAGTTTTGATCCCCAGGTCAGGAAGATCCCCTGGAGGAGGAAATGGCAACTCACTCCACTATTCTTGTCTGGAAAATCCAAAGGACAGAGGAGCCTGGTGAGTACGGGCCATGGGGCCACAAAAAGTCAGACACAACTGAGCAACTGAACACACACACATACATGCACACACACACACACATACACACACATATATATACACATACATATATATATATACACATTCTTTTGTATATTCTTTCCTATAATGGTTTATCACAGGATATTGAATATAGTTCCCTGTGTTATACTGTACGACGTTATAGTTTATCCAAAATACCTTCAGTCTCAGTGTTATGGGTTTTGGTGTACTGTAGATTTTCTAAAATTTATCAAATTTCCACAAAACGTCCTTGCTTTGTGTAAAAGGTAATTTATTTGTATCAAGAACTATAGATTGCTTCAGTTTAGCACATATATAGCAATGATTGTCTTTCTAAATGATTCTGTTTATACCCACACCTGAGATGTACGTGGTCCTCATGCCTTAAATGTGGCCTTTAGTACGTAAGCATCTTGACACGTTTGTGTCTCTCCCATGCGATGTGGGGACTTTGAGGCTCTATCCCTACGTCAACCACAAGTTGCAGCCAGTAATAAGGGTCCCTGGGAATGGAAGTCCCATAACTAAAGGACTTAGTTTATTAGTCTGGAGTAAATACAGATAATTCATGAATTTGCATGTTGTTCTGCATTCGTCACCCTACCTCCTCCTTTGACTGCACAACTCTGAACATATATATATTATATATTAACAATGACAGCACTGAGTGATGACGGTAAGGTGCATATGAGAATAGAGAACCTGTGATGGCAAGGTTCAGGAAGAGCTGTCTAAGGAAAAGCACCTCATGTCTGATGCTTAGCATTCATCTTAGTGAGCTTCCCAGCTGGCGCTAGTGGTAAAGAATCCTCCTGCCAATGAAGGAGACTTAAGAGACGTGAGTTCAATCCCTGGGTTGGGAAGATGCCCTGGAGTAGAAAATGGCAACCCATTCCAGTATTCTTGCCTGGAAAATTCCGTGGACAAGAGGAGCGTGGAGGGCAGAAGAGACGGCCAGGCTACAGTCCACGGGGCTGCGAAGAGTCGGACACAACAGAGCGACTAAGCACACTCACATTCATCTTAGTGCCTGGCACACAGCACAAGCTCACTGAACTTTCCTGACTAGTGACGGAGAGGCTGCCCCTCAATGACGAAGCAGGAGTTAGTGGGAAGGGAAGGGTGGGGAGGATGTGGTGTAGATGGGGTTTCTCAATAAAAGGGGCACCAGGTAAGAGGCAAGGGAGAGAGACTGAAGGAAGGATAATGACCCAACCTGTCTCAAGGAGAAGGTGCCTTAGCCTGTGCAGACAGCTGTGACAAGGCACCAGAGAATGGGTGGCTTACACACAACAGAAACTTCTTCATCACAGTTCTGGAGGTTTGAAGTTCAAGGCCAGGATGCCCGCATGGTCAGATTCTGATGGGAGCCCTCCTCCAGGGTGCAAATGGCCAACTTTTTGCTATATCTTCACATGGTGGAAGGGGCAAAGGATCTGTCAGGGGTCTTTTTAAAATTTAATTTTATTTTTTTTTATTGAAGTATCAGTTCAGTTCAGTTCATTTCAGTCACTCAGTCATGTCCGACTCTTTGCGACCCCATGGACTACAGCACACCAGGCCTCCCTGTCCATCACCAACTCCCGGAGTTCACTCAGACCCATGTCCATCGAGTCAGTGATGCCATCCAGCCATCTCATCCTCTGTCGTCCCCTTCTCCTGCCCCCAATCCCTCCCAGGATCAGAATCTTCCCCAGTGAGTCAACTCTTCACATGAGGTAGCCAAAGTACTGGAGTTTCAGCTTTAGCATCATTCCTTCCAAAGAAATCCCAGGGCTGATATCCTTTAGAATGGACCGGGTGGATCTCTTGCAGTCCAGGGGACTCTCAAGAGTCTTTTCCAACACCACAGTTCAAAAGCATCATTCTTCAGTGCTCAGCTTTCTTCACAGTCCAACTCTCACATCCATACATGACCACTGGAAAAATCATAGCCTTGACTAGACGGATCTTTGTTGGCAAAGTAATGTCTCTGCTTTTCAATATGCTATCTAGGTTGGTCATAACTTTCCTTCCAAGGAGTAAGCGTCTTTTAATTTCATGCCTGCAGTCACTATCTGCAGTGATTTTGGAGCCCCCCAAAATAAAGTCTAGTTGACTTACAATGTTGTGTTAGTTCTGGGCATATAGCAAAGTGATTCATTCATTCATATGTATATGAATACGGTGGCTGCGTCGGCACAAGAGGGCCTAGAGGAGCTATTCCACGTTCAAGGTCAGGAGGGGCGTTGGTGAGGAGATACCCCTCATCCAAGCTAAGGAGCAGAGGCTGCACTTTGCTGGAGCAGCTGTGAAGAGATACCCCACGTCCAAGGTAAGAGAAACCCAAGTAAGATGGTAGATGTTGCAAGAGGGCATCAGAGGGCAGACATACTGAAACCATACTCACAGAAAACTAGTCAATCTAATCACACAAGGACCACAGCCTTGTCTAACTCAATGAAAGTAAGCCATGTCCTGTGGAGCCACCCAAGATGGGCAGGTCATGGTGGAGAGGTCTGACAGAATTTGGTCCACTGGAGAAGGGAATGGCAAACCACTTCAGTATTCTTGCCTTGAGACCCCCATGAACAGTATGAAAAGACAAAATGATAGGATACTGAAAGAGGAACTCCCCAGGTTGGTAGGTGCCCAATATGTTACTGGAGATCGGTAGAGAAATAACTCCAAAAAGAATGAAGGGATGGACCCAAAGCAAAAACAATACCCAGTTGTGGATGTGACTGGTAATAGAAGCAAGGTCCAATGCTGTAAAGAGCAATATTGCACAGGAACCTGGAATGTCAGGTCCATGAATCAAGGCAAATTGGAAGTCGTCAAACAGGAGATGGCAAGAGTGAACGTCAACATTATAGGAATCAGAGAACTAAAATGGCCTGGGATGGGTGAATTTAACTCTAGATGACCACTGTATCTACTACTGTGGGCAGGAACCCCTTAGAAAAATGGAGTAGCCATCATGGTCAACAAGAGTCCGAAATGCAGTACTTGGATGCAATCTCAAAAATGACAGAATGATCTCTGTTCATTTCCAAGGCAAACCATTCAATATCGCAGTAATCCAAGTCTATGCCCCAACCAGTAACGCTGAAGAAGCTGAAGTTGAATGGTTCTATGAAGGCCTACAAGACCTTTTAGAACTAACACCCAAAAAAGATGTCCTTTTCATTATAGGGGACTGGAATGCAAAAGTAGGAAGTCAAGAAACACCTGGAATAACAGGCAAATTTGGCCTTGGAATGCAGAATGAAGCAGGGCAAAGACTAACAGAGTTTTGCCAAGAGAACACACTGGTCATAGCAAACACCCTCTTCCAACAACACAAGAGAAGACTCTACACATGGACATCACCAGATGGTCAACACTGAAATCAGATTAATTATATTATTTGCAGCCAAAGATGGAGAAGCTCTATACAGTCAACAAAAACAAGACCGGTAGCTGATTGTGGATCAGATCATGAACTCCTTATTGCCAAATTCAGGCTTAAATGGAAGAAAGTAGGGAAAACCACTAGACCATTCAGGGATGACCTAAATCAAATCCCTTATGATTATACAGTGGAAGTGAGAAATAGATTTAAGGGACTAAATCTGATAGATAAGAGTGCCTGATGAACTATGGAATGAGGTTCGTGACATTGTACAGGAGACAGGGATCAAGACCATCCCCATGGAAAAGAAATGCAAAAAAGCAAAATGGCTGTCTGGGGAGGCCTTACAAATAGCTGTGAAAAGAAGAGAGGTGAAAAGCAAAGGAGAAAAGGAAAGATATAAGCATCTGAATGCAGAGTTCCAAACAATAGCAAGAAGAGATAAGAAGGCCTTCCTCAGTGATCAATGCAAAGAAATAGAGGAAAACAACAGAATGGGAAAGACTAGAGACCTCTTCAAGAAAATTAGAGATACCAAGGGAACGTTTCATGCAAAGATGGGCTCGATAAAGGACAGAAATGGTATGGACCTAACAGAAGCAGAAGATATTAAGAACAGGTGGCAAGAATACACAGAACTGTACAAAAAAGATCTTCACAACCAGATAATCACGATGGTATGATCACTCACCTAGAGCCAGACATCCTGGAATGTGAAGTCAAGTGGGCCTCAGAAAGCATCACTACGAACAAAGCTAGTGGAGGTGATGGAATTCCAGTGGAGCTGTTTCAAATCCTGGAAGATGGTGCTGTGAAAGTGCTGCAGTCAATATGCCAGCAAATGTGGAAAACTTAGCAGTGGCCACAGGACTGGAAAAGGTCCATTTTCATTCCAATCCCAAAGAAAGACAGTGCCAAAGAATGCTCAAACAACCACACAATTGCACTCAGCTCACATACTAGTAAAGTAATGCTCAAAATTCTCCAAGCCAGGCTTCAGCAATTTGTGGACTGTGAACTCCCTGATGTTCAAGCTGGTTTTAGAAAAGGCAGAGGAACCAGAGATCAAATTGCTAACATCTGCTGGATCATCAAAAAAGCAAGAGAGTTCCAGAAAAACATCTATTTCTGCTTTATTGACTATGCCAAAGCCTTTGACTGTGTGGATCACAATAAACTGTGGGAAATTCTGAAAGAGATGGGAATAGCAGACCACCTGACCTGCCTCTTGAGAAACCTGTATGGAGGTCAGGAAGCAACAGTTAGAACTGGATATGGAACAGCCGACTGGTTCTAAATAGGAAAAGCAGTACGTCAAGGACGTATACTGTCTTCCTGCTTATTTAACTTATATGCAGAGTACATCATGAGAAACGCTGGGCTAGAAGAAGCACAAGCTGGAATCATGATTGCTGGAAGAAATATCAATAACCTCAGATATGTAGATGACACTACCCTTATGGCAGAAAGTGAAGAGGGACTAAAAAGCCTCTTGATGAAAGTGAAAGAGTGAAAAAGTTGGCTTAAAGCTCAACATTCAGAAAACGAAGATCATGGCATCTGGTCCCATCACTTCATGGCAAATAGATGGGGAAACAGTGGAAACAGTGTCAGACTATTTTTTTGGGCTCCAAAATCACTGCAGATGGTGACTGCAGCCATGAAATTAAAAGATGCTTACTCCTTGGAAGGAAAGTTATGACCAACCTAGATAGCATATTGAAAAGCAGAGACATTACTTTGCCAACAAAGGTCCATCTAGTCAAGGCTATGGTTTTTCCAGTGGTCGTGTATGGATGTGAGAGTTGGACTGTGAAGAAAGCTGAGCACAGAATTGATGCTTTTGAACTGTGGTGTTGGAAAAGACTCTTGAGAGTCCCCTGGACTGCAAGGAGATCCAACCAGTCCATTCTGAAGATCAGCCCTGGGATTTCTTTGGAAGGAATGATGCTAAAGCTGAAACTCTAGTACTCTGGCCACCTCATGTGAAGAGTTGACTCACTGGAAAAGACTCTGATGCTGGGAGGGATTGGGGGCAGGAGGAGAAGGGGACGACAGAGGATGAGATGGCTGGATGGCATCACCGACTCGATGGATATGTTTGAGTGAACTCTGGGAGTTGGTGATGGACAGGGAGCCCTGGCGTGCTGCAATTCATGGGGTCACAAACAGTCGGACACAACTGAGCAAGTGAACTGAACTGATATGTATATTTCATATGTATGTATATATATATATATATTTTTTCTTCTTCAGATTTTTTGGAGTCTTTTGTAGGAGCAATAAACCCTATTCATGAAGGCCTGCCCTCATGACCCAATCACTCACCCCAAACTTCACCTCCAAAGACCATCACCTTGGATTTAGGATTTCAACATGAACTTTGGGGGACAGATTCAATCTATGGCACTATGTCTGTACTGGGAGGGGGTAAATCAGGAGAGAGAACCACGCTGAGGGCTAAGCAGGGGTTATTAGATCATGGAAAGTTTTGAGTTTATCACAAACTCAGTTAACAGTTAACAGTTTCATGTTTGAAGCAGAAAAATAAAAACCTGATCCGTTGACTTTGGCAAGATGACTCAAGACCGCATTTTAGAGACTGACAGCTGGAGGATGGAGGACCGGTTGGAAGGTCGTTGCTATCTTTAAGCGAGGTGAGGAATGGGGAGCCAGGGCTGGTGGAAATGGAGCTACTTGACCAGGAGGGAGGACACATGGGTGCTGGCGACACATGATGGTGGGCAAGGCCAAAAGGGTGAGGGGATAGACAGGCTTCTGACTTGGGAAACCAAGGAACAGTCACATTAAATGACCTGAGCAGGGCAAGAGAAATCACACATTTTTGGGGTGATGGAACAGGATGACAGGTTTGGATGTTCTGAGTCTGCTTGTGATTTCCGGGTGGAGATATTTAGCTGGAGTTGGAGTGAGGGGTAGTTAGGGGACAGAGGTCTGAGCTGAAGGTAGGAGCAGCTCAGAGGACCTATGTGAGCAGACGAGTGTGTTAACTGAAGCCAAGACGAGGAATCTCGGCTGACTTAAGAGCGATTCTCCAGAGGCAGGAGAAGCCAGGGACAGTTTCACAGACGCTGAGAAAAGAACCTCAAGAGTGTGGTCAACATAACCAAATACGGCGGAGATTGAATGACACAAAAAGAGAATTAACCACCCCATTCAGTAAGAGGCAAGAAACGACCCTTGCAGAAGTGGCTCAGTGAGTGTTGGGGACAATTAAGAAGCAGGGGTGCCATGCTGACTCTTCCTGTAAATTTATTGTAGAGGTTCAGGACTGTAGGATGGATTTCCAGTACTTGCTATTTTATCTTTCTATAGCCTCTTCTTGAGGCTGATGACTCAATGCATTAAAAAAGTAAGGAGAGATAAAACAGGAACTTAACTTTCCGGGGGACTGGCAGCCCATCTGACCAACTGGAAGGGCCTCATCTTCTCATGGCCTTTGGTCTCAGGATGCTGGGCAGCTGACTTCTGCACTGATGGTTATCAACAGCAGGCAGCTAAGCTGAGATCCTAGGCCTGCTTTTCCAAAGCTGTCACGCTCATCCTGAAAAAAAGCGATGGCAATGGGTGAATGGCACCTCTCTACTGGGCACAGAGCATCCAGCTGTACCCTGGCTAGTGGATCGAGACCTACCCTTCTGCTGGGAGGAGTATCAGTCTGGGCTAAAGGACACCATGGGTGTCACTTGGGATGGTGCAATTAAAAAGAAGACTCAAGCACAAAACAAAGCAGACTCAAAAAATAAAAGACCCATCATAATAGAAAGGATCTTACCAGTAAAGAGAAATGCCATCTTTTAATGACATTAAAAATCTGACCTGACATGTAGCTCTAGCAACAAACAGGTGGAGCCAACATAACCCATCTTACTATAAACACCGAGAAAACTGAAGTGAGCACAAAATTATTTTTAAGTCACATGGCTAAGCTTTTAAGAATGAATGTGATCAAATGAAAAGCTTACCCCAAAGGCTCACATTGATGGGACTTTTGAAGAGGGAGGGGGAGGGGGAGGGGGAAGAGGCAGGGGCAGGTGAGCTGGCCCTATGTACAATCGTCTATGAAAAAAAAAAACTTTAAACCTAACGTGGCAAAGCAAAAACATCTGTTCTCAGTGGTGGACACATAAGAATCTGTTTTAAAGTTCTGTACTGAACTATATGCTTGAAATAGCTTGTAAAGTCTTTTATTTTTTAGCATTGGCTAAACTCAATGTTTTCCTATTACTCCCTTTTCTAACTGGGGGGGATGAAGTTATTGTTAAATAGAAAGTCAGCACATACTAGACCAAAACTTGCATAACTCTGTTTTTATTCTATTTGTGTGAACACTATAAATCTCTTGACATATGCTTTTCTCATTGGAAAAGACCCTGATGCTGGGAAAGACTGAAAGCAAAAGGGGGTAGCAGAGGATAAGATGATTAGATGGCATCACCAACTCAGTGGATATGAACTTGAGCAAACTCCAGGAGATAGTGGAGGGCAAGAACCTGGCATGCTGCAACCCATGAGGTCGCAAAGAGCTGGACACGACTTAGCTACTGAATACTAACCACAAACTGTTTTTCTAATTAGTTCCCCTTGCACCTCTTTCTCAACCCAATAAAACACTTCCTTGCAAACCCAAGTGCCAACTCCTCTGTGCCTCTTCCTGCCCCCCAACCCCACCAATAGTTCTTGCCTCTAATAAAGCATTTACCATATTATATGGTGACTATTTATTAGCTCTTCAATGGCAAGGACCTGATTTATTCTTTCATTACCTAATACATTGGGCTGGAACTCATTAAATAATTGTGGAATGAAGAATTGATAGGAAAAAAAAAAAAACTCTTACAATGTTCATCTATAAACAAGGAGAGTCCTGTTATTACCTGGCCTCCCAGCCTCTCCTACTGTGAAGTGAGTCAAGTTACCTTCGCTGCTGAGCCTGTCAGGACAAGTCAATGGAGGTACTGTGTTGGCAGGCAATTCTTGGTCATGGCTCAATTTCACAAACCTCCAAATAGGGTCATTCAAACCTGCCATCGCTGCCTTTCAGCGAGAAAGGATCGAAACTGGACTTGCTCATAGGTATTCATCTAGCATCTCTGTACAAAAGTACAACGTAATATGTTTTCCCCACAGCTGTCCAAGACCGCATCTGCAAGAACCGGAAGTGCATTCCAAAATTCCCTTAAGTCTGTAATCACGGTACAGAGACCGAGTGGCTGTCCCAACACTCTGTTTCACAAAAGCAAAAACCAGATCCAGATACAAGTGCAGTGGACATGCCAACAGCAGGACTGGGAAAGTCAACTCCTTTTGTCTGTAATTGAGGACAGGCAGCATCTTCCTCACTTTGCTGTTTGTTCTTTTAGAACATAAAGGCGCTAAGTCATGTCCAACTCTTTTGACCCCATGAACTGCAGCACGCCAGGCTCCTCTGTCCTCTGCTATCTCCTGGAATTTGCTCAAGATCATGTCCATTGAGTCAGTGATGCCATCGAACTATCTCATCCTCTGCTGCTATATACTACTAACCTAAGGTTGTTCTAACTGCCTCCCCAAGTGTTTGTAATTGACAATAGTTTCTTTTGAATATTTTTTTAACCAGTTAAAAAGTCAATGACTCCTGGGAGTATTACCACCCAACTGAAGAATCCTTCAATGAAAAGAGACCATTACTTCTCATGACCATTACTTCTCTGATAGTTCTAGAGACTGAATTTAAAGGCTGTGCAATTAGCAAACACACACATAAATATTTTAAACTACTGTTTAATCATTTTTTAAGACACACAAATTAGAAAAAACATCTTTGAAACCCCGCAATAGGCTACCAGTGCAGCTCTTGGGACGCAGACTAGAAACGTGTGGTTATGAAACATCACGTCACAGTGTAACGGACACAGTGGTACTTTTCATTTACCAGACAACAGGAACTAGTTCATGGATCTGTCAAAAAATAACACTTCTTTAAAAAAATATTTTGGAATCATAAAAACATAAAGCACAGAACACCACGATCTATTTGTTCTCCCCCAGGGACGGCAAGCAAAGGGCTTTGAATACCAGCTGCTGGAGCTCAGAGCCCCTCGTGTTGGGGTGACAATGTTCAACTACTCCTACGCAGACATCAAGATGCAACCTTTAAAGGAAGGCAGGAATGAAATCACACATTTCCACACTCTGTGGAGGAGGGTTTCTCTTGTTTTGCCACAATTATTTTTACTTTCATTCCTATTGCTTTCCATCATGCTCCTGCACGTCTGGGGAGATAGCTGTGCACAGGTGACTGGAGATGGAGCAAGTGTGTGCCAGACACTTGATTCCTCTGTCCTGTAATAAAAAGTCAGGAGCAAATGTACTTTGATGACAAACCCGTAGATACAGAACCAGAAATACTTAGTATCATAAAAGAAGCATATCTGAAATCCTTTACATGTGTTTGCCCTTTAGTAAGAAAAAACAAAGAGGAATATTAACAGATCAGCTTCTCAAAGTAACTCCAGCACAGAGACTGGGCAGGATACAGTCATTTATGACTCCAGTAAAAGGCAGCCAGTCACTTTTTCCATTTCAAATGTGTTATTAAGAAAATGGTTAGTTATTCCACTGATGGTGCTCTGCAACTTTTGGTTTTCCATTATTATTTCCATTTCTTTTTATAGGAGCAAAATTTGATAAAATGTGACTAGAGAGATGGTTATGCATCACCGAGTAAGCTTTAGATAGTCATTTTGCATGGATCTTTATACTCTCATTTATAGAACATAAAGTCTCAGGGGTTTTTCTTTGCTTTATAAAAGATGTACTGAAAGAAGATAGTTATAATGTTTTAAAGGCAAGACAAATTAGTTGGCATAAAAATGTGTCTTTAGGCTCCATTTCAGAAAGTCTTCTCAATGACCTGTAGAGTCAGTTCTTTACTGGGGTTTGCATAATGTTAAAAACCTCTTAAAATAAATATTATTTGAAAATATATAAAAACATTATTAAGCAGCCCACCAAGTAAAATGTAATTGGCTGCACGCTCTGTACAAGAACCTGAAAAAGCAGCTTAGTCATTGATTCTAAGAGCAGTCCTACAAAATGCCAATATGGAAAATTTCATTTAAAATTTTCTTCTGTAATAAATTACTATAAATAGATTTGTCTACGTGGTGCTGAAGAAAAACACCATGGAGACCCTCTGCATCCTAGTCTTGCAAATCCACATTTCAGAGTGGCATTTCTTTTTTTAATGCCAATCTTTCTCTTCCCGATAAGGAGTGTGCCCTGTTACACTAGCACTTTTACAAGGAAGGGCTATAGAAAGCAGAACTTCAGCATCTAACTGAAGTGTATAAACGATCAGGTGTTTGTTAAATGTACACTGGGTTAAGTGTAGCTTTATTAGGTCCTTGAGGGCAGTTAGGATTACATTTCACAGTGTTATTTAGAAATAATTCTGCACCTCTGTCAAATTTGGTATATTCAACTTCAGCCAGGATGGACTATTAGTGGCTGAATAAAACTCCACAAAATACTGGTTTGTATCTAAAACTTGGGACAAATGCTTCGCTGACACAGTAATAAGAAGCACCATTCTGAAACAATTATTCTCTCAAGTAATTTTTTTTCTTTCAACTAAAATGCAGAACTCTTTAAATTAATAAACTAATAATTTAGGACAACTTAAAATAAGGAAACAAAAAAAGCATAAATGGCCAGAGGTGGTCATGAATTTACAAGTGAAATTTACAAGGTATACATTTTAAATAGGAAAGATTCTTGTCCTATATGTCATCTAGTCCTTGAATAAAAGTATATATTTTAGGATTATTTTAATGGCAACATTTTAATTATTTTCTGTAGTTTAAAATAAAGTATAACTAAGTTTTCTTTAAATAATATTTGAGAAGTTGATAAACCTTGTCCAATAAAACTGTCAATTCATATAAAATATTTTTTAGCACATATCTTCTTCAACTGTACATAGCACAGACAGAAACCAAAAAAGCAGAGAAAGCAAAAAGAGAAAATATTTTCATCAGTGGACACTATTTCATTATGAAAGCTTCATTTTAAGGGCTGTATTCAGTAGAAATGGAATGCTGCCATGCCTTCTGAGTTAAAGGATTGTAAGGTTTTCCTCTGTTGCCTCAAAAACCTTTTGAAAAGTCAGGGCTTTGAGCTCAAGTTGTCAAAGTAAATGACCATGAAGACAGTCCTGATGGTGACTCTTACAGATGCTGCAAATGGTTTCCAATCGCTACAAACACAACTGCTCATAAACTTTGGGAACTCACCCTCTGGGCTTCTTAAGGAAATTTCCTCTGGAGGGCAGGTCACATGTCCACGTCACAAGGCTCCCTAATGACAGTGTCTGATGAATGCCCAGGTCTCCTCCCAGGACAATCAGTGCTTTGGTGTGGGTTACCTCCATTTTTAATTTATATATGTATATGTATATGTATATATATATATATGTGCATATATATATATATATGTATACACACACACACATACATATAAAAGTTTAACTTCTCTGTTTTATTTTTGGCCGTGCCACACAGCATGCAGGATCTTTAGTTCTCCAACCAGGGATCAGACCCGTGCCCCCTGCATTGGAAGCTCGGCATCCTAACCACTGGACCACCAGGGAAATCCCTTACCTTCATATTTAAAAACCATTCTTTAATACTGTGATTTTTTCCCTCAAACCTGGTATCTGTGGAAATCCTGTATGTGAATTTCACATAGTGGGAATCAATTAATAAAAATACTTTTTTAACCAAAATTATGGTGGAGGCATAAGTGGTGGCTGGATATTTTGGAAGCCAAATAAACCTCCTCTATTATACTGGGTATATTAGAAACTAAATAAATTTCTTCAATTACCCTGAGCTCCGATTAAAAATGTTTATTTTAACAACTAAGAAAAAGCCAGTTGTAAAATGGTGACAAGGAGATACATCAAAATAAATTAACTGCTATGGTTTCAAAAAATAAAACTGTGGGAAAAAGAATTATTTTGTTCATTTTTTTCCCTGAGTAATAAAATAATAACCAAAAATATAACTGGAGTGGTTTCATGATAATTGAAGAATGAAGAAATAATATAAATATGAACTGAATCTTGATTTAAAAAGCAGCAATCATATATTATAATGAATCCCTTTAACATAGTAGAGATATACCAGTTTTCAATTCTTCTACCATAATTACAAGTATTAATCCTTACAACACTTCAAATAGATATATTCAATTTATAGAGCACAAAAAGTCTCTTCTTGAGGAGGAAGGTCAAGCTGAGAATCAGAATTCTTTAGTTTGTCTTCTAGATTGCATACTTACAAGTTCTCCAAAATTAAAGAAAAGCTATTCAAAAATCCATGTCATACAGAAACAAAAATCTAGATAATCCAGGGGGATGGAAATCAGTAGAACTGTATATATACATATATGATGTAGTATCTTCAAAGTAATTGGAAAATTCATCAACTGCCTTGCTTTCTAGATGGTAGTGCTGTGATAACATTCACTGAGCAAAAAAATAGCTACGGGTGATATTAGGTTTCAGTTCAGTTCAGTCACTCAGTCGTGTCCGACTTTTTGTGACCCCATGAATCACAGCACATGCCAGGCCACCCTGTCCATCACCAAGGTTTACAGGCTGAGAAATAAAATATAATCAGATAATAGAACTAAATCATGATTATTTGTTAATGGCTAGGCAGGCTGAACAAAAAGAGCTTTTATTACACTTTCTTGTTTTCATTTATGACATGCCTGCTGCTGCTGGTGCTAAGTGGCTTCAGTCGTGTCCGACTCTGTGCGACCCCACAGACGGCAGCCCACCAGGCTCCACCGTCCCTGGGATTCTCCAGGCAAGAACATGCCTAGACTTGTCTTTTACTCTCTTTGTGTTTTTTTTTTTTCAATAGTTATCAGATTCTCTGCAGCATTAAATGGAGGAGGCATGGTATGGGGTTGGAGCAGGGGGCGCACATACTTTCCATGATTACTCTTTTCTTGCCTCTCACAGTTCACTTAAATTCAAGTGTGTGGGAAAACAGAGAAATTTATTTAGCCTTCCATCCTTTCCTAGGAGGTAACAGGGCATGGCTGGCTAACCTCATCAGGTGTGGGGAAAAAATTACCTTTAGAAAAATAAAAACATTTCATATCAACAAAGACAAGGTTATTGCTAAAGCTCTGGGAAGATGTTTTTGCTGATTAGACCTCAGAAGTGCCAAGCACACTTCCTTTAGTCTTGAAATGAAATACTACACAGCTTAAGCCAAAGAGTTGTTCTGTCATTAACTTTCATTTGCAAATTTATTAATGATGGGGGGGAAAAAAAGAGACTCATCATAGATAGACAATTTGCATTTCATTTAAAAATTTAAGGCAAAAAAGAAAATAAATTCCACAAAAGAAAGGTCACAGAAAAGTGAAGTCAGAAGACCCTGCCCATCCTTCTCCCTGTCGGCCCATCATTCATCATCACCCTGGGCCACCAGAACCCTGATACCAAGCTGGCGCCACACCCCTCTCCTCTGCTTTCACTGCTGCAGCATCATAAGACTGTGGGATCAACGGAGGAATCCAGCCACTGAAGGCAAAATGAATTATGGTGAAATGGCCCGTAAGATAAAAAGCACATTTTCTGCTTTAAGAATCTGAAACTCGTTAACGAGAGTTAACGGTAAAACTTTCATGGGAGAGGTTAAAAGAGTTTGGAAATTAATTTATATTGTTCTCTACAAAGGTGGCTCAGACCCAATGGCTTTGAAGTTTCCATTTTCCTAAAACGTAACCAAATACGAATTCAACTGTTCAAGGATTTAAAAAGTGATTTGCTAGACAGTGATTTCACTCAGTGATGTCTCTTTCAAAGCCTTCAAGCAATCTCCCGCTATTACTTTCATTATCCTTTTATAATGCTATATAATTTGTTTGATACATTTCTTTAAAATCCAATGTGATTATAAAGTTATTAAACTTTTATGTCTTACAGGATCACACAGAACTCAGGTAAATAGGGGTGAAGAGCACTTCCACTGAGCCTTGGACCCCTGCCACGTGCAGGCGTGTGTATGAACACAGGTGCCACGGGCCACGTGCAGTGCTTCATTCATGCCTTCCTTCTTTCGTTTGTCATCTTCTTTTTTGAAGAAAAATAAGCTTAAAATATCACATCACCAACCTTTCATTATGTTTAAGGAGTCCTTCCTTGAGGGTTCTCTGTCTGACACAGGGTGATCAAATTCTCCAGGAAAATAAACTACCTACAATTTGGCATCCGCCACTGCTTACAGTTCTACTACATACTGTAGTCATCTGAGAAACTTTAGGAAAACCCTTCAAATACTGCGATGTTTATTGCATTTTTAAGTATCCACAATCTTAAATAATCCTGTTCAAATTCTTCTGGAATTCCTGTGGAGCACACAACATCAAATAGTGAAAGAGCGTTCACACAATGCCACACTTGAAAATACCATTTAGGAAGCAACAGTTTAGGAAATAGAGGGTTTAAGGCAAGACGTTCATTTGGAGAAGTTAATTTTTCTCAGTCATCCAGAGTGACATGATTATTCTTCCCTCTCTTCAGTGCCTTGGGACACACAGCGTACATTCAGCAACAGGGCACACATACAACCCTATGGACATATGCTGAGGTCCTGAGTGCCCATTGAAATAATGGAAATATTTTTTGATAAGGCGTGGCCCACCAGACATGGCATGGGAGGGGTATTTCGCTCCATTTCCCAGCTGGTATACAGGGGATTCCCTACCTAAAACTGGCTGATTTCCCCCCATGTGATCCCTTCCCCAACAGACACAGACCCCTTGAAAGGTGCTAAGATTGGTTCCCCTTAACATACAGAAAACAGCCGTCAAAGTACTTTCCTCATCATTGCTTTAATGATGAATGTCTAGAAGCTATTTCTTGATTCTGATTGCAAACACTGTTTGTTGTGAAAAAACTATTCTGTCCCAAAGAACTGTCTCTTTCATCAAACTTTTTGGATCGTGACAGCTGAACGTTTTCATGTGTACTCTTTCCTTTCTGAGTTTTTTTCACCGGCAGCAACAATAATACTAAGATACCAGCAAAGTGAAGGCTGTAATACCAGGAGCTAAAAGAAAACAAAGGAAAAGTTCACTTTATTAGATTCTGATAATTAACAAGACCTAATTTGACATCTGTCACAACTGTCCCAAGCCCCTTAGGATGTGTATATTTATTACATTATTCTAGAAGAAAAATCCCCCTTGGGTGAAACACAAATCATGTATGCCTATGGATATTTATAAAGCACTGTACAAACCTAGGCCAGTTACAAGCATGATACTAGACATCATATTACATTCCTTTGTAAGGGTCCTAAGGCCAGAACTAAATAAAACAAAAATAAAAATTTACTTATTAATAGCTGTATAGATCTGAAAATATCTCTCAAGTCTGCAGAGTCAAATACTGAGTAAAGAATACAGGTGGTAAAGACACCGTAAAAGGCTTGCCTGCTACATATTGCCCCTAATTAAGTCACAAATATTCCAGTGATGTCATGTTGCTGCTGTGAAAGTCGATCAGTCGCGTCAGGCTCTTTGCAACCCCACAGACTATACAGTCCATTAAATTCTCCAGGCCAGAATACTGGAGTGGGTAGCCTTTCCTTCTCCAGGGGATCTTCCCAACTCAGGGACTGAACCCAGGTCTCCCACATTGTGGGCAGAATCTTTACCAGCTGAGCCACAAGGGAAGCCCAAGAATACTGGAGTGGGTAGCCTTCTCCAGTGGATCTTCCCGACCTCAAGAATCGAACCAGGGTCTCCTGCGTTGCACGCAGATTCTTTTACCAACTGAGCTATCACGGAAGCCCAGTGACGTAACAGATAAGCAATATAGCTTCTTGATCGTAACTGTCACAAAATAAAGGTCACATTATTAACAATATTATTAGAAGTATCATGCCTTAAATTAAATATAAACCAATGTGACCTACTGCTTCTATAGCTGTAAATCTCAATGTTCCTGAGACAGAATATCCAATCAATAGCTCAATCACATTTAAATATATGTAATAATTCTGTTAAAATGAAAAATTCTAACAGGAGTTACTTATGTCTTCCTGTATGACTCTTATCATATTCAATTCAATAATTCTGTGACCATATACTCTTGCTGTCATTCTAAATGCTAGGGTAATAAGGAATTTATGAAAGAATAAAGCTTTTGATCTCAGACAGATCACTATCTAATACGGGGGAGGTGAATTTGGTGGGTGAGGGAGAGAAGACAGATAGATAAAATATGGAATTCAAAATAATAATTTCTATCATGTAGAGATGACAATAATTCCTCTAGAGAAGGAAATGGCAACCCACTCTATTATTCTTGCCTGGGAAATCCCATGAACAGAGAAGTCTGATGGGCTACAGCCCATGGGATCAAAGAGTCGTGCCTGACCGAGCGGCTAAACAACATCAACAAGAGCTGACGATGTACCAATGAACCGTAAGAGTGAAAAGGGCACCCACAGTGAAATTTAAGCAACTGATTATCTTTTGATTGAAGAAATTAAGAGAATAATTTGTTATAAAGAATAAGCTATACTTTTTTAACTACTTCATCATATTTTTTATTGTTCATCTTCTATAGGTTTTCCTTTTCTTTTGAAGTTAGTGGTCTGATAGCCTAAACTCTTGGTCCATGGACTTTATTAAAAGTTTCTGGTGACCATCAGAGAATATACTGCCTTGGCAAAAAAAGTCCATTTGAAAAACCTGAATGAACTTTCTGGCCAACCCAGTATTTACTTCCGCCCCTAAAATATCTCCAGTGACTCATAAGCATCTGCTATAACATACAAACCCCCAAACCTTGGCTTTCGAGCAGGGGGCTCTCACCACCCTTGGCTCTTGAGCAGGGGTGAGCAGCCTTGGCCCATGGGTCAAAGCTAGCCTGATGTCTCTCTCTCTCTGTTAAATTGAGAAATAACTGACAAGTAACACTATTAGCTTCAGGTGTGCAACACAATGATTCAATCTGTTCTATGTCATGAAATGATTGCCACAACCATGCAGTTCATGTCCAAGTGTAGAAAGAAGAGCTCCACTTTCCAGTGAAACTTTTGAGAGATCTAAAGCAGTGGGTACCCAGGTGATAGCCCTCTAAGTCACACTCTTATCTCAAGTCTGAACGGTGTTAATCATTCCATAAATAAACTTGAGACTGCTAGATTTAAGATGTAAAAGTAACTGACAATGCACTTAACTGCAAGAAATAAGTTGGGTTCTATTTTTCTATTCTACCTAAAAGCAAAAAGCTTTCCTAAATTTCAAAATATGATACAAATGAACTTATTGATATTTACAAAACAGGAATCAACTCACAAACGCAGAAAGCAAACCTATGGTTGGTTACCTAAGGGAAAGGGCACAGGGGAGAAATAAATTAGGAGGCTGGAATGAAAATATACACACTAACTATATTTCAATAAAATTTTTTACAAATTTCCAATGGCACATTTGTTAAGAGTTACCACTTACCTGTAAAACATGAGTGAAGGTTTTACAGAAAGAAGTACAAATGGCACAACTGTGTAACTTATTGTTATCTGAGTTGCTATCCATGTTATAACATCGTACAAAAATTTCAGCTGGGGAGGTTCGAGGAAATAATGTCTAAAGTTATTTCTCACCTGAAATAAAGAGAAATATTCATCTTTAACAATGCTTATGGAATCACACCAACTCCATCAACTGTTTCAAGGACGTGGAATAGATGAAACTCTCATACATTGCTGCTGGGCATCTAAAACGGTACTGTTACTATGGGCAAAGCTGGTTGAGAGAAAACTAATACACTTATAAATAGATATAAAAACTATGGAAAAAGCATGGTGAAGCATGGGGGCAAAACGTGTGAATCTGAGTGAAGAGCACAGAGGAGCTTTTTTATAACTTTTCTGTGGATTTCAAATTGTATCAAAATTAAAAGCTTCCCCGCCAAAGTTAACAATTGCTTCAGTCAGTTCACTTCAGTCCCTCAGTTGTGTCTGACTCTTTGCGACCCCATGAATCACAGCATGCCAGGCCTCCCCTGTCCCTCACCAACTCCCGGAGTTTACCCAAACTCATGTCCATTGAGTTGGTGACGCCATCCAGCCATCCTCTGTCGTCCCCTTCTCCTCCTGCCCCCAATCCCTCCCAGCATCAGAGTCTTTTCCAATGAGTCAACTCTTCGCATCGGGTGGCCAAAGTACTGGAGTTTCAGCTTCAGCATCAGTCCTTCCAAAGAACACCCAGGACTGATCTCCTTTAGGATGGACTGGCTGGATCTCCTTGCAGTCCAAGGGACTCTCAAGAGTCTTCTCCAACATCACAGTTCAAAAGCATCAATTCTTTGGCACTCAGCTTTCTTCACAGTCCAACTCTCACATCCATACACGACCACTGGAAAAACCATAGCCTTGACTAGACGGACCTTTGTTGGCAAACTGATGTCTCTGCTTTTGAATATGCTATCTAGGTTGGTCATAACTTTCCTTCCAAGGAGTAAGCATCTTTTAATTTCATGGCTGCAGTCCACCATCTGCAGTGATTTTGGAGCCCAGAAAAATAAAGTCTGACACTGTTTCCACTGTTTCACCATCTATTTGCCATGAAGTGATGGGACCGGATGCCGTGATCTTCCTTTTCTGAATGTTGAGCTTTAAGCCAACTTTTTCACTCTCCTCTTTCACTTTTATCAACATGCTTTTTAGTTCCTTTTCACTTTCTGCCATAAGGGTGGTGTCATCTGCATATCTGAGGTTATTGATATTTCTTCCAGCAGTCTTGACTCCAGCTTGTGCTTCTTCCAGCCCAGTGTTTCTCATGATGTACTTTGCATAGGAGTTAAATAAGCAGGGTGACAATATACAGCCTTGACGTACTCCTTTTCCTATTTGGAACCAGTCTGTTGTTCCATGTCCAGTTCTAACTGTTGCTTCCTGACCTGCATATAGGTTTCTCAAGAGGCAAGTCAGGTGGTCTGGTATTCCCATCTCTTTCAGAACTGGCACACCTGGCTTTCCCGTGCTTCACTTTACTGTGCCTTCCTCTCAGATGAACTGAGTGTGGGTGGGGCCTGCCTGCCTCACTCAACACATGTGCCAGGCACACCCATCGGAGCTCAGGGCTGGCCCGGCCAAAGCAGCGAGGCCCCCAGTCCACGTGATTGGCCCTGCAGGATGAGAAGGCGTCCCCCATACTCACAGCTCGCGCCACCAGCGTCATCAGCACTCCAGTGAGAAAGGTCAGGTAATAGCCCGGGTATACCCCGTGCCAAATGGCAGAGAGGAAGAAGGTCTGGATGATGGGACTCAAGGAGGCGCGCTCGTAACACACCCTGGAAACCACGACACACATGAGTGATAAGAAGCCTGTCACACTCAGGACCATCTTTCTTTCACTCCCAGTCAGGATTTAAGAAAACAACCACACCTTAGCTTGGCCATTAGCCTCAGGGAGACTATGGCTACTATGAGGTTTACAAAAAGATTTTTCACTTCTGTCTTCTTACTGGTATCACCAAAATGATCATTTCTAGTGTGTGGGGTGTCTATACTATGTACAGAAAAACTTTAATAAATATAAAAGTTACTCTTATCTTACATTATTTTATTATTTTCTTCACTAACATTTAGGACCTTCAATTGATCTAACCGTACTCTATTGGGAACCAGGTTGTGCTTAAAAGTCTTCTGTCACAGGTGGAGAACTTATATGAAAATGAGATTTTCCTAAGGTATGAAATTTAAAATATAACAACAAAAATAACATAACAATTAGCTCAGAAAATGTGCAGCCACTGGGGAGACTTCAAGGCACCATGAAGTGACGCGAGTATATTTTGGGTGTTTCAAGAGGTAAAGGTCATTATTGGTCATAAATAAAGGGCATCACAGAGAATTGTGCTTGGAGTCCCCCTATCACAAGAGCAGTGTTTTGTGAAATAAACTCAAAACCTGGCAGTATCCCATCGGAAACAAGGAGACAGGATCCCTGGGAGTTTCTGTGCACTGTCCTAAATTTGCATCCTGTAATCAGTCCTCTGTCTTCCCCCTGTGCTCCTGACAACCTCTTTATTATTCTTAACTCAAGTGCCTCTTCTCCCCCTGCACCCCCGTGCCTGCACGCCTCCTGCCCTCTCATGATCATCCTCACTACAAGGATCAGCATGTGGAGATTACTCTGCCGTGTTTCTAACAAGACCTTGAATTCCAACTGCAGAGGTTCAGTCTTCAGATCCTGCACCCAACATATAAAGGTCTATTGTACTGGAATAGTTGAACTATTGTGGAAAATCTAATGCATACATATGGTGGTTATGTAGCCACTTTTGTTTGGTCAAATCTCCCATGAATGAGGGACGTACTGGCGATTTCAGACCTCAGTGGGCACCTTTACAGGCAAGTGGAGAGGTCTGTGGTAGCCACATTTAGGACTTAAGGCTAAACAGTTCTCAGGCTTGGTACCACCCTGCTTTGGAGGACAGTAAGTGTGTTTCCTCATTAACACAAAGTCACAGCGTTCATTTAATTTAATCTAATCAAGAATGTGAACCCAGTGAAGCTCAGTCTCAAGACTCAGAGGCCAAAGCATAGCTGAAGATGGTTCTGGAAGGAGCTTACCTTTTGAGCCAAAGAGCTGTCTGAATATTCCAATTATCGAGAAACATCTTCAAACTTGTTGACATCTGAAAAACAAAGCAACTTTTTTCTTCGGCAAACAAAATAATGAAGCTTTAAAAGGTAAGCAACATTTTACTGGCCTAAGAGTACACCCTTGACAGTGACAGTGGGGTGTGGTCTCTTTCCTAAATACTGCTTTCTAATGGAGTATCATTCTACAAAAGGAGTTTACTGTGGGGAACACCTATAAGGTGTTCTCCCTATAAGGACTTCTTGCCGTTTTCTCCTGTGTGTTAATAACACTTACAGGGGCCATCGTGGAATCATCCCAAGACACTCCTGCAGAGCACATGAATAAACAGCAGTGGCCGGTCACTGGGCACAGCCTGGATGCCCCCCTACTGGCACAGCCCCCTGTGCCCTCACCTCCTTTAGCCCCTCACCTACCCCACTTTGGGGAGTCTGAGGCCCTCTGGACCTGCTCCCCGGGAGGAGTCGTCTGCACATCTTCCTACCTTCCCAGCCCCTCACTCAAGCCTCTAAGACTGTGCTCAGCAGGGCCTCTATTCCTCCAGCTTCACCTGTCAGTACCGCTAGGTAACAACAAGGACCACGACCCTGCCCCCAACCTTGGGCTGCCACCCTTGACTGGAGCACCTGGCTGCCTCCTACTAAGAACTCAGCCTACAGCATCATTTCCTCCAGGACGCCTTCCCTGGGCCACTAGTCCAAGCTGGACCGCTCTGCCTCTCTGATCACAGCCCGTCTTTCTGTATCTCTGTAACCTGAACTGGATTCAAGCCCAGAAGGGCCTTATTCACCAGATCCCCATGGCCTGGGGCACATAGCTGATGACTGACAAATACTGGCTGAGTGAAAAGAGTGAGATTATTGCAAATCTTTCAGCACCACTCTTGGAATATCAGTTGTAATCTACGAAAGCAAGTTATGCCACTTAAGAATCCTGCAGTGACTGACTGCTTGATGCTGCACTAACCTCTATTTGCTTGATCCTCAGATTGGAAATTAGGTCCCAACGGGCAGCTCCATTTTCGTCATACCCTCTGAATCCAAAGCCCGCCGCATTGTTGATGGCGTCAGCTGCAGGACACGACGGAAAAGGAAGTGTTACGAACCTGTGTGACAAACTGCCGTGCTGCCCCAGAAGACGTATGTTATCATAGACTATGCCCTTGAATTCTATTAAAGTGGACTTATTCTCATTTTATCTGATACTATAATAAAATGGGCCTTGCTCCAGCTTTTAGGATCTAACAGTTTTTAGGGCTTCCCTGGTGGCTCAGACGGTAAAGAATCTCCCTGCAATGCGGGAGACCTGGGTTCTGATCCCTGGGTCGGGAAGATCCCCTGGAGAAGGGAATAGCTACCCATTCCAGTATTCTTGCCTGGGAACTCTCATGGACAGAGAAGCCTGGCGGGGCTGCAGTCCATGGGGTTGCCAAGAGTCGGAAACAACTGGAGTGTCACTTTTCAACAGTTTTCAGGATCAGTCCTTGTACACAGGACATGAACTGTGAGGTTTGTTTCTCCTGCAGAGATGACCCTAGTTTTTCTCATCGGTCCTGAACTACACATCCTCAAGAAGGCATCCTCCTGGTTACTGACACGTCCAATGCTAATTCAAAGCCTATTCACGTTACTTACCTAACGTCCATGCAAAATAGTACTTGGGTCTGGCAGCCAAGAGAGAGACGTAGAGATAGATCACCTTGGTCGGCCATGAAGCTGTGGCCTGAAAATGCGCATCAATGTTGTACTCCACAGGTAACATCTTAGAGATGATCAAGTGGAACAGTAAGGAAAGTCCACAGACTAAGAGTTTCTGAATAACTGCGACCTGAAAGCAAGACAAGTTGTCATAAAACTAATCCGTACTCCTTTTACTTCCTTCCACGTATTATTACCAGATGACTCACTCTGAATATAGTTATTTAGCTTGTATAACTCAGTCAAAAGTCCTGAACTCTCGTCATGCTCAGCATTTAAAGCCTTCACTGCCTCACAGGTTGAATATGCAAAGCCTTATGTCTACCTCTGGGTCATGGCTCAGATCACACCAGAAACACCAATTTGTATTCGCAGGACTTTCAGTAATTTAAAAAAATAACAATCTAAAAGCAAACACAGGTATATAGGATGACTATGTAAAAATGTTACCATTAATAAGTTTGGGTAGCGATTTTTATATGATCACACTCACACGTACGGTTTATTTTTTTCCACTGTGCCTTTTCCCTGCTTTCCAAGTTCTAGGTATTTCATGGAAACTATTTTTACAATAAACAACTTTTACATTTCTTTAAACCTGAAAGTTCTTTTATACAATTTTGTTCAAGATGATAAAACTAAAAGAGCAACACAAGTAAGAAAACAAAAGCCCTATACAAAAGATTCCGATGGAAAGAAAAGGCAGACTTTTACTTTATTCCGGTAAGGTTAAATTACCTCCAGAGAACCCAACTCATGGCGTTTTTGTGTTTTCAGGAAGCCAGACTATTTCAATCTGATTCTATATAAAGGAGATTCTACAGCCTATGGAGGGAAAGAAAGAAGTAGACGAAAGAAGAGGCCAGATCCAGATGAAAGAATGAAACAAAATACTTTGATTAGTGTCCCACACAGGAATCAAATAATATTCCAACTAACTGCAGTAATTCGCAGATAAACACTTCTTTAACACTTTCTGTAACGGGGCCAAAAGCAAGGCTCAAAGGCAGGAGTGAGAGCACGTGCCAGATTCCCGCACTTTATTCCTGCACAAAAAAAGCTTTATTCATTCTCGGGCTGCTTGTCAGGAGACACTGGACGGTAAAGGGCTCTTTGCTGAAGCTGTTCTTATTCTCATTTTCCTGGTCGTCTTTCAAAGCTTTCTCTAGGAAAGTAAGGCTACCTTTCCTTCACCCTCCACCTCCAAAATACCTAAGCTACATGTCTGAATAGAAAGAGATTTGCAGCAGGTAATTAGAGAAAAATTACAATTATAAATGAAGTGAGATGAACCAAATGACCTCACACATGAACCTAAATATTGGCTGTATCCTTTTAGTAACATAATGAGAAATACCAGGGCCCTTAGACTGCGCACCCTAGTTTCTAGGTCTCAGTTTAAAAACAGTTAACGTAACAGAAGCCATTACGTGCTTGTGCCCAGTCTCGTCTGACTCTTTGCAACCCCATGGACTGTAGCCCACCTGGCTCCTCCGTCCATGGGATTTCCCAGCAAGAGTACTGGAGTGGGGTGCCACTTCCTCCTTCAGGGGATCTTCCTGACCCAGGGATTGCACCCATGTCACCTGCATTGGCAGGAGCATTCTTTACCACTGAGCCACCTGGGAAACCCTAAAGTAACATACCTGACCTCAAACACCAGCTGGCACACACACCCAGGACACCCCTTAAACAGCTGAGCCAATGTGGGATTCACTCTTTGCGATTCCATGAATTGCAGCAGGCCAGGCCTCCCTGTCCGTCACCAACTCCCAGAGTTTATTCAAACTCATGTCCATCGAGTCAGTGATGCCATCCAGCCATCTCATCCTCTGTCGTCCCCTTCTCATCCAGCCCCCAATCCCTCCCAGCATCAGAGTCTTTTCCAATGAGTCAACTCTTCTCATCAGGTGGCCAAAGTACTGGAGTTTCAGCTTCAGTATCATTCCCTCCAAAGAAATCCCAGGACTGATCTCCTTCAGAATGGACTGGTTGGATCTCCTTGCAGTCCAAGGGACTCTCAAGGCTCTTCTCCAACACCACAGTTCAAAAGCATCAATTCTTCGGCACTCAGCTTTCTTCACAGTCCAACTCTCACATCCATACATGACCACTGGAAAAACCATAGCCTTGACTACACGGACCTTTGTTGGCAAAGTAATGTCTCTGCTTTTCGATATGCTATCTAGGCTGGTCATAACTTTCCTTCCAAGGAGTAAGCATCTTTTAATTTCATGGCTGAAATCACTATCTGCAGTGATTTGGGAGCCCACAAAAATAAAGTCTGACACTGTGTCCACTGTTTCCCCATCTATTTCCCATGAAGTGATGGACCAGATGCCATGATCTTCATTTTCTGAATGTTGAGCTTTAAGCCAACTTTTTCACTCTCCTCTTTCACTTTTATCAACATGCTTTTTAGTTCCTTTTCACTTTCTGCCATAAGGGTGGTATCATCTGCATATCTGAAGTTATTGATATTTCTTCTGGCAATCTTGATTCCAGTTTGTGCTTCTTCCAGCCCAGCGTTTCTCATGATGTACTCTGCATATAAGTTAAATAAGCAGGGTGACAATATACAGCCTTGACGTATTCCTTTCCCTGTTTGGAACTAATCTGTTGTTCCAGGTCCAGTTCTAACTGTTGCTTTCTGACCTGCATATAGGTTTCTCAAGAGGCAGGTCAGGTGGTCTGGTATTCCCATCTCTTTCAGAATTTTCCACAGTTTATTGTGATCCACACAGTCAAAGGCTTTGGCATAGTCAATAAAGCAGAAATAGATGTTTTTCTGGAACTCTCTTGCTTTTTCCATGATCCAGTGGATGTTGGCAATTTGATCTCTGGTTCCTCTGCCTTTTCTAAAACCAGCTTGAACATCTAGAAGTTCACGGTTCACGTATTGCTGAAGCCTGGCTTGGAGAATTTTGAGCATTACTTTATTAGCATGTGGGATGCAGTGGTTTGAACATTCTTTGGCATTGCCTTTCTTTGGGATTGCAATGAAAACTGACCTTTTCCAGTCCTGTGGCCACTGCTGAGTTTTCCACATTTGCTGGCATATTGAGTGCAGCACTTTCACAGCATCATCTTTCAGGACTTGAAATAGCTTAACTGGAATTCCATCACCTCCACTAGATTTGTTCGTACTGATGCTTTCTAAGGCCCACTTGACTTCACATTCCAGGATGTCTGGCTCTAGGTGAGTGATCACACCATCGTGATTATCTTGGTTGTGAAGATCTTTTTTGTACAGTTCTTCTGTGTATTCTCGCCACCTCCTTCTTAATATCTTCTGCTTCTGTTAGGTCCATACCATCTCTGTCCTTTATCGAGCCCATCTTTGCATGACATGTTCCCTTGGTATCTCTAAATTTCTTAAAGAGATATCTAGTCTTTCCCATTCTGTTGTTTTCCTGTATTTCTTTGCATTGGTTGCTGAGGAAGGCTTCCTAATCCTAATGTGGGATTAGTAACTTGGAAAGGCAGGAGGTGAGGGGGCCTAAAGCTGGGAAGTGTAACACCCAGTTCCCATGGCCTCCCACTGAGCAGGTGGACAACCCCTCCCCTATGCTGGCAGGAGGTCAGAAGTTAACCCTCAGGGAAGCCTAACCAGAGAAGAACCAGGTTTAGGGACGCAGGTCTACAGCGGGGCTGGAATGAATGTGGAGACGTGGGTGATGCATCCTGGGATGTGATACCCTTCAGCACCCGCCCAGCCCCAACCCCTCTTCACTCAGTGCCCAGCTCCGGGGACCAGCAGTCAAGTCTGGACACCCAGTGAAGAAGACAGGATAAGTCTTCACTCAAGAACCCAAACAGCCCCAGAAAAAATGCCTACAGACATCACAGGAGAGACTGACAGGGGTTCCCTGGAGCCATCCTCCACTTCTTAAACAGTGAAGGATTTTCTGTTTGGACATGCTGAAGTCACACATCATAGTCTCCTCTGCAGCTGAGTGTAGCTATGTGGTCACGGGTAACATGGATATCTTCTGTGGCAAGCATCTTAGACCATGGAGATGAGGGAAACACCCTATGGACGGCAAACCTGGGAGCACTTGGAGCTCCAGCCCACGGAGCTGCCCTGTTATCCGTGGACCGCTGACACATGAGCTGTTGAGTGAGAAAGAATACAACTCCTACCTTGTTTAAACCACTGTCATTTTGGTCCTTGGTTCAGCAGCCACACCTGTACCTTAACTAATGCAGCTGAAGACAACTGGGAGGCCCCCAGCAAACGGGCCACAGGGTCCTGACCGACCTACCTGGCATTCAAAGAGTCTCCACACCCCACTCGTATCACAGAGTTTCCTACTGCCGTTGAGTGATCTGTAAATAACTCCCACTGTTTGACTGTGTGAACTATGTACATATGGAACTTAAATTTATCATTGCTGTTGCTGCTGCTGCTAAGTCGCTTCAGTCGTGTCCGACTCTGCGACCCCATAGACGGCAGCCCACCAGGCTCTCCAGTCCCTGGGATTCTCCAGGCAAGAACACTGGAGTGGGTTGCCATTTCCTTCTCCAATGCATGAAAGTGAAAAGTGAAAGTGAAGTCACTCAATCATGCCCGACTCTTAGCGACTCCATGGACTGCAGCCTACCAGGCTCCTCCATCCATGGGATTTTCCAGGTAACAGTACTGGAGTGGGGTGCCATTACCTTCTCCGAAATTTATCGTTAGACACATTTATTTGGTTTCATTTCTTTGGCTGGACCCACGTGGCTTGCAGGATCTTAGTTCCCTGACCAGGGATTGAACCTGGGCGTTGGCACCAAAAGTGAAGAGTCCCAACCACTAGACCACCAGGGAATTCCCTTGGAATTTTAATTTAAAATATATTCAAATCGTGATATATGCTGTTGTCAACAACCTCTTGTTTATGGTGTTCAGAACCTGATGGAGGAGAGTGACCTTTCATAAGGGTTTTCTGTAAAATACTCCATGACTATAAAGCATTTCCTTACATCGTAGGTAACCTTACTTTTGTTCTTTAACCATGGTTGTACTTCCACAAGGCATCACCACTAGGTACTATGTGAAGAGTCATTTACCTTGAAAAACGTTTTTAAAGAAAAAAATGGGTATCTTATTTTTTTTTAAAGAAAAGATGACAACACTGGTCTCCTGAAATAAACAAGGCTAATCAATAGATGCTAGAAATGCTGCAGATGAATCTCCAGGTCTTACATTTGGTGATGGCTCTGTCCTTTCGTACTGTATCTCTTCTTTCCCATTTTCACCTGACTGCGTCATATGGTACGATCTGCCTTCGATGAAAGTGATGTAGTCTTTGTAAGAGCAGAGCGGGCCTGCCAGGATACCCATGAAGTTACAGTTGTAACTTAAATACTCCAGAAGGCTGGGCATGCGCCTGCAACAAAGAGAAACGCTACGTGTAAGACAGACGTTTGCTTTGTGAAAACGCGACGGGAGTGATCAGCTCCAACCTCGACTCCTCCTACCATTTCCAAAATAAAGCAAGCTGTGATTTTCATCTGCCTCCAAACAAAAAGAATCTAAAGGTTCAGGATGAAGGAATGCTCAGTCGTGTTTCTGGATAAAAGAGTTTCCATCCGGGTCTTTATGAGCCACGACAAAGCGTTTCTAACTGATTTCCTCATGAAGAAACAAAGTCAAGGTGGACAAGATAGGGCAGAAGATTCATCTCTTAATAGTCAATCACTCACTCACTCACTCAACAAATCTGTGTGTACCCATGCTCCTGGGTCTAGAGACACAGCAGTAAATACCACAGGGGGATTCTGCAGAGAACTTACACAACAGCTGCAGAAAATCAAGAATAAAAAACAGACAGCTAAGTGCTACCAGGGGAAGGGGGCATTTTATTAACAAGCCAGGAAGGCTTCTCTGATCATGAGATGAGTAAGGGAGTCGTGTGAATGTCCAGGACCAGGACTCCAGGGACAGGGAGCAAAGAGCTGGGGCAGGTCCAGGCGCAGGGAGGCCAGTGCAGTTGGAGGAGCTGAGCTGGGAAGGCAGGAGGGATGTCAGTATGCCGAGGTGGGGAACACAGGGCCTGCCTTACAAGCCATGGTGGAAGCTTCAGATTTTATTCAGACTGTGCTGAAAAACTACAGTGGTGGTGGTGGTGGTGGTGTAGGGGGCTCAGTCATTTTGCGACTCTTTGCAACCCCATGGACTGTAGCCACCAGGCTCCTCTGTCCATGGGATTTCTCAAGTAAGACTATTGAGGTGGGTTGCCATTCTTTTCTTTACTACAGTAGGGTTTCCAATACCTATGTTTTCAAAAGAACCCCTCGAGCCCGTGTGTGTGGAGAGAGGAGGGTGGAGGAGGGACCACCAGGCAGGAGGATGTGGGATCCAGGGGGAGGTGACAGGGCTGGATCCATGCAGGGGACAGCGTCTGAGTACAGCCTGGCAGCACAGCCCTGGGGTCTGCTGATGGATGGGGGTGGGGAGCGAGGGAGAAGGAGTCAAGCATGTCTCCCAACATTTTTAATTCAGTTGCTCTCAGGTCCGTCCAAATGGCACGTGGTATCTAAAGTGTACCAAGCATTCCAGCTCTCGATGCAGGAAACCTGGAGAAAACCAGTAACACAGGACACTATGAAAATGCATCAGAAGTGTGCATTTTTAATACCTTAAAACCACCCCTGGGACTTCCCTGGTGGTCCAGGGGTTAAGAATCTGCCTTGCAATACAGGGGATGAGGGTTCCGTCCCTGGCCAGGGATTGAACTAGGATCCCACACGCCACGGAGCAACTAAGTCCCTGGACCACAACTAGAGATCCCACATGTGCAAAGAGGACCTGCTGCAGCCAAATTTAAAAAAATACATATATATATTATATAGATATAAACAGCTCCATCTGTCAAGTCTGCCATCTACTGACAACCATAAACCACCACAAATAAAAGAGCAGCTACAGCTGGGGATGAAAAAGAGGCTCTTAAACGTGTTATAGCCCCACCTGCCTCTCTAAGATGACACGTGATCTCCTAAAAAAACACGCAAACGCTTTCTGTGACCAAAAAGGGTCAACAGAACCTCCTCATAAATATTTTTATAAAAATAAAACAAAGAGAAAACAGTGCTCTGGTCCACCTGACACCCAGCTAAGTCACCACTTAACTCAAAATGCCTTTTAAATTTTTCTACACTTTGTTGTTGTTGTTCAGTTGCTCAGTCATGTACAACTCTTTTGTGACCCATGGACTATAGCCCTCCAGGCTCCTCTGTCCATGGGATTTCCCAGGCAAGAACACTGGAGTGGGTTGCCACTTCCTTTTCTAGGGGATCTTCCCAACCCAGGTTATCGAACCCACATCTCTTTCTTTTTTAATATAAATTTATTTATTTTAATTGGAGGCTAATTACTTTACAATATTGTATTGGTTTTGCCATACATCAACATGAATCCGCCACGGGTGTACACATGTTCCCCATCCTGAACCCCCCTCCCTCCTCCCTCCCCGTACCATCCCTCTGGGTCATTCCAGTGCACCAGCACCGAGCATCCTGTATCCTGCATCTAACCTGGACTAGCGATTCGTTTCATATATGATATTATACATGTTTCAATGCCATTCTCCCAAATCATCCCTCCCTCTCCCTCTCCCACAGAGTCCAAAAGACTGTTCTATACATCTGTGTCTCTTTTGCTGTCTCGCATACAGGTCAAACCCACATCTCCTGCTTGGCAGGCGGATTCTTTACCACTGAGCCACCTTTCTACATTTCAAATTGCTTAGAACCTTAAGTACTTTTTCTTGAGGACTCAGAAAAGATGGGAGCAAGGCGTTTCTGGCAGATTTTCCCTCATAGTTCTTCCCACGTTGGGCTGAGTTAGAGACTTTATCACCACCTCACACACAGCACAAGTGCCCCGTCGTCACAAAGCTGCAAAGAGCCCGTTATGCTCCAGCACAGAGCCTCATTTTCAACACTGCTTACTTCAAGACCAGAACAACGCCAGGTTATCTAAGCCACAGCTCATCTTACCGCATCCAACAATGTATCACAATTAGGAAGGACGGGAGAAAATTCTGATTTATGAAACTTGCTGAAGTCATTTCTGGCTCAACTGTCATATCAAACGACAAGTCATGTTAGGAAAGAAGCTGATAACTGTAATACATGCAATTAAAATTCGAACTGAGCATAACTGTAATACTCTAATTATGGTATCAATGGAAGACTCATTCTTCGTTCCATAAACATTGATTTGATATCAACTGTGCGTGGAAATGTGAGAGAACTGTGGGCATCAATGAGCTCTGTGATTTTACGTTTGGGTAGCAAATCTGAAAAGAGTCCTCTCTGCCTCCTTCCACTATTCAGACAAGCAGAGGGTTGAATTTAACCAGCTCTGGGGTCTTGCCAGGTGGCCACCTAGGAGGGAGTATCTATTCACGAGAAGTTCCTGGGATGGACAAGGACTCATATGGATCACAGAGCCCAGATCAAGCTAACCTCTCACCAAACAAATAAATTCAAGTGCATATTTACTGATCTATAAAGACTGGCTGTAGTGAGCATCAAAAGAGTAATTTTAAAGATGGGGAAAGTATAAGAAGATTCTCAAGACATACAACCTGGGATCAAAGGTGACCACTTTGGGCAGGGCCTCCTACTACACAATCTCCTTCTTTTGACAGCCATGCATATATTAGTCCCAGATTTACAGGAAACAAGGTGCTTGCGGGATGCTTTTCTTCAAATAAAATGAGTGCCTTATCTCTAATTATATTAGATTAAGGCAGGCCCCACCAAGAAATTAAGCTAGTCCTTAGATGAATCCATAGGGGACCACAATAAATGACATAGCAGCCTACTGCAGAAGGAATTCCCCAAATAGCAAGGTGAATATCCTGCTGGTTCTTCATTATTTCAAAACAAGGCATCTTTGTGCTATATTAACATATCGCACCCCAGGACCTGCTATCAAGTCACTGGTCTACAAATGGTAGCTGCAGTTATTACTCATAATTACTACATGAAGACCATGCAGTCTTCCTGTCTTTGGGGAACTCAGAGCCTCTCGGGAGTCAGGATATGGTACACAGGAGGTATGATGATAATATTCAGTGGGTGCCTATGAAGGCAGGCCTAGCCCAACCAGACTTGCTGCAGAGGGAGGAAGGTTTGGTTCTCGTGAACTAAGAGCCTCGAGGAGGACAAGTCAGCCTTGGCCTTGAGTACACGGGTGTCCTGGCAGAGACAGCAGGAACTTTGGTGGGAGACGATTTATAGGCACGTACCTGACCGCTAATCCCCTCTGTGACGGAGTCAGCTCTTCATCCTTCCGAAACATCCCTGAGAAATAAAAAGACAATTTATCAGTTACGCTTTCTCCCAAGAAAAGAAGCGTACTTCTTCCCATTCACACGTGCATCACTTTCTTCATTTGAAATTCATGCCATAATCCCAATTTTGGTATAACTGGTCCCTTTCTTTCTCAATACAGCACAGGCTCTGTCACTGAACTGAATGTAAAATTAAGAATAAATAGTGAAGCAAAGTGAGCACACTTTAGAAACCTTAGAGTTGTGTCCCCACGACTTCTGCAGCCCACCAGGCTCCTCTGTCCATGGGATTCTCTAGGCAAAAATACTGAGTGCATAGTCATTCCCTTCTCCATGGGATCTTCCCAACCCAGCGATCGAACCCACGTCTGCTGCATTACAGTCGGATTCTTTACCATCTGAACCACCAGGGAAGCCAAAGCAGAATTCAGTATTTTTCCTATCTTCCCTCCCTCCATTTCCTTCCTCTAACAAACAGCAGAAAGTTATGGTAATCTCTCAAACAAAAGGTGGTTAGAATATGACTTTTTCAGTGATGAAAGATTAATTTCCAAATTCTTACCATCATGAATTTCATAAGCCAAACTAGTGATCTTCTGGGTAATTATCATCATTGGGCTGTGAAAAAAAAATATTTTAAAAGCAGAAATTTAAAACGATACTTATGATATATGAAAGAGTTTATTCTGCTTATATGACTGCAAAATCCTGACATGAAGAAAGACCCCAGGGGATTCTGAAGACAGAACTCCAGGGCTGCTGAGTCTGGGGAAGGGACGGAAGACAGGGAATCTGGGCTTTCTGCTTTGCTTTAAGAAGAGGCTTGTCCTCTACAGGAGACTGTGAGGATAGGATTTCAACACATCTTTTAAGAGGGCATAATCTAACCCATAATGCTGAACCTGAAGCTCCAATACTTTGGCCACCTGATGCCAAGAGCCAAATCACTGGAAAAGACCCTGATGCTGGGAAAGACTGAGGGCAGGAGGAGAAGGGGACAACAGAGGATGAGATGGTTGGATGGCATCAACGACTCAATGGACATGAGTTTGAGCAAGCTCCAGGAGACACTGGAGGACAGAGGAGTGGGGGACGGGGGGGCATGCTGCAGTCCACGGGGTCACAAAGAGTCTGACGCAACTTAGCAACTGAACCACCACTGGCATGAGATACACAGAGCTCGGCCCCAAGAGCTTGCAGGTCACTCCCCCCTCACCTAACAGACAAGATCTCATAGAGACCCCGTCACATGATGACTGCTCTTAAACTCAAAGTACCAGCGGGAGAAACTTCTTCTTTGGTTCCCTTCAAAGTCTGTTCCGAGGTGAACACCACTCTCTCTCGGGAGATTATTCCTCAGCCAAACGCTCCCCCAGGCTGCTTTCAACAACCAGCTGCCGTTTTAACCTTGGAAGATAGTTTACATGCCTTTGAGGATTACAAAAAATTCCTTGAAACTTCGATTTCTCCAGGGGAAAAGGATCATTTTTCCCACCTGCCTAAATTCATTTCATAGTTTAGCTCAAAAAGGAATAAGAAGATACCCTTCGCTCTGGATTTTAATTCTCACATCACCTTAAAACATCATAAAAACAACCAATAAAATAATAAATTTCTTTTTCAACTCAGTGACATACTAAACTGCTCAGTTCATGTGTATCAGATGTTTCCCAAAGGCAAATATTTATATGTGCTTTTTGCATGTATGCTCTCACTGTGCCCACTGGCCACCTGGGAGACCCAGGCATGCAGAGTGCAGGCTCTCATGAAAGTGAGCTGAGCTGGGGGACTGGGTGCTGCGAGGCTGTACTGCTGGATCTAAGAACTATGCTCCCTCACAGGGGCGGAAAGAATGCGGAAGCAGGGTTTCCCCAGTTTGGCTCAGTGGAAAGACTCTGCCTGCCATGCAGGAGACACAAGTTTGATCCCTGGTCCAGGGAAGATCCCACATGCCACAGGGCAATGAAGCCTGTGTGCCATGACTACTAAGCCTGTGATCTGCAACTAGATAAGTCCTCGCAACGAGAAGCATCCTCGCAATGAGATGCTCGTGCTCTACAACTAGAGTAGGCTCTGCCTGACACAACTAGAGAACAGCCCGTGAAGCAATGCAGACCCACCACAGCCAAACATACACAAATAAATGTTAAAAAGAAGAAGAAGAAGGCGGAACACATACAAATACTCCACTCTCTCCAAATGCTGGCCTCCACCCAGACCACACTCCCTGGAGCTGCTCTGCAAGGGCGGCCCATCTCCTGCTTCAAGTCTCAGCTTAACAGTCACTTTGCACAAGAGGCCCGTGGGCAGCTGTACCCCCCCACCGCAGGAAGCCACTTCTGCCCAAATGGGACACACACCTTTCACTTCAACTTAGCTTCCTGTTTGCTTTCTTCAAAGAATTTCTCACACTCACGGATGCTTCATTTACCCAGTTACGAAGGGGCTTTAAAAGCTGTCTGCACTCTTTAGCAGGTTCATGCGACAGGGAGCGAATGGTCTTTTTCACCACTGACCCCCCAGCGCCGAGCACAGTGCCTGGCCCAGGATATGTGCTGGGTGAGTATTTCTAAACTACCACGTAAACCCAACCTTCTGGGTGCCCACTCAAGACCCATCACTCCTTATGTAAGTTGATTAGACTCCCTCCCTCATGTCCACTCTCTGTGCTTGAAAACAGTCACCAGACTATTCTGTAGTTATTGGCTTATTTTTTGGTCACCACGAAACTCATCGACTACTTAACAGCAGGAACCCTGCCCTATTCACCTCTGCACCTTCGCTACATGCTATGTGTGTGTGTGTGCGTGCATGCACATATTCAGTCGCTAAGCTATGTCCGACTGTTGTGGACCACAGGAACTGTAGCCCACCATGCTCCTCTGTCCATGGGATTCTCCAGGCAAGAATACTAGAGTGGGTTGCCATTTCCTTCTCCAGGGGATCGTCCCGACCCAGAGATCAAACTGATGTCTCCTGCACTGGCGGCCGGATTCTTTACCACTGTGCCACCTGGGAAGTTCTACCTGCCAAGTAACTGGGCTCAAAGTTCCGACTGGTTTGCAAAAACGTCTCACATCACCTACTGTTTCCTTAACAGATAATCATTAAGCCTGAATATTTCCTCTGGTTTTAAAGGGGTTGTCATTCCACAGCCTCTGGTCCAACCTGTCATGGGCTGGCGTCAGGGAGTGGTGAATGTGAGAATAAAATGACAGAAGACAAAATTATCGCGGAGTGACTGTGAAGGAGTATTTGATAAATCAAAGTAAAAAAAGTTTGGCACAGGATAAACAAACTCATAAGAGCTCAGGAGAGTCAAGCAGAGGGGAAGGTGGCCAGAGGAGCCCAGCACAAGCACAGGACAGAGACCAGGACACAGAGCGGACTGAAAGGGGAGGAGGACTGGCCTCACCCATCACACGGAACCTCCTGTGCAGAGAAGACGGTTCTAAATGAAAACATTCCCACGGTTTACAAAGAGACCAGCTGGGGTGGTTTTCCTAACAGTGCATTGTGCTCCTAAATACCTGAATGGGGACAATCAGAGTGACTCACACAGATTTCACTTACACCTTTATTGACTTTTTAACTACCTGTTTGCCTTGCATTCAGTATTTAATCGCCTTCCTGTTCCTAAAATTTGAGCCAGCCCTATGTGAACCAGACTCTCCTGTTTCCCTGGGGTGGAGGCTGCGAGGCGGATGGGAGAGGGCAAGCAATTGGCTTCGGTGCCTTCATCCAGCAAAGGGGGCCTGGGTGGAGCCACCTGTACCTTCTGCACAGCAACATCACTAGATTGAGGTGGAGTTACAGACACTTTCTCCCCCAGCACTCTACTTGGAACAGGAAAAATATAGAACCTAGCTATTCAAAATAAATACTCAACTGATAAAACAGATTCAGGTAATATAAAAAAATATGTACCCATCTGATGTAAAGAACTAAAGAGACTCTAGACTTCTTATAATTTTTTCAAAAGATACAAATTAACTTTCTTATTCAACTAAAACCTTTACACGCCATCTTTTTTCTCTACAATGAGTGAGAGTTACATGATTTAGTTCTGCCACGCGGTCAAACTCAAACTCTAGGTAAGCATCACTAGAGAATGAATGCTGAAAAAGAACAATCTCTTTCTGAATCATTCTGTCATCTCTAGGAGACTGGTAAACTCCAAGGATACTGCTACAAAGCAACTACGAGCACCTACAAGCAGAGAAGGCAATAGCAACCCTCTCCAGTATTCTTGCCTGGAAAATCCCATGGATGGAGGAGCCTGGTGGGCTGCAGTCCATGGGGTCGCAGAGCTGGACACGACTGAGAGACTTCACTTTCTTTCTTTCTATAGTTACTTTTGGAGAAGGAAATGGCAACCCACTCCTGTGTTCTTGCCTGGAGAACCCCATGGATGGCGAGGCCTGACGGGCTGCCGTCTATAGGGTTGCAAAGAGTCGGACACGACTGAGCAACTAACACACACACACACACACACACACACACACACACACACACACACGATACAAGGTCAGCATGCCACCAGGGTACAGAGACCTGACAACAGAGCAAACTGACCGGTCCGCTTTCAGGCATGTCTAAGTACGCAGGGGATCCTCTGCAAACAGCAAAACCCACTGAAAGCAACAAACCCCTGGGACTAGAGCCAAAGGAATGCACCTTGAGAGGGGAGGAAAAGGCTTCCGGGAGCCAGGCAGCCATCCAGCCAGCCCCTTCACTCGCTCATTTTGAAAACGAGCATCTAATGAGCGCCTACAAGGCACCAGGTGCTGGAGACACAGCTGCGAAGGAGACAGGGTTCTCATTTGTGTACAGGGGAGGGATGGATAACAACTGAGCTTAGAGGCAAATACACGGTGTGCCAGCTGCTGCTGTGCGCTGAGCAGAAGAACAAAACAGGGAGGGGAGAGGAGTGCCAGCAGGCCGGTGGGGCCTGGCCTCACCCAGGTTGACGCTTCACAGAGAAGCTGAGTCAGGGACCAAGCCCCGCAGAGGCGGGCTCGCCAGCACCCCTGCCCAGGTGGGGGCACCGAGACTGACCTGGCCTGCTGGGAGGCTAGTGAGGACGGGGATGCAGCTGGAGCCAGCGAGTAAAGACAGGACAGATGCTGAAGACAGAAGCTTCGGGATAGTCAGAGTTAGGAGGCTCCTGCAGGGACTGTGAGGACAAGGCCGAGACCCAGGAGGGACTGGGGACCGTGGAGGGCAACAGGCAGGGCAATCACTCGCTTTTAATGGGTATATTCGCCCCTGGGTAAAGAGGGCTGTGGGGTGCTGGGGGGTAAGAGGCAGGCGAGGATGGCATCTCAGAGCAGGATGACAGCACAGACCCCGCGTAGTCCATCCAAGTCGTCTTCTGATGGCAAAGACAGCAGCACCTGACGACTGTTCGACAGTGGATCAGAATCAGGGCTTGAGACCTGAGGCCACCAAGGGTTTTGACCAGAGGAAAGGAACAGAAGGACGGAGCTGGCTGGGAAGAAATGCAGGAGGAACAGGGCAGGGGCACTGGGAAGTCCGGGTCAGGCAAGTTCAGTGGGAGATGCTGACTGGATAACCGAGCAGAGAGGTGTGAACAGGCAACTGGACACGTGAGCCAGAAAACGTCCTGACTCCACTTCTCATCAACTGTGGACATGGGGGAGCTGTTTAACTCCCCAGCCTCCAAATTCTTATCTATAAAATGGGGATAATAAAGCCACTGTGTGGATTAAATAAAACAGCAACAGGACAAAGGCCATAAACAGTATCTGAGGCACAGCAGATGTTTGATAAAACCCTCGTTCAATAGATACCGGAACCGCTGCTCAGCAGAAGGTACTGGATGGCTGCAATAATTAACTGCTAAGCACTGTCCCTGAAGGAACCTGCTCACTGAAGTTAAGAGCTCAACAGGTACGCAAGTAGCTACATGGAAAAGTGTTAAGGGCCAAACATTTGAAGACACGTACAGAGAAACTAAGCAAGTTTATGGGGAAACACCTCGAACAGGAGCTGCTTCATCTGAGCCTCTAGGAGCCAGGAGACTGGACACGCGGGCAGGTTGGGAAGGGTGTTCCCGGCAGGAAGAAGCTGATGGGCAGTAGAAGAAGCATGAGGACGTGGAAGCAGTTATGTGTCTGCAGCATCAGACGAGGCGGGCAGAGAGGCGAGGCCCACCACACACGGTGTGGACTTTGAGGGCTGGTGATCCCTTTTTGGGATCCAACCAGTCCATCCTAAAGGAAATCAGTCCTGAATATTCATTGGAAGGACTGATGTCAAAGCTGAGAAACTCCAATACTTTGGTCACCTGATGCAAAATGCTGACTCATTGGAAAAGACCCTGATGGAGGCAAAGACTGAAGGCAGGAGAAGGGGACGACAGAGGACGAGATGGTTGGATGGCATCACCGACTCAATGGACATGAGTTTGAGTAAACTCTGGGAGTTGGTGATGGACAGGAGGCATGGCGTGCTGCATTCCATGGGGTCGCAGAGTCGGACACGACTGAGCAACTGAACTGATCAACTTTTTGGTGTCATAAGGGAACACTGCAGATCTCTTGATAAATATCATTATACCACACTGCTTTGTGAACAAACATAAAGTCAGGGGGAAATGCTGATGTATGGCAGAAACCAACACAATACGGTAAAGCACTTATCCTTCAATTAAAAATAAATAAATTGGAAAAAACAATCAGGGGGAAAGGTTCAGGTAGGGAGGGGAACAGACAGAGGAAACCTTATAAGAGACCGTGCCTGTTTTCTCCCGGGAACTTGAACTACATGAGTAGCAGCTGGGCGGAACGCACTCCCTAACCTAATGTAGGTCAAGGTGTCAGGAGACACCCCCCACCGGCTGAAACAGGATACGCAGAACACCACGGATGGTTTATCAGCTGAATAATTTATGCCAACACTATTTACAACATAGTTACTGGGCACAGCAGAGAGCACCAGGGGCCCTTCTAGGACTCAGCTCAGTGAGCCAGAATGAAGCTTTTACAACAAACGGTCCCTCCCTTCTTCTACTGACAGGATGGTCACCTACAGAGTACTCAGCCCCCAGCAAAATGTACCGCACAGACCCAAAAAACTGGTAACTGCACGAACCCACAGGGGCAGCTGGTAATAAGATACCAACTGAGTATCTGGTGCTCTCTGCTTAGCTCTAAAATGTATTCTTGATTTCAATGGAAAATATGTATCTTTTAAAATAGATATCACATATATCTTTTTTTAGTGGATGCATTAACCAACGCTTCAGCTTCACAAAGATCAACATATTCCAATCAGAACTCATTTCCTTCCTGTCCCCCAAAATCTGTTCCTGCTTCCATCTACAAGAAGGCAAGCATTCACCTTTCTTTTTCTGTCTCAATACCGTTTCCTGAATAACCGAGAGGGGCGTTCCTCATTGACCCACAGTCCCAGCATTGTCATTCTGTACATTTATATCCCAGATCCAGAGATCTGTTTCTCTACGCGGGCTTCTTGGATTTGGCTATTCCTATGTCAGTCCTACAATATTCAAATGATGTCTGCTTGACAAGCAGTATATGTTTTTATACTGAATCTGCTCCTCTCAAACACTTCTAGGGAAACTCCTCAATTTGCCTAGTTTCCCTCAAAACCTCAACCGCATTACAGGTTAACTAGAGAAAAAGGACTGTTTTTACAACACTGAATGTTACTCTCTGAATAAACAAGATGCTTCGTCAGCAGTCTTTTTTATGTCCTATGGTAAAGCTTCATAGTTTACTACAAAAAGGTCTACACAAAGGTCCCTACATTTCTTTTTACACGTTTCCTTAAACATTTCATAGTTTTTATTGCTTCTGAAATTCAGATCCTTTATCTATGATGTTTTCTAACCAGTTATTGCTGATATAAAGGAAAGCTATTTAACTGTTTTATACTTCTTTTGTACTTATTTCCTGAGGCCAACATGTCAGCTGACAACCTAGCCTTTCAACCTTTCTGCAAAAAGAACCTGCTATTAAGAGGCGAGTCCCTTTTATCTATTCAGCATTTTAAATGTATCTTGAGCCTATCTCTCTATCTAAACACACACACACCCCATATTTCATGCACACACACACAATATCAGTGTTCCACACCTTTGCAAGTAACACTGGCTGGTACAGAAGAGCTCCCATGTGATTCCTCAGCAAGAGCCTGGCTTCATTCCCTGTGTGTCTAACTTCAGGGCACTGGAGACCTCAGCACAAAGAACGGGTCACTAGATTCAGCTCTCCCTTCCTCAGACTGCCAACACCACTTTGGATGGCTCCCATATCTACCCTAATTAGGAGCAAGTCAGGATCTGTTGTGCTCATGTGTTGTAACACTCAAGGTTTACTAAATGCTTCTTTCCTCTTCTGCGCGCATTAAAACAAAAGGGAGCATTCTAACTTAGTTCGGCCACAATGGTCTCCTTGAGCTGATTTATCTCTGTCTTTGTACCAGTTCACTGATGATGCTCAGATGTTTTCTTCTAGTGGATAAAAATTACATATTAAACTGGGAGTTTTACATCAGGTCATCCATCTGTAAAATGCTATGCTGTATTTCTTTGACATACTTAAATATTTTAAATTATATTCAAGTGAAAAAATTTTTATTTTAGTGAAATACTTAAGATCCTATCACAGGCATATTGTTCCTCTACATTGTGGGGTCATGTAACTAGTTTTTTCCAATAGAATGGGAGAAAAAGTGGAGGGCAGGCATGCTCTCTCTGGGCTCAGCTCACTACGGGACACGCCATTCCCTCAATTTAATCAAGAGGATTCTAGAGACCCTGAAGGAGGTGGGGCCACAAGAAAGAAGCCTGGTTCCCTGAATGATCGTGGGGAGCAGAGGCCCCCTCCTCAGGGGGCTGGGTGTGAATGAGAAACAAACTTGCCTTATGTAAAGTCACCAGAGTAATGTGCTTCGATAGTGGTTAGCCCAATCCTAGAGGTAGAGAGTGACGGGAGTTTAGAATAGCAGATAAGGGAAATAAAAAAGGTAATGACTAAGTGAAATACGAAGACGAGGTTATGAGACTCCAGTGAACACTGGAGCACACGAATTTGTACTTCTACCAATTCTTATTAATAAATTGAAATCTGCTGTGTTAAACTACTTAGTAAATGTGGCAGTTCAAAAATATACGCAGCTAGTTCCTATTTTCACTATACTAAGATGACAACGTGGGACCTAGGCTACCTTTCCAAGTTCATCACGATTCAAGGTGGCCCAATACACCTACTGATTCTGCTTAAAAGCTTTCTGCTTTAAGAATTCCTGCTGTTTATAAGTTATAGTGAAAGTGAAGTCGCTCAGTCATGTCCGACTCTGCAACCCCATGAACTGTAGCCTACCAGGTTCCTCTGTCCATGGGATTTTCCAGGCAAGAATACTAGAATAGGTTGCCATTTCCTTCTCCAGGAGATCTTCCCGACCCAGGGATTGAACCCAGGTCTCCTGCACTGTAGGCAGACGCTTTACCATCTGAGCCACCAAGGAAATCCTTTACAAGTTGATAGCCAACATCTATTCTCTTCTTCTGTATGTCAGGTTATTTCTCAATTCTATTCAATATATTGCTAATTTGACTATCTAGTTTTTTAGTGTATTTAATAAATTTTGTTTTGTCTTGGTTTTATTTGTTCTTTTAGATATAGTCTTTTATCCAAGTCTGATTTTAAAATCTGTTTAACAAAAGTAAAATCCACTTTGATATCATTAAGGAGAAAAAGATAATTCATCTTCTGAAATTCTCCTGTTTTATAACAGTGACTTTTCTTTAAGCTCACATAACAGTGGCTCTTTTCTAGTGTTCAACAATTTATTCATAGATGCCATGATTTGTTTCATTTTATTTTTTCCACTTACTTATCCTTCCATTGAATTTATTGGTCATTATTTATCCTGCACAGATAACTCAAGGCCTACGTAAAAGCAGGTCTTCTGTGTCTTTTTCAACAGAGAAAACTGTTAGGCTTGACATATACACCGTAGAGTTTTATCTTCAACTTCCCCACCCAGTACGCAGATGTTAGCAGGTGTCCCTTTATAAAGACGGTGAACAAGTTCATCTTTAAGGACTTGGACTGCCTTTATCTCATAAGAGACATTCAATCAGTTCTGTTACAGGCAAAAGACCCTTCCAGAACCAAGGAAGGACTAAATTTCCTCTGAAGAAAAGAAAGCCTGAAGTTATTTTTATCACTCACTAGAATACTGAATATCAGAATGTAAAACATTTCATAGATGTGAAATGCATAAAAGAAAAATACATGTTCAAGTGCATTCTCATGGAAATTCAGACTGACAAAGCTAGTCCAAGGACTTTCATCCAGAGACAGTCCCACAGCGTGTTAAGACGCAAGAACAAGCAATCAGACATGACACAGCAGCTGGTGAAACACTGTACAAAAGGGATTCCAAGAAGGGAAGGAGGAATAGAGAGAGGGAGGGAGGGAGAAGAAGGGCAGCAAGGAAGCAGGCTCAAAGGGGCTGATTTTCCATAGTTTTTATGTGACCATAAAATTTTCTAACAGAGTTAGACCCAGCGAGGTTGCTCAGTTGTGTCCGACTCTTGGCGACCCCATGGACTGTAGCCTGCCAGGCTCCTCCATCCACGGGATTTTCCAGGCAAGAATACTGGAGTGGGTTGCCATTTCCTTATCCAGGGGATTTTCCTGACCCAGGGATTGAACCCAGGTTTTCTGCATTACAGGCAGATGCTTTACCATCTGATCCAGGAGGGAAGACCAGAATTAGAAAATGCTTTCAATATCGGCATATCATACAAATTTTATTCCCATATATTTAGAAATGTCACAAAAGTCAATTTTAAAAAAGGTTATTTTTGTGACTTACACATCACTATAAAAGACCACTTTCCAAGAAGAAAAATTTACAAAAAGAATTTTAAACGAAAAGAGTTTTTCATTTGAACTACTAAATGGAACTATATTTTGTCTTTCAACCAACGTGTTAGGATAGATAAACAGACTTCTGAATCAAAATTTTCATCTTACCCTGAAAAATCAGCAGAATATTGTCCATAATCAAAGATATAGACTCTAGTGATTTGGCATACTGTGAGGTATCCCAAAGCAAACACGAAACAATATCTGGAAAACAAAAACAAGCTAGATTAGTGAAATAAAAAGATTCATTTTGTTAAAGAATACATTTTAAGCTAACATATTAACTATATGATATGGTTCAAAAATTATAAACATCATCAGATCTACTCCACAAATGGTTTTCTTTGATAAATTGTAAAAACTCTTTACTAGTGTTTGCTTTAGTTTCCTTGAATTTTGTACCATTTTCAACGGCAAACACATTTAGTTCCTTCCTTTATTCATTTTTTCCTTCTGAAAAACCTCCATATAACAGATTATGTATCTGAAAGTCATGCTCACAACGTAAAACTAAATATGGTAAGTACTGGTATCTATTTATTTTTCCTTCTTTTTAGAAAACAAAATCTAGTATGAAAATATTTGGCTGAAACACACATTAAACAAGTTCTTAAGAGTATTTTTAAAACTTGTCCTCAGTCATCTAAAATCGTAAACTGTGTATCAGGTGGTATTTACTCACATTTTATAAACACAAATGTTTAATAATTTTCAGTCTTAAGATGTACGGGAGAGAGCTACAATAATTAAAAACATCAGGATTTCCCTGGTGGTCCAGTGGTTAAGAATCTGCCCATCAATGCAAGGGATACCACATCCTGCGAGGCAACTAAACCCACGTGTTACAACTAGTGAACCCACGCTCTAGAGCCTGGGCTCTGCAACAAGAGAAGCTGCCACAATGAGAAGCTCAGTACCACAACTAGAGAGTAGGCCCCCCCACCCTGCTGCAACTAGAGAAAGCCCGCGCATAAAAACAGCAAAGACCCAGCACAGCCATAAATTAATTATTTTTAAAAAAGAATTTAAAACATCGTCTGGCGGGACTAATTTACGTATCAATAGAACAGAAATTCACAAACAGACTCTAGAATATATACCACTGTGTAAAATGAAGGCTGTAATGCATATTAGCAAGAGTGAATGGATTATCACCTAATGAGTTAAACAATTTGGGTGGGTGAGCTATGCCTTCATCGAAACAATCCTAGATGAATAAAATAATTAAATATACAGTGTAAAACTAAAACATATACGAGCTGTGGATAAATATTCAAATGTCCTCAAATCAGTGAAGGACTTTCTAAACATACATAATATAGAAGAAATCAATAGGAAAAAAAACCACAACAATGTATTTGATTAATTTAAAACCTTAAACTTCTCAAACAGGCCATTGAGGAGGTTTTAGGAAAGGGTCCTTTCAAACTTCAGACAAATAGGTAATTCTGATCTACTTGGATTACTCCTGAGCAAAGAAGTCTGCATTAGATAACTGAAAGAATCTTTAATAAGAGTTTAGTACACTATAACTAATTGTAATTTAAAATAAGATACCTTGACCAAGCAGGGTTTATTGGATAAGTGCAAAAATGATTCAATATAGGAAGCCAAATTTAGTGGTGTAAAAGTATTTACACCTTGAAAATTGGCAAACACTATACATTATTCAATGAACATGAATTTGAGCAAACTCCAGGAGATACTGAAGGACAGGGAAGCCTGGAGTGCTGCAGTCCATGGGGTCACAAGAGAGTCAGACACAACTTACTGACTGAACAAACGGATTATTCAAACCAGAGATAATCAAACCAAAGCCTGCAGGATAAATCTCACTCCCTGCTTTGCTTCTGTCGATCAAATCTTGTTTGACCACACTCATGGCCATTGACATGTATACTGTTTATGGCTGCTTTTGCCTCAGAACACCTGAGCGGAATAGCTGCAGCAGCATCTACAAGGCCCTCAAAGCCTAAAATATTTACTATCTGGCTCTTTGTGAAAGAAGTGTGCTGACCCGAATCAGAAGCAATGACGAGAATGCTAACAATACACGCTAAACTTTTAAAAGTATGTCATGACCTGCAGCTATGACGTTGTGCCTAGCACCCTCCCAAGAAAAAAACCCAGAAAATCTTATTCTTCTAGCATTCACAAACTATTATTCAATTCAGCAAAGAAGTTGCTCTTACTCACATTATGGACAAAAAAATGTCAACCTGTATCTTTAGTGTTTCACTTTCAACTTACTCATTAACATAAACAAAAATATCAATCAACATTCATTAACTGAATCACATTTGCTTGCCCATGATGTGAGCAACTTCTTCACTGAACCGGAAAAATCTGTGGTCTCATTCTGTCAACTCATGATTGAATTGCGATCATGGATTAGTTATGAGTTTGTCAAAAATCAATGAAAGCACTCTGTAGAATCAGAGAAAAAAGAGGGGATACATGTAGCTGGCGTGGTGTGAATTCCTTCTGCCCAGAAAAAGGATCTGATGGCTGTAGCAGCAATCACCTTGCTTCCCTGAAGTAATGAGCTAACAGGCGAAGGACATAACTGCAAAACAAGAAAGACACCTGCCTCTTTAATAAACACTGCTGAGCAGCTACACTGGCTCTGAATAACCGAAGTCCAGAAAAAATCTGAGGTGCTGGGTTTTTTCCTATTATCCCGAACTGAAATGCATTCCTAAGCGATACCAAAGCGCACCACATTTTCACTGTCATCTTTTGAGTTAGGCTGCAGGGAAAGGTGACAGGGAAAGCCTCTGATTTGCCAAGTTCAGCATCAGCAGAAGGAAACAGACATACAGGCCAATATGTACATGCATGGTATTCTTATCAGTGCTGTGGTCAGGGCATATGTTTCACTGAATGTCTTCAAACAGAAAAACATGCATGCACATGAAATCCAGCAGACCTGACTGAGATTTAAATAACGGCCCCATCAACCTTTTACTCTTCCTAGCAGTGTGATCTTGAGAAAGTGACATTGCTTCTGAACCCTCATTCTCTCCCTTAGAAAAGGCAGATACACAGGGAGGGAGACCGCCTATCTAACTCAGTCACTGTGGTCTCGTAGCCCCTGCAACTGGCAGTTTACAGGTGGGCGTGAAACTTAAGTGCAGAGAGTGAAACATGACACAGAGCTTTTGGAAAGGCTTTCTCCTTAAATAGCAAGTAGGATACTTGCTGAGGAGGGCATGTCAACCCACTCCAGTATTCTTGTCTGGAGAATCCCCTTGGACAGAGGAGCCTGGTGGGCTACAGTCCCTGGGGTTGCGAAGAGTCAGACACAGCTAAGCAACTAAGCACAGCACAACACAGGACCCTTGCTACTGCTATGTCGATTAAGTCCAGCTAGCCTACAGACAATCTGGTGAGACGGTGACGCAGAAAAGCTAAATAAAACAAAATACAGAACTTTCTGATGCCCTCATAAAAACAGAGTTGCTGAGTTAATCAACAAGAACTGCCTCACCTTATGACTTCTCCCTGGAAAGGTGAATCTCTCTGCACTGGTTACCATTATACCACTATGAGTTATACCACTACACCACTATGAGTTTGGATTTCTACTCTCTGCAGTTTTAAAAGCATCCTGATACTATCATCCTTTATAACAAAATGAAATCAACAAGATTTGAAGAGTTCCAGAGAGAACACTTTATTATTCATTCAAATGAAAGTGTTGAATTACGGCCCCATTTTAAAAACAGAAACCACATCTAAAATACCCATTCTCTAGATATTAGATATGAAGTGGAAATTGTTCAGGGAAAAACAAAGTGCTCAGGGACTATGGGAATTAATGAGCTTGAAATGTCGAGAACTGAAAAAGAATTCTTCCCAAATGAGGAAAACAGGCAACATCACCAAAAGGTTCAAAATCTTGATGGAGAGAAAGACAAAAACTAATAAGTGAGCCATTATTTTAATGTGAAGTCAAATGAAACTCATCACTTTCAGGGTGCTCAAGTTCAAGGGGCTTTGGGTGCGGCCCCAATTCAGGAAAGGCCAACACATCTGAGAGCTAACTGTGGTGTGTACTTAGTTGCTTGGTCGTGTCTAACTCTTGGGACCCCACGGTCGTAGCCCACCAGGCTCCTCTGTCCATGGGATTTCCACCTGGGAAGCCCTACTTACTATACAGTTCGATTTATATGAAATTCTAAAACAGACAAACTGATCAAAGGTGGTAGAAAGCAGAGAGCGAGCGGGTTGCAGGGGGCTGGGCTGTAAAGATTACAAAGGGAATGCGGGAACCTTGGGGGATGAATGAAGTGTCCTGTGTCTGGGGATTTGGGGGGTAGTTACACAGGTCTGGACATCTGTCAAAACTCACTGAACTGGTGGTTCTACTTTGTTTAAGGTAATTTTTAATCTAAAGAAAGTTGATTTTAAAATTATTTGGAAACAAATTTTATAATTTCTTTGCAGATTCCTTCTCAACCTGGGACTCCAGGGTTCAGTCCTCTTCTCCGTTTTTACCCATTTCCAAAAGGTTTTTATCCAGTCCCATGTCTTTAAATACAAACACAACAGTCATGTGAATACGAACACAACTATTAGGCATAATGACAGTTGGGACCTACAGGTGAATGAAGTAAAGCAAAAGATGAGTGTTCTATGTCTGGGTATATTTCAAAATAGGACCTTAAGTCTGATAAAGTCAGCAGGGACCTGGAAAGATTAACTACTTATAAACTGTTCAAGTTTCCTATTTAAAAATTTATGATTAATCAAGTCTGTTCATTTATAGTTAGCGGCTATAATGCGCGAGGCAACCTGAATAATTCATTTTCTATGGGGTGGCATACCTGTAAATGAGGCTGTTATTCTAAAACCAGCAACCCAGAGTGAGTCTGGCTCTTCTTTCATCTCACTCTACTTTCACGAAAGTAACACAGGCATAGTTTCAAAGGGTCCAGCATGGATCACCAGGACCAAGCCGTCTGCAGCTGCACACCCTGCACACAGACTCTGCTCCCAGATGCCACTTTCCAACCCACCCTGGACCTGTCAGGAAAGACTGGCCCATCCTCAATAGCACCATCCTTCCCAGCACTTAGGTTCCAGCTTCTGCCTCTTTGAGTTTCAGATAAACCTGTGTGTTGAATCTACTACAATTACTGGAAGCCTCAAAATTTAGTCTTATAACCATCATTAAAACATCAGTTTTCTAAAATCTTTTTGATAGTATTTGCATCTTATTCTAAAAGTCCAGTTATCAATTTAATGGAATTTTAGTAAATGCAATCCTTAACATTTCTTGCTCTTTTTACTTTGTACACAATAACACATTCTAGGATACTTTGTTTCTGCTAAGGTATTAGGCCCAAAGGTTAAGTTTACCCTCAGGTAACCAATAGGTGAGTATCAACTATCTAACTAGGTGACGTCCTAAGCCAAGTTAAAAGGCTCCTCCCACTATTGTTTTTTTAGCTGCCAAGTCGTGTCTGACATTTTGGGACCCCTTGGACTACAGCCCGGGATTCCCTGGTGGCTCAGACAGTAGAGTCTGCTTGAAATGTGGGACACTCAGGTTCGACCCTTGGGTCGAGACGATCCTCTGGAGAAGGAATTGGCAACCCACCCCAGTACACTTGCCTGGAAAATCCCGTGGACAGAGAAGCCTGGCAGGCTGCAGCCCATGGGGTCACAAAGAGTCACACAAAACTGAGTGACTTCACTTTCACCTGGACTATAGCCCATCAGGCTCCTCTGTCCATGGGATTTTCCCAGCAAGAATACTGGTGTGGGTTGTCATTTCCTCCTCCAGGGGATCTTCCCAACCTAGGGATCAAACCTGTGTCTCCTGCATTGGCAGGTGGATTCTTTACCACTGAGCCACTAGAGAAGCCCTCTTCCATTATTATCACATTTATAAACACCTTCTCGTAAAGATATACAGTAGCCATTCTTCACATTTTGAAATCACATGCCTTATCTCTTCCAAGAGTTTTGTCTGTTAAAGATGTCACTTTAACTCAACACACTTGCCTTTTATAGAAGGAACAGAAAGAACAGTGAGATACGACTTCTCCGTTGCAGGAAGCTGACATCAAGCCAGCGAGCACAGCCAATGGTGACAGCCAATGGTGAGTGACAGTGCTGGGTTTTTCCAGGATTAGCTATTGAGATGCCAGTCACCTCTGTCTCACCATGTCTATTTAGAGCATCTTTATCGCTTCTTGTGAAAACTGTTCTCTTAGATGTTGTATCCTTCCCTAGATGGCACTTCTTGAAGATTTCAGAGCCTGAGTCTATGAGAGCCTGGCACTGAGCTTGACAAAGAGAATGCATTCTGTAAAGTGGCAGAGCAGAACGGAAGCAGTGTGAAAAGATGTTCATTGCAGGCCAGGGAAGTAACTGAGGGCTCCTCCTGGGACGACGACGATGTGGATGCAGCCACAAATAGAGAACAGGAGTGACACAGAGGAGAGGATGCCTCCCTGTGGGGCTAAATGCCCAGAGCCAGGAGTGGCCAGCCTGACACGTACCAGTGAAAGCTGGGAGAAACTACAGGAAATAAGTCAGTGCGTAAAACAGGGTTCAGGGTATTCGGAAGGGCCATGAGTGTCGAGTGTTTCTTGCTATTCTCCCGCAGGCATTCAAAGATTTTTGAGCAAAGGGTGATCTAGTGAAATAGTTCTTAGGCAAGTAACAAAGACTAACCCATACACAGGATGGATGGTAAGAGATAAGGCTGGGAGTCAGAGGAGCAGTTATGTAGCAGGAAGAAACAAGTTCTGAGTTAAGATAGGGATGTGCCAGCAAGTGCTGAGCGTTTCCAAGGAGAAACTGAAAAATATCTCATACTATATCAGCTGCAGAAACTAAGGAGAAAAAGTCAAGTTTATAAATTGGAGCAATTTATCAAGAAAACACAGAAGTCGACTCTGGAGTCCAAACTGGCTTGGGCTGGAAAGTTGCCTTGGTCTCTTCCTAGCTGGTGACTCCAGACCAATTGGTAAATGAAGCCTCAATCCTCTTCTCTTTTCCAGGCATCTTTCTTTCTTAATTTCATTGCATTGAGGGCTTAAAACCCTCTACCCTGAACACCACATTTGTCTGACTGCTGTTCCCACATGAATATTTAATGAAGCCTCTCAAATGTAACATGTAAAGAAAGGCCCCCTACCCAGTAAGCTGCCTCTCCCCAGCGACCCCATTTCCTACATAACGTAGTCCACCTGGCAGCTCAAGCCAGAAACCTAGTTCAGATCAACGCTGACTTAATTCTAATAAAAGAGCAAGCTTGCTCTAATACAGCTCCATTTTCTTCTATGTCCTTTGTGCTACTATTACCATATGCAAAAGTTTGCTCAAATTCATGTTCATTGAGTCAGTGAAGCCAACCAACCATCTCATCCTCTGTTGTCCCCTTCTCCTTTTGCCTTCAATCTTTCCCAGCATCAGCGTTTTTTTCCAATGAGTCAGCTCTTTGCATCAGGTAGCCAAAGTATTGGAGTTTCAGCTTCAGCATCAGTCCTTCCAGTGAATATTCAGGGTTGATTTCCTTTAGGATTGACTGGTTTGATTTCCTTGCAGTCCAAGGGACTCTGATGACTGTTCTCCAGCACCACAATTTGAAAGCATCAATTCGTCAGTGCTCAGCTTTCTTCATGGTCCAACTCTCACATCTGTCCATGACTACTGGAAAAACCATAGCTTTGACTAGATGGACCTTTGTTGGCAAAGTAACGTCTCTGCTTTTTAATACACTGTCTAGGTTTGTCATGGGCTTCCCTGGTGGCTCAGATGGCAAAGAATCTGCCTGCAATGAGGAAACCCACGTTCAATTCCTGAGTCGGGAAAATCCCCTGGAGAAGGGAACGGCCACCCACTCCAGTATTCTTGCCTAGAGAATCCCATGGACAGAATAGCCTGGCAGGGTGCAATCCATGGGGATTGCCAAGAATGGGACATGACTGAGCGATTAAGCACACACTAGGTCTGTCACAGTTTTCCGTCCAAGGAGCAAGTGTCTTTTAAAATTTCAAGGCTGCGGTCACTGTTTGCAGTGATTTTGGAGTGTGCTGTTTCTGCTGTATCTCTCTCACCCATGGTACACAGCGGCTGACATCTCCCCTCCGATTTTTAAATTCACGGTTTTATTTTTCAGCCTTACTCTAGGAGTCTCCCCTGTGTCTGTAATCTCAGTGGTCAGTCAATGGCTAGTCAGGGCTTGTGCTTAAAAATCTGCTACCAGTAAGGCTTCTGCTGAGGGTTCCAGGTGTGGGTCTGAGAGCTCGTTTGACAGTCCAGCAGGTTTCAAGCCCGCCCTGGCCGTCTCTCTCCTTCTGGCCCTCCAGACTTCCCCTGACGTGGAGGCAGTCTCCAGGCAGCCATAATTGTATCGGTATCTTCTCTAGTTTCTCCATGGCTCTCTCGCTGCCAAGAATCTCTCTGCCAAACGTTAGACCAAATCCTCAGGAGGGGAGCGCTAGAGGCATCCTCTGTGAGCCACTGCCTAGGTTTTCTGCCTTCACCTCGAAGAAGTCAACCAAAGCTGCGGTCTTTGTGGCCGGCCCTGCCCCAGGAGAACTCTCTGCCAGCAAATGAGGGGTGGAGAGGAGCCCAGGCAGGAATACCGCCGTTCCCACTGTTTTCACTCAAAGGTCAACAGTTTTCTTCTAAATAAAAGCTTCTCGAATTGCTGTTTGCTTTGAGTAAATTTTCAGAGCCCAACAATGGTTTTGACCAGTTTTATTGCTACTTTGGGGGGAGAAAATTTGTAGATTTTAGTTAATTAAAGTAGGATTTGGTAGGCTTGTATGGAAATATGAATTCTTTGGAGGGGGGGTGTAAATTCAAGTTCTAAAATAGATTCAGAAAATTGAAAATATATCCACACCTAGAAAAGCCCCCGGGGTGGGACAAGCCTGCCACCCCTCACTCAGAGCATAAGCTGAGCTCTGTGGCTGGAAACCAGCTCTGTTAGTCTGTGACTCCAAGAGAAGAATTTTAAAACACTTTTAGAAAACCAGCTGCTTTACCAGCAAAAACCAGCTACCACGTTGTCTTCATACAAGACTCAGAGGCCCCTGTTCTGTTCCCAGTCGCTACTGTGCCACTGTCCTCTTGGGGTGAAGGGACCTTCTCCCCAGGGTCTCCACTTGGGCTTCTCCCTGAATGGGGAGACTCCAGATTCTCTCTTACTGTCTTCCTAGAGACCTGCAGGTCATCTACGTTCCCCAATAAAACTGCTGTTCCTCGGAAGACAGGGCCTACCGGGTTCCCCGCCAAGGAGCCCTCTCACCTGGAACAACAAGGTCTCCATGAGTTACGAGCACAATACAAGTCGTGAGGGGCTGTGTTTGTTCTTTTACAAAGCCTTATTCATGACAACAAGAAAGGAGCTCAGCTGTATTCACTAGGCCAGCCACAAACCGAGACACGGATACATGAGGGCACTGGGTCCTTTTCTTTCTCATTTTGTTTACAGACGACAGAAAGGACCCAAACCACGTGGCAACTAATCAGCTCTTTTATAAAATCTAACTCTGCTCCCACACCTGTCTCTGTAACATAACGAAGTCACTTCCTGGTGTTTTATAAAGAAAATTTCCAAAGTTGACTCAAAGATAGAAATAAAATTGGGTATTGGCTCTTGGTATCAAGCACGATGATTTTATTGCTCAAAATGCAAAGACGTCTATAGAAATTCCCCGGTGGTCCAATGGTTAGGACTCGGTGCTTTTCCTGCCGAGGGAATGGGTTAAATCCCTGGTCAAGAACTAAGATCCCACATGCTTTGCACTTGGCCAAAAGGAAAAAGAAAAGGGAAAAAAAAGACATAGACTTCTATAGTTTACATCAAGATTTCAGACGTCTGGATTGTAGTTAAAAATATTAAATCAATAAATACACAGAAATGAAGTTTTAACGGTTTTAAAAACATCAAAAACTGTATCTGGCAGTCAGTGTAATGACAGAATCTTAACTGAGAAAGACAATTACCCACAAAAATGCATCCAAATTTCAGTCTATTCTAACTGCTACTAAAACCAGAACCGTGAAAACTAAAGTCTATAAAAGGCTTCATGTTTTCCTGTGCTGTGCTGTGCTTAGTTGATCAGTCGTGTCCGACTCTTTGCGACCCCAGGGACGACCACCCTCCAAGTCAGAGACCCGGTGCCCCTCCCGACGGGAAGACCAGGAACCTGTCAGTCTTGGCTCTTCAGGGGCTGTGTGTTATAAGAAAGGGTTCCGAGCTCCCTTCCCACCTGCACAGACGATCACTCACCTTTCTTCCATTACCCTTCGGGGTGAAAACCACATAGGTGGAAAAGCAGAAAAGGAAAAAGGTGATTCAATTCATTCTCTGAAGATCTTCAAAGCAAGGGCAGCAAGGAAGACGACGTGTGCGGCGATCTAAGGAAGCTGGAGCTACCGAGCAACAGCGGGCTGGAGGGGTCGGGAGGAGCGTAAGGACAGCGGGGCATCCCCACCACCCACTGAGAGCTGAGGGCGCCAGGAGCGGTCTCAAGGGCCTTTCAAGTGTCCTCAAACGACCCAAGAGGAAACTGATGAAGCACGGTGACGGTGAATACAGGCGGCGGGGAGATGAAGGAAGAAGTGAGGATTTATCCCACTGGCTTCACTGCTCAGCTGCCAAGTCGGGATAAATTAACAAACTAACCCAAGAATTAGAATTAAAGAAATTTAGCTTCCCAATTCAGCTTTCAAACTAAGATTAATTTACATTACTTGCACACACACCAATTATCAATGAAGGAAAACAACCCCGAAATAAAATGGATAGGACACTGCCTGTTTCCCATGGAAAATCCGCACGTTGTGAAGGTCAAGGGGGAGCTGAGTTTAGCAGCTGGCTGCATGGGGCTTTGGTGCTGAACAGACTGGGTTTCAAGTTCTGAGCCTGCTGGGGACCAGTTGTATAAACCTGGGGAAGGCATCTCGGTCTCTGAATCTCTGTTTTCTTCAACAATAAAGCTGAGATACAGCATTACAGCACAGGTGGCTGTGAGGACAGCATGGGAAAGCACCTTAGCATTTGTGTTTAATAAATATCACTGGCAGTTTAGCTATTAAGAGTAATTTACTTGTAATTTAAGTTGTCTATTGTACTTTGGGGTTCCATCCTACTCATTTCTTAACTTTTATCATTTTCTTCATTGGATTTTATCTTCATGTCTTTGAGTCTGTTCTCTGAACACTTTCTAAAGCTCTCGTATCTAAGGAAAAAAGTTTATTCTATTATCTTGTACTATTATCTATTATCTTATACTATTCTAAATAACAGCACTCCAATAATTCGTGTTTTGAAATGAAGCTATGCTCCAACAAAATGAGTTCTACATAAGACATCTTAAAACTTTGAAAGACAAATCGTGCCAACCCCATTTCAATCCTGAAACCTTCTTCCCAAGGCAAGTTCTGCTAAGGCGCATAGTCTGTCATACCCTAAGATTAATTTCCAGGCCAGGAAAAGACGAGCAATCTCATCTCTTCTCTGGGCTTCACTAAGTGTAAGCAAAAGCTCACACTTTTGAGAGAAATAGGTGCCCAGGCTCACCTGCCTATAACATCCTTTCAGCAAAATGCCCTACCGTTTTTCAGCTCATCATATATTTTGCCCTCTTATCTTCTGATTCTCTCTCCATAACTACTCTAAATAAGAACTGTTTAATAAGCCAGCAGCAGCAAGCAGGATGGGATCACTGTCTTTACCCTATACAAATTTATGTATCAGAAAGTATTTTAAAAGTCTTTTCTTAGTCAATTGACATTAAAGTAGCACTTTAAAGTCTATACTTATTATGTAATTAAATAAGTATCAGCCTCAAGCATGGAACTTGCAAAAGACTGAACAATTTTAAATTAAGGTAGATTATTGAGAGAATAAAATCACTTTTATTCAAATATTTCTCTGGGAGATAAAGCCTTTTAAAAAGACCCCAACACTGCATTCTAATGATGACTACAACAAACCCAGTCACTTCGTCTCCAACATGCTTGCTATTCTTTCAAAAAATAACCCAGGCTGTTTATGCTATGTGGTAAGAAGGTGAGGATCTCTTTTTCTCCAATTAAAAAGAAAACTTTAAAAGAATCTCCATAAATCAGCAATAACCACGGAAATTAATTTCACAGACGTCCAGGACTGATCATTACTGGTTTTGCTACTGGTCTGAGTAACCTCACCTCTTGGAACTACAATCTCCTTCTCTGTACAGTGACTAATAACCTGGTGTCTCAGACAGTAAAGAGTCTGTGTGCAATGCAGGAGACCTGGGCTTGATCCCTGGGTGGGGAAGATACCCTAGAGAAGGGAATGGCCACCCACTCCAGTATTCTTGCCTGGAGAATTCCATGGACAGAGGAGCCTGGTGGGCTGCAGTCCATGGGGTCGAAAGAGTCGGACACGACTGAGTGACTTACACTACCACAACTATAGGGACAGTTCAGTGGAATATCTGCAGAGAGCACTCAGCAAAGTGACTGAACACAGAAGTCATTCCATCATTCAAGTTCCAAAGTTCAAGTCCAAACACTCTATTAAATCGTACTGTAACACAAAGACAAAACCTGCCCATATCAAGCCTACGTATTTACTACAACAATACACCACACGCAGACTCAGCATTCAGCAAGCCCTAATTTCCCCAAACAACTTCCTCATTTCTTACCTAAAAGTAAAGAAAAAGAAATACACCATTCATGCAACTTTCTTCTCTCACAAAATTTCAACGTGAACCACATATTTTATGTAAATGGCATGGTGTTTGAAAGCATCAATTCTTCAGCCCTCAGCCTTCTTTATGGTACAGCCCCATTACCTGAGTCCACCTGTGCACATTCTTATTCTAACACATTCAGATGTAACAGCAACACCCAAAGTAACAGCATTATTTTCCAAGGGACGTGTGTTTGTATCGTCTTCATCTCCATGTTAACATATTCTTCCTACTTCAGACAGAAACCCTTGACCCAAGGGAAAGAAACCTCCCTTCCTTGCTCAAGGATGACTGGGTCCTTAACAGAGATTCAGCTTACAACTGGAAACACAACTTAGAATTCAAAATCTCCAGAAGAGATACTACAGTGCCTAGACAGTATAATGGAATCTGAATCGGGTCCTTTCCCAAGCGCAGGGTTTGAGGGTATGATGTGTGTGCATATGTGTTCAGTTGCTTAGTCATGTCCAACGCTTTGTGACCCCATGGACTGCAGCCTGCCAGGCTCCTCTGTCCATGGGATTTTCCAGGCAAGAGTACTGGAGTGGGCTGCCATGCCCTTCTCGAGTGGATCTTCCCGACCCAGGGATGGAACCCAGGTCTCCTGCATTGCTTTACCACTGAACTGCCAGGGATGCCCAAGAGGGTATGATGCTATGTTCTAAAGATTCTTCAGACTCCAACAGGGCCTGGACATCCTACTGCCTCTAACCAAGTAACAGGTTTTCCTTTCTATGAGAATTGAGAATATTTAAAAACCTCAGATCCTAAGCATAATATGCCTAAAGGCCATTGCATCTTTTTGGATAAAAACTATCTGTATCTTTGTGCTAAGGAAGAGTAGCCAACACATTCGAGTCCCTCACTGTGCTCAAGACCCTACTGGCTCCCATTACCTCTCCTCGATCAATTCAGGGTACTTCTTTTTAACGACACATTCTCATATCATAAAGCTGAATGCTTAAATAATAGAGTGCAGAAACAAAAAGCCTGGGCACTGGGTGTGATCAGACACACCCAGTTCTCATCCCAGGTTCCCCTCTTACTAACCTGCTACTGGGGAAGCAGATCCCCTTGGTGCACCCATCTCCAGGGCTGTTGCTAGGATTAGTGCAATCCAAGCACCCTGCACAGCAATGGATACACAATGATTGCTGCAACATTAACTGCTATCAGGATAAGATAATTTAAAAAACCACTTTAGAATTACTTATGGTTTTCTGGTTGAAATACAGCTTCTAGCTCAGGACAGCACAGCAACACCCAAAGGGCCGGCACCTTCACTCCAAGCCACTGAAAGGCTTTCAAGTACCGTCCACAGAGAGCGGAAAAGAAGAACTTTTATTAGAGTCCAGGTTCCTTCCTGCCACGTTTTATTGCCTCTCATGGGATCGTGGGTTGTCCTCAGGGACATTAGTACTTTCCCCTGCAGAGTTTCCGCTGAGCCATTAACCACTGCTCATTACCTTCGTGAGGACAGATCTCCAAGTGACTTGAGGCTTCTGCTTGCCAGATGGCATTTCCAACATCCTCATTCCTCCCCAGTGGAGTCAAGAGTTCCTCATGATATCTCTATTCAGGAATCCACACTGCAGGAGTCCTGTGAGCACCGGCGGTGACAGGTGACAATGGACCCCTGTCCCACCTGCTCCTCAGGGGCATGGAACACTGAGCTAAAAGCACATCAGCTAAAACTGCCTGGTCCTTCCCTGATCTCACCCCCGGCCCCAGGGCCGCGGCTCCACAACCAGCCTCAGGGGTGGATAAGCAGGGAGGGAGGCAGGAAACACCAAAGACCGCTGGTCAACCCACCAAGCATGCCATTCAAGGCCCTCAGCACAGACAGATATCCTCTCCTCAGAAATAGCCCACCAAAAAGAGATGCCAGGAACTTCCCGGGGGTCCAGTGGCTGAGACTTCATCTTCCAATGCAGAGGGTATGGGTTTGATCCCTGGTCAGGGAGCTAAGGGCTTCCCTCATAGCTCAGTCAGTAAAGGATCTGCCTGCAGTGCAGAAGAACCAGGTTCGATCCCTGGGTCAGGAAGATCCCCTGGAGAAGGAAATGTCAACCCACTCCAGTGTTCTTGCCTTGAGAATCCCATGGACAGAGGAGCCTGGTGGGCTGCAGTCCATAGGGTTGCAAAGAGTCCGGCACAACTGAGCAACTAACACTTCACAGGGAGCTAAGACCTCACATGCCTTGCAGATCAAAACAAAAAACAAAAAAACATAAAGCAGAGCAATATTGTAACAAATTCAGGAAAGACTTTTAAAATGGTCCACATTTTTTAAAAAATCTTTAAAAAAAAGAGAGATGCAAAAAAAAAAAAAAAAAAAAATGCCCACAAACATGCACTCAACAGAACAGAGAACCTCTTCTTCTGAGCTTCTATCATCCATAGGCTCAACACCGAGGTTATAAAAAGTGGAAGGTCCCCACCACCCACCTAAGCAGTTCATAGTCTGGCAGGAGATAAGGTGAATTAGAGCAACTTTGCGAACCCTAACAACACCTCTGATGTGACATCAGTGGGAAGAGAAAAACCCAGCAAAGCACCTGCCCAGGAATGGCCTCAGACCCTCTTCTTGGGAGCCGAGCCCTGGATGCAGGGAAAAGCACACCGGGGGCCCAGGTGAGTCAGCTGGTTTAATGCAGTTTAGACTCAGAAAGGTAAAGGGGACATGACTCAGGTCCCAGAGCTAATGAAATTTAGCAGAACCTGAATCAGACCCATAAACATCTGCCCCCAATCCAGTGCTTTTCCAATGAGTCATTAGGGCCACCTGGGGAGAAGGCGGAGTTTAAACTTGATCTCTTCTCCTGCCCAAGGCCTGCTGCTCAATTTTATCATCACTTCAAGGGGATTCCGAAGAACACACGTTTTAGTATCTCCCAATATTTAAAAATATATTTCAGCATAAGTTCTACTTCACATCGAATATCTGTGCTCTGTTTCCAACTGTTTCATTCTGCTGAGCACACAGTAAATGGTGGATGAAGATTTTTTTTTTTACTGCTCTCCAAGGTGGTATGCACCCTCAGCCCTGAATGCACCCTCTTCTGTAAGGACAATCACAGTGTGATCACCAGTTTGACAGTAAGTGTCCTGTAGAGACTGAACCCGTCCTTTTATCCATCAGTGGGTCCCAGCATAAAGTTACAAAAGCTCGCTGCATGGCTGACACTGTGCAACACCTCCAACTCAAGGGTGCCTTTCAGAGGGTAAGGACCACATCTCCACTGTCTCTGGTTTGTTCAAAGGGGTGGGTAGCTGAGCCCATGTGACTGTGGGTTGAAGATCACTTTCCTACAGGTTTTACGACGTAATCCCGTACAAAACTTGGCGAACCCGCGAGGCAGGTGTGGTTTTACTGGATGTGTCTATATCTTTTATATGTTTCCTGTAGGTCATTTGCTCTGTTGAAAACTACCTGCCAAGTTATCAAGAAAAGACTTCAGTTTAATCTCCAAAGGCTAACAGGCTCTTTCCGTATTAACCATCTCACAGGTCTGCTGTTTAACAGCAATATTGCATAGGAACCTGGAATGTCAGGTCCATGAATCAAGGCAAATTGGAAGTGGTCAAACAGGAGTTGGCAAGAGTGAACGTGGACATTCTAGGAATCAGAGAACTAAAATGGACTGGAATGGGTAAATTTAACTCAGATGACCATTATATCTACTACTGCGGGCAGGAATCCCTCAGAAGAAATGGAGTAGCCATCATGGTCAACAAAAGAGCATGAAATGCAGTACTTGGATGCAATCTCAAAAACGACAGAATGATCTCTGTTCATCTCCAAGGCAAACCATTCAATATCACAGTAATCCAAGTCTATGCCCCAACCAGTAACGCTGAAGAAGCTGAAGTTGAGCGGTTCTATAAAGGCCTACAAGATCTTTTAGAACTGACACCCAAAAAAGATGTCCTTTTCATTATAGGGCACTGGAATGCAAAAGTAGGAAGTCAAGAAACACCTGGAGTAACAGGCAAATTTGGCCTTGGAATGCAGAATGAATCAGGGCAAAGACTAACAGAGTTTTGCCAAGAAAATGCACTGGTCATAGCAAACACCCTCTTCCAACAACACAAGAGAAGACTCTACACATGGACATCACCAGATGGTCAACACCGAAATCAGATTGATTATATTCTTTGCAGCCAAAGATGGAGAAGCTCTATACAGTCAGCAAAAACAAGACCGGGAGCTGACTGTGGCTCAGATCATGAACTCCTTATTGCCAAATTCAGACTTAAATTGAAGAAACTAGGGAAAACCGCTAGACCATTCAGGGATGACCTAAATCAAATCCCTTATGATTATACAGTGGAAGTGAGAAATAGATTTAAGAGACTAGATCTGATAGATAGATGCCTGATGAATTATGGACAGAGGTTCGTGACATTGTACAGGAGACAGGGATCAAGACCATTCCCATGGAAAAGAAATGCAAAAAAGCAAAATGGCTGTCTGAGAAGGCCTTGAAAAGAGAGAAGCGAAAAGCAAAGGAGAAAAGGAAAGATATAAGCATCTGAATGCAGAGTTCCAAAGAATAGCAAAAAGAGATAAGAAAGCCTTCAGTGATCAATGCAAAGAAATAGAGGAAAACAACAATGAAAAAGACTAGAGATCTCTTCAAGAAAATCAGAGATACCAAGGGAACATTTCATGCAAAGATGGGCTCGATAAAGGACAGAAATGGTAGGGACCTAACAGAAGCAGAAGATATTAAGAAGAGGTGGCAAGAATACACAGAAGAACTACATAAAAAAGATCTTCACGATCAAGATAATCACAATGGTGTGATCACTCACCTAGAGCCAGACATCCTGGAATGTGAAGTGAAGTGGGCCTTAGAAAGCATCTCTATGAACAAAGCTAGTGGAAGTGATGGAATTCCAGTTAACCTATTTCAAATCTTGAAAGATGATGCTGTGAAAGTGCTGCACTCAATATGCCAGCAAATCTGGAAAACTCCTCCTTTCCAACCCTGGAAAACTTCCAGTGGCCACAGGACTGGAAAAGGTCAGTTTTCATTCCAATCCCAAAGAAAGGCAATGCAAAAGAATGCTCAAACTACTGCACAATTGCACTCACCTCACATGCTAGTAAAGTAATGCTCAAAGTTCTCCAAACCAGGCTTCAGCAATACGTGAACCATGAAATTCCAGATGTTCAAGCTGGTTTTAGAAAAGGCAGAGGAACCAGAGATCAAATGGCCAACATCCACTGGATCATGGAAAAAGCAAGAGAGTTCCAGAAAAACATCTATTTCTGCTTTATTGATTATGCCAAAGCCTTTGACTGTGTGGATCACAATAAACTGTGGAAAATTCTGAAAGAGATGGGCATACCAGACCACCTGACCTGCCTCTTGAGAAATCTGTATGGAGGTCAGGAAGCAACAGTTAGAACTGGACATGGAACAACAGACTGGTTCCAAATAGGAAAAGGAGTACATCAAGGCTGTATACTGTCACCCTGCTTATTTAACTTATATGCAGAATAGATCATGAGAAACCCTGGGCTGAAGGAAGCACAAGCTGGAATCAAGATTGCCAGGAGAAATATCAATAACCTCAGATATGCAGATGACATCACCCTTATGGCAGAAAGTGAAGAGGAAATAAAAAGCTTCTTGATGAAGGTGAAAGAGGAGAGTGAAAAAGTTGGCTTAAAGCTCAACATTCAGAAAACGAATATCATGGCATCTGGTCCCATCACTTCATGGGAAATAGATGGGGAAACAGTGTCAGACTTTATTTTTGGGGGCTCCAAAATCACTGCAGATGGTGACTGCAGCCATGAAATTAAAAGACGCTTACTCCTTGGAAGAAAAAGGCAATGGCACCCCACTCCAGTACTCTTGCCTGGAAGATCCCATGGACGGAGGAGCCTGGTAGGCTGCAGTCCATGGGGTCGCGAAGAGCCTGAGCGACTTCACTTTCACTTTTCACTTTCATGCATTGGAGAAGGAAATGGCAACCCACTCCAGTGTTCTTACCTGGAGAATCCCAGGGACGGGGGAGCCTGGTGGGCTGCTGTCTCTGGGGTCGCACAGAGTCAGACATGACTGAAGTGACTTAGTAGTAGTAGTAGATAGCATATTGAAAAGCAGAGACATTACTTTGCCAGCAAAGGTCCGTCTAGGCAAGGCTATAGTTTTTCCAGTGGTCATGTATGGATGTGAGAGTTAGACTGTGAAGAAAGCTGAGCGCCAAAGAATTGATGCTTTTGAACTGTGGTGTTGGAGAAGACTCTTGAGAGTCCCTTGGACTGCAAGGAGAGCCAACCAGTCCATTCTAAAGGAGATCAACCCTGGGATTTCTTTGGAAGAAATGATGCTAAAGCTGAAACTCCAGTCCTTTGGCCACCTCATGCGAAGGGTTGACTCATTGGAAAAGACTCTGATGCTGGGAGGGATTGGGAGCAGGAGGAGAAGGGGACGACAGAGGATGAGATGGCTGGATGGCATCACGGACTCGATGGACGTGAGTCTGAGTGAACTCCGGGAGTTGGTGATGGACAGGGAGGCCTGGCGTGCTGTGATTCATGGGGTCGCAAAGAGTCGGACACAACTGAGAGACTGAACTGACTGACTGACTGAAGGGCAGGTCCCTAGTGCTGTATTCCAAAATCCGAGGCTGTTCTTTGGAACTCAGAACAAGTCTTCCCACAGGAAAGTTAAAAAACACAAAACTAACATGAAGAGCACTTAGGTTCACACGCCCGTCCACAAAAGCTCTGAGTCCATCATCGGAACACCACAGGCCCCAGCCACGCTGTGCCGCCTTCTCCAGGGAAAAGGCCTCCCACTTCCCAGCCAGTGGGCCGGAAACACGGCTCTACCCTCCTGCCTCTTCTAAACAGCTTTTTTAGAAACCATCTGCTTCATCACAATAATTCACAGCAAATCAGTAATAAAGTTCATTATTCCATCATCTGTACTATCACAGGTTTAAAATTACCACTTGGCAAGCTTTATTTCGTATTTTGGAAACTAGGAGGAAGAGCATGTGTCCGCTTGCCTCTGTCTTTTCATGTCCCTGGAGCAGGAGTGAGTTTAGTACTTGGGGCTGGCCAAATACAGTCCACCTGCTTTTTGTTTTTTTTTTTCTCTCATCCTTTTTATTGGCGAGAAGACACATTAAGATCTGTGATGATAATGTAAACATCCTTTCACAATCAAAATTTAGTCCTTTCCTTCGTACTTTAGATAGTTGGGCAGTTATTTCACAGTCATGTGAAAATGAGACTATTTCAATTACAGAAGCTAAATTCCCACTACAAGAGTGATAAACGTTCAACATCTTTTGACTGTAAGTAAAACTACTTTTTGTGCCTATAGGACTCCCCAGACTCCCCTATAGGACTCCTACAAATATTTATTTTAAAATGTTTTTTTTTTTTTTTTTGGATAAATGAGGTCTGATGGATTCATGGTCAAGTTCATTGTTCACATACTGTCTCATGTACAACAAGAGGACCGAAAAAAGCTATGAAAAGACTGTGTATCCTATACAGTCTAAAATATTTGCTCTCTGGCCCTTCACACAGTCTGCCAATCCCTGCTCTCAGAAATGACGGGCAAACTTGTGAAAGTTAATTTACCCCCAAACTAATTAAGGAGACTCAATATCCCAATATATAGGACCTTCTACTCCTAAATACTCTTTCTTCTTTTTGCCTCTATCACTTAAGGTTTTTACATTTTTCCTTAAAAATTTCAAAGCTTATATGAAAATGTAGACTAGAAAAAGCACCGAATTCTAGAATAAATTTTAAAGGTAAATTATCTCATTATGGATCAGAATAAAATAGCATATATGTTAGTGTTAAAGGAAGCTACAAAAATAAAGCTTATACTATATTAAAATATTTTAATTTACAAATGGACTTGTTACAGAGATTGCAAAAACTATGAATAGCTTACAAAATGTACAAAAAAAAAAAGAGATCCAAGAATTTTTAAACTGTTAAATACTCAGAGAGTCCAAATCCTTCACTTAAAAAAATTCAAACCCTCGATGTTCAAAGAAACAGGTTATACATACCATGTAAAACTAGACTAAAAGAAATAAACAGATGTGTATTATATTTACATAAACAATAACTTTAAACAACAGAGGAATGCTATAAGCCCCACCGAGCATATTTGAATTAATTTCTTAAGTTTGAACCCATTCAACATTTAAAATTAATGTGAAAGTCTGAGTGAAAAAGGGGATTAAAAGAAAAAAAAAAGAAGGAAAAAGGCAAAATCAAACAGAAAAACCTATCAGTATAAACTAAAATGGAAGGGGTTAGAAGAGATGGAAAGAGACACTTTCTAAGTTAATCACTTCCTCTTTATTGCCAATACTTGTAACTACTGTGGCAAATCCGTCTACCCTCACCTGCTCCATTGATGACGTCAAGCTCTAAGCACCGGCAGCACATACGTGCACAGAACATACCATAAAAGAGCGACGAAACCAACGTCCTCTGCCTGCGGGCCCACAGCCGCACCACCCAGCAGAGCTTTCTACCCCCAGAGAAATGCGCTGTGTGTGCTGCTGAATACAGAGGCCACCAGCCACCTGTGGGGGTCGAGCACGTGCCATATGGCCAGTGTGGCTGAACAACTGGGCTTTAGACGTTGATTCACTTAAATCTACAGGCCGCACGTGGCTACCAAGCCAGACGGGGGCTGAAGCTCTACAAGGTAGCTTCACCGACTGCCACTGCCTTTCAGAAAAATAAACCGCTTCCTTTGACTGAATATGAATTTACTAACCTTCCTACTTGGGGGCTTCTCAGGTGGCGCCAGGGTTAAAGAACCTACCTGCCAATGTAGGAGAGTAAGAAATAAATCGCAGGTTTGATTCCTGGGGTGGGAAGATCCCCTGGAGGAGGGCATGATAACCCACCCCAGTATTCTTGTCTGGAGAATTCCCGAGGACAGAGGAGCCTGGTGGGTTATGGTCCAGAGTGTCACCAAGAGTCGGACACGACTAAGCGACTTAGTGCACATGTGCATGCACGCACACACACACACACACTTCCTACTTAGAAGCATGTTATGACTTCCATTCACGCAGGTGTATACAAGTCCCCTGTTCTCAGTAATCCCATCAGATGTTCCTTCTTTTTCCAGATTTACAACATGAAGCTCCTTTTCTCAGGTGTGAGATTTCATAAGCAGAGTTGCAATGGTGTAAAAATTGCTTCACATGATACATAATCAAAATATTTTACCCCTCCTCTTAAAAAAATTAAGAGTCAAAACACCAAAACCTGGAGTGCTGGCACACAGCAGGGGGAGGGATCCAGGAAGGCAGGGGGCACCACTGGAAACTGAGGGAAGACATGGCACCAAAGCAGATGGGGTGACCCATGAATCACCAAAGATGCAGAACAGAATGAGATTTGGCGGGGGGCGGGGGGGGGGGGGGACTATGAAATTAGCTACAGGTCCATCATTCCTTGTATGAAAACTCCTGAAGCCACACATATATCAGGATTCAGAGACACGGTGCACCACAGGTAACACAGAACACTCCCAAGGATCTGCCACCAAGCTCTGTGGGTACCTCGGCCCCTGGGTGTTCAACCATATCTATTTCCAGTGTCCAGTGTCCTCTCTGGCCCAGACCTCCACACCAGCTCCCAGCATCGATTAACTGTCTCACAGACACTCTATAAAGTCCACAGGCACCTATTCGGCAAATGCTCAGAGCGTTTACTATGTACCAAGCACTGCTTTAGGTGAATATCTTGCCTGGAGAATTCCATGGACGGAGGAACCTGGCAGGATCCAGTCCATGGGGTTGCAAAGAGTCAGACACAACTGAGTGACTAACACCCACACACACACACTGTTTGAAATGCTTATCCCCTAGACATGCTCCCCACCCCCAGGCTTCCCTATCCTCAGAAACTCTGCTTCCATTTACCTTAATATTCACACCAGGAACCTGGGGTCACCCTGACACCTTTTTTCCCCATCAATCACCAAGTCCTTCCACACGTGCCTTCTAAATCTCTCTCTAATCTATTTGCTTACTCCATCTCGGCACTGCTGTTACCCAAGACTAAGCCAGTGGTCCTTACCTGGAAGTGGTCTGGCCCCGCAAGAGACGTGTGAAACTGTCTGGAAACAGCCATGGTTGTCACAACCTGGAGAGGAGAGGCTGCCAGCGCCAAGTGGGCAGGAGCGACGGATGGTGCTCAGCATCTTACAGGGCATACAACAGTCCCACCCACCAAAGAATGATCCAGTCTCAGCCATCAGTAGCCCTGAGGCTGAGAAACCCTGCTCTGAGTACACGAAAGAGTGATGCATACCGAGGGTTTTGCTTTTATATCAATGATGGTCTTGAAAAAATGATCATAATTCAGAATAATTTTTAACGTGGTAAAATTCTATTGGGCCCGATTCAATTATGTTGGAACCCGTTTTATACGTGAATAAAGTGAGCACTTACTTGTGCATGTTCTCCACGCCTATTATGATCATGATACAGTAGGAAATTCCACTCTGTACAAGAAAATGTAAGGCATACCTGTAAAAAGTAAGAGCACTGTTAGAAGGGTTAGAAGGGCCTACACACAAACATCGAGTTGAAATGATTCAGGATAAAAAGGGCTTAGGCATAACTCAGAATATTCCCCCCCCCCAAAAAAAAAACAAGGAAGCAAACCCTCCAAAGCCTAACACTGTGTGGATACCCTAGAGGAGTCTCATCTTACAAGCCCCACAAGGGCTGGAAAAATAAGGACTCCAGAAAGCCACACTTGGGGGCTGAGCATCCCACATTTCCCAGCTACACCAAAGCTCCATGGGGTCCTGAGACTGAAGCATTACCGCTTTTCCATTACTAAGGCACAAGTATGAAAAGGAGTGAGAAACATGGGTTTCAGAATCGTCCTGACAGACATCACTTAATTGTTCACCTGACTGCGCCAATACAGCTGCGGTAGTCTTTGCAAGTGTTACTTACAAAAGAGCCCAAAATACTAAATATTAGAATTCATTTAAAAGCGGGTACACCCAAATTGATTCATTCTGAAAACACGATGGCTCGAGTCAAATAAGTGTCCTTATACAAATCTAGTCAATCCTTAATTTGCAGTAATCCATCTACGAAACATTCTCACGGAAATAATATAGTGTTTTCTAATGTTCTAATGTAGAAATACACCATTAAATGAGAGAACTAATTTATCCATCCATTTCATAAAAGTCAGGCAAAACATGATTTAGATCTCCAGTTTTAAAATCCATCCATGGGACTCCCTAGGTGGTCCAGTGGTTAAGACTCTGCCTTCTAATGCAGGGGATGTGGGTTCAGTCCCTGACTGGGGAACTAATATCCCACATGCTATGTAGCTATTGAGCCTGCACACCATGACTAAGATCCAAGCAGCCAAATAAATACTTGAGAAAAAAATTAAATCCCTCCAAACTATCCCTAAGATTGCACACATGCATGCATGAGCGCACACACATGCAAAATTTCTATTTTCTTTCCCCTTTGAGAGCATGAATAATGTATGAAAAAAATGTTGAAATCATTGCATATAATTTAAAGCATTAATAAAGATCTTAAACTATGATTGAAATTACTTTCTAACCTAAGCATCATAGAATAACAGGCACCTCCACTGTGAAAAGCTACTTAATTATTTTTAACTTTCCACAGAAATTTTACAAATAAGAAGTAGGCTCCAAGACAGGTATAGAAGAGACTTATCTTTCCCACTGTGGAGAGTTCATCTGCCTGTCTCTTCCTCTGCCTAACAAATACACACACACACACACACACACACACACACACACACACACACGGAAAACACACATACACACAAACACACACACAGGGAAACAATGTTGGCCTGGAATGCTACTATATTACCAGAAAGCCGCCAATCAGAAAAACATATGTGCCCATAAGCTGAAACAGAAAAGAACTGGCTACTGTGCTAAGCTCCCTTCTGCAGTATTCTGTCTTTCAGACCTGACCACCACCACTGGTTCCATTTTACAGGTGAGAAAAGTGATGCTACCAAGGCTGAGTAACGGTCCAGTCACAGCGCTGCCAGGCTGAGGCACCCACAGTGGAATCCAGGTCTGTCTGGATTCAGTCTAAGCTCCAGTCCATTACCCTGCACTGCTCTCACATAGCTAAAGCAAGTAAATTAAAAGTATAAACTAATTCTCAGTTAAAAGAAATTTATAGATGATGGGTCAAAAAAAAAAAGCTGAGGCCAAATACAAGTAGGTAAAAGAGTCAACTATATTTAGGCAACCACTAACACAGTCTTCCAAAAGACAACTTGTCAAAATCAATAGGAGACAGGATTGCCTTCGAGGCTAACAGAGTGCTAAAACGCAATCCAGAAGGACACTCTATTTTCCCACTTATATCAAGTAGCAAAAAATTATCTTTTACCTGGTGCAGAGGCATAAACAATCTCTTTTCCCAAAGAAAGGAATATAAAAAGTTTCTCCTTCAAGGAAAGAATAGAGTACGCTTTTTTAAAATCCTAGTTATCACATAGAAATCGACATACTTATGACCACCTGACCTTAAGGTGAGCTCCTTGGGACACTGGGATAGAGTATCTGAGAAGACCTCACAGCAAGAAAGCACCCTCCCCCATCCGTAAACACCTCTCCCTCCAGCAGGACTCCCAGTCACAAGGGCCCAGGAAACACGGATCACATCTCCGTCTTCTCTGTGTCCACAGACCACAAAATGAAGGGTGTCTGGAGCTGGTCACTTTGGACAAGCCTTCCCCACCCCTTACAACATGCAGTGGAAATGCAGACACAGAGAAAAGACTTTTGGACATAGTTAGGGAGAGAGAAGGTGGGATATTAGAGAGAGCAGCATGTAAACATATACATTACCATGTATAAAAGGGACAGCCAGTGGAAATTTGCTATATGATTCAAGGAGCTCAAGTCAGGCGTTCTGTGACAACCTAGAGGGGAGGGATGGGGAGGAAGGAGGGAGGGAGGTTTAAGAGGGAGAGGACATATGTATACCTGTGGCTGATTCATGTTGATGTATGGCAGAAAACAACACAATATTGTAATTATCCTCCAATTAAAAATAAAATAAAAAATTTTTTAATGAAGAAAAAAATATGCTGACAAAATACACGTTGAACACTGACGTATATATGGGTAAAATGTGTAAACTGGAATATGCTTGAAAATATTGCAGAAAAATAGTTGAGGAAAGAATGAAATAGGAATAGTAGAATTTTAACAATTGTTGAGCTGGATAATGTGCCTTTGAGGGTTCATTCTACTATTTTCTGTTATTTTGCATTTGAAAAGCTCTGTGATACAAAGTTAAATACACACCCATGGCATGATTTAAGATAAGTTTAAATAGAAATCCCCTGAGAAACTGAAGAAAACTTTGATGTTGTCCAGGAAAGGGAGAAACCATGCCTAGATCTGATTTAAGAAAGCGCATAGAAACCCTGGGACTCCACATACACCTACCACTGGCAGGGCCTATCAGAGGACTGGTCACGGGGCAACAAGGCAGAGAAGGAATAAATAACCCCTAATTGAATTTTCATGAGTTTCTAGGACACATGTACGGTTGCCAGAGGAAAAAACTAGATTAAGAAATACCAGGATATTTCAGCCCTACCAAGAATCAAAAACAACCTCCCAGAACAAACACAGAGTCATTGTCAAAATCCACCAGTCTACACCCCACAACAAGAACTACCTTAAACCATCCATCAAGCGACTGCATTGGCATTCTCTCAGGGAATCTGCATCTCAAACAACAATCTGCCAAAGAGCAAACACAGCGAATGAGCCAGCAGCATAAGCTCTCAGTTAAGAAGGAAATGGTGAAGGACAGGGAAGCCTGGCATGCTACAGTCTGCGGGGTCACAAAGAGTTGGATACAACTGAGCGACTGAACAACAACAAGAAGGAAAACTCAGGAGGAATCACCAAGAATCCTTCTACTGAGCGTCTCTGCTGTTTAGCCAAGACACTGTGCTTTCCTGCTACAACCACCGTCATCTGGGACAAACAGGAACTACAGGGTGTCTGTATTTATTACAAGAATAGTCCTGATAATGAAGAAAGGAACCAAGTGGAAGAAACACAGACACATGGAGCATCTGAAGGGCCATAAATAAAAGCTTTCCATTCATAAATAATTCTTCCCCCCCAAAACCAACCCAACCAAAAACCTCATTCAGCTAATGGCAGAATATAAAAAATGATAACAGAGTTCTATTGATGGGCTTTACCAGCCTCTTACCAGCCACTTGTACAGAAAGGAACAAGTTATTTTAAATGGTTCATTTGTCCTGGCATAAAAGATCTATAAAATAGGTAGAAGAGCTACTCATGACAGAATAAAATGTCTTGATGTCTTTTTTCTTCATGGGTCCTTTTTCATAAGTTATAAACAGCAAACTGTCCTCTGAGCCCAAACTGAAGAGACAGAGCCCACTTTCCACTCTTTATCTTTTCTATTAAAAATAAAAAATGTAAAACATTAATAGGCTAAATATAAGGACAAAACTCTACATAGTGTATTTTTCTACACACTCAATTCACAAAGACATCCAAAATCTTCATTAAATATGATCAAAATAATTACTTACCATCCAAAGCAAAAAAGTGCAAGATAAAGGCCCAAAAGGGTAGCAACGACATGTCTTATAAAAGAGCTAGTTTTGCTTGAATGTAGGTAAGTTCGAAACCAAATGGCTGCTAGCAAGGCAAAGAGTTGGCACACTACAAAGTTGACCTGCAAAGAAAAATTAAAATTTTGTATTAGCAACACAGACTTGAACGTTTCATTTGATGTTACATTAAAATTCTCACGACAAAAACACCAAGGTTACTTAAAATTAAGATCTTCCAGTTTGCTAAAGAAACGAAAACAAAAACCAGGGTGTCTTTCCCAGGATGACAGCCTCACGTTCAGAGGGAAGGGCTGATGCACACGTCAGTGCTATACGCAACAGGGACACTGGCGCCCAGCGTGGGGACAGGCTGGGAGGGGCCCGGAAAGAATCTGGAAGACACGGGGATGCAGACGTGGCACAGGGCACCATATGGTTAGAGGGAAAGATAAACTTATTTTAATGACTTGGGCGACCCTGTAACTGGTAGAGAAGAAGAGTTCTGAGCTTCTCCTAAACTCCTCTGGGTTAAGATCCAGTCAAGATCCTTGAGAGTCTGTGGGAGGCACCCCCTGCCGTTAGGAGTTCGGTGGCATCCCTGGCAGAGGAGTCAAGGGGATGCTGCTGGTCTAAAGCCAGCGCTGAAAGGAACTACGTGTCTCAGCTCCAGGGGCCTCAGGGACTGGTCCAGGAGGTCAGCAGGTGAACAAGAGGAAGGAGCCCCTGGAGAGCCATGAGGGAAAGAGACTACCCCTGAGCCCACCAAGGCCAGTCCTTAAACATCCTCATAACGGCAGGGACAACATCGCCCTCGATTTACAGGAATGAAACACAAGCTGGGAACAGGACTGCGGCTCCTTTTTCTCCCTTCTTAACATTTCTTTTGCCCTCACAAAATGATTTTTTTTTAAAAGACTACAAACGAGCCTCTCCTGTGGTATTAAAGACTCGAGAAAACCCTCCTTTTCTGTCCCTCATGAAGTAGGTTCTCCTAGAACACTAAGAAACATAGGTCTTAACATCTACAAATAAAAGAAAAATCCGTTTGACATTAGGAACCTGTGAGAAACACACAACAACACAACCATTGTTTCAGGAAGCTCAATTAGGAATAAATCACCCAGCCACACGTCAGTGCCGCCACAGATCCAGAGATATCTCTGCCCAGAGACACAGACAGCTATGTGTTTTTTCTTGCATTACAAGGAGAAAAACAGTTGGACATTGTACATTGCCTGAGAGACCATTGTTCTTTGAATCAGTTAAACTCAATACAACCAAAATGTCATTCCATCAGGTTCTAATAAGCACTTTTTTTTCTCCTAAAGGGTTCCAAGAATACTTTTTTAATTAAGCGAAAAGTAGATATACCAGAAAAATGAATATAGACGTTAAAAACTATTCACATCTACAAAGCGTCCTACAGTTTAAAAACTTTCTTTCAAATATGTTGTAACTAAACAAAAATGCATGGCGCATCTATTCTGGGCAGAGCATAGGAGTCATAAAATGCATAAGTCCCACTGCCAGCCCTAGATGGATTCAGAATCTAACGAGAAAAGGAAACACGTACACGTGGAAGGAACATCAACTCAGTTATTAACGGCTGGACAGAAAGCACTTTGAGAACACCCTAAAGGAGAGTGCATGAAGGAGTGGCTCACCAAGCAGGTGACATGAGGCATAATGACAGTGGAGCTCGGTAGGCACCAAGGCCTCGCTCCCTCCCTCTCTTTTCACACTTGTCTAACCTAAAACAAACCCTGAATTACTACAGAAGCACTCCAGAACCGCCGCATGCAGAATTCTGTTACCTCTATAACCATTCGTTTCAATGTAGTCATCTTACAGGTAAAGAGAATGAGATCACACCTCACACTCCAGACACTGAACAGGTATCTTTGGGGGCAGGTGCCAAAGTCGACAATTCAAAAAGAAAAACACAGGTCCCAGTCATCCTCCAGGGGTGAGAGCCACGGTGGTGTTGGAATATCAGAGAAGGGGCGTCTTCCATAAAAACGAGAGAACCCAAGATGAAGGAAGCACTCGCTGAGGCTTGCCAAGTGCGGTGGGAGCAGTGGGGGAGGGGGTCCAAACCGGGGGGGAGGGGGGCCAGAATGCAGGGTGAGGGGTCAGCATGCGGGGGCAGGGGGAGGGGGTCAGAATGCAGTGGGAGGGGGTCCGGAATGGGGGGGTCTCTGTTCGGAGACAGAGGGGCTCTGCATGCCACGCGGAGGCACTCAGGGTTGAGGCCATGCATGATGCAGGAACACAGGTGATTTAGTGAGTGATGAAACCCAAGCTCTGCGCCTGCCGACTGGGGACAGAGCGATGGGAGCATGGAACAGGCTGGAGGCCGTGGCTGGTCCAGCCTCCTTGAGCCAGGAGGGCTGAGCGGGTACAGAAAACACTCAGGCCGTCAGGGCACCGACTGGGGCCTGAGAAGCCAGGAGAGGCCAGCCAGCACCAGGGGACAGAGACATGAGCCTATGCGAGGCACAAGAGTCCAGGGGAGAATGTACCCCCCTCGCCTGCACTCAGTCTCAGAGCACAGGGGGGAGGCCAGCACGTACACTTGGGGGGCATGTCTAGGCCCTCAGAGCAGATGCACGTCTAAGAGTGATCCACACAGCGGAAGAGATGGGGGACCCAGGGCAGAACCCCACAGCCTGCAAGCCATGGCCCGGCCAGGTCAGGGCTGCAAGGACAGTGTGCCGTGTGGGGCAGGGCAAGAGGAGGCTCATGAGGCACCGTCAGGCCACAGGGCGCAGCACTGAGACCAGCCGCCTGAGTTGGCAACTGCAGCTTCCCCAGGGAGCCTGGCGACAGCACATCCAGGGCAGAAGGCCACAGATGAGGAAGCGATGTCTCTGGGTTTAGATAAGCCAGCTGTGAATAATTCAGACCTGATACATGAGGGGCCAGGACTGCTGTGCAGGAGACAGACACCTCGCCGCGTAAAGCGGGCTCCTGCTCCAAAAGCACACAGAACTAGGGTTCAGCTTGAGTGCCCGGGAGCCAACCCCGGGAGCAGGTGCCGTCGATCACCCTGACAGGGGTAGTCAGAGGCACACCTGCTACCCAGGCCTTGGAGAGCCAGGCTGCAAAGGAGACGGATTCAGCCCATCAGATGACAGTGGGAGCTCCAGGAGGTGGGACTAGCACAATTGATACCAAGCAAAAAACCTCTAGGACAAGCAGGTGGGAATATCCAGACTTGTTCCTTTATACAGAAGGAAAGGGTACATGCCCAGATGTCCAAATAGCACTTGTGAATTGAAACCATGTCTTAGTCATTGCTTCATGTGTGGGGTAGGTCAGGGGAGGCAACGCATGCTGGAGAGGAGAGAGAACAAGAAGGAAGGGACCTACAAGGCCGGGATGGAGACCCAACGTGTGCGGGCACTCTCCCCTGCTTCTATCCTTTGATCCGAGAAACAAGGAGCTGCTTCCCCAGTTCACTCCACCAGCTCAAGGTCACCTACAGTAACAGTGAGCACCCCAGGCTCCAAACCATGTCTGAGTCTAGGCTGCTCCCCAGCTGCCTGTCTACTTCTAGAGAACGTTCAAAGGTCCAACTTGATGGCTATGGGAAAGACCACATAGGGGATCTGTGATCTGCAAAATACATCCATTCTGGTTAACAAAATGCCAACACCTAACACACACAATAATAAACACACACGCCTGTGTATATTTGTTCCTGCTGTTATGGGTCAATCCTTCGCACAAGCTTTCTTCCAAATGGAAAGAAATTTAGACTGAAACAACTTTACGTTCCTTTTTTTCAACACCATTTTGCTGAAAATATACCTACACAAATGACCTGATGTGCCTTCAAAGAAACTGCCCCCAAGAAGTTTGGGAGTGGGGGGTGGGGTGAGAGGGGAGGCAGGGCATAGGACAGAGAAAGAAGCAAGGGTGAAAACTCTAGTTCATTTAAGACTCCTCTGTAACACTTCCCATTTTATACAAAAGAAGCCTTTTGTGAAAAGTTGCACACAGAAGTACCTATGAAAGCAGCTGTTGTAGGCACACCGGAAGATGCCTTCTAAGGAGCATGCTTCACATGAGGGGGTGAGAGAAGAATTTTCTTTGACATCAAATGATGTGGTTCAATCTCACAATTAAGGCAGTGTCCAGGCACACAGGCTTAAAGCCTGCTCCTCGGTAAATTTATGCCACTCCAAAGAAATAGCAGGGCTTCCCTGGAAGTTCAATGGCAAAGAACCCGCCTGCCAATGCAGGAGATGAGGGTTGGGTCTCTGGTCCAGGAAGATCCCCTGGAGAATAAAATGGCAACCCACTGCAGTATCCTTGCCTGGAGAATCCCATGGACAGAGGAGCCTGGTAGGCTGCAGTCCATGGGGTTGAAAAAGAGTCGGACACAACTGAATGACGGAACAACAACAAAAGAACTAACAGTAAGAGTCACTTATTTTTAAGGTTATTAAAGAAATTATTAATAATGCTCTAAAATAAAAGCATTTAGGGAGGGAAGGGTCCAAGATAGTGACATCAGAGGAGGACCCTAACTCTAACCTTCTCCCACGGACACACCAAACCAACAGCTACACCTCGTATGAAAAAATGTGTAAACTGCCACCCATGCCATACAAGTTAATTAGCTCCACGTCAGAGCTAAGCATTCTATAATGAGCCAACAACTGACTTACATAAAGAAAAACCTTAAATTTCAAGGCAGCTCAACATGAAGAGCAACACTAGAAAGACAAGTACCATCTGATGTCACGTATATGTGGAATCTAAAAATGACTCAAATGAATCTGTCTACCAACAAAGGTCCGTCTCGTCAAAGCTATGGTTTTTCCAGCATCACATATGGATATGAGAGTTGGACTATAAAGAAAGCTGAGCACTGAAGAATTGAAGCTTTTGAACTGTGGTGTTGGAGAAGACTCTTGAGAGTCCCTTGGACTGCAAGGAGATCCAATCAGTCCATCTTAAGGAGATCAAAGATGGACTGATGCTGAAGCTGAAACGCCAATACTTTGGCCACCTGATGTGAAGAACTGACTCATTAGAAAAGACCCTGATGCTGGGAAAGACTGAAGGTGGGAGGAGAAGGGTTCGACAGAGGATGAGATGGTTGGATGGCATCACTGACTCGATGAACATGAGTTTGAGTAGGCTCTGGAAGTTGGTGATGGACAGGGAAGCCTGGCGTGCTGCAGTCCACAGGGTCGTGAAAAATCGGACACGACTGAACTGAACTGAAGTGATGTAACAGAAACAGGCTCACAGACATAGGAAGGGAACAGACTTGTGGCTGCCGAGGGGGAGGGTGTGGGAGAGGGAGGGATTAAGGGTTTGGGATTGGCAGATGCAAACTACTATATACAGAATGGATAAACAAAAAGGTCCTACCGTATAGCACAAGGAACTGTATTCAGTATCTTGTGATAAATATGCATATATGTATAACTGAATCGCTGTGCTGTACAGCAGAAATTCACACATTGTAAATCAACTCTACTTCAATAAAACTTTTTAGAACCATGTGCAATACTCAACAAATGATACAAGTACCCCCCAAATCAGCTGCTGCCTCTGTATCTCTATCAGTGGAAGACAAATTACATCTAATGGTACTTTTCTATCAGTATAAAAGGCTTTTGGATAGCACACTTACATCCTCAGCCAGTGGCTCACAAGGGAATCGGGCCGTCTTGGGGAGACCCTGCAAGGGCGGAGCTGGGGGAACAAGGTGCAGAGCCCGTGGACAAGGATCAGAGGGGTCCTCGAAGGCCCACAGACACAACCTGTAGCATCCTCAGCACTGTGCTTGCATCCAGGTAAGTGTAAGTCCAGCTGTTCAGTAACCACCTACACCACTGAGCAGAACTAGAATTCTTGAATACTTGCTCCAGAATTTTTCTTCCCCTGGTCTGAAACAGAACTTCAAATTCTTTTTTTTTAATTCCCCAGGCAAAGCTCGTGTCCTTTATGTTTCAGAAACGTGTCCTCATCAACTAACCTCAAAGTCAAGTAGATACGATAGAGCCCAAATGCAATGCAAGAACCACTCTTTAAATCTCTAGGAAATAATATAAATTAAATCCACATAAGATACCATTATATATCAACCAGATTGCCAAATGTTTCGAAGTCTGCCCATACTGGTGTGGAGTGATGGGGTCTCTCACACACACTGAGCGTCTTCTTACAGGACTATAGCTACTCACTCCCTGTGACTCAGCCAGGCCACTCACTATGCAGGGCCTGGAGACATAATCAAGAAGGTTCGGAAATGTACTGTTCCTAATAGCCAAGTGCCGGAAAAAACCCAACACCCATTACCACCAGCAAAATGGCTAAATACACTGTGGTATAGTCATACAATAGGTAACTACACAGACAATGAAAGTGAAAAATTACAGCTTCTGACAGCATATGGACTAAACACAAGCTCTATATGAAAGAAGCCATACATCTCTTGAATTTAACTCAGAGAAACACATACAACACGTAAACATCTATTCATAAAATGTTCCCCCAAACAAGCAATCAACCATATTGTGTGGGGGTGCCCACCTGAGTGGTAAAACTACTTTTTTTTTTGTTCAGCTGCTAAGTCGTCTCTGACTCTTTGCAACCCCATGACTGTAGCCCACCAGGCTCCTCTGTCCATGGAATTTTCCAGGCAAGAATACTGGAGTATGTCGCCATTTCCTCTTCCAGGGGATCTTCCCGAACCAGTGATCAAACCCACATCTCTTGCGTTTCCTGCGTTATCAGGTGGGTTCTCTGCCACTTAGTGCCACCTGGGAAGCCCACTGGCACTCAAAATATAACAGCTCATATTTTATCTTCTTTCTTAGAGACCTGACGCATTCTACTGAACCTTCTGTAGACAATTACTGTTTAGGCAGAAGAAACAAGACAGACAAGGCTGATTCTGCACTCAGAGAACAGAGAGGTGCACAAGAAGACACACAGACCAACACGAACAACGGGGGCCACGAAGGGGGCTGGGAGAACGGGGGCTGGCATCAGGCAGGCCACTGGGGACTCCATCCTGGCCCCCAGATTATACAGCAACTGCCTATCCTAATCCCACATAAACAAAACACACCGGGCTCAGCCAGCAAAGACCCACGTCCGCCAGGACAGGCCTGTCCCTTAAGTGTTCTCCTCTCATCCTCCCCAGACAACAGCACGGAGAGCTACAAGGTGAAAGCCCAGACATCCCCTAGCCGCCCACCCCAAGCTGAATTCAACATCGTTAAAAACAGCCAGACTCCCAAGGGTTCATTAACTGACAGATCCTGAAGCGTATTCTCAGATCATCTGCAGAACCAAAAAAGCCGTCAGCTTTTTCAAAGGCACCAAAAACAGAAGCAGAAAGCAAGAGATTTAATCAAGACGCCAGCCATGGAAAGGACCTATCTCCTACCTTCCATGTTGACGAGAGCATATTTAACTTCAGTCTTGCCATCTATACAAGATTCCTATCATCTAAGAAGGAATCTGTTTCTGTCTACCTGTGAAATTAAAACGTACTCGATTAATTGCATCCACAGCTGCTAAATTATGAAGCTCAAGAAAAAGCAATCTGCAGAAACAAGCTGAATCCAGATAAAATAAACTCGCCACACACATATCCCAAAATATCGCACACAGCACAGACACAAAGAAGAGCTGGTCTGCTTCCCATCAACAGGGCTTGTCGAGCGTCCTCTGACGAGTGACAGACTAGGAGCTCATCGCTTAACAGGATAAACAGGAATAAATATAAGAACAAGGAGGCATCTCCCCTTTCACTGGGAGTGTTTGGAGTGAGAAAGAGAGAGTGTGTGCGGGTGTGTGAAATGTCTATCTCTTAGGTGGTTACAAATAATATCAGCAAAGCAGGAGACCCGCTGAAGGGGAAAAGGAAGAGGAATCTAAATTCACACTGACTGAATAAACAAATCCTAGCACATTCACACAGGATATTAGCAAGAAAAAGGAATGAACTATTGTGACACACACAACATAGATGAATCTCAGAATAATTTAAGTTTATAAAAGAATTTAGAACAAAAGAAGAGAATGATTCTATTTATATCAGTTTCTAGAAAAGGCGAACTGATCCACAGTGACCAGAAGCAGATCAGTCTCCATCTCAAGGCCAAAGGCTCCCCAACCCCCACCTGAAATGCACACAACGCAGACAGGACACTTCACCCTTCACATCAGAACTCAAACATCACATCTTCAAAAGCCCCCTACATCTTCCAAGCTAAAGCAGCATTCCCAATCTTTTTTTTTTTTTTAATTTGTTACCGAAGTATAGCTGATTTACAACATTGCATCAATCTCTGCTGTGCAGCAGTGACTGTTATACACATATATATGTTCCTTTTTTTAAGTTTTTTTTTTTTTAATGTGGACCATTTTTTAAAGTCCTGGATTTGCATCTGTATTATATTTTGGTTTTTTGGCCATGAGGCATGTGGGATCTTAGCTCCCAGATGACAGATCAAGCTCGTATCCTCTGGCATTGGAGGACAAAGTCTTAACCACTGGACTGCAGGGGATGTCCCACATATATTCCGTTTTTACATTCTTTTCCATTAGGTTTATCACAGGATATTCAATATAGTTACCTGTGCTACTCAATCATTTTTTAACATTCACAATAAACTGTGGAAAATTCTGAAAGAGATGGGAATCCCAGACCACCTGACCTGCCTCTTGAGAAACCTATACGCAGGTCAGGAAGCAACAGTTAGAACTGGACATGGAACAAGAGACTGGATCCAAATAGGAAAAGGAGTAAGTCAAGGCTGTGTACTGTCACCCTGCTTATTTAACTTCTATGCAGAGTCCATCATGAGAAACGCTGGACTGGAAGAAACACAAGCTGGAATCAAGATTGCCGGGAGAAATATCAATAACCTCAGATATGCAGACGACACCACCCTTATGGCAGAAAGTGAAGAGGAACTAAAAAGCCTCTTGATGAAAGTGAAAGAGTGAAAAGGTTGGCTTAAAGCTCAACATTCAGAAAACGAAGATTATGGCATCTGGTCCCATCACTTCATGGGAAATAGATGGGGAAACAGTGGACACAGTGTCAGACTTTATTTTGGGGGGCTCCAAAATCACTGCAGATGGTGACTGCAGCCATGAAATTAAAAGATGCTTACTCCTTGGAAGGAAAGTTATGACCAACCTACATAGCATATTGAAAAGCAGAGACATTACTTTGCCGACTAAGGTCCATCTAGTCAAGTCTATGGTTTTTCCAGTGGTCATGTATGGATGTGAGAGTTGGACTGTGAAGAAAGCTGAGTGCCGAAGAATTGATGCTTTTGAACTGTGGTGTTGGGGAAGACTCTTGAGATTCCCTTGGACTGCAAGGAGATCCAACCAGTCCATTCTGAAGGAGATCAACCCTGGGATTTCTTTGGAAGGAATGATGCTAAAGCTGAAACTCCAGTACTTTGGCCACCTCATGCGAAGGGTTGACTCACTGGAAAAGACTCTGATGCTGGGAGGGATTGGGGGCAGGGGGAGAAGGGGACAACAGAGGATGAGATGGCTGGATGGCATCGCTGACTCGATGGATGTGAGTCTGAGTGAACTCCAGGAGATGGTGATGGACAGGGAGGCCTGGCGTGCTGCGATTCATGGGGTCACAGGGTCGGACACGACTGAGTGACTGAACTGAGCTGACGGATAAGGGAGCCTGGCAGGCTACAGTCCATGGGGACCTAAGTGCTACTGAGTAAAAACTACCTATCCTAAAAAAAAAGTCAATTTCAGTTATCCTATTAATTATAAAAGGCTTCAAATGATGCAAAAAACTCACTCTTCTCCTGGGCTGCCTCATTATCATCAGATTTCAGTTCAATACAATACCAACTTACAAATGTCTTGATTTGATTTTGAAATAATACTGCTTCCCATCAAAAATAGTATACTTTTCAATAACAATCATGTCAACATAAAAAGTATAAACATTTAATGCTCAGCTTTGGTTATGAACTCCTTCCCTTCAGAATACTTAGCCATTAAGCACTTAAAGAATACATTAGTGAATGGGCCAATGTAAGCACTTTGAACTTTTTTTTTTTAGAATTTTTAAAGGTTTCAGATATTGCTACCCAGAAAATCATAATCGATCATTGTGCCTCACGCTGTCATGCACTGTGAATTACCCTACAGTCACTCACTAAGATATCCCTAGAATGCACATTTCATTAAAACAGGGATTTTTGTCTATTTTGTTTATTTCTCAGCATCTATTTCTGACCTATGACCAGCACTTAACACATGTGTTTTAAATAATTGCAAACTCGAATTTTGTTATCTTATTCCAGTCACAACATTATTCCAAATTTATGTATCATCTCGTCCTCCTGTTGCTTGATGTCATTTTATTTTAAGCATGAGCTGAAAAGTAATTCCTGGATCCAAATCACAGTAAGTAATTGACCTCCAAACTGCACAGTGACAGGTGCTGAGTCAACCGCAAGAGATGCACCTGGGTCCAGTCACGCAGGGGGTCCTGGGAGGCCAGGCTCCACCAGTCCTGATGCGGAGACTCCATGAAAACAGCTAACAAGTTCCTGCTCCCAGGCTCAAAAGGAAGCCACAGCTGGCAGACCATCTGTACATCCAGATTATCAAATATTTACACCAACTCCGAGGTGAATATTAAGCAGCACCACAGAGCCAACAAAGTCCCATAATTAAGTCGTTGAAGGCGGTGTTTATGACTCACAAGAAAGCAGCTCCGTCTGGAGGTGTGTCGTGAGCACACATCCCCGATTAAAGATAGAACAGTCCAAGTCTGTGAACCCCTGACTTTAACAGAGGTTCTCCTCAAAGGATAAGGCAAGTGGCATGCAACCAGCTGGCAAGGAACCACACATGACAAAGAGCACAGAACAGACCAGGGTGAACTGCACTGAGCGCATCACAGCAGCTGCAGCTGCGAGTCCAAATGAAGCATCTGTTACCACCTAACAGACCATCAACAGAAACCCCCACTCCAGCCCTGACCGGGTCACCTCTGGCATCCGTCACTTTCTACCACAGTATATCACATTTATATCACTTCATACAACAGTTTCTTAATATGAAAATAAGAATAGTCTCTGTCCACTCTTGTAGATCATGAAATACATTCCCTAAACCCAAACAAACATGATGCACCCTTCTGATCCTTTACCTACCTACCTGGCCTACCTGGGCAGCTGGTTCAGACCCCCAGAGGGGAGTTCCATGATGCAGCCAAGAAGCTCCAAGAGCTTACATGAAGCATGTAAAACAGTCAAACCCACAGAGAGAAAGTTCATGGTTACCGGGGGCTGGAGGAAGGGGGAAAAGAGAGTTGTTTAATGGGTGCACAGTTTCCGTATTACAAGATGAAAAAGTTTTGGAGATCTGTCATACAACAATGTGAATATCCTTAACCCTACCGAACCATACAGTTAAAAATGGTTAAGATGCTAAATTTTATATATGTACACATGTTATCACAACTTTTTAATTTTTAAAATTACTTTTTAAGATAAATAATCAAGGGTGTCTTCATTGGAAGACACCATAGGAAAATGGAAAATCAAGCTACAAACGGGGAGAAGATATTCTGCAATACTTATAATGAAGAATCCAAAACAGAGAGAATCTCTAAAAACCAAGATGAAAAAGACAAAACCCCCCTAGTGGTCCAGCGGCCAACATTCTATGCTCCCAATGCAGGGTGCCCAGGTTTGATCCCTGGTCAGGAAACTAGACCTCACTTGCTGTACCTAACAAGATCCTGCATGCCACACAGAGATCAAAGATCCCACATGCTGCAACTAAGGCCCAGCACAGACAGATAAATAAATACACAGTTTTTAAAATACAACCAGAACTAATACAGGATAAAAGTGTTAGTCGCTCAGTTGTGTCCCACTCTTTGCAACCCCATGGACTGTAGCCTGCCAGACTCCTCTGTCCATGGGATTCTCCAGGCAAGAATATTGGAGCAGGTTGCCATTCCCTTCTCCCGGGATCTTCCCGACCCAGGGATTAAACCCATGTCTCCTGCCTTGCAGGAAGATTCTTTATCATCTGAGCCACCAGGAAGCTTTTAATATAGATAGAATTAGCAGAAATATTCTTTAAAAAAAAAAAATTTTTTTTTAAAGAAACACAACTATCCAGTTTAAAAACAGGCAAAAGACAGGCCTAAGCACTTCACAGCGAAGGAAAGACAAATCGCCAGGAACTATAAGAAAACACACTAACCTCACTTGTTTAGGAGTAAGGAAAAGTAAAATCACAAAGTATTTTTTCACGCCCATGACACTGGCCAAAATTTATCAATCTGGTAACAACAGGAGCCAGGTGCTGGTATGGATGAGGAATGAAAGAAATTGAATACCCGGCTGTGTATTCTGGTTATAACCACTTTGGAAAACAGCTTGGCATTATTTAGCAAAGTTAAAGATACATTCTCCATGACCATAACTTGACCCATAAGGAAATAAACTCAGATAAACTCTCACAGGTTCTTGTTCATGTGACAAGAACCTGTGAACAAGAACGTCCACGGAAGCATTATTTATACACTAAAACCCAGAAACCACGCAAACATCTTGGACAGGAGGACACAAATAAGTCAGAGTGTATTCACACCAGATCAGGGTGGAAATGTAAGAACCGCAGCGACAGCCACCAACATAAACAAATACAGCCTGATGGAAGAAATAAGACACAGAAGAAAACATATAGTATGAATCATCTGCATAAAGGTCAAAAGTCAAAACTGGGAAAACTAAACATTATGTTGTAGTTAACACTATGAAGAAAAGCAAGGAGATACTAAACCCCAAATTCCAACAGTGACTCCTCTGTTCTGGATGAGCCCTAAGAAGGGCAAGAAGGGCACCCAGGGAGCTCAGGAAGGTTTTCCTGAAGCTGGAGGCATGAGTGAGGACGCCACATCCTCTAAGAGCACGTGGTGCTGGTGTATCATCTCCTGCAAACCTGTTTCTTATAAACAACTCCCCAGAAAAGGTAAGATGCACCGGTATAAAAACACTCTACAAACAAGTAAAGAACTTTGGGGGAGAAAAATGAAAGAACCATGTGCTGTGCTGCGCTTAGTTGTTCAGTTGTGTCCGACTCTGCAACCCCATGGACTGTAGCCCACCAGGCTCCTCTGCCCATGGGATTCCCCAGGCAAGAATGCTGGAGTGGGTTGCCATGCATTCCTCCGGGGGATCTTCCTGACTCAGAGATCGAACATAGGTCTCACGCATTGCAGGTGGATTCTTTGCCGTCTAAGCCACCAGGGAAGCCCAAGAGAACCACAGATCCCCCCAGATTATTCATTTACTCTGTTTTTGAATAGATAATGGACCAGGTTCTATGTATGCGTGTATGTTCAGTGGCCCCTCTTTGTGACCCCATGGACTGTAGCCCGCCAGGCTCCTCTGTCCATGGGATTCTCCAGACAAGAATACTGGAATGGGTTGCTGGGCCCTCCTCCAGGGGATCCTCCTGACCCAGGGATCAAACCCACGTCTCCTGCATTGCAGGTGGATTCTTTTCTGCTGAGCTACCGGGGATGCCCAAGTTCTATGAATATAGCAGCTTATACCTAAGTCATCAGCACCACCATTCAAGTGTTATGTAATCTGATGGATGACTGTCAAAGATCTTTAAAAAGTCCTATCACAGCCTCAAATGATGCAAATCCTTCCGCCTCCCTCTCTTCATCATCACCAGGAGAGAGATCAAGACGGGAAAGGCAGTCACCCCACGGGTCACAGGAGAGGGAGCAAGAGCAGGAGGAAGCCAGAAAGGGCTGGCATCCTGCCTGAGAGAAGACCAAAGCCACAGGCGGCGGCCACATGGAAATCCAGCTGGTTGGAGGCTCCAACCCCCGCCTGGCTTCCCTCTGAGCAGGAGGAAACACAACTGGCTGTCTTTGCGGCCCCAAAATATAGGTATACAGTTCCTCAGGAACAAAAACTAAAAATTTCCCATCTTTTCCCAAGAAGCTGTAATACATCCAAATCAAATTCTGGATCTTCCGCCGCTGGGCTGGCCCTAAAAGTTGGGACAGCGAGCCGCTAACGCTCACCAAAATCAGCATTTCTTTTCATGCACGATGCTCTCAGAAAGGACATTTGTTTGGTTTTGAACTTTCCTCACTGTTCTAATCAAACTACCAGAGGCTCCCCATTCTAGCAAAGCCAAAGTCTTGGTCTGAAAGCAAAATGGAATTCTGGAAATCGAATCCTGAGCCCCAGCCTCCACCCTGAACTCCGGACTCAAGGGCAATGGTCTCTTCATCATTCCTTCTTTGAGTCTGACTGGCTCCCTGAGTCAGAGGAGGCTTTCAGTCCTTCCCTCCGCACGCTCCAAAACCACCTCTCCCCTAAGCCCCCACTGTCTGCCCAGCTCTTTAGGCCAAGCACACCAGATGGGCGTCCCCTCCCGCCAGCTCCTCTCCTCGTGCATTCAGGACATCAGGGAGTCACGGCTGCTCTGCCTTTCAGGAGCCCCTGGGCAAGCCTTCTGCTTTGTTGCCAACACACTCGGCTCCTCCCGGTCCTCCTCCCATGCTCCACACGCTAACAAGGTCTTCCAAAAAGGAAACCAGGCAAGCTCATTTCTCCATTCAGCTCCTTGGAGGGTCTGCCTTGCCGGCACAGGCTGCTCAGCTGCCTTCTTCCAGATGACGGAGTGGAAAAAAAGTTGGGGTAGAAGGGAGAAGCCTCCCTGGAGAGGCCTGGCAGCACCACCTCAGCCAGGAGACCAGGCCAATACCAGCGGCAATACGTCAGGTGGAAAGCACCTGCCCTGGACATGCCATGACCGAAGTGACCGGCACCTTTGGGCTCCATCTCCCAGACACCCACCGGCCAGATCAGTCATGAGGGAAACCTCAGACAAACCCCCCTGAAGGGCTTTCTATACAATCCCTGACGACTCTCAAAGCTGGACACCTCATCCAAAACAAGGGACATATGAGAAAAACTGCCACACTCTGGAGGAACCCAACAAACATGATGACTGAATTTAAGTGTGGACTATCCCACGCAGGGTCCTGGGTCACAAGAAGGACGTTGTTATGGACTGAATATTTGTGTCCCCCCCTCAATTCATACACTTGGCTTCCCTCATAGTTCAGTTGGTAAAGAATCCGCCTGCATTGCAGGAGACTCCGGTTCAATTCCTGGGTCGGGAATATCTGCTGGAGAAGGGAGAGGCTACCCACTCCAGTATTCTTGGGCTTCCCTTGTGGCTCAGCTGGTAAAGCATCTGCCTGCAATGCAGGAGACCTGGGTTTGATCCCTGGTTTGGGAAGATCCCCAGGAGAAGGGAAAGGCTACCCAGTCCAGTATTTTGGCCTGGAGAATTCCATGCACCATATAGCCCATGGGGTCGAAAAGAGTTGGACATGATTGAGCGACCATCACTTTCACTTTCAATTCACACACTGAAGCCCTAACTCCTGATGTGATGGAATTTGGAGATGGAACCCTTAGGATGTAATTAGGTAATGAGGGTGGGGCCCTTGTGAGGGGATTGGTGCCCTTGTAAGAACAGATACCAGAGAGGGAGCTCCTGCCCTGTCTCTCCTCCCCTTCCTCCCTCCCCCCCCCCACCCCCCCCTCCCCCCTCCACACAAAGAGGAAAGACCATATGAACACAAGAGCAAAAAGGCAGCCATCTGCAAGCCAGGGAGAGAGGCCTCACCAGAACCTCACCACACTGGCACCAGATCTCAAACTTCAGCCTCCAGAAACATGAGAAATAAATGTTGTTGAGGTCATCCAGTCATTGTTATTTGTAATGACACCCCAAATTAACTCACACAGACCTTGAAGAAAAACTAAGGAAATCCAACTAAAGCATGTAGTTTAATAATAACGTATAATACTGGTTCACCCATTGTGGTAAAGGAGCATTCTAATGTAACACATTAACAACAGGAAAAAGTGGATGTGGATTACATAAGAACTTTCTACCTTCACAACTCTCTGTAAATTAAAACTGTTCTAACATTAAAAGTTCATTTTCAAAAATCCTATCATGTGTGCCCCACTGTCTGGGTTCCAAGGACCAGCATTCTGAGTCAGACAGACAGAGAGCCACACACACCCACAGCAACAGAAGCTGTGGCCTTTTAGTGACCTAACCCCTCAACATCACAGAGCATCACCTTCACTGTACTGTCAGCTGGAGCAGTCACAAACCTGGCCAGGATCAAGGAAATACATTCCACCTCTTGACAGGGAGTGACACGTGCCAGAAAGATCACTATGACTATTTTTTGAGAAATACAATCTATCAGAGGTTGACATATAAAGTTGAGGGAAATCTCCAAAAGACACAGGTAGTAAGAGATACAGAACTCATCCAAGATGTCAATATCTTAATAAATAAGAGGTCCAGAAAGAAAACAATGACAACAAAGACAAAGGAGAGGTTACCTAACAAATAATTCGTGAGGATTTCTCAGAGCTAAAGAACACGAATCTTCGATCTGAACAAATTCACCAAGTATCAGTAATCAGACATAATGTGAAATTTAAGAAAATCAAGAAAAATGGGAAGACCCCACGACTCTTCAAGAAAGAAAATCAGGTCAACTACACGTGAAGAGATTCTAGACTAGCTTCAGACTTATCAACAATACTGTACACTGAAGGACAATGGCCCAGTGTCTTAAAAGTTAAAAGGCAAAGTTAGTGAAAAGGTGAAAGTGTTAGTTACTCAGTCACCTGCAACTCTCTGCGACCCCACAGACTATGGCCTTCCAGGCTCCTCCATCCATGGGATTCTCCAGGCAAGAATACCGGAGTGGGTTGCCATTTCCTTTCCCAGGGGATCTTTTTCACCGAGGGATCGAACCCGGGTCTCCTGCATTGCAGGCAGGTTCTTTTCAACCTAAAGCTGCATGAAGATAATTTCAAATACATAAAGACTCAGAAAACTTACTGTCCTTATACTCTTTCTTGGGGAGTTACTTGGAGATGGGCTTCAGCAAAAATAAAAGTCCAGAGCAAATAAGAAGGCAAGGATTCGAGAAAGAATCTGGCTCACAAATGCAGCAAAAGGAAGCTGCAGAATGCAGCCTGCACAGAGGCCAGGGGAGAGTGCACCCACCCTGGAGACAGCAAGGGGAAGGCTCCAAGAGAGCACGACCCAGGGAGAAAGAGAAACTCTCAAAGTGCATGTGTCGTCCCTAAGGATGCGGAATTCAAATTCTAAGTTAGCAACATGCTTTCCAAATTTCTACGGTGGGCAAGTATTGTTAACTTTAATAATAAAACTTTTTATATAAAGAAAAATTTAAATAATAAATTACGGGACAGAATTTATTATTTAAATTTATTATTTTAAAAAATTCTAAACAATAAATTACAGGACAGAATTTTTTGTCCAGTAAAACAAAGTTTTAAAATTTGACTCCTTTTCTGTCTAAAACTAAGTCTTTGGAAGCTTGTTCCCTCCCAAAAGAGAAACAATGACCATTAAAATTTTATGCTCCCCAGTCCACAGAACAAAGGAAACAGTTTTCTTTCCTATCTAACTGCCAACAAAAATGATCAGTTTTTAAGGATTCTATTCTGTATCCTACTAGAAGTGACTTACCAAACAAATCCATAATTCTAAAAAGAGTTACCTTCTAAGTAGTAAATTCATACACCAATAAAAAACCTTTCCATGATATACTTTTTAAAAATTTTATTGAAGTATAACTGATTTACAATGCCGTGTTCATTTCAGGTGCATCACATACAGATTTCACATATATATGCACACATACATGTATTATTTTTCAGATTCTTTCTCCCTATAGCTTACTACAAAATATTGAGTATAGTTCCCTACGCTACAGAGTAGGGCCTTGTTAGTTATCTATTCTATTTACAGTAGTGTGTTTCTCCTTACCCCAAACTCCTGATTTATCCCCCTCACCCCACTTCAGTAGTAACCACCTATCAAAAGCACGTATGGGCACGTGTGCCCATGGCAGGGGACAGTGCAAGGGTCGCCAGCTGCAGGTTCCAGTCCAAGCCCCACTGCTCCCTGGGCATCTGCGCCCTGGCTGGCAGTGCAGTCAGGAGGGGCAGTGAAATGAAGCGGGCAGTGAGAAGGAACAGCAATGCCCAGCACAGAGAAGCGCCCACCACATGGAGGTGACGTCACAACACCTGCCTGAGCTTCGAAATACCCTTTGTTGAGCCGTTAGAGCATCTGAGGTATCTTACATCCTCTAGTGATCAAATAATACTCTCAACAACTTGGAAAACAGTCACGACTCTCCCCATCTTAAAAACAGGTGTTCAGAAAAATTACTGTTTTCCCATATGCAGGTGCTAATTCTGGACTGTGGGACTGCAAGTCCTCTCATGTCCTGTGCACGGGAGGGACCCTACCAGGGTCACATGTTCCAGGGACCTTCCCTCCCCGGGGAGGGAGGGGACTTCCAGGCTAGCACACACCCCACCCCACTGCGGCCACGGGGAGCCACACTCGCCCAGTTGTTGAGACCAAACCTGATCTTAAGAATCTGCCAGATGACATCTTTTTTTTTTTAATTTACTTATTTATTTTAATTGGAGGCTAATTTCAATATTTTAGTGGTTTTTGCCATACAATGACATGAATCAGCCATGGGTGTACATGTGTTCCCCATTCTGAACCCCCCTCCCACCTCCCTTCCCATCCCAGATGACATCTTAATCTGCATGTGAAACCAGGAATGGAAAAGCCTAGGGAAGCCCCAGGGTAAAGGAGGAGAAAGGCTGAAAGGCTGGCCCTGTCAGAGTGAAAGCAGGTAACATTCACCCCAGTGAAAAGGGGCACTGACGTCACTACAGCCTGCACCTTGTCACCGCGCCATCAGGAGAGAGTATGACAACACTGGAAGGGAACCAAAACTGCTAAAACTAAAACAACGCTGAGGACCACAACAAGCCTGTGTTCAGGGACAGGCTGATGGAGAAGGCAGGCTGCTGACTCCCTACTACCGATGATGCCCCTCTCCTTACTCTGTGAATGTATCTACACCCTCCCATAAAGTATCACTTACTGTTCATACTGGCACCTAACAAAAAAAGACCTCGCTGTACCCTTCAATGATAATTTCTCCTGCTGTCCTTAGGTTTTAATTAGAAACACATTCTAACACTTGAAAACTGACCACCTATGAATGGGAAGAAGAGAAACACAATGAAACCCAGATAAATTGAAACATTTCAGGTGTGTGTTATTTCATTTGGCTACTTTCTTCAATGAAGCAGAAATTGTTTCAACTATCATTAAAATTTTTAAATATATAGGTATTAGTCCATTTCCTTTTCTTGGTATTTACTCTTTCATATCTCCTTTTCGCGATCAAAAGAATTTAAAGCAGATTCCTTTTTCTTGACTCCAAAACCCAAGTTCTTTCCACTAAGCCATTCTTCTTCTCAAACAAACATTCTTTCACTGATGCTACAAGCCAACACTAGCTGGTCCAGCATTAGAGATTCAAGAGATAATGAAGAGTTCCTTCCCTCAAGGGCTTAAAATCTACCCTAGTGAATAGCTTTTAAAAAAAACTTATTAAAGTCCAGTAGGATAACTGTTCAAAGAAGGCAATGGCACCCCACTCCAGTACTCTTGCCTGGAGAATCCCATGGACGGAGGAGCCTGGAAAGCTGCAGTCCATGGGATCGCTGAGGGTTGGACACGACTGAGCGACTTCACTTTCACTTTTCACTTTCATGCACTGGAGAAGGAAATGGAAACCCACTGCAGTGTTCTTGCCTGGAGAATACCAGGGACGGGGAAGCCTGGTGGGCTGCCGTCTATGGGGTCGCACAGAGTCAGACATGACTGAAGTGACTTAGTAGCAGCAGCAGCAGCAGGATAACTGTTATAAGCCATGACACGCACAGGTGTTATAACAGTAATAGCTAATAGTCATTCAGCACTTACTATGTTCCAAACTCTTTACAGAGAAAATATCTTACAAAACCCCTCCCCACAATAGGTACTCCCTGCTTGGGGGGCGGCCTTCTGTTCCCGGGGCCAGAGGTGTCTTCCAGGGCAATGCTCCCACCCTCCCCATCCTCCCCATCAGAGAAAGAAAACCTTCACTGAGCCTTTGGGCTTTCTTTAGATCTGCCAGCCTCAGGCTGCTTCACCATGTGGGACCCGGACGGAAGGAGCTGAGTTCCTTCTGGGGGAACCTGCAGGTGCCCAGCTCTGCCTGTGTTGGGTGAGTTAAACTAACTTGGAGGTTGTGGGGAAATAAACAAGAGGGCGGCAGTCAGGCTCTCTCACCCCACGTTCTGCAAACAATGACTGCACGGCTGTGTGACAGCAGAGATGGCTGATGGTCCTGTGCAAGCGCGTCACGAGGTACTCGCTTGGTCATGGGCGACTCCGTGCAGTTTGCCTGTGTGAGCTTCACCGTGAAAGCCCTGGCTCCTGGTGTACCGGGGCTGCAGTGGAGGGGCATCACGGCTATGTTACATGCAGCTATGGTATGACCATGTTATGGCTACATTATGGTTACATTATGGCTGTGGCTATGGCTGCTGCATCAGGCAGGAGACAGGTTGTGTTATGGCTGCCTTGCCGGTCAGGAGAGAGTAAACGTGTCTGCAGCTCCTACGGCTCCTCAAGTCTTCTTCCAGCCTCTGAGCTCAGGCCTTGCCTACCATGGGTTCGGTGAACAGTGCTACATAGTGAGATACAGCGAGACAGGGGTAAACTGAAAAAGCTGGCTTAAAACTCAACATTCAAAAAGTGGAAATCACGGCAGGTGGTCCCATCACTCCATGGCAAGTATAAATGGGGAGAAAATGGAAGCAGTGATAGATTTTATTTTCTTGGGCTCCAAAATTACTGTGGACGGTGACTGCAGCCACAAAATCAAAAGATGCTTGCTCTTTGGAAGAAAAGCTATAACCAACCTAGACAGTGTATAAAAAAGCAGAGACCTTACTTTGCCAGCAAACATCCATACCGTCAAAGCTATGGCTTTTTCAGTAGTTGTGTACAGATGTGAGAGTTGAATCATAAAGCTGAGCGCCAAAGCATTAATGCTTTCCAATTGTAGTGCTGGAGAAGACTCTTGAGAGTCCCTTGAACTGCAAGGAGATCAAATCAGTCCATCCTAAAGGAAATCAGTCCTCAATATTCATTGGAAGGACTGATGCTGAAGCTCCTATACCTTGGCCACCTGATGCGAAGAACTGACTCTCTGGAAAAGACCTGGAAGCTAGGAAAGACTGAGGACAGGAAAAGGAGGGGACGACAAAGGATGGGATGGTTGGATGGTATCACTGATTTGATGGACGTGAGTTTGAGCAGGAGACACTGAAGGACAGGAGAGCCTAGCGTGCTGCAGGCCACGGGGTCACAGGGAGTCGGATTCGACTTAGGAACGGAATAACAGCAGCAAAGTACTGGGAGCCCCATGTGGCAGGACACCAAAGTCACAGCTCCAATCAGCTTTTATCAGTAAGATTGACAATCTGATCCACGTTTGACTCTTTTCTCTCTCCCTCAGCCAGGGCTGAATTTGGCAAGAAGGGTTATTGATTACAAGAACATGAAAATGCCAACATGATCATTCTATTTTACATACAAGGGAACGGAGACTTCTACAGCTTAGAGCAGGTAAGTCTCCTTTCTCAAAAGCAGCAATATCACCATTTGAAACCACTGCCTCCCTAGAAGAGAAAGATAAATTCCCAAACTGATACCACATTAAGTTTAACAGAAATTGCAAAAAGGAAATAGAAGTTCATGCTAAAATAGCTGGTTTGTCCTATCACTGCTGCTACAAATTATGTTCAGTTAGGTTTAAGAAATAAAATCTAAAGAACACATACAGTCATCTTATCAACAGTTCTCTAACACAACAGACAAGTCTGCACTGAGCACTTGCTATGTGCCAAGCGCCGTTCCAGGCACCAGTCAGCAGAAAAAAAGCGAAGTCACTACTCTCAAGGAGACTACATTTAGTGAGAGAAACAGACAATAAACAAATATATAATGTCAAAGTTTATAAAAGAATGGAAGGTCGCTATTTTAAGAAGATAAAGACAGGGACTTCCCTGGTGGTCTAGCGGCTAAGACTCCATGCTCCCAAAGCAGGGCACCCAGGTTCAATCCCACCCCTCAGGGGAGTAAATCCCACTTGCAGAAAGGAAGGTCCGCACATAGCAACTAAGACCTGGCACAGCCAAGAGAAAAATCTCCTACTACAACCTACAATCTCAACAGACTTCCAACATATAAAAAAGTACCTTGCATCGCTAAAGGTTTTTTTAAAGACAAAATGACAGCAGGTTCTATGTGGGGATGGGGAGACCAGAGAAAGCCGCCTTTAGCAGGCCTTGAGCAGAAAGCTAGTGAGAGAGGGGGGTGAGCCACACAGACATCTGGAAGCAGAAGCACTGGGGCCAAGGCCCCGGGGGGAACATGGGCACAGCATGCAAGCAGCTGTGAGGGGGCGATGCAGACAGAGCAGAGGAGAAATGGTCGGAAATGAGGTCAGAGGTCAGCAAGGCCACACCACGGGGGAGCCTGGGGGCCATCCTAAGTGAGCAGGACTGTGACACGTGATCTGTGTATCTGTGGCTCACTCCCTCAGTCCTGCCTGCCTCTCTGTGACCCCAGGGACTGTAGCCCGCCAGGCTCCTCTGTCCATGGGATTCTCCAGGCAAGAATGCTGGAGTGGGTTGCTATTTCCTCCTCCAGGGGATCTTCCCCACCCAGGGATCAAACCCAATCTCTTGCATCTCCTGCACTGGCAGGTGGGTTCCTTACCCCTGTGCCACCTGGGGAGCCTGTTAGGATCTGCACTAAATACCTGATGTCGCTCCCTTCACAATACATCCCCTAAAGTTGTATGAGTGCTTTTTGTTTCTTCTTCACCTACAAGTAGAGAAATCAAGGAAGAGTGGAGTTTTCCTTCTTATTCTCAGGAACATAAGGCACGGCTTCCCAAAGGAGGGAAGGAAGAATGGAGTGTCTGCTCCATTAACTGTGATCCTCGCTGGTGGGGTCTCAGGACCTCTGAGCACAAGGCAGGCCGGGGACACCAGCCTCCCACATCCCTGGCAGCGCCAGCCGATGCACCCAAGTGTGGCTCCCCTTCGTGGTGACTTCTGTCAACACGAAACCCAACTGGGATGGGAACAAAACAGTGAAATTCTGCTGGTAGACTTCCACGTGGTTTGGAGGCTTAAAATTCTTTATTATGTTTCTGAAAATTAGAAATACAATCATCATAAACTTGTATGTGCACATACGTCTGCAGAGGAAGGCACCAGGGACGGAGAGATGGGAAGCTCGACAGGGGAAAATAACCTAGTAATCTGACACCTACAGAAAGAGGGCAGAAGACCCCTCACTCTGCCAGAGGCAAGGTATAAAAGGAGGCCACGCCTCTGAGGTCCCTTCCTCAATCCTTTCAGCACTTGCTAAAGGCAGTGGGGCAGGGAAGCCAGGCGTGCTACAGTTCATGGGGTCACAAAGAGTCAGACATGACTGAGCGACTGAACTGAACTGAACCATGTTAAAACAGAGAGCTAGTAGGAAACTGCTGTATAGCATGCTGAGCTCTGCTCCAGCTTGGTGATGACCTACAGGAGTGGGCTGGAGGCTAGAGAGGGAGGGGATACATGGAGACACACAGCTGATTCACCGTGTTGTACAGCAGAAACTAACACAACATTGTAAAGCAACTATACGCCAACAAAAAATAAAATACTAAAGGAGAAAATGAACTGTAATACAGATCAGTCCAGTCGTTCAGTCGTATCAGACTCTTTGCCACCCCATGGACTGCAGCAGGCAAGGCTTCCTTGTCCATCACCAACTCCCAGAGCCTGCTCAAACTCATGTCCATCGAGTCAGTGATGCCATCCAACCATCTCATCCTCTGTCACCCTCTTCTCCTCCCTCCTTCAGTCTTTCCCACCATCGGGGTCTTTTCTAATGAGTCGGCTCTTCCCATCAGGTGGCCAAAGTATTGGAGCTTCAGCTTCAGCATCAGTCCTTCCAATGAATATTCAGGACTGATTTCCTTTAGGATTGACTGGCTGGATCTCCTTGCAGTCCAAGGAACTCTCAAGAGTCTCCTCCAACACCATAGCTCAAAAGCATCAATTCTTTGGCGCTCAGCTTTCTTTATAGTACAAATCTGACATTCATACACGACTACTGGAAATGACAGTCATACCATTGACTAGACGGACCTTTGTTGGCAAAGTGATGTCTCTGCTTTTTAATATGCTATTTAGGTTTCTCATAGCTTTTCTTACAAGGAACAAGCGCCTTTTAATTTCATGCCTGCAGTCACCATCCGCAGTGATTTGGAGCCCCCCAAAATAAAGTCTCTTACTGTTTCCATTGTTTCCCTATCTATCTGCCATGGGACTGGAAGTGATGGGATTGGATGCCATGACCTTAGTTTTCTGAATGCTGAGTTTTAAGTCAACTTTTTTACTCTCCTCTTTCACTTTCATCAAGAGGCTCTTTAGTTTCTCTCCACTTTCTGCCATAAGGTGTCATCTATATATCTGAGGTTATTGATATTTCTCCTGGCAATCTTAATTCCAGCTTGTGCTTCACCCAGCCTGGCATTTTGCATGATGTACTATGCATATAAGTTTAATAAGCAAGGTGACAATATACAGCCTTGACATACTCCTTTCCCAATTTGGAACCAGTCCATTGTTCCATGTCTGGTTCTGTTTCTTCTTGACCTGCATACAGATTTCTCAGGAGGCAGGTCAGGTGGTCTGGTATTCCCATCTCTTGAAGAATTTTCCACAATTTGCTGTGATCCATACAGTCAAAGGCTCAGTCATGTCCGACTCTTTGCGACCCCATGGACTGCAGCACCCTAGGCTTCCCTGTCCATCACCAACTCCCAGAGTTTACTCAAACTCATGTCCACTGAGTCAGTGATGCCATCCAACCATCTCATTCACTGTCATCCCCTTCTCCCAACTTCAATCTTTCCCAGCATCAGGGTCTTTTCAAATGAGTCAGTTCTTCACATCAGGTGCCAAAGTACTGGAGTTTCAGCTTCAGCATCAGTCCTTCCAATGAATATTGAGGACTGATTTCCTTTAGGATGGACTGGTTGGATCTCCTTGCAGTCCAAGGGACTCTCAAGAGTTTTCTCCAACACCACATTCAAAAGCATCAGTTCTTCAGTGCTCAGCTTTCTTTATAGTCCAGTTTTCACATCCATATATGACTTTGGCGTAGTCAATAAAACAGAGATAGATGTTTCTCTGGAACTCTCTTGCTTTTCTGATGACCCAACGGATGTTGGCAATTTGATCTCTGGTTCCTCTGCCTTTTCTAAATCCAGCTTGAACATCTGGAAGTTCACACCATGCAGTATTTGGGTGCAATCTCAAAAATGACAGAATGATCTCTGTTCGTTTCCAAGGCAAACCATTCAATATCACAATAATCCAAGTCTATGCCTGAACCAGTAATGCCAAAGAAGCTGAAGTTTCACAGTTCTACGAAGACCTACAAGAAGAAACACCCCCAAAATATGTCCTTTTCATCACAGGGGACTGGAATGCAAAAGTAAGAAGTCAAGAGATACCTGGAGTAACAGGCAAATTTGGCCTTGGAGTACAGAATGAAGCAAGGAAAAGGCTAACAAGAGTTTTGCCAAGAGAATGCACTGGTCATAGCAAACACCCTCTTTCAACAACACAAGAGAAGACTCTACACACGGACATCACAAGATGGCCAATACTGAAATCATACTGATTACATTCTTTGCAGCCAAAGATGGAGAAGCTCTATACAGTCAGCAAAAACAAGACCAGGAGCTGACTGTGGCTCAGATCATGAACTCCTTACTGCCAAATTCAGACTTAAATTGAAGAAAGTAGGGAAAACCACTAGACCATTCAGGTGTGACCTAAATCAAATCCCTTACGATTATACAGTGGAAGTGAGAAATAGATTTAAGGGATTAGATCTGATAGAGTACCTGAAGAACTATGGACAGTGACATTGATCACAGGAGGCAGTGATCAAGACCATTCCCAAGAAAAAGAAATGCAAGAAGGTAAAATGGTTGTCTGAGGAGGCCTTACAAATAGCTATGAAAAGAAGAGAAGTGAAAGGCAAAGGAGAAAAGGAAAGATGTACCCATTTGAATGCAGAGTTCCAAAGAATAGCAAGAAGAGATAAGAAAGCCTTCCTCAGTGATCAATGCAAAGAAATAGAGGAAAACAATAGAAAGGGAAACACTAGAGATCTCTTCAAGAAAATTAGAGATACCAAGGGAACATTTCATGCAAAGATGGGCTCAATAGAGGACAGAAATGGTATGGACCTAACAGAAGCAGAAGATATTAAGAAGAGGTGGCAAGAATACACAGAATAACTATACAAAAAAGATCTTCATGACCCAGATAACCACGATGGTGTGATTACTCACCTAGAGCCAGACATCCTAGAATGTGAAGTCAAGTAGGCCTTAGGAAGCTTCACTACAAACAAAGCTAGTGGAGGTGATGGAACTCCAGTTGAGCTATTTCAAATCCTATAAGACGATGCTGTGAAAGTGCTGCACTCAATATGCCAGCAAATCTGCAAAACTAGCAGTGGCCACAGGACTGGAAAAAGTCAGTTTTCATTCCAATCCCAAAGAATGTTCAAACTATCGCACAACTGCACTCATCTCACACACTAGCAAAGTAATGCTCAAAATTCTCCAAGCCAGGCTTCAACAGTATGTGAACCGTGAAACTATAATACGAGCAAAAGCAAAAGTTCTAATAATTGTTCCTGAAGCATACTGCTTCAGACTGAAGAAGTTTCTTTTCCTAAGGAAAGTAACAGCAAATATACACCAAATGTATATATAAAGAAGTCTGTCGCAAAATCATGGTAGCAAAAAACTGTACATAACAGAAGAATAATTACATATGATATAGCCAAATTATGGAACATTATATTGGTTTTGAAAATCAATTTAATAAAATTGGAAGTGACTATCAAAGTGTTAAGCAAAAACAAAAGGTTACAAAAATCTTATATTTGGTACGCAACCTATTTTTTTTAATACACACACTAAAAAAAATGGTTGCGAAAGTTGAAAAGCAACGAGTGATTCTTAAACTTTCATCTTATACCTTTCTGCATTTTATAAATGAACATATATGACTTCTAAAATCAGAGAGAAAACATACAAACTATATTCAGTTCCCTTTTCAGGTACATGATACATTAGTTGAAACATACGAAACTGGAGATGCACAAATATCAAACACACTCACTTACTATAAATAGAGAAGAACCAGTTCCCAGTGAGCAAAAAACAGACAAAAGGAAACTAATTTCACCCACTTCACCCACTTTTCCATTTTCTTTATAGATGAACTTGAAGTTTGGTTTCACTCTGACACTCAGCTCAAATTCTCTATTTTGCTTTGCTTTGAATCATGGCCTGTGAAAGGACAAAAAGGCCTAATGTCTTTTCCTGATCACTTCCAGCATCCTGGAATTTGTCACTTATCTCAATTGTATCACTTGAGATACACTAATGTACCATTTCTTTTTTTTTAAATTGAAGTACAGTTGACGTACAACATTATATTACATTCAGGTGTACAATACAGTGATTCAATATTTTTATCGATTATACTCAATTTAAAGTTATTATAATATAGTGACTATATTCCCTATGCTGTATAATATACCCTTGTAGATTACTCATTTTATACCTAGTAGTTTGTATCTCTTCATCTCTATCCCTATCTTGCCCCCCTCCCCGCTTCTCTCTCCAAACTGGTACCCAATAGTTTGTTTCCTAGATCTGTAAATTTATTTGTTTTGCTATACTCGTCGCTTTTATTTTTCAGATTCCACATATAAGTGAAAACATACAGCATTTGTCTTTGTCTGTTTGACATGTTGTGGCAAATGGCAGGATTTAATTTTTATGATTAATATTCCATTATATATATGCAAGCGTATTTGTACCTGTGTATATACATATATACATGTACACTACACACACACATACATGTATCCTCTTCTTTATCCACTCATTTGTTGATGGACACTTAGGCTGCTTCCATATCTTTGTTATTGTAGATGCTGCTGCTATGAATGCTAGGGTTCATGTATCTTTCCAAATTAGTGTTTTTACTTTCTTCAGACACCCACCCAGGGGTAAAACTGCTGGATCATATGGTAGCTCTATTTTCAGTTTTTGAGGAACCACATGTTATTTCCCACAAGGGGTGCACCAATGTACATTCCCACCAACAGTGCAGGAAGGTTCCCTCTTAACATTTGCTATTTGTGGTCTTTTTGATGGTGGCCACTCTGACAGATGTGAAGTGATAACACTGTGGTTTTGACTTGCATTTCTCTGATGATTAGCAATGCTGAACATCTTTTCATGTGCCTGTTGGCCATCTCTATGCTATCTTAGGGAAAACGTCTATTCAGGTCTTGAGCTCAATTGGGTTGTTTGGTTTTTTAAAATATTGAGTTGTATGAGCTGTCTACAGATTCTGGATATTCATCCCTTATTGGTCATGTCATCTGCAAGTATTTTCTTCCACTCGGTAGGTTATCTTTTCATTTTGTCAGTACTTTCCTTTGCTGTGCAAAAGCTTTTAAGTTGAATTAGGTCTTATTTGTTTATTTTTGCATTTTTTTCTTTGCCTTCAGAGACAGATCCAAAAAGAGACTGACAATTTATGTCAAAGAGTGGTCTACCTATGCTTATTTCTAGGAGTTTTATGGTTTCCAGTCTTACATTTAGGTCTTTAACCTATTGTCATTTCTGGTCAGCAAAATAACACCAATAATATAAACAATGCATGTCATTCATATTTATTGTTTATAAATGAAAATTAACTTTCAAATATGCATATATATAGATAAGCATTCTACATTCCACTTGAAATCATCTTATGTTACTTTTATATTAATATTCTGTCAGTTAATATATAAATAGTTGCTTGTTATTATGACAGTAAAATACTATTATAATTGATGAGTATAAAAACTATTAACAGGAAAGCAAATGAGTTAATGTGAGTATTGAGAAAGGTTCATTTATACAACAACTTTAAGAACATTATATCCACTGAGGAAAATTTTATAAATTTTTTAAAAGTCAGGAAAACATTATATTATTTTATAATTCTATTACTTATAAAATTATTTAGTGTACTATTATAAAATTAAAAAAAACCTTTAAGAACCATATTCGATTTTTACTTAGTTCCTTTTAAGTCATGAAAAAATGACCTTTTTAATTAAAAAGCTCTATTCATGTTTGCAGATTTTTGGATCGCAGCCATTCTGACTGGTGTGAAGTGGTACCTCATTGTGGTTTTGATTTGCATTTCTCTAATAATGAGTGATGTTGAGCATCTTTTCATGTGTTTGTTAGCCATCCGTATGTCTTCTTTGGAGAAATGTCTATTTAGTTCTTTGGCCCATTTTTTGATTGGGTCGTTTATTTTTCTGGAATTGAGCTGCATAAGTTGCTTGTATATTTTTGAGATTAGTTGTTTGTCAGTTGCTTCATTTGCTATTATTTTCTCCCATTCAGAAGGCTGTCTTTTCACCTTGCTTATATTTTCCTTTGTTGTGCAGAAGCTTTTAATTTTAATTAGATCCCATTTGTTTATTTTTGCTTTTATTTCCAGAATTCTGGGAGGTGGATCATAGAGGATCCTGCTGTGATTTATGTCTGAGTGTTTTGCCTATGTTCTCCTCTAGGAGTTTTATAGTTTGTGGTCTTACATTTAGATCTTTAATCCATTTTGAGTTTATTTTTGTGTGCGGTGTTAGAAAGTGATCTAGTTTCATTCTTTTACAAGTGGTTGACCAGTTTTCCCAGCACCACTTGTTAAAGAGATTGTCTTTACTCCATTGTATATTCTTGCCTCCTTTGTCAAAGATAAGGTGACCATAGGTGTGTGGATTTATCTCTGGGCTTTCTATTTTGTTCCATTGATCTATATTTAGGAACTCTACACTAATGAATTAAAAGCAAAATAATTAGCTCTGTCATCTCAATTTCACAAGGAGAAAGAACTCTAAACACACACCATAATATCCATACTGAATCATACATACATAATAAAAAATATATAAGAAATACGGACAAAAGAAAAGTGTTTAAGAGAACTGGGGTTCCCAGAACATGTTTCATTCTCACTGATCAAACCTGAGACCAGTGGTCTTCATAAGAACGCTCTAAGAGACTACCTACTGCTTTGAGTCCACAGACACGTTTGCAGAAATGATTACAGGCCATGTTGTGATTACAGGAGCTGAAGACAAAGAAATCTCTGAGATCTGTCTGGATACTTTCAGCTTTGACTCTCTATTGATTTTAACACTCAACCATCAGACATAGATTGTGATTTGACGGACCCTTATTTAGAGGCAAACGTAGATAATACATTTCCGGTGTTTCACCCACACTCTTCAGTTATGTTCTTTTTCTCACGCCTGGAAACAATCAGCCATGAGTACATTAAGTCCACTGAATCTAAAGAGGTGGCATTTGGGGCATGCCTAATGGTTCCTACAGTGTCTCAGCTATCACTTTTCTCAAAGAACATGCTTATTACCAGGTCAGTAGCTTTATTTTTATTTTTAGTACATACTAACAAATAATAGAGGTCTTCCCTGGTGGCTCAGACGGTAAAGCGTCTGTCTACAATGCAGGAGACCTGGGTTCGAGCCCTGGGTTGGGAAGACCCCCTGGAGAAGGAAATGGCAATCCACTCCAGTACTGTTGCCTGGAAAATTCCATGGACAGAGGAGCCTGGTACGCTACAGGCTATGGGTCGCAAAGAGTTGGACACGACTGAGTGACTTTACTTCCCTGTAGCTCATATGATAAAGAAGCTGCCTGCAACACAGGAGACCAGGGTTCGATCCCTGGGTCAGCAAGATCTCCTGGAAAAGGGAATGTCAATCCACTCCAGTACTCCTGACTACAGTATCCCATGGACAGAGGAGCCTGGTAGGCTACAGTCTGTGGGATCGCAGAGAGTCAAACACGACTGCAAATTATTAGAGGCAAAAAGCAACAAGTCTTCAAACAAGGATGCCAACGTTATAATGCTCTAAAGACGTCACCCTTGGAAACTGGACTTCCAGGTGCAGGAGAGCTAGAAACGTCCACCCAGAAGCCCACAAACTTCACAGTAGAAGGTTTAGGGGTATCGATACCTGATTTACTAATGTGCACCTGTTCATCAGCCAACCATGTGAAGACAGAATGGAGTGTCTCCCACAATCCAAAAGGTGATCATGAAGAAGTGGGCTTATTCAGACCACTTCTGGATCACTCCAGAAAGTCTGTGAGCACCAAGATGACAAACTCTCTAACCACGACAACTGTGCAGAAATGGACCTGGCTACCCCAGGGTAGACAGCAAGCTCTCCATCACAGAACCCTTCACGTAGAAGCCAGGCGACCATTCACCAGAGACTTCTGGGGGAAGATTTCATTTCACACTAGCAGTTCACACCAAAGGTGTGATGACCACAACCGCTGACGTTTACAGAGCGCTTACTACCCATGAGGGTCTGCAACGTAGATAAAGCAAGGCTCAGACCACTCACACAGAACCAGAGCTTGAACCTGAGCTGACTCGTGAGTCCATAGCCTTAACTGCTAGACTCTTAACCCATGAAACCTGTTTGCCTTTTAACCAACAGCATCACCAGACCCTGCTTGTCTCCCTTCTCATTGCTGTAGCTCAAGGCCTCAAGCAGAGCTTGGACATCCGTCCATACTCACTCAAGGGGTGAGCCTGCCCTGTGTGCCTCTGCAAACACTGTTTGCTTAACTACCAGCTGTACTTCTGCTCTGAGATGCCGGGAAAATTTATCCTTCAAGATTCTGGCTCAAATGTTACCTCGCCCCAAGCAGTCCAATCCCGAGTTACAGATGTTTCTCTCCAGAAGGTTCCAGGGCGGTACAGCCAGCCCTGCTCTCTTTCCCTACCTGACCCCCACCCAGCCCCCTCCTGGGACCTATGGCCATGTGACAGAGTGCTGGCAAAAGGAAATACAGTCCAAGTAACACGTTATGTGCCATTTCTGGCCCACAACTGGGACCCAGAGAGGTTCCTTTCCCCTTCCTCGTCTTCGTCCTCTTTCCCCTTCAGGTTCTCAAGGTCTGGTCGCCAGACCCACAGCAGTAGCATGACCAGGGAACCGTTCACACTTGCAAACTCGGACTTAACTGAATTAAAAACTCTGGTTGTAGCTCAGGCAATCTGTGTTTTAAACAGCGCTGCAGGGGATTCTCTGGAGAAGGAGACGGCAACCCACTTCACTATTGCTGCCTGGGAAATTCCACGGACAGAGGAGGCTGGCGCGCTGCAGTCCGTGGGGTTGCAAAAGAGTTGGATACAACTGAGCACCCAAACAGCAGCAGCAGGGGACTCACACGAAACCTCGTGTGTGAGGACCTCTGCCCTCAGGTAACCAGCCTCAACCACAGTCAGGCTGATGAGGTAGCGCTACAATGTGCTGGAAGGAACACTGTTCTCTGTAGGACCAGGTGGCGCGGCCTATCCTCCAATCTGGACCATTTACATCAAAACTGATGTGAGAAAAGCACAGTCTATTCTCTTTAAAGCCCCTTATCATTGGGACTCCGTGCAGCAGCCTTGTCCAAACGAAGCCCGGCATCTCTCCTCTGAAACCCCTCACATGCCATACAGGTGTGTCCGTCTCTCCCCTCCCTCTAGACTAGAAGCTCAGGGGCCAGACTGGCTCATGCTATCTCTATATCTCCCAGGGCCTGAGAAAACCCCTGTCCTACACCACGGGCTGGATCGACAGTGCGACCTTCATTCTTTTCCATCTTTACTGCCAAAATGGTAATCCCTAACATCTAAAATGATACAGACGACCCAGCAGCTTCCTTGTATAAAAACCTTCTAAAAGTAACAACACTCACTATAGACTAATACCTTTCAGTTTCTCAGAATGATGCCAAAGACTTATCAAAAGTCTGTCTTTCACACTGCTCCTACATAGCTGACTTGGGCCCCTGTTTCACAGAAGGCTCTTGATTTTGACTTCGACCATCTCCCCCAGTATGTAACTTCTACTAATGCACATTCAAATCCTGAAAGATGATGCTGTGAAAGTGCTGCATTCAATATGCCAGCAAATGTGGAAAACTCAGCAGTGGCCACAGGACTGGAAAAGGTCCATCTTCATTCCAATCCCAAAGAAAGGTAATGCCAAAGAATGCTTACAATACCACACAATTGCACTCATCTCACACGCTAGTAAAGTAATGCTCAAAATTCTCCAAGCCAGGCTTCAGCAATACGTGAACCGTGAACTTCCAGATGTTCAAGCTGGTTTTAGAAAAGGCAGAGGAACCAGAGATCAAATTGGCAACATCCGCTGGATCATGGAAAAAGCAAGAGAGTTCCAGAAAAACATCTATTTCTGCTTTATTGACTATGCCAAAGCCTTTGACTGTGTGGATCACAATAAACTGTGGAAAATTCTGAAAGAAATGGGAATACCAGACCACCTGACCTGCCTCTTGAGAGATCTGTATGCAGGTCAGGAAGCAACAGTTAGAACTGGACATGGAACAACAGACTGGTTCCAAATAGGAAAAGGAGTACGCTGAGGCTGTATATTGTCACCCTGCTTATTTAACTTCTGTGCAGAGTACATCATGAGAAAAGCTGCGCTGGAAGAAGGACAAGCTGGACTCAAGATTGCCGGGAGAAATATCAATAACCTCAGATATGCAAATGACACCACCCTTATGGCAGAAAGTGAAGAGGAAATAAAAAGCTTCTTGATGAAAGTAAAAGAGGAGAGTGAAACAGTTGGCTTAAAGCTCAACATTCAGAAACTAAGATCATGGCATCTGGCCCCATCATTTCATGGGAAATAGATGTGCAAACAGTGGAAACAGTGTCAGACTTTATCTTTTTGGGCTCCAAAATCACTGCAGATGGTGACTGCAGCCACAAAATTTAAAGATGTTTACTCCTTGGAAGGAAAGTTATGACCAACCTAGATAGCATATTCAAAAGCAGAGACATTGCTTTGCCAACAAAGGTCCGTCTAGTCAAGGCTATGGTTTTTCCTGTGGTCATGTATGATTGTGAAAGTTGGACTGTGAAGAAAGCTGAGCGCCAAAGAATTGATGCTTTTGAACTGTGGTGTTGGAGAAGACTCCTGAGATTCCCTTGGACTGCAAGGAGATCCAACCACTACATTCTAAACGAGATCAGTCCTGGGTATTCTTTGAAAGGACTGATGCTAAAGCTGAAATTTCAACACTTTGGCCACCTCACGTGACGAGCTGACTCATTGGAAAAGACTCTGATGCTGGGAGGGATTGGAGGCAGGAGGAGAAGGGGATGACCAAGGATGAGATGGCTGGATGGCATCACCAACTTGATGAGTTTGAGTGAACTCCAGGAGTTGGTGATGGACAGGGAGGCCTGGCGTACTACAATCCATGGGGTTGCAAAGAGTCGGACACGACTGAGTGACTGAACTGAACTGAATGCACACTAGGCTTTCCCTCGCTGCTCGCTGCTCACTGTCCAACAGAAAGCTGACTAGTCTCCTTGCAAACCCACGTTACCAGCCTGGCCAGGGCGCTGGCCTGTACTGACAGCACTCCTTCATTTTACAAGAGCTAAAACTCCAATATTTGGTACATTTACCAAATCTGGACTTAGGGGCAGAATGGACAAAAGCAATTAAATATTTTCACTATTTTCCAGAGGTTCCTGCTTTCAGTAAAATCAATACAAAAAAGGGGGGGAAACAATCCAAGACCAGCCTTCTGGCACTATTTCAGTCTATTCTGTCCTCACTGAAATAATCCTAACATCCTTCTATCTTTAATATTCCACGCAGGATTTTTTTCTAAATTGATATGCGTTTCCCACCAAATGCCACATTCCTAACAGAGTTCCTTTATAAATTATTTCATAGTCCCATGTGCTGAAACTGACCCTATGCCAAAAACCTTCTCAGAACAACATATTTATTTCTCCATTAATTTATATGTCCTAAAATTTAAAAAAAGAAACCTAACCCTTTAGAAATGAATCCTTCCAATCCACATGGGAAAGAAGAAAAAACATACAGTTCGACAAGACCCCAAAAACTCTATTCTTCAATTTTGACTAGTTTATCAGAATTTCCACTCAAATCTAATGGAAGGATGAAGCTCAAAGCTGTGATGCCAAATATAACCAAGATTTTCCTTTACTGCGTGGCTTTTAAAATATTTTCCAAGAACAAAAGGAGAAGATACGACTTGTCTCATCCTACAGGAAAGGTACGGGGAACCCATGGCAGGATGATAATCTTAGACTGAGCACACGAAACCATCCCCGAAAGTACTAACTACCAGCCAAGGGCACCCTACCCTGCCCTCCATCTCTACCCTCTCAGCTCTACACAGACACCAAAAGTCTTCGTCACATCTATTCTTGGTAAGCAGCTACAAGAACAGCTGTGTCCATCCCAGGATTAGAAAAGGCACACTAACACTCACAGGGAAACTCACTATAGATTAAACTTAAACCTCACAGTGAAACTCACTGTAGATTAAACTTACAAAGCCCAAACAGTTATCACAAGATAAAAGATACTGACTAAAATTCAACGTACACTCAAAAAAAAAAAAAACTTAAAAATTGGTAGGGGTTTATTTGGCAATCAAGACTGTTCCAAGTCTGACTTTTTTCTCTACTAGCTAGACATATTTTTCATAATTTCACACCCCATAAAACAGCCTTGACGACTAGGTCCATTAATAATTGAAATACTCCATCTGCAAAAAGAATAAAATGGTAGTAGTGGGAAATTCCAACCTTTCCACTTTAATGAGATTAGTGTTCAAGATTTCTGATATGTGATCATTTCCAAATGACAAGAACTAGTCAGGCAAACTTAATCTGAAATCCTGCTGGCCAGTTTAAAGGACAAAATTACTAAGTGAAGAAATGCGAGACTTACATCTTCAAGGATCACATGACGTGGTCCCCGAGCTTTCTGCAGCCCTGACTGGTTATCACGGGGTCTGTCAAGTGTCCTTGAAGTCTCCAAAAAAGACAGTGTCCTTCAGATTGGAATGACCGCTATCAACTGTAATAGAAACAGCTACCTTCTTCCTAATGGCCAGTAAGCAAAATCTGGCCTTAGCTACGTTGTTTGGGCTCAAAAAAAAAAAGAAGAAGAAAACTTAGGAAAATGTTGGGCAAAACTTTTAAAATCACAAATTTTCAGACGAAAAAATCCAGAAGTCCGGCTTCCCCTGAAAAACCAGCTCTGGTACCATCAGTGAATGTGAATGTGGGCTTTCCTTTTAGGCTGGGCATGGGTGTTCCAGACAGTCAGGCTGTTTATATCTTCATTTACATCCATTTATGTTCCTTGCCTGGCCAGGACGTAAGTGTGGAATTCATGTTGATATTAACTACTTCACCTGACCCATGACCTTGTCAGGTCACAACACCTAACAATAAACAGAAACTCCCATGGTTTATAAAATTTAATGCTAGTCTCAGGCAAGTCTCCTTCTATATAATTAATTTCTAGTACTTCACTGCAAGTCTTCACATTTATCTTTGAAATTTCATATTGTTAAATCAGATACACTCAATTCAATCACTATTTATTGCATACCCAAAGGACCAGTGGTTTTGAAACTAGTGTTTTGCAAAAGGCAGCGCCTCTCTCTGCAGTTTTAACAAGGTTACTACTGCTGCTGCTGCTGCTAAGTCACTCCAGTCGTGTCCAGCTCTGTGCGACCCCATAGATGGCAGCCCACCAGGCTCCCCCATCCCTGGGATTCTCCAGGCAAGAACACTGGAGTGGGTTGCCATTTCCTTTTCCAATGCATGAAAGTGAAAAGTGAAAGTGAAGTTGCTCAGTCGAGCCCGACTCTTAGCAACCCCATGGACTGCAGCCTACCAGGCTCCTCTGTCCATGGGATTTTCCAGGCAAGGTTAAGTATCACTTAAATGTCTTTCATACATTGTAGTTTTACCTATAATCTACCTTCAAAGAGAAAATGAAAGGATTCAGAATTTTTTGTTTGTATAAACAGGGAGCTATTTATTTTAATATAACATGTAACTGAGTAACTTAAATATATCTAAATGTATATACTACCTACAGCTCTGACCTTCTATAGATAACCAGTTTGGCATAGAAAACCTTGAAAAATTAAAAAAGCTTCTACAGGATTACAGATTAAAACAGAAAGCATGTGACATCTTTGTCTGATGCTGAGCTGGTAGGAGGCTGGGACTTTCATGGAAGAGTGAGGTCCATCTGACGGGCAGCTGGGCTGGCCCCTGGCTTCATCTCTCCCCAAGGACATGGGCCACCCAGGGAGGAGCCCCTGGTGACACCTGCCACTAGCCACGGGCTTTCCTGGACTGGCTGGGGGCGGGGGTGGTATCTGAAAGGAGCCCTCTTACAGGGCCCCTACCCACAAGAGAGAGGGCAGGGCACTCAAAACTCAGCTCTCTGTTCCTTCTAGATAAAGATAAGACAACTATCTGTCCATTTGTCTGTCTCCTCTCTGAGCTTCCTCCGCAGCGCCGGCCTCACAGCAGAAACACCCCAGAAGTTCAAGAAGCATCTCCTCAACGAGGCACCACCCAGGATGCCCATAGCCTCAGACAGCAGCAGGCACTCACCTACTGTGTGTGCCTGCGTCAGAGACACAGGAGGCCCAGGGGGAGCAGCAAGGGCCTGGAAAAGATGGGATGGTGGTGGTGGTTTAGTCGCTAAGTCGTGTCCAACTCTTGCAACCCCATGGACTGTAGCCTGCCAGGCTCCTCTGTCCATGGGATTTTCCAGTCTTTAAAATTCTTCGTCAAGAAGGCACAGGCTTTAGATGAGTACTGCCAAGTACAGGTTAGCTGGCCCAAAGGAGTGCAGAGGGCATTTCAGGCAGAAGTCTGATCAAAGGCATGGAGTTAAAAGATAGGAAGATGTACTGTGGGAACCTTAAGTAACTGGTTCATGCAGGTACCGTGGGCAGCAGATCAGGATCTAACCTCCAGCCTGACAACCTCTGGCAGTTCTGGCAACTTCCAGCTCCTGCTGGGAGACAGCTGGGGTGTGTGAGAGGAGACCAAAGTGAGGGTGGAGTCTGAAAAACAGAAGGGGAGCTGGCCTCCACTGGCTCAGAGAGGCTCTAGGCCTCTCCTTCAGGCCTGGGGTTCCCAGAGGTGAGCGGGCATAGAATGTGGCGCGGACGGTGGGGTGGGGCAGGGCCTCTCACAGAGCAGGCCTCACACTCCAGAAGGATTCCAAAGTTAGACTCTTGATATGTCCTCCAATGAGGTCACACGTACAGTCATTACAGATACAATGACAGGACTACAAGGAGACATGTACACCATTCACTGAAAACTCAGGGTCACACTGCCCAGTGTGCACTATGGATTTTATCTTTCACCCAAACTGTAACTATATTGTCAACAGCACAATTACACTGCATTACATTTTAGAGACTACAAGCTAATTGGTTAAATGCAAACAATTAAAAAATGCATCATATTTTATTATCTTTTAATAATACGGAGAACCTTAAAAAATGTGGCCAGGTAGCTATGTAGCTCTGATGGTAGGGGAGGGGCTAAGAAAGAACCTGGTTAAAAACGTATGTTCCCTGGCCCTCATTCTGTAGCTCTGGGGAGGGTCTGGGAATATATATTTTTAAACGACTATCCCTCATGATTTTTGACACAAGTGGTCTTAGGAGGTCTTAGTGGTCACATTTTTACAAGTACTGCAGGGACTTCCCTGGTGGTCCAGTGGTTAAGACTCCGAGCTCCCAATACAGGGGGCCTGGGTTCAATCCCTGGTCAAGGAACTAGATCCTACATGTTGCAACGAAAGATCCCACGTGTGCGGCAACGACAATTGGAGATCTCAACTAAGATCTCAACTGCAACTAAGACCCGGTGCAACCTAAGCAAAGAAAAGAGAAAAGAGAGAACGGCATTGCAAAGGGCCGCCTGGAAGCTGGGCAGAGTTGTGAGCACGTAACCCATCAGTTTTATAAGGCGCAAAGCCTGCCACTGGGTGTGGCTATTAGCATTGGCGGCAGAAGCCTGATTACGATGGCTGGAAGTGAACAGAAATGAGAAAAATGGAAGAGGCGCGATCCAACTGTCCTTTCAAAACATGTGACTGCGAAGAAAGAGACAGGATGAGGTCGCACATTAAGGGCCAACAAAAGGGTTTTTATCGGCATTCCTCATGTGGAGAGATGAGTGACAGGTGGAGGACGCATCAGTGACGGCAGTGTCCTGCACGGGACTTCAGTGCCCTCCGGATCCACTCTCCACTGCACTCTGTGCCCCCCAACCCCACCGAAGCATCAACCTGCCCTCTGACCGGGACACCAGGAGGAATGAGAGGATGGAGGGAATGGGGTATTTATCACCCCTCCCCTCTCCCTCAAGCCCACCGCAGGCTGGCTGGGTCCTCACGGGGGCCCACAGCTGCTCCTCCACCCCTGGGGGGGTCTCATTCCTGAGGACTCTCCCTTCCCTCCTCTCGTACCCCTGGCCCAGAGGAGTTGGCCCTGGAAGACTGTCCAGTCCTTGCTGATTTCCCCAAACCTGCCCACCTCTTAGTAAATGGTTCTTGGAGTCTCCGTGGTTACCTAGTTCAGCCTGTCTCCTACCAGAACCCTAACAGATACACACAACATTAAGCAGAACATAAATGCCAGAACAGCGCCAGATCCAAAATGCCTCTGTGGTTCGAACACGACAGCAGTCACATCAGATGGGACTCGGGAGAAGATTCATGGGAAAGGTGCACTGGATGTGGGCTTGAAAGAACAGCAAGGATTCTGATAAGCAAAGGAGGGGACACGTGCCACCTGTTCAAATCCCCTGAAGCCCAACTCTACCTTTTCACACTTCAGCTGTCCCTGCCCTGTTCCGCACCCTACATATTTACCAAAGCAGGACCCAGGTCATTCATAAAACCATTACATGATCACTCTTCCTGGGGCCCCTGTTTGCAGCTTGTTTTATCTGAAAGAAATCTTGCCAAATTCTATCATTGCAGAATCCCACCTGCTAAACTGACTGCAGGCAAAAGCTGTATGTGAGCTGTTTTATTTCCCTGGAAAGTCAGCTCTGATGGGCCACGGTAAACAGATACTAGGGTTATCTGAGCCTACTTAGGCATTTTCAAAGCAGAGGACAAAGAACTCTTGAACAGTGAGGAAGCAGAAAAACCACTTTTGACTCCAAATTCAAAATGAGATTTTAATCCCAGTTTAATCACCGTGTGGGGGATAGGACTGAACCTAAGCCTGAAATTTCCCTTCCTAAAAAGGAAGTCCTAGAGACTTAAAATGGAATATATATGAACAGCTGTCAGCTCCCCGAAAGAAAAAGAGAAGACATGCCCCAAAGACTGCATACTTCGTAAAGAAGAAAGGAAGGTGCAGCAAACATATCCCAGGAGCCGGGTACTTTACACAGGTCGTGCATTTTAACCATCACAACCGTCTACAAATAGCTACTATTTATATTTATTTTTAATTGGAGGATAATTGCTTTACAATTTTGTGTAGGGTTTCTACCATACAGAAACCATGGGTTTCTCATGAATCAGTCATAAGTACACATATATCCCCTCCCTCTTAAACTTCCCTCCCACCCCACCCATCCCACCCTTCTAGGTTATCACAAAGCACTGGGCTGAGCTCCCTGTGTCATACACCCTCTCACTAGCTAGCTATCTTACACACGGCAGTAAATATATGTCAATATTACTCTCAATTCATCCCACCCTCTCCCTCCCCAACTTGGTCCACAAGTCTGTTCTCCATGTCTGCTTCTCTACTCCTGCCCTGCAAACAGGTTCATCAGTACCATCTTTGTAGAGTCCCTATATACGTGTTAATATACAGTATTTCTTTTTCACATTCTGACTTCCTTCACTCTGTAACAAGCTCTAGGTTCATCCCCCTCACTAGAACTGACTCAAATTCATTTCTTCTTATGGCTGAGTAACATTTCATTAGGTATATGTACCACAACTTCTTCACCCCTTTGTCGATGGACATCTAGGTTGCTTCCATGTCTTGGCATATAGATAGCTACTATTTATTATCTTTATTTTATAGATGAGGAAACTGGGTCTTCAGGAAATATACAGTAATTTGCCAACGAGCACAAGGCTGGCAGAATCTTGTTCCAAACCAACCACGTCATTTCTGCTCTGCCACGGAATTACTACTTTCTATCGAGGAAGGGAAGCTGACACAGGGAAACTGACATAGACGACAACTTAGGGCACCCAGTCCCTCGCATTTGCCCTGGGACTACCCAGAAGGGCAGCTTAAACTTATTGCTGAAAACATCAAAATGTATTAGTCCATTTTCCTCCCCGAGTTCATATTTATCCTCCCTTCAACTCAGTCCAAAAAGAATTTGGGGCAGCTGGATGAAACAAACACAGAATCATGGAATTTTAAAACCAAGTGCAACACACATTTTACACAGGGGGAAACTCATTTATATAAAGTGACGTATTCAAAATTAGTTAACTGGCAGGGCCCAAAATATAGAGTCAAGATTATCAGGCCCATATGCCTTCCTGATGAAAAGGAATCTTCCACAGCAGACTGCCTCAATACGGCAGGGTTCTCAGGATGAAGGCTGAGGCTCATTATGAGTGCAAAAGTAGACAGGAGCGACAAATGAGTTAAATATTTGTGTCCAAAACCTAAAGCATTCAAATGGCAATTTTAAAATAAAACGGACCTTTGATTTGCTTGTTTTGTTGCCAATCACCTTCTTTCCCTAAAAGTCATAATCTTAAAAAAAGCTCAGAACTGAAAATGTCATTTGCTTCTTCACCTATAGAACACGGTTCATCACAGTATTCAATTGTAGGAGAATTAAAGCGCTTCATGTTTTATTAAACTACTCTTTTCCCTAAGATAGTATTTCACTTCCTGGGTTGTTTACACGGCATTGAGTTGGGGAGAAGACATAGAAACCGTCAATCAACAAAATGACCCCCAAAAAACGATACAAGGATTCTCTCTTCTGTCCACACAGGGTTTTCCCCACTCCAACCATCTCCACCAGCACTTCAGCATTAGGAAAGGTCTTCCTCTCCACCTTGTCCTCCAAAAATACACTGGCAACCTGGATCTAAAACAATGATCTACCGAACAACTTGCCACATGTTAAAAAAAAATTAAAACAGACCTTTTACTCAAATGCTTAATACCATACGTACATACATTGCTGTTTAATCGCTAAGTCATGTCCAGCTCTTCTGTGACCCAAGTGACTGTAGCCCTCCAGGTTCCTCTGTCCATGGGATTTTCCAGGCAAGAATACTGGAGTGGGTTACCATTTCCTCCTCCAGCTGCCCCAAATTTTGCTTCAGATTATTCCAAGTGGACTTGATCTAGAAGTGTTTGCACTTTCCAGGGGATCCTGGGTCACTGTCCTTCTCTTGAACGTGTCGCTGTCATTGATGTCATCAGGGATTTCATTTCTAATACAGGATTCCTCTGTATCCAGACTCCGTTTCATAGCAGCAAGAGGGGACATTATCCCGTGCTTAACGTTGTGACACTTGGTACTTTGTGCTTCAGTGTTGGAAAAGTAAAATAGAATATGTCTAATGAGTATAGAAAAATTCTGTCTCTGTTCAGATCTGAATTCCTTACTTATATTTCAGTCATAACTGTTGGTTCTCCTCCATCCATGGGATTTTCCAGGCATGAGTACTAGAGTGGGGTGCCATCGCCTTCTCCGTCTTAGTAAACACTATCCCCCATACATCTTTTTTAAAAATGGAAAAATTTATTTTATATTGGAGCATAGTTGACTTACAGCGTTGTGTTAATGCCAGGTGTACAGCAGAATGATTTGGTTATACATATGCATACATCTATTCTTTTTCAGATCCTTTTCCCATGTAGGTTATTACAGACTGTGGAGCACAGTTCCCTGTGCTGCACAGTAGGTGCTTGTTGATTGTGCTTTATATATGATAGTGTTTACAAGTTTCTCCCAAACTCCTAACCCCCATACATCTTAAATGAACGTTAGAATGTGACTCTTGCTAATAGATTCAGGTGCTAATAGTGAAATTCATCGCATGTTGCAAGAAAGTAGTCTTCTCTGTTTATTAATAAACTGATCAGAACTCAGGGTTTTTTGTCTTCTCAGTCCTGTAGAGAAGTCTCACTTTCCTGAAGTGGAGCACAGTGTATGCCGTTTAGTGTATTACAACCCCCTTGGCTTAAGCAGGTTGCAGCTAGGATATCAGCAAATGCAGGGTAGATATCTGTTTTTAAAAAAAAAAAAAAAAGTTTTGCCATTGAAAGCAGGAGAGATAGGCCTATAGCTTTTCACTTGATTTAGGGAACAGGATTGCGCTCTTTTTCCTCCCTCTTTCTCTCTGTTTCTCTCTCCCTATCACGATGACATATTTTCTCTGCTGTGCTAATGCCTTTTAGTCTATATAATGCTTGTAGCTTTAAAAGTGATTTGACGTAATGAAATCATTAAAAAAAAACTCAGCAATCAAGAGCAAGTTCATTTCGGTCCTGACATAAAGCAGGAGAATCAAGGGATGGTGACAGGACTTAAAATTTTGACTTTCCTCCTTTATTATCTACAGGTATTTTTTTCTGTTGTTGATTTATTTTTGGCTGCGCTGGGTCTTCATTGCTGTCCATGGGCTTTCTCTAGTTGCAGTGGGCTGGGCTGGTCTTCCCCGTGGTGCGCCAGCTTCTCACTCCGTGGCCTCTCGTTGCAGCTCTTGAGGTCAGTAGTTGTGGCTCATGGGCTTAGTTGTTCCACTACACATGGAATCTTCCTTCAGTCATTATCAAACCCACGTCCCGCTGCATTGGCTGATGGATTCTTATCCACTGCACCACCAGCGAAGTCCTCCACAGCTTTTGATTTTGTACTATGAACACCTTCATTCTCTTGAGACTACTCTGAATTTGCATAGCCAGTTGTATTTTGGGTTGTTTTTTCTCTTAGCAAGTCTTAATATTGGTTTAATACAAGGCTTAACTTTTTATGGTGATAATACACTTTTTCTGAAGCACCGAAGAACTGACTTTTTTTTCTTGCTGATAAATCACTTGGAATAACTAAAAATTCATTTAGTAAGACTAGATAAGTAGTCACTGAGCCACTATTTTGAAGTTGAGCAAAACAGAAATTAAATTTGGTAACATGTAAATAATCGTGTCCCAGTTGAGAGAAAGCCTAAGAATTAGTTGTAATCAAATAGTGTGATTCAACTGGAGAAAGACAAATCAGGAAATGAAAAGTGTAAAAATATAACTTGTTAGCATGTTAATTTGGTATGTGCTAATTAACAGTGTTTTGAGAAATTACGAAATTATAAAAGCAGTTATTTGATGTCAGAGGAAGAGAAGGACCTTAGAGCCAGAAAATAGCTTTTTTTGATAGAGCGAGTATGAAATTTCAGAAATGATAGAGATTACGCATGGGATATAAGAATGCACGTTGTAGGATCCTGTAGGCGAGAAAGGAGGAAATATGCTGCACTGAGGCCAGGCGAAGAAAAGGAGCAACCTACTTAAGCCAAGGGGGTTGTAATACACTAAAAGGCATACACTGTGCTCCACTTCAGGAAAGTGAGACCTCTCTACAGGACTGAGAAGACAAAAAACCCTGAGTTCTGATCAGTTTATTAATAAACAGAGAAGACTACTTTCTTGCAACATGCGATGAATTTCACTATTAGCACCTGAATCTATTAGCAAGAGTCACATTCTAACGTTCATTTAAGATGTATGGGGGTTAGGAGTTTGGGAGAAACTTGTAAACACTATCATATATAAAGCACAATCAACAAGCACCTACTGTGCAGCACAGGGAACTGTGCTCCACAGTCTGTAATAACCTACATGGGAAAAGGATCTGAAAAAGAATAGATGTATGCATATGTATAACCAAATCATTCTGCTGTACACCTGGCATTAACACAACGCTGTAAGTCAACTATGCTCCAATATAAAATAAATTTTTCCATTTTTAAAAAAGATGTATCGGGGATAGTATTTACTAAGACGGAGAAGGCGATGGCACCCCACTCTAGTACTCATGCCTGGAAAATCCCATGGATGGAGGAGAACCAACAGTTATGACTGAAATATAAGTAAGGAATTCAGATCTGAACAGAGACAGAATTTTTCTATACTCATTAGACATATTCTATTTTACTTTTCCAACACTGAAGCACAAAGTACCAAGTGTCACAACGTTAAGCACGGGATAATGTCCCCTCTTGCTGCTATGAAACGGAGTCTGGATACAGAGGAATCCTGCATTAGAAATGAAATCCCTGATGACATCAATGACAGCGACACGTTCAAGAGAAGGACAGTGACCCAGGATCCCCTGGAAAGTGCAAACACTTCTAGATCAAGTCCACTTGAAATAATCTGAAGCAAAATTTTCAGCAAACTACCTCTAGCCTGGGGCTAAAGCAATGGTCTCTGAGCCCCCAACTGCCCTAAATACCACTCTAGACAACTCCCAAACTTTCTTTTCTGAACAAAAAAATGGCGCTGCTTTTCCCATCGCAAGACTGTTCCTTTCTCAATAACCCTTTAGGCCTTCCTTGCAAACTCCCAAGTGAGGACTGAAATGTCAAATCTTCCCCTATATTGTGTCAAATGCTTTTTGGGAGCGGGGGAGGGTGTCTCCCGTCTACAACGTTGCCACTTTCTCCGCTGGAAACCCCGGTTATTAAACTCACTTCGACTTTTCTGCAGAACCTCTGCCTTCCCGCGCCCCCCCGCCCCCTCGCCAAACGGTTGCCTCCTCCTCGAATAAGCCGCACTTCAACGCCGATTGTCCCCAAGGGCCAGTGGCCGACCCCGGAGCTGGCCTCCTCCTGGCCACACCACGGCGCGTCCAACTGCGCCCTCCACCTAGGCACATCCATCCTTTTTCCACCCCCGCGGCGGAGCGTCGGGTGCCACGCGCGCAGGGCACAGGCACCCCGGGCTCCCGCAAAGCCCAGCCTTTCCACGCACTGTCTACACCCGTGCCCACCACGCACTGGAAGCCGCTCGGGGCTTCGATCGCCGACTGCCCGCCGGGGTCGGGCGCTGCCCAGGCGGAGAGCGGGGGCCAAGCATGCACGCGCTCACGTCGGGGGCCCTGCGCGCGCCCCCCAACCCCGGGCTGCCACGGAGAGGTGGGGGCAGGGTGGGCAGCTGGGCGGGGAGGGGCGCCTGCAGTCGGTGCCTGGCTACGCGAGGACAATAACAAGCAGGTCCGCCCCTCCCTTCGGTGGGGCTCGCGCCCCGCGCCCAGGGTCCCGCGCGGAGGGGGCGGCGCGAGGCCAGCGGGGCCGCCTCGGATACCGACCTGGTCGATGGGCAGCCGCACGGCGTTGCTGAGGGGCTGCAGCAGGGTGGAGCCCGTGGTGCTGGTGGTGCTGGCGGTGCTGGTGGTGGCCATGGCCGGCCTGCCGCTCCGCCCGAGCCGCTCGTGAGCGCCCGAGAGGATGGGGATACAGCCGGCTCGCCCGCCCGCCCCGCTGGCCGCCCGCGGTCGGAGCGCGCGGGGCGGGGCCGGGGCGGGGCCGGGGGGCGGCCCCCCGCTCGGCCCTCCTTCGGCGCCCCCGCCCGCTGGCCCGCGGCCGCGCCCTCGCGTCGTCCCTCCCGCGCCCCCCGGGGCCGCCCGCGCGCGCCCCGCCCCCTGACTTCCAGCAGCTTCCAGCCGCCCCCTCCCCACCTCGCGCGCCCTCGCGCCAGACAGCCCTGCGGCCCAATCGCGGCGCGGCACCTCGACGCCCGCAGCCAATCAGGGGCCGCCGGCCGCGCGGCGCTCCACCCCCATTCCAGGCCCCCCGGGGCCCCGGAGTCTGTCGTAGGGGGGACTAGGGGTTGTCCGGATGCGGCTGGCCGACGGCTTGCGGGCCGGCCTCCCGTCTCGAGTCGGGGCTTCTCTGCCTCCTCTCCTCGGCACCCCCCCGCCACCGCCTATCCCTCCTTCCTCCTCCTCGAGCGCGGCGGCCAGCCCACCCCTCTCCAGGAGCAGCGGTGGACAACAAAGGGGAGCCGGGCGGCCGCCGGACAAAGGCGGGCCGACGTGCGGGGCGCCGTCGAGTCAGCGCTGGGGGAAGTTGGGGACAAAGCCGGGGGGGGGGGAGGGGGGCCGGGAGGAGGAGGAGGGCCACAGACCCCCAAAAAAGGTGACCTAGATAAGAAGTGCCTTTGTCTTCAGGATTGCTGTTCAGTCGTGTCCAACTCTCTGCGACCCCATGGACTGCAGCACGCCAGGCCTCCTTGTCCATCGCCAGCATCACAGGATTGCTGTGAAAAAAATAAACCCAAACTTGGGGCTAGTTTCCGGTTGAGTGTGCGTTTCGGTCACCCTGCAGCCCACCTGGGCCTGGAGGGGTGAGACTGGTCCCCTTCGACGCCGCGATGGCGCCCAACCCCAGGGAGGGATGCAGTTGTCACCCGTCCCTGCAGCCTGTGTGTGTCCTTAACTGCCAGCATCCGCATCCCGGGACTGCCTTGCTCGGATCGAACGCTGTTTCTCAGTTCAGTTCAGTTCAGTCGCTCAGTCTGCTCCCCCAGACTCTTTTCTATTGTGCTGTTAACACATGCGTTCGATGTGTGCTGGTGTGTGTGTAATGTGTATCTGTTTGTTCAGTATTTCATAAACGTGAACCATTTGAGTTCTTCGAAATTGCAGGTATCGACTTTGTTTAGAAGGTTTCAAACGCTGAGGAATGCCAGGATAGAGCATGGGAGAGCTCAAAATTGGAACATCTAAGCGTCTGAAATTTTTGGTAGAAACAATGGTTCGAGAGACTTCAGGCGCATGCTTTCATAATGCTTTCTTCACTGTTTTAAAGGTCTAGCTCACTTAATCCCCACACCAACCACGTGAGGGTGGTACCGTTAACTAAACCATAGTTTAGTTAGTTTAGTTAACACCCTCAACTGAAGAAATGGAGCCACAGAGAAATAACTTGCCCAAGACAGCACTGTGAATAAATAGCCAAGGCTGGACTGGGATCCAAGAAATGGACCTTGGGAGTTTTTCTTAAATACGACACCCTCTTCTTCGCTCTTAAACCCAGCCCAGAAATTCTCACCTGCTATCAAGCATGCCATTTTCTTGATAGCTATTGTAGACTCTTGGGACGGTGAGACAGCACAGATTTGTATACACGGGCTTCAGTAAATCATCAACTCTCCTGGAACTTAGTGGTCTCCCTGAAAAGGAGGCAGTTGAACTAATTGATTCAATTGCTTCCTGCCTAACCTTCTTTGCTTGCTTAACTTAATCCTAACAACCGAACTGAACAAGAGATTCAGTGAAGAATTAAAAAGCCAGGGCCTTTCTTCTCCGTGGGGAGCTGTAATCAGTTAGAAACCAAGTCTGTTCAATGGGCTGTGCATTCAAACATACCAATAAACTGGAGCCCTCTGTTAATCTCAAGAAAGTTTTCTGTTTTTCCCTTCCTCCACTTTGGGGAAGTGTAGAAAAAATATACAGGTGGCTAAGCATACAGACGAAGGAAAACTTGAAATACTGTTTTAAAAACTTAAAAAGTTGACGTTGGAAACATACTACAGCCTAAAGTAACATAAAGATACAGTAACTAATGTCTACAAAGAGGAGTTTCCTTAGACTGGATTTTTATTTTAGTAGGACATGACAGAACAGAGTTCACTATTTGAGGTGACTGCAATTAACTTAATAACTGCAGTGGGGAGAGTATTATCCAACTGGTAACTTTAGCTGTGTCAATATCATGGTATAATTGTGTCAAAGCTATAGGTATAGTACAGTAGAGTACTAACAACTTCAGTTTGGGAGTCACACCCACCTAGGTTTTTATCTGTCTCTGTTTTGTTAGCTGCAAGACCTTGGGCAAGTTACTTAACCTAAGGTTCAGTTTCTTCATATGTAAAAGCATAATAATGGCACCAGCTCTGAGTTATGAAGTTATAAAAGCTTACCTAAGAACTCAGACTGTGCTTGGTATATAGTAAGACTCAAGAAATGTTCATCACCATCCAAGAGATGTGATTCTGAAAATAGAGACGATTTTTCTCATAGTAAAAGTACTGCATCCTCATGTTTTTAATGAAGGAAGTGAAGCCCATATCTCAAGCTAATAACTCAGTGATGATAGCATAAATTTGATGCAGGCCTTTTGACCAGTATCTGCTAATTAGACCTGAAGCTCTTATTAAACTGTGATGATAGGGGAAAGGATTGAATTAATTATATGTAATGCCTCACTGTCCTAACTCAGATAACATTCATCTTATAAAAGTCACGTACTTGATCTTAAAAACAGACATTTACTGAGTGCTTGCTATCCACGTGAACTGCGGGGTGGGACATGCTAGAAAGAGTAAATGATGCTTATAATCAAAATAAGAAACAGACATATGTATTCATAAAACAGTGAATTGTTATAAGAAAAATACAAAACAAGATCCTTTTTTTAATGTTAGAATGAAAAGAATGCATCCAGGAGAAAAAAAACTTGGTTGAAAGTCAAAAGACCTGAACTTTAGTCCTGACCTTTTTTTTTCATTGAAATATAGTGGAGTTACAATGTTGTGTTAGTTTCAGGTGTACAACAAGATGACTCAGTTATACATGTATATATATAAATATAAATTCCTTTTTTTAACATTCTCTTCCATTATAGGTTATTACAAGATATTCGGTATAGTTCCCTATGCTATACAGCAGGTTCTTGTGCTCAGTCGCTTCAGCCGTGTCCCCATGGACTGTAGCCCACCAGGCTCCTCTGTCCATGGGATTCTCCAGGCAAGAATACTGCAGTGGGTTGCCATTTACTTCTCCAACAGCAGGTCCTTCTTGGTTACCTATTGTGTATATAATGTTAGTGCATATATTTTAACCCCAAACATTTTATCCTGATTTTTGCACCAAACAGCTGTGAACTTGAGAAATCTGTCTTAAATCTCTGTGCCTTAAATATGGATTGTTATGCCCACCAATGCAGGAGACACAGGTTCGATCCCTGAGAGTTGCCCCTACTAGCCACAACTAGAGAAAAGCCCACATAGCAACCAAGTATCAGCATAAAATTAATAATAGGTTAATTATTTTAAAAGATATTCATAATATTAGTATGAGAAATAATAATTAGCAGGAAAGTGCTTTCAATGTAGCAAGCACATTTTAACAAGAATTACTTAGACCGAATTGTGAGAGCACTAAGAGTTCACATATAATAAAATGATCATCTACCCGTGTTCTCATCCTGGCCACCTAGGTCTCCCCCACTAAATTGGCTATGGTAACTGAAGATTGCTAAAATGAAGGTTTCCCTTCCCAACTTATTTTTAACTTTGAATAAACCACTCAGAAGAAATGAATAATTGGCCAAGCTGTTTTTGTTTCATAAAAACGGTATGTGTCATGAAATTTGAGTTCACAAGGCAATTATTTTGCCTGTTCTCTGCTCTTATATCTTGGGATAACTCTGATGAAGGGCGTTGGACCATACGCATAATAAAAGCCCCAAGTAACCAACTGGCATCTTTAAGCACTTATAAGCTAACCATTAATTGATGTTTTCAAACTGTGGTACTGGAGAAGACTCTTGAGAGTCCCTTGAACAGCATGGAGATCAAACCAGCCAATGGCAAAGGAAATCAACCCTGAATATTCACTGGAAGGACTGATGCTGAAGCTCCAATACTTGGGCCATCTGATGCAAAGAACTGACTCATTGGAAAAGACCCTGATGCTGGGAGAGATTGAGGTCAGGAGGAGAAGGGGGTGACAGAGCATGAGATGGTTGGATGGCATCACTAACTCAATGGACATGAATTTGAGCAAGCTCCAGGAGATAGTGAAAGACAGGGAAGCCTGGAGTGCCGCAGTCCATGGGGTCACAAAGAGTCAGACATGACTTAACAACTGAACAACAGCAAGCTAACCCTAGCTTGAGACCGAAACACGAAATTCAGAAAGTTGCCCTTTAAGACATACATGCTTCAGTTAGGACATCAAAAAATAAACTGAACCAGAGGTAACCAGCACAGAAACCAGTAGAGATCGGAGACTTGCCTGGAGCCATTGAAATCCTGGTGCAGCTGTTTCTGGCTCTAAGGATTACCTTTAACAACAAACCTCTTATCTTCAGTTTCACTGTGTATACATTAAGAGATTAAAAACTAACTAATTTCAATGGCTCCTTCTGAAATTATGACTCCCAAGAATTTCTAGAATTTTTTTCTGTCTCTCTGAGCCATTCAGTCTGGTTTTGTTTGACTAAGAGATAAAGCCAAACTCCTACTATCAATTGGAGAACTGCATTGCCTTCCAGTTCTTTCACTCGTTTCATAACTACCTGTAAGTTGCTACATCTCTAATCAACTGTTTTTCTCAACAACGTCTGTGATTCTCAAAGATCTGTGATGATTTCTGTGTTGTGTCTGTGGATCTTGGGAAATATTTCCCTCATAGATTCATTTGGCTTTTCTACCGTTACATCAATGAATCGTCAATTAAAAGAGCACCCCCTTAGTGCTTATTTACTATAATGACACCCTCTATTTACTATCTGAAACCCTCTGCTGCTTAGGCATAGAAAAACAGAGTACAGACTCCCATGCTTCCCCACGTTTACATAATAGTATTTGTGTCCAAATTATGAAATATCTTAAATGTAAGTCAAAATACCCACCACTGCTTTCATCATAATCACCATCACCACTAGCTGTACTGTTGCCTCTATTTGGGGTAACACATAGGGTAAGAAGGACTTATTTTCTCAGTCCTGCCTAATAGTTCAGGTTATTTCAGCTTGTCTATAATTATAAGAAGAGTTCCCTTCCTTAAATATGTTGACGTCTCTAACCAGAGACACGTCAAATAGAGATGTTGACTGCTCTTCTAAATAGTCCAGTCTGGCTGCTAGAGCGGGAGTTGCTTCCTCGTCTTTTCTGTTGCTGGCTCTGGGACAAAGAGAAAGCTTTTGGTGAGTTTCCAGCCCACCAAAGAATTCTGTGTTGCCCCTCAGAAGCCTGTCACTTTCAGCAAGTTTCCCTCTTCGTGAGTGTTGAAAAGCATATGTTGTTTTCTTCTTAGATCCTTTGTATATTAAAATCATTTTCCAGATGCTGGGTTTTGTCCATGGCTTACAATACCAATGCTAGAGCCCTAAGTGGTGAGGAATTAGGAATGCGATCATGTCCATGTGTAAACTCTGTGGTTACCACACCTAGCCCTCTCCCCTGGCCAAAGGACTTGCTCTCCTGGACAGGTGACTCCTCTGGTTAAACACGAGGTATACTTGCTAAAGAGGAGAATGAAATGGCAACCCACTCCAGGATTCTTGCCTGGAAAATGCCATGGGCAGAGGAGCCTGGCAGGCTGCAGTCCATGGGGTTGCAAGAGTCAGACACAACTGAGTGACTTTTCACTTCACCTGCTAATTAACATCCTTATAAAAAGATTATGGCCTGGTTTCTATTTCATCAAATTATCTTTTCACTTATTTTCCATTTGAAAGCCAATAATTATTCTGTCTTATTTAGGTTTTTGTATGTAAATTCTGACCTAGGCTTAAAATACTGCCTATCACATGATGGTTCTTATGAAAATCACAATACATTAAAACTAAGGGAAAAACTGTAATGAAAGATATACCAAATGGTCCCAAGCTAGTTCAAATCATAAATTTATAAATAATTGCCACGTCCAAAACCAGAATGCAAATCAAGGGGAAATAACCACCAATGGAAGCCCCTTTCTCAGATTCTTCATTTGAAATATTACCACTAAATTTGTTGAGGCATTAGGAAGGTAGGATTATAGAAAGTACCAGGTAAAGAAATTGGCCATCAAATCAGATTGCCTGAGTTTGAAGCCTATTGTTGCTTGCCTGTTGATGACAGGCAAATGACATTGCCTGTTGAAGCCTGTTGTTCAGAGGCCAAGCTCCTCTGTCCTCCACTGTCTCCCGGAGTTTGCTCAATGCATGTCCACTGAGTCAATGATGCTATCTAACCATCTCATCCTCCGTCACTCCCTTCATATTTTGCCTTCAGTCTTTCCCAGTATCAGGATCTTTTCCAATGAGTCGGCCTTTCACATAAGGCAACCTAAGTATTGAAGCTTCAGCTTCAGCAACAGTCCTTCCAATGAATGTTCGGGGTTGATTTCCTTTAGGATTAACTGTTTTGATCTTGCTGTCCAAGGGACTCTCAAGAGTCTTCTCCAATACCACAGTTCAAAGGCATCAATTCTTCAGCACTCAGCCTTCTTTATGGTTCAGCTTTCACATCCATACATGACTACTGGAAAAACCATAGTTTGACTGTACAGACCTTTGTCTACAAAGTGATCTCCTTGCTTTTTAATATGTTGTCTAGGTTTGTCATAGCTTTCCTTTCAAGGAACAAGTGTCTCTTAATTTAACGGCTGCAGTCACTGTCTGCAGTGACTTTGGAGCCCAAGAAAATAAAATCTGTCACTTTCCCCCCATCTATTTGCCATTAAGTGATAGCCAGATGCCATGATCTTAGTTTTTTAATGTTGAGTATTAAGCCAGCTTTTTCATCCTCCTCTTTCACCCTCATCAAGAGGCTCTCTAGTTACTCTTCACTTTCTGCCTTTAGAGTGGTATCATCTGCGTATCTGAGTTTGAAGCCTAGTTGTTACTTAATTTATACTGGGCAAGATTTTTTGGCATCACCGACTCGATGGACGTGAGTTTGAGTGAACTCCGGGAGTTGGTGATGGACAGGGAGGACTGGCATGCTGCAGTTTATGGGGTCACAAAGAGTCGGACATGACTGAGCAACTGAACTGAACTGAACTGCAGATTTTTTAACCTCCCTGGGCCTCAATCTTCTCATCTATAAAATCGGAATTATAATGATTTATGCCGTTCAAATAACTTTATGCACATAAAACACTTAATGCTTATAACATTGTAAGCTCTCAATAAATACTAACCATCATCACCTCCCTCACCATTATCATCCTCACCATTATTATTTCAGGAATAACTGACCTTACAGTATATGGTCACATTTACCATAGACAAAATGTACAAAGTAGAAGTGGAGATTAGAAACAAAGGCTGGTTTAGCTTCTGCCTCCAAATGGGGGCCGGGGGGTGGGGAACACTAAGGGCTAAGAATTGGATTGTAAAGAGGACATTAACTTAGATGATTTACTACAGTCCTGGCCTATCTCACCTGAAAGTATTAATAGAGCTTTATACTTACAAAAATAAGTGACAGCTAGTTTTAAACTTTTTCATCTTCTTAGATGCTGGAATGTATTATGGTAAGTTATATTATTTTTTTCAACTGTCAGTGTCTATTCTGAGCCTTTACAACCTACACAGAAGGAAAAGGATGAAAAAAAAGACAAACAGCAATTTATGTAAGAATTTCGTGGGTAAGAACTAAGCAAACGAATGTATAATTTATAATTTGCCATATTACATTGTGATACATTTAAAAATGATTATTCTGATTGATGATTTTGAAAATTCCAGGTAGCATTAGACTTCATCCTTCTCTACAGTATTTCTTTAAATACTATCTCTGAATCCACAAATATTTATCTTTCTTTGGTTAGCATCCAACTGGTAACCAATGAAATGATCTTACATTATTCTAGGATAGGAGCCAGGAACTTGATCTTATTGCATAAAGCTACTCCATTCCTCTTCGTGTAAAATATATTCAGCTACTGGTCCCTAGATATTTAGCTGAGAAAGCAGTTAAAATCATTCCCTTTGGAATTCCTTGAGTGTCACTCAAATAAAAGAAAAATGAAATCAACTCTAGTATGTCTGACACAACTCAACAAGTGAATGTGTCTCCATGGCTTCCACAGGACCACCTTAATCAGAATCACCCGTGACACTTGTTTAAAATCCAGATTCCTGGACCATACCAAACACATAAAGAATCAGAATATTCTTTAAAAAGGGAGAAAAATGAGAACAATAATTTCCAGGTCAAGGAACTGGAATCTGCATTTTGGCAATGTGTAATTCTCTGATGCTGGAAAGGACTGGGGGCAGGAGGAGAAGGGGACGACAGAGGATGAGATGGCTGGATGGCATCACGGACTCAGTGGACGTGAGTCTGAGTGAACTCCGGGAGTTGGTGATGGGCAGGGAGGCCTGGCGTGCTGCGATTCATGGGGTCGCAAAGAGTCGGACACGACTGAGCAACTGAACTGAACTGAACTGAATTCTCATGCATATACTGAAGTTTTGTAGGTCGCTCAGTACTGTCCAATTCTTTGCTTCCTGTGAACTAAAGCCCAGTTGAAGCTGAAGCTCCAATACTGTGGCTACCTGTGGCTACCTGACGTGAAGAGCTGACTCATTGGGAAAGACTCTGATGCTGGGAAGGATTGAGGGCAGGAGGATAGGGGGTGACAGAGGATAAGATGGTTGGATGGCATTACCTACACAATGGACATGAATTTGAGCAAACTCTAGGAGAGAGTGAAGGACAGGGAAGCCTGGCTTGCTGCAGTCCATGGGGTTGCAAAGAGTCAGACAGGACTTAGCAACTGAACAATAACAATAACAACAATAATGACATTTAAGTATTTCTCTATTAACATACCTTTGAGCTTGTTCACTCTTTCTGACCAGTTTCCCCCAGTGCAGATTAATTGGGCAAATGTAAAAGAGCCTGGCACTGAGGGTATGATACACACTCGGGGCAAATAGCTGGATGACCTCAGTATCAAGGGACAGTTGTTGTTTTTTTTTAATGATCTCGCAGGTGGCAAGTGGAACTTCCCCAACCAGGGATCGAACCCTTGGCACCTGGAGTGGAAACACAGTCTTAACGACGAAACCATCAGGAAAGTCCAAGGCACAGATATTTTTGATCACCAGTGTTTTCTATTGAAAGACTTGCAGTGAAGAGGAGAAATGGTGGAAAAGTCTGTACATACCAAGGTGAAGTAAAACAGTATAAATTTTAAAATCAAATAGCTGTATTTCATGAAAAAGTCAAGTCCCTAGTCCCACCTGCCCTGACTCCTGTTTTGCTTGCTGGGGTCAACTCTTCTAACTGTCTCTGTTGCCACTGTCCTCTGCATTTTCTTAAAAACAAAAGTTTGTATTACTATTTCTTTTTTCTTAAGGTTTTTTTGACATGGACCTATTTTTTAAGTCTTTTTTGAATTTGCTGCTATATTGCTTCTGTTTTATATTTTGGTTTATCAGCTATGAGGCATGTGGGATCTTAGTTCTCTGACCAGGGATTGAACCACCACCACCCTGCATTGGAAGGCGAAGTCTAAATCACTGAACTGTCAGGGAAGTCTCTATACTGCTATTTCAAGACCTCCTCATTTTAAATATTATACATCAATGACTTTACTATGCCTGAATACAGCTCTTTTCTCATTCTCCCCTCCAACCCTTGCCTCCCAATATAATTGTATCACTACTTTGGATTAAGTAAATATTCAGAATTTTCATTATTATAACCTCATAAATATCATTCAAAGGTAAGTCACACCATATACTATGATCATGTTTCCATTTTGCTACTACTTTATGTTTTTCCTAGAACTAACATCTGCGTTTTCATTTTCTTCATTCTGTTTTCTATGTAACTATCACTAATTCATCTCTAAATCCTACCACATAACTTTAAAACTCTTATCACCATGATCATATGCATTGTATAATCTCTCAGTTTTATGTTCCAGAACGCTACTTTCTTCTTATCCATTCTGGATTGGCTGCTCTCTAAAGTGAGCCTTGAGCCTAGGATTCTTTTTTTTTTTTTGGTGTCACGGAAGGATTCCTTTCATTTCTATCCTGTGTTGGAACACATGGATGTTGCACAGCCAGGAACAACACTCAGTCGCACCACTGGACTGTTCAAATAGTAACCACCATCCCCCCTACACACCACCATCCCCCCCTACACACCACCATCCCCCCCTACACACCACCATCCCCCCCTACACACCACCATCCCCCCCTACACACCACCATCCCCCCCTACACACCACCATCCTGTGATCTACCCCCTGCTGTTTGGTAGTCAGGATTTGGGGAACCAGATGGTACACTCATTCTCAACAGGGGTGGTATTGCCTCAACAGCAGCAAAAATTATTTGGAGGAAGAGGGAGGCTAAGCAAACTTACTCTTTAAAATACAAAACGCACATCTAGTACATGGATATGTAGTTTATTTGTGGTATTTAAATTAAGGGGGCAAGTCTAAAAAAGCTCTTTAGGAGATCAATAAGAAGAAGAAAAAGATTGAGAAATGCTGACCTAGTACAGCTTTGGTCATCGATGCCCCAGAATTTCAGGTACCCCATGTAGCCACCACTCTACACTTCTCCACCCTTCAAGTCTCTCGTGGGTGAGTTTGCATGATGAGTCCTTGGTAACATGCAGAACTGTTGCTGCAAGAGAGTCTGGAAAATACGGTTTTAGCTTTCTTGGGTCTAAAGCATAGGGAGGCTGTCAAAAAGGGAGAGGGAGGGTGGGTGTTGACTGCACCAATCAAGATGTGAGTGACATCTGCCAAAGTGAAACTGTGCAACTCAGTCTGGGACTTGAACTCACAGACTGTGACTCACACCCAGCCAAAACCCAGGGTGAGATTTGAACCAATGGTCTTTTAACTGAGATCATACATCTGGTCTCAGAACTTACTGAAGCTCAGGTACTTTATGTCTCATTGCAGAAAGAATTCAGTGAGAGAGAAAGTGATAGGTAAGAAGTGGACTTATTTAAATAGTAACATACTCCACGAAGGGGCTTGCATGACTCAATGAAGATGAGTCATGCCGTGCAGGGCCACACAAGGCCCATGGGTCATAGTGGAGAGTTCTGACAATCCATGGTTCACTGGGGGAGAGAATGACAAATCAGTCCAGCATTTTTGCTGTGAAAACTCCATGAACAGTGTGAAAAGTCAAAAAGATGTGACACCAGAATATGAGCTCCCAGGTCGGAAGGTGTCCGATATGCTACTGGGCAAGAGCAGAGGGCAATTACTAATAGCTCCAGAAAGAATGAATTGGTTGGGCCAAAGTGGAAATGGTGTTCAACTGTGGATGTATTTGGTGGTGAATGTAAAGTCTGATACTGTAAAGAACAATATTGTATAGGAACCTGAAATATTAGGTCCATGAAATAAGGTAAATTGGATGTGGTCAAGCAGGAGATAGCAAGAGTGAACATCAACATCCTAGGAATCAGTGAATTAAAATGGATGGGATGGACAAATTTAACTCAGATGACCATTATATCTAGTACTATAGGCAAGAATCCCTTAGAACAAATGGAGTAGCCCCCTCATAGTCAACAAAAGAGTCTGAAATGCAGTACTTAGATGCAGTCTCAAAAATGACAAAATGATCTCAGTTCTTTTCCAAGGCAAAATATTCAAATAACAGTAATTCAAGTCTATGCCCCAACCACTAATGCTGAAGAAGCTGAAATTGAATGGTTGTATAAAGACCCAAAAGACCTCGTAGAACTAACACCAAAAATATATACTTATATATATCCTTTTCATCATAGGCTGAAATGCAAAAGTAGGAAATCAAGAGATACTTGGAGTAACAGGCAAGTCTGGCCTTGGAATACAAAATGAAGCAGGGCAAAGATTAACAGTTTTGTCAAGAGAATACGTTGGTCATAGCAAACACCCTTTTCCAACAGTACAGCAAGTGACTCTAAACATAGTCATCACCAGATGGTCAATACTGAAATCAGACTGATTATATTCTTTGCAGCCAAAGATGGAGAATCTGTATACAGCTAGCAAAAACAAGACATGAAACTGACTGTGACATAGATCATCAACTCCTTATTACAAAATTCAGGCTTAAACTGAAGAAAGTAGGGAAAACTACTAGACCATTCAGGTATGACCTAAAGCAACTCCCTCAGCATTATACAGTGGAGGTGAAGAATAGATTCAAGGGATTAGATCTGGTAGACAAAATGCCTAAAGAACTATGCACAGAGGTTTGTAACACTGTACAAGAGGTGGTGACCAAAACCATCCCAAAGAAAATGAAATGCAAGAAGGCAAAGTGGTTGTCTGAGGATTCTTTACACATAGCTGAGGAAAGAAGAGAAGCTAAAAGGAATGGAGAAAGGGAAAGATATATGCGGCTGAATGCAGAGTTCCAGGAAACAGCAAGGAGAAATAAGGCCTTCTTTAATGAAAAGTACAACAAGTAGAAGAAAACAACACAATGAGAAAGAGTAGAGATCTCTTCAAGAAAACTGGAGATGCTGAGGGAACATTTCATGCAAGGATAGGTGCAACAAAGGCAGAAACAGTAAGGACCTAACAGAGGCAGAAGAAATTAACAAGGTGGCAAGAATACACAGAACTATACAAAAGGTCTCAATGACCCTGATAACCACAGTGGTGTGGTCACTCACCCACAACCAGGCATCCAGGAGTCTGAAATCAAGTGGACCTTAGGAAGCAAAACTACAAAGAAAGCTACTGGAGGTGTCAGAATTCCAGCTGAGCTGTTTAAAATCCTAAAAGGTGATGCTGTGAAAGTGCTAAACTCAATATGTCAGCGAATTTGGAAAACTCAGCAGTGGCCATAGGACTGGAAAAGATCGATTTTCATTCCAATCGCAAATAAGAGCAGTGCCAAAGAATGTACAAACTACTGTAAAATTACACTTATTTCACATGCTAGTTAGGTTATGCTCAAAATCCTTCAAGGTAGGCTTCAGCAGTACGTGAGCCAAGAACTTCCAGATGTAAAAGCTGGATTTAGAAAAGGCAGAGAAACCAGAGATCATATTACCAACATCTGCTGGATCAGAGAGAAAGCCAAGGGAATTCCAGAAAAACATGTACTTCTGCTTTACTGACTACACTAAAGCCTTTGTTTTGTGGATCACAACAAACTGTAGAAAATTATTAAAGAAGTGGGAATACCAGACCACCTTTCCTGCCTCCTGTGAAACCTGTATGAAGGTCAAGAAGTAACAGAACTTTACATGGAACAATGGACTGGATCAAAACTGGGAAAAGAATATGACAAGGTTGTATATTGTCACCCTATTTAACTTCTATGCGGAGTACATCATGTGAAATGAAGAGCTGGATGAAGCACAAGCTGAAATCAAGATTGCCACAAGAAATATCAACAACCTCAGATATGCAGATGATACCATTCTAATGATGGAAAGTGAAGAGGAGCTAAAGAACCTCTTGATGAGGGTGAAAGAGGAGAGTGAAAAAGCTGGCTTAAAACTCAACATTCAAAAAATGAAGATCATGGCATCTGGTCCCATCACTTCATGGCAAATAGATGGGAAAAAAGTAGCAGCAGTGACAGACTTAATTTTCTTGGGCTCCAAAATCATTGCAGTGACTGCAGCCATGAAACTAAGATGCTTGCTCCTTGGAAGGAAAACTATAACAAACCTAGATAGCATATTAAAAAGCAAAGACATCACTTTGCAGGCAAAGGTCCATATAGTCAAAACTAGGGTTTTTCCAGCAGTCATGTATGGATGTGAGAGTTGGACCATAAAGAAGGCTGAGTGCTGAAAAACTGATGCCTTTCAATTGTGGTTCTAGAGAAGACTCTTGAGAGTTCCTTGTACAGCAAGGAGATCAAGCCAGTCAATCCTGAAGGAAATCAACCCAGAATACTCAATGCAGGTCTTTTCTATTCATTCCGGGGTACTTTGTGGATCCTTTCATTCCGAAACACATGATCCTCAATTCAGAGAAATTTTCTTTTTTTCTTTGCTATTTTTCTCCTCTTCATTATCTCTGCTGTCTTTATGAGATTCTTATTTGTAAAATACTGAACTTCTGGAGTGATCTTCAAATTTAATTTTCCCCTATTTCTAGCTCTTTGTCTTTTCTTATATTAATATAACACTGTCTCAATTTTATCTTCTATTTCCTAATTGCTTTTTTCCTTCAAATATTTTTCATTAAATCATTCACAACAATTATGTATATTTCCCCCACTGAAAATTCTTGTAATGAAGAACTGTAACAAAATGAGATAATAGTGACATACATTTCATACATTAAAATAATTTCCTGTTAGAAGAAAGGGAATTTTAGGAATTCTGCCATCCAGTGGTTAGGACTCTGTGCTTTTACTACTGAGGGCCTGGGTTCCATGCCAAGGGCCTGGGTTCGATCCCTGATTGGGAACTAAGATCCCACAAGCCACACAGCATAGCAGAAAAAGAGAGGAAGAAAGGAAATTTGTGCAACAAAAGAAAACAAGCACTCAGAACAAACCCAGATATATGTGCAAAGACATACCCATCAACTAGCTGACTGTGTTATATTTTTTGCATAACTATTAGATCCACCACTTATGAAATATAAGTGAGAACATTAAGAAATATGAGGCTTACTTCATGCTTCTGTTTCACAAAACCAGCACTAGACTCATAACATCTTTTTTTAAAAATTTTAATTGGAGGCTAATTACTTTACAATATTGTGGTGGTTTTTGCAATACATTCACATGAATCAGCCATGAGTGTACATGTGTTCCCTATCCTGACCCTCCCTCCCCATCCCATCCCTCAGGGTCATCCCAGTGCACCAGCCCTGAGCACCCTGTCTCATGCATCAAACCTGGACTAGAGATCTATTTCACATATGATAATATGCATGTTTCAATGCTATTCTCTCAAATCATCCCACCCTCACCTTCTCCCACAGAGTCCAAAAGTCTGTTCTTTACATCCGTGTCTCTTTTGCTGTCTCGTATATAGGGTCATCGTTAAATGTTAACTGTTTCCGAAGTAAAAAAGCAGACTTAATTCTTAGAGCCTGCTGGGCAGGTTTTGCTGAAATAGTGGATTTCAGTATACTTACAAGGAGCATCTGACTCAGCTTATGGTAAAATAGCATGGTAATCAAAAGAACATCAAATAAATATCACTAATATTTATTAAAGTATTGATTTTAACCATTTTCTGTTTGAACTGCATGCTCATTAAATCAGCCGAGTTTATACATCATACTATACCAATGATAATTTCTAAATACTGACCCCAAATTCACATCTGTATACTTGCTAAGAATTACAGTTTATGTAGAAAAGAAAAACAAAAACACATGCATCTTTATAATTTAAAATATCTCATGCTACACATAAGCAATATTCAGATTTGGTTCTGGACCATGTTAACTGTTTCCGAAGTCATATTTATATCATCAAGCCTTTCTTATAAAGATAATTATTACATGTATGAATTTTTTAAACTTACAGTAATATTTCTGATGCCCAAATTCCCCCTATTAGACATGAAAGTATAAATCTATCTGATTAAAGATATGTGTCAAGACTTGGGATCTAAACACTTTGCCAGGCAAACAATTTAGTGAAAAAAATTTGACCTTCCACTAAAATGCAGTTTCATAATAAGCCACTGAACTTCCCAGTTGAAATATATCTTGAGTTTCTACAGAAGATACACACTTCATTTAAAAGGAAAACGGTGGGTTATAAACTCACCAAGGTATTGAAAATCCATTAGTTTCAGAAAAACTAATGGATGATGAAGATGTGGGCAGTGGGTTATAACATGGATATAAACTTCACACAATATTACTTCTCCTTGATGGTGTCGCTGTAGAAGGTAAAATGCATCTTTGACCCTGGGCAGTGGTCTCATTTAATGGCTTGTGTGATACATTTGATTCTCTATATACAAATCAAGCATTTACTCCCTAAGATATCATATTCACAAAGTCAAAAATTATACTTTTATTTACAGAAGTAACAATGGCAGGGTGATGCCATCCAACCATCTCATCCTCTGTTACCCTCTTCTCCTCTTGCTTGCAATATTTCCCAGCATCAGGTTCTTTTCCAGTGAGTCAGCTCTTTGCAATCAGGTGGCCAAAGTATTAAAGGTTCAGCTTCAGCATCAGTCCTTTCAATGAATATTCAGGTTTTACTGAATATTTAGGATTTACTGGTTTGATCTCCTTGCTCTCCAGCAGGTTCTCAAGAGTTTGCTGCTAACAAGATTGAAATTCTGAACAATATTTTCACTCATGGCCATTTTGATGTCTGTAAGAGCTTATGGCATTAAGATAAAATTCTCTTCAATCTTTAAAAAGTAGCAATACAAACAACAACATCAATCATGGAATGCTCTCCACTATCCCCAATGTAAGTTAAATTAACCAATATAAAGCACAAACACAGTGATGCAGTAGAGGAAAACTAGGACTCAGGGGTGGCACATATTATGCAAAAGAAGAATATTCCTTCTGAGGTCATAGCTATTTTAACTGACTACACACTTTCCCATCTGGAGAATTAAGTAAATCTGATCCAATCTGAATGGATAAGCAAAATTAGCATTAGTGATCCCAGTATAAAAATTTTAGAAACTCCACTTATATCTTTAAAACATCCACAGATGACAAGATCAAGATGAATCCAGCTCACTGATAGAGTTTTTTGAGAACAGTTAAAAATTCATAAGTGCATCAAATTAATGTTTCCTTAAGTATTAATTGTGTGTGTGTGTGTGTTCAGTTACTAAGTCGTGTCCGACCCTTTGCCACCCCATGGACTGTAGCCTGCCAGGCTCCTCTGTCCATGGGATATTGCAGAATTTTGCGTTTACCCAGAAAATATTTGTGTTTACTGAAGCTGCTACTGCTAAGTCGCTTCAGTCGTGTTTGACTCTGTGCAACCCCACAGACAGCAGCCTGCCAGGCTCCCTCATCCCTGGGATTCTCTAGGCGAAAATACTGGAATGGGTTGCCATTTCCTTCTCCAATGCATGAAAGTGAAAAGTGAAAGTGAAGTCGCTCAGTCGTGTCCAACTCTGAAGAGAGAATAGAAATATACCTAACAGTCTTTCCTTACAACTGCAAACCTCCTTAACTATATGCTGAATCTCAGTGTACTCACCACCTTTAGTTCTCATAACACATTATAGGAGCTTTGACGATTGGAAAGTATGATGCTTAGTTAATAACTTTTTATTAGCTCAAATTTTGTTTGTAGATACAAATAAAACTTAGAGTATATTTTCTTATTTTATCAATGGATCAAACTTTTTGAAAAGGGATAAGACTTTTTAAAATTCTAATATTGGGAATTCCCTGGTGGTCCAGTGGTGAGGACTTGGTGCTTTCACAGCCCTGGGCCCAGCTGGGTTCAGTCCCTGGTTGGGGATCTAGGATCCCACAAGCCATGTGACATGTTCCAAAAGATTAAAAAATAAAATAATAATAAAATCCTAATATGATGGTAGATTAGATGGATATGAAACAGACAAAAGTCAAATTAAAAGAGAGCACATTTCAACCAATGAAATAGAGGGACTCCTTTTATGTTAATTATTTTAAACTTTCAGTAACAAAATAGTATTCAAATGAGCTTCAACCTGAAAACTGAGCAATTGTTAGCCCTGGGAGGAAGGGAGAAAGATGAAAACTCTTCTTTTGGGTTTTTGCTCAAAATCGTCAATAAATAATGAAGTCAGAAAGGAAGAATTAGTAAGTGAACATTAAACTGCCAAGGACCTCTGCCATGTTTAATCCCCACAGCCACGTATCTCACACGCATGTTTCATTAGCCACAGGGGAGTGTGGGAGGAGTGTGGATAAATCACTGTAAAACCAATTCAACTGCTGAAAAAAGACAGCTCAAGTGCAGGGTGAGGAGAGTCAGCTTTCTCAGTCCACATTTATCCCAGCATTCGTGGTAAAGAGAAAACGTTGCCAAAATGAGACAAAGAGAAGTATCTGTGTGTGGTTCAACAGATTTGCTCAAAATGTCACTTCTAAGATTTTTGGACTGCCAAAGTTGTTGAACTGTTTTTCATCGTTCCAGCCTGATATGCTATTAAGCATTTTTTTCTTCACACTTTTCTCTTTATACCTGCTATGCGTTCGTTGCTCAGTCACGTCTGACTCTTTGCAACCCTGTGGACTGTAGCACACCAGGCTCCTCCATCCATGGAATTCTCCAGGTAAGAATACTGGAATGGGTTGCCATTCCCTTCTCCATAAGCATTTTTTAATAGAGAAGCTCATATTCTAATTTCACCCCCCCTTTTTTTATAAGATATTTCTAGAATATTAAATTGCTTCCATGTAGCCAGATATTTAACCGCAAGAACAGGAGAAGCCTCCTATAGCCCTCTAATTGAACAAATAGAGAAACTGAAGCACAGAGTCATGTATTCATTTGTCCAAGTTCACAGAGCAACTGAGAGGCAGAGCAAGGACTTCACGCCAAGTCTTCCCAGCTAGGGCTCTTTCCAGACTCTGCAGAGCCTCCTCTGTGCCAGCATTAGATGGGGGCCATGCGAAAGTCACAAAGACCATACCAGGAACAGAACATGCAATTGAGAAGATGGAGGGTCAGCCTTCCACATCCAAAACAACCAAATAACAACTCTGCATGTGATAAATGAAAAATCAAAAATAGAAGAGTAAAGTGCTATACACATTCAGAGAAGGGAAGCAGTATTGGTTGGAGGACTGAAAAATAGTTTCATGAACTATACCTTAGAATACAACTTTTTCGAACTTGTTATCTGAAAATAGTTTATCCTTAAAATAGTCACAAAAATAAAAATCATTCAAGAAACCCTTGTATACCCTTCATCCAGATATAGAGCCATGTACTGTTAACATTTACCCCATTTCCTTCATCGTTTGCTCTATTTATTTATTCCTTCACACATTCATTTATTCTTTACTCATTGAGAATCTAGAAAAGTTCTGAGGGATATACACGGGAATGATTTTTTTAAGGGTTCCATTCCTGGGTCAGGAAAATCCCCTGGACTAGGAAATGGCAATCCACTTCAGTATTCCTGCCTAGGAAATTTCATGGACTGAGGAGCCGGGCAGGCTACAGTCCATCGGGTTGCAAAGAGGCGGACAGGACCTAGCCACTGAGCGCACAGACACATTCATAAATAAAGTTTTGAAAATTGAAGGATGGGGCCGATGGTGGGAGCTGTAGATGGGGATTTGATTATTCTTTATTTTGATTCCTTTAAACATTGTTTCCCATTCTCATTAATGGCAGAACAACCAGCAACAACAAAGACAGATTAGCATTTCAACATAAAGAAACAAAACATTGATTAAAACAGCAAAGCACAAAAACATTTTCCTGAAATTCATTTCTTTATTTCAGTTCAGTTTGGTTCAGTTTAGTCGCTCAGTCATGTCCAACTCTTTGAGACCCCATGGACTGCAGCATGCCAGGCCTCCCTATCCATCACCAACTCCCAGAGTCCACCCAAACCCATGTCCATTGAGTCGGTGATGCCATCCTCTGTCATCCCCTTCTCCTCCTGCCCTCAATCTTTCCCAGCATCAGGGTCTTTTCTAATGAGTCAGCTCTCCACATCAGGTGGCCAAAGTATTGGAGTTTCAGCTTCAACATCAGTCCTTCCAATGAACGCCCAGGACTGATCTCCTTTAGGATGGACTGGTTGGATCTCCTTGCAGTCCAAGAGACTCTCAAGAGTCTTCTCCAACACCACAGTTTGAAAGCATCAATTCTTCGGCGCTCAGCTTTCTTTATAGTCCAACTCTCACATCCATACATGACCACTGGAAAAACCATAGCCTTGACTAGATGGACCTTTGTTGGCAAAGTAATGTCTCTGCTTTAAATATGCTGTCTAGGTTGGTCATAACTTTCCTTCCAAGGAGTAAATGTCTTTTAATTTTATGGCTGCAAACACCATCTGCAGTGATTTTGGAGCCCCCCAAAAAAAGTAAAAAAAAAAAAAAACTGTTTCCACTGTTTTCCCATCTATTTGCCATGAAGTGATGGGACCAGATGCCATGATCTTCGTTTTCTGAAGGTTGAGCTTTAAGCCAACTTTTCACTCTCCTCTTTCACTTTCATCAAGAGGCTCTTTAGTTCTTCACTTTCTGCCATAAATGTGGTGTCATCTGCATATCTGAGGTTGTTGATATTTCTCCCGGCAATCTTAATTAGAGCTTGTGCTTCCTCCAGCCCAGGGTTTCTCATGATGTACTCTGCATAGAAGTTAAATAAGCAAGGTGACAATATACAGCCTTGATGTACTCCTTTTCCTATTTGGAACCAGTCTGTTGTTCCATGTCCAGTTTTAACTGTTACTTCCTGACCTGCATACAGGTTTCTCAAGAGGCAGGTCAGGTGGTCTGTTATTCTCATCTCTTTCAGAATTTTCCAGTTTATTGTGATCCACACAGTCAAAGGCTTTGGCATAGTCAATAAAGCAAAAATAGATGTGTTTCTGGAACTCTCTTGCTTTTTCCATGATCCAGCAGATGTTGGCAATTTGATCTCTGGTTCCTCTGCCTTTTCTAAAACCAGCTTGAACATTTGGAAGTTCATGGTTCACGTATTGCTGAGCCTGGCTTGGAGAATTTTGAGCATTACTTTACTATTGTGTGAGATGAGTGCAATTGTGCAGTGGTTTGAGCATTCTTTGGCATTGCCTTTCTTTGGGATTGGAATGAAAACGGACCTTTTCCAGTCCTGTGGCCACTGCTGAGTTTTCCAAATTTGTTGGCATATTGAGTGCAACACTTTCACAGCATCATCTTTCAGGATTTGAAATAGTTCAACTGAACTTCCATCACCTCCACTAGCTTTGTTCATAGTGATGCTTCCTAAGGCCCACTTGACTTCACATTCCAGGATGTCTGGCTCTAGGTGAGTGATCACACCATCGTGATTATCTGGGTCATGAAGCTCTTTTTTGTACAGTTCTTCTGTGTGTTCTTGGCAATCCACTCCCGTACTATTACCTGGAAAATCCCATGGACAGAGGAGCCTGGTAAGCTACAGTCTATGGGGTCGGACAGGACTGAGTGACTTCACTTTTGCTTTCACTTTCTGTGTGTTCTTGCCACCTCTTCTTAATATCTTCTGCTTCTGTTAGGTCCATACCATTTCTGTCCTTTATTGAGCCCATCTCTGCATGAAACGTTTCCTTGGTATCTCTAATTTTCTTGAAGAGATCTCTAGTCTTTCTCATTCTGTTGTTTTCCTCTATTTCTTTGCATTGATCACTGAGGAAGGCTTTCTTATCTCTCCTTGCTATTCTTTGGAACTCTGCATTCAAATGGGTATATCTCTCCTTTTTTCCTTTGCTTTTTGCTTCCCTTCTTTTCACAGCTATTTGTAAGGCCTCAAATTCTGTGTTATAGACCAGGGACAGGAATCTGAAATAGAGATAGCTTCTTCCTTTTAGAGGGCTTCCCTGATAGCTCAGCTGATAAAGAATACGTCTGCAATGCAGGAGACCCTGGTTCGATTCCTAGGTCGGGAAGATCCGCTGGAGTAGGGATAGAGTACTCACTCCAGTATTCTTGGGCTTCCCTGGTGGCTCTGCTGGTAAACAATCCGCTTACAATGAGAGAGACCTGGGTTCGATCCCTGGGTTGGAAAGATCCCTGGAGAAGGGAAAGGCTACCCACTCCAGTATTCTGGCCTAGATAATTCCATGGACTATACATTCCATGGGGTTGCAAAGAGCTGGAGGCGACTGAACGACTTTCTCTTTCACTTTCATTTCCTGTCCTTTAGGAGCTCACAGTGGGAGAGACAGACAGGCTAATGGATCCTTATAATATGAAGCACAGTACACAGACATGCCTGAGGTACCACCTGTTTAGCAGCAATTGGGATGCTATTCAGCAAAGATACAGGAAGATAACTTTGAATAGAAACATTATAGACTCAGTGATCCTTTAAATCCTATAAAAATTTTTCTGGTAACAGAATATATGTGTAGAATCTATTGTACATATTCTGTTCATCTTGGTTTTATTTTTATTTTTAACCTTTTTATTTTGGAGATTCTCAAACATACACAGAAGTAGAGAGAATAGTATAAGGAATACCCATCATTTAACTTCAGTAATTTTCAACATGAAGCAAGTTTTTCATTTATGCATTCTACTCCCTTGTCCCCACATAGATAACTTTAAAGCAAATCCCAGACATTATTTAATTCATAAATACTTCAATTTGTAGCTCTAAAACATGTAAACCTAAAAATATTAAGAATAGAACCTTAATATTATCTAATATCAGCCAGTGTTCAAATTTCCTTGGCTGTCCTATAAAAGTCTTTTGGCCATTTTCTTTGTTTGAATCAAAAGATAGTCAGGTTCCTGTGTTACATTTGATTAGTATCTCTTAGATCTCTTTCTCTCCCCTCCCCCCAACTTTTTTAAATGTTACTACCCCGGGTCTTAGTTGTGGCATACAGACTATTCACTGGGATCCAGTTCCCTGACCAGGGGTCAAATCCAGGCCCCTTGCACTGGGAGCACGGAGTTTCAGCCACCATACCACCAGGGAAGTCCCTCTTAGATCTCTCTTACTGGGTAACGATGCTCCTCTCTTTTCTGATTTCTTTGTTATTACCATTCTTTTGTTGTTGCTGCTGAAGAAACCAGATCACCCATTCAGTATCTGAATTTGGCCAACTGTGTCCCTGTGGTGTGATTTAACATATTCCTTATTCTCAGGTGTTCCTTTCAGCTGGTTGTTTGATCTAGAGCCTTAATCAGATTCAGGTTTGATTCTCTGGGAAAGAATCTTTCGTAGGTGGCAATATGTAATTCCAAGTGCATTGCACAAGAAGATATAATATGTGGATGCTTATTTTTTGGTGATGTTAAAGTGGGTTCAGGTGTTAACAGCCTGATCCTTCCTTTACAATGTTCCCTCATCAGCGTTTGAATTAATGGTTTTATTTTATTTTTTTAAATTCATTCTTTTTTTGGCCATGCTCCAAGGCTTGTGGGATCTTGGTCCCCCAACCAGGGCTCAAACCTAGGACCTGGCAGTGAAAGCTCTGAGTCCTAACCACCAGACCACCAAGGAACTCCCAGGATTAATGGTTTTAATAACTATGATTTATTTTCAATTCTTTGCTTTGATAAATTGGTGACATCGTATCTTTCATATTCCCTAACTGGAAGCTAAATTTTGCCCAGAAATATTTACAAAACAAACACCAAAATGGAGCCAAGTTGTTTCATAGCCTTAGTTGCTTAAACGAAATTAACCAGCACCAAACTGCAGAAGCTGAACTCCAAGGTCCTGAGTGAGACTCGCTGCGCGTGTAGCCCTCTGTGTTCTGCCAGCCACTGGCTCTGTGCTCTCCTTCTTAGAGCTCAGGGTTTTCTTTGCAGTGGACACACATGGCATCTACTCTGTGGTGTTATTATAAGGACTGAGTGAGGAAAACCCTTTCTATCTAGAACTACTTAAGAATATAATCTCAATATTGAGAAAGTGAAAGTGTAGTCGCTCAGTTGTGTCTGACTCTTTGCGACCCCATGGACTGTAGCCTACCAGGCTCCTCCGTCCATGGGATGAATCAAGGCAAATCGGAAGTGGTCAAACAAGAGATGGCAAGGGTGAATGTCGACATTCTAGGAATCAGAGAACTAAAATGGACTGGAATGGGTGAATTTAATTCAGATGACCATTATATCTACTACTGAGGGCAGGAATCCCTCAGAAGAAATGGAGTAGCCATCCTGGTCAACAAAAGAGTCCGAAATGCAGTACTTGGATGCAATCTCGAAAATGACAGAATGATCTCTGTTCGTCTCCAAGGCAAACCATTCAATATCACAGTTATCCAAGTCTATACCCCAACCAGTAACGCTGAAGAAACTGAAGTTGAACGGTTTTATGAAGACCTACAAGACCTTTTAGAACTCACACCCAAAAGAGATGTCCTTTTCATTATAGGGGACTGGAATGCAAAAGTAGGAAGTCAAGAAACACCTGGAGTAACAGGCAAATTTGGCCTTGGAATGTGGAATGAAGCAGGGCAAATACTAATAGAGTTTTGCCAAGAAAATGCACCGGTCATAGCAAACACCCTCTTCCAACAACACAAGAGAAGACTCTACACATGGACATCACCAGAAGGTCAACACCGAAATCAGATTGATTATATTCTTTGCAGCCAAAGATGGAGAAGCTCTATACAGTCAACAAAAACAAGACCAGGAGCTGACTGGCTCAGATCATGAACTCCTTATTACCAAATTCAGAATCAAATTGAAGAAAATAGGGAAAAACGCTTGACCATTCAGGTATGACCTAAATCAAATCCCTTATGATTATACAGTGGAAGTGAGAAATAGATTTAAGGGCCTAGATCTGATAGATAGAGTGCCTGATGAACTATGGAATGAGGTTCGTGACATTGTACAGGAGATAGGGATCAAGACCATTCCCATGGAAAAGAAATGCAAAAAAGCAAAATGGCTGTCTGGGGAGGCCTTAAAAACAGCTGTGAAAAGAAGAGAAGCGAAAAGCAAAGGAAAAAAGGAAAGATATAAGCATCTGAATGCAGAGTTCCAAAGAATAGCAAGAAGAGATAAGAAAGCCTTCTTCAGCAATCAATGCAAAGAAATAGAGGGAAACAACAGAATGGGAAAGAAAATTAGAGATACCAAGGGAACATTTCAGGCAAAGATGGGCTCGATAAAGGACAGAAATGGTATGGACCTAACAGAAGCAGAAGACATTAAGAAGAGGTGGCAAGAATACATGGAAGAACTGTACAAAAAAGATCTTCACAACCCAGATAATCATGATGGTGCGGTCACTAATCTAGAGCCAGACATCTTGGAATGTGAAGTCAAGTGGGCCTTAGAAAGCATCACTACGAACAAAGCTAGTGGAAGTGATGGAAGTTCAGTTGAGCTGTTTCAAATCCTGCGAGATGATGCTGTGAAAGTGCTGCACTCAATATGCCAGCAAATGTGGAAAGCTCAGCAGTGGCCACAGGACTGGAAAAGGTCCATTTTCATTCCAATCCCAAAGAAAGGCAATGCCAAAGAATGCTCAAACCACTGCACAATTGCACTCATCTCACACAATAGTAAAGTAATGCTCAAAATTCTCCAAGCCAGGCTTCAGCAATACGTGAACCGTGAACTCCCTGATGTTCAAGCTGGTTTTAGAAAAGGCAGAGGAACCAGAGATCAAATTGGCAACATCTGCTGGATCATGGAAAAAGCAAGAGAGTTCCAGAAACACATCTATTTCTGCTTTATTGACTATGTCAAAGCCTTTGACTGTGTGGCTCACAATAAACTGTGGAAAATTCTGAAAGAGATGGGAATAACAGACCACCTAACCTGCCTCTTGAGAAATCTGTATGCAGGTCAGGAATTAACAGTTAAAACTGGACATGGAACAACAGACTGGTTCCAAATAGGAAAAGGAGAGCGTCAAGGCTGTATATTGTCACCCTGCTTATTTAACTTCTATGCAGAGTACATCATGAGAAACACTGGACTGGAAGAAACACAAGCTGGAATCAAGATTGCCAGGAGAAATATCACCTCAAATATGCAGATGACACCACCCTTATGGCAGAAAGTGAAGAGGAGCTAAAAAGCCTCTTGATGAAAGTGAAAGAGGAGAGTGAAAAAGTTGGCTTAAAGCTCAACATTCAGAAAACAAAGATCATGGCATCTGGTCCCATCACTTCATGGGAAATAGATGGGGAAACAGTGGACACTGTGTCAGACTTTATTTTTGGGGGCTCCAAAATCACTGCAGATGGTGACTGCAGCCATGAAATTAAAAGATGCTTACTCCTTGGAAGAAAAGTTATGACCAACCTAGATAGTATATTCAAAAGCAAAGACATTACTTTGCCAACTAAGGTCCGTCTAGTCAAGGCTATGGTTTTTCCTGTGGTCATGTATGGATGTGAGAGTTGGACTGTGAAGAAGGCTGAGTGCCGAAGAATTGATGCTTTTGAACTGTGGTGTTGGAGAAGTTTCTTGAGAGTCCCTTGGACTGCAAGGAGATCCAACCAGTCCATTCTAAAGGAGATCAACCCTGGGATTTCTTTGGAAGGAATGATGCTAAAGCTGAAGCTCCAGTACTTTGGCCACCTCATGCGAAGGGTTGACTCATTGGAAAAGAGTCTGATGCTGGGAGGGATTGGGGACAGGAGGAGAAGGGGATGACAGAGGATGAGATGACTGGATGGCATCACCGACTCAATGGACATGAGTCTGAGTGAACTCCGGGAGTTGGTGATGGACAGGGAGGCCTGGCGTGATGCAATTCATGGGGTCGCAAAGAGTCGGACACGACTGAGTGACTGAACTGAACTGAATTGACATAGTATAGTAGCAAGAGTGGAGAACATTTCTCTCAATTTATTCAGTATCCAGCTGACTAATCTGCAGTGGGGCTTCCCTGGTGGTTCAGACGGTGAAGAATCTACCTGGAATGAGAAATACCTGGATTGGATCCCTGGGTCAGGATGATCCCATGGAGAAGGGGATGGCAACACACTCCAGTATTCTTGCCTAAAGAACCCTATGGACAGAGGAGCCTGGCAGGATACAGTCCGTGGAGTGGCAAAGAGTCACACACAACTGAGTGACTGATACTTTCACTTTAAATCTCCAATAAGTCACTCTTGGGTCTCACTTTCCTCATTAGTAAAATGAGGAAGTTGGTACATGCTCTCTCACTTATCTCTGAAATTGTGTGGCTATAATTTCCCCAGATTGTCTTGGGAATGATACTGGCTCCAGAAACACTGGTCTTTGCCTGTATATACACAAGCTTCCCCTGCCTTTGCAGCTAAATAGCTTTCAAGGGTAAGAACCCTGGAGTGAAAAGTTTTGTTGTTCCTATTGACCCATGAAGAAAATTTTGGTACTAAGCTGCTGAGGCTGCAGTAATTGTCCTGCAAGTTCTGAGAAGTAAAACCAGTACTACCACTCTTCAGCTCGCAGGTAGAACAGATCTTTCAGTTAATCAAGCTTTTGGGGTTTTGTTTGTTGTTGTTGTTGTTGTTTAATGATATTTGACATTTAAGCCATTTAGGTATCTTAGAGATTTTAAAAGAAAACAGTCTTGAGGGTACTCAATGAGGGAGAAATTTATCTCCTAATTCTGATTTTTGCATAACAGCAATTATGGCGTTATTACCATCTTTAGGTGCCTAAACTTTTCTTTTTTTTTAATTTATCTTTTAATTGGAGGAAAATTGCCTTCCAATGTTGTGTTGGTTTCAACAGTGCAAATCAGCCATAATTATATATATATCACTTTCCTCCAGAGCCTGCCTCCCTTCCCATCTCCTCACCCCTCGAGGTCATCACAGAGCACCAGGCTGGGCTCCTTGTGTCATCTAACAACTTCTCACCAGCTACCTATTTTACACACGGTAGTATCTATAAGTCAATGCTGCTTTCTCCATTCGTCCCTCTCTCTCTTTCCCTTGCAGTGACCCCAAGTTCATTCTCTACATCTGCGTCTCCATTCCTTCCCTGCAAATAGATTCGTTAAAGCCATTTTTCTAGATTCCATACATACATATATATGTGTTTCACATATATATGAATTTTTCTAGATTCCATATATATATATATATTTCATATATATGTGTTAATATATAATATTTGTTTTTCTCTTCCTGACTTACTTCACTCTGTATAACAGGCTCTAGGTTCATCCACCTCACTAGAGCTAACTCAAATTTGTTCTCTTTTACAGCTGAGCAATATTCCACTGTATGTATGTATCACATCTTCTTTATCCATTCATCTATAGAGGGACATCTAGGTTGCTTCCATGTGCTGGCTATTGTAAATAGTGTTGCAACGGACGTTGGCGTGCATGTGTCCTTTAGATTTGTAAAAGTATAAATAAAGGATTTTACTTGTCTTCTATGCATATGATTTGCAACGTACATATATTTACAGGCTTCCCTGGTGACTGAGATGGTAAACATATTGCCTGGCATGCGGGAGACCCGGGTTCAATCCCTGGAGAAGGGAATGGCAATCCGGTCCAGTATTCTTTCCTGGAGAAGTCTATGGACAGAGGAGCCTGGGGAGCCGCAGTCCACGGGGTCGCAAACAGCTGAACATGACTAACACACATACACACATATATTTACAATATATGTGAGATAACAGTACACTCAGGTGAATAATTGAATATGCACACAGAAAAGAGAAAAAAATAAATCATGGCTTTCAGTTAGAAGGAAAAGCAAGTAAATATTGAAAAATCCATAGGAAAGGGAGCCAGATTTCTCTGAAGGAATGTCCGTATTTTTTAAGTGACCACAAAAGGACTCATCTCTGCTGCATACGATTCATCTGTGATAAACCAGATGAACAGCCTACCCACGTTTTATGAACCAGATTGCTCTCCAGTGTGGAAAAAAGTGTCCCAGTGAGAGCCAGCAGCAAAATCCTCTCTTTCATTTTGCAATTCTAAATTCCCTGAAAAGATGTTAAGTTTAAAACTCTGAGGTGGAGACTTTGCTTTTTACTGTCTAGGAGGCAGAAGATATTTCATATTATTTCATATTAATTCTGATCATCATAAGCAAAATGAGAAGGTTAAAGTAGAAGTATGAGGCGCAGGGGAGGAAAGATCTGGATTCATTTGTGAATTTTGTCAAACCTAAATATTTTTTGGAGAATGCTTTTTGCTATATTACATAAGTTACCCTTTTGAAATGTTTATAATTAACATATATTAAAGAAAGTAAAGCAGCACGGAGTTGAAATTTGTTGTTGTTCAGTTGCTAAGTCATGTCCGACTCTCCATGACCCCCTGGACTGCAGCATGCCAGGCTTCCCTGTTCTTCACTATCTCCTGGAGTTTGCTCAAAATTCATATCCATTGAGTCAGCGATGCTATCCAACCATCTCACCCTCTGTCGCCCTCTTCTCCTCCTGCCCTCAATCTTTCCCAGTATCAGGGTCTTTTCCAATGAGTTGGTTCTTTGCATCAGGTGGCCAAAGTATTGCAGAAATTTATCTTCCCTTTAATCTAGCAAAATATGCCTTCAGCCAACATACACATTTTTTCCTCTGCTGTTTGCTCAGAAGGAAGAATATTTGCTGAAAACATCCTTGATGAAGGCTTTCAGTGTGAAAAGGCTTTCAGTTGATGCTATGAAGAGAGACGAGAGAAATAGAACTCTTAAAACTGGGCTGCAAAACCCTTGTTTCCATTTTGAATGACAGAAGCTCTGGGGCAATCCTTGAAATGAGAAATGATGGAATGACAGTTGACAAACTGTTCTGCTGGGGAGCTGTGACCCACGGTGACATTGTGACGTGGAGGGGACCTGCCGGCTGTTTGAAGCACCTTGGAAGAGAAGGTTCAGGACCAGCTCTAAAACACTGACTGGACTCTTGATGTTGAATCCAAAGTTTCAGAATAATATCTCTAAGTGAAATGGAAGTCACTCAGTCATGTCTGACTCTTTCCGGCCCCATGGACTATACAGTCCATGGAATTCTCCAGGCAAGAATACTGGAGTGGGTAGCCTTTCCCTTCTCCTGGGGATCTTCCCAACCCAGGGATTGAACCGAGGTCTCCCACATTGCAGGCAGATTCTTTACCAGTTGAGCCACAAGGGAAGCCCAAAAATCCTGGAGTGGGCAGCCTATCCCTTCTCCAGCGAATCTTCCAGTCCCAGGAATCGAATTGGGGTCTCCTGCATTGAAGGCAGATAATAAATCTAAGAAGGTATCCCATTTTTTTTAGGGCACAAAGAAAGGAAAATGAATCCATTTACATGAATTTATATTTAAATTCACCCATTCCAGCCCATCTTAGTCCACTGATTCCTAGAATGTCGATGTTCACCCTTGTCATCTCCTGTTTGACCACTTCCAATCTGCCCTGATCATGGACCTAACATTCCAGGTTCTTATGCAATATTGCTCTTTACAGATTCAGTTAAACCTGAATTTAACTCAGATGACCATTATATCTATTACTGTGGGCAGGAATCCTTTGGAAGAAATGGAGTAACCATCATAGGCAACAAAAGAGTCCAAAAGGCAGTACTTGGATGTAATCTCAAAAATAACAGAATGAACTCTGTTCATTTCCAAAGCAAACCATTCAGTATCACGGTAATCCAGGTTTATGCCCCAACCAGTAATGCTGAAGAAGCTGAAGTTGAACAGTTCTATGAAGACCTACAAGACCTTCTAGAACACCCCAAAAAGATGTCCTTTTCATTATAGCAGACTGGAATGCAAAAGTAAGAAGTCAAGAAACACCTGGAGTAACAGGCAAATTTGGCCTTGGCATACAGAATGAAGCAGGGCAAAGGCTAACAAAGTTCTGCCAAGAGAATGCACTGGTCATAGAAAACACCCTCTTCCAACAACAAAAGAGAAGACTCTGCACATGGATATCACTAGATGGTGGACATCACCACATGGACATCACCAGATGGAGTGGGTAGCCTATCCCTTTTCCAGCAGATCTTCCCGAACTAGGAATTGAACCAGGGTCTCCTGCATTGCAGGCGTATTCTTTTTCAAATGAGTTATCAGGGATGCCCTTTAAAGGGAAGAAGCTATCTCTATTTCAGATTCCTGTCTCTGATCTATAGCACAGGATTTGAGGCCTTAGCTGTGAAAAGAAGGGAAGCAAAAAGCAAAGGAGGAAAGGAAAGATATACCCTTTTGAATGCAGAGTTCCAAAGAATAGCAAGGAGAGATAAGAAAGCCTTCCTCGGTGATCAATGCAAAGAATTAGAGGAAAACAACAGAATGGGAAAAACTAGAGATCTCTTCAAGAAAATTAGAGATACCAAGGGAACATTTCATGCAAAGATGGGCTCGATAAAGGACAGAAATGGTATGGACCTAACAGAAGCAGAAGATATTAAGAAGAGGTGGCAAGAATACACAGAAGAACTGTATAAAAAAGATCTTCATGACCCAGATCATCACAATGGTGTGATCACTCACCTAGAGCCAGACATCCTGGAATGTGAAGTCAAGTGGGCCTTAGGAAGCATCACTATGAACAAAGCTAGTGGAGGTGATGGAATGCTAGTTGAACTATTTCAAACCCTGGGAGATGATGCTGTGAAAGTGCTGCACTCAATATGTCAGCCAAATAAATTCAGCAGTGGCCACAGGACTGGAAAAGGTCCGATTTCATTCCAATCCCAAAGAAAGGCAATGCCAAAGAATGCTCAAACTACCACACAATTGCACTCATCTCACATGCTAGTAAAGTAATGCTCAAAATTCTCCAAGCCAGGCTTCAGCAATACATGAATCATGAACTTCCAGATGTTCAAGCTGGTTTTAGAAAAGTCAGTGGAACCAGAGATCAAATTGCCAACATCCTCTGGATCATGGAAAAAGCAAGAGAGTTCCAGAAACACATCTATTTCTGCTTTATTGACTATGCCAAAGCCTTTGATTGTGTGGATCACAATAAACTGTGGAAAATTCTGAAAGAGATGGGAATACCATACATCAAGGCTATATATTGTCATCCTGCTTATTTAACTTCTATGCAGAGTACATCATGAGAAACCCTGGGCTGGAGGAAGCACAAGCTGGAATCAAGATTGCCAGGAGAGATATCAGTCATCTCAGATATGCAGATAACACCACCCTTATGGCAGAAAGTGAAGAAGAACTAAAGAGCCTCTTGATGAAAGTGAAAGAGGAGAGTGAAAAAGTTGGCTTAAAGTTCAACATTCAGAAAACTATGATAATGGCATCTGGTCCCATCACTTCATGGGAAATAGATGGGGAAACAGTAGAAACAGTGGCTGACTTTATTTTCTCGGGCTCCAAAATCACTGCAGATGGTGATTGCTGCCATGAAATTAAAAGATGCTTATTCCTTGGAAGGAAAGTTATGACCAACCTAGACAGCATATTAAAAAGCAGAGACATTACTTTGCCAACAAAGATCCGTCTAGTCAAGGCTATGGTTTTTCCAGTGGTCATGTATGGATGTGAGAGTTGGACTATAAAGAAAGCTGAGTGCAGAAGAATTGATGCTTTTGAACTGTGGTGTTGGAGAAGACTCTTGAGAGTCTCTTGGATTGCAAGGAGATCCAACCAGTCCATCCTAAAGGAGATCAGTCCTGGGTGTTCATTGGAAGGACTGATGTAGAAGCTGAAACTCCAATACTTTGGCCACCTGATGCGAAGAGCTGACTCATTAGAAAAGACTTTGATGCTGGGAAAGATTGAGGGCAGGAGGAGAAGGGGACGACAAAGGATGAGATGGTTGGATGGCATCACCGACTCAATGGACATGGGTTTTGGTGAACTCCAGGAGTTGTTGAGGGACAGGGAGGCTGCAGTTCATGGGTGGGGTTGCAAAGAATCAAAAACGATTGAGAGACTGAACTGAACTGAACTGATATTTAAATTCTGTCCTCTGTTAAGGAAAAGCCAGAGCTGGATATTAGTTAAAACAATAACAGATTTTATTCAAGACCAGTGCAATAGAGAGAAAGAGACTTCAGTCCAGAACCGTGCTCAAGTCTCAGTATATTACATAGGTAAGTGGGAATTTACAGGGAAGGAGCAGGGCAGGGGTCAGTGGGTGGAAAATTGCTAAGAGAAAACAGCAGGATGAAGGGGGATTCTGGCTGAACTGATCTAGCACGATTCTTGCAGGAGGCAGGCCAAGGGGATCAGACGTCTCAGGTGGGTAGTGGAGGATGAGAAACCTGATTATATAACTGTAGTGATCAGATATGGAGGATGGGGGTGCTTTCTAAACTGACCTAGCTGGATTCTTGCTAAGATTGGGTAATTCGGACAGAAGTTGAAAAGTGGGGCTTGTCTGTAAAGTTCAGGGGAGCATGAATAGAGTTTGGTCAAGGAGAGAATCTTTGTCACCATTTCCAAAATGGATTTGATGCAGAGTACCATAAAAATGATGATCCTGGCAGTCCAGGGGTAAAGAATCTGCCTGCCAATGCGGTAGACACGAGTTCGATCCCTGGGTTGGGAAGATCCCCTGGAGAAGGAAATGGCAACCCACACCAGTATTCTTGCCTGGGAAATCCCATGGGCCGAGGAGCCTGGAGGGCTACAGGCTTAGCGACTAAACAACAACCAATCATAAAAATAATGACTGTAATAAAAATCATTTACATAAAACAAAAATAAAGTGACCAAGAATTAGTGAGGGAAGTTAAGAAAAAAACTATAATAGATATCTTGGGCTGAGAATCTACTGCAAATAAGGACAAACCCATCTCTGAGTTTCTTGGGGAAGAAAGCAGGGAGGGAAACACAGCGTGTTTTTATTGCCTGACAGAGTGCAACATTCCAGTTCATCATGAAACAAGCATTTTCTGGCTCTCGCCAAACTTCTCCAGTTGGTAGATAGCATGAATCGCTCTGGACAATGTCCTCCCAGTAGGCTCACAAAATAGGCACAGAAGTTCTACTTAGGGCTGTTTCTTGTGTGACCTTTTGATAAAAGCTGAGGCATAATGTGAAGTTTTCTTCTATGACTTAAGTGCCAAGGGGTTTCAAGCTGACTCCACGCTTTCTAGAGATTTGATCTGATATGGGGAGGAAAATTACAGAACCTTGAGGAACAAGGCCCTTCCAAGTACCATTTGTCTCAGCTGGACTTTTGACAAGAACTTTGTGCGGGCAGCTCCTTACTTGCGTATCCAATAAGTGTCTGAAGGATGTACCAGTGTTGCACACAACCAGACGTGAGGTGCCCTTTTCGTGAACAATGAGGAATCTGCGTTGAAAATTTTTCAATGTGATGTGTTTTAAAGAGATAACTGGTGATCAACACTGCTTTCTGCATAGCGGGAGTCACTCTGGCTTTACCTTGTTGACATGACTTCTACTTAGTTTGTCTCCCAGACAGGGATATAGAGGACCCACAAAGACTGCACAGTCCAGAAACTGTGGCCATGTGGATCGCCATTATCCACATGCGGCCACTTAAATTTAAGTTCATTAAAATTATGTAATTCCCTGGAGCTCCAGTGGTTAGGACTCTGTGCTTCCAATGCAAGAGGCAAGGATTCTATCCCTGGTCAGGGTTAAGTTCCCACATGCCTCCCAGCTTGGCAAAAAAAAAAAAAAAAAAATTACTTAAAAGTAAACAAAACTAAAGATTCAGCTCTAGTATGAAGCCCGTTGCACTGGCCACATTTAAAGTCCTCTGTAGCCACAAGTGGCCGGTGGCTAGAAGACTAGACAGAGCAGAGAGAGAGAGGGGGCAGTCTCACCATCATAGAAAATGCTATTGGACAGCACAGCTCCAAGAAATCAAATGTGCGGGCTATTAATACAAGCAATAACATCTGTAAAGTCATAGCTAAGAGGATTAGTGGAATTGGTGACCATTGGAATAAACCAGAGACCCCAAGAGAAAGGCTTGAGGGAAAAACAAAACAAGATTAAAACAGTAATTTATGTGTGGCTAGAGGAGGAGTCATATGCATTAATCACAAGGACTGTGGCCATAAAGATCAAGGTCTGGGAGAAGGACAGTCATCAGACCAAAGTGAAATGTGACAGGAAATGCCCAGAAGGGAGTGTTTGGAGGTAGAACTTTCTAATTATGGCATAAAGAAGTGTTCTGTGATCCAGCCAGTTCAGAAAGTGTGGACTTAAAATGTCCGAAGGATTTCTTCATTTTCAGAACTCCTCTGAGTCTTTCACAGCTTGATAATCTCTGAGATGTATGCAGTGTTCCGCCTCCTTATTTGAACTTGGGGTCTTTGCAAAGTGAGTTATGTTCAGGGCAACCCTCTTGAGGGTTAGCAAGCATGCAAAACTTGACTATGGTCATGGCCCTAGGAAGTTGTACAGCTAGGATGCAGAGTTTATCTTCAGAGCCTGAGCTCTTATCATTGTATGTAGTTCAACTTTTTAGAGCCGTATGCTCTAACTTCCGTCCTACGATGGAGGTGTATTTTAACAAGCTGTTTCAACAGGGTCATTGCAGACACAGTAAGAAAGGTGTGCCTGGGGAAACATATCTGGGAAAAGCAACTGCTTTCTAAACATGTGGGAGGGTTGGGAGCCTGCTTTATCAAGTCCCAGCTTTCCTCCATGACTGTCTCCATTTGAAAGTCTGACACTTGAAACTTTACACTTCAAAAATCAGGCTCCTCATCTTCCTCTTCAAATAGTGGTAGGACACTCCTGGCCCTCCACTTTTACACTCTTCAATAAATCTTTATACAAACTCAGTTGTTTGACAACACCTTCCAAACTGTCCAATCCATCTATCCTTTTCTTCTCAATTCTTTTGTCCTTAAGATCTCTAAAAATGTTTCTTCTTAACAAATTTATTCCAGTAAAACTGCAGTGCTAATATGAAATGTATTCTTACTCTGAATACAAAATTTCACATTTTGGTTTCTGAATTACTGTTTGAGATAATTGGCTGGTTTTTAAACATGATATTTATTTTCAGTAAAAGTGGTATGTTTTTCTTGAGCGATCTTCACTCAGACATACACACATTTTTACGTGTTCATAGATCAACTTCAGATATTATAACTGACTATCCTTTAGTACCTATGGAATAATGCTCTATTGTATAAGATATACTATTTGTGGATCAACTAATAAAAGCTTAGAAGTAAAAAAAAAAAGTTTCTTCTTTGCCATTTCCACTTTATTAGGTCTGATTAGAAAGAAGTACAGGGAACTCTCCGGCAAGCCAGTAGTTTGGGACCTCATGCTTTCACTGCCAAGGGTGAGGGTTCAATCCCTGGTCAGGGAACTAAGATCCTGCAAGCTACATAGTGCAGCAAAAAAAAAAAAAAAAGGTACCTCACTCTAGTCAGTCATCAAATAAGAAGGCAAGTACATTTTCTATGTTTACAGCAGGGACTTATTATTTCTAAGGACTAGTTTCTAGAAGCTACTTGTAGTCTTAATTACTCCTAGAGGAACATCTTATTATCAATTATATCAAAGTCAAAATCATCTATTTAGCATTTAGATAGATAAGTGTTAAGTGTGAGTCACTCAGTCGTGTCTGACTTTTTCTGACCCCAAGAATTGTACCCCACCAGACTCCTCTGTCCATGAAATTCTCCAGGCAAGAATACTGGAGTGGGTTGCCATTCCTTTCTCCCAGGGATCTTCCTGACCCAGGGATGAAACCCACGTCTCCTCCATTGCAGGCAGAATCTTTACCATCTAAGCCCCAAGTAGATAATGCCGAACAATTCTACTGAATAGATCAACTTATTCACATGATTTGGAGGTTGTTGGTTGTCTTGTGAATAACCTAGCTAGACCTTACTAAATGCAGTTGAACTCAAAGTGTATTTTTTACAGACGTGCTGCATTGCACAGGAAGTTGGCATTGATAATTCATTTCTTTCTGAAAAAATCTGTTAGGCCTTTCATGCTTTAGAGAGTGAAATTTTGACCTCAGTGTTGTGACAGTCTGAACGTTCGAAGAGATTAAGATACTAGTGATTTTTAAGTATGTGATGGGAAAATGGTAATAAAGTAGTTGTTTATTTCCCATGTTTATTGGAATATTCATTGTTTTAACATTTGGGATTCATCAGCAAATAAAACAAAGTCCTTGCTCTTAATTCAAGGAGAGACTGATATTAACAACTTGAAAAGGTACATTTTATTTATGTATGTATTTATTTTTACTTTTTGGCTGCCACCACACACAGCATACAGAATCTTAGTTTCCCAGCCAGGGTTGGAACCCATGGCCTCTGCAGTGGAACAGTGGAATTTTAACCATTGGACCACCAGAGAAGTCCCTGTATTTTAAGTAATAAAAGCAAACATGAAAAAAATCCAGGAATTTTGTATCCAGTGGTGTGTTTGTGTTTAACAATTGACTCTGGAAAAATTAAAGAGATCTGACTTGTGCTGTTTGCTGACATGGTGTATATACTCCCACTATGGCCAATTTCAGCATCAGGGAGATGTCACTGAATGCAGAGTTAGGAATACCTATGCAAACAAAGCTCTCAGGCACTGTGTGAGCCAACTCCAGCACACCGTGGAATCCGAATCAATTCTGTTATCATCTAGATTTTCAGATGGCTCCAGAAAGAAAGTTATTTTAAAGAAAACTGGAGGGGAAAAGACCAAAAAAAAAAAGCCCTAAAATATACAAAAATACTACATAAATGATGTTTTTAAGGAAGACCTCTTTACTCTTTTAACATTTGAGATAAAGAATAACAAGTTCTATAAAGGCTCTGTTCATGTACAGTTTAAACCTTTAAAACTGAGAAAAAAAATTATCAAGCACCTTTTCGATCTGAAACCCTTCTACTCATTCCTAGCTAAATTGTGTAATCAATCACAAAATTTTAGTGACAATTTTTCATCAGTGAAGAACAATGACCATTTATTGAGTCCCTAGTATATGGGCTAGGTATTTTAATGTGTTTTCTGGATAGTAAGTCTGCAAAGTAGCTATTATCCCACTTTAACGATAAAGAAACTGAGGTTCTAAGACATCAATTTATCCATTAATAATATCGCCCACTAGTAAATTCAATCTAAGATTCAAATCAATGCCTATCCAATTCAAACACCTGTGGTTTTTTTTTCCTGTTGAAATCTGTTGGTTTATGAACTGGCTCAAAATAAAATCTAATTTTCAGAAATGCTTGATGTATTCATTAACTCTCTGGACATGTAAGTCTTAGGACTCTAAGGAAAGTAAAGGAAATTAAAGTCACTCAGTCATGTCCGACTCTTTGTAACCCCATGGACTGTACCCTACCAGGCTCCTCTGTCCATGGGATTTTCCAGGCACTAGTACTGGAGTGGATTGCCATTTCCTTCTCGAAGCCGGGTCTCCCGCATTGTAGACAGATGCTTTACCGCCTGAGCCACTAAAGTAGGAGGCAATTTTATATTTTTTTATTCATCTTGAGGCCTTTATGGGTGATTTTTTAAAGTTATTTTTTAATTGGAGGAAAACTGCTTTACAATGTTGTATTGGTTTCTGCCATACCACAACGCAAATCAGTCATAATTATGCATATATCACCTCCGTCTTGAGCCTCCCTCCCTTCCTCTCACCTCACCCTTCCAGATCATCACAGCGCCAGGCTGGGCTCCCTGTGTTATCCAGCACCTTCTCACCAGCTATCTATTTTACACATGGTAGTATATATATGTCCATGCGACTGTCTCCGTTGGTCCCACTTTTTCCTCCCTGCGCTGTGTCCATAAGTAATTTTGAAGTCACGGAGTCAGGTTCCCTGGTGTAGATTTACACATTAGCTGCCCCTGGAGCACCATGGCAACAAAGCATACCTCACTAGGCCTTCAGGCAGGACCTCTGGTGTTTATTCATCTCACAATGCCTCCTAGGTTGTTGAATATCTACTGAGGGTGGGGGACACCTACGGGTGGAGGGGGGTGGGGTCCAATCCTGGGCAGTAAAATGCAATCCTTCTTCCTAATCCTACACAAAAGTAACTCAGGGCTTCCCATGCAACTGGGACACATGGGGACTCGGAATCCCTCTAGTGAACCCTCAAAAGCAATGGATACTCTAAATAAAGTAATAGAATTTTACAACTGGAGAGGACTTCGGAAGTTACTTAATTCAACCTCTCATGAGCGCGTGCATGCTTAGTCGCTCTGGGGTGTCTAACTCGTTTCGACCCTTTGGACTGTAGCCTGCCAGGCTCATGTCAAGACAAAGACAACAAGGCTCAGTGACTTTCCAAAAGCTTTATAAGTGGTTTGCAACCCAAGCCATGTGCCACTGACATCTGGTCCCTTCAGGCATTCTCTCTACCAGGCACTGTGGTACTCTCTCTCTGATGAGGAAACCAGCAAATACTAGTCCCCAAGGACTAGTTAGAGTTAATACTAGTTATTTTAGAGTTAATACCTTGAGGGGAGCAATAAAATGGTATAAAAAACACCCCCAAATCCCAGGCTTTCATAGCATAATGAGTAAAATGTCACAATAACAATATCTGTACTTTCCTACACGACTGAAATTTCCCTTACCGACGTGGTAAGCTTAATAGTAACGCCTTAAGGGTTTGTAACGTTTTACAATTTGTGGAATACTTTCTCACTTTTTATGTCATGGTTATGAAACGTATTAAGTAGCCAGGGAACGTGGGTTTGATTCCTGAGTTGAGAAGATCCTCTGGAGAAGGAAATGGCAACCCACTCCAGTGTTCTTGTCTGGAGAATTCCATGGACAGGGGAGCCTGGCAGGCTACAGTCTATGGGGTAAGAGTCGGACACAACTGAGCGACTAAGCACACACACACACATTTTATAAGTGAGGAAACTGAAGTTCAAAGAAGTTCAGATGTCTTGCCACATGATAAGTGACAAAGAGGGGACCAGAGCTTTGGTCTATCTCCTACTCCAGTGCTTTTCTCTCATAATATCTAAGAAGGGGCAACAGAATAGTGGACTTTGGTAGATTCACATTAAAGAAAACCAAGGAACACAGCTCTCATTTAGAGACTTTATCCAAGATGATATATACACATCTGCTGCTGAGGCCCAAGACCCAAGCATTCCACACGCCAGTCTTCCGCCCACAACGTAGAGTTCACTGCACCTTTGTTACTTCCATGAACGGAACATTTGTTTATAAACACCAAATATGCATACACCTCTCCAAATGTGGCAAACATTCTGCAAGGCAGTGCAACTGGAAAATCTAATATCTCAAAAGTGTTTTGCTTCTGCCAAATTCAAATTCAAATTCAAATTCAAATTCTGCTGTGCATCTGTGTAATGCATCTTTTTCCATCCCCTGTATAATGAGCTTGAATCTTTAAGAAGTTGCATCCTCACAAATAAAGGTAATAGAGACTCTCTCGTGAGCCTTTGATGAAATAATTATCTGGCAGTTAACAAGCAAAGCCATTCCTGCCAACTTGGAATCACACCCGGAAAAGAGCTGGGGGAAATTTCAAGATACAGTTTCAGAGTTTGACCCTTGAAATGTGAATTACAAGAAATTATGGTTAAAAGAGAAATATCTATTTTCATGAAGGCGGGGCAGAATTTCAGTGTATCTTCTAGTGAGTATGCTTATGCTCTCTCCTGTGTCTGGGGAGATAAGATTCTAACACTTACCATTAGGACATCATGCCATAATCGAGGGTAGAGGATGTGAAACAGATGTCAGGAGAACTTTCTGCTCTTGTTTACCTAGACGATAATATGCTTTACTCTCTTTGAGTGTGTCAGAAGTATTTACTGTTGTAAACTCCAATAAATTCATTTATATATTTTAGATTGTAAAGGTTTCAAAGCAGAATTCATTAATCTTGATGCATCTCTTAAGGAAATACCTAGTCACTCCACAGTATGTGGAAATGCAGGAAGACTTAAAAAAGAAAAATATCACCCAAAGGCGTTTGCTATATTCTTAACGATGCAATGGAAAGAGTTGGATAAACAATCTTTGTTTCTGTGCTTTTTGGTAATATCATTTTCCCTGGGCCAGTTATTAAATATATTATGGAAGTAATTCTAATCTGCTTCTGAATCCAAATTGTGTAGCCTCTGCCAAATACTATCTCAACATGCTTCAGAATCCTGGCTACACACACACACACACACACACACACACACACACACATATTGTTGTTGTTAGTCACTCCCCGAGTCATGTCTGACTCTTTGTGACTGCATGGACTGCAGCCAGGCCTCTCTGACCCGGCTTCTTTGTCCCTCATCATCTCCCGAAGTTTGCCCAAGTTCATGTCCATTGCATCAGTGATGCTGTCCAGCCATCTCATCCTCTAACAACTTCTTCTTCTGTCCTCAATCTTTCCCAGCATCAAGGACTTTTCCAATGAGTCAGCTGTTCACATCAGGTGGCCAAAATATTGGAGTTTCAGCTTCAGCATCAGTCCTTCCAATGAATATTCAGGGTTGATCTCCTTCAAGATTGACGAGTTTCCTCTCTTTGCTGTCCAAGGGGCTCTCAGGAGTCTTCTCCAATACCACAGTTCAAAGGCATCAACTCGTTGGTGCTCCGCCTTCTTTATACTCCAGCTCTCACAACCGTACAGGACCACTGGGAACACCATAGCCTTGACTATACAGACCTTTGTTGGCAGAGTAATGTCTCCACTTTTCAACACACTGTTTAGGTTTGTCATAGCTTTCCTGCCAAGAAGCAAACGTCTTCTGATTTCATGGCTGCAGTCACCATCTGAAGTGATTTTAGAGTCCGAAAAGAGGAAATCTGTCCCTTCACTCCCCCTCTGCCACTACTTGTCATGAAATAATGGGACCAGATGCCATGATTTTAGTTTTTTTAATATTTAGTTGTAAGCCATCTCTTTCACTCTCCTTGTTCACCCTAATCAAGAGACTCTTTAGTTCCTCTTTACTTTCTGCCATTAGAGTGGTATCATCCGCATCAGTTAAGTTCAGTCAGTTCAGTCGCTCAGTCGTGTCCGACTCTTTGCGACCCCATGAATCACAGCACGCCAGGCCTCCCTGTCCATCACCATCTCCTGGAGTTCACTCAGACTCACGTCCATCGAGTCCATGATGCCATCCAGCCACCTCATCCTCGGTCGTCCCCTTCTCCTCCTGCCCCCAATCCCTCCCAGCATCAGAGTCTTTCCCAATGAGTCAAATCTTCGCATGAGGTGGCCAAAGTACTGGAGTTTCAGCTTTAGCATCATTCCTTCCAAAGAAATCCCAGGGTGGATCTCCTTCAGAATGGACTGGTTGGATCTCCTTGCAGTCCAAGGGACTCTCAAGAGTCTTCTCCAACACCACAGTTCAAAAGCATCAATACTTCGGCGCTCAGCCTTCTTCACAGTCCAACTCTCACATCCATACATGACCACAGGAAAAACCATAGCCTTGACTAGACGGACCTTAGTCGGCAAAGTAATGTCTCTGCTTTTGAATATACTATCTAGGTTGGTCATAACTTTCCTTCCAAAGAGTAAGCGTCTTTTAATTTCATGGTTGCAGTCATCATCTGCAGAGATTTTGGAGCCCCAAAAAATAAAGTCTGACACTGTTCCACTGTTTCCCCATCTATTTCCCATGAAGTGATGGGACCAGATGCCATAATCTTCATTTTCTGAATGTTGAGCTTTAAGCCAACTTTTTCACTCTCCTCTTTCACTTTCATCAAGAGGCTTTTTAGCTCCTCTTCACTTTCTGCCATAAGGGTGGTGTCATCTGCATATCTGAGGTGATTGATATTTCTCCCAGCAATCTTGATTCCAGCTTGTGTTTCTTCCAGTCCAGCGTTTCTCATGATGTACTCTGCATAGAAGTTAAATAAGCAGGGTGACAATATACAGCCTTGACATACTCATTTTCCTATTTGGAACCAGTCTGTTGTTCCATGTCCAGTTCTAACTGTTGCTTCCTGACCTGCATACAGATTTCTCAAGAGGCAGGTTAGGTGCTCTGGTGTTCCCATCTCTTTCAGAATTTTCCACAGTTTATTGTGATCCACACCGTCAAAGGCTTTGGCATAGTCAATAAAGGAGAAATAGATGTGTTTATGGAACTCTCTTGCTTTTTCCATGATCCAGCAGATGTTGCCAATTTGATCTCTGGTTCCTCTGCCTTTTCTAAAACCAGCTTGAACATCAGGGAGTTCACGGTCCACAAATTGCTGAAGCCTGGCTTGGAGAATTTTGAGCATTACTTTACTAGCATGTGAGATGAGTGCAATTGTGAGGTAGTTTGAGCATTCTTTGGCATTGCCTTTCTTTGGAATTGGAATGAAAACAGACCTTTTCCAGTCCTGTGGCCACTGCTGAGTTTTCCAAATTTGTTGGCATATTGAGTGCAGCACTTTCACAGCATCATCTTTCAGGATTTGAAGTAGCTCAACTGGAATTCCATCACTTCCACTAGATTTGTTCGTAGTGATGCTTTCTAAGGCCCACTTGACTTCACATTCCAGGATGTCTGGCTCTAGGTGAGTGATCACACCATCATGATTATCTGGGTCATAAAGATCTTTTTTGTACAGTTCTTCTGTGTATTCTTGCCACCTCTTCTTACTATCTTCTGCTTCTGTTAGGTCCATACCATTTCTGTCCTTTATCGAGCCAATCTTTGCATGAAGTGTTCTCTTGGTATCTCTAATTTTCTTGAAGAGATCTCTAGTCTTTCCCATTCTGTTGTTTTCCTCTATTTCTTTGCATTGATCACTGAAGAAGGCTTTCTTATCTCTTCTTGCTATTCTCTGGAACTCTGCATTCAGATGCTTATATCTTTCCTTTTCTCCTTTGCTTTTCACCTCTCTTCTTTTCACAGCTATTTGTAAGACCTCCCCAGACAGCCATTTTGCTTTTTTGCATTTCTTTTCCGTGGAGATGGTCTTGATCCCTGTCTCCTATACAATGTCATGAACCTCATTCCATAGTTCATCAGGCACTCTATCTATCAGATCTAGGCCCTTAAATCTATTTCTCACTTCCACTGTATAATCATAAGGGATTTGATTTAGGTCATACCTGAATGGTCTAGCGGTTTTCCCTACTTTCTTCAATTTGAGTCTGAATTTGGTAATAAAGAGGTCATGATCTTAGCCAGTCAGCTCCTGGTCTTGTTTTTGTTGACTGTATAGAGCTTCTCCATCTTTGGCTGCAAAGAATATAATCAATCTGATTTCGGTGTTGACCATCTGGTGATGTCCATGTGTAGAGTCTTCTCTTGTGTTGTTGGAAGAGGGTGTTTGCTATGACCAGTGCATTTTCTTGGCAAAACTCTATTAGTCTTTGCTCTGCTTCATTCCGCATTCCAAGGCCAAATTTGCCTGTTACTCCAGGTGTTTCTTGACTTCCTACTTTTGCATTCCAGTCCCCTATAATGAAAAGGACATCTCTTTTGGGTGTGAGTTCTAAAAGGTTTTGTAGGTCTTCATAAAACCGTTCAACTTCAGTTTCTTCAGTGTTACTGGTTGGGGCATAGACTTGGATAACTGTGATATTGAACGGTTTGCGTTGGAGACAGAGATCATTCTGTCATTTTTGAGATTGCATCCAAGTACTGCATTTCGGACTCTTTTGTTGACCAGGATGGCTACTCCATTTCTTCTGAGGGATTCCTGCCCGCAGTAGTAGATATAATGGTCATCTGAGTGAAATTCACCCATTCCAGTCCATTTTAGTTCGTTGATTCCTAGAGTGTCGACGTTCACCCTTGCCATCTCTTGTTTGACCACTTCCAATTTGCCTTGATTCATGGACCTGAAATTCCAGGTTCCTATGCGATATTGCTCTTTACAGCATCAGATCTTGCTTCTATCACCAGTTACAGCCACAACTGGGTATTGTTTTTGCTTTGGCTCCATCCCTTCATTCTCTCTGGAGTTATTTCTCCAGTGATCTCCAGTAGCATATTGGGCACCTAATGACATGGGGAGTTCCTCTTTTAGTATCCTATCATTTTACCTTTTCATACTGTTCATGGAGTTCTCAAGGCAAGAATACTGAAGTGGCTTGCCATTCCCTTCTCCAGTGGACCACATTCTGTGAGACCCCTCCACTATGACCCACCCATCTTGGGTTGCCCTGCAGGCATGGCTTGGTTTCATTGAGTTAGACAAGGCTGTGGTCCTAGTGTGATTAGATTGACTAGTTTTCTGTGAGTATGGTTTCAGTGTGTCTGCCCTCTGATGCCCTCTTGCAACACCTACCATCTTACTTGGGTTTCTCTTACCTTGGGTGTGGGGTATCTCTTCAAGGCTGTTCCAGCAAATCGTAGCCGCTGCTCCTTACCTCGGATGAGGGGTATCTCCTTACCTCTGCTGTTCTTGACTTTAACCATGGGATAGCTCCTCTAGGCCCTCCTGTGCCTGCTCAGCCACTGTATCATCCACATACCTGAGGTTATTGATGTTTCTCCCACCTAACTTGATTCCAGCTTGTACCCCATCCAGTCCAGCATTTCTCACGATATGCTCAGCATATAGATTAAACAAACAGGGTGACAGCAGACCACCCTGCCATACTCCTTTCTCAATCTTAAACCAATCAGTTGTTCCATATAGGGTTCTAACTGTTGCTTCTTGACCCACATACAGGTTTCCCAGGAGACAGGTAAGATGGTCTGGTATTCCCATCTCTTTAAGAGCTTTCCACAGTTTATAATGATCCACACAATCAAAGGCTTTGAGGTAGTCAATGAAACAGAGGTAGATGTTTTTCTGGAATTCGCTAGCTTTCTCTATGACCCAGCGAATGTCGGCAATTTGATCTCTGTTTCTCTTTTTCTTCTAAACCTAGCTTGGACACCTGGAAGTTCTTGGTTTGCGTAATGCTGAAGCCTAGCATGCTAGAGTTTCAGCATGACTGTACTAGAATGGGAGATGAATGCAATTATCCGATGGTTAGCGCAGTCTTGGTACTACCCTTCCTGGGAATTGAGATGAGGATTGACCTTTTCCAGTCCTGTGGCCACTGCTTGGTCTCCCAGATTTGCTGACATAATGAGTGCAACACCTTGTTGGTATCATTCTTTAGGGTTTTGAATAGTTCTATTAGAATTCTGTCACATCCACTACCATTATTACCAGCAATGCTTCCTAAAACCCACTTGACTTCACTCTCCAAAATGTCTGGCTCTGGGTGATGACCACACCGTTGTAGTAATCAGGTTCATTTAGATCTTTTTTGTACCATTCTTCCATGTAGTCTTTCCATCTTTTCTTGATCTCTTTAGCATCTACTAGGTCTCTACCGTTTCTGTCCTTTATTGTGCCCATCTTTGTGCAGAATATTCCCTTGATGACTCCAATTTTCTTGCAGAGATCTCTAGTCTTTGCCCTTCTGTTGTTTTCTTCTAGTTTTATATGCTGTTCACTGAAGAAGGCCTTGTTTTCTCACTGTGCTCTTCTTTGGAAATCTGTGTTTACTTGGATATACCTTTCCCTTTTTCCTTTGCTTATTGCTTCTCTTCTTTCTTTAGCTATTGGTAAGGCCTCCTCTTCAAGACTCAGATAACCACGATGGTGTTATCACTCATCTAGAGCCAGACATCCTGGAATATGAAGTCAGGTGGGCCTTAGGAAGCATCACTATGAACAAAGCTAGTGGAGGTGATGGAATTCCTGCTGAGCTACTTCAAATCCTAAAAGATGATGCTGTGAAAGTGCTGCACTCAGTATGCCAGTAAACCTGTAAAACTCAGCAGTGGCCACAGGACTGGAAAAGGTCAGTTTTCATTCCAATTCCAAAGAAAGGCAATGCCAAAGAATGTTCAAACTAATGCACAATTGCACTCATCTCATATGCTAGCAAAGTAATACTCAAAATTCTCCAAGCCAGGCTTCAGCAGTACGTGAACTGTGAATTTCCAGACATTCAGGCTGGATTTAGAAAGACAGAGGAACCAAAGATCAAATTGCCAACATCCGCTGGATCATTGAAAAAGCAAGAGAGTTCCAGAACATATCTACATTTGCTTTATGGACTGCGCCAAAGCCTTTAACTGTCGATCACAACAAACTGTGATCCTCAAGATCCTTCAAAAATTCTTCAAGAGATGGGAATGCCAGACCACCTGACCTATCTCCTGAGAAATCTGTATGTAGGTCAAGAAGCAACAGTTAGAAATGGACATGGAATGAAAAAAAAAAAAAAAAGAAATGGACATGGAACAATAGACTGGTTCCAAATCAGGAAAGAAGTACATCAAGGCTGTATATTGTCACCCTGCTTATTTAACTTATATGCAGAGTACATTATGTGAAATGCCAGGCTGGATGAAGCACAAGCTTGAATCAAGATTGCTGGGAGAAATATCAATAACCTCAGATATGCAGGTGACACTGCCCTTATGGCAGAAAGTGAAGAAGAACTAAAGAGCCTCTTGATGAAAGTGAAAGAGGAGAGTGAAAGAGTTGGTTTAAAGCTCAACATTCAGAAAACTAAGATCATGGCATCTGATCCCATCACTTCATGCCAAATAGATGGGGAAACAGTAGAAACAGTGGCTGACTTTATTTTCTTGGGCTCTAAAATCACTGCAGATGGTGATTGCAGCCATGAAATTAAAATATGCTTGCTGCTTGGAAGAAAAGTTATGACCAACCTAGACAGCATGTTAAAAAGCAGAGATATTACTTTACCAACAAAGGTCCATCTAGTCAAAGCTATGGTTTTTCCAGTAGTCATGTACGGATGTGAAAGTTGGACTATAAAGAAAACTGAGCACTGAAGAATTGATGCTTTTGAACTGTGGTGTTGGAAAAGACTCTTGAGAGTCTCTTGGACTGCAAGGAGATCCAACCAGTCAATCCTAATGGAAATCAATCCTGAATATTCATTGGAAGGACTGATGCTGAAGCTGAAACTCCAATACTTTGTCACCTGATGCGAAGAACTGACTCATTGGAAAAGACCCTAATGCTGGGAAAGATTGAAGGCAGGAGGAGAAGGGGAGGACAGAGGATGAGATGATTGGATGGCATCACTGACACAATGCACATGACTTTGAGTAGGCTCCGGGAGTGATGGTTAGGAAAGCCAGGCATGGTTCAGTCCATGGATCGCAAAGAATCAGACACGATTGTGCAACTGAACTGAACTGAAGGCTTCCTCAGGTAACCATTTTACCTTCTTTCTTGTCTTTTTCTTTGGAATGGTTTTATTCACTGCCTCCTGTACAATACGGCGGACCTCTGGTCCATAGTTCTTCAGGCACACTGTTTATAAGTTCTAATCCTTTGACTCTGTTCATAACCTCCACTGCATATTCATAGGGGATTTGATTTAAGTCATACCTGGCTGGCCTAGTGGTTTTCCCCCACTATCTTTAGTTTAAGCCTGAATTTTGCTATGAGAAGCTGATGATCTGAGCCACAGTCAACTCCAGGTCTTATTTTTGCTGATTGTATATAGCTTCTTCATCTTCAGCTACAAAAAAATGTACTCAATTTGACTTTGTTATTGGCCATTTGGTGGTGTCCATGTGTTAAATCATCTCTCATGTTGTTGAAAAAGGGTGTTTGCTATGACCAGTGCGTTCTCTTGGCAGAATTCAGTTAGCCTTTGCCCTGCTTCATTTTGTCCTCCAAGGCCAAACTTGCCTGTTACTCCAGGTACCTCTTGACTTCCTACTTTTGCATTCCAATTGCCAATGATGAATAGCACATCTTTTTTGGTGTTAGTTCTAGGAGGTCTTCTAGGTCTTCATAGAACTGATCAGCTTCTTTGGCATTGGTGATAGGGGCATAGACTTGAATTACTATGAGGTTGAATGGCTTGCCTTGGAAGGAACCAAGATCATTATGTCTTGAGACTGCACCCAGGTAGTAAATTTCAGACTCGTCTGATGACTATGAGGGCTACTCCATGTCTTCTATGGGATTCTTGCCCACAGTAGTAGATATAATGATCATCTGACTTAAATTTTCACTTTCCTGTCCATTTTAGTTCACTGATTCCTAAGAGGCTAATGTTTATTCTTACCATCTCCTGCTTGACCATGTCCAATTTACCTTGATACATGGACCTAACATTCCAAGTTCCTATGCAAAACTATTCTTTGCCACGTCAGATTTTACTTTCACCACGACACATCCAGAACTAAGTGTCATTTCCGCCTTGGTCCAGCCACTTCATTCTTTCTGGGGCTGTTAATAGTTCTCCTCTGCTCTTCCCTGGGGCATATTGGACACCTTCAGACCTGGGGGACTCATCTTTCAGTGTCACATCTTTTTGTCCTTTTATACAGTTCATAGTGCTTCCCTTGTGGCTCAGCTGGGAAAGAATCTGCCTGCATTGCAGGAGACGGGGGTTCGATCCCTGGGTTGGGAAGATCCCCTGCAGAAGGGAAAGGCTACCCACTCCAGTATTCTGGCCTGGAGAATTCCATGGATTCTACAGTCCATGGGGTCGCAAAGAGTTGGACACAACTGAGCAAGTATCATTTTCACTTTCATCACAGAAACTAACACAACACTGTAAAGCAATTATATTCCAATTTAAAAAAAAAGAAATTCTGTTTAAACAAACAAACAAACAGTAGCAAGGGAACCACAGCTTTATTAAGTATATAAATTATCTCAATGAAGCATGCAGATATTAGATATGAAACGAATACACAGGGCCAAGCAATAGTTTCAATAAGTAATCGGATACATTTAAGTCATGGTTTAAATTGATGATATATGAAGACACATTATGCTATTTCTTGGAACACTTTGAGTAAAACTACTCTGCTGAGCAAAATAATTTAAAAACTTGTATAGAAAGTTGGCATTTGAGTAGATTCTGCATGCCAGAGCACAGCAACATGAATCCGCTGCTCTCTAAACTGCCAAATTTCAAGGTCTCCTCCTCTTGCCAATCTGTTCGTTTCCCAATCTTTATCGATTACTTGGGACAATGATTTTGAATACTGGCTTTTGAGGTTGTTTTGTCCTTACATACTACTTATCTTTGCAAGAACTTCTTCAATCTGTACAGGTGTCATCAGATGTTAGGAATTTGAAATTTTAAAGACACAGACAAAGAAGGCAATGAAAAGAATGCTCAAACTACTGCACAATTGCACTCATCTCACATGCTAGTAAAGTAATGCTCAAAATTCTCTAAGCCAGACTTCAGCAATACGTGAACCGTGAACTCCCTGATGTTCAAGCTGGTTTAAGAAAAGGCAGAGGAACCAGAGATCAAATTGGCAACATCCGCTGGATCATGGAAAAAGCAAGAGAGTTCCAGAAAAGCATCTATTTCTGCTTTATTGACTATGTCAAAGACTTTGACTGTGTGGATCACAATAAACTGTGGAAAATTCTGAAAGAGATGGGAACACCAGAGCACCTAACCTGCCTCTTGAGAAATCTGTATGCAGGTCAGGAAGCAACAGTTAGAACTGGACATGGAACAACAGACTGGTTCCAAATAGGAAAATGAGTATGTCAAGGCTGTATATTGTCACCCTGCTTATTTAACTTCTATGCAGAGTACATCATGAGAAACGCTGGACTGGAAGAAACACAAGCTGGAATCAAGATTGCCGGGAGAAATATCAATCACCTCAGATATGCAGATGACACCACCCTTATGGCAGAAAGTGAAGAGGAGCTAAAAAGCCTCTTGATGAAAGTGAAAGAGGAGAGTGAAAAAGTTGGCTTAAAGCTCAACATTCAGAAAACGAAGATTATGGCATCTGGTCCCATCACTTCATGGGAAATAGATGGGGAAACAGTGTCAGATTTTATTTTTGGGGGCTCCAAAATCACTGCAGATGGTGATTGCACCCATGAAATTAAAAGACGCTTACTCCTTGGAAGGAAAGTTATGACCAACCTAGACAGCATATTCAAAAGCAGAGACATTACTTTGCCGACTAAGGTCCGTCTAGTCAAGGCTATGGTTTTTCCTGTGGTCATGTATGGATGTGAGTGTTGGACTGTGAAGAAGGCTGAGCACCGAAGAATTGACGCTTTTGAACTGTGGTGTTGGAGAAGACTCTTGAGAGTCCCTTGGACTGCAAGGAGATCCAACCAGTCCATTCTGAAGGAGATCAGCCCTGGAATTTCTTTGGAAGGAATGATGCTAAAGCTGAAACTCCAGTACTTTGGCCACCTCATGCGAAGAGTTGACTCATTGGAAAAGACTCTGATGCTGGGAGGGATAGGGGGCAGGAAGAGAAGGGGACGACAGAGGATGAGATGGCTGGATGGCATCATGGACTTGAAGGACATGAGTCTGAGTGAACTCCAGGAGATGGTGATGGACAGGGAGGCCTGGCGTGCTGCGATTCATGGGGTCGCAAAGAGTCGAACACGACTGAGCGATTTAACTGAACTGAATTGAAAGACACAGAAAGATAGGATCTTCCAAGTCGGTGCTAGTTGTAAAGAACACTTCTGCATATGCAGGAGACATAGAGACATGGATTTGATCCTTGGATTGGAAAGATCCCCTGGAGAAGGGCATGGAAACCCACTCCAGGATTCTTACCTGGAGAATCCCATGGAGGGCTACATATAGATCATGGGGTTGCAAAGAGTCGGACACAGCTGAAGTGGCTTAGCACGTACACACACTGCCAATGTCTTAATAACTGATTTATTGTATGTCTTATAATCAATTCAGGGAAGGAATGTAAATCCATTTCCTGTTGCTCCATTTCGGGGCTTTCCTGGTAGCTCAGGTGGTAAAGAATCCGCCTACAATGCAAGAGACCCCGGTTCGATTCCTAGGTCGAAAAGATCCCCTGGAGAAGGAATAGGCTACCCACTCCAGTATTCTTGGGCTTCCCTGGTGGCTCAGCTGGTAAGGAGTCCGCCTGCAATGTGAGAGACCTGGGTTCGATCCCTGGGTTGGGAAGATCCCCTGGAGAGGAAACAGCTATCTACTGCAGTATTCTTGCCTGGAGAATTCCATGGATTGTATAGTCCATGGGGTCACAAAGAGTCGGACACGACTGAGTGACTGAATTGACTGAACTGAAAGAGCAATTTATATTCGAGAAAGATTTGTGAAATGTGCTAGACTGGTCTCCCAGGAGGGTGAAATCCTGCATTTACTCATTACACTGGGTGTGTGCCTGTCACTTATGGTAACACAGTCATGGAAAGAAACGAGGAAATGTGCAGCTTTTTTTGTAAGGACTTTCTGTCACTGGGCCTATGTTCTCTGTTGCTAGTCTTCTTACTTTGGGAAACGCTAGAAATAATTCAACAAGAACTTCTTGTCTTAAGATGACTAAAAGATGTTCCCACCTCCCACCTCTTTCTCCTCTTGTAAATCATCCAGAAACAAAAACAAAAAAGAAAGTTAAAAAAAAAAAGAAAATTATCCATCTTTGATAAAGACAGGAGACTTCTGATATCCAAAACCCAAACTCCACTCTCCTCTGAAAAAAACAGCCTTCCTTCCTGATCAGATTATGGGGGAAGTCCGACAGTCCACACCCCCATCTTCCTGTGTTGCCCTACCCTGGCACACACATTCACACACACACATTCATGTATACACATATACCACACACATTCACATACCACAAAAACACACACACATGCTCACATCTATTACACACATGCCATACACATACTCACACACACACAGATACCATACACTCACACACACAGTCACACACACAAACATACCACATAATATATACATGTATCACACATCATACACACATATGCACATACCTCACATGCACTCACACATACAACTTCCAGTCAGCCTTTCTGTGCACCACTTTTAAATATGACATTTCAGGATCACTAGGTATTTGAGAAAATGTTTCAGCAAACAAGAGGCCAAAATGAACTGAGAAAAAAAAAGAATTCAGAGGAAACAAATTAATGTTAACATGAGTTAATATCCTGAGGTGAAAAAACATATTATAGCCACAAGAATAGGAATTTTTTTAAAGAAAGGTGTCATCAGAGTGCAAGAAAGACCTCATCTCTTTGAAATTAAAAATAGATGAGTCAAAAAAATTAAGTCAGTGGAAGGACAGAAAGCTAAAGTTGAAATCCCCTCTAAAAGTAAAATAAAGGGATTAAGATGGAAAAGGAGAGGTGGGTATAAATGTCAAACATTGGGACTTCTCTGGCGGTCCACTGGTTAAGACTCCGAGCTCCCAATGCCCTGGCTGGAGAAATATTATTAATAAGATCCCACATGCTGCATGAAGTGGCCTAAAAAATAAAAAATAAATGTCAAATATCACTGAGGAAGTCCAACATCTAAGTAACAGGAATTCAACAAAGAGTGAGAAGAAATGATCAGAGAATGAATGTGAGGAAATTTCCTCAAACTGAACTATAAATCCCCAGAATAAAAGTACTCCTCAAATACCCAACATAGCACATGACGAGAAGACCCAAAATAAGACATATTATAATAATGAAAGTTCACATTACTGAGCATAAAAAAAAAATCGTAGCGACTTCTGGAGACAGAATGGAGCAGAAGGGTTTGGATGCCACATGAGAACGCATTGACTTCTCAAAGGTAACACTGAAAACCGGTGATTCAACAACAAACGAAGCACACCTGAGAAAGGAGAGAAAGATCTTCTGATGCTTTCAGTAAATTTAGAGAGAATGATGGACTTCAAAAACTACCATTGCAACTAATATACGAATAACTGATTTAGGCAAGAATCATCCATAAATGTGGAAACTAGTTGTGGTGTCTCACCCCAAATTACTTCCTTTGAGACAACTTTTACCATGAGCTAGGCAATTCATGTTCGATCACCTCAGCTCCATGAACTGGCTACCACTGTGGTATCCCTGCTCTACAGATTAGGAAGTATCCATGGCCACATGTTCTGGAGATAGGACTCAAATCCAGCCAGAGCAGTCCCTTGTCCCCCAAACCCCATGACCTTCTGCCTGGGCTGAGAAGGGACCCTGGGGTGACACCAGCCTCAGGGTGACCAGGTGTCTGGTACCCTAAACTCTAGCGGGTGAGAGCGGGCAAACTGTGGGGGGTATGTGTGTGGCTTTGGGGGCCCTGGCTGGCCATTGAGGTGAGATGTGGACAAGACAACTGCTGTTACTCTGGTTCCTCATCAAGCCTCCTGCTTTGCCTTTAAAAGCAGAGTTAAGGGAGGTGTTATCTGCATTAGCCAGATATTCACCTCCTCTCTCATTTATCTTTCCCTTGTAAACACAGACGTGAACCACTCCAGTCACCAGAAAACTCGTATCTTTCTTCCGGGAGCAGCTACGAAGACCAGGGCCCATCTCCTGTGTTCTCCTTACACTTCAGGGCCAATCTACACACGGCCTGGATTCAGCTGTTCCCAGTTAGCTCTGAATGAGCCCTATAAATAGCAAGAGATACCCACAGGATTACAAGAAAGTTTCCCTCATGCTGCTTGGATGGTTAAACATAAACATTCCAGAACACTACCACTTTGAGAATCCTGCTTTGAGAAGTGTTTCTTGTTTCAAGGATCGCATAAAAGTGGAAGGGTTGCAGGGCCTCTGTCTTTCTCTGGACAGTCCCAATTCTGAAGCAGCATGTCTGTTTCCTGCTTTAGAGGAACGTCTTTATGGATACATGAGCTCACATGACGGCCAATGGAGTTTGTTGAATAAAATAAGGATCCCATGCTATCAATTTTTCAACCAACAGGGCACCAGTTTTATCAGAAGCTCTGCAATAAAGATCACCAACAATAAGGAGACAAACCCTTACAAAACTATAGCAAATAGAAGTTCTAGCAATAATTAAATAGTCAAAATTGACTAGCAGGCTTTTGGTCAATTTGATGATCATTTTTGATAAAATGTCATTCTTTTCCTGGTTTTCAAATCATCCTTTGTTTATTGCTTTTTCATGCTGCCTCATTTACCTGGAGGCCCTGATGCTGGGAAAGATTGAAGGCGGGAGAAGGGGACAATGGAGGATGAGATGGTTGGATGACATCACAGACTCAATAGACCTGAGTTTGAGTAAACTCTGGGAGTTGGTGATGGACTGGAAGGCATGCAGCAGTCAAGGAGTCAGACACGACTGAGCGACTGACCTGAACTGAAAGTGACATTTAAAAAAATGTTTTTCATAAAAATTAAGTAGAAAAATAAAATAGCCCCATAGTGGCATTTTTAAAATTGTTTATTGAGAGTGCATTATAGTATCTAATTGAACAACAACAAACAAATATTAGTTCTGTTTACAAAATGCTCACCGCATGGATAGATTCATGTTTTTCGGTTGGAATGAAAAATTAAAGGAGGCGCAGGGCCGGGCTCTGGGAAGGGGGGCGGTGGCCGCCCCTCCCCGTCCCCGAGGCCGCCACGTCGCTCACGTACCGCCCAGCCGAGCGGCAGAGAGGCGACTTGACCCCGGGCGGCTCCTCGGGCGCATCTCGGCAGGAGGCTGGCGCGGCGGCTTCGCAGAGCCGCCTCGGCCGGCCAGGGTTCCGGGCCAAGGGCAACTTCTACGCGCGCTTCTCGCCGTCCCCGCGCGCTCCAAGAAGCAGTTCCTGGACCTCGGATCTGTGCACGCTTGTGAAAAGACTTCACTTCTGTTTCTGCGGCAAGAGTTGCCTCTGAGATTGGCAAATATAATGAAAGAAGTAAGTCTCCTTCCAGATAATCTTCTCTGGACACCATCAGTTCAGTTGCTACAGAGCTGGTAGATATCCAAGAGCTTCTTGAGTTTAAGGACAAAAGTGCTGAAGACGCTAAAACTTTTTATGAGTTTACAGATGCAGTGATACGGATCAGAGTTGGACATGGCTGAGTGACTGAACTGAACTGATGAAAATGCTAGGCGTCTCTGTGATTTGTATTATAGTAAAGAATAAGGAAAAAAAAGTCAGACACGACTGAGCTGAACCGAACTCTCCCAAACTAGAACTGAAGAACTAAATGAATACAATGAGAGCAAGGATGGAGCATCACGCCGACAAAGGTGTTTACCCACCTATTCAGGTCCACTTCACACTCAGTTCAGTTCAGTTGCTCAGTCGTGTCCAACTCTTTGCGACCCCATGCATCACAGCACGCCAGGCCTCCCTGTCCATCACCAACTCCCGGAGTTCACTCAGACTCATGTCCATCGAGTCCGTGATGCCATCCAGCCATCTCATCTTCGGTCGTCCCCTTCTCCTCCTGTCCCCAATCCCTCCCAGCATCAGAGTCTTTTCCAATGAGTCAACTCTCCGCATGAGGTGGCCAAAGTACTGGAGCTTCAGCTTTAGCATCATTCCTTCCAAAGAAATCCCAGGGTTGATCTCCTTCAGAATGGACTGGTTGGATCTCCTTGCAGTCCAAGGGACTCTCAAGAGTCTTCTCCAACACCACAGTTCAAAAGCATCAATTCTTCGGCGCTCAGCCTTCTTCACAGTCCAACTCTCACGTCCATACATGTCACACTGGGTAAGGAGGATTTGACTGTGAAGATGAGTGACTGAGGAGGTGGTGTTCCTCTGAGGACAAACTGACCGACTCTAACTACATGTACACCGCTGCACCCCGGCCTCATTTCGAGATGTCCTGAGCAGTGCCCCTGACTGGTTTTGGTTATGGGTCGTCCATATCACACCTTTATGCGCAGTACTTCCAAGGAGACCTAAAGCTGTCTTCCCTAGAGGGCCGTGGGACAGACGCAGTCATCTACGTTAAGGCTCTGTCAACAGAATCAATACAAAAAGACTCCCAGTGTATAACAAAGCTTGCTGGAAGCATTACAACACCAACCATGAGGCCAACGGCTGATGTGTCCCCAGCAGAGACCCAAAAGATATGACAACATTCCGCAGTGCCTATACACATTTGGGGCCCCTGGAAAATCCAGATGTGGCTTTTTATTAAATTTGGAAGGGTGGTATTCAGGAAAACAAAAACAAAAGGAATATCGCCTCTTAGAGCAGAACAATTTATCTTAGCTAATTAACACAAGAGGGTGGGGCACTTATAGCATGATGACCTTGAAATTCAAGGTCACTGAGAAAGACTGTGTTCCTTTGATGCCACAAAGTGTCAGAATGTCTGAAATATGCCTGCAGTATTTCAGGTTGAAGTTTGAACAAACCCATGAGGCCTTTGGGCTTCTACAATTTAAAATAATTTTATCAGCCATCAACTCTCCCCACCCCAACTCCTCCCAAGTTTTGCTGTTTTGTCAGGTTTGATGAAGACATTAAATCTAACTAGATATGTTTTCACCCTTCCCTAAGCCAGAACACATAAGCTTCCAGAACACATGTTAACTAGTCTGGGCTGTATCCTCTTTGCAACAGGAGATCGCTTTCATCTCTTTACTACTAGAGAAGAAATAGCTTTACTTAGTCAGAAAGCAAATTGGAGACCCAAAAGAAATCTTTAAACATTTTAAAAACATTTTTTTAGGTCATTTCAGTTCAGTTCAGTCACTCAGTCACAACCCCATGGACTGCAGCACGCCAGGCCTCCCTATCCATTGCCAATTCCCGGAGTTTACTTAAACTCATGTCCATTGAGTCAGTGATGCCATCCAGCCATCTCATCCTCTGTCATCCCTTTATCCTCCTGCCTTCAATCTTTCCCGGCATCAGGGTCTTTTCAAATGAGTCAGTTCTTTGCATCAGGTGACCAAAGTATTGGAGTTTCAGCTTTAGCATCAGTCCTTCCAATGAATATTCAGGACTGATTTCCATTACCATGGACTGTTTGGATCTCCTTGCAGTCCAAGGGACTCTCAAGAGTCTTCTCTAACACCAATTGAATCTAATTCAACCCCATTGGAGGATTTCAGCATCAGAAGTATTGAATGATAACAATGCACCATACAAAAACCTTGTAAGGGAAAATTCCTGCTTTACAGATGAAGAAAATGACACTCTGCTATTTATAACATTATAGTGAATAAATGACAGTACTGGTGTTTAACCCCAGGCTTTCTCTCCCTCCACTCCTCTCCTGTCCAGGTGCTATCCCAGATGGTAACACCTGGCCAGAGGTCACCAACTCAACTCCTCAGAGGCCCAGAGAAGAGCACAGAGATGACAATATGCATCAGTGGGCTTTAGTCCCATACAGAATCTTGGGACTATAGTTTATCTTTTCTGTTTTTCCCAAATTTCTCACCTGGCTAGAGGCCAATTTGCCTTGGATCCTATTCTGCTGTCTGGTGTGCAGTGAGCTTAGCAGAGCAGATTCTGTCTGCAGGTTAGGCCAGCCATAAGAGGAGTAAATTCAGTTCAGGGGAGGCTGATAGCACCCCACTTGCCACAGACCTAGGCCACGTCTTTACCTCCTTCAGTTGAATTCAAATGCTGGAGTGGAAGAGAGAGATGCTCTGTATCCAATTCCTCTGAAGCCCCACAGCCACGGAGTCTAGCTGGTTCCACATAATGGAGCTTCTGGCCTGCACCTGACGGCCTTCAGCTCCAGACTGTCCTCTCTCCTGTGACAGTCTCGGTGTTTTGTGACCTGCTCTCTGGGTTCAGCTCCCAGTGACCTGTATGTGTCACAGTTGGCAGCCGTGAGGTCCGAAGGGCCAAGATCCCCCACTGGACGTCATCACCGGCACCTAGCATACAGGACAGTTACGGAGTCCAAGCTCGTACTGCTCACTGCAAGACAGGCCAATAAATCGAGAGACGAGTTGTTGGGGCAAGAATAGCAACTTGACTTGGCAAGCCAGCAGATAGAGAAGATGGTGGGCTCGTGCCCCCAGAGAACCATCTTGCTTGAATTGGAATTCATGCTTTTTGTATACTTAAAGAAAAAAAAAAGAGCGTAAAGTCAAACACTTCCCAGTACCTATCAGCCTCTGGAGCAGGTATGCTAATTTCTTCCTCCTGCAGTCATTTCACAGGTGGGCTTGGTCAGGATGCTAAACAACGGTATTTAGCTTAATGCTCATTATCTGGGAGGCAGAGTTCCCAGAGCTGGCCCATTATGCGGAATTTCAGCTTATAGGCAACATCTCTTTTAGTGGTAAACTTGTAATAGTATACGAAGTTTTCCCCTATTACAGAATGTGCCCAATAAACACATTTTAGTGAAAGAATATAAAAGTTATATTTTATTCCCTTAAATAAAAGTGTAATTTTCTATTTGGGTATAGGTTTTAGAAGTGGCCCACCCATCAATAGTGAATCAGAAAGTGTTTGTTTCTGCTTCTCCTTCAGAGCACAAACAAGCAAAAGATGTGTTTTCTGGCCCCAAGGATCTTACAATTTTGTTAATACATATTTTAAAAATTTAATGCATAATCATTCATGAGGGTATATGATAAATGCCAAATCAGTTGCACATATAGGAAGGGCTATAAATCATCAAAAGGAGGGCTGTCTCTGTTGTATAAGGGAGCTTTGTGATAAGTGGACTTTGAAGGATGGATAAGGTTTAAAGAGAGGAAGTGACGTGAAGATGATATTTAAATGAGCAGAGGTGTGGTTAGAAAAGGAACAGGATGTGTTTAAGAATACAGAGTAGGCTGGGATGTTTGGAGAAAAAATTTTAATTAAGAAGCAATAAGAAATAAGGTTGAAAAGGTAAGAGACATCTAGATTATACAGAACCTTCTCATTTTATAAGAAATAAGTATGTATAGGTATAACCTTTAAAAATTGTGAATCACTATGTTTTGTACACTCATAATTTATATAACATTGTACAGCAACTATACTTTGATTAAAAAATAAATGACTAGGACTTCACCAGTGGTCCAGTGGTTAAGAACTCATCTGCCAGTGAACTTTGATTCTTGGTCCAGGGAGATTCAACATGCCTTGGGGCTACACAGCCTGCCTGCCACAATTACTGAAACCTGTGTGCCCTAGCAATAATCTCAGATATGCAGATGACACCACCCTTATGGCAGAAAGCGAAGAGGAACTAAAGAGCCTCTTGATGAAAGTCAAAGAGGAGAGTGAAAAAGCTGGCTTAAAACTCAGCATTCAAAAAATGAAGATCATGGCATCTGGTCCCATCACTTCATGGCAAATAGATGGGGAAACAATGGAAACAGTGAGAGACTTTCTTTTCTTGGGCTCCAAAATCACTGCAGATGGTGACTGCAGCCATGAAATTAAAAGACACTTGCTCCTTGGAAGAAAAGCTATGACCAACCTAGACAGCATATTAAGAGCAGAGACATTACTTGGCCAACAAAGGTCCGTTTAGTCAAAGCTATGGTTTCTCCAGTACTCATGGATGAATGTGAGAGTTGGACCATAAAGAAGGCTGAGCACTGTAGAACTGATGCTTTTGAACTGTGGTGTTGGAGAAGACTCACCAAAGTCCCTTGGATTGCAAGGAGATTCAGCCAGTCAATCCTAAAGGAAATCAGTCCTGAATATTCATTGGAAGGACTGATGCTGAAGCTGAAACTCCAATACTTTGGCCACCTGATACGAAGAATCGACTCATTGGAAAAGACCCTGCTGCTGGGAAGATTGAAGGTGAGAGAAGAAGCGGATGACAAAGGATGAGATGGTTGGATGCTATCGTCGACTCAATGGACCTGAGTTTGAGCAATCTCTGGGAGATGGTGAAGGACAGGGAAGCCTGGTGTGTTACAGTTCATGGGGTCACAAAGAGACAGACTTGACTGAGTAACTGAACAACAACAATGGGCCCTAGGCCCCGTGCTTCACGACAAGAGGAGACACCGAAATAAGAAGCCCTCACGCTGCAGCCAGAAAGTAGCTTGCCACAACTAGAGAAAACTGGAGTGCAACAGCGAAGACCCAGCATAGTTAAAAATAAGAACAAATAAATAAATAAATAACTCTTTTTAAATGAGTGAAAGAAAAAAAAATAAGGTCTTCCCTGGTGGTTCAGTGGTTAAGACTCAGTGCTTCCAAAGCAGAGGGCCTGGGTTTGATCCCTGGTCAGGGAACTAAGATACTGAATACCACATGACACAGTCAAACAAGAATACAAAAACAAAAAGACATGTACATTAGTTAAAATTACTTTGTGCATAATATAATAAATTCAAGCTAATTTAAAAGGCAAGAGGAATTTCTTTTGCAGAATTTGGAATATCTTGCACATGGTAATTACTTTGTATATAGCTTTTACATAGAATTGAAGTTTTAGAATAATATTCCTTTAAGATGAATGGGAAAATAAAGAGAAGAACAATAGATGTGATGAGAAGGAAAGAATGCTGGTGAGAACAGTTATTAGAGGACACTGAGCTCAATAAAAGAGAAACTTAGTTCAGTTCAGTCGCTCAGTCGTGTCCGACTCTTTTTGACCCCATGAATCGCAGCATGCCAGGCCTCCCTGTCCATCACCAACTCCCGGAGTTCACTCAAACTCAACATCCATTGAGTCGGTGATGCCATCCAGCCATCTCATCCTCTGTCGTCCCCTTTTCCTCCTGCCCCCAATCCCTCCCAGCATCAGAGTCTTTTCCAATGAGTCAACCCTTCGCATGAGGTGGCCAAAGTACTGGAGTTTCAGCTTTAGCATCATTCCTTCCAAAGAACACCCAGGACTGATCTCCTTTAGAATGGACTGGTTGGATCTCCTTGCAGTCCAAGGGATTCTCAGGAGTCTTCTCCAACACCACAGTTCAAAAGCATCAATTCTTCAGCACTCAGCCTTCTTCACAGTCCAACTCTCACATCCATACACGACCACTGGAAAAACCATAACCTTAACTAGACGGACCTTTGTTGGCAACGTAATGTCTCTGCTTTTCAATATGCTATCTAGGTTGGTCATAGCTTTTCTTCCAAGGAGTAAGCGTCTTTTAATTTCATGGCTGCAGTCACCATCTGCAGTGATTTTGGAGCCCAAAAAAATAAAGTCTGACACTGTTACCACTGTTTCCCCATCTATTTCCCATGAAGTGATGGGACCAGATGCCATGATCTTCGTTTTCTGAATGTTGAGCTTTAAGCCAACTTTTTCACTCTCCACTTTCACTTTTATCAAGAGGCTTTTTAGTTCCTCTTCACTTTCTGCCATAAGGGTGGTGTCATCTGCATATCTGAGGTTATTGAGATTTCTCCCGGCAACCTTGATTCCAGGTTGTACTTCTTCCAGCCCAGCATTTCTCATGAAGTACTCGGCATATAAGTTAAATAAGCTATTCTAATCCGATAATCTTTTGCTCCATGCTTCATTCTTTGGGCCTGCCAGGCTCCTTTGTCCATGGGATTTCCCAGGTAAGAATACTGGAACAGGTTGCCATTTCTTCCTCCAGGGGATCTTCCTCACCCAGGGACTGACCCAAGACTCCTGTGTCCCTTGCATTGGCAGGTGGATTCTTTACCATTGAGCCACCTAGGAAGCCTTGGGATACCTTGATCATTCCCAAAAGGGATGCTTATGACACAGAAAACTGAATCTTCCTGACTTCTTTCTCTCTTCCTTTTCTGCAACCAAGGATGGAAAGTTTCCTGTTAAAGGAAAACATTTTCACAAGAGGTAATTTTTCTTTTCCTTTCCACTTTGTATTATCATTAGGCACACAAACTACTGTAATCACATCTCCTTCTGCACAAAGTGGGACAAAGTCAAGTAATGCTATTTCTTAAGAATAATAATGATAATAATAAAAAACAGGAAAAAGAACAATTTACTGTATGATAGATAGTCCTAAGTTTTTAGAGTTTACTTTTCTTCATTGTTCATCTCAATCTTGTTTTATTTTGAGAATTAATTCAAAGGGCAAACTCCACTCAGCTTGTTAATATCAGAATAAGCAGCTGTGAAAGCAAGATTTGTTTTAAAAGCTGTGAGTATAGTTCAGACAAAATCAACATTACTTCATTTGTTCAAAGAAGATTTTTTAAAAAGACAAGTTAAAAGGAACACTAAGATCAGAGAGGAAGGCAGTCTGGGAAATGTAAATGAGCAAATATTCTATATCTTTGTTTGTCTGTTAAGAAACAGTTATGAACTTTCATGACTTTATAGGAAGAAAAACTTAATGTAACATTAAACTGCAATTACTATTATTCCAACTTTATTTAGAAGCTCTTCATGTACATTTATAAACCTTACATTGTAATAAGTAAGGTACACCCCTAATATGTTCTATTTTGGGCTTTTTCATTTTTGGTTTTATATAAACATGTCCATGTACTGATGTTAGCACACTTGTCATTCTAACATCCTACCATATTGACATAACCCGTACATACTTGGTAATTGGAGCGTGAGTGAGAGGGTGTTCATACCATTACAAGGCCTTTCTCCAACCACAAATTGACTTCTATGTGTAGAAGAACAGCCAAGTGGAGCAGTATAAACAAAGAGGAAGGAAAGTCATTATATGAAGAATTTTATTATGGTTGTTATTTTCAGGTATAAGTTCTCAGTAACTTATGTTTGTGAGGTTTTCTTTAATGATAATAATAATAAAACCAACAGAGGCAAGGTAATAATCCATTTCAACATGTTGGAGGAATAGGCTCAAGAGACTTGTGTGCCAGTTACTAAGTTGTTGTCTATTAGGTGAAAATCACCCTTTCACACTCTGTGATGTTGAAGCTGAGACTTTGAAAACCACACTTCCATTTTGCCAGCAGCTCCATGTCTAGCTCTGTCCACAGGGGCATTAGGGGAAGTTTTCAACACTGGAAGGAAGAAGGAATTCGTTTCTTCCTGGTTGTTTCCTGGCGACTTCCTGTTTACTTCCTGTGTGGCTTTTGTCTACTGTGTGTGACTTCCTGTCTTCTTCCTGGTGACTCCCTGTCTACTTCCTGTGTGACTTCTGTCTCCTGTGTGTGGACTCTTGTCTTCTTCCTGGTGTGTGTGTATTTGCTCAGTCATGTCCAACTCTTTGCGACTCCATGGACTACAACCCACCAGGCCCCTCTGTCCATGGGATGTTACAGGCAAGAATACTGGAGTGGGTTGCCATTTCCCTCTCTAGGGGATCTTCCTGACCCAAGGATCGAACCCAGGTCTGTTTCCCACTGTGCCACTTGGGAAGCCCTGAGACTTCCTGTCTGTGTGCTTGCTCCTGCTTCTCACCCTGACTGCCAGGGTTCCTTCCTGAAGTATCTGAATCCAGATCAGAGCTGGGACGCAGAATTTTGAGGAAGGGCATGGGCTGACTGCTGTCTGTTTACTGAGTGGGTGAAGTGAGGCTGATCCTGTGAGCATCAGGAATAAAGTTGGATACTAGAACCAACCACTACCCATGAGGTGAAAAGTCAGCACAGGGGAAAACTATTAGAAGAGCAAGTAAAACTGAAGGATCAACTCCCTTCTCTCTATTTCTACCTTTCAGTCTCCTATCCAGCCTCCAATTGATAAAATCTAACATGGCAAAGAAGAGATATTTTTCTCAGAGTCTCAGCCCCATTTCACAGAGCAGCACAAAGAAAAGTCGATTTAGAGTTGAGAGACAACAGCTTACCAATTGGCACAAATGCTTTACTAAATAGGAATGGTAAGGACTTCCCTGGTGGTCTGGTGGTTAAGACTCAGTGCTCCCAATGTCAAGAGCCCAGGTTTGATCCCTGGTCAGGGAACTAGATCCCACATGCTAAAGACCCCTATGTGCGGCAATGAAGATCGTAGGTCTCAAGGGTCACAGCAAAGAGCTGGTGCAGCTAAATTAAATGAATGAATAACTGTATTTTTAAAAGGGGATGGTGATAGGCCATATCTTGGCTTTCTTCCTACATTTAAAAGAGGGATGATGCTATTCATTAAATATAAAGATTGAGGACAGGAAAAGAAGACGACAGGATGAGATGGTTGTATGGCATCACCAACTCAATGGGCATGAGTTTGAGCAAGCTCTGGGAGATGGTGATGGACAGGGAAGTCTGGAGTGCTTTAGTCCATGGGGTCACAAAGAGTCAGACACAGCTGAGCCACTGAACTACAACAACAACATAAGGACTACCAAGTAGTTCAGACATAAAGCTAAGATTCATGGCTGGACTATTATCAGCCTTAACTGATGAATACAAAACCAGTTATCTCTGAAGGTTTACTCGCTCAACAAGGACTGGCAGTGAGATGACCCTGGTGCCAGGCATGTGTCATCTAGCTACGTGGACCAACTGAAGGGCATGTACCTGCTTTCAGGGCCAAGAGAAACGTTAACAGGTGGGGAAAAATTGGCAAGCTAATATAATTGGCTGTAATATATATTGATGCTGCTGCTAAGTCGCTTGAGTCGTGTCCGACTCTGTGCGACCCCATAGGCGGCAGCCCACCAGGCTCCCCCATCGCTGGGATTCTCTAGGCAAGAACGCTAGAGTGGGTTGCCATTTTCTTCTCCAATCTATGAAAGTGAAAAGTGAAAAGTGAAAGTGAAGTCGTTCAGTCAGGTCCGACTCTTAGGGACCCCATGGACTGCAGCCTACCAGGCTCCTCCATCCATGGGATTTTCCAAGCAAGAGTACTGGAGTGGGGTGCCATTGCTTTCTCCAAATATATATTGACACATAATTAAATCTGATTAAGATACTATTCTGTTCTAAGCGCAGGCGGCTGCGGCCGGCCGGCTGGCCGGCGCACAAAGTGCAGGCGACTGTGGCCAGCTGGCCAGCCGGCGCACTAAGTGGAGCCGAGAGGAGCTACCCCACATCCGAGGTCAGGGGCGGCGGCTTAGAGGAGCCACCCGGCGCCCAAGGCCAGGGGCAGCAGCCGGGAGGATCAACCCCACGTCCAAGGAGCAGTGGCTGCCTGGGCACAGGAGGGCCTAGAGGAGCCATCACACGTTGAAGGTCAGGAAGGGCGGTGGTGAGGAGACACCCGTCATCCGAGGTAAGGAGCAGCGGCTGCGATTTGCTGGAGCAGCCTTGAAGAGATACCCCACACCCAAGGTAAGAGAAACCCAAGTAAGATGGTAGGTGTTGCAAGAGGGCATCAGAGGGCAGACACACTGAAACCATACTCACAGAAAACTAGTCAATCTAATCACACTAGGACCACAGCCTTGTCTAACTCAATGAAACCAAGCCATGCTTGCGGGGCAACCCAAGAAGGGCGGGTCATGATGGAGAGGTCTGACAGAATGTGGTCCACTGGAGAAGGGAATGGCAAGCCACTTCAGTATTCTTGCCTTGAGAACTCCATGAACAGTATGAAAAGGCAAAATGATAGGATAATAAAAGAGGAACTCCCCAGGTCAGTTCAGTTCAGTTCAGTCGCTCAGTCATGTCCGACTCTTTGCGACCCCATGAACTGCAGTACGCCAGGCCTCCCTGTCCATCACCAACTCCCGGAGTTCACTCAGAGTTGCGTCCATCGAGTCAGTGATGCCATCCAGCCATCTCATCCTCAGTCGTCTCCTTCTCCTCCTGCCCCCAATCCCTCCTGGCATCAGAGTCTTTTCCAAAGAGTCAACTCTTCGCATGAGGTGGCCAAAGTACTGGAGTTTCAGCTTTAGCATCATTTCTTCCAAAGAAATCCCAGGGTTGATCTCCTTCAGAATGGACTGGTTGGATCTCCTTGCAGTCCAAGGGACTCTCAAGAGTCTTCTCCAACACCACAGTTCAAAAGCATCAATTCTTCGGCGCTCAGCCTTCTTCACAGTACAACTCTCACATCCATACATGACCACTGGAAAAACCATAGCCTTGACTAGACGGACCTTAGTTGGCAAAGTAATGTCTCTGCTTTTGAATATGCTATCTAGGTTGGTCATAACTTTTCTTCCAAGGAGTAAGCGTCTTTTAATTTCATGGCTGCAGTCACCATCTGCAGTGGTCAGTAGGTGCCAAATATGCTACTGGGGATCAGTGGAGAAATAACTCTAGAAAGAATGAAGGGACGGAGCCAAAGCAAAAACAATATCCAGCTGTGGATGTGACTGGTGATAGAAGCAAGGTCCAATGCTGTAAAGAGCAATATTGCGTACGAACCTGCTGTCAGGTCCATGAATGAAGGCAAATTGGAAGTGGTCAAACAAGAGATGGCAAGGGTAAACGTCGACATTCTACGAATCAGCGAACTAAAATGGACTGGAATGGGTGAATTTAACTCAGATGACCATTATATCTACTACTGCGGGCAAAAATCCCTCAGAAGAAATGGAATAGCCATCATGGTCAACAAAAGAGTCCGAAATGCAGTACTTGGATGCAATCTCAAAAATGACAAAGTGATCTCTCTTCATTTCCAAGGCAAACCATTCAATATCATGGTAATTCAAGTCTATGCCCCAACCAGTAACGCTGAAGAAGCTGAAACTGAACGGTTTTATGAAGACCTACAAGACCTTTTAGAACTCACACCCAAAAAAGATGTTCTTTTCATTATAGGGGAGTGGAATGCAAAAGTAGGAAGTCAAGAAACACTTGGAGTACCAGGCAACTTGGCCTTGAAATGAGGAAAGAAGCAGGGCAAAGACTAATAGAGTTTTGCCAAGAAAATGCACTGGTCATAGCAAACACCCTCTTCCAACAACACAAGAGAAGACTCTACATGGACATCACCAGATGGTCAACACTGGAATCAGATTGATTATATTCTTTGCAGCTAAAGATGGAGAAGCTCTATACAGTCAGCAAAAACAAGACCAGGAGCTGACTGTGGCTCAGATCATGAACACTTTATTATCAAATTCAGACTCAAATTGAAGAAAGTAGGGAAAACCGCTAGACCATTCAGGTATGACCTAAATCAAATCCCTTATGATTATACAGTGGAAGTGAGAAATAGATTTAAGGGCCTAGATCTGAAAGATAGAGTACCTGATGAACCATGGACGGAGTTTCGTGACATTGTACAGGAGACAGGGATCAAGACCATTCCCATGGAAAAGAAATGCAAAAGAGCAAAATGGCTGTCTGGGGAGGCCTTACAAATAGCTGTGAAAGGAAGAGAGGTGAAAAGCAAACGATAAAAGGAGAGATATAAGCATCTGAATGCAGAGTTCCAAAGAATAGCAAGAAGAGATAAGAAAGCCTTCTTCAGCGATCAATGCAAAGAAATAGAGGAAAACAACAGAATGGGAAAGACTAGAGATCTCTTCAAGAAAATTAGAGATACCAAGGGAACATTTCATGCAAAGATTGGCTCGATAAAGGACAGAAATGGTATGGACCTAACAGAAGCAGAAGATATTAAGAAGAGGTGGCAAGAATACACAGAATAACTATACAAAAAAAATCTTCACGACCCAGATAATCACGATGGTGTGATCACTCATCTAGAGCCAGACATTCTGGAATGTGAAGTCAAGTAGGCCTTAGAAGGCATCACTGTGAACAAAGCTAGTGGAGGTGATGAAATTCCAGTGGAGCTATTTCAGATCCTGAAAGATGATGCTGTGAAAGTGCTGCAGTCAATATGCCAACAAATTTGGAAAACTCAGCAGTGGCCACAGGACTGGAAAAGGTCATTTTTCATTCCAATTCCAAAGAAAGGCAATGCCAAAGAATGCTCAAACTACCTCACAATTGCACTCATCTCACATGCTAGTAAAGTAATGCTCAAAATTCTCCAAGCCAGGCTTCAGCAATACGTGAACCGTGAACTCCCTGAGGTTCAAGCTGGTTTTAGAAAAGGCAGAGGAACCAGAGATCAAATTGCCAACATCCGCTGGATCATGGAAAAAGCAAGAGAGTTCCAGAAACACATCTATTTCTCCTTTATTGACTATGCCAAAGCCTTTGACTGTGGGGATCACAATATTCTGAAAGAGATGGGAATACCAGAGCACCTGACCTGCCTCTTGAGAAATCTGTATGCAGGTCAGGAAGCAACAATTAGAACTGGACACGGAACAACAGACTGGTTCCAAATAGGAAAAGGAGAGCGTCAAGGCTGTATATTGTCACCCTGCTTATGTAACTTCTATGCAGAGTACATCATGAGAAACATTGGGCTGGAAGAGACACAAGCTGGAATCAAGATTGCCGGGAGAAATATCAATAACCTCAGATATGCAGATGACACCACCCCTATGGCAGAAAGTGAAGAGGAACTAAAGAGCCTCTTGATGAAAGTGAAAGAGGAGAGCGAAAAAGTTGGCTTGAAGCTCAACATTCAGAAAACGAAGATCATGGCATCCGATCCCATCACTTCATGGGAAATAGATGGGGAAACAGTGGAAACAGTGTCAGACTTTATTTTGGGGGGCTCCAAAATCACTGCAGATGGTGACTGCAACCATGAAATTAAAAGACGGCTACTTCTTGGAAGAAAAGTTATGAGCAACCTAGATAGCATATTCAAAAGCAGAGACATTACTTTGCCAACTAAGGTCCGTCTAGTCAAGGCTATGGTTTTTCCTGTGGTCATGTATGGATGAGAATTGGACTTTGAAGAATCTGAGCACTGAAGAATTGATGCTTTTGAACTGTGGTGTTGGAGAAGACTCTTGAGAGTCCCTTGGACTGCAAGAAGATCCAACCAGTCCATTCTGAAGGAGATCAGCTCTGGGATTTCTTTGGAAGGAATGATGCTAAAGCTGAAACTCCAGTACTTTGTCCACCTCATGCGAACAGTTGACTCATTGGAAAAGACTCTGATGCTGGGAGGGGTTGGGGGCAGGAGGAGAAGGAGACAACTGAGAATGAGATGGCTGGATGGCATCACTGACTCGATGGACATGAATCTGAGTGAACTCCGGGATTTGGTGATGGACAGGGAGGCCTGGCGTGCTGTGATTCATGGGGTCGCAAAGAGTCAGACACGACTGAGCGACTGAATTGAACTGAACTGAACTGAAGATCCATTCAACTTGATGTAGTTGAATATCCTAAATTATGTTCTGAGTATGAGTATGTTTAATTTCTGACTTCTCTTGGAGTCAGTTCAGTTCAGTTGCTCAGTCGTGTCCGACTCTTTGTGACCCCATGGGCTGCAGAACGCCAGGACTCCCTATCCATTACCAATTCCTGAGTTTACTCAAACTCATGTTCATTGAGTTGGTCATGCCGTCCCACCATCTCATCCTCTGTCATCCCCTTCTCCTCCCGCCCTCAATCTTTCCCAGCATCAGGGTCTTTTCCAATGAGTCAGCTCTCTGCAACAGGTGGCCAAAGTATTGGAGTTTCAGCTTCTACATCAGTCCTTCCAATGAACACCCAGGACTGATCTCCTTTAGAATGGACTGGTTGGATCTCCTTGCAGTCCAAGGGACTCTCAAGACTCTTCTCCAACACCACAGTTCAAAAGCATCAATTCTTCAGTGCTCAGCTTTCTTTATAGTCCAACTCACATCCATACATGACCACTGGAAAAACCATAGCCTTGACTAGACAGACCTGTGTTGACTAAGTAATATCTCTGCTTTTTAATATGCTATCTAGGTTGGTCATAACTTTCCTTCCAAGGAGTAAGCATCTTTTAATTTCATGACTGCAATAACCATCGGCAGTGATTTTGGAGCCCAAAAAAATAAAGTCTGACACTGTTTCCACTGTTTCCCCATCTATTTCCCATGAAGTGAGTGATGGGACTAGATGCCATGATCTTCGTTTTCTGAATGTTGAGCTTTAAGCCAACATTTTCACTCTCCTCTTTCAGTTTCAACAAGAAGCTCTTTAGTTCTTCTTCACTTTCTGCCCTAAGGGTGGTATCATCTGCATATCTGAGGTGATTGATATTTCTCCCGGCAATCTTGATTCCAGCTTGTGCTTCTTCCAGCCTACCGTTCCTCATGATGTACTCTGCATATAAGTTAAATAAGCAGGGTGACAGTATACAGGCTTAACGTACTCCTTTTCCTATTTGGAACCAGCCTATTGTTTCATGTCCAGTTCTAACTGTTGCTTCCTGACCTGCATAGAGGTTTCTCTTGAAGCAGGTCAGGTGGTCTGGTATTCCCATCTCTTGAAGAATTTTCCACAGTTTCATGTGATCCCCATAGTCAAAGTCTTTGGCATAGTCAATAAAGCAGAAATAGATGTGTTTCTGGAACTCTCTTGCTTTCTCCATGATCCAGCGGATGTTGGCAATTTGATCTCTGGTTCCTCTGCCTTTTCTAAAACCAGCTTGAACATCTGAAAGTTCACGGTTCACGTATCGCTGAAGCCTGGCTTGGAGAATTTTGAGCATTACTTTACTAGCATGTGAGATGAGTACAATTGTGTGTTAGTTTGAACATTCTTTGGCATTGCCTTTCTTTGGGATTGGAATAAAAACTGACCTTTTCCAGTCCTGTGGCCACTGCTGAGATTTCCAAATTTGCTGACATATTGACTGCAGCACTTTCACAGCATCAACTTTGAGGATTTGAAATAGCTCAACTGAAATTCCATCACCTCCACTAGCTTTGTTCACAGTGATACTTCCTAAGGCCCACTTGACTTCATATTCCAGGATGTCTGGCTCTAGGTCGGTGTGATGAGCACACCATCGTGATAATCTTGGTCATGAAGATCTTTTTTGTACAGTTCTTCTGTGTATTCTTGCCACCTCTTCTTAATATCTTCTGCTTCTATTAGGTCCCTACCATTTATTGAGCCCATCTTTACATGACATGTTCCCTTGGTATCTCTAATTTTCTTGAAGAGATCTCTAGTCTTTCCCATTCTATTGTTTTCCTCTATTTCTTTAGATTGATCACTGAGAAAGTCTTTCTCATTTCTCCTTGCTATTCTTTGGAACTCTGCATTCAAATGGGTATATCTCTCCTTTTCTCCTTTGCTTTTCACTTCTCTTCTTTTCATAGCTATTTGTAAGACCTCCTCAGACAGTCATTTTGCTTTTTTGCATTTCTTTTTCTTGGTGATGGTCTTGATTCTTGTCTCTTGCACAATGTCACGAACCTCCATCCATAGCTCATCAGGCACTCTGTCCATCAGATCTGGTCCCTTAAATCTATTTCTCAGTTCCAATGTATAATCGTATGGGATTTGATTCAGGTCATACCTGAATGGTCTAGTGGTTTTCCCCACTTTCTTCAATTTAAGTGTGAATTTGGCAATAAGGAGTTCATGATCTGAGCCACAGTCAGCTCCCAGTCTTGCTTTTGCTGACTGTTTAAAGTATAGCATAGAGGAAGGAAAAAGAAGATAATAATAAGTACTCCTATCTAGAGAAGAGAGGGTGACCATGGGGGAAAGGACATTTAGCAACACCACATGCAAGGCTTTGCTTTGGGCAGAAATCTCCTGACCATGAGTTTGTTGATCTTCCTTTCCCTGGCAGTGGAGTGGATTTCTTGATCAGCTTTGACCACTGAGAATATTTGCCTCTTACTTAAATAGCACATCTGAGAGGAGCATTATAAATAAAGAAGTACCTTTGGCTGGGAAAATGCACCTGAGGGGGTGTGTGTGTGTGTGTGTATGTGTGTGTGTGTGTAGGTGAGCCCATGCCATATCCTTAGCAAAGCTGTTCCACTTTATAGCTGGGTCTGACAATAGCGACAGAAGCTGAGATTCTTAAAATAAGCATGAGTCTCTCATCACCAGGACTGGATTATCTTTTCTGCTGAGAACTGCCTTTCTGGAGATAAATCCTGGAGAACCAGAGTGAGATGTCTGCCAGTTTCCTCTGGTGGAGAGTTGACTGTGAGCAGAGATAGTGGTTTAATCTCATTGACCTCAGCTCCTCCAAAGCCTACAAGTCTGTGGGCTGAACCGTGAGATGGGTAAGAGTGTAGGCTCTGAAGTCAGACTGACCTGAGTTGAAATCTTGGCTCTTCCCAGTGTTGAGTTGTTGCACAAGTTTCAACTGAATCTGTGTCCAAGTCTATAAATGGTAATAATAAGAGCACTCACATCCAGTCATTTGTAATAGGACCCCATAAAACACTTTGACATGGAAAACAGCAAAGACCAAACAAGTATTGTGGTTGATGATTATTGTGGTGTTTATTAGGCTTCTTAGAAACTGAAGTAACAGCATTCAACCATGTTTTCATAGCTCCTCTTACTTAACTGTCTTCGCCCAAGATCAGTTAGCAACTTTCTCCTCCTCTTAACAGTCAGTGTTGGCCTCAGCACACAGATGGGGACTCGCAAGTTACAATAGCTGAGAACTAGGCCTCTCTACAGCCTCAGGCTGCATCCCAACTCCAGCTGGCAAAAACGACAGAGGTGCAGGCAGATAGGGACCCCATACCTCGTCCATGTACACAGAGATCCCCAGTCCATCTGCCAGAACGCCCAGTCTTTTCTAATCAGGACATTAACTTTAGACACAGGAAATTAGCTGACACAGTTCTGAAAGGTAAATTAATTTCTCAGTCTAGCCCTCCACCCTCTCAGAACAATGTCTCTGCTTCCTCTGTCCCTTGTGAAAACACCCCTCTCAAGAGCCACAAGTAAACAGGCTTTCATGTCAGGAATATCTTCTCTAATAATTTCTTTTTTTTAATTTATTTATTTTTTAATTGGAGGATAATTGCTTTACAGTATTGTGTAATTGCAGTGTCTGGTTTCTTGGGTACCAATATTATTGCTATGTTGGATCTTATTTCATTATCTAGGGTGGTTCATTCCGCTGGCATCCTTATCATCTGTTCCTATAATTTAGCCGTGTTCGGGTTCTCTCTGCGGGTGTGTTATCAGCCCCCACTGTGTCTTTGCTGCAATAGTTCTGTTCCAGACAACTCCCCCAATGTCTTGGGTTTCTCTGCAAACCTTTATAGCACTAGGCAGACTCTCAGAGGTACAGAGCATTCTTTTGTAACAATCTTTCTTTTCTCTTTTTTCCCTTTTATAATAGTAGTTGCTATCAATTCATTCAAGGCTGCTTTAAAGAGTTCTGTTGCTCCAGGAGCTATAGTTGTGTTGTCAGGGTTAATTTTCATTGATTCAGATATTTTTATTGAGGCTTTCTTCAGTAGATTTAGCTTGGTGTGGTTGTACCTTTTCTGGCAAATATTCTATCACTTCTCATAGTTAAGGAGTATATTAATATAACATATCTGCCTCATTATGCTACACTATGGCTGATCAGTGTTTGCTCTAGTTCAGTGTATTTAAACAAAACAGATCCAGTTTCCTTATCCAGGCAGCAAAGCACTAATTTTATTATAAATAGTTTTTTGTCTAATTTCATCTTGACCTTGGCAACATTTCCTAATGGTTTACTTGCTCGACTTTCCAGCGTTATTAGAAAAAGAATTTAAAGAATGTTACAACATTCGCTGGAAACAGTCATTGTTACCATCATTTGGAATTCTTTGCCACAAAGAAATCTGAAGCAAAGAGTAGGTGACAAAAGGGACAGGATGTTGACAAGGGAATCCATGTTTCAGGGGGGATGCCACGGCTGGATGGTTCCCTGGGTGTCCCTCAACAGGAAGATTCCGTGTTCTCCGCGGTCCACACCCTAGATCCACTACTCTGCAGTGCTCCAGCTGTGCTCCTCTCTGCTGATGGTGTGACACCATGGTGGTGCTACTCCTAAGCAAATACCTGCAAGGCAGCAGGACCAAATGAGGAAACACCAGTTGTTAGGTTAAGGTAATCTTAGGAGCCAAACCAAACCTACTCTAATATTTTTACTCCTTTAAAAGCAAACAAAAAGGCCTACGTGTGCTGGCACCGCTCTCACTCCACGTCACATCTCCTTACTCCAACCTCTGCTTCTAGACTGGCTTTGCTCCTGCTCTGACCAGCCTTGCCCGGGTGTGGGCTGGCCGACCTCCCCTGAGCCCCACACCTGTCACTGACCGCTGCCCAGCCCCTCCCTTTGGAGGAAATCGTGACCCTCTCTGCACTCAGGCAACCTTGACTCGTGAGCGCAGGAGCTGGGCACGCCATTGGACCAGGTGTGGGTGGGGGCCGGGGACAAAGCCCTCCTCCCTCTAAACCCTGCACATAGCCCCACAGCGCATCCTTTCCAGGCTCCTGTGGTCCTCACAGGCGGTGACCCCTAAGCTGGTCACCTCCGGTGGGAACTCTTGAGGAAACAGAAACAGAATCTTCTCCCAACCCAGAAATCCTCTCCACGTTGGTGGCAGAAAAAGAAAACATTCTTATTATTGAACAAGCCTCGAACTAGAATGTGAGGTGCCTCAGAGGCAATTGACCCGCTGAAAAAATGCAGAGACAGAAGGAATCTCTCTACCTCCCATGCCAGGCAGAAAGAGCCCCTTCCGGGCATGTTCTCAAGGTAAACACTAACTAGTCCTGCAGCTCTGTGATCTGACAGTACCACTGGTCACACAGAGTTCACCCCAACTTTACCTGTAGCTGGGGTTATCCAGTGGAAAACCGACTTCTGTCTATATGACAGCAGGTCATTTTGCAAACTGGGGCAAAGCACTCACCAAAGTGAGGCTCCTCCCTTCCCCCACCCCAGGAACTGGAAGGGAGGGGAACTTCCTCTTTTGTTTCCCCCCAGATTCCACCTTTACTTATTTGTTTGGTTGGTTGGCTTTTTAATTTTCCAAATGATTTTTTCTTAACTTTTTTGGAGATATTTTATTTCTTCAAGTAGAGGTGATAGGAAACCACTTCTTTTGATGCTTGAATTTCAAAAAGGTGGTTCTCAAAATGTTTGCCTTTTAAGAGATGTCTCTCAGGTTCTTGAGAAAGCATTCCTGAGTCAAAAAGCTTAAAAAAATTTTTTTAAGACACAAAACAAGGCCAGCTAACAAAAGACTAATGTATTCAAAGGAATACATTTTAAAGAGTTGAGAAAGTACATCCCCGTTTTCTAAACTAAATACTCTGAGAAAAAGGAGAGGAGAGAAATCTCCCCTTTGCAGCAGGGAGAATTAAGACTCTTAGTTTCTGTTTGTCCTTGCATAGCCAAAGCAATGGGGCTTCCCATTGCCCAGTGGGGCCGTACAGACAGGTGGCTCAGCGGCAAAGAATCTGCCTGCAAGGCAGGAGACCTGGGTTTGATCCCGGGGTCAGGAAGATCCCCTGGAGAAGGAAATTATAACCCATTCCAGTATTCTCACCTGGGAAATCCCATGGACAGAGGGGACTTGTGGGCTGCAGTCCAGGGGATGGCAAAGAGTTGGACATGATTGAAGAGACTGAACACACACACACACACACAAAGCAATGATGCATCTGTACTGGTTTTCCTTCGTTTCTCACTCACTGCTTCCTGGGGTCACTTAAATATCCACCTCCCTGGAAAGCCTGCTTAGTGAGGAGCCCCAGGTAGGGTGCTTTTAAAAAAGGCACTCCATAACAAAGCATCATAATTAAAATTAAAAGGCAAAACAAATAGGGGAGATATTTATTACAAAAGAGAGAAATAATAGTCTAATATACTAAAAAATGTGCAAATTAATAAAAATACTAAACCCTCCCACAAATCTAAATTAGAAACCTTTTCCTCATCGTTATTAAACACTTTTAAAAGGTAATATTCTTACTCAAATGTAAGACGCTTTCATGACATGATGTACCATTATGTTATGAGTCATTGAGAAAGGAAAAATGCAACCTATTCAACTAGAACCCCTTTGTTTTTCACTTTGATGTCAATTTTATTTAATATAAAATAAAAACGAGAGCATCAAACCTTGAATAGGAACTTCTGAAATGTGAATTTCTGATATTTTCGAGTCAGATTTGGAATTCAAATTTAGAGTCTCTCCTCTAGGATTTTAATTATTGCAAGATTTGCCCTAGTCTGAATGACAGTTTACATTATAATTTTCACATCAATGAGCACTGAGTCAACAAAACAAAACCAAATGTAAATTAAACACTGACTACTACAATCCTTTAATAGACTGAATACCAGCAATATACAAGTTTTGTTTTCATTTTTGTTACTTAATAAACTTACTTTAGAATAGACTTATATTTACAGAAAAATTGTGAAGATTGTACAGAGTTTTCATACACCCAGTACCCAATTCCCCCATTTTTAACATCTTTCATTAGTCACATATGTTGCCACAATTACTGGGTCAATATTAACATTCTATTAATTAATAATAGAAAACTAAGATCATGGCATCTGGTCCCATCACTCTGTGGCAAATAGATGAGGAAACAATGGAAACACTGACAGACTTTATTTTGAGGGGCCCCAAAATCACTGCAGATGGTGACTGCCTCCATGAAGTTAAAAGGTGCTTGCTCCTTGGAAGAAAAGCTATGACCAACCTAGACAGCATATTAAAAAGCAGAGACATTACTTTGCCAACAAAGGTCCATATAGTCAAAAGCTATCGTTTTTCCAGTAGTCAGGTATGGATATGAGTTGGACTATAAAGAAAGCTGAGTGCCGAAGAATTGGTGCTTCTGAACTGAGGTGTTGGAGAAGACTCTTGAGAGTCCCTTGGACAGCAAAGAAATCCAACCAGTCCATCCTAAAGGAGATCAGTCTTGAATATTCACTGGAAGGACTGATGTTGAAGCTGAAGCTCCAATACTTTGGCCACCTGATGCGAAGAACTGACTCATTGGAAAAGACCCTGATGCTGGGAAAGATTGAAGGGAGGAGGGGAAGGGGACGACAGAGGATGAGATGGTTGGATGGCATCACCGACTCAATGGACATGAGTAAATTCTGGGAGTTGGTGATGGACAGGGAGGTCTGGCATGCTGTAGGTCCCAAAGAGTCGAACATGACTAAGTGACTGAACTGAACTGAATTAATAATATTAACCAAAATCCCAAACTGGAGTCAGATTTTCTTATCTTTTTCCTAACATTCCAGTCTCTTCCAGGAGCCCATCCAAGATACCACATTATATTTAGTTATCCTGTCTGCCAAGGTTCCTTTTTTTTGTGACAGTTTCTCAGACTTTCCTTGTGTTGGAAGACCTGGACAGTTTTAAGGTCAGGCATTGTTATAAAGTCTCTTGAGTGGGATTTGTCTGGCATTTTCCTCATTATAATAGTGGGTTTTTAGGTTTGAAGGAGGAAAGACATAAAAAATAATTTTCATCACATCATATCAAAGGTACTGACCATGAATAAAGACTTATCATGCCTGACATCGACCTTGATCACCCAGCTGAAGTAGCGTCTGTTAGATTTCTCGCTGTAAAGTCATTCTTACCCTTTCGTCCACAGTGTCCTCTTTGAGAGGAAGTCACTTTGCTCAGCCTACACTTCAGGAGTGGGAGGTTACGCTCCACTTCCTAAAGGGCAGAGTGTCTACATCAAACACTTGGAATTCTTACACACAACAGATCTGTCTTTTCTCCCTCATGTATTCATTTATTCAGTCATTTTTTATATCATTATGGATTCATGAGTACTTACTTTATACTTTGGGTTCCAGACGATTTTATTGTCTTGCTCAAATCATTTCCACTTTGAATTCTGGATTCTCTTTCAGTTGCCTCTTTTGTTTCTGTGACATTCCTCGATCAATGTGGGCTTTGATTTTGGTTGTGTGTTGTTTTTTTTTTTTCTAACACACCCTTATCTTCTGCCACTACAAGATGCTATAGGTATGTCAACTATATCTCAATAAAACTGAAGGGGGAAAAACATGATGTATTCTTTTTAAGTATGTCAACATAAAATGTTCTCCTTCTGCCAAAAAGATTTCCATAGTCTAGTCCAAAAAAAGTACTATGGCTCATCAAAATATAATCTACTTAATGGTTTTCCTAGGTCTAAAAAGAAAATCAATTGTAACTGACTTTTAAGGAAGAAGTAGTATTAGCATGCTTTATAAGCATACATTAAACTGACTTAAATTTCTTCACAGCGTGCGAGTTTGCAAAGTCACATCAATCATGTCAGATGCTTTGAGACTCCTAGGCTGTAGCCCACCAGGCTCCTCCATTCCATGGGATTTTCCAGGCAAGAACACTGGAGTGGGTTGCTGTGCCCTCCTCCAGGTGATCTTCCTGACCCAGGGATCGAACCCACGTCTCTTACACCTGCTGCACTGGCAGACGGGTTCTTTCCCACTAGCTCCTCCTGGGAAGCCCTCTTCATAACATAGTTTACCTTAAACTCTTACTTGCTAGATCTAAGGTACGAGTATAAGCTAAGCTGCTGTAACAAAAAGATTCTGAAACGCTGGGGCTTTAAAAAGTTAAAAGTTAATTTCTTTTTCAAGAACAGTCCAGCAGTGAAGTCCAGGATGAATGAGGTAGCACTGCCCTGTGGAGTCATTCAGTGACCTGGGTCCCATTCCTCTGAGTCCCTTTCAGCATCTGCCCCCTCCCAGGGCTTCTTCTCATAGCATGGTTGAACTGATCCACCTCTGTCCATACTCATGTTTTGCTCACAGGAAGGAGGAAAGAGAAGCTCAAGGTCACACAGCGTTGTCTCAGTATTTAGATCACCCCTGTTCACACTGCTCTGCAAGGAGCCTGGGAACTGTAGTAACTACTTGGGTATCTCTGTGCCCCGCTGACACTCTTAGAGCTTCAGTCCCTAAACAGGAGAAGGGAGGATAGGCACGGTGTCCATTAGCTATCCCAGGTACATGATTGTCATCCTGAGAGCTAACGTTCAGTTGCCAAGTTGTGTCTGACTGTTCGCGACCCATGGACGGCAGCACGCCTGGCTTCCCTGTCCTTCGCTATCTCCCAGGGTTTGCTCAAATTCATGTCCATTGAGTTGGTGATGCCATCCAACCATCTGAGATCTAATACCAATTCCCCACAGTGAACTCTGCGGTCACAGCCCTTCGTGTTCAGTTCTTTCTGGCACGTGCCCCATGCCATCTATCCCCATCCAGTTGCCCTGTAGTCCCTGCTTCTCACCTGCCCTTCCCAATCTCAAAGATCTGACTCACTAAGCAGAGACCAGTCCTTTCTTAACTCCTTAAATCCCCAAACTCTGAGTCCTTTTCTTGGACAATACAGCTAAATTCCTTTAGGACACAGAACTTCCAAACACAGAAGTCTGGAATGAGTGGTCTCCAGGGTATCCTGCTCACGCCTGGAATCTTCCCTCCTTCAGACATCAAAAACCAGCAAACGTGTGGCTCTTCCTCTGAGGGGAAGGACAGCTTGGGCTTCCCGAAGATGGGTGAAATATTTTAAGTCCTTCCAGGTGGGTTCACAGCACTGAAAACAAATTGTGGGGCAAATATCAATAGATCTCCATCCTACATTAAATCATAAATAAATCTCTATGCTATCCATGTATTATGGGGCTGAATTATGTCTCCCTAAAATTCATGTTTGAAGTCCTACCCAACAGGACCTCACACAGTGTGAACTTCCTTGGACACGGGGTCTTTTTTTTTTTTTTTTTTTTTTGCATTTTTATGTATTTATTTTTTTTTTTTTTTAGTTTTTATTTTTTTAATTTTAAAATCTTTAATTCTTACATGCGTTCCCAAACATGAACCCCCCTCCCACCTCCCTCCCCATAACATCTCTGTGGGTCATCCCCATGCACCAGCCCCAAGCATGCTGTATCCTGCGTCAGACATAGACTGGCGATTCAATTCTTACATGATAGTATACATGTTAGAATGCCATTCTCCCAAATCATCCATCCTCTCCCTCTCCCTCTGAATCCAAAAGTCCGTTATACACATCTGTGGACATGGGGTCTTTAAAGAGAGAATTAAGTTAGGACTTCCCTGGTGATCCAGTGGTAAAGAATCCTCCTGCCAATGCAGGGGACACAAGTTCGATCCCTGATCTGGGAAGATTCCACTTACCTCAGGAAAACTAAGCCTACAAGCCACAACTACTGAGCCTATTGCCACAACTACTGAAGCCCGAATGCTCTAGAACCATGCTCCACAGCAAGAGAGCCACCGCAATGAGATGCCTGTGTACCACAGCTAGAGAAAGCCTGGGAGCAGCCACAAAGTCCTAGTGCAGCCAAAAATAAATAAATGAATACATGTTTAAAAAAGAGAAATAACTAAGTTAAAATGAGGTCATTAGGATGGGCCCTAATCTGATATGACTGGTATCTTTATAAGAAGAGATTAAGACACAGACACGTACAGAAGGAAGACCATGTAAAAACAAGCAGAAGACAAAACTCTGCAAGCCAAGAAGAGAGGCCTCACAAGGAACCAACCCTGCTCACGGAACACCTTCCTTGTTCTTGGAGGCCTCGCCCCCAGTATTGTGAGAAAATACATTTCTGTTGTTTAAGCCAGTCTGTGGTTTGTTGGTGTGGCAGCCTGAGAAAACCAGCTAACTAATAGACGTGATTTCTGAGCAGAAGGCAGGTATTGTAGCAGCAGATTTACAAATATTTGCTGATTCGTAATTCTAGATTAGTAACAGTAGGATTTAGCTTAAAGAGTAGGGACTCAAGTCTGGACGTCTGAATTTTAATTCTTTTAATTTCTTCATCGTGTATCTGGCCTGGTACCTGGCCAAGTAACTTCTCTAGACCTTGGATTGCTTATTTATTACACAATGAAAGGCTTCGAACAGATCCTCTTCAAGCAGTCAGTTTCTGAGTCCATGCTTGATAAAACTGTTAGAAACCCGCAACTGAGTCACTCTATTCCAGCTTTTACAAAATGTGCTTTGTGCAACACTGGAACTTAGAGATAACAGATATTTCTATAAAAAGAGATCAAATAAGCTTGGGCAACTCTGTATTTTATATCCCACTTTTGGAAAGACGTAAGGCCCATTAGCATCTTAAAGGATCTTTCAAAAAGTCCTACAGGAAAGAAAACTGTTGGTTTTGTGGAAGCCCAGGCCCTCTTTCCAAGCTTGCAACCTTTATAAACATCCTGAGGGGCTAATATTCCACAGCTCTTGCTTGGACAGTGCTGAGCTATCATGAACCTATGTTAAAATTCTCTTGACACTTGTTAAACCATAGAGAGGTTTTTCAGCAGTACTGCATAGGAGGTTAATTTATTAAACTTCCCTGGTGGCTCAGCAGTAAAGAATCTGCCTGCAGTGTGGGAGACCTGGGTTTGATCCCTGAGTTGGGAAGATCCCTGGAGAAAAGAATGGTAACCTACTCAAGTATTCTTGCCTGGAGAATCCCATGGAACAGAGGGGCCTGGTGGGCTACAGTCCATGGCGGTAGCGTAGAGTCAGACATGACTGAGCAACCAACACACTTTGAATTTATTACAACAGGGGAGAGAGATAGGGCTGAATTCCAGATACAGCAAGGATGAGTCATCTTATAGGCAAGGGACAGAATGAGAGGGTCAGTGGATGCGAAATTACTGACAAGGGACATCAAAACTTGGTGGGGGAGGGGAAGAGGGGGCGCCTCGACAAACTGGCCGAGCAGGACTCTTGATGAAGTCAGGCCAGGGTGATCGGTTAATAAGAGGGGGGAGAGGGAGGAATTTGGTCAAATATCAAAGATGGGAGGATGATTACTTAGCAGGATTCTTGCCAAAACTGGACTCTGCAGGCTTAATTAAAAAAAAAAAATCCTCAGTCTTGTCCGTCTCTTTGCGACCCCATGGACTATAGCCTGCCAGGCTCCTCTGTCCATGGGATTCTCCAAGCAAGAATACTGGAGTAGGTTGCCATTCCCTTTTCCAGAGGATCTTCCTGACCCAGGAATTGAACCGGATCTCCTGCATTGAAGGCAGATTCTTTACCATCCGAGCCACCAGGGAAACCCAGGCTAAAGGCAAGGCCTAGTCAAAAAGAGGGCTCACCGGAGACTGACTCAGTATTGGTTGTCATTGGGTCCGTCTGTGACATTTAATCACAAGAAGCTGCCACAAAATCTTTATCACTCAATCTTCATTTATTTTTTCAGTGAATAATTTCAGATAGTCTCATTTTCCAAGAGGGGAAAAAGATGGGAACCCAGTAATAGGACTTGGAGTGTGCTGGTTTCAGTCTAATTTTTGTACAGAATCTACTGTGAGCAGAGTGCCTGAAGTCGACTGGCACAAAAGCTCGTCTTGACGGTACGGTCCAGTAGCTCTGGCCTGGGATCTGATAGTGCTGGTTGCTCGTCCCCACGCAGAAATCCACCAGGCAGTTTCCCATGACCCAGGGGAGATAACAGCATGGGGGCCCCGGGGCCAACAGTGGCCAAGAAAAGTCCAAAGACTATTTCAGTCCATAGTGTTAGCGCGTCTGGTCCCTTCTCTGTCTGTCACCTCACTTTCTTCCCAGCAGCTGGAGGACATTTCTATGGTGGGATGGCAGCACCCTGCTTCACTGAAACAGGGAGTTGTGTGAAGTGAGAAAGACTGTGTTCACAGAAAATGTAGCAAGAACAGTGGTGGTGTTTTTCCTCCACTAGACTTCACTGTTTATCAGGAAGCTATTTGTGATGAAGGCTTAAAACCCAACCCGAATGAGATAGGGTTATACAAACACCTCCTTTGCACCTACCTATATCCCTGGGACTAAAACTGAACTTTAAGAAAATTAAATAATGATGGAAGTGAATAGATGTAAGAACTGCCTGGCTCCGTGACTTCACATCCTGCTGGATTAGGGTCAGTTGAGGAGCTTGCCTGAGTACTGCCCCTTGAAATTCTGACTCAGTTGATCTAAGGAGGAGAGGGAGGGAGGCTCTGAGCTTTTAAAAGAAAGCTTTTAAAATCTCCCCCAGGTGACTTTAATGTCTAACCAGAGTTGAGACTAGTGATCTATTTTAGCCTCCTTAAATTTTATGGGTCAAGAAACTGAGGCCCAGAGAAGGGAAGTAACTTGTGAAAGGTCACACAGCTAAATAATGACAAAGACCCCCCCACCCCCGCACCCCAAAAAATAAAACTGGCATTATGCAGCACTGCAGGTTTAAAGACGTTTACTTAACTTCACCTGGTAATCACAGGTGGCACACATCTTCACTTACGGTCTTATAAACAAGGTAAAAAATCCACAGACTTCTGATTCATGTCCGTTCACTCACAATTTGGATGTGCTGATTATAAGAATGTAAAGTTGACGAGGAGTAACTGGGAAAAAAATTATATTTCAGTCCTTGTGTTTAAATGTTTCTAGTTTATCATTGTGTCATGTATTACGTGCATCACATCAAATATATATATCATTGCAATATCATTATCTGAAGATAACTGACACTAGGAAGGAAGTGTTAGTTGTTCAGTCGTGTCCAACTCTGTGATCCCACGAACTGTATAGCCAACAGGCTCCTATGTCCATGGGATTCTCCAAGCAAAAATACTGAAGTGGGTAGCCATTCCTTTCTCCAGGGGATCTTCCTGACCCAGGGATCAAACCCACGTCTCTTGCATTGCAGGCGGATTCCTTACCAACTGAGCTACCATTAAATAGAAACTAAATTTTTACAGAAAACAGTGAAAAAGGTTTATTTTGAAAAATGAAAGCATACTTAATACTTAGAATTACCATGACGAACTACCTCTTAGGATGAACAAAAAAAGAACTAAATGTTGATGGCTTTTACTGGCGTTTTTTTGCCATATAACCAACCAAGCCCTTCACTTCCCATTCAACTTTCAAAAGATGATCTTAAAGAGAGGCACTTTGGCAAAAACATTTCAGAGCTTCATGAATTTTCCCAAGATTTAAAAGGGTTCTCTTAATCCTTTGTTATTCAAATCCCCCTCCTTTCAAGCAGTGTTCTGGTGTTTTTACTTGTTCCCTGTTCTTTATTGGGTACCAGCTGTTCTCCAGTCTCAGATCACCAACTTCATCAAAATCCAACATCTTTTGAAAATTCGACAATATCGCTTCACAAACAGCTTGCATGGGATTTGCATTATATTTCCATGTGCAATTACAATTTGTGAGAGATTGATGAAGACACAGCCGGAGTGATCAGGGATAGTTATGCTCGTATCAAGGAGGAGTGACATTTGAATGGAGACTGATTTTACAAGTTGTCGGTTGTTTAGTGATTACTTCCGGGTAGAACAAGTCTTCACACAGTTATTTAGAACTATGGACACTTGGGTACTAACTGCTCAGCTAAGTTGAACACCCTGCGCTGGTTGGCAATCCCAGTAGATCAACATGGCCTCTGTGGAGATGGAAACTGCCTTCTTAGCAGGCAGGAAAAGCAAGCTTTGCAATCCATCCATGTGGTAGCTCTTCTCTGCCTAGGACACCTCTCTTAGCTTTTTATGGTAACAGATCCCACCCCCTGATTATAGTGGGTGGACTTGACCGTTCTGGGTCAATTATTGTAGCCTATGCTTTGAGGTTGGTAAGTGCAGCAGTCCTCAACTTTTTTGGCACCAGGGACCAGTTTTGTGGAAGACCATTCTTCCACGGGGGTCAGGGGGCAGAGATGGTTTGTTGATGATTCACGATTGTGCACTTGATTTCTGTTATTACTTCAGCTCCACGTCAGCAGCAGGCATTAGCTCCCAGAGGTTGAGGACCCCTGGATAAGGGGGTCTTCCTTCCTACATAATGAAATCCCCATTCTAGACCTGGGGTTTCTCGGCTGGCCTTGTGTCCAGCAGTGTGGTCCATATAGACCCGGTGCAGCCCTAGCAGCCTGGAACCTGGGTTTGGTGATCACAGCTCTGAAGATGGGAAGATGATGGGAGTGGTCTCTCCTCTGCCTTAAGAGGAGAAAGATTGAAGGCAAAAGGAGAAGCGGATGGCAGAGGATGAGGTGGTTGTATGGCATCACTGACTCAATGGACATGAATGTGAGCAAACCCCGGGAGACAGTGAAGGACAGAGGAGACTGGTGTGCTGCAGTCCATGGGGTTGCAAAGAATCAGACATGACTGAGCATCTGAACAACAGCAACAACTCTGCCTTATCAACTTGATTTCTGCAGGAAAGACTTGATTTCTGCGGCTGTCATCTCAGTCAGATTTATCCACTGCTTGGCACACTGGTGACAGCTGTCTGATGCCTGGATGTTCTCCTTGTTCTGTGCTGTTACTACAGGAGGTCAAGCAGCATCTTCCCAAAGAAAAGGAGATGAGAGGGAGTCTCCTTGAGGACAGAAAAGAGAGGCTCAAATACCCAAGCTCCCTGGCTGTACGTTAAAGTGAAAGGTGCTGTCATGTCCGACTCTTTGCAACCCCATGGTCTATCTAGTCCATGGAATTCTCCAGGCCAGAATACTGGCGTGGGTAGCTGCTCCCTTCTCCAGGGGATCTTCTCAACCTAGGGATTGAACCCAGGTCTTCCACTTTGCAGGCAGATTCTTTACCAGCCGAGTCATGAGGAAAGCCCAAGAATACTGGAATGGGTAGCCTATCCATTCTCCAGGGAATCTTCCCAACCCAGGAATCAAACCGGGGTCTCCTGCATTGCAGGCAGGTTCTTTACCAATTGAACTACCTGAGAAGCCTGTTCGTTAAAGGGACAAAGCAAAGACAATGTGGTCCTTGCTCCCCAGCTCAGAATGAACTGAGGCTGCAGCTGTTTTGTTGCCTGAAAGGGGTTTTGTAGGAAAATAATTTCTCTTGAAGGGCAGAAATAGGCCTGAGGCAGGCTTGACCCCTGGGTCTGCTCAGTGGTGTGTTGGGTAGGACTTCTGATTGATCCAGAGTCATAGTAAACATTCTGTGCAATGGGCGGTTCGGGGCTGGGGTAGGGGCAGGGGGCATAGGCAGGCAGACAGTCAGACAGTCTCCAAAGTGAGGTCCAGTCATGCAGGGGTTGTGAATTTAAGCCGCCTCCTCCCCGTGAGAATGGCAAAGGCACACTGCTTTTCCCTGGTGGGTCCTCACGCCGGGCAATGATACTAACAGGCGGTCAACTCTTGGTTTCTGGGACACCTACGTTTATGTCTGTGTAGCCTTCCTCCCTTTATCACAATCTCCATACATTTTTTAATTAACGCTCCTGCTGCTTAGTTGCTTCAGTCATGTCTGATTCTGTGTGACTCTATGGACTGTACTCTGCCAGGCTCTTCTGTCCATGGAACTCTCTAGGCAAGAGTACTAGAGTAGGTTGCCATGCCCTCCTCCAGGGGATCCTTCCAACCCAGGGATCAAACCCAGGTCTCCTGTACTGCGGGCAGATTTTTTACCACTGAGCCACCAGGGAAGCCCAAATTAACACTTTCACCTCTCTTAACAACGTACATTTTCACCAATCACATCACCATCATTTTGTGACATCCACTCAGTGAGGTTTAGATCACAGGAAGGGAGAAGCTTCCCTGTTTCAAGGTGTCGGATCTGAGTTCAAGAATCCTTGTGGGAGAATCCATTCTGGCTCTGCTGGGCCACCATGCTGTGTGCAATGACCTCCAGGTAGCCCACTAGAGACTCAAGGTTACGACAAGCACATGAAAAATGATGCCTTTCATCTTTTTCCCTTTCAGAAAGGCAGATACTTACTGCACAAGCCAGCAGGTTCTACCAACCTTCACCCTATTAACCTGGCATCATAAAATGAAATTCAGTTCAGGAAGGGTCTGAAATTCAAGGCTGTACTATGGTTACCTCACACCAGCACTGCTTTCAAAAGTCCTCTCTCATTTGGGAGACTCTCCAAAGGTTGTGAGTCCCATTTTCCACTGTGACATGTTAAAAATCATCATGGGTAAATTGTTCCACAGATAGTTTTGGGTCTTACACCAAAGCAATTTCCTGTGAATTGAACAAAATTGTTCTTGTAGGATTGAAAAGCCTATATTTTATTGTGGCGAGGGGGAAAAGATCTAGAAATTATTCTTTCCAACCTGGGTTGTGTGGAGGTGGTACTATTGGCGATGTGACCTCAGTTATCTTGATCCGTAAAAACAGTTTCCAATTGGCTTCTACCACCATATTTCAGAAAACAATTCTGTGGAACAGTTTGCCCCATGAGTTGAACTTTCAAAGCTCTGAGAGAAATTCAAAAGCTGTTCCTTTCTCTTGAAGTACACCAGTTAATTGCCTACCAGATGGCCTCTGAAGACTCTGGTATTGAAATTGCACCTATAAACAGTGAAATGTTAACAACATAAATGGCCAACTTGGGAAGGTCTGTGCCCTAAGAGGCTAGGAATGTTATGTAAGTGTCCCCAGTTATTCAGTCATTATTAACTAGGACATAGAGAGATTGAAGATGAAATAGCCAGCCTTCAGAAGAGTCACACCCTGAAAGGGAGCACCCTTGAGTGCTCTGACTGACTGCTGGGTTTGAGAATGAGGAGGTGGCTAGTGCTTACTCATGACTGAGTGGCTGGCCAGATGCTCCAAGGGCTTCACCTCCTTCTCCCATCCTATTAGAAAAGCAAAAGATTGGGAACGCATGTAAGAATTAAAGATTTTAAAATTAAAAAAAAAAACTAAAAAAAAGAAAAGCAAAAGATTTGCCTTGCTGAGAATGAAGGCAGGATATACTTGTATATATGGAAATAGAAATCAGAAGTAAGCTAGAGAAAAGGAAGTGATGAAACTCTCACAAGTTCAAAGCCAGGAGTGTGTGGAGTCAGAATCATTGCTCAGCACTGGACAACCAATGGCCCCTTCAAAGCAGGCAAGTGTCATTGAAAATGAATTCTTGGAAGAGTCCATCATAACTTAACAAAAAAGCACTTCTGGAGGTTCAGTTAGGTCAGAGGATAGACTTTTGAGAATTACAATGAAATACTTTTCAAATTTAGAAATTCACATCCAAAGAAAATGAAAACGCTAATTTGAAAAGATCTACGCACCCTGATGTTCATTGTAGGATTATTTACAATAACCAAGATATGGAAGCAATGTATGTACTCACTGGTAGGTAAATGGATAAAGAAGATGGGAGCTTATATATGCACACAATAGAATGTTACTCAGGCATTAAAAAAAACTAAAAGGTGAAATCTTGCCATTTTTGACAACACAGATGGACCTAGAAGGTATTGGGTTAAGTGAATAAACCAGACAGAGAAAGATAAATATTGCATGATTTCACTTACATGTAGACTATAAAGAGCAAAGCAAATGAACAAACACAATAAAACAGGAACAGAGTCACAGAGACAGAGAACAAACAGGTAGTTGCCAGAGGGGAGGGAGTTTGGGGGGCGGGGGGAGGGAAACAGGTGAGCAAAGTTAAGAAATGCAAAGTTCCAGTTACAAAATAAGTGAGTCACAGATATGAAATATACTGTGTGGGGAATACAGCCAATAATTGCATATATCTTTGCATGCTGACAGATGATAGAAAGCCATCATGATGATCATTTTGAAATCTATTGCAATATTGAGTCACTGTGCTGTGTACCAGAAACTAATGTAGTGTTGTAGGTCAATTATACTTCAAAAAATAACAAACTCATAGAAAAAGAGATGAACAAGAGACCTTCTATCCAGTTCCCCCTCCCAACACCCCCTACTGATACACTACCATGTGTAAAATAGATAGCCAACAGGAATTTGCTGTATGACTCAGGGAACTCAAACCAGGGCTCTGTAACAACCTAGAGGGGTGGGAGGGAGGTTCAAGGGAGAGGGGACATATGTATATCTACGGCTGATTCATGTCGATGTATGGCAGAAACCAACACAACACTGTAAAGCAAGTATCCTTTAATTGAAAATAAACTTTAAAAAAAAAAAAAGAAGGTACTTGGAGGGAAGATTTAGGAAACTTAACAGAGGGAAATACGAACCCTGGAAGGTGGAAAATATGAAAGATTAAGAAGAATGACAACAAAATAAGAGAAAAAACTTTTCGAAAATGAGAAAGCCAGAAATGTTTAAGTCTCCCAAATCAAGCAAGATTGAAGAATAGCACATTTGAGCATATATTCTCATACAATTTCACTACTCCACAGAGCAGAAATTCTTCCAAGAGATGGTTTAAACTGAGGAATGCCTGGAGACCTTTTTATTCAGTCACTCACGGAACAGTCAAGAATGTGCTGCTGTTGTTTGTACCTGTTGTGCCCTCGGAGCACATGGGCTGATTTCCAGAAGAATCCAGGAAGACCAGAAAAGTGTTCTGAAAACCTAAGAAAGACCAACGTGGGCTTCCCATGCCCAGTGGGCTGCCACTCCAAGAGGCGACTAACAGGCAGTGGGCGCGTCTATGAAGATCCAGGGGTTCTGGAATGCTGCGCATCCACCTGTGACCCTGTAGAGCCATCACCTCTTCCTTATGAAGCCATTTCTGCTAAAAAGTTTTCACAGCCTTTGCAATTAAAGAAACCTCACATCGCTTAGTGGTGTCTGCTGAATTTTCCAAATATCAACCGTCATCCCAACATGACATATCCACCTAAATATAAAGCCTTCCAAACTCCCAACTGGAAAGAACAAGTTCCTTACAAAGGAAATAGAATCACTGGCATCAGGTTTTTATCTGTAACTCGGGAAGCTAAACAACAGAGTGGAATCTATAAACCACTGAGGAAAAAATAATACAACTCCTAGAATCCCATACGCAGTCAAGAAGAACAAACGAGATACTGTGGGTATTTGAGAATCAGAATAATCACAGCATAGGTTAGGATCTTAGCAGCAGAAGGCAGAACCGCTCCAGCTAGTCTTAGCAGAAAGGGATAGAGATCTTTGAAAGAATCACTGGGAGAGCTGAAGAAACAGGTTATGGGATTAGGGCCTGAGAATAATTCTCTGATTCACACTGCAAAATAGATCTGCTAAGGATGTGGACATTTTGGGAGGCCATTAGTCAGCTGATCACAGCAAGCAGAGTTATTTTATAGTCTGTGTACAATAACTTCAAAATCTAAAAGTATTGGAAAGTCTGTTTTTGTGGTACATTTTTGCAGATGGTTCCCTCACATGTTGCTTGTTTATGTTTGACGGTATGTTTGGTATGTTTGACTATGTACTGCCCCCTAGGCTCCTGGGGCTTTGCAGGAAGAGATGGTACCTGGATTCTGTCAATACACAGACTCTTCTCAGGCACTCACTGGACCATTAGCAAAAACACAAGCACCTCTTCTCTACCAATAATTCTGAATTTTTGTTGGAAAACCACTAAAGTTGTATAGTCTATAAATTTTGTAATACATCTTTAATCAAGTTGTGTATACAAACAGAGCCCTGCTAAAACACATTTGACCCAAGTCAGTGTAAACCATAGACTTCCCAGGTGGCACTAGTGGCAAAGAGTCTGCCTGCAATGCAGGAGACCTGGGTCAGGAAGATGCCCTGGAGGAGAGCATGGCAACCCACTCCAGTATTCTTGCCTTGAGAATCCCAGGATAGAGGAGCCGGATAGGCTACAGTCTATGGGGTTGCAAAGAGTTGGGCACATTGGACGTGACTTAGCACACACACATGCATGCTCTGTAAACCACGAAGAAGCCCCAGCCACAGCTGCACAGGCAGAAAAGTGGTGATGTTGAACTAGGGAAGTGGAAGCAGGGGTGGAGCAGAGGGATCTGAGCTCTAAAGTATGTAAGGTGTCGAAGCAGGTAGGCTAGATGGTCATTCTGGTGTGTCTCAGAGAAAGGATGCTGGGTTGGGGTATGGGAGTGGATAGGATAAAAGAGCACATTTGAGACCAGGATGGGTCTGATGTCCTATGAATGAAGCTAAAGATGTCCGTGGGGCTGGGAGATGTCCAGCAAAACACGAGCAGTGTGATGTAAAGCCTGAGCCTGGGGGCCGGGGGGGGGTCATTGGTGCATGGGGGATGGGCAGAGGGGGGTTGGTGAAAACCTCGAGGGAACATAAGATTCTTCCAGGAGAGTGTATAGGACTGAGCAACGGCTGAGACAGAATCCACTGAAATTTACTGACCACAGCTGAGTCTAGATTCTCACCCTCCTCTTGACCAGCAGGACGAGATCCCAGGCTAAAAGTGGGTAATGATTATAAAACTACAGTCCATTGCTTTATGTAAATTAAAATGTGAATTCACTGAGAAAATTTCTTTCCAACTCACTGACTTTACATTTTAGCCACAAAGTCTATATTAATGTTAACTACATTATCTAATCAGCTAGTCAAACTCGGTGGAAGAAATATTTCTTCAGTGACTTTTACTATTATTAGAGGACAGTAAAACATACATCAAAGATAGACAGGAAATCAGAGCTCTCAAGACTTTTCTCTTTTAAAAACAACATAAGTAAATTTTTGAGGAAATACTTGTAATCTCACCGTCCTAATACAAAAATTATTTTCATTTTTACCTGTTTTCCATTCTTTGGCCATATATGAAAACTTCCATGTTGTTGTAGTAGTCATACCATACATATACTTTTGCAGTTTGCTTTAAAATTTTTATATTATAAAATATTGTGATGTTTGTACACTCTTAACAAATGATCATTATTTACAAAGTCTTCATGTTGATAAACTATAATTTTCAGACATTCTCTTGAAGTTGGATATTTTAATCACATATAGCTTTTGATTTACTAGAGAAGATGGCAGTGAACAAACATTAGTATTTTTCTAATTAAGTTTCTGTCTAATGAAAACGTCTAGTTTCATCATATCTTTACCAGTGCAGAGCATTATTACTTTTTAGATGATTTGATAATTTAGTGTAAAAGTTCCCCGTGGTTTACTTTAATTGCATTCTTTTGGTTATTAGGGAGAAAACATTTTTGTATGGATTTACATACCATGATTAGAGTGCTAATGATAAAACAAAAAGGAATGAAATAAATAATTGTGTAATTTCAGTACACTAACCAGAGTCTACCTACTAACTGAAGGAGCTTTGATTTTGTCCCCCTGTGTCCGCTTCATTAATTGAACAATCAGAAATCTCTATGTTATAATGGGTTTTCTCACCTTCTCTTCTCTTATTCTGCTGGAAGAGGCTTTATCTTCTGTTACTGTGCTCAGTGCAGTCTGTAAGGTACAATACACGTGGCCTCCACAAAGTCCAACCTCTTTATGCTTTTTGTATTGCTATCCCACGGAAAAGTAAACTGAGGCTAAGAAGGCAGGTTGCTTACTCAAGATCACACAGGTCATGATTTGGCAAAGCCCAGGTTTGAATCCAGATAAGTCCCTCCAAATGCTTTCTCCAATGTGCTGACCAAGCCAGCTGATCACAAAATTAACCTAGCCCAACTCACTGTAATGAACAGCTCCCGAATCAACCTTCTTTGCAAACACAAAGTTGCATACAGATTCTTGGTGGCATTACTGTATTTTGCAATAATGAGTTTAGTAGGACATGAGGCCTTCCCAATGTCCTCTCAGATAGTATGATTCCATAAAAATGAGATTATGTAAGCGGGCCCTGTCTCCACTGTTGCTCAGGAATCACATATAATTATCTCTTGCTGACTGATTTAATTAAAATTCAAGAAGCACTGACTCACATCCAAAACCACGTTCACTGTGATAAAATCTACTGGACAGAGTCCTTTGATGTGCTAATTAATAAGACACACGATTCTCCTTTTAGTTGCTTCCTCTTTGAGTACTTTTCCAAACAATGTCTTTAGGAGATAATGGCATTTAAATTTGTTTTCTTTATGCCACTTAATAAGATCTTGGTTGCCACCAGATTCACGGAAGTCATGCTAAACAATGTATATAGCACAAGTCCTGTCATTTGATGGCTCTTGGTGGCTGTGTAATCCTGGCCAAAGATACACATTCAGCAGGATGTCCTTCTATTTTGGGTGCTGGATGGAGCCAACAACTCTGGACAATTTTCTACGTTGGTGATTGGAATACCCGTGGCTTACTTCTACTTTTTGCGAGGGGAAGCATACTAAGATGCCTGAGATTCCAAAGAATATCCACAGGAATTGTGATGGAGTGAGCAGGGAAGGGGAATTAAGATGCTTCATTTCTTGTAAAAAAATAAAGTTGAGAGTGTAGACCATCTATGATAACTCCCAGCAAATGCCATTTAAAGCCAATAATCCTTTAAAGTCCAATTATTAAACAGCCATGTGATACAGAATATCTGATGAGAAAAGTATCTTGTTTGGACTAATCTCAGTTCCACTACTAACTATATACGTAACCATAGCACCTAATAATGTTGAATATTTAATATCCAGTCGGACTTCCCAGGTGGCTCAGTGGCAAAGAATCCACCTGCCAATGCAGGAGACTCGGGTTTGATCCTTGGATTGGGAAGGTCCCCTGGAGGAGGAAATGGCACCCCACTCCAGTATTCTTGCCTGGGAAATCCTATGGACAGCGGAGCCTGGCGGGCCACAGGCCATCGGGTCCCAAAGATGGGACACACACAGCGCACTATGAAAGTAGTCCAGTTTATGTCTACCTTTTCAAACTCTAAGTTTTTTGTTTCTTTTTCTTGCCTTCTTGCATTGGCTATAGCAATAATTATATAATATCATTTACTATAGAGAGAACAGGAAAATAATTCAGCCTTTCCTCTAATATGGCTGACTGAAATGTTTTATTTTTCTTTATTCTTGATCATTGGACTACATTCAACATATAACTTAACACACAAATATATTCACAGGAATTCTGATGACTTTATCAAAAAAATTTTTTGATGCATTTATAAATAATTGTATGCTACATGATCTAGTACGTTCCTTTAATGAAAGGCTGGCATCATTATTTCGGTTAGGCATCAATAGAAAACAAATTTTCTGCTCATGAATAGACATCTGATCATTGTAAACGTATTCCAAAGACAAGCTGACTTTGTATTTTCAAACCTTATTTCATCAGTGGCTGCACACATGCTCCCAAAGCAGTGCACAGGGGAACACATCTTTACCTGTAAACAATCTAGGTCATGATGCTGTGTAGGTGGATGATAGGATTATTCCTGGAAGTCATTTTTATACGGAAACAGCTAGAACGATCTTAAATATGCTCTGATGTGACTGCAAATCCCCAAACACATTTCAACAAATGGAACTAAATATAATGTCAGCTTGAATGCCCTTTAGCCAGGTCCCATGCGTACATAGCCAGTGTTTTGTTAATATTTTCAGCACACAGATTCTGCACAATTTTGTTAGACTTATATCCAAGTATTTTATAATTTAGGGTGCTATTTTAAAGGGCAGAATTTTTTCAGTTCCAAATTGTTCATTAATAAAATATAGAAATATAATTGGCTGGCTTTTGTATACGGTGATATTGTGACCTTGATAAACTCACTTATTCTACTAATTTGGAGTCGATTCTTCAGGAATTTCTACAATCTTGTTGTCTAAAAATCAGAACAGTGCTGTCTTTCTTCCAACCTGTATGCTCTTTTTTTCCTGTCTGTGCCTTCCCGCTCTGCTAGGACCTCCAGGGCAATACTGAGTAGAAGAGGTGATAGCAAACATCCTTCCTTCTCCTTGATTGTAGGGGGAAAGCATTAAGCCTTTTAACATTAAGTGTGTTGTTAGCTGTGGGTATTTACACAGGGCTCTTTATCAATAGATTGAAAACGTTTCCTTCAGTTCCTAGTTTGTTGACCTTTTGTGTTTGTTTTGCAATAAATGGATGCTGGATTTTGTCCTGTGCTTTTCCTGAATTCATTGAGATGATCATGGAGTTTCTTTTCTTTTGTCTGTGGATACGGTGAAGACACTTGCTCCTTGAAAGGAAAGCTATGACAAACCTAGACAGAGTATTCAAAAGCAGAGATATCACTTTGCCAACAAAGGTCCATATAGTCAAAGATATGATTTTTCCAGTAGTCGTGTATGGATGTGAGAGTTGAACTATAAAGAAGGCTGAGAGCTGAAGAACTGATGCTTTTGAACTGTGATGTTGGAGAAGACTCTTGAGAGTCCCTTGGACTACAAGGAGATCCAACCAGTCCATTCTGAAGGAAATCAACACTGAATGTTCATTGGAAGGACTGATGTTAAAGCTGAAGCTCCAATACTTTGGCTACCTGATGTGAAGAGCCAATTCATTGGAAATGACCCTGATGCTGGGAAAGACTGAGGGCATGAGGAGTTTGAGCACTCCAGAGATAGTGAAGGACAGGGAAGCCTGGCATGCTGGGATCTCAAAGAGTCAGACACAACTTGGTGACTGAACAACAAAATAGTGAATTAAAGTGAATAGTAGTTAATTTTTAAGGTATAAGGCATGTTATTGATTGATTCATTTGACAAACACTTATGGCCAGTTACTTTGCCCGGGCATGATGTTGGGTGCTGGAGATAGAGTTCTGACCCGGGGGCAGGCCCCGCCCTGGGGAGCTCAGGGATAGTTGAACCCCTTGTGCTCACTAGCTTTGGAGCCTGCACCCCACATCACTTCTGCTTGGAGGAGCACGTCACCAGGGTCCCCCTCAATCAGGATGGCATGGTTTTCCTGCACTTCTAGGGTGAATGGGTAAGATGCTGCTGGCCCCAGGAATAGGGGAATCAGGAGACGTGGGCTGGAGGATGCAGGGCCGGTCCTGTAGCTTCTGCTGCTGTTTGTTGTTGCTTAGTTGCTCAGTCATATCTGACGCTTTGTGGCCCCCTGGACTGTAGCCCTCTGGGCTCCTTGCTCCATAGAATTCCCCAGGCAAGATACTGGGGTGGGTTGCCATTTCCTTCTCTAGAGGATATCGTGTTCAATTCCTGGGTGGGGAAGATGCCCTGGAGAAGGAAATGGCAAGCCACCCCAGTATTCTTGCCTGGAGAATTCCACGGACCAAGGAGCCTGGTGGGCTACAGTCCATCACATCGCAAAAGATTCAGACATGACTGAGCGACTAAACTACCACCACGCATCTCAAGCAGGTTCCTGGAGCAACACCCGACTCTGTGCAGTGGACAGCAGGCAGGACATGGCAGCAATGTTCGCTTCTGGGGTCAGGGAGAGGCTATCAGTTCTAAGGGGAATTGTCATCAGGTTAACTGATCAGTTAGGCTTCCCTGGTGGCTCAGAGGTTAAAGCATCTGCCTGCAATTCGGGAGACCTGGGTTTGATCCCTGGGTCGGGAAGATCCCCTGGAAGAGGAAATGGCAATCCACTCCAGTATTCTTGCCTGGAGAATCCCATGGACGGAGAAGCCTTGTGGGCTACAGTCCACGGGGTCGCAAAGAGTCTGACACAACTGAGCGACTTAGCTTTCACTTTAACTCATCAGTTACCAGGGAAACTAGCAGAAAGCCACGCCCTCACCATCCCTTTGATAAGCTATTGTGGTGGAGATGTTCTGAACTAAAGTTTGAGTAATCAGTAGCTCGGAAGATATGTAGGAAGTCTTCAGGAAAGTCAGACGTGCGAGGAGGTATATGTGAAGCAGGCACTGGTTGAGCAGGGATGCACAGAGAGTAAGAGGACAGCTGTCTTGGTGGCCCAGTCATACACGTCCTAAGCTGCACAGTGGCAGGGCAGAGTTCTCAGAAATAAAACTGCTCAAAACAGCCCAAACTTGGCTGAGTTCTAGTATGTACGAAGCTCTGGTCTTCCAGTGTGGAGCCACATGGCCTGCACCTGGTTACCCAGCTGGCCAGGGCTGTAATGCCCCCAAGCCCTTTTGCTAATTACTCTTGAGATCTGAAAGCAGAGGAAGCTTTAAAGGGCATCTAGCCAAGACCTTTCGGAGAAGGCATTGGCACCCCTCTCCAGTACTCTTGCCTGGAAAATCCCATGGACAGAGAAGCCTGGAAGGTTGCAGAGCATGGGGTCGCTGAGGGTCGGACATGACTGAGCAACTTCACTTTCACTTTTCACTTTCATGCATTGGAGAAGGAAATGGCAACCCACTCCAGTGTTCTTGCCTGGAGAATCCCGGGGACGGGGAAGGCTGGTGGGCTGCCGTCTATGGGGTCGCACAGGGTCAGACATGACTGAAGTGACTTAGCAGCAGCAGCAGCAGCAGCCAAGACCCTTAAACCTCTTCTTAAAAATCTCTCATTCCCACTCTGGTGCATCTAGAGTGAATATTTGCTAAAAGCAGCTCCCCTTGGAGAAATTTACCTACACTCTTGTTGAGCTCTGAACCTTTTAACTTCAGATGTGAAAATGAAACAGAAAGTGTCAGAGGCAGGATGGAGGGGGTGGGCGGGAGTTTGAGTCTCGATATGTACATAACACCTGTGGTGAGTGGGTGGCTGAATAACAGCTAGAGAAGTTGGGAGAGCAAGGTGATGGATGAGGTTTCTACAGGAAGTTAGTTTGTTCTGTCCTTGCTTCTTAAACTGGGTCCTTGCGGGGCCACGTCAGAGTGACTGCAGTGCGTCTTTCTGCTGTGTCAAATTTACTCCAAGATTTTGGGTGAAATCGGTAAATTCAGTGGTCAGTCAGTGATTGGAAATATTACTTGCACATCAAAGTAAACATGACTATATTAAGGAGAAAGATAAAACTAAGATGGGAAGCCTCATGGACATGTGATCACTTTGGAAGCTGCTCCTCTGTAATCAACGCTCCCTCTTTTCTGAAGTCAGGGAAGCACAGAGGAAAGGCACTGCCCACAGTGATGTGCTCGGCCCAGGAGCATCCTTTCTGGGAGACAGACGGGCAGGTGTGGAGGTGTGACTTCCCTGCCCACTTCCCTGTCATTGTTATTCTTGTCATTCACGCCATCGTTAGCTCAGAAGGTGGATGAAACCAAAATCCATTCCTGTGTGTGGGTTTGGGAAGAGCCAGTGCTCCAGGCCCCCAGCAGAGGTGGCAGCTGGGGGGCGGGGGAGACAGGAAGCGCTGACTGAGGCCTCCCCGGCCTGCTTGATATTCTGGGGACGCAGGCAGCAGGGGTCAGAATCCTCAGCTGAACCTGCCTGGCCGCTCCGGAGGCCAGAGGGCGCTTGGCAGGAAGGCCAGGAAGTGAAATAGCAAACAGTCTCCAAAGAACGCACAGCCAAGGGGCCATTTGCTGCCCCCACCCCGCGGAGAAGTCCGGGCGGGGGACGGCGAGGGCTCTGAAGGGCCCAGCCAGCACCACCCCTTCTCCACCGGGACCTCCGCCCCGCTTGTCTCTCCGTCTGTCCGGGTGCAAGTGACTCTGGGCCGTGATGGCAGTTGTGGTGGCTGGGTCCCCGCCAGACCCCTAGAGAGGCATCTGGGGAGACCCAGGACATGGGGGGAGTCCAGAGAGGGAGAGGCCAATGTGCCAGAGACGCCCCTGCCTTCACGGTGTCCCAGGAGTCTAAGTGATGTTGTTGTTCAGCCACGAAGTCATGTCTGACTCGGTGTGACCCCATAAACTGCCACCCACCATGGGAACAACCTAAATAATATGGAAAGCAGAAAGGGGTCTGAGTGACACAGGGTCCATCGCCTTCCGACACTGAGGGATAAACTGGGGTCCAGTGAAATGAAAATGTTTCCTTATTGGCAAAGAAGGACCCACACATGGCCCCTGGTCAGGGTTGGGGAGTTCTCCTCCCCTGAGGGGGTCTCCTCCGTGCTGTCCTTCCCTCCTGGGCTTACTCGTCCCAGGTTTGCTCTGAGACCTGCCCAGCAGGACTGCGACACCCTAGGGAGACGCAGCCCTGCAGGACAGTCAGGCCCGGCCCCAGGTCGCCGGCAGTGGGCTCCTCTCAGTCCAGCTGGTCCACAGGAGCACTCTCAGATGTTATCAGAGGGGCAGGAAACTCCACAGGCCCTTTAGCTGAGCTTGTTGTGGCGGTTCAGTTGCTCCGCTGTGTCTGACTCTTTGCGACCCCACAGACTGAAGCACACCAAGCTTCCCAGTCCTTCACCAGCTCCAGGAGTTTGCTTAAACTCACATCCAGTGAGTCAGTGATGCCATCCAACCACTTCATCCTCTGTCACCCGCCTCTGCTGTCTCAGCTGAGCTGGAGACCTGCAACAGCCCGTGACTCGGTCCCGAGAATGGAGGGGACCCTGGTTGCACAGAGAGTGAAAGAGTGAAGAGCAGGGATGGGTGCAGGCAGGAGCCACCTGCGGCCACCGGCGGGGGGTGAGCCCTCCGCCCAGGATGGGGGAAGGAGAGGGTGGGCAGAACCAAAGAGCTGGTCATCTGAAGCCAGGAGAGAGAACGGCAAACCGGGGGCCGGAGCAGGGGCAACGTGGGGGGCTCAACAGAGTCTGGGCGCCAGGCTGAGGCCGCACACACCCTCTTAGGGCAGGAGGGACAGGGAGAGTAACCTGGCACACGCCTGATGCCCCATCATCCCAAATGAGAGCTGGTCCTTTTTGAAATTCTCCCTCCACAGCGGAGATGTAGACACAGCCAAGAGCTAGGCGGTGGTTGGGCTGTCCGTGCAGACCAGGAGGGGAAAGCTGCCCAGGGTGTGGGTGCTGGGGTCGTGGGGATACGGGGTAAGGGAGAGTCTAGAAGGTCCCTGGGGGCTCTAGGGACCCCTCTGCAGCCCTCAGGCTCTCCCAAGACTTCAGCTGGCCAGCGGCCCCAGGGACTGCTCCAGGACTGCGGTCTCCATGGCTGGCAGACATTGAAATGTCAGGAATGACAAAGTCAAGGCTTCCTGCTCCACGGGCCTCTCCCCAAGGCCCCGGGTTTGGGGGAGGGGGTCCGTAAAGGATGTGACATGACTGTTACTATTTATAGTACATGGGCCTGCACTCAGGCCTGGGACCCTCCCCGCCCCACAGTGTGTGGGTGCGTGTCCACCCCCTAGACTTTTGAAAAAGGGTTAGAATGACCGGTACCAGGACCTGGGTTCTAGCCAGCTCTGCCCAGACATGCCACGTGGCCTCCAGCAAGTGGAGCCATTAATATTCTCTGGGCCTTTCCTCTCAGCTTTAAAAAGGAGTCTGAGCCATCTGAGGTTGTTCAAGAATCAAAGGAAATAACAGATGTGAAAGAAGACCACCTAAAATTCACTTTTTTGAATGAAGCCGTGTGCATATCTTCATTTATTTGTTTTTGCTCATTCATTCATTCAGCAAACACGCTTTTGCCAGGTGTTGAGAACTCAGCCGAACGAAGAACTGGCGTGGCCCTTTTCTCAGGAAACTGACAATTTTGTTTGGAAAGACAAACATCAGTAATAAACACAAATGCACATACCATGTTCAAGATTGTAGAGGGCAGGAACAGCCAGCTCTGAGCAGGATTAAAGCACAGACGTGGAGTGGGAGATGGGCTGGAACCTCGGGCCTAGGATGGCCCCCCAGGAGGCAGGCCCAGGAGGTTCTGAGTCCAGAACTCTGTCCACAGGGGACAGGACACAGGCTTATTAGCCAGGACAAGACCAGGAACCTGGGAATTTGCCAAAACAGGGATGGGGTCCGTGGCAGCAGAGAGGGTCCCAGGCGGCAGACCAGCAGCAGGACAGGAGGTGTAGAGTCAGGATGTGTAGGGAAGTAAGACCATCAGAGTCCAGTTCCTGCGGAGGAGGGTACCAAGGTCACAGGAGGACTCCTCCATAGAAGTGGGGTCCTGATCCTTAGCATCAAGCCGGCCTGGGGTGTTGGCCCGGGAATCCTGCTCACTGGAGTCACACTCCTCTCCTGGCACGGCCAGCGTGGCATCCTATGGCTTTCTCTCTTGTCTCCAGCCCCAAGCGAGAGCCAGGGAGGCTAAGACTGGTTGCGAAGACTCTAAGACTGGTTCTGGCTTCTCTGCTCTTCTTTTCCATGCTGTTCAAGGCCAGAATTCACATAACTTCACCTTGTAACTGCCTGGGGCAGTGCTGCTCTCCCTGACCTCCTCTGACCCTCCTGAAAGGGTTTGAGCATCAGGCTGCTGCCAGCCTGGGGCCCGCTGATACACGGCTTGTCGGGACCTGAGTGGATTTCAGAGTCTGAAACAGGGACCGTCATCTTGATGGAGGTTCAGTGGTCCCAGGCCAGTGGGCCAATGAGTGAATGAACGGATGACTGAGAAAGAAACCCGAGGGCTGAAGGTGTGTGGAACCGAGATGCTCTTTTGCATTTAAAAGAAACAGTTTGAAGGCCAGAATTTCCAATGTAGATGGAAATGGCTAATCTTCCCAAGTATCTTTTCTAGAGGGACTTCTAAAAGATTCACATATAGTCCTAAACAGGTTTTACTTTTGAGCCCTACAGTCACAGAAAACAAATAACAATGGTCTAGCTCTCAATATTGAGATTATATTCTTAAGTCGTTCTAGACAGAAAGGGTTTTCCTCACTCAGTCCTTATAATAACACCACAGGGTAGATGCCACGTGTGTACACTGCAAAGAAAACCCTGAGCTCCAAGAAGGAGAGCACACAGCCAGTGGCTGGCGGAACACAGATGGCTACACACTCAGCGAGTCTCGCTCAGGACCTTGGAGTTCGGCTTCTGCAGTTTGGTGCTGGTTAATTTCGTTTAAGCAACTAAGGCTATGAAACGACTTGGCTCCTTTTTGGTGTTTGTTTTCAAACTTTAAAGGCTGATCCAGACCTCTGGCTGCCCCCACACTCTCCTCCTGACAGTGACTTCCACAAAATCATGTGCTAAAGAAGGTGGGGGTGGGGGAGGAGTCTGCTGCTGGAAACCTTCCCAGGTGTTGTGGGGGGCAACCAGCGGGCACCCTTCCTCATCAGACCCCCCTCAGGGAGACAAGCATAGCATCAGTTCCCGGCGGGGGGCGGGGAGGGTTGGGGTGGGGAGGAAACCAGTGTCCCAAGGTGCCTCTGTTAGTCATGAAAAGCTGGAGAGGTATCCTGGTGCCTACCTTCAGTGCTAGGCTTCAGCAAGTATTTCAAATAAATACACAGACAATGTCATCACCAAGATACTTAGATGGCAAGCCTACTTAAGGGAAACACCTCTTTTTTTTTTTTTTTTTTTAAACTCTGAGAACCCTCGGAGAGGCTTTCAAGCATCTACTCTACATGACTTAAGCTGTATTCGGTGAGAGCACGTGAGAGCACGTTAGAGGCCTGCAGAGACCCTCCTGGTGGATCACCTTGTAGGTGATTTAAAGGTATAGCTGAGAAAACCTAGTGAAGCAGTATGACTCTCAGAAATCAAATATGTTAAAACTGTAACTTTATTTTCCTGTTTCACTAGCCTTCCCTCTTCTGGGTTGCATGCATGCTAAGTCGCTGTAGTGTCTGACTCTTTGCAATCCTATGGACTGTAACCCGCCAGGCCCCTCGGTCCATGGGATTCTCTAGGCAAGAATACTAGAGTGGGTTGGCTTGCCCTCCTCCAGGAAATCTTCCCGATCGAACCCTTGTCTCCTGTGTCCCCTGTTTTGCAGGCAGGTTCTTTACCACTGACCCACCAGAGAAGCCTTCCCTCTTCCAGGGTGGTATCAACTCATCTTGGTCATGTCAGTGTTCCCTTACCCACTTTCCCCTGTGGTTTCCCTTGGAGTGATGGTGGCGGGAATTCCACAGCACTGAGGGCTTGGGGAAGGGGACATCTCGTCTTCATGTCATCATTTCACACTGTCACCAGCTGAAACTGCCCACTTGCCCGTTGGTCAAGTGGCTGTGCCAGCTCTCCTGGGCTGTTGACCCTCCCCTCTTCCTGGTGTTCCTCAAAGACCCATGGACAAACTTCAGCAGCTCCTGTGTGCTGCTGGGGACAGAAAACTCTGGGAGGGGGACAAAGGCCCTGCCCACTGGGACACATGGTGCCATTGCTTCTCCCAGAAGACTTTCTTCTAAGTTTAGGCGCTTACATGCTTATTGGGGATTTCAGTTCCAGCCTGAGGTTCACAGCCTGGGAAATTGGTCTCTCAGCATCTTGTTGTCTGTGCCCGTCAATCTAAACCATCAGTGCTTTAGAAGAATCTGAAGGGCTCACCACCGTCTCCCCTTATCTATGTCCCCCCAATTCCCAATTTCCTCCTTTTCTTCTCCATTAGTTTTTCCTGAAATTTAAGGCATTAAAGACATAGTAGGATTGTCCCTATGGAAAATGCCATGGAGACCTGGTGGGGCAAAATGACCCCAAGCAAGAACTCGAACTGATGCTGTGTGAGGTGGCGGTCCAGCATGGCTGGAGCTGAATTCCTTGGGCCAAATCTGCTTTTTCTCACACGCTGTGTGATTCTTGGACAATTTATAAAAATTAAAAATTTAGAAAGCAACAGCAAAAACTCCATGCTTCCTTTTCCATACATAAAGAGAAGGTAATAGAATCTCATGCAGAAGGCTTATCACGAGAATCAAGTGAGATAAAGCAGGTAAACCATGTGACTCGTCCCTGCTCACTGGTCTCACTGAAAGGAGGCTATGAAAACAGAGATGCTAATATTTCACCGCATTGTTCACGCTGCAGAAGAACAAGCTGAATGTTGTAAGTCCCCTTTGGTGTTCACCTGGAGAGGCTCCTGGGAGTGACCCGATGCAGCTGGTTGCACATGGAGGCAGAAGTCAGCAGCTAGAAGGTAGAAGAAGCCACGCTCCACTTTCCAGGGAGAGCAGACCACAGACGAAGGCTTGTAAGGCAAAGGAAGCCATCCCTGAGAAGAAGGCTGGAGTTCAGCAGAAAACTGAGAAAAGCAGGCAGGTTTGGGTATGTTCATTCGGGGACTGTGTGCCAGGCAGGGAGATGCCAGGTGATGCGTGTCCAGAATGAGGGCTCCAGGGCAGCAAATGGCCTCTGGACCAGATGGAGACAGAGACTGTGACAAAAGAGCCCCTGAAGGTCAAAGCCAGCACGGAACTGGGCATGGGACTTTGGGGCTGCCCTTGGAGCGGGTGGGCGAGGGCCCTCGGGAGACTCACTGCCAGTTGTATAGAAATGGAGGGGACTGCGTTTATGTGGGTGTCAGGAGGGCTCAGGGCACAGGGCTCCATGTCTGCACTAGAACCGGTTTCTGAAAGGAGATGGGCCCCCCTGTAGCCCTTCAGGGGAGTGAGGAGACTAGTTTGAAGCATTAGGAATTCTTTTGACCTTTTTCTCCCTCGGAAATTGGAATCCGAACGAGCCTCTTAGCTTATTATTGAAAATCATCAGAATCCAAAGGATTAGAAGCTGAGACTGAGATTTCCACAAATTTAAACTTACTGGAGCGAGGTGGAAGGAATTATTGTAGGCAGATCAGCTCCTCTAGAAAACACAAGAAGTGAAGATAAACCTTGTTGGAGAGACACGTTCCCTGTGGTCACACCCACGGGGGAATTCCTGATCTCTTCATCTTCCCAAAGGGCCTCGACAGACAGGCCTGTGTTCCTCAGAATGCTTAACAAACACCTGTTAAAGGAATGAACCTGTGACCTGTCACCAAAGCTTAAACACATGAGTGTCACAAGAACCCCCTTGGGGAAGCCAGGTCTTAAGCAGTACAAAGATAGCAATTTTCTAACATGTTTTCATTTTACCATCAGAGGTTGTTTTTTTTTTTCTTTCTTTCACTCTACTGTTTTGTCATGTCTTAAGGCATCACGCACTTCCAAGGAGATGCAACACAAGATTAGAAAAGCAATTCCACCAGTAAGCCGGAGAGTGGGAGAACTGAGATCCTTGTGACACCTTTCAGTTTACAAAGCACTTCGCTGGCCATTCCAGGGTTTTCAGCTTTAGAGGAGATGGAACTGAGGGACATGATGTGGAAAAGAGGTTGCTGTCTCGAACACAAAGAAACGGCCGTGAGAGATATACTTAGAAGTGAAACCCCAGGGCTACATGCAAGTCTGTGTCATTGACAAACTCACTCTGAGATTTCCCAGGTCAGCGGATGACTCAGATTCTCTACCACCAGCTGCAGAAGAAAAAAATGAAAAGAATAGGGAGAAATCCAGGGCTTCCCCTGGTGGCTCGGTGATAAAGAACCCCCCTGCTGATGCAGGGGACATAAGAGTTTGAGCTGTATCCCCTGGAAGAGGGCCTGGAAACCCCCTCCAGTATTCTTGCCTGGACAATCCCATGGACAGAGGAGCCTGGCGGGCTACAGTCCATGAGTTCACAAAGAGTCGGACACGACTGAGTGGCTGAGCACACTCGTGCTCGTCTGTGGGAGGAGGTGAGCTGGGATCAGGATCTCTCCTGAATGCAGAAAACTCAGACGAGAGTGGCAGTAGCCAGGCACCAAGCAGAGGCTTGGCGATCTGGTTCAGACTCTGGTCCCCTCTCAGTGGGTGACTCAGGGGCGAGGTTTGAATCCATCACCCGAGCACCTGAGCTTTCAGCCAATACATTTGGAAAATATTCTATCTCTCTTCACCAGGGTGGGGAGGGGTCACTCACATGTGCAAGGACCACTTGGATCCTTGCTGGAAGGTTCCAGGCCAGCTCTGGATATCTGGGGCGTCCGCTGACACTCACTTTTCTCTCTAGGCACAACTCTGCCCTGGAAGGCATCGAAGGAGATGGATGCTTGGTGACTGTCAGGTCCAGCCCTGGCACTTCCAGCTGTTGCGATTGTTTATCTGCATTTTCAATTTACCACACAGATTCCAAACCTTCGAGGGGAGATGATATCTCGGTTGGGGAAATTGTAACACTAGACCTCCTCCCCCTTCCATCCCAGGAGACAGCGGTGCATGGGGTACAATTTGACAGACTCTTAAAGGCCTCACACAGCCAAGAATAAGCCCCATGACTTTCACAGGGGCTGGAAATCCCTCCATTAAAAATCCACTTCTGTGGACTTCCCTGGTGGCCCAGTGGTTACGACTCTGCACTCCCAATGCAGGGGGCCCGGGTTCGATCCTTGATCAGGGAACTAGATCTCACATACTGCAGCTTGGGGCTTCCCTAGTGGCTCAGATGGTAAAGAATCTGCCTACAGGAGACCTGGGTTTGATCCCTGAGTTAGGAAGATTCCCTTGAAGAAGGGAATGGCTACCCACTACAGTATTCTGGCCTGGAGAATTCCATGGACTGTCACACAGAGATGGACACGACTGAGTGACTTCACTTTCACTTTACTGCAGCTAAGACCTGGAGCAGCCAAATAAATAAAAAGAAGCATTTAAAAATAAATTAACAAAATTATTTTAAAAATTCACTCCTTTGGTCTCGGATGGTTTTCCTGGGTCAGGGATATTGGAGTAGAAAGAGAATACAGCAGGAGTCAGAACACCTGGCCTTGGGGCCCCGCCCCTGGTGTGAGGCTGGCTCTGCCCTTTCTAGCCTAATGACCTGAAACTCCAATACTTTGGCTACCTGATGCGAAGAACTGACTCATTGGAAAAGACCCTGCTGCTGGGAAAGATTGAGGGCAGGAGGAGAAGGGGACGACAGAGGATGAGAAGGTTGGATGGCATCACTGACTCGATGGACATGAGTTTGAGTAAACTCCAGGTGTTGGTGATGGACAGGGAAGCCTGGTGTGCTGCAGTCCATGGGGTCACAAAGAGTCGGACACAACTGAGCAACAACTGAGCTGAGCTGGCCTGGCATAAACCCCTTCTCTTCCATCGCTTCTCTCTCTTTTTTTCATCTAAAATGGCACCACTAATGCTCGTCTCACAGGGCTGCTGTGAGGATCAGGCGAGATAATGGATGTGAAAGCTGAACACTGCAGAAACCTAAGAAGGACCATGATTACTGAAATGCTGGTCGGCAGGGCTGGCTAATCCCTAGTGGGGATTAGGGGGTGACTCCCCAGGCCCAGGCACACATCCGGGATGGGCAGGGCAGAAGAGTCAGGGAATGACAATGGGGAGGAAGACTCCGGGAGAGGAGAGGCAGGGGACGCCCCCCTCCTGCTGGCGTGACTGAGAAAGCTTTGGGGTGAGGAGAGGCCCAACATCTTTCCCTGCTTTTCCAGAGGACTGGGAGCATCACGAGGAACCAAGGGCTATAGGCCCACCTCGGCCTTTACACCCTGTTCTCCCATTGGCCACGGATGTGAAGCCCCGGGCAGATTCACCTGGGTAAAGAACCATTAGCAGGGGCTTCCCTGGTGGCTCATCTGCCTGCCAATGCTGGAGACACAGGTTCTATCCGTGGTCCAGGAAGATCCCATGGGCCACACAGTAGCTAAGCCTGAGAGCCACAGCTACTGAGCCTACGCTCTGGGGTCCAAGAGTCACAATGTCAGAAGCCCGAGTGCACCCCAAAGCCCACGCTGCACAAGAGAAGCCCCTCAACAGTGAGAAGCCTGCACACCCCAACCAAGAGGAGCCCCCGCTCGCTATAACTAGAGAAAAGCTTCACAGCAACAAAGACCCAGCACAGCCAAAAATAAATAAATACATTTTTTAAAAAAAAGAAAGAACCATTAGGAAAAACAACCAGCCGTGTCTAGGTCTATGCAGACATATCACGCAGGTAATTGAAGCAGAAGGTCTGGTTTTCGTGCGAGAAGCCCGCATGCATCAGAGTAATTGCTTGCTTTGTCACAGTTTCCTGGATAATCTCCTCCTCATTGTTTGGCTGAAAGAGCCGACCTCGCGTCTGGGAGCTTGCTTGCCAAACATGATTGGGTCCTTGGAGATGAAAGGCACAGACAGCAGAAGCGATTTTCCACAGACATGTTGGCACACATATTAATTATCATGAGGGGGAAGATGTGCCTGTGTGTTCCACTGGGGAGGATGGTGCAGGATGAGAGGTGTGGAGAGGAGACTGCTGGGGAGGGAACCACAGAGCTCCTTCTTATCGGGAAACTGCCGGCATCCAGGCTCTGTCCTGGGTGAAGTGAGTGAGTGAAGTTGCCCAGTCGTGTCTGACTCTTTGTGACCCCTGTAGCCCACCAGGCTCCCCTGTCCATGGGATTTCCCAGGCAAGAATACTGGAGTGGGTTGCCATTCCCTTCTCCAAAGGGGTCTTCCCAACCCAGGGATTGAATCCGGGTCTCCCACATTGCAGGCAGATGCTTTATCATCTGAGACACCAGGAAGGCCACCCTGTCCTGGGTATCTTACATTAAAAAAAAAAAGAACTCATTGAATTCTCACAAGAGAGTGGGAGGCCTCCGCCGAGATCGGAAGATTTGATAACCAACTGCTGCATTTGCTGTGAGAATGAAGCAAGAGGTCCGGTCTTCTCGTCTCTTTGTGGAAGGGAGGACGGTGGCCTCAGAGGGCAGGGGGAGACATGATCACGAGTGTGGAGCACCCGAGGGCACAGAGCAGGCATGTGACAAGCGTCCGACTTTGCAGACGAGCCTGACTGTCTAGCAGGTGCCGTCTCCCACCATCTGCCAGGCGTTGCGTTGAGAGGTGATTTAACCCACACCCTTCACGACACCTGCTGCAGCCCTTGAGGTCTTACCTCCAGGGATTGCAAGCAGGTCAAGGGCACAATCATGCATTTCTCTCCGCATCCTCAGTGCCTCCCACACAGCACCTGGAACACACACAGAATTCCTCCAGAATGTGTGTTCAGGTAAGTTCAGTTGCTCCGTTGTGTCCTACTCTTTGCGACCCCATGGACTGCAGCACGCCAGGCCTCCCTATAGATCACCAACTCCCAGAGTTTACTCAAACTCATGTCCATTGAGTCGGTGATGCCATTCAACCATCTCATCCTCTGTCATCCCCTTCTCCTCCTGCCTTCAATCTTTCCCAGCATCACAGTCTTTTCAAATGAGTCAGTTCTTCACCTCAGCTGGCTAAAGGATTGGAGTTTCAGCTTCAGTATCAGTCCTTCCAATGAATAATCAGGACTGATTTCCTTTAGGATGGATGTGTGTAAAGTGCGTTAAGAATGTATGTTAAGTGAATGGGAAAAGTCTGGATTGACCGAGCCGAGTCAGGTGACCCTGTGACAGGGATCCCCTGGTGCCTGACGAGTCTGGGTTGGGCCGTGAGCTCCCCTCTGGCCACAGGGAACATAGCATGAAGGCTCTGTGATGCGACCATCCTTGTAGGCAAAGGGACGGCCCTCCAAGGAAGAGGTGGTGGAGGTGGCTGAAATGACACAGACGGGCCCATAGGGAAGCTTGTGATGAACAAGCCCTGGGAAGACCAAACAGGATAACAGCTGGAACACGCTCTGAAAGATGCCACAGCAGGGGAAAATGAAAGGGAGGGCCATTTTCATGAAGAGCAGCACATCCCAGACCAAGAGTTAGGGCGTCGGGTTTGGGCTTCCATGAGTGGCAGTGAGAAGACAGGAAAAACAAAGGCCCAGAGAAGAATCCCAGTGGTGATAGACACCTAAGTCTCTAGGTATAGGTCTAGAAGAAGACAACCAGGATCAGCGCCCTCCCTGCCCAAGGACACAGGGCAGTGGCTCCCCTCGGCCCGCAAGGAAGGCAGAAAGAAGCCCTTGATGGAAGAATTTCAGTGAACTCCAGAGGGGCTGGATGGGGTGATGCCCTCTGGCCAAAGACAAGCTCACTGCGAGCCCCAGTCTTCCTTCCGCAGGACAAGCCCTCAGCAGGCAGGCTCCCCTCCCAGCCCTGCCCAGCCCCAGACCCCAGTCTGCAGGGCATGTACCTGGGGTAGTGCAGACTCTGCCCCTACAGACAGAACCAGAGGCTCCCCTAACCCAGCCCTTGGTGCAGAGCTTCCCAGGGGCGGGGCTCCCCTCTGGGAGAAACATGGGCTCCTGTCCCACCCTCAGGGCCTCGGCCCAGCTGCTGGTAGAAGTCACATGGCTTCCAGCACAGCTGCAGGGCCTCCCAGAGGGGCTAATTAGGGTCCCCCCCGACAGACGGCAGCCTGCAATCCTGAGCTCACGAACTCACGGCGGGTTCCTCTTCCCTGTCCCTCCAGACCCTGCCCCCTCCCTCATAGATGGCATCTGACTTCCTTGATCTGCATAAACAAGTTCAGTTCAGTTCAGTTCAGTTCAGTCGCTCAGCCGTGTCTGACTCTTTGTGACCCCATAAACCGCAGCGCGCCAGGCCTCCCTGTCCATCACCAACTCCTGGAGTTTACTCAAACTCATGTCCATTACGTCGGTGATGCCATCCAACCTTCTCATTCTCTGTCATCCCCTTCTCCTGCCTTTAATCTTTCGCAGCATCGGGGTCTTTTCCAAAGAATCAGCTCTTCAAATCAAGTGGCCAAAACATTGGAGTTTCAGCTTCAACATCAGTCCTTCCAATGAACACTCAGGATTGATCTTTAGGATGGACTGGTTGGATCTCCTTGCAGTCCAAGGGACTCTCAAGAGTCTTCTCCAACACCACAGTTCAAGGGTGCTGCTTTATTCAAACAGCAATAACTAGTTGGAGGATGTGCCCTTGGCAATGATGGGGGAGTTAGAGAGACATGTACGTCTCCTGATGCCAAGGAGTCAGGAACCTGGAAGGGAGGGGGCAGCCAGAACCAAGATCTAGACTCACGTGCTGGTGGAGGAGGGCGGGCTCCCCAGAGAAGTCCCTTTGAACTGGGCCTGGAAGGGGAGGCGAACAGGAAGTGGGACAAGATGCAGTGAGGTGTATTTTAATGTGTTGACAGGGCTGAGGGATGCCCAGGTGGCTGGTAAAACGTTATTTCTGGGCGTGTCTGATGGGCTGTTTCTGGAAAAGATAAGCATTTGAATCAGTAGACTGGGTAAGAAGACGGCCCTCCCTTGCAGAGAAAAAGGAACCCTCTTACACTGTTGGTGGGAATGCAAACTAGTACAGCCACTATGGAGAACAGTGTGGAGATTCCTTAAAAAAACTGGAACTAGAACTGCCATATGACCCAGCAGTCCCACTGCTGGGCATACACACCGAGGAAACCAGAATTGAAAGAGACACATGTACCCCAATGTTCATCGCAGCAGTGTTTACAAGAGCCAGGACATGGAAGCAACCTAGATGTCCATCAGCAGACAAATGGATAAGAAAGCTGTGATACATATACACGATAGAATATTACTCAACTATTGAAAAGAATGCATTTGAATCAGTTCTAATGAGGTAGATGAAACTGGAGCCTATTATACAGAATGTAGTAAGTCAGAAAGAAAAACACCAATACAGTATATTAATGCCTATATATATGGAATTTGGAAAGATGGTAACGATAACCCTATATTCAAGATAGCAAAAGAGACACAGATGTAAAGAACAGACTTTTAGATTCTGTGGGAGAGGGCGAAGGTGTGATGATTTGAGAGAATAGCATTGAAATATGTATATTATCATATGTGAAATAGATCTCCAGTCCAGGTTCAATGCATGAGACAGGGTGCTCAGGGCTGGTGCACTGGGATGACCCTGAGGGATGGGATGGGGAGGGAGGTGGGAGGGGGGTTCAGGATGGGGAACACATGTACGCCCATGGCTAATTCATGTGAATGTGTTGCAAAAACCACCACAATATGTACAGTAATTAGCCTCCAATTAAAATTAAAAATTAAAAAAAAAAAAAGAAGACAGCCCTCCCTCATGAAGGTGGCAGCATCCAGTCTGCTGAGGGCCTGAAAAAAACGAAGGAAGGACTAGGCCATCCATCTCTTCTGCCCTCAGATGTCGGTGGTTCTGGGCCTTCGGATGTGAGTTGGAAATCCCACCAGTGTGGGCTTCCCTCATAGCTCAGTCGGTAAAGAATCTACCTGCAATGCAGGAGACCCAGGCTCGATTACTGGGTTGGGAAGATTCCCCTGAAGAAGGAAATGACAATCCACTCCAGTCTTCTTACCTGGAAAATCCCATGGACGGAGGAGCCTGCGGGCTACAGTCCATGGGGTCGCAAGAGTCAGACCACTTAATGACAAAAACCGCCACCACAGTTCTTGCGCCTTTGGACTCAGACTTGGTCTTGAGCTCCTCATGCTGCTCAGGCCTGCAGACTTGGACTTAATTACCTACTGGTTTTCCTGGTTCTTCAGCATATAGTGTAGGAGACCTAAGGACTTGGTTCTCAGCCTCCATGGTCACGTGAGCCACTTCCTGTGAAAAACGTCCTCATATCTGCCTATCCATCCTGTTGGTGCTGTTTCTTTGGAGACCCCTAATACATTGCTCAAGAGATCTAGGTCCCTGTGCTCAGCTGTGTCTGACTCTTTAGGACCCCATGGACTGTAGCCCAAAACTCCGTCCATGGGATTTTCCAGGTAAGAAGACTGGAGTGGGTTGCCGTTCCCCTCTCCAGGAGATCTTCTTGACCCAGGGATAGAACCTGGATCTCCTGCATTGCAGGCAGATTCTTTACCGTCTGAGCCACAAACATTACTTAACACATTCCTATTCAGGCACAAATTAAGAAGCATGACATAGCCAAGTACTGGAGAGATCCTCAGAAAATGGCTGAACAGTCCCCAGGGCAAATTCACATATGCCATGACCCAACAATTCCACCTCCAGGTTTATTTGCAAGAAAATGCACATACACAAAAATGTTCGTAGCAGGGTTCTTTTAAATAACAACAGAAGACTAGATAAACAGACTGAGACATACTCACACCTCTGAGGATCAGGCAGCAGTCAAAATAAATGGACCACAGTGACAATAACAATGAAGGATGCTTATCAACTTAATATTGAGAAAATTAAATCCCAAAGGACTACATACAGCATGACCTTCTTAAAGAAGGTAGAGACAGTTAAAATTTAATAGATATATTTTAGAAATATGTATGGAAGAGATAAATATCTGTAGGTGACAGGAGATGATATAAAAAGGCAAATAAGGAAGGCACTGAGGTTTAAGGATGGTGGTTACTTAGGAGAGGGAAGGAAGAGGAGCGACAGGGCGAGTCACACAGCTGCGTGCTTGCTTAGGGCCCTGGGTGTCAGGTTGAGAGGTGATTTCACAAGTGTTTATTTCATCATTTTTATACTTATTTATTTAGCTGCATGGGGTCTTAGTTTCAATATGTAGGATCTAGTTCCCTGACCAAGGATGGAGCCCAGTCCCCCTGCATTGGGAGGGTGGAGTCTTAGCCATTGGACCATCAGGGAGTTTCTATTTCATTGTTTTTTAAATGTGATGTATAATACAGGTAGGGAGATAGGTAGGTATGCATGGACCAATAATAAAAATATATCATGAACCAAGGATATGATTTAGTCAGTTTCGTACACTCGAGGTCCATGAGATTTTTTTTTTTCAAGTGGTAGAAAATTCAAGAACGGGGGAATGGCATGAGCAGAAGGAAGGAGTCTGGTTCGCACTGGGGACAATACAGGAACCTGACTTGCTGATGCAGGGGGTGACCTTGGGGGTCATCTGACACAGGGCTTCCAGACTTTCTCCAGGTCTCAGGTCGGCAGGTCAGGTGTTGGTACCTGGAGCCCTGGACCTCAGAGGCCCAGACTGTGCCCTTAGAAGCCAGAACCAGAGCACTGGACAGCTTCAGCCCCCAGAGGAGAATGAAGGCTGGCGTGAGCCGGAGAGGCTGGTGCGGCCGTCCAGCGCTGGTCACACGGGGCCTGGACACAGGGATGCGCCTTTTGTTGCAGCAATCTGCCCATCCTTAACTGGTACCTCTGCCGGGACCTACCTTTCCCTGGAACCACGTGCATATTCCAGGACTGGAGCAGACCCACACCCAGGTTCTAGAACGTGGCCTGGCAGAAGGTGTGGGGCCCTGGACTCACAGGGACTGGGTGTTCTGTCGGAATCCTCTCCCCTGTCTGCAGTCCTCCAGGCCGGGCAGCTCCCCCAGCTCCCGCCACACTCCACCTCCCACCTCCAGCCCCAACCCCCCAACACCCCCCACCCCCGACCCTGAGGTCCCCTGAGAGCACGGGCCCTGGCCCTTGCACCCCTCACCCCGCCTCACCCCAGGCTTCCGAAGCGGCCATCCTCAGACGACACTGCCTCCCAGGACACCCCTACACCCTTGAGCCCCCACTTAGCCCCACCTCCACCCTGCCCTGCTGTCTGGGTGGGTCAGTTTGACCACGCCCTCTTCGCCCTGACTACACCCTCTCTGCCCTGACCACGCCCTCTCTGCCCTGACCACGCCCTCTCCCTGGGCTTCCTCCACCCACCGTGTCCCTCCACCTTCCACCCTGGACCTTCCTTTTCTCTGACCAACTCCCTCCCCGCTCAGTCCTCACACATGCTCATTGACCTCCTCTTCTCTCCGCTGTTCCCATCCAATCTCTTACAGGAAAAGCCTACACTCTGCTCTCCACACCAGCTTCCCTCCCTCATTACCAGATTACTTGCAATTTGGATTTCACCCTACCAACCCACACCCATGTGTCTGAAACTCGCTTCCCAGGTGGCGCTAATGGTAAAGAATCTGCTTGCCAAAGCAGCAGACCCAAGAGATGCAGGTTCCATCCCTGGGTTGGGAAGATCCCCTGGAGGAGGTCATGGTAACCCACTCCAGTGTTCTTGCCTGGAAAATCCCGTGGACAGAGGAGCCTGGCAGGCGACAGTCCATGGGGTCATGAAAGAGTCAGACACGACTGAGCAACTGAGCACACACTCCCAAGTCCCTGAAACAGGTCTGCTTGTCCAGGCCCTTAATTGCCAAACAGAACAGAGCAGCATTCTTAGTCTTTATCTTTCCAGCCGTCTCTACTGGAAGCTCTCTTGTAACTTTCTTTCCAAAACTCACTGGTCCACTGGTTTCCACGGTCTGTCTTGGCTTCCCTCTTACTTCTTGGCCTGTTTCTTCCTGTACTCCTTCTTTTATTTGCCCCTAAATGTGGAAGCAAGATCTCTCTAGAACAGCAAGGAGATCAAACCAGCCAATCCTAAAAGGAAATTAACCCTGAATATTCATTGGAAAGACTGATGCTGACGCTGAAACTTTAATACTTTGGCCACCTGATGCGAAGAACTGACTCACTGGAAAAGACCCTGATGCTGGGAAAGACTGAAGGCAGGAGGAAAAGGGGATGACAGAGGATGAGATGGTTGGATGGCATCACCAATTTGATAGGCATGAATTTGAGCAGGCTCCGGGAGTTGGTGATGAACAGGGAGACCTGGCATGCTGCAGTCCATGGAGTCGTGAAAAACTGAACACTACTAAACTGAACTGAAATGTGGAAGGGTCTGTCTTTGGCCCCCTCTTCTTCCTCTCTCATCACTCTCTTTGGATAATTCAACCGTAGCTGATTCAACCACCAGACACTTGCTCAGACCTCTCCAAGCTGTGTCCACAGATGAGATGTTCCCTCTGACATCAGCTTCTGTTAGTTGTTAAATTACCTGGGCCACCTGCAGTCACCTGGAGCGCACATGTTAAACAGGACTTGTCAACTTCCCCCCCAAAACTTGCCTCTCCTCCATTTTCTCACTTAGCGGGCACCGCCACTCTCCCAACCAGACTGGGACTCACTGGATTCCTGCCTCTCTCTTAACCTCCCTCCATGACTGAAATCAGCCACTGGGTCCTTCTAATTTCACTTCCTACCAGTTTCTTCTCTCCACTCCCACCGCTCCCCAGTTCAGTTCAGTCGCTCCGTCATGTCCGACTCTTTGTGACCCCATAGACTGCAGCATGCCAGGCCTCCCTGTCCATCACCAACTCCCAGAGTTTACTCAAACTCATGTCCATTGAGTCAGTGATGCCATCCAACCATCTCATCTTCTGCCTTCAATCTTTACTAGCGTCAGGGTCTTTTTTCCAATGAGTTGGCTCTTGGCACCAGGTGGCCGAAGTATTAGAGCTTCAGCATCAACATCAGTCCTTCCAATGAATATTCAGGATTGATTTCCTTTAGGATTAACTGGTTGGATGACTTGTTGTCCAAGGCACTCTCGAGTCTTCTCCAGCACCACAGTTGATGCAGCAGAGCTGGGGGGAAAAAAAGTTAGAAAACAAATTGCTAGACTTTGAACTTCAAGGGAGGCAGGAGAGAATTCAAGAAGTGGAAGAATGAGGCATAAACTGAATCCATGCTCTGCAGTTCTCAGCACCGTTCCTGAAGGCCTACATTCTAAGGAGTGTGTGGTGTTCACAGGGCCCCTTCCTTTAGAGATGAAACAGTGAGCAAAAACCAAGCTCAGCTCCTGAGCCTCCCATACAACTCTAGGAAACAAATCTTCATTCTTTTGGTTATATATCCCATGTATAAAATGGAATTTCCCTTTTGGATTGATTTAGGGAGCAGGCGTTTCTCATATTCATATCTCATGCCACATATGGCAATACACACCCAATAAGTCAGAAAATAAAACACAAAAAGAAGAAACCAGAACTGCATATTTATTCCAGCAGTGGAACAAAGATAAATTCCTAGCTCTTGAAAAATTGAGTCTGTTATCAGACAAGATGGGTTTGAACAAATAAACCTTTTGTTATCTTTGTGTAACACAATTATATACAATATATACTAAGAAGAAGCAACAGAATGGGGAAGTTATCTCACCAATATAACTGCAAAACATTTATTATTAAAATTGGTAGAAGTGTGCCACATACAGGTCTAGGTGCTCCTCCAAGAAGTGAGTGAAGATGTGTCCAGATGGTACCCAGGTCCCCAGGAGCCATGGTCTGGCCTGGAGAGAACTTCAGACCCTTGGTGCGTCAGAGTCTACACATCCCAGTCACCTAATGAGCCCATGTCTGTCCCTCCGTGTGTAAAAGGGATATAATTACACCTATTTTGCAGGACTCCTACGAGGATAAATTAGAGGGCCTATTACTACGGTGAGCATTCAGGAAACGGGATTATTGTTATCATCAGAGGGTAAAAATGCATACCATTCCTGACAATTAAAGAAACGGAAATTACAATAATTTAAAAGTGACATGACGCATCTATTGAAGTAGCGAAAAGATATCCAAATTCACCAAGAAAAGGCTGCGCGAGAATACTCATAGGAGCTTTGTCCATAATTTTCAAATCCTGGAGGAGCCCAGGTGTCCATCAGTAGATACACAAGCTGTGATATATTCATGCAATGGAATATTTCCCAGCAATGAAAAGAATGACTCACTAATACACACAAGAATGTGGGAAATCACACAATCACTCCCAAAGAGTGACAGAAGGCTTACCCAAAAGATTTTCTACTGGATGTTTCCATGAATATGGAATCCTGAAACTCTAGGAAAAACTGATCTATGGTTGCTTAGATCACAATCAAAATCATGATTGCTTTTGGAGGCTGGAGTCCAGGATTGACTAGGAGGGACATGAGGGAATTTTTTAAACTGTGAGAACTACTATATTCTGATATGGATTTACAGGTGCATTTGTCAAAATTCAGCAAAGGAACACTTAAGATCTGTGCATTTCATCATGTATAAATCCTGTATTCACCTCAAAAGGCAAAAGGGAACCTATAAATAAATATTGCACTCTAGTTAGTGATGAGCACATGTGTTTACACCTGCTTTCCATACATCTATCTTAAAAACTGTCCATAGGACACATCCCATCCTTTTGGTTATCACTTTGCAGCTCTGTTTTGTGTGACTGCAAGATCTTAATTTCTTCTTCCACCTTTAATGGTCCTTTCTGCACCCTCATATATCTCCTTGTCCTAAAGCCAGGAGGCAGTATTTCTTGAGCTTTCACAAAACCCCAGCCACTGGCTCAGGCACTCAGCCTGTGTTGTCTCATTTCGCCTTCACAATAACATTGCAAGGGCGGCATTATTCTTCTCACTTTACAAATATGGAAATGGAGCCTCAGATTCCTAAGGTAACCCGACCAGTGTTGCTCAGGTAATAAGATAGGGTTTTTTCTTGGAGAATAAATGGCATCCTTTCAGGCTTTATGTTTTAGAATAAAACCATTTTGTTTTAGAATAAAACCATGATAGTGCTGTGCTCGGTTTTATCCAACTCTTTGAGGCCCTATGGACTGTAGCCTGCCAGTCTGCCCTGTCCCAGGAATTTTCCAGGCAAGAATACAGGGGTGGTTGCCATTCCCTACTCCAGGGGATCTTCCTGACCCAGGGATCGAACCCAAGTCTCTTGCATCTCCTGAAATGGCAAGCAGATTCTTTACCACTAACACCAGCTGGGAAGCCCCAAAACCATTGGAATTAATCCTATTTCAAATGAAAACTTTTCATTACGATAAAAGTGGCAAACACTTTCATTTTATAATAGAAGAATCAGCCACCTATTTGTTCTAGGTTCTGGGGAAGTGAAATGCTTACAGTCTAGATAAAGTGTTAATTTTAATTCATTGATTTTTCTCCCCTACTTTAATCTCATAGTTTATAAATAACATGAGCAGTGGCTTGCGGAGAAGGCAGTGGCACCCCATTCCAGTACTCTTGCCTGGAAAATCCCATGGACAGAGGAGCCTGGTGGGCTTCAGTCCATGGGGTCACTCGGATATGACTGAGCTACTTCACTTTCATGCATTGGAGAAGGAAATGGCAGCCCACTCCAGTGTTCTTGCCTGGAGAATCCCAGGGACAGGGGAGCCTGGTGGGCTGCCGCCTATGGAGTCTCACAGAGTCAGACACGATTGAAGCGACTTAGCAGCAGCAGCAGCAGCAGCAGTAGCTTGGATTGATTTTTGCCGCCTCCAGGAGAAGACAAGCTCAGAGTGACTTCCCAGGGGCCAACCTTGTTCATCAGACTTGCTGTATGATGAGGCCAAGCTCTGAAGGATGGGTGGGCCCCTGAGTGGCTACACTTGGCACTCCAAGCTGGGCCAAGTGCAAGTCTACAGCTGTCCATCCTCAGCCTGTCCTCCTCGCCCCAGGCAGCTGCTGTCCTGCCCTGGAAGAAGATATACCAGGAAGAAAAGGGGGCAAGAGGGTCAGAGAGTGCACGGGGTGTCCCAGGGGACACGCCATGTAGGACACATCTGCTGTCCTGTGTGACTGCACAGGACATGTTCATGTTCAGAGTTTGCAAACACAACTCCAGACTGGTGACTTGGCAACCTGGGCTCTGCTGTCTCGTCTCCAGGGTGTGACCTGCAGGGTCATGGAAGGATAGGGACTGTCACTCAGCAGGCTATGACCTGGCACCACTTCCTACTGCTTCTGTTGGCCAGAATGCGGTCCAGTTGCCCCAATCCAACTGCAAAAAAAAAGGCCAAGGAATGCACGCTTCATGTGTGCAAAGGAAGGAGAAAGGCCAGTTTCCTATTTCCTATATTCAACAGCAGCCCATCCCAACCCCACACACCTCATGCCTCTACCTCACTTTGCCTCCATTTTTCTTTCCCGTAGCTCTTCTTCTTCATGCATTGAGAGGGTAACAGGCAGGAAGGCCAAGGTTCTCCCAACGGAGGAAATAGGCTGTAAGTGTTAGACATTTTTTATCTCTCTCTTAAGCGGCAGGAGGAAACAAACAAGTGTTAAATTTTTTCCCCCTTCTCTATACAAATTTAAAAAGAGGTTTCTTTTAAAATTCTGTGTTGCCATGACAACACCTGATTCCACCTGAACTTAACTTTTCTCAAAGCTTAGCTAACCAATGTGTTTTTCTTATGGGAATGTTTGTTTTAAGCTATGTTAATGAACTCACATGTTAGTAAAGTAATGCTCAAAATTCTCCAAGCCAGGCTTCAGCAATACGTGAACCGTGAACTTCCAGATGTTCAAGCTGGTTTTCGAAAAGGCAGAGGAATCAGAGATCAAATGGCCAACATCCACTGGATCATGGAAAAAGCAAGAGAGTTCCAGAAAAACATCTATTTCTGCTTTATTGACTATGCCAAAGACTTTGACTGTGTGGATCACAATAAACTGTGGAAAATTCTGAAAGAGATGGGAATACCAGACCACCTGACCTGCCTCTTGAGAAACCTATAGGCAGGTCAGGAAGCAATAGTTAGAACTGGACATGGAACAACAGACTGGTTCCAAATAGAAAAAGGAGTACATCAAGGCTGTATATTGTCACCCGACTTGTTTAACTTTTATGCAGAGTACATCATGAGAAATGCTGGGGTGGAAGAAGCACAAGCTGGAATCAAGATTGCTGGGAGAAATCTCAATCACCTCAGATATTCAGATGACACCACCCTTATGGCAGAAAGTGAAGAGGAACTAAAAAGCCTCTTGATGAAAGTGAAAGAGGAGGAGAGTGAAAAAGTTGGGTTAAAGCTCAACATTCAAAAAACTAAGATCATGGCATCTGATCCCGTCACTTCATGGCAAATAGATGGGGAAACAGTGGAAATGTTGCAGGAAGGCGGACCCCTTCCAGGGCCCGAAACTGGGCTCTTGTCTATCACTCGGAAATGAATTGTCCAAGGAGACACATGTGCTGACAAAGCAAGAGATTTTATTGGGAAAGGTCACCCGGGTGGAGAGCAGTAGGGTAAGGAAACCCAGAACTACTTTGCCGCGTGGCTCACAGTGTCGGGTTTTATGGTGATGGGGTTAGTTTCCGGGTGGTCTTTGACCAATCATTCTAATTCAGAGTCTTTCCTGGTGGCGCACGCATCGCTCAGCCAAGATGGATGCTAATGAGAGGGATTCTGGGAAGTGGATGGACACCCAGTGTCTCTTTTAGACCTTTCCCGAACTCTTCCGGTTGGTGGTGGCTTATTAGTTCCGTATTCCTTATCAGGATCTCCTGTCATAAAACAACTCATGCAGATGGTTACTATGGTACCTAGCCAGGGTGGGCGGTTTCAATCAGTGTGCTTCCCCTAACAGAAACAGTGTCAGACTTTATTTTGGGGGGCTCCAAAATCACTGCAGATGGTGATTGCAGTGATTGCCCATGAAGTTAAAAGACACTTACTCCTTGGAAGGAAAGTTATGACCAACCTAGACAGCATATTCAAAAGCAGAGACATTACTTTGCCAACAAAGGTCTGTCTAGTCAAGGCTATGGTTTTTCCAGTAGTCATGTATGGATGTGAGAGTTGGACTATGAAGAAAGCTGAGCACCAAAGAATTGATGCTTTTGAACTGTGGTGTTGGAAAAGACTCTTGAGAGTCCCTTGGACTGCAAGGAGATCCAACCAGTCTATCCTAAAGGAGATCAGTCCTGGGTGTCCATTGGAAGGACTGATGTTGAAGCTGAAACTCCAGTACTTTGGCCACTTGATTTGAAGAGCTGACTCATTGGAAAAGACCCTGATGCTGGGAAAGATTAAGGGCAGTAAGAGGAGGGGACGAAAGAGGGTGAGATGGTTGGATGGCATCACTGACTCAATGGTCATGAGTCTGAGTAAACTCTGGGAGTTGGCAATGGACAGGGAGGCCTGGCATGCTGCAGTCCATGGAGTCGCAAAGAGTCGGACTTGACTGAATGAATGAACTGAACTGAATGAACTATGTATTTACCCTAGACTCTGTCTTCATGTTGGTTCCGTCTAAGACTCAGATCCAACTTGACAAACCAGTATGTTTTACTCATGCACATGTTCTCTTCAGTTCAGTTCAGTTCAGTTGCTCAGTTGTGTCTGACTCTTTGTGACCCCATGGACTACAGCACACCAAGCCTCCCTGTCCATCACCAACTCCCAGAGTTTACTCAAACTCATGTCCATTCAGTCCGTCATACCATCCAACCATCTCATCCTCGTCAACCCCTTCCCCTCCTGCCTTCCATCTTTCCCAACATCAGGGTCTTTTCCAATGAATCAGTTCTTTGTATCAAGTGGCCAAAGTATTGGAGTATCCACTTTAGCATCAGGCCTTCCAATGAATATTCAGGACTGAGTTCCTTAACGACTGACTGGTTGGATCTCCCTGCAGTCTAAGGGACTCTCAAGAGTCTTCTCCTACACCACAGTTCAAAAGCATCAGTGTTCTCTTAAGCTATGTTAATGAGACTGTATTTGCTTGGAAACCTGCCTTTCTTCAAGATTCATGTTAATCATTTTACAGTCCAGAACAACTCACCTTGTGCCAATGTTATCTCCAAATACATGTTGAGGGTGAAGGGTCTGGTGCCAGTCTCTGAGTTTTGAGACATTTCCTTTCTCTGATTAGCAGACTGCTAGTTGCTGGAGAAGGAAATGGCAACCCATTGCAGTATTCTTGCCTAGAGAATCCTGTGGACAGAGGAGTCTGGTGGGCTGCTGTCCATAGGGTCTCATAGAGTCGGACACGATTGAAGCAGCTTAGCATGCATGCATGCATTGGAGAAGGAAATGGCAACCCACTCCAGTATCCTTGCCTGGAGAATCCCAGGGACAGAGGAGCCTGGTGGGCTGCCGTCTATGGGGTTGCACAGAGTCGGACACGACTGAAGCAATTTAGCAGCAGCAGCGGCAGTAGCTATATTACATCTGGCTATAGACTCGCAGCGGGGACACTCTTTCTGTCCCCTTCTGATGTCTGTGTCAGAAGCTTTCTCTGTCTCTTTTATACTTTACTAAAGCTTTATCACACAAAACCTCTGAGTGATCAAGCCTTGTCACTGGCCCCAGATTGAATTCCTCTCCTCCAGAAGCCAAGAATCCTGGCATCTTTCACGGCTCAGCAACAACTTTTCAACATCGCATGTATTTATTTATATGTGAATTTATATATTTATTTATTATGTTCCTGTTAGTCCTTCCCCTCAAATAATATAGGCGCCACTCAGTTAGGGATTTCTGTCTGTTTTGTTTGTGGGCCCAGAAGGGTACCTGGCACACATGTTAGTTAAAGAGACATTTCCTGGTGCTTCCTAAGGTCCTCATGCTCCCCACCCCTTCCCTTTCCAGCTCCATCACTTCCCCATCACCTGCCTGCCAGCAGCCTGTTCATCCTTCAAACTTCAGCCAGGATCTCCCCTGCTTTATGAGGTCTCCATGACCTCCCTGTCCTCCTGCAGAACTTGTGCCAATTTCTACAGTGCATCTATGCCACTATTTCACAGAAGTTAGATACCTTCCTGATGAAGCAACAAGCTCCATCAAGACCAGGAATGTGGGACTTCCCTGGTGGTCCAGTGGTTAAAACCCCATTGTCCAAATGCAAGGGACCTGGTTTCAATCCCGGGTCAGGGAACTAGATCCCACCTGCTTCAGCTAAGACCAGTGCAGCCCAAAACAAAAATACAAACAAAAAAAGCGTATTAAAGACTTCATGGTGCCAGCTAAATGAATGCACACTTGGAGTGGCCAACCGACTGTTCACGATGTGGACGGTCTTTAAAATGCATGAAATTTGAATGTAGACTGGGCAGCAGATGATATTGTTAAATTAGGTGCAAAAACTTGACATTAGAGTTAGATCATGTACAGTTATGTATGTCAGTGAGAAATACATCCTGGCATTTATAGGGAAACTAAGAACATGTCTGACATTTCCCTTAAAATAAAAATTAAAAAGTGTGTTAGGAAGAAGCGTGCTTACCTAATGGGAAAAGATATTTGCAAATGGTATATCCAATAAGGAGTTAAAATCCAAAAAATACAAAGAACTCATACAACTCAACAAGAAAACAAACAACCTAGTTGAAAAAATGTGCCGAGAGCTGAACAGATACTCCTTCCAGAGATATGTAGATGGCCAAAAGGGGCATGGAAGAATGTGCCACGTCACTAATTATTAGAGAAATGTAAATGAAAACCACAGTGAGATATCACCTCATGCCTGGTAGAATGGCAGTTATCAAAAAGACAAGAAATGACAAGTGTTAGTGAGGATATAAAGAAAAGGAAACCCTTGTACTCTGTTAACAAATGTAACCTGGTGCAGCCACTATGGAATAGTATGGAGATCCCTCAAAAAATGAAGAACAGAATTATCGTATGATCCAGTTATCCCACTTCTGGGTATTTATCTGAAGGAAATGAAACCATTAATTCTAAAAGATATATGCACCCCCAGATTCAATGCAGCATTGTTTACAACAGCCAAGATGTGGAAACAACTGAAATGCCCTTCGATGGGTGAATGGAGAAAGAATATGAGACACACACACCCTGGTTGTATACACAGTGGAATATTCAGCTCAGTTCAGTTCAGTCGCTCAGTCGTGTCCGACTCTTTGCGACCCCATGAATCGCAGCACGCCAGGCCTCCCTGTCCACCAACTTCTGGAGTTCACTCAAACTCATGTCCATCAAGTCAGTGATGCCATCCAGCCATCTCATCCTCTGTCGTCCCCTCTTCCTCCTGCCCCCAATCCCTCCCAGCATCAGAGTTTTTTCCAATGAGTCAACTCTTTGTATGAGGTGGCCAAACTACTAGAGTTCCAGCTTTAGCATCATTCCTTCCAAAGAACTCAGCCATAAAAAGTTAAAATCTTGCCATTTGCAACAACATGGATGAGCCTTGAGGGTATTATGTTAAATGAAGTAAGTCAGAGAAAGGCAACAATCATACGATTTCACTCACATCTGGAATATGAGAAACAAAAAAATAAACACACACACAAAATAAATAAACAAACCAAACCAAAGCAAAAATGTTGATGCAGAGAACAGGGTAGAGGTCCCCAGAGGGGAAGGGGGAGGAGCAGGGGAAATGATGGAGAGAATCAACTGTGTGAGGACAAATAGAAACCACGTGTTCAGTGGTGAAGACCTACGGGGCACATGGAAGCAGAAACACACTGCTGTACACGTGAAACATACGATACTATAAACCAATGTTCCCTCAATAGACAACCTGCAAGGGGAGGCCTATGAGGAGACAATGTGGGGAAACCTTCATCCCTGGTGAACCAGGAAGGCTTGACCACGGGACAGTCCCGTCTCCCAGGCCCGCTGAGGAATGAGGGCTGGTAAAACCACTTCATTCAACTCCTTCGTGAATGGAATCCATGAATCACAGGTTGAGTGAGTTTCCTAACTTCACTGCTGCTGCTGCTGCTGCTAAGTCACTTCAGTCACGTCCATGCAACCCCATAGACTGCAGCCTACCAGGCTCCTCCATCCATGGGATTTTCCAGGCAAGAGTACTGGAGTGGGTTGCCATTTCCTTCTCCATCCTAACTTTATGCTGTAAAGCAATAGCGACACCAGAAGTAAAACCCAGGTCTGGGGCACCTAGAGCCACCAGAGTCCCTCCACCCCCTGAGTCTCCGATCTGTCTGTGAAGCGTGCCCATGTCTTGGACATCTTTCAAATACTTTCCCTTATCTAAACTCATCAGAGAGGGAGGCCTAGAAGACGGACTGGTATGTGCTGGTTAGGTGGATAAATATTTGTAAAATACTGAGCGTGGCTCTGACATGCAGTCATACTCGCTAAACATCCATCAGGGAAAAATTCAGAGTCCCTTGGAAACCCATGAGTTTGTGGAGCTGTGGCAGAAGGGTCGTTTGTGGGGACCGAGAAGCAGAGGAAAGCTGCCGGCCCTCTACCCACCCCCAGGTCAGACTCCCCTGGTAAGGAGTCTTACCAGGGTCAGGGGCGTTTTAACAGAGTGGTTAGCACTGTTCCAGCACAAGCTGCTCATTGACTATTTCCTGTCCCCAAGCACTCAGTGTTCATCACCAGATGCACTCAGCAATCCTCTTTTTCCTCAGATAAAGGCAATGAGGCTCAGAGAGAATGCACTTACTGAGGACTGTGAGCCCGGTAAGTGATTGACCCAGGACGGGAATCGAGTTAGTCCAGTCTCAGCTTCTCCTCTTCCCACTCTGCCAAGCTGTGTGTGAAGAATCTGAATGATTTTGGCCAAATGAAAATCACTGCTAAAGGAGCCGGAGGTGACTGACATCCTGACACAAGATGGAGCCCAGTGAAAAGGGGGACAGACAGTGTATCCTCTCAGCTCCCCAGCAGGGGCTCTGATAGATGCTCTGTCTCCTATAGACTCAGGGGCCCCCTAGGATCAAGCAGGACAGGCCACGGCTACAGGAAGGTGATCTGTGGGTGACTCACTGACGGCCGCCAAGTCAAACTGAGAGGATCTGACCTCGGGGCTCAAAGCACCTAAACCCTTCTCACCTGCGTCTTTCTCCAGCTCAGCAGAGGGGACGGGGAGATGAGAGAGGACAGGGTCAATGAGCCACCTCTCCCCTCCAAGAATGTCGTCCTGAATTCTCCTGGGCTGGGCTGTCGTCCTATTCTGAGCGCTTCTCCAGCCCCCCTTCTAGTCTGTTTCTTGGTCAGCAACCCTCCCCACCTTCACTCCAGCCCCACACAGAGAAAGATAGATATACGTGCATGCATGCATGCGCACACACACACACACGTGCACACACACACAGTGTGCTGTTCTTCCCAGATCTGTTTTACAGACAAGAAATCTGAACCCAAGCAGACTCAATGTATGCAGTGCCATCCACAAGGGACCTACAGAAACCACAATTGGCTCCTAGAAGAGAATCACATTAAAAATAAAGAATAAATGAAAACACATGGTCACAAAAAAAATCTATGCACAGATATTCAGAAAGCATTATCCGTAATAGTCCAGTGGAAACAACCCGGTGTCCGTCAGCAGACAAATGGGTAAACAACATGTTTCCCCACACAGGGGAGTATTTTTCTACCTTAAAAAGCAATGACGTGCTGACACGTGCAACAAATGTGAATGAACCTTGAAAACATGATGCTCGGTGAGTGAAGCCAAACCCAAGGGGTCACATATTGTATGATTCCATTTCTATGCCACGTCCAGAACTGGCAAGTCCACAGGGACAGAAAGCAGATTAGTGAGGGGATGGAAGAAGAGGGGTTACTACAAAACTGTGTGGGGTTTCTACTGGGGGTGATGAAAATGTTCTAAAATTAACTGTGGTGGTGGCTGTGCAAATTATGTCAGTACAGTAAAAGCTACGGTATTATACACTTTCAATGGGATGATTGTACAGTATGTGAATTATATCACAGTGAAGCTGTTACTAAAATTAAAAATGCATGCTAAAATCTCCTAAACTTCTAAGGAAACTGCACAGTTCACTTTCAGAAGCCTTGAGAAACACGGGAGGCTAAAATAATGAATCTGGCTATCTTTAAGAAAGATAAATATTATATACTAATGCATATACTGATGTTGAAGCTGAAACTCCAGTACTTTGGGCACCTGATGCAAAGAGATGACTCATTTGAAAAGACCTTGATGCTGGGAAAGATTGAGGGTGGGAGGAGAAGGAGATGACAGAGGATGAGATGGTTGGATGGCATCACCGACTCAATGGACATGAGTTTGGGTAAACTCCAGGAGCTGGTGATGGACAGAAAGGCCTGGCATGCTGCAGTCTTTGCATGGGGTCACAAAGAGTCAGACACAACTGAGCGACTGAACTGAACTCATATACATGGAATCTAGAAAGCTGGTACTGATGAATTTATTTGCAAGGCAGCAGTGGAGAAACGGACATAGAGAACAGACTTATGGACATGAGGAGAGTAGAGGAGAGGGTGAGATGTATGGAGAGAGTGTCATGGAAACTTACATCACCATATGTAGAATAGATAGCCAATAGGAATTTGCTGTATGTCTCAGGGAACTCAAACAGGGGCTCTGTATCAGCCTGGAGAGGTGGGATGGGAAGGGAGATGGGAGGGAGGTTCAGGAGGGACTGGGCATATGTACACCTATTGCTGATTCATGTTGATGTTTGACAGAAAACAACAAAATTCTGTAAAGCAATTATCCTTCAATTTAAAATAATTTTAAAAAATAATAATGAAACTGGCTCTCTTTAGACGTTTTCGTGGAGTGATCCATGATAAAAAACCCAAGAAGCCCCAGCTCAGGGAACACACTGCCCATAGGTGTGCAACACAGGTAACAGGACCCCAGGTGGGGAAACCAGGGAGACCCAGACCTCAGGTTAACTCTGTCCCCCTCCCCAGTCAAGAAACATAGGCCGGTTCCTTAAGTTAGAGTGTTGTCTGTAAAATGGAGAGGGAAGGAATAGCAGTAGTAGGTATGACTCAGATGAATCCTGGGCACGTAGTGTGAGTTCAAAGAGGTGCCTGCTGCGGAGACCATTACTGCGCCATCCAAAGGGCAGACCTGGATGGTCAAGACCTGGCTGATGGAAGGAAGGCATCGTGTCTTCATTTCAGTGTTCCAAGCATCTTCAGGGGAGGTTTTTGAGGGTCTGTGCACAAAATGAGCAGGGTCTGTCATCCTCTTGTGTGAAACCCAGAGTGGCAGAGTCCGGTGGGCACATTTGCACAAGACACCAGACAGCATGTTACGACAGCATCACACCCAACCCATCACTCGCGTACCTTTGCTAGAGACATTTTCCTGCATTATTTCCTGTCTTCATCATCAAGCATGACCTGAACCTGTACTAAATGCAACGTGCTGGACTGGATGTGCACAAGGTGCGAAAGGGAGAAGTTGAGTCTCTACACTCAAGGAGCTCCTAGCAATTCCAGAGGGTAGGAGGGGCTACTACTTGCATGCCAGTTTTACAGATGAAGAAACTGAGGCCAGGAGAAGCTAGATGACCTGCCCAAGGGCCCATAGCAATTTCAGGTGCTAGCAATGTTGAGAGTACCGTGCTGAGAGCCCGCCTCAGGCTTTCTTCCGCTGGGTCTGAGTTCTCTCCTTCAGACACCTGAGCATGGGTTTAAGACTGTCAGTGGCACCACTTGCCTCACAAATGACCAAGCACCAAGGACGCTCATCAGGACTGCTGTGTAATTTGCAAGGACCAGTGCAACATGCAAATGCAGGACCCCTTGTTCAAAAACCTTAAGAATTTCAAGATGGCCAGACTAAAGTGTAAACTGAGCCCAGGGCTCTTCTAAGCACAGATCACACAGCCCTGAAGCCACCCTGTCCCATCACTGTCTCACAGATGCCCAGATACATGGAATAGATGGGTCTGTTACAAGAAAGGAATTCTCCTGGGCTGGGCTGTGGCTCGCTCCGACCCCAACATTCAGCCCTGTGCATATGGATCTCTTGGGCCAGCTGACCCAGCATCCTTCAGTGTTTTCGGCTCCGCAGATGTGAAGTCTCTGGGCTGACACTGCACCGCCTTCTTTGCATGAGAAATCCAGTCTCCCAGCCAAGCTTCAGCAGCAGTGACACACGGATCCATTAACAAACCCCCAGGCATGGAGAAAAGGAAATATCTACTCAGAGCTCTGGCGTGTTGGGGCTTCATTTGTCTTATTCAACTTTTTCCTCCCCTAGTTTGCGGTGCCTGTAGCTGTCTTTCAGGAAACAAGACAGTCCACCAAAAACTAGTTAATCTTTCCATCCACCATACAAAGCTTCTTTTTCTTAAATAATAGGTTACATAGCAATTGCAGACAAGCCAGAAGCTACTAGCATTTCAACACTCAGAAAGATAATTGGATTTGCTGTATGATACAGGAAGCTCAAACAGCTCTGTGCTGACAACGTAGATGGGTGGGATGGGGTGGGAGGTGGGAGGGAGGTTCAAGAGGGAGGGGACATACGTATACCTATGGCTGATTCATACTGATATGTGGCAGAAACCAACATCGTATTGTGATGCAATTATCCTCCAATTAAAAATTTTAAAAAGAGAAAAAAAAGAAAGATAATATGGTATTAATTCAGCATTAGAGGCAGACTAAAGTGAATTAATTAATGAATTAGTAGTGGGGCTTCACCAGGTCAAAGCCCCTCTGTCATGGATGAATCGCTCCAACCCCCAGGACCTCAGAATGTGATCTTATTTGGACATAGAGTTGTTGCAGATGTGATAAGACGAGCAGAGATAGTGAAGGACGGGGAAGCCTGGCGTGCTGCAATCCATGGGGGTCTCAAAGAGTTGGACATGACTGAGCCTCTGAACTATAAGAGAAGGTCACACTGAAGTAGATCAGTCCTGGGTGTTCATTGGAAGGACTGATGTTGAAGCTGAGACTCCAATACTTTGGCCACCTCATGCGGAGAGCTGACTCATTTGAAAAGACCCTGATGCTGGGAAAGATTGAGGGCAGGAGTAGAAGGGGACGACAGAGGATGAGATGGCTGGATGGCATCACCAGCTCAATGGACATGAGTTTGGGTGAACTCTGGGAGTTGGCAATGGACAGGGAGGCCTGGTGGGCTGCGGTTCATGGGGTAGCAAAGAGTCGGACACAGTTGAGCGACTGAACTGAACTGAACTGAACTGAACTGACACTGAAGTAGGGTGGAACTTAATGCAATATGACCATATGGATTTTTTACTGTGTATTTAGAAAATGTCTTCTGGCTGTGCCATGTGATATACAGGATCTTAGTTCCCCAGCCAGGGATTGTATCCACGCCCCCTGTGGTAGAAGCACAGTCTTAACCACTGGACTGATGGGAAGACACATCTTCTCTATGCAGTCAAAAAGCATCTGAGAGAGGAATGGAGACCTGGACTCGGACTACACAATCGCGGAGAAGCTCCTGCCTTTCAGAGCCTCGGAGGTCAGGACCCAGAGCCACAAACTGGCGGTGCTTATTTGCTGGTACATACACACATGTGCACACGTGTGCACCAGTGTGCCTGCATATACACGCACATGCATATATTCACACACACCTGCATACACAGGACTACATGTGTGTTTGTACTGGTGTATATGTACATACATTATATGTATATTTTATATATATATATATTGTTTTTTGCCTGTGTGTTTCCATGTAGATTTGTACTGCTTGCTAAGTCACTCCAGTTGTGCCCAACTCTGTGCGATGCTGTGGACTGTGGCCTGCCAGGCTCCCCCGTCCCTGTGATTCTCCAGGCAGGAACACTGGAGTGGGTTGCCATTTCCTTCTCCAGGGTCTCTTCCTGACCCAGGGATTGAGCCCACGTCTCTTACTTCTCTTACACTGGCAGCAGGTTCTTTACCACTAGCACCACCTTGGAAGTCCATATATGTGTATATGTATCTCTGTATACACTATATATAGATACACACACACATACTGGTATATGGATCTATATGTACATGATATGGGTCTTCCCATATACACATATTGGTGTATGTATTGATACGTAATTATATACATGTACATGTATTTACTACTATGTATGATACGTGTGTATATATTTTTCTGGCATGTATTTATATGTATGTTCCCTGGTGTGCACACACACAGAATGCTCCTTGGTGGACCATACATCCCCTAGTTCCCAGTCCCCACTGCTCCCTTCTGCCCTGCACTTTGGGGTCTGTTCCCTGCACGTAATTTGCATGTAAGGGTGCAGAGCTCTGACCCAGCAGTGCCACCTGCTGGTCACCTTGGTATTCCTGGCAGAATCTGACTGGCCATCTGCGTTCCAGGGGAGGGAGAACCTGAGGGAAGATTCTGAGGGAATCTGAGGGATTCTGAGGGAAGAATCACAGGGCCCTCAGATGACCCCGGAAGCCCATTTGTAACTGTGGATATGGATCCAAAGAGCCGGAATCCTCAAGAAGTCAGTGATTCTGGATGAGGGGGAAGGCTGAACCCCAAAGGAATATGAAATCTGGGTGACCCCAGGAAGGGAGAAGAGTCTCCCCCCAGGAAGGCAAGCTTGCTGGGCACCAGCTGGCACTTCTGCCCCGTCCCAGCCCCACACCCAACCTGTGGCCAGGCCCCAGAGATGACATCTGGCGGGGACAGGGGGCAGAATTTCACGAGCAGGATAGAGGGTGATGGGAGTCTAATCCAGGAGGAGGGAAGGTTTCAGGGGGCCCTGGGGAGTGAATTAGTCCCTGGGGAACCTGGAGGGAAGAGAGTTTTAGAAGAATCAAGCCAGAGACCCAGATATCAGGGTGTGGAAAAGGTCCCCCAAGCCTGCTCACAAGAGCAGGTGTGGGCGAATCCCAAGGGCAGAGCCAGAGAGGAGCAGGGAGCCCCACCACCACCCTCCTGGCCGGAGCTCCTGGCAGCACCCTCGGGCGGCTGGTCAGCGAGCTCGCCACCTCCGTGTGGCCTCATCGCCACCGTGACCATCATCCCTTGGTCAGTCCTCCCCTCAAGTGGTGTCTGCTTCCTTACAGGGCTCTCGTCCTGCCTTTGGGATGGTCCCAGGTGAGCACACTCCTCCCCCGGAAGACAAGCCCCCATGTAACTGACCAGAGCCTGCGGCTCCTGGAAGGCAAGGTCAGCCTGGCGTTCCTCCCACCTCTTCCCAGCCCAGATGCCCTGGATCTTAATCACATGGTCACCTGGGTCTCAGGTCCTTCAACTGTAAAACAAAGAGGTTAGGGGACTTCCCTGGCAATCTAGTGGTTAAAACTTGCCCTTCTAGTGCAGGCGGTGTGAGCTCAACTCCTGGCCGGGAAGCTAAGATTCCACATGACTCACAGTCAAAAAAAACAAAACATTAAAAAACACACACACAGAAGCAATATTGTAACAAATTCAATAAACATTTTTTTAAAAATTGTCCACATCAAAAAAAAATTGTCCACATCAAAAAAGTCTTTAAAAAAAAATAAAGAGGTTAGACTGGATTGTTCCGAAAAGCTTTAATGTTCCATTGTTCTCCAAAAGCTGAAAAGCCATCTAGCCAAGAGACTGATAACATTAAAAAGGGTTGATAAGTAGGTATACATGTGATCTAAATATATAAATGTATAAATAGGTATAGAATATAGATGTTAATGTGTGTATACAAAGACACATATGTTCCACTGAGAGTCTGGGAGCCGTGACCCCTAAGAAGCACACTTGGCACCTAGATCAGTTCAGTTCAGTCACTCAGTCGTGTCCGACCCTTTGTGACCCCGTGGACTGCAGCACGCCAGGCTTCCCTGTCCATCACCAACACAGGGAGCTTGCTCAAACTTATGTCCATCATGTCAGTGATGCCATCCAACCATCTCATCCTCTGTCATCTCCTTCACCTCCTGCCTTCAGTCTTTTCAAGCATTAGGGTCTTTTCTAATGTGTCAGTTCTTCGCATCAGGTGGCCAAAGTATTAGAGTTTCAGCTTTAGTATCAGTCCTTCCAATGAATGTTCAGGACTGATTTCCTTTAGGATTGACTGGTTTGATTGACTGGATTGATTGATCTCTTTGCTGTCCAAGGGACTCTCAAGAGTCTTCTCCAATGCCACAGTTCGAAAGCATCAATTCTTTGGCGCTCAGCTTTCGTCATAGTCCAACTCTCACATCCATACATGACTACTGGAAAAATCTTAGCTTTGGCTTGATGGACCTTTGTTCGGAAAGTTATGTCTCTGTTTTTAATATGCTGTCTAGATTGGTCATAGCTTTTCTTCCAAGGAACAAGTGTCCTTTAATTTCATGGCTGCAGTCACTATCTTCAGTAGTTTTGAAGCCCCAAAAATAAAGTCTATCACTATTTCCACTGTTTCTCCATCTATTTGCCATGAAGTAATAGGACTGTAATATGCAGGTCAGGAAGCAACCAAATAGGAAAAGGAGTACGTCAAGGCTGTATATTGTCACCCTGCTTATGTAACTTATATGCAGAGTACATCATGAGAAACCCTGGGCTGGAGGAAGCACAAGCTGGAATCAAGATTGCCGGGAGAAATATCAATCACCTCAGATATGCAGATGACACCACCTTTGTGGCAGAAAGTGAAGAAGAACTAAAGCGCCTCCTGATGAAAGTGAAAGAGGAGAGTGAAAAAGTTGGCTTAAAGCTCAACATTCAGAAAACTAAGATCATGGCATCTGGTCCCATCACTTCATGGCAAATAGATGGAGAAACAGTAGAAACAGTGCCTGACTTTATTTTCTTGGGCTCCAAAATCACTGCAGATGGTGATTGCAGCCATGAAATTAAAATTACTGTTTTGAAGGAAAGTTATGACCAACCTAGACAGCATATTGAAAAGCAGAGACACTACTTTGCCAACAAAGGTCCGTCTAGTCAAGGCTATGGTTCTTCCTGTGGTCATGTATGGATGTGAGAGTTGGACTGTAAAGAAGGCTGAGCGCCGAAGAATAGATGCTCTTGAACTGTGGTGTTGGAGAAGACTCCTGAGAGTCCCTCGGACTGCAAGGAGATCCAACCAGTCCATTCTGAAGGAGATCAGCCCTAGGATTTCTTTGGAAGGAATGATGTTAAAGCTGAAGCTCCAGTAGTTTGGCCACCTCATGAGAAAAGTTGACTCATTGGGAAAGACTCTGATGCTGGGAGCGATTGGGGGCAGGAGGAGAAGGGGACGACAGAGGATGAGATGGCTGGATGGCATCACCAACTAGATGGACATGAGTCTAAGTGAACTCCGGGAGTTAGTGATGGACAGGGAGGCCTGGCGTGCTGGGATTCATGGGGTCGCAAAGAGTCAGACATGACTGAGCGACTGAACTGAACTGAATGGGACAGAATGCCATGATCTTCATTTTCTGAATGTTGAGTTTTAAGCCAACTTTTTCACTCTCCTCTTTTACTTTCATCAAAAGCCTTTTAGTTCTTCTTCAGTTTCTACCATAAAGGTGGTGTCATCTGCATATCTGAGGTTATTGATATTTCTCCCAGCAATCTTGATTTCAGCTTGAGCTTCATCCAGCCCAGCGTTTCTCGTGAGGTACTCTGCATATAAGTTAAATAAGCAGGGTAACAATATACAGCCTTGACATACTCCTTTCCTGATTTGGAACCAGTCTGTTGTTCCATGTGCAGTTGCTTCTTGACTAGCATAGAGATTTCTCAGGAGGCAGGTCAGGTGGTCTCATATTCCCACCTCTTTCAGAATTTTCCACAGTTTGTTGTGATCCACACAGTCAAAGCCTTTGGCATAGTTAATAAAGCAAAAGTAGATGGTTTTCTAACCCACTCCAGTGTTCTTGCCCGGAGAATCCCAGGGACAGAGGAGCCTGGTGAGCTGCCGTCTATGGGATCGCACAGAGTCGGACACGACTGAAGTGACTTAGCAGCAGCTGTAGATGTTTTTCTGGAACTCTGTTGCTTTTTTGATGATTCACTGCATGTTGGCAATTTGATCTCTGATTCCTCTGCCTTTTCTAAATCCAGCTTGAACATCTAGATACTGACTGTAAGTTCTATTCCCCACTAGGTGGACTGGGGCTCCTTGGAGAACTGGCTGCTTCCATGGCGTGGGCAGAGGAGAGGAAGAACGGAAAGAACTTGGGTTATCTTACTGCACCAGAAAATGGGGAGCGCTCAGAGAATGAGGGAGCACACTAAAAGGACACAGAAGCCAGCTCCGGGGGCTCCTAGAGCCAAATCTGAGATAATTTGCACATAGACATACAACAATAGTAATGGATTGTAACCCACTGAGTAAACGGAATAGAGATAAACAAACAGAAAGTCTGATGAGAAATGGGATATTCAGAGTGTCAACATATCCCTCACAGAATATTTATTAATTGCAAAGGTAACTTTCAGGGAGAAGCCAGGCAGTCACCACTGTAACCAGTGGATATACCATGAGCGTGGCATCCATCGTTCAGTTCAGTTCAGTTCAGTCGCTCAGTCGTGTCCGACTCTTTGCGACCCCATGAATCACAGCACGCCAGGCCTCCCTATCTATCACCATCTCCCGGAGTTCACTCAGACTCATGTCCATCAAGTCCGTGATACCATCCAGCCATCTTATCCTCGGTCGTCCCCTTCTCCTCCTGACCCCAATCCCTCCCAGCATCAGAGTCTTTTCCAATGAGTCAACTCTCCGTATGAGGTGGCCAAAGTACTGGAGCTTCAGCTTTAGCATCATTCCTTCCAAAGAAATCCCAGGGCTGATCTCCTTCAGAATGGACTGGTTGGATCTCCTTGCAGTCCAAGGGACCCTCAAGAGTCTTCTCCAACACCACAGTTCAAAAACATCAATTCTTCAGCGCTCAGCCTTCTTCACAGTCCAACTCTCACATCCATACATGACCACTGGAAAAACCATAGCCTTGACTAGCCGGACCTTAATCGGCAAAGTAATGTCTCTGCTTTTGAATATGCCATCTATGTTGCTCATAACTTTTCTTCCAAGGAGTAAGTGTCTTTTAATTTCATGGCTGCAGTCACCATCTGCAGTGATTTTGGAGCCCAAAAAAATAAAGTCTGACACTGTTTCCACTGTTTCCCCATCTATTTGCCATGAAGTGATGGGACCAGATGCCATGATCTTCATTTTCTGAATGTTGAGCTTTAAGCCAACTTTTTCACTCTCCTCTTTCACTTTCATCAAGAGGCTTTTTAGCTCCTCTTCACTTTCTGCCATAAGGGTGGTGCCATCTGCATATCTGAGGTGATTGATATTCCTCCCGGCAATCTTGATTCCAGCTTGTGTTTCTTCCAGTCCAACATTTCTCATGATGAACTCTGCATATAAGTTACATAAGCAGGGTGACAATATACAGCCTTGACGTACTCCTTTTCCTATTGGGAACCAGTCTGTTGTTCCATGTCCAGTTCTAACTGTTGCTTCCTGACCTGCATACAGATTTCTCAAGAGGCAGGTCAGGTGCTCTGGTATTCCCATCTCTCGAAGAATTTTCCAGTTTATTGTGATCCCCACAGTCAAAGGCTTTGGCATAGTCAATAAAGCAGAAATAGATGTTTTTCTGGAACTCTCTTGCTTTTTCATGATCCAGCGGATGTTGCCAATTTGATCTCTGGTTCCTCTGCCTTTTCTAAAACCAGCTTGAACATCTGGAAGTTCACGGTTCACGTATTGCTGAAGCCTGGCTTGGAGAATTTTGAGCATTACTTTACTAGCATGTGAGATGAGTGCAATTGTGTGGTAGTTTGAGCATTCTTTGGCATTGCCTTTCTTTGGAATTGGAATGAAAAATGACCTTTTCCAGTCCTGTGGCCACTGCTGAGTTTTCCAAACATGCTGGCATATTGAGTGCAGCACTTTCACAGCATCATCTTTCAGGATTTGAAACAACTGGAATTCCATCACCTCCACTAGCTTTGTTCGTAGTGATGCTTTCTAAGGCCCACTTGACTTCACATTCCAAGATGTCTGGCTCTAGATTAGTGATCACATCATCATGACTATCTGGGTCGTGAAGGTCTTTTTTGTACAGTTCTTCCGTGTATTCTTGCCACCTCTTCTTAATATCTTCTGCTTCTGTTAGGTCCATACCATTTCTGTCCTTTATGGAGCCCATCTTTGCATGAAATGTTTCCTTGGTATCTCTAATTTTCTTGAAGAGATCTCTAGTCTTTCCCATTCTGTTCTTTTCCTCTTCTTTGCATTGATCACTGAAGAAGGCTTTCTTATCTCTTCCTGCTATTCTTTGGAACTCTGCAATGGGACAAACTGGAAAAAAAAAAGTTAATGGGACGAACTGAAAGTGCCACACAAGCAGCACTTCTGGGATGTTCCTGCCAAAGATTTTTAACCTGAATCCCATCACAAAGGAACAGCAGACACACTCAAACAGAGACAGGCCATAGACAAACAGACAAACAGATCCTTAATCCTCTAGTTGTCAAAGTCATGAAAGTCAGGCTTTCCTTAGCTTAACTGTGGAGGAACTGCTCCAGACTTCAGGGGGCCACGGAGCCCACAGCCAGATTCAGGGCAGATCAGAACCGCATCCCTTTACGACAAAGGAATCATGGGGACAGGTGGGGAGACTGGAACAGCAATGCCACATCGCGATGGCTGTGTTGTGACTAAATAGGAGGAAGTCTTTATTTGCAGGAAATACACTGAAGCATTCAGGGGTGAGGTATTCAGGGGAGGCCTGGTGTGCTGCAGTCCATGGGGTCGCAGAGTCAGACACAACTGAGTGACTGAACTGAACTGATTCAGGGGTGACAGAGCATCATGTCAACGTGTCCTCAGACGATTCTACAAAAAAATATGTAATTTGTGCTGAAACTTTTCTGCAAGTTTGAGATTGTTTTGCATTTTTAAAAAATGACATTAGTTAGTTCAGATCAGTCGCTCAGTCATGTCTGACTCTTAGCGACCCCGTGGACTGCAGCACGCCAGGCCTCCCTGTCCATCACCAACTCCCAGAGTTTACTCAAACTCATGTCCATTGAGTCGGTGATGCCATCCAACCATCTCATCCTCTGTCATCCCCTTCTCCTCCCACCTTCCATCTTTCCCAGCATCAGGGTCTTTTCTAATGAGTCAGTTCTTTGCATCAGGTGGTCAAAGTATTGGAGTTTCAGCTTCAATATCAGTCACCCACAAAACAATCTCTGGAAATTCCTGAGAAAGGAAAAGCAGAGATCTCTTCTTTCCAATAAGGAATTGCAACCAAGAAAACCTTTCTAAGTGCGTGCACCCAGCCTGAGAATCTGGCACCCTGAGTGGGCTTCCCTGGCCCCAGGCCTATCTTCCCTCAAACCCTGACAGCACAGATGTCAGGAAAACACAACACCAGCACCCCCGGCAGCCCAGCCCTGAAGAGCGTCAGAACTGAGGTTGTATCTGCTTTCACTGAGAACACGCTACGTGCAGGGGGTTTGAAGTCAAAACCACCAGGAAGTGAATCTCAGCTCACATTCACTGTGTGATCTTGGGTGAGTCACTTAACCTCTCCGAGCCTCAGCTTTCTGCTGTGTGTAATGTTTACTTTGCTAGGCTATGGTGCAGATTGGAGAGGATTATGTAGAATGCTTAGTAGAATTATGGTTTTCAGACATTAGACCTTTGGCAGGAGGCCTCTGAATCCCCAGGGAATCTTTGTAAGAAACACAGAGTTTTCACCCCCTCCTAGAGATTTTTAAAGCTCACCTGCCTAGTTTCAGTTCTACCAGCTCTATGCCCCCCTCACCCCTACTTCTGCTTAGATCAGATCAGACTAAACCATGTGCCATTTCCCAAATGCCACAGTACTTCTTACTGTAGCTGTGTACATGCCGTTCACCCACACAGAATGCCCTTCCCCTTAGTTGGACTGGAAATCTTTCAAAACCCAGCTGAAATGTACCCTCACTTGGAAAACCTTTCCTGACCCCCACCTCCCAGCACCCCCTTCTCTGTCTGATCAGTTGTTATTACATCAGTAAGAAATATAATTACCTTCCTTTGAAGGCAGGAGAAGGGGACGACAGAGGATGAGATGGTTGGATGGTATCACCTACTGGATGGACATGAGTTTGAGTAAACTCTGGGAGTTGGTGATGGACAGGGAGGCCTGGAGTACTGCAGTCCATTGGGTCGCAAAGAGTCGGACACGGCTGAGTAATTGAACTGAATTGAACTTATGTACTTTACATTTCACAGTGAATGTCTTTTTTAAACAACCACACCAGGAACTAATTATTAGCCTTGTTTTCCTGTTTAATACAAAACAGCTGAGCCTAAAAAGAGCCTAAGCCGCTTGCCCCAGGTCCCATAGCCGGCAGGGGCAGAGCCAGAACCACATCCCCAGGCAGCTCAACTCTTAAGCATCATTGTCTTGGTTCACATCTTCCACCAGGTGTGAGTTCTGGGATGTCAGGGACCATTTCCCCTTCATCCCTGATCCTCATCGTAATTTTTGAGACACAGTCAGTAGGGATCCCTAAATATTGGTCCCTGTCTCCCAGGTCCACACCTGGGCTTTCCCAGAGCTGGGACAGCTGGGAGCCTCTGGGGCTGGGTGAACCGGATGCTTGTAGAAGATGTAGAAGAGAAAAGCAGTCGGTTTTCTCAGGGTGCAGCTCGCAGTTCCACCAGACGATGGCGCCGCTGCACCATTCAGGCCCGGCCACAGCACCCGACGTTTCACCGTGGGGTTTCCATTGGGCAAGTGTCCATTCTGCTGTGATAGGCAGAATTTGCAAAACTGAAACTTCATGGATGAAAGAATTAATGTGAAAATCACAGAATTAAAATAAAGCGTGGAATTGATACTGAGGCACCCCCTCCTCCTTGGGGAAAATACCCTCCTTACTTAAGTAGGAGCTGACTAAAGCAGACAGCATGGCTGTGTGCTCTGATGGGAAAAGATACCAAAAATCGTAATATTTAACCACAGACAGCTGAGTGCACACAAGCGTGCCCTGTCCAGCAGGCCCTGTGATGGGGTGAATGAGACTCCAGTGTCCAGCCTCACGACAGTGACACCAGTGTCCCCTCAGCCTTGGTTACAGTATTGTGTCATTGACATATTATTCAAGTACATTTACAATTTTCCAAGCCTAGGGAAAGTTGTGACCAACCTAGATAGCATATTAAAAAGCAGAGACATTACTTTGTCAACAAAGGTCCGTCTAGTCAAGGCTATGGTTTTTCCAGTAGTCATGTATGGATGTGAGAGTTGGACTGTGAAGAAAGCTGAGCCCCGAAGAATTGATGCTTTTGAACTGCAGTGTTGGAGAAGACTCTTGAGAGTCCCTTGGACTGCAAGGAGATCCAACCAGTCCATTCTAAAGGATATCAGTCCTGGCTGTACATTGGAAGGACTGATGCTAAAGTTGAAACTCCAATACTTTGGCCAACTGATGCGAAGAGATGACTCATTGGAAAAGAGCCTGATGCCGGGAGGGATTGGGGGCAGGAAGAGAAGGGGACGACAGAGGATAAGATAGCTGGATGGCATCACCAACTCGATTGACGTGAGTTTGGGTGAACTCCGGGAGTTGGTGATGGACAGGGAGGCCTGGTGTGCTGCGATTCGTGGAGTCTCAGAGTCGGATACCACTGAGCGAATGAACTGAACTGAACTGAAGCCTAGATTTGGTACACAGGCTCATGTCCTCAGTCGCTCAGTCATGTCTGACTCTTCAACCCTGTGGACTGTAGCCCGCCAGGCTCCTCTGTCCATGGAATTTTCCAGGCAAGAATACTGGAGTGGGTAGCCATTCCCTTCTCCAGGGGATCTTCTGCATCCAGGGATCAAACCTGCATCTCCTGCATCTCCTGCATTGCCAGGCAGGGCTCTTTACCGTGGAGCCACCAGGGAAGCCCAGATTTGGTACCCAGGATGCAACAAAGCATTCCAGATGCAGATTGCTTTCTGGGGAGCCTGGCACAGGGACCACCAAGCTGGTATTTGGGGCTGATGGTTTGGGGACCTAGGAGGAGGTCTTGAAAGCCCGGAGCCAAGGGCTGAGATGAGGTGGGCTGGGCTGAGGACAACATGGTGCCTTTGAGGGGAGCCTGAGCCCCTTCCTTTCTCAGAAATGTCTCTTCCAGGAAGGCCCTCCAGGGGCCAGAGCAGAACCATCTTCCTCCATCTGGTATCTGCCACCCAGGACATATTGCCCCACCCCAGCCTCTCCTCTTCTTCCTCTGTGTCCTCTCCATGGACATCTCATCCAGTTCTGGAGCCTTAAGTGTCCATCAAAGATGCTTCCAAGACACCATTACTGAACATAGAAACATTCCATCAGCAAATGAACACGCGCACAATCGATGTCAGTGTGGTTACCCAAATCTACATGCGTCATAAAATTGCCTAGACCTGCACACACAGACAACATATGAATCCGCTGAAATCTGAACCAGCTCTCTGGATGGCACCCACGTCAGCTCCCTGGCTTTGATACTGTACTTATGCAAGACATCACCATCAAGCGAAACTGGATGACATCCTAACTGTTCTTTTTATTTTTCTTTACAACTTCCTGTGAATCTGCAGTTATTTGAAATTTTAAAGGTTGTAGGGAAAGAGCAGTTAGCCAAGATGGCGATGGTCAGGCTTTCTTGCCCCATGTTTTGTAAACAATGACTTTGCCTGGTTATGTAACATCTGAGGTTATTTATAGCACTGTGCACGCACATCATGATGCGTCCACTTGGCCACATGACACTTTTATTCGGTCCTATATAGTGAAAGTCACTCAGTTGTATCCAACTCTTTGTGACTCCATGGACTATACAGTCCATAGAATTCTCCAGGCCGGAATACTAGAGTAGGAAGCCTTTCCCTTCTCCAGGGGATCTTCCCAACCCAGGGATCAAATCCAGGTCTCCCGCATTTTGAGCAGATTCTTTACCAGCTGAGCCATAAGGGAAGCCCGTCCTGTATAAGCACCCCCTGAAAAGCCCTTGCTGTGCGTTGCAGTGGCGTCTGCCATTAGAGGATAAAGAATGTCTGCAGTTCCTATGGCATCTTCCCCCAGCTTCTTACCTTCTGCTCCCTAGCGCATGCCTTGCCTACCCTGGGATAAGTGAACAGTGAGACAAAGCACTTTTTTTGAAAAGTGTCCAGCCCACGCTTCTGTCCTGGGCTCCAAGATTGTGCGTCCAGCCACCCTCCCCCAGTGCAGATTCCTGCAGCTTCCTCAAACCAGCATGGTTGAGGAACCCCTTCACCCTCCCCACCCCCACCCCCCACCACTGCCCCTGCGGCTTCCTGGTCTCCCCCGGAACTCCAGGCCACAGTCCGGACCCCCTGCCTCAGGCCTGTCTTCAGCCTGCAGCCCCAGCGCATCTTTTAAACACAAAAGCCATCCTAGCATTTGGCTTCCAGGTGCAGCACACGCTCAGCTTTGAAGTCTGAGAGCGTGGGCTTCCCTGATGACTCAGTGGACAAGAATCCAACTGCAATGCAGGAGAAGAGGGTGTGATCCCTGGGCTGGGAAGATCCCCTGGAGAAGGAAATGGCAACCCACTCCACTATTCTTGTCTGGGAAATCCATGAACAGAGGAACCTGGAGGGCTTCTGTCCACAGGGTCGCAAAGAGTCAGACCAACTTAGCGACTAAACAACAATATGGTCATCAGGGAAAATCCATTGAGGTGCTGTCCTCACTCACTCAGGTTCTCTGAACCATCGAGGCCTCTACCTGGGTTGTCCTTGTTGGGCCTGCACAGCCCAGTTGTAGCAAGAATCTTGTTAAGTCAGTTAAGAAGGAACCCCACCCTCTAATCACCCTGAATATCTAATCAAATTCCACGACTGATCCCCCAGGCCTGCCTCCAGCAAGAATCCAGTTTAACCAGAAACACCGCCCCCTCTCCACCCTTACCCCAAAGCTTTCTCTTGGCAATTTTCCGTTCACTGACCCCTACCTCATCCCTGGGCCATAAATGCCCATGTGGCCAGGCTGCTCTCGGATTTGAGCCCCTTCTGTCCTGCAGGCTCTTTCCCCCCTGCAGTAGCTGCTGGTTAAAATCTGCATTGACTGCTTTAAACACCGTCCAGCTCTGTGGCTCTTGGACAGTAGCTGAAGTAAAATTCTCTTCTTCCATTGAAGCTTGATATCAACCAGGCCTCAGAAACAAAGGGTCGGCACCCTGGGCTGGTGAGAGTCGAGATGTTTGATTTAAGGCTGACAGACACGCAGGACTTGTAAGGGTCTAGTTGGTCACATGTGTAGTGTGCTAACTCGCTTCAGTCATTTCCAACTCTTTGTGACCCAATAGACTATAGCCCTCCAGGCTGCTCTGTCCATGGGATTCTCCAGGCAAGAATTCTAGAGTGGGTTGCCATACCAGGATCTTCCCCACCGAGGGATCAAACCTGCATCTTTTACGTCTCCTGCATTGGTGAGCAGCGTCTTTACTATGTCGACTGAAAAGATGCACAACTTGAAAACTGCGAGTTTTTATTTGGGGGCAAAATGAGGACTGCAGCCTGGGAGGCAGCACCTCAGATAGCTCTGAGAGACTGCTCCAAAGAGGTAATGGGGGAAGGTCAATATATGAGATTTTGGTGATGGAGTTCAATGCAATCAAGCACTTACTTTACAGGGTTTTCTGCTAGTCACAAGCTGTGATGTCATCTTGAAGGGATTTAGTGCTTTTCTAAATACCAGAAGATGCAAAGATGCAAAGTCAGTTCCTGAAAATACCCAATTATCTAAAGACCTGTCCCACCAGATTCCCTGCAGCACAGAGTGCCTCACTCCACTCTGAAGAGGTCAACAGCTGCGACAGCACAAGGTTCAGTCTCCACAGATGTGTGCGCTCAGTCACAGTCGTGTCCAACTCTGCAATCCCTTGGACTGTAGCCTGCCACGCTCCTCTGTCCATGGGATTCTCCAGACAAGACTATTGGAGTGCATTGCCATGCCCTCCTCCAGGGGATCGTCCCACCCCAGGCATCGAACACAGGTCTCCTGCACTGCAGACGGATTCTTTCACCGTCTGAGACACCACAGCGAAGCTCAATCTCCACAGAGTCTGAGTCTAATCTCCGCAGAGGCAGACGGCAAAGGCCTTTGCTGTTCACTCATTGGCAATGCTATTGGCAAGTGCCAGTTGGTAACTGACAACCACCAGCATCACATGAAAGCTCCTAGTCAGTCACAGTTCAGTTCAGTTGAGCTCGGTTGCTCAGTCGTATCCGACTCTTTGCGACCGCATGGACGGCAGCATGCCAGGCCTCCCCCACCAACTCCCAGAGTTTACTCAAACTCATGTCCATTGAGTTGCTGATGCCATCCAACCATCTCAGCCTCTGTCTTCCCCTTCTCCTCCTGCCTTCAATCTTTCCCAGCATCAGGGTCTTTTCCAATGAATCAGTTCTTTGAATCAGATGGTCAAAGTATTGGAGTTTCAGCTTCACTATCAGTCCTTCTAATGAATATTCAGGACTGATTTCCTTTAGGACTAACTGGCTTGATCCCCTGGTAGTCCAAGGGACTCTCAAGAGTCTTCTCCACCACCACAGTTCACCATAGTCAGTCACATCAAGTAGCAAAACCTGAACCTCTGGTTTCCAGAACCGATGGAGCTTCAGAAAGAACTGTATCCCCCTGACTGCACCATCTGCTGGGTGTGGACCTTGAACAAATTACTTCATCCTTCCCAGAAGCTTGTTGTCTCTTTTGTGAAATGGGGACAAGAGTGCCTGGAAATCATGCTCCGTGGGTTAAACAAGGAGTTCAGCATGTGTTCTGTCTGTTACCGAGTCCAAGCTTGCTCAGCTCGCCGTACAATAGGCCAATGAATCCGAGATGAAGTGTTGAGACAAGGAAGGGATTTTATTCTGGAGACAGCCGACCAAGAAGTTGACAGGCTAGCGCCTCAAAATAACCATCTTGTAGGGGCTTGGATGTCAGATTCTTTTATGGATCAGAGATGGGGGGAGAGGTGAAGAAACACAGTAAAAAGACTATTCAGTCCTTGCAAATGTCCCCTAGAATGGCAAGCCTCCAGTAGGCGGTTGTGTCAGTTTCAGTTCTTTACTGTCCTTCACAGGTGGGCTGGCTCAGGTTATCTCTCTGTGGCAGGCCATTACATATGCCTACAATAAGCTGGGAAAGATTGAGGACAGGAGGAGAAGGGAGTGACAGAGGATGGGATGGTGGGATGGCATCATCGACTCAATGGACATGAGTTTGAGCAAGCTCCAGGAGATAGTGAAGGACAGGGAAGCCTGGTGTCCTGCAGTCCACGGGGTTGCAAAGACCCCAGTCATGTCCAACTGAGAAACGGAACAACAGCTCTTCCATTGCTCAGAGGTCAGGTGGTCGGTCAGGGCTCTTTGGAGACAGATGGTCTGAATTCCCATAGCACCACCCTGAGATCTGTGTGCCATCTGAGAAGTCACTTAAGCTCCCCAAGCCTCTGCTTCTTCCCATGTCAAATGGGGCTAATCATATCTGCCCATGCAATTTTTGGTGAGAAAGTGAGGAAAGTCATCTGGATAGAGTAGGTTTAAGGCGTTTACTCCAAGATTCCTGGCCGCGAACCCCAGGTCTGTCACTGTGTGACCTTGGGAAGGTTTTCTAGCCTCTTGTGCATCAGTTTTCTCATCCATAAAATGGGTGCAGTTATGGCACTTACTCCGTTACGTAACCACTGGGAACTGAGTTTGTCTTTGCAAGGTGCTTCCCCTGGCCTCGCACATAGTGAGCACTAGTACAAACATCTTGATAATAATACAGCGGTTGTCGTGGTCCTTTCAGAAAGGGTCTGGCAAACTTCATTCTCACCCCACACCACAACCACGCCTCTCACATATGCTCAATGACCACTCAAACCAAACTGAACAGTGAGGAAGCCTTGTCTCCCAGCCGGGGCAGGGGCAGGAGGGATCACAAAGCTTGATTTTGTGCCAAGGGATATGGCTCACTTCTCTGGGGTTCCCTCCACCCCTTCCCCTCTTTCATGGGCTGTCTTCACGTGTGGGTGGGGCCAGGCTCGCCTCTCATTCCCCAGATACCACAGGCGCGTCCACATTCATTACTTCCCAGAATCATCTTGACAGTCTCTGAGATGGGTCCCTTTGAAACCCATTTTACAGCTAAAAAACGGTGGTTCAGAGTGCTCAAGCAGCCTGTCCAGGATGGCACAGTCAGCTGGAGACAGAGTTGGGGGAACTGAATCCCAAGACCCTCTGAATGGAGCTCAGTCCAGGACTTCCCACCCCTCCTTGTGCTGAACTTGAGAATGCAGGTCCTGGGAAGGCCACCATCGGCCTCTTCCCCCAGAGGGGACAGACCAGTGGCCGCTGAGGCAGACCGCTTTTCTGTGATCACAAAGCTGACCCTGGCTGTTGGGGTGGGGGACCTGGGGGTGGGGGGACCACGAGGAGGGCCAGCCCTGCGCTCTGTCACTCAGCCAAGTCCTCGGGCGACAGGAGGGCTGCTGGGGGACCTGGAGAAGGAAGACAAGTCGGCGCTCACAGTGGACCCCCTCTGCCCCAAAGCTGTCTGAAAAAAGATGTCAAGACCCAGAGAGAGCAAGCTACAGAGAGAAAAATTACACTTCTCCGCAGGCTTGAGGGCAAGATGTTTAGCACTAATGGCTCCTTTTGTTTGTCCCAAATCATGAGAGAAAAGTCTACCATAAAGAGCTACCTTTGGGGTATGTTTCATCCACTGTTCATGCATTGAGTCTCAGATACAGCCCGAGGGCCCAGAGGACGTGTCTATGACGTCCCCCCATCCTGAGGCCTGGCTCCCCAAGGCTGGCAAGAGGAAGACAGAAGAAGGAAAATCTCTTCTCAAATCACCTCCTTGCCTAAAGTCCTGGTCAGAACAGAGGGCTAACCGCTAGTAGCTCAATGGCTTTCACTCACTTTAGTAAACAGAAACAACTTTGAGCTAGGTTTTACCGACCAAAATAGGGTGTCTTTTCCTGGCACGATCTGAATCCCCCCAAAGTCAGTGTGATTCTGGCTTCTCCTTTACAAGAGAAAGTTAGCAATAGTCTCTCTGGAGGGCACTTCACAAATGGCCTGGTCCCCATTTTCCCCTTTTCAGCTCAAGCCTCAAATGCCATGTTTAAAAGGAATTTCCTGGTGGTCCAGTGGTTAAGACTCCATGTTCCCAATCCAAGGGGCCTGGGTTCGATCCCTGGTTTGGGATCTAGGTCCCACATGTTGCAATTAAGGCCCAGAAAAGTCAAATAAATGAATACTTTAAAGCTTTTCTTCTTCTTCTTTTTTTTTTTAAAGCAGAGTTTTAACAAACCCTGCAGCAGCGTTTCTCTACGTGATGCAGTTGAATCCTGGGAGGTGAATTCCTGTGTCTACTTTTAGAAGAAGCACCTCAGAGATGGACACACTCCTCTCAGAGCACCTGGGAGTCACAGCAAGGGTCTCTCTGCCCTGAAGCCCGGCTCTCTCCCCTGCATGAGGTCTTTAGCCCAGACACAACCAGCATGAGAGCCATCCAGGGCCTCCTGGGACAGCGTCTCCCCCCGCTGCTGCTGGGGCTTCTGCGATTTTACGACTCCATCAGCGGTGAAAGTGTGTTTTAATGAATGGGCTTTCGACAGCAATTCATCAATTAGTTAAAAATTGCATCTGATCGATCTTCCCAGGAGGTTTGGCTTCTCGGAAAGAGCAGCCAGAGCGCCAGCTGTGTCCTCTGACCGCATCTGTCTCAATCTCACTGGCTTTCGTCATGTCTAACAGCCGGAGTGAGATAAATCTACTTAAGGCTGGGGAAAGAGGTAACTTTTACTTCCTTAAACCATGCTCTTTTCGGTGGCCATTTTTAAAAGTCAACAAATCAAATGCTTTACATTTTAAGAATAAAACAAGTCCATTTAAATAGCTTCCAGCTAAACACTCTCTGACATAAATCACAGCAGGATCCTCTATGATCCACCTCCCAGAATACTGGAAATAAAAACAAAAATAAACAAATGGGATCTAATTAAAATTAAAAGCTTCTGCACAACAAACGAAAATATAAGCAAGGTGAAAAGACAGCCTTCTGAATGGGAGAAAATAATAGCAAATGAAGCAATTGACAAACAACCAATCTCAAAAATATACAAGCAACTTATGCAGCTCAAGTCCAGAAAAATAAATGACCCAATCAAAAAATGGGCCAAAGAACTAAATAGACATTTCTCCAAAGAAGACATACGGATGGCTAACAAACACATGAAAAGATGCTCAACATCACTCATTATTAGAGAAATGCAAATCAAAACCACAATGAGGTACCACTTCACACCAGTCAGAATGTCTGCGATCCAAAAATTTGCAAGCAATAAATGCTGGATTGGGTGTGGAGAAAAGGGAACCCTCCTACACTGTTGGTGGGAATGCAAACTAGTACAGCCACTTTGGAGAACAGTGTGGAGATTCCTTAAAAAATTGCAAATAGAACTACCTTATGACCCAGCAATCCCACTGCTGGGCATACACACCGAGGAAACCAGAATTGAAGGAGACACATGTACCCCAATGTTCATCGCAGCACTGTTTATAATAGCCAGGACATGGAAACAACCTAGATGTCCATCAGCAGATGAATGGATAAGAAAGCTGTGGTACATATACACAATGCAGTATTACTCAGCTGTTAAAAAGAATACATTTGAATCAGTTCTGATGAGATGGATGAAACTGGAGCCGATTATACAGAGTGAAGTAAGCCAGAAAGAAAAACTCCAATACAGTATACTAACACATATATATGGAATTTAGAAAGATGGCAATGACGACCCTGTATGCAAGACAGCAAAAAAGACACAGATGTGTATAACGGACTTTTGGACTCAGAGGGAGAGGGTGGGATGATTTGGGAGAATGGCATTGTAACATGTATACTATCATGTAAGAATCGAATCGCCAGTCTATATCCGACGCAGGATACAGCATGCTTGGGGCTGGTGCACGGTGATGACCGAGAGAAATGTAATGGGGAGGGAGGTGGGAGGGGGGTTCATGTTTGGGAACGCATGTATACCCGTGGTGGATTCATGTCAATGTATGGCAAAACCAATACAGTATTGTAAAGTAAAATAAAGTAAAAATAAAAATTAAAAAAAAAAAATAGCCTCCAGCTGTGTGATGCCTTGTAATAAAGGGTTAGGGGTGCACATACTTGGAATTCTACACATGACGGAGCCAATGTGGGGCAAGAAGGGCAGGAGAAATAAGTCAGCAGGAGAGGAGTGTCAGCTGGAACCCAGGGGCTGGTGAAGAGCTAGGAGCGTCTCCCAGATGCCTGACCCAATAAAGTGGTCCCTGGGCACACAGATATCTATTAGGATGTTAACCAAGTTCTGGGCATTGAGTCCTTTATCGAGCCCATCTTTGCATGAAATGTTCCCTTGGTATCTCTAATTTTCTTGAAGAGATCTCTGGTTTTTCCCATTCTGTTCTTTTCCTCTATTTCTTTGCATTGATTGCTGAGGAAGGCTTTCTTATCTCTCCTTGCTATTCTTTGGAACTCTGCATTCAGATGCTTATATCTTTCCTTTTCTCCTTTGCTTTTCACCTCTCTTCTTTTCACAGCTATTTGTAAGGTCTCCTCAGACAGCCATTTTGCTTTTTTGCATTTCTTTTCCGTGGGGATGGTATTGATCCCTGTCTCTTGTACAATGTCACAAACCTCTGTCCATAGTTCATCAGGCACTCTGTCGATCAGATCTAGACCCTTAAATCTATTTCTCACTTCCACTGTATAATCATAAGGGATTTGATTTAGGTCATACCTGAATGGTCTAGCGGTTTTCCCTACTTTCTTCAATTTAAGTCTGAATTTGGCAATAAGGAGTTCATGATCTGAGCCACAGTCAGCTCTCGGTCTTATTTTTGCTGACTGTATAGAGCTTCTTAGGCTTCCCTGGTGGCTCAGATGGTAAAGCGTCTGCCTACGATGCAGGAGACCTGCGTTTGATCCCTGGATTGGGAAGATCCCCTGGAGAAGGAAATGGCAACCCACTCCAGTATTCTTGCCTAGAAAGTCCCATGGATGAAGGAGCCTGGTAGGCTAGAGTCCATGGAGTCGCAAAGAGTCAGACATGACTGAGTGACTTCACTTCACTTCATAGAGCTTCTCCATCTTTGGCTGCAAAGAATATAATCAATCTGATTTTGGTGTTGACCAGCTGGTAATGTCCATGTGTAGAGTCTTCTCTTGTGTTGTTGGAAGAGGGTGTTTGCTATGACCAGTGCGTTCCCTTGGCAAAACTCTATTAGCCTTTGCCCTGCTTTATTCCGTACTCCAAGGCCAAATTTGCCTGTTACTCCAGGTGTTTCTTGACTTCCTACTTTTGCATTCCAGTCCTCTATAATGAAAAGGACATCTTTTTGCGGTGTTAGTTCTAAAAGGTCTTGTAGGTCTTCACAGAATGTTCAACTTCAGCTTATTCAGCATTACTAGTTGGGGCACAGACTTGGATTACCGTGATATTGAATGGTTTGCCTTGAAAACGAACAGAGATCACTCTGTCATTTTTCAGATTGGATCCAAGTACTGCATTTCGGACTCTTTTGTTGCCTATGATGGCTTCTCCATTTCTTCTAAGGGATTCCTGCCCACAGTAGTAGATATAATGGTCATCTGAGTTAAATTCACCCATTCTAGTCCATTTTAGTTCGCTGATTTCTAGAATGTCGATGTTCACTCTTGCCATCTCCTGTTTGACCACTTCCAATTTGCCTTGATTCATGGACCTGACATTCCAGGTTCCTATGCAATATTGCTCTTTACAGCATCAGACCTTGCTTCTATCACTGGTCACTTCCACAACTGGGTATTGTTTTTGCTTTGGGTCCATCCCTTCATTCTTTCTGGAGTTATTTCTCCACTGATTGCCAGTAGCATACTGGGCACCTATCAACCCGGGGAGTTTCTCTTTCAGTGTCCTATCATTTTGCCTTTTCATACTGAAAAGAAGCAGAAGAACAGGTGGCAAGCATACACAGGAGAACTGTACAAGCAGGAGATTCATGACCCAGATAATCACGATGGTGTGATCACTCACCTAGAGCCAGACATCCTGGAAGGTGAAGCCAAGTGGGCCTTAGAAAGCATCACTATGAGCAAAGCTAGTGGAGGTGATAGAATTCCAGTTGAGCTATTTCAAATCCTCAAAGATGATGCTGTGAAAGTGCTGCACTCAGTATGCCAGCAAATGTGGAAAACTGAGCAGTGGTCACAGGACTGGAAAAGGTCCGTTTTCATTCCAATCCCAAAGAAAGGCAATGCCAAAGAATGCTCAAACTACCACACAATTGCACTCATCTCACACGCTAGTAAAGTAATGCTCAAAATTCTCCAAGCCAGGATTCAGCAATACATGAACCATAAACTTCCAGATGGTCAAGCTGGTTTTAGAAAAGGCAGAGGAACGAGAGATGAAATTGGCAACATCTGCTGGATCATGGAACAAGCAAGAGAGTTCCAGAAAAACATCTATTTCTGCTTTATTGACTATGCCAAAGCCTTTGACTGTGGGGATCACAATAAACTGTGGAAAATTCTTCGAGAGATGGGAATACCAGACCACCTGACCTGCCTCTTGAGAAATCTATATGCAGGCCAGGAAGCAACAGTTAGAACTGGACATGGAACAACAGCCTGGTTCCCAATAGGAAAAGGAGTATGTCAAGGCTGTATATTGTCACCCTGTTTGTTTAACTTATATGCAGAGTACATCATGAGAAACGCTGGACTGGAAGAACTACAAGCTGGAATCAAGACTGCCGGGAGAAATATCAATAACCTCAGATATGCAGATGACACCACCCTTACGGCAGAAAGTGACGAAGAACTAAAGAGCCTCTTGATGAAAGTGAAAGAGGAGAGTGAAAAAGTTGGCTTAAAGCTCAACATTCAGAAAACTAAGATCATGGCATTTGGTCCCATTACTTCATGGGAAATAGATGGGGAAACAGTGGAAACAGTGTCAGACTTTATTTTGGGGGGCTCCAAAATCACTGCAGATGGTGATTGCACCCATGAAATTAAAAGACACTTACTCCTTGAAAGGAAAGTTATGACCAACCTAGACAGCATATTAAAAAGCAGAGACATTACTTTGCCAACAAAGATCCATCTAGTCAAGGCTATGGTTCTTCCAGCAGTCATGTATGGATGTGAGAGTTGGACTGTGAAGAAAGCTGAACACCCAAGAATTGATGCTTTTGAGCTGTGGTGTTGGAGAAGACTCTTGAGAGTCCCTTGGACTTCAAGGAGATCCAATCAGTCCTTCCTAAAGGATATCAGTCCTGGGTGTTCATTGGAAGGACTGATGCTAAAGCTGAAACTCCAATACTTTGGTCACCTGATGAGAAGAGTTGACTCATTGGAAAAGACTCTAATGCTGGGAGGGATTGGGGGCAGGAGGAGAAAGGGATGACAGAGGATGAGATGGCTGGATAGCTTCATCAACTCGATGGACATGAGTTTGAGTGAACTCCGGGAGATGGTGATGGACAGGGAGGCCTGGTGTGCTGCGATTCATGGGGTCGCAAAGAGTCGGACACGACTGAGCGACTGAACTGAACTGAACTGAACTGGGCATTTAGTCCTTTCTTCCTTCTGGGCTATTGTTTACCATTCTCTTCTGTGCTAGTATCTCTTCTGGGCTTGAGAAAGGGGAACCCAAGAACCATTCATCCTTTGTTCCTATTAACTAAAGTGAAAGTGTGAATCGCTCAGCCATGTCCAACTCTTTGCAACCCCATGGACTGTAGCCAGCCAGTCCATGGAATTCTCCAAGCAAGAATACTGAAGTGGGTTGCCATTTCCTTCTCCAGGGGATATTCCTGATGCAAAGATCGAACCCAGGTCTCCCACATTGTGGGCAGATTCTTTACCATCTGAGCCACTTGGGAAGCCCTTATTAATGAAACCCATGTTCAATTCAAAGAAGCAACGTGTCAATCTAAATTTCCCAGTCATTCTGTAATGATGTGAGGTTCTGTGACACAGTTCTGTCAAAGGAGAGTCAGTGGAAGATATTGGACCAGGTTTCTAGGTCCTTTCTGTCTTTTAACCTCCACCTCTCTCTTCCTGGGAAAGAGACATGATGACTGGAGCTCCAGCAGCTATCCTGGCGCCACCGGGCAACAAATTCCTGCCAAGGATTGTTGTAAGGAGGGATAGAGGGAGCCTGGGTCTCTAAGGAGCTGCTGTATCCTCCCCTGGACTTCTTTTGCATGAGAGAAACATACATCCCTATCTTGGGTTCAGTTCAGTTCAGTTCAGTTGCTCAGTTGTGTGCAACTGTTTGCAACCCCATGGACTGCAGCACGCCCGGCTTCCCTGTCCATCACCAGCTCCCGGAGCTTACTCAGACTCATGTCCATTGAGTCGGTGATGCCATCCAACCATCTCATCCTCTGTCATCCCCTTCTCCTCCCGCCTTCAATCTTTCCCAGCATCAGGGTCTTTTCAAATGAGTCAGTTCTCATCAGGTGGCCAAAATATTGTAGTTTCAGCATCAGTCCTTCCAATGAATATTTAGGACTGCTTTCCTTTAGAATTGACTGGTTGGATCTCCTTGCAGCCCAAGGGACTCTCAAGAGTCTTCTCTAATACCACAGTTCAAAAGCATCAGTTCTTCAGTGCTCAGCTCTTTTTATAGTCCAACTCATACATCCATACATGACTACTGGAAAAACCATAGCTTTGACTAGACGGACCTTTGTCAGCAAAGTAATGTCTCTGCTTTTTAATATGCTGTCTAGGTTGGTCATAGCTTTTTACTGTTATTCATATTATCTGTTAATCGCAGCCAAACTCAGTCTCAGAAAGTGAGAAGGGAGTAGCTGTAGTACATTAAGAAGGTATTAAAATAATCATAGCATGTTAAATGGTTGGCAAGAAATAACCCATACAGTACCCAATGTGGAATAAAATCTACAGAACTATTAGTTCCTGAGGCTGGGCTTCTCTTCTACCCTCATGGCTATGAAGACAGAGTAGTGAGGGGGTGACAGATTCTCCTTCTTGGGGAGAAGTCCCCATAGCAGGAACAAAGCTTGTCTTGGTGTTTGCAGAACCATCACAAAGGGAACCACCCCCAAACCCCTAAGCTGCTCCTGCCTCCTGGACCATCGTCTATGATGGGTTGCAGTTCCTTTGACAGGGGAACAGGGGCTCAGAAGGTTACCAAGATTTTTAATTCTTGGGAATTGTAAGTATTGCTCAAAAATAGCCACAAAGTCAGCATGTAAGTAAGGTACACCAGTTAATAGCATTTTTAGGACACTGTTAGTGAACCAGTTTTAATCAGGAAGTTAATATAGTCTTATAATCAATATTATTTATTCAGGGCTATAGAGATTATCTTTAAAATCTGGTATGTCAAGAATTGTTGTTAATGTGCTTAAGTAACCCCACCTAATATTACATTGCTACAGTCCATTCAACCAGGGAACAATCAGCCAGCAATATGCAAGTGAGTGATTGAAGGTTGAATGAATGACATTGCTCCCAACAGAATACAGGCTGGACAGGAGAGAAAACAGTGCATATCAGAGACTCCAATCAAGCATTTACCATCTGCCAAGCACTGCTGAGGAACTGTCCCACATTACCTTGTTAATCCTCAAACACCCCACGAGAGAGGCTTTGTGACTGTACTCATTTCACAGTGGAAGAAGTTGAGGCTGGAGAAGATTAAGGTGCCCATGGTGACTTGCAAATAAAAAATGTCTTTTATCCACCCCTATGTAGTTTTATTTACTGGCCTTCATTCTTTCTTCATGTGGAATTGATTTCCTATCTTGGGTGCTTTCATTTAGGACTCCTTCTTGTATTTTTTGTAGAGGAGGTGTGCTGGGACAAATACACTCAGAAAGTAATACACTTGGCATGAATCCTAGCTGAGCAGAAAGTTCCTCTCTGCTTTTGGTTTGGGTTCGAGCAGCTGTTTCTCCAGTGGCCCCAGGGGGTCAGCTGCAGCTGTGGGGCTTTCAGATTGGGAGTGCGGAGCTGGGGATGAGGAACAGGCCCCATAGTCTGGAGGTCCTCACTGCCGTCTCATGTGGACATCACTCTCCATCTGAGGGAGCTCACGCTGGCCTCCCATCCTAAGGGCATGGCAGCGGTGGTGGTTGTTTAGTCGCTAAGTCCTGTCCGACTCCTTTCAGCCCCATGGACTGTAGCCTGCCAGGCTCCTGGGACTTCCCAGACAAGAATACTGGAGTGGGTTGCCATTTCTTTCTCCAGGGGATCTTCCCAACCAAGGGATGGAACCCGAGTATCCCGCATTGGCAGGTAGGTTCTTTACCACCAGGGACGTCCTCAAGGGCATAGAATAATGAAAGGGACTTAAATACCTTTAGCCCTGAGAATTCCACATCCAACTTGAGATAACAGATGAAGCTCAAGGCTTCATAGAACCAGGACTGAGACTTAAATGGTTGCCATGGGCTCTTGCTTGGTTTGCTTATGGACAAAGGCCTGTCTGACTGATATCAGGAAAGCAGAATTCTAGAAAGCTAGAGCTGACAGGCTGGAGCAAGGTCTTGAAGCCAGCGTCCTCACATACAGATAAAGGTGATGTGATTTGCCCAAAGCCGCGAGATGAGTTAGCAGTCGTTCCAGGCTTCCTGCCATCCGCAGAAGCACCCATCTCTCTGGATGACTCACTTCCCAGGGGCTGTGAATCAAAGTGGGAGAAGTAGCCAGAAAGATGCTGAGTGCTTCCTCAGTGGTCTGTGTGACAGAGGTGTGAACTTTCCTGGCCCCACTGGCCCCAGTTGGCACCCAGGTGCTAATCAGTGGTCAGAGCTGAGTCCTAGACCCTGAGTCAGGAAGGCGGGTTCTCACCGAGATTCTGTTGCTCCCTGGACTCCAGAGTCAGTGACCTTTAACGTCCCTTCCGGCTTGAGGATTAATGAAATCTGTCAGCCACTCACTGTTCCGCCTGTGCCGTTTGATCAACAATGTCTGTTTGCATAACAAGACCCTTTCATCTCAGGATTGTGCATTTAGTTATGTCCACTTGACCCTTCTGTCAATATTCAGCAGGGCGATAAGATAGAGCCTTCCAGTCTGGGTCCCCAAACACATCATTAGCTGGGAAGGCAATGGAAGCCCTGCGTTCTCCAGGCTGTGCTGTCAACTTTGACTTCAAACATTAAAGGACAGGTGACACTTAAGCTCCCTGAGAGTTGATCAACATTTGAAAAATCTGAAGAGATTGCACTGATGACTCTTATGACCCTGGGTGAAGTGTGCTTTTCATACTTATTAATAGTCTAAGGCTATTTGCTTTCCCACGAGATAGGCAGCTAAATAGAAATCTGAACATTCTCCCTACAATATGGGAATTTTCCTGAGCTGATTCTTGTCTAGGAATGTCAAGATACCTTATGCTCTAAGACCAAGACCTAAACATCTGGCTAGAAATCATGGGTTTGGTATTCATTTTACCCCACAGTTTGCCCTTTACCTCAGTATCCCCATTATAAAGCCAAGAGTCAACACACAGATCATGAAAAATAAGTGGTCAGTGCACATACAGTGTTCTGAAAATAGAATAACTGCATATGTGCTTTTATTAGCATCCTGGACAATAGTAGCAAAATGTTAGTCATTCAAACAGACAAGTTCAACTGCATTGTAAAGCTTCTAACCAGTCCAAGGCAGAAGCAAGCAAACAAGCTGTTAATATTTGCATCGAGGCCAGAAGGTAGTTGTTCAATTTTTTTTTTAATCTTCTCCTTACCGAGGATGTAACCCACAGGGGTTGAACATCAGATGATTAAAAGCAAAAGTGTGAGCAGGCATTTTCCTGCTCTCTGACAGTGCTTGGCCCTGTCTCTTTAGAACAGAAGGAACAGGCCATGTCATGGAAATGGGTTTGTATTGCTTCCAAGGGGAAGTTCTCTTCTTGCCACTATCAGAAGCCAGTTCCTCTCCCACAGCTCAACGGGATTTCCTAAGGGCGAGATAAACAGACGGGACTACAGAGTGAGTAACTGAGAAAACCTGCAGACACCTTGGTGATACAGCCCAGATGCCCAAGGGAAGTATATCTGATGCTTATTACATACCAAGTGGGGCCTCCCTGGTGGCTCAGTGGAAGAGAATCCACCTGCTTATGCAGGAGACATGGGTTCAATCCCTGGAGAAGGAAATGGCAACCCACTCCAGTATTCTTGCCTGGAGAATCCCAGGGACAGAGGAGCCTAGTGGGCTGCCGTCTAAGGGGTTGCACAGAGTCAGACACGACTGAAACGACTTAGCAGCAGCAGCAGCAATAAGAAATCAGAAACTGAATTTTTTAAAACCTCATTAACAATAATGCCCCCAAATCTGAAATATTAAGGATTAACATGACAGAAGGTTTTTTAAGACCTGCACTCTTACACCTACAAAATATTGCTGAGGGAAATTAAAGAAGACTTAAACAGGTCTCTGAATTGGGTGATCTCCAGGTTCCTGGTCAGTAGATTGAAGCTACTCAGGAAATATTTAGTGATTGCTTTTTTAAAAAATGTCCATTTAAGCCTTATTATCAAATAATGAACATCCACTGAGTAGACTTCTGCAAGATTACTTTTTTCCTATAGCCAAAGGCAGAGACATTAAGGAAAAAGAGAGAACGTAGAGTCTGAGATTCTTACTGGGACATACGAATGAAGCAGCAGATGTCCTGGTATGCAAGCTCCATCAGTTCAAATGGGCCAGACCCAGGTATCTCTGCCTTGGCATTACTGATGTCATTTGTTGTGGGGGCCTGTCCAGCACATTGTGACTTGCTTGGCCTCTCCTCCACTAGATGCCAGCATCACCTTCCCGGGTGTGACATTCCCCAAATATCTCCAGACCTTGTTAAATTGCCTTAGCCGTGAACCACTGGTTTCAAGCCCACGGGGCAGTCCCATTTATTGATAATGTTCTAACTCAATCTTCAAGACGTTCCTCTGACAATTCTATCTTCCTGTAACAAGAAACTGCATCAAAGAATAGTGTCACAGTAATGACCAAAGTTGCCATGGCTATTTTTCAAAAATGGAAACCAATTAAATACCTACCGTGGTCAAATACCACCAGGAGCCATCTCACAGCTTTTAAATGAGAGCGAAAGTGGGCAGACTTCAGAATCTTAAATGAACAGAATTCCTGAGAGACACATGACTCAGAACGGAGGTTAAGGGCTGCCTTAGCATACACTCAACAGCAAGAAAATGTTTCTATTCTGTCAGGAGTTTGGCTGGTGTGCGTTTGGATCTCTTCTCTGCCTCTTACCAGCTGCATGATCTTTCATGTCTCAGCCTGTTTCCTCATTGTACCATGAGAATAAAAACATATGATGAAGACAGCTAATTGCTTGCTCTGTTATCCATTTTCACCTTTCTCCTTCTTAACAGAACCCTGAATTTGGGTGGCCGTATTGCCACCAGAAATAAAAGACTACAGTTTCCAGCTTTACAAGGATAGAGGTATGACCTTCCCTACTACCAGCCCTTTCCTTTTTCCTTCCTGTTGCTTGAAATAAGAATATCACAACTGGAACTATGGATGTAATAACTGGAGTTCTAGCAGCCATCCTGGACCCAAGAGGAAACCTTGAGAATGGAAGCCATGTGTTGAGGACGCAAAAGAGTAAAAAGAGGCCTGGCTCCCTGATGACACCTCACAGAGAATTTCCAACCTCTAGAATCCCTCTGCATGAAAAAGAAATAAAATGTCTTAAACATTTTAAAAAATGTTTTGGTCATACACAGTTCAGTTTAATCTTAGCTTGTGGTGGGGATGATGAGATATACACTTAAAAGTCTCTAATGAGGTACCTGCATTTCTGATGGGACCAGAACCGGCGTTTGGTCAGTATACCAACAGGGCAGAATAAACTTGAAAGTCATCAAAAATGCTTACCTATTCTTAAACATCTTATTTTAATTTAAAATGTACACTTATTCATTCATATTTTGAGTAGTTGCACTTGATGAGAGCTCCACATGACATGCACCCTAATGAAGTCATTTTTCTAAAATGAATGTGTTAGTAATGCCCTGGTGTCCAGTGGTTGGGACTCCACCCTTTCACCACCAAGGGTGTGGGCTCAGACCCTGGTTGCGGAACTAGGGTCCCTCACATCAAACAGTGTGACCAAATAAAAATTTTAAAAATAAATAAAACTGGGCTTCCCTGGTAGCTCAGACCAAAAAGAATCTGCCTGCAACACCAGAAACCCAGGTTCGATCCCTGGGTGGGGAAGATCCCCTGGAGAAGGGAATAACAACCCCCTCCGGTATTCTTGCCTGGAGAATTCCATGGACAGAGGAGCCTGGCAGGCTATAGTCCACGGTGTTGCAGAGTTGGACATGACTGAATGACTAACACGTTGCTTGTTTCTAGAGGATGCTGTTTACACCCACATATTTTATTGTGTTACATATAATTAAACATTATAATTAAAATAGGAGGTGCTACTGGGGTAAACAGGTTTGGGAAGAAGCAGCTGCCTCTTGATAAACATGCAGCTCTGGTGCCAGGTGCAGGGACAGTGGTGTGAGTGCTTCGGGGAGTAGCCTGCTGGCCGTGGACTTTCAGCCTGCACACAGCTTTCAGAGTGAGAGTGTCCATTCATCCGTCAAGTAGAACTCGCTTGAGTTCCACTCACCATAGAGAAAGAGGAAATGAATATTATCAGTTGCCTATTACATACCAAGCACTGGACACATATTTTCTGATCTAAACTTCACAGCTGCTAGTTTAGATAAAACTTATTACCTCCATTTCACAGAAAAGGAGCTGAAGTTTCCATATCTTAGGTACTTCGCCCCAGCAGCAGGAATTCCAATGCTCATCTGCCTGGTTCCATAACTTCAGCTCTCTTCACAGAGGGAAAGCAAGATGGTTCACCCACAGAGCTGATTCAGTGTTTGGTCGATGATAAAAGATTCTTGGTGCTCTGTTGTAGAAGTGCTTGGCCGCCAAAGTCCACAGAGTGTGTGGCAGGATACAGAAGCTCCCACACTTGGAATGAACAGTCGTCTCCAAACTGCCAATTCGTAGGCACCTACAATGGGCACTGGGCATCATTGCTCATCAAACAGCCTCCTTGCCAGGCGTGGTCATTAAAAAAATAATAATTTGTTTATTTATTTATTTATGGCTGTGCTGGGTCTTCTTTGTTGCTCAGGCTTTTCTCTAGTTGTGGCGAGTAGAGGTTACTCTCTAGTTGCCGTGCGCTGGCCTCTCATTCTGGTGGCTTCTCTTGCTGCAAAGCACAGGTTCTAGGGTGCTCAGGCTTAAGTAGTTGTAGCTCATGGGCTCAGCAGCTGCGGTTCCTGGGCTCTAGAGCACAGGCTCAGTAGTTGTGAACCACGGGCTTAGTTGCTCTGCAGCATGTGGGATCTTCCTGGATCAGGGATTAAACTGTGTCTCCTGCATTGGCAGGCGGCTTCTCTACCACTGAGCCACCAGGAAAGCCCTCAGGCATGCTCTTGCTGGCCAATCAGATTGACCACTGTCTGGGCCCTTCCAGTTGTTAAATATTTTGAACATCACTGCTGGTCACCCCAACACCAAACCCCAACAAACTGCACTTCACAAGTAGGCTCGAGAAAGATGAATAAGATCAAAGAACTGAATGCAACCCTGAACTCAACTGCCCTTGGAGAGGATTTTGGGCAGTCCACACCAAGTGAGCATGAGCCACCCAAGCCATTTACTCCTTTGCCAGGGCTCACCCAGCACAGAATAAGGCTCTTGCTGGCTGCCTCGTGGTCATCCAGTGAGGCAGGGCCTGGGGAAAAGGACTTCACAGTCTGGGGAGACAGACAAATGGATGATGAAAATTGAGGACAGGAAATGATCGGGCAGAGGTGAGCCAAAGGGGCTCCCATAAAGCACCTACTAAGGTGCTGTGTTATTGTCCACTGTCCACTGTCTGGGTGGAGGGACAAGAGTGCCCAGCGGAGTCTGGAGGGACCAGAAGTCAGCCAGAAGAGGATGCTGATCACAGGTCTAACAGCACAGCTGGAGCTGGTGCAGAGAGCCTGGGGCCTCAGGACACAGACATGGACAGTGTGTGAGGAGACAGATGAGGGAGGGCGGAGAAGAGGGCCGGCTCTGCACATCTGCCGGATGCTCTCTGCCAGGTCCTGGAGGGCAAGACTGCAGCAGTGTCCCATCCCCACCCCCAGGGCCCATAAACTCTGGGGCATCCTCAAATTTCAGCTCAGAAATCACTTTCAGGATTTCTCTGGTGGTCTAGTGGTTAAGACCTCGCCTTCCAATGCAGGGGATGTGGGTTTGACCCTTGGTGGGGGAGCTATGATTCCACGTGCCTTGTGGTCAAAAAAAAACAAAACATAAAACAGAAGCGATATTGTGACCAATTCAATAAAGGCTTTTAAAAAATGGTCTACATTTTAAAAAAAAGTCATTTTCTCATGGTCCTTCCTCCCGCCTGACTCCCTTGCTCCAATGGGCCAGAGACTGGAGACTGTTTGTTCACCACCCTGCTGCCTGGGGCCAGCACGTGTGTTGAGTGAGTGAGGACACAGGTCGTCAAGGGTGTTATAAGTCATGGGTGGAGCTGACAGGTGTACCCAAGTCATGGGGAATCACGAAGGGTTTCCAGAAGGACAGTGAGAGGCTTGTAAATGAACTTAGGGAGCCGACTCTTACAGGTGAGTTGAGGATAGATGGGAATTGGGTGAGGATGGGAATAAGGGGAGCCATTAGAGGTCATGTGATCACCCAGGAGCGCCGTGGGGCCCCACGGGCTGACTGAACCACAGGGCGACAGGGGCGGGTACCCAGCACAACCCAGACTCCGGGCTGGCACGTTACGTGCATGAGGTCATCTGATCCTCGCTATGACCCCAAGAGGTGGATTTACTATTTATCATTGTGTTGAAGCTGAAACTCCAATACTTTGGCCACCTGATTTGTAGAACTGACTTATTTGAAAAGACCCTGATGCTGGGAAAGATTGAAGGTGGGAGGAGAAGGGGATGACAGAGGATGAGACGGTTGGATGGCATCACTGACTCAATGGACATGAGTTTGAGTAAACTCCGGGAGTTGGTGAGGGATAGGGAGGCCTGGAGTGCTGCAGTCCATGGGGTTGCAAAGAGTCGGATACGACTGAGTGACTGAACTGAACTGAACTATAAGCACTGCTGGTGAAACAGTCCAGAGACACCAAATAACTTGCAAGGTCATTTGATAAGGAGTGGCAAGTGCCTAAATCAGAGATGCCTACGTGCTGCCTGCCCGCCTGCGGCTGAATGTGGGCAGGTGGGCACAGGTTCAGAGAGAGCCAAGGGGCATCTTTCTAGCCAGGCCAGGTCTGGGTGTCCTGTGGTGAATGCGCTGGGTGCCCAGGAGTGTGTGGGACACCCCTCCCTGTTCCTCTCATCCATTTGCCTCAGGTGTCTTCATGTTGATGGCAAGAGACGGAGCTCAAATGTTGGAGTCGCCTCTAAGAAGAGAACTGGTCCTGGCCTGACCCTCCACTCCTTGTGAATCATGGCAGTGAAATTGGAACACGCCAGGCTCCATGGGCAGAAGCAGTAGGAAGAGTGTCAGTGCCGATGCCCAGCATACCCGGCCATCACAGAGCCGTCCACCTCTGCGGGCGAGTGATGGCGATGTGCTCTGACAAATAGTGTTTAGGTTTGGAATCCAGCTGTTGAGAGAGAGAACAACCGGGATCAGGCGCTTTAGGCACCTCTAAGACATGTTTTCAGATTTCAGAAAACCATGTGAACTGCGCTGTTTCAACTGCTTCCCTGTGGAAGTCGCAGACTGAAGCTTCTTTGTTCCTGCCGAATGACTCATGGATGCCCTTTCAAAGAGGACGAAGCAGACGTGTTCTGGTGAGGAAAATACATGAAGAATGCAGTGCATTTTCCCAAATAGCTGTCAGACCATCTGGTTTAGGCCAATAAGAGCAAAGCCTCTGAAGCTCTCAGGCTGACCTCCCCCGTGAGGGCCTCGTCCTGAGCCTGGGCCCCCAGGGACAGACTGACCAGGACAAGAGGGGGAAGACCAGCTTCCCCAGGGTTATTAGTGTTTCTGGGGTTCTATTTGAAGGGATACCACCTGTTCTTCTGGAACGTTGTTTTTCTGGGTGGTCATTCTCAGTAGCAAGGAGATAATAATAATTAACTCCTTTTTATTGTAATAATTATTATTACACAATAATTATATTAATAATTAATTGTATACATTTTATATAAAATATAATAATAATAATTATATTACCTCCTAATTATTGTAATAATTGTAAGAAGCTAAGGACATACTTTTACAGCTCTCCCTATGTGATAAACATGGTCTATGTACAACAATTTCTTTAATTCTCATAGCCTTCCAGATGAAAAGCTAAGGCTCAGAGACAGTAAGTCACTTGCCCAAGGTCACACAGTGAGTAAGTGACATGTACTGTGTGTGCTGAGTTGTGTCCGACTCTTTGTGACCCAGTGGACTGTTTGTTGCCTGCCAGGCTTCTCTGTCCACAGAATCGCCAGGCAAGAATACTGGAGTGGGTTGCCATTTCCTACTCCAGGGGATCTTCCCAACCTAGGGATCGAACCCACACCTCTTATGTCTCCTTTACTGGCAGGAGGATTCTTTACCACTGAGCCACCTGAATCAATGGCACAGCTGGGCACCAACAGGTGGTCTGACCCCTTCCAGCATCTCTGCGTCTCCAGCCTTGGTGTCTACCTTCCACATCTGATCTCAGGCACCCTGGGCTGCAACAGCCTCCTCTGAACCTGCTGGCACGATTGATCTCAACCTTGGTATATTTAGGCCTTCTAATTGTACAAGACTATAAATGCTCTTTTGTATGTTTAAGTTCTTTAGAATTGGATTTTAAATCTCTCAAACATAAAGAGTTCTAATAAAGAAATATCCTATAAAGTGTGTAGAATGCCAGACTCAGCAGCTTGGACACTGACTTGTTGGCAGTGGGAGCCTCTGGAGGTTTTGAGCCAACAAGCTCCTCCTTTGGTTTACACTAATGCTCAGAATACATTTGAGCACCACCAGGGTACCCCTGGGCTGGATCATCTGCTGATAAATACACATGATCCTCACCCCGAGGAAAACACTGTTAAATTCTCCCTTAAGTGATGCTTGACAATGTCTTGCATTGTGTAAGTGCTTGTTGACCTAACACACTTGGCTCACAATGGTGGCAAAATGGTGCTATTGGAAGGACGAATGGTCCCTGTACCAGGGGGTAAATGTCTGGGTGGGCTGGACGTGGGGATACCGTCAGGGGCTGCTGTTGGTGGGGGGCGTTCCTGAGCAGAGACGAGAACGCAGGAAAGTAGGGGCAGCCTGGAAACCATCGACTGGGCAAGAAGATTGAGGACGAGCTGAGCAACTGGATGTGGAAGCAGAGAAAAGAAAAAGGAGACGGGTGTGGGGAGAATGGGATGCTGTGACTAGCAGGGCATCGGGAGTGGAAGCTGGTTTGAGGGGTGGCAAGGAAGACTGAGCTCAGTTAGACAGGTGGAGTGTGAACACCTGCTCCAAAGCAGTGGGAAAGGCCACCGGGTGCCCTCCAGGGGGAAGGGGAGGAGTGGTGGAATTCTGGAGCAGGTCAGACCCACAAGACCTGGATCTGAGTCCCAGCTCGGTGCTCTCTTTGCTCTGTGGCCCCAAGAGCATCACTTAACCTTTCTAAATTTCAGAGAGGATAATGGTGCCCTCCTTCCTCCGCATGTGCATGGGCAGACTGAGTGAAATGTCAACGGTGTCACACTAAGGACAGGGTAGTTATTAGCGTTATTCCAAAAACTGATAGGGAAGTTGCCTGGTGGCTTGGTGGTAAAGAATCCGCCTGCCAATGCAGGGGACACGGGTTTGATCCTTGGTCCGGCGATGAGCTCACATGCAGTGGAGTGACTGAGCCCATACTGAGCCATGCTCTAGGCTCCGGGAACCAGAACTGCTGAACCCCCTGTGCCTGGAGCCAGTGCTCCACAGCAAGAAAATTCACTGCAAGGAGAAGCCTGTGCACTGCAACTACAACTAAAGAGCAGCCCCCACACAGCAGCAAAGGCCCAGCACAGCCAAAAATAAAGATATAAGTAAAAAAGAAAGATTTAAATTAAAGACAAATTGATAGGAGAGTTCCTTGGTGGTCCAGTGGTTAGGACTCGGGGCTTTCACTGCCACGGGGCCAGGTTCAATCCCTGGTTGGAGAACTAAGATCCTATAAATAAAATCGATAAACTGTGAAAAAGCATTAAAAACTGTGTGCCAGTGTAAACAGTTATCAACTCTTTGGATTAGAAGTTCAAGATCATCAAATCCTCCCTGGATAACTGTCACAACAGAGACAGTAGGGATTTGGGGCCTAAACGGTGGAAATAATGACTTTGGGTCTCAGTCTGACCCCCGCACTGGGATAAAAGCTTGAATATGCACTTTCTCTCACCCACTGAACTGGCATCCCAAGCATAGCCTGTCACTAATGAAAGAGACAGGCATGGACTCCGGCGTTTCAAAACTTCATCTGGAACAATGAACAGAAGTCAATTATCTAGCGCCAGAAATCGCTTCCCAGATGATTGATGGAGCTATTAGCAGGTCCTTGGCAGGCCCTGCTGCTGCCTCCGGGCTGTGCGGTCCAACAGCAGCGGCCTGACCCTCCCTGGAGCCCCCCATCTGGGACCAGTCCGCCCCTTGGCATGGAGCTTCCCAAGGTCAAGTGGGCCCAGGGTGGCTCTGCCACGAGCCCACGAGCCACCTCTGTGCCCAAGCCAGGCTGTGTTCTCTAGTCTGACTTGCTCGGTAATCTGGGCTCAGCACAGAACAGTTAAAACCAGAACTTCCACAGCATGGGGAAGCAAAAACGGTATCTGTCCCCGGGGGCTTCCCTGATGGTTCAGCAGTAAAGAACCCACCTGCCAATCCAGGAGACGCTGGTTCCATTCCTGCATTGGGAAGAAGGAAATGGCAACCCACTCCAGTATTCTTGCCTGGGAAATCCCCTGGACAGAGGAGCCTGGCGGGCTACAGTCCATGGGGTCGCAGAGAGCTGGACACGACTTAGCAACTAAACCACCATCATCTGTCCCTGGCGCCAGCTAAGAGCAGCTTCTCAGCCAGCCCCTTGGAACAGATGTGACATTTAAGGGGCGGAACAGGCATGCCAGGTCCAGCATAGGTCAGACTGTTCTGAAAAGCAGCCATCTGATATTTCGATTCTCTCTGACTGACCTTCAGCCTTCCAGAAAGATGCCCAGTGGGTCTGGAAATTTGTGAGGAGACAGAGGAAGGCTGAGTTGATGAGTGACCCCTGCTTTTCCCAGGAGGAAGCAAAATTCTGGGAGTCATGGTGGGTGAACTCAGATGCGCCTTCCTCCCGGGTATGCACCCTAGGCACAGGCGGTGCTGGTGGTGAAGAACCTGCCTGCCAACGCAGGAGACCTAAGAGACACGGGTGAGAGTCCTGGGTCGGGAAGACCCCCTGGAGGTGGGCATGGCCACTCACTCCAGTATTCTTGCCTGGAGAATCCCATGGACAGAGGAGCCTGGCGGGCTACAGTCTGTGGGCTCTCAAAGAATCAGACACGACCAAGCGACTAACACTATTACCACTACTAACCCGTGTAAAGTGAATGGCAAATGAGAAGGCCCCACAAAGATGCTCCATAATTATGTTGGGTGACAGAATAAAGGATTGAATGAGTGAATATATCTCCGTTTTCACCAATGAGTTTTCACTTGCAGCCTCAGCAGAGGTGTTTACTGCTTGAAAGTCTCTGGAGTCCCAGGCCCCAGCTCTGATTTCAGAGCTGCAAATCAAACAGCTCTGCCTGACTCCTCTTAAGACCCTTTCAAAAGAGCCAGCTGTCTCCTTACATCAATCAATCCTAACTAAAAACTGCCAGAAGCTACTTGCAAATAATCAAGTCATCAACCACACCAACTTTCTAACCTCTTCACTGAAGACCTACTCCTGGGACTTCCATGGTGATCCAGGGTTCAAGACTCTTCACTCCCATTGCAGGGGGCCTGGGTTCAATCCCTATCAGGGAATTAGATCCCACCTGCCCAGCTGAGAGTCCAAATGCTGCAACTAAAGATCCTGCAGGCCACAATTAAAACAAACAAACAAAAGATCCCACGTGCCCCAACTAAAACCCAGAGCAGACAAGTCAATAATATAAATATTAATAATCATAAAGACTTATGCCTTCTAGAGCCATTCAGTGCCTGGCGGGGAAAGGGACCACTTCAGAGACACTACTGCCTCCAGAACCGTGCCCTCAAAGAGTCTAATAAATTTGCAGAATGGTAGTGACCGACAGGAAAGGTCCCGAGCTCGGAGCCGCACAACAGGCCCTGAGCCCCTTCAGTGAAAACAATTTTAAATTCGACTATCTGACCAGGCCTCTGCCCAAATTGAGGTACAAAGTCGAGGGGTTCCACATCAGAGAAGACTAGTGGAGGCTGTAGAGACCACGTTCCTTCAGGAGCATTTGCCAAGATGCGCTGCGTTGGAAAGAGAAAAGGGACTGGCAAACCTGTGAGGTTTCTGGGCCCAGGACAACAGGGACCTCCAGTGGGGAGGGAAGGACTTGATATGGAGGGAGTCAGGGAGGTCTGGAATCTCAACTTTTCTGTTTTTTTTTTTTTTTTGCCTCTGGTGTAAACTCACACATTCAAAGCATACTTAACACATTTAAGGCCACTACTAAATGCTGGGTCTCAGGGATATAAAGCTGAAAGGAAAACAGACTGAATTCCCTTTATAAACACACGGCCTAGTAATGGGGACTGACATGATGTTTTTCCAGTAGTCAGGGACGGATGTTAGAGTTGAACCACAAAGAAGGCTGAGCGCCGAAGAATGGATGCTTTTGAACTCTGGTGCTGGAGAAGACTCTTCAGAGTCCCTTGGACAGCAAGGAGATCAAACCAATCAATCCTAAAGGAAATCAACCCTGAGTATTCATTGGGAGGACTGATGCTGAAGCTCCAATACTTTGGCCACCCTATGTGAAGAGCCAATTCATTGGAAAAGACCCTGATACTGGAAAAAATTAAGGACAGGAGGAGAAGGAGATGACAGAGGATGAGGTGGTTGGATGGCATCACTGACTCAATGGACACAAGTCTGAGCAAACTCCAGGAGATGGTGAAGGACAGGGAAACTTGGTCTGCTGCAGTCTATGGGGTCACAAAGAGTCGGACTGAGTGATTGAACAACAAAAAAGGAACTACATGCTATGGGAGCAAAGATGGAGATACGCCCAACTCCACCTGGATGGAGGGAAAGGGTGGGCTCTGACTTTTAAGGATTATGAACTGAGCTATGAAAGACGGAAGGGACTTACTAAGTAGACAAGAGCCATGGGGCATCCCAGAGACGGGAAAAGGCTTCTGCTAAGACCCAACTGTGGTTCAGCACCTTGGGGTGCCATCAGTGGTTTGACCCATTCCCTAAAGTCAGCCAGAGAGATCTTTCAAAAATCAAGTCTACTTTAAATGGTTCTGTGGCTCTCTATTCCTCTAGGTAACGTTACAAAGTCCTTAATATGGAATCTTCTGAGCTCTTCCATGACCAAGAAGACCAACGGGCCTCTCTAGTTTTCTCTCTCATCACTGACAGGCCACACTTCCCTTCAGTTACTTGAAAACACTCAGATCTCTCATCTGTGATCCTTCACATATACAGGCTCTCACCACCAACTTCCAGCTCACATTCATCATTTCTCATTCATTCCTTTGGATCAGAGGGATCCCTGCTTTTGAGGTCAGGGGATGTCCATCTGCTGTGCTCTAGCAAAGCACCTGTTGAACTCAATGAAGTATATGCCTTCATGTCCAAATCCTGTGCTCTGCCTTCGATTGCCAGCTCTAGGGGACCGGGGACTGTGGGTGCCTTGCTTGCACCACTGGATTATCAGAGTCCAACACAGGATCGGATATACGACAGGAACTCGAATGAAGGAATGAGTCAAGTGTGGTTGCATCTCTGGATGTATGTGAGGCTTGATGAGAGATTAGGCTGAACAGTTACATAGTCTAGATTGTGAAGGACCCTATACAGTACACCAAGGAATCTGGGTTTTATTCGCAGACTGTGGGAAGCCGCTACTAGACTGGCATTTTTAAAAGGTCATTTTCGGAAAGATAACCCTGGTTCCCATGTAAACAGGAGAGGGACTTTTTGATCCCTGGGTCGGGAAGGTCCCCTGGAGAAGGAAATGGAAACTCGCTCCAGTATTCTTGCCTGGAGAATCCCATGGACAGAAGACTCTGGCAGGCTATAGTCTCTGGGGTTGCAAAAAGTTGGACACAACTTAGCGACTAAGCACAAATGCATGCAAGCACCCTGGGCCGAAGACAGGAGGACTTGTCATAAAGCCCATTCTTCATGCATGGACAGAATGAGGACCTGAATTAATGAAGGATGAGGCGGGTACTGATATTAAACAGGTGGAAGCATCAGCATCGGGCGACTGACTGAATGTGTGGGATGAGGAAGGAGAAGGATTTAGTTTCTGTTTGGACAACTAGATGAAGAAGAGCAAGTTAAATGAACAGAACCATGAATTGAATTGTCTTTTTGCTTTGGGTTAACATTCATTGGGGCCTGAATCAAAGAAAGCCAGCTTTCCTCTGGTTTGGGGTTAGCCTTTCTAAACAAGGAGGTGAGGAGGTCTGGCTTTTAGTATTGCAAGAGACTCTTACACTCAAGAAGTGTGAAGACTACTTATTCAGCCTGCAAGCCAGGGGTCTCTGGAGCCCTCCTCAAACCATGTGAGTCAGTCCTACCCTGTTTTAGCATCCCTATCTTTGCTATCTGATTCAGGTCTGTAAGCTTTTACTTCTGAGAGCTCCAGGCTGGATTGCAGTGTCAATTTATGGAGCAGGGCACAAAGGAGTCATTGATCAGCTGCTTCTCCTCCCATCAAATCCCTCGGCCTTTCTCTGCTGGGTCCTGTCTCCAGGGTAATGACTCCAGCTGACCCAGTGTGCCCGATCCTGTTTCCGGAAGTCTGGCCTTGTGGGGGGCCTTCTGGCCATGTTGGGGGGCAGTGCCCATGGGAGGTTCAGGACAGGACCCTGGTGGAGCCCAGAAGCCCAGGCTCAGAGCTGCTGTGCTCAGAGCTGATGGAAAATCTGATCAGGGCCTGAGCAAACAACACAGCCCACATCTTGGCATCTGTAAGTGGGACTCACCAAAACACGATGCGGAGTCGGTGAGTGAAGTCAGCTTTGGCTGCGAACCTCGAAAGGGGTGGGTGGGGGCAGAGTCCAGGGAGGAAGGAAGGGACAAAGCAGCACACTTCACCAGGGTGTCACCCTGGTTTGAAAATGAGAACAGAAAAAGGAGCCCTTGGAGGAAGGTCCTGACTCCAGATCCAGAGGCATCAGCCATTGCTCAGCTGGTATCTGCCCGGGGCAGTCCTGAGCACCCTCCGGTCAAGTTAAACGGCATTAGGAAATGACTCACAGCCCCTTTCCAAGGAAAGTCACACATACGGCCTCGCAGACACTGGGAATTCCACGGAACAGAGAAAATGAAGTCTCTGTTTAAAGTCATGCCAAGGTCTCTTATATGACTAAGGGTTATTACTTCTGCTTAGAGGCAGCACATGTCTACAGCTCCAGATCTTACAGGCAAACCAACCCCTCCCTGAGTGCCATTTAAGCAAGCACTTTCAGAATGAGTACTGGGCATTCTCAGATCCCGTGGAAACACTTATGCTCTCAGATCATAATTTTGTCAGTAGTTCTCCAGAGAAAGAGTTATTGTTTTGTGGAGGGGGCTTGCTCACCTCAAACCTCCCCTCTAGGATTTGTTCTGACACAGGCAATGCACTTGAAAATGAGTCCAAAAGTCTTGGTTTGGGGTTTCTCCTTTAAAATGGTAGATGTAGCTTTCCAAACTTGCTTTATCTAAAATCTCCTGGAGCTCACATAAAAAATCCAAATTTCCAGACCCCTTTCCTAAACACTGATTCAGTGGGTCTAGAGTAGGGCCTTCTGGAATATGGATTTTGTTGTTTTTTTGCTGTTTTTAAAAAGGATATATAATATATAATGTGAAAGTGTTAGTCGCTCAGTTTGACTCTTGTGACCCCATGGACTTATAGCCCTCCAGGCTCCTCTGTCCATGGAACTGTCCAGGCAAGAATACTGGAGTGGGTAGCCATTCCCTTCTCCAGGGCATCTCCCTAACCTAAGGATCAAACCTTGGTCTCCTGCATTGCAGGCAGATTCTTTACTGTCTGAGCCACTAGGGAATAATATAATATGTGTATGTTATTGGATTATAATTGCGTTATCATTTTGTGTTAGTTTCTGCTACAACAAAGTGAATCAGTTATGTGTATACATATATCTCCTCCCTCTTGAACCTCCCTCCCGCCCATCCCATCACCCCCCATCCCATCCCTCTAGGTCATCACAGAGCCCCGAGCTGAGCGCCCTGTGCTGTACGCAGCTTCTGACTATCCGTCTTACACATGGCCACGTATATACATCAGTGCTACTCTCCCAGCTCATCCCCCGCTCCCCTTCCCCCGTGGTGTCCACGTGTCCTAACTCTACATCTTCGTCTCTATTCCTGCAAACAGGCTCATCTGTACCATTTTTCTAGACGGAATCTGGGTTTTTTAAAGGGTCCCTGGAAATGCTGGCAAGTAAAAGCACTGTTTTTGAGTCATGGGCTCTGGTAGAGTATTTGGGCCACCCCACGGTCATTCCTACCGCACCCTGGACAGGTAAGCAATGGCCAAATGAGGAGAGCATGCCGACTTGGGTGACCAGAAGGTGACGTGGGGACAAGAGGCAGGAATGCTCCTGGGGGAAGGAAGTGGTGCCAGGACAGGGTGGAGAGGCAGAGGGACTTTTGCCAAGCATTCTGCATTTCCTCAAAGTTCACAAGAAGATCATTTCTGAATAAGATGTTCTAAATAAGGCTGCATCTGCCGGGATTATGAATCACCACCGCAGGACTGTTTGGACAGGACCTGTTTGGGATGTAGCGACAGGATGGAATTAATAGACTGTCTGGAGAGTTGGGAGAAAATGTAATTATCGGGGAGGTTTCATTGGCGCTGGATGCCCAGACCACAGGCACCAATCATAGATTCTGCGTGTGACCTTGAACTCCTGTTACATAGACCGCAGAACGCCTCTGTGAAGGGCGTGTGTTTGCTTCTGTGCACGAAACCAAGGGCCTCTGTAGACACCACTTCACCATCATCTCTGCATCCCTGGGCCCAGCACAGCACAGGACACACCATCCATGAGTGCCGCCAAATGGTTTTGCACAGCATCTTGTATCTTTTTTAACCATACATCTCCTGGCATTGTGATGAAGGCATCTGACTCATGGCCAGGGCGAGATTTGATTCTGATTTTCTCTATAAAGCATCAGGAAATGCTTAGACCTGTGGCATTTCAGAGACTTATTCTTAAGTCTTTCTGTATTCACTTCAGACTCAACGCTGACTCAGGTCCGTCCCTTCAAACGGATGTGCTGAGAAACACCCCCAGACACAGATTTAATAACCCAACAGCCTGGAAGCTCAAGGGTGGGCTTCTTCCTGGGGAACCTTCGCTCTCTTTCTCCAACTCGGCAACATGCCCTTTTGTCCCAGCTGGAACATGTTGCTGAAACACCAAGTAGTGTGAGCCTTCTTTGACAGCTTCAATTATCAGCTCAAGGAATAAAAACAAAAGGCAGGAAGAGGTGTCAGAGGCAGAAAAGCAGCACAGAGTTGGTCCTCCTGTGGCATGAAAAGTGTGAAGGGATGTGTTTTTCTTCTAAGTTTTAGTTCTCTTTTGGGAGTTTGATTGTTGAGGGGCATGATAAAGGTCTTATTGGACCATTTAGAAAAATAAATGACTCAAAGATTTATCCATGATAGAATCACACTATGTTTTCGAGGGTAAAATGTATGGACTAGTAATGATTTTATTGAGCAACTACTGTGTGCCTGGGGCTTCCCAGGTGGCTCAGTGGTAAAGAATCCCCTGCCAATGCAATGAGGGTTCAGTCCGTGGGTTGGGAAGATTCCCCTGGAAGGGGAAATGGCAACCCACTCCAGTATTCTTGCCTGGAGAATCCCATGGGCAGAGGAGCCTAGAGGGCTACAGTCCATGGGGTCACAAAAGAGTCAGACACAACTCAGTGACTAAACAACACACTGTGTGCCTAGATAATCTCTAATTCTTGAACAATCCTGCTAGATTCCTTTTCCCATATCTGCATCTTTTCAGTGGAGAAGTTAAGGCAATTTGCTCAAAGTAACAGAAAGTTGGAGAGCCAGGATCTGAATTTTGGACCCAAATCCTAAGTTACACTTTTGGAAAATGTCTTCAACACTTTTTATAATTTTAATTTGTGTTTTGCTTTGGTAATTTATTCACACATCATACAACTCAACCATTTAAAGTATACAATTCAATTATCTTTAGCATATTCACAGTTGTACAACCATCACCACAAGCAATCTTAGAACATTTCCATCACCCATATGCAGGTCAGGAAGCAACTGTTAGAACTGGACATGGAACAACAGACTGGTTCCAAATAGGAAAAGGAGTACGTCAAGGCTGTATATTGTCACCCTGCTTATGGAACTTATATGCAGAGTACATCATGAGAAACACTGGGCTGGAAGAAGCACAGGCTGGAATCAAGATTGCCGGGAAATATGTCAATCACCTCAGATGTGCAGATGACACCACCCTTACGGCAGAAAGTGAAGAGGAACTAAAAAGCCTCTTGATGAAAGTGAAAGTGGAGAGTGAAAAAGTTGGCTTAAAGCTCAACATTCAGAAGATCATGGCATCTGGTCCCATCACTTCATGGGAAATAGATGGGGAAACAGTAGAAACAGTGTCAGACTTTATTTTTTTGGGCTCCAAAATCACTGCAGACGGTGACTGCAGCCATGAAATTAAAAGACACTTACTCCTTGGAATGTAATGGTCATCTGAGTTAAATTCACCCATTCCAGTCCATTTTAGTTTGCTGATTCCTAGAATGTTGATGTTCACCCTTGCCATCTCTTGTTTGACCACTTCCAATTTGGCTTGATTCATGGACCTGACATTCCAGGTTCCTATGCAATATTGCCCTTTACAGCATCGGATCTTGCTTCTATCACCACTCACATCCACAACTGGATATTGTTTTTGTTTTGGCTCCATCCCTTCATTCTTTCTCCACTGATCTCCAGTAGCATATTGGGCACCTACTGACCTGGGGAGTTCCTCTTTTGGTATCCTATCATTTTGCCTTTTCCTACAGTTCATGGGGTTCTCAAGACAAGAATACTGAAGTGGCCTGCCATTCCCTTCTCCAGTGGACCACATTCTGTCAGGCCTCTCCACCATGACATGCCTGTCTTGGGTTGCCCTGCGGGCATGGCTTGGTTTCATTGAGTTAGACAAGGCTGTGGTCCTAGTGTGATTAGATTGACTAGTTTTCTGTGAGTATGATTTCAGTGTGTCTGCCTTCTGATGCCCTCTTGCAACACTTACCATCTTACTTGGGTTTCTCTTACCTTGGCGTGGGGTATCTCTTCATGGCTGCTCCAGCAAAGCGCAGCCGCTGTTCCTTACCTTGGACGAGGAATATCTCCTTACCGCCACCATTCCGGACCTTCAACGTGGGATAGCTCCTCTAGGCCCTCCTGTGCCTGCTCAGCCACCACTCCTTGGGTTGCTCCTCCTGGCTGCCGACCCTGGCCTCGGGCTCGGGGTGGCTCCTCAAGGTCACCGCCCCTGGCCTTGGGCCCGAGGTGGCTTCTCCTGGCCGCCCCTGATCTCAGACGTGGGGTAGCTCCTCCCAGCCGCCGCCACTGACCTCGGATGCAGGATAGCTCCTCTCGGCCGCTGCCCCTGACCTCGGATGCAGGGTAGCTCCTTCTCGGCCGCACTTAGTGATAGTGAGCCAGCTCGCAGCCGCCTGCGCTCAGATGACCATTACATCTACTACTGAGGGCAGGAATCCCTCAGAAGAAATGGAGTAGCCATCATGGTCAACAAGAGAGTCTGAAATGCAGTACTTGGATGCAATCTCAAAAACGACAGAATGATCTCTGTTCGTCTCCAAGGCAAACCATTCAATATCACAGTTATCCAAGTCTATGCCCCAACCAGTAACGCTGAAGAAACTGAAGTTGAACGGTTTTACGAAGACCTACAAGATCTTTGAGAACTAACACCCAAAAAAGATGTCCTTTTCATTATAGGGAACTGGAATGCAAAAGTAGGAAGTCAAGAAACACCTGGAGTAACAGGCAAATTTGGCCTTAGAATGCAGATTGAAGCAGGGCAAAGACTAATAGAGTTTTGTCAAGAAAATGCACTGGTCATAGCAAACACCCTCTTCCAACAACACAAGAGAAGACTCTACACATGGACATCACCAGATGGTCAACACCAAAATCAGATTGATTATATTCTTTGCAACCAAAGATGGAGAAGCTCTATACAGTCAACAAAAACAAGACTGGGAGCTGACTGTGGCTCAGATCATGAACTCCTTATTGCCAAATTCAGACTTAAATTGAAGAAAGTAGGGAAAACCGCTAGACCATTCAGGTATGACCTAAATCAAATCCCTTATGATTATACAGTGGAAGTGAGAAATAGATTTAAGGGTCTAGATCTGATAGAGTGCCTGATGAACTATGGAATGAGGTTCGTGACATTGTACAGGAGACAGGGATCAAGACCATCCCCATGGAAAAGAAATGCAAAAAAGCAAAATGGCTGTCTGAGGAGCCCTTACAAATAGCTGTGAAAAGAAGAGAGGTGAAAAGCAAAGGAGAAAAGGAAAGATATAAGCATCTGAATGCAGAGTTCCAAAGAATAGCAAGAAGAGATAAGAAAGGCTTCTTCAGCAATCAGTGCAAAGAAATAGAGGAAAACAACAGAATGGGAAAGACTAGAGATCTCTTCAAGAAAATTAGAGATACCAAGGGAACATTTCATGCAAAAATGGGCTCAATAAAGGACAACAATGGTATGGACCTAACAGAAGCAGAAGATATTAAGAAGAGGTGGCAAGAATACACGGAAGAACTGTACAAAACAGATCTTCATGACCCAGATAATCATGATGATGTGATCACTAATCTAGAACCAGACATCTTGGAATGTGAAGTCAAGTGGGCCTTAGAAAGCATCACTATGAACAAAGCTAGTGGAGGTGATGGAATTCCAGTTGAGCTGTTTCAAATCCTGAAAGATGATGCTGTGAAAGTGCTGCACTCAATATGCCAGCAAATGTGGAAAACTCAGCAGTGGCCACAGGACTGGAAAAGGTCAGTTTTCATTCCAGTCACAAAGAAAGGCAATGCCAAAGAATGCTCAAACTACTGCACAATTGCACTCATCACATGCTGGTAAAGTAATGCTCAAAATTCTCCAAGCCAGGCTTCAGCAATACGTGAACCGTGAACTCCCTGATGTTCAAGCTGGTTTGGAAAAGGCAGAGGAACCAGAGATCAAATGGCCAACATCCGCTGGATCATGGAAAAAGCAAGAGAGTTCCAGAAAAACATCTATTTTTGCTTTATTGACTATGCCAAAGCCTTTGACTGTGTGGATCACAATAAACTGTGGAAAATTCTGAAAGAGATGGGAATACCAGACCACCTGACCTGCCTCTTGAGAAATCTGTATGCAGGTCAGGAAGCAACAGTTAGAACTGCACACGGAACAACAGCCTGGTTCCAAATAGGAAAAGGAGTACGTCAAGGCTGTATATTGTCATCCTGCTTATGTAACTTATATGCAGAGTACATCATGAGAAATGCTGGACTAGAAGAAACACAAGCTGAAATCAAGATTGCTGGGAGAAATATCAATAACCTCAGATATGCAGATGACACCACCCTTATGGCAGAAAGTGACGAAGAACTAAAGAGCTTCTTGATGAAAGTGAAAGAGGAGAGTGAAAAAGTTGTCTTAAAGCTCAACATTCAGAAAACAAAGATCATGGCATCTGGTCCCATCACTTCATGGGAAATAGGTGGGGAAACAGTAGAAACAGTGTCAGACTTTACCTTTTTGGGCTCCAAAATCACTGCAGATGGTGACTGCAGCCATGAAATTAAAAGACGCTTACTCCTTGGAAGAAAAGTTATGACCAACCTAGATAGTATATTCAGAAGCAGAGACATCACTTTGCCGACTAAGGTCCGTCTAGTCAAGGCCATGGTTTTTCCAGTGGTCATGTATGGATGTGAGAGTTGGACTGTGAAGAAGGCTGAGCACTGAAGAATTGATGTTTTTGAACTGTGGTATTGGAGAAGACTCTTGAGAGTCCCTTGGACTGCAAGGAGATCCAACCAGTCCATTCTGAAGATCAACCCTGGGATTTCTTTGGAAGGAATGATGCTGAAGCTGAAGCTCCAGTACTTTGGCCACCTCATGTGAAGAGTTGACTCATTGGAAAAGACTCTGATGCTGGGAGAGATTGGGGGCAGGAGGAGAAGGGGATGACCGAAGATGAGATGGCTGGATGGCATCACGGACTCAATGGACGTGAGTTTGAGTGAACTCTGGGAGATGGTGATGGACAGGGAGGCCCAGCGTGCTGCGATTCATGGGGTCCCAAAGAGTCGGACACGACTGAGTGACTGAACTGAACTGAACTACTCCTTGGAAGGAAAGTTATGACCAACCTAGACAGCATATTGAAAAGCAGAGACATTACTTTGTCAACAAGTGACCGTCTAGTCAAGACTGTGGTTTTTCCTGTGGTCATGTATGGATGTGAGAGTCGGACTGTGAAGAAAGCTATGCGCCAAGGAATTGAGACTTTTGAACTGTGGTGTTGGAGAAGTATCTTGAGAGTCCCTTGGACTGCAAGGAGATCCAACCAGTCCATTCTGAAGGAGATCAGCCCTGGGATTTCTTTGGAAGGAATGATGCTAAAGCTGAAACTCCAGTACTTTGGCCACCTCATGCGAAAGTTGACTCATTAGAAAAGACTCTGACCCTGGGAGGGATTGGAGGCAGGAGGAGAAGGGGACGACAGAGGATGAGATGGCTGGATGGCATCACTGACTCGATGGACGTGAGTCTGAGTGAACTCTGGGAGTTGGTGATGAACAGGGAGGCCTGGCGTGCTGCAATTCATGGGGTCGCAAGAAGTTGGACACGACTGAGAGACTGAACTGACTGACTGATCACCCATAAAGAAACCATGTGCCCTCTATCTATCACCCTCCTATTCCTCCAACCTCTCCTGTGCCCTAAGCAGCCAGTAATCTGCTTTTGTCTTTATAGATTTGTCTTCTCTGAATATTTCACATAAAGGAAACCACATAATATATGGCTGGCTTCTCTCACTTAGCACATTTTCAAGCCTCATTCATGTTGTAGCCTGTATCAGTACTTCATTCCCCTTTATGGCTACAGAGTATTCTGTTGTTTTAAGAATGGAACTGTGCTCCCTCAAATCCGTATGTTGAAATCCTATCCCCTAAAACTTCAGAGTGTGGCTTTATTTGGAAGTAGGATCATTGCAGATATAATTAGCCAAGATGAGGTGGTAAGGAGCAGGTGGGTCCATATTCCAGTATGATCAATGTCCTTATAACAAGGAGACATTTGGACACAGAGACATGCACACAGGATGAATACCATGTGAACACGAAGAGAAAGAGAGATGAGTCATGCTCGTACAACCCAGGGAACACCCGAGATTGCCAGCAACCCACCAGAAGCTAGGAGACAAGCACATCTCCCTCCCAGATGTCAGAAGGTATCAGTCCTACCACAACTTTGGTCTTGGACTCTAGCCTCCAGGAGTGTGAGATGATAAATTTCTGTTTCATCCGCCCAGTTTGTGGTTCCTTGTTGCAGAAGCCCTAGCGATCTAATACACATTATATGAATTGACCACATTTTGTTTATCCATGCATCAGTTGTCAGACATTTGAGTTATTTCTACTTTCTGGTTATTATAAATAACCAGGTAAACATGTGTGGACAAGTTTTTGTGCCATTGTTTCTTTTGGGTATATATCTAGATGTGGAATTGCTGGGTCATTTGACAATTGTGTTTAAACTTTTGAGGACTTTTTTCCATAGTGACTGCACCATTTTACATTCCCACCTGCAGTGTATGAAGGTTTCAGTTTTCTCAATATGTTCGCCAACACTTGTTATTATCTGTCTTTTTTCATTATAGCCACCCTGGTAGGTTGGAAATAAATTATACTTTGGTTTTGATTTCCATTGCTCTGATAACTATAATGTCAAGCATCTTTTCATGTGCTTCTTGGCCATTTGTAGATCTGTTTTAGAGAAATAATCTATTCAGATCCTTTGCTCATTTTTAAAACCAGGTTGTCGTCTCATTATTGAGTTGTAAGAGCTTTATATTCCACATTCTAGATACAAAACCTTTATCAGATGTCTACTTGCAAATACTCTTCCACAACTTGTGGATTTTCTCCAGTTTCTTGATGTGCCTTTGAAGTACAAAATTTTTAAATTTTGATGAAGCCTAATTTATCCATTGTTAATTCGGGTTTCAGCCCCCTGCTTTGCTGCTACACCCGCCTACAATCATTTTTCCAAGAGCAGTCAGTGATCTTTTCCGTTTTTAAGTATAAAGAAAAGCCTGCCATCCTTTTTGTGCAGGAAAATCTCCAGGATTCTGAGGCTTCACGTGATCTGCCCCCATCCTCCTCCTTCATCACTTCACGTCCTCTCTCTCTCTCTCTTTTTTGATACTGTTTTGCTCACAACAACCCAGATGCTCTGTTCTTTTGTCTCTAAATGTCTATCCAGTTCCTGCTTTGGGAACTCTGTGTTCACTCTGCCTTTGTAAAAGGCTCCCCTGCTCCTTCTTTTCATTCTGGGCTCAGCTCAACTGTTCCTTTCTCCAAGAAGTCTTTCGTGATTGCCCTCCCTAATGTCGCCACCCCTCACCCATGCCGGATACTCTTTACTACCTCATCCTGTCCATGTGTGTCAATGGGACTCCCATGAAATTATTTTATTTATGTATTTACTTACTATCTGCCTTTTCCTGCTAGAATCTAAGTATGATAACAGCAGCAACCTTTTCTGGCTTGTTCGCAACTACATCCTAGTTTGGGGGACGGCGTTTAGTCTACGGTAGATAGTAAGTACTTGGAGAAGGAAATGGCAACCCACTCCATTATTCTTGCCTGAAGAATCCCAGGGACAGAGGAGCCTGGTGGGCTGCCGTCTATGGGGCTGCACAGAGTTGGACACGACTGAAGTGACTTAGCAGCAGACAGTAAGTACTAGCTGAATTACTGAGCAATGGAGTACAACAGCAAGTAGACAGAATGGATGACAGCATGGCTTTTCAGAACTGAAAGGAACCTTCATGAATCTCAGCATTAGAAAGAACCTAAGCCTTTAGGTTTTATCAAGTCCCGTGGGCACGGTATAGTTTACATATTTTGGAATACTGGCCTTCTGACAGGATGGGAAAGCCAGGTTCCTGCTTGTGGTGTATGCATTCTTTGTGTATGCTAGACCACGGCTCCTCAAATTTTAAACAAATGATTTGCGGGTACTGTGAAAGTTCAAACTCTGACTCAGTAGGTCTGAGACTCTGCACTTCTACCAAACTCCCAGCTGATGCTGATGCTGCCAGTTAGGGGACCACACTTTGAGAGGTAAGGGTTGAGGGGACAGAGTGCCTTGGTTTACGTGGGGTGAGGTCACCCCACCACCAGGTGGAAACCAGCCATGCAGTAGGTCTTCTGGTATTGATATCAAGGGAGGAAGGCCGAACAAGTCCATTTCTGAAGAAGTCAGGTCATCAAGCAAACTGCCCCCCACCCCCAAGTCTTGACTTCCCTCTGCGACTGTATGTTTACCAGGATACTCTAGCCAACAGAGAAGGAAAAACCCAGGAGGCTGCCTACATCTTCATCTCTCAAACCTACAGATTTTCCTTGAATTCATATGTCTTCTCTCATTTTGTGTATTAGAAGAGAAGCACATCCAAGCAATTCAATTTGTGTTTATTAGCACCTACTGTGTGCATGTTCTGTGTTTTGGGGCAAAGATAAATCAAGCCTGGCCGCTTTGCCCCCAGGAGCCTAGCCTCTGAAGGCAGTGAGATGAGAAACAAATGCTCTGGTCATGCTATAACGTGGAACTTCCTGTCATGGAAGTATCCAGTTCTTTGGGGGAGGTGAAGCACTTTTTCTTTCCAGGGTGAAGTTAAGGGTCATCAGTGGAATGAAACAAGAGCCCCCATCTTGTTTGGCTAATGCAGTTGCTCCACACGCCAATGAGAGGAGAGAGGGTGGTGGGGAGCACAGGAGAGGGACTGGAGACCTTCGGGTATTAGGATGCAGCATCAGGCACTTCGTTTCACTTCCGAGCAAGAGCATCAGGCCCAGGTCTAAAGCACAGTGGAAGCATAGGGGAGACGGCTGACCCTGCCTGGAATGTTCAAAAGAGACTTCATGGAGGCGAGGTTTGCCTTTGACCCTGAAAGGTGGCCAGAGGTGTGTCAGATGGACAGAAGATGAGGGCTCCAAGCCAAGCGGCTTGCAAGTGAGGGAACAGTTAATGTTAAGTGAACAGTGAGTTAGGTGTGGCCTGAGGTGGCTGCGGTTGCAGGGTGGTGAGAACCTGGGGAGGCGGGTGGGGAGGGGATGAGGCTGGAGCAGAGAGTAAGCTATGAGAGGCCTTGCTAACTGAGTTAGCACTTGACCTTCTAGGAAGCAGGTTAGAGGCAGAGAACTGTGTTAATTCACCTCATAAAAGGACTCTATGGGCTGAAAAAAATGAGAAGCTTGGTGAGGTTGGAACACGGTCAGCCAACTTCCTCTGTGAAGGGCCAGATAATTACTTAAACATTTTAGGTAGGTGGGTTGTAGGTGGGTTGCAACGACTCAACTGCACCATCACCCTGGATAATTTGTAACTGAGTGACTGTGGCTGGGTGCCAATAAAACTGTGGTTTTTGTTCAGTCACTCAGTCCTGTCAGACTCTTTGAGACCCCATGAACTGCAGCATGCCAGGCCTCCCTGTCCCTTACCGTCTCCCAAAGTTTGCCCAAGTTCATGTCCATTGCATCGCTGATGCCATCCAGCCATCTCACCTCATATCATTTTTCATATCATTTTCATGTATTTTAAAAATATTCTTCTCCTGATGTTTTTCAACCATTTAAAAAAATGTCAGTGGCTTCCCTGGTGGCTCAGTGGTAAAAAAAATCTGCCTGCCAATGCAGGAGACTCGGGTTGTATCCTGATCCAGGAAGATCCCACATGCCGCAGGGCAACAGAGCTTGTGCACCACAACTATTCAGCCTCTGCACTAGAACCCAGAAACCTCAACTCCTGAGTCCACGCACTGCAACTACTGAAGCCCAATCGCTCTAGAGCCTGTACTCTGCAACAAGAGATGATACTGCAATAAGAAGTCCATGTATCACAATTAGAGAGTAGCCCCCTACTTGCCACCACTAGAGAAAAGTACACGCAGCAAAAAAAGACCCAGCACAGCCAAAAAAAAAAAAATCTTACCATTCTTTCCTTGGGGACAGTACAAAGTCAGGCTGCAGGCCATCTTTAGCCCCTGGGTAGTCTGCCGACCTGGCTGGGAGAACGTTAACAGTCAAGGGAGTTAGGACGGAGCCTGGGACACATTAAAGGGTTTAAACTTTATCCTGTGGCCAATGGGGAAGCACTGGAGGGCTTTAGAGCTAGGACTATGTACAAATGGACTGCTGGGCCACCTAAGAGGGTGTCCCACAAAACCAAGAATGGGTCTAAATCGTGGGAGAGTGACTGGACTCAAGAAATTATTGCAGGCACTCTTTAATAAAAGTTTTAGCAAAATTTATGTGCATACAGAGAGCTAATTAAAGGGTTTCTTTGCTTTTTGATTCAAACAGACCACACCCTCTGTTGGCACTGGTTCGTGTTGGCCTAAATACTTGAAAACAACAAATGGCATTTTCTTACTCTAAGACAATTTCTATGAACACAAGTTGCCTTTGCGTGTATAGTCCAGTTTATTGAGGTTTTGTCCTATGTGGGCTTTATCCTGTTGGCATGACTCAGAGTGGGAAGGTCTCATGTTCTGCCTCTTGGCAGGGAAGAGGCAATTCAGTGGGCTGGTAAATGTTTAACAACCTGCTCTGCAAAAAATGTCTGTGTGTGCATACATATGTAAGTTTATTTTCATTTAATTCTACAAAGGATGTATAGCACCCAATTTATAAATAATAATACATTATATAATACTCTTTATTATAAATTCCATTTGTTGTTGTTGTTTAGTTGCTAAGTTGTGTCCAACTCTTCTGTGAAACCATGGATTGTAGCTCCTCTGTTCATGAAATTCTTCAGGCAAAAGTACTGAGTAGGTTGCTATTTCCTTTTCCAGGGGATCTTCCTGACCTGGGGATTGAACCTGCATCTCCTGCACTGGCAGGCAGGTTCTTTACCACGAAGTTACCAGGTCATTGAGCTCACTGATTTTCACAGAACACTTCTGTTGATTTTTGCCCAGCTCTTGTATTCAAAGCCAATCGGTGTTTGCAGTTCAACCACGATCTGACAAAATAAGACGATAAATAAGTGCTTGATTATTACCCAGTTTGGCAGAGAAGTTCCTCATGTCATTGACAAATGAGTGTGATTCCAACATGAACGCCGGTTGACATTTTTATGTTAATGGCTAAGATGAAAGTGAAGCCATGAAATGCCTGCTGTGACTTCACTCATCTGTCAATGAGATGAGTGCCCTCTTTGCTGAATCATACGACAGTTTGCAAATACCTGAAGAATATTGCCTCAAATATTTTCACAGCTCATAACGTAAGGGCTACAGACATGACACACTTTTAAGATTACATCTTTTTTTGGGCAAAGTGATGCCACTGAAAGGTGTAAATAAAGGGAGTGACAATTATGCCCTCTATTTCTGAGCTTTGAAATCTGCACTTTTAACATTTCTTGACCCCTTTATTACACTTAGACAATCAGCAAAACAATAAGGTTGTGATTTTTTTTTTAACATTTGCCAACTGTGCTGCTGTAAACAGTCCCACTGTGGACAATTTCAAACTGACAGAATGTAGAGTTAGGAAGAGTTGTGTAGTAGTACACCATTATAGTGGTATTTATACCACACAGATACAACCTACAGATTGCAAAACACCTGGAAATTGAACAGTCAGTTCTCTAGCGTCAGCAGGAGCTGCCTGCAGCACAGGAAACGATACTTCATTTATCTAGAACTGATTTTTGCAACGGATAAAGAAGCTATAGTATATGTATACAATGGAATATTACTCAGCCATATAAAGGAACATGTTTGAGTAAGTTCTAGTAAGGTGGATGAACCTAGAGCCTGTTATACAGAGTGAAGTAAGTCAGAAAGAGAAAAACAAATATCATATATTAATGCATATACATGGACTCTAGAAAAATGGTACTGACAAACCTATTTGCAGGGCAGGAATAGAGACTCAAATAGAGAACAGTTTTATGGACACAGTGGGGGCAGGAAAGGGTGGCATGAATTGAGAGAGCAGCACTGAAATATATGCATTACCACGTGTAACAGTGGCTGACGTTATTTTTCTGGGCTCCGAAACCACTGTAGGTGGTGACTGCACCCATGAAATTAAAAGACGCTTACTCCTTGGAAGAAAAGTTATGACCAACCTAGATAGCATATTCAAAAGCAGAGACATTACCTTGCCAACAAAGGTCCATCTAGTCAAGGCTATGGTTTTTCCAGTGGTCACGTATGGATGTGAGAGTTGGATTATAAACAAAGCTGAGTGCTGAAGAATTGATGCTTTTGAACTGTGGTGTTGGAGAAGACTCTTGAGAGTCCCTTAGACTGCAAGGAGATCCAACCAGTCCATCCTAAAAGAGATCAGTCCTGGGTGTTCACTGGAAGGACTGATGTTGAAGCTGAAACTCCAATACTTTAGCCACCTGACGCAAAGAGCTGACTCATTTGAAAAGACCCTGATGCCGGGAGGGATTGGGGGCAGGAGGAGAAGGGAACGACAGAGGATGAGATGGTTGGATGGCATCACCGACTCGATGGACATGGGTTTGGGTGGACTCTGGGAGTTGGTGATGGACAGGGAGGCCTGGCGTGCTACGGTTCAAGGGTTCGCAAAGAGTGGGACACGACTGAATGATTGAACTGAACTGAATGGGAAGTTGCTGTATAACACAGGGAGCTCAACTTGGTGCTCTGTGACAACTTAGAGGGGTGGGATGGGGTTGGAGGTGAAAGGGAGATTCAAAAGGGAGAGAACATATGTATACTTATGGCTGATTCATGTTGATGTTTGGCAGAAACCAACACAACATGGAAAGCAATTATTCTCCAATAAAACTGAATAAATATAATGAGCTTTATTAAAACAGAACAAAAAAATGAACAGACCTAAAGTATCTTCTGGTGAAGTCAGCTATGAATAAATCAATTTGCCATCTAAATCTACCAGCTTCACAAAATGACAACATTCTCAAAAATCAGCCCCCAACGTCATCTAAAACAGGCCTGTTCTCAACCGAATAGGACCACTGATTAAATTTCCCCAGTAGCAATGTGGCCCTTGTAGCAAGTCCCTCCGGTGCCTAAATTAACACAGAATACAGATGATGGAATCATGAGATGCCTGCTCAGGAAGTAGCCTTTGAAATTAGCTCATCCAGCTTCCTTCATTTTACAAATGGGCTGAGTCCAGGGAGGTTAATTATTATAACTTATTCAAAGTCACAGAGAAGCAAAGCTGACATCAGAACCTAAGTTTTCACTTGTAAAATAGTTTCTGCATGCTGATTTTCCCCCCTCAAGTGCTAAGGTGGGATCACTGTGGTAAGTGTATTCAAATTTCTCTCACTTTGCGGATAAATGGGTCCCTTCAGAAACACTGTTTGAGGGTGAATATTGTTAAGCACGGAAATGAAACTTCCGCTTAAGCTTACATGTTCATATCTCGGGGGTGGGGGGCATTTCTTCTTGTTTTACTATTTAATTACAACTATGTTTACCATAGTTTTTTTAAGACATAGATCTCTCCTTTCCAAGAATACTCATTTACAAATTAATCATTTACAGCAAGTGAACTGGCTAAGTCTTGTGTTAAGTCAGCCAACCCTCAAGCAAATTTCAGAGATAAGAATGTATTTTAAACCTTGATTTCAGAGTGAAAAATTGAGAACTACTAGGGTTAGAAAATTCCTTTGGAAAATGGGCTGTTGGCCAATCTCAAAGGGCTGCTGAAAACTTCCATTTTTGAGAGGAGTTTCTTTCCTCTTCATTAGAAATGACAAGTCTGCAACACCATGTCTCTTTTCTTAATAGTACAATCCTGCAACCTCTTATCTGAAACCAACCCCTGAGGTGAGATGTGCACGGAATTTGTCAGAGTTGAGAGAGTTAATACAGCACATAGACTAGATATTATAAGTCACGCCCAGTGAGGTCTGGGGCCATCCTCCATAAGCAAGTATATTTATAGTTTGCAGGGAAACACAAATATTCCGATGAAGCAAGACTGTAAATAGTCATGTCAATTTATTTTAGGTCAATTTTACTACTAAAAGTGTTGCTTTCGAACTTTAGATTTTTCAGAGATATTCAGAATTTTAAAGTTCTAGATAAGGGAGAATAGGCCTGTAATGGTTTCCCTGGCATGTTTATCTTTTCTTCCCGAATCCAAAGCATGTGTCTATAATGTCTTCTTGATCCACATTCAACTCTTCTTTTTTTAGTTTATTGGAAACTACTCATTCTATTAATTTCAGAGACATATTAGCTATGTTTGGTTCTGATCTTGCTTTAATTCTGGCTTTTGTGCTGAGAGTCTCAGGGATGGCTGGAGGAACGAGCTGCCTGGGTGCTCTATCACGGATATTCTGTGTGTGGTGGCCCTGCAGGATGACTTGCTTTCCGCCAGCCTTCTCATCCCTGTGTTTAACACAGTGCACCTCTGCCATTTTATTTTTGGCTTCCCTGGTTTATCAGACAAGAATCCCCCTGCAATGCAAGAGACCTAGATTCGATCCCTGGGTTGAGAAGATCCCCTGGAGGAAGGCAGGGAAACTCACTCCAGTATTCTTGCCTGGAGAATCCCCATGAACAGAGGAGCCTGGCAGGCTACAGTCCACGGGGTCCGCCAAGAGTCGGACACGACTGAGCGACTAAGCACAGCACAGCACAGGTTTCTGTACCTGAAAAATACTATTACATTTTAAAACACAAGGACAGTAATTGCACATGAAGAGAGGATAGAGAAGAACACGAAGCTCAACTTGGTCCTTGTAGAAGAAGTTTGGATCAGTCTGGTTAATGCCATACTAGTTGTCAAGGAAAAACACTACTTTCTTCTCTTCTTATATCCTTAAATCTGTAGCCTGATAGATACTATTCCTCTAAAAATCAAAACTTACCCAGGATAAGAAAAGCAACACAACTGTAGCTAGAAAGCTACCTAGGAGGGAACAGAATCTTCCTGGTGTAGGAGAGGATGTGTGTGCTCAGTCATGTCTGACTCTTTGTGACCCCATAAACTGTAGCCTGCCAGGCTCCTCTGTCCATGGGATTTCACAGCCAAGAATACTGTAGTGGGTTACCATTTCCTCCTCCATGGGATCTTCTAGATCCAGGGACTGAACCCACATCTCTTAAGTCTCCTGCATTGGCAGGTAGATTCTTTACCACTGTGCCACCTGGAAAGCCCACAGGAGAGGGTGCATTAATATAAATAATATCTACAGAACCTGAATTGTAGAGAGGAGCAAATAGCAGAAACTACCAAACTTTTTCACCAAAAAGGGTGAAAAAACATAAATAGAAACAGAGATGTTACAGCTTTAAAAACAGTAACTTATTCCCTGGTACAGTTATAAAAGCTATCCACCAATACAGTTATTTCAGAAAAATGAAATTTCATATGAAATGCTACTAAAATACCAAAGGCCATACATAATGTCTGACCCATGCTGCCACCTCATATAGCAAATTCTTACAAGGGAGCTTTAAAAAGATTGTTTGACTGGTCCACTGTCCTACAGTGTCAGGAGACTGCTTTGTCTCAGATATTAAATTTCCAGTGTCTCTCACACTTCCTCCTTTTCCGATGCACAAAAGGTTTTTGTAAAGTTTCTCTTGGTTTTACTACTGGCAGCTACAGAAAGCATACCATATGCTTGGTGTAGCGTTATGGGGTGGGATTTTATTTGACTACTGTCTTCAGAACTTCTGGATTAAAACATTTTTTTTTATTAGAGTATGAAAGTGTTAGTTGCCCAGTTGTGGCTCAGTCCCGTAAACTCTTTTGCGACCCCATGGACTGTAGCCTGCCAGTCTCCTCTGTACAGGGGTTTCTTAAGGCAAGAATACTAGAGCGGGTACCATTTCCTTCTCCAGGGAAATCTTCCCCACCCAGGGATTGAACCCAGGTCTCCTGCAATGCATGCAGATTCTTTACTGTCTGAGCCACCAGGGATGCCTTATTAAAGTATAGTTGACTTAACATGTTGTGTTGCTGCTGCTAAGTCGCTTCAGTCATGTCCAACTCTGTGCGACCCCATAGACGGCAGCCCACCAGGTTTCCCCATCCCTGGGATTCTCCAGGCAAGAATACTGGAGTGGGTTGCCATTTCCTTCTCCAAAGCATGAAAGTGAAAAGTCAAAGTGAAGTTGCTCAGTCCTGTCTGACTCCTAGCAACCCCATGGACTGCAGCCTACCAGGCTCCTCCGCCCATGGGATTTTCCAGGCAAGAGTGCTGGAGTGGGTTGCCATTTTCTTCACGGATTTTCCTGGCCCAGGGATTGAACCCCAGTCTCCTGCATTGGCAGGCGGTTTCTTTACCACTGAGCCCCACCTGGGAAGCCCATAGAAGTGGTATGCCAGTCTTAATTTCCCAATTTATCCACCCCCACCCCCGCCTTTTAAAAGGTGATTATGATCCTTTCCTTAAGAGTTGTTCAGTGGAAATCTGTACTAATGCAAACGCTACTGGACCAGTTATGTATAAGCTTTGCCCTCTCTTGTTGGATGTTCTGATTGAAATCATAAGAAAAAGCTCCATCTCTTGCTTCTGGCTTACTCCTCACTGGGCCGCTCTACTTCCCCCAGGAGCACCATTTTAGCGTATTCTTACCTGCCTAGAGTGAGTCCTGGCCTAGTACCCCGAAACTATTTCTAACTAACCGAGAACGACCCAGGACGGCAGAAACACGGACCTGGACATTGACCATGGGTCCTGTTAACCCTCGGAGGAAGCGCCCCGACGTGGATCTGAACCCCTGTAGGCCACTCAGTGTACTCTCGGGAGCACCGTTCTGTCTTCCGTCTTAAACGAATAACCACCTCCTTACTTGCCTCACAAGGTTGGGAGGACTGGGTACTCCATGGTCGTTTCTCATTAGCGTCACCGAACCCCCAAACTGGCTGGCGGGGGGCGCGTCGTCCTGTAGGGGGCGAGCTCCTCCCACACTTTCTCGCGCGCCCGGACGGGCATCCCCGGCGGCTCGGGGGTGGGGGACGGCCAAGAAGGGAATCCACTCCCGGGGTGGAGCGGGGACGGCGCAGGGGGAGCCGGTGCACCGGCCGGGAGGTGTCCAGAGCACCCCGCGCACGGGTGCGGGCTCGGGGCGGGAGTGGGGCCCGGGACGCGCCCCGGAGGTCTGTCCGGCCGACCCGGCGGGGCGCGCCATGGAAGCTCGGCGCGCGCGGCTGGGCGCCCGAACGCCGAGACAATGCGGCGCGCGGCAGCCGGGGAGCAGCTCGGCGGGCCCGGGGCGCGCGCCGCCTTCCTTCCTGCAGGCTCGGCTTCCCGGCGGCGGCGGCGGCGGCGGCGGCGGCGGCGAGCGCGCGGATTGGCGGCCCGGCCCTCCGCGCCGCCCCGCCCAGCGCCCGGCCGGCCGCCGCCCCCCGGCCCGGGCCCGCCCCTCTCTCCGCTGGAGTCGCTCGGGGCCCGCGGCTGGCTGGCGGGCACTTCCCGCCGGCTGTGCGCCTCCGCTTCGGGGACCGATCGCGAGCGCAGGAGGCGGCGGCGGCGGCGGCGGCGGCGGGCGGACGGACGGACGGGCCGCGCCCGACCTGCGCGGGGCTGCGCGCGCGCGGCCCCTGCTCCCGCCGCCCAGCCCGGCGGGCGGCCCACCCGCGCCCTGCGGCGGCTCGTGCGGCTCCCGCGGCGGCGGCCCGCGCCCCGGCGCCTTCCTTTGTCCACGGGCCGGCCGGCGGCGTCCGGGCGGCCGATCGGAGCCCGCGCAAAGCGGCTGAGGCGGCGGCTGCCCCGCGGCCGGCCGCCCGCCGCGCCGAGGCGATGCCGGACCAGATATCCGTGTCGGAATTCGTGGCCGAGACTCATGAGGACTACAAGGCGCCCACGGCCTCGAGCTTCACCACGCGCACGGCGCAGTGCCGGAACACCGTGGCGGCCATCGAGGAGGTGAGCGGCGCCCGCGGGCCTCGGGGGCGGCCGGGGGCGGCTCCGGCCGCAGGTAGTGCCGCGCCCCGGCGCGCCCCCCACCCAGCCCGCCCCTGCCCGGGCCCGGCTTCGGCATCCCGGGAAAAAGTTTCTTTCCCTCGGAATCCGGACGCGGCCGGGCGATCCCTGCCCGAAACAGAAGCCCTTTGTTCCAGGAGAAGGCTGCTGCTGCCAGGCTACCTTGGGCCTTTTTAAGACCACCCCCCACCCCTTCCCTCCCCAGACCCCCGCGGGGCCCCAGGCCGGACGGTTCACACCCCGCCTCTCCACCCCGCGCCCCGCCAACTTTGGCCGGAGAGTCGGGGCGGTGGTGAGCGGGGAGCCCTCCCTGGCCGTCGCGGAGGGGTCATCGGCTCGCCCGCGGGCCCCCGGCACCCCCCCGTCACCCTCTACCCTCAGCTTGGCGAATTGCCCGGGTGCCAAGCCTGCCCGGCGCAGCGCTCTGTGCCCGGGGCCCTACTCTGCCGGACTCGAGGGCCGGTCCGGGGGACCCCGACTGCCCAGGAAAGGTGTGCACACCTTTAGCCAGGGAGGCCCGCCCCATCCCTCAGCGCGCCCGGGGAGGAGTGCGGGGAGTCGGGCTTTTGATCCGAAGGCCTTTGCTCCCCTCCTCTCCCCAGCCCCCACCACCCCGGGGTGTGTGTGTCTTACCTGATCGCACCCCCCGGACGCCTCCCTTCCTCATCAGCGTGGAAAAGGCCTGATTTTAGGCAAGGTGCAGAGTCATCGTCTGCTGCTAACTAGGAAGCCCTCCACGTCCTGGGCGAGCGCACTTAGAACGAGCAGGCTTAGATGACGGTCAGAACGGCCTGCTACGAAGAGCAGGGTTTGGGAGGCCAGGGCCCCCGCTGACTGTGGTTTGGGGCTTTTCCTCGCTTCTCTGCCCTCATTTACCCTTACCTGTCAGACGGGACAAGCAGTGCATCCTTTCCAGGGTGGTGATGAGACAACTGTGTGTCAAGTGCTTGGCTTATACTAAATAGGTATATACTAAATAGGTAGCTGGTTTACAAGCCCTGTGGTGCCGCTATTGAATCGGTGATCACCTTTTCCGCCGCAATGCCAAGGTACATTCTTGAAATGGGGTATGGTAGGTATTTTAGGAGAGGACTGGGCCTGAGTGAGTGAAGGGAGGTCACCAGAAGAGCTTAATTAAGCGATGGCATTCAGTTTTTTGCCCGTTTGAACAAAGCAGCTGCTGTTAGGAACTGCTTGGGAAAAAATAAATCCAGAATGTTTTCCCTTAATGAAAAAAAATTTCCTTTGTAGGCATTAACGGTCAATAATAGGCTAAATGAAAAGCAGCAGATTCAGCGTTCTGAATGTTTTAAGTGTAGTAACGCATCCGCCCCTCCCTCCTTTCTCGCCGCCCCCCCCCCCCCCCACTTTTTTTTTTGGTGGAAGAGAGCTTCATGTAAACGTTCTGGAGTGAGCTGTGTGATCCCACATCACTTAATTCTACTCTTATTCGCAAGGCTTCAAAATGATGCCTTCAAATTAGGCTGATGGGGGATGAGCATCATAAGTTTCTTCAGAAGTGCTGGTTGAAAAGCAAGAAAAAAACTTTCGCAGTGTTTTGAAAATACATCATTAATAATGTTTATGGACTGATTGCAACACAAAAGGTAGCTGAGTATGTTTTCAGGGAAGGGAGCTTTTATACACCATGCCGTAAAAAGAATGCTTACTTGTGTTTAAAGTTCTGTTTCTTTTCCTTACTGCAGTTTGTCGGTTAAATATTATTAACACTGGCAGATGTTGGAAAGCTAGGCAAATAGGAGTTGCTATTAAAATTGGCATACCCTTTTCGTGATTAATGTTAGTTTGCCGTGTGTAGTTCCAAAGCTCTTTTAGTGTGCTGGGCAGATTACCCTAGAGCTCAGTTACTGAGTGGATGAAAGAGAGACCGGATTTGGTCATTTTATTACACTGCAGGCTTGCTCCATGTTGTGTCTAAGAACACGAATTGGTTAAAATCTCAAAAAAAGAAAAAAAAAGAAAGAAACTCATTACAGGTCTGTCTCACTTTAAGCAGATCCTGTACACATACTGAGATGGTGCTACATGTGAGCTTACATTTATGAGAGAACTGAATTGGGAACAGTTTTATTTAACAAGTATGTCTTCATATTTTGATTTTAATCAAGCATGTGCTCTTCTTGCAGACAGTGGTTATTGGGACAGAGTTACTCATTTCACAGAAATAAATATAAAATTTGCAAGTACATGGTTCTATGTTTAAACAAATGTGTCATGGAATTAGTAAACTAATTTTGAACCGAGTAACCTTTGTGTATCTATTATTTCCAGGATAGGCTATGTCTGCTAAAAATCATCCTACAACTGAAGTGTACTTTTTCTTTGATATGCATGCCTGTAGCTGGACTACCCTACCTTGTACTATGAACCTCTCATCTGTTGTATTTATTTCTCATCCCCACATCACACATGAGGAAGTTGAGGCTTAGAGACGTTAATTTGCTCAAGGTTATAGAGCTAGTAAGTTGAAGAGCTAGAGTTTGAACTTGGCTCCATGTTTTCAGAAATATGCTGTTATTTGTTACTTTCAGTAAGGCTGAATTCTCTAAATGACTCTTGTCAGATTGTCCAAGTTCAAACTCCGCCACTGGCCAGTTGTGTGAACTTGGATGAGATACCTAATGTTTTCTCATTTGCCTTGATGTTAGTCTGGATAACAATACCTGTCTGCCTTGGAGAGGTGTGAGGGTTTAATGAGATAGTCCACAACACAGTACCTGGTATATTACACAGACAACCGGTGTAATACATGCTAACTGCTTTAACAGTTTGTATTATAATTAATCCATAGAACCTGATGGGGATATTTGGCCCCAAGATGAGATTTACATGGGTGGGTTGATATGGCCTAGGAGAGTAAGGGGAAGGAATGGTTGAATGAGTAAGTGAATGGAAAGCTACTACATGTCTGTTAACCATTGCTTTTTAACTGCTTTGTTGTCTTGGCAGCAGGTCAGCACAGCAGTGTTTTAAAATTTTCACTTGATGATCTCTTGGTGAAGTAATTGTTTTGCATGGTTTTAGCCAAGTCTGGTGCTTCAACTGGGATCTGCCCTGTGTTTTTGGAAATAATGGAAAAAATCAGTAGTGACTGAATCTGAAAACCCTCCCCTCTACCGTTTGTGGGGGTTTTATTGCTGTCTCACTTTCTTTGAGTCTCTGAGCTCTTTGAAATATTCTCGGAATAGGGAAAAGTTGTACACGTATGTGAAATGTTCATAGTTAGACCCTCCTGGAGCATCAGCCATTCTGTCCTGCTTATTTGGCTTTGTCAGATACATAGTTTTAAAAATAAATTTGCTGTTGACTCGTAAGTATTAAAATTTAATCTGCTTCCTTCCGGGCCATAGTTCTCCACTCTGTTGTCCTTGGTTGCCTTGGAAATCTCATTGCTGTCACAAGCACAAGGTTCTAACTGCAGGGAGAGAAGGAGCATCTGGACTGCCCAGACTCCCGGGGGCCTTGCGATCCTCGGGGCCAGGTGCCCCTCCCAGCAGCTATTAGTGGGAACCCGGCCTGTGTACTTTTTTAGGCAAGAGTATGATTCTAAACCTTAGCCCTGTGTGACTTGTTTGAAAAACACCTCTTCCAAATAGCAGATTAATGGATTTTAGATTTATTGTCGGGTTTCCCTGATGTCTCAGATGATAAAGAATCTGCCTGCGATGCAGGAGACTGAGGTTCAATCTCTTGAGTTGGAAAGATCCCCGGAGAAGGGAATGGCTACCCACTCCAGTGTTCTTGCCTGGAGAATCCCACGGACAGAGGAGCCTGGTGGGCTACAGTCCATGGGGGTCGCAGAGTGAAAGGACATCACCTACTTGCCCAGTCCATTCTTATTTTCAGAAATGAGCTTGTATGGGTCAGTCAGGACCACTGTAAAAAAAATAGACATATATGTTTATTTATGTGGCTGCGTCGGGTCTTACTTGCGGCAGGTGGGATCCTTGCTGTGTCCCTCTGACTCTCCGATTGTATTGCGCAGCCTCCAGAGCCCGGGCGCTCAGTAACTGTGGCTCAGGGTCTTAGTTGCTCCATGGCATGTGGGATCTTTGTTCCCCAGCCAGAGTTCAAACCTGTCTCCCCTGCACTGCGCAGGGCATATTCTTAACCATTGGACCATCAGGGAAGTCCCAGGGCCGCCTTTTTATGCTGTGTTCTGTAATCCAGACATAGGCATCTGGAAATCTTGGAGTGATTTGAGAGAATGATCTCTGCTTACGAGATTCCCATTCTCCGCACACACCCCCCACCCCGCTTCCCCTTCAATTTGTCTCTCTCTTGTGATTAACAGTTAAAGTACTAATGCCTTCCTGGTGGGGTTTCAGGCCTGTCCCTCATTCAGTATTTAGTAAGTGCTGCTCTGTGCCAGGTGATGGGAAGAGAGTTCCCAGGAGGAATGTGTTCTATCTTTGAAGCAGCCTGCAGCTGAGTGGGAGAGACAGCCATGCTATAAACAAATCAATGCAGTAAAATATGGTTAGGCTGTGACCACAGGATTGTCCAAAATCCTGGATGCCCAGGGATGGCAGGGGTCAGGTGTGTCTGGGGCCATGGATAGGAGGGCCTTGGTGATGATGTGGGATCAGGTCTCGAAGTCAAGATAGTCATCTGTGGGTTACCACTTGCTTTAATTACTAAGTTGTCTCAATAGAGCCTTTTGTATTTGTCTCCCCGCCTTAGGTAAATATTGACCCACTCCTGAAGTGATGGCCATCTAGGCCTCTGGTTGGATTTTCATAGCCAATCCACAGAGCACTGCTTAGACCACGAATTTGGAATAAGCCTCGATTCTTAGCCTCCCCATTCCCAGGCCTTGCTGCCTTTCTTCATGGAGCACATGCCTTCTAGATCTGCACTGTCCAGTTTGTTGTTCTTTAGTCGCTCAGTCATGTCCGACTCTCTGTGACCCCATGGACTGCAGCACGTCAGGCTTCCCTGTCCTTCACTATCTCCTTGAGTTTGCTCACACTCATGTCCATTGAGTCAGTGATGCCATCCAACCATCTCACCCTCTATCATCCCCTTCTCCTCCTGCCCTCAATCTTTCCCAGCATCAGGGTCTTTTCCAGTGAGTCCTTTCTTCACATCAGGTAGCCAAAATATTGGAGCTTCAGCTTCAGCATCAGTCCTTCTGGTGAATATTCAGGGTTGGTTTCCTTGAGAATTGACTGGTTTGATCTCTTTGCAGTCCAAGGGACTCTCAAGAGTCTTCTCCAACACCACCAACACCAGTTCAAAAGCATCAATTCTTCTGCGCTCAGCTTTCTTTATAGTCCATGACTACTGGAAAAACCGTAGCTTTGACTAGACAGACCTTTTTCAGCAAAATGATGTCTCTGGTTTTGAATACACTGTCTAGGTTTGTCATAGCTTTCCTTCCAAGGAGCAAGTGTCTTTTAATTTCATGGCTGCAGTCACCATCCACAGTGATTTTGGAGCCCAACAAAATAAAATCTGTCACTCCTTCCACATTTTCCCCTACTGTTTGCCATGAAGTGATGGGACTAGTGATGGTTAATTTTAGGCAGTATCCAACATGGCACCCTGAAATCAAGCATTCAGCTTCTCCGCTGCCCCAGCCACATTTCAAGTGCTAATTAGCACATGTGCATTGGACAGTGTAGGTTTAGAACATTTTCGTCATCACAGAAAGTTCTGCCAGACAATGCTTTTTAGATGCTTGCAACTCAGAAGGGTCTACTGACAGCGCTGGCATCACTTAGAAGTTTGTTAGAAACGCAGACTGTCAGAGTCCACCTTAGGCCTTGGAATTAGAATCTACGGTTTCCCAAGATCTCCAGGTGCATTCTGTACACATTAAGGATTTGAGAAACGCTGTTCTCACGGTGACTGATGGTAGAATCACTTGCAGGGAAGGAGGAGGTTGTAGAACAGAGAGATGCCTGGCCCACTCCATGAAATCCCAATATTAGTTAGGGTGGGCCCTGAAGCATTGGCATTTTCTAAAGCCACCCCCTAAATGGGCTTGATGATCACTGCAGTAAAGTAATGTAATGCCAGGTAGTGATAAGTTAGACAGGATGCAGGAGTAGAATGAGACTCTGAAGAGCAGAAAACTGAAATCAGGAGAGGCCTCTCTGAAGAGGTGGCATGAGAGCAGAGCCCAGGACGCAGTGAGGAGCCAGGGAGGGGCAGCTTGTGAACAGGCCCCAAGATGGGGGTGACTCAGCCATCCTGGAGGAGAGGAGGGGCAAGGGTGGGGGCCAGGCAGGCCGGATCACAGGAGGCCTTGGCGATGTCGGGAGGGAGTTGGATTTTGTTCTCATGTGGTGGGAAGCTGTTGGAGGATTTGATCTGATTTACATTATCGACATTTCAGGGTGGTTGTTCCAGGCAGGACAGACAGGCAGGGCAGGAGAGAACAGAGGGAGACTGGTGGGGGCTGGGGGTCTTCCCGGCAGGCAGTGGGGACAATGAGAGTCTGATGGAGACCCTCTGTGCTGACGGTCCTGGTGTGCACTGGGGCCAGGTGAACAGAACTGGGTCCCTGTCCCAGTGGAGGCAGAGGCCAGGCTCCGGCCCCCGAAGAGCGGACCTGCTGGTGTCCCCCTGGCGAAGCTGACACCCCGGTGCTACTTAGTGTCGAGGCCCGTTGTGTGCTGCTCAGCACGGCTTGCTCTGGAAGTCGTGTTGAAACCAGTGCTGGACGTTCATTTGGTTTTCTGCAGACACAGATCAGAGAAGGGAGTGAGAATGCCGAGCTGTGTGGACAGGGTGTTTGCTTCTCTCCTCTTGTTTGTAGGTCGATGTCGCCGGTGACCCTTTCTTAGCGGTGTCGGATGCCTGGGACACTGTTCCCATTCAGCTCCCCAAACACTCTTCTTTCCACTAAAAAAGAGGTGGTGAATTCATCTCCCCCTCCTGCCGCAATAGGAACCTGCCTGCTTTGCTTATACTTTCTCTGTGTCATATGGCCTTCAGGTGGTGGCCAGGATCCTTCCAGGTACTTTTGTACCGTTATGGTTTTATCGTGTGGTCGATGTGGAATAAATGAACCAGAGCTGGAATGCTGGGGCTGCGTTTTCTTTTGTATTTGGTTGTCTTGGGTCTCCTGATTCGTAAATACGTCTGGACACCTACCCGTGTATTGTCAGTGTACGGTGCCAGTGATGTAAAGGCGGCGGGACCAGCTCCTTCCCCGTAAAGCCCTTTCTCTCAGGCTTTTGTGTGCAGTTAGTGTTTATCCCTTCAGCCCTTTTTTTGTGCCGTGGACCCTCTGGAACTCTGGTGAAGATGTTTGAGAAAGATGTTTTAATGCATTGAATTAACTGAACCCAAGTCTCCTGCATTGCAGGCGGATACTTTACTGTGTCTGAAGCCCAAGAATACCGGAGTGGGTAGCCTATCCCTTCTCCAGGCGATCTTCCCAACCCAGGAATCAAAGCGGGGTCTCCTACGTTGCAGGCGGATTGTTTACCAGCTGAGCTACCAAGGTCCCCACATAGAATCTTAAACAAGACCAGATATATTGAAATACAGTTAGAAAAATATTTGAAAAAATCTATCATACTTATATGTATTTCTGTATTGAGTATCAAAATTTGGTTGGTTGTGGGTCTAATAAATAATTTTGAGGTCCTGATGAATGTTAGCAATGTGGGGAGCTATTTCTAACGACTCTAAAACTATATTAAGTCTTCTCTTTGGAGTCACAGGTACTGCTGATGTTACCATGGTGTGTTGCTTCCATTCATAATTGAGGGAAGTGCTAAATTTCAGTTGGGGGCTAATGAAATATAGATGTAATTATTTTTTCCAATCCCAGCTCTCTGAATTCAGACTAAGAATTCCAGGCTTGACAAGATTATTTTAGTTGATTGTCTTTTGGAGTGAGTGAGTGGCTCTGTAACAGTGTTATTTAAACAAGCCTCAAGTGATTATTACAATGTCATTGTCATGAATTGGTTCTTGGAGTTCAGCAGAGAGGGGTGACACCCCGAGCCTGTGTTATAATCATCGAGTAGTAAAGGTGCTTAGAGGAACTAGGGGTGGAGGGCAAAGCTGTCAGTGGTGGTTGGACAGCCATGCTCTCCCCATTTTTTTCAAGGTCGGGGCTTGGCAGTTTCTCATGTGATCCCAGGTTAGTTCACACCCTCGTGCTTGCCTTGGAGTTCAGTGACGCTGTGAATTACATCTGTGAGTCCTGTAGTTAGGACCCTGAGCTGGGCTGCTCAGTTCTCCTATTTTTACCTTTCTTGTTTCTCTGGTTTGTCATCTGCTGTCCTTAACTCTGAAGGGCAAGCTTGGGTGTGAAGTGATAGGTTTATAGGTACCTTCTGCCCAGAATTCTAAGGGGAGACTTGGACTTCCGCCTTTTTGTCAGTGAGGGTAACATATTTGAAACGATGCTGTTGTTGCATGAGTGTGTTTGGGGTGTCTACAGCATAGCTGAAATGTTACTGTCAGTCCCTTTTTTTTTTTTTTTCTTTTCTCTTGCCTCTTAGCTCTTATTGGATGCTTACAGTATGACAGGCTTGCTTTAAATTTTTTACACATATTAACTCTTAACTTGTTCAGTGATTACAAAGATCCTGTAAGGTCCCTGGAACCTAAACCACTTTACCAGGAGCACAGAGCTAGGAAGTGGTGGAGCTAGGATTCAAATGCAAGCATTTTGACACGCGAGTTTCCGCTTCTGTAGCCGCCGGCTGCTTCTGTGGAGCCTGCCCTGGAAAACGCCATCCGTGTTGCTGCCTCTGTGATTAATTGGCGCGACCTCTCTCTTGCTGTCCAGTTTAGTACCACGCACCTGCTGCCTTCCTTGAGTAGGTGCTTCTGGGGAATGCTTGCTGCCTCTCTGCCTCCTCTGTCTATGTTGCCCCCCCAAAATGGTTCCTCTTTACTCCCTTCACCGCTCTGCTAACATGCCCAGCCCTGCAGAGCCCAGTGGCCCCGGGCACTGCTCATACCCTGGCAGGAGGCCTGCCCTACTAACGGGATTATCATCTTCCCCCTCCAGCTGAAGATGGCTCTGTCAGTATGATTTTATACGCAAGTGCTGGCAATCAAAGTCCTTGGCTGGTGAAGGCAGTTCCCACAAATGATGAATTGCCTTGGCTTTTAGGATTCTAGCCAGGTAATCCGGATTTGAGGGCCTCTTTCCTAGAAATCACAATCTTAATAGAGTTTGTTGTTGTTGTTGTTGTTTTAATTTTTTAACACCAATGGTTGACATTTCTTTGAGCCCTAATTCTGTGTTAAGGGCTGTGCTGTGTTTTAATTGGAAGTTTTTGATGATTGAATCCTTTCACTTGGCCTGTCTGGTATAGATCCTGTTACCTCTGTTTTACAGTTGAAGACACCAGGGCTCAGACAAGTGCCGTGACTGCAGGTAGCTAGCCTGCCCCACAGTTAGCAGATGATGGAACCAGGAACCCCAGCCATGCCGAGATCAGCCTGTGTGCTTAAGACTGTTTTCCTGCTGGTCCTTGAATGCCTCCCCGACGGTCTCCTGCTGGCATCTCTGTTGCCAGTAAAGGTCCTGCTCTAGGTGTTTCTTTGGGCTTCAGTTGTGCAGGTTGATAGTTGTCCACCTTCTGCAGGTGGGTCTCCACTGTCGACGCCGTCGAGGTGAGGCTGCCTGAGCAGGGTCGTCAGGCTCTAACCCTTGGGGAGGTGCTTCACATCTGTCAGAGGTGTTTATTAAGTGGCCTTGCCTGCTTTGGCGGAGAAGGCAGTGGCACCCCACTCCAGCACTCTTGCCTGGAAAATCCCATGGACGGAGGAGCCTGGTGGGCCCCAGTCCATGGGGTTGCTGAGTCAGACACGACTGAGCGACTTCACTTTCACTTTTCACTCTCATGCATTGGAGAAGGAAATGGCAACCCACTCCAGTGTTCTTGCCTGGAGAACCCCAGAGACAGGGGAGCCTGGTGGGCTGCCGTCTCTGGGGTCGCACAGAGTCGGACATGACTGAAGCGACTTAGCAGCAGCAGCAGCAGCAGCCTGCTTTGGAGTGAATTAGAAGGACACATACCCCACCCCGAGAGCTGAGGACACTATCACAGCTGCTTGTAGAGGACTCCAGAGCCACATAGGCAGTGAGCAGTCCATCCAGTGTCCCCCCAGTGTCAACAGATATGTGTTTGGAGAGCGACCACTGCAGGGTTACAGATGTGACTTGTCTAGGCAGACAGAGTACCCTGCTGGCAGTCAGGGAACTGGGGAGATTCTGAGGGGAAGGGAGAGTGTTCAGTCTCTGTGCTGTGTCTTCCTCTGCTAGCCCTGATCTGATAGCTCTCCTGGTGGTGGGCCTTGGGCAGCTGATTTCACTGGTCCAGCCTCAGTGGCCTCAGCTGTAAAGTGGAGGGTGGATGAGATGTTTCTTAACATGGTGTCTGCAACACAGTTCACCTGCCTCTTGCCTTCTTCCCTTCTCCTGACCATCTCCTCCACTTTCTCTTGGCCATTCAAATCCATACCTTTCGAGAGGTTAGAGGTGAAAATATCCCTTTCTCTACTCCCCCGTTAAACAGTCCCTCCTCCAAAATACCACTGGAGTTGATAAGGTGGTGGGCCCAGAGGCTGGAATTTGTTTGGGTGCATCACTAGTTTGCCTGGGACAAATGGGGCTCTGTACTTTGCCATCCCGTCTCACGGTGAAGGGTCTTTCCAGGTGCATCCCGTGGTCTTTTGATTACAGCTCTGTTGTGCTTAGCTTCTCTGGTGAAAAGAAGCAGGACTTGGTGGTGTGGTCTCTGATTGCAAAGTCTGTTAGCGGGAGCGTCACTGTTGATCTCCTGGTTGCAGATACGTGCCTCATTCGGCCGGATATGCCGTGGTACCTGGGAGTTTTCCAGTCCAGGGCCAGGCCTTGTCTGTCTCTGCAGCAGCGAGCTCATAATGGTCCATTGTTTTTCCTAGTTATCCTGGCCTTTTGGCTGCTTCTTTCTGTAAGCATCATCTTGACCTGTTCACAGTGGGGACCCCTTGCTTCTTGACCAAAGTTAACTTGTTGAGCTTCCTGGTTTTCTTCTCATCTTGTAAATTCCCTCATGGGTTTTTCTTTTGTGGCCAGTAGGAATGAGGTGTGCTTATTCTTTGGGTTGTTGGGCTGTCAGAACCTGCAGCTTTTGCTTGCCGTGGTGGTAGCTTGCCAGGCCACAGGCTTTACTCATGGGGAAAAGGTATCAGGAAGGGTGGTGCATGGCGGAAATTGTAAGGAAGCAGAAGTCTCCCCACCTCATCCATCTCCCTTCCCTTCCCTTCTCCACGCTATGATTTCTTTCCCTTGGAGACCAGGTTGCTGATGCTGGTGACTAGGCGGTGTCCAAAGCTGAAAATTCCCACCTCCCTTCTTTTTTCTCCTGCGTTCTCTTGCCTGCACTCCTTTGGTGTATTTCCAGACCCCCAGGCCCTGTACGTCCTTCTTAAAGCGGATTTTCCAGCCAGAGGGGACTCACAAGGGAAGATTTCGTTTGGGGTTTCAGTCTGCGGCTTTCTTTCCTGGGGAGCTGCTCTTTGGTGATGACATTTCATGGTGTCCTCCTTTCCTACCACCCTGCCTCCTCTCAGTTTTCCAGGAACTGGGTTTATTGTTCTGTCTTTTAAAAATGATTTATTGTCTTCTGTAACAGTGTGGAAAGAGCTTAATTTTTTGAAGTGCACCGTCTTCTTCTTTATGGCCAGAGCAAAGTAAAGGTTTGATTGATCTTATGACACAGTTGCTTTAGTCATAGCTAATGTGAAGTCTCTTAAGGGCTTCTGTTTTATTTGATCTTTTAAATTTATGAACCTCCTTGCATCCCTGAGCATCTGTGCACAACGCCAGTGAGGCCTGGGGTGTCACATTCAGGGCTTTATTCCTGCCCCTGATGCACTGCAAGCTGGTAGAGCGTTCTGACAGTTGGTTAGGTTTTGGGTTGAATTAGGGAGTAGTGATGGAGAAGGAAATGGCAACCCACTCCCGTACTCTTGCCTGGAAAATCCCATGGATGGAGGAGCCTGGTAGGCTGCAGTCCACGGGGTCGCTAAAAGTCGGACATGACTGAGCGACTTCCCTTTCACTTTTCACTTTCATGCATTGGAGAAGGAAATGGCAACCCACTCCAGTGTTCTTGCCTGGAGAATCCCAGGGACGGGCTAGCCTGGTAGGCTGCCGTCTCTGGGGTCGCACAGAGTCAGACACGACTGAAGCGACTTAGCAGCAGCAGCAGGGAGTAGTGGTGTCAGCAGATGACCGTTTCAGGAATTTGTTACTGGTTTTCCCAAGGAAAACATACTGTTAGGTTGAATAATTAAAGCCAGTGGTAGACGTGTGTTAGAAGGTAAGCAGAAGAAAAAGCTGTTGCAGTAGCTGCTAGAACACCCATCTTGTTTCTTCTTTCTTGTTTCTGTAGGTCAGGGTCATCCTCAGGGTTCTCGAAAAGGCCAGGTAGTGAAATAGAAATAATAGGGACCAATGCTCAACAGCTGAGACCAGTGGAAGGGAGAAAGAGAGAACACTGGACTCACTCAGAGTGTGAGGCTACTCCTTCTCCAGGGATCCCCGAGGTCTCTCCCTGCTCAGCAGCAGGTCTAACAAGACTTCGAGTCAGTGCTCTCTGCCCTAATGGGCAGGGAGGCATGTGATCCATTGAGGGGAGTTTGCATGAGGATGGTTTTTGAGCTTTGCTGTGTGATTTTGATGACGTTTAGTTCACTGAGAAATTCACTTCCATGGAACAACTCCTTCCTTTGGTGTTGGTCTGAATGTGGCATTAAGGACATCTTTCAGGATGGGGTTTAGGCCATGGCAGAATGACTTGGGTCATCAGTTTCTGGGTCACGCAGGCTTTCGTGAAGACAACCCTGGACTGTTAGATGTCTGTGGTTAAGGAGCATGCGGTTTGCTGTCAGACCTCAGAGTGTCTTGGCATTTCCTTCTCGGGGGCGAGGGAGGTTCGGCATCCACAGTTAGGCCTGCTTTTGGTTTTCCTGTTGGACCTTCCAGCCAGACCCTGAGAGTGCCTCAGGTTAAGTGTCCCTTCTCTTTGAATCCTCAGAGTCCCAGGTGGTTCCCAGACCATGGTTCTCAGAAATTGTCTGTTGGGTATGAAAGCCCAGGTAATCTTTGTTTTTGTGATTTTATATCTTGACCTTCAAATGGCTTGCTGTATGTTTAGAAATAAATTTGTTTTGATTTGCACAGTCAAGATTGTCGTGTTATCCTTTGAAACAGGTAAATCTCTATAAGAATTACCGAAATCTCCTCTCTCTAAAGCACCCTGATATCAACTTTCTTCATTGAAAAATATCTCTCTCATTCTGTAAAGCCTTCCCTAACATCCCTCGTCTATCAGAACTTTCTTCTCTTTTTTAAAAATAATTTTTAAATTTTATTTTTTGGCTGTGCTGGGTCTCTGTTGCTGTGTTGGGTTTTCTCTAGTTGTGGCAAGTGGGGGCTACTCTAGTTGCAGTGTGTGGGTTTCTCCCTGAGGGAGCTTCTCTTGTTGTGGACCCCAAACCCTGTAAAGGGCCCCACATGAAGCGGTAGGGCCCGTGGGCTTCAGTAGTTTCAACTCCAGGCTCAATAGTTGTTCTGCATGGACTTAATTGCTCCGAGGAATGTGGGGTCTTCCCGGATTGGGAATCAAACCCGTGTCTCTTGCATTGGCAGGCAGATTCTTCACCACTGAGGCACCAGGGAAGCCCTTCTCTGAAATCTTAAAGCAGTTACTCTGACTCACTTTTGGATCAATCTATCCGTCCATTGATTCAGGGTTTGGTTGATCCATCCGTCCATCCATTGATCTATTGATCTGTCAGTGGTGGATTGAGGCATCCATCTGTCCGTCTATCCGTCCCTCCATCCATCATTGGGGTAGACCTGGGCTGTCTCGTGCTTGACATGAAGTGTGCTGCGTGTAGCGTGGTGGGCCACGGCAGCTGCGGTCCTCCGTGTGTGCCAACAGTGGCCCGTGCTTCCCTCCTTGGTGCTCACTTGATTCCGCAGGGCCGGAATCTCATCAGGGAGGACACAGGAGGGGGTCGCTTGTCTGAGGGTTTGGGGTCCTCAGAGTTGTCCCTGTTTGGTCAGGACAGAGGATGGCAAGCTTACAGTCCACGCTGTTTTTGTTTGCAAAAAAAAAAAAAAGCTAAAACAAAAACAAATCTGAAGACTATAAAACAGAGACTGTGTGGATGTGGCCTGCAAAGCTTGAAATAAGACTTCATGTGGGGCCCTTTACAGCAAGTGCTTGTGCCCCAAGGAACGCGGATGGGCTGTGAGTGTAGAGTCTGGACTGAGTGGGCAGAGTGCTGGGGTGTGTGGAACCTTTGGGTGGCTGAGTCCAGTGGTCTGTGTGTCACACAAGTGCGCTGAGTAGGTCTAATTCCTGTGGGGGCACCTTCTCTGCCCCAGGCTGCAGGAAAACACCACAGCTTTTGAGTAGAGGAGTGAAGTGAGCAGGGCTGGGCTTCAGGCAGCCCATCTGGTGTGGTGGGCAAGGGGGGTGGGGGGAGAGGGTCAGCCCTTCGTTGTTGGGGGGCCCTCGGAAGGGGTACTGTTCTGCACCTCGAGTCCTGTGGGGCCCGAGCCCAGGCCTGCCCGCAGGAGTGGTCAGGGGTGACTCGCCTGAAGCAGGCATGCGTTCCCACCGTCAACCTGCTTCCTGCGTTTGTGTTCTCATTTCCTGAAACCAAACTGCAGACTCCTGAGAGCAGGAGCGCTTTAAAAAAAAAAAAATAATAATATGCTTATATTTTTATTTAAACTTGACTGTTTTTCAAAACACGGTTTGGGCTGGACAAGTTTTATGCCCATTTTACAGCTGAGAAAACAGCCTCCCAGGCGTCTCGTGGCTTCATAAAAGTAGACAGTTAGTGGCAGCCCTGAGAATTGAGCCCAGATCTCACAGCTCTTGTCACTGAGGAATCTTTCTGTCTCCCAGAGCAACTGAGTACCTGCTCAGTTACCGTTTTATGGAGTTAAAAAAAAAAGATGTGGGTACAGTACTTATGCACAGATTCTGTATGCTTAGAAGCTTCTTTGTTCAGTCTATTTTAAAAGAGATTCAGAATGATGTACATGTATCATTTGCTATGAGTTACTGTCTGTAGAAATGGCTAGAGGACAGATAATTTAGAAATATTTGCACCTTACGTCAGAAGAAAGTTAATAGTACCCGTTACTATTAATACTAGTGGTATTAGCTGTCCTGGGAAAAGGTACTGTTTATTCATAATAAGCAGATAATAGCAGCAAGATTGGAGAGGAAAGCCCAGATAGCATTGAGTGTAGGTGTAATTATAATTTAAATTCCATGGGAAAGTGAAAGTAAAGTCGCTCAGTCATGTCCGACTCTTTGTGACCCCGTGGACTGTAGCCCACCAGGCTCCTCCATTAATGGGATTCTCCAGGCAAGAATACTGGAGTGGGTTGCCATTTCCTTCTCCAGGGGATCTTCTCGACCCAGGGATCAAACCCAGCTCTCCCACATTGCAGGCAGATGCTTTAACCTCTGAGCCACCAGGGAAGCCACCTAAATTCCATGGGGAGGGGGGTATTTAAATACAAGGTTTTAAGAGCTGAGTGGTAGTGTGAGGCATAACTCCAGTCTTGTCTGTAACAGGAGGTACTTTTTGGCCCTGTAACCTTGGAGACGTCATCAATCTTGAATTATTCATCATTGGAATGAAGTATCTTTTGAGAGAAGCATATCTTCTTCAGTATTAAAAATATGTTTCTCTCATGTGTCATAGTGAGTATTCTAGTTGCATTGCATATTTCTTTCTTTGTTTTTCACATCCTGCCCACTCTACTTGGTTATCCTTGAGAAGAGAGAGAGGGTTTTAGGTGATAGCTATGTGGTACCCAGTCTTTGGGTCTATAGTCATATTCCACATTTTTACAGTTTTCTCAGTCCTTTTTGTTGCTGTTCTGATATTTGACTTTAGATCTCTTTCTTTGGGGAAGGTCACTTTGGTGGCTGAAGGAGAACTGGGCCCATTTAGGGGCTGCTAGAGGATGTATTTTTGTTATGCTTGACAAGTAAGCAGCGCCCTTCCTCCTGAGTGGAGCTGATCAGTGATCGACAAATGAATGGTCTCTTTCCATCTGGTTGTCATACACAACGACGGTGCCGTTTGAACACTGAGTTTCTCAGACTCCCAGGGGACAACAGAATGTGTATATGAGTTGGCATGCCCAAATGCAAATGATTTCTATTGATACCTAATGTATGTAAATTTATGCTGCTTGGTTGACAAAGACATTATGAATGATACTGTTTCTCAATAGTGTTATATAACTGAAATTTTTGTTTTATAGTCACAATGGTGAAGTACAATTCCTGCTGAATTTCTGTGACATTTCCAGCAGCTCCAAAGCTGGCTATGGGGCTGTCGCACCAGAGATGGAAGATTCCACATCTTCCGGAGTGAGTGAGTGAGTGCGTGCCTCTCTCCTAAAGGCCTTGACTGTCTTCTCCCCACGTGGAAATGCCCTGATTGAGGGCAGGGTGAAAGTGGATGGTCAGGGTAGTGCGATGACTCAGCAGAGAAGAGGGATCTTAGTCCAGTTTGCGGGGGCGAGGCGTGGCACTGAGACAAGGGACTGCTTTGGGAAGAAAGTTATCTTTTCCTTTTTAACATTGAGTCCTTCTTTTCTCCTTCTGGCAATTACATTACATCTCAAATTCAGGGACAGAGAATCCAGACAGGTTGTGAGAGAGAAGGGTTTCGTCAGTAGAGTTGGTGGGATTGGGCCCCGTGTGCCTGGTGAACCCCGCTCAGCCCTGGTGGGAGACGTTGGCACTGGGCTGTGCTTCACCTAGTGGTCATGACAGCGGTATTAGCCCCGCTTCTGCTATCTTCACCTCTGCTCTCCCCTGAACCCTGACTGTGGCATCTCCCCATCTGGCAGTTAACCCACCTAAGGACTGTGCCCACCCTTGCTGGGCCGGGCTCTGGGGCAAGCTGCCCAGTGGGTAGATGTCCCTGCCCTCCCGACCATGCCACTAGCCTGGCGGGAGAGGCCGGTGGCCAGTGTGTTTCCTGCAGGACCTAAACTTTTGCTAGGCCTGGAAGCATAATCAGGCATTAGGTAGCCTGCAACAAAGCCTAATGCACAAAAGAGCCCTCTGGGATATTTGCTGAGTAAATGGGAGAATGAATGATAGTAGGAGGTGAGACTTCTAGGTTGGGGACTAAGTACCTGAGCCCAAGGTGGGACTGAGTAAATGGGAAAATGAATGATAGCAGGAAGTGAGACTCTTCTAGGTCCGGGACTAGGTACCTGAGCCCAAGGTGGGACTGAGTAAATGGGAAAATGAATGATAGCAGGAGGTGAGACTCTTCTAGAACGGGGACTGAGTACCTGAGCCCAAGGCGGGGCTGAGTAAATGAGAGAATGAATGATAGCAGGAGGTGAGACTTCTAGAATGGCAACTAAGTACCTGAGCCCAAGAGGGGAGACTGGTTGCATGCAGAAAGATAAGAGAGTGCAGGGCTCTGGAGGGCTGTGCCCAGTGGGTGATTCTCCTGCTTGGGGTGGGACAGTGTTGGGCTCTTTGTGTGGCTGGGAGAGAAATGAGCATGTGCAGTAAAGAGTCCTAGCCTTGCTCTGCGAGGACAGGAAAGCATTGCTCGAGAGCAGCTTTATGATTTCTGCAATAGAGGGGATTTCTGCAAGAGGAGATTGTTGTGTTTGCTTTTCCCCCATCATTCACTGAAGATCTCCCTGGCCCGTTCCAGCACTGGGTGTTTACTCATGTGAGTGAAGAACATCCTGGATTTCTAGGCACTCACAGTTTCACATGGTTCATCTGTGTAAACAGATGAGTAAACAAACAATTACAGTATGGTTCGATAAATACAGTAAGATGCAGAAGCAGTTGCTACGGCAATGCCAAGTCACTCATGACATCCTGTGAGAGCCAATAGGCTTGCTTGCTCAGGGTCTTCTTGTAGGGGACCCAGTGGAGGAGTGATGGTGAGTGGTAGCCTACCACTCAGATGAGCCTGCCACTGTGTGCCTGGGTCAGCCCTGACCCCAGCAAGTGGGTTTGCCCACGCAGAAGTCTTAACAGCAGCCGTGGGCTGAGCCCGGGCCCTGTGATGTCTCTAGCACGAGCAAGAAAAATCTGCGCTGGGACCAATTCCCCAGAGGGCAGTCCTCTGTGGGGTGCTCTCCCTGTTTAGATGCAGCCTCGTGAAGGGGAGGGGTGGCGGGGATGGAGAGCGGCTTCCGCACACCGACATGGGTTCTGCCAAGAACCAGGATGTTAAATATAGTCCCCGCGTCTCCTGAGCTACTGGGCGAAGAGGATGTTTCTTGTTTCCCATCTAGTCTGGGAGTGAGGGCAGGTATGGGAGAAGCAGAGTAAGTTTTCCCCCCTATTTAGGGTCGATTACCAGGAAAGCATCTGCATTTCATAATCAATGGAAGAATCCTTTCAATCAGATCAGGCAGATGTACCAGGGTCTTGACTAGAACGTGGAGAAGGCAGTGGCATCTCTGTGGCGGGGACAAAACGATCTCTGTGCGGAGTCCACTGTCTGCGCTCCAACTGTGGACCACAGGGTTCGTGGGGGCCCAGCTGTCCACGCTCCAACTGAGGACAACAGGGTTCGTGGGGGCCCAGCTGTCGACGCTCCAAGTGTGGACCATGGGGTTTGTGGGGGCCCAGCTGTCATACTCCGAGTGTGGACCATGGGGTCCATGAGGCCCGGCTGTCCACGCTCCGACCAGAGGACCAGGAGGTTTCATGGGGCCCCAGCATTGTGTGTGGAGGTAAGGGGGCGGTCCTTGGCTAGTTCCAGTGGCAAGGGGCAGGTCAGCTTCCTACCTCCTGACAGCACAATCACCTGCCCATTTTCAGAGAGGAGATCAGGTTGCTCTGTGGTTGCATGTCACTTTCCTGAGCCTCTGACTTCCTGTTTCCTCTTATATACCAGTCTGGCGGGAGGAACTCCTCTTCCAGCTGCAGCAGGTGGGCGGCATTCCGTCTGGTGGAAGGATCTTTCTGGTATGACTCTGCACCTCCCATCCCTCCTGCCAGGACTCGCCACTTCCAGGAGGCAGGTGACAGTCTCCCCTTGACTCCTGACTGGGCTCCCAGGCTCTGTGACTTGACCTGTGATCCCCTCTTCTTCACTGCCTCCTCTTGCTCTGGGATGTGTGTGGAGTCACGTCTAACTTTGAGCCCCATTTGGATGGCATCGCCAACTCAATGGACATGAGCTTGAGTAAACTCTGGGAGTTGGCATTGGACAGGGAAGCCTCGCGTGCTGCAGTCCATGGGGTCGCAAAGAGTCGGACACGACTGAGCGACTGAACTGAACTGAGGGGCATCTGGCGTGGTCGCAGCCTGGGCTTCATATAAACGTGGGTTTGAGTCACAAAGCAGGCTTGCCGTCTGCTGAGTGCGTGCCAGTCACCAGGCGTGATCTGGCGAAGGAGTTACTGTTGCTGGTGCTCGGTCAGCGTCTCCCTCGTTTTTCTTAGAGTGAAAGTCCCTTGATGAGGGACCCTGTGTTGTCTTCCTGACCAAACCCCGCCACCCTGCTTCCCGACCCCACGCTGCCTCCCGGGGACTCTACTTCAGAACCTTTCCCCGCCATTCATTCTGCCCAGAACCATCTTCTTTCCTCACTGCTCATCCGCACTGTTCACCCTCTTACCTCTTTTGAATAAACATCACCTCGATGTCCTACCCTGACCACCATTTAAACCAGCTCCCTGCTGCCAGCCCCCTGACCATCTCTTTTCCCACACAGCTCTTAGCGCCTCATAACCTAGGACATAACTTACTTAGTTGTTATGAAAGTGAAAAGTGAAAGTGAAGTCACTGAGTCGTGTCTGACTCTTTGCGACCACATGGACTGTAGCCTACAAGGCTCTTCAGTCCATGGGATTTTCCAGGCAGGAGTGCTAGAGTGGGTTGCCATTTCCTTCTCCAGGGGATCTTCCCGACCCAGGGATCAAACCTGGGTCTCCCACACTGCAGGCAGATGCTTTACTGTCTGAGCCACCAGGGAAGCCCCAGTTGTTATAGTTTTAATTTATTTTCTAATTCCCTCTTCCCTTCATTAGATCATCAGCTCCGTGGGGGCAGGGATTTCTGGCTGTCTCAGTTAATGATGCATCTCCAGTGTCCAGAATTGTGCCTTGTGCCTGGCACACAGTCCATTAATAGTGCACATTTGTTGAATGAATAAAACTGGCCAGCAAATACAATTTGGATTGCGGGAAGTGAAACACGTGATCCAGGAGCCCTGGTGCTGTTGGTTCATAGAAATCTTGTTTCTCGGGAATTCTTTGGCGGCCCAGCGATTAGGGCTTTGCCAAGCCAAGGGCCGGGGTTTGATCCCTTGGTGGGGAAACTAGGATCTTGGAAGCTGTGTGGTAGGGCTCCCTGCTCCTCCCCAAAGAAATCTTGTTTCTCTGGCTATAGTGAGGACACTTGATTCTTAGAGGGTAGTGCTTGAAAAGTTTTATTAGTGAATGAAAATCCCTGGAAAAGTAAGAACATGTTTGGGTGGCTCAGTTCCACAGGGCTTGAGGCTGCTGTTTGCCTGCGGGGGTTCGGATCCAGGGTTAGAAATGTGCCTAGCATCTCTCTCTATCCATCTCCAGACGGGCTCTGGGATTCCCTGTATGTTTCCAGATTGCTACTTAGTAGGAGTGGAGAGTGCGGCTCCTTATTTCTTCTACTCAGTGGATCCAAAGTAGTTTGGAGTTAGAGTAATTCACAGACACAGCTTTAAAACTGTGAGTCAATTAATTATTGTCCAAGAGAGTAGGGTTGCTTTGGCGACAGCGATCTGATGTCTATGTGACAATTACCACAAAGGCTGAAATTATGTTGGGACCTTGAAGAGTCTATCAGATAGTGAAGGAATTGAGAAGCAATGGTTACCACCTGTCCTATCTCACCCTGTTTTCTGGTTTGGACTGTTGCCTTGTGGAAATTTATTTATTATTAATGTTAAGGCCTCCAAAATAAACATTCTCAGAATGATTGCCAGGATTACAGGGTTATTGTGATGAGAGGCTGGTCTGCTTTTTTGAACTTCTTTCTTTTGGAGGCCCTGGTTGTTTTTTTTTTACTGTTGATAAACTCTTTGCAGAGAAACCATATGAATTTTTCAGATTTCCCTCTCTTAGTAACATGACACTTCTAAAACTTGTATGGTGGCCTGGGACCCATAGTTTTGCAGCAAATAAGAGGGGCTTATGTTATCCCTGAGCCTGTGCAGTGATTAGAGCCTCTGCTCTGAAGCCACTTGGACCTGGATTCCACCACTGATTTCACCAGTTAATGCATGTGTTAAACCTATTTAGTCCTTACAACAGCTGTGTGGGTAGTAGGTACTGTTGTCATCCCCATGTTTAAAAAGGAAACTGGGACGCAGAGATTTGGTCCCTTTCCTAAGATCACTGAGCTAGGCACTCACAAAGCTGGAATCTCCACCCCAGATACGCTGACTTCTTGAGTCCTGCTTCTCGTCCTGACACTCTGCTGCCTCCCAGCTTCCTACCAAGCGTGAGCTCCCTAAATCCATACAGTGGAAGAGCTGGTCATAACGCTGCCTGGGTGCAGGATTGGTGTGAGAATTAAGTGAGAAAACTCCTGTTAGAACATTCAGCCTGTTGCGTGGTGAGGGCTTGTGGCAGCTGGCGCTGCTACTCCAGCCTGGCGGAGGGAGATAAGATGGGACACAAATTATACTCTTAGAAAGTAACGTGTGTTAAGTGTCCTCAAAGAGCACTGATAACAGAGATGACTTCCTGTGGGGCCCTGGGAGGCCTTAGTTGGAAGACAGACTTGACACCACCCGGGCACTGGCCGTCAGTACGGCAGGCGCTGTCCCGTTGATCAGCTCCTGGAGCTAACTGGGGCTCTCGTCGGTTACCAAGCTCAGGGCTGGACTAGATGGGAGATGCCACAGGGTGGAGGAAAGGTGGGTCTGTTGGGAGGAATCAGAGGGTTGGACTCTTGAGTTGAGCAGGAGTGAAGGGAAGGCTGACCAGCACGGTGGGGCCAGGAGGGCCCACTTCCGGGCTTGTGAATTCTTAATTAGCTTTGCATGTTGTCCTTCTGTTCCCTCTCTTTGGAAGTTTTCTCCCACACCTTCCTTCCAGTGGATTTCTAGAAATACCCTATTTTTCATGACTCACTGATGGAGCACATCCTGTTTGGGGAAGTCCTGGGAGAGGCGTTTCAGGACGGTGTGAAGGGTGCTACCCGTGATGTATGGTGCGGGCACCAGATGGGTCTGCTTTTCTGAAGCAGAAAACCTCCAGAAAACCCTCCCTGCCATGTACCCGTCTGAACTTTTCCACATGTGGGGTTTCAGTGCCTTGACCTGATTGTGCCCGCTGGAATCTCCCTCCTTGTGTTATAGGCAGGGACCTAGGTGTAGCTGGCTGCAGCGTGACTGATGACGGGATTAATGGAATTAGGGGGCCTGAAGTTTGAACCTGACTGCGTCGGGTGACCTTTTGAACCAAGCGGATGGCCCCACTTCTTGTGCACCAGGGAGGCCGTGGTGGAGCCTGTGCCTGGTGCCCTGGACCGAGTTGCTTGCAGAGCGTTGTTGAGAGTAGAGAAATGGGGACGGCCTCTCAGGGCACACAGAGCACACACAGTGTGCAGTCAGCCAGCCCTTCCCTTGGATAGTCTGGTTTTACCATGAACTGCTGCTATTCCGGTTTTTTTTATTATTGGCCTTCCTCCTTCTAACAGAGGCCGGATGTTTTAAATCATCACGCAGTGGCTGTCTTCTGTATGGCCCGAGGCCTTCTGGCAAGCTGATTGGAGAGCTCAATATATTAGGTGGTGAAATAATAGAAAAAAAAATAGGAGAGGCTAAACTTGAGCTGTGAAGGGGGCTGGGGTCGGGGGGCTGGCTGGGTTTAGATGGGAGGAGTGGGCGCTGGTGTGGGAGGGGGCTGGCCGCTGTGATGTGGGGCTGGACCCAGGGGCTGGTGGCAACGTGTGAGAAGCCAGTCAGGCTGTTTTGTCAGAGACTCTGAACCCCGAGGGCGGCCGTGGTGGTGGGGTACCTGGCATGGAGTGCAGAATGGTGGCTGATGATGCCCTCCCGTGAATGGTGAGGGGGGTCGGGTTAGGCTGGCACAGAGCTGCTCAGCCTGGGCAGGTTTGCCTCCTAGGGGACTTTTGGCGACATCTAGAGACATGCTGGATGGCTTCGGCTGGGGGAGGGGCGGGGTGCTGCTGGTGTCCAGTGGGTGGAGGTCAGGGATGCTCCTGAACCCCCTCCAGTGTGCAGGGCGGCTCCTGGGTGTTATGAGTGCTGCGCCCAGAACTGCAGGGCTGGAAGGTTGTCAGGTCCTGGGAGACTTGGGGGACTCAGGGGGCAACTATCTGTACCCCCGGTGGCTCTTGTTTCCCTGGTGAGATGAGGGAGGGTCTTGGTGGGCCTGAGTTTCTTCTTAAATTGGGACAGGATGAAGACGTTTTAGGAATTCTCATAAGCTGAAGCTTAATCAAGTGCCGTGAAGTGAGGATGTGATTTCAGGGCACTCGGATGTATTAAGTCGATCAAGACCTTCAAAGGATTGCATTAAAGTGCTGATCCTCTTAAACTCCTGGCATGTTCTCGTCTCTGCCTGTTATTCTTTCTGTCCTTTAACCTTGTGCTGTGCAGAATACTAAATGACCTCCTTTGGGGTATAGTTTGATACCTTACTTTTATGATATGAAGATTAATAAAATTAAAACTGCCTTAGTACTGATATAAAGAGCTTGAGTTTCATTTACTTTTATAATTATCTGCACTTAAAAAATCCTAATTCAGTATCTGTAAAAATAGGAAGACTTTTCACTAGAGAGTTAAAGGGAAGCATAAAGATTGATAGAATAAAAAAAAAAGGCAACCCATTACCCTATTATTGTGTATGTATATGTAGCTATGAGAGTTACATGATACATTTTGCTTTTTTTGAAATGCCCTGCCTGTAAAATTTGGAATTACAATTTATTTCCAGCAGAATTAAAATCCTTTTTTTCCTCTTGCTTTTCTTTCTCCTTTCCTGTGTCAGATAAAAAGTGTTTATTTGCTTCTGAGAATGTGTTGACTTCTGATTTATCTCTCTTTTAAAGTTCTGCCTTAAGCTGAAGAGCTTAGACTTTATCCTGTTTGTGTAGGGAGGTGTGGCCAGCTTTTGAGCAAAAGGACAGGGACAGGGCAAGATCTGAGTCAGAAAGAGCCCTCGGAGGCTGGAAGCAGGGAGACAGGCTGGCTGGCCAGGGAGAGGCTGGTGAGAGAAGAGGATGAGGTCTGAGCCTGGGCCAGAGCCAGGGGATGGGGAGGAAACAGACAAGAGGGACAAGTCTCAGTGACCTCTTGGCTGCGGGGGCTGAGGAAGGGGTGGGAAGTCAGGAAAACACCCAGATTTCTGGCTTGCGTGGGTAGAATCTTCTTAAAAAAAGAAGAAGCTGGGGGAAAAATCCCTATTTTGTACATGCTTTGATTGTTAATGTTGCTTTCCGGCTTTGGCTTTTCAAAAGTGAAAATGGCGTCATGTCTTGGGGCTAGATTGAGACCTTTCTTACTTTACTGTGAATATTGGATTAAAAGGTGGTGTCTTTGGAAAGAGGAGGATGCTTCTGCTGTTTAGGATGTCCCTGTTGGTCTGTCCGCTGTGTGTTTGGAACGCCGGATTCTGAGCCTCCAGGGGGGACGGGAAGCGGTCTTGACCTTCTGGTGCAGAGCCACATAGCACACACAGTAGGCAGGCACCCAGCGTCTGCCTTTGATTTGAGGAGTGGCTGTCCGGACAGATGGACGGTCAGAGAGAGTGTGCAAAGGGGTCTTACACCTATTCCCAAATGAAAGCAAGGGGTAAGACTGGGGAGGTCCTGGGTGGTGTGTGGCATCCTGTGTCTACCTTGTGGTCCCATGTGTGCAGTTCGATGGCGGGCGTGGAGCCCAGACGGTGTCTTGCGTGGCTGTCTCATGTTCTTTGTCGTTTTTTTCTCTTCTCCTGCGACCGGGCTGTGGTGAGTGGGTAGCCCCTGCCTCAAACCCTGGGTTCGAATCCAGGTTGCAGCACTCCTGGTATTGCTCCTAGATGGGCTGCTTAGGAGTCTTTCACACGCACTGTCTACTGACGACGCACACAAACTGCAGGTTCAAGTTACACAGTGCGGCTTTGTGTTTGTTCCATCTTTAAAACGTAAACTCATCTCCTTCTGGTCTTCGGTAGAAACTTCTGTGTTCTCTTGGACTAGTCACTCCTCCTCTGTTTGGAGCCTCTGTCTGCTTGCCTGTGACACCAGAGAGACTGGGGGCCCTGGAGATGCGAACCGTTTGGGTCCTGACGTTCCAGGTCTTTGTCAATACCCATCCTCCGAGCAGCCACGGTCAGTCCCCTTCTAAAGCTGTGTCCCTCCTGATCATGTTTGCCCTCGTGTGGAAGTTGTTTTATCCCTGCGTTACTTAAAAGTGTCTTTCTCAAGAGCCTTTTCTGATTTATAAATCAGAAATCCACCCCCAAGGCAGGGAAACCGCAGAGCTTGAAGCATTTCAGGTCTTCTAAGTACAGCGTTGTGTCCCACTGGGGAAGAGGGTGCAGGCCTGCAGCCTGCAAGCAAGGAGTGGCTGAGTGTTTCCTGTTGTGGTCAGCTTTATCGCGATGTGATTTACATGTAGTGAAATGTACCACCTTAAGAGTACAATTCAGTGAACGCTGACAGATAGTCGTGTCATCGTCACCACAATTGCAGTGTAAAACTTCTATCACCCCCCCGAAAGTTTCCTCCTGTTTCAGACTAACGTATTGGTGGTTCCTGTAGCTTTTTTGTAGGTTCCTTAGCATTTTCTGCACAGGTGATCATGTCATCTGTGAATAACAAGTGTTACCTCCTTCCTTTACTGTTTGTCTTATTTTTTTCCTGCTTTACTGCACTCCTGGGTGCTTCCGTGCAACATCAAGCCATCATGGTGGGGCAGTGGGCATCTCTGCCTCACTCCTTATGGGGAAAGCGTTCATTCTTTCACTGTGAAGCATGACGTAGCCGCAGGTGTCTTCTATAAGCCCATTATCAGCTTCTCTTCTATTTCTGGTTTGCTGAGGATTTTCCGACATGAATGGGTATTTAATTTTGTCAGATGCTTTTTCTGCATCGATTGAAATGACCATATGGTTTTCCTTTTTTAGCTTGTTAAAAAGTGGTGAGTTCCATTACATTTTTAACGCTGTGACTACCCTTTGGTATGGAAGCCTTATGTGTAGGGTAAGCACAGATTTTGTGTCATATTGGGATTTGAGGATTAGCTGCACTTAATTTTTTGATTGTTTTTCTCTTCCATTATGGTTTATTATAAGATATTGAATATAATTCTCTGCTATACAGTAGGACCTTGTTTATTCTATATATAGGAGCTTGTGTGTCTGCTAGTCACTAAGTTCTACTTCATCCCTCCTCCACCCCTTTCCCCTCTTTAGTAAACGTAACTTTGTTTTTCTATGTCTCTGTCAGCATGTGTCCAGGAGGCATATTTTATCAATATTAAGCAGCAGTGTTGATACTGTAGAATTTGGGTTGAACTGTTGGCATGTGAAACATTCTTTACTTGCCTAATAGTTTTCAGTGAAAGGTTTTCTGGTAAGCCATCACCTATTGCCACTGTGTATGCTAAGCTACGGTTTGATTATGAGTTCCTTATACACAGTTGGAGTTGGCTATATATATCCGTACTTGAAAATGAAACTGATTTAAGTAAGTGCTCATGCCTTCACAGGAAAGTGTCCCGTAATTTTGCCATTGTGGACACAGTTAACATTTACTAAGCACCTACATCATGCCAGACACCCTGCTAAAACACGGACAGGGAGACAAGAGAAAGGCCTCAAAAGATGAGTTCAACAGGCACAAACAGGATTGAGGGCTGGCGGACACAGGATTCCCTGGTGGCATGTGTTCGAGTCCACATAAGTTTAATGTTTCAGGCCGCCTATTATACTGATCGAGAACTTTGTTACTTGACAGACACGTGTGAATTTTAAGCCTGATTCTGCCGTTAGCTCTGTACTTCTGAGCAAGGTGGTTTTTCTTGTTTAGCCCTAGTTTCTTTGTATGAAACAAAGGAGATGAAGGTACAATGGGTATTTCACAGGTGTTTAGTGTGTGTGTGTTTCTTGTCTTGGAAGTGAGGCTAGAGGTCTGTGCTCTGTGCTGGAATGAACGTTATTTTTTTGGCCAGACAGTAGTGATGGGTGTTCTGTTTGGGCTGGGATCTCATGGGAGCCTCTTTTGGTGGTTTACAAATAAAATCTGCTCTGGCCTGGATCTTGGGAAGTGCAGGCTCAGTCCCTGGTTCAGACTGTCAAGTGCCCTTCCAGCATGCAACCCAGTGCCAGCACATGGGTCAGGCAAGGTAAATATGTTTGCTGAATCAATGCACCAAGGTTTCACAGTAACCTCTGGAGATCTGCTTTTCTAAGTCTTTCCTTCTGGGAGGATCAGACCTTAGGAGGTTGGATGCTACAGATGGTGACCAGTCCCAGCTCTCTAGCATCTGTGTCCGGTATGGTGGTGCTGGGTGCTTGACGATCTTGCAGCCTGACCTGGAATGAACATCTTGTGTCGAACAAAGCCTGGCTTCTATTTTCTAAGCCTTCTGTTTGAAGCCTTTGGAGAGAATAGCTGGTGGCTAGATCACTGTTGGCCTTCCCCAGTGGCTCAGTGGTAAAGAATCCGCCTGCAGTGCAGGAGATACGGGTTTGTTCCCTGGGTGGGAACATTGGCATTGGCAACCCACTCCAGTATTCTTGCCTGGGAAATCTCATGGACAGAGGAGCCTGGCTGGCTATAGTCCATGGGGTTACAAAGAGTTGGACACGACTTAGCAACTAACCAACAATAACAAAGATCATTGTTAGGAGAGGATCCAAAAGCCTGTGTCTCCTTGTAGTTCCAGGGTCAATTCAAAGAATTCACAGCTGATCACCATCTTATCATCTTTTTTTTTTTTTTCCTGTTTCCTTTTCTGTTTCAAGACTTCCCTAGTGGCTCAACTTTTCTTTCTTTTCCTACCTCTTTTATGGAGGAGAATTGCCCTCTGCAGGGCAGCATGATATTGGGGAAGCAGCTTTTGATTGTATAATGATTGTTAGATGAGACTTTACATGTATTCAGACCATTAGATATGAGACCTTGAGAGTATTAGTTGCTTGGATATAACTGAGGCCCGGTAACATAACATTTTTTTGCTCATACGAGATGCGTAAGTGGCCTTGTGTATTTTCTTTATTCTGGCCTACCCTCAGTAATGACTTCAGGTATAATGGAGAAAAGGCATATGAATTAATAAAAGTTTGTACTTTGACTTCCATCAACAGGAATGTTTTGCCCCAGTGAGCCTTGAAAAATTCTACCATGCACATTTTTGTTCACAAATTATAATCACAGTTGGTAAAGGAACTCAGATGGAAAATGTGACTAAATCAGAAAAGGAACTGTTGAAATGATACTTTTTTAAAAAGCATCTGCTTACTGTGTCATGCAGATGAATTTTAATTAAAATACTTTCAAGATCTAGTTAGGTGGAAAATCAAAGATATACTCTATTTTTCAGGGAGGTAGGGTCCACTTGGAGAAATGGAAGCTTGTTATGTTTGTAGACAGAGTAATTGGAGACAGAATGAATGGGTAGGTAGGTCACTCTGGTGTACATTCATTCATTCACTTATTCATTTACTCATCAAGCAATTTGATTGTATGCTGTGCTAATTGCTGAGAATTGTATAAACATGGACCTTGCAAGGCTCACAGTCTAGTTGTAAGGGACAGAGAGGTATACTCTGGAAATAATGTGGTAAAAATAGCCAGCAGACTTTGTTCCCCAAAATGAAAAGTGGTCCATGTGTGTTAGTTTTTATGAAACATGTATATGAAGTTTGCTTTTGGGAATTAGTGGAAAATTTACATAAGTTTATCATTAAAGAATTTGAAGCTGCTGCTGCTGCTGCTGCTAAGTCGCTTCAGTTGTGTCTGACTCTGTGCGACCCCATAGACGGCAGCTTAACAAGCCATTAAGAGAAGGATTAAGAAAATTACTAGTTAATCAATGAATATAGTGAAGTTGCAGGATATAAAATTCATACCCAGAAATCCCTTGCTTTCCTCTACAATAACGATGAAAACTCAGAAAAAGAAGTTATTATGAAACAGTCCCATTCCCCACTGCAGCAAAAAGAATAAAATACCTAGGAATAGACAAAAGGCCTGTATGCAGGAAACTATAAGACACTGATGAAAGAAATCAAAGATGACACAAACAGATGGGGAGATACACCATGTTCTTGGATTGGTATTTTTCACAGAACTAGAACAAAAAAATTCACAATTTGTATGGAAACACAAAAGACCCCAAACAACCAAGACAGTCTTGAGGAAGAAGAAGGAGCTGGACGTCAAGTGGACACTTGACTGTGATGTAGGTCAAGACAGGAAACATACAGGCCCAGGAAGGATGTTAGCTTCTACCTCTCACTGCAGGTGTGGCTGGGGCAGTTTCCTTTGTCTCCCAGTCTGCAGACTGTAGGGCCTCCCCCTGGCTCAGATGGTAAAGAGTCTGTCTGCAGTGTGGGAGACCCGGGTTCAATCCCTGTGTCGGGAAGATCCCCTGGAGAAGGAAATGGGAACCCACTCCAGTATTCTTGCCTGGAGAATCCCATGGATGGAGGAGCCTGGTGGGCTGCTGTCCTGGGGGTCACAAAGAGTCGGACATGTCTAACGGCTTCCCTTTCACTTTCACTGCAGACTGTCAGGAGGCTCAAGTGTCATAATGTGTGTTACATGTCTCTTCCAGTGTGCAGCTGTGGTCAGGATTCAGTACTTAGGTGGTGATGATGTTATTATTGTTACTAATAGAGATTCTGGGAACTAGGGTTGATTTTCATACAAAGAGCAGGAATCCTCCTGGACAAAAGCTTCTGGTCTGAGAAAGACTAGTACTGCCTCTGTTGGGGAGGATGTTTTTTTCTAGATCCTTTGATGACTCTGGGGTGGTTGTGCTGCTGCTGCTACTCCTTGACCTCTCGGGTTGGGCGGGTGGTACTGCCTGACCCAGAGCTGGCCTGCAGGACCAGTCAGTGTATCCTGGGCCTGCTCAGTCACTCACCATGCTCAGTGTGGAGCGTCCTGTAAACACAAGCCCTAGAAGATGAGCCATACATTTATATTGCGGCGTTTCTTGAAGTAACGGCAGTTAACCTCCTGTAACACAGTTGCTACGTCTTTTTGCACATGTTGCTCAAGTATCGCGTCTTCCTGACGTCCCTGTCTGGACGCACCGCTCTTCACTGTTGTGTACTCCTGGGGAGCTGTGCACCAGCAGTGAGCAGAGGACACAGGAGGCCCTGCTTTGGGGAGCCCGGTGATGCTCTTGCTTTGCAGTTGTCTCTATCTGACGCGTCATGCCCGCGTGTATCGCTTTCTGTGTCTACTGGGGTGACTCTGGATCCAGAGACTTTGTTTCTTGTTCTCTGATTTTTACTTATTTATTTTTGGCTGTGTTGGATCTTTGCTGCTGCGCATGGGTTTTCTCTAGTTGCCATGAGTAGGGGCTACTCTCTACTTGCAGCGCACAGGCTTCCCATCGGTGGCTTCTTTTGTTGCAGAGTACCCGGGCTCTAGGAGCACAGGCTTCCGTTATTGTGGTGCACGAGCTTAGCCGCCCTGCACTTGGGACCTTAGTTCCCAGACCAGGAATTGAACATGTACCGTGCATTGGCTGGTGGCTTCCTAACCACTGGACCACCGGGAAAAGTCCAGAGACTTCGTTTCTGTTTGCTGTCAGCTCCCTGGTGCTCTGAACAAAGCCAGAGACGTGACCGGGGTCGCAATAAATATTGATGGTTGGGGCCCAGGTGCAAGAAGAGTGAGTCCCACCTTTGACTCGCTGATAAAACTTATTAATACAAGTAGTGTGTGGAGGAGATGGTTATTTAAGTTTAGTGCAAGGACCACAGGGTTGTGTCCTGGGGCCAGGATGGAGCTCTGGACTGGGGGCTGTGGGTCTGCTCCTCAGAAACTGCTTGACTTTGGACAACACTTTCCATTTGTGAGCAAAAAAATTAGATGGGATTCTCTGTAAGTCTCTTCAGACTCACCCTCCCTGCTCATTTAGCATAGGCAGACTTAACCACCGTTCAAGGTACACGTATCTTTTCAGTAACCCAGATTCTGCTGAGCAGGTGAGCGGTGTGAAACTTTTAATCCTTCAGCTGTATGTAAGGTTTCATCCTGGGTCCAGAATTCTTTTAAAAAAGCGAAAATACCTTCAATTCAGTAATTTTCAGTACTGTGTGCCTTCCTCGCTCCTCCGTCCCCCATGTTCTTGATCCTTCCTTTACATCCCAGTCATTCAGCCACTGTGGCACCCCTGTGTGGGAAACGCTTGTCCCCGGGAAGGCCTGGTGTGCAAGCGCCGTGTGCAGAACCGTCAGCCAGTGGGGGGTTTCATTGAGGAGACAGCTCTTTGCCTGGCAGCAGTTCATCTGTTCTCAAGTTTTGATGGCACAGGCTGCGGGGACCGGGTGTTGAGGAGGTAGCCGCTGGGAGCCTTGATGAGGCTGAAGTTTCTGCTGTCAGCTGGGGGAGACCTCCTTGCGCTTTGAGCTTCCCTGGTGGCTCAGACGGTAAAGGATCTGCCTACCATGCCAGAGACCTGGGTTCGATCCCTGGGTTGGGAAGATGCCCTGGAGAAGGGGATGGCTACCCAGTCGAGTATTCTGGCCTGGAGAACTCCATGGACAGAGGAGCTTGGCAGGCTACAGTTCAAGCAGTTGCGAAGAGCTGGACAGGACCGAGTGACTTTCACCACCACCTTATGCTTTGAGGGAGAGGCACTACCTCCGCACAGCTCCACATCACCAGGTGCCTCAGGTGGGGAGTCTCAGATGGTCCCCTGTCCTCCTCTGCTCCAGGTGATTGATGGTTTAGCCGTCTGCCTCCCTGACAGAACATCGGCCTCAGGGACCTTATTCCTCAGGTGCTACTGTCGTCGCTTTTTGATTCATGTGCTTCTGTGGGTTTGCTGGCTGCTTCCCTGGTGGCTCAGACGGTAAAAGTGTCTGTTTGCAATGCGGGAGACCCAGGTTCGATCCCTGGGTTGGGAAGATCCCCTGGAGAAGGAAATGGCAACCCACTCCGGTGTTCTGGCCTGGGGAATCCCATGGACGGAGGAGCCTGGTGGGCTTCAGTGCACGGGGTTGTAGAGAGTCGGACACGACTGAGCGACTTCACTTTCACTTTCTGTGAGAAGGCTCTTTAAGGGAGCGTGAGACGGTGGAAGGAACCTGGGTGGGGTGCTGGCGTTTGTGTTCCCGGGTTCCGAGCTCACCCCCACTGCTCATTGCCTCGCGTGTCGTCCGTCTTAAAAGCTCAGCCTGGCCCTCAGTATCCTCGTTCTGCAGTTTGGGAATGGTACTAAGTCACCTGTTAGATGAAGTGGCATTGGAGAGCACAAGGGCCAGCAGCAGGCACAGAGCAGGTGCTCGGGGCGCGGGCGCTGCTCCTGCTCCTGCTGGACATGCCAGCAGTGCCCGTCCTCGCCTGGCCTGTCTCCTCCTCACTGCACGCGGCAGGTGTCCTCAGGTTAAAGCCTGGCGCTCAGCTGGGCTGATCCGGAAACTGTCCCTCTCTGGGTCTGGTCCCCTCTCCACTCCACACAGACACGTGGACACACGCTCACTCATACATACTCACTCACTCTCACACATACTCACACACTCTCACTCACACTCTCTCTCACACACACATGTTCATTCTCACACACACATACACACTCACACATACACACACATGCACTCAAACACACACTGTCACTCTCACACATACACTCTCGCTCACACTCACTGTCACACACACACACATTCACTCTCACACATACATACACTTATTCTCACACACACTGTCTCACACACTCACTCTCACACATACACTCTCGCTCACACTCACTGTCACACACACACATTCACTCTCACACATACATACACTTATTCTCACACACACTGTCTCACACACACACTCTCACACATACACACTCTTGCTCACACTCACTGTCTCTCTCACACACACTCTCACTCTCATACACATACTCTCTTACACTATTTCACACACACACTCACACACACATATGCAGTCTCACACACACACTCTCTCACACACACACACACAATTTCTGTCACACACACACACACACACACATGCAGTCTCTCACACACTCTCTCACACACACACTCTCACATTCTCACACTCACACTCTCACACTCACACACACTGTCACACTCTCACACTCTCTCACTCACACTCTCACACTCACACACACACACTTTGTGTCACACACACATGCAGTCTCACACACACACACACTCTCACAACACTCTCACACACTCTCACACTCACACACACACTCACACTTTGTCACACATACTCTCTCTCTCTCACACACACACATTCTCTCTCTCTTTCTCTGTGATAACCTTTTTGTGACGTGTCCCTCAGCTCTTAGGTGCAGTCTTGCCCCACACATCTAGGGGTCAGACACTTAGCAACCCCGGCCGCCTGAAACAGGTCCAGGAACCGGAAGTCAACAGAAGAGGCCTCGGCTCAGCCGCCCTGGAGTCCAGGCCGGCCGAGAGGGAGGAGGATGGCTGCTGAGGGCAGAGAGGACGCGGAGCGTGGGCGGGGCTGTGGCGTGGTGCCCGGTGGCCCTGCTTCCCACACGGGCCGTCCAGGTGTTACAGGCCAGGCGGTCTTTGGTGCTCCCAGCGAACCTGAGCATTAAGCAGAATTGTGCTCCATTCTCTATTTAAGAAAATAGGACAACAGAAAATTTGTTTCTCTGCGATTTCCAACCAAGATAAGTTATTTTTTTTAACTTTTTTTTTAGTTTTATAAGTTTATTTTTTGAAGTTTAAAAGCTAAAACTTTTTTTTTAGTTAAAAAAAAAAACTTTTGGTTTTTTCCCTGTTATCTTTTCCCCCCAGATAATCAATTTATGTAGAACTCTTAGTTTTCAAATATGAGGAAATGTTAGACCGTGGGCTGTGGAGTCACAGTCCAGGGTGTGACTCCTGATGACTTCTGCCACCTACTTGCTAGGTGACCCAGCAAGAGCTAGTTGTTTGAGCCTCAGTTTCTTCTTCTCTGAAACAAGGGTAATGCCCCTAGCTCAGAGGGTTCCCAGGAGAATTTATGACACCCTGAGCAGAAGGCATCAGTTGCGGGTGATTGGTAGGAATGGGAATTGGCTCTGTTTCCCTGGCATTCATTGTTTCTAGCCATAACACCCACCCTGATGTCTCTAGTCAGTTCCTTGGTGAATTTTCCTGGACCGTTTAACATGTAGGTTGTGTATTTCAGTTAGAGCAGAAGTCCCTTACGGTCAGGGACCCTGAATCCAGGGATGAAGTTTGTGTTAAGTAATGCCATTCTTTGTGATCTATCCACTCCCATGTGCATAGAGGCCTAGACTCCTAGAATTTAAGTCTAGAAAAAACTCCACGCTAGCATTCCTGTGGACAGTGGCAAGTTTTCCGATGAGCCAGCCCAGGCCGGGGCTGAGAAGTTGACCGTTGGCCAAGGCCACACAGACAGTGGTGGAGCCATGTTGGCCCTGGGGTGTCCTGCGTGACCCAGGTTCCTTCCCTCCTTACGGCCGATGGGGGCCTAATGCCTTGTTCTTCTGCTGTGAGCTTTCGGGCTCAACATCCTGCTCTAAGAGCACCTTAAATGTGGAGTGACCCTGGCATGAACTTGGCCTGCACAGCAGGTCTGTGGCTTCACCCTGCCCCTTAACCCTCTCTCTGTCTACTCCATCTGCCCCCCTGGGTCTCCAAAGTGGGTGGCAGAGCTTTCTGCACGTAGCAATTTTCATATCTGTGATGGTTGTGGCATCTATAGGGTTACATAGTTATTCACTTGAACCACACATTCAGGCTCGCCCTGTGCTCAGATGGGGAGGGGTTTGCGGGGATGTCGTCTGCTGTGTCTGCCACATGTACTCCCTGGGGGCCTGCCGGCAGTGTGCCCAGAAGGGCCTTGCTGAGGTCATGGGGAGGACCCCTGGGAGGAAATGGCAGGTGTCATGTGCTTGCCCATTGGGCCTTTGCGGGGTGGGGCAGCACCAGTGGTACCATGAGGCCCAGAGAGTGGTCACCACGGGCGTGCTGAGTCCCGCTGGCTGCCTGCCTCCGAGGGCCAAGTGGAGTTGGCTGCCCTGCTCCTTCAGAGGAGGCCAGGACCTCCCCGGGGGCCCTGGTCACAGAGGAGGTGCCCTGGAAACCCCTCTGCCAACCTCTGGCTTCTCGTTTGGGCTGGTTCTACATGGGGTCTGTGAAGGGAATGTGGGCCTGTCAGGCTGGGTGCCGTCGGGGAGGGAAGGCAGAAGCTGAGGGTCACACCCCAGTTACAGCTCCTCCTCTCTGTGCTGTTTCCTTGTGGAGGAAATGTACTTCATCTCCTGAGCCTCAGTTTCACTGTCTGTTGTTGGTCATTGGCTCAGCGTGTCCAGCTCTCTGTGACCCCATGGACTGCAGCACACCAGGCTTCCCTGTCCTTCACCATCTTCCAGAGTTTGCTCAAACTCATGTCCATTGAGTTGGTGATGCCATCCAACCATCTCATCCTCTGTCGTCCCCTTCTCCTCCCACCTTCAAACTTTCACTATCTGTAAAATGAGGGAAGTAACACCTACATTGACTACCTCCAGGGTGGTTATGAAGCTGAAATGGTACACGTGGTCTCTCTCCTTGGGGCTGAACCTCCATCCATCCTCATCACTTCTCGCGTTTAGCTTGCTGCCAGACACAAGTGGGCATTTAAGGTTAACTAGCATTCTGTAATCTGCAGGGTATGCTGCACGCATGGTGACTGTTCCTCGTAATTCAGTCGCTGGTGTTTGACCACAAAATGGTTGGTCAGGGGAAGGGGCAGGAAATGCCAGGCAGTCTCATTGCATCCTCGTTTCTAGAACCCTGCAGTCCTGGCAACTCCCAGTGCCACGCACGGCTCTGGGGATGTCAGGCCCGGGGCCCTGTGCAGCGGTCATGGTCTCAGTCTTAATCATTTAACGTGCTTTAGAAAGTGTGAAGTGTTACCCCATCCCACAGCTGGTCTGAAAGGATGTGTGGACATTGCCTGGTTCCCCAAGGAGAGATACAGCGTGGTGTGTTTTTGTCTAAACCGATTCCACAGATAGCCACCAGACACAGTTGGAAAGCAGTAAGCTGTAGCTGAGAGATTAACCATGGAACCGGCAGGAAGGAAGGGTGACCTGACAGGACCACGCATGGGCCTGGGCTGAACTGAGGGACTAGAAGAACAGGAAGTGTGAGCCAGCATCTCTCATTTTCTTTCCTTAATTTTTTTTTCCATTAATTAACCTGTCTAGTTCACCAAGTTTCTCTCATCAGTGTTTTATAATGAGCCAGACTGTATGCTTGGCATGTACAGACAGGGAGACGTTTGCATGTGGCCTGTAGAACATGGCCCTCAGGGAAGGGTTGGAAGGAGAGCTGTCCCCAGTGTCAGACAGCCGGTAACACTCCCTTCAGTTCAGTTCAGTTCAGTCGCTCAGTCGTGTCCGACTCTTTGTGACCCCATGAATCGCAGCACGCCAGGCCTCCCTGTCCATCACCATCTCCCGGAGTTCACTCAGACTCATGTCCATCGAGTCCATGATGCCATCCAGCCATCTCATCCTCGGTCGTCCCCTTCTCCTCCTGCCCCCAATCCCTCCCAGCATCAGAGTCTTTTCCAGTGAGTCAACTCTTTGCATGAGGTGGCCAAAGTACTGGAGTTTCAGCTTTAGCATCATTCCTTCCAGAGAACACCCAGGGTTGATCTCCTTTAGAATGGACTGGTTGGATCTCCTTGGAGTCCAAGGGACTCTCAAGAGTCTTTTCCAACACCACAGTTCAAAAGTGCCAATTCTTTGGCACTCAGCCTTCTTCACAGTCCAACTCTCACATCCGCACATGACCACAGGAAAAACCATAGCCTTGACTAACACTCCCTGCTCAGATGCTATTGCCTGTGGGCAGCGGGGCAGACGGATGCCTGAGGCCATAGTGTTGGAACTGCACTGGAGTTCAGGTAATTGAGGAACCAGTGACCCTAGGAGTTGATCTTAAAGGCCTTTGGAAGGTACTTGAAGAACTGAGGGCTCATGACCTCCACCCCTAAGGTGAGTGCTGGCTGACATCTCCATGTTGGTAGCTTGACCTTCTGATGAGTCGTACTGACACACACTTGGCGTTTCTCCCTCTTTTGAGAAGTCTAAGCCAGGGAAATACATTTTTAGTTAAAAATTAAGGTTTGCGCTTACCAAGGATTTGTTTGTATGTTTGGATTCAGATGGATTGATTATTCACAGTATTAATGATCGATCTATTCTGTTAAGATCCTTGGGCAGGATTCTCTGTTACCCTGGAAAATTAATCCATTATGTCAGGTCCATTTGGCTTCCCTGGTGGCTCAGAGGGTAAAGTGTCTGCCTGCAGTACAGGAGACCCGGGTTCAATCCCTGGGTTGGGAAGATGCCCTGGCAAAGGAAATGGCAACCCACTCCAGTATCTGCCTGGAGAATCCCATGGACAGAGAAACCTGGTAGGCTACAGTCCACAGGGTCGCAAAGAGTCGGACACGACTGAGTGACTTCACTTCACTTCACTTCAGGTGCATTTGAATGCACTTATAGTCCATCCTTGGAAAGATGGATAGCTGAAATGCAAACTGCCTTAAAGACAGTAGTTTCGTTGACTCTTTTGTCTGGGACCTCAGAAAGTGACTTGTCTCGGGCCACGATATGAGTAGGTGACAGAGCCTGCCCGTGCCTTTTCCCGGCCATTGTGCCCACCCTTGGTTTGCACAATCCATCATTCCTGTCCCTGTAATAAATGTAGGCTGGGCTGCTCAGCTTCTACTAGCAGAACGTCTGTGGACGCTTGCAGCTTCTGCAGGTTTCTTGAGAAACAATACGCATTTTGTATCTTTGCTTTTTTGAGGGATAGTAAATACTTCGCATGTTAGCTTTAAAAGCAGATAGCATTCTGGTCCTAGAAATGTAGGATATCTACTTTTATATCATCTGGGATGGCCTGCAGTGGGCGTGTGTCCTGAGTGGGGCAGGTGGGGGGGTGAGTTGGGGGTGGAGAGGAGAATGAGGACTGACCGGGGGTCCTGCAGGCGGGCGGGGACCTCTCCCCTGGGCTGTGGGAACCCGTCCCCTGCTCTCTTTCTGACTCTGTCAGCTGGGGTTTAGTTTTCTTTGGATAGAGAACAAAGAAAGTAAAACGAATAGTCTGAAGCCCTTCCTTGGGGAGAAACACTCACATCTCCAGATGCTGAAAATAAACAGGCTCTGAGACCCCCAGCAGCTGCCTCAGTCCGCTGAGAGCTGCTCTTGCGTTTGGCTGCCCGTCCCTGCTCCCAGGTCCAGCCGCATCCCGCCAGCTCGCCTGGGTCTGTTGCTGCCTCTTCCTGCTGAGCTGCTGGTTTCTCTGAAACCTCACCTTTCTGTCCTCCCTGACCTGGCCAGTCCCGCGTTTTTGTCCAAGCCATGATCTCCACTCCACAGCTTCCCCCTGCTTCCTGTGTGAGAGGGTGCCATCTGGGGTGGAGTGGTTCAGAGGGAGGAAGAAGGGGTGAGGCCCTCTGTCCCCCAGCGGTCCTCCTCTCTGGTCTCAGCATTGCTCCCGGCTGGGTTCAGTTTGCTTTCCGATGTGGTGGAAGCCGTCTTCCACTGAGTGTGTGTTTAGCAGAGTTTTCTGCTCTTTGGATGAACTCATCTGATGCCTTGTCTGTAAAGCAGCCCTGCCGTGTTCCAGGCTGAGGGTGCTGATGGTGAATTCCCCCCACACCCTCTTTTCAGCTCTCACACCCCTGAAGGGTTCTGCACGCTCCTGAGATTAAATGGAGCAGGGAGCAGGGGGCCTCTGGTGTCGATCCACTTGTAGGCTTCCTGGTGCCAGAAGCCCCATTTGGAGCGCCATGGCTGGGGGCAGGCTTGATGCCCTCATGCCCCGGGCACCTCAGCTTCACCCCTTACACAAGCGTCTGCCCAGTGTTTGTACAAGCTCTGTCCATCACTCCTTACAGATGACCACCCTTAGGTTCTGGGGTGGAGCACCCTGGGGAACAAGCCCATCCAGACCCCAGCTGTGAGTGCAGGGTCCTGGGGTCTAGGTATCCTCCATGCCATCTGGGGTGGGGCCTGGACTCCCAGTAGTTGGCCCCCTTAGCCCCCGTTGTTCTTACCCTAAGTGGACCGGGCCCAGGTCTCCCAAAGCAGCCACCAGGCCCTGTGCAGCCCTGGGTCTGTCCCAGCAGTGGCCAGCCACGTGATCCGCCCACGGGGCTAGGCTGTGCAGCAGGAGTCCAGCAAGCATGTGTACTGATTTGCATCTTCACCTCCTTCCCCCCCTGGAAAATTCCTGCTACTGCGAGGGTAGCTCTGTATGTGGCAGGTGTCGCTGGGGCCTCAACAAGCCGGCTGGTTCCTTCCTTCCTCCTCTGGGTTTCCCTCCTCCCTCCTTCCTGCCTCATCACAGGGCAGGGTGCCAGGCCTTTGGGATGGGAAACAGGAACCGAGAAGTGGAAGATCAAGACATGGCCAGATAGCGGTCCTCTCTCTGAGCTGCCCCTGGAAAAGCCTGGAGTCGATGGTGGAGCTCGGCAAGCCTGCCACCTATCTTCAGGCCCCGCCTACTCCTCCTCGGCTCTTGGAAGATTCTAGAACCCCAGACTGGTTACACCTGTGGTCTGGGCAGGTGTGCCCCTGCACCTGGATGAGCTTAGAGGAAGGGGCTTAAAACGAAGCCCAGGGAGCAGGGTGCAAGAGCGATGATTTCCCAGTGTTAGGAAAGGTGTGTGTAGAAGCTTGCTAAGCTCCCCTGGCCACTCTGGAACTCTGGATGCCCAGCTGTCAGCACACGGGGTTGGGGGTGCAGTTCTGGAAGCTTGCTCCTTAGCTTGCAGAACAAAGTCTCACTTTGTGCTCCTTGTAGGCACATGGGGCCCAGAAACAAAACGGCATGTCCAGTCTTCCCTGCCCCATTTGTGTTGCCAGCGTGGCATTCGTGTGGCTTGTTCCTGTGCCCCCAGGCTGACCTCACTCCCAGCCTCCCCTGCTGCTTTTTCTGCATGGCCAAGCCTGCGGTGCCGGGTCCACACCTGTTCCCCACCCCGCTTCCTGCAGGGGTGTGCTGGCACCTTCTGGGATAAGGTCCCTTCTGTTTGTGAGCAGAGCACTGTGGGAGGTGTTGGGGGACCCGGGCCAGGCCCTCCCCCTGCCCCTCATCTGTCTGGGAACAGGGCACCAGGGCCAGGTGCCTTTCTTTGCTTCTGGTGGATTGTAGCTTTTTCCAAAATTCGCCTTTCCCTTTTAGCTCCTCAGATCTCCCAGAACCCACCCCCCAGTAAAAATCAGGATGGGGAGCACTTTTATAAATCTGGGTTCACATCATCTGTTTCCGTTTCTCTGCATTAGTGATTCTGATAAGGCCTGTGTTGGGGGTTGGCTTTCCAGGGAGAGGGTCCATGGGGAGCCTGTGGATACTCGGTCCTTCAGCCTTACATGCCTCAGGGCTCTTCCTTGTTATCCCGGGTCTTTGTACGTGGTCTGTGTTCTTTTCCACTTCATGGCTTCAGTTGTGTGACCCAGTTGGCATCAGTCATCCTAACGAGTCTAGACTTGGATCCTAGGAGGGCACTATCGTGTGTGAGGTTACCCCCCTAGTTGGGCATTTGTGGCTCCTTCCCATTTTTTCTCAGTAACATCTACACCCTTAAATCTAAATCCCTGAACACAGTCTAATTTTGTCTATCTAAAAATTTTTTTTATGGTATTATATTGCACATTTACTTTTGCAGATTGCTTCTTTAATATTTCTGTGAATTTTCATTTGTGTTCTGTGTGGGCAAAGTTTGCTCGTTTCCATCACTGTATAGCATTCTGTTACAGGTATATACGACAGTTCATCCATTTTCCCATTGATAGGCATTTGGTTTTGCCCAGTCCTCAGCTCCTCGTAAGCATGCCACGAACATCTTTGTACGTATCTTCCAATGCAGATATTCACATACTATGAGTAACTTTGATTTTATTAGGCAACACCAAAGTTCGACCTTCAGGTTTGTCCTCATGCACACGTTGCACACAGCTGTGATCCAGCTTGGCTATTTATTTGATCTTTATTCTTCATGACACCTGCTATTCTCCTAGCCTCTGTTTTATTCCCAGGAGGAGGGCAATCCATTATTGCTCTCACTTTAAACCGAGCCTGCAGGCCACAGTGCATTTCTGTTTCTCCCAAAAGGCTTCTGGAAATATTTGACACTGTCATTAATGTTCTCTGTGACTTCAGAAGTCAGGTCAAACATGCGATGAGGCAAAGCCACCATCTCGATGTCGGTACAACCCTTTCTTGGCAAAGCTGTCCTTAGGGCGCAGGTCTGCGCATTGTTTTGTTTTGCTATTTGGTCTTCTGTCCTTCAAATCTGTCGTTTCCTCTCCAGTTGGTCCTTCTTGAAAGGACTGAGGGGACAGCAGATGGGTCAGGCTTGGATCGCGGCCTGAATGGGGAGGCCTGTGGTCTGCTGTCCTCGGGGGCAGCATCTCTGGTTTCCAACAATAGGCCAGGCCATCGCCACCCTTGCTGGCTCCAGTTGGTGACCTTAGGGAGCTGGGGATGAAGCTGGCCCTCCAGGTCAGGGCAGGAGCAGCAGGGCGCCTGACAGTGCTGGAGAAACGTTTCTGTGGATCCGCAGGTCAGGGGTCAGCAGAGTTTATCTGCAAAGGGCCAGATAGTAAATATTTCAGGCTTTTCAGCCCCAGAGGCAAAATTGAGGAAACTGTGTACATGCTTAGATAATGAGAGATAAAATAAATTTCCACAACATTTTTTTATCAATAAAAATCAAAATATAATAATGATGATGAAGTATAGTTCTTTTGGTTTTGTTGCTGTTCAGCCTCTAAGTCGTGTCCGACTCTTTGTGACCCCATGAACTGCAGCATGCCAGACTCCCTTGTCCTTCACTATCTCCTGGAGTTTACTCAGGTTCATGTCCATTGAGTCGGTGATGCTATCTAATCATCTCATTCTCTGCCATCCTCTTCTCTTTTTGCCTTCAGTCTTTCCCAGCATCAGAGTCTTTTTCCAGTGAATCGGTTCTTCACATCAGGTGGCCAAGGTATTGGAGCTTCAGCTTCAACATCAGCCCTTCCCATGAATATTCAGGGTTGATTTCCTTTAGGATTGACCAGTTTGATCTCTTTGCTGTCCAAGGGATGCTTAAGGGTCTTCTTTAGCGCCGCAGTTTGAAAGCATCAGTTCTTCAGTGCTCAGCCTTCTTTAGGGTTTTTTGGTAATGCAGGTCTACTAATGAGAAGAGTGGAATTCCTTCTGGGAGGATGACATTTCTTTCTCTCACTTTTTTTTTTTCTTACTCATTTATTTAATTGAAGTATAGTTGATGTATGAACCTTTCTTTTAACGGGGGTTCAAAGTTAGTATCCTGCACCACCCCATCGTCACATAGATTGGACAGGTCCTTGGCTCATAGCCACCTGTAAACAGACTGAGGGGCGGACATGCCTGTCGACCCCGGATGCCTGAGGCTTGCTTCAGACAGCCTTGAGGTGTGGTCCCACAGTCCAGCATCAGGACGAGGGTGCCTTTGTGCCAGAATGGAGGTCCCCAGAGAGCCCTGGGAGCAGGCATGTCCCATGGTCATGTTGGTGCTAAGCTCACTGCGGGAAGAGGGCATGGGCCCCTAAGTGCTCCCAGTGTTTTATGGGGCAGCCCTGGAGGGTGGCGCACAGAGGCACCCACAGAGAAGAGGAGAAGCATCAAGGGCAACCTGCTTAGAAATGGTCTCTGGTCCACGACCGGAACTCCAGAGAAAAGGGAGCGAGGCTGAGGAGTTGACTCTGTAATTTTACTCTAAATATTCGTCTGTGGGTGGTGGCTGCCATCCTGGACAGCACGGGCCTGAAAAGAAGTGTGTGCGTCCTCCCGGGAAGATGTCCTTTCCCACGTTGCACACAGCCCTGGACCAGCCGTGGACTCAGAGGAGAGCTGCTTCCATGAATAAATAAGAACTGTGGCTATTAATACAACAGTTTAGGGGATCAAAAGAGAGGCCTTAAAAGTGCTTGTGGACAGTTGTTTATTTTCCTCTGAAATATCTGAGACACATCCCCACAGCCTTGTTTATGTGATAAATTTACTCTGAAATTTGCTTTATAAACTAAAGGTCAGCTGTGGTCCGGCTCCTCAGAATTAATGATCTTTGGCCAGACGTAGGCTGTTGCACGATGCCTGCTTAGGGCTGTATTGTCTATTATATTTTTGCTTGTTTATAGTTTTTACATGCAAATTCTGGTTGTAATTACAGCTTTTTTTTCCTCTTTTCCTGAGCTCGCATAGATTGTAGAGAGGGTAGGGTGTGGGTGAGGGTGTGATCTGGTTAGAAATCTCAGCCCAATTGGTAGAAGCTTTTGGTTCCTTGAAACTCTCAAATTTTTATTATTTTTGTTCTAAGATTCCTGTGCTGTTTTCATATGTAAACGACAGAGGCTTTTTCCAGCACTCAAGTCTTCATCACTTGAACTTCTGACCAAGTTCAACCTTAATTATCTGTAAATATGCACCATAATGAGGGGTGTGTTTTTGAGTGGGGCGGTGATTGCATTTCCCTCTTGTAGTTTTAATTAAAAATTACCTCTACCGCCCACCTCACCTTTACTTCCAGGCTCTTCCTAACAGACTGGAAAAGCAGCTGTTACTGCTTATCTGCTCTTTTCTGAGTTCAGGAAACAGCATGACCCTTTAATGACAAGGTGAGGATTTCATGGGGCGGTATATTTTTATAAGACTTTGAATGATCAGGGAGGGGTGTGTCCCACAGTACAACCTGGGAGGAGAATGTCAGAGTTTAACCTTGTGATAAAGTGTGTTTGCTCTGCTGTCAGCCTTCCACACTGAAGTTCCCATTTTTCTCAATGTGATCGAGCCAAAGCCTTCTGGACAGATTACTCTCTCGGAGGACCAGCAGCTGGAGAGTTGAAGCCTGGTTGAGAGTAGATCTCGGTGGCCACTCGCAGACCTTTCCAGCGTGTCTGCTGCCCTGCCTCGAGCTTCCCACTGTGGAACCCAGCCGGTCCCCCACCTTTGCGTGGGCTTTCCCTGAATCCACTCCCCTGCCTGCCCAGATCCATGTTCTCACTGAGTCTGCATGACCTTCCCTCCCCTCTGCCCTCTGCCAAGAAGACTTCAGTGGCTGCTCCTTGTCTGTCCTTAGAAGAGAACATTAAAGAAACAGTAAAATTAGTTTTATTTATATTTACTTAACCTACTATGTCCAAAACAGCATCACTTTAAGGTGTGCCATGAGCCACATTTCCGTGCTCAGCAGACACTTGGGCCTGGTAGGTACCCTACGAGACAGCATCCATATTGAGGCAGAGCTGGTCAAGTAGAAAAACAGGTCAAGCTCAACCCTGGACCGCTGACTGTGGTCACAGTTAATTTGTGTTTATTTCAGGCATTGAGTTGCTAGATTATAAGCTCCATGAAGGCAGGGGCAGGTCCTGTTTTGCACACCATCGTATCTGTATAATGTAGCTCATATTCAGCTCGTGGTAGGTACTCAGTAAATCTTCAGTTCAGTCGCTCAGTCACATCCGACTCTTTGCGACCCCTCGGACTGCAGCACGCCAGGCCTCCCTGTCCATCATCAACTCCTGGACCTTGCTCAAACTCATGTTCATTGAGTTGGTGATTCCATCCAACATTTCATCCTCTGTCGTCCCCTTCACCTCCCACCTTCAATCTTTCCCAGCATCAGGGTCTTTTCCAATGAGTCAGTTCTTAAGCATAGTACTCGGTAGGAGAAGCTGTGAGGAGCACCCAGATGACCCATCCAAGAAGACTTTGAGGAGGAAGAGGTACCTCTAAACCAATCAAGCCAGATTCAGCGTGGAAGCTGAGGGTCACGAGGAGGAAGGGAAAGTGTTCTGGGTGGTGGAGGGAGGAGGTGTACAGTATTTGGAAGCCAAGAGAAGGTAGCAGGCTGATGGGAGGAGCCTCATTAGTTCATTGTGACGGAAGTTCAGGGTGCAGGTTCATCAAGCTTTGCTGAAGAGCTGAGAGGTTGTCCTAGGACCTCCTGGGCAGGGAGCAGTCCCTCGGACTCTTGTGAGTTTCTCTCTTCTGGGCAGAATGTTTTCAACCTTCACACCTTCTACCACACAGGAGGGGCTTAATATGAATACTGGCTGACTTACAGTGTTTCAGTATAGTCTGACCAGGCTGCTGTTGATGTCTTCTGCTGTCTGTGGGAAGCTTTAGAAAGAGGAGCAGGTTTTATTATTTGAAGGCAAGTCAGACTCTTTACACACTTTTCTACACAGTGCAGTGGTAAAGAATCCACCTGCCAAGGCAGGAGACACAAGTTCCTTCCCTGGGTGGGGAAGACTCCCTGGAGGAGGGCATGGCAACCCACTCCAGTATTCTTACTTGGAGAATCCCAGGGACAGAGGAGCCTGGCAGGCTACAGTACCTGGGGTTGCAAAGAGCTGGACACGACTAAGCACGCAGGCACAACAGATTCTTCTAGTGATTCCAAAGTCTGGGCAGGACCAAATTCTCTCGAGACGCTAGGTGAGATGTTAAGTAGAACAGATGTGTTTTTCAGTAGTGGCCCCTTGTGGGGATTGGGCCCTTCCGGAGCTTTTGATGCCTGTATTGAACTTGTGTCTTTGTATGTGAGAGCTGTGTTCTCTGACACAGCATTGTCCAAGCTTCAGGAAGTAGAGTTTCTGACACAGCCCTGAGCAAACCCTGTCTTCTTGCTGGCCCTGGGGACCTTGGGAATTGGTGCATGCGTGGGCAGTAAAAATTGATGAGATTTTGTGAGAAAGATAGTTCAGTAGTGATTTTCATGGGTTATTGGCTGTTTCCAAATCTCTTTTTATATCTCAAGGGAAAGTCAGGAATGGATTAGAGATGACCTCCTAGGAAAATAAAAGCTAATTCTCTATAATTATGTTTACTGCCTTATATTAGTCCCTATCTACACTTTCCTACAAGATATTGGAAAACAATGCTTTTTTATTGCATCCTTTCCTTGTATTTAACCACTCTGTCAAATATCTGGTGCCTTGGGATCATTTTCCTGTGTAAAATTGTCAGCAGCAGTCACATCTGTTTTTAGCGTCCAGCAAAAGATCGTCATTGCTGCGTTAGAACTAGGACTTACGAAGCAGGTATTGGAAAGGGCTTCCCCGGTGGCTCAGTGGTAAAGAATCCACCTGCCAAGCGGGAGATGTGGGCTCAGTCCCAGGATCAGGAAGACCCCCTGGAGAAAGGAATGGCTAGCCACTCCAGTATTCGTGCCTGAAGAATCCTATGGACAGAGGAGCCTGGTGGGCTACAGTCCACGGGGTCTCAATAGTCGGACACAACTGAGCAGCTGAGCTCACGTTGAAAATGGATTCAAGAGGAGATTCAGGAAAGCCAGACGTCCAAAATCTGTCTCTCTGGGCAGAGGTGTGCTCTGTGTAAGATGACCCGTCATTGTACTTTTTTGATCAAACTCAAAATGAGTAACAAGTACTGTTATTGATTATCTATTATATACCAGATATTAGGCTGGCTATTTCCCTGCAGGTGTGCGTTTAGTCTTCACGAAAGTCCTGTGTTTGGTGTCCCTGTCCCGGTTTACAAATGCTTTTTCTCTCCTATCACAACAAAAAGTGGCACCCCTTGGTCTTCTGTAGAGTTCCGTTGGGATAAAAGGACATTTTACCCCTGTGTCTTTTGTGATTAAAACTCCAGGTATGATTAGTCATTGAACAAATATTAGTTGAGCCCTTACTATGTGCTAGGCATCGTAAGAGCTGTATATACCTATGGTGTGGTGGTTGGTCCAGGCCCTGGCAGGCTGGCACGTCCCCGGGCCTGGCTGGTTCATAGGGATAAACTGAGGGTTGGTGGAAGCAGAGTTGGTCCAGGTTGACTCGCTACACTGCAGGAGGCCAGTATCCAGGGGGCACAGCGATCAGAGACAACTCGGGTGTGGCAAGGCCCGAGTGGGTGGGTGGCTTTTTGAGACCACCTGCCTCCCCACCGCACTGAGCCCTGGTTGCAGGGAGGTGGCCCCAGACCGGCCTTCTCGTGGCTCTCGTGCGGCTGTTCTCTGTAGCTGTGATCTAAGCTCAAGCATGTGTTAATGAGTATATTCTCTATATTTTAGGCCTTGGACGTGGACCGGATGGTTCTCTACAAAATGAAGAAATCCGTGAAAGCAATAAATATCTCTGGGCTGGGTGAGTATGCGCTCTTTTCTAGTTTTCTTTATGGACACTTTTGTATTCGCAGTCCGGATATCATAATGTTAATTACCATGAGTGAATAATCAACGAGACTTCTTTTTCTGGGTGCGCAAATTAGAGAGGTGAGCTGGGATGTGTCATTCTTAGGCGCACGTGTGTTTCTTGGTCTCTGAAGTATAGGTGAGTTTGCCGTAATCACCCTGTGTAAACAGCTTTGTCAGACTGGTTCGGGGGTGGACTCACTTTGTGCTGTTTGTTAATTACGCCAGATGCCCTTTCCATTTTCTCTCTTACCTGTCTTGTCTGGAAAGAAAATAAATAAAAAAGCGTAATCAACTAATTTGATTGTAGTAATATTTGATCTAGACTTCATTATATGTTAAAAACAAAAAAACATGGAACTTTTGACCTGAAAATGACGGGTTGCACGTATGTGGCGGGTCTGCTCCCTGCACAAGACCTTACAAATGATAGAAAGTGTTTTTTAAGTCATTAAGTGACTGTGAAGTTTGACTCAGAAAGAAGAGGATGGCAGCCTCGGGGGAGCAGCAGTTGTGAGGAATCCTGAAGAGATTGGAGCAGGGCTGATGGTGGGCAGAGAGAAAGGCTGGCTGGCGGGAGACAAACACCGCTGCTGAGGGAGGCAGGTGCCCCGGGGGTGCCTTCAGGCAGTGGCCTGGGAGGGGAGGGGGCCGGGCTGCGCCCCCGGGAGCACCATGTTGTGCCCTTCACCGTCGTGACCCCTCCCTTCAGGGAAGACGGTGACTGGAGCAGAGGGCAGGGAGTGCTGCTGGTGGTGTGGTGTCAGGAGGAGGGCTGTGAGACCTTCTGGAAGCGCAGGTCCCACGTGACACCCCCTTCCCCCAGCTCAAGTGCAAATGACCCTCCGGGTCCCACGTGACACCCCTGTCCCCCAGCTCAAATATAGGTGACCCTCACGGGTCCCATGTAACAGCCCCGTCCCCCAGCTCAAATGCAGGTGACCCTCACGGGTCCCATGTAACAGCCCCATCCCCCAGCTCAAATGCAGATGACCCTTGCACAATGCTGGTTTGAACTGTGCAGGTCCACCTACACAGGGATATTTTTTCAGTAGCAAATTCAAATAAGGTCCATAGTTGGTTGAATATATAGAGGGCTGGCTATAAATTATACCCTGATTAATCCCTGCCTTATTCAAGAGTCATCTGTAAAACAGACTCAGAGAACAAACTTATGGTTACCAGAGGGGGCAGATGGGGGGAAGAGACAGGGAGTTCGGGACGGACATGTACACACTGCCATAACGACGTTAAGAAAGAGTCCCCTGTCATGTGAGCACAGCTCTCTTAGCTGCTCTGTCTCTCCTCCAGGGAGGGCTGTGCAGACCAAGACAGAGAAGAATAGTAGATTTCAGCTACAAAGATGATACTGCAGTTGAGAATAGCCAAGTATATTTAGGAACAGATTTAACAAAAGATACGTAAGAAACTGACACTGAAAACTACAAAACGCTGCTGACAGAAACTAGAGAAGACCTAAATAAATGAAGAGGTATATGGTGTGTGTGGGGGTTGGAAGACAATATTGTTAAGATGTCATTGCTTCCCAAATTGATGTTACTATTCAACACAATCCTAATCAAAACGTCAGCAGGGGAACTGACAAGCTGATTCTAAAATTTACCAAATGCTGCCAAAACAGCCGAATATCTACATGGGAGCAAGGGAGCCATGACCCTCTCCCATCCCTTACACAAAATATTAATTTGAAATGGATCATAGATTTAAGTATAAAAGCTAAACCTACAAAACTTCTTGAAGAACACAGGAGGATATCTTTGCACCCTGGAGTAGGCAAAAGTTTCTTGTGTAGGGCAAAGAAAGCTATAAACAAAGAAGAAAAAAAATGGATAGACTTCATCAAAATGAAAATCTGACTTTCTCAGATAGTATCAAGAATAGCCTAACAGTTGACGAGAAGCTGAAAATCTCATACTTGAAGAAACAGATTTAATAAGGCAATCAAAGCAAGACTTTTCAGTAAGAATGAATGATTTGGATTATTCAAGGGGCTAGGGAGGTTATTAAATTATTGAAATGGGCAAGTACTAGTGAAAAAGAACCAGTAAAAGGCTTGGAGATTTTTTTTTTAAAGCAGCTTGTTGAAATGAAAACTAAAATTTGATAAATGGCAAGCTGCACACATAGGAAGATGGAATTAGTGGGGCCCCATGTTATGTGAACACAAGGAGGTGAACAGATGGACACTGTGAAATAAAAATTAAGCGCCAATGAGAATAGATTCAAAAGAGTCAATATTAGCATCCACCTAAAAGGAGCTCCAAAAGAGGGAAAAGAGAGTAGAAAGAGGGGCATTTTTTAAAATTGGTAGCTGAATAAAAGCCCCTGGAACTAAAGAAAGATTTTAGATCTCAGATTTAGAGAGTCCACTAAATTCTCAGGGAAACAAGTTTTATATAAATGTGTGTATACTAATATCCACCCATACATATATGCATGTGGTGTACTAATATCTCAAGACTTGTCCTCCTGTTGTGACATCAAGGATAAAGAGAAAATTAAAAATTTACCAAGATAGGGAGAAGAGCTTATCCATAGGAGAAAATATTTGTTGAGGAAAATAGGCTAAAAATGAGTGTTGCAGAGTTTTGACTTCATAGATATTTCTCCTCCCTTTATTTTGGATACTTTATATGTTGTAATTATATTGATGTTAAGATGATTAGACAGGTGTTAATTGTTTATGACAAGTGCCAAATGAATGTGAAATAAGTTTAGGAAAGCCAAGAAGAGCTGGGAGTTAGGTTCCACACTGAGCTGGTCCCCCACTAAACTGGAAAGCTTTTTGGGCCCGGAGTTTGTGGCACGGGGCTGCTGTGCCCTGAAGCAAGCACTTAGCGTCTTTTAGCCCTGGCTTCCTTGTCTCTGAAATAGTGCATTTAGGTTTGGATGCAGATCAGTGGTTCTCAGCCGGAGTGATTTGCCACCATCAACACAACGCACACACACTGACAACTGAAGGATGTGTGTGTGTGTGTGTTTTGTGCATGCACACTCGCTACTGGTACCTAATGTTAGAGGCCAGGGATGCTGCTGAAGGTCTTGTGACACACAGGACAGCCCCCAGCAAAGAATCATCTGGTCCCAAATGTCAGTAATGCAAGCTTGAGAAACCCCCGTCTAGATCCTCACAGTCCTCTACAGCTCTCTTTTAAAATCTATTTTATTGAAGTGTAGTTGATTAACAATGTTGTATTAAATCCAATGCAGCAAAGTGATTCAGGTATACATATATACACGTTCTTTTCCATGTTTTTTTCCATTATGGTTTATCACAGGATAGTGAATGTAGTTTTCCCTGTGCTATACACAGTGGGACCTTGTTGCTTCTCCTCGACAGCTTTTTAAAAACAAGCAACAAAAGAAAACAAAACCACCACCATGCTTAGCTTGCCAGTATGTAGATGTTACCTGATTACCTGACAACCGCTGATTTTATGAAAGAAGGAAGTGGAGTTTTCAGTGACTGACACCTCACTGGAAGTAAACACATCAGGAAATTTTTATTAATTTTTTTTCCTATTAAAAGTAAACGTCAGGGACCAGAGCATAAAGCTTCCTTCCTCCACTTACTAGAGCCCTGATGTTTGCTGAAACAAGGGTTTTTCAATACCCAAAAAGGTGGTCACCCCCCAAAAAAGCATTTTTCCTGGTTAAAGTGGGGGGTAGACAGAATAATGATCATCTTATGCTTTTGAACGTTTCTCTGTACCTTGGTGTTCTATACCTTTACGCTCATCTTTGCAACACATGGTCCTCGTTTTACAAAGAGGACGCTGAGGGCAAAGGTTACAGGCGTTCTCTGGATGTTTCTGGAGCTCAGCCTCCTGCTGGCAGGGCTGTGATCAGTGGCCCCTCTGCTGTGAGGCTGCCACTGATGACCCTGGCAGGCTATCTTCCAGACGTCAAGAAACCACTAAGAGATGGATGTCAATTTTTTTGACAAACAGCAGATTGCAAAAAGTATCTTAAGAGATTTTTAAAAATTGTGTTCACTGATAAACATTTAAGTTAATCATTTAAAGCTTGTGTAAAAGGGATATTTCATAGTCTGATCAGGTTCAAAAATGAACTTGAAGTCCTGCATTGAGAAGTTGTTCTAATCAGAAATAACATGAAGTCACTTGGACACGTCTGCGTGGCCACTGCCCGCCTCGAGGAAGGACTTTCCGTGGCTCTCAAGGCCGGCCTGGGGCCCGGCAGGGCAGCTGAACAGCAAACGAGCATTAGGAGGGGAAGGTGTGTGCACTTTGGCGTCTGGAAGCTACCTGTATGAACTGAACACCACTGGTGGCTGATCCGCCTTTCTGACCTGTACTGCGGAACACATGCCTTAAACCTCATGACCTGCCCCCCCGCCAGAGTCATTTTCTGAAACACGACTCGGTGATGTCGCTTCCGTGCTCACAACTCTGCAGTGTTTCTTGGTTGTCCACACTGATGTTTGTGAAGTTCCAAAGCTTGAGAGAAATGAGGAAGGACATGCTTCTGTGGACTCCAAACATTTTAGGGAAATTGGACCAAAGCACAGGTGACAGGTTTCTCTTCCTGCGAAACTAGCCAAAAAGGGTAACATGCTAGAGTGGATTGTGAGGGGGAACTGGTCTTAACCTTTTCCAAATTCATTTGCCTGTGAAACTGCCTCTGCCTCCCTGAACCTGCCCCCACCTCAAGCCTCAGCCCAGTCAACAGGGCAGGAGACCAGACGTGATCCCAGCTCCTGGCATCCCCTGGACCCTGGATACCTGTGGAGAGTTCCTCCCGCCTCTCTGCACCCTTCTTTGCGCGCATGCAACTCGCTGTGTGCCCCAGGTGCCACACTTTGTGACCTCTTTCCTCGACACACGCTCTTCCATCTGCTTGAAATGGCATTTTGCCACTTGGTTGGAAGGGAAACTGAGGCTTCAGGAGGTTGAGGCATTTGCCTGGAATTTTGACACGGCGTTCTGGGCACCAGCCTGTTCTTTCTGAAGCACTGCACAGAGCAGGCTGATCTTCAGCCTGACCTTGCCGGGGGAGGGGACCTCTATTTTTGTCACCTTTTACCCATCTTTACATCATGCCAAGTTTGAGTTATTATAAGGCTGTGAGTCTGAATTTTTTTTTTTTTAAGCCAGAGTACTGATCCTGGAATCTTTATTTCAGAGCAAGTGTTGTCTCCTTCAAAACAGTCACCCGAGGAAACCCTGTACCTTCTCATGTGAGCTGCTGACATAGTTCACAGCATTTTGGATCTCTTCTCATTTTCTTGATTATATTTAGTGGGGGGATTTAAGGATAGATTAAACCGTTTTAGAACTAGATGTCAGAAGTAAGCCAGGCAGATTCAGTAAGGGTTTGAGCTGCTGGCGACGATTCGGTTAGGAGCGTTGTAACTACCGTCCTTCTGGCTCTGAAGACGGTTCCAGGAGGAGTCACCATAGTGGTTTGATCATCCTTGTTGTTCAGTTGCTAAGCCCTGTCCAACTCTTTGGGACCCCATGAACTGCAGCACGCCAGGCTTCCCTGTCTCCTAGAGTCTGCTCAAATTAATGTCCATTGAGTTGATGATGTCATCCAAACATCTCATCCTCTGTCATCCCCTTCTCCTCCTGTCCTCAATCTGTCCCAGCATCAGGGTCTTTTCCAGTTAGTTGGCTCTTTGCATCAGGTGGCCAAAGTATTGGAAGTTCAGCATCTATCCTTCCAATGAATATTCAGAGTTGATTTCCTTAGGCAGGTAGGAAGAACGCTCATTTTATGCACTATTAGAAGAACAGTGAAGGTAATTTAGTATTTATGCCTCACACTGCCGTATACTTTTTCCTGTCTCATGTTCCTTAATTTATGTGCCAGAGGGACTTCTCTGCCAAGTTTCACGGTTGGGGGTGGGTTGGCCCCATCCGACCTGAGGGCTCTCCCAGGCTGGCCGGTGCCTCCTGCTGCAGGAGCGTGTCACCTCTGTGTCTGTGCCCCGAGTGGTCCTGCTCCTGGTCTGTGCACACGCTCTCCTGTCCCAGGCCTGCCCAGCCTTCCCCATCCAGCCAGGACCTGACACGGTACTGGCCTCCTTTCACTCTCTTGTACTAGTGTCCCGTGGCTGCTGTAATTACCACAGGGTGCCTTAAAATGACAATGATTTATCTTCCAGCTCTGGAGATCAGGAGTCCAAGCTGATCTCACTAGGCTGAAATCACGGTGTGAGCTGGCTTCCTTCCTGGAGGCAGGGAGGTTTCCCTACCCTTTCCGGCTTCTAGAGGCCCCCTGTGTTCCTCTGCTCATGTCCTCCTTCCATCTTCAGAGCCAGCCACGGCTGGTGCAGGCTTTCTCATGCTCCATCACTGTCTTCCTCTGCCTGGGGCTGCCATAACAGTGCCACCGGCTGCGGGGCTTAAATGTCAGACATTTGTCTCACAATTCTGGAGCCTGGAAAGCCAAGGTCAGGGCACCAGTGTGCTCACGTTCTCGTGAAGGCTCCCTTCCTGGTTTGTAGACAGTCATCTCCGCACATGGTAAAGAGAGAGATGGAGAGTGTAGGCGTGTTAGAGCTGGTGGGCTCTCTGGTGTCTCTTTTTATTAGTGTAAGGACACTAATCCCATTTTGAGGCCCTGTCCCCCTAATCACATCTAAACCTAATCACTTCCCAAAGGACTGGCCCCTGAGTATCATCAAACTGGGGATTCTGGCTTTGGGGGTTGGGGAGTGGCTCATGGCTCAGTCCCCAGCAACACTGCCTCTTCCCTCGTCCCGTGATTATGTCGGGGGAGCCCACCGGGATGATCCCAGATAAGCTTCCCTGCTCAGCTGAGCTGATTAACAGCTCGAATTCCATCTGCACCCTCAGATGGCAGCACACCCCACCATCCCCACTCCAGGGATTAGGAGGTGGCTGTCTTTGTGGGGGAGGAGACAGCGTTCTGCTGACCACACTTCCCCTCTGAATTTTGAGTTTTGAGGTCAAAACTGAAAGAGACTAATATGCAGACTCTGTTCACTCTTTAAATCTTGCTCTTTATTGTTCCCTAAGAGTTTTATGTCTCTTGATCTTTGCCCTGAGATTAGATGACAAACCCTGAGGTCCTTCACCCATTCTGAGAGGCAGTGTGGTTTAATGGGTATCAGAATGCTGAAGGCCAAGTGGGTGGTGCTGCTCAGAAAGTTACTGGGAGTGTTGTTTACTATTCTGAGCCTCAGTTGCTGCGCTTGTAAAATGAGAACGTTAATGTTTCGTAGGCCTGAGATAACACGGAAAAGTGAGAGACGTGATTCTGGACGTACACGGTGAGGCAGGTGCAAATGCACTTCTTGTGTGTCCCTTGCAGTGGCCAGCATGGGGGCTGGCAGATGCACAGTACGTGCTGGTAACGCTCATCTGTATATTGTTATGTTTCTCCTGTAGGTTCTTACACTGTCCTCTTAGTGCAGGAGAGGTAAACTTATAATCCTACTTTTCTAAAATCCTTTTTACAACTTGGAGTATAGTTGCTGTACATCCCGTATCAGTTTCTGCTGTACAGCAGAGTGATTGGGAAATTCAGATCAACAGATTGCTTCCTTGAAATGAACATGGTTAATTAATAAGGGTTTCCCAGGTGGCTCAGGTGGTAAAGAATCTGCCCACCATGTGGGAGACCTGGGTCATATGTATACATATATCCCCTCTTTTTTGGATTTCCTTCCCATTTAGGTCACTGCAGAGCACCGAGTAGAGTTTAAGCTTGCAGTTTTAGCTGTAAACAGGATTTATATAGATTTTTGTATGTAGAAGGGGAGGCAGTCGAGATGTCTCGGAGCAACCAGCTGTGCTATTTACAGCCTGTGAGCAAAGAATGGTTTTTAGCACCTGAGTGCATATCTACCCAGTAACCTCAGGATTGTCTCTTGGCCTGCAAGAGCTTTTAATATTTCTCTCTGGCTTTTAGGAAAAGTTTGCCGGCCCTTGTCTCAGAGCAGTGGTTCTGACATGTAAGAGCACCCCAGAACCTCTTGCAGGTCTTGTTAAAGCCTAGGCTGCTGGTCTCTGCCTTCAGCAGTTTCTGGCTCAGTCAGTCCAGGGTGGGGCCTGAGTATTTTCCACATGAATGAGTTCCCAGGTGATGCTGAAGCTGCTGGTCTTGAGAATACACCCCACCCCCACTTTAAAGATTGGACCATGTTCCCGTATATGCAAAACAATAATTTTCTCGCACAATAACAAGTATATTATGTTTGCTCCCAGTTTCCAAAAGGATAACAACACAGCTAGAGGTATTTTCTAGATTGTCTTGTGTACAGGTTTACAAAAGCAGTTACTGTGATGATTTGTTGAGAAACTGTTTCCATAGTAATCTTTCCCACCTAAAATAGACTGCTGTCTGACCTCTTAAAAAAAAAACAGTCCATATTTATTCTAATCCTTTCTTAGTCTAGACTTTTTGCAATCTCTTTCTCAGCTCTTAGGTGCTTTTTTTCCCCCCTGGGAAGTTGACGCCAACATTTTTCAGCTGTTTGACATATCAGTGGGTGGAAAATTCATCTTTATCGAAAAGGAAGCAACAGAAGATTTTCATTTTCACTTCTCTAGAATTCCTCTAGCTTGAAAGCTTGATGGAGCTATTTTTACCGAGAGTGAGATATTCCTTCTTTACCCTTAGTCTGAACATCCTAGAGAAATTGGCACATCCTTGAAATGAAGAATACAAAGAGAGAAATGCTAGTTTTTCTTCAGACCCTTATCATCTACTACTTACAAAAGAAAATGAGAGTTCAACTTTGTTTCTCTCTGTTATTTGCAGTGCTAAAAAGAATGTGGCTGTTAACACAGAGGATTATTTTTATTGCCATATCATAATTAGGATAGAACAATTCAAAAATGTATGTAATTATTTAGGAAGTGAAATGGAATGTGCATTAAGCAGGTACTATATCTGGCATGATTTTCCACTTGTTACATGAGAAAATAAGTTATAGTCCTCAGTGTTTGTTAAGAATAAGGTTAAACTGGTATTTTGTTACTTTGTTGTGGCATTGAGAACTGGAGCATGGAGTTTTTAGAAAGAAATTTGGCCATGTGTATCAAGAAAAAAGGGAAGCACTGACTCATTGGAAAAGACCCTGATACTGCGAAAGATTGAAGGCAAAAGGAGAGAAGGGCGGCAGAGGATGAGATGGTTAGATAGCATCAGTGAGTCAGTGAACATGACTTTGAGCAAACTCCAGGAGATAGTGAAGGACAGGGAAGCCTGGTGTGCCACAGTCCATGGAGTCGCAAAGAGTCAGATGCAACTTCATGACTGAACAACAACTACATCAAGAAAAATAAAATCATTTTTGAGGAAAGGCACAAAGGTGCTACTTGCATTATCTATCAACGTGAAAACCTGAAAGCCTCCTATAACTAAGTCAGAATATAGCTCCTTGATGGAATAATGGTTATATAGCAACATGAAGACGGAGAAGGCAGTGGCACCCCACTCCAGCACTCTTGCCTGGAAAATCCCATGGACGGAGGAGCCTGATAGGCTGCAGTCCATGGGGTCGCTAAGAGTTGGACACGACTGAGCGGCTTCACTTTCACTTTTCACTTTCATGCATTGGAGAAGGAAATGGCAACCCACTCCAGTGTTCTTGCCTGGAGAATCCCAGGGACGGGGGAGCCTGGTGGGCTGCCGTCTCTGGGGTCGCACAGAGTCGGACACGACTGAGGCAACTTAGCAGCAGCAGCAGCAACATGAAGAAAAATGCTTATGGTGCAACTTTCAGACAGTAAAACTGAGGCTACAAAATATGTGTATACCATTATCTGTGATTTGAAAAAGAATAGATTATAACACATGATAAAGCGAAGAAAGTACATCTGTTGAAGTACTTTTATAAGTTTAAGAATGGAAGCAATAATAATAAGAATCTGACACTCATATATATAAAGTGTCATTTATAGGCCAACCCTCTTCCAAATAAATACACTGAGTCCTCACACTGTGAGTTAGGTACCGTCATAACTCCATTGTAGATGAGGTCCCTGAGCCGAAGAGGGGTGACTGACCGGGGCTGTGCAGCTGGCACTTAGAGGAGCTGAGATTCCAAACCACGTCTTCTTCCCAGTCTCTCCTGTGGCCATGGCAACCTGGAGACACTGCCTGGGGCACAGGGGAGATGGGGTGATGGGGTGCAGGGGGCAAACGCTGGGCAGTAATGCTGTGGGGGCATCCTAGACCTCATCCGGCTGAGCTGGAGCGGCTCTGATGAAAAACCTGCCGGTAGTCTGGTTGGTCACACGTTCGCTGTGAGCCTGTACGTGACCGGCGTGCCAGAGGTGAGCACAAGTGACCTTCGGGAAGTGTGCAGGTAGTGGCCCAACCATTGAGTTGTTAGAGCAGCTCTCTAAGAGGAGACCCACATGAGAGCGGGAACCCCGTGGTGGTAGAGGGGGGACGTGGGAAGGACCTGGGATGTCTTCACTTGCAGGGGCGTGGAGGGGAGCAGAGCGTGCATCTGAAGGCTTTCTTGGAATGAGGAAGTGAGAGGATTCCCTGCCCCTCTCTCTGCGGTAGTTTCAAGATAGCAGGTTTTGACTCAGGTCTGAGGGAGAAGTTAGCTGGGGGGTCAGCCCCGGCCAGGGTGAGCTGGTTGTTGAAAGGGCTCCAGCAGAGAGAGGACTGGCAGGTGGCCCGGTGTCTCTAGGTCAGTTTAAGGGGGAGCTGGAGTCGTGTACTTGAAGACCTTGAGGTGTTTTCCAGGGGCAAGGCTCTGAGCTCCTAGTTGTCTCTTCTCTGCTTGCTAAGAACAGTGACTGGAATTTAGATGGCTAATTTGTGGAATCCCAGCAACTGTGATCAACATATTAATCATGGAAGGATAGCACGTCTGAAGGAAGACTAAGATCTGTGACTTAATGTCCCAAGTATTAACATGAATCATGTGTGGTTTGTACATAATAAGGTATGATCACACATAATTAAATATATGAAATTAAAAGACGCTTACTCCTTGGAAGAAAAGTTATGACCAACCTAGATAGCATATTGAAAAGCAGAGACATTACTTTGCCAACAAAGGTCCATCTAGTCAAGGCTGTGGTTTTTCCAGTGGTCACGTATGGATGTGAGAGTTGGACTGTGAAGACGGCTGAGCACCGAAGAATTGATGCTTTTGAACTGTGGTGTTGGAGAAGACTCTTGAGATTCCCTTGGACCGCAAGGAGATCCAACCAGTCCATTCTGAAGGAAATGAGCCCTGGGATTTCTTTGGAAGGAATGATGCTGAAGCTGAAACTCCAGTACTTTGACCACCTCATGCGAAGAGTTGACTCATTGGAAAAGACTCTGATGCTGGGAGGGATTGGAGGCAGGAGGAGAAGGGGATGACAGAGGATGAGATGGCTGGATGGCATCACCGACTCGATGGATGTGAGTCTGAGTGAACTCTAGGAGTTGGTGATGGACAGGGAGGCCTGGCGTGCTGTGATTCATGGGGTCGCAAAGAATCAGACACGACTGAGCGACTGAACTGAACTGACTGAACATGGTCATATTTTGGGGGTAGGGAATTTATGCTGGTCTAAGCTAGGGCTTTTTTACCTGGTGTGTTGGGTCTATGGACAGGCCTAAAGGGTCCATGCATCCCAAAATCTGTATGAAAAATTATGTCAAGATACCTTTTCCTGAAGAGAGAATCTACAACGTTCTACTGATTTTTATTATACGTCATCCAGTCCCTTGGACTGCAAGGAGATCAAACCCGTCAGTCCTAAAGGAGATCAACCCTGAATATTCACTGGAAAGAACTGAAGCGGAAGCTCCAATACTTTGGCCACCTGATGCAAAGAGCCAACTCATTAGAAAATACCCTGAGGCTGGGAAAGATTGAGGGCAGGAGGAGAAGGGGACGACAGGATGAAATGGTTGAATGGCATCACCAACTCAATGGACATGAGTTTGAACAAGCTCCAGGAGATGGTGAAGGACAGGGAAGCCTGGCGTGCTGCAGTCCATGTGGTTGCAGAGTCGGACACGCAAAGAGTGACCGAACAACAATATCTGGTAGATAGGTCTCGATTTCTTGCCCCCTCCCCACCTCGCAACCCCGGGTGTGCTGCTGCACGAATTTTATACAGAGGTGACTGGGGTTGTGTTCAGTTAGCTGCACAGACTCCAAGTGTCATTTTAAAATTTTTATTTAACTATTGATTTAGCTGCACCACTTATCATGAGGGATCGTAGTTCCTCAACCAGGAGTGAAAGTGACTCTTCCACTGGACCACCAGGTAATTCCCCCAAGTGGCATTTTGTCGTCATTAATATAGGGCAGGATCAAAGAATATCAGGTGATCACGGACAACAGTTGGCACATTTTAATAGCTCACACTGTGACCTTCTGGACTGATTATTGGCTCCCTGTGCCAGACATCTGCAGCAGTGACATCCAAAGGTCTCTATATCGTCAGAGGGGACACCCCAGGGAAGTCTTGATGGAAATGAGTTCCGTGTGAAGTTTTGAAAGTAGGAGGGGCCCGGTGTGTTGGAGAGAGCAGAGGAAGTGGTGAGACCCAGGGGCGAGGCTGTTTTTCCAGATGCCCGTGCGCCTGGCTTGAGCGGGACCCAGAGGGTTTATGGGAGAGGATAGGAGTTCTCACCAGACCCTCCTGGTGGCAGGTGCTTGTGTCTCATCAGAGACAATGCAGGTACTCAGGCCAGCTTGCAGAGGCTGCATCTGTCAGGTCAGCTGGTCCAGGAGAAACTGGTATAGAAAGATGGATTCTGGTCATCTCAGAGGCACAGAGAGCCATGGTCAGGTATTTCAGATTTATTCCTTACATTGCTATCTGATGATAAAGATAATATGAGCTTAGTTTAGAGCATTTAAAAAAATCCAGAGAAGCAGTGGATCAAAGTCAGGGTCCGATGCATGCCCGCCTGTCTGAGACGGGAGGGGCTGGGCTGTATTCCTAGTCTGAGGTTCCCAGGCTGTGACCCTGGCCAGTCAGAATTGCCACCTGGCCCCCAGACCGTCTCCTCCTCCGAAAAATGCCCCTTCGAGGAGGACGCGGCGATGCACAGGAAAGCACCTGGCTTGCACCAGCTGCCAGGTACCGAGCACCTGCTCTTTTAACACCACCTTAGCATTTTGATGTTCTTTCCTTTCAGCCTTTTGCCTACGTTTTACATTTTAAAAAAATTGAGATGAAATATATAGTTCTGTGTCCTGCCTTTTTTTAACTTGGCATTCTATCCCGACCATATTCCTACATCATGATGTTGAAAGCTTACATAATATTCCATTTTATAAGAGATACTCTTAACCATTTCCATATCGCTCGAGCTTCATGCAGTTTCAGCTTATCAGTGGTTCCCTATATACATCTCTAAGCACTGGATTATTTCTTTAGGATAAATTTCTAGAAATAAGAGGGAATGAAAGACAACAACATTTGAAAAAGTTTTCATGCATATTACCAAATTGTGAATGGAAAGATTGTTATCTGGGATGACTCCAGAAATAAACGTTCTAAAAATGGTTTTCTCCCATGGGGTGTTCACAGGGTTGAGATTCTGTTAAGCAGAGGGGATTATCTTTGACTCCGGGAAATTGCTTTCCCATGTGCTGCTGAGAGTCAGATCTGAAACCAGGTTATGTGCAGGGCCCACGGCTTGAGGGGAAGTGACCTGGCCTCCTTGCCATTGAGTTGTGCAGGCTTTCCTGATGATACAGTTGTGGCTCACATTTGAATGTTAATCATCCTCTAGGTAGGGTTTTTATAAAGCTGTGACTGTAGAGAATGTATTTCTCTCCTAAAATGCACCCTTGGTGGAGCTGTCTGCATGGATGCTGGGTGTGTGCAGTATCTGCTTGGATTCGATTCCTCCTGAACCGTGAGTGGCCAGTGGGCTGGAGGGTCCCAGTCAAGGGGATCACCGACAGGCTGCCTTCTCCCACCCCCACCCACACCCCCATTGCTCTCTAGTCAGGGCTTTTGGAACTTTGGGTCACCGGTGCGTGTGCTTGGCCTGGAGGACTGTAGCACGTGCCCGTGTTAGCCCAGAGCCAAGAATAGTGACTATGTGACGAGCAAATGAAGAGACATTTCCCCACGTGCTTGGGGGGACTTGGGAGGACAGGGCGCTGGGAAAGCTGAGTTCTAGTTCTCTGGCTGCATCAGACTAGCTTGTGTGAAGCTGAGCAAGTCAGCGCCCTCTCTGAGTTTTGGTGTCCTCGTCTGTGCAGAGGGGGTCTCTGTCCTGGGTTTCTTTTCAGGGTCCTCCAGACTGTCAAGACCCCAGGAGTGGCCCTGGGTGGGTGGGACAGTGAGACCAGTGATCTCCTGAGATGGCCTTGCATCAGGAGCTGGGTGCTGGCGGGCACTTGCAGACTGGGACAGCGGTCACAGCCTCTGCACACACGGGGCCCCTCGGCCATTCCTCTGGGGTCAGTACCTTCCTGTTCCTGCTCGTGTCTCTTGAAATTCCTACCTGGCCTGGAGCCCTGGCTCAAACGACCCCTTCTTGGTGTCTCTGAACCGCCAGCCCCAGGATGTCACAGGCCATCACACATAGTTTGGTGCGCCTGTCCCTGGACGTAGTCACATGTGTCTCTGTCACACTGTCACAGCCCGGCGAGGGGCAGACACTCCCAGAGATGTGAATGTGGTGGAGGTGAGTTGGCTGCGGGACCCTTCTTGTCCTTTGGTAGAGCTAGGCAGGCAGTTGGCTTCCCCTATATGCTGTGGTCCATCCAGTGGGAGTAAAAAGGCTGCCTTTTTTCCTTTTGGATCCAACATTTTGCTTGAATGGCATGCACTGGGCCTTCTCCTTGGTATCAGTCTTTAAACTGACATAATCAAGTAAACTAAAAGGCACACAGCAAGGCCCAGTCTTTACCCCTAAACACACTGTGTGCACCTGTTTGCTGGCCTCACGGCAGCTCTTCCTGCAAGAGTCTCTGCACCCCCTTTGACGGATTGGTGGAGGGTCTGACCTTGGTGCAGTACGGTGGGGGAAGTGGGAGGGCTGCCGGCTGGGGGAGAACTGGGGTCTCACCTGCTGTGGTCTCAGGGATTCACATTCTCATCCTCTCAAGTCCCTCCCGCATCGGAGTTTCTTGGCCCTGGATTGTGAATGAGAACCAGTGAAGATGCAGCTGAGCAAGGAGGAGGTGGGGGAGTGAGCTCTTCTGAGAGGGATGGCCTTCACAGTGCTCTAAATAGGAGATAAGAGACCCAGGTTGGGCTCTTTCCAGAAACTTGATTCCCAAGCCATTTATTTTAGGTTCCTATTTTAAATTTAGTTTTGGCAAAAGAAAAATAAAGCAGCTCAATGACTTTCTCTAGTAGGAACATCTCAAACTTTGGGTGATGTGGACCAGTAGGCCAGACAGACAATACATTATGTGTGAAGCGTTTACCGTCCTGATGGTGGGCACCAGGCCCAGCTATTTCAGGGAGACCAAGAAACGCACGGGCTCTGGTCATTTTTCAAGAAGCTTTTCAAGTGTGTTGGCAAGAAGAGAAATTGGTCTTAAAAACCCCAACTAGATCAGTGTGTGAAGAGGTTCCCGTTGACCTAAGCTGGGACAGTTTTGCACATCAGAAGATAGTGATTGCAGTGGATCAGAACGCTTTAAATACAAATACATGAGGTGATGGTGAGAGTGATGGTCCAGAACACTCATTAGTCACCATCGGGGTTGCTGGGATCAGCACATTATTTTGAAGGTTTAAAAGGGAAAGAATTTTTATAAAAAAAAAAAAAGTGTCCTATACCAGGTGGTTAGTTAAAAGGCCCAGAAGGAGGAATGAAAGGAAGTGCGTCTGTCCTTCCTGGCCTTGCTGGCTGTTTGTCCTCTGTGCCTGGTTGGTCGACTATCCCTGGAGAGAAGGCAGCATCCTTTCTCCCAAGGTTGTCCCAGGCTGGGGGCAGCCTGCATGAATAGAGGATGGACTTGACCCCTGACCCACCTCCTTGTTTGATCTCGGGCAGATCATATAGGCCCTCTGAACACTACCTCACTCAGCAGATAACAAGGGATGCTCCAGCTGGCACCATGTAGTATCATTAGGTTTAACTGAACGAAAGGCTTGTGGGGCACTTAACTGCCTTGACTGAAAGAGGACACCCCCTCTCCCTGCTCGCCCAGAGCAGCTGTGAGGGTCCAGGCGTGTTGTGATGGCAGCATGTGGCTCCCGAGGTGACTGTAGCCTCCGAGTTCCTGTCTCTCTCAATGAGGGCAGGGGCGGGGGGGTGGCGATGGTGACATCAGCCCCAGACATCTGCTGGTGGCTGCCACACCCTTGCAGACCCTACATCTTGATTGCCAGTTTTGAAATAGTTACAAAACGGTATGTGGTTTGAAAGGACCTGCCCCTCACTGTTGGCCATGCGTTTTAGAATTACAGGGTAAAGGAGGAGTAACCGATCTGCCTCTGAAATGGAATTAAAAAATCTAAAACTTGCGTGCCTTTGGCTTTGGGAAGGTAAGCTATTTTTAGAATGGCCCGCACAGCAGGGAGACCTCGAATGGGCTTTGGGGTCAGGCAAACTCAGGTTTGCACCCCAGCTCAGCCACTTTCGGCCCTGCTTCCGTGGATAGCTTCCTTGACCTCCTTGAGTCCCAGTTTCCTTTCAGCGTTGTGAGAAGTCATGCATGTCACCTGTAAGTTGTTCTGAGGTCTGGAAGAACTGCGGATGTTGTTTGTGCTCAACGTAGATGACATCTGTGCTGCGCTTAACCATTGTCACGGCTGCTGGGTGTGTGCTGGGTGTGGGTGAGCTGGATCCTCCCCTTTTCTTTGATTCTTACCTTCTCCTTGTGAGTGTCTCACAGCAGGTCTTTGTCCTTCACATGACCCTTACTGTAGCCCCGTGAGAGTGAATGCATGTGTTCCCAGGTCATCTGTGTTTACTGGGAGGCACAGACTCCAAGGTCTGGACCTGCTAAGGGCTCTTCCAGCTTTACTGCCTGTTCAGCATGTGGTGGGTGTGTGTGTGTGTGTGTGTGTGTGTGTGTGTGTGTGTGTGTGTGTGTGTTGCTGAGTATAGTCTTAGAAAGAAAAGAAAGTGAAACTTGCTCAGTCGTGTCCAACTCTTTGCGACCCCGTGGACCGTAGCCCACCAGGCTCCTCCATCCATGGGATTCTCCAGTCAAGAATACTGGAGTGGGTTGCCATTTCCTTCTCCAGGGGATCTTCCTGACCCAGGGATCGAACCCGGGTCTCCTGCATTGCAGGCAGACGCTTTACTATCTGAGCCACCAGGGAAGCCCACAGATACATATAATGCATCCAGAACTCTCAGGCTCTTTTCTAGCATAGAAGATAGTCATAATAGAAAGAAGGAAAAGGTCCAAAGTGGTAGAATTAGTGTTCTCTTGTCTTTGTTAGATACTCAGGGGAATTCCGTAAGGCACCCACATGCCCCCGATGAAAGCCGAGGGCATGGTGCCCGCCGGCATGTGGGTGGGTGCACCGTCAGTGGATCCTGGGGTCCAGCTCAGGCCCAGGGCCGCCTTCCACGAGCACGTGTCCCCTGTGGGTCCCAGCACTGCTGACGGTGGTCCCGTTTCCCTGAGGAAGACTTTGGGGGGGCCACAGGCGGTTTTTCAGGATCCATTCTTTGGTGAAGGAGCTGTAGCACGGGGCTTTCTGTGATCACCTGGCAGCCCTGGGCCGTCCTCCTTGTGAGGCAGCAGTCTGGAGACGTGGCTGACTTTGCCTAGTGTGGTTCACGTGCAGGCTGGCACGCCCGCCCAGCCGCCCTGATACACCTGTAGAGTTGTGTCACATTTCTGACTGGAGCCACGGAGGAACAGGACTCAAGTGTCCATGCCAGGAGGCTGTTTTATTAGACTGGTGGGGTCGTTTAAAAATGCTGGCCCTGAAGTGAGAGCTCACGTCCAGCCACATTGGCTAACCAGAATTCCACGTCCCCTTCCCACCCTGCTTCTAATCCTGAGACGGGACTCTGGCTTCTGCAATTTGATAAGGACCCGTGTCTGATTTTGATGTCCCATGGGGCCTGGGACCCACAGAGTCGGAGACTCAGAACCCAGGCTTTTCACACACTAAGCTACTACTGCCTTGGAGCCTAATGGTGGTAAAACACCTTCAGATGGGTGACCAGGGTTTGCTTTTCTCATTCAGACAACACACACGTGGTCTTACATCTCAAGCACAAAGATGAATAAGACCTAGTCCCTCCCCTGTAAGCACCTGGTGTGTTGGGGACCACGCTTACCAAGTGGTTGCATGCTTACCATGCTGAGTGCAAGGCCAGGTTGGTGTTGAGGACATGGGCAGGGGCATGGAAAGCCTGGAGAGGAGGGCAGGGCCCCCAGGCAGAGGGCATGTCATGAAGAGAGGTGCCCCGGCCTGTGCTCCGAGGACTGTGGCTCGTCTGTGTTGCAGGAGAAGCCAGGGTGTGTGGCTGGCTGAGTGTCCTACCAGAGGCTGGGTTCCAGGAGAGGACTAGGGCTATGGGCTGTGAGTCCTGCAATCATGGGGGCCATGAGGAGTGGAGGGGGCGTCGCCTTGGGATTTCATCGCATCAGTTAGAGATTGTGGGGCCATGGGGGGAGGTCCCCTTGGGATATCATCACATCAGCTGGACACTGTGGGACTTGTGTGAAGCGCCTCCCTCCTGGTCATCCTGCTTGTTCTTTGGGGTCTGTTGCTGGCGCAATTGGGGGCTTCCCTGGTGGCTCAAGTGGTAAAGAATCCTGCCAATGTAGGAGACACAAGTTTGATCCCTGGGTCAGGAAGATAACCTCAAGGAGGAAATGGCAACCCTCTTGAGTATTCTTGCCTGGGAAATACCATGGACAGAGGAGCCTGGTGAGCTACATACAGTCCATAGGGTCGCAGAGTCAGACACAACGGAGCACGCACCCACACTGGTCCGATGGGTGGTTGTTGGGACAGTGGAGTTATTTCTGTCCCTGGTGCGCCTTGACTGTTCTCAGATTTTCAGGCTTTTAACATGTCCAGTTTTGCTCACACGTCAGGACCTGGCGGAGGGCGGGCCGGGAGTGTCGATGCCCTGACCGTGCCTCTCACGTTACCGTTGCAGCGCACGTGGAGAACGAGGAGCAGTACACGCAGGCGCTGGAGAAGTTCGGGGGCAACTGCGTGTGCAGAGATGACCCGGACCTGGGGAGCGCGTTCCTCAAGTTCTCAGTGTTTACCAAGGAGCTGACGGCGCTGTTCAAAAACCTGGTGAGTGTCATGAGCGTGTGCGGCGAACAGGTGGTGCGGACGCTCCCGCCCGGAAGGGGGCTCCATAGACGGTAATTGAGGTTTGTCTGATGAACGAGGAATACCTTTCCTACCTGCCACAGTACCTAAAAGAATTATACTTTCTATGTACATTAGGTCACTTTGGAATAATTTTAGAATTGTAATTTTTACTCTAGTAAGACTTTTTAAAAATTTAACTTGGCATTTTACAGGTGCACAGCTGAGGCTCAAAATGGATAAATGCATTCATCTTCTTAAGGGGGTCTGAGTTCAATTTTCAGAAGTTTCTTAACTGGGTAGAGTAAGCCTGTTTCTGGTGATTAAAGTAGGTATTTAAACTTCCAGTATTTAATAGATATGTTTCAAACTCGTCTTACACAGCAAGGTAACCTTTAATCAAAGCCCAGAAATTACCGTGAATATTTAAAGGCCATTCATGCTCCCAAATGCAGAACCTAAGAAAAAAACTCACTTTTTAAAGCAAACGGAAGTACGGACTGAGTAGTTCCTGCCTGTGGTAGGTGCTGGGTAAAACGGGGTGAATGAATAGGTTCTTTCTTGTGCTTGGCAGCCCTGTGTCATCCCCGTTATGGGAGCTGAATTCTGAAGAAGTGGGCAGCCTGAGAGGGAGGGGGTGTGTGACCCTTTGGACAGTTTCATCCACGAGGGGAATGTACTCGGGGATGGTCCCGGCATCTCTTTCCTGTTTTTCTCTCCTTGGCTTCTCCCAGAGGTCATGGACAACCAGACCAGGTCAAGAACTCAATAATGCTTTCTGTGTAGGTCACAAACAACAGCGTCTTTTTCATTTGTCCTGTCAGCAAGCTCATAACAAGTGAGAAACGAGCTCCTCATTCTTGCAGTGGTGATGGTGGCCGGTTTGGACGTCTGGCCTTGGCAGGGCGGAGACAAGGGACCACAGCGTGGGGGTTAATGGCCAGGAGGGGAGAGGACCAGATCATTACGGCTCTCTCGGTCTCTCCCCGTGTCTTCACTCGTGAAATGTTTCCGTTGGAAATGGTAAGAGTAAAAAGCTGTTGCTGTGCTGAAGTTCTTTACTCGGGTTAATCTGGAGTCTCTTGGGGCTCTTGTCAAGTTTGTCTCCCGTTTGTCAGGTGACAGGCTGACGACACGCAGACCATACATGGAGCCCGGGTCCCCCCTTCCAGCCCCACTCCCTCCCCAGACACGGGCACTTGGCTTGTTAGGGCCTCACCGCTGAGTCACAGGGGAACTTTTCTTCCCCACCCCGGCACTGGAGAAACTGCACAGTCCCAGGGAAGTTCTCTTTAAACACTGACATGCGGGGGGTCTTCTAGTGTAAAACCAGCCTGTGGACTAATCCCCCAAGCCCGTAATCCCCCAGCCCCTCGGGAGGTAAGCCCCTTTCTGTCTCACTGAGCTGCCAGCCAGCTGCCACATGCCTCCCTCTTAAATATGAATGAATTGCCCCCAGAATCAAACAGACCAAAATAAACAGAAGGAAGATCTGAGGGGGGAACATACAATGCAAAGAACAGAAGATAACTTTAAAGAAGCTACATTTAATTCCTCAAAAGAAATCGGAAGGGAGAGTGGGATACAGCTTGTCGTTAAAGAGGAGGAGACAGTTAACGTAGGAAGATGTGACACTGGAAATCCTACGAGAAGGGATAGAGTAAGACAAGTCTCTCAAAAATAGATCAAAAGAACCAACCAGGACCAAAAAGTGGGGGAGCACTTAAAGGATGGGTCGGGGATTAATCCTCAAGGTCCATTGTCCAACTGACAGGCATTTTACAATAAGAGTAGGAGAGAGAGGAGGACAACCGAGCGAAAGACGGTTCCTGAAACTAGATGGAAGGGCCCAGGGCAGTGAGGGAAAGGACCTGCCCACCCCAAGGCATCCCCTGTGAAATGGCGAAAGACCTTAACTGCCTTCAGAAAGCACACACAGGATTAAGCATCAGGATGGCACTGGCCATCTCAACAGTAACCCTGGAAACTTTGAAAGGTCTGGAATGTTGCTGCTAAAATCCTGGGGAACATAGTCTAACCTTAATGAGGCCCAGCACCTGAGCATGAACGTAGACTTAAGAGATGTTTCAGACATGCAAAGCTCCCAAACGTCATTTCTCTGAAACTCCTAGAGGTTGTGCTTGAGCACCGTGAAGAGGGAAGCCAAAAAAGAGGAAGATGTGTGAGTCAGGGACCAGGATCCAACCAGAAAAAAAGCAGTGAAAGGGGTCCCACGAGGACGGAGAAGGGGAAGAGTCAGCGCCGTGACTGAGCGGGCGGCGTGAAGGCAGGAAAAGGGAGGCCAGGGGCCAGGGTCTGTCCCCCACCGCAAGCAGCCAGCCCTGGGTCTTCTTTCAGCTGATCTCCACTCAGGTTTCCTCAGCTGTGAGATGGAGATGATGACGCCATGCCTAGTTTTGTTAGGAGCACGGCCAGTTGCTTTTGCACATCTTAGCTTATTTCATCCTTGTAGCAATCCCATAAGGTGAGTCAGTATTGTCCCCACTTTGTAGGTTAGGTAACTGGGGCCCTGCTGGTTTAAAGAGCTCATCTCCCTCCCGGTGGCTTGCAGTCCTTGCCAGCCTTTGGACGTGCGCCACCAGGTGTAGACGAGCCCACCTGCATCGATCCATATGGTGGGCTCCTACGTGAAGTAGCTTGTCCTCAGCTTTAACATGAGCAGCTGCACAGTTAGACAAAAGCAGCCCCTTCGTTTCTTGATTTTCTGCAAAACTAAACGCAGAGCAGAGCCTGAACATTGTGACGAGTACACTGTCACGTGGGGCCACTACCCCATGGTTCTGCCATCCCGGGCACAGCAGAACCCCTGCCAGGGACAGTTGGGAGTCACATCTGGGTCTTAAAACCCCAATCCCATGCCCTTTCCCCTTGGTATTTAAAGGAATTTAGGCCCCTTGTCACCTCCTTGGGAGGAAAAAGGGACAGAACAAAAGGGAAGGCAATGCAGGGAAAAATGTGGCATAAAGACAGGCCCCTGGGTTGTATTGCTGCAGCCACGAGGCGCCTGACACCGCGGCTGCCTCATCCTAAAACAGGGGTGAGAAAACCACGCCACCTCACCTAGCCAGCATCAGGATAACAGGGATCAGTGGGAAGGGCTGTTGGTAAACTAGAAACCCAGCACACAGGTGTCATGTCTGTGTTACTGTGGTCAGGTAACTTACTACAGGGCTTCCCTGGTGGCTCAGATTGGTAAAGCATCTGTCTGCAATGCAGGAGACATGGGTTCGATCCCTGGGTCAGGAAGATCCCCTGGAGAAGGGAATGGCAACCCACTCCAGCGTTCTTGCCTGGAGAATTCCATGTACAGAGGAGCCTGATGGGCTACAGCCCATGGGGTTGCAAAAGAGTCAGACACGACTGAGTGACTGAGCAAAAGAAATTTACTACAGCTCGGACAGCAGTAGCTCTGAGTCCAGGTGCATAACTGTCATTTTGGTTTTTTTACTCTCCTGTTTCCAAGCAGATATCTTATTTGTGTGCAAATTCGCATTCCCAGGCCAGGTGCCCCTGGCAGGGTTGGTGCTGCAGGTCTGTGGCCTTAAGGACGCCAAGGGGCTGCTTCTAAGAAGCTATCACTGAAAGTGAGCTGCTTATAGGAGAATTCTCCTTTTTTGGTATTTTGTATACCATTCTTACTCCTATTTTGGTCAAATCTGTTCTATCTCTTGTTTTAAAAGCCTGGCTTTTGCTTTTCTCTCAGGCATTCAAAAACCATTTCAGTTCCACGTAGCCAAGAGCCTCAGTTTTACCTCCTCGTCCAGAAAGAATAATAATTACCACCTACCTATTCTTCAGGATGAAAGAATGTTTATAAAGCAGTTAGAACATCTCCCAGAGAAAAGCTAACTTAATATAGAGTGATGATGTTGTTACTAATGGGTGAGATTCTCACCTTCAGAGAGGCTATGAATTCTCTCTGCAGTGATGCAGGAGAAAGCAAAAAGCAAGGTTGCCCCCAGAAATGTAACAGGTGTGAAGTCAGGCTGGTGATAAAGTCAGCCCAGTCTCCTGTGTTCCTGGAAAGGTTTTGCAGGGCTGTTTCAGTGTTACGACGGGGCCTTCTGAATGCATTTGACTCAGTTCTAATCAGACGGATGAACCTAGAGACTATTCTACAGAGTGAAGTCAGTCAGAAAGAGAAAGACAAATACTGTTTATTAATGCATATATATGGAATCTAGAAAGAGGGTACTGACGAGCCTGTTTGCAGGGCAGAGGTGGAGACGCAGACACAGAGAACAGACTTGCGAGCACTGGGGGGTGGAAGGAGAGGGTGGGATGAACTGAGAGAGTAGCACTGAAACACATACATTACCACGTGTAAAATTAGAGAGCCGCTGGAAATTTGCTGTATGGCACAGGTGGCCCAAGTCCAGTGCTCTGTGACAACCCAGGGGGTGAGCTGGGCTGGGCTGGGAGGTGGGAGGGAGGTTCAAGAGGGAGGGCCCATAGGTATACCAATGACTGATTTATACTGATGTTTGGCAGAAGCCAGGGCTTCCCCGGTGGCTCAGTGGTAAAGAATCCGCCTGCAATGCAGGAGACCTGGGTTTGATCCCTGGGTCGGGAAGATCCCCTGGAGGAGGGCACGGCAGCTCACTCACTCCAGTCCTCTTTCCAGGAGAATCTCATGGACTGAGGAGCCTGGCAGGCTATAGTCCATAAGGTCGCAGAGAGTCGGACATGGCTGAGTGAGCACGGACGCACACGCGGCAGAAGCCAACACGATATTGTAAAGCCGTGTTCCTCCAACTGAAAATAATTTTTTAAGTAAGTGGCCTTTTAGTGAAGGGCTGCGTGAAAGGACAGATTTCCTGAAAGTTCAGTTGCAGGTATGTCGTGTCCAGCTCTGTTTTCAGAGAATGGCTCATGAAATATCTACCCTCAGATCATAAACCTGCCCCAGGTGAGAGCATGGCCTAGGACGGAGCTCCAGGGTGAGAGCTGACAGCGGCCCAGGGGCTGAGGAATTTCACTTCACTCACATGGAAAGAGGAACCTAAAGTCCCATTGACCAACGTGTACGGAAGTTAAAAAAAATTTTTTTAAACACACGATTGGAGTTAGAAGACATTAATAGCCACAGAGCAAAGAGCTAGTAAGGTTGCTGGGGAGAGTGTGGCTTTGTCCCTGTGATATGGGCAGGGCCCGACAGGGAGGCCTGAGGCAGCAGATGCTGATTCTCCATGATAACGAAGCTCATCACGTTTTGCTCAACGTGGAGCTCACTTAAGCAGAGGCTCTCAGCCTCAGTGATCCCGTAAAGTTTCTTCTGTTTTTGTGTCTACTGAAAATGTCTTATATTCTTTCTCTTCTTAAAGCATTTTTAAAAATTGCAATAGAGTTAATTTACAATGTTGTGTTAGTTTCAGTGTGTAGCAGAGTGAGTCAGTTATACAGGTATATTCTTTCTCAGATTCTTTTCCTTTGTAGGTTATTATACGACTTTGACTGTAGTTCCCTGTACAGCAGGTGCCTATTGTTCCTGTGTTTTATCTATAGTGTGTGTGTGTTAATTCCAAACTCCAAATGTGCCCCTGTCCCCGCTGTCTCCTCTGATAACCGTAAGTTTGCTTTCTATGTCTGTTTTCCATTTGTTTTTAAATGTCCTACAGTATTTTTTCAGCGAGGGCATTGATTGTAATTTCATCTTTAGAGGAGGAAGGTTTACCGTTGTCTCAGTTCAGCTCAGTCGCTCAGTCCTGTCCGACTCTTTGTGACCCCGTGGACTGCAGCACTCCATGTCCATATCACCAGCTCCTGGAGTTTACTCAGATTCGTGTCCATCAAGTCAGTGATGCCATCAAACCATCTCATCCTCTGTCATTCCCTTCTCCTTCCCACCTTCAATCTCTCCCAGCATCAGGGCCTTTTCCAATGAGTCAGTTCTTCATATCAGGTGGCCAAAGGATTGGAGTTTCAGCTTCAGCATCAGTCCTTCCAATGAATATTCAGGACTGATCTCCTTTAGGATGGACTGGTTGGATCTCCTTGCAGTCCAAGGGACTCTCAAGAGTCTTCTCCAACACCACAGTTCAGAAGCATCAGTTCTTCGCCACTCAGCTTTCTTTATAGTCCAACTCTCACATCCATACATGACTACTGGAAAAACCATAGCTTTGACTAGACAGACCTTTGTTGGCAAAGTAATGTTGTACAGTTGTCTAGGGCATAAATTAAGGAGCTGTGCTGAGCTCTAGAGAAACCCCCCAGTGCCTGGTACCTGCTGCGTAGGAGTACCTGCCCTTAGACTGGTGTCAGACTGTCAGATTTCCATTTTCAAGGTCTGGTGTTTTGTTTTTGTTTTTGTTTTTGTTTTTTTAAATATCCTGACACTGTTTGCCCCGCTAATTGCTGGTCTCCACCTCTCTTAGCGCCTGCTTCCCCAGCACTGTGAGCTGGAGAATGCATGACCAGCTCTTAGGTTGTACACAGAGTAGGAGTCTGTGAGCCTTGAGTGGGAGGGCTTGAAGGCTGGGGCTTCCCTAGGGGAACAGAATTCTGATGGACCTACTGACAGTCATGTTGGACACCTGGAAACCTCTGCTGTGAATGATTTTTGTTTGCCTGATGATATATGCTTGGAAATTCTTTTTGCTGAAGAAGACTCTTGAGAGTGCCTTGGACAGCAAGGAGATCAAACCAGCCAATCCTGAAGGAAATCAACCCTGAATATTCATTGGAAGGAAACTGACGCTGCAGCTGAGGCTTCAACGCTTTGGCCACCTGATGCGAAGAGCCGACTCGTTGGAAAAGACCCTGGTTGATGGGAAAGGCTGAAGACAGAAGGAGAGGGCAACAGAGGATGAGATGGTTGGATGGCATCACCGACTCAAGGGACTTGAGTTTGAACAAGCTCTGGGAGATGGGGAAGGACAGGGAAGCCTGGCATTCTGCAGTCCATGGTATTGTTGAGTCGGACACAACTGAATGACTGAACGAGAACACCACAAGACTTCAGCAGCGCAAGCTGTTTCCTATACTTACAGATTTCTGACCCAAATGAGAGCATGTCCTTAGTTGGACCAAAACAACAAAAGCAGTAAGGCTAATTGCTGTCAGAGCCCATGTTTGGTTGTAGCACAGACACTACCGTGTACACGTTGTACTTCGATTCTTTTTTTTTTTTTTCCAGAAAGGCAGGGCCACTTCATTGTAACTCCTATGGTACATTGACTCCTCAAGGTCAGAGAAGGTGGGAAAAGCCCTGGAGAGGTGGGCCCAGGAGGAGAGCTCAGCTGAGAAGAGTGAGCGAGTGCCTGTTGGGGGCACCCAGTTCCCCGAGCAGGAAGCACTCACTGCTCCCATCAGGGCTACTTTTATTAGGATGCTCTGTGGGCCGACCCAGCCCTGTACAAATGCCACAGAGGCCTGAGGTGCGACCTCGGAAGGTGTCGAGGTGACTCTCACAGCCTCGGGTGCTTGGGTCCTCGGTAGAGGTGGGCAGGGGTTCTGGGGGTTATCCCAGGGTCCATCCATGTCCAGGCCCTTTGCCAAGTTCATGAACACATCCCTTCCCTTAAAAGTGAAAGTGTTCGTCACTCAGTGTGTCCGACTCTTTGTGACCCCATGGACTGTAGACTGCCATGCTCCTCTGACCGTGGGGTTTTCCAGGCCAAACATCACTGGAGCGGGTTGTCATTTCTTTCTCCAGGGGATCTTCCTGACGCAGGGATCAAACCCCTGTCTCCAGCATTGCACGCAGTCTTTACCCCTGGAGCCATCAGGGAAGCCCTCCTTTAAACCTAAAATTTGACAAGCTACATCAGTACTTGTACATTGTAAATTCTGGTTTACAAAGCTCTTGGACATCATTTGTTTCATTTGCCATCCCCAGAGTCCTTGTCTTGCCCTCAGAGAGCCCTAGCCTTGCACTCAAGTGGAGTCACCTGGAGCTACTTAGACACGCAGGTTTGAACCCACCCCCAGACCCTTGTTCAAACCCACCACCCACCCCCAGACCCTTGTCTGCTAGGCCTGCCGAACTCCATTTTCCCAGGGCACAAATCAGCCCATTCAAGTCTGAGAAGCATCGCCTGAGAGCAGAAATTCTCAAAGTATGGTCCGTGGACCAGCAGTAGCATCATCTGGAACTAGTTAAAAGACCCAGGCCCCACATACACCTACTGAATCTTGGTTCTCGAGCTTCACCCAGTGACAGCACCTGAACAGCTGCTAGAACACTCTCTGCTGGGCACCATCTCCCAGAGTTCACCCTCCATTCGCATTTCTGATCAGTCCTGGTGACACTGAGCTTGGTGTCTGAACCAGCTTTGCTAAGGACAGCCCAGTGGACCACTTCCCATCTTCCCCTGGGGAGACTGAGGCCGGGATGCCAGAGTGTACACTCGGCCGCGTGTCCACCCTTAAGTTCTCAGAGCTGATGAAAAAGGTGCTTTTGCTTTTGGTGATAGCTTAACTCAGCAACTTTAACATCACATGGGTTTTAGAAGACGCTGTGGGTTGATAAGTCCTGGGCTTTTCTCTGCCGGCCCCCGCGCCTCTCAGAGCTGACCACACGGCTGTAGGTGGGCTGCGGTGGGTCGTTTCATCATCTGCTCCCTGGTGAAAGAGGGTCGCTGTTTTCTCTGCACTTAGAACCTGAAAGATCAAAGTGGAGTGACTGCCAGAGATGCAGCGCTAAAGGCAGAAACCGGGTCAGCTGTCTCCCCCCTTTCTTGTGTGAAAGTTGCCAGTGTTTTTGGCAGCTGCCTGGTTTTGATCTTTCAGTTTGCGTTAAACACTCAGGGACTGCGTGGGCTCCCCATCTCCCTTTTTAATTAAACAAACCATCAGAGTGACTCTGCTGCCAAGAACCAGGCCTGGGCTCATGTGTGCACGAGGGCCCCATGTGAGAGAGCGAGCAAGACACTACGTGGTGTGTGCACGCATGTGCACGCATGGTAGGCCTGCGGCAATGTTTTCACCAGTCCCTGGGGAGAAATCACCAAAAATGAAAGTGGCCTAGATGGTTTTCCTGTGTGTCTCTGAGGAACTGCTCTGTGGACTGGAAATAGGGAACCCCAATGTAGACGGCACGTCGTGGAGGGTGGGCACCTCCAGGGGGAGCAGGTGTTCGGCCTTCCAACCCAGGGATGGAACCCAGATGTCCTGCATCACAGGCGGATTCTCTGCTGTCTGAGCTACCAGGGAAGGAAGCCCTTTGTAAGATCTGTAGCAGCTCCCAGACTGGAAAGAACTCAGAAACCTGTCAGCAGGTGTGTGGATAAGCCAGGTGATGGAAAACTGTTCTGCAGGAATGGAAGGGAGCCACTGATGCAACAACACGATGGCTCTCAAAGCAAGGATGAAAGAAGCCGGCAGAAAGCAGTGCACCGTGTAGGATTTCACGTATGTGAAGCCCTGGAAAATGCAGGTTACTCTGTGAAGACAGAAGCAGATCAGCTGTTGCCAGGAGACTGGAGATGGAGGAATGAGCAGCTGGGAGGTAGGGATTGCAGAAAGGCCCTGGAGGTGACAGGTGCATTCACTATCTGGATTTGGGCAGTGGTTTTCTGGGTGCGTGTATGCATCATACCTCAGAGCTGCTTACCGTTTTCTTGAGGTTGCTCATGTAAAGCATTGCTGTCCACCGGAACCGTGTGTCGATGGACATGGTCTGCATTAGCTCTATCCAGTATCGGAAACCACTCACCACCCGTGGCTCTTGTGCACCTGAAACATGCTAGCACAGCTGAGGAACTCAGTTTCTAACTTGATTTAGTTTTAAGCCACTTCAATTTGGATGGGCCTGTGTAGCTAGTGTCTGTTGTACTGGACTGCACAGATGTAAAGCCTTTCCTATTACTGTAACACACCCTGCATGCACACACATGCCTGCACACACACACAGACGCTCTCCCTCCCTCCCTGCCCCAGGTCTCAGGCTCCAGCTCCTGGAGAAGACTTCGCAGCTCCAGGCAGGTACAGCCTGCTTCCTCTGTGCATGTCCTTGGCTCATGCCAAAGCCTCTGCTAGGAATGCCCTTGTTTGAAGCAGTGAGGTCTGAGGTCTTTGCAGCTCTCCGCCCTCCCACACAGAGGCGCTGTGGGGGCCTGAGCACGTATGAACAGGTGTTTGCCCTTCTTTGAAATCTTTACCTCCTTAACTCTGTGATTTCCAGTAGTCATGCATGGATGTGAGAGTTAGACCAAAAAGAAAGATGAGCACCGAAGAATGGACGCGTTTGAACTGTGGTGTTGGAGAGGGCTCTTGAGAGTCCCTTGAACTGCAAGGAGATCCAACCAGTCTATCCTAAAGGAAGTTAGTCCTGAATATCCATTGGAAGGACTGATGTTGAAGCTGAAGCTCCAATCCTTTGGCCACCTGATGCGAAGAACTGACTCATTGGAAAAGACCCTGATGCTGGGAAAGATGGAAGGCAGGAGGAGAAGGGGACGACAGAGGATGAGATGGTTGCATGGCATCACCAACTCAATGGACATGAGTTTGAGTAAACTCTGGGAACTCCTGATGGACAGAGAGGCCTGACGTGCTGCAGTCCATATGGTCTCAAAGAGTTGGACACGGCTGAGCGACTGAACTGAACTGAACTCTGTGATTGAGCAGCATTTGCTCAAGTTAAAAAGGAAACAAATCCCAGTGGGATCCCGCAGATCCCAGTGTCATCATTTCGATCTCTGCTTTCTCATAGATTAGGCATATTAAAATAAGTTTACCTGACACAGCTACATTTCAGGTATGGCTCTTTAGCCATGTTTTATATATGGCCTTTTAAGGAAACACTGATTGTCCCAGAAGAGTTGGCCACTATGAAGGGTTTTTGAGGAGAGCCCTTAAAAGACCTGTTCTTTTCTAGACTCGAAAGCCAAGAAGATTCTGCCCAGCAGCTTTTCTGTCCCGAGTCTTCTAGTTGTTTGTTGTTCAGCTGCTAAGTCATTTGGACTCTTTGCCACCCCATGAACTGCAGCACACCAGGCTTTCCTGTCCTTCACCATCTCCTGGAGCTTGCCAACTCATGGCCATAGAGTTGATGATGCCATCCAACCATCTCATCCTCTGTCGTCCCCTTCTCTTGCCCTCAGTCTTGCCCAGCATCAGGTTCTTTTCCAATGAGTCAGTTCTTTCCATCAGGTGGCCAAAGTATTGGAGTTTTAGCTTCAGCATCAGTCCTTCCAGGGGGTATTCAGGATTGATCTCCTTTAGGATGGACTGGTTGGGTCTCCTTGCAGTCCAAGGCTCTTCTCTTTGCTGCTCCTGAGAATAGCGTGCTAAGATGTTAGAATCCTTTCTAGCTTCAGTCTTCCGGATGGATCCCCAGGGCACCGCAGGTATACTCATTGTCCACGTCGGGAAGGAGGATGCTTGCGGGGTCCTGAGGGTCAGGCTGGGACCAGGGGCGGAGCTTTGCCTGGCTCAGCAGCTGCTGGTGACCAGTGATGAGCTGAAGGAGCAGCTGAGACCTTGCCCCTATGTCAGGGGAAGAGTTGGGGCGGGAGCGGATTTTAGAGTATGAAAGTGGCAAAGCTAGGGTCGAGGAATTTTGAGACCAAAACATAACAATTAGGAAGAAGCCATGTGGAAAGATGGCTGCTGTCTGGCTGTATTCCCCCACTGCCCCATCTCCTTATCTGTGTCTGCTGATCAGCTGTGATGTTACCGAGGCTGCCCTTGGTCTCTGATAGCCTGTCTGCCTGTCTCTCCACGACTGACTCATTCTTCTCCTTCTGAGATTACGGACATTTGATCACTTATCAATTCTTCCTGTCAAGACATATCCAAGGGAACCCAGGAAAAAGGGAGACAGAGAAGGGGAAGACTGTTAAAGATTGCCTATGTGCTCTCGGTGTTAGATCGTACTTACTAGCAGCGATTAAGAGTCATAATTTATACTCAGATCAAGCTTGGTGTTTCAGAAAAACCATTTTACTTACACTTGTTAAAACTAAGTCAGAAAAGTCGGAGGATAAGAGAAAGCCCAGTGCTTGCTTGGTGCTAAGGAAAATATTTGCTTTGGGTCGCCCAGGGGTAGTTTTAATTCTTCCCATAGATCATAATGGTTGCATTGCTGGTGAGTTGAGGCTGGAGCCACTGAGCACGACGTATGTGCAGTGAGCCCTTGGCTGTGGTTTTCACCTCTCGTGGCCAGAATGGGGATGGTTTGTTCAGCTATGGACCTGAGACTGTGGGACAGCTCTGGTACAGGCTGTCCGAGGGAGGTCCGGAGCTGGTCCTTCCTGTGCCAGGCCCAGACAGGACACCTGGGCTCCGCACACAGTTCAGGGCTCAGGCGGAGACTAGAACCAGTCATTTCCTGGACACTCACGCTGAGTCACTGTGTGTTGTTCAGGTTGCGTATGAGGGCAGGTAGATGCAAAGGGCCGGAGAAGGCAATAGCACCCCATTCCAGTACTCTTGCCTGGAAAATCCCATGGATGGAGGAGCCTGGAAGGCTGCAGTCCATGGGGTCGGTGAGGGTCGGACACGACTGAGCAACTTCACTTTCACTTTTCACTTTCATGCTTTGGAGAAGGAAGTGGCAACCCACTCCAGTGTTCTTGCCTGGAGAATCCCAGGGACGGGGAAGCCTGGTGGGCTACCGTCTATGGGGTTGCACAGAGTCGGACACGACTGAAGCGACTTAGCAGCAGCAGCAGATGCAAAGGGCAGGCAGAGGCTAGAGCCGGGAGTGCGGGTGGGGTGCTTTGCTAGTGGCAGTTCTGCATATGTTCATAGCAGTTTCTTCTTTAAAAAAGGAAAAGCAGCTTTATGAGCTGTATTGTATATCATAAAATTCACCCATTCCATTTCTACAAGTCAGAGATTTCTAGTAGCTTTACCAAGAGTGCAGCCACCACCTCGAATCAATTTGGGGACATTTCCTCTCCCTCCCCCCCAACTGTAAGGTCCTTCCCATCCCCTCATAGTTAATCCCCATTTCACCCCCAGCTCCAGGCAACTACTGATCTACTTTCCATCTCTTTTGTAGTAATTTCGCTAATTATGTTCTAATTAGAGAAGTAATAGCTTCTTATTTTAGATCATTTGAGTAACCCCAGAAAGAGAAGTGGCTGGAAGGAGGGCCGGAACCCCCTTGGTGGGATCCTCTCCGGGCTGCTCTTTCTAGCTTTTACCTTCCGCTGCCCCCTCTGCCCACCTGGCCGAGGTGCTTTCCCTTCTGCTCCGTCCTGTGCCGGGATGCCCTCCACCTACTCCCACAGCAGAGTCCTCCCCGTCTTTGAAGGTCCGTCCCATGTAATCTCCCGTCAGCAAAAGATTTCCCTGATGTTGAAACTGAAAGCGATTCTCTCTTCTGAGCAATTCCGTGGTGCTCTATTTATGGCTCATAAGGGTTCCGTGTGGCACATACCTGCTTCGTCTTCCTTACTAAACGGTGAGTCATGAGGACCGAGCTTCTGTCTAATGCGGCTTTGTCTCCCAAGCCCTCTCACCTGCTCCATCTCCCACTGCTCCCTGAGGGCCCCGTGTGCCTCCTTCATCACTGTCATCACGGCTGTGATGGCTGTTGCGTGTCACACCCACCTTGTCCCCAGTGTCCAGCGTGAAAGCTGGCCCTGTGTTTGCACATTCTTAGGCTTTTTACTCTGATGTTTAATTCTCGGGTGCTGAAGCCTAGTTTACCTCTTCTCACCTAATACCTGTCCTCACCTGACTTCTTATTTCAATTAAAAAAATAATAAATAATAATAAAGTCTTTTTTTTTTTGCCACACCACACAGCTTGTGAGATTTTAGTTCCCTGACCAGGGGTTGAACCCAGGCCCTCTGCAGTGAGAGTGCAGAGTCCTAACTACTGGACTGCCAGGGAATTCCCGATAACAGTCTTAAAATAGACATGTAAACAAATTCTGGGTGCTGTTCTTCTCCCCCTCTGTGCAGAACCTTGTTTTTCTCTCATTCATGCATGCACTCACACATAAGGCACCTCTTGTAGAAACACACCAGAGTTCTTCCTAGAAACACAAGTTTTAATCAGCAAGCACCTTATTCTTTTTTCCCCCAACACACCGTGTATCTGTTTCTTCTGGTGTCTTTAGCTCAGCCTCCTGCCCTGAGCTGCTCTGACACCCACTCCCCAGGCCGTTCCTGCTGCCCCCAGTCTTACACTGGCCTCATCCAGGCAGCACTCAGGACTAAACAGACCTGTCCGACTCCAGCCAGGACTCTGCAGTCCAGTGGGTGAAGGGGCAGAGTCAAGGCTTAGGAACTGGAACAGTCAGTTTTTTCCAAGCCCAAGTCAGCCCACCTGACTGCTCAGAACCACTGGTATCTGTACAGAGTCCAACATGTTGCATGTTGTGTGTCTTACACTTTCATTTAATTCTTGGTGTCTACATATTTATGAAGACTCTCGAGAGTCCCTTGGACTGAAAGGAGATCAAGCCAGTCAACCCTAAAGGAAATCAACCCTGAATGTTCATTGGAAGGACTGATGCTAAAGCTGAAACTTCAGTCCTTTGGGCACCTGATTTGAGGAGCTGACTCATTGGAAAAGACCCTGATGCTGGGAAAGGTTGAAGGCAGGAGGAAGAGAGCAGCAGAGGATGAGATGGTTGGATGGCATCACTGACTTGATGGACGTGAGTTTAAGTAGGCTCCGGGAGTTGATGATGGACAGGCAAGCCTGGTGTGCTGTAGTCCGTGGGTTCGCAAAGAGCTGGACACGGCTTAACGACTAAACAACAATATATTCTTCGTCTGAGATGGCAAACACTGATTTGTTCATTTGTAGCCAGCTTTCTGCTGTCTGTAAAATAGGTGCTCGATAAATACATGGTGAATGAGTTAATGAATTCCCACATTCATAATGTGATGTTTAAAGCTATTAATGTATCTCTAGATTCTGTCTCTTATTGTTGTTCAGTTCAGTCACTCAGTCGAGTCTGACTCTTTGTCACCCCATGGACTGTAGCACGCCAGGCTTCCATGTCCTTCATCTCCCAGAGCTTGCTCAAGCTCATGTCCATTGAGGCAGTGATGCCATCCAACCATCTTATCCTCTGTTGTCTCCTCCTGCCTTCAGTCTTTCCCAGCATCAGGGCCTTTTCCAATGAGTCAGTCGGCTCTTCACATCAGCTGGCCAAAGTATTGGAGCTTCAGTATCAGTCCTTCCAATGAATATTTAGGGTTGATTTCCTTTAGTATTGACTGGTTGGATCTCCTTGCAGTCCAAGGGACTCTCAAAACTCTTCTCCAACACCACAGTTCAAAAGCATCAATTCTTCAGTGTTCAGCCTTCTTTATGGTCCAACTCTCACATCTATATATGACTACTGGGAAAACCATAGCTTTGACTAGATGGACCTTGGTTGGCAAAGTGATGACTCTGCTTTTTAATTTGCTGTCTAGGTTTGTCATAGCTTTTCTTCCAAAGAGCAAGCATCTTTTAATTTCATGGCTGCAGTCACCATCTGCAGTGATTTTGGAGCCCAAGAAAATTAGGTCTGTCACTGTTTTCATTATTTACCCATCTGTTTGCCATGAAGTGATGAGACCGGATGCCAGGATCTTAGCTTTTTGAATGTTGAGTTTTAAGCCAGCTTTTTCACCCACCTCTTTCATCTTTGTCAAGAGGCTCTTTAGTTCCTCTTTGCTTTCTGCTGTAAGGGTGGTGTCATCTGCATATCTGAGGTTATTGATATTTCTCCCGGCAATCTTGATTCCAGCTTGTGCTTCAACCAGCTCGGCCTTTTGCTTGATGTACTCTGCATATAAGTTAAATAAGCAGGGCTATAATATACAGCCTTGGCATACTCCTTTCCCAATTTTGAACCAGTCCATTTTTCTGTGTCCTTGACCTAATACAGGTTTCTCAGGTGGCAGGTAAGGTGGTTTGGTATTCCCATCTCTTTAACAATTTTCCACAATTTGTTTTTCCTATGCTAAAGTCAAAGACTTTAGTGTAGTCAGTGAAGCAGAAGTAGATGAGTGCTATGGAGAACAGAAAAGGTTGAAGCCGTCCCTTAGCATTTGTGGCATGTGTGAGCTTGATAAGACGAATGCAGGGTGGAACCTGTTAAATCCCTTAAGATATTTTTAAAAATGAAAATCCTGGGTACTTCCTCAGTGGTCCAGTGGTCAAGAATCTGCCTTCCAATGCAGGGGACAGTGATTCAGTCCCTGCTCTGGGAACTAAGACCCCACATGCCACAGGGCAACTAAGCCCAAGTGCCACAACTAAATCCTGACATAGCCAAAAATAATAATTTTTTTTTTTTTAGAGAATATATTGGAGGATCGGTGTGGGGGTGGGCATTGCTTCCTGCTGAGCAGTTGGGATTTTAATGAAAACGATGGCAACTGAGTCATCCTCATGGACGGGCAGGTTTTGGGCATCCAGGGCACAGGGAAGATTGTGAGCTCAGGATGGAACACGTCATCCATGAGCTTAGACTCCAGGGAGCAGGAAATGAGAAAGACATCTGTTCAGCTGGGCATGGGAATGAAACGTGGCAAATAAGGTTGGACTATGAGGGTCGAGATGCAGAAATAGGTTTGGTTTTTACCACAGACACATGAGAGAAACCAGACAGCTGCAAGGAAGGGGTTGGGGTGGGCAGGGGAAGTGATGCCTCAAGTCCAGAAAAGGGTCAGGGAGGTGAGAAGGCAGAGGGAACGTGTGGACGGGTAGCAGCTGGAGAGGCTGGAGCCCCAGGAGGCAGGCTGAGTGCCGAGCTGGTGGGTGGAGACATGGGACACGTGTTGGGAAACCCAGGCGCGCTCGGTCAGGGTGAGTCACCTGTATGGCCTCACTTTAGACTCAGGTTTTCAGTATTTAAATCCGAACTCTCCAGGCTGATCCTGGCAAGTCATTGCTGAGGGCGTTGTGCTTCTGCCGGTGCGTGCCGAGTTGAGCTGTGGAGCCTCAGACAAAAGTTACCCCAGAAGGCATTTCGGAGATGACAGTCATGACTTGACCATTTATCTGGCAGGGGAGGTGGCTGGTGCAGGCATGGTTACACACCTTGCTAGTAGTAGTTTTCAGGTAAATTTCTTCCTCCGTTTTGAAAGTTTATATGCTGCATAGTGGGAAATTATATCCCACATGGCTGTAAAAGTTGTGACGGTAGTTGGCCTTCCAGCCCAGGGTAATTCTACTAAAAGTGAAAGTTTCCTTTGTCAGGTTGTAAGAAGGAAGAGTCTTACACAAGGCTCCTCTCTCCGTTGATGGTCCCGTAATTTCGGAGCAGGTCTCTGAAGTGACACAGGCACCCGCTGCAGTGGGCCACGTGGCAGCTGTGCTGACTTGGGGAGCGTGTGCGAGGGAAGGTGAGGACGGAGAACCTCACCTTTCTTTTCCCTGGGGAGGGACTCTTATCGGGTTGAGAACCCAAGGGACTCTGCGCCTTGAGCTTTCTTGCTCACTGAAGCTTGGTGTCTTCAAATTGGCTCACAGCTGAGTGACCGGCGGGGTCAGGCCACGAGTGTGTCAGGAGGCTTTGGTTCTTCTCGATTTAATCCATAGTGACAACTTGCTAAGCCACCATCTCTTGCCTTCTTGCTTCAGGGGGAAGAACAGGGGACCTCGAGACCACTTGTCCCTCCTTTTCTCACTTACACCTGCTTTCTCCAGCCACCCTCCACCCCCTCAGTGCTTGTTCACTCTCACTCTCTCACACACGTTCTCTTTTAGTTTCCTTTGTTGGGGGCTATGCTTTGGAGACAGGGTGGGGGAGGGTGGCTGTGGACCCCCAGAACTGACCAGAGCCACAGCCCCAGGGCATGGATGGAGCTGTGAGAGGAGGAAGTGTTGGGCTCCCGTTCCTGGATCTTTAAAGTGCTTCTGTCATTGATTTTTTTTTTCCATCATTGTAATGGTTATCTTTCCACAGACTTTATAGCCCAGTAATAGGTTAACATTTTGTGAAATATAAACAGATATAGACTTTTCACTGTTAGGTTTTCATTCATAAGATGGCATCGTTACAGAGAATGTTAAGAATGATGGGGTTTTAGGGAAAGTTTATTACCACGTGTTCTCTTAACCTCCTAACTGTCCTTGCTTTAGATTAAAAAGGAAATGGAATGAGAATATTTTTATGGTTTGTTTTTTTTTTGTCTTTTAGATTCAGAACATGAACAACATAATCTCCTTCCCTCTGGACAGTTTGCTGAAGGGGGACCTGAAAGGAGTGAAAGGGGTACGACCTGCGGAGTCCTGTCTGGGGGGCGGTGGTCTAAGGACAGCATCACGGTCTCGCTGGCCCGTCCAGGCAGATACCCCTCGGGCCTTCCTGAGATGGCGGGACAGCTCCGTGCCACCTCGGGCTCCCTTGACTGGCCACCTTGGCACCACCATTCAGCCCTAACAGTGGTGACCCATGGCTTTCTCAGTCGTCCCGCTGGTGCTTGAGATGTGGGAGGGAAAACAACAGGAAACTGTGAACAACTGTGGGCTCAGCTGGTGGATCAGGGAAGCCTGTGTGCGGTCCGGTTTTCCAGGTAGTCTGGCCCTGACTGGCCCCTGTACAGGTCCCTTGCAGGGACGTGGTCTCCCCACTGGGAGATCAGCACCAGCAAGGCCTGAGCCACCTTCATTTTTCTATCCTGCAAAGGGCGCCCATCACTGAGGCCTCACCAGCCTCCCATAAACCCTCGAGCCGTGATCTGTGTCCTGAGCACGTGTGTGTAGGGCTCGAGTGCAGTGTGGGGCCAGGTGCTGAGCAGAAAGTTACTTGTGCATATCTCTGGCACAGACAGGTGTGTGAGACAAAAGGGAGACAACCGTGCCCAGTCCTTAGGAGGCCAAGTTCTCTGATCCCCAGCAGCCTCCGCAAGGCCAACATGGCTGACCCGGGGTCTCTGCAGAGGCAAACCATGCACGGAGAGCTGTCGGGGCGGGGGAGTCTGGCTGGGTGAGCCGTTAGGAGTGAAGACACTGAGGAACGTTACTCATCGTTCCCTGGGGCCCTGAAGAACATGTCAGGGGAGGTAGGCAGTAAAACGGGAAGGTGGAGCGCACAGGGCAAGTCAGGCCCCGGGGCCTGCAAGTCCGGCCGGCCTGCAGCAGCCAGACGTAGTGCTGCCCCGTGGCCTGAGCCAGCGGGAGTGGAGGTGAAGCTGATGGGGTGGACTGGCCCCCTTTCTGCAGGCTCTAGGTGCCAGGCTGTGGAGCTTGGGCCTTGTCAGAAGGCCGGAGAAGAGCCAGAATTAGAAATCCCCACAACAAAAGGGTTTTCTCTTCCAAAAGAGCCCTGTTAAAGGGAGCATACGAAGGTGGGAACAACTTGATGGAATTTCTGGCGGCTCAGTACATTGTTAAGTCAGGTTTCATCAGAGAATGTGAATCAGAATCGATTCCCTTGTAGCTCACATGGTAGAGAATCCGCCTGCAATGCGGGAGACCCGGGTTTGATTCCTGGGTCGGGAAGATCCCTCTGGAGAAGGAAATGGCGACTCACTCCAGTATTCTTGCCTGGAGAATCCCATGGACGGAGGAGCCTGGCGGGCTACACAGTCCATGGGGTCACAAAGAGTCCAACACAACTGAATGCCTAAACCATCAGGTCACAGGAGACAGTCGATGGCTTTTATGTTTTTGTTTTGGGGCCCACGTCAGGGTGTGTTGAGATTCCTGTATTGAAAAAAAAGAGTCAGAGTCCTTTTATTTCAGAGGGATAAATACTTGCAGATTAAATGTTATATCTGTCTGGGTTTAATTTCAGAATGATTCTAGGGCAGAGGGCAGGGTCTAGGTGAAACAGGATGTGCTGAGTTGATAATTCATTGTAACTGGCACATTATACAATTCCCTTCTCTTCTTTCTGTGTGCATTTTGTATACTCCATAATAAAAATTTCTTAGAAAAGAAATGCCACCACTAGTCTAATTAAAAAGCCTGTACTTAGAGCTTAGACTTTTTATTTTTCATGGGATCACATATGTCATTTATCACAGAAATTAATACTCCTTTCAGGGCTAGTCTTGGGAGACGTTACATTTATCTTGCCCAGAAGTTCACGATTAGTCCAGTTTAATTTATGCCTCTCTGTTTACAGGATTTGAAGAAGCCTTTTGATAAAGCTTGGAAGGACTATGAAACAAAAATGTGAGTGTCTTCGTTTTAAAAAATAAGCGTGGGTAACTTGAGCCTTTAATTTAAGATCGCGCTTTTATTGCTTAAAGGTATTGTCTGAATGAACCTTAATCCAGGAAAGAATTCACCCAGAACTGTGCTGCCCTGTTCTGCTGTGATTCTAGATATTTCCTTCCGTGCCGGGTGTCTGCCTTCCTGATGTTAACCTCTTCAGACAGGCTTCTCTTGTCCCTCCTCTTCTGTCCTATGACTGCCTGCCTGTTGTTTTCAGGAATGTTAATTGACTGTTGCTGGTTGACTGCTGCTGGTTTAGGCAGCTGTTGTAACATTTCTGATCACAGTTTCTCGATTCCTGGAGTGGAGAGGATCGAGCTAGCTATAACTGGGTGAGCGATGGTGGGGATAATGGTTTCGGTTATTTTAAATACCTGAGAAGCAGAAAATATGTTTTAATGCCTCATGCTTGCTTTGTAATGGCTGTGCATTGGGTAATAGACTTTTCTCAGTGGAAATAGAAACTTTTATTTGAAGCCATCTGGGAAAGTGGGAAGTGTTCAGAAGAAAGCCTGCTCAGATGTCGCTGTTGTTGGCCAGTCGCTAAGTCCGGTCCGACTCTTGGTGACCCCGTGGACTGCAGCACGCCAGCCTCCCCGGTCGTTCACTGTCTCCTGGAATTTGCTCAGATTCACATCCATTGAGTTGGTGATGCCATCTAGTCATCTCATCCTCTGCTGCTCCATTCTCCTTTTGCCAATTTAATCTTTCCCAACATCAGGGTCTTTTCCAGTGAGTCAGTCTTTTCCAAACAGGTGGCCAAAGTGTTGGAGCTTCAGCATCAGTCCTTCCAGTGAACATTCAGGGTTGATTTCCTTTAGGACTGACCAGTTTGATCTCCTTGCAGTCCAGGGGATTCTCAAGAGTTTTCTCCAGCCCTACAGTTTGAAAGCATCGATTCTTCGGTGCTCAGCCTTCCTTATGGTCCAACTCTCACATCCATACATGACTACCAGAAGAACCATAGCTTTGACTGTACGGACCTTTGTCAGCAAAATGATATCTCTGCTTTTTAATATGCCATCTAGGTTAGTCATAGTTTTCCTTCCAAGGAGCAAATGTCTTGTAATATCATGACTTGCAGTCACTGTTCACAGTGATTTTGGAGTCTAAGAAAATAAAATCTGTCACTGCTTCCACCCTTTCCCCTTCTATTCCATGAAGTGATGGGACTGGATGCCATGATCTTAGTTTCTTGAATGTTGAATTTCAGGCCAGCTTTTTCACTCTCCTTTTTCATCCTCATAAAGAGACTCCTTAGTACCTCTTCACTTTCAGCTATAAAGGTGGTATCATGTCTATCTGAGGTTGTTGGTATTTCTCCTGGCAATCAGATGTAGCTACAGGTAGGTAATTGGGTTTGTTTGTTTTTACCAGCCACAGGCATCTGTTCAGAGGTGGAGGATCACAAGGCTCACACCAAGCAATACCAGATCCTTGGTGCTCATCCTGTCCTAGAAATCTAAAGTTCCTGTACTCCAGATTCTGGAGTTTTTCTAACGGCTCACATTCACATATTAACACAGATTATTAAACCAGAATGCTTTGAAGGTTGCCTCAACCCAGAGAGGCTCCAAACTCACTATGCTTGGCCTGTTAGCGTCCTGCATCCACATGCCAATTCAGTTCAGTAAATAAGAAGGTGATCCAAATTCCTACTTTATAGACGGGATACCAGGCCTCGGTATTTGCTCTGGTCAGTCGCAAGGGACAATTGAGCCAAGGGCAGGACGTGGGTTTGCCCACTTCCATTCAGCTGCTGTTGCTGCCAGACTCCCGGCCCTTAGAGAAAATGCTTCTGTGCATTTCTGAACCCGGGACGGGAGGGGGTCTCTGAGGAGGATTGCTGGAGAGAGTCTTCTGGTTCTGAAAGCAAAAGGTTTGAAAGAAGAATGAGATCAAATTCTATAAACTCAAGACACACATAGATATGTTAAGGACTCACAAAATCCCAGAATTGGAGGACAAATGAGCACCACCCTTTAAAACTCAGAGTAATTGTGGTGCTGGAGAAGGCTCTTGAGAGTCCCTTGGACTCCAAGGAGATCAAACCAGTCAATCCTAAATGAAACCAACCCTGAATATTCACTAGAAGGACTAATGTTGATGCTCCAATCCTTTGGCCACCTGATGGAAAGAGCCAACTCATTGAAAAGACCTTGATGCTGGGAAGGACTGAGGGCAGGAGGAGAAGGGGACGACAGAAGACAAGAAGGTTGGATGACCTCATTGACATCATCATGAGTTTGAGCAAACTCCAGGAGATGGTGGAGGACAGGGAAGCCTGGTGCGCTGCAGTCCATGGGGTCGTAAAGACTTAGCAACCGAAAAATAACAACAACAATCCTGGGATAAATTTTAAAATTCACTCTATCCACTTACGTGTGAGACTAGATTATCCTGAGAGGCCCTGTGATGTGTAACAAACAGCTTTAAGACATCTTTAAAATTCCTGGCCTGCAGTTCCATACCTGACCATTTTGAGAGTGACTGACGTCTGGACTGGATCTCAGGCCCTTTGCAGTAGCAGTGGCGTCAGGGACACCTCCGGGCTGTGTAATTGTCCTGTGACCTCAGGGGCCTCCAGTCACACTCCCTCCTGGGGCATGAGTCATCCTGCAGCAATATCTCTACCAGGTGGTCACCTGCTACTCACCCATTCAAGTCGGTGACTGTCTACTGTGCGCCTAGTGCTGTGCTTCAAATAAAAAACAAGAATTAGAAGCTCTGTTTCTTACCTCTTGTTAAATACCCCCTCTGGGTCCAATGGGGACTCTGGACCCAGAGGAACCCATTTCATGCTGAACACTTTCTGAGGACCACAGCTTGTGTAGTGTTGGTGTCCGCCTTGGGTGCTGTCCAAAGAGTCTCTGCCCTTCTCTTGGTGGTAGCCTTGACACTTCTGAGTGCTTTTTGTGGCTTTTGTTTAGTTTCCTTTTTCTCCCGAATAAAAGTCTAATTAGTATTTCAAGCCCTTCCTAACTAATGTGACTTGTAGTTACCCTGGTCCCCCGTCTCAGGACACACTCCAGAGAGGGGTCCGCTGGTACCCTTTACCGCATGCTGGACTCAGGAGCATAGTCAAGCAGGAGATAAAGACAGAGGGGAATAAAGCTTAAAAACGGGAAAGGCCGTCTGTTTCCTTCTGTGACTGTGAAAGTGTTAGAGCTCAGTTGTATCCAACTCTTCGCAACCCCATGGACTATAGCTCCCCCCAGGCTCCTTTCTCCATGGAATTCTCGAGACAGAAATACTGGAGTGGGTTGTCAGTTTCCTTCTCCAGGGCATCTTCCCAACCCGGGGATTGAACCCAAGTCTCCTGCATGGCAGGCAGACTCTTTACCATCTGAGCCAGCAGAGAAGTCCTCTGTGACCGTGAGCACTGTCCTAGTGGAGTTGCTTTGGAAGCATTTGCTGAGTTCAGTACTCAACAGAAAGGGCCAAGATGGATATTTTGGGGGACAATTCGCATCTTTTCTTCCCAGAGAGTTCAAGTCCGTCCTGGGCCGAGGCATCTCGGGGAACATTTGTGTCCAGGGTGGGCGTCAGGATCACAGAGGAGACTCCAAGTCTAGAGGTGTCCTGACTGATTCTCTTGCTTTTCCACGTGTTAGAACCAAGATAGAAAAGGAGAAGAAGGAACACGCCAAGCTCCATGGGATGATCCGCACGGAGATCAGCGGGGCTGAGATCGCCGAGGAGATGGAGAAGGAGCGGCGCTACTTCCAGCTGCAGATGTGCGAGGTGGGCGTGCGAGGTGGGCGGGCAGGGCCCCCCAGAGGCCTCGGGGCCAGCGCTGAGGTGCTGTGGATGCTGTTGGCCACTTTCTGTCCCTCAGGGAGCCTTAGGCTCCTGGAGTGTGGGATTAGATTAATCTGACATCAACATTTATTAAAGGTAGGGAAAGACTCATTTGAAAGATGGAGGAAATGGCAACCCACTCCAGTATCCTTGCTTGGGAAATCCCGTGGACAGAGGAGCCTGGTGGGCTACAGTCCATGGGGTAGCAAGAGTCGGACGTGACTTAGCTACTAAACAACAGAACTTGCAAGAAGGTTCTTTCTGCCTCACGTAGATCCTCCTGGAAATACTTCTCCGCTTTAAGTCAGCTAGAATACCCCCTTAAAGTGAAGTCGCTTAGTCGTGTCCGACTCTTTGTGACCCCAAGGATTGTAGCCTACCAGGCCCCTCCATCCATGGAATTTTCCACTCAAGAGTACTGTAGAGGGTTGCTGTTTCCTTCTCCAGGGGATCCTCCCAACCCAGGGATCGAACCTGGGTTTCCTGCATTGCAGGCACATGCTTTACCATCTGAGCCATCAGGGAAGCCAGAATACCCCCTTAGGTGCTTTTAAGGAGGTACCGGGGCAGTGAGATCCCCTCCCCCCACAGCCATGGTCCCCTGTGTGAGCGTGAGGGTCTGTTTCCAGAAGCCCCTGCCTCTGCAAGTGTCTGCCCCCCAACCCCACCCTGGGCTCCACCTGCTCTGGGTAGGGACGCTCCCAAGGCCTGAAGTCCTCTGTCCCACTCTTCCTGCAGCCTGAGTCCTCACCTCCAGGAGGGGAAAACGGCAGGACTGACACTCAGAACTTTTCTTTGCTGAAGGCTCAGGGATGGAAAGGCCCCAAGACCAGCCATGCAAGCCTTTGCTTCCAGCCTTTTTTTCATGCCTTGGTTGGGGGTCTGTTGGTCGAAACAGCTCCTTAAAACAGTTCCCCCCTCGCCCGAGGGCTCATGCCTCCAGGTGGTGGCAGTGGAGTATCCGTGCTTGGTGGCGTTTGTGTTCCCCCACAGCAGTGCAGACGTACGTTTTGAGTGTGCCTGTGCAGTGGTGATGTTTGTGACAGGCACCGAGACTCGGTTCAGCCAGCTCTCCATTCCCTGTAAGCCATCCACAGCAAAGCTCATCAAAAGGCACTTTGTGATTTTAGGATGTTTGTTAATTACAGCAAGCATCTAGCCTTTCCATATGTGTATCTTAGGAGTGTATTTAAATGACTTTCTATTCCCAGAGCACAGCAAGTGGTCCACAGAGGAGAATCCATCCCTGCGACAAGAGACGTTTGTCTGATATTAGTACAGCCACACTGACTCTCTTTTGGTTTCTGTTTGCATGGGGTTTCTTTTTCCAGCCTTTTACTTTCAACTTACGCATATCTTTGGCTCTGAAGTGTGTTTCCTGTGGGCAACCTATATTTGGGTCATTTTTTTTTAATCCAGTCTGACAATCTCTGCCTTTTGATGGGATTCTTTAATCATTCACACTTGATGTTACTGTGTATGTGGTTGCGATAGTAACATCAAAAAAGTCTTTTACTTTTTTTTTTTTTTTTTATGTTTTAGGTCTTTTTTGTTCCTCTGTCTCTCCTTTGCTGCTTTGTTTTTCATTACGTGAATATTTAGAAAGGTGTAACTGGGCTCAAAGTGTTCCTGTAGATAGGAGAGTGGATGATTTTATCCACATGCTGTTGTATTACAGCAGGCATCACTTAGACTAACACCTGCCTAGCCCATTTCTCACAGTGCTGGAGAAATCAGCCCGGATGACAGGAGACAGGGATGAGGAAGCAAAACCGCTGCATGTCATGCAGACACAGGGCGTTGCTTTTATTGAAGTGGGATAAAATGAAGTAGCCGTGTTTCACGGAGAGTGGATTTGGAGGGCCGTGTGTGTGAGTTCAGGTTCTGCTCCCTCTTTGGCTGGTGAGGAGGACAGCTGTCGACCTGAACTCTGCAGGACTGCTTACTCAAGTACGTTTAGGGACGAGAGACCCAGCCTGGGTGTTACTGGCATTTCCTCCTGGTGAGGGTGTGCTTTCTGCAGCATGCACCCAGTGTGCACCCAGCACTGGGGCTTGTCCTTGTCTGGGCGAATGGGCTGTGAGGACTGCCAGATGGGTTATTTTATTGGAAAGGCGCTATCTACCCGACACCACTAAGTCACACACATGAGTTGTCTTTTGGGCGGGTCCCCAGTCTGTGCTGAGCATCACAGGGTCCCCGCTCTGCAGAGCTGGCTGGGGCAGGGCCCGGCGCTATGTGCAGACACAAAAGTGGAGGTGGGCCAGCAGGCGGTGAGGTTGGAGCTTGCAGAGCAGGACGCATCTGATGAAGCTGCAGACGCTGACCAGCCAGACCTGGGCTGGAAAGAGAGTGTGTCTGAAAAGCAGTCCCCAAGAACCTGTGCCCTCAGAGTGAAGACTGCTGGAGATACGGTGGCTTTAAAATCATTCAACCGCTTCCTCAAACCGAAGCCCTTGAGCTTTGTAAATGCTCAACGTTGTTCAGGTGTTTACCATTTTAGTTGCCTCGGATCTAATGTAGAAAAGTGACTTTCAGGTGTTTATTCTAAACCTGTGGGATTTTTTTCTTCAAAACGAATTTTATAAAGACATTCAGTATGCCAGATCGGTAATACAGATGAATAGAGAATGTATGAGAGATCTGCTCTTGCTTTTCTTATGATTATAAAAATATGTGCTTTAAAACATTGGTCAGTACATATGTGTGTGTATGTATACGTGTACATGCACACATGCTTAGTCGCTCAGTTGTGTCCGACTTTTTGCAACCCTATGGACTGTAGCCCGCCAGGTTCCTCTGTCCATGGGGATTCTCCAGGCAAGGATTCTGGAGTGGATTGCCATGCCCTCCTCCAGGGGATCTTCCTGACTCAGGGATTGAAGCTGTGTCTCTTATGTCTCCTGCACTGGGAGGCGGGTTCTTAACCACTAGAACCACCTGGGAACCCCGTGTATATATGTGTATATGCATAAAAGAAATTATAAGTCACTACAGATTTTGCTTATTAAGGTAACCACCTTGACATTTAGCTGCACATCTTCCAGATGTCCCTGGTACACATACGTTAAAGACAGTTTGTATAACCAGGATCATTCTCTACTGCTGCTTTGTATTCTGATTATTTTCACTCACTAGTGTGCCACAGACATTTTTGCACATCAGGAAGTCTCTGCTTTATTGGCTTAATTACTAATAGCCCTTTTTTCTATGGATGCGCCACACTTTAGTTCCCCATTCATTACATTTGACTTGTTGCCACTTTTCACTTTTAGAGGCAAGTCTGCAATGAACCTTCTTTTCCATTCATCTTTGTAAATTTTTATGATTGTCTTCTTAGAAGAAGAAATACCCGAAAGTAGAATTTCCAGGTTAAAGGGCACATGGATTTTAACATTGACACATGGCCAAACATCTCATTCACCATCTAACCATTTTGCTACATTGCCAGATATCTTATTTAATTAACAGTGAATAAGTATCAGAAAGGAGGGAGATGAGGACGTAAAGGCAATGATGTAGTTACCGTTTCAGAGCTGCCGGGCAGGACACTTGAAGGCGAGTTTCCCAGGTTATAGCTTAGACGCCCGTGGTCAGTGGCGGTCAGCAGCTCTCTAGGGGGCTTTCAGCCTTAGAGGTGACTTATTCTCAGGATTATAAATATCTCCTATTTTGATAGTGAAGGGACAGGGAATTTATGGGATCTTTTGTTCTATAAACTCTTTAGTTCAGTTCAGTTCAGTCGCTCAGTCGTGTACGACTCTTTGCAACCCGATGAATCGCAGCACACCAGGCCTCCCTGTCCATCACCATCTCCCGGAGTTCACTCAGACTCACATCCATTGAGTCCGTGATGCCATCCAGCCATCTCATCCTCGGTTGTCCCCTTCTCCTCCTGCCCCCAATCCCTCCCAGCATCAGAGTCTTTTCCAATGAGTCAACTCTTCACATGAGGTGGCCAAAGTACTGGAGCTTCAGCTTTAGCATCATTCCTTCCAAAGAAATCCCAGAGTTGATCTCCTTCAGAATGGACTGGTTGGATCTCCTTGCAGCCCAAGGGACTCTCAAGAGTCTTCTCCAACACCACAGTGCAAAAGCATCAGTTCTTCGGTGCTCAGATAGGCATCCTGATACTAGTTCTATACATCCCTGGGGTTTCCTCCTGTCTTGTGATTGGTAATGAATTCTCCAAGTTAAAAATGATTTTAATTTATTTGAATTTAAACTTTTTTAAATGTTTATTTAAACTGTTGGGGAAGTGTTTCAATGTCAGAGATGTGGAGACAAAGCCTTAACTACAGCAGCAGCAGTTAGTGTTTAGACTGTGACCTACCTGAAGAAAGGGCCCTGGAACAGGGGATGTGGGCAGCAGAGGCCAGAAGGTGGAACCCTTTCATTCTAACCATCCTCACTCTTCCATGCAACTGGGGCAAAAGTTTCCCCTAGCTGGTTAAGACAGAATGTTTTATTGCAGGGAGTTCTTGGCACTTAAAACTTAGTATTTGATTACCCAAAGGTCAGGTAATTCAGTGGCACCAAAATAAAAGAAGCATTTAGTTGTGGCATTCAGAAAATATTAAGCGTCTATCATGGGCCCTACCCATAATACAGGATGTCAGAGAAGGCAGGGAGGTGACCTGCCCTCAGAAGTTCATGTTCAGCTCATATACTGTTTCTATGACATTTCCTGTGTGTGTGTTTTTTTTTTTAAACAGTATCTGCTGAAGGTCAATGAAATTAAGATTAAAAAGGGAGTGGATTTACTTCAGAATCTGATCAAGTATTTTCACGCTCAATGCAAGTAAGTTCTTGGTTCTTTTCCTTCATTATCATGGTATTTCAGATGTTTCTCTCTTTACGGCAGCTTCTTGGAGATCTGTAGTAGTATGCTGAGGAAAGTATGCATGTATTTAAAAATATACTAGTAAATAAGTAAAAAGAGTGAAACAGTGAGGCTTGCTGCAACACAGATGAACCTTCAAAACACATAAAGTGAAAGAAGCTGGAAACAGAAGACCACAGACTGAATGAGTCCACTTACTTGAAAGATCGGAAATGGGCTTGAGGGGAGCGGGGGAGGGGAACGACTCCCAGGGGGCATGGGGTTTTTTGGGGGGTAATGAAAATATTCTGGAATTAGGGCTGATGATTTCTCAACTTTGTGAATAAATATACTAAACCCCACTGAATCATATGTTTTAAAAGATTGAATTTTACAGTTTGAGAATTATATCTCAAAAACTAAAAAATAATATAAAAATCTACATTACTTTATCAAATATACTTTTTTTTTGATAAAGCGCCAAATTAGTTTGATTCTTGGATGTTCTTTTTGTTGAAAGAGAAGTGAGATGGTGTTAATACAGAGTCTTAAATTAGGAGAATACTTCCATGTATTACTGATCTATAAAGCAGATGATGTGCTAAGCAGAGGCGGCTGTCTGGGGAGAGAGGGAGAAACGTTCAGGTTCAGGGGACTGCTCACGTGTTCATCTTCGCTGTTTCTATCAGCCCTCCACTCCCGGGGCCTCATCTCTTGGCCTCATTGCCTTTCCCATTCCTCAGCCTGCATCTCACCGTTGACGTGAACAGGCTGCGGGCTAATTCACTGCTGCTGCTGCTGGGTGTGTGCTGTGTTTTGGGAGCCCCCTGAGGTGCTGGAGACGGGGTGGTGTACGTCCCGGGCACAGCGCCTGCTGGAGCAAGACGCAGGCAAACCCACGTATAATCGGACACTTCGCAAAGTGTTCTGAAGTACCAGAGTCTGAGAGAGAATAAAACAGAAAGAGCTAATTTAGATTGAGACGGAGGGCAGAGATTTCTTCTCTGTTTCGTCCTTGCTGTGGTTTCCAGCTGGCAGAGCACAGCGCCTGGCCCACAGGAGGTGTTCAGATTCTCGAGTTACCTGCAGGTCTCTCCCAGGGATGTGGATTCTGGGGTCAGAAGGACGTGGAGGGGCCGGCAGGTGGAGAGCAGGGGAAGAACCTACCAGGCAGGGTCAGGGTCTCGAGGCAGGAGGGAGGCCAGCCCGCCTGAAGCCTTGTGAGCGAAGTGAAGCTGCATGGGAAAGCTGGAGGCGGGCACAGCCTGGCATCTTGTCCCACACGTATGGGGAGGCGAGCAAAGTTTTAAGCAGAGGATTCGTTCAGCAAGTGTTGGTTGAGCTCCTGCTGCGTGCAGGCGGACGTAGAGTGATACAGAAGGCCCAGATGATACAGCAAGAAGGAAACCGAGCTCCTACCTGTGTGGACTTAGCGGTGGGACGGGGCACAGCAGCTAGCCAGCCAGCAGGGGTGTGACAGTCTCCGGGAGCGGCTGTGACCTTGAGGAGGCCGCTGCAGGAAGAGAGGAGAGTGGAGTTGATTGGGCACGTCAGGGAGGCGTCTCCCCATCCATTTCTGCTTTCACGGGGTTGCTCTGGGTGCTGAGAAGGACCAGATGGGATGGGGTGGCTATGCAACCACTCAGGTGCAGGGGTCGTGTCTGAGAGGGGCTGGAGCCTGGGCTGCCTGGGCCTGGGGATATGTGAGTGGCGTGGAAATCTCTCGAGGGTGTTGTTCCTACATGTATCCACATGCCTTTCCCTTAACGGGCCGTGCCCCGCACTGATATCCTTTGCCCTGCTGTCCCCTTTGCCTGGAACGCAGTTCTGTTCCTTCTGTGCCTTCCCCCAGCCTTTGGTCCCGTGAAACCCGGCTCAGGTGGAGCTGCCGCTGTGAGGACGTCCGCCCGCCCCACCTGCACGTGGCTCTTCCCTCTTGTCACCATGGTGCTGCCTGCACGTGCCCGCGATGGCGCCTTTCATGGGTTGTGTCTCCCGCCCAGCTATATCCTCTGCAGAGATGTCCTCTGTGACATTTATTTTTTCACCTTCGGCCACGGCGCGATTCCCTGGCCAGGTTTGCAGTGGTGAATTGCACTGAATTGGGTGGAGCTGGGCTTCGGAATTCTTAACACACCTCTGGCCGTGCTGTTCCGGAAGTCGAGGCCCAGCAGCAAAGGGAGATGAGTCGTGTGGTTCATCCTGGGTTAGAAGAAGAGCTCCTGGCATGGAGCTCAGAAAACAGGAAGACCCTCCGTTTGTAGAATTTTTGAGATGCATTATTTTACAGAAACTCAAAATGCTATGTGATGATCATACCAGTTACTTCTTCAGTCTTCTCCTCGTAACCTTATATGAGGCCATTTAGGAAGTGGGTCGCTTCCTTGCTGATATTTTATTTTTGAAGAAGTTATTCTGGGGTTTCCTTTTTTTTTTTTTTTTTTCCTTTATTTTGCCCAAACTAATCAGTTGGTTAGCAACAGACCACTTGTGGAAAAGTGAACGAGTTGGCCTTTTATGGGCATGAGCTCAGTAACTTTTAAAAATGATGAATCTTCCATAACTTCCTTTTTGGATGGAGTGTATGTGTGTGTGTGTGTGTGTGTGTGTGTGTGTGTGTGTGTGTACACATGTATATACTGCATGCTCTTCAAATCATTTGAGAAGCTTTGACTTTTCAAATGCATATTTGGATGGCATAAAATGTGGAGCTTGAGTGATTCAGCCATTGGATGAAGGAGCCTGTGGCCACACACATGTTTATCCGCCGGGCAGTTCCCAAGTGTCCCCATTTCACACTCTCCGTCTCCACGTCTCACAGGAGCATGACCCAGCCTGGCGAGCCCGGTGACCCCAGGGCAGAGGCAGCCTGCTCAGCGGGGGCTGCTGGTCTCTGCAGGTGCCCAGAGGCCTTGTGGTGAAGCCTAGATTCCCTGGAAGTATACTTGCGTGTGCTTCCTGAGAACTGCTTAGACAGACTTTACTCTTCTTTCTTTTTGCTTTCTCCAGAAGCCTTCTTGAAGAGTATCTTCTTCTTCATCTTTAGTTGCTCAGATGTGTCCAACTCTTTGCGACCCTAGGGACTGTAGCCTACCAGGCTCCCCTGTCCATGGGATTCTCTGGGCAAGAATGCTGGCGTGGGTTGCCATTTCCTCCTCCAGGGAATATTCCCGACCCAGGGATCAGACTCTGTTCTCCTGCATTTGCAGGCAGATGCTTTGCCACTGAGCCACCTAGGAAGCTGATCGTCTTATAAACTTATGATCTATGCCTTTTATATCATGTAAGGAATGAAGTCGCATCTCCAGTTCCTAGAAGAGCCTGGACAGTGTCTTACTAGACTTTGCTGCTGAAGACTGAGGCTCCTGTCCTCTATTGGAATCTAAAACTAGGCAGTCTTTAAAACAAACAAAAACGGTGATGTTCTAGACAGTGGTGATGAGCTCTGCAGTGACTCGTTCTTTGTACCTGCTGGGAACCTCTGTGACCAGTGGCGGCTGATGTCCTTGGTGTTGCAGTTGGAATAAGACCTGCTCCGGTGCCCAGGAGATGTTCCCTCCAGAAGAGAGAGGGCCAGAGGCCACCAGCCATGAGGGGTGCTGGTGGGAAGGCTTAGGATGGGGAGGCCACCCTGCTTGTTGGGCACATGATGGTTGAATTTCAGTGGGGGTATTATAAAGCCTGGAGAATCTGATCAGGTAGGCTAGAAAACATCAGATAAAGAGCAAAATTTGGCATTTGGTAGTATGGATGATACTGTTGAAGCCTGGGAAAGCGCTGACAGGCTCAGCCAAAGAAAACTGCCTGGGAGTTTGTACTTAGGCTTGAAGTGACAACAGTTAGTAAAGAGGCCCCTTGTTTTGAAGCGTTCCCCCTAAGGGCAGAGAAGATAGACTCGACACACATGTCTCAATAGGGATTGGTGCACAAAAGATAGGAGTTTCGAAAATCAGGGGGAAGAGCTTTCTAGGTAGATGGTCAAGATTGGCAAGGCTTTCCACAACGATGAAATCTAAGTCTGGATCGTTATTGCAAGCACAGGGCCCAGTGTTGCAATGCAGACAGTGTCTGTGATGAGAAACTCTTCTCTGGGCACCTGACTCCACTGCAGGGTGCGCAAGGGGACTGTCGCCAGGCTCGGAGGTTCCAGGGCCAAGCACCTGCTGCCCTACGCCAGGAGCAGGACCCTTTCTGGGCCAATCCCCTGTGATGTTTCTCCCCCTCCCTAAACTAGCGTGTGTTCAACTTCCCTTCCCTCTCTGCCTCCTTCTCTCCCTCCCCACCCCCCACCCCCCAACCATCACCTCTTGCCTTCACCTATTTTACAAGAATTTGATTAGTGAAATAGTTATACCAGAAAAAAATATAACTCAGACAAAACATCAGAACCAAATGAGTTCACGACAAGAGGGAGATGTTTGCCCTCTCGTTCCTGTGTTTGTGCTTCCCAATTTCCTTTTCAATTTAAAATTGCTGCTCTGGGTCGGGCATTGTGCTCAGAGTGGAAACACAGGGACGTGCAAGACATGGCATTTCTGCCCTGGCAGTGGAAACAGACACGTGGAAAAGTCATTATACCCCGGATACAATTGCTCTACCAGAAGCATGTTCTATATTTAGGGGGAAAAAAAAATGAGCCAAAATACAAGAATGAGAATATAAAGTGAAATTACGCAAATATCTAAGGTAAGAAATGCTGATAGCCCAGCCTCTTTCCTAATAACCAGCTCATAATGGTTCGTGACCCGCATGCTGTGTGTATATTTTTCCCTTCCTTCCTTCCTCCTCCCTCCTTGGAGTTATTGTATTAAGTGTCATGCAGATTGTTTTTACAACCCCTCCTATTAATTGCAAACTTGATATGGGAAATTCCCACGGGACTGTTGCTGAGTTTAAAAGAAAGAAACGTGTGAACCCCAGGTTACTTTCTGAAGATAGTCTCCTTGGCACCCTGTAAACTGGCAGACGTTAGAGATACCTTCCTTCCTTCATCAGTTTCTTCCTTCAGCAAGTATCGTGCGCTTGAGATGAGTCAGGCTTTGCAGTACTGTGTCCTCACTCTCCTAGAACTTCGGGTCTGATGGGGGAACTGTATTTTAAACTGTTACCCCAGTGAACACATAACGGCAGTTGTGGCAAGTGTTTCGAAGCCAGAGACAGGATCTCTGAGAGAATCTGGTGAGGAGACCTCTTTGAAGGGAGGGCAGTGTGGCACACCTTGCTGATGAGGCCGTATTGAGCTGAAAACTTGGAGAGTGAGTGGGGACCAGCAGGTGAACCAGAAGGCAGACTGCAGGGCCTCCTCAGATGAAAGAACAGTCTGTGCGAAGGGCCTGAGGCAGAGATGACTGGGTGGCTGTGGAGGCGTAGGGAGAAGTGAATAAACGGGCGAGGAGGGTGGACTGAAGCTTGGAGGTGGGCACTTTAGGCCTTGTTACAGGTTTTGAACCCTCGCCTAAGCTCCCAGAAGCCTCTGCTTCCCCTCAAATGGGCTCAGAGGCCGAGCTGCAGAAAAAAACTCATCCAGCCTCCATTCTCATTCCTGAATTGCTTATTTTAAGTGACTTTATGAGCCCTGGGTTCTGAGCGTTAAAAATGTTCCTTTTGATATTCGATCTCAAGTTCTCCAACCACGTCTCCCTGCTCTGCACACAGGGCCATCCGTGGGCATTAAGCCAGCTTGCTTTTTATCTTCGTCCTTTGTCTTTTCCACTTAGCTGTGGCCTGTTAAGGAGCCTAATTTAGCGTCTTGTTCTTACATTCACCCTGTGCTTCTCTGGCCTTAGACTCCTCTACTTCTGAACCCAAGCCTCTGCTGCAGTTTGTCGGGAGAGTCCTGTTTTCTCACTGTAAACTGAGAATTTAGGGTTCATTTTATATGAAACGGTAGCATTTCAACCTGTTCTGCTCTGTTCGTCGCTGGATAAGTAGCTGTTAGTGCCTAGTCACATAGACTCTCGTTATTCGGATGGTTGTTTCTCTTGCTTGGGCTCTGTGGCTCCCCTACCCTGGTGTCCACAGACTCTGCCTATGTGGCATCAGCAAGTGACTGCTGACCATCTGAATCTTCCAGGAAAAATCACAGACACTAGGCTTATTGCGGTTCCTTCTCAATTCATTGCTCATAGTTTTGAACATCACTTTGTTCGTCGTTTGCCTGATATTTTAAGGTTTGGTTCCTAGTCTTTTCCCCCCAGGAATTACATCGTGATCTCAGCCATTTCCTTTATAGAAGTCTTTTTTCTCCATCTAACAAAATTGTTTTCTCTTTTATGAAACACAGCCTAAGCTCTTTTTTCTTCCTAGTTTTTTCCAGGATGGACTGAAAGCAGTTGAAAGCCTTAAACCTTCCATTGAAACGCTTTCCACAGACCTTCACACAGTAAGTAACTTCCCTCCCACATGAGTGTCGAAAGTACGCACTACGCACTTGGATTTAAACATTGCTCCCGTGTGATCTCGTGTTTGTATGCCGCACTGCCCAGAACGTGACTGCCCTGGAGCGCCCCCACGGAGCGTGGGGAACGGGGTTCCCGCTCTATCCTCCCTCTTGGTTCGGAGGGGAAGGTTGCAGTTGTTGAGAAATAACCATGAGCTCCACCATCTCGCTGCACCTCAGCCATACTTTCTCTGCTTTTTTATGTTTTTTAAAGATCAAACAGGCCCAGGACGAAGAGAGAAGGCAGTTGATACAGCTCCGAGATATTCTGAAATCGGCATTACAGGTTGAACAGAAGGAGGTGAGGGGATTTAAGTTTGAAAAACCGCTACTTTATCCTTTCATCCCTTAGTCTCGGGGGCTCTAGGACTGAAGAGGTGAGATCCAGGTCTCTGGGCGCTCCTTCACTCCGAGGTTGTATTGGACAGCATGAAAATATGTAGTTTGTTCTTTGAGTTGGTTTTATAAAACCATCTTTTAAAATACGCTTATTTCGTGAGGAACCATTACCATAAGCCTTGCCTTAATGGCAGCATCTCAACAATTGCTGCTCCGTCCGTCTTACCGTCTCTTCACGTAGACCCTCGTCATTCATATCAATTACTGTTGATTCGCTCCCCAGGGCTCTGTGGCTCCTCTGTCCTGATGTCCATGGGCCCTGCCCGTGTGGCACCAGCAGGTGACTGGTGACCATCTGAGTCATCAAGCCCGGAGATGATGTTCCATAAAATGGGAGGAGCTCGATTTTCTGCTTTCTGATGGGTAGAAACCTTAGTTTCTTACATCATCTCTTTCATATAATTATTCCTTCTCTGTGTACTAACACATTTGCAGTGATCATTTGTATGTGGGGAGCTTAGTAGAAAAACCATTAAAAGGTACATTTTAAGGTGATTTCACATGTTTGCTACAGTGCAGATATTACAATGTGAAATTTAATGCAAACCCACATCCTTGTCAATGAAATTAAGTGAATTTCAATTGTCAGTGAAATGAGTCACCTATTAAAGGACTTAGCAGAGTGTAAAGTTCACTGCTAGCATTTTGGTATGCTCTGTTTTGTTTGAAGTTCTTGTACTATAACTGAATATTGTTGTTTTTCTCCCGAATGCATTTACCTTTTGTGACCGAAGTCTAGGAGAGTAAGTAGTTCAGTATTTTTAATAAATCGTAGAACTTTGCATGCTTTCTTTATGAACTTCAAAAAATAAATATTTCTTCCATGAAATGTCTAGTAGCAATTTTTATTTTTGTGCTTCCTCTTCCAAGAGCTGTGGGTTTTATTAAAGACCAAAGAATTTGAATCCATAACTGTTAGTGAAATGGAAGTTTTCCAAATTTCCAGTTTAGCCTTTGGGGGGTGGTCCACTCCTTTGTGAAGGTGAAACCACTGGCCCCCTCCCCTTCCATCGCATCACTGACTTCTGCCTCTCTTCTGAAGCACCTCGGTGCCTGCCTCGGGAGCAGGGTCCGCCTCTGTTCCTCCCAGCCCCAGTGATCTGTATTGCACATTCTGTTTGAGTGACTTTTTAAAAAAATGACAGCATATATATTTGGGGGCTTGTTGGCCATGTCCTCAAGTGTACAAATGCTTTTTTCTCCAGCTGAACCTCAAGCGGGCAGAGGAGGCCTTCCAGCCTTCTGTGCCTTGCCGGCCATCACGTCATCTCACCATATTGCTCCTTCCGTAGGCTCTTGGTAAACACGGGTCAGCTGAGTGAACGGTTGGCAGATTGAGGTTGGATGTAGTGCTGGAAATTTCTCACAGCCTGGTGACTTCCTCCCGGGCTAGAGAAATCTAGGTCCTGATATTCCCAAACATGGAATATAAACAGCAAAAAGGGGGGAGGGGGGAGCTTGGAGTATGGAGACTACAGTGGCCTGATTGTAACCAGAGGAGATGGCATTGATGTAGGAGCCACCAGCCCCAGAGAACTCAAGGAGGATCCCTGAAGAAGGGTCAGACCTGTTAAGCAAAACCCAGGTTTAAAATTCCAGATAGCAGGTGCTGGGGTTCAGTAGCCTTCTGGGCACAGAGAGGGAGGCCTGTGTTTGCTTTGGCTGCCTGGGAAGAAGAGGTTATTTATAACTCTGCAGAAAAGTGTAACAGACTTACCAGCATAGACCAGAAGTCTTCAATGGCTTGCTGTTTTTCTGGTTTTTTGTTGACCAGCCTGTCTGCCCCAGATGCACACAAGGGTCAGGTGGACCTTCTTGACCGGCTTCTCTGGCTTTACACCCAGAGATGGAACCCACCCATCCACTGGCTGTGAATGTGTTGTCTTTTCTGTGTCTCACACCCTGTGTTGCTTTTTGATGATGATATTTCATCAGCTGGACATTCTGTGAATACACTGCAAGTAGTAAAAAAAAAAAAAAGTAGAAGTTAAATTTGATCCATTTTTAAATGATTTTTGTAATTGAGGTCCCTGCAGTTACAAGAATTGAACATTTGGGCATTCCTGTTTAGTTCTCATTGCTTCTTTTTGGATTCTCTTCTGTGACATAGAAAAATGAAGGTGTTGATGGATTTTATTCAGTGTTTTAAAAATTCTAAATCTCCATGATTATAGTTCATAAAAATTAGGTTAACATGCCCCAAAGAAACTGCGTTGTTGGTTGGTAGGACTTACCCTCTATGTCCTCTGTGGCGTTTCCTGCCTGCTTCACTTCTCAGGATTTTCCAGGCACTTATTAAGTGTGACTAGTAATCAGGCCTTACAGCAGCATGGCAGGGGAGGTAGTGTTAGCCCACATTTACAACTTGAGTCTGAGAAATGCACCTGCTGGGATGAACTCAGCTTTGAGTCCTGGTCTCTTCCACTGCAGGGCTCTTCTCTTTCCAGCTGTATTATGTGACTTTAATAATATCTCTGTCAGATAGTATCTTTTAAGAAGCTACTCAGAGGGAATTCTCTGGCGGTCCAGTGGTTAGGACTTGGCGCTTTCACTGCCAGGGCTCAGGTTTGATCCCTCGTTGGGGAACTAAAATCCCACAAGCTGCGTGGCAATGGCCAAAAACAAGTGCTGCTAACGGGGAACAGGTGGTAAGAGATGTTCGCAGACCACAGCTTAGTGCTCACTTAGCAGAGTCCCGCCCCGGTGTGTCCATGCCCCTGTGTCCATGCCCCTGTGTCCAGGGACATGCCTGGGGAAGATGGGTGCAGGTGGACAACACACCCCTCCCTTGGCAGCAGATTGAAGCCTCCAATCCGCTCATCATAACAGTTGTCTGAACATAGACTTTCTGAGAGGCGGATGGATAAAACGTAAAAGTGTTTGTGATGTTCTAGATTCCTAGGGAGTTCAGGGATATTTCTTGGGTGTGTGTGTGTGTTTCTCTCCCCCTGATACTGCTGGGGTGTGTGTGTGTGTAAAATAATATGCGGCATCCTCCTTCTCCCAAGGCCTTCCCAGGTGGTGCAGTGGTAAAGAATCTGCCTGCCAGCACAGGAGACTCATGATGTGTGGGACTGATTCCTGGGTCAGGAAGATCCCCTGGAGTAGGAAGTGGCAACCCGCTCCAGTGTTCTTGCCTGAAAAGTCCCATGGACAGAGGAGCCTGGCGGGCCACAGTCCATGGGTTGCAAAGAGTCAGACACGACTGAGCGACTATGCGCAGGTCATGTCCCCAACCCACTCCTGAAGACTGCAGATACGAAGTCTGCTGTTCATCTGGGTGGTTTCTATCTCTGTAGGCTCCAGTGGCTAACCCTTCATAAGGCCGCACAAAACTGAAGATCTTGGTTGGTGCCTGGGATCTGGGGATTTGTCTGGGTGTCACAGGACAGAGGGTATATGGGTGTTGATAGACTTTTATGAGCACTTTCTGAAGGTCTGTAAAATGCCTACATAACCTGTGTGCTTCAGACATACAAACCGTCTCCACGGGGAGGCTCACTCATTCGGGTCTTAGGGCATCCTTGGCCCTCCTGGGGAAGCATGGGTACGTTGGAGAGTCTTTGAGAGTCTGGGCAGTGTGGACGCCCCGGCCAGTTGTCCGTGTTGTTAGGTGATGGATCTCCTTAGAATGAAAGGCTCTTGTCCCTTGATGTACATTCCGTTCAGCTGAAATGTTGGTTATGTGAAAGGGCCAGTTTTACTTCCTTCCCTTGATCACATGTTGTATAAATAGATAAAGAAAGGCTGTTTTTCTGTTGGGTCACAATAGAAGTCACCTGGAAGGTGCTGAAATAGTTCTAAAGCAGGTTCAGTTTTATATTAGATGGATTATATTCCTCTTACAAATTTTAAATTTTATAGTTTCAGATTTGCTTGCACTTTAAAACTGATTCAAGAAACAACTTGTCTGAAGAATAAAACAGTAATTTCTTCCCCAGCCTCTGGCATCGCGTCTGATTCTGTTGAAAAGAAGAACGTCCTTAATATCCCGTTCATAAGACCTGTGAAGAGCTCTGATTAATATGCATGGCAGGAACACTTTTAGCAGTGTGTCACGTTTCACCACTTACTTTGTTCAGGGTTTTTATTTTTTTCCCCTCCCTAGATCAATAGACATATTTCTTGGTTGTACAGTGTAGCCTTTTGACAGGTCTATTTTTAGTCTTTGGCAGAGATTCAGATAAGTGAACACTGTTTCTCCATTTCCCCTCTACTGCATTCATTTCCAGTGATGTTTAAAGCTGGTTTGCTCTAAATGTCTAGTGCCAGTGTATGCTGCCCTTCTGAGAGAATGTGGGAACTGGGACCATTCTCATCTCATGAATGAGCTGTTTGCCTTAGTTGTTTAGGGGCATGAATCCCCGTGGAAAAGGAGAATGTTTCTCCTGTCTGGGGCCTGCTTGTTCAGGCTCTGTTGTCAGTTCAGCTGTGGAATGGTTGTGCATATTATTGATTTCTCTGATGAAGATTTAAAAAAAAAATTTTTTTTTTTTTTTGCTGAATTATCTCACCTATATTTCAGAGTTTAAAAAGTCAGTGCAAGACAGCCCATGTTCATGGATTGGAAAACTTACTATTCTTAGGATGGCAGTATGCCCCCAAATTGATCTACACATTCAGTGCCATCCCTATCAAAATAAAATCCCAGCTGCCTATTTGCAGAAATCCGCAGGCTGATTCTAAATTCATATGGAAATGCAAAAGGAAGGACCCAGAATGGCCACAGCAGTCCTGAAAAAGAAGAATAAAGTTGGAGGACTCAGCCTTTCTGGTTTCAGAACTTATCACAAAGTCAGGACAGTGTGGCATTGACGTGAAGATGGGCGCATAAATCAGTGAAACCCTCACATTTACGGTCAGTGGATTTTCAGCAAAGGTGTTAAGACAGTGCAATGAGAAGGGCTTCCCTGGTAGCTCAGATGGTCACGAACCTGCCTGCCATGCAGGAGACCTGCGTTCAATCCCTGGGTCGGGAAGATCCCCTGGAGGAGGTAATGGCAACCCTCTCCTGTGCTCTTGCCTGGAGAATTCCATGGGCAGAGGAGCCTGGTGGGCTACAGTTCATGGCATCAGACAAGAGTCAGACACGACTGAGTGACTTTAACTTTCCAATGAGGAAGGAGTCGTCCTTCCAGTAGATGACGCTGGGACAGGATAGCCAGAGCGAAAGAATGCATTTGGCCCCTGCCTCGCGCCGTAATAAGGAATTAGTTCAAGAAGGCTGGAGTTTGCCGGGTGTGGTGGAATGGGCCAGATTCTCAGCTGATGGGGTGGACGGTCTGCCCCGAGGGATGCCCACGGCCCCGCTGCTGGGGTGCATGGGGTCAGAGGAGGGTGGCATTCATGTGTGCTATGTTCCAGGTGTTCACACAGGTGGTCTCCCTTGAGCCTTCCTAGGTTTACGGTCCTGACCAGCAGTTGTTTCCTGTTTTCCCGGGAGGAAACTGAGGCGGGGAGCTTAGTAACTTGCCCAAGGAAAGAGGCAGAATGTTGCTTTTGTGAGTTTTGCTTGAAAGCCTCACCTCTGTCAGCGCGCTGTGTTTCCTTTCTTCCCAAAGGCTGCTTTTGCTGCACCAGGAGCTTCTTGCCATTGTCAGGGACTTAAGGCTTGTAAATAAGTAAAATCTAAGTAACTTCACAAGTCACTGCCAGACAGCCCCTTCTTCTTTCAGCCAGTTTGGGGATGCCGGTGTTTGTCATCTCCCTCTCCAGCCTGTGGGTGGCATTTATGGGTCCCAGGATATGAATTGTATGTCCCTTTTTGGATGTGTTTAAGAGGGGAAATTCTCTAATTTAAAAAAAAAGCTTTTTTTTGTAAGGGCATAAGTGTCTGTGTGTTGCCTTTTGAAAGTTGGAATCTGGACAGGATTAAAAACAACTCGCTTCTTGACCCTTTTCAGGATTTGCAAATGCGCCAGAGCACAGCCTATAGTTTACACCAGCCTCAGGGGAACAAGGAGCACGGCACAGAGCGCACCGGCAACCTCTATAAGAAGAGTGACGGGTGCGTAGACGGGGTCGCTACAGGCTAGGGGTGTGCGTGTGTGTGTAGATGGCGTCACTGCAGGCTAGGGGTGTGCGTGTGTGTGTAGATGGCATCGCTACAGGCTAGGGGTGTGCATGTGTGTGTAGACGGTGTCACTACAGGCTAGGGGTGTGTGTGTGTGTGTAGATGGCATCGCTACAGGCTAGGGGTGTGCGTGTATGTATAGACGGCATCACTACAGGCTAGGGGTGTGCATGTGTGTGTAGACAGTGTCACTACAGGCTAGGGGTGTGTGTGTGTGTGTAGACGGCATTGCTACAGGCTAGGGGTGTGCATGTGTGTGTGTAGACGGGGTTGCTACAGGCTAGGGGTGTGCATGTGTGTGTAGACGGCATCGCTACAGGCTAGGGGTGTGCGTAGGTGTGTGTGTGTGTGTGTAGACGGCATCGCTACAGGCTAGGGGTGTGCATGTGTGTGTAGACGGTGTCACTACGGGCTAGGGGTATGTGTGTGTGTGTAGACGGCATCGCTACAGGCTAGGGGTGTGCATGTGTGTGTGTAGACGGGGTTGCTACAGGCTAGGGGTGTGCATGTGTGTGTAGACGGCATCGCTACAGGCTAGGGGTGTGCGTAGGTGTGTGTGTGTAGACGGCATCGCTACAGGCTAGGGGTGTGCATGTGTGTGTGTAGACGGGGTCGCTACAGGCTAGGGGTGTGCATGTGTGTGTGTAGACGGGGTCGCTACAGGCTAGGGGTGTGCGTGTGTGTGTAGATGGGGTCGCTACAGGCTAGGGGTGTGCATGTGTATGTAGACGGCATCGCTACAGGCTGGGGGTGTGCGTAGGGGTGTGTGTGTGTGTAGACGGCATTGCTACAGGCTAGGGGTGTGCATGTATGTGTGTAGACGGGGTCGCTACAGGCTAGGGGTATGTGTAGGGGTGTGTGTGTGTGTAGATGGCATCGCTACAGGCTAGGGGTGTGCATGTGTGTGTGTAGACGGGGTTGCTACAGGCTAGAGGTGTGTGTGTGTGTAGATGGCGTCGCTACAGGCTAGGGGTGTGTGTGTGTGTGTGTGTGTGTAGACGGCATTGCTATAGGCTAGGGGTGTGCATGTGTGTGTAGATGGGGTCGCTACAGGCTAGGGGTGTGCGTAGGTGTGTGTGTAGACGGCATCGCTACAGGCTAGGGGTGTGCATGTGTGTGTGTAGATGGTGTTGCTACAGGCTAGGGGTATGTGTAGGGGTGTGTGTGTGTAGATGGCATCGCTATAGGCTAGGGGTGTGTGTGGATGTGTAGACGGCATCACTACAGGCTAGGGGTGTGCATGTGTGTGTGTAGATGGCGTCACTACAGGCTAGAGGTGTGCGTGTGTGTGTAGACGGCATCGCTACAGGCTAGGGGTGTGCGTGTGTGTGTAGACGGCATCGCTACAGGCTAGGGGTGTGCATGTGTGTGTAGACGGCATTGCTACAGGCTGGGGTGTGCGTGTGTGTAGATGGCATCACTACAGGCTAGGGGTGTGCATGTGTGTGTAGATGGGGTTGCTACAGGCTAGGGGTGTGTGTAGGGGTGTGTGTGTGTGTAGACGGCATCGATACAGGCTAGGGATGTGCATGTGTGTGTGTAGACGGTGTCACTACAGGCTAGGGGTAAGTGTAGGGGTGTGTATATGTGTAGATGGCATCGCTACAGGCTAGAGGTGTGCGTGTGTGTGTAGACGGCATCGCTACAGGCTAGGGGTGTGCATGTGTGTGTAGACGGCATTGCTACAGGCTGGGGTGTGCGTGTGTGTAGATGGCATCACTACAGGCTAGGGGTGTGCATGTGTGTGTAGATGGGGTTGCTACAGGCTAGGGGTGTGTGTAGGGGTGTGTGTGTGTGTAGACGGCATCGATACAGGCTAGGGATGTGCATGTGTGTGTGTAGACGGTGTCACTACAGGCTAGGGGTAAGTGTAGGGGTGTGTATATGTGTAGATGGCATCGCTACAGGCTAGAGGTGTGCGTGTGTGTGTAGATGGCATCGCTACAGGCTAGGGGTGTGCATGTGTCTGTGTAGACGGTGTCACTACAGGCTAGGGGTGTGCGTAGGGGTGTGTGTGTGTGTAGATGGCGTCGCTATAGGCTAGGGGCATGCGTAGGGGTGTGTGTGTGTAGACAGGGTCGCTACAGGCTAGGGGTATATGTAGGGGTGTGTGTGTGTGTAGACAGGGTCGCTGCAGGCTAGGGGTATATGTAGGGGTGTGTGTAGACAGCGTTGCTACAGGCTAGGGGTGTGCATAGGGGTGTGTATGTGTAGATGGCATCACTACAGGCTAGGGGTGTATGTAGGGATGTGTGTGTGAGTAGACGGTGTCGCTACAGGCTAGGGATGTGTGTAGGGGTGTGTGTGTGTGTAGACGGCATTGCTACAGGCTAGGGGTGTGTGTAGGGGTGTGTGTGTGTATAGACCGTGTCACTAGAGGCTTAGGGTGTGTGTGTACACATAGATGGCATCGCTAGAGGCGTGGGGTGTGTGTCTGCGTGTGTGTAGACAGTGTCACTAGAAGCTTGGGGGGTGTGTGTGTGTAGATGGCATCGCTAGAGGCTCAGGGTATGTGTACACGCATAGATGGTGTCGCTAGAGGCTTGGGGAGGGTGTGTGTGTTTGTGTGTGTGTGTGTGTGTGTAGATGGCATTGCTAGAGGCTTGGGGGGTGGTGTGTGTGTTGTCCTGTGTCCACAATCTCTGAACTCCTTATCTTTCCCCATGTATCTGTAAGGATCCGAAAAGTGTGGCAGAAAAGGAAGTGTTCGGTGAAAAACGGCTTTCTGACCATATCCCATGGCACTGTAAGTATCCTCTCATCACGGTCCCCATGGTAATGGGATGAGAGGTGCGGGCTGGAGGCCTGGGGAGGGGACCCGGCCCTGGGTGCTGGCCCTGAGGGTGCATTTTAAGCACATTTCCTGCTGAGAAGAGCTTGTCTGGGTTCCTCCTCTGTTTGGTACACCTGCTGCTTGTTCACGGTTCCCTGATCAGGGGCTCTTGCTGCCTAACAGCGTCAGGAACATCTGAGGAGTCGGGTGGTGTGTGTTTGGAAATTGAACATCGCACTTGGGATGATTTCTTCTTTTCCATTAGAGGAAAACAGGCGGTCAGGACTCTGGGAATCAGAAACCTAAGAGAGGAGAGATTTCAGTAACTTCATTGTAGACACACTGCCCCCAGCCTTCATCAAGTTCTTTTTTCCAATCCTGTATACAGTTGCCCACGTAGGAAACTGAGCCAACATAGGCTGAGCCAATTGGAAAACCAGTTGGAACAGGATGGTTGGCTAATCTGGCTTGTGGAGACCGGGACTTGTAACCATAGTTACAGACACGGCCCTTGTCCGTGGTGGTCTTGAGGCTTGTTAGCACCTTACCGGGCATGGACATGGGATCTAGTGAAAGCCACGGAGGCTGATAGACATTTGTTAAACGTCTAGAGGCGGAGTTGGTGGCCCTTTTGCTATGACCAAGGATGCTGATGGTGGCCTGTGTTCCCACGCTCCTGACCGCAGGCCCATAATGGAGAAGAGCCTTCTTCTTTCCCCTACCATCACCAGCTCCTCTGGGACGGGCAGAGCTGGGTAGGAGCTCACACAGGCTCCCTGGGCGCCCAGACGGAGCTCATGGCTCAGTGTGGTTCCAGGGAAACGGCCCTTGTCCATGTTGAGGAGTAAGGAGACAGAGTAAACCCCGCTCAGAGGATGGCACTGCGGCATGGGCTGTGTTCCACTGGGAGCGGTGGCGTCCTTCATGTCCTCTGACCCTTTGTGGGGAGGGAGAGACCATAGAGCTAGTGGGTGCCAAGAGTCAGGAGGGGTCTCTGGGGGCCTCTGACCTGTGGGTGGAGTGGGGCTCCCACCTGGGCAGTTGAAGGTCATTTCTCTAAAATCCAGCCTTCATGGGCCTTCTTTACAGTCACCTCGTCCTGTGGGGCCTTGCAGTCTGGGTCCTGATGTGAAGTTCCGTCCATATAGGGGTGTGTGTGTGTGTGTTTCAGGGTGTCTGTCCATATAGGGGTGTGTGTGTGTGTGTGTGTGTGTGTGTGTTTCAGGGTGTCTGTCCATATAGGGGTGTGTGTGTGTGTGTGTCAGGGTGTCTGTCCATATGGGGTGTGTGTGTGTGTGTGTGTGTGTCAGGGTGACAATGTGTCAGGGTGTCTGTCCATATAGGGGTGTGTGTGTGTGTGTGTCAGGGTGACAGTGTGTCAGGGTGTCTGTCCATATAGGGGTGTGTGTGTGTGTGTGTGTGTGTGTCAGGGTGTCTGTCCATATGGGGTGTGTGTGTGTGTGTGTGTGTGTGTGTCAGGGTGACAATGTGTCAGGGTGTCTGTCCATATAGGGGTGTGTGTGTGTGTGTGTGTGTGTGTCAGGGTGACAGTGTGTCAGGGTGTCTGTCCATATAGGGGTGTGTGTGTGTGTGTGTGTGTGTGTGTCAGGGTGTCTGTCCATATGGGTGTGTGTGTGTGTGTCAGTATGTCTGTCCATATGGGGGTGTGTGTGTGTGTGTGTCAGGGTGACAGTGTGTCAGGGTGTCTGTCCATATAGGTGTGTGTGTGTGTGTGTGTCAGGGTGTCTGTCCATATGGGGGGGTGTGTGTGTCAGGGTGACAGTGTGTCAGGGTGTCTGTCCATATAGGGGTGTGTGTGTCAGGGTGTCTGTCCATATAGGGGTGTGTGTGTGTGTGTGTATGTCAGGGTGTCTGTCCATATAGGGTGTGTGTGTGTGTCAGGGTGTCTGTCCATATAGGGGTGTGTGTGTGTGTGTGTGTGTCAGGGTGTCTGTCCATATGGGGGGGGTGTGTGTGTCAGGGTGACAGTGTGTCAGGGTGTCTATCCATATAGGGGTGTGTGTGTGTGTGTGTGTGTGTCAGGGTGTCTGTCCATATGGGGGTGTGTGTGTGTGTGTGTGTGTATGTCAGGATGTCTGTCCATATGGGGGTGTGTGTGTGTGTGTGTCAGGGTGACAGTGTGTCAGGGTGTCTGTCCATATAGGTGTGTGTGTGTGTGTGTGTCAGGGTGTCTGTCCATATGGGGGTGTGTGTGTGTCAGGGTGACAGTGTGTCAGGGTGTCTGTCCATATAGGGGTGTGTGTGTGTGTCAGGGTGTCTGTCCATATAGGGGTGTGTGTGTATGTCAGGGTGTCTGTCCATATAGGGTGTGTGTGTGTGTCAGGGTGTCTGTCTATATAGGGGTGTGTGTGTCAGGGTGACAGTGCTGTCGACTAAGGAAAGCAGACTGATTCAGTTATCAAGCTTCCTTAACGTGGAGAATGGAAAAAATGAAGGAAGGAAGGCCAGGTTCCTTTCCTGCCTTAACACCTGTGATTCTGTGGTTTGCTTTCCAGCTGTTCTCTACTCTGTTTTAACTCAGGTTTACTGTCTCAGTGCAGAAAATGTTATAAAGTAAGACTGGGTTTCCCTGCATGCTTGTTAACAGCCCTAAAGTCATCGGGTCTCTTCGGCTTCATTGGCGTGTCCACGAGTCCCAGGGCTTCAGCTTGAACCAAAGAGTGGTTCTGCCTGCACTTCAGAGATGACAACAGGCCTGGTCATTTCTGGTAATCCTTTGCTGACAACATTGGTTCTCATCACTTCTGTTGCTTGAGCTTCCTCTTAAAAGATACAGAGGCTTAGTTTTCTTTAAATGTTGCCGGTTGTCCCAGTTTTCAGCAGATAGTACAGTTATAACTAGCTTTACTAGCGTGGTGACAGCTCAGCTCGCCATACCACCGCGTGTTGAGTGAGCGCTTCCTCTTTGGGGTTTTTGCTGCAGGGAGTCCTTCTCTCTGGATGCCTCCTCCTGGCTTTAGCTGCCTGACCTCGATGACCTCTGCCTCCAGCCCAGAAGAGTGGCAGGTGGGGGCTTCGTCCCTCTGCCCGCCCTGGGAAACAAGTCAGCCCTATTTCTTCAGCAGGGTTCCCTGCTTGCTGCAGAAGGCAGACCCCAGCACCCCAGTGCCACCGCACCCACAGAGCGTTCACACGTGAATGAACCCCCACTGAGAAAGGAGAGAGGCCTGTTTGGTTTGGTCTGGTTTGAATCTGGCTCCTTGTGTAGCTTACCTGTTCAGCCAGCATCTCCCTTAGTGTGCTAATTTATCATCAGGAAAAAAAAGGGGGCAGTTTTTCCAAGACTCGACCAAGTAAATGGGAATCTTAAAAGCAGAATCCACCACCCAGCTGAGAACCAGGTCTTTAAGTCATGTGGAAGCTTGGGATGTATTCGCATTGTTAGGAAAGCTGGTTTCTTCCCAGGGAGCCGGCAGCCTTTGGTACACGAGATTATTGTCTTCTGTGTTTCAGCAGAGGGGCGATGATGACATCCGGGGTGGATTCAGTAGGAAGCCCAAGTTGGTATTCCCCGTTAGCCAAGGCTAATTGTGTTTTCTGGCACCGGAAAGAAGTTATCCTTGGGACAAAATGACTCTAATTAGATATCCTCCTTGCCAGATTCATCGCTTTGCCACACTGCCAAAGATTGGAGACTGCACCAAGCTGGAAGAGAAAAGTCTGTTGGCTCTTAAAAAAATCTTAAAAAAAATTTTTTTTAATGATTATCAATCAGGCAGAAGAAAGAATATAAGCTTCCTTTTTAAGAGCCTGACAAATTGGGGAAAAATGGAGTAGCCTGATTAAAATGGAGCCTCACTAATAACCCATGTCTTCACAGCAGACACTTAGGGCTGTAGGTCTGTTTTCTGCTCCTTCCTGAGTTTTTTCCTACTAAACTAGGGCTCTTCAAATTAGGCCTTCAAGAAACATTGGTATCTGATGAACTAGATGGACCTGTTCCACAGCTGAATTTTAATGATGGGAGCATTGCCCCCAAAATTGTAGCATGGAGGGAATTTAATGGATAGAATGTTCTCTGCTTAAAATTTTTCTCCCATGAATTTTTCGGACAGCTTTGCTGACAAGCTCATCATTAATCTGAATGGGCCAGTAGCAAGCCCTTGTTAGTGTAAAACTCAGAACAGCTCGATGTGGTTGGCTTCTGTGTGTCGTGGCCCATTCTCACAGTTATCCTTTTGGAATGGTAGCCACATTCACTCTATCATCATTCCTATTTCATAGATACGCACTGGATATTTTTCCAGTGTTTTGTGTATCTCATGACGCGCTCACAGTGAAGTCAAAAGTCTGTCTTTGAGAGGAGCTGAGTCTCAGTAAGAATGGACCGCTTTCCCAACTGCCCAGGGAAAACGAAAGAACGCAGGTTGGAGGGGGACGGACGGAGGGGAGCGCTCACTCCAGTGTGGTTCTTTGCTGCACTGAGGACACCGAGAGATAAGCCAGGTGTGGCTCTGCTTCCCAGGAAGCTGTGTCGAGGGCCGTCTGGAGCTTGGGCTCCGGGACCGGGCTGCCTGGTTCCAGAGTTGGCATCACTGCTCCCAAACTATGCCTGCATCATCAGATTTACTGTCAGGCTCCCTTTCTTTGTAAATAGTGGAGCAGTTCCTCTCTAGGAGAATTAAATGAGTGAGTTCTTTAAAAATGCTTTCAACAGTGCCTGCCTCATATAAGCACATACGATAATAACCACAAGAACAACAGCAGCAACTGAGTAAAAGTATCTGTTCTTATTCAAAATCATCTTCTCGTCCATGGAAGCGTTTCTGCATTGACCACGATCTGTCATCACCCCTTTCACCGCTCCTGTATCTAGATTCAGTGGACATCAGCACTTGGAAGTAGTCCAGGAACGTCCACTGAGTGCATCTGAACAGTTGTGGGATCCCGAGAGGTAACGCAGTAGATGGATGCCTCTTGTGGGCCAAGCCCCTTGGGGAAGCGCTCGGTTGCAGTTGTGGTGGTGTGGGCTCCTACGGTAGAAATATACCATTAGGTCTCCTGGTTCCCAACAAGCCAGTTAACTCTCCTGATACAGATCTGAAACTGGATTTATGGTGCTTGGGATTGTCAAGGTGTGCTGGATCAGGCCAAGCATAGAGTCCTGGAGCACGGATTTCTGACAACCCGGGGCGTCTGTTGGGCGTCTGCTGTGATGGATACCCCGTGATTTCCACGTGAGGGATGAGGGCAGCATGGCCGTGACCAGGAGGGTCCAGCCCAACCCTGTCTGTCCAGCTCCTGCTCACACCCAAGTTCCTTTTATCCAACTCTTGTTCACGCTGCCGGGGTTAGCCCTCTTGGAATGGAGGCCCTCAGTCTTGACTCCGAGCTCAGTGGAAATAGGTCTGTAAATGCTGGTCTGCCCAGGTGTGAGTGTGTGTCTCGGTTAGTCCTGCATCCAGGCGTCTGCCACTTCTTGCCTCGTCTGGTGGCCTTGGGAAGGGTGAGTAAGAACGGCTGAATTCTGAGACATTTGACTCGGTCTCTGTTTTAGCAGCGTGGTGGGTGGTAAGACAAGCCATTCATACTGGGAGGTTTCTCCCAAGATTTCCGAGGGCATTTTGCCATTTGGAATTTTTTTTTTTCTGAAATTATCTTCTTATCCTCTGCCCTTTGCTTTCTGGGAACTAGGTATGATAGTTTTTGAAATGGTAGTAAAGTAGTCATTTTTGCCACGTCTCTGACGAAAGGGTGCTGTGATCTCGTTACCATTGTGCGTGGAGTGGGGAGGGGATACATATGTGAACGAGGGGGGTTTTGTGGAAAGTTCAGTCACAGATGGCTGGCATTAAGGATCATGAATCTATCATCTATCATTATTTCAGAAAGCTGGGGATATGATTTCACCATTATGTTTGTGCCCTGAGATTACTCTCCCTGAAAGTGCTCAGGAAAACACTTTGAGGTCGCTAGAAGCTGATCTGGGAGCCCGTGTTCCCAGCTGAGCAGGACAGAGTGCCTCTGGGCTTTGGCCAGGGAGCATTTTGATCTCAGGGAGCCCACTGCCCTTGGACCTCAAAGCTGGCCCAGCATCACTTGTCCCCCCAGACGGGTGGGGGTGTGGGCCCCCGAGTGTCCCTTGCAGGGAGGGTCAGCTGCCCCCTGGGAGCCGAGACCCAGGGACACCCTGCCAGGTGCCTGTGTCGTGCCTTCCAGAGAAAGCCTGCCTTCTGGTCGCTGTTTTTGCAGCTCCGAGACACCCTGTTCTTGCTGCATTTTGATGAGGAATGATGCTGTAGTTTCCCATTCCTTTCCACCCAGATCTGTTTTTGTTTTTTGTTTTTGTCTTTCGACAGGCTAACCGGCCTCCCGCAAAGCTTAACCTGTTAACCTGCCAAGTGAAAACCAACCCCGAGGAGAAGAAGTGTTTTGACCTAATTTCACGTAAGCTTCTTCCTCAGACACTCTGCTGCAGAGAAATTATTTTAAACTCTCGTCTAGGGCATCAACCCCATTTTAAACAGTGCATTTTGGAGAATTGGTTTTCATGGAGAAATGCCTTTTTTCCGGTGACTGCATCCTCTCTTTCCCCCGTGGTGACCACGGTCAGCTTGCCGGTCTCTTGGGTTCAGGACATGAAGCTGCTCCACTCGGGGGCTCTGTAAACCCACCACACCCTCTCCGCTTCCCGGGCCTGGGGTTTCCTCTTTGTAAACAAGGAGATTGTGCTAGATCAACCCTCCAGCCTACAGTCCTTTTACTGTGAAAACAGGGAGACTGTGTCTTCAGAGCTCCTCTGACTTGGGGGATGTTAGAAATGCTGCCATATTGGTGTGATGCGGCCCCCAGCAGAGCCCTTGAGACCCTCCCCAGGTTGGAAATCAATTTGTTTTTCCACCATAGAATCAGCGTTTCTGTTCCTGAGTGCTGCTTGTTTTGGGGGCACACCCTGAAGAACCCCACAGACCACTCCTTTGTGGCGTGAGGCCTCTCAACCTCCCCTGAAGATAAATGCTGTCTCATTAGCCTCCGTCTCTCCTCAGATCGCGAGGCTTTTAAAGACGCGTGTGGAGTTGTATTATTGAGCCTGGGGAGTTTACTATGTAGTTTAATGCTCTCAGCCCCCAGGATGATCAAGGGAGACAGGGCAAAGTGAGAAGACCCTGGCCTGATGAGCCTCCTGAGAGGCAGGGGAATGAGCCTCCTGAGAGGCCGGGGATCGGCCTCCGGCCTGACTGCCTGACTCTTCCTGCTGAGTGAGTTGCTGGGGGCACACATCACTAAGACACCTTTGTTCTCTTAACACACGTGGGTGGTGGGGAAACACAAGTCAAGCTACAGACGGGCAGCAAGGGTGCAGTTTCGGGTGTGGGTCCACCAAGCCCCCAGGAGCACCCATTCCTCCTGAACCTCACCCTGCAAAGCCAGCTTGGCTCTCTCACCCAGAGAGCCCAGAAGAGGAACAGATGGACTGCCGGCTTCAGTCATTTCCCCACAGGATCCTCCTTTACCCATCTTTCCCCCAGAGGGGGATTACCATGCTGATCAAGATGTCTGTGAGCCTGGCTGCTCAAGGAGGATGTTCCTGTGGCCAGGCCAGCCCTTCCGCAAGCACGTCCACCCCCTTGCCCTCAATACCCTCTCCCCTCCCCCCTCATTTACAAATCCAAGTCCTGAGCTGTTAGCCTCAGATCACATGGTCCACTCATTGGGGTGGGAGGAGGAGGAGCTGGAGACAGTCTGGGTCAGTCCCCTGAGTGGGACGGACCCTCCGGGTCCACATGGAGAGCAGGTGGCCAGCTGGAGCCCGAGCCCACAGTGGAGGAGCAGCCCAGCCCAGGACCCGGCATAGCAGGGCTCCGACCGCATCCTCTTGCTCTTCTTTTCCCTCCAGCTGAAGCTGCTAGAAACTGTTCTTGGTGTAAAGGCATCTTATTTAGTGTGCATGCCAGGGAATTCTTATTTGGCAATCTTCATGGAGAATTTCCCCCGTTCCCCACCGTTCACGTGCTAGAGCACAGAATTAGCTACAGACGTGGATTGCTCTGCCCCCCACTCCCCATCTCCTTGATTTTCCTCGGGGCCTGGCCTGGTCTGACAGTGAAGTGACTTGGGGAGAATGGAGGGTGTTAGCCTGATGTCAGACTGGGGCCTCTGGACAACCTTGCCATGGCCAGGGCTTCCCCAGGACCTGGGGTCTGCTTGGGGTGGGTGAGGCCTTGCACTCCAGGTAGACTGGAGGCGGGGAAAATGCCCTCTCCTCCCTTCCCAGCATCAGGCAGCGATGCCCCACTCGACCACTAACATCTGCACTGCAGGATCAAGTTTATTTTTCTGAACTTGACACGTTCTCTTAAACCCTGTTCCTTTCCTCAGTAATGGGGGTGGGGGTGGGGTTTCCCCTGGGTGTCAGAAGAAGGGCAGGAGGAGGCTGGAACCTGGAGTCAGAAAACCTGGCGCACTCATTCCTACCCCTTCACCTCTGGGGGCCTCAGCCTCCTCTCAGCCAGCACACCAGAAGTCTCCTGAGGACTCAAGCGCCTGCACAAGTGTAATAACAGCGGAGGCTGGAGATGCCGTGTTTGCGCACTTTGAAGGGCACAGACGTTTATTGTGAACCCAGAGTATAGGCCCTGCCTGGCCCTGCCCTGCTGGCTACAGAACTTGGATCTCCCTCACCCCTTTTTCTTTCTTTTTTGTGTTTTAAATTTAACTTTTTTACATTGTTTCTGGACCGATTGTAGACAGAATTTCTGTATATCCCTTATCCAGCCCTCCTAATACTGACAGCTTAGTACAGAACTGCCTAATGCTATTAGCTACTTAGTGTTAGTCACTCAGTCATGTCCGACTCTCTGCGACCCCGTGGACTGTAGCCCACCAGGCTCCTCTGTCCACGGGATTCTCCAGGCAAGGATACTGGGGTGATCCTACTCCAGGGGACCTGTCTTCCTGACCCAGGGATCAAACCTGCGTGTTCTGCATCGCAGGCAGATTCTTTACCATCTGAACCACGTCCAGGCCATGTCTGGAGCTGTGAAAGCCAGGGATGTTTGCATGGCTGCGATGCCCGTAACTGAGAATCTTATTCACGTTTTACCATTTCTTCTGTTAGTGTCCTTTTCCTGTTCCAGGGCTTCACATTGCTCCTGCTATTTCGTCCTCGTCTCCTACAGCCTATAGCAGTCCTGTATCTTTCCTCATCTTTTGTTACTTTGATACTTTGAAAATTATTGATCAGCTTTTTGGTCACCTGGCTCTCAGTTTGTGTTCCTCTGATGCTTTCCCACAACTGGACTGAGGTTACACATTTTGGGCTAAGAACCCAGAAAGCTTGTAAGATCCTTGCTTTAGAGAGGGCTTTTATACTATTCAAAGGGCCATAGCAATTGGGACCAACTCTGTAGCAAGTTAAAAAAAAAAAGACTGGTTCTCTTTAGACTTGAAGAACCACGGCGGCTCGCTAATTTGCATCACAAAGCCACAATTTCCAAGCTAGGGCCTGCCTGTGAAGGGGTGGGAGTGCCTGATTGTACACAAATCATTGACTTCCCAGCGGAGTTTAGACTCTTCCCGAGGTTAATTACAAACCACTTTCTTTTGGAATTGTGTGTGAATTACTGTCCAGGCTTACAATTGACAAAAACCCCCTCCTTGCCCTACAGATGACAGGACGTACCACTTTCAAGCCGAGGACGAACCGGAATGTCAAATGTAAGTTACACAGCAGAGGAACCTGGGACGGGCCATTGTCCTTGGGATTTAACAGAGCGTCACTGTTACTTCTCTAGATGGATGTCCGTGCTGCAAAACAGCAAAGAAGAAGCTCTAAACAACGCATTTAAGGGAGATGACAACACGGGGGAAAATAACATCGTCCAGGAGCTGACGAAGGAGATCATCTCGGAGGTCCAGGGCATGACGGGCAACGACGTGTGCTGTGACTGCGGGGCGCCAGGTGACCCAGCGGCCCCCTCCCAGCCCGGGGGCTGTGGAACCTGGTCACGGATTTTTGCTGTCCTGTCACATGTCCAGTTCAGAGCAGCCCAGCCCAGCCTGGGCTTCCTGAACTGTGTGCAGACTGTGTGGGGAGAGGGTGCCTGCCTCCCAGCCCTCATGACAGGCCCCGGAGGGGAGAGAGCTGAAATTTATAAATGCTTTCTGAGAATTGAAAACAGAAGCACACAGTGAGGGTGAAGCCGGGGTCACCGGTCACTGTTGGCTGGAGGCTGCGGCTCCTTCCGGGGTTTGATCCATCCTCTCTTTGTACTATGAGTGCAGCAGCTTTAAGCCGCTGTCTAGCCGGTAACCCTGGAAGAGCCACTGGCTTTGTCAGATGGCAGTTTTCCTGTTTGGAAAGCGAAGGGACCAGTCCAGACCCCTTCCAGCTGCCGTGTTCTGTGAAATGAGGTTTTTATTTCTGAGTTTCAATAAAGCCTGCTGGGCTTCCTGGGTGGCACTAGCCATAAAGAACCTGCCTGCCAGTGTGGAGATGTAAGAGACATGGGTTCGATCCCTGGGTCCAGAAGATCTTCTGGAGGAGGGCATGGTAATCCACTCCAGTGTTCTTGCCTGGAGAACCCCATGGACAGAGGATGCTGGGGGTGACAGTGCATAGGATTCCAAAGAGTCAGACACGACTGGAGCGACTTTAACACTCACTGGGGTTTCATTTTTAATGGACAGAAATTATCATTATAGATTTTAACAAACAGTACTTTAAAAGTTTAAAGAGTTGACTTACTCTTGTAATTCAGATGGAATGGCTTTGGTCAGGGGAGCTGCAGAGTAGTGTTTTCTGAATATTTGTGAAATGGGCTTGGTTAGGATGGCCCCTTACCTTCTAGTTCCTCTAGGTCTATGATGATTTTTATTGAAAACAAAGCAAAGATGGAATGGACAGTTGAAACATGCTGTGGTGGGGGGCAGGGGGTTCCTGTTAGGTTGGAGGCTGTATTTGGGGGTAATTTGCAGAATTACCTCGTGAGGCCTTGGACCATTAATAACATGTCTTTGGCAGGAGATGAGGTGGGTAGCAAAAGTAGTAAATCGTACTTTTTTCTTAGATGAGGGCATGTAGTACTTGTCCTTGTAGTACTTCTAAAACACTCTTAAAGAAAGTCAGAGCTACAACGTTTTTGTTTTAAAATGCTAAGACAATGCTAAGACTCTAAAGTATTAATAGCCTACTTTAATATGACATGGCATATTAAAGCTTGTGTCTACTAAGCATGACACAGTTGATAACAGCAGAATAGGTCCAGAAAAGTGGAAACACAGGTGCCCATAAGTGTTTCCAAACTCGGATAAAATTTTTATAACTTGAACGTTTTAAAAATAACTTCACGATTCACATGACCAAGGTTGCGGTATTTACCTGCAATGAGTTTCTGAGGGCAAACAAGCAGTTCTCAAAGAGAACTGAACTTCCAGACTGTGCTCACATGTTCAAGTGTGTTTTATTTTGAATTCAGAGTTTTTCAGTAAACCTGGCACGCAGCAAACCTTTCTTGACTGAGTACTGTGGCACGTGGTTGGGACGCTTTTTGAATAAGTGAACATGCAGTGCGAGCTGGGCTTGAACCCGGGTAAAGGCAGGGCTGCGGTCTGACTCCGCAGCATCAAGCAAGGCCCCTGGCCTTTCTGAGCAAGATCATGAAGGCACCAGCCCTGTTTGCATCCAGATCCTCCTGTATGTGTTAAATGAGCTATTAAAGGAAAGCACCTGTAATTTCTGAAGCTCTTGTTACAGGTGGAGCTGTTCCTACATAATTGCTTCAGCCCTGTGCTGAGCAGAGCTTGGCATCAGCGCACAGTATGTGCTCTCTGCTGGCATTATTAGCACCTTTGGCACAGACTGTGAATTAAGACTGTCCCCCATGTGGCACTAGACGGTCCCCTTTGCTGATACAACCTGGTTGCTGGTGGGTGTGGTCTGTGTCCAGGGACCCATGACCGCTAGAGGGCACTGTGTCCTATTCTACACACAGCCCTGTCCCTTGGGAGTATTGATTAAATGAATGGAAGAATGGGCAGGTGGAGCTGTAGGAAGAAGGAGAATAGATACGTGCATGTGTGCACTGTGTGTGACTTGTGTGTGTACTTAGTTGCTCAGTCGTGTCCAACTCTTTGCGACCCCAGGGACTATAGCCCACCAGGCTCCTCTGTCCATGGGATTCTCCAGGCAAGAAGACTGGCGTGGGTTGCCATACCCTCCTCCAGAGGATCTTCCCGACCCAGGAATTGAACCCAGGTCTCCCGCATTGCAGGCGGATTCTTTACCATCTGAGCCACTGGTGGTAGTTAATGATGGATGAGGGTTCCCACTGCACCTAGGATCCCGCTGCGTGGTGCATCAAAACTCCATGTTGAGTAGTAACTATACAAGAACAAAGTTCTGACCCTGGCCCCCTCCTTACAAGCTTCTGTGTTCCTCTCTGTCTTTGGCAGATCCTACGTGGCTCTCCACCAACCTTGGCATTCTGACCTGCATCGAGTGTTCTGGGATCCACAGAGAGCTGGGGGTCCACTACTCCAGGATGCAATCCCTGACGTTAGACGTGTTAGGAACGTCCGAACTGCTGGTAAGCTTTAGGTCCCTTGATTTTGGAATTTTGGAGTGAACACAGATGAGCTGAATGTGAGGTTTCCGTTTTGGTCTCCTAAAATTCCCCTGGGCCTGGTAGCTGTTGATATTGCCAAGTACATTTGGGTAATTAGAAACTCACGGGTAATCCCTCCTCCTCAGCTACTAGAGGTTGAGGGTTGCAAAGCTTTTTTCTTAAATGACTAAAATGGAAGTGAACTCATAAAGGAGCGTGGAGACTGGTGTGAGTGTTGGCAGAGTCTGATTCACCCCAGGCATTGAGAGGACACGGAGTCCAAAGCCCAGAGACAGGAAAGACTCCTTCTCCAGAGACGTCAGCCAGATTCTGCAGAGTCTTCGGTCACTACCTGGCTCAAGCCTCGGGTGGACTTTTTCTCTGCCCCTTCTTGTTTGCCTTTTGGGAGAGCTAATGATACTTGCTTCTACTGCCTGTATAACAAACCAAAAAAAAACCCTCTCATTCTTGGTTCAACGATACACATAGCCGTGCACTATAGATCACTATTAGAGGTTGAAGCATTTTCTGTGAAGTGACTTTCAGAGCCTGGAGACTGTGGTCCCAGCAGGGAGCAAGTGCTTTGGGGGCACCTAAAGCATGAGCTCTTTGGAGTGTTTTCAAAGTCTGTAACTGCTGATTAGAAGGCAGTATTTGAAGTTCTTTGTTGAGATGGCCAAGCATTGGACAGTAAATATTAAGAGGATATTGATTACCATTGATTTTAATGTCAAGAGCAATAGTCTTGGCAGAAAATCAATTGCTGTGGTCAGTAGACCTCTCGAGGGGCCATAAGTCTTATTGATGACCATTCTGGAACTGACGTGTCTGAACTTGTAATGCATTTTGAACTATCTTGTCAAACAAATCCTTCTTGTCTTTCCAAGGAATTCCTTTATGGTCTTCAAAGACAAAGCTGGGAGAAACTACAGTGGGTTCTGGTAGCCCAGTTAATAGCATCACTGATTAATTGAAGTTTAAAACTAAGCTATATCCTTGGCAAGACCCAAGCAGTGTATTCTTTGTTACATAGTACGGTTATTGTTAATGTCATAATGCATACAGGCTCCATCATAGATCTGTGTGTGCAGGCAGTGTCCTGGGTAACTGGAGACAGCGTAGACATGAAACATTGGTAACTGGAGACAGCGTAGACATGAAACATTGGTAACTGGGGACAGCATAGACGTGAAACCCTCCCGTGTGTTTTCATTGAGCACTGCTAAACCAGGGTAGCTGCTATACAGCCCTTGTTGTTCAGCTACTCAGTCATGTCCAACTCTTTGCAACCTAGTGATTTAAAAAAAAAAAAATAGAAAAAAGAAACAGTGAGAAGTGTTAACTGGTTTATGTTGAGGTTTAATTGCTGATTTTGCATGAGGCACTTTGCAAAGCACTCTGTGTGTATTAGTTCATTTGCTCTTCAACCCCGTGGCCTTGGTATATTATCCCCATTTTACAGAAGAGGAACTGAGGCTTAGAATGTTGTAACAAGCCCAAGGTTATGTGTTATCCACACACCAGGTCTGGAGTGGGGGCCTCTTTAGTCAGAGCTCACACTCTTAACCCCCGAGGACTCACCCCAGGGGGAGTACATAAACCTCACTGCAGCCCCTCCGTATCCCCCTCCCCATCCCTGGCAGTGTCTACAGCCAGCTGTCTGGGAGGCAAAGACGTCCTGCTTCGTAGTCTGCTCAGTCACATGATGTAAACACTCCCACTGGGGCCATTTTCAGGGCACCGTGTGAGTCACTGAATGAGCCGTAAGAGAGAGATTTGGTCACACACATACAGTAAGCTCACCCCACAAAAACACTGTTGTTGCAAGTATCTTCAAAAATAGAATAGTAAGATGTAGTAAAATCAGAAGTGATGAGTTTTGAGGACTGTTTTGTTTTTAGTATAATTTTTGTATTAAAGCCACGCCGTACTGGTTTCAGGATCTTAGTTCCCTGACCAGGGATCAAACCTGGGTTCCCGGCAATGGAAAATGTGGAGTCCTAACCACCGGACCACCAGGGAATTCCTTAGTATAGTTTATTTGATCGTGAGTTTATAGAATGTAATTTTTAATAGTGACTGTTTAACAGCTGAGCTCGTATAAGCTGGTGGGAGCCTGATACCAGCACATCTGTTACACCTGCTTAAACACATCTCAGAAATTTATCTGATGGTCTGCATGAGACTGTTGCCTACTGCAGAGGGAAGCGCCAAAGAGGGCTGGAAGGAAAATGTTTCCGTCTCAATGAAAGGAGGGGGTGACTTCTGATCCCTGGCTCAGAGCTTCCTTCCTGTCTCTCAGAGCCTCATCTATGTAATCTCTCAGGCGTTTATAATCTGACCAACTCAGCCATTAGGGAGAAATCCAGGCAGAGGCCGCTTAACTGACAGCTGCAGCTATTTCTGATGTCTAATCTCTGCCTAAACTCCCTTATCTAAGCCTCTTTTCCTCCATGATTATCAGAAAAACAAAGGGGAGAGGCCCGAGTCATGTGGGGTTTATTCCCACCCTCTCTTTGTCCTGAACTCCAGCCACTCGCAGGAGGAGGAAGTCTCCCCGCCTCTCATCCCAACCCGGTTACTGCGAGCGTGACCCCATGCCCAGACCCTTACTCCTCAGGTGTAGAGTGTGTCAGGTGTTAGTAACACTTGTAAAGCATGAGAATTTCAAGCCTTTTTAAAGCACCCGGTTATTTTGTTTAGACAGATGCTGCCTGAACAAAAGATCTCCTGAAGGCTTGACTCACACACATCCTGTGTGTGAATATATGTGTGTAGAATTCCACCTGGTGCATAGTAAGAACTATCAAGTATTGTCATCTCCTCCTCCAGAAGGAGTGGAACAAAATCCTCCCAGAAGAATGGTCCACGTGTCATAACGTGTGAATCCTCCAACTGGACCAGCTGCTCCCTTGTGAGCTTTTCAGGTTCACAGAGCCGTGGTGTCAGGGTCCTGGGCTGGTGTGTTCATCGGAGGGTGTCTTCTGGGGTCGCACATGGTAACTAGACTCTCTGAAAGAGATACGAGGGTGAACTGGAGGAGGGCTTGCCGGCGTGTCCGAGGCTGCAGCCTGCCCCGAGCCAGGGTCCCAGCCCCACACGGGGGATGCTGTGACATGAGACACAGCCTGGTGGAGACAGCAGAGACATGAGCAGGCAGCTTCGTTTCCTGTCGGCATTGTGTTCTGAACAGACAGATGCTCACCCCGTAAAATGCCGCCCCTATCCCCCCGAATGGCCTCAGCGTAGCCCTCATGATGGAAGTCTTTAATTGTCTAAATTGTCTTGCAAACAGCTTCCCCTGATGTGGTGCTTCACCGTTTCTTTTAAAGTTTGTTTTTGTTTCAAGCACGCTGGAGTCCCATGTTTAGTCAAGCGGTTTTAGCAGCATCCGTGAAGGTGGCTGGTTGGCAGTCATCTTTTCTTCCCTTTTCCTTCTCCTGGAATCACTTCTTATTCAGTGGAAGGAAACTGGGGTAATTGAAGTATTAATTTGATTAGTTCAGGGAAGCTGTGCCATCTTAACTGGCGTGTACCAGCTTAATACCCTTAGATGTTAAAGCAACTCTGCTTTCAGAAGGCCTCCTGAAAAGCAAAGATTTTAAAAAGATAAATTTCCTCCTTAACACAGAAGATTATGATTTCAGCTCCAATTTTTAGATCCTTCATAGAACAGTATTGTTGGTATGAGACTCCTAGTTTCATATGATCAGTTTCACATTGTAAATGAAGTTACTAAAGAAAACTTCAGTGTTCTGTAATTGAATTTGAGTCAGTAATTTAAAGGGCTTCCCAGGTGGTGCTAATGGTAAAGTATTCACCTGCCAATGTGGACATTAAGAGACACGAGTTTGATCCCTGGGCTGGGGAAGGTCCCCTGGAGAAGCGAATGGCAACCCACTCCAGTAGTCTTGTTTGGAGAATCCCATGGACAGAGGAACCTGGCGGGCTATAGTCCATGGAGTCGCAAAGAGTCAGACACAACTGAAGCGACATAGCATGTATCCACAGTAATTTCAAAATCATCTAACATCAGAGAATGGGGTCAGAAACCCCAGGAGCCCACAATCCTGATTCAAGCCCGTTTTGTGACCTTCTCATGCCTCCTTCTCCTGAGGTTGTTAACAAGCTATTAAATGTAAAGCAAATGAACTAACAGCTGGATCTGTGAGACAGGGGAGAGGAAAACCCTCAGAAACTGAGAGCCTCCTTACAGATGACACCGTTGTTTTGCTTGGGGCTGAATTGAAGCCATTCAGGCTACGAAGAGCAACAGGAAGTAGCAGCGGCAGCCCCCATTTACTGAGTGACTGTCATGCTCTAGAGATCGTCCCAGGTCCTTTGTCTTTTCTAGCCCGAACAAGAGCTCTGTTTTAAAAAGGTGGCTGAAAGGTTTATTCTTATATCACAATTATGAACTTTTTAAAAACCACAAACCCTATCAGAAAAAATTGAGCACCCAAACCTAGACCTGTATGTAATGTATAGTTTCATTTGTCTTACTAAGAAGTGTATTATATACTTCATAAATATATCTAAAGTAGAAATTTTAAAGCTCAGGAGAAACATACAATTTTTTTCAGAGTTTTTTTGTGTGTGTTCCCTTCTTTGGAGGCAGCAATTTAGAGCTCACTGCTGTTTCTTAGCTCTGCCTACAAGGGTCAAGTTCTTTCACTTTCCCAAAGCAATTTTTGTCCATCTGTGTGCCAGGCACTCCAAGCTTTCCAGCCTTCTGGGACCTGAGGGGGCCCAGGAGATGACACCCCATTTTCCTGCGTTGATTTGGAACCGCTTGAGAGACTGAAGGTCTGATTCATTGTTGAAAATCGCTGCATCCACTGACCTGGTTCCCACGTGTTGGGGCAGCTGAATCCCAGACTTGGACTCGGGGCCCAGGCAGGGCCAGAGGGGCAGACCCACCCTACACTGTATCCTGAGGGTGTCCCAGGGGTGTCCGTCCTTCTGAGCCCCTCGGGCAGGGAGGTCTTTTCTCCCACTGTCCACTCCTCTCCTCCGGGGCATAAGTACAGGAAGACAGAATGTCTCAGGAATGGTGACCCTCCACCTGGAAGCAAGAAAACGGTACTGGAGGCTCCCTGTCATCCAAACTCTGGAAACCATCTCTAGAGAGAACCTAGAGCCCCTTTCTGGCTCAGGGGCCCAAGAGGGTAGGTGCCCTGGGCCTCCTGGAACGTGTGACTCCCGGACCCCGTCCTCAGGTGCTTTGTGCATCAGGGAGACACAGTCCCAGGGCGTGGGGTGGGGGGTGCATCCAGTCCAGACCCCTGCTCTCCCACCATCCTGCTGTCTCCATTCCAGCATTGCTGGTTCAGCCCTCATTACAGGTCCCTTCCTTTGCTTTTTAGTTCACCTCTGTCTTGTTAGACTGAGCCCCTTGGAGGAGGCCTAGAGCCCAGCCTGCCCGAGGGCCCCATGTGTGTTCTGGCCATCCCTGAGGCTCAATTCCCTGACGACATGGCTTGTGAATGCCCTGGACCCCCAAGATCTGCTGGGACCCTGTGTCCCCTCGATGAGGCCCCCTGTCCAGGGGCAGTGCTCTGGGAGCAGAGGCTGTGTGGGTCAGGGCTGGTTAACCCACCTTCCTGCTGCCCGGGCTCCTGCCCTATCCTGCTGGGCCCCCGTCTTCTTGACATGACGCTGCCCCCTCCATCTGCAAACACTGTGCTTTGGCTCCTGGTTCCAGAGGGCTCTCCCGCAAGCTGGACCATCCACTAGGACTCGATGAGGCTGTGAGGTGACCCATGGCCTGCGCTGGGCAGCTGTGATGCACAGCCTTACATGCACAGCCCAGTGGTGGCCCCCTGGACCAGCTGGCCCCTGTGAGCCAGCCAAGCCCAGCAGAAGGGAAGCAGCTCCCGATTCCTGGGAATCCTCCTCCTCCCCTCACCCCCTCCCGTCTGCCCACAGCCCAGGGGGCTCCCGGGAGCGGCGCAGGGGTTCGTCCTGTCACCCCCCTGAAGGCAGTTATGTTTGGCTGTGGGACGCTGTTCATGTTGAGCAGAGCGGTGGGGCCTTAGCAGGTGCCTGGCTCTAAACCGGGGCTCCGATACCGGGGTTCAGTCTAGATTTCTCAGTACGCCGCATCACCCACTGTGGCGTGCCACTCTGATCTTCAGCTTTGTCTCCGGAGACAGAGCAGTGAGGCACCTGGAGTTTTGCCACCAGAGACCCCAGGGTCAGGCTAGAGGCCCAGGCAGGGGCTCCTGAGAGCCTGGGGCTCAGGACATCCCGAACTTGGTTCACAAGGACTAGGAAGACTCAGAAAGCCTCCCCACCCCGATCATGAAGCTGGCGTGTTTCTCTGTCCTTCGCACCACCACCCTCACCCCCGACCCCCTCTCCATGTCATGTGACCTGCCACCAGGAAGCGTGGCCTTCTCCAACCCAGACCCCTTAGCTGTTCCTTCAGCTGTGCCCCTGAGAGAGGCTGTTCGGGCACAGCCCACTCACCTGTGTCCACGTGGTTCACTGAGGGCAGAAGCCCCAGAAGTGTCACTGCTCCCACTGTTGTCGTTTTCAGTGTGGAAATGGGAAATGAAAATACTTGTTCGCTGCAAAGCACTGGGCCTGGTGTTCCCGTTCAGTTTCTTTGTTTCATTAGATGCTGAAGAACCCAGTCTCCATCAGGTGTTGAGCAGGGTGCTGGGGGTGGGATGAATAAGTCCCTGTTCCTAAGACCCCAGTCACCCGATTTGCACTGGGCCCGGTGTTCACATTCGGTTTCTTTGTTTCGCTAGATGTTGAAGAATCCCACTTTGGCCAGGTGCTTAGCTGCGTGCTGGGGGTGGAACAAATAAGTCCCTGCTCCTAAGACCCCAGTCACTCCGGATATGCACATCCGTTCGGGAGTGTGCCAGGTGCCACGCTGCTGGGGTGGCCTGGCTGCCACCAGCCATGGTGTTTACGTGTTACCCACCGCATCCAGCACAGAGCCTGTGTCAGTGAGCAGTGATGAAACCTGCTCGTTTCTAACTAGGTCAGGGGGTTGATTGGCAAGTGAGAACCTTACCTTGAAACAGACACCTTTTCAGTGCTTTGGTGTATTGAATGCTTTCACGTAAAATCCCATTTTATCATTTGCAGGCTGGCAAGGTAGGTATCATCCCCATATTTCTATTAAAAACCTGAAGCTCAGGGAAGCCGCCTTGCCTGTGGTCACAAAGCCAGTAAATAGAACCATGATTGAATGCGAATCTTGGCTTCCTGGCCAGGTCCCCCCCTCGCTGGCAGGAGTAAAGGCTGTTAGATCTCTCAGCCAGAGCGCAGGTTCTTCTTGGGGTGGGAGGTTGGGGAAAGAATAGAAACTTGAGTTGAGCCGAGTTCCCGCTCCTCCCCGTCCATGGAGGCTTTCTGTCCAGGGGACGTTTTACAAGAGCCCTCTGTAACAGGCGCTCTTGTCTCTGGTTTATGGGTACCTCTGGGGTTTGGGTTTTGTCCAACTTCATTAAAGGCAAACCACTTTATTGCTCTATTTCTTAGTGACCATTAAATAAATCATCAGCTGTGTGAGTAGTGTGGAGCGGTAGAAGGTATTAATAATTGAGTGCACTGAAACAGACTTTTGTTTTTGCAGCTTGCCAAGAATATCGGGAACGCAGGCTTCAATGAAGTCATGGAGTGCTGTCTCCCCGCTGAGGACTCAGTCAAACCAAACCCAGGCAGCGACATGTACGTACGCGGCTGGCGGGTCTCGCTCGCTGAACAAAGGTTGGCTTGCCCCGGGCCCCCAGAGGCAGGGGGCACAAGTCTGGGTGTATCGATTGTTGCTTCTTTAAAGAAGAAATCAGCCTGTGTTATGTGTAAAGTCTCTGCAACCCTTCTGGGTGTCTAAGTGGAAATTTGATGTGGCAGTTTTTCTTAGAAGCCATAGGCAAGCAGATTTCCCTGGGTGTTGGGGGGGAACACTGAGTGTCTCCCTCTGTGTGGGCACAGCCTTGCCTCTGCCTCAGAGCAGGGTTGTCACCCTCCCACCTGAGTTCTCTCTGAATTCTGAGCCGCTGAGAGGGTGGGTTGTCATAGATACGTGGTTATGTCTGGTCCTCAGAGCAAATGTCGAGTGTGTCATTCCCTTCAAAGAAATTTTTGTTTCTGTTTTAACTGTTGACACAAAACCTGATGAGGACTCGTTTGTGCCTCGTCATGCACCCAGCTGGCCCACTGAGGCAGAGCTGATAGCAGGGGAATTTCCTACCAGTCTTACCGTATAAAGCATAAACCACCCAGGCCACACACTGGTCCTCGAGAGAGGTGATGGGTGACCGGGGGTCAGGGCAGTGCCTGGCCTGCCCCCCAAGGCTCCAGCCCTGTTCTCCCTGGGTGGCCTGTCTGCTGTACCAGGCCTGGGATGGTTTACCCACTCTAGGGGGGCACAGTGAGGCAGATGGGGGTGGTCCCAGGCCAGTTCAGCATTTGAGTGGTATTGTTGTTCAGTCTCTCAGTCGTGTCCAACTCTTTGCAACCCCATGGACTACAGCACGCCAGGCCTCCCAGTCCTCATCACCAGCTCCCGGAGCTTGCTCAAACTCGTGTCCATCGAGTCAGTGATGCCATCCAACCATCTCATCCTCTGTCGCCCCATTCTCCTCCTGCCTGAAATCTTTCCCAGCATCAGGGTCTTTTCCAGTGAGTCAGCTCTCTGCATCGGGTGGCCAAAGTTTTGGAGCTTCAGCATTAGTCCTTCCAGTGAATATTCAGGGTTGATTTCCAGTCAGAGTGTGTTGTGGCAGGAAAGGGGAAGTGAGAAATAACATGCTCAGGGACTTCCCTGGTGGTACAGTGAATAAGAATCCACCTGCCAATGCAGGAGACACAGGTTCGATCCCTGATTCTGGAAAATTCCACATGCCATGGAGCAGCTAAGCCTCTGCTCTGCAACTACTGGAGCTGGCACACCCTGGAGCCCGTGCTCTGCAAGAAGAGGACCGACTGCAATGAGAAGCCCCCGCTCGCTGCAATGAGAGGAAGCCTGTGTGCAGCAATGAAGATCCAGTACAACCAAAAAAAAGAGGAAGAAATAAATAATTTAAAAAAAAGAAATATGTACTCAGAGAGAAGAGAAAATCCATTCACTGAGACAGCCGTCCCCTGGGAGTAACCAGAGCAAGAGCTGCTGGCAGGGCTCCCCCAGGTGTCAGGCAAGGACCCCGAGCAGTGGTGGGGAGAGGGTTTCATGCTGTGGGGGCGGGTCTTTGGAAGCCAAGGTCACAGGATCTGTGTTCTTTGCCCTTGGCTGAGGTGACTTCCCTCCAGGGAGGGAGCTTAGACAGACTAATGGAGGAGAAGGTATCAGGAGGTGAGCGTGGGTGGGGTTGGATTAGTGTCAGTCCTCGTCTGGGTCCTGGAGCAGATGGCGGTGGTGTGGCATTTCCTTGAGATTGCACGAGGTGTGATTTTAGATTCCAGGCACGGGACTTACTGAGTTGGTATCCTCTCCTAACGAGGATCTGAGTTCCAAGTCTGTATCCTTACCCAGACCTGGAGAGACAACAGGGAGGCGTAGAAACCTGCATCCTTGCCCACTGTGGGAGCTGGGGAGGGTTCGTCAGCTTCCCGGGGCCCTTTTCCTTTAATAGAAAGCAGAGGGACTGCCGTCCCCCTGCTCACAGAGCCGCTGGAACGAACATTGGGTGAGGGGGTCACTTACCTCGTGCTTGGTTGGTGTTGGCTGCCCTTGTTGCTCACTGTGGGCATGGGTGCTGAGAAGTTCGGGTCCTCTCGAGGCAGGTGTCCGTGGAGAGGTCCCTTGACATGGGCTGACTGGGTTACAAGAAGGTCTGTTAGGACAGAGACGTCATGGTCCCCTGGGGCACTTCACTTACTGTCTCATAGACACCTGCTCTCACAGTGAAGGGCGTGGTCTCCTGAAACCCTGTAGTATTGATCCACTTTGAACAAAGTATAAGACGTGGTCACTGATTTTTTCCAAGTACCAGGGGTGCTTTATAAAAGCAGAGCACTTGTTTATTTTGGGGGGAAATGGTTCTAAAAAGTGAATCCTGTCTGCATGGGACTCTTGGATATAAATGTTCCATCTACATTGAGCCCTAGCCCTGGCCCCCAACCTTGGCACCAGTGAAAAAGATGTTTACTCCCCTCCTTTTTTTTTTTTTTTTTCCCAAAATGAGGGCAGATGACCAGCGTGACAGCAAACTGGCACCCACGTGGACGCCCCTCAGCTGAAACCAGTTGTGAGCGTAGCTCTGTTTTAAAGCATCTCACCCCACTTTACATTGTACCTAGGTGTCCACATACTTTTTTCTAATAAATCTCACCTTACTCATGTTTGCATGTTCTACCACAGGATGTTGCTTGTGATGGGAAATACTCATACATAAACAATGAATCAGTGAGTCAGAGGTGAAGCTCTAGCTCGGTGACTACTTAGAGAAGCTACTATCTTACTTCCAGATTAAAAGGAGTGCACTGCTCCTGGCTTTATCTCAAAGCAGCACACCATCTGCAGATGAATCTGTTGAAAGGGAAGCCAGAGACCGTCTCGTGGCCTGTGAATCCCCAGATGGATTTGCGGGGGGGGGGGTGCTGAGAGATCTAAATAGGCAGGAAGCAGGGAGCTTCCTGCTCACAGAGGCCAGAATCGTTTCTCTCCTGTGATTCTGGGCGCTCACGCATGCCCTGTCCTTTGGAAGTATAAGAAGCCTCCCTCTCTGAACGCATGCCAAACACATTATTATTAAATTCATTGCTTTCCTCCAAAAGCCTTAACCTTTCCCAAAAAAAGGGGGGGTGGAGGGGTCACACTGGCAGAGTCAACTTCCACCCCAGGAATCCATGGGGCATGCCAAACACATTATTATTAAATTCATTGCTTTCCTCCAAAAGCCTTAACCTTTCCCAAAAAAGAGGGGGTGGAGGGGTCACACTGGCAGAGTCAACTTCCACCCCAGGAATCCATGGGGCCTGGTGTGGCCCAAACAGACCTGTACCTATGCTGGTGGAGGGACCACCTTCCAGGTTTGGGACCCAGAGCCTGGACAAGTGGATAAAACATTTAAAAAGTATAAGGTCCAGTTTAGCACTAGCCCCTTCCTGAGGGTTCGTAGTGATGCTGCCCCAAAGTGATTATTGGAGCCATCTAAGCCTTGACACCTGTCCAGCCCTGCCTCCTGTCATAAGAGACCTGTAGAGTTTCATCAGATGGGTTGTTAGTTTTGTCAAGCCAGGACAGTCACCAGGCAGCAGCCAGAGCATCGCTCTGGCCGGGAGCCCTTGCGAGGAGAGCTCAGTCCAGCGGAGCAGGGCGGCCCTCGGAGCTGCCAGGCTGCTGGAGGGCATGGGCTCACATTCACAACGCTGTTGCGAGGGTCAGATGGACAGCACAGCTCCGCCCGACCTGTGGCCTGCAGTAATTGTCCCCCGTGGGGGACACATGTTAAATCCCCCAGCACAGTTCACGCAAGGCAGCGTCTATGGATACCTAGGTGCTGGTTTATTAGGTGAAGCTGGCAAAGTGTTGTGTGCCCCTGCTGGGATCCTGGAGTTGACCCACCCGGTCCTGAACCCTGGTGGGCTGCAGCAAGGACCCACGTGGGTCGACCTGGGGGCCTTGGTCCGTGACGATCATAGAAGCAGGTGCAGTGGGTGTAGTCCTGGTCCCAGGGTAGGAGCGAGTGGTCCCCCAGCCAGGAAGAGCCGGTGGGTTCCCCCAGCGCCTCTTCACTCCGCGCTGCCCTGGTTATTGCATACAGAATCCTGGGCCTAAGGCCTCAGTGTGCTGTCTCCGTCTCTGTGATCCCGCAGAGGCCTGTGAGCAGAGTCATCGGCTTGTGCACACCTCAACTGTGTGCTTTTGCACAGGATAAGGATGTTTGAGTCGCTGGCCCAGAGTTACCAGGGTGGGGGTTGTGGGGGGGAACACCTTGATCCGTGCTGAATTTTTGTCTTTGGAATTTTTAACAGTTTGGTTGACATATGATTCACGTACCATCACAGTTCACCCATGTAAAGTACAGTTCACTGGCTTCTGGTATATTCTCAGTTGTTATTCCGTCACCACAAGCAATTTTAGAACATTTTGTTCATCCCAGCACAAAGCCCTGTACCTGTTAACCATCCCCTACTCTGTCCCCTTATGCCCCCGCCTCCCCGTAACACCCCCTCCCCCCAGGCTGGGGCCACTGCTCCCCCGCTCCCTATCTCTACGCATTTCAGTGAATGGAATAACACCATGTGTGGTCCTTAGGGTTGGCGTCTTTCATTTAGGATTTCAGGGTGTTTCCAGGGTTCGTCCATGTGAGTGCTTCATTGCTTTTGTGGCTGAGTCGTACTCTTGTTATGTGGACACCACGTCTTTTTTACCTGTTCTTCAGCTGATGGACCCTTATGACTTGGTTGTCGTGGGTGATTAGCGTCTACTGCCCCTCAAACACAGTGTCTAGGCTTTTGTTGTTGCTGTTGCTGCTTGTTATGGTCCTTGGAGTGCTCAGTCCTCTGGGCCAGGAGCCGCTGTTTTTCTTGCTCCGTCTTTCAAGTTCATCAGTACTTTCCAAGGCCCCAAGGACCTGCCGGGAGTGCGGCCAAGTGTCACCTCGTGTGCTTCGCCCAGGCTGTGTGCATTTCACAGATAAGAAGATTTGGGGTCACATACTTGCCCAGGGTCACTTGACAGTCTACGGCGGGGGAGGATTTTGGCTCCCCTGGAGTTGCTGCTGCTCTCCGCTCCTGGGAGAGGTGGGGTCTGTGCCCGCAAGGCCGAGTTAAAGCCAGGAAATAGACCATGAAGATGGACAACTCGTTTGATTTCATGGGGCATGTGGGGAACCTGGCTGCCAGGCATGGTGCCCACCAACAGGAAAACAGTCTTCCCTTGGAGTCTGCCAGTCCCCCCGACCCGGCTGCTTATCCCTTAGACCCAGTCCTTGATACCCCCTGTCTTGGGTGTCCAGCCTCCTGAAAGTGCTAGAGGCAGAGTGGACGTGGGTGCTGCAGGAGAGCCACATGCCGCCTGCCTCCTGCTCTGTCATTTTCTGCCGGTGCTGCTTGTTACCATGTTGTTCAGTCGCCAAGTCGGGTCCAGCTCTTTGCCACCCCATGGACTGCAGCATGCCAGGCTTCCCTGTCCTTCACTATCTCCCAAAGTTTGTTCAAACTCAGGTCCATCGAGTCGGCGATGCCATCCAGCCATCTCATGCTGTGTCACCCGCTTCTCCTCCTGCCCCCAATCTTTCCCAACATCAGGATCTTTTCCAATGACTCAGCTGTTTGCATCTGGCGGCCAAAGTATGGAAGCTTCAGCATCAGTCCTTGTTACCATGAGGGGGTGGGATTATTTTTAACTCATTACAGATGAATGGATGTTACGACCCTTAATCATTTACAGGGCAGTTATGTTTGATTTCAGGAACGCAAGAAAGGACTACATCACTGCCAAGTACATTGAGAGGAAATACGCACGGAAAAAACACGCGGATAATGCGGCCAAACTTCACAGTCTTTGTGAAGCCGTGAAATCAAGAGACATTTTTGGATTACTTCAAGCATATGCTGACGGTGTGGATCTTACAGAAAAAATCCCACTGGCCAATGGACATGTAAGAAAGGACCTGTAAAAACAGAAAGGGTTGGGGGGGGTTGATGGGGAATGACAAAGCAGTGTCATCAAAAGTGCTGACAGTGTCATGAAACACCCTGAGAGAAGAGGCAGTGAGTCCTGGGTGAGAGGAGATTCGTGGTTGATTCTTCAGCCAAACTGTAGTGGCAGCTCTGGGAAGAGAGTCCATCCCCAGGGGAAGGAGGCCTAAGCTTCATTATGCTGATGATTCAGGGAGGGGGTCAGAAACCTTGAGAGGACTTTGCAATGAAACCCCCGAATTTCTCATTCTTTCCCGGGGAGGGAGGAGGACTAGGACCAGTCTCTAAATGATAGGCAGTCTCTAAATTCCCAAGGGCAGAATTTGCCCTGGGGATTGGCTTCCCTGGTGGCTCAGCTGTGAAGAATCTGCCTGCCAGCGTAGGAGACTCAGGTTTGATCCCTGGGTTGGGAAGATCCCCTCGAGGAGGGCATGGCAACCCATTCCAGTATTCCTGCCTGGGAAATCCCATGGACAGAGGAGCTTGGCAGGCTTTGTACAGTCCATGGGGTCGCAAGACACAACTTAGCAATAGGTAACACGTTTTAGAGATGGGTTTTTCAAAGGAGAGACTCAGAGGCTTTTAGAAGAGAAATACACGCTTTCACTCGCACTGGCCGCAGAGCTGAGTGCTCCCCTTGGGACTCTGGAATGTTTCTGTTTGGTCTTCAGGAGCCGGATGAGACTGCTCTCCATCTTGCCGTCAGGTCTGTGGACCGGACTTCTCTCCACATTGTAGACTTTTTAGTTCAGAACAGGTAGGTGTCCTGAAATCAGGGCCGGTGTTTGATTTTGCTCCTGGGTGTTTCTGGGGAAGGGATCAGGGGTTGCCTCACTGCTTCTGTGATGTGGCCAACATGCTGGAATTTCCTCAGGTGTGACTAGGAGTTACGGGACAGTGAAAGGGCTGCAGGTGTGGGGGTTCCTGCGCAGTCTTAACCACTCTTGGTGTCCGCAGCATCCAGCTTCCAGTGTCTGGGGGTCAGGGGGACGCCCCGTGAATAGGTCTGCTGAATTCCAAGCCCCTGGAAAACAGCCTCTGGCTGCAGCCCCCTTGACTGTCAAGTGGGGAGTGGTCCCCAAGAGGTCAGGCAGGGCAGTCCCTAGGCTTGTCCTGTGAGATGGGGGGTGGTCCCCATGACTTCAGGCAGGGCAGCCCCCAGCTTGTCCTGTGGGGTGGGGGTTCCCATGACATCAGGCAGGGCAGCCCCCAGCTTGTCCTGTGAGGTGGGGTCCCCATAACGTAAAGCAGGGCAGCCCCCAGCTTGTCCTGTGGGGTGGGGGTTCCCATGATGTCAGGCAGGGTGCCATGAGCAAAGGGAGAGGGAAGCAGGAAGCAGGGCTCCACCTCCAGCTTGGGCCGAGGCAGGGTTGTGGGTGTTTTGCTTGGTAGGGAAAGCTGTTATTTTCAATTAGAGCGTGCCTGTGGAGAGGACGTGCACGGGCAGTTTCCTTGGCCCCAGCGCTCCCATCAGGTTTGTCCTGCCTTGCTTGGTGCAGGGCTGGCCTGACAGTCGGAGTCCAGTCGTGAAGCCCGGTCGAGGTACATCGTGTCTCCCTGAGCGTGGCTTTGTGGGGAGTCAGGGCAGGGAATGGCCAGAAGCCACAGAAATTCTTCAGCAAGTGCAGAAGCAAGGAGACGTTTTTCATTTTGTGTCTTCTGCCATTCTTGGAGGGAAGACGAAAGAGACGGCTGGGGTTGGAGGAGCTTGGGGGCAGTCAGCTCCTTCCCCAGGAGCTGGGAGCTCACTGGACGCCTGCGGGGAGCTGCCCACCCAGCACCAGGAGCGGGGAGGGGCTCGGAGCAGCTGTGCAGTGCCAGCTCCCTCAGAGCAGACTCTCAGGGGGCAGGAGAAGGGCAACCCTGATCCCTCTTCTCGGGAGCGGGGAGTAGAGAGATGAGAGATCAGGCCCTTTTTTACTGCAAACATAGCTGCTTGGGAAAAAGGAACAGGGAACGTGGCTGGTTTCCCCTTGTCGGGATCCTGAGGCATTGTCTCCCGGTGGTCCCTCTGCGTCCCCACATGTCTGTCCAGGGTGGAGCCCTGCTGTCCCGCTCACAGCATGACAGTGGCTGCCCCACCAGTGGGCTGAGTGGCTCGTCCTGGAATTGTCCAGTCTGTTATGTGTTGGCAGAACCCGTGTGGTCCTCTCGTTCTCCCAGAGCCTGTTTTCAGGGTGGTCCAGGGCGAGCCAGCTCAGAGGAGCCTGGTGACTCTAAATTTTAGAAAAAGTGGCTTTTCCCCTTCCTGGTAAGAGTGTCGTCAGTAGGATGAAAAGAGCTCAGCCCAGCCTTCCATGCAGTGAGACACACTGGTGGGGCCTTAGCAGTGCAGCGGGAGGGACCCCAGTTCACCCGTCCCTCTCCCAGCCCCTGCTCAGGGGTGCACAGGTGCCTTGCCCCCTTTTTGGCCGGCTCTGCCATCGTCGTTTATTCCCTGACAGCCTTAAGCCCAGGCCTCCTCCTGCCACAAGCTGGGCTGGCGCTGTGGCCCGCCACCCCTGGAAGAGGACGAGAGACCCTGCCGGCCTTGAACCCTGGCACTGACTGCCTCTCCCGCTTCCGAACCCCAGTCCCCTGCGCAGCAACCCAGCGCTCTGACCTGAGACCTCTCTCTCTCTCTCTGTCCGTTCTTGCCAGTGGGAACCTGGACAAACAAACGGGGAAGGGGAGCACAGCCCTGCACTACTGCTGCCTGACCGACAGTGCCGAGTGCCTGAAGCTGCTGCTGCGGGGCAAGGCCTCCATTGGCATTGGTGAGCCTCAGCCCCACCTCTTCCCCTGACCCCTCTGGCCACTGGGCTCCGGGCAGAGCTGGGAAGCCAGCGCCACCTAGCAAGACAGGGCCCGCTCTGCCAGGCTGCTGAGGTCCGATACTTATCAGCAGTTTTGCTCTGCTGTCTTGTGGACTTGCCCCCGTGTTGCAGACATTTTCTGGGCTCTGAGAGGCAGAGGGTGGCCTACAGCTGTTAACTGGTGGCCCCATGACCCTAGACAAGGTTCAGGCATCTTGCCCTCTTCTTCCTGACTCCACCTGAGATCAGACTTGGTCCCTCAGTGGCCCTAGGTGGGCACGTTTACTGCTGGGAGTCACTGCCCACTGCCCCTCTGTTCACTGGCATGGAGCCTCCTCCATGAGCGACCATGTCTGCTTGGCTTCCATCGCTTCCTCCTCTCAGGGCCCTGACCTGCAGCTGGCTGGGCAGAGCCTAACCCCCAGGACATCTGGCTGTGATGGGTCCTGGGGAGGAGCTTTGAAGAATTATCAAACAGAGAGCCAAGACTGGAAAAAAGGCTCATGCCTGCTTGAGAGCCGAGTTTTTTATTTTTTAATTAATCATCCAACCTCATTGACTGAGGCTTGTTTAGAGGAAAATACACAATTCCAAATTTACAGACTACTTATTAATAAGAGGAGATGTAAAGTCTTTCAGCCAGGTGCCTGGAACTAGATTAGCAGTGCTTTTGGTTAGAGAATTACCATGAACTGCTTTACTCAGTGAATTACGCCTTGGATATTTATTTTTACATTCGTTGGCTTAACTTTAGTGCTTTTACTTTCATGATTAATTCAAACCTTGTCTAAACGTTACTGACTGCACACTGCTTAGTTCTGTGTGATTTCAGAACAGTTGAGCCCCGATGGGGGCTAAGTCGCCGGAATTCATTAGTCAGGACCAGTGTCATTTGGGCTGCTTGACTGGGTCTCTATTTAATAGTCTCTGGGCATCAGACCTTTGCTTGATTTGGCCACAACATGTCCTTTCATCCCACCGTCCCTTAGCTAACGAGTCAGGAGAGACACCACTGGACATCGCCAAGCGACTCAGGCACGAGCGCTGCGAGGAGCTGGTGAGTCTCCCCCGGTGGGGTGGGGGATGCCCCTCGGGGAGGGTCCGCAGGAGGGTCCTGAGCAGATCCCAGTGTCCTAGAGGGGACAGCTCGGAGCAAGTGTCCTGGGGCACCTTTAGAGAGGAGGGGACCACCTGCCTAGCGGTGACACTTTTGGAACATGAGTCAGTATTTTCTGGTTGGACTTGCTGGCGGCTCTGGCTTTGGGGGTGAGTTTCCTGCAAACTCCCCAGGTTTGCAGGGAGCTCCACTGCTGTGGCTTGGGAAGGACGTGCCAGCTCTCCCCATTGTTGCCTTGTTTGTAAAGTGGAGTAGGCTACACCAGTCTGTAGGGTCGTTGTGTACTTGAACCCTGTGAAGCCGTGGGCACGTACTAAGTGCTCAGTAAACAGAGCCATTGACAGTCGCTGCTATAGAAGATGAGGAACGTTATTATTATTCCTGAGCTCTCTGTGTCCATTAACTCATTTAATCTTGATAACCCTTAGGACACTGATTAGTGGGTGCCTACTGTTACCCCTTCAGACACTGATTAGTAGGCGCCTACTGGTTCCCATTAGGGTACTAATTAGTGGGCGCCTACTGTTACCCTTTAGGACACTGAGTAGTAGACACCTACTGTTACCCCTTAGGACACTGGTTAGTAGGCACCTACTCTTACTCCATTTTACAGATGAGGAGACAGCTTCAGAGGGTTAAATAACTTGCCTGTGATCACATGGCTACTGTCTGGCTTTGGAGAAAATTTAGACCCTAATGTGCTAAGACACCCATTTGTCTGATACAATAACTTCTCACCTGTGCATCTAGAATGAAACCAGCTGTCCACCTTCCCGGAGAAAGCTGGGAAAGCAGTCATTCACATCATTTTCCGCAGGGCTTAATTCTCTTGTTCTGGTCAGGAAAAGTGGGGTCTACAGGTAGCGGGCTTGTTCCTTCTTGAATTAAGTGCTCACTGTGCGGTTGTGGGTACCCAAGGGCTGGCCATCACCTTTTAGATCTCAAACACTCCTCGGCTGCACGCTGTGACTTTGCAGCTTACAAAGCACTAAATGGGAGTTGTCGGGTTTGAGCTTCCAGGGTATGTGTGGATTCGGGAGGGGCGACTGGCCTGAGAAACAGCAAATAAGCCAGCCTGATGCTGGGGCACAGCTCATCTGGGGTGCCGGCCTGCTGCCTGCTGCCTCTAGATCCACATCTGCTTTACAAGGTTGAGCGTGTGAGTAGCGTCCCTGACGGCCCATTGTCGTTCTCAGCTGAACCAGGCCTTGTCTGGGAGGTTTAATTCTCACGTTCACGTGGAATATGAATGGCGACTGCTCCACGAAGACCTGGATGAAAGCGATGATGACATGGACGAGAAGTTGCAGGTTTGTGCCAGCTTGTAAAACGTGAAGAGTTTTATGATGAGCATCCTTCAGAGCGGTGTGGGTCCTGGCCTATATTTAGGGCAGAAAGCTGTTGTAGGAAAGGAAATAGAGTTTACCTTTTGCTTCTGCTGATCTCAGTAGTTCTTGGGTTTTACCCATCCCACAACTGCCCCTCTCTCCCAGCTCCTACAGATGTGGCTTTACGGAACATTAGTTATGTTATCATGGCAGCTGCTCACCTTCTGATACAAAGGAGAGATACAAGAGGGCCTCTGATTCTGGTGGATGTTAGAGGAAGCTCTCTCACTGAAAATGATGTGATGAAAAGCCATGTTTCCCCCAGGAGTAGTTATTGTGCTCACCAAGTTGATCTTTAAAACCTTCACTGAAATCAGTGACCCTTAGAGCTCATCTGGTCCAACCCTTTCCTGTATCACATGGTTCATTCAAGCCTCAAGACTGAGAGGCTGGCTTGGCCACAGTGAAGCCAGCACTTGGAGACTGCCCAGGGGCCCTTGCCTCTTCGTCCAGCTGCTCCTCAAGATGCTCTGGCTTGTGCACTTGGGGGCACCCCTGGAAGGTAACCACCTTCACACCCGTCTCAGAGGTCAGAGTCAGACCCAGGACGACTACTCCAAAACCTATATGCCTAGAAGCTGTGAAATTAGTGGGAGTGCCATGATGTAATGTTTTAATTCTTACTAATGGACTTTAATGTCCTCACATGTATATTTCAGAAATATATGGCATTTCTGAAAGCTGTTGGACTATTCTGTTTCTTAGAATAAGGAATTTCTGAGTTCGCTGTAAAACAACGTCAAAGTGAGAGAAGCTGGTTATTTTATATTTAGATTTTCCTTTCAAAAAAGTGAGGGTTTGGGACTTCCCTGGTGGCCCAGTGGTTAAGACTCCACGCTCCTAATGGGGGGCACAGGTTTGATCCCTCCTTGGGGAGCTAAGATCTTGTATGGGTCAGCCAAAAAATAAATAAATAAATAATACAATAAAATTTTTTTTTTTTTAAAAAAAGAGAAGCTTTGAAACATCTGCCCCAGCATGAGTGCCTCTTGGTCAGGCACACGTCACGTTGTCAGGCTCCCAGGGTCATGTGGGCAGTGACTGGGCGGGTCCTATGGTCCCAGTGAAAGCCCAGCAGCAGTGCCAACACTCATGCCCCCCACTCCACCATGCATCACCCCCAGCAGAGAGCGGCGGGCATGGTTCACACATGGTTTAAACTCTGTAGAAGAACCACTGGCCATTGAGCTCTATGCATTGGAGCCAAGTGTGAGCCTTTGGTTGGCCAGAGCCTTGACCAGACAGGTGGTCGTGTGAGGGCAGGTGGGTGTGACAGCCAATACTCATACCTGCTAAATTCTGGGCTCTGTGCCGGTAGTTAAATTTGTACCCATTTAACAGATGAAAAATAGGATCAGCAGGGCTAGTTTGCTCAAGATCACAGCTGTTAAAACAAAGCTGACATTTGAGATAGGAGTTTGATTGAATTTACCCAAGTCCCTGGTTCCATGCACATGACCTTCAGCTGGAGCAAGGGTCAGCAAACCCGTAAAGGGCCGGATGACAGATGTTTTAAGCTTGTGGGCCTAAAATAACGAGCCTGCGTTCCAGCTCCTCTCCTCCAGGGTGGTAGGAGAGCAGCCATGGGCAGTGTGTAAACCGCAGGCATGGCTGCTTTCTGCTAACGTTTTACTTATTAAAACAGGTGGTGGTCCCACAAGTCATAATTGCTGACCCTGAGCTAGGGGACTCTTTAGAGTCCTAGTTCTATGGGAGGAAGGCATTGATCTCCCCTGAATTAGCTGTGTGGCTGTTGGGGATCGGTCACAGCTGTGGGTGCTATCTGAGAGGATGCTCGTGGAGGGGACGTGCAGTGAAAACACAGCTAAACTGAGCCAACTCCGGCTGGTACAGATACAGCAGCTTATATTCTAAGTTCTTCCTGGAATGAAGAATTGCAGGTTCTTGTAAAGCGCGGCTCTTTTGGTGGGTGTGTCCATTAAGAGACACGCTAAGAGTGAGGTTTAGGTCTCGCTGCTGTCCTGTAACGGCAGAAATGCGCTGTGCCCAGGTGGTTGAGTGGCGTGCCTGGGCTTGTCACAAGCACATCCATAGCCGTGACTCGGATGTCAGTGCATCTGTGTCTCACACACCTCTGCCTACCACCCCCGCAGCCCAGCCCCAGTCGGCGAGAAGACCGGCCTGTCAGCTTCTACCAGCTGGGCCCCAGCCAGCTGCCGTCCAGCGCTGCAGCTCTGGCGAGAGACACCGGCAGCCTGGCCAAGGACAAGCAGAGGGGCTTCGTGCCCAGCCTCCTGCAGAACGAGACATACGGTGCCATCCTGAGTGGCAGCCCACCGCCCACCCAGCCTGCGGCCCCTGGCTCGGCCAGTGCCCCCCCACTCCCGCCGCGGAACGTTGCCAAAGGTACGTACTGAGAAGTTGGTCACCCTTGGTGCGGGAGCGCTGTGTTTGGGGTCACGCTTTGGGGACTCTCTTCTTGCTCTGTCCCCAGCTAGCTCGCCTGTGGACCAGCGTCAGGACGTGTTTTTCTTTTGGGTCTTTTGTTTTGTACTTAACATTCTTTGCTTCCAAAATGAGCTCCATCATTCTTAGGATGGTGGGAGTGTGTCTTGGCTTCGTTCTTGTTCCGGGCAGGGAGGTGGCTTGTGTGACTCAGGGAACACAGGGACTGCACTGGGCAGGCCTGGGATGGCCGGGTGAGCCCTGTCGCTGTCCCGGGGTGTTTCCCGCAGACCTGCTTCCTGGTGCTTTTCTTTTTGCTGTCCACCCCTCCCTTTGTCTCCGTTCTTTCCCTTTCTCTCTCTCTCCTGCCTGTACCTGGCCAGCTTGTAGCATCTGATTATTTCTTCTCTCTGTGATTTCCCCATGAAGTGAAAGATAGAAAGATGCTAATTTGGGAAGCGGTGCTCAGCCTAGCTGTAAAAATACAGAATAGTCCCCGAGGGTCCTGCTGGCGCTTCAAGTGCTGAAGCTTTGCTGTGCTGGCCTCAGTCGCTCTTTCACAGCATAGTGAGTTTGACACCACAGATGCTATTTTCTATTTTTATAAAAATGGAAACTGAAGGCCCACCCACAAAGGTTAAGTAATTTACCCAGCACTGGAGGCCCACTGGCCATTGTGCTGCTTGAAGGTAGGTTCAGCAGGTAGCCAGGCTGGCTCTATGCTGGGGCTCCAGGAGGCTTCCCCAGGGGCGGGGGGCAGGAGCCTGCCCTGGGTGTGAAATCCAAGCCCCATGGCTGCTCTAGGCTGATGGTGGCCCCAGAAGTAGGTCCCAGATTGCATTTTGCAACCTCAGAGAGGGGCATGTAGCCGAGTGGCAGTGATCCTGGGAGGCCCGAAGTCTGTGCTCACAGTGTGGGATGGCTGTTGTCCCCCCACCCCAGGAGGCTTCCCCAGGGGCGGGGGGCAGGAGCCTGCCCTGGGTGTGAAATCCAAGCCCCATGGCTGCTCTAGGCTGATGGTGGCCCCAGAAGTAGGTCCCAGATTGCATTTTGCAACCTCAGAGAGGGGCATGTAGCCGAGTGGCAGTGATCCTGGGAGGCCCGAAGTCTGTGCTCACAGTGTGGGATGGCTGTTGTCCCCCCACCCCCATCGCCCCGCCCTGGCTGTGGTGCAGGCCTTTCTACACAGCTCTGGCTCGGTGCTCAGGGAGGCCCAGAGGTCATGGGCTACCCTGGGCAGACCTCGGAAACCAGCCCGCCCCCTCCCGCAGAGCCCGTTCCTCCTCCTAGGCCTGCAGGGAGCCCCTGTGTGAGGAACGAAGTCACGTCCCGCAGCTGGAAGGGGCCCCAGTGTGAGGGCTGCTGTGGTCAGGGGATCTCATGGGGGAGGCTTGTCGCCTCCGCCTCCCTCCTCCCAAGTCCCAGGTGTGTGTGTTGTCTTGTGAGGCTGGAGCTAAATGGTTAGGTCATCCCCACCTTGTGAGTGGCTTTTCCTGACTGTGTGTCGTGGGCGGAGAGGTTTTCTTTTGCTCTGTTGGGTCACAGAACAGTGGTAGAAAGCTGTTCACCTGTGTTTCTTGGCTTCCTTCAAGTCTTAGTATGAGAAGGGTTTGGAGGATTCCCCGTGTCTTCCTTTGATGATGGAGATCGCCCTTCACCCCCTCCAGCCCCCTAAAGCCTATCTTTGTTTTCCATCTGTTCTACCCTTGATCCACGTGGAGTATCCACCCAGCAAATGGAAGAAGGTCAGCGCTGTCCCCGTCAGCAGATGTGGGAAGACTCCCCCACCCCAGGTCTGCCCTATGTGGCTGTGGCCTGTTTTCATCTCCAGGCCCAGCCGGCCATGTGGGCCACACGCAGCCTCAGAAGCGGTCACGCCTGTGCCCTGGGCAGACACCACTCTGTGAGGAGGAGCGGGCAGAGGAAGGGTGTCACCAGTTGCCAGGGTCCAACCAGAAATACATCTGCCCTTCACCAGCTGTGTGTGACTTGGCCCTCCTCTCGTGTGCTCTGTCTGAGGACGTGTGCCCCCTTGGTCGAGGTGCTGACCCCACGGGAGGATGTAAACGGGTAGAGACAAGCAGATGTCCCATCCCCAAGCGCAGCGCTCAGGAGGTCACTGTGGTTATCATTTCCCTTTTCAAACTGTACTTCCATTAGAGAAATCGGTAAGATGGAGACCAACTGGGAATTTTCCCAGGAGCATCATTGGTTTGGTGTGTATTGGTATCTGTCTTCCAGGTGCCAGAAAGAATTTTTTTTTTTTAAACAAATGAGCATCCTGTTTGTGGTCTTACCGCTGTTCTGTCCACAGAAGGGTCACATTTCCTGCCGTACAGGGAGAGGATCAATAATGCCGTGTTCTGTTTCTGTTTTTGTTCTGTGCTCCTGCGTGCGTGTGCATGCCTGCGTGTGCATGGGCGTGCGTGTGCGTGCGTGTGCAGCTCAGCCAGCCTCCTCCGCTAACGCCCCGTGGAAGACAAACTCTGTAAGCGTGGACAGTATAAGCCGGCAGCGATCTTCGTCAGATCCGCCCGCTGTCCATCCACCGCTGCCCCCTCTCCGCGTGACATCTACCAGTACGTTTTTTTTTTCCCTTTCTCCTTTCTTGCCGTCGGGCTTCGTACAACACGGATGGCTGGTGGGGAGAAGTGGGGGGTGGTCCTCTCGGCTGCCCCGGCCTGCACGCTGCTGAGGGCTCCTCCGTGGCCGCCTCCCTGCAGCCCCCCTCCTCCCCGGCGGCTGGCTGCTGTCTGTCCCACTCCCCACGGGGGTCACCCCCACCCCTCCTCCATCTCCAAGCACTCCAGCAGCGTTTCTTTCTCTCCACGTCGGTGCCGGGGCTTCCTCTGGCTGTTCCATGCTTCAGGGCACCAGGGTGTGTTCCTGTGGATTCGAATCTGCTCTGTGTTTCCCTTCAGTGTCACGTGTGCACCGGGGGGAGGGTTGGGGGTAGCGACTAGACCAGGAGGTGAGGCCTGGGTGCTGTAGGAGGAGGGGCTCCAGCCTCTTGGAGTGCAGGTCCGCTCCAAGAGCGCTGAGGGTTTCCCTGGGTTTCCATAGCTGGAGTTAAGGTGGGAGAGGCCACCTGGCTGCAGTCGGTGCCCTCCGGGTGCTGGAGGCCGAGCAGGCAGCTGCCTTGGGGAGGGCCTTCCAGAGGCTGGGGTGGGGCAGGGGCACCCAGGTCCGGGGGCGGCAGCGAGGGGGTCAGTGGTGAGAGGCGCCCAGCAGGTCTCCGAAGCCCACTCTTCTGCCTCATGGTCCTGCGTCCCCAGGGCTGTAGATAGGCATGCAAGAGTCTGCCTTTTAACTTTGCTTTTAAAGCTTATGAAAAAAGGAAAGAAAGCCTGAATTGGACCTCTCCCTGCTCAGCCAGCACCCTCCGCCTCCGCTGTCCGGGGCCAAGGCTCCTGAGGTGTCCAGGTCCAGGCCCAGGGGCAGGTTGCTGCCTCTGCTCGGACCGCAGGACGCGGGTACTGGCTGTTGAGAGGGGTGCTGATGTTTTTCAGCAAACGGGAAGGAGGCTCAAGGTCCGGCCTCTTGTCTTACCAGCCCCGTGCCCTTGCTGAAAGCCTCGGCTCCCTCATTCTCTGTTAAACGTAGAGAATATAACTTGCTGCCCTGTCCCCTTACAGACAGGAAGCCTTCACGGTGTTGGCTCTTCACAGACTGACCCCAGACTGACCGGTGATATGGGTGGGCCCCAGGCCAGGACCCAGGCCAGGCCTCCTACAGCTGCTTCCCCAGGTTCCCTGGAGGATCGAAGACCCAGTTGGCTTCCCCAGGGGGCGGTTCTAGCTGAGAAAACACCCCCAGGCTCATGGAATCATTTTAATCCTCCCTTGAGACCTGGAAGGACTCTCTGCCAATACTGCTGTCTGAAAGTCTTTGGTGGAAGTGGGTGTTTTTCCCGTGAAATAGTGGAAGGAGAAAAGGAAGCCCTTGTTGGAGGATCCTCGGGTGGGGAGCCTGGGAATATGACGCCTGGAGGCTGACCCTCTGCGTGTGTGTCTCTCTCTTTCTTTTTTCTCTCTGCAGACCCCCTGGCTCCCACGCCTCCCCCTCCGGTGGCCAAAACACCCAGTGTGATCGAAGCCTTGAGCCAGCAGAGCAAGCCAGCCCAGCCCGGACTCCCGCCCAGCAAAGCCCCGCCACCCTTGCCGCCCCAGCCGCCTAGCCGCCTCCCCCAGAAGAAGCCTGCTACCGGGTAACTCCTGCTCATCTGTGTCCCCCTCGGGCCAGCCAGGTCACCATCCATGCTTCCTGCCTTCAGGGGGCTTCCCAGTGCACCTGCCCCACAACTTAACCTGCTGGGGTTTCTCTGCATGTTTGAAATTGTCCACATTTCAAATCCTGCTGTGACCCCTGAGGTCAAGTGTTGCATGACTAATTCATTATGTTTCAGGGGTCTTCAAAATAATTTACCAAGAATATTTAAACTGCAAACATTTCATACCAATGCGTGTCTTATATCCACATGATGAATTTAGATTTCTGTCGAATATAGACACTGGGACTGGGGGAGTTAAAGTCCTCAAGACACGGGGCCTGTAGGTCTTACTTGTTCACTCATAGGATTATCTTGAATACGTGGACTCTTTGCAGTGCAGGGCATGTATTTTCAACAAACTAGGACATTCTCCTACATAAACATAATGCAGCCAGCCAGATCAGGAAATTAACGTGGTTGTTATTGTTTAGTCGCTAAGTTGTGTCCGACTCTGCGACCCCATGGACTGTAGCCTGCTAGGCTTCTCTGACCATGGGATTCTCCAGGCAAGAATACTGGAGTGGGTAGTCATTTCCTTCTCTGGTGGATCTTCCTGACCCAAGGATCGAGCCCATGTCTCCTGCATTGGCAGGCGGATTCTTTATCACTGAGCCACCTGGGAAGCTCTTAACCTGGATACTACCTTCCAAAACTCAGACTCCAGGTTTTGCCATTTGTCTAAATAAATGTCCTTTACCACATTTATCGTAGTAAAGCTCATGGGATCCAGTTCATGGCTTTCAGTCTGGATCTTTATGGTAGAGAAATGGTTCCTTTTAGTGGAATGATACTTAGATGCCAAGATCTGGGTGCTTGGTGTCTTCATTGCCATTGGATTGTCAGTGCTCCCCGGCAGGCCTTCTGAGTGATCGGAACTAGGGATACACACGTGTATATTCATACATGTACATGCATGCTTGTATGCATGTATAAACACATTTATTTCTGTTTCTTGTCTATATGGATGGAAATCCATGAGTTTACACTCTCTCCAATTTCTCTGGTTCTGAGTAACAAACCACACCAAAATGTATTGACATAAGACACAACTGTCTTATTATGCTCATGAGTTTGGGTCAGCACAGGGGGAGTGGCTTGTGTTTGCTTGACAATATCTGGGCCTTTAGCTGAAAAGACTCGAGGGCTGGGGGTTATTCAACAGAGATTCATCAGAGGAGGCCTCCCCAGTCCACATATATGGTTGGTGCTGGCTGTCAGCTGGGACTCCAGCTGGGGCCCTCGCCTGGAATACTTAACATGTCCTGGCCCGTCTCACATCAGGGTGACTGGGCCCAAGAGCAAGTCCTGGAAACCAGCAGGACATCATGTCTGCCTTCTGCTACTGCTCGGCACAGGCAGAGCCTGGACTCGGTCAGGGGAGGGTGGGGCATTACAGTGGCCGTGCAGTCCATTCTCGATGTTTTAAACACTCCACAGGATTCATTCTATATAGCTTTTTATTCCTTTCTGCACTTGTTAATCCCTTTTCTAATGGTAAAGAAGTCTGGCTCCCATGTTTACTTAACCGTTATGAAACGCATCTCCCATCTCCGCCTTCTCCTCTGTGCAAAAGCCTCCTCTCCCTGCTGGAATCTGGGACCCTCCTGGGTCTCCAGCTCCCCTGACAGGCCAGGCCCTGCCCCCAGCCAGGTGGATGCCTTCCTGTGTCCCTTCAGGCAAACCCCCGTCAGGCCCCCGTCCATGGACACCTTGGGCTCTGACTCCCTGGGGTGAGGTGGTCTGTTTTCATCCCTTCTCCCAAGTAAATGGTGGAGCCTCTCAACATAGAAACTACATCCTGCATCTGAGAAATCTTCATTGATTTTTTTTTTTTTTAATGTCTTAGCATCTGTATTTTTCTGTTCTAAGTTGTAGTCTAATTCTTACTAGTTGGATATCAGATCCCCTTGGCCTTTCCTCTATGTGTATCACCCTTTCTCTTTATTAGAGTAAGCTGATTGCTCTAACAGCCTACCCCTGGACCATCTCAGTGGTTTAACATAAGGAATTCACTTCTTGCTCCCACGAGGTTGAGTGTCCCCATTTTGCTTATACAGCAAACCCAAGGGGGTGAGTCAGAGACTCAGACCCCTTCTACTTCTCACTCCAGCATCTTTATCCCCTGGGCCAAGGGTTAATTCAAGATTGCCGGGAGAAATATCAATAACCTCAGATACGCAGATGACACCACACTTACGGCAGAAAGTGAAGAACTAGAGAGCCTCTTGATGAAAGTGAAAGAGGAGAGTGAAAAAGTTGGCTTAAAACTCAACATTCAGAAAACTAAGATCATGGCATCTGGTCCCATCACTTCATGGCAGATAGATGGAGAAACAATGGAAACAGTGTCAGACTTTATTTTGGGGGGCTCCAAAATCACTGCAGATGGTGACTGCAGCCCTGAAATTAAAAGATGCTTGTTCCTTGAAAGAAAAACTATGACCAACCTAGACAGCATATTAAAAAGCAGAGACATTACTTTGCCAACAAAGGTGCATCTAGTCAAAGCTACGGTTTTTCCAGTGGTCATGTATGGATATGAGAGTTGGACTATAAAGAAAGCTGAGGGCAGAAGAATTGATGCTTTTGAACTGTGGTGTTGGAGAAGACTCTTGAGAGTCCCTTGGACAGCAAGGAAATCCAACCAGTCCATCCTAAAGGAAATCAGTCCTGAATATTCACTGGAAAGACTGATGATGCTGAAGCTGAAGCTCCAATACTTTGGTCACTTGATGTGAAGAACCAACTCATTGGAAAAGACCCTGATGTTGGGAAAGATTGAAGGTAGGAGGAGAAGGGGACGACAGAGGATGAGATGGTTGGATGGCGTCACTAACTCAATGGACATGAGTTTGAGTAAACTCCGGGAGTTGGTGATGGACAGGGAAGCCTGGCGTGCTGCAATCCACGGGGTCACAAAGAGTCAGACATGGCTGAGCGACTGAACTGACTGAAGGTTAATTCTGCAGGAGGAGAAACGGAGGGCTGGCAAACCCCTGGGGCCTGAGTGATGCTCTCACTCAGGCCAGTCCCGTGGCCCCACCTAGAGGCAGGGGCTGGAAGTGCAGTTGCACTGCAGAGGGGCCAGCTCCCAGCCCCCTTCTGGTTCTCCAATCTGGCCTTGTTTTCCTGCTTGCTTGCTTTTCACAGTCAGCTTTCTAGGAGATTTTCTCGGCTTTTTGCCGTCGTATAATGTTCTTGTTAATAGTATCCTATTGGTTTCACGGACTCACTTTCTGTCATCTTTTCCACGATTCTTTCCATTCTGACTTCTGTTATATCATAGACATTTCCCATAAGTGTGGTCTTCCCTGTCGCTAAGTTGCCCCTTCAGATGCAGCATTAGAAGCTGGCAGACTGCACCCTGATGCACAGAGCTGCTGGCATGGGTCTTGCCATAGAGCAGTCTCCCTGGGTGGCCCTGGTATTGGACACCGCAGGTTGCTTAGAGAACAGACTTCTAGTCTATTGCCTGAATGGAGCATGTTTTCTGGGAATTGAATGTAGAAATAAAGGTAAGCTTTCACTCGGCCCCTCGGTCCTGAGGGGAGCCGAGCCATGGTCAGTCTTGAGGGGTTACAGCAGGGGTCACAGTACAGAGGATGACACAGGCCAGGGCCCAGGCAGTCCTGGCAGAGCCCCCAGGACCTGGGGATTAATCTAGCCCCACCTGACACAGGAGGAGACCTGGGCCGCGTGGGACGGGAACGTCAGAGGCAGAGCTGATTCTCAGTGCCCAGCTTCCTGCCCAGACCCAGGGTGTCGGCTGCAGACTCACATAGGACAGGAGAGTCCCCGGAGGAGCCTAGTTTTGGAATCAGGAACCGCTGGGGTCTAGCGCTGTCCTCTGGGTCTCTCATTCTTTCTTTTTCCAAGAGAAAAAGAATTAATTTGGATTGGCAGTTGATAAAATTAGCTTGCCCGTTTTCAGTTTGAACACAGGTCCCATAGAACAGGGAGTGAGGTAGGGCAGTCACGTGCCTTTCAGGCTTCCTGTACCAGTGACTCTTGGCTGCCCAGGGGGTGCTCATGGTCAAGAACCCGCCTGCCGATGCAGGAGACGTAAGTGACGTGGGTTCGATCCCTGGGTCAGGAAGAGCCCCTGGAGAAGGGCATGGCAACCCACTCGAGTATTCTGGCCTGGAGAATCCTATGGACAGAGGAGTCTGGTGGGTTACAGTCTGTGGGGTCGCACAAAGTCGGACACGACTGAGCAACTTAGCATGCACGCATGTACCAGTGACACTATTTCCCCTTCTTTGTAGGCCTGACAAGTCAAGCCCACTGATTAACAAAGGCCAGCCGAGAGGACCTGGTAATTATTTCACGTGAACTGGTCTGTGAGGGCAGAGTTGGGTATGTGTCCTGTTGCGGTCAGCCCTGTCTCCTGGCCCAGCTGTCCTGTCCAGGGCAGGGCAGCCACCCTGCCCCCTGCAGAGCCCCTGATGCCCTCGTTCCCGGGGCTGCTGAGTACCATACCCCACATTCCACTCCCCTTCTGTCACTGGGGGTGGGTGGGGGGCCTGGCAGGGGATGGGGGTGCTGGTCAGTAGAGGAGGTTATAGCTTCTGCTCCATGGTGACAGCTGCAGGCCAGCACACTCTACAAAGGCCACAGGGAAGTCACAAGTTTCTTTGGCCTTCAGGGGACTTCCTGTCAATGATTAGCAAAACCCAGGAAACCTGCCTTGTGAATCTGACACAATGGCTGTTACGTTGGTTCTGTCTCATGGTGATGGCTGAGGGGGCATATTGTGAAGTTGATTCATTTTGGCCCTAAAGCAGTGGACCTCTCTGGAACAGACACTCTGGGTCCTCTGTCCAATGCCGTGGTCATGCAGCCCCCCGCGCCTATGCCCAGGAAGTCCCAGACGGTGAGTGGACGAGCCTCTTCTTTTCTGCCTCTCTGCTCTGGCCAGGAGCGTGCGGGTTATCCTCCAAGGGCTCACATCTAAGCCGGACGTGGCCCAGAGCTCACAGCTGAGGGGCTGGCTCCAGGATCGACCCCTGTCTGCACACTAGGCTGTCACTCTCTTCCCTGGGCTGGCCTCCTCCAGGAAGTTCCCCTGCCACCAGCTGCACTGAGCCTCCCCAAGTTGGGTACCCGGGTGGGTACACAGGCCTGCACGCTTGCAGGCCCCAGGGACCCATTGAAAGCAAGGCAGCCTGGTTCCCCCCTGAGCACGTGTGTCTTCCCACACACTGAGCTCTGAGCCCCCTTCTCCTTGACGCAGACCAAGCTGAAGCCCAAGCGGGTCAAAGCCCTGTACAACTGCGTGGCCGACAACCCCGATGAGTTGACGTTCTCCGAGGGGGATGTGATCATCGTGGATGGCGAGGAGGACCAGGAGTGGTGGGTGAGTCTGGGCCTGAGGGGGTGTTTCCCGCCACTTCCGAGGCGATCCCCCTTGGGTGGGCGGGCCACGTGGGCTACAGCTTCCAGAGTACACCTGAGGGTCTGCGAGGAGGATGTGGCCTTGGGAGTCTTGGGCTGCTGCCTGCGCAGTGCAACGACAGATCGGTGCTTTTTAAACTTTAGATTCTGACCAGCAGTGGATGTGTGCTTAGTAAGTCGTGTCTGACTCTCTGCGACCCCATGGACTGAAGCCCGCCAGGCTCCTCTGTCTATGGGATTTCCCAGGCAAGAATACAGAAGTGGGTTGCCATTTTCTTCTCCAGGGGATCATCCCGACCCAGGGATCACACCTGGGTTTCTTCTATCTCCTGCTTTGGCAGACCGGTTCTTTTTCCCCTGAATCACCAGGGAAGCCCAGTGAGTGGACAGTGGAAACCTGAAGTCACAGCCAGCCTCTCAGCCTTTTTTTAATAGAAATATATGGTATGGTGTTCCCTGGTGGCCTAGGGGGTAGAACTTGGTGTTTTTCACTGCCATGGCCCCTGGTTCAATCCCTGGTCAGGGAACTAATCCTGCAAGTCGCATGGCATGGCCAAAAGAATAAGATAACTCTTCAGTTTTTCTATATATATATATATATATTTTAAAGTATCAAGTATGGAAATGCTGCCCGTTACCTCCAGGGCTCCTCCACTCATTAAAAAAAAAAAAAACCACACACATACACACATTTAAATTTTGGTGCTTTTCTTTTAGACTTTTACTTACCTACTTAATTTACATCATTGAGATCAGACTTGATATAGAACTTACATATTTTCCCAGAGCAAAAGTGAATGGTTTACTGAAGTCTTATAAATGCTTGCCTACATTTAAATAGGGCTCCCTCGCGTTTGCCACTTTCTGTGACTCTGAAGCTCACAAACTTCTGACATTCAGTCCCTTCGTCTATTAAAAAAACAAAAACACAGATGGGGTGGTGGTCAGATCCTGTCCTGTGTGCCCTCCAAGACTGCCAGGACTGTGGTGGGGGCATCTTTGAGGGCACCAACTGCCCTTGAACAGGAGTTCTGAGTAGTAGGCTGGGACTGTTTGAAATGTGAGTGGAAGAAAAAACAGTTTAGATGTTTTACCCAAGTAATTCTTTCCCAGAAGTTCTTCCAGACAGATTTTTTTTTCCCCCTCCAAATGCTAAAATGTCCTTCAGAGTTTCCAGCATTTGGAATTTTTATAACCACCTAACCTTGTATTTATTTCAGATCGGCCACATTGACGGAGATCCGAGTCGCAAGGGAGCGTTTCCTGTGTCTTTTGTGCACTTTATTGCTGACTGAATCGCTACTGAAGAAAAACACTTTTAAAAGTCATGTCCTGTTTCATTTTTGGTACCAGTACTCTTGCCAGATAACCTGTTTCATGACTTGTATCCACTTTCTCTGATGCCACTGTTCTGCTTTATAAACTCAAAAGGCAATTTATATATATATCAATGAATTGTTTTTATATTTTGTGTTTTTCATGAAACATTGCTATACTTTTATTAGGAAAAACTCAATTTCCTAAGAGGTGAACTGAAAAGTGATTTCTTTTTTTTTCTGAAAAGTGATTTTAACTACATAATCAAGCCTGAATCTACAGCATTAGCTGAACCTCAAAATAAGTTTTGAGTGTTGGGAAGAAATGCGTCCTGCTTTTCTTGGCCCATTTCTTTAGTTGGTGACCTTTAGCACAGTTATTCTTTTTAGAAAGCCAGTAAACTTTTGCTTTCCAATTCTGCAGCTAACCTGCACTTTCTAGATAAAATGCTTCAGTTCACCTTGAAAGACTTTTTTTTTTAAAGATACCTTGAAAGATTTCCTTTGAAATCCACCCAACATTTAAAGCAACTTGGGAGTGTACACGTAAGCGTTGTATTTTCCAGCACCTGGTGTGTGAGGTTGCAGCTGTCATTGTATCCTGCATGAGTGTGTAAACTATTGTGAACAAGCCCACCTAAGCCAACTAGAGATGGTTTGCTATGGCCTACGTCAGCTCCAGATTGTATAAAACTGCATTTCCTGAATTCGGTTGAAAACTAAAGATGACGGATTGCAACACGGTTCTTCAAGCTAGTTTATGCGCTTTAGGTGTCCTGGGATTCGCTTTCTCGAGCCCCCTGGTTGCAGCCAGAGTACCGTCACCAAGTCCTCGCTGTTTCCTGTCGAGTGTACCGCTGCCTTCCCTCCTAGCTCGAGAGAACGTTTCCTCGATTTAGTGTCTTGTACTTATAGAATATACCAACAGGAATGGTAGTTACACTGTCTTGCAATTTAATCTGTCCACTTGTTTGTAATCACGAACATATCAGAAATCTGTAGGTCCCAGGTAATAAAATAACCCCAGACATCCGGATTTCCTGTTGAAGTCCATCATATCATTCTTAAACTTAAGCTACTGGGGGCAGGGGGGTAGGGGTTAGGTTATATACAATAAAATAAAAATTCATTAGGTTTAATGAACTTGACTATCATACCTCTACTTATTCATGGTGAGCGTAAGATTCAGAGTAGGTATGCTGAAAAATTTGGCGCTCTCTGAGAATAAATAGGCATGTGATGCCCACTTAGATTTTTACCAAAAGCGGTAAATTTAAGGATAGGCTTGGAAAGCAAGGCGACGATGCTGTTTCTGCATGTCGACCTAGCAGTAGCAGATGGTACATTTGATTGAAGCAGCCTGTCTTTATTATGCAAGACTCATGTGAGTGTAGAGCTTTTTTTTTTTTAATTTCATTGGTGTTTTTTTTTTTTCATTGATATTATAAAGGAAGACAGAACAAACTGGAATGTTTTATGATGATGTATGGCAATTGCGTTTTTTGCCTTTCAAAGTTCCGGGTAAAAATGTGTTAGATCTGTAATTACAGTCTTTATTTCTCTTTTTTTAAGCACTACATCTGTTTTCACTACTTGTTCATTTCTGTTTTTGAACCCTTCATTCAGTTAATTCTCTCATAGATTGAAGAACGTAAACAGATGTTTTGCACAGTGCACTTCATATGTATATTTTAGCACAGCCCTCCCACATCTGTACCTTATACTCAATCAGCCTTTTGCCTACTTGGTGCCAGCTATATAAGGAGTTAAAGTTGATCCATATCAACAGTGGAGCACCAGTCCCAAACTGATCCATCAGGGTCACTGGTACATACATAAATACCTAGGAAATATTTTCCCAGTCTACAATTTGGTGGTGCTATTGTGCAGTAATTAATATTACTCTTGCCGGAGGAGAAATTATATCAACTTCCCTACTAATGATGTCCTTTCCTAGTTATTTGCTCTTTGCAAATTAAAAAAAAAAAGCAACTGAGAAAAAGGAAAACACTGTAGATAATCTATTTATATTTAAAGTTTACGTTTTGTGACCTCAGCTGCAGGATTCTGGCATTGGCATGCCATCCTCCATCAGGTCTGACCTCTAGGGATGGCGACTCAGAAATCTGTCCACGGACTAATGGTTAGCGTGTGATCTGTGAAGGTTGGGAACCACGACTGCAGCCTGGATGCTATCTGAGATGTATGATATTCAATTCATTCACTCAATTATTTCCATCTAGTTGCAGCGCAACTGTATATATTGTATAACCTAAATCAGTTATTTTCATTGTCCTAATTAGAGCATGTTTAATAAGTTTACTCTTCTTGTTAACTAGTCATCTGACTGGAAAAAAATAAAATACTTTTAAACGGACATGATGTTTTTCATGTTTTTAATCTTTTGAGTGTTCAGTTGCTTCAGTCTGACTCTTTGCAAACCCATGGACTGTACCTCACCAGGCTCCTCTGTCCATGGAATTTTCCAGGCAAGAATACTGGAGTCGGTTGTCATGCCCTCCTCAAGGGGATCTTCCCGACCCAGGGATCGAACTACCATGTCTCTTTCGTCTCCTGAATTGGCAGGCAAGTTCTCTAGCGCCACCTGGGAAGCCCCCTTTAGTCTTTAGTAAAGCACTGTATATAAAAAGTCTTAAAAAAAAAAAAAATACACTAGTCTACTGAACATGAAATTCTTCATAGTGTATGACTTCTAACATGATCAGTAATCTTTGAGGGTTTTCAAAGATAATTACTGTGGTTTATATTGTGGTTTGCTAACAGGTTATCCTGACAATACACCTTTTAAAGTTTCCCTTTTTGTGACTTGAGTTGACAACATCACTGTTTCAAACCAGCCTGATTCGTGGGTCCCTGGACCAGACCTCTGCCTACTTAGAGCTCCGAGCTGGTGAGACTGCATCACCAGCCAGTGCTGGGACAGGTGGCCTGGGTCTTCCTCAGAAAGTTCTCCATGTTCATTACTCACCTAGGGTGCTTCTGTAACACATAAAAGTCATTAGGCTGATTTGTGTCTAAAAGCAACAAATGATGTTGCTCTTTTAGTCCCAGTAGGTAGGTAACTTCAGTGAGTTAATTCCCTGTTAAATAAGACACATTTTACTAGAAAAACAAATGACTGGTATTTTATACACTTGCATTTCCTTCAGAAAATTGAGAGCAAAAGATCGCTCATATTTCCGTTAACAGTTCAACACTGCAGACTGGAAACAAACTATTGAGAAAACAGCTGAACATGAAGCTTACTTTCCCCTTGACTGCAGAATTCAAGGTTTCTCAGAAGTCAATACAGAGTCGAAAGCAGTGGATAAAACTTTGCAGATTGCTTGTGCTTGTTCCTATATTAAGTGAAAAGATACAGTAAAAGAATCAGTCTGTTCCCCAACTAGATCAGACCCTCCTAACACCTGTCCTAAATCTACACACCGCCAGCGTGGGGATGTCCAGGACATGGCCTGCCTGGGTCACCACTTCCTGGGCCCCTTTAGTAACTGCATGCGGTAACACAGGACCCGCGGCCATTGGGAGGGACCCTCACGAGTCAGGACCACGAGGTGCAGGAAAGCGGGGCTGCCGGTGGAGGACACACCCCTTCCGCTCACCTGCTTTGCACTGACTCATGTGGCACAAGTGCTGCTTCTGGGCTAACAGCTCACAGCCTGCAGCAGGCTGGTCCGCTGTCTGACCTGCTGTCTGATACACACATTCCCGTTATGCCAGGTATCAGACAATGTGGCAGACAGCATCTCTTCTGCCTTCGAAAAATCTAAATAATTTGGTTTGACGAATGAGTAACCAAGGAGACTGAAAACCTTACCAGGCTGTTGCACTGGTAAACCCACAGGCTGTATTCTTGGTTGCTCGCATCTGTGGTCTTCAGAGCCAGTAAGCTCTTCCCTGCCCCGAGACCGTCATCATAACACACCATCCGGATGATTAAATACAGAGCATGCCGATGCAGAACGTCCTGCAGAGGTCAGGGCAAGAAAGACCGTGCTAGTTCTTCACATGTCCACATTTTCCAGTGCAGAATTTACCGTGAGGCTTTAAACAGAACGTATCCATCCGTGGATCTATCTAGCTGAACATAAGTTTTTACAGGTTCTTCACCAAAAGGGACATTCCGGTGAGCTTGGTTAGGGGCCAGTTTGCCTTTAGAATCATGCCTTCTTACTAAGTTCTAAGAAGACTGAGACAATCTAAATTCACGGCCCTGTTTTCTACACCAAACTGACAGCTGCTCTGAATTGGTGTGGGATCCTAAGCTGAAAATGCATGATGGACCAGCCGTGGGTGTGGGGTGGGGCGGGGGGTGGGGGTGGGCTTGGGCCCTGTGCTGTGCTAAACTGCTTCAGTCGTGTCTGACTCTGAGACCCTACGGACTACAAGCCAGGCTCCTCTGTCCATGGAATTCTCCCGGCAAGAATACTGGAGCGGGTTGCCAGGCCCTCCTCCAAGGGATCTTCCCGACCCAGGGATCGAAGCTTTGTGTCTTACATCTCCTGTATTTGTGTCTTACATCTCTTTGCCACTAGCACCACCTGGGAAGCCCTGGCTTGGGCCCAACGCAGAAGCAAAAGCCTCTAATCATCTACCCTAGGAAACTGGTCACTTTTTAAGGCCAGCTGCCAGGAATGACGACAAACCAACCACTCTGCAAACAGGAGCAGATCTAACTACAAGAAGGCCATTCCTGGTCTGAACTCCCCAACATGTAAAACCCACTTTCCCCTTTAATTAAATTACTTACATACTGATCTGATGTGGACACTTTTATACCGTACTTGGAAACTCCCATAATAAATTCTTCCTCCAGAGGAACGAAGGGCAACTTTCCATCTTGCTTTAAAGTAAAAATAAATTACATTTTAAAAAATGATGTTTCCTTCTTGATTCTGATTAGTCAATTTTAGCATCTGGCCATCGCAAACCCAACCCTTTAAAGAATGTGGGGCACACAACAGCCCAGCCCTCTTCTCTCCAAAGAGGCAGAAGAAATACCCTCACTTTTTTTTTTTTTAGTAAGAAGTCCACAAATTTGACCAGAACACAGATCCATGCACTCCATGGTTCTTGTTTGTAAACTGACACTCCTCACAGATACCAGTGGGGCTTATATATTTACACTAGAAAAATGTAAGGCTCCTTTTCCAAAGTTTACAGTAACATCAGCACGTTAAATAATAGGAAACACATTGTAGGAACCGTTCTCAAACAGTTTATATCCTACCCAGGTGTTGATATGTCTGGTTCATCCCAGTGTCCCAGGACTTTGGGCGAATAAATACAGCTTGACAAATGATTTTTCAGCTCTTGAAAACATCCATCAGTATTTTGAGCTCTTCAGAAGCAAGGAAGACAGCAGATAATGCCTGATGGTTTTCCTAGCAGATTACATTTTATCTGCTTAGTGTGCCTGACTTGTCTTCTCTAAAATAAATACAATACTGTCAACCATCAGTAGATGTTCCACACGGTCAACGTTTTTGTGGAACCGTTTGCCTGCACTGAAGAAATTACAGTCATGAGTGGTGTCCACCGACCTTAGTTCTTGGGTCCTCACACGCAAGCATACCCCCATGCCTATCACCTCTCACACAGGGTAAAGCAACTCCAAGAATCCACAGCAATGCTACTGTCAGTTGTGAAGTTCTGACAAGCCCAATTTTACAGTGCTGTGAGAGATTGAGCAGCCCCTGTCGGTGTGAAAATAATCCTAGTGTACTCTGTCACGGGGGTGGGCAGGGGGGAGCATTATTAGCAAACTTTCAGGAGACTATTAGTTGTTGCTTACACGATGTTGGAATGACTATATAGATTCCAGAGTAAAATGCTGGGATAATCGTGTTAGTTGCCTGGTCAATAGCGGATTAGACTGGCTGATTTCCCCTCAGACAGGAGACTTCCTTCAGGAGGCCATGAAACGGCATGTGAGCCAAGCTCACCTCCGTGTGTTAAGAAACCACATGATCTTGAGAGTGACTGACACTCTACAAATTTGGTAAGGAAATCTTCCCATTGCCATAATATCCCTTTGTTCATGAACACAAAGATGGGTAGTTCCATCTTCTAGAGACTCGGGGAGCAACTGACTGTGGCCAGCGTCATGCTTCCAGCTCATCCACTCCCTTCACTGCTGAGAGTACCGACCTCACAATACTTTACGCACAAACCTGACACCTCTGTCTTCATTTCACTCTAAATTTTCCTTCGTGATGAATTTATTCTTTTATTTTCTCGGCCAGGATCGAAACCCACCTCACCTCAATCCTTGTTGGAGACAGGGTATGAATAGAGAGATGGGAGTTCAACACCATGAATGAGACTGCTCATTCAAATAACTGGAAACAGTTCCATGGAGACACAGTTAAGACTTGCCAGAGTGTCCTAAAGCTAAGCCTGTGGTTGCACTCACTCTGCGCTCAGCTCCCCGTTTAAACAAGAGACATCCTCAGTCAGCCCCAGAAAGAGTAAAAAACCACTGTCTGAAGGGAGGAACTAAGTCCTGTGTTCCTCCTTGACTCGGTCCCCAGGTCCCTCCTCTGACCACAGCACTCAGTGACACCTTAACAGTGATAAAAGCGTGGCTTCAGGAGAAGCAGGGAAGAGACTGGAAGAGTGGCGTCTGTCTCCAAAGCCACAAATTCATCCCAGGATCTGAGAAAAGTTTTTTTTTTTTTTTACCTGAGCAACATCTATATAATTTATCAGGTCCAGTGGCCCTTCAAGACATTTCCCCTCTGAGAGTTTCAGTTTCTCAATGGCACCAACATACTTTATTCGAAATTCTGCACAGGTGTCTGAATTGTTGCTTTGTCCTAAAGGTGAAGGAAAAATCATAAGACTTCAAAAGAAACAGCTGCATTACAGGGTATCTTTAACCCCTCCTCACACAGGAAATCAACTGTATCATTAGAACTAAACCTTTAATAAAAATTAAAAATTTTTAAATGCAAACTTTTTGATGCAATGCGAAAGAACTTGAATTCTCACTAACCTTTCCCTCAGTGACTCACAATGTACTAAATGTATAAAATCTCAGTAGGAATAAATTAAGTATTAATAGCCTTCACTGCTTCATCAAAAAGAAGAAAGCTAAAATGTCAACTTGACAATGATTGAGCACCTTTATAATGGATATGACATTTGATTATTTTTTTGGTTTCTTCTCCCACTTTCCCGTGCGAACTTTAACTTTCTTTCCAGATTCAGGAAACCTGATCTACCTCTCCCATTCAGCCAGAAAAGACCAGGCTTGCTTTCCCCCAGTGTAGATGAAGTAATGCCAGACAGGACCAGATGGTAACAGGTGAAGAACTCCACGTGTCATGAAGTCCAGCCAGTACAAGGTACCACAAAGGATTTACAACATCTGACACAGTAAGGGAATACTATGCGGTCATTCTTAGATCGGTTTATGTAATACAAAGATGCCCACGTGTTTAATATTTCAAAGCAGCAGGAAGACAACAGACCTTCTGCTGCCACATCCCCTTTTACACCTCTCCCGCTCTCACCACCTCGCATGGACTGAGCTGTCTGTGATCCCAAAAGCAGAAGGATTTTGTATAACAAATTGAATGTAGTAGGTTTCCAATTAGACACCAGCTAACAGGTGGGTCAGAAGCCACCTTTTGATTTCTAGAGAGCTGTTTCTTTCAGGAGGCTGCTTTAAATGTTTCCAAGGGCCAGTGACAGACCCCTACTTATAACCGTGTGCTCCTGATGTTAACGAGCTGATACATCTCTGGGTACAAGGCTCCTTAGTCTTTTTAATCAGCAGGACATTGTCCTATCCCCCGCAAACAATGTAACTCCAAAATAATTCACCCTCCGCCAGCCCACTTCTTAACAAAGCTAATCTAATACTTCTAAACTGTCACTACCAAGTAGCCACACATAATTTCGCTCCACAACCATTATGAGTAGTTTGCTCCCGCAGCTTTCACCACCCATTCCTCACCCCAACCCACCTTCCACCAGACCCTGGGCCATTTCTGAACTCTTATCAAAAATGACAGAGCAGAGAAAGAAAACCCCAAATACTCAAGAACTCCTTGTCCACTCTGCTAAAACCATGTGAACTTCAGTTAAAAGCTGAGATGATAAATGACCCCACCTCCGTCCGTACCTGAGCTCTTGGTGGAATCGGTGTCGAGGCTTGCCACCGTGCTGGACCGTGAGAGGCCCCCAAGGCTGGAGTCTACAGACTGAGAAATAACAATCAAACGAACAAACACAAACATTTTAAACATAATTAGAAGCACTATCTTCTTTCAAGTTTTTTACCAAACATTCAAATGACTTATTTACTATCACTGAGCTAACACATATAAAATCAGGTCAGTTATTCATGCAGATCGACTGGGACAGATTCTTTTGAAGCCAAATTCCATAGCAAACTTCAAAAAAAAACACAAAAACCCATAATCCCAACTGCTCTTCCCTTAACACAATAATAAGTCTGGGATCAACACTTTCAGTTTAAATTAAAGCCATTACCTCTATAGCCTTATAAGATAGTTGATATTTACATCATATTGAGACTTGAGATTTCACATCACATGTGAACATCTATACTTCACTTTCACATTATTTCCACAGAACCCAAGAAGAACTCTGTGCAGAATGCAGGCAGGAGTGTTCTCCTGTTTAGTAAATGAGTAGAAAGACACAGAGCGGTGAAGTGATTTACCCAAGGTTACGTCTAGTCACCCCAGATCTCAACCCCATGTCTCCTGACCCTCACCCCAGTATTGCAATGCCTCCAACTACTACCTGGCCCCAGCAGGTAAACACAGGTGGAGCAGCAGATCAGAGAATAACTGTGATGTGAATTACAAAGAAAAACCAACGAAACTGTTCAGCAAAATTCAGAGAATCATACGTGTCAGTGTAGTTTGTTCTACAGAATTATACTTTCAGTGTGCTTAATATTTTAGATATAAGTAAAAACCTTTGATTAAAAAAAAATCACTTTTTGGGAGTTCCCTGGTGGTCCAGGGGTTAGGACTCAGCACGTTTACTGCTGGGGCCAAGAGTTGATCCCTGGTTGGGGAACTAAGATCCTGCAGGCTGCACAGCTTGGCCAAAAAAGGAAAAAAAAAAAAAAAAAAATCACTTTTTTACACTTCAAATCAAAATTACATTTTAAAAGTACAGTCAAATTTTCATATGTTTAATAAGTGAATCAAAACAAATGTAAAAACATATCAAGTCTTCAGTTTTACTACTTCCCTTTCTTAATAATTGCATTTCTGGGAATCTCAAACAAGCTATATGCATCACGTTGGGCTTCCCCTGTGGCTCAGATAGTAAAGAATCCGCCTGCAATACAGGAGACCTGGGTTCGATCCCTGGGCTGGGAAGATCCTCTGGAGAAGAGAAAGGCTACCACCTCCAGTACTCTGGCCTGGAGAATTCCACGGACTGTAGAGTCCATGGGGTCGCAGAGTTGGACACGACTGAGTGACTTTCACTTTCAAACAAGAGCAGAGCTGTATGCACAGAGAGGGTCATCATCATGTTTGTGTAGTTCTGACAACCTGGAAAAAACCTGAATATTCAAAGAGTGAAGGAAGGGGACCTGGAATTAAGATGCTGTTATAGAGCCAGGCTGCCTTCTGGGAAGGGAGTAACAGAGTGAGCTTTTGTGCTTCCAGTTACCCCCACACGCAGGAGAAGGCCAGAACCTAGTGACCCCCTGAGCAAGGAGAAAGGGAAGGGAGAAACTGGCCTATTTCCCCTGGTTCTGAATGACAAGAACAGAAGCTTACTTCATCCTAGAGCACAAGTCTAACAGTCGCAGGCCTGCAGACAAGCCACATGAGACTCCCCGTCACTTGGGGGAAAGACCTCACTCGGCGGCACAGGTCTTCCTGCATCCCCCCAGCACCCCCGACCCTGCCGGGGCGGCAGGTCCTTGAATCAGCACGTGAGCTCTTGTCCGACTCGGCCAGCAGCAGGTCGGTGCGTCTCCCCTTCTCCATTTTCTGAACTAGAAAACAGGAAACTGGGCCCAGTTCAAGCCTATGGGCCTCACGCTGAGATAACAATGAGGCGATTCTCTTCAGGAGTTTAGACGCCTTAAAGAAAAACATAGTCGTCCCATTCCCAGACTGCACAGGTCTCCCAAAATGTCAGGTTTCCGTGGTTTCGGCTACATGCTGAGAGCTCACGGAAATTCCTGCAGGGCAGTGGTGTCATGTTCTTCCCTGAGTATGGCTATCCTCACCCAGGGCACTGCCCCCAGGCTGGCAAGAGGCATCCCCTGGAGGTTCTGGGCCTTGGGCTCCTCTCCTGCCACCTGCCTCACCCAGTCCAGGTTCTGGGCACAGACACCTTTCACAATCGGGAGCTCACAAGGGTGAAGAATGATTTTAAAAAGGCTTTCTAGTCCTGGGGGCTTCCCTGGTGGGTCAGATGGTAAAAGCATCTGCCTGCAATGCAGGAGACCTGGGTTCGATCCCTGTGTTGGGAAGATCCCCTGGAGAAGGAAATGGCAACCCACTCCAGTATTCTTGCCTGGAGAATTCCCTGGACAGAGGAGCCTGGCAGCTACAGTCCATGGGGCTGCAAAGAGTTGGATACGACTGAGCGACTTCAGTTTCAGTTTTCTAGTCCTAGTCCAGTGGGCCCAGTGGGCCAGGACTCAGAACTTCGAGGGCCCTGAACACTCAAATCAGCACATTTGCCTCACTCTCCAACTCACTCCCCATGGTGGACACAGAATTATAATGACACACACACCTCAAGCCCTAGAATTCAAGACATCGGGTTCCTTGACTGCCTGTCAATTTCCTTGACCAGTATTTCAATGAGACCTCTCACAGGTCCTGATTCATCTACATTAGTGGATTTAAGGACTTCAGAAAAATCTACCAAAGCAAAATAAAATTAAATCAAATGCAGGATCTATCTTGTGCAAAAAACAGAATGTAAACACCTCCAGTTTGAAGAATATCAGCAGGTCTGCCATGCTTAGTACCTTTCATGCAGCGTCGCTCAGAAGAAACAGTTTTCACTGTTATGACCACGGTCTCCGCTCCACCACCTACCTTGCTCTTGGTACTGATTTCACTGCTCTGGGAACTGCTACTGCTGTGGCGCTTTTTGCCTTTCCGAAACATCTTCCACCATAGCTTGATCTGCAGGCACTCCTCTGGAAGAGCAAGCATTATTTAGATATATGGAGAGAAACAACTTTAAATCCCTTTACAACATAACAGGAATAAAATAAATAATAACCATCAATTCCTCCCAGTTCCCTGGTATACTCCTTTTCCTTAAAACATAAATATTCCCTGCCAACCCACAAAATCTAGATACTATTTCATTCTTATACTTTTCTTGAATCACAAAGTCATCTCTAGAAGTATGAAAAGCACCAATCAGAGGTACCAGACACCTGTCATCTAGTCTCAAAATAGTCAAGTGCCTGCCTTCTCTTTAATCAAGCCCAGACGTTAGTAAAACATGTGACATATTAGTTTATCAGCCAAGATTCTGAGATCAGTTACCGTCTCTGCTTGCTGTTCTGTTAACAGCAGGGCCAAGAACTGAAAGCACTGACGCCTCTGGGGTTTGGTGCATTTTTCTTTACAATGTTTAGGGAAAGGCAGACATGACAATAACATCAGGTGCTACCTCTCGCCTCATTCCAGTAAGGCTAGGAAGGAGGTGACCTTCAATATTCCAGAGTCAGCCTTATGTAGATCTTGAATGAACTGTTTCTCCTTGCCCATTTCATAGGAGCAAGCACATTATACTTGAACAATGATGAACTGGCCAGAGAAACATTTCATAGGTCAAGTGCTTTCACACTGTCTCACTTAATCCTCACAGCATCTGGAGACACCCGGAATCGGCTCCAAGTGTTCTCTGAGGGTCTGTCTACGTCCTGTAGCCCACTGGGCTCTGCCCTCAACCCTCAAAGGGGTTTACAGAAGGGAGGTTAGAATCCACATTTCACAGATGAGGGAACTGTGACCCATCTTTCCAGAGAATGCATGAATTCGAGAAACTAACAAATGTTTACTAAAGACTGATTCTACAGAGGGAAAAAGGGGGTCTGCTTACTGCAGAATCGAATGCTATTCTACCGTCTTCAAAGGTTCCACAGACAGCGGTCTCCAAAGATAGCTTCCTTTCACTCTGACATGGTCAGTTCTTGACAGAAAAACAGGATACCTGATGAAGGAAAAGAATGAGTACATCAGTGAAGGTCCCTCTCCAATGAACAGTTTCTCCCAGTGAATCTGGAGATACTCCCCTCCTCAACACCACCCCCCAAGTCCATTCACAAGCATCTGACCTTAGACTTGGCTCCTGAGCCCAAGCATTTTGATCAGCCCCATCATCCAATTTATTTCTATATTTTTGCTTCATTTGTGGAGTAGCAAGAACACCCAACTCATTCATTCATTCATTCATTCTTTCCTCAGTGGCCAGTGAGCCCCCACCAGGTGCTGGGACTACCCCAATGAATAAGACAGATAAAGTCTCTGACCTCAGGGAGCTTATTTTTTATTTATTTTTAATTAATTTTATTTTTTTTGGTGTGGGACCTTAGTTCCCCTACCAGGAATCAAACCCATGCACCCTGCACTGGAAGCACGGAGCCCTAACCCCTGGACCACCCGGGAAGTCCAGGGGGCTCATCTTTACAGGGAGTAGCCAGACCAACATGAAAACCAAGTATCAAACACATTATTTGGAAATAATAATTGCTCCAAGGGGAACTAAAGCAAGTTAAGGAGATAGTGATCAAAGGAAAGGGTGACTCTTGGAGACAGAAAAAAAAGACGTTCTGAGGAGGTGACAGCTAAGACCTGAGAGAAGCAGGAGCAGACATGACGTGGAGACGCAGCACCGTGAGAGGAGCATACGGCAGTGCAGAGGTCCTGAGGGATGCCAGCTGACGCGAGGGCCAGTGAGATGCCAGGACGACTAGGAACAGGAGGCGGAGGGACAGGGACAGGCGAGGCAGAGCCACAGAGCGCCTCGCAGGCCACAGCAGAAGCGGGGGTTTTATTCTGGGTTTCACAGGAAGGCTCTGGAAGGTTTCAAAGAGCAGTCAGGTGGCACGATCAAATTTCTGTTTTAGAAAGATGACTGGCTGCTGGGTAGGGAACTAGCTACAGAGCTTAAGAGTAAAAAGAGGGAGACTACTGAGAAAGCTTTGGTGGGTGACTTGTTGGATAACTTTGTTGCCGATGAGAGCTTCGCCATTGCAGGATACCTTTCCATTAGAAAAGGCAAGAGAGCCTTATTCCAAGGTCTGCCCCAAACTGGGTAACCCTAGCAGCATAAAGTACCATAATCTGATTGCTTTCAGTGTTACACTTAAAATGTTGTTGTATAGCACATTTAAGCACATTACATTTTAAGTCCATATATATATATATATATATATATCAATTTTAATGATTTTTAAAAATTTGATAGTATTGTTATGGATTCCCAAAGCATCTATTCAAACCCCTAGAATACTAGAATGATTTGAAAGTCACTACATTATAAGGTGTTGGCAACTCCTTAAGACTTTCTTTTTTCATCATTAGTCTAGGAGCTATAGGGGAAAAGCACTTATGAAAGCCTTTGATATCTGCCACTATTTTGATGCATGTTCTTAATTAAGCAAATCATTCTCGTCTCTGAATTATTCATGCATAAAAATGAGGCCAAACATACCACTTGGATGTTGCACAGACTCATCAAAGGCAGAAATGCCTAAAGCAGAAGCCATCTTCCCCTCCACACCTGCTCCTCTCCTCTCCCTTTCAGTAAATTACATTATCTCTGGTATAAAGTGGGAAACCACCAACCCCTCACTGTCCTCCTGCCCCACATCCAGTTAAACCGAAGACGCAGTGATTCTACCATCTGTAGATTATACCCTTCATGAATCAAACAGGGCCTGCACTGTTCTAGACTACGGTTACATAGAAATACCTTTTCATTATCTGATGAAAGTGATAGATCCTTAACCCATAAAAAATGCACAAAGTCTGGAATGCAATTTAAGGAATTCATCAGCCTCCAGGAAAGACATTTCAAGGGAGAGGGACCCTGTCCTGAGACCTTTTGCTACAATGCCTGCATCTGGACAAATGCCTCCTTGAGCAACAAAATATGAAGAAACTATATGGAACTAAAAATAACCATGTGCATGCATGTACATATATCTTGGAGGAAAAGCTATCACAAACCTAGACAGCATATTAAAGAGCAGAGACATGGCTTTGCAGAAAAAGGTCCATATAGTCAAAGCTATGATTTTTCCAGTAGCCATGTACAGATGCGACAGTTGGATCATAAAGAATGCCGAGGGCTGAAGAATTGATGCTTTTGAATTGTGGTGCTGGAGAAGACTCTTGAGAATCTCCTGGACAGCGAAGAAACCAAACCAGTCAATTCTAAAGGGAATCAAAAGTGAATATTCACTGGAAAGACTGATGTTGAAGCGCCAATACTTTGGTAATCTGATGCAAAGAGCTGACTCATTGGAAAAGACTGATACTAGGAAAGATTGAAGGCAAAGGAGAAGGGGGCAACAGAGGATGAAGACAGCAAGATAGCATCACTGACTCAACGGACATGAATTTGAGCAAACTCTGAGAGATAATTGAGGCCAGGAAACCTAGCATGCTGCAGTCCATGGGGTCACAAAGAGTAGAACACAACTCAGCAACTCAATAACAATACACGTGCAGTTGGGACAAATTCTGGACAAGACACAAAAAGACCAAAAACCCAACTACCACTTCTGAAGAGCAAAAACAGGGTATTGCACATGCCTCCTGCACTCACCACCAAGTTCAGTTCAGTTCAATTGATCAGACGTGTGCGACTCTTTGCGACCCCATGAATCGCAGCACGCCAGGCTTTCCTGTCCATCTCCAACTCCTGGAGCTTGCTCAAACTCATGTCCATCGAGTTGGTGATGCCATCCAACAATCTCATTCTCTGCATCCCTTTCTCCTCCTGCCCGAAATCTTTCCCAGCATCAGGGTCTTTTCAAATAAGTCAGTTCTTCACATCAGGTGGCCAAAGTATTGGAGTTTCAACTTCAAAATCAGTCCTTCCAAGGAGCAAGCGTCTTTTAATTTCACGGCTGCAGTCACTGTCTGCAGTGATTTTGGAGCCCAAGCAGAAAGAAAGTCTGTCACTGTTTCCATTGTTTCCCCATCTACTGGCCATGAAGTGCTGGGGCTGGATGCCATGATCTTTGTTTTTTGAATGTTGAGTTTTAAGCCAGCTTTTTCACTCTCCTCTTTCATTTTCATCAAGAGACTTTTAAGTTCCTCTTCACTTTCTGCCATAAGGATGGTGTCATCTGCATATCTGAAGTTACTGATATTTCTCCTGGCAATCTTGCTTCCAGCTTGATCCAGCTGGCATTTCAGCTATGCTTCATCCAGCCTGACATTTCACATGATGTACTCTGCACAGAAGTTAAATAAGCAAGGTGACAATAAGCAAGGAGTACCTTGAGGTACTCCTTTCCCGATTTGGAACTGGTCTGCTGTTCCATGTCTGGTTCTAACTGTTGCTTCTTGACCTGCATACACATTTATCAGGAAGCAGATAAGGTAGTCTGGTATTCCCATCTCTTTAAGAATTTTCCACAGTTTGTTGTGATCCACAGTCAAAGGCTTTGGAGTAGTCAATAAAGCAGATGTTTTTCTGAAACTCTCTTGCTTTTTCGATGATCCAACAGATGTTGGCAATTTGACCACCACCAAAGGGGTGGGCAAACCACCTAAAGCCACCCTCCTGCCTGACCCCTAGACACACCCCTACCCTCTGGCCAAGCTTTGCCTGAATTTCTTGACTGGACTCTTACCAATTTCTATTGGTTAGGGAAGGCTAAGACCACTGGTTGGTATCAGTCCTAGCTGGACTTCTTGCCATTTCAAATCTATCACCAAGCTCCAGCTAAAATGATTTATTTAAAACTCAAGTCAGATGCCATGTAACCAACTTAAAATCTTTCACTGGCTCCTCAAAAGTTAAAGCCTGAAGTCAAGGCTCTTTGCCAGGACAAGCACAGTCGGTCCTACATGACCTGGCTCACATCGACCTCTCCAGCCTCGTCTTCCGCAATCAGCTTCACACTCACCTGATCTGTAAAGAATGCACGGCTGCTTGAGGTTCTCAGCATGCATTATGTTCCCTGTTTCCACACTTTGCTCCTGCTGGTCCCTCTGCCTACAATACCCTTCTACCTTCTACCTGATCTGCTAACTTCGGTCACCTGTCAAGACTCAATTCAGACTTCTTCTAGAAAGCCTCCAAGCTGGGCTAAGGGATGGTCCTCCACATCTTGATCTTAGCAGGAGTCGGCTACTGACTACTTGTAACTATCTCAGAACTGTGAGTGCATCAAAGACCAGGACTAGGTCATCTCTGTATACCCAATGCCTGCCACAGCCTGACAGAGATCATGCTAGCCAATTAGAGAACTTTCTTGTGAGATAATACCCAGATGACAACCTCCACATACTGAATACCTACCATTTGCTGCCCAGTGCTCACTGCCATATACATAATACATAGAGGTATCTACATGTATATGTATGTGTGTGTGTTTCCCTGGTGGCTCAACAGTAAAGAATTCTCCTGCCAATGTAGGAGCCCAGGAGTCGATCCCCAGGTGGGGAAGATCCCCTGGAGAAAGCAATGGCAACCCACTCCAGTATTCTTACCTGGGAAATCTCATGGACAGAGGAGCCTGGAGGGCTAACAGTCCATGCTCAGTAGCTCAGTCGTGTCCGACTCTTTGTGATCCCAAGGACTGTAGCCTGCCTTGTGCTTCCGTCCATGGGATTCTCTGGGCAAGAATACTTGAGTGGGTTGCCATTTCCTTCTTCAGGGGATTCTCCCGACCCAGGGATCAAACCGCTGCCTCTTACATCTCATGCATTGGCAGGCAGGTTCTTTATCACTAGCACCACCTGGGAAGCCCATAGTCCATGGAATCACAACAGAGTCAGACACTACCAAGTGACAAAAAATGCCATATATATATATATGTCCTTATGCTGTATATATACAGTACTTCTAACCCTCTCTACTTAACAGCAAGGTTGCAATATTACAGCCCCTTTCAAATGAGGCAGCCAAAGCTCTAAGTTTATTAAGCAGCTGCCCAAGGCCACAAGGCTAATAATCAGTTTGGTTCAATCACTTAGTCGTGTCTGACTCTTTATGACCCCATGGACTGTAGCACACTAGGTCTCCCTGTCCATCACCAACTCCCTGGAGCTTACTCAGACTCCTGTTCATAGAGTCAGTGATGCCATCCAAACATCTCATCCTCAGTCATCCCCTTCTCCTCTCGCCTTCAATCTTTCCCAGCATCAGGGTCTTTTCCAATGAGTCAGTTCTTCGCATCAGGTAGCCAAAGTATTGGAGTTTCAGCTTCAGCATCAGTCCTTCCAATGAATATTCAGGACTGATTTCCTTTAGGATTGACTGGTTGGATCTCCTTGTAGTCCAAGGGACTCTCGAGAGTCTTCTCCACAGTTCAAAAGCATCAATTCTTCAGCGCTCAGCTTTCTTTGTGGTCCAATTCTCATACGATTGAGGCCAAATATGGAGCCTTGGTAGAGCTGCCGCCAAAGCTCCTCACAGACTCCACCCAGCTCCCCAGGTATTCGTCGCCGTCGTGACCGCCTGCCACGTGCTGGAGTGCTGCACAACAGACAGACACAGCCCCAGCCCCGCGCTGCGGGGAAAACCCCAGCGTGTGAAGGAACCGACAGAATCCCGCACAAAAAGAGGAGGCCGCTCTTCGTTGCCCTGAGCTCAGGTCAGGGCCGGGCGCTGGGAACAGCCCAGCGGGTGTTCGCACTCCATCGCCTTCCGACAGGACCCGGCCAGACACCACACCCGTCGTCACCGGGGCCGCAGTCCCACCCTAGACAGGGATCGGCCCAGGACCCTGCCTCCACCCGCAGGCCCAGGCCCGCTGCGTGGCTCCCGCCGCCCGCCTGGCGCTGCCCTCGGGACCCGGGGCCCGCTGAAGGCGGGTCCCTGCGGAGACGGCGGCACCACCCATACACCCCGCGTCGCTGGCCTCCCCGCCGGCGCCACCCTCGGGGCCCGCGTTCCTGACCACGCCCGGCCGAAGCGCGACGACCGCCGGGCCCTCACCTCTGCGCGGTCTGCGCTCAGGCGTCAGACACCCACCGAAGGAGCAGCCTGAAGAGCCGCGGCAGCCCCTCGGGTTCTAATTCCAGCGCCAGCTCTTCCGGGCCCCCGAGCCCCGCCCACCTGATCCCGCCCCCGAAGTCTCGCGCAGGCGCAGTCCGGATCCCGCCCCAGGTCCCGGGAAGCCTGGGCGGGGAGGAGCCTTGCGAGTTGGGTTCTGCGACCGGAAGTCAGAGGGAGGAGCCTAGTGTCGCGGGTGCCGAGATGACGGAAGTTGTGCTCTCGTGGGATGGAGCGGCGGTGGTTCTTCCGTCTTAGAGTCTCTGTGTCTTTTCTTCTAGTTTAGAAAGACTCCTGCTGCCTGTTGTTCCTCATTCCCGTTTGGACTTCTGAGATGTCCGCGATTCCTGCAGAGGAGAGTGACCAGCTGCTGATCCGACCCCTGTAAGGGACCTGAGAGGGACTGAAGCCGTGACTGTGAGGCGAGGAGGGGAACCCGATGGTTGGCCTCAGTCGCCCCCCTCCCCAGGCCCGCTTGCCTCGGCAGCCAGCTCCTGGCTCCAGGCCTCTGCGGCTGCAGCGGTTTGATGAACTGTGAATCGGAAGGGGCCTGCTAGGTTGAATAGGATTTTGCTTTTTCTTTAGTCTCAAGGGAGGAGAGGATGTCGGGTTTGGGGGGCGAGGGCCTATGGTGGGACCGCAGGGCGCTTTCGTATACGCCCAAGAGGGGCGACTCTTGAGGGAACCAGGGATGCTGAGGATGGCAGGGTGAGATGATAACCTGGATAAGGCTGTGACAGCGCGAGAAAGAATTAAACTTGTGCCTTATTAACTTCCAGGATTCATATTTGCCGAAATGCGAGAGGGGAAATACATTAGGGAACTTATGAGTTCCATTCAGAGCTCAAACTTTCCGGGAATAGGGAAGGTAGAAAGTGGGAAAGGTGAAAAGGCAGAAATGTTAGGACAGTATCTCAGTCGCTGATTGACCATGAGAGGGCTTGTCTTTCATTGGAAATGGCCTTCTGTTAGAGAAGCACCTTATGGACCTGGAATGCTGCTTAGAGAAATCAGAACTTGCCTAACTGCGCAGTTTGAATTCACAAACATGTTTATTGTTAGACATGAGTTAGCACCAAGTGCACACGTGCATTTTTCCAAAGGTAGAAAGTATCTCCTTCTCTTGTTCATTCAGTAACTCCTTGAGCACCTCCTGGGGATGGAACACAAGTTTGCCCGCCGCTCACTTCGCACCTGTCCTCTCTTCTGGTGTCCAGCAAACTCTGAGCGAGTGTCAAGCAGCACACTGGGCACTCGGATATAAGACAGGGCTGAGTTAACTGAATTCACCCTTTTGATGGGAATTGCTGTTCCAAATGAAAAGTACTGGAGAGAGAGTTGCTTTGGAGTCAGACCTGAAATCCAGTCCATACTCCAGCGATTACTAGGACAACAGCTTCACTGAACCTACTTCCTCCTGTGGAAATAGTCGAGCAGCACTTAACTGTGCAGAGCAGAGCTCCTGGTGGGTGCTCAGTGAATTGTGACGACTGTTAGAGGACACATAGGCATTGCACGAAGGCCCCGAGTATGCAGAGTGGATTTCCAGTGAGAAGACAATGCCATCCTGTGTCTTGGAAACTAGGACACTGAGCCGAGTCCTAGAGACTGACTGGAAATTAAAGACAGCCAAAGCATGGGGGCAGGGATGTTCCAGGCTGAGGAAGTGGCACATGAGAAAATCAGAGGTCTCGTTATGGCCAGTCTCCCCGTGGGTGCAGCTAAAAGATAACAGATGAGATGGTAGAGGCTCTCAGAGTCCAGCTTATGAAAGACCTTGTATACATACATACTAAGGATTTGGAGTCTTTATCGCCAGTTATAGGGAGCCAAGGAAGGGTCTTAAGCAAGGATGGGATGTGGTGGAAATTATGCTTTAGGAAGATCAAAGATGCCTCTGGCAGCAGTGGCACAGATGAATTAAATGTGTATTAAGGGACTTCCCTGGTGGTCCAGGGGTTAAGACTCTGAGTTGCCACTGCAGGGAATGCAGGTTTGATCCCTGGTGGGGGAACTAAGATCCCTCATGCCGCGTGGTGTGGCCAAAAAAAAAAAAAAAAGTGAATCAAGTGGAGAAAATCTAGTAGAATGAGATTGAAACAAACCAAGTGATAAAGCAGTGAGATCTTGAAATGAGCAGCAGTGGGTTGGAAAGAGAGCCCTGAGAGAGTAAAGAAGGGAAAGCTTTAGAGCCCTGTCAGTGATCAGATACGTTTAGAAGGGCAGATGTGGAAGGGAAGGCCGGGCAGAGAGGACAGTTAGGATGACTCCAGTTCCCAGGTAGGATAACTGGTAAGTGGTGGTGTTTGTTACTCCCTCCGGGAGTACCCGACATGGGGCAGGTCTGGAGTAAATTTGGAAGTTTTAAATTGTTTTATAACAGCCTTATTGAGATTGAAATGACATCAGCACACTCATTTAAAGTGTACAGTTAAACAGTTCTTAATCTGTACAGAGTTTTATAACTATCACCACTGTCTAATCCAGGACATTTTCATCATTCCAGAAAGAAACCCTGTGTCATTGCCCTCCAACTTGCCCAGCCCTCGGCCACCATTGATCTCCTTTCTGTCTCTGCAGATTACCCTGTTTTGGACATTTCATATAAATGGGTTGCAACATGTAATCTTTTGAAACTGGCTTTTTTGACTTAATGTAATGTTCCCAAGTTTTCTAATTTGGGAGCTTTTACTCATTTAGGTTTTTCTTGAGATATATTGCATGCCAGGCACCTTACTATATAGCAGTGAATGAAACAGACATCTATGCTATTATGGAGCTTTCATTTTAATAGTGAGAAATAAGCCATAAGTAGATATAATGACATCATGTAGTAATAAGTGTTACGATAGAGTGGTCTGAAGGGCAAATGAGGTGACGTTTGAACTGAGACCCAAATGATACACAGGAGCCAATTATGTCAATATCAGGGCAGAGTGTTCCAGAAAGAAGAGCACGGGCTAGGAACTGGAGGTGCAAACTTGTTTGGCATATTTGAATATTAGGCGCCTGTGAGATGTCCCGAGAGAGGCCAAAACCAGGTGACTGTTAGAGGTCTGGGATTCAGGAAAACAAACATCTAAATCTGGACTACGAATAGAGAATTAGAAGTCCTCAATGTGTTAAAAATGTGAGGATGAAGATCAGAAAGACTGAGAAAGAAGCCAAGGAGAGAACCCTTGAAAGAACAGCTTTTGAAAGATGGGTAGAGGCAGCTGCATGAAGGAAACTAAGGGGGAATCCAGCAGGACAGGATGAGAGCATGAAGTCACAGAAACCGGGCTCAGAGAGGGATGGAATAAGACAGATGATGTGCTGCCTGGAGAAGAGTGAGGTAGGAACTGAGAAGGGCTCTTTGCACTTAGGAACAAAGAGCGGTTTTGCAGGGAGAGTTTCAGAGGGATGGTTGGTAAAAAGCCAGAATTCAAAGTATGCAACCTTTAGTAAGCGGACAGGGAGACTAGAGATTAGAATTAAGGAATTTTCATTTGGGGACAAGGATGACTGGCATGTTTAAATGCAGATGTCAAAGAGGATAGTAAGGGGAAAGCCAATGATGTAGCAGGGGTCAGTACCTCAGAGGGAGGGAGGGAGGGAGTGGGAAGAGTGTAGAACCATGGTGAAAAGGTTAGCCTTACAGAGCGAGGTCTGTTCTCTGTTCCAGGAGAAGTGGAAGAAGAGAAATGTGAGTGGGTTGGCAAGTTGAGGGAACTGACAAACTGTAATTTTTTGATACAGAGAAAGCCCATGACTCAAGAGTAGGATAGAGCATGGGAAAATTTAAGAAAGGGGAGAAAGTTTGAAATAGTTACTACACCAACAGCTGTAGGAAAAACTGCACCAAAAACTGGAGGGACACTAAAGAGGGAGAGCAGAGGGCCAGTTAAAGTGGCAGGCCAGGAGCTCACGGTGGTCGTCTGATTTTCTTTGCATCTTGCTCTGAGGATCCCGGTCTGAAGATGCGTCCATCTCATGTCAGTCCTGTAGCCTATCCATTCTTGAAGCCAGGGTCCTGGTATTCGGCCTTTCCATATACTAGGTGCTTATCTACACTGCTTGGCAAATAGAAACTGCTTAAGGGAGTTCCCTGGCAGTCCAGTGGCTAAGACTTAGCGCTTTCAAACCTGTAGTCCTGTAGACTACAGGAACCTAGGCCTACAGAACCTGTAGTCTTAGGTTCAATCCCTGGTCAGGGAACTAATATCCCACGTGCCCCACAGTGCAGCCAAAAAAACCCCCAAAACTGCTTGATGTTAAATAAGTGGTTGAATCACAAGCAAGAATGGTTGGGATAAGGTATCAAAGAAGGCAAAGGGTTAGACTGGTGAGGCTTAAAGCTTTGTGATAATTGGAAAGAAAGGCTGTTTATTCTGAAGAAAGGAAATTTGTTTTAAGTGAAATAACAGAAAGTAGAAGGAAAAAGGAATGAGATTCACATGTATGAATAAGTATTTAAGCTATTTGGTAAATGTGTATTATCACCTTGAAAGAATTTTTAACTGCTTATGGGTTTTTACTTAAGTGCTAATTCTAAAAGTCTTATTAAATCATCTGAGTCACTGCTAGTTTACATTTTAAATACATCATCATTTTAACCCTAACATTCAGAAGGTTGAATTTAACCTTTGATCCTCTCAGTCTGACCTCTCAGAGGTCACTTTTCATTTTTTCCCCACATTGATGCTGTTCTTCCCTGTCTTTGTAATTTTGTGGAATTCATCTGTCTCAAGTTAGTGTTGTCATCAGATGGAACATAGTTTAAGTTGTAAAAAAAGTTTGAATTTATTTGGCTTCATTTTGATGGCTTTTTAATCATTTTTATTTTTTCCTTTCAATGTTTACAGTGGAGCTGGGCAGGAAGTGGGAAGATCATGTATTATTCTGGAGTTCAAGGGGAGGAAAATAATGGTAAGTGGCTCAGAATCCACCTGCAGTGCGGGTGACCTGGGTTCGATCCCTGGGATGGGATGATCCCCTGGAGGAGGGCATGGCAAACCCCTAGAGTATCCTTGGGCTTCCCTGGTAACTCAGCTGGTAAAATATCCACCTGCAAATGGGGGAGACCTGAGTTCAATCCCAAGGTTGGGAAGATGCCCTGAAGAAGGAAGTGGCTACCCACTCCAGTATTCTGGAGGATTCCCATGGACAGAGCCTGGTGAGCTACAGTCCATGGGATTGAAAAAAGTTGGACAGGATTGAGCAACTAAGCACAGTATAGTCAGATTAACAATATGTCTGCATTGAGTGTTAGGACTGTTCTAGTTCAATAGTTTTTTCTATTCAGCAGTTAACTGTTTCGCCCCCAGAATAATGTCATGGTTAGTATATGTGTCTAGAAAATGTTAATGTGGGAAACTAGTATACTTCCACTTGGCATTGACATAATATTAGACTGAGGAACTAAAGACTGTAAAACTGTCAACTGGATCTCCTAATCTAAAAGTCTTCCAAATCCCTCTTCTATTCCTGAAGGTCTGCCAACCTGTCTGCCCCACCCCCAGTGGGAGACCCCAGGGAACTGGCCTCCTGAACACATGCAGAACTCCAGCCTCCTCTTGTGCAGTGGGACAAGAGGCCAGGCCCTAGTCTGGTAGCTGAGGTGTCTAAGTTAGCACCAGGGTGCCTGGCCTTGGGCAAGTCAGGCCCCTTCTCACCCCGTTTCCTTACCTGAGAGCTGGAGGGACTGGAAGAGGTGGTCTCTGGGGTCCTCATTACGAAGGCAATACAGAGGCTCATCAGGGTCTTTTGGTCTCACTCTTCCCCTTCTCCTACTTAAAAGAACAGGGACATGGCAGACACAATCTTTTTAATAATTTACTGTATTAATTTGATAGAAACATCTTCCCAAATGAGGATATAATTCAAGAATGACTGGTTCTGAAGAATTTGTCTTCTAATACTTAAATTGTCCTGATCAGAGAAGTTTCCTGTTTTTCTAATCGTTGCCTTCTCATGATAGTCACATCTGGTAGTAGTGAATCTATAAACTTTAAAAATGCTAGCCATTTCTGATGTTAAAGTTCTTGCAAAAGAGTTCATTCATTATTAGAGTGCCTATGAAAAGTAACTGGAGAGAATATTTCTTATATTTTGTGTCCTGTGGCTCTAAATATGAGCTGTATTTAAATTTGGGAAGTTAGAATTGTTAACGGCGAATTTGCCTATTTAATAAGAATTGCATTTCAAACATATAGAATCTTTCCTGATTGTGTATGGTATGGTGGATCAGTTATGATGTCTATTTGTTGAGTGAATTTGAATAAAATGTAGAGAAGACTGTGATCTCTTTTCCCATGTCTTTCAGCTGGACTGTGGGATTCACCCTGGCCTGGAAGGAATGGACGCTCTTCCTTATATTGATTTGATTGACCCAGCTGAGATTGATCTCCTACTAATTAGTCAGTAAGGTTTTTTTTGTTGCTGTTGTTGTTTTTGTTTTACTTTTTATTGCGGGCATTGTTTTTCAAGGACTTTTACTTAAAGATCATGCTTTACCATATATAATATTGCAAACATCTAAGACAGCATGCCATATTGTCATCACAGGTGAGAGAAGTTTATAACAGAAAACTTCCTTTCACTTATCTAGAGTAAATGAGGAGAAGGGAAGAGATAACATATGCCTTGATCATTGTAAAACTTGAGACTAAGAAAGCCCTATCACAGAATATCCCTGAGGCTGCTGTGTTGCCTGAATATTCATCGGAAGGACTAATGCTGAAGCGCCAATACTTTGGCCACCTGAGGCAAAGAACTGACTCATTGGACAAGGCCTTGATGCTGGGAAAGATTGAGGGCAGGAGGAGAAGGGGACGACAGGGGATGAGATGGTTGGATGGCATCATCGACTCAACAGACATGAGTTTGAGCGAACTCAGGAAGATAGTGAAGGAGACGGAAACCTGCCGTGCTTCAGTCTGTGGGGTTGCAAAGAGCTGGACACGACTGAGCGACCGAACAACAACTGTGTTGTCAAACTGTTCTGTGGGAACTTCATATGTAAACCGTGATGGGCTTCAACTTTATACCACTAAACCGCTTGTTATAATTTTGACTCCTGAGAATAGGCTTGGCTATATTTGAGAGAAATACTTTTAATCTGTTTTTCTTATGTTAGAACTAAATACATTATTCCTTCTCTCTGCACATACCTACTCTGGGTGTTCTAAAAGTATCTAATTGTTACATAGAACTCTTCTGTACCTAAAGTATATGATATATAATATTTTAAAAATTGACAGAAGCTCTTTTTTCTTTTTTTTAAAGCTTCCATTTGGATCACTGTGGAGCTTTGCCCTGGTTTCTACAGAAGACAAGTTTCAAAGGAAGAACATTTATGACTCATGCTACAAAAGCTATTTATAGATGGCTTCTTTCAGATTATGTCAAAGTTAGGTAAATTACCTTAATAGATTTATACATGCACTTGGTTCAACCCAATACATACAGTTCATAATATTAGACCATTTTGTGTTTTGAAATGAGATGTTTTCTTCTCATTCACCAGGGTATCACTCATTTAGTCATTCAGTACCAACTCATCAAATAGATATTGTGTCCCCAGCACCTCCTTGGCATAAAGGCTTTATGTAGTTTTTGCATCCTTTTAAGTCTTTGAAATTTAGGTGAGTTACAAGGTATGATAGCAATATTCTATATAAGGAATTTCATAATTTTATTAAAATTTAAAGCAGACTACATTATACAGTGCTATCTACTGAAGTCTTTTTTTGGGTGATTTGATCAAACCAAATTGACTGTCTGAAGTGAAAAGGTTCCCTGGGGAAGCTTTTTCCAGCTGCAAGAGGAAAATCTACTCCTTTTCCAGAAAGTTTGGAGCCTTCTTGTGATAATTATAGCACAGATGATGAACCTTCAACAGCTTACTGTTTCATATGTATATTCCTAGGGTAGCTAAGATGCAGTTTGTTATTCTATAAACATACAGAAGAATGGAAGAGTTATCCTTGATAATGATTATACTGGTTAACACTTAAATGAAGCTCAGCATATGCCAGGCAGTCCTCAGTTCTTGACATATGTTAACTCCTTTCATCTTCATGTCAGCCTTGTGATGCAGACTCTGCATGAATCCCATTTTACAGATGATGAGACAGGCATGGGTTTCTCTGGTAGCTCAAATGGTAAAGAATCTGCCTGCAATAAAGGAGACCCAGGTTCCATCCCTGGGTTGGGAAGATATACTGGAGAAGGGCATGGCTACCCACTCCAGTATTCTCACCTAGAAAATTCCACGGACAGAGGAGCCTGACGGGCTGCAGTCCATGGGGTTGCAAAGAGTCGGACAAGACTGAGTAATTAACACTTTCACTTAACTTCACTTTTCAGACTGAGGCACAGAGAGGTTAAGTAATTTACCCATGATGGTCACAGTAAGAGACAAAACTGGAATTCAGATCCAATCAGTCTGGCTCCAGACTGTGTCCTTAACCCTAACCTATCTTGTTTTTTTGGAAAGTATGGTAGCATAATTTTCCAGAGAAAACTTGTTAGACTTTCTAGACAATTCTTTTCATATCACAGATGGGGAAAACTGCTGTGATTCAATGTGTGTGAGTGCCTTTATCTCACAGATGGTGTTGGGGTAGGAAAAAAGGTTGAGAAGTGCTGTCCTAAAGAGTACTTTGCCTTAATTTAGTGTGTGTGCTTTGCTTGAAATCATGCTTTATATACACTAAGCATTTTTCTCATAATAGCGGAGTAAAAAGATATACAAAAGGTCCAAGAGATTAGAAATAGCATAACACCTACAATATGATTTTAAGAAATATGTGGCTATGTCATCCACAGACAATTTCTTTGAGTTTAAAGACTTATAAAAATCTTACCCTTAATTTTTTTGTGTTGGCATCTTTAAAAATTTAGTAACATATCAGCAGACGACATGCTGTATACTGAGACAGATTTGGAAGAGAGCATGGACAAAATTGAAACCATCAATTTTCATGAAGTGAAGGAAGTTGCAGGAATCAAGTTTTGGTGTTATCACGCTGGCCATGTTCTGGGAGCTGCCATGTTCATGATCGAGATCGCGGGCGTGAAGGTACACTCTAGCTTGGGAATTTCCTGCCCATAAGAAGTCAGTGCAGGGCTATGCCACCGAGTGGTACTAAAGAATATTCCCTAAGGCTAGCAAAGTGTGAAAACACTGAAACAAGGTAAAATTAACCTGGTACTTTTGCCTTGTAAATATCATTGTTCCTACCCCTGTGTTAGTACTTTATGTATCATGATTGAGGAGAGTACAGTAAGAATCTCAAAACAGTAAAGGTTCTTTCCTGATCATCATGCCCTTCTTCTCTAAGATGCTGAGCGTACATCTCAGGGTTATCTTTGTGGACAGATTCTGGGATTATATTATTCCCATTAGTTAGATTGAATAATTGAAACTCTAGATGGTTTATGATTGAGTTAAGTTACACATTTTGAATTAGACACAAGTGATGACACCACCCTTATGGCAGAAAGTGAAGAAGAACTAAAGAGCCTCTTAATGAAAGTGAAAGAGGAGAATGAAAAAGTTGGCTTAAAGCTCAACATTCAGAAAGCTAAGATCATGGCATCCAGCCCCATCACTTCATGGCCAATAGATGGGGAAACAGTGGCTGACTTTATTTTTCTGGGCTCTAAAATCACTGCAGATGGTGACTGCAGCCATGAAATTAAAAGACATTTCCTCCTTGGAAGGAAAGTTATGACCAACCTAGACAGCATTTTAAAAAGCAGAGACATTACTTTGCCAACAAAGGTCCATCTAGTCAAGGCTATGGTTTTTCCAGTGGTCATGTATGGATGTGAGAGTTGGACTGTAAAGAAATCTGAGCACAGAAGAATTGATGCTTTTGAACTGTGGTGTTGGGGAAGACTCTTCAGAGTCCCTTGGACTGCAAGGAGATCCAACCAGTCCATCCTAAAGGAGATCAGTCCTGGGTGTTCATTGGAAGGACTGATGTTGAAGCTGAAACTCCAATACTTTGGCCACCTGATACGAAGAGCCAACTCATTTGAAAAGACCCTGATGCTGGGAAGGATGAGGGCAGGAGAAGGGTATGACAGAGGATGAGATGGCTGGATGGCATCGCCGACTCGATGGACATGAGTCTGAGTGAACTCCGGGAGTTGGTGATGGTCAGGGAGGCCTGGTGTGTTGCGGTTCATGGGGTCACAAAGAGTCGGACACGACTGAGCGAGTAAACTGAACTGAATGCGTCTACATTTCATTAAAAAATTAGGCTATTTTTTCTATTGCACTTCATTTTCAAAAATTTATGAGTGAAATATATTCAGAGTAAAATGAATCGTTCCAGAATTCTAACTTTCTAACTTTTCTAATTTCTAACTTTCTCTTTTTCTCAGCTTTTATACACAGGTGATTTCTCAAGACAAGAAGACAGACACTTAATGGCAGCTGAAATTCCTAACATTAAACCTGATATTCTTATCATTGTAAGTATTAGTGCCCAGTATTGTAATTAGTGTAACGTAAGCAGGATTTTTTTCCAAGGAAAATTAACATGGTCTCATTTTCATATCTGTGATCAGATATAAATAGTTCTTTAGTACAAAAATTTTTTGGCCTCTCTTTGTAGTGCAACCCCACTTCGTGTTAAATATATTAGCTAGTCTAATATCAGAGATGATATTCTGTCTCCCAAATATTCTTGTTTAGATTAATTACTCCAAATATGTAGAACATCTTAAAGGTTGTGTAGAATGGCATGGCCCCACTGTCTTTGCCGTGGTGACTGTCTCCTGGCCTCTAGCACCTGCTAACTTTATGTGTATGTCTTACCTTCCTGCTGCTGCTGCTGCTAAGTCGCTTCAGTGATGCCCGACTCTTAGCGACCCCATGGACTGCAGCCTACCAGGCTTCTCCATCCATGGGATTTTCCAGGCAAGAGTACTGGAGTGGGTTGCCATTGCCTTCTCCGCTTACCTTCCTACTAGGTTGCAATTCTTAGGAGAATAATAATAAAATAAAATTAACTGTATAGAAGCTTTGGTGGGGAGGGGATGATTGGTGAGGAGCAAGTTAATAAATTTGCATTCGTCCTATGGTTTATATAAGAATATCTGTGGAAGTGAGGTCTGCTGCCTCCTCACCACCCACAGCATCCCTCAGCAACCCAAGCGTAAGGGACTGGTGTATATTGCTGTCTGTATGCAGCGTATCATGAGTGAACTCAGTTTGGCTTAGCTCATGGTATATTCAGCATGTAAACTGACCTTAAGTTAAGGGAAGTTGCTTTTTTTTAATTCTCCGGGGAAAAAGTTATTTTCATTATATCTGGTACTGTAGAGGAGTACCTCTCAAATTGTAATGTGTTTATGAATCATCTGGTAATGCTATAGAAATACAGATTCTGACTGTGGCTGGGCTGGGGCTCTGGCACTTCTGATAAGCTCCTGGTGGGGCGGCCAGTGCTGAAAGAAGCATCCTAAAATTATCTTGAGCAGGGAAGATACATTTTTGAACTATTTCCTGATTTTTTTCCTTAGCCAGACCTGAATTCTAACATTTTTATTCACTCTTCTTTCCAATTAGTGTTTTAACAGTATATGTTCAAGTAAATGGCATAATAATAGAGACATAGGTCACTTTGCTTCTACATTTCCTTGATATTTACCTTTTGTATTGTTTGAGACTCACCAGCGTTGGTCTCACCCTTCTCACGTGTTGTTTAGGAATCTACTTACGGGACCCATATCCACGAGAAGCGAGAGGAGCGAGAGGCAAGGTTCTGTAACACCGTCCATGATATTGTGAACAGAGGGGGCCGAGGCCTCATTCCTGTCTTTGCTCTCGGACGGGCCCAGGAGCTCCTCTTGATTTTAGGTACGCCTTTTCCTTTTTATTTGGGAGATTCTCAAAATCCTACAGTACAGTTAGGTCAAGATCACTGCATGTCCTTGGAGAGGTCACTCTACCCTCTGGGCTTTGGTTTCTGTATTTAAGACGAGGGAATTGGTGCCCGTAAGAGCCCAGAGACACAGCGACTGTCTTCCAGCACTGCTGGGAATATAAATGGTGAACAGTCACCATCTTAAAAATACCCTGCCCTTGGACCCAGCAGTTCAACCTCTGGGAAATAAATACATCGAAAATTCTGTAAGAGATTTCATAATTCTAAATATTTCTAATGAAATATTATGTCAATAAATATCACACTCTAGGAAAAAAATCCTGTTTCAGATGAGTTAATACATATTTTTACATAATATATTAAGTGGACCCAAAAAATAGGATTCAAAACTGTGGACTCTGACCCTAGTTAGGTAGAAAATACACAAATGACTGGAAAGATATCCTGATACTAAATCTGGATAGTGAGAAAGTGGATGATTTCTTTTTCTTGCTTTTCTCCATTTTCCAAATACTTTAATGAGCATGTATAACTTTTTGTAATAAGAGGAACAGTGGGTGTCACTTTGTGCATATATTTATATTTAGCAACCCTTTTTAACATTCTGTGATTCTTTTCTGGGGAATGCACTCTTTAAGAATAACTGGTAAGTGCTTTATATGTATATGGCTTCAATGTGAAGAATTAGAAATGATCTTGAGCTCTCATTCTCAGTTCTTCCATCTGTATGATGATAGGGATAAATAGAATCCTTGTTACACTGAAAAGGGAAATAAGGGGAAAGAATAAATGACCTCAGATCAAAAGCAAATCTCTGAGAGAGACAGGGCTTCCCAGGTGGCGCTAGCGGTAAATAAAGAACCTAACTGCAGGAGACAGAAGAGACGTGGGTTCAGTCCCTGGGTCGGGAAGGTCCCCTGGAGGAGGGCATGGCAACCCACTCCAGGATTCTTGCCTGGAGAATCCCATGGACAGAGGAGCCTGGTGGGTTATATACTCCAAGAGGTCGCAAAGAGTTGGACACGACTGAAGGACTTAGTAGAAGCTAAATTTTCTAAAGCCTAAGCCAGTCCTTTTTCTCTTGGTTCTGCTTTCCTACTGCATGTCATATTTGTCCTTATAGAAGTCTTAAAATGAAGTCTCCATGGCAAAGTAGTAAGAGGAGCAGAAGAAATGAAGACGTAAAGCCAGGTTGTCACCATCATCAGGTTGCCAGATTTAGTAAATAAAAATACAGGACACCAGTTAAATTATAATTTCAAATAAATAATATATTTGATATTATAGCAAATATTTCAGACAAACTATACTAAAAATCTTTTATTTGTCTGAAATTAAAGTTTAACTGAGCATTTGCTGTTTTTGTCTGACAACTCTGCTATCAAGTATATTGTGATTCCTTTTATGAACGAGGACTGCTCTACACCCTTGTTCCTCGTCCCTTAAATTCTCCCTGTACTGTTCTACAAAAGAGAGGATGACCTTGCCAACCACTGGTTTCAGATCTCACCCATGGTCTAACCATATGACTCTGGGCAAGTTATTCGTCTTTTTTTTTTAACACTTGAAATTTTCTCATAAAAGTACACACAAAAAATACCAGGCTGTGATGTGATCTTGAGATATAGTATACTTTGGAAGGTATTTGAGAAATCATAAGAGTATATATAAGAGCATCGACACTGTTAAAAATTCTAATCATATCTAAAAGAATATGAACAATTAAACCAGAGGGCAAAGCAAGAAATGTAACACATGTGACGGGAAAAGTCCCAGTCCTTATGAATCAAGTTTAAAAAAGAAACTGCCACAGTTTTCAGCCTTTTTTAGCCTCAGCTTCCTAATATATATAGACCTAGAGATGATCATACTAAGTGAAGTAAGTCAGACAGAGAAAGATAAATATCATATGTTATCTCTAATATGTGGAATCCATAATATGATACAAACGAACTTATTTCCAAAACAGAAACAGACTCAGGGACAGAGAACAGACTTAAAGTTACTAAAGGGGGGAAGGGTGGGGCAGGGGGGATAATTGGGGCATTTGGGACAAGCAGACAAACTACTGTGTGTAAAATAGATAAACAGCAAGGCTTTACTGTGTCACACAGGGGAACCGCGTTCAGTATCTTGTGATAAACTGGGGTGGAAAAGAATCTGTGTAACTGAATCACTTTGCTGTACACCAGAAACTAACACAGTGTTCTCAATTAACTATACTCTCATTTAAAAAAAGAAGGAAAGAAGTTCTGGTTTTTTTAAGCTTGAGTTAGAACCAATTTTAGTAAATTTTTAAATTGTTGAATTTTTCTTAACCTCTTTATAGTTTTGTGCTTTATTTCTTTTCTGAATTTTTTAAAAAACTACTTTGTTTGTATCATTTATTATTTGAGCTATTTACCCCACATTAAGGGGAAAAGGAAATGGCAACCCACTCCAGTATTCTTGCCTGGAGAATCCCATGGACAGTGAAGCCTGGCAGGCTACAGTCAATAGGGTTGCAAGAGTCAGACACAACTTAGCAACTAAACCACCACCTCACATTAAAAAAAAATGTGTTTCTTGTAATTCTCTCTAGATGAGTACTGGCAGAATCACCCAGAACTCCATGATATTCCAATATACTACGCATCGTCTTTGGCCAAGAAGTGTATGGCAGTGTACCAGACATATGTGAACGCCATGAATGACAAAATCCGCAAACAGATCAACATCAATAATCCGTTTGTTTTCAAACACATTAGTAACCTGAAGGTGAGTGCTTGTGGAAGAAAGAAGGACGAATGACACTCAAGTAAGTCATTATCAGTGGGAGATGCCCGCCATTGATCCTCTGGTTGACTCCGTGCTGAAGTCTTACCTTTCATCACTTTTCTGCTGCTGCTGCTGCTGCTGCTAAGTCGCTTCAGTCATGTCCGACTCTGTGTGACCCCATAGACGGCAGCCCACCAGGCTCCGCTGTCCCTGGGATTCTCCAGGCAAGAACACTGGAGTGGGTTGCCATTTCCTTCTCCAGTGCATTAAGGTGAAAAGTGAAAGTGAAGTCGCTCAGTCGTGCCCGACTCTTAGCGACCCCATGGACTGCAGCCTACCAGCCTCCTTCGTCCATGGGATTTTCCAGGCAAGAGTACTGGAGTGAGTTGCCATTCATTTTTCTGAGGGACATCAAAAACTTTGCAACTGGCATTCCTTTTTGCTTAAACATATAAATATTGCCATTTGTTCCAAGTCTCTACCTGTTCTCAATATTTACTACTGCTAAATAATTTGGATTTCTCTGCCATAGAAATAAAAAGCCATGATAAGAAAAATACTGCCAAGTATTTTTTCTGCTCTTACTCGGACCTGATCATCTTTTTGACTAGCACAGCAGATTCCATATGTGAAAATTGTCATTTCTTTTTTAGAGTATTCAATAAAATCTAATTTCCTTTCATTTAAATAAAAAGTTTCATTTGAACTAATGCTCTAATCATAATAACAATACCCTAAATAATTCAAGTTATAAGTGGTCTTCCAATTATTAATAGGTTCTGTTAGCAAAGTATTTTTTAGGTTAATTGCTTAGGAATTAAACCCAAGTTTTCCCTAGAAACAGTGTTAAACTTAGTTAGATTTCCAGGCCAACTCAGAATACTGATGAAGTGTGCGAAGCCATTGTGAATCTTTGGGGAAATTCTTTCAGAGTTCTGTCATGGATAGATAGAAACCCATTTGACTCTTCCTTCCATTTGACTTTGCCTGTCTGCTGGGCACTGAAAATGCTCCTAATGGTTTTTTAGCTACCTAAAGAAGGTTTTGAAGGTCAGTGTGAACTAATGGCTTTTTATCATTTTGTTTTCCTTTCATTCCCAGCCTAAATAAACTGTTCAGGGACTTAAAATATTTGCTAGTTTTGTCAAGGCCATTCCAGTCACGTGATTAACCTTTTTACCTCCCTTTTTGGTGTTCTTTATAGATAAGGAATGCTTTATCTTAACATGCTGTTATCATTTCCTTTCCTTTCTCAGAGCATGGATCATTTTGATGACATTGGTCCCAGCGTGGTCATGGCCTCCCCAGGCATGATGCAAAGTGGTTTATCCAGAGAGCTCTTTGAAAGCTGGTGTACTGATAAGAGGAACGGCGTCATCATAGCCGGCTACTGTGTAGAGGGCACACTTGCCAAGGTCAGTCAGAGCCTGAGATCATTGGGCACTTCCTAATCAAGGCTGCAGAGGTGGCGCTGTCCTCCCAGGTTTCTCCACTGAATTAGTTCTTTAAATGACATAGGTCTTGATTTTTTAAAATGAGGAGGGCAATAGGCAGCTGGAGCTGATCTTAAGGTTGACGAATGAGATCCAGGTGATGGATAAGCATGTGAAAGCTTGAGAAGTGCTCATCTAGTTAGAGTTTAAAAAAAAAAAAAGTGGAAGGGAATCTATTTGAGACAAACAATGGATACCCTCATCTGATGAAGAAAAGCCTTCATCAGTGTTCATAAGGCTTCATAAGTGTTGTCTTGAAAAGTCGGATAATATGTTTGGGTTGAGTGCCCACCTTCCTCTTGATATAAAATGTTTGAGGGCTTCTCTAGGGGTTCAGTGATAAAGAATCTGCCTGCCAATGCAGGAGACAGCGGTTTGATTCCTGATCCAGGGGAATCCCACATGCCACAGAGCAGCTATGCCCGTGTGCCACAGCTATTGGGCCTGTGCTGTGGAGCCAGGAGCCACAACTGCTGAGCCCGTGGGCCCTGGAGCCGGTGCTCCGCAAGAAGAGAAGCCGTCACGTTGAGAAGCCTGCGCACTGCGCCTAGAGTCTTCCCTGCTTCCCGCAACTAGAGAAAAGCCCATGCAGCAACCCAGACCCAGCACAGCCAAAGATGAATAATAAATTTTTTTAAATGGTTGACAGTAACTGAGGGATGTAGACACTGATGTGCAAAGCTTGAGAGGCAGATTCTGAACATTCCTGCGTCACATTCTCTTATTGATAACTAATAAACACATTATGATTCCCAGCTCAGATAGTTTTTATTACTTTACCTTGTTCTGCTAAACACTTAGTGTTGGCTGTGTATCTAACATAAATTTCAGAGTAGAAATACTTCAGTCTTTTATGCAGATCCTCTCACCTGGAAAGGGACTTTTCAGGGCAGATGGTTGGGGATGCAAGTGTGCTTTTCCAACCACAAGATAAAATTCTCCCTTGTGGGACTCCACATTCACTGAACTTTTGTTAATCTGCTTACTTTCCTGATTAAATATTTCCTTGATTGAGAAAATAAGTATTTGATATTGACTGAGTTAATAGTATTAGAATGCTTTTTGTGCTAAAGGTCCTAAATTAGCATGAGTTTGTGGCTAGGTGAAAAAGTAGAAAACATACCTTTTGTTTTCTAATTAGAGAGTCTATGTGTTTTGTTTACTATTCTTTGTTTATAACAGCATATCATGTCTGAACCAGAAGAAATCACTACCATGTCCGGGCAGAAGTTACCTCTGAAAATGTCTGTTGATTACATCTCTTTCTCTGCGCACACAGATTACCAGCAAACCAGTGAATTTATACGTGCTTTGAAGCCGCCTCATGTGGTTAGTGTATGCGTTTGATTTTAGCATTAAAGGCTCAGGAAGAGGCTGGCCCAGCAGCAGCTGGTCCTCAGAGCAGCCCTGCCCTGACAGTAGTGCTCTCATTACAGGCCTCGTGCCCTTACATCTGACCTTCACCACTTCCCTTTGAGTTAGGCAAGCTGTGCACTTTGATTTTGTCCATTTCACACGGGATCTCTGGCTCAGATCTACCAGCTCAGCTTCCTTTCCCTTATTTTTCTGCTGTCTCCCCAGTAACTTAAGAGCGCTGACTTCACAGTGTGACTGTTTTGAATCCCATCTCCATCCCTTACTTGCCCTGTAGTCCTTTCCTTAGCTCAGCTGTAAATGGGGATAATAACACCTCTTAAAGTTCTTAGGAAAACTAAATGAGAGAACATATATTTAAAGCATGTAACATGGGGCCTGGCATATAGGAAATGCCTCTTAATGTGGAGAGAGGAGAGAGGCAAGCCATCATAGTAAGAGTTAACGATGCAGTTAGATATGAAATACATGGCGCAGCTCCTTAAGTTTTATGTAATTTTGATGGTAACAGTTATATTTTGGTGGGGCTGGAGAGAGTTAAACTAAATAAAAGTTTCTTAACTTAGAGGAGCACTTACAGAACGTAAGATGAGAGGTGAGGAAATGGATGAAGTAATGGAGTAGCCTCTCTGAATGCAGCATGTATCAGAACTCCATTCCTTTTTATGGCTGAAGAATATTCTATTGCATGTATATACCGTGCTTTGTTTATTCGTCTGTTGATGGACACTTGGGTTGTTTCCACCTTTTATAATTAGTGTTCACATTTCCACTATTGTAAATAATGCTGCCATGAACACTGGCATGTAAGTATCTATTTGAATCCTTTTTCCCAGTCCTTTTGGGTATATACCAAGGAGTGGAACTGTTGGATTGTGGGCTAATTCTATGTTTAACTTTTGAGGAATCACCGAGCTGTTTTCCACAGCAGTTACACCATTTTACATTCCCACAGCAATGCACAACGGTTCCAGTTCTCCATATTCTTGTCAGCTTGTTACTTTCCTTTTTAGAATGATCACCATGCTAGTAAGGGTGAAGCAGCATCTCTGTAGTTTTGATTTTCGTTTCCTTGGTGACTAAGGATGCTGAGCATTTTGTGTCCTATGTTGTTCATTTTTTAGTTCTTTCTAGCAAATAGTCCTGACAGTTACTGCTGCCCCTTAATGAGCAGATTCTTTGGTGCAAAAAGCCCCTCTCCTACTGGCTTTATATGAATTAAGTGTAGGCCATTCATGGGTGTCTACTACTGTGTGTGGTTGGCTTTATATTAGTTAAGTGTAGGCCATTCATGGGTGTCTACTACTGTGTGTGGTTGGCTTTATAAGTGTAGGCTGTTCATGGGTGTCTACTACTGTGTGTGGTTGGCTTTATATGAGTTAAGTGTAAGCCGTTCATGGGTGTCTACTACTGTGTGTGGTTTACGGATATTCTCCCAGATTTTAAAGCCATGGAGGAAAAGCTGTGTTGCACTTTCTCTCTGGAATCGCCCCTCATCCTCAATCCCATTGTGTTGCTCTCCAGAGTCTACTCTGCTGTCAGTTTAAATCCCTGAATTGGATTTGATGTTTACCCTCCTCCAGTAGCCAAGTCTCAGCAAAAGTCTGCCCACACGATAAACTAGTAATAGTACTGGTGGTAACAGTATCAACAGCTAGCATTTATTGATTATTTACTATGTGCCAAACACTGTGCTAGTGTTTTGTATATATCAGCTTGCTTACTCCTCACAACCAACAGTGGTTCTGTAGACGAGGCAATGAGATGTTAAATAATTTGCCCAAAGTTACACAGCTAGTAAGTGGCAATGCCAGGATTTGTGTGATAGCAGCCAGGCCCTAGAGCTGGGGCTCATTGTCTCCAGGCCATATGCCTCTGCCTGCAGTGACACTGAGCAAGCTTCTTTCAATTAGAAAGACTATTAGCTAATGCAATACTTGTAAATACCTCTCTGAAACATCATTCCATTTGCTTGTGAAATATTTTATATGGCATTACTTTAAGAAATAGAAGAAAGCATCAGAAGTCATTTTTTTTCCATGGAAAGCTTCTTTTGATAGTCTTATATTAAGAAACCTGAAGAAAACTCTGGGTGTTTTCTGAGACAGTAAGAGTAGCAGTAGTTGCATGCAAGAACCTGTACATTTAAAGTGGGTAGAGACTACAGAAGTCACCTTGTCCAGCCCCTTTCTAGAAAAAGTCATCTTCCATAAAGGTGTATGTCTCACTAGTGGCAAATGCTGGAATGGAAAAGAGATTTCTTTACTCCCTCTTGAAATAAGCCAAATAGAATGAAAACCTCACACATGTTTGATTGACTGGGGATCCTTAAACGTAGTAAAGTTTAATGATTTCAAGTTTATCTCCATTTCATATAATAACCAATTCAGATAAAGGCCAACATTAACCTGAACTAAGGATGCTTCCCTATGCTCTTTTAAAATTTATGCTTTGTAGATTTTAGTCCATGGAGAACAGAATGAAATGGCCAGATTGAAAGCAGCCCTGATTCGAGAATATGAAGATAATGATGAAGTTCACATAGAGGTTCATAATCCCCGGAATACAGAAGCAGTGACCTTGAACTTCAGGGGAGAAAAACTAGCCAAGGTAAAAGGTTATGGTTTTTAATCCTATCCATTCCTAATAGTTCATAATCCCTTTAGGGAAATGTATATTAAGAAAATCCAGCTCTTAATTGACTCAGAATAATGTGCTCAACGATGATTTCTGTCTATTCAGTATATTAATACTGTAAGACTTTATCCTTGTGTTTTTAGGCTTTTTCTGTTTCCACTAATATGTTTTTTCATGTGGAAAATTTTCAAATAAATTAGATTTTGCATTTCATAGCTTTTAATCCACATTCCCAAGTTACTTTTCGTACCCATATCAGACAGTGAACAAATGTCCATTACAGTTTTGTTTTTCCCACTACTGTTTTTTACTACATCCAATACAGTATTCTGTCTACCTCCTGGCATTCTCCCTAAGAAACTGAAGATAGGCCCATGTTTAAACATAATGTCTGTGGATACAATGGAATTTATAAAAATTTGTTTTTTCAAGAGTTAATCATTTTTGATGAAATGTAAGATTTTCACAATTTAAAAAAGAAATAGTTGAGAAAAAAAATCTTCACCTGGAATTTTAGTGGGATGCTGTAAGAAGTCTGCATTTTTACCTCCTGTTCATCAAAAGTCTTTTTAAGATACCGCTAATGGGAGCTTTTTCGTGATCTGTCTGAAGCTTTAAATATCAAGTGTGTTAACGAGCAGCTTGACAGAATTCTTTTAGTATATGAGCCAAATTCCAGAAAGCCATTTGATAAATATCATTTCTTGCAGTCAAATTGAGGAAAATTTGCAGAAATTAGGATGTAAAGCTTTTCTTGCAAAGTAGAGCCAATGGTTGTATTGACTCCTGAATCTCACTGTTCATAGAACTTTCCAGGGGATAGTTTAATGGAAAGGTTCAAATGGTCATCGTTATGATTGAGTCCCTGAATTGTTAATTGTGTTTCACAAGATTCTGTTCTCTTCAAATTGTTTTGGGCTCTTTTTCTTCTTTTTTAAAATAGGTCATGGGCTTTTTAGCAGACAAAAAACCAGAACAGGGCCAGCGGGTCTCAGGAATACTTGTTAAAAGAAACTTTAATTATCACATACTTTCTCCTTGTGACCTCTCCAGTAAGTATACTATTAAATGTCGAATGTAATTTGATTTTAGTAGCTTAAAAAAATCTGGGACATCCCTGGTGATTCAGTGGTTAAGATTTCCTGCCTCCACTGCAGAGGGCCCAATTGGAAACATAAGCTCTTCTGTAAGACCGGTTGGCTCTTCTGATGCTTCTCAAGCCTGTCTTCTACATTTCATGTGAAGTACTGGTACTTTCATTTCTTGAAATGATGTTAGACTCTCCACATAAACTTTTTGATTTGTATGACCTTCAGTGTTAAGTTGCTTGCTGAGCCTTCTGTTTAAGCCCATGCAAATGCTAAGCCATCCTTACTTGTGCAGTAACTATGGTATTTGTGCATGCGTGCTAAGTCACTTCAGTCATGTCTGACTCTTTCAGCCTTATGGATGGTAGTCCGCCAGGCTCCTCTGTCCATGAGATTCTTCAGGGAAGAATACTGGAGTGGGTTGCCATGCCTGCCTCCAGGGGATCTTCCCAACCCAGGGAGCAAACCTGCGTCTCTTAAACCTCCTGCGTTGGCAGGCAATGTATTCTTTACCACTAGCACCACTTGGGAAGCCCCAACTATGGTATTATCTTCAAGTAAATAACTGTTCAATTTTATTTATATGACACTAATACAAATGATTTAGCAAGGAATAAGGAATAACAGCGGTGTTTAGGGTGCAGCTGTGAGATGAGCCAACTGTCAGCTTTCAGACCATCACACAGTAAAAATATAACTTGTTCCATTAACAATCGGTGAGGTCTTACTGTATGCCAGACATTGTGCCGGGTACTGAAAGACTAGAGATGTATTAAAACACAATCCCAGGCCTCGAAAAGCTCTCTGTTAAGGGAAAGCATCTTGTGAAGAGCTAATCACAGTATTGACCCAGGACCTACAGAGTGCATGAGTATGTGAGGAGAGAATGGGCCTAGAAGAGTTGAGAAAAGCTTTGTAAACCAGGTGGCTTTATGCCAGGTGGTGAAGGATTGCTAACCAGAAAAGATGGCAGAACACAGCTGGCCTACTGGCTTGGAGATGTTTAGTGCCCTGATGTGTTTGGGGAAATGAGAGTGCCTTCTGGAGCACAAGTTAACTGTTGGCTGGAGTGGGTGTCCGGGTGAGGAGAGAGGGGGGTGGGGGTCGGGTGAGGGGAGGGGGTAAGGGGGAGGATGTAGAATGGGAACCAATTGCGGAACACCTTATCTTGAAAAACGTGTTCTCGCTTCCTTTGCTTTTACTTCTTTCCTTTACTCCCGATCTGTGTTTGCAAATAGTGTTTTGTGGAACTATTGTTTTTTACAGCATATTTATTTTAATTTCCTCTCCAGATTATACTGACTTGGCCATGAGCACTGTAAAACAGACCCAAGCCATTCCATATACTGGTCCTTTTAATTTGCTCTATTACCAGCTACAGAAATTGACAGGTGTGTATTTATTGACATTCACTTAATTCTTTTCTATATTTTGCATGAGTATATATCTAGGAAAGGATGTTAATTTTGGTAATTGTGTCAGAATTGCACAGATTTTATTTGTACTTCGCCTGGTCATGTTATCACCTTTAGGTGAAATTTTTAAAATAGACTGATAAACATTTTTTGAATCCCATAATATCTCTTATTCTTGATCCACATAAAATTCTAAAATTGTTAGTAGTTTTTGCTTCTTGTATTTAAAATCCACTTCATTTTACATAATTTTTATACCTAGTATACCTAAATTTTATAATGTCTTTACTTCGTTCAATGAAAATAATTTTTCTGGTTCCATCAATACGGATCTATAGAGCAGGTTTTTTAAGAGTGCATGACCACTGCCCAAAGGTCAGTAAAGAGTAACTTCTTCTGTTTTCATATTAGACCATTTTTAGAGACTTTTGTGTATGAACATCGTGAAGGTCAAAGACTAAAAACGTGGGCTCTATCTGATAAACAAGAGCTTCAAATCACAAAGTTATACTTTCTATTAACATGTTCTTTGTAATTGATATAGTACAGTGCTGCTAAAAGATAAACCAATAGAAAGAACCTCTTTTTTTTTTTAACCTCAGAACCTCATGTTAGAAAATAACACAGGAAGTTAATAAAATATGTCTGAAAGTGTTAAGTGTCAGTTGCTTAGTTGTGTCCAACTCTTTGCAACCCATGGACTATAGACCACCAGGCTCCTCTGTCCATGGGATTCTCCAGGCAAGAATACTGGAGTGGCTTACCATTCCCTTCTCTAGAGGATCTTCCAGACCCAGGGATTGAACCTGGGTTTCCCACCTTGCAGGCAGATATTTTACCATCTGAGCCACCAGGGATTACCATCTGAGCTACCAGGGAAGCTCAAAATATGTCTGAACTAACCCTTAATTAAAAGGTTACTGGGAAGACCAGAAAAGCTTTATCTTAGACAATGGAATTTCCCTGTAGACCTATTAAAACCTGTTAAGACAGAAGGTAGAAGTGACGGTTCATGTTAAATATTAAGATGCTAGTTGCTGAATCTCTTATACAAACATAGATGTTTGACAGTCATCAGTTTGCAATTGATAACATGTTTAATGTTCAAGGTAAATTGTATCTAGTTATGTGAATTTTTGTAATATAATGCATGTTGATCTCTTTCAGATGCTATTAGCAATTTATATAAAATCTACTTAATTATTTAAAGTTATCTATACACAAGTTATTAAATTTTTTCATTGTTATCTTATTTCAGCTATCTCTATAACTAAATAATTATGCTGTAGAAGATTATTTTTAATTTTTTATTATGGCTTTTTTTCTAAAATTTTTTATGTTTACACAATTTTTAAAGGTTGCTTTCCATTTATACTTATTACAAAATACTGGCTGTCTTCCTCATGTTGTGCACCACATCCTTGAGCCTGTCTTATACCCAGTAGTTTATACCTCCCATTTCCCTGCCTTATATCTCCCCCCTCAAAAAATTATATACATCTTACATTTTCTTTTTTTTCAGGTGATGTGGAAGAATTGGAAATTCAAGAAAAGCCTGCTTTGAAAGTGTTTAAAAATATTACTGTAATACAGGAACCAGGAATGGTGGTATTAGAGGTAAGATGAGATCATTTACCTAAACAAGGAGGGGGAAATGTTTTGAGTTCACATGTAACTGTAGAGAAAATTGGGTTCTTCCCAATCAGGAAAAAAAATTGTTGGAAAATATATATATGTATATTTTTCTTTGCAAGATCAGCTTTGAATATAGCATAGGTAGGCATTTTCTATATAGTTACAATAGCATAGACACTAATAATAAATTAAGACTTAGTATTTAGTGTGTGTAATGAGCCAAAGCCTCTCATATGAGTAAGTGTTAACTGATTTTGTGGTATCCTAGAATGTCTTCAGTAATATTAAAAGCTCTTAAAATTCTCAAGATAAAAATATAATTTTTACTTTAAAGCAAACAAACTTGTCATGCAGTTCTTCTTAAGAGGGTGGAATCCTGAAGATTCAATTAGCAACATTAAAATGACCCAAATCCACAAAGACTCGAAATAATTAGCTAAATGTGGTTCCCACTGTTATAATTTTAAATTCTTATTGGTAGAATTTAGGACCCACACACCAAATGACTTTGATGGTTGATTTTCATAGGTTGTGAAAGTCACTCAGTCGTGTCCAACTCTTTGTGACCCCATTGACTATACAGTCCATGGGATTCTCCAGGCCAGAATACTGGAGTGGGTTACCATGCCCTTCTCCAGGGATCTTCCCCACCTAGGGATCAAACCCAGGTCTCCCACATTGCAGGCAGATTCTTCACCATCTGAGCCACCAGGGAAGCCCTTTCATAGGTTCGCATCTATTTTAAAAAGGATGTTCTTCAGTGAGTCCTGGAACTGAATGATCCAGGAAGATACCTTGTCTGTTTCTCTGCCTCACAGCAGAGTGTAAATTTCCCAACACTGTGGTCTACTATTGTGTTTATACATATTACTGTTTAAACAAACAGAAAAAGATTGGTCAGTCCTGTTCCCACTGCAGTTCTCTGATTTAAGTTTGAATTGTGTTTATAAAGCTAAAAGTAACTGAAAAACTGTCAAGAGAAATAGTTGTCTATAACATGAAGTTACGTAAAATAATATATTCATATAAAGCATATCTGAGAAAGGGGAGAAGTTATTAGAGACATTAATTTAGCTCTTGCTACTAAATACTATTAAGAGAATGCATTTTTTTATTTCCTAGAATTAACATGCCAAAGAAGATCTTCAAGGTAGATCTTCAAGTGACTCTCATTGCTTATAAAAGTACTCTTTGGAGAGATAATAATAAGAGGCGGGGTGGGGTGGGGGTCTCACCTAACCTAGCAGTGGGCACATGACAGTGACGGAAGATCTTAGGCTTCATATGAGAGACAGAAGGAAATCTTTAAAGATGATGCTGGCTGTGCTACTAAAATATAGTGACTAGCAGTTTGAGTTTGAATCCCAAAACAAGCAATTAATTACTGTTTATGTTATCTTACACAAATTACTTTTGAGTCAATTTACTCCTTTATGATGAAGATGAGAGTTAAATGAGAGGATGCATATAAGATGCTCACCACAAAGGACACACTTGGTATAAAACATTTTACTATTGTTTAAAAAAAAAAAATTAGGGAAGTCAGCATTATTAGTTAATTTCAGTAAATAATGGGTCAGTTGATTTCAGCAAAATGCTAAAACAGTAGTCCCCAACGTACAGTCGGTGGATGGGTGGTAGTAATTGCAGTTTGTGGGCGTGGCTGGGCTGAACCCCGCTAATTCTGCCTCTTTCTTTGCAGTGGTTGGCAAATCCTTCCAATGATATGTATGCAGATACAGTCACAACCGTGATACTAGAAGTTCAGTCAAACCCGAAAATAAGGAAAGGTACAGAATTGCTTCATTTTTTCCAATTCTTTCATTTCTCCCATGGTTCTGCGAAATAAAAAGCAGAAAACAGTCCTCAAGAACTTGAAATCTCTTAATTGTTTCTTTCCTGTAATTCAAGATATATGAATAACAGTGTATATTACTAATATTTTACTTACTTTTTATCCTGATTCTCCATTCGTGCTGTAAAAATGTGGTTGCAGTTAACAGGAAAATAAAAATCTCTTTAGTAATAGTCCTCTTAAAAACAATCAGAAACTCCAGAATATTGCTGAATTGAGCCAACATTTCTAATATGAAAATATGCTATATTCGTGTCTAGAAAAACTTGTTAAACAAAATGGAATTTCCATTGGGGGCAGTTTTGCAGTAATTTTGTTTTCTTTGCTAAGAAGCATTTTTTAATCAAAGAAAACGCCCATGAAAATATCTTTGTATCATTCCTTTATAGTTTGATTCTATTTTATACATAATTCAGTATAACATATGTTAAGGTACACGTGTACGGTGGGCCTTTGTGTTCCTGGGGAGGAACATATGGGAGGAATATGCTTGAAATATTCCAGGAAGCCACACATGCCAGCTCTGTTCTAGAAGCACCTTCTGTGAAACACTCTTATACTTCACTGATAGCATTTGCTCCCATTTCGTTTCTTAACCTGATGACACCTCAGTCTAGATCTGGAAACAGCAGCTGTATCTGTACCTGCATGCATGTTCAGCCCTACCTGCCATTTATTTTGAGTCCCCTCATTCTGGGGACACATAAGAAAACTACACATTTTCCTCAATTTACCTCCACAGGTAGATGCTCTATGTACATTAGTCACTTAAAGGATTCCAGTTAACCATTTTGGTTTCTCAGCAAGTGTCTTCTGATTGTTGATTTGGAAATTATCCTAACCAGGAATATGGACATTGAACCCACCGTTGCTTTTTTTCCCCAGGTGCAGTACAGAAGGTTTCTAAAAAGTTAGAAATGCACGTTTACAGCAAGAGGCTGGAGATCATGCTCCAGTAAGTGCTGCGTGATTACTGCTCAGCCGGGTAGTGATGCAGGAGGGAGGGGCTCAGTGGGTGTGAGGCTCAGACGAGGCCACCTGACTGGTCTGGGTGACTGTTTTCTATCAGTAAAGTGGCTTGAACCGCTTCTTTCCAACTAAATACCCCAGCCCCTCCTGACAGGAGGCCTTTGGAATTGATCTGAAGGCCCAGCTGGGGTGCTTGGATGTGAAGACTCCAGCGCTTCGTAGCTGTGGGGCTTTAAGCAAATCTGTGTCTTGTTCCCCTCCCATCTGAAAGGGGCTCCTTACCAAAATGAAGTGAAAGTGAAAGTCACTCAGTCATGTCCAACTCTTTGAGACCCCATGGACTATACAGTGCATGGAATTCTCCAGGCCAGAACACTAGAGTAGGTAGCCTTTCCCTTCTCCAGGGAATCTTCTCAACCCAGGGATCAAACCCAGGTCTCCTGCATTGCAAGAGGATTCTTTACCAGCTGAGCCACCAGGGAAGCACCTTACCAAAATACACACAGATTAAGATAATGTATATAAGTACCTTACACAGTGCCTGCTGAATGGAACATTCTTAATAAACGATAGCTGTGTATTTCACCTATCTTGTAAAATTAATAAAATACATGAATGTAAATAAATCTCAGGGGTAGATGGGGTTAAATGCTGTGGCTGACAGTAAAGAAAGACTCTGCCTGCAATGCATGAGACTTGGGTTTGATCCCTGGATGGGGAAGATCCCCTGGAGTAGGAAATGTTAACCCACTCCAGTATTCTTGCCTGGAGAATTCCATGGACAGAGGAGCCTGGCAGGCTATAGTCCATGTGGTCACAACAGAGTCAGACACAACTGAGCAACTGACACTTTAACTTCTGGGGGGTAGGTATAAGTATTCCACTTCACAACTATAGGCTATTTCCAATATTATTTTCCCCCAAATATATAAAACTGTACTCTACATATTTGTAAAGCATTTTCCACTAATAGTGCATCTTCGTTTATTTTAAGGGACATATTTGGAGAAGACTGTGTTAGTGTAAAAGATGGTTCTATTCTTAGTGTCACCGTGGATGGAAAAACTGCTAACATTAACTTGGAGACACGGGTATGTAGCTGTCCATTTCTACGTTTCAAGACATTTGGGGGAAAAAAGTGAAAGCAAAAATCTCTTACATTTTGGCATTTCCTTCCAGTTTTTTCCTACATTTAAAAAATTATGTTTGTACTACCAATTTTGGGTCCTTTTTATTTCTCTTGTGTCATAAGCATTTTTTGCATATTGCTGCATAGCGCCCATTTCCCTTGTCTTTATTTCTCTACTGTTTTCTATTTGCATAATGTGCCATAACCTCAGCATTTCTCTACCGTCCAGTTGACTCCAGATTTTTCAGAGAAGTTGCTCTTCTGTCGGCAGCAAGATCCAAGTGATTTTTCCAAACAACGGGCTTCGAGAGTATAGGGCCTCCTCCCACCACACCCAGCAGATCTTTCAGGATTATGTCACAGGCAGAAATGAATAAGTACATCCTCCTTGTGGAGTTGTTTTTGAAGATTAAAACAGTTCTACTAAACAAATAACACCTTTGGTATTTCTTCTGTATATGCTTTGACTGTTTAGATGTTTTGAGAAAACACTAGATTTATTTTACCTCAATAAGAAGAAAAAAAAAAGCTAAGAACCTAGAGAAGAAATATTGAGAGCTAGTAAACCTATGAAACAAACGTTCAAATCAGATCCACTAATAATTAAAGGAAATACACATTTAAAGCATGAGATGTCACTGTTTCTGTGCTTATATTGGCACAAATTAAAAAGGGTGCTATGACCCATTGGCGGTGAAAGAAGAGGGAACAGTGACTTCCAGGGCTATTTTGGACAAGGAGGAGGCTGGAAGTTGGGTGGCGCATTCTTTCTGCAGGGTGGTTTGGTGATCTGCATCAAAAGTCTTCAAAAAATAAATACTTTTATCCGCAATTCGACTTGCTGGATTTAACCAAAAAAGATAATTAGGCAAGTGAGCAAAAGTATCTATAAAAGGATGTCTATTTTAGCATTGATTATAACATAGACAAACTGCAAGAGACCTACATTTCCAAGAGTAGGATCTAATAAATAAAACAACTGAAAAAATAATACGTGTATTATACCCTTATGATGATACTATATGTACAGTCTAGAAGATTATATACTGAAAGGTTAAAAGTAGTTATCAGTAGGTCATAGAATTAAGGGTGTTTTCATTACTAAATTTTTGCATGAGGGATATTTATTGTGTGACAAAAATTCTTTTAAACACCATAGTAATTTATAGTTAAGAAGTAATTGGGAGATGACTGGGCTTCCCAGATGGCACAGTGGTAAAGAATCCACCTGCCAGTGCAGGAGACGTGCTTTCCCCTGGGTCGGGAAGATCCTCTGGAGGAGGAAACAGCAACCCACTCCAGTATTGCCCAGGAAATCCCATGGACAGAGGAGGCTGCAGGATACAGTCCATGGACTCACAAAGAGTTGGACGTGACTGAGCACGCATGCACAGGAGATGATGAGTGAATATAGATCAAATTTAATGCCAGATGTTGAGTAGATGACCACATCTATTGTTTGCGCAGTATTTCAGTAATTTGTGTTGCATAGACTAAATTCCTTGGAGTATCATTTGCTGGATCAAAACACAGGCTATGAAGTAAACAGTTCTCTCAGCTTTCCTTTTATTCTTTTTTTCCTCCCAAGTTAGCCTCTCATTAGACCCAGTCATCATGCCGCTGGGAATCTCTGCATCCAGGTGCAGGCGCACAGGGGTGCAGTGCAGCCATTCTGGCTTTTGATAATCAAGGCCCTACCCCCTCGGGAACCAGTTGTTTTTAAAGAGCATTAGTTTACCTTGCATATAATAATTCTAGGCACTTGCGTTAAAAGACATGTCTGTGCTCTCACTTTCAGACTGTAGAATGTGAAGAAGGCAGTGAAGATGATGAGTCCCTCCGAGAAATGGTGGAACTGGCAGCCCAGAGACTGTACGAGGCCCTCACACCCGTCCTCTGACAGCCTCTCTCTGTCAACGTTCAGCCTTTTGTAATGCCTGACTCTACTTCTGTTGCTTAAAATAAAATACATTCATTCCTCTGGGGTAGCCTATTCACTTTTAATAGTAATCCTCCTTTATCCCAGCACCTTGAATAGTGCTAAATCATCACCAAATTTGTCCATTATTCTCACACTGCTGAATAAACCGCTGTTACTGATTCTGCTTCTAGGCATGTATGCAGCTCCCTCGGGAACTTCAGATCTGCTCCTGGCAGCTGGGTCAGAATGTCTTATGTCCCTTTTAAGGAAAGGTAATATGTCATGGTTTGAGTTTTCATTTATATCCTCTGAATTTGAATTGCTAATTAGAGATTATCACTTAAAAGTTTTAAGCCCCCTTTCTATTTCTTCTCAATATTCTTGCCAAATTCCTTAACTTATAGTTTGTAAAATTAGGACTTTAGAGATTCAGTATTATTTTCTTTGTATAATTCAATTCAGAGATATTCAAAATGGAATTTTTATGATTCAGGTTCAAGGGTTTTATCCTTATGTTGTCAAATTGTTTTATGCGTAAAATAATCAGCAGTCCAGTTTCCTCAAGTAAAGTAGTTCAGACTTGCAAGTAACTGGACACAGGAGTGTTGAGTGCCATGTGCAAAGGGCTCAGCCCGGGGCTGCTTTCTCAGGGAAAGGGCCCGATTGCTCCCTCTGAATGAGAATGTGCACAGACTGGGGCCAGCTCCTCAAGTCGCAGCCCAGCTGCAGAGCTGTTTCACTCCCTGTCAGGCTAAAGCCTCGACTCATCCAGGCACTGTTTAGTTCTTCCCTGTGCTTTGGTGATACACACATCAGTGCCTGAATCTGAATTTTTGCTTGAAACAAAATACATCTGTTTCTATAAAGTATTCTACTTTGGCATATCATTTAAGGTTTTGTTGAGATAGATTTAAAAACATTTTTAAGTTAATACACATTTGTGTTATCTTTACAACCCAGGTTATATACAGCAAAAAAAGCAAGTCCTGTTTCCCAGTCCCTCCCCGTAAGGTACGAATTTCAGTTAAGGATGCTAAGCTGCTCTTGAATCTGGACTGTGGCTCTAAGTCCAGGTCATTTTCTCCCATCTCGTTCCTGCCATGGTCTTCCTTCTCTCCCTGTGACTGATTCAACAACAGACCTGCCCTCAAACCACCCCTGCTGGAAATCGTGCAGGGCTTCTTCACCTTAATTAGGGTGAAGTCCGAACCTAACTTGGCCTCACATGGGGTTCTCAACCCTGGCCGCACATTGGAATCCTGTGAGAAGCTGTGACAATGTGCTGATGCCCACGTCCCACCATCTGCAGTGTCGTTAACTGGTCTGCAGTGATGCCACTTCATCAGCACACTCTTAAAGCTTTCAGGTGCTACTAGTTGAAGCCAAGAACTCCCAACCTGAAGACAGGGCCATGCCTGCCTCTCCAGCTCCAGCCACTCCCCCTACACTCCACGTCCAAGCCACGTAAACAGCAATCTTTCTAACACATGGCTTCCCTACTGGTCTTCCCCTTAAGCTCAGTTCTTTTGGGACATCCTTCTGGCTCACTTCGGTCACAGCTGTCAAACTTCATGGTGGTAACTGAGGTTACAAGGATTCTCTTGAGCAAACATGGGCCAGGCTCCTCTGTCTTCTAAGCCCCCACCTTGGGTCCTACCCTTGGCCTCTTTAGATCAGTTTTAGCAAGAATCCTGCTGAGTCGGTTTAGCAAAAATTCTTCACTCTTGATCTACTCAGCCAGAATAGCCACTCAAGATTCCTCATCCTGATATCACCCTACCCTGCCTTCAGTAGGAACCCTGTCAGGGAGATTTATCCTCCCTCCTTGTGGTTTCATATTCATCTGACCCCTCCCCCTGCTCCTTGGCTACAAACCCCCACTCTTCCTTCTTATATCCAGAGTTTAGTTAGATCCATGAATCAGGGTAAATTGGAAGTGGTCAAACAGCAGATGGCAAGAGTGAACATTGACATTTTTGGAATCAGTGAACTAAAATGGACTGGAATGGGTGAATTAACTCATGACCATTATATCTACTATTGCGGGCAAGACTTCTTTGGAAGAAATGGAGTAACCATCATAGTCAACAGAAGAGTCTGAAATGCAGTACTTGGATGCAATCTCAAAAACAACAAAATGATCTCTCTTCATTTCCAAGGCAAACCATTCAACATCACAGTAACCCAAGTCTGTGCTCGAACAATAATGCTGAAGAAGCTAAAGTTGAACGGTTCTGTGAAGACCTAACAAGACCTAGAATTAACACCAAAACAAAATGTCCTTTTCATTATAGGGAACTGAAATACAAAAGTAGGAAATTAAGAGATACCTGGAGTAACAGGCAAATTTGGCCTTGAGTACAGAATGAAGCTGGGCAAAGGCTAACAGTTTTGCCAAGAGAACACACTGGTCATAGCAAACACCCTTTTCCAACAACACCAGAGAAGACTGTACACATGGACATCACCAGATGGTCAATACTGAAATCAGATTGATTATATTCTTTGCAGTCAAACATGGAGAGGTTCTATACAGTCAGCAAGGACAAGACCGGGAGCTGACTGTGACTCAGATTATGAACTCATTGCCAAATTCAGACTTAAATTGAAGAAAGTAGGGAAAACCACTAGACCATTCAGGTATGACCTAAATCAAATCCCTTATGATTATACAGTGGAAGTGACAAATAGATTCAAGGGATTACATCTGATAGAGTGCCTGAAGAACTATGGACGGAAGTTAATGACATTGTACAGGACACAGTGATCAAGACCATCTCCAAGATAAAGGCAAAAAGGCATAATGGTTGTCTTGACGAGGCCTTACAAATAGCTGAGAAAAGAAGTGAAAGGCAAAGGAGAAAAGGAAAGATATACCCATTTGAATACAGAGTTCTAAAGAATAGCAAGGAGAGACAAAAAAGCGTCCCTCAGTGATCAGTGCAAAGAAATAGAGGAAAACAATAGAATGGAAAGACTAGCGATCTCTGCAAGAAAATTAGAGATACCAAGGGAAAATTTCATGCAAAGATGGGCACAATAAAGGACAGAAATGGTAAGGACCTAACAGAAGCAGAAGATATTAAGAAGAGGTGGCAAGAATACACAGAAGAACTATACAAAAAAGATCTTCATGACCCAGATAACCACTGTGGTGTGATCACTCACCTAGAGCCAGACATCCTGGAATGTGAAGTCAAGTGGGCCTTAGGAAGCATCACTATGAACAAAGCTAGTGGAGGTGATGGAATTTCAGTTGATCTATTTCAAATCCTAAAAATGATGCTGTTATAGTGCTGCACTCAATATGCCAGCAAGGTTGGAAAACTCAGCAGTGGCCACAGGACTGGAAAAGATCAGTTGTCATTCCAATCCCAAAGAAAGGCAATGCCAAAAAATGTTCAAACTAATGCACAATTGCACTCATCTTAAACGCCAGCAAAATAATGCTCAAAATTCTCCAAGCCAGGCTTCAACAGTACATGAACCGTGAACTTCCAGTTGTTCAAGCTGGATTTAGAAAAGGCAGAGGAACCATAAATCAAATTGGCAACATCCGCTGGATGATGGAAAAAGCAAGAGAGTTCCAGAAAAACATCTACTTCTGCTATTGACTATGCCAAAGCCTTTGTGTGGATCACAACAAACTGGAAAATTCTGGAAGAGATGGGAATACCAGACCATCTGACCTTCCTCCTGAGAAACCTGTATGCAGGTCAAGAAGCAACAGTTAGAACTAGACATGGAACAACAGACTGGTTCCAAATAGGAAAGAGTACGTCAAGGCTATCACCATGCTTATTTAACTTATATGCAGAATATATAATGCAAAATGCCAGGCAGGATGAAGCACAAGCTGGAATCAAGATTGCCAGGAGAAATATCAATAACCTCAGATACGCAGATGACACCACCCTTATGGCAGAAAGTGAAGAACTAAAGAGCCTTTTGAGGAAAGTGAAAGAGGAGAGTGAAAAGTTGGCTTAAAGCTCAACATTCAGAAAACTAAGATCATGGTATCCAGTCCAATCACTTCATGGCAAATGGATGGGGAAACAATGGAAACAGAGACTTTCTTTTTGGGGGCCCCAAAATCACTGCAGATGGTGACTGCAGCCATACTTAAAAGCAGAGACATTACTTTGCCAATAAAGGTCCGTCTAGTCAAGGCTATGGTTTTTTTCAGCAGTCATGTATGGATGTGAGAGGTGGACTGAAGAAAACTGAGCTCCGAAGAATTGATGCTTTTGAACTGTGGTGTTGGAGAAGACTCTTGAGAGTCCCTTGGACTGCAAGAAGATCGAACCAGTCCATCCTAAAGGAGATCGATCAGTCCTGGGTGTTCATTGGAAGGACTGATATTGAAGCTGAAACTCCAATACTTCGGCCACTTCGCGCGAAGAGTTCTCATTGGAAAAGACCCTAATGCTGGGAAGGATCGGGGGCAGGAGGAGAAGGGGCCGACAGAGGATGTGATGGCTGGATGGCATCACCGACTCGATGGACATGGTTTTGGGTAGACTCCGGGAGTTGGTGATGGACAGGGAGGCCTGGCGTGCTGCGATTCATGGGGTCGCAGAGAGTCGGACACGACTGAGCGTCTGAACTGAACTGAACTGAAAGACCTGCTAGAGAAGGCTTCGGACTGCGCAGGCGCCTCCTCCTCCCGCCCGCCCCATCAGCGGCAGCTCGCACCGCCCAGGTGTCCCACCTGGCCCCGCCCCTCCGCTATCCGCCCCGCCCGGATATCCGGCGTGGCCTCGCCTCCCGGTCGTCTCCATCATGGCGCTAAGCGAGGCTGTGGCTAGCGGAAGCCCTCTGCTCTGGCCTCGGGTTCTGCTTTTCGGAGACTCCATCACCCAGGTGACCGCCGCTCGACCCCGAGTCCAGTCCGCAGACCCCGGCTCGGCCTCCCCGCCCCGCCCTGGGCCTGCGGTCCCAGCCGAGAACCGCGGGCCAGGTTTCTTGGCCGATCCCTGGCTCCCGTTTCCCCCGACTGTCCCGAGGTTGCGGAGCCGCAGCCCGCCGCCCCCCGGCCAGTCGCCTGCGAGCCCGGCAGCGTGGGCCTCTTCGTGACACCGCGCCGGTGGCTCGTTTCTCGGCGTGGGGAGTGACGGCGTCGGGGTGCGGCGCGGCCTCGCAGTACAGGACCCAGGTCTTCTTGAATCTTGGGGAGCCCGTTTGGCTTGGGGAGCTCGTCCCGGCCGCGCACTGGGGTCACAGGGCCCGCGGTGGCTGCCCTTTTCTCTCCGCGTCATTTTTCATGGAAGTCTCAGCAGGCCCTGGCACGCTGTCTCCAGTCGTGCTGTCTTCTGCTCGGTGACCCTTGTCCTTTTCCCTGGGACTTTTTTTTTTAACTAATATTTTTTAATTGAAGGATTATTGCTTTGTAGAATTTTGCTGTTTTCTGTCAAACCTCAACATGAATCAGCCATAGGTATACATATGTCCCCTCCCTTTTGAAACTCCCTCCCATCTCCCTCCCCATCCCACCCTCTAGGTTGATACAGAACCCCTGTCTGAGTTTCCTGAGCCATACAGCGAATTCTGAAAAGGGGCTTTTAAACTCGCTCACAGCGGGAGCAGTGCTCTGTATCCCAGAGCTTCCCTGGGCAGGTTGCCTGCACAGGCCCAGGGTCGGGCTGAAGCACTTTCTGCAGTTTTGTACTGCCTGCCAGCTCCACATAGAAACCCTGGAACCAGTTCACCTCTGTGCTTCCTCTGATGGAACAGGTTGATCCAGAAAGAGATGCCTCCAGGTGTTAGCAACCAAGGTTCTTGGCCTTTCCCTAATCAGTTGGTGAGAGACCAGTCAAGGAATTCAGGCAAGGCTTGGTTGGAGCCCCTGGGGCCACATGGAACGAGTGAAAACGAGTTACATGCTCCCTCGCTTGCTCCCCAAGGTGGGGCAGACTGGTTCCTCAGATGGGGTGAGGGTAGGTGTGAGTCTTGGTGTCCCGAGGCGGGGTGGCTTAGGTGGTTTGCCCCCCTCCGAGTGTTGAGTGCAGGGGCAGTGGGCAGTACCCTGCTTTTGCTCGTAACACCCCACTTTTGTTCCCAGCTCTTCAGAAGTGGCAGTTGGGTTTTTGGTTTCTTTGTATCTTTTCCATAAATGGCCCCACCTTGGCATGGATGCAGCCATTTTTAGCCCCTTAGGGTGTCTTTTTATTTTGTTGCTCCCATGTCCAGTGGCATACACTGCAGAGAAGAGCCAGATCATCTTTTCACCCAAGATTATTTCAGCTCTCATCAGAGGAAAAATAGATATTCTTACTTCAGGGAAGGAGTGCATTTTAAAAATTACCCTTTTGTGGCTTTTGTTTCTTATTTTTCTCACATTCAGACATAACTTCTTAAACCAGTTTTATTTTTAGCTCCTAAGGACTTTCCAAATTCCACAAGGGAATGTATATCAAAAATACTCTTGAGTTCTCTGATTTCCTTATTAATTCAACTATGGTGAGATAGTGTAGTGTGGATTTCATTTCCTAACTAGACGATTGATTTTATTTCTTGTACCTCTCTTAAGTATCTTTTCTAAATAACAGTGACTCTAATATAGGCGCAATAAGATGCAGCCAGGGACTTCCCTGGTGGTCCAGAAGTTAGGGTTCTGTACTTCCACTGCAGGGTGGGTGCGAGTTCACTCCCTGGTCAGGGAACTAAGATCCTACATGCCTCATGCTGTGGCCAAAAAATAAATAATGAAATGCAGCTGACTGGCTCAAATCCTGTTGCCAGGGAAGACCCCTCACTTCCAGAGGTAATCCCTGAAATGACCTCGGAGCAAAGCGAATGGTGCAGGCCAAGAAGACAGAGAACACAGAGAGAGAACAGGAGTGGGGTTGCTGAACAGATTGTCCTGATGACATGGATAAGTGGTAACTGGCTCTTCTTTCTTCAGTTTTCTTTCCAGCAGGGTGGATGGGGAGCGTCACTGGCTGACATGCTGGTCAGGTGAGCATAGTTTCTAGACTGATGCTTGAGTGCTTATTGATGGAGAAGAGAGGGAATGATAGTGGCGAACAGTAAGTCCCCCCTCTCCCTCTTTTCCGCCTTTCCCAGTCGGTGTATGTAAAGGGGTAGGGGGGTGGGGTAGCACTCAGGTTCAGTTAGAACTTGGCCACCACATGAAACCGAACCCTCAAAGTTGTGAAAAAAGGTATCAGGAGTTTGGATCCAAAACATATGGCTATTCACTATCTAAACAAGACAAGTTCTTCTTCACTTATGACCTAAATAACTAGCAAGGAAGTCAAATGAAATAATACAAAATATGTCCTGAAACTACAGTTGGATTCCTTTTTGGGTAGAGACTTTTTCCTCCCAAATTCACTTTATAAAATATAACAGAAAAAATTATATATATAGCAGAAATAGTGGGGGTGGGGGGGGGGATAATAATGATGATTTTGACATTCCATTTGCCAAAATTCATTTAAGCATATGCTAATAGAATTATTAAAAGGAAAACATGTCCCAGTTCAAGAGGTTAAGAAATAAATATTTAGAAACATTTCCACATTAGAAACAGGAGACACCAGGATTTGTGATTGGGTTTCGGTAAGCTGATTAGCAGTTTTCTTTTCCTCCTTCAGAAGAAACAATAAGCTGGGTGTCTGCTGGCTTACAGTACTTGATAATTTTCTTCAGTAGTATAACTATTACACCAAGAAAATATATTTAACATAATTTCTGAATTTGTGCTGTTTTAAAATGTCTTCATTTCTCCATCTCCTAAACTAGAAATGACAAGAATGACCTTCCAGCTTTTTCTATTTCCAAATGCTTTCTCTGTTTAAATTGACTTAATCTAAAAGCCCCAAAGTGTCATTTCATTCCTGTTTTCTCTCCTGTAAGAAGGGTAGGAGGTTCTAATAGCTAACTTTATTGCATGCTTACCAGGTGCCAGAGAGGTTAAAACACTTCATGTTTATTGTCTCATTGAATCTTCACAGCTACTGGTAGCACAGCTGGGGAGTCCAGCCATCCATTTGATAGCTGAGAAAACTAGTGTGGAGAGAGGTGGGTGAGGTCGCCCAATAGCAAGTGTCAGGTGGCCTGGCCTTGAGCCCAGGCTCCTCCCCTCTGCGGAGGGACGACAGGGACCCTGCTCTCCTGTTGGAGGGTGAGTGAGCTACTGGGTGCTGCTCAGTCAAGTACCTGGCTCGTAAGAAGTGCTCAGCAAATGCTAGCTTTTGTTTTTAGTAATTCATTACCTGTTTAATTGATCGATTAACCTTTTCTGAGAAGATACTGAAAAGCAGAATAGTTATTCCAGTCGTCTGAAACTCTAGAAATGTCTGACCAATAAATGTTTTCTGAATCGTATTAGTACTAAAATCTGGTCAGAACTGTTTGTTCACAGGTGTGATTGCTAAGTGAGTGAGTGAAAGTCTCTCAGTCATGTCCGACTCTTTGCGACTCCATGCACTGTATAGTCCTAGAATTCTCCAGACCAGAATCCTGGAGTGGGTAGCCTTTCCCTTCTCCAGGGGATCTTCCCAACCCAGAGATTGAACCCAGGTCTTCCACATTGCAGGCAGATTCTTTACCAGCTGACCCACAAGGGAAGCCCAAGAATACTGGAGTGGGTACCCTATACTTTCTCCAGGGTATCTTCCCAACCCAGGAATCGAACCAGGGTCTTCTGCATTGCAGGCAGACTTCCCTCGTGGCTCAGACGATAAAGCATCTGCCTACAATGCTGGAGACCCAGGTTCAATCCCTGGGTCGGGAAGATTCCTTGGAGAAGGAAATGGCAGCCCACTCCAGCACTCTTGCCTGAAAAATCCCATGGACAGAGGAACCTGGTAGGCTACAGTCCATAGGGTCACAAAGAGTTGGACATGACTGAACGACTTCACTTTCACTTTTCTTTACCAAGTGAGCTATGAGGGAAGCTTGTGATTGCTAAAAACCATTTAATTAGAAGCTAGTTAATTTTCAGAACTGAGAGTAATTGTAGGGAATTCCCTGCCGCCCAGGACCCAGATTCAATCCCTGGTTGGGGAGCAAAGATCCCACAAGCCACACAGCCAGTAAATAAAATTATGTGTATTTCTTAAAGATGAAGTTGTAGACCATGTATGGATATGTCACGTTTTAAAAGCATCTTGTGACAGAACAAAACTGAGCAGCTGTGGCTGACCCACAGGGAGGCATGTGTGGGCTGAGACCTCCCTGATTTGGGCTTTGCCCACAGAGCCTGCCCCCCCCGCTCCCGTCCCCTGGGCTCTCTGACCTCAACCAAGGCCACTAGAGCCTGTTGTGAACCAAAATGCCACGTGGAACAGAGACTAGAAGCTTGGCAGCAGGGGTTCCTCACATGGGCGCCCTGAGCCCACCTTCTCCCAACAGACAGGTCCCCGGAGCAGCCAGGAGGCCACGTGGGGAGCACCGCACCCAGTGTCAGAGGCACTGTCTGCTTCACGCCGCGGTCCACCCTCCCTTTGTGATGCTCCTTTCAGTCCCACCGACAACTGCCCTTTGGAAGGACAGTTCTGTCTTTAGCCATGTGAACACTTGGTGTGAATGTCTTTTGCAGACCTAAGCCCAGAACTGATTTGATTCACTTAAAACACTGAATTAACTTACCTAACTTCCAACTCTGCACATTACTAAGAATCACCCTCCTGCAACTGCCCTTCTGTACTTCCTGGATGAGCACGCGTGTGCACTGTTGCACCGGACTCTGCGGCCACATGGACTGTAGCCCACCAGGCTCCTCTGTCCATGGATTCTCCAGGCAGGAATACTGGAGTGGGTTGCTATTCCTTTCTCCGGAGGATCTTCCCGACCCAGGGATCCAATCCGAGTCTCCTGTAGCAGTCTGGTTCTTTACTCCGTGCCCCTGCCTGCATGGAGAGCAATACACTTAAAATAAGAAATGGGAGTCCCATAGGGAATCCCGAAATTTTAGCTTTAAGTAAGATCTTTGTATATTTAGTACAAAAGCATTTTAACAATTCTTAAATCTACTTAAATGCTTTTGAAATTTAGTGATAAATATTAATATTTTGAATAATTCTTTTAGCCTCTGAACTTAAATTCCTATTGTTAGCCAAGAATTTGTGTGAAAACCTTTCTTAATTTTCCAGTTTCTTCAGCCATTTGAATAACATGGGCACTACTGATTGTGTTAGTCAGTCCAGAGAAACTTTGCTTCTTCCCCTTTCAGACAGGAACTGTAACAGTTTCAACCCTGGGCCTCACTAGCAGTTTTTTCCTGGTTCCCAGCCTTATTATAATGACTATTTTTTTTCAAATCTACAATGGCTGGCATTTATTGAGCTCCTTATATAGATCTGGCCACCATATTACTTTTAATCATCAGGTAACCTAGCAGATGAGATATTAGTGTTCATCTCTCAGTGGTGGGGAGACAAGCTCGGGGAAATTGAGCGGCCAAGGCGCCCTTGCTGGTCAGGGACAGCGAGGTCCAGCCACCGGCCGCTGTGACCGCAGCCCTCGCTGTGTCGCTGCCGCACCACGAGGGTGGGGGCGGCTCTGCCTCTTGTTTTTTAAGTGCGGCAGGGACTTAACCACTGGATAGATAGATGTAAGACAGACTTATCAGAGTCTAGAGTGCTCCACTGTCAAGTGTGCTCTAAGTGGAGGCTTTAGAATGGCTAATCAGTTTTTTGTAATCATTATACACTAAGAACACAAGACTCAGAAGCAAATGTTCCTGAATTTCTGTTGTCGCTCTCAAGACTCACAGGTGCTGAGCTGTCAGAGCAGAGGCCTCCTCCTGTCGAGGGCCTTTGGTGCCCCAGCTTCTCTGCTTAGTTGCTTACATGTAAGAATTTGAACCAGACAACAAAGCTAACTACATCAGTTTGCTAACCATAAACTGAACTCTGAGATTTACTGGGGAAAAAATTGTTTTAATGGGTAACTTGAAACATCTACAAACCTACCAAAGGTCATAGCTACTCAGTGTTAGCTCCATTTCCATGGTTTGTTTTTTCAGCATTCCGTACAGTACTGTGAATCAAGTCATATAGTATTAAAGAGGAATAAAATGCTTGTTAGAACTGGTTTAAACTGAAACACAACTAATCTACTGAATCACAACCATGGGGTGATAGTGATGGCAGTGTCATTGATGACCTGGACAGTGCCGCCACTGTGGGTGCTGCAGACAGTGGGGGACACACGGGCAGTCTCTGCCTTCTGCTCCTTTTAAAAGCAGCCCACCAACCAGGCATGGCACCACGAGCCCGCACAGCCCCTTCGTCTTCACAGCCTCTGTCACGGAGGCCTGGGTCTTCCCTGGGTCTCGGAACCAGGAAGGAGTCTGACATGCCTCAGCCTGGCCCTGCCCCGATCCCACATGGTGAAGCCCAGGCAGCGTCAGCTGCCGGGCACTGCCCACCTCATAGACACACCCCCTCCCTCACCAAAGCATGGCTGCAGGGGGCCAGAAACAGTTCTCTGCCCACAATTCACCTTTAACTTTTTTTTTTTTTCATTTTAGAAAATGTGACGTCCTGAATCGTGGATTTTCAGGTTACAACACCAGATGGGCCAAAATTATCCTCCCCAGACTCGTCAGGAAGGGGAGCGGGCTGGATAGCCCGGTGGCCGTCACAATTTTCTTTGGTGCCAATGACAGTGCGCTCAAAGGTACAGGCGCTTGTGTTTCCCTAGTCCATTTGTCACTGTTTTCTGTTAAAGCCAACTTAAGTTTCTACACTTTTTTCAAATGTTTTCGTTATCTCCCAGGAGGTAGTTTTGCCAAACTTAAAATGGGTTCCCCAAGTTTACTTCCATTCATTTCTTCTTTTTTGACTCCCGACCTCGCAGAGGCCTGGGTCCTTGGCAGACCTGCAGTTTCTGGGGTTTGATGTTTTTGGAGCCCATCTGTGCTGCACTTGGTTCCTGAGGTCCCTCTTTAGCTGATGCAGTTGGCAGGAGAGAACCAGCTGTACACGTCACGGTGCGACTCACGCTGACGGAGAAGGGACGGCTGCTGGCAGCAGCACCCTGACCAGGCTTGAGTCCCAGGCCACGGGAAACAGGTCCGAACAGGAGATGTAACTCCATATTTTTGGAAGAACTGTTTCTGTGACTGGAGGCACAGCTGGCGAGCGCAGGCCCCTTTTCCTTCCCTGCTCATTAAAGGAGGGCCCTCTGATCAGAGTAACCAGAGGAGCAGCGGCTTCCAGAGGCTTCTCTGGTGCCCCTCCCCTCTCTGCAGTGCAGGTGGGGCCCTCAGGTGAGGCTGAGAACAGGGAGAGGGCAGCTCTCAACCTTGACAAAGCCTTCTTGGCCTGTGAGGTTATAAACTACAGGTGTTGGTAGAGACTGGAAGTGCTCTCCGTGAGACAGAAATTTCCCAAAGACAGAATTTCTTTCAATTCAGGACAAGGAAAAACAAGTATGAAAACAATGGAGGCAATTGCCAAGGGAAAAATATATAGATTTATGAAAAACTTAAAATAGCCTATGTCAAAAAAAAGAAAATGACACATTAAGGAAAGTACTTGCAAAAGCATGACAATAAAAGGTTAATGTTTTTAATGTAGAAATCAGAAAAATAGTCACTCCAATTTTAAAAAATGGGCAGAGGCAGGAACAGATGGATCACAGCAGGAGAAACTTAATAGCCAGTACATGTTTGGAAATGTGTAAAGCCTTCCGTCACGCACAAAGTGAAAACTGAATATTGACTCTCACATCAGTGGGTTTAAGCAGCATTACTACAGCTGCCAAGTGTGGAAAACAGGTGCTCTTACAGGACTGGAGGAGGGGCGGGGACAGGGAGGACTCGAAATCTTGCTGGAAAGCTCCCATCCAGAACCCCCTCATCTAGAAACCTGGCCATCCAGGTCCATGTGCAGAGATGTCTCTGCTGTGTTATTTACAACAAAACGTTGGCATGCTACACAGTAAGGAAGTGGAAGCATACACTGTGGTCACCCTACAACCAAGCACCAGGTTTCTGAGGACTTGTGAACACAGACACGCTTATAATGTATGTTTTAAAAAGACACAGTATGGCCTTTTATCTTTAGTGTGATCCCTCTTCTTTTTTGAAATATACATATCGGCTTGGAAAGGACTGGAAAGAAGTACAGCCACGTGCCAACAGTGGTTTTCTGGGTGGTAGGATCATGAGTGCTTTTACTTTCCTCCTGAATTACACTTTTGTGGGGTTTACAAAAAGCCTGCAGCGAGCCTGTGTGAGCCTGTCTGGAAGGAAGCCTTTGCAGTGATGACAGCTGTGCTTGGCTTGTTTGTTTATTACTGACAGCGTCCTTCCTGGCAGGTACCTTGCTCTCAGTGCCTGACACGCTTGGCTGATGTAATTTCACAGCAACCCCGTGAGGTGGACCCTGCTGTCACCCCCGTTTTACCAGCAGGAAACGGGCAGAAAGGTGGATCATTTGTCCAAGGGCACAAGGCCAGCCAGTGACAAAGCCAGGCCAGAACCTGGGCAGGTTCCCTCCACAGCTCGGGTCTCCTTTACAAATCCAACCTATTCGGTTCATGACCACAGGACAGGAAGGCAGGAGAGGCAAGCGCACTTACAAGGCTCTAAGCCAGGGCCACTGAAGTCCGTTTCACGAAGAACCCCGCGCTGGAACTCTTCCCCCTTTCCTGCCCTCGGTGCCACAGTTCCCTGGCAACATCACGATCGGGGCCCACCTGTGAGCATGCATTAGCCTGACCTGTCACCCCTTAAAACAAGCCTGCTTTGGGGCTAAGGTGTCTGTCTCCCTCCCGAACAGACGAGAACCCCAAGCAGCATGTGCCCCTGGAGGAGTTCGTGGCGAACCTAAGGAGCATGGTGCGGTACCTGCGGTCCGTGGACGTGCCTGAGGGCAGGCTCATCCTCATCACACCGCCCCCTCTCTGTGAGGCTGCGTGGGCGCAGGAGTGCCTCCAGCAAGGTGAGTGTGGGCTCCTGGACGCGGCGGGGCTGCGTCCTCAGGGGTCTGTAACTCCCTGTCCGTCTGCTTTCAGTCAACAGAGGTCACAGAAGAGCTCCCATCGTGTCTCCTGTTGACAGAAAGTGTGTAGGGGCCAGCCCTTTGCAGAGAAACTGAGTGAGCGCTGTGGTCCCTTGCGGCTCTCACCCACTCTGGTTCAAAGTCGGATGGGTGGCTTGTCCCCTGTCCGGCAGTGGCCCCTCATTCCTTTCGCCAGTTCAGGCATCCAGGCCCCACAGTCTTCCCCACCTAAACCCGCACCAGCCCCCAGCCCGACTCCATCCACCGCCGGCCAGGGCTCTAGCCAGGCCGCTCAGCTCCCCCACCCCTATCTGTCCGGTGTCCCCTAAACACCCTTCATGGTTCCATTGGCCTTGGTCCCGTGCTGGGGAGCAGGACATGCGTGACCTGCGAAGCCCATCCTGTGTCCCCTGCGCCCCATGGCGGGCCACTTCAGGTCCGTCAGCAGGTACCCGTTCACCTGCGCTGAGCCCTCCAGGTAGTAGGGCTTGCACAGAGGCCAGCACCTGGGTCTGTTGGTTGCACCTGGATTTTCTTTTCTCAATAGGCTGCAAATTAAATCGCCTGAACTCAGTTGTTGGTGAATATGCCAGGGGCTGTTTACAAGTAGCCCAGGACTGTGGGGCTGAGGCACTCGACCTGTGGACTCTGATGCAGAAGGACGGTCAGGTACAGTGGTGTGCATGGTCCCAGGGGGGAGCTGGTGCAGAGGGTCGGATGGGTGGTCCTCTCCCCTGCTGGGACGGAGTAGATGCGGGGGAGGACCTGGAGAGGCTCCAGGAGAGCCTGCAGTCGTAGCGCCCGGCTTGGCCATATTCTCTCCCTGCATTCAGCAGCTGGCATCATGCTCTGGGAAGCCCTCTGACAGGAGCTGGCACATAGTGAAACAAATGAACACTAAATGGTTAGATGGTGTGGGAAAGTACTGCTGCTAGAGAAAAGGGGCTAGCGGCTCTCAGCATGTCACGTCCGAAAAAACTTTCCAGGGGTCTAAGAGCTGGGAAGGTCTTCCTTGGCAGTCACCTGCTCAGGCATCAGCAGAGCAAAGGAAACTAAACTAAGGCCCAGGAGCAGTGCAGCCTGCAAGTCCTGAGCTGGCTCCCGATTCTGCCAGGCGGGGCGGGGCTCGAGCAGAGGGGGAAGACCCCTCCCCAGAAGAGAGAGGGTTCCCACGGTCAGTGTTCTTGAGATCGGGGGCCGCGGGGGTCTGGACTCTTGGCTGGATGGTACAGATTCTTTTTATCTGCAAGTTTTAATCGTGCACCTGTCAATAGAATACCCAGACTAAGAGTCAGGACAGCTCAGGGCCCAGTGTGTCAAGCTGTTTCTCATGAGTTTCACTTTGTGGATCACAGTCGAGTGCTGTATTCACTCACTGATTCTCTTCTTCCATCTGCCGAGCCAGAAGGATGCATCAGCTCAGGCACTTTCTGATGCTGTGAGCGTGGGGCGCTCCGTGTGTCCTACACAGACGGTCAGGGCCTCCGCAGAGGACAGGGGGCATGGGATGAGCTAGGGCAGCTCCAGAGGGCCGCTGGTCAGGCTGGGGACCTCCCGGCAGACCAGCACACGCCTTTAACTGAGTTCTCTCCTCCTCACAGGACTTTTCCTCCTATTTGTCAGACGGACTACATTTATCACCAAAAGGAAATGAGTTTGTATTCTCCCATCTCTGGCCTTTGATAGAGAAGAAAGTCTCCTCCCTGCCTTTTCTGCTCCCATACTGGCGAGACATAGCAGAAGCAAGACCGGAACTCAGTCTCCTGGGAGATGGGGACCACTAGTCACTGAGAACCAGGTCCTGCTGTCTCTACAGAACATGAAGTCGCTGGTACACAAAGACCCGAAGATAAGTGGTTGAAGAATTTTTTTAAAAACATTTTAAGTCTTTTGCTCATGACTCTGGAACAAAAAGTACTATCTGCCACCAAAATGAATAAAATCATTAGAATTTTCTTAGGACAGCTTTTTACCTAGGTACATCATGTTTTGATAATAAATATTTATTGATTGATGCAGGTGTCATCTGTGCCACAACTACAAAATACGCCCAGAGCAGCTTGTTAATAAGTGGAAAAAAAAAAAGGTAAAGACAGTTTTGTTTCTTAAAAAGTCACGATTTTATAAAAAAATGGTTTTCTTACATTCACTCATACATACACCCACACACCCCACTCACCTTCTATCCGACTGCAGAAGTGTAACTACAATGTAAGAATATCATGACTGGTTAGAGACAGCACATACCATAAGGTATAGGTTCAAGTATTAGTGTAACAGGTATCTGCGTAACAAACGTCCTTAGAAAAAAAGAGACGATTTGTCACAGGTCTGGATGACTGCCCTCAAAGCTTACAAGTCATCTCAGTTAAAATGTGTTGGCTGGTGAGCACATTTCAGAACTCAGCAGGGGAAAAAAGCTTTTAAAGCAGATCAGAATTCAACCTGATGGTTTTTATCCTTCACATAGTAAACGCAGACATTACTGAAGCACTAGATCAAGAATGAACACAGGTGAATACCAAGGGTTCTTAGAAGTCAGTTGTGTGGGGAGAAAACCCCAGGCCACCACATCACACCCCGTTCCTTTGGCAAGAACCATCTCGCAAACCCTCTTGGCCGCTAGTGTTTGAGCAGAGGCGAGCATACCCTTACTCTGAAGTAGTTCAGGTTTTCTGAATGGCAGATGTTTTAAGAGCATGGTAACAGTGCTGACACGTGAAGATACTTTTAACACAGAAAAACTGCCCAGCTAACTAGGGTCCAAAAACCATTGGCAGGATTTTGTAGATTCATTTGGCTATAATTTGTAACCTTCACTATAAGCTAGACTGTTTTAATTCTAGAAATTAGAAATTCTAACAATTTAGAAGAAACATTAACCTAACTTATTTGTTATAGTGTAATTCCCTTCTTCTGTTACAAGTTCTAGGTATTAACCTAGAACTACCTAGAAACAGAACCCACATTTTGGAGATAATGTGTAACTTGTTGGTTTTATCTCCCTTTGTCTTGAAGGCAAAAAGTAAACCTGTGTCTGGTTACCCTCACACAAAACCACTACATGCCTATGTTCACCAGGTAATTACAGTGTATTTAAAAAAGAAACTGATCATCTCCCTAATCAGTGCTGTTCTCAATGTAAAAAGTTAATTTACAAAAACGTAAATATTCATAACCTAATCCAGCCATAGTTTCTGCTTTTGCACCACAGGTTGAAGGATACTTTAAAGATCAAAAAACTGAAACCTGAAAGCCTCAAAGTAAGCCAGATTCACCTTATCTCTTCAGAGGAAAAGGGCCTGGCCACACCAGTATTACGTATGCCAAGGAAGTCCAAACACATGACCAGCATCTGCTGTGAAGTCACTTCCTTATTTCTCCCAAATCTTCACAAAAAATATGCAGTGATTTGGGGTCAAGTCCCTAAAAAATATTCTGTCCAGGAAGTCAGAGAGCCCGGTATGCGGCTGGGACTAGCACTCAGTCTCCTTGCTGTCCACGCGGTTCTGACGCTGCAGCTTGAAGGATGAGGCCTTTTCACTTCTGGTGACCGGATGGTCCGTAAGGTCCTCGAACGACTTGGCAGCTGCACTGCTGTTTGGGAAGGGATCCTTCTCAAAGCCATCCTCGTCAGCATGTGAGTCCGTGCTCGGGTCCTCCTGGATAGTGTCCATCCGCTGGTGGTCCAGCTTCGGGGCCAGGGGCGCAGAGGGCGCAGGGGGCATCACGGAGGTGGGCTGCAGGCGACCAGGGGTCTGGGGTGCAGGAAAGGGCTTGATGATGCGCACCGAGGCCGAGTCCATGCTGCTCAGCATCTCCACATTCTGGAGAGACACGGGGCAGGGGGTGAGCCCCACCAGACAGCCACACCCATCAGCACCCTGATCCCCACCCACCTGAGGAAAGCACCCTCAGAAGCAATTAAACAGCTGCCAAGTGTCCTGACAACCCGGGTGTCAAGACCCAAGAGAGTCAGAAGAACCCTTGTCAAATTAAGATCCCAAGACAAGAAAAGCTCTCCAAACGTGAAAATAAGTCAGCGCTGAACAGCCAACTGCTCAGGGCAGCGGGGATGGCAGAGCGGTGCTCCTCTGTAGTGTCAGTCTCCATCCAAGCAACTGACTAAAAGGTCACCTCCAAGAGAATTCACGTTCACATCCTGCCTGCCAGAAGACGGCCCTCCAGCCAAAGAAGCCGTAGCTGGGGAGGCCAGTGAAGGTGTCCTTAGCAGGCCTCCAAACACAACCGAAAACGACTTCCTTTTGTGTGAGATACTTACGCTGGGGTGGAACAGAGACAGAGACTCAAACTGCTTATCCAGTTTCTTATCCTAGAAAGACAAGAAGAGCAGGGTCATTCCTACAGCCTGCTCAGTAGAGGCTCCGTCCTCCTAAGCCCCTCCTAATAGTACTAGTGAAGGGCTAGCTTAGAGCTTGAGTTGTAGGAAGAGGGAGCAGGTCCAGCAGATGAGAATGTGAGTTCTACTCAAGCTTGAGGGGCTCTGCCACAAGTGTTTCCTCTTACACTTGAAGTATGTTTTTTGGTATTAACTGCAGAAACAGGCAAGGTTTAAGTGCCGTTTTTCTGACAGACTTGCCCCACACCCTGGGTAGGAACAACCAGGGCACCTCCGTGCATGCTCAGCACTCAGAGACAAGGGCGACCCTAAGGGCAGCCCTAGGAGGCGGAGGGGCAGTGCCCGCGGCCTCATTTGGCACTGACCTCAAAGTGCCCGAGACCCTCAGCCTCAGTACTCTTCTCAGCGTGTCCTGAGCTTCTGTGGCCCAAACTCTGACAGGACCTAGGCCTCAAGTCCCGAACTGGCCCTCAAGTCATACTCTAGAAGGCTGGACACACGGTCGTCCGCCACCCTGCTCCCTGTCGAGCTGACTAGTGACAGGTGACCACAGGCGAGGCAGGAGGCCAAGCCCAGGCCTGACTGCCCCAACCATCTTCTGTGCTTGGAAGCCCACTGCCCGCCCTCCTGTCGGCAGCTCTGCTCAGAAATCTAAGGCCTCCATAGTGGACGGCACTGTCGCCGTGTGTCAGAACTTCAGCTCTTTTAACAGAGCGGGGCTTGAGCAGAGGTTTCCTCAGACCCAGCAACCTGAGGAAGAACTGTCACAAGACAGCGCCGCGAGGGAAGGTGGCCGGGGCCACGAAGGCCTGAGAGTTCCCTGCACCGGAACCTCCCACGTGCTCACGGGAGGCACCCTGCTCAGGGCTTTCAGAGCAAAGGCCTGGAAGCCTGGGTCTGAGCGCCTCATCTCTGCACAGCAGACAGATCTTCACTTTCCCACAGAAGCAAGGAGAATGGATTTATAAGAAAACTTATAAAGTACTGGAGCTTCTCAAAGTGCAACCAAGCTTGTTAGCTGTTACTCGTCTTTAACAATCAAACGACTGCTCCGTGTCCTCACAAGGAAGGATCCGAACACCCCAAATGGTGCTGCCGGGACCCTGGATGAGACAGGGCAGCGTCTCTGGACGGCTGCTGGTTGCCATCTGTGCTGTGACAACAGCCTGAAAGTGCTCAGCCACAGCTTCACTCAAGTCCAGACAAGTCCAGCTGAACAGTCTCTGGTGCTTAGAAAGTATAAAATTCCTCCGAAATTATACACAAGGACAAAACAGCCACACACAAAAAACACTGTTTTTAAAAATTTAGTCTTGTAACAAGATATGCTTTCCTAGGGCTAACACCAAAAATGTCATTAGAAACAGGTCAGAGTTTTCTAAGAATAAATTTTATCTTTTCAAAACAGCTCTATGGTTGGAGGTGCTCCAAAATGTTTCAATTACTTAAAAACTGGTGACTTACCACACAATGGACCAGAATGCTGAAAGGAATCCAGAATATCAAGGAGAAAACAAGGACGGAACCGACGATGTTATCTGCTAGAAACTTCCCTGTGAACAGTTCCAAACAGTGAATGTCCTGAGCAAGGACTCAGAAGTCAAAAAGCAGCGTTTAAGCTTAGAGTATCATCAGGTGTCAGGGGCACAGACTGCTGGCTGGGTACCGCGATGGAGCTGGCACTGAGAGGCTGGACCCATGCTACCCACGCAAGACCCAAGCACCTCCCCACACACGGGCGCTCTCCCCAGAAAGGCCCAACGCACTTGTGGAGGACACATCACATCACGGGGCAGCCCACCGGTCCCCAGAGGGACGCCACAGGGGGCTCCTGCTGAAGGAGGCTCCTACTAGGAACGATGCTCGCCAAGACAGTGCTGCTGCTGTCGGCACTGTGGTTATTTCTGGGACTAAACTCAATTATGCACCCTAGAGAAGCCAGTGTGCATCCTCACTTCTGGAAAATCTGAGACCCACTTGTAAATAAATGATTCTCACATCACGCAGGATTCTGGCAATCTACAGCTTGCAGTCTACAATCTGATGCACGCTTATGCTGTCAAGAGTACATTTCCAGTAAAGCAGTCTGTACTTTCTCTTCCCTTGTCTGAAAATCTGTGTATCCATGCTATACAGGTGCAGACCTGTAAGTCCATTTTTTTTTTTTAGCCAACAAAGTCATTTCAGAACATAAGTGGTGACCATTTCCATCCACTATTCAAGGACTGTTAGTCACTCAGTTGTGTCTGACTCTTTGTGACCCCAGGGACTGTAGCCCGCCAGGCTGCTCCGTCCATGGGATGCTCCAGGCAAGAATACTGGAGTGGATTGCCATTTCCTTCTCCAGGGGATCTTCCCAACCCAGGGATCGAACCCGGGTCTCCTGCATTGCAGGAGGATTCTTTACCCACTGAGCCACCAGGGAAGCCCACTGCAGGATTCAGGCATATCAGTCTGAAACCACACTTTCTAACATTGTCAGGGAAGTCACCTCAGTTCTAAGCAGCCTCCCACCCAGGGAAACCACATACCAAAAGTATTGATGCTCAGCTTGTCAATGAACTCCCAGAAACGCTCAATGACATCCTGCACTCGCTTCTCACACTTGCCCTGAGAACAAAAACGTCAGATGTTACTTCAAGGGCCATGCATTTAGAAGGAATGTGGCTTCCTTCATGTTAAAACACATAACTAACGTGAAAAAGGATCCACTGAAACCAAACAGCCCAAGAAACCCACCTGTGACACTGAAATGGGAACCTAAAGTCCATTTTTATAAGTGAATTTAGAGTCACCAGAAGACAAACTCGAGAAAACCAGTCTGTTAAAGATGGGCCAATTCCAGTAAAGACTGCGCTGATCACACACACACACACACACACACACAACCAGACAGCCTGCAAAAGGCTCCTAAGCCCTAGCAACCCTCTTCTGTGAGTGTGCCAGGATAGTTCTGTTTCTGTGAGGAGCACAAGGATCTGACGAAGACCGCCGACAGGTCGTTCCTACCTACTCTGTACCCATTTCAAGGTCAGAGCCCGCAGTTCTGCAGCATGAGTTTTACAATTAGCCCAGAAAACCAAGTGGGAAGGAAAGTCGTGTCCAACTCTTTGCAACCCCATGGACTGTAGCCTACCAGGCTCCTCTGTCCATGGGATTTTCCAGGCAAGAAGAGTATGTAAGTGGGACTCACTGCCTGAAAAGCAACCAGCTTTAGCAAGAAGCCCCCAGGGCCAGTGCGGTCTCCAGAAACACCCACAGAACCTACCTGGACTCTCACATGAGGACAGTGGTCAGACGTGGCACTGTCTGTGTTCTGATTTCCTTCCATTTGCAAAGCCAAGCATTTACAAAACAAAAACTTCACGTGAATAAATACTGTACATAAATACTCACATTCATGTCACAGAAGCCTACTGTACAGGGCTTGCCCTTCCTCAAAAACAAGTTCTTCTGTTCGGCGTCGACGTAAGGCATGCAGCGGCCCGAGGGGTCCCTGCAGCACACCTTGCACGAGTTGTCGGTTTCTGAAACGGAGCAGGGCCTCATATACATGCAGTCCTCTGCTGCCCTGACCCTGCTGAGCCCCCAAGGGCGGGGTCGGGCTGGCAGGCAAGGGCCACCTCCACCCCTCCTGCCTTGGACACGCACTCACCATTACACGCACAGGACTCCAGCCTCTGCTCGCGCTCACAGAAGGGCACACACTTGCCGTCCTTACACTTGCCGAGATCCAGGCACACGGTGTCATCGGCGGCGTTTCCAGGAGGTGGGCACTCGCTGCTGTTACCTGCAGCGCGGGGCACACAGTCACCGTGAGTCACCCGGACCTGCTCCATCAGGAGCTGGAGAGCACCGTGCCAAGCACTACGCTGCCCAGTGTCCACTCAGCCCCGCGGCCTTGCCTCCATCAGTACCTACTCGTTCCCGGTATCCTGCTTTTTTACCTCTTTGTAGTGAACAAAACGTGCGTATGAAAGGTGTATGTAAAACAGATCTCTACTACTGCCACTGATAAAAGACGCCTGTGAGCCCTTATTTGACTGCACACTCCCCCAGAGGGCCTCCTGCCCACAGCCCTCCCCAGCCCACACGCCCACCACCACGGCCACCCTTCTTCACTTTCTTCCACTCCTCTCACCTCAGAACCTTAACACATGCTGCTCAGTCCCCAGAGGGTTCTTGTCTCCCTCTTTCAGGAGGCCAGGCTGGCCTTCCTCACCCTTTACATTTTCTCTCAAGTATCTCCTCCCCGAGACAACCTGAGGACCACACCTCCGCTGGAGGCCCCTCACCCCATCAGGCCCCATCACTGCATGCCGCCTCCCCACCACAGCACGTCTCCCAGTGTGCATCCGTCTGAGTATCTGTGAGGCCCCGTCACTGCACACCGCCTCCCCCCACAGCACCTCTTCCAGTGTGCATCTGAGTATCTGTGAGGCCCCGTCACTGCACGCCGCCTACCCCCACAGCACCTCTCCCAGTGTGCATCCGTCTGAGTATCTGTGAGGCCCCGTCACTGCATGCCGCCTCCCCTCACAGCACGTCTTCCAGTGTGCATCCGTCTGAGTATCTGTGAGGCCCCATCACTGCACGCCACCCCTCCCCCACAGCACCTCTCCCAGTGTGCATCCATGTGATTATCTGTGGTTCTTTTTTGTTTCTGACCACCAGACTGGTAAGCTCTATGAGAGCAAAACCCAAATCTATGAATGAATCAATGTATGTCCAGTCCTGTCACACTGTAGGTAAACCAGTTATTTCTTGAAAGAATCAATGATTCTTAAGGACAAAGAAAAGCCACCCAAAAATGTTACATTCAGGAGAATGAGTGAAATGAGTGATTCATTCTGGAAAATGAGAAACACAAGCAGTTAAAAGTCCACACTAAAAGAGAAGAGAAAAACGACTGTATGAAGACACCATAGGCCTGGGTTTTCAAGTGAGGAATGAAAGTTAAAGTCATTCAGTCATGTCCAACTCTTTGCAACCCCATGGGCTATACAGTCCATGGAATTCTCCAGGCCAGAATATTGGAGTGGGTAGCCTTTCTTCCCTTCTCCAGGGGATCTTCCCAACCCAAGGATCAAACTCAGGTCTCCCACATTGCAGGCAGATTCTTTACCAGCTGAGCCACCAGGGAAAGCCCCCAAGTGAATCAAAAGAATTCAGACTTAAAGGTCTGTGAACTTAAAGGACTCTTCCCTTTTCCCCACAGAAGCAGACTTTCATTAACTACCTAATGCAGATGACACACACAGGCTGTTAACCTTTGCCTCTGATTTTATAAAAATGTGTCACGCGTGCTGGGCATTCAAAGTGTCAACAAGACTGTCTTACAGACAACTCACCCCCACTGAAAGCAAGCTCTGGAAAAAGGACAGCAAGTTCAGCGCAGGGTTATACTCTGTACTGTCACCATATTTACGTCATGCTGCTCTCAGCAGATCCAAAAAAAAATGCTTTTGTTGAGCATCTGCTCTTAAAAGATTAAAATCAGAGCATGAAGATGCACAGGAAAATAATTAAGGAGCAGGCACTGGGGTCCCTCAGGGGATGCCGTGACAGAGCACTGGGCTCTGTCCACAGAGTGGCTGGTGCAGGAGGCCCAGGGAGGGGCCAGAGCATTTCTAACAGGAGCCCAGGTGATGCTGCTGCTACTTCATATAAATACCATGAGAACAAAAGTCTCTTTGATAAGGAAATCTTTTTTCAAATTGTTTTCAGTTCAGTTCAGTCGCTCAGTCGTGTCCGACTCTTTGCGACCCCATGAACTGCAGCACGCCAGGCCTCCCTGTCCATCACCAACTACCGGAGTCCACTCAAACTCACGTCCATCGAGTTGGTGATGCCATCCAGCCATCTCATCCTCTGTCGTCCCCTTCTCCTCCCACCTTCAATCTTTCCCAGCATCAGGGTCTTTTCCAATGAGTCAACCCTTCACATGAGGTGTCCAAAGTACTGGAGTTTCAGCTTTAGCATCAGTTCTTCCAAAGAACACCCAGGACTGATCTCCTTTAGAATGGACTGGTTGGATCTCCTTGCAGTCCAAGGGACTCTCAAATTGTTTTACATGTTATTTGAAAAGAAAACACCATCCTGAAACTGGTTATTACAGTAAAGACTAACACTGAGCACAGCCAGAAAGTGTTTTTTAAAGGTTGACTGAGATATCCAGGCTCCTGATATGTGACAAACTAATGTGATACTGACAGATCACAGAATGTCTGAATCATGAGTAACATAAAATGCACATTTAAAAGCTGAAGGAAGAATCGAAGTGAGATAAAACTTCACATGCACTAGGATGGCTGTGATGAGAAAGATGGGGGAATTCCCTGGCAGTCCAATGGTCAAGACTGTGCTTCCACTGCAGGGGACACGGGTTTGATCCCTGGTCGGGGAACTAAGATCTTGCATGCTGTGTAGAGCAGCCAAAAAAATAAGACAAATAACAACAAGCACTGGTGAGGATTTGTAGAAACTGGAACCTTCACACATGCTGGTGGAAATGTAAAACAGTGCAGTCACTTTGGAAAACAGCCTGGTAGTTCTTCAAAGGATTAAACAGATGTACCACAGGACTCAGCAATTCTACAACTGGATAGACACAGACACACGAGAAGTAAAAACCTAAGTCTACACAAAAACTTGTACACAAATCTGCATAGCAGCATTACTCACAGCAGCCAAAAAGCAGCAACAATCCAAAATCCATTAATTGATGAATGAATAAGAAAATGCGATATATCCATACAATGGAATATTATTCAGCAATAAAAAATAAATGAAGGACTGATTCATGCTACAACATGGATAAATCTTGAAAACATTCTGAAAGCAGCACACATATTTATGATTCCATTTACATGAAACATCCAGATTAGGCAAATCCATCGACATAGAAAGTAGAGTAGTGGTTGTCTGGAGCTGGGAGAATGAGGAGATTCAAAATGATAGCTAAAGGGTCTGGGTTTCTTTCTGAGGCAATGAGAACTGACTGGTAGGTAGATGCCCAAACATGAATCCACTAGAAACTGCTGAACTCACACTTCAAGTGGACAGGCGGTATGACATGCTTATTATCTCTCAATAAACCTGTTACAGAAAACAAGCCAAGCAACCGGAGGATATATAAATTTAAAAATATAAGACGGGATAGATACACCAAATAAGAAAGACACCACGACCACACAGGTAGCAAACTGAATGTTAAACAATTTGAAAGAGTATGTGCGTAACTGTTTCACTCTGCTGTGTGCCTAGAACTAACACAACTGTACGTCAACTGTGCTCCAATACAAATTTCAAAAATTAAAAAAAATTAAATCAGAAAGGAGCATTACATAGTGATGAAGGAATAGCAAGACCAAGAAGATGTGGAGAACATGTACCTGATAACACAGCTTGTAGAGTTTTGAAAGGAATAACTGACAGAACTACAGGGACTATTGACAATCAATACAGATAATCTTAAAACTAGCTCCAGATAGATTAAAGTCCTGAAAGTGAAAGATAAAATTATGAAGCTAACAGAACCAACTGTGGAAAATATCTTTGTAACGATCACGTGCTATGATCAGCTCAACTCTGTCCATGGGGTAAAAGGTTCGAGTCATCTGAATGAAACCCAACTCTGCTTTCAAATGCAGGCATACCCGTCTTAACAAAACTCAAAAAATACACACGCACATACAGAAACAAAATGACAAATTTAAGTGAAAGATTTCTGTTCCAAAAGGACAACAGATAGGAGAAAGGCATATGCAGTATTTAAACCAGACAGATTATCATGAAAGAACTCCTCCAAATCAATAATAGCAAAAATTAAACCCAATTTTTATAAATGGACCAAATAAATGAACTAATTATGTGCAGAAGAAATCTAAATAGCTAGCAAATATACAGATGTTCATGAAAAATGTAAGTAAAAAGAAATCACTTTACACTCAGACTGGCAAAAAAGAGCTGCATAATACGGTGTGTCGACAAGGACATCGGAATGCAGGAGCCTGGACGCCGCACGGTGGTGCTGACCAACCCACACTGCTGTTCCAGAGACCAGTGGAGCGCCACCCTCCAAGACTGGGCAACTCCATGCTTCCCTATGCACCCAGGAAGCCCTCATGGCTCCCAAAGGAGACGTGTGAGGATGCCCAGTGTGGTCCTACAGGCAGTATTAGGAGAGAAATCCTAGCGGCTATTGCTTGGTGAACAGATAAGCAAACACAGTATATCATAGTAAATCACTGGAAACCCAGCAAGGGCCCAAAACAATGAACTAGACACAACACAGAAATACAAAGCAACAGAAAACACAATCGTAAGAACGTGGCATTGAGTCATCAAAAAAGATCTAATGTAGAGTATCATTTTAGCACATCAAAAACACACATGTAGGGAGTTCCCTGGTAGTCCAGTGGCTAAGACTCTGTGCTCCACTGCAGGGGACCACGAATCCGATCCCTGGTCAGGAAACTAGAGCCCACATGCTGCAACTAAGACCCAGTGCAGTCAAATAAATAAATATATAGTTTTTAAATGTACAGAAAATAACGGGCTTCCCAGGTGGCTTAGTGGTAAAGACTCTGCCTGCCAATGCAGGAGACACAGAGATGCAGCCTCAGCCCCTGGGTCGGGAAGATCCCCGGAGGAGGAAATGGCAACCCACTCCAGCATCCCTGCCTGGGAAATTCCATGGTCAGAGGAGCCTGGCGGGCTATAGTCCATGGGGTCACAAAGAGCTGGACAAACAACTTAGCAACTCAACAACAGCAACAAAAAATAACACTACCTCAAGGACATACACCTATCCAGGCAAATATCAAAGACACTAAAGCTGATGCCTATGAGAGAAAAGAGAATGGAAGTGAATGCTCGCAGGTCTTGCAGTGACCAATGCGAAGCGTGCTGCGATCAACTCAACTCTGTCCGTGAGATAAAAGGTTCGAGTCATCTGAATGAAACCCAACTCTGCTTTCAAACGCAGGCATACCCGTCTGAACAAATTATTCTAAGAGAACCACCAAGAGGACATACCTGTACAATAAGACACGCCTTTGCAAGTAGCATTAATGGCCTCTTGGCACTTCTTCTGGGCCGTCTCGAACTGACAGTTTTTACAGCAAGGACTGTTCCTATCACTGCAGAGGAAGAGCACACAGTCCAAGTCAACGGCCAGCTTCACAGCTCAGACTATGGTCATGCCACAGGCCCCGAGAGGGCAGGGCAGAGTCTCCTGAGGCCACCCACTCCTGCACAGACTCCCAGGTGCTGGCACCACCGGACACGGTCCCTCTGCCCTTCCTGATGCAGACACGGGCAGCAGAGTGGTCCACACTCACTCATCTTTAAAACACCTTGGTGTCCTTGGTTTTCATTCACTTAATACATTTTTTTCTTAAGGGACTTCTTTTTTAAAGGGACTTCCCTGGTGGTCCAGTGACCTCCCAATGCAGGGTGCATCAGTTTTCCATCCTTGTTTAGGGAACTGAGATCCCTCATGCCGCATGACCCAGCCAAAAATTAAAGCAAAAAAACAAAAACCAACCCCACAAGGCAATCAGTAGTCAAGAAACTAGGCAGCCTGGTCAGTATTTACAGTGTTAATATGCACTGTAAACAGTTAAATCTGCCATAAAGTTACCCCCTCTACTTCTAAGCCAGGCACGGGACATTAAAAATGGAAATATAAGACTTCTAACTTGTAACCTGTAACAAGTTAGAGGTTTGTAACTAAACCTTCCTCCACATTTGGTTTCTGTGATTCAACAGCATTCTTTAAGGCTATTCTACAGCATGGATACACAGTAATGAGTTTATGTCCCAGGACTGTTGTTATGAAGAAATGTGGCCATAAACCTCCTTGCTAAGTCATCTTCATAATCTCTGCTTCCTTAGGATTCTCTGTACTACAGCGTCGCTACAGCAGAGAGGATGCAAGACCGAGGATTTGTCATGGAATGTCAAACTGCTTTCCAAAAAACATTTTTTTTGCTTTACAGGAGTAGACACACACTTTCACAGGCCCTCTAATGATTCTAAAGGCCCTGCGTTTTCAGCCCACCATTTTGGAGATCCCTCATTAGGCACCCGAACACCTGCCATGCCGCACCCCTCACCTGCACTGCACACCCGGCCTCAGCGTGCAGTCGCTGTTGCAGCAAGTGTCGTTGTTGAGGTACATGATGCCGGGGTCGCACTCCTCGCCCTCGTCCACCCTGGAGTTCCCACACACTTTGTTGCTGCGTTCTTGGAAACACTCCTGGGACTTGCTTTCAATGGTCTTATAGATGGACTGTTTACTGCAGTTTGAAAACATCTTAAGAGAAAAAAGGCCACATAGGACCCAAGATAACATAAAAATTCAGGTAGTGTTTGTGCTTATTCTCCAGGGACAAACTTTAACGCAAAAGCCACAACCAGGACCAGCTTGAAGGCTTTTTAGGTTCACTGTTGCCTTTAAATGCTATTTGCATGGCACCTTCCTCTGCAGGAGGCTAGAAACATTATGTGAATTTGGTGAAGAGCCTAAAATTCTTCACAGGAAAGTAAGCTACACAAATGCTGAGACTAAACACCTCCACCAGTCGGACATGAGCAGAGAGTCACCAGTCTAAGCTCAGTGACTTAGTGGCCGAAAGTGGCCCCACTGCAGGGACACTGAGAACCGGGCAGACCCCTTTACCCTGTCTTCCTAGATACAATGATCCAGGCCTGCAGAACACATCTGCTCTGATTCCCTGAATTTACATCAGTCATCCATGGTTAAAGTGTTTTAACAGCTGAGTTTAGTAAGAAGTACGATACTACATATATATGTGTGTGTGTGTATATATAGTCTGTTAAAAGATTAAATTCCAAATTATTACCTAAACGTCCTCATGGGTTCCCAAGATCTTAAGTTTGAGTTGCTACAGCTGACCCCTAGCTTGTCTACTTGATATGCAAAACCATAGAAATGACCTACATTTGGGCATTTTTCCTGATGCTCTAAAACAGAGTCCAGCTCCCAAACAATTTGAAAATACCAAGAAAAGCAGAACAAGATTTGGGTAAAACTCAGCCCGAGTACTTTTAGAGGTAGAGCCTCCACAGTCTGCAAATGACTACAATGGCTGCATCTGCCACCCAAACAAGCGCCATAGACCCCTGAGGAGCAGAGCACGAGATCGTCATGAGACAGTACAGAACAGACACTCGTCTCTGGCCACAGCTCCTGGCCCAGAGCTCCTGAAACCTCCCCAATTTCCTAGGTAATAGGAGTGTCTTTTGTTGTAATGCGCAGACTCTGAGTGGGCTCCTGAGTGGGCACTGGTCATCAGAAAGACCAAGCCACGGTTAGAAGCTTGGAATTTTCAGCCCCACTTCCCATTCTCTTGCAAAAAGGAAAAAGGACCAGACAGACATCTATGAAGACTTTCAGTTTAGACTCTACGAGTGAGTCACAGCCTCTCTCAGGAAGTCTCTGAAGCTGTTCCCATGTCCCAAGTCAACGAGTGTCGAGTATTCCAGACACCTTCAACAGAATATGATCTCTCTACTTACCTGACAAAGTAAATATTATCTACTGCATACCAGGTACCCTGAATGAGCACTACAGACAGAGCTGTAAACCAGAAAGGCAAGTGCCTTACCCACAGGACACTTACATCTGGCAAATTACATATTTTGTTGCAAAAGTTTATTAAAACATGCAAACTATGAAGCAATGTAGAGCTAATATGAATGATACGCTTATAAATGAAAGAATATTTTAAATGAAAGAATATTTTAAGTGAAAGTCTAAGCCCACCAGACCCTGCAAACTAGGATTCCAGTGCAAGGCATTAAACAATTAACTTTCCATACAGCTCAAAGCAACACATGATTACCTTTGACAACACACAGTCCACATGAGCAGACTTAGAGGGACCATGTTTCGCGGTACTTGGTGATGTGCAATTCCATCCCTACCTGCTGCTGTCCAGTCACTCAGTCATGTCCGACTCTTTGTGACCCCATGGGTTGCAGCACGAGTGGGAAGCTTTTCTGGGCTCTCATTATCATTCAGCATCATCTCTTCCTCCCTGATCACATTTAAAACAAAAGCACCAGAAGGCACGTACCTTATTGTTCTCGTGGTCGCCACTCACAGCTATGGGGTACATGACGTACTTTCCTCCCTGGTCCTCATTTGGGGCACATTCTGCCAGACCATCTGGGTCGTGCTCTGCTCCAAAGTTGTGCCCCAATTCGTGAGTTGTAACGAGGTCAGCTTCCTGAAGGATCACGCAGGGAAAACATTACTTCCTAACACTTAACCATCACCTGCTGTGGCCAGCTGGGCTCTGCTCTCTTAAATGGGACCTGATCAGTCAGATTCAGGTCAACAACAGGGCAACAGTTGGACTATGACTTCTTCTATCAGTTACAGAAATTAAATGGAATATTTAAGATTGTATTGAATACTGTTAAGTAGTATTACATGGATGAATTTAAATCAATATAAGAAAATATAAATTAAAAGATAGACTGGAACACTCAATGAGGAACCAAACACTGGCCATTCCAAAACTGCCTGGCACTGATAAACCAAAGAGTTAATAACCAATCACTCAAGCCTCCCGCCCCGCCCCCCACCCCTCATCTCAGTCACATTCCCGTTAGATCTAAGTGTGGTGGGAAGGTTAAAACTTGACACTAAAGAATAGCAAAACAATGTTCCTTATCCCAGTGACTGAATGCCTGTCCAATGACAATCTTAATGACCTAGAGGATTTTGTTCAGAATCCAGCTGAAGGATTGTACTGAACCTATCAGATCACCAGAGGATTTCTATCTGAATAGAATGGTAAATTTAGCCAGTAAAGCTAAAAATTTTCCCATATTTAACTGCATGAGATAACAATTTACTGATTTCCCCCCCCCCCGAGATGGGGGAGGGGGGAATCACTCCATGGACATGAAAAAAATCTATACATATTTCACAAGACACTGTATATTTTTTTTAAAAACAAAGAGTCTCAATTCTGAAACCACTGTGTTGAAGATTTCCAAGTGTTAATGGTAGTAAAGAAAACTTTGCATTTTTAGCAAAAAAAGTATTCAAATCCCAAAGGTGCAATATGGGCAAGTAATTCCATACTATGCTTTGGAAAAATTCATTAGTGGATTCTCTAATCCACTTCAAAAAAAAACAGACTAACACTTTAAAAAACATGTAAATAATTTATTTTTTGGTTCCATGTGTCTTAAATAGAAAAACTCTGGAAGACGTGTCCTGAAATCAAACCACTGATGACACTGTAATGCCGAAAAGGTAAAGGAGCACCATAAAAACAATTTTGGAAATTAAAGTTTCCAAAAACTGCTTATCGTATTTTCTTCTTTCATCCCATTTCACTTTTTTTTTTTTTTTCATTCACCAAAGTCCGTAATTTATATTAGGTTTGCTCTTTGTGTTGTACTCTCTATGGGTTTTGGCAAACACAAAACGTCTTTTCTTTTTTAAAACAATTATTTTTGATGTGGACTATTTTTAAAGTCTTTATCGAGTTTTTTACAATATTACTTGTTTTATGTTTTGGTTTTTTGGCCATGGGGCATGTGGGATCTTAGCTTCCTGACAAGGGATCGAACATGTACCCCCTGCATTGGAAGGCAGAATCTTAACCACTGGACTGTCAGAGAAGTCCCCACATGTTTTATATCCATCATTAAAGTATACAGAATAGTTTCAACACCCGAAAGAAAATCCTCTGTACTCCACCTACTCATCCCTCCCTCCACTCTTGGCAACCACTCGTATCATTTTATCGCCCCCATGGCTTTGCCTTTTACAGAATGTAATACAGATGGAATCAAACAGATTGGCTTCTTCTACTTTTAATATATTAACTCTTTGGGCCAGACAATTATTTTGCATGCTTGTTGGGGGGGGGGGGGGGGTGCTGTCTTGTGTTATTATAGGTGGTTTAGCAGCATCCCTGGCCTCTACAAAATAATAATAATATACATTTATGGTTCCTCCATGTGTTTATAACTTAATAGCTCTTTTTTAAAGTGCTTAATAGTATTCCATTATCCGATGTACCCGTTTGGTTATCCATTCACCTACAGAAAGACATCTTGATTGCTTCCAAGTCTTGGCAATCACTAATAAAGCTGTTATAAACATCCACGGGCAGGTTTCTGTGAGGACTCCTTTGACTAAACACTAAGGGTGCTGAGTCCAGTGTAACACCAGAGTATGTTTATTTTTCTGAGACACTGCCACACTGTCTTCCTAAGTGATTGTATTAATACCATTTTGCATTTTCACCAGCAATGTATGAGAATTTATGTTGTTCCACATCCTCACTAGCATTTGGTATTATCACTACTTTGGATATTAGCAATACGATTAGTTTTATAAGGGGCTCTCTTTGTTTTGATTTGCAACTGCCTATTAACATACAGTGTTGAGCATCTTTTCATTGTTTATTTGCCATCTGTATATCTTCTTCGCTGAGGTATTTATTTATTTTTAAAGCATAAATAAGAGGATTTTATTGATGGCATTTTTATTGTCTTCATAATAAAATACGAAGCTCAAAACTGGATCACTTGGCCCTTTCTCTTCTTATCACCTCCCAGCTCAAAATGCTTGCATCTCTTAATAGCCAGCATTCTCTTTGATCTACAGTTGGGCTCAACACATCCAAGCCTCAGTACAATCTTCTTTGTAGTTTTAGCCTTTTTCCGGAAAATCGGCTTAGTCTGCCCACCATAGCCACTCTGTTTCCTGTCATAATGCCGCTTTCCCTGGGCATACAGAGAATCCTTGCCCTTCTTGTACTATGTCACTTTGTGGGGCTGATGCTTCCCACACTTCTTACAGAAAGTCCGGTGGGTTTTTGGAACATTCACCATGTTTGCGAAAGCGATACCAGCACAGAAAGCTGCTGAGGTATTTATTAAGATCTTTGGCCTATTTTAAAATTGGGTTGTTCATTTTTTTATTTTTGAGTTTTCAGTATACTCCTTATATGTTCTGGATAGCAGTCCTTTATCGGGAGCTGCAGATGAAGGGCTCCAGAAAGAATGTCTTTAGGAAAAACAGTGATACCAACTGGTCTCTAAAGAAGTTTGACAGCTGACAATATTTTCTTCTTTATACTTTTCACATTTGTCACTAAAAACATACATCTGTTTAGGCAGAGACAAAGAACAGTATGCATTACTTTCAAAAAACATCTACATAAATATGTAACTGCTGAGGTCCCACGATAATAAACTCAAAATCTACTCTTTTAAAAATTGAAGAACATACCTTTGTAAGGATGGTTTTACCATAATTTTTTGTGCTGGTCAAACCACTATTCAAATAGATATTTTTCTTTCCAATTGGACTGTAATAAGCTACAGGAAAAAAGAAACAAATGGCTTGTTCAATAATTATAATGACACAATTATATTATAATCCAATCACCTTGCTATTCCCACATATTTCATACAATAAATGGAAAACTTACCCTTTGGACAAACACCTCCATGACTGTTCGCTCTGGGAGAACCAACATAAGCTAAGCCAAGGGTTCCCATATCAAAATCTTGGTACGTGAAAAGATGTGCTAGGCAGACTTTAGATGCTTCTTCAGCAATATCAAAACTAAATTGCTTTTAAAAAAACAAAGTGCTCTTAATTAGATTATCAGTTACATCAGACTAAGAGATGTTTCAACTAAATATTCCAGAATACTACCATACTGTACAACTGCATTTTTTTACGTTTTTTTTAAAACTGACGTATAGTTGATAGACATAAATTACAGATGTACAAAATATAGTAATTTACATTTTAAAGGTTATACTCCATTTATAGTTGTTATAAAATACTGGCTATATTCCCATGTTGTATCCTTGTAGCTTATTTTATACGTAACAGTTTGCACCTCTTCATCCCCTCCCCCTATTATTGCCCTTTCCCTCTCCCCACTGGTAACCACTGATTTGTTCTCTGTATCTGTATCTGTATTTCTTTGTCGCCACATTCACTAGTTTGCTCTGTTTATGGATTGCATATATAAATGCTATCACACAGTATCCTTCTCTAACTTATTTACTTATCGTAAGACCCTATATGTCCATCCCGGTTGTTGCAGATAGCAAAATTGCATTCTTTTTCATGGCTAAGTAGTATTACACAGATACAGCACTCTATGGCTCTCAAACTAATAATCGCCTTAATTCCCCTCAAGCTTTGAAAACCTGACTTCACTTCAGTCTTGTGGGACTCTAACCAGAGAATCCAAATGAGCCACACTGTGGACTCAGCCTAGAAACCATCAGATAAACGAAGTGCTGTTTTAAGCCGCTAAATTTGTGGTAATCTGTTAGAGCAGCCATGGGAAACTAACACATTAACCACACAGTAGAAAATAAATGCTATCACTTCACAGAAGGCCATTTTACAACAAAGCAAAGGTATAGACAGAGTGTGTGTTAGTCGTTCAGTCGTGTCTGACTCTGCAACCCCAGGGACTGTAGCCTGCCAGGCTCCTCAGTCCATGAAATTCTCCAGGCAAGAATACTGGAATGGGTTGCCATTTCCTTCTCCAGGGAAATCTTCCCAACCCAGGGATCGAACTTGTGTCTCCTGCATTGCAGGCAGATGCTTTACCATCTGAGCTACTAGGGAAGCCCATAGATAGAAACCCGGGAACAGAAATGATAAATCTTGTCAGGACAAGAATCCATATGGCATACAGTATTTACGTCATCCTTAGTTACCAGAATAAAAATACACAAATTTAACATTTCCTGGAGCACTTTCAGATCTCCACATTACACCTCTACCATCTAACACATTTTCATACCATTTGGTAATTACTGACCTCAGAGATCTACTAATAAGCTTCAAAGAGACCTGAACTAACAGAATCATGTCTAAGAAATTTATTCAGAGTAAGGAGGGTATCATTTCCTAAAGCCCCATTACTTCACTAGATTTGCAGCGATTTTACCATTAAGAAGCATTGCTTTCTAGCAATTTTCACTTTCAGTTCTGTCCACCTTGCTGTCTGCTCAGTGACAGGGGAAGAGGTCACCACTGGATCAGCTGGGGTGTGCTGACCCTGGTGCTCACCACCTCTAAGACATCCCCTCATTAACACAGATACGACCCATATTTTTAGAAATCACAGAATGGTGTTAAACAGTATCACACTCGGGGTTCCATGACCTACCTCTAGCAACATCTTCACATCCCAAGCATCTTTTTCTTCATTTGGGTAACTTTTTGCCATATTGAAGTGCCTTTCACCAGGTTTCACTGCTTGAGGAGACTTGAGAATGCGAATCTATACTTAAAGAGATAAAATACTTAGAACACTTTAGAAAAGTTCACAAGACTAAAATAATACTGCATTGTTTCAACTAAAAAAGACCACTGACCATTCTTTAAAGTTTTAGAGTCAAAACTCCATAAAATTCTTCAGTTCTAATGTCCAATGATTAAAAACAAACTGAGAAGCAAAATGGTATGAAAAATATGTCAAAGAATGATTTATAAATTTATAAGTGTACTCCTTTTTATTTCTTTAGTTAGAAAAAATAAAAACCTAGGCTCCGTGAGCCTAAAATCATTTATTCCAGTGATTCAGAGATGAGAATGAGATGTACAGCTCTGCACACCACAGACATATAAGTTTAAAAAAAAAAGGGGGGGGGAGTTTTTCCTTATACATATAGCACAAATTCATATTAATCCTACTTAAAAAAAAAAAAAAGGAATGTTGGTTTCTCTCCAAAGGCTAACGCAGAAAGGAACAAAGTCATGCTCAGCTCACTGTTTCTGGCATCTCTTCCAGATCTGCCTGCCTACAGAGGGGATACTGCAGTCTGCTACCCCTCCGAGTGGTAAATTCACTGGGGTGGGCTCTGAAGCTCTGGTGCTGGGTGATCAAGGTCCATTCTGGGATGAACTAGGTGGGAGTACTGTGACTGCACATCTAAACCACATTCTCCAACCCACCTATCATCATTAAAGAAGCTGGTATCTTAATCTCCTACCACATCAAGTTTTTTTCAAAGGGGTTCCAAATTCCTAAAGCAAAAAGCAGCTTTATTTATTGGTCTGCTAAAATTCAAATATGCTGCAGCTACTTTAAACAAGTAAGACACCTTTATTGTATCATAATGGGGTAATCATCAACATATTCATGAAATGAAAAAGCAAGGTGCAAAAGAGTACAACGTACCACACATAGACAAACACATGCTATACATGCACAAAATATCTCTGGGGAGAGATATGGATGAAACTAGCGACATGGATGTCTCTGGGGAAAGGAACTGGTTTGACAACGGGTAACTGAGGAGACTTACTTTTCACTGGCTTTTGTACCATGTGTATATATTACCTATTCAAATAAAAACTTTAAAAAGGAAATGCAAAAGAGTAAAAGAAAACGGAAAAGGGAAAAATAATTCTTAGTTTTATACAAGTACTATAAAAGTGTAACATTTATTAAAAGTATGATACATGATTTCAAAAGCTTTTTTCTTTTTATTCTCTATATTCTACACTACAGAACCTGTAATATGGCTACTTTAGTACACACAACCTGATAAAAAAGAGGTAATTTCCTTAATTTACATGTCAAAATGTCTGTCCAAAGTAATAACCAATTTCAGAATACTTGCTAATAACAAGTCTTATCAATTTGGAACAGTTTTTACTATGTGATATAATTAGGATGACATTAATACATCAGTGATGGACACCATTAACAGATAGGAACTCAAGATTCTTAGGAAAAGAGATCTAATGGTTCTATATGTATAAATGCCTTGAAAATGTACACACAGCATTTTTGAATGAATTTTCTAAGGCTTCAACAATGTGTTAGAATTCTAACTAAAGACATTAAGCATAATCAAAAGTAAAGCAACACAGAAGAAAAAAGGCCATGAATGCAGAAAAAAGGAAAGCTCTTAGTAGCATAAGAAGGTTTCCTGCCTAAAAGAAGCCTAAGAACAGAATATTTCATAATCTATAAATAGTATCAAAACACTTAAGTTTATCAGATAAAAATCACTGTCATATCAGAATATTAATTCATGATTAAAGTAGAAGATAAGTTTCTGGGCTGTTAATACAAGTGACAAGTATTTATACCACGCAACTTACTTGAACATTATAACAAACATCCCTTGATAAAATACCTGTTCTATCTGTATTCCATAACCTTTAAAACCTGCATTGTCCCATGAAGTGTTTCGATAGATGTCATCAACTCTGTCAATCAACTCTATCTGTGTGTATAAAAAGAGAGAAAGAGAAAGACATGTATATTTTACCATTCTTTGCAGTCTAATATAAGTTCTTCAGGGATTTAAAAAAAATCAATTTAAATACCACTGTAGTAAGTTTCACCAAGTAAAAAAACTGACATTAGGATGTTACTCTTAATGTTGACTGTTCTATCAAAGAAAGTATTTCTAGCCTCAAACTTAAAATGTTACCAGAATAAAGCAGTTGCACAATTAACCCCCAATTTCAGGTAATCAACTGCATAAAGAATGGAAATATTAAGTAATGGGTTTTTTCAAAAACTGCCACTCAACTATGGAAATCAAAGTTAATAGTCAATTTACCTAAAATAGCCCAAAGAAGTATCTGTTCACTCTATCTCTTGCCACATACTTCAAAAGAAAAAAAAAAAACCCCTTCAGAAAGTAGTAAGGAGCAGTGGCACATACCACCAACACTATCCCAAACCCTCCCTAGGCAAAGTTCAGCACCCAAGCACGAGGCAGAAACAGGAACGAGGTCTCAGCATGTCGCCTCGCTCCCGTCCTCTGATGGGGGCTGGGGGAGAGGTAGAGTACAGAGATTACTGAGGGAGGAGGGACAGTATAATAGCCAAATATGATTCAAACTACAGTAAGGACAAGATACTCATTACCTATCTTTTCCTTAAGAGAAGATTTTACTGTTCAAACTGGGTAAATGAGGTTTGTTCTGGCAACTGCGAAGCATGTTACAGGTCTAAGAAATTGTTCTTTGCTTACGGTAACTCTAAGACCAAGAAATGCAATTTTTGGGAATTCCATGTGGTCCAGTGGTTAGGACCCTGCCTGCCAATGCAAGGGACACAGGTTCAATCCCTGGTCTTGGAAGATCCCACATGCCGCACAGTAACTAAGCCTGTGTGCCACAATTATTGAAGCCCGCATGCTCTAGAGCCTGCAAGTCGCAACTAGAGAAAGTCCACACTCAGCAACAAAGACCTAGAGCAGCCAAAAGAAAAAGAGAAATGCAATTTCTAAGACAAGACCTTCCATTATATTCATATTCCTGGTGTAATGAACAAAGAAGTAAACTAAGATGCCCTAATACAAAACCCACACTAAGAAAAGAAGCCTCTCAAGAAAGAATACCTGGGCTTCCCTGGTAGCTTGGTGGAAAAGAATCTGCCTGCCAATGCAGGAGACACAGGTTCAATCTCTGATCCAGGAAGATCCCACATGCCGTGGAGCAGCTGAGCCCTACACCTGAGCACCCAACTGTTCAATCTATGCTCCCTGACAAGAGAAGCCACAGCAATGAGAAGCCCAAACATCCCAACAGGAGAGTAACTCGCTGCAACTAGAGAAAAGCCCGCACAGCAACCAAGACCAGCACAGCCAATAAACAAATTAATTTTAAAAAAGAAAGAGTTTCTTACTTAGGAACAAGACCTATAGTGACTTCACACACTACTCCCACTACCCTCGTAATAAAATTACTTGACATGGAGGGAAAGGGAAAGAAGGACACAGAAAACGCACGGTATGGGACCAGTATGGGAGAAAGACGGCTTTGCTGCGCTGGGCTCTGCCGCACTGCAGAATGAATAGCCACATTCTCTTTAACTCCCTCAACGTCACTTCAGTCACTGCCAAGCGATCACGAGGAATGAGGTCAGACTGACAAAAAATGTCAATGAAATATGATTCCCTTGACTTTCAAAATGACAATAGTAAATGCTGAAAAATCCAGCACCAGTGGTTCTGTAATCTTGCCTTCAAATCTCTGCCCTACAGTTCCATTTATTCCACCCAGTTACGGCCTAACGATTAGATATTTTACATGATACAAACCAAGTGACCAGTCCCTCTGATAGACACATATAAGCAAAAACAACACACACAAGTTCATACAGATACTTGTTTGCCCCACTCTGGAGTATACATCTATATGTCCCAGCAACGCAACCACTGTCATCTCAACAGTGACGTTTTCACAGAGTTCAGTTCTATAAAGACAGAAGGTCTACGTTATGAACTTTCCTTAAACATAATATGCATAAAAATTCTGATGTGCAGAAAAGCCTAGTTGAAAGGTAAAATGGTTTTCAAAAATTTGAAAATAGCATCTAACAACTAACAATAATCAAACCACATTATTGTTTAAATAATGTTAAGAACCTCAGTGACAGACCTCAAATATTCTAGGAAATCACAAAGCATCTGAAACAGATCTCATTTCATGACATTTCAAATTACAGCAGTCTTCTCTTAAATGGCACTTGCCCACCTACAGGAATGTTTCTGCCCATTACATCCTCCAGTGTCAAATACTCACCAAGTAGTTGGTAGTAGTACTCTCTTCCCCTCTGCCCATGTATTTGTAAAAGCGATGATCTGCTACCACCAATAATTTACACGTGTTCTTCAAGGGATTGGGGTCAGCTCGTCTCTTCACCCGATGAACAAGCTCTAATATGAATTTGGATGCACTATTAAATCAAAATTCACCAAAACAAGTTTTTTTATAGCAAATTTTTAAATCTAGCATATTTTTGAAACAAATATTATTTGAGCTCAGTATCCTTAACAATATCTTGAACAAGAAAAATTTGGAGACAGAAAAGTGAAAATTAAGAATGAGATTTTCAACCTGTAACATTCAAGGGACTTCCCTGGCATTCCAGTGGTTAAGACACTGCACTGCCACTGCAAGGGGCGCAGGATCAAACCCTGGCTGAGGAACTAAGATCCCGAATGCCTTGTGGCACCACCAAAAAAATTGAATAATAAAAAAGTTAAAAAAAAAATTGTAGAATCCAAAAACAAGGAAAAGTGTTTACACTTCACAGAATAAAATAACCACCTATCTACTGCTCGACTATGGAGGTGTCATTTTCTTCTAGAAGACGTCTACAAATTAACTAACGTAACAGTAAAAATATCCAGATAATCCAACATTAAAAAATTAGTGAGGCTACCTCCCTGGCAGCGCAGCGGTTAAGACTCCGCCCTTCCAATGTAGGAGGTGCAGGTTTGATCCCCAGGCAGAGAATTAGGATCCCACATGCCACTTGGCATGGCCAGAAAAAATTTAAAAATAAAATAAAACTTGATCCTTAAATAAAACAGTAATAAATGGGTAGACGATCTTTAAAACATCTCTAAATTCATCTGTCCAAGGGCTGTTAATCTTCTTTTAAACAAAACATACCTTTCTTGCTACCAACTGATTTCTTATAAACGTATCTGAAGACTGTTTTTTCACCGTACTATTCTGTCATTTCTAAATACCTGCTAATGAAAATGTTTTTCCTCAGATTATTCAATTTCCCCTTTCCCCAATCTTTTTTCTAGCGTTTTCAATTATTACAGGCAAAAAATATACATAACTTAAGAAATTTCTGAACAATATTGTTTCCTGTCTATAGCCATACCACCCTGAACATACCAGATCTCTCCTGAACAAAACTATTTTCAAGCCAAAATTAATACTATAATTATTTGATAATCACGTTCTTTTTTTTTAAATCAACTAACAACCACCCCTATTGAAGACAGCTGTTATGCTTGCTTTTTATTTGAAATGTATGTTTTTCGTCTTACCATCAGGCAGCTCGCTGTCTACCAGCCCTTTCGGAAGCAACTCTTCATTATCCGCCTTTATATAACCGCACACTTTTGGAGACTGTAAACGTGAAACATTCTTGATATCTTCAGATTTATAAACTAACATTCTTTTGTCTGTAGTATCATTAATTAGTCTCCAAAGCGGCTAAAACAGGAAACAAATATAACTGAGATGGAAAATATAAAACTGCCTATTAAATTCTTATAACACCCTTTGCCTATTTTTAGATATCAGTAACATTCATTTCCAGGTTAAGTAAACTGCCTAGTCAAGACCAAGTTCTTCTCTGTAAGGACACTGGTCTCATCAGAATTAGATAGCTCATACAAAAAAAGATGCTGTGTCTGTGTATCTGTGCATCTATGTATCTCCATATCCATCATGGAAATGAAAATCAAAACCCAAAGGACACCATATCCACTAGGATAGCTGTAATCAAAAAGACATATAACAAGTATTGGCAAGGAGGTGGAGAAACTCTTGGAGAAACCCTCATCTACTGCTCGTGAGAATGGAATATGAAATACAGAACGAAGTAAACCTAAAATGCTGAGGATGTAAACTGCGGTCACTATGGAAAACCGTGCAGAAGTTTCATAAAAAGTTAAAAAAGGAGTTATCATATGACCCAACAATTCCATTCCTAGTATATTACATACCCAAGAGCAATGAAAATATACGCTCACATAAAAACCTGTTCAAAAATGTTCACAGCAGGATTAGTCCTAACAGCCGAACAGCAGACACAATGCAAATGCCCAACTGATGCATCAATAAACAAAATGTGGTCTATCCAAACAATGGAATATTATTTGGCAATAAAAAGAAATGGTGTACTTGACACACGCTATAACATGAAGGAATGTCAAAAACATTCTACATGAAAACAGCCAGACACCAAAAGATCACATGTTGTGTGATTCCATTTATATGAGTTGACCAAGCAAATCTAAAGAAACAAAAAGACAAATATAAACAGAGAATAGATTAGTGATTTCCTAGAGCTGGCAGAGTTGGGGGTGGGAAGCAGATAGTGGACTTCTAAGTAAGTAATAAACCACTTGATCAATTTAAAAATTACTAATCTTATGCTAAAGTCCTTCAACAAACCTGATGAGTTTACTTTTAAGTGACCATTTCACAGGAAAATGTTAATTATGATCATTTTTGTACTTGGTGAAACAGAGAGGAATGAATGAAAACAGAATTCCTAACTGTCCCAAGGGAATTATTTGGAAAAGTGAGGAATCTGAGAAAATTTAACTTGGATCTTAGGGCTTCCCTGGTGGCTCAGCGATAAAGAATCCTCCTGCAATTCAGGAGACCACCTGTGATGCAGGAGACATGGGTTCAAGCCCTGGGTCAGAAGATCCCCTGGAGAAGGAAATGGCAACCCACTCCAGTATTCCTGCCTGAGAAATCTCATGGACAGAGAAGCCTGGCAGGCTACAGTCCAGGGGGTCAAAAGAGTCAGACACAACTAAGTGACTAACCACCATCACCAACTTGGGTCCTAAATGCACACATTTTTGGACTAAGAAAAGATGATCTTAAGGAAATAAGCAAACGTGCATTTTGGCAGAAACAATGCTGCACACTCCCCCTACTGTTTTATCTTTCTGAGCACAGGAGGTTAGCTTTTCCAGTCTCTTCTGTAGGCAGATCAGAGACAAGAGTTCTGGAACGTGGGCAGAAGTGACGCAGGCCACTTCTAAGCCTGGCCCATAAAATTCCCCTGTGGGATTCTCCAGCTGTTTCCCTTCTGTGGCAACCTCAGAGATGTGTTCATGTTCCAGAGTATTCTCTAGAGACACAGAAAACACTTCAACCCACAAATCAGGAGCAAACAGTTTGTTTTCTGGACCAGTATCTGACATGCAGTGATGTGTCTCACACAAACGTGGCTCCTCTGGGCTTGTTTCGACTGCTACGGTTTCAATGAAAGAGTGGTCAGAGCCTGAGGGTCCTATAGCTTCGTCTTTTAACTTCTCAGACTATGAACTGTCACCTTTTATTGACCATGTACTTCTAGAGCATCTATGAAAGAGATTTCCCTTTCATCTTTGAAAAGCTTTACCTTTTGGAGATTATAAGAGAAAGAATAAAGAAAAGAGGAGGGAAAGAAAGTTTCCTCTTCTATTATCCATCCCACATATGACTTTCTCTCAATTGTTGTACTCAAAAATACAGAGTGTGTCCTATGACAGTATCTTAGGTATGCTTTTTAAAAGTCTTTCATCTATTTTTCTGGTCTTAAAAAATAAAACTTAAATACAAGGAGAAAAGAAGTATAATTAAAGACCTTTTTCTCCCTAAAACAACTGTGAAATGGCTTTCTAAAAATAAGAGACATACGCTCCTTGAAAAAAAATTGACATGCAGACTTACCTCTACATTATATTCTGCCCCATCTGTGTTGATTCTTATTGTAATATCATCATCTCCTACGTGTGCTAGAACCCTAGAGTCAGGCTCACCTTAAAAAAAAAAGCCATTATTAAAAAAAATTTAAGTCCAAAAATCTATGCCCTACTGTTGATAAAAATCTACCACACCCTTCTACAGCGTGGAATGCGCCCAGGCACCATGGAGATCTAAGGAACACAGGCCCAGAAAGTGGGTGGGTATTCTCACTCCCGAGGAGGAATCTCAACTCTAGTCATCTAAAACCGGCCTCTTTCCCTCAGGTCTCTTACGAGAATCATCTAGAGTATGTTACAGAACAAAAGAGAAAGTACAAATTTTCTTCTGGAATAACTTTACCTACTCTGGGGTAAGAATGAGGCAGGAAGCATGATCTAGAATATACAGGTCTGGAACTATACTTTTTGAGTATTTTAGGGCCATTTTTTTCTTATTGCAGAAAAATTTCCAGAAGTAAACTGCAATTGCTTATTTAATATATTAAATAAATACATGATAGAAGGTAAAATAATTGATCTATGATCCCATCTTCCTTGCTTACAATCTCATAAGGGAAGTCTACAGTCCTTCCCTGGAGACAAAAGGAGGTTAAATTCATATGACTTAAGAGCAACTCTCGGAGAAGGCAACGGCAACCCAGTCCAGTACTCTTGCCTGGAAAATCCCATGGATGGAGGAGCCTGGTAGGCTGCAGTCCGTGGGGTCGCAAAGTTGGACACGACTGAGCGACTGAGCGACTTCACTTTTCACTTTCATGCACTGGAGAAGGAAATGGCAACCCACTCCAGTACTCTTGCCTGGAGAATCCCAGGGACGGGGGAGCCTGGTGGGCTGCCATCTATGGGGTCGCACAGAGTCGGACACGACTAAAGCAACTTAGCAGCAGCAGCAGTAGCAGTAAGAGCAAACTCTATTGTACAATTAACATACCCAATCAGTAATGACATGCTGGATAATACCCATTTCCTCCTGTTTGCATGCTTCTGCTTTCAGACTTACAAAGCTCAAATAAAAGAGACAAACAATAGAACTTCTTTGCCACCCCATTCTCCTCCCCTCAAAAAAGAAAATACAACTCTGGTTTAATCTGGATACCCAACCTCCCAGTAGTGGTAGCAGTGTTAGTCACTCAGTCATGTCCAACTCCTTGTGACCCCACGGACTGTAGCCCGCCAGGCTCCTCTGTCCATACATGAGGGCAAACAAATGAGCACCTACTCACCAACCACATGTCCGCTAAAGAAGTCCTGCCATTTGACGGGATACTCCCTTTCATCTTTCCCATCTACCACCACAACTTTGAAATTTTTGGAAAAGCGTTCAGTAGTTGATGTCAGGTATAATTTAAAATGCCTAAAGAAAGAATGCATCTCAACTTGAAGCACATAAACCTTTAGGAGGAGAAGCTTCAATAAGCATTTATTGCTTATTGAACATTCAACATCAATAAGCATTTATAACATGTATACCCCTGACCCAATACAGTAATTCACCTTTCAGGAATGTATCCTAAACAGACACCTAGACAAAGTATATTTATAAAAGATATTCCCTGGAGCACTGTTTGTTACATCCATCTGCAGGGTACTAAAAACAGGAATATTTCTGCAGCTGTTACAAATGAGGTAAATCTTCGCTCTCTATATCACCCACACGTATATGTATCTATATGCAAAAAATACTCATTAAATCTTGTGGAAGTTTATAAGGAAACTCGCTGGGCCTGGGAAGCTTCTTCTAATTCTAACAGAATTAGAAGTAAAAGCCTCTTACACTTGCTGTCTGCTTTTTTAGGGAGGGGGCCCCAAGCCCTAAGAGATCTTAGTTCCCCTACCAGGGATTGAACCCTCACCCGCTGCAGTGGAGGCCTGGAGTCTTAACCACTGGACTATCAGGGACATCCCTCTGCAGTATTTTTTTAAAGCTAGGTACATATATTATTTTAAAATACTTGTTGGAGAAGGCCTATCCCATATATAAAGAAAAAGTCAGCCCATTTATATTCCCCTAATGTTCTGGATATGAATAAAACTCTCTAAAAAGACTTTGGAAAGAAGCCTGTAATTATCTAACAAATTTACATCTGCAAAACATGAGATATTAAAGTTAATGACCAAATAGACCACACATCTATCCATGTATGCTATGACATAAGAGCAATTCAATGAGGAAAGAGCACTGAATTGTAGACCCAGCTCACCACTAGACTGTGAGCTAAATAAATCCTTTATCTCTAAAGCTCATTGTCTTCATGTATAAAATGAAGACAGTACTCAGTATAAGGCTGACAATGCTAAAGCAGCACAAAAGTATTACAACCACTGAATTAATTAAAATTCTTTGTCAGAATTCCAAAAAATAAATTATACCATCATTAAACAACAATAAACAACCATCATTAACACTTTTGGAACACACATTTAATTTTTAAAAAATAGTCATTAGTATGAATTTTAGAATAAGCAATACATTATTACAAGAAGCCTGACAGACTATAATTATACTAATCACAAATCTTTACAATGTAACTAAGATTTAATTAGACACTCCCAATTTTTCCGCTTTTACCAAACCAAGTACCCCACTGCCCCAACATTATTTTATGAATACTTCAAATTACCTTTTCAAGGCTGAAAAAGTCAGTAGTGTTTCTAAGTGTGTCGAGGCCTGCAGCTCCCTCTTTCTCACAGAATGCTGCTGGATATTGGATAAGGAGAGGATATCATAGTCCGAGAGCAAAGAATCAAGCTTTTCTGAAATAAAGGTAAAAAGATTATTAACACTGAAACCTAAGAATCAATTGTAATACCATTAAAACAACAAACTCTTCCTGATGTAATATCCCAGTAGTATCCAAGTATTCTTATCAAACACACACACATACTCACACACCCCTGAATCTAATTAAGATAGAACTTACAGTTTTTAAGACAAAAAGGGATTAGAGGTTTCCAAAGTAAATAACCACCTTAGGAAGTAACCAGCCACACCCAGAATGTTCCATTCCTGCAAAACAAATGACCCAATTTTTCCAGGAAACAAATGGCACAAGAGAGAAGGGAGGGGTGCAGACAGAAGAGACTTAAGAATACAGGAAGCAAGGCGAGGTGTGAGCCTTCAGGGCTCCAAGGTCTAACAAATGGGTTCTGGAAAGAGACCTGGAACACGTGAACCTAAGTCCATGTCCATGTCCTAATAATTTTAATACCTCAGAGAATATTATAGTATGCAATGAACTAACTTCTAAATTCAAGGCATTTATGGCTATATGTTCAGAATTTCAAAGAACAAGGCTGCCTACATGACCTGCCCACTGCCCACCTGGGCAACATCAATTCCTTACCACTTGATGTAAAGTAACATGAGCAACAAATGTACCAATGGTCTGGGCAAACCAAACTGGAAAAGCAAATCTTCTATAGAAAAAAAAAAAAAACATATTCCAAATTAGAGAGCAAAATAGCGGCGATTTCCCTATCACCGTGCCCTCAACAGACGCAGCAGAACAGCATCCCATGGGACACCAAGAAGTGCAGTGCTACGACCAAATGAATCCCTAAGAAGAAAAATCTAACACTTTTTTACCAGACTGACTTGGAACCCAAGAAAAGCAAAGCTGCACTGCCACAAAGGCAGAACAAGCACTTGTAAGTTCCTGTTTGGCAAACAGCAAGAGTAAACACTGTAGGTAGAAGTCACTTTTTATCAACAGCAACTCTGCTGTCTCTCCCACAGTCAGGAAGACTTCTGGAAGACACTTTTGGTGACTTAAGTCTCTGTAAAAACTGTCTAAAAATATTTGAGCCGATGTTTCCTTTCCTCTCAACAACCATCACTGCAGAAGCAACAGTATTCAAAATCATTCCAGTGGACTTAGAATGTCCTCAAAATAGAGCAGCAGGAGCTTAAAATACAAGTCTGTTGCTGGTACAGTTAAAAATGCCTACAAAACCATTTTTAAAAGAATCTACCCTATACTTTTCTCCATCCTTTTCTCCTAAATACCCTCAACTGGTTCTTTCATCCATTTATTCACTATGTGCCAACCACTGGTCTAGGGGCTAGGAGACAGCATTCAACAAGCAAAGTCCTTGCCTACAGCAGTGGGAGAGACAGCCAACACCCAAAAGCACCCATGCCAGTGCTGTGGCATGAGAGTAGGGGAGCAGAGGCAGACAGCAGGGAGGGCCAGTGTCCAGAGTGGCCGAAGAAGGGAAAATGCCTCACTCTCACACGGTATTCAAGCAAACCTGCAGAGGCAACTACTATGTAGGCAAAGGAGGCTTAGTCAAAGTCCATTCAAGGCTCTAAGTCAAGACTAAAGGGGTAGCAAACTTCACACTCATTGGGTACCAACCATTTTCTGTTAACAAAAATTTGCCTTTTATTTTTATTCCAGAGGAAAGCTGTTTTGGAAGGCGTAAATCTCCTTTATGCCAATGGATGGTTACTGGTGACTTGACCTTGCTAATTATAATGCTTAGAGGCACCAATGAAAAACCTTCAAGAAGCTTGTCATTTATCCAACAATTTGAGTGTTTTGTTTCCAAGACTCCATACTAGGCATTTTACGTTATCTTCACAAACATCCTTGGGATATTTTCCCTACCTTCCACATGAAGAAACAGACTCGGAGAGAAGAGTATCACAAAGCTAACACAGCACAGCACAAGGATTTGAATTGGGGCCTGTCTGGCTGAAAACCTCAAGCTTTATTGATTTCAACTTTGAAACTGCTGAAAAATAGCCTAGCTCTTCCTGGACCCTCCACTTCTTGGCCTCCTCCTTTTTGATGTGTCAATCAAACATGATTCTGCCTCCCTCTGAATTCTGCAGCCTTTTGTTTACACCTCTCTCCTGGCATTTTTGAGTTATATTTGTCTTATCTCACAAACAGACTGTAAGACAGCCAAAAGTGAGCTCCGTTTTAAAATCACAGTATCCTTACCTCACGACACCTGGCACAGAACCCTGCACAAAACGGCACTCCCACGTTCACAAATTGCACAGATTCTCAATGCTGAGGTGCTGACACAATCCTTTAGCCCTTCAGCTTCCTTGATACAGGTTGGTACATGGACTGAGTTTCACTCAAGATCATAATCACTCCTACTGACTGGAATACTATAGTTTTATTGTCAACGATACAGGCTAGTTGTTCTCAGAGTGTGCTCCCCACAACCAGCATCACCTGGGAATCTGTTTTCTCCTCAGTTCTCCACAATCAGAAATTCTAGGCAAAGGGCCGTCATTTGTGTCTAAGGTGCCTTCCAGGTGATGCTGACGTTCATTCCGGTCTGAGAACCACTGAACTAGGCAACTAAGGAAACAGCTCAAAGCAAAGGGAAAAATCTTCAAGGATAAAGATGTTCACTGTTCAGTCTTGCATTAGTTTTAAGAACAAAAAACTGGAAACAAACTAAGTACCTGGCTAACAGAGAAGGGACAGCACTTCCTAATGACAAAGAAAAGAAATCTGCAACCATTTAAAAGCTGCCAACAGACTGTAAGAACATGGGAAAATACTTACACTATAATATTAAACAAACAAAGGTAGATTTTAAAATCTATTCCTATTGCATGACCTTAACTATGTACAAAAATAGGGCTAGGAAAAAAGAGCAAGATAGTAACATCACTGGTTATCTTTGGGTATTTTTCTATAATAAGCACTTATAAAAGGGAATTAGCTAAAGCATGTTAAAGTACTTAACTAATACGTTTCCACTGTAACTGACCCTCTTTTTAACTTGAGATCTCAAACCGGACAGCCTGCAGCCATTACAGACAGACAGCAGATGCCTCTTGTCCTGCACTCTTGAGCTCCTGCTCTTACGCAAGCAGTAACCTCTCAGATGTTCAATATTTCACTGCACTTCACCAACTATTGGTGATCCAATTTTCCATAGCTTTTTCAAAAGAATTTCTATCTCCCCCATCCAAATCCAAAAATCTCCAAAAACTTAAATATAAAACACGTAACTTCCTGAGGTAGAGTTTATGACAGTCAATACCAGACAATGCTAAGAGAACTATCTTATCAGCTCAGGGTGCCTTCATGTTCTCTCTTTCAGACAGGGTGCCTTCATGTTCTCTCTTTCAGAAACTCCACAACGGCTGCCCAGCACCCGCCACATGAGAACACTTTCCTCGCTTCCTACAAGTTGCTCCAGCAATCACCCTGAACAACCAAGCTTTTCTCATTTCAGCTGCTACAAACACAAATTAGAAAAAGACACTATTTAAAAGAGTACAGCATACAATTTATAGTGGTAGTAATACAGTTTACTGGGCTTCCCTGATGGCTCAGTGGTAAAGAATCTGTCTGCCAATGCGGGAGACTTCGATTTGATCGGGAGGATTCAATCCCTGGAGAAGGAAATGACAACCCACTCCAGCATTCTTGCCTGGAAAATTCCAAGGACAGAGGAGCCTGGCGGGCTACAGTCCATGGAGTCGCAGAGTCGGACACGACTTAGGGACTCAACAACAACAATGCAGTGCGCTGTTCAAGAGCACCGTATCATTTAGGATCTCCTCCCAAACCTCTCAGCTCTCCACCGCCACGTGTTAGTTTCCCTCACTTGGCCTCTTCTGCCTAGTCCTCCTTAGGGACCCGACTCTTACTCACTGCTTTTTAAGGCCTTCCACCCCCACCCCTTTCTTACAAACACATCCTGCACATATTCTTCCCCTTTCCACCAGACCCCACCTACTCATTTACTCAACAAATATTTGCTGAAAACCAACCATCTTCCAAGCACTAAGGATATTAATGGAGAGAAAGAAGATATATTTCCAATATTGTGACTTTGGGAGAAAGAGCATGATACTCCCCCACCCCCCCCAAAAAAATCACGATACAGTACTTCACAAGTCTAGGGAGAGGAAACTGCAAGAAGTTATAGAAGGACACAGAGGGAGCATGACCTGTGTGGCAAGCCATGGATGCTTCCCCAGAGAACAGCAGTGAAGTTAAAACCAAAAGGATGAGGAGGCGGCCAAGAGAAGAAAAGGACAGCGTTCTCAGCGAGGGCGTATCTACGCTGAGGTCCACAAGAAATACACTCAGAGAACTGAAAGCAAGCCAGGGAGGCTGCAGGGCAGGATGGCAGGGAGAATATGAACAGGTGGGAGGCTGGAGAGGCAGGCAGAGGTCTGGTCAGGGAACTGAATTAAGGATGCAGGACTTCGGACAAGGGCAACAGGTATCAATTGGAAATTTCACCCTGACTGTGAAACCAAATCCCCTAAAACAAAGTTCTCCTGCTGAGCTTATGATCAACCTCTCTATCCAAAACTTAACCTCTCTATCCAAAACTTGGGACTGAAACCAAGCAGGACCCTCCCAGGTACAAAAGCCTTTCTGTCTCCTGTTGCTTGTTTGTAGAAAAGGCTTTAGCCTCGAGTTCCAAAGGGCAGATTCAGGCAATTGCTAATTAGAAAAGTGAGGGACTACAGAAACAAAGAAAAAGCAGTCAAGAAACAATCGAGTCCAAGTTCCTCCTCCAGGGATATACAGAACCTAATGACACAAACCTCTGAGTAGTTCTGCAGGAACTAGGACCCCTCCCCCCACCCCGCCCCAAGGTGGAGGATGGTGACGACAAGCTGACCACCAGAACGCAGACCCAACTGGTTGGAACCAGAAGGTTGAAGATCAAGACTCCTGAAACACCACCCTGTTGCCTCACCACAAACCAACTGGAAGGTCATGCTCCCTGCAACACTCACCCCAAATGTTACCTTTAAAAACCACGGGCAGCCAGGAAGATGGATCTGAGACAAGTCTACATCTCCCACCTTCTCCACTGGCGCCCTCCCAATCAGTAAACCTTTTTCAGCTTCAAACTCAGACATTGCCATTTGTTGGGCCTCACTGTGTGTCAGGCACATGAACCTGGGTTCAACAACAACTGCAGTGACTCTCTGCGAACCCACAGACTGTACAGTCCATGGACTTCTCCAGGCCAGAACACCGGAGTGGGTAGCCTTTCCCTTCTCCAGGGGATCTTCCCAACCCAGGGATCAAACCCAGGTCTCCCACATTGCAGGCAGATTCTTTAATTCCCTGAGACTCAGATTCCCTGAGCCACCAGGGAAACCCTGAAGGGGCTAGAGGAGGACAAACCTGCAGTCTGGGAAATCAGCTAGTAAGCTGTTGAGCAATCCGGGCAGAGATCACTTGCTGACCCTCAAGCTTCTCACTTGGATATCTGGGTAGACAGTGGCACCATAATCACTGAGATTACAAGAAAACACAACTGGGAGCAGGTTTGGGGAAGGGATTTGTTAAAAAGAAAACACAAGTCTATGATACCAAATTAGGCTTAATACCTAACTTAACTGTAGTTTCAACCTTCACCAGCAAAGTAATCTTAAGCAACAAGTTTGGAACTGCCTGGTCACCACCGAGGAGGTAATCCATCACAAGGGCCCTTCATCCCACAGAGGAAGAAGAGATATTCCATATGATAAAATCCTTGCCAGTTCCCTTTCCCCCTAAAAAGATGATGTCTTGGCCTAAAAACTACCCTTTCCTTTCACTCACAGCGCCCGTGTCCCACCCTTCTTCCTATCCAAAGCTTCCATTTGGTACAAACCCTCAGAGAACCCTTCTAGCTGCTGGCAGGCATGCTGCCCAATGCATAAAGTGCCTCGTCAAGCCAATTAGATCTTCATATTTACTTGGCTGAGTTTTGTTTTTAACAGGCTGACATAAGGGGACAAGTGGATGCTGAAAGATTCTGAAGTTCTACCCCTTGTTCCTTTACATACAGTCTGCCATTATTCATTTACACAGAACTTTTTTGCATTAAGTCATCATATGTTTGCAGTTGCATCACTGAAAATTCAGTGATTTTAGGCAGAGAAAGAGTAAATCTGTTAGTCTATGATGTTCAAAATCAATTATCAGTGATAAAAAAACAGCTGATACTTCCTTCTTTACGTTCTCAAAGAATACAGAGAAATCTGCACCTTCAGGTCTGCAACAAACCAGCTTTTTGGATCCAGAAATGGAGTGGCCCACAGGTTTGATAAACCTTCCACTCCACCTTTCCCTCAAACCTGAATTGTTGTATCTTCAGGATATGCTTTTATGGCCACTGACTTTGGTACAATGACATAAAATATACCCTTACTTCATTCATCATGTCCAGAGTCAAGTTTTTAAAGTAAAACTGACTTTTGGAAAAAAAAAATTTTTAACATCAGAAACATTTTGTTTTGGGGTATAGCTGATTAACAATGTTGTGGTAGTCAGGTGAACAACAAGGGGACTCAGCCATACATATACATGTATCCGTTCTCCCCCAAACCCCACTCCCATCCAGGCTGGCATATAACAATGAACAGAGTTCCATGTGCAACACAATAGGTCTTTGTTGGTTATCCATTTTAAGTATAGCAGTGTATAGAAAACCTTCCCAAAGTCTCTGACTATCCCTTCCCCCTGGCAACCGTAAAGTTCATTTTCTAAGTCTGTGAGTCTCTTATTAAAACTGATTTTTAAATAATGAAGTGTTGGAAGAATCTGAAAACATTTGTGAACTTTTTACTTGATTTCTCTTTTCTTTTTGCAATCAACCGCCTCTTCCTGGAATTCAGCTTACGGCTGTCATGCAGCGCTGCTGGAGTACTCCGCTCACTCTCCACGACTCTGCTGCACAGAGTATGAAGAGTTCCTCCAAAAGACACAACCAGAGTCACGCCCCCACTTCTCGCACAAGTGGGAAAGGTAAAGTCAGGGCTGCAGTCAAGTGTGTATTTCGCTTGTGCAGAAGACACAGGAGACGTGACTGCTCTTTAGTACTCCTCCAAATATGCAGGACAAGGGAAAGGCCTGGTCACGTTGCAACGAGCCCTAGGCATGGGAGAATCCCTCCCTGGGACTAAGGGATAAGAAAAGAAGAAATGGGCTGTCTGTGAGGCGGTGGGCCCCAAAGACTGGGAACTAAAAACTTCATTTTATGGGTTTATACCAGTTAGGCAGGATGAAGGGTGAGCTGCCTCAAATAACTCCTTATCAAGAGCCCTTCAACTTGGCTGGAACTAAACCTGGGCCAAAACTCTCCAGCAAGACCAGTCAAAGGGAAACTGAGCCAAAGGGAAAGTAAGCCTAGCTCAATGTGTGCTTAGTCGCTCAGTCCTATTCGACTCTTTGTGACCCCACAGGCTCCAGGTCCGTGGGATTCTCCAGGCAAGAATAGTGGAGTGTGCAGCCATTCCCTTCCCCAGGGGATCTTCCCGATCCAGGGTATTCCCAAACCCAGGTCTCCCACATCGTACTTGGATTCTTTACTGTCTAAGCCACCAGAAAAGCTCCAGCCTAAGGGAACCTTGAAAAAACCCTGGATTGATCCATAAGGCTCTCTGCAGCTGAAATGGATGCAAATTCAGGTTAAGAAATGAGATTACTTCCACAGTTTGCAACATTGCTGCCTATTCCTGGATTATATCTTGTCTCCTATTTACATTCTTCTAATCAAATAGATAAGAAATTTTGGACATGTGAAGTAAGTGGACATTTGAAGTATCTGTGAATACTGAGATGGATACACGAGAGTGGAGCTTCAGAGAACAAGCCTAGGTCAGAGATCTATATTTGGTAGTTATCAGAACAGTCAAATGGTAAGTGAAACCAGAGTAGCAGAAGAGACGGTCAAAGCTTACAACTCTTATTCTAAAATCATGGCATCTGGTCCCATCACTTCATGGCAAACAGATGGGGAAAAAGTGGGAAACAGTAGCAGATTTTATTTTCTTGGGTTCCAAAATCACTGCAGATGATGACTGCAGCCATGAAATTAAAAGACGCTTGCTTCCTGGAAGACAAGCTATGACAAACCTAGACAGTGTATTAAAAAGCAGAGATATCATTTTGCCAACAAAGGTCCAGCTAGTCAAAGCTATGATTTCTCCAGTAGTCGGGTATGGATGTAAGAGTTGGACCAAAAGGAGGCTGAGCACTGAAGAACTGATACTTTTGAACTGTGGTGTTGGAGAAGACTCTTCAGAGTCCCATGGACTGCAAGGAGATCAAACCAGTCAATTCTCAAGGAGATCTACCCTGAATATTCACTGGAAGGACTGATTCTGAAGCTCGAATGCTCTGGCCACCTGATGTGAAGAGCCAACTCACAGGAAAAGATCCTGATGCTAGAAACGAGGGCAAGAAGAGAAGGGGGCAACAGAGGATGAGATGGTTGAATGGCATCATCAACTCAACGGATACTGAGCTTGAGCAAACTCTGGGAGAGAGTGAAGGACAGGAAAAACCTAGTGTACTGCATGCAGTTCATGGGGTTACAAAAAGTCAGACACAACTTAGCAACTGAACAACAACAACTCTTTTATTAAAAGGCAGGAAAATAAAAAACAACACCACAAGAGGGACGTAGGGGAGGAGATACGCAGCTCCTTGGCTCACTTTAGGACTAAGGGACATATGAGAATGCACTTCATTTCACCTCGCTACCTCTATGAAAGTGAAGTCATCTCCGACTCTTTACGGCCCCATGGAGAGTGTAGCCTACCAGGCTCCTCCATCCATGGGATTTTCCAGGCAAGAATACTGGAGTGGGTTGCCATTTCCTTCTCCAACCTCTCTGAAGGTTTCCCTGTGAAGACTTTTCCTGTCCTTTCCTCCCTCCCTCCCAATCTTCTGACTCTTCAAATTATACTTCCAACAGAAAACACTCACCACCTCTCACAAATACAAAACGGTGATGTAACCGACATTCAGCCAACTGGGCCTTGAAAGACACCTACGCTTAATGTTCTGGAAAACCCCATGAAGGCCAAAAGGAATTCTCCAGTTTCCCTACCCTGACTCTCTGCTTAACTCTTCATTCTATTTTAGAAATAGTTTATCTCTTTCACTAGTACACAGCAGAGCTGCATTAAATTTCTCTTGAAGTAAAATGGGGTGGGCAAGTTATTTCAGTTTCAATAGAATCCATCCTGTAAGCAAAATTTACATCAAAAGAGGAAGTCAGATGTCAAAATATTGAGCAGAATGATACCATCAATAATGAGAAATGAGCACTGCCAAGTGGAGAATCCCCACACTAATTACCTCAGGGTACATGTTTCAGACACAAACTTTCCCCCCTCATCTGTGACAGTATTTTTTTCTTTCCACCCACTATATTCTCTTTTATTAAATGTTACACAGAGAAAACTTTTGAAATCAAAGTGAGACTTATACACCCCAGCTGCAACCTCAACAAGATACTATGACTAGGCTCACATGACTCATAAATTTCCTAAATTATGCAATTCGTAACAGTTCAACTGAAATCATTTTCCATGGTCTATGCAGTACTCCAAAAGCCAGGATTCTATTATATATATGTATTCTTCAGAAAATGTTGTCAAACCCCTAATTAATATTTAGTACTGTGGCTATATATGGTAACATTTATAGGATAAGAAGGCTGTTAAACAATAAACCACATTCTTTAACTATGAAATTACTCATTGGCCTTGACCAATTCAATCTAAATGCTGGGGCAGGGTTAAGCAACAAATTACATTCAAAGCCATCAAACACATGCACACACGCACACACAAACATTTTTCAAAAGGAAAAATACCCACAAGGCATGTATTTATTGGCATATATTTATCACTAATGGTACGAACCTGACAGGTCACTACACTTTTCTGAGACTCATCTTTCTTGCCACTTTATTTAAAAAACTAGACATGATCTCCAAGTTTCATTTCAATTCTAACACTAAATGCCTCTATCAGGAACGTCCTTGTTTTCTCTTTTCAGCTACTTAACCTTACAGCCAGGCTCAATATCATCACCTACTTCAGGGAGCCTTCACTAGCCTTCCCCAGCTAGTTTCAGTACCACCTGATGAAAATAATTCCCTGCCATAATGTCTTCTAACAGTCTCCTTCATACTCTGCTAGCATTTTCTGCTTAGATCTCTCTATTCCACTATACCAAAAGCTTTTTGAAGATGGATTTGTCTGATCATTATACTTTCAATGTCACACATATTACCTGCATACAGTATGTGTTCTTCAAACATGCAGTGAATAAACGGCTAAGTCTGTGCATTTTCCTGGCACCAACTGTCTGCATTTTGCAAATAAAAACACATGGTCAAAAAACAAAAACAAACAAACCCTTAAGATTTGTGACTGTTCCTGAGAATAGACCTAGAAAGCAAGGTTTTCTTAGAAGAAAACATAGATAGTGCAGGTACTATGTGCATTCCTAGGATTCGTGCTACTTAAAGACTCCCACTTGTGAACAAGAGAATGACGACAAAACTGAAAGCTGTATTAGTGGTACAAATATTTGCATTTCAGTTTTGTTATTCTCTTGTTCTCAAGTGGGAAACATTAAGTAGCACGAATCCTAGGAATGCACATAGTACCTGCACTATCTATATCTTCTTTTTTTAATATTAGGGCTTCTCTGGTAGCTCAGCTAGTAAAGAATCTGCCTGCAATGCAGGAGACCTGGGTTCAACCCCTGGGTTGGGAAGCCCCCTGGAGACGCGAAAGGCTACCCACTCCAGTATTCTGGCCTGGAGAAGTACACAGACTACTACTCCATGGGGTCAAAGAGTCTGACACAACTAAGCACCTTTCACTTTCACTTTTTTTTTTTCTTATGAAGTGGATCCTTACCTTCTTCCTCCATCCTGACCACCCCTAACTTACCACCGTCCTTCAATCTGTATTAACTTACCGCATCTCAGCACTTCCTACCAGGTTCTCCCTAGCCGTTCATTAAACTAATCACCTGCAGCTCATTTTCAATTTGAGATAACCACAAAGCAGTAGTTCAGGTGAGAACACAACATCTTTAATACTTTCCATCAAATACGGTTTTTGTCCATTTAATAGGAAAAAAGAATTGCCGGGTAAAGTAATGCAAATTTTTTACAGGCCATAAAAAAATCTACATAGTATCTCAGTCTGCACAATATTATATTACATGGCATCATGGTGAGATTTGGAAACCAAAACAACCATGAAAAATCACTGAGGCTAGAGCTTCTCACAGTGGGAAAATACAATTTCATACTTATTACTAATTAACCAAACTCTCTTACATGTTAACTTTTAACAGATAGAGAACCCTAACGGTCACTGTAAGTTTTCAAAAACTTCCACCAAATTTCACATCTCTCAATGTTAGTCCTTTAAAATCCAAACTCTTCAGAAAATCTAAATAACTCTCTACTTCTATCCTCAAAACTAATCAAATTGGGGGTCCCTGATCATTTTTGTTTAAAATGACAAGGCAGGCATTCACAGTAAATGGCATCACGAGCTGACCTGGCAGGTTTAAGAACCTCCAACAAGCAGCTACATTTTAAATAACTACACCACGCTTATGTTCGCAAAATGCAACTCCAAGAATTTCCCAGTCACCGCCTTCCAACCAGATTACAGCCTAAGGACCTTCTAGGCAGAAAATCTAGTTCGCTTCCTTAGAGCCGTGGAAGAGATGGGGAGCTCTGGGGCCTTCCTATCCTCCTCCAGAATCCTGCCTTTGCTAAGAACAAAATGTAGCTTTGTTAGCGGGGCAGGACCGGGACCACATCTCCCTCTCCGAAGACGAGCCGTCACCACTCCCTGCCTTACAGCTTTCCGGAACACACGCCCAAACACAAACTCGAGGGGCAGACCGCTCCCAGGCCCTCAGTCACTAACCGGAGGCCCCCGACCCGACCCCAGGACCCCTTTCCCATTCAGAGAGACAAGCCCAGCTCTACTTCCCCGACTCCGAGAGCCACACCCCCTTCCTACACCGAAAACTTCGGGACGCGCCACGGTCGTCCAACACCCTGCCTCCAAACACCTGAGAGATCCCGCTCGCCTGCTCTTCCCCCTAAAAGCTGCGCGCCCCAGGCAACCGGAGCCAACTCCCCAGGGTCCTTACCGAATCGCCGCGGGGAGCCCCGCTCGTCAGGAGGTCGCGGCGCCAGCACCAGATGAACCAAGCTGGTCAGCAGGAGGACACGGTGCCTCATGGTCCCGGCCCGGCCACCGGCTCCACCTCTCTGGGGGGCAGCCTTCGCCTGAAGGGGGGGCTAGGGACGCCGCTCACATTGGGAGATGAGGGGATCCGCCCGGGCCGGCCCTTCAAGCTTCTTATTCCTCCCGCGCCGCCTACCGGAAGACTCCTGAGCCCGGCTAGAGGCCCCCAGGAAGTGCAAGCAGAGTTCCCAGAGGCTGGCGCAGCCTGCTTCCGGCCGCCGCCGACCCCCGCACCGCCCACAGCCGGAAGCCCGGCGCCACTCACGGCATGCCGGGAGCCCCGCGCTCGCTCCGCCCCGCGCCGGCGCGCCACTGTCTTCCCGCCCCCACCCAGTCCCGTTGAGGGTTTTTCCGGCGCCGCCTCTGACGGGCCGTGCGACGTCCTGACTCGACCCAGTGGGGCCTCCCCTCTGTCCCCGGATGACCCCCGCCAGGGATGGGGTAGCTCACGAATGGGCCCTCAGAGGTGCATCCGGCTGTATCCCTCGGTCCCACCGCCTCTGTAAGCGATATCCGTCCGCTTTCAGTCGTGTCCGACTCTTCGCGACTCGATGGGCTGTAGTCCGCCAGGCTCCTCTGTTCATGGGGTTCTCCAGGCAAGAATATTGACATGGGTTGCCGTTTCCTTCTACAGGGGAATCTTCCCGACCCAGAGATGGAACCCGGGTCTCCCCGGGTTGCAGGTAGACTCTACGGTCTGAGCCACCAGGGAAGTCCATCTGTATAAGGATCCCTGGTTTCCCTGGTGGCTCAGAATCCGCCTGCCATGAGAGAGACCCGGGTTCGATCCCTGGGTCGAGAAGATTCCCCTGGAGAAGGGAATGGCTACCCGCTCCAGTATTCTAGCCTGGAGAACCCCATGGACAGAGGAGCCTGGCGGGACTGTAGTCCGTGAGGTCGCGAAAAGTCGGCCGGGACTGACTGAACGACTTTCCCTTTCACCCTTTCACTAAGCGAGTTGTAGAACCCTGGGGTCCAGTGCGGACGAGGAGCCCCTGGCCGGGTGTGCTCGGGGTGTGACCCAGCAGCGAAGTGCTGGAGCGAATGAAGGACAGCTCCCGGGAGCGGGAAACCCCCCGCGTCCGTCCCCTCGCCAGCTTCTGCGAGACCAGCCTCCCAGTTGAAAACGGGGTGTAGCTTGAGTTTCCGGGCCCCGTGTCCGACCAACCGCGTGTCTTAGGCCTCGGTCGGTTATAAGGAGAAAGGCTTTTTGCCGGGGGGGGGGGGGGGGGGGCGGGGGAGGGTGGTTAAGGACGGAAATAAACAGGTGCTTCCTTAATGCAGTTTTTCTTTGGCTCCGCTGTACGTAGAGGATGTAAAAGAGTTCCAGAAACTATACGTTGGACCTAACCCCTCCTGCATGTACAGGTTCTAGAATCGTCCAGCAAACTTATTGAAATTCAACTTGGTGGTCACTTTTTACTTAGATTGGAGATTTGTCAAGACAGTTTGTGTCTTGGTTTGCAAATCCTTTGCATCATTTTAGCTCTAGTTTATAGTATTCATGGTACTTAATAAAACATTCTAACAACGTTGGATATGAATTGCTGTTTTGGTTCAACTAACGTTTATACGTAGGACATAATACATTTTCCACGTAAGAATGAGAAATACAGCCTTTTCTCCATTATGAAATGGTAAATTGTTAGGAATGGAGTGTTATTCCTGTCTGGCCAAGTTTTAAGGCTGCTCCTAATAAGATACTCATACTGTGGTTTAAATTTAGGTTCACTGCGACATGCCTCAGTAAAATCTCAGCAGCTTTTCCCAACGGTTATTATCCATAGTTACTAGTTTTGTGCATTTTTGGCATAACTAAATCTGGTTTGATCATCTGAGGTGTAAAATGCCTTCATTAAACATACACATTGGTGACACACCTAATCAAAAAGTAAAGCAGAGGTACACCTCTGCCAATTGTATATAATTTTTAAAAGATGTATACCATATAAAATGAGTTGGGTACAGTTTTTTGTACAGTAAGAATATATTTTCTAAGCATCCAGATACAATCCTCTCCAGCTTATAACTGTAACAGATCCTAGATTGCATTCTTTGTCTCCTACTCCAGCCCCTGTACTGTGCCCAGATCACAGTACTTAATTGTTTAATAAATGCCATTTTAAAATAGTAAAATTCCTATTTTCTTATTCATATCCAGAAGTCCCAGATTTTCAGACAAACTTTCCAGTAATTTTTCCCATTCACAAATCAGGACCCAAATTATATGATTTCCGGTTTGAAGTTTATCTTAAATTTATAAATTGTCCGTATAGTTAAGATACAAGAGCACCACGTGGGGGAGATAAAGAGCCAGAAGAACAGGGTAAGAGGGATGTACTGGATAGAACCAGAAGTCTGAGCCAGCTGTCTTCAAACTTTTATACTCATCCCCAAAAGAATTTTTTAAAAATAAGTACATCTTTAAATCATAAATATAAGCAGTTACAAAGGATGAAATTTCCAGCATAATGTAGATACTAGCATTTAAAATTAAAGCTGTTAGGTTTAAATGTACCCAATGGAATATAAATACCTGACAGATTTGGAAGTCACTATCATAGCCAGCCTCCCAGATGGCCCTTAGTGGTCTCTGCTCCTTGATACTCAAGCCCTTATATAGAATCATACCCCTTCCACACTAGACCAGGGTTGGTCTGTGTGACCAACAGCACATATAAGTGATGGTATTACACTCCAAGGATTAGATTGTAAGAAACTGTGTCTTCCATCTCAGGTGTTCTCTTACTTGCTTGCTCTCTCTCCTATCACTCACTAGGTGAAGACAGCTTTTGTGACATGAGAACATTCAGGAAGTCTATGGAGTGATTCATAGGAATACAGGTCAACAGCCCACAGAGAGCAAGTAACTGAGACCCGCCGAAGACTATCTGCCTCAACTTGGAAGTGAATCCTCCAGCCCTATGCTACCTTTCATTCAGACAATGGCATTCCCCCAACCCAACAGCTTGACTGCAACCTCATGAGGGAGCCAGCAACACCCACCCACCCATTACCTGATTTTTGTCCATCAGAAACTGGGAAATAATAAATACTGGTTATTTTAAGTTTCTAAATTAGGGGTAACTTGTTATACAGCCACTATTGCCCATTTGAAAAATGTGAGCAAGATGACTGGATCTAGATTCCTCTTCTTAACACCATAAGAGGTTCTTTTAATTTAGGATTTAATAAAGATATGTAAAAGATGACTTGGGATTTGCTGATCCCATGCTATAGAATGAAATATTTATCATTTACTTGCTGCAAGTGAACTTAAAATATTTCCAATTACTAAACACCTGTCACCACATGATTCTAGAGTTAACTACTAGATTCACACAAGCATTGGTACTGCTTTCATCTAAATGATCAGATATAGCTCTCTAGTTTTGGCTGAGTTTGGGGGCATTTTCTTCTTGTCATCCTTGCTGTGTTTCACTTATCAGCCACTATTTTTCCTATACCAATCCCATCAATCCTTATAGATATATAACATCTTCAACACTCTAATGTGAATTATTCCTATATCCGTATGCTTTTTTTTTTTTTTTTTGGCCTGAATAAATCTGCGTGAAGTTAGCACCTGGAAAAGTATGAGTAAATTCTCAAGTCTCCCTCAGAAAACAGACCCCTCTTATTGGAATATGACTCTATACAAAGTCGTGTACCAAGAACTATAGTTTCCAAGATTTTAGTTCAGAAATTTTAATGTATTTCAGATCCTTTTAGATAGAAAGGGGACTTCCTGGTAGCTCAGATGGCAGAGAATCTGCCTGCAATGCAGGAGACAGATTTGACCCCTGGGTTGAAAACATCCCCTGGAGAAGTGAATGGCTACCCACTCCTGTATTCTTGTGTGGAGAATTCCATGCACAGAGAAGTCCAGAAAGAAAAATGAAAAAAATATATTATGCATGGAGCAAAGCACAGCATTTGAGTATGTTGATAAACAGATGATTCTTTGGGAATCTTTAATAAGAAAAAAAAAAATAACCAGCCCTCTTGAAACTGAATTATTTCCCCTCAAGCCTGAAAAGGAAACTAGTCATTTCATTGAAAAAGACACATGCTTCCCATTATTCATTGCAGTACCATTTACATTAGCTAGAACATGGAAGCAACCTAGATGTCCATCAACAGATGGATGAAGTTGTGGTACATATACACAATGCAAGATTACTCAGCCATAAAAAGGAACAACTTTGAGTCAGTTCTAATGAGATGGATAAACCTAGAACCTATTATACAGTGAAGTCAGTCAGAAAGAGAAATATTGTATTCTAACACATATATACAGAATCTAGAAAAACGGTACTGAAGAATTTACTTACAGGGCAGCAATGGAGAAACAGACATAGAGAATAGAATTGCAACCATGGGGAGAGGGGAGGAGAGGGTGCGATGTATGGAAAGAGTAACATGGAAACTTACATTACCATATGTAAAATAGATTGCCAATGGGAATTTGCTGTATGGCTAAGAAACTCAAATGGGCTCTGTATCAACCTAGAGGGGTGGGATTGGGAAGTTCAAAATGGAGGGGATATATGTATACCGATGGCTGATTCATGTTGAGGTTTGACAGAAAACAACAAAACTCTGTAAAGCGATTATCCTTCAATAAAAAATTTTAAAACAAAGATAAAACTTGTAATCTACATTGCCTCTTAGGAGATGAACAGGAGGTGGGAGGGAGGATTTTCTCTACATATCCTTTGTAGCTTTGTAATATGTACCATGCTATGTACTACTATGCAAAACTTAAATCAATTTTTAAGGTAGTTTTACTACTATATTACTTAACAAGATGCAGTCATTGAGAATGAGGTTTCTGAAGAATGTCTCATGACTTGGAAAATTGGCACATATTAGATGAAAAAAGCAGAAAACTGAACTATGAACTACTTATACTTACCTCTTATTATTCCTTATGACTATATGCCTACCTGTATTTTCTAAATAGCAATGAAATCAGTTGGCATTTATTAAAAAGAAAAAAAAGGTTCATTTCTAAAATTTCAGTAACAATTTCTTTCTTTCCCTGTCTGTCTCCCTCATACACACACACACACTTTTTTATGTCTCTTTTTTACAGGCATCCTTGTCTTGTATCACAGAATGATTTGCAGAGGCTAATCTGGCTGCTGAGCAAAGCATATCCCTTACAAACTGTATACCATACAAAATATGGAGCTGTGTTTTTTTCCTTCTTAAATCTCTCTCTTCTCTTTAGATCTCAGAGTAATTGAGCCGCGTAAATAACTGAACATAGAGAACCCATTGGATAGAGAAAAAAAAAGTCAACTTGTGCTGGTTTGAAATCACCTCAGGTCTGAAGTGGCCAAAAGTCATTACCCTCAGGTTGACTGGCCCCAGAAAGAAGGCAAGCGCCAGTTACCCTCCAGGTCTGAAGTGGCCAAAAGTCATTACCCTCAGGTTGACTGGCCCCAGAAAGAAGGCAAGCGCCAGTTACCCTCCAGTTCTGCAGTGGCCGGAGGCCTTAATTGAAAACATGTTCTATTTAATCCTTTGTAGAAAAACAGAACTCAGGCGCTGAATGTTTAAAATATGCTAATTCTACTAGCATTTTAGGAAAATACCTCCAAAGTGGATGACATCAGTATCTCAAAGAGATACCTGCACCCCCACATTCACTGCATGATTCATAGTAGCCAAGATTTGGAAACAACCTGTGTCCACTGGCAGACAAGTGGATAAGGAATATATGGTATATACATACAATGAGATTGAATATTCAGACATAAAAAGGAAGGAAATCTTGCCATTTGCAACAACATAGAGGAACCTGAAGGACATTATGCTAAATGAAATGTCAAGACACAAAAAGATAAACACAGTATGATCTCATTTATATGTAAAATCATATAAAGGGTAAACTCAAGCAGAGTAGGAAAGTGGCTGCCACAATCTGGGGATGGAAGCGGTGGGGATGGGAGATCTGGTCAAAGGTACAAGCTTTCAGTTATAAAATGTGGGGATCTAAGGTACACTATGCTGACCATGGTTAAGAACACTGTTTTATACGCTTGAACTTTGCTCAGGCAGAAGATCTGAAGTGTTCTCACCACACAAAAACAGTAACTATGGATACGGTAACCATCTTGATTGTGATAATTATCTCACAGTGAAAAGGTATATAATCTCTTCACTCAGCTTCCTCTGATGTTAGTATCTTACATAATCTAGGTATGTTTTATCAAAACTAGAAAACATCAGATTTCACAATTTTTAGAAGTAGGTGCCTTTTTAAGTCTTTTAAACATTGTGATGAAATAGACCTGACATAAAATGTATCATTAGTGGCATTCAGTACATCCAGTGTTGTCTAACCATCACCACTATGTAGTTCTAGAACATTTAAATCACCCTCAGAGAATCCCTAGACCCACTTAGCAGTCATTCTTCACTACTCCCTTCTTCCAGCCCTTGATAACCACTAATAGGACTGCATAGATTCTGTTCCAGGATTCAACCCAGGATACCACATTGTATTTAGTCACACTGACTTTTTTATTCTTTAGGTCATAAAAAGTTGTTTCTAAAGAAGCACCATTAACATGCTTAGCTGGTGTTGATGGAAACCATCCAGCTCAGTCCCTCCCTCTCACCTCTGTAGTCTAACAGCCTCTGAAGTGACTTTCTTGCCTCTGGTCTCAGATTGCACTTGGATGCAATGGCTCCTCGCGGCGTACTTCTTGCCTCTTTCACAGTCTCTCCTCTGCTTGGTCCCACACTGCTGTCCACTGATGGTATCCTGCCTTTCTCCACAGGAGCACACATTCCTGAGGCAAGGACCCTGTTACCTTCCACATCAAGTAACACAGTCCTGCCCCGAAGGCTACTCCCATTAATCAGACAAATTAGACAAGTAAATGGTTGTAATGGGTGGAATGGTGTCCCATAAAAAAGATACATCTGGAACTTTATGGGGTACGTTCAATCCCTGGTGGGGGAACTAAGATGCCATATGCAATGAAACATAGTCAAAAGATGAAAAAGAAAAAAAACAAATTAAAAAAAAATACTCCAGCTTAGTGACAAAGATGTGAATTTTAAACAAACAAGGCGATGTAGTTGTCATCTAGCTTGGTGATATTTGGAAGCCTTTTTTGGCTATTATTGTTTTTAGCTGTAGCACTCTATCTCCAAAAGAAATCTTTCACAGAAACTTAATGTATAAAATAGATCAAGGCAGAGCATTTGGGATTGAAGTACCCCTGAAACATCTTCCTAGAATTCCCGGGCCTTCCTTAAGTTTACAGAAAGAGGGCCACTGATGTTCACAAAGTCCCAGAGCAAGTTAACAGCAGGAATGACAGCCCAGGGCTCTGATCTCCAGTCCACAACTTTGTCGCCAAAACCATGGTAACTTTTTGGTTACACGGTGCAGGCTTATAGGACTTTAGTTCCCCAACCAGGAAGGGCACCTCTGCCCCCTGCACTGGGAGTCTAATATCCTAACCACCCCTCCACAGGGAAATCCCTCTTTTTCTTTTTCCTAATTTTTTTTGGGGGGGGGGGGCGGGGCGGGTAAGTATAGTTGATTTGACTTCCCTGGTGGCTCAGAAGGTAGAGCATATGCCTACAATGTGGGAGATCTGGGTTCAATCCCTGGGTCAGGAAAATCTCCTGGAGAAGGAAATGGCTACCCACTCTAGTATTCCTGTCTGGAAAATCCCATGGATGGAGGAGCCTGGTAGGCTACAGTCCATGGGGTTACAAAGAGTCGGACACGACTGAGCAACTTCACTTTCACTTTTCATAGCTGATATACAATGTTGTGCCAATTTTGCATCATGGAAACTCCTTAGGCAACTGAAAATGGGCCCCAGCTAAGACAGGCCATTTTCTGATTTCCATCTGACTCAAGAATGTACAGTACAACAGTTGGTAGTAACAGGATCATGCACCCAGCAGAATACACAAAAAAAACAGCTGGAAGACCCGTATTCCACCCGCTGTCATCTCCAATGCCTCCATAACAGTCACTTAAGTTGAGCACTTAATGCAAAATTCAAACAGACAAGACATCTATTTTGAGAGACTGAGAAGGTATGATGCTCTCGTTACAGTTAAGAGCTCTCTGCTTCTGGAGAGGTATAGGAATATTTGCCCTTGAGAAAGGCAGGGAGGGCAGCCTAATCTTTTATTCTGGTTTAACCTGTAAAGAACTAAGGAGAAAGAGATTCAGTCGCTCAGTCACGTCCAACTCTGTGACCCCATGAACTGCAGCATGCCAGGCCTCCCTGTCACCACCAACTCCCAGAGCTTGCTCAAATTCATGTCCATCAAGTCGGTGATGCCATCCAACCATCTCATCCTTTGACGTCCTCTTCTCCTGCCTTCAATCTTTCCCAGCATCAGCGTCTTTTCAAATGAGTCACTTCTTCGCATCAGGTGGCCCAAGTACTGGAGTTTCAGCCTCAGCATCAGTCCTTCCAATGAACACCCAGGACTGATCTCCTTGCAGTCCAAGGGACTCTCAAGTCTTCTCCAACACCACAGTTCAAAAATATCAATTCTTTGGCACTCAGCTTTCTTTATAGTCCAACTCTTACATCCATACATGACTACGTGAAAGACCATAGCCTTGACTAGACAGACCTTTGTTGGCAAAGTAATATCTCTGCTTTTTAATATGCTGTCTAGATTAGTCATAGCTTTTCTTCCAAGGAGCAAGCGTCTTTTAATTTCATGGCTGCAGTCACCATCTGCAGTGATTTTGAAGCCTAAAAAAATAAAGTCTGTCACTGTTTCCCCATCTATCTGCCATGAAGTAATGGGACTGGATGCCATGATCTTAGTTTTCTGAATGTTGAGTTTTAAGTCAACTTTTTCACTCTTCTCTTTCACTTTCATCAAGAGGCTCTTTAGTTCTTCTTCGCTTTCTGCCATAAGGGTGGTGTCATCTGCGTATCTAAGGTTATTTGTATTTCTCCTGGCAATCTTGATTCCAGCTTGTGCTTCATCCAACCTGGCATTTCGTATGATGTACTCTGCATATAAGTTAAATAAGCAGGGTGACAATATATAGCCTTGACGTTCTCCTTTCCCTTAGCACACTCATTTCTGCTAAGTACTACCTCTCCAGAGTCATCAGGAATCTTCTGCACTTCAAACTGAGTAAGTTAGCGATGAGTTTTCTCTAGCTATAGCTGAGTGAAACAAGATTTTGAAGGAAGAATAGGAATTTGCTAGGCAGAAAGGGAACAGTTGGATGTTCTAGACATAGAGAACAAAACTTACAAAGATACACAAGCACGGTCCTTGATGTGCTGTGTTATGAAGCACACGGCACAATCACAGGTTTCTTGCCAGGAAAGCTGAATGTGACTCTCGTAAAGCCTCTTGAGCTAACTTCCACTTACAGGAGATGTGGATGAGGGCAGAGAAAAACCAGCTACAGAAAACTACAAGCAGCAAAGGGAGATATGGATAGAACGGAGGGACCTGCTACGTAAAACCACAGGAAGCAAGAGACAAGTCCAAAATGGGGACATCTAACAGAACCTGACTTCAGCACAAGATGACGCTCCCACCCCTCAAAAAAGAGAAGCGTGTTCTGCATTAAGAAAGATAAGACCCCCTGCAAACAAACACAATTTGTAGACCCTTTTTAAACCTAGACGGCAACAAATCACTACAATTATTTTTTGAGACAACTGGGGAAATATAAATATGAACTGAATAATAAATGATGCGAAACAATGAATGTAGTTTTGTTAGGTGCGATCATTGTTATTATGAAAGGAAATACTATGTTTCTTAAGAGATATACACTTAAATTTGTATAGTGAAAAGACATAATGCCTGTTATTTGCTTTAAAACACTTAAGAGAAGTAATTTTATTTAATAATAAAGAATTAAAGCAAAATGGGGATGACAGAGGACAAGATGGTTGGATGGCATCACTGATTCAATGATCATTGAGCAAGTTTCAGGAGACGGTGAAGGACAGAGAAGTCTGGTGTGCAGCAGTCCATGGGGTCACAACTGAACAAAAGCAAAATGATATAGCAACGTGAAACACTAAGGTAGACATCTGTTAGGTTCCTACTACTGCCTGGATCAGGCCCTTGTCTGTTCTGTTCACCTGGCATAATGCATGGCATATCATCATCAGATGTTAATAGTTACTACACAAAGGAGGCATAAATTACTGCACTGACTCCGCTAAAAATCCTTTGAAGCATTATCCCTATTCTACTTTATTTTCCAGCATTATTCCCAAGGTCACATGGCTACAAAGTGGTGGAGGCAAGATTCAAATCCAGAGTCTTCTGACTTTACTTCCTTCACAACAAGCAACTATAGGAAATCTGGCGTAACTTCAGCCGTGATCCGTATCAGCAGGTGGTACCAAAAGATCAGCACAGGCTTTTTGCATCACCCTCCTTTCCCCACATCTCTCCACACTGCTCTCCTCCCACTCCGAAATGCAGACACCCACACACATTTCATCCACTGGGACTGACTGAGCTGCTGCATGGAACAGGCACTGTGTTTTGGTATGTCTGGTGCTTCATATGTTCATTGTACATGTCTCGTCAGATTACAAATCTGAGTGAGGCCAGCTCTGTATGTCTCCAGAGCCTTTGTTGCCAAATACAGGATTGGAAATATACTAGGTCAGCAACAACTTGAATCACTTCTTTGAAACATTATTCCTTTCATTATCTGATCTAGTAGATGTTTAAGCAAAATTTGCAGAGCTAAACTCAGAATACCCGTTACCCTGCAAGAAACACTTGTGCTTTGGTCTGAAATAAGCATTCTAATCGATGGCTATGGCCCTGCACCTTACAAGCAAATGAAATACGTCAACACAACACAACAGTAAATGCCTACATACTACTTTTCCCATTTTATCTTTGACAGAGAAAGCTCATTCAAACTTTACTTTTGCCTTGAATCAACAATTTAAGAACTAGAGGGATTAACAGAATAAACACAGAAGGAACTCAACTGCTCTACCTCGCAAGAAAAATATCAGGCCTCTCGTGACCCACAGAGCCACCGATCAGCTCACATGAGGCCCTAACAAATTTCTAGGCTTCCGGCCCATGGTTGAGATGTTATACATCCCTGGCTTCCTGCCTCAATCTCCCAACGCTGATCTCCCATTAATTCTGAACACAGACCTCTAACCGCATGTCCACCACCCAGATAGATCCTCGTTACCTAACACCTTCAGGATCAGTTCTAAGTCACCCTCTCAGCAGCCTGTCAAATCATACAATCTGCTTGCTCAGTTACTAGGCTATAACTGCATTTTTACTTTAATACAAAAACCATTAACATGGGTATGACTGTGAGGGTCAAGGCAGAATGAAACAGAACCTCCTGTGCTCATATGCCTATCAACCCAACAATCTCAGTTGCTGAGAGGAAGGCCCTCATTCATTAGCCTCAGGTGGGCACAACTCTCAAGTGTGCTGCTAGATTCGAAAGTGACTCCTTTTTATTCCCCTGCTGTGAAAATCACCTGACCTTTTACTTTGGCCTTATTGTCCACGCTTCCTTAAAGCCATGGTTTCCTAAGAACCAAATCCTGAGCATCACCATCAGCATGGCCTGGGAACTTGTTAGAAAGGCACATTATCTATGGGCCCTACCTCAAACCTACTGAATCAAAAACTGTTGCAGTAAGCCCTCCAGGTGATCACGATGCATGCTAAAGTTTGATAATTATGGCCTTGTGGCACTACAATCACTTAACCACAGTTAACTCTTGAGAAAAAAAGGCATTTCTTCTTGGTACTTGTTCTCTGGGTCTTTATTCTCTACCTATTTCAACAAAATGACCTTTCCCCATCTGTTCCATCAGAGAATGCTAATTAGAAGCAAAACCAATGCTTAATAGTTTTTTTTTTTAATTTGCATTCCCAAGTTACATTGTCATTTTCTTTTTGTGTCTACCACGTCCTTGAAAATCTAGAGCAATAGGTCTGCTCCAGGTGGGGTTGGTTTGTATCAAAGTAGTCCTCATCTATGCATCCCACAAATATTTACACCTAGAAATACTTTCATGTACTGGCTCAAAGGCAGGGAAGGTGTCTATCTTTCATAGGCAAGAAAACTGAAGCTGAGAGATGAGGCCTACAACTAAAAAAGTAGCAAAGCTGCAAGTTAAACGAGTGAATAAAAGAATGACCATGTAAGCTAGATCTCTTTCTGACAGATCACATGTCTCTCACGTGAATCAACAAGTAATCTTGCCCCACTTATGCTCCTAGCTCCTAGGTGGTGGTATTGCTTCAGTCTCAGAAAACAACAGTCTTCAGAAATCTTTCCAGTGAATCCTCCAAGGTTCTAAATTCCAGAACAGCTGAAAGAACACCACCTGTTACAGAGAATGGCTCTGTTTAGATGCTCAGGGCCATGTCTAAAGATCTACAGGTCTCAGCACTAATTCCAAATGGGCAAAAAACCTGGCAACACCAGCAGAAAATGAGAAACAAGTAGTCTGATCTCCTTCATGGGCCAAGTGTGGAGTGGCACTCACAAAATGAGCTATCTTTTTCAATAAACGTCAATTCCTCATGTATACACACGTCCTCAGAAATGAGGTTAACCTGAGCCTCACTGAGTGGGTTTAGCTCCCCTATATTTCCATAGTGAAAAAAAAAACCACTAAGTTTTCTTATTGTATTCTAAGTTAAACTGGTTTTCAACAAACCTTTTCTGGTTTTCTGCTGCCACAGAATGAAAAACTGTGATCCTGTATATACAGGCAAATTTCTACTATTAATAACTACATCAGGGCATTTCCCAATAGCCTAGGCGACAGTGGACACTAACCTCAGGGGCACAGACCATCACAGCCAGGAGCAAAGTGACTACCCGAGAGAGAGAGAGAGAGAGAGAGAGAGAGAGAGAGAGAGAGAACTAATCAGCGTGCCACAGCACAGCATCCCAAACACATCAGTCTACAGTATGTTAGTTCATTTGTCTAAATTAGCAAGGAAATTCCTAAGTCTTTAGTTCAACTTACAGTCATTACACAACTTTTTTGATAGGCACTTGGATAAGAACCTCAGATACTCCTCACAGAACTGTATTTCAGCTCAACTAAAAGAACTTAAGAGCCTAGAGTAGTAAGCCCTTTTGTACTGATTTTTACTTGGGACTCAACCCAGTTTCAAATCCATTTAATAATTCATGTCTCATGAAACCCCTTAATAAGCCTCTTTGCTAGTGGTTAAGTACCTCCTCGATGGTCTTAGGCCAAGGCTGCAATATGTTGCAGAATCAGTGTCTGAGGACAACAAAAAGACAAAAGAATTAATCTTTACAGAATCCCTCCAGCAAATGGAATAAAAGTATCACTCTCAAAAGGAATCTCCTTTTTTTTCTTTAAAAGGGCATCAAGGGACTCACTACTCAGCACAGTCTAAAGTAGAAAGTGCACCATTATCACAATACTGTTTAGTGGAAGGGACCCAGCAGTGCCACCATTAAAACTCTGACACCATTAACCACAGTAAAACTATGAGCAACTTGCAATCCTAGGACATGAATCTTGTCAAGAAACCTTTAAGCTCATCTAGAAGAAACCGTTCTTAAATTCAGTTGAAATCAATTTTACATCACAACCCACTGTTCACATAAATTGAAATGATTTCACAAACTATTACCCTTATTAACATGCCCCTATTTCTATTAAAAAAAGGGGAGGGGCTGGCTGTGACCCACTAGGTTTCCACTGTCCACTAATTGGTCATATCTAAAGTTTAAAAAAACTATCCCAGTTTTAATCTCAAAAAAGGGCAACATTAACACAGTAGCAAGTATACCAACTTTCAGGTAGATTACCCAAGTTTGAATCCTGATACGAATACTCACTTAGCTATGAGACTCAAGTCCTAGAGCATGTCATTAGCTTCCGTGCCTCAGTTTCCTCATTCAAAAATCAGGAGAGAAATCTATCCCCCAAATTTTATGAAACTGAGTTGAATTTGTAAAGATACTTAAAAACATAACCCGTGAAGATGAGTAAGTCCGGCTCTCAGTACGGTCACCCAAGATTACATGCAGCTGCCAGTGGGGACCCTGGGATAGAACCCTGCCAATGGCCTTACTGCCACACTACAGCATTAGGTATATGATTAACATTGATTATACAAGGGCCTTCAATGTGAACCACACGAAATGCTTGGTAATAAACATTATTTTTTCCCTTACTTTCTGAAAATCACACCTTTTAAAAAGACTTATGAGAGAAATAAAAACTAAAGCCTCCAATTTCTAAATCTGAATGGCAGAAGAAACAATTTTCATTGAAAATTCTTTTCACTTTATGCAGTAGAGAACTACTGTGAATCTGGAGCTATTTTCACCTGTTTTTGTCTACTTTGGTCTAGTTTCAGGTCAGACATTAGCTGGGATCTTGGGAAAGTCAGTTGATTTTTTTGGACTTGTTTCCATAACCATGGGTTAGGTTCAGAATGTCCTAATATTGAGCTGGTTTTAAGGTTTCCCTCAAAGGCAAAGCTGACAGATTAAGGGGTAAGTTGGGCAAGAGTTAAAATAACAAATCCTCCAAATACGGGAGAAAAGAAACTAATTCTACTTATCTGCCACGGTAATCAAGCAGAAGCATCCACAGCTGGCAACAGTGGCACAGAAATGAATTTGGTCTGATTTCAAACTATAGTTCTGCCATTTAAGACACATAACTTTGGACAAATAATTTCATTTTTTTCTGATCAGATGTCCTATTGGTCAAAGGGAAATTTATTTGGTAGGGCAGCTGAGAGGATTAAATATGAAGGTACATGACCCTGCACCAGAATGATTTCAATCAATGCAGATTCCCTGTAACTAAAACAAAAGGGCCAGACCATTTATGGCCATGCTCAAGGTGCTATAAACTGACGATGATTCAGTCTCCAGCTTCTCCCCTTGACTATTTATTATTACTTACTCCCTTTAAGCATCAGATCTGAGGCTTTTGTAAGTAAATGTGGCTAAGCAGTAAGTGGCAAGTCTGCTGTGAACTGGACTTCATGATGGTCTGGACTCATCTTCAGGTACTACAGGTTTCTTAAGCACCTGTTGAATGGATCAAAAACATTATTGTGGCAGGTTGTTTATATTGATACTTAACTGTGATGGCCTCAAAACTCAACAGCAATGTATATGATATTCATACATGGTTAACTGTCCTCTTGCAAAGCTGGTAAAACACAAATTATACAAGGGAAGATGATACATGGCAGAATAAAACAGACAACATAATTGCCTTAATCACTGTAAAGTAGATGTCTTCCTAAACCATAAGAATGAGGAGTTTAAGTGTTAGGCTTGTATGTATCAGACAACACCTATCTATAATCAGTACAAATAAAACCTGGCTCATATTAGTAGCTTAACAAAAATTATCACATTTGTTTTCAAGGCAAACCATTCAATGTCACCGTAATCCAAGTCTATGCCCCGACCAGTTATGCTGAAGAAGCTGAAGTGGAATGGTTCTATGAAGCCCTACAAGACCTTCTAGAACTAATGCCCAGAAAAGATGTCCTTTCCATTATGGGGGACTAGAATGCAAAAGTGGGAAGTCAAGAAATACCTGGAAGAACAGGCAAATTTGCCCTTGGAGTACAGAACGAAGCAAAGCAAAGGCTAATAAAGAGTTTTGACAAGAGAACGCACTGGTCATAGCAAACACCCTCTTCCAGCAACACAAGAGAAGACTCTACACATGGACATCACCAGATGGTCAATACCGAAATCAGACTGATTTTATTGTTTGCAGCCAAAGATGGAGCTCTACAGTCAGCAAAAACAAGACCGGAAGCTGACTGTGGCTCAGATCATGAACTCCTGATTGCCAAATTCAGACTTAAATTGAAGAAAGTAGGGGAAACCACTAGACCATTCAGGTATGACCTAAATCAAATTCCTTACAATTATACAGTGGAAGTAAGAAATAGAGTCAAGGGATTAGATCTGATAAGAGTACCTGAAGAACTATGGACAGAGGTTCATGACATTGTATAGGAGGCAGTTATCAAGACCATTCCCAAGAAAAAGAAATGCAAAAAGGCAAAATGGGCTGTCTGAGGAGGCCTTACAAATAGCTATGAAAAGAAGAGAAGCCAAAAGGCAAAAGAAAAGGAAAGATAGACCCATCTGAATGCAGAGTTCCAAAGAACAGCAAGGGGAGATAAGAAAGCCTTCCTCAGTGATCAGTGCAAATAGAGGAAAATAATAGAATGGGAAAGACTGGAGATCTCTGAAAGAAAATTTGAGATACCAAGAGAATTTTTCATGCAGATGAGCACAATGAAGGACAGAAATGGTATGGACCTAACTGAAGCAGAAGATATTAACAAGAGTTGGCAAGAATACACAGAACCATACAAAAAACATCTTCACGAACCAGATAATCACAATGGTGTGATCACTCACCTAGAGCCAGACATCCTGGAATGTGAAGTCAAGTGGGCCTTAGGAAGCATCACTACGAACAAAGCTGGTGGAGGTGATGCAATTCTTGTTGAGCTATTTCAAATCCTAAAAGATGATGCTGTGAAAGTGTTGCACTCAATATGCCAACAAATTTGGAAAACTCAGCAGTGGCCACAGGACTGGAAAAGGTCAGTTTTCATTCCAATGCCAAAGAATGCTCAAACTACCGCACAATTGCACTCATCTCACACGCTAGTAAAGTAATGCTCAAAATTCTCCAAGCCAGGCTTCAACAGTATGTGAACTATGAACTTCCAGTTGTTCAAGCTGGATTTAGAAAAGGCAGAGGAATCAGTGATTAAATTGCCAACATCTGTTGGATCATCAGAAAAGGAAGAGAGTTCCAGAAAAATGTCTAATTCTGCTTTTGACTATGCCAAAGACTTTGTGTGGATCACCACAACTGTGAAAAATTCTGAAAGAGATAGGAATACCAGACCACCTGACCTGCCTCTTGAGAAACCTGTATGCAGGTCAGGAAGCAACACAACTGGACATGGAATAATAGACTGGTTCCAAATCTGGAAATGAGCACATCAAGGCTGTACTTTGTCACCCTGTTTATTTAACTTATATGCAGAGTACATCATGAGAAATGCTGGGCGGGATGAAGCACAAGCTGGGATGAAGATTGCCAGAAATATCAATAACCTCAGATATGCAGATAACACCCTTATGGCAGAAAGCAAAGAACTAAAGAACCTCTTGATGAAAATGAGAGAGTGAAAAAGTTGACTTAAAGCTGAACATTCAGAAAACTAAGATCATGGCATCCGGTCCCATCACTTCATGGCAGATAGATGGGGAAACAGTAGAAACAGTGACAGACTTTATTTTGGGGGGCTCCAAAACTACTGCAGATGGTGACTGCACACGTGAAATTAAAAGACGCTCACTCCTTAGAAGAAAAGGTATGACCAACCTAGACAGCATATTAAAATAAAGCCAGGACATTACTTTGGTCCATCTAATTAAAGCTATGGTTCTCCCAATAGTCATGTATGGATGTGAGAGCTGGACTACAAAGAAAGCTGAGCGCCAAAGAATTGATATCTTTGAACTGTGGTGTTGGAGAAGATTCTTAAGGGTCCCTTGGACTGCAAGATCCAACCAATCCATCCTAAAAGAAATCAGTCCTGGGTGTTCATTGGAAGGACTGATGTTGAAGCTGAAACTCAATATTTTGGCTATCTGACGCAAAGAGCTGACTCATTCGAAAAGACCCTAATGTTGGGGAAGATTGAAGGCAGGAGAATGGGACGACAGAGGATGAGATGGTTGGATGGCATCACTGACTCTACGGACAGGAGTCTGAGTAAACTCCGGGAGTTGGTGACGGACAGGGAAGCTTTGTGTGCTTGCAGTCCATGGGGTTGCAGAGTTGGACATGACTGTGCTACTGAACTGATCACATTTGTGCTTAAAATAGGCCCTAAAATATTTTTGAAAGGTTTCCTTAATGCCATTAAAAACAAAACAAATCAATCTATTTAAGTGACTAGAGTTCTGATCTTCTCAAATTGTTTTACTCTTATTAGAATTTTTACACTTGGGCTTCCCTACTTTTTATGGTTTTTAAAAAACTAACATTCTCTACTCATAAACTTGTAGACATGAATGTAGTCTACCAATCCCATCCCAAAAAAGTATTGTTCTTTCCCAATCTAAGCTCTAATAATCACAGCTGAATGTTGGAAGAGAATCCCTAATGTTTCGATTCTGGATAATCAGCATTAATATGTAATCCCCCCTTTATTATTTCCAGTTATTAAAACCTAAATGACATTTTAAAGGGAAAACTGTCAATTAAAAAGTTCTAACTACTGGGGAATACCCTGGCAGTCCAGTGATTAGGACTCTGAGCTTCCACTGCACCAGGTGCAGATGTGAACCCTGGTCAGGGAACTAAGATTCCTGCATGCCACACAGCGTGGCCAAATAGATAAATAAAAAGAAAAATTCTAACTACAAAATAGATGTAACATTTAGATGTTCTGAACTGTCTCAGAAAGTAATTATAAAAGAAAGCTCAAATGTGGCTTCAAACCCTTCCTCTACCCCAACTGAGTTCTCTGCAGTATTCTATAAATATTCTCTACACATCTGGAGGTAATACCATTGCCTGGGCCTACTCTTAAAGATGTTCACTTCTTCTGCAGCAAGGAGATAATCTGGGACTAAGCAGCTCTTTAAGAAGGAAGGTACTTTCATAACTCACTTAAGTAGTGGAGTGATTACTTTATTTAGTACTTACAACTTGGTTAGGACTGATAACTGTCCTATTCAATTCTGTCTTTTCATTTTCCCTCAGAAAACAAATTAAGGGTAAATGAAACCTTGTTTCATAGTCACAGATTATTTCCTGACTTTAAATTCTCAGGCCAATACTCAAGACAGGCTAGTATAATAGCCATGGTGATACTATAAAACCAGAATTATTTGGAATTCATCAACTGTTTACAAAGAGAATCATATGAAAACTAAATGTATTCTTAAGCTTTTAACATTCTGCTGGAATATCCACTGAAGCATAATTCTAACACCAGCCAAGGCACTCACAATCACGTAATTTTAACTTGTCTAGTTTTAAAATGCCCACTTTATTTTACAATTTACTAATATCCTGTACATCTAAGGAAGAGAGTGAGTGTCCACGAAACAGATCTGAGGTAAAACACCAACTCAGAAGAAATGCAATCCAGCTTTACACAGGTCCAGGCTCCCCGAGACAAGTGATCACAACACAGAAAACCGGGCAGCACCACTCCATTTCACAGAAGCAAGAAGGGAAGCAGCAACAAACTTCAAAAGGCAGTACACTCATCTGTCCCTTAAATGTGAATACGCAAGTGTTACAAAGCCAGAGTAAATGGTTTATAAAATGTACTTTTATTTTATGTTACTCTGCTGTTACATAGGGCATAACATTTTCACAAGGCTTTTTTGGGACTACAGTCAATGATTAGCAACATACAATAGTGGTCCAACTCTCTAAGTAACAATCACTAGACAAACTGGACACCCTCTCACATGTGCACAAATCTGCATGGAAAAGTACTAATGTTTTAGACTGGACTGTGGGCTTTTTTTCCCCCTTTCTAGTGTATTAAGAAATGACATGCACTTTAATTTGCCAAAAGCAATGGTTGTATTCTGGCAGCAACATGCTACTTCTATTACATAGTAAAGTGAATACCAGAACTACAAAGGCAGGAGGTGTAAGTGAGTTTTTATTGGGAAGGGAAGTTGTCAACTTAAACAGCAGCAAATGAAGAGTGAAGAAGGAAACTCCCTATTGTCACAGAAACACAAGACCTCCATCACATATGATATGGGAGGCATTTAAATCTGTGATCCCCCAGCCCCAAAATGTAGAATGCTTTTCCATTCAATCTAATACTTCTGGATTCCTACTAAAAAGGAATACATTAAGAGGATGGAAAAGTTGCTTACTGAAAGGAAATCTCTGAAGAAGAGTAAGGGAGGGAATGTAGAAAGTTATGTAGAACACTCTTTAAATTGTAATTAGCTACATTTTCATATCTTCACAGTAATACAAAACACAGTCACTTGCAGAACTGGTTCAGATTACTTAAATACCAGATACATTTTTAATCTTCTACATAAGTGTTTGGAAGTTACTTATGTTTGTATGAAATGAAGCTATTAATACTTTTCTACAGCAGTAACTGCACACCAGGAAGGCTAAGACAAACACAAATCAAGGAATGGAGTTTTCCCAAAGCTGCAGTGTGAAAAGACTATAAACAGTTGATTCCATACACATGAATGGGTTTCTTTGCTATAGGAAATCCAAATGGAGTAAGGAATGGAGATGAGTAAAAAGGTTTCAAGGGGAAGAAAGGTGACACCCTGTATGCACTCAGTTTTCTGCCCCTTCTGCCGCATCACATTCTTCTCCTGCACTGTCTGATGTCCATAACTGGAAAGGGAAAAAAAAAAAAATCACATTAAGTTACTATTTCTAGATGACTTCAGGTCCAATTATAAAAATGTATTTGTGAGAGCAGTAAATTATTCAAATAGAGACTGTGACTAAGATTGGAAGTTATATTTCTCAAAACCCCAAATATCATCAACTATTCCCAAAGTGTATTCTAGGAGACCTTTCACTGTATATTTGCAAAGTGATATACTGAGAACATTTTTAAAGCTTACTGTAATATCAGTCAAAAAGAAGGTAACTAACATCCTTAGAATTTAATGCTCTTTCAATTCCTGACAGCTCAATGCTATTCTTAAAAAGCATTACTGAAATATAATTTATGAGAGTAATAAGGCCAAAAAATTTTTCTAGCAGAAGAAAAAGCATCAAAACTGTGGCAAGGGGAGGGGCCACAGGAGAACTACATTTATATTAAAAGGTGAATTCCTTCTTCCACATTTTGTCTAAGATGTTGACATACCAAATTTTCTTGAACCTACACAAGTTAAGTAAAACTCAACCTGTACTTTTTTCTCCATCAGTTTTTCCTTGATGCCCTTTCTATACAAGAGGTAGGGTGAAAAACTAAAGAAAAAAAAAACAAATTAAAACAAACTCCATATTAACATAATTTATCAACATCTTCATACCAGTGTAACAATAATGTTAATATTATAAGTCCCTAAAATCTTGGTGTATTTTCTCAGGAAGGTCTTGATAAAATGCCTATTCAACTGCCTACAAAATCTGCCTACGAAAGAGTTGTCCTATACAAAATACTAATGTGTATTTAACATTTCTGTGTAATTTTTATACATCTGTTCTCTAAGACTAGGTGTAGTTCTATTATAGCTTCCCCGGAAGACAGAGAGCCTGAATAGATATTGACACTTTTGTCCCTAAACAGGAAATGCAAATGAGAAGAAGGGGACGCTCACTGTGAGGTTGTCTCTCAGCAGCTGCATGATGAGGGTGCTGTCTTTGTACGAGTCTTCATTCAGTGTGTCGAGTTCTGCAATAGCCTCATCAAAAGCCTGACAAATATCAATATCCATGATGAACAATACTCAACATCAACACAAACTGATACTCTACGATCACAGACCATTTTTATGTAATATATGAACAGCCACCTTACTTTCTGTTATCCATTAAAAACAAAACTCAAATCACTTTCTCAGATTCTCAACGTAAGAATTTTTGATGACTTGAAATTTATAAAGATGTATGTACTTAGTTACACAAGCATTTCTCAGTTCTTTTATAGGACAGAGAGCACAGTAGCTATGCCCAATATATTTCTTACAAATAACAACTAGTATTTATATGCCAAAATCCCTCTGAATGCATCCATTTTAAAACACTTTCAGGAGTACAGAGATTCTAGTAATCACACCTGGTAGGCATTACTTTCCGACCCTCTACATTTCTTTCGTACTTTTTTGGTTATTCTGACCAATATGCTCTTTAGACAGATCTTACTGCATACAACCAAAGCTGGGAGAGTATAGTAGTGGTAGGTCTCATGATGGTAAGAAAAAGGAGGAGATAACCAAATAAATGTAGGAGAAATCATACCTGGCTATCCAAGTAAAACGCCTAGAAATTAACACGCTTGCTATCTCGAATAACTTAAGGAAGGTATTTCTGGATGCACGTCTTACCGTTTTAGCCAGTGTGCAGGCCAGTTCCGGGTTATTGAGGATCTCATAGTAGAACACAGAAAAGTTAAGAGCCAGCCCCAGCCGGATGGGGTGTGTGGGTTGCATCTCTTTCTTGCTTATATCGAAAGCCTCTTGGTAAGCTCCTTGGGAATTATCTATCGTTTCTATGAAGGGAAAAAAACAAAATAAAAAAGCATGATACTGAAAATATCCCATCTAGTATACAGTCACACCATTTACACATGCTACTAGGTTGGTAGTATACAGTCACACCATTTACACATGCTACTAGGTTGGTAGAACCAGTCTTCACTCTGCAGCATTCTTTTGAAACCACGATAGTAAATCCAAAACATTATCTTGTACCAGGTTATTAAAAAACACTAGTTTATAAGGCTGCTTGCCTATACTCAGCTTAGTTGAAAACACCATCAACACAACAACAACAAAAGAGCCTCTATTTTTGTGACTTATCTGTAAAAACAATACTGATCCTTGGTTTCAAGATATATTAATGTGAAAAGCAATATAAAAGTGCCAGTATATAATCACAATCTGATCTGAATTTGATGACTGGCTTAATAAAAATGTCACCTTCCTGAAAAAAAAAGTTCAGGAAATACTACCAACATTAATAAGATGATGTCATATCTCGAAAAGGTTAGCTTTTCTGAATGAGGCCGCCATGCCCATTACAAGCTCTAAAAAGCCTGACCTAACAGAAATTAAGTTATCCCTTTAGAGCCCGAATATGTGCTTTATTTTCTCCTCTGAAATGGCACATTTACTGATCTAAACATAGCTAGTATAGCCCTCACACTGAACTAAGGAGCTTGCTCTCTGGCACACAAGGAGGTGCGCGCAATGAGGGCACTGAGGTGTCTCAGTTTCCAGACTGTAAATACAGACTATTTACAAGTCCCAGACTGCTGGAGTGTTCTACGTTTAGGACTAGAGAATCCCAATAAACCAGCAAGGGTTAGATCAGTTAACGCTGGGGCTATGGCCCAGTCTTCAAAGATATCCCTTGATGAGCTGACATTTATAAATGCTCAGTCTGTGCAAACACCTGTCACATCCCAGTTTGCTTATCTTTGTGGCAACAGAAATTATACATTGGTGAACACAACAGTTTAAGTGTACAGACTCTGTTACAGCAAAGTACAAAAGTTTTCTCTTCCTATCTTCAATTACACTGATAAAGGGGATAGTAAAACTCACATTTACTTAGTAACTCTTTGTAGAAAAGAGAAGAGGCCGTAACTACCTTTTTCAGGGGCACGCCCTTTTCGGATGGGGTAAAATTAGGAACAAAATAAACTAATTGAAAAAAAAATGAGTTATGTGATACTTGTACCTAAAATTTCCTTGATAAATTTAGCAGCAGGCACATACATAACATACTATAGTATACTCAACTACCAATACTCCAGAGACTGAGTTCACTACTAATAAATTCACTTCGCCTTTTTTAACAGTCAAGTTAGGAAATTTGGTTCCTCTTTTCCCCATATCTCTGCTTTCTGTGATAAATTATATACCAGCACTAATACTCTCATCTCATTTCTCCTCTGTATCTGGTTATGTGTAATTAGTCAATGTTATGAGCCCTCAAAACAGGTAGTAGAGTTAATAAATTAATGTGTCAAGCAGAAGAAGTAAAACGTCCTGGTTTTATAGTATGTATGTAATTTTTAGTTATCTTAAGATACAAGATGCTGAAGACCACATGACATAACAGAATCATCCAAAGCATATGTAAAGAACTCTGGGGCTAAAAATATGGTGAACGAAATTCTAAAGCCTGAAAGATTACGTTTGTTTTTAATAATCTCTTATCAGATTATAATCAGAGTTTATGAATTTTTCATAAAGAGCACATAATGTAAATTCATGACTGTATTTTCATTTTTGAGAACACAAGATAACATTACAAACTTATTCTCCCTTCCTTTTATATTTTAGCTTTACCCATAAACTGAATACACTTACGTTTCCGATCATCTCCACAAGCAACTTCAGCAAGGTACCGGAAGTAATCTCCCTTCATTTTCAGATAGAAGACCTTACTCTCTGGATTAGTTGCATTGGCTATTAAATACTTATCCAACAATTCCTGAAAGAAATAAGTTACAACATTAGGCACTAGTAAAAACAACTGCCACAGTAATTCACACCATACCACCCAGGACTGGAAGCATGGCTAGAAAGCAGGGGTCAGGTGGTTGTCATTAGTTGAATGCTTTGGGATCACAAGAAGTCATAACGGTAAAGCTAGATTACATCAAACACTAATTAGAAAGAGCCTGTCTGTCTACTCACCCATTCATTTAAGCAAGCATTTCCTGATACTTGGGCTTCCCTTGTGGCTCAGCTGATAAAGAATCTGCCTGTAATGAGGGAGACCTGGGTTCGATCCCTGGGTTGGGAAGATCCCCTGGAGAAAGGAAAGGCTACCCACTCCAGTATTCTGGCCTGGAGAATTACAGTCCATGGGACTGCAAAGAGTTGGACACGACTGAGCGACCTTCACTTTCACGATACTTGTTGGGTGCTAGGCACTCTACTTGACCAGAGGGGAAATAAAGTCCCTACCCTCAAGAGTCCACAGTCTAATAAAAAAAGAAGTGAGTACACCATTAACAGTGCAGCTCTTTAAGAGGCCATGGAAGCACAGAGGGAATGTCTCGCTCTATTGCAGATGGTCATTGTTAAGACAGGCTTCCCTGGAGACAGAGTGTCTGACTTGTCAAGAAGTTACAGAGGGAATGCAGCAGTTAGAAAACAAGGATGTGCAATCATTTTCGAGAGAGGAAATAAAATGTCTAAGACATCGAGTATGAAGAAGACTACAGTCCCAGAAAAAGTAAGTTGTTATGGCCTAGAGCAGGGCTACTCAGTGTCCTCTGCAGACTAGAGGCTCATCCAAAAAGGGGAGGAGTACAGGGGTCGAGAGGAAGAGCTCTAGAAACGTTTCGAGCAATACAAGAGTCATGTCCCTCATGTGAAACTATTTTTTTAAGTTGGGTTAATATTTAAGTATGTCTTTTTTTCCCTCATTTTGTATCAAGAAATGTCCGCTTGATCCAATGAGCCAGCGCCTCTCAAACTGAGGTATTTGTACAAGGTGCCCCTAGGAGTATTAAAAAGTCACAAAAAACAAACATGATAGATACCTTCTTGGACTATCAATTTTACTTGATGTTAAGTAATTTAAAAATCTTTCTGTAATAAAAAATATTATAGAGAATAAAATTATTTTAGAAATTTTAAAAGAGTAACACACTCACAGATTTGTTTTGGGAGTAAAATCAACAAATAGACACTGAAGAAGTGAAGAATCACTTAGAAAATACACCTTTAACTCAAGAACTTTCTTGTTTATCTGAATAAAAAGCACCTAAACAAAATGCAGTGATTATATGCATGTTACCTTAAAGGAAATAAAAACATTTTAAACCTTTAATGAAAAATATGTTTAGGTTAAAAAAATAAATTTTAAAAGGGTCTGAAGCTTAAGGGAAGTTAAATTTAGGATTACAGTTAAATTACCTAATGAAGCCCCAGAACCATATACATTATAAAAGTGGCAACTATCAACAGTGTGGTTTACATCTGGAAAGCTGCTGGGCCAAGGCCGAAGCAACAGAAGGGCCACACCCAAACACTAAAGTCAACTGAAACTAAATGTTGCTTCTTAATTGAAGGCTCATGTTATGAGTTTTTTGTTGCTGGACATCACTAATACAATTTTAATAGTACTGAAACAAACTTGAAGAAAAACTCTTTCCCAGAATTGTACAAAATCTTACTACTGGAACTTATCCCTAGAATGCCATTTTTACATATCATGGATGACTTTTAACTTTAAAACTACATCTATGGAACACTGGAATTTAGGGGTTTTTTTTTGACAGGGGTGCAATGGTAAGACAGCCACAAAAAAGTTCTCTAAGTTTCTAAATCTCAAACTGACTCAGTCATCCCTAATTAAAAAAAAAAAAAGGCAAACCAAAAGTAGATTCTGAGAAGCAGTATCAAACAATGCCAACACAGTATTTCTACTGTGGGAACCAACACTGCTGCTTGCATCTGAACTAAGGAACTACAATGTAAAATGAAGCGCCTCTCACTTTTCTTTTTCTCCAAGTGAGATTCCACAGAGGATCTCCAAAACAGTGCCAGCTCTGGAAAAAACAGTACTTACAATCAGAAAAAGAAAAAAAGAAAGCTACTAGGAACATTTAAGACCTAGATCCCTGTGACTAAGTATGGCAGAAATGTGGGAGCAGGAGCTCAGAAAAGCCTGACTGAATGAGGACGTGGGGAGATGAGAGAGAAACGTGATTCTAGCTCTCATCACCCCTCCATCACGTGAGCCAATGTGGGAATGCTCATGAGGACTGTCTTACTGACACACTGGCCTTCCAAGGATTCAGAAAGCTGCTAAACAGCTACTGCATTAGTGGTTACACAGCCACTTATTAAACGAACTGTACACTCTTCCCTTCTAAAATGATTAACTTTGATCACTAGTTTGCATATAGCCATTACGTACGATTTACAGTGTTGGCTTTTATTAAGTGACTTGTGCATTACTTCCATCCTGGAGTTCAGCCAGGTCATGGTTCTTTGTCAGATGCCACTAGCTCTCTGTGAAGGAAACAACAGGTACAGAATAACTCTGTCTTTCCATGTGCTGTCAGCAGTAGCCATGCAGTTTTTAGCCCAATTAAAAGATACTGGATTCTGCTTCATGTCTTACCAAAATGATCATGGCTGTATCAGGTATTACGCATATCAGTTAGTCATGATTAATACCACACAGAATAAAGGCTAAAAATACTTATGGTATATAGCACAGGTATACATTTTTTTGTAAAAAAAAATTATAAGAAAGACTCAAAACAGGTTAGACAGTAAAAACGATAATGACAAGTGGCTCCCTGGAATGAGAAAATCTTCCTAGATAAGGTCATTGGTAAAAAGTCAGTAGAGAGGAAGTGAATCAATTTTTAACATTAATGTATTTAAAAGTCCCTTCCACTAACTTGTTTCTGTCAATAAAACAGGCGCTCCCCTTTGTAACTCTTCAACCAGCAAATTTTATGATCCTGGGAGGCTTGGAGAGCTAAATCGGGGTTCCCTACAGGGCTGAGTGTCACTTGACCAAGAGGCAGAACCAAGAAGTACATGCCTTTTTGAAAGACACGTGACTAAGTCAGTGCACTTACTACCCAAAATTACAGGATGTACTAGAAACAGAACATTCTAGACCAAAGAAACTCAAATACGAGCAAAAGTCAGAGGAAATAATTTAAGCCATTATTATAGAAGTCGTTTCAGGAGACACTGACAGACCTTAGAATAAGCTTAATCTCAGAAAAATAGGATGGAAATAACAATAAAGACGATTAAACTGTCAAGAAATAAGTGATGCAAATTTAGTACAGTAACTAATTCCTCAACCCCATATCTTAGAGAAAAGGTTAGGAATAACGAAACTCCAATACTAATTCTATCTCTAGGAGTGAATTATTTTTACATACCGTCACTTCAATTAACTTTTCCAAAGTACTTCATTAGGCTGCAGTGGTTAATAGTCTGTGGCATTCAACAAATATTTTTATCTTAAATTTACTTATAAGTGATTTGTTTTATAGACAAAACAAAACATATTCCTCACTATATAGTTTATACTTTATATATCAAACTGATTTTTTAAGTAAGCAAATAACCAATTAAGAATCTTAAAATACAAACAAAATAATTGACAGTAAATTAAAAAATGTTCTAAGCAGTTTCAATTTCCTATCAGCTTACTGAAATTCATTAAATAAAAACACTACTAATATGTTCAATTTCTAACTTCAGGGTATATATACTAGTCACTATCTATATTTTTATCAGCACATTATCACAAAAGATTATTCATTCAACAAATATTTAAGTGTTCAATATGTTAAACTGAGTTTAACACAGTATGTTAAACTGTGTCAAGCTGTATCTTAACCACTCCTGAATGTGTTATTTATATAGAGAGAACCATTATGATAAATTTTACAAATGAATAAAATCACCAAGGAATCAAGAAACTTACACAAAGCTGTATAATTAATTAGATGGCACCAGAATCTGAAAATAAAGCTAGCATTCTAAGCACCACCCTATAAACAATGGAGCATATCTAACAGAGATAAGGCTTTGGCCTTAAGTTATTCAATTAGTAAATTAGCAAATGAAAAAATTAATATAGAGCAACATAACTGTTCAACAAATGGAACATTTATCTAAGCTACTTATCTAAACATTTATCTAAAGCTATTTTTTTATAACATCCCAACTTCAAGAATTATATACAGTATAAAGAACCACTGCCAAGTAGGAAGAATTAAGTCTCTAGAAAAAACTCTATTAGGTTTAACTCCAAGAGACCAAAATCAAAGCAAAATTCAATACTCAAGAAGGAAGTCATATTTCATCCAGGAAATTCTATTGGATTTTATAAACAGGCAGAGCACATGGAGGAAGAGGACATTTCCAAGGCACAGGGCCCACGTCATAGGAAAAGGCACGACTGTACAAATAGGTAGAAAGTCACTTGAAGATGGTAAAATCTTCTTAAAACAAAAAGTAGAAAAAATTGCCTAAGATACCAAAAGTACATTTGAAAAAGGAATCAAATTTCACAGTATTGATCATAAATTACAACCGAACCTCAGTGGAATGAATGCTGAACCAAAAATCTGGTTTTCCATCTAGAACAAGTTCCTTAATTTCTTCTACAAAATAACAGAAGTATTTTCTAGTTTCAATAATCTATGCTAATTCTAAGGTACTAAATCAAAGGAGCAACCTGTTAAGTAGAGCAACTTTCAGATAAAAATGTTTCCTTAATATTTTTCATTCACAAAATTCTGTAAATACGATGTTAAACATTTAGCACATTGCCTACCACACAGTAAGATTCATTATTTGTTAAATGAACATTAACCGTGACATAGCAACATGGTAATGAAATCAATGCAAAGCCAAAAAAAGTCACACATAGTACAGGGCTTAAAATGGCACAGGACTCTTCCTGAATTATTTTTCTAATTCTCTATTTTTATCAAAGTAATAATGTACAATCGTTAATTAACCAGCATTCTAAATTTTTTTTAAAAGTCCCTGTTTAACTCCTTCAGCAAATTCGTGTGTGTTTGTGAAAAATCATGATTTCATACTAATATATCCAGAATTCCAATTCAACCTCACAGGATTCTTCTTCCTTTACTTGGATCTTCACACAAAGTAAGACTCTGGTTTCCATTAAAATAATATGTAATACATGTCATCACCTGAAACTCAAAAGTGAAAAATAAACTCTCTCTCCCTTCCCTGGATCCTGAGACAGCCAGTTATTCCCCTCCCAAGGCAACCACCACCATCATTTTCTTATACGTTCTTCCAAATATTTTATACATTTTAAAATCCACATACATTCCCATTCTCATGTTGGTCTACCATGTACATTGTTCTATACCTTGCCTTTTCCATATAATAATTCCTCTGAGATCATTCCCTACTCACATGTTTATAACTGTCTCACTCTATAATATATAATAACACTGAAGAGCACTGTGTATGCCTACTATATGGGCATATCATAATTATTTAGTCTACTCTGATGAACAATTAAGTTGATTCCCATCTGGTGATATTTCCAACAATGTACCAAATGTACACTTGATCCTTGGAAGAAAGATGTTGAAGTGTCCTTCCTCAGGCAGTTATAATTTACATCCCCACTAGCAATGTGTGAGTGTTCCAATTTCTCAGCATCCTTCTGAACCCAGAGTATTATCAAACATTTTTTATCTTTTCCAATCTAATAAGGAAAAAAATCTTACTATAGTTTTATTTACAGTTTTCTTTAAACAGTATGTTTAAATCCTTTGCCATTTTCCCAATGAGTTTTTTCCCTTACTGTTATGTAGAGATATATATTAATAAAAAGTCTGTTTTTCAGATGTATCTCATATAACTTCATGTATTCCAAGATTCTATCTAGCAATAAATTATATTAAATCAGACACATAATATTACCAACATTTCTGACCCATAAGTTAATGACTGTTTGATTCTAACACAAACAAAATGTACAAGCAGAAGACTTAACTGAAATACAAGTCTGAATGTGTGTTTAGGTTCTGCCCACCTGACCAGATGAAATGATAACACATAATAAATGTGAACTGAATACTAGCATATCAGATTAAAAGATACACACACACTCCTCTCATTCACTGCTGTATGAAGTACTTAATAAATTTATAACTCATCACCTTAAATAGACAGGTAGAAACGTAACTTTCTGGTTGGGCAATATAGTAAGACCAAGCACTTGCCCTTCTGAAAATAATCAAAATGCTAAACAGAAATAGATAAAATAGAAGAAAAAATTATAGCAAAGTTCCAAAGGAAGGAAGGGAGATATTAAAGTGCTAGATAGGAAGATGAAGCAAAGTTAGAGTAAAAAGTAAAAATTTACAATACAATCACAGCAATGTGTAGTGAGTAAGGACCCTAGAAAAACTGTGTCATTGCTGAGAAGTAGCAAGAAAGCTATTTCCTGGACTTCTGGGGGTTATGGGTGTAGTTTCCCATGAAAAACTAAAAACCAAACACAATCTGTGCAGGTGCTATTCCAATTTTTATCTCATATATGATGTGTGACTCTGTAAGCTGAAAGTGTGTGTAAAACTGGGCCGTGGCCTACTGTGCCCAGCAGAAACAAATCATCAAAACTACTTCCATAATCCAAGGTACCCATGCAAGTTCCACAGGAAATACCACATTCAAATTTTTTTAAATAACAATACTAATCAAGGAACAGATAACACCATGATGAAAGATCAACAAACAGACAGTAAGTACCCCAAAATTTAAATGAAACAGTGTGCATTAAAACATAAATATAAGAAAAATGTTTAAAACTCTTAAAGAATCCTTTAAGGATATATATTTTAGTATTTACAGATTAAATAGATGATGCCCAGGACTGGCTTCAAAATAATGGATGTGTGTCTGTGCGGATATAAAGAAAATTCATAATTGCCAGGGCAGAGTAATGTTACACAGGGAGTTTTTTTTTTATTAAAACAACCAAAAATATTGGAGAGGAAAAAAAATAACAGAAGTCCAAAGATAGGATACAATAATGCAAAACCCTAATTCAAAAAGATACATGCAGCCCAATGTTCACTGCAGCACTATATACAATAACCAGGACACAGAAGCAACCTAAATGTCCATCAACAGAGGAAAGGATAAAGAAGTGGTACGTATGTACAACGGAGCATTACTCAGGCATAAAAAGGAATGAAATTGTGCCACTTGCAGAGACGTAGATAGATCTAGAGACTGTCATACAGAGTGAAGTAAGTCAGAAAGAAGAAAACAAATACCACTTATATATGAAATCTAGAAAAATCATACAGGTCAACTTATTTGCAAAGCAGAAATAGAGACCCAGACATATGAATACCAGGAAAGGGAGGGAGGGAATTGGGGGATTGGGATTAACATATATACACAGCTGCTGCTACAGTTAGTCACTGCAGTTGTGTCTGACTCTGTGCGACCCTAGGGACTAGAGCCCACCAGGCTCCTCTCTAGGCAACAATACTGGAATGGGTTGTTATGCCCTCGTCCAGGGGATGTTCCCGACCCAGGGATCGAACCCAAATCTCCTGCACTGCAGGCAGATTCTTTACTGCTGAGTCACCAGGGAAGCCCCATATATACACTACATATAAAATAGGTAACTAATGAGAACCTACTGTACACCACTGAGAACTCTACTCAGGGCTCTGTGGTGACCTAAGTGGGAAGGGAATCTAAAACAGAGGGGATATATGCATATGTAAAGCTGAATCATTTTGCTGTACAGCTGAAACACACACAACATTTTAAAACAACTGTATTTCAATTTTAAAAAAGAAAAGCATCTTGGAGATGGAGAGAATTTTTTAAATTTAAAAAAAAAAAAAAAAGGACTTCTCTGGTGGTCCAGTGGATAAGAATCCACCTGCCAAAGCAGGGGACAGGGGTTTCATCCCTGGTTTTGGAGGATTCCACATACCTCAGGTTAAGTAAGCCCATGTGCCACAACTACTGAACCCTCACCTAGAGCCTGTGCTCCTCAACAAGAGAAGCCCCTGCAATGAGAAGCCCGTGTACTGCAACAAAGAGTAGCCCCCGCTAACCAAAACAAGAGAAAAGCCCAAGCAGCAACAAAGACCCAATGCAACCAAAATAAATTATTTTTTTAAAAGCAGTAAAAGAGAAGGCATGCTTGAAGAAACTCCTCAGAATGCAGAACAAAGAACCAGCAAGATGAAAAAATGTGGATAAGTCAAAAAGATGCAAGACAATATGCAATAGGAATTCCAGGAGAAATTAGTATGAGGAAGAAATGTTACGTAGAGGTAATGGCTGAGATTCTTCCAGTTACTAGTATAAATAATCTTCAAAGTGGAAAAGCACACTAAATCCCCCCAAAAATAAAACAAAAATGAATTCATATGTAGACCACCATGGGAACATTGAGGAATGTCAAAGACAAGAAAATTCTTAAAAGCTACCAGAGAAATGACACATTACCTATAAGGAAAGAAACTACAGTATGGCTGACAAGTTGATTTTTCATGAGAAAATAATCAAGGATCTTAAAAGTGAGGAGAAAAAAACTGTCAGCTAAAATTTCATACCCAATTAAAATACCATATAAAAGCAAGTGCAAAATGAAGATGTTTCCAGACAAAGACAGAAGTTCCTGCTTAGACCTTTACTGAAGAACCCCTTTAGAGTTAGGAAGAAAGTAATGGAACAAGAGAAGTCACCAAGTAGAGTAATACAGTAACTAAAATATGTATTTTAGAGTAACTGGAAAATTCCTGGTCATAATCTATGAAAACAACTCTTCCAAAACTGCAATATAGATCATTACAAGATGCTGAATAACATACACATGTGACACCTCGTGTTTGCAGAGAACAGTATTTCAGATTATTTAGAAGGCCAAAATTTCTTTCATATTAAGTATGTGCAGAGGATTGAGTTGGCTATTAAGGACATGTGCTTTCCAATCCTCTTTTAGAAGATTATCTAAATTTTTAAGGATAGTTAATGTGTTCCCCCTTGTTTAATCCAACAAGTGTCTGGCTTTAAGACTATACTTTGTATTATCATAGTTCAATCGGCTACCAGAAGGAAATATTTCACTAAGAAAATTATGGATCTCAAACATTTCAACAGCTCACCATCTATTTTAAGGTAACTGACAAGATGTGGATTCATTTTAGATATTTATTGGCAGGAATTTAGCCAATATTTATACGCTAGTGCTCACAAAATCTGCCTTTTATCTAGCTAGGTAAATTACTTCCGTAGCTCCTACCTCATTTTACTGCAATTAATGACAATCCCTACTTTGCAGCCTGTTGTGTGAAGACTGAATGACTCAATACAACTTACTTAGAACACTGCTTGGTACACAAATCTCCATCACTGAGCACCACCACACAAGTCTCTTTAAGCACTGGGCAGAGGGCTCCTATCTGTATTTATGGACATTGGGATGGGCCACTGGGACTTCACTCATCCTAAAACATTAAATTTGCCTTCCAAACACGATTTCCTATTAATTCTCCTCCCCTACTAAATTTTGCTTTCAGAAAAGCACTCCCTTGCCCTAGTTAGAAACCTGAGTGTTATCCTAGTGCTCCCTTGGCCTCACTCCCCTGATCAGTGATCAGTGAAAAGTTGCTCAGTCATGTCAGACTCTTAGTGTCAGACTATACAGTCCATGGAATTCTCCAGGCCACAATACTGGAGTGGGTAGCCTTTCCCTTCTCCAGGGGAACCTTCCCAACCCAGGGATCGAACCCAGGTCTCCCATATTGCAGGCAGATTCCTTACCAGCTGAGCCACAGGGAAGCCCAAGAATACTGGAGTGGGTAGTCAATCCCTTCTCCAGCGGATCTTCCCAACCCAGGAATCAAACCGGGGTCTCTTGAACTGCAGGTGGATTCTTTACCAATTGAGCTATCAGGGAAGCCCTCATATCACTCCCCTGGCACCCCATATTTAGTCACCCAAGCCTATGGATGTAGTATTTTCCAAGTCAAGACTTTAGACACCTTCTTAAAGAAGCACAGTACACTTTTGGAACACACATCTCCCCTCTCTTAACTATAAACCACTAAAGAAGACTTTTATTTCATCTAGAGTAACACACACACATACATACACACACACACGTATTTGTAATAGTAAATTAATAAAAATGTAAGATGAGTGTAATAAGACAGTATGTAAATATACTTTAATAATAAGGATGAGTCAATCAGAACGAACAGTGCTCAGAGGCATGGAAACAGAAGAGGGATACAGACACTGAAGGAAAAGGATACAATATACAGTCATAATCAGGAAGTTGCTTACGTAGAGGGCCAACTGTACTGTACTACATCATTTTATGTGACCGACCTGTATCAGCAGATTTTGGTTTCATGGAGGCTCCTGTAAATCAATCCCATGATACTAAGGGATAACTATTAATTTATAGTCTTAGCTGAGTGAGAATCCCAGTCAATCAATCCACTGACTAATCCATGCCCTACCCAGGAGATGACAGCCATTAAACATGTGAGCAGCCATGCAATTTCTCATGTCATAATGCCACATTTCCTACCTAACTCCCTCATTATGACTTGGTTCCTATGTGAGCCTGCCTCCTGAATGAGTACTTACTGGTCACACCACACGTACTTCAATCTTTGTGGCAGTTATTCCTCACTGTAAATGAATACTATCTGTTTTATACATCACTTACATGAGCCTGATTATCACTGGACCTATCTATGAGAAAGAGCTCCACCCTGATGTGTTTGAGTCAACAAGGCTGAAGGTCATACAATAAACTCCCAGAGGTAACGCACACCCCCTCCCACCACTCCATCCACAATCTTACTTCTCTGCAGTGTCACATGGATGAGTATTCTTACATCTTTTGAAATATAAATAGCCACTATACTTCAATATGCCTTAAACAGAAATAAATTTATTTCTAAACCTGTTTTTATATTTCCATTGCTTTTCCAATCATCCCACCATCCCTCCTACCCACAGCTCATCACCACAACCTCTGATTCCTCACTCTCCATTTCCCACCCTACCACCAACTGTTCGGCCAATATTTTCACCTGTCCTCTCAGTCTCATTCCTATTTCTACTACCCAGAATTAACCATATTTCACTTCAACTAATCCAATAATCTAACTGATCTACCAGGTTTTAGGTTTTCTTCTTTCTCTAACCCATTTTATATCCTGCTGCAAGATTAATAAGCATAAATTCCATTCTGGGTATGTTAATCCACTGCTCAAAAAATCCTCATGGCCTGTTGAATAAACTTAAAGCCTAGAGCACATGGTCCTCCAAGATTATACTCCAAACCTAGAGCCTTTGACTAACGTAAGTGATAAGTAAGGGCTGATCCCCTCAGCCATCACAGCAGCGGGTGAAGCGGGGGGAGAGATCCAGTTTCCCCAGTGTGCCATACGATATATGGCTATTCCTGTATGCCACAACACAAAGAAGCTGGGAAGCACTGTCTCGGGTGACTGACATCCCAGATATATCCGTTATTACTGTTCCTGCACTAGCAGGAGGAGCCGAGAATAGAGAGGTAGCTCTGAAATACAGTGGCACACTAAGAAACAAAACAGTAGGTATGGGCACGTGAAAAGACAAACGCTGTAAGTTTATCTCCAGCACTATGCAGAGAAGATGGTCTTGGGTCTCTGAAGTGTATTCAAGTAGCAAGGCTGGACACAGCAGAGTTGAGAGTAACTAGTCATTAAGATCATCCAACTCCTGCCTCTTCTTGTTGGTTTCTGTGCTCATCCATCTTCTAATGCTAATTTGGCTTCTCCAATAAATCTGTCTTCAAGCAGTAAACACTGTTAGACAATGACTGCCTCACCTGTAGCTCTGGCAGCTCCCCTATCTGTGTGCCAATGAAGATCTGGAGACCATGAGTCCAAGGGGACAAACACTGGGCTGTAAGTGTACACTGCTATGTTGCTCATCTGGCACCCTGACAGACAGACCCAACAAACAATTCTTCCTTATCTTGACCTGAGGGAGGGAAATCTGTGAAGAAGTATTATCAAGTCTTCATATCTCCCAATTTCTATTTACTAAAATGTAAACAGCTCTGGAGCATTCATGAATGTGAACATGCCATTCTGGGAGAAAGGGTGTAGACTAAAAACCACCTTGTACAAAAAGTGTTCAGACTTTTGAGATAGGATTCTAAAGTCACAAAAGATCTAAAATTCAATGCTGGTTGAAATATCTGTCAAATTAATAATCTAAAATTAATATGAATTAATGTGACATGATGACCTGTTATCATGGTCAGAAAATTAATATAGATTCCTCAGATCCAAAGGGATATGTGCTACTGTAGTCACAGTGACAGTTAAAGAAGCCAGAGTGGTCCACGCAATTGTGTGGTTAATTATTTTTGTGGGCAAAAGGAAACAAGGAGCTAAAACCCAGAAGATAAACAGGGGAAGAAACAGAAAAAAAGAATTCACGGTTCTCAACAAAAAGAGAAAAACCTTTACTATGTCCCTATCCCCAATTATTTCTGAAGTCTTTCTTCTGGCCCACAGGCTGTTGAGCATCCCACAACGCAGGCAAAACGAGCACCAGGGACAGTAGTACCGCTGCCAGCATCTACTGGAGCACAGTGGTGCTTTTAGGGGCCCTTTTGTGAGGACAATACCCCCCCCCCATCCTCTCCTAAACAATGAGCACTTAAAAAATAAAAATCCTCTCCGGTAAAACGTTTGTCTTCTCTTCCAACTCAGCTACAGAGCTGTTACAACTGCAGTGGTGAAGACACATAACAGAAAGAGTTTTAGCCTCAGACAAATGAGGTTTGTGTAAACTGCAACATTAAAGAAAATTACGATCTTTGTCCCCTACTTCACCCAAAGCAGCCAAGCCAATTCCAGATACTCTTAGAAACAAGTGTAGTGGCCAGTCCTTTGTCTCTGACCTGCTGTTTCTCCACGTTTTAGCAGCTGGATATTGAGTGGCCACAACAGCAAGATAGGAACGTTATCCTTTCACCTCAAAGTTCCCAACTCTGGCCAAAATACAAAGGTTTAGAAGGACAGTTTAATACATACACTGGCAATACTAATACTGCTTTCCAATCTGCCAATCTGCATCAAAAACAATTACACAGACACAATTTGCCAACATTTACAGATCAGTGCTACCGAAAGAACCAAGGCAAAAATCAATGTCCATACTTCCTTCCCCTTAGAGAACCAAGAGACTATGTTAGCATCCCGAAACTATGTTAGCCCCTGCAATCTGCAAAGTAAAACAAGACAAACGATAGTGAGAAAATAAGAGTGTTCCTTAAAAGGAAAAGAAAACAAAACAAAATGAACAGAACAGGAAGTCAAATCTTAGTTTGGTCATAAGTAATCCAACTGGACAGACATCCTAAAAGAAAATACGTTCAATCAATTAAAAATAGGTCAAAATTGCCTTCCTAGCTTAGTAGATGGGTTAAGTTTTGCTATATCCTAGGAAAACTACCAAAAATAGATAATAGCAAAGATACCAGTGTACTTTCACATGTGCTGTCTTTTGTGAGTCTATGCATTTCTACATTATAGAAATTACACAATTATTTGCAGGTTAACTTTTCCATCTATGGCTAAACCACACCAAACGCACTCATCTCTGCAGCTGTATTATATACAACCCTCTGGTCTAGCCTTTAGTCTACAAAATCTATTTCAGGGCATAAAGAGAAGAACAGGGTCAACAGGAATTTAAGAGGCCATGATAAGAAAATTAATCTGCACTGGCCACTAAACTTACATTGGTTACTGATTATATTCAACTGAACTACTGGGTACAACACAAAAAATAATTTTGAAAAATTATTAAGAGTAATCAAAAGAAACAATAAAGATGAAGTCCTTGTTCTTACATACCCTTACAGCTTATCAATAATGATCTGACTTAGAGGAAGCCACAGAGTAACTCAGGACACTGTAAACTCCAGACAATATAGAATTGGGTCTCATTACTAGACGATGGGAAAGGAAATATTATATCAACAAAACAACTCATTCTTACACAGGGGAGAGTAAGAGCAATGCTAAGAAACTACACAATATAGGAGAGAACCATAGGTAATTCTATGTGGCTGGAACACAGAGGGAAGTGTTCTTTTCTCTCCCTTTATGCCAAGTCTTATCAAGCAATACCAATATACAGTAATAAATAGGGCTGCTCTACCTAGTTGAGAGCACAGACTCAAATGGACCAAAGATTGAATATAAGAACTAAGATAGGAGAAGGAAATGGCAACCCACTCCAGTGTTCTTGCCTGGAGAATCCCAGGGACGGGGAAGCCTGGTGGGCTGCTGTCTATGGGGTCACACAGAGTCGGACACAACTGAAATGACTTAGCAGCAGCAGCATGATTTTTCTAGTAGTCATGTATGGAAGTGAGAGTTGGACCATAAAGAAGTCTGAGCACCAAAAAACTGATGCTTTCCAACTGCAGTGCTGAAGAAGACTCTTGGGAGTCCCTTGGACAGCAAGGAAATCAAACCAGTCAATCCAAAAGGAAATCAGTCCTGAATATTCATTGGAAGGACTGACACTGAAGTTGAAGCTCCAATACTTTGGCCATCTGATGCGAAGAGCCAACTCATTGGAAAAGACCCTGATGCTGGGAAAGATTGAAGGCAGGAGAAAGGAGTGATAATGAGATTTTTGGATGGCATCATTGACTGAATGCACATGAGTTTGAAGAAACTCCGGAAGATAGTGAAGGACAGGAAGCCTGGCATACTGTAGTCTATGGGGCTACAAAGAGCTGGACTCAACTTAGCCACTGAACAACAACAAATTATGAGCTCATTTATTTTGGAGAATGACATCTAGGAACGTATTTATTTGGGAACACATGTAAGAATTAAAGATTTTAAAATTTTTTAAAAAATAAATTAATTAAAAAAATAAAATAAAATAAAAAAAAAAAAAAAAAGAACTAAGATAATAAAACTCTTAGATGAGAGCACAGATATAAATCTTTATGACCCTGGATTCCTAATAGTTTCTTAAATATATTGTAACAGGAGCACAGCAATCTAAGAAAAAAAAAGTCATATTTCATCAAAATTAACAACTTTTGTTATTGAGCTCGGTCAATGAACCCTCCCCTACCTCTTTCCCTAATCTTTTGAAGTTGTTACTCTCGCCATCTTCTCTAATAAGTTGGTTCTCAAGTTTTTTTTCTCTACTCTAAATATCTTGGCAACTATGAGAAAGGTGAGGAGGAAATAAAAATTTCCAGGGTACCACTAGTAGTTTGATAAAAGACTCCCATCTCAATTTGTTCAGGAACATAAAAGTCACTTCAATATACACCATTTCCCATTTCCAATGTCAGTCCCTAGATGTTTAAATATTATGCAATTTTTTTCAAATGTATTAAAAGCTAAAATTAAAATATTTAATTTTGAAAAAATTAAAAATTTCATCAAGAATCAAATACCTGGTCTCTGCAATTGGTACCCAAATAATCTAGAGTATTTTATGATCAAAAATGTATAAACCCTTACAATAACCTTTCTAACCTCTTTACTAGTCCATCAGAATCCTGAGAGGGCAACATAAGCATTGAAAGCCTAAAAAACATATTGCCAAATACTTGGAAATAATACCAGGTTGAAATATCGGAACACCTAATGCGTATATGTTTGATTGCAGGTGTCTAATACTATAGTTTTTAAGAGTAAAGCTTTTCTGAGCTGTGTTCAAATAATGTCTGGTGGAATGACCAAAACAAGAAGGAAAATGGGAGTACTAAATATTCTAGATAAATAACAATACAAAGTCTGATTTAAAAATCAGTATCATTACAGTTTTAAAGCATTTTCACGTACTTTCCCACTTATTTCCCACAATCATCCTGACATTTACAAAGACAAATCTAAGACTGTCCTTTAAGAATAAAGCATTAAGATTATTAAGTAAAAGCATTTAATGCTTAACAAGCATTAAGATTAAATTTACATGGGTCATTACTGTCCTGTTCTCACCCTCCACACCAGTTTCTCTAAGTAAAGCTTGCAGCAAACATATAGGAGGATGTTCAAAGCTTTAAGGCAGTAAACTAACTGAGGATACTTTATATATTTAGCACCACACTATGCCAAATCCATCTGGAGCAAAGTGTGCAGCAGACAAAAGAAATCATGGAAAGTGCTGTTCCTATGGATGGAAAGAATGTAAATGGATACTCAAGATCTGTGCAAAAGGCAAGTTTCATTAAAATGCTTCAACAAACGCTGGCTATAACAGTGAACCTGACTTCCTATCTCCAAGAAGCCATTAGCTACAAATTTCATTCATGCCAACTCAGCTTCTAGGCAGGGTACCAGGGAGTGAAATCAGATTAACCTTCCTTAACCATTCTAACATAAGGAAGCAGAAGCCATTCCACCATACTAGTTCTTAAGCAAGTTTTTCAGGAATTAACCAGGGATTCTCTTACCCAATACCTAAAATAAATTTTTCTTTATTATCAAGTCTGTGATTTTTCTGTCTCCAAATCTATACTCCTAGAATAATTTGGGGGGTAGAGGGACTGGGCAATGAGAAAGGAGGGGAAGGTTTTACAAATTTCATTATCACCACATAATCACAGCTACTCAGAAACCTGCTCAATCACACAAAATGATCCAAGAGCAGCAATTTTTGAAATGTGTTCTCAGCACTCCTCTGTTCTTGTTCAGTTTCTCAGTCGTGTCCGATTCTTTGAGACTCCATGGACTGCAGCACACCAGGCTTCCCTGTCCATCACCAACTCGGGGAGCTTGCTCAAACTCATGTCAGTGATGCCATCCAACCATCTCATCCTCTTTTGTCCCCTTCTCCTCCTGCCTTCAATCTTTCCCAGCATTAGCGTCTTTCCCAATGAGTCAGTTCTTTACATCAGGTGGCCAAAGTATCGGAGCTTCACCTTCAGCATCAGTTCCTTCTAATAAATATTCAGGGTTGATTTCCTTTAGGATTGACTGGTTTGATCTCCTTGCCATCCAAGGGACTCTCAAGAGTCTTCTCCAACACCACAGCCCAAATGCATCAATTCTTCAGTGTTCAGTCTTCTTTATGATCCAACATCCATACATCACTACTGGCAAAACCACAGCTTTAACCAGACGGACCTTCATCAGCCAAGTAATGTCTCTGCTTTTTTCTGAGAACTCTGATCCCTCCTCCCATTTTTTTGAGTGGGGTGGGGCCCAAGCACAAACCGCTTTCATAATACATATTAAGATACTATTTGCTTTTTTATTGTCATGCTCTCACGAAAGGAGTTTTCCACAAGCTACAAAAGGTGTGATACAACAAATAAAACAATGCCACTATTCTCAATTTTCTTTTTAAAAAGTGTTATTATTACACTTATATGACATATCTACAGTTGTCAAATTCGGACAAAGTAAAACAGTGGTTCCTGGGATGGGAGAATACGGAGTTAGTGTTTAATGGGTAGAGTTTCATCTGGAGAAGATGAAAAAGATCTGAAATGCTGGTGATAACTGTACAACAAAGTGAATGTACTTAATGCCACAGAACTGCATGCTTAAAATGGTAAATCTGACATCAGGTATAAGTGAAGTCACTCAGTTGTGTCCAACTCTTTGTGACCCCATGGACTATAGCCTTCCAGGCTCCTCCATCCGTGGATTTTCCAGGCAAGAGTACTGGAGTGGGTTGCCATTTCCTTCTCCAGGGGATCTTCCTGACCCAGGGATTGAACCCAGGTCTCCTGCATTGCAAGAAGACTCTTTACTGTCTGAGGCACAAGGGAAGCGACATCAGGTATATTTTACCACAACTGAAAAAAAAAAATACAAGTAACATTAATTTCTAATGTGTTTATTATTCTAAAATGGGTTATAAAATCTTCAGTTTAAAATTTTAATAATGTAAATATCTATAGGTATAATCTACACAAACAAAAGATTTTAGGTTCCACAATTTTTTGTTGTTGCTGTTCCAAAATATTTTTAAGTTTGTGCAAAGGGGTCTTAAGACCAAGAAGTTTGAGAACCACTGCACCAGAGTATAGCCAATTATGTAAGTCTTCCATTGCATTCTTTACCTCCATTAATCTACTTAGCACTTACCACCAAATAAAAACAAAAGCAATGGTGCAGTCTATCAGTCCAATCTTCTAAGTGGACAGCAATACCTTTCCATAGGTTCTCCTATCTTGAGGTCAACAAGACATGGGCTTCACTGTTTTAGGTTTGTTTTTTTTTTTCTTTTTTTGCAGTGTAAGTATTAAAGGCATTCAACCACAGCCATATAGAATATTATACCGCTAACATATGGCAACAGTGAGCACCTACTTACCCATTACCCATATCTTACAATTAACCTTTGACCAAATTACTTTACCATGCTGCTAAGTCACTTCAGTCGTGTCCAACTCTGTGTGACCCCACAGACAGCAGCCCATCAGGCTCCCTGTCCCTGGGATTCTCCAGGCAAGAACACTGGAGTGGGCTGCCATTTCCTTCTCCAATGCATGAAAGTGAAAAGTGAAAGTGAAGTCGCTCAGTCGCGTCCGACCCTCAGCGACCCCATGGACTGCAGCCTATCAGGCTCCTCTGTCCATGGGTTTTCCAGGCAGGAGTACTGGAGTGGGGTGCCATTGCCTTCTCCCTACTTTACCACATATCTATACTATCTATACAATTCTATTTGTTTTTGTGTAAACTGAAGGTATCAGTATGTGACTGTCACTAACCAATGTTTATTTTCTTTTGAAGTAAAAATTTACATATTACGAAATGTACAAACATTAAGCACAGACTCGCTAAGTTTCCACAAATGCATATACATGTGTAACTCAAATCTGTATCAGCACAAAGACCATTACAATCACCACAGAAAGTTCCTCTATCCCCCAGGTCCCCACTCTTCTGATTTTTCACATAGAGACTATCTGTGCTTGTTCTAGAATTTCATATAACTAGAATGACATTATGTACTTCTTCACTAAGCATGTTTTTGAAATTCATCTATATTACAGTATGTATCAATAGTCCATTCCTTTTTACTGCTGAGCAGTACTCTATGAATATACCGCAGTTAATTCATTTTCCTAATAAGGGACTGTTTTCAGTTTCCTGATCTTAGAACAAAGCTACTATGGTCATTCTTGTACAGGGCTTTTTCTCTTGTGTAAAAACGTAAGAGTAGAAAATTTCTAGGGGAAAAAACCTTTTAATCATGGAAAATCTCAAACATATACAAGAAGAGAGAACAGCACGATGAGTTCTCATTAAAGCCAGCTGCTACTATATTAATTCACACACACACCTGTTTCACCTTAAACCCCTCCTACTATTTTTAAGTTGTAGATACCATCATTGTGTCTTTAAATACTTCAAAATGTAAACATACATTTATAATCTGGTCAAATTATTTACTATGAAATAATCAAGAAAACTTCATTTGATTTACCCATGGATTAAGTGTTCTTTCAAATGATGTTTCTCTACCATTCCTCCTTGATACCTAGAAAGTCAATGGCACAAAGATACCTTCTGCTGTTACTCTGAAAGAACTAGTGCTAAACATAAAATCTAATATTGATAAATATCATAAAGAAATAAACATCAATATGATCAAGCAGATTTCCCAACTGTCAAGCACCTTGAATTACCTAATCTCATGACATGGTATCATTTTATAAGTGAAACTGGTGTTGTTCAGTCGCTAAGTGATGTTCCACTCTTTGTGACCCCATGAACTGGCTTCCCTGTCCTTGACTATCTCCCTAAGTTAGATCAAACTCATGTCCATTGAGTCAGTGATGCCATCCAACCATCTCATCCTCTGTCCCCCCCTCCTCCTGCCCTCAATCTGTCTCAGCATCAATGTCTTATCCAAACAGTCAGCTCTTCGCATTAAGTGGCCAAAGTACAGGAGTTTCAGCATCAGTCCTTACAATGAATATTCAGGTTTGATTTCTTTACAATTAATGGGTTGATCTCCTTTGTAGTCCAAGAGACTCTTAAGAGTCTTCTCCAGCACCACAATTCAAAAGCATGAATTCTTTGGCCCTCAACATTCTTTATAGTCCAACTCTCACATTCATACATGACTACTGGGAAAATCATAGCTTTGACTAGATGGATGTTTGTCGGCAAAGTGATGTCTCTGCTTTTTAATACGCTGGCCTAGGTTTATCATAGCAAGTTGAAACCATATATGAAACTTTAAAAAAAAGTCTGATAACTAGCTCTTTGTGAGAACAAAGGGAGTACTCATTACATTCTTAGGAGGTGAACAAGGAGGTAAAATTTCAACCCTTTCAGTAACTAGATTTTTGTTAACCTCAAACAACTATCTGTACTGGAGAGGGTAAGGGGAAATGGCAATTCTCAACAACAGCTGATGACAGTATAAACACACATAATCTTTTCCGAGGGCTATCTGGGAAAAAGCTGGAAATTTCATTTCCAAAAACTTAACTAAGTAAACTCTTGCATAAAGCATGCAACAAGGATGTTCTTCTCAGTGTTGTTTGTAACAGAAAAATTGTTTACAATCTAAATGTTCAATAGGGCATTAGTATAATTACACAACATCCAAATAAACACACTACAGGGTATACATCTAGAACCACATATGCCAAACTATTAATGGCAGTTATGAAAGGGAGGGAAATACTTGCCACTCATCAATTCTAATGGACACTTTCTAAATAGGTTTCACTATAATTTCAGTTGGATCCTTTTTCTCTATGCCAAGGTTGGGTTGTTTTTTTTTTCCCTTAAAAAAAAAAAAAAAAAGCAAAGCTCAAGGCCTTAGAGGTAACCCTAAGGTGGAACTTTGAAAATACAAGGTCCCCTGAGTAACTGCCAGAAAGGTGAAACTGTAGAGTTAAACAGCATACAGAGTGACAAAGAAACAAAAAATAACTGAGATCTTAGACAAAAGGTTCTGACAAGATGCTAATATACTAGTAAGAACCTAAAGGACAGGTGTCATACAATTCAATACAACTTAATACTGCTTGTTTTATTTATAACCTAACCCAGAGTTCCTCAATCTTGGCATTACTATCATTTGGGTTGGGTAATTCTGTGGCAGGGGACTGATTCTCCTATGCATTAAGTGATGATCAGCAGCATTTAGGCTTCTATTCACAGTGTGTTAGTAGCACCTCCTCACTCCCACCTCAGTCTTGACAACCAAAAAGACTCTCTCCACAACTTGCCAAATGTCCCCTGGTGGGTAAATTCACCTGACTGAGAACCACTGATCAAGCCTTATATATCCGTATATACAATATTCCACTCCATTTCACTCTTCAGAAAGAACTCTTAGCTTCAAGGAGCTTACATTTTAACAGCAAAAAAAATGCAAACGTTTTAAAATGTTACTGCATTTTATTGAGGAGGGCATCAAAATTACAGATCAGGTGAGTTTTGTTCACGACAGATCTACCCTCCCTCCCTAACTTACATTTATCAAACTGTACAAATTCCTCAAAACACTGATCTTTCAGTCAGTTACTATGTTATTTAGAGCTAAATGTGTTTCACACAATTTCATCTGGAGTCACATCACCTGGATTCCTTGCTCTTCCAAACTCAGTTTTGTGACATCAACCAAAAGTTACTTAACTTCCTCATGTCCCTGTTTTCTTAACACAGTGGGTATATCAAGTTCTTAAAGCAGTGCTTGGCATATAGTAAAAGCCCTGTAAAAGTGAAGTCGCTCAGTCATGTCTGACTCTTTGCGAGTCCATGGACTGTAGCCTATCAGGCTCCTCCGTCCATGGGATTTTCCAGGCAAGAATGCTGGAGTAGATTGCCATTTCCTTCTCCAGGGGATCTTCCCGACCCAGGAATCGAACCCAGGTCTCCCGCACTGCAGGCAGACACTTTACCGTCTGAGCCACCGGGGAAGCCCAATGTCAGCTATTACCTATTATCTTAACTACAAGCCTATAAAGACAAACATCATCTTCACCAATTCATAGATAAAGAAACAGAGGCTGAAAGAAACTTGCCTAGAATCGCAAAATTATAAGGTTACAGAGCAGTGATCCTAAAATATTCAGTCTTGACTCCAGAGCCTGTGATTTTTCAGTCATGTCAGTAAGCTTACGTTGAGACTAACTAACTATCAAGTACATACTGGTTTCTTACTGCTAAATAATAACTACCACTAGATATTTTCTATAAGACATTCATTTAGAACACAACTGAATTCAAATGTATTACGGAATTAAGATAATACGATTTACACACCAACAGAGACAAGTTTCAGTTTCTATACATTTTAAACGATTCTTACTTTAAAAAATAAGAACACAGACCTTAACTCCTGAAATTGTTTAAACAAAAGGATAACAAGGGGTTGTTTGAGACAGAGGTTACCTTGTATAATGCATTTGCTTAGGTGTCCTATTCTTACTCCAAGGTCATGGACTTTGTACATGATGTTTGTTCCCAAGTCCCAGAAGGGCTCTGTATACCCCTTTGGTTTCTTCAATTTGCCCTTACCTCACACCCAAGTTCTTGATGACTCCTGAACACCTTACTCAATTTTTTAACCACTGCCTTGCTGTCATACAACTTATTAATCATTTTTACTTAAACTTTACCATTTCCAACATTTAATAGGATCATCAATGACTTTTTCATCACCTCTTCCTAAAGGTATTTCACTGAAGTCGTCAGCTTTTCAACACTTTTCCTTTTTTTGGATTGTATATATTGTTTTTTTTTTACTTTTTTACTGAAGTAAAGTTGACTTAAAATGTGTTAATTACTGCTTACAGCAAAGCAACTTAGTTATAGATATACACATACATTCTTTTTCCATGTCCTTTTCCATTATGGTTTGTCACAGAATATTGAATATAGTTCCCTGTGCTATACAAAGTTGTTTTTAACATTTCTTTAACAACTAACAACATGTTCTTCAACGTGGACTATAAAAACTACTCATTTTAGAGTCTGAAGTCAGGGCACAGGTGGAATAACTGGGAGCATATAACTTTAATAGTCCGAGAATACCAGAATTAGAAGAAACAGAAATTTTAGCCCAACTCTCTGGTTTCACAAATGACAAAGACAGATAACTTGGTGACAGCTTCCTCTCTAACTTCTCTTAGATTCTACAAAGAACTTGGCCTTGACCATTTGGGTCCTGTTACTTCGTTTGCTCTTTAGATTACTTGCATTTCAACATTTTTTACTGCCTCCACAATTCAATATTCTCTCTCAATACAGTGATTATCAAAAAGGTTGAGAGTTGTCCACCATGTTCATTTTGAGTTAATAGTCCAAATAATTCCACCCAAAACTTACTCTATCAAAGAGAAAGAAAGGGCTGAGAATATCTACTTATGACCAAAATCCTGCCTATTTTCTATGTTACTCTTTTACTACTAGCCTCCTATAACAGTGTCATCTACTTCCTCCACACCAAATTCCTCTTCCTGTTTACCAGAGGGGGTCAAAAAGAGAAAACCTAATCTTAGCACTCATATTCAGCAATTTTAGATTTCATTTTTCTTTCCCCATTATTTTGATAGGATTCCTTATTAAATCACTAATTTACCAATCATCAGACTTGTTCACTAACCAACCCTTTCTTATCTATCAGTTCAGATTACAAACTGGTAATTAGCACCCAAACTATGAATTCTAGATGCTGCCACCTACACATCATTCAAAAATCTTTCCACTGTCAATCAAATAAGGAAAATTCCCTCTGACATTCTCTTGCATAGTTCCTACACTCGTACAGGCTTTTCTACTACGATAGCTCTACACATATCCTGCTCTTCACACAAACCCTTTTCCATGAATAAGGCCGATCCTGTATATTCCTTCTGCCTGTTCTGCCTGAAATATTGACACCCCCACTGCCATCCTCCTCTTCCGATGCTCATTCCAAAAGCCACTACTTGTAAAGCCTTTCCTGAGGTTTCTGCTTCCTTCAAACAACAGAGCATTTTGTTCAGAACTGTCTTCTGGGAATTACATATTTATATTTGAGTACTTTCACATGCACTCCTTTTCATAAATTCCTGGAGGACAAAATCTCCGGTTCTCAGCTTTGTTCTTCCCCTGCTGCTTAGCACAGTGCCTTGGTACATGCTAAGCTCTCAAACACAGCCAACTTGAAGATGGGCTTTCTCGGGATTTTTGGTAAGCTGGCCAGTAAGTCACAATTGGTTTCTTAAGCCATTTTACTAATAAAAGTGTTTTATTTATACCCTGGCATCTGAACGCTTCTATTTCACTTAGTTTAAAATACAGAAACAGAAAACCTGTCCTAATTTCAGGGGATCTAGCCTATTGAAACTTCTTGGTCTCTTTTTGAGGTCACTTATCAACTAAGCAAACTTGCCTCTACTTAAGCCATCATAAAAACTAAAATTTATAGGAGCCAGAAAATAAAGCAAGTATTCCCAGTTAACTTGCTAGAGAACAGGAAATATTCTGTGGTCATTCTGAATTGCTGCAGGGTTAAGTAACAAACTGCAAAGAAGTAACAGCACAGAACAAGAGACTGAAATATACTGTGAGAGCACCCCAAAGCAACACCTGTGCAGAAAAGCTTCTTGTTAACAGAGGGAGTTCTTACAGTCTTCTTGATGACACAATGGATGTTGCCAACAACTGCTACCACATGCTACCGATGTCTACAATCACTTTTATAAGTTGGCAAATTTTTTTAAATACAAGTAATTCAGTTTAAAAATCCTACATGCCTCCTCTTCACTAGACAGGGAGTGGAAGACAGAGATGAACATATGACTTTCATAAAGCAAAAAAATCTCAGTATGCTTTTCTCCACTTTGTACACTCTCAGTATTGCTTCCTTTCCCCCTTTACCAGCTATCTTCATCAGCCCGATTTTGTTCAGATCGCCTATTATTTGTACTGCAAAAGCAGGTGAAAGAAAAAAAATCCTGCCCCACGAATCTGATGGAGCAAGGAAAAAAGGGTTGGGAGAGCAAGAGGTATTTTCCCCTCTAGTCCCTCTTGAAAAATCACCAATCCAAAAGATGTGTCTTTCATAAGCCCACATAAAACATGTGTAACAAACACATCAAAAATTACAATGCTGGTACTGAAATTTTAAAACCTTACCTTACTAATCAAAAGATCCATACAATGACAAAGCTAAAATGTTCTCTCTCAGTAATAAGTGTGAATCACAGCAGTTAGGCTGCTCCACCCAAAAGCCACCCTTGCTAAGACCGGACAGTTCAAAACCTGGACAGCTTTCCCGGTTTGCTCCAGGCCAGATTGGAATTCATTTCAACACCTCAGGGTTTAAGTGTAGCTATGTAGCAGCAAGGGAACGTTATCCCGTACTGAAATTAACCAGGATACTTTATTCTTTTTATTTAGCTGTGCCTTTTCCACATTGAAGAAACTCTCCCCATTCGCCGTTTTTAAGGAGGAAAAAGCTCAACAGCTACTCTACTTGAAAAACGAACAATCTATTCAGGTTTTCGAAGTAAATCTGCATTATTCCTAGGTTTCGGAGGAGAACCGACTTACACTGTCGCTCTCCAAAAGGTCCCGCACTTTCTTTCAACGGAAGCCTGAGCCTATGAATTGATTAAATACATGTGAAGAAGGGTTCCCAGATAGCCTCTATAAGCTGAGGAACGAGTTTCAGTCTGGTACCAACCTACTCGCACGTTTCAAAATTATTTGGTGTGGAGCAACCCACTATCTAGGAAAGATCTACTTACCAGTGGGGAGGGGTAAAAAAAATAACAAAAAGCTTCTTGATCTCAAGAACTGAAATGCACCAACCCACTATCTAGGAAAAGATCTACTTACCACTGCTGGGGGCGGGGAGCTTCTTGATCTTAAAAACTGAAATGCATCAACCCACTATCTAGGAAAGATCTACTTACCGCTGAGGAGGGAGGGGTGGGGGAGGAAAAAAAGCTTCTTGATCTCAAGAACTGAAGTGACACATCAAAGAGGCCAAAGCTAACCACCTCAAACAGAGCGGCAGACCATCAGGCAAGCCCCGGCCCCCATTCCGTTGCCATGAAAGTTCCGAGAGAGGGCCTCACACAAAGCTGGAGGGGAAGAGAGGAGGCCGCCGCCACCGCCCCTCGTGCCCCCAACTTCTCCCTGCACCCGGAGAAGGTCCGCGGGACTCACCAGGACCGTGGTGCAGATGGACCTCAGCTCGGACTCCACTTTCTCCCGGTAGTCCTTGATCAGCTGCAACTTCTTGTCCGAGGTGTCGGTCTTCTGCTCGATGCTGGAGATGACCCTCCAGGCGGACCGGCGGCCCCCGACCACGTTCTTGTAGGCCACCGACAGCAGGTTGCGCTCCTCGTTGGACAGCTCGGCGCCCTGCTCCGTCACGGCCTTCATGCAGGTGGCCATGTCGTCGTAGCGCTCGGCCTGCTCGGCCAGCTTGGCCTTCTGAATCAGCTCCGTCTTCTCCATGGGGGCCGGGGGAGCGGACAGCGAGGTCGAGCGCGGACCCGGGGGGCTGGCGGGGGGTGGGGGGGCGCGGCGAGGAGGCCTGAGGGCGGGCGCCGGGGTGGGGGGGCGGCAGGAGGGCGGGGGCGGCGCCGTCAGACAATGCGCCCCGCCGCCCGGCAGCCCCTTTTGTCCGTCCCCGCGCGCGCGGCCCAGTTGAATTTCCCTCCCCCCGCCCACGCTCCCCACACCGCGGGGCGCCCCGGAGGGCCTGGGGGGTAGGGGGGCGCCCGCCGAGCCGGGCCGCGCGGCCTGAGGTAGAAGCTGAGGTGAGATGAGGCAGGGGTGAGGAGGAAAGGCCGCTCCCGCGCCCGCCCGGGGCCCAAGATGGAAGCGGCCGTTGGCCCGCACCTTCCCGCCGGAGCCTGTCCCTGAGGAGAGCGGGCGTCGAGGCCCGCCGCTGTCCCTCCCGCCTCCCCCACCGCACCCCGGGGAAGGCCTCCAGCCGGACACACAGGCCCGGCCGGACCCCCGAGGAGGGACTTCTCCGCCCCCGGCCCCGCGCCCCGAGGCGACCCCAGCGCTCACCTTCACGTCTCCGCGGCCGCGGCGCGAGTCCCACCACTTGGATCCCTCTTCTGGCTTTAGCCGAGGACCCTCCCGTCTCAGCCTACCTCGGAACCGACAGGCGGGGCCACCGCGCAGCCCGCCCCTCGAGGCCGCCAATGGCGCGCCGAGATGTCCCCGAGAGTTCCGCCTCCCTCCCCACCTCTGGCCAATGAAGACTGAGCGCGCGGAAACGGGGGCGGAGGAGAAGGGGGCGGGGCGGTAGGGGGAAGGGGAGGCTAGGAGGGTGGGTCGGCTTGGGCAAGTTCGGTTGGCCGGCAGGCTGCGGCTTCGGCCACGGGGTTTCCTCCAATTAGATCCAGGGTAAAAGGACGTCACTGTTACCATGGCAATGCTGTTACCAACGCCCCTCATCCTCCCAGCCACCCCCGGCAATCGTGGGCGCGGCACGGGAGCGGGAAGCTCGCACGACCTCTCCTGCGGCGGCCGGGTTCTCATGCTGCTGCGGTGTTGCAGACAGTTCACTGCATCTTGTTGGCTCCCCATGCAGCTGCGGCTCTCGTCGGCCCGGGTGAGGTCGGGCCTGGGGGGGTGACACCATCGGCTGTTTTGTTACCGAAACTCCTGTCTTTCCACCACCTTCCTATTCGTGACAAAGGTTTGGAGCTCAAGACACTGAACCCAGCCTTTAATGACATTACGATGGGGACCGTGAATTAGAAATAATCCCATCCCCATTAAAGAGGACTTAGTTCCTGGAGAAAGTGGCATAAGCTTGGGTTTTACACGTTCATTTTAAGACCGGCACCTAAAACCTGAAATTCCCTTGGAAAATTACCCCCTCCCCAAAAAAAGTCCAGGCAATGCCAGATATTATGACTTTCTTTCAAGTGGGAGATGACCTTAGGGATAATTGGGAGAAAATCATACATTTAATCCTCCCTCCCCCCCGCCAAAGCAACTGTTTTTATATTTCTTTCCAGACTCTCCAGGTCATGCATTTAAATACTTATTTTTCACATCACTGCTGTCTTACATGTACACGCTTTTTATCTTCTGGTATTATTTTTGAGAGGACAATCGAAAAGCTAAACTTCTCTCCCTAGATGTTGACTGCTGACTTTCCCTTGTGAACACCCCTCTGAAATGAGAGCGATCACTTCAGATGGCTTTTATTCAGGGTCATCACCAGCCCTTTCCCTTCCCTTTAAACTGGGCGCTCCCCTCCTGCCACTCCCTTCTCTCCGGAATGTTCCCAGTACCAGACTCCAAATAAGGTGGCTGTCCAGGGTGTCTGGAAAGTGGTGTTTGTGCCATCTGGGCTCACACTGCCGTGATTCCAGTTCCAGCACGTCCAGGGAAAAACAGATCATTGAGAGCAAAGAATGCACAGCCAAGAAAGAATTTCACATTCTAAGTGGAGGTCTTAGAAGCAGATCTGGAGACTCTAGAATGGAAGATCTGAGCACTGACAGATAGCAGGAGAAGGTGCGAACTTCTCAGAAATCTAAACTCCCTCCCAGCTGCCTCTCCCTATCCTGACTTGTAAAGGTTGCTTTGTGCTTTGACGGACAGGAGAGGCCTGGGCTGGAAAGGGCTTGTGTCTTAGTGCAGAAATGCCTTACTATGTTCCAGGGTTCTAATGGAGGGCCCTGCTGTTATTTCTGGAATCCCTGGGGCCAGGCTGTAGACACACGAGTGTTTATGGCCATGTGGGCTGGGGTGGAGCCGGACACCGAGAAATCCCCATGGAAAGAATTTGCATGTGCAAGGGCAGATAAAATGCTTTCTGTATGACCAGTGCATTTTGAGCTTACTGGAATTAGAGACAGTTCAGGCGAGAGGAGAGACAGCCGAGCAGAGGTGAGTGGGGGATGGAGACCCTGGAACAGGATGGTCAGGGGATAGAACCTCTTGTAGGGAGGGAGGGTAAGGGCAAGAACACTAATTCTTTATCAGAAACCCTGGACTGTACTGCCATCTCCCGAGGTGACCTTGGGCAAGGTTTACTTCTCTCTGTAACTCAGTTTCTATAATTTCTGCTTTCATCCAATCAGATATTTATTGAACACCAGCTCATATAGTTACAATCACCTGAACTCACGGGTAAAAACTGCTTGGAAGCAATGGCACTCTCAGGGACCAGAGGGGTAGGTTAAATCTAAAGTCCTCTGCCCCTGAAAGAACTCAGAGAAAATTAAAGCTCTGGGGACTTGAAGCCCCTGGACACATAAAGAGTTAACACTTATTGAGTGATCACATGGGTCAAACACCATTTTAAGTCTTTTGCAAGACTTAACGCATTTAATCTGCTTAAAGCCACTATGAAGTAGGTAGTACAGTAAGTTCCCTGCCTACAAACCTTCAAGTTTCAAACTTGCAAAGATGTGAATGTGCCTTTGACAAAGATCAAGCGTGAGTGACACCGAAGTTTGTCTTCCATCTCCTATTGACGATCCTTCAAGTCTGCCGCCTCCCTCCTCCAGACAGTAACTCTTCTTGCCTGTTCCCGCGATGCCAGCCCTTGTATGCCAGCTGTTGTACTGTACTAATGTACTTTTCATGGGACTGTCCTGAAAGATTAAACATTTTTTATTGTTTGTGTTTGATTTGTATGTATTATTTGCGTGAAAAGTATTAAAACCCATTACAACACAGTACTATACAGCCGATTGAGTTCGTTGGGTAATTGGGCTAACTTTGTTGGATTTATGAACAAATTGGACTTAAGAATGCACTCTTAGAACAGAACTCATTCGTACACAGGGGACTTACTCTACTCTTATGATCACCTTCTCCATTTCACAGATAAGGAAACTGAGGCGCGATGCTTGGATCGAGCACAGAGTGGAAGAGCTAGCAATGGCAGAGCCTGGATGGATGTAACCCAGTGTGCACTGCCTGGTGACCAAAGCCCGTCCCTGTAATGGCTCTGCCAGCCCTTTGCTCACCGCTGTAGGGACGCTAGGAAAGACCACACTAAGTCTCTGTTCTCTAGGAGTTTCATCCTAGCTTAATATAAAACGTGTTAAACATCCACATTCAACGTGCTGGGAAGAACTCTAGGGAACAGAGAGCTAAGAAAGCATTGAGTTCTTACCTTATCTTTTTGATGTTCTTGTTATTTTTTCTAAATTGCTTGGTGAGAAGAAGCTGCTTAAAGCCAGAAGATCCTAAATCCCAGCCAGAAGATCCTAAATCCCAGCTCTGTTATTTATTTGCAGTTTGACCTTGAACTTCCCAGGTGGCTCAGTGGTGAAGAATCTGCCTGCCAATACAAGAGACATAGGAGTTGCAGGTTCAATCCCTGGGTCAGGAAGATCTGCTGGAGAAGGAAATGGCAACCCACCCCAATATTCTTGCCAGAGAAGTCCCATGGACAGAGAAACCTGGTGGGCTACAGTCCATGGGGTTCCAAAGAGTGAGACACGACTGAGCCACTAACATTTGACCTTGAACACCATGATCCTCTCTGGACCTCAGTTTTCTAACCTGTAGAAGCAATCCTTACCCCAAAGAGGTCGTGGAACTATCCCACGGGTAACGTTAGGCATATAGCAGATGTTCAGTAAATATTGGGGTTTTTTCCCCTTCTTTCCCTCTGCTTGGTGGTAGAGTGCAGGGGAGGAAGGGAAGTGCCAGCACTGTTATAAGCCTTGGAGCCTTATAAAAAGTTAGCGAAGGCTTATCTCTTAAATCACTGTTGTAATTAGTGGAGTTAATGGTCTGCAGAATGGCTACACTCAGTGTACACCTCTGAATGAATGAGTCCTTCTGGTTGAGTTTACTCTCATAAATTGTTTCAGTGGTTTATTTGCCCAGAGTAGTGGGTCGTCCAGAGGAACTTCTTTCTCTCCAGCCTTGTGGCAGGTATTTCACTGACAAACATGTGAGTGGGACTTTTCACTGCAGATTTCTGTATAATCACCATCAGTGCTTCTGTTGAGAGGGTGGTTGAAAAACTGCCTGACTGTCCACTCTACTGGGAGGGGTGAATGAGATTCACTAAGAGCCAGGACAGTTTGGTCAGGGCAGGGTCTTCCCACACATTTCCTGGCTGAGGGCTGGGGTCAGGCTGATGGAACTCAGTCTCCCATCAGCCCTGCAGCGGGCAAAGCTCATTCTTGCCATCTGCAGGCATCCGTCTGTGCTTGTGGGTGTCCCGTTTCTGGCACCTCCTGGACACCCATGGGCTATGTATTGTTTTCCAGCTCTCACTGTGTGTTCTCAGGGAGAAAAATCTAATCAAATCATTCCATCATTAAAAAACAGATAAGTTCTGCCATGATTTGCATTTTAAAAGAAAGAAAGCTCTTACATTTGAAGAATAAAAGTTCACTGGTAGGGGAATTTCCTGGTAGTCCAATGGTTAGGACTTGGCACAAGCCATGTAACATGGCCAAAAAAAGAAAAAAGTTTACTGGTAGAATTTCAGGCATTCTGAACCAACATTTGGTCCACTAGCCTTTTGGGGAAGGACTTCAGCATTCTGACATTTCTCCAGCATTTCCTGTATGTCAATAAGGTACTTTAAGAAAAAAAAAAAGATTGCTTTTGTAATGATAAGAGTAATGATGACAGTATTGATTAAAAATGTAACAGCACATGTCATGGCTTCCCTTGTAGCTCAGCTGGTAGAGAATCTGCCTATAGTACAGGAGACCTGGGTTCAATTCCTGGGTCAGGAAGATCCCCTGGAGAAGGAAATGGCAACCCACTCCAGTATTCTTGCCTGGAAAATCCCATGGACAGAGGAGCCTGGCAGGCCGCATACAGTCCATGGGGTCGCAAGGGTGGGAGAGGACTTAGAGACTAAACCACCAGCACACATCATGTTAAAAATGAAACAACATACAAGAGTATAAAAAGAACCTGTGAAGCTGTCCCTGCAGGGGGACCATTGCAGGCATTTTAGGAACCTCCTTCTAGACACAGCTGCTGGTTTCATGTGGAGACATGCATGTGGTTTTACATGTGTAAGATTACATTCTTCACTTTGTCAGGGCAATGGTTAATTTTTATGTGTCAACTTGGCTGGGTCACAGTGTGCCCAGTATTTGATCATACATTATTCCAGATGTTTCTGTGAGAGTGTTTCAGGGAGAGATGAACATTTAACTTGGTGGACTCTGAGTAAGCAGATTGCCCCCTCTAATATGAGTGGGCCACGTCCACCAGTTGAAGGCCTGAATAGAATAAGAAGAATGATCTTCCCAAGCAAGAGAGAATTGTCCAGCAGACGGACTTTGAAATTGCTCTGTAACGTCAGCTTTCCCTGGGTCTCCCACAAACTTCAGACTCTAACAGAAATAGTTTCTCCTAGATCTCCCCACTACAGGCTGATCCTGGAAATTTTGGATTTGCTAATTCCTTGTAATAAATCTCTCTATATATCTATCTTATTATTATCTTATATATGCATGCATGCATGCTAAGTCACTTCAGTCATGTCTGACTCTTTGAGAATTTATGGATTGTGGCCTGCCAGGCTGCTCTGTATACAGGATTCTCCAGGCAAGAATACTAGAGTGGGTTCCTATGCCGCCTTCCAGGGGATCTTCCTGACCCAAGGATCAAACCTGCATACCTTAGTTCTCCTGTATTGGCAGGTGGGTTCTTTACCACTAGTGCCATCTGGGAAGCGTATATATGGTGGTGACAATGCAGGAGACACAGGTTCAATCCCTGGGTTAGGAAGATTCTCTGGAGAAGGAAATGGCAACCCACTCCAGTATCAGTGCCTGGGAAACCCCATGAACAGAGGAGCCTGGCAGGCTACACAGTCCACGGGGTTACGAAGAGTTAGACATGACTGAAGCGACTTAGCATACCTATATATTTTATTATTTTTCTCTGGAGAATCTTGAGTAATACTTTCATTCAACAAATGATATGATATCTTTAACTGGCTTTAAGTGTTTGCCTGTGACATCAGATTCACCTCTGAGCTTCCTGAGAGCTAGGGTTTTCTTCTTTGATCTTGTATCCATAGTGCCCTCTCAACAGAGGTGAGCCACCCTCTTCTGCGGGTGAATAAACTGATGCCCAGGGAGGTTAAATTACCAGTCTCAATTGCTAAACTACAGAGGTCAGATTAAAAAACAAGTCTGGGTGATTTCAATCTTCTTCTACAACAATAAACAAGACTGCACTACCTGCCATGAGAGATGAAAACTCCAGGGTTTGCTGGCCTGGGAACAATGTTTAGTTATCTGAGGCTCGTGGGTGGCTAAGTATATATCTGCTGGTGAGTCAGCGGCTGATTTTATTTTCATGTGGAAGCCTCTGTTTTTCCTCTCTGTCTCTGCAGGGAGAGGGTACCTCTTCATCCTTTATCTGTCCCCTTTAATTAATTACATGTCTGTCTCTCCTCTCTTCTCCCTGCGCGCCCTTAAGTCTGTGACCTTCCAGCAGGCAGAGTTTCATCTGCTTTCCATGACCCTGGTGACTGACTAATGGAAGACATTCATAGAGGGTTTGTTTTGGGGCTTCCCTGGTGTCTCAGATGGTAAAGAATCTGCCTGGAAGGCAGGAGATACGGATTCATTCCCAGAGTAGGGAAGATCCGCTGGAGGAGGGCATGGCAACCCACTCCAGTATTCTTGCCTGGAGAATCCCATGGACAGAGGAACCTGGCAGACTATGATTGGAAAGAGTGGGACACACCTGAGTGACTAACACGTTCACACTTCACGCTTTTGGGCCGTTAAGGAGGACATTTCTGATACCGGCAATTGTTGGTGCTATGTGCTTACTTTGTTTCCAGCCATATGCGAAATCACTAGCAGTTTAGTAAATTCGCAGAGGAAACCATGTGAAGCAGAGCCGTATACCCCTCAGAGATTCCATCAACACAGAATTGCATTTGCTTTGACAAGCACACCAAGAACCTTGAGGTTGACCCCAAAGGGATCCGAACATCAGAAAACGTCCTAAAGTTTCCACACTAACGCTCACCCATGGCGGAGTGAATGAACTCTCCAAGGAGCTGCCCACCCCTGACTCAGGCTCAACTTCCTATCTATTCATTCAACAAAATATTGAAGGCTCTATCCTGGGTCAGACACGACTCTCGGGGCTGGGATTCCAAAAAGAATAAAGACACAGCGTTTGCCTGGTGACAGCCTGATGGAGAGCAGGGAGGTGGGATAGCTCAGAGGGGCGGCAGGGAGTTCTCCCTGGCTTCTCAGTTCTCAGTTGCTCAGCGACCTGACTTCCCAGCCGCAGTGGTTTCAAAGTGACTGTTCAGAAAGTAAAATTACTTTCAGAATAGAATTACTCCTGAAAGCCCCTCTGAAATCCACTCGACCTTCTTTCTCATCAGATGATTCAGAGCAGAGGAAGCGCTGGGGCTCCAGGGCCAGCCTGGGCCTGTCCCTGTGGCCTGACCTGGGAGCCGGTCTCCGTGGAAGGTCTGTGCAAGGCAATCAGTTGACAGATAGAGACGACAGACCTATGAAAAGCTAGTGAGCTCGCCGTGCTGACAGCATGCTCGTGAATGTGCTGAGCTTTCCTAAAGCCCACCAGACTTTCTGTAAAAGCTGTGGCAAGCACCAGCCCCACAACGTGACCCAGTGCAAGAAGGGCAAGGAGTCTGTATGCCCAGGGAAAGCAGCGTTAGGACAGAGAGCAGAGTGGCTGTGGTGGGCAGACGAAGCCGACTTTCTGGAAAAAGGCTAAAACTGCAAATATTGTACTGAGGCTTGAATGCATTGAGCCCAATGGCAGATCTGAGAGACTGCAGGCTATTAAGAGCTGCATGCATTTTGAGCTGGGAGGAGATAGAAGAAGAGTAAGGGCCAAGTGATCCAGTTTTGAGCTTCCTATTTTGTTTTATTATGAAAATAATAAAAATTCAAGATTGTTTATTTTAAAAACAAATTAGAAAGCCCAAGAGGCTGGTGCCCTTTAGTGAAAGAGCACGCAACCCATATGTCTTAGGCAGGTCTAGGTAAGTAGCAAGGAGCCTCAATTACCACCAAAAATGCTCATTATGTTATTTTTTTTGCTGTTGTTTCTCATGTCAACTATATACATATGTATAGATATTAAAAATATAAACACTGTGTGTATGTGTATGCAGTGTTTAGATTTTTTTTTTTTTAAGTTTGGGTACATACAGCAGCACGTCTTCAACCATCTCCCAAATTATGACTCATCTGCAGACAATTCAGGACAGTTGAATGGATGAATGAACACACAACAGCCGGAGAACAATGCACACAGTATTGATTGTGTGGCTCTCACAATGAGAGCTATGGGAGTGGAGAGCAGGGAGACATGAGTGTGGGCCGTAGCCGTTGCAGAAGACGTCAGGGCTCAGAAGGCTCCAGAGAGAGGGGGGTCGTGGTAAAAGGAGGGTGCCACCCAGATGATGATGGTGTGGATACTCATCTTCTGCTGTCCCGGTGGAGGCCTCTGGAAGGGCAGGGAGGCCATAGCATCTCCTCTTTGTGAGGGAGTCAGCTTTGGACAGGCCTGAGCCCTGAGAAGGGGGTTCTGGACAGAAGGCTGGAGTGCAGACCACCCGAGGAGGGCTCGGCCTCCGCCCTGCCTGGTGTGGAGGTGGACCCCCGTCGGTCGCTTTAACTCCCTCTGCATAACAGCCCAACCACACAGACAGCTTAACAAGTGCACGGCGAGTTGGGGAGACTGGTTCCATTAATGTCCTGGGCCATTGGGCAGGGCGGATCTCATAAAAAATGCAGGTCTCTGCTTTACTTTCCTGCTTAAAACCCTTCAGCTTCGTTGAACTGCAGCTCAACATAGTGGTTGGATTCAGAAGCCAGGTGGCCTAGCTCTGCTACCCATGGGATAGGGGATCCTAGGAGGTTAGTTAAGTGCACAGAGCTTCACTCTCCCCACTCTTAAGACGGGATGATGACATAGCTCTGAGGTTGTTATCAGGATTCAATGAATTTATAATAGAATGTGCTTTGAACCGTGACATATAAGTGGCACTAGTGGTAAAGAACCTGTCTGACAATGCAGGAGACCTAAGCGATACAGGTTCCATCCCTGGGTCAAGAAGATCCCCTGGAGAAGGGAATGGCAACCCACTCCAGTACTCTTGCCTGGAAAATCCCATGGACAGAGAAGCCTGGTGGGAGCTGGTCCATGGAGCTGCAAAGAGTCAGACACGACTGAAGCGGCTTTGCACGCAGCACACTCATATATGTGTTTGTTAGATGAATACAATCAACTCTAAATCCTTAAGATAACTCACAAACCCCCCAGTGATGGCACTTCAGTTTCTCTTCTGTCTGATCGGTTGCTTCACCTGTGCTTTAGCTTCTTCTGAGCTCTGCTCCTTCCATCCCCTCTTTCCTCACATCTTCACCTGGTTCACCTGTCATCTCCTGAGTCTGCAGAAATGACCGCCTCTTGGGGCTGTCCTTGGGTTCCTCTCCCCTCCCTGCTCTGCAAGCAGGAAGCATGGGACATCATTTCCCCACCCCCTGCACCAGGAAGGTGGGGCTATATTTCTGTAACTATGTCTCTGTAACTTGCCCAGGTAGCCCCAGTGCCCAGCAGGGTGCTTGGTGGCTAGACTGGGTACCAAGAGCTGGACAACTGAAGAGACAAATGGACAAGCGCTGGAAGGAGGAGTCACAGATAAGTGTACATCAGCCACAGGACAGGGCGAACTGAGGACAAGGCTCAGGACGGCCTCGGGCTCTGGCCAGAGCCCACACCCCAGCTGGAGGCACCTGTGACTTGCTGGGAGGGGCTGGAAGCCCCAGGCAACCCCTAGAATCTCTCCCTTCCCTCCATCCTGTCCAGCTCTATAGACAAACTCCCAGTTGCTCCAGAAGGATGGTGATTAAGAGAACCCAATGAGAAAACTCAGGGAGACAGTGAAGGACAGGACAGCCTGGTGTGCTACAGTTCATGGAGTCACAGAGAGTCGGACACAGACTTGGTGAGAAGTGAAGAAAATGTTGCAGAGGGAAATCCCTTTCAAAAATGAATAACCCCCTGATTTATTTGGACAGTTTCTCTTCTGGATTTCCTTAAAACCCAGGTAAGAAATTTAGGGACATCATGGTGGTGGTGGTGGTTTAGTCACTCAGTTGTGTCCGACTCTTTGCGACCCCATGGACTGTAGCCTTCCAGGCTCCTCTGTCCCTGGGATTCTCCAGGCAAGAATACTGGAGTGGGTTGCCATTTCCTTCTCCAGGGAATCTTCCCAACCCCAGGGATTGAACTCGTGCCTCCTGAATTGCAGGCAGATTCTTTACTGACTGAGCTATGAGGGAAGCCCCCAGCGATGTCATATATCTAAACAAAATACATAAAAGCCTGTTCTATCAAAAGCCACCCCTGGAAGGAAGGAGCAGATGTTGCCTTGCTCTGTTTTTAATGGACCACGAAGTGCCTGGAGGTGGCCAGCATTCTAATCAATGTGAATAAGCAAATGATCCCCAGCCGCTCTCTCTACTCCTGGTTCTGAAACTCAGAGACATGCCAGTCAGACTGATGAGCCCAGGATCACTCTGAAGGATCCTATAGCAGCCGAATCGTTGAAATGTGTTCAAACAGAATACGGTAGCAGCAGCTGCTACAGCTGTCAAGCAAGCTTCCTGAAATAAAGGGGAAAAGGCAGCAACAGCCTGTTGCTCTTGAGCCAATGGATTTAGAACACGAGATCAAGTAAGAGAGATTGAAAAAAAAAAAAATACAGGAAGTCGGTGAAATGAGAACTTGGCTCACTGGGCCAACGTACGCAGTCTGCGGTCTTGGACAGAAAATTTTAGCTGCCACACAGGCAGTCCCTGAAGGGTTAGGGACTGGGGGCTGATGCTGAAGTTCAGCCGGGATGTGATGATGAGGGGGCAGGAATCTGACAGCCCTTCTGCTCTCAGAAGTCTGGCCAGCCCAGACGGAGTCATGAGGGGGCCACCAGGGTCCTTGGAGCCTCTGCACATAAAAGCACATTTAGTCACAAGGCTAGGAGGTGCTCAGAAAATTCATGCTTCCCTTTCCCTTCCTGAAGACCAGGGACGCAGTTTGGTCAAGGTTGATTTCTGCATCAGAGTCCTTAGTTGTAAATAACAGAAACTGATTCTGCCTTAAATGTAAGACCATTGCTGCTAAGTCACTTCAGTCATGTCCAACTCTGTGCAACCCCATGGACTGCATCCTACCAGGCTCCCATGTCCCTAGGATTCTCCAGGCAAGAGTACTGGAGTGGGCTGTAAGACCATTACTCCTGACCAATTGTGAAGAAGGCTGGGGAACCAGCCAGTCAGCCAAGATGGGCGGGCACTGGGGACAGTGTGCAGCCAGAACCACGGCCAAAATTTCACCGCAGACCTCAGCCAGAGGGAGTCCCATTGCTTCTGCGGCTGGACCCCCGACCTTGATCGGTCCCTGCTTCACTGACTTCATGGGCACCAGACCCTGGACCCTGGATACTGGGTTCATCCTCACAGAAATCCCAAGGCAGCTTTACCACTGCCCCCAGAAAGAACTCTCCACAAGCCCTGCTTCTTTGAGCCATTCACCCGAGATTCAGAATCCCATTGTGGGGTTGTCTGGCCAGGCCTGAGTTAAGTGCTGTGTCATGCTACAAGACAAGCTAGCAGGTTGGTATCTGAAGTATATGTCTTCCAAAGAGGAAAGTGGGCTATGCCTCCACCTCCCCTCCCCCATAAGATTCATAAAGTGAAGAATTCCTCCAATAAAAGAAGAGGCTTCAATGCTGGGTGGCTCCCAAAATAGCCCAGTTGCTTGCAATTACACTGGAGCTTCAGGTCCACATGATGAAGAAAAGCAAAAGCTGTTGGGGGCGGGGGGTGGTGCTGGTACATGAAATTAGGAGCCTGAGAGAAGCCTTAGCCTGCAGGGATCTCATCTTTCTTTCTCTGGAAAAAAGGGGTGGGGGGTTTGCTTTGCTGTCATCATTACCGCTACCTGGAAGGCTTGTCCCCATTCGAGCTTGACCTCCTCCCAGATCCACAAAGATCTCTCTCTGGTCCAGAATGCTATTTCACCTCTAGATTGCATCATACTTTTTAGAAATGAATCACTTCATTTATATATGACTTGTGAAGCTCCTCTAGGATGGAGACAAAAATCTTATTCATTTAATAGTCAACAAACATTTATTGAGCGTCTGTGAGGCCTTGGGGAGCCCGAGGGGACAAAGACAGGGCCTGTGCCTTAGAAAAGAAGATCATTGCTGGTGCAGACGTGGAGGTGTAAAGCCTCCTGACCTGGTTTAAATGGATCTCAAAGATTAAGATGTTCTTGGCCATTTGGGGGGTGGGGGTAAGTAGTGCCTTCCAGACAGAAGGAACAGGGTAGACAGAGGCAAGGAGTCGTGAGAAGTTGTGGTATGTTTGGGAAACAGAGTGGATGGGACGTGGGACGTGCAACCCAGCAAGCGAATGGGGGATACAGTTGCCAGTGAAGAGGGGACCACATTCTGAGAACCCTTGAATGTCTTTCTCAGGAAGGGGGGCGGTATCCTGAGACATCAGGGATCATCTGATACTCTCTTTTTTTCATTCTGGTAATTCATATAAATATAACATAAAATTGACCATTTTAACCATTTTGCAACTTAGGTTTCATTGGCATTAAGTACATTCACATCTTTGTGCGCCAGCTGCCACCGTCCATCTCCAGAACTTTCTGATCTTCCCAAACTGAAACTCTGTGCCCAATCGACAACAACTTTGCATTCCACCTGCCCCCGCCCCCCAGCCCAGGCAACTCCCATCTACTTCCTGTCTATGTCATCAGATACTTTTATTTATTTGTTTTTAAATATTTATTTACTTGGCTGTGTTGGGTCTTCAAGATGGCACACAGGATCTTTAGTTGCAGGCATGCAGACTCTGTTGCCACACGTGTGATCTAGTACCCTGACCAGGGATCGAATGCCAGGTACCTTGCATTAGTATCGTGGAGTCTTAGCCAGTGGACCACCAGGAACGTCCCTCATCAAATACTTGTAAGCAAGAGAATGAACTGATGCAATTTTCTAGAAGGATCCCTCTGACTACAATATGAAAGATGGCTTAGAAGACTTAAGGTAGGAAGCAGCTGCAGAAAACTCCAGAAGAACCAAGAAGGCTGAATGGAGGCAATGCGATGGTGACCAGACAGGCTGGGAAGACTAAATTTCAGAGATATTGATTAGATGTAGGAGTTGATTACTCCAAGGCATCTTTTTCTATTTTATTCTCTCTATATTGACCCCCACACCCCTTCCTGTGTGAGGAAAAGAGAGGATTTATGATCCTATAAAATTGATATTTAAATAGCCTTTCTGACCCTATTGGCTCACAAATATTTCAAAATTACAGCCTATGTAGATGGCAGAGTACGTTCCCACATCCTTACTGTAGGATACATGCTGTGACTTTGGAATAGATTTGATCACTGCACGCTTTGATCAACTTTATTAAAGAGAAATAATTTACAAGAATAGTTTGTGATCATTAAATGGTCAGTGGCAATTCAGAACAGTTTCTGTGCTAGGAAAAATGATCTGAAGCTTGCGTTCAAAAGACAGCTGACTACTCAGAGAGTCTGGAGTGGATCTCAAAAAAAACCTGGATTCCAGCCCAGCTCTGCCATTCACCAGCAGTGTGGCCCTGGGCAATTTACTTAACCTCTTTGCATTTCTGTGTCCTCTTTAGTAAAGTGGTTGTTGATTAAATGAGCTGATTCGTATAAAGCACAGCAGCGTCTGCCCTAAGTAAGTGCTCGGTTTGTGCGGCTATTGCTACAGTCCTGATGGTGGTGATGATGATCAGCATCATCGCTTCTGGGGCCTCTTGCAGTGCTGAAACCCTGTGCCTGGCAGCTGTTCTTGGACGAGATGGAATTGTCCATTCCTTGTGGTTCTGAAAGGAAGGACTCGCCCGTTCTCTGCAGGGTCTCCCTCCCTGAAAACTCGGGCTTAGCTGTTCTGCAGGAGAAAACATTGAACATGATGCGTCTACCAGCCTCACTCTCCAGCTTCTCATTTCTTCTCCCAACTTGCTCTGGTTCCGGTCACCCTGCCCAGGTCTTCTTTAGCAGCTGAGATGTTTCCTTTCTTGTTCGGATGATGTCTGTATCTCCTGCCGGGTCTGAGGGAACAGGAGGTGGAGGACTCAGGCCCTCCTCACTCTCTGCTGTCTTGGACCACAGCCGTTTGTCTTCCCCCACAGCTCAGCTGTCCTGCCGGTTCTTTCTCAGAGCCTGCACACAGCCTCTCTCTGCCTTCCTTGGCTCTTGGCACTCCTCTTTGGTGCCCTTTTGAAAGGTGTATTCTGGGCACAGAAACTCATCTAAAGCCTTGGACGATGGGGCTTTGAGCTCTGAGCCAGCTGATGGTGTGTGAGCAGGTGCTAGACTGCATCCAGGACAAAGCAGGGGCCAGTGTGAACTCTGCTGAATGAGAAGATACTGGCGAGACGATGGATGAGGCATGAGCTGGAGGCAGCTTTGAAGCTCACAGCAATAGGCAATGGCTTCAGCCTTGTTTGTGCACGTAGGACTGGGCTCTTTTTCTGAGGGAGACCTGTGCTGCCTTCCTCATGGTGTGTAGTTTCAGATCATCTGTTTTGTAGGCAAGATTCACAGGGCTGGGCATGTACCTAACTGACCAATTGATTAGAGAACCAAACATTTGTTGATGGAAAAAGCTTTAAGGTGCTTTAAAAAAAATTTCTCCTTAAGGTTAAACATCACAGATCTGAAAGTACTTTGGCTATGAGGCTTGAGGTTCTATATCCCCCTATGTAGTTTAGTTTTCAGGTCTTTACATCTCTCAGGGTCTTTAAAGTACTTTGTTGTTCACTATGTGCTTTGATACTTCGCCAACTTGAGGGTAGGGGCAGTGTTTATCTCTCTCCCTGCACATAGAAGGTATTCAATAAATATTAATCTCAGGAATCTTTATCGCAAAAATTATTCATTCCAGATAGTTTAGCTTAGACTCTCCTTCACGTGGTCCCAGCCACAATCTGAGTCTTTGATTCAAGCAAGTTAGACACCGTAAGTGTTTACTGGCATTCTCCTTGATTCCAAGGTAGCTGACTAATGGTTGGGGATATGGTTCAGGTATTAAAGGGATCAACGCTTCACCAGAAGCCCTTTTTGCACCTTTTGCACCTTTTGTCACTTTGTAACCATTTCCGTGGTTTCTGATGATAGCAAGTATTTGTCTCCTGTTCCTGATGCCAGATTCTAGGCTCCTGACAAGCTTTCAGGAAAAGTTCAGGCAGGAAAACTATGACACTTTCCAGAGTTCTTTTAAGGTGAATTTCATCATGGGCCAGAATCTAGAGAACAAAGACCTATTCTCCTGGTTTGTAAGGAAGAATATTTCCAGCAAACAGGAGTTCCTTCCAACTCTGCTTTGCTGAGTCTGGCTTGAACTCCGTTTCACTCAGACCAGGGCCCTCACTGTCTGTTGCTGGGAGGAGCTTCAGTGAGCCTCTCTCCCAGGTCTCCACCTTGGAACCATGAGGTTACAGCAGGTCACATGGGGCCAATCTCAGTGTGTGTGTGTGTGCTGCAGGATAACAGTGTAGGTTATGGACCTATTGAAGCACGTCTGTCCCCAAGAGTAAGTAGCTGTGGTGTCTAAGCCTTCCAAGCTTTCCAGGTGGTGCAGCGGTCAAGAATTCGCTGGCCAATGTGGGAGGTGCAGAAGACACGGGTTCGATCCCTGGGTCGGGAAGATCCCCTGGAGTAGGAAATGGCAACCCACTCCAGTATCCTTGCCTGGGAAACCCCATGGACAGAGGAATCTGGGGGGCTACCAGATCCCTCTGTCCATAGGGTCATAAAGAGTCAGACACGACTGAGCACGCACACATGCTAGGCCTCCCAAATGCCCCCTGTTGTCCAGCTTCTCTCTGGGACTCTACAGACTACCCCCCTCTATCCAGCCACCCCTCGCTCTGCCTGGGATGGAGCGTGGGGAGAGGGATCCAGCCTGGCAGCTAATGGGACCCTGACATGCTGGCTGGCTAAATACTTTGGATACCATTCCTGGGCAGTGTGGTTTGATTCCAATGCACCAGAGAGCTGCATTCATGAATTCACAGCAGTGGAAGCTGTGTGCTGCAGAGAACTGAGAATCTGCGTCAGAAATGATTAGAGAAATGGAGAGAAGAGAGAATGATGTTCCCTCTTTTAAACCTCTCTGCAGCTCTCCATCCCCTAGGATAAACCAAGCCCCTAGGTGTGTAGCATCAAGCCCCTCGTCCTGATCCTCTACCCTAGCCAGCCTACTGCCCTCAGCCACGCCCCACCCCCCGCCAGCATTTAAGGGTGGGGAGAACATAACCGAGGGTTTCAATCAAGTACAGAGCAGAGAGATGAGCGATGGGGCTGAAAGGGAGGTAGGAGTGAGCACATGAGAGGCATACGCAGATTTTATATTTACAGAGAGATCTATGAGTTACGTGTTACAGCAACTCATCATTTATTGAGCTCTTTCTATATGCAAGATATTTATCTTCTGATCTTCTTGGCAATCCTCATATACTTCCATTACTATCTAGTGGGGACGTCGTAGACACCACACAGTCTAGACCCATTTTATAGATGAGGAAACCGAACTCAGACTAGTTAATGTGATGTCTGACAGCTCCCAATTAATGGCAGCAACAAGACTAGAACTCAGCTCTCCACATTTCCCAGTGTTGGGTCCCAGTCCCTCGGCCCACGTTTGCAAAGCAAGCCCTTGAGAACTGACACAGCTCCTTGTTTATTCACGAATGAAACGGGCGATGAAAGGATACTCGGGATGAAGCAATCAGGATCTTATCTGAAGTTCAGAAAGTCAGTGGAACCCATGACTTTTTTTTTTTCTTCTTTCTTTTAAAAATAATTTTATTGATTTATTTTTTACTGTACTTGGTCTTCACTGCTGCGCAGGCTTTTTCTCTAATTGTGGCAAATAGGGGCTACTCTCCAGCTGTAGTGTGCAGCCTTCTCACTGCAGTGTCTTTTCTTGCTTAAGAGCATGGCCTCTAGGCACGTGGGCTTCAGTAGTTGCATCTCTTAGGCTCTAGAGCACAGGTTCAATAGCTTTGGTGCACGGGCTTACTTGCTCTGCGGCACGTGGGATCTTCCTGGACCAGGGATTGAATCCATGTCTCCTGCATTGGCAGGCGGATTCTTTACCCCTGAACCACCAGGGAAGCCCCCCATGGCTGGTTGAACAGATTTCCACTGTATAAGCATAATTTTTAGTTTGGAAAAAAAAAAAAGTGTTTAGAAGCACCAAGCCTCCTTCCAGGTGTCTTCCAAAGTCCACTTCTGAGGCTGCCCGGCATCGGCTCGAATGTATGTGTCAGTTTGCACACAATCCACCAGCAGGGCATTGATTCTTCTCCTGAGTCTCCTGCTGACCTCACCATCATGAGTGCGCTGCTTCAGGCCCACTCCAGTTCTTGTTCAAAGTCACCCTCAGGCACTATCGATCCCATCAGCATTCTTTTCAGGCTGCAGCGTTATTGGTCTGCAGAGAAAGCAAATATTGGGGGATTAGAAGCTGTGTGCTCCTGGCTTTTCTGGAAAGTGCTGGCCCCTGCCCCTGGCGGGGTTTGCAGAGATACAAGGAAGGGGCAGATGGAGGCTGACGGTTGGGCAGAGCTGGCAAGAAGGCCTTGCCTGTGTGAGTGGTCTCCGGATGACAGCTTCAGCCCTTAGAGCCTCCTTGGCTGCTGTCACATGAGTCCTCCCCGCCAGCCCAAGGTTGTAACTGTATTTTCCTGCCCCTGGTTCATTCCTCTCTACCCCTATCCCAATACAGGGGTCCATCTTTTTAACTGTAAGTCAAAGGGCACCTCTTGGCATTAGTTCCAGATGTTGACTTTTGGGCATCCTAATTGTGGGAGGCCATGGGCTGTGCCCAGGTTGGGTGTCAGACAGGCAAAATGCAAATCTTGTCTCTATAGTTACTAGTTGTGTGACTTTGAGAAAAGTTACCTGCCTTTTTTGAGCCTTTATTTCTGAAATGGGTGTAGACTCAATGTCCAACATGGTAGCCGCTAATCTCATGAATGGGTTTCCCTGATGGCTCAGCAGGTGAAGAATCCACCTGCACGCCAGGAGACATGGATTCAGTTCCTGGGTTGGGAAGATCCCTTGGAGGAGGTCATGGCAACCCACTGCAGTATTCTTGCTGGGAAAATCCCTTGGGAAGAGGAACCTGGTGGGCTACAGTCCATGGGATTGCAGAGAGCTGGACATGACTGAAGCAACTGAGTACAGCATAGAACACAACATAACCTCATGAGCACTTGAGATGTGGCTGGCTCAAACTGAGATGTACCGACAGTGTAAAATACACACAGGATTTCCTCCCCTGCCAGATCCACAGTGACTGGAGATGCTGATGGGAGGGCTATTTTTCTTGCCCCAAGGAAGCCTGGGATGGATGCCTACATATCTCTGGAGAGGCCTTTATGGAAGGCCCTCCTCCCTACCAGTCACATGTATGGGGGCACCAGAAGTCTGGGAGGCCAAGTGCATGCTGCAGCTGGCAGCCTCTTGGGGCCCAGCCTCGCTTGCACCTGGTGCGCCTGTGGCATGGTATGAGAGATAACATTCCATCTCCCATACTCGTCATGGGTTGGGGGTGCCATGCTGGGGAACAATGAGGTGTAGATGGTGCCAATGAAGTTTCTGGTTCTGGCTCTGCCACCCACTGTCTGGGGCACCTTGGATAGGTACTCCTTCCAAACCTAAACTTCCTCACTTCTGAAATAGACTGGGCTCCCAGGGCTGTTGCTAAGTGATTTCCAGGCCTTTTTTATTTTTTTCTCCCTCTGCTAGATGGTCCCTGGTTTATAGATTCATCATCCCAATCTCTGCCTCTGTTGTCACATGGCCATCTTTTCCCTGTGTGTCTGTCTTGACATAACATTCTTCTCGCTTATAAGAGCACCAATCATAGTGGATTAAGGGCTCATCCTAATCCAGTAGGACCTCATTTAATTAATTACATCTCCAAAGACCTTATTTCCAAATAAAGTCACATCCTGAGGTGCTAGGGGATAGGATTTCAACATATCTTTTAGGAGGACATGATTCAACCCATAACGCTGAAGCTGAGGCTCCAATCTTGTGACCACCTGATGCAAAGAGCCAACTCATTGGAAAAGATCCTGATGCTGGGAAAGATTGAGGGCAGGAGGAGAAGGGGACAACAGAGGATGAGATGGTTGGATGGCATCACCAACTCGATGGACATGAGTCTGAGCAAGCTCCAGGAGATGGTGATGGACAGGGAAGCCTGGTGTGTTGTGGTTAATGGGGTTGCAAAGAGTTGGACACAACTTAGCAGCTGAACAATCCAACCCAGAACTTAACAGAAGGAGCTGAAATCAAGGTCTGTTCTTTGCTCCCTTGTCTGGCTACTTCCCTCTACTGGAAGTCACATCTTTCTCTCCTGTCAGCTACTCTCTCTAGGTTCTGGTAATCATTCTTCCCCTTTGCCTTTGAACTGAATCCATCTCTTGTTGATTGCCCTAAGCCCTTGCTCATTACTTTGTAAATAGTTCTTAAGTAAGCTCTCCTTCAATTTCCTAATTTGTACATCTGTTTCCTGACACAGAGTCTTACTACCCATTCACCTATCTATCCATCCATCATCCATCCATTCACCCATCCATCCACCCACTCACTCATCCACCCATCCATCCATCCATCCACCCATCCAAACATCCATCCATCCATCCACCCACCCACCCACCCATCCATTCATCCATTCACCACCTACCCATCTACTCTTCCTCCTGTCCATCCACCCACTCCAGCTTTCTGCATAACACACAGTTCATTGTGGATGCTCAACATATTCAGCAAACACTGAGCCTTAGCTCTTTGGAAAGTGCCAGGTCCTGTGCCAGGAATGTGGTAAACCACAGTCCCTATTCTCTGGAAGCTGGTGATACAGTCCAGGGATAAGAATATAACATACAGACCATATTTCCTAATAGTTATCTGCATCTAGCGGGGGTGGAGGGAGCATAGAGGGAAAAAAATGCCTGGAGAATTACTCAGCAGGATTAGGGAGACAACTGAGGAGGTACATTCTGGGCTCTGTTGTTTTTAAATTTTGGAGCAGTTCGGGTCTGAAATTTTGTTTGTCTTCTAAGAGACAGAGAGAGAGACAGCGCAGAGTTGATCATCAACATCTCCCTCTGAAAGAGGCTTCCAGATAGCCAGCTGTCCCCTGACCATGTCTTTGGAGGACTGCTCTCCCTTGGGCCCCTGAGGCAGCTCTCTCTTTGTTCTTGGGAGGCAATTTCTGAGAACAAACACAGGAACAAGGGAAAGGGGTGCAGCCAGAGAAATTTGGATTCATGGTGAAGCTCCTACAATGGCTTCTTTGAACAGGTCCCGTGTAACCTGTAAGGGGCTGAGCGGATGGGAGAGTGTCATAGATGCCCACCAAGGAGCTGAGCCTCCTCCAAGGATGAGTCAAGTTGAGTCAATTCAGCAGGCCTCAGCTGAGTCCCTGGAACAGTGATTCATCCTTTCAGGCTTGGTGATACAAGGATAAGGTCCCAGCCTGCCCCCCGCAACTTCATCATCTAGCTGTAATGAGTGATGCCCAGTGGGGTCTGAGAGACGTCCCCAAGGTCATACAGCCATCAGTGGGTGGTAGTTTTGAGACAGGGGTGAAATTTGTTCGATAAATATGTAATGAGTGCTGACCACATGCCTGGCATTGTCTGGTTTCTAGGTGTACTGGACAAGAGAGCAGAGAGGGCCTCTAATTCTGCAGGGCTTTGCTTTTGGGGGGCAAAAAGGGAAGGCTGTTGGAGAAGGGGTTCTAAGAAGACTGTGATTTCACCCTCCATAGGCTCCAAAAAATGCCAAGGACTGAGCTGGGTGTGATCTCTTGGGGTTCAGTACTTAGAAGGGACTCCATGAACTGCAGAATTTAATTGATTCTACTGTCAAGAGGAGGCCCTACACAAATGAAGAGGTAGGGGACAGTCAGCGTTCAAAACGTGTTACAGTATGTGTTAATACAGGATATTTGTTTTTCTCTTTCTGACTTACTTCACTGCAAAAAAAAAAAAAAAAAGAGAGAGAGAGAGAGAGCGAGAAATACTAAAAAAAAAAAAAAAAAGTTACAGTAACAAGCAATCAGCAGAACTGCCCAGTGACAAGGCTCCTCTCTCACCCCTCTCTTTGTCTGTCTCTATGGTGACCATTACTAGAACTGGTCAAGGTCAAACATGGTCAGTCAAACAGCAATACTCCCAGGGACTCCAGCAGCTGCATCTTGGGTTAAACGATGGTGGGAAGGGCTTTAGTATTTCACATTATGAATTTCTTTGCACGATGGCAAAATCTTTTGTTATGGCACATATGATAAAAACACTAAATACTATTTTTTTAAGAAAGAAAAATAAACCACCCATTGGCCACAGCACTGACTTAATTTTCACATTTCCCTTCCAGCTTTTGTCTATATGCAGCATTTTTAAACTCATTGGTAATCACAGTGGACAGAAAATTTTGTATTCTGCTTACAAAGCCTTTTTTTCCCTAAAAGCATTTGTTCTTTCATATAGATGCTGTAATTGAGGCCAATCTTTGTTAATGACGATAAGAGATGTTTTCCTTGCTTGATTGGGTGTCTGTGAAATGATTTGTTGTTCAGGGTTTTACAGACGAAGGAGCTGACACCAAAACAGAACAGAACAGAACAGACTTTTCTTACAGATTATTTGTGTTGTTATCTAAATGGGGTGTTCTCTGTGTGGGAGAAAATTTCCCACGTAAATTGAGTAGACACAGCATTGGTGGTATAGCCCAAGATACCAGGCTTGGGACCCTCGCTAGCTGTGTGACCTTGGGTCACTTACCTAATTCTCTGGTCCTCAGCATCTATCTCTGCACAGTGAGGACTGTAGCATCTATCTCACTGGGCCAGGGAGAAGATTCCATGAGATACAGGCTGGGCTTTGACCCTTAGAGTGTATAGTCTATGTATGTGTCTGCGTTAACTATAATATGTTTCCTGTGTGATGCTGGGATTGACCTTGAGCAAGCTTCTCCGAGCTTCTGTTTGTACATAAGTGAAAAGGGAGAACAGAAGTCCCAGTGAGACTAGACAAAATAATGAAAACAAGAGTGCTTTGTTATTTAAGATGTGTCTGTCCATCGGCCTGGCCATCACTCCACCATCTTCCTGTGTCTCTTTCCCCTGGTTCCAGGATGAGGGGTGGAAGTTCAGGGGCTATTTCTGAGGTATGTCCCACAACCGGCACCAGAGCCAGAAGCTTCCAGGGACTCCCTGCCTAGGTCTAGCTCCAAGCTTGTGGACTCAGCAGCATGTCCACCGGCTCTTCACTCAGTCACCCTGCACTGCTCAGCCTCCAGGGCCCAGTTCCCTGGGAGCTTGAGCAGAGATGCCGAGGAATCCATCAGGAGTTAGCCTTCCCCGAACAGCAGCAAACGGGCATCGAGTGGGGGTCCCGGGGCCGGGATAGGTTGACCCAGCCTCTCACAGGTGGGCAGGGGAGGCACTAGCAGCAACTGCGGTAGGAACAGCCTGCAAGCGTTGGTGGCAAGTCATTGGTCCTCCCTCCTTCCTTATCCGACCCTTCCACTTTCTTTCCTCCTCTCCTCTGCCCCACGTTCTTCCTTGGCTTCACAATCCTGATTATCTCCGGACCCCACTGATACAGCCAGCCTCCTCTGCCATCTGCAGCCCGGGGGCGGGACATGGTCCCCTCCCCTGTTCTCAACATTCATTTTGGAAACTTTTAGAACAAAGCAAAATCAATGATTAGGTTTTGAGCCACCTCTCTTGCAAAGATTAACTTTTCAAATGAACTGCTTCTTCTGGGAAAGGAAACCAGGGGGGGAAACCATTTACAGATGATCTCGGAGTTTGACGTGAGAACCAGCCATCTGACCTCAGTTCCCGGATGGGGTGACTTGGGACGGATGAGTGTGAAACGGGCAGGCACCTGGTCACACACACCCAGGCCCCTTCCCCTGCACTTGCCTTCCTCCTCACCTCTACAGAACCCACAGAGGCTAACCAAGGCTGTCCCATCCACCATGGGTCCTCAGTGACTTTCCTTTTTGCAAGTTTTCATATTGAAGTGCCACTCAGCATGCTTCTGACGGCCAGTCCTTTGTGAAGCATTCCCAAAATACCACCTGCTCTCTCTGTTCAACCTCTAACCACCCAGTTCTGCCTTTTCTAGGAGTTCTCAAAACACCAAATAAAACTCTTTGAGTTTATTAGCTAGCAGAGTGTACAGATATCTTAAAAATCAGAAATTAGATCGGTGTTTTTTTTTTCTTTCCTCAAACAGGGCTTTAGAAGGAACATTTTACTGCAATCAGTTCAGTAATGGGCTCCCAGCTGGTGGAAGGTATGGCAGTCTATACCTTACCTCTCTTTCCCAGGTAACTGAAATCCAGTGCTGCTCAAGGGCTTCCCGTTGGTATCCCTAAAAGAAGAAACACTTCTTTCCTCTTCTCACACTCACACCAACACTTCTGACACCTAATGTGCCACCAGCAACTTCTCTGCCTCCCCGGAAAATCAACTCTGAATATTCATTGGAAGGACTGATGCTGAAGCTCCAATACTTTGATCACTTGATGTGCAGAGCAGACTCACTGGAAAAGACTCTGATGCTGGGAAAGAGTGAAGGCAGGAGAAGGGGATGACAGAGGATGAGATGGTTGGATGGCATCGCTGACTCAATGGATATGAGTTTGAGAAAACTCTGGGAGATAGGGAAGGACAGGGAGGCCTGGTATGCTGTGTCTACATGGTCACAAAGAGTCAGACGTGACTTAGTGCCTGAGCAATAACTGGACACCAAGTGGGTGTCCTGCAGTGCAATTCTGACACTAACTTCCTGCAGGTATTACTGACCCCAGGGGTTAAGAGCTCAATATACAAGATTGCCCCCACTTCAGATGTCAGTGGCGAGATACCCATACTTCTCTTTGACTTTGCTACAAGCTGAGGTCCCTACAACCCCCTCTCTAGGTTCAATAACGTGCTCTAACAGCTCACGGAACTCAGAGAGATGCGTACCTGTGTGACTATTACATAATAAAGGACACAGATGAACAGATAGAAGAAGAGGTACCTAGAGCAAGATCTGGAAGAGTCCCAAGTGCGGGAGCTTCTGTCTCAGTGGAGTTGTGGTACATCATCCCCTCAACACATGGATGTGCTTACCAACCTAGAAGCTCTCTGAGTCACTTGGTTTAGGGATTTTTACGGATGCTTACCATGTATTAGTAGGAATGATTATTTATTCTTGTACTCAGTCTTGGTGCCCTTCTCTTCTCTGGAGGATGAGGGTGGGGTTGACACTTCCCAAGCATGGCTGGGTCTTTCTGGTGATCAATCCCCCTCCTGATGCTATCCTGGAGTCACCCACAGCCACCTCATTAGAACAAAGGATGCTCCTGTCACCCAGAAAATTCTAAGAGACTAAGGGAGCTCTATGTCAGGAACTGGGAACTGAGACTAATATATATATATATTTCACCATTACCTGTGTAGAAGTGAATGAGTCACTGCTACGGAGTGACCATCTATGGCTGTCTCGTGTTGTCCCCGAACTCCTAAATATGCATGCAACCTTTCAATGCTTTGCTTCCTTTAACTCACACAGGGTAGAGATTGTTCCAGTCACTTTGGACGTGCAGAAAAGCTACTCAGTAAATGAGCAGTGAATAGATCAGTGCTTCTCTGAGGCTATTATTGCCTTCCTTCTTTCTTTCTAAATTTAACACTGGTTTATAGACTTTTTCCTTACACAAGACTAGAGAGATTGCACATTAACCACCGTATACCTATCACCCAGCTTCAGCAATTATCGTTTTGCTACTCCTGTTTCACCCACATTCCCACCAACACTCTTTTTGCTTGAGTATTTTACAGCAGACCTCAATCATCATATGGTTTCAACCATAAAGACTTCAGTATAGATTTCAAATAGGAAAAGGCTTACACAAACTCAGCTACATGCCATTTGTTGTTAAAAAAATTAACAACAATCTCTTAATATCATCTTAGTACTGAGGCCAGATTTAATTTTCCATGACTGTCTCAAAAGGTGGTTTTTTTGTTTGTTTTTTTTTGCAGTTGCTTTGTTCATTTTTGCCACCTCTCAAGTCTTGTGGGATCTTTAGCTCCCTAACCTGGGATTGAACCCATACCTTCTGCAATGGAAGCCTGGAGTCCTAACCACTGGACTGATGGGGAATTTGAGGATACTTAAAAGGATGTGGCATTGGATTGGCATGTCTTCATGCCATTTTAATCTCTAAGTTTCTCTCTTTTTATTTATTTGTTTGTTTTTAAACAACCATTTATTTGTAGAAGCCAGATCACTGGTCTTGCAGATGTTGCCCAAGTTTTGGGTTTGGCTGATTGCACCCACCTGGTGACTCTGGGCATATTCCCCTATCCCAGGATACCAGATGCTGGTGATGAGCAGTGGCTAGATTAATGCTTCTCTGAGACTATTATTGCTTTCTTTCTTTTTTTTTTTTTTCTTCCAAATTTAACACTGGTTTATAGAATTTTTCTTTACACAAGACTAGAGAGAATTAACATATTAACAGCCATATACCTGTCATCCAGCTTCAACAGTTATCATTTTGCTATCAGGTGACCTAGACAGGCCTGATTTCAGTGAAGCTTAAATGATGAAAATTGTGGTCCCACACGAAACACTGCAGCTGTTACTCTGCTTAACTGCTTTGTGGGTTTCTCTCAAATAATTTTTTGGGGGGAGGGAAGGTAAAGATGGTGGGGACTAACATTCATGGGACTCTTTAACCAATGATAAATAAATTTCCCAGCTTCTCCGTTTGGTGATATCACTTTGAGGCATGCTCAAGATGACTAGATGACTTTCAGAGGGTCCCCAGTTATCTGTCTTTCATTGTTTCTTGGTTACTAATTTATTAGTAAAGGGTGCATAACCACTCATTATTATTAGCACACACACTTTATTGTCTTTTATCCCAGGTTTTACTTTCTTTCCTTCACTTCTTTATGAGACCATCTCCCAAATAAGCTCGTTGTTGTTTAGTTGCTAAATTGTATTCGAATTTTTGCCACTGCAAAGACTGTAGCCCACCAGATTCCTCTGTCCATGGGATTCTCCAAGCAAGAATACTGGAGTGGGTAGCCATTTCCTATTCCAGGGAACCTTCCCAACCCAGAGATCCAAACTGCGTCCCCTGCATTGGCAGGTGGATTCATAAGGGAAGCCCCCTAAGTAAACTCCCTCCACCCAAATACTTGTCTCAGGTCTTTTTCCTCGTGGGTCCCAAACTAAGATCCCTCCCTATTTCCTGTAAATGATGGTTACACTAGATGCTTGGCTAGATTCAGGTTCCTTATGTTTTCTTTTTGGCAAGTTGGCTTCTTCTGAAGGTGTTGTGTGCTTTGCTGTGCCACACCTGTCACTGGCATCATGCGGGCGAGGGCCTCAAAATACTAGGGATATTAGGGATCTACCTCGAAGACGCAAGAGCTTTCCTCATGACCCATTTTGGAGCTACCTTCTCTGCACCTGCATCTGAGCTCTTCCAAAGTGAAAGAAAGTGAAAGTGACAGTTGCTCAGTTGTGTCCAACTCCTTGTGACTCCATGGAATTCTCCAGGCCAGAATACTGGACTGTGTAGCCTTTTCCTTCTCCAGGGGATCTTCCCAACCCAGGGATCAAACCGGGGTCTCCCGCATGGCAGGCGGATTCTTTACCAACTGAACTATCAGGGAAGCCCCAAGATGGATATTCTTCACCTGCAGGTAGCATGCTGTTTGTTTCATTGGAGGAGACATGAATGACTCCCTCTGATACACAGCTCTCAAAGCAGCAGAGTTTGGTTTCCTCCACCTCGCCAGAGCCTCCATGTGTGAGTCATTTCTGCTGGGTGTGTATGTTTAAAAGTCCTCATGGATGGAATACTAGTATCATGAAAATAGAAGCTCATCAAAGGTGTGTTTTGCTCAGCTGGGTGGCCGTTAACCAGTTCCTATGAGGCTTAGCATCTTGTAATGGAAAGTGAGGGGTGAGGGGAGACATCAGCTATGTGAGTGTATGTGAACGTGTGCGCAACTGTGTGGACACACAAGAACTCTTTCCCCTTAAGTAGCACAAAGCATCACCTATTAGATACAGTTTCTCCATCTGAGAAGTCTTCCCCCTTCTCTGTTTCCTCTCCTGGCCCTCAGTTGGTCCCGCCTGTCTGAAATACCTGAAACAGAGGACATGAAGGTTGGAGGTGGCTTAATGAATGAAGAGAAGTGGAATTTCAAGTTGAAAGACTTTGAAGAGTCACTGCATGACCCTGGGTCAGTCGCTGAATCCCCATGGGCTCTATTTTTTTTATCTTTAAGTTGGATATAATAAAAAACATATATTAAAATGCTTTGACTTAAACGAGAGAGTACATCATGAAAGAAGAATTTTTAAAAATAGCTTTATTTCTTTATTTTTGGCTATGCTCTGCAGGCTTTTCTCCAACTGTTGCGAGTGGGGACTGCTCTCCAGTTGCAGCACGCGGGCTTCTCATTGTGGCGGTTTCTCATTGTTGCGGCTCCAGGGCTCTAGAACACACGCTCTAGTAGTTGTGACCCACGGATGTAGTAGCCCCGCAGCATGTGGAATCCCCATGGACCAGGGATCGAGCCTGTGTCTCCTGCCTTGGCAGGCGGTTTCTTGGCCCCTGAGCCACCAGAGAAGCCCTGAGTGAAGAATATCGTAAGCAGTAAAGACTTTGGACAAATAAGAGAGGGTATTTCTATGCCTCAGTGGGAATGAAGTTTCATTTTTATCTTGGACAGGTTTCAATAGGAATAGAGATGAGTATTTTGCTTAGTTGCAAACAACAGAAACAGGCTCAGGTTAAATGAAGGAGAAAAGAGACTTACTGGCAGGTTATTGAGTAGCTTTTAGATTTGCCAGGAAGCCACAGAGCCAGGTGTGCAAAAAGGTCAGGAGTGAAGAACTCTGCGAAATGACCACGGTCATGGCCGAGACCACACTGTGGCACTGGGTCACTGGTATGGCCACTTTTAAACATAGGACAGCACCGCCCAGAATGTCCACCCCCTACAGCCTCTGGGCCTTCTCCTTCAGCCCGTTCTCGGTGGTCCCTGCTCCTAGGCTTGCTTCTGGCCAGCATCTGGTTGGGCATCTGAGGCAGGCCGGATCACCCCTCAGCAGTGAGAAACGGGGGCGATCTTACATCAATGGGCAGGAGCAGCAGACGGATTAGGCAGGAGGCTGACAAAGGCCAAGCTGAACACTGAAAATGTTGTTGTTTAGTCACTAAGTCGTGTCTGACTCTGCGACCCCATGGACTGTAGCCAGCCAGACTCCTCTTTCCATGGGATTTGACAGGCAAGAACACTGTAGCCGGGCTTCCCTGATGACTCAGCGGTAAAGAATCTGCCGGCCAATACAGAGGACATGGGTTCAATCCCTAGTCCAGGAAGATCCCACATGCCCTGGAACAATTAAGCCTGTGTGCCGCAGCTACTGAGCCTGCGTGCCCTAGAGCCCGTGCTCTGCAACAAGAGAAGCCGCCGCAATGAGAAGCCAGCTCACTGCAACTACAGAGTAGCACCCGCTCGCCGCAACTAGAGAAAAGCCCAGAGCAGCCAAAAAAAAAAAAACTACTGCAGTGGGTTGCCATTTCCTCCTCCAAGGGATCTTTCCTACCCAGGAATCCAACCTGCGTCTCCTGCATTGGAAGGCGATTTCTTTACCACTGAGCCACCTGGAAAGGCCACTGTTATCATACTATTGGTTATTGATCGGATCCAAGACTTCCTGACAGGTGTTTGTTGAGGATCTCCTGTGGCTGAGTATCACGGGAGCTACATGTAGATAAAACACAGCTTCTGCTTTGAACCCAAGGCAAAGATTGTATAAACTATAATATGCCACATGATGAAATCATTTGTGGCCATTATTAATGACCTTTATGAAAATGCTTTTGATACACTGTTAACGAAACAGAAGAGGAGAATACCAAATTGAACACACACTTGAACACAAGGGTATGTAACAAGTGTGTATGTGTGGAAGGAAAGTGAAATCACTCAGTCGTGTCCAACTCTTTGCACCCCCATGGACTGTAGCCTACCAGGCTCCCCTGTCCATGGGATTTTCCAGGCAATAGTACTGGAGTGGATTGCCATTTCCTTCTCCAGCAGATCTTCCTGACCCAGGGATCGAACCTAGGTCTCCTGCATTGTAGACAGACGCTTTACTGTCTGAGCCACCAGGGAATGGGAAAGGGTTGTTTTGGGGCTAGAGTTAGCAGAATTATGGATGTTTTTTATTATTAAATATTTTTTCCTTTAAGAAAATTGTGGCAAACCTTTTAATATATGCACTTAAAGGCAAACCAAGAGCTTTAGTGGTCTGATGTTAGCAAAACTCAAAATCTTAGTAGTATCCCCTTATCCTCATAAGGGGTGAGCCTGAATAGTTCATTCCATAGCATGGGCAGTGTTCTGCGGCTGAACCCTCAGATCCCAAGGCAGAGTCCAAAGTGCAAGAATCCTCTGTACAGACTGTTCTGGAGAAGATACATTGTAGCTGCTATTTCCTTTTCTGGAGGGGAACCTGGAAAGATGAAGTCTGTTGGTCCAGGCCATGCCCTGCCCCTGTTCAAGACTGACAGGTATCTGCTCCCCTGGGGCTGGGGCCAGCTCACTTTGGTTTGCTCACTGGCAGGTCCTTCTTGGGGGCCATTGGCAGAACTTGAGGCCTGGGTGCAGGTGCTGAGGCCTCCCAGACTGGCTCCCTCCAGGTCATGACAACTTCAGCCGGAAGACTGGACAGCTGCCTGGAGTTATCTCTTGGTTTAGAATGTGTAGATTCAATAGTATCGTCAGCAAATTTGTACTCTATGCCCTGCTGGCTTTAACACTCTAGGGTTTTGTTTACTCATAAGTACAAAAGGAGATATTAACTCTACTTAAAAAGTAAAGAGTTTCCTGCAGCCTAGAAAATACCAACAGAATGTTTTACACATTCTGGATGGCCCCAAAGACTCTCAAGTTGAAACTCTTATTTTACAGAAGGAACTGCGAATCTCATGAATGGATGAACGAAGTCTATCTTGAGCCCCTACTTCCTCCTCTGCCTCAGCTGGACTTCTTGACTTCTGCAGTACCCTGCTTTCCATGACACCCCCTCCTACAGGCAGCCTCCCAGCTTCATCTTAGTTCCCAAATCAGCTTCCATTCCCTGACTTCAGATTTGACTCTTTCTGAGAATGTCTCTCAAAGCCTCTTTGTCAGCACATAGAGATGTAAGTTTTCATTTTCTCATCGTGACAGCTTTAAGGCACTAGGAGTCTTGAATTAGAATGACTCCCTTGATACTCTTTAATCCTTCATAATACTCTTCTGGGCAGCCATCGCCATGGGGACAAGGCCATTACTTATTCTCTGGCTGTGACACAAAAGAGCTGATGGATTTCTCACCAGCCCTGTCTTTTTTTTTTTTTTCCACTTAAAGGACTAAACATCACTGCTAGTAAACGTCTATACGAAGTTCTACTTTGTATAAGTTCAATTGTTTTAAGTGCAATTTTCCTAAAATGTGCTGGTTTCATAAAGTGAGCTGCACCAGTGTTTTGCACGCTGGCCTGCTGAGTACAAGAGGGCCTTCGTTCAGGTTTCCTCAGGCAAGGCAGGGCAACCGGCAGTGTCCTGACCTGTAACCAGGTCAGGACTGCTCAGCAAGGTCACAAAACGCACCCACTTGCATGCAACCTAGGTTTCCTTCAGCTGGAATTCGTGTTTCTATATTTGTGTCAGACCATCTCAGTGTCACTGGTACTGTGCGTGTGTGTTAGTCGCTTAGTCGTGTCTGATTCTTTGTGACCCCATAGACTGTACCCCGCCAGGCTCCTCTATCCATGGGATTCTCCAGGCCAGAATACTGGAGTGGGTAGCCGGTTCCCTCCTCCAGGGGATCTTCCCCACCCAGGGATTGAATCCAAGTCTCCTGCATTGCAGGTAGATTCTTTACCATCTAAGCTACAATGGAAGTCCATAACTGGTACTATTCATCACTTAATACTATAAAAGGAAACTTTCTATCAATACTATGCATGCTAACTACATTTATTCTGATAGACATAAAGATGTCAGAATAAAATAGGTTCATCTGTGTACCACCTAAAATCGCTTTGTGTATTATTAATACTAATATTATGCATGTGTCAACTGGATGACAGTGTGGTCATTGCAATGAGAAGTTTGACCAGGTGTAGATCTAGCACAGAGGAAGGAGAAAGATGATGCTGCCCCGAGTCCTGCTCCTGGATTTCGCTTTTATTTTGGGAATGATGTAGCTCCACCCCATATCATATCCCATATTAAATAACATATATACCCTTTATTTTTTAGAGCAGTTTTAGGTTCACAGAAAAACTGGGAAGAAAGGAAGAGTTTTCCCGTAGGCCCCTGACCCTATCCCCACCCCCACACTCAACCTCACCCCATTATCAACATCCTCCATAGAGAATATGTTTATTATCATTGATGAGCTTACACTGACACATCGTAATCACGCAAAGTTCATAGTTTGTGGTAGGGTTCACTCTTACAGTGTTGTGCATTTTACGGGTTTTGACAAATACATAATGACACACATCTGTCATTATGTATCTCATAGAATATTTTCACTGCCCTAAAAATCCTCTGTGCACTGCCTTTTCATTTCTCCCTTCCTCCTGACCTTTGGAAAACGCTGATTTTATTTTATTTTTTTTACTGTCTCCATAGTTTTGCCTTTCCCAGTATGTTATATCGTTAGAATTATGAAGCATGTAGCCTTTTCAGATTGTCTTTTTTCATTTAGGAATATGTATTTTGGCTTCCTCCATATCTTTTCAGGGGACGTGATAGCTCATTTCTTTTTCTCACTGAATAATATTCCATTGTCTGAATGTTCCATAATTTATCTATCCGTTTACCTACTGAAGGGCATCTTGGTTTGCTTCCAAGTTTGGCAATTATGAATAAAACTGCTCTAAACATTTGTGTGCAGGTTTTTGTGTAAACATAAGTTTTCAACTCATTTGAGTAAATACCAAGGAGTATGGCTGCGAGACCATATAGTAAAAGTGCGTTTGGTTTTGTTAGAAACCACCACACTGTCTTCCAAATGGACTATACTGTTTTTCATTTTTACCAGCAGTGAATGACCGGAGAAGGCAATGGCACCCCACTCCAATACCCTTGCCTGGAAAATCCCATGGACGGAGGAGCCTGGTGGGCTGCAATCCATGGGGTCGCTAAGAGTCGGACATGACTGAGTGATTTCACTTTCACTCTTCACTTACATGCATTGGAGAATGAAATGGCAACCCACTCCAGTGTTCTTGCCTTGAGAATCCCAGGGACGGGGGAGCCTGATGGGCTGCCATCTATGGGGTCACACAGAGTTGGACACGACTGAAGCGGCTTAGCAGCAGCAGCAACAGCAGCAGCAGTGAATGACAGTTCTTTGGCTTCATATCTTTGCCAACATTTGGTGATGTCAGTGCTTCAGATTTTAGCCATCCTATTTGATGCATTGTAGTATCTCACCATTGTTTTAACATGTAATTCTCTAATGACATATGATAGTGAACATCTTTTCATATACTACTATTTGCTCTTCGGACGTCTTCTTTGGCGAGATGTCCATTCAGATCTTTTCTCATTTTTTAATAGGGTTGTTCATTTTCTTACTGATGAGTTTTAAGAGTTCTTTGTATATTTGAGATAACAGTCCTTTATCAGATATATCTTTTGCAAATATTTTCTCTTTAATCTGACTTGCTTTCTCATTCTCTTAATGATGTCTTTCACCAAGCCACTTTTTTAATTTTGAGTTTTGTTAAGACTATTTAATTCTTGTAATTTAAACTTAATACAATTATATCTCTGTAACTTGAGTTGTGGATGACCAGTTGATATAATGCTATGCTTTAATTAAATATTTAACATTCTTGATTTTGTCATCTTCATGAGTCAATATCATTTTTCTGGCTGTACACATTTTTATAAAACCTTGGAGCACATGTTGACCCTTTGAGTATGGGCCCTACAAGTAAATTGGTTTTGTCTGACAGCAATGGCACTCTTGGCTTAATGCTCGGTCAATGCTGTAAAGCAACCATCAGAGTCTTTTAGGATTGGCACTGGTGGTGATAAATGATTTGAACTGGAAGAGCTCTTAAAGCTCATCAAATCCAATCCCTCAATTTTCTAATAAAGAAACCTGAGACCCAGGGAAAGGCAGTGACTTGCTGTGTCATTATTACCATCACCATTGCCTCCATCACCATCTACCATTTACCTAACACCTTCCAAGTGTATGTATCCGAGGCCACAGAGAATAATAAGACAGGTTCTTGCCTTCAAAGAGGGCTTCCTGATGGCTCAGACGGTAAAGAATCTGCCTGCAACGCGAGAGACCCAGGGAAGATGTCCTAGAGAAAGGAATGGCTACCCATTCCAGTGTTCTTGCCTGGCGAATTCCATGGACAGAGGGGCCTGGTGGGCTATATAGTCCATGGGGTCGCAAAGAGTTGGACCCAGCTGATCAACTAACATTTTTATTTATTTATTTATTTTTGCCTTCAAAGAGTTTGCAATCCGTTGAGACGGTTGGTCATGTAGTGAGTTAGTGGTCCAGCTCCGACTAGAGTCCAGGTCTTTCTCTGGATTCCTAAGGCAGTGCATGGCCCATACACTGTGGCGTCTATCAGCATGGTCGTATGGGGGTGTGTATGCTTACTTGGTAGAGCAAATTAACATGGTAGACCCTTACAGGAAATGATTATGTTCTTGATAGCAACGGTGATTCTGGCTCAATGTACAGGTGTTTGGGTGTAACTGGACTGGGTGCCAGACAAGATGAGTCATAAAAATGCCTAGGGAAGGATTCCATAGGCCTGGCTTGGATCAGGTGTCCATTTTGGGGCCAATCATCCATGGCCCTAGAGTCAATGAGAGTATGGAAATGCCTGCTGGAATCAAGTGGTTGGAGATGCAGGAGCAGTCTTCGAAAGGGGGGTGCTTTTCCCAGAAGAAGGAAGAGGAGCCAGGCAAAGCAACAAGCCAACCTCCTCAATCGTACAAGTTCATTCAAAATGACACTAACGATGTTTAAAGAGGAGAGAGGCTCTGCCCCATTGTGGATCAGCAATGGAATACTAGTCATGGCATTTCAGATGGAAAGTGACAGGGTAGGCATTGGCAAAGGCCCAGGGGGAAGCAAGCAAAAGGCAAAAGGCAAAGCCACACGTGGAAGGTAGTTAATTTTGTCTGCAAACTAAACTGGATAGAAGAAAGATGACAGTGAGTGGTAGGTGAGGTTTCAAAGTCAGTAAGGGGCTATATCCTGGAGAACCAGATGCCAGAATCTGGGCTTTAATTTGTAGCCATTGGGGATATGGTTTGCCGGATAAAATGCAAGATGTTTAGTTAAATCTGAATTTCAGATAAATAGCAAATAATATTTACATAAATATACTTATATTGCTGCTAAGTTGCTTAAGTTGTGTCCGACTCTTTGTGACCCCATGGGTTGTAGCCTGCCAGGTTACTCTGTCCATGGGATTCTCCAGGCAGGAATACTGGTGTGGGTTGCCATGTCCTCCTCCAGGGGATCTTCCCGACCCAGAGATGGAACTTCCATCTCTTAAGTCTCCTGCATGGTCAGGCTTATCCTAAACAGCATTAATTGTGTATCTGAAATTCAAATTTAACTGGTATCTAGCATTTTTATTTGCTAAATGTATCCTTCACAATTGGAGAGCCAATGAAGGGTTTTGAGCCAAGACATGCATGAAGCTGTTGATGGAGCCCAGACTCCAGCATCTCTTCTGTCTGGGGCCCAGAATCCAGGCCAGTGAAATCCAAGGTCCTTTACACAGAGTCAGGCTTTGCCAGCTATCAGGTTTCCTTGGGTTCTCTGATTCTCCCGTTGTGGAGCGGGTGTTAAGTGCACTCTTTTTAATGTCTTAATGCTCTCGGCTCTGGAACATTCATCTTTTGTCACAGTGGTAACTCAATTGGGGCCCTAGAATTCAATTAGCCAGATACCCCATTCCCTGGAGGATGACTCAGGAATCAAAATCCCGAGGCTTGCTGACGTCACCCACAGTTTATTCCCTCAGGGGGTATCTGGATAGAAACTCAGGCAGAGATGAAGAGATAGGAATCACGCATTTGCAAATGTGTCGCCTGCTCTCCTACCCCTCGCATCCTTCTTCCACGGCGGTGCAGCCACAGCACTGATCCATACGGCCTGGGCTCCCTGCACAGCTGTGAAGAAGGAGCGTGTCAGCCTTCACAGCCAGGGCCCTGGGGGAGCTGTTATGAGCACACCCAGGAGCCGACTCACTCGGGCAATTTTCACTTATAGCAGCACCAAGTCAGCTGGGAAAACACATCCTCTTCAAGGAGTAATTCAGGTGCCCATCCCAGCTTCTCACGCCTCTCTTCTCACCCTTCACACCCTCCTCATGGCAGTACAATTAAAAAAAAAAAAAAAACAAGAAAAAGATGGCATTTGGGATCTTGTGCCAACAATCCTAGTAGGTGCCAGAAGCAGCCAGAAACTTCTTCTCTGAAGCCTCCACTTTGCAGCTCCAGTGACTCCTTCCTCAGACCTCCAGGTGAAGGAGGACGGCTGAGGTCCCTGGGGCCCACGTACCCTGGCCCCTTCTCCAACTGTGCCTCTCACCACATGCCATACCCATAGCATCCTGCCCACTGGGCTCCTGTGAGCGCTCTTCTTTCAGCCTGGGGTCCACCACCTGCCCTCACCCACCTTCAGATCTCAGCTCACCCACTGGCTTCTCCAAAAGGGGGCCTTCTCTTCTCCCCCCCACCCACCCACAGAAGGCTGTGCCCACTCTGTCGCCCTCAGAACATTGCCCCCCTCCCCCAACCGCAACCTGTCTGTTTACATTCCTGTCCTAGCGGTGGGGCTGCTCAAAGTCAGCTTGTGACCTTCATCTCTCTTCTCCAGGTGCTCAGCACCAATTTCAGACTGGTTTTAAAAATAATTCCAAGGGTCTTCCCTGTTGGCCCAGTGGCTAAGACTCTGAGCTCCCAATACAGGTTCCATCTCTGATCAGGGAACTAGGTCCCACAGGCTGCAACTAAGACCTGGTGAAGCCAAGTAAATAAATCAGTTCAGTTCAGTCACTCAGTCGTGTCTGACTATTTACGACCCATGGACTGCGGCACGCCAGGCCTCCCTGTTCATCACCAAATCATGGAGTTTACCCAAACTCATGTCCATCGAGTTGGTGATGCCATCCAACCATCTCATCCTCTGTCATCCCCTTCTCCTCCTGCCTTCAATCTTTCCCAGCATCAGGGTCTTTTCAAATGAGTTGGCTCTCACATCAGGTGGCCAAAGGATTGGAGTTTCAGCTTCAACATCAGTCCTTCCAATGAATATTCAGGACTGATTTCCTTTAGGATAGACTGGTTGGATCTCCTTGCAGTTCAAGGGACTCCCAAGAGTCTTCTCCAACACCACAGTTCAAAAGTATCAATTCTTTGGCACTCAGCTTTCTTTATAGTCAAACTCTCACATCCATACATGACTACTGGAAAAACCATAGCCTTGACTAGACGGACCTTTGTTGGCAAAGTAAAAAAAAATCATTCCAGCATTGCAGAAGAGTATAAAGCAAAATTGGAGGAGGAAATGGCAACCTACGCCAGCATTCTTGCTTGGAGAATCACATGGACAGAGGAGCTGAGAGGGCTATGGTCCATGGGGTCGCAGAGAGTCTGACACAACTGAAGCAACTGAACACTGAGCATAAAGCAAAATAAATAATGCTGTCTGCCGCTTCTCAGTCCTACTCCTCAGAGGCTTTTCTGGGTATTTCCTGTGTGAAGGAGCATGGTATGTGGGCAAACCCCAGACCATGTGATGCTCGATGTCCCAGGCTCTGCCTCTCACTCTTTGTCGGTGTATCTTAGACAGCTTTCCACGTCAGTACATGTGATCTGCCCCAGTTTCTACTGACAGAGTAACATACCATAATGTAAGGGTAGAAAAATGCATTTGCACAGTCCTGTGTTCATGAATGTTTATTTTTCCCCCCTTGATGTTTAAAAGAATGCAGTATGGATATGCATGTGGTAGATGCATAAAGGTGCATAAAGTAATATACTCTTTTCTGCTCTTGTGCAGAGGCACTTATAAGTTAAACTCCTAGAAATGAAACTGCTAGGACATAGAAATGGTAAATGGAATTTGTCAGATGCTTTGCAAAAAGATGGCAACTTATTAAATTCCTATGTACAGTGTTTTCCTTTTTCTAGAAACTCTTACCATCATGAGGCGTAATCAACCTTTGTGACTTTTATCTGTAGGAAAAACATAATTCACTGTTCTGGTTGGAACTTGTTTGTGTGTGTGTGCTCAGTTGCTAAATTGTGTCTGACTCTTTGCGACCCTCTGGACTGTAGCCCATTAGGCTCAGACTCTGTCCGTGGGATTTCTTAGACAAGAATACTGGAGTGGGTTGTCATTTCCTTCTCCAGGAACTAATTTAATTATGACTAAAGTAGCATTTTTTGGTAGTTTGATTATTTATATATATATTTTTTAATGAACTGCTGAGTTACAATGTCCTTTGACCACTTTCATATTTGTTTATTGTTCACTCTGACACTGATTTGCAAAAGTCTTTTATATTTTGAGGAAATCAGTCTGTTTTCATATATATTATAAAATTTCTTCAGTTTGCTGTTTAATTTATTCTTTCTTCCTTTTTTTGAGCTCTCATAAGTTATTATTTTTTATTTCTTTCTTGTTTATCTTTGCCACACAAATTTTTAAATATAATAGTGAAATCTGTTCATTTTTTCTGGCTTCTGAGAATATATGCTCACTAAAAAGAAGTGAATAAGGGACTTCCCTGGGTGTCCAGTAGTTGAGATTCCTCGCTTCCAATGCAGGGGACGCAGGTTCGATCACTAGTCTGGGAACTAAGATCTCACATGCTGCTCAGTGTGGCCAAAAAAAAAAAAGTGAATACATGAAAGAAAAAGCACACACCTGTGGCACTCATTGTTTGTACCCTCCACATATAGTGAGGGTCCTGAGCATGAAGAAGAAGCCAGCCTGGGCCTCAAGGCCAGTCTGGTTAGAGGCCGGAGAGTCTGGGGAGTGGTGGCCCAGTGCCCAGGCCTCAGCCCACGGGGACTGTCACATCACAGGGCAGACACCTGGTGTACTTCCACCAACACCTCCTTCTGGCATTGCTTAAAACCCCCTGGGGCTCAGGGCTGGAAATGGGGGAAGGCACTGCACTCTGCCTTCAATTCCACGATGGTGGTGTCATGGCCGGGGCAGCACACAGTGGGTCTGGCAACCTCCAGGACTGCTGCCCACCCAGCTCTCTTGTGTCCTGGGCCTGGGATCTTTCCTGCCGACCTCCCTCCTGCACGGGTGCCCTCTAGCCCCTCATCTTTCCATCCCCACAGGTGCTTTTCGGCATCCTGACCCCAGATTTGCACCTGGAGCCCCAGCCCCTGCCAGCCTCACCCTGCTCTTGCTTGCCAGTCCCACCCTGCTCTTGCCTGCCAGCCCCCAGCCTGCCTCCCCCCACCCTCAAGGTGTCAGGTCCACACCAAGACCCCAGGGAGACTCCCCCCACATTTTCCTGGTGAGTGTATATTCTTCATACGGTGAAACTACCACTGACTGGCTGTCTGCCATGTGCTAGACTCTGCTTGATGCTGTACCCCTCAGTTCGGCTCAGTTGTGTCTGACTCTTTGCAACTCCATGGACTGCAGCACACCAGGCCTGCCTGTCCATCACCATCTCCCGGAGTCTACTCAAACTCATCTCCATTGAGTCGGTGACGCCATCCAACCATCTCATCTTCTGTCATTCTCTTCTCGTCCTGCCCTCAATCTTTCCCAGCATCAGGGTCTTTTCAAATAAGTCAGTTCTTCACAACTGGTGGCCAAAGGATTGGAGTTTCAGCTTCAACATCAGTCCTTCCAATGAATATTCAGGACTGATTTCCTCTAGGATAGACTGGTTGGATCTCCTTGCAGTTCAAGGGACTCCCAAGAGTCTTCTCCAACACCACAGTTCAAAAGCATCAATTCTTCGGTGCTCAGCTTTCTTTATAGTCCAACTCTCACATCCATACATGACTGCTGGAAAAACCATAGCCTTGACTATACAGACTTTTGTTGACAAAGTAATGTCTTTGCTTTTTAATACGCTATCTAGGTTGGTCATAACTTTCCTTCCAAGGAGTAAGCATCTTTTAATTTCATGGCTGCAGTCACCATCTGCAGTGATTTTGGAGCCCCCAAAACTAAAGTCAGCCACTGTTTCCACTGTTTCCCCATCTATTTGCCATACCGGATGCCATGATCTTAGTTTTCTGAATGTTGAGCTTTAAGCCAGCTTTTTCACTCTACTCTTTCACTTTCATCAAGAGGCTCTTTAGTTCTTCTTCACTTTCTGCCGTAAGGGTAGTGTCATCTGCATATCTGAGGTTATTGATATTTCTCCCAGCAATCTTGATTCCAACTTGTGCTTCATTCAGCTCAATGCTTCTCATGATGTACTCTACATATAAGTTAAATAAGCAGGGTGACAATATACAGCCTTGATGTACTCCTTTTCCTATTTGGAACCAGACTGTTGTTCCACGTCCTCCTTTACAGTCATCAACAGAGTTCTCAGAGCATTGTGTCCTCATTTCACTAATCAGGAAGCTGAGGGTCAGGCAGATGAAGTCAGCCTAAGATCTCATCTCCTTCAAGGGGCGGGTCCCAACCCTGACCCACTCTGTCTCTGCACCTGAGTCACTGAGGCTCCTTCTGGCATCAAGCTCCACCTGTAGAATAAACTTCCCTCCAGGGCCCACTGTGGGCCCGCCCCCAGGGAGACCCGTCAGTCCAACCATTCTGGCCCACCCCTGAGCCACCCACTGCCTTCTGGAGGGAGGTGGAGGTTGAAGGGTTATTTCACCTCTCTTCCTACAGCTTTTGCAAATGTTGCAAACAACAAGAGGGAAAAAGCATCCAGTTCTCTTCCAATGGCTTGGCTCCTCCAAAGTGAGAAATGCCAGACCTTTCATAACCCCTGAAAGACGAAGTGCTGCACCACTGGCCCCTCAGAGGCCCTTCCGGCCAGATCACACTGCTAGGAAACCAGCTCTTCACCTACCACTCACCAACCCCCCCCCCCCCCCAACCCCAGACACCTCATCCTCCAGAAGGAACAAATGTGGGGTGATATCCCGGGAAGTAGCTGCTGTAGCATCTCAGGTGGGCCTCCTTCCTGAGGCCTGCCAGACTCAAGGCCTTCTGGAGGCGTAAAGCTGAGATAATGAGCTCTTTTCCCACCTTTTATCTTAAAAAAGTGTTTCGTCATGGAATGAAGCAACGTGTGAATACATTATTATGAAAGAAAGTGAAAGTGTAAGTCTCTCAGTAGACCCTTTGCAACCCCGAGGACTGTAGCCCACCAGGCTCCTCTGTCCATGGGATTCTCCAGGCAATAATACTAGAGAGGGTTGCCATCCCCTTCTCCAGGGGATCTTCCTGACCTAGGGATCAAACCCACATCTCCTGCATTGCAGGCAGATTCTTTACCATCTGAGACTCCAAAGAAGCACTACGTTATTATAATCAACTCAAATATCAATAGAAACTTAAAGCTTCCCAGAAGATATTACTGACGGTATGGTATGTATCATACATCTATAACTAATTCTTATTTATAACTTACTAATTTCAAATTATAATTACAAACAGTGTAGTTGTGTGTGTCATATACATCGTACATATATTTTTTAACATAAATGGAATAATGTTACAGTATATAAAATACTATTATTCTGTGACTTTTTAAATTTTAATTTTTACCTGTTAAACTTGAATTGGAAAAAATTCTACATGAGAATATGCAGTTCTTCATTTTTTCTAATGTTGTTCTGGCATATTTTACAGTATTATTAACCATCATTTTAGCTTCTTAGGTGAGTCAGTGGTAAAGAATCCTCCTGCCAATGCAGAAGATGCAGGAGACCTTGGGTTTGATCCCTGAGTTGGGAAGATCCCCTGGAGGAGGAAATGACAACCCATTCCAGTATTCTTGCCCGGAAAACCCCATGGACCGAGGAGCCTGATGGGCTACAGTCCATGGGGTCATAAAGAGTTGGACACGAGTTAGCTACTACGCACACACATGACCATCATTTTGAAAAATCTTAGCTTAGTGGTTCTCAGATTGTGGTCCTTACATCTCTAGGGAAATCTAAAAAGCTGCAAGAAGCCCTTGAAATCAAAATTATTGTCACACCAAGACTAAGATGTTCTACTGTGTTCTCTGTGCTGACAGTTGCGCTGAGAATGCGAAAGCACTGCTGGGTAATGCACTAGCGCCTTAGCACAAATCACAGCAGCCAGAAACCCCAGACTGTTCTGGTGGCTCTTGTTCACCACCCTGCACTCGCAGGGAAAAAAGAAGCCACTTTCACTTAAGCATGTCCCTGACGTGGCAGTAGAAATTATTCATTTTATTAAATCTCAATCTTTAAAGACAGGCCTTATAGCATTCTGTGGGAAGAACTGGGAAATAACAGTAAGGCAATTTTAGACATACTGCAACATGGCGGTCATCTGAAGAAAAGTGTGTGTGTCATGGACTTGTAAGCTGAGTTATCCGCCTTCTCCATGGAAGATCATTTTTACTTGAAAAGAACAACTGACAGGCAGGGGATGATTATTCTGACTCGGATGTTTGGCAGATATTTCCACAAAAAATGAACAAAGTGAGCCTGTTACCTCAAGGAAAGCAACTGACAGTATTTGTTGCCAGTGAGAAGATTCAAGCTTTCAAGTGAAACTGTGAAATTAGAATTTGGAAAATTTGTATCTGCCACCTTAAGCTTGATAGCCTGTCAGTACTTAAACACTGATGAGCTGTGGTTAAAGATTAATGTGAGTTTTTAAAATATTATATGTTGAAATATGTCAACATTAGGAAAGAGCTGTGTAACTCAATGAACCAATATTTTCCAAACAACAAATGCATTGTTACAAAATCATGAGTGGATAAAAGATCTGTTCAAAGTATAAGACAGAACAATGGATTTTCATGTAACAGAGTATAGAAGGGGTATTGATACGGATTCAGATTCCACATGGCAACTATCTGCAAGAATCCACCGCTTGTTTCCACTGGCTATCTACTTTACATACGGTAACATGTATGTTTCCATACTACTCTCTCAATTCATCCCACCCTCTCCTGCCCGCACTGTTTCCACAAGTCTGTTCACTGTGTCTGCGTCTCCACTGCTGCGCTGCGTATAGGTTCATCAGTACCATCTTTCTAGATTCCACATACATGTGTTAATGCACAATATTAGTTTTTCTTTTTCTGACTTACCTCACTTTGTGCAATAGGCTCTAGGTTCATCCACCTCATTAGAATTGACTCAAATACATTATTTTTTTATGGCTGCGTAATATCCCATTGTATATATGTAGGGAACACAAACCCGGTGCTCTGTGACATCCTAGAGGGATGGGATGGGGTGGGAGATGGGAGGGAGGTTCCAGAAGGAGGGGACAATTGTATACCTATGGCTCTCTGGTAGCTCAGTTAATAAAGAATCTGCTTGCAATGCAGGATACCTGGGTTTGATCCCTGGGTTGGGAAGATCCCCTGGAGAAGGGAACAGTTACCCCTGCAGTGTTCTGGTCTGGAGAATCCCACAGATGAAGGAGCCTGCAGGTTACAGACCATGAGGTCGCAAAGAGTCGGACACGACTGAGTGACTTTCAGATGGCTGAGTCATGATGATGTATGGCAGAAACCAGCACAACATTGTAAAGCAATTATCCTTCAATTAAAAATAAATAACAATTTAAAAATGCAATGGAATATACATGAACTGTATTTCCTGAGAGAAATGATCCAAATTACAGACTCAAATAACCAAAGGAAAAAGTTAAAGAAAGAAAATATACCAGATATAGCAAATATACCAAAATGATTCTTCTGGTAGTTAGTTTATGGACAGTTTCAGTATTCTTTTCAGTGTTTTATATATATGTATATATTCTCTGTTAAAATGTCTTAACAGAGAATGTGTTGCATATATAATCAGAATGTTTTTGCACGAGCAATAATATTATGCCAGAAAAATAGAAAATGCATGCAAGCACTAAAGGAAAAAATGCAAAGTAAAATGATCTGTAATCCTACCTCTCAGAGGCAATTGTATATATAAAAAAGAACCTACCACTTGTTGAGACTTTAATGTTGAAGAATATCCACAATTATCTGGAAAAAAAGATTAACATATTCCTCGTTTTAAAGTATGTATCCAGCTATTCTTTAAATAGTTCAACCAAACCCATATATCACAATGGATTGAATGCAAAATGGCATAAGAATCAAGCTGTGAATACAAAACAGTGACACCTTCCCACTAAATATTTTTGTTTGAAGTGTGCAATTATTTTCCACAGAAACATTTACAGTAATGGGTAACTATTATTTAAAATTTATTAATAGATATTTTAAAACTTTACCAGTTTTAATTTCCAATAGAGTTAATATGGATAGATGAAATGGAAGTGTTCATCACTCAGTCATGTCCGACTCTTTGCGACCCCACGGACTATGGCTTCTGTCCATGGAATTCTCCAGGCCAGAATACTGGAGAGGGTAAGCCATTCCCCTTGCTAGGGTATCTTCTGGATCCAGAAATAGAACTAGGGTCTCCCTAATTGTGAGCAGATTCTTTACATCTGAGCCACCAGAGAAGCCCATGGATATATATGATCCACATAATTTAAAGCTCTGTGGGTTTGTTGATGATTTTTAAGAGCATAAAGATGTTTTGAGACCAAAAATTGAAGACCGTTGCTGCATATAAACAAGCTGTTAGACCTGGAGGCTAGTTGTTTCACTCAACCTTCCTTTGGTCAGAACAGGCAGCTCAAGGTCATTCAAGGACTAAAGATCTATCTGTCTCTGTATCTGGCAGATTCTCCTCAATACCCAGCACACGCATACTCCTGACTTCCTCTGTCCTGAAAAACCAGATAAACACGTTTGACTAAGTGTAAATCTGAGTTCCCAAAGTGGCCCAGACTCCCTGGAGCATGGCGGCCCTGAGGGGGCCTGGGGGCCCTCCTGAACGAGGCCTCAGTCTGGCGTCACTGTGTTCATTCCAGCAGGCAGAGGGGAATTTCATGGAAGAAACGTGGCCCACGGGAGATACAGAATTTACATTCGTGCAGATCTGTCCAGACCCACCTGGGAGGAGAGCAGTGGCGCTTCAGAGCTAATCCTGGTGGATTCCTGTGAGGAGCCTGGAAGGGACGCTAGCCTCTTTGTGCGGGCTCAGAGGAGCTGCTGCTCCAGCTGCAGAGGCCTGAGCTGAAATTCAGGCATACTGGCGCACAGATGGACAGAGAAACATGCACAAACTCGTTTTTTTCCCCTCTCTGTCTCACATATACACACACGCACCCACAGGACTTAGCCATATAAATACACATGCACGTTTTAATTTCACCCCCCACCCCTACCATCAGGTTTAACTATACACACGTGGACAGACAGACTCACGCACTCAGAGTTACAGTTGTAAGCTCAACACACACAGGCTGCTATTCCAAACACCTGCCATTCCCAGCTTGATCGTAGGGAACCAGCCAGGAATGATAGGAGCAAACAGGGCTGGGGCCACTCCCTGCCCAGAACAGAGGGCACACTGTCCAGGAAGCCGAGAGTCTGTAAGCTGTGGTCTCGCTATTCCTCGTGGGATCCACATATAGAAGAAACCACATCTTTTTCTCCCTGAAGAGCCAAGTGCAGTAAGATCTGTTTTCACAGGAGCTGTAACTCGTCCATTCCACTGCACTGAGTCCTGGGTGGACGAGTGGCTGAAAGGCTGCTTCAGGAAGTTCAAATAAAAGAGGGAAGCTGCTAGATTAATAAGGTTGCCCTGTCTTGTGAAAGGGCTGCGTGGAGATTCAAGTCCTTGGCATTAAAAGGAAAATTACCGTGTACTTCTGTGCAGACTCATGTGTAGCAGCGGAAATGATCTGGGCTTCAAATATCAAAAACCCCAAGGTGGACATCTCTGTGGTCTCACGTGGCAAACAGGTAAGATTTACAAGGACCCAGGCTCGCTTTGTCTCTCTGCTCTGCTGTCCTTTGCCCTCAGATGAGCTCCGTGCGGTAAAGCTGTAATAGACCAATTGTCACATTCTCGTGACAATGTCCAGGGAGTTTTTCTTCCCACGTGCTTTGTTTTTTCCTTTTAATCCTGGAGGAGCCTTCCCTGGAAGCCCCCGGCAGACTTCCTTTCATCTTTTATTTATATATTTTAAATATTATTTATTTATTCGGCTGTATTGGGTCTTAGTTGCAGGAGGCAGGATTTTCTTTGCATCTTTTGTTGTGGCACAGGATTCAGTAGTTGTGGCACGCAGGCTTAGTCGCCCCGGGGCATGTGCGATCCTGCCCAACCAGGGATCAAACCCGTGTTCCCTGCATTGGCTGGTGGATTCTTAATCACTGGACCACCAGGGAAGTCCCCCTTTCCTCTTTTATTGGTCAGAACACCCAGAAGACCTACACTGAACAGTGACTAGGCAGGAGAATGACATCATTACCACGGTCCCGACGCCCTGGTGTTCGGGGCTGACCACTCACCAGGGTGGGTACCAGCAGAATGAGACGAAGGAAGGAGGATCTGGAAGCTTCCAAAAGGGGCTCCCACACCACCATGCACACCTCCTTCCTCCCAGAAACACCCCGAGGTTGATAGAGCGGGAAGTTGTGTTTATAGGTCATTTCCTTGGAATCTTACAAAAGCCATAATAACATCGTCATCTGAACACTGGGCATCACAGAAGAGTAAAGAGATGGATCCACAGTCCCCAAGTCCAGGGCTTTCTGCCTCCCCATGTGGCAGCTGCAGGCTCCACACCCTGCCCCATCCTGCCCTCGAGAGGAGACAGGGCAGGAGGCTGGGGCAGGGGGTGGGTTGCAGCGATGGGCCTGGCTGGGTCTGGGCCCCATCAGTGCTCAGATGAAAGCCCTCTTCTCTCAGCCTCGGTGACCCCATTCACACAGGGAGGGGTCAGACTCTGAGACTTGGAAGGTTCCTTCCAGCTCAAACAGCCTTTGATTTAATACCTTCTAAAAGAGATCTGGGGCCCTCCAAAAACAAAAACAAGAAAGAACCCAGTGCATCTGTGGCTTGTCAGCGTGGAGGCCCCACGACAGGCCTCCAAGGGCTTCAGCTCCACCTATTTTGGGCTCATGATTTCATCCTGAGGCCCGTGCCAGGCCCTGTGGTTTCTCATCTTTCCATCCCGGTCTGGATGACAAAATGACTAAAAATACCGAGCTCCCACAGGCCCGCCACCCGGTCGACGCCCTCCCTTGAGCCAGTCATGTTCGGTGCGAGGTGTGCCTTGGCGGTGGGGGCCCAGGAGCGGCCCCACGTGGCAGTTTTGACACCCGGCAACCCCCCTCCAGTCCCTCCGTGTGGCAGGTGTGGGGCGGGGGGCTCTGCCGTACTGCTTCCTGCTCTGCAGCTGGGTGAACTTGGCCTGTCAGGAGCTCCTGGACCTCAGCTTCTGCATCTGGAAGATGGGGATAACATTTCCAATGTATAACACTGTTGTGAGAATTAAAGAGAGGCTGGGGGGAGAGCCCAACCCAGACTGAGGGCTTGATCTGTGCAAGACCCCACTTGCCCTGGCTGTCCTCTCCGCTAGGTCCCGCTTGGAGGGTTCAGACCCCGATACCTGGCTCTCCCTCCAAATTTGATGTGAGTGAGGCGGGCTGTGGACAGGAAGCCCCTCCCCCTTAGCTGCTCCCTGAGCTGGTCTCAGATGAACTATGTGAGGAGGAAGGTGCCGAGGGCAGGCAGCCGATGGCTCTGCTGGGGTTTGTGCACACGGTCTCCAGTGCCAGAGCCTGGACACCTCTACCTCCCTCCTCTCTGCCGAGGGTTCTGGGAGGCCTGCTGGGAGTGGGAATTAAAGATGAAATAAAAGGCAGTAGGATGCCTGAGCGCAGGTGAGACTCAGAGTAGGAGAGCTTGGAAATATCTTCTCAGGCTCCACAAGGAGCCCTGTGGCCTGGGGCTCTTACCCTCTCAGACTCTTGGTTTTGTCTTCTGGACAAAGAGAAAGACTAAAACGCCTGCCTTATACATCCCTAATGCTTCCCTGGTGGCTCAGACGGTAAAGAATCTGCCTGCAATGCAGGAGACCCTGATTTGATCCTTGGGTTTGGAAGATCCCCTGGAAAAGAGTATGACAACCCACTCCAGTATTCTTTCCTGGAGAATTCCACGGTCAGAGGAGCCTGGTGGGCTACAGTCCATGGGGTCACAAAACATCCCTAGAGGAGGTGAGGATCAGAAGGGGTGAGTCTGGATAGTGAGAGCATGCTAGGGACACATACACATTTATTTTGTCACTTACAGCCTGAAGACAGCCTTAAAAAGACTTACACACACACATACACAACAGGTTTAAGATCAAATTTAGTCAATATTTTGTCTATGACACTAATCCAACAAATATTCAGAGCACCCAAAGGGTGTCAGGCCAGGACAGTTGGGACCTGGGGCTGAACAGGTGTGTGTGACCACTGTCCATAAATGAGGCCGGGCTGGAAACTTGCCACTACTTGCCACTGAGCTCTGCTCATGGTCCTCGGGGGTGGGACTTGAGAGGTTTCTGGGTTCTCAATAGTCCCAGGCCCCTGCGCTGCAGGCTGCCTCCAAGAATGTAATTTAGCATCTCAGGCTCCAAAAGAAGACTCCAGTCCACTGCTTGTGCCCCTCTGTGCTGCCCAGGGCTCTCCATGTGGCCATCACTCACCAGGGCAAAAACGCTCAGCCACCTCACTCTCCCTAGCGCTTTCAGTTTTATGCCCTGGATCTACTAAAGGGTCCGGTCGCTCTAGAGCCGCAGTCCTCAACCTTTCTGGCACCGAGACCGATTTCGTGGAAGACGATTTTTCTACGAGGTGGGGATGGTTTGGGGATGATTCGACCACATTACATTCACTGTGCATTTTATTTCTATTACTGTCATGTCAACTCCACCTCAGATCATTAGATCCCGGAGGTTGGAGACCCCTGCTTCTAGATGATTGGTTGTGAAAACACAACAGAATTCCGGGCCCCTCCCCCAAACAGCCATGCCCAGTCTTGTTCCCCAAGGATTTGGTGTGGCCTCTGTGCCTCAGACACATACAGGCACACTCACTGTTTCATTTTCCAGCCTGGACACTGTCTCCTGACTCACCACCCCCTGCTCCGCCCAGACATGGGAGCCCTCCCCACACTCGCTCTTCCCCATTGACCTGTGATGCAATTTTGCATAGATCAAGCCACTCTTAATATTATTAGACCACAGAGACACTTTCTATAGCTAAAAAAATATGTGGTGAGCTATGACTCTTTTTCCTTCTTTACAGAGTGCAGTTATGCTCGAAGTTAATCTCTGTCTTGTTTCATAGCCTGATTTTCTGTGTGTTTATTGCCAATTTCACTCCAGGCATTTTGCCAGTTGCTGAAGGCCCTCCTGAGACATTTAGGTGTGTCTGGGACTCTCTTGGATTCATCTTCACGGAGAAGCCCGTCACCCCAGCACTTCCTCACCATTGAGCCCAGGACTCGCCACCCCGTGTCTGGAGCTCAGCTGTTGCCTGACCTCTGTCTTGGCCTCTTTGGGGAAACTCCCCTGGCTGCTCTTCTGTATCGAGTCACCTGCTTCCTGGGTCCGGCGGCCTGTTCCTTCTTGGGTTAATCCTCCTTTTAAGACGGACCACGTTCTCTAGAGGTTTCTGAGAAGGGAGTTCTCTGGGTATTTTTGAATTCTCGTGTGTCTGGAAACGTTCTGCGTTTTAACTTCTCATCTGACGAAGAGTTTCACTGTTTACAGAATTCTAGATCATATCACCACCCACCACCTCTTGAGTTTTGAAGGGTCTTTTAGCTTCCAGTGTCTCTGTAAGAACCCAAACTTGTGCCTCCCTTTGTGAAGGCAGCTTGCTTCCCCTCCCGGAAGCTGGCAGAAACTTCTCTTGGCCACAGTGTCCTGAAACGTGGCAGTGTCCTGAAATGTCATGGTGATGGGAGTGGTGAGATCTGAACAAACAGGTGAGAGCTGCCGCTCACCAGGGCTCCTTTCTCCAGAGAAGACATTTCCGGTCCCTCCTCACCCCACCCCCACCCCCAGGGCAAAGACTCAGCTCTCTGCTTCAGGCAGGGGGTGTGGGGACAGGCCTTGGCATTCGGAATTTGCACGTTTACTTAATTCTTAAGTTTGTGATGAGATCTTGGAGCCTCCGGACCAAAGGGTCACTTTCTGCCCTTTCCCAGGGTGTACATCTCCTATCTCCCCTGCAATGGGAGAGGGCAAGCGTCCATCAGTGAGGTGCGGAGGGGACCTCAGGACCCACCTCCTTCTTTGGCTACTTTAGGTTATCCTTTTCATTTCTGCCACTCCTTTACCCTGAGTTCCAAAAGGTCAGATACTTCTGGTTCCTTGAGAGTTCTCTCTCCACTGGTTGGTTCTCAGTTTTCTTCGCTGTGGGTTTGAGATTTCACTTTTGGGGATCCGTGAAGTTAGTTCCACTCTTCCACTTGCTTTCTAGCTTCTCAAACATTGTTGTGGTCTGCTCCCCTGGCGTGCGTGCGTGGATATGTGTGTGTGTGTGTGTGTGTGTGTGTGTGTGCGCGCGCATGCACACACATACGTGACTCTCTTTACTGCAGCTCTGGTGGGGTTTGGGAGGGATGAGACTAGATGTGCAATCTGCCATCTTTCCCAGGTAGTCTGGTTTTAACAATATGAGCAAAGTCTAGAAGCCTCAGGGCGTGGAGTTCACCACACAGGGGTTTTTCCACCCCAGAAATAGTGGGATCCTTTTGAGGTCAGGGAAGCAGTTTGAAGAGAATCTGAGAAGGAAGGAAGTACATAGCTGTTGTAGGTCCTTGAGAAAATCCTGGCGGGGTGCGAGTAGGAGTGGCAGAGACCCCAGGCAGACTGGGGAGAGCCTGCTGGTGAGCCCACACTAGAAAACCTAGCGGAGCCAACCCCACCTCAGGCTGAGGCCAGCGGGACAGAGGCCGGCCTGGAGTTGGACAAGTGGGATGTAAGCTCCCCCGGAAGGTCAGTAACCCTCAGAGAGAGGGGAAAGGGAACTCCAGAATCAGACTCATGAAGCTGTCAGGGCTGGAAGGCCTTTAAGAATTACCTTCTTCAGTGTCCCCATTTTAGGAAAGGGGATTCTGGGGTGTGGGGAGGGAAAGGGGCTTGTCCCGGGCCATCTGGTCAGGGAAAGACAGTGTTCCTTCTGCAATGCCTTTAAAGACAGTTTAAAAAGAAATTTTTTTAATATATGGACCATTTTAAAAGTCTTATTGAATTTGTTACAACATTGCTTGTTTCATGTTTTTTGGGTTTTTTGGCTGTGAGGCACATAGGATCTTAGCTCCCTGACCAGGAATGGAACACATGCCTCCGCACTAGAAGGCAAAGTCTTAACCACTGGACCACTAGGGAAGTCCTCAAGACAGCTGATGGAGAGTCTTAACTGTTTATTCACCCAGAAGTCCTGTCCTTGACCAACTGTTCCCCTCCTGGTCTGATCTGCTCAGCTTGAGCTTCCTTGAAGCTTTTTGAATGAGGCCCATCTTTGCCACCAACTGTCTTGAGCTTATCTCAGGGTGGTCATGTGACCGAACAAGGGCTATTTGAAGTGGACCTTAAGGTTGAAGGAGGAGTTCACCACTCGGAAGAGAAAGAACAGTCTCAGCAGAGATTGTACCAAGATGCCCAAGATGCCCAGATGTGGGTGCAGAGATGTGAGAGGTTTGATGAATGACAGAATAAATACAGGCAGAACCAAGCCACAGGGGCGGCCACTGAGGAGGCGGCCAGGGCCCTCTGCGCCTGGTGGCAGCCGGCAGACTTGGGCCTCAGACCTCAATCCTCTGGGCCGCCAGCTGTGGCACCCACTGGCTGGTATTTGTGGAACAGGCTCCACGACGTTGCCGGGGAAACGAGGCATCCTGTCACCACCGTTCACCACCGCTGGGCTGCCAACACCCACCACGCCCAGCTCGGAGGCTTTACTTGGCCCCTTTCTGCCAGAGTCACATGTACATGAGCTTTTATGTCATGGGTTTGCTCACTGGGGTGGGGGTGCTGCCTGGAGTGAGGGCATTACCTTTGGTGTCAGAGCGCCACCCACCCATGGCTCTTGGCACTGAGTTCTGGGCAGCTAGTTCCAGGGACTTCCCTGGTGGCTCAGACGGTAAAGAATCCACCTGCCAGTGCAGGAGACGTGGGTTCGATCCCTGGGCCAGGAAGATCCCCTGAAAGAAGGCATGTCAACTCACCCCAGTATTCTTGCCTGGAGAATCCCATGGACAGAGGAGCATGGTGGGCTATATAGTCCATGGAGTTGCAGAAAGTCGGACACGACTGAATGATTAACACATGCACACAATTTCAGGGAAGATTTGGGTCACTGACTGTCAACACCCTTATGTTGGGGCCCCCAAGCACCCCTTACTGCTTCCTGTTTTGACTGATGCCCTTTCTCACCAGGATACAGACACAGACGACCCGCCTGCATGGGAAGACCAGTGGGAAGGGTAACTAGCAGATGATGCCCAGAGCTGGGAAGCTAAGTGCCCTCTGCAACCTCCCCACCCCACTTGGTTCAGCTCACTGGTCTCTCTGGAGCAGCCTCATCTCTGCCCAGCGGTCAAGGCCAGGGCAGCAAGACGGGCCAGAACTGGGAGTCTGGAGACAGGGGTCGAATCCTGGCCCACCGCTGAGAGCCTGCGTGGCCTTGGGTAGATGGAGGGGCTCCTGAGTGCCGTCCACCACCTGCCACCCCTGGGCTCCAGGAGCAGGCGAGGATCAGAGAGGGGGGCAGGAAACCTCCTCCAGAGACACTCTGGGATCCTGGAGTGGGACGGGGAAAGTAGTTCTAGGGGGAGTTTGCTGACATTTCTAGAAATTCTCAAGTTTAGACAGACTCAGACTGGGAAGGTGGGCCTGCCCTGCTGCTGGGTAGGGTGGTGGCTGCAGAGTGGGAAGGAGAGACACGAACCCTGCTTCTCGCTGAATGTTGTCCTGGCGAGGGCCCCGCTCCTCAGCGGTCTCCCGTCTATTCAGGAAAGGGCCTCGTGTGTTGCCTGTGCCGGGCACAATCGTGATATGTGTGTTCCTAAAGCAAATTCCTCCCACTTGCCATGCGGGGCAGGGCGTGCACTGTCAGTTATTCCTGGGCCCTCCCCAACCCACAATGTGTAAAATCCACACTGGGTCAGGCTGAGACATCCCCTGGCCCAGCTGCACAGCCCACCCTGAGGCCCCGCTGCCTCTGAGCCTGCCGCCTGGGGCCTGGGACCTTGAGGCCAGCCTCCCTGGATGCGCCCTCCTGAGGGTGATGGTCTTCCAGCAGATTCAGAACCCCATAGTCCTTTGACCCCCCACTGGCTCTCCAACCCTCCGTAGCCTCCGAGGTCCCCCTTCTGTTTAACCTCCTCCAGACTTAGGGTCCCCAGGAAACCAAGGACAGGGAGGAGGGGACTTGGGGGCCTGTAACAGAGGCCTCCAGAGCTTGGGACCTAGGAGGTTGGCTTTTCTATTGGGGAGGGGCATGGGGGTCATGCAGGGGGAAATATCCTTATTTTCAGCCCCAGAAACTCTTTCTGAGATGCTACCCCAAAGGCCATGGGATTTAGAGACCAACTCTCTTGCCTCTTCCACTTTCTGGCTCCTTTTCTAAAAGTTTTTAACGTAGCTTTTGTCTCACAGAACCATCGAATACCACCATGCGGCCACCATGGAGAAAATGTTCATCCCTTGCACTGGTTAGTTTATTCATCAAATATGTACTGATGTCCATCGGATACAGGGCAGGGAGAACACAGAAAAGGAGAGGCAGGGCCTGCCCTTGGGGAGCTTCTGGTCTAGACGGGACACAGGTAAGTCATAGGGGAGTTTGGTGAGGGGAGTCCATGTGTGTGCAAGTGTGTGTACAGGTGTATGCAGGTATGTGTACAGGTATGTGTACACATGTGCAGGTGTGTGTGCAGGTGTGTGTGTACAGGTGTGTGCACACATGTGCAGGTGTGTGTCCAGGTGTGGGTACAGGTGTGTGCAGGTGTGTCTACAGGTGAGTGCATGCAGGTGTGTGTACAGATGTGTGCAGGTTTATGTGCAGGTGTGTACAGGTGTGTGCAGGTGTGTGTGCATGGAGAGAAGGTGGATGCCTGTTACTTGAGGGGGGTCCCAGGAAGACGTTGTGGTGCTCTCTGCCCTGGCCCTCAGGGACAACCTCTGGGGCTTGGCGGCTGCCCTGTTCATCTTCAGTGGGAAGGAGAGGTGGGTGGGGGCTGAGGGATGGGAGGAGATGGGAGAAAACTAGCCGTTAGGAGCACATCCCTGCAGCAGGATGTGACAGTGGCTCGTTGTCCTGTTGATAAGCGGTGCTCAGGATGTAAACTTGGTCCTCAGGCTTCTCTCTACAGCTCCGCTTCGAGGCTGGAGGGGTGTGGCGAGGGAAGATGTTCCACGGAGGAGACACAGCCCCCCAGAGGAGGCTGGTCTACACCCCCCAGAGTGCCTTCACGCTGCCTGCCTGGGGGCTGGGCTCGCCTGTGAAGGAGGCTCCTCACCTCCAGGATGAGCCCCCTCTGCTCCGCCTTTCCTGTGCTAATGAATCCTGGATCCTTTAACCTTCCTCCCCAGCCTCTCTCTATGAGCAGGTAAATCATTTTAAAACGCACCTCTGCTCCTCGGTTTGCCTGCTCCGTCCAATAACTCAAACCTTGAAGAGCTGGCTTTGGTAAATGGTGGCTGAAGTGGGGAGGATTTGAACAACATTTTCAAATGTCTGAGCCACACGTGTCATAGCGTTTCCCACTGGGAAGGGGCCCCTTCTTCCTCTGCTTCCCGCCCCATCCCAGCCATGCAGGCATTCCAACATTTTCAAATATCTGAGTCACACGTGTCATAGAGTTTCCCACTGGGAAGGGACCCCTCCTTCCTCTGCTTCCTGCCCCATCCCAGCCATGCAGGCATTCCCATCGCGACACTATTCACTCAGTATTCAATAGTCACTCACTGAAGCTGTGGAAGAAAAGTTATGACCAAACTAGATAGCATATTCAAAAGCAGAGACATTACTTTGCCAACAAAGGTCCATCTAGTCAAAGCTATGGTTTTTCCAGTAGTCATGTATGGATGTGAAAGTTGGACTATAAAGAAAGCTGAGTGCCAAAGAATTGATGCTTTTGAACTGTTGTGTTGGAGAAGACTCTTGAGAGTTCCTCAGACTACAAGGAGATCCAACCAGTCCATTCTAAAGGAGATCAGTCCTGGGTGTTCATTGGAAGGACTGATGCTGAAGCTGAAACTCCAAAACTTTGGCCACCTGATGTGAAGAAGTGACTCATATGAAAAGACCCTGATGCTGGGAGAGACCGAAGGAAGGAGAAGGGGACGACAGAGGATGAGATGGTTAGAAGGCATCATCGACTCAATGGACATGAGTTTGAGTGAACTCCGGGAGTTGGTGATGGACAGGGAGGCCTGGCGGGCTGCAGTCCATGGGGTCGCAGAGTCAGACATGACTGAGTGACTGAATTGAACTGAAGCTGTCCTCTGTGACCACGAGAAGGAGTGAGGCTGCGTAGGGGAGACAGAAGAAAACAGATCATGCATAGTGGGACAGGGGCTGGAACAGAGGGACAGATTGATGATAGAATAAAAAGGTGGCAGAGAAGGGGACATTTGAATTGGGCCTTGAGTGACAAATAGGAGTTTAACAGACAAACACAGAGCAAAGAAGAGAACAGAGTGAGCAAAGCCAGAAAAGCGAGGGCTGTGTTTGAAAGACACAAGGGTAACCTCGTGTGTTGCAGCTCCCGGTCATGTGAGTTAGGAGAGGCAGCAAAGTCAAGTTTGCAGAGGCCTTGAGTGCCGAGCTAAGTAAATGACAGCCCTGCAGAGTGGCCAAGAGGGGCCCAAGCGACCCCTTTCATTTGGACTTCACTGTGATTTATCATTCCTTGGTGATGACATATTCTATTTGGAAAGGAGATGAGTTGGAAACACACATGTTCAGAGGGCAAATCACTTTATTTAAAAACATTCCAGCTGGAAACCAGTTGCAGACACCCACTGGAGCAGCCATGCTCCCCCAGCCAAGCGGCCTCTACTCCTAGCAAACCAAGCCTGCCAGGGGCCTTCGGATGTGCATTTGGTTTTATCTTTGATGACACCTCGAGCGAGGCCTCCCATGAGTCCTGCAGGGCTGAACCACCTCCATTTATACAACTGTTCAATGGAAAATCTCAGAGGATGGCTGGTGAACACACTCACACCCCCACAGTGGAAAGACAGAACATACTTTTCCTGAATGCCTGAATACTCTCTTTTTTACAGGCAGGTGTGTGCTCTGGTAGAAAGAACAGTGTACTTGATATTTAAAAAATGCCTGGTTTTGAATTTTGTCCCCACCACGACATTTAACGTCTCTGACAAAATGGTGAACTCACTGAGTCTGAGCTTTCGAAATTGTCAAGTGGAAATGGGAGGGTTATTATGTTAAACTGGACAAGATCACGTATGGGAGGACCAGCCCAGAGAGGTAGTAAGTAAATAAGTAGCATGTTTGTCCTTCCTTGAGAAACTGATCTTCTGGTTTGGGAATTTATTTTGGAAAATATTGGTCTAAATAAATGTGTGCTTGACACCTGCACTTATGTGTACACTTGGTAAATCTTAATATTTATCCATCTCCTGCTTCATGATCGGCCATGACATGGTATTGGTGAAACAGGAAAGGCCTTGTCTTACCTTTGGGCAGGCTCCACGTCTGGGGGGAGGGCAAAATGAGTGAGTGTCTCCTGTCTGGGTCCCCAGGTCCAGCCGGCACTGCCCTTCCCTGCAATAGTCCTGAAATGTGAATCTGATCCTGCTTTACTGCTGAGTGGGTCCCTGGTGCCTAATGGTAGGTAAGCCCCTGCTGACCTCAATTCCCTAGAGCTCTGGTCCCAGTGGCCCCTCTAGACACACATCCTATACCTCCTCCTCCTGTTTGCCCTACAGCCTCCAGCCCGGACTGTGCCTCTGGGACACAACTGTGTCTTCACATCTTATTCCCTTTGTCCGTTGCCCGCTAGAACTCTGACCGCCCAGCTTGGGTACCTCCTCGCCACGTGCTCCTGCCCTTTAGACCCATCATAGGCACTGATGTCTGGGTTTGTTACAGACACTCATCTTGCCCGGGGGCCCCTCAAGGGCAGGGCCTCTTTTTAGCTCACTCTGATTCCCCAGGGGAAGGTCCTCGGACTGGTTGCAGGGGCTCAATAAATTCAGCTGAACCGAAGGTTTGTTTTAAAGATGCAGGCTGCTTCTTTTTAATGTGCCTTATTAGTCAGCAGCTTTGGAAAGAGAGGTCCCCCAAAACCCGTGACCCTCACACCTGGCCTGAGGCAGGAGGTGGCACTGGGGAGGCCATGCTGCTACTCAGGACCCCAGAGCCATGGGGACACAGCCAGGAGCCTGGCCGCCCCCAGCACGTGCCTGTTGAACCAGCGTAGCCCCTCCGCCCCCGCTCCTCCCGCCGTGCACCTTCTATTTCCAGTTCTGTTTTCTGCATCTTGCTGCCTGGGCCCTTCTTGGCAAGTCATCTTGATCTCTTTGGAAAGTGGAGGGGGGTTTGTTTTTGAAAGTGCTTACTGATACTCCCAGAGGGCTGCAAGGAGCATCTGCAGAAACAGTCAGTGTTGTCTAAAACTTATTCATGCACAGCTCCGCTCCGGTCTCTCTATGGCCTAGAAGCCTTTGATAAACAACAACAGCAGCAACCACAGCGATAATAAAAGCAGGCTGCCGTTTGAGAGCCTCCCATGTTGCTTGAGGGCTTCCCTGGTGGCTCAGTTTGTAAAGAATCCACCCGAAAAGCAGGAGCCCCGGGTTCGATCCCTGAGTTGGCAAGATCCCCCGGAGAAGGAAATGGCAACCCACTCCAGTATTCTTGCCTGGAAAATCCCATGGACAGAGGAGCCTGGTGGGCTACAGTCTATGGGGTCACAAAGAGTTGGACACGACCGAGCGACTACACCATCACCATGTGGCTTCTTCACTGTTACTTTAAGGGGCTATTACACTTAACACAGCCAAACCCAATAACTTAACCAATTCAGGTTTGAATCTAGGCTTAGTTGACAAAGCTCTAGATTTTAAAGCCACAGCCTTGTGGAAGACAACCCAGCAGAGAGGGAGGTCACAGACGAGAGGCAGAGGGCATGATGGTTGAGGTAAGCAGGAAAGGGAAACACCATCTGCTGTGGTCTGAAAGAGGCAAGAGCCTGAACTAGGGCCTCAGAATACTTTCAGTTCAGTTCAGTTCAGTTCAGTCACTCAGTTGTGTCTGACTCTTTGCAACCCCATGAATCGCAGCACGCCAGGCCTCCCTGTCCATCACCAACTCCTGGAGTTCACCCAAACTCATGTGCATCGAGTCAGTGATGCCATCCAGTCATCTCATCCTCTGTCGTCCCCTTCTCCTCCTGCCCCCAATCCCTCCCAGCATCAGGGTCTTTTCCAATGAGTCAACTCTTCACATCAGGTGGCCAAAGTATTGGAGTTTCAGCCTCAGCATCAGTCCTTCCAATGAATACCCAGGACTGATTTCCTTTAGGATGGACTGGTTGGATCTCCTTGCAGTCCAAGGGACTCTCAAGAGTCCTCCAACACCACAGTTCAAAAGCATCAATTCTTGAGCACTCAGCTTTCTTCACAGTCCAGCTCTCACATGCATACATGACCACTGGAAAAACCATAGCCTTGACTAGATGGACCTTTGTTGGCAAAGCAATATCTCTGCTTTTGAATATGCTATCTAGGTTGGTCATAACTTTTCTTCCAAGGAGTAAGCGTCTTTTAATTTCATGGCTGCAGTCTCCATCTGTGGTGATTTTGGAGCCCCCCAAAATAAAGTCTGATGCTGTTCCCACTGTTTACATGAGTAAAAAACAGTATGTTGACCAGAGAGCAGGAAAAATATGCATGTGTGCTCAGTCTTGTCCAACCCTTTGCGACCCCGTGGACTGTTGCCCGCCAGGCTCTTCTGTCCATGGGATTCTCCAGGCAAGAATACTAGAGTGGGTTGTGATTCCCTTCTCCAGGGCATCTTCCCAACCCAGGGATCCAACCCACGTCTCTTGTGTCTCCTGAACTGGCAGCAGATTATTTACCCCTGAGCCACCTGGGAAGCCCAGCAGGAAAAAAACTGAATCAGCAGAGGTGCTTTCCCAGCCCCACAGGGAAAGTCTTCCAGTCCCCGCAGTGAGCATCGTCTGCCCGTGACCTTGAAGGCCCAGGAAGCAGAACTCAGCCACCATGGTTTAGGGGTCTGGGCGGGCGTGACCCCTCCTGCACCCTGTGGGCTGCTGGAGCAAGGGGACTTTCTCATGGATGCCAGTCCCGTGGGAGCATTCTGGGCGGCAGCCTTCCCCTCCTTGTCCTGGGTGCACTTGGAGTCAGGGGCTCAGCACTCTGATCTCCCACCCTGCTAGAGAGACCAGGGGAACAGATGAAACCCTGGCACTCACGGCTCTTTGCAGCCTGGGGCACCCGGATTTCATGTGCAGCCTGATGGATTTCTCACTGTCACCCCAAACCCTGGCTCTATCACTGGGCTGTTCCCTCGGCCTCCCTCTGGCCAACTGCCCCTCAGGCTGCACTGCCCAGGCCCAGTGTCACCCCTGGGAAGCTGAGCCTACCCTCCTCCTCCCCTCTCTCTCCCAGGGTCCTGCTCATGGGCTTCCTTCACTAGACAGAAAAGCTTTGGAAAGAGCAGGGATTTTGCCGATCTTCCCACGAGATGCTTTGCATGGGAAAGGGTTTCAATGACTTTTTGATGGATGAATGAAGACTTAAGCCACTTTTCCACAAGCCCAGAGTGATGGAAAGGAAGCAGATCAGTTTCCCCACAGGCTCAAGCAGAAAATGATGGGAGCCACGCAGGGACATGAATGACAGAGGTGAGCACTGTCCCTGTGATGACTTCTGGGAGGCTAAGGTGACCTCATCAGCTCAGGAGCGGGCAGTTCTGCACCCAGCTGACAGTGCCTGCTGGACCCAGGGTCCTCCAGCCCTCACTCCCCTGTGGGTTTCAGCTGATGCTGCAGAAATAACACAGATGGGAAAACTGAGGCCTCGGAGCTAAAGAATCAAGTCACCTGCTTGATAAAGGTAGCTTCTGACTTCCTGTTCCTGCTTTGCACATGGGCCACGAGGCACTGTGGGCCTCGTGGAGAATATTCCAGACTTGGATCCAGAACATGTGGGTTTAAGTGTGGTTTCCATCTCTGATAACCTCACATTGATACCCACCCCCCCACTTTCCAGAGCCTCAACTCCTCATTCAGGGAACAGGCATGGTTTCCTTTCTGCTTACTTCACTGAGATGCACCAATGAAGAAAAGAAGTGAAAAGTTTCATAAATGATAAGGACTTCCTTCAAACACGGATTTTATTTTATATTTTTATCTAAGGATTGAAAATTAGATGAAAGACCAGTAAAGCCATGACTTTTTTTTTCTAAGATTTTTTTTTTGGATGTGGACCATTTTAAAAGTCTTTATTAAATTTGTTACAATATTGCTTCTGTGTTATATTTTGGCTGAGAGGCATGCGATCTTAGCCTGACCAAGGATTGAACCCATACTCCCTGCACTGGAAGGCAAAGTCTTAACCACTGGATCACCAGATAAGTCCCTAAAGTCTTGACTTAAAAAGAAAGCTTACAGGAAAGACAATCACCACTACGTGATTAAATCTGCTAACCAGTATGCACTGACTTTTGCTTTATCTTGTGTTTGCCTTCTAAACTATTTAATCTGACTTGGTGACCTAAGGAAACACACACACACACACACACACACACACTCAGCTTGGTTGGTGAGAACTTCCATAAACACAGTAGATAAAATCTTAGTTTCAGGAGGTGTTATTACTATTACCTACTTCTAAAAACAGAAGTGGGAAGATATTCGATAAATATTGAGTTTGTATACTTAATGTAAAAGAACATTTAAAAAAGAAATCAGGAAAAATATTCCAATAGAAAAATGGATGGAAAGCCCAAGGTAGAAAATGTAAATGCCCAAATAAGTGCTCAAATAAAACCTTAACCACATCAAAGACAAAAGAACGCAATTAAAAATAAAGAAAGTATAGTGTTTTGCATATAAAACCAAAAGTAAAAAATATGACAATACACATCAAAGTAACAAAAGGATATTTCACCACAAAATTTTACTTCTAAGAGAATATGCTAAATAGTTAAGAATATACTCAAAGATTTAGTTACGAGAATGTTCCCCACTAATAGTGTTGACTTGCAGTTAAGGATTGGCTATAACCAATATAATGGTAGGGGATTGGTGGTCTTTCAGTGGGCTACTTAAGTGCCAGCAAAAGTGATATTAGAGTATACACACACACACACAAACACACACACACACAGAGTTCTAGTGGGGTATATGCAAGCATGATACATGGTTAATCTCTAGGTGTGAAATTATGGGTAACTTTTACGGTTTTTGTTGTTGTTCAGTTGCTAAGTCGTGTCTGACTCTTTTCGACCCCATGGACTGCAGCACGCCAGGCTTCTCTGTCCCTTACTATCTCCTGGAGTTTGCTGCTCAAACCATGTCCACTGAATTGGTGATGCCATTCAACCATTTCATCCTCTGTCGCCCCCTTCTCCTCCCACCTTCAAACTTTCCCAGCCTCAGGGTTGTTATCTTTATTTTTGTGTTTGCAGTGAACATGCAAAATCACTGTAATAAGAAAGCACTTGTGGGTGCTCTCATTGGTGGAATGGTCTTCCCGCACATTGCCTTAGACCCTCACTAGAAGCGTGGAGAGGTCAGGGGGGCTACAAAGGTGGCATCGCTGGCCACAGCCACAGGGGAGCTGGGGGAGGACTCAGCCTCCCCTACCCCCAAAACCAGCGCTCCCTGAGCGCCAAGTGATGTTTGGGAAAGGGGCAGCCTCTCTGATGCCCTAGTGAAGGGTGCTTCCCTGCGGGGAGAGGGAGGACTGTCACATCTCTCTGGCTCTCTTCTTAAACCAAGCTCGGGAATTCCCTGGTGGTCCAGTAGTTAGGACTTCAAGCTTCCACTGCAGGGGCCATGGGTTCGACCCCTGGTCAGGGAACTAAGATCCCATAAGCCATGAGGCATGGCCAAAACCAATAAATAAACCAGCCTCATTAGAATGTCAGACATGGTCCTGCCACCAGGAGCTCTGCAGCTCCCGGAGGCCTGAAGAAGCCCACCCTAGCCTCCCCAGTTCCTTCATGTGAATCTGCAGGGCCCTACGTTCTCTGGGAGGCTGAGCTCTAGGTAGGGACCTCGGCCTGCCCTGCCTGTACCCACAATGAGCGGGAGATGATGGCAGGTCTGTGTGCCTCCCTGAGCCTGTTTCTCCAGCTTCACAGTGGCCGTGGGGTCTTCTATCCAGTGGAGGCCTTGAAGGCCACCCTAAAGAACTCAGGTTTAGTCAGTGGAAGAAAACTCCCCACATGATTCTGCCAAGCGGAGTCCCAAAGGCCTCATTCTCCTGACCAGGGACCACCAGGCTCAGCTGCAATGGGCAAGGCTAAGCTGGAGGGATTTGCACCCCAGAGAGGTATTCCCTGCTCAGAGTGCAGGGGGAGGCATGGCTCTGGGTCAGTGCTGTGATGACCCTAAGGTCAGGGGTCACTTCAGCCTCCCTCCCACAAGTGGAACCTCGACACAGGAGTCCAACAGTGAGCAGGGAAGAATGACATCCACACCTGTGTGGTTAGTAGGCATCTTGCTGAGCCCTGAAGATTTGGAAGATGAAGACTGTTCTCTGAGGAAACATTTTCCAGATGTTTTTGGAGAACAGGAGCTATTTCTGAAAGACGAGAGACTTCCTTTCTGTAGCTGCCAGATGTTTTCCCTCGTACACTGTCGTCCTTCAAGGAACTAGAGAAGTTTATCATTATTTTTCACCAGTGAGATATGGAAAGATGGGTTTATTATCCCATTTTATGAATAGGACACACTGAGGCTTGGGCAGTTCAGTGGCCCTCCGCTAGTCAGAGCTTGTTTGTGGTGGACCCAGGAGTTCTAGTTCTGCCTTTTTAGCCAGTAACTTTTTCACTTCTTGCCCACACCCATGATGATATTTTTTTAAGTTTAAAGCCCTGGGTGAAATAATGGTTTTTCCACTTACTGGTTGAATAATCTTGAGTTGGTTATTTGTAGCCAGCTAAAATACAGGATGTCCAGCTAAATTTAAATTTCAGATGGTGAAGTTTATTGCATGTTCCATGCAATATTTGTAAGCAACTTAAGTGTCCACCACAGAGGAATGGATAAAGAAAATGTGGGATATATAGATAGATTTAGATACACACACACATACACATACAGTGGAATAGTAGTCAGCCATAAAAAAAGAATGAAATTTTGCCATTTGCATCAATGAGGATGGACTTGGAGGGCATTATACTATATTATATCACATATATGTGGAACCTAAAAAATACAACAAAGTCGTATGTGGTTAGTTGCTGAGTCCGACTCTTTGTGACCCTATGGACTGTAGCCTGCCAGGCTCCTCTGTCCATGGGATTTTCCAGGCAAGAATACTGGAGTGGGTTGCCATTTCCTTCTCCAGGAGATCTTCCCGACCCTGGGATTGAATCCATGTCTGCTGCACTAGCAGGCAGATTCTTTACCACTGAGCCACCAGGGAAGCCCACAGCAAACTAGTAAATTAATCAAAAAAAGGAAGCAGACTCACAGATCTAGAGAGCAAATGGATGGCTACCAGCTTGGAGAGGCAAGAGGGGAGGGGCAGAATAGGAGTGGGGGCAAAAACGGTTATTTTGAGATTATAGGAAATCCTGTGTGTGAAACTTTTGAAAATGGTGAAGCGCTATATAATTTAAAGAACCTTTAATTCAATTAAAAAAAAAAAAAACAACTAGGCAGGGATAGATTTGGCGAGGGGAGTTGGCCTGTTAGCATGGTGGTAGCTATTAGCCTGTCAGGTAATTTGATTCCAACTTCTGTAGGTATTTTCTCATCAGTCACTGATTGCTAAGCACAGGTATTTGGCCCTCAAGTCTCTGAAAACCGCACACCTAGCTGTGAAAACAACAGGCTTCGGTCCAAGCTCCTAGGGGGAGCCTGCAGTACCCTTGTCTCCCAACCCCAAAGTCCATGGACAAGGCTCTTGTCATCCAGCAGCTGCCTTTTCCACCAGCACAGACAGGAGGTTGCAGTTACGAGACTCTCTGTCAGGACATTGCCATGGTAACCTCTGGCAGCTGTGTCTCCAGCTCAGAGCTGAGAGATATGCAAGCAAGAAAATGAAGTCCTGGAAAAAACCAATCGACTTCAGCAATCTAAAGAGCAGTCATCAAGCCCAGGAAGCCGTGGAAGGAGTGGAAGGAAATAATACAAGACCAATAATAATTATGCTAACAGCAGTATCAAAATTATCTGTTGTGTTCAGACAGCACTCCGCATCCATGATCTCAATTTATGTCCACCATCTTCAGCATTTCCTCTAGTCATTTATTCATTCAGCACTGACCCTGTGTCAGGGACTGTTCTAGGCCCTGGAGTGTCAGTGATGAGGCAGAGTCTGCCCTCAAGGACCTTAGAGTTCAGTGTAGGGTTGTGGGGAGCCACAGAAATAAAGAAGCCAAATCATTACAAATTGTGACAGGTCCATGAAGGAAAAACACAGGGTGCAGAGTGAGAAGTGAATGTCCCTGGGGTAAATCTACCTGGATTGTAGGATAAGGGTGCGTTGCTCAAAGGAAGTGATGTTTCAGCTAAAGGGCTGAAAGGTTAGAATGAGTCACTGAGGAAAGAATAGGGAAGAGGGCGCCTTAGGCAGTATGACCAGCATATGCAAAAGCCCCGAGGCAAGAAAGATTGGTGTGTTCCAGGAGGAGTGGAGACTGATCTGACTCGAGGACAAGGAGTGAGCAGGAAGTGGTAGTAGGTGAAGTCAGGGGAAAGTCACAGAGCACATTGTGTTCTCACTAAGTGTCTGTCAACACCACGGCCTGAGTGTTTGTGTCTCCATCCCCAACTGTGTGTTGTTGTTCAGTTGTTCAGTCGTGTCTGAGTCTTTGCAGCCCCATGGACTGCAGCACTCCAGGTTCCTCTGTCCTCCGCCGTCTCCATGAGTTTGCTCAAACTCATGTCCATTGAGTCCATGATGCCATCCAACCATCTCACCCTCTGTCACCCCTTTCTCCTCCTGCCCTCAATCTTTCCCAGTGTCAGGGTCTTTTCCAATGAGTCAGTTTGTTAGGGGAAGCACACTGATTGAAACCGCTCACCCTGGCCAGGCACCATAGTAACCATTTGCATGAGTTGTTTTATGACAGGAGATCCTGATAAGGAATACGGAACTAAGACGCCACCACCAACCGGAAGAGCCCGGGAAAGGTCGAAAGGAGACACCTCGTGTCCGCCCACTTCCCAGAATCCCTCTCACTGGCATCCATCTTGGCTGAGTGATGCGTGCGCCACCAGGAAAGACTCTGAATTAGAGTGATTGGCGAAAGACCACCCGGACTAATCCCATCACCATAAAACCCAAGACTGCGAGCCACGTGGCAGAGCAGTTCTCCTGGGTTCTCTTACCCTACTGCTCTCCACTCGGGTGCCCTTTCCCAGTAAAATCTCTTGCTTTGTCAGCAGATGTGTGTTCTCGGACAATTCATTTCCGAGTGTTAGACAAGAGCCCAGTTTCGGGCCCTGGAAGGGGTCCCCCTTCCTGCAACAAGCTCTTTGCATCAGGTGGCCAATGTATTGGATCTGTGTGTGGAATCCCTAATCCCCAAGTGATAATGTTGGGAGGTGGGGACTTTGGGAGGTAATTAGGTTGAGACAAGGTCATGAGAGTGGATACCCCAAGATGGGATTAGTGCTCTGATAGGAAGAGAAAGTGACTGGAGCTTTCTGAGGACACAGTGATTGTTCACAAGGCAGGAAGAATGCTCTCACCAGAACCTGCCTGTGTTGGCTCCCTGAACTTGGACTTCCCAGACTCAGAATTTTCTGTTGGTAAAGCCACTTGGTCTGTGGTGTTTTGCTACAGCAGGAGCTGGCTTAGCAGTGTTAGGGAAGCAGAAACCATTCTAGGTACTTCGTGTGTGCTCAGCCCCTTCAATTGTGTCCCACTCTTTGCAGCCCCATGGACTGTAGCCCACCAGGTGCTCTGTTCATGGGATTCTCCAGGCAAGAATACAGAGGGAGTTTAATACAGAGAATTGACTACCACATGTCAGAAGGGTTAGAAGAATGAAAAACAAAGGGGGTGGGGGGGGGGTGGAGGAGAAAAGGAAAGAAAACAGGAAATGGTTGTTACCCAGAGGCTAATGAGATGCTTGTGTACCTGTACTGGGTCCCATGAGCCCACATGGATAAGGAGCCACGCTCCCATCCTTATCGTGCAAATGAGCAAATCAGGGCAGAGCTTTTCAGTGAAATTAAGGACACCACTTTAAAAAATTCTTTGTGTTTGGCTTCACCGGGTCTCAGTTGGCACACGTGAGATCTAGTTCCCTGACCAGGAATTGAACCTGGGCCTCCTGCATTGGGAGCTCAGAGTCTTAGCCAATAGGCCACCGGGGAAGTGCCAAGGACAATATTTTTAAATTCTTTTTTTTTATATAAAAGTTTTTAAAATGTAATTAATGTATTTGTTTCATTTTTGGCTGTGCTGTGTCTGTTGCTCTGCAGGCTTTTTTCAGGTTGCAGCGAGCAGAGGCCACTCTCTAGCTGCAGGGAGCAGGTTTCTCATTGTGGTGGCTTCTCTTGCTGCAGAGCAGGGCTCTAGTGCACTCGGGCTTCAGCAGTTGCCGCACATGGGCTCAGCAGTTGCAGCCCTCAGGCTCTAGAGCACAGTCTCGGTAGTTGTGGCACACATGCTTCATTGCTCCAAGGCATGTGGGATCTTCCTGGATCAGGGATCGAACCTGTGTCTCCTGCACTGGGAGGTGGATTCTTTACCATTGAGCTACCAGGGAAACCCAAGAACATCATTTTTTTAATCATTTATAGAAAAAAAATTAAGTAAACAACTGGGCTCCTGAAACCATCACAATCTTGTAAGTCAACAATACTTCAATTTTAAAAAACTAAACAATTGGCATAACGAATAGTGCTAAAATAAATCAATAAAGAGTGCCTACAAACCATGAAGAAAACAGGTAACAAACAATAGGAAATTAGGTAAGGGCTATTACCAACCAGTTCCAGAAAAAAAGAAATGTAAATGTATCCTAAAACTATGAAAAGATGCTTCTTCACTGTAACAAGAGGAATAGAAAGCAAACTTCAGAGGACACCATTTCTCACTCATCAGGTTGGTAAACATCAAGAGAAGGACCAAGTTTCTGAGCTCCTGTGTTTCTGAGAGTGGGACTTGGTCCTACATCTGAGGGGGTCAGGTGGCCACCCCCACCACACGTGGGGTGTGACCTGCCACTGTCTCTTCGTGTTTATCTATCCTCCAGCTGAACTCTCAGTTGGGGAGGGAACGTGTGCAAAGGTGCTCACCATAGCACCGTTTGTTAGCAAATGTCTGGAAACAAATTCACTGCCTTTAGTAGGGGGCTGGTTTAATAAGCTAGAAAATAAGATGAGGAAGAAAAAACTCTACTTGTACTAAAAAGTAAATTTCTCTAAAAATATCTTTAAGGGAGAAATATGATAGTTCAGCACTGTGATTGTTCTGGTCCCACTAGAAGCCAATTCCAAGACGGAGTTCAGTTCAGTTCAGTTCCTCAGTCATGTCTGACTCTTTGCAACCCCATGAATCGCAGTACACCAGGCCTCCCTGTCCATCACCAACTCCCGGAGTTCACTCAAACTCACGTCCATCAAGTCAGTGATGCCATCCAGCCATCTCATCCTCTGTTGTCCTCTTTTCCTCCTGCCCCCTAATCCCTCCCAGCATCAGAGTCTTTTCCAATGAGTCAACTCTTCGCATGAGATGTCCAAAGTATTGGAGCTTCAGCTTTAGCATCATTCCTTCCAAAGAAATTCCAGGGCTGATCTCCTTTAGAACGGACTGGTTGGATCTCCTTGCGCTTAGCTTTCTTCACAGTCCAACTCTCACATACATACATGACCACTGGAAAAACCGTAGCCTTGACTAGACGAACCTTAGTTGGCAAAATAATGTCTCTGCTTTTCAATATGCTATCTAGGTTGGTCATAACTTTCCTTCCAAGGAGTAAGCGTCTTTTAATTTCATGGCTGCAGTTACCATCTGCAGTGATTTTGGAGCCCAAAAATATAAAGTCTGACACTGTTTCCACTGTTTCCCCATCTATTTCCCATGAAGTGATGGGACCAGATGCCATGATCTTCGTTTTCTGAACGTTGAGATTTAAGCCAACTTTTTCACTCTCCTCTTTCACTTTCATCAAGAGGCTTTTTAGCTCCTCTTCACTTTCTGCCATAAGGGTGGTTTCATCTGCATATCTGAGGTAATTGATATTTCTCCCAGCAATCTTGATTCCAGCTTGTGTTTCTTCCAGTCTAGCGTTTCTCATGATGTGCTCTGCATATAAGTTAAATAAGCAGGGTGACAATATACCGCCTTGACGTGCTCCTTTTCCTATTGGGAACCAGGCTGTGGTTCCCTGTCCAGTTCTAAACATGCAAAAGACTTATGGGGGAGGGATTGGGGAAGGTGGGGGTGGGGCAGCCATCAGACTGGGTGCAGATCTCATTCTGTGCAAGGGGAGCAGGAAGGAAGGAGTGTGAGAGGTCAGGAAGTATTTTTTTTTTTTTAATAGTATGAGTCTTTTAATTTAATTTATTTGTGGCTGTGCTGGATCTTCGTTGCTGCACAGCCTTTTCTCTAGTTGTGACACATGTGGCTACTCTCTAGACGTGGTGCACAGGCTTCTCACTGCAGTGGCTTTTCTTGTTTGTTGCGAAGCACAGGTTCCAGGGCAGGTGGGCTTCAGTAGTTGCGGCTCCCAGGCTCTGGAGCGGAGGCTAGATAGTTGTGGCTCATGGGCTTAGTTGCTCCACGGCGTGTGCGATTCTCCTGGATTAGAGATTGAGCCCGTGTCAACTGCATTGGCAGGTGGCTTCTTTACCATGGAGCCACCAGGAAAGCCCAGGAAGCATTTCGAAGGCATCGCAGGGCAAGAAAGTCTCCAGCAGGCTGATGAGGGGGGCTCCCCAAGCTGTAGTGGCCTGTCAAGGGGGGTTTCCTGTCTCATGGAAGGAGCAAGCCTGCCGTGGTGCCCCTGCTGGAGGTCACCAGCTGGAAATACCCTGCAGCAAACCTGGCCTCAGTGAAGCAGGTGGTGGATCCAGAGGGCAGCAGCTGAGCCGTCGGCCAGCTATGCTTCCTGCACCAGCTGCTCCTCTCAGAACCATCCTCCACATCCTCACAGGGCAGCTTCCTCTTACCTCCTCAGGGAGGCTTTTCCCTCTGAAGCTGAATCCACGTACATCCTGTTTCCTAGCTCTTCTACTCCTGGGCAGAAACATGCTCCTATGTTTGGGAAAAGACACGCATGAGATTGCTTGCAGCACGTTCTTCATAATTTCCCTTCAAGTCTCTGCCAGGCCCAGGGTAAGATTAATCAAGAGTTGGCCTTCCCTGGGTGGTCCAGTGGTTAAGAATCAGCCTTGCAATGCAGGGACACAGGTTTGATCCCTGGTCCAGAAAGTTTCACATTTCTGTAGAACAAGCAAGCAGATGCACCAAAACTACTGAGCCCAGGAGCTGCAACTACTGAAGCCCGCTCACCCTAGAGCCCGTGCTCCCCCAAAAGAGAAGACACTGCAATGAGAAGCTCGTACACCACAACTAGAGAGCAGCCCCCACTCACCGAAACTGGAGAAAGCCTGTGTGCTGCGACAAAGACCCACTACAGCCAAAAATGTAAAATAAAATAAATAAACCTTTTGGAAAAAAAAAAAAAAAAGGCAGAGTCAACTGGAGTTCATGGAGCACGTGGTCTCAGAACCTCCAGACCTGAGTTTCCAGGGAAAATGAGCCGGGGCCCAACAAGCTCTGTTCTCCTTGTGGAAGTTCTACCCTCCACACAGCTACCAGACACATACACTTCCAGAAGTGGAAGTTGACACCGAGTCTTTCCCTCTCCCTGATTCGTAGGTGGGACAAGCTGATGCCCAACAAGGGTGGGAGAGGTGATGATTTTTCCCAAAGTCATACAGCAAGACAATGGAATTGAAGCCTGTTGACTCCCTGGTCCCAGGAGGAGAAGGGGATGACAGAGGATGAGAAGGTTGGATGGCATCACTGACTCAGTGGACATGAGTTTGAGTAAACTCCGGGAGTTGGTGATGGACAGGGTGACCTGGCGTTATGCAGTCCATGGGATCACAGAAAGTTGGACACAACTGAGCGACTGAACTGAACTGACTCCCCGGTGGGCCTGCTCCCCTGTGCTCTGTATCTTATCTTTCCTGGCATGAGAGAAGGTGAGGCCTGGAAGCAAGGAGGTCTTGGGGTTCTGGCTGTCCTTTAGAATCACCTAGGAATGCCCAGGCCTGGACCCCGCCCTGGACCAGATGATTCAGAGCCACTGGGGGTGAGGCCTGGGCTCGGGTATTCTTTTAAAACTTTCCCTGTGGTTCTAACATGCAGCCAGAATAGAGAACCACTGTTTCAACTCCAGAGACGAGCATGAACCCTGGGGATGGGGCAGTGTCCAGGCCACAGTGATACGGTTATTGAGACCAGAGTGGATACCATGCCCTCTCTTTGGACCCAAGTTCAGGGCTCTTTCTAATTTAAGACACTAATACCCCTCTGCTCCCAAACACCCTCCAAAAAGGGTCTAATATCTGGTCCACTTCACGGTAGTGCTAACCCCGGTGAGGAACACATCACACTCTATACCTTTGGAGCATAATTAAGGTTAAATAACGAGCAAGTTTAGAATTCTGGTGCCACAATGGCAAAATTCACTCATTTCCAGTCGTTGAGAATTTCAGCCACCCCACTTTTCCCTGAACTATCCTGTCCACTCCTCCCCAGAGCAAAGCTTCTATAATCTCTGTTCTGACAACACACCTGCGGCATGTATCGTTAGTGTCACTGAACAGATATGCTACACGAGTCTTCAGGGGAGATGAATGACTTCTTCAGGGTCACAGAACAATAAGGTGGCCTTAGCCAATAATTTGAACCTAGGTTTGCAAAAATCCAAGAACATGCCCTTTCTCTTGTCTTTTGCCAACTCTGCTCAAACTCTGGCCAGGCTCAGACTGTTAGCCACTTTGTGACAGGTCGCCGTGTCCTCGATCTCATCCTGGGTTCAGTTCAGTTCAGTTCAGTGGCTCAGTTGTCTGTGACTCTTTGGAACTCCATGGACTGCATGCAGCATGCCAGGGCTCGCTGTCCATCACCAACTCCCAGACTTTACTCAAACTCATGTCCACTGAGTCAGTGATGCCATCCAAGCATCTCATCCTCCCTTCTCCTCCCACCTTCAATCTTCCCCAGCATCAGGGTCTTTTCCAATGAGACATTTCTTCACATCAGGTGGCCCAAGTATTGGAGCTTCAGCTTCAGCATCAGTCCTTCCAATGAATATTCAGGATTGATTTCCTTTAGGATGGACTGGTTGAATCTCCTTGCAGTCCAAGGGACTCTCAAGAGTCTTCTCCAACACCACAACTCAAAAGCATCAATTCTTCAGCGCTTAGCTTTCTTTACAGGCCCCCAATTAAGTTCTCTGACTCTTTCTTTCCCAGAACCCACTGGCTGGACTGTGTTTCAGGGGCCCATGAGGCCTGTTGGCGTCTGAGACTGAATCTGAGATTTGTGGTTGGTCAAGAACCAGCTTTGGGTCCAAAATTCTGCCTCCTTATCTCTACAAGCGTCTCCAGAAGGCTCTCAGAAACTGTCCTTGGAAAGAGAAACATTTAAATTAGCCCTGAGGTTCAGGGAAACTTGTGTTGAAGCAGAATCTGTCATCTGGAGGCTGGGCTTTCCTTTGTAATTTTCATTTTAAATGAGGGTGTTTATGCAAATTTGTCAGGAAGGTTTAAAAATCTTGACTTGCCCCCGGAGCCAAACTCTGCTTTCCTAATTGGATAGGGAGTCATTGTTAAAGCTCAAGACCAATGTTCTTTGCCAAATTGCATGTTTTACAAGAGCAGCTCTTGAAAACATATAATTCTGATGTTGTGAAACTGTTGCATCAGTGCAGAGTTTTGAAAAAATGGAAATGTTCACTCCCGGAACAGAGGGGGTTGTATTTGAGATCATAACTGTGTAGAGTACTGTCTGCCTAGCCGGGGAAGGAGACAGGCATTTGTGGGCTGATTTCTCAATAGTGCAGGAAGGTTGGGAATTGGGTGCGATGAAAAGAAGAAAGGACTTCAGATTTGGAGACCTGGTCACCCTTTGCCCCAGGCTGCCAATTGCTCAAGGCCAATCATTGAAACTTGCCAACCTGGTTTTCTCAGTGGGCAATTGAGTGAGTTGGGGTTAGATGCCCCCAAGTGACTTGGGTTCCTAAGGACCGTACTTCTCTGGGCCTGCTTTTCCCACTTGGGAGGAAGACGTGTCAAATGGGGTGACTTAGGGAACAGTCTGGTCCTAAATTCCATAAAACCTGACATGTTTGCCTGGTGACGACTCTGATTGTCCCTGATGAGTCCTGGTCCCCAGGAGGCCTCTCCGGGCAGCCACCTTCATCATGTCTTTCTTCCAGTGAGGTTAGTAGAGTATTTCTTCACTAACCACTCTTGGGTTGAGTCTTTCCAATGCCAGAAATACAGAAGGATTTAAGGAAATTTCAATTTTCTCTTTCAGATCACTGTTTACCGTTGAGAAATGGAATGTTTTCTGCCATATCAGTAAACAAAAATGTCACAGTCATCAGCCCTCCAATGTGAGCCTAAGGGCACTCAGGAAGGAGAAAAATATCTGCAGTCTAACAGCCATCAGATTTCAGCCACTCCCAATGGTAAGCCTGAGGCAGCTTAGGAGGTGATACTGTCCTGGGATAGCTGAGATGCAAATGAAAGGAATACTGTCCCTGAGCCCAGACTCTTGCATCTTCCCATACACAGAAAACTGCTAAATTCCTTAACTTGGGCTATCTGCTTTTCTTTGATTAGCAATGATCTTTATACGTTCAGGCTACCTGCCCCTTTTTGCAAAACTTCTATATAACCTGGCTCCTCCTCTTGACTCCTCTGAGCTGTTCTCCCAGGGTCACTTGAGATTCTGCCTCCCAGGCTTGAAGTCTTAAAAATTCCAATCGAATAAAACACAACTCTCAACTTCTAGGTTGTGACTTTTTTTTTTAAGTTGACACCCTATTTATGCACTATAAAGTGATTGATCTGTTGGGGAGAGAACGTAGGGTACAGACCAGGAGTGAGTCATATTTTTCCCCCTTTGCCTTCAAACCTCTAGGGACTCCTTGAATAACACGTGTCTCCCGGAAACCTCTCTGCGACTTTGGATGAGGGGCGTCTTGAGTCTAGGGCTGGCCTGAATCACACAACGGGCTGGGGAGTGGCCTGGCTGCCACTGCAGGTCTTTTACATTGTCCTGTCTTTTCCTGCGGTCCTAGAATGGCTCCTTCAAGTCCATGACTACCTCCCCTGCCAGCTCTGTGGCTGTTGGGGACTCATGCTCTGTGGCTCCTGTCCCCAGGAGAATTTCTCACTATTTAGTTCCTTCTGGGTGGGTCCTTGTAATCAGAAGCTTTCCCCTTTGCTCCCAGCTTCCCTTCTAGTCCACCTAACATCTCTTCTCGTATCTCAAGGCCAGAGTATCTCTCTCAGGTCCCTGTGAAGTAAAGGCAAGTGACAGTTACACAGTTGCGTCTGACTCTTTGTGATCCCATGGACTGTAGTCTACCAGGCTTCTCTGTCCATGGAATTCTCCAGGCAAGAATTCTTGAGGGGGGAGCCATTCCCTTCTCCAGGGGATCTACCCGACCCAGGGATTGAACCTGGGTCTCCCACATTGCAGGGAGATTCTTTACCGGCTGGGCCACAGGGGAAGTCTGAAAACCAAGGCTATTTTGTTTGGGCCCCCACCCCTTATTCTGGCTCTGGCTCAGCACTGGCCACCCCTACCCCCAGCCCAGTTCCCTAGAGTCCTGGGTGTGCTTATGGGAACAGCCTGTGTGATGACCTCTGCTCCTGTCTGATCTGATCTGACCCTCCATGCAGAGGGAACCGGTCCTGGCCAGCAGTGCCTGCTGCCCATGTGTGCCTGGCTCCTCTGCTGCTCATGTGTCACTCTACCACTGCCCCTTACTCAACTCCTGGCCTCTCGGTGTCAGACTCTGTGCCTTGAGAAGCTCATTCGATCATTTTTTGCCATTTTTACACACAAGCACACATTCTTTCAGTCTAGTCAGCAGTGGACACAACGGTTACTGATTGAATGTCTACCAAATGCTCAGTGTTGACGCATCAGGATGCTTCCAGCTGCAAAAAGCAGAAAATGCTCCAAATTAGTTGTGATAACAATGGCCAACATAGGAGGTCTTATAATCCTGCAGCAATCATAAAGTAGATACAGTTCTTGTCTCTTTGTCTATGTTATAAGTAAGAAGACTAAGAAGAGAGAGAGAAGCATACCAAAAGTTACAAGTGGTAGAGCTTGGATCTGGTCGTCTAACTCAGAGCTTATACTCTGGGCCTCTACACATATACTGTGTATTGAACCATAGGATAGAATTCCTTCATTTAACAAGATGTCCCAAGGTGGGAATATTCGAAAACCGATGAATGGTGGCTTAACTTTGCCACCAAGGACCGGGGTTCTTCTCATCTTTATGCACTGCTGTCTTTACCTCATGGCTTTTTTGTTCAGTATTATCCCTTTATGTTGGGCTTCCCAGGTGGCTCAGCCCACCTGCCAAGCAGGAGACGTGAATTAGATCCCTGGGTTGAGAAGATCCTCTGGAAAAGGAAATGGCAATCCACTCCAGTATTCTTGCCTGGAAAATCCCATGGACAGAAGAGCCTGGCAGGCTACAGTCCATGAGGTTGCAGAGAGTTGGAGAAGATTTAGCAACTAAACAACAACATCACTCCCTTCATGTTATAATGCGGCTGCAGCAGCTCCAGGTATCACATCCTCACTCAACAATAACCAAAGGGCAGCAAAAGAGTAAGTCCCTTCCTTATGGTTCTTTTTAAGATGAGGGAAACATTCCTCAAGTTCCCCTAGACACCTCCTTTAATGACCCCTTGGCCAGAATAAAATGACATGCTCATTCATGAACTGCTCACTGAGAAAAAATGGGCTTGCCATAATCGGTTTAGACAATCAAGACCAATCCCTGTTCAGCTGCGAAGAAGCACTGCGTTTTCTGAATCCAAGGATGCCTGAGAACCTGAATGAAGTTGGTTGGTTTCTGGTTTGTCAAGAGGGAAGGGGAGCCCAAGGGGTGAAGGCCTGCCAAACCCACCTTATTTCTTTTTCTCATCATAATCTTACCATATAGGGATTATTATCCCTGATGCTGGGAAAGACTGAGGGCTGGAGGAGAAGGGGGCGACAGAGGATGAGATGGTTGGATGGCATCACTGACTCAATGGACATGCATTTGAGCAAACTTAGGGAGATAGTGAAGGACAGGGAAGCCTGGTGTGCTGCAGTGGGGTCGCAAAGAGTCGGACACAACTTAGCAACTGAACAACACCATTATCATTTTATAAGTAAGGAAATTAAGACTCTGAGGGAATGAGTTGGTTGGCCAAGGTCTGTATCCTCAGGTGGTAGGGCAGGACTGGAAGTGAAAACCTCCTTTCCCATGGTATACCAACTGCACTGAAAGATTCACTGTCAGACAGACCTCGCTGTCCTGTTCCAGTAACTGCATCACTGATAACAGTTTAATGACCGGAGGAATCCTCACGTTTTTTGCCTCACATTACTTTGCCAACATAGGTCCATCTAGTCAAACCAGTCTGTCTGCTGGTTTTTCCAGTAGTCATGTATGGATGTGAGAGTTGGACCATAAAGAAAGCTGAGTGCCAAAGAATTGATGCTTTTGAACTGTGGTGTTGGAGAAGACTCTTGAGAGTCCCTTGGACTGAAAGATCCAACCAGTCAATCCTAAAGGAGATCAACCCTGAATATTCATTGAAAGGACTGATGTTGAAGCTGAAGCTCCAATACTTTGGCCATCTGATGGGAAGAACTGACTAATTTGAAAAGATCCCAATGCTGGGAAAGATTGAAGGTGGGTGGAGAAGGGGACAGCAGAGGATGAGATGGTTGGATGGCATCACTGACTTGATGGACATGAGTTTGAGTAAGCTTTGGGAGTTGGTGATGGACATGGAAGCCTGGCGTGCTGCAGTCCATGGGGTTGCAAAGAGTCAGACATGATTGAGTGACTGAACTGAACTGAATCCTCATGTGGTTTTCACAGTCCTTGGGACAGCAGGGAGCAGCGCACTGGGGGGCAGTGGGGAGGCAGGCTCTCCCAGCTCCCTCCTGGGGGGGCACAGCCAGGAAGCACAGCATCTCTGGGCGTGGGATTCTCTCTTATCTGCAAGCCTGGTTCTGTAGATTAGATACAAGCCTGTGCTGCAGGTTCCATTCCAGAAAGCCCCTGCGGAGAGGTGGCCCCAGGGCCTGCTTTTACAGACCGCCTTTCTAATCCTCTTCTGAATGCTGCCACCTTTGATTTTCCAAGCCCCAGGCCAGGCTCAGCCCTCTCACCACCCCTGTGCCCCTTCCTCGAAGATGTGGGGCCTGCTCAAGCCCCAGGGCTCCCTCTTCTCATCCTGTGATCAGAGCACATTTTGGCTATTTGTGGACGCCACTGGGGACTACTCTCCAGGGAGGTGCGTGTACAGGAAGCTGCAGCAGCCTGAACTCTAGGCAGGCCTGGGGGGCCAGGTAGCTGTTTGTGTACACGGATGGCTGACACTATCGGGAAAGTCCTGGGATCCACTGTCCAGGCACATATGAGGTGGCAGGTCAGGAGCACCATGCTTCTTCCTTGGAAACAAGCAAGAACACAGACTTTGATTATCCTCTCCCTTCCATTTGTGAATTTTTCACTCTATTCATCCATCCACCCCTTCATTAAACATTTCTGAGCCCTTGCTGAGGGGCAGGCAAGGAGTACAATAACTGACACGTGGTTCCTGTCCCATCCGTTCAGTTCAGTCACTCAGTTGTGTCTGACTCTTTGCGATCCCAAGGACTGCAGCATGCCAGGATTCCCTGTCCATCACCAACTCCTGGAGCTTGCTCAAACTAAGGTCCATCGAGTTGGTGATGCCATCCAACCATCTCATCCTCTGTCGTCCCCTTCTCCTCCTGCCTTCAATCTTTCCCAGCATCAGGGTCTTTTCCAATGAGATATTTCTTTGCATCAGGTGGCCAAAGTATTGGAACTTCAGCTTCAACATCAGTCCTTCCAATGAATATTCAGGACTGATTTACTTTAGGATTGACTGGTTTGATCTCCTTGCTGTGCAAGGGACTCTCAAGAGTGTTCTCCAACACCGCAGTTCAAAATCATCAATTCTTCGGCGCTCAGCTTTCTTTATGGTTCAACTCTCACATCCATACATGACTATTGGATAAACCAGGACCTTGCATTCTAGGGATTAAACTCCCCACCCAATGAATATTTAAAGTTGTAACCCCTCTCCCGCCATGGGCATTTGGGTTTGAACTTTGGTCTCCACAAAATGAATACATAAATATGGATAATTTAGTGGTGGTCTCTCCAAGATTGAGCAAAAGTGAAGCCAGAGCATTCTTTTTAAGAAGGGGCTCTGCCTTTCAGTATTTTTAAAATCTCTTGAGGGTCAGTTAGACCACCCCTCTTCCTGGGGGTCTTGAACACCTACTTCTGAGCCGCGTACCTCAGGAGAGATTAGTGATTCAAGCCTTGAAAGGGCCTCAGGGAAGTCACAAGTGAGCCCTGAAAGAGGGGCTCGGGTGCTGGTTGTGGGGGGCCCAGTTTAGCTGGCTGTGGGCTTCCTCTCCACAGGGGTCTGAGTTAGTTGGGAGCTGCTTGGGAACCTTAAATGTACTGCAGATCTGGAGCAACTTCAGCCCCAAAATGCCTGGTTTCTGGCCCTGGTGGGACCTGATGGTGGCTAATGAGTTTGCCACCAGATTTTCTTCCTGAGGGAAGAGACTGACATGTTTGACGGATTGGTATATTTCCAAACCTGGCTCTGTACTTATTATTTTAAACACATCTGTAGAAGCTGTCGTGTTTAACAAAAGGTACCCTTTTAAAGGCATTGCTAAATATTTAATGGCTTTTCATCCCTGCACATTTTCCCAGATGGTAAAACCAAAAGCATAATCATGGTCACATTGGGGCTTTGTTGTGAAACAGTTATCGAATGTCTCAAAAGGGTCTCCACACTCAAAATGTGGAGGGAAGAGTGATGACCTCTGGGACCCCCGTGCCCTTTCCCCACCCTGGCAAGAAGCCCTGTGTGGGCTGGGAACCTCTTCTCCACGGCAGCCCCCTCCTCCGTGGCAGCCCATGTGCTGTCACTCTGGCTCTTGGAGAAAGCCTGAAGTCACAGCAGACCTGACTGCATCCGGGTCACTGCAGCCAAGTCCCCCTCCCTCCTGGATCCCACCATGTGCCTTGCTGTGAATTTTGCTCCCACAAAATCATGCTTCCTTTTATTATGTGGTATGAATTCTATTCCCTTAAAACTAAATGGGAGAAGGCAATGGCAACACTCCAGTACTCTTGCCTGGAAACTCCCATGGATGGAGGAGCCTGGTAGGCTGCAGTCCATGGGGTCGTTAAGAGCTGGACACAACTGAGTGACTTCACTTTCACTTTTCACTTTCATGCATTGGAGAAGGAAATGGCAACCCACTCCAGTGTTCTTGCCTGGAGAATCCCAGGGACGGGGGAGCCTGGTGGGCTGCGATCTTTGGGGTCGCACAGAGCTGGACACGACTGAAGCTAAGTCTAGCAGCAGCAGCAGCGAAACTAAACGACTGTCCTGGAGCAGGGCAATTAATAGGTTGCTTCTTTTCAAAGCATTCATTGGAAAAATCCCTGATGCTGGGAAAGATGAAGGGCAGAAGGAGAAGAGGGCGTCCAAGGATGAGAAGGCTGGCTGGCATCACTGATGCAATGAACGTGAACTTGGGCAAACTCTGGGTAATGGTGAGGGACAGGGAGGCCCGGTGTGCTGCACTCTATGGGGTCACAAAGAGTCAGACACAGCCTGGCTACTGAGCAACACAACACCTTTCCAGTTAAAATTAGGTTCATAGCCATATTTGAATGTGCAGCACCACTTTTTATTAAGTTTCAAATTAAAACACCTTGACGCCTTGATTTTAGCCAGTAAGACCTATGTCAGACTTCCAACCTACAGAAATGAAAGGGAATAAATCTGTGTTATTTGAAGTCACTAAAGGTGTGGCCATTTGTTCCCACAGCAACAGGACACTAATACAAGTACTCAAGAAACCTTGGGTTTCTCAGTTGCTTCTGGGAAAGGGGAATAGTTGAAGGACAAGAGTGAAAAAAGCATACCATTTAAATTTTTGAACTGTGTGAATGTGTTATTTTAATGCACATGAAAATGTTTTGAATGTTTGGGGAACCACTGCTGTGACCTTCAGGGTCACTCCCTTAACCCACTGTGGACGGGCCTCCACACACCTGTGAGTGTCTGGTCTTCTCTGCAGCAGAAGACAGGATTCAGGAGGGAGTCAGTAGAGATCCCAATGAATCCAGGAACCCCAGGGAGGCTGGGCATCCCTCTCCTACCTTCCCACCCTTTCTCTGACCCCTCCTGCCCTGCGGGAAGCAGCATGATACAAGAGAAGGGCCACTTAGAATCTGAAGACTTTGGGTCTGAATTCCTTTTCTATCACTCACTCGTTTTGAAACTGGGCAAATTCCTTTACCTCTGATACTGTTTCTTCATCCAAAAATGAGATGAGTAGCCCCCTTGCAGTGTTTTTGTAAGGATTGGGTGCATGGTATTTAGTAAGTGCTTCGTAAATATTAGATAAACCTGGATCCTGTTAAAGTTCATCTTGTTTACCTTTGGGAGAATTTACACTGCACTTAGCAGACATGAAATTCATCTTTTCCCTGGCCAGAGAGACCCTGAAGAAGACGAAAATGATCACCATTGCCATTCTGTAGGGCTTCCCTGGGGGTACAGTGGTTGAGAATCCGCCTGTCAATGCAGGAGACATGACTTCGATCCCTGGGTCGGGAAGATCCCCTGGAGGAGGAAACGGCAACCCACTCCAGTATTCTTGCCTGGGGAATCCCCGTGGACAGAAGAGCCTGGTGGGCTACAGTCCATGGGGTCGCACAGAGTTGGACACAACTTAGCACCTGAGCACATAGGCACATCATTCTGTAGCAAATCACATTCTCCGGTCTGCCTTCACCTGGAGGACCCCAAGCACCCTCAAAGACGCCCGTCCTCAGCTACTGCCAGAGGTCCTTAGCTATGTCTGCCTCTGCCTGGGCACGCTGGGTACACCGGGGGTGTGCCCAGCTCTCCTGGGTGCTCGGCACTGCTAAGGGTGGGGTACTGAGAAATCGGAGGCTGGTGTACTACCTATTGATCCACAGTTTATTCTCTCCCACAGTTTCTTTTTTTTTTTTTTAATAATTTTATGGGGTTTTTTTTTTTGGCAGGGCTGGGTCCTCGCTGCTGTACAGGCTTTTCCGTAATTGCAGTGAGTGGGGGCTTCTCGCGGTGATGCCTCCTCTTGTTGCAGAGCACGGGCTCTAGGGCGCTCAGGCTTCAGCGTTTGTGGCTCCTGGGCTCTAGAGCACAGACTCAACAGTTGTGGCACATGGGCTTAGTTGTTCCACAGCACGTGGGATCTTCCCAGTCCAGGGATCAAACACATGTCTCCTGCACTGGCCAGCGGATTCTTTACCCCTGAGCTACCAGAGAAGCCCTCTCCCAATTTCTGAAGGTGAGGAGTCCAGTAGGAGCCTAGCCACGTAGTTCTGGCTCAGGGTTGCTCATGAGGCTAGTCAAGCTGTTGGCCAGATAGATCTGCATCATCAAAAACGGTGAAAGGGTTCAAGGCTCCCTCTCCGAGAGGGCTCACTTCATGTGGCTATCAGTTGGAGTCCTCAGTTTCATACTGACTATTGGCTGGACTGACTCCAGGCTACCTTCTGGGCCCCTCCAGACTCCACGTAGGGTCTCTCCAGGGCAACTGGCTCCCCCAGAGTGAGATATATCTATGCACGTGCATGCTCAAGACGGGGAGAGAGAGCAGAACAGAAGCCACGGCGTTTTTTATAACCCAACTCGGAAAAAAAAAAATTCCATCCGTATTCTCCCTAATCTCAAACTGAAATTCGTCATTGCTTTCAATTAGACATGTAGGCAACCAACTAAAGCACTTAAGAGTGCGTTACTGGTTTCTTTATCATTGATGCAATCACAGACCGCTTCATATCATGTGACAGTTAGGGACATCTCCAGATCTAGACTAAATGCATCCTCACACAATCAGACCAAGGCTGACTACAGGTCCAATGCTGTCTTGTTGTCCTAAGTGTTCCCAACGATGTGCCTGGGCTGCCCTACCACACAGCTTTATTCTCTGCCAACTGTCTTTCAATATCATTGGTTTCCTTTTAAATCCTATGTATTTTATTTCATTCATTCAAAAAATACAATTGGCTACTAAGGGGGTTCCGGGCACAAAAAAGGTCAAGACTGCCACAGCCAGGTGATCTGTCTCCTCTAAGACTCGCCTCTGCATGGGCAAATCAGGCCTTCCGTGTCTACTGCCCATAGGGAACAGCAACAGGCTTGTCCTTTCACCCCCGTTGATCCCATGAATGGCTTCCTCATGGACTTGTTGTTTGCTTTTCAGTGATGGTGCCTATTGTGTCCAGGCCTGACTGGTGACTCAGCGCCTAGGGCCTCGATGGGCTGCAGGTGGGTCCCTCCAGACTCTCTGTTCTTGGAGAAACAGCTGCTGAGAGTTCCCTGAATATATATCAGGAACTGATTTCACTGGGGGAAAAAAAAGCCTGTGAAATTTTTTATGCAAATATGAAAGCACAGAGGGGAACTTATCTCCCCTAGCCAAATCCACCTGCCTTCTCAGCTGCTTCAGATGGAGCTCAGCCAATGGACACGTCTCTACAGAGGGAAGTGGGGAACATTTGTAGAGCTCTTACAAGCATCTCCCTATTTACTGCTCCTAGCACGTCTGGGAGGTGGTCTCCTATCCCCATTTAACAGATGAGGAAAGTGAGGCCCCAGGACTTTATAGGACTTACTGCAGTTAACCCTGTTTGCAAGTGATAGAGCTAGGACTTGACCCCTAAGCCTGCAGCACACTGTTCTCACTGCCTCAGTGCTGGTGAAAGTTGGTGGCCTGGGGTTGGTGGGTGCCAGCTTGACTGCCAAATTGAGCAATTATTTCAGTAAGTTCCTGAGTAAGTAGCAGTCGCTCTGCCACATCTGACTCTTTATGACTCCGTGGACTGCAGGCTGCCAGGCTCCTCTGTCCATGGGGTTCTCCAGGCTAGAATACTGGAGTGGGTAGCCATGCCCTTCTCCAGGGAATCTTCCTGACCAAGTGATCGTACCTGGGTCTCCTGAATTGCGGGCAGATTATTCACTAGTCTTACTTTGGTGGCCTTACTGGGGAGCTACCAAAGGTTCTTGAGGTAAGGAAGTGATACAGTAAGAGTTTCACTTTAAGAAGTGAATTGGGAGCTGGAAGATGATTTATGGGGTCACCAGCCTGGAGACAGGTAAGCTGGTTAGGAAGGTATTGCAACTGATCAGGTGAGACAGGCTGAGGGCCTGAAATAAGGTGATGGTGTGGGGGCAGGAAGGTGAGCCTGCAGGGATGGGGGCAGAAGCCAGACATCTGACTGCAGGTGGGGGTGGGGCTGGGAGGACCCCGTGGAGCATCTGGACCAGGGAGAGGTCGCAGGAGCCGCCACACGGATGTGGGGGGCTCCTTCACTCTCGGAGGAAGCCAAGTTGGCTTCTCTGGGGCCCAGGAGAGACCAGCCCTTCCTCGCCCCATGCCTGCTGTCTGGTTTTCTCCTCTTCTGACAATAAAGCCCCATAAGTTGCGGGAGCAGATGCTGTGACAGCAAGCTGGAGCCGTGAAGCTAATTGTGGTTGCACAGAATGAGCCGCCCCAGACGTGGGGGAGGGTTGCATCACTTTACGGGAGACCATTAGAATGGCGGAGGCACACGTCTCCTCCTTCCACAAATGGCCAATCACAGCAAGCTTTCTACTAAAGAAAGAGCAGTGGGCCCAAATGTCACCAGTTCCTCACCAGGAGCCTCAGGCAATGACCTCATCTCTGTCCCTGAGTTTCCTCATCTGTAAAATGGGAATAATACCGGTGCCCACTTCAAAGGACTGTTGAAGCTAAGTGGGTTAAACCATGATATTAGTGCCTGGTATGTAACTGGAGCTTAATAAATAGGTATCGAATGGATGAGTGTTTCAGAAAGAGCAAAATCAGAGGTGTTTTTTGTTTTGTTTTTTTTGCATGTGAAATGACAAAACCCTAGATAAGAAAGTCCTGGCTTTGTTCTAGCTACTTCTCAATATAGTCCATTAAAGGGGGTGAGGGGAGAGTTATTGGAAGAAATAAATTTAAAATCCAGGAAAAATTATTTCCTTTCTCTGCTTATTGATATTCTTCCAGGCCCAGTATAAATGCCACCTCCTCAGGGGAGCCTTCCCTGGTTGCCACCCTTCCCCATTACCCTCAGACATGGCTTTCTTTTCCTTTCCCAGGCAGCATACAGCTTGTGGGCTTTATGGTAGCACTTACTTAATTCTGCTTTATTTTAGCTGCATCCACAGCCTTCTTCTCTTACTGAACAGGAAGCTTCCCCCTGAGGCAGACACACACGGGAGCTCTGGGTTGGGTCTGGGTCCCGGTCTCCTCCTCCTACTCACCAGCTGGGCTAACCTCACAGAGAAGAGACCCAAGCCCACCTGTCAGGAGCTCTCAGCTTGGCCCAGTGCCTTCAGCCCAAGGTGAGCAACACGCCGAATGAGCTGGACTCCCGGGATGAGATCACAAGGCAGCTTCTCCTCTCTCTGCCCCTCCTCCCTGGCCTACCCTGAAAGTTCCAGTCCTGTGATTCTTCTGGTTGCTCTTAGTCCAGGAATTTTAAAGGTCCAACCCAGAATTTGATTTAAATGGAGACCTCTTGTCCACCACCCCCACCCCCTATCTTGAGCTCTTGCTGCAGGAAGGAGGCCTTCAGCTGGGGAGGCGCGTGGTTAGCTTTCTCCTCCCTCCTCCCCTGACTCGCTGTCTGCATCTCCCTCAGAATTTCAGGGGCATTTGCCCCAGCTGGCCTCTGCTTCTCCTCTGACCCCCCGACCCCACCTGGTTCTTGCTCCTCCTGAGGCTGCCATGTTGGAGGACAGGGTTCTCCTCTTCACATGTACCCTCCCTCTGAGGGCAGGACTTGCCATGGAGCCCCAGGAAGTGCCAACGATAGCACATCTCTCTCTTCAGCCCAGACCCCACCCCCTCTTCCAGCTCCAGACTCTCATCTCCAAAGTTCCACCTGCCGCTGGACCATCTGCTCCAAGTCTTCCTGAACTTGGTAAAGGGCGCCGCTTAACAGCTGAGTACAGAAAGCTAGAGTGGGCTTGTTTTCTTTTTTCTCCCAAGTTCACAGCCAACCTGTCTCTGCCTTCTTGAGCCCCGTTTTCGACCCAGAGCCATTTGCCCTCCAGGGCACCCTCTGCCGTGTCTGGGGACTGGTTTGATCATCACGATTTGGGGGTCCATGCTGGTGGGCAGAGAAGCCAGGGATGCTGCTAAACACCCCACAATGCCCAGGATACCCCACCACAAAGTTGTTCAGACGTCAGTAGTGTTATGGCAGGGAAACCGTGTTCCGGCCAGAATTCCAGCTGAACCACCTGCCTCATTACCACACAGGGTCCCAGATGCGTCTTCTTCCGCCTGTGTGATGGCAGCATCCTCCTATGGGTCCCCTCGTCTACCCTGGTCCTCCTTCTGACTTGACTCCACCTAAGCAGCCAGGGGCAGCTTTCTAAAAATCCAGGCTATCCCCCCACCTTAAAACCGTCCTGTGGTTTTCCACAGCCCTTAGAATGAAGCTCAGACCCCTCTCCTGGCCAGTGAGGTCCCTGATGGGCTTTGCTGCCCCTCACCAATCTCTCTCTCTCTCTCTGTAACAGGCTGCACTGGCCGCATCTCTTGTCCTCCGAGGTACCAGGTCTTGGCTGTCTGCCAGGGGGCTCCCCTAGACTTTTTGTGGGTGCCTTCTCATCACTTGGGTTTCTGCCCACATCTGCTCCCACTTCAAAGAGTCGGGCGGGGCTGCCGCAGGGCAGTGTAGTTGAAGGCGGGTTTGGTTCCTGTGATTTTGTGATTCAGCATGTGTTCACTTCTCTGCTCTGGGGCAGTGGGGACTAGGGTGTGTGAGGCTGCTTTTCATCAAAACAGCTACAGAACTAGAGCAAGTCAGCTGTTCTCAGCATCTGGAAGCTTGCCTGGATCTTCTGATTTATGTGTTGAGCAGTGGCTGACTTCTTCCTGCTCCCTTCCTAACTGGAGTGGATGAGGAGGAAATGGGACCTAGAACCCCGGGGAGCTCTCGGCCTGCAGCTTATATAACTCACACTCCTGGCATGGCCTTCAGGGGCCACTGCTGTCTGGGGCTCAGCCCGGGCACAGCTCTTGTGACCCACCTTCAGCCCTGGGTTAGCTCGGGGCAGCTCCTCTGCCTGGAGTGACTGTCCGCCTCGCACCCTTCCCCTTCGCCTGGCCCAGGGACAAGGGGCAGGGCGCCAGGATGGGAGGCACATGTGGGAGACAAGCTGGTGCCCAGCTCAGGTAGGCTGTTTCCATGCTATTTCTATTTTAATATATTCATCATGTCAGACTGTCAGGCCGCCTTCATTATGCTCATTATCCAGACAAAGGACTTCCCTGGTGGCTCAGAAGGTAAAGCATCTGCCTACAATGCAGGAGACCCAGGTTCGATCCCTGGGTCAGGAAGACCCCCTGGAGAAGGAAATGGCAACCCACTCCAGTACTCTTGCCTGGAAAATCCCATGGACAGAGGAGCCTGGTAGGCCACAGTCCATGGGGTCACAAAGAGTCGGACACGACTGAACGACTTCACTATCCAGACAAATAAACAGTCACAGAAATTTAGGTAACTGGCCAGGATTACACGGGGGGACAAGGTTCAAACCCAAGTGCATGCTCAGCTGACTCCAAAACTCCTAGACACCTCCCTCTGCATGTCAGCCAAGGTGTGCAATAACTGAGACCAAGAGAACAGATCACGAAGGTGTAGGGGCCGGGAGGGGGTTGGTATTTGGAGCCTTGCGATCTGGTGCTCCAAACTTCCTCAGCCAAAATAGGTGCAAAAGTAGATGTTCTGCCTTTTTTTTTTTCTTTGTCAAGCTGTGTGGTTTGCACGATCTTAGTTTCCCAACCAGGTATCAAACCTGTGTCCCCCACAGTGAAAGCACCGAGTCCCAGCTGCTGGACCCCTAGGCACATCCCTGGATGGTCTGCCTTTTAGAAGTGTTGAGCTGTGAATAGAAAGTGAAAGCTCCAGGACCCACTTCCTCGGTGAACGTCTGCTGAGCCCCAGCTGTGTTCTAGGAGAGGAGGAGACTTGTTCACAGCCCAGGGTGGAGGGTGTGAGTAAAGATGGGGCAGGGAGGGAAGAGGAGGCAGGGCCATGAAAGGCCGCTGTTGGGAGGGTTCTGACGGTGGAGCTAATCTGAGAAACCCTTGCTGTGAGATTTTGACACCCCCCCCCCCCCCGCCCCCTGTGATTCGGGGTGGGGGCGATAGTTTATCCCAGAGGTGTCAACTCTGCTCCTTTGGGGTCTGGTTTGTGTGTGAAGGGGTGTGGCTTTGTGCATTGAGAGGAAAGCTAGCTGTGTGTGGGGAGTGGGTCCCAGGGGCTCCTTTGGCCCCCAGGTGGCCCCCTCCTCTGACTCAGAAGAGCCTCTGCCACCAGTGGAATCTGAGGTGTGTCTGAGGGGAAGCAGCTGAGGAGAACTTTCTATACCCTGAGGAGACGTGAGCCAGGTGCATCCTGAGGAGCTGCAGACTCAGGAGGGTCTCCGCAGGCCAGGCCACCTGAGCCGATTGGGAGGAGGTGCAGAACGGGGCGGGGGGACCTCAGGTGCAGGTGGGCCCTCACAGTGCGCAGCCATTGACAGAGGGAGGAAGCAGGCCACCAGGTTCTGCGCTAAGTGCTGACGTGCGTGTCGCTTCTGAGGCCGGGAGCCCAGGATGGACAGAGCCCGGGATAGCCTTGGCCGACTGCTCTTCACCGCGGACGGATCTCTTCCAGAAATGCGTGTGCTCTGGCGCCGCAAGATGGCCCAGCAGCTGCTCAGGGTCACAGTGGACGTACTAGCTCAGGAAACCAGCACTGAGCCACCGGGATGAAGGTGGTTTTGTCACTCACCAGTGGGTGACCTCAGGCAGCCATCCAGGGCTCTGGCCTGGAGTTCCTTCCTCCTTGCATGCTGGAGCCAGCCCACCCAGCCCCAGGGAAGCTGTGGGGATCAAACCAGACAATAATAAAAGTGAAACATCTATTCAGACTCCTGAGTCACCAGGGAAATGCATATTGGGCATCATGAGAGACCTCCTCCTGCCCACTGGGGCGGGGAGGGGCTGAAATGAATGATACCATGTCAAACGCTAACCAGGACATGGAGCAACCGGCAACCTCACACACTGCTGTCTAACAGTTTGGCGGTTTCTTGAAAAGTTAGACATCACCTAGACATCTCCAGCTGGGCTCAGTGGTAAAGAATCCGCCTGCCAATGTGGGAAACGTGAATTCGATTCCTGGTTTGGGAAGATCCCTTGGAGAAGAAAATGGCAAACCCCTCCCAGTGTTCCTACCTGGGAAATTCCATGGACAGAGGAGCCTGGTCACAAAGAGTCCATGGGGTCACAAAGAGGCAGACATGACTGAGCAACTGAAAAACAAGAAGACATCACCAGAGAGTCCACGCTGCCTGAGTCCACTGGTAGGGTCTTGTCCCTGTGGTTCATATTTCAGCTCTGCTATCTCCTAGCTCGATGACTTTGGGCACAGTGCCTAACCTTTCTGGCCTCTGGGAGACTGGCTGTTGTTCTCATTTGTTCTGAATTATCTATATGTCTAACGAGGTCTGTGAACCAGACTAATAGATTCACTTCTTTACTCATTCGTTCACTAATCCTCACTAACACTCACTGGTCCCCTATCACATCAGACCAGCTCATTCCCAGGCCTATAAGTCCTACCAACCCCCCTCATTCACCTGTTAATCCTCAATAGTCAAACCCTATTTTGAAGGAGAAAGGGGTGGCAGAGGTTGAGATGGTTAGATAGCATCACCAACTCAACAGACATGAATCTGAGTCAGCTTTGGGAAATGGTGAAGGACAGGGAAGCCTGGCATGCTGCAGTCATGGGATCACAAAGAATTGGACTTGACTTAGTGACCAACAATAACAACAAATGGGAGATAAAAAAATACTACCTTATTAGAAGTTCATCAAAGTGAGAGGTTTTCTGAAAGTGTATCAGGTCTTGTGCTAGGAGCACAGTTAAAGGACTGTCCTTGGGCTTCCCTGGAGAGCCAGTGGTTAAGACTCTGCCTTCCAGAGCAGGGGGTATTGATTCAATCCCTGGTTGAGGAACTAAGGTCCTACATACCATGTTCAGTACAGTTCAGTTCAGTTCAGTCACTCAGACGTGTCCGACTCTTTGCGACCCCATGGACAACAGCACACTAGGTCTCCCTGTCCATCACCAACTCCTGGAGTCTACTCAAACTCATCTCCATTGAGTCGGTGATCCCATCCAACCACGTCATCCTCTGTCGTCCCCTTCTTCTCCCACCTTCAATCTTTCCCAGCATCAGGGTCTTTTCAAATGAGTCAACTCTTTGCATCATGTGGCCAAGGATTGGAATTTCAGCTTCAACATCAGTCCTTCAAATGAACACTTAGGACTGATCTCCTTTAGAATGGACTGGTTGGATCTCCTTGCAGTCCAAGGGACTCTCAAGAGTCTTCTGCAACACCACAGTTCAAAAGCATCAATTCTTCAGCACTTAGCTTTCTTTATAGTCCAACTCTCACATCCATACATGACCACTGGAAAAACCATAGCCTTGATGAGACGGACCTTTGTTGGCAAAGTAATGTCTCTGCTTTATATATGTTGTCTAGGTTGGTCATAACTTTCAAGGAGCAAGTGTCTTTTAATTTCATGGCTGCAGTCACCATCTGCAGTGATTTTGGAGCCACCCAAAATAAAGTCAGCCACTGTTTCCACTGTTTCCCCATCTATTTGCAATGAAGTGATGGGACCAGATGCCATGATCTTAGTTTTCTGAATGTTGAGCTTTAAGCCAGCTTTTTCACTCTCCTCTTTCACTTTCATCAAGAGGCTTTTTAGTTCTTCTTCACTTTCTGCCATAAGGGTCGCGTCATCTGCATATCTGGGGTTACTGATATTTCTCCCTGAAATCTTGATTCCAGCTTATGTTTCATCCAGCTCAGCATTTCTCATGACATACTCTACATATAAGTTAAATAAGCAGGGTGACAATATACAGCCTTGACGTACTGCTTTTCCTATTTGGAACCAGTCTGTTGTTCCATGTCCAGTTCTAACTGTTGCTTCCTGACCTGCATATAGATTTCTCAAGAGGCACGTCAGGTGGTCTGGTATTCCATCTCTTTCAGAATTTTCCACAGTTTGTGGTGATCCACACAGTCAAAGGCTTTAGCATAGTCATTAAAGCAGAAATAAATGTTTTTCTGGAACTCTCTTGCTTTTTTGATGATCCAGCGAATGTTGGCAATTTGATCTCTGGTTCCTCTGCCTTTTCTAAAACCAGCTTGAACATCTGGAAGTTCACGGTTCACATATTGCTGAAACCTGGCTTGGAGAATTTTGAGCATTACTTTGTTAGTGTTTTAGATGAGTGCAATTCTGCGCTACTTTGAACATTCTTTGGCACTGCCTTTCTTTGGGATTGGAATGAAAACTGACTTTTTCCAGTCCTGTGGCCACTGCTGAGTTTTCCAAATTTGCTGGCTTATTGAGTGCAGCACTTTCACAGCATCATCTTTTAGGATTTGAAATAGCTCCACTGGAATTCCATTACCTCCCTTGCTTTGTTCATAGTGATGCTTCCTAAGGCCCACTTGACTTCACATTCCAGGATGTCTGGCTCTAGGTGAGTGATCACACCATCGTGATTATCTGGGTCGTGAAGATCTTTTTTGTACAGTTCTTCTGTGTATTCTTGCCACCTCTTCTTAATATCTTCTGCTTCTGTTAGATCCATACCATTTCTGTCCTTTATTGTGGCCATCTTTGCATGGGGTGTGCAAAACAAACAAACAAACAAAAACAAAAAGAACAAACCACAGTCCTGTTCAGGGCCATGGTGGATACATAACATACAACAGACATCTACAATGTAGTAGGAAAGTATAGGGACAATGGAAGGCAGAAGGAGTTCTGAGAGCATGGAACAAGGACAACTAATTGGTGCTGGGCATATCAAGGAAGGCTTCGTGGAGGAGGTGACACCTGAGTTAGACAAAAGAAATGGAGGAAAGAAGTCCTGTGACAGCAGAAATAAAAGCTATTTTTTTTTTTTAAAAGAAAGAACTATTCCCAAGCTAGGGTAGTTTGTTCTCTGTCAAGAGAAAACAAAGAAACCACAGTGACCTACTCTCAGCGTCTCCTGAATCAGTCAAACAGGAAAGATTTAGAGCATCTGCCTGGGAGGGCAGCTGAAATCTCCAAGAAAGTGATAGCCATAGATTCTAACTGCAGCAGAGCTGTGATTAAACTGCCCGCCTCAGCTGTTGGCTACCCTCCCAGTAGCCTCATCTCTCAGGAGACCAAACAGAAAGACTGGGCCTTTTATGTGGTCCCCCCAGAGGCAGCCCTCCATACCATTCTCTGTTTAGGGAGCCCAGGAAGTAGGTGTCCATATCACAGGTGAGGAAATGAGGAGAAAACCCCTAGAGCTAAGATCTAGGTGACCTTCAGCCCAGGTGCATGGGTGAGGAGAAGCAGAGAGTCACGAGTCAGAAGAGAGAGGACTTTTGATGTCCGGGTCTGTCAGCCTCAGTGAATTGGTGCAGGTGGTGCAGGAGACACGGCTAATTCCTATGAGACCTCCGGTGATCCTCATGTGCAGGTTGGATGGAGAAGCACTGACTCAGAGCAAGGGATTTACGATGTCTCCAGGGGTTCTGGATTTGGGAAAGAGAACATAGGAGAGTAAGTTTGGGAGAGTCCAGAGAGACAAGCAATTCAGAAGGAACTGAGCTGGATGAGTTTGAGGCATATGAATTAAGACAGAAAGATGTCAGCTGCTTCTTGTTTATTGTTTAAAGGGTGAAGGTGAGAATGAACAATTGGACATCTCGATTAGGGGTTGCTTCTGAACTCTGTGCAATGGGGATCAGAGAGGGCTAGAAACCCTGTTTGCAACGAAGTTTGCATTCAGGCTGAGCACCAAGTGGTGGGAAAAGGTGAGAGGCGTGAGCATGAGCTTGTGGAAAATCACAGAGCGAGCCGTGTAACAGGTGCTAGGGATGAAAACCGAGCCCTGTTTTTACCATCTCTGCTTCCAAGTTTTCTTCTCTGCACAGCTGAACGATGCACTAACTTTGCTTCATAGCATATTTCTTAATGGTCTCTGGCAGCACCGAGGCAGCCTTCATATTCCATTTGTTCCTTGGATAATAAGCCTAGCCTCAGAGCCAAAGGAGAAAGCCCCAGTGCTTGTTAAATCTGCTGGCATGGGCTGTCTGCTCCCTGGAACCTCCATCAGACTCTGTGCTGAAATCTCCCGGCTCAGGAAGGCCATTTGCATCTAGGAAAATGGCCCTTGGTGACTAATAGAAATCCAGTTTTATATTGATGGGGAAGGGCTTTGATAAGCAGCAATAATTTTGATTGCACAGTGAAATGGAGCTCATCTCTATTTCCTTTTGGGGAACCTGGTGTATGCTTCCCCCAGACAGCACCTCCCTGGGGCTCCCAGACAGTGGGTTGACCAGGTGTAATTAATCTCAGAGGCTCCCTGGTCCAGATTTTGCACACGGCACACAATCTGCCTTATTTTTTTCCCAGCTTCTCAGCTCAGAATTGTGATGATGGGGCAACCTGAATTCTAATAATGCTTCAAGTAGTCATTTGGGCTTGATGCATTTGGCCTGGTGCAGACAGAACCTGAACGGCTGGGAGGATTCTGTCTGGCTTTTCCTCCCCCCACCCCAAGGAGTCTGGAAATTAAGGCTGTTATTTTCCATTTGGAGTCCTGGGAGCTGGCTTGTTATTGCCAAAGACAAAGGAATGGGTTTCTAGAATGATCACTTGGGAGAACAGGGCACCAGAAAGGAACCTTAGATGCTTCCAGAAAGGTAGGCAGTGGGGATCTCGGCAGGCTAATCTAAATGTGAAACATCTCTGTCAACTACTTGGGATCATCTCACCGTGGGTGAAAAAGACTCCTGGACACATCCTTACTGGGCATTCAGTCCATCTAGGAAGGCAGGAAAGACCACTTTGCCTTCAGGGTTCTACTGTGCCCTTTGGGGGAAAACTCTAGTCTTCATGCGTTTCGAAGACACCTGTTCAATGAGGATGTGTAGGCTAAGGCTTCCAGAATAAATTCAGTTTAATCCAAGCAAAAGTGTTGCAGACCTACTGGTGCCTGGAGGGAGGTGGGGGTGAAGACGGGAAAGGGTGCACTTGGTCACATAGCCCTTGCATCACGGACAGTCCTCGATCGAGCGCCAGCTTAGTACCAGGGTCTTTACTGCCGCGAGAGATGCAGGAGTGAAGGGGGAAGGCCCTGACTGCTGGAAGCACTTCTATTTGGGCAGGCAGATGCAGACTATCATCAGAGCCACAGAGTGACAAACACCGTCCTGGGAGCTTCGATAGAGACCCCAGAAAAGATGTTAAACAAACCCAGAAGACACTGGACTTGATGCTGAGCATGGAAACCAGAGAAGCTGGAGAGAGGAGGAATCGGCATTTCAACAAAGTGTTTGACAGTTTCTCTTCTTAGTCTGGTCAACAGTAGCAAGAGCTAACACGCTGACAGCATTGCCCATATTCTTGGAGCAGTTTCAGGGGCTTTACATGTATTCATTTAGTCCTCATCACAAGCCTTTGAAGTAGGTACTATCATTATCCCCATTTTATGGATGAAGAAACTGAGGCACCAAGAGGTTAAATGACTTCTCCCAGATGACCTCTAATAAGTGGCAGAATAGGATTTGGTCCCAGACAGTCTGACTCTAGACAAATCTGGTACAGTTAGGTGGATCTCTTCTGGTTGAACAACCCTACACCAAGAGGGTGTTTCTTCATGCTTTGTTTGGCTTAGTCAAAATAATTCATGTTGTAAAAGCAAAAAGGCATTGGAGAAAGTTTGGAGAAAAGACTAAAGCTTCCCCTTCAGGACTGACATGATGTTGGCATGAAGCGGTTGCAGAGTAACTCTTCTGACCAGTGGGGGTGTTTCCTGGTGTTACAGTCAGCAGTCACAGCCTTACTCCACAGAATAATGTCATTTTAGTGTGAAAAGTGGTAGTCACTCAATTGTGTCTGACTCTTTGTGACTCCACTAACCTCACCAGGCTCCACTGTCCATGGAATTTTCCAGGCAAGAACACTGGAGTGAGTTGCCATGTCCTGCTCCAGGAGATCTTCCTGACCCAGGGATGGAACCTGGGTGTCCTGCATTGGAGGCAGATTCTTTTCCATCTGAGGTACCAGCAAAGCCCTATTTCAGTGCAAACCCCCATAAGAATCATTGGTCAAGCCCAAAGCAATGGTAAATACCCATTTTGGGGAGATAATACAGTCAACAAAGAAAATCTGGACACTGGGCCCTTACCCCAAAGGGCAGCACAGGGGGCTGCAGCAATAGACAGCCTTTCCCCTGGGAAAAGCCTAAAGCCAGTAGACGAAGGGTACAGAGAGCGTCAATGGGAGACCTCGACCCAGAAGAAACTACACATAGAAAGAACTTGCTGTGAAAGTGCTGCACTCAATATGCCAGCAAATTTGGAAAACTCAGCAGTGGCCACAGGACTAGAAAAGGTCAGTTTTCATTCCAATCCCAAGGAAAGGCAATGCCAAGGGATGCTCAACTACTGCATAATTGCACTCATCTCACACGCTAGTAAAGTAATGCTCAAAATTCTCCAAGCCAGGCTTCAGCAATACGTGAACCGTCAACTTCCTGATGTTCAAGCTGGTTTTAGAAAAGGCAGAGGAACCAGAGATCAAATTGCCAACATCCGCTGGATCATCGAAAAAGCAAGAGAGTTCCAGAAAAACATCTATTTCTGCTTTATTGACTATGCCAAAGCCTTTGACTGTGTGGATCACAATAAACTGTGGAAAATTCTGAGAGAGATGGGAATACCAGATCACCTGACCTGCCTCTTAAGAAATCTATATGCAGGTCAGGAAGCAACAGTTAGAACTGGACATGGAACAACAGACTGGTTCCAAATAGGAAAAGGAGTACGTCAAGGCTGTATACTGTCACCCTGCTTATTTAACTTATATGCAGAGTACATCATGAGAAACCCTGGACTGGAAGAAACACAAGCTGAACTCAAGATTGCTGGGAGAAATATCAATAACCTCACATATGCAGGTGATACCACCCTTATGGCAGAAAGTGAAGAGGAACTAAAAAGCCTCTTGATGAAAGTGAAAGAGGAGAGTGAAAAAGTTGGCTTAAATTTCAACATTCAGAAAACGAAGATCATGGCATCCGGTCCCATCACGTCATGGGAAATAGATGGGGAAACAGTGGAAACAGAGTCAGACTTTATATTTTTGGGCTCCAAAATCACTGCAGATGGTGACTGCAGCCATGAAATTAAGAGACATTTACTTCTTGGAAGGAAAGCTATGATCAACCTAGATAGCATATTCAAAAGCAGAGACATTACTTTGCTGGCTAAGGTCCGTCTAGTCAAGGCTATGGTTTTTCCAGTAGTCATGTATGGATGTGAGAGTTGGACTGTGAAGAAGGCTGAGCGCCGAAGAATTGATGCTTTTGAACTGTGGTGTTGGAGAAGACTCTTGAGAGTCCCTTGGACTGCAAGGAGATCCAACCAGTCCATTCTGAAGGAGATCAGCCCTGGGATTTCTTTGGAAGGAATGATGCTAAAGCTGAAACTCCAGGACTTTGGCCAACTCATGCGAAGAGTTGACTCATTGGAAAAGACTCTGATGCTGGGAGGGCTTGGGGGCAGGAGGAGAAGGGGACAACCGAGGATGAGATGGCTGGATGGCATCACTGACTCGATGGACGTGAGTCTGACTGAACTCCGGGAGTTGGTGATGGACAGGGAGGCCTGGCGTGCTGCGGTTCATGGGGTCGCAGAGAGTCGGACACGCCTGAGCGACTGAACTGAACTGAAAGCATGTTCTGGGGCTTCCCTGGTGACTCAGCGGTAGACAATCCGTCAGCCAATGCAGGAGACCCAAGTTTGATCCCTGGGTTGGGAAGATCCCCTGGAGGAAGAAATGGCAATGCGCTCCAGTGTTCTTGCCTGGAGAATTCCACGGACAGAGGAGCCTTGTGGGCTCCAGTCCATGTGGTCACAAAAAGCTGGACGTGACTTAGCAACTGAACAACAACAGAGCATTTTCTACAGTTAAAGAATTTTCTATGGTGTCCGTTTCCTGAATAGCTCAAGTGGTCCATGTGCAGGGACAACACCTACAGACATGCAGGCTGTCCACTGCACAAGGGCGCCCACCTGAGGGACGAGTGAGGACTAGAATGCAGTCTGCCTCCCACTCACCACACCATGTGCCCTTGGGGAAAATGGAACCAGGCGGTGCCTAGGGAGAAAATAACATAGATTCCAAGGGCCAACGTCTAGTGTATTTGTTGGCCAGCGGGGAGAGCCCAGCAAAGATGGTGAGTGGGTCACCCCAGCTGCCACTGCTGGGTCCTGACCATCCTAGAAGAGTGGGCCATAGCGGGCCTTTCTGCAGGTGTTGAAAAAATGCAGTGAAAAGAATGTCATCGAGAAGCACTTGCACATAGAGGGATGTATCCTCCCTTCCCTGGCCTCTGCTGAGACACAGACAGACAGACATACACACCCGACCAGGTGCCATCACACAGGCAGACACCTCCCCCCGGAGGACCCATGACACACAATTAGGCATGGCCAGTGGCCCCCTGGCACCCCACAGACTGGAGTCGGATGAGCTATTGTGTTTCCTACACCTGTGCCTATACACACGCACCTGTACACCTGTGCACACCCCCCTGCCCCAGCAGGCGTGCACACCCACACGCGCACTATCACTCTGGCCTGTGGAGGCAGGGTAGGAACACGCATGAGCTCTGAGTCTTGGCCTGAGCAGGTGTGTAGGCGTCTCCCGACCCCAAACGGGTGGCCAGTTGCATGCGACAGGCCTCAGGTTAGCTGCGCACAGTGGCCTTGTGCGCGGGGGTGGTGAGTGTTGCCATGGAGATGAGAGCTGGAGATGCCACGATGGGAAGCAGGCTCCATGTGGGCGGCCCTAGGGCATGGATTCACAGACTACAGGGACAGAGGGAGGGTGGGCATCCAAGGGTCTGGGCTAAGAGGAGGGCTCCCGGGGTCTGGTGCGGGTGGAGGGGGTCAAGGATGGCAGGACTAGCTGCCTGCATCTCAGGCCTTGGCTTGAGGTACTGAGCTTGTTAGCTGGTCTCTGGCCGGCTACACAGAACCAGACGATGAGCCCTCTTCCCTCACTGGCAGTTCTGGCTCGCCCACAGCTGAGGTGAAGCCCACAAGGAGGGCAGAGCAGGCACTTAGATGAGAAAGATAACTGGCTTCAGGAGAATAGCTGTATGGGGAAGGTTGTGGACAGACAGAAGTGGTGGACTCTGGCAGATTCGATATCTGTTTCCTGAGCCATCACTTGTGGGCCTGGGCAAAGTACATCACCTCTCTCATGGTCTGATGGTTGCAAGGGCCACGCAAGCTCTCAGTCCATGGGCTGGACCCTCAACCGACGGGCCAGTGTCTTACCTGCACACCCAATGGCTTCGTCTTTGCTTCTGGAAGAGGGGCTGTCTACCCTCTGCTTCTCTGTGGGGGAAAGTGGGGTCCAGACTGTCAGAACACTAGGTAGAGGCTGGCCTCATCACCAGAGAGACCAGGGTTCAGATCCTGCCTCTGCCCCTCAGCTGTGTGTCCTCGGGAAAGCCATGGACCTCTCTGAGCTTTACCAGCAAATGCCTCCGTCCTTAGCGGCTCAGCTGGGACCCCTGGGCCATCGGTCTGGCACCTGACCGAGTCTGACGCCTGACCTGTTGTGCTTCTCAGGCCTCTCAGCTTCTGCCAAGGGGGCCTGTGGGGCCCCCCAACCCCTGGGCCTTGGGTGAGGGCAAGTGTTGGAAGAAGGTGCAGGAGCCTGTGTCTAAAGTGAGGAGGGGGCTGGCAGATGGCAGTGCAAAGCCAGGGCAGGGGTGGCAGCCCTCTGCTTCCCCTCTCTGGGCCAGAAGGGTGGGACTGGACTCCCCATGCTAAAAGCCTGGGACCAGGGCACCCCTTCTTCCCCCAGCGAGGTCGTGGGGCCAAGCTGGCACCACTGGAAGCACCCTTGAATAGGGAGGTAGCGAGAAACCCAGTGGAAGCCACAGAAGGAGAAGGGTTGGCTCTGGGCTCAGAGGCCTGGGGAGACAGCGGTGGGGGATGTGCGATATGGGAGGAGGGTCAGCACCCACCACACTGACTGGCATCTATTGAGATTTCCGTGGAAATGTTTGCTTAGGCAGAAAAAACTCCATTGCCTTGGAAACCCAAAGTCTTCTCTGTCAAGCTGAGTCCCTTGATGGGAGAACAATCTCAGGGATGCCAAGAACGGCAAACTTAGGGGTTTGCCCTAACTTAGGGACCTTCCCAGGCAGGCCCCAGGGCGACCCACAACCCTGCCCCAGGGAGCAAGAGGGCCACAGCCCTTCACTTACTCACTCACTCATTCAATCAACATATACATGCTGGTCTCCGTCAGGCCCTGTGCTGGGCCCTGGGGTTGCAGAAATTCATCTAACATGGCCCCTGAACTCAAGGAGGACACGGTGTAATGGGGAGACAGGTGTGTATTGATAAATGAGAATGATTTAGTGGGTAAGGGCTTTCACAGGGCTATGGGAGAATGCTGTGTAAGTAAGTACAGAGGGAGGGTGGGAGAGCTACCTGAAGGAGATGACATTTTTGCTAGCCTGGGGCAGGGAGGCCACCCCAAGCAGAGGGAACAGAAGCATGGTCAAAGGCAGAGAGGACAGAAGCATGGTCTCAGGAGGTGGACGAGACTCACTCACATCCAAGGTGAGGCCGTGTGCTGCAGTGGTCAGTGCAAGAACCAGGCTGCCTGCCCTTGAACTCCAGCTGTGCCGCTTCCCAGCTGGATGACCTTGGGCAAGGTACTTCAATACTCACTGCCTAATTTCCTTATCTGTAAAATGGAGGTGGTAACACAACCCACCTTAGAGGGCTGTTATGGGATAAACACCTTGGAATGTGTAAAACACTGAGCAAGGCTGGCCCCTGTAATATTACTATTAATAATAGCTCTTCCCCACCCCACCCACCTGAGTTGCTCAGGGAAGGGCTGATCCTGAAGGCCAAGGGCACTGGATGAAGCGAGATGACCTCTTCATCTCTGGCTGGGCTCCTCCTGGAAGGCACTTGGGAAACCCAGCCCCCTGCCGGGCCCTCACCCATCCTACAGCAGAGGACACTGAGGTCCTCGGAGGGAACAGGGCTCGCCAGGACCCACAGCAAATTTGCAGCAGTGTGCTGGTGGGGTTAGCATTCACCGAATGAAAGGCTGTTATGTATCTGACCTGAATAAATAATTTATTCATGGATTTTAATAATTTAAAAGCCTTCATTTCATCGGCGTCTCATCAAAAATAGAAACTTTCTGCTTTTTTCATTCTATATTTCTTTTTAAAGTAGCACACGGGAACAGGAGCCAGAGCAACGGCTTTTGAAGGTTTTGTGGCAGCCGACCCTGGACAGGTCACAAACCTGCACCTCTGTCTGGACAGGAGGCAAGTGGCCTTTGCTTCAAGCCTCCCCACTTCCCTTCGCTTTCGTCAGTGCCCACCTGTCCTTGGGTCTGCTGCATGAGGGGACAGAGGTTGCTGGAGGAGCTGGGCCAGAGCCCCGGGACCCTGGGTGCTGTGGACAGCAGGCAATGGCCAGACCCCCATCCCCCATCCCGTGTCTGTGCCCAGACCTGGGCTCACAAGCGATAGCAATGTCTGTCCCTGAGTAGGGGCGGGGCGGGGGGAGCTTAGAGAAAAGGTTGAGGAACCAGGTGGACAAAGATGCATAGAGGGAGGGAGCACTGGGGGAGGGGAGGCCTCCTCTCCCCCTGGGGGGTCTCGGGGCTTCTCTGAGCCCCAACACTTGAGCAGCTGGGGGCTCTGCCTGCCCCAGGACAGCCTCACCTGGTTTCCCTGTGACCTTGCAAAGCACAGCTCCCCAGAACCAGCGTCTTCCAGGGAAGCTGGCCAGGGCGATGTATCGGCACAGGCCCAGTCAGTCTTGCAGACCCTCTCAGCTGCCGTCAGCACGGGTTTTCCCTGCTCACCCCATGGCTGTCCCTGTCTGTTCCCCTCCCTGGAGCTTCCTTCAAAGGGTAACCACAGCTCAAGGTCTCCTCGCAAATGGGAATGCACCCCCAGCCAGCCCCCACTCCCTCTCCCAGCCTTCAACTCAGACTCATAGCATCTGCATCTCCGAAGGTTGTCACGCCCCGAGCCTTTGTCCAGGCCTGAACATCATGCTCCATCTCGTTCGGCTTTTGGGGTCTTGGTACAATAACTCTTAACACAGCAACCTCTGGGGGAGCTTGGAAGCCTTCAATGCTTTCTATCAAATTAACCCCGCTGACCCTAAGCCTGCCTAGTGAATGTGTGTGAAGTCACGCAGTCATGTCTGATTCTTTGTGACCCCATGGACTGTAGCCTGCCAGGCTCCTCTGTCCATGGGATTTTCCAGGCAAGGGTACTGGAGTGGGTTTTCATCTCCTTCTCCAGGGGATCTTCCTGACCCAGGGATCGAACCTGGGTCTCCCGCACTGCAGGCAGACTCTTTACCACCTGAGCCACCAGGGAAGCCGCACTATCCTAGTAAGTGAATAGTATTTATTATTGAGTAACTTTCACGAAGGGCTTCCCAGGTGACACTGAAAGTGAAAGTGAATGTCACTCAGTCATGTCCAACTCTTTGCAACCCCATGGACTATGGAGTTTATGGAATTCTCCAGGACAGAATACTGGAGTGGGTAGCCTTTCTGTTCTCCAGGGGGATCTTCCCTACCCAGGGATCGAACCCACATTGCAGGTGGCTTCTTTACCAGCTGAGCCAAAAGGGGAAGCCCAAGAATACTGGAGTGGGTAGCCTATCCCTTCTCCAGCAGATCTTCTTGACCCAGGCATTGAACTGGGGTCACCAGCATCGCATGCAGTTTCTTTAACAGGTGGCCCTAGTGGTAAAGAACTTGCCTGCTAGTGCAGTAGATGTAAAAGATGCCGGTTTGATTTCTGGATTGGGAAGATCCCCTGGAGGAGGAAAGGGCAATCCACTCCAGTATTCCTGCCTGGAGAATTCCACGGACAGAGGAACCTACAGTCCACGGGGTCGCAAAGAGTCAGACACGACTGAAGTGACTTAGCACATTAGCCTCCAGGGATGTGTTCATTTCTTTAACACAATTTCCTCTCTTTAAGTATTTAAGTACTTGTTGTTGTTTACTTGCTAAGATCATGGGATTTCCCAGGCAAGAATACTGGAGTGGATGGCCATTTCCTTCTCCAGGGCGTCTTCCTGACCCAGAGATCAAACCTGAGTCTCTTATGTATCCTGCGTTGGCAGGCAGGTTCTTTACCACTAGCACCACTGGGGAATCCCCATGTACGCCCTTAGGTTCTGCCATTTCTTTGGGCCTTCATTTTCCTGTGAGGCCCCCGTGAACAGGTACAAGTCTGCATGCTTTTCTGCGGTCTCTCTTTTCTTAGGTCAGTTTAATCCTCAGGCCCAGGGGAAGACCTCGGAGGGGAGAGGTCAAGCCCTGCCTCCCACATAGGGGAACAACCAGACGGTACGGGGTGAACATGTGAGGTGTGTGCCAAGTCGCTTCAGTCATGTCCAACTCTGTGACCCCAAGGACTGTAACACGTGGCACTTGTGAAAGCCCAGGAGTGGCATGCATCTTGGCCCCAGACTGAGCAGAGAAGAAGCAGACACAAACCTCCAGCCCCAGAAGTCATGCAGGCTGAGTGGGGGCTGATGAGCAGTTCACCACCCCCGCCTGCCCACTTCGCTTAGTCCACCCACTGCCTGAACCCTGTAGACGGCAGGTCTCTGGCCCGTGGTGGATGGTCAGGAGACAAGGAGGGGCAGTGTTGGAACTGGAGGGTGGGGTTCTTGGAAGATGACTAAGGCACCCCCAGAATGTACCTCAGTCTTTAATAAAGGCCACAAACAAGGCTATGCCATCTGGGATGATGGCTTCTACGTGGCATTGCTGTCAGCAAGCCAGACCTGCCGTAACACCAAGCCCCTAAAAGGCAACCAGAACTCCCGCCAAGTTCAATTCCAGCATCTCCAATAAATGACACGAACTTTGGGCGATCAGCTCTCCTGAAGGGACTCATTTCCTCCTCCGGACAATGAAGACCGGTGGGTTTTCCCTTTGGATCTGAAACACCCCATTTTTAGGATGTCAGTCTAATACCGCTGTTAAAAAATAATCTCCTCAAATGGCAAGATTCTCCCCCATTAAGTCCTTATAGAGTATAAAAAGAAAATTAGCCAGGCAAGCACGGAAATCCTGTTTTTAGGACACATTTCCTTTGGGTTATAAATAAGCAGATCTTAGCGGAAGGGCGCCTCGAAGCTGGATCTGTGAGGTCCGGCTGCTTTGCCCTTCACCTGGGCACACACATTTCTGGTAGAAGGGACATGACAGGCCCCTGGGGAGACAACATTCCTGTTGACAGTTGTTGCCAAGGGAACATCAGGCCAGGTGACACACAGGTAGAAAAAGCTGGCTCTTCTTGTTCACCTTGGAAAGCACTGGGAAGCTGATTACATTTTCTTAGAATTACAGATGGGTCCCGAGAAGCCCATCCTTCTCCTCAAGCAGCTCACGACTCAGAGCTGGACTGGAAACAGTGCTTGAGTCTGTGCCGTGGGCATGCATCATGAATTTCACAGGGTTCCCTGGGGAGGTTACTTGTCTGTTTCCCCGCCTGCAACACAAGGGGTTAAATCCAAGGAAAAGTCAGGGTTTCAGGGTGCCCCTCAGGAGACAGCCTGGGCAGGAAGCCCTGTGTGCTTAGTTGCTCAGCTGTGTCTGACTTTTTGCGACCCCATGGACTATAGCCCTCCAGGCTCCTCTGTCCAAGGGGATTCTCCAGGCAAGAATACTGGAGTAGGTGGCCATTTCCTTCTCCAGGGGATCTTCCCCACCCAGGGATCGAACCCAGGTTTCCTGCATTGCAGGCAGATTCTTTACCATCTGAGCCACCAGGGAAGCCCAAGAATACCGGAGTAGGTGGCCATTCCCTTCTCCAGGGGATCTTCCCGATCGGGGAATTGAACCAGGTCTCCTGCATTGCAGGCGTAGTCTTTACCAGCTGAACTACCAGGGAAGCCCACTCTCATCCACTTTTTTCCCCAGAATGTAGAAATAGATTTATTTTTCACACGTTTGCATCTGGGCATGTCCAAGTTCAATTACGAGTTAAGTAAGGGCAGACATTTTGTTTCAATCAAAATGCAATATTTACCCCATCTAACGCTGGAGGGTCAAACGAAGTGGAAATAATATATATCATAATGCTTATGTTAGAATCATCCATCTTTGAAGAACCCTGTCTTAGGAAACATAATTTTATTACATTTCAATAAGAGCAGGTGTGGTGTCAATTAAAACAAGAGTAACTAAAAAATGTTGACCAAAATTTCTCTCATAGGAGAGAAAATGGGCAAACATCTCTGGGGTGGTGGGGTGACTGCTGCAAATGCAGAATCACCCCCGGGTTGACCCGGCTCCTCCAACCCAGGAGGCTCAGTGACCTCCTCCCTGGGGGTCTCTGCCCAGGGCCTCTGCCTCCACAACTTGTGTCCGCATCACCCCCTGCCTCTCACTCGCCGGGCTTCCCCCCAGTGGGAAGAGCAGGTGCCCACAATTTTCAAAGAGGAGACAGAGGATTCTGTCCGAAGTGGTCGGCTCCTTTCAGTCCCTTCCCTTGGTTCCTGCCTTCTCCTGCAGGAGCCGCTCCAGTGATGTGTGGCTGATGTTTCCATCCACGTGGGGGAGATTCTTCTGCACCTCTGAGCAGCACATCTCCTCCACTGCCTCCCTCCTCCCCATCAGCCTCCCTCCTCCTCTACGGCCTCCCTGCTCCTCCACGATCTCCCTCTTCCCCCACGGCCTCCCTCCTCCCCCACGGCCTCCCTGCTCCTCTATGGCCTCCCTGCTCCTCCAAGGCCTCCCTCCTCCCCCACCGCCTTTCTCCTCCTCCAAGGTCCCTCTCCTCCTCCAACATCTCTCTCCTCCTCCTCCACAGCCTCCCTCCTCCTCCTCCACCATGATCCCCTCCTCCACCACGACCTCTCTCTTCCTCCACGACCTTTCTGAGAAGCCCCATGAGTGGCTGGTGAGGTGGTTAAGGCAGCATGTGAACTCTCCAGACAGCTCCTGCATCTCACGTCCAGCTGAGGGGTTCACATCCAGCTGAGGGGTTCACGTCCAGCTGAGGGGTTCACATCCAGCTGAGGGGTTTCAGGCTGCAGATTGCTCTCTCACCTTGGAGGCTTCTCATCCAAACTATAAGCACTTTGCTCATCTGCTTTTCCTCACAGAATGTCTCCTGTATATTCCTCGCTTTCCTCCTTGGAGCCTTTGGAAGGAGAGAGCAGTGGGCCCTCTGCATAGAGAACAAAAGCTCCACATGTCTGGGCTTGAAGCCTCCTTCTACACCTGGATGCCCCCCTGGGAAACAAGAACACAGGGCCCCCCTCCTTCCCTCCCGTGAACCCTCAAGTTCATTGCAGCACTATTTACAATAGCCAAGGCATGGAAGTAACCTAAATGTCCATTGACAGATGAATGGATAAAGAAGATATGGTGTATATATATATACACACAATGGAGTATTACTCAGCCATTAAAATATAAAACGCCATTTGCAGCAGCATGGATGGAGCTAGAGATTATTGCACCAAGTGAAGTCAGAAAGAGAAAGACCAGTACCATATGATACACTTTTATGTAAAATCTAAACTATGACACAAACGGACTTATTTACAAAACAGAAACAGACTTACATAGGAAACAAACTTAACGCTTACCAGAGGGGAAAGGGGATGGGGGACGGATCAATTAGGAGTTTGGATGAGCAGGTACAAACTATTGCATGTAAAATAAATAAACAACAATATGGTCCTAACGTAGAGCATAGGGAACTATATTCAGAGTCCTGTAATAGATCATAATGGAAAAGAATATGAAAAGGAATTCACGTACGTATAACTGAATCACTTTGCTATACACCAGAAACTAACATAGCATTGTAAATCCATTAGTCTTCGATGAAAAATTAAATTGTAAAAGATCCATATTTTTTTCCATATTTTAACATCCCTGAAGTTAGAGTGTACCTTGTAATATAGAGGACTTCCTGATATTGGTGGCTCAGATGGTAAAGAATCTGCCTACAATGCAGGAGACACAGGTTCAATCCCTGGGTTGGGAAGATCCCCTGGAGAAGGCATTGGCTACCCACTCCCGTATTCTTGCCTGGAGAATTCCATGGACAGAGGAGCCTGGTGGGCTACAGTCATGGGGTCGGAAAGAGTCAGACACAACTGAGCAACTAACACACTTGGGCCTTCCCATGTGGCACTAGTAACAGAGTATCCGCCTGCTAATGTGGGAGACACAAGAGACTCCGGTTCCATCCCTGGTCAGGAAGATCTCCTAGAGGAGGAAATGGCAACCCACTCCAGTATTTGCCTAGAACATTCCAGGGACAGAGGAGCCTTGTGGGTTATAGTCCGTGGAGGGGCAGAGAGTCGGACACAACTAAGTGACTACGCAGCAGAGTGTAGCATAGAGTGTGTCATAGAGTGTGTCATAGAGTGTGTCATAGTTTGATCGCTGTGGAGTCCCTCCAGCTGGGGCCCTCTTCATGGGGTCAAGGAGATGCCCTCCCATAGCCACCCTCCTCCAGTTCCAAGGACTCTGTGGGCTTGCTCCAGAGGTCTGTTCTCCTGGAGCCCACCCAAGACAGGTGTTTGTGGGGGGAAGAGGAGGGTATGGGTAGGCTGGGTCAATCACGTGTGAGCCTGCTTGCGTGTGTCCTTCAAGTGTGCTACAGTGTGGATGGGAGCAGAAGGGGGCGGGTGAACCAGCTCCCTCACACCATCGTGCTTTGGTGCATAACTCCAAAGACACCAAAAATTCTGAATTTGAACCTGCTCTTGCAGGTCCTCATGAAGGCATATGTGGCAAGGTAAGAGGCTGGGACATATTTTATTTAATAATTTATGAACTTGTTGTATAACTTTATATCCGTGGAATTCTCCCTGCCAGAATACTGGGGTGGGGAGCCATTCTCTTCTCCAGGGCATCTTCCCCTCCCAGGGATCGAACCTGGGTCTCCCACATTGCAGGCAGATTCTTTACCATCTGAGCCACCAGGGAAGCCCCAATAGTTTATGAACTTGATGTATAACTTTAAAATATTTAGACATGCGGCATGTGGACATCTGGTTTCCCCAGGGCCAGATGGTCTTAGGGTGAGGTCTGGAAAGTCTTTTTCTCTGAAAACATCAGCCCTGGAATCTGCGCAGGTTGTACCCTTTCCCGGAACGCCTTCTCCCATTTATCTGCCTGGCCAGCACCAATTTTCCCTTTAAGTCTCAGCTCGGATTCCTGACTGTCCCCGGGCAGGCTTGGGCTCAGAGGGGCCTGTGCACTGCTGTCCTCAGCACCCACGGGTCAGTGGTGCCTGGGCTGTGTGGAGGCCTGACTGATAGAGGGAGCCAGGAGGCTCTGACCTTAGCCAACACTCCTGGAATTCCTAGGTCCTGGCATGGGTGCCGGCTGGGGAAGGCTCAGCGGGTGCCCACATCACCCTGCAATCCATTTGCCCCCTTAGCCCATCTGCTTAAGATGGACTGATCCTCAAACCACTATGTGCATGTGAATCACCTGGGCTCTGGTTAAAAAGCAGGTTCTGATTCTGGGGCTCGGGGTGGGGCCTGAGACTCTGCATTTCCAACCAGCTCCCCGTGGCTGCTGATGGTACTGGTTCGAGAAACCCCCTTGGAGTGGTGAGCCTGAAGAGTTCATCACTTCCAGACAGTCAAGTTCAATAGATGTGCTGCCTGTAGCCAATGCTTTCATGCAAACTGTGGACAATGCAACTCAGAAACCAGCCTGCAGCTGCTGCAGTAGGCCCGTGGGAGAATCCGGAGGGGCCATCCCAGAGAAGAGCAGTTCTGGGCCTTTGGGAATCACCTGAGGGTGCTTGGAATCCAGGGCACCAGCCTGTGGCTCCCAGGCCTGTGCATGGCTCTCAGTCATGGGCTTAGCTGAACCAGGGCTGGCCTGGTGTCCTGGGGTGGGGGACCTCTCTCTGAGCCTCTGCCCCATGGGCACTGTCTGCCATTAGAGTGAAAGAGGGAACACTTTGCAAAGAAAATAGGACAGATGTGAACAACACTTATCACATGCCACACACCCTTCCCTGTGCTTTCCCTGTGCCAGTGACTCTAATCCCCATGGCAACCCTCAGAGGTGGGCACTTGCCTTCTTATTAACTTCTTACTGATGGGGAAATTGAAGTCCCAAGAGAGGAACTGCCTAGGGTCACATGGTGCGGAAAGGCACGGGAGAGTCTGGCTCCAAAGCCCAAGTACTTAACCGGCTGGTCCCTGGCCTCTCTGGTATGAGGCTGGTTCAGATAGTGAGGAGTGGGCTTCCTCCTACCCCTTACCCCACAGCCCCAAGGCTCCTCTGCAGATATGGCCACAAATGTCTTCCTTGGCCCTGGGGCTCTGGCCACAGACAGGTCAGTCCTGGAGAGCACCCCAGGGCCCCTCCCACCCCTCCTGGGCATCTTTGGGCCTCCAGTGCTGCAACTGGCAGAATCTTCCTGGACCTGATGGTGCTGGCTCCTGGGAAAGGCTCCTATTCCCAGATTTGGAGCTGTCCTGTTTAAAACTAGCCCTATTTTGTGACCGGGAAGATCCCCTGGAACAGGAAATGGGAACCCACCTAGTATTCCTGCCTGGAAATTTCCAGTGACAGATGGGCCTGATGGGCTACCGTCCATGGGGTCACAAATAGCTGGACACAGCTGACACGCACACACACACACATACACACATTTGGTGACACCTTGAGTTCTCCCAACCTGAGCCGCTTCCTCACTGTACTGTCATGGTCTGTTTTCTCCGTGGTCTTCCCCTGTTAAACCACGCACTCTCAGAACCCAGCAGTCTTCCTCTTTTCTCTCATTTCCAGCTCTGCCTCTGGGGTGCCATAGGTGCTGAACTGAGTTGCATCCTGCAGGGGTGACGCGTTTGCAGATCCTGCCACCAGAGGGCAGGCGCGCCCAGCAGCAGGAGGTCAAGCCACAGGGAGCCGGCGGGGCTGGGTGGATCCCTGAGCGCCCAGAGACGGACCTCTGGACAGGAGAGGACCAGGTGAACCAGCTCCCTGCTTAGGACATCTCTGCACTTTCCCCTGCCACGTCCAGCCGCAGCTCCAGAGCCCCTCTTTTCTTTCTTTCCTGCCTCTTTCCCCTCCTTCTTTCTTCCCCTTTCAGTTTCCCTGGACGTTGTGTGCCTTCAGGCCGGACATTTTCCCCTCTTAAGTCTTAGTTTCCTCCTCTCAGCTGTTGTGGATTTCTCCTACCTGGGGACTCGGGACCCTCAGTGTAAGGCCACCCTTAGCCCAGACCAGCCCTTCCCCACCCCCTGCACCCTGCCCCCCTGGAGGAAGGAGGTCCAGGCTGAGGCAGAATGGTGGCCCCTTGTTGTAAGTGGCCTCCTCATCAAGCCTCCTGCTCCATCCCTGGCGGATGGTATCCCAAGGCCAGAGTCTGTGGTGCTGCCTGGGATGGGCTGCCGTGGCCAGACTAGGATGACCACCGTTTCTCCAGCCTGTGCTAGAATGCTCGCTGAATACCAGCTGGGCCTCCTCTGTTTATGAATAGACCAGAAGACAGGGATGGATAGATGGATGATGAGTGGATGGACGCATGGAGGAGAGAAATTCATGGCTTGCTTCAGAGCATTTGTTCAGTTCAGTTCAGTTCAGTCGCTCAGTCGTGTCCAACTGTTTGTGACCCAAAGGACTGCAGCATGCCAGGCCTCCCTGTCTATCACCAACTCCCAGAGTTTACTCAAACTCATGTCCATTAAGTTGGTGATGCCATCCAACCATCTCATCCTCTGTTGTCTCCTTCTCCTCCCGCCTTCAATCTGTCCCAGCATCAGGGCCTTTTCAAATGAGTCAGCTCTTCTCATCAGGTGGCCAAAATATTGGAACTTCAGCCTCAGCATCAGTCTTTCCAATGAATGTTCAGGACTGATTTCTTTCAGGATAGACTGGTTGGATCTCCTCGCAGTCCAAGGGACTCTTAAGAGTCTTCTCCAACACCACAGTTCAAAAGTATCAATTCTTCGGCACTCAGCTTTCTTTCTAGTCCAACTCTCACATCCATACATGACTCCTGGAAAAACCATAGCTTTGACTAGATGGACCTTTGTTGGCAAAGTAATGTCTCTGCTTTTTAATATGCTGTCTAGGTTGGTCATAATTTTCCTTCCAAGGAGCAAGCATCTTTTAACTTCATGGAATTTAATTTCAGAGCATTTGTAGCAAAGGGAGTTTCATAGTCACTGCTGGCACAGCTCTGAAAGCCTTCTCAAGTCTCTTGGAGTTTGGCTCCAAAGAGAGTCAGCTGAGAGCTTTGTCCCCCTTTCGAAGCTACTGTCCACTTGGGACTTCCCACTGGTGCTGGCCCTTACCACTTGGCTCTGGTCCGGGCTGTCCTGGGTACAGGGCGGGGTAAGGATTCCACTAACTGTGAAGGTTTACTCCTTCACCCCAAGTTGGCTGCAGCACCAGCTGGCCAGCTTCAGAGGTAGTCACTGGCCACAGGACCAGGTAGGGGGACCCCGGGATGCTCCAGGCCCAATTCCAGGGTCCTGAAGGCTGTGTGACCACCCACTGCCAGACATCCAAGCCGGATCCTGAACCTAGGTGATCCCTCAGCTCCCGCCCTCCCCTCACACCATCCTGTCTCTGGAGGAAGGGTTTCTGGGTGGGCCCGGAAATGAGATGTGTCATGATAGTCGGTTCCTGGTCTCCAGCTGAGCTCACGCTTTCTTACGTCTCTCCTGGTGCTGGGGCCACATGTAGGGACTTGCCCATTGCTGACCTAGATTTCCAGGCTCCTCCGTCAACACCTCCAGGGCAGGGCAAAGCATGGCTCCTCAGAGGCCCAATCAGAATCTGTGACCCATGTTGCAGAGACTCGACTGGCTGTAGGGGGACACCCACCAGCAGTGCACCTGGGGCTCAGTGGGCTGCTGGGTGCTTCCTTGTGTCAGCCTGGCTCGGCCCCTCTCCACAAGGCATGAGTGAACCCCACTAGGTGCCTCCCAGTGGGGAGGGGGTGGGCAGGACCCCAAGGAGGCATTTAGAGACACGAAATGAAAGAGCCTAGAAGGGACTCTGTGTGTCTCCAGGGCGGTTTCTTCCTTGTGGCTCTCAAACAGTCCCTACTGCTGGTGGTGGGGCGGGGTGGGGTGGGAGTGGGGAGGTGGGGTGGGGTGGCATGGAGGTGGGGGGTGGGGGTGTGACTCAGAGCCTCCCTGCCCACCCCACCCTCCCACACCACCCCCTGCCGACTTCTGCTGCAAGCTCCGCCTCTAGGCTCGACACACCCAATGCTCTCGAGTTGGCTGATCTTGTTGCCACCCGGCCTAGAAAATTCTGCCACTGGCTTGGGGCTCCGGTTGCTGAGTCAAGATGAAGCACACATCACGGGCTGTGTCAGAGGAGGCTGTAGGGAACCGCAGACCGCAGACCTCAGACCGCACAGCTGCGGCCCTGGCCCTGTCGGGGTTGCCTTCTACTCCCTCCCTGCTGCCCCCTCCCCACCATGGGCCACGATGCCTTCTGGCTTCTCTGGGTCCTTCTCTCCATGAGCCTGCAGTAGTTCAGAGAGCCCCACGTGATCAGTGCCCCCAAAGCAGGGCGGGGCCCCCGAAAGTCCATGACTGTCTCCACTTATTGGAGGTTTGTCAGGAGGGGCCACAATACCCGAACTGTATTCCTTGTAGATTTTTCCGAGATTACAGACACCTAATTAAAAGCCTTCTTCACAGAGAATTCCTAGACTCCCAAGCAGACCCAGGGGACCCAGTTTGAGGCACTTTCAGAGAGTGCCAGCTGTCCAAGGGCCGCCCTTCTCTGATTCTTCTTCCTCATCGAAGCTTCCTTTATTGGACATCCTTGCCTTGGTGATTTCTCAAAGACATCCCGGGCCCCATGGCTGGTCAGATACCGGGCTTCAAGCTTGGAGCTATATCTGGAGATGATAAGCTGGCCACCAGTAGAGGCCCCTCTGGGCAGAGGCTGGGATGCACCCAGGGCTGGGAGGCTGGCGGTCTCTGCCCTCTGCTGCAAGGTCATCACCCACTCTTCAAGGTTGTCTGCACACTGGTAGCTCACTGTTGGGAAGAGCTCAACTCAGGTCTCCTAGCAATGACTGCCTAGGGGTCCAGGCTGCACAGGGCGCTGAACCTGGCGGGGGCCTGGCCTGGGCTGGCGACTGGAAGGTCCATGTACTCAGGAGGGATGAAAAGAAGTTCTGACAGCTCGGGATATCTCCCTCACCACGGTCCTGGAAACACGGCCCTGGAAACACGGCCCTGGCTCCCTCCCCAATGCCAGGAGGCTGCTGCTCCCATTCTCAGGAGGTGCTGAGGATGAGGGGACTCAGAAGGCTGTAGAAACTGCTCCCAAGGCCTAGCCCAGAACTCTCTCCACACACACACACCACATGTGCAGACGTTTGGGCTGGATGGTGTGGAGCTCACCTGGCCCACATGTTCCCCATGAGAGAGGGCTGGCCCAGGCCCCGGGCTCCCTGGTGGCTGTCAGGGGCACCTGGGCCTCCTGGCTCCCAGCCAGACCTCTGGGCTTCAGAATCCACAGCTGAGACCTCTCTCTGAGAATCCGGCCATGACGTCAATCAGAGAACTCTCTCTGAGAATGTGACTGCAACACGCAGGTCACAGTAGAGGTGTAAGGACCAATTAAAAGAGGCAGGGCTGGACAGGGCTTCTCTCGGCCTCCCCTCCCTCTTTCTGACTGCCCCTACCGTGAGCTCCTCCATACGGGGCACCGTCTGGAGGGCCCACCTCACCTCCCCACTGTCTCCCGTCACTCCCTTGCATGCTAAAGGGACAGGCTCAGGGCTCAGCCAGTCCAGCCAGCTGCTGTTAGGATTCGAACTCTGAAGAGAGGGACGGAGCACCTGGGTGCTCCCAAGGGGCTGAGGGACAGCTGCCTGGCCCAGCTGCGTGGGCTCCAGTTGGATCTTTTGATTCCTGCTCCGAAGCCTCTCACTTTCCTGGCTGCTGCTGTGCCAGACCTGGTTATCCACCCTATTTTGAATTCAGTCTCTGTTATGGTTTGACTTATGTTTCCCTAAAATTCATACGTTGAAGTGGTAATCCCCAGATAATCTAACCTTAGTTAGAAATGGCGTCCTGGCAGATGGAATTAGTTAAGGTCATACCAGAGAAGGGTGAGATCCTAATCCAATATGATTAGGAGTGGTAGTGTCAGTCGATCAGTCATGTCCTACTTTTTGCAACTCCATGGACTGTAGCCCACCAGGCTCCTCTGGCCATGGGATTATCCAGGTAAGAAGATAGGAGTGAGTAGTCATCCCCTTCTGCAGGGGATCTTCCTGACCCAGGGACTGAACCCAGGTCTCCTGCACTGCAGGCAGATTCTTTACCATCTGGGCCATAGGGAAGCCCTGGTGCCATTATAAAAAGGGTGGATTTGGATACAGAGCTGCACAGATTGAGCATGAAGGGGCATCTACCAGCCAAAGAGACAAGCTTGGAACAGATCTTTCCTCATTGCTCTCGGAGGGAATCCACCCCGCTGACACCTTGACCTTGGCTGCCTGGCCTCCAGAATTTGCTAATAAAATGCAAGAAGAAAGATGTATGGAAGAAGGAATTCTCCTCAAGACATCAGCATAGAGATTCTGCCTGAGTTTCCAGTATTCCAGGCTGCCTTACAAATTTTGAACTTGCCAACCCCCAATCATGTGAGATAATTGCTCAAAATAAATCTTTTCTCTCACTGAGCCTTGGAGTCTCTGTTTCCCTGGAGAACCCTAATATAGTCTCACACATATTCTTCCAATAAATTAACTTTGCTTACGTTAACCTAAGCTTCATTTCTTGCAAATAAAAAAATCCTGATATAATAAAATAAAATATTTTCCCATTTTGATTGAATTTTTAAAGGCAGCTTGATAAAGTGCCCATCAGAGGGCTAAGAGCTTATTCAAGCATGGGAATAGGAGAGGAGAAACACAGACCAACAGTGGCCACATCCCTCCAAATAGAGTCCAGGGAACATGGTTAGTGAAACTCGAGACTATTTGTGTGGTTGGCAAAACCCTCCCCATCAGAGAGGGTGGACTCTGCCATCTAACATGGTCTCCTGCCATTGACTATCTGAGCAGTTCAATCCTCACATTCTGATTCCATCACACCAAGAGAACTTCTGCTTCCTAGAGAGAAAAATGCACTAATCACACCTATGCAAAATGTTGGTCCGTATGACATTCATTTTTAAAGTTTATTTTTAATTGAAGGATAATTGTTTTACAATCTTGTGTTGACCTATGTCTTCTCCCTCCCACCCCTCTAGGTTGCTACAGAACACCTCACTGAACTCCCTGTTTTATACAGCAACTTGCCATTATCTATCTACTTTACATGTGGTAATGTGTATGTTTCAACGCTACTCTCTCAATTTGTCCCACCCTCTCCTTCCGCTGCTATGTCCAAAGTCTATTCTCTATGTCTGTGTCTCTATTACTGCCCTGCAAATAGGTTCATCAGTACCATTTTTCTAGATATGTGCTAATATACGATATTTGTTTTTCTCTTTCTGACTTACTTCACTCTGTATAACAGTCTCTAGATTCATCCATCTCAGTTCAATTGATTCAAATCCATTCCTTTTTATGGATGAGTAATATATTCCATTGAATATGTGTACCACAACTTCTTTCTCCGTTCCTCCATCCACCGACATCTAGGTTGCTTCCATGTCCTAGCCATCGTTGATAGTGCTGCAGTGAACACTGGGGTGAATGTCTTTTTCGGTTATGGTTTTCTCGGGGTACATGTTCACTAGTGGGATTTCTGGCTCACACGGTAGTTTTCTTCCTAGTTTTTTAAGAAATCTGCACACTGTTCTGCATGGGAACTGTGTCAATTTACATTCCCATTAACAGTGCAAGGGTTTCCCTGGTGGCTGAGACGGTAAAGCATCTGCCTGCAATGCAGGAGACCCAGGTTCAATCCCTGGGTTGGGAAGATCCCCTGGAGAAGAAATGGCAACCCACTCCAGTACTCTTGCCTGGAAAAATCCCATGGATGGAGGAGCCTGGTAGGCTATCGTCCATGCGGTCGCAAAGAGTCGGACACGACCGAGCGACTTCACTTTCTTTCACTTTCTAACAGTGCAAGAAGGGTTGACATTTTCTACATCAGTCACGTGAGCTCGGTCCTCGTGAGCCCTTCCCCCAGAGATGGATCCATCTTGGCCAGTTGCCGAGTCTGAGCCCGCAAGGCGGACTCCAGAGCCCTGGTGGGTAAACCCTGTGAATTTTGGAGGGCCAGGCCCTGCCGCAGCCTCTCTGGGAGGAGCGGGCCTGCCCTTTCCCAGCTGGGCCCTGCCCCACCCCAACCCCTCCTGTGCTGACTGTTGGCTGACCACCCCTTCACCGCAGGCTGCCTCTCCCCACCCCGCATGGCACATGGCATGCACAGGGTTGAGGATTAATGGCACTTTGACTCAGCTCTCCTCTAAGAGCCTCTCTTGCGGGCAGGGGCCCCGTCTCTGGGCTCCCCCAGGAACGTCAGCCATCTTTTTATCCACTTGCTGCTGACTGGCTTCCTCCAGAGTAGCCCTCTCGCCACCTGAGGAGGCAGGTGGGCCATGACCCTGTGCTCACTGGCCTCTGCCCCAGTCTGTGGCCCTTCTGAGACATCCCCAGGCCTTGGTGCTGTGGCCCATCTTCCCCAGGAACCATCATGAAGGCCGTGGACAAACAGCTTCTGCTCTAAAGCAAGGCTCACCCTCAGCCCAGATCACAGGAGACGCCCCATCCCTGGCTCGGTGCCTGGACACGGCCTTCCCTGCCCATCAGCCCCTCGCCTGCCTCTCTGGCCTTCTCTGACACCCTCCCTTCAGCTCCAGAGCCCTTGGAGCTTTGTTTTTCACCCTCCACCTCCAGCTCCCCCGGGGCCTCCTCACCTACAATGACCCCTGACCCTACTGCCCCAGGCTGGACCTCCGAAACCGGACCTGCCCAGTCACCCTGCCGTAGTCAGAGCCCTAGCTGACGTGTGCTCTGCCCTGCCAGCTTGCACACCCACTCCTCAGGTGGCCTGGGCAGTTAACCTGGAGCCTCTGCCCTCCACCCTGACTTCTTACTCACTCCCCGTCTCCACCTGAGTCAGAACCATGGCTGCAATCCCTAACATCAGTCCTGCCTCTGAACCCGGGGTTGGCATTGGTCCCAAGCAAGCTGATGGGTGAGCAGTTACAGCCTGACTCCCAGTGCCATGGTAGATCGGCCCATGTGGCTCCCCAAGTGCATAGAACGATGAGGCCTCAGAGACCAAGGGGACAACAGCAGTGAGAGTTCATGGACTGCTGGAAGCACGCAGAGCCAAGATAACGGGTATAGCAGCACCAAAGTCACACCGAGGGCCTGCAGGCCAGGCCAGCAGCAATCCAGGTCATGTGTGCCTTGCAGAATGGCAGGCTATTGCAGCCCTTGAAGTCAATGGAAACACAGGAGGCCTGGCATTGCAAAGAGGGGAGTGATGGAAAGTCTTTATTCGAGAGAGCTGGATCCCCAGCTGGGGATCGCCTGGGTACCGCCCTCCACCCGGCCAGGAGACCATCCACTCCCATCCCCGGGGGCCACTGGGAGAGTCTCTGGAGAACATGAGTCAGAGGGGCCCAGCACTGGAGACAGGTGGGGACCGGGAGGGGTCAAGGCAGAGTGGGAGCATGTCGGTGTCTGCAGAGCCATCTGGACGGCCCTCAGCCCTGCCTGGCTTCCGCTCCCTGTAGCGGACACTGGCTCTACCAGGATGCCTGTGTCCCTGGGACTCCTTCCAGGCACCCCTCCTGGGCATCAGCTGCTGGTGCTCCCTGGGGCTGCCCCTGCAGCTTCCTGGGAGCTGGGGGCTCTGGCTTTTGAAGCCACTGGGCCAGCACTTCCTAAGTCCCCTAGGGTGGCCTTCGGCCAGTGACTGGTGGCTGTTCCAACATAGTTTTCCGCCCAGAAGCTTTCCTTCAGGCCACCGGATCTGGGCGTCTTAGAGAGATCAGGATGCAGGGGTCAAGGATCATAGCTCCTGAGCCCGTAGGGAGCAGGCGGCCATGCCAGCACCTCAAGATGCAGGCCAGGGAGATAGGGACACACCCAGCCCAGCTCGGATGGCCCGAATCGAAGTTTCTGGACTCTACTCAGAAAATCCCCCTCCCTTTAAGACGTGGATCCATCTGACGGCAGCCCAGCCACACGGTGATGTGCACCAGCACAGCTGTAGCCCCTGCTGGGGCCCTTCCCCACCCCTTCCGGTACCAGAGCCCTTCTTTCTGTGGCTCTCCTCTCCTTGTGTCCAGCTTGGCACCACTTCCTGTCAAGTCCCAGTGGATGCTCCGTACCCTCAGCCCTGCTCCCCTTCTAGAGGCTCACAGAGCCCAGGGGCCGCCATGCACACATAGCCATTCTAGGAGTACTTAATGAGTGGATGGGTCCACATATGCTGAAGACAGGTTTGCAGCCTTAGTTTCCCTGTTCCTCTGGGGACCTTTGACCCCAGTGACCCCCTAGACCCCAGGGCATTGCCTCATCTGGCCCAAGGTGCATCACTCATCGTCACTCACCTTCCCGAGATGGCACGCCTCCCCAGCCACCACCGCCCCCCCACCATAAGTCCACTGCCTGGGCCCCTTCCCTGTCCGTCTGCTCCTCTGCCTCCTAAGTCCCCTCCATCCTCCCAGACTCTCACTCACAGGGCTGGCTCGGCCCCCTTTGGGAGGGGACTGGCCTACTGGCCAAGCCAGAGGGAGGCCTGTACCAGGAGGGCCAGAACCCACATCCTCTCCCAGCGGGGCACCAACTGCAGCTCCCTGCCCATCCCACGTTCACCTGGCGTGTACAGAAACCTCTTCCCTTGGCTCAGGCTAGCACCTGGTAGAAAAGCAGGTACAAATAACCAGGTTTTCAAAGGATGCTTCTAATCCTGTAGTGAACTCGAAGCTTTGGGTCAGGATCAGATCCTCCCATGACTGGCAGCCTCGGTCAGATCAATAGCGTCCCTGCATCTATCACACCCTCAACTGGGACAGGAGAATGCCTACTTGCATGGACAATCTCTGCATGCTGGGCGCTTGGCATCACTGCCATACTGAGAGGGCCCTTAAAGGTGGCAGTGATTATTGTTATTGCCGTATCCTCTTGCCATAAAGAGTTGCTACCAGCCTCTAGGGCTTCCCTGATAGCTCAGTTGGTAAAGAATTCACCTGCAATGCAGGAGACCCTGGTTCGATTTCTGGATTGGGAAGATCCCCTGGAGAAGGAATAGGCTACCCACCAGTATTCTTGCGCTTCCATTGTGGCTCAGCTGGTAAAGAATCCGCCTGCCATGTGGGAGACCTGGGTTTGATCCCTGGGTTGGGAAGATCCCCTGGAGAAGGGAAGGGCTTCCCACTCCAGTATTCTGGCCTGGAGAATTCCATGGGGTCGCATGAGTATAGCCCATGGGGTCGCAAAGAGTTGGACATGACTGAGCGACTTTTCCTTTCACCAGCTTGTAGGGGGCATCTTACTAGAATTTGCTCCTGGAAAATCAGCGTTGGGGCAAGAGCATCTTGATTTCAGACACAAGTGTCCTTGTCATCACTGCACGTTAAAGAGCTAAGCATCAACCCTTTACTTGTGGGGTGACTTTGGGTGACTCTGGAGTATAAGCTGGAATCAGGATTGCTGGGAGAAATATCAATAACCTCAGATATGCAGATGACACCACCCTTAAGACAGAAAGTGAAGAAGAACTAAACAGCCTCTTGATGAAAGTGAAAGAGGAGAGTGAGAAAGTTGGCTTAAAGCTCAACATTCTGAAAACAAAGATCATGGCATCCGGTCTCATCACTTCATGACAAATGGATGGGGAAACAATGGAAACAGTGAGAGACTTTATTTTTTGGGGGTGCTCCAAAATCACTGCAGATGGTGATTGCAGCCATGAAATTAAAAGAGGCTTGCTCCTTGAAAGAAAAGCTATGATCAACCTAGCTGCTGCTGCTGAGGCCACTTCAGTCGTGTCCAACTCTGTGCGACCCCAGAGATGGCAGCCCATCAAGCTCCGCCATCCCTGGGATTCTCCAGGTAAGAACACTGGAGTGGGTTGCCATTTCCTTCTCCAATGCATGAAAGTGAAAAGTGAAAGTGAAGTCACTCAGACTTGTCCGACCCTCAGCGACCCGATGGACTGCAGCCCACCAGGCTCCTCTGTCCATGGGAGTTTCCAGGCAAGAGTACTAGAGTGGGTTGCCATTGCCTTCTCCTGACCAACCTAGACAGCATATTAAAAAGCAGAAACATTGCTTTGCCAACAAAGGTCCGTCTAGCCAAAGCTATGGTTTTTCCAGTAATCATATATGAATGTGAGAGTGGGACTATAAAGAAGGCTGAGTGCTATAGGATTGATGCTTTTGAATTGTGGTGTTGGAAAAGACTCTTGAGAGTCCCTTGGACTGTAAGGAGATCAAACCAGTCAATCCTGCAGGACATCAGTCCTGAATATTCATTGGAAGGACTGAGACTAATGCTGAGGCTCCAAAACTTTGGCTACCTGATGTGACAAGCTGACTCATTGGAAAAGACCCTGATGCTGGGAAAGATTGAAGGCAGGAGGAGAAGGAGACGACAGAGGATGAGATGGTTGGATGGCATCACTGACTCAATGGACATGAGTTTGAGTAAACTCCGAGAGTTGGTGATGGACAGGGAAGCCTGGCGTGCTGCAGTCCATGGGGTCGCAACTGAACTGAACTGACTGGGAGCCCCTCTGGGCCTCAGTTTCCTCCCCTGAAACCATAGGTTCACAGTAGAGATGAGGACTCCCAGGGCATGCTGTTCCCACACAGAGCCAGCCTGGACATCTGCACCAGGTTTTGTTTGTACCGGTGCTGGCGGAGGAGTGGGTCAGCTCTCCAAAGATGCTGACATGAGAACTCCACGCAGAGGAAAGATGCTCATGGAGAGAGGTTTCAGGCACTCCGACAAGGCAGCTGGAAGAACTGTGGGCACTGTGGCCCATCCAGTTTCTCTCACTGACACACACAGCACTGGCTGATTCCACGAGAACCCCCCTCTGCACCCTAAAATCCTCTCCCAGGCCAGGACCGAGGGGCTGAAATTGCCAAGAGGGGTCTGGAAGACAGTCCTGCTCCACGCCTCCTGGCTGGGAGATACTGAGTAAGTCATGTAACCTCTCTGGAGAAGGAAGCAGGCTGTTCCTGTAGCAAAGATTTCAATAATGACTGTAGCGAGACAACAGGAGGCCTTGAACCAATATACTCAGAAGTAGTGGCTGGCGTTCCCTCAGCCAATGGGCCGGCAGAACTAAGTGAAAGCCTCCCAAACAGGCCTGAGACTCATCCTGGTCCACCCGGAATGGGTGTTCCCTTAGTGATCTCCTTCCTTTGGCAAATCCTGCCTGAGAACCTTTGGGGTCTGTGGGTGACAACTGAGTGATGCTCACACAGCCCCAGATCAGGGCCTCAGCCTTGTTAGGTGGGACCAGGCTGCACATCCCCCAGCAGGGCTGGAGGAGGTCTCAGCCTGGAGTCTCCGGGGCCAGCCCAGGCAGGTTGATATCTCAGGAGCAGGTGTCCTGGCTTCCCCCACCCCCGGGAGGCAAGGAGGCGGGTTCAGGGCAGGGCTGCGGATGCCAGATGAGACTGAGCCCTGGAGCTGCCACGCACCCCTCACATATGCATGCACAAACACTTGCACACTTGGTCTGCCTGACACACGGATGGGCCGATTCTCCTGGCCATCGTCCAAGGGGAGCTGAGCCTCTGGGCAGCAGGGCCAGCTGGACCCGAGAGGAGGGCCAGCAGCTCAGGCCATACCCTCGGTCGCCTGCCAGGGTGGCCACAGGGATTAGGCAGCTGGAGAGCTCAGAGAAGACGCTGCCCTGATTCACTACACCCTCTGCCCATCCCAGATACTGGGACTGAAGCCAATGAAGAGCTTCAGACCAGACCCCCAGAGAGGTCTCCAGTACCCTCTGCCCTGGGAAGTGGTAGTGAGATTCCACCCCAGCTAGAAGTAGGTGCCTCCCTGCCCTCAAACCAACCTAACCCAGAACAGGTGGGTGGGCAGGCTTGCTGGAGGGAGCGGGCTCAGGCTAAGGGGGAGGGGGCGGCCCTGGCAGGACCTGCCTGCCCGGGTGCACTCTCTGTCATCACTAAAACCCTCAGTCCCGAGCCCGATGCTATCACTCAGCACGGGGCCCAGTGCAGAGTGGGTGATAGTGAGACTTTGTTGAGTTGAAGCAAAGCAGGAGGAAGGAAGGGAAGCTGTCTTCCCTTCCGGTTCGATGAGGGCTCCCCTCTGCTCTGTGGAAAAGTTCTGGGAGTGGTCCAGCACGTCTGGGAGCCGGAGAAGGGGCATCTGAGCTGCCCGTGGGTATATAGCAGAACAGCCAGTCAAAGCCGGACTCCAGGACGGCATCCGCAGGGAGGCCAGCTGGGCGTGCTTCTCCAGCTGCCTGGTCTGGCCGCCCCGGCCTGAGAATGTGTCCAGAGCCCCAGCCTCACCAGCGGCCCAGGCTCCCCGGGAATGTCGGGCACCTTGGCAAAGGTTGGGCTGCAGCCTCACCCACTCAGACTCTCCCCTGCTCGGAGGCCAGGCTAGCCCAGCCCTCCCAGCACAGCCCGTGGGACGCCTGTTCCGGGACTTGGGGCCAACAGGTGTCCGCCCTTCTGCCCTGCATCCTCTCCTCCTCCCCAGAAAGAGGAGGAAGGGAGCACAGTCCTGTCTTTTCCAGAAAGTTCTGGAAGCAATCCCAGGTCTCCGTTCCTCTCTCCTGGAGCCTGGCTCAGACCCACACTCTTGTCCAGCCAGTCCTCACCTTGCCCAGCCTGTGGGCACTGTAGGCACAGCTCCGTCTTCTGTGGCTTCCTTCCCAGGATGGAGCAGGCACCCCGCTGCTCTGACTGGATGTGTGCAGAGCTCTGGTCTCTTGATTGGTATCTCAACACCCAAGCTCTCCCAAGAGAAGAGGAATGCCCCCACGAATTTGTTATTTGTGGACCGTCCCCTAGAAGACTTGTGTGCAACCTTCTCATCCATCTTATACTGGTCTCACAGCTCCCGTGTCAGGAGCCACCTCAGGCCCTCGTGTCCACCTGAGCAAAGTACCTGGTGGTGCATGAAATGATCTCAAGCCTTCCTGTGTGGACCACCTCTCAGGCTGGTGGGGGTGACCAGCAAGTAGGTGACAGCCCAAGAGGGGCTCGGGTATAGTGATGAGGGACCCAGGGGCCAAGGGGAGGTGCCCCCAGACAGGGCAGGGAGTGCGTTCCTGGAGAAGGTGCATGGATGCCATTCAAGTCCATCAGCTGCCACTTTTAGGGCCTAGTAAGTGCCAAGAGTCTAAGTCCCCATCTCCGATTTCTAGGAATGCCCCTGGTGTAAACTGGATTTCCCTGGTGGTTCAGACAGGAAAGAATCTGCCTGCAAGTTTCGATCCCTGGGTTGGGAAGATCCCCTGGAGTAAGAAATGGCAATCCACTGCATAATCTTGCCTGGAGAATCCCATTGACAGAGGAGCCTGGTGGACTACAGGCCTTGGGGTTGCAAAAAGTCAGACACGACTGGGCGACTGTTTTTTTTTTTTTTTTTTTTTTATGGTGTAAATTATTATCCTCTTTTTAAATTAAATCTGAGCCCCCAAGAGATCAAGTGATATGTCTGTGATGGCAGACTGGTCAACCTGGGCTCCTCTGTGGGCCAGCTCGTCCTCGGCTCCCACACCCCGCTGCACCCCGACAAGGCAGTAGAGTCAGTGAGACCTGAGATGGGGTTGGGGGGCCGGGATGGAGGGATATAAGGACCTGTAAGAATGAGACCAATGGGACCTTCCCCTTCCAAGCGCTAAAACCATCTTCTCTGTCAGGAAGCCCTGGGCGCCCAAATGACCTGTCTTGGTGGGACCGGGGTGTCAGGACAAGCAGGATGAGAGGGTGCAGTCTTCCCATCCAAGGTCTTGGGTCCTCAAGCTTTGGGATCCACAGGTATTAGTCCATCAGGGGTCAACATTCAGCAGGATAAATGCTGGGAGCCACAAGGTGGCGCCCACACCCCCTTCTCGGGGCCAAGCGCTCATCCCTCTAGAATTCAGCAGGGCGACTTGGTGCCTACTGGAGCCAGGGGGCCAGAGACAGCTTCTGCCAGAGGGGCATCCTGGAACCTGTCAGAATGCGGGGACTTATGACCTCTGGGATAAGGAAAGGACCTCCAAAATGAAGGGAGGACCTCAGGGTTTGAACATGTGTGTGTGTAAGACAGTTCCCAGCTTGGCTGTGCCTGAACCCGGGTTTGTGAGAAAGGTCCTAGTTTTGCATCACAGGTCACAGTTCGCATACATATCCCGTCCTTATCACTTTGCACATCTCAGTATTCTTGTTCAGAGAATACTCGTAGGGTCTGCAGGCAAAGTTGGAGGGGAGATGAGCCTGGAAAGATGGGCCTGGAATGCCAGGGGTAAGGAGTTTGTTCAGTACTCAGATGACGATGGGGAGTGTCTGAAGGCTCTGGATCACTCTGGCTACATGTGATCAGAGGTAGGGGGAGGGCAGGAGAGGAGAAGCTGTGTCCCGCACTGGGCACCGGGCGCTGGGTGAGGAAGTGGAGCAGAGTGGGAGAGTTCCCTCATCCTGACACTTGTGCCCGGAATCTGCACTACCTGCCTCTGCATCCCTCTCTAGATGGTCCCAGGAGGGCATATCCCCTCATCTCAGTGCCCTCTCCCCTTGGTCCCAGGAAGGTATGTCCCCCCATCTCAGTGCCCTGTCCTCTTGGTCCCGGAAGGCACATCCCCCCATCTCAGTGCCCTCTCCCCTTGGTCCCGGGAGGGCACGTCCCCCATCTCAGTGCCCTCTCCCCTGGGTCCCGGGAGGGCACGTCCCCCATCTCAGTGCCCTCTCCCCTGGGTCCCGGGAGGGCATGTCCCCCCATCTCAGTGCCCTCTCCCCTTGGTCCCAGGCTCAGTCTTCCTATTAAAAGTGACCTCCCTACGCCCTGTTCTTTGCAAGCTCTGCTAACAGGGAGCTGATGACCTCACAACCAGTCTGTGCCTCTGGACTCACAGGTATGTGTACACACAACCTGCTGCTTCAGTGTCTTAGACCCAAGGGGGGACTAGCAGTGAAATTTCAGGCAGAGTGGCAGTATTTGGAGATGATCAAGTATAGAAGGTGGGAGCCTTCTGAAGTCAGATCAGAGAGACAGGCCCTCATCGTAACCAGAAAGATCAGCTCCCTGGGATCCTAGGACTCGTCTCTGGTTCCCAAGGCCATTTTCTGCTTCATTCTCAGTGACAGCACATGGACCAGCTGGCCCAACATTAGTGTCCAGCTCTGCCCCAGGCTTCTTACTGTAGCTAGAAGGTGGTGACAGTTTGAACTCAGGTCAAGGGGCAATTTGTGGCCCAGAAAGATGAAATCAGTCACTCAAGGTTTCTGTGTCAGGGCCAGCCCAGCTGCAAGACTGAGACTATTTATTTACCCTGAAGATTTATTTCCTACATTACATAATACCTATGTGCATGGTTATTCCTTGCAGCATTATATGTAACAGCAAAAATAGTGGATATTCCTTGAATATCCATAAGCAAAGATTGCATGAATTAAACATAGTACATCCACAAAATGGAGCATTAGGCAGAGGTGAAGAAGAATGAGAAAGGGCTTCTCTGGTGGCTCGGTGGTAAAGAATCTGCCTGCCAATTCAGGAGATGTGAGTTCAATCCCTAACCTGGGAAGAGCCCCTGCCCAGGAGCGACTAAGCTGATGTGCCACAACCATTGAGCTTGCGCTCTGGAGCCCGGGAGCTGCAGCTACTGAGCTGAAGCAACTGCAACAGCTGAAGCACTGTAACTGCTTTAAGTCCACATACCTGAAGCCTGTGCTCCACAGCAAGAGAAATGACCGAAATTAGAAGCCGGCACACCTCAACTAAAGAGTAGCCTCTGCTTACCGCAGCTAGAGGAAAACCTATGCAGCCCCGAATGCACAGCCAAAAATAAACAAATGAATAAATAAAATTCTGTCTCTGTCTCTCTCTCTCTCTCTCTCTATATATATATATATATATATATATATATACACACACACACACACATATATATAGAATGAGAAAGCTCTAAAAGCTGTTATGGAATGATTCCCAGAATATACTGTTAAGTAGAAAAACAGAGTGATACAGGGCATGTCAGCTTTTCTGTAATAAGAAAAATAAGAAAATACACACAAATCTGCTTATTTTTTTGCAAAAAATAAACACAAGAAGGGTAAACTAGAAACTAATGAAACTAATCACCCACAGGGGTGGGTAGGAATAGAGTGAAAGGGAAAGGAAAGGAAATGCTTGTCCCCAAAAGGGACAGGACTTCTTGGACAAATGGGTGACTCTAGGGCTGGGAAGGGGAAACCACAAGATGAGCCAGGAACTTTTTGTTATGCCTGAAAATAAGAAAGGACCTGATATAGGAAGAGTGGGAACACGTCAAAATGACGTGTTCCACTTGAAGAAAATGCCCCTGGCCAAATCCGGGACCATCTGAGCATCAGAAAGCATGATGATAGTGATGGATTATAAAACATTAATTCAAAAAGAATCTATGGGTCTACAATGATCCTAAAAATGAAACCAACACATAAATAAACTGGGGAAGATGGGAAAGCTCTTCTTCATAGTAGAAGGATGACAAAAGCAGCAGGGATAAAAGTTAGAAAACAAACCTGCAACCGTCATTGAGTAATTGATACAAATAAGAATATTTAAGCTATTGAGTGAAGAAATCTTTACAGTCTCAAAGTATCTCCCCAGAGTTGACTGAGTAATTACAAAGAGAAAAGAAAGATATCTTTATGGCAGAGAGATGCAGTGGAGAAGGTAGAGGGCCCTGCCTTCACCCAGTGATTCAAGTAAACATCAGCAATGATAACACACTCTGACATCAAGTGTCTCCTGATGTAACTCACTGAGAAGAACACAATGTCACTGGCCCACTGCTCCTGCCAAAATTGTGGCATTCAAATCAAGGTCTTGAGGAAACAATCCAACAAATACAAACTGAGGAACGTTCTCAAAATAGCGGATTTTATTCTTCAAATATATCAGTGTCATGAAAGACCAAGAAAGGATGAGGACTTTCCAAATTCAAAAGAATGGGATTTTTTACAAGAGCTTAAAAATTTATCCTAAAATTTACACAGGAGTAAAAAAGACCCTCAGATATGCAGATGACACCACCCTTTTGGCAGAAAGTGAAGAACTAAAGAGCCTCTTGATGAAAGTAAAAGAGGAGAGTGAAAAAGTTGGCTTAAAGCTCAACATTGAGAAAAATAAGATCATGGCATCTGGTCCCATCACTTCTTGGCAAATAGATGAGGAAACAGTGGAAACAGTGGCTGACTTTATTTTTTGGGACTCCAAAAATCACTGCAGATGGTGACTGCAGCCATGAAATTAAAAGATGCTTACTCCTTGGAAGGAAAGTTATGACCAACCTTGACAGCATATTCGAAAGCAGAGACATTACTTTGACAACAAAGATCTGTCTTGTCAAGGCTATGGTTTTTCCAGTGGTCATGTATGGATGTGAGAGTTGGACTATAAAGAAAACTGAGCATCGAAGAATTGATGCTTTTGAACTGTGGTGTTGGAGAAGACTCTTGAGAGTTCTTTGGACTGTAAGAAGATCCAACCAGTCCATTCTAAAGGAGATCAGTCCTGAGTTTCACTGGAATGACTGATGTTGAAGCTGAAACTACAATACTTTGGCCATCTGATGCGAAGAGCTGACTCATTTGAAAAGACCCTGATGCTGGGAAAGATTGAGGGCAGGAGGAGAAGGGGACGACCGAGGATGAGATGGTTGGATGGTATCACCGACTCAATGGACATGAGTTTGGATAAACTCTGGGAGTTGGTGATGGAAAGGAAGGCCTGGTGTACTGCAGTCGACGGGGTTGCAATGAGTTGGACACGACTGAGTGACTGAACTGAACTGAACTGAAAAAAGACCCAGGACTTCCCTGTGGTCCAGTGGCTAAGACTCTGTGCTCCCAATGCAGGGGGCCCAGGTTCGATCCCTTGTCAGGGAACTAGATCTCACATGCCACACAAAAGATTCCACTAACTAAGACTTGGCACAGCCAAATAAATAAATATGTAAACATAAATGAATATATAAACATAAATAAAGATTTTAAAAATTAGATCCTTGATTGGGTAGGTCAACTGTAAAAAAGGAAAGCAAAAAGAGAGGATTTACCCTGCCAGAAGTTAAGACCAACTACAAAGCCATCTTAATGAAAATAGCCCTAAAACAGACCAATGGACCTATGTGACATAGAGAAGCATTTCTCATGTATATTTGCAAATTTAATGTAAGGTAATTTGACACCACTAATCAATAGAGGAAAGACAGATTTTTTTTTTTTTAAAGATAAACAATATTGGGAAAACTGGCTTACTATGAGAAGGAAAATAAAACTGTCACTTAGCTAACACAACACAACCTATTGGAAAGACACACTGGCATTTTACAAGAGAGTCGTGCGTGAGGCAAGCAAGCATATTCTGTTAAACTCATCAGTAATCAGAGACGAGGAAACCAGAATAACAGAAGATTGGCTTCCCACAGTAAAGGGCTGAAAGAACCAAGAGCTGGGAGGGGCAGGAAGTGGGCAGAGGCCCCTCAAAGTGTGCGGTGGGAATGGGAGGCGGAATTCTTACTCTAGTCCCTTACTGACTCTTAAATTAGGTTCATCTCGTACATGACATCTCGTACGTGACTCAGCGATTCCACCCCTGGACACCCACAGGGGTGTTCTTCGTGAACTTGTTTGTGGTGGCTGTCCTGGGGAACATCAAGATAGATTGATTCTAGGTCAGATACATTGGACCAGATCCTCAAAGGGCCAAGGACACCAAAGTCATGTCAAAGGAACTCAGTGTTCATCCTGAAGACGCTCCTGCTGCCGAAAGACCAGCAGAGCCTTCGTAACAGTAATAACCACAATTAAAAACAATCAAATGTGTTTACATTCACGAGTTTACAATGGTGCCATAAAACAATCAAGCAAAAAAAAAATATTGATTGCTCTTAGACAATACTAGGAAATGGCTTCATCATTTTGAAAGCAGATAAATAAAGGGAAAGATTCAAGTAATTATCCTGCTTTTCTGAAACGAATTGTACCTCAGAGTTAAACCAAATAGGTGATAAAGGGACAGTTCTCTTTATATGTGTGTGTGCATTTATACACACACATTTATACATGTATAGATGTATATATTCCATCCAAGTCCAACACCACAAAGAAAGAATGATACAAAGGACAGTATCACTGTTGCGGACTGCATCTTATCCTCCTGCAATTGAAGCCCTAACTTCAGTGTGACAGTATTTGGAGGCAGAGCCTTTTTGGAGGTAATTACGGTTAAATAAGGTTAAATGGAGTCTGGAAGTTCAAGATCAGGGTGGTTCCTGCTGGTCCCTTGCACAGCACTGTGCAGAGGCCGTGACAAATATTTGTCAAATTGATGGGATGAAATTACGAGAGAGCCGGACCTCATGTGTGGTTTTTCATCTCAAAGCCTCGCCCTCTCTCATTGGAACATAGATGTCAACGGAAGACAGGGAATGAGGCATGTTGTGGGTTTTTTTTTTCCGTGATTCATTTTCAGTTCTACGTGCAGGGAGAAGAAACTCCCTTTCTGGGATCACTCAGTTCACATGGAGAGAGACCCCAGCGATGTCTTCTCATGGCTGGCAGTGTTTTCCAGGGAAGAGTTCAAAGATGTCGAAGTTGACAGAAATAAATTGCAAGCTTGGCTGCTTGCTGTGAGAATGGTGGCTCTGTGGGGCCCAGAAGTTCCCAGGTGGTTTCTGGTCTTCAGAGTCTGGTTTATCTGAGACCATGGAAGCCACAACACATGGGAATGTGTCCTTTTCCTGAAGCACCATTGGGTGTCTGGGCACAGAGCTGGAGGGACTCCTGCAGAGGCAGGCGGTGGGAGGGCAATGTGAAACAGCACTCGGCTCACTGGAGGTCCAAGGGGCCCCAGGAATGTGTTCAGTCCGTGTTCAGCGTTTGTTGTTAGGAGAAGTCATTCGCTCTGCTGGCCTTTGTGAATCTGGGACTATTAGAGGTTTCTAGAACGCAGGCCTCGTGGGACTCAAGGCCTGCTTGATTCCTGGCCAGTCTGGATCCTTGTCTTTAGTCCTCCCAACGATACCTTAGGAGGCAAGCGGGGATGTAGGGGTGGGTTTTTCGCACGGGTTTCAGTCTTGGGGGACAGGGACGCCAGCGCACAATGACGGGATTGCACAGTGCAGGGCCCTCAGCAGACAGAAGTGCCTCTCCTCTGCCTTCCCAGACCAGGAGGCCACGTCCAGAGATCATGGTCATGACTTCTGTCCAAGGTCAGGCTGAGGACAGTTAGCTCATGCCTCGTAGTTCTGGCTCTGGGGCTAGGAGAGCAAAGGTGAAATCATGAGAGCACACTAAGAGGGCTCCTCCAGACTAAGATCTCAGATAAAGTCACAGCATCAAAGCGCTGGCTCCTGGACCGACCTTCCTGCTCTGCCAGGCCCTGGAGCTGGGGAGGGGCTAAGCCCAGTTTCCGGCTCTGAGAGGCACGTATTGGACACGTGAATTTAGGGAAGCCACTCGCCTGCTCTGCTTTGCTTTACCCCTCAGTGAAACCCACCCTTGTGGAGAGTCGTGAAGATTGAATGACTCGAGGCAGAAAGTGACCTGAATGCATAGTAACTACAGCTCTCAGGACCCAGGGGGAGGGTGGGGTGGGGGTGCGGCTGGAATGCAGGCCCCACCTCCCCACAGGGGACTCTGTCTTAGAGAAAATCTTGCAGCCTCTCTGTCTCCCAGCCTCAGAGTAGGGAGACTCGTTCCACAATGAGGCAGTGTGTGTGGAAGCACTCTGGAGGGCTGAGCACAGGCCAGGGTCCAATACAACAGAACTGTCAGAACTGTCATAACAGTTACTGTCAGTTACTGTCAGAACCGATCTGGTCTGACTCCCTCCACTTGGGGATGAGAACAGAACATGCCACGCCAACATATGCATCTCTGGCAAACTGACTATTGTGAGTTAAAGGCATGTGAGGAACAGCAGATGCAAGACCACCCCGACTTTCCCTTCTGTTTCTTGAAAGGGAGAGCTGAAATTCCCAGGACTTCCCTGGTGGTCCAGTGGTTAAGAATCTGTCTTGTGATGCAGAGGAGGTGGGTTCAATCCCTGGCTGTGGAACTAAGATCCCACATGCCACGGGGCAGCTAAGCCTGTGGCGCACAACTATTGAGATCTTGCAACAAAAGGCCCTGTGTGAAGAACGAAGATCCCACGTACTGCAACTGAGACCCAACTAAGCCAAAGAAATAGATAAAACAAACAAACAAACAAACAAATCCAGCTAATATATTGTACAGTAAAGTTCTTGGTGAAAACGGAAAAAAAGGGCAAGAGAGAGATGAAATCCCCAGGTGAAAGATGTCCTCCCCACCCCAGACGGAAAGTAGCATGCTTAGCATCAGGACAGACAGGTAAGACCAGAGAATTCTGGGCCTTGTGAAAATAGCTCATCTTCCTTTAGCCTGCTCACACATTTCAGTTTCTTTTCCACAATAGCATCTCTCTGCTTAACTTCATGCAAAAGCATGGAGGTTTTGCCCCTTCTTTGGATCATTTCCTTTTGAGGGCTCCTGTGGTTCAGTGGTAAAGAATCTACCTGCCGATGAGGACAGGTTCTATCCCTGGGTTGGGAAGATCCCCTGGAGGAGGAAATGGCATCCCACTCCAATACTCTTGCCTGGAGAATCCCATGGAAAGAGGAGCTTGGAGGGCTACTATCCATGGGGTCGCAAACAATCAGGCACCACCAAGCGACTATACAAAAACAACATGTCATATGAAACTCTCGTTAAATAAATCTGTATGGTTTTCTCCTGTTGATCTGTCCCATATCAGTTTAATTCTCAGGCCCAACTCAAAAACCCCTAAGAGGGCAGGAAGATCTTACCTCCCCTACAAAAGCTAAGCCTCAGAAGGTCCCAAGTCTGCTTTCCATGGAGCTTCCATCTGGCTGGTGTTTATCTGTCTCCCCCATCTGTCTGATTTTAGTCTGAGAAGTCAATTCTCAGCCTGAATCAGCCCATCCTTCTATGCCAACCTCTCCCCACTAAATTTCCATCAGAGTTTTAGCACTCCTGGGTCATGGGTGCCTGGGGACAAGGCAGAGGCCCTGCTTAAGACGTGACAGCACAGGTCACACAGGCAGGGTGTCCCCATGGCAGACACAGGGTGGAGCACCAAGAAGCCAAGCTGAGAAGGATGCTGATGTCTGAGAACCTCAGAGCTGGCCAGAGGCCGGTCCTGATGCTCAGGTTGTTGATAGAGAAACTGAGGCCCAGAGCAAAAACGTGACACACAGGGGCACATGGCCCCAGTGGCAACCTGGGGTGGAATTCTGGTTTGCAGTTCTATACTCTTCCTCCCACACCTTGCCCTTGGAACAAATATTCTAGTAAGTGCAGACTTCGGTCTGAATGTGTTCATTCTGAGCTCACAAATGCCTCATCCTCTGTAACATTCCTGGTGAGGGTCTTGAATGCAGTTCAAGGAGCTAATTCCCAGGGTTATGTGTCATAAACCCAGAACTGCCCAGCTTTGGTAATTTAAAGCGATGCTAGTATTCTAGTAACGTAAATCGCTTGGCTTCCCAGGGGGCACTAGTGGGAAAGAACCCACCCGCAAATGCAGGAGACATAAGTGACACAGGTTCGGTCCCTGGGTTGGGAAGACTCCCTGGAGGAGGGCATGGCAACCCACTTCAGTATTCTTGCCTGGAGCATTCCATGGACAGAGGAGCCTGGCGGGCTACAGTCCATGGGGTTGCAGAATCGGACACGACTGAAGCCCCTGAACACAAACACACACACATAACACTATTTATATATTAACTCCTGGCACCCTGCTTCACTATTTGCTTTTTCTCTACACGATCTTGTAACTCTCTCAACAACTCCTTGAGGCAGGTGTTAGGGTTTCCATCCTGGGGACCCAGAGTCATAAACAGAGGGAATGAGCCGCTCAGCTAGTAGTGACTGGCACCCACGGGCTCGCCCTGACCCCACAGAGGCCTCGAGAGCCCACGCTCATTTGCTATCGGCCAGATGAACATTCTTCCTGGAGGTGCAGACAGGCTGACTACCTGCAGGGGGACATAACGTTTGGCCTCAGACTATTTTTAAATATCTTGAGTCCACATTTTAGAATCCAGCAACTTCTTGAAAAGTGAGGATTTCTGTCTTAAAAAACAAAATCTGTGGAGGCTCTGGCAACCCTGGGGTCCCCCACCCAGTTTCTCCTTCCCTCTGTTTAGCAGAGCTTCTTTCTTCGACCCGCCTGCTTTGTTTGGTTCTCGTCATCGCGACTGCCGGTCACTGAGCCGTGATGAGCCGGTGTCTGGAAACTGCTTCAGAGCTGACAGGGCCCCATCCCGGACCGGCAGCCAGATCTTCCTCAATCCGGAAAGAACCTCTTCTGAGGGCTCCAGCTGGGTCATAAGGAAAGAGATGTGCAGATTCATGCATGGCTGTGTCAGCAAACATTTACGGAGGACCAGCTGCAGCCAGGCCCTGTTTGTGCCGAGGGGTGTGGAGCAGAGTGGGAATTCCTCTGCCTCAGAGCAGTCTCGGTTGAACTGGGTACCAGAGTACCACACACGGGTGCTCTGGGTCCAGTGCTGACCAGTTGTCCCCAAATAGCATGCGCCCTGGGCAAGGTATCTCCCTCCTTGGGACTTCAGCACCCACCTCCGAGGACCAAAGAGCTCGACCGACAGCTCAGGTGGCTGCGCCCTTGTCTCTCCCGGAGTCCAGGTGATAAAGGTCATGGCCAACTCTGCTCTACGTCATCTCATTTAGAGAGGTGGGCAATGAAGGCATGCTGCCCAGGGCTCCAGAGCCATCTTCAGCGTGTGTATTGCTTTGGCCTGTAATTTCACATTTTTAATAACACTGAAGAGTGCCCCTGGGCTGTGCTGGAACCCGCTGTCTCCTGGATGGCTTATTGAGGCCACAGGTCCTGGGAATAGCAGGGGAAAATGAACACGATGAAAATGACAAGCTGTCTGGAGTATAGGCCTTTATTAAATCCCAGACTACTGGTAACATTTCGGGGTACAAAGAGATTTTTGCTCTCTTTTGGAACTGCCAGAAAAGGTTTAAATCAACAGCCTTTTTGCTGAGTGTTGCCTGTGGTGGATAGCTTGGGGTGGTTAAGCTTCGACCTCGTAGGAGAATCACGCACAGCATACATTTGAATGGCACTTTACAGTTTACAGAATCTGTTCACATTGTGTCAGTTAATCCTTACTGCAGTCCTGGGGGGAATCAGACAGAGAGGTGAGGCAAGTCACCAGTCGCAGACCAGTAAAGAGAAGAAGCCAGGAATAATCCCACATCTTTTGCCTACAGGTTCAGAACTCTTCATACCATATGATGCAATACACAGAGTTAAACTGTTAGGAGACACAAGCTGGAGAATTTAAAACATATATTATTATCATTTTGTGAAAGGCTCTTGGAGGGGTTAGCATTTGAAATATATCTTGAAATGGCTATGAATTTTTTTTCCTATTTCAATAGAGCATTGTAGAAAATTTGGAAAGTATAATAAAATGCACCAAACAAAAAAAGATTGATAATCCCGACACAGAGGTGTCATTCACATTGTGTTTTTTTAAACTGGTTGAAATCATGATATCTATATAGTTTTGAATTTTTTTTCCCTTTCAGGTCAGTCACTCAGTCATGCCCGACTCTCACGCCAGGCCTCCCTATCTATCACCAACTCCCGAAGTTCACTCAAACTCACGTCCATCGAGTCGATGATGCCATCCAGCCATCTCATCCTCTGTTGTCCCCTTCTCCTCCTGCCCCTAATCCCTCCCAGCATCAGAGTCTTTTCCAATGAGTCAACTCTTCGCATGAGGTGGCCAAAATATTGGAGTTTCAGCTTTAGCATCAGTCCTTCCAAAGAACATCCAGGATTGATCTCCTTTAGGATGGACTGGTTGGATTTCCTTGCAGTCCAAGGGACTCTCAAGAGTCTTCTCCAACACCACAGCTCAAAAGCATCAATTTTTCAGTGCTCAGCTTTCTTCACAGTCCAACTCTCACATCCATACATGACCACTGGAAAAACCATAGCCTTGACTAGACGGACCTTAGTCGGCAAAGTAATGTCTCTGCTTTTGAATATGCTATCTAGGTTGGTCATAACTTAACATTTTACCACATTCACTTTGAATGGGTTGAACACCAGTGGGTGTGTGATTAGGGAATTCTGGACTAAGAACACAGCTGGAGAAAAGGGGTGGAGACAGGGAAACAAAGGGCATATTCAGCAAACAGTGAGTAATTCTTGGAGGCAAAACTTGTGACTCTAAGATGAGCTGAGGTTTAGCCAGGAGTCGAGAAAGACTTAATGTCAGATGGTGGAGAGCCTTGAATGACACGCTAGGAAATTTGTAGTTTATTCTGTTCTCCTTAAAGAATAATACACTTTACATTGTGCATATTTAGAAAAAGATGAAAGGAAACATTCCGAAATAGTTCACATCCTAACTAGGCAGATGTAATTGCTATTAGTATTTTGAAATGTATAACCTTACAATTTTTTTCTTTACACATTTCTTTTTTTCTTCAAACGGGGACCTGAAACATGGATTCTTTTCTAATCTGATTATAATTCCATTAACATCTTTCTTGGTCATTAGAAATTCTTTCGCAATAACAGCTTTTAAACGTATGCACCAGAACTCTACCTCTAAACAAAGTCCTACCAGGAGCCTCGAAAGCCAAAAGGGAGACATAAAGCCTCTACAGAGGGATCTAGAGCTACTGTGATCAGAACATGAATGGGGGCCCTGACCCCTGCCTGACCCTGTGAGGCACTCTGACCCCTTTCTGAAAACTGCTGTTGCATAACGTCATGTTTGCGGCTGCAAGGGCAGAGCAGAGCATCACTTAATCAGCTTGCTCGGTTGTTTCCAATTTTTCCCTTTGTAAATTGACACTACATTCTTTGAGAGCATCCCATAATTATTTCCCAATGAAGGCCTTTGAACATGGGTGTGACATAGTCAGAGCTATTAGTGTGAATGCCAAATACAGTAAAATCTTACTTAACTGGAATTCAGCTAACCACAGTCCTTAATTAGCCGATTCTCTTTTGCTCAACTTTGGGGAACATAAAGGAAACCTTCTTCCTCCCTCCCTCTTTTTTTCTCTCTCTCAAACACATACACAAGCACACATGTACAGAATTATGAAGTAGGGATACAGTTAACACATATATGCAATAACTGTACTTTGAAAACTACATAACATTACTGAGAGAAATTGAGTGCAAATGGTGAGATACACCATACTTACGCACTGGAAGATTCAGTGTTGTTTAAAATGCCAAATCTCCCCAAAATCAATCAATAGATTCAGTACAATGGCTTTCAAAATATTAGCAGGGTTATTTTCTTAAATTTAATAAGAAAATTTTAAAGTTTATAAGGAAGTACAAGCCATGTAGAATAGCCAAAACAACATAGAAAAAGAGCAAAGTTGCAGGCCTTATCCAATCTAGTTTCAAGATCTTTTAATACTATAAAGCTGACAGTAATTAGTACAGAATGGTATTCAAGCAAAAGTGGGCATACAGACCAATGGAACAAAGTAAAAAGTCCAGAAAAGATCCACATATGTGGGTGTTAGTCACTCAGTTGTGTCCGACTCTTTGTGACCCCCAAGGACTGTAGCCCACTAGGCTCCTCTGTCCACGGAATTCTCCAGGCAAGAATACTGGAGTGGGTTGCCATTCCCTTCTTCAGGGATTTTTCAGACACAGGAGTCAAACCGAGGTCTCCTGCATTGCAGGCAGATTCTTTACCATCTGAGCCACCAGGGAAGCCCAGATCCACATGTATTTGTGGTCAACTGGTTTTCTAGCAAAGGTGTCAAGAAAATTAAATGGAAGAAAGGATAATCTTTTCAACAAAAGGTGCTAGAATAATTCATTGGCTATATGTACAAAAGTGGACTAAAACTACAAACCTTTAAGAAAATAGGATAAAACCTTAGTGACCTTGGGTTAGGCAAATATTTAAAAATTAGGACACAAACATTTTAAAAAGCAATTGCTTGGACTTCATCAAAATTTAAAATGTCTGTTCTTTGAAAGCACAATTAGAAAAAAGAAAAGACAAGGCAGAGACTGGGAAACTATGTTTGCAAAACATACACAAAATAAAAGGACTTATGTCCACAATACATAATGAATTATCAATATTAAGATAAGACAATTAAAATTAGGCAAAGGATCTGAACATCTTGTCAAAAACATAGATGCCAGAAAAGCACATGAAAAGACATTCAACATCCCTGCTTGTTAAGGAAATGCAAATTTAAACCAAATGGAGATACTACTACATATCCATTGTAGTGGATAGAATTTAAAAGACTTTGTTGGCTAGAATGTGGAGCAACAGGTTAGCATTTATTTACAAAGTTAAATGTTCACTTACCATATGACTCAGGAATTCCACTCTTGAGTATTTTTGGTGAATGATAAAATTTGGGTAAAAATAAAATTGGTGAATTTTATTGTAAATAAATTACGCTTCTACTGGTATTTGGATTCATCTTTGTTCATTTCTTTGTCATTCTTCTAGCCACTCAGTGGTCCACATTTAATGGTTCACATTTTCAATGTCTGCTAGTGTTAAGAACAGTCTGTTTCTGTTTGTTGTTTTCTTTGTTTTTTGAGAGAAAAAAGAAGCGGGAACCTCTTTCCTTCACCCTCTTAAATGTTGAAGTCCTATAGATGATGCGAAAAATCATGGAACAAAAAGAAAAAAAAACTTAAAAAAAAAACCATGGACTGGGGCTATCCTCATTTCTTAGTGTACTAATTCTCATTTTGAGACACCACCACTGAGTTCCCACAATGATAAATAAGAACTCAGATCTCCCTTACTTTCTCATTTCCACTTCCCTATCCCCTCAACACAGTTATAGTCAGGATGTATTTAATTACAATTGCACAAACGCCATTCCCTAAAGACCCACCTGTGGAGAAGGAAATGGCAACCCACTCCAATGTTCTTGCCTGGAAAATTCCATGGGCAGAGGAATCTGACGGGCTACACTTTGCCCATCCCATACCACTTTCACTTTTACTGGAGTTACTATGGACAGAGGAACCTGGCAGGCTACAGTCCAGGGGGTCACAAAGAGTCGGACATGACTGAGCGACTTTTAGTCACCCACTCACTCAGCTTCCCAGGTGCCCGATTTTCTACACAGGTATCGTTAATTTCTAATGCCCCAATAAAGTCTGCTTCAATTGTTAGTAATGTTTTCCATAATCTCAAATATGTCATATTTATCTTATTCCTAGAGACCTCCTTCTCAGAGCCTTCCTTCCAAGTTCCCCAATTTACACAGGATACTGTACAGATGTCATCTGGAAATTTCCATTCATCTTCATTGAGGGAATTCTTGTTGCCTCTTACACTTCGGATCCCTCACTTCCTAGATTCCAGGTATTCATTTCTTGGTTTACTCCCTCTTTTCACTGGATCACTACCTCCAGTAGCTCATTAAAGGTACAAGAGAAGTAAATGATGTTCATTCTTGTATGTCTGAAAATACCTTATTCTACCCTCACCTGATGAACAGTTTCAGTTCAGTTCAGTCGCTCAGTCGTGCCCGATTCTGCGACCCCATGGACTGCAGATCAAAGGAGATGAACAGTTTAGCTTTATATAGAAGAGTGGACATAAGGGAGAGCATCTAAGGCATTGGTCCATTGTCCACTAGATCCCAAAGCTTTGTTGTTGAGAGATCTGTTGACTCTGACCCTCTTCTTTTTTTCCTCTGGAAGTTTATACTATCTTCTCTGTATCGCTGGTATTCTGAGTTGACAGTGGTGTGTCTGACTGTGGGTTTTTTTCCTCTCTGCTAGGCACATCTCTTGAGTGAGCTCTTTTGAGTTGAAAACTCATGCCATAGTTCTGAGAAAATCTCCTTGATAATTCTGTCCCCTTGGCTCTCTTTCTGACATTTCTAGTTGTTGGTCTTCAACCTCTTAGACTTACCCTCTTGCTTTATAGAGGGTAAGTAGAGAAAAGATTCTCTATTTTCCATTTTTCTTTTTGTCCTATCTTCTGGAAGTTTCTCTGAATTTATTGTTTATGTTAAAATTTTATTTTGACTCATATATGTAAGTTTTCTTTGTTTGGGGGATTTTTCTAAAGATTTTTTTTTTCCATATACACAATATCATCCCTACTGTTTTCAGGGAGATAGTTTGACACTCTCTCTGATTTCTCCCAGTTCTTTTTTCCATTTGTTTGTTTTGTTTTCTGTCTTTCAAGTTAGAAGCTTTCCCACATGTCTGGAGGTACTTAGCTATCGCCTCTCACTTAGGAGCCTAGTAAGCTCTTTGCAGATAAACCAGATTTGGGACCTAGGGCTTCAGTCTAATAGGACAGAAGTTCACACCAGCTCATTGTAAAGAACTCTAAATGGTGGTGTCTGGGCTCCACTCCAGAGAAAACTCTTATCTTTTGCCTGGAGGAGCAGGGGCAAGGGGGAGGGATGTAAAACTTGCTACTGGCATTCTGGGAAGAGAGAGGGGCAGTAATCAGATTTTCACTCATTTCTGAAATATGTATCCTCCTATCCCACCTGCCCACTGTTAAAGCCTCTTCAGTTACTATTGCCTCTCCTTTCATTTCCCTAGTCCTTGTGGACTTAACCCTTAAAAAATTATTGAAATAGTTGATTTGCAATGTTATGTTAGTTTCCGGTGTACAGCAAAGTGATTCAGTTTAACATTCTCTTCCATTAAAAGTTACTACCAGATATTGAGTGTAGTTTCTGTGCTATATAGTAGCAGACTTAACTCTTTTACTTTACTGTTATTTTAGCGAAGTTCAGGAAGGAAAATAAGCAAATAATGCATTATTCAATCTGGCCTATGCTGTTTCAATAATAAGGAGATGATATGAGATTCAGAGAGGACTTGCTTTCTCTGTGGGACCCCATGACTACCCAAGTCACTGCTTCTGACTGGGTCTCTATTTTATACAAATATCCCTCTCTTTTTAAGATTCTTTTCCCATATAAGTCATTGCAGAGTATTGAGAAGAGTTTCCTGTGCTTTGCTGCTGCTGCTGCTGCTGCTAAGTCACTTCAGTCGTGTCCAACTCTGTGCGACCCCATAGACGGCAGCCCACCAGGCTCCCCCGTCCCTGGGATTCTCCAGGCAAGAACACTGGAGTGGGTTGCCATTTCCTTCTCCAATGCATGAAAGTGAAAAGTGAAAGTGAAGTCGCTCAGTTGTGTCCGACTCTTAGCGACCCCATGGACTGCAGCCTACCAGGCTCCTCCGCCCATGGGATTTTCCAGGCAAAAGTACTGGAGTGGGGTGCCATTGCCTTCTCTGCCTGTGCTTTGCAGTAGGTTCTTATTATCTATTTTATATATAGTAGTGTGTATACATCAATCCCAATTTTCCAATTTATTGGCTCTCTTCCCCTTTGCCCCTGGTGGTCATGTACGAATGTGAAAGTTGGACCATAAAGAAAGCCGAATGCCAAAGAATTGATGCTTTTGAATTCTGGCGACAGAGAAGACTCTTGAGAGTTCCTTCTACTGCAAGGAGATCCAACCAGTCCATCCTAAAGGAAATCAACCCTGAATATTCACTGGGGGGACTGATGCTGAAGCTGAAGCTCCAGCTCTTTGGCCACCTGATGCAAAGAGTTGATTCATTGGAAAAGACCCTGATGCTGGGAAAGATTGAGGGGAGGAGAAGGGGGAGACAGAGGATGAGATGGCATCACCCACTCAATGAACATGAGTTTGAGCAAACTCAGGGAGATAGTGAAGGACAGGGCAACCTGGTTTGCTACAGTCCATGAGGTCTCAAAGAGTTGGACACGACTTAGCGACTCAACAACTTTCCCCCACGGTAACCATAAGTTTGTTTCCTGTATCTATGAATCTATGTTTGGTAAACAAGTTTATTTGCACTATTTTTTTAGATTCCACATATAACTGATATCATATGATATTTGTCTTTACTAGATGAAATTTTAAAACTCTTCGTATTCCAAGATTGTTTGTTTCAGGAAACCAGATCTCCATGGCTACCTTATTGATTTGTCTTATTTTTGGTGCTCCTAAGATGTCCCACCAATCTGTTTTTAAGACCTTTAAAGAAAAAGAAAAGATCTTTTCTTCCCTACTCTGGAATCAATGGCCACAGACAGGGCTGGCTTCGTGGGTGGGCAGTCTGCAGTCACAGGGGACCCCATACACAGAAGGGACCCAGGCTCGGTTTAGCACTCTGATGTCACCGTCTTGAAATTCTTATTAGTTTTCACTCCACATTCCCAGTTTGTGCTGCATCCCATGAACTATGTAGCAATACTGGCCATGGGAGGGTCACAAGCCAGGACTCATCCTTCAAGGACTTTAGGGCCGGTGGCCGGAGCTACGAACACCAGTGTTCTGTTAACTCTGCTTCCTGGGAGGGAGGGAGGAGCAAGACATATTTGCCTGAAGATTAGAAATAGAGAAACCAGCCCCCAGCAGGTTCTGCAACTTGGCTGAGATCTTATCACTCGAAAGTCTGAAAACTCCTGACTTATTTAAGCCACACTCTGAGCACCTCACCTGAATCTTACAAGGCTGTTTTGCTTCTGTTTAATTGGGGCTGTGCCTTCTGGCTGTTGATGTCCTCTGACAAGGAAGCTGTGAATCCAGAAGACTTTATTCATTCATCCACTCACTCATTCACTACGAAACCTTTGTGAAGCACCTACTCTGTCTGCAGAAAGAGTGGGCCCTTTGAAGAAGGGAGAAATGAGTTACAATGTACCCCCTCTGACTCTTGCTGGCCATGAGACCTGGTTTGACCTCCTGGGCCTCAATTTCCCTTCCCCTCTGATGAGAAGAGATGATTGCCTCCCAGCCCAGTGATGAGATAACCTGAGTAATGGGCCTTTTACAGCACCAAACACCCCGGGCCCATCGAGTATTCATTTCTTTACCTTTCTCCCCAGCACTATGAAAACCAAGGTGGTTTTAGCCTCAGTGATGGACAGACCAGGGTGAAGCAGGCCTTGGAGCCCTCGGTGGTCCACATTTGATTCCCTCTTCCTCCAGCAGAAATATCAATGGAGCCCAGGGGAGAGGGGAGGCTCATGCATATGACAGGAGTCAAGGGTGGCGTTTGCTCTCTAGACTAGCCCAGTGCTTTGTTATTAGCATTTAATAGGTCCCCAGAAAGCTTTGAAGATAATAATAGTTCTCCCCTCCCTTTCAACTGATGATCTTGACGTGATATACTTACGTCTGTAATAAAATTCAGAAGTTCTCACAAGGAGCCAAGACTTGCTCTTATCTTAAAAAAAAAAACAACACTTAAAAGTCTAGTTATGAAAATTAAACTCACAGAGAGGAGAGGCCCAGGAATGTGTGCTGAGAAATGCTTCCTCTGCGAGCTGTGCCTGTTTTGTGAGATGAGTGGGGGGAAGACGCAGTGAATGAAACCTCAGGACAGCTTATGGCATTTGTATCTCATGAACCAGCTTACAGAACATTTTTAAAAAATAATTTGTTTTCATGTGTGTATTTGGCTGTGCTGGATCTTAGTTGTGGCATACAGGATTCTTCAGTTGTGGCACGTGGGATCTAGTTCCCCGACCTGAGATGGAACCCTGGGCCCCCTGAGTTGGGAGTCTTAACTGTTAAGCCAGACCACCAGGACAGTCCCCAGCACCCTGTTTTCACCTCACAGTCTCAGCAGGTGTCTTGGTAAAGTCATCATCTCCACATGCAGACGAGAAACCCGAGGCTCAGAGAAGTGACTCCTGTAGGTCACACGGCTGGCGGGTGAGTTTCAGGGCCAAGATTCAGATCTGCACTCCTGACTGCAGAGTCTCTCTGCTCTGTTCCCTCCTAGAAACAGTACTTAGCTATTCCCACACTCAGCAGATCCTCTTAACTAAAATCTAGCTGAGCTTTCCTGGGCTCTAAGCCCTGGGACATTGAGAGCATCCGGGATGGGGGTGGGGGGGGGGGGGGCGTTCAGGAGGAGGTGGTGGAACCAGCTTGGATGCTCAGCTGTGGCCACATCCAGCAGATCGGGGGCCCCAGCCTGGCCGAGTGGTGGTCACATTCCAGAGATTTCCGTGGCCTGGTCAGGTGGGAATAATGCAGCCCCTCAGGGTGGCCTCATCGCGGACCAGTCCGCCCCTTTCATCCACTCTCGGAATTCTCTGCAGCCCACTCTCCTCCTAGTCAATACTTCATTTCCATTCATATGAAAACATGCTGCCATAGTTTACATTTTTACCCCTCTGCACCTTCCTACTCTTCCTTATAGCTCTTTACTGACTGTCAATCCTGTTCCTCCAGCTCAGCCTTGACCCCCCTCCAACTCCACTGTCATCCTGAACGCATTACTGAAGTCTTGTCAACGCCGTTTTGCATCTGGTGAAGTCCTATGCTAAGCTCAACTCTACACTGAACTCAATGTTGTTCAGTCACTCTTTCATCCAACTCTTTTCGACCCCATGGACTGCAGTACGCCAGGCCTCCCTGTCCCTCACCAGCTCCCAGAGCTTTGCTCAAACTCATGTCCATCCAGTCAGTGATGCCATCCAACCACCTTATTCTCAGTCATCTCCTTCTCCTCCTACCTTCAATCTTTCCCAGCATCAGGGTCTTTTCAAATGAGTCAGCTCTTCACATCAGGTGGCAAAAGTATTGGAGTTTCAGCTTCAGCATCAGTCCTTCCAGTGAATATTCAGGACTGATTTCCTTTAGGATGGACTGGTTGTATCTCCTTGCAGTCCAAGAGACTCTCAAGAGTCTTCTTCAACACCACAGTTCAAAAGCATCTATTTTTCAGCGCTCATTAACTTCAGATTCTGGTTTTTCTTTAGTGGAAGTATTGGTTGCTCAATCGTATCCAATTCTGTATGACTCCATGGATCACAGCATGCCAGCCTCCTCTGTCCATGGGATTCTCCAGGCAAGAATACTGGGGTGGGGGCCAGCTTTGATGTCCTGACAACCTGGGATTTTTTTTTTTTTTTTTGCAAAAACTCCTGTATATCCTGCTGCTGCTGCTGCTGCTAAGTCACTTCAGTTGTGTCCAACTCTGCATGACCCCATAGACAGCAGCCCACCAGGCTCCCCCGTCCCTGGGATTCTCCAGGCAAGAACACTGGAGTGGGTTGCCATTTCCTTCTCCAATGCATGAAAGTGAAAAGTGAAAGTGAAGTCGCTCAGTCGTGTCCGACTCTTTGCGAGCCCATGGACCGCAGCCTACCAGGCTCCTCCGTCCATGGGATTTTCCAGGCAAGAGTAGTGGAGTGGGGTGCTGTCGCCTTCTCCACCTGTATATCCTACCTCCTCCCTTACCTCTTTGGAGAAGTCCCTCAGAGCTATGTGAGAGGCCATCTCCCAAGCTTATGTCTTCAGTATGTCTGCTGAATCAATCATAGTTCTCAACTTTTAGGTTGTGCATTTTTTCAATTGACACTCCCCAGTAGCCATCTTCATAACACACTTAGGCTCTGTGGCAGTTCCCCATACAGAGATTTGAATAACAGCTTACAGAGCAAATTAGACCATGTCACTCTTATGTTCAAAATCATTCAATGACTTCTCAGCACCTTTAGAATTAAATTGAAATACCTTCCATGGCCTCAGAAGAAATATTCAAAATATCCATATTTAACAACTGGTAGGGAAGTATATATGTTTCTATATATATTATATATATATAATATATATATTTTAAAAAATATTTATGTATGTTTCATATATATGTTTCTATGCAAATCACAATTTTAAAATACATTCTCTTCTATTTTCTAAATAAACCAAACCATATCTGTTTATATAATCAAACTGCCTACAGATGGGGTAAGTTGAAACACAGAGCATTTGTCAAATCAGTCCGACAACTTCCAAGTCATTTCTGGTTTTCATGTGATCTTTGGTTTAACACGTTCTCACTAATTAGATAATGCCCCTGTTGGAGCTATGATTTGAAAGAGTGAGATGCCTCAAACTCTTCCAATAACTTCTTCATTAAATCAGTAGGCAAGATACTATGTAACTTGTGGTCTCAAAATAGAGAATTTCTCTTAATAAGATGATATTGTTTGTGGTACTGTACCTCAGCTTCTGTTGAACACAGAGTAATTATATTCAGACATCTTCTGAGCCTTACAATATCATCTGAGGTTCTTACATAGTCAACATCTTGTTACTGGCTAAACCACTGGAATCTACTCCTTAGTATTTTATTGCATTTCTTGAGGCTGACCTTTCAGAGAGGGTATGTCATGGCGGCCAAAACTGGGTTCTCCACCAGGCTGATGGGTTTTGACTCCTGGCTTGGCTGCTTACAAAAATTTTTATTTAAAAAAATATTTATTTATCTGAACAGAACATTTTACACTTCATTGCATTTTAATTTACAAAGCCACATGTGGCTGCTACCACACTGGCAACCCAGCATCAAACTCTGAGCCTCTGCTTGCCAATCTATAAAATGAGACCTTCAATCCTTACCTCTCAGGGGGTTTGAGGGCTGAAATGAGGTAGATGGAGAGGAAGGAACTGCATGAACTAAGAAACTGGTGAAGGGAAACAAACGATCCCACTCAGCAACTTTGGTTCATTTCTTTCTCCCTCAGTGGTAAGTCCGACTTCCTCTCCCCTGGTGGCTCAGATGGTAAAGCATCTTGTCTACAATGCGGGAGACCCGGGTTCAGTCCCTGGGTTGGGAAGATCCCCTGGAGAAGGAAATGACACTCCACTCCAGGACTATTGCCTGGAAAATCCCATGGACAGAGGAGCCTGGTAGGCTACAGCCCATGGGGTCGCAAAGAGTCAGACACGACTGAGCGACTTCACTTCACTGCTAAGTCCTGGTGATGAACTTATGGGGGTGAACTTGCAGTGTAGTGCTGTGTACAGAAATTTTACATCTCTTTGCTTTAGTTTTCTTGTCTGTAAAATGGGGCTGATGGTGATGATAATGTTCAAACGAGTTAGTGTTTAGATTGGTTCCTGGCCCAGAAAATGCTAGCTAAGCCCTGGCTGTCACTCTCTAAGGAAACCAGGGCTGTCGATGCCCTTGACCAGAAGGCTCCTGGAAGGTTTTTAACAAATGCTTGCCCCCAAATGAAAGTCAAATTCAGTAAGGATGGTGAGAAGAGGGTCTGCGCCCTGGTGTCCTCAGGCCCCTCCTTCCTCCACAGCCCACCCACCCTCCCGTGCAGCCCCAATGTCTGGTTGGTGCCTGGGTGGGGCCCCATTTTTCTGCTCCCTCTCGCTCTCCCTGCTCTCTTTGAGCCAAAGTCTCATGAAGACGGTAAACCCCCCAGACAGGCCCAGGTTCAGTGGGCACTCAGGACAAGGGGTCATGGCTGGCCGGCCAGCCTGCAGCTGATCCACCTGGAGTTCCATTCCCCTCCCTGGTGGGAGCCAAAGATGGTGGCCAGGATGTTGGAACCACCAGGGATACCTGGTGCAACCCGTGGAAGGGGCTGCATGGGTGCCCTGGCTGTATTTTAGCCCTGTGAATCCACGAGAGCTTCAGCAATTGGCAGTCTAGCCTTGCCCAGCTCCTGACCTCTGCCTAGCTCCTGACCCTGATGCAAATAACTCGACCTCTCACCTATTAACCTCCAGCCACACAGGCTTCGCTTCGTTCCTCAAACACACCAAGTTCGGTGGCTTCACCTTGTTACTCTCCCTGGGACACAGATTCCTGCAGGGGTGCTCGCTGTGTTCCCATCTTGGCTCGCCTGGCCCTTCTTCTGAGAGATTTCCCTCATGACCCCCAGCCGGGTCACCGCAGACACCTACCAGGCTATATTTTCGAAAGCAGCTGTCCTCTCCCTAAAGTTATATTTTGTATCTGTCAGCTTTCTATCACTCTGCTGTAATAAATATGGCTGAAACAATAGGCAACAAATAATTTTGGAAGATGGAGAGAATGCTGAAAATTTAGAAGAAACAAGAATGAGAACGAATCATACAGGCTTGCAATTTGAAGTTTTGCTAGGCAGTAGAATAAAATATAGATGTTTCTAACAAGTCCCTGTTTATGGTAGTCCCTACACTGTTTCAAAAATGAAATGTGGGGGCTTCGCTGGTGGCTCAGTGGTAAAGAATTCACCTGCCAGAGCAGGAGACATGGGTTCAATTCCTGATCTGGGAAGGTCGCACATGGGGTGGAGCAGCTGAGCTCACACTTAACTACTGAGTCTGTAACTCCCGAGCCTCAACTGAAGCCGGAGCACCTAGAGCCGTGCTCTGCAATAAGAGAAGCCACCACAATGAGAAGCCCTTGCACAGCATCTAGAGAGCAGCTCCTGCTCAAGGCAACTAGAGAAAAGCCCGTGCAACAATGAGTCAAAAATAAATACATAAAACTATTAAAAAAAATAAAAGTCCCTTGAACAGCAGGGAGAACAAACCAGTCCATCCTAAAGGAAATCAACCCTGAATATTCATTGGAAGGACTCATGCTGAAGCTAAAGCTCCAATACTTTGGCCGCTTGATGCAAAGTGATGACTCATTGAAAAAGACCCTGATGCTGGGAAAGGTTGTGGGCAGGAGAAGAAGAGGGCGGCAGAGGATGAGATGGTTAGATAGCATCACTGACTCAATGCACGTAAATTTGAACAAGGGAGATAGTGAAGAACAGGGAAGCCTGGTGTGCTCCAGTCCATGGGATCACAAAGAGTTGGACACAGCTTAGTGACTAAACAACAGTGAATAACAGAATTTTTAAAAAATGAAGTGTGAAAAGAATTATTGAACTTCTGAGAAGCTGCTAAAAAGAAGATGCCCCAGGGAGCATATATTCTTAACAGTAAATAATTTTTGTTATGAAAGCAATATTTTTGGTAAAATTGTACCCATACAACCAGTGAAGGAGTGGCTGTTTTGACTAGAATGATAAAAAGACTGAGATTAGGTTGCCTTCAGAGCCGTGGGCATAACCCATCTGCGGCCTCATCCACCAGCAGGAAGTGGCAGCAAAGGCTGAAGGCAGGAGTGTACCCATCCCTGCAGGATGCCATGTGTATGTTAAGTCACTCAGACGTGTCTGACTCTTTATGACCCCCATGGACTATAGCCCACCAGGCTCCTCTATCCATGGGATTCTCCAGGCAAGAATACTGGAGTGGGTTCTCATTTCCTTCTCCAGAAGGGATCTTCCCGACCCATGGATTGAACCCACTTCTCTTTTTTGTTCTGCATCGGGAGGTGGGTTCTTTACCTCTAGTGCCACCTGGGAAGCCCAAGGTAGGTTAATGGATCTAGTTAATTTTCTAAACACAAAACTGTTCAGCTGTCACAGGATCACTACTGTAACCTGTAATGGGCTGAATCTCCTTGGAAGTCCTTCATTCCACAGTGATGGTTGTGGATATCTTGTGGCAAAATGCCTAAAAAACCTATCAGACTTACAGATAAGTTATCTTTTTTCCTTTTCACACCAAAATACAAGTGTCAGATTTGGACACGGCATGACAAATCGCTGTCGGTGCTATATTGCCCAGGAGACATTTTTGAAATTGTCAATACACCTAATGGAATAAATGGGATGTTTTAACCACATAGGTAGCTGAGTGACTGGGTGTGTTGAGTAGCCTTATCTTTATATTTAAGATCATAGACATCCAGGGGCCCCTAATGCTGCCTGATAATTTGTTAGATTTCTGGTTGAACTCTCCCACTTCCAAGAGATATTACCTCTGATTCCTCCTCAGACCATCCATACCCCCGCCCCCTAACCCCACACTCAGCTGATGATGTCCTCTCTCACCAGAAATGATCAGAAAAGCCTTTCTGGGTATTCCCATAGTGCCTGAGTTGGCTCACACACTCTCAGTTCACAGAGGAATTGTCTACAAGGCCAATCCTTCTGTTTGGCCATCTCTCAGCTCAGGGAGAGCCCCCTGAAATTGTGCCCTCTCTCTTCTGCATCAGTACTTTTCTCTCCCTGAGAGTTCATTTCCATGAGCTTATAAATGTCTTTAAAAGCGGGCTGTTTGCAATCCCATGGACTGCAGCACGCCAGGCTCCTCTGTCTTTCACTGTCTCCTGGAATTCAAACTCATGTCCATTAAGTTGGTGATGCTATCTAACCATCTCATCCTCTGCCACCCCCTTCTCCTTTTGCTTTCCATCTTTCCCAGCATCAGGGTCTTTTCCAGTGAGTTGGCTTTTCCCATCAGGTGGTATTGGAGTTTCAGCTTCAGCATCAGTCCTGGTTTGATCTTGCAGTCCAAGGGGCTCTCAAGAGTTTCCTCCAGCACAGTCCAAAAGCATCAATTCTTCAGCACTCAGCTTTCTTATGGTCCAACTCTCACATCTGTACATGACTACTGGAAAAACCATAGCTTTGACTATCCAGACCTTTGTTGGCAAAGTGGTGTCCCTGCTTTTTGATATACTGTCTAGGTTTGTCATGGGGCTTCCCAGGTGGTGCTAGTGGTAAAGAACCCATCTACCTAATGCAGGAGACACAGATTCAATCCCTGGGTCAGAAAGATCCTCTAGAGGAGGGCACTATAACCTACTCTAGTATTCTTGCTTGGAGAATCCCGTGGACAGAGGATCTGGGCAGGCTTCAATCCATAGGGTCACAAAGAGTCAGATATGACTGAAGCAATTTAGCAGGCACACACTAGGTTTGTCATAGCTTTCCTTCCAAGGAACAAGTGTCTTTTAATTTCATGGCTACAGTCACCATCTGCAGTGATTTTGAAACCCAAGAAAATAAAATCTGTCACTGTTTTCACTTTTTCCCCTTCTATTGTCATAAAGTGATGAGACTGGATGCCATGATCTTAGTTTTTTTAAATGTTGAGTTTCAAGCCAGGCTGGGTCTTTAGCCATAAACAAAAAGACAAAACCCCCCAATGCCATGGTGCTCACAGTCTAGTTCAATTACTTAAGAGTTGCTTAGTCATGTCTGACTCTATGCGGACCCCATGAGGTGTAGCCTACCAGGCTCCTCTGTTCATGGGATTTTCCAGGCAAGAGTACTGGAGGGGGTTGCCATTTCCTCCTCCAGGGGATCTTCCTGACCCAGGGATTAAACCCAAGTTTCCCACATTGCGGGCAGATACTTTACCATCTGAGCCACCAGGGGAAGCCCCTGGTGAACTTTTAGTTCAATACACAACTGCTTTTTAGTTGTATATTCAGTTCTGTCCCCTCCCCATTATAATATTTCAACATTTGAAATCAGGGCCAGTCTTGAAAATTGGAGGCTTATAATCAAGCTGTTCATATGACAAGTCTTGGTGCTTTGAAGATAGATAAGAGTCTGAAGTTTCAGAGCCAAGCCTGGTAAATGACAGCTGGAGAGGAGCATTTAACTAGCACCATGATAAAATAATAAGACTGAATACTCCACTGCACTGGGTGCCTCTTGAAGGCAGGAACTTGGTCCTGTTTATCTGTCATTTCCCAATTCCTGACACAGTGCCCTGACACACAGTGGTGTTTAATGACTTTGGGAAAGAAATGAATTGACAAGTGAAGAAGGAGTGAGCGAATACAGAGCTACTCCCTTAGTGATCTTAACTACTCTCATGACTTTAAATACCATCTAAGCAGAGAGCACACCCAAGAATATATCTTCAGACCAGAACTTGCTTCTGAATGCTAGACTCCTACATCCAATTGCCTTCTCATCTGACCTGCACATCTTATGAGCATCTCTAACTTCATATGCCAAAGATCAAGTTCCTAATTCCTCCTTTACCTCCTCCCAAACTCTTCCAACCATAGCCTGCCCCTACCCTGTCAAATATATCTTCACTCTTCCAGCTGCTCAGGACAAAAATCTTGAAGTTATACTTGACTACCTTCTTCCTCTATAGCTGCTTGATGAACTTTTTGTCCATCAAGTTATCCTTACGGTTCCACCTTCAAAATACACATTTCCATGTCTACTTCTCACTGTCTCCCCTGCTTTCACCTGGTTCAAGCGACCAGGATTACTTTAATAGTCTCCTGACTTGCCTCCCAGCTTCTGCCTTTACCCCTGGCAGTCCATTCTCCTCACAACAGCCAGTGTTGGTTACTTAGTGGTATCTGACTCTTTGTGACCCCATGGACTGGAGCCTGCTAGGCTCCTCTATCCATGGAATTTTCTAGGCAAGAATACTGGAGTGGGTTTCCAGTTCCTCCTCCAGGGGATCTTCCTGGCCCAGGGATGAATCCATGTCTCCTGCATTGCAGGAAGATTCTTTACTGTCTGAGCCGCTGGGGAAGCCCCACAATAGCCAGACTGACCTTTTAAACACAGCAGATTGTGTAAATCCTCCACCTGCTCGTACAGTTTCTCTAAGCCCTTATAACTGGATTTTGCCCCCTTCTCATTTTCTGTTCTCCCTTTAGTTCACCATTCCAGCCACTGGCTGACCTCCTTGCTGATCCTGAAATGAAACTCAGGACTAGAGCCCTGGTCCTCGCTGTTCCCTCTGCTGGGAATGATATTCCCGTCATGGTTCTTACTCCCTTGCCTCATAGGTCACCTTCTCAGTGAGACCTTTCTTGACCACTTCACTTATTTTTCTTTAATTAACTTTTACTGGTATGGTTGCTTTACAGGGTTGTGTTAGTTTCTATTGTACAGTGAAGTGAATTAGCTATAGGTATACCACGTATGTGTATCCCATCCCTCTTTTTTTTGGATTTCCTTCCCATTTAGGTCACCACAGAGCACTGAGTAAGGTTCCCTGATCTATGCAGTAGGTTCTCATTAGTTATCTATTTACACTTAGACTTAGTATCAATAGCGTATCAGTACGTCAACCCCAGTCTCCCAATTTGTCCCATCCCTCTTTGTCCCACCCCTTGGTGTTCATACTGCTGGCTACTCCATTTATACTGTTGACCGCTCCATTTAAAATTGAAACCACCTTATGGCTCCCATTCTCCTTTACCTGTTTTAATTTTCCCTCCTTGGCAATCATGCCCATTTAATATACCATATATTTTCCTTATTTATTTTTTCTCTCCCCACTAGATTATAATCTCCATAAAAGCAGGAATATTTCTTTACTGGGCTCACTACTGAATCCTCAAGACCTAAAACAGCACCTGTTTAGTGAAATGAATGTGTTCAATGAAGGGACAACAATGAAACTAAATTTAATAAGTATTTACCATGCGAGGATCCCTTGCAAGGGACTCATGGATAGTAGCTAATTTTTACAGGGGAGGCACAGAAAAGCTGTGATAAGAAACCCAGGTATAATTCAACAATGTGTTCTTTCCTCCAGAACCTGGCACCTCTCCTGTGCTGTGAAAAGCCACAAGTAGGTGGAGAATCCAGAGGGTTCAGGGTACAAGCCATGGCACCCCTCGCAGCCCACATACTTAGAGTAGCCAGGAGAGATCAGCTGTCAGTTCAGTTCAGTTCAGTCACTCAGTCGTGTCCAACTCCTTGTGAACCCATGGACTGCAGCACACCAGGCTTCCCTGTCCATCAACAGCTCCCAGAGCTTACTCAAACTCATGTCCATGAGTTGGTGATGCCATCCAACCATCTCATCCTCTGTCGTCCCCTTCTCCTCCTGCCTTCTATCTTTCCCAGCATCAGGGTCTTTTCCAATAAGTCAGCTCTTCACATCAGGTGGCCAAAATACTGGAGTTTCAGCTTCAACACCAGTCTTTCTAATGAATATTCGGACTGATTTCCTTTAGGATTGATTGGTTGGATCTCCTTGCAGTCCAAGGGACTCTCAAGAGTCTTCTCTTAACAGCACAGTTCAAAAGCATAAATTCTTTGGCCCTTAGCTTTCTTTATAGTCCAACTCTCACATCCATACATGACTACTGGAAAAACCACAGCTTTGATGATATGGACCTTTGTTGGCAAAGTAATGTCTCTACTTTTTAATATGTTATCTAGGTTGGTTAAAGCTTTTCTTCCAAGGAGCAAGCATCTTTTAATTTTAAGGTTGCAGTCACCATGTGCAGTGGTTTTAGAGACCCTCAAAATAAAGTCTCTCACTGTTTCCATTGTTTCCCCATCTATTTGCCATGAAGTGATTGAACTGGATGCCATGATCCTAGTTTTCTGAATGCTGAGAAGTCAACTTTTTCACTCTCCTCTTTCACTTTCATCAAGAAGCTCTTTAGTTCTTCACTTTCTGCCATAAAGGTGGTGTCATCTACATATCTGAGGTTATTGATATTTCTCCCTGCAATCTTGATTCCAGCTTGTGCTTCTTCCAGCCTGGCATTTTGCATGATGTACTCTGAACATAAGTTAAATAAGCAGGGTGACAATATACAGCCTTGACGTACTCCTTTCCCAATTTAGAACCAGTTTGTTGTTCCATGTCCAGTTCTAACTGTTGCTTCTTGACCTGCATACAGATTTCTCAAGAGGCAGGTCAGGTGGTCTGGTATTCCCATCTCTTTAAGAATTTTCCACAGTTTGTTGTGATCCACACAGTCAAAGGCCTTGGCATAGTCAGTAAAGCAGAAGCAGATGTTTTTCTGGAACTCTCTTGCTTTTTTAATGATCCAGCAGATGTTGGCAATTTGATCTCTGCTTCCTCTATCTTTTCTAAAACCAGCTTGAATATCTGGAAGTTGACGGTTCACGTATTGCTGAAGCCTGGCCTGGAGAATTTTGAGCATTAGTTTGCTAGCATGTGAGAGGAGTGCAATTGTGCGGTAGTTTGAACATTCTTTGGCATTGCCTATCTTTGGGATTGGAATGAACTGAGCTTTTCCGGTCCTGTGGCCACTGCTGAGTTTTCCAAATTTGCTGGCATATTGAGTGCAGCACTTTCACAGTGTCATCATTTAGGATTTGAAATAGCTCAACTGGAATTCCATCACCTTCACTAGCTTTGTTTGTAATGCTTCCCTAAGGCCCACTTGACTTCACATTCCAGGATGTCTGGCTCTAGGTGAGTGATCATACCATCGTGATTATCTGGGTCATGAAGATCTTTTTTGTATAGTTCTGTGTATTCTTGCCACCTCTTCTTAATATCTTCTGCTTCTGTTAGCTCCATACTATTTCTGTCTTTTATTGTGTCCATCTTTGCATGAAAATTTCCCTTGGTATCTCTAATTTTCTTGCAGAGATCTCTAGTCTTTCCCATTCTATTGTTTTCCTGGATTTGTTTGCACTGACCACTGAGGAAGGCTTTCTTACGTCTCCTTGCTATTCTTTGGAACTCTCCATTCAGATGGGTATAGCTTTCCTTTTCTCCTTTGCCTTTAGCTTGTCTTCTTTTCTCAGCTATTTGTAAGGAAGGCCTCCTCAGACAACCATTTCGCCTTTTTGCATTTCATTTTTCGCATTTCCCACCAGCTGTCGGAAAAGACTGAATCCGCTCAGCAGTAGGCGCCGCCCACCTTTTTTTTTACTGATTGGCTCCGGTTCCTAGAGTAGGAACGGGATGCTTTCTGGGAGGGATGCCGGATTAGCGGAGCTTCCTCCCACCGCTCGCGGAGGCTTCCCTGCGGCTGTAGAAGACGGAAATCCAGAGTCAAGAGTCTGGGTTTCCGCCCGGAGGGCTCTTCCCGCCGCTCCCGGAAGCTGCGCTCGCTGCCCGGGTAACGGGTCCCGGCGGCTGAAGCGGCTGAAGCGGCTGAAGCGGCTGAAGCGGCTGAAGCGCCGTTATGGACCTGGAGGAGACGGTGAGAAGTCCGGCTGCCGCGCGACCAGGCGACGCGGCGGGAGGGCCGTGAGGCTGAGGAGAAGGCGCTGAAGGACGCCTGCTGGCTGTGGAGGCGCTCTGGTCTCGAAGTGGGGCGGGTCAGAAAGGGATGAAGCTGGCGGGCCGCGGGTACCGGCGTGGTGGGGGAGACAGGCTGGAGCCCCTGGCTGGCTGAGGTTGTGAGTGGAGACGGGGTGAGGTGTTGATCGAAGGGGGTGTGTTTTAGGGGGAGGATGAGCTTGTGGGTTTTGTGAGGTGGCCGCCCTCGTGGCTCACCTCCTCTAGACTGGACCACCCGCAGGTTCCCTTTGATGCTGGAGGTTGGGCGAGGGAGGCCTGGGGCTGGAACCCGAATGCCCCCCAAGTAACCCCTGTAACCCCAAGTAACGTCACATCTCCCAGCACCTAGTCTTTGGGAATCCTCGTCTCGGCCTTGCGTAGGGAGGGCCAAATTCGGGTGTGAGGGCACGGCCAAGATTTCGCTAGTTACCAGTATAGGGTCCCTGAAAACTTGACCTGCTTTTGGAATCAATTGGCCGTGCGTTTTGCCAGTCTTTGATGAGAGTCCCTTGGACTGTGCGGAGATCCAACCAGTCCATCCTAAAGGAAATCAGTCCTGAATATTCATTGGAAGGACTGATGCTGAAGCTGAAACTCCAATACTTTGGCCACCTGATGCAAAGAACTGACTCATTTGAAAAGACCCTGATGCTGGGAAAGATCCAAGGCAGGAGGAGAAGTGGAGGACAGAGGATGAGATGGTTGGATGGCATCACCGACTCAATGGACATGAATATGAGTAAACTCCAAGAGTTGGTGATGGACAGGGAGGCCTGGCATGCTGCAGTCCATGGGGTTGCAAAGTCAGACTGAGGGACTGAACTGAACTGAACTGATGGTGTTAGAGGAATATTGGGTAATTAGATCAATGATAATAAGATTTCACACACCAAAGAGCTGAGAATTGATTATTCAGTGCCAGTCTATGTATGTACAGAAGCATCATGGTGATAGAAGGCTTTTCTCATTGTAGGTGCTCGATAAATGTCTCTTGAATGGTGGTTAATGGTGTGTAGATACTGGGTTAATGAAATGAACAACTAGAACTCACCATGAGCCTGTAGAGTTATGAGTAGGGCTCTTGTCTGTTTTGCTCAACGTCACATCTCCAGCACCTAGTTAAGTGTATACATAGTAGGTACTCCTTGGATTGCTGAATGAACAAATGGAAACTTGAAAGAACTGTAATAAAACTCTGGTTCCTTTGTGTTGGGTTATGTGTTCTTAGTGTCCTAGAGGAAGTTCCAAATGGTATGCTGTTTATGTCTTCTCTATACTTAAATCTCATCATCTTTTTTCCTCACAGCATTTTCAAGTTTTATTTACTCATCTTCCCCCACCCCCCACTTTATCCCTACCACCTTTTTTCTTCCCCTTCCCACACACTGTGTGTTTTAGTTTAATTCTGTTTCAAACTGCTCAGACTGAACTGCTGTTCTCCTTGTTTGTAGATAATAGTCTCTGGTATGTTTTCTATTTTCAGTGATTCTTTACTGATAGAGTAAAATTGCAGGGAAACCTTTAGGTAGAACGGCAGGGTTTAGGTGCAGTGTGTTAAATGTGACGTTCCTTTTCTCCCACAGAGAGAGTTCAGAGAGCGCTGTTCTCAGTGTGCCGCTGTTTCTTGGGGTCTTACTGATGAAGGCAAATATTATTGCACTTCTTGCCACAATGTTACAGAAGTAAGTAACAGGTCTCATTTATGAATTTGCTTGTGCTTTAAAAATTGCAATGTTAGCCTAATATATGGCATAGTACCCCCCCCCACCGCCAAATTGATCTATTTTTATTACTAAGCAGTGCCCAAATACCGAGAATATAAGTTGTCCTCAAGTACTGACACAAGGGTTAAAGACTTTGAATTAGATTTAGGATGAGCTTCTGAAACTATCTTGGGCCATAAATATAAGTGTTTTCCTGATTCAGACTGTATGGTATATTTATAAGGGGAAATAATTAAACTTGCACTTGGATGATGATAAATTTCTTTTCATTAGTTAGTACTTATTTAAGAGTTTTTAATGTGCCATGATAGCATGGAGGTTTGGAATATACAATGTTAGAGGACTATCATGAGTATTAGAAATATACATTGTTTTCATTATGTCTTTGCACAATGCCTTACACATCATGAGTGTTTTCTTATCCATTCATTCATTTCCTCCTCTTTACAATGTGTGAGATACACTATTATGCCTGTCTACAGGTAGGGCAAGTGGGCCTCATCAGGTGAGTTTGCCAAAGTCTAATGGCTAGATAGTGTTGAGGCAGGATTTGAACCTGAGGCTTCTGACTCCAGTGTTCATTTTATTCTACCACACCTGCCTCTTAGGACAGAGGCTGGCATCCTGTCCTGTGGGTCCTTGGTAAATGGGACTGCATTCACACAGGAAATGCTAGGTCCTCTTCTCGTCACCACAACTCTCAGGACCGAATAACATAACCAAATAATCCAGAGTGTGGACAGCCTGCTGTTGGGTGGGCTAAACACACCAGGACTTTTCTCTCCGGAAGAGGATTTGCTCAAACTCTACAGAGCCAGGAAGAGCAGATATGTTTATTATCTTTGCCCTGTAGTCCTCCGGGATTTTTGAGAAACGTGGTTAATTTAGCTTGCAACTATTATTGAGACAGTCATTGTTCTTCATTCTGCTTCCCATTTGCTCACCCACAGTATTCATAAGATATGAACTCACTGGATGAAATTGTTGGGGTGATGATATGTTCATTACTTCGTTTGTGGTGATGGTTTCACGGATATACATACACACACATCAGATCATACACTTTAAATATGCACAGTTTGGTCCTTTGCTTTGATGTTTGTTGAGGCATTAACAGTTTTTGGTTTTGTACCAGCAGTGCAAATGTAAACATGGTGAAGCAAGATGTGTATAATGGACTGTCATTAACAGATGAAGACAGCATATACTTTCTTTGGAGAAATTAAACTATTAATACATTAACTAATTGCTTTCTTTTATTTGTCTTTGATAGTATTTCTATTTATTTCTGTCTGATAAAATCTGCTGCAGTCAGTTTTTAACCTGAAAGATCCTAATACCAGTATTTCCACATTTGAAAGGTACCAGCTTTGTATGGAATAACCTGTCAAGAGTGGAGCCTTCTGGACGGTGGGCACCATCTTCCTATAGGCCCAGAACCTATCTCAGTACCTCCCGTGTGATAGACAGAGCTGTGTGTTGCACAACCTCAGTGGTTCTCTTGGCTTTATGGCACGTTCTTTAGATAGAAAAGGACGTGACTGGTGTGGGCTTGGTGTGCCAATGTTTAAATCCACCTGGTGGGAAATGGCCGGTGAGGTGTGGTTACACCTATGGAGAGTGGAGGTTGTGGTACAGCTTTCCGTGTTTTTCTGCTCCTTTCATTGCCCCTCCACTTACTCTTGTATGTAATTTTCATTTTCTAGATACCCATCATCTGAAGGAAGGCCTTCTGAATTGATAAAGGAATTAGAATGTTATCTTGATTGACTTTATACAGGAATAATATTTTCAGGTCTTAAATCTGGTCTATGTATAGATATTCTTGCAAGTATTTTATGGGTATTTAATAAAGGTATAAGCGAAGATTGTGTGAGTTTAACAGATTTGTATGATCATAAGAACAGATTTACTGTAGAAAATGTAGAAATGAAGGTGAAAGCTACAATCACCAGTGAGCTCAACATACATTTCAGTAGCTTCCATTTAGTCTTTTATATGAGAGACTGTCTGTATATGAGAGGGGCAAGGGGATATGGGTGAGTACCCCCAATCTTGTGTGAATGTGTTAATTAACTGTATAAATAGTCCACAGTAAAACCATTCCGTAGTTACAGCTTCAGTCTGGGTATTTAGCTTTTTTTAGCTTTTAGTTATTTTGCATTTTGTCTAATTCTTATTTTAAGCCTTCCTCCGCCATCCCCCCCACCCCCACTCTTTATAGGTTTTACCTTTTTTTGTTGGGTAATTGCTCTGGTGTGTGTTCTGAAGTGTCTTATGTTCTCAGTATGGCCAACCCCATCCACTAGAACAGCTTTGAATGTGGTTTCTGTGGAATACAGAGAGAATGTATTCCAAAAATCCTGTTGTTAGAGGCATTTCTTTTATTCTTAATGAAAGTTGAAGGTAAATTTCATTCCAAATCTCTAGATTTAGACAAATACATAGGTAGTGTTCATTGTTGGTTAAAAATCTTCACCTTTCCCCCATCACGTAGGGCTGATGCTTTTATTAACATATTTTGGTTGTGAGAGAACCGGAATCTTAGGTCCCAGCCCTTGAGAGCACTTGGAATTGAAGACTTTGGGGTGAACTGTACTCAGCAATAAGTCATTCTAAAATCCTATAGGTCTGATTAAGAATGAAAGTAGTATTTTTATAATTTCATAAAACTGTTTTAGAGTATGATTCAAACACATAGAAAAGTAGAATGAAATAATCTGTGTGTAGCTTAGGCATTGCTAACTATAATAAATACAGAAATTATTTTAGTTTCAAAGTGGTTTGGGGTGGAGAAAAAAGGGTGAATAAATTTGACTTTAGGTGTCAAACAGTTAAAAACTGATTGAAAATAAAAGGTTATTCATTTGACAGTCATTTATCTGGTATAACTATTCTCCACACAGTTTTAGGTACTAAGAAGTTCTGAATCAGAAAATAACATAAAGGCTAACCAGAGTGTTCCACTTTATCTAATTTTCCCAAAATGCTACGGTCACTAGTCCCGGCATCCATGGTCTGGTTCATTGCACGCCCCAGGGCATGCTTGGAAACACGGTCGAGGAGAAGTGAAGCTACCTGTGTATGGCCCTTTTTAATGGTCTGCTTCTGTTTCCTGCAGAGATCTAGGGAAGTTATAGACACTGGGGCTATTCCTAATACTAAAATACAAGCCATCAACCGGGGACTTAAAAGAAAACGAAAACTTGGTAAGCTCTTTCTTCATATGTGCTTAATATTTTTCAATCATGTTTTCATTTTCATAATTTGGGGGTGTGCAATTGGAATTTTAAATAGATTCTAATGAAGTTGCCAGAATTTTAAGCCAAAATTGAATTAAATTTGATAATTATTTTTGGTAAAATTGGAAGCAACTTCTTAAAGCATACCCATTTTTTATTCTGTTTATTGTAGATGATTTAATTTTTCAGTGGTGCAACTACTATGCAAAAAATACTATTAGTCAAGGGAGTGTATTTCTTTGTATCTGTTGGCGTATGTTTCTCTATTCTGTATCTGTAATCTCTCATGATTGTCTGTGCTTTTAAAGAAAACTGCTTCTTTTCTGACATGTTTCAACTATGGAGTTGTCAGGTTAGGCAAGTTAAATATGATACTCAGCTTTCAGAAATCCATTTCTCACAGTGATTTTGAACACACCCTTTTATAATAGGGAAAATTAATTTCCTTTAAAATAACCTCAGCTAGGGTGTACTGTGAAAGGCAATCTATTTCATTAATCCAGGGAGTACATATAATTAACCATTATTGAGAAGAATCTAAGGTGAAGGTTAGTTGATGCTTTTTATTTTTGTGACTGATTGCCTAGAGCCAGATGCTCAGGTTTGAAATTAGGCTAATGATAATGGCGGACTCTTCTACATGAGGTAGTTTTAAGGATACACACATGAAATATATAATATATATAAATGTTTGTGAAATAACTGCATGAAATACATTGCTGTTCTTAGATGAATAACAGAGAATGCCTAGATGCCAACTCATGTTCCTGTTTAAACTTTAGTAGTAACAGTTTTTATTAGGCTAAAACCTGATTAATCTTAATTAAATTTAATTAGAATAAAACCTGATTAATTTGGACTTGGCATCTAGGTAGTAAAAATTGTATAGTTTAAGCTTAAATTGCTGAAAGAACATCAGGTGTTTCAAATTAAATGTTGAGAGTCTTATATTCAACCTCTTTTTCCTTACTTTCTTCATGTGTAAAGTAAGAGGATAATACCATTTATTATACAGAGTAGGAACCCAGACTCAGAATTTAAGATACGACTGTATTAGTGTGTCAGAACAGGGTGCAGGAAGGAGAGAGCACACGTGGCTGGCTATAGCTTGGGGAGTTTAAACTCCCTCACCTTTGCAGGCTTCTTATTTTCAGTTCAGATCAGTCGCTCAGTCGTGTCCGACTCTCTGCGACCCCATGAACCGCAGCACACCAGGCCTCCCTGTCCAGCACCATCTCCCGGAGTTCACTCAGACTCACGTCCATCGAGTCCGTGATGCCATCCAGCCATCTCATCCTCGGTCATCCCCTTCTCCTCCTGCCCCCAATCCCTCCCAGCATCAGTCTTTTCCAATGAGTCAACTCTTCGCATGAGATGTCCAAAGTACTGGAGCTTCAGCTTTAGCATCATTCCTTCCAAAGAAATCCCAGGGTTGATCTCCTTCAGAATGGACTGGTTGGATCTCCTTGCAGTCCAAGGGACTCTCAAGAGTCTTCTCCAACACCACAGTTGAAAAGCATCAATTCTTCGGCACTCAGCCTTCTTCACAGTCCAACTCTCACATCCATACATGACCACTGGAAAAACCATAGCCTTGACTAGCCGGACCTTAGTCGGCAAAGTAATGTCTCTGCTTTTCAGTATGCTATCTAGGTTGGTCATAGCTTTTCTTCCAAGGAGTAAACGTCTTTTAATTTCATGGCTGCAGTCTCCTATGCAAACTAAAACCCTTTCCAGAAAGTGAGTTAGGCAGCAGAGGCGGGGAGACCTTGTGACACTGAGGTTAGGGAGGGGCACAGGAACCCTGTGACTTTCTTCAGGGAAGAGGGCATCTTGGAGTCATAGCAGCAGACTTCAGAAGCTTATTTTCTCAGAGTTGCAGTATTTGTCAACCTGGGAGGGGTAAAACATAAGAGTCTTAACAGATTTGAGCATTTTCTTTTAACTGGTAGTTTTGTTTAAACATGTAGCTTTGTCCATTCCTTCAGAATCTCTTAAGACTGTTTTGAGGTTGCAAGAAAATAACCTATTAATACTTAAAATACTTGGTGACTGGACCGAGTTCAATAAATCTTAGTTTCCTTGCTTTCGGTTTCACACTCGTACCTGGAACCTTCCTGATGAAAGGAGAAAGCTGTTGAGCAGTTCATTTTCTTTGTGTGTTCTTGCTCTATGCCCTTTCCTGCCATCTTGGAGCTTCCTTTCTTCGCTTTGGTTCATTCATTCTCCAAATACTCATTGTTCCCTTTCTGTTTGAGGTGGAACAGAGGAGTCGGAGGAGAAACAGTGGCTGAGTGTTGAGTATCCTTTCATTTAGGCTTCTGCTGGGCATTGTTCAGTACATTTATAAAACTTGTTTTCTTTTTTTAATGTGGTGACTAACCATTTTGCTGCCCTTATATTGATATTTCAGAAAAATTAAATGTACTTTAGCATTTGTGTACAGATTTGCCAGATTGGAAGCGAGAGTATAAGAATGGAAACTCTACTCAGGGATATGAAAAAATTCCAGTTGAAGTGTGTGAAACACAACTGTAACTGTGCAGTAGCATTACATTTAGTAAGTAAGAAACTCAGATGTCTGAAGTCTGTCATTTGTCATTTAGAGAAAGGCTGGGATTGGTATGTGTGTGAAGGTTTTCAGCACATACTTTATCAACAAGCAGAAGCCTTGCAGAGCCTTGGAGTAGGCCCAGAGTTAAAGGTAAGTCCATTTGAGTTCAGATGTTAGCCTTTCATTTTGTTGTTTGAGGAACAGTAGACTTAGAGTGGAATTAAGAGTAGTAGGGTTATCAGTAATAGCACTTGGCCTGTTAGAAACAATCATTTTTCTGATGATTTTTCTTTAATCCTTTTGCAAGACCAGCAATCCCCAAAATGTGTTCTCTAGGGTGTAAATAAGCAGTACATCCAAAAGAAAGTAAGAAAGGTTTTAGTCTTCAGATAATTAGGAAACATTAGGTTAAAGTAAAACAAACAACTTTGTCCACTTATTGGTGCCTTTTATGTGTTAATGTGCTGTTTCATTTCCTAGGGGATGCAATGTGCAGTATTCACAATTTGAGAGTAAAATCCTCTGGTGTATGTGAGTGGGTGGGATGGGGGGAGTAGCATCCATCAGGACTTCCAGAAAATGCACTTTGTGCAGTGGTACATTAAATCAGTGGTTTTCAAACTTGAGTGTGTATCAGAATCAACTTGGAAGGCTTGTTAAAACACAGATTGCTTGACCCCATTCCAGAGTTTCTGATAAGCAGGTCTGGAGTAGGGCCCAAGAATCTGCATTTCTAACAAGTTTCCAGGTAACACTGATGCTGCTGGAGTCAGCTTAGTTGGAGAGAAGTTTCCATGTGTATGTGGAATGAGTGAATAGGACATTATATAGCACTATGCTCATAAATGAAAACAAGAGCAAAAAGTGAAGGAAGAAAGATCAGCTACTGAAGTGACCAAGAAAAGATTGGTAAAGCAGCCTTTCCTATTAAAAGCAATGAATGTCTGCAGCAGGCAGGCAGAGTCACTCATAGGCCAGTGCATAGCCCAAGTGGTGAGCCTTAACCTTGACAGTCATTGCTTAGGTAAGATCGCTGGTAGCCTGCAGGTTTGTGAATCTGGTTTCTCCTGGCATAGGTCCGATATATGAGAGTTTTTAATAAATGGTTTCAGGTAGTTCCACCAAATAGCTTCAGTAGGGTTTACACCTGTATAGCTTTCTGTTGATACCTACTTCATTGAGATTATCCTAAAAACAGTTTCTCTGAAATAAACTGATAAGTATGACTGTTTAGACCTAACCAGCTAAATGCTGCAGGAATGGTGTTATGATAACCCAGGCTCCAGAGTCAGAACTGACTCTAGATCCTATTTATGGGTCATTTTGGCCATGTTACTCAGTGTCTTCAGTGGTAAAATATGAGCTAATAACTGTTTTGCAGGATTGTGTTAAAGCTTATGGATGCCTTGTGCCCAGTAGGTGATGAATAAATGGAAAAGCTGCTTTGTTTTGTTTTATTTTCACTTGGACAGAGGATGGGAGGAGGAAGGGGGTGTCAGTAGGTCACTAAATGCAATAGCAACTTTGCTCCTAACTAGAAGTGTAGTCACATGTAAGTGACTTTCTTTCTCTGGATCTTAATTTATTTAACTTGTAAAAAGAAGGGGATTCAACTAGGTGATTTTAAGGAACTAGTTCCTTCCTTGCCTAAAATCTAAGATTAGGAAGACTATATTCAGTGCTTCTCATATACCTGATACTGAAATGATAATTCTTTCAAGGAAATTTAAGTAAGGTAAGAATATATTTAGATGGAAGCAGTATGTGAAGTACAAGAGAATAGAGGTTCTGTGGTCTGGATATGCCAGTATATTTTCATCATAACCTGAAGCATTCTTGTTTCTCTTCCACATTAGAATGAAGTTTTGCATAATTTTTGGAAGCGCTACCTTCAGAAGAGCAAGCAGGCATATTGTAAAAACCCAGTTCATACCAGCAGAAGGAAAGCTACGGTAAGTCACATGTCTGACAAGTGGGACCAAAAGACATATCTGGTGAGAGATAGAAATGAAGAAGTTCCACCTTACCTGAATTATGGTTTTCAGAGGAGTTCCATTGAAGAGGTTTCATTTATAGTCTAGAAGGAAAGGGTCAGTGATGTAGGCATTGAAATTAATTTTGACTTCTTATTGACCAGTTGAAACATAAAGAAAATTGTGGTTAAGTTTCTAAATAGAAGTTTAAAGGAGTTTCTACCATTGTACTATTAAAAACTGTTTCACAGATGTTACTCTTTTTGCTTGGAACACCTGCTTACTTTACCTGGCATTTCAAGATTCAGCTCAGTTGTCATCTGGATGCTTTACCACCCAACCCCAGTCCATCAAAGCAGTTATATTTTTAGCAGTTTGCTTTTCACCGCTTATTAAATGTGCCATGGATCATTTTGTTTGGAAAAGGGGAGGATTCCACTGCTGGGAAATGCAAGTTTGATAAGCTTTGACGTGTTTTATGTGTGGTTCTTACTCTCTAGACTGTCAAGGGATTCTGACTCTGTTTGACACACATTTGTTAAGAGCTTGGAAACTTGGCCCAGTGTTTCCTTGTTTGGTTAGGGTCTCATAGGTTCCACACGCAGAGTTTAGTGAAAGAAATGAGACATTTAGAAATTGCAGGAATGAGAAGTCAAATAGCAGATGGAGCAGGAATAATGATAGTTCAGTTTTAGGCAGTAAGTTTGAGACAGCTATTGGACATCCAGGAGGAAATGTGGAGTCCTCAGATACACTTCAGTTCCAGGGGAGAGATCTGGACTGGAGATAGAAATTTGGAAGTTGTCAGCTCACACTATAATCAAATCTAAAATACCACTGTTTGTAAGATGCACCATTATTTTTAAGTACCCCCAAGAAAAAAGAAAATGCTGCAAATTAAGTTGTGCCATGACGCTGACTGTAAGATAGTCCTGATTTCAGGGATGTTAAAATATGGAGATGGGGGAGTGCACATTAGAATTGAAAACAGTATACATAGTAGATGGTATTTAAAACTACAAGACCAGATGACATCCCTGAGGAGTAAAGACAGAGAAGAGGACCAAGAACTGAGCTCTGAATATTCATTGGAAGGACCCTGATGCTGGGAAAGGTTGAGAGCGAAAGGAGAAGGGGCCAACAGAGGATGAAGTGGTTGGATAGCATCAGTGACTCAATGGACATGAGTCTGAGCAAACTCCAGGAGATGGTGAAGGACCAGGAAGCTTGGCATGCTGCCGTCCATGGGGTTGCAGAGAGTTGGACACGACTTAGTGACTGAACAGCAACAGTGAAAGGTGGAGTCAAGTGCACAGAGGGAGACATTGTTGTAGATGGGAGCAGGGAAGGGCGCAGAGGCTGACAGAGGGCTGAGCATGTGCTGTGGGAGTTTCCTTAGGATTGCTTCAGTTTTCTCAGTGATCTCCATGTATCAGCCAGCTTTATGGTTGCCTGGCCCCTCGTGGGCTCACCTACCAGAGGGGATGTGCTTGACAGAAGAAACAAGCATTATCTTGTCCCTGGGTTATTTTTTCCGTCTCATTCTCTGTGAGTTCCTTTAATATGAGCTTTATCTCCTCACAGTGAGATCAAGTTTCTGGCCTACATGACTGAGAGAGTGGCTTTTTGACTGTAATCAGCTCCCCAAGGTCATGTCAGTTAATGAGGCCTTTAGGTAGCTGGCCAGCTGACCTTTCTAAGGGACACTCTGACCGCTGTTTCAGCGATACACTTGTGAAAAATTAAATCATGGTAAGAGATAATGTATGATTGTCAAGCCTCAGTGTGTCTGGAGTCATTATTGACACTTGATGTTTTTATTGGTGTTGATGCTAGAGCTATAGGAGAGGTGTTAGTTACAGAGAGAACTGGGCCTGTTGTGTCTGCCTGTTTCTCTGCTCGTGCTTGTTTGGCATCCTTATCTGAGAAACATGGCCCGGAGCTGCTGAGGAGCACGTGCAGAAGTCTGGCTCTCTTTGTCTCAGGGACCAGGCAGATGGCTGCAGGTCTCTAGAGTGGTTCCTTCTCTAGTGTTTGTGATGCTCAAGCATTGTTTACAGTTTGTGGAAATGAATTATGTTGTAATTCCAATATAATCATAATTTATATTCTTTTACAAAATAGGTATTAGAAGATAATTCAAGCCATTCAGACTGGGAGAGTGAGCCTGAGCTGCTGAGTGACGTGAGCTGTCTGTCTTTTGCTGAAAGTGGAGCAGAGTCTCAGCCTGATGTCCGCACCCCAAAGCCTTTCCCCATCATCAAAGCATCACACTCAGGTAAAGATGACAAACTAATGCTCTGGCAGTGCATCTTAGAAATAATGTAGTCCTGTCTCTTCATATTCCAAGGAAGGGAACTTGGCCTAGCAAGGAAGAATGATTTGTTGAATCATATGGCAAGGAGAAAGGTAAACTGAATGAAATGTTAGGGCAGTTTTTAAAAAGGTACATTGTTTCCGCATGAGCTTTTAGGTGTGATTTTTACAGGGAACTAAACAGTAGGGCTTCCTGGGTGGCTTAGATGGGAAAGAATCTACCTGCAGAAGACCAAGGTTCCATCTCTGCTGGTCCGGAAGATCCCTTGAAGAAGGGAATTTCTCCCCACTCCAGGAGCTGTTCTTGAGAATCCCATGGGCGGAGGAGCCTGGCGGGCTACAGTCCATGGGGTGTAAAGAGTCAGACATGACTGAATGACTAACACTTTCACTTTTCAAGCAATAGGTAGATCCAAAAAGGAGGCTAGCTCAAGTAAGATAGCCGTGGGCTCAGAATATTAGAGAAAAGTTGTAGCAGAGAACGAATAGAACTTAGCCATGTGGTAAGATAGACAGGAATCAAAGATAAGCTGCCCAGTTTCTCTGTGTAGACTAATGCAGGCCGAATCAGATCACCATATTGTGTGTGTGTGTGTGTGTGTGCGCGCGCGCGTGCGCGCGCACGCGCATGTCCATGAATGTCTTACTTTCTGATTTAATTCCATAATTTAAAATAGATAAGGAGTGTATTTAAGGTTACAGATTCAGACTTTCTCCTCAGAGCATTTATTCATGATTTTAGTTGTTTCTACATTACTTTGAGAAACAAAAACAAAGAAACATGATGGAAAACAGAGAAAAATTTTATTATAGATTGTGAAGGTCTTGATGTGTACTACTACAGTTGTTTGGGAGATAGCCTGCAAACTTCCTGGTGTTAGGAATTGCTGAAGTCTGCATTACATGTGGTTGTGTAAAATTTTCAACAAAACATTTCTAGTATGGACTGCTTCTTTGCAAGCCCCTCACCCTCCAGAGATTAAAAATTCCTTTTATCAGCATATCCATGTTTCTTTTTATTTTTTGTCATTTCCTTTTTTTCCTTCAGCATAACTGCATTTCTTGATGGGCTGCACAATGACACAGTTATCAAATAAGTTACATTTTGTGTCCAAAGAAGTTAAGTCTTAGGATAATCAGGCAGCATGGCTTGTGGGGCTTCCTTTTCCGTGCCTCAGGCCACCTGACTCAAAAAATCTCAGAAAACCAGGACTCTGAAGCCATCCGAGCCTTTTTAGTAAGACATTGTGATTGTTTACCTGTGTTAGGGATTTTTGTTTGCATGTTTGTTTCTTAGTAAATGATGATCCTTAGAGCTTTATTTTCATTTTTCTATTAAATGTAACTATTAAAACAACTCATTATTAATGTAAAACTATAAAATTCAGATATTCATGGGAATTCCCTGGCAGTCCAGTGGTTAGAACTCGGCCCTTCTACTGCTGGGGCCCGGGTTTAATCCCTCATTAGGGAATTAAGATCCTGTAAGCTGTGTGGCCTGGCTGAAAAACAAACAAACAAACAAAAAAAAACCCAACAGATGTTCATAAAGAAAGTAAACTCATGAGTTATTGTACCACCCCAAAATAACCACTGTCACTGTATTCTTCTACATTCTAGAAGGTTTTTTATTCATATATATATATAGAGAGAGAGAAAGCACGAGTTTTGTTTTCCAAAAATGTGAACTACTTCTTGATTCTTTAAATTTTTTTGATCAAAATTCTACATGTATGTTGATTCAGTTTGATTTATAGGACTTGTTACACAAATAAAAATAAATTGCAGTCCACTATCTCCCTCAAATGTCCCATTTCCCAGAGGCATTCATTTTCAACTTTTTTTTAAACGCTGTATCGCTGTATCACATGCTTCTGTTACTACATCTTGATTTCTTGTTTTGCACATGAGCAATTAAATTCCCACTATGGATGATGAAGCCTTAGCTCTTTCACTCATCCCTCACTGTCCCTCCCCACCCCCTGCCATGTAGTTACCAACACACAATTATGAATTTCTCCTTCTCTAGCTTTCCAATATAATGTTTTGCTTGGTCAGTTTTTTGGTGCTTAAATTGTAAATATATAAATATCCATCAGAGCTGAGTCATATAGCTTACTATGATTATTTTTTCTGTATATGCTTTGGTTTTTCCAGAGTTGATAATTTGTTTGCTGCTGCTGCTGCTAAGTCACTTCAGTCGTGTCCGACTCCGTGTGACCCCATAGATGGCAGCCCACCAGGCTTCCTGTCCCTGGGATTCTCCAGGCAAGAATACTGGAGTGGGTTGCCATTTCCTTCTCCAGTGCATGAAAGTAAAAAGTGAAAGTGAAGTCGCTCATTCGTGTCCGACTCTTAGCAACCCCATGGACTGCAGCCTACCAGGCTCCTCTGTCCATGGATTCTCCAGGCAGGCTTTCTATTTATTTATTACTAATCTATAATCTGGGCTTCCCAGGTGGCTCAGTGGTAAGAATCTGCCTGCCAGTGCAGAAGACACAGATTTGATCCCTGGGTTGGGAAGATTCCCTCGAGAAGGAAATGGCAATCCAATCCACTATTGTTGCCTGGAGAACCCCATGGACAGAGGAGCCTGGCAGGCTACAGTCCATGGGGTCACAGAAGAGTCAAATACAACTTAGTGAAACTATGAATCTATAATCCATGAATCTATAATCTATTACTAATGTATCTCCACACTTCCCCTCAGTTCTGACAATCTCTCAATTCCTTAGCTGTCAATTTCGTCTTCCATAATAGATCCTGGAACTTCTGAGCTGCTTTGATCTAGAATGATGTATCTCCAGACCTCTGTCTTGGGGATCTCTTTACCACCATCCCGAGAAGTCTGCCACCTGTCTGTGGTTAAATTTCTGATTTCTTTATCTCACTTCATCTTCTTTCTTGGTTCACACCCTCAATTTGTGGAGCATCTTTTCTTATTTTGCTGAGGATATTAATGTTATTTCCCACTGATTTAAAGATTTGACGGTAAAGTGTCTTCCTACAATGCGGGAGACCCAGGTTCAATCCCTGGGTCAGGAACATCTCCTAGAGAAGGAAATGGCAACCCACTCCAGTATGCTTGCCTGGAAAATCCCATGGATGGAGGAGCCTAGTAGGCTACAGTCCATGGGGTCACAAAGAATCGGACACGACTGAGCGACTTTACTTTCTTTCTTTCTTTGCCTTTTATACTAGAGGGTTTCTTCAAGTGCTTAGCAAGCCTAAGAAGGCTAGTCCTGTTTAAGAATGGAGATTGAAAAGTTGATTGAAAGCTTTCTACCCACAGTAAGTCTTGTCACTTCTGCTCTGGTTTATTTTCTTGGTAAACCTCCAGCATTGTCATCTTTAAATCTTTTACCCCTCAGCTGACCAGATTTTCCAGAAACATCTGAGTCTTTTTCTTTTTTTTTTTTTGGAGGGTATAACCCCGACTGTCCTGGGAACTAATTTTCGGGCAAGACTGGGGAGGAGGAGTCATTTGGTTGCATGGAGCTTGGGAAGGAATCTGGGTGTATAACTTTTTGATTAGGCTTCCAAGCAGTCCTCCTGGTGTTGGTCTTACCTCATGCATTTTCCAGGGCTACCTGGTTTAACCAACTCCTGAGCCTTCCTTAGAGGTCCCCAGGGAAAATTACATTGAATTCTGCCTTCCCTACTGCTGGCTGTGAATCCAGCTTTCTCAGCACTGCTAAGGCAATAATCACCTGTCCATTTGCTTTTCAGCTTTTAACATTTTATTGCTGTTATCTCTTTTTCCACATTATTTGTTCTTATATGTATATATATTAAAAATTTCTTTATAATTAAAGTAGGACAAAACAGAAGCTAATGTGTTGTTTTCAATCTGCCATCTTAACTGGAAGTTCCTACATGTTTTTATATAGGTAATATATAGAGAAGTTTTAAAAATGATATAAAAATCTGTGTCCCTGTATATTCTTTTAAAACCGTAGTCATTGGCCTTTAGCATCCATCGGAGGGATGGTAGGGATGGAGGGCCGGTGAGCTCAATAATTTGCATCCCTACCATGTTGTCAGGTGATGCTAACATACCTGGTCCAACAGCTGTACCTGGAAACCGTCCAATGTGTTTACACAAAGCATTGTGTAAATTGTTATGCACTGTTTTCATTGCATGGAGTTAGTTAATTAAATTTCTATTCTAGTCACTTAGGTTGTTTTAAATTATTTCCTTATTATAAACAGTGTTGCCATAACATGCCTTGACCCTGAACCTTTGCATTTTTAAAAAATCATTTCACTAAGATGAAATCTTTGAAGTAGAGCTGCTAGACCATTGGTCACCAAATATTTATTGGGTTCCTTCTCTACCTGGAGCCTGTTCTGAGCTCTGTGGATGCCATGGTGAGCAATACTGTCTGTCTTCAAGCTGCCTAGAGTGTCCTGGGAGGAGCTGGACAATAAATGCACATGTGAAAAAGAATAGGGCAGTTCCTGATAAATGCTATGAAGAAAGGATCTTCAGGATTTAGAAAAGGGGATTTTGAAGGATAAATTGGAGAGTTTTTGCCCAAGAAAACTTGGAGTCTCTCAGGGTTATTCCTAGTCCTGGTTTTCCATCTACCCTCATTCCTGGCTTTAAACACCAGCTATATTCAACAACTCTAAAATTCCTATCCTCTCAACTCTAGAATTTTATATTCAGCTGCCTAGTTTGCATGTTTAATAAAGTCTTACACTTAACATGTGTGGGTCTGATATCTTGATTTCTGTGGTCAGGCCTGATCTGCCACCTTCCTTGTCTCAGTAAGGGACATCTCCATTCTTCTTGTTGCTCAGGCCCCAAAACCTTAGACTTCTACTCGTTTCCCCTTGTTTTCTCATACTTCACATCCAGTCTATCAGCATATGTTTCTGACTCTGCCTTCAGAATATGTCCAGGGTCCAGCTGCCCCTCACCATCTGCAGGATAAGGACCCATTGCTGCAGACCTGGCATCATGGTCTCCTGTGTGCCGTCCCCTAATTCCATTCTTCATAGCAGCCAGAGTAACCTTTTAAAAATCAGAAATGAGATTATGTTGCTCTTCTGTTTAAAAGTTTCCGGAAAACTCTTATTATACTTAGTTGAAAATCTGAAGGACAGATCATGGCCAACAAAGCCCTTTAACAGTTTGGTTTCTTGTCATCTAACAGTTCTCTCTGGTCATCTCCTGCCACTGTCCCCCTCACCCGTGGTGCTCTAGCCACACTGGCTTCCTTGCTGTTCCTTCAGGTTGACTCTGCTGATAGACTCGGTGTTCCTTCCCAGATGCTTCAGCCTTCCTCTCTGATTTCATCCAGCTCTCTGCTCAGGTGTCACCCTCCCCACAGGGCTTCTGGGACCACCCTTGTGAAAAAGCACAGGTCTCTTCCCTTCCCATTGCTCTGTATGCCCCTACAGTGCTCTTTTCCATGTTGCTCTTAACCACTGTCTGTCAGGTTTTTTTTTTTTTTTGGTCATTTACTGTCCCTCACTACTAGTATGTAAGCTTAAGGAGAGATGAGATACTGTACAGTCATTTCCCCAGACCTGGAAGAGAGGCACAGAGTAAGATGGACAAGTGTTTGTGGAAGGAATGCACCCAGGATGAAATAATGCCACGGGGGAGGACGCCTGGAGCATGGGAGTGGGAGAGGTGCTGCCTTAGCTATTGTTTGGAGAGCCTGTCGGAGAAGGGGACACGGAAGTTGAGGCGTGACTCAAAGGAATGACACATTTTTGCTTCGCTTAGTAATTGTTTGTCCTTTTATTTATTTGAAAACTTGCTCCCATTCACTACAAAAAAATCCAGGAAAGACAGATCGCTCCTGAGACTCTCCACGCACCCCACTCCCACAGAGAACCAGCACTTAACGTTTTGGCCAGTTTTCTTCCAAATCATTACTGCCCTTTATTGCCAAGTTGCTTTGTGTAAAGAATCTATCGATAATTTTAAGATACTTAAAATACCTCTTTGGATTTTGCTGTTTTTCTTCTTTTCTTGTCCAAAATAGTTGCTTACACTTAAAAAAAAAATCTCCATTTGTCCCTTAAGAAACGACCTCTGTCTGTTCTGGGTCTCTTGATGGAGTGGAATATTCGCTGCGGAAGGAAAAGGGGATCATGAAGATGAGTGTACCACGGACGCTAGCCTTCTGCTATCTGTCATTACTTTGGCAGAGAGAGACAATTACTCTTTCAGATCTTTTAAGGTAAGCTGGGCCTCTTACGGTGATGCTTTTGCTAATTATCTGTGTGACAGCCTGTGGATATTTTGGATTTTACCAGGAGGCTTCAATTAAGGAAGGGAAAGATTAGGTAGTCTGAATTCTTACTCTGAAATGTAATTCTCCCTGGGCTAAGAATTCATCTCCTGGTTTTTCTTATTTATATAGTAGAAATAATACTATTTATCTTACATGGGGTATTAGAGAATTTACCATCCAATGTGAATAAAATGCTTTGAAGGTGAAAAGTGACATTTAAGTACCTGTACAGTATTAAGTATTTTTCATTTTTAAGAGAGAACATGAACAGATGACCTTCACATGGCAAATATTAGTAGTAGTTATGCAAAAGCATACCTTGGTGTTGTTAAGAGCTAAAAGATAGGTTGTCTGTGTTTATAAGCTAAAATGGAAAACAAAGCTATTAGAAGAACCTGTTATGTGGATAGTCAGCATGTACAGTGTTCAAGATTATCTGCAGGGTTTTATAGGTAATGAATAAATTATGGTATGGTATGTAAGAATTTCTCATTAAATAAAAGATGGACCACAAGCATTAATGTGTTCATTTTTCCTTGCTCATTATGTGTTCTAAGTGTGTGGAGTGATTTTCAGAGCGTAGATTTGGAACCAGAACCCTGGGTTCGAATCCTGGTTCTATCACTTATGTCCTATAGGACCTTGAGTAAGTTATTTAATTTCTTTCCACCTCTGTTTCCTCATTGGTAAAATGAGGTTACTAATAATATGTACCTCAGAGAGTTGAAACTACTTTCAATACTTAGTACTACATGAAAAGCACATAGCACCTGGTGCATAACAAGAGCTCAGTTCTAGTTATTGCTGTTTATGTTTTCTTTATCATCATCATCATCATTGGCACTAGGCCCTTTGATTAAATAAAGTGCCTCCAGTAAATGAGAATAGTGCCTTTGAATGTGGCCACATCAACCAAATGACAAGGCTTTTCTCAGATGTGATTAACTTGACATGCAGATAGTCCATGATTCAGTGAATTTTACTGTTACGTTAAAACCTCATCTTGTTCTGTCCGCCCTCATTGGGTGATCTCACCCTTCCCCAAGGCTCTAATTACCATCTGTATGATGATGACTCCCAGATCTGGATTTCCAGCCCAGACTTGTCTAGTGAGGGCCAGACCCATATATTCACATATTCAGCTGCCTGCTGGATACTCCTTCATCATCTTTCTCCTCAGTCCATCTCTCCCTCCACTGATTCCCTTCTTCATAAATACCCTGTTTCATCTCATACAGGCATCTGAGACCCATCCTTGACTCTTTCCTCTCTCTGCATATAGTTTAATCAGTATATCCTCTCAATTATACTTCCAAAATAACTCTGAGAACCATGTTTCCCCCATTCCCTCTGTCTCTGTCTTCACCTGAGTTACTTAGCCACCTCTCAGGTGAATCTTGTGCCTCTCCTGTCCATTTCTTCCTGGTAACCTGGAGGATCTTACAGGAAGGATCTTGTCACTGGAGCTGGATGAAAGGGCTAGCTGTTCTACACAAGGCAGTCTGTAAGGGGGTAACAAAACTCCTGTAGAAATCTAACAAGGAAGAAATAATAGTTGCCCATAAATAATAGAGAAAATTATTTGCCCAAAAATTCTTCTCAGGGAGAATATTTTATGTGGTTGGAAGGATGGGATAAGATCCTACACGTTTGTCTGTCTCTCTCCCCCTCTTCTTCTGCCTCTCTCCATACCCCTCTGTCTCCCTCCTTTTTTCCTTGCTTCCCCCTCCAAGAGGAATTGTAAACTGCCTTCAAGAAGATTAGATCTAGTTAGCTGGAGGGCTTTTATTTTGCTCTGTGGGACACATAAATTTGAGACCTGGTTTAATTGCTTGAAGGAGTAGAAGAAAAGACTTTATCACTGGTCCTCTCTCTTGGCTTTTCTTGGAAAAGAGCTCTAAGTCACAGGTTCTCAAAGTTTGTGGTCCTGACCAGCAGCATCAGCAGCTTCTGGGAATTTGTTAGAAAGGCAAATTCTTGGACCCATTCTAACCCTCTGAGTCAGAAACTCTGGGAACAGGGCCTGGTAATCAATCTCTGTTTTAATAAGCCCTCTGGGGATTCTAAGGGATGCTAAAGTTTGAGAACTACTATTGCTACACCCTGAATAAACTATTTAAAGAACATTGATTTGAAGGGCCTACATTATTACCCTTTCCACAATACCCATGTATCTTAACTGATCCTGTATATCACTTCTCTGTTAAATCCTTCAGCAGCATCCTCCTTAGGATAAATTCATAACCCTTGAGGAGCCTTTAAAGGACCCTGTACTTAACAATTATAATACGTAAAAACAGCCAACATATATTCATTCCACAAATATTCACTGAATATCTACTATTTGCAGGTGTTGCTCTCGGGTCCAGACCCTTGAAATACATTTGTGAACGATATAGATAAGGTCCCTGCTCTCCTAAAGTTTAAGACTAGAGGAGAGGACAGATAAGGAAATACATAAATAAGTAAATCAGACAAGAGAATGCTGTTCAGAAGATTGAAATAGTGTGATAATGATAGAGAATGACCGGATGGCTGCTTTAGATGGCTTATTAGGGAAGGCCTCAGTGAGAAGGTGGGATTTAAACTGCACTCTGAATGAAAATAAAACCAGCTGTTGAGTATCAGAAGTACTAGCATTCCAGGTAAAGAGAGGTTGCTAGTGCCAGGCCCTAAAGCAGTTGCAAGCTCTGTATGATCCAGGAGCAGACGAGGCTGATGTGATGGGAATGCGAATTTGAAGGAGTAGGAGGAAGATGAGGGCAAGGAGATAATAAACAGAACCAGACACAGGTCTTTGTAAACCAAGTTACGAGTTTGGATTTTTTTTTTTTAAGTATAGTTTATATACAATTCACCTTTTTAAAGTATACAAGTCAGTGGTTTTCAGTATATTCACGGGGTGTGCAGCCATCACGTCTGTTTCCTGGATGTATTCATCACTCCAAGAGAAAACCCCATACCCATCAGAAGTTTGCCTCTAAGTGTGATAGTAAGCCACCAAAGAGTTTAACAGAGAAACATGATCTGATCTGGTTTATGTTTTCAAGATTGTTCAGGCAACTGTGAGGAAAGTAGATTCTCGGTAGACACAAGTGGAAGCAGAGAGCCTGGGTGGCCTTTTCTATACTTAGAGCAAGAGGCAGTGGCTTGGATTAGCGTGGTGGTGATAGAACCAGAATGAAGTGAAGAGGTTCAGGATGTGTTTTGTGGGTGGACACAGCTTAACTCTAATGCAGTGCTGCTTAAACTACCTGTAATGAATAACTAGTTTGTTAAATGGCAGTCTGTCACAGATTGAAGCTTTTGGAAAGTACGATAGTAGTACAAGTAGAGATAGTATCTCCAGGGGTCATGACTGGAGTATTGGTTTCTTGGTCAGGAGGGGCGAATGAAACGCTGTCAGTCTACCCTACTGCTCTTTTTTTGCCTCTGTTTTTCTTTTTACCATTTCCTCCTACCTAACATACTGTGTATTTCACTTACTTGTTTTGTCATCTTTGTCTTCTGAGTGCAATGTAAACTCCATGGTAACAAGAATCGTTTATTGTTTTGTTCACTGCTGTGTCTCCCAGCCTCGAATAGTGCTGGGTATATAGTACTTGATAAATTTCTGTCGAATGAATGAATGAATTGTAGATAAGTATGCATGCATACTTATTTGTATTTATGTGCTAAGTTCTTCAACCTCAGTAATTTACTCAGAATAGTTGACCGGTTTCTATGTACCAGACATTGAGACAGAGTGGTAAACAAGTGTTTCTTTAATTGTTCTTCTAGTGATGGGTACCTACTGTGTACTGTCATAGGCAAATGGTGGGCAAGGAGGTATTCTAACAAGGAAAACAGAGATCAAAAAGGTCTCCTTGAGGAAGTGATTTAAAAGATGAGTAGAAACTAATCACATCAGAGAAAATAGGGATAGATAGAAGGAATGCCATATCTACAAGCCTGGTAAATTGGCAAATAAGATAAACATACCTTTCAGAAATATTTTATCTATTTGGGCAGAAACAGAAGAGATTATTAGATAATCAACTAAATCTTGTCTCTGCACAAGGGAACAGAAATATAGATATTTTCAGGTTAACTATTCTTAAATCTATTTGAGATATACAATATACTCAACTGCTGCTTAACTTTGTCTTTGAAATATAATATTTTCCCCTCTTTTGCTTACTTTGCCAAATCAGTACATATCTTATATTGAAAGTTTTTCAAAAATACAGATTTGTTGAAGAGGAACATATTCCTTACATACATGCTTTTCAGCATTTTCCGGAAGAGATGAAATTATATGGACGTGACAAAGGAATCTTTGCCATAGAGGTAAATTATTTTCTTTCTTACTTTGTAGTCACTTATGAGACATTAGAGCAATTTGGTGATTTATATTCATCTCCTGATTTACTAATTCATGTTGAAGTTTAAAAAAGTCATCTACTTTTTGTTCCATTCAAATATGGAACAGTAATCATATCTTAATAAAGAGTAGAACTATTATTTGTATTTTCTTTTTGTGGTTTCTTCATTGTTTAGGCTGTTCTCAGAATACAGCTTTAGTGTGAGATATGTGCACTGCAAATAAGTGTACTGTTGAGACTAAATTTCAGAAGTTTTATATAGAGAACTTGAACTAATCTCAAATTTTAAAAAACAATGTGTTTTGTTGTTATTTGCTCACTATGTTACTTTGGAGGAATGAACTGAAAGTTACTATGTTAGGGCTGCCCTGGTGGCTCTGATGGTAAAGAATCTGCCTGCAGTGTGGAAGACCCAAGTTCAATCCCTGGGTCAGGAAGGTCTCCTGGAGAAGAGAATGGCAAACCACTCGAGTATTCTTGCCTGGAGAATCCCATGGACAGAGGAGCTGGCGGGCTGTAGTCCACTACGACTGAGCGCCGGCACTTTTGTTTTGGGAGGCACTAAGTCCTTTGTTTACATTAGTCCTTCTCTAGCTCTCTTTTCATGTCTCCAGTGGAAGAGCTTCTGTTCTTTTAATTATGAGTCTTTATCACTATTTATAGTACTCAAAGGTTATATTCCCTTTGCTCTTCATCAGGTTTTCAGGGTACTAAATATTAATATTAAATATTACCCTGCATTTGCCCACTTAAGGAATTCTTTTCATAGGCTTTCTTAACCTTCACAGCCTTCATGTTGTTTTCAGTTTATTTCGAGAGACATTTATGATCCTTACTAAACCTCTGCATGAATATGGTTCACCATCTTCCCAATTATACATGTGAGTAAACACCTCAGAGTGAAGTGAAGTGTTAGTCGCTCAGTCGTGTCCAACTCTTTATGACCCCATGGACTGGGATTCGCCAGACTCTTCTGTCCATGGGATTCTCCAGGCTGTCATTTCCTTCTCCAGGGGATATTCCTGACCCAGGGATTGAACCCGGGTCTCCTGTGTTGCAGGCAGACTCTTTACTGTCTGAGCCACCAGGGAAGCTCAGACCGTTCAGAAGGTAGAATCATTTGCCAAGGTCATTGTACATAGTAGTCGCAAACTCGAAGTATAGCCTTCTGTTCTTTTTTTTTTTCCCCTCATAATGTTTTGTATTGTATAGTTTCTATGGTGATGTCTTCAAATTCACTCATCTTTACTTCTTGTATTTGTAATCTGCTGGCTTTTTTCCACTATTTTTTTTCATTTCAGATTCCATGTGTTTCATTTCTAGAAATTCCATTTTAGTCCTGTTTTTATTTCTCTCACTATGTTTATGTTTTCTTTTTCATCCTCCAGTTTATTGACAGTATTTACAGTAGGTGTTTTAAGGTTCTCATCCGCTGATTCTGTTACCTCTGAGGCTGTTGACTGGTTTCTCTCCTGATTGTGTGCCACGTTTTCCTGCTTTCCATGCCTGGTGGTTTTGATTGGATGCAGACAGTGTGAATTTTGTGTTGATGGATACTGGATTTTTGTTCTGGTGTATGATTAGGTAGCTTGGATATCAGTTTGATCATTTAGAAGCTTGTTTTCAAGCTTTTTATGGCTGTTCCAGAGCCTTTATTCTTGGACTAACTTAGCTCCTCCTACTAAATGATGTCCCTCTGAAAGACTTCACCTAGTGCCCCCACTATTATGAAGCCTCTCCACTCCAGCTGGTGCCTTTTGTGAGCCCTGAGAATTGTCTGGATTCATTGGGAGAAAAGATCCAGTGATTGTTTTTCTCCCCTGGCCTCAGGTTTTTTGTTTTTAAGCATGCACAGTTTGGTACTCAGCCAAAGACTTGAGAGGACCCCTTTGCAGACCTCCAGAGTTCTCTGTGCATCTGCGTCCTCACTCATATTCTGTCTGCAAATTACAGCCACCTTAGCTTCCAGGAACTCTAATCTCTATCTAACTCAGCAAGACCATGGGGCTCTTGTTTCACTCCCTGCTCCCTGCACTGCAGGTTGCAGACTGCCTCCAGGCAGCATCCTTCAGCCGTTTGTTTCTCTTCTTTCAGGACACATCATCCTGTGCTTCCTGTTTTCTAATGCCTGAAATTGTTTCATATATTTTTTCTTAAAAAAATTTATTATTTATTTACTTTATCGGGTCTTAGTTGCAGTAGGCAGGATCTTCGTTGCATCTTGTGGGGTCTCTTGGTGCAGTACATGAACTCTGGTTGGGGCATATGGGCTCAGTAGTGGCGTGCAGGCTCTCTAGTTCTGGGGCAAGGCCGGGTCTCAGTCGCTGCGGCACGTGGGCCCTGCAGTGGTGCCAGCTTCGGTAGTTGCAGCGCTCAGGGCATGTGAGATCTTAGTCCCCCAAATAGGAATCAAACCTGCATCCCTACATTGCAAGGCACATTCTTAACCACTGGGCCACCAGGGGGAAGTCCCCTTATATATTTTTTCCAATTCTCTGTTTATCATGGGAAGTCAATTCCCATAGTAGTTAGTGCTTTAAGGGCAGAAATAGAAGTGTTCCAAATACTACTTTTTAGACATTTAGAAATAGAGTCAATATTCAGATGCTTTTTAGCTGATTGTTACCTAAGCAGTTCTTTCTTGAATGCCTGAAAGTATCCAACTGCTCATTTATTCCTGGATTTTTTTGAAAATTATAATCTCTATTCACAAATATTGTCTAATCTTTGCTTCTGAATTTTCTACCAGCTGGACCATGTTATTTGAGGATCATGGTTATAAACTTTTGTTTATACAAAATTCTCACCCTAATAACAATCTCTTTTGTTGACTAGTTTTAAATTAATCTTGACTGAGGGGGCAGGAGTAAAAGAGGGGAATGATTTCTTATAGAGATTTTGATAGAAAGTATAAGCTTAAAATAATATGAGACTATATCTGGATAACAGTAACTATTGCAATTTGCCTTTTTCACTTGTATCTTAGAGAGCTTTTTTTTGGAGGAATTAGCCTTTATATATATATAATTTTTAATTGGAGGATAATTGCTTTACAATGTTGTGTTGGTTTTTGCCATTCAACAGTGTGAATCAGCCGTAAGTATACATGTGTCCCTTCTCTCTTGAACCTCCTTCCCACCCCCATCCCACTCCTCTAGGTTGTAACAGAGCACTGGGTTGAGCTCCCTGTGTTAAACAGCAACTTCCCACTAGCTATCTGTCTTACATACGGCAACATATATGTTTCAGTGTTATTGTCTCAATTTGTCCCGGCTTCTCCTTCCCCCACTGTGTCCACAAGTCTGTTCTCTGCCTCTGCGTCTCTATTCCTGCCCTGCAAAGAGGTTCATCAGTACCATTGCTCTAGATTCCATATATATGCGTTAATATACAATATTTTTTTTTCGCTTTCTGACTTACTTCACTCTTGTTAAAAGGCTCTAGGTTCGTTCACCTCACTAGAACTGACTCAAATGTGTTCGTTTTTATGACTGAGTAATATTCCATTGTATATGTACCACAACTTCTTTATCCATTCATCTTTTGATGGATATCTAGGTGTCCTAGCTATTGTAAATAGCGCTGCAGCGAACATTGTGGTACACGTTATCTTTTTCAATTACGGTTTTCTCAGAGTATATACCCAGTAGTGGAATTGAAGTTAAAGCCTCTGCCTGGAATGCGGGAGACCCAGGTTCGATCCCTGTGTCGGGAAGATCCCCTGGAGAAGGAAATGGCAATCCACTCCAGTACTCTTGCCTGGAGAATCCCATGGAGGGAGGAGCCTGGTAGGCTACAGTGCATGGGGTCGCAAAGAGTCGGACACAGCTGAGCGACTTCACTTTCAGTTTCATGGTAGTTTTATTCCTAGTTTTTGATGGAATCTCCATACTGTTCTATAGTGGCTGTATCAATTTACATTCCTACCAACAGTGCAGGAGGCTTCCCTTTTCTGCACATCCTGTCCAGCATTCATTGTTTGTAGATTTTTTGATTATGGCCATTCTGACCAGTGTGAGGAGATACCTCATTGTAGTTTTGATTTGCATTTCTCTAATAATGAGAGATGTCAAGCACCTTTTCATGCATTTATTGGTCATCTAAATGTCTTCTTTGGAGAAATGTCTGTTTAGGTCTTATGTCCATTTTTTGATTGGGTTGTTTGTTCTTCTGATATTGAGCTGCTTATATATTTTGGAGATTAATCCTTTGTCCATTGCCTCATTTGCAATTATTTTTCCCATTCTGAGGGTTGTCTTTTCATTTTGTTTAAAGTTTCTTTTGCTGTGTGAAAGCTTTAGAGTTTAATTAGGTCCCATTTGTTTTTATTTCCGTTACTCTAGGAGGTGGGTCATAGAAGATCTTGTTGCGATTTATATCAAAGAGTGTTCTGCCTATGTTTTCCTCTAAGAGTTTTATAGTCTCTGATGATTACATTTAGGTCTTTAATCCATTTTTAGTTTATTTTTGTGTATTTAGTTTTATTTTGTGTATAGTTTATTTTCCTAACAAGGAAGTATTCTAATTGGTTGATTCCTTCAGCTCCATTTTATTTTCTCAAGATTGCTTTGGCTGTTCAGAGTCTTTTGTGTTTCCATACAAATTATCAGATTTTTTGTTCTAGTTTTGTGAAATATTACATTGGTAATTTCATAGGGACTGTATTGAATTTGTAGATTGCTTTAGGTAGTATAGTCATTTTAACAATATTGATTCTTCCAGTCCAGGAACATGGTATATCTTTAGAGAGCTTTTTTTTTTTTTAATAAACTTTTATTTGGGAATAGTTTTAGATTTATAAAAAAAGCTGCAAAAATAAAAATATATCCTTCACCCAGATTCAAGTACTATTACTATTTTATCCTACAGTTTTATCCTTTGTACTGTTCTATCACTCTATCTATCTCTGCAATTCTATTTCTGAATCATTGAGGGTAAGTTATATTTACATGGCACATCATCCCTAAATATTTTAGTGTATATTTTCTAAGAATAGGGATAATCTCTTCAGTCAGTTGAGTTCAGTCACTCAGTCATGTCTGACTCTTTGTGACTCCGTAGACTGCATCACGCCAGGCCTCCCTGTCCATCACCAGCTCCTGGAATTTACTCAAACTTATGTCCATTGAGTCGGTGATGCCATCCAACCATCTCTTCCTCTGTCATCCCCTTCTCCTCCTGCCCTCAATCTTTCCCAGCATCAGGTTTTTTTTCAGATGAGTCAGTTCTTCACATCAGGTGGCCAGAGTACTAGAGCTTCAGCTTCAACATCAGTCCTTCCAGTGAATATTCAGGACTGATTTCCTTTAGGATGGACTGGTTGGATCTCCTTTCAATCCAAGGGACTCTCAAGCGTCTTCTCCCACACCACAGTTCAGAAGCAGCAATTCTTCAGCACTTAGCTTACTTTATAGTCCAACTCTCACATCCACACATGACTACTGGAAAAACCATAGTATTGACTAGGCAGACCTTTGTTGGCAAAGTAATGTCTCTGCTTTTTAATATGCTATCTAGGTTGATCATAACTTTCCTTCCAAGGAGCAAGTATCTTTTAGTTTCATGACTGAAGTCACCATCTGCAGTGATTTTGGAGCCCGAAAAGATAGTCTGCCACTGTTTCCACTGTTTCCCCATCTATTTGCCAAGAAGTGATGGGACCAGATGCCATGATTTAGTTTTCTTTTAATCTCTTGTATAACTGCAATTAACTTACTAACTTTAACTTTTTATTTTTCTGGAAGCTGCACAGAATAAATATGCCACAATTACCTCACTAGTTGTCTATTGATGGAGATTTGTGTTTAAGGATACAAAGCTAAAAGGCTAAAGAAGGCAGCTAGGTGATGAATAGAAAACAAACAAATAGAACTGGAATCAATCTAAATGTCTGTCACCAGAAAAAAGGATAAAATGTGACATAGTCAGACATGGTGTATTAAACAACATTAGATACAAGCAGCAGGAATGAATCTAACATTCTCTCGAGTGTGACAAGCAAGTCTTAGAAAACTATGTACAATATGATGCTATTTTGTTAAGCTCAGAAAAGAAGTTAAACTAAATATATAGGCATATTTATATGTATGATAAAACTTTTTTTTTTTTTAAGTTCATGGTAAGCAAAATTCAGGATATTAGTTGCCCCTGGAGGGAGAACCACAGTGGGAGTACTAAAGGAGGAGTCCAGGGGCAGATGCAGCAGTTGGTTTGTTTGTATATTCTTTGCATCCCTAGCTCCTCTTTGACAGTAGGAATCATGTCATTCAGTTCAGTCGCTCAGTCGTGTCCGACTCTTTGCGACCCCATGAATCGCAGCACGCCAGGCCTCCCTGTCCATCACCAACTCCCAGAATTCACCCAAACTCATGTGCAGAGAGTCAGTGATGCCATCCAGCCATCTCATCCTCTGTCGTCCCCTTCTCCTCTTGCCCCCAATCCCTCCCAGCATTAGAGTTTTTTCCAATGAGTCAACTCTTCTCATGAGGTGGCCAAAGTACTGGAGTTTCAGCTTTAGCATCATTCCTTCCAAAGAAATCCCAGGGCTGATCTCCTTTAGAATGGACTGGTTAGATCTCCTTGCAGTCCAAGGGACTCTCAAGAGTCTTCTCCAACACCACAGTTCAAAAGCATCAATTCTTCGGCGCTCAGCCTTCTTCACAGTCCAACTCTCACATCCATACATGACTACTGGAAAAACCATAGCCTTGACTAGGTGGACCTTAGTTGGCAAAGTAATGTCTCTGCTTTTGAATATGCTATCTAGGTTGCTCATAACTTTTCTTCCAAAGAGTAAGCATCTTTTAATTTCATGGCTGCAATCACCATCTGCAGTGATTTTGGAGCCCAGAAAAATAAACTCTGTACTTGTATTTGTCATCCATAGGACTTCATGGGCTTCCATGGTGGCTCAGTGATAAAGAATCCGCCTGGTAATGCAGGAGATGCAGGAGATGCAAGAGATGCAAGTTTGATCCCTGAGTCGGGAAGATCCCCTGGAGTAGGAAATGGCTACCCGCTCCAGTATTCTTGCCTGGAGAATTCCATGGACAGAGGAGCCTGGAGAGCTTTAGTTCATGGGATCGCAAAGTCAGACATGACTGAGCAGGCGCACACACACACACACACACGTAAAACCTCATATATAATACAATTCTGTATACATGGAAAAGGACTCTGTGTTTGTTGATTAAATGATTTGAAATAGCTGAAAAACAGAATTAAATACTTTATTTAGACAGAGTTCATATAGATTTGCTGGGGATTTTTTTCTACCTAAGTAGTAAGCTTCCAGTCTGCTTCTTTTGTATTTATTATGTATCAGGAGGCTACTAAATAGTGGCATTTGGCTGAAAAAATAAAAAAGCATTCCACTGATATTGTAGTGGTAAATGCATAAGGGATGTAATTTCTGCTTATAAGTAAGGACATTTACAAACTCAATTTATGGGTGTGTCAGTATCACTCATGAAAACCAGCTTGTGAGATTAATAATCTTATCAGTTCTTCGTACTGCTCACCCATGTACTGAAACCAATAGTAAATTACCCTAGTCAGAAAATGTAAGTTTGAGGCTACATGGATGACTTTTTTTTAGAAAAATAATACCTGATGTTTGCAGAGTGAAGCCAGTGATTTCATGTGAAGTGTCTGTGACTTAGTTTGATCCTGTGTCAGTACCCACCCCTGGTACCCAGCATGCTCAGCCCAGGCCTCCCCCAAACTCTGCCTCCCAGGAGAAGGAATGAGAACCAAGTTTTGTACTTGCCTAAGGAAAAGTGAGTAATGACAAAGGTTGTGCTGTGCTCGGTCGCTCGGTCGTGCCTGACTCTTTGTGACCCTGTGGGCTGCAGCCTGCCAGGCTCCTCTGTCCCTGGGATTCTCCAGGCAAGAACACTGGAGTGGGTTGCCATGCCCTCCTCCAGGAGATCTTCCCAACCCAGGGATCGAACCCAGCTCTCCTGCATTGCAGGTGGATTCTTTACCAACTGAACCACCAGGGAAGCCCCGTGACAAAGGTTAGCCTGCTGCAAAAATAATCATGTAACCCTGCCAAGATCAAGTGGAAATTATTTGGGGATTGTCTGCTCTTCTGGATACCACCTTCTAATATGCTTCAGTACAGATAGCTGAATTTAAATGTAGGTATTCTGCAATAAGCAGAATGTTTGGAGGACAGACGCATCTTAAGAAGGAGAACTTCGGTAGGTTTTTCCCAACTCTGATCCTGAGGCCAAACCAAATGACCGTCTCCTTTTGAGTTGGTCATCGGTTCATAAATTTGTATTTGTTCATAAGGTTTATCTCGGTCTGGGCAAGTTGATAGCATGTGTCTGAAATGGTCTTATCCCCAGAACTAAGACTATATTTCACATAAAGTAATGTATTCACCATAGGCTTTCAGAAGACTAGATTTTGAATATAAAAAGTATATTTCTTGTTACTTCTAATAGATTTACAACAATTAAGTTAATTCTAGCAGACCAGAAATGCGAATTGAACTGTTTTATGAATCATAATGCATGTGGAATTCATTTTATCCTTCCTCAATAAGTAATATATTACAGTGCTTTGTCATCTCTTCTGACATAGTTTTATTCTTTATTAATTTCCCTTTGCCATAGAAAGTCTTATTTTAGGTTTGGGTTAACAGGTGCATGTAGCATTAGCTTTTTCTCAGCTGAATTTTTGCTTTGAAACAACAATAAGTAAGGGTGCGGCACTGTGCTTTTTTTTAATAGCAAAGCAGGAAGTTCACCTCTGACAGGGTATTGTAATCAGGTTTATCACAAGAGCCTGCTGTTGTGTAACAGAAACTCTAGCTTGTCCTTACCTGTCTTCAGGCATTGCTTCATGAAGGAAAATAAACTCAGTGGAATATTTGTGAAATTCAATAAAATGCTTTCCCAAGCATGCCATTTTTAATGCATGCTAGAACAATTGATTATAGCCTTGTGGTCTTTTAAAAAACACATTTGCCTTGGGATTTCTTAATATTGTAATTAAATGAATCTGTAGCCCTCTAGAAGCCCTGTGTGTCATATTTACTATACGTTTTAGACACATCCTCCACTGTGGCTACTAATAATACATACTCCCTCCCCCTCTCCCCTTCATTTTTCAAGAAAAGTGGGGAAGGTTTGGGATGCCTTCAGATGACTGTTTACTTAGTTAGTTGACAGGCAGCTTTTCTTCATCGTACACTTCGTGTTTGCTCACAAAAGTGCATTCACTATTCCATAGTATGTTGAAACTTTTAAATGGAAACAGCTTTTCGTTAACAAAGGAAGCATTTTCTTCCCTCCCTTCATGTCTTAGCTTTCTCTACTAAGTCTTGGCTTCTTCAGCAGCTGTACCTCCACCAGAAATGACAAAAGGTGCGATTGTTCTAGGAGATGGTGATGAAGATAATGCCAGTGGAGTTTTGTGTGTGTGGGCTGCTTGGGACTGTTTTTCTTCTGTGTTTGGTTTTGTTTTGTTTTTGTTATTCCAGAAAGTTGAGCACACCTTAAAAAAAAAAGAAACCAAAGGGAGGAGGGAAAAAAAGGCTTTAAAGACCCTTGAACCTTTATCCTGTGTGAACTATTTCTTTCCATTAAGTTGTTCTGTTAATATTCAGGTGGGCCTCCATAACAACAAATCTGACAAAACTCACTTTACAACATAGGGGAGTGGAATCCAGAGTAGAGAGTATTGATGTGGTTTGTTTCTTCTTCCAGGCGGGCCATGGGTTTGTCTTTCTGCCATTACTCTGACTTGTGTTGAGTTCAGAAGAGGAAACAGGTGTGAAAATTAAGTTTCAGAATTTCCAACCATCTCCTTTTTCTAAGTTGTGATTCCCAACTCCTGGGAGGTAAACTGTTTCATTTTCTTTATTTTTTAATTTGAAGATAACCTCCTCCTCTTTCTTTCTGCCCTCTGTCTCTTCTGCTGCTTTCTTTTTGAGTCAAATTTCTGAAGTGTAGTGCTAATCTGAAGCTTCATTTATTTCTAGCAAAAATCTTTCAGCTCATCTGGTAGAATAAACTAAAAATCTATTTTTTTTTCAGAGACACCATCTCTGTATAGAGTACCAGATAAGCAAATTGCTGCTTAAGCCAAAGTTGGGCCTAAACAGACTTTTCTCTTACAGGTAGAATTTATTCTGCCAATGACTTAGCAGATAGTGGAAATACTTGTGTATTTTCAGCCTTTTTTTTTTTTTAATCTTTATGTGTTTTAAACCCACAGACCAATTTCTAAACAGTTAGTATGTAACATACATATTATTCTACCATGGTCCTCAACAGTGATTCTGAGGCCTCTCAAGAATTAGTCATTTCGTCATCCCTCACTAGACTCAGCAAGAAGCAATAAAGAGGAACCTGGAAATCCATTCTGAAGTACATCTCCAGCTTTGTGAATGTTGATCAACAACATTCTGATCTCCTCTCTGAATGAGTGAAAAGAAAAGATGCAATGCTGGTTCAGCCAAACCCACTGAGTGGCACTTTGCCATGATGATTCATTTTGCCTCGGAGCAATCTTACGCCCTTTGTGAAACTAGGTCCCTGATGGTTTAAGGAAGACAAAGACTCCTCCAGAGCCGTCAGTCACTGTCTGAGCCCCTCCAGATGACTATCTCGCTGGATCAAGCTTTAATACACTCTGAGTCTTCAAACTTTACTCCAGATTTTTTTCACCATCTTCCTCTGTAGGCCGCATGTCGCTCTTGGGATTGTTTGTGCAACCTCTGTTAGCGTAATCATCTAGCAGGTTTGAAATGTACCTGAGGGAAACTGAGACGAGCGTAATGATAACAGGGGTTCTCAGGTTCCCTCACTCCCACTCCCTTCCAGGATTACTACTGCTAGGCAGCGTGAATAGAAACCAGCTGACGTGCTCTTTTGTTCCTGGCTTTCTGCAGCATCTTAGCCATCGCTGGAATGTGTGGGTGCACTTCTCTCATCAGGCTTGTGAACTAAAACCATCTGAGGGTCTCTTCCAGGCTCCAGGAAGAAGGAGTGGAGAGCCACTTCATTTTATTTTATTGTTATTTTGCACAAGAATATTGTGGAGAGTTTGTTTAAACTATAGGTTCTTAGACCTAGTGTTAGGGATGTATTTATGAAGTCTAGTGTGGGATTGAGGACTTTTAAATCAGCGTCTTGCAAGTGGTTCTGATAGAAATGTGCTCTGAGCAATACGGACTAGTCTTTTCATCTCTGGCTCTGTCTGTCTTATGTTATTGCATCTTGTTCCACAAAAAAAAAAATTAGAGGTAAAGTAGACTAATTAGGGGATAACCAAAGACCAGTATAAAACAAAGTACTGTTATACCTAAACTCCTTTGTTTTCCTGGGCTCCAGAATCACTGCAGATGGTGACTGCAGCCATGAAATTAGAAGACGCTTACTCCTTGGAAAGAAAGTTATGAGCAACCTAGATAGCATATTCAAAAGCAGAGATATTGCTTTGCCAACAAAGGTCCATCTAGTCAAGGCTATGGTTTTTCCAGTGGTCATGTATGGATGTGAGAGTTGGACTGTGAAGAAAGCTGAGCACCGAAGAATTGATGCTTTTGAACTGTGGTGTTGAAGAAGCCTCTTGAGAGTCCCTTGGACTGCAAGGAGATCCAACCAGTCCATCCCAAAGGAGACCAGTCCTGGGTGTTCGTTGGAAGGACTGATGCTGAAGCTGAAACTCCAATACTTTGGCCACCTCATGTGAAGAGTTGACTCATTGGAAAAGACTCTGATGCTGGGAGGGATTGGGGGCAGGAGGAGAAGAGGACGACAGAGGATGAGATGGCTGGATGGCATCACTGACTCTCTGCACATGAGTTTGGGTGAATTCTGGGAGTTGGTGATGGACAGGGAGGCCTGGTGTGCTGCGATTCATGGGGTCGCAAAGAGTCGGACACGATTGAGTAACTGAACTGAACCGAAACCTGCAAAGTTTTAAACAGTATTCTAGTAGTCCTCTTATTCTACTTAACACATCACAGATTCCAAATGAAATATAGCACAAATGTCCAGCAACTTTTATGACATCCTTCCTTTAGGTGTGTTCTATACATGGGTACATTTTTCTGAAAGTCAAAATAAGACTATTCTAACACAGTCATTAAATGTTTACTGTAATTATTTTATATCCATGTTTTGGAATCTTGTCAAAATTAGAGCCTGCTTCTGCTCTCCAGGCTAAGGACAATGGCACGGAAATAAAAATGTGATCCTGTGATCACATTCTCTACAACGGTGCTGTGTCATAGTCCTGCTGGTCTCCTGCCCCAGGTTGGATGCTTTGCTGAGCTGGTGGTGCAGCCCCCTAGAGTGGCCTGGCTTGGTTGGAATAGGAACAGATGTGTGGGGAGGTTAGTCTGTAGCAAGCCCTGTAGAGCCAGTTGGGCCACCATTTCACATGATGTTGGAGGCAGAAGGTAGCAGATGTCAGTGTGGATATTTTGTGTGTGTGTTCAGTCGCTAAGTCATGTCCAACTCTTTGCGACCCCATGGACTGCAGCACACCAGGCTCCTCTGTCCTTCACTATTTCCTGGAGTTTGCTCAAATTCATTTCCATTGAGTCAGTGATGCCATCTAACCATCTCATCCTCTGCTGCCCTCTTCTCTTGCCTTCAGTCTTTGCCAACATCAGGGTCTTTTCCAATGAGTCAGGTCTTTGCATCAGGTGGCCAAAGTATTGGAGCTTTAGCATCAACATCAGTCCTTCCAAGGAATATTCAGGACTGATTTCCTTTAGGATGGACTGGTTTGATCTCCTTGCAGTCCAAGGGACTCTCAAGAGTCTTCTCCAACACCACAGTTTGAAAGCATCAATTCTTTTTTGCTTATTAGATTCCTTTTCATTAATGATCTTACAATTACTTGTCATAAATTTATTATCCATTAAGTTGGTTTTCTGAGATGATTATTTTTCAAAGAGGAACATTCACTGCTCTAGTGTTTGTTTGCAGATAAAAGTACTTAATTTCATCTCCTACCTGCATTATTTAAAAGGATTGTGTGCTAAGTCGCTTTAGTCATATCCTACTCTTTGTAGCTCCATGACTAGAATTCCTGTGTCCATGGAATTCTCCAGGCAAGAATACTGGAGTGGGTTGCCATTTCCTTCTCCAGGGGATCTTCCCGATCCAGGGATTGAACCCCAGTCTCCTGCATTGCAGCTTAAGCCATCAGGGAAGCAGGATTAGGGTTACCGTAAATCGTGTCAGTAACGTTAATTGTTAACTTGAGAAGATACTTCAAATTCTGGGCAAAATGAAGCAGATGTCTAAATGAGTTGATTTTATAAAGATAAAAAGACAGCTTTTCCAAAAGGTCACTGAGAGTATATGTTTTCATTTTTAACTTTTTTTTCTTTTTTTTGGCTCTTTTCAGTTTATTGCATGTAGGAGTTACACTAGTCCCAAGTTAAAAGCAAACCCCAAATTATGGTTATGTTATACAGGCTGTGAGGTTTTTAAACTTGTGACTAGGGACAGAAGGGAAATTTACTCATTGCAAGGAAATCCTCACTTAAAGCTTCAGTAAGCCAAAAGCACTTAAAACCTGTGAACCTTCAGCTGGTCGTCCTTAGCCAATCCAGTCTCCACCAGGATCTGGCATATGTTCTTGTGCTGGTCACCCTGTAGCTTAATTCCTTCTCCATATTCTGGATGCTCAATTACACTACCATTGCAGGCAAATTTCTTCTTAAATGTCTTCACTAGTTTCTTTTTATCGTAATCATCATTGATCTCTTGGACAGTAGTAAGGGTCTTTCTGCCATTTCTCTGTTGAATTCTTACATGGATATAATCCTCAGCGCCAGCAGGAAGCAGATCATCACCCTCACTTACATCAGCAAAGGATCGAAAGAGTGGAGGTTCTGGATAGGGGACATATAATATGATTCCTTTTCCTCAATGGAAATGGCCTGCAGAAGGTGGTGGCGAGAGAAAGCGGGCAGGGGGACAGAGCCTCCATAGGGAGGCAGAGGGTGGGGGTGGGGCGGCGGGGGGGCACTGAGTCCCTGGCGGCAGCTCAGTGACTGGGTCATTTTTTCCTTTTTAAATTTACAGGTTAAAATACAATTGTTTCTAGTATTTTCATATACAAGTAGAATTACTGTACCTAAGCATTTAGAAACAGCCTTAAAAGGCCACATTGCTATTTTGTTAGACAGAAATTTACTTTATATTCTTCAGCTACGTGTTGATCATATGTTAATAATATAGCATAAACTGAAAGCCTTTTTTCCCTAATAAAACTCAAAAGTTTCAGTTCAGTTCAGTCGCTCAATCGTGTCTGACTCTGCGACCCTACGAACTGCAGCACGCCAGGCCTCCCTATCCATCACCAACTCCTGGAATTCACCCAAACTCTGAGTCGGTGATGCCATCCAGCCATCTCACCCTCTGTCGTCCCCTTCTCCTCCTGCCCCCAATCCCTCCCAGCATCAGAGTCTTTTCCAATGAGTCATCTCTTCGCATGAGGTGGCCAAAGTATTGGAGTTTCAGCTTCAGCATCAGTCCTTCCAATGAACACCCAGGACTGGTCTCCTTTAGGATAGACTGGTTGGATCTCCTTGCAGTGCAAGGGACTCTCAAGAGTCTTCTCCAACACCACAGTTCAAAAGCATCAATTCTTCGGAGCTCAGCTTTCTTCACAGTCCAACTTTCACATAAAACCATAGCCTTGACTAGATGGACCTTTGTTGGCAAAGTAATGTCTCTGCTTTTGAATGTGCTGTCTAGGTTGGTCATAACTTTCCTTCCAAGGAGTAAGCGTCTTCTAATTTCATGGCTGCAATTACCATCTGCAGAGATTTTGGAGCCCCCCAAAATGAAGTCTGACACTGTTTCCACTGTTTCCCCATCTACTTGCCATGAAGTAATGGGACCAGATGCCATGATCTTCGTTTTCTGAATGTTGAGCTTTGAGCCAACTTTTTCACTCTCCTCTTTCACTTTCATCAAGAGGCTTTTTAGTTCCTCTTCACTTTCTGCCATAAGGATGGTGTCATCTGCATATCTGAGGTTATTAATATTTCTCCCAGCAATATTGATTCCAGCTTGTGCCTCTTCCAGCCCAGCGTTTCTCATGATGTACTCTACATATAAGTTAAATAAGCAGGGTGACAATATATAGCCTTGATGTACTGCTTTTCCTATTTGGAACCAGTCTGTTGTTCCATGCCCAGTTCTAACTGTTGCTTCCTGACCTGCATATAGGTTTCTTAAGAGGCAGGTTAGGTGGTCTGGTATTCCCATCTCAGAATTTTCCACAGTTTGTTGTGATCCACACAGTCAAAGGCTTTGGCATAGTCAATAAAGCAGAAATAGATGTTTTTCTGGAACTCTCTTGCATTTTCGATGATCCAGCGGATGTTGGCAGTTTGATCTCTGGTTTCTCTACCTTTTCTAAAACCAGCTTGAAACATCTGGAAGTTCACAGTTCACGTATTGCTGAAGCCTGGCTTGGAGAATTTTGAGCATTACTTTACTAGCATGTGAGATGAGTGCAATTGTGCGGTAGTTTGAGCATTCTTTGGCATTGCCTTTCTTTGGGATTGGAATGAAAACGGACCTTTTCCAGTCCTGTGGCCACTGCTGAGTTTTCCAAATTTGCTGGCATATTGAGTGCAGCACTTCCATAGCATCGTCTTCCAGGATGTGAAATAGCTCAACTGGAATTCCATCACCTCCACTAGCTTTGTTCGTTGTGATGCTTTCAAAGGCACACTTAACTTCACATTCCAGGATGTCTGGCTCTAGGTGAGTGATCACACCATCGTGATTATCTTGGTCGTGAAGATCTTTTTTGTACAGTTCTTCTGTGTATTCTTGCCACCTCTTCTTAATATCTTCTGCTTCTGTTAGGTCCATACCATTTCTGTCCTTTATCAAGCCCATCTTTGCATGAAATGTTCCCTTGGTATTCCTAATTTTTTTGAATAGATCTCTAGTCTTTCCCATTCTGTTGTTTTCCTCTATTTCTTTGCATTGGTTGCTGAGGAAGGGTTTATTATCTCTCCTTGCTATTCTTTAGAACTCTGCATTCAAATGGGTATATCTTTCCTTTTCTCCTTTGCTTTTCACTTCTCTTCTTTTCACAGCTATTTGTAAGGCCTCCACAGACAGCCATTTTGCTTTTTTGCATTTCTTTTCCATAGGGATGGTCTTGATCCCTGTCTCCTGTACAGTGTCACAAACCTCTGTCCATAGTTCATCAGGTACTCTATCTGTCAGATCTAGTCTCTTAAATCTATTTCTCACTTCCACTGTATAATCATAAGGAATTAAAAGTTTAGATATTGAAATACCAGTATCAAAATAAATATAATACAAAGAAGGTTGTAACCTCAGGCAAAGTAAAATTGGACATAGTTATAAATTCTGGAAATTTACAGTTTGTTTTCTGTAAGTAAGTCGCTCAGTCACATCCGACTCTTTGCGACCCCGTGGACTATGGCTCACCAGGCTCTTCTGTTCACGGGATTTTCCAGGCAAGAGTACTGGAGTGAGTTGCCATTTCCCTCTCCACGGGATCTTCCCAACCCAAGGATGAATCGAACCCGGGTCTCCAGCATTGCAGGCAGATGCTGTACCATCTGAGCCAGTACCATTATAATGTATTCCCTTGTGCTTTATAATTGCATGTAAGCTGAATGTACCAAAGTAACATTGAACAGAGACATATTCGTTCCTTCACTTGGTTCCCACACACCTTAACACATATAGAAAATGGGCAAGACATGACAGAGCAATATTATTGGTACAAATTGTTGGGAAACAGATTTTCACATAGAATAAGGAAGAACTTTGTAATGATTAAATGCATTACAAAGTGAATAGACTACCTTCAGGAAAGGTATTGAGTTCCCATCACTGGAGATTTAAAAGAGCTAGACATACACCTGCTAGGGGTTTTGCAGATTTAGACCAGATACCTTTAAAGGTCTTGCCAACTCTGAATTTGCTGGTTGGATGATTTCTCCTGTAGCGTGATGTATGAAATGATTGTTACACAAAATAGTTTACTGAAGTTTCTCTCTTACCATGTTTTTTTAAGCTAGACATGCATACAGAAAAGTGAACATATCACAAATGTACCCAACCTGATGAACTTTCATTACCTGAACCAGCCCTCTAGATCAAGAAACAATGATCTCTGTACCCCAGAAGCTCCATCCAGTCCCCACTTCCAGTCATGATCACCTGCACCCTGAGAGTAATCTAACTCTATACCTCCAGTCAACTGTAATAAATATTGCCAGACAGGTTTCCAGAACGTTTGTATTCTAGCCTAATTTTAATGAGGTCCAACCATGTCAGAATGTTAGTCTTTTTGAAATTCCATAGATCTTTAAAAAAAAATCTTGGTTGTAGCACTTAACAGCTATCTTATCCTATAGTTATTTTTGAACACTGACCTCCTTTTCTAGAGTATATATTCCTTGAAGAGATCACTTTATTCATCTTTATATTTCCTAAAGTATCTTACATAGAATAGACTCTAAATTTAATATTTTTATGTGAATGGATAAGTAAATGAGGAAAAATTATATGTAGTATCAATGAGAAGAATGTTTGGAAATTGCAAAAATATAAATAGCATACCAAATTAACTACAAGGGTGCCTGTAAAATGAACAGAATTAATTTATTAATATTGGCTCATACATTTTCCTGAATTCTGTAAGATACTCTTTCTTAGAGGCTAATGTGAGAAAATAGAAAGCTGAATCGCACATTTTTAACTATTAGACTTAAGCCCTGGTGTCATCTCCAACATAGAAGCATGTGAATATTATGTAACACTGAACTGAATCTGTTAGCTGTGAATTTGAAGGTTGGCGAGAGGGTGCTGGTTAGGGAAGGCGAGCAGAAAGTCCTGCTTTGCCGGGATTATGATGACATCATAATTCCAGTAGGATTGCAGCTTTATCCCAGATTCTTCCATGATTGGCAAGAAGTAATGGCTTCACTATATCATCGGTAAGGCCAGTAAGAATTGTTAGAGCCAGATAGAATTTTAGTGGCTTTTTAATTTATCACTATTACTGTTTAAAACAGCTCAGTGAGGATATTTGGGGTTTATGGGTGTTTCTCCTTAATGTTTTTAATCTATACTCCAAGTTTTATTCAGTGAATACATGTTATTTTTAAAATCAGGAAGTAGTTTTTAAAATAATTTATGTTGCAAAAACTGCTACTTTGACTATCTCTTTCATTCCAGTCTTGGCCTAACTATGATGTTATCTTTAAAAAAATAATTGAAGTTGCCACATTCTTAGATTTGCCACGTTTTCCAGACATAACTGAAAACTGCTATCTTCATCCAAACATCTTGTGTATGAAATACTTGATGGAGGTCAATCTCCCTGGTAAGTGTGAGGTATATATTATGAGTAAGCCTTGACTTATTGAATTATTATGAAAAATGTATTGAATCCTCTCAATCAGAGACTATTAGAGTCACCTGACAGGGTCTACAGTAACTTGAAGCTTAACTTCAAAATTCTTTCTTAAAATGTTTTGGACCATTTAAAATGGTTAAAAGGACACTTTCAGAAGTAATGAGTTCTGTTTTGGATGGGAGGGATAAGCTTGAAAGATAATGTTTGGTTTTTACAGTAAATTTTTGCTGAATACAAGTAACACATGATTCAGTATGTATTATTAATTACTTAGGAACCTCTACCAAAAAAGGGCAGCACTCCTTCATTTGCATGAAGCATGATTATTAAATAAAGAATTCCAATTTTTAAAATCCCAGAAGTTAATCTACAGTGATATTTTTATTGTTTAGTAACATTGCTATTTCCAGTCCCTGAAACAAATGGAGATGAAGGTCTGGTAGGATGCAAAGGCAGCCTCACTAGCCCTTCTTCACAATACACCAAGACACAGGTCACCCCAGCGGAATTCGCCGATGGAATCTATTCCTGAATTTCTTGCTAAACTAGAAATGTGAGAAATGCAGGGTTTCTATTCTTAACAGAAAATACAAACATGGCATGACTATATTATTGCTTATGCAGTATAAAAAAATGTGATTGAATATATTTTTAATAGGAAAGGAAAAGACATGTTATATGAAAAAATATATATATAAAACTGCATGTATGATATAATTTTAGCTATAAAAATAAACATAAATTGGAGTAACATATGTATACAAATGTAAATCTAAGTCTTATAAAGTATTTTTTAAAGAGGAAAAAATAAGCTTCTCAAAGGTATCATTTATTAAGCTAAGGAATGTATGTCTCTTGCTGTAACTTTAGAAGTCACTGGCTCTTTGATTAAGATTCCAGAATTTGGGAAGTCTGATTTCTGCACTTTGGCATGTTACATATATCAGTTTATTGTTTTGGATTTTGGTTTTTTGAGTTACTTTTGGAGTGGTTTTTTCAAAATATGGCAGCTTCCTCTGTTCTATTATATACTCCCAAATCGTAAGCTCATAATGAAGAACACTAAGATATGGAAAGAATGCAAGGAATTACGAAAATATAACTGGCTTGGGCTGGGTTATGGCAAGTATCTAGCTCACATAGTTGCTATTGGACAGAAACGATGGTGGTAGTGTTTTCTGACCAGTGTGTATAACTTAATAGTATTTCTCACCTAACTCTTCCTGAGAGTAAGAAGTAGAATTAAAACCGCTATAATATACAGAGAGAGACTGCTATCATCTGATGTTGTAAAGTGCTGTTTTAGAGACCATATTAAAAAGAGCCAGGATAGAAAAATTTTACTTCTCACAAAGTGTTCAATAGAAATAATTTGGAATATAGGTAAAAAACTGTACACAAATGTTATTGACCTTATTTATAATACTGAGAAATCAGAAATAAATATCCAATGGAAAGGTAATGTTTAAGTAAATATTTTGTATATTCAGTAGAACCATGTGCATCTTTTAAAATTATGTTTGTGAAGAGTATATAAAAGCATGGGAAATGTTTATGTCATAATAGAAAAGGAAATAGGCCAATTTATAAATTATATATAATATACTCATAGCTATATAAAATTAAAATATTCATGAAAATATTGGGAATAAATTTACCCCAATATTGAAGTGCTATTTCTAAGTTATAGTAATGCATTTTTTCTTTCTTCCCACTTTATGTATCTTATAAATGTCCTATACTGAGTTTGTATTACATAATAGTGGGAGGAAAGAGTAAACAAAATAGATCTACAAACTAAGATGTGGTGGTCCCTTCACCTTAGAAATTGCATTCTAAAATGTGACATTGATTGGCCTCCTACCCATGAAATTATAAGAAGACTTCTAGAATATTGCCATTTTCAAAGCTGAAAGTTTGCACTCTATAGTTCTCTTGTGCTGTTGATCAAAAAGAAGAGATCTGTGTACTTGGCCCTTTTTCAAAGAGAGGTTTTCGGGTTCCCAGAAAGCTAAAGGTGGTTTTAAGCATGCTAGGGCAACGAATGCCCCTCCTCAGTGCCTTTATGTATGACAATGTCGTCTTTGGAACTGGGCAGAAAGCAGAAAGCAGCTTCCAGCAAGCATGTCACACACACACACCCTTGCTGAGTAAGCACTGCCTCCTTGGTGGCTCTGACTGAACTCCAAATACATCCCTTAGTTTTATCCCTCATCCTGGGACTGAGGAGCTGGCCAGAGAGAATTCCTGGCAGCTTTCATAATCATGTCTGTTTAATTTGTGGGGAACCCTGTAGAGTTTCCAAAGTGCCTTCATCTGTATTACCTCATCCATGAAGGTGGAAAGGGAGGACAGGTGGGTGTGCTCATCTCAGATGAGATGTAGGCAGGTTGAGTGACGCCTGGCTGCCGGATGGCCAAGGCGTCATATAATACTCCAGGTCACATAATACTCCAGGTCAGAATCTTAGTTTTTCTCTCCTGTCCTGGCTTCCTTCCTCATAATTTCTTTCATTTGCTTTTTATTACTATGTACTTTTAGTATAAGAGAAGCAATTCAAGGTATTAATTTTAAATAAATAGGGGAGACATTCTTCAAGAAATACCATTTTTATAGTAATAAAATTCTGTATATAATACTTTATATAGAGACATGTATATACTGTATGTAATGTTATTTGAACTGTTATAAAAGTGTGGTATACTACATTCAGGGAATAGAATCAACAGAACATAATGACTGACAGTATATAGGAAATGCAATATAACTTATTATGCTCTTGTAAGTAACAACTGTTCTACTTGAATTTAATCAAAATATAGGTACTTTAGTTAGTAAGTAAAGAAATTTGCTTAGTAATTCAGAGTTTTCAAAGTATAATTCACTTGTCCTATCTTTTATGTCCTGTGTTTATCCTCACCATAACCCATTTTACAAGTGAAGAAACTGAGGTTGAGTGGCTGTAGTCCGGAGTCACAAAGCTCATGATCAGAAAGCCTAAATATATAGGCTGTAGGTGTTCTGGCTCCAAGTCCCAAGTTACTCAGCCTTGAATAATAGATGAGTCTGTGCTGAGCGTGTAATTTCTTTGGGAAAGCAGGGCAGCGGGTAAGATGCACACTGGGCCTTCCAGTGTGCTAGCCAGGCTCCCTAGCTTCCCAAGTGAGTGCACATTTTTAGAGAAGCCCTTGGTCCTACAGGAAAGTTAGTTTCAGGTAAATGCAGATTGCTGTAGAAACACAGACAAGGGGCGTGGATGAAGCAATAGAAGATGGATGTGTGCCTGTATATTTGGTGCCAAGATCTGTGCCATAGATAGCAGGCATTTTGGGAAGTCAGAATAGGAGAAGATAGACCTTGCCAGGATTCGACCATATGTTTTTCTCTACACATTTCAATTTTTGGTTTATGTATACACAAAATGGTATGTCTCAGAGTTCTGGTATAGTATCATATTTTAAGATAAAGCTTATCTCATGGATGTATACATTAGTATGGTCTCATTAACCAAAGAATTTAATGTCACATTTTTCTGTTTTATTCTTCAATAGATGAAATGCATAATTTAACCTGCCTAGTGGTAAAAGCGACTGGAATAGGAGAAGTGGATTTTCTAAGATTTGATCCTATAGCTAAAAAGGCAAAAACTGTTAAATATGATGTGCAAGCTGTAGCTGTCATTGTAGTGGCATTGAAACTGCTCTTTTTATTGGATGACAATTTAGAATGGTAAGTGTATGTAGTCTTAGGAGAAAAAAATTTTATTATTTTCCCCTAATTATTCAGAGTAAAGGACTCCATATGTTATATCTCAGTAGAAAGTAGAGACTCTCAGTTGTTATAGAACACTGACTAGTAGCAGCAGTTACTCCTTACCTAATGTTTTGGCTCAGGTATTTGTCAGAGATTTCATTTTCCTTTAGTAAGTTGTTTGGATCATGTTTTCTTCCATTTTTAGGAAGATGCACATGTGTCTCATTCTCCTGAGTTTTAAATCATACACAAATTCTAAAGAGTCACTAGCACTTCATCCATGTACCTTTTGGTTTCTGGCACTATGTGTCTTCAAAGATTATTTTGGAAAGTGAAAGAATCTTAAAATGCCAACAAAGAGTGGCAGTGTCTTCTTCCCTATTTCAGTGCTTGCTTCTGCATTAAAAGTTGGCATCAGTTTCAAGTACTGTTCTATACTTTTCTTTCAGAAGAATTCAAAATTTAACTGTCTTCAAATGAATGATTTCCAAATAAATTGATTTGTTTATTTGTGTCTCCAGGTCTTTGTCTAATATTGCCAAGAAATATAATGAAAAGAACAAAGAAGGTACTTTTTTTTTTAGTCAATCAAGTGATTGTAAAAGGTGAATTAAAAGATACAGTAAATACAGAGAAGAATAAACTGAGAAATATATAAATTGTACCTTGTATCAGACTGTTTATATGTGTAGTTATCTAATATATCTTCTATTCTCAAGGAGGTAATAGTCAAATCTAGGAGAACAGACATGTAGAAAGATGGTTTCAATATGTGGAATCTAGAAAAATAGTAAAGATCTTATTTGCAAAGCAAAAATAGAAAAACAGCTGTGGAGAAGAAACGTATGATTACCAGAGGGGAAAAGGCAGGGGGGTGGGGTGAATTGGGAGATGGGGATTGACATCTCTACACTGCTGTGTATAAGACAGATCACTGATGAGAACCTGCTGCAGAGCTGCGGGAGCTCTGCTCAGTGCTCTGTGGTGACTTAATTGGAAGAAAGTCCAAAAAAGGGGGATATATGTGTATGTATGGCTGATTCAGTTTACTGTACAGCAGAAACTGACACCACAGTATAAAGCAGCTATATTCCATTTTTTTTTTTTAAAGGTAGTTTTGGTGTAATACAGGGCCACAGTATAGGTGAGAGCTCAGAACAGAAGGGAGTGACAGCAGATTGCTCACGAGTCATATTAGAGCGTGAAGATAGTCAGTCCCTCCATAATTTCCAAGGGCTGGCATATAAATGTTCAGTCAGATCAGTGAGTAAAGACTCACATGAGCAACATGTGTTATAATAATGTGACATATTTGGTTAATAATCATGGATTTCATTTCTTTCAGGTAAACCATGGTTTGATTTCAGAAAATGGTACCAAGTTATGAAGAAAGCTATTGATGAGAAGAAACAAAAGTGGGAGGAAGCCAGGGCAAAGTATGTTACCTCTTCTAGCTTTAGATTCACCTACTTTATTTTTCAAGTCTATTGCTTTACATCTGAAAGCTCAGGTTTCATCAGTTCAGATTCACCAGCATTATGACCCTTTTTTCTAGAATTAACCCCTCTGTCTAAACTGACATTTTAAAATATTTCTATTAACTATTAGTGAGTGAGTGAAAGTCGCTCAGTCATGTCCGACTCTTTGCGACCCCATGGGCCATATAGTCCATGGAATTCTCCAGGCCAGAATACTGGAGTGGGTAACCTTTCCCTTCTCCAGGGGATCTTCCCAAACCAGGAATCAAACCGGGGTCTCCTTCATTGCAGGCAGATTCTTTACCAACTGAGCTATCAGGGAAGCCCTATAATGTCCTTTTAGGGGCGTCCCTGGTGGTCCAGTGGTTAAGACACCACACTGCCAATGCAAGGGAGGTGGGGTCCATCCGTGGTCAGGGAACTAAGATCCCACATGCCACACTGTGTAGCCAGAAGATTTAAAAAATAGTAATATTAGTGTCTTCCTGATCCAGAATCCAGTCCAGGGAGCTGTATTGTACTCAGTACTCGTCTTTTCGTAATCTGCATGACTCTTCTCTGCATTTCTGGTATTCCTCCCTCTTTCGTTTCCCACAGTGGATCAGTTCCCATCTGTGCTTCCCACTGTTACAAAAGACTGCAGACGTCAGCCTGTGTCATTTATAACTGGACTGTTCCTCCAAAATAAAGTTCCCGATACAAATCCAAACAAAGCAAAGCAGAAAGAGAGTAGCATATTTAATTCAGGCAGTCTCACTGTTTTACCTCGAGCTCTCCTCCTCATGTAGGTCCATTGCTGTCGTTTAGTCGCTAAGTTGTGCCCAACTCTTCATGACCCCCATGGACTGCAGCACGCCAGATTCCTCTGTCCATGGGTTTCCCAGGCAAGAATACTGGGAGTGGGTTGCTGCTTCCTTCTCCAGGGGATCTTCCCGACCTAGGGATCAAATCCGCATCTCCTGAATTGGCAGGCGGGTTCTTTACCACCGAGCAACAGGGAAGCCCACCCAGGTCCACCGTGGCAGAGTGGAAAGAGCATAGCATTAGAGACAGTGCAGGGGTGAATCCTGATTGTTTAAAACCAGCTGTTTAACTGCGACCCAGTTACTTAACTTCTTAGCCTCAGTGCACTGAAATGTAGTCAGCTCATAAATTTTCAGAGATACTGTCTTATGTGGTAGAGGGTACCTTGCTCTAGGTTTCTGATTTGAACGGATTTTATATCTGTTCTTGGAACTTTGAGTCCCTGTGAAACTTTGAAGAAAAGGTTAACATTTCTGTAGTTTATGCAGTTTTGCAATAGTACTCATTTGATAAAGTCATTTTATATCCCCTGAGAAAAATCAAGATTCCTCAGATTAGTTAAAATGATAACTCCAGTTTCTTCATCAATAAAGTAAGGCTAATAATGCCTCCTTGATATTCTTAATCAAGAACTAAATTTCAGTGTTTGCAGATAGAATTAGAGTATTTCTCCTCTGAATTTAAGAGAGCTTTTAAATCTAGAAACAGACTTCCGGGGATGCATAAAGCGCTGTGGGAGAGAGGATCCTTGCTGAAGAGGGGAAGAGATGGGCAGTTTCTTCCTGTTCAGATTGGACAGATAGTGAGGGTGAGCTTCTGACAGCTATGGGCACCCGGGGAACGGAGGCCTTCCTCTTTTCTGTTGGAGAAGGAATGTCTTTAGTCATTGGCTCTCAGCAGGCACAAGAGTAGCAGCGAGAACAAAAGGCTATCCTGAGTTCTTAGGTAATCTTGGAGAACCAGACATCGGACCTTTCTTTTCTGGTGCTGCTGGGGTGGTCCCGACCAGTACTGAAAGGCTAGGTATTCAGAGGCCATGCCACTTGGGCATCTCAGGGTTGACAGGTGCCTTCTCATGAACCCAAACCAGGCACCAACTTAACACTTCAGACATACCTGTTAGAGCCCAGATTCTTCCTGCAGTGCCTCAGTCAGCTGTGCATCAAAAGGCTCACTGACTTTTAGCTACTTTAAGGGAGAATTTAATGACCAAAGAACGTATGGTCTAGTTTCAAAGTGGCATTTTCCAGACGGACACCAGGCCTCTGGGAAGAGCTTGTCCAAGGGATCTGTTACCAAGATCCTTCGTAGCGTCTGTGCTTTGGGATGACTGAGATGACTTCTAAGTCACTGCTGACTGCTCTGTGGGCACAGAGCTCCCATGTATGCCCATCACCTGTTCTACCCTTCCCCATCTCTGTTATTGACATAAATTTCTAATTTTTCTCTCTATTCTTCTAGACTTCATCTTCCATATTGTCAGGTAAAAGTTGTTAAAGTATTTTCTACAGCTCAGCATAGGTCTCTATGCATGGATTGTGAGAAACACTAGTAAACTATAGTTGACAACCTAAAAATAGCTTTAGAGAGTGCTTTGACTGCCAGTTTTCCTGGAGGAAAATTTAAAAGCATGTGCAGATCTTTGCAGCCTTTTAGGTTAGGCAAAAATTTTCTCAGATATGATACCAAAGCCGTGATCCATAAAAGAAAAAAAAGATAAGTTAGACTTCATTAAAAGAAAGAACTTCTCTTCTAAAAACACTGTTAAGAAAAGCTACAGGCTAGGAGAAAATATGTTTAAATCACATATCTGATAGAAGGTTTGTATCCAGAGTATATGATTTGTATCCAGATACATGGTTTGTATCCAGAATATATGAGTTGTATCCAATATATGGTTTGTATCCAGAATTATTTTCATATAATAAGAAAACAACTCAGTTTTTTAAATGGGCCAAAAGTAAGTTCACACAGAAACCTATATATGAATATATAGAGATCTGTATACTTCATTCATAAGTAAACGAATGAAATCTTGTGGCCCAAAACTGGCAACAACCCAGATGCCTTTCAGGTGGTAATGGATAAACAAACTATAGCATATCTGTAAAATGAAACACTCTTCAGTACTAGAAAGGAACAAACTTCTGATACATCCAGAAATATGAATGAATCATAAATACATTATGCTAATGAAAGACTCAAAAGGTTACATACCGTCTAATTTCATTTATATGACTTTCTGGAAAAGGCTAAGCTGTAAGAATAGAGAAACAGATTGGTGGTTGAGACAAAGTTTAGCTGAGGGTCAGGGGAGGAGTTGACCTTCAAGAGGCATGGGAGGTTTGAGAGTGTGGAACTATTCATGGTGGTGATTATACAACTGTATGTGTTTATCTAAAGTAGTGCAGCTATGTACTAAACAGGATTGGTTTTACTACATGTAAATTATACCTTAATATACAGCAGTGGAGAACCAAATCTTGAGGGAAGACTGGACAGAGCATATGGGACCTCGTGGCTTCCTGGAGAAAATATTAAGACTTCGTGCTGGGCCTCTATTTTTTGTAGTTTTGAAAAGAAGTAAACAAAGTAAATGCTTAAAGAAGGACTGTGTGACGAGTGTTAATTATTTTCGATGGCCCACCTTTGCCATCTTCTGGGCATATGTCCTCAAGGAAATAATAACACCTCCTTGACTGCAACATAATTGCCACCTGTATGGGCATTTACTATAAATGCATAAGAAAATCTGTCTAGATGAGGAAGTCACAAGGCGTTTTTAATAGTGGGTTTATCTAGGGAGTGGGATTAAACTATTTAGGGAACTTCTTTATTATTAAAAGATTTTTTACCTTGAATATATTGTCACTTTTATTATTTGATAAATAACAAAAAGATACTTGAAAGAATCACAAATGGCAAGCTCTCTGAATATTTAAATGTGGTATGATTTAGTTCACATATAATTTTCAGGAAGACCATAACCTATTCACAGTGATTACACCTCTGCATTAGAAGGCAGGCACTTACTGTTCACTTTGTACAAGTTATCAGAGTCAGAAGTACCACTACCTTATCTGCAGCAGGAGCGTGTTTGGCCAGAGACAAGGAGGAACAGTTGTTTCTTAGGTGGCCTCACTTTATGAGAACAAGAGGCATGGGAATTTTATGATGACAGTATAATCAATCATTTCTTATGGCATCTGGGAGGTTTTAGGTGGAACTTATCCTTCCATTGACTTCCTGCCTCCTGCAGTGCCACTCGCTTACGTCTAGGTCATGAGTGCTGTAGAGACGCATGTCAGCAGGTCATTCTAAGCCAGAACTATTATATGAGTATCGGGAATTTCAGATACTGCCATTGAGAAACTTCTCTGAAGTGTGTTGAGGCCCATTTCATCTCCATCCTGCTCCAAATGCGTCTTTATCTTTTCAGGTTTCTGTGGAAAGGTGAAAAGCCAGTCTACTACTCAGCCATTGACAGGCCCGTGGTGTATAAAAGAAGAGGTGAGTAGGGTTTCTTCTCGTTGACACCAAGTAACAGCCCAGCTGTGGAAAAGCTAAGTGTTTTAAATTGAAAAGTGAATGCATAAGTCCTTTTCTCAGTTGTTTAACAAGTGTCCCATTGCACATCCAGAGAAACGTCCTTCTCTATAAGAAATGTCCGTAGAAATCTATTTCAGGAACATTGCAATATTCAAACAGAACTTAAGTTCTCGCCAAAATCTGAAATGCTCTATATATCTATACTCTCAGAACTCTTTATTTGCAGAACTGCTTTTTTAGGTTTTTTGTTGTTTTTTTGTGTGTGGTAGAATATACATAACATAAAATTTACCTTTTTAGCCTTTTCAAGTTGTTCCTCGCCGTCCCTCTTCGAGTGTCAGTTTCCCCTAGTTATGCCCTTATATCATGGAGCATTTGTCAAAACTACAAAACCACCGTGGGTGCATTACAATCAAGTAAACTACAGACTTCGTCATTTAATGTGTTTTTATTTCATTTGTTTTCCCTTCATTTCCAGAAATGCTGGTGAGTCTACAGAAACAGTTTAGCACGCTGGTGGATTCAGCACCAAACATTGAAAAAAAAAAGCCTTCAAGTTTTCAATTCAACTGGACTGAAGAGGACAGCGAGAGGCCTTGTTTCCATGGGCATAGCCTCCAGGGAGTCCTGCAGCAGAAAGGCCAGTCCCTGACAACCAAGAATTCCCTCTACTGGCTGAGTACTCAGAAGTTCTGTAAAAGGTATGCGATGCTCTTAGAAGTCATGGGATAAAAACCACCCTGAAACCTCAGGTTTGGCCTGAAGCAGTAGTCTTTTCTCATTAGAAAACATAAAAAGGGGCCACCTATGATTTAAAGGAGTTGGTCATAATGAGAGGCAGATGGGTTATTGGTTGGACTTTAGAAGATGGTGAGCTTATAATCAAGACCCACACATGGGACAGGAAGTTAGGACCTGATTCGTTAGTACCCTCTGCCTTGTCTGCCTGCAGTCGGTCCGTGGGGGTTAGTGGGGAACCTACACCTTTGTGCTCTTCACGTGGCATGATCAGTGCATTTTTGGATGTTCTTAATGGTTGTAATCCTATAACATAAGACAGTTAGTTACAAATAGACCTTGGTATAATCAGAGATGAAACAACCAAGATTTTTTTTCTCTGCATGAGTTATAAGGCTAAGCAATACACTCTATGCATCAGGTATGGTTATCACCATGGTTTTATGTACCAAAATCGTCTGTCAAATTACCTTGCCTATTTAGACCATAGCCTAAAACCACATAGTAAGCAAAAAAGGGTCCAGCTAACCAATAAAATGGCCACTGAGTCCATAACTAACGTATATACACTCTTCTCAGGAGGCCCTTTAGTCCTTCACTCTGCTGGGAGATGTGTGTCCATCAGGCTGAGTTGTCTGATTTCCAGATTCCTTGCCATCAGAAGATGCAGAGTAGGCGGGAGACTGAGAGGTATCTGCTGCTGAATGTCTTGACAGCAAATATAAGTGGTACTCGTTTGACAGACAGTAGAGGAACCAGCTGCAGAAGCAGACGAAAGAAGTCAAATTACATTGGTCTGAAGTTCATTCATGACACACAATAGCTCCACAGAACTAAATAAACTTGACCATGTCTCTGCTTTAGCATGTCCCCAGATTAATGTGCATTCTCTCTGGGTTTGTTTTTCCTACCTGTATTTTCTAGTATTTCCACAATAAAAGTGGACAACTTGTCACCATATAATTGTAAAGGCTTTTGAAAATAGGCTGAATGTCCTCTGATTAATAATAACCAAATAATGTATAACTCAGTTTTAAAAGATGTCTATCCAAAATGGTTAAAATGGAATCTTTTGATGCTTAAGAGAGCAGATCTTCAGCTATATGGAGAATTTTATTACACAGGAGGACTCAGTTTTGAGGGTTCAGAAGAGACAAGCATTGTACTGGGAAATAATTTTGAGAACACTCAGGTCTTGAGAACTAAGCAGAGAAAGACTGTGAGAACCCTTCAGATCATGAGGGTGTTTATCCTTCTTGTCTGAGGCGGAGCTAACAATCTGGATGAATTTAAATGATTGTATGTTTTATTTGGTTTTATCACTTAAGACTTTAGGAAAATTAAAATTTTCCAAGTTTATGATAAGGGAAGTGAGTGAAGTGAAGTAGCTCAGTCGTGTCCGACTCTTTGCAACCCTGTGGACTGTAGCCTACCAGGCTCTTCCCTCCATGGGATTCTCCAGGCAAAAGTACTGGAGCGGGTTGCCATTTCCTCCTTAAAAGATACTGTTGTTGATTCAACTTAGAAATAAAAAGTCCTACTGTACACCTTTTCTTATCTTTTTGTTGTAGAAATAGAGCTTTCTTTATGGTCCCTAGGCAAGGGAAACAATATTTTTACCCTTTTTGTGATAATATTTTGTTTGAAAGAATCTTTCTTCATAGACCCTAAATTAAAAATTAGAAAAGAAGAAAAGAGGGTACCATATTTGTGAGAATTCATATAAATGGCTTATACTCTGTTTCCATTAAACCAATCAATGCACAAGCATTTGAGGCTTTTAAATTTCCTGCTAGTGAACATAGTAGGGTATTGGCTTTTTTGTATATTATTAAAATAGGCTTAAAAAAGATTTTAAGTGAAAATTTAAAAATCAGTTTTAAAGGAGTATGGGCAAAGTGAACATTTTTGAGCCCCTACTTTGTGCCAGCTATTGGATAAGTGCTTAATATATATTCTCATTCAATCCTCTTTTCCATCTTATGAGGTAGTTATTTTTTTTCTATTTTGCAGATGAAAGAACCAAAAGTAGTTATCCATAGTCACAACTGATGGGTGTCTGAGCTCTATGGTGCAAATGCAAACATTCTTTCAGGAATTTAGGGCCATATTTGTTACATAAATCATTGTCTAAATGTTTATACCATCTATCGTTCACTTGTTTTTAAAACTATTAATTATGGAAAACTTCAAGTATATTCAAAGGTAGAGAGCACAATATCATTAATGCCCCCTACCCATAGTCACCCCCACATTAACAACTTTCAACGTGGCTAGACTTGTTTTCCCCATACCCTAGCCAGCTCACTGCTTTACCCCTCTACTCCCAGATTATTTGGAAGCAAGTCCCAAACTTCATAATTTCTTAAACAAAGCCAGAATACCATTAATCTGACATTAAAAACTAGTAGTAATTCCTTAATCTCATCAAACATGCAGTGAATATCTAGATTTTCCTGATTGTCAACAGTAAATTTTTAAATAACTCAGAATCCACGTAAAGTCCTTACATTGCCGGTGGTAGAGATAGCCCTTAAATGCTTTAGTTCATAAATTCCCCTGTTATCTCTTTTATTTCCCCCTTGCAGTTTACTTATTGAGTAATCCAGGTCATGTGTCCTGTACAATTTCCTGTAGTCTAGATTTTGCAGATTACAGCCCATGACACCTTTTAACGTGTTCCCCTTTCCCCCTGCTTCCATGTTGGTATAGGCAGAGATTGGCAGAGTTACTTAGCAGTTTTCATTAGTGTTTTAGAGATTTGATCAGATTCAGGTTCTACTTATTACTTTAAAATAAGCAAAATTGCTTCGTCAACTCTTCCTTCTATAATACATAAAGAATTGCAGCATACAGTATTAAGCCTGGTAACCTATTTTGGTTGGGAGCTGGGGATTCTTTTGTTGGTGTGTTTTCAGTATGTCCAGAATCTCTCCCTGTGTGCTTTTGTTTGCCTTGACCGTGGTAAGAGGGGGGCCCACCTGGAGTGGAGGAGGAGCCGTGAGAACTGGCTATGGACCACCTGTGTCCCACGCCTGATGGCCACAGACAGTGCTAACATTTTTTTCCTTTATAAAATGTAGGATTCCTTCCAGATTGTTCGTTTCCTTCCAGCTCAGAGTACTATCTTAAGCCTAACCATATACAGTTTTTAGGTTATTTGGGGGATATTCAAGGGACCAGTGCATACCTTTCTAAATGGCCCTTTAAACATGGTGTCTTTTTTCTTCCCCTTCTAGCCATTGTAAGCATGTGACAACCTACGAAGAATCCAATTTTTCTCTGAGTTACCAGTTTATACTAAATCTCTTCTCCTTCTTGCTGAGAATAAAGACTTCCTTTCTCCATGAAGAAGTGAGCTTAATAGAAAAGAGACTTTTTAAAGCAAAATATAATAAAACAAACAAGAAATCTTCGAGATCCAGGAAAACAAGAAAGTGCTGAAAGAAATGAAGTGGAAACTTGCCGGGGAAAATATATTAATAATGAAAGTAATGTCATTGTAATATAAAATTCTAGAGAATGGTGAAAAATAGAGTTTTATTGCATACAGCTACATACATACAAATACCTATATCAAACAAAAATATATGTTGGAAAACAGGTGAAATTTATTTGAATTTATTTTTAAATTATGAATGTTCTTGTTAAAATGTTAAGTAAATGGTATCCAGGAATTTGTATTCTTTGTATTTTTAAAAAATATTTGCTTATTTATTTGGCGGCACCGGGTCTTAGTTGCAGCATGTGGGATCTTTAGTTGTGGCATGTGGGATCTAGTTCCCCAGCCAGGGATGGAACCTGGGCCCCTGAATTGGAAGCTCAGAGTCTTAACCATTGGACCAGCAGGGAAGTTGCTTCATTGTATTTTAAAGCTAAATTTTCTTTTTAAACTAGATCACTTACTTACTCTTTACACCCCAAAGTAAATCCCAGATGGATCAAAGATCTAAACATTATAATCTTTTATATATACATGTATAAAGTCTTAGAAGAAAACAACTGTGAATGCTGTGATGATCTTGGAATGGGGAAGGACTTTATAAGAAGTCTCAAAACCAGAAAGCAGAAGGAAAAGATTAATAATATGACTACAAAGTCAAAGGCAACTGAAAAGCTGGGAAAATATCATTATAGTATACAATGAACAAAGGGATAAGTCCTTTAATATATCAATAGTGCTTGCAAAGCAATAGGAAAAAGATAGCTGAACAAGGGATATGAAAAGCTAGCTTTCTGAAAAAATACAAAGGCCAAGCTAAAAACAGGGTAGTCAATGTCACTCATTAAATGCAAGTTACAGAGATGTTGTTTCCCACATATTAAGTAGGCAAAGATTATACAGGTGTCTAATACCTGGTGTGGATATTGGAAAAAGGCATTCTGATTTCATCATTTATTTGTGCAACAAATACTTACTGAGCAACTTCTGTGTTCCATACACACGCTAGAAGCTGGAGGTACAGTACTGAACAAGGCAGGGACAGATAGTATACAAATAAATAATATTGGGTGCAATGAAGTGCAATGAGGAAAAAGTAGGGTAAGGGATGTGTGATCAGGTGGGCCCTTTAGTACAAAGTAAATGAGAAGAATGGTCTGGGAAGTGACATTTGAGCTGAAACCAACCTGTGTGAAATCCAGTCGAGGGGGCAGGCCATGTGGCCATCCAGGTGGAGATCATTTTAGGCACAGGACGCCGTACTCGGAGTCTACCCAGGAAAAATAAAAGGATCTTTCCACACAAAGACTTACACACAAATATTCACAGCAACTTTATCTGAGATTGCTAACAGATAAACAGCCCAAATGGCCATCAACAGGTGAAAGGATGTGGTATATCCATACAAGGGAATACTACTTAGCTATAAAAAGAAACAAACTGTTGAAACAAGTCACAACACCTGCTAGGGAGTGGGGCAAGAGATTGAGGGGGCTATATAAGAAACACATCTTTCTAAGACTTAAAAAAATTGCCTTCCAAAGACCTGAACTGGAAAACTATTTGTATATGAGCTTTATGGAATCAACACCATGATCTGAAGTGCTATGGTACTTGAGCGGAGTAAACAGCTGAATTTGCTAACAAGCCCTCCAGGGTGATTCTGATATACAATAGAGTGACAACCGCTACCCTCAGGGCCATCCACACAGCGCTCAGCCCCACCTGCGCCTTCCATATCCTCGCTGGGAGCAGGGAGGTACTTCTGGAGCCCTTCAACCCTCGGGGCTGGGCAGCCATTTCCTCTGTGCTGGTGTCACCCCGCCCGTGTTGACATGGGCCGCCCTGTAGGTGGTCTCCTCAAGCCTTCTCTGCCTAAACACCTGCCTCAGCTATTTCTAAACGAAAAAGAGATATTAGGAAATAGGGCAGAAGCAGGCACAGTGCCACAATGGATGTATGAACAGCGCCCAGTAGGAGCATAGAAGGGGAAGAGACCCACACCGCTGGGTGGAGGAGGACCTTTGTTCCCCTCAGGAATCAAATGTTTTCAAACTGATTGCCCGTTCAGGGGAAGTGATAAATTATTTTGCCACTAGAGTGACTTATACTTGTAGATTTGGATGGACTCTCTATTACGAACAAATCTTACTTAGTTTTTAAATTAAATCAGCACTGCAGTGAAACAACTTTATAATTTAGGTCACCATGGTAGCTCACTCGTGGCTCATGGTAGCTCACTTGTGGCTCAGTTGGTAAAGAGTCTGCTTGCAATGCAGGAGACCTGGGTTTGTTTCTTGGTTTGGGAAGATCCCCTGGAGAAGGAAGGGGCAACCCACTCCAGTATTCCTGCCTTCAGAATCTCACAGACAGAGGAGCCTGCCAGGCTCCTGAGCGACTGAGCACATACACCTAAAAGGAAGTATGAGAGAACCAAGTAGGATTTCACATGTTCTCAGAGCTGGAAAATGTTGCAATAGTGTGAAATCAGAGACTTCTAGGAGATGAAAATAGAATACACCAGATATTTCTGAGGGGAAAAAGAGTCCTGAAATCATTTTATGTCTTTGAATGATCAGTCTAAGCTGATGGTCGTGTAAATAGAGCACACGTGTGCTGAAAATGCTAACATTTTCATGTTTTTAGTTGCAGATCATCAAAACGTGAAAAGCACAGCTGTATAATGTATTAAATGTGCATCTGCCTATCTACTTACTGAACACTTTAATATTTCTCATTTAATATATCTAGATAAATCTATCTGCTATAACTATAGCAACAAAGTTTTGCTCATAGTAGACTAAAGTAAGAAATCTGTATGCAGGTCAGGAAGCAACAGTTAGAACTGGATAAGGAACAACAGATTGGTTCCAAATCGGGAAAGGAATACGTCAAGGCTGTATATTGTCACCTGCTTATTTAACTTCTATGCAGAGTACCTCATGAAAAACGCTGGGCTGGATGAAGCACAAGCTGGAATCAAGATTTCCAGGAGAAATATCAATCACCTCAGATATGCAGATGACACTCTTATGGCAGAAAGCAAAGAAGAACTAAAAGGCCTCTTGAAAGTGAAACAGGAGAGTGAAAAAGTTGGCTTAAAACTCAACATTCAGAAAACTAAGATCATGGCATCTGGTGGAAACAGTGACAGACTTTATTTTGGGGGGCTCCAGAATCACTGCAGATAGTGATTGCAGCCATGATATTAAAAGACACTTGCTTCTTGGAAGGAAAGTTATGACCAACCTAGACAGCATATTAAAAAGCAGCGACATTACTTTGCCAACAAAGGTCCGTCTGCTGCTGCTGCTAAGTCGCTTCAGTCATGTCTGACTCTGTGCAACCCCATAGATGGCAGCCCACCAGGCTCCCCCGTCCCTGGGATTCTCCAGGCAAGAACACAGGAAAGGGTTGCCATTTCCTTCTCCAGTGTATGAAAGTGAAAAATGAAAGTGAAGTCACTCAGTCGTGTCCGACTCTTTGTGACCCCATGGACTGCAGCCTACCAGGTTCCTCTGGCCATGGGATTTTCCAGGCAAGAGTACTGTCTAGTCAAGGCTAGAGTTTTTCCAGTAGTCATGTTTGGATGTGAGAGTTGGACTATAAAGAAAACTGAGTGCTGAAGAATTGATGCTTTTGAACTGTGGTGTTGGAGAAGACTCTTGAGAGTCCCTTAGACTGCAAGGAGATCCAACCAGTCCATTCTAAAGGAAATCAGTCCTGAATATTCACTGAAGGGACTGATGCTGAAGCTGAAACTCCAATACTTTGGCCACCTGATGCAAAGAATGGGCTCATTTGAAAAGACACTGATGGTGGGAAAGATTGAAGGCAGGAGGAGAAGGGGACGACAGAGGATGAGAAGATTGGGCGGCATAACCAACTCAACAGACATGAGTTTGAGTGAACTCTGGGAGTTGGTGATGGACAGGGAGGCCTGATGTGCTGCAGTCCTAGGGGTCGCAAAGAGTTGGACATGAATGAGCAACTGAACTGACTAAAGTAAAAACTTTAAACCTGTCAAACATGTATCTTTAAAAATTTAAATCTGGTGAAAATACAATGAGCGGTGTGTTCCTACCAGAATACAGAACATTGGCCCAAACAGTTCATTAGTCTACAGGGAGAGAGCATACATTTTGAACATAGTTTTGTTAGTTCGGGTTCTTGTTTCTTTTTTTTTTCAGTCCTTCCCCAGCCAGGAAAAAAAAAAAAAAAAAGCCGGTTTTTTTAGGCAGTTTGAGATTCTGTTAGACTTAAAAGCAACAGGAATGTCTCCTCCCTGCCAGCCGGGGCTCCTCTTGCAACAGATCAATCATCATTGTCACGGGGAAATGATGATGGCTCACAGCGGGGAGCCACACAGTGGGGAGCCAGGGGTGCCTTATCCCACGGAAGCGTGGCTTTTCCCTCTGGCCTAAAAGCAGCAGACCTGTGACTGGCACTCCGAAGTGGCACTTCTACAGCCCAAAGGAAGGAGGCCTAGCACTGACGCACAGAGTCTCTGCAGTTCTTTGTTATCTCTTTGGGTGCCCACCTCCCGGTATTGGCACAAAGCCACCTAAGGAAATTAAAAAAAAAAAAAAAAACAGCAGTACTAATTCAATCCTGGATTGACACAGGAAGCTATACTGCTCAGAAGGAAAGAAGGACCATTATTTCTGAGTCTCAAAGAAAACTTCGAGCAGAATCTCCAAAGTGTGGCAGCTATAAAAAGTTCTGCGAGTTATTATGGATTACTGTGTTAGTCACTCAGTCATGTCCGACTCTTCGACCCCATGGACTGTAGCCTGCCAGGCTTCTCTGTCCATGGGATCCTCCAGGCAAGAATGCTGGAGCAGGTAGCCCTGAGGGTTCTTCCCAACCCAGGGATTGAACCCAGGTCTCCTGCATTGCAGGCAGATTCAGTACCATCTGAGCCTCCAGGGAAGCCGCTATTATATACTGCAGCTAGTTAAAAGTGTTTTAAAATGTATGTTTTTATCTTGAGTAGGTAGCTTTTTTTGCTGGTAGCATTGTAAAATTTAAAATGCCTCTGCAATCTTGAAAGCTGAGTGAATTCACAGTATCAATTCTCACAGAATGTTTCTCTGAGCTCCCTTCTTTGGGGCCCTTGTGAAGTATTTAAGCATGAAGTGACTTTAGTGCCAGACTTGCCTGATAATACGCTATGACTTGAGAAGAACTTACAAAAGAGGCCTTTTATTGACTATAAATTAAGAACCTGCTATTTCAGCTCACTTGGCCTTTTGCCCTCTGCAACAATGATTTCCTTCTGGAACAATTAGTACACGTTTTATGGATGTTTGAGTTGAACAGGGTGACTCACAGATATTCCCAAAGAAAATTTTAAGTTAGAATACCACTTAAATGTAATTATCTTTGTGTCACCATTGTTGTGCATGTTAATTCAGATGAAGTGATTAAGTAAGACATTACCTAAAATGAAGATGGTGGTCTCTGAATTTTAAAACTTCCAAGGTTAAAGTAGGAAAAATGTGTTCTTTACCACGTGAAAGGATCAGAAAAATATTATAAAATGTGTTTACTTATTTTCACCTTTCCCTCCTTAGAAATTCACACCAGAATTAACAGTCTCCCTGGAAAGGTCTCTGCTTGGGGTCCCAGGTGCCCTAAGCAGTCACCCTACTGGGGCCTGAAGGCAGGAACCTCCTCTCCCACCCCCGACCCAGCCACCCCAAACACAATGTGTTCCTGCCAAGCCCTCTCCACGCCCATCTAGACACACTTTATTTCTCAAAGCACAGCCCAGGGATCCGAATCTGCTCAGGCCAGGGCTCGTGCAGACCAGACCCGGGGCTCCCCTGCCTGCCCCCTCCTCACCACTGCCTGCCCATCAGAATTGGGGAGGGTTGGCCTCAGAGTCTGCATTTCATCACCCAGCACCCCACTGCCCATCCCCAGGCACAGAGGGTAGGGACTACCCCCCACCCCCCGCCCACCTCCCACCTCCCTGACCTCAACCGTCTTCATCTTCCCTCTGTCTGAAAAGGCATCGAGAGGAGCTCCTTTCTTTTGATGCCTCTGCACCCGCAGCACCTCCTATGTTTGGCCTTTATTGTCGCCTGATTCTGCCTGTGTGCTGTTGTCCTGACTAGGCTTTATTGTCCTTTGAGGCTGGGGGCCATTTCTCATGGCTCCATACAGAACCCTACCTCCAATATTTGTTTAATAAATGTCTTTGATGAAAGTAATGATGATGTTTTTTAAAAAAGGGAAATTACAAAAAGAATCCTGAGTTCTTATCAGTTTACCACAGTGCAATGATCACCGCTTAATGAGTGAGCTTAGTTGTCTGCCTTCCAGACGTTGGTTGTGAATCAAACCAAAGTACTTTTAAGACAGAAGGGGAAAAAATGGACATAGCTTTTGCCCAAGTATACCTGTGGCCTCACCCATAACTCTGTGATGCTCACAACGTGCCAGGCACCGTCCTCAGCACTTGACACAAATCACCTCTTCCGATCCTTTCATCTCATCTCAGATGACGTGGTGCTATGATTATCTTACAAATAAGGATGTTGAGACATTCTGATCCCAGTAGCCTAGCTCTAGAATCTGTAGGCTTTGCCAGCTTTCAGCTTTGTGTTTCAAAGAGCTGGTGATGTCAGTGTGGAATTTAAGGAACCCCACTGCTACCCAGAAGGAGACAACGTTAGCCTGCATGAGTGGAGTGTACCCTCACGGACACTCACTCCAAACCTCCACCCCAACCCTGCCTGTACTCTCTGCTCCTCATCTCTCAGTCACTAGCTCCATTCAACTAATCCCTAAGCCCTAAGTCGTCCCCCCTCACTGTCACCCCCAACATCTCATCCCTCACTCATCTCTGGCAGTTCTACCACCGAGTACCTCTCTGGCCTCTTTCCCGTCTTCCATGACACAGTGACTGCCCAGGTCAGGCCCTCATCGCCTCCCTTCTGTGTGTGTGTTAGACTCTTTGCGACCCCATGAACATAATAGCCTACGGGGCTTCTATATCCATGGGATTCTCCAGGCAGGAATACTGGAGTGGATTGTCATTCCCTTCTCCAGAGGGTCTTCCCGACCCAGCGATCAAACCCTAGTCTCCTGCACCGTAGGCAGATTCTTCACCATTTGAACTACAGGAAAGTCTCAAGACCTCTTACCTTTACAATTTCTCATTCCTCTGCCAACAGTTATTTTCCAAAAGTAGACCAAGTAACACTTTGAGGCTCAAAACCCTTTGATGGCTTCCTGCTGCCTGCAAGCCGATGGCTTGGCCTGGGGTCCATTAGACTGTGGTTCCTACACAACCAGCCCTGCCACATGCCCTGCCCCTGCTCCCTGCGTCGAGGACAAGGGGCTCCTGGGGGAGCTGTGACCCTCGCACTCAGTACCTTTGCCCCTGCTCTAAGCTCTCTCAGGAGACTCCTCCCTCATCTCAGGAGGATGTTTATTTTTCTGTGATGACCCTGCTTAAATGCCACCTCCTCCACTTTCCCTGCCTCAGCTCCTGGCAGGATCCATCCTTCCCAACTCAGAGAGATTTGTTTCTTGTTAGGGTATTTATACCATTTGTGCTAAGGTGCCCGGGTCTTTAGATTGAGCTATTTGACCACCAGACTGTGAGTAAGGGCTGGGGGAAGACATTTGAGAACTTGTGGGAAGAACAGAGTTGACAAAGATAAAAGTACATGTGAAATAAAAAGCGTATTTAGGAGATTTCACACACCTAATTGGTGACAATGAGGTTTATACAGCTAATTTCCACTTCCAACCAGAGGTCATCAGAAACTTTGCAGGACTTTTCCTCTATGCATTTTCGAGGAGTTGCCTGCACATCGGTTTTGCTTTACTAAGGACTGTATGTCAACTAAGAAGCGTCTTTTGGTGCTTTGCCTGGTCCTCCCTCTACTTGTCAGCAGCCCTCTGGTTTCATGTATCTGAATTAGCATCTCCATCCTCTGATTCCCACTATGGCCCCAGAGTAGAGTCTTATGGATTTTTTGTGATGCTTTGAGGAACCTTTATTAAAAGGATTAAAGGATACTTAAGTAAGTAATCCTCAGCTATTTCCCAATCTCCAAGTAATACAGTCATAGTGATGCCCACAATGATTTCAGACCAAACGCACATCAGTTATGAAACTCCAGGACCTGCTTCTACTTCTTTTTCTCTCTTGATGCTTGTCACAAAGTTCTCCTGGCTTTTTTCCCCTTCTTCTCTTTTCAACCTCTACATCTTCCTTTCTCTAATTATCACCAAAGATGTAACTCAAAATTCCAGAGACTGGAATGGATAGGGTCATGGCTTAGAGAAGATACACAGAAGTGAGTGTATCTACACATAAAAACAGAGTTCATGAACTGTCAGCTTTGGGCAAGTGACTTAATCATGTTCCCAGTTTCCTACCTATATGTGAGATAATTCTTCTCTTACAAGAAAATTTGATGACCATAGAGACTATTATTCAGAGTGAAGTAAGTCAGAAAGAGAGAGATAAATATCGTATACTAATGCAAATATTTGCAATCTAGAAAGGTGGTACTGATGAAATTATTTGCAGGGCAGCAAAGGAGAAACAGACATAGAGAACAGACCTATGGACACGGGGAGATGGGAGGAGAGGGTGAGATGTATGGAGAGAGTAACATGGAAACTTACATTACCATGTGTAAAATAGATAGCCAACGGGAATTCACTGTATGTCTCAGGGAACTCAAACAGGGGCTCTGTGACAATCTAGAAGGGGTGGATGGGGAGGGAAATGGGAGAGAGGTTTGGAGGGAGGGGACATGGTGTACCTATGACTGATTCTTGTCGATGTTTGACAGAAAACAACAAAATTTTGTAAAGCAATTAAACTTTAGTTAAAAAATAAATTTAAAAAAATTTGATGAGATGCGACAACACCTTTAGACGGATCTTAGTTGAGGGTGTTTAACCACTCGAACCCTTTTCTTCAAAGAGGAGAATATGCAGATGTGAGCCAGCAGGCAGAGTCAGAGCCTCCCAGTTCCCCTGATTTTCATGAAATGACAGGAAGCATCGTGGCTCCACCTCGCACAGCGTTAGTCACAGGCCAGAGAGGTTTCCCAGGGGTGAAGGCCAGTGTTCCAAAGCTGAGAGCTCTCTGACAGCTCTGTTGCAACTATTGAGCCTTCACTGGAATGATTGATCTACAGTGAAGCCATGAGAAAAGAATGTGAGCTATCTGGGTTCAAGCTGCCAGAAAGGGGGTGACACCCAGCTTGACACGGTTCTTCGGCCTTCATTAGAAACACTTCTGCTTCAAGTACCAGGTACCTTACAAGACTCACCTGAGACTGCAGCTGTCCTGGCCCGACAGGTGGGCAGGCAGGGAAGGGGCAGAGACTCCAGGAGCAAGTGATGCCACTGAGGACATTTGAGAAGAGAGGGCATGAAGACCAAACCACAGAGAGAGTCCTCAGGGTCAGCATGTTCTCAAAGCTTGGGAATTAACTATGCTTGTTTAGTCGCTAAGGCATGTCTGAATCTTTGCCACCCCATAGACTGTAGCCCACCAGGTTTCTCTGTCCATGGGCTTCTCCAGGCAAGAATACTGGAGTGGGTTGCCATTTCCTTCTCCTTCCTTAGAGAATGAGCAAACGCCATCTCCCAAGACAGATGTCATCACAAGAACCCCAGCCATGACTCTGCCACATTTGTTCGAGTGTCCAGGCTCTTCTACGGTGGGGGCACAGGAGAAACACCAGGCATCATGCAGAAATATGTATCAGCAGCACCAAAGCCTGGGGAGAAAGTGTGGGATTTGGAAACAAGACGCCTGACTTCATACCCCAAATTCACTGGCTATGAGACTTTGAAAATGTTGTTTGATTTCTCTGGACCTTGTTTCTCCAAGATGGGCGTAACCCTGTCTCACAGGGTTGCTTTAAGAATCAAATGACTCAGGTACCCTTTGAATACCAAACGCCTCCAGAAGGTTACTGTCATCACCATCTTGAATAACAACAATCGTTGATCTTCTGTGTGTGTGTGTGTGCTTAGCTGCTCAGTCATGTCTGACTCTTGTGACCCCATAGACTGTAGCCTGCCAGGCTTCTCTGTCCAGGGGATTCTCCAGTCAAGAATACGTGAGTGGGTTGCCATTCCTTCTCCAGGGGATCTTCCCAACCCAAGAAACGAACCCAGGTCTCCTGAATTGCAGGCAGACTACTGACTGAGCTACAAGGGAAGTACCTCTATAATATGCTTATCCCCACACTAGATGATGATGAGGGATCTTTAAAAATATGATATATAGTTTCTGTTCCTTAAGCCGTTTATAATACAGTTAGGAAAATGGGGAGATGGAAGATTTAATATTTATTGAGTTCTAAAAGATCTGGTGGGGCTTTCTAGGTGGCTCAGTAGTAAAGAATCCTCCTGCCAATGTAGGAAGCGTGAGTTTGATCCCTGGGTTGGGATGATCCCCTGGAGAAGGAGATCATGAAACATAACCAACCAATCAGCCCTGGGCAATAGAGGTCATTAGCCCGTATTCTCCAGGGGTTCCATAATTTCCCAAGTCACAGAGCTGGGAGACAAGGGTGGAGATGTCACACTCTTCTTTCCACACCCTGTTTGTCCAGAGTGGATGACTTTCATCTCACAGGAGGCACTGGTAAACAGGGCAAGACACAATGGCTCTGGTGAACTGGCTGGTACAGATTCCTGGAAGTCAGGCATGGAGGCTGTGCCCTTGTCTTGCAACTACTTCAGCTGTCCCTTCAATAGGGGCTGCCTCCCCAGGGTATGTGATGTGCCTGCCTGTGATGAGCCCTGTGAATGGTTGGTCAGGCTACAGCTAGATTGAACAGCCAACAAACAAGCACTTGGAGGGCATGGACAGGGCTCAGTCCCTGCTGGTCTCTAGAGAAGATGGAAGCTGACCATCCAGGGTCTTTGAGCCAGGCATCACGTGAGATTCTTTAATTGCATTGTGGTTTTTTTTAACTCCTCAAAACTTGATACTGTTTTCCTCATTTTGCAGATGAGAAAATTGGGGACTGGCAGTGAGGTAGACTGCTTAAGGTAAGAACAGGAGGCAGATCTGAGCTTGGAATCCAGATCTGATGGACTTGAAATCATCCCCATTACTTCTCCAGGGGATCTTCCCAACCCAAGAAACAAACCTGGGTCTCCTGAATTGCAGGCAGACTACTGACTGAGCTACAAGGAAAGTACCTCTATAATATGCTTATAGGCACTGCAAAACTCTTGCAAAGCTGAATGACCTGAAAGGTGGAGATGCTTCTGATGAGTGTTTAATGAAGGGTAGCTGAGGGGCTGGGGGAGAAATTTGTATGGGAGGGAAAGGGGTCCTGGAGGAGATGACATTGGAGGTTGGCCTTGAAAGAAGAATAGGGACAGGAAGAGATGAGGTGGAGAGAAGAAAAAGCACAGGCAACCAGGGGCCTGAAATTGCCAGATGCTATCAGGGGACTCTGTGATGGGGTCCAGGGTGCAGGGCACTCTTAACTGGGACATACATTTGTGACTGTGCGTTGGGGAACTTGAATGCCAGGCTTAGGAGCTTGGACTGCCATCTGTAAACTGTGCGCAGCTAAAATCAGAACTATTCTTAGCAACTGCTCAGAATCAGGAGACATTGAAGCTGGCAGGGACCAGATGACCCATCCAACCTCGTCCTTTCCCAGAGGCCCAGAAAGAAGTGACTCCACTGAACTCACCCAGCAGGTCAGTAGGACCTGGTCTAGTACCTAGGTCTGTGACATTCCCAGTCCACCTTCCTGTCTGTCTTTCCACTTCTATGGGACTGATAGAACCCAGGGGTCTCCTATGGGAGCATGGCCCCAAATTCATTTCCTATTCTGAAGCTCAAGACTTGGGAAGCTACCTCAAAGATCTGCCTTCTCTTAAAAAAAAAAAAAAAAAAAAAGACCCTATCCTTGATGTTAAAAATGTCATTGCCAAACAGTTGAAAGGACACTAAACCTCACTTGTGATTTTTTAAAATGCAAATTAAAAAAACAATGAGATACTAGTTTTCATCTAAAGGCTAGCAAAGTCTGAGTGTGCTCCTGTCTGGGGAGGTGGCACTTTAGGTAGTCCCATGTCCTGTTGGTAGCAGTCCAACGGGGGCAGCCTTTTGGAAAACAGTTGGGTAGGATCTATACAGATTGGAACTGTGCACACCTTTTTCACAGCACTTCCAATGGATTTATTCTATGTCTGTACTTGACCAAGTGTGCAGAGTGTGTAGATAGAGGGATGTGTATTACAGAACGTAATTGTGGAAAACTGGAGATAAAAACACTAATTGCTTGCAGGTAGGGTCTAGTTATCATACATCAATACAAAGAAATAATCTGCAGCCATTTTTTTTTCAGAGAGAGAGAGAGCTTTACTGAAACATTTAATACTGTGCTATTTCAAGTAAAGAACTTCACATTTTGCATAGAATTTAATTACACCTTACTTCACAGGCAAGTTGTGTCCGACTCTTGCGACTGCATGGACTGTAGGCCCACCAGGCTCCTCTCTCCATGGCATTTCCCAGGCAAGAATACTGGAGTGGGTTGCCATTTCCTTCTCCAGGGGATCTTCCCAAACCAGAGATCGAACTCAGATCTTCTGCACTCAAGAGGGTCTCCTGTATTGCAGGCGGTTCTTTAATGAGTGAGCCACCAGGGAAGCTGATACATAGTCTCAATAGTATATATATATATACATATATATATATACACATATATATATATGTATATATATATATATGTTAATCGCCATCTCCCAATTCAACTGACCCCACAACAGTCATTTTTTAAAATACAGGTGATGTATAGGTGCTGACATGGAAAACGTGTAAGACTCTATAGTAAGTGACAGTGAGTAAGCTGAAGAGGGCCGTACACAGTATGGACTCCACTGTATAAGAAAATATACCATATGTATATTACTTATGGATATACAGGAAACATCTGGAAAGTTATAGGAAAACTGGAAGCAGTGGTTATCTCTTGGGAGGAGGGACAGGATGGAGGAGGGAGCAGCTCTGTGCTCTAAACCCTCTGTATTGCTTACATCTTCTTTTTAAACTATAAATATATATTATTTTTATAATTCAAGAATAGTAGAAAAAAAATTAAATAAAAAAGATATTGTCAACAGCTTACAAATACAGGGTGGTTTTTTTTTTTACATTTAAAACAATTATTTATTTTTAATTGAAGGATAATCACTTGACAATATCGCATTGGTTTCTGCCATGCATCAACATGAATCAGTCATAGGTAAACATATATCCCCTCCCTCTTGAACCTCCCTCACCCCCCCCATTCCTACCCCTCTAGGTTGTTACAGAGCCCCGGTTTGAGCTCCCTGAGCCACACAGCAAATTCCAACTGGCTATACAGATATGGATTTTAATTTCCATTTTAGAGAGCACTTAAAGACAAATGAAATCAGCTGGTATTCAGATTTACAAAATAGACCCAATGTTTTTTATTCATACATTGATTTTCTAATAACCTCTGGCCTTTACTGTTCTTGTTTCTGGTTTTGCAGTTTGGTGTTTATTCATCCATTCCATATTGATCTTGTGCCTGTTACATATCAGACTGTGGTGTTGGAGGAGACTCTTGAGAGTCCCTTGGACTGCAAGGAGATACAACCAGTCCATCCTAAAGGAAATCAGTCCTGAATATTCACTGGAAGGACTGATGCTGAAGCTGAAACTCCACTACTTTGGCCACCTGATGTGAAGAACTGACTCATTTGAAAAGACCCTGATGCTGGGAAAGATTGAAGGCGGGAGGAGAAGGGGACGATGGAGGATGAGATGGTTGGATGATGACTCAATGGACATGCATTTGAGTAAACTCTAGGAGTTGTTGATGGACAGGGAGACCTGGCATGCTGCAGTCCATGGGGTTGCAAAGAGTCGGACACGACTGAGTGACTGAACTGAACTGATGTATCAGACAGGGGAATGGAAGCATGAGACTGTGCATCTCCTGCAATAGGAGGGTCATTTAAACCAGTCGAAGATGTGGTGCTGATGGGAGGAGGCTGAGGAGCAGAATGGATGCCTGCAGAGGAACATTGTCTCTTCAGGGATCACTTCCGGGACATCTTCTGTGTGGATACCAGGAGGCTGGGAACAGGAAAATGGAAGCAGTATATTCCCCACTCTCTCTTGAAAAGCTCCCACTGTGGTGGAGACAGATGCAAGCAGAGAAACAAGTGTTACAGACAGACGGTGGTAAGTGTGGTAACGGGGTGATGCTTAAGTACTATGTGTGCACATGGGACACTTAACCCAGCCCAGCAGGCTGTGGAGGCTGCCTGAAGGAAGGGGAGGGAGTCCAAGCCCGACCTGGAGGGTGGAGTGGGCTCTCCCAAGCAGCAAGATGAGGAGTAGGGGCTGGGGGTTGGGGGTGGGGCGGGGGAGGTTCCCAGGGGAGAGGACCATGGCCAGGAGCAGAGTTGCAAAATGGCAGGCAAGCTGATCAGACACACTCCATGCAAAGGCATTGGGACTTATATTCTAAGTGTAATAAGGTGATGTGATCTAAAATCTGTGCTTTGTATAGGTCCCTCTGGCCATATCTGGAGATGGATCAGAGGAAGAAGAGGGAAAGACTACATACAGAGACATTGTTTCTCAAGTTGAGTCTCCTCTGCAGCACAACTCTGCAGAGCTGCACCATACCTGGGAATCACCCAGGTTTAATTTGTTTTTAAAGTTAGCCCACTTAAAAAAAAAATTTCTTTAAACAAGTTAGTGAGTAAGAAAAACCAAGAGACCCTCTGGCTTTAGCATGGTACTCAGGGCTAGAGGACAGAAGCTGGCAATGGCAGAAAAGTGAAAAAAGTGAAGGTGAAGTCGCTTCGGTCATGTCTGACTCTGCAACCCCATGAACCGTACGTAGCCTGCCAGGCTCCTCTGTCCATGGGATTTTCCAGGCAAGGATACTGGAGTGGGTTGTCATTTCCTTCTCCAGGGGATCTTCCCAATCCAGGGATTGATCCTGGGGCTCTAGCACTGCAGGCAGACTCTTTACCGACTGAGCCACAAGGAAGGAGACAGTGAGAAGTGTCTGTGGCTGCTGTTTAGGCCCCAAGAGACCTGGAGACCAGGGAGCAGGAAGATGGTGGGAGTAGATGAGGGGCTAGGGCTAAGTAGAGGTCCCGATGGCCTTCATGTTGCTAAATCCTCATCTTCCTTGACGTCCTCGCAGCATGTGACCTGGTTGACCACGGTTTCCTCCTTGGTTCCATTTTCCTCCTCCCTCAGGGACCGCCCCCCCGCCCCCTGGCCTGTTTTCTCTGCAGAATCCTCTCCCTGTCTGTGTTGGAGGCTCCAGGATCCAGTGTTGGTCCTGTTCTTTCCTCCCCATGGCCACAGTGATTCACCCCATCTCCAGGCTCTCAACACCATCTCCGTACTGATGGTTCCCAGATGTCTTTTCAACCCAGACGTCTCCCTGCAACTCCAGACTCATATCCAATCATCTCCTGATACGTCTACTTGGGTCTCCAATAAAAGCCTTGAAATGAACATGTTCAAAATGCAACTCCTGACCTCCCCCAGACCTCCGCTGCCTGCAGTCTTCCCCATCTCAGCGATGGCTGAGCATTCTTCTCAGTTTTTGGCTGCAAACCTTGTAGTCCTTGGCTCTCTCTCTTTTTTTTCTCACACCTCATATCTGATTTTTAGGAAATCTTGTTGGTTTTACCTCCAGAATAGATCCAGCATTTGACCATTTCTCACCACTCTACCCCACCACCCTAAGCCAAGCAACTGTTTTCTTTGGCCTGGTCTCCCTGCTCCCAGATCTGTCCCCTACCAGCCAACAGCCAGCTTCATCACTTTAAAACAACAAAGGCAAAACAACACGTGCCTTTGTTATTATTCAGTCGCTCAGTCCTGTCTGACTCTTTGCAACCTCACAGACGGCAGCACACCAGGCTTTGCTGTCCTTCAACATCCCCCAGAGCTTGCTCAAACTCATGTCCATTGAGTCACTTGCCTGCCATACTCCAACCCTTTCAGTGCTTCCCCACCTCACTCAGTAAAACCCAAGTCTGCAAAAAGGCCCACAAGGCCCGCAGTGTTCCCTGTCCCCATCTCCCCTGCCCTTCAGCACTCCAGCCCTTCAGTGCGGGGTTACTGAACACACCAGGTGTTCCCAACTTCTGCGGTGCCATGCCTCCACCTGGACCACCCCTTCCCACCTCCTGAAGGCCTCACCTCCTTCAAGTCTTCAAATGGATCTCGCCCTCTGCTCCCAGCTGCCGCCTCTACTTTCCCTCCCACATAGCTTTCTAACCTATCAGTACAATTAATTAATTTTGTTATGGCCCAGTTCCCCCAAGTCGGATCCTGGAAGAAGGCAGAGAATACTGTCCCCTGTGCTCATGGCAGGCATCCCCAGCACCTAGAGCAGTGCCTGGCATAAAGGCCAGTCTCTCAATAAATACTTGTGGAAGGAAGAGCAGACCCTGGAGAAGGGAGCTTCCACTTGGAAAGGCCAGCTGGGGCAGGAGTAGGCAGGGGTGGAAATGCACAGAAGCTGGCCGGGGAGAGGAGTGACAGAGGAGTGATGCGACTTGGAGGTGCTGGGAGGGGCGGCAGTGGTGGAGGGTAAGAATGCAGGGTGGCTGGAGACGTCCAGACGCAGTTCCCAGAGGGCTAAAGAGGTGGGGCAGGGATGGAAGTTCGAGGCTGGTGGCGGCGCCCGGAGTTCGGGGGCGGCCCACAGAAGAGGGGGAGGAACGGGCACTTGGGATGGGGGCGGCTGGGGTGATGCTGGGGCTACCACACGGCGGACACCCACCCAACCCTGGCCGCGCGGGGGCGGGGCGGGAGGCGGGAGAGAAGCGCCGTCTTAGGAGGTCGTGGCAGTTTTGTGGCGACTGTCACACAGCGAACAATCTAAAGTGGATGAACAGGGAAGGGGGGGAGGTGGTTCTAAAGCCAGACAGCTTCGGGCGGCGGCTGGGGGACGGGGGTAAGGCGAGGAGGGACACGTCTGCGCTTCCTCGGGTAAAAGGCAGAGGAGCCTCGTAAGAAAGGGGGACGCGCTCTGAGAGGTGAGAGGGGCGAGAGGGTGCAGGGCCCCGGCTCCACCGGCCCCAGGCCGGGAGATGCCCGAGGCGGCCGAGCAGCGGACCGCGGGGCGCCGTGAGGATGCAGCCGCCGGGTGGGGAGGGGAGGCTCCATCACTGGAGCGGCGGTGGGCTTGGAAGAGCGCCCAGAGCCCCGGGAAGGCGGCGTCGGGGCCCGGCCAGTCCGGCGGGTGCGGCGGCCGAGCACGGTGGCCGCGGGGCACAGCAGGGACGCAGCGTCCGGCATCCCCAGCCGCAGGCGCGCCAGAGACCGCCGAGCGGCAGCAAGTGCGCGCCCGAGGGCCTCGCGGCTTGGCCGGAGTCTGGGCGGGAGCTGGGCCCCGGAGCGCCGGGCGCGCCGCACGGACGCAGCCACGCGGAGCGGCCGGGCCCCGCCCCGCCCCCCAGGGGCCCATCGGCCCCGCCCCGCGGCCCGGCCCACCGGCCAATCAGACCGCGGCGCCCGCCCCCCCCAGGCCCTGAGGCCCCGCCCCGTGTAGGCGCCGCCAGCCAATGGGAGGCTGAGGCGGGGCCCCCTGTGCGCGCTGCCCGTGCCCCGCCGGCTCCGAGCGAGAAAAGCCGACCCAACCCGTCCGGGCCGCTGCTCCGGACCCGCCGCCGCCGCTGCCGCCGCCGCCGCCGCCGCCTCCTCCCCCCCGGATCGGGTGTACTGTCCCAACCCGAAAGTCCAGTTCTGCGGCCCGGCAGCGGCGAGCGAGCGCGATGACACAGGAGTACGACAAGTGAGTGAGGGCGCCGGCGTACGCGAGACCGGCCGTGCCGCCGGGGCCGCTGCTGCCTGCCCGCCCGGCCGGTCGGCCGCACCTGCCGCAAGGCCGAGCGGGGGGCGCGGGGCCGGGCGGCGAGAGGGGGCGCGGGGCTAGCTGTCCGCGGCCTCGGCTTCTCCGCACCCCCTCCCTGCCTTTGTTCCTCCAAAGCCCCCCTGCCCAGGGGGAGACCCCTGCCATGCATGGAGGGGTGCGGCCCTGCGCTACGGAGTGGAACCCCCCACCTCTCCCGCAGCTTCGGGGTCCTGGTCTGGGGTGGGTGGGGGGCCACCCCTCGGGCGCGCCCCGATTCTGCTCTCCGGGGGAGGGGGGCGCGGAAGCCTCGCCTCCCACCCCCCACCTCCCCCCTCCCCTAACCCGGGCGGCTTTGCTCTTTGGGACGCACTCCGCGGCTGCAAAAGGGAAGCCTTCTCAGGTAATCAAGTCTCTCGTCGCTCAACCGTGTCGTTCGGTCGCCTGCTAGATCCTCGGAACCGAGAGATCTAGGGAAAAGTTGAAGTGCTCGGGTGTCCTGGCATTTTCTTTTTTTTTTCCCCTGGCTGACTGTGAGTGAGAAAATTGCTGTAGGAGTTCTTTTGCCGCTTGCATCATTGGTGGTAATTACAGATTGCTGTAATTAAAAATGCTCAGAAATATCAAGAAGGATGAGACTTTGAAATCAGGGTGGTAAACTAGGAAGCTTTGTACTTACTAATAATGCTTTCTGGAGCTCGTGATTGAAGAAATGTTTTCATTAACTATAAGGCGGTAATGTAAGCCGTTAACATTAGGAGACACCGGGCGAGGGACGCTTCTGTATCTCCTTTGCAGCTTTTCTGTAAATATAAAATTGTTCAGAAAAAAATGCAAGTAAATCGCACCCAACCAATCAGTTATATTTGAGATCAGTGAATCCAGGGCACAGCAGTACTTCTCCCAGTTTTGTAATTAATTGCTGAGAATCATTTTGTGTAAGGGTGCTCTTTTTCTGGAGGAGAGGTTTAGATAGTATTATATATGGAACAGCTTAAGTGGAATAACTTAAATTAACCTTGTGTTGTACAGTATGAAGATAAATTATTGCTTGAAAATATATAATTCAAGGAGAGGGCAGTGATGAGCCTTTAGGGACTGTCATGAGGAAGTAGACTAAAAAAGGCAGCTGGTTTCGTGTTTATTTCTTGACTTATAGTTTAGATAAGGCATATTTCCAGAGCTAAAATTTTGGCCTGAGGCACAGTTTGGAAATAGTTTAAGACACCTTCAGGGTGATCACACACAAAATCATTTGCAAAGAAATATTTATTTTCTGTTGCTTGTGCAGATTTGGGATGGGGGTGGAAGAAGGGAAGCTGAAGAACTAGCATTAGGGGAACTGAATGAGCCAAGTACTGTCATAGTCTTCTGGAAGTAGCTATTATACTATTAATATTACAGCTTAGCAAGATCCCAGAGAGTAATCCTGGGGTGCCACTGGCTCAGCAGCTCTTGTTCTCTCCTGGTGGCGCAAGGAATGCTCCTTTGTATATTCTTAATTTTTTTTTTAAATTTGAGATTTGTAGGAAGTCTTCATTTTTAAACCAACTATGCACTTTGAACAACCCATTGTGTTTGTTTTGGGTTAAAATAGTATACCACCTTCAAGATTTCTTTGCTTGCCAAATGTGCACTCCTTGAAATAAGATTTAATTTTGACTGAGGATGAGTTAAGTTGTTGGATTCCCTTCTCCCCTCCTTTTTCAGAATCTCTGTTTTTAAAGGGCCTAGGTGACTGCCAAACCCTAACCTTGTTGATTACTTGAGAAGATAATCAGTCTTTCTACATTCACTTTTAGAGTAGGTAGGTCACCTTTAGGCAATTTACATATTTCATTTGTGTGTTGCAATGAGAATAGCCCCTTTAATTTGCTTGTTAGAATGGTGATGATTCGGAGTAGTTCTGAATATTTAAACTTTTTTTTTGTTTTCAAAGAAAAAAGTGCTTGATTTTGCTGGAGGTAGTTTTCCACTTTTTCTTTTTATTGACTTACTAAACAGAGCCAACTGAACAGTTGTTGAGGCTGTTTACATTTCAGGTTTTTGGAATCAGTCGTGTTTGCTTTACTCTTTTAAGTTAAATCTTCTATAAGACTCTACTAAAGTTCTCCGTTGATGTTCTGGATTTTTCCCACCAAACTACAGCATTAATGTGAAGCAGTTCTTGCCCCGTATGAAAAACCAGGAAAGATTTTTGAGGACAGATTCCTCAACCTATTTCCTTAAAAAAAAAATCTCTTTTTGTCCAGCAGCTTCATTTATTATTGTAGATTCTTAAGTGTTTATCTCTAAGATAAACAGTGAACTCCCATGCCAGAAAATTGTGTCTCCTTATTGGTTTACAGTCCCCTTTGGCCACATTCCATGCTCAATCTGCTGGCAATCAGTAGAATATTCTAACTTTCTCATATACCCCCGAGGATTAATCCAAGTTATCCCTTCTTCCTTCCATCCCCACTTTGTTGGTAGTTTGAGGCATGGCATCACCGGGAGAAAGAGGGAAATAGCAGTATAGCAGCTTGAGGATGGAACCAGATGTACTTTTGAAGAGGGGACAGTCCTGAGTGCCTGTGTTTGAGGAGAGTGCGTGTTCTCCTTGGCCTTGCTTTGTCCTTGTGTTTGTTTATGTAAAGCGTTTGAATAGCTTCACATTTTCTTGGAGTGAGTTTTTGACTTTTGGTTTTAGTGGGGTTTTTTTTTGTGTCACTTAGTGTGTCCTGGGTTCCACATGAAGGTAACTGCAGGTTCCCTGGCTGTCTAAATACTGTACATCTTCGTGGGTGACCCATTGGGCTACATTTAAGTGGGTTGTCTTCTGATTGTGTCTTAACTTACTTTACTAATGATGAAATAATGGAACAGTGGACTCTTTTATTGCAAAATCAAGAATTGGCTGTTTGCTTTTTCAAAAATTAGCTTATGATGATTTGCAATAGAAGATGTGATATATATATATATATATATATATATATATATATATAGACACACACACATATATATGTTGTTTTTTTCTTTTCTTTTAAAAAAAATCTCTCCCAAGCAAACGGCCAGTCTTGGTTCTTCAGAATGAAGCACTTTATTCACAGCGGCGTTCCTATACTAGTGAGGATGAAGCCTGGAAGTCTTTCCTGGAAAACCCGCTCACTGCAGCAACCAAAGCGATGATGAGTATCAATGGCGATGAGGACAGTGCCGCCGCGCTGGGCTTGCTCTATGACTACTACAAGGTGGGTTTGCTTGCTCTTCAGAACCCTGTAACTACTGTGCAAGGTGCACTTGATCCAACAGGGTAAAAAACAGTAATTTGCTGGTAGACTGTAATGCAAGTTGCTTCTGTAGTGACTATAAATAGTTTAATGAGTGCTTTGACGTACTGTGGTTCAAAGCTGAAAATCTACAATCACGGAATCAAAAGGTTGTTTCTAAAACGTGTGCAGTAGCCAGCTGTTCTGGCTCTATCTGAAAGGTGAAGCTACTGCGAAAGAAGAAATTCACTGTGTCTTAATGAGGGTGATCATTTCTTCAGAGGTAGCTCTTAGCGCCATCAAGAGTGGACAGGGGTTCCCTTTGCCTGTGTGCTAACCCTTTCTTCCTAGGTAGTCAGCGTGGTTTCCTTGCCCCTAAATGGTATTGGAGGGCATCTGATTTGATTTGATTGTGAGATTTCATGGGGAAAAAAAAAAAACAACACTCATATTTTCTAGTTTAAGGTTCAGGATGTGTTTTATTGTCTGTTCCTCAAGGTTTGGATTAGTTTTAATTCAGTGCAGTCTGTCCTCTGCCTGAAGCTTTACCTGGTGTTTGTATCTGGATTGACACCCCTGGTCTGTGTCATCATCATTGTCCCAATGATACCAGGTACCGCCTACTGATTACCTGTACTGTGCTAGACATGTTACCAGAGTGCATGTTGTTTCTGATCCGTCCAGGAACCCTGCAAGTTCTGTGCCATTATCCCCATTTTGTGGGTGATAAAAAATAAGGTTCTCAGGTCACACGACTAGTATGTACAGCCAGGACTTCGGGTTGTGCCAGGCCCCCTCTTCCGTATGCCATGCTGCCTCCTGGGGGCGGGGCTTTGCTTGCTGTGTTCACTCTGGCATTCTTTTTAACCAATAACCCACATGCAGGGATGGCTATATATTATAGTTTATTTTCACCATCTTTCTGTCTTTTTAAAACTTCCACATCTATAGAAAATTTAAAATAACAAGATAGCTTCCTCTCAGATTCACCAGTTTCCAGCTCTTTGTTACATTCTGACACTGTATTCTTTTTGGAAGACAAGAAATGCAGAGGGTAAAAAGCAAGAAAGATAGCTTGATTATCAAAATTGGGTGGGGAGGAGGAACCTAAACCAAAGCTCTGTTTTCTGATGTAAGGCCATGTGTCCAGCTTGTATTTGAGGGAATGAGGTAAGGTTGTTTTTTTTTTCCTTTAGATATGAATGGAAACTTGCATAGTAATCAAGGATGCCAGAAAAAACTTTGCCTGGGAAGTGTAGCCACAAAGGGTTCCTTTGAAGTAGAACTTATATATCTGTTCTTCTTGTGGCTTGTTTTATTGACTCAGTATAGAAGCTGTAAGTTCCTAAGTATTAATTATGGAGTTTGAAGTTAGATATTTTAAACTGAAACTTTCTAGAATGGGAGGAAACCAACAAGTTTAGTGCCAGAAAAACCTGTGTAATAACACTAGTTGCAGTGATTGTATGTGCGTGTGTTTTAAATAAAGGGTCCTAAAAGTATTATACATCTTAGGAGGAGATAAATCCTCATGTCTGCCCATCAAGGGTGGCAGTCTTAGTAGTACTATATGTCAGCCTTCTTGCAACAGATGTAGGGTTATTTATTTTCCTTTTTTAAACCAACTGACTTACTTGTTTCAATTCTTTGAATGTACCCCTCAGTCATTTTTCCATAATAACCTTGGTAAAGTTTAAAAAACACGTTGTTACTACCAGAAACAATAATTCATTCTGTCTTTAAGGGTTAAATAAGAATGTAGGAATAGAGTTTCTACTTTTACGTTGAAAACTAGTTTCAAACGTCTTATTGTTTTTGGAGTGTGTATTGCAGATAAGTCTCAGTTGGGTTGATGTCTACAGGACACCCACTAATGTTGGCCTGCTCTCACTTGTGCAGAGAAGCAGGCTCGAAAAAGGAATAGACCCAACAGAGTCCGCTTTGTCCTTTGAGTGACAGACGTTGTGAATCCCAGTGTCTCTGATGAAATGTATCATTTGGAGTCACCGTTTGGATCTTGGAGTGAACTGTTAATGTGGCTGATGCCTTTGATTTTGTGTTTGATCCGAAGGGAAGAGTGGCAGAGAAGAGCAGGGAGAACGCTGAAAGAGCCTGGTTGTCTTTTCAGTAGCTTCTTCTCTGTTATGTTACGTAGATAAATGGGTAAAACCCAACCAGAGGTATTTCTCTAAAGAGATGAAACCCACACTCCATGACAAAGTAAATTTGTGATGTTCTGAGTTTCTTTGCCAACTGAAGAGAAGCTGGTTTTTGCATATCAACCCAGTGGCCAGATTGTGGACTCCTTGAGAGCAGACACTGTCTTATTCATTGCGTGTCCTTGGAGCTGGGGTTCGGTAGGCAGTCCATAATCATCTGAAGGGTTGCACTTACCGAAAAGTAGGGACTGTGTCTCTACTTCGGGAGTGAGAACGAAACTGTGGTCCTGTATGTTGATATCTCAGGTTCCGCGAGAGAGAAGGTCATCAGCAGCAAAGGCAGATGTTGAGCACCCCGAGCCGGACCATAGCAAAAGGTAAGGTTTAAGACAGAGCGTGAAACAATACACTACAGATTCCCGGTTTCTGTGAAAGTTAAAGCAAGAGCTTAAGTGAACAGGAACTGGAGGAAGACATAGGTAAGTTGGACTCTTTATGTCTGAACACAGATTTCATTACTGATCTGCCCCTTACTCTGATTCTGTTACTGAGAAGTCACCAGTTTCTGTAGGAGAAGTTCCCTTTTCCTAAAAACAAAAACAATAACTTTCTCTTCATCCAAAGGGTTTTTTTTTTTTTTTTTTTTTGACTAACAACATGACTGCGCTGTTTGCTTATTTGTCTTAGGTTCTCTTAAGAACAGTGTGGCTTAAGGCAATGGCAGGGGTCCATTTAAAAAAGTCATCACCAATGACCTTAAGTAACTACCCATGTGAAACTTAATAGAGTATGTTCAGCTGTATTCCAAATGCCTATTGAGGTTATTTTTGAAATATTTTAAGTTAAAACTTTCAGAAAATTAAGGCTTGACTTTATAGACCTGGGAAAAAAGCTAAATATCTCTTTAAAATTGTTCTGAGTTCTATTAGTAATACAAGAATGAAACATTTTTGAAGAAAGAATGATCACTTGGAATCCCACTCTGCTGACAGTTTATCTGATCACTGTTTGGGCAGGCAGGTGCATTTCATGTGGTTGTGGTTGTATTCACAGGTAGGATTTTCTTCTACTTAATACGTTACATAAGTTTTTTCTACATTAGTGTTTTAGTCTTCATAATTTGGAAAAGGGCTTATAGCTGTTATTTTTTACTTTTTGTTATAAGCACTTTCAAGCATAACAAAAGTAGAGAAGTAGCATAAGCCGATAGGTACTCAGCTTCAACTGTTATCAGCTTAATTCCTGCTGTTTGATCCTTGCTGCTGCTGTTGTTGTTCAGCCCCTAAGTCATGTCTGACTCTTGTGACCCCATGGACTGCAACGCGCCAGACTGCCCTGTCCTTCACTGTCTCCCGGAATTTGCTCAAATTCATGTCCATTGAGTCAGTGATGCTATTTAACCATTTCATCCTCTTTCACCCCCTCCTCCTCCTGCCCTCAATCTTTCCCAGCATCAGCGTCTTTTCCAGTGAGTTGGCACATCAGGTGGTCAAAGTATTGGAGCTTCAGCTTCAGCATCAGTTCTTCCAATGAATATTTAGAGTTGATTTCCTTTAGGATTGACTGGTATCTGTTTGATCTACTCTTTCCTTTCTCCAACTTTCTAATTAGTTAATATTTAAATTTTGTTTATTTTTGCTGGAGTATTTTAAATCAAACTCTAGCTATCCTGAGTATCAGGGCTGTATCTGATTTTTGCTGTTACAAAGCCTTAATGAACAACTTTCTAGATAGCTTTTTCTTTTTTCTCCTTTTTCTGTAAAGAAATTTCTTTAAAATAGTCATGGGAGTGAATTTATGGCTTTAAGTTTGACTATTTTATTGATCTTGAAATCTGCCAAATTACCAAATTGTTTTTTTCCTTGTATCAGCCTGTATGATTTGAGGGAACTTTGAAAATTTATGAATTTTACCCTAAGCTAAATATCATCTTATATTGCACAGGACATTTGTTGAGCCAAAAGTAACTCTATGTTGATGTATATGATGGTTCAGTACAATCATGGGGTGAGGGGTGGTGTTGGTGAAAGTGAAAGTGTTAGTCACTCAGTCCATGTCCAACTCTTTGTGACCCCATGGACTGTAACCCACCAGACTCCTGTCCATGGAATTCTCCAGGCCAGAATACTGGAGTAGGTAGCCATTCCTTTCTCCAGCGGATCTTCCCCACCCAGGGATCAAACCCAGGTCTCCCGCATTGCAGGCGGATTCTTTACAAGCACTGAGCCATCCCGGAAGCCCCCACGAAAAGTGACGGCTGTGGGCCCCCGTGTGCCAGGCATCACTGCACACTTTCCAGTGTATTTTCCTTTCATCCTCATCACAACCTTGTGAGGATAGGTACCATCATTATCCTCATTTATAGATGAGCATGTAGTTACTAAGAGATCTTGAATCTACCTTACCTGACTCTGGCATCTATACTTTAACCACCAGCCTATACTGCTCCAGTTAATCATGTGTGTAGCTTCAGACTGCTAGTAAAATACGCCAATTTTATGGGGGTTATTGGAAATAAAATATAGTAGAGGAAAGCTCTGAGTTCTCAGCATTCCAAATGAAGTTTTACTCAGTGCTTTGACTTGTAACTGTAGAGGGCTTTTTCCTTTCTCTTGTGATGAGTTATCATGCCATTGCCTATTAATTTGGTTTCTACCAAATGTGTTATTATTACTATTGCCCAGGACGCAGCAGCCCAGTGCCATTCGGAAAGGTTAAAATTGTCACAGGAATTGTATCAGCTCTGAGTTTGAAAACACGCTTCTCTCTCCTTAAAGAAACGTACCAAACGTGACGGAGCAGCCCCTCATCTCTGCTGGCGAAAATAGGGTGCAAGTGCTGAAGAACGTGCCGTTCAACATCGTCCTTCCGCACGGCAACCAGCTGGGCGTCGACAAGAGAGGACACCTGACGGCCCCCGACACCACGGTCACCGTCTCCATCGCAGCGATGCCCACTCACTCCATCAAGACGGAAAGCCAGCCCCACGGCTTCGCTGTGGGCATCCCCCCAGCAGTATATCACCCCGAGCCCACGGAGCGTGTGGTGGTTTTCGACCGGAACCTGAATGCTGACCAGTTCGGCTCTGGTGCTCAACCCCCAAATGCGCAAAGGCGCACTCCAGACTCTACCTTCTCGGAGACCTTCAAGGAAGGCGTTCAGGAGGTACAGGAAACGCAAGCATCTTCCTAAGACGCTGCGTGTTTGTTTAAGTATTGGGTTCCACCGCTTCCTTGTTATATAAGCTTGAAACTCAGCCTGTGAGTGGATTGGGAACAAAAGAGGTTTCTCTCTTTTTTTTTTTTTTTTTTAAGAGAAAAGGTCCACGGGTATAATTTGTAAACTAAACCTATAAAACCAGAAATTATTATCAAGGGCACATGGCTAATCTTACCAGCAGCTGAGTTAACAATTATGATTTCAGCCAAGCGCTTTGCTGGAGAGTAAGAAGGAAAGCCACATACATAATCTTCCACAGACGACAGACACAGCCTCACAGTCTGTTTTCAGCCTTGGTCCTCAACCAAAACAAGCTCCCTGCAACCAGTCTTAGTATAAAAGGAGTTATCATGTATTTGCCTGGTATTTCTTGGTTGGCAGTATTGTCGGGGAGCAGGTCGATCTCAATGACAAATGCACTGTGTGACATTTACCCATCACTTCCAGTACTTAACTTCCAAGGGTTTCGGGGTGATGAACATGTCACTCAGGTCTAAGTGAGGGACTGAGGACGTTTGGAACTGTGTTTAATGACTTATGGGGGGACGGAGTGTCCCTCCCCGCTTACAGAGTGAATAGAACAGTAGCCTTTCCTGAGAAAGCACCTCACTCCAGCCAGCCACCGTGCCAACCTGATACCGTTGTCTGAACTTGGTTCAGTGGCAGAGCTGACTCCTAAGGGTCATGAGATTGGGAGTGCAGACCCCAGAGTTTGGGCAGAAGTGGGGTGTGTGGGAAAGGTGGGAGAAGAGAGAAGGAAGCGCTTTGTGAGAGTACCTACATAGATTGTCTTAGTTTGATCAAGTGACGTATAAAATGGACATTTTTTTTCTAATTTTCTCTTTAAATTTTTTGTAGAGTTAAAATTTTTGGCTTAGACAACTTTTAAAAGAGCGGTGGGTTTCCTTATGCCATAGACTCTGATGCTGTACCCAACGTCGGTCTTCAGTGAGCCTGATCACCAGTTACATCCTTGTGGCTTATTACATTGGTATTTCAGGTTTTCTTCCCCTCGGATCTCAGTCTGCGGATGCCTGGCATGAATTCAGAGGACTATGTTTTTGACAGTGTTTCTGGGTAATAGTTGTCTTTCATTTTGATTTTTAACTTTCAACTTGTGCAACTTAACTCTTTTTGTTAATTTGATCTTGAAAAATCAGAGGTGGCTTTTGGCGGCTTTCAACTCTGCCTTCCTGCAGTTAGTGTGGTGGCATCTTTGCTGGAGGACTTTTGCTTTGTTTTGGTGCAGTCGGTTTTGATCTCTGAACTGTGTTTCCCGTTTCCCTGATTCTTGGTGTTGGTGCTTTTCCTTCCCTGTGGTTTCTTTATGTGATGTAGTAGAGTGGAATCTCAGAGAAGACATGAAAGGGTTAAATCAGATCTGAGGTCCCGTTCTGTTTCCAAAAGTATATAATCCTGTGATAATTTAGGAACAGCATCAAGTGGATTAGGCTTTTGTATTTTTATTAGTCTCACTAATTATAAGCCAACTGTTTACTGGGCTGACAACCTCTTTATGCATCACAGAATTACATCTCACTCTGCAAATATGAATATTTTTAACATTATATATAAACATCTTCAGGTTTTTTTAGGAGTCTGGGATTTCATTCTGTAATTTCATTTTATGCATTTTTATGTGTGTTGTGTTTTAAAATAAAAGTTTTATTTAAAAGTCTAGGATTTTACGGGAATATGTAAGGCACACCTGCATCAAGGTCCAGAAGTCACAAACTCCGGTCCCTTCAGGACCTGAGATGCAGGGGTCAGCAGGCTTTTTCTCTGAGGGATCAGATGACAAATATTTCAGGCAATGTTGGCCATACGGCCTCTGTCGAAACTGCTCAGCTCTGCCCAGCTCTGGGCTGTAGCACAGAAGCAGTCATAATGCAGAATCAAAGGGCATGGCCACATTCCAGTAAAACTTCATTTATAAAGATAGGGGTAATGTGCCAACCCCCGGCCTGACAAGGTTATTATACAACTTCAGGGGGATTTATAGGTGGGGTTAGAAGATAATAGAAATGTAGAGGGCCATGGAATACCATCCGAGGACATTTAAATTATAGGTAAAAACAGCAAAAAAAGTGCTATGCGGGCCAAGTCAGATTTCGTCAGAGGCCTGCCAGCCTCCTGTTTGCAACCCTTGCTGGGTAAGCACTGGACTGGCAGCATGTCCTGTGAGATCTCCTTCCAGAGTGCTTGTCACTCATTCGTAGCTTTAGTATCGTTAGCCTCCAAACCTCTAGTTTGTTAACATGGCTTCACTGGTTTTCCAGAGGTGGTCTGTAGTCCCACATCTGGGAGGATCTCTGGGCTGCTTGAGGTGATTTGGGGAAGAGCAGCGAATGCTGGTGGTGAGATGACACTGTCAGTTGGGATGTTTCACCTGCTGTGTGCATGCCTCCCCACTGCAGCATCTCACGTCTGAGCTCAGGCATAGGGGAAGCTTCCAAGGGGGTGGATTAGAGGTCTGTGACTCTTATTGTATTCTAGGAACAACTTTGAATACACCCTGGAAGCCTCCAAATCGCTCCGACAGAAGCCAGGAGACAGCACTATGACGTACCTGAACAAAGGCCAGTTCTATCCTGTCACGCTAAAGGAAGTGAGCGGCAACGAGGGTGTCCACCACCCCATCAGCAAAGTCCGCGTGAGTCCTGCTCTGGGCCGGTTGGAGCTCATTATTGCCAGGTCCAAAGCAGATCTAAATTAAGGTCCCCGTGGTTGAGACTCCGTGCTCCCACTACAGGGAGATTGGGATCCATCCCTGCTCGGGGAACAGGGATCCTGCGTGCCACACAGGGTGGCCAAAAAATTAAATAAATTTTAAAAATAATGAAATTGCATTTTCATTTCAAAATAATGAAATTTCCCTACAAAAAATTACAATTTTAAGATAATGAAATTTTTTTAATTGAAAAAACTTTTTTTGTTTTAAACTTTTTATTTTGTATTAGGGTATAGCCAAATAAAAATGTTGTGGTGAAAACTAAACAAAATAGTGTTGTAGTAGTTTCAGGTGAACGGTGAAGGGACTCAACCATGTGTATATGCATGTATCCATTCTTCCCCAAAGCCCCCTCCCATCCAGGCTGACACATAACACTGAGCAGAATTCCAGTAGGTCTTTGTTGGTTTTCCATTTAAAATATAGCAGTGTGTACATGACCTTCCCAAACTCCGAAACTATCTGTCCCCACTTCCACCCCGCCACCCAGAAGTTCATTTTCTGTCTACGAGTCTCTTTCTGTTTTGTAAATTAATTTGTATCATAAAATTGCCATATCAATTCACTGCAAAATAAAAAAACTAGGTTTACTGAAAAATACTCAGCCTGTAGCGTCTTTATTTGATAATGTTTCTTCTCTCCCAGAGTGTGATCATGGTGGTTTTTGCTGAGGACAAGAGCAGAGAAGACCAGCTGAGGCACTGGAAATACTGGCACTCGCGGCAGCACACGGCAAAACAAAGGTGTATTGACATAGGTAAGGAGCCCTGGAGCCGGCTTCCATTCCCAGAGGCGCTCGCATCCAGATTTTTCTAAATCCAGTTATTTTTGGCAGTGATCAGCTTCCTGCCGAACACATTTGAATTTTTCTGCCAGCCACTGCTCCGTTCCAAACCCTGTCCTTGGCCTCCTGGAATCGGTGCTCTTAACGTTACTTCCTTCATGAGGACGGGTGCCCCCTGCAGAGGCTTCCCACGTGACACTGGGGCCCGGAGCTACAGAGCCTGGCTCACAGAAGAGCGTGTTGCTTTCCAGCCTACAGATTTGTTTTGAGGGATGATGTCTTCTTTAAGTCATTTTGAATCTTTTGGAGATAATTGTAAGGTGGAGGAAAAGAATCAACAAGTAAAAGAAAATACTACTGTTGTGCAGTAACACAATTAGTCTTCCCTAGTTGCATGCTGAACTGCATTGCAAGTCTCTTCTGTCTGTAAATACACCCAAAGATTCATCATCACTCGCAGTACAGCAGCAGACCTATGCACGTCATATTTTGTCAAGCAGCTTAGTGAAAACCCTGTTCTTGTCGTGAGTGTGAAAGCACTGTCTAGGTCACAGAACAACTCTTAATCTTTGAGTTACTTCTTTTCTTTGCCTTTGGTAATGTTCATGTTCTCTTTCAGAAGTATAAAAAGAATCAAGTTCCAGTCTTGATTCTCTGGACTAGTTCTGTGCCCTTGGGACAGTTATTTAAACTTTTTAGACCTAAATGTCCTAATTTTGACATAACGGGATAAAATTAAATACATCTAAGCTTGGCTCTGTGAAAAAGATTCTGTGATTCTTTTTCTACCTTCTTTGAACTTCTGTCAACCCAACAAAATATTAATTTAAATTATCCAGCAATGATTATATGAAAAGCTGAACCTTACAGTGAACTGCTATAATCTCACGTTGGAAACTGGAAATCATGAGTTCCCTCTCTCATCCCTCACCCAGCTGACTACAAAGAAAGCTTCAATACCATCAGCAACATCGAGGAGATCGCTTATAATGCCATTTCTTTCACTTGGGACATTAACGATGAAGCAAAGGTAGGTGACCAGCTCTTGGAGGAGTGGGAGGGGCTTAGTGATTTGACAACTGTTTTTTTTTTTGGCACAGTTTTTCTCATTTTCACTCCTTTGCTACGGAGGAGGGAGAACAGGCGGGGCTAGGAAGGCAGGTCACAGCCGTGGTCCCCAGGGGCTCAGAGCACGACGGGCCTCCAGGAGAACAACAGCGCCCCTCCTTGGCCTGCCCCCGTGTCCTGTTCCTTAGCCAGCTGGGTCTCACTTCCTGCCTTTTCATTAGTGCACATTTTCTGGAAGCATAGCGTCTTCCCAGATGTTCTAGAACCGTCCCTCTCCCCTTTTCTGTTCTTTCTTCCTCCTCAAAATACAGTCTTGGTGGACACTGTGTCCTGGGTAGCAGGGCCCTCGCGGGGCCAGCAGCCACTGTCCGGCCTCAGTTTGGACTCCTGAGTGTGGGCATTGCTTCCTCCTTTGTGAAGTGGAATTAATCCATTTCTGCCCCCCTCCAGGCATGTTGTAAGGGTTGTCGGAATAGGACCGTGAAGCTGGGGGAGTTTCTACAGCTTGTCATCAGCGGGTTCCATCTCATGTTGATGCCTTGTGAAGGCAACTCGGTTACTACGGCTCTTCTCTCTTGGGCTTTGACAAGTGAAGAACTGCCTCCAATTCAGATGGTCATTTGGAAGTTTTAGTACCTTTTAAGAAAAACTAAGTATATTTTAAAGTCATTCCTGCCCTTCCCACAGCCTTCTCTTCTTTTAGTATAAAATATTAGTACTCATTGGAAAAGACCTTGACGTTGGGAAAGATTGAAGGCAGGAGGAGAAGGGGACGACAGAGGATGAGATGGTTGGATGGCATCACAAACTCGATGGACGTGAGTTTGAGCTTTGGGAGGTGGTGATGGACAGGGAAGCCTGATGTGCTGCAGTCCATGGGGTTGCAAAGTGTTGGACGCGACTGAGCAACTGAACTGAACAGTGTTCCACTATTTTCTTTTCATTAAAGTTTGGAAGCTCAGGTAACACAGTAGAAACATATGAATTTGGGGCAGTTGTTAATATAAGATTGATCTTAATATTTGCGGCAGTAGTAGGAATACTTTTCTCTATCAAGGTCCACGTTCAAAGTTATCCTCACCTTCCTGTCCTTTCTCAAGTTCTCTTCTATGTATTCAACAAGAATTTTAGCAGTTGCGGAGTAAGACACTACATTAAGTGCTAAATATCGTCGAGTTTAATTTTTCCCGCCTGATTGCTTGTAAAAAATTCTCTGACTGGATTCTTGAGAACCGTTTTAAGTTTGTACTATAATTGCTTTCCTTTCTTATTGTCTAAAGCAAAAGTGCGTCTTAAGAGTGCAGGGTATAGTCAGTGGGGTCCCCCAGTCTGTTAGGAAGCTTAAGTTCTTGTAGTTGCCCCGAGGGTTTCCTGCTGACCACCTCCAGCCTATGCAAATGTCTGTAGGCTGCTTATCCCAGAATTTGGAACAAACACTGCGGAGAAGCTAGTAGAAGGAAAAGTGAACTTTCCACTTTATATAGTTGTTGCAGTTATTCTGAAATGAGATGCCTTAAATAGGGCTTGGTGTGCAAGCAGCCTATAAGAAGAGTGGGCCCTGTGTCCCTGCCCACCCATCCCTGGGTGCTTCTGTCCTTGAACCATGCAAGTCTGTCCTGATCACCATGAGGGGCTGTAGGGAAATTGTGGAGGAGCTGATCAAGCACCCCTGAGTCCTGAACTCACTTTTCTGACTTAATCTGTGATCTCGGGTTGGTCCCTTGATTCACCGGCTCAGTTTCCTCCCTGTTCCCCTTGGAGAACGAAAACCTCACAGTGGCCAGCTCTGTTGGGGTGTCGTCAGGACTCAGCAGGTGCTTGTCGGGGTGCGTGGAGGTCGTGATGGAAAGGCCCTGCGTGTGGGCAGGGCGGCTTGTTTGTTCACTGTGTCACTCCTCAGGGTGGGAGTAATGAAAACCCGGCTGACGGGTGGGGATAATGGGTGGTTTCATTCTGAAGGCCTTCAGCATGTTTGTATTAAAGAGAAATATTGTTGGAGGCGTGTCCCTAAGTAGTCTTAATAGCGTTGCTAATTGATGTAGGTAAATTCAGTTTCATTTCCCCTTCCAGACCCCCGCGCAGACTTGATTTTTTTCAGCCGTTGCCAGCTCCTGGATGGTGCTGGTGTCATTTCTTAATGAGGCTGCTGCCTTTTGAAGCAGTATCAGGCATCAGTTTCAAGCGTTTGTTGGAATGAAGTCTGTAGATGTTTTGCTTCCCCTGGCCAAGTTGATGTTTTCTGTCTTTACACTTAAAGTAATGGATGCCCCAGGGTAACTAGTGTGAACAGATGGACACGCAGAATCCTGTACAGGTGGCTTTTTTTGAACTTCAGTTTCTGAAATCATCCCACTTTCTTGTCTTGATTTAGGATGCGTTTGTTGATTCTTAATTCCAGTTCATTCTCCCCCACAAACATAGGGTTTCTTAGAGACATGTGGCATTCCTTTCTCCCCCAACTTAAAAAAAAAAAAAGATACCTAACATATACCCTGTTTGCCACACCAGGAGAAGTTAAGACCAGAGTTCTAGCCCAGGGTCAACATGAGCATCTTCTGTATAGATTCCACTGTTCTTCAGGGGTGATTGTTTTTAGGACTCATCCGGTTTAATCTTGAGCACCTTGGCTTAGGTTCTAGTTTGGGGAAAACCCTATCTAAGTTAGATTCATCTTCTCCTGTTCCTGTCTACACTCCGCTTACCAGCGTAAGCATGTATTTGCTGTTACCATGGAAATGCAAAGAAATTATGAAACTTATATTAAAAAAAAAGTTTATTAGACTTCAAAGCATCAGGGGAAAAGGAAGTTGCTTGGAAAAGCAGAAATGTCTTAGAAACAAGCCCCCGTGGCAGCCCTGGTCTCTCCCGTGTCTAGACCCAGTTCGTTCATTTTTCTGTACTCCGCACAAAATTAGGTCTGTTTGGGTAGCCATGCATCTTCTTAAGAGTCAGGAGTACCCAGACAAATTAAAGTTCGTCTGGCATTCACACTTCATTGAGAAATGACTTCATCAGATTTCTTCCTTCCTGATTTATGACTGAGATCATACGCTTGAGGTGATTCTGGTAGGGAGAAGCGGTTCCCTGCAAAACATTAAAACAGGGTGCTCGGGTGGAGTTTAGAATCCGTCAGGTAGGAGGGCACTGGTCCCTGGAGGATTAGGAGATTGCTGCAGGGGTCGGGGGCGACGTAAAGGAAGGTGGGAGGAAGATAAACACAGACTTGGGCTCTGTAAAGATTTCTTCCAAAGCCAGCTGTGCCCCTTGCCCCCAGTTGCAAGAATTCGTAACTTCATCCTCCAAATATCCAGCCACCTGCTGTGCCCCGGCCCAGTGCTCTATCCTGGCTGAAAACACTGGTGTAGTTCAGGTGTATCCCGGGTTAAATGGGCTTTTGTGGCCTGAGATCCTAAATATAGCATCGTGTTTCTAAGGAAATGAAACTTCACCAATGAACTTTGGAGACACAGATAACTTATTGGCTGGGGTTATCTGTTCTGCACCAGTTTCCGTGTTTCCAGTCAAGTGAGTCGTTCTGGATAGCCTTCACGTCCTGGAACAAGGTTTAATTTTTTGCTTGGACTACAGATCTAAGAGTTTACAAGAGCATTGAGATTTGGATAGTGATACGGAGTAAGGGCCTCTCAAAGCCTGAAGATCTAAAATAAACAGAGGGAAAAAAAAGTTAGGGGGAGAGGATTAACTTGTCTGAACATCAGGTTTAGGCCTGGCACCATGCTGAGGGGCTTTCCCTGTGTTGGCACCTAGTGGGCAGTGCCGCCTGCCCATTACCCAGGAATTGGGTGCTCAGTCCTCCAGGTGGGAAGACATTTGCTGCTTGTCATCCAGGTGAGATCACCCAAGGAGGCAGGCATCTCCACCTTGAAATGGACAGGAAGTGATCCTGCCAGGGGGAGACATCTAAGTCAGCCCTAATTATTAATAGAGAGGCATTATGGATTCAGTAATACAGATTGCCTTGGTAAGTAGAGCACTTTTGCTGCAAGGGAACAGTTTATGCTGATTGTTGGATGAGTGGTGTCTGGCTCCAGAGGAGTGGAAAGTATAAACCAAAAACCCCCCATATGAAATCAAGTGACCCAGGACTGCCATTTCTGAGGGAGCCTGGCATCCAGCGGAGCCCCGCTTGCAGGAAGGGGTTGTGCTAGTGGGACAGGACATACTTGGTTATAGTTAACTGGACAGTGTAGGAGGTGGGAAGGAAAGCAGGGGCCGCTGCAAGCAGAGCCCAGCGTTGCTTTGATCGTCTGTACGTGCTCTGAGCTCCTGGGTATGGAGCATACCTTTTAAAGATGTGATGAAATGCCAGGGAGGTGGACTATCTCACATGTTTTTTTCCAGAGGTGACTTCTAAATTCTTACTGCCAGGTGGGTTGGGTGCAGCTGCCAATCACACAATTTCATCTTTGAAACACTAACAGTGAAGAGTTTGCTGTCAGACACGTGCTCAGCTCCTGCTAAAGTGAGCACCATCAGAGGAGGAGTAGGTGTGGAGTCTTGGTTTCTTTCCTGGATTTTGCCTTCGTGGCTTAAAACCACCCGAAGACTCATAAGAGTCCGTCCTGTGGGCCGTGCTTCCTGATGTCTTCATTGGACCCGCAGGAGGAGGCGCTCGAGGTCGGGTGGGAGGAGGGCTCTTGCGGTGGATGGAGCTGTGCCTTCTCCTCCTCCTGGCAAGATCTCATCTCTGGGAGGGGGTGGTCAGAGCCCGTTTCAACACGCCATTCGTCTCTTCCTGGTTCAGTTCCCTTGCCTGGTTCACCTTCGGGACAGGGCCGGGGCCCGCAGAGAAGAGGCAGGACCAGATCAGCGCATCCTCTCCCTCCTTGGGGAGAGAGCGCTGTGTGCTTTGAATTCTAACGTGCCAGCTCTCAGGAGAAACGCCAAGGCGTTCTGCCGGGTTGTCCTTCTGCGCCGAATGTGTTCTGTGTCACCGAGAGGCTCGTGTTACAAAGTAAAGAGGATTGGAGTAGAACACAGAGCCCACCAGGAGCACCGAGAGCCTGGGTTGGGCTGGAGTGCGGCGGTCTTTCCCTTTGTTCCCTGTCTCAGCAGAGGGCTACGGCACTCCTGCCACAGGATGACAGAGGGGTGGACCTGTGCTGGTGACTCGAATTTAAGGCTTTCTGTGTGTGCTTGTGGGATGCAGGTTTATGAGTATAATAACAGTTTGTTGTTTCATCTAAGCATAATATTTGGAATTCATCATGAGAGTAGTCTTTAGTTTGTTTGGAGTGAGCCTGCTGCTTGCATTTAGAGGGATTCCAAATTGGTGAAGCACCCAGCAAGCGCTCCAGTAAAAGAAGGTGTTGCCACCCTGGTTGCATTAAGCATGGGGCAGGTTTGGTTTGTTTCTCAACTTTAAATTTCCAGTGTGAATGAGAGGGAGGCGGGAGAGGTGAGTCAGACATCTTACTTGCGATTGCAATTAAGTGTAGGCAGGGAGTTTCAAACAAAAGTGTATCTTCCCTGGCCTAAATACTGGAGGAAGCCAGGAGGCATTGTTACTTTTAAAATGGAGGTATGAGACTTTCGGAGTCCAGCCAGATGCGGGCTGGACTCTCCAAGCATCCTGTCCTTAGACCCTAGAGGAACTCAAGGGAGCCCGGGGGCTTCTGAGCTGACCCTCTTTCTACGCCATGCAGTTGGAAAGTACGTGTTTGTTAAAGTGAAAGATAAAAAATGTTGGTGCCAGAAAGTCACTCTCCTCTACAGGGAATGAATAGTCTTTGAGCTGTGGTTTGATCAGAACTGAAAGTGATGAGAAGTTTTTCTGGAATGGAAATGTGTGGGGAATGCCTTTCATTAGATGACATGGGATGAATTCTTGACTTTGTAGTTGGAAAGCTGACTCTCAAGAGACTGCCCTGGGTCTGACTACGAGGGAGGTTTCTCTTTTTAGAGCGAGGGTTGTTGGGCTTGAGCTGGAAGCGTTTCACATGTTACCCTAGTGTCTGGGCAGGAGGTTGGCCCCGTGGTGAGACCGAATGCGCCGATTCCCGGTGGGCCTCCCGAACCTGCAGGTGCCAAAAGCGCACGTTCATTGCCGCACACGTCTGCGGGTGAGGGCCAGGCTGTGATGGTTTTGGTTGGATGAGGGAGGCACTTGGCAGCTGAAGAAAGCCTCAGTTTGGTAGTGAAACCTGCATCTTGTGAAACGGGTTTGAGGCACTGTGTCAGCCTCTGTGAAAAAGTGCTGTCACTTAAACTTGTTTTTCAGTCTTTCTGGAGTGGGGCGGGTCAGAGTTTCCCCCTCCCTCCGCCCTGCCTCGGTCACAAAGCAATGCGCTGTCTCTCAAGCTTTCTGCTCTGACGCTTTGTCACCTTAACCCGCCTGCTCCTGGGTCCTTCCTGGAAATTCCATCTCGAGTGGTTTTCTGAGTCTGTCATCTCAGCCAGAGAGGGTTGACTCTACCCGGACATTATTAGTCATAACTGAATTTACCTGGAATAGAGATTTGGGGACAGTGTAGGACTTGGGAGTTAAGGTTTTCTTTTCTTTTTTTTTTTTAACAAGGCTCCTGTGAGACTCCAAATCTAGTAGTAAAAATAAGTGGACTCTATATTAATTACCCAGTTAAGCACTTTTTTCTTTAGCTTTTTAAAAAAAAGTTCCAGCGTCTAATATGAAATTTTGACTGGAAGTCAGCTTGCTGGCCAAGCCTGCCCTTGTGACTGTCTGCTCCCGGTCCTATACTCTGTACTAGAGATGCTGGCATGTGATCTGTGTTTGGCTTGCTTCGCACCTGCATCCAGATCTTCGCATTTCAAACAATCATTCTGTTTATTTGGGACAACAGGTGCCAAGCCTCTGTATCTGCCAAGTGTCCTTAAGTTCACCAGGCCCTGCCTGTAGAACGTGACAGAGGGAAGACGGCCCACCGGTGCCTCCAGGAAGCTTTTCTCTCTCCCCTTCTCTTTCTTTGTCTCTGGGACTTCTCCCGGCTCTCTGCAATCTGTTGCAGAGGCCAAAGCTGACGTGTGGGTGGCGTGGGAAGGCAGCGCTGTGGCCGCAGTTGGGGCGATGACTAGACCCTTGTGTTGTCTTTGGGGAGACGCCCCACATTGCTGGCAGAAGATTGCAAGCCGGTGCTTTGCTCTCTCCACACCCCTCCCCTCGCCACCCAGCCTTCCTGTTCTTTCTCTCCTCTCCTGATGGCCGTCTGATCGTCTAAGAAAGAACGCACGCACACGCTGGTCGCACGTTTGAAGGCTCTTGTTTCATGCCAATGTTAATTCTATAGTGGGACTTTTTACTCCCAGCATGTCATCAGAATAGTGGGGAGGTGTGACTTTCCTGGGATTAGCCGATGAGTCAGTGGTGGAGCTGGACTCTGCGTCTCCGTCCTGACTCAGCCTCTGATACCTTCGGGGGTGTAATTAATTAATTAGGCCTGCGCATCGGAAGTAAGCAGGGGGGGCGACTAGGCTCCTGCAGAACTGAGATAACCAGAGTTGGTTGGTTTGGGTCCTCCCCCCACAGCTGTGGGAGAGGGAGTGTTGAAGATCAGGTGTCTGCTGTAGAGTACTCAGTAGATGTTCCTGTCTGATTAGGCTTGGACCTTGACTCCTTCCTTTAAACCGTTTCCTACTCCATTGGTTTCAGCTGGCATAACTTCCCTGTACACATATTGGGAAAATGGGGATTTTGTTATCTTGAAGTAGTGCTGTTAGATTTGGGGTGAGAATAAACCTATGCTGTTGATCTCACGTTGTAATTTAATTTGTCAGGAGGTTTCTAACTAAGAAAAGCGACTTAGAAATATTTTCAAGTGATTTTTTTTTTTTTTTTTTTGACTGATGTGGGAATGAGTTAAATGAAAGCTTGTTCTAGGATTCCTGCTTTCAACTTAGCAGATCAGTTACATCCCAGGAACGAGATTATGAATATGATCTCTTTGACTAAGTTGAGTTTAATACTAGAATGAGTTAAAGCAGTAATGACTCCCAGAGGCAGCGGGGACAATACCCACGAGGGCTGCCACTGCCTACCGGGGCCGAGGCATCAGCTAAGTCTCGTGAGTTACAGGAAGTCACCTGGAAATTGGACGTAGAAGCCCTGTTTGATTTGGAATATTGGAACCTTTGATTTCATGCCTCCTGATCAGAAAAGATCCTTCTGCTCGCAGCCCCTTGAGGGTCACTCTTTCCCCTGTTTTCTGCTGCAACACAGTTTTTCCACTAGGAACTTCTTCAGGCTTTCTGTGTTCATTGTGTCGTTGTGATTTCAAGAGCACAGATTTGTGCAGGAGGCGTAGGTCCTGGCTCTGGCTTGGTCATCTGTGTCCCGTGTATCTTTTACTGCCTGACTCTCCAGAGCCTGAGCCACAACTGGACGCTGTGTCTCTCTTGAGTTAAGGTGTTGAGTAGCCAGATTCTGAGCCAGGTGATGCTCACGTTCAAGGTAAACGTTTCTGGGGAGCGCAACAAGAAGTGCATTCTTGGAATATAAAACATTTTTTGGTTATCAGCTTTCTGAAGCATCTTCCACAGTTAAATCAGCCCATTTTTCTTTTTTTCTTTTCCTTCTTCTATTAGATCTCTTCTCTTTTCTTGCTTGTATTTACCAGGCAGTTAGAACTCCGTCGAATTGTCTGAATGTGCACTTAATTCACAGTGACCCACATGGAATTCTGATCAGGCATGCTCTCAGCTGTGCAGGCTGATGCTTTTCCAAAATCCTTGTCGTGTACAGTCTTAACTTCCAAGATGAAAGCACCATTCTCCCTTGACAAATTGTTTCTGTCATTATCGATCCGTTTAACTCATTTCTAATGCCCTTCCAGGAAATTCTATGCAAGGTAGTTAATCTGTTGCTACTGTGTGGACGGTATGTTCCGTTCATTCAGCACATTATTCATTGTGCTTTTCTCTCTAGGATCACTCTGAGGGAGTGAAAAACAGTATAAGCAGAAAGCCTGTCCTCAAAAGAGGGGACACTTTCTATGTGATGTACAGGTCATAAGTGAGGTTTAAAAAATCCTCCCAAGGTTTCCAGGTTAAGGGGGTCCCTTCAGCTAAGGGAGGCGAAGACTTTATGGAAGAGACGGCACCGGGCACTGTGCTTTGAGAGATGGCGGCTGCAGAGTGTTTTTGCAAAGGCCGTCTGATGGGACCTTTCTTCTCCCTTATTCCTGCCCCCAGAGTAGCTCCTGTGAATTTCAGAGGCACCTGCAACAGCTCAGTCTGCAGAAGTGCTCTGATGTATTGTAGCATGGGAAACAGCACCAGGACTTAGCTGCTACGATGCTCGAATCTTGTAAGAAAGTCGTAGACGTTACCACACTGTCCGTATGACAGGAAGCTATGTAAACGCTTCTGTGGGGAGCTAGGTGAATGTTTCTGGGGAGCACAACAAGGAGAAGTGCATTCTTGGGATATAAAACATTCTTTGGTTATCAGCTTTCTGAAGCATCTTCCACAGTTAAATCAGCCCATTTTTCTTTTTTTCTTTTCCTCCTTCTATTAGATCTCTTCTCTTTTCTGGCTTGTATTTACCAGGCAGTTAGAACTCCCTCGAACTGTCTGAGTGTGCACTTAATTCACAGTAATCCACATGGAATTCTGCTCAGGCATGCTCTGATGTGCTCCCCACATACGTTTACCATGTGAAGGGATAACATGCCTAATTATCACATCCCACTGTTAGGTACCTGCAGTTGCTGTAGAGGAAAGATGTCACTGTACATAATACTTCAAAGTGTAAAAGTAAATCAGTACAGTAGACAGTCACCTCATGGCTCCCTTTGTGGCCTTACCTCTGCCCTAGAACTTACCATATCTGTCCCTCTCTGTGTATCAGTGAGCCTCGAAATTCCATAATCTTTTTCCAGATTGAGGGGTATATGTAGTCAGTTGTTCATTTTACAGTTAATTATATCCAGCGTGTATGTGTATGAAAAACTGCTTGATGTCCTGGATTCTAAAGATGACCTCAGTGTTCACATGTGCTTGGAAAAAAGATGTGAAGTGAATAACCTGTGAACTTGGGCAGCAAGATAACCTAACCTCGAAAAAGTCTCATCTGTGCACTGGGGGCAGAAGAGAGCCAGTTTCAGAGGTTGTTTTGAGGGCCAAAGGGTCAGGTACATTGTCAGAATACAGCAAATGTAACTCACATACAGCAGCATGCAGTTTTGTTTGGCTGGACTTTAGGAATCTGGGGGTCATCCATTCAGTGAACGTTTTTTGTTCTTATTGGCCAGGCACTGCCAGGGTGCTTTGGGAATGTAAAGCTGAGTGGAACACGGCCCAGTTCTCCGGAAATTCAGAATTTAGTGGAGAAGGTTGCTGCTCTAGTATGCGCAGTCATAGAAGTAGACAGAAAAGAGTAGAACTTACCTTAGAATAGGGAGATGAGAGAAGGTTCCCTTAGGCGACGCTTGCGTGAGTCCTAAAGAGCAGTTAAGAATGAGCCAAGTGTTCAGAGCCCAGAATGAGCCTGTGACCGTGATGTGAGTGAGTGCAGAGCTCAAATCAGAACCTGACACTCAAGGTGAGTGAGGGGTGGGGTGAGGAGGTGAGTCCAGACCCTGAAGGCCCTGTCCTGCCCGAGTGAGGACCTACCCTGTAAGCAAGCTGTCTCAAATCCTTGGGGTCTATGGACCGAAGAGATCAGGGTTGGAGTTTCTTTGCATTTTCAACTCAGTGATAAGACTTTTTAAATTCACAGGTATACTCTGGTGGCCAGCTGCTGCCAGGAGGTTTCCTCGCTAGTGTTTGTGCTTAGGTATTAAGTTAGAGCCAGACACAGGCCAGGTGAGTTCCTGGGGGTGCTGTGTGGTCAAACATTATGCATTCAGCTGTTTGAATAGAGCAGATATTTCTCAGACTAGGATTGGATATGTTCTTAGGGGGCAAGGAAGAACTTTTTTTTCTCTTTCAAAAAGGATGCATGTGTTATTCACATTTGAGAAACATGCTGTAGGTGTTGGGGATCACAGCTGGACAGGTGGGGTGCCTCACAGGCAGCTCTTGACTGATGAAGATTCAGTCTATCACATAGGCAGAGGTGAGCGACTGAGCGCCGTTGAGTAAGAATAGATGATTAAGGTTCTGTAGTGATCCCGGTGTTTGGTGGTTGCCTAATGTCAGGGAAGCAGGCTCTCTCTTTTCGTTTCCTGATTTGTGGCCATTTTATTGTTTAGACAGTCCTCTCCTAGGAGTTGGAAGAAAGGTGGGTTAATTTATGTAAATTTATATTAGCTTTTTTTTTTTTTTTGGTTGTTTTTGTCTGTTCTGGGGGCAGGGCACTGTTATGTGTATTTAAAGTTTTGTTAGGATTTGAAAGTTGTTAAATTAAGATTTGGAGGTGAATTTTTTATCTAATGGATTTTTTTATCTACCTATGGTTTTTCTGTCTCTCATTAACTGTTTTTAGTTCAGCACCAGTTAGGAGAAATGCAAAAAATATACTAAACACCGGGAAAAAAATTTTTTTTAATGGATCACACATAATCCCTGCCATCAAGGGGCTTAGAGCAGCGGTCCCCGGCCTCTTTGGCACCAGGGGCCGGTTCTGCGGCAGACAGGTTTTCCACGGACAGGGTGGGGAGGACGGTTTCGGGATGATTCAGGCACATGAGACTTACTGTGCACGTTCTGTCTATCGTGATTACATCAGCTCCATCTCACATCGTCGGGCAGGAGGGGACCCTTGGCTTGCAGCACTCACAGGGCGACAGAGTGACCAGGGATTCGATAGAGGTGGTGTGTTCGGTGCTCTTGCCCCTTCCTTTCCCTCACCTCAGTGATGGGTGCAGAGGCCCTTGGCCTGAAAAAGGCCACAGGGTTGCTACTTAACTACCACATGATAGATACTAATACGGAGCTGTGATTCTCTGGGGGTAGCTAGGGAAATGCATCTCAGAGAAGTCCTTTCAGTTGTTATTAGGTCTTTAGTCATAAGAGAGATGTCAGTAGCGAATGAAATAAAGGTTATCATAAATTGAGAGAGTGAAAGTCACTCTGTCGTGTCCGACTCTTTTCGACCCCGTGGACTATACAGTCCATGGAATTCTCCAGGCCAGAATACTGGAGTGGGTAGCCTTTCCCTTCTCCAGGGTATCTTCCCAACCCAGGGGTCGAACCCAGATCTCCTGTATTGCAGGCGGATTCTTTACCAGCTGAGCCCCCAAAATAAGGATCCCCCCAAAGTGTGTATAAAAAGTCTTGTGAAGGAGGTGGGACCCAAACAGTGTGGAGCTGGCACGCGGAGCCCTTGAGAGCTCAGGTCCGTTCCTTCAGGCTTTCTCTAAGCTCTTCAGTTGTCCCCATCACCCAGGTGACGTCACGTGGCTCAACTCTCACCTCTCACTTATGAGCGTTGCTTTGATACTTTATCATAATGTAAAAATTAGAGCCCTTAAAATGAAAAGGTTATTCCTTGAAAAAAAAGTTTAATTAAGAAAATTTGATCCAAACTGTCATAAGGGTGGTTCAGAAGGTTCTCAGTGAATCTAAAGGTTCACATTTTGAAATTTTTCTTTCCTCGCATTGAGAAAACCATACTATGAAAGTCAGAGGAAATGATTTTCACCAGTGTAGCAGCAATGTCATTGTCTTATGATAACGTGTAAAATTTCACCAAAATCAGTGGGGAAAAAAATTAAAGCTGTATTATCTGGCTCTCAGTTTCTTTCCTTGTACGTGAAGAGTAGTAGGGAGTGAGTATGACTGTTGTGGTAGATTTTTGATAAGAAAAGCCTTTTTGTTTATGAAAATTAACCTAATATATTTAAATTAATCAGTCTCATCACTCAGCTTTTGACTAAACTGCTTATAACTTTTGTAACTTCCACCTTATGAATTCTGATTACTTTGTTAGTGCTTTCTTTCTGTGAATTAGGTAGATAAACAATATTTCTAGAACTTCTCCCTACAAGTGAAATTCACTTGTTTCAGCTCACACATCTGACTATTCCCTTTAGACTAGAGAGTCAGTAAGTTTTCTGGAATTATGTCTTGGTTGGTGGTATAGATGATGAAGCCCCCGAAGAGCATGCAAGTTGAGAGTTTATAAAATCTGTTCTCAGCCGTGTTCTCTCCACCTGCTGGAACGTGAGCTGCTCACTGTGACTGTCTTCTGAGCACACTGGTTGCCTCTGTCTTCCTCCTCTCTTTCTTCCCGTCTGAGGGGTAGCAGTGGGCACAGCAGCTGGCTGGTGAGCTGTATTGTGTGGCTGCCATAATGCTTCCTGGGAAAATCATTGTTAACTAGCTCAGGGTCTGATTGCTTGTTGGTTCTGTGCTTGTCAACATTTGGAATGAAAAAAAAATCTATACAAGTTACTTCTTTGATAATGCAATTCTTTATTCTTTTGTTTTTATTTTCAAACTGAGTTTTGAGGACAAAATTAAATCTTTTGAAAAAGTCTAAGTACATGAAAACAAAATTAGATTTTTTGAAAAGTTCTAAGTTCGTGAATTCTCAGCTAGTAATGAGGAACTGTCTTAGAAAAATGGGCTGGACATTGAAAGAGGAATCTTGCCAAGCATCTTCCACCTGTTTAGCAGGGTTTTGTGTGTGTGTGGTGGGGGGGAGGGTTAGGTTTTTTTTTCCTCTAGTGATTTTGGATGGGGACATTGATTGCTCATCTTTTGAGTTTATGTTCCAATTATTTGAATAAAATCTAACTTTTCCTCTAAATCAGTGGTAAAGAAATACAAAAGTAGAGTAAGGGTCATTATTTGCGTTCCTAAAGATCTTTACGTCATTCTGAAGAAGGAAGGTTGTGTATCATTCAGCCTACTCTCGGATTTCAGATATAAGACTCTTTAAAGTGTGTGTGTATCTGTGTGTGTCTGTGTACATGCACACATACTTGTGTTTTATAGAGGAGGATGGATACATAATAGTTCCTCTTTCTATCTCTTTCCCACCTTCTTTAGCAGATACTGGAGTTTTTCTGTAATCTCATTATAGAAAGTATTTCTCTACACAGTGAGAATGGTCTGAACATTCTGTCTTATCCAGACGTGGGTGACTTGGCCTGTTGTCCAAGGTCAAGTCAAGGCCAAGCCGCCAGGTAGAACCAGCCCCTGGGGTTGACGTGGCTGAGGATCAGAACACCCTTGTCTTGTTGCTGCCCCAGGACCCGGGGCAGAGCTCTGTCTTGTGTCGTACATTTGCTGTCTCTCTGTCGAAAAGTGTGTCACCTTCCTAAATAAAGATTCCCGGATACCACGCTTCTCCTTCAGGACTTGGTGGAGTCCCCTCGGCAAGCCTGGGCTATGTTGATGGGGGGCGGGTGGGGGTGGTCCATGGGAGAGGTCACACTGGTGAGACGTCCCCAGCGCCTGTCTTCTCAGAAGGCCACTTGTGTGCAAAGTGGAAACGCTGAGTCACAAAAAGGGCCTGACACTTCCTCACTGTTCCCACATCGTGGTGATGTGAAGATCAGTTACATCCCAGTGGCTTGGAGACTGGCCATCCAGCGGCCTATTCTCAAGGCACCACCATCCTTCTCTGCTCACGTGTTGTTTGTGGTGGTGGCTTTAGCACCATCACTGCAGAGCTGGGTGGTCGCATTTGGCCCATGAAGGTGAAAACTCTTTATCAGACACTGCAGAAAAAGTTAGCCCACTCCCGGTTTAGATGAATACTTGAGAACTCCCTCATGTATCTCGGTTGTGTTTCTTCACTCCTCTCTCTACATTTTCTTTCTCTTGTTAAAAACCTACGTGCTGAGCATGTGCTGTGTCCCAGCCCCAGGAACAGAAAGGCTGGCCTCTGTCCTCCTTGGGGACGACACCAGCAGTCAGCCTGACACCCCCATCCAGACACACAGCTCATTCCCACTCATCAGCTCCTGTGAAAACCAAACGTCACACGAGGAATAAACTTAAGTACAGTCTGACAGACCCCCTTCTCTGGTCTGTTTATCTTCTAAGCTAGGAATTCTTGAGGATTTGCATGACCTTGTTGAATAGTAAGGTTGAGCAGATGCTTTAATCTTTATCTTTCCATTGATTAAATGAACATTATTATTTGATAGGACTGTATCTCTGTAAAAATTTTTTTTAATATAAAAATGCCTGATGGGATAAATATAAACACATGTAAGCACATCTGAACTTCTTAAAGAAAGGAAATCATACATTGAAACTTGTTTTACTAACCTCAGAGTTTTGGAGCCAAAGGAGCTCTTTTATGGCTCAAAGTGTGTAAGTTCGTAAACAGTTACTTACTTGACAGGAGTGGTTTTCTCTTGGCCAACCACGAGAATGACCAGAGAGGACCTGAAACTGTCCTCAAGCCCAAAACCCACCCCGGGCCGCTGGGAGCAGGAACAGCAGGGGCGGCCGGTACAGGCTGACGGCCTGGACTTCCAGGCAAGTCAGGGTGTCCAGTGCTCACACTTCCAGGCAGGCTGATGTTCTGGCCACACTTTGAGAACCACTGTTGCGCAAGATTCTTAATTTTATACAAGTAGTTAGTATGATTGCTTTAAGTGGCAACCTTACATGGTACTCTTTTAAGAGTGTGATATGTAAAAGTTGATTGATCAACATATTACATAAAATTGTTGTTACTAGACTTACAGAGTAGGAATGTAGGGTTCATCATCTTTCAGTATAAATTCCAACCTGGCACTGCAGTTAAAAGTCAGCTAGGGGTGGTCTCAACAACCCTGTGCTTGGCCAGTGGACCCTGGCCCATGTCACAGCACAGTTAGTGACAGAGCTGGGACCAAAACTGGATGCTTCGATTTTCAGACCAAAGCCTTTCCTGCTGACCACATCACTGCTTGCTAGGACGTCTGTACGGCATCTTGCCCCCTTGTCAGCCTTTGGTTGAGGCTTAGACACGGCATGCATGTCCCCCTCAGGGCTGGCGTGTCCCCCTCAGGGCTGGCTGTCCCTGGGACTGTCCGGCGTGTTCCCGTGCCGCCCTCGTCTTTCTCCTGTGGGCCTTTAGCCCACTGACTCTGAACTTTGTGTTCCTGGACCAAACACTGCACATACTGTTCACCTTTTACTGGTATGTCTGCTTGTCTGCAGAGACAAGGTGGCATTTTTTAATGCTGAATTAGGGATGCTGTCCACTCTCTCTGATCCCATGTAGAAAACTGCCAGGTTTGGAAAGAGTTGGTGTTAAAAGACTGAAGAACGTATACAAGAAAGTGATCACAAGGGGTCGTGGACGGCAGGGAGAGCGGTGTCTCTCTGAAGGCTCCGTGTTTATACTGACCCTGGGATTTGGCGCCTGCTTACTTCTGCTCTGAATAGAAACTTGATGCTGGGAAGCCAGGGGAGGTTAGGTTTTAGGTTGGATTACCGTGAAATCCTCTTGTAAAGGGAATATCACTTTGGGGCAAAGACTTCCTGAAATTGTGGAGGGTAAAGTGTAGTTTTCCCAGGCAGCTGTTTTTGAGTTAGGAATTGAGCCTTGCGGCCTAGAGTGGTAAGAGGAAAGCTTAGATTTTCTACCAAGTTGTAAAATAGAAAATGTGACCGTTCGGTTACTGTATGCGTTCTGTAATTGCATGAACTGTTGTCTTTCTGTCTGCGATTCTGTTTGTCCTTCTTTCATCTATTCCATAGGCTAACTTTTTAAGTTGGACTTACAGATTGTACATGAAATGTTTTTTAAGAAAACGTATATGAAAAGGTATAAAGTCAAAGCCTTGAGTTTCTGTCGATCTGTAGATCTGAAATTCACATGTGCTACTTTGCCTGTGTATCTAGATGTATGTATTTAAAAAATTAGAGCAATTTGCTCATATGCTGAAAATTAGGTAAACGGAAAGAAAAAATGATAGGCAAGGTAAGGCAGTACTAGATCAGAAACTGTGCCAAGTATTAAGAAAGATGCCAACAGCTCTGGGAACTCTGCTCGATGTTCTGTGGCAGACTGGATGGGAAGGGGCTTGAGGGAGAGTGGATACATGGATATGTGTGGCTGAGTCCCTTCCTTCTTCACCTGAAATTGTCGCAACATTGTTAATCAGCTAGACCCCAACACAAAATGAAAAGTTTTTATTTAAAAAGGTGCCAAATGGAGAAAATGGACCTAGGCTACTGAGTATTTACCATGTAGTTTGGGGCTTCCCTGATAGCTCAGTTGGTCAAGAATCTGCCTCCAATGTGGGATACCCCAGTTCAATTCCTAGGTCGGGAAGATCCCCTGAAGGGAAAGGCTACCCACTGCAGTATTCTGGCCTGGAGAATTCCATGGACTGTATGGCCCATGGGGTCGCAGAGTCGGACACGACTGAGCGACTTGCACTCACTCACTCACAGTGCACCAGTGTAGGAGGCCTGTGTTTAGCTGTTAGGGCTGCTGGGTTGTTACCTCATGGACTGGCCATAATCCAGAATAAGGGTCTGGGGCCTTCAAATGTGCCAGGCTGTTTTAAAAACTGTAGTTCCAGTAATACCCACCATGTGGTGCTTATGCATCAGAAATAAATTCTAAAACGACAGCATTGACTGGGAACTCAAACAGCTGTGGACCGGGCATGCTGCTGCTGCTAAGTCGCTTCAGTCGTGTCCGACTCTGTGCGACCCCATAGATGGCAGCCAACCAGGCTCCTCTGTCCCTGGGATTCTCAAGGCAAGAACGCTGGAGTGGGTTGCCATTGCCTTCTCCAATGCATGAAAGTGAAAAGTGAAAGTGAAGTCGCTCAGTCGTGTCCGACTCTTTGCGACCCCATGGACTGCAGCCTACCAGGCTCCTCCATCCATGGGATTTTCCAGGCATGAGGAGGTTAAAATCCAGACTCACAGATATGGGGAGGCGGGTGGGGTCCCCTGAGCATGTTCATGCTTGTGTACAGGATTAACCTGAGTCTCTGTAACAGCCTTCAGTGCCACTTCAGTCGTGTGACTCACTGAGTTCATAAACTCCAGGATGTTGGAAAATAGGTTTTACAGGTTATCCTAGGAGATGGTAGAGACACAAATGCAGGCAGAATCCCCAAAGAGTTTGCAGCAGGCTCTCAAAAAGCTGCAAAGAGCACCTGTGCCCCTTGAAACTTTTAATGATGACGTCAAGAAGGACAACCGGCCTCATCCACCTTCCTATTAGGAGGAGAATTGACAGGGATCAGAGCTGTCATTCCTATGACCAGAAGTGATTTTAAATTAACCCCTTATTCTTAAAAAAAAAAAAATCTTCTTTTAAATGAGAAGACAAGCTCTCGTTTCAAGCGTTATCTGAATCATTTCCATGGTGTTAGTATTTTTACCAGCTGTGCAAGAGGTTACTGTCGGTGCCTGTTGCTTACAGAATCTTTTTCTTCCGTTTGCAGGTTTTCATCTCTGTGAACTGCTTGAGCACAGACTTCTCTTCTCAGAAGGGTGTGAAGGGGTTACCTCTGAACATCCAGATTGACACCTACAGCTATAACAACCGCAGCAACAAGCCTGTGCATCGGGCATACTGCCAGATAAAGGTCTTCTGTGACAAGGTAAGGCCATCGACTGGATGTAGACACTTAGAATCTACCCTTCCTCATAGGAAAAGACCAGGGCCTTTCTTATACTTAAGTCCAGTAAGGATGTACTTTGAACTGTGGTGTTGGAGAAGTGGTGATGCTTTTGAATTGTGGTGTTGGAGAAGACTCTTGAGAGTCCCTTGGATTGCAAGGATATCCAACCAGTCCATCCTAAAGGAAATCAGTCCTGAATATTCATTGGAAGGATTGATGCTGATGCTGAAACTCCAATCCTTTGGCCAGCTGATGGGAAGAACTGACTCATTGGAAAAGACCCTGAAGCTGGAAACGATTGAAGGCAGGAGGAGAACGAGACAACAGAAGATGAGATGGTTGGATGGCATCACCAACTTGATGGACATGAGTTTGAGCAAGCTCCGGGAGTTAGTGATGGATAGGGAAGCCTGGCGTGCTGCAATCCACGGGGTTGCAAAGAGTTGGACACTACTGAGCAACTAATAGAACTGAAGCATATATTGCTGATCACATAATATAGCTGATCTTAAATTAGCAGTTCATGTTTTAGCCATGCAAAATCACATAATTCAGGGGAGAAAACCAATCTCCTTTTGACTGAAAAACCAGAAGGGTTGATAAGCACGTTCTGTCGGGCATGCCTGATAGGGTGGGACGCAGGGACACTGCGCCCAGTCCTGGGTGGGCCCTCAGCTCACAGGGACCTGTGGGCAGTGGCCTGGAGTTGGAGCTCTTCCTGAGCTCTGTGTCCGAGGACTCCCAGTCTGCGTCGTCACTGGCATAGCTCCCTCCAGGCTTTTTGGCAGGTTGTCCGGCAGCTCACTAAGGCAAGGGAAGGTGAGCTTCAGATTCTTGCTGACAGCAGCAGGTGGATGGGAAGCGAGAGCACGGACCCACATGATGTCAGTGTCATTCCTTTTCTCTGCTGTGACTCCTTGTTTTCTGGAGAAGAGATGGGCACTTTTGCCAGGTGCAGTGCTCAGCTGGATTAAATCCAGAAAGAAGCTGGCAGGCCCTGGTGCCATGGGGATTGAAGACAGTGGTGTCCTCCAGAATGGGGCAGAACTGTCCACTGAACTAAGATTGAAGATGACTCTGACTTTTCCCACTCAGAAATACCGGGTTGTATTTTTTTTTCTTGCTAGTCTCCTCTTTTCATCCTGTTTGAACCTCTGTGTTATGAAGATTTTTTTAGAAGGTGCTAAGAACCCGGAAGGGAATTTGCCATCAGAGGCCTGGTGTCTTGACTTGTGCTTTGGGTGCACGGAGCACTGTGTCGGCTCCAGGGGCTGAGCCTGAGACCTTCCAGGTCCAAAGGGCAGGTCCAGTGATGTTTATCGAGTACCTGTCATGTGCCTCGTCATGTTGTATCAGTTGTATTATTCTTCTGTTGTTGCTGTTGACAAATGACTACAAACTTAGTGGCTCGAAATGACACGCATCTGTCATCTTCCAGTTCTGTAGGTCAGGGAGTCTGACCCAAGTCTTACTGGGCAAAAGTCAAGGTGGCAGAAGCCTGATTCCGTCTGGAATCTCTCGTGGAGAACCCGTTCCTCTGCCTTTCCGCTGTCTAGGGCTGCCCACAACCTTGGCTCGTGGCCGCGCCTGCCTTGAGAGCCATCCTGCCCCCTCCTCCTCCGGCTCTTCCGTTGTGTGGACACTTGTGACTCTGCCTATCTTGCAGTCAGCCCAGCCTCCTCCTCTTGCTGTGGAAGCAACGGAGGCCCAGGCTCTGGGCATCAGACGTGGGCATCTCTTAGGGCCCTCATTCCTCCTCCGTTCCCCCTGCCTGCCCCCCACTTTCTCACATGCTGCATCTTAACCAGTGGTAAGTCACATCTGCTCTGGAGCAGAGGTCTCTGACCCCGACTCAGATTTCCTTCGTTCATGCCACATTCTTCTTAGAGCCAAAAGAAAAACAATTGTTATCTCCATGTCGTTTTTCTAAAAATTCTAGGGAGAGGTTAAAGTTTTATCCATTTAATTAAAAAATTTTTTTTCACATGTGCTCACATCTTTCCCTGTGCCTTGTCCACACTGCTGCAGTCCCACCTATGTAGCTTTCATCTCTGGAAGATCAGTTTGAATCTATTTTATGTCTTCCAAGACTCTGCTTACCATGTTCAGTTTTTCCCACAGGCTCTTTGAGCACACGGACTGTGGCTTCGGTAGCCTAGCCGTGGATTCCCGTGTCAGTTCTGGGTTGTTGCAGTGGTTCCATCCTCCTCCTCACTCGGGGTTTCCTGGCTCCTGGGATCTTACAGGACACCAAAGGTTGTGACCTTGACCTTGCTGGCTGTCGGGTGTGCCTGTCAGCCGTGAGTCTTCCTGAGTCTTGTCCTGAGATCTGGCGAACCTCCTTGGAAACAGTTGCATCTTCCAGATCTTCTGTTGGATCTTCCAGGTCTGCTAGGCGGGTCTGGGGGCTTCCCTGGTGGCCCACTGGTAAAGAACTCTCCTGCTAATGCAGGAGTTGCAGGTTCTGTATCCCTGGGTCGGGAAGATCCGCCTGGAGAAGGAAATGGCAACCCACTCCAGTATTCTTGCCTGGGAAATCCCACAGACAAGGGAGCCTGGCAGGCTACCGTCCATGGGGTTGCAAAGACTTTGATGTGGAGTTATTTTTAGACCATCAGAAGGAACTGAGCAAGACACAGACCAACCCCAGACGGTAACGGCGAGGAGCCTGATGACCTTCGCCTGTTCTTCTCTGTCAGGGACGTAGTGTTTGCATCAGCGTCACGTAGCAGTGGTGATGGGCAAGTTTGTGTGTATTGCTACATTAGTGATGTATCGATAAACGTAGAAGGTGGTTTTTCATTCTATGTTTTATTTTTATTTATTTTTTTTAGTATTAAGTTTTTTATTTTTTTAATTTTAAAATCTTTAATTCTTACATGTGTTCCCAAACATGAACCCCCCTCCCACCTCCCTCCCCATAACATCTCTGTCATTCTATGTTTTAAAATGTTGTTTTATTGTATAATCATGCCAAATCAACTGGATGATTTTTATTGCCACTGTTTGCTATCAGGGAGTGTATTTACTGAAGAATAAATAACCAGTTCTTTAACAGAAAAAAGTGCTACTCACTCAGTCGTGTCTGACTCTGCAACCCCATGGATTGTTGCTTGCTTGGCTCCTCTGTCTGTGGGATTCTCCAGGCAAAAATCACTGGAGTGGATTGCCACTCCCTTCTCCAGGGGATCTTCCCGACCCAGGGATTGAACCCAGATCTCCTGCATTGCAGGCAGATTCTTTACCGTGGAGCTGCCAGGGAATGTGAATAACTTTGTAAACAAATCTGCACCATCTAGAAATAAATGCAAGTAGGTCAAGCAAAATAGCTAACGAATAATTTTGTTTCCATTTTGCCTACTTGCTCAATTTCAGGTTGCGTTTGTTCCTAATGTACTTGTGGGGCCACCTGTGCAGCACTGCTGTTCTTTGTGTAGTTCTGTGTACCATGTGTGTATATCCTCTTTGTAGGCCTGGGAGTAAAGCTTTCCTTTTAAGTGACTACAGATTTCTAGCTAAATATTTGCTCTTGTGAGTCATAGTTGGTTGGATCTATCACTTAGTCAATGCCAAGACCTTGGACAGAATCACAGTTTTCAGTAACCACACTGGCCGTGAAGTGAAGTGAAGTGAAGTCGCTTAGTCATGTCCGACTCTTTGCGACCCCGTGTACTGTAGCCTGCCAGGCTCCTCTGTCCATGGGATTTTCCAGGCAAGAATACTGGAGTGGGTTGCCATTTCCTTCTCCAGTGGATCTTCCCAACCCAGGGATCGAACCCAGGTCTCCCGCATTGTAAGCAGATGCTTTTACCATCTGAGCCACATTGGCTGTACAGGACAGTATACTCAAAGTGGGATCAGCTTGTATTTTTTTCTCTCATTTTCTTGTTATTAGACGACAAGAAAAGTCACTTGTGTCTTTGAAGCCAGTGTGCAGTACGTTAGCTGATTTTCTTGGCTTCCATTTGACCTGGCCTCATCCATTGTTGAGGGGAATTCTGCTCTCTTAGTTTTTTAAACAAGGGTTTTCCTGTGATTTTTTTTTCTAGTTTAAAAATAGTTTTAAGAAAGGGCTTTTTTCGAGGAAACTACCATAATAAGCTCCACAAGTATCATAAGCAGTGCAGTGCATCTCCAAAGAGGAGGTATTTTCCCACCGAAGGTCAGGATAAGAGCTAAGCATTTTAAGAGGGCCAGTGAACAGAGCCATGTCTTGTCTTCTCTCCACCCAGGGAGCCGAACGAAAGATCAGAGATGAAGAACGAAAACAAAGCAAAAGAAAAGGCAAGTGCACTGACCCCAGCTCCCAGTTGAGCGCCTGTAAGTAGAAGTGTTTCTTCTGCCAAGCGTTTTAGACCTTTTCGTTCCAACAGTAACTCAAGTTTGTAAACAGAAGCTAGCGTAGTGGTTATTTTCTCCTTATTGCTGAGAAGTGATAGCTTTGCTTCCTTCAACCAGGAAGCAAGGACCGACGAGGGCTTGAACTAAGTCGTGCTCAGGGAACTCCAGGAAGGAGTCCTGAGTTTTTCCAGAGTTCAGACGATTTTGGCCCTCAGTTCTGGCTCCCGTTCCTGACAAATAACACACGTTCCACTTGAATAGCTGATAATGAGATTGGAACTGGCCTAGATTTTTAAGAGTAATAGTAACACCCTTTGGAATTCAGGTTGTCTTAATTTGAAATAGCATGGTGTTCTTCTGTCAGATATTCTTAACATTTGCAGAATCTATAGGGCTTCTGTTTGGACGTTGCACCGGGAAAGCTTTTTTTTTTCTTTTTCCTTTTTAATATGGCCAGCATTCATATTCACAGAATCCCGTAGCTCTCAGCTAAAAGGAAGGAAAAAAGCACACACTCTGCACAGCTGGAGCTCGGACAGCTGCAACTGCTTTCTGCATGGCCGGCGCCCAGCAGATGTGGCCTGAGCATGCCCGTCTGGGCTCTGCCGCTGGCCTCACAGTGCAGCTCAGGAGATGTCCCTTCAGAGAGCCACTCAGCAGCTTGGAAAGCTCATCTCTAAGCACCTCAGGGCAGGGGGCTGGGGGACGGTGGAGTCTGTAATTTAGTAAATAAAGAGTTAGACAGTCACGTTGTCTCTCTGCCTCCCTGGCGTTCGGTTCTGAAGATGAAAGTCTGGAGTTGAGGTGCCTGTTCTGAAGTCAAGAGTACACCGCTGTCAGAACAGATTACCTAATGAGGAGATCCAGGGTGAAACTACCTCTAAATTATGTTTATACAATCGTTAAGTTTTAGCCTTTCAGGCAGAAGTAGCACATACTTTGTCTCTGTTCTGGATCTTTCTCTGTGTGTGTGTGTGTGTGTCTTTGTGTTTAAACATGGCTTTTTCTCTCCTGCCTTTGGTAAGATGTGCGATTGATTTTAGTGCAAATACAAACACATTAAGTGTAATTTTTCGCAGTTCAGGCAGCATGACCTGTATCTGCTGTTCTGCTATAATTTAAGTTTCTTAAACAAGAAAGATGCTCTGTAGCCTGCCTGCAGTCTGGGAATAGAAGCTGCTGACTGTGGTGTCCTCGTGTTATTTATTTTTTTTCAGTTTCCGATGTCAAAGTGCCGCTTCTTCCCTCTCACAAACGCATGGACATCACAGTTTTCAAGCCCTTCATTGATCTTGACACCCAACCTGTCCTTTTCATCCCCGACGTGCACTTTGCCAGTCTTCAGCGGGGTGCTCACGTAGGTAACCCGGATCCCAGGGTGGCTGCTAGGAGGCGACAGGTCACAGAAGGAGAGTCTTTGGCAAACAGAGGCCAGAGCTTGGTGAGGTCTGCCCAGGGTTAGGGATCAGCTCTTTGGAGTGTCTGGTTCGGGCAACGTATTGTTCTCACGGTCAGGTATGTGTAAGCATCGTTGCCGTGGAACCACAGCCCCAGACCTGCTGACTTAATTCTGTACGGATGTTATCTGTTGGTGTCTTCAGCTCTTTAAAAGGCGCTGGAATAATAACATGTGAAGTTGAGTCTGTGATCTTGTGAATTTCACCTCCATGGGTCTGGACAGGAGGGAAAAGCCAGAGGAATACCAGGAGTGGGAGCCTTAATAGGATGAAGGATGTCTGAGCGCTCTCCTCGCAGTTTCAGTTAGGGGACCGTCACTGGCACATGTTTGGTCGCGTCTCAGCCACTAATCTGAAATTTATCAAAGCTGCAGTCACGCTCTACTTGGAGCAGAAGCTCAGTGGAGGTTGGACTTGGGTGGAGTGGAGCATGCCCTCCACCTGAGTTCAGGTAGATGCCCCAGAGACATATGCCAGGAGCTTTGTACACAGATTCCGACAGACAGATGTGTTTGCAGAGTTCTTCAGGAAAGGCACTGCCAGGGTGTCCAGTTTCTCATGGGTCTAGGGTGAGCAGGGCTCACTAATCGTTTGCTGTAAAGGGCCCAAGAATAAACATTTTAGGCTTTTGGGGGATTGAAGGCTCTCTGTTGTGACTTGCGTCTACTGTTGTGGGGCCAAAATCACCCTAAACACTGTGCCAGGAATGGGCGTGGCTGTGCACCAGTAAATACTGTATTTACATAAATGGGCATCAGGCCAGACTTGGTTCATGGGGTGTAGTTTGCCAGCTCCTGAACTGGAGGAGTTCAAGACATCTTTAAGAATCTGGTCATTGAATAATAAGGCTAACGGATTTTGTGTGAGATTGGTTACATTCCAAATTACTTTTGTTTTAGGAATAATTTGTTTAAGGTCTGAAATATTTTAGCATATGCTTGAAAAACAGTCTTTTTTTTTCCCTTGGTCTTAGGTCCTTCCCATTGCCTCAGAAGAGTTGGAGGGTGAAGGGTAAGGTTTATGTTTTGTTTTACTGAATTGTTTTTATTTTGAAACATTCTCAAACCTCTAGAATAGTTACAGTACAGAGAACTCCCTTTTTCCTGAGCCGCTGGAGAGTAAGTTGCTGGCGGTGACCCGATACCCCTGCGTCCTTGGTTGTTGTTGTTCAGTTGCTCAGCTGTGTCTGACTCTTTGTGACCCCATGGACTGCAGCACGCCAGGCCTCCCTGTCCATCACCAGCTCCCGGAGCTTGCTCAAACTCATGTGCATCGAGTCAGTGATGCCATCCAACCATCTCATCCGCTGTCGTCCCCTTCTCCTCCTGCCTTCAATCTTTTCCCAGCATCAGGGTCTTTTTCAGTGAGTCAGTTCTTTGAATCCGGTAGCCAAAGTGTTGGAGCTTCAGCTTCAGCATCAGTCCTTCCAATGAACATTCAGGACTGATTTCCTTTAGGATAGACTGGTTGGATCTCCTTGCAGTCCAAGGGACTCTCAAGAGTCTTCTCCAACACCACAGTTCAAAAGCATCAATTCTTCAGCACTCAGCTCTCCTTACAGTCCAACTCTCATATCCATACATGACTACTGGAAAAACCATAGCTTTAACTAGACAGACCTTTATAGGCAAAGTGATGTCTCTGCTTTTTAATACTCTGTCTAGGTTTGTATGTTTCCACAAATGAGGATGTTCCCCTGCATAACACAGTCAGAATGTTGACATCAAGGCCTTAGCACGGTACCAGCCAGTCCAGGCTTTGCTGTTGTTCCAAAAATATCCTTTATGGCAAAAAAGAGTCCCTTTCAGACTCACACAGAGTCTTTCGTTGTCCTGGCTCCTGAATCTCCTTCCATCGGGAATAGCCTTCGCCTCTCCTTGGCTTTCCTGAGCTACTGCTTCTGCAGGTCACACTCCCGCCGTTTTGTAGGCTGTCCCTCTGTCTGGGTCTGTCCGTGGTTTCCTCTCAGGGTAGATGATGCATCTGGGCAGGACTGGCACAGACGAGGCCCTGCTCTCAGCGTGTCCTGTCGGGGACACGTGTTTTCAGGGCACTCCTGCTGGCGATGCTCGCTCTGGTCACTTGATTCAGACAGGCTCTGCCAGGCTTCTCTGCTGTATAGTGAAACTCTTTCTCCTCTTGTAGGTGTTTTGAGGGGAGGTGCTTTGTAAACATCTCACTCCTTGTCAAGCTTTTAATTTCTCATTTGCATTACATCAGCATGGGCTTGTGGTTTCCCATTGTATTCAATACGCTGTGATTCGGTCATCATTGTTTACTCGCTCACATGGTCCCAGGGCCAGCGGGGTCCCTCTCGCTTGCTCCTGGATCACTCCGGCTCGACCTTCCTGCCCTCACTGATCTAGCACTTCCTCACCTTCAGGCATGGCGTCTACCAGGCACTTGTTTTTCTGCCCTACTCTGGCCCAGAATCAGCCTCTGCTCTAAGAAACCCAGGTTCCTTGTGGAGATCGAGCTTTGCAAAACTGGAGTAGCTTCACAGCCGGTTGCTGTGATGGTGTTGATGCCCCCTGCTCCCAGGGGCACCCTTCTCAGCCTCACCAGCAGTGCTTCCGCCCAGCGCTCCACCCGCCCAGCGCTCCACCAGGCGAGGGTCTGGTCCCCTTCTGTGAGCCATCCCAGCTCCCCACGCCCACCCAAATGGGCCACGTGCCTCGTGGAAGACAGGCTCTCCACAGCCTCTCTAACTCGTGTTCTCAGACCTGAGTCCTGCAAGTACTTTCATTGGAGAGCTCTTATGTGCTGGAAGCTGATACACAGCATTTTAAGCTCCAGCTGCTATTCTTAAAGTGATGGTTCTGCTCAGAAGCTCGCACTGACTTCATTTTCAGTTTTGTTTTTTTTTTTTTTTTACTATTTTCTTGCTCACTCACTGAGCCTCACAACAGTGAGCTCACTGTGACTTGTGCCTTTGATAGCCAGTCCCACCGGTCTCTTCACTTTTTTTTTCATGAAAGTCGCTCAGTCGTGTCCGACTCTTTGCGACTCCATGGACTGGGGTTCATGCAAGTCTCCAAGCCAGAATATTGGAATGGGTGGCCTTTCCCTTCTCCAGATCTTCCCAACCTAGGAATCGAACCCAGGTCTCCCACATTGCGGGTGGATTCTTTACCAGCTGAGCCACCAGGGAAGCCCAAGAATACTGGAGTGGGTAGCCTATGCCTGCTCCAGGGGATCTTCCTAACCCAGGAATCAAACCAGGGTCTCCTGCATCGCAGGCGGATTCTTTACCAACTGAGCTATCAGGGAAGCCCTTCTTTCTTCATATGCACCTGGAAATGTTTCCCCTCCCTTTGTATTTCCACCAACACTGCCGTATTTTGGGGGGTTTGATGCTGTGATTGTCTCCAGAGTCGTCCCATTCGTCTTCTGCTCGTAGATCCTGGTGTCCGCTCCAGTCTCTGCCACACCCCAATTGTAGCCTTCTTGACTCTCAGAATGACCCCCTGATCACTGCAACATAGAAGTCTAAACTTCCTGAGAGCTGAGTGATCGAGGTTTTCTGGATTAGATTCATCTTCCTCCGGGACTTTCTGTCTCAGCCAGCCTGGCTGAGTGTTTTCCCGCTCACACATCCTCCCTCTTTTGACGTGCTCTCTCCTCTGTTACCACCTTCACGCGCAGCTCACATCCCACCTCCTTCATAAGTTTTTTTTTTTTCCTGAAGAGAAACCCCATTCCCAAGAGGGCAGCTGGAGCTGTGTGAGAGCAACAGGGATGTCCGGCAGGCTCCTGAGTGTGGTCCCCCTCTGCTATTCGGTCACACTAGCCCGGGTCAGTCAGCTTCTTCCCTTGAGCCCCAGATTTTCATCCACAAAATAAAGGCTGGCCCATTTTAAAACGAAGGGCATTTTAAATGTAAAATCCAGTGATAACACCCGGAAACTCCTTTTGTTTCTGCAAGTGATTGAAAGTGAAGTCACTAATTGCACACCTCGGATCATCTGCAGGTCCAGCTTGAAGAGGGGGCCGTACAGCTCGGAAGACGACTTTGTGATCCCGCCTCCTGCTAAGCTGACCCGGGTAGAAGAACCAAAGAGAGGTGTGTTGGTTTACGTTTCATAGTGGGATTTTCCAGTGGAAAGTGAGCTCTGAATCCAGCCAAAGTATGAATTCCTCAAGCAGACCCCATCAGTGTTGACTTCCCTTGATTGTTCCTCCATCAGAGCAGCTCCTCCTGGCTTGAGCCGGGACTTCCAGCAGAGTTAAAAAGAAGCTGAAAGCTGTGTTCCTTGAGACAGATTTTATATTGGTTCATGTTTGCCATCCTTAATGTGGACGTCTCTTTTTATTTTTCCCAATACCTGCAATCTGTTTTCTTGTTTTGCTCCTATCAATGAATTACACTTTTCCCTCCTTCTTCCCCACTGGGGATCAGTGCTGCTCTACGTGCGGAAGGAGTCAGAAGAAGTCTTCGATGCCCTGATGCTCAAGACTCCATCCTTGAAAGGCCTGATGGAAGCTGTAAGTAGTAGGAGCTTCATAATCCTCTTACTTGCACAGAGTTCGATCAGAACAAATTTTACCAGCCCATCCAGGTTCCTCGGTGGTGCTAAAGCCTTTCCTGAGTCCCAGCACCTTGTCTGTGGCTGAGGCACATGCCACGTTTCACCCCGACCCCCACACCCCCAGCTTAGTCTTCAGCGGTTGCAAGGTTGTACCTACCTCACACCACTGTGCCCAGCACACCCATTGGTAGATAGTAATCACCCACCAGCGTCTAGTCCACTGAACTGAGTGGATTTGTAATGACCCTTGGAATGGTTTAACTTTCCTGTGCTTGGTTAAAGAGAAACTGCCACTTAACAGACTGCTTAGAAGCCAACAAAAAATTATTTCTATCAAAATCTTGAAAACTTCCACACATAAAACAGTGGCTCCTTCATCGGCCTTTGAAACTTCTGATCTTGGGGAATGACTGAATTTGTGTCCAGACATTACCCAAAGCCTATTTGTGAAAAGGCAGAGTTGTGACCAGAGGTGACCACAGCCAGGTGATTTAAAGTGAAGTCACTAGTTGCACACTTCTGATCACCTGCATGTCCAGCTTGAGAAGTGCCCATACAACTTCGATGGCTCGGAGATCCTTCTGCCGCAGCATCTCAGCAAATGGCCCAAGAGCACACTGACCCCAGCCTGCCCTTGGGGACATCATAGAGACACGAGAAGGGTGCCAGGCTGATCCCTGTTTTGGCTTTGCCCCAAAGTGAAATTCAAGGGGTCAGCACTGTGTCTTGATATGTATCCACCTCGGGCCCCTGTAAATCATTGGAATCTTTGAGCTCAAAGTGAGTCCATAACTCGGCTAGAAGCAGGTTTCCCCTGACTACTGCCGAATGTTGAATTCATTTCACAAACGTTTGTGAAGGGCCTACTTTGTGCCAGGCACTGTTCTTGGCACTAGAGATACCGGAGTACATGACCCAGTGCTGAATGGAGTTTACATTCTGGTTAGGAAGATGGCTACAGTGAAATCGGCAGAGGCCACTGTGTAATTTTCCAGGTAGCACTGATGGATGCGGGGAGAAATATCAGTAACCTCAAATATGCAGATGACAACACCCTTATGGCCGAAAGCGAAGAACTAAAGAGACTCTTAATGAAAGTGAAAGAGGAGAGTGAAAAAGTTGGCTTAAAGCTCAGCATTCAGAAAACGAAGATCATGGCATCTGGTCCCATCACTTCAGGGCAAATAGATGGGGAAACAGTGAGAGACTTTATTTTTTGGGGCTCCAAAATCACTGCAGATGGTGACTGCAGCCATGAAATTAAAAGATGCTTGCTCCTTGGAAGAAAAGTTATGACCAACCTAGACAGCATACTGAAAAGCAGAGACATTACTTTGCCAACAAAGGTCCGTCTAGTCAAGGCTATGGTTTTTCCAGTGGTCATGTGTGGATGTGAGATTTGGACTATAAAGAAAGCTGAGCAGCAAAGAATGGATGCTTTTGAACTGTGGTGTTGGAGAAGACTCTTGAGAGTCCCTTGGACAGCAAGGAGATCCAACCAGTCCATTCTAAAGGAAATCAGTCCTGAATATTCATTGGAAGGACTGATGCTGAAGCTGAAACTCCAATACTTTGACCACCTGATGCAAAGAACAGACTCATTTGAAAAGACCCTGAAGCTGGGAAAGATTGCAGGAGGAGAAGGGGACGACAGAGGATGAGATGGTTGGGTGGCATCACCGACTAGACGGGCATGAGTTTGAGTAAGTTTCCGGAGTTGGTGATGGACAGGGAAGCCTGGTGTGCTGCAGACCATGGGGGTCGCAAAGAGTCGGACACGACTGAGCGACTGGACTGAACTGAACTGAACTGATGGATGCTGCGGGGAGAACTGAGGCAGTGCAGGGGGTGGCAGCCAGGGGGCGCTATCTCTCGGTCTCTAGGAAGCGGATGTCACCGCAGCTCCTCCCCTGCGCCTCAGCCAGCGGCGCCCAGCGCCACCTGTCGCCCCTCTGCTCTGGGTCATTCGGCTTCCTGTGACTTCTCCCGGTTCCTCCGCTTCCTTGTCTCCTGATAGCCCCTCCTCACCTCTTGATGATGGAGAGAGAGGAGAGCGTGGAAAAGACTGGGACTCACTGTGCAAATATAATTCATTCACAGCGTTTGAGGAATTCATCCCAGCCTCCCATCTCCTGGGCTGGGGGTTTCATAAACACAGTGATAGTCCAGTGGTACAGAAAAGAGGTGAACGTGTATGATGGCAGCTTGGATGTGGTTTCGATGTGCACGATGTATCTTTGTTAGATTGAAAATGATCTGCAGGCTGGTCTTCTGAAGCCCCGATCTCAGGGCCGCCCAGAGCCGTGCTCTTCAGATCAAGGGTGGGCAGGGCGGTGACCCCTGGGTGGGAGCGATCTGGATACCTCCTCAGGTAACAGTGTCTGACCTAGATTGAATCAGCCTCTGGTCCTTGGAGTAGCTGTCCCCTCCCTGTGCAGACAGCTCCACGCCTGAGAGGAAACCTCCAGAGCTCACTGCACTGTGTGGACCCCGTGCCCCTGGTCGGGAGGGAATGTGGGCCAGGACTGGGACCCTCGGCCACACCTTAGCCAGAGCCCACTCCGGAGAGGCTCCGCCCCTGGTGAGGCGCTGGCCTGGCTGTGGCCAGGGCCCTTGGATGTTCCGTCTGAGCTGGGGAATCAAACAGTTCCTTCCTTCCAGTGAGTCTGTATCTGAAATGAACTCCTGCTTTGGGCTGGACACGCCTTAATCCCACGATAGTCGTGGGGTATGTGAGGTGAGGGTCTCTCTTTCCTGTTGAGAGGAGGCCAAGGTTTAGAACAGTCACCTGCCAGTGGAAACTGAGTCAGAACTGGCACCATTGAGGCATGTGTCACTCCAGAGTGAGGCCTTTGTGCACTGAGTAAAGTGCCTAGACAGGATGCTTGTCAACGCTCATGGAGCCTGCAGCTCAGAGAGGGGCCGTTGTGGACGTCAGCATGCTCGGAGCTCACAGCTCAGAGAGGGGCCCACGTGGATGCCAACATGCATGGAGCCTGCAGTTCGGAGAGGGGCCCACATGGATGTCAACATGCATGGAGCGCTCAGCTCAGAGAGGGGCCCACGTGGATGCCAACATGCATGGAGCTCTCAGCTCAGAGAGGGGCCCACATGGATGTCAACATGCATGGAGCCTGCAGTTCGGAGAGGGGCCCACGTGGATGCCAACATGCATGGAGCGCTCAGCTCAGAGAGGTGGACCGAGGACTTTAGTTTTCTTGTTGCAGCAGCGTTCGCTCATCAGGCATGACAAGTACAGCACACGGATTTTGGGTGGAAAGAGTAGGTCTGTACTTCCTCTGTAAACATAACACTTCTCTGTAAGGTATTAATTTCAAAACACCATGGCCATATAATAGAGTTGTGACATCTGTGACTTTGGGAAGCAACAGACCCCTGATTCCAGCTCTTTCCAAAGGCGGGTAGCCCTCCTCCACAGGATAGACAGGCGCTCATCTGTGTCTTTGTGTGTGCAGATGAGAGAAACAGAAAGCCAAGTGACTGTACCACTGTATGAAGGTATTTGTTTTGTCAAGTCATGAACACAGAACTTTGTAATATTATTTTTCTTTTGCTTCTTTAGATCTCTGACAAATATGATGTTCCCCAAGAAAAGATTGGGAAAATCTTCAAGAAGTGTAAAAAAGGGTGAGTGCTGACTGGCACCCTTAGACCCTCTGATGTCAGTGTAATAGAGCAGAGACTAGGAGTGATGTCAGTATTAGAGAACAGCCCCTCTGAGTGATGTCAGTGCCATAGAGCAGAGACTAGGAGTGATGTCAGTGTTATAGAACAGCCTCTCTGACTGATGTCAGTGCCATAGAGCAGAGACTAGGAGTGATGTCAGTGTTATAGAACAGCCGCTCTGAGTGATGTCAGTTTTATAGAACAGCCCCTCTGAGTGATGTCAGTGTTATAGAACAGCCTCTCTGACTGATGTCAGTGCCATAGAGCAGAGACTAGGAGTGATGTCAGTGTTATAGAACAGCCGCTCTGAGTGATGTCAGTGTTATAGAACAGCCGCTCTGAGTGATGTCAGTGTTATAGAACAGCCGCTCTGAGTGATGTCAGTGTCATAGAGCAGAGACTAGGAGTGATGTGAGTGTTATAGAACAGCCGCTCTGAGTGATGTCAGTGTCATAGAGCTGCCCCTCTGAGTGATGTCAGTGTCATAGAACAGCCCCTCTGAGTGATGTCAGTGTTATAGAACAGCCGCTCTGAGTGATGTCAGTGTCATAGAGCTGCCCCTCTGAGTGATGTCAGTGACATAGAACAGCCCCTCTGAGTGATGTCAGTGTCATAGAACAGCCCCTCTGAGTGATGTCAGTGTTATAGAACAGCCCCTCTGAGTGATGTCAGTGTTATAGAACAGCCCCTCTGAGTGATGTCAGTGTCATAGAGCAGAGACTAGGAATGATGTTAGTGTTATAGAACAGCCCCTCTGAGTGATGTCAGTGTTATAGAACAGCCCCTCTGAGTGATGTCAGTGTCATGGAACAGCCCCTCTGAGTGATGTCAGTGTCATAGAACAGCCCCTCTGAGTGATGTCAGTGTTATAGAACAGCCTCTCTGACTGATGTCAGTGCCATAGAGCAGAGACTAGGAGTGATGTCAGTGTTATAGAACAGCCGCTCTGAGTGATGTCAGTGTTATAGAACAGCCGCTCTGAGTGATGTCAGTGTTATAGAACAGCCGCTCTGAGTGATGTCAGTGTCATAGAGCTGCCCCTCTGAGTGATGTCAGTGTCATAGAACAGCCCCTCTGAGTGATGTCAGTGTTATAGAACAGCCCCTCTGAGTGATGTCAGTGTTATAGAACAGCCCCTCTGAGTGATGTCAGTGTCATAGAGCAGAGACTAGGAATGATGTTAGTGTTATAGAACAGCCCCTCTGAGTGATGTCAGTGTTATAGAACAGCCCCTCTGAGTGATGTCAGTGTCATGGAACAGCCCCTCTGAGTGATGTCAGTGTCATAGAACAGCCCCTCTGAGTGATGTCAGTGTTATAGAACAGCCTCTCTGACTGATGTCAGTGCCATAGAGCAGAGACTAGGAGTGATGTCAGTGTTATAGAACAGCCGCTCTGAGTGATGTCAGTGTTATAGAACAGCCGCTCTGAGTGATGTCAGTGTTATAGAACAGCCCCTCTGAGTGATGTCAGTGTCATGGAACAGCCCCTCTGAGTGATGTCAGTATATAGAACAGAGACTAGGAGTGATGTCAGTTTTATAGAACAGCCGCTCTGAGTGATGTCAGTGTTATAGAACAGCCGCTCTGAGTGATGTCAGTGTGATAGAACAGCCGCTCTGAGTGATGTCAGTGTCATAGAGCTGCCCCTCTGAGTGATGTCAGTGACATAGAACAGCCCCTCTGAGTGATGTCAGTGTTATAGAACAGCCCCTCTGAGTGATGTCAGTGCCATAGAGCAGAGGCTAGGAGTGATGTCAGTGTCATAGAGCAGCCCCTCTGAGTGATGTCGCTGTCATAGAGCAGCCCCTCTGGGTGATGTTAGTGTCATAGAGCAGAGACTAGGAGTGATGTCAGTGTCATAGAGCAGCCCCTCTGGGTGATGTTAGTGCCATAGAGCAGAGACTAGGAGTGATGTCAGTGTCATAGAACAGCCGCTCTGAGTGATGTCAGTGTCATAGAACAGCCCCTCTGGGTGATGTCAGTGCCATAGAGCAGAGACTAGCAGTGATGTCAGTGTCATAGAACAGCCCCTCTGAGTGATGTCAGTGTCATAGAAAATTAATTTTATCCACCTGAATTTGTGCCCAGTCAATAACCAGTTATAGAAATATCAGTGCAAAAATAACAGTTTTTCATACTAGATTATCCACATAAAGTTGATTTATTTTTCTAGGACATCTTTGTGCATTTTTTCCAAGTAAAATCTTTGTTTCTCCCATGCTTGGCAGCAGTGCAGTGGCTCCAAATTCCAGAGCGCATGATGAAATTTACCAAGGCTGACAACAGTCGCTGCCCCATTTATTGAGCCCCCATCATGAGTCGGGTGCTGGACCAGGCACACGTGTGTTACTTAATTCTCATGTTACCATTATTCTAAGACAGGAGTTACTACTCAGTTTCTGGATGAGGCAGCTGAGGCCCAGAGAGCCTAGGAGGCTTTTCCAGAATCAGGGTCAGCTTAGTGCCGAGGCCAAGCTTCAAGTTCTGTTTGACCAACATCAAAGCCTTTGCTCCATCTCCCTCCACCCTCCTGCCCTTAGTCATGTTTTCAATCATGGAATGTTGCTTCTTTGTTCAGAAGTTAATATTTTTAGAATTGTACTTAAGTGTCAGTACTGTTTGGCATGGGTATACAGAGTAAGCATTTTGGGGCTTAATTCTAAAGCATGTGGAATGTCCTCGATGGGCCTAGTGGGAAGGGTTGGCTTTGATAGTAGATTGGCTAAACTTTGAGGGTAACTCATTGGGAAAAAGAGTCGTCAGGGAGCTGTGGCTTCCAGACGCGTAGGTTGACTTGACTTATGTGCCTTCTGTAGCTGGACCATGTGATTCTTCTGTAGACTGACTTTGTTCACTGTAATAAGTACTGTTTATTGAAAGATCACTGCACACCGAAATAATAACTCAGCTACTGTGTTTTCTTTATCGTACACCCTGCACGTGAAGTGCTTCACCCAAGCTCCTCATTTCGTCCCTACAACAACCATGTAAGATTGACCCTACTATTATACCCATTTCACAGATGGGGAAAGTGAGGCATAGGGAATGTAACTAGTTTGCCTCACATGGCACAGCTAGCAAGTGGCAGTGCTAGCTGTGGAGTTTGGGTGTGACTGCAGAGCAGGCAGGAGTGAGCAGGCCTGTCTCATCTCCCTTTTCCAGGATCCTGGTGAACATGGACGACAATATCGTGAAGCATTACTCCAATGAAGACACCTTCCAGCTGCAGATGGAAGAGTCCGGGGGATCGTTCAAGCTCACCCTCACTGAGATCTGAGGATGCCCCGCCCACGACTCCCAGCGAGCTCAGTGAAGCTGTCACCTGGGCCTTTGGGGTTGGCAAGCCACAGGTTCGCCGGTCGGCCACCTTCCAAATGTGGGTGGATGTCAGTGGAAGTTGGAGGTGGCACTGCTTTTGGCTTGGAGATAGCATTGAATGTATTGCATTGACATTTTTCAGATGACCCCAGAAAGCATATTTGAATTTTCTGCTATAAATACTTAGGATTAAAAGTGGAAACTTTGTTCCAAAATTTGCTAGGTTACCTGGGAACCTTTAGGATATCTGCTACATTATTTATGGAACTGTCTCTTCAGCACGGTGCACGTCAGACTCGGTGTGACTCTGACCGCCTCAGGTCACGGGCACGGTGCCCCCGCCAGACGGGGGCGCCCTCTCTCCTCGGCCTCTCATTCCCCAGTAAGTGTTTACTCCAACAGGGCAGGTTACCGAAATCTTCCTTTGCGACTGTCTTGAACATATCAACTGCCTCTATTATGAAGAACCCGAACGGTGACAGTGTGCCTCCGTCAGGCTAAAGCTGCGTGTGTGTAAGTGCAATACGTCTTGAAGGCCTGTGTCTGTAAATGTGTACATACCTGTCCTATATAAATAGATAATATATACGTGTGGTGTCTGTACATACAGTGAGGAGACGCGAAGAGGTCTACCCTAAGGACTTTCTTGAGATGAGAGGATAAGTTATTTCTGACCACCTACACCCAGCAGGTAGCATGCTGTGCTTAGTGAATCCTGCTCACAAGCTTTCTCTGGGTTTTCCCGAACACAGCCACCATTCTGTAGCATGGCAAAACCTCAGATGACAGAGATGCTGCACGCTCTTGAGAAGGTTGTTGTTTGGATGTCTGCCCTGTTTAACAAATGAAGTAAAGGAAAAAGCACTACTGCAGCTCACGTCTGTTGTGTCTGCTAGTGTCAGTCAGGTGTCCCCGACAGCGGGAATAAACGCAGCGGTCACGGCGCGTACTGTCGTCACCGTGAACCAGGAGATGCAACTCGGGACGGAGTGCTTCCAGATCTCTGTGCTATAGGAAATGACTGCTGTTTTATCACGTTTCAGAACCTCCAGGCTTTGTCTTGTATGCTAACAGTTCTAAAAAGCATTCATGAGTTTATGAGACTGTATTACTATGGGGAACATTTTTATACATGTTTAAATATATAAAAATACTAAAGAGTGTAATTTTGTAACGGAAATAAAAATTGCAGGTATCTTTAGGTTCAGGGAAGTAGAATAGGCTCTTTGTATACATAGGATTGATAGTTACATTCTTCCATTAAAATATTCTAATGAAGTATGTGAACTAAATTGCTGGCTTTCTAAGATAAGATCTTATGGGACACGGGTCATATAATAATATTTTGTATTTTGTTTTATGAAATTGATTTTGTCTTGTTTTTAATTGTATAATTGAAGATGTATTTTAAACCAAAGGGATTAAATTTTTATATGTCTATTTCGTAATACGTCCTTTCCTGTTATTTAGCTTGGCGTTTCCTTTCATTAGTCAGTAAAAGCAGAATCTGAGATCTTAAAAAGTAGAGCTGAAAAGAATCAGCTTCGTGTTTTCTCCTTGTTTCCCAGCATGTAAACTTGGGAAAACTCTCTTCCTTCCTCTTAGTCTTGCCTTAGAGGGTCTGAAATGATCTGAGTAATTGTTAACTGAGGGGGTCCCAACTGAGTTTTTAACTATCTCCAAAATTTAACCACCAAAGCTTAAGGTAAATGCTTTCAAACCTGAAATTTCAGGGTTCTTAGTTTAAAGCTGAACAGAAAACGTTTGGTTTAAAAATCTACCAGGGACTTCTCTGGCGGTCCAGTGGTTGGGACTCTGCGTTCTCACTGCGGAGGGTCCAGGTTCCATTCCTAGTCAGGGAAGTAAGAACCTGTAAGCTGTGTAGCTTGGCCAAAAAAAAGGAACAAAAAGCTACCAGTAATGTTTCAGATCATCAGAATTTCTAAATCAAACGGCTGTTGTTAAGTACGCACCGGTAATCCAGGGCCAAAATGTATATTTCTAGTGAACACATCATCACAGAAATGAAGTAACTCCCAGGGAGGTCTCCTGCAATGCCTGTGGACCTCTTGCTCTAATCGTGGGGCCACAGGTCAGAACTCCTGAGGGGGAGACCCCGTGCATGGTCCCCTGAGGCCCCAGAGCCTGTGGATTGGGGCCTTTGTGGCCTCTCCCAGGGGACCCTTCTGGACTCTGCTGCCCTGTCCCCTCACACATCCTGCCTTCCCTCCGTCTTTGTTTCTTTCTCCCTTGGTCACTTAGCTTTTGCCTTTTGTCTCAGAGCTTGGCTTTGCCCTGGAGGCGAGGGGCTTCTCCAGTCTCCCCAGTGGAGAGCCCAGGTCTCCTGACCCTGCACACACACACACACACACACGGCACCCTGTGACCCTAACCTGCCCACCACCCTCCCCAGCCTGTTGTCTTCCTGGATTGCTGGCAGCCTGCCTGGTGCCCAGGTGCTCAGTCCATGATCCTGCAATGATGAGGTGACAAGCTGGTGCCCTTGACGAGCCCCACCCCTTGCAGGACAGCAGCAGCGAGATGGGTTAGAAGTCAGAAGCTCAGAAGTGAGCGTGGCTGGACCTGGCCCCATGGCACACAGTGGGGGTCATCTGCCTAACCTGGAGGCAGTCAGGAAAGCAGCGCCTGAGACGGGGCCCTGGAGCAGGGGTGTCAAGGAGCCTTCTGGACGTCATGGGACGGAGTCACAAGGGGTGCATGCGGCCTGCAGGTGCAGAGGGCGGGGTCACCACGCCTGCTCCCGCTGACCGGGTGTGCACTTGTTCAAGGTCAGTGTCCTCTGTCCACCCTGTGGAGCTGGCATCATCCGACATCAGCAACATCTGCATCTCACCTGCAAACACTGCCACCAGTGTACAAGCACGGGCTGCTGGGCGGTGTGGTCAGGCCTTGAACCCATACCCTGGCTGCCCTGAGGGCGTCACAGCAGGTGTGCACCAACAGGCCACAGTCCCTTCTCTGCTCCGATCACTTCTGTCTCACACACACACCCTCGATCCTGAACTCCTTTAGCCATCATCCCCCTTTAAATCTTTTAGCCAAATTTTAGAAAATTTTACAAATGTAACGCATGCCAAGAAAAAAAACACATGCCAGGAGACGGAATGAGGAGAGCTCCAGGAGAGCGTCTCCGAGAGGTGAGCTTTCTGACACCCAGTTCGATGCCCAGAGAGAACCAGCCATGCATTCCTCCAAGGCCAGAATCCTCCAGGCAAACTCAGGTGCACTGTGCATATTGTTTTGCAGGTAGGGTCATACTGTTCTTGGCAGATATTTTCATTTATCACTATTCTTTAGACAAGAGTTCTTTTTAGTGACCGCATTGTATTCCATTGTAGAAACGACCACCACCTAATCAGTACCCAGGGCTTCCCTGGTGGCTCAAATGGTAAACAATCTGCCTTCAGTGCAGGAGATGTGGGTTCGATCCCTGGGTCGGGAAGATTCCCTAGAGGAGATTCCAGTGTTCTTGCCTGGAGAATCCCATGGACAGAGGAGCCTGGTGGGCTACAGCCCATGGGGTCACGAAGAGTTGAACACGACTGAGTGACTGAACAACAGATCAGTACCTACTGATAGACATTTAGACCAAGATTTTGCTATTACGAGCATTGCTGCAAAAAAATGTAGAAAGGTCTGTCCTTCCATACCTGTGAAGTGGAAGTGCACAGTGAGTTCTTAGCAGAGGAGTACCGAGTCAGAGACAGTGGTCAGTAAACTTTCTGTGGAGACTGTGAAACTGCTATCCAGAGAGAACCAGTTTCATTCCTGCCCACTGACTGTGAGTCTGTCTCTCGACGTCTCAGCGCTTTGATTCGTGTGTCTGTTGGAGGGGAGTTGAGCGTAACTTCTTGTTTGGGGGCTGTTTGTTCTTTGTTCTCTGTTTACCTCCTTGAAAGACTAGTCTGTTTATTGTCCCGCTTCCTCATTTCTTACGCACTCAGCCTGGGGCAGCCTGAATTCTGTCCCTGCCACACCGTGCAGTGAGCTCAGTGCCAGATGCTGGATGGTCTCCTTTAATCCTCCCAGGGCCTGTGAGTGGGGCATACCCCCATTTCACAGCTGAGGCCCAGGAGATCGCACCACTAGGGAAAGAAGCAGTGTGTCCAACTCCAAACCTCCAGTTCTCTCCACTGCCATATGCTGTGTCCACTGCAAATGCTCCGGCCAAGGTTGCGGATGACCTAGCTGCTCATCTCTCTCTCTCTCTCTCTCGGACATTTCACCATAAAGAAAACCTCAATTTCTTTGGCTTTTGTGATGGGTATATCAGCTAGAAAGTTTTGGTTGCAAAATCAGAAATGGCAAGCTGGTTAAACAATAAAGGAAATGTATTGCTCTCCTAACGCTGAAGCTGAAGGTGGCCTAGGTTGGTCCTGGACCTTGATGTCACTGGCAACCTAATTTCTTGCCTCCTTTTGGGGCTCCATCCTAAGTTTTACTCTCCCTGTGTGGTCTCAAGATGACTGCCAACAATTCCTAAATCTGTGTGTCTCCTGGTTCAAGTCCAGAGGCGCAGGACTCCCAGCAAATGTCCTGAAATTCATTTGGATCAGAATATCTCAGTTTACCCATCCGCTGGTGAACTGTCATTAGTTCTCTCCAAAAGAGTCTCCTCCCCTCAACCACACGGCTTGGATAATTGAAATCAGGGCTTTGGGGAGATAGGAGAGGGGACACGGGTCAGAGAAAGAATAAGACACGCTTACCAGGCAGCATCCTCTGATTCTCCTATGTCTGGCTGACGCTCTCTGACCCCACACCTGCCCAGGAAGTGCTGCTCTTCTCGTCTCTCCATCCTCAGATTCTAATGTCTTGAGCATAGACTATTCCCAGATTTCTTTCTCCAATCCAAACTGTCCCTTTAGCTCCAAATCCAAACCATATTGAACATTCTCTGCCAGGCTCAGGGGTATCCTGAGTCTCCAGCCCTCAGATAGTTCTAGTTTGAGGGCACCTCGGTCACCTTGTCATTCCACTGATGAAATAGGAATGGCAGGAAATAGCTTCTCCAGAAAACTGGTGAGTACCTGTGTGCAAAGGGGACAAAACCACAGGAACTCAGCGGGCTGTCTCTAAAATTCCTGGGGGGGTCCAGTGATCTGGGGCATGTCAAAATAACCCTCCAGGGTGAAGGTCCTCCCCTTTCATGCTCCCCACCCCTCACCGACCCTGCCCCCCAGGCTCCTTCTCGTTTTTTTCCATAGCACTTGTTGCTTTCTAACCTACCATGTGATGTGCAGTGTTGCTTTCTAACCTACCATGTGCTACAGTGTTTGACCCTGTAGCCTCATTGATCATAGCCGCATGGATCATGGCCCAGCAGACTCCTCTGTCCATGGGGATTCTCCTGGCAAGAATACTGGAGTGTGTTGCCATGTCCTCCTCCAAGAAAGGGATCTTCCTGACCCAGGGATTGAACCTGAATTGCCTGTGCCTCCTCACTGCAGGCAGATTCTTTAGCACTGAGTCACCAGGGAAGCCCAACATTTCAGGCAAGTGGAATCTTCCCAGACCAGGGATCAAAACTGTGTTCCCTGCAGTGACAGGCGGATTCTTAACCACTGAACCACCAGGGGATTCTGGCCTGCAGGACCTTAGTCGTGGCATGTGGGATCTAGTTTCCTGACCCGGGATCAAACCCAGGCCCCCTGCACTGGGAGTGCCAAGCCTTAGCCACTGGACCACCCGGCAAGTAACCTAACCTACTGTATATCTTACTTGATTATTATGCTTATTGCTTGTCGTACACCTCCTGTTATGCCCAAGTCGCAAAATCTCCCAATGACCACCATGGAGCCGATATCCGATGCAAAAGCAAGAGAGTTTTTATTACCAAGCTCAAGCTGGGGCTCCCACCGATACCGACACAGAGGCTATAGGGAGGAGCCCTGAGTTTGGGGTTACAATGCTTTTATAGGGAATATTCAGGTAAAAGGGTAAAAAGGGGGTGTTCAGGCTGAAGGACAACTGATTGGTTACTTTCTTCTATAGGGTTTGTGTGTGGATTCTTGATTGGTTTTTACTTTCAAGGTAAATCACAAGTTCCTGAACGTAAAGTCAGGAGGTTTAACCTAAGGGCCGATTGGCTCGTGGGCAGGGGGGCAAGGTTGGGTAATATCCAAAGTCTAAGTCTGCCCAGAACCTTTACAAAATGGAGTTCTTTTACAAGATGGAATAGCTTAGGCTCTTCATTCCCCCCTTCTCAAGGACCCAAGACAGACCCAATCATGGGTCTGTGGTTAGCTTTATATTGTCTTTTACCAGGGGTGGGTTTGGTAGGGCTGCATATTGGGACCTAAGCACCATAAGCTGCACCATGTTGATACGGCCTTTGATTAAGTTTATCAACTTATTTAGTAAACATGGTCCGAAAGTGAATAGCAAGAGTGAAATGATCAAGGGCCCAGCCAGAGAAGATATGAGGGTCGTGAGCCAGGGAGATGAACTGAACCAGGATTCAAACCAACTCTGAGACTTTTCTCTTTCTCTTTTTCTCTGACTCAGCCCTTCTCTTATCTTGGCCAGGGACTCCCTGACTATCCCCGAGTGATTCACATAAAAACAACGTTCTTCCCCTAACGCAGCACATAGGCCCCCTGAGAGACTTCATACTCAAGATACTTCTTGGGAATTGGGGCGGAGGTCTCTTTCTTCGGTAACTTCTTCCTGCTGTGCATGGGCGTAGGCCTGCCTAGCAGAGCAGAAGTCTCCCTCTCTACCTGATCTAAGTTGGGGTTTTCCACATCTGAAACCAGCTTCTACCCTTGTAGTAACAGCAATTTAGTTGGCCCCTCTCCGAGATGAAATAGACAAGGGCCAAACAGGAGACCTAACAGGATGGTCATCTCTGGTCCCTGGAAACAGAAGGCAACGTTTGGGGTGAGGGTTGCAGTGTTTGTGACCGCTTCTGATTGGTTGGTGGTGAGGCAACAGAGCTGTGCTCCAGGAATCTTGTGTTCAGTCTGAAGTTACCATCTTCCACCTGGGTGGGGGGCTCAAAGACATTGTTATGCATATTTCTTTGACTAGGAACCAGGACTCTGTCTGGAGGCTGTATCAATCTTTGATTGTTTCTGTTTTTGTATCCCCTCCCTTCCCTGATTAGCAATTGTTTGAATCCACACTTTGGAATTCAGGGAAGGTCAAGGAGGCTGAACAAAGTCTATATCCTACAGATAAGAAATGGAGAACACAGAACAGATCTGTACTCCAGAGCCCCACAGAGTCCCGCTCAGTTTTAATTTTAGGGGACTAGGCAACTATGACTGTAATAACTTTCTGTCAAAATGGGGCATAGGACTGCCCCAGCTTGGAGTATAGACACTGAATTGGAAGTATTTCTGAGTTCCAAGTTCTAGATCTGAGTCTTGTATGATTAAAATCCTAATTCCTTGGTCTGCCATTTTGGTGTAACAGACCCAATTAGAAGTAGTTGGAGAAGTGATAACTGGAATTTAGTAGACAAAATAAATCTCATTTCTTTTTAGAAGAATAGGCCTGTAACCCAGTCTGGACCTGGCACTTCAGGGAGACTTGTAGCCATGTAGCCAGTTGCCTAGTTTTATAAAAAGTAAGGTTACTAGCTTCCAGCAGACATTGTTTTGAAAATGGTAACATCCAAGCCTGACACAACTCAGAAAACTCAAGTGTTTAGCAATAGAAAGTCTAATCTGAAAGTACACCCATAGCATCACCTAGTTATTTCCCAGGATATCTGAACCATAGCTACTCTATTTTGACTTTTAATTATAAACTTTTCCTTAATAGCCAAAGCAGATTTCACCGTTAATGATGTCAGTGTTTCTCTAGGTACGAGAAGATGCAAGAATTGGGAGTCATAAAATCTTCTCCTGAAAAGATCTAACTATCTGAAGGCCTGTTCTGCCAGTTTTTCTCAGAGCACAGAGTGCCTCATTCCTGATTTTCACCCTGAACTTCTTTCAGGGGCATTGAAAGTCAGCAGTTGCAGCGGCCATGATTTAATCTTTGTAGATGCAGATGGTGAGTGTCAGTCTTCAGTTGGCAGAGCCCCTTTTTGCTCATAAACTTGACCATGATTTTGAGGGGGGCATTTCATGACCATTTTATCCCGTGGTGCTGAGAATGTCCATTCTCAGGTTTGGCAAAGACTCTGTTGACAGGCCACTCAATGTGCTATTACTGGACTAAGCCATAAAACAGTATCCAAAATTCTCTGGACCACCTGTCTTACTAGCTTCTTGGTCCAGGAAAATATTCCCTCTTGTTGCTTCTTGCCATATCTAGAGTTACCATCATCGATCTCATATGGGACTATATATTATTCTATTAGAGGCCTCACACACATATTTGACAGTGTAAGAAACAGCAATTTTGTAAAACAGGTGAAATACAAATAACATAGACAGCAGTATTAGTAAAGTCACAAGTAAGACTTCTGTTAAGAACTTCCATTAGATGTAGCCCAGTATATCTCAGGTCATCTGCGCAGTGACCTGAATATGACTATAATTTTTTTTTTAAGTAAATTTTCTCTGGGCCAACCACTTAGAGTCTGGCAGTAGAGAAATTTACCAAGGTAACCCAGAACTAGACACAGGTAATTGGCCGCAAACCCAACAATTGGATTGATTTTTAAAACTAGCATAGGATCATGCCTATAATAGAAAAGCATTTGACTTATATGCAAAGGTCTAAGAAGTCAAGAAAACATAAATGATCATACGAATCAGGTCCAGCATCTCGGGGAAGCTGTCTACCTCTGATGTCGTCGTCTCCTCATCCTGGTGTAGTGTAAAAAAAAAGTCCTTCCATCCATGTTGGAGACAGTCCCTTAAATTATGCTTTTTTTCCAGTCCTGGTTGCAGGTCAAGAGGCATCTGATCTTTATCCAAAGATAGATTACTGAGATAAGCTTCGGAAAAAAACTTAGGGCGTTCTTCAAGAATTCAATTAAAATTTACATTAATATCACATAACAGCAAAGAACTATCTAAGATATAAGTCTTACTAGATGCAGACCTCCATTAACAAGCTGGTATTTAACATTTTGAAATATCTTTTTCTCCTTAAAGTTACCCTTATTTTTATTAAATATAACCAAATTAAGGCTAGTTTGTTTCCTAAATAGGTCTGTTCTCACCAATTTTGGTCTGATGATTTTTATAACCATAATTGATTATAGGCTTTTTATTTTGCTGAAACATTTATAGAGTCTCAGACTGAACTTTTAAAATAAAACAGGGCTGGGAAACTTACACCAAAGGCTTATCACAGATTTTGCCTAACAAATCTAGGTGGATTCTTTCCTTTTTAAGGTCTCAAAAATTTCTTGAGATTTTTGTACCCGTCCTAACTCATTTGATAAACTTACTGGAAACCTAAGAACTTCCAATTTTTGGAGGAGTCAGATAGAAAATATAATTGTTTTGTTTATAACGTTTAATTTTACCAAAGTATTGTCATAATTAGTTTGAGAGGAAGATTTTCCCTACTCCCTGAAAACATAAGATTCAAACCCATAATTTTTCAGATAGAAACCATAAAAGTTATAAGCATATTCACTGGTTCATTCAGTTCTTTTGTTAACTTTTGTGAAGTCATCAGGTTTTCCATTAAAATACCAGGACATATCAGAATGTTAAAAACTCCATATAATTTCTAGGATATCTGTATTAGTAATTTTACCATTCATTATAACATGAGCGGATTTATTACTCATTTGATCATCTTTTCCAAGTAATTTAACCAACCAAATAAACACAGTTTAATATCTCTCTTTGGGATGTTCTAGGGGCCCTTTGAAGCACCCCAAAGTTAGCTAGAGATCAAAAGAACTTCAAAAGAGTTCTATTTAGGAAGTTTTATCAAAAAGGTCAATTAAAAGGGTTTAGACCATTTGGCCAGATTTAGTCAATGTTGATGGGTGTATCACTTGAGGTAATTTCCTTGTGGACAAACTTGTAACAGATATAATATTTAACTTATATTAAACCTAGGTACAATGAAAATATTCTACTTAACGTTAATTACTCTAAGACATGTCTGTGTTAGATAGGTCCACAAACAAACATTAATATCAGGTATTTAACATTGAATATTTCCCAGTTCACATGAACCTGGAATTTATTGTTTAATTTAGAATTGCTTGATTTGTAAGTGCTTACCTTTTTTAAGCCAAATAAATAGAGCTCATATACAAATTAACCTAAAAAATATTACCCAGAGACAAAGACATACCAAGACATATTTAGACAGGCACAGTGCAAGATCTAGCTTCAAGTCTTTTTTCCCTTTTTCCTCAGTGTCAGGAGTTGGAGATGGTCTAGATAAGTGTTCCTGAGAGCCCTGGTCTCAAGGCAAAGGGAAAGAAAATCAAGTTCTAACAAAATGGCAGCAGGTCTAAACCACATGGTGGCCAGACAAAGCAAAATTTCCTTCTCCAGGGGATCTTCTCGACCCAGGGATCGAACCCAGGTCTCCCATATTGCAGGCAGATGCTTTAACCTTGGCTCCACCAGGGAAGCCCTTAAATACAAAAATACAGTCTCTCAGAAAACCTCCTATAGAGACACAGAACTTCAGATCTAAGTACTAACATCAAAGATTTCAAGGGAGGAAAGGAAGCCAGGTTGAAAAAGAAGGGGGAGGAGGCGGGAGAGGGGGGCAAAAGGGGTGGCCTTACAGACGTCTCCTGCCACCTACAGATACCCAGGCATTACGGGACTTTTCCCTGGGCCTCCAGAGAAGGGAGGACTGGAACTCGGGCCTACCAGAAATCAGAACCAGAATTCGAGTTCTCTGCCAAAAGGAGGTGATCAGTCTCCAATCCTCAGCTCAGGCTGAGGGCCCTTCAACCAGATTCCTGCGTCCAGGACCGGGGGACTAGGAAAACAGGGAAGGATAGGAAGGGTTAAGGAAAGGAAAGAGAGAGGGAAGGGGAGAGCAGTCAATAAAGTCTCTTGTTCCTTACTGATCGGGGCACTCTGGCCAGTTGTCCGCGTCAGGAGAAGACCAGGAACAAAAGGGTCCCAGTTGTGGCCGCTGGGTCTGGTCCATTGGCAGGCAAGCTGGCCCCTGAGTACCCCGAGTGGTCAGGATGTCAGTCTCGGTGAAGAAGAGTCCCCGCCAGAGTCGCCGTTTGTTGCAGGAAGAGGGACCCCTTCCAGGGCCCGAAACTGGGCTCTTGTCTAACACTCGGAAATGAATTGTCTGAGGAGACACATGTGCTGACAAAGGGAACTTGGTCAGGGTGTCCAATCCGCGGTTGGAAGATGATATCTCGGTCACCAGTGGGGGTCATTGGGAGACGTCCCCAACCCTCTCAAAGGGGACGGAGTGCCCCTGCTCTCTGTTGACAATAGCGGGTCGCTCCCGCTAAACGGCCGGAGGCTGTTGTCCTACCTTCAGTTTTGCCTCTGGACTCCTGAAGGTCTGTTTCTTCTGTCTCTCTGTCTGTCTGTGTGGCTGTCTGTGTTGTTTGTGTTAATTTACCAACGCCTGATTGATCCAGGAACAATGGGGCAACGTCAGTCTAGCCCTACTCCTCTATCTCTGATGACTGTGTCGGTATCCTCTATCTCTACCGCTGTGTCGGTATCAGTGGGAGCCCCAGCTTGAGCTTGGTAATAAAAACTCTCTTGCTTTTGCATCAGATATCAGCTCCCTGGTGGTCATTGGAAGATTTTGTGACTTGGGCATAACACTCCTTCGCTAGGATGTTCCCTCCATCAGAACAAGGGTTTTGTCTGACTTGGTCCCTAATGAATTCCAAGAGCCTCCAGGAATGCTGGTGCCTTGTGGACCCTTGCGCGGGTGTCTTGTATCAGCCACCCTAGATTCATCCTTCACCCCCGCCCAGCTCTCCTCCTGGGGACACACCTGTGGGACCATGCAGCCTGTATGGCCAGGGAGGAGAGCCTCGGGCAGGAACCTCAGGGTCGGGGACCGATTTCTGACTCCCCACAAGCCACCTCAAGCAGGCTGACCCCCAAGCACGTGGTTTCCACATGCTCTTTCCCTCAGGGATGGGATCACTTCCTTGTTCCTTCAGGGGTGAGCTGGTACTCACTGTAGGTCACAAACTGTCCCCCTAGGACCCCTTACATTCCATCTTGATAAACTATCCTGTTTTTGTTTTTTTTTTAACTTTTATTTTACATTGAAGTATAACCGATTAACAATGTAGTGACAGTTTCGGGTGATCAGCGAAGGGACTCGGTCGTATGTCTACATGTATCCATTCTCCTCTAAACTCCCCACCCCTCCAGGCTGCCGCTGTCTGTCTTTGAATAGCACTATTTTGAATGTGTCCTCTAATTCCTCTTGAGACCCCGATTGATACAATGATCAATACACTTCCACTGAATGACTGAATGGCTCTAGTGCTGTAAGATAACTGGATCACAGACCATGGGACTTTGTGATCCTGACTGTTCTTTCCTTTTTTTGTTAAAAAAATTTTTTTATTTCACTTATTTGGCTGTGACGGGTCGTACTTATAGCATGCAGGCTGCTGTAGTTGTGGCAGTTCAGTTAAGTTCAGTTGCTCAGTCGACTCTTTGTGAACCCATGGACTGCAGCACGCCAGGCCTCCCTGTCCATCACCAACTCCCGGAGTTTACTCAAACTCATGTCCATTGAGTCGGTGATGCCATCCAACCATCTCATCCTCTGTCGTCCCCTGCTCCTCCTGCCTTCAATCTTTCCCAGCATCAGGGGCTTTTCAAATGAGTCAGCTCTTCGCATCAGGTGGCCAAAATACTGGAGCTTCAGCTTCAGCATCAGTCCTTCCAATGAATATTCAGAACTGATTTCCTTTAGGATGGACTGGTTGGAGACCAGAAGAGAGTCCAAGGGACTCTCAAAAGTCTTCTCCAACACCACAGTTCAAAAGTATCAATTCTTTGGCACTCAGCTTTCTTTATAGTCCATCCATACATGACTGCTGCAAAAACCATGGCCTTGACTAGCCGGACCTTTGTTGGCAAAGTAATGTCTCTGCTTTTTAATATGCTGTCTAGGTTGGTCATAACTTTTCTTCCAAGGAGTAAGCATCTTTTAATTTCATGGCTGCAGTCGCCATCTGTAGTGATTTTGGAGCCCTCCAAAATAAAGTCAACCACTGTTTCCACTGTTTCCTCATCTATTTGCCATGAAGTAATGGGACAGGATGCCATGATCTTTGTTTTCTGAATGTTGAGCTTTAAGCCAACTTTTTCACTCTCCTCTTTCATCAAGAGGCTCTTTAGTTCTTCTTCACTTTCTGCCACAAGGGTGGTGTCATCTGCATATCTGAGGTTATTGGTATTTCTCCAAGCAATCTTGATTCCAGCAGTAGTTGTGGCACTCGGGCTTAATTGCTCCAAGGCATGTGGGAATCTTAGTTCCCCAACCAGAGATCGAACCATATCCCCTGCATTGATAGGCAGATGCTTAACCTTGGACCACCAGGGAAGTCCTCCGACTGTTCCTCCTTCGCATGTTCTCCTGTATGATACTGCTGAAGAGGTGCTCCCTCCTGATCTCTAGCATGAAATGCTGAGGAAGGCTAGGCAGGTTTTTTGGAGAGTCACGCATCTGGGGTTGGGGCCTGGGGTGGGGTGCGGTTCTTGCAGGGATTAGGAAAGAAAGCTTGACTTTCTTTCCCAGAAATGTTCCCAACCAGCATGCCTGTGTTCAGGTTTCATTACGTACTTGAAGGAAGATCATTTCAAGGGTCTGAGTGGATTTTTACTTCTGGCCTCTACTCCTTTCTGTGCATGGTTCTCCTGTTCCTTTTTACAGAAAATTAAGTCCAGGGCCCCGGGGAAGCCGCCTCACACTCACAGGCACACCAGCCCCTGTGATCAGGAGCTTCTGAGGCCAGACAGCAAGTGACACAGACACTCCTGGTCACGTCTCTCCATTGAAAACACACACACACACACACACACACACACACTTACTCAGGGCTTCCCTGGTGGCTCAGATGGGATGGTAAAGAATCCGCCTGCAATGCGGGAGACCCAGTGGGTTCTATTCCTGGGTTGGGAAGATCCCCTGGAGAAGGGAAATGCTACTCACTCCAGTATTCTGGCCTGGAGAATTCCATGGACTACAGTCCATGGGGTCACAAAGAGTCCGACATGACTGAGTGACTTTCACTTCACTTTCACTTATTTTTCAGGAAAAGCATAGAAGATAAAAACTAAAGTAGTACAGAAAAATTTTTTTTTTACTCTTGATTTCTTTTGAGGATTTTCTTGCTTCCTATCTCTCTTCCCCCTCCTCCTCCTTTCCCACTCCCTCCATTCTTTCCTTCCTTCCTTCTTTCTTTTCTTCCTTCCATCTCATATGTTAAAAACTCAACTGCTGACCAGGGGGTTATAACATTATAGGAAGAGAAAATGCTTGAGAGTCCAGCTGACCTGCTACCTAAGCAGGAGGAGAGGTCTTTCCCTGGAAATAACCCTCTGCAGGGGCAAGGCATGAACCCTTCTGATCCCAGAAGCTCAAAATTCACCAGGCTGTTTATTTATTTATTTTTTTCACCAGGCTGTTTAGCATGCAGACTGCTCTGCCTAGGCCACCTTAGAGGAGGGCAGGAAAGTGGATTTTGCCCACTGGAATGGATACAGAATCTTTTCCCCAAGATAAATCTATATACAGACCATAAATCTTTCACAAAATTTAGTTAAAATTGGATCACAGGCCTAAAATAAAATACAAAAGAAAACTAACATTCTTAGAAGACAACACAGAAGAAAATCTAGATGACTTTGGATATGATGATGAATTTTTAGGTATGAACCATGAGAAAAATAATTGATCAGCTAGATTTACTGAATTTTAAAACATTGGCTCTGCAAAAGACAATGTCATGAAAATGAGTAGACAAGTCATTGGCTGGGGAAAAAACAGTTGTGAAAAACATGTCTGATAAAGGACTGTTTTCTAAAATACACAGAAAACTTTAAAAACTCAATAATAAGAAAACAAACTTACCAAACTAAGAAACAGGCCAAATACCTTAACAGACACCTCACCAAAAAAAGACAGGCCAACAGCAAATACACATATGAAGAGATGCTTCACATCATCTGACATTAAGGGAGTGCAAATTAAAACAACCAAGAAATGCCATCACACATCCATGAGAATGCCCAAAGTCCAGAAAAACACTGAGGGCACTAAATGCCCGCGAGGATGCAGAGTAACAGGAACCCCCAGATGTTGCTGGCAGGGATGCAAAATGGTGCAGCCATTTGGGAAGACAGTTTGGCAGTTTCTTACAAAACCGTACCCTTACCATAGATATGATCCAGCCATCATGCTCCTTGGTATTTACCCAAAAGAGCTGAAAACATATCCCCACAAAGCCCGTCAGCTAGATGTTTACAGCAGCTCTATTCATAACTTCCAAAACTTGGAGCAACCCACATGTCCTTCAGTAGGTGAATGAATAAATCAACTGTGATACATCCAGTCAATGGAGTGCTGCTTGGCACTAAAAACCAATGCATTACTAAGGGAAAGGTGTCAATCTGAAAATGCTACGCCACCTATATGACATTCTGGAAAGAAAGAAAGCAATAGGGACAGTAAAAATAGCAGTGGTTCCCAGGGTCTCTGGGGGATGGATGAAAAACCAGAACACGGAGGATGCTTGGGACAGCAAAAATATTCTGTGTGATACAGTAATGATGGATACATGTCGACACGCTATTATAGGCTGTCCAAGCCTGTGGAATGCGCATCACCGAGTGTGAACCGTCATATAGACTCGCAGGGGACAATGACGTAGCACAGAGGGTTGTCTATGGTGACAGATGTCTCACTGGTCATGGGGGTTGGGGGCTGCTGGGCATGTGTGAGCCTGGGCGGGGGGGCGAGTATATGGAAAATCTCTGTACTTTACTCTCAGTTTTGCTACAAACCCCAAATTGCTCTTAAAAATTAAAGTCCTAATAAAAAACTTTTGTTCACCCAAAAAATGCATAGACCTGCAGCCAAAACCAAAGAACGCTCCTCTGGGGCTGTGCTCACCACCTGTCCTGGGCCCCCACCCCGGGCGGTGTTGGGGGTGACCCTGCCCCCAAGATGGGCACTGCGGGCAGCCCATGCACCCAGATCTTGGGCTCAGCAGTTCAGGTGGTCAGGTGGACAAAGCCTCTCGGCCTCCTGGGATTTTGAGGCTAAGTCAGCTCTCTGTTGCAGTTCCGGGCCTCCCAGCAAGCCAGATGGTCCCCGAACCTCACCCTGCCATGTCCATGTCCTGCTGGACCAGACAGGGGCAGTGGCCAGCCCAAGCCTGGCAGCCAGCACGGATGGCCCAGTTACCAGCCACCGCTGTGTGCATGTGGGTTGTGATAAGAGTAGGCAAACATCCTGCAGGCCATGAGGGCTGGAGGCTGCAGCTCCCAAGGGAGAAGGTGCCCCAGGGACAGAGGCTCCCCTCCAGGAGGGATCCCCGGGAGAGAAGCCGTGGGAGAGGAGGAACTGCCCTTAGGGTCGGTTCTGCCTTTGATTCTCATAGGCAACGCTGTGAGATGGGAGGGCTGGCATCATCATCCACTTCACAGAGGAACCAACAGGCTCAGAGAGGCTCAGCGGCCAGCTCCCATCACTCAGCAGTGGACACAGCTGGCCAGCCCGTGGCCCTCCCGAGCCACAAGGCGCCGGGTGTCTGAAGATGGCTGTGACCCTCCTGTCCAGTCTCCACCCTGCTCCCCATAACTGACTCCCATTTTCCATTTCTAGTCTCATGGAGTCTGTCTTCCAAGCTGGGTGGGCCCAGCTCAGCAGAAGCAGGCCGGACGCCCCTTCAGTCTGAACCAGCTGCTTCCCTTCCCACTCCCTCTGGGTTGGGTGGGGGATGTGAGGGGTATCTAGTGCCCCCCAGCTCTGATTTCCAATGGCAGCCACAAAGGGTACAGGGCGGCGGGAGGAGCAGGTGGCCCTGGGCCAGCCCACCCCAGGAGGGTGCTATCTGGGGAGACATGATCCTCGCACCTTTACTCCCTAGACAGGGTTTCCTGAGGGTCTGTGATCGTATTTGAAATAGCTGAGCGAAAGTCTCCATCTAGTCAGGCCAACGTCTGGGATTCCTCAGTTGATTATATGCGTCGTGTCTGACTCTCTGCGACCCTGTGGACTGCAGCCCGCCAGGCTCCTCTGTCCGTGGCATTCTCCAGGCAACAATACTGGAGTGCGCTGCCATTTCCTCCTCCGGGGGATCTTCCTGACTAGGGAAGATCCTGTGTCTCCTGCATCTCCTGCATTGGCAGGTGGGTTCTTTACCACGAGTGCCACCTGGGAAGCCTGGGATTCTCCAAAGACAGTTTCTACCAATGGGGTTTGTTTTTTTTTGGCCTCTGTATAAGCCATACTTTCTTATTTCTTCTCATGTCTTACAATGTATTTTCGTTGCTGAAACTGAGCATTTTCAATAATAAAACTTGGTTCCTCGGGCAATCAGGTTCCTCTCCTTGCATGCAGTGGCCTGGAAGGGGTGGACAGGCCCAATAGTGGGGAAACAGGGATGGATAGGCCCATTAGGGGGGAAACTCTCGAACTGAGCCCTGACCCATCTCTCTCCTTTCTGTCCCATATCTCCTCCAAGAGCCTCTTCCCTTTTCATGGAGGGACAGACGGTTAGCTCTGAGGGGCCTCACACCCGTGGATCCCCTATCGCACCCCCATCCACCTGGCTCTCTGTCCCCAGAAAGCCCTCCAATTGTGAACCCAGGCCCCGAGGCTGCAGAAGCCTGGGTCAGAGACAGCAGCAGCCCCGGGGCCTCCGCCTGCCCGCCTGCCAGCACAGCAGATGCAGCCCAGGCCTCCTCGAGGTCGCGTGGCCTCCCCTGGGTGGCTGACAGCCAGCCCAGGGCTGGCCTGCGGGTGTCTGGTCCGGCTGGCTACCGGCCACCCTCCGCCCACCGGTCCTGGAGCGAGGCCACCGCCGGCGCGACGCTCTGACCTTTCCCCCACTTCCCGTTCCAGCCTCCAGATGCTTCCAGGTCCCCGAAGCCAACAGGAATCACGTGCTGCCGGCCCCTGCCTCCCCTTACAGGCTTGGGCCTGAGGGCGGCACAAGTGAGCAGGGAGGGCCGGGTTGCAGGCCTGCAGGGCCTGGACCACCCCGCGCTCCCCTCCTCCATTCAGCACCTGCCCTGCCAGCGTTGGGCTCCTTTGGCCCCTGATGTCCTCCTCCCTTGAGCAACAGTCCTGAAGGCAGGCTCAGTGACCCACGCTCTCGTGCTGCCCACGCTGTGGGTGGTCTTCCTTCCGGGACCATCCCGGCCACTCGAGCCTCTGTCATCTGCTTGGAGTTCCCTGAACACTCCTAGGCCCAACTCTCAGCTCCTCGTCTAGGGTCACAGTGCCACAGGGCTCCCCAAATCCTCACGGTCCAGACCCTGTCCCTAAGACAGACAGACAGAGTGCTTCTTTTCCCCTCAGGCCCGTGACCCTTCAGGGACGGGGGGCTTTGCCAGAGAGCCATGACCAGGAGACAGGGCCAGGTGAAAACGCAGCCCCAGCCCCAGCCTGAGATGCACATGGAGAAACCGAGGCACGAAGAGGTAAGCAGGGGCCAGGGAGACTGAGCCTGGTGACCACAGCCCCACACCCGCCTGGACCCTGGAGCAGAGGGCAGGAGTAGGGGACTCGGGATGGATTTGGTCCCAACTCTCTTACACCTCCATAAAATTGGAAAATATATATATAACTAAACTTAAAGATAGTTGGGAAGGAAAGTCGTTTTTGTTATTGTTTTAAATATTTTATTGAGGAGGAGACTAAACATATGCAAAAGTAGACAGAACAGCATGGTGAACTCCTATGGAACCATGATCCAGCCACAAAAATGCCCATTTGACCAGGGGTCAGCAAGTTACGGCCTAAGAGCCAACTTCAACACACTACTTGTTTTTCTGAATAAAGTTTTGAGAATAGTTTTTTCAATCACTCATAACACCATCAATCCCATTACCCAAATGTGATCCCTGCTGATGTTCTAGTCAATTTCTGAGTTTTGAATTCTCTTTTTATTTTCTCCTAAATCTAGCTCAAGGACTTCTCAGGTGGCCAGTGGTAAAGAATCCACCTGCCAATGCAGGAGATGGAAATTCAGTCTCTAGGTCGGGAAGATCCCCTGGAGAAGGAAATGACAACCCACTCTGGTATTCTTGCCTAGAGAATCCCATGGACAGAGGAGCCTGGTGGGCTACAGTCCATGGGGTTACAAAGAGTCGGACACGACTGAGCGACTAACACTTTCTTCAGTTTTCCAGTTTCTGTGGTGTAAGTATTCTCATGAGGGCTGATCTCAAGCTATGATATGACACCACCAAACGTGGGCTGGAGGGGGTGTGCACACTCGGGGTGCCAGCTGGCTCCGGCCACCATGGATGGCTCTCCTCCTCCTGGAAGTTGACAACCACAGAGGTCGGAGATGAGTGGGCTCCAGGCAGGTGACGTGTGTGGCCAGGAGCACTTTTTTCATAGGTACTCAAAGTTCCGGCTCAGCCCTACGTTAGAAGGTGGAGCCCCCATATCTTGGCATGTATTGTCTGTGTTTGCTGTGCTTCTTTGTTGCACGTGGGGGAAAGAACTTGGAGTACGCCCTGCATCAGCTGCTTCTTGTCCTCTGCAGTGCGGAAGCAGGGCCCTCGGCGTGAGAACTGGGGCTCATCTTCTCCCCCTGTGGGCAGGCAAATGCTTGGGGAGCAGCAGACAGGCTGTGTGTGTGAGGCTGAGGCACTGTCTCTAAGGCCAGGGTGCCAGGGCTCCCCAGAAGAGGCAGCTCTGAGCACCAGCTGTTAGCTCAGCCCCTGGGCTCAAAGAGGCCTGCAGGAGCTAAGGGCACACATCTGTGTGAAGCCCTGGGGATGGGGGAGCCTGCCTTGCCCCTCCAGACCTTCCACCACCATCCAACATACACGCACACACAGTGGCCTAAAGGGAGAGGGACAAGAGCAGAGAGGCCCGAACCAGGGCAATGGTCTGGGGGAGGCTGGTAGCACCTGAAAGCCACAGTCACCGAAGCTGAGACTGCCCCTTGCCTCTCGACATTGGGTCCTCAGCAGCTCTTGGCCTCTGGGTGTGATGGTTAGTCTTCCCTGTCAGCTTGGCCAGACTCTCATCACCAGTTAGCCTATCAACGCTAACCTAGAGGGTTGCTGGGAAAGGATTTTGTCCATGTGGTTAATGTCCACAGTCAGGTGGCTTTAAGCAAAGGAGGTTGCTCTCCGTAATGTGAGTGGGTCTCTTCCAACCAGCGAAAGGCCTTATAGCAAAGCTGAAGTCACCCTGAAGAAGAAGAAATTCCACCTGTGTCTGCAGTGGTCGGTCCTGCCCCAGAGGGTCCAGCCTGCCACCCGTCAACTGAACTTCTAACTCACCTAACCAGCCCCCACAATTGTGCAAGTCACTTCCTTGTAATAAATATCTCTTGTGTTCTGTCTCTCCATATATATATGTAATATTACACAATATATATCATACATGATAGTACATATTAATAATAATATACTGTATGTGGAAATCTCATACTTGTTGTTTTAGTTGCTAAGTTGTGTCTGACTCTTTGCCACCCCATGGACTGCAGCCCGCCAGGCTCCTCTGTCCATAAAATGCTCCAGGCAAGAATACTGGAGTGGGTTGCCACTTCCTCCTCCAGGGGATCTTCCCAGATCTAAGACTGAACTCATGTCCCTTACGTCTCCTGCATTGGCAGGCGGGTTCTTTACCACTAGTGCCACCTGGAAAGCCCTCACGTTGGTATACTATTCAGCAGAAAACAAAAAAAGCCCAAATTATTGTCTGCCTCCCACCCCTACCTCCCACACCAACACACCCACCCACACCCACACCCACACACACACACACACACACACACACACACACACACACTCCTCCTTTATGCTTCCTTTTTTCTTTCCTCTTTGAGGCTCGGCTCAAACATGGCCAAGAGGCAGCGTTCTGACCCCAGGATGAAGCCCTAGTCTGCCTTGGGCTCCCCGCTCCCCACACAGTTCCTCTGGCCCAGCCTCCAACACCTGGTCACCCCTGTGTCCTCCGGACTGTGAACTCTGGGACACCAGCACAGGCTTACTCTCCGGAACTCTGAGACCAGCTCTGGGCTGGCCGTCAGCAAGGGTCTGTTGAAATGAATGAATGAATAACGTGTCACTTTCCGAATGGGAGTGGGGGTCATTGAACCCTTTTGTGTCTTCTGAAGGAAGAGTAGCATCTCCATGTGAATGGAGCACGATCTCGGGAACAAATGCTTCCCACCCCTCTCTCCAGTTTGGACTGCCAGAGCATCTGAGGTTCAGCTGATGCTTGCTAGAATCCACAGAGGCTGGCTGGACTATTTTATCTGTGCTTCTGCCAGTCTACTACCACCATACCAACCAAGTCCTCTCCTACCCCAGAGGGGGAGACCCCAGAGGCTGAGGCCAAAAGGAGCCTGCCGTGCTAACCTCTCCCCAGCGGCTGCAGAGCCCATCAGTCCGGGTGTGTCCCTCGGCAGGGGAAGTGGGCCAGGCCCACCCAGCTCCAGAGGGATTGCCCCAGGGTAGGGCGCTTCCTGCTCTTGGGGTACCAGACAAAGCCCTCGGAGGGCCCTGAGGGACCAGGGGCCTCCAGCGCCCCTTCCCACCTGCCTCCTCCCTGAGGAATGCTCTGGGCCTGCGACATCCTCGTCCCTCCCTTCCTTCCAGGCCCAGAACTGTGAAGGGAGCCAGGAAGCCGGAGGGCGGGGAGCTTGCATGATCTCCCAGCTTTGCTCTGAGACAGCTGAGGGCCTTCCCAGGCAGTCCAGCAGCTAAGACTCCATACTCCCAGTGCACAGGGCGTGGGTTTGATCCTTCGTCGGGGAACTAAGATCCCACATGCTGCGTGGCACTGCCAAAAAGAAATTGAAATGGCTGAGCAATGAAGTGCCTGTGTGTCCAAAACAGCTCAAAGGCCTGGCTGTAGGACGGGGTGCCCTCCGAGAATGCCCTGGGACCACCCCAGCTGAGGCTGGCCTGACACCCCAGCCTCCCTACCAGGCCACCCACCCTGGAGGTGCAAGCTCAATGGCTTCCTGTCCTACACCAGCGATCTGGGAGTGCCTTCCTCTATCCCCGGGGACTCGGGCCCCTGCCCCTGCCAGGGTTTCTGGGGGTCCCATGTCCAGGGTGATGGGTGCTGTCCCAATGTGGGGATCCCAGCTTTCCCCTCCGCCCTAGACATAGAATAAAAAGCTCCCTCTCTCTCCCAGCATCACAAATGGGTCTGACATGAGGGGGAGTTTGGGCCCAGCCAAACCAGAGAAATCACCTCTCTGGATGGGGGCTCATCTGACGCCCTGAAAGGGCCATGGTTTGTGAGCATCACCTCTAATTCCTAACACAACCCTGCTAGGGAGGTGTGATTGCTCCCGTTTTAGAGTTGAAGAAACTGATCTCCTGAAGACAGTGGTCCCTGCCTAGGGGATCACGAGGAGAAAGCGGGGGAAAGCAGTTGTAAACGTGTGTGTATAAGAGATCATCACTACAGCCCACATGCCCCACTCTTGACTCAGGTGGCCTAAGCTCTGGGGTCAGGCCTGGAGATCAGACAAAGCACAGATCAAGAGGTCCCTTCTCAGGAGAGACTCAGGCCTCCCTAGGCCTGTGATCACTGCCCAGGCTGGGGGCCCAGGCCCTGGCAAGCTGTCCTCCCACAGGGATGGAGGAGCTATGTCACCTGGCAGACACAAGGCTCCTCAGGTTTCCTCCTGAGCCCGAGAGCTAAGGCATCCAGGTGCCTGGAGGGCCCGAGCCCTCAGGAAGCCCCATAAAGGAGCCCAGGAGGAAATGAGCGGAGTGGACCACAAGCTGGGTGCAGTCCGGAAGTGTGAAGGCAGGCAAGGCCCCGGAGGATAGCTGGCCGGTGAGTTAGGATTTCCTGCTGAGGCTCACTTCCCTGGGGGTTAAGCCCTGCATGAGCCAGTCAAAGTAATGCAGAGGAGGAACTTGAGTTTCTCCCAGAATCCTTGGTCAGCCAGTGGGGCCGCCAGCTTGGTAGACCCCTGAAGTGAGGCCATGCATGACCTTCAGAATGACTCCCTGGCGGGCTCTGCACTTACCCAGTTGGCACATATGCTGGAGTGGGGGTGCCAAGCTAAGTCTGCCTCTCGAGGACTTGTGGTACCTGCTAGCAACAGACAGCGTGGCCACTTAGGCAAGAGCTTGGGAGGGACACCCTGACACGGAGGCTGCTGCTCCCTGTGAGGAAGGGCTGCCATGGGCAGTGAAACAGTCTGCAAGCACTGCTGGGTCCTGGGAGGAACTGCCCAAGCTGTGGAGTCAGTGTGGCCCTGAGCCCCCAGAATCTCAGGACTGGACCTGGGGCCCCAGCAGCCAGCCAGCCTACTGTTGGCGGGAATCCACCCCATCGGGGTGTCGCTCAGGTGTGTCTGACTCTTTGTTACCCCATGGACTGCAGCACGCCAGGCCTCCCTGTCCATCACCAACTCCCGGAGTTTACTCAAACTCATGTCCATTGAGTCGGTGATGCCATCCAACCATCTCATCCTCTGTCGTCCCCTTCTCTTCCCACCTTCAATCTTTCCCAGTATCAGGGTCTTTTCAAATGAGTCAGTTCTTCACATCAGGTGGCCAAAGGATTGGAGTTTCAGCTTCAGCATCAGTCCTTCCAATGAATATTCAGGACTGATTTCCTTTAGGATGGACTGGTTGGACACAGACAGCTTTTCAGTCACCAGGAGTGAGGAGTAGGCAGCCAGGCAGGACCCTTGCAGGGCCCACACAAGCCCCCTGAGAGACACTTCTTGACTGGCCATTCTGCCAACATGTCGAGCTGCTGTCCCGCTGACCCTGCTGCCTGCCTGGGCTGGTGCCAGCATCGCACTGGACCACTGGGGAAGCCAGGCTGGCAGCACACCCAGGTACAGGCCGCTGGCCAGGCAGACAGGCTGGGCAGCCATGGGACACTTGGAAGACTGCCTGCCCAGGCCAGCAGGTTCATTGTGCTGTTGCTTAATGCTGCACTGGCCTCCGAGGGCTTTTTTTCTGGGGCTGGCTGCTCTCAGGACAGCGGCCCTGCGGCATCCATCCAGGGGGCCTTGTACTGTGGTGGGGGCCACTGAGCCCGGAGGGGTGGGTTCTGGTCATCTGAGAGTGATCTGGGCGAGTGGTTTCCACTCTCTGGGTCTGTTTCTCTTCCCACAAAATAAGGAGGGTGGACAAGAGAGCTGCTTCTCGCAGCTGCGTCCCTGGACCAGTAGCAGCACTGACATCCGGGGACTTATCAGAGATGCTGCTTCTCCGACGCCATTGGAGACCTGCTGTATCAGACACATGGGGTGGACCGGGCACTCTCTCTCGACACAGCCCCCAGGGCATTCCGGTGCTGCTCACGTGTGAGATCCTTGGACTGGCCGCTCTCCCCAGGTCTCAGGCCTTCTGCCAAGCTTATTTCCACCTTCAGCACCTGCTGCGTATGCACAGGTGGACTAGGTGTGTCATCAACACTGAGACGCCACCTCCACTCCCGGGATGGCTACCTCCCCCTTGTCCCTTAATACCAGCTCCGATGACCTCTCTTGCGGAAATGGCCCTCCTGCCAGCTCGCAGGCAGAGCTTGTGGAGTCTCGTCTGCCCGCCTCCTCACCCGCTCCCCACATGGCCCTTGTTCATGGGTCAGTCTTTCCTGCCAAATGGTGGGACCAAAGGACCAACGGTCCCCCTGCACCAGGCACACAGCAGAGCCCTCCTTCCCCACAGCTCTGCAGGCTGCCCAGCCCACTCTCTTAAGGCCCCACCACCGTCCCCTAAGGGAAGCCTCCACGGGCCCAGTGTGCCCACAGTCCCACCCTGGAGCTCTCCTTTGGCAAATGGTGCAGGTTGTAGACTATGTGGCCACTCTAACCCAGGACCAGGGGCCTGACATACACAAAGCCCGGTTCTCCCTCTCAGGTTAGAAGATGCAATACACAGAGAGGTGTATCCTGGCCTCCTGGGGACACACAAAGAGAAGACAGAGCACAGCACGAAGGAGTGTGTGTGTGTGTGTGTGCATGAGCACACACAGAAGGAGCTGACTGTCCCCTTTGTCTGCTGGGAGCTGCGGAGGCCCCCTCCCAAGTCCACTCATTGCACTCACACGTGCTCTTAGGGCCTGTTTCCAGGAGATGTTGGGAGAAAGAAGCAGGGGCCACGGATCTGAGACACGGAGCCTGGCTCCACCTGTGCCAGCCACGGCTGCTTCACGTCTCTAGTCCTCAGTGTCTGCCCTATTTTATAGATGAAGAAACCAAAGGTGTTAGATGCCTGTTGTCAGGTTGGTGGGTCAGTCATTCAACAGGTGGGAGATTGGTGGGTCAGTGATTCATGAATCATCCACTAGTCCATCATTGATGAGGTCATTTAGTCAACCAGCTTGTGGGTAAAGCGACTGGTCAGTTTATAGCATGTTCTGGTCCTTGTGTGGCTTCCAGCGAGTGGGCTCAGCCCAGGAAGAAAAGCAGGAAGGATGGGCTGGACTCAGGCCTCACAGGCGGCCAGCTCTCCCCTCCCAAGTCCGCTCTCTCCAGCACTCCCACCCACCCTGCCGCACAGCGGGCAGGGAGAGCAGCCTCCAGACTTGCTTTGTTCCTCTTGGCTCTGCAGCTGGGCTCAGGCCAAAGACTGAAATACTCAAGGGCTGGCAGAGCCTGGGCCAGCCAGTCTGCAACCCAAGGAGGGGATGTTGAGGGTCAGGAGAAAGAAAGAGTGCATGCCCCCACCGCCTCTGCTGTGGGTCCTTGACTCTTCATGGCTGCCGGGCCCAGGGCAGGGAGACATGCCAATCAGCTCCTTCCATTTCAACACGAAAAGAGGACCAGCCCTTGTAGAACCATGGTTATCCAAGGCGGAATGGGCCTTCGGAAGCATCTAGTCCAGAAATTCCCAGATGTGGGCATTTCACTGACCATAAAATTTCAGAACAACTTTGAGGGGGCTGCCTTAGGGTTGCCAGTGTTTTGTTCTCACAAGTTAGAGTACGATGTACCATCTGCTATCACCAGCTCTTCCTAAAAGACATGACATCTCACAAGAAAAAAAAAAAAGGTTTACTAATAAATGAATTAATGATAGTTTGAATAAATGATGTCCTTAAACTGTGCTTGACTATATGAAAAAAATGTGTTCCTTGCTCTTATTTTTCTCATTCATAACCAAACAATGAAAACTAACTTGATCACAATTCACAGCTGATTAGAATCCAAGAGCTAATCCAACTCTATTTGGCAGGTCAGAAAACTGAGCCTCAAAGATGACAAACAAACCTGTCCAGGTGACCCAGCACTCTAATAGCAGGAGCTAGGACACAACCACATTCTTCGTCCAGGATCCTGCTTGGATCCTCAGACCATGAGGCAATCGTTGTCATTCTCACTGGCCAAGTCCCTAACACATTTCCAGGAGTCGGCTCCAAACCTTTCTCTTCTCACCAGAGCCCCCTTCCCATCAGATGGCTCCCACGTCACCAAGAAGGTAGATCACACGTGGGCACCCTGGCCGTGTCTCCTCTGCACCTAGGTTGCTCCCCCGCTTCCTGGCCACCTGCTCTCCCCTCCCCCGACCTCTGATGAAGTGGGTCTGTCCTCCTGCCCAGAGCCTGCTTCCCTGTTATGTGCTCCCCCATCCTCCCCTGACTTCCCAACCTCCCTCCCTTCCCTCTCCGCAGCGTCACTCATTTTCCTCCAATGAGCCCTTCGCTTCATACTCAAGTCCCCGCACTGCCATTTAAAATTCCTTCAAAGTTCAAACAAACAGAAATCAAGATGGCTTTTTAAATATAATATCTTGTTTTAGACTCTTTTTAAAAATTCATTAATTTTTAGTTGTGCTGGGTCTTCTTTGCTGCGTGTGGGCTTGTCTCTAGGTGTGGCTAGTGAGGGCTACTCTTCGTTGCGGTGCGCACGCTTCTCGTTGTGGTGGCTTCTCTTATTGTGGAGCACACACTCAAAGGTGCGCAGGCTTCAGCACTTGCAGCTCAGGGGCTCACCAGTTGTGGCTACAGGGCCCTTGAGAATGGGGCTCAGCAGTTGTGACCCATGGGCTGTTGCTTTCCGATGTGTGGGATCTTCCCGGACCAGGGATGAAACCTCTGCACTGGCCGGCGTTTTCTTATCCACTGTGCCACCAGGGAAGTCCATGATGGCTTTTAAATACATGAAAAACCCTCAAGAAAACTCCACCAAAGAAATGCAATCAACTGTTACGAGTTCTCATTTTTTCGACCTAGCTTGGTAGAAGTCAGAATATTCGAGAAGGCCCATTATTAGTGAAGACAAAGGGGAATGTCTTCGCAGCTTATATTTGACATGGTCAGTGGACACAAAAACATGTTTGCTAGGGCAATTTGACAATTTCCCTCAATTAAAAATGCACCTACCCACGCTAGTAAAGTAATGCTCAAAGTTCTCCAAGCCAGGCTTCAGCAATACCTGAACCGTCAACTTCCTGATGTTCAAGCTGGTTTTAGAAAAGGCAGAGGAACCAGACATCAAATTGCCAACATTCACTGGATCATCAACAAAGCAAGAGAGTTCCAGAAAAACATCTATTTCTGCTTTAATGACTATACCAAAGCCTTTGACTGTGTGGATCACAATAAACTGTGGGAAATTCTGAAAGAGATGGGAATACCAGATCACCTGACCTGCCTCTTGAGAAACCTATATGCAGGTCAGGAAGCAACAGTTAGAACTGGACATGGAACAACAGACTGGTTCCAAATAAGAAAATGAGCACATCAAGGCTGTATATAGTCACCCTGCTTATTTAACTTCTATGCAGAGTACATCATGAGAAATGCTGGGCTGGAAGAAGCACAAGCTGGAATCAAGATTGCTGGGAGAAATATCAATAACCTCAGATATGCAGATGACACCACCCTGATGGCAGAAAGTGAAGAAGAATTAAAAAGCCTCTTGAGGAAAAGTGAAAGAGGAGAGTGAAAAAGTTGGCTTAAAGCTCAATACTCAGAAAACTAAGAACATGGCATCCAGCCCATCACTTCATGGCAAATAGATGGAGAAAAAGTGGAAACAGTGGTTGACTTTATTTTGGGGGGCTCGAAAATCACTGCAGATGGTGATTGCAGCCATGAAATTAAAAGACGCTTACTCCTTGGAAGGAAAGTTATGACCAACCTAGACAGCATATTAAAAAGCAGACATTACTTTGTCAACAAAGGTCCATCTAGTTAAGGCTATGGTTTTTTCAGTAGTCATGTACGGATGTGAGAGTTGGACTATAAGGAAAACTGAGTGCCAAAGAATTGATGCTTTTGAACTGTGGTGTTGGAGAAGACTCTTGAGTCCCTTGGACTGCAATGAGATACAACCAGTCCATCCTAAAGGAGATCAGTCCTTTAGGTGTTCATTGGAAAGACTGATGTTGAAGCTGAAACTCCAACATTTTGGCCACCTGATGCAAAGAGCTGACTCATTTGAAAAGACCCTGATGCTGGGAAAGATTGAAGGCAGGAGGAGAAGGGGACGACAGAGGATGAGATGGTGAGATGGCATCACCGACTCAATGGACATGAGTTTGGGTAAACTCCGGGAGTTGGTGATGGACAGGGAGGCCTGGTGTGCTGTGGTTCATGGGATCACAAAGAATAGGACACGACTGAGCAACTGAACTGATGTATCAGAATTTTCAAAGCCACTTTAGTCATAACAGCCCCAGACTGGAAACAATCCTGATGCCCATGGACAGAAGAACAGGTGGATAGATGATGCTGTATTTTACAGCAAGAAGAATAAATGATCTGAACTACACATAACTCCATGCCAGACCTCAAAGAGAATAAACTGTTATGATTCACTTGATACAAGTTTCAATACACACAAAGGCATCCGATGGTGTTAGAAGTCATGACAGGCATTATCCTGGGTGGACTCACCGAGTGGGCATCTACGATTCTACTAACACTCTGTGTCTTGATCTTCATGCCGTGACACACGTGTGTTTGCCTTGTACATCCAAGTTTTTGCACTTTCTGATATCTAAGCTATACTTTGACAAAATTTATCAAAAGGGGAAGAAAAGGGAAAAGGACAAGAAATGCAAGGGACTTTTCTGATGGTCCACTGGCTGGGTCAGTGCTCCCAGTGCAGGGGGCCCGGGTCTAATCCTTGATCAGGGACCTAGATCCCACAAGCTGCAGCTAAGACTTTGCATGCCTCAACTAAAGATCCCATGTGCTGCAACTAAGACCCAGTGCAGCCAAATAATTATTATTTAAAAAAAGAAATCCAAGGGCATGTTCAGCAGTTCCAATTCTATGAAGTTATTCTTGCATGTGGACAGACAATGCATGGATGATGTCCCAGAAAACTGGAAATAGCCTAAACTCTCTGGTGATTTAAGCAGGAGTGGTTAAATTAAGTACAACACGGCTGTATAACAGAATAGTTATTTAACCATGATAAAGCACAAGGGTGATCTTTGTGTACAGACATACAACAGCCTCTGAGACGCATTGTGAAATCAGCAAGCAAGATTCAGTAGGTGCATAGATCATTATCTTCTGTGTAAAAGTATTTCTGTATATACACAGACTCTTGGAGGACACACGAGAAGTGGTGGGAGTCTAGCTGGTGGCAACATACTCTGCTCTATACAGGAGGCCCAGTCTGCCTGCTGGACTGTGCTCTGCCCTAGACAGTGTGAGGCTTGGTGCCGATGAGGGCTTTGGTGATGGCTCAGAGTGAATTGACTTGTGCCTGTCTTCAGTTTATAAGCATGTCAATATCCCACTGAATGTAAGAAGGACCAGAATGTGGGGTCTGGCAGCAACCTCAGCTTGGGTGTGTGTGTGTGTGTGTGTGTGTGTCTGTGCGCACGCGCACGTGCACATGTGCGCACACGCGCATGTGTGCGGTTGTGTATACAAAGGCTTCATGGAAAAGCAGTATCTTGGTAGAGGTAGTGGAGAAGGGAGGAGGGACGAGCATAATACCTGTCTGTCTGTCACATGGACACATATAGGAAAGACAATGCCTATGCCTGCCTGCGGAGCCCTGAGCCAGCCTGCTGTCCAGGGAGCAGAAACTAAGCTGCTGGTGAGAGGAGCTGCTACTCTAGATTTCTGGAGGGCTGCCGCAGCCTCCTCCAGCAACACAGCCGGCCACATGGCCTGGCCACAGTGGCAGAGCTTGCATTTGCATCCAGGTGTGACTCCAAAATCCTGCACTTAGCACCTGGCTGAGTTGACTTGCCATTCAGGGGTCAAGAAGGGCTTCACTGAGGAGTCACATTGCAGTCTTAGAGAGTAAAAGAGGAGAAGGGAAGGGGTGTTCCACACAGAGGGCATGCCACTTACAAAGCAGAAGAGAGTGAGTTCATGTGGTGTGGGGGACATGGGGCTCTGTACTGGGGCTATGGGTCAGGAGGGAAAAGGATTTGGGGAACCAGTTTGAATGGTGCAGGAAGCTCTGGCAGGGGCCTGGTTACCCAGACTCATGGAGTCCCACCTAAGGAGTAAGCCTCAGTCCCATAGCTCTTTGGATTCCAAACTGAGGGTTTCATAACATCTCTACCTCTGGAAGATCATTCTGGCAGTGAGATGAGAGGCAGACTGCAGCAATGAAGCTAGGGGCAGAGAGACCCATTGGGAAGCAGTGGAATAATTCAGGTGAGAAAAGGAGAAAAGATGGTGGCTTGAACCACAGGAGGAGTAGGCAATGGAGAGAAGTTACGAGTTTGAGGAATATTTAGGAATAACAACACAAAGTAACTGGCAGTAGGAAGCAAGTGTAGGCAAGGGAAGGGTCAAAGGTGACTCAGATTTCTGGATGAAGGGATGAGGTACCTGGTGGGTTTCCTTCCAGAGGTGAGAAATCCAGACTGGGGTAGAATGGAAACTCGGTTTCATAGACATTGAATTAGAGGTGTCCGCAGGATGTCCAAGGGGGGTGGCCTACGGGGGATGGTGTTGACCTTCATTCACTCATTCAACCAATGGTTACTGTGTGTTTGCAGGGAACCAGGCACCGGAGGTTCACAGTGAATCAGACAAGGTCCCTAACTACTTGGGGGGAGGGTTCCTTCTGGTTGAGAGACAGTTAACAAATAACTAAAGAAACAGAAAGGTTACAGGCCATGAAAGGTACTGGGAATGATCTGAAGAAGATGAAATGGACAGAAGCCGGAGGCCAGCTTATCATCCCACTGCCCAACAGAGAAGGCCTGTCGAGGAACAAGCTGGCCAGAGCCCTGGACCCCATCTGCTTACTTATCCGTACAAGGCGGAGGGCCTGGTGCTCTGGTGGCCTGTTCCTTATGCTCAGGGATTCTCTTGCGAGGAGCCAGTCCCCACAGGGCAGGTTTCCTTTCCTTTCACCTGCTCTCAGCTTTTAGGGCCGAGGTTTCCTGACCGTGGCCTCTGGACCGTGAACTGTGCCAACCCATATCCGAGCTCAGCAAGCATGGGTCACGTAAGTGGATGAAGGGTGATCTCATGCCTCACTGCAGGCTGCTGGGGGGGAGGGGGGGGCGGGTACAAATAAACTCTGCCTGCTCTTCAGGAACTTTGAGCTGCCGAATGGATAAACCACACCCAGAGAGACACAGGAAACCGAAATGCTGGTGGGAGATGGGGGGGGCGAAGGGGGCGGCGGAGTGGGGGGGGCGGTTCTGGGGGGGTCCTTGGCATTTCTCTCATTCAGGCCCGAAGACGTCCCAGAGGGGAGTGATGCTCACACCTGGTCTGGGGAGAATGGGTTTCACCAGGTGACTTTTGGGTGGGCATCCGTCTTGCCCTCAATTCCCCACTCCCCCTGAACTAAGCGGAAGCTGCAGCCCGGAGCTGCCTGGGGACGGGGGGCGCGTCCAGCAGACACAGGTTTAGAATCTTGGGCTCTGGATATCTGCTGCAAAGAGCAGATGCAGGAAACGTAACCTGGGGCTCAAGAAAGCAAAATCTGGATAGAGGCCTCTAGGTGAGCCGCCTCCACTGTGCGGATTCACTCAGTGGGGACCTGCCCTCTGGCAGGCTACGGGCAGTGCCCCGCCCCCATCGCCTTTAAGCGCAGTCCTTCACCCCAGCCAGCTCCTTAGGCTCAGGGACTCCCCCGGCCCCAGCTGCGCGGTCGGTTCCCGGAGCCTGGCCGTGCGGCCAGCCGCCGCAGCCGTGGCAGTCACATCGCATCGCAGCGCCGCCGCCGCCGCCGCCGCCGCCGGGACCTTTCCCCTACTTTCCAGGGCCTCAGGCCCCGCCCCGTCGCCGCGACCAAAACACGTGCCGCGTCCCGCCCTGCCCGATCACGCCGCGGCCAGGCTCTGATCACGCGGCCCGGCGCGGCGCCGATTGGCCGGCGGCGAACGCGCCGGGCGCGGATTGGCTGTCGCCGAGCGGCCCCGCCCCGGAGGGGGCGGGGCGTGTTTTGGTTTGCCTCCGCGCTCCGCCCCCGCGCCGCTCCAGCCCCAGCCCCGGCCCCGGCCCCGCCCCGCCCGCGCCGCGAGGGCCGCGCCAGGGCAGAGCTGCGCGGGCGGGCGGAGGCGCGCGCCGGCCGCCGGTGCTCCGGGTGGTCGCCGCCGCCGCCCGCCGCGCACGTGCGGCAGCTGCCGAGCCCCCGAGCTCCTGCCTCGCGGGCGCTTTGTTGCCTCTAGGCCGCCAGCACTATGCACACGCCGGGCTCCGCGGGCCCGGGCGACGCGCCGCGCGTGGTGAGTGGCCACCCCTCGGCGTGAGGGGCGAGGTGGGGACGCGATGCCTTGTGTGGGCCCGGCGAGTGGAGGAGGACCCGGAGCCTCGCCGCCGCCGCGCGCGCGCACCGTTAGGAACCCGGGTGGGTTCGGCCGCCGGGAGGGGCGGTGGCCGTGCGAGGCCGCGGCGGGAGGGGCGGGAAGGGGGCGTGTGCCTCGTGCCGCTCCACGCGCAGCTTTGTCCGGCGCTGCCGCAGCAGCCCCGCCCTGCCAGCCCCCAGGTGCGGGACTATTTCCAGCCATGACGTCACCAGGCCCTGTGAGGAGGGGGCCGTTGGGCGGGGCGCGGCCGGCGGGAATGCGAGGCGAGGACTGCTGGGGCGGGGCGCCGGCGGAGGGGCGGGGACTATGGGAACGCGGCCCTCGGGCGGTGAAAAGGCCGAGGGGCGGGGCAAAAGCTGGCGGGAGGGTGGGGGCGGGGCAAGGGCTGTGGTGGGCGTGGCGCCGTCGGGGGCGGGGAAAAGGCCGAGGTGGGCTGGGTGCCATCGAAGGGGCGGGGACTGGGAAAGCGGCCCTCGGGCGGTGAAAAGGCCAAGGGGGCGGGGCGAGGGCTGCGGAGGGGCGGGGCGCCGGTGGAGGGGCGGGGACTGGGAACGCGGCCGGCGGGCGGTGAGAAGGCCGAGGGGGCGGGGCAACAGCTGGCGGGAAAGTGGAGGCGGGGCGAGGGCTGTGGGAACGCAGGGGCGGGGCAAGTGCTGGCGGGAAGGCAGCCCGCGTGGGGCGGTGCGCCACGCCTCTACCTCGGGGTGTCTCCGGTCCAGGCCTGAGGGTCGGGTGGATTTCGCTGGCTGCATCTGGGGCCTAGTCGTCGATCCGCGCGGGCCGCTGAGGAGCCGAGAGAGAGATCCGGGGGCCCCGCAACGCCCTGTTCCTCCTCGCCAAGCAGGCGGCAGACCCCACGTCTGTGAGTTCGCAGCTCCTTCCAAGGAGGCCCGGAGCAGCGGGCAGAAGCTTCAGGCAGAAGCGGGGCCAGAGCAGCCTTTGTAAAAAGCAGCAGCGTTACCTGGGTTCTGGGGGTTGGGTGGGGGGCAACGTGGGCAGGACAGGTTGAGTATTGAGGCAAACTGACTAGAAACTCCAATATTTTGGCCACCTGATGTGAAGAACTGACTTACTGGAAAAGACCCTGATGCTGGGAAAGATTGAAGGCGGGAGGAGAAGGGGATGACAGAGGATGAGATGGTTGGCAGACACCACCAATGTGATGGACATGAGTTTGAGCAAGCTCCAGAAGTTGATGATGGACAGGGAGGCCTGGCATGCTGCAGTTCATGGGGTCGTAAATTGTCGGACACTACTGAGTGACTGAACTGACTAGAAGTGTGTGTCTTCGTAGATGTAAAGTTTCTTTGGGAACAGATCTGTTCTAGTTGCTTCCCACCCCTCTCTTGCTTAAAAAGACAGGGTGCTGCGCTGGAAAGCCCTCAGGCCTCCGGCTGGTGGCGGATCTTAAACTTTCTTCCGTCCCCTCACTGGCCTGGTGGCCTCAGAAGTGACTTGGTGCCCCCGGCTGTGGGGACCCGGACCGAACAGCACGGGCTTTCCAGCCTCAAGCTCTGCTGAGCAATGGATGCCCTGCCTGGTGTGGATCCTCCAAGGTTGTCACACATGGGCCTGTGGGGATACTCTGGTGGCTTCACTGGCTCAGAAGGGCCGTGCTCTCATCTCAGCCGACCTGAGCCATGGGTGTCTTTGCTTCTCCACCGGGGACAGTTAGGTGCTAGACAGGCTCATACCTCTAGAAATAAGTCTTATTATTCATTTTACCGATGGAAAACAGGAACTTAATAACCTTTGTTAAGCATCAAGGTTTTCTGTGGAAGTCACTGGCCAGCTGAGTTCATTCCTCCTCCTCCCGTCGGCAGAATGCTGTCTTGGAGCTCGGTGGTCCTCGGTTGCTCTGTGGGCATCCTTCCTGAAAGCTAGAGTGCATCCACGTGCTGCCCGTGGTGCTGGGCGGGCTCCCGTGCGTGTCCCCATGCTGTCTGTTGGGGTGCCCCTCCCTGTGTTTCCAGGAACTGAGTAGCCATCCTATTGTTCTGCCTTTAGGTTGACATCATGGACATATGTGAGTCAATCCTGGAGAGGAAACGGCACGACAGCGAGAGGTCCACATGCAGCATCTTGGAGCAGAATGACATGGAAGCTGTGGAGGCTCTTGTTTGCATGAGCTCCTGGGGTCAGAGATCTCAGAAAGCTGACCTGTTGAAGATCAGACCCCTCACACCCGTCTCTGACTCTGGGGATGTCACCACGTCAGTGCATGTGGACACAGCCCCATCTGAGCTACCAAAGGACTTCCATTCTCTATCAACTCTGGTAAGAGCGAAGGAGAGGAGTAATTTGTGCAGTGACTGAAGTACGTTCATTAAATGTGCTGAAGAGATCCTAGGTAGATTTGCCTGATGCTGGCTAGCAAGGTCATGTCCTCCTTGTGTGTGGGTCCAGAGGGTGAAAACTTCCTTTTGCTCTTGAAAATAGCTTTCAGCTGATCATGGTTTGTAGCCACGGGGTGAAAATGCCCAGCGACTGAAACCTGCAGATTGATGGGAGAAAGCGAAGTGTACTGATTTCCCTGGGAAACTGCAGGGCAGGGCTTTGGTTCCCCCAGATACCCTAGTCCAAGGTCAGGATCAACAGCTGCAGCTGGGGAAGGCCTGTGCTCTGGTGCCAGGTGGCCTTTGTTAGCTGGATTGAAATCCTGGCCTCTCTGTGGCAGCCAGCTTTCTTGGGTGAGTTGGGTGCAGTCAAGCACTGGTTTTGGCTTTCTTAACTTGGTACAGCTATGAAGTTCCCGGAGAAAACTTGCTTGTCAACTTGGAGACGTTGAGAGCTGTCAGTTGGCAGCAAAACTGGAGATTATTGATTGTCCTGGGCTAGAGGCTTGTATTGAAAGGAGTGTGGAAAACCAACTTAGAGGAATGAGAAGGGACTTGTGGGTAGTAGAGAGGATTGTCCAGGTAGTGGGCCTGGCTACCCAGACAGCTCTGATCCTAGGGTGAAGTGCCAGTCTGCCTTGGGCTCTGCACTTCCCACACAGTTCCTCTGGCCCAGCCCCCAATGCCTGGTCACCCCTGTGTCCACTTGTCCTTTCCATGTGTGTCCACATGACAGACACACAGGTCTTAGCTTATGCTGGTTCCTTCTCTTTTCTCCTCCACCTCTACCCAGATACCACTTCTCCATCAAGCCTTTCTACACACACACACACCACACTGCACCACACCACACCACACCGCACACACATCACACCATACCACACACGCCCCCACCCACCTGGGTTGAGGTGCCCTGCTTCATGCTCTCAGAGTTACTTGGCATTGGAATTTTCCCCTCGGAGGGTGAAAATAAGTGGGAATTGTTGGGGCAGGGGGGCTGTTACACAAAGAAAGGCTTGGTTTAGACAGAACCCCTTGTTGCAACATGGCCTTTTAGGAATCATTCTGTTAGGTTTTACTTTGCATTCAGTAGGTGCAGGATACATGTGTGATTAATGGATAAGTGTGATGATTTCCACTAGAATTTTTAGAAGTTTTTTGAGAATCTAAAATATATCATGTAAAGCACTCATCTTGAACATAAATTTTCATCTTTCATTTGTAGTCCTAATATTTAAATTGTCCATTTCATTAGATGTGCAAGGCCAAGCATGGCACTGGTTTTCTTACAACTGAGCAAATGGATGGCTTTGAGAGGGCAGGAAGAGGGGAGGAAGCTAGGAAGTAGAGCGGCTGATACAGCCTTTGTATCCACTGGGTGCTGCTGTGAGCAGACCTCTACCAGTCTTTTCTAGATACTTCTTTGTAAAGGCCTTGGGAAGACAACATGTTCAAAGTAAGTTTCTTAAAATTTAACCAGAACAACGTTTTCACATGGTACTTTTTTTTTTAAGTGCATGACTCCTCCTCAGAGCCCTGACCTCCTGGAACCATTGACTGGGACAGTTGTTCCTCCCCAAGTAACTGCTTCCAAAGCCTCCGTGGTCGTGGCGGTCCCCCCAGCCTCTGCTGGGGCTGCCAGAGTGCTGAGCAGGACAGCGGAGGGGGTCCTGCCTGGTCTGAAACCTGAGCTGCTGGAGCCAGCTGCCAGCCCGCCCTGCAGGGCCACGGTAACAGGTATCACTGGCCACGCTGGCGGGAGTCCCACTTCTGCCCATCACTCCTGTCCCACGGCCCAGACTCAAGAACAGCAACTTCCAACTTGCACAGAAGGAGAAGCACAGTTCCTGGGACATGTTGAAACTTTGCAGGACATGCACCTCACAGACAGTTTACTCAGCGTGAACTCAGTGTCCTGTCAGCCTTGCTCGCACAAGTCCAGTGGCCTGATCCCCACCAACAAAGGCCAGCAGGCAGGGTGGCCCGTTGCAATTCAGACCTGCTCACCAAAGAATTATGAAAACGACTTGGCAAGGAAAGCCACCCCTCTGATCTCCGTCCCCATTCCTAGTCCCCCCATCCTCTGCCAAATCATCCCTGTGACTGGACCCAGTGGCCTGTTACCAGCTGTTCTGAAGCCGCCTCCCCAGGTGTCTGCAGGGCTTGTCAAGCCCGTCTTGCCCCATGCGGCTCCCGCACCCCCGCCTGTGTTCATGGGAACGTCTGTGCCTCAGGGAACCGTGATGCTGCTTCTGCCCCAGGGGGCCCTCCCCCAGCCCACCACATGCTCAGCCGGCAGCATGCCTGTCGGGAACACCAGATTCCTGCCCCTTGCCCCTGCTCCAGTGTTCATTGCATCCAGTCAGAGCTGTGCCCCTCAGGTAGACTTTTCCCGAAGGAGGAACTATGTTTGCCATTTCCCAGGCTGCCGGAAAACCTACTTCAAAAGTTCCCACCTCAAGGCTCATCTTCGCACTCACACAGGTGAGTACTGCAGGGTAGGTAGGGCATGGGGAGGTCAGATCCTGTGATTAGAAAATACACGTCCAGCCTTCTCTTGGTGGGAGCAAAGCTGGGATCCACTGGAGAAGGTGACCATTTTTCTTTGGTTTTGAAAAGCGTTCATCCTCTTGGGGTGAACATTAGTACATCTGTCAGTGGTTTTTCTAGAATCTTCTGTTCAGAGTGTTGTTCTCTGAACCTGTGATTGATAGGCTTTTAGGATGAGGCTCATGCACCCTCTTTCTCTTCATATTGCAGTGGAGGCTTTTCTTTGCATTTTAGAAAATGTCCATTCACATTCAGTAAACACTCTTTATCAGTGCAACTTAGGCTTACTGTGGGGAAAGAGCTCTCCAAAGTGTGGAAAATTCTAGAATATTTGAACTTTAAAGGAATTTCAGTTTTTTATTTTTGGAAATACATAGTTTTAACTCAGAAGTCACAGAAGAAAACTAACTGTAATGACCTAGTGATCTCTCTGTAGTCCTGTCCATTCTGTCCAGAAGGATTTTTGGCAGTGATGGAAATGTTCTCTGTCCATTAGGAGAGTAGCTACCAGTGACACCCACTTGAAATGTGAACAGTGAATCTGAGGAACCTAGTTTTACGTTTTCATGGAGTTTGCATTTACATAGTTACATGGTGCTGGTGTGGAGAAGGCAATGGCACCCCACTCCAGTACTCTTGCCTGGAAAATGCCATGGACAGAGGAGCCTGGTGGGCTGCAGTCCATGAGGTCGCTAAGAGTCGGACACGACTAGCGACTTCACTTTCACTTCTCACTCTCATGCATTGGAGAAGGAAATGGCAACCCACTCCAGTGTTCTTGCCTGGAGAATCCCAGGACGGGGGAGCCTGGTGGGCTGCCGTCTATGGGGTCGCACAGAGTCAGACACGACTGAAGCGACTTAGCAGCAGCAGTAGCAGTGGCTAAATAGTCTGCTCACTAAACTCAGCTTGGAAAGGTTCATATACATTCATACATGAAAGCACAGTAACAGGTCATGGGTTCTGCAATCAAGATGTGTTTCATAAGCACCCTTGGTCACAGAACCCCAGGTGTCTGCTGGTGGCCTGGGGGACGGCAGTGAATTGTAGAATACAGCTGAGGAAAAGCTGAACTGAAGGGAGTGGTTATGGTAGTTTACTGTGAGATGCATTTGAGGTAGAGCAGTTTGTAATTAGCACATTAAAACTCTTGACCGTGGTAGCTCCCACTTGCGGAATGAAGTTGCATCTGGAACACAGGCCTTATAGGAGCTCTACCACCCTCCGCGCTGTGGAGGGGCTATGTGCTTCAGAGATGAGCCCCAAACTTGGCCTGTGAAGAACTTGCCTCTCTGGCTTCACCTTCTCTTTGCAGCCCCACGATGCCCCTGTTCACCCTCTGCCCGTCTGTACTTACTGAAAACCCTGTAAGAGCCAGTTCTTAAGGTATTTCCTCATCTCTCCTCCTTTCTTTGCCCCTAGTGGTTTGCTGTGCTTTTCACCATGTTCTCCCTTTGTGTTTTTGTTACTTGTATACTTGTCTGACGGAGAAGGCAATGGCACCCCACTCCAGTACTCTTGCCTGGAAACTCCCATGGACGGAGGAGCCTGGTAGGCCGCGGTCCATGGGGTCGCGAAGAGTCAGACACAACTGAGCGACTTTACTTTCACTTTTCACTTTCATGCATTGGAGAAGAAAATGGCAACCCACTCCAGTGTTCTTGCCTGGAGAATCCCAGGGACGGTGGAGCCTGGTGGGCTGCCGCCTATGGGGTCGCACAGAGTCGGACATGACTGAAGCAGCTTAGAAGCAGCAGCAGCATACTTGTCTGATCTCACTGAGTATACACTCAGTGTCTGTCTTAGGAGCCTGACTCTAGCAAAGTCATGATTGATTATTGGTGCTGTAGGCTCCGTGTGAACAGGTACCTCTAAGTGGCTCCTTGACTTGGCAAGCTCTGCTTCTCACTGAGACTACAGAGGTGAGCTTCAGATCACGTCCAAACACAGATTCCACATCTGAGGATGCAGTGGGATGACGTCTTACTGTTCATTCGGTCAGCTTCCCTTGGTAGAAATACTGATAGGATGGCATGAAATAAGGTGATCAAGCAAGCTGTCTTCAGGTTTCCCAAAGTTCTTAAGGGTCAGGAACCATAAAGGTTCTGAAGAATCAAATTCTGGTGCTACTTTGTACACACTGAATTGGAGTTTTCGTAAGAAATAGAAACCTTGGGTAAGTTTACGTTAGATAAGATCGTTTTTCACTGTACCAACCTGAAAATGTTTTCCTTAGGATAAGGTAGAGTGGGCAAAGGCTACATTTTTGCTAAGTTGATAATACGGGACACTTTATAAATCCCACACCAAAGGGTTGTCTGTCTCCAACATCTGGCCACCTGGTACGCTGCCACCAGTGGCGTTTTCCTGGAAACAGGTAATCTTATGCTTTCAACACGGGGTCTTTGAAATCCAAGAAGTGCGAGCCCTTTTTCTTTGAGTGATTCATAAAAACCCACTGGAATGCTGAATTTTCCTGTTAAATCTGCTTTGAGAATACCAAAGATTTAGTTGATGTCTCTTCAGTACTCATTCACTCAGAACCATTTATTCACCACCTATCATACAAAGTGCCGTGCTGGGGAGGCTAAACTGTACACAGATGGGTGAACTAGACAAGTTGTAAACCTTCTAGGAGGAAGGTCATGACAGTATGCCACAGCATTTAACAGATACGTTCACAAAGTTGCACAAGCAGTGTATGGTGGTCACAGCCTGGTCGAGGTGAGGGCCTTGGGAGGCAGGAAAGGGCCGGGAGGACTTTGCAGACAAGTGCTCCCTGGGTCCCCTCCGTACCTCGAGGGAGAGCCAGTGCAGGCGGGACAGCTGCCAGGCGCTCTGAATGGAGCGAGTGACAGACGCATGAAGCTTGTGACAACAAGAGGTTAGCTATTAGAATCCTCACCAGTCTTGTGATTAACCTCATCGTCAGTGTAATAATAGACATGAAGATGGAGTTAATGATTCTGAGAAGTCGTGAAGGTCCTGGGAGGGTTTTTTTTTTAAGATCTGCAGCTTCAGAGAGCAAAAGAATTTTTACATTTTTTTTTTAAAGGAATTGATTCTTTTCAAGAATCTTCCTCCTACCCCAAGTTCACAGTCAAAGATTTTAATTTGAAAACATGGTATGGCATCCCTTATATGTGGACTCTGAAAAGAAATGATTCAGATGAACTTACTTATGAAACAGAAAGAGACAGACTTAGAAAACGAACTTATGATTGGCAGGGGAACGGGATGGTTAGGGAGTTTGGGATTGACATGTACACACTGCTCTGTTCAGAGTGAATGACCACCAAGGTCTTACTGGACAGCACAGGGAACTCTGCCTAGAGTTACGTGGCAGCCTGGATGGGAGGGCGGTTTGGGGGAGAATGGATACACGTATATGAATGGCTGAGTCCCTTCGCTGTTCACCTGAAGCTGTCACAGCATTGTTAATCAGCTGCACCCCAATACAAAATAGAAAGTTCAAAAATAAAGATTAATTCAACATCCTGGGCCCCTGACATGTTGTGTGTTAGGTGTGGCAGGAAGAAACGCGTTTTGAATGATTTCTTGACTTGCAAATAACCTGTTACTGGAATAGTGGAATATTGCTTGCCCCTTAGGTTTTCACGCACAAAATTTTTAAAACGACATGATTTAACGTGTCCACTAAGGTGCTGGGCATTTCCTTTTCTGTCTGTTTCCTTGCCCCTCAGGAGAGAAGCCTTTCAGCTGCAGCTGGGACGGCTGCGACAAGAAATTTGCTCGTTCAGATGAACTCTCTCGCCACCGCAGAACTCACACCGGGGAGAAGAAATTTGTGTGCCCAGTGTGCGACCGGCGTTTCATGCGCAGCGACCACCTGACAAAGCACGCCCGGCGCCACATGGCCACCAAGAGGGTCCCTGGCTGGCAGGCAGCGGTCAGCAGGCTGAACAGAGTGGCCTCTGCGGAGGACCCTGGGAGCCCGCTGGAGCCGGAGTGCGCGCCGGCCTCCTCCTGAAAGGGCTGCCGGGGGGTGGTGGACAGGAATTTTCCAAAGCCTTTTTTCTTTTCAGGAATCATGGAAGTGATGGTTTTCTCTCCAAAAACAACAACAACAAAAAATCGTCTTGAGGGCTAGGGGAGCTGGTTCTGATGAACGTTCTGTTAACTTGTCTTTTTTTGGTTGGGACCCTGTTCAGTATCTTTTGTAGTTTCAGAAGTTCTTTTAAGGAAATGGAAGAAAATTTGGTAATCTAAATCACCAGCATTCAGACACACAGTTTGGCAATAAATTTTGCAAAATTTGGATTTTTACAACCTTCCTATTCCTATTTTGTAGGATTGAGACAGGGTACTAATTTTTATACTGTTTTTTATAAAAAAGATACTTACATGGTTGGTTCTCAGATCACTGATTTCTATATAGATGATTTTAAAATCATGTTTTCAATGTTTAACATTTTTATAATCCTGCTTTTGGTAAAGTTGACACATTATTCAGGCAAAAAAAAATGTACAACTCTGCAATCAGGCCTTTTAGATCTACGAGTTTTTAAAATCAGAACTAGTTGAATAGGGGTCTCTTAAAGAAATGGGAGCGGAGGAAAACCTTTGCAGGCAGCTTCTTCCTAATACTCTCAAGGGAAATTCCAGAGAACAGTTCCCTTTAAGGCTTTATGTAGTCTAAGGAATTAGAATTTTCTTTAAGTAGAACTTAGTCACCCGTGTCCGTGGAGTGACTTGTGAAGATTGTGCCCCAGAGATGAACTTAAAATAATCGGTAGATATGCAGTGAGCAGAGAGCTGCTGTAGCATCTAAGTGTCTGTGGTCAATTCACAGCCTCCTGTCCGTACCTCAGACACCAAGAAAAGATGACATAAGCACTCAGACCCAGCTGCTCTGTCCCTTTGACTTCCTTTGCTGTGGCCTTACCCAAGTGTTTTGTGGGTAGAATCACTTCTTAGAGAAACAGATATCCTTAATGGTTGGAGGAACTTTCCACCTAAGGAAAGCTTATGTGAGGTGAAGTAGCTGTGTGTGCGGTCCAGCTGCCATGTTCCAATTCCTTTGCTTATTGAGTATTAGTGATGGGAAATGTTAGTGACACGGTACAGCAATAATCCTACCAAGCTGTCTTTTCATTCACTTTGTTGGAAGGGAGTTGTTTTGATCAAACACAACAGTACTTGGAATGGGGTATTTTGCAGTCTGCTTAGAGAAGAGACCACGGGCCTCACTGAAGCCATGAGCACAGGTCCCAGCGTTGTAGAGACTGCACCCTGGTGTCCAGGAAGCTGCTGAGACTGCTTCCACTGGGCAGCCTTGGGAACCCAGGCAAGAGAATGTACATAAGGGACATGGTAATGTCACTGTCCTTCAAGCCTGGGAATGGTTTTTGTCATGCTGTATGTAATCAGATTCTGTCTTTGCTGCTTATTTATTTTCATTTGCCTTTATTAAAATGATGGTAAAAGGTGAAATATTGAATACGTACAATTAGGCTTTGTGTTCAGGTATTTTTTAGTCTAATGGCCCTCACCCGGTCATTCACTGTATGTCACTTGATACGCATTAAGTTACTCTTTAGTATCAACCGCTGATTGACATACAGGTCTGTAAGTGCTGGCTGTGTTTAGGAGGCTTCCGTGTCTTTGATCACTTCTATTGCTAAGCATTCCTACTGGTCGTGAGACATACTACAATTACAAGAGAACCAGAATTCAATGTACATAGCCCTTGTTTCCCCACCACCCTGTCCTTTCTCCCACTCATGCCCTAGATCAGCATAAACATTTCTATGTGTATGCTGTAAATGGCATTAAATTCGGATATTTTTCATAATTAACCCAAAATAGTATTGGTCTGACTAAGGTTCTGGTGGATAATATGTCTCTTGAGTGTTTGGTTGCTTGTCGCCCTGAATGAAGTTCATTCTCTGAACAGTGTTGTTTCTAAAGAATAGGTGTGCTAAAAAGGAAAAAGGGTTTTGATTTACACTTCCATTTCCTGATGAGACTTTGAAATACCTTCTGTAAACAACATTTTGGGCCCTCTGTTGTTGATGGAAAGATTGTAAGTTGAAAAATAGCTTCACCTGAAAAACGCAACATGAGAACCAGATCCTCATGGGGCGTGTTCAGCATGGGGTCCCTCCATGCGCCAGGGCGTCGGAGGAGCACGCGGGAGGCACGGCCCCTAGAGCACTTTACTGCCCAAGCAGTTTTGCTTGTTCTTTTTTGACTTTGAGCCTTTTAAAGTAGTTTCAATGATAAAACTTTAAATGTTTCAGAATTATGTTTTATGTAACAGACTTTGACATACTATTTAAGTGAATATGTATGATGTAACTTTTCTTTGAATCATATAAAACTCTCGATTTGCAAACTGGACCTGTGTCCTGTACTGTAATGTACCCAGTGCCTGACCACCACCCCTCCTCTTTGTTTTCTGGGATTCTGTTTGGCCTTTGGGCTCTTTGGAGGATTCTTTCTGAAAGAAATAATGTGAAGAGGCAGTTTCCATGTTGGCCACTCTGATGTTGGGACTGGCCTTGGCAGAACCAGGACCATGATGCCAGGTAACCGTGGCCCTTGTCCTCAGGCTCTCCGTGTGCCAAGAGTGGAGATGGGAGGCAGCAGCTTCCTGCCCCCCAGCCCCCAGCCCAGGCTTCCAAAGAACATCCAGGAGCCATAGCCTTCACGCCTGCTTCTGGAGTCAGTTCAGTTAAGTCGCTCAATCGTGTCCGACTCTTTGCAACCACATGGACTGCAGCACGCCAGGCCTCCCTGTCCATCACCAACTCCTGGAGCTTACTCAAACTCATGTCCATTGAGTCAGTGATGCCATCCAACCATCTTATCCTCTGTCATCCCCTTCTCCTGCCTTCAATCTTTCCCAGCATCAGGGTCTTTTCTAATGAGTCAGTTCTTCGTATCGGGTGGCCAAAGGATTGGAGTTTCAGCTTCAGCATCAGTCCTTCTTCCAATGAATATTCATGACTGATTTCCTTTAGGATGGACTGATTGAATCTCCTTGCAGTCCAAGGGACTCGAGAGTTCTCCAACACCACAGTTCAAAAGCATCAATTATTTGGTGCTCAGCTTGCTTTATGGTCCGACTTTCACATCCATACATGACTACTGGAAAAACCATATCTTTGACCAGACGGACCTTTGTTGGGAAAGTAATGTGAGTACGTTCTTGCTAAGCCATTGTGCTGGGGCTGTGTATCCACACCCCACCAGAGGCGGCCTGATGGCCTCAGTTCCTGCTTCTCAGGGTCGTCTATCAGCAGCCCTGGACAGGGTCAATGGCTCCCCTGCAGGCCACACCACCCTGCTTTCCTCTTAACCTCACTGCTCCTTCTCTGTCTTCGTTCCTCTCCCTGACCCCTCTGGTACTCTCTTCATAACCTTGGTGATCTTTTCCAGCCTTGTGATTTAGATAAAAGTGATATCTCTACTATAAAGACCCCCGCATTTTTGTCTCTCCTTTACACTTATGCACCTGGCTTCAAATTCCTATATCCAGCTGTCTGCTTGACACCTGTCTAACCAGCATCCCAACCTATAAATGACCAAACTCATCTCCCCCCGCCCCGACACTTGCTTTTCTCACAGTTGACCCTGCTGTCTTTAAAAATAATAGGGAATCTATCCTTCTAGCTGTTGAGGTGCAAAACCTTGGAGCACCTGAGACAGGCCTGGGTGCAGATCTGTCTCCATCTAGCTGTGTTTTTGCTGAGAAAGATCAGTTCAGTTCAGTTCAGTTCAGTTGCTCAGTCGTGTCCAACTCTTTGTGACCCCATGAATCGCAGCATGCCAGGCCTCCTTGTCCATCACCAACTCCCGGAGTTCACTCAGACTCACATCCATTGAGTCCGTGATGCCATCCAGCCATCTCATCCTCGGTCGTCCCCTTCACCTCCTGCCCCCAATCCCTCCCAGCATCAGAGTCTTTTCCAATGAGTCAACTGTCCGCATGAGGTGTCCAAAGTACTGGAGCTTCAGCTTTAGCATCATTCCTTCCAAAGATATCCCAGGGTTGATCTCCTTCAGAATGGACTGGTTGGATCTCCTTGCAGTCCAAGGGACTCTCAAGAGTCTTCTCCAACACCACAGTTCAAAAACATCGATTCTTCGGCGCTCAGCCTTCTTCACAGTCCAACTCTCACATCCATACATGACCACTGGAAAAACCATAGCCTTGACTAGACGGACCTTAGTCGGCAAAGTAATGTCTCTGCTTTTGAATATAATATCTAGGTTGGTCATAACTTTTCTTCCAAGGAGTAAGCATCTTTTAATTTCATGGCTGCAGTCACCATCTGCAGTGATTTTGGAGCCCCCCAAAATAAAGTCTGACACTGTTTCCACTGTTTCCCCATCTATTTCCCATGAAGTGATGGGACCAGATGCCATGATCTTCATTTTCTGAATGTTGAGCTTTAAGCCAACAACTGGACCTTTAATTTCCTTATTTATAAAGTGAAGACTAGGTAGAGAGAGCAGGGGCCTGTCTCAGGGTCTGGCACTTTTATTTTACACATAGAAGAAAAAGCCCTAGTTGTTTACCAAAAGCATTCAGGGCTCCTTGAAGGGTAACTGGAGCACAGAAATAACAATGGGCTTAGAGTATTCTGTTGCCAGCTGCCATCAAGGGTGTCAGGGACTGCTAAATGGCACAGGGCTCCCACTGGCCAAGTTGTGACAGTTTAAACATGAACGTAATAGTAATAGGAATTTCACACCTCTACCCAAGATGGAGTAACGGGAAAAGCCAAATATACTCTCAACACCCAAAATAACCAGACAAAATTATCAAATGAGAGTTTTCTAGGAACTAGACCTTAGGTCATGAAAGACAGTGACCCTGAGAGACAGGATGTAAATGGGGTACACCCTGTAACTGCCCAGATTTGCGGCTTTGAGGAACTTTCCAGACTGTGGTGCAGGGACAGGAACTCACGAGAGACAGCAGAGTCCCCAAGCTGAGCAGATGGAGCTGCGGGTCCAGGGATGCCAAGGTGACGGGGGTGTGGGGTAGGGCGCCAAGGTAGAGAAAACAGCTCAGAAAACCCAGGAGATCTACAGAGGGTGTGTCTAGAGGGGAGGAGAACACCTTGACACTGGAGGCAAATTGTGTGCACAGGGGTGCATGTCCATCCTCTGGGCTGAGGAGTCTTTACTCACAGCACTTCTCAAAGGCCAACCTGACATGGTTGGATTGGGGCCCAAGGGTTAGGCTGCATGGAGAAGCTCACAGGGCCTGGGCACTGGGCCAGGACAGTGGTGGGCCTCGGGCTTGGTGTGCTGGGCACCTGGCCCCTCATGGCCCCTGCTTGGTATTGGAACCTGGGGAGATGGCTCTGTGTGTGGATCATAAGAGCTGGGACAGGAGGTGCCCAGATGGTTTTGCTGAGGGATATCCCTACCAAGGGGGGGCTGTGGCTTTCCAGGTGGCACGGAGGTAAAGAACCTGCCTGCCAAGGCAGAAGACAGAGGAAACTCGGGTTCAATCCCTGGGGTGTGGAAGATCCCCTGGAGAAGGGAATGGTAACCCACTCCAGTATTCCTGCCTGGGAAATCCCATGGACAGAGGAGCCAGGAGGGCTGCAGTCCGTGGGGTAGCCAAGAGTTGGACGTGACTGAGCGACTGAACAACAACAAGCTTTTCCGGAGCACTGATGAGTGTGTCTCTGCTCACTAGAAACAGTACGTCCTCACTGGCGGAGACCAGATGTGGCTACCGGAACCCTGGTGTCTCACAGAGGGCCGGGCTCAAAGCAGCAGGGGCTCAGAAAATGAGAATGAATGTGGGTTGAACAGACACTCGTGGGACCATCCACCCTCCCCTGCAATCTCAGCCCACCCAGAATGGCAGCCCAGTGAGATTCGGACCCGAGATTTTGGCACATCAAAGGGAGTGTCTTGGGAAAAACTTATTTTAGGTGAGGATGGGGAGCCTGAACTGGGCAGGACCCCTTTGAGAAGGCCTGTGGCTGGCACAATGAAGGCCGTGGCTCCCTCCCCAGGAAGAAGGACACAACATTTCTCAGAGCTGGGGATGGGGCACATTTTCTAAATCCCTGCGCTTGGGAGCCTCTTAGAGGAACCCGCCACCTCACAAAGCAGGAGGCCCATCTGTGGTGCTGGGACTTTCCGGACATCAAAGTGTCATCTCTTTCAACACAGAGACATTTTCCTTCCTGCCTCTGTTTCAGCCACATTCCCTGTGTCCATGAGAAGATGCCACGCTCAGCTCCACGGCAGAAAGCTGCAGCTGAGAGGCAACACCGAGCGACCAAGAGAAGGCCCGGAGCAGCGCTGGGCACCCAGGTGGCCCTGTCCACACGCCTAGTGCAAGAAGCACTTGTCACCAGGACTGGCACCCTATTCCCCACCACCAAGCGTGATCGGCCTCCCTCCCCTGGACACAGGGCGGCAACGCCTCAAAGCTGGGACATGCCGCTTTATTGTCAAACACCATCCAGAAGACACATTTTTTCCTGAATTGGGGGAATAAAAAAAAATACGAAGACCTGAGAATGACCGCTGTGACTTCTCAGCTTTGATGAAGTGTATTCACCCCATCGGTGATATCAAATGTCCTGAGGAATTCTTTTCCCTAATGCTTTTGTCTCATAAAGGGTTTTATGAGGTTTCCACAGGAAAGTACAGGGTGTCAGCTTTCTGGCTGAATTAATTCACCAAATGAATGATGTAAAACTAAACGTTTACATCGTTAAAATCAAGGCCTGATCTGTCTAGTAGGGAGAAACAAAATTTTAACTTCAAAAAGAAGTATCTGTATTATTAAGATAATAACAGGTTTAATCTTTATATCAAAACAAATGGTCTGGGCTTGGATGAGAAATAGCTCTGGTTTAGGGGAGGTTCTGAGCCAACCCTCCAGGGCATTTGCTGGAAGTCTCCATGGTTCCATCAAAGCCTTGAAGTTTAAAATCTCCCTGCCATGAAACATCTGATCAAAGGCACCCTTGCCAAGTCACAGAGGTTTGTGGAAATGCCTGTTTGCCCATTTGGGCAGCAGGCCTGTGGCCTGGGCACGGTGCCAGGTGGCCATTGCTTGAGCCCCGAGATGCTCTTGCAGGTGACACTGTGGAGGAATCACCTGTACGTAGGTGGGAAGCACTGGACAAGCCAAGACCAGTTCTGGCCTCGGGAGGCAAATAGGTGCCCTCTACATGCCCCTTTTTACCCATGTCCTCGCCAGCTGCTCTGGAGAGCCCGCCTCCTGGTCTCCTGCCTCCTGGGCTCTTGACCGCCTGCCACCCTGAGCTTTCTGACAGCAGCCATGCTGGGCCCACAGCAGGGGCCTCCCTTCCAGCCAGGCTGCGGGTCTCCCCCCTGGGGTCCTCCTGGTTCACAAGGTGTCGGCTTCCTCATTTGTCCGCTGGGGATGTTCTAAGGCTCTTCTGGCCTCACCGCTGTGATTTTCTTCCTTCTACTGAGTGGGAAGAGCAGGCAGCCCTGAGCAGGTGGGACCGGGGCTCAACCCCAGCAGGGGAGGCAGTCCCATGCCCCTGGGGGACCACAGAGACCAAGGACGCCTGGGATTGTGTGATCCCAGATGGTCAGAGCAGGGGGTGGGGGGCACACCTCCGGGACTCACTTTCTAGAGAGGGACACTGAGGCCCAGAGTGGGGAAGTGACTGCAGGTTAGTTCGAGGGCAAGGATCAGAACCGGGGACTCTGGTTTTTGTCCCCCACCTATACACACATGCACTGCAGGAGCACAGGCCTCTCTCTGGGGAAGGGCGTGGCCTGTGGCTCTGAGCGGCCTCTGGCACCAGGGAAGGAAGATCCAGCCAGGCCGAAGGCTCGGGCTCATTCCCGCCGCTCTGGGCGTGGCTGGGACCCAGCAGCCTGGGTCTCACCTGGGAACTGCTGAGACCTGCAGACTCACAGGCCATGCCCCAGACCCATGGGATCAGCATCTGCAACATCTCCGGGAGACTCACCCGCAGACCTAAGGGTGACTCCCTCCAGCTCGGTAAGGCATACCTCCTGGATGTGCCCTCCAGTGGGAGACCCTGGGGCACTGTGGGACACGTGTGAGGCCCCAAAGCCACGAGTCTGAGCCACACTCAGCTAATGAGCCTCCTTCGGAGCAGGTGGCGAGGGGGCATCAGAAAGGGGAAGTGTTTCAGGATCCAGTAGACCCTTGTAGACGGCTCTCCCCGGCACCCACACCTTCCTTCTGCCTGGGTCTGCATGGCTGATCATCTCTTGCCAGCAAGCACGATGGCCAGCAGCCAGCCATGTTCAGAATTGTCTGAATGTGGATTTGAAGAGGCCAGTTGTGAAAGATCTTGGAACGTGTGCCCCCAGCCCAGTTCCGGTCCCCTGGGGCCTTGGTTGGTTGCTGGGTGATGGTGGGGCTGCTGCTGCACTGGCCTCATCAGCAGTACTCCCGCTCAATGCTGGCCATCAGCTCCTCCTCGGAGTAGTCATATGTGATGGCCGACTGCCTCTCGGGCTTCTTGTGGCAGCTGCCTGGGGCTCTATGGGTGAGAAACACGGACACGGGAAGCAAGATGTTACCTTCAAACTCCACATCTCCACTGGACAACCGCAGTGGCCATGGATGGAATTCTGATCCATCCTCAGACTCAGACTGAAAACCTCTGGCCTGGGGACACATCCTCAACCTCTTCCATGAGCAGCTCCTGACTCATTCTTTGGTTTCACCTCCCGCTGTGTAACCCGAGACCTTCCCCTGTGAGGAAGCCAGTGCCGGCAGTGCTTCGGGGCGAGGGCCTGGGGGTCGAAAGACCTGGTTTGCATCCCGGCTCTGCCACTTACTAGCTCAGTGACAGTTTTCTCTAAAATGGACCTGCATTCCTAAGTTCATTCTGAGGCATAAATGAGACCATGCGTGGACGGCATGTGACCCTGAATCTTGCACCCTGCAGAGCCCTCAGAAAGGTGAACTGTGTCGAGATCCTCTACCAGCTGATTCACTCCTTGTGTCTGCACCCTCGGGCGGTCTCGCAGGAGCTGCCACTACAGGACAGGATTTGGCGTCAGGGTCCTCTGGATTGTGACCAGGCCCCCCGCCCACTGGGCAGTGTATTAAGTGACCAAGTCCTGGCTCCTCATCTCACTGCTTGGACTCTGGTTCCCACTGGCCTCGACCCACAGCCCTCGCCCTCTCCAGCTTTCTGGACTAATCTGTGACCCCAGACTCCCCTGAGGAGGGAGGCTGCCAGCAGTCCAGACGCTGGGGAGGGCCTGTGTGGCTTCAGAGCCTGTCGCCCGAGGGCACAGCCCTGACCGCACCTGCAAGACTCTCTCCCCTTCCAGTTGTTGTGCCAGGACTTGCCTGGGAGTCACCCAGCCTGAGCCCAGGGCCTAGGGTGGTACTCAGCACACTCTCACCAAAGTCTATTGAGGGAGCGAATGAATGAATGAAGTACTCCTGGTGAAGGACATCCTGGAATGTGCATGTGAGGGGAGGGGACCCATTTGTTTCAAAATAAGAATAAATAGCTAATTCTTTCAAGGTGGAATTTAATCCTCCTAACGTCCTTGGGTTGATGAAAACTGAGTCACTGCCTCTTTACAATCAGCAGAAATATGCAGCTGGAACCAAGCAGCGTGGGCACCAGGCTGGGCCCATGTCCTCAGCATCGCCATAGGCACGGGTTTCTGGGTCAGCTGAGCAGAGCTGGCTGCTGGTACCTGGTCACTGCAGTGTGACCCGGCACCCAGTCCTGCATGGGAGCCCAAGGAGCCGAGCCCTCCTGGAGCTGGTGTGCAAGGCGCGGCCGGTGCTGTCTGCAGAACACGTCAGGGGCAGGGGGCCGTCAGGGAGAATGGGTAGGGATGCTCCACTCTGCCGAGAGAGGCTCTGGCCTTGGCGAGGGGCCGAGTCAGCGTACAAGCTCTCACCGCTTCACCTCCAGGGCCATGATGGAGGCCCAGCGCCCACCCAGTGTCCTCCTACTCAACAGCAGTGGCCCTGAGGCAGGAAATAGACGGGCCCCCTCCCCATGGTAAAGCAATTGAGATACATTCTCTCTGTTCCGAAACTCCAAGATAAGAATAGCAGGGCAATTAAGGGAGAAGGCTGGACCTTGCACAAACCACATATTTCTCATTCCTAAAGTTAGGAGATCTCCCCAGCCATACATGCATAGAAAAGGCTCTTTGGAGGTCAAAAGAGGAGCAGTGTTAAGGGATGTTCTACCCAGACAACTTTCCGGTAGGATCCATCTTGTCTAAGAGATACCTGTGCACACATGGGAGGATCCTGAGATACGCAAAATATGGACTGTGAACCAGGCAAATCAGAATGATTGGCCAAAGGAAAATTGGAAGAAAATATCCCATAGAAGTGGGGAAAGGGATGGCAATCCACTCCAGTATTCTTGCCTGGAGAATCCCATGGACAGAGGAGCCTGGTGGGCTGCAGTCCAGGGGTCGCAAAGAGTCGGACACAACTGAGTGACTAAACCACCACCACCACCATCCCATAAAAGTAATTCAAACTACCGTGAGAGCACCGCTCAGCAACTCAGGGACTCTCCCGCTGAGTCTGCCTATATCTATCCACGGACTGTACTCTTCTCCCTCCTAATCAATACTTGACTTGCTTCACTATTTTTCGTCTTTGTGGATATTTTTTCCTGCAAAGCTGAAGGGCCAGGGTCTTTGTCACTGACCACTAGTCTAGTGGCCAGGATCTGGTGCTCTCAATGCTGGGAACCCAACCCCTACTCCAATCTGGTGCAGGCCAGGCCATCTACAGCTCTTGGTTTCAGCCCTCCTTCTCCCCCAGACCCTGTTCTAAATGCCACCAGCCTGTGTTCAGGATCCTGTTCACACCTCCACATCTTGCTTGTGGCTCTAGCCACCTGGCACTCCTGCCCTCCTCAGTGAAACCACTTGTCCTTCAAGCCATTTAAGCCTCAGCTCCTCCACGAGCCCGCCAGCTGCTTCTGTCCCCTCCTGGACCTCCCTTGAGCCTATCTGAAGAGACCCCACTCTTCAGGGAAAGGCTTTTGCAAATGTCTGTTAAATAAGGGAAACCAGCAAGGTTCTGGCCCCACAACCATTTGGAATTGGTAATAAAAATAGCTGTTGAGCCAGCGTTTTCACAGCTGCTCACATCCATGGTCTTGAGCACCACCATCCCCTGCGTCCCAGGGACAAGGGCCATCACAGTGACTCCTTAGAGATGAGAAAGCAAGGGCAGATGCGCCGGGGCCCAGGTCAGCCCAGCCCAGCCCAGCCTCCAGGTGCAGGGTGCTCCGGGGGCCCTGGGAATCCTCACACAGCCCAGGGTTGTGCCGACACCGGAAGCCTGGAGTCCTCAGCTGACACTTTCCAGGGGGTTTAAATGTGTTTTCTTGCTAACACTGTAATAGGATTATTGGGGACCCACCCATCACCCCTCTAGGCTGGAAACTCCTGAAGGCCAGGCCTGCGCCTCATTCACAGATGAGCACTGAACACAGTTTCTGAGTGAATGAGTGAGGGCAGGTGCAGAGATGCAGGTGCTTGGGGGGTGGCAGAGGAGGGGAGCTGTGATTTCTTGCAGAGATGCACCTCCCTGCCCCATACTTACTCAGAGATACAGCTGCCCTCTGGGTGGTCTTCAATGCTCCGCTTTGGGGACACCTTGAGAAGGACAAACGGAAGAGGCATCAGAAGGTTGTCCGTGCTGCAGCCTGCCTTTGCACTGGCTTTCTGCTGACACAGAGCTGCTGCGTTCAACCCACGGCTAATAAACCAGAGCTGGAAAGTGGAAAGGCTCTCCTGCTGTCTAGCTCCAACTGCCTATTCGGTAGGTGGGAAACAGGCTGGGAGAAGGGAGTGACCTACACAACTCAAAACAAGAGACCCCCCTGCCGCCGCCCCTTCCTCCCTGGGAGCTACCAGCCAGCAAGCCCCCACCTCTCACTCTGGGAGTGGAGGTCCTGACCTCCACCCAAGCCCTTGCTTGGCAGCCCGCCCTGCTGCTCTGCTGTACCGTGTCTGTCTGGAGTCAGGAGTGCACAGGCGTCGCTCACGTCTGTCTGCAAACTCTCCCAGTGATTTATGCCTGTCCTGTCGTCAGCACCACCCTGTCTCAGTGACCACAGCTTCAGATGAAGCTGGACTGGTCCTGGTTCTTTGCACTTCCAAACATGTGTGTTGGAGTCAGCTTGTCCCCCTTGGGGGTTTTGTTGGGGTTGAATCAATATACAAATCATTCCAGGCAGACTTGATATCTTTTTTAAAAAATTGGAGTATAATTGCTTTACAATGTGGTGTTGGTTTCTGCTGTACAATGAAGTGAATCCCCTGTAAGTATACATATATCCTCTCCCTCTTAAGCCTCCTTCCCCCCTACCCCGCCTCTATGTCATCACAGAGCACCAAGCTGAGCTCCCTGCGCTATACAGCAGCTTCCCACTAGCCATCTGTTTTATACATGGTAGTGTATAGATATGGGCTTCCCTGGCTCAGACAGTAAAGAATCTGCCTACAATGCGGGAAACCTGGGTTCGATCCGTGGGTTGAAAAGATCCCCTGGAGGAAGGCATGGCAACCCACTGTTGTATCTTTCCTGGAGAATCCGATGGACAGAGGAGCCTGGCGGGCTACAGTCCGTGGGGTCGCAAAGAGTCGGACATGACTGAGCGACTAAGCACAGAAACACAGAGCACAGAGTGTGTGTATATATATATATATCTCAGTGTCACTCTCTCAATTCACCCTACCCTCTCCTTTCCCTTCCCCAGGCCATAATCTCTATAATAGCAAGCCTTCCAATTTATAAACAGGGAACATCTCTCCATTTATTTAGGATTTCTTTAATGTCTTTTAAGAAGTCTTAATCATTTTCACTGTAGAAGTCATAGACACCTCTTTTTAAACCAATTTCTAGATTATTGATAATATCTTTTTAAAATAAAATTTTATCTTCTACCTGCTTGTTTGTGCAGAGATACGATTGAAATACATACATTTTGTGTTCAGCAGTTTTACTAAGCTCTTGTAATCAGCCCTAATAATTTATTTGTAGATTCTTTGGGACTTAATTGCTTCCCATTCACATTATGTGGGAATAATGGCCATTCAGGTTTTTTCCTTTCTGATCCTTCCATATTTTCCCCCTAGCCTTCCTGCACTGGCTAGGACATCCAGTATTAACCTTGAAAAGAAGTTATGATAATAAGCATCTCTGCCTTGTTCCTGTAGTGAAAGGGAAAAGTTTAATTATTTCAAATGTAATATTAGTTTTGCTGTGGCTTTTTTCTCAAGCTGTCTTTCATCAGATCCCGGTCTCTCTGTGCTGGTCATTTCTTCAGCTCTGTCTTACAGGGCACTGATTGTCTCTAAATCTCTAATTTCCTGTTCACCCAATCCATCAGAATCTTTAATTTTGTTTACTGTGTTTCTCATTTCTACAAGTTACATCTGGTTGTTTTTCAAATATGCTCGGTCACTTTCTATAGGTCCTTCTTCACAAATAAACATGCATGTGTGCTCAGGCGCTTCAGTCGTGTCCGACTCTTTCGCAACCCCATGGACTGTAGCCTGCCAGGCTCCTGTATCCATGGGATTCTCCAGGCAAGAATACTGGAGTGGGTTGTCATGCCCTCCTCAGGGGATCTTCTCAACCCAAGGATGGCACCTGTGTCTCCTGCATCCCCTGAAGCACAGGTGGATCCTTTAACATTGTTATTTTTGTTCAATCACCCAGTTGTGTCCGACTTTTTGTGACCTTATGGACCGCAGCTTGCCAGGCTTTCCTGTCCTTCACCATCTTCTGAAGTTTGCTCAAAAAATCGTGTCCATCAAGTCAGTGATGCCATTCAACCATCTCATCCTGTCGTCCCCTTCTCCCTCCACCTTCAATCTTTCCCAGCATCAGGGTCTTTTCAAATGAGTCAGTTCTTCTCATTAAGTCGCCAAAGTACTGGAGCTTCAGCTTCAGCATCAGTTCTTCCAATGAATATTCAGGGTTGATTTCCTGTAGGATTTACTGGTTTGGTCTCCCTGCAGTCCGAGGGACTCTCTATAGTCTTCTCCAATACCACAGCTTGAAAACATCAATGCTTTGGCGCTCAGCCTTCATTGTGGTCCAACTCTCACATCTGTACACATCTACTGGAAAAACCATAGCTTTGAGTATACAGACCTTTTTTGGCCAATAATCGTTGGTAATCCAAATAAATAACTCAGGCCCTCACTAGCCTATTTTCGTTGTTTTTGTTTCTTCTGATTTTCACTTGGCTCTCCGAAAGTATTAGTTGCTCAGTCATGTCTGACTCTTTGCAACCTCATGGACTGTAGCCCGCCAGGCTCCTCTGTCCATGGAATTCTCCAGCAAAGAACACTGGAGTGGGTTGCCATTCCCTTCTCCAGGGTATCTTCCCGACCCAGGGACTGAGTCTGGGTCTCCCACATAGCAGGCAGATTCTTTGTCGTCTGAGCCATCAGAACAACTCTCTGGGTGGTTGATTATTTTTTCTTGTCTGATGCTCATTATTCTTGAAAACGCTTTGTGGGTGTTCTCTGAGGCCTGAGAGGAAGATGCCTTCCTCTGGGGAGGACATGCACTTGCTCTGTTCAGGCACTAGGCGGCACTCTCAGTCTGGGCCCACTTGAAATTAAATCCAGCAAGCTGGAGAAGGCGAGGGTGGGATGATTTGAAGGAATAGCATTGAAACATGTATATTATCATATGTGAAATAGATCACCAGCCCAGGTTTGAAGCATGAGACAGGGTGCTCGGGGCTGGTGTACTTGGATGACCCTGAGGGATGGGATGGGGAAGGCGATGGGAGTGGGGTTCAGGACAGGAAACACACGTACACCCATGGCTGATTCATGTGAATGTATGGCAAAACCTACCACAATATTGTAAAGTTATTAGCTTCCAATTAAAATAAAGAAATTAAAAAAAAAGATTTCAGGGAGAAACATCAATAACCTCAAATGTGCAGATGACACCACCTTTATGGCAGAAAATGAAGAACTAAAGAGCCTCTTGATGAAAGTGAAAGAGCAGAGTGAAAAAGTTGGCTTAAAACTCAACATTAAGAAAACTAAGATCATGGCATCTGGTCCCATCACTTCATGGCAGGTAGGTGGGGAAACAGTGGAAACAGTGACAGACTATCTTTTGGGGCTCCAAAATTACTGCAGATGGTGACTGCAGCCATGAAATTAAAAGATACTTGCTCCTTGGAAGAAAAGTTACAACCAACCTAGATAGCATATTAAAAAGCAGGACATTACTTTGCCAACAGAGGTCTGTCTAGTCAAAGCTATTGTTTTTCCAGTAGTCATGGATGGATGTGAGATTTGGACTATAAAGAAAGCTGAGTGCCAAAGAATTGATGCTTCTGAACTGTGGTGTTGGAGAAGACTCTGGAGAGTCCCTTGGACTGCAAGAAGATCCAACCAGCCCATCCTAAAGGAAATCAGTTCTGAATATTCATTGGAAGGACTGATGCTGAAGCTGAAGCTCCAGTACTTTGGCCACCTGATGCAAAGAACTGACTCATTTGAAAAGACCCTGATGCTGGGAAAGATTGAAGGCAGGAAGAGAAGGGGATGACAGAGGATGAGATGGTTGGATGGCATCACTGACTCGATGGACATGTGATTGAGTAAACTCTGGGAGTTGGTGATGGACAGGGAGGCCTGGCGTGCTGCAGTCCATGAGGTCTCAAAGAGTCAGACATGACTGAGCAACTGAACTGCACTGGACAGATTCAGGTATTTTGCACCAGCCAGGTGATGGGAATTGGGGCTGCAGACCTAAGGGACAGCTAGACTATGGCTTTTGTACCCTCCTGCACTGTTCTGTGCTGCAACACTCGCCTTGCAGTCCCATGAGGGTCCTGAACGAAGGATCTACTCTTAGTCTCTATTTATACTGGGCCCTAAACTCTGTCCCCTTTACTATTGGACACTGTCAGACCCAAAGCTCACGTTCACCTGAGGCAAGCACATTCCAGTGGGTCACCTGCCTCTCTGGATTCTGCCTTCCTTAGATCTGGGCTGGTAATTCCTCACTGTCTCATGAGCCACTTTATGCTTCAAAGACACTCTTATCACATTAATTATAACCAGAATATTAAACTGTCTTCAGCAGAGGGGCTTGTCTGAATAAGCTTCCTCACTGTGTTCCCCAGCATAAGGCACTTGGCACTGTGGAATCCAGCCTTTGACCTATGAAGCTGAGCAAGGCCACAGTCCATCCAGACGTCAGCCTGCTTTGTGCAACAGATCCTCCTTGGCACAAGCAGCATCCTAAATACAGACCGCAGCTGTCAGGAACCCAGGAGCCCATAGCACATGGGGCGAGACTTGTAAAGATGCAATGTGATGCCACGTGATGAATTCTATAGCTGAGTTATAAGGTGCTGGGAGGTGCTGGGAAAGCCTACACTCCGCAACAGGAGGGGAAACCAACTCTGAATGGGAAAAACTCTTTCGAGAAGAGTGGAAAGAATAACATTTTAGCTGGAGTTTTGAAAGATTAGGAGTTTACCAGATAGAAAGGAAGGGAAGGGTACTCTGGATAAGGAAGAGCATATGCAAATACGTGGAGTCACCAAAGGCCGTGAATAAGTCTTCATTCATTAACTCCCACGTGCCCTGCTAGGCACGGGGTTCTATGGCCCATACAGGATATGATATCCCTGCCCAGAGCAGCCCACATGAGGATACAACTGGAGAAAAACTCAGTGCCATTAACATTAACATCAGTTAATCCTTCTCACTTCTCCTAAAGTTTACAGATCTCTACACAGGGCACACAACAAACATAAAATAGATCCTGAATCAGATTCAACGTCACTTTGATGGGTAGTCATAATCCTGAGTTTGTCTATATAGCAATTGGGGTAAAAGTAAAAATAGCACAATGCAGAAAAGAGTTCAAGGCCCAGTTTTGCCATTTAATCATGATGTGCCTTTGGGTGGACTGTGAGGCTCTATGAGCCTCAGTTTACTCATCTGTGTAATAGGTACTTAGCCTTGAGGGCCACAGAGAGAATACAGATTGTCTGTCTCATCCTTAGTATAATACCTGCAAACACCACAAAAAACATCTGACCCAGTGTCCAGCCCAAAGTAGCCTCTGACCCGGCCCGGCAAGAAGAGAACCTGAAGGCGTGAGGAGGAGGAGAGCCCAGGGAAGATCTTGTGTTTGGGGCCTGAGAGGTTCAGGACAGCACTTTCTTCCCCGAGAAACTAGTGTTTCTTGGGGGTTGTTACCCGAGGTGCTGAACAGAAGCGAGCTGACCCTGAGTGTATCTGGCCACACAGGCCCCGTGGCGTGGTCCATGGTGGCCAACCTGCTACTGTGGGCATACCATGCCCTAGCTAGAAGAGCCTGTCCTGCCCACCTGGCGCTCTCTCCATGTGGAGTCAGGCTGCACAGCGAAGGTGCACAGACTTGGTCCTGGGATACCTGAGGGGCCGCGGGGGCTGCTGGATGCTGGAGATCTGCCAGGGGAAGTCAGTGTTCCTCAAAGATTCCTTTGAAAATTCACCGTGTCTCTGGGGAGTGCAAAGATGAAGAGGAGATGCTTCCCACGTCAGCAAGGAATTCACAGTGGGAAGAGGGGGTGATGAATACAAGAGCAAGCAGGGGAAATCACGTGCATGCACACACTTGCATGCACACACTTGCACACACACACACACATGCTCACCTCCTCTGCCTCCTGAAACAGCCCATTTCAGCTCAGGCAGCTCAGACTATCTGAAAATTCTTTTAAATTTCTTTTTAATAAAAAATTAATTATGGTGCAATATACAGCATCTAAAATGTACGATCTTAAGCATTTTTAAGGATACGTTTCAGTACTAGGTGCACTTACATTGTTTTACAACCAACCTCCCAAACTCTTTTCATCTCGCAAAACTGAAACCTGTCCCCACTAAACGACTCTCACCCCCCAATCCCCAGGGATTGCCATCCTGCTTTCTGTCCTACAAGAGTGACTCCTCTGGACACCCCACCTGAGTGGAAACATGCAATATTGTGCCTGGCTCATTTCACTTAGCATAATGTCCTCAAGGTTCACCCACGTTGTACCCTATGCCAGGACTTACTTCCTTTTCAAGGTGGAGTAATATTCCCCTGTACGTATATACCATGTTTTGTTTATCCATTCATCCGTCAAGGGACACTTGGGTGGCTTCTACCTGTTGGTTATTGTGAATAATGCTCATATGAATATGAAGCCTTTTTGAGATCCTACCTTCAGTTCTCTTAGGCATATAAGAAAGCTTTCTTTTACTGACACCAATCTGCCTCCCTGCAGTTTTCAGTCACTGAGCTTAGTTATAGTCTCAGGGACAACACAGAAGGAAAGTAATACTTTTTACCCAACCATTCTTCAGTGATTTTTTTCATGAAGTCATCCAGTAGGGACCCTAGTTCTTTCTTGCCCATTTCTGCTGGAACCAGCTTTTGTCATCACCAGATGGGGCTTTTCATTTCATCACCAGATTTTGTAAGGGTTGTTCAGATATAGTTTCTGCCCTCAGGAGGACAGCTGAGGGACTTCCCTGGAGGTCTAGTGGTTAGAACTCCACGCTTTCACTGATGAGGGCCTGGGTTCAATCCCTGGTTGGGCAACTAAGATCTCATAAGCAAAAAAAAAAAAAGGCAACTGAGTGAAAGACTGCTCAGACTGGAATCAAACTTTTGCATAATCAGCCTGTTTCCACTTACTTGAGCTGTTCTACTCACTATTAAGGGGGACACGCTGCTGGCCAAGCAAGATGGCAATGACGTATGAGATCCATTGCGTACGAGGACTGGACACCCTGAAGCTGCACTCAAATGGAAGACCATACTCTTTCTTTTATAACTTTCCTGACAGTTCAGCTTAGTTCTTTCACTTTTTTACCCGTGTTTCTTTCTGTGCTTGTGGTTTGCATGTGTGGTTCTTTCTCTCGTTAATCTGTCTGTAACTTGACTTAGATGCAAAACGCATTAGACACCCTCCCAGCTTGACCCACCGTGGATCTCCCAGAAGATCCAGCTGGTGGAAGCTTCGCAGGAGCTTGGATGAAGAGCAAAGACACAGCAGCCCCTGGTGGCCGCTCTAGGCCAAGTGCAGACTCAAGCTGCAGCCTCCAGCCAGCTGCCTGCCTCCCTCTCCTGGTTAGTAGGACAGACTTCTGTCCAACCCCAGGGAGGCTATGGCGCCTTGGCTGGGGCCATGGGAACCGGGCTGAGCTCAGGGTGAGCGTGTGACGTGTCATCACTCCAGGTCTTGGGGAGGCTGAACCACACCACACCACGGCAGAATGAGAAGCAGGAAGCATATGTGGAAGAAATGAATAAGATGATTTCTTAAAGCCTCCCATGTCTCTTACAACTAGGGGTTTTGGGAAAAAAGTGAAGTATCTGTAGAAAATCCAGTGCATATTTTATTTTAACAATATGTGGAAATTCCATGGACAGAGGAGCCTTGTGGGCTACAGTCCATGGGGTTGCAAAGAGTTGGACAACACTGAGTGACTAAACCACCAGCTTTATATCCTGCTTCTTTTGTTCTTAACATTTAGGTTTTAACAGTTTTATATGTGTATATGTACACATATCAATAATATATATAATTAACATGGGACAAGCTGTAGACATTTAAATAATACAATTTGATAGGTTTTGACATGTGTATAGGACATGGCAACCCACTCCAGTATTCTTGCCTGGAAAATTCCATGGACAGAGGAGCTTTGTGGGCTATAGTCCATGGGGCTACGAAGAGTCAGTTACATCTAAGGGACTGAGCGCACACACACCATGATCTTACTGACATAAAAGATACATACAAAAGAGAGAGAAAACTGGAAGGACGTACATCAAAATAGTATCAGTAATATCTGCAGAGTTTACTCTGAAATCTTTATTTCCTTTATATATTACATATATATATTGTTTTCTCACTTTTCTACAATGAGCAAACATTCTTTTACAGTTGTAAAGTGAAGCTAATTATAGGGCTCATCTTTTTATTTAAACCCTTTCATAAGTAAAGTCATTTTAAGGATATTTTTTTATTGGAGAGAACAGCCAAGAACAAAATTTTTCTCACTCACATGTATATTACCTATTGTAACTTCAAAAATAAACTTAAAAGTAAGCATAACCTTTGCTGGGTTGGATTCATATTCAGTGACTGGGACACATCTTATACAGTCAGGGAAATGGGTGAAGGCTCCTAGACCCAGGGAATGGAGACTTATTTCAGAGAAAAACTGAGCCCCAGAGGAGTTGGGGAACAAGTGATAATCCCTCCTGATGGCAAATTGGCTCTGTCAAAACTCTATTGAACTTGCCTGGTGGTTCAGTGGCTAACTACTGGGCTTTAGTTGCAGGGGGCCTGGGTTCCATCCCTGGTTTGAGAACTAGATCTTATGTGCCGCAACTAAGAGTTCACATGCTGCAACTAAAGATCCTGAGTGTGGGAAAGAAATTCTAATATACACAGGGCTCTGCAGAGAGTGTGTTCAGAAAGACTCGGACTGGCTCTTTCCAACTGCATGGGCTTGGCCAAGTGAACTGCCTCTCTGGGGCTTCTCCCCTCCCCTGTGACATGAAGTCAGGGGGAAATGACAGCAGTTCTGCAAGGACCTATTCTGACAAGGATTAAGTAAAACACTGGATGTTAGGAGCGGGGTCTCGGAAAAGCCTGAGTAAATAGTGGCTGTATTACAACATATTAACAATTTCTGAGCAACTGTAAGTGAACCTCAGAGCAAATCAAAACTGGTCAGGATGGGGACCAGACCTCATTCTGGGTCTTTTTCCTCTTTGTTCTTCTGCCTCTGCCCCTGGGTGACCAGCAACATGCTTACATGCACAGGCTCATGAAAACGCTCAAAGAAAAGGATGCTGGTGACAGATGTATTAAGTAAATAATAGGGAGTCTCCCAACTTTTAGTAAAACTGATATGATCTCTAAGCATATAAACATCTGAATGAACAAGGAGGCTGCCAAAAATAACATTCAGGGCATATTATGAGGGCAAGGTGGAGTACCTTTATCAGACAAAATAGAGGTTCTGATGAGTTTGCATGAGGAACACTCGGGATTACTGAATGTTAAAAAAAAAGTCATTTGGTTGTAATTAATAAATGACTATGTATTAAAAAAAAAGTCATTCAGTAAAGAAAAATGGGGCAGGCATTAGAGCTGCTGTGAGTAGAGCATCCGAAGTGCTAGATACCTGGAAAATGAAAAAGGCATATAACATTCCAGGTTTGTTGATGGGCCCTGGCAGACTTGCTTCAAACTCTGCTTCCTCCACTTACTGGCAGTGTGGCTTTGGGTACATGATCATTCTCTGGGACTAAAATGGCTTTGTTCATAAAACAGAGAAAGCACTATTTACCGATTTATTAATAACTCATAGTCTTAGAAAATGTGCAGTCGCCAGAGACCCAATTAAAGGGCATAAACTATAAAGCAGAAAGGCTTAGACTCCACACTTGGCCATATGTGCATGCGTGCATGCTAAGTTGCTTCATTTATGTCCAACTCTTTGCAACCCCATGGACTGTAGCCACCAGGCTCCTCTGTCCGTGGGACTCTCCAGGAGAGAATACTGCAGTGGATTGCTATTTCGTTCTCCAGGGTATCTTTCTGTCTCCTGCATTGGCAGGAGGGTTCTTTACCACTAACGTCACCTGGGAAGCCCCCACACTTGGCCATACAGGTAGTTAACTTTCTACCTGAGACCTCTAGAGCCAGGACATGAAGCACCATCAGCTGTTTTACTCAGTCTCGCCAGAACTGAAAAGAATGGATAGGACTCAGGAGCATCTATTCTGCTATAATAATCTAGGACTCCAGGATTTATTCAAGAAATAGCTATGGCACAGAAGATACATACTATCCACACACAAAAGAGCAACACAGCTGAGGACTTCACCTCCTAATGTCTCTTGACTCCCCTTCAGCCCTCTAACTGCCCTGCTTCACTCAGGACCTGCTTGTGTGGACCGCTGCAGCAGTCCCGTGAGCCATCTTGCCCCTTGTCTTACTGGGCCCAGTTCCTCCTCCCCATGGCTGTTGGCCTAACCTTCCTGAGACACAAAATACCACTCCTCTTAGCCCCTCAAAATACCCACGGTTTTTATGATCAAGTCCAAATGCCTCAACCCAGAACACTCCTAGCATGACATGTCTGGAGCCTGGCATTCATCCTTCCCGCTCTCTTCAACTCCACGGTTAGCACCCACATCCTGGGTACCACGTGCCCCAACCACCATTGCCCACACTCAGGATTCTCTTTGCCCAAATGCTCTTCACTGCTTGTTTGCCTGGCTAGCACCATAGACCCTTCCAGATACAGGTCAAGCCCTGTCCTGCTTGGGATGCTGATGTGACTTCTCCAGGGGACCGGCTCCTCCTCCAGTGGACTCTCTAGACGGACTGCCCATCAGTGTTCCACTCTGTGGATCTCTCTCGCCCATTACACTGTGAACTTCTTTAGGGCAAAGACTGTGCCATCTGTGTTCATCTCCAGCACCCAGAGTGATGCCCAGCACACAGCAGATGCTCAAACAATACCTGAGAAATGACTGAAAGGGTGAATAAGGCAGCCCCAGCACCCTAGGAGTTTCTATGATACTTAGCCAATGAGGGTGGGACAGGGGGTGAGATGGGAAACTCTCTTTCTGTTTTCATTTTCACTTCTGAAACTTCCAAAGCACTTGAAAACTGAACACAAAGATTGCTTCCATGCCACCTCAGAATTTCCCCCGAATTTCTCAACTGTCGATCCCTTTTGAGGGTTATATAACGGAACGCTGATGTAATCCTAAAGGAATCTTGTTATATAATTTGGTCCCTCTTGCTGCAGCTCACTTTGGGAGGGTAGCAGGGTGTGGGCAGGAGGTGGTCAGGGGAGGAAGACCCAGCACAGTCTAGGCTGGCTCCCTCCTTTCCACCTCTCCCCACCTCCACCTCTCGGAGGAGCTTCCCACTTTCTCCTGCTTGCCGGCTGCCCCCAAGACACTTCCCTCCCGTCCCCAACAGTCGTTAAGGGGGGCCTGCGGGGCTCCAGGGCAGGGGGCCGTCTTGTATATCCTCCCCAAGCCCGGGAGCTGATACTACTGATCTCCTTCATTCAGTTCTGCCGGAGTGGTGGCTATTGCCAAAAGAAAGTGCTCATTTGTATTATCTTTTTCTAGAACAGCGGAGATGTTATTACAAGTGTTCTGGAAGAGAGAAGAGGGAAGCCAAAAAGAAATTGCACAGCATCTTAAAAATAGCCAGCAGGGTGCGAGTTGCTTGACAACTCGCAAAGTTGGCAAAGATCCTGACGCCTCTGTCCGGCGCCGGGCTTTGCTACCACGGTTTGGCTACCGGTCCCATTTCCTAGGATTCTTCTCTGACAGTGCCCGGGAGGCTGGCTGAGGGGGGAGGTACCAGAGAGACAAGCAGCCCCCTGGCCAGCTCCTACCTAGGCTGGAAGGAGCCACACTTAAAAAAAAAAAACAAAAACAAAAACTGACCTCTAGCCAGAAGAAAGCCCAGGAGATGCTTTTCTGCTAAGGGATGTCTGGGTCCCTGTCCGGCTCCCTGTCAATCCCCAAGTTGGAGGCAGTTAAACCAGCACCCAGGAGAGGCAGAGAGACTCAGAGGGGATGTTTGGGAAGGAGAGGCCGTGCAATCAGCAAGAGACCCCGGTGGGATTCGGGGACGGCCAGACGGTGGGTGACACAGGGCAGCGGGGGCAGGGCACTGCGCAAGCCCAGGGAGCCTGGCAGGGACGGGGGGCGGTGGGAGGAAGGGGGGCGAGCAGGGAGCGCAAGGCGGGACGGCGCCACGGGCTGGGAGACAGGGGGCGGGGTGTGGGCCGGCGGGGAGGGCACCCCCCAGCCGGGCGGGAACGGGCGCCGCGGCCCCCACACTCACCGGTCTCCCGGCGCCGGCTGCGGGTCTGGGCCGCGCCGAGCCCCGCGGGGCCAGCTCCCCGGGGCCCCAGCCCGCCGACTCGGCCAGCAGCTGGTCCAGCAGGCGCAGGGTCTCGTCCCCGCCGTCGGGGGGCGCCGCGGGGCTGGGATCGGTGCCGGCAGCCGCCTCCGGGGCCTCCTCCCCGGCCGCCGCCGCCGCCGGCGCCGAGACCCGCGGCCCCGTCCCGCCCTCCGGGACTGCCCCGTCGGGCCCCGCCGGCCGGCTGTCGGGGCTGCGCAGACGCCGCAGGGCGCGGCCGCTCCGGCTGCTGCCGCTGCCCATGACGCGCCGGCGGAGCGGGCGGGCGGCGGGACTGGAGGAGGCCCGGAGGCGCGCCGCTCGGCCAGGGGCGGGGGGGAGGAGATCCCGGGCCCGGGACGCGATTGGGGGCGGGACGGGGGAGGTGGGGGGGAGGGGGCTCGCCGGGCCGGGAGTGGGGGGGGGGAGGAGATCCCGGGCCCGGGACGCGATTGGGGGAGGGGATGCCAGCCGGACCGGGGGCGGGGAGGTGCGGGGGGCACGCCGGGCCGGGGCTTGGTGGGTGGAGGTGATCACGGTCTGGGACGCAGTTGGGGGCGGGGATGCGAGCCGGACCGGGGGCGGGGCGAAGCCGCCGGTGCGGGGAGAGCAGGGCCTGATGTCCCGGTGAGAGGACCAGAGCCCGGGACCAGGGGGAAAGTGCGAGTAGGCGCGACTGGGGCTGGGGTGCTGAGCCGGGCCTGGGGCGGGAGGAGGGGCCGGGGTGGGGACGAGATCCCACGGCGAAGAGGCGGCCGGGGGCGGCTGAGAGCGGGATGCTGGCCCGGGCCTGGTGGTGGGGGCCGAGACCCGGGGTGGGGGGTGGGGGTGGGGTGGTGAGCGCTCTGGGGGAGCCGGCGGCCGGGGCCGGGGACCGAGGGCCGGGTCTGGGGGCACTGGCTGGGGGACGAGGGCACTGGAGCGCGGCATCCTCTCCTCCTCCGACTTCTTCTTCCCCGCCCCTCCCCACCTTGGGTCCTGCGCTTCCTTGCGGGGGTTTGCCCTCCAGTCCCTGGCTCCTGGGGACTAGAGACCCTCCTAGTCCCCGCAGCCAGATAAGAACTGAACACCCTGGAGTTCCTACCGGCGCTCGGGAGAACTCGGCCGCGCTTTTTCGTTCCTTTATGGAAAGCACTGCAGAGGCCAACCCGGCCTGCCTGCGGTGGTGATGCGTGCGGAGGTGACTCCTCGGTTCGGTCCAGCCCCAGTGTGGAGCGCATGGGGACGTCACCTGTCCCAGCCTCCTGTTCCTCAAAGGTTGAGTTGGGGGTGGGGGGAGGACGGTAAAGATACCTCTGAGGATGGAGTAAGATGACACAGGTGCAGGGCCTCGCACCCTTTCATTTCTGCCCTTCTCCCTCGCGCGCATGGACAGACCTAAGACAGGACAGAAGGAGGGAAGGGAGCGACTCTCTTGGACCGACTATCCCCTCCAGGCTTTCAGCAAGGGAGCGGGCAGCAGGAAGTGGTGCCCTGGGTTTCCTGTCCCTCGGCTCCTGCCCCAAAGGCGATCTGGTACCTGAATGCCAGCCTTATTAGAAACCCTCATCAGAAAGGTAACCACTTTTGAGAAAGAAAACATTTAAAAAGAGACACGAAAGCATTCTCTCTCCCCACAGGGAAAAAGCCAGTAGGTACTGATCATAATTAATTCTAGCTTTTGGGTCACTGGATAGTAAAAAAGAAAGAACAAAAACGTTTATTGTTTTTAAGTGAACCAACCCCAAAAGAACAGCAGCAAACAGGCCAGACGTGTCCAGTTCAAACTGAAACCGATGGTGTAATTGTTGATTGTGCTTGCATTTTATTTAAGACTTCTTTCTCTCCCTTTGTCACTTATTAAAAAAAAAAAAAATCTAACCTCTCCAAAGCAAGACAGCTCCAACATGGTGAGTTTTAACTCTCATCTTGACATTAACCTGAATCCAGATGGGACTGCAGAATAACTGTTAAGATGAATTTTGGCTAACCTTTCTTTTTTTTAAATGTGCTGTCTTAACCATCCAGATGCAGGAGATGGGCTACCTTATCTGGTGTCATTTGGGTGTTCTGAGTCCACAGATGTATCTAGTTTGAAGCTATGGATATAAGTTTTCTCTTTAAGAAAACAAATCTCATCTTGAAGTTCTTTAATTAAGCCTGGGGGAAAAAACATTCACAGGGAAAAAACATTTTTCTTGTACTAAGTTCAACTAAGTTTAATCATTTAAAGGAAAACATGTTTTACTTCTGCCTAAGTAGCATCTAGTCATGTGACTCATAGTTTAAATATATCCAGAGCTCCCTGTGTTCACCTCCCAGGGCAACTGATCTTTCTGATGGCTCTTGATTCCAACCCTGTTTCCCCAGACTTCTCTGGCTCACTGGGCTTCAGTGAGCATAACTGCCAAAGCCTGAGTTCTTTCCACTCTGAGAGTGTGTTTAAAATCAGCCACATTCTGGGATTGGCTTCCATTTATTCGTGCTTAAAACCCAGATTGATTTTATTAGCACCTTCCCATAACAAGCAAACAGCCTGAATTTTCCCACGTGACCAAGGCTGCCTAAGATCTTATTTAGAAGTAAACAAGAATCTCTTTGTCCCAAAGAGACAAAGGATTATTGGGACATTGAAAATAGGTCTGATCCCTCTTAGGGAAGCATCCTGGCAGCCACACTCCTCCAGCTAAAGAACTTCTTTTTTTATACATAATTAAATTTATTTATTTTTAATTGAAGGATAATTGCTTTACAATAGCATGTTGGTTTCTGCCAAATATTAACATGAATTAACCATAGGTATACCTATGTCCTCTCCCTCTTGAGCCTCCCTCCCACCTCCTTCCCCATCCCACCCCTCTAGGTTGTTACAGAGCTCCCATTGGAGTTTCCTGAGTCATACAGCAAATCCCTATTGGCTGTCTGTTTTACACACAGTAAAGTGTATGTTTCCATGTTACTCTCTCCATACATCCCACCCTCTCCTTCCTCCCCCCACCCCTGCCCCCTGCCGTGTCCAGAAGTCTGTTCTCTATGTCTGTGTCTCCATTGCTGCCCTGCATGTAGGTTCATCAGTCACTACCAAAGGACTTCTTTATGTAGTGACTGGAGTGGTGGCTGATGAGGGGGTGGAAGATGAGGCTCCTCTTGGGAGCTGTCTGCTTAAGCTCCCAGAAAATAAGAACATCCTGCAATGAACAAAGTAAACTTCGGGAGAGAACTGCAGTTCTTAATACTTTCTGCAGGATGTGTGTCCTGAGTGATGTTTCTCTTGGCAATGGGACTAGCCTGGCATCTGGAAATAAAGGAGGTCCTCTCCTTACTGCAGCCTGGGGGCCACCCTCATTGTAGTAGGCTGCCGAAACCTACTCCCTTTTCAAAGCCACACTCAAGGACCCTTCTTCCGGGACCCTCCAGATCTCTTCTCCCTCCTGAGAACCAGTATAATTTCCCACCGTTCCTGCCCATCCCAAGCTATTACATAGGAGAGAGATATTGTGTGGGTTCAGGTCATTATGAATATGCAGAAGGATAATGTTTGTATTCAGATGAGAAATGAGACAGTATTTGAAACACAGGCAAGCCAGATTTCAGTCTTGAATGCTTAATCAGTAACTTGAGAGAGCCACAGTGCTATCAATTATTGCTGATACCTTTCGACGGGCAGCATCTCATATAATTGCTGTTGTCTTCTTGCAAAGCTCCAAGGGTTTGCATCCTGTTTCATGGCTTCCCCACAGAGAGGGGTAGGAGAAGTTGCAAGGGAGGGTCAACCATTCATTAAGGACTATTAATGAGTTACAGAACTCTTTTGCAAGATTTACTCAGAAAAATCATTTCTTGCTGGTGAGAAGTTGCTGTGCAGTACCAGCTGGGGAGCCCAATCTGACATTTTGTGATGGCCTTGGAGGGATGGGGTGGGAGGAGGTGGGGGAGGAGAGGGGAGAGGGGATGTGTGTATAATGATGGCTGATTTGCATTGTTGTATGGCAGAAACCGACACAACATTGTAAAAATTTTAAAAACATATATTTAAATTAAAAAATAGAAAAAGAAAAAACATATCTTAAGTCCTCAGAACTGGCATGTTTGCATCATGATTGCTTTGGCTCATTCTATAACACTGTAAAAGATTCTGACCCCCTGCAGTAAAACATGGATGACTTACATCCTTTTGAACAAAAGGTAGGAAACAGGATTCCTGATGCAGATTTTTCCATTAGTTGACCAGGTCTCACTGCTTAAAGAGACATCTCCAGGCTTCTGGTTCAAAAGGACAGAGCAGGCAGAGTTTGCTTCTCTTGTTCCTTGTTACTCTAAAATTAAGATATTGAAGTTTAAAAAAAAAGGAAGTTCAGGAAAAGAATAAAAAGGAGGGGGAGTCGGGGAAGGAATTGTAAAAGGGAGAGAAATCCACAAATGAGAGATTTCCACACACTTTTGGAAGATGGAAAGCTGACGGTACAGAGCTGCCAGATGAAATAGGAAGAGAAGTGACAACCTAAGATAAGCTGTTGGGGGCTGGAGGGGAAACAGGGGTCGGCCTTCTGACAGACGAGGCTTGGGACTCTTCCGGTGGACGTTGCATCACCCCCAAACCCCTTCATGCGTGAGGAAAAGGGACCAGGTGGCTGGCGTGGCTCACTCTGCTTCTGCGTGAGGAAGACTCTTTTCCTGCTGAGCTTTTACATGGAGTGTGGAGCTGTGTGTTGGGGGTGGGTATTTGCTGGTCACTCTAGAGTGGGGCTCCCCTGGGTTCAGGTGCCCACACCTGCCCACTGAACCGTGGTGATGGCTCCTGTGGAAGGACTGTCCTTCCCCGGGGTGGTGGACAGGGCAGGCCTCCTGACTATGTAGTTCAGTATCTGCTGGCCTTGGTGCACCCGGTCTCCTCTCCTGGCAGAGCTGCTGCCCAGAGCCCACAGGCTGACTTTCCTTTCCATAAACTCATAGTTTCGAGTCGGAGATTTGGAGGCCACTCAAAGCACACTCAGATTCCAGGCTTTGGTAGGGTTATTTATCACCCTGACTCATTAGAAAAGACCCTGATGCTGGGAAAGATTGAAGGCGGGAGGAGAAGGGGACCACAGAAGATAAGATGGTTGGATGGCATCACCGACTTGATGGACATGAGTCTGAGCAAACTCTTGGAGTTGGTGAGGGACAGGGAGGCCTGGCTTGCTGCAGTCCATGGGGTTGCAAAGAGTTGGACATGACTGAGCAACTGAACTGAACTGATCACCTTGAGGAAATTGTGTAGCAGGAGAGGAGGTGAGGAGGGGGCAAGGAAGCCTGTGTAAACGTGGCCATTAACATGCTCTGCTTATCACAGAAGTCAACCTTCGCGGTACCACGGGCTAAAAAGAGGGTGTAACGGGACTTCCTTGGTAGTCCAGTGGTTAAGAATTGCCTTGCAATGCAGTGGATGTGGGTTTGATCCCTGCTTGGGGACCTAAAATCCCACATGTGCAGGGCAACTATCCCGTGCTACAACTACTGAGGCCATGCGCCCAACGTAGGATCCCGCATGATACAGTGAAGACCCAGAGTGCTGTCACTAGACCTGATGCAGCCAGTAAATCAACACATTTTTTAAAAGAGTAACATACTTGAAATGTCCCACTTTAAGCTCAAACGTAGTCACCAAGAATGGCAATTCTGCAATGTGGAAGTTGTCCTATTTGGATGGTCCATTCTGCACAGAAACAGCCTATGGTCCCAAAGAGGCGGAAAAACGTAGGTTCCCCACTTCCCACTGGAGACCTGAGAATGAACTAGTGAGTTAATGAGCTGAAGGGACAGAGGTCTCTGCTTAAAGCTCAGGTTAAACATTAAATCTCTTGACTTTTTTGTTCACAGCTCTTTAACTTGTCAAGTGGAGCTGAAGTCCTAGCCTGCTCACAACTGTTCCTGATGAACACCAGTGAGCTGTTTGCCCAAGTCCTCCTGCTGGGAAGGCTCTCAGGAACACAACTTCCTCCTCTAGGCCATTGACCGCCTCTTCCTAAGAGGCTGCCCCAGTTCCCTTCCAGGCTGTAACTCACTGAAGGAGCCTCTCAACAGCCTTCTGAGGTCCTCCATTTTATGGATGCAAAGCTGAGGCTTAGAAGAGCGGGATACCTAGGTTCTCAAAGCTGGTAAATAGCAGAGCTGGGACTTGAACCCAGGTCTGTCTAGTCCACAAGATCTTTTCATCATGCTAACTATGCCCAAATAAATGAGAAACCTAGCAGAACAGACAAGTTGACCTCTGAGTAGAAGGAACTACTACTCTGGTACCCAGGGCTACCATGCAGGGAGAGTGACCAACCATTCCTGCTTGCCTGGGTCTGGGGGTATTTCTGGGTCATGGAATTTTCAAGCAGATGAGTAGATCACCCTCCATGTAGGGTTGCACAGGTTGCTCATGGAACAAACATACCAAACCAAGCAGCAAGTCGAGGCTGCAATCCAGCCACGTTCCGTTTGCCAAGCTATCCCCTGGGAAGCAGAGTTGCATCCCCCTAGACAAGGGCAGCATGGGCTCACCAAGGCTCCACCAGTTCCTCTGACACTGTTGACCTAGAACTTTAAGTAGTTCAGTGATGAAGGTAATGACTTCATTTTAAACTAAGCTTTTTACACTGTCTTGCTAAAGAATTTCTCCCAATCCCTGTACACACATGCACACAGCATCAAAACACAAAGTCCCAGTCATGTTTTTACAAACTAGTCGGGCACAGATGGGAAAGGAAGCCGGAGAAATATAGTAGGTCTAGAATGCAGTGTCTGGTGGTCCCCAGTACTGCTCTGCAAACGCTTCCTCCTAGATGTAGGAGTGGGATGACTTCCCCTCATGGGACTGGATGGTCCTGGGACAATCTTGTGTGAAAAAAAGTGAGTGTGTCATTTATGGACTAGAGCAGTCAATTCTGCTGAAATAGCCCCTCAAATTCTCTTTCCACCGTGGAGACGGACCATGTTCAAGCTGGTGGCAGCTCTGTCAGCGTTCCGGAGCATCCTGCTCATGATGGATAAGCTAAAGAACTCATCTTGAGGTCTAACAACTAAATCTTGGCTGTCCCAAGCCAATTCCACTGGGGCTGTTTCTTCCTGTGACATAATCCAGGCTACTGACAATGATACTCTAAAGTAAAGATATTGACACTTGGGGCTTCCATGGTGATCCAGTGGCTAAGACTCTGAGCTCCCAATGCTGAGGGCAGGGGCTTCATTCCCTGATAAGGGACCTAGATCTCACATGCCCCAACTTACAGATCCTGCTGCTGCTGCTGCTGCTAAGTCGCTTTAGTCGTGTCCGACTCTGCAACAAAGATTGAAGATCCCATGTGCCACAACTAAGACCCAGTGCAGCCAAAAAATAAATATATAATTTAAAAAAAAATCCCCCCAAATATAAAAGATATTGACAGTCAATTCTGTGAATGAGGCAGGGTCCTAGAGAGTAAAAAAAGTCAGGTTTGTAGTTGTCACAGACCACTATTTCCCTGGGGACTTAAAACATGAATATGTTTAATAGTCAAGTTAATCTTAAACATATATATATATGATATGATATCATATATATATATTTAGTAAAAGTTACTTTAATGGTAGTTGTGATGGTTAATCTTATGTGCCAACTTGACAGATCTAAGGGATGCCCAGATAGCTGGCAAAACATTATTTCTGGTTGCGCCTGGGAGGGTGTTTCAAGAAGAGTCAGTGGACTCAATATAGCCGAGGCCTTCAATGCAGTTGAGGGCCCGCAGGGAACAGAAATTGGGGGAAGGGAAGATTCTCGCTCTCTGCCTGAGCTGGGGCATTGTCTTCTCCTGCCCGTGGACACCAGCCGTCCTCATCCTCAGGCCTTTAGAGCCAGACTCACTGACATCACTGACTTTTCTGGGTCTCCAGCTTGCAGATGGCAGGTTGTGAGGCTTCTCATCCTCTATAGCCCTGTGAGCCAATTCCTGTGCTGTGTCCTCTTGTGTGCATCTCTTTGTGTATTCTTTCCGGCTTCCCAGGTGGCTCAGTGGTAAAGAACCTGCCTGGCAATGCAGGAGGTGCAGGAGACGTGGGTTCAATCTCTGGGTAGGGAAGATCCCCTGGAAGAGAAAATGGCAACCCACTCCAGCATTCTTGCCTGAAAAATTCCATGGACAGAGAAGCCTGGCGGACTACAGTCCTTGGGGCCTCAGAGAGTGGGACGCCACTGAGCACAAGAATCCTGATGGTTCTGTTACTCTGAGAGGCCTGACTAATACAGCAAGTCACATAAAATCTCTGAGTAATAAAAGAGGCAGATTTCCTTTCCTACATTTTTCCCCTCACTTTTTAACATAGCTTTTTATTAACTAGTGTTTTAAACTACAAAGCATGCATGCTCCTGGCAGAGGGAAAAAAGCACAATGAGTGCAGAAAGATAAATGTATAAATAAAGCATGCGCTATACCACAGGCCACCCAGGTCTCCCAAGGTAATCACTGTTAACAGTTTATTGTGTTGGCAACCCACTCCAGTATTCTTGCCTGGAGAATTTTATGGACAGAGGAGCCTGGCAGGCTACATACAGTCCATGGGGTCACAAAGAGTTGGACCCGATTGAAGTGACTTAGCATGCATGCACATGTATCTTTTTAGTGATTCCTTTCCTGCATTCCTCCCTGAGGAGGGCATGGCAATCCACTCCAGTATTCTTGCCTAGAAAATTCCAAGGACAGAGGAGCCTGGCGGGTTACTGTCGATGGGGTCACAAAGAGTCGGATACGACTGAGCGACTAACGCTTCCTACATTTGTCAAAAGGTTAACACCTCTAGTGTTAACCTTCATACATCTCTAGTGTATGAAGGTTTACTTCAAAGACCATTTGTCAAAAAAAAAAAAAAAAAAAGAAAAAAGGAGTTCCCTGATGGGCCAGTGGTTAGGACTGTTTTCACTGCAGAGGGCACAGGTTCAAGACTTGTAGATCATTTGTCTTATGAAGCCTGAAATATGTCCATCTGGCCCTTTACACAAACTGCATGGAGCCCTGGTTTAGTTGAAAGCGCTCTGAGTTTCGTCCCAGATGACAGGGTTTATTCATGAAAGAAAAGGAAGTTAATATTAACCACCCACAGTTTTTAGTAACTTATTTCTGCCTTCATACCTAACTCAGCGTGCTCACTTGGGGCCCCAGGTGAGATTGCTGAGTTATGAAACCCAAGGGAAAAGGTTCTTGTAGACAAATAAGCCCTTTTAATATTTAAATTCCTTCTTGTGTGTGAACCAGAAATGAGATCTCAAAGTCAGATCTCTTTTTCTACTTCTAGATTTTATTTTTTCTCTACAGATAAAATGTTATCAGCATTTTCCTTCCTGTCCTTTCTCTTATTTAGATACAAATAAAAAGTCTTTCTGAGTTTCTGCAAGTATCAACCCTAGGAATATATTAAGAGTTATTTTTAATCTACTCAAGAATACTTATCCAAATATGTTTTGATTATTTAAACTGAAAGCAAACACCAAAATGAAATCACCAGAAAAGAAACTCAGTCTTAAAATGCAGTTTGACTCAACTCTATAAGCACTTGTAAAGCTTTTACCATGTGATAAACTTGGGGAATATATAAATAAATGATTCATAGTTCCTGGCTTCAGGAACTCAGAGACCAGTGAGGGAGACAGCTGTGTTCAAAAATTAAAATAAAGAGAGAAATGTGACATAACAGGTATAAATACTGAGGAAAGACAAGAGGTCAATAAAGCATCATGGAGAAGACACTAGAGCTGGGTGTTAATAGGAGGAGAGTTTCCAAATTGCAGATGAGAAAGGATCAAGATGTGGAAGGACATATGGATGCTCCCTATGCTGGGGGGGGAGGAGGGAAATGAGAGTTGGTGCCCTCTGGTCCAGTGCCCTCCTGGTCCTTAGCTTACTGCTATAGTGGGGAAGGCAGCACCCTGATTTTTTAAAAAGAATCCTGCATTTGGTACAAAATGAAATCCTAAATTAATGATGGCTTCTCCAGCCCCAGACCGTCACACCCTCCCAGGACAGACAGATGTCATTCTGCCACTCAGAGCTCGCAGTCCTCCACGTGTGGCAAGGAGGAGCACACAGCAAAGGCTGGGGTGTGGGGTCAGCCCTGAGGGAGCCTCGGGGAGGGCATGCTCAGAACAGGGTCCTGAAGAAGGAAAAGTGGTTCCTGCGGGGTCCCCAGGCAAAGATTTCAGAGCTATTGTTTACCGAGAGCTAAGATGCCCTGGGCACTCCGTGAGGTTCTGATGGTTTGACCTTTGGGAGCATCACAGGGTAGATTTTGTGGTCCTCCATTTGATGGATGGGGCACTGAAGCTCAGAGAGCTTGCCCACACACTTGCCCACAGTCACACAGTTACTCAGTGCTGGAGCCTCCGGTGGTCTTGCTACAAATCCCTACTGGCCCCTGACACCTGTCCTAACACTGAACCCAGGTACCCGGGCCCTGGCTGTCCCTCCGTTACCAATGAGCCACCCTAACTAGCAGAGCTGCAGACGGTGACACAAGGGGCTTTGGCAACAGTTTTAACGCATGCGCTCCTGTCCTCTGAGGAATCTCTTTCCTAGACCAGGGAGTATCAGCATCTTCCAGACCCCGGGGAGATCCCAGTCCATCTTTCAGTTTCAATCTGGCAGCCTCATACCCTCTCCAGCACTGCCCCACCCCCAGGAGAGCTTCATCTGACTGTGCCTGGAGCCGCCACGACCACCGCCGTGACATCATGCCTCTCTAGGTCCAAGCAAGAGCTGAACACCAGCTGCTCTGAAAGCAAACTTTGGTTGCCACGGTAACTGGGCCATCAGCCTCTTCCTGACTTCAACAGTGCCAGCAACACCACTGTGTCTCAGCTCCAAAAGGCGCCCGCAGCAGCTCACTGTCTGGCTGGGCACAGCGGAGGCGGAACTCCCATGGTCGGGGTGAGATGAGGTGAGGGGAGTGAGGAGGGTGGGGGCCGAGGAGGAGGTGCAGAAGGGCCTCTCCTTACTGGCTGCCATGTTCTTCAGCCCCAGGGAAAATTTCAGAGGCAGTACTTTGATCCTGACCGAGGAGCCCTCCCTTTCCTTAACCATCTGTGTTTTGTTGGGGAAACACAAGGGGTGGGAGGATATTTCTCTGCCTCAGACCCAGCTCTGTGGATCGGAAGTGGCCGTGGTGACCAGGGGGTTTGGTGGTCCTCGGGTGTGAGGTGGGGACCAGGGTGGTAGCCTGGGGCAGGGAGACACCAAGCTTGGGTTGCTCCCCTCTTGGGGGGGGGGGGGTGGGTGGGCTCCCTGGGTGGTTGACCAGAGCTCCACCCTGGCCCCAGACTCCTGCCCAGACCTGGGGCCCAAGGAGAAAGGACAGAGGTGCCAGGCAACTGCCAAGGGGACAGAGAAACCATCTCGAGCTGAAGGAGAGTAAGGGGACGTGACAGAAAGCTCAGGGAGGGACCCTGTACCATCAAAGTGGCAGTACAGTAGGGCACAGCGAACTCTGCTCAGTGTTACGTGGCAGCCTGGCGGGAAGGGGAGTGTGAGGGAGAAGGGATACCTGTGTCAGGTAGTTAGAATAGGAAGGAGTCCAAAATAGTGGTGGCTAAAAGACAAAGAGGGAGAAGCCCAAAAAAATAGAAAAAGGAAGGTCCGAGGACCCGAGTGAGAACCTCAGGTGAAACACACAGCCCTCCTGGCTAGCCCAATTTACATAGGGCAGGCTCAGGGGAAGGAGAAAAAACAGATAAAAAGAGGAACCAAAACTGAACCGCTCTCTTCTTTTGGGTCGGCCCACCCTCACGCCTCGAGGATGTGTTTTCCTTTGCTTGCCAAATAAAACTGAGCTGTAACCGAGCTGTAACACTGGTCTGCCGCTTCCAACGTTTGCTGTGGTGAGACAGAACCAAGGAAATTACACACTCCCCTGACACATGTATGTGTATGGCTGAGTCCTTTTGCTGTCCGCCTGAAACTATTACAATATTGTTAATTGGCTATCCTCCTATATTAAGTAAAAAGTTTAAAAAAAAAAAGGCAGTAGGGGAAAACTCTGGAAATCTGTGTAAAGTCTGCAGTGTACTATGTTACACCTAAGTTGATGTCTTATTTTTCAACTTTTCTGTGGTTATGCCACATGTTAACAGTAGGGGGAGCTGGCTGCCGTATAGAAACTGTACAATTCATATCTTCTATAAGCCTGAAATTATTTTAAAATAAAAAGTTTCTAAAATTGTGTATATTTCTTCATGGAAATAAAAGGTGCTGGCTTCAGTATCTTGGCACACTGTAAAATAATTCTGTCACACTGCCTGTTGGCCCCTCTAATTCTGGCACAGTCATGCCATCCAGACCACTGGGCAAAGGTCTAGAGAGACCATGGACAACAGGGATGAGAACTGGCCTCTTCTTTAAAAAAAGAAAAATACAGCTTTTGATTTGGTATTGGGGTATAGCCAGTTAAGAATGTTGTGACAGTTTCAGGTGAACAGTAAAGGGACTCAGCCAAACATATACACGTATCCATTCTCCCCCAAACTTTCCTCCTCATCTGGGCTGCCACATAACGTTGAGCAGGGTTCCCTGTGCTACACAGTAGGTCCTTGGCTGTCCAGTTAAAATATAGCAGTGTGTACACGTCCATCCCAAACTCTCTAACTATCCCTTCCCTCTAGCAACCGTAAGTTCGGAGAACTGGCCTCTTCTTAGTGCTCCAGCATCATTCTAAATTCCCTATTATTCCAGTTACTCAGTTACTTGGGGGTCCTCCTTGACTCCTCTTCTCTCACAGCCCCCCTTTAAACCACCAGTAATTCCCTTAGTTCTGCCTTCTGACTCCATATCTAGAATCTGGCCCCTTCTTACCACCTCCATTGCCCTCTCTCACCTCTCTCCAGCCCCCCTGGACTCCTTGCTCATCCTCAGCCATGCCAAACACATGCACCTCAGGGCCTTTGCACTGACAGTGTCTGCCTCACCCTTCCAGAAAGCTGTACAGCTCATATCCGTCCATACCCCCCGCAAAGCCCCCTCCCATTTCATTATCACAAGGAAGCTTATTCTAAATTGACTCTCCCCTCCTACACGTCAGATCCTCTTTATTTGGCTCTATTTTCTTTCCAAAGCCCATTCTCCTTCTAACATACAATTTGATATACTTATTAATTTGCTTCTGTTTTTCTCCTGCTAGAATACAAGCTCCCAGGGCCAGAATTTTTTCTGTGTTGTCCCTGGCAGTGACCCCAGCATCTAGAATAGGGGTTGGCCCTTGGTAACTATTTGCCGAGTCACTGATTAGTGTGAGAGAAGTCACTCTTGCTCTCCAGGGACAAGCATGGGCAAACTGTTCACAGAACTGTTCTGTTGTAGGTGTTTGTTTCTCCAGAGTAGAAATATGTCACATGAACATGGTTCTGCCAAGCTCAACCCAGAAATGGGGTCTGTTCTCAAATGTCAGCTTTATGGAGCAGTGGCACCTTGGAAATGGAGACACTCAGGTGTGACTCTGACACCATCTCTGTAGCTTAATCTCATGGTGCCTCAGTCTCTCCATCCATCAAATGGGGATTAATAGTACTTGCCTCATGAAGCTGCTGTGACAAGTGAATAAAATTAAATGTGGTCACGCATGTCAAGCCATCAGCACAAAACAGCGTCTTGCCCATAACAAGCACTCAAAGAATGTGAGCTCAGATGCATTTGTAAAAGGTGACCGTTTAAAATCCAAAATACATTTTCCCAGAGAATGAATAGAAAAAGCTAATTATTCCTTAGAGCTCATGAGAAGAGTTTGGTAATGGAACTGAGGATGTATAATCAGCCCAAGGCTGATCCCAGTTCTGTGAACATTCACTGGGGACATGCTGGTCAGTGCAGCCATGACAGGCAGTTCTTGCTTCTTAACCACCGCACAACTTGGTTCTGCCTGCTGGCTCCAGACTCATCTTATCAATAGGATCGGAAAGCAAAGTAGGGCAGAACTCAAAGAACCTTTAGCAATGCATGCGTGCGTGCTAAGTCACTTCAGTCATGTTCGACTTTTTGTGAACCCCGTGGACTGTAGCCCTCCAGGCTCCTCTGTCCACAGGACTCTCCAGGCAAGAATACTGGAGTGGGGTGCCATGCCCTCCTCCGGGGGATCTTCCCTACCCAGGGATCAAACCAGCGTTCCCTATGCCCCCTGCACTGGCAAGCAGGTTCTCTACCCCTAGCACCACCAAGGAAGCTTACCCTTAGCGACGACAGTCTAAATGCCACCCTTCAGCATGATCAAGCTGAGGCCTGGAGACGGTGCAAATGCCTCACCCAGGGTCACACAGCTGGCACGTGCCTCACACTCCTCCAAACTCCATGTCCTACTGTAAGGACTGAATGAAGCCCGTGGATGAAGCATCTTAATCAGATGCCTGTTAAACTGAGTGCACAGCTTCCCAGCGTCACCAGCCGGTGAGGGAGAGGAATTCAACACAGGTCTGTCTGCTTCCAGAATCATCTCTTTGATGCTCTTGACCTCAAGCACATTAATAACTGACTATAGTGAAAGCGAAAGTCGCTCAGTCGTGTCCAACTCTTTGCGACCCCACGGATTATACAGTTCATGGAATTCTCCAAGCCAGAATCCTGGGGTGGGTAGCCTTTCCCTTCTCCAGGGAATCTTCCCAACCCAGGGATTGAACCCAGGTCTCCTGCAGATTCTTTACCAGCTAAGCCACAAGGGAAGCCCAACAACACTGGAATGGGTAGCCTATCCCTTCTCCAGCAGATCTTCCCGACCTGGGAATCGAACTGGGGTCTCCTGCATTGCAGATGGATTCTTTACCAACTGAGCTATCAGGGAAGCCCTTAACTGACTATGCAGGGATTAAAATGTCTTCTTTGTAATAAACACATGTCCTGGTGTCTTCTATACAATGAACGACTATACCACTGCTCTCGGCCTCGGCACGTGGGGCCTAAGCTTCCTTCTTCCATGTCTTATTCTGTCATGTTTCGCATCACAGTCGCTCTCACAGCTTCTGGAGAACAGCAAGGCTGCCTTCTGTTTGGCTCCCAGCCTTTCGCGGAAAAAACTTGTTTGTGTCCCAAAGGCCAAGCACGCCCCCTGCTGACCACTAGTGGGATACTTTCTCCAGGACAAGAATCCCAGTTGGAGCTTTGTAAGGCAAATAGATGGGGAGAAAATGCAAACAGTAGCGGATTTTCTTTTGGGGGGCTCCAAAATCACTGCGGACGGTGACTGCAGCCATGAAATTAAAAGACGCTTGCTCCTTGGAAGAAAAGTTATGACCAACCTAGACAACATAATGAAAAGCAGAGACATTACTTTGCCAACAAAGGTCCGTCTAGTCAAAGCTATGGTTTTTCCAATAGTCATGTATGGATGTGAAAGTTGGACTATAAAGAAAGCTGAGCACTGAAGAATTGATGCTTTTGAACTGTGGTTCTGGAGAAGACTCTTGAGAGTTCCTTGGACAGCAAGGAGATCCAACCAGTCAATCCTGCAGGAAGTCAACCCTGAATAGTCACTGGAAGGACTGATGATGAAGTTCCAATACTTTGGCCACCTGATGTGAAGAGCCAACTCATCGGAAAAGATGCTGATGCTGGGAAAGATTGAAGGTGGGAGGAGAAGGAGGCGACAGAAAATGAGATGGTTGGATGGCATCATCGACTCAACGGACATGAGTTTAAGCAAACTCCGAGAGATGGTGATGGACAGGGAAGCCTGGCATGCTGCAGCCCATGGGGTCACAAAAAGTCAGACATGACTCAGGGACTGAAGAACAACAACAAGGGGGCCCCCAGAACCTCCACATGGGAGAGGCAGAGGGGCTGCCACCTGCCCCTAAATTGAGGGAGTGGGAGCGGCTGTGGAGCTTGACTGATGCCCTTTGGAAAGCCACTGTTTGGAATGAGCTGTATGTTAAATCTCACGAGCCTTGTGGGCCTCATAAGGACTCGCACTTCTGCTCTGCGCGGGATGGGACAGGTGAAGACAAAGGGCATCAGGATCAGCACAGAATGTGGGACCCTGGCATCCTGGCCCCCATCTGCACTCTCTCCATGACCTCATCCTCATCCTTCTACTTCCTGGGACATTTTCTGGCCCCTTTGGGTTATGTCTACCCACCCTAAGTATGATTCTGCAGGTTTCTGAAAATGTGCATCAGTCAGGCCCAGTCACCACATGTCTAATCTACCCCCCTGCTGCCCGGAGCTGAGCCCAGATAAGCCTCCCATCAGGCACAGGCGGAGAGAGGAGAGCGACGCCTCCCGATGCCTCCCCGGTCTCCTCAGGCAACGCGGCAGTGGGCCTCTTGGGTGAGGGGTACAGGGCGGGGGCCTTGGAAACTCCTGGAGCAAATTCACAGCATTGTAAGAGCTACCATTTTCTGAGGATCGCAGCATGCCAGCCACTGTGTCAGACCTGCCATGGGTCCTCACTTAAGCCTCACAACATCCTACTGCAGTGTGGATACCCATTTCACAGATGAGGGAGGTAAAGTGCGATGGAAAAGCAGCTTGTCCAGTTACACAGCCAGCAGGTGGCAGGGAGGGTCTGCCTCGGGGTGTCTGGCTCCAAAGGCCCCCACCGTTTCCGTGTCCACCTCACATGAATCTGGTCTCTTTTCAACATTTTCCACTGAGTGGTGTCATGTGATATGCAACAGATAATAGTATCAATTTTGTTCCAAACTCTACATGGTCTGCTTATTAAAATACTCCTATAAAAGTTAATGCTGGAAATGTACATAAAAATCACACCTAAAAAAATGTATATTTGTCTATTTGTCTGTGATGGGTCTTATCTGTGACATTCACGAGGCAGCATGTGGGATCCTGTTCTCCAACCAGGGATCTAACTCAAGCCCTCTGCACTGGGAGCTCAGAGTCCCAGCCACTGGACCACCAGGGAAGTCCCTCTTTAAAAAAAAACAAAACGTGAAATAATGTGCTGACGAGGAGATAAAGAAGTTGGAACCCTTATGCAGTCTTAGTGGGAATATAAAATGATGCAGCCACTGTGGAAAACAATATGGCATTTGTTCAAAAAATTAGATTATTCTCTGTACTTGAGAACACTTTTTTTTTTTTTTTTGGCTGTGTGACACATGGGATCTCAGTTCCCCTACCAGGGATAGAACGTGTGCCCCTTGCATCAGAACCTGGGAGTCTTAACCACTGGACTGCCAGGAAGTCCCCTTAAAGACATTTTTCTTTAAAGAGGAAGAAAAACATGCCACGTCTTCTGATCACAATGCCAAAGAATGTTACAAACTACTGCAATAAAAACTGAGAGTGGAAACTAAAAGATATCCCAAGCTGAAATCAAACCAACATGGATAATTAACAGTTTTGACCTTCTAAGTAACTCAGATCAACGTGTTCAAATAGGCATGCAGCATTGATGAGACGATGCTACAGGCCGATTAGAACAGCTGAAATAATAAAACACTGGTGATACCAAGTGCTCGTGAGGAAGGGGAGTGATTGGGGTTCTTGTTCATTGCTGGTGAGGATGCAAATGAGGGCACAACCACCGTGCAAGACAGTTTGTCAGTTTCTTGTAAAGTTTAGGATCCCCTCAGCATGTGATGCAGCAATGACACCTCTGTGTAGTCATCCTAGAGAAATAAAAACGTATGTTCACACCAAAACCTGTGTGCACACATTCCTAACAGCTTGATCTGTTCTCGCCAAAGCCTGGAGAAAACCCCGAGGTCCTGTACCAGTGGCGCATCTGCACCATGGACACCTCTCAGCAACAAAAAGGAACAAACTTCAGATCCACTTGGCAACCTGGGTCATCTCAAGGGCACTACGCTGAGTGAAAAAAACCCTGTCTCAAAGGGTACACACTGGGATTCCATTTATATGATGTTCTCTAAGTGACAGAGTTGTGAGGAAGGAGACCAAGCCGGTGATTGCCAGGAGTTGGGGGTTGGGGAGGGTATAACTATTAAGGACTAGGTCTTCCCTGGTGGTACAGTGGATAAGAATCCCAAACTGAAATCAAACCAACATGGATAATTAACAGTTTTGACCTTCTAAGTAACTCAGATCAACGTGTTCAAATAGGCATGCAGCATTGATGAGACGATGCTACAGGCCTATCAGAACAGCTGAAATAATAAAACACTGGTGATACCAAGTGCCAATGCAGGGGACCACGAGTCTGATCCCTGGCCCGGGAAGATTCCACGTGCTGTGGAGCAACTGAGCCCCTGTGGCACTCCGGCTGAGTTCACGCGTTGCAAGTGCTGAAGCCCACGTGCCCGGAGCCCATGTTCTGCAATGAGAGAAACCACTGCGATGGAAGCCCACACGCGGAAACCAAGGGTAGTCCCCGCTCGCTGCAACTGGAAAACGCCTGCAGCAACGAAGACTGCGTGCAACCAAAAGTAAACAAATAATGTATTTTAAAAAAAAGACGACTATTAAGGACTAGCCCAGGGAGTTTCCTTCAGGTGACAGAACAGTTCTGCATCCTGATTTGGTGATGCTTATTCAAATCTACACATGCGATAATATTTCCAAGAATCATGTACACACACACACACGAATGCGTGTAGTAACTGGTAAAATGTGCATGTAGTAACTGGTGAAATTGTCAAATAAAGGTGATAATTTACTTAACAGGATTGCACCAGTGCCAGCTTCCTGGTTTTAACAATGCACGATGGTTGTGTAAGGTGTAAAGGGAACCTGGGTGAAATACACAAGAACCTTGTTCTAATTTTGCAGTTTCTTCTGTGTCTTGAAATCTTTCAAAATAAAAACTTATCCTTTAGGAAAAAAAGAGAAAAAAAGATGTAAATGAAAAATGATGAAATAAAACTGCAACATATATTACAGAAAAAAGAGGTGCCATTCAAAATGTATGGAGCGCCTATAAATCACCATGAAAATAAATAGCTCAATCAATGTGTGGACAAATATCAGAAAGTTCAGAGAAGAAATACAAATGTCCATATGTCTACATTCAACCTCACTAATAATCAAATACATTCAGAATAAGACAAGGAAATCTGAGTTTCCATCCATAAAGACTGATGGTTTCAGAGGAAGAGCCACTCCCAGGCACTGCCAGTGAGAGTAGGGATTGGCCAACAGTCTAACCCGCAACTTGGTGGCACCTATCCAAATTTTAAATGTTTACCTCACTGGATCCAGTAATTCTGCTTCTAGGAAACACAAAGATATATGTTGCAGCGTCATTTATAATAGTAAAAAACTGGAGATGGCTTGCATACTTGTTACAGGGGGCTGGTTAGACAAACTGCAATAATGGCGACTACTACTCACTTGTTGCTTTCAATGTTCCAGGAACTTTCCTGAGTATTTTACAGGTAGTAACTCAGTTTAACCCTCACAACCATCCTATGAGGTAGGTTCTAAACACTGTTATTATGCCTGTTTTACCACTGGGGAGACGGGCCAGTGAGGAGCTGATAATGGAAGCATGTCTACTCAAGAAAGACAAAGTTCTTACTCTCCCCACTTTTCCTTTAATTACAAAACTGTAGCCCAGTAAGTTCTTGGGGGTGTGGCATCCCCTTGCCCACCCGACTGTAAACCTTACAAGCATCTTATTCTGATAAGCCACTTCTTATCTATCACTTTGCCTTTCACTGAATTCTTTTCTGCTCTGAGACATAAAGAACTGGGATACAGGAGCTCTTCGGAGCCCCTGAAATGACATCAAATGGTTTCAAAAATCATTCTGCTCCTGGAGCAGGAAATGGCCACCCACTCCAGTCTTCTGCCTGGAAAATCCCTTGGACAGAGGAGTCTGGGGTGGGGGCTACAGTCCATGGGGGTTGCAAAGAGTTGGACATGACTAAGCACGCACAACTTGGAGATGCTGAGATAGGCAGGATCAGTCTTCCTAACTCCTTGAGATAGAAACCTGAGACCCAAGGAAATTCTGTAACTTTCCCAGGATCACACAGCTGTGGTGTGTCCCACCGAGCCCGACTCTAGAGCCTATGCTGTTTTTTTATATCAGCATTTCCTAAATTGTGTTTTGTTCCATGAAATACATGTTTTCATAAGCAAAAAAAAAAAAAAAATAATAATCCATTGTGCTCTACACATACACAGTGCTGTATGTCAACTATATCTCAATGAAACTGGAAGAAAAAAGCATATAGGAACTACACAGCCTGGGGTGCTGCCCTTAGCCCCCACACCCCAGCCAGGGGACGTGTGTCTTGCAAAGCTCTTCCTCTGGCTGGAGCTCATTTTTCCCTCGAGGTGAAAGTGAAGCTTCCAGGAGGATGCAGAAGGTGCTGACTTATGTAGGGGGACCACCCTCTCCAGAGCTCTCCAAGGCCGGCTCTACCCTGGGGAGCTGATACCCTTCCCAGGCGAACAAAGTAAACTAACTTCAAAAGAAAAGCAATAAACTGGATTACGTGCACATACCTGCTCAGTCATGTCCAACTCTTTGTGACCCGATAGACAATAGCCCGCCAGGCTCTTCTGTCCATGGAATTTCCCAGGCAAGTATACGGGAGCCGGTTGTCATTTCCTTCTCCAGGGGATCTTGCCAGCCCAGGGATCAAACCAGCATCTCCTGCATCTACTGCCATTGGCAGGCAATTCTTTACCACTGAGCCACCTGGAATGGAAGTCATACCATCAACACTGGAGATTAGAAGGAAAAGAGCAAGAATTTAAACATAAGAAGCCTACAGAAGTCTGTGGATTTGGGATTTTAAGAAACACATTGTTTTTGAGATGCTAATATTTGTGCCACATGGTGGAAATGATATCCCCTGCAACTACTTTAACTTACCACGAAGATGTTTAAAGATCAACTTACATGTGTACAAAGGAGCATGCTACCTTTCAATGTCATTTTTTAGGGGCTACCCCAGGAAAAAGAAAAGCCCTGGTCTCAGGCCTGCACTGTGCTGGCTGCCTGATTCTGTCTGGATGACTGATGCCCTGAATCTGTTTGTCTGGAATTTAGGGTTCCACCAGGCTGTGGGGGCAAGAACTGCCTAAATTCTTCTCCCATCTTCGGTATGGTTGAGGCCCATATCAAAGGCTCCAACGGTTTGGGGCAAGGAGGGGTGGGGTTCTTCCTGCTTAACCATTTCCTGCCCAATTCTGGTGAGCTGTACATAAATTAATTTCAAAGTTTTAACTAAAAGGGTAGGCCAGGGCTTCCCAAGTAGTCCAGTGGCTAAGAATTTGCCAGCCAATGCAGGGGACACAGGTTCGATCCCTGGTCTGGGAAGATCCCACATGCCATGAGGATAACTAACTCTTGAGCCACAACTACTGAAGCTGGTACCCTAGAACTTGTGCTCTGTAGGGAGAGAAGCCGCCCCAAGGAGCCTGCCTGCCACAACTAGAGAGTAGCCCCTGCTGGACGCAACTAGAGAAAACCTGTGGGCAGCATTTCTTCCAAGAAGAGACATTCTCTTTAACAAAGGCTAGTTCTCTTCGAACAATGAAAAGGTGAATTTCAAAGATGTCCTCCTTCTATTAAATAGGAGAAAATCTGGGCTTTTGAGTGGGCTTCCCAGATGGTACTAGTGGTAAAGAATTCACCTGCCAATGCAGGAGACTCAAGAGACGTGGGTTCAGTCCTTGGGTCAGGAAGATCCCTTGGAGCATGAAATAGCAACCCACTCAGTATTCTTACCTGGGAAATTCCATGGACAGAGAAGCCTTGCAGGCTACAGTCCATGGGGCTGCAGAGAGTTAGACACCAAGGAGCACATAATTTTTCCTGGGCTTTTGACGCAAGCCCCCTCATGTATCTCTTTGTTCTTTGGTCCAGGGCAAAGTTCTTGCAGGCTGGAAGTGCTTCTTGGTGCAGCTGGGATACACAGTCTAGGTTCAAGATCTCTATACCATGATGCCTCTTCTTCCTCATTCTTTGAATTCAACCATCGTGTGTCCACTCACAGGCACTGCCTTCTTCACCCCCATCCCCATGCTCAATCTGACAACCTAAGATGGCAGAGCAGACAATGACAAGCTGAGGAGTGATGGGGCAGCCCCATAACACAGACATCAGGCCTGAAGAGAGCAGTCAAGTTGCTGCTCAGACCAGGCACACACTGTAGCTGGGATGTTCAGAGGTGACACCCTTTAGCATGGATGTCATGAGACCTGGCTAGTTAGGACAGGCCTCAGGTCAGAATTTCAAGGGATGGATGCTTTCATGAGAGTAAGAATTAGGAGAGGAGGCATAGGGGCTTTGTGGAGTTTAGACACTTGGGCCTGGTTCCCTCTTCCTAATGAATTACCCCTTTGTTTCCTTGGAGGAAACTTGGCCCCCACTTGTGATGGCTGGCGGGTGCACCAGGGCCCTCTGGCTTGGGCGACAGGGCCTGCTTCTGCTTCACTCATCGGCATGAGGAATACTGCTGTGGTGCTGGGGAGGAGAAAAAAGAGATGGGGACAGAGAGGCTGGAATAGCAAATCCAGGGCTGTGGTTAACTGACGACCCAGAGATGAACTGAGCTAGGAACCTAAGAAAAACACATTTGAGTTTTGTGTTCCAAGGAGCTAAGAGTGTTCAGCGAGACTGACTAAATGGCAAGGATTGAGCTAAATATCTTACCCCATTTAGTCCTTAGGCTCACCCCGTGGTGTAGAAATCATCATGCCCATTTTATCAGTAGAGCAACAGGCTCAGAAATGTCAAGTGATTGGTCCAAGGCCATCGAATAAATAAGACCTGAATCCAGTGTTGGGCCCTTTATTCCACTATACTGATCTGGTCTAAAAGCACCTGAACTGCCAGGAAGTGAATTGTCGGGGTTTTGTCGGTGGATTCTCCTGGGCTTTTCTTCTCTCCCTCTTGAAGCCTCCCTAAGATGGTGGGCAGTGGCCTAGGACATTTTATCTCTGTGCTGGAGCTGACCCTGCTTTTCCCCCTCCCCTCCCTAGCCCCCTTATTGTTTAGTCCCTCAGTCATGTCTGACTCTTTTGCAACCCCATGGACTGTAGCACACCAGGCTCCTCTGTCCACAGGATTTTCTAGGCAAAAATAGTGGAGTGGGTTGCCATTTTCATCTTCAGGGGATATTCCCAACCCAGGGATCGAACTGAGTGTTCTGTACTGGCAGGCGGATTCTTCACCACTGAGCCATCAGGGAAGCAAGCCCGCAGCCCCATACACACTCACTAAAAGCAGGAATTACATCCTATTTGTTTAGGTTGCTCTCAGTCGACCAGTTCAGAATAACATTAAGGTGGCTGCACCCCCATCTTCCCAAACACACACACGCACACACCATTGTACTTAGAAAAAAGTCAATATGATGGCCTCTTTATCCAGGGAAGAAGGCTATTAGAGAAGAAATTATTCAGTAATAAGCCGACAGGAAGCTGAATTGGGGAGAGAACTAAACTAACCTTCTGCTAAGTCGCTTCAGTCGTGTCCGACTCTGTGCGACCCCATAGACGGCAGCCCACCAGGCTCCCCCGTCCCTGGGATTCTCCAGGCAAGAACACTGGAGTGGGTTGCCATTGCCTTCTCCAATGCATGAAAGTGCAAAGTGAAAGTGAAGTTGCTCAGTTGTGTCCGACTCGTAGCGACCCCATGGACTGCAGCCTTCCAGGCTCCTTCATCCATGGGATTTCCCAGGCAAGAGTGCTGGAGTGGGGTGCCATTGGACCTGCACAATCATGGCCTGACATTCTTATTTTTCTTTCTTTTTCAAGTCAGTCTTTCAGACATAGCCTGGAAGGGGCAAACCCACAGCCTTTGGGAGAGGGGCTTGACCTGGGCCCAGGAAGACCAGAGCAGGGTTCTGGAGACAGACAGCAGAGTATGGAAAGGCCCAGACTGGAGGAAGGAGGGTAATATGGGGTCCCGCCGGGGTAAGATGGGGGGTGCATTTTCAAAGGAGATAGATATATGGAGGGGGATGTCCCTTGGCAAGTTTTCTGGCATTAGGCAGAGAGACTGGAGGGCAGAGGGAGGTGGGCCCAACTCCACCCCTCAGCCCACTGCCTCGCTCTCGAAATTCCACAGCCCACAGTCATGCCTGGAATGGAGTATTCCATCTTCCTGCTTCCCAATGATGTGTTTTCAACAGAGAAGTCTGAGCATCCAGAAGGTCTGAGAGGTAGGGTGCCAAGCTCAGGAAGAGGAAGGAGGTGCTCTAGAGCCACATATGTAGCTCAGTTTAGAGGAGGGTTGACTTGCTTCCTAGCCGTTGGGAAACAAAGAACTCCATTGAGGGGAGGGCCTGATAGACTGCAGAAAGGAAATCTGATCAACAAACTGTGGGATACCCATACAGGGGAATATTGTCCAGCTTTAAAAAGGAATGAAGTTCTGACTCAGGCTACAACATGGCTGAATGCTGAAGACATTATGCTACAAGTCATAGGGTGTAATGCATATCTAGTTAATAATACTGTATTGCATATTTGAATATTGCTGAGAGTAGATCCTAAAAGTCCTCATCCCAAGAAAAAAAATTGTAACTATGTAGGGAAATAGATGGGGAAACAATGGAAACACAGACTTTATTTTGGGGGGCTCCAAAATCACTGCAGATGGTGACTGTAGCCATGAAATTAAAAGACGCTTGCTCCTTGGAAGAAAAGTTATGACCAACCTAGACAGCATATTAAAAAGCAGAGACATTACTTTGCCAACAAAGGTCCGTCTAGTCAAAGCTATGGCTTTTCCAGTAGTCATGGATGGATGTGAGAGTTGGACCATAAAGACAGCTGAGTGCCGAAGAATTGATGCTTTTGAACTGTAGGGTTGGAGAAGACTCTTGAGAGTCCCTTGGATTGCAAGGCGATCCAACCAGTCCATCCTAAAGGAACTCAGTCCTCAATATTCATTGGAAGGACTGATGCTGAAGCTGAAACTCCAATACTTTGGCCACCTGATGAAAAGAACTGACTCATTTGAAAAGACCCTGATGCTGGGAAAGATTGAAGGCAGGAGAAGGGGACGACAGAGGATGAGACGGTTGGATGGCATCACTGACTCGACAGACATGAGTTTGACTGAGCTCTGGGAGTTGGTGATGGACAGGGAGGCCTGGTGTGCTCCAGTCCCTGGGGTTGCAGAGTCAGACACGACTGAGCAACTGAACTGAACTGAACTGATGGTGACAGATGTTAACTAGTTTATTGTGGAGATTGCAATGCACACAAATACTAAATCATTATGTTGTGCACCTGAAACTAATATAGCATTATATGTTAACTGTACCTCAATTTTAAAAAGCTGTAAAACATGGCAATACCTAAACTATTTTCTATTAAAAAAAAAGAATAAAGAAGACATTACGCTAAATTAAAAAAACTAGACCCAAAAGGATAAATATTGTAAGAATGCATTCACATGAGGCACTTATATTCATATAGAAAGTAGAATTTTAAAAAATAACTTTATTTATATTTGGCTGCACTGGTTCTTTGTTGCTTTGTGAGGGCTTTCTCTAATTGGGGCAATTGTGGTGAGTGGGCTTCTCATTGCAGTGGCTTCTCTTGTTGGGAAACAAGAGCTCTAGGGTGCACAGGGCTTCAGCAGTTGTGATGCATGGACTTAGCTGCTCTGTGGCATGTGGGATTTTCCTGAACCAGGGATCGAACCCGTGGCTCCTGCACTGGCCAGCGGACTCCCATCCACCACGCCACCAGGGAAGTCCAGAAAGTAGAATGGTTTTTACAAGAGATTGCTGGGAGGGAAGAATGGGGAGCTAGTGTTTAATGAGATGATAAAACGTTCTGGAGATGGATGGTGACAATGTTTGCATAATGCTGTAAATGAGCACTTGAAAATGGTTCAAACAGTGAATTTTAGCTTAGGTATATTTTACCACATGCAAAAAAAGATAAATTAATCTAATAAAACCTTTAGATCTTTCAGTTTAAATACAGGGATTAGCAAGACAAGTTAAATGATAATGTGAAGACACATGAGAGAAATGTAGAATGTGGGACAGTCTACAAGAAAACTAGCCTGGACTTTGAAGTTTGTGTCATGGAGGAAAAAGGTGGAGGAGTTGTTCGAATCAAAAGAGACTAAAAACACACAATAACCAACTGTAATGCATGCATTTAATAGGATCCTGCACCAAAAATGAACAAACCAAATTAAGAGACTTATGGACTAGATATTAATTGATATACAGAATTGATGTTAGTTTTCTTAGGTCCGAATATGGTATTGTGGTTATGTTAGAAAATGTGGATACTTTTAGGAGCTACATGCTGCACTATGCTGAAATATCTAGGCGTGAAGTATCATCTACAACACACATCAAATGATCCAGAAAAAAACAAAGTGTCACATACCTGTAGAGGAGGATGGAGCAAATAGGGCAAAAGGGAAAAAACTGTTGAATCCTAGGTGACGGGTGAACACTGTAGACTTCTTCCCATTTTTCTGTATGTTGAAAACATTAAAAAAATATATATATTTATCTGGCTGTGTGGGGTCTTAGATGCGGCATGTGGGATCTACTTCCCTGACCAGGGATTGAACCCAGGACCTCTACAGTGGGAACCTGGAGTCTTAGCCACTGGACTGCAAGGGAAGTGGCTGTAGAATACATTCCTTAAATTTAAAAAAAAAAAATAATTTATTAATTATTATTTTATGTTTTGGCTGTACTAGGTCTTGGTTGCTGTGCGGGGGCTTTCTCTAGTTGCTGGGAGCAGGGGCTTTTGCCACTGCTTCTCCTGTTCTGGAGCTCTGGGTTCCAGGGCGTGTGGGCTCTGTAGCTGTGGCCTGCAGGCTCTGTTGTTCCAAGGCATGTGGGATCTTCCTGGACCATGAATGGAACCGAGTCCCCTGAATTGGCAGGCAGATTCTTATCCATTGGGCCACCACCACGGAAGTCCCTGTTTAAAATACTGTTAATAAAAAGTTGGAAGAGAAAAGTTGCAGCTGTGCAGTGAAAGGAGCTGTGTGACCTCGGGCAGTCTCCTTGCCTCTCGAGACTTCAGTTCAGTTCAGTTCAGTCGCTCAGTCGTGTCCGACTCTTTGCGACCCCATGAATCGCAGCACGCCAGGCCTCCCTGTCCATCACCAACTCCTGGAGTTCACTCACACTCACGTCCATCGAGTCGGTGATGCCATCCAGCCATCTCATCCTCTGTCGTCCCCTTCTCCTCCTGCCCCCAATCCCTCCCAGCAGCAGAGTCTTGCCCAATGAGTCAACTCTTCGCATGAGGTGGCCAAAGTACTTAGTCTTAACCTAAGACCAGGGCTGAAAACACCTACTTTCCCAAAATCGCCTGGTCCAGCGGCTATAGGGTCATCGTCATTAGTATTACTATGACAGTCTCCAGTACGATGTCAGGTATATATGGAGGCGTGAGCGGCATCGGGAAACTCACTTGAGCTCCCTGGGTGAGCTGACCCTTAGTGATGCTGCCTAGGGGTGGAGCGAGCGAGGGGCAGGGTAGATGTCACTACGCCTCATCTCACGCGTCTCCAGGCGGAAAAAAAAAGTGCGACTTCTGCGGGGCGTGGCCACTGGGGGGCGGGCGGCGGAAGCGGGGTGAGGCTTGAGGTGGCCGGCGTGGGATCGCAAAGCTATGAATGAGCACGGCCTCCCGGAAGTTGGGGGCGGAGCCTCCGTGTGCGGACCAGTCGGAGAGTAGCTGTCAAAACGGGCGCTGAAGGGAAAAGGGGGAAGATCCCAGCGCTTGGCGGCTGCCGGGAGCATCCTCTCTTCCGGGGACTGGGCCGGACCTGGTCCCGCCGGGGCCCTTTCCCTCTACAGTACCCAGGGAAAGAGACGGACGGGGCCACTGCAGACCAGAACTTTGATCCGGATGTGTGACCCCTCGGCGGGGCCACGTAGCCTTCGGCCCTTTCTTCCTCCTTTGTAAAGTGAGAGCAGTAAAAACCTGATGTAGGAGGAAGTCGGGACAAGCCGGAATGACTCAGAGGTGGGAGGAGGGGACGGTGAGGAAGGCGGCTTACCGTCCCCCACCTCCACCACCACTGCCTCGTGGCTGTTCAACAGAAAATGAAGTCACAGCTTCTGGCTCTCAGAGTGCCTTTATGGTACCCGTGCACAGACTATATAGCAGTAGCTTATAAAAAAGCACATGGTGCCTGGGGCAGCAACCAAAAGGAGCAGCTCGGATATGGATTACCCGAAATCGGAATGTGAGTCGGGTATCAGAGGATACCAAGGACTCCTCGATAGTTTTGTTAGTTTTATGGCTGATAAAGCTATGATCACATCTGTCAATAAAAACACCCATTTTCTGGAGGTACATGCCGACGGGGAAACTGACAATGTCTGTGAGTTGCTTTCAAACACATGGTTGAGACCAAAGTTTTAGTTGTTGCTTTGTCTAAGAAATATAATGGTCGCTGATCTTTCTTCTCAGGCTTAGAGAACACTTTAAACACAGTATACAGTACTCTAAGAAATAGACCTCTGTGGGAGGGTATCTTCCCTACCCCCACCTCTTAAAAGTATTATATCTAGAAAAGACATTGTACAAAGTCCAAGCCTCACTCAGTGACAGCCCTGAGTGTGTGCGCTGTTAGAGCTTATCCTGGTTAATCATTTCTTTCCTGGATCTCATCAGTCATTTCTGGCGTTTTGCCACATGCCGGGCAAAAATCTACGGCAAATTTGAAAGGCCAAGTGTAAAGTAAAATTAAAATGTTACTAAGTTTATGTCTCCACCATCACCCCAATGGAGGTTTTCAACCTCCTCTTCAAGCTCTTTGAGGCCCAATAAGCAGTAAATGGGCTTGTTTAGGCTTCCCTGGTGGCTCAGACGTAAAACGTCTGTTTGCAGTTCGGGAGACCGGGGTTCGATCCCTGGGTCAGGAATATCCCCTGGAGAAGGAAATGGCAACCCACTCCAGTACTCTTGCCTGGAAAATCCCACGGACGGAGGAGCCTGGTGGGCTACAGTCCATGGGGTCGCAAAGAGTCGGACACAACTGAACGACTTCACTTTTAAAGCAGTAAATGAAGTCATAGTTATTCAATCATTCTCTGAGCTTTTTCTCTGAATCTTCGCTCAGTTTGCAATTTTAAAAACACTGTCTACGTTGAGGGCGAGATTTCAGGGGGAAACGTCACCAAAGACCCTCTCTCTCTGTTATCAGCTTGAAGGTTTACAATGGACTTCGTATTGTTCATGAATGACCTCATTTACTCTTCTCATTTTATTAGAAAGCCCACAGCTTAGATATGGCTGCAAGCCCATTTCACCAGCGAGGGGACAACAGATGACGTGTCCAAGGGACACAGCCATTGCACCCCGGGGACCCTGTAGTTCCGCGGCCCTAACCGTTAGGCGGTCACCATCGGCCAGCCCCCTCCTTTGCCGGACCTCAGGAACCTGGCACCCCCACCCGGGTACACACACGTATCCAGATCGCCGCAGCCACATCTCCCTCGCAGCCAGGGGCGTTTTAAGGGCCTCCGTACCAAGCTCATCTGCAAAAACCATTTACGCGGAACCGAGAGCCGGGTTCCAGAGAGGTCTTCAGAGAGGTGGGGCTCCGCGGGGGTGGGGAATTCGCTCCCGCTCGCGGGCTGGCGGGCTCCAATCGCGTTGCTTCATTCAATCCCAAACCGTCCCGGGGACGCGCGAGAGAGCCTGCGCGCCCGCTAGGGCGCACGGAGCGCGCAGGGGCTGCAGCCTTTGTGCGACTAGGCCCTCGGCGAGGCGGGCGGCGGCGCCCGCGGCCCCCCAGAGGCCTGGGAGGGGCAGGTGCCGGGGGGTCCCGGTAGGGCAGGGACTGGGGGGGGTCAGCCTGTGCTCCCGCGCAGCGCTTGAATCTGTGTGGGGTGGGCGGGGGCAGCCGGGATCCAGCCAATGGGGAAGTGTCCCCGCCCACTGGGCCGGCGCCCGGAGCTTTAAATATTCCCCCGCGGGGCCGTGCAGGGGCTCTCGGGACTCGCGCGCAGCCCCTATCGCACTGACCTTCTCGCCACCATGCTCTCCGTCCGCGTCCCGCTCGCCACCATCGCTGACCCGCAGCAGCAGCAGCTCTCGCCCCTGAAGGGGCTCAGCCTAGCAGACAAGGAGAACACTGTGAGCGCCGCGGGGGGCGGGGGCAGGGCGGCAGGGTCCTGTGGGTGGGTGGGTGGGGGCGCGGGCAGGCCTCTGACCACGCGCCTCCCTGCAGCCCCCTTCCCTCAGCGGGACCCGCGTGCTGGCCAGCAAGACCGCGAGGAGGATCTTCCAGGAGCCCTCCGAGCCGGTGAGTAGGTGGGCTGCGGCGGGGGCGCCTGGCGAGGGGGCGCTGCAGGCAAGGAGGTGCGGGCGGAGGCTGCTTGGCGCCAAAGCCTCATTGTCTGCTCTCAAACCCTACCCACCTCTCCCGGGCGCGCGCTGCTTTCCCGCCAAAGTCTGTTCCCTCCCCAGCACCACTGCACATCTGGACATTTCCTATTTGCCTAAACTCCTATAGAATCCAAGTATGACAACCGACTTATATTCAGCCCCATGAAATTTCTGATCATTGGAGGTATTCTGCTTGAAAAAAAAAATGACAGTTTCATGGTTCGCCCTATACTTCACTTTTTTTTTCCCTTACTTTTTCTCCCCCAACAGAACCCTAAGCTATCTGCCCCCAGTGTGGAGGACGAACCACTTCTGAGAGAAAACCCCCGCCGCTTTGTCATCTTTCCTATCGAATACCATGATATTTGGCAGATGTATAAGAAAGCTGAGGCTTCCTTTTGGACAGCTGAGGAGGTAATCAGATGCAGCACCTAGGAGACTTAAAAGACCCTTTGCCCATTGCCTCTCTAGAGGAAGACTCCAGCCGGGCCGGCTATAACATGTTTGAAATATGCTTTGCTGCCCTCTCTGTCCCTCTTTGGAATGGTTGTTCACTCAGGACGTGAGATGTTCAAATTGGCAGAATGAGGAGTATATAAATCAGGTGGTGCTAGTAGACTTATTAAAGTTGAACAATTAGGCCTACGTGTGAGGGTCCTGCCGGCTTGAACCCTTTGTGAACTTTTGTATTTCAGGTGGACCTTTCCAAGGACATTCAGCACTGGGAAGCCCTGAAGCCTGAGGAGAGATATTTTATTTCCCATGTGCTGGCTTTCTTTGCAGCAAGTGATGGCATAGTAAATGAAAACTTGGTGAGTTCCCCCCATCTGCCCCTCACCCCCGAAAAGGTACCTTTATTCAAGATTTACGAGAGAACTAACAATTCTCTTTTTTGTCTTTTAAAATTTTGCACACTGAATGGGTATATATATATATATATATATATATCTGTAAACCAGGGTTTATATTCTATGGCATTTTCTGTTCTATAGTGTACTTTGCAGTTATTTCTTCCTTATGGTATTTTTTTCCCCCAACTGTAGAGAAACAATGTTAAGACAATATTAAGTGATAGTAATTGATCCAGAACCCTAGTAACTATCTATTTGCTCTCCTTTTTGTGGCTTTGTTGTTTTTTTTAATAACTGGTCACATATATGTCTTGAGTGCATCCTCCTTGGAATGAATGGAAATGAATTATACTATGTCTAGCTTATAATGATACAAAAAAGGAAGTGTGAGGCAACCAGTGTTCATTGACTGAATTGCTGCTGGTAGATTTCCCTTAAACTGATCTTTGTGTTTTACCACTAGGTGGAGCGGTTTAGCCAAGAAGTTCAGATTACCGAGGCTCGTTGTTTCTATGGCTTCCAAATTGCCATGGAAAACATACATTCTGAAATGTATAGTCTCCTCATTGACACTTACATTAAAGATTCCAAAGAAAGGTGAGTATTTGGGTGGTGATATGCCAACATATTTAGGATTACTAGTTGTTACTTTTTGAAATTGTGTAGGGATAGGAAAATGACTCTAAAATGAGCAAGTCAAAGAAATTCCTAGCGCCCATGGTCACGTCTGCTCTTAAGAACAGGCCTAAATGCACTTTACTAGTCCGTTGTTAAAAACAGTTATAAGGTTACTCCATCCTTTTAGAGCTGGAAACATACTAATGAACATCCAATCTAATGCCTTCTGAAAAAACATTCAAAGAGACTGTCTGATGAGCTAAAACTTAGGTTTGATAGTTTTCACGTCTGGCAAATCTGTCAACCTACAGTGTGAGGCTGGTACAGGGTGGAGTGGGTAGAGGATACAAAGTTGAAGATAAAACCAGCCTCTTAAGGGGCTTGCAACATAATATAGAAAATAAGACCTTGGAATATAAGTGGAGGAATTACATAATAAATAGCACAGAGGCAGCAGTGAACCATGAAATTAATTCAGGCACACAGCAATTTGCCTGAAATGATGGTATATATTGGGGGATAACAGAAGAAATGTAAGTAGCGTAGGGACTATTTTACATTGTCAGGATTGACTGGAGAGGAGGGGAGCACTAGAAATAGGCGTTTGAGTAGTCTAGATACTAAGGTCAGCCTCAGGACAAGAGCCTGTGTAGAACAGAAGTGGTGAAGCTGAGGAATAGCCTTTTGTAGATGATGTGGAAGAAAGTGAAGAGGGAAAATGAGTGGTGACTTGGAAGGCCAGCAGGATGGAGGAAACTCTGTGGGTGTTGAGGGTGGGGTTGTAAAATGATTTGAACATGTTTGCAGACAGAAATGAAAAAAGATAGTAAAGGTAGGGCATGATTGGAGGAGATTACCGGAAGGCAGGGATCAGAAAGGCCTGATGGTTGAGCTTTGAAAGCTAGGGAGAGGCAAGACCCAGGTTGACAAGGAAAGAGATTAAAAGGAGCCCAAGGTCTGATGAAAACAAGCTCACTGGGACAGGCTGGGAAATCTCTGGACTCCCAAAGTAGGCACAGGGAAGAAGAGGGTATGACCTGAACTTGAAATAATGAAACCAATCAATGCTCTTGATAGACTGAGGTTGTGGGGCTCAGTATGAACTAATGAATACCTAAATTTTATTAACATAAACCAAATGGATTTTTGATATTTTTTCTAAAACATTGGAGGGAAAAGCAAGCTAGTAAAAAGAAAACATTTCAGTCTGAATCCCAAATTGGTCTTGGTCCCAGTGCTCTTACCTAGAAGCTGATACTAGAAGTCTTTGCTAGAATGACTGATCATCTGTGTGTGCCTACCAGGGAATTTCTCTTCAATGCCATTGAGACGATGCCTTGTGTGAAGAAGAAGGCCGATTGGGCCTTGCGCTGGATTGGGGACAAAGAAGCTACATATGGTAAGGGACTTTGCCCCTACTTACCGCTGAGCTTCATTTTCTAAGTGATTTTACTGGTTTGTTCCTATGAACACAGGCAGACACTCACAGAAATATTTTGTTTTTAACTGTAGGAGAACGTGTGGTAGCCTTTGCTGCAGTGGAAGGCATCTTCTTTTCCGGTTCTTTTGCGTCTATATTCTGGCTCAAGAAACGAGGACTGATGCCTGGCCTCACGTTTTCCAATGAACTTATTAGCAGAGACGAGGTGGGTCTAATTCAGATAATAGGCTGACCTACACCCCAAACACCTACAACCCCGTGTTCACGGAAGGGAACCCAAGATGTGAGATTGCCTTAAATGCACATTTAACATGTGGGTTCAACCATAGGCATCTTGGCAGAGAATGAAATAATTTGCTGAAATTATTTTGCTCATATTCTCAGTATACATAGGTATTTCGCTATCTATGGAATGTTTTTTTTAGGGGAAGTAATATTATTTCTACCTGGTCTTCTGTGTGATCCTTCTGTACTTCAAAATTAGTTGGCGAACATCTCTGAATCCATTCAGGTCCAGTATGTCTTTGAATGCACTTGGATTAAAATGCCAAAGAGGAAAGTAAAGGTGCCCAGATGTTCTGTATAACTCCCATCAGCGTTATCTGGGTGTGTGTGTTCAGTCATGTCTGACTCTGTGACCCTGTGGACTGCGTAGCACGCCAGGCTTCTCTGTCCGTGAAATTTTGCAGGCAAGAGATACTAGAGTATCGCCATTCCCTTCTTCAGGGGCTCTTCCTAACCCAGGGATCGAACCTGCATCTCCTGCATTGGCAGGTGAATTCTTTACCATTGAGCTGCCAGGGAAACCACTCCCAACATTCAGTTCAATTTAGTTCAGTTCAGTCACTCAGTCGTGTCCGACTCTTTGCGACCCCATGAATCGCAGCATGCCAGGCCTCCCTGAATGCACTAAGACTTGCAGACTTCATTCACTTGAAATTGTATTACTATTACTGATTTTCCAGACATTAGGTTATAAATCTAAATACTAACCAGCCTATTCAGAGTTTTGCCTTTCCTGCCGGAAGTAGTGGTGGTGAATGTTAAAGCTCAGGGCTGTAGGAAGGAAGAATGCTGAGAAAAATTTTCTCCCACTCCTTGGCAACCACAGAGGAGTGAGGACCAGACCTGTCTCGTGGGGCCCGAGCCTGCCTAGGTGACACAGCAGTTGAGTCATCTTCCCCTTGACTTTTGAAATGTCTGACCACACAGGATGTCTTACAAGAATGCCAGCCTAACACAGTTTCCTCTTCCACGTTAATGATAGAATTCTACTGCTCTGTTGGTGACTTTAAAGCTTTTTCTTCTAGGGTTTGCACTGTGACTTTGCCTGCCTGATGTTCAAACACCTGTTGCACAAACCTTCAGAACAGAGAGTAAAGGAAATAATCGTCAATGCAGTTAGGATAGAACAGGTGCGTAACATGGGGAGGCCTTGTGCTTACTAGAAGACCTCTTAATGCTTCCGTTTTATTGAGAAGCTATGCTCTGGCCCCTAGGAGTTCCTTACGGAGGCCCTGCCTGTGAAGCTCATTGGGATGAATTGCACTTTGATGAAGCAGTACATCGAGTTCGTGGCAGATAGACTTATGCTGGAGCTGGGCTTTAGCAAGGTAAAGTATTGTGGGTAGCCCTCTGGTTCTTTCTGAAACCGGTGTTCTGTGCTTATGTTTTGCTATGAACCTTTTCAGGTTTTCAAAGTAGAAAATCCATTTGACTTTATGGAAAATATTTCACTGGAGGGGAAGACTAACTTCTTTGAGAAGAGAGTAGGCGAGTATCAGAGAATGGGAGTGATGTCAAGTCCGACAGAGAATTCCTTTACCTTGGATGCCGACTTCTAAGTGACCTGAAGACGTGCTCTTACCTTGCTGATTTTTTTTTCCTTCTCATCAAAAAAGAAAAAAATCAGCCACTTGAACCATATCAACGAGCTACACCATGAATTGTCCATCATGTTTACTAATGGCATCTTTAGCACTGTGTAGCTACCTCAAAATCAATCCTGTTAATGCTAGTGGGGTCACCTAGATGGAAAGTAGTCAAAAGCTACTCGGGTTCTTGAAAGATCTTGTCTGTGTTTGGCTTTTGCAAGCAGGCTAGCTGAACAGGACTTACTTTGGGTCTTAAGAGCCACTTTCTTGGCCTCCAAGTGTAAGGAATCCAGCAAGTTTGATCCGGAAAGATTATAAAGAGTAACCACCACAAGGCTGTAGGAAGACATCAGACTCACTGCTTCTGAGCAGATTTTAAAGTTTACTTATGATTTGTATATAAAACTGGCACTTTACATACAAATAAACATAGTTTGAACTGTCAGGGTAAAGGCTTGATTTTACCTAAATTTGTTGGTTTCTGCACCAAATATAAAAGTATTCTATTTACCAGTAGTGGGAGTCAATTCAAGATTTACTAGGTGACCAGAGTAGGTTAAGCCTATGTAAACTAAGCATGTTATTTTTCTTCTTTTCTTGAATGAATTGAATGAAGCGCTTTTTGACTCAATCCTGTGCATGCCTAGGTATTAATATCAGCCAGGTGGTGCCCTCTAGAACACAGGTTGGTGTCCTGCTCTAGAGCCCAGGTTGAGTATCTCAGGATAAGAGATGAGAGATCTCTAGGAACTAAAGTTCAGATCCAGGCTCACTGTAGGTAACCTCCCTCACTGCGGGAGGGGCTGTATCATTTAGTTTCTCAAATTGTATGTTCCTCAACTTGGCAAGTTAGTTTGAAAGATCCTTGAAGAGTCTTCTTAGCAGGGATCCAAGATATAATATTAACATTGTAAGTTGGTTTTGAAATCACCCCTGAACGAAAGGACCCACCTATATAAGATCTTTCTCCTATTAAGTGGTAAAGGCAGGACTGAAATATCCCCTCCTAAAAGTTGAGTGTTTATTCTGATTTTGTGAAATTTGTAAGTAGGTACTGTTGACTTAACCATTTATACTTTTAAGTTAGAAAAGTTTTATACTATCTATGTTTTTTAAATATTATATCTGTAGTTTATACTTTGAAATAATTACCCAATATTACTTTCCAGTTCATAATTGAGTAGTTACCATTCAGTGCAATGACTTCTAGGATTTGCTTAAACCTTAGCATCATCTGCTGGATTCTTAAACGGCAATAGAAAACTAGTGTTGTGTGAATAATTAATACATGTTCCACTCATTAATTTCAGAAAAGAAAGTATAAAGTTAATTGGTATATTTAATAGGGCTGGTTTGAATCAATCTGCCTTTTTATTCCTTCCTCCAAAAAAGGCAAGATGTAACATGGAAGGAAATAAGCGACACTCATCAATCTTTTGGCTGTTTGTTAACACATTGTGTTGTGTGTTGGCTGACCACTGGCCTGTCCCATTGTCAGTTATCTTCATTGTATAAATGGTACAATAGTTGATTTAAAATTTTCTGTAATATGGGATCCTTCTCTATCTTAAATTATTGTTGTAAAGTTAATCCAGATTGTATGGTCCTTAAACTTAGGCAACACAAAAATAAACACTAGCTGGCATGGTCAGGTACAGGTGGAAGTTGGAAGCAAATTTTAGGATTCTACCTCCCATTAGCTGTGTGATACAAGCATTAACTTCCACCAACTAGGATCCGGTTTCTTCATCCGTTTAAAGGGAAACAGATTTTGTCTAAAACGTCTCAAAATCCTAATATTGAGTACTGCACAAGTGTTCAGTGATTTCAATAAAACTGTTCTTGTGTTAGTTCCTTGGTAACATTTGTGTTTCAATCCAGGAAGAAAAAACTAGAAAGTATTTCATAAATATTGCATAGGGGTTCATGTGCTTTCTGCAGTTCTGGGGAGGGGGCTTTGTGGCTGTTCTAGCACAAGGTGTGGGAAACGGGTTCACTTGAAAGGTGATGCCCCAAAGCATCTGCCAAACTGCATGCGGGTTTGTAAAACCAGGAGCAAGGGAGTTGAACTTGGCTCACAGTCTCAGGCGAGCCACCTCTTGGGGCCTGAGTCTCCTGGACTAGGGTTTTGCTTTGCTGGCCCCCATCAGACTGTCTCTCTTTTATAGACATTTACTGTCTGTAAATGCCCTTTCCTGGGGCAATCCCACTTCCCTTCACCTGTTCGTCCTTACACTAACAAATTACTCATTGTGTCCCCACTGGTGATGTACAGTCATTCATTGAGCAAATGGCGGGCTCCCCGCCGGGCACTATTCAGATGTCAGACGTGGGCCAGAGGACAAAGTCGTCCCTGTGAGGTTAGGTTTACCCCTCAGGAGGAAGCTGGGTGTCTAAGTAAATCCCAGTTAGATGAGAGTGCAGTTCTGGAGCCGAACCAGGGGAGACAGCTGTGGGGATGCTGGTCGGGGGTAGCATTTAGGAGTGTAGAGACACTGCTTTCCCTGGTGGAGGCGGGTTTGGGATGAGCCTTCCCAACTGCTTTTTTTCTGCTTCACTGCACCGAGATTCCTTCCCTGTACTCCTATGAAGAATGTTCACTTAGGAGGCACAGATTTTAGCCACTTCCTGTCTTGGAGCTCGGGCTTCCCTCGCAGCTCAGTGGTAAAGAATCTGCCTGCCAATGCAGAATGTAGATTCAGTCCCTGGGTGGGGAATCCCATGGACAGAGGAGCCTGGTGAGATATAGTCCACAAAGTCACAAGAGATAACTACCTTATCACACAGCCTCCAAGGATTACGCCCTTGGAGTGGCTGGTGGATGCCATTGAATTTGTGCTGGCATTTGGAGTGGGTAGAATTGTGTTCTGTGTCCTGGAGGAGTCTCAGTGGAGAGCTTTGCCTTTTATCCCAAAAGCACCATCATACTTCCAGGCAGCTAGCTGTGCTCTAAGGACCATCAACTATTAGCCTCCAAGCAGGCAGCCCAAAGTCATGTTTTTTCTTGCAACCCACCTATGGTGGCTGCCCGAGCCCTCAGATACACCCCCCATTGAGTTTACCTTGGGAGAGTCTGAAACATTTGACATTGGGATGGACTTTATATGGTTCAAACCAGTGGTTTTCAGTGCTGGTGGGCATTATAATCACCCATGGGCTTTAAAAAACCTGGTAACCTGGATCCCACTTTCGGTTTCACTGGATGTGCTTTCTGATTGGGCTCCAGATGTACTGAGTCCCAGCACTTATGTAGGAGGCACATTTAGTCACTCCTGATCCCTGGGATTCTGCTCCCTTGGTGTGGCCCAGCCCGGCTGCCATAATAGTGGTGGGAGCCTCCCCTTGCCTGCCAGGCATCTCCTGGCCTGTGATCCAGCCTGAGGACTGGCTTCTTGCAGAGATGGTATTTATAAGTGCCCTTTGGCCAGGGAGGGGCTTCCCTGATACCTCAGTTGTAAAGAATCTGCCTGCAATGTGGGAGACCTGGGCTTGATTCCTGGGTTGGGAAGATATGCTGGAGAAGGGGTAGGGTACCCACTCCAGTATTCTTGGGCTTCCCTGGTGACTCAGCTGGTGAAGAATCCACCTGCAACATGGGAGACCTGGGTTCGATCCCTGGGTCAAGAAGATCCCCCGGAGAAGGGAAAGGCTACCCACTCCAGCATTCTGGCCTGGAGAATTCCATGGATTGTGCAGTCCATGGGGTCGCGGAGAGTCAGACACAACTGAGCGACTTTCACTTTCCCTTTCTGGCCAGGGAGCTGTTCAGTAGGATTAAGATCCTGATAATGTCTTAACTTCAGAGCAAGACAATCCCAGCTCCTCAGTGAGTGACCGCAGCTTTGAGGCCACACAATTGCATGGCTTGGCCCATTCAGACCAGCAAAGACTTTGCTTGGACCCTATCCACCCCATCCCCTTCTGTAGAGGGGGCTCCTCCTCCTGGCGTACCCTCGGTACAGTCATTCCCTGGAGTGGATTCAGTAACTACAACCACCTTGTTCAGTTGTGTCCAATCCTATGGACTGCAGCACACTGGGCTTCCCTGGCCTTCACTAGCTCTCGGAGTTTGCTCAAAATTCATGTCCGTGAGTTTTAAGTCGATGATGCCTTCCAACCACCTCATCCTCTCTTGCCCTCTTCTGCCTTCAGTCTTTCCCAGCATCAGTGTCTTTTCCAATGAGTCGACTCTTCGCATCAGGTGGCCATAGTATTGGAACTTCAGCTTCAGCGTCAGACTTTCCAATGAATATTCAAGATTGATTTCCTTTAGGATTGACTGGTATGATCTTGCTGTCCAAGGGACTCTCAAGAGTTTCCTCCAACACTAGTTTGAAAGCAACAGTTCTTCAGCGCACATCCTTTATGGTCCAATGCTCACACCTGCACATGCTGCTAAGTCACTTCAGTTGTGTCCGACTCTGTGTGATCCCATAGACGGCAGCACACCAGGCTCTGCCGTCCCTGGGATTCTCCAGGCAAGAACACTGGAGTGGGTTGCCATTTCCTTCTCTAATGCATGAAAGTGAAAAGTGAAAGTGAAGCCGCTCAGTCGTGTCCAACCCTCAGCAACACCTGTACATGACTACTGGACAAACCATAGTTTGGCTCTAAAGATTAGTGTGGCTCCAGCAAGATGGTGCCTGAAAACCCTCCTGCTTCAGACACCTCTCAGTGATAAACAAAAGTTAAATATCTGCTGACTTCCTAAGAAAGGGAGATTCTCAGATGCTGGGAACAAAGACAGTGACCCTGGGAGACTGCTTGGAAGAGCCCCGTTAGTTTCTTTAAGGAACCAACAATCTCTCTTGTTGGTTCCTTAGAGAAATCAGGGTAAAGGACCAAACACCCTTGAGTTAGCTGGGAGGGGTTGATCGGCACTAGGGGAGGAGTTAGAACCAAAACATCTGCACAAAGCAGGACTTTGAAATAGAAATAATCTCACTAGCCCTGGGGAGAGGATGAGGGTGTTGATCTTTCTGGACTTTGAAAAAGGCAAAACCCTAGGTAGGCCTGCACCTCTCGGATTCGTGGTCTAGAAACTTGTGGGAGAGGCATACCCCCAACCCAGCTGTGCGTGGTTCCCACATAACAGAACATACAAGGAAGGGCTTCCCTGGCGGTCCAGTGGTTAAGAATCGGCCTTCCAATACAGGGGACGCGAGTTTGATCCGTGGTCTGGGGAACTAAGGTCCCATCTGTGTCAGGGCAACTAAGCCTGTGTGCCACAGCTAGACAGAAACTGGGGTATTGCAATTAAGACCCGATGGAGTCAAATAAAGTTAAATAAAATACTATTTTTTAAAAAAACAGTCAAAGAAACAAGCCACATGACTGTAGGAACAATGGGTATAAAAATCTCAAGAATGTGGATTAATAACATAATAAGTACTCTTGCCTGGAGAATCCCTTGTACAGAGGAGCCCAGTGAGCTACAGTCCATGGGGTTGCAGAGTTGGACACGACTGAGCGACTGACACACACGTGATCAAAGGAAAAAGTGAATCAAACCGCAAAGAAATAACAGGCCGATTTTTAAAGAACCAGCTGGAATTTCTAAGAATACAACACTACTGGGATTCAAGCTCTTAGACCTTTAAAAAATAGCCTGCTTAGTATGTAGCTGTAAGGAATTACCTGAAAGTAGGTGGAAGACACCTTATTTCTAAAGGGAGTTCATACAGTGGGCAATGTCGAGGTAGTCATGTAACTTCCCGGAGTTGACTTTGTCCTCATAATCAGAGTCCAAGGATGCCCATCCTCCCACTTCCAGATGGTACCTTCAGAGCAGGGTTCTGGGGCCAGTGTAGGCTGGCCAGGTGTGACCCATCACTGCTTGTGATGTGAGCAGGGCAAGTTTTGCAGTTTGGCCACACACCTAGGGACAAGCCAGGTGAGGGGTTGAGGCCAGGCCTGTAGCAGGGGAAGAGACATGGGGTACTGCTCCTGCACACAGGCCAGAGTGGAGACAGCAGGGCCCTCCAAGTTTGGGGGTTGGGGCTGAGTCTTCCTGGGTGTGGCCTTGACCTGAGAGTTCAAGCTCTGTCTGAGACTTCCTGTGACCCAGGGAAGGCCTCTAACTCTGCACCCTCTGAATTGGCCCTCCTGGCTCTGCAAGATGGAATCTGCTTTAGGAGTGAGTAGAGCCTGGGAGAAGGCAATGGCAACCCACTCCAGTACTCTTGCCTGGAAAATCCCATGGACGGAGGAGCCGGGTGGGCTGCAGTCCATAGGGTCACTAAGAGTCCGACACGACTGAGCGACTTCACTTTCACTTTTCACTTTCATGCATTGGAGAAGGAAATGGCAACCCACTCCAGTGTTCTTGCCTGAAGAATCCCAGGGACTGGGGACCCTGGTGGGCTGCCATCTCTGGGGTCGCACAGAGTCGGACACGACTGAAGCGATTTAGCAGCAGCAGCAGCAGAGCCTTGGAAGGTTGGTTACCCTCTCCTTCCACCAGAGGCCACTGACGACCCTTGTTGCTCACAGTCAAAGTCTCGTGACCAGTCACCGTGGTCAGATGGCTTGAAAGGAGGATCTGGTTACTGCCAGCCAGAGCCAGGCTTAGGGCTTGCATTTAGTTTGGGCTAGCGGAGGCCCTGTTTTCCCCCCAGGCCTTGGGGTTTAGGGTACCAAGGATTTGGGGGTGCTGCAGCCACCTTTCAACCATGAAGCAGGCCTATATTGACGGTACATCACACAGACGGGAAAAAGCTGATTTTCAGAGAAACAGAGTGTTCCGTGACTTCATTTTCTGGATCCAGCCATGCCTGAAGTCCACACCCAAACTATTCCTTGAAGTAAGCCAATGAGTTCACAACAGCCCTGAGTTCCTGTGATCCGCAGTCACCCTGGGGCAGGGAGAATTAGATCCATTTTACAGATATAGCCTTGAGGCACAGGGAGGTCACCTGCCTTGCTGGGAACCACAGAGATAAACAGTGGCTGACCAGGACTGGAACTCATGTGTCCTGGCCCCATGGCCACACTCCATCCCTTTACCCCTTGGGAGTGATTGTTCTCCTTTATGAGAGGACTGGCACCCAGGCCACCATGCTGGTCCCAAGAAGCACTTCTGGAGCTGCTCCTGCTGCTCAGGGACCTTGCCAGGGGCCCGTGTCCTCGTCCTGCCTTCCCTGTGTACCTGGTGCTGTGGGCAGGCTGCACTCTGCCACTGTGGGCCTGTGGCCCCGCCTCCCTGTTTGTGAATCGGAGAAAGTCATCACCGGCCCAGGCTTTGGAGCCACCCTTGGCTGCTTTCTGCCTGAGTCCCGCAAATAAGCTCGCAGTGAAGCACCAGGAAGGTTGAATCCCAGGTTTAGTAATGGGAGCAGTGACTGCCCTCAGGGGGTGGAAAATGGGAAGTTTCCAGTTGTTTCCAGAAGGTGCCTAGAAGCCTGGCTGCCTATGTGGTGTCTCGCTGTGCCTCCCCTTGGGGTGGAGAGCCTCTCCTGTGGGACCCCAGGGACCCCCGCCCCCACAATGCGCTCCTGCTTGGGAAGGCCTGCAGATGGGCGCCGGGGGGCCTCCCTCCTGTGAAGCTCGCTTCTGTCACTGCAGGGACAGCAGCAGCAAAGACGATTTAGAAACTGTCACCATGAGAATTAGGCAACTAGTCCTGGTGTGTTTTTCAAACAGCTTTACGGAGATACAATTTCAGTGGTTTTTAGGATAGTCACAGAGTTGGGTTAACACAACCCACTTTAGAAAGAGACCTCGTCCCCCATCAGCAGCCCCTCTCCACTTCCCCTCCGCCCCAGCCCCCGGGGAACCAGTGATCAGCAGTTCTGTCTCCTTAGGTTTGATGTAACATAGTTTTGAGACGCTCAGTAAACAGCAGTTATTAATGGAAGAGTTACTGGATTTTATTTCTAAGACACATCACTTAGAATGTTAGAGGCAGCAAGGAGGGGATGGGTCTGCCTTGCAGAGAGAGATTTGATTTATATTGCAGAAAGCTCTTTTTCCCTTGGCACATTAGAAAAACATTTTGCATTAAAAAAAGATTCCTGACATTGCCCGGAAGGGGACTTGGCTGACTGAAATGCCGGGCAGGCTGGCGGACCTTCATTCCATCCCTCCCTGGTTCATCAAACATTAACCGAGCCCTCCTCCCTCTGCTGCAGGAGGGACGTACTGAAGGTCAGGGGTCAGAACACCAGGCCCTGGGGCCAAATCTAGTCAGATGCCTATTTTTTACAGACTCTGAGCTAACAATGTTTAAAAATGTATCAAAAGAATAAAATGTCATGATACATGGAAGTGATATGAAATCTACATCTCAGCACCCACTGGTGCTTCCTCCGGCACACGGCCACGTGGCTTGTTTATGTATTGCGACAGAGGTTGTGCTGTGTGTGGAGCTGAGATGTTTTCTCTCTGGCCCTTTCTAAAAAGTGTTTAATGACCTCTGCGTGAGGCAGGACCTTGCTCTTGAGGGATCCACGATCAAGTCAGGAAACGGGAAAGCGGTAGATGGTCAGTAATGGTCAGCTGGAGCCAGCAAGTACCCGCTCGGGAGCTGGTTAGTACATTTTCAGGAATTTTTTGAGTGTATTCACTTGCTAGGGCCACCACAACAAAGCACCCTTGACTGGATGGCTTGCACACAGACGTTTGCTTTCTCATAGTTTTGGAGGCTGGAAGTCCAAGATCAGGTTCTTGGCAGGTTTGGTTTCTCCTGAGATCTCTCTCCTTAGCTGGCAAATGACTGCCTTCTCACCATGTGGTCCCGTGGTTGTCCCTCAATCTATGTGTGTGTTATTCTCTTCTTAAAAGGACACCAGTCAGATTGGATCAGGGTCCACCCTTATGATCTCATGTAGCCTTCATTACTTCTGAGGTAATGGGGATTGGGATTTCAGCATATGAATTTTGGGTGAGGGGACTCAATTCAACCCATAGCACTGAGCATTGTTAATTACAAAAAAATAGTTGTTAATTACAGCCATTTTTAAAAATTGTTGTTGTTCAGTTGCTAAGTCACGGCCAACTCTTTGCGACACCTTGGACTGCAGCATGCCAGGTTTCTCTGTCTTCCACGATCTCCTGGAGTTTGCTCAAATTCATGTCCATTGAGTTGGTGATGCCATCCAACCATCTCATCCTCTCTCACCCCCTTCTCCTTCTGCTTTCAGTCTTTCCCAGCATCAGGGTCTTTTCCAATGAGTCAGCTCTTCACATCAGGTAGCCAAAGTATTGGAGGTTCAGCTTCAGCATCAGTCTATCCAATGAATATTCAAGGTTGATTTTCTTTAGGATTGACTGGTTTGATTTCCTTGCTGTCCAAGGGATTCTGAAGAGTCTTCTCCAGCATCACAGTTTGACCTTTGTTGGCAAAGTAAGGTCTCTACTTTTTAACGCACTGTCTAGGTCTGTCATAGCTTTTCTTCCAAGGAGAAAGCATCTTTTAATTTCATGGCTGCAGTCACCATCTGCAGTGATTTTGGGGCCCAAGAAAATAAAATCTGCCACTGTTTCCACTTTTCCTCCATCTATTTGCCATGAAGGGATAGGACCAGATGATATGATCTTTTTTAATGTTGAGTTTTCAGCCAGCTTTGTCACTCTCTTTCATCTTCGTTGAAAGGCTCTTTAGTTTCTCTTTGCTTTCTGCCATTACAGTGGTATCATCTGCATATCTGAGGTTGTTGATATTTCTCCAGGTAATCTTGATTCCATTGTGATTCATCCAGCCGAGCATTTCGAATGATACACTCTGCATATGGGGGCTTACCAGGAGGTGCTAGTGATAAAGATCCCACCTGCCAGTGCAGGAGGCATAAGAGACTCAGGTTCAATCCCAGGGTCAGGAAGATCCCCTGGAGGAGGTCATGGCAACCACTCCAGTATTCTTGCCTGGAGCATCCTATGGACAGAGGAGGCTGGCAGGCTACAGTCCATAGGGTCGCAGAGTTGGTACAATTGAAGTGACTTAGCATGTACTCACGCACTCTGCACATAAGTAAGCAGGGTGACAATATACAGCCTTGACATACTTTTTTCTCAATTTTGAACCAGTCTGTTTTTCCATGTTTAGTTCTAACTGTTGCTTCTTAATCTGCATACAGGTTTCTCAGGAGGCAGGTAAGGTGTTCTGGTATTCCCATCCCTAAGAATTTTCCACAGTTGGTTGTGATTCACATAGTCAAAGCCTTTAGCATAGTCAGTGAAGCAGAAGTGTGTGTTTTTCTGGAATTTCTTTGTCTTTTCTATGATCCAGTGGATTACAATTTGGTTTCTGGTTCCTCTGCCCTTTCTAAATCCAGCTTGAACATCTGGAAGGTCACGGTTCACGTACTATTAAAGCCTAGCTTGAAGGATTTTGAGCATTACCTTGCTAGTTTGTGAAATGAGCACAATTGTATGGTAGTTTGAACATTCTTTGGCATTGCCTTTCAGATTGGAATGAAAACAGACCTTTTCCAGTCCTGTGGCCACTGCTGAGTTTTCCCAATTTGCTGGCGTATTGAGTACAGCACTTTCACAGCATCATTTTTCAGAATTTGAAATAGCTCAGCTGGAATTCCATCACCTCCACTAGCTTTTTTCGTAGTGATGCTGACTAAGTCCCACTTGACTTCACACTCCAGGATGTCTGAGTCTAGATGAGTGACCACACCATTGTGATTATCTGGGTCATTAAGACCTTTTTTGTACAGTTCTGTGTATTCTTGCCACCTCTTCTTAATTTCTTCTGCTTCGGTTAGGTCCTTGCCATTTCTGTCCTTTATTGTGCCCCTCTTTACAAAAAAGTTTCCCTTCGTATCTACAATTTTCTTGAAGGGATCTCTCGTCTTTTCCATCCTCTTGTTTTCTCTATTTCTTTGCATTGGTCCCTTAAGAAGGCTTTCTTATCTCTCCTTGCTATTCTTTGGAACTCTGCATTCAGATGGGTATATCTTTCCCTTTCTCCTTTGCCTTTTGCTTCTCTTCTTTTCTCAGCTATTTGTAAGGCCTCCTCAGACAACCACTTTGCCCTCTTGCCTTTCTACTAAAAATTAAATTACATAAACTTGCAATTAAATAAATTATATTAAAGAGAAGCATGATCAATATTCAAAAGTCTATCTTAATACATGTTGCTATCATTTTCCATGCGTCTCGGGCTCTCTACATTTGTTGCATGTTACTGGGCATCTCTTTCCAATTCCATGACTTGTGACATCACTTTGGTAGCTCAGAATCAGCTTTTGGATTTGATACATGCTGCAATTCAGGGTCCCCTCCCACAGAGACAGTTGTGACCTCTTCCGGCACAGCAATGACAAAGGATGCTAAGCGCTGAGGCAGCGGTCACCCCAGGCCTTGTGTGGGTCTGGGGGTGAGGGGTGATGGCAGAGGTGGTGCGTGAACCACCTGGTGGGAGAGAAGAGAGGAGTCTGAAGGGGTGGGGCAGGCCCTGGAACGCCAGGCTAAGGGGGGTCTACTTGCCCCAGCGGCCAGGTCACGGGGAGCCATGGAAAGATATGGAGCCAGCTGCAGGGGGACAGACCAGGGTGGCAAGGGGGTTGCTGCCTGTCAGTGGGTTTGTGGTTGTGCCTGTGAGTGAAGTGTGGATGCAGGGCTCCGTGACTTTCTTCCTCCGTGTCCTCTGCAGGTAGAAGGCCTCCACGGATGCCAGCTGACAGGCTACACCCTCCCATTCATTCCGAAATCTCTTAACAGGGAACTCAGCCTTCCATCTCCAAGTCGAGCTGGAGCTGGAAAGTGCCTAAATGTCAAGCAGAAGGGGAATGGTTAAAATAAATCACGGGGTATGGACCCAGTGGAGTAATAACTAGTCATTACACATGGTAAATATGAAGGCTATGTTGCAACGCAGGAAGCTGGTTCCAGAGTAATGGGAGATGAAGGAGCTGAACAGAAAATTATATGTGCCTGGTGGTTACAGTGACATAAGTGATCTAGAAATACGGGTCCATCTGGATAAAGACAGGGTATCACAAATGGAGAAGTGAAATCAGAGTGGTGGGAGGGAGAGCCGTTTGGCTTTCTGTTCTGTGTTTCTGCTTTAATTTTCAATTGAAGAGCAGTTGCAGCAAGGAAGGGCCACATCTCTCAGGCGGATGGCTGCTCTGGCCCCCAAGGAGCTCAGGGCAGAGGGTCCAGCCCCGGAGCTGTGGCGGGAAGTGCTGGCCCGTGTGAAGGCTGAGGACCCCAGGCTGCCGCTTGCTGGGCTGCGTTGGTGACTCCTGTGTGTACCCTCTCCTCTGCTATGGGCTCTCGATGCTGCTCAGAAGGTTCTGGATCTGGCTGGGACCCAGGAGCCTGCTGCTTCTGTCACAAGGGCTGGCTGGGGGAAGGTTGGGGATGCTCTGAAGCCTCTTTCAGTTGAGAGAACTGAGCCCGGCTAAGTCCCGCTCCGCTGTGTGCAGACGGAGCTCACAGGAGTTCAGGCTGCAGATGGCAGAGCCTGACTTCAGGCGGCGCCCTTTGTCTCCACCACCCCTACTGGGTCCCCCTCAGGGCTTCAGACAGCTGGTGCCAGCCAGCCATGCTCTGTGATGCCCTTTTTGGGCTGTGCTAGGATGGCGTTCCTTTGCTCGTAGGGCCTCTCCGTGGTCACTGCCAGCCCCTTCTGGGCAGGACCCATCTCCTTCACATCCCTGGTTGCTGCCAGCAGAGGCAGCCAGAAGATAGATCATGACATGGCTGAATGAGGGGACCCCGGGGTCCGGGAGCACTGAGTTAGGGTCCTGTGTCCCAAGGTCACAGAGAGGGAGTGTGATCATCTCCGGAGACGGGGGCATAGGGGGCCGGGGATGAGCCCCCTCCATGCACCTGGGAAGGATAGAGCAGGAGGGAGTCGGGGAGCTAGTCCAGGGTCAGAAACACTGAGCCCAGACGAGGCAGACCTGGCCGTCTGGAGGAGGGGTGAGGCCTGGGGCCGGGAGGCCATTAATCCCAGCCCTGCTGTGTACCCTTGCTGGTCCGGGCACCGGGGAGACCGGGCCCTGGCGCAGAGCATGTGCTGGTGGGGAGACAGAAAGCCTGCTGATCTGGGACTCGCCGCTCTGCTGTGCGTCGGGCGGGGGCCGCGCTCTGGACAAGACCAGGGCAGGAGAGGGGCGCCAGGGAGGCAGTGTGCTCTTTGCGGTGTGTGGTCAGCAAAGGGCTCTCTCTCAGGAACTGGAGGAGGAGTTGGGGGACACAGCACGCAGTTAAAGGGAGGAAGCACGTTTCCGGTGGCCGCCAGACAAGTGCCAAGGCCATGTGGCAGGAACCTCCATTGTCTTTGCGTGGTCAGAGCAGAAAGAGGGGTGGGAGATGGGGCCAGGTCAGTGGGCGGGGTGGGGAGGGGTGTCTGTGCGTGGAGGGTTGCGTGGGGCCTTGCAAGCCCGGGGAAAGAGTTTGGCTTTTGTTCTCTGTTATGGGATGAGGAGTGTAGGGAGTTTGGGATCAGTCTTCCATTGTCAGAGGAGCACTCTTGTTTCTTTGTGTGTCAGCCATCGGCCGGGATGTCCTGGTGGAGGCCAGAGACCCGTTCAGAGGCAGTTGCATGTGCCCAGGTGATGCGATGTGATCTGCTCGGTGGGGAGGGCAGCAGAGCGGTGGTGGGCGCGGCCATGTCCTGTCTGGATTTTGAAGACAAAGCAGATGGGATTAGCTCCGGGGCTGCCTGTTGTGGTGTGAGCTGGGAGTCAGAGGAAGTAGCCAGAGCAGGGTGCCTGGAGGGACACACGAGAGGCCTGTCCTGGGCAGGTTACCTTTGAGGTGCCTACTGGGTCACAAGCAGGTGTGCTTCCCCAGTGGCTTAGTGGTAAAAAGTCTGCCTGCAATGCAGGAGAGACAGGTTTGATCCCTGGGTCAGGAAGATCCCCTGGAGGAGGAAATGGCAACCCACTCCAGTATTCTTGCCTGGAGAATGCCCATGCACAGAGGAGCCTGGGGGCTACAGTCCATGGGGTTGCAAGTGACTTAGCACACGCACAAGCAGGAGCTGGACAGGCAGGTGAGAAGGTGGGACTGGAATTCAGGGAGGAGGCCTGACTAAGCTGGAGACAGCCCTTTGGGGGGCTTTGATGGGTAGGTGGGACCTGAAGTCAGGAAGCAGGTGTAGACGAAGGGAGAGGAGGTTGAGGGCTGCCCCATGAGGCTGGAGAAGGGGGCAAAGGAGGAGGGCAGCTGGGGCCGCTGGGGGAGGCCGGGGACAAGGGACACAGCAGGCTGCAGGAGGAGGGGTGTGGCTGGCAGAGGGCGAGGGGGACGTGCTAGGTCCCCAGGGCCGAGGGGCGGGCGGCTGCAGGCCCTGAAGTCCTGCACCTGCTCCCTGGGGTGCTTTCCTGCTCCCCCTCTCTGTGGGTGCCCCTGACTATTGCTGGGGGGCAGCAGTGAGTCTGTCCCCTGTACAGGGCACCTCTGCCCCAACCTGGCCCAGGCCCAGCCCTCCGGGTCCCACCAGCCTCTGCTATTCGATGTGTGGTCAGCAGGGCTGCATGGCTTGTGGACACTGGATCTCCACGCGTTTTCCCCCTGCTCCGTGGGCCCCTGCTTGTTGTCTGGAGCCTTAAGAATCCGCGTTCCTAGGAAGCGAGCGGTTTGGGCCCGAGTGGTCTCACCTGGGGCGGGAGGGCTGCGGGTAGGACAGAGGGAGGGTGGGCAGGGTTGGCTTTCGTGACCCGTCGCCAGCGCTGCCAGGGCACCAGGCAGGGGTTGGGTTGGGGTTTGGGCCCCCAGGAGGTTTCCCAGGCCCTGGGCTGGGTTTCTTTGTCCTTCCTGGATCTTGTCCTTGGAGGTGCGACATCCCTTCCTGTCCGCCGGCTCACCTCTCCCTGCTCCGCCCATCCGGCCCTCTGCAGTTTCCACCACCTTCCCCACACCCCCATCCCTGCCTCAGTTTCCCCTGCAGTCTGGCTTCTTCCCCACCTCATCCCCGACACTATGTGGGCCGAGACACTGGGCCTTTGCTTTCTTTTCCCTAACATTGATACATCACGTCGCTCAGCTGGTGAAGAATCCGCCCACAATGCGGGAGACCTGGGTTCAATTCCTGGGTCAGCAAGATATACTGGAGTATATCCAGTATATCCACTCCAGTATTGTTGGGCTTCCCTGGTGGCTCAGCTGGTAAAGAATCCGCCTGCAATGCTGGAGACCTCAGTTCGATCCCTGGGTTGGGAAGATCCCCTGGAGAAGGGAATGGCTATCCACTCCAGTACTCTGGACTGGAGAATTCCATGGACTGTATAGTCCATGGGGTCTCAAAGGGTCAGACACGACTGAGCTACTTTCACACACTATTCCAAGCACTTTTCATATACTGATTCACTCGCTCCTCACAACATCCCTTTACAAGCGAGGGAATGGAGGCCCAGAAAGGTTAAGTCACTTCCCGAAGGTCAGTTCAGTCAGTCATAACTTTCCTTCCAAGGAGTGTCTTTTAATTTTATAGCTGCAGTCACCATCTGCAGTGATTTTGGAGCCCCCAGAAATAAAGTCTGCCACTGTTTCCACTGTTTCCCCATCTATTTGCCATAAAGTGATGGGACCGGATGCCAAGATCCTAGCTTTCTGAATGCTGAGCCAGCTTTTTCCGAAGGTCACACAGCCAGTAAGGGGAGGAGCTGGCATTTGAGCCTGGGGCAGCCCAGCCAGGTGGCTCTGAACTTTCAGGTCTGTCGTGTGCTGCCCCCTTGTGGCCCCTTCAGTTCTCACCTGTGTCCTCTGGGCTGTGCTCTGGGGGGCCCTTCTCAGTGCCCTTTGCCTCCTCCACCCGACCCCTCCCCGTGCTCTCTCCTGTCTCTCCTGCAGGGTTTTTCCCCAGGCCGTCTGCACGCCCGTCTGTGGAGTTGCAACTCTCCAGACCTAACGTGCAAGTGGACATCTCCGCTTGGGCGTTCCACTGCCACTCCCCAAGTTACATCCCCAAGATGCTCACCATCTGCAGCTTCCTCACCCTACGAACTCCCAACTCTCCAGGTCAGAGATCCAAGCTGCTGGAGCGGCTCTTCCTGCTGTGGCCAGGAGGGGGAGCCTTCCCTGCCACCGTCTCCCTAATCTGCACCCTCGTCAGTACCATCCTGGGCAATCAGTCCCAGAGGCTCCCAGGCAGCCCCTCCTAGTGGAGATCCCAGCCATCCCTTCTGGGTTATGGCCGCACTCATGCTCATGGTTCCCCCACTCTCAATTCAGTTCAGTTCAGTCGCTCAGTCGTGTCTGACTCTTTGCAACCCCATGAACGCCAGGCCTCCCTGTCCATCACCAACTCCCGGAGTCTACCCAAACCCGTGTCCATTGAGTCGGTGATGCCATCCAACCATCTCATCCTCTGTCGTCCCCTTCTTCTCCTGCCTTCAATCTTTCCCAGCATCAGGGTCTTTTCAAATGAGTCAGTTCTTCACATCAGGTGGCCAAAGTACTGGAGCTTCAGCTTCAGCATCAGTCCTTCCAATGAATATTCAGAACTGATTTCCTTTAGGATTGGCTGGTTGGATATCCTTGCAGTCCAAGGGACTCTCCAGAGTCTTCTCCAACACCACAGTTCAGAAGCATCAATTCTTTAGCGCTCAGCTTTCTTTATAGTCCAAATCTCACATCCATCCATGACTACTGGAAAAACCATAGCCTTGACTAGACGGACATTTGTTGACAAAGTAATGTCTCTGCTTTTTAATACGCTGTGTAGGTTGGTCATAACTTTTCTTCCAAGGAGTAAGCATCTTTTTATTTCATGGCTGCAGTCACCATCTGCAGTGATTTTGGAGCCGCCCCCAAAATAGTCTTCCCCTGCTCTGCCCTCCTCCAGTCGGTTTTCCACGTAGCCTCCAGGTGATCTGTTAGAAAGCTGATCAAAGGATGGGCCTCCCATGCCCTCGCACTGCTGGAGCCCAGGCGCCTGCTGGCTTCACCCCATCTGACCAGCACCGAGCCTCAGGGCTTCTGGACCTCAGCACCTGTCCAGCAGGTCACTTTCCCATGGTGCTACTCAGACACCGTGGGGCTGGGCTCAGGGTTGCCTCTGTGTGCCTGTGGCTCTGAGTGTTTATAATACAGAATGGTACCTATCTGTCCCTTTCTGGACCCCTCCTCCAATCCCTCGGGTAGTGAGTGCCCTGAGGGCAGGGATGGGGGCCACGTGCCCTGGTACCACCAGACATCATCAGGCATAGGCCTGGCGTTCTGGATTCTCTCAAATGTTTATTGAATGAATGAATGAGAGAGTGAGTGACTGACCTGGGGGAACTGCTGTCTGTGACTCAGTAGCGGGCCAGAGTTGGGGGGCACACAGTAGGGGTTAAGTGAGATAATGATTGGGTCTCTTTCTCCGCACTGTCCCCCCTCCTGAGTGCTGAGTGCTAAGTCACTTCAATCACGTCCAACTCTGTGCAACCCCATGGACTGTAGCCCGACAGGCTCCTCTGTCCATGGGATTCTCCAGGCCAGAATACTGGAGTGGGTTTCCAGGCCCTCTTCCAGGGGATCTTCCCGACCCAGGGATCGAACCCACGTCTCTTATGTCTCTTGCATTGGCAGGTGGGTTCTGTACCATTAGCGCCACTTGGGAAGCCCATCTCCCCGCTTACCCTCGGGGCTAACCTGCATCCTCAGATACTGTAGATGTTTCTGCCATCCCTCTCTTGCACTCACAGGGCCTTCTGGAGACTGTCCTGTGAGCAGAGCTTCAAGCCTTTAGAGCCAGGGACCTGAACTTCCTTCCGCAGGTGTCCTCAAGCTCCTTGGCCATGCACCCTTCTGAGGACTCAGAAAAAATGCAGACCAGCCAGCGTTCGAGACCTCGGGTTCAGGGGTCAGTGACCAGTGGTTAATATTCAGTTTCTTTTTCAGAATAAATTTATTTATTTTTAGCTGTGCTGGGTCCTCGTTGCTGTGGGGCTTTTCTCTAGGACTGGTGAGCAGGGACTACTCTCTAGTTGCCGTGCAGGGGCTTCTCGTTGAAGTGGCTTCTCTCGTTGTGGAGCCCGGGGGGCGGTAGGATGCGCAGGCTTCAGTAGTTGCAAAACGCAGGTGGGTTCAGTCGTCGTGGTTCCTGGGCTCTGGAGCTCAGGCTCAGTAGTTTTGGTGCACTGTTGCTCCGTGGCACGTGGGATCTTCCCAGACCAGGGATCCAACCCGTGTCCCCTGCATCAGCAGGTGGATTCCTGTCCACTGTACCACCAGGGGAGTCCTCGGTTTATTTCTTTTTCAGTTTCTCTTGGAACCTGGGCTTGTCCAGATGTTCACGTGATATGGTGGCAACTGGGCTTTATGAAGCTGCTGGCAGAGTAGCATCTGGCATCCCTCTGGTTCTAGAGGTTTCCAGAGCCTTGAGGCAGGGCTCCAGCTGCAGAGAGCTACCTGCCTTCCTATTTTTAATAGCCAGTGAAGTGAAAGTCACTCAGTCGTGTCCAACTCTTTGTGACCCCTGGACTATACAGTCCATGGAATTCTCTAGGCCAGAATACTGGAGTGGGTAGCCTATCCCTTCTGCAGGGCATCTTCCCAACCCAGGGATCAAACCCAGGTCTCCCGCATTGCAGGCGGATTCTTTACCAGCTGAGCCACAAGAGAAGCCCTTTTAATAGCCAGTTCAGTTCAGTTCAGTAGCTCAGTCATGTCCCAACTCTTTGTGACCCCATGAATTGCAGCACGCCAGGCCTCCCTGTCCATCACCAACTCCCAGAGTTCACTCAAACTTATGTCCATCGAGTTGGTGATGCCATCCAGCCATCTCATCCTCTGCCGTCCCCTTCTCCTCCTGCCCCCAATCCCTCCCAGCATCAGTCTTTTCCAAAGAGTCAACTCTTCGCTTGAGGTGGCCAAAGTACTGGAGTTTCAGCTTTAGCATCATTCCTTCTAAAGAACACGCAGAACTGATCTCCTTTAGAATGGACTGGTTGGATCTCCTTGCAGTCCAAGGGACTCTCAAGAGTCTTCTCCAACACCACAGTTCAAAAGCACAATTCTTCGGCGCTCAGCTTTCTTCACAGTCCAACTCACATCCATACATAACTACTGGAAGAACCATAGCCTTGACTAGATGGACCTTTGTTGGCAAAGTAATGTCTCTGCTTTTGAATATGCTATCTAGGTTTGTCATAACTTTTCTTCCAAGGAGTAAGCATCTTTTAATTTCATGGCTGCAATCACTATCTGCAGTGATTTTGGAGCCCCCAAAAACAAAGTCTGACACTGTTTCCACTGTTTCCCCATCTATTTCCCATGAAGTGATGGGACCAGATGCCATGATCTCATCTCATACGCTAGTAAAGTAACACTCAAAATTCTCCAAGCCAGGCTTCAGCAATGCGTGAACCGTGAACTTCTAGATGTTCAAGTTGGTTTTAGAAAAGGCGGAGGAACCAGAGATCAAATTGCCAACATCCACTGGATCATGGAAAAAGCAAGAGTTCCAGAAAAACATCTATTTCTGCTTTATTGACTATGCCAAAGCCTTTGACTGTGTGGATCACAATAAACTGTGGAAAATTCTGAAAGAGATGGGAATACCAGACCACCTTACCTGCCTCTTGAGAAACCTATATGCAGGTCAGGAAGCAACAGTTAGAACTGGACATGGAACAACAGACTGGTTCCAAATAGTTTCCTCAAGGCTGTATATTGTCACCCTGCTTATTTAACTTATATGCAGAGTACATCATGAGAAACGCTGGGCTGGAAGAAGCACAAGCTGGAATCAAGATTGCTGGGAGATATATCAATCACCTCAGATATGCAGATGACACCACCCTTATGGCAGAAAGTGAAGAGAAACTAAAAAGCCTTTTGATGAAAATGAAAGAGGAGAGTGAAAAAGTTGGCTTAAAGCTCAACATTCAGAAAACTAAGATCATGGCATCTGGTCCCATCACTTCAAGTCATGGAGAAATTTTAAGGTCTCTACTTCTTTGGGGGAGCTTCCCTGGTGGCTCAATGGTAAGGAATCTGCCTGCAATGCAGGAGATCCAGGTTTGATCCCTGGGTCGGGAAGATCCCCTGGAGGAGGAAATGGCAACCCACTCCAGTATTCTCACTTGGGAAATCCCATGGATGGAGGAGCCTGGTGGGCTACAGTCCACGGGGTTGTAAAAGCTGGGCATGACTTAGTGACTAAACCACTGCCACCATCACCACTTTGTTTTGATTAGAAAGCTTCCAGAAATATCCATAGCTTTGCTTCTGTAGAATCCAGGAAGTGGTCTTAGCCCAGAGGAGGTCAGCAGGGGGACTGGGATCACCTAGGAGATGACTTACGACTTCATGCCCTGCTTGCTAGGTCCTGCCCTTGAGTCCTCTGGGGGTGGGGGCTGGGCAGCCTGGGTACCCCTGCTCTCTCGTGGGGGTGGGGGTGGGATGAGGGTCTCGGCGGGCTTTTGATGTCATCCTGAGGAATCTGAGCTCTGTCCCTAAACCCACTGAATTCTAGCTGGGGAGTGACATGCTCAGGTGTGCATTTCAGAAAGATCAAGGGTCATGGATGAGAGCCGCATCTTTCAGTTTTCTGCTCGTTTCACGGAGGCCCGGTGTCCACCCCACAGGCAGCGTGTCCTGGCATCAGCCATCACTCTTGCCACACCCGATACATTCCAGTGTTTTCTATCCTATTCTCTCTGATCTGTTTTTCTCACAGTGCTGTTTCCAACCCTCCCCATTGATTTCCTGTCTCCCTGGAAGTTTTTAATCAGTTTGAACAGCGATGGATTGGAGAGAGGGAGATGGGGGTAGGAGGCAGGGTGGAGGCTGCTGTCATGGTCTAGCCTGCGGGGACGCGGGTCTGGGCCCTGATCAAACAGAGCGAAGGTTCCGCGCCACAGGCTTTGGCCCCCCCAGGGCCTTCTCAGCTTCCTCGGGTGACGTGGGGCAGCTCCTGAAGCAACAAGAAGGGCCTTGTGATTGGGCTGAGTACGGGATCCAGAAGATGTGGTTTCATAACTCAGACAGGCTGCGTGGTGTCTGAAAGTCATTTCATTAAATGTCGAGTGGAATCAAAATAGAAATTACATCTTTGGGACAAAGCCCATTGAGCCAGGAGCCAGGCATTCTGAATTGGAACCAGAATAGTCTCCTGGAGGCTGGGACTGGGGGTCCATAGCAGCCGTGTCTGCAGGCCAGCTCTCCCCCGGGGGCTTCTGTGATTCCCCAGCTCTGGCAGGTGGTCCTGGAGCCCAGCTGCCTTGCAGGAATTGGAGGCTGCCCGGGGAGGGGGGGGGGGGCGCAATGATGCCAGCTTGCCTTGTCATACACTCCTAGGTACCTGTGCTGAGCTAAACAGTTACCTGTGTTATTGCTGATCCCCTCCCATCATCTGGGATGCTTCTTCCATTTGAGAACACTGGGGCTCAGGGAAGGCAATGTATTGGCCTGAGGTCACACAGCTCATAAAGGCAGAAGGGGTTTGAACTCCAGAATGGCTTCCACACCCACCTTCCTTTCTGTGTCCTGGGCTGCCTCTCTCCACTTGCTCCTGGCTTTTGCAACTGGCCTTCCCTTGTGGCTCAGCTGGTAAAGAATCTGCCTGCAAGATGGGAGACCTGGGTTCGATACCTGGGTTCAGAAGATCCCCTGGAGGAGGGATAGGCTACCCACTCCAGTATCCTGGCCTGGAGAATTCCATGGACGAGTCCATGGGGCTGCAAAGAGTTGGACATGACTGAGCGACTTCTTTTACTTTGCAACTAGATGAAACCCGAGCTTCTGGGGGAAGGACTTGGGCATGTTTAAAGCTCCCTGGAACACCTGGTGTGCGGTAAGGGTTGGGGACCACTGCTCTAGAGGGTGGGGAGGGGAGTGAGTGGGCTCTGTGTCTACTCTCTGCCAGGTGGTCCATTCAGCTGGTGCACGGGGGGGATCCTCTGCTGGGAGCCTGGCAGCCCAGACCCGGCCGCCCCGTGAGCTCGTCCATCCCACCTCCTGCCCCCATCCTCCCATGCCCACTCCCAGGTGTGTGTTCATCCCCTCCCCCTCAGGTGGGCCAGCTTTGGAGGGTTGCAGAACTGGGATGGCAGAGGGGTGGAGCAGGCCCTGAGGTGCCTGGTGAGCCCAGAGGGGGAGGGCGGAGGGGAGGGCAGAGCTTTGTGCCCCCTGGTGCAGAAAGGACATTCCTGGGCCTTGCTTTTCTAACCTATCATGTTCTCTTTTGTTTGTATTCTTCCCTTCCGCGTAGGTTGATTTTGTTTTTTTTACTTCCAACTTTGGATTTATAATTTATTTCCTTTGTTGTTGTTCTGCTAATTTAAATATAAAATTTTAAGAGCATGGGTTTTCCTATGAGGACTGTTTAAGCTGAATCCTGTAGGGTCTGGTTTGGGGTGTTTTATTATTATTTCTACATATTCTGCAGTTTGAGTGTGGGCATCTTCTTCGACGCATGAGTTAGAAGAATTTTTCTCCTTCAAGAGGGTAGCTCCCCTGCTCCCCGCCCTCCCGCCCAGGTTTCGTCGTAAACTTTTAGTTTTATTGCACTGCGATTAGAGAGTGTTTTGTTATTTCTGCTTTTTGGAATTTGAGATATTCTTGTTAGTTTGGTTTTCTTTTTCCTGTTTTTCCTTGGCTTTATTAAGTACTATTGACATACAATAAGCTCTACGTATTTAATGTGTGCTATATACTAACTTTGGACATATGTAACACCCAGGAGGGCTTCCCATGTGGTGCTAGTGGTAAAGAACCCAAAAGCCAGTGCAGGAGACATAAGAGACAGGGCTTCAATCCCTGGATTGGGAAGATCCCCTGGAGAAGGGAATGTCAATCCACTTTAGTTTTCTCCAAGAACCAACTCATTTGAAAAGACCCTCACGCTGGGAAAGATTGACGGCAGGAGGAGAAGGGGACGACAGAGGATGAGATGGTTGGATGGCATCACTGACTCAATAGACATGAGTCTGAGCAAACTCCAGGAGTTGGTGATGGACCGGGAAGCCTGGTGTGCTGCAGTCCATGGGATTGCAAAGAGTCAGACACAACTGAGTGACTGAGCTGAATTGATTCTCCATGGGAGAATCCCATGGACAGAGGAGTCGAGCAGTCTACAGCCCATGGTGTAGTAAAGAGTTGGATACGACTGAAAGAACTTTGCACGCACGCACGCACGCATGCACACACACATACCCCCAGGAAACCATCTCCACAGCCCAGCTAGTTACCATCTCCATCTCCCAGGCCCCAGTTTCTTCTCGCCCTTTTGTAATTTCCCCCTCAGGCTCCTTCTTACCCTCACCTCACCCTGTCCCCAGGCAGTCACTGATCTGCTTTCTGTCACTATAGGTTAGTTTGCATTTTCTAGAAATGTATTTAAGTGGAACATAATAGTGATTTCTTTTTTAACTGGCTTCCCTCACATAATTATTTTGAAATTTACCCAGTTGTGTACAATGAGGGTTCATTCTTTTTTATTGCTATGTAGTATTCCATTGTATGGATATGCCACATGCATTTATTTATTCACCTCTTGATGGATTTTTGCTGTTTCCATTTTGGGGCTGTTATGACGAAAGCTGTAGAAGTTTTTCATGAATGTATGCTTTCATTCCTCTTGGGCAAATAACTCAGATGCAGAAATGGCTGGTGATCTAGTAGGTGTATTTTTAACTTTCAAGAAATGGCCAAACTGCTTTCCAAAGTGACTGTCGCTTTTCCCTGCCAATGAGCACGGGGAGCAACGTGAGAACTCTGACAGCTGAAGCTAGTGGCTAGTCTTTAACTTTAACCATCCTAAGAGGGGTCAAGTGTATCTGCCATAGTTTTAATGGCATATGTTTCACTAATGACCGACAGCTTTGCATATCTTTGCTAACTGTCTATTCAAATCCCTTGTCTTAATACATTTTAAAGGTTCTTTACATTCTAGACACCAGTCCTTTGTTAGATATATGGTTTGTGGGTTTTTCCCTCCAATCTGTGCCTCCCCTTTTCATTAAACAGTGTCTTAAAAATCAAAGATTTTAAATTTTGGTGATGTTCAAAATCTTTCTTTCTTTTATAGTTTGTCTTTTGTGTCTTGTTTAAAAAGTGCTTCCCAGCTCTAAGATCATGAGGATTTTCTGTTTTCTTCCAGAAACTTGATCTTTACATATAGGCTTATGATCCATTTTTTAGTTAAATTTTGAATATGGTGTAAGATAGCGTTTTTTGTTCTGTTTTGTTTTTGCATATGGCTGTCTTTGAGATGGGGCTTCCCAGGTGGCACCATGGTAAAGAATCTGCCCGCCAATGGAGGAGACACAGGAGATGTGTGTTCGATCCCTGGGTCGGGAAGATCCCCTGGAGAAGGGAATGGCAACCCACTCCAGTATTCTTGCCTGGAGAGTCCTATGGACACAGGACCCTGCCAGGCTATAGTCCACAGGGTCACAAAGAGTCGGACATGACTGAGCACGCATGCATTCATCTTTGACACGGTTTTTGAAAGGATATTCCTGTTTCTTTGCTATATTTGAGCTGCAAGGCCCCATTCCACTGGGGTTTCTTTAATTGGTAAGTTTACATTCTCCAAATGGGTGGAGTTTGGTGAAAATGGTAAGATAAACTGCAGAGAAATAAATAAGCTAAATATTTGGCATATCTGAGTGTCATGTGTTAAATTGCAACCTGGCCATGTGAGACTTCCTGGGCTGGGTTTTCTTCTCTCAGAGTCTTTGTTCTGTAGCAGAAGGAACTCAGTCCCTCAGTGGTTCCATCCATCCAGCCGGTCAGCCATGAGTCAGCCCAGAGGAGTTGAGGGGACACGGGCTGGAAATGGGCTGAGCTGGGTGTGTCTCCAGCTCGTGTCCTTATCCCCTGGCCTCAGTTTTCTTACTGAAAAGCGAGAGTAGTGCAGAATATTTTGTCTCCCACCCCGCGCTGTGGTTGGCTTCTGGAGTTTTCCTCCACTTTTTCTGATTCCCTCCTCTCTTGTTTTAGCCCAAGGTGTTTTATTTCTTCCTTAATGCCTCTGATTTTCAGTTGACTGGCAGCAGCCCAGGAAACAGGAGCCACTGGGCCTTCCCTGGGTGACGCCTCCCTCTTCTTTCCAGTCCTTCCCAGTGCATGGGATTCCTCTAGGACACTGCAAAGCGTCCTCCCAGAGTCAGAGTGCCCCCAGCTGGGGAAGTGATGCTGAGCCAGGGTTACATGACCCTCCAGTGTGCCCCCACTGTTGTTTAGTCACTAAGTCATGTCCAGCTCTTTGAGTCCCATGGACTGTAACCCTCCAGGCACCTCTGCTCATGGAATCTCCCAGGCAAGAATACTGGGACGGGTTGCCATTTCCATCTCCAGGGAATCTTCCCAACCCAGGGATTGAACCCATGTCTCCTGCATTGGCAGGTGGGTTCTTTCCTGCTGGGCCACTAGGGAAATGTATTGTGCCTTCAGGGAGGTGTAATTATGCCATCACATTTTCACTGGCCCTGCTTTAAGAATGAGAAGGCTTCAGTCCAGAGAGGTTGTTAAGTCACACAGGTCATCTTCTAAACCAGATCATCTGAATCCAAAGTCCCTGTCCCACCCCGCTGTCCAAGGACTGGATTCCACTGGCTAAGGTCTGCCTGCAAAGAGCCCTGAGGGCACCCTAAGGAGCTCATCTAAACCTTGGAAGGATAGCTACTCTCAAAGCTAAATCCAAGTCAGTCTGTTATGGGACAGACTTCACAGTCTTAGAGGGGTACAGCTCACAGGCCTTGAAGACCTAAAGGAAGCTGAGTGAGCGCGGTGAGCAAAGAAAGCGGCAGGCTCTGCTGCACGCTCCTTGGCGGTGGGTGTCCATCTGTGCTTCTTCAGATGAGGCACTCTGGGTCGTCTGGAGGGCTGGCAGACAGCCCCCATCACCCCCCTCCAGGTCTTTTTGACTCCTGGGAAGTGCTCACCTGCCGGAAGAGAGAAAGGAACCTCGCCAGTTCATTCATCCACTCATTCAGTCGTGTTTACTGAGCCTTGACTGTTCTGGCTTCTGGACACAAGGATAGAAAGAAGGGAGGACTGTTGCTGAGCTCAGCCCATTGCTTGGGCTGGGACTTTCTCCCCCAAAGCCCCAGGGCGAGGAGCTACAATGAAAAAGAAAGGTAGTGGTCTCAGCAGAAAGTTGAACCAGAGCTTCAGCAACTTTGAGGGCCCAGAAGCCCTCTCCATTTCAGGGAGCAGGAGGAGAGCAGGGCAGGGGCCAGGTGAAGGCGCTGTGTCTGGTGCCCTGGGACCTCCCAGGCCCTGTGAACCTATCCAGAAAGAGGACAGGGAGGACTGCATCTCTGGGAGAAAGTAGCCCAATCCTTATCACACCTCAGTTGCTCATTGTCCGTTAAAAAACAAAACAAAACATGGCTTCTGGTTTATACATCAGTTACGTGAGTCTGGCTAATGTGAGCCTTCCCTGCAAGCCATTCTGATTCTGGCACAGCAGTGAGTAGGGTCGGTTGAGGGGTGAGTGCCGTCTTGAGAGGCTCCTGAAGGACAGCCAACCAGTTTCAGCCACCAGTGACTTAGCAAGCAAGAGGTCATGCCTGGTTCAAGCACAGAGACTGTGAAGCCCAGTAGTGAAAAGCCAGATGAATTCCTGAAACCCCAGGCTCTTGGTCAGCTTTTCCATAGCCTTTGCAGCCTAGAGTAGGGCCAGGGTCCTGATTTGAGCTGGAGAGAGACCCACATTATCTCATCTGTCCCTCCTATGGACTAAAATTTGTGCTGCTGGGCTCTGGGCCCTTCCTTCCTCCATTCCCGGGCTGCTCTTCCACTGCTTTGGAAGCACGGACATGCTGTACGCCGGGTGTTCCCCTGAGCCTGGAGAGGAACAGAGAGAAGACTCCCACCCACTTCTTGCCCTTGAGGCCCTTGGGGTCTAGAGGAAGTGGAGGGGGTCTCGTGTGGGAGGCAGGAGAGTTTGTTAGTCCTGCCCTGGGCGCACCTGTCTGCCCGCTGTCTTTGGCTTTCCTCACTCCAGAGAATGGTCACTGCAGGCAGATTTCCATGAATTCCATACATTTGATATTCAGTCTGTTCTGCAATGAGGTTCTGGGTTACATGATTTTTGGAGCTTTTGACAGAATGCGCAAGGAGCTGGATTAAATTAAAACAAAATTGCCATCACTGAGTTAATGACTGTGACAATACGATTCACCGCCAAATTAATGCAATATTAGGTCTCATCATTATACTAATAATCTTCACGTAGCAGTACAAAAACAACAATTGTTTGGGGAGGGGTGACTCATAGCATGGGAGAACAGTTTTGGACAAGTCTCAGAGCTTCCTTCTGTGATCTGAGGAGGGAGAGAGAGGCACTAAGGTTTCTGAAGTGCCTGCTGTGTGCTAGGATCGGGGGGAACAAAGAGACAGTCCTTGCTCTGGGGGAGCATGCAGCTCCCATGGCGGGGACAGCCATGAGTGACTGTAAAGTGGTGTGGCCTTGAAAGGAAAAGGACCATATGGAAGGCTTCCTGGAGGCGGCAGCATTGAGGTGAGCCTGGGAAGACAGTAGCATCCGTTGGGTCTTGTGCCCTCCTCACCTCCGTTTTCTCTGCAGCGGCGGCAGTCTGGCTTTTTTCCCCTCTTCGCCTCTGAAATGCTCTCATCAGGTGACCTTCACATTGTGAGACCCAAACACAGGCCCTCGGTCCGTCCTCATCTTCCCTGACTCCCAGAGCAATGCTCCGAGGGGTTTCCATGGCCTCCAAGTTTCCCACCAGCATCGCTGGCCCCCTTCTCTGTCTCCTCTGCTGGGTCCTCTGACCTCTGAACACCTGCGGGCCTCAGACTGAGCCTTTTTCTCCTCTGTCCCCTGCCTCCCAGCTCCCCTGATGTCCTGGACACTCACTGTCCAGTGCTGACCCCTCTGATCATCACAGGCATCTCACAGTCTATAACAGCGCCACCCTGCGGTGTCTAATACACGTTTTTAAAACCAGGTTTCACGATACAGAAAAATGCACCTGCATAATTGCCTTTCCACAAAGTGAATGCATTGAGAAGTCAGCTCCAGAATTAGGAAAGAGAATGCTACAGCTTGAGGAAGCCCCTCCCAGGCCCTGTGGCCCCACCACACAGGCATGGCCAGGTTCCAACTCTTATCACCTGAGGTGGGTCTCACCTGGCCTGGTGCTGAACATGAGCGGAACCATAAGACATCTGCTCTGGCATCTGCTTCTTCGGCTCAGTGTCACACGTGCGGGACTCATCCACGTTTCCGTGTAGCTGTGCTCCATCCTGGTTGCTGTAGGGAGTATCCCACCATATGAATGCACCACAGTTTATTCATTCTACTTTTGATCGGCATTTTTGTTGTTTCCATTTTTAGAATTACGAATAATCCTAGGAGAGGGATTGATGCTCAGTCTTACACCTTACTCTGCAGGAGTAGGGACTAGCTTGACGTGGTGGGGTGGGGGTGAAGGGCACATGCATGCATTCTAATGGAACTTGTAATGCCCTTGCCTTATGGAGGGCCTGCTGTCAGCATCTCAGCACCATTGCTGGCCCTTTTATTTTAAATAAGAGGTTGCATGAATTAATAAAAAGATAAATGAATGACCACATGAATGCATTTCAAAAAAACATTATTGTGTGTCAAATACGGTGCTGGCCATTTTTGTAAATGTTATTGTACTTAAGCCTTGGAGATGGGGTGACTCCCTTGACTTTATAGAAGAAAAAAAGATTCAAGGACCAGGACATCCAGATCATTTAACTTCTGGACTCAGTTTCCGCATCTATGAAATGGCAACAGTAGGTCTCAGTGGGTGGTTGGGAGAACAGTTTCATGATCTATATAAAGCAGTCAGCATAGTCCTGGCACAGACGGGCCCTTAATAAACTCTGGCTCATCCTCTTTATGTTTCAAGGTCGTGTAGCTTGTAAGTGGCCAACCCAGGATTTGAACCTGTGAACCTAACATCATCTCACTGCATCATTTCTACCCCTGGGGATATGGGAGTGTCAAGGAGGGGTTGTAGCTGTATCTTTCCAGCCCCAGCCTGTCCTTGTCTCTCTTGAACTCTGGGATGTGAGGGGGGCTTGTGCCAGAGCCACCTCTGTGTCACATAATCGGGCTATGATTAAGCAGATTGGTTTAGACTCTGCCCTGGGATCTGACGCCCTCCCACCTCCAAACTTCCTTATCCAGAGATGAAAATAGCATGCAATCGTGGGCTGTGCTCACTAATTTCATTTTCTGTGTCCGGAGTAATAGGGCCTCTTGAACTCTCAGGCTGATTTAAATTTGAATAACAACTAGCCTAGCGTGTGACCGGAGCTCTGAGCTCTCTGGCCTGAGCTTGGCCAGCCACTCCCGGCAGAGGGCATGGCAGGTACTTCCGGCCTCCCAAGCTGAGGCCACGTGGACCCACCCTGGGCACGCCCTGCTCCTTCACCTCTGGAGGACCTGCTCATGATTAGAACAGTGCCCCAAAAAAGTGGTGCCCCTGGGGCTGGCAGGGCCTTAGCCCTCTGGATGGAACTCTCTTGGCTTCTTCCATTAGTTTGTCATTTATATTGCACTCTTTGGCCAAGAGACAGATGTCAGTTTCAAATGGGGATCAAGTCTGGTCCTGCTTTTAGTCACAGCTGGTGCTAAAAGGTGAGAGGGGGCGGGTGACATTTTCAAAGGGGTCTGTGGCTCCAAATAAGATGGCACTGCTTCTCCGGTGAGCGGAGATGGCCTTAGTTCAAGCTTGAGTGGTGGAAGAGTTATGAACAGTGGTCACCACATACTCCTGGGTGTCTCTTGCTCAGTCCTGAAGGACCCCAGGGGGAGGGGCTACAGCAACTCCCAATGGACCCAAGGGGCCACTGCAACTCCCAAGTGACCCCAAGGGGCCACTGCAACTCCCTAGGGACCCCAAGGGGCCACTGCAACACTCAAGGGACCCCAAGGGGCCACTGAACACTCAAGGGACCCCAAGGGGCCACTGAAACTCCCTAGGGACCCCAAGGGGCCACTGAAACTCCCTAGGGACCCCAAGGGGCCACTGCAACTCTCAAGGGATCCCAGGGGGTCACAGCAACTCTCAAGGGACCACTGCAACTCCCAAGGGACCCTAGGGGGCCACAGCGACACCCAGGGGACCCCAGGGGCCACAGCATCTCCTCTTCCTTGCTCCCTGCCCTTCAGCGTCAGGGATGTACTCCGAGTTCCTTGTGTTTTCCTTCCACTTGGCCGGCAGTGTTTGCTTAGGGTCTTCTCCTCTGATTCTCACAAGACTGGGGCTACCCTCCTTGAGGCTCTTCTCCCCTTCAGTCCCACTCACAACCCTGTGGCCTCTGTGCTGGGGATCCTGAGATGGGATGCAGGGTCTTTTCATGAACGGACAGGTGGGCATGTAATGATGTTTTCCAAATCAGGATTCTACTAGTGCAGGCAGGAAAAAAGAAAAAAACAGCTCCAGGAGGCTCGAGATTTAGGGATCACTGGACCGAAACAGTTCATCAGGCTTCCTTCCTGCAGGACTGCTCAGAGCCTTTACTGCTTCATGAGAAGAATGCTCTGTGGCATTTCCCAAACAAGAGGGCATGACTCTCCCTGCATGCACGCAGGGGTATGAAGAGGTGAGGGATTCGCCCAGGTACACAGTTCAGTGAGGAGCTGAGTGACCGCCAGGGGTCCCTCGCCTGTACTGGTCTCTCCCAAGCTCCAGAGTCTCCAAAGCTGTTGGTTAGTGAGGCGGTCTGGAGCCACCTGTCAGTGGCATGGGCTCTCCGAGTCACTCAAGATGCTGTCTCCTTAGGACAGCAGGAACAGCATTGGGAGTTTGCAGTGTCGGATATCTGATGGGAGCCCTGGTCCAGGGAGCAGGGGACACAGGAGCAGTCTTGGCTCTGCTGTTTATTGGCTGAGTTGAACCAGTTCCTTCTGGATCTTGGTTTCTCCACATGGAGATAAAGGACCCCCTCTCTGTCCCCATGCAAAGTACTGGCAACAGCTTCCTTGGCCTGTCGACAATTTGAGGCATGTGCCAGTCTGGTGGGAAAAATGATTTTCTTTAGTTGGCTGGAAGCCTTTGCTTTTGTTCTGGCCAAGATGACTGCGCGTCTCAAACCAGCTGTATGGTCAGCGTGAGGTGAGCACACCCGCAGGGAGATTGGTTTCCGAGTGGGGGCTCGGCCTGGACTGGCCTCATGACCTTGGGCAGGACGTCTCTCCTCTCTGACCCTGGGTCCTCCAATGAGGCGGTTGGCCTTGCGGCTCCAGCATTGCATGACCGGGTTTCTCCGAAAGGGAAAGTGAAAGTCACTCAGTTGTTTCTGACTCTTTGCGACCCCATGAACTATACAGTCCGTGGAATTCTCCAGGCCAGAATACTAGAATGGGTAGCCTTTCCCTTCTCCAGGGGATCTTCCCAACCCAGGGATGGAACCCAGGTCTCCCATGTTGCAGGTGGATTCTTTACCAGCTGAGCCACCAGGGAAGCCCAAGAATACTGGAGTGGGTAGCCTATCCCTTCTCCAGCGGATCTTTCTGACCCAGGAATCGAACCGCCTGCATTGGGATCTCCTGCATAGCAGGCGGATTCCCTTACCAACTGAGCTATCAGGGGTTTTCCAGGCCCTGACTAATGACCTGTGGCCGCAGCTGGCCAGGCCTGACTGGGGAGGGGCCCCTGAGGGCACCGCCATCCCCACGGCATGTCCCAGAGGCAGGTGCCCTCGGCTGGCTGCTCCCAGGAACAGCTGCTGATGGGGCGGGCAAGAGACGGGGTCTTGGTGGGGGCGGGCTAGTGGGCCCCACGCTGCTGCAAGCGTGGCTCTGGGGTCCACTGCTCATCAGCTAAGCAGGTAATTATGTGTGCTCTTTGTTCCTTGCACAAAGGAGCTCTCAGAGAACTTCCGAGAGGCCCCGCTTCCTGGCTGATTTTATTTTTTTTTTCAGAGTTGGAGTGTGAAAGCCAGGCTGAACCTGCCTAATTGTGCCTGCAAAGGCTATTCAGAGAGACCATTCTTGGAAGGAAATCAGGACGATTAGCTCTTGGCTGTGGCGAGAGGGGAAGCGAGCTAATCATGGTGAATGACAGCCTGTTCCCGGGAGAACCAAAGGGCACAGAACTGGGAGAAAAGACAGCAAAAAAAAAAAAAGCGGGGTGTCTGCTGGGCCTGCCTTTGGATGGGGGTGGCTGGGTTCAGCCATCAGGCGGGAGCAGAGCCCGGGCTGGACCAGGGAGGGCTGCACTCGCTCAGGCTGCAGGGGTGGGTGGTGTGACCTTGGGCCAGTCACCGAGGGGCTCAGTGGGGTGGTTTCCCTGAGTCTGTAGAATGAGGGCTGTGCAAAAGGCCTGGATGGAGCCATCCATCACAGAAACGACAGGTGGGAGCCAAGGGGTCCAGAGCAGATGGTGCCGGAAGGGCCGGAGGAGAGGGCTCCCGCAGCCAGGCGCAGCCCCGGTCCTCTGGCCATTTCTCGGCCATGGCTGCACCCGCCCCCCCAACTCCTCCCAGTTTTCTGCCTGGACCAGAGGAAAGTTTCTAATTCGGCCCCCCCACCCAATAGTTACTTATTCGGCTGTGCTAAGTCTTAGTTGCAGCATTCAGGATCTTTAGTTTTAGTGTGTGGGATCTAGCTCCCTGACCAGGGATCAAACCCCCGCGCCCCCTGCATTGGGAGTGGAGAGTCTTAGCCTCTGGACCACCAGGGAAGTCCTGAAGATTTCTAATTCTAATCCTAATTCGAGTGCCTTGTTGGGCTTCCAGTTCAGAGAGGTGGCCGTTCAAACCTCAGCTGTGCCTCCTCTTAGCTCTGTGGCGTTAGGGATGCTCCCTAACCTCTCCCAAGCCTTTTCTTAGCTAGGTGCATTGTGGTACACAGTGGCCTGACTCCCGGTGGTCATGAATGCCTATCACTGCTACAGCATCTGGAAACTAGGGTCCACGCACGCTCATCCTCCCCAGAATGAAAGCTTGGGTGAGCGTGTGGCTGTTTAGACAGCATTTTCAAAATAGAGGATATGCCTTCCTACCTTTTTTGAATGGAGTCCAGGGTGCATATTTCATTATTTATTTTCTTTTAAAGAGAAGCAGGGACTTCCCTGGTGGTCCAGTGGCTAAGACTCTGTGCTCCCAACGCAGGGCGCCTGGGTTCAATCCCTAGTCAGGGAACTAGATTCCACATGCCTCAACTAAGACCCGGGCACAGCCAATACAGAAATAAATCCTAAAAAATAAATAAAGAAAGAGAAGCAAGCATGTGTTAGGGCCCCAGCCTTGAGGTTGTTGCCTGAGCCTGCATCAGGGCTCCACCTCTTAGCGGCTGTGTGATAAGCACTTTGATCCCCAGTTTCCTTATTTCTCACTCGAGATAATGATCACATCTACTTCATAGGTAAGTGATGGGAACTACTATCAGCATAGGGACTGGCACTTTGTAAGTGCTCAACAGAGTTTAACATCATCACCCTTATGTGATGGCTCAGGGTCACGCCGAGCCACACGTGTGCCAGCAGGCGACGGGGGATGACTCTGTTCCCACATGGCTGAATGAGAGAGTCAAGGCTCAGGTTCAACCAGTGCTCACAGCAAGGCTGCCAGGCTGACATCTGTGCTATTGGTCTGTGCTGGACCATGTCAGCTGTTAACTATTTTAAATACCTACACCTGGATAGAAGAGACAGACCCTCTTCTTCCAGTGCAGAAACTGAGGGGATAGGTGTGCGTGTGGCTAGCAAACCAGCCCTAGAGGTGACCCAGGTCTGCTGTGAGGAGCCCAGGGCCCTGCAGGGGTCTCCCAGCCCCCATAGCCACTCCCCTGGTCCCCAGGGGTGAAAATGCAGCTGCCTCACCAGCCTCGGCTTTTTCAGCACACACGTGGAAACGGGCTACCCGGGCCACGAGAGGAATCTTCCTTGTCTTATTCCTTTATCCTTTGGCTGTTCCTCGAACTAAAGACTTTGCGTTCTCCAGGTTCAGAAGACAGTCACTCTATTCTTCTGGGTATCTTTACATTTATTTATTTATTTGCCTGCACCTGGTCTTCGCTGTGGCACTCGGGGTCTTATCTTCACTGCAGCATATGGGATTCAGTTCCCTGATCAGGGATCAAACCCCAGTTCCCTGCAAAGGGAGCCCGGAGTCTTAGCCACCAGACTCCCAGGGAAGTCTCATCTTTTGGTTATCTTAATCTCGATATGGGGCTTCCCTAGTAGCTCAGATGGTGAAGAGTCTGCCTGCAATACTGAAGACCTAGATTCAATCCTAGGTCTTCCCTGGGTCGGGAAGATCCCCTGGAGAAGGAAATAGCAACCCACTCTGGAATTCTTGCCTGGAAAATTCCATGGACTGAGGCTCCTGGGGGGCTTTAGTCCATGAAGTCATAAAGAGTCAGACACGACTGAGCAACTAACTTTAACTTTTTAATCTTGACAATTAAGGAAATTTTGGAGCTGCCATACATGTTTCCCACTGAGCACCTTTGTGGAATCCTGAGCGATGAAGTTTCCAGAGGGTGGCATGGCTGAGAGCAGCGGTGGCCCCTGAGGACACGTGGCCAGGTAGCTGATGTCCCAGGACCCCTCTCCGTGCAGGGAGGAGGCTGGGTGAAGCTAACTGGGCTGCTACACAGGGGACCTGCTGTTCCTGACCCCAGCTGCTCCTTTTGGACATGAGAGAGAAGTAGAGTATTGCCTACATGATATGAAATGGTTTGAAACAAGCTCCGTAAACAGCATCGTGCCAACAGGCACTCAGGGTTATATGACTAGCATCCTCTCCTGGGTGACCCGCGGTAGGAGTGGAGCCAAAACATGGCGGATGAAGGAGGTGAAGAGGTCAGGGAGGATTCTCCACCCGAAGAGACTGAAAGGACACGCGACTGATTGGACTCGGGGTTCGGCTGGGTCCCTGTTCACTGCGGGTGTGTGTCGTGTGCCCTGTGGCTCCCTGGGGCTTCTCTGTCCACTTTGCTGAGCTTGAGTACAGCGGCCCTCCCACAGCCCACAGTGTCTGAAGGTGGAAAGGGTGGTGGGAGGCGCAGAGGGAGTTTGCCAGTGGGCTGGCGGGCCTGGTGGTCCCTCTGCCAGTGGGGCCGAGTAGGAGGGTGGCCTGGGGCAGATGGAGCCCCGCCAGGGGAGCTCTGTCCATTGGCCTCCCCGTGGCCCTCTCCGCTGCCTACCTGCTGGGAACATAAAATTCCATCCTAACCTAGACAGCATATTAAAAATCAGAGACATTACTTTGCCAACAAAGGTCCGTCTAGTCAAGGCAATGGTTTTTCCAGTGGTTATGTATGGCTGTGAGAGTTGGACTATAAAGAAAGCTGAGCACTGAAGAATTGATGCTTTTGAACTGTGGTATTGGAGAAGACTCTTGAGAGTCCCTTGGACTACAAAGAAATCCAACAGTCCATCCTACAGGAGATCAGTTCTGAATGTTCATTGGAAGGACTGATGCTGAAGCTGAAACTCCAATACTTTGGCCACCTGATGAGGAGAGCTGACTCATTTGAAAAGACCCTGATGCTGGGAAAGATTGAAGGCAGGAGGAGAAGGGGACGACAGAGGATGAGATGGTTGGATGGCATCACCGACTCGATGGACATGGGTTTGGGTGGATTCTGGGAGTTGGTGATGGACAGGGAGGCCTGGTGTGCTGCAGTTCATGGGGTTGCAAGGAGTCGAACACAACTGAGCGACTGAACTGAATGCCTTTTAAATAAAGCCTTAAAGATGACAAGCCCCATTTCCTGAGTAGAGCAGAGAGCAGTTATTTTACACTTCATCTAATTGATTAGAATGACTCCTCTAAATTAACCAGGCCTTGCAGAGCTGAGGGCGGGGTAGAGAGCCAAGCAGACAGAGCGGCTCGCCCAGGGGGTGGGGGGCGACGGTGGCAGGGGATGGGGGTGGGAGGCTCCTTGGATCCCCGCAGTGTGGGCTGCGGTGCATCGCCTAGATCCTGCACTCCTTCCCTTGGTCCAACCGCCCCCATACCCCAGCCTCCTGCCAACCTGGCGACGTATGTCAGCCACTGGCTCCTAACAAGCTCTGTCCTCCCTGGACCCCCGCAGCCTGTGACCGGGGCCTCTGTCTTGGGGTAGGCAAGGGTCAAGGGCACCCTGCGTGGCAAGTGGGTGAAATGTTTGGTCTCCACTAATCTTCCAATCTGCTCCAAGAGGAAAACGATTATTTATGATCCCATTTTACAGCTGGAGAAACTGAAGCCTGCTGGGCGGTGCTGGGGCCTCAGGCTGGCTTTGTTGACTCTGGAGCCCAAGCATGTTCGCTACCCTGTGGGGCCGGGAAAGGCACACCCCAAGCCCCAGTGCTGTGTGTGCTGTGCCCCGCAGTGTTTGAACATTCCACCAGGTGGACTCGGTCAGGAGGAGCTGGTGCGCTCACCATCTCTCCTGGGGCAAGCCTTCCCCACCTGTGAGGCCTGGAGGGGTCCACTCGCCCTGTAAAGACTCGAGTGTGTCTCTTACAGAGCGCCCCTCCCTTTACTGGGGCAGATGTCAGCGGGAATGAGAGCTTGTGCCTTCAAGAGCTGGATGTGCAATTCTGTCCGAGGCACGTGTGTTGACACCTGTCACAGAGGCCTGCCCCAGCCTCTCTCTACCGAGCTCAGATGCCCCCTCCCCCGTGAGGACTCTGTGCTCTGGCCTCTCCTTCAGCTCCCCTGGAGCATCTCTCAGCTGTGAACTTGGTTGCCAGGACGTCCCTTCACTATGCCCTTCGCCGCTGAGTCTTACTTGCCTCAGTTTCCCCAGATCTGCCGCCTGCTAGACACCCGGCAAATGGTTGTTAGAGGAAGCAGTGGGCAGATTAAGGCATGAATTATTAGCAAGTGGGCGAGAAAGGAATGAGCCTGTGAGTGGATCCCCTTCGTGGGTTGGGAGGAGGCATCCCTAGGCATCATGCCCTCCCCTCGCTCCTGGACCTCACTGCTCAGCTCCCAGACACCTTCTGGCCCTGCAGGCTATGAGGATGGACAGATACTTCCTCTGTACCCAGGCCCAGAAAGGAAGTGCCCATGTCCTACACAGGTGAGAGCAAGCCTAGGCAGGCCAGGGTCTGGAGTTCCTCCCAAGGTGGGCACCCTCCTGGGCAGTGCAAGGTGGGTGTATGTCTGTGGACTTGCTTTCAGGGGGCCCTCAGGGCTCAAAGGCAATGATCTTGTCTTGCTGATCTTCTCCACCGACAGCCATGCCTTGTCCTGGGCGGGTGCGGGCCCAAGACACAGCCGCCGTGAAGGTCCTCTTTCCTTTGGGTCTCCTGCCTCTGTCTCTGCTCCTCTCCTCTCTGGGCCAGGAGGAACTGGAGGCAAAACAGGAGCTGAGCGCCTGGGCAGGAGGACTGGGGAGCGAGGCAGGGTGTCCATGGGGTCAAGGCTGCAGCCAGAGTCCTGCATGGATCAGAGACCTGGTCCCCAGACCAGAGCAGCTGGAGCCCAGTTGTCCATTACAGGGGAGGGCAGGGGACAGGAGAAGCCAGGCTGGCTGGACGGAGATGGGAGAGATGGGCTCAGGGCCAGTGTCCCCGGCTCCAGGGGCAGTGTGCTCCCAGGGTAGTTCGTGGCCCTTGTTTATGGCCTGCCCAGTCCCATTTTCAAAATTGGAGATGACTGTGGCTGTTCTGATATTCTTCCCACGCAAGGCCCTGTCTCTGTCTCCTTGCATTTGCTAAGCCCTTTGGCCAAACGTCTGCTTGCCCAGAGGAACTGTCTCCAGGGCTTTCTTGGAGACAGCTCCCAAAGTGACACATCAAATTGTCGGGAGGAAAAACTTGCATTCTGTAGATCTGGCTTCAGAGGAGAGGGCCCTGTGACTTTAACTGACAAGGGGACAGATGAACAAGAGAAAAGATTCACGTAGAAATGCGAGCACAAAAGAAGTGGCTTAATAACTGGAGACGGGGTTGTACACCTAACAGTAGGGAGAGGGGAGGGACAGAAAGAATAAAAGAGTTTATTTAGGGAAGACCTACAGGCTTTAAGAGCTAAGACATCTTGATGTCTTACCACTTTGTATATACAAGTGGTCCTGTGTCTTCTCCTGGAGGGCATCCCCACCCTCCCAGGGAGGAGATTTATGGCAGCTCCCCTTCCAGAAGCATCTGTCTTTAGTCTGGTGATGGAAACTCCGAAAAGTCTTCTCTCTGTACCTGTTCATTTATCTATTTTATTCATCAGTAAGCAGTCAGCCTTTTATGCCCTGGCTACTGGATTCTTTTTATAATTTCTCAGGTTGGAGCACCCTTTTTAGGTACAGTTTTACACATGTGGGCTTTGCAGGTGGCACGGTGGTAAAGAATCCATCTGCCAACATAGGAGACAGGATTTCGAGTCCCAGATCGGGAAGATCCACTGGAAGAGGAAATGGCAACCCACTCCAATATTCTTGCCTGGAGAATCCCATGGACAGAGGAGCCTGGAGGGCTAACAGTCTATGGGGTCGCCAAGAGTCGGACATGACTGAGCACATACATACACATGGGACAAGAGGGAAAGACGTATTGGATTAACTACTGGTTCCAGAACTGCTGTTAGGAAAAGGGACTGTCTTTGTTCCCAAGAATGCCCTCATATGCCCTGTTGAGGCCTAGATGTCCTTGGCACCAACTCAACAGAGAAGATGGAAGGATGCTCTGTATGAGACAAGTATGCATTCTGTGGCAGAGACAGTAAAAGATGAGAAAGCGAGCGTGGTGGGGGGGGTGAGGGGGCCAGGGGGCAGTTGGGGGGACCAAGGTCCTCCCAGCAGAGGACATTCTGAGACTGGTAGGGCCTGCTGCTACTTGGAGGCTTGTCAGCATGAGAACAAAAAGGAAAGGCCCTGCTCAGTCGTGTCTGACTCTTTGCCACCCCACAGACTGTAGCCTGCCAGGTTCCTCGGTCCATGGGATTCTCCAGGCGAGAATGCTGGAGTGGGTTGCCATTCCCTTCTCCAGGGGATCTTCCAGACCCAGGGATTGAACCTGCGTCTTCTGCATTGCAGTGGATCCTTGACCACTGAGCCACTAGGGAACAATTGCCCTTTCCAGAGTCCTCTTGAAGACCATTGGCTCCTGAAAGCTGTGTAAATAAACTGGAAGTTCAGGTTCTCTGAGCTGCATTTCACACCTGGATCCCTGAGGTGTGGAAGCAGGATCCTGGAGGCCCCAGAGGGTCTGAAGTCTTGAAGTGAGTTTGACTTCAGGACCAAAGAGAGATGGGAGTCAGGTTTTCCCAGCTCCTGAGGGCCCTAGTGGCCTTGGCTGACACCAAGTTCACCGAGCTTGGGTCCTGCCCCCTCCCCACTGAGAGTAACCCAAAGTGAGTGAACCCAGGGGAGCAGCTTCAGTCCCGCCTTGCAGGCGGCCTGCCCAGCACTCTCCCACTGGACAGGGGAACCCACCTACTCCTCATGCCACTAAGGCCCCTCAGGAGAGCGCCCTGTGTGTCCCAGGCTCATATGAATTTCATTCCTAGAGGGAATTTGTCCTGGAGGGACGGGGTGAGGATGCAATCAGGAAAGGTTAATTTTGAATTCATACTGGATCTGCTTCTGTGATTTTAACCCTTCTCTTTATTTTTTCTTTCTTTTAAAAAATAATTTATTTATTATAGTTGGAAGCTAATTCCTTTTCAATATTGTGGTGGTTTTGCTGTACACTGACATGTGTCCCCCATCCTGAACACCCCTCCTGTCTTCCTCCCCATCCCATCCCTCTGGGTTGTCCCAGTGCACCGGCTTTGAGTGCCCCGTCTCATGCATCGAACCTGGACTGGTGGTCTGTTTTACATATGGTAATATACATGTTTCAGTGCTATTCTCTCAAATCATCCCACCCTCACCTTCTCCCACAGAGTCCACAAACTCACTCGTTCTTTATATCTGTGTCTCTTTTGCTGTCTCACATATAGGGTCATAGTTACCATCTTTTTAGATTCCATACATATGCATTAATATACTGTATTGGTGTTTTGCTTTCTGACTTACTTCACTCTGTATAATAGGCTCTAGTCTCATCCACCGCATTAGAACTGACTCAAATGCATTCTTCCTAATGGCTGAGTAATACTCCATTGTGTATATGTACCACAACTTTCTTATCCATTCATCTGCCGATGGACATCTAGGTTGCTTCCATGTCCTAGCTATTGTAAACAGTGCTGTGATGAACATCGGGGTACAGGTGTCTCTTTCAATTCTGGTTTCCTCGGTGTGTATGCCCAGCAGTGGGATTGCTGGGTTGTATGGGAGTTCTATTTCCAGTTTTTAAGGGAATCTCCACACTGTTCTCCATAGTGGCTGTACTAGTTTGCATTCCCATCAACAGTGTAAGAGGGTTCCTTTTTCTCCACACCCTCTCCAGCATTTATTGTTTGTAGACTTTTTGATAGTGGCCATTCTGACTGGCGTGAGATGGTACCTCATTGTGGCTTTAGTTTGCATTTCTCTGATAGTGAGTGATGTTGAGCATCTTTTCATGTGTTTGTTAGCCATCTGTATGTCTTCTTTGGAGAAATGTCGGTTCAGTTCTTTGGCCTATTTTTTGACTGGGTCATTTATTTTTCTGGTATTGAGCTGCATGAGCTCCTTGTGTATTTTTGAGATTAATTCTTTGTCAGTTGTTTCATTTTCTATTATTTTCTCCCATTCTGAAGGCTGTCTTTTCACCTTATAGTTTCCTTCATTGTGCAAAAGCTTTTATGTTTAATTAGGTTCCATTTGTTTATTTTTGCTTTTATTTCCATTACTCTGGGAGGTGGGTCATAGAGGATCTTGCTGTGATTTATATCAGAGAGTGTTCTGCCTATGTTTTCCTTTAGGAGTTTTATAGTTTCTGGTCTTTAATCCATTTTGAGTTTATTTTTGCGTACGGTGTTAGAAAGTGTTCTAGTTTCATTCTTTTACAGGCGATTTTAACCCTCATCTTGCTGCTTTTGTTATTGTAGGCAGACATAATGGCCTGCCTCGGGAAGATAACCTGACCCCAGCAGTAACCCTATATGCCCACCCTTTGAAGGACAGTAAGGAAGAGAAACTAACACATCCCCCTGTCTGAGGCTTGCCATTCTAGGGGACATGTGCAAGGACTGAACAGTCTTTTTACTTTGTTCCCTCACCTGCCATCTCTGATCCATAAAAGAACCCCAACAAGATGGTTAATTTGAGGCGCTAGCCTGCCATCTTCTTGGTCAGCCAAATAAAGTCCCTTCCTTGTCTTAACACCTCGTCTTGGATTTACTGGCCTGTCACGCAGTAAGCAGAGCAAACCTGGACTCGGTAACAAGGTCTGCCTCTCTCTGCAGGCTTCCCGCTCTCAGGAGGGCTCAGGAAACCCCAGACTCCCCCTCTAGGAGCTCTTGCGCCTTCTGGGACCCCTTATCACCCCGCCTGTCTTCCAGAATGACCCATTTGCAGCTTTCCCAACTATCTGTCACCTTTCCTCCTTGGCTGGGACTGGGAATTTGTTGTTGAGGCTGAGCAGGTGGCTGAGACACAGAGCATGAATATATCATGATCGGGGAGTCGGCTGGTAGATCACGGTAACACAGGCTTCCCTCCTGAGAAGGGGTCCTGCGGCCAGGCTGCTGAACAATCCCTTGACTGGCTCTGATCTCAGCTGGTGGGGGAACCAGGCAGCCCCCTCCCCAGTCTGTGGGTGCTGGAATCAGAGTGGAGCTTTCAGTCCAAGCTACTGATGCTGGTAGAGGTAGCTGGATGGACTGTGTTTTTAGTCTGGTTTCCCTGTCTGGGGTGTGTGTGTGTGTGTGTGTGTGTGTGTGTGTGTGGCGGGGAGAGATGCCCGGTGAAGTCTGGGTGGCTGATCAGCCCAGTTTCCCTTGGTGGCTGCAGTCAATTTGGGCCTATAGAGGGAACAGACACGGGCCCCACTGCGAGGTGGGTCATTTAAGGCCTGGGTCTCCCTCTTCCCTCCCGGCTCCTTCCCTCCAACCTGCCTTCCTACTGGAAGGAATTGTGAGGCTCTCACAAGCCTCTGAGCAGCAGAGAGAGTGTGAGACTCAGGCTCCGCACCCTCCCAGACTCGGGCCCTTGAAAGCCCGGGAGATGAACGCCTGATTAGAAATCAGATGCTGTTCTAAAAAGCCAGTGCAAAGTGGGAGGCCTGGAGAGACAGCATCTATTAACGAGCCCGTGAACCAGGGCTGTACCTTGGGGCCACAGGCTGCTCTGAGAAGTGGGCCAGGCCCAGGCCTGGTGGGGGGCAGGAGAGGTCATGCCCGGGCACTGTCTGCCCTGAGCAGACGTGTGCCAGCCTCCACTGGGCTCAGCACCCACACCGGGGACAGCAGGGAGGATGGGGCTTCCAGGCCATCAAGGCCCAACCCTTCCACAGCTCACATGCAGCTTGATCTGCCTTCCGCACAGAGAACCTCAGTCCCCAGGGCGGTGAAAGGCATTGTTGCTCAGTCGCTTGGCCGTGTCTAACTCTGTAACCCCATGGACTGCAGCACGCCAGGCTTCCCTGTCCTTCACCATCTCCCAGAGTTGGCTCAAACTCATGTCCGTTGAGTCGGTGATGCCATCCAACCATCTCATGCTCTGGAAATAAAGGAAAGAGTAAAAACCGACCCTCTCATGGAGCTTCATGGAAAAGTAGGGAAGATGCCCCAGAGGGAGAAAAGAAACTGGCTGCTGGGTGGCTGTGAATGGGGAAGCTGTGATCTGTGTGCTGGGTGGCCTCTGAGGTCTTGCTTCTAGTCCAGCTCCCAAACCTCTCTTGCCGGGTTAGGGCATTTCTGTAAATGCTGTTAAAGAGGAGCCTGTCCGTGAAGCGGGCAGGGGCTGGCCAGGCTACTGGGCATGGGCTGGCACCCCAGCTGTTCAGATGTGGCCTGTGATGCTGGACAGGCCTGAGCATAAGGGTAATGGGAACCACAGAGGAGCGGTCCTGGGCCTCATGTCAGGACCAGCGCAGTGACGTCCTGGGTCCCTGAAGGAGTGTTCTCCTCACCTGGGCGTCAGAGCAGATCAGCCAATCAGCTGGGCAGAGGCAGGAGTGGTCATGGACACTTCCCCAGGGCCACCATCACTCAACTAGTTTTTCTCATTAAAAAAAAAAAATGAAATGTCACGTGTGGCTGGACGAAGCACAAACTGGAATCAAGATTGCCGGGAGAAATATCAATAACTTCAGATATGCAGATGACACCACCCTTATGGCAGAAAGTAAAGAAGAACTAAAGAGCCTCTTGATGAAAGAGGAGGGTGAAAAACTTGGCTTAAAGCTCAACATTCAGAAAACTAAGATCATGGCACTCAGTCCCATCACTTCATGGCAAATAGATGGGGAAACAGAGAGAGACTTTTATTTTTGGGAGCTCCAAAATCTCTGTGTATGGTGACTGCAGCCATGGAATTGAAAGATGCTTGCTCCTTGGAAGGAAAGTTATGATGAACCTAGACAGCATGTTAAAAAGCAGAGACATTACTTTGTCAACAAAGGTCCGTCTAGTCAAGGCTATGGTTTTTCCAGTAGTCATGTATGGATGTGAGTGTTGGACTATTAAGAAAGCTGAATGCTGAAGAATTGATGCTTTTGAACTGTGGTGTTGGAGAAGACTCTTGAGAGTCCCTTGGACTGCAAGGAGATCCAACCAGTCTATCCTCAAGGAAATCAGTCCTGGGTGTTTTTTGGAAGTTCTGATGTTGAAGCTGAAATTCCAATACTTTGGCCACCTGATGTGAAGAGCTGACTCATTTGAAAAGACCCTGATGCTGGGAAAGATTGACGGCAGGAGGAGAAGGGAACGACCAAGGATGAGATGGTTGGATGGCATCACTGACTCAAAGGACATGAGTTTGAGTAAACTCTGGGACTTGGTGATGGACAGGGAGGCCTGGTGTGCTGCAGTCCATGGGGTTGTGAAGAGTTGGACACGACTGAGCGACTGAACTGAACTGAACTGAACTCTGTGTCAAGCTCCAACTGGACACAGACTCTTGGCGGTGAACGAAACAGACAGAAGCTCTGGCCCTGAGGACTTTGGATGAAAGGAAAGTGCAGTAGGCTGTGAGGGTGTCCCCAGCCTGGTGGGGCCTGGGAGGACTTGGGAGAAAGTCCTGCTGCAGGGTGTTCACCGTCTTGAAGGAGACCTGGAAGAGGGCCGGGGGTGGCAGGAGGTGTGGGGGCCACACTCCTCCAGATGGGGCACCCCCATCTGCCAAGGCCTAGAGAGGCAGCACAGCTCCTTTGAGGAATTAATAATGTAGTTTATTTATTCATTAAAAAATATTTATTTATTTGGCTGCCCAGGTCTTAGTTGTGGGCAAGCGGGATCGAGTTCCCCAACCAGGGATTGAATCCAGGACCCCTGCCTTGGGAGCGTGGAATCTTAGCCACTGGACTACCAGGGAAGTCCCTATTCATGTGTCTGAGCATGACTATATTGAGAGAGGGGCAAGGTGCATTAACAAGGCCTGCGTTCTAGAGTCAGATGAACCTGGGTTAGACCCTGATCGGACACCCGCTGGCTGTGTTGGCCTCAGACGAGTTTGCATACAGCCTCTTGGCTCAGAATGGGAGAGCTGATCTGTCCCCCACACTACTCTCAGGAACGAGAGGTGATGGAGCTGAGGCCGGCACCATGTTGGCCCCCGCGGGGGCCTCCCCTTGCGTCTCCAGCCTCAGGGCAGCCAGGCCGGCCACGGTAGGAGAGGAGGGCTTTCTCTCCACCCTCTGCTCGGCAGTGACTGATGGGACACAGCGCAGCTTGGAGCTTGAGGAAGACACAGTGAGCATCCTTCTGATTTTAGTTCAATTCTGTGAGCAGGATGCTCCCAGGGCTGATAGATTTTTCTAGTAATGAAATTGTAAAAGGAATTGAGTTATGCCTCTCAAGCTTTAAAGGACAACTGGTGACTTTTCCCCAGGCCTCCGACCAGCCCAGCGGATGCTCATTCCCCGTGCTGTGGTCAAGAACCTCACTTCTTTCTTCTGAGCCACTGGCATGGCCTCTAGAATGTCCTCCTGCTGTGGGGAGACCCTGGGGGTGTTTGCTTCATGAATACACCTGGGACTGGAGACATCGCTTGCCAGATGAAACATGGAGCCCTTGGCTCAAACATGCTTAAGGGTTTCAAGATGGCAACAGCAGAGCATTAAAAAGCAGGTGCAGAGCCCTTCTGGCTGCCTGGGTTTAAAGCCAGCTCTGCCACTTACTAGAGTTATGTCCTGAGTCTGGTGATTTCACCTCTCTGCTCAGTTTCCTCATCTATGAAATGGGGAGAACAGTAGCAGTAGCCCCTCCTCCTCCAGGGCCACGGGGAGAGCCACCTGGACTCTGGGGGTGTAGCTGAGTGTGGCTCCAATTCTTTCTCCCCTTTTCTCTCCCTCTCCTTTGATCCCCTCCCTTTACTTCCTTGTTTTTTTCTGGGGTCCCCTTCTCCCCACTGCATCCCCAACAGGCTCAACAGTGGCTGATGCTGAGCTGTTCTTGCTACTGAAACTGGTCCTCGGGTCAGCCTATCACCTGGGTCCTTCCCTCGGTGCACTGGGCAGCCCTTCTCCATGGTCCACTCTGAAGCCCACGCCCTCCCTTTCTCCTTTGGGCGGAGGCCACGCCTAGGGCAGACCCCTCCCTGGAGAGAGCAGCCCCTCTCAGCACTGCTGCACTCAGGCTGTGGGGCACCTTGGAGTTTCACCTGGAATCTCAGGTAGAGAAGGAGAGCAAGGCCAGCAGGAGATGGAGATGCCTGACATCTCCGTGGGAGGAGGGAGACGTACATACAGAGGAAAATATGCCCATAATCCAAATATAAACAGAAAACCCTGCTAGCATGGCATTGTGTGGCTTTCTGTTCCTTTATTGAGGCAGAAGTGCTTTTTCTCTTATTTAAAGGTCTTTACTGAAGAGGAGTGCATGGCACCTCACTCCAGTATTCCTGCCTGGAGAATCCCATGGACAGAGGAGCCTGGCGAGCTACAGTCCATGGGGTCACAGCTGGAGACAACTGAAGCAACTTAGTATGCACACCATAAGCACTGGAGAATAACACACTGGTACAGTAGGACCTCCACAGAGGCCACCCACCTCATTCAGATTTCCCCAGTTCTGTTTGTATTTGCGTGTGTGTTTATTTAGTTCTATGTACTTTTATCACCTGGGTATGTCAGTGGCTCCAGCACCTTCGATGGTTCTAATGGCACAAGATTCCCTCCAGCCATTCTTTCATAGCCCCACCCAATCACCCCTCCCACCTTTCTGACAACCATGACCCTTCTCCATCTTTCCTTGGAGGTAAATGGACCGAAGCAGTGTGTAACCCTCTGGGATCAGCTTTTTGCGCTTAGCGTGGCTTTCTGGAGCTCCGCCAGGCGGCTGCGTCCAACGAGTGTTGGTGGCACAGATCTGCTGGGTGAGCTTACCATTCACCCTTTAAAGGGCATCTGGTTATTTCCAGTGTTCGCCTGTTGCAAATAAAGGTTGTCTGGACATCCAGGTGCTGATTTTTGTGTGAATATAAATTCACACAGGAGTGCAGTTACTCCTGCCTGTCAGGCAGTCCCCTCCTGACTATTTTTAGAGGAGCCCAAGGTCATAGGTGACTGCTGATAACGTATTTTAATGCAAACTTTTCCTGTGACCTGGACGACTTTCTTATGAGACCTCTGGTGCGTGCATGCATGCTAGGTCGCTTCAGTCATGTCCAACTTTGTGCAACCCTATTGACTGTAGCCTGCCAGGCTCCTCTGTCCATTGGATTCTCCAGGCAAGAATACTGGAGTGGGTTGCCATTTACTTCTCCAGGGGACCGCTCCTAATTCTTTGTGTTGGAGATTAGAGCCCCCCTCAGTCTAACCCAGGTCTGGAGATATCCCTTCAGGCAAGGGAGGTGCTTCACTCCACCAGCCTCCCCCAAGAGGGTCCCCATTGCTGATCTTCCTTGGACAGAGGACACAATGGATTAATTTTCTTTTTCTCCAGAGGCAGGACCTGGGAATTTACAGGCTAACACATCCAACTCCAGACTCACCTAGTTCTCTTTATCTGGGAGACACAGTGTGTGTCACCTCTTGTATGGATGGAGTCCTTCAAGAAAGTGAACAGAGTCTGGTAAGAACTTTCTTTTGGGAGAAACTGACTTCATCTGTTGAAAACTTGCTCACTTGTCTCTAGCAGAAAATGTCTCAATGGAGACATGAGACATGAGAATGTCTCAGCCTTAGAGAATTATGATTAAATCATTCTCTTAACCCTAGAGACAGGCTGAATAAGACCATTGCATTTTCAACTCCTGCGAGACATCCGTAACCAAATGGTTAATAAGAAAATTTCCAAGTCATTCATTATTTACCCTGGCTGCATAATGCATGAAACCCATGAGCCAGACCCATTTGTATTTTCAGCACCGGCCTCAAATGTCAGCCCAGTACTTCACAGAGTGCACCACCGGCACACCCCGCCCCCACCCCCCAACCCCTGCCAGGATGAATTTGGCCCTCTGGTTTGGCCCTTCCTCCCCTCAAGCTGGATTTTATGGGGAAGTGACCAACTGAGGTCTTGAAGCCTCTTGCATCTTGCCCACTATGCTGTTAGCCTGCATGGTTCTCCTTCCTCTACTAGATCCTCTTAGAGGCCTAACCCGGAAGTCCTTCCTCCGTGACTCCTCCTAGACAGGAAGTGGTGCTCCATCTGCTGTCTCCCTGTAGCACTTAGGGGCTCTAACAGAACATGTGGGACTACCACCACCACTATGACAATAGCTGTTATGATTTATTTAGTTTCTAATACCTGCCAGACCTAGACACATTACTGCATTGAAGTCTCATAATAGCTGGTGAGGCAGATATTATATTTCTCCTTTTTAAGATGAAGGCTTGGAGAGGTTAACTCACTCACCCAAAGACACATAACTCGTAAGAGGCAGTCGCAATTGCCTGCAGGAACTGTCATTCCTTTTCTTCTCAATCATTCCCTGCAGAAGTCTCTTCATTTGTTCAGCCTTTTCAGAAAACCAACTTCAGGTTTTGTTGATTTTGTTTCTTAGTTTGTGTTTTTATTTTATTTATTTCTTCTACTTTCTTTGGATTTATTTTTCTGCTCCTTTTGTAATTTTGGGGGATGGATCTGAGTTCATTACTTTTCAATCCTTCTGCCTTTCTGTATTTAAGGCTAAGGATTTCCCTCTGAGTGTTGCTGTAGTTGCATTATACCTGTTTTGAGCTGGAGGAGTGTATTATTCCATTCAAAATATTTTCTAATTTTCAGTGTGATCTCGAGTTAAGATTGTGCTCATGTTTGATGGACACCACACCTCGCTTTTCATGAGATATTTTTTCAGCATTGAATCAATCATTTTTGCATCAGTCCCTCCCTCTGGATTCATGGTTCAGGTTTTTTCCCAGTCCCACTGTGGGGTCGACTCCACCCTTATAGGCATGTGTTGGTGGGCTCAGGTTACCTGCCTCTGTGCTACCTGCAACTTCTTCCCCACCCTGAGGCCATGATGACAACTGGATGAGCAGGGTTATTGAATACCATGAAATCTGTTTTAATCTACCACAAAAATAGCAGTTCATAAGTTTGGTGCTTTGACCATAATTGGTCATACAATTTGACCAAGGTCCACTTAATTTGAGAATATCAAGCAGCTCACCACCTATGCATTCCTGTTTTCCAGGGACAAAAGGAAGTGGTGATAACAAAGAACCGGAGGGAACAGTATGAATTACCTGGTCTTTATGACAGAAGATTTGATTTCACATAACCACTCAGAAAAAAAGTGGTAGAAAGTGAAGAGGAACTAAAGAGCCTCTTGATGAAAGTGAAAGATGAGAGTAAAAAAGCTGATTTAGAACTCAGCATTCGAAAAACTAAGATCATGGTATCTGATCCCATCACTTCATGGCAAATAGAAGGGGAGAAAGTGGAAGCAGTGACAGACTTTATTTTCTCGGGCTCCAAAATCACTTTGGACGATGACTGCAGCCATGAAATTAAAAGACGTTTGCTCCTTGGAACAAAAACTATGGCAAATCTAAACAGCATATCAATAAAGCAAGACATCACTTTGCCAACAAAGATTCATATAGTCAAAGCTATGGCTTTTCCCGTAGTCATGTGTGGATGTGAGAGCTGGACCATAAAGAAGGCTGAGCACTGAAGAATTGATGCTTTTGAACTGTGGTGTTGGAGTCCCTTGGACTGCAAGGAGAGCAAACCATTCCATTCTAAAGAAAATCAATCCTGAATATTCATTGGAAGGACTGATGCTGAAGCTGAAGCCCAATACTTTGGCCACCTGATGCGAAAAGCCGATTTGTTGAAAAAGACCGTGATGCTGAGAAAGATTAAAGGCAGGAGGAGAAGAGGGCGGCAGAGGGTGAGATGGTTGGATGGCATCATTGACTCAATGGACATGAGTTTAAGCAAACTCTGGGAGATGGTGAAGGACAGGAAATCCTGGTGCTGCAGTCAGTGGGGTCGCAAAAAAGTCAAACACGACTGAATGACTGAACAACAGCCAGTAAAACACAGGCTCTTTCAAAAGTGAGGGCGGTCTGTGTTTTGAGTACAATAGGCAGAAACAGGTGCAGTATCAGCCCCCTACCACCTTGTCATTCCATGTATAGGCCCGAGGATTTCAGGTCCTACAGGTGCCCTGGGGCTGGAAGCACTAACGTGGCCTCAGGCTGTGACCCCTGGAAATTGGAGGAGTACAGGCAGGCATCCAGGCAGCATTGATTGTGGCAGATCCCTTGGGGCCAGGGTCTCCTGGCCCCCACCCTCCCTGGGTAAGCCACTTTCCTTGTTTCACAGGCAGAGAAGGACCTTGGTTCTCACTGGCTGCTTGACTCAGAGAAGCAGGATTCTTCCTATTGGTGCCGCTGCCTTTTCTGGCTCAGACAACATTTAGTATCATCAGGAATGCAAACCTTCTTGTAATCAGGTCTCACTGACCGGCACAGGCCTGGGGTTTTGCTATTTTAATCATAGGACTTGCAGTTCGTAAAGAGCCTCCACTTTCCTCATCTCCCTAAGCTGGGCAATCGCAATAATCTTAAACTTATTTCCCTTCTGTTATTCCTCTTTACCAACAATTCCATAACCAGCTTGCCCAGGCTGATCAGGACTGTCCTGGTTTTAGCCCTGAAAGTCCAGCATCATGGGAAACCCTCTGGCTGGGCCAACTGGGGCAGCTGGTCACCCACCTGGGAGGCTCACACTTGGGAATATTCTGCTGCTCTTGTGACCTGAGACCAGCATGGGTGAAAGGGACCCAGACAGAAGGGCTAAGTTGAAAGGAGGTTTGGGGGGGGCTCCCCTGATGGTACAGTGGATGAGAATCTGCCTGCCAATGCAGGGGACACAGGTTTGATTCCTGGTCTGGGAAGATCCCATATGCCACAGAGCAGTTGAGCCCGTGTGCCACAACTTCTGAACCTTTGTTCTCAGTTCAGTTCAGTCGCTCAGTCATGTCTGACTCTGCAACTCCGTGGACTGCAGCACGCCAGGCCTCCCTGTCCATCACCAACTCCCGGAGCTTGCTCAAACTCATGTCCATTGAGCCGGTGAGAAGCAACAGCAATGAGAAGCCCATGCACTAGTGAAGAGTAGCCCTGCTCACCGTGACTAGAGAAAGCTCTCACGCAGCAAGGAAGACCCAACACAGCCAAAAATATATGAACTGATTTTTTAAAAAAAGAAAGGAGGTTTCATCTTGCAGCATCAGCCTGGCGGGAGCTGAAACCTCCGTACAGCCCCTTCTGGCCTCCCATTTCTCTCCGTGACTCCATGCAGTGGGCTGGGGAAGGGCCGGAGGGGAGCCCTGAGCTGTCCCAGGGGTCTCCCAGAACACACCATCAGCCCTGTAAGCGCAACCATTCCTGCAACAAGGTTAACATGGGGGATACCACTTCCCAGGGCAGGGAGGGGCTTAGTGACAACCTCAGGCTCCCACTTCCTTTATAGATGCGAAAACTAAGCCAGCAAAGGAGGGGACGTTCCCAGGTAACATTAATGGAACTCAGTTTTGCTTCATAGCATTTGTGGGTGTCAGGACAGCACAGGTCTCCAGACAGCAGCCCAGGGTCAGCCCTGTCTCTGCCATGAGAACCAGCCCTGGAGCAGCCAGTGTACCCACAAGAGGCTTACCAGAACCCAATGGACAAACTGCCAAGTCGTCAATCTTAATGTTTGTAGCAAATTGGCCAGGACAGGGTGGATTTGGAAGGTTCCTGTGATGTTTTGTTTGAGTAATTTTTATTTTTCTTTTGTGCTAGTATTTTAAGAAGTATTTTGGAGGAAAGACAGAGGAGAATCAGTATGCAGCTGGTGCATCTGGCTGCTGACTCCTGGATGGAGGCAGTGGGGGGGCAGCGGGGAGGGGAGACAGAGAGAAGGCAGGAGACCAAGAGCAGAGAGCGAGGGCAGACGGAGAGGAGAGAGAGAGGAAGGGAGAGACAGAGAGAGGGAAAAACTGGGGAGGGGCAGAGAAGGGGAAGCTGAGAAGGGCCAGTTGATAGCAGTCATTTTACTAATCTACCCTTCTTATAAAGAAAAGTAGATACGAAAATCTATTCTTTAATAACATCTGGACTATATTGAGTACATACTGTTGAAAGGATTTTTTATTTTTTTAATCATGGGGTAAATTTCAAACACATGCTCCAATAGAGAGTATGATGCGGTGAGCCCCATGCCCACTTGCTCTTTGATGCGGCTGGGGCTTCTCTGGTGGCTCAGACAGTTAAGCGTCTGCCTACAATGTGGGAGACCTGGGTTCGATCCCTCAGTTGGGAAGATCCCCTGAAGAAGGAAACAGCAACCCACTCCAGTATTCTTGCCTGGAAAATCCCGTGGATGGAGGAGCCTGGTAGACTATGGTCCAAGGGGTTGCAAAGAGTCAGACACGACTGAGCGACTTCACTTTCACTTTGGGTGGTGACTGGTCCTGCCCCTTCCATCCTCTTCTCTCCCAAATCTGGGTCACCATGAAGCCATTCCAGAGCTATCATTTTATCTGTGAATATGATTGACAATATTCTAGAATAATCAGGATACATTAAAAAAATACCCTTGAATATTTTCTTGAGGATGAGAAATTCCTGCAAATACAAGTTTCCAGGTCCCAGAGTCCCCCTTTTTTTTTTTTTGCCTTTCAACCTCGTCTCTCTGTCCCTTTGTCTCCCCTGTGCTCCCCAGCCTCCCCTAACCTGCCTTCCTGCACCCTGACCCTCAGTCTCATCTTCTGGGGAGCAGGCAGCCCGGCTGACTCTCCCTCCATCCCGTCTTCAATGAAGTTCCCTCAAGCTGAAGCACTGGGCACTGGACATAGACAAGTCCAGCACAGCCTGACCGTTGTTATGAAGTCAAGAAGAGTTGGCCTAACCTGGGAAGAAATCTTCATAACCTTACATGTAAAAACCCCACAATTAACAAAACAACAAGCTGTTGAAAATAACAAACAAAAAGCAGACACAGCGAACGAGCTAGGGGTTATCAGTGGGAAGAGGGAAAGGGGCGCTATGAAGAGGTAGAGGATTAAGAACACAAACTATTAGGTATAAACTTCAAGGATATATTGTACCACATAGAGAATATAGCTGATATTTTATAATAGCTATAAATGGAGTATAACCTTTAAAAATGGTGCATCACTGTATCTTACACCTGTAACTTATAATGTATAGCAACTATACTTCCATAAAAAACTAAATTTAAAAATCCTATTTTTATGAATCACTGTACAGGTGTAAGTGGTTAGAATGGATGACTGAATTGGTCTTTTGATGCATTGACCAGAGCTGCAAGACGCGGGGCTCCTCCTGGGGCCGGCAGTGAATACCAGCCTTCAGTTTTATTCCTTGTGCCCTGAATGAGGCAGGATGGGGTCAGGGGGCTTGGCTGTTTCGGCCACTAACCCTCTCTCACCTTGGTCCACTCCCACCTCCACAGGGGCTTGGGAAAACTCAGTGCTCCATGTTCTCAGGTCCAGCGAGGCTGTGCTCTGACACCAGGTCAGGCGGGTCCAGTGCCCACGACTCAGCCCCTGGCCCCCAGAAACCCCAAGGAGAGCTCGGAAGAGGTTGATGCGGTGCTAGGTGGCAGGGTCACCCCTGGGGGGATCTTTGCCCAGCTCAGTGGTGCCCCCCAACCTTGGATGGCCCATGCCCTGAAGGCTGCCAACCCAGGAGTGACCCAGAGGCTCAGAGAATCACCGGCCCCTGCTTCCCACTGCAGCCTCCTCCCTTCCAGGAAGGGTCCAGGAGAATGAGCAACTCTCAAGTTAATTATAATTATGGACAACTGCAGCTTGGTTGTCATAGAAACCCGTTGCTCCCGGCTCTGTCTGTGGGACCGCCACTCCTTGACCTGACAGCCGCGGTGGGGACGACACCATCCCCCTCTTTCCAGGGTCTCGACAAGCTTCACAGGGAGTTTGGAGGAAAGGGTAAAATGCAGCCCCAGAGTCTTCTCAGTCTGAGTCATTCCAAAGCAGCAGTAAACAACAGAGAGAAAGGCTTTCTACATCTGGATCTGCGTCTGGGGAGATGAGGGTGCCCTGAGGCTGTGTCTGTGCCTCTCGGGTCGCAGGGGTGGAGGATCACCAAGACAGCCGGAAAGGCAGGGGCTCTGGCACGTATGTATCTGTGTCACCCCAGGTGAGTCACTTCACCTCTCTGAGCCAGATTTCTCTCTATAAAATGGGATGGTATCACCTACCTCCTCAGTTTGTCCGGAAGATTAAATGGGCTGATGCCCACGCCACAACACAGGGGGTTGACAAATGTCAGCCCCCTTCTGTCTTCGTTGCTAGCCCGGCTCCGTGAGGACATTCGGGGATGGAGAAGGGTGAGGGGGCCCCCTGTTCCATGCCTCTGACCTTTTGGCTCATCACTTCCTACTGGACCTGTTCTCAAAGTGGGATTCTTAGAGCCACTGGGAAGCTGGAGGGGTGCAGGGCCGGTTGGGCCAGAAAGGTCACTGTAGGAAGCGGTGGTGGCCGAGTACTGTGATGAGGGCTGTGACTGCAACGTTCACTTGGGGGGTGGCTGTGGACACTTTAGTCAAACTCCCTGAGCATAAGTGCCTTATGTATCAATAAAATGGGCCCAAGATTTTGCAGGGTTTCTGTAAAGTTTATATGAACTCATGCACATGAGAAGGGGCCGGCACTGGTCGTATAACTAATTAGCTTCCCGAAGCAGGACTGGTTGTCGGGGAAGCCAGGGGAAGGACCAGGGCAGGTGGGAGGCAGAGGCTGGCTTTTCTCTCCTCACTTGGGGGACTTGTGAAGTTCTATTTTTTATTTTTTTGCCATGCTGCACAGCATGCGGGATCTTAGTTCCCTGACTGGGGATCCAACCTATAGCCCTTGCAGTGGAAGCAGAGGGTCTCAACCACTGGAGCCCGTGAAGTTACTGAGATCACAGGAAGCCTGTGGCCATGAAGAAATATGGGGCCAGAGGGACAAAGGGCCTTGAGTCTTCTGGAACTGTAGCTTGATGTCTAGATCTGAGCTCCATACATTCTCCTTGCTCTTGTCTTTTGCGAATGCTGGGGCCTGAGGGATTCAGTGGATTCAGTGATAGCTGGAGTTTGGTAACAGAGGGAATGATGGTGATGGAGATGGTTGTGATGATGATGGAGACAGTGATGCTGGAGATGGTGGTGATGGAGACGGTGATGAGGATACACATCTCCAAGCACACTTCCTGTTCTCTGTAGTCCTATCTCTCACCTGCTCTTGCCAGAGCAACACTGTGGCCACTCACTCATGACCACAAGGACCATTTCTAACTGTAGAGGGAAAGTAACTTCAACATTTCCTTACAAAGAACAAACTGCTGGGTTCTCTTTGTACACAAAGGTATTGTGAGAAGAGCAGTCTGCCTCATAGGACCCTGGCATTGCCCTCTGAGTTCCTTCCTAGCTATGCTTCAGGTCAAAGAAGATAGTAACATGGATTGATTTCCAAAAGTTCAGCCATTGCCTGTGCTTGTCAGCCCTGTGGGATAAAATCAACAGAGCGCTGAGACTCTCCAGGGGCAGAGTGGCCCTGTGAAAGGCTGGAACTTTGGCTCTGCCATTTACGAGCTGTGTGACCTCAGGCATGTTCCTTAACCTCTCTGAACCTCCCCTGCTGCTGTGGAAAATTAATAAGATTATATCTGTAAGAGGTCATAGTGCTACAGCAATCCTTGTCAGTGTTTGGGGTTTGATGCCGTGGCCTCTGACATGCTGGCGGCATTGGGTAGACAGTGAGCTAGACCCAGACAGACTGAGCAGAGCAGAGCGGGGCGCTGTCGGCTGGGTCCCTGGGGAGAGGTGGGGTCTCTGCCCACAAAGGGAAGGCTGATTCTCAGCACTGAGAGGGGCCAGGAGAGAAGAAATGAGGCCTTCTTGGCTCCTGGGTTTCTGAGCACTGGGGAGACCCAGTTCACATACACTGTGCAGGGATCAGCCACAGCTGGGGCTTAGATGTGGCATCTAGGCCTGGCACTGACCAGGCTTCCCTGGTGGGTCTGGAGGACAAACAGGAAGCCAGGACACTGGGAAGTAAACAGAGGCCATGGCTGTCCCCAGGTCTGGGTGTGGGAGCTCCTGGACCTCCAGGGCCCGGCTACTGCTGGGATGGAGGACTCCTGTTGCCCTTCACCTCCGACTGCAGGTGGAAGGGCGGCCATGGTGCTGACAGCAGGCGGAGCAGGTGGGACGCCCTTAGCGTGGAGGCCCAACAGTGTAGAGGCAGGAGAATGGCAGAAATGACCTCTGCTGACCACCGGCCCCTGAGGACTCTGCATCCGCTTTCGGCTCTCCTGCCATCTGGAGTCAGGCCTGAAAACTGCATTCACGGAGGATCTCATTAAGGCCAGAGTAGACACACCTGGAGGTGGGCTCCAAGAGAGCGGGTAGGAATGGGCGGGTGTCTGAGTGAACTTGAGCTCCCTGAGGCTGCAGCTCCCCGAAACTGCTCAGAAGCCAGGAGGCTGGGAGGCTGGGCTGAAGCTGTTCCACTGAGCTTCTCTGGTTTGTCCCATCCTGTGGCTGCCCCAGGCAGAGTAGGGGGCAGTGGGCTGATGGAGGCCTTGATGGAGGAGTTGGGGGGCCAGGGAGGAGAACCGCATCTTTGGAGCCACACGCACCTGAGCTGGAACCAACATGTCACTTGGTACATGTTCCCTTCATCTGTGGTGGGGGTCATTGGAGGAAGGGTTAGAGGCACAGAGTGGGTTCCATTCCTACTGCAGGAGAGAGGGGGCTGGGAATTCCAGGATGGGGGAAGGCGCCCCCTTTCTCAGGGGCCGGAGACCAGGCCCCAAGTCACCGCTCCTTCCCAGGACCCAGGGGCCGCTTTCCAGCCCACCCCAGCCCACCTGCCTGCCTGGGGGGCAAAGAGGCAGAAACCACAAGAGGGCCGTGGGGTCCCGGTCTCAAGTCCTGGACCAAGCCTGGCTCAGGGACTGACCTTTTGTCCTGCCCAGGCCCATGATACTGGGCCAGAGCAGGAGGACTCCTTGATGAAAATGGGGGAGCAGGACCCTAGAAGAAGCCAGTGCTACACTCCCTCCAGTTGGACTCCGGACCACCCTCAGGATAGCAGCTGCCTTGTGCGCGTGATATGAGTAACCCAGACGCCAGCTTGCGGAGAAGGGAGGCTGTCCACGTGGGAAGGGCAGCTGGTTTCTTGTCTCCGCTCTAATCATTCCCTGGAGATTCACCTTCCTCGTGGCCTGGACAAATGCTGCCGCCTGTCACTGTGCCTCGGCAGCCCTTGAGCCTGTACACAGAGACAGCGCCTCTGATAAGCCTCACTGGGCAGCCAAGTGGGGCCAGATTCTGTAAGCGGGGCTTTCGAAAGGCTCAGGGATGACACGAGGGAGATAAAGGCCACAGTGACAAGGGTTTCGATGGCTCAAAGGCATAGCAGCTGCTCTTTAACAGAGGGTTTCTTCCAGCAGCAGTGCCCAAAGTATCCACAGATGCTCTGTGATGAAAGGGTTCTGTGGTCAAATGTGGCTGTGGAAGGCTGAGCTCTACAGAGCTTAATAGGCCTCCCTGCCTCCTTGCAGGACTTATCAGAGCCTTTAGAAGGCTGGGAAATTTGTAACAGGCAGCAGTTATCAGTGCTTCTCAAACTTACGTGACTGCAGAACCATCTCTCCCTACAGCAACTTGTGGTACTACAAGTCTGGGGAACACGCTTCGGGAAACTCTACCCTTTGGGGTGGAGGTCTCCTTGTCTGGCTCCCAGGCTTGCCCACTTGTGGCCAAGGTTTTTAATCCTTCCAGTGTAGGGGCAACCTCAGGAAGTTCAATCTGAAGTCAGAGAGCTACCCAAAGAGTTGGGCACCCTCTTCTGGGCCTGGGGGCTGGTCTCCCCAGTTCCACCCACTCAGCGGGGGAAGCCTGAGAGGTGGTAGAGCCTGTCTGGGGTCCATTCTGGAGATCCTGCTTCCATCCTGGCAGGAAGTGCCTGGATGTGGCGCATTCAGACCCTGGACCCAACTTTATAGTTCCTGGTCCTTCCTCTTTGACTTGCATCCAACTTAAAGACACCTCCTACTGACAACCTGCATGAGGGGGCACCACCTCTCGACTTCTGTCCCCACCCAGCCCCCTGCCACCCCTCCCCCACCCACAATGCTACCCTCTCATGCAGATCTGCTCCAGCCTCCCTTCTCTGCTCTGACAGCTGCTAGACTTCCGAGGGCTCCAAAGGAAGCCCAAGCAGAGGTGTCAGGTTTTGGACTTGCCCAGGCCCCTTCCTTCTTCAGCCAGCCCTCACCCACCTGTCCGTTCTGTGCTCTTCTCTGCCTGTCTGGGTCCTGGGGGCTGGCCTGGATGAACTTGGCAATGACTCTCCTGTCCCCTGGGGCCCACTGGGTTGGGCTGTTTGGGAAGCCTTGTCCAGAAATGCAAGTGCAGGAGGTGAGGCTGGAAAGTCCCGTGTTCCTTCCTGCCTCAGAACTGCATCCAGGCAGGGACGTCCCCCTCCCGTTGGCCTGGAATGGTGGCAGCTCCCCACGGGGCTGGATGCCGGGGGCTTCAACCTGCCTCATGGCTCGCTGCCCTCGAGTGGGCTCTTCAGGATGCAGGCTGAGCACACCTTCAGGAGCCTGGCCTTTCTGCTTGGGATGGGGAAACTCTGTCCAGCACCAAGCCTATCCTAGCTGACATTACTTGGTACCTACTTCACGTCGGGGGACCCCGCGGGCCCTGTGAGCCACAGACACAGCAGGGTTCTATCTCCTTCTTTAAACCCACGTTCAGGTTACACAAGAGACAACTGTCCACCCTTGCTTTAAACTTTAAGTTCTTCATGGGTAGCAGCAGACCTGGGCTTCATGATCTCAGCAAAGCAGGCAACAAAGTCCCCACTTTGCACCCGAGGGATGGAGCTGCACTTTATCAGGGCAAATGGGAAATTGCCAACAGCCAAGCCAGGGTTGTCAACCTGGTGGGGAGAAAGGTGCAGGGGGGATTAGCAGGGAAGTGGGCACTGCTTTTTATGTCCCCTAGACATTTATCTTACGTTGGCCCTGGGCTGGAGCGTGCAACCAAGAGGCTTTTCACAAATGAAGATAAATGCTGTGAACCCTCAGCCCATTTCAATGCTTAATGCCAAACATAAACACATTACGCTCATTTCAGAATCTGGAGGAGTTTGAATAATTCAAGCCCATCATCATTTACTCCAAAAGACCTCATTTCATCTTATGACTCATCTTTGAAAGGAAAAGACGAGAGATGTAGGGCAGCAAATCCCTTGGGACTGTAACCAAGAGAGTGAGGAAAGCTGTGAAGAGGAGGCTGCGAGCCTCCAGGATGGACCCGGCCCCAGGGCCATCGGTCCTGGAGAGTCGGTCCTGGAAAATTGGTCTTGGAAAGAGTCCACCCGGGCAGGTATGGAGAGGTCTCCGAAGGAAAGGCAGACCTGATTCAGTCCCTTGTCTTGGGGCAAAGATCTCATCCTGCCTGGACCACAGCTTGCTCATCTGTGGCATGGAAATGATGGTTCCTGCTTTCAGTTGCTGTGAGCCTGGGTTGGCACGTGTGCGTGGATGAGGGCAGATGCTGGTGCCACGCCCCCCTGCAGCTCCTGCAGCGAGCAGCACACCTCTGCGTCCTGCTGCATTGCTGGTGGTTTTGGATGCGTGTTTCCAGGTCCCCATCCAACCGTGAGCCCTGGCGGGCGAGGACCATGGCTTCTCCCAGTGCCCAGCGTGGCCCTGGCCCGAGCTCATACTTGCGGCCTAAATGCTTTCTCTTCTGATCACCTCCACTTGGTACAAAGTCAGCAGGGCTCCTGCTCAGGGGCTGAGGCTAGTGTCTAGACTCTGGTCCTTGTTGCCTCCCCCAGCACCCCCAACCTTGCCCTCCTCTATCTGTCTGCATCACAGACCCGCCTCCTCACTCTTCTCCCAGCCTCCCTGGTGTGGTGGGAAAAACCCCAGTTTTAGAATCAGAAAAAAAAAAAAAAAGCCTGAGCTCAAGTTCTGGTTCTACCCCAGGTGTGACTTTGGACAAGTTATTTATTTAACTTCTTGTTAAATAAATGTCTGTCCTCAATGGGAACACATATAACATTGCCTCTTGCACCGCGGTCCATGGGGAGAATTAGAGCTGATGACTGTGAGGCCGGTGGTCCCTCAAAACTCCTCCCAGGGTGATGGCAGTGGTGGTTGCTGTTTCAACATGCCATCTATTTCTAATCCTTCAGCCTCCAAACACCTGCTGAGGCTGGCAGTGGGAAAGGCCCCTGTGGCAATGGCGGGGGCTACAGAGAAGAATGAGATGTGGTTTGGGCTCCCAGGGAGCTTGCCAGGTGTGATAGGCTATGCTCTGAAATAGCTGCAATTCAAGGGACATTTGTCAGGTGGGCATGGAGGAAGAAGATAGGAATTGTAGCTGCTGAGTGTCGAGGAGGTCTGCATGGAGCAGCGAGCCCGCGGATGGTTCTAGAAGGCTGGGAGGGATTCGGAGATGGAAGACTGGATATGGGAGGAAAGAAGAGCGTGAGCAGCGACTCTGAGAGGACCAGGCAGGAGGAGTTCTGGGGAATGCTGAGTCCTGGCCTTGGTGGATGCTGTGAGCAGAGGAGGGCTGCCTGCGGTGATCTGGTGGGGAGAATGTGACCCAGCTGGGGAGTCATGGGGAGCAGAGATATCTTAGACAAGCCCTGGAGAGTGAGTCTTAGCCAATGCAGTAGGGCAAGAGAAAAAAAAATCATCCATGCTGGAAAGGACAAAAGAAAACTGCTTCTATTCATAGATGACATGATTATCTCTGTCAAAAATCTCAAGTAATCTACAAAAGATATCTCACTAGAACGAAAAAATGAGCTTAGCAAAATCGCAGGATAGGAAGTCAATATACTAAAATCAATTGTATTTCATTCTGTATCTTGAGGGGGCTTTCCTAGTGGCTCAGATGGTAAAGAATCTGCCTGCAGTGTGGGAGACTCAGGTTCAATCCCTGGGTCTGGAAGATCCCCTGGAGAAGGGCATGGCAACCCACTCCAGTATCCTTGCCTGGAGAATCCCATGGACGGAGGAGCCTGGCAGGCTATAGTCCGTGGGGTCGCAAAGGGGCAGACACCACTGAGTGACTAATACTTTCACTTTCACTGTATCTTGAGAGTGAATCTACACAGATGATAAAATGACGTAGACCTGTACACACAAGTTGTACCAATGTCAGCTTCCTAGTTTTGATACTGCACTCTGGTTATATAAGAAGTGAAGTGAAGTCGCTCAGTTGTGTCCGACTCTTTGCGACCCCATGAACTGTAGCCTACCACACTCCTCCATCCATGGGATTTTCCAGGCAAGAATACCGGAGTGGGTTAGCATTTCCTTCTCCAGAGGATCTTCCTGATCCAGGGATCGAACCCAAGTCTCCCATATTGTAGGCAGACGCTTTACCATCTGAGCCACCAGGGAAGTACAAGATACAAGTATTGGAGAAAACTGGGTGAAGGGTTCAGAGGGCCTCTGTACTATCTTTGCAAATTTTTGTGAATCTATTATTATTTTAAAAGAAAAATTAAATCATTTCTATATCCATGTACTAGCCATGAATAATAAAAAATTGAATAAAACGCTATTTACAATAGTTTCCCAAGACATGAAATACTTGGGTGCAAATCTAACAAAGCACGTGTAGGATTTGTGAGTTGGAAACTATAGATCTCTCACGAACAAAATGAAGGAAGACCTAAATAAATGGAGAACCATATTGTGTTCATTGGAAAACCCAATAAAATTTTGTAGTGTCCATTCTCTCTTAAAGTGAAAGTGAAGTCGCTCAGTCATGTCCGATTCTTTGCAACCCCATGGACTGTAGCCTACCAGGCTCCTCCCTCCATGGGATTCTCCAGGCAAGAGTACTGGAGTGGGTTGCCATTTCCTTCTCCAGGGGATCTTCCCAACCCAGGGATTGAACCTGGGTCTCCTGCATTCCAGGCAGATGCTTTAACCTCTGAGCCACCAGTGAAGGGATCTGCAAATTCAACATGATTCCAGTTGACATTGCTGTAGCCGGAGCCTGGAGAACAGATCAGAAGGGGGCAGAGAGGGTGTGAGAAGTCCAGGAAAGAAGTCTGGCTGAGAGCGGAAGGTGCGTGTGGCCCATGATGGCCGTGCTGGGAGTGGACACGGGAGAGAAAAGGGCGGATCTGAGAGACTCTGGAGACGAGATCAACAGGATGTGGGGGCGGAGGGCCTGCAGAGCCAAGGAGAGGGAGAAGTCCAGGATGGTACACACCTTGGGTCCTGCTTCTTGCCTTGAGAGATCAGAGGTGCCCTTCAAGAGCCGGGCTCAGTGGGGGAGTGGCAGGTCAGAGGACCTCAGTGGCCATGACTGCATGCAGCCTGCACTGGTGACCAGCAGCTGGTGAGGTGTGGACAGGAAAAAACTCAGGAAGGGGCAAGACAGAAAGGGTTGTGCTCTTAGAGGAGCTGGGGGCCCTGCTCCTGCTCCCAATCCCTGGAAGGTGACCCCTGGAGATGAATTTCTTGTAACTTTTAAGTTCTTTTCAACTTTCAAAGTTTTCTTCTAAAATGCTGATTCCTGCTGGGGGCACCACCCAGAGGCCTTTCCTCTGACACCACATTGCCTGGGCAATGCTGCATCTGGACCCGTGTCCTCATCTGAGACTCCAACAATAGGGCCTGTGGACAGACCCTCTGAGGGGCAGAAGGCTGCGGGCAGAAAGGCAGCCAGGAGGGGCCTGGGTGATCCATGGCCCCCAGCGGATGGCAAACCCCAGGCATTGGCAGTAAGGTGGGGGTTTCAGAGCAGTAAGGTGGGGGTCTTTCCTTCCTTCCATCGTTTTCCTGGCTCCTTGCAGAGAGCTGGGTTTATTCCCAAGAAGCAACCATGTCAGTGATGAGCACAGACCCACAGGAACCCAGAGCCCCTGTGTGAGACAGTTTCTGTGGCAACCAGCCACTGGAAGAGAGGGACCTCGGGTGTTCCTGGGGGTGGAAAATTAGGAAACCATGATCATATGTAAGACAGCCTGCCCGGGGCCCCCACCATGGTACTCTGGCTGTCAGGTGGAGTTTGAGGAATCCAGAACCATCCATTATTCCACCCAGCATGGCCTAACAGGGCTGAGCCCGTGTGAGCGCTGAGGGTCCAAGAATGAACAGACCACAGCCTTGGTCTGCAATGCTGTGGGGCAGCGGGGCAGACAAGTACCAGGCAACGACCTTAGAGGGGGATGAGCCCACTGGGACCAGGGCTGGACTTCAGGGCCAGGGGATGGGGGGAGTGAAAGATGCCAGCATCAGGGAGGGTGAACCAGGGCTGGGGCCAGATAGGATGCAAGGCCAGGGTCCCATGGAGGCCACGGGGTGCCAGAGAGGAGTACTGTCAGGGGCCCCAGGAGAGCACGTGCTCTGTGACCACATGCCCCAGGACACTCCCCCTCACCCCGTCACTGTCCTCTGCTGACACTGCCACTGACCTTTTGGCTGCCTGAGAGGAAGATCAGGATCGGGAGGAACAGCTCAGCTGGCCCCCCAAATAAAGAGAAGATGGGGAAGAAATGACCCACCCCAGCCCAGGGACTTCTGCTGTCCATTCTGTTTCTGCTCTAGGTCGGCCCAACCTATGCTTTGGACCCAGCACCGCTCCTCCAGGCCTCTGGGATCCATGTCCCTGTAGCACAGCCTCTGGCCTCACTTGGTCTGTGGTCCATTTGCTGAAGCTGTGATCTCCCTTCCCGACGATGCAAAATGATCCAGATTTTCACCCCCTCTTTTCTTAAGCTTTCCTTTGCCCCTACTGAGAATGCCTGAGAAAGCGCAATGACTCTTCAGGGCTGAAGCTTGGCTGAAAGGCCAGTGAGGGAGAAGTAATTACCCAAGTAGTGACAGGTGTGCTTCCTGTTGCCGCCCCGGGAAATGTCACCCATCCGTCAGGAAGAGCCAAACACCCGCCCACACCTGGCTCTGGAAGCAGGCTGCCTCTGGAGATGCCAGCTCCACAAGGTTTTCTGAAGCATTTGCTCACTCACTCAACATGCATATACTTATTTCATAAGCCTGGGGCCGGGGGTGCCAGCCTGGCCACTCTCCTTTCCTGATGGCCATCCCTGACTCTTGCCTCAGTTTCCCCAACGGTACCATGGTGGGCAACAGCGGTATCTATTCACAGATCGTTTTGGAAAAGTGAATGAAATAACACATATAGTTCAGTTCAGTCGCTCAGTTGTGTTCAACTCTTTGTGACCCCATGGACTGCAGCAACCAGGCTTCCCTGTCCATCACCAACTCTTGGAGCTTGCTCAAACCCATGTCCATCGAGTCACTGATACCATCCAACCATCTCATCCTCTGTTGTCCCCTTCTCCTCCTGCCCTCAATCTTTCGCAGCATCAGAATCTTTTCCAATGAGTCAGTTCTTCACATCAGGTGGCCAAAATATTGGATCTTCAGCTTCAGTACCAGTCCTTGCAATGAATATTCAGGATTGATTTCCTTTAGGATGGACTGGTTGGATCTCCTTGCTGTACAAGGGACTCTCAGGTGTCTTCTCCAACACTACAGTTCTTTGGTGCTCAGCTTTCTTTATGGTCCAACTCTCACATCCATACACGACTGCTGGAAAAAATGATCTGCCAAATGTGGAGCCCTACTCAACCCTGGTCAAGGGTACGGAGCATGTGGCCCAAGTCAGACCAAAGAGACACGAAGACTCCATGCAGGGGATGCTCCCCGCCCCTGAGCGCACCCTCCTCAGCCCACCATCAGGACAACCAGAGAGGCCAGGCATTGGTGTCCCCATCTGGACCCTGAGGATGTGTGAGGCACTCTGTTCCTGCTGTAGCTGAGGCCATTCACCCTTCCTGGGACCCCAAAGAGAGCCAGAATGGGTTTCTGATGCCTGCACCCCAAGAACCCTGATACAACCTTCTGTGATCAAGACAAAAGGCGTGGGCATCTTCCAGCTGGGATTTGGCCCTCTCCTCTGGCAACAGAGCCCAGACTCTAGGGGAGACTGATCAGTGACGGATGTGGGAGCCCAGAAGAGGGCCCCTCATCTAATGTGTGGAATCAGAGAAGGCTGAGGAGGTGATACCTGGGTGAGGATTACAGGATGAAAAGGCATTAGCCAGGTGAAGAGAACAGCGAAGAACATTCCAGGTAGAGAGAACCCAGAAGGAAACAGGGCTGAGTGAAAGGAAGCGGCGGGTGGGCGTGGTAGCCAGCCGAGGTTCTGGAGGACAGCCAAGCCGCCTGCAGGGCCCCCTGCCAGCCCTGCACAGTTCCAGCCCCAACCTGGTCTTTGTTTAGGGATGAGGAGCTGGCAGAGGCCATTAGGGAGAGGGTGCTAATGAATCGCACCCCATTGACTCTGCTGGCTTTTGTGAACACGCCTGCAATGGCTAATTTGCGTGATTAGCATTGATGCACTGGTTCTGAGTTGTTCTGTACAGTTGCTCAGTTTGTGGCAGGCAGTCAGATCTCAGGGTTCTCTTTCCTCTTCCAGGGCAGATGGCACTGGAAATGGAGATCAGAGATGTCACACACGCCATGAGTACTCACAAGCATTGCAGAGATCAGCAGCTGTGGACCTCGGGAGGACGCCAGGGGGTCCTCGAGGAGACAGAGGCACGGTCCTGGGGGTCGGGTTGTAGCCTGAGAGATGTCCTCCACTTGTAGTCCAGAGAACTTGTTTATTTTTTTTAATGTATTTTTAATTTTTTTTTTATCTTTACACTGTGCAGCATGCGGGATCTTAGTTCCCTGACCAGGGGCCAAACCAGTGCCCCTTGCATTGGAAGCATGGAGTCTTAACCACTGGACTTCCAGGGAAGTCCCAAGCAAGCTTCTTTAATCAGAGCCCATTCTCCACGGCTCCTTTGTTCTACCTTCCCTTCTGTTCTGTCAGCTTTTCCTGAGTCTTGGCTCTTGTCCTGCCAAGTCCAGGCTGGTAGCCAGGTATCAGAGGCCAAGATGGGAGGGGAGGGAAGTAAGGAGGGAACGTGGAGGAGGGGGCTGGGTTCTAATAGTCTAAACCAGGGGAGTGAACAGGAAATAGGGTTCATGGCTCTCTGGTCGCTGCCTCTGTTATGTTCTGTTTAATCGTTCTTTCCCAGCTCTGAGCAATATTTTGGGCAAACCCAGAATTTTCTCATCACTTTCAGACAATAAAGGCCAGCTCACTCAGATCTTGCATGGATTTTAGGGATCATCTTTCCTCTTCTCTCTGTGCGCGTGTACTTGGTCTGGGGGACCTGAAGGTGAGGGGAGGGGTCTGTTCTTTTACTTTTCTGGTTCTAGCTTCCCTGGGTGTGGGAAGAGAGGTGTATAGCTTCCGTTTTCCGGAACCTGGGAGTGTGGGTGTCTGAACAAAGCTTATGGTACAGATGCTGGATGAAAATCAAACAACAGTTTGGGGAGAGTCCTACACAGTGAAACACACATCCAACCTATGGTCCAGAAATCCCACTCATAGATATTTACCCACGAGAAATGAAAACATGTCCATAAAGATGGCTTACTTCAGATTGGTCATAACAGTTTAATTTGTGATAACTTAAAGTATAAGCAACCTGAACATCTATTAATATGTGAAAGAACAGACCTGGATTGGAATGCTATTCAGTATCCATGCTTCCAACGCAGGGGCACTGGTTCAATTGCTGGTCAGGGAACTAAGATCCCACATTCTGTGCAGTGTGACCAAAAAGTAGGAAAAAAAGATACATAATAGGGAGGGGGCCACTGGTACTATTCTATTGAGTTAAGTGTTGACTACATGAGTGGGTTTAGTTTGTGAAAATTCATCAAGCTATAACATTATGAGGTACATTTTTTTGTGTGTACACCCATAAAAGTTTTTTTTTTTTAAAGAAAATAAATACAAGGGAAATCAAGCTGCTGAATGAATTTTTTAAAAAAAGAAGAAGAGACTTAGAAAACACTATGTGAAAAATGCAAGAGGTAAAAAGCCATGGTAGATGGCTGGGGAATTTCCTGGTGGTCCAGTGGCTAAGACTCCATGCTCTCAGAGCAGGGGACTGGGGTTTGATCCCTGATCAGGGAGCTAGACTCTGCATGCCACAGCTAAGACCTGGTGCGGCCAAATAAACAAAAAATATTAAAAAAAAAAAGAGAGAGAGACAAAAAGACACGGTGGCCGGTAAAGTGAGAAGGTCTGATAAGTCACTAACTGGAATTCCAGACGGAGATAACACAAAGAATGGGGGAGAAACAGTATTTAAAGAAAGATGCCAATTATCAGATTCAGGAACTATAACAATTCCCCAGGTTTTTTTTTTGCCACATTTGGGCTGGAATGTGGTTTTATCTGGGGCTTTCCTGGTGGCTCAGTGATAAAGAACCCATCGGCAATATAGGAGATGTAGGAGAAGTGGGTTCCTTCCCTGGGTCAGGAAGATCCCCTGGAGGAGGGCATGGCAACCCACTCCGGTATTCCTCCTGGGAAGTCCCATAGACAGAGGAGACTGGTGGGATACAGTCCATGGGGTCCCAAAGAGCATGACAGAAACGACTAGCGTGCACACAGGAACATGGCTTTATCTACTCCAGAGTTTACTAAACACATCTGCAGGTTAGAAACACCTGGGGATTTTTTAAAACTTTCCAAAGCTCAGGCAAACAAACAAAGCAAAATCAGTTTCTAAGCAGAATAAATAAATAGAAATCCATACCTAGTTACATCACAGTGGAACTACGGAACACCAAAGACAATGAGAAGATTATAAAAGCAGCCACTGTAACAAGGCAGATCACCTTCAAAGGACAATACAGATCAAACGCTGATGTCTCTGCAGCAAAATTATAAGGCATGGTGCTGAAAGGAAATGAATGTCTATTTGAACCCTATACCAGGCCAAAAGCTTCTTCAAGGATGAGAGCCGATTAAATAAACCGTAGATAAAAACTGAGAGCAGTTTAAAAAAAAAAATGTATCTTAGGGGAATTTCCCGGCAGTCCAGTGGTTACAACTTTGCACTCCCATTGCAAAAGATGTGGGTTTGATCCCTGGTTGGGAAACTAAGATCCCACATGCCTTCATGGCGTGGCCAAAAAAATTAAAAAGTACTTTAGGAAGAGGAGTCTTCAGAAGGAATGGCTACCTCAAAAGCTACTCAGTGTGTCCAAAACTGAACTCCTAACCTGCCCCCAGTCTGGTCTCCTCTGGGGTTTTCTGCCTCAGTGAGTGATAACGATAATTACACAACCAGAAACAGAAGTCATCTCATGTGCCTTCCCCCTCACCTCCCCCAGATCCGGTCGCCCCCGCAACCAGTCATCTCTGCCTCCCAGGTATCTCTTAAATCCACCCTGCTAGTCACCCCCACCTCCACGGTTGCCAAGCTGTTGCCGTGTTTTGTCAACCTGCTGCACCCAGCCTTCCAGCTCCCAGATGTCCCCCTCTGATTTGCTCTCCACACTGTATCCTGGGTGATCTCTTTGAAATGCAGACCTGACATCATCTTGCCTTGGTTTTAAACACAAACTGACATCTCATTACTCTTGAGATAAAAACAAGTCTTTAACACATGATGGAAGGTCTGTGTGGTCCTGCTTCTCAGACTCACATATGCCTTCCCCCTGCCTCTGCCTGCAGCCCCTCTGAACTCTCATTGTGCCCTTTGTTTTGCCCACATAGACTGTTGGCCCTGTGTTTTCACTACAAAGAAGATCTTTCCCATCCTCTTTTGCCTGGTTAATGTCACCTTCAGACCTCTGGTCAATTGGCACTTCCTCCAGGAAGTCTGTCTTGATCTCCTTGATGAGGTCCACTCTATCTATCTATGAACGTTAAATACACTCGTAGGACCTCCATAGCCTCATCTATGACCCTTGTCACAGGAGCAACGTCACACTTATTTCTGTAATTAATTATGCTCTGGTTCCCCCACTGGACTTTCCCTTCCAACCGGAAACAGCCTCCCTCTTTTCCACCCATCAGTATATCTCCAGGACTAAGGCAACAATAGACACATAGTAAACATTCCCCAAATAATTGTTGAATTGGTGAATTCCATCCTGGGATCTCCCTGCTGTGACATTCTAGAATATGTAGGTTCACTTCTTTTTCATCTCCAACAAGAGAATCACGGTTCTTGTAGAAGTGAATTGTGAGTCAGTGCTGTAGGAGATAATTGGAAAAAGGAAGAATTGGGAATTGGAAAAAGACAGGGAGAAAAACTCAGCAGAGCTGGAGTTGTGGCTTTCTGCAGTGAAGCTTGGGGGAGATGAAGGAAGTCACGGGAGAGTAAGTGGGCGTGTGGCAGGTGTTCGGGTTCTGAGGTTATCCAAGCAGAGCCGAGACCACCCACCCACCTCGGGGCTGTGAACGGAAGCTGCTCAGCTCTGCCAAGCAGGTTAGATAAAGATCAACAGAGGCCTTTTCCATTTTGAGGATGTACATTCTTCATGTCGCTGGGACTGTGGCGAGACCCAGGAGGCAGGAATAAACAATTCTGAGTCATAAAATCATTAAGGCATCGAACATTTGGGTAGAAGAACAGACACACAAAAAAGATGCTTCCTGTACACATGTTACTTGCAACAAAGCCTAATTCTTTTCGCAAGACTCTCACTGACCCTCTTGGGGACTGGGATTCTGAAATGGAAGGTAATTATGCAGTACTTATCTTTGTTAATTTAAGATGTGTAAAGGGTGGTTGATTCTTTGTTCCATGAGCTGCTTTAAGATTTAATTCTGGTGAAACAAAAATATTTTTATAAAGGTTTTCATAGATTCACCTGCAACTTGAAAGTCTTTGGAGCTACAGAGCTATATTTCCAACACCCTGCTGCAGTGCCCCCCAGACTTTCAAACTCAGTTCATCCCCAGTCAACTGCTCCTCCTGCTGGGTCCCCATCTTAGCATCTAGCCATCTGATGCCAAGCTAGAAACCCAAACATCATCCTTCACACTGTTTTATTCAAGCCTCCTGACACGCTCCAGCCCAGGACCTCCTTTCCTTCCCACTGTATCCTCCCAGCTCAGCCCTGTCTCCTCTCCTGCCTGGTTGCCATCCTGGTCTCCCCAGCTCTGGTCTTGCCCCCTCCCCTCTGTCCCCCCACTGGGAGTAAGGGCAGAGGCTATGGGCAGAACTGCTGTGGGCAGGAGATCAGAGACCTAGGGAAAGCTGGTAAGCTCTGGGGCAGCTGGTGACTCCCAAGGCCAGGCTTGCTCAGAATTGGCTTTTTCTTTCAGTCCATGCCTGGAATCAGCTCTGTTTCATGGTTTGGGAAAGTCAAAGTGTTTATTCAGTCAACAAACACTTGTTGAGCACTTGCTCTATGTTCCAGGCCCTATTCTGGGCTCGGGGGGCACAGCAACAAACCAGTCAGACGAGATTCTGCCATGTTTGTCCTAGAGCCAGTGAGTAAATCTGTTGTCCTTTTGGACACTGAAATGAAGAAAGCGAAGGAGGGTAAGGGGAGTGAGCAAGGAGGGATGTGGGGACATGGGTGTTTTAGATGCATAGCGAGTTGGGCCCTTTAGTTGAAAATGTGGAGGAGGGACTTCCCTGATGGTCCAGTGGGTAAGAATCTGCATTGCAATTCAGAGGACATGGGTTTGATTCCTGGTCAGGGAGCTAAGATTTCACATGACTCAGGGGGACTAAGCCCGTGTCCCACAACTAGAGAGTTGATGTGCTGAATGAAAACCCCCCATGATGCAGCAAAGATTCTGTGTGCCACAACTAAGGCCCAATGCAGCCAAATAAATAAATATTACAAAAGAAAGAAAATGTGGGGAAACAGGCTTCCAACAGAAGGGACAGCAAGTGCAAAGGCCCTGAGACAGGGATGGAGGGTGAGTGTGGCTGAAGCTGAGAGGAGGAGCAGATGAGGTCAGGGAGAAGCAGGGGCCAGGCCAGCAACAGCCTGAAGACTGCCTTGGAGAGGCAGCATTGCAGACATTCTGTGCCTTGACGTAAATCCCCAAGTTCTTACAGAGATCCTCCTACTGGGGGGTGTCCATCACAGTCCTGTTGGTGCCCACCTGGTGTCCATGGCAGGTGGTGGATGGGCGACCCCTGGTGATGCACGTGGGGCTGGATATTCGCCTGTTGTTCTTGATCTCCTTCCTTTTCTGTGCAGCCAGGCTGGAAGCCTTTCAACCACACGTCCCAGGCTCCCTGGCCAGGCAGGTTCTGACAAGGAGGCCGTGGCCCCAGGTTAGCAGGTGGGTGTGTTAGTTAGCTGGGACTGTTGTAATAGAGCACCACAGATGGGGTGGCTGATGCAACATTTACTGTCTCTCAGCTCTGCAGGCCGGAAGTCCAGGGAGGGCTGGTACCTTCTGGGATCAGGAGGGGGAGTCTGCTCTGGGGCTCCCCCTGGCATCTGGAGGTTTGCTGGCTTCTTTGACTTGTAGAAGCGTCACCGGGATCTTGGCCTTCATCTTCACATGATGCTCGCACAGTGTGTATGTTTGTGTCTGATTTTCTCCTTTTTGTAAGGAACCTGGTCCTGTTGGAGTAGCATCCACCCAATTCCAATACGACTTCGGCTTAACTAATCACATCTGTGATGACCCTGTCTCCAAATAGAGTCACCTTCTCAGGGACTGGGGGCAGGATTTCAGCAGATTTCACAGAGACACATGCAGCAGTAGCAGTGGGCAAAGATATGAGTCCTTCTGCTCATGCTGGCGGCTCTGGGGCGGTAGTGGCCCAGGTCCAGCAACATCGGGGCGAGCTCGGACATGGCAGACTGGCGCTGATGCTTCCTCATCTCTGCCTAGTGCCCGCTCTGCACCTCCAGCCTGGAAGTGGTAGCAGCTCCCTGGTCCCTAGGTCACACCCTCTCCCCTTCTCTCGGTTACCCCTTCTCACACCTTTGTCATGAGCTTCTTGAATTAAATTCCTCTTCGCTTGAAATATTTAGTGAGGTTTCTGGTTCCCGACTGGCCTCTGATTGATATGTACACCATCCAGCAGTTCAGAGAAACACGAATAGATCTAGAATGCAGTGCTCAAGAGCCTGTCTGCGTGTGTGTGTATTGATTCTAAAATTTGCATGGGGATGCAATGGACCAAGGAAACTAAATGGTCTTAAAGAGCAATAACAAAACAGAGGACTTAGACTACCAGACTCCAAGATTTATTATGATGCTACAGCATTTAAGACACCTCAGTAACTGCCAAGGATAGACACATAGATCAATGGGGCAGAACAGGGAATCCAGACGCAGACTGGCACACACTGGGTCCACTTGATTTTTTGCCAAGGTGAAAGTTTAACGCAGCGAGGGCAAGGGTGATCTTTTCAGTAAAAGGTGTGGGGGATTATTAGGTACCCATTCAGAAAAAAAGTGAATTGTGATCACTACTTCGTGCCATACACAGATGCCAATTTCAGATGGATCGTAGACACATTTTTTCAAAGCAAAACAAAAATTTTCTAAAAAGGAATGTAGGAGAATATCTTCATGATCTTGGGGTAGGCAAATATCTTAAGACACAAAAAGCACTATCCATAAAAGAAACAGTGATAATCTGTACATTAAACTTAAGAACATCTGTTCAAAAAAAGACACAAAGCAAACAACAGAATGGGAGAAGAAATTTGCCATACATATGTTTGAAGTGAAACTTGAATTCTGAATATACGACTCCTTCAAACAAATAAGACAGATGACCCAATAGAAAACCTTGAACAGAGACTTTACAAAAGAGCATATACACATGGGTAATAAACCTACTAGAGCACTCAACTTTATTTATTAGCCACAGGGAAATAGAAATTAAGACGACAATGAGATACTGCTACACACCCATAAGAATGGCTGAAGTTAAAAAGTCGACAATTTCAAGTGCAGTAATGAAGTGAAGTTAAAGTTGCTCAGTCGTGTCTGGCTCTTTGAGACCCCATGGACTGTACAGTCCACGGAATTCTCCAGGCAAGAATACTCGAGTGGGTAGCCATTCTCTTCTCCAGGGGATCTTCCCATCCCAGGGATCCAACCCAGGTCTCCTGCGTTGCAGGCAGATTCTTTACCAGCTGAGCCACCAGGGAAGCCCAAGAATACTGGAGTGGGTAGTCTATCCCTTCTCCAGCAGAAATGATGTGAACTAATTGCAACACTTACATTGCTGGCGGGTGTTTTCTGGCAGCATAAATCAAGCTGGTATACATACCCCCCTTTCATACAGCAAGAAGACTCCTGGTTACGCATGCAACAACTGTGCATACCCAAGTTCACCAAAACGCGTGTGCAAGGGTGCTCACGGCAGCAATATTCACACTAGCGCAGGACTGGAAGTGATCCAATGTTTACCAACAGAACAGGTAAGTTGCGGAGTATTTATATGATGGAATACTCCACAGAATGAGGACCAGTGAACTGCAGCCACATGCAGCAGTGTGGCTGATTGCACTCAAGTGCAAAAACGGGCAATGCTGATCCGTCATCTTAGCACCCAAGATAGCGTTTACTCTTGGAAAGGGGCACTAAGGCAGTTCTGGGGGTTCTGGCAAGGTTTTATTTCTCGATCTGGTGAGCGGTTCTAAAGTCTGCTCACTTTGTGAAGATTCACTGAGCTGAACTAAGTTTCATACTTTTTCAAACAAGATTACACTTGCAGTTTATGCTCTGTCAAACTCTTTTAAATTTTATACACAAGCTAAAACTCCAAGTGGTCACGTGAATGACAGAACTGAAGTGACTCGAATTCCATGTCTCACTTTTGAAAATCACCTGGGTCCACCCCACACCAGGAGCCCTCCTGCCCTCCTCCCCCACCCCCCCTTCTCTGCACCAACACCTGTGGACCCCCAACCAGCACAGCCAAGCTCTGCTCCCATCCTTCCTGCAGAGCACTGTCTGGGCAGGAGTCCCCAGGCCCTGGGTGTCTCAGGGTGGGTGGTCTGGAAGTAGATGAGGGGGGCCCAGACCCTGAGCGGGCAGTCCCTTGAAGCCCTACATGCCTGGCAGAGGCCAGAAGTGGGAGGGTCCCTGATGGTCAGGGTCCCGGGGCAGTAGTGAGGGACCCCAGGCTAGTGACTGGCCTGGAGGCAGTGCAAGGCACTCAGTCCTTTTTCTTAGAAGGTGGCCCCCCCCCCAAAAGAGGGATAGAAGAGGGAGGCAGCACCTCCCTTGAGGACTTCTGGCCATGAGTGTGGCACCGTCGGGAGGGACTGTGCCTCTAAATGCTCAGTCGTGTCCTGAGCCTGGCCCAGTCGTGGCTGGGCTGTCCTGGCTTCTCCCACCTTGGCCCAGGGAACAACTTTGGCTACTGTGGCGGAAGGTGGCGTCAGAGTCCAGGGCAGGCCTCTAAAGGGGTCTCCACGGTTCTCTGCCTCTTGCCAGGCCAAAAGGCTTGAGCTTGAAGTTCTTAGCACCCAACACAGAAACTTCTTAGACTTTGCTCATGTGTGGGGGCCAACCCAGAGTCCCCAGGGCAGGGCTGGTTCCTGTGTGGCCTCTTCACTGCAGGCCCAGGAAGACGAAGTTCTTCTTGGCTGGAAGATGCTCTTCCCAACTGAGCCCCAAGCGGGAGGAGAGCCCCTGCTACGTGGGAACAGGCCAGGGCCCTTTCGATGCACCGGAATAATGACCCCGCCACCCAGAGACGCCACAAGGCCGGAGACGAGGGACCACATGAGGAAAGGAGGAGGCCAGAGGACAGAGGCCCACAGACGGGCCAACGGGACATTTCCACTCAGCTCTCTGAGCCAGGGAGCTGTTCACACTGGATGATAAATGTCACAGTACTTCTGCAGTAAAGAGGTGCAGTTGAAACCTCTGCTACGCTCTCGAAGATGTTATCTTTCTGAGCAACCTGGGATAACATCTTCTTTTCTTTGGGCTTTGATTTCCTCCTGTCAGAGAAAGGTTGTAAGACCTTGATGACTCCCTCCAGTGTTACTGGGAAACACTGCTTCTCTGAGGAAAAAATAAACAGCCAATGCAAAGACATAAATTTTCTTATCCATATATGAGCACTTCCAAATGTGTCCTGTGACATATGGGTGTCTCAATATATTTGCTATTGTTCAGTCACTCAGTCATGTCCAACTCTTTGTGACCCCATGGAGTGTAGCCCACCAGGCACTTCTGTCTGTGGACTTTTCCAGACAACAATACTAGAGTGGGTTGCCATTTCCTCCTCCGGGGGATCTCCCTGACCTAGGGATCGAACCTGCATCTCTTATGTCTCCTGCACTGAGGCAAGTTCTTTACCACTAGCACCACCAGGGAAAAAATATATATCCATATATATACACACACACACACGCTCTTGTAAAAATATTTTTCTATTATGGTTTATCATAGATATTGAACATATTTCTCTGTGTTATATAGTAGGACCTTGTTGTTTATCCATTCTATATACAAAAAACTTACATCTGCTAACCCCAACCTTCCTCTCTATCCTTCTCCCAAACCCCTCCCCTTTGGCATCCACCAGTATATTCTCTATGTCTGTGATTCTGCTTCTGTTTAAGAGATAGGTTCATTTTTCATTTGTGTCATGTTTTAGATTCCGCATTTAAGTGGTATCGTATGGTATTTTTCTCTTTCTGACCTAACTTCACTTTTAGTACTATGATAATCTCTAGCTATGTCCATGGGGCTGGTCTTTTTCATGGCTGAGTAGTATTCAATTGTATATAGGTACCACATCTTCTTTACCTACTCATCCATCAATGGTCTTTGTTATTGTAAAACATTCCAGCTCTTAACTCTGTATTTCATGGAGAAACAGCGGTTCTCCTAACATGCGTTTCCATCACGGGAGAATTCCTGGGTGCATACCTGTCTACTACCCCAGGTGACACCAGAGCAGATTGGGCTGGTCATCCTGTCTGGGCACAGGGGACATTCGCGTTTCCATTCAGAGTATGTGGAGGTGATGCCCTGTTCTTTCTCAGCACTGCTCCGCCTGCTCCTTCCTCTGAAGGAGTGAAGCCTTTCATCTAATTTTGTCACCAATACTAAATGGCCTTTCTATATTTTCATGCACTGAATCACCGTGTCTGAATGTGTTCCATTATTTATGGCGGCTCGTGTTCAGGCGTGGTGAATCACGGCCGCATTCTGAGGCCCTGTCTCCTGGAGAGAGCCCCCCTTCTTCTCCCGCTCACCCTTCTTTGAAGCTGGACCCTTGGGCATAAGATTGCTCTGTGGGTGGGTGGGGGCATGGCGGCACTGCCTGCCGGGAGCCCTGCAAGGGGAGGAAATGCAGATGAAAGGGAAGTCCTGGAATCCCCCAAGCCTGTGAGCCTGCACATCCCTACACAGCAGACAAACGAATGGCAACAAGATTCTGCAGGAAAAAAGAGCATCCTTCTGCTCACGTCTCCATGGCAGCTGGGACCAAGAGTACATACGCGTGCTCTGCTCTGAGCCCCATGATCTGAGAAACAGTCCAGCTGCAGCCACTTATCTGACCTGTGACTGCCCAGTTACACCCTGGGGCCCAGGGTTGTGAGGCTACTCTCCAGGGAGGTTTGACCTTCACACCACTCAATGCTGGTCCCCTCAACTTCCGGCCCCACCGCACTGGGATGGCCCCCCACTGGGATCCTAGGTCCCTTACACACCCACAGCCTCCACCTGGAGACCAGGGCAATCAGGGAGCCAGGGTGAGGGCCCAGCAGTCTCTGAGCCCCTCTGGGCCTTGGCTGGACACTGACCGGGTTTAAGGAAAGCTCATCAAATGCCTGACTAGCCTGTGAAATGCCCTCACCCTCCAGCACCTCTTTTAATTTGCTTTTGCCTCCATGTCCTCTTCGAGGAAGCTCCTTGGGGCTCTAGACTGGGGCTGGGCCTCTCTGTCCCTTCCTGCTCCCCTGTCAATGTAAGTCTGGCTCTGCCCCACCTGTTAGACTGGGAGCTTGCTCGTAAGGGCCGCATCTTAGGTTCACACGCCCTGTGCCTCAGGGCCTAACAAGTCAGCCTGGGTCCCCCGGGTCATAAGCCAGTCACTCAAGTCAGCCTGGTTCTTCTAGAGCAGGCTTCCCACCCTGGAGTGCCTAAGGCTCTGGCCGCGCTGCCTGTCACCCCCAGCCAGGGCACAGGGACAGGACCCGACAAAGCAGGAGGAGGCCGTCCTGATGGGAAGGGGGGCTCTGGCCGTGTGGCCTGTGCCTGCCATGCTAGTCCCTCCTTGCAAGACCCAGCCCCTCCGGCCCATCCCAGGCAGCTTCTCCTTCAGCTGTGCTTCTCCGAGGACCTGGGCCTCAGAGTGCATGGCAGGACTGTCAACGCTGAGGAGCCCTGGCACTGGGCAGGGCCTTGGACATCCGCCTGACGTCACCCTCCTGCTTAGAGGTGAGCATTGCTGAGCGCCGACCCCTCCTCTGAAAGTGTGTTGGGGGCTGAGGCATCTCCCAGGACCGCCCACTGTTTATGACCCCTCAGGAGGGCTCCACGGCCACCATGCTTGGCCTCTATATACACCATCTCCTGTAACATGTGCCAAAGTGCAGTGAAATGGGCATTGTGTTCCTGTTTCCAGAGGAGGAAAGCAAGGCACAGAGAGGTTAGGACCCAGCATTCCAAGGGAAGAGGAAGGCAGAGCTGGGGTTCAAGCCCGTCTCCCTCTGTCTCTGGAGTGAGGCTCACGTCAGCTCCCGCAGAAGCTTTCTGTGGATGGTCTTCCAGGTGGCTCAGACGGTAAAGAATCTGCCTGCAATGCAGGAGACGTGGGTCCGATCCCTGGGTTAGGAAGATCCCCTGGAGGAGGGCATGGCAATCTACTCCAGTATTCTTGGGCTTCACTGGTGGCTCAGGTGGTAAGGAATCTGCCTGCGATGCAGGAGATATGGGTTCGATCCATGGGTAGAAAGGATCTCCTGGGGAGGGGCATGGGCTGGAGAATCCCCACGGACAGAGGAGCCTGGAAGCTACAGTACCCGGGGTTGCAAAGAGTCAGACATGACTGGTCTCTGTTGAGACATCACAAAGCCCTAGGATCTCGGTGCTCTTACTGTTTCTGTGTCACAGGTGAGGAAGCTGGAGGTCTGAGAGGCTAAGTGACTCGTTCAAGGTCACACAGCTGGACAGTGGTGGGCATGGGCCCCGTCCCAGTCCGGCTGGCTGGGACTCTGGCAATGCCCTCTGTTGCCTCCTGCTGGCCGGGCACTTACAGGCCTGTCCTCAGGCCACCAGCCTCAGAAGGGCCTCCTTCCAGTCCTTGGATGGACTTGGCATCACTTGATGAGCTGCCTCTTCCTTCAACCTCGCTGGAAGGAGTCAAGCCCTCCTCGATGAATCTTTAGCGCGGCCTTCCCCGCTGCCCGTGGCAGAACTGAGGTCAGGCTGTGTCAGGCGTGGGCTTCAGTGGAGGAGAGAGGCTGGGTCTCTGAGCCGTTTCTGTGGGTTTTGCTATTGAGCCATTGTTCACATCAGGGTGAGACGGCTGGGCTTGGGATAATTACCGGTTTTGCAGATCAGCTGAGCAAGAAGGAGAAGTCTGCTGTTGGTAAACAGTTTGGCGATTTGAAGAGCAAATTGTGGCTTGTGCAAGCTGGGAGGATGCCAGGCTGCTCCTCTGGATGTGCCGGGCAAGGAAGCCAGCGTCTGGAGTGGGAGAGGGGCTGGCGGGGAGGGAGTGATGGAGGCAGTGGAGTTGGACCCAACGCTGTGTGGCAGTCTATGGTGGTGACGCCAAAGCTGGCACCCTGCCGGTTTTGTAGGGGTCTTGCCCCCGGGCTTGTGGTCCAACAGGAGAAAGGCATGTTGGCAGGTTTTAAAAGAGTGAAACACCACCTCACACCCTCTAGGGTAGCTTTCATCGAAAAAGGGAGCTCAAGTGTTAGCCAGGATGTGGAGAAACTGGAAGCCTTGTGCTAATAGGAGCATGGTCTCATGCTGCTGCTGTGGAAAACAGTATGGTGGGTTCTCAAAACATTCAGTATAGACTGAGCAAAGGCTCCAGCAATTCCACTTCTGAATAATACCACAGAGAATGGAAAGCCGGGACTCAGAGGGTTAGTGGTACAACCATGCCTGTAGCAGCATCATTCACGATAGTCAAAAGGTAGAAGCGTCATGTTGATAAATGGCAGAAACCAGCACCATAATGTGAAGCAACCATCCTCCAATTAAAAACAAATAAATTTAAAAAAAGATCCATCAGTGGATAAAGGGATAAACAATATGTGGCATACACGTGGAATATTATTCAGCCAGAAAAAGGAAGAAAATCCTGATGTCTGCTACAACTTGAATAAACCTTCCTCAAGGTTTATGCTAAGTGAAATAAGCCAGTTACAAGAACACAGGTACTGCATGATTCTACTTCTGGGGGCTCCTTTTGATTCTTCGGTGGCTCAGCTGCCTGCCAGTGCGGGAGAACCAGGTTCAATCTCTGGGTTGGGAAGATCCCCTGGAGAAGGGAATGGCTTTCCCACTCCAGTATTCTTGCCTGGAGAATTCCATGGACAGAGGAGCCTGGTGGGCTACAGTCTATGGGGTCACAAAGAGTCGGACACAGCTGAGGGACTAACACTTTCAGAGGAGTCATCTTCATGGAGACAGGAAGTAGAAGGGTGTTTGCCCAGGGCTGGAGTGAAGGGCCGATGGGGAACCGTTGTTTATTGCACAGACTTCCATTTGGGAAGATAAAGCTCTGGAAATAGATGGTGGTGATCACACAGCAATGTGAACGCACTTAATGCCACTGAAATGTGCACTTAAAAATGATTAAAATGGGCAACTTCACATTAGATATATCTTACCACAGTAAACACAAAATGCCAGAGTACTCGGGTGTGGGTCTGGGAGCACAAGCCTGCTATGGAAAGACAGCAACCAGGCCATAACCCATTCCCCCTCCCCGAAAGGCACATGGAGGGTGGGGGTGGGGAAACAGGTCCCAGTAACAGATATCAGTAGTGAGGATGGATCAAATTCGTTAATAATCCCAGCAAGCCTTGATGGCAGCTTATCATACATCTGCTGCCTCTGAGACCTGGGTCTTGGCCTACTTTAAGCACCCCCCAACCCTGGCAGACAGTGCAGGTAAGGATGTACCAGGCAGGGGAGTCAGTGGGCTCTGCCTGCCTCTGGGGACATGGCAGGCTCCCTGCAGGGGATTTTTGCCCTTCCCATTAGGCCTCCATCAATAGCGCAAGTAATTTCGGGTTTGGCTGAGAAAAATTCACTCAATCAGCCGGCGTCTGTCATTTCCAGTAATGACTGTGTTCTGCTCTTGCTGCGAGGTGCCCTGAAGCACTTATTTTCTTGAACTCGAGAACAGCTGTGGGCTGGCTTGTGTGGGTCCCATTCCAGGGGTCACCGCTTTGGCCTCTTTCTCCTGCAGGAATTTAGCCATCAGTGCCGGGTGAACCGGGGCTCGTCCTGGCGTCTGTCTCCCAAGACACCTGCTCGGCTGTTGGGTTAGAAGCTGGCTGTCACCTGCGGCCTCCCTCTGAGGAGGGGCTTCATCAGGGTGATGATGGTGAGCACGGCAATGACCTCTTTCAGGGGCACAGTCCTTTGCAGTTTATGCTGCGTGTTCCCAATTGATAACCGAGTTTCATCTTCGCAGCCACACGGGGGTTCAAGGACTGCCCTGGTTTTCCAGGTGAGGTTCAGAGAGAGTCAAGAAATGTGTCACCCAGTAGGTCACCAGTACAAGCCATGATGCATGGGCTCTTCCCAGGTGGCTCGGTGGTAAAGAACCTGATTCTAAAGCAGGAGACGCAGGGTCAGTCCCTGGGTTGGGAAGATCCCCTGGAGAAGGAAATGGCCACCCACTCCAGTATTCTTGCCGATGAAATCCCATGGACAGAGGAGCCAGGGGGGCTGCAGTCTCTGGGTTTGCAAAGAGCTGGAGATGACTTATCGACTAAACCACTGCTATATGACTGACTCTAGGACAGAGCTCGCTTCATCCTCTGCAATGAGGTTTAGCGGCTTGGTCCTTCTGTTCTCCACAAAACGGTCTGACCTGGGCGTGATGAGGGGATTAGAGGTGCGGTAGACGGGATGGGATGGAGGCACAAACTGAAGGGCCCTGAGTGTGGAAGGAAGGTCGAGTTGGATGGGTGACTCCCCCACGCTGTCACAGGACAGATCCCGGGGCTGTAAGTCATCTTGCTCAGGACAAGGGGCTCAGGGCCAAGGATTACAACAGTGGTGGATCAATTTGCGTTGGCTCCAACTGGGTGAAAATGAGTGACTCCTGAGACACAATCAAGCGAGTTTCTGATAGAAGCTGATGTCACAGAGGGGGCCCATCGAAGCCAGTGCTGGGGGTGCTGATTGGGGCTCTTGGGGAGGATGCTAGATGGAGCATGTTGACAAGCTTACCCTGGTCAAGGGCAGCCAGTAGCCGGTCCTGCACCATCCTTGAGGGCGGGTGCACAGACCAGGGTGAGCTGGAAGGGTTTCACAAGTTCCCTCGACTTCCAGGACCTGGATTGAGGATGACTAAGCTGTTGTGTTGACTCATGCCTGAGACTGATCCAGGGTTCGGATGGGGAGGGGAAAGAGTTGCTAAAAGCCTCCTGCTTGACAGTACTGAAACTCCCTCTGTCTTTTGGGGACCTGTCCCTCACCACTCACAGTTCTTATATTCTGTTTGGAATGGACCCACGCTCCTGGCCCCGAGGTGCTCCAGAGGTGGGCATGGAACTGGGTCTGGCCAACTAGAGCCTCTACTTCCTGGGTCAGGGTGGCAGGGACCCAAGGTGGGACTGGTGGGGCCAAGGCCTGTCCCTCCCCTAGGGTCACTGAGGAGGTTAATAAAGGGATGGTGATGCCAGCAGTCACCTTTGCCATCACAGAGAATGGAAGCAACTGCCAAGGGGGGCAGCTGACAAAGACCAACCTACAGATGCCCTTCTCTTGAGACCCCCAATCCAGCCAAGGTCTGAATCCAAGGCCCCTCCCGCCCCCCACACTTCCAGAGCCAATAAATTCCCTTTTCTGCTTTAACTAGATGGAGCTGGTTCCTGTCGCTAGCAACCAAAAGTGCTTCAACTAAAAATACACTAGGTATTTTAACTTCTTTAAACCTTGCTCTAAATTATGTATTGCTCTTTTTAAATATAATCATTAGTGGTTGGTAATAATTTATCTTCAGGTCTTTTAATAAAATGTTCTGCTTCATAGAAAACCCTAATTGAGTGGAGAAGCATTTAATAAAGGTGGCCTTGCTCTGACATGCCCTGGGGAGGACTTGCTGGTAGAGAAGGCTTTGCCAGCCCTTCTTGTAGCCATCACAAGTGCCTGCAGGGAAATAAAAGGCCCTTGAAGGCTGACCTCACAGGCTGGTTACTGCAGATGATGTACCAAGGAGGCTGGAAGCCCACTCGGGGAGGGGGGGCTGTGGGATAGGTGAGCTTGGCCCAGCAGGAGGGAAGGAATGGGTTCAGCTCTGTGTCTTGAACATTCCCCTGTGTCAGTTACCATTCTGAGCTCCTTAGACTCATCAGGGATGTTCATGCTCAACTTCTAGGCTGCAGGTACTTGTCATTGTCCTCATCTTGCTGCTGAAAACCAGAGGCTGGAACCCCACTGAGAACCTCACTTCTCAGGAAGTCAGCAGCCATTTAACTTTTGCTATGTATCACTGGGAGGTGTCTGAAGCAGGAGAGTTTTGGATCCATCTTGCTGGAACCAAACTTTAATCTTTAGAACCAAGCTGTGATTTTCCAGCAGTCATGTACGGATGTGAGAGCTGGACCATAAAGAAGGCTGAGCGCCGAAGAATTGATGCTTTTGAACTGTGTGTTGGGGGAGATCTTGAGAGTCCCTTGGACAGCAAGGAGGTCAAACCAGTCCATCCTAAAGGAAATCAGTCCTGAATATCCACTGGAAGGACTGCTGCTGAAGCTGAAGCTCCAATACTTTGGCCGCCTGATGAGAAGAACTGACTCATTGGAAAAGACCCTGATGTTGGGAAAGATTGCAGGCGGGAGGAGAAGGGGACAACAAAGGATGAGATGGCTGGATGGCATCACTGACTCAATGGACATGAGTTTTTGAGCAAACTCCGGGAGGTGGTAAAGGACAGGGAAGCCTGGTGTACTGCAGTCCATGGGTTGCAAAGAGTCTGACACAACTGAACGATTGAGCAGCAACCACCACCAGTGGTTAGGATCTCACATGCTGCGTGGTATGGCCAAAAAATAAAACCTGGGTCCAGGCACAGCCTCTCAGGGCTTTGGACACCAGCTAACAGCATCCTGGTGGCAGTGGGGGCTGGAGGGAGGGAAGGCTGAGGGGCTGTCACCGGAAGCCAGCAGGGAAACCAAGAAGCCACGAAAGAGGCCCCCTCCATTCCATCCTTCCTCCTTCCTTTCTCTCCCCTCTGTCCTTCTTTCTGTGAACACTTCTCTGCATTCCCTGTGCCCAGCTCTGTGTCCACATCTGCCCTCAGGTCTCTCCAGATGCCATCTGGGAGACAGACGGTGCATCACCGTCATCACCATCGCAGGCTGGGAGAGAGATCACTGGTCCCGGTCCAGGTGAGCTCTGACCCCAGGCCAGGTGAGGAGGGGATCAGGGCATATGAGTCACATGCTAAGGCGGGCCTTGGCTCTGTCTGACTCAGCAAAGAGGGAAGAACACAGATGATGACGACCACACATTGTGTCTGAAACCCAGATTATGGTCTGAATTAAGAGGTAATTTCCCTTAGCTTTGAATTTCCCAAGCGGATGCCCACTGAGCTATGAGTCCTTCCCCATGCCAGGGGCTGGGGCTACTGCCCACCCAATCAGGGCCATTTGGTTCCCATAATTCTTAGGGGGAAGAGGTTTACCACCCCTTACCCTACCCTACTTCCACCCCTCCCCCTCAGCAATTAACAAATGAGCAAACAGGACCCAGAGAGTAACTCCGGCAAGCTTAACAGCATTAAAGGACAAGGGAGTCCAGATTCATGCCCAGGCCTGCCTGACCCCAAAGCTTGGCGCCTCCATCCCCACCCCTGCCCTCCAGCGGTGTCAGGGCCTGCAGTGAGAGGAGAGTGAAGCAGGACACTGGGAATCTTCCACGGCTCCTTCTGCGATGCCCTGGGGGCCTGTCCAACTTCATTGCATAGAGTCCTATTCTCCTCCTCTCTTTCTGTGCTACATTAAGAGGTTTTTTTTTTTTAAGTCAATTTTGTTGGTTCTGAAGCACGCGTGTTTGAACAGGCATAATGTGAGAGGCCTGGCCCCCAGGCATTGAATCCACCTCTCTCGCTCCCCTCACCTCCCCCTGCGGTTGCTAGAGGCTGTTTTGTCCCAAGACCAAATCCCCTTGTCCCAGGCCTAGCTCCTGCTGTCTTGTGGGAAGGTCCTGGGCTAAGACCACCATCCCCGATTCCCATCGCGCCTGTTGAGCCAGGTTCTGTTTCTTTGCTCCACTGGAAATCTCTCCTGAGCCTCTGCTCCGACCCAGGTGAGGATGGCCAGGACCCAGCCGGGTTTGCTGGACCTTATGTCAACTCCTAGGCATCTCACCCATGAAGGTCAGGGGGCAGCTCTGGAGTCCGACCCCAGGGCGTCTTCTGTGCCTCTGAAATGTACAGCTGGGTGATGTTCGCTATGGCCCTGGACTATGCAGACCTCTGGAACACCATGTCATCTGTGACCCAGAAGCTGCTGAAATATTAAAACCCCATCAGCTCCTGAGCTTCTCTGGGGCTGTAGAGTCCACTGACTTCCTCTGGTTTCATGAATCCATTTTGGATGGTGGCCATTACCTCCCTCTACAGTGAGACAGGATTGTGAGTGGTGCCTTCCTGGTTTCCTTCATTTGCCCTCAGCCCTTGGCTACTGTCCTTACAGCCCAGTGAGTACTTGCCAGTCCCAAACTTGAGCCACACTACTGCTCACCTGGCCACAGAGCCTGGCAGGCAGTTACGGAGCATCAGTGACCCCCGCAGTGGCACAGCTCTGACCCCTGACCTTCATCTTTGGGATCTGGCCCCTGTAGGGCTTGCACCCTAGCATTCTCTTTTGCCCAAAGCCATCTGACTTGGGGTTTCTGCCAGCATTCCACAAGTCACTCAAACAAGGTGTTCCAGTTATATATTGCTCTGTAAGAAATCACCCCAAAATATAGTGGTCTAAAACACCATGAATCATTTTATGAGCTCTCACGGTTTCTGCGGTTTAGGAATTTGAAAAGAGTCCAGCTAAAAGGTTGCATGTAACTCATGTGGCTGCAGTCAGACATGCGTAGGGGCTGAAGGCCCTTGGGGCGGACCAGGCATCTCTCTCTTTTCCCAGGTGCTGTGCTGTGCTTAGTCGCTCAACCCTGTCCGACTCTGTGCGACCTCATGGACTGTAGCCCGCCAGGCTCCTCTGTCCATGGGATTCTCGGGCCCCTCCTCGTAGTCCCCCCACAGGTGAGTCTGGGTTTTCTCTCAACATGGCAACCTCATGGTAGTTCAGCAACTTATATGGTGTCTGAGGGCCTCAAGAACACATATTCCAAGGAGCAAAGTGGAAACTGGTGAGAAATGACTACAGGAGTTTGGGGCAAGATAGGCATACTCTGTGGAAGGTGAGCTTGAGCACAGGGTGACTCTCCAGGGGAGCCTCTGGGCTCTCAACCATCTCCCGTAATTGCCGTCGCTGGTGCCTCGGCTGGGGAAATAGTGGTGTGTGTCTTGTCCTGGCCCTATGAAAGTGAAAGTGAAAATCGCTCAGTCGTGTCCGACTCTTTGCGACCCCATGGACTGTAGAGTCCGTGGAGTTCTCCAGGCCAGAATGCCGGAGTGGGTAGCCTCTCCCCTCTCCCGGGGATCTTCCCAGCTCAGGGATTGGACCTAGGTCTTCTACATTGCAGGCGGATTCTTTACCAACTGAGCTATCAGGGAAGCCCCTGGCCCTATGTCTCTCTCCTTCCTTAATCGCAGGCTTCTAGAACATTCTTTAAGTTCTTTAACCATGAGCTGTTTTTCTTCTTTTCTTTTTCTGAAGTGCAGGTGCAACCACGATCCTGGCTGCTAGTGCATCATCTTCGTTTCACCTGTTTTTTAAACTTACATGGAATCACACAGTATATACTCTTTCTACGTGTTTATCTCCTGTCTGGATTCTTTCACCAACACGGGTTTGTGAGACTCCTCTGCTCTGTCGCATGGGGCTGCAGGTTACTATTCCCATTTCTGTAGTCTGTTTGTTGTATGATTGATTGTCCTTCTGTTTATTCTTCCATTCTCCTGTTCTATTTTTGATGGGCATTTGGGTCATTTCCCTTCTTGCTAATACAAATAGCACTGCTAAGTCATTCCAGTGTATATTTTTGGTACATAAATGTACGTATTTCTGTTGTACGCACGGGCTAACCGAGGCTTAGGTCGGTATTTATGGACTGCAGGGTCCATAAAGATGAATCCTATGGCTCTGGGGCTGTGGTGGGAGCTCCAGCAGGTGTGGTGAGCGTAGGCAGAGCACCACTGGGCCACACCCCAAGGGCACCCTTCACCTTGACCCCACGACCCTTCAGAGAATCCCCAGCTACTCAACACCTGGCCTGGGCAGCCTATGGGTAAACGGGGTTGCCTGCTGCCCAGAGCCCTGGTCACTCCCTACTGTTTCGGCAGGTGAACTAACCCTCTGAGGTGATGGGGGAGTTGGAGGTTTTGATTGCATATTAATAACAAACAGGTATCGTGATGAAAACAGAAGCCGCAGGAGAGCAGAGCTGGGATGCCACAGGAGGCTTTGTTCTCTGGATCTGCCCAGAGAATACCTTGTAAACTTTCAGTAAAGGGAGGGACTCTCCCTTCCTGGACCCAGCTGGACCTCCCAGAAGGCTCTGGAGCTGCAGCCTGGGGTCTCTGTAGCTTAGCTGGTGGTTACAAGTTTGTCTACACACTGGAATCATCTGCGCGGCTTTGAAGATACCGATGCCTGGGTCCCACCCAGAGGTTGGGATTCAGTTGGTTTGGGGTGAGATCTGGGTTTGGATGCTTTTTGGTTTTTAAAAAATAGTTGTATTTATTTCTTTATGGCTGTGCTGAGTCTTCAGTGCTGCGTGAGGGCTTTTCTCTACTTGCAGCAAGAGGGGCTACTCCTTGTTGCAGTGTGTAGGCGTCTCACTGGGGTGGTTTCTTTTCTTGCAGAGCACAGTCTCGAGGGCACTCAGGCTCCAGTATTCGCTGTGCCTGGGCTCAGTAGCTATGGCTCCTGGGCTCTACAGTACAGGCTCAATAGTGGTGCACGGGCTCAGTTGCTCCGCGACACGAGGGATCTTCCCAGACCAGGGATCGAACTTGTGTCCCCTGCATTGGCAGGTGGATTCTTTACCAATGAGCCATTAAGGATATGCTTGGAATTTTTAAAAGATCTCCAGGAGTTTCAGTCAGGGTCAATGGGAGAAGCAGAACCACACAGCCATGTGCTATACATGCATGCCTACAAGTAGGGAGTAGTAGATATGCAGTTATGTGTGCTTGTGTGTAAGCGTGTGGGGAGCATGTAGATATTGTGTAGTATGTACATATGTGTGTGTGTGCTTGCATGTAAATGAAGAGATATGCTATAGGGGTTTGGAAGCGGGTTAAACAGTCTCTGTAAGGCTGTTATCTTCATGTGATGATGCTGAACCTTCAAGTCCTCCGGACAGAAAGGTGGGAGGGACGTGGGATGTCAGGTGGAAAGAACACACGTAAGCTGGAGCGCTGGAGCCCTGGAACACAAGCTGGAGCCCATGATGGGCTGAAACACACTTTGGTTCTTGTTGCTCTGACCCTAGGGTGAGGGTATCAGCCCCAGAACTGGGTCCTCATCACGGAGCTAATCACACACACCCGTTTTCTTAATTTCCTCTTTTTTTCTTAATTTCTTTTTAGGATTGTTCACTGCCAGTGTATAGAAACACAACTGTTTTTTGTGTTGATTTTGTATCCTGCTGAATTTGTTAAAATAGTTCTACAGTTTTTTGCAAAATCTTTTGAGTTTTCTACATAGAAGATCACCTCATCAGAGATCATCTTACCCCTTTCTTTCAATCTTAGATGACTTTTATTTCTTTCCTTCTGTGTTTTGTCTCACCACAAGGCTTGTGGACTCTCAGTTCCCCATCCAGGGATCAAACCCAGGCCCTTGGCAGTGAACATGTGGAGTTCTAACCACTGGACCTCTAGGGAATTCTCTGTTCTAATCTTTATCATTTCTTCCTTTTGCTAGCCTTGGGTTTAGTTTGTTTTTCTTTTTCTAGTTCCTTAAATTGTAAATTCAGGTTGTTGATTTGAGATCGTTCTTCTTTTATTACTGTGTTTATAGCCACAAATATCCCCCTAAGCGCTGCTTTCACTGCGTTCTACAAGTTTTCATGTGTTGTATTTTTGTTTTCATTTGTCTCTAAGTATTTTCTAACTTCTTTGATGATGTCTTGTTTGACTGATTAGTTTTTTGAGACTTGTTATTTAATTTCCATGAATTTGTGAATTTTCCAGTTTTCTTTCTGCTCTTGATTTCCAACTTCATCCTGTTGTGGTCAGAGAAGATACTTTGCACAATATTTTCCTTTTAAAACCTTTGGAGACTTAGTCTGTGGCTTGCTCTATGGCCTATCCTGGAGAATATCCCATGTGCCCTTGAGAAGAATGTGCGCTGGTTTGTGTATGTTTGTTAGATCTAGTTGGTTAATTTTGTTGTTCAATCCTGTCTCCTTACGTGTCTTCTATATTCTATTCATTATCAAGAGTAGGATATTGAAGTCTCCAACCATTATTTTAAAATGAACATATCTTTTGGGGTGGCTTCCCAGATGATGTTACTGGTGAAGAATCCACCTGCCAATGCAGGAGACATAAGTGACGTGAGTTGGATCCCCGGGTTGGGAAGATGCCCTGGAAGAGGAAATGGCAACCCACTCCAGTATTCTAGCCTGGAGAATCCCATGGACAGAGGAGTCTGGCAGGCTCCAGTCCATGGGGTCACAGAGACAGACAGGACTGAGCATCTGAGAGCATCCTTTGGGGAAACACAATTCAACCCATAACACCGCTCAAATATACCCATGTCAGCATTCTTAAAACCTGAGAATGTTACCTGACATGGTGAAGGGCACTTTGTAGGTGTGATTAAATTAAGGAGGGAGTCCTATCCTCGATTATCCAAGTGGGTCCTAAGTAATCACAAGGTTCTTATAGAAAAGAGATGGGACTTCCCTAGCAGTCCAGGGGTTGCAACACGGCGCTTCCAGTACAGAGGGCGTGGGTTTGATCTGCACAGTGCAGTAAAAAAAGAAAAGCAAGAGAAGAGAGGGCAGGAGGGTCAGAGGCAGAGCCGGAGAGGTGAGGACAGAAGCAGAGATCAGAGAGGAGCAGGGTGTGAGCCAAGAGTCAGGGCAACTGTGGAGGCTGGAAACCCTCCAGGAAATGGAGTTTTCCTTCGAGCTTGCCACCCCACTTCAGATTCCTGCCTTCCAGAACCTAAGAGAATAAGTTTGTGTCATCTTTAACCACTGTGTTGGTGGCCTTTTGTCAGAGAAGCCTGTGGAATCTGATACACCCAGGCCCCAGGGACATTTCAGGTCTGGAGACCCGGCGGGGACTTGGGCAGGGAGTGGGGACAGTACTCCTTGAACCCAGATTCCAGACTGTAGGACCCGGCAAGGCTCTCTGTCCTCCACCCCTCAGTCATCCTGCCTGTAAGTGAGGGACTTGAACCACATCCCTTGTCCCCAGATTCTGGAATTCCCAACTATAACATTCCCTCCCCCGGCCAGGCAGGACCCACAGAGAGGCACCATTTTCTCATTACATAAAGAAGACATTTCAAGAAATAAGCAATAACAATCCACTCTCCCATCATTTCATGGCAGAAAGGACGCTTTTATATGTCTCAGCACAAGGCCAGAACTTCACACCTGGCTCTAGAAAAGTCGCCCATGAACACGTTTGTCGTGTCGCCACAGTCAGGCCATCAGAGCCCCTCTTCCTCAGGGGTAGGGCAGAACTCCAAGATCAAGTTTCCTGATGGCATCCTCTGCCAGGCCAGCTCCCGACTGGCACTTCTCCCTTTGCTCTCAGCTTCAGTTGCTCCCTCTCAACGGAAATCCAGTCAATGTACCGATCTTAATAGATAGAAACCCATCAAAGCTGTTAACATGGACTTCCCTGGTGGTCTGGTGGCTAAGATTCCGTGCTCCCAATACAAGGGGCCTGGGTTCAATCCCTAGTCAAGAAACTACATCCCACATACCACAACTAAGAGTTCATGTGCTAAGTCTCATCAGTAGTGTCTGACTCTTTGCGACCCCATGGACTGTAGCCCTCCAGCCTCCTCTATCCCTGGGATTCTCCAGGCAAGAATACTGGAGGGGGTTGCCATTTTCTTCTCCAGGGGATCTTCCTGACCCAGGGATTGGACCCGTGTCTCCTGCATTGGCAGGCAGAGTCTTTGCCACTAGCGCCACCTGGGAAGCCCACACTGGCCTCGCCTTATATGGGTGTTGTTCCAGGGCCTCTATGGCTGGGGGCGCCCCCAGGGATTTCCCAGGCAAGAATACTGGAATGGGTTGCCATTTCCTTCTCCAGGGGATCTTCCTGACCCAGGGATTGGACCCAGGTGTCCTGCATTGGCAGGTGGATTCTTTACTTCTGAGTCCCAAGAGTTCACTTGCTGTCACTAAAGATCCTGCAAGCCTCAATGAAGACCAAAGATCCCTCATGCTGCAGCTAAAACCTGGCCTGGCCAAATAAATGAACATTTTACAAAAAATATTGAAAAAAAGAAAAAGAACTGTCAATCTGACTATAGGGAGGAAGGGGAGCCGAAGACACAGGACCCACATGCTGGAAATTCGCTCCTGTAACCTCTGCTGGCCTAAGAGTCTGGAGGCATCTCCAGCATCTTCTAGGATGTTGCTGTTTTGTCTCCTGAGAGGTTCTCCTTAGACTCATCTTCTTACCTTGCCTGCCCCAGGCGCCACCTGGCATGCCACTGGCTGTGCTGAGCCTCCCATCTGTTTCCAGGTGAGCCGCTCTGCCTAGCACTAAATGACCCTGTCCCATCTCGTGGTTCGTTCTCTTGCCTTCCCTTGTCAGCACAATTCCTTTCTGTCTCTCTTTTGTTTTTCTTTGAATCTTATCTTTAGGCCATGGGTTCATGGATGTTTCTCACAGCCTGGAAGCCTCCCTTCTTGTTGTGCCACGTGCTGTCAGGAGAGGTTGTTGGGCAAGTGCGCTCTGGGTGATGGGTCCTGCCGCAGAGCCCAAGTTGGCTGAAGGCATTTGCAATCTGGTTTAGCTGTGAAAAGAAGAGAAGCGAAAAGCAAAGGAGAAAAGGAAAGACATACCCATTTGAATGCAGAGTTCTAAAGAATAGCAAGGAGAGATAAGAAAGCCTTCCTCAGCAATCAATAAAAAGAAAGAGAGGAAAACAACAGAATGGGAAAGACTAGAGATCTCTTCAAGAAAATTAGAGATACCAAGGGAACACTTGATGCAAAGATGGGCTCAATAAAGGACAAAAATGGTATGGACCTAACAGAAGCAGAAGATATTAAGAAGAGGTGGCAAGAATACACAGAAGAACTGTACAAAAAAGATCTTCACGACCCAGATAATCATGATGGTATGATCACTCACCTAGAGCCAGACATCCTGGAATGTGAAGTTAAGTGGGCCTTAGGAAGCATCACTATGAACAAAGCTGGTGGAGGTGATGGAATTCCAGTTGAGCTATTTCAAATCCTGAAAGATGATGCTGTGAAAGTGCTGCACTCAATATGCCAGCAAATTTGGAAAACTCAGCAGTGACCACAGGACTGGAAAAGGTCAGTTTTCATTCCAATCCCAAAGAAAGGCAATGCCAAAGAATGCTCAAACTACCGGACAATTGCACTCATCTCACATGCTAGTAAAGTAATGCTCAAAATTCTCCAAGCCAAGCTTCAGCAATACATGAACCGTGAACTTCCAGATGTTCAAGCTGGTTTTAGAAAAGGCAGAGGAACCAGAGATCAAATTGCCAACATCCACTGGATCATGGAAAAAGCAAGAGAGTTCCAGAAAAACATCTATTTCTGCTTTATTGACTATGCCAAAGCCTTTGACTGTGTGGATCACAGTAAACTGTGGAAAATTCTGAGAGAGATGGGAATACCAGACCACCTGACCTGCCTCTTGAGAAACCTGTATGCAGGTCAGGAAGCAACAGTTAGAACTGGACATGGAACAACAGACTGGTTCCAAATAGGAAAATGAGCACGTCAAGGCTGTATATTGTCACCCTGCTTATTTAACTTATATGCAGAATACATCATGAGAAATGCTGGGCTGGAGGAAGCACAGGCTGGAATCAAGATTGCCTGGAGAAATATCAATAACCTCAGATATGCAGATGATACCACCCTTATGGCAGAAAGTGAAGAGGAACTAAAGAGCCTCTTGATGAAAGTGAAAGAGGAGAGTGAAAAAGTTGGCTTAAAGCTCAATATTCAGAAAACTAAGATCATGGGATCTGGTCCCATCACTTCATGGCAAAGAGACGGGGAAATAGTGGAAACAGTGGCTGACTTTATATTTTTGGGGGTCCAAAATCACTGCAGATGGTGATTGCAGCCATGAAATTAAAAGAAGCTTACTCCTTGGAAGAAAAGTTATAACCAACCCAGACAGCATATTAAAAAGCAGAGACATTACTTTGTCAACAAAGGTCTGTGTAGTCAAGGCTATGGTTTTTGCAGTGGTCATGTATGGATGTGAGAGTTGGGCTATAAAGAAAGCTGAACACAGAAGAATTGATGCTTTTGAACTGTGGTGTTGGAGAGGACTCTTGAGAGTCCCTTGGACTGCAAGGAGATCCAACCAGTTCATCCTATAGGAAATCAGTCCTGGGTGTTCATTGGAAGGACTGATGTTGAAGCTGAAACTCCAATATTTTGGCCACCTGATACGAAAAGCTGAGTCATTTGAAAAGACCCTGATGCTGGGAAAGATTGAAGGCAGAAGGAAAAGGGGACAACAGAGGATGAGATGGTTAGATGGCATCACCGATTCAATGGACATGAGTTTGAGTGAACTCCGGGAGTTGGTGATGGACAGGGAGGCCTGGTGTGCTGCAGTTCATGGGGTCGCAAAGAGTTGGATATGACTGAGTGAATAAACTGAACTGAACTTGTTGGATAGGCAGCTTGGTGGGAGTGACATCCTGCACTGGGGTTGTCTGGCCGCATTTACAGTGTTGGAGCTCCCGTGGCCTTGGCCTTCCTGCTTAGCTCAGGGGGATTTGGCCCTGGCTCACATTGTAGTTACCTGGGCCCCATGACAAACCAACTAAATCAGAGTCTCTGGGACCAGGGCCTGGAATTCCCTAGAGATTTTAATGGGCAGCCAAGGCTGAGAAGCAAGACTGGAACATTCTCTTTAGAGCCATTCACTCCCAGTGAACTAGATGGACAGGCCGACTCTGACCCAGGCCTGCCCCCTCCCAGGGCAGCACTAAGGTCTGTCTGGGAAGCAGAAGAGGCCGCGCCTTAAGTGGAGAAAGTGTGGTCACAGACCAGCCCTTGATTCCAAGTCTGGTATTTACCAAGACTTTACTATATTCAAAAGCAGAGACATTACCCTGCCGACTAAGGTCCGTCTAGTCAAGGCTATGGTTTTTCCTGTGGTTACGTGTGGATGTGAGAGTTGGACTGTGAAGAAGGCTGAGCGCCGAAGAATTGATGCTTTTGAACTGTGGTGTTGGAGAAGACTCTTGAGAGTCCCTTGGACTGCAAGGAGATCCAACCAGTCCATTCTGAAGGAGATCAACCCTGGGATATCTTTGGAAGGAATGATGCTGAAGCTGAAACTCTAGTACTTTGGCCACCTCATGCGGAGAGTTGACTCTTTGGAAAAGACCCTAATGCTGGGAGGGATTGAGGGCAGGAGGAGAAGGGGATGACTGAGGATGAGATGGCTGGATGGCATCACGGACTCGATGGACGTGAGTCTGAGTGAACTCCGGGAGATGGTGATGAACAGGGAGGCCTGGTGTGCTGCGATTCATGGGGTCGCAAAGAGTCGGACACGACTGAGAGACTGAACTGAACTGAACTGAACTTACTGGCTCTTTATCTCCCGGTCGGTGGATACAAAGCACCATGGAAACTCTGCCTGTGGGGTTGTGGGGGTGGGCAAAACTTTCCTGGGAAGCACAAACATGCTTGTTTGTGAACCTGCCTGCAGACCTTGGGTGAGGCTGGCCCCTTCCTGGGCCTCTGCCCTTGTCAGGGTGGGGCAGGGTGGGGCCAGTCCCAATCCCTAACTGGGAGGCAGGCCTGGGCCTGGAGCCAGGCCTTCTCTGCACCTTATTCCCTCTGAAGTGTGGGCTCCAGGATCCTTGTCTCGGGGGCTGTGAGAAAGCCCCAAGACTGTGACTGCAGGCCCAGAGGGGAGGAGGTATGAACATGAGGGGTGGGAGGATTGGGGGAGCCTGTCAGAAGCCCACTACTTAGGATGCTTTTGTTAGGGGAAGCACTGATTGAAACCAGCCACCCTGGAAAGGAACACAGAACTAACCAGCCACCACCAACTGGAAGAACTTGGGAAAAATCAAAAGGAGATGCCACGTGTCCTACCGGAATCCTCCTCGTTAGAATCCATTTTGACTGAACAATGTGGGTGCCACCAGGAAGGACCTTGAGGCAGAAAGATTGGCCAGAGACAACCTGGAAACTAATCCCATCACCATAAAACCCAAGACTGTGAGCAGTCCTTTTGGATTCCCTTACCCTACTGCTCTCTACCTGGGCGACCGGTCCCAACAAAGTCTCTTGCTTTATCTGCACGTGTGTCTCCTTGGATAATTCATTTCTGAGTATTAGACAAGAGCTCCCTTTTGGGCACTGGAAGGGGATCCCCTTCCTGCAATACTTTGGCCCCTTCTTTTTGGCAGGACCTTGAAGATCTGGGTGGGGTCAGCTCCATCTTCCTCTGAAATGACCTGATGGAGGTGGGAGACTTTACTGGGGACATGAGTCCTGATCACCAACAGGCAATCACTCCTCCAACGTACTCCCAGAAAAGAGCTGCACCCACATTGATATCAAGGCCAAACCTCCTTCCTCCTTCCTGCCTGTGGAATTTTTCAAAGGTGTAAGACAGAGGTTATCACTAGAGCCCAGCTCATGCACCTGCTCTGTGCTTATTTCATGCATGTGAGCACCAGGCCACTGTCCCTCCTCCACGCATCACCCACTGACCAGCCCATCCACGGCCTCACCTTCTGACCCTTCTCACTGTGTAGCGTGCCCTACTCTGTTACATTCTGCTGGGGATCGTTCTCCCAGCGTTTAGCGTTTCTCTTTGGGGCCGCAAGCCCCACAGGAAGACCACAGCTGTTCTCCCAACCAGTTCAGGCCGCAGGGGAAGGGCCAGTGAGTGGCGGTTTGTTGTTTAGTCACTTAGTCCTGTGTGACTCTTTGTGTCTCCATGGACTGTAGCCCACCGGGCTCCTCTCTCCATGCGATTTCCCAGGCAAGAATACTGGAGTGGGCTGTCATTTCCTTCTCTAGGGGATCTTCCCAATCCGGGGATCAAACCCATGTCTCCTGCCTTGGCAGGTGAAGTCTTTACAGCTGAGCCCCCAGGCAGGACTGACTGCAAATTCAGATTGAGTTCCTCACCAGCTGAGGCGCTCGTTATTCATCTTAGGGCTCGTGCCACCACAGTAGGAACACTGCAGGCTGTTCCCAGGTCCCTTTCCTGGTTTTCCTAGATACGCTGCCCAGCCTCTCCGCAGACTGTTGCTATGGAGCCATCATTTGTTTATGGCCTATTTGTTATAGCACCTAGAGTTATCCTAAGTATCATACTGCCTCACAGATGTTGGGGAGATGAAATAATGCATATGAAAGACACATGCCTGAAACACAGAAAGTGGGGGCCCTTACTAGATGTCAGTTCATTTCTTTCTTAATTAATATTAATTGTTGCCAAGCATGTGGACAAACATGGCCTCAGACCATTTCTAAGACTCTGGTTGGATGATGTAGGTTATTTTAAATTTATATTATTAATTAGTATGAATATAACATATACAATTGTAATTATTTTATAATTAATATAAGCTTAGTTGCTAGAAACCCAGTTTTTTAAAAAAAATTAATTTATTTTAATTTGAGACTAATTACTTTACAATATTGTGGTGGGTTTTTGCCATACATGGACATGAATCAGCCATGGGTGTACATGTGTCCCCCATCCCGAATTCCCCTCCTGTCTTCCTCCCCCTCGCATCCCTCTGGGTTGTCCCAGCGCACCGGCTTTGAGTGCCCTGTCTCATGCATCGAACCTGGACTGGTGGTCTATTTCACAGATGGTAATATACATGTTTCAATGCTATCCTCTCAAATCATCCCACCCTCGCCTTCTCCCACAGAGTCCAAAAGTCTGTTCTTTATATCTGTGTCTCTTTTGCTGTCTCACATATAGGGTCATCATTACCATCTTTCTAGATTCCATATACATGCGTTAATATACTGTATTGGTGCTTTTCTTTCTGACTTACTTCACTCTGTATAACAAGCTCCAGTTTCATCCACCTCATTAGAACTGACTCAAATGTGAGGAACCTAGTTTTAAAGTGCCACCACAGGATACTTTGTGCTCACAAAGCTTTCGCAGTCAGCTCCGGATTGCAAGTGACAGAAAACTATTTCAAATCGGCTTCAACAAAGTAAACAGTTGAACCATCAGTAAATACCCGGGTAGCGATGGACAGGCTCACAATGTGTCACGCAGGTGTGGCTGCACCTTGGTCTCACAGATTATTCCAAAGAAGGTTCTCGCGTGAGGAGGGCAGGCTGGTCTACAGCTGTCATTCAGTCACACCCTCCCAACTCAGAAGGCACTGTCTCTCTCCCAAATACTGCGCTTTGGGGGTGGATATCTAAATTTTGGGCCTCCCAGGTGGTGGTAGGGGTGAAGAACCCACTCGCCAGTGCAGGATACGCAAGAGATGTGGGTTTGATCCCTGGGTCTGGAAGATCCCCTGGAGGAGGGCAGGGCCACGCACTCCAGTATTCTTGCCTGGGAAATCCCACGGACAGAGGAGTCTGGTGGGCTCAGTGCATGGGGGACATACAGTCAGACACGACTGCGCACACATCTACGTTTTGAGCGTCATACATTTGGCTGCATGACTTGAGGCTCTGCCACTCTCGTCATGGGGCAGTTTTACTGAAATCTCTGGGCCCTTCATAAAAACACCAGAGACACCCTCTTACTCCTGCCCTGCATGCAAGTCAGACGGAAAACCAGACCACAGGGAACGAGCTAAAGGGACAGAGAAAATTTTAGGCTGGAGGAGGGACACTTGGGAGGTGCTGAGAGCCATCTTCAGCCTCTGCCAAGGAGCCTGGGTCGGCGGTCCCCACGGTTCCAGCAGGGAGCAACTGGACAGGTAGGGGAGCGCCTTTTGCCTGAGGGCCCTGGGGCAGGAAGGGCTGTCTGGGGACTAGGGTGAGCAATGTTTGGGCTGCGAGGGGCACAGCTTGGAGGGGTGCTGCAGCAGGTGCCAGGAACCTGACTTGGAAAGCGACTCGCTGCTCTGCCTGGACCAGCCCGGCCAACCGGCCTCCCGGGCCCAGCATCCATATCTGTCCCAAAGGAGTGCTGACGCTTTCCTTGTAGGAGATCAGATGAGGGTAACTGAGATGGAGCTTTGCACATAGGAGCACGTTAAACAGATATGACCATGCTCAGCCCAGGAAGCTGCAAGGGCAAGGGGCGGAGGGAGCTTCATGACCCAAGTAGGGGGCAGGGAAGGGAAGGTGCACACTTGGGGGGTAGGGTTAAGGCCCCCCCCCACCTCGGATGTGCCTGCCTTCGAGCTGATGGCAGGGTGCCCTTAACTGGAGCTCTGCAGAGGCCCCTCAGTGAATGTCTTCAGATCCCTACAACAAGGCAGGGATGAGACCCTGCCTTGGAGGGTCGGCATGTCATGGAGAGTCAGGCAGGGGCTGAACCACAGGCGCGATGAGTGAGTCAGGTGATCAGTGCTATGGAGAAAATCAGGACATGATAAAGGAGACTGGTCGGGTTTATGGGGGGTGCTGACCACTCACCCCAAGAAGAAGAACACGAGGATGCGAAGGGCAGGGTTGGAATGCAAACTTCTGATCGGATCTGGTCTCACCACTCTGGGGAGGCTGAAGCCACTGTTCCCATCATGGGCCCTCTCTCCTGATGAGAGCTGGGCTCCGGGGCCTGAGGACCAGCAGAGGTGAGGGTGGGGGAGGGGGTTCTTACCCAGGGAGGGTCAGGGCTAAGCTGAGCCAGGGTGAGAGACACCTTTTCTGATGGGTCATTCTGAGCCACACCTGCACGGGCAGGACCCAGATCCCCGGGTCCCCTGGAGCCCTCGGGGGAGGGATAAATTCTCCCAGCTAGCCAGCAGGGCCTGCAGACTTCATTTTATCAGGCTCGAAGGAAACACTAATCCACGTAGGCGTCCCTCTGGCTGCTTCCTGTCAGCTGGGCTCCAGGCCAGATCGGGTCTACTCTCCTGGGAACAACCTATCGGGAGGCTGCTGACTGTAGAGTCAGGCAGAAGAGGGTTCTAATTCCACTTGATCCTAGAGCTGGGAGTTGACTTTGGGGGCCTTCAATTCCTTCTCTGAAAATGGAGAATGTGATACCTGCTCTTATAGTCAGATGGGACGATTGCTGAGAAATTTAGGCAGTGCCTGACCCTTAGGAATTGCTCGGTGGTTCCTGGTGCCTGGAAGCTGTGGGTGGAGTGGGTAGGCCTTGAAGAGGTTCCAAAGGTCTGCACCCCAGCTGTGGGGCTGCAGGCAGGCCTTGTGACTCCTTCAGTACTGAGTTTCCTCATCTACAGTGGGGAGGTGCCAGCTCTACCCAGCGGGGCTGTTGGGGTATCCGCAGAGATGAGATGGGATTCAATTCTCATGAGAATTTTCCAGACAGCCCCTCACAACCTCACTGTCCTTAGAAACGACCCCCCTTTCATCCCAGGACCACGGTTGAAAGAGTAGGAGAATCGCTCCCATACTCAACTTCCAATCCTTACACCTGGGAACGCCTGGTCATGAGGACTTGGCAGTGACTTGGGACTTCTGATTACAGCTCTAATGTTTCCAGTTCAAGCCACATCTCTCATCGTGCCCTTGGATGTCCACTAATGACAGCTTACTGTACCCATTTCTCACACAAGAAGACTGAGGTCTGGAGGGGTCAGATGCTGTGCTTGGGGGCGCACAGCCGACCAGTGCTGACTCTGTGTGGACCAGGGCTTCTGGAACAGGGCACACTGTTCTAAACGTTCTGGTGTGTGTCTGTCACCCAGGATAATTAAAAGCACCCTCTTCACTCTCAAAAGCCCCCTGTTGGATTCTAAATCACATGGTCTGAAAAGAAGGTCATGATGGTTTCTACTACATTCCAGCTGACTTGAAGGGGTTCAGCCTACGTGGGGGATTACAGCCCACATGTAGAATTTGGGGGGTGGGAAAGCGTGGAGGTGCTCTGTTCCCAGATGACCTGCTGCCCCCTGCCTCTGCTTCAGGTGGTGGTCCTCAGTCTGGCCTTTCCCAGCCCCGGATTGGTGCTTGCCTTACCACCACCCTCCCCACCAGGCTCCCTGAAGCTTTAACCACCTGCTCCCCACAGCTCCCCAGAGTCCACAGGCAGGCATCTCCACAGGTGCCCTCACTGGGCATTCTCCAGGGACAGTTCTGTCTAAAGGTATCAGTATGGTCCATCTGCTTCTGACCTGCCCCCCTGTCCCTCAGCACTGGAGACCCATCCTCATCCAGACGCCAAGCTCTAGGACCCCCAGCCAAGTCAGCCCGGCATCTCCAGGTGCCGCTCCCTTCCCTGCTTTCCAGCTGTGTCCAACTCGCTCACAGTCCCATAGTGCCAATGGACCATCAGATAGATATTCTAGGTCCGGGGGTGCTGGAGAAGGGAAGAACAGGGGCCCTCGGGTTGCTACCCAAGCCTCTAACAGATCCTGAGACTGTTGTGGCAGATGAGTCCCAAATCCTGTTCACGCACAGGAAGGGTCCTGTGGATGGCCTGGCTCCTGGCTGAGCTCAGGTGATGGGCTGATGCGGGTGTGTCTTGGTGGTGGTGGTGCCGGGAGGTCAAGCGTCATTCTGGTCCAGATTCCCAGGAGTGAGTGTCCTGGAAAAGTACAAGCCATTATTTACAAGGCAGCAGGATGCTGGCTTCCTCTGACATTGCTTGTGGCTGGACTGCCACTGCAGCATCCATTTCTGAAAATGCCTCCGGTGGGTGACATTTATCAGATCAAGTGCTCTCTGGTTCTATTCCCCCAACACATAGACAATTCTCTTTGTAGACAATGTGGCCGGCCCCGCCAGGCCCATGCAGCTGAATGATCTGATTGGAGAAGATGCCATATCTCTTGCCTCCAGAAGCAAAGGAGCAGCAAGGGGGCTGGAGGCCTCGTGTGATGTAAACCCAGGTCTGGTGCATCCTCTTCCGCCTCTCTGTTTCTCTGTTTCTAAAGAAGGCTGCATCCGCGGCGATGGGGGTGGGCATTGCACACAGATCTATGGAAACACCCAGGCCGCCTTCCTGCTGCCGTCCCTGTGTGCTGGCCACCAGGCTGGGAGGCACTGGGACGAGTGGGCTGCAGCTGCCCTGAGATAAAGTGCTGCCAGCTGCCCACAACAGCCAGAGTCATCAGCCCTGAGATCCCACCCAGAGCTCAGCCCCTCTTGCCACCTGCTCCAGAGTGAATGTTCAAGAATCAGCTTGCTCCCCTCCTAGGCCCTGGGTGCCCCCCACCCCCTGCATGGCAGAATAGGGATGTTTACTGCCCTCTTTCCATGTGCCAGGCCAGGCTTTTTACGGTTGTACTGTTTAACTAAAAGGGTAGATTTTGGCTTCCTCCCATTTTACAAGCATGAGTGTTTCCTTGCCCAAGGTCACCCAGCTGGTGTTGGGCAGACCTGGGGCCACGTCCCTCCTCTGCCCGCCTGTGCCGAGCACTCGACCTTGATGTTTTCAGGCCCGCTCTCCCTGCATGTACCCGGGGGCTGCCCTGCTGACCGCCCTCTGGGCTGGGCTCCTCCTGGGGCTGGCCTTACTTCCCCGGACAAGTTAAAGGCTCTTGCTGACCTTCGGGTGGGCACCCCCTTCTCCCAGGCCCTCTATGGGCAGGGCAAAGAGAGGTCATGATGGTCTGTCTCTAGGTCCTAATGCTCCGGGTCCTGCAGTTGTGGCTTCTCTTGGTGTTCTGGGGGTGGGTGGGGGGAGGTGAGGCAGGAGGCCAGTCCTTGGAAGAAGGACCCCCAAAGCACCAATGGAAAAGCCCTTGATCCCTCTGGATAGCCCCGCAGGGTTGACAAAGCAAGGGCACATAGCCTCCCACTCACTGGATATTCCTCATCTGTCATGTCTGATGTCCCTGAGGTCCCTGCCTCATCTGAGGCTGCCCGGAGGTATGGTCACACTCGAATGCCCAGGGGAGGCCACGGAAGCCAGACAAGGAGCCCACTGCCCCCTGCCTAGCAACGAGAGTGCCTCCCTCCCATCGCTGTGTGAGGGTGAGGGCTGCGGCCTCTCAGATGTCTGAGGCCATCTCATTCCACCCCCTCTCTCTGCTGGTGACAAAGCTAAGGCCCAGGTGGGCAGGAACTTGCCCCAGACCTCCCAGACTTGGTGACAGAGCCATCCAGCAGTTCTACCATCTTGGATGTGTGGCTGGATCAGTCACAGAGATGCACCATGATGGGTGTTGATGGCCGTGTCCACCCTGGCACCTTCCTGGGCTGCATGGTTGACCTTGGTTTTTCTAAGGACGGCTCCCTCATCCGTTCCAAGCCCAGGAGAAGCCTGAGTGTCCGGGCGTCCTCGGCACTACTGTGCCTGCCTCTTCCATCACCTGCCTTGCAGAGGGACCAACGGGAGGCCTGGTGTGGGGTGAAGCAGGAAGGATGGTGCTCACTGCCCTGCCCCACAACCAGGCCTTGGGACCAGGTCTTTCTACTGCACCCCCACCAGGGAGGCTGGAAGGGGGAGAAGACTGATGAGACATCTGTGATCTGTGCTCATAAAGCCCCAAAGAGCGCCCTTCCTCCATGGCCCTGCCCTGTGCAGGGTCTCCAGGTGACCCCGGGCTAGGGGCCGAGGGGGTGGGGAGGTAGGGTCTCCGAGGTCCTCCACCCCACCCCCAACCCAAGGTGCTCAGGCTGCATTTCCCACACCTACTTAATTCTCCTTCAAATGGAAGGAGAAAATAGCAAAGGGAAGGTCCCAGAAGTTCTGAAAGGCTTTCACAGGCTCTGAGCAATTAGGCAGGCGGCTGAGAGAAATGGTCTGAGTGCCGGGAGGAGGCGAAGCCACTGGCAGAATTTTCCATGACGCTCTCTCCTCCCCGTCATGGTGTATGTCCACGTGAGGGGTCCTGAGGGAGAGGGGCTCCGTGCTGAACCCCTCTGAAGGTGCCCAGGGCGTGATGGCCGTGGCTCTGGAGAAGGGAGAGGCTCCGGGCATGGCTGGCTGCGGGGTCCCTTCCCGGGGCCTCTCGCCCCTCTGCCCTGGCCTGTGTTCCCCTAGGGCTCTGAGTACTCTCTTCAAGGCCGTGCCAGGGAATATCCTGCCTTAGAGACCTCGGGGAGACCGCTACATACCCAGCACGGGGTGAGGGGGTGACCAGTCTCGGGCCGGGGTCCAGAGCCCGGAGTGTTTTCCGGGAAGTGTTGCCTGCTCCTCTTTAATGTCCCCAGGGGCTAGAAGCCCGGCCCAAGGCCTACAGTTTTCACTTTCCAGAGGCCTGGCCTTGGAGCTCAGTCATCTGCAAACACCACCCACTCATGCTCATGGTGGGGTGTTAACCGCGCTGCTGGCAAAGCAGAGAAAGGGAGGCTGAGACCGCGAGGGCGCAAGGCCGGCATGCTGGTCTCTGCGGCTTCTAAAGGTGCCAGAACAGGCCTAGGAGGAGGTGGGGAACCTCACCACCCCCACCACACCCCCACCACCACTCCAGGGGCGGGGCTTGCAGCGGGACTGGGGGAGCGGAGATTGTGGGCAAGCAAACCCACTTTCAAGCCCCACTGGCCGCTTGAGGAAACCGGTGCCCTGGAAACCCTCCCCTGTGACCAGCTCCCCAACCCCCCACCCCCACAAGCATCTTTGCACCCACTCAGGTGGCTTCTTCTTGGGGCACAAGGATCTCTTCACCCACACAGCCAAGGGCACTGCTGACTCAACCTTGGGTTTCTAAGAAACACTCAGACTCAAGTACAGAGTTCCCAGTGCCGCATGCAAATGCTGCCATTGATGACTTTTGTAGGTGGACAGGGAGTGACTGCGTGTGCTTTCATTCTCCTTTGGTGCTGAATCGCCTGATGAATTTTAGCCGAATCCTGGCCTGGTTATACCAGCCCCTCCTGGAACTTCGGTTCCCCCATCACAAGTGAGAAGCTTGAAGCAGAGATCACTCGAAGCTCTGGGCCTCTTGAAGGACACAGAGTCTAGCGTTTGCTGGCCAGGCTTCCATGTGGCAGCGGGCTGAGCAATCCCTTGCCAGGCAGAGAGCCCTGCACCCTCGCCCTGCCTGGCCTGGTCCAGCCTGGTCCCCGCTGCCTGCAAATGCAGGCAGCATGAAAGGCCTGAAGCACCGGCTGCCGCTCTGCTCTGCAGAGGTGGGTATCCAGGGGGCGGCCCAAGAAACTGCATCTGACCTTCGCTAAAATTAGGTCCCAAGACCCAGGGGGCAATAGAAATGAGGATGAAAGTGAGAAAGCAAATTGAGGGCATCGGAAGATGTTAAAAATATGTGCGTATTAATGGAAGTGGTGAAAATCAGGCTCCGATAGGCCCAGGAAGCCCTCGCACTACCGTCATTATTTTAGTCCAGGATCAGAGGCTGTGGGGCTGGAAGGGCCCCGAGGAGCACCTGATCCACCACGTCCCTCATCCTACAGACTGGAAAATTGTCCATGGAGGGTGGTGATGTGTCTGAGGCCATACACAGAGCAGTACCCAGCTGCAATAATCATATGGAGCCAACCAATCCCACCGGAAAGTGGACCAGAAGGAGGGACACCTGGGGCCAACCCCCCACCCTGCAGTGCCCCCGGAACGACCCCAACTGAGCGGGGCATGGAAGGGTTCCCTCATGGTTCAGTTCAGTTCAATCGCTCAGTCGTGTCCAACCCTTTTCGACCCGATGGACCACAGCACACCAGGCTTCCCTGCCCATCACCAACTCCCAGAGTTTACTCAGACTCACGTCTATTGATGCCATCCAATTATCTCATCCTCTGTCATCCCCTTTTCCTCCCATCTTCAATCTTTCCCAGCATCAGGGTCTTTTCTAATGAGTCAGCTCTTTGAATCAGGTGGCCAAAGTTTCAGGGTTTCAGCTTCAGCATCAGTCCTCCCAATGAACCCTCATTGTTACACAGTACTTATCACATTGCCCAGCATATAAGGAGCCTAATAAATCTCAGCTATTACTTTCTGTATTAATATTGACCAGTGAGTGGTGTGACGTGAGAGCCATGTTTGCAGCAGGTAGGCAGGGAGAGAAAGGCCAGACTGGCCCCTCCAGGGGAGTCCCAGCGTGTGTGCCAGGTGGGGGCTTGGGGGGCTGCTGCCGAGGAGGAGCAGGAGGGGAGGTGGGGGGCAAGGGGGTGAAAGAGGCCGAGAGGCGGGGGGCTCCCAGACACACGCTCACCACAGCAGCTACTACATGCCCACACAGCTGGGCTTTGGCTGGCGTATCCCACAGCCCTTGCAACAACTAAGTTAGCACCTCATAACCCAGCCAACATCCCAGATAAGACACCCCTGGGCTCAGAAAGCCCCCGACAGTCCTGAGCTTCGTCCAGAGCTCCCACCTTGCTTCCCACACATGCCTGGTGCCCTTTGATGTGCTCTTAGGCAGCTTCGCCTCCCCCCGCCACCCGCCCCACCCCCCCACCCCCCCACCCAGCCTCCGCCTTTCGCCTACTGCTTGCCTGCAAAGCCTCCCCTGAATCAGGAGCCAGCCTGGCCCAGTCTTGAGATGGGAAGTCGAGTGATCTCTGCTTGGTGGTTCTCCTGGTTCAGGAAGGGGGCTGGGTATCAGGCCTTGGTACAGGGCCTTGGCTTCCTCATCCATGACTGGAGGCACTGAATACTCCCAAAATGCCTCCGGCTGGGAACAAGCCCAGGAGTCTCTGCCGGCCGACTCCCTAGGCCTGGGTGGACTCTGATCCCAATGTGATGTCCTCCTCATGCTGCTGGGCCCCCCGCCCTGAAACAACACAGGAGAGAGACTGGGAGGGACATGGAGAGGATGCTGGTAGGCCCGGGCACCCGCCCAGGATCCAAGCCCTTGTGGGCTCAGACCCACCAGACAGCCCATCCCCAGGGCTCCGGGGGATGGACATGGAGGCGGAGGGCACAAGAACAAAGAGGGGAAGGTTTAGGGGGTGGCTCTTTCCCCCTTTGGGCTCTGACTGACTGTCTATATAATCTGGAACTGTACTGGGGTGATTTCCCCCGAAAGTAACCAAACAACTGCTGCTGCTACTGCTAAGTCACTTCAGTTGTGTCTGACTCTGTGCGACCCCACAGACAGCAGCCCACCAGGCTTCTCTGCCCCTGGGATTCTCCAGGCAAGAATACTGGAGTGGATTGCCATTACCTTTTCCAATGCATGCATGCATGCTAAGTCACTGCACTGAGTACATGATGAAGTCCATTCACAGTATTGGTCTATCTATTTGAAATATTTCCTAATACAAACACAAAGCTGAATACTGGAGGGGAAAAACATTTCATAGAACAAAAAAGGAGACAAAACAAAAGCCCAGACGCAGCCGTCTCAGGGCTGGCTGGAGGGGCCCTGGCTGTTTCTCGGCAGGCCTCAGGGCGCTGCCCTCCCCTCCTGCTGGCAGGAGAGGGCTGCTCTCAGCTGCCGGGGAGAACACGTCCTCACCCTCTCTCTGGGGACACAGGGCTTTCCCGATCCCAATTTGGGGCAGAGCCCTCGTGAGAGGTGTCCTGTGGGCGTAGGACTCAGCCCTGCAGGGCTTGGACCAGCTGATGGAAGCTGGGCTGAGCTCCCAGGCTGGGCTTTGCCCCTGGGCTCTGAAGATACAGGAAGTACTGGCCCAGCTGTTCCACAGTGGTGATGACACGCATGCTTGGCCACTCCTGGGCGCCTGAAGCCATCCTCCCACCTGGGACTTGGGTCCCAGTGACCGACAGGCTGCTGAGGTGCTTGGCCCATTGGTCAATCCCACAAACCAACTAACGCCGGTGCCAGCTCCCTGCTGGTGCCATGGAGAGGCAGAAGCCAGTCAGACCCCAGCCAGGGGTCACAGTCTGGGGGAGAAAGACAGCTCAGCAAGAGCCATGACTCAGGAGAGAGTCACGGAGAGAGGTCACCAGGAGTGAGGTCTCCCCAGGGACAGCCCTGGAGGGCTTCTCAGAGGAAGTGGCCTTGGCCTCGGGCACCCTGTCCTTGTGTGCCCTTTGGCTGTTCTTCCCCTGCTTGGAGGCTCTCCAGCTCCAGTGAGTGTGACACTTCCTGGGGCAATCTGGGCCCCAAGGCCTGGGGATTCTGCCCTGGGAAATGTGTGTGGGGTCAGGACTCTGCAGGCTTAACTGACTTAAAGGTGAGTCCAGTGCAGGCGGGCCTTGAGTGGGGTCTTCGAGGTCTTCCTACACAGTCTTGGCCAGCTGCAGAGGCCTGGAGGAGACGGCCAGAGCCTTGAGGCCCACGAGGTGGCCCTGGTCACAGAGAAGCACCCCAGGGGCTCGTGGAGGGAGAGGAGGTGGGGGGGTGTCTATCCTTAGTGGAGAAGTACACCACCCTCAGTGCCCTTGGGGACAGCAAGAGCAGACAGGAAGCAGAGCAGGGGCGCAGTGCCCCTAAAAGGCCTTGCAGGTTTCCAGGGTGACCACCAATTTCCTCTCACCAGGGAGGAGGGTTGACTTCCAGCTTCCAGGACTTTCCTGCCAGTGGATTCATCAGACTGTGCTATCAGTGAAGCCTTGAATGGAACATCTATCATCCCACATTCCAAGCAGGGTGACAGTGCTGGGGACAGCTGAACGGCTGGCTGCGGGGCCTAAGCCCACCGGGCATGAATGGGGCAGAGTGCTGTGACTGCCCCAGGTCCCAGAGAGTAGGCCCAGCACCTCCTTTAGGGCTGCTGCTCTGCTTGGGCAGTTGCCCTGGTGAGGACTCAGAGCTTCCCAGCGTTGGGTCACCACCAGCATGGGTCACTGGTGCCAAGGAGAGAAAGGCAAGGAGCTAGCCACCAGAGCAGGGGCCACGTGAGCAGGGTGGCCAGAGAAAATAGAGGGCACCCAGTTCACTCTGAATTTTGGATAAACACCAACTAATTTTTTCATATGTGTTCCAAATAATGCCTGGATCCTGTATTTTTATTTGCTATATCTGGCAACCATATGTGCCAGGGCATCTATTGATCACCTTTAGATATGCCAAGTACTCTGCTGAGTAGACATTTTCTGCTCTTCGTTCTATTAATAAATACTGACTGGGCACCTATTCTGTACTAGGACTGTTTAGGGGGAGATAGAGATTCCGCAGGGAACAAAACAGAAACAGACCTTGTCTCCTTAGGGTTTGCGTTTGCGGAGAGTGGGGGAGCAGCGAGAAGTGAAGAGACAAGCGAAAATAGAATGTCAGGGGTAAAAGGGGAAAGGAGGCTGGGGAAGGCTGGGTAAAACGAGGCTGGGGGAGATTGGGGGGAACTCTGTGGTTAACCTGGTGGCAGCGGTAAAGAATCCGCCTGCAATCCAAGAGGCCTGGATTGGAAAGATCCCTGGGAGAAGGGAATGACTTACTCATTCAAGTATTCTTGCTTGGAGAATCCCATGGACAGAAGAGCCTGGAGGCTACAGTCCATGAGGTCGCAGAGAGTCGGACATGACTTAGCAACCTAGCACACACTGTTGTTGGCCTACATGGGGCAGAAGGAGGTCCTCTGGGCAGAAACAGAACAGAGGTGAGCACACCTGGAGGAGGCACCCCAGCAGAGGGAACAGCGTGTGCAAAGGCCCTGGGGAGGCTGTGCTGGGAGAGGTCATGGCAGGCAGAGGCTGCAGCAGGGCCAGTCCTGGCAGGGAGTTTCGTTTGAGCGAGATGGGAGCCTCCAGAGGGTTTCAGGCAAAGGAGCGCCAGGACCTGTGCCTGTTGAGCCTCGTGCACACTGGACAGGTGGACAGACAGGGCTCAGGGTTCCCTGCTTGCTCAGCTCCAGAATCCAGGGAAGGTCAGGGCCTTGGGGGCAGAGCCTGTTTGTGGTGGGAAGGAAGGGTTGCCTGAAAGCTGCTTGCTCTGAGTGAGAGGTACCACTGTCCCTGTGCCAGGCAATGGGCAGGATGGGGTGAGGGAGCAGGTGGGGTGTCAGGTGGGGTGGGTCGAGGAAGTCCCCCTGAGAAGCTGACATCTAGAACAAGGAAAGGCAGTGGTGTACAGAGCTAGGGGGAACTCCCAGCATCTGCCTGCCATGTCCCAAGAGGAGGTGGTCCTGACATCCCTAGTTGCCTCCAGGAGGCCACCCCTGGCCTGAAGGGAGCCGTCCCCCTCTCTCCCAGGTGCCAGCCCGTATTCTGAACCCATCAGAAAGCCTCTGCTTTCAGTGCCCTTTCCTGGACCAGTGAGGTCTTAGAAGAACCCCTGTGGCCTGATGAGAGCGGATCTGGGCCCTGCCCAGTGTCCCCTCCCTGGGCAGGGGTTGCTGTCCTGCCAGATAGGGTATAGGCTCAAAGTGGTCTGTTGACATCCCGCCCCTCCAATCTTGGCCAATCTGTCTCTGCGGCCTCAGGATGGCTTTCATCTCCCTTAATGGGCAGGGCTGTGCCAACTGCCACAGGGTGAGTCACTGCTGGGCCATAGGAGCCAGGTGTCCACCAGTCACCTGCCAGCAGCTCTGATGCCAGCTGGGCTGGGGCACTGGGGAGACTGGGGAGGAGATAGGGGAAATACATGGTTTTCCTTGAGAAATTCTCCATCAGGGAGCTGTTTGCTGGGGTGTGTGCAAGTGTGTGGCTGTGGGGTGTGCATGTCTATAAATGTGTATGATTCTCTGTGTTGTGTGATGTGTGTGTGGTGTGTACATGTGTGGTCTGTGGGGTGTGCGTGTGTGTATGTCTATGATTCTCTGTGTTGTGTGATGTGTGTGTGGTGTGTACATGTGTGGTCTGTGGGGTGTGCGTGTGTGTATGTCTATGATTCTCTGTGTTGTGTGATGTGTGTGTATGTGTGTGGTGTGGGTGCGTGTGCATCTGCTAGCGGGCGCTTTGCCTGCATGACCATATATTTCAGCAGAGCCCAGGAGTGGATCGAGGGTTCCTGCTGGTGGGAAAGGCCAGCGACTCCTTTTGGGGCTACAAGCTCTGTGTCTTTGCTCCTGACCTCTGCCCTTGACCCCCTCATGTTCATCATGGCTGCCCTGGCAGGAACACCCAGGTCATATTCTACATCAGCCTTGTCCCCCTGACCTCCCACTCCAAAGTGCAGTGGACGTTTCCTGCCTCAGTTTACCCCACCTCTGAAGACTTAGAGAAAAATGGAAACAAGCCTTCTGGGCTTTGGGGCACAGCCATGCCAGAAGAATGATTAATGCTTATTTTTCTGGGCACACCTTCACTGTCTGGCACCCAGGGGTGGGGTGAACAGTATTGGGAGTGGTGTTATTAAAGCTGCTATTGCTCTATTAAATTTCTCTAGAAACACAAAGACCTTCCATCCGCAGAGAGACCTGCAATTACAGCTGAACAAATTATCGCCTTTTAAACAGCCCTACATTTCTGCAAAGCTTTCCCGTGCAGTGCTTTCCCTGTCAATAAATCGCACTTTGCCTGGCTTCCCCATTCCCGTTCCTTGTTTCTTTTGCCATTTTTCACCACCCTAACCCAGTTGCCAGTGGACATTTTTGTTGATTTTGTAGTCAAGCCTCGGTGAACTGCGCTATGTCGAGAATGCAGGCTTTGGGTTTATTGATCAAAAACCCTAGCATAGCAGAAAGCAAATTGGACTAGAATGAGAATCAAGAGACCCACTGAGGCCTGGATTTTTCTAGAAAATGCCCTTTGACAATCAATCATAGGAGCCTGTGACTTTTTTGATTAAATCAGATAGCACTGGGCCATTTTTTGGTCTCTGGACACTTGTGGAAAATTTACAAATATTAGTAAGTACAAGCTCTTTGTCAGCCCCATGCTATGCTTTGGAGATGCATTGGTGAATTAAAATAAGTCTTTGTGATAAACAGAAAGGTTCTATGCTGTACAGTACAGGGAACTATATTCAATATCCTGTGATGAATCATGATGAAAAAGAAATTTTAAAAGAATATATACATATATGTGTGTGTGTGCATGTATGTATAGTTGAATTACTTTGCTCATACAGCAGAAATTAATGCAGCATTGTAAATCAATTATACTTCAATTAAAAACAATAATAAGAAACCTAAATCATTGTCCCTGAGAAATTAAGGATATGGGGAGCAGTCTTAAGAAATATAGAAATGTCTCAAGAGCCAGGAGCCTTTCAGTTGCCTGTGGAAGAAATCAAGAAGAAACTAAAAAGGGCTTGTCTTGGGCTCTCATGAGTGGGGAGTCCAGAAGAGGGGTGCAGGCCTTAGGTGACCTCTCCTGGGCCCTTGTCTCCTCCTATTCCGGTTCTGCATGTCTCCGCTGCCCTTTGTATGTCAGTTTCACACCCTCCTGCTTCAGACACGCCCTATACTTAGAGAAAAAGATGGCTGCTCCCAGCCCTAAGCCAAATAAAATACCAAAAGAATAAGAAAGCCCTCTTTCAGCAGGCTTGTATGGAATTTCAGAAGAGAAGCGCTGCACCATTTAGCGGAAGTGGAAACCAACTCCAGTATTCTTGCCTGGAGATTCCCATGGACAAGGAAGCCTGGCGGGCTACAGTCCACGGGTTCGCTGAGAGTCAAACACGACTGAGACCAACACACAGGACATCCAGAGCAAAGCTCCACACCACGTGGCAGAAGGCTCAGCAGGCGTCAGCTGACCCAGGCCGGGCTTGGCTGGTGGTCTCTTGCATCTTTGCATGCAGCTCCTCTCTGGGTCTGGGGCTCAGGCCCTCGCCCTGTGTCTGTGTGAGCGGGCCCTGGCTGGAGGGGAAGCCGCCGCCTGATGTATGTGTATATTCTCGGTCACTCAGTCACGTCTGATTTTTTGTGACCCCGTGGCCCACCAGGCTCCTCTATCCACGGGATTTTTCAGGCAAGAATCCTGGAGTGGGTTGCCATTCCCTTCTCCAGGGGATCTTTGTGATCCAGGGATCAAACCCGGGTCTTTTGCATCTCCTACATGGCAGGCAGATTTGTTTGTTTGTTTGTTTGTTTGTTTTTACTGCTGACCAGGGGGGAAGCCCGCTGCCATCTGGAGGAGGCTCTTTTCACACTGATGTGGGTATGCAAGAGCTTGAATGGCTGCTTGCCAGGCCTCTGGAGCCAACGCTCAGGACTCCCTTCCTCTCTCCCCCACCTAATTTCACAGCCCGAAGCAAGTTCCACAGTGTGGTGGGCCACATGTGTTACCCCCGCCCCAAAATCCTAACATGCAAGGTGATGGTACTAAGAGCCGGGGCCTTCAGGAGACGCCCAGGTCGTGAAGGTGGGGCCCCCATTAGTGCCCAGAGGGAATCCTGCTGCCGTGTCAGGTTTCAGAGAAAACACACCATCCGCAATGCGGGATGCCGGCCCCCACTGGACTCCAAATTTGCTTGTGCCTTGACCATAGACTTCCAAGACTCCAGAGATGTAACAGATACATTTATGTTGTCAATAAACCACCTGGTCTATAGTACAGCAGCTCAAACAGACTGAGACACGTGGCCATACCCAAAGGGTTCGTGTGATGGAGAAACCTCAAAGTCCGACGGCAGAGGCGTGAATGTAGGAGGGTAGGGCTGGGGCCAGTCACGCACTGACCGCTGCTCGGATTGACCCCGATGGACACAGCCCTCCCCGCTATGATGGGTTAGGTCTGGATGACAAACCCACACCTGAGCCAGGGGGAGGGTCAGACACTCTGACAGATGCGCCCCCAAACCACATGGAATACCAGAATGAGGGGACAGCTCCCCAGCTGGAAAAGGGTTCTGGGCAGACAAGACCCCACAACCTCCTCTACAAGCAGGAAGGCTAGTAATGGCCTCCATGGGACAGAGGCCATCAAGGGATGTGAACCACCACCAAAGGCTTCGGGAACTCAGAGGGGACAACGCAACCTGGAGTGGCCAGGAAAGGCCTTTCTGGAATAAGGCACCCAAACTGAGCCCTAAGGGAGGAGGTGCATTGCAGGCAGAGGGAACCAGCTGTCCACAAGCAAGCAGGGGGCGGACCTCTGTTCAGGGAGGTGAGTGCCTGCAGCCAGGGTAGGGGTGGGCAGGCCGCAGGCAGACGCAGAGGGTAAAGGGGTCTGGAGTTTATCCCCAAGGCAATGGAAATCCTTCAAGGGCTTCCTTGATGGCTCAGTGGATAAAGAATCTGCCTGCCAAGGCAGGAGGCCCAGGAGACAGAGTCCCTGGGTCAGGAGGATCCACTGGAAGAGGGCAGGGCCTGGACAATCCCCATGGACAGAGGAGCCTGGCGGGCTACAATCCATGAGGTCGCAAAAGGGTCGAACATGACTGAGCGGCTAAGCAGCAAGCAAGTAAAGGGCTTTAAGGAGGGGTGTGATATGATCCTACCAGCCGGTAGGCAGGTGGCACAGATATCACCCTGGGGGATAAATGAGGGTTGGGGGGGGGCGCTGGTGCAAAAACTGGAGACCCTTAGGGGACAGAGCTGCTAAGCTGGAACTAGTACAGAGGGGACGCAAAGAGGGAATAAGTCAGGAGACATCCCGCACTGTTTAAGGACAAGAACTGGTTTCTCTCTGATGGGAGATGAACAAGAGGAAGAGTCCAGAATGGAACCAAGTGCCCAGATAAGGACAGTCAGCTCATGCGTCTCAGTGGTTCCCACCATGAAGCTTGTCTCCCGCTCAAGCAGGGGTCCATCAGGGTGTCCTGGGAGGCAGCTCTCCTGGGCTGCTGGCTGCAGAGACTTGGGGATCCAGGGTTCTTCCTTCTTGGGGAGTCACTCACTATAATGCGTGGCTCCCCGAGGTCACCCTGGGGGTGACTCCTTCCACCCACTAGAAATTAAAGGAGGAAGAGGTGGGGGAAGGTTTTGCGGACCAAGCCTAGAAGATCCATAAATCACTCCTGCTGTAATTTCTCAAGCTCTATCTCCTTTGCATGCTCACACCTGGGAGCCTGGGAAACACAGTCCAAACTCTGTGTCCAGGAAGAAGAGGCAGTGGACTCGGTGGTTAGCTTGTGCCACACTGGATTTGGGGCCTAGGGGAATCCGGCAGGGAAGACTGCAGGGCGAGGAAGTGTGGGGAGGAATGAGTTGAATCTTGGGGGACATCTAAGTGTGCATCTACGTGGAATTGTGCTAATAGTGCACAAAGCCGAGGTGACAAACCTGGGGCGGAAGACCTCCGAGGCAGCGGTCAGCAGAGGAAGGACTTTGGGCAGGAGCCTGAGAATTCAAGTCCAAGGAACAGTGACCTGCATTCTGGGGACAGTGGGACCCATGGCGGACATTTGCGTGGAGGAGTAACCAGAGCCTTTTGAAGGGAAGACCTACCCTGGGGGCACAGTGGGGCTAGAAGGGGGAGGGTCAGGAGGCCTGGGCCAGGTTAAAGGAGTGCTCCCCGAGCTCATGGGGAAGGGGTTCTTCTTGTTAATCCCACGAGGAAGCGTATTCCTTTCCTTGACAGTTTTTGTTTCCTGATTAAAGCTAAATCCAGTGAAAGGATTCTCTTTAAGAGAAGTCGTCAGACATTAGAACTCAGGAGAGGAGGGGCTGGTCTGGACTCAGGTTAATGGAAGCTTTCTCTTTTAGGTTTATCTTTTGTATGGGCTTCCCAGGTAGCTCAGTAGGTAAAGAATCCACCTGCAATGCAGGAGTTGCAGGAGATGTGGGTTTGATCCCAGGGTCAGGAAGAGGGCATGGCAACCTACTCCAGTATTCTTGCCTGGAGAATTCCACGGACAGAGGAGCCTGGTGGGCTCCAGTAAGGTGGATATATGTTATTCATTGGTGCTAATCCATAGAGTGGGCAACACTAAGAGTGACCCTTAATGTAAGCTATGAACACTGGTGACAGTGATGCATCAGCGTAGGTTCATCAGTTGTAAAAAAATGTCCCACTCTGGGGGAGAGAATGCTGCTGATGAAAGTGAAAGTTAATCGTTCAGTCATGTCCAGCTCTTTGCAAACCCATGGACTGTAGCCCGCCAGGCTCCTCTGAATTCTCCAGGTAAGAATACTGGGGTGGGTTGCCATTTCCTCCTTCAGGGAATCTTCCCGACCCAGGGTTTGAACCTGGGTCTCCTATATTGTAGGCAGTTTCTTAACCATCTGAACCATCAGATGGGGAGGTTGTATTTGGGGGCAGAGAATTTGTGTTGTTGTGGGACATCTCTGTACTTTCTGCTTAGTTTTGCTGTGAATGTAAAATTGTTCTAAAAAATAAGGTCTCTCGGGTCCCTTGTGGTCCAGTGGTTAAGACTCATGCTCCCAATGCAGACAGCATGGGTTCAATCCCTGGTCTGGTAAGACCTCACGTACCTGGGAGCAACTAAGCCCGTGGGCCACTACCAAACCTGTGCTCTAGTGCCCAGGAGCCAAGACTACTGAGCCCACGGGGCCGTAACCACTGAAGCTCACGAGCCTTAGAGCCCATGCTCTGCAACACAAGAAGCCACCGCAGTGAGAAGCCTGCCTCAGTGAAGACCCAGGGCAGCCAAAGTCAATAAATAAATAAAGTCTATCAGAAAACAAGCACACCGCACCTTCGTTCTCTTATAGTTCTGAAGGTGGGAAGTCTGAAATCAGCTTCACAAGGCTGAAACGCAGGCACCTTCGGGGATCTGGGGAAGAACCATTTCCAGGCCTCTTCTCTTTCCAGAGCTGCTTGCCTTGGCTCGGGCCTCCCCCCTCCAACTTCAAGGCCAGCAGTGAAGCGTCTTCAGGCCTCTCTGCTCTGTCTCACGTTGCATTCTCCTCACTGGCAAAAGCTCCCCCCCCCCCTCTCTCTCTCATTTAAGGACACCTGTAGCTGTGTTTAGGGCCCACCTAGTAATTCGGGATAATTTCCTCATCTCAAGATCCCTTACTTAATCACACCCACAAAGACGCTGTTTTCATATATGATCACGTTTATGGGCTTAGGGGTTAGGACGTGGATGGGTGGGTGGATGCCTTGGGTGGTGGGAGCATTAGCTGACCACACGTGGACAGGGGCCTGGGCCACATAGAAGCATAACAGGAACTTCCCTGGTGGTCCAGTGGTTAAGTCTCTGGGCTCCCAGTGCAAGGGGCATAGGTTCCATCCCTGATCAGGTAACTAAGATCCCATATGCTGTGCCACATGGTCTAAATAAATAACAAAAATTTTTAAAAATATATGGGAATGCTAATTTTAAAATAAAGTCAATAGGCTCCGAAGAGCTGGGGTTGCCCCACACTCCTCTGGCCTTGCCCAGGGCTTGGCCCTCTGGGCTTTCAGGGTCTTCCTCAAGGGGTCACCTCCCCTGGAGGAGGAGTCCAGCTCACCTCTCTGAAGACGTTCTGCCCAGATTTGCCGAGAATTCCTGAACATTCCAGCAGCCTTAGCTACAAGTACCCAGTGGGCTCCGTTTTAAGCAAACCCAATATAGAAAACCCCACATGAGTCAGCCGCTATTCCCAGGCCAGATGAAAACTGGACTTGGCAGCCAAGCCACCTTGCAGATCCTTTTCAACACATGTTTCCTGGTGCATAAAGTTTTCAGTCCCACAAACCCTTATTTGGTGCCAAGCGCTGGGATGGGTACCGAGCTGGGGGCCCCAGAGAAAGATTCCTGTGGCTCTGAGAAGGCAGGAGCTGCTTCCCGGGCAGGGAGGGGCCATCGCCCAGCAGAGGACACCCCTGCACGTCCCTGGAGCCATCACCTTCCTGAATTGGCTGAACTCAGCAGGATTTCCACCTGGCAGCTCTGTGTGGAGCGGAGCTCCCTGCCTGCTGGCACCACCCAGCTCATCTTCAAAGGCTGGAGATGCTGCCAAGAGAGAACCTCACTCTGGGTCAAGTTACACCCTGGCTTGGCCGCGTAGCAGCTGCCCTGAGTGGACCAACCCCTCTCGGGGCTCTGCTCTCCATCTGCTCCTGGGAATTAGTCTCTGGGAACTAAGGTTTCCTGAGCTGTCAGGGTGGAACCTGACGGCCTTCTTCCTCCTGCATCTGGGCGGTGGGGGATGGCTCAGTGCCAGGACTTGGGCTGTAAGGACGCAAAAGACCTCAGCCAGGTGGGAGGCAGACTCCAGGACAAAGTGCCATGGCTCTGTCCCCAGACTGAACGCACACGCTGGAGGGTGGTGGGAGAAGAGGTGTCCAGGGAGGCGATGAAGCGAGGCTGGGGCTGGTGAGCATGCCTGCAGGTGAGCATGCCCACCTGGTCAGGGGCCCCCTCCACCTCCATCCCAGGGCCTGCGCTCCAGCCTTTACATTCCAGCTAGCGTTTTCCAGCACTGGCGCTGAGAGGACCCCACTGAATCTCCCTGCCAGTGATTATTATCCACGCCCCTGATTCTAAGAGGCCACCTACTGAAAATGGCAACCTACTCCAGTATTCTTGCCTGGAGAATTCCATGAGCAGAAGAACCTGGCAGGATATCGTCCATGGGGGTCGCAAAGAGTCGGACACGACTGAGCGACTAACACACACAGAAAGATGCACCCGCGATCTCAAAAGATCATGAAGGGAGGGGCCAAACCACATGCAATTAGGAGATCCACTAGATTTTCACACGCACTATCATGCGTGTATGGGCTGAGGGGTTGAGGATGCAGCTTAGAACTAAGGAGATACAGTGAATGAATATGAAGCATGGGGTGAACCATATCTCAGAGAGCATAGTGCAGCGGTTCTCAAAGTCTGAGGGCACACCCGGGGTTCCCCAAGACCTTTACAAAGGATCTGCAGATCCAAACTATTACCATAGCGATAGTATGGCACATTCGATTTCATTACTCTAGTTCTCTCCTGAAGGTACAGTGATGTTTCCCAAATGTGTACACGATTATAGTAAATTAAATGGGCAAGTATATTAATCCTTTGTCAAGCTAGACATTAAAGGCATTTGCAAAAAGGTAAAAGAATGCCTGCCACTCTTCTCATTAAATGTGTTTTATTTTAGAAAATATAGGCTTTTTAAAATTTAAAATGTTACTATGTAACAGACATATTTTTAAGTTAATAAAAACATTTGAGATTTTAATTTCTAATTCAATATATTGATAAATATAATCCCCAAATAGAGTATCTTTTGAGTCCTCAATAATTTTTTAAAATATGTATTTATTTATTTGTTTATTTATTTGTCGGTACCAGGACTTAGTTGTGACATGTGGGGTCCAGTTCCCTGACCAGGGATTGAACCCCGGCCCCTTGCACTGGGAGCTCAGAGTCTTAGCCACTGGACCACCAGGGAAGTCCTGGGTCCTTGATAATTTTGAAGAGTGGAAGGAGTCCTGACACCAGAAAGTTTGAGAATGCTGGTCGAGGCCAGCCCCGCCAGAGCATAAAAGCTTTGCTGTGTCACGTGGGGATGCTGCAGACAGCTCTAAGCCTGTGGCAGGAGACAGGGCTCGTGGGCAGGCTCGGCCGCACCAGGCCCACGTGGCTCTGGGCAAATCATGTGGTTTCTCTGGACCCTACCGTCTCCTCCCCACACCCAGGGAGATCTGGGGAAGGGAAGGAAAATCCAGAACCAGTGAGGACCCAAGAGGACGCCAAGTATGGCCAAGGGGCACATGGCTTCGAAGCTGTAAGCTCCATGCAGATATTGACTCTACCACCTTACATGCTGCTCCCTGGGTATCAGGGGTGTGTCACTAACAAGAAGCCAAAACTACAGAAGCTGTGTAAACGGCAGGCAGGGAGTGATTTCGTACACTCACATAGACGTGCACACCTGCTGTGGGAGGCACTCTGGTGTTGGCCTGTTTCTGGCCCCCAGCTTTGGCGTAAGTCAGATGAGACAGGTTTTCTGACTTTGAAAGGTGGGGAGGGCTTGAGGGTGGAGGGCAGGACAAGGCTGTTCCTCTCTGCTGGTCCTCAGTCTTGTTCCCAAGCAAGTGGAGTTGGGACAAGACTGGCAGCAAGAAGGACCCCACCCTGTCATCTCCTGGGTGGACCCCCAGGATCCTTGGGCACGTGAGGCTGGACATACGGGCACAGGGGGCCAAGGATGGAAGAAGCTGTGGCTGATTGGCTGGGTGATCTTGGGCATGTCTTTTCTTGTTCCAGGGCCTCAGTCCACCAGCCATGAAATGAGAGAGTCTGCTGTGGGGTCTGGACTTTCCATGGGGTGCCTTGCCCAGGTTTCTAAGGGCTTCTCTCAGAGGGAAGGTGCCCAGGAATCCAGACCACAAAGCTGCCTGGCTCTACCTGGTGCCAGTCCCCTTCCTCTGGTCAGCAAGGAGCCTCATCAAGTCAGCCTCACCCAAGATGCCCCAAGCCAGATCTTGCAAACTTGGCATCCCAGGCTGAGTGGGAAGTGTGTGTATGTGCATGCGTATGCCCTGCCTCTGTTTATACAAGAAGGACTTATCTATTTGGCTCCTCCTTGACCTCAGGAAAAGGACAGAGTCAGACCGCTCCCAACACCCCTTTAGCTCCCGCCCCTGAAGGAGGGCTCACCCTTGAGACCTCACAGGAGGGTGGACTACAGGACGTGCTTTCCTGGAGCCCTGAGTGCCAGGCAGGGGTGTCACGACCATGCTCCTCTGCAGGAAAGAGGTTGCAAGCCGGCACCCCATTGTGTGCACGTTTATTCATTCTCGTTATATACAAGGGTTCTTGTGCTGATGTGTTATGTAAATTATGAAATGATTCCCAAATAGAAACTTTAAAAGGATGAATCAAATCACACCAAGGAGCTGGTTTTTAACTATCAGTGGGCTGTCCCCAACCCACAACACCCCAAGGGGGTCTACGCTCTGCTTAAAACTTTAGAGGGATCCATTCTTCATCCTTCACCCTTGAGCTCAGGCTTTGTCTCCCTGCTGGCAGCATCAGCCTTTACTTGGCCCGCATCCTGGCTGTCCCCTGTGGGCAGTCTGCCAGGAACTCTTAGTCCTGAAGGAGGCCCCCAAGTCAGGCTTTAATGGTCCAGCCCCACTTTAGAGGTGGGGGGACCAGAGTACAGGGAATTTGGTAATGAGGGGAACTTGACCATGACCTCAGGAAGCTGAATCCATTCCTCTGTGTGCATGTGTGTGTGTGTGTATGTATTTATGTATGTGCATGTGTGTATGTGTATGTGTGTGGGTGTGGGTGTGTGCATATGTGTGTATGCATATGTGTGTGTGTGTGCGTGCAGAGGTACACCTATGAAACCATGTAACTCAGATTGGGACCTGAATCCACAGTCCTTTAACTGAGATCACACACTTGGTCTTAGGACCTAATGAAGCTCAGGTTCTTGATGTCTCATGGCAGAAAGAAATCGGTGAGAGACAAAGTGATGGGTAAGAAGGGAGACACACGGTCCACAGACAGGGTGCGGACCATCTCAGTTGGTGAGAGTGACACCAGGGTATGGGGTCCTCCGTTGTTACAAGAGGGGGAATTTTATAGGTTAATGAGTGGGAGGAGCATTTCAGCAGTTTGGGGGAAGGGGCGGGGATTTCCAGGAGTTGGGCCACTGCCCACTTCTGGGTCTCTGGTCGGCCTCAGAGCCATCACGAAGCCCATGGGCCTGTCACTTAGCTTGCTGACGTGTTCCAGTGAGCGTGTGCTGAGGCTCACCATCTCCTGGAAGTTGACTCTGCTGCCATCTTGGACCTGCTGCTGTTGCTGCCAAGTCGCTTCAGTCGTGTCTGACTCTGTGCAGCCCCAGAGACGGCAGCCCATCAGGCTCCCCCGTCCCTGGGATTCTCCAGGCAAGAACACTGGAGTGGGTTGCCATTTCCTTCTCCAATGCATGAAAGTGAAAAGTCAAAGTGAAGTCACTCAGTCGTGTCTGACTCTGTGCGACCCCATGGACTGCAGCCCACCAGGCTCCTCCATCCATGGGATTTCCCAGGCAAGAGTACTGGTGTGGGGTGCCATTAAACAACCCCTATTCAATGACCTCCAAATAATTAGAATTAACTTTCCTTCTCTGACCTTTAGTATTTTATATTTGCATCGCTACCCACCTAAAAAACTGCAAAATGCTAGGCTTCTTGGGATGTTGTTGTAAAAACCTTTATATAAAGTGAAGTCCTCACCACCTTATATGGCCAGAGTTTAAAAAAGAAGTCACAATCATCTGAAGTCAACACAAGACCTTTTCTGGAAAACACTGGAGAATATACTGTGCAGATGATAAAAAAGAGGACTGGACATGGCTCCTGGGGTGTTTGGCTAGAAGTCTCATAAGTTACATCTCAAATTTTAAAATTATTGTGACCTGTTTTACTCCTTTTGTCTGTGGTTTCTTCTTCTTCCCCGGGGTCACATGCCATTTGGTAAACATAGCAGCTGAAGACTCTGCTGGGCTTCTGCTCTATGTGTAGTACCAAGTCCCTGTCAAAGTAGACTTCATGGCTGTATGCCCCATCCCATGACTCCATGAGTGGAATACTTTGATCCTAATCAGCTTGTGTTGTGTCCTTGGATGTATTCTTGTAAAGGCTGTGCCCTGCTCCCTCCCCTCCTGTCTCACCCACCCCCGCTGCTTCCTGTGAGCAACTTCCTTCCTTTGTGAGGCTTAGATTAGAAGGATCACAGATGGACCTGCCTTATTCCCAGGAACTGGAGTCAGACCCCAGTGGCAGAAAACCTGGAGACCCCTGCCTGATGGGGCAGGTTCTTTTCAAAGAGGGACAGCATCCCGCAGGGCCAGACCCCACACAAGCCAGGCAGACAGCCTCCCCACACCCACCCCCTGGGTTGCACACACAGGCCTGGGTGGGACTCACCCAGCCCTGCTTTTCTCTTTTTCCTTCAGACCGTCTGGCCGATTCATATTTTCCAAAAACCCTAGTGACCTCACCATCTCTTGTGGTTGTGGCTGGGTTAATTTTTTTTTTTTTCTAACTTCCTTTTACTCTTTCCAGCTGATTTAACTTTCCACGCTCAAGGCCAAATTACACACTAGCGACTCCCTACAGATGCAGTGGCAGCCATTGGTTCAGGCCGGGCTCTGAGTGGGGAAATCCCAACCTCCTTCCCAGAGGCAGGAGCAGAGCTCTGAGAGGGAGAAGGCAGGGCTGGGGGCCGGGTTGGGGGGCGGACCGGGCACCCGGTCTGCAGGAAAGAGGGCTTCTCCTGCCCCACCCCACACGCCGCACTGAATGGCCGTGGCCCCCGCCCCTCCGACTGTCCACACAGAGCTCATCTCCCCACCCTGCCGCCTCTTTACCAGGAAAATTTACTCATCCGTCAGGACTCAGTGCAGGCAGGGCCTGCTCTGGAAGCCCACTGGGGGCTCCCAATTTGGAGGAGACACCCTTCCCTCGCTGTTAGGGTTGAACGGTGCCCCCTCCGCATTCATACTATCAAGTCCTAACCCCCAGTAACTCAGAATGGCACTGGATTTGGAGAAAGGGCCCTAAAGAGGTAATTAGGGTGAAGTGAGGTCATGTGAATGGGCCTCAGGCCAACATGACTTGTGTCCTTGTAAGAAGAGGAGATGAGGCTGCAGAGAAGTCAGACAGAGGGATGGCCACATGAGGACATGCGGAGAAGACGGCCAACTCCAATCCAAGGAGGGAGACCCCAGGGACCACCCGCCTCCCCGCCCGTGACACCTTGGTCTCAGACTTGCAGCCTCCAGAGATGTAAGGGAAGACATTTCTGTGGTGTAAGCCCCCAGCTGTGGACTTAGCCCCCCTCTCTCATTTGCTATGGCAGCCCCAGGAGACTAACACACCCCTCTGCCCTCCCGCCTCCCCGACCCCTGCCCTGCCAGCTAGCCCTGTGTTGAAATGCACCCTTTACCCTGATGTCTCCCTCTCTGGACGCTGACTTCCCCGGAGAAGAATTCATCTCGCCCTCAGGGTCCAGATGTCTAGGTTCTTCCCAGATTATTTATCGGCGGGAACTAAGTTTTTCTTCAAACACACACACTTTCTACAGCTCCCAGGGTCACAGAAGAAATGAATAGTGAGCCTGGGCACACAGATTCTTCAGCCTTCTCGAGAGTTCCAGGGGCATCTGATGGTACTTTTGACTGATGCTCTGCAGTCCTGGGTGACGCCCTCAGGTACCACCGGTCCCTGGCCACAGCCTCCCCGGTGTCCCTATATCACTAGGCTGTGACAGCTGCTAGTACCTGTCTTCGTGTGAATCCATTACATCCCTGAATCCACTTCTGTCCATTATGCTTCTTCCTAAAAATACATGGTGTAATAAACATACATATAATGCTAAAATGTGGATTTAAAGAGTTGTTTCTCTGAATGCTAAGTTAAATGCTTTGAAAAGGATTAATTCTAGGTGAGTTGCTTTCACTGTCTTGCTCCTGAATTAAGCTTGTTGCCATAGCCAGTCTCCAGGAGGGCCCTCTTGGTGTTCCCATCTTGTGTGACCCTCTCCCACACTGAATCAAGACTGCTCTGTGAGACTGAGGGGCAACGGTGTGACACTGAGTGTTTTCTGAGGTGAAGTCACAGAAGGCATTGCAGCTTCTGCCTGGTTTCTCCTGGGTCACTTGCTCTGGAGGCAGCCGTCCTACCAAAAGGACACTCAAGCTTCTTGGAGAGGCCTGCGGAGAGTGGGGCTGAAGCCTCCCACTGCCAGCCGGCCCCTGGGCTCTGAGGGAGCAGATAGCGGGGTGGACCCTGCAGTGCCCCCATCCTTCCCATGAGGGCAGCCTTAGCTGTCATTGGGCAGCAGCCTCATAAGAAATCCTGAGCGGAAAAAAAGAAAAATAAATCCTGAGCAGACGTATGTGGATGAGAAACGTGGCCCCCTATTTCAGCAAACAAACAATGTTACCTTCCATCAGGCCATCAGCAAACATGCACCCTGGTGGAACTTCAGGATGGAGAAAAGTAGGATACTGGCCTAAGATAAGATACATATGAAAGGAATAATGTCAGTAGCCCAGACTCTTGCCTCTGCCCATATACAGAACAGCAGTATACTTTTCCTTAGCTTTTCTATGTCGGTTTTTTGGCAACCAGTAGCAATACTTTGGTTATGTTTTTTTTTTCAGTAAAAACTCTTATATGTCCTAGCTCCTCCCTTACCTCTTTGGTATAGTCCCTCAGAGCTTTCCAAGAGGCTGCCTCCTGGGCTATGGTCCTTGGTGTGTGCATGCATGCTCAGTTGCTAAGTCATGTCTGACTTTTTGTGACCCTGTGGACCGTAGCCCACCAGGTTCCTCTGTCCATGGAATTCTCCAGGCAAAAATACTAGAGTGGGTTGCCAAGCCCTCCTCTAGTGGATCTTCCCAACCCAGGGACTGAACCCTTATCTCCTGTGTCTCCTGCATTGAAAGCGGATTCTTACGCACTGAACCACCTGGGAAGCCTACAGTCCTTAGGAAGTTCCCCCAATAAAACATAACTCAAAACTTTTATATTGTCCGTTTTTTCCCAGTCGACACTAGTACGGTCCAGTTGCTCCTGAATTCCTGGCCACAGACACTGAGACAGAAACAACGATTCTCATTGCTTCCAGCCACTGAGGACTGAAGGGATTTGTAACAGCAATGAATAGCCAACACCCAAAGCTATGATTTTTCCAGCAGTCACATACAGATATGAGAGGTGGGCCGTAAAGAAGGCTGAGGGCTGAAGAACTGATGCTTTTGAACTATGATGCTGGAGAAGACTGTTGAAAGTTCCTTGGACTGCGACAACCGGTCAATCCTAAAGGAAATCTACACTGAAGATTCAGTGGAAGGACTGATGCTGAAGCTGAAGTTCCAATACTTGGGCCATTTGATGCAGAGAGTTGACTCATTGGAAAAGATCCTGAGGCTGGGAAAGATTGAAGGTGGATGGAGAAGGCAACGGCAGAGATGAGATGGTTGGATAGTATCACCGACTCAGTAGATATGATTTTGAACAAACTCCAAGAGATGGTGAAGGGCAAGGAAGCCAGGCGTGCTTTAGTCCATGGGGTTGCAAACAGTCAGGCTTGACTGAGCAGCTGAGCAACAGCAACCGGCACCCACAGGGACGGGCTCTGATAGGCAACCGAGGAAAATCGTGACAGTCTGGAGCATCTGCACTCAGGTTGTTTTAAGAGCTCTTCTGCCTTAAAGAGGCAGGAAGTAGGAGTCATAAGCAGTGTGGTGTGGGCGCTACTGGTGTGAGAAGGCGACTCACGCTCCAACCTCGTGACCCGGCATCTGAGGCTTTGCCCTCGTGTCACTCGACTGATGAATGTACTGTTACATGCTTTAAGATAAAGATGTTAAGGTGCGCTTGAATTTTCAAAAACTGTTTTCCACTGGGACTCACTTTGTTATGAACCAAACCAACACCAGTCCAGAAAGCTTGGGGAGAGAGAGTGTCCATGGGATTCTGTATATACAAGTGGATGGCCCACTGTGCAATGACCTGGAAGGTTGACTGTCAATCAAACACCAAAACATTTAATTTATATATATATATATATATATATATATATATATATATATATATATATATAATTTATTTGGCTGTGTTGGGTCTTAGTTGTGGCAGGTGGATTCTTCATTGTGACGCGTGAGCTCAGTAGTTTCAGCCCTTAGGCTTGTCCGAAGCATGTGGGATCCTCTCTGACCAGGATCAAACACATGGTTTCTTAACCACTAGATCACCAGGGGGGACTTTCCTGGCAGTTCAGATGGTAAAGGATCCATCTGCAATGCAGAAGACCACGGTTCGATCCCTAGGTCAGGAAGATACCCTGGAGAAGGGACAGGCTACCTACTCCAGTATCCTTGCCTGGAGAATTCCATGGACAGAGGAGCCTGGTGGTTTTAAATCATTTGGGGGGTGCTTCTCTGGTGGCTCAGACAGTAAAGAATCTGCCTTAAATGTGGGAGACCTTGGTTCCATCCCTCGGTTGGGAAGATTCCCCTGGAGGAGGGGATGGCAGCCCACTCCAGTATTCTTGCCTGGAGAATCCCTATGGACAGAGGAGCCTGGTGGGCTACAGTCCATGGGGTTGCAAAGAGTTAGACATGACTGAGTAACACAGCACAACACAGACCACCAGGGAAGTCCCCAAATTATACTTTAAATGTCTAATTAGATAGCTTTACACCAAAAGGGCCCACAATAGATTCTTTGACCTAATCTGGGTTCAAGTCCTAAAGTGGCTTAAATGAGTAAACTAGTAACACAGGTGGGCCAGACCAGTAAGAAGAGAGTTCCCACGGAGGGCTTTCATCTGCTGGTGTGGTTGCCCGCGCCCGTCCTTCCGCTCAGCTGTCGGCTTGGAGAGAACTGTATGTTTCTTCCCTTGAGTTTTCATGAACTGAAAGGGGTTGAGAAAAGACCTGGCAGCTCCCGCAGCCCGGGAGGGCGGCTGTGGCTGGTTTCACAGGCGCATGGCTCCATCTTTGCTTCCCTCTTGCATCTTCCCTGGTGCTTCTGCTCACCAGGCTCAGTTGCCTCCTCCTGGCTGCCACCCCAAATTGCCCCTCGCCCAGTCATCCCACCATTTGCAGGCATCTTGTGGATGCCCACGGCTCGCCTTCCCCAGCCCTCCTTTCCTCCTTCCCCAGCCCTTTGCCTGGCAAATGGTGCCAGCACCCACCCCTCTCCTAAGCCAGGAGCCTGGGCTTCTTGCCTCTTCTCTCCCCTACTCCTCTCCCTTCCAATCAGAGACAGAGTCCTGCCCGTCCCGTCTTCCCTCTCCTCTCCTTCTCTGCTCTCAAGGCTCAAGTACCCACCAAAAGTGGCTGCCTGGGGGCCAGGACACCTGGATCCCAGTTTCTGCTCAGCTGGGCACCAGCTGGAGGACCTCAGGCTGACCACTTCCCTCCACCAACCCTCAATGTCTCTGTACTTAAGAATGCATTCACATCTTCAGCAGACATCTGTGTGGTGGCATTGTCCTAGGAATTGTCCCCACCGGAGGAAGCTCACACCTGGTGGGGAACGTGCATTTAATCGGATAACCATCTACCTGGTTGATTGATCACAATTGCATGGGTGCTACTGACATGTAAAAGGGGGTGGATCCTACCTACTGGAGGGAGGTTCCAGCAAGCCACCTGACAGGTGACATCTAAGGATCAGGGGCCAGGCTGGAGGATCCTGGGGTGAAGGCACAGCATTTCAGCAGAGACCATGGTGCCTGTGGATGGCCTGAGGCTGACTATGGGATGTTGGAGGAACAGGAAGAGGGCGACATGGGCTCTGCCTTGCCAGAGTGGGGAGATGAAGCTGGTGAGGTCACAGTGGGTATTCAGGCAAAGCCTCATGGACCATATTATTAAGAGCAATGAGAGACTTTAGGGGTTTGACACAGGGGAGCAAAGTCATCTAATCAATGACCTGAGAGCTGATCTGTTCCACGGGGTGGAGTGGACGCCAGAACCAGAGAGAAGGTCTTCCTGAAGGTCAAGTTTGAGATGCTGGCAGTTGTCGTGGAGGTAGAAAGAAGCAGATAGATGTAAGGAAAATTCTGGAAAGTGGACCATGAGGACTTGGTGGTGGACTGGATGCAGGAGGTGAGAGAGAGGGAAGGAACACAGATGACACCCACATTCAAGGTGAAGGTCAATGCCAGTTTGAACCAGGAGCAAGAGGAAGTGCAGATGCATGACCATGTGGGTGGAAACCACGAGTCCTTTCAAATTATAAGACATTTGAAAAGAGAAGGAGGGTAGTAAATGGAGAGGAGCGTAGAATTCTGGGAAGGGTATGTTGCTACCCTTTCTTCAGATGGGGGATAGTAGAGGGTGCTTATCCCTTACGGTTGGGTTTGCTGTGAGCTTGTTACAGACTGAGTGACTGCTCCCCTGAATCTCATATGCTGAAGCCTCAGTCTCACTGTGATTCTGTTTGGAGGCGGGGTGGGCTCTGTGGGGGAGCGGTGTGGGTTGGAGGGTGGGGAGGGTTGGGGAGTTGATTAGGTCATGACGGTGGAGCCCTCAAGAACTGGATTGTATATGCATGCTTAGTCAGTTGTGACTCTTTGCAACACCGTGGATTGTAGCCCGCCAGGCTCCTCTGTCCATGGGATTCTCCAGGCAAAAATACTGGAGTGGGCAGCCATTCCCTTCTTCAGGGATCTTCCCCACCCAGGGATCTCCTGCATTGCAGGCAGATTCTTTACCGGCTGAGCCAGCAAGGAAGCCCCCAAGAAGGGGATAGTGCCTTTATAAGAAGAAGAGAGGCCAGGGTCGTTTCCCTCCCCTTCCCCTCTCCGTCCCTCCTCCCTCTGTGAGGACACAGTGGGAAGGTGTCCATCTGCAAGCCACAAAGAGGGCTTTCACCAAGAGCCAAATCTGCTGACATCATGATCTTGGACTTCCCAGCCTTCGGAAGTGCGAGAAACCAATGTCTATAGTCTAAGCCACCCATGCCACGACATGTTGTAAGAGCAGCCCAAGCCGACGGCTTCAGAGATTGGCCACAGGGTCACCATCTCACAAGAGGTTGTTCTGTCAAGAAAGCTGTTTAGAGGCTGCCATCCAGGGTGGGAGCGGTAGTGACCACTCATGTCTGTCTTTCTGCCTGGAAAGTCTCCCGGGCGCTGCCGGCGTCTCACAAGCATGGCTGTCTCTATCATCACCGCCTCCTGTCGCTCTCCCGCCACTGGACACAGGGGCAGGCGCAGCATGTGCCCTAGCCACAGGCTCTGGAAACTGGAGCAAAGAGTCAAGGGCTGCCTCTTTATTTGGGAAGTGAAAGCCCAGGGCGGGAAGGGTGAGGAGACACAAGAAGTGAGATGACTGTGCCTCCCCAAGTTGCCGCTAGAAGACAGCAGTGGTTTCCCCGGCACCGGGCATAGCCCAGAGAGAGAGTGAGGAAGGACATGTGTCTGCAAACTCACCATCTCCCTGCAAAGCCTCTCATCTCGTGCTAGTGCAGGTCACTCCACGGAAGCTCCCCTGACCAGGGCGCCTCCTCTGGTCCCTTGGAAGCTTTAGGGAGAACTTCACTGAAACCAAATCCCCCAGCACTGTGATCTCAGCCCCCAGAAATGTGGGAAAGTAATGTTTATGGTTTAAGTCACCCAGACTGTGGTATTTGGTAACGGCAACTTGTGATTTTTAATAAGAAATATATATTTGATCTCCCTCTGCCCAGGTAGGTGGCTTTAGTGGTAAAGGACCTGCCTTTCAATACAGGAGACATGAGAGACGCGGGTTCGATCCCTGTGTTGGGAAGATACCCTGGAGGAGGGTGTGGCAACCCACTCCAGTACTCTTGCCTGGAGAATCCCGTGGACAGAGGAGCCTGGCGGGCTACAGTCCATGGGGTCACAAAGAGACAAGACTGAAGCGACTTTAGTTCAGTTCAGTTCGGTCGCTGAGTTGTGTCCGACTCTTTGTGACTCCATGGACTGCAGCACACCAGGCCTCCCTGTCCATCACCAACCCCCGGAGCTTGCATGTCCATCGCATTGGTGATGCCATCCAATCATCTCATCCTCCGTCGTCCCCTTCTCCTACCTTCAATCTTTCCCAGCATCAGGGTCTTTTCAGATGAGTCAGGTCTTCACATCAGGTGGCCAAATTATTGGAGTTTGAGCTTCAACATCAGTCCTTCCAATGAATATTCAGGACTGATCTCCTTTAGGATGGACTGGTTGGATCTCCTTGCAGTCCAAGGGACTCTCAAGAGTCTTCTCCAACACCACAGTTCAAAAGCATCAATTATTTGGTGCTCAGCTTTCTTTACAGTCCAACTCTCCCATTCATACATGACTACTGGAAAAACCATAGCTTTGATGAGACGGACCTTTGTTGCTTTTGAATATGCAATCTAGGTTGGTCAGAACTTTTCTTCCAAGGAGTAAGAGCCTTTTAATTTCAAGGCTGCAATCGCCATCTGCAGTGATTTTGGAGCCCCCCAAAATAAAGTCTGTCACTGTTTCCACTGTTTCCCCCATCTATTTGCCATGAAGTGATGGCAGATGCCATGATCTTAGTTTTCTGAATGTTGAGTTTTAAGCCAATTTTTTCACTTTCCTCTTTTACTTTCATCAAGAGGCTCTTTAGTTCTTCTTCACTTTCTGCTATCAGTGTGGTATCATGTGCATATCTGAGGTGATTGATATTTCTCCCGGCAATCTTGATTCCAGCTTGTGCTTCATCCAGTCCAGCATTTCTCATGATGTACTCTGCATATAAGTTAAATAAGCAGGGTGACAATATACAGCCTTGACATAAGCAACTTAGCATACGCACATTTGATCTTCCTCCCTCCCGCCCCCACTTCCTGCTACAGAGCTCCTAAAACCCTTAGAATTTCCTAAAAGATAAAAGTATCTTTTGTTATTTATAACAATGCCCTTTCAACCAAGACTGAGTTTTATATTAATGAGGTGACTTTGGAAAGCCCCCACAGGAGGGATTAGCTGATTGGGAAACCCACAGAGTGGTTGGGGGTTGGAACTTTTCATCCCACCTCCCCCTAGCCTAAGGGAAGGGGGCTGGAGAGTGAGTTCAACCACCAACGGCCAATGATTTAATGAATCATGACGCTTTATAAGAATCCCCAAAGTTCTGGGTTTGGAGAGCTTCCTAGTGGAGGTGCTGGGAGGTGGAACCCCTGGAGGGGGCGGGGAGACTTCTCCCCACTTCCCATGAACCTCGCCCCAAGCATCTCTGACCCTGGCTGTTCCTGAGTTACACCCTTTGATGATGAACTGGTAATCTGGACATCCCTGGTGGCTCAGATGATAAAGAATCTGCCTGCAATACAGGAGACCTAGGTTCGATCCCTGAGTCAGAAAGATTCCCTGAAGGAGGAAATGGCAACAGTATTCTTGCCTGGAGAATTCTATGGACAGAGGAGCCCGGCAGGCTACAGTCCATGGGGTCACAAAGAGTCAGACACAACTGAGTGACTAACACATAGCTGACCGTCAAAACTGCCTTCTTGAGTTCTGAGTCCCTCTAGCAAATTAGTCAAATCCTAGGAGGGTCACAGGAACCTCCAATCAATCGCTGATGGTGAGAAGCACAGGACACAGTCTGGACTTGTGACTGGCCTCTGAAGGGGGTGGGGAGTGGTGTCGGGGGACTGAACCCTTCCCCTGTTGGACTTCCCCCCTCCCTCCAGGAAGACAGTGTCAGAATGGTATTGTACGGCACCCAGCTGGGGTTGCAGGATTATGTGCTGGGAAAGCCAGTACATGTGGGGTTCAGAATGTTCTGTAGGGCCACCGCAGGGGACACTAGTGGTAAAGAACGTGCTTGGCAATTGAGGAGATGCAAGAGACACACGTTCTACCTCTGGGTGCAGAAGAGCCCCTGGAGGAGGGCGTGGCAGCCCACTCCAGTATTCTTGCCTGGAGAATCCCCATGGACAGAGGAGCCTGGTGGGCTACAGTCCCTGGGGTCACAAAGAGCCGGACACGACTAAAGTGACTTAGCGTGCAGCAAACAGAACATAGGAGTTTTCCCCAGATGCAGCTAGACCAGACTCACAGGCCAGGTTTGTGCCCCAAACCATGAGCAGCAAGTGAAATTCCTCTTTCTGCACAGCCCTCTGTGTCAGCGTCCCCAGGTGATGGGACGACCGGGGAGGAGGGAGCCCTCACCCCCTGCACATTGAGGACAGTGAGGGCTGGTGGTCCCCTGTCTTTGTGGGCTCTCAACCCCACACCTGATGGGGGAGATCCTCGGCTCAGATGGAGCTGGCAGAGGAGCTTGGAAAGGGTAGGGGAGGACGGGGTGTCACGGCCTTGACCTTGAAACAAACAGAGCCTTTGGCTGACTTCCAGGGGCTAGCAAGTCTATGGTTTTACACCACCATTTCCCCAATTTTTTTTTTTTGGCTGTGCCACATGACTTTCAGGATCTCCCCAGGTGGCGTGATTGGTAAAGAACCCACCTGCCAATGCAGGAAACACAAGAGATGCAGGTTCAGTCTCTGGGTCAGGGCAAGATACCCTGGAGGAGGAAATGGCAACCCACTCCTGTATCCTTTCCATGGAAAATTGCGTGGACAGAGGGGCCTTGTGGGCTACAGTCCGTGGGGTCGCAAAAGAGGTGGACATGACTGAGCGTGCACTTGTGTGTACACACACACACAAACACACACACACACATGACTTTCAGGATCTTAGTTCCTGAACCCAGGGACTGAACCCAGGCCCCTGGCAGTGAAAGCATGGAGTCCTAACCACTGGACCACCAAGGAATTCACCCTTTCCCCACTGATTCAGTATTTATTGGGTGTCACCAAACACAACCCAGTTCAGAGGCTTCCCATCACATGCCCACCCCTGAGAGCCCCGCAGCCCCCTCTCTGGCTGCTGGTACCCTGGACATTACTGGAGGCTTCCATAGATGCCAGCCTGTAGGGAGGGGTTTGTTCAACAAGGGTTCACTCCATAGCTGGCTGCTGATGCCCTCCCCCATGTTGCCCCCAGTTGTCCTTCTCAAGGCCCTCTCACAGCCACTCCCAAGCAACTGCTCATCCCTGCACACCCCTCCAAAATGGAACTTTCCTAGCAGGACCAGCTCCCAGCCTGAAGAGCTGAGAGCATGGCCCCCCTCCCCCTTTACCTTCACCTCTTTATTCTTCCACCCCCCAACGTGCTCTTTCTCTTTCATGTTAGATCCTTTCTGCAAAGGCTTAACTAGCTTAACTTCCAGATACTTCCTGGATATAAAGGAAAACATTTGCATTTTTCTCCTGGGAGGTGCCTTCGACACTGGAATGTATTGGATCTTTCTTCGGCAACATAGAAAATGAACAAGGGGGAAAAAAATGATAGTTTCCATATCAAGCCAAGTTGCACACCATGGAGACGTTTTCCATCTTACGCTGTGGAGACATTTGTTGTCCAGCACCAATGAGAAGCCTGGGATGCAGACAAGAATGAGATGATTCTTGCCCTCAGCGCTTCTTGATGGAGTCTGAGCAAAGATCGGGTCACAGAGCGGAGGAGGTGCTGGCCTGAAGTGTGCGCAGGGCCCCTGGTGACTTCGGGGCAAGGGCGGCAGCTACAAGGAAAAGGGGATGGTTCCCAGGTGCTGCTCCATGATCCAGACCTTGAGGCATGGAAATGGGGTGGGACAGGGGGAGGGAGTGGGGCTTCAGGCCCCTGGGAAGAAGGGAGAGGGCACCCAGGCATCCCCTTCAGAAAGACCGAGCCCCACACCTCTGCAACTCAGAGACACAGGAGGCTGAGTTGAGACACCCTCCCACCAAAGCTCCAGGCCCTCTGTCATGATGGTGTGAGGACCAGAGGCCTGTGATGGGTCTTTTTGTCAGAGGTTGTTGAAGATGCCGGATTGAGTACATAGCCACATGTGTCCTCTGGCAGGTATTAACAGACCCTCAGGGGCCAGCTTGCCTCCCCTGGTGGCTCAGATGCAAGCATCTGCCTGCAATGCAGGTGACCCAGGTTTGATCCCTGGGTTGGGACGATCCTCTGGAGAAAGAAATGGCAACCCACTCGAGTACTCTTGCCTGGAAAATTCCATGGATGGTAGGCTACAGTCCATGGGGTCACAAAGAGTCAGACATGACTGAGCGACTTCAGTTCAGGGGCCAGCTGAAAACAAGCAGAGTTCTGCAGGGAACTCACGTCCTGTGGATAATGCCTACCCAGGCTCCATGTGGGGGGTGATGTGTAGCCTCCCTGGCCCCCCTGCACACCTGGCAGACCCACTTGCAGCTGCTCCGGGACTCAGGTGCTCCAGAAAGAGCATCCATCCCACCGTCAGTCTGGGTCTCCTGACTTTTGACTTGGAAAACACAACCACCAATCCCATGCCAGCTTGAGCCCCAAGATGTCGGCGGGGATGCAGATAACGTGTGACCTTCATGATCTGTCCTCTCCAGCTGTACTAACATCTGGAAGCTTCCATCACAGGGAGCACTTCCCATGGGTGGATTCCTTCACTCCCCATGAAGTCCTGCAGAGAAACCCAGACGGACAGCCTGCCTGCCGAGGCTGGAGGCAGATGTCTAGAGGCAGATGTCTAGAGGAGTCAGGGAGCTGCCTCGGGGCATGCAGCAGGGGCAGGGATTTGTGTCTGAACTTCTATCAGGGACCTGGAGTCCTTTGCTTTTCTGACACCACCACTGCACTTCTCTTGCAAGAAGGAAAACTTGCTGAGCACCTCCCTGGGCCATCCCTGGGGACCCTGTAAGACCCTCACAGAGCAGAAAGTGGGGGAGCACACAGCCACCTTGCATGCCTTGAGTGCCAACACTGAGAGGTGTGCCAAGAGCTGAGAGGCCTGACCTCCTGTGGGGAGCTTTGAGGAGGCATCAGGAGCAGAAAGTACTATCTAAACAGGTGGTGGTTGTTGTTCAGGCTCAGTCATGTCTGATTCTTTGTGACTCCATGGACTGCAGCTGCCAGGCTTCCCTCTCCTTTACTATCTCCTGGAGTTTGCCCAGACTCATGTCCATTGAGTCGATGATGCCATCTAGCTATCTCATCCTCTGTCATCCCTTTCTTCTCCTGCCCTCAGTCTTTCCCAGCATCAGGGTCTTTTCCAATGAGTCTGCTCTTTGCATCAGGTGGCCAAAGTACTGGAGCTTCAACTTCAGCATCAGTCATTCCAATGAATCTTCAGGGTTGATTTCCTTTAGGATTGACTGGTTTGATCTCTTTGCAGTCCAAGGGACTCTCAAGAATCTTCTCCAGCACCACATTTCAAAAGCATCAGTTCTTTGGCTCTCAGCCCTCTTTATGGTCCAACCCTGACCAGGTAAGAGCAGGAATAGCTCTGAGAGGTAAGAGAGAGTGGGGCCTGCAGACAAGGGGCCAGATGTTCAGGGAGAGAGGTCACTCTTATTTATTGATAATTTCTCATATCTGCTTTGGGGAGAATGCTGAGTTCTAATCCCAACTTCTTGGAGATGAAGAAACCCAGGCTCAGAGAGGTTGGGCAACATCCCCAAGGCTACACAGCTGCGAATGGATACTCAGAAGCCCAGTTCCCAAAGTCTGAACCCTGGTCTGGAGATGGCATCTCAGAAAGGCTGGCCCAGGCCCTGGTAAGCATGAGCTCTCTGCTGGCTGGCCAGCTGGAGGAAGCAGCAGAGCTCTCGGGGCTCTCAGCAGGAAGCCGGCCCCCTGCGCTGAGTCACTCTGGCCCCTGGCCGGTGTGGGCAGGAGGAAGGTGGTTGCCTGGGCCGTGGTAACCGCTTCCTTCGCTCCCCCAGGTTCCCAGAAGCCCCGAGTGGCCTGTCTAGTTGCGGACTGGCCAACTCCCAGGCCACTACCCCTGACCCTCCCTCGTCACCCGTGCGTGGGCAGGGCTGACCCACGGCGAGTTGGAGCACCCTCAGGGTGCTCTCGAATTGGGGGTGTCACCAGTAGGTAACCCCTCCTCTGGAAGACTGACCGTAGTGCTGAAGGAGGGACACAGGGCTGAGAGAGGGACACGGGCCCGAGGGTCTGGGGGAGCCGGAGCTGGAGGCCAGCGTGTGCTTAGGAAGGCCACATCTGAGCCTTGAGATGAGTCTGAAGGATGAAAAGTGCCTGGTGGGTGGAGAAAGGTGAGAAGGGCCTTCCCCACAAGGGCAGGGTGGGCACGTGGGGACACAGACCCCCAGGGTGGCCCCTGCAGACTGGCCTGCAGGGGGTGGGGCAGGGAGAGTGGAGGCTGACTCGTGGGGTCCCTGAGTTCTCAGGAGGCTCTACTTTGATCAGGCTCTGGGTGCACTCTCAGCAGGCAAGGCTGGCCAAGGGGTCCTGCCCTGGGAGTGGCTGGTGGCAAGGGTGCCTGAGAGGGCCCAGCATCTCACGTCCTCACAGAGACTGGAAGATGGAGGTCTGGTTGAGCAGGTGCACTCCAACCCAAATGCTGGGCTCTGACGGGGAGTCCTTTCTGGACAGTGGGCCTGTCGGGGCCTCACCTGGCTTCCTGTAGGCGGGGCCTGGCCCTCACTTGCCCCGGCTCCTTCTGAACTGCAGTCTTCTCTGGCAAACCAGGACAGCCTTCCCAGGAAGGTGGTGGAGGTGGGAGCAGCCCTGGAACCAATCAACCAACCCCCTCCTCCTCCCAAAGCCGAGCCCCACGCAGCACTCCTGCGGCCTCAACCCTGACAAGGGGAACCACTAGGCTAGGTGCTTTACTGTCTGCAAAGCGCTTTCAGCTCTCTTTCCTTGCTGGTGTCCAGGCCACCCCCTCCCCCTACCTGAAGACAGGGGAACTGATAGCTTCTGCCCCGGTGGTTTCCAGGCAAAGCAAAAGAGGGAGGGACCAACAGAGATTGGGGTGCAGTCCAAAGAATGAGGTTCTGCAGCTCACGGTGCGGCCCTGCCATGCTCTCACCTCCCTCCACCAGTGGCTGACATGCGGCGGGGAAGCTTCAGACCCTGGACCCCTGGAGCCTCCTGTGAGCCTCTTGACCTTGTGCCTGAAAGGCTGGCAGTAATTCTGCAGATTCTGCAGGCAGCGGGTCTGAACTCCAGGGGCAGCGGGCAGAGAAGGAACCATCTCCTCCCCAAGTCGGGACACGAAGCTGCCCATCAGCCTGAGATATCCTCAAGGATAAGCCCAGGCCTGCCGAGGCTCTCAGGCCCCAACTTTCTCTGGGAGACAAAATGGACTCAGATGACTGCTCTGTGTTACTCTCCAGAAATGGAGAGGAGCAGGCAGGGAGACTGGGGCCTCGAGACTTCAGGGACTGGGGGCAAGGTGAGAAGAGCAAGGCACTCACCTCACATACAAAATGAAACACAACTCTGTCATCTAGACAGATACTATTTGTTTTTTTAATTTTTGGCCACATCGAGAGACATGCCCTAATGTTGGGAAAGAATGAGGACAGGAGGAGAAGAGGGTGACAGAGGATGAGATGGTTGGATGGCATCACCGACTCAACGGACAGGAGTTTGAGCAAACTCCGGGAGATGGTGAAAGACAGCCTGGTGTGTTGCAGTCCATGGGATCACAGAGCTGGACATGACTGAGCAACTAAACAACAACAGCAGAAGCATGCAGGACCTTGATTCCCTGGCCAAGGATGGAACCCGTGTCCCTTGCAGTGGAAGCTCAGAGTCTTAACCACTGGACCACCAGGGAAGCCCCTGTGTAGTTCCTCTGTTCAGTTCAGTTCAGTCGCTCAGTCGTGTCTGACTCTTTGCGACCCCATGAATCGCAGCACGCCTGGCCTCCCTGTCCATCACCATCTCCCAGAGTTCACTCAGACTCACGTCCATCGAGTCCGTGATGCCATCCAGCCATCTCATCCTCTGTCATCCCCTTCTCCTCCTGCCCCCAATCCCTCCCAGCATCAGAGTCTTTTCCAATGAGTCAACTCTTCGCATGAGGTACCCAAAGTACTGGAGCTTCAGCTTTAGCATCATTCCTTCAAAAGAAATCCCAGGGTTGATCTCCTTCAGAATGGACTGGTTGGATCTCTTGCAGTCCAAGGGATTCTCAAGAGTCTTCTCTAACACCACAGTTCAAAAGCATTAATTCTGCGGTGCTCAGCCTTCTTCACAGTCCAACTCTCACATCCATACATGACCACAGGAAAAACCATAGCCTTGACTAGACGGACATTAGTCGGCAAAGTAATGTCTCTGCTTTGAATATACTATCTAGGTTGGTCATCACTTTTCTTCCAAGGAGTAAGCGTCTTTTGATTTCATGGCTGCAGTCACCATCTGCAGTGATTTTGGAGCCCCCCAAAATAAACTCTGACACTGTTTCTACTGTTTCCCCATCTATTTTCCATGAAGTGATGGGACTGGATGCCATGATTTTCGTTTTCTGAATGTTGAGCTTTAAGCCAACTTTTTTGCTCTCCTCTTTCACTTTCATCAAGAGGCTTTTAAGTTCCTCTTCACTTTCTGCCATAAGGGTGGTATCATCTGCATATCTGAGGTGATTGATATTTCTCCTGGCAATCTTGATTCCAGCTTGTGTTTGTTCCAGTCCAGCGTTTCTCATGATGTACTCTGCATAGAAGTTAAATAAGCAGGGTGACAATATACAGCCTTCATGTACTCCTTTTCCTATTTGCAACCAGTCTGTTGTTCCATGTCCAGTTCTAACTGTTGCTTCCTGACCTGCATACAGATTTCTCAAGAGGCAGGTCAGGTGGTCTGGTATTCCCATCTCTTTCAGAATTTTCCACAGTTTATTGTGATCCACACAGTCAAAGGCTTTGGCATAGTCAATAAAGCAGAAGTAGATGTTTTTCTGGAACTATGTCACTTTTTCCATGATCCAGTGGATGTTGGCAATTTGATCTCTGGTTCCTCTGCCTTTTCTAAAACCAGCTTGAACATCAGGAAGTTCACGTATTGCAGAAGCCTGGCTTGGAGAATTTTGAGCATTACTTTACTAGCATGTGAGATGCGTGCAATTGTGCGGTAGTTGGAGCATTCTTTTGCATTGCCTTTCTTTGAAATTGGAATGAAAACTGACCTTTTCCAGTCCTGTGGCCACTGCTGAGTTTTCCAAATTTGCTGGTATATTCCTCTGTACATTCATCCAAATACCTCCTGTATCTGAACCAAGTGAGACGCAAGCAGAAGTCCTACAGTCAAAAGACATGATTTGACAGGTAACACTTCTGTATTTAAAGGATAGCCAACAAGGACCTGGCCTTCCCCGGGGGCTCAGTCTGTAAAGGGTCTGCCTGCAATCCAGAAGAGACCTGGTTTTGATCTCTGGGTTGGGAAGATCCCCTGGAGGAGGGCATGGCAACCCACTCTAGCGTTCTTGCCTGGAGAATCCCCATGGACAGAGGAGCTTGGTGGACTACATTCCATGGGGTTGCAGAGAGTTGGACACGACTGAGCAACTAAGCCCAGAGCATAACAAGGACCTACAGTATAGCACAGGGAACTCTGCTCAATATTATATGACAATCTAATCAGGAAAAGACATCTTAACCGCTGGACCATCCTAACCGCTTAACCACTGTGTATTTTCCCTCAGCCTGATGCTCAGGCATGTCTCGGGCTTCTTAGGAACTCTCAAGGCTAAAATGGCTTACAAGTGGAGGGAGCAAGGGAGGGAGCAAGGGAGGGAGGGTCCCAGGTCGGGGGCACAGGTGTATGCAAAGGCCTGGAGGCAGGAATGCTGTTCAGTTGACCTGCCAGGAGGATACAAGAAAATCTTTTGTGCCCTTGTGTATGGTAACAGCTTTATTGAGATGTAGTTCAGATACTACGCAATTCACCCATTTAAAGTATCCAAATAATGGTCTTTATTTACAGAGTTGGGCAGCCATCACCAGGACCAATTTTAGAACTTTTTTTTGAGAGGGGGGGATGCATTGTACTGCTTCCAGAACCTTAGTTCCTTGACCAGAGATTGAACCTGAGCCCCAACAGTGAAAGGACCAAGTGCTAACCTCTGGACCACCAGGGAATTCTCCAGAAAAGTTTTATTACCCCAAAAAGAAAACTTTTAGCAGCCACTGCCCATTTCACTCCAACACTGCCTCTAACCCTAGGAAACCACGAATCTGCCAAGAAAATAAAATGATTTTTATGTTGCATATTAGGTCTTTGCAGATCCTAAACTTGTCTTTACTGTGTAGATACGTCAGTGTGCTGACATTCTGACATTTCCCTTCACTGGGAAAGCCTGAGACTCCCCTAGTCAGTGTTCCAGCCTGATGCTCTCCGCTTAAAGTATACAAAGTATTTTTATTTCAACTACTTTTTCATTGAAATCTTTCTAAGATATTCTGAGAATTGCCCCAGTAGCCATTCCTCCTGTTCTTTACCTATAGGATCCCAAATTCATTTGGAGCTGCAAAGATCTCATTTAAGGACCACACATTTTCCAGCTTCTATTGGAAGGTGTAGCTGTATATAACTAAGTTCTGGCCAATGAGATGTGAGCAGAAGTATTGTGCGGCACTTACTTCTTTAGAAATGAGGGAGACAGCTCTTTCCCCTGTTTTCATCCTTCTGCCTAATTAAAGTATGTAAGTACTGGAGCTTTTGCAGCCATTCTGGACCATAAGGTGATTTTGAGACTAAAGATGCAGCAAGGAAGAGAAACACAAGAAAATGAGTCTCTGTCACCTGGGAGCATTTTAATCCCAGACTTCCTGTCTCTGGGCTATTCAACTTTACTGTCATAAATTACATGAAATAAAATGTACCCATTTTAAGTGTACCGTTCAATGAGGTTTGACATATGCAACTACCATCCCAATAGAGTGTTTCCCCATTACCACCAAAAGTTTCCTTGTGCCTTTTTGTAGTCAATTCCCATCCCCTTCTCCCATATATCTACTCTATCTGCTTTCTGTCCTCTAGATTAGTTTTGCTCTGGGCTACTTTTATATGAGAAAGAACTAAAGGTCTATTTTGCTGAAGGCAATATTTGGGGGGGGGGGGCTTTATTGTTTGCAGCTGATTCTAATGCAGAACCGAATATAGATATATTACACACGGTCTGAGATAGAGGCTCCTAAAGACATTGTAATGCATTTTTGGTAACTTCAGACCATTGTTAGATATCCTGTGTCTTTGATTGTTCCCTGGGAAACAGATTTGGAGAGGAGATTTTCAGCAGGAGGTTTATTAGGGAGCATCCTTGGGGACACACCTCTGCAGTAAGTAAGAGACACAGAATAAGGCAGCAATAGCTTATAAGAAAGCCTCTTATAAAAGAGCCTCAGCTATTCCCACAGGGAGCTCTGAGGTTGGGTAGATCTTCAGAGACATCCCAAGCTGGGTCCCCAAGCTACCAGTTCCTGGATCTGGGCTATCCCTGGGGAGTGTTGAAACTTAGACGCGGCAGCTCTTTTCTTTCTCTTTTTTAAAAATTTATTTTGCTTATTCATTATTTATTTTCGGTTGTCTTCATTGCTGCACAATGGATTTCTCTAGTTGCAGAGAGTGGGGGCTGCCCTTCATGGCGGTGCTCGGCTTCTCATTGCAGGGGCTTCTCTTGTTTGCAGACCACGGGCTCTAGGGCGTGCGGGTTTCAGCAGTTGTGACTCTTGGGCTCAGTAGCTGCGGTTTGTGGGCTCTAGAGCTCAGGACTCCATAGTTGTTGCCCCGCAGCATGTGGAATCTTTCTGGACCAGGGATCGAACCCGAGTCCCCTACATTCTGGCAGGCAGATTCTTAGCCCCACTGGGCCACCAGGGAAGCCCCAGGCAGCTGTTTTCACTCGAGGGCAGTTCCCAGGATGGCATGGGGAGCGCTATCAGTAGTCAGTAGTCAGTCTTAGTAGTTAGTACTAAGCTATTAGTAGTCAGTACTTCCAGCAGTGTCTCGGGTCTGATGCAGAGTCTGGGAGGCATGTCACGGCCACCACGGTGACATGAGTTCCTCAGGATCCGAGGACATGGTGTCCTCAGGGCAGCTCAGCAGCGTAGGAGTGGCATGTACCTGCCGGGAAAGACCTCATGTCCCTCTTGGGCAGATGCCTGGCTCTGGGGGCCCTGAAGCTCTCCGAACAGCAGAGGCCTGATCTTGGGGACAGGGCCGTGAGTTGTCAAAGAAGTTGTTTCCCCACAAAGCTGTCTGCTCTGCTTCTGCAGGACCTTCCCTGGGTTCCTCCTCCTGGGTTCTGTCTAGGCAGGCCCCCACCTGGGAGGTTGTGGGGGCAGACGCCTTCTCTTCCTATCTCTTAAGCTGCCCCTGGAAGGGGCTGTCTTTGCACACCCTGACTTTGGCAATGTCCGCACCCCCGCCCCCGCCCTGTCCAGCCCTTCCTTAATTGTGAGCTTTACAGTGACTTCACTGCCCCTTCTAGAAAGACATGAAACTTAACAGCTTCCTGGGCTACTCACAACTCCTCCTCTGTGAGAACTGTTTCTAATATTCTGCCTTGTTTTACCAACTAAGCCTGAAGTTTCTACCTGAATTGGGTACCTGGGCGTTATAACAATGTTTCCTCCGTGCTAAGAGCTCTTCTCTTAGGTTTGAGGGCTGCATTCCAAAAGGCTGAGGTTCCTGGCACTTTGACTTTTAGATTAGCCAGACAATCCCATAAGTCAGAATGGAGACTTATCAGATTAAATGAGGGTCAGGGGATACTATTCATTTTACTTTTTAATGAAAACTGTTTAAAGTCCAGGTAAGTACAGAGAATATCAAACATATACGGATTCCCAACAGAGTGGCTGTCAGGACGTGATGGCTTCATAGTTTTAGAAATAATGCATGTCTGTGCTCCAGTGGTCATGTGTGGATGTAAGAGTTGGACTATAAAGAAAGTTGAGTGCAGAAGAATTGATGCTTTTGAACTGTGGTGTTGAAGAAGACTCTTGAGAGCCCCTTAGACTGCCAGGAGATCCAACCAGTACATCCTAAAGAAGATCAGTCCTGGGTGTTCCTTGGAAGGACTGATGTTGAAGCTGAAACTCCAATAGTTTGGCCACCTGATGTGAAGAGGTGACTCATTTGAAAAGACCCTGATGCTGGGAAAGATTGAGGGCAGGAGGAGAAGGGGATGACAGAGGGTGAGATGGTTGAATGGCATCACCGACTCAATGGACATGAGTTTGGGTAAACTCCGGGAGTTGGTGGAGAAGGCAATGGCAACCCACTCCAGTACTCTTGCCTGGAAAATCCCATGGGTGGAGGAGCCTGGTAGGCTGTAGTCCATGGGGTCGCTAAGAGTCGGACACGATTGAGCGACTTCACTTTCACTTTTCACTTTCATGCATTGGGGAAGGAAATGGCAACCCACTCCAGTGTTCTTGCCTGGAGAATCCCAGGGACGGGGGAGCCTGGTGGGCTGCCATCTATGGGGTTGCACAGAGTTGGACATGACTGAAGCGACTTAGCAGCAGCAGCAGCAACTGGGAGTTGGTGATGTACAGGGAAGACTGGCGTGCTACAGTTCATGGGGTCGCAAAGAGTTGGACACAACTGAGTGACTGAACTGAACTGAACTGTGTTGGCAAAGCCTGCTTCCTCACTCCAGTCTTTTTCCACCATGCCCTGTCCCAGAAACAACCCTTAATGTGAATGAGCGGGATTTTCTTTCAGTCCATTTTGATACTTTTTGCTACACTTATATACATTTACACAGATGTACACCGCATTGTATGTTTTAAATAAATCTAAACAGTGATGTACCACAGTTTCCATGTTAATTCAGAAATATCTAGCTACTTGATGTTAACTGTCATTTATTTTATATTCCATCGTGTGAGGGCTGCATTCCAAAAGTAAATGAAGTAAATGCTTCATTTACTCCTTCCCTCAAACGCTAGACACTGAGGCTGCTTTCAATTTTCATCCTCCTTTGCTGCAGTGATGTTCTTGCAGAAGGCCTTCTGGCTTCTGCACAGAGGTTTGGTTGGGGTGTATAAGCAGAGGGACGTTTGCCTCTCAGCTTTACTAGATGTTGCCAAATTGCCCTCTAAAGTGATTGTTGCAATTAACCCTCTTCCCCTCAGCATACTCAAGTCCCCCTGACTCAACCTTTTTCCCTACTTGGTACCTACCTAGGGAGGTAACTCTGTCTCGAGGTTACTTTATTTTGTCTCAGCTGCTGAAAGCGTTGGACATCTTTCATACTGACCACTTGGATTATTTCTCCTGGGTCAATTCTTTTTTCACTTTATCAAAGGATTTTGCCCTTCGAGTTTCTTTTGTTTTCAGTCTTTATTTATTTTTGGCTTCTCTGGGTCTTTGTTGCAGTGTGCAGGCAAGCGAGGGCTACTCTCTAGCTGCCCTGTGTGTGTTTCTGACCGTGGCAGCTTCTCTTGTTGCAGAGCATGGGCTCTAGGCACACGCAAGCTTGCAGTTGGGGTTCACGAGCTTCGCTGCCCCTCAGCATGTGGAATCTTCCTGTACCAGGGGTCCCCTGCATTGGTAGGTGGATTCTTAACCACTGGACTACTAGGGAAGTCCTAAGTTTCTTTTAATGTCATGTTCTTCCAGTACAAAAAAGGGGGGGGGGAGAAAAAGAAAAGAAAGAAAGAAAGAAGTGTAGCCCCACAGGTCATGTGAGGCCATGGGAAGAAAATCTCACATAGGAGGCTACGATGGGGTCTAGCTCCACCTGGATATTATTATCTGTGTGATTTGGGTTAAATGTCTTCTGCTCTGATTTTTAAATTTTATTCATTTTTCAAGTGTACAATTCAGTGGTTGAAAGTACATTCACAAGATTGCACAACCATCATCCCTATGTAATTCCAGAAAGAAATCCTGTGCCCACAAAAGTCAGCCTTCCCTCAATTCTCAGACTCTGGCAACCACTAATCTACTGTCAGTCTGTATGGATTTGCTTATTCTGGACATTTCCTGTAGTGCGCTAAAATCAGCATGATGTTTTCAAGGTTCAATATGCTGTAGCATGTATTAGTGCATCATTAGGGCTGAATAATACTCCACTATTATGGATAAACTACATTTTTCTGTCTTTCTTGTTTGGCCATATTGTGGTGCAAGACTTGTGGTATCTTAGTTCCTTGATCAGGGATTGAACCCGGGCCCTCAGCAGTGGAGTTCAGAGTTCTAGCCACTGGACCACCAGGGAATCCCCAAGATCACATTTTATTTATCCGTTCCTCAGTAAATGGACTTTTGGGTTATTTCTACTTTGTAGATGTTATAAATAGTGCTGCTATGAACATTCATGCACAAGTTTTGGGGTAAACATTTATTTTCAATTCTCTTGGTTATATGCTGGGGTGTAGAATTGCGGAGAAGGCAGTGGCACCCCACTCCAGTACTCTTGCCTGGCAAATCCCACGGATGGAGGAGCCTGGTAGGCTGCAGTTCATGGGGTCGTGAAGAGTCGGACACTACTGAGCGACTTCACTTTGACTTTTCACTTTCATGCATTGGAGAAGGACATGGCAACCCACTCCAATATTCTTGCCTAGAGAATCCCAGGGATGCGGGAGCCTGGGGGCTGCCGTCTATGGGGTTGCACAGGGTCGAACACGACTGAAGCGACTTAGCAGCAGCAGCAGCAGCAGCAGCAGAATTGCTGGGTTGTATGGTAACACCTGGACTTTCCAGGTGGCACAGTTGGTAAAGGATTCGTCTGCCAATACAAGAGATGCAGGCTGGATCCCTGGGTCAGGAAGATCCCCTGGAGGAGGAAATGGCAACCACTCCAGTATTCTTGCCTGGAAAATTTCATGGACAGAAGAGCCTGAGAGGTTACAGTCCATGGTTCGCAAAGGGTTGGACACAACTGAGTGTGAACACACACACACATTAACTCTATGTTTAACTGTTTGAAGAACTGCCAAACTGTTCTTCACAGCCATCATACCATTTTATATCACCTCCCCTACTCCCACCAACACTTGTTATTGTCCATCTTTTTGTAGCAACCCTAGTGAGTGTGGAGTAGTCTCACTGAGGTTTTGATTTGTACTCCCCTGATGACTAATGATGTTGATCATCTTTCTTTCTGTGTGCTTATTGGTTCTATGTATATTTTCTTTGAAGAAACAGCCATTCAAACCCTTTTCCATTTCTAAATTGGGCTGAAATTTTATTGTTGAGTGGTAAGAATTCTTTTTATCTCAGAAGTTCCTTATCAGATATTTAATTTGCAAATATTTTGTTCCATTTTGACAGCTGTCTTTTCATGTTCTTGAGAGTGTCCTTTGAAGCACAAAAGCTTTTAATTTTGATGATGTCTAACCTGTCAGCCTTTCCTTTGGTTGTCAGTGTTTTGGGACTGTAGCTAAGAAAACATCCTCTGATCCAATCAAAAAGAGTTATGCTTATGTTTCCTTCTAAGAGTTTTATAGTTCTAGCTCTTACATTTAGGTCTTTGATCCATCCTTTTTTATTTTTTTTTAAAGAGATTCATTTATTTATTTGTTTGGTTGTGTTGGGTCTTCGTTGCTGCGCATGGGTTGTTTCTAGCTGTGGTGAGTAGGACTACTTTCCATTGTGGTGGCTTCTCTTGTTGCAGAGCATGGGTTCTAGACTGCTGACTCAGTAGTTATGGTGGGCGGGCTTCATTATCCCTTCTAATGTGCGATCTTCCTGGACCGGGAATTGAACCCATGTCTCCTGCACTGGCGGGCAGATTCTTTTCCACTGAGCTGTGGTAAAGAATGGAGCTTCCATTTGATGGAAGCTCCTTTGATCCATTCTGAGTCACTTTCGCAAATGGCGGGAGGTAGGGGTCCAACTTCATTCTTTTCCAATTTGGCTACCTACTTGTTCCAATACCATTTGTCAAAAAGACTGTTAAGCACTTGAATTGCAGCTAATCTGAACTGAGATGTGCTACAAGTACAGGATGCATGCTGAATTTCAAAGGCCTAGTGTGAAATAAAAAGAATCCAAAATATATCATCATACATCATAATGTTTAGATGAATTACATGTTGAAGTAATAGTTTTAAATAGATTGAATTAAATAAAACATATCATTAAAATTAATTTCATCTGGGTCATTTTACTTTTTAAAACGGGCCTACACATGTGGGTTGTGCCCTCTTCCTGTCAGGATTTGGACAATGTTGGCTTGGAAGAAGAAATAAAAGACATAAAGGGCTGCGGAGCTGTTCTTTCCACCCCACCTTAGTCGTGGAACTGTTTCAGGCAGACACCTATCCTCCTGCTTCGGGCATGGACCAATTTCTCAGGCACCAGGAACTCTGTTTCCCGGAGAAGAAGCCATTAGGAGCAGTGCTGGAAAGGCAAGCAGCTTTTTCCGGTTTGAACTGGTTTGAAACAGCGGTCAAAGCCACTATTTGAGTCTGGCTTCAGGTTTTGTGCTTTCGATCGAGCCTTATGCAGCCAAACAGACTCTGGGCTGCTCCCCTCCTCCTTTACCACTATAGAAAAGATGTCAGCCCAGGGCTGGGGGCTTCGGCTTTACCTCGGGGGCAGGGGTTGCTGGCAGACTGCGGCCTCGAGCTCCCTCCGGTAATGGGTAGTCATGACATCCAATGGCAGGCTGCACCTGAACACATGGCCTGGTCCATCCTGCTCCACAAACCCCCAGTGAGCGTCTGCCCTAGGGGCTCCAGATGAGCCTGCCCACCTCTCCTGGTGGGGCCACTGCTTCAAGATCGACACACTCGGTCCCCGGCCTGCACTGGAACAGGGGTCAAAGCCACTTCCCATTCTGCCGCATACGTGGGCCCCTTTCCTGTAGCCACCTGAGGGCAGAGCGCTCATGAGGAGATAGCTCAGAGAGGGTAGGCGTCTTGTTCATGCAACACACCAATGTGTGTTGGAACTAGAATCAGGACCCAGGTCTCCTGACAGTCGCTGCATAGTTTTCTTTACACCTTTGTTCTGAGTCAGCCAGCCTTCAGTGTGATGATACCTAAGCCGATGAGGGGAAAGTGCTGATCATTTATCGAGTTTCTCTCCTACCATAGGCTCTGTGCACACATCACCTCTTTTAGTCCAAGGCAGGCATTAATATCCACATTTTACAAATTAGGAGATCAGAACCCTGGATTCTGCATTAGGGCTCCATTAGGGTTATTGAAGAGAATGTTCTAGGATTGTTAAAGGAGAGAGAAGGAAGAAAGAGGAGTCAAGGAGGGAGGGGTTAATTTTTTTTAAAACACATTTAATGTTGCTCATTTAAGCTTCTCAACCTCCCCAATGAGAGATTCAGTGAATTTAAGGAATCTCCCAGGAATTTCCTGGAGGTCCCGTGATAAGGACTCCGTGCTCCCACTGCAGGGGACACAGGTTCCATTTCTGGTTTGAGAAGACTTCTGCAGGGTCCTGACGAGGGTGGCTGCAGGAACCTGGAATCTGTCGACTTCCCTTTGCTCCTCAGAGCCTGCCTTTGGTGATGATGGGAGAGGAGTCGGCCCCCGAGCCCTCACAGCAGACAGTCTCCCTTCCACACCCTTACCCTGCTCCTTAGAAGCTTGGGGAGGGCTCAGGAAGCAGGGCTAGAGGCCGACGCCCTGCTCAAGGAACAGAACGAGGTCCTGAAAGCCCCTGGTCCTGAGGTTGGGGTCTGGGCTCCCATCCCTGGGATTAGAGAGGGACAGCAGGGCAGATGGATGGGAAATAGAAGATGGGAAGATATGTAAGGCGTGTCTGAGGCACCTCAGGGGATCATATCGGAAGACCCCAAACTAGGGGCCCTACAGAACACACGGTCATTTCCCACAGCTTGGGAGGCCAGAAGTCTGAGGAGGAAGCGTCAGTTGATTCAGAATCTGGTGAGGACTCTTTTCTTGGCTTGCAGATGGCCTCCCTCTTGCTGTGTCTTCACATGGCCTGTAGGGACTGAGGGAGAGATCACATTCTCTCTCCTCTTCTTCAAGGCCACCAACCCAAAGGGATTAGGATCCTAGCTTTATGACCTCATTTAATCTTAGTTATCTTCTAAAAGGCCTAGCTTCAAAAACAGGCACTTTGGGGGTGTTAGGGCTTCAGGGTATCAATTGCGGGGGGCGGGGGGTGGAGGGACCTGATTCAGTCCAGAGAAGGGTGGTTGCTCTAGGGGAAGGGACACTCTAGTTAGTCTTGACCGCCACCCACCACTGCCCCAGAGCTTGCAAGGATAAAAGAGAAAGGGAGACCCATGGCGACGTGCCCCTGAGTCACATTCCCTGGGTGACCCCAAAGGTCGCAGCATCCACCTCAGGGGCGGTCATGAACACCGGTGGACCTCAGGGATAAGCTAGATGGTTAAGGGTTCATTTCTGCACCTCTGATCACTGCTGACCAGAGGCAGAATCCAGTGACCCTTCCTGGTGGTGCTGCCAGCAAGTGCTCCGCCTGCTTCCTCTGCTTTGAGCTTCTGGGGTCGGGAGAAGGGCGGGCAGCCAGAGGAGCCACCTTGCCCACTCTGTTCCTGGTAGCTACATCGTAATTACAAATGAATCAAAAGAGGACCTGGAAATACGCTGGCCTCCACTTTCTCAAACATTCAGGAGCAGCGGTTTGTGAGCTAGAACTTCATTTATTTGAAACAACCTCCCTAGTAAGACAGGCACTCAAGTTCAGCAAAGTACTACAAATAGTTTATTTAAGTAGTTTTTTTTTTTTCCCCAATGCCTGTGTGGGCCCAGCACAGTAACATTTTGAATTGGCTTTAAACCTGGCTATCACTGATTGTATATGCAACGTTGGAGACCTCATTTCTCCAAGCAGATGTGTCCTCATCTATAAACAGGGGAAAGAATCTCAAGAATGTTAGAGATAGCATATGTAAGAGTGCTTCAAAAACAGCATCATATCCCAGACACAGGAAACAAATTTATGAATACCAAAAGGCAAAGGGGGTGGGGAGGGATAAGTTAGGAGTTTGAAATTAGCAGATGCGCATTACTACATATAAAACAGATAACCAGCAAGGACCTACTATACAGCACAGGGAACTATACTTTGTAAAAACCTGGTGGGCTGCAGTCCGTGGTGTCGCTAGGAGTCGGACATGACTGAGTGACTTCACTTTCACTCTTCACTTTCATGCATTGGAGAAGGAAATGGCAACCCTCTCCAGTGTTCTTGCCTGGAGAACCCCAGGGACAGTGGAGCCTGGTGGGCTGCCGTCTCTGGGGTCGCACAGTCAGACACGACTGAAGCGACTTAGCAGCAGCAGCAGCAGCAGCATAAAGGAAAATAATCTGAAAAAGGATTATATATATATATATATACACACATAAACACACACATATATGTATATGTATGTATATACACATAAGGGTTTCCCAGTGGTAAAGAATCTACCTGCAATGCGGGAGACCTGGGTTTGATCCCTGGGTCAGGATGATCCCCTGGAGGAGGAAATGGCAACCTGCTCCAGTATTCTTGCCTGGAAAAATCCTATGGACAGAGGAGACTCCTGGAGTACAGTCCATAGGGTCACAAAGAGTCAGACACGACTGAGTGACCGGGCACAATATACACACACATATATATATAAAACTGAGTCACTCTGCTGTATATCTGAAACACTGTAAATCAACTATACTTCAATAAATTAAATAAAAAAGAAGATAGACTCTAAAAACAAATTTTGTACATACAAAATAGAATAGATGAAAATATTTAATATCTGTCTTATGCAGAAGGTGAATGGAAATTTTCATTTCCAAGGAGATCTTAGAAATAATGACAAAAAAGGCAAGTATTTTGTAATAACATATAAAGGAAAAGAATCTGAAAAAGAATACACACACACATATACTTGTGCTCTTGGCAGTGAAATCCTAACCACTGGACTGCCGGGGAATTCTCTGTACACCTGAAACTAACACAGCATTGTGAATCAACTACCTACTGACGTGAGAGTGTTAGTTACTCTATCAGCTCTTTGTGACCTCGTGGACTGTAGCCTGCCAGGCTCCTCTGTCCATGGAATTCTCGAGGCAATAATACTGGCTGCTGCTGCTGCTGCTAAGTTGCTTCAGTCGTGTCCAACTCTGTGCGACCCCAGAGACGGCAGCCCACCAGGCTCCCCTGTCCCTGGGATTCTCCAGGCAAGAACACTGGAGTGGGTTGCCATTTCCTTCTCCAATGCAAGAAAGTGAAAAGTCAAAGTGAAGTTGCTCAGTCATGTCTGACTCCTTGCAACCCCATGGACTGCAGCCCACCAGGCTCCTCCGCCCATGGGATTCTCCAGGCAAGAGTACTGGAGTGGGGTGCCATTGCCTTCTCTGCAATAATACTGGAGTGGGTAGCAATTCCCTTCTCCAGGGGATCTTCCCCACCCAGGGACTGAACCCTGGTCTCCTGCATTGCAGGCAGATTCTTTACTGTCTGAGCCACCAAGAAAGCCAAATCAACTATACCTCAATTTAAAAAAAGCACAAAAGTAAGTCAAATATCATTAAGAATAATCAGAATCATTCCTGACTTGAAGTTTTCACAGCCATCGAATGGAAGACAAATTATATGACACTTGTTATGGGTCCAATGCTGCTGCTGCTAAGTCACTTCAGTCGTGTCCGACTCTGTGCGACCCCATAGATGGCAGCCCACCAGGCTCCCCCGTCCCCGGGATTCTCCAGGCAAGAACATTGGAGTGGGTTGCCATTTCCTTCTCCAATGCATGAAAGTGAAAAGTGAAAGTGAAGTCGCTCAGTCGTGTCTGACTCTTAGCGACCCCATGGACCGCAGCCTATCAGGCTCCTCCATCCATGGGATTTGCCAGGCAAGAGTACTGGAGTGGGGTGCCATTGCCTTCTCTGTATGGGTCCAATAGATCCCCCATAAATACGTTGATGTCCTAACCCCCTGGTACCTGGAATTGTGACCTTATTTGGAAATAGGGTATTTGTAGTTGATTCAGTTCAGTTCAGTTCAGTTGCTCAGTCGTGTCCGACTCTTTGTGACCCCATGAATTGCAGCACACCAGGCCTCCCTGTCCATCACCAACTCCCGCAGTTCACTTAAACTCACGTCCATTGAGTCAGTGATGCCATCCAGCCATCTCATCCTCTGTCATCCCCTTCTCCTCCTGCCCCCTATCCCTCCCAGCATCAGAGTCTTTTCCAATGAGTCATCTCTTCACATGAGGTGGCCAAAGTACTGAAGTTTCAGCTTTAGCATCAGTCCTTCCAAAAAACACCCAGGACTGATCTCCTTTATTAAGTTCCTATAAAAGGGGAAACCTGGCCCAGAGACAGACACGCAGAGGGAAGGTGATGTGAAGATACAGGGAGAAGACAGCCACCTACAAGCTAAGGGACACCCGAAGCTACGGAAGCTAGGCAAGAGGCCTGTAAAGACCTTGGTCTCTGCTGAGAAGGAAAGATGGAGACCCTGGGTACCACAGCTGGCTCCGATGATGTCATCACAGCCCGGTACTGTTCCTGCTGTCATTACAGCATTTTAACGTTTATTTATTTATTTTGGTTGCACTGGGTCTTTGTTGCTGTATGTGGGCTTTATCTAGGAAGAGTAGTTGGGGTTATTCTTCCTAGTAGTGCATGGGATTCTCATTGCGTGGCTTCTCTAGTTGCAGAGTAGAGGCTCTAGGCAGCAGGGATCAGTAAGGGTGGCATGCGGGCTCAGTAGTTGTAGCTCCTGGGCTCAGTTGCTTGGTGGCATGTGGAATCATCCAGAGCCAGAGGTCAAATCTGTGCTCCCTGCACTGGCAGGCGGATCCTGCCCACTGCACCAGCAGGGAGAGCCCTCCTGCAGCATTTAAGGTTTCACTCAGGGCCGCCTAAGAGACTTACTCCCTCTGGGTACAGTTTTGTCATTTGCCTGCAGAAAGAGGGGTCTGCGCTCAGACCACCTTGCCTGCCAGCCCCCTGCCACCAGCCAATTCCCCCCAAAACCACCCACCACCATTTCTCTCTGCAGTCTCCTGCGTGGTGGGGGTTCCACTCACCGTGCTTTTGTGGAGGAGGATTTGATGGAGATTTGAGTTTTCCCCTGGAGACGCTAGGAAGACAGTTTGTCTCAGCCTAACACTAAGGCCCAGCTCCACATTTATGGCTGTTTCTGTGGTTACCTTTCTTCGGGGATGTTTGGGGTAGGCGGTGATGGTAGAGGTGGGGGCGTGTGCATATCTGCTCTTCTAGAACCCAGATTTTCTGAAGCCACTGGCAAGGGGCCTTGGGAGGCACAGACCCCCATTTTTGCCTGTTACCTGCTCACCACATGGCAGGCAGACGAGAAAGTCTGCGTGAAACACGGGTCCACCTCCCCCTGAGACCTAGGGGCTCTTAGCCCAGAGGATGAGGTGGCAACCAAGCCCCTTCTTCAGCAGAGACCGAAGACCCACTGAATGTCAGGGAGTGAGGGGTTGGAAGAAGCCTGCTCCTGTCCATTTTACAGGTGGGGAAACCGAGGCTGAAGGAGTCCAAGTCAGTGAAAGTCGCTCAGTCGTGTCCGACTCTTTGTGACCCCATGGACTGTACAGTCCATAGAATTCTCCAGGCCAGAATACTGGAGTGGGTAGCCATTCCCTTCTCCAGGGGATCTTCCCCACCCAGGGATCAAACCCAGATCTTCCACACTGCGGGCAGATTCTTAACCAGCTGAGCCACAAAGGAAGCCCAAGAATACTGGAGTGGGTAGCCTTTCCCTTCTCCAGGGGATCTTTCTGACCCAGGGATCAAACCCAGGTCTCCCACATTGCAGGCAGATTTCTTATGAACTGAGCTATCAAGGAAGCCCTCTACATATAATGGAATAATATTCAGCTTTAATATGGGAGGAAATCATGTCACATGCTCCAACGTGGATGAACCTCAGGATGTTATACTAAGTGAAATAAGTGAAAGTCGCTCAGTCGTGTCCAACCCTTTGTGATCCCATGGGCTGTACAGTCCTTGGAATTCTCCAGGCCAGAATACTGGAGTGGGTTGCGATTCCCTTCTCCAGGGGATCTTCCCAATCCAGTGATCGAACCCAGGTCTCCCGCATTGCAGGTGTATTACCAGCTGAGCCACAAGGGAAGCCCAAGAATATTGGAGTGGGTAGTCTTTCCCTTTTCCAGGGGATCTTCCCAACCCGGGGATCGAACCCAGGTCTCCCGCATTGCAGGCGGATTCTTTTACCAGCTGAGCCACCAGGGAAGCCCGAAGGAGTCCATGGACCTGTCCAAACGGCCTCGAGTCAGCAAAGGCAACCAGAACTGGAACCCAAGCCTCCCTCCGCCAGGGCCCCGGGCTCCTTCCCTGAACCAGGCGCGGGAAGGCTGGTGCCCTCTGCTTGCGGGACGGGCAGGGGGGTGGTACCAGAAGGGGCCTGGCCAGCGGCCGGAGGCGACTTGAGAGGCTTCTTCCCCCTCCTGGGCCACCGGGGCCACACTTCCTGGCAGAGAACCTGGGAGGACGCGGGGCGGTCCTCTCCGGGGCACCGCCCCACAGGCCTCTCCCACACCCTCAGGCCGGGGGCCAAAGGTTAGGAAGGCGGAGCTGGAGCTTGGCTCCGCCCCCTGCCTCGAGATCCACTCAGGGCTGCGACCCGGTCAAGACAGCAAGGGGCCAGCGTGGAGAGGGCGGAGGCGTGGCGCGGCGGGGCCAGAAGGGGGCGGGATCGCCGTGGGTTGGTGGGCGGGGCTAAATGGAGGGGCGGGGTCGAGCGGGGGCGGGTCCTCAGGAAACTTGAGCTCGCGCCCCGCCTCCGTTCCCCGCCTCCGGGCCCCGCCTCCGCGTCCCCTTCCTTCCCGGGGCTGGCGGGCGGGCCGCGGCTACTGCAGGCGGCGGACAGGCGGCTCTGCGGACGCGCGGGCGCCTCCACCTCGCTCCCTCCCTCTCTGCCGGCTTCCTTTTGTCTTTCCGCGAGGCGATGAGCGCAGGGCCAACGCGGCGGCTGCGGGCGCACGGAGGCCCGCGCTCATAGGCACCCCTTCCCCGGCCTCGGCGCGCCAGTCCCTCGCAGCGGCCCGTGCCCGCCCCCAGCGCCGGCGGCGCGGAACTTGGGCTCGGGGAGCTCGGCAGATCGAGTCCTGCGACGGAGCAGGTAGGAAAGGGGTTGGGCTGCGGGTGGTACGGGGCGTGTGCTGCGGTCGGGCTCTCTGCGTGTGTGTGTGTGTGTGCGCGTGTGTGCTTGTGTGCGCGTGTGCCGGCGCTGATTGTGTTTCTCTGCTCTGTGGAGTTGTGGTTGACTGAGTACGGCGGTGTGTCCCTGGAATGGCGTGTCCTCGTGGGGCATCCGTGTGTGCAGCTGGAATCGGCACATTTTGGGGTTGCGTTTGTGGAATCGTGTCGGGGCGCAGTTGCTGGTGGGGACCGGTGCGCGGAGTGTGTATCGTGTGTGAGCGGCTGTGCGTGTCGGGGTGCGGATGGGCAAGGTGGGCGTGGGCGGACCAGACCCGAGCGCAGAGCCGCGCGGGTCCCGGCCGGCCGGCGCAGTGCGGAGCTACAGACAGAGCAGGGATCCGAGGCCGGGGGTGGGGGGTGGCTAGCCCGGGCTTCGGGGACAGCCGGGCGACCCCCACCCGGGGACAGGTCCGCGCGGCCCACGTGAGTCGCCTGTGCCCTCTGGCAAGGGGAGGGGGCCGGCGCGGCGGCCATCTGCTCGCCCCTTCCCAGGCGGAGGGGTGGCGGGCAGAGCCCTGCGGCGGAGTTAGGAGCCGGGGCACCGCGGAGACTCGCGCTCGCGCCGCCTGTGCCCGATACGCCACCATCCCGGATCGCGGTTTTCTTATCAAATGGGGACAGTTCCCCCCTCCCTCGGGGTCTGTCTTGACGGTTAAAATGAGAAACACCGAAGCTCTCTCTCGTTCGGCCGCGTGCCGGCACACAGTAGGTGTTATGTTAACTGGATTAGCATCTCACTTTGAAAAAATCCTTTCTTTCCCCCTTTATCTTGGGAGAGGCTCCTGTTCCACCCCCCTCCCCACCCCCCGCCCTGTGTGTCGTGTGCTTCTCCCGCCGCCCTAACTTAGCCACGAGGCTCGGAGACCCGAGAAAGTTTAGGCGGCCGGCTGCGCCGTCTCCCCGCCGCTGCTCCGGGCCGGCGCCGCTTGTAAGGTGCAGGAGTGCGCAGCGCCGGGCGCCCGCCCTTCTCCAGCCGCTAAGCCTGGCGCGCCCGAGCGGGGGTCCCTCTCCTGGCCGAAAGCAGAGGCTGCGGGAGTCAGGAGCCCTTTTGTTCAACAAGTGCCTACTCCTCGGGGGCGTGCGGATCTGCCATCTGGGAGCCCAGCGGTGAGAAAGTGGCACTCCCCGCAGAGACGCATCTCGGGCTCCCGGGGCATCCCTGACCAGGTCTGGTCACGCGGAAGGCTGCCCTCTTTTCCTCCCCGCCAACATCCATTACCCCCTAGAGGAGAATGATTGTCAGGATGCCGAGTCCTGCCTTGGGCGCTGACGTCGAACGCCCTACGTTCTGCACCCCCCGCCCTCCAATATCCCTTCTCCCTCTGATCAGCCTTGTGCAGGAAGCTGAGGTTCTGCGTGAGACTCTTTTCTCCTAATTTCACGCCTTAATTTTTTATGTTTAGTGTCAAACCTGCTGCTCATTGAACCGCAGTGACTGTGCACGCAGCTCTAACCAGCATTCGCTTTCAGGCGGAGTCCGGCCAGCCACACCAGAGCGCTTGCTCAGATCCAGCAGGGCGAGCTGGCCAGGGCTGCTCTGCCGCCTGCCTTCTGCCATAGCCCGGAATTCCTCCCCTTCATCTCTGGTTTCTTCCTCTCAGGACCCTTCTCAGACAGGGGGAAAGAAAAGAAACACAAAACCAAAAAACAACTTTCACCAAGGGAGCAGCTGACCTCATGGTACATGTGGGTCTCAAAATGAAACGCTGGCATGGAGTGAGCAGAGGCTGCGTTTGGGTCCGGTTGCCTTTCCAAGTGTCTGATGCTCTCCTCTGGTGTTCTCAAGGAAGCTTCCGCAGGCTTCTATGACACAGGAGCAGAAACCTCTGGCTTGGTTCCTTTGGTCTGCCTTCCGTTGGGACCCAAGCCCTGAGATCTCCACAGTGATTGCAAGCCAGGGGAACCAAATAATAAGCTAATTTGTCATCCTCAGTTCATGTCAGGAGCACACTTAGAATGCAACCTGCTTTTCGTGTTTCCATAAAAAGATTTTATATCCTAGAGGAGAAGAGGGCTCTTGATCTGAATCCTATTCTCATCCCCATAATCAGATTTCAACAATAATATTAAAAAAAAATCAGTCTGACTTTGTCTGCTCAGAAGACAGACCAAAAGCTGGGATTTCCCCCTCCCCCTGAGTTAAAACCAGCCTTTGTCTTAAGGAAACCAGTGTTATGGACTTAGATCTATTTCTGTTTCACTTTTGAAAGCGCCTGTAATTACTGAGCTCTTGAGGTTTTATTGGATAATGTGTTGGAAGGAAGGCCAGGGACTCTGCCTCTCGCTTGCCATGGGATGTGGTGCCATGTTCTTGCCTTGCCTGCTCCATTTGTGTTCCGATTTTTGTAAGCTGGGAGGCATACGTCAATGTGTGATAATCATTTGGGAGACCTGGCTTTGGGAGTCAGATGCCCAGAAGAACAGAGATTTGCCCCAACACTAGCCAATGACCCACTCATTTTCAACAAGCCCTTCTCGAGAGAGACTCCAAGACAAATAAAAAGCTTGAACAAATTTCTTCAGGATTTCTCCTAAAGTCCCTTCCTGGCCGCAGGGCTGTGCAGAATTAGAAAAACAGAAGGTCAAGGAGTGGGGTCTCTTGGCCCACACTCCCTAGCCCCGGCCTTGCCCTCACCAAGCCACCTTTCTACCTGGAGCTTCTGTGGAGTTTCATCTGGTGCAGAGGTAGGGGTGTCATCCAGGGCTTGCAATTCCTGCCCTCAGGGCTCCTCACACATAATTTCAACATTGCCATGAAATACGATGGTGAGTGTTTGTTCATCGGAGTAGTCTGTCTTCCCCTTCCTCCAACAGACCTTCCCCCAAACTCACAAGAACTTGCCTTGCCCCTTTGGAAGTGGTGAAGTGCCACGGTCTGATAATCCAGGATACTAAATTAATAAGGAGCCCCAGAGTTTATTTGGCACCGGAGAGTAAGCCTCTCAGCAGCTGACATTTTATCTAGGTTGAGGATTGGGTTTGTATGAGAATTTAGCGTTCCAGCAAGAACTAAACTGTGCTTGTTTGTTGCAGGTTGATGCTTCCAGTTTATGAGCTGCCAGCTCAGACTTGATGGAGGATTATGTGTGTTTTGCTAGTTTGTCAGCCCCTGATGTCATTGTGCTGGGGAAAGAGAGCCCTTGGAGGCTTAATCACGCTCTACTCTGGGACTCACCATTCTCCTGTAGTCTCGTCGGGTTCCTTGTATGTTTTCATGCCCACCCGCAAGGCTGCACATCTGTGCATCTCGTGTGGGTCTTATCCTCTTCTCTTTGGGCTCAGTTTCCAATCAGGATGACGGAGGGTAATCATGTATGGAGACAGCAGAGCGGACTTAGGGTCTTTTGGTGCCACTTGTCCCATGGAAAAAAACTCTTTCAAATCACTTTCCACCAAAAAAAAGAAAAAAAATGTGTTGGAATCTACTAGTATGTATTTCATGTAACTTGAAGTAATCCATACAGTTTGACAGGTGGAACATGTATTAGGCACTGAGCAAGGTGCAAGTCTAAAGAATCTTTAAAAAAATCATCTGAAAAGCACAGTGAATCCTTTCAGAGAGCCTCACCTTGGCTGTGTCATTTCAAGTCAAATTGAATTTCAGAGGCAAAGGTTCACATCTTGGTGTTCGTGACACGTGACTAAGTAAAGACACTTTCTGAAAGGCCTCAGGTTCCCTCCCCTGCTGCATTGGGGTGGCCAAGATGCTTTCTTTTTACCTTTTCATTTTCCTTCATAGGAGCTTCCCTGGTAGCTCAGCTGGTAAAGAATCTGCCTGCAATGCAGGAGACCCTGGTTCAATTCCTGTGTTGGGAAGATCCCCTGGAGAAGGATTAGGCTACCCACTCCAGTATTCTTTTATTTTTTTTGCACTCTAGTATTCTTGCTTGGAGAAGCCCATGGACAGAGGAGTCTGGCAGGCTACAATCCATAGGGTTGCAAAGAGTCAGACACGACTGAGCGACTTTCGCTTGCTGTACTTACATTCCTTCATAATCCCAGCGCACCCCTCACCCCCACCCCCACTTGCTAATCCAGCTGCTGTGTTTTCTGGGTATTTGTTTCTTTTTATAGTTTCAGGTACAACCCAAGTTGGCAGGAGGCCAGGAGACTGGGGTGGGCCTGCCTCATTAGATGAGAAGTCTTCTTTGAGGAGCTAGTGACGGGTTTCTGGCCCTTGGCTAAGAAACACTCAGGATTGTTCAACTCTTACTCCTTGGATAAAGCCGCCATGATCCTAGACACAGGAATAAAGTTTTGAGGGATGTGTCGTTCCCCTCAGGGAAGTCTTCCCCAATTGCCAGAATACCCTGTTATCCTAGCTAGTCTTCCCTTGCTGTGTGTCCCCTTCAGCAAGGGAGGTGTCCTCCTGGTCGGGCACCTGCTGTCACCTCGGTGAGCTCTCCATTACTCCGACCCAATGCTGTTGCGTGTGCTTCACACTTCATTGTTGTTCAGTCGCCAAGTAGTGTCCAACTCTCTGCAACCCCATGGACTGCAGCACACCAGGCCTCCCTGTCCCTCACCATCTCCAGGAGTTTGCCCAAGTTCATGAACTTGATGCCATCCAACCATCTCGTCCTCTGTCGTCCCCTTCTCCTCCTGCCTTTGATCTTTCCCAGCATCAGAGTCGTAACCAATGAGTCAGCTTTTCGCATCAGGTGGCCAAAGTATTGGAGCTTCAGCATCAGTCCTTCCAGTGAGTATTCAGGGTTGGTTTCCTTTAGGATGGACTGGTTTGAAGTGCTCCGTGCTACCACACATCACACCAGAGCCTAGAGTCCCTCCATACCTCCCACCCCACCCTGTGTTTCTGGCCCCTTCTCCCTTCTTTCTCCACCCATCTAATGGGTCAGCCCTCTGTTGCCCCATCCCTCTCCCCACCCTCATGCCTCTTCTTCCCAAGTCTCATCCCTCAGGCTGGAGCTCGGCTTGCATTCCTTTGCTGCAGGCATGCTGTCCTCAGGTCAGTTTTTCAATTTCTTCATCTCCCTTTCCATCCCACCACCCCCTAGGTTCATTCTCTTCTTCAGTGAAAGTGAAAAGTAAAAGTGAAGTCGCTCAATCGTGTCCAACTCTTTGCAACCCCATGGACTGTAGCCCACCAGGCTCTTCCATCCATGGAATTTTTCAGGCAAGAGTACTGGAGTGGGTTGCCATTTCCTTCTCCAGGGGTTCTTCCTGACTCAGGGATTGAACTCAGGTCTCCTGCATTGCAGGCAGACACTTTACCTATTGAGCCACCAGAGAAGCCCACTGCTAAACACCTCCTGTAGCCCTGCTCCAAGCCTGGCTCTGAAAGCTAGGCCTGGGCTTCATCCCTGTCCAGAGAGCTTGGTTACAGTTGTGGGGTGGGGAGACCATCCAATGAGCTGGTGGAGTTGACAGGTGCCTGGAGAGTAGCTCCTGCCTTGGCCCCAGGCCTGGGGAGAAGCACTGTTTGAGCTGAAGGATGACGTGTTTCTGGAGGCAGGTGGGGGCCCTGGGAGGCTGGAAGTGGGACTCCGAGGGTGAGGCAGGCCAGTGGACACGGTGTCTTCCTTCTCCTCCCACCCAGACTGGATCCACTAAATTCCTACTTCAGTCTTTAAAGATTTTTTAAATTAACAACTTTATTATTTTTTCCTTATATTTTATTTTATTTTACTTTACAATATTCTATTGGTTTTGCCATACATCAACATGAATCCACCACGGGTGTACACGGGTTCCCCATCCGGAACCCCCCTCCCACCTCCCTCCCCATACCATCCCTCTGGCTCATCCCAGTGCACCAGTCCCAAGCATCCTGTATCCTGCATTGAACCTGGACTGGCGATTCATTTCTTATATGATATTATACTTGTTTCTATGCCGTTCTCCCAAATCATCCCACCCTCGCCCTCTCCCACAGAGTCCAAAAGACTGTTCTATACATCTGTGTCTCTTTTGTTCTCCCCGCATACAGGGTTATTGTTACCATCTTTCTAAATTCCATATATATGCATTAGTATACTGTATTGGTGTTTTCCTTTCTGGCTTACTTCACTCTGTATAATCAGCTCCAGTCTCAGCCACCTCATTAGAACTGATTCAAATGTATTCTTTTTAATGGCTGAGTAATACTCCATTGTGTATATGTACCACAGTTTCATATCCATTCATCTGCTGATGCACATCTAGGTTGCTTCCATGTCCTGGCTATTATAAACAGTGCTGCAATGAACATTGGGGTACACGTGTCTCTTTCAGTTCTGGTTTCCTTGGTGTGTGTGCCCAGCAGTGGGATTGCTGGGTCATAAGGCAGTTGTATTTCCAGTTTTTTAAGGAATCTCCACACTGTTCTCCTACTCTTTGCAACCCCATGGACTGTAACCCACCAGGCTCTTCCATCCATGGAATTTTTCAGGCAAGAGTACTGGAGTGGGTTGCCATTTCCTTCTCCAGGGGTTCTTCCTGACTCAGGGATTGAACTCAGGTCTCCTGCATTGCAGGCAGATGCTTTACCAATTGAGCCAACTATGGAATGAGGTTCGTGACATTGTACAGGAGACAGGGATCAAGATCATCCCCATGGAAAAGAAATGCAAAAAAGCAAAATGGCTGTCTGGGGAGGCCTTAAAAATAGCTGTGAAAAGAAGAGAGGCGAAAAACAAAGGAGAAAAGGAAAGAATTAAGGATCTGAATGCAGAGTTCCAGAGAATAGCAAGAAGAGATAAGAAAGCCTTCTTCAGCGATCAATGCAAAGAAATAGAGGAAAACAACAGAATGGGAAAGACTAGAGATCTCTTCAAGAAAATTGGAGATACCAAGGGAACATTTCATGCAAAGATGGGCTCGATAAAGGACAGAAATGGTATGGACCTAACAGAAGCAGAAGATATTAAGAAGAGGTGGCAAGAATACACAGAAGAACTCCACGACCCAGATAATCATGATGGTGTGATCACTAATCTAGAGCCAGACATCCTGGAATGGGAAGTCAAGTGGGCCTTAGGAAGCATCACTACGAACAAAGCTAGTGGAGGTGATGGAATTCCAGTTGAGCTGTTTCAAATCCTGAAAGATGATGCTGTGAAAGTGCTGCACTCAGTATGCCAGCAAATTTGGAAAACTCAGCAGCGGCCACAGGACTGGAAAAGGTCAGTTTTCATTCCAATTCCAAAGAAAGGCAATGCAAAAGAATGCTCCAACTACCGCACAATTGCACGCATCTCACACGCTAGTAAAGTAATGCTCAAAATTCTCCAAGCCAGGCTTCAGCAATGCGTGAACCGTGAACTTCCAGATGTTCAAGCTGGTTTTAGAAAAGGCAGAGGAACCAGAGATCAAATTGCCAACATCCGCTGGATCATGGAAAAAGCAACAGAGTTCCAGAAGAACATCTATTTCTGCTTTATTGACTATGCCAAAGCCTTTGACTGCGTGGATCACAATAAACTGTGGAAAATTCTGAGAGAGATGGGAATACCAGACCACCTAACCTGCCTCTTGAGAAACCTGTATGTAGGTCAGGAAGCAACAGTTAGAACTGGACATGGAACAACAGACTGGTTGCAAATAGGAAAAGGAGTACGTCAAGGCTGTATATTGTCACCCTGCTTATTTAACTTTTATGCAGAGTACATCATGAGAAACGCTGGACTGAAAGAAACACAAGCTGGAATCAAGATTGCCTGGAGAAATATCAATCACCTCAGATATGCAGATGACACCACCCTTATGGCAGAAAGTGAAGAGGAACTAAAAAGTCTCTTGATAAAAGTGAACGAGGAGAGTGAAAAAGTTGGCTTAAAGCTCAACATTCAGAAAACGAAGATCATGGCATCCAGTCCCATCATTTCATGGGAAATAGATGGGGAAACAGTGGAAACAGTGTCAGACTTTATTTTGGAGGGGCTCCAAAATCACTGCAGATGGTGACTGCAGCCATGAAATTAAAAGACGCTTACTCCTTGGAAGAAAAGTGATGACCAACCTGGATAGTGTATTGAAAAGCAGAGACATTACTTTGCTGACTAAGGTCCGTCTAGTCAAGGCTATGGTTTTTCCAGTAGTCATGTATGGATGTGAGAGTTGGACTGTGAAGAAAGCTGAGCACCGAAGAATTGATGTTTTTGAACTGTGGTGTTGGAGAAGACTCTTGAGAGTCCCTTGGGCTGCAAGGAGATACAACCAGTCCATTCTGAAGGAGATCAGCTCTGGGATTTCTTTGGAGGGAATGATGCTGAAGCTGAAACTCCAGTACTTTGGCCACCTCATGCGAAGAGTTGACTCATTGGAAAAGACTCTGATGCTGGGAGGGATTGGGGGCAGGAGCAGAAGGGGACGACCAAGGATGAGATGGCTGAATGGCATCACTGACTCGATGGACGCGAGTCTGAGTGAACTCCGAGAGTTGGTGATGGAGAGGGAGGCCTGGCGTGCTGCTATTCATGGGGTCACAAAGAGTCGGACACGACTGAGCCACTGAACTGAACTGAACTGATAATGAATGATGTTGAGCATTTTGTCATGTGTTTGTTAGCCATCTGTATGTCTTCTTTGGAGAAATGTCTATTTAGTTCTTTGGCCTGTTTTTTGATTAGGTCGTTTATTTTTCTGGAATTGAGCTGCAGGAGTTGCTTGTATATTTTTGAGATTAGTTGTTTGTCAGTTGCTTCATTTGCTATTATTTTCTCCCATTCTGAAGACTGTCTTTTCACCTTGCTTATAATTTCTTCTGTTGTGCAGAAGCTTTTAATTTTAATTAGGTCCCATTTGTTTATTTTTGCTTTTATTTCCAATATTCTGGGAGGTGGGTCATAGAGGATCCTGCTGTGATTTATGTTGGAGGGTGTTTGCCTATGTTCTCCTCTAAGAGTTTTATAGTTTCTGGTCTTACGTTTAGATCTTTAATCCATTTTGAGTTTATTTTTGTGTGTGATGTTAGAGAGCGTTCTAGTTTCATTCTTTTACAAGTGGTTGACCAGTTTTCCCAGAACCACTTGTTAAAGAGATTGTCTTTTCTCCCTTGTATATTCTTGCCTCCTTTGTCAAAGATAAGGTGTCCATAGATGCATGGGTTTATCTCTGGGCTTTCTATTTTGTTCCATTGATCTATATTTCTGTCTTTGTTCCAGTACCATACTGTCTTGATGACTGTGGCTTTGTAGTAGAGCCTGAAGTCAGACAGGTTGATTCCTGCAGTTGCATTCTTCTTTCTCAAGATTGCTCTGGCTATTCGAGGTTTTTGTATTTCCATACAAATTGTGAAATTATTTGTTCTAGCTCTGTGAAAAATACCGTTGGTAGCTTGATAGGGATTGCATTGAATCTATAGATTGCTTTGGATAGTATACTCATTTTCACTATATTGATTCTTCCGATCCATGAACATGGTATATTTCTCCATCTATTAGTGTCCTCTTTGATTTCCTTCACCGGTGTTTTATAGTTTTCTATATATAGGTAGTTATTAAAAAGTTTATTGAGGTGTAATTTACGTACCGTAAAGTGTACCCATTTAAACTGTATTGTTCGATGGGACTTCCCCAGTGGTCCAGTGGTTAGGACTCCATGCTTTCACTGCCAAGGGCAAGGATTTACTCCCTGGTTGGGGAACTAGAGCATATTGGGCACTTAATGACCTGGGGAGTTCCTCTTTTGGTATCCTATCATTTTGCCTTTTCATACTGTTCATGGGGTTCTCAAGGCAAGAATACTGAAGTGGCTTGCCATTCCCTTCTCCAGTGGACCACATTCTGTCAGACCTCTCCACCATAACCCACCCGTCTTGGGTTACCCTGCAGGCATGGCTTGGTTTCATTGAGTTAGACAAGGCTGTGGTCCTAGTGTGATTAGATTGACTAGTTTTCTGTGAGTATGGTTTCAGTGTGTCTGCCCTCTGATGCCCTCTTGCAACACCTACCATCTTACTTGGGTTTCTCTTACCTTGGGCATGGGGTATCTCTTCATGGCTGCTCCATCAAAGCACAGCTGCTGCTCCTTACCTTGGACGAGGGGTCTCTCCTTACTGCTGTCGTTCCTGACCTTCAACGTGGGATAGCTCCTCTAGGCCCTCCTGTGCCTGTGCAGCCACCGCTCCTCTGGTTGCTCCTCCTGGCCGCTGGCCCTGGCCTTGGCTGTGGGTGGCTCCTCCCAGCTGCCGCCAGAAAGAATGAAGGGATGGAGCCAAAGCAAAAACAGTACCCAGTTGTGGATGTGACTGGTGATAGAAGCAAGATCCAATGTTGTAAAGAGCAATATTGCATAGGAACCTGGAATGTCAGGTCCATGAATCAAGGCAAATTGGAAGTGGTCAAACAAGAGATGGCAAGGGTGAATGTTGACATTTTAGGAATCAGCGAACTAAAATGGACTGGAATGGGTGAATTTAACTCAGATGACCATTATATCTACTACTGCAGGCAGGAATCCCTCAGAAGAAATGGAGTAGCCATCATGGTCAACAAAAGAGTCTGAAATGCAGTACTTGGATGTAATCTCAAAAACAACAGAATGATCTCTGTTCATCTCCAAGGCAAACTGTTCAATATCACAGTTATCCAAGTCTATGCCCCAACCAGTAACGCTGAAGAAACTGAAGTTGAACGGTTTTATGAAGACCTACAAGACCTTTTAGAACTAACACCCAAAAAAGATGTCCTTTTCATTATAGGGGGCTGGAATGCAAAAGTAGGAAGTCAAGAAACACCTGGAGTAACAGGCAAATTTGGCTTTGGAATGCGGAATGAAGCAGGGCAAAGACTAATAAGAGTTTTGCCAGGAAAATGCACTGGTCATAGCAAACACCCTCTTCCAACAACACAAGAGAAGACTCTACAAATGGACATCACCAGATGGTCAACACCAAAATCAGATTGATTATATTCTTTGCAACCAAAGATGGAGAAGCTCTATACAGTCGACAAAAACAAGACCAGGAGCTGACTGTGGCTCAGATCATGAACTCCTTATTGCCAAATTCAGACTCAAATTGAAGAAAGTAGGGAAAATCGCTAGACCATTCAGGTATGACCTAAATCAAATCCCTTATGATTATACAGTGGAAGTGAGAAATAGATTTAAGGGCCTAGATCTGATAGATAGAGTGCCTGATGAACTATGGAATGAGGTTCATGACATTGTACAGGAGGCGGGGATCAAGACCATCCCCATGGAAAAGAAATGCAAAAAAGCAAAATGGCTGTCTGGGGAGGCCTTAAAAAATAGCTGTGAAAAGAAGAGAGGCGAAAAGCAAAGGAGAAAAGGAAAGATATAAGCATCTGAATGCAGAGTTCCAGAGAATAGCAAGAAGAGATAAGAAAGCCTTCTTCAGTGATCAATGCAAAGAAATAGAGGAAAACAACAGAATGGGAAAGACTAGAGATCTCTTCAAGAAAATTGGAGATACCAAGGGAACATTTCATGCAAAGATGGGCTCGATAAAGGACAGAAATGGTATGGACCTAACAGAAGCAGAAGATATTAAGAAGAGGTGGCAAGAATACACAGAAGAACTCCACGACCCAGATAATCATGATGGTGTGATCACTAATCTAGAGCCAGACATCCTGGAATGGGAAGTCAAGTGGGCCTTAGGAAGCATCACTACGAACAAAGCTAGTGGAGGTGATGGAATTCCAGTTGAGCTGTTTCAAATCCTGAAAGATGATGCTGTGAAAGTGCTGCACTCAGTATGCCAGCAAATTTGGAAAACTCAGCAGCGGCCACAGGACTGGAAAAGGTCAGTTTTCATTCCAATTCCAAAGAAAGGCAATGCAAAAGAATGCTCCAACTACCGCACAATTGCACGCATCTCACACGCTAGTAAAGTAATGCTCAAAATTCTCCAAGCCAGGCTTCAGCAATGCGTGAACCGTGAACTTCCAGATGTTCAAGCTGGTTTTAGAAAAGGCAGAGGAACCAGAGATCAAATTGCCAACATCCGCTGGATCATGGAAAAAGCAACAGAGTTCCAGAAGAACATCTATTTTTGCTTTGTTGACTATGCCAAAGCCTTTGACTGCGTGGATCACAATAAACTGTGGAAAATTCTGAGAGAGATGGGAATACCAGACCACCTAACCTGCCTCTTGAGAAACCTGTATGTAGGTCAGGAAGCAACAGTTAGAACTGGACATGGAACAACAGACTGGTTGCAAATAGGAAAAGGAGTACGTCAAGGCTGTATATTGTCACCCTGCTTATTTAACTTTTATGCAGAGTACATCATGAGAAACGCTGGACTGAAAGAAACACAAGCTGGAATCAAGATTGCCTGGAGAAACATCAATCACCTCAGATATTCAGATGACACCACCCTTATGGCAGAAAGTGAAGAGGAGCTAAAAAGCCTCTTGATGAAAGTGAACAAGGAGAGTGAAAAAGTTGGCTTAAAGCTCAACATTCAGAAAACGAAGATCATGGCATCCAGTCCCATCATTTCATGGGAAATAGATGGGGAAACTGTGGAAACAGTGTCAGACTTTATTTTGGAGGGGCTCCAAAATCACTGCAGATGGTGACTGCAGCCATGAAATTAAAAGACGCTTACTCCTTGGAAGAAAAGTGATTACCAACCTAGATAGTATATTCAAAAGCAGAGGCATTACTTTGCCAAGTAAGGTCCGTCTAGTCAAGGCTATGGTTTTTCCTATGGTCATGTATGGATGTGAGAGTTGGACTGTGAAGAAAGCTGAGCACCGAAGAATTGATGTTTTTGAACTGTGGTGTTGGAGAAGACTCTTGAGAGTCCCTTGGGCTGCAAGATCCAACCAGTCCATTCTGAAGGAGATCAGCTCTGGGATTTCTTTGGAGGGAATGATGCTGAAGCTGAAACTCCAGTACTTTGGCCACCTCATGCGAAGAGTTGACTCACTGGAAAAGACTCTGATGCTGGGAGGGATTGGGGGCAGGAGCAGAAGGGGACGACCAAGGATGAGATGGCTGGATGGCATCACTGACTTGATGGACGCGAGTCTGAGTGAACTCCGGGATATGGTGATGGAGAGGGAGGCCTGGCGTGCTGCGATTCATGGGGTCGCAAAGAGTCGGACACGACTGAGCGACTGAACTGTACTGAACTGGGGATCTAGAGAACCCACAAGCCTCACTGCACAGCCAAAAATCGTGTATTATTTGATACTTTTAAGTAAACTTACAGAGTTGTGCAATGGCTACCACAACCCAGTTTTAGAATGTTTCCCTTGCCCAGAAGGCTCCCTCATGCCCACAAGCTGTCACTCCCTGTTCCCACCCCTGACCCCGGGCAATCATCCTCTGGCTTTCTGTCTCTTGATTTGCCTTTTCTTCCCTGCTTTGTAGATCTGGCTTGAGGGCCTCTTCCGGGAGGCCTTCTTGGAGTCTTCCAATTAGAATTGGTTTCTGAAGGAGCCAGTGCTCTCTCCCTTGGAGTTGGCAAGCTCTTGGAAGGAGCCTCAGGTCTCACTGGCCTCTTGTCTGTCACCTAGCACAGCACCGGGCACCTGGGAGGCCCAGAGCATGTTGACTGGCCTAAATGAAGTTGCCTCCCTTAAGTTTCTTGTGTGAACTCCTGAGTATCCAGCAAGGAATTGGAATTTAAAGTACAGGGTGGCCTTCCCTGGTTTGTCCAGTGGTTACGAATCTGCCCTCCAATGCAGAGGACACTGGTTTGATCCCTGGTCTGGGAAGATCGCCCCTGCGCCGGGCCACTAAAGCCACAAGCCACAACTACTGAGCCAGTGTGCTGCAATTGCTGAAGCCCATGTGCCCTAGAGCCTGCGCTGTGCTGTAGGAGAAGCCATTGCAATGAGAAGCCTAAGCAACGGAACTAGAGAGCAGCCTCCACTCTCCACAACTACAGAAAGGCCACCTTCCCACGCTGTGCACAGCAATGAAGACCCAGTGCAGCCAATAGGAAGTAAATAAACATAAATATTAAAAAAAAAAATACAGCATGTGTCATTGTGGTGTGAGGCCCTGCTGCACTGGATTAGTTCAGCAGGTACATGTGAGGCAAGTGGGATCAAACCCATTTTTTGAAATAAAAATGTGGAGGGAGAATGCCCAAATCAGAAAATAGAGGAACCAAGAATTACTTTCTTTTCCATGCATATTTGCTAGTTAGGGGCTGCCCTGCAGTTTTTCCTGCCATCGCCTCTCAAGCAATGTAAACTCCTTCATGCCTGGTTCACAGCTGACCAGGTAGGAGTGACTCAGTGTAAGTGTGAGACACGCAGAGAGGTCTCTTGGTCTGTAGATGGAGGGAGGCCCTGGGGGAGGGAGGGAATACTTGCATTTTCACGCCTTGTGCGTTTCAGAAGTTTCTTCTTGCATCATTTTTGTTCTCTGAGGGAAGGAGCAGAAGAAGGAAACTTCATTTTACAGGTGGGCAGCCCGAGACACGGAAACTGTGCACCCAGTGTGTATGGGTCCACGTGGGCCTGGTGTGTAGACCCCCAGGTCACAAGTGGTCTTGCTCCCCCATTGATGCAGAGAACTTTCACAGTGGACAGTGGTGGTGTCTTGTTTCTTCTTGAGAGATCAGGGCTGTTGCAGGAATATACCAGGGAAAGACCAGGGATGGGGTCAGGTGGTGGGGTCGGGGTGCGGTCAGGTGGAAAGACCAGGGATGGGGTCAGGTGGAAAGACCAGGGATGGGGTCAGGTGGATGGGGGTTCCGGTCTGTCTCTGCTCTGTGGTTTGTTGGCCAAGTGAGGCTTTCTGAGCCTGAACTTACTCAGAAACAAGAAGGGGTTCTGGGCCTCCCATCAGACAATCTCATGAAGCCTGGATATAGAAGACCTGTTGCGTTGGGCTGGTCACCTGTCTGCAGAAATGGAGGAGGCTGCAGTTCTTCCTTGGCACTGAGGATTTCTTTCCAAATTTGGTTTCATTAGGCACATTTTGACCCAGACTGAGGTCACCAGGCATGTGATGTGAGAGCCTGTGAATGTGTGTGGAAGGGAGCTGGGTGTGCGGGGTGGGAGGGGTGTCATGATTTGGTGTTTGGGGAGCTGCCACGTTGGATTGTCCCAGCTTGCATCTTCTGTAGAGTCTCTCAGGGTCCCTGATGCAGCCACAGTGACCCTGAACTTGAAGGGCTGTGGGTTCTTCTGCAGCCATTAGGAAACACAACCCACCCTCCCAATTCTTTTCCCCCTGGGGCGCTTGGAAAGCATTTATTAGTTTGGACAGGTGGGTGCCGATGGGCTGAAGGGGACTGCTGGCAATGTGGGCAGGACTGTGGTTCCAAGCAGCCATGGGTATGGATCACAGCGCCGTTTTCCCTCCATCAGCAAAATGCTCAGGTCTCTGCTTTCTTCCTGTGCTTTAACAGGACTTTTCCAGAAAACAGAATTGACAGCAGCTCCCCACCCTTCCCTGTCACTCCCATCCTCTCTCTCCTCTCTGCTCTGTAATCTACTTTTGGAGGAAGTGAGAACCTCTCCGAATCAATTGCCTGTGTTTCTAGAGAATTGAGAACCTCTCCGAATCAATCGCCTGGGTTTCAAGATGATTGTGACAACGTCGTGCAATTTTCTGTATTTACCGGTGTGGCTGAGTTGTAGTGGGGTGGCAGGCGGTGTCCCCCGAGGGAAAGGGGGACAGAACTGGCGGTAGGCTCGTCCTCTCTGTCCCTCCCAGCCCTCCCCAGAGCGTGGGGTGATGGCAGGAGCCAGGCTTTATTAAAGATCCTTCAGTGACCGGGGTTCCTCCTGGTAAGTAAAGGCACAGGCAGGCCTGGGACAGATGCTGAGGCCCCCGCTCTCTTGCTGGCCAAAACTTAGTCTTTCTTTTTCTCTGGGGATTGCATTTTCCTCTTCTTTCTCTCTAAAGAAAGGATAAAGGATCGCGGCTTTTTATTAGCATATGTTCTGGGCAATTCGCTATTACCTGACCTAAAAACAATATGGCCTGGCTGATCGTTCTCAGAGCTAGCTGTAAAGTGAAAACTTGGGCATTTGGGAATTATTTCAGCATTGGTGGGAGTAGGGGAGGGGAAAGTGTAGCACAGGTAAGGGATTCCAGGTTCTCTGGACCGAGGACACTCAAGCAGGGTCAAGGTCTCACTGTGTCCCCCCCGACTCATAGCTCCTTCCTCCGTGTGTTGTCCTGGGCCAGTTGTCGGCTCTCTAATTCAACCACATTATCCTTATCCTCATCATCACCATCATGATCACTAGCATCACTATAACTATCATCATTACCCAATCTCAGCATTGCTTCCCAGCTTTTGGCTGCTGCAGCTCCTAGCCTGTTTCTGCTATATTAGCTGTTCTTTGGGGGATGCCCCCTCCTATTAGGGGGTTAATGAACAGAGTTACGACAGGATGGTAGGCACAGAGCCCCCGAATGGGTGGATGATGAAATGTTACTCTGAAAGTGGCCTCGGAGAATAACTATTCGGGACTATGCTTAGAAAGATCTCATCTGTGATGATTAATTTTACGTGTCAGATTAAATTTTATTTTTAAATTTTATGTGACAAGGCTAAGAGATGCCCAGGTAGCTGGTAAAACATTATGTATGGGTATGTCTGTGAGGGTGTCTCTGAAAGAAATTAGCATTTGATTCAGTAGATGGAGTAAAGAAGATGGTCCTCAGCAATGTGGGGAGGCGTCAGCTAATCCACTGAGGGCCTGAGTAAAACAGAAAGACGGAGGAAGGAAGAATTGGCTCTTTCTCTTGAGCTAGCATGTGTATCTTCTCCTGTCCTTGGACTTCAGTGTTCTTGGTTCTTGGGCCTTTGAACTTGAACTGCTGTCTGGCTTGTACATGGCAGAGTCTAGGACTTCTTGGCCTCAAACCGTGTAAGCCAATTTCTATAATGAATCAATCTATACATGTTTAGAAAGTAGTCTCCCCTCATCATTGACTTCCCTGGTGACTCAGACGGTAAAGTGTCTGCCTACAATGCGGGAGACCTGGGTTCGATCCCTGGGTTGGGAAGATTCCCTGGAGAAGGAAATGGCAACCCACTCCAGTACTCTTGCCTGGAAAATTCCGTGGATGGAGGAGCCTGGTAGGCTTCAGTCCATGGGGTCGCAAAGAGTCGGACACGACTGAGCGACTTTACTTTGTTTCTCCCCTCATCTATGGTTTCACTTTCCATGGTTTCAATTACCCGTGCTCAACTGTGGCCCAAAAATGTTAAATGGAAAATTCTAGAAAGGCACAATTCCCCAGTTTTGCATTTCGTGGTATTCTAAGTGACATAAGGAAATCTCACGCTGTCCCACTCTGTCCCCCTGGGATTCCCTGGGTCAGTGATCCAGGACCACCCACAGCAGATGACCCTCCTCCTGACACATCAACAGGTCAGTAGGAGCCTAACGTGACATCTCAGTGTCTATGTCATTCAGTCACTTTATCTCGTGTAGGCATTTTATCATCGCATGTCATCATAGGAAGGATGAGTACAGTATAAGACAATATTTTGACAGAGAAAGAGAGATTGTATTTATATAACTTTTATTCCAGTGAATTGTTATAATTGTTTTATTTTATTATTAGTTATTGTTGTTTATCTCTTACTGCGCCTAATTTATAAATTAAACTTTATCATAGGAAAAAAATATAGCATATATAAGGTTCAGTACTGACTGCAGTTTTAGGCATCCACTGGGGGTCTTGGAATGTATCCCTCTCTGATAAGGGGGACTAGTGTATGTGTGTGTACATACACACACACATATGTGTGTGCATGCACAAGATATAAGATGTATGCTTATCTGTCTAACTGGAGGGCCCTGGCTGATTCACCCCTCATTCTTTTAGGCCCAGTGGGGAGCCAGTGTCACCCTTGCCCTTCTTGGGAGGACAGCTCAGGCTCCCAGGTGTGTTCTCCAGGTCCTTTGCTGATGAGCATCTCCAGGGCCTGACCTTGGAGATTGAGTACCGAGCTGTCTGCCTCTCCCCGGGCAGTGGGCCTCTTTGCAGGCCAGGACCTGTGGGTTTCTTCTCCATGGCGCCCCCGTTCCTGGCACTGAGCCTGGGACACAGTGGATGTCCAGATGTGTGGCTGAACCATCATCCTCTTCTCTCAATTGTAGGGTGGTGAGTGAATTGAATTATTTAAAACTTAGCACTTTGGCTAAGGGGCCTGCTTGGCAGGCCTGAATGTGTGATTGGTGTACTAATGCTGCTTTCTGTGCGGTCACTGGTGGCGAGTGTTTTACACTTTCATGAAAACTACAGGACAGAGGTCTGAAAGGCATTGCGGCTTCGTGGGCTGGTGGAGAGAAACACCGGCCCACCCCCCCCAACCCCCACCCACCCATCCTGTTATTGTCTGGCTTTCACTTGGTGTGAGAGGTTTTTCCTCTCCAGATCTCAGTTTCCTCATTTGTCAAAGCAGCTCGGGGCTAGACAGCCTCTAACTTCTCTGCCCACTCTACAAACCAGGAAAAAATGCTTAAAAATGTAAACATGAGGGACTTCCCTAACGGTCAAGTGGTTAAGACTCTTCACTTCCACTGCAGGGGATATTGTTTGATCTCTGATCAGGGAACTAAGATCCCACATGTCTCAGGACATACGCCCAACTAGAGAGGCCCACACACTACAAGGAAGAGTCAGCCCCCTCCACACAGACAAATAAAAACCTTTTAGGAAACAGATGCAGCTGCTATGTGAGGAGCTGGCATTACCATTCAGAGAGACTGAGAATACGGAAGAACACATTTGTGGAGCACAAACTAGAAGGAAGGGGTCAGGCAGAAGGTACTGGGATTAGGGAGAGGACTTGTATTTCATCCATCCATCCAACCATCCATCCATCCATTCAAGGCCTTTTTATAACTTCCTGTGCCCAGGATGGTGCCATGTCTTAAGGAAACAGATTAAGAAGACAAGGACTCCTGGTACCAAGGAGGAGCCTGATTTCAGCAGGGTATTTGCTGTGGGAGCACGGAAGAAGGTTGGTGATTGAGCTGAGATCTTAGGGTCTAGATCTGTGCCTTTCTTGGAAACTGTTTACAGTTCTTTTAAGAGGACATGCTGGCAAGAAAAGCCAGTTAGAGGATGTAGATGTTGCCCTCCTGGGTGTAATGGGGCACTTCTATTTTTTTCTGGGAGGTCATGCCACTCACGATCTAAGAAACTGGTGAACTGAGCTTCATATTTTGACTAACTGTGAACCAGAGAGATGTCAAAAGTAGGGAGTCTTGTAGAAAACAAGTGACTGTATTATTTTCAGATGAGAGTGTATGTACTGATGTAAATTCTTGACTGGCTTTCACCTCAGATTGGTCTTTTTAATGAGTTACAGAGAATTCTTTGAAATGAGCACATTTCTGATAGTAAGCTAGTAGGTGTTTGCTAAAGGGGTTGAAAACAAGCAATTTAAATGTGTTGTCTAAATACAGGGCTGGAAAGCAAGATGTAGAACTGTGCCGACAACTTCATTCCCATTATGTTTAGGAGGGGAAAAAAGATCAGAGAAAATGGAAGGGAAGGATGCTGAACTGTTAACAGCAGGTGAGTCTGGCAGGATTGTGTGTGCGTGCGTGCCCAGTCGCTCAGTCATGTCCAGCGTTTTGTGACCCCATGGACTGTAGCCTGCCAGGTTCTTCTGTCCATTGGACTTCCCAGGCAAGAATACTGGAGGCCGTTTCCTCCTCCAGGGGCTCTTCCTGACCCAGGGATCGAACCTGTGTCCCCTGCATTGGCAGGCAGGTTCTTTACCACTGAGCCACCTGGGAAGCTCCATGGGATCATGAGTTTCTCTTTTCTTTTCTTTTTTTTTGTGTGTGTTGCTCTACATTCTAAAATTTCACCCATGGGCCTATATTTGTTTTGCAATTGGAAGGAAAAAAAAAGGTTTTAAAAAGGAACCTCAAGAAGGCATTCCTCTGATAATCTTGTTTATCCTCTTAATTTACTTAGCAAAGTTTCTTTTTATAGTCAGACTGGCTGGAACCCATAAATTCCATACTTGTGATGATTTGAATTAATGGAAATCTATCATACTACATTATTAGAATTTGTTAATCTCATCTAAATTCAATACTGAGTAACTCTATTAACTTGGATATAAAAAATTCATTCCAAGTCTCCAAAAGAATTCACCATTTCAACATGGCAGGGGTAGAGTTTGTATATGATCTAGCAGGTGCTGCTTGGATCTGGGCATTCACTTTGTGTCTTGACCTGGACGGAGGCTTCGAGCATCCTGCTGTGTTGACGCTGGGTGTTTTAATGAGGTGGTTTGATGTCCTCAGACCTACCTGTCCCCGCTTTTCCTTCTCTGTTCTCATCACTGAGTGCTCATGCAGTGGCCTTCTTCCAGGAATAATCTCCTTTACTATTTGTCTCTCATGCGGTTGTTTTTCAGCTCCTGTTTTTGAAAATAACTCTTTTGGTACCCCATCCGGGCTCTTCCTTCCTGACTCCCCCCAAATGGAACTGCTGGTCTTCAGCTGTGAATTGAAGGACTCCCAGGGATGGTCCTGCCCCCTGCCCCCTGCCTTTGCTGCTCCAGCCTTGGATTTGGGTTGATGTTGGGTTGACTTGACCTGACCTTGGGCTCTCATTGGATTGACTGTCTTTACTTATGGGCTGGTGAGCAGGGCCATCTTAATACTTCTTAGGGCCATGCCTGACTTTCAGTGGCGTCCCTCCCAAAGGCTTCTTAGGCTGTTATTCCCATCATTTTTCAGGGGTTTAATCTGTCTGAGTCCAGGATATTGAGTCAGCAGTGGAAAGTTATGAAGGCGAAGCCAGCCATCAGAGAAATTGGCTAATATAAGATTAATTTCAGAGTGAATGAAGGGGAGGGATGCTTGGGGGCTGGGCTGTCTCTCTAGGCAAATAATATTGCTATAAAATGTGAGAAATCAGAGGCTGCCTCTGCTACTCGCTTAGTGCTGGCTTATAGTTTCTTGGATAATCTAGTGCCCATATTTATGATCTTGAGAAAAAATATAATTGCCAGCAAAATTACATGCACATCTGGTTAATTATTTCAGAATACTCACCATGAGGAAATCATATTTAAAAAAAATTAGTCTGGCTCCTGTGTTCTGAAATTGTTATTTTTGAAAGCCAGTTGTCAGGTTATTGTGTCATTCCACAAGGCGGCAGGAAGGAAGCTCTCCTGTCACTGGAAACAGGTAGGTTACCATGGAGACTGGGTGTGTCCCACTGGTTTCCTGGGTATCTCATTTGTCCTAGAGAAGGAATAAACCTCACTTTCTGTGATATTCCTGAAATTGTGTTTGTGAATTAAATTTTTCTAAACAAAGGTCCGATGTTTTATTGACTTACAAGGGGATTTCTGACATAATTTTGCCCTTCGTTCTGTTTGCTTAATTTGTAATGCTGTATAACCCTTCTTTTCCTATTGAAATGCTTAAAATGCACTGAAGGAACACACATCCCGAAACAGCAACTGGAAAAAAAATCTTTTAATAAAGCTAAGAATGCTCTCTTCTGTGCGAATGTGATTGCCCCTGACAGTTGAACAAATTAGTTTGATAATTCTGTGTCATAAGCCAAGCTGGGGGATACACTGATGAGCAAGATGGTGGTGGGCCTGCCCTTGTGCAGCTTATATTAAGGTTGTGACCCAAGGCAACTGGAAGCCAAGGGGGGCCCTGGTCTGAGCTGCCCTGGTTTATATTGTCAGCCACTGCCAAACCAGGGGCCTTGAACCCTGCTCACTGTTCCACAGGGTGAGGGGGCTGGGGCTTGTTGGAGGGATGACATAGCTGCTGACTTGTTTGAGCTGTTTTTATTCACAAGCATTTTCCAGAATGTGCAACAGTGCTTTATCAGTCTGCTTATCATAATTTTATACATGAAAAAATTCTATTCATGCCTATTCTTGGGTCTCTCTCCATCTAACAGTTTCTAAAGGCAATCGCTTGATGGTTAACTGTGTAGAAAGCTCCTTGTACCCCCTGGGTCTTGTCAAAAACCTGGCAGTTTCCTTCCTTGCTTCATCCCATTCGGCTTCAGCATTCTCTGATCTCACTAAAACAGAGCACCCTGCCCCTGTCCCAGCATCAGCAGCTGGAGGCCCATGGTGAGCATCCCAACCTCTTTCTCCCACCCTGTGCTTCTTTGCAGTCATTTCCTCAGCAGAGGCACATCCTCTCTTATCCTTCCCTTCTGCAGGTTGGTAATGAGCACAGGCCTCCTGCAGCCCCACCACTGGACAGCCCATTTTGCACAAGCTCCTTAACTGGTTGGGACCTTGACTGGGATTGTCAGAACCTGAAGAGGCTGCACCTGGTCATGGAACAGAGTTGGTGACTCTGCTGGGTGTCGGTGAGGCTGAGAAAGTGGCAGACTCCACTCTATGTGTGTGCTGTGATTTGAACAGAGATCTCAGTCTCATAGCCTCAGAGGATGCTGTGATCTGAACAGAGAAACAGGCCCCACATGCCTTGGGCTTAGGGACATCCTGCCTAGTTGAGCTCCAATTTGAAAGGAACTGGAGATGTCTCTTCCTGATTCTGCCTTGACTTCCTTCCCATCTAATGGATAGGGAACAGAGTCATTCTTTTCAAAGGAAAAAAAGCCACCTCTATCACTCTGTCTCAGTCCTGTTCTCCTCCCTGAGGCTCAAACACCACCCACCTTCACCTTCTTCATGCAGGTCCCCTTTGGGTCTGCCAGGCACTGCCCCAGAACATCTGTTGCCTCATCTATGAAATGGGAAGTATAGAACCTCCCTCTTAGGATTGTTGTAAAAATAGCCATTACATTTCTTATAAACTCCAAATTGCTGTATAAATGTAAGGACTGTCACCATCACCATCATCATCACCACCATTACCACCATCATCATCACCATCATCATCACCACCATCACCGTTACCACCATCATCATCACTGTCATCATCACCACCATCACTGTCACCATCATCACCATTACCACCATCACCATCATCACCACTACCACCATCATCATCACCACCGTCACCATTATCACCATCATCATCACCACCATCACCACCACCACCATCACCATTACCACCATCATCATCACCATCACCATCACTGTTACCATCACCATCATCATCACCACATCACAGTCATCGTCACCACCATTACCATTACCACCATCACCATCATCATCATCACCATTACTATCATCATCACCACCATCACCATCATCATCATCACCATTACCACCATCATCATCACCACTGTCACCATTATCACCATCATCATCACCACTGTCACCATCACCACCATCACCATCATCATCATCACCATTACCACCATCATCATCACCATGTCACCATTATCACCATCATCATCACCACCATCACCATTACCACCATCACCATCATCATCATCACCATTACCATCATCATCATCATCATCACCATTACCACCATCATCATCACCACGTCACCATTATCACCATCATCACCACCATCACCATTACCACCATCACCATCATCATCATCACCATTACCATCATCATCACCACCATCACCATCATCATCACCATGTCACCATTATCACCATCATCATCACCACGTCACCATTATCACCATCATCACCACCATCACCATCATCATCATTACCAACCTTTTTATTCACATCCTGCTGCCCCTGACACATGATTGCCTAAAAGAGCAGGGTCTTTCTGGCTCCCTCTGTGGAATTTGAATTCCCAGTCTTATGTCCTTTTCCTTCTCTCATGTGGGATTAACCTGTGGTTTTCATTTTCCACCTGCAAGATGTTAGCCCATAGAAGAGAGCTGGGGAATGTACTGTCCGAGCCTCACAATGGACGTGGAAATCTGTATCTGCTCCTCCATCCTTCTGGAACATTGGATCTGCTCTGTCTTTGCTCCTGTCCTCTGCTGGGCAGGGGAGTGACTGGCTGTTTGTGTGCTGGGCAGCCTGGGAACTTACTGCTCAGATTAAAGATATTTATTGAAATATGGGCAGTCAGCTTGGCTCAGGTCAGATCATATATGAGCAAGCAACTCCCCTTAAACCTGCTCCTGGATTACAGCCAGCTGTGTGGTCCACCTTTGTCTGTGACAGAGGGGTGGGAGGGGGACTTGGTAGAAAACTCTCAGGGACATTGTTCTTTATTCTTCTTTTTGAAAGGGACTTTCTTCATATCTGGCCTCCTTGCTAAGGGAGCTGGTGCTAGGGTTTGGGGTTATGATTCTCGATGCTACCATTTGAGGAGAGGAACATTTGCTACACCCTTCTGCTTGCCCCTTGTACCCCCTGAGATTGCCTTCACAACTCCCAGCCTTGCTCAGAGGTTGCCTTCTCCAAGAAGTTCCCTGGGCCTGCTCAGGCATCTGCTCTTCCTGGGGCACTGCTGCTCTGGCTCACACAGCCACACCATATGCAAAACTCTGGTCCTGGCCAGTCACCTCCCAGCCTGGGGCTCCTAAGGGCAGGAACCATGTACCGAGTAGTCTCCCTTGAAGCAGAGACTGGGCTTGGGGAGAATCCCTAGGTTGGGAAAAGTGCTCTCTCACGAGCCGACCCTCATTCATTCATTCACATAGCTCCCAGTGTGTGCCGGACTCTACACTAGAGAATATCCAGTGGGAATCCTGCACTCTCAGGGTTTATGTTTCTAGCTGGACACAAGAAGCAGTAAACTAAAGTTTACTTTATATGTAAACTATATGTAAACTTTCAATATGTAGCATAATACTGTAATACTGTAGTACATGGTATAATATGCATGCTAGGTTGCTTCAGAAATGTCCAACTCTCTGCAACCCTATGGACTGTAGCCCACCAGGCTCCTCTGTCCATGGGATTCTCCAGGCAAGAATTCTGGAGCGGGTTGACATTTCCTCCTCCAGGGGATTTTCCCAGGGATCGAACCCACGTCTCTTATGTCTCTTGCATTGGTAGGTGGGTTCTTTACCACTAGCACCACCTGGTAAGCGCAGAGTATAATATAGTATATACATAAAATATGGTGATTTAGTATAATATAGTGATAATAGAAGATGTGGGGGGAACAAAGGGGGAATTCCTTGGCGGTCCAGTGGTTAGGACTCTGGGCATTTAGTGCTGAGGACGCAGGTTCGATCCCCAGGGGAACTAACATCCCAAGCCATATGGTACAGCCAAAAAGAAGAAAAAGAAGGAGGTGTGGAGCGAAGGGCCAGAGGTATTGGATGAGGGATGGTGAGAAATGAAATGTTAAGTAGAGTGATCAGAGAAAGCCTAATGAGAAGGTGACATTTGAGCAAAGACTGGAAAAGATGAGGGAGCTGGTCTTGTGGAAGCTGAGCAGGGTGGCAGGCACAGCGAATAGCGAATATGAGGGCCCCTGTGCTCAGAGACTGGACAACGAAAGGCGCCACCTTCCAGCCAGGAGAACCCAGGGAGTTTTGGCCAGTGAGATGAGTTCAAGGCCATTGGCTTGCGCTTCTATCCCCGCTCCCTTCCTGAATAAACAGCCAGAGTCCCAAGACAGGAAGCTTTTGGCCCATTCATCTTCCTGCCTGGAAAGCAGACGTAATTTGTGGAAATAGGGCAGCCATCCTGTGATCACGAGGCTGAAATCCATGTGCTAAGGATGGTGGAGCAGAAAAAGACTCTCGGTCCTTGATGGCATTCTTGAACTGCTGCCCACACCCTGGACACAAAGAAAAGCCTTTCTTGTTTAAGCCACAGTTTGTTGGGTTTTAGGTTGTTTTCATGGGATGTCCAAAACGGAATCTACTATTCCCAAGCCCCCAGATAGACCACTGCTGCTCAGATATGTGGGGGCGGAGGGGGAAAGGGCTGGAAGACATCTTAGCCCCTTCTCAGCTTCCCTTTCCCTCCATCCTTTCAAGCTGGTCTCTAAGTTAGTCATCAAGATGCCCCAGGTGCATCCCAGTCTCTCCAGCTTCATCGTCTGTGCTGCACTCACCACCTGCATGCGTGATGGTCAGTTTCTGGTGGCTCTCCTGACCCAGCCTTCCCCACACCCCTCCAGACCTACCTACCCACCAGCTCCAGCCCAGCACGAGCCTTCTCTGCGTTGCTCCATGCTCTCAAATCCTTGCTTGCAAAGTCCAAATGCTAAGCATGGCCTGAGAAGCCCTCCTTGTGACCCTCAACCCTGCCTGCCCTCTTGACCAACCCTTCATTCAGTACGTGAGGTCTTGAACTCCATTGACTGGCAGGTCCTTGTCACCATTCACTCCTCTGGGCCTTTGCCGTTCCCTTTGCTGGGAATCCCTGACTGCCTCCTCCCCCAGGAGGCACCCACACATCCTTCAAGAATCGAGCAGGGCTTTTCATGTCAGTTGATCCCTTTCCCTGTGCACCTGACTCTTTTGTCTGTGTCAGAGCATCTCTGGGGGAAGTGGGGGGGACCTCAGTTTTAAAAAAACAATACGTCTTTCTTCCCAGTAGACAGAATTCCCCAGAGAACAGAGATCAAACATGCGTGGTCTAGAGAGTCTGGGCTTTCTTGGTGGCTCAGACGGTAATGAGCCACCAGGAGATGCGGAAGACCTGGGTTTGATCCCTGGGTTGGGAAGATCCCCTGGAGGAGGGCATGGTAACCCACTCCACTACTCTTGCCTGGAGAATCCCCATGGACCGAGGAGCCTGGAGGGCTAAAGTCCATGAGGTTGAAAAGAGTTGTACATGACTAAGCACGCTAGAGAGTCTTGTCCATGTTGGGCTTTGCATCAGGCCTGTAAGCAGCCCTTCTGGTAGATGGATCTGCAGCTGGACTTGTTGCAGGTGGTGGGCGCCTGAGACAGTTCCAGGTGTTGGCCCCTAGGTGAGGTCCCTACTCTCCCACCTGTGTGTATCTTCAGGCCCAGCAGCGCCTGCGGGCAGCAGCCTCAGCTCACTTATATAATAATGAAAATAGTATTACTAAAAGCTCAAGTACCTAGCACTGAGCTGAGTGCTATACACACTTCATCTCAGTAATGAGAGTTGGTCTTCACTTCCCAGATAGCTCAAGCGGTAAAGATTGCCCCTGCAACACAGAAAATGTGGGTTTGATCCCTGGGTCGGAAAGATCCCCTGGAGGAAGAAATGGCAACCCACTCCAGTATTCTTGTCTGGAAAATCCCATGGATAGAGGAGCCTGGTGGGCTATAGTCCATGGGGTCGCAAAGAGTCAGACACCACTGAGCGACTGAACACGTACACACTCATTCAACAAATGGTTATCTCAGGCCTACTGTGTGCCAGAGACTCTACTAGGCACGAGGGGTACATCAATGGGGGAAAAAAAGAGATTCTGTCCCATGGAACTCACATATACTTCTCTTGTTGCTGCTTTCCACACCTTGCACTAATGCACCAAAAACATTCCAATCATTAATTTTTAAATGTGATGCAGAAACAGTTTGAATTTCAGTTGATGAATTTCAAGATGCAGAAGGTCCTGCTGTCCTCAGAAAAAAAGAGGAAAATTAAGCAAAAAGGTGCTGCTAGCAAATCAGTGCAATATTTTTCCAAACACAAAAATTTTAAATTATTTGCTTTCATCTTGCTGTTTAAAGGGTCCCACTATTCAGAACTCACTTACCCTGTTGTTATTAAGGGCGGAAACCAAGATGTTTAGTTATGTAAAAGCCAATTAAAATAAATTAAATGCAAATGCCGTTTCATTGTACAGTGTTAATTTTGAGAGCTGGATCAATCACAGGTTGTGGAAATGCCAAAGTTGTTAAGACTTTGGTTGCCACGACAACAGCACTCTGGCTCCAGTGGTCTGGTATTCAGGTCCCGGCTCCCAGAGAGGCAGGGAGGGTAAAGAAACATTTCCTGTTCCTTCCTCACCTGTCTAACTGACCTTTGGTGAAAATAGGATTCTTTATCATGATGGTGAATAACTGCCCAGGTCTTGTTTGTTCTGTGTGTGTGTGTGTGTGTGTGCGCGTGTGTGTGTGTGTGGAGGGTGGGGAGTTGTTGGGTTGAACTCAGTGCTTTTAACCCGTTGGCTGCCATTATCACATTTCTCAGGGAGTTTTCTCTGGGGCCACCTCTGTTTTACAGATGAGGACACGGGGATTCAGAAGGAGGCTTGTCCAAGTTCTCTGGCTCCAGGAGGCCAGATCAGGACGGATGTGAGCTCCGGGGTGCTGGGCCAGGATGGGCTGTTTCTGTGGGGCCTCTGGGAACCCAGGGTTCTTGACCTTTCCCTGCACCTGTTTCCAAACTGGACTGCTCAGAGTGGGTCCCAGTGGGCCTCCCTTCCCAGCATCAGGCTGACCAGGCCTCAGTCACCAGCGCTGGGCCCAGAGCTGCCATGGTGTGTCTTTTGGTGTGTCCTGCAGAGAAGCTTTGTGAAGTCAAGTGGGCCTTAAGAAGCACTGCTGTTAATAAAGCTAGTGGATGCGATGAAATTCCAGCAGAACTATTCAGATCCCTAAAGGAGGATGCCATCAAGGTTTTGCATTCATGTCAGCAAATCTGGAAGACCCAGCAGTGGCCACAGGACTGGAAAAGGTCAATCCTCAACCCAATTCCCAAGAAAGGTAGTACCAAAGAATGTCCTAACCATCGGATAATTGCATTCATCTCCCATGCTAGTAAGGTCATGCTGAATATCTTGCATGGTAGGCTTCAGCATTATGTGAACTAAGAACTTCCAAATGTCCAAGCTGGGTTTAGAAAAGGAAGAGGAACTAGAGATCAAATTGCCAACTTTCGCTGGAGAGAAGAGAAGCTTCCTCACCATGCATGGTTTTAGGAAGTCATGAGTCGGAATTGCAGGTGTGTGTTAAGTATCAACTCTCCTGGCTGGAGGAGGCCCAGGATGGGCTGCTCAAGTGCCAACCACCTGACTCACTGTCCCTGCCCTGCAGTCCCACTCTCCCAGCTAAATCGGGGCTGCGATCTGGGTCCTTGTTGAATGAGATCGCATTGGGCTTTTTCCCCCTTTTTGGGGTGCGGTTCCTGGGAAATGAGGCAGTTGGGGATTTTTAAAACTCTGTGCAAGAGACAGGTTGTTGCTCTAATGTCTAACCTGCTGTAGAGCCCCTTGAAAGTGAGGTGAGGCCCAGGGGAACACGAGGGGGTGAAGTTGGATGTTTGCCATGGGCCTGTGGTGGCAGGACTCCACCTCAGTGCCTGTACTTGCTGGGGGCTCCCCCAAATACATCCTGGACAGAACAAGCATACAACAGGGGCAGCAGACAGCCTCCCTCCCAGGCCTGCTTGGGGGTGTACAGGTGAATTTCCTGAGCCGTGCGCTCTCGAGGTTGCTTCTCACAGTGAGTACAGAGGGCGTTTCCTTGCCTCACGGGCTGCTGGCCACTGGGACTGAGCAAATGCTGCCTGGTTGCCCCAGCACATCACGGGGCAGGTAGGAGGTTGGTTTCAGCATGTGTTGAAAGAGGCTGGCACGTGATCCCCGTCCTCCTCGGGCTCTTAAAGCAGACAGTCGGAACCCTGTGGCGGGTACTGCTTTCAGAGCTCTGATGGCCACTCTTTGTGTATGCGGCTCAGATTGTAAAGAGTCTGCCTGCAACGCAGGAGACCTGGGTTCAATCCCTGGGTCGGGAAGATCCCCTGGAGAAGGAAATGGCCACCTACTCCCGTATTCTTGCCTGGAGAATTCCATGGACAGAGGAGCCTGGTGGACTACAATCCATGGGGTTGCAAAGAATAGGACATGACTGAGTGACAAACACACTTTCCTCTTTGGATATGGGGGTGAAGGTCAGGTGGTATTGGCAGAACTCTTGGGCAGAGAGTGAGTGGCCTGGTGGTGGCAGGCCTGCCTGCCTTCTGCCTCTGTACCCTCAGCCACCCTGTCTGTACCTGCTGCTGTCAGGGTGCAAATCAGAGGGGAGAGGGTGAGAGAGGCAGGCTGCTGCCTGTGGAGCCCTCCGTGAGGGCCTCACTTTCCTTCTCAGCAGCAGCACTTATGACAGGTGTGGTTTCTTTCTTTGGGGAGACTTGGGGTGGTCTCTCTTGATACCTTCTGTCTTTCGTATAGCGCTTGCCTCCCTTCCCCTCTCCCCATGCACTTTGAAGCTGACCTGGCTTTCTGACAGATATTCTGGGCTTCTAGCTGGGGCCACTGGATACTGTGGCCTCTCACCCCAGGTCCACCCTGAGCTCCAGCTGGTTTGGACCATGACCATCCCCCAAATGTATCCCTTTCTCAGTTCAGTTCAGTTCAGTCACTCAGTCGTGTCTGACTCTTTACGACCCCATGGACTGCAGTACACCAGGCTTCCCTGTCTGTCAACAACTCCTGGAGTGTCCATTGAGTCGGTGATGCCATCCAACCATCAAATCTTCTGTTGTCCCCTTCTCCTCCTCCCTTCAATCTTTCCCAGCATCAGGGTCTTTTCCAGTGAGTCAGTTCTTCGCATCAGGTGGCCAAAGTATTGGAGTTTCAGCTTCAGCATCAGTCCTTCCAATGAACACTCAGGACTGATCTCCTTTAGGATGGACTGGTTGGATCTCCTTGCAGTCCAAGGGACTCTCAAGAGTCTTCTCCAACACCATAATTCAAAAGCATCAGTTCTTCAGCACTTAGCTTTCTTTATAGTCCATCTCTCACATATGACTACTGGAGAAACCATAGCTTTGACTAGATGGACCTTCTGGCCTCCAGCTATTTGTCCTTTGGCTCAGCAGCAGGACTTGGCTCCTTTGGGACGCCCTCCTTCCCCAAGCTGGAGCCAGCTCTCTGTCTGGGTGTCCGGAGCACATGCAGCTGACCCTGGCTCTGATGTGGAGCACACGTCCCTGATGGCTCAGATGGTAAAGAGTCTGCCTGCAATGCGGGAGACCCAGATTCCATCCCTGGGTCGGGAATATTCCCTGGAGAAGGAAATGACAACCCACTCCAGTATTGTTGCCTGGAAAATCCCATGGATGGAGGAACCTGGTGGGCTACAGTCCATAGGGTTGGAGAGAGTCAGACACAACTGAATGACTTCATTATTACTCTCACTTTACATGTCTTAGAGGGAGAGAGGGCAAGAGCTTCACCATGGCAGTGTCCTCCAAGATGAGCCTGTATGGGACATGGGCCAGGGCCCTTCTTCCCTGTGGCCCAAGACCCTGTGCTGCTGTGACAAGGCTCCTGTCATCCATGTCCACCTGCAATCCAGCTTCACCTTCCCCCCCTGACCCCTGGGATTGGCAGTCACAGCCAAGAGTTAGAGAAGTACTTAGTATTCTTCTACGTCATGTGAGATGCAATTTCCAAACGGGTGTTTTGTGCACAGCAGTTGCTACCCCCAAATGTGTAAGGCAGCTCACCAGGAGGCTTTTAGGGGAGAGATGCAGGGTTGGGGGTGCTGGGTCAGTCGCTTCTCTCCTCGTGAGTGATGGCTGGTGGTGGGTGAGTTGCTGGCTCTCTCGGTTTCTTGGCCCTGTGAGCCCTGGGGCAGGTCCGTTCACTGCTCTGAGCCTCCATAAATGATCCTGACCCCAGAGGGCTGTCAGGAGGATTATACCAGCGAGGGTATCTTTAAGTGCTATTATATTCACGTGAGTTATCTTGGTAACGCTGGGGCTCAAGGTTGTTTTTTTTTTTTTTTTTTCTGATTTATTTTTGTTTTAAAACTGGACAGGAACCAATTTGCCAGAGTCATCTGTGGGTGTAAGTGGTCTCACCTTCAGCCAGGACTTAATTTTGGCCCAGAGCTCTGTCTTATTCCAGGAGAGAATGGTGCTATTCAGAGCCGAACCGTTCGGGACTTGGTTCTCTGGGTGGCGTTCTCTGCAGATGGCATTAGTGCTAACGACTTACTATATATGTATTCACAAGTGGGTGATTTATGGCTATACACCAGACCCATAACTTTTCATTTCCTGACTGATGTAGCAGAAGCTTCATCTGTAATGGGCCTGGTGGATTTCCTAAGTGTAAAAAGACTCCAACTGAGGCCGTTTCTGTCCTCTGCTCGTGTGGTATGAGGCCGCCTGGCCCGCTGGGATGGGTGGGACAGACAAGGGGCGCCCGCACTTGGCTCCACGCTTGGTCTCCTTTGTCTCCTGGGCACCCTCTGCAGTAGCTGGGTGCTGGGGAGGACCCCATTTCACAGAGGACGGTACTGAGAGGCCCAGGGAGGTTACCTAACTTCTCTGAGGGGTCACAGCTCTGCGTGGGAACTCGGGTGACTCTGACAGTAGCCTGCAACAGGGCCTGGTGTGGAGAAGGGGCTCGGTAACCCTCCCCCTCCATCTGGGTGACTCCCGCACCTGGCTTTTCTCGCCCAGACTTTCTGGCCTGTGGGGGAATTGCTAGGGATGATGATTGTTTCAATATTTTGGCCACACCACACACAGTGTGTTCACCCAGCAGGGATCAAACCCACTGCCCCCCTCCCAACCCTGCGTTGGAAGCACAGAGTCTTTAACCTTTACTGGACCTCAGGGAAGATTACTCTAGAGTTGGACCATAAAGAAAGCTGAGTGCTGAAGAACTGATGCTTTTGAACTGTGGTGTTGGAGAAGACTCTTGGGAGTCCCTTGGACTCCAAGGAGATCCAACCAGTCCATCCTAAAGGAGATCCATCCTGAATATTCATTGGAAGGACTGATGCTGAAGCTGAAACTCCAATACTTTGGCCACCTGATGCGAAGAGCTGACTCATTGGAAAAGACCCTGATGCTGGGAAAGATTGAAGGTGGGAGGAGAAGGGGACAACGGAGGATGAGATGGTTGGATGGCATCACTGACTCAATGGACATGACTTTGAGCAAACTCTGGAAGTTGGTGATGGACAGGGAAGCCTGGTGTGCTGCAGTCCATAGGGTCACAAAGAGTCGGACACGACTGAGCAACTGAACTGAACTGAACTGAGGCAGGATGGGGGTGGGCAGGTGGCAGGGTGGGGGTGGGGCTCGTGCTCCCGGAAGTTAGAAATGCTCAGCTCCAGCCTTGTGGAATCCAGTTCAGCCTTGTGGCAGGCTGGGTAGGGGCCCCCAAAAGGGATGCGTGTTTTAGTCCCTGGAGCCTGAGACTATGATACCTTACACAGTAAAGGGCTTTGCCATGGGATTAAGATTGAGTACCTTGACGTGGGGAGAGTGGGTGGCCAGGGTGGACCAGGGCATGGCCAGGGTGGACCAGGGGTGCCTTCTTAAAAAGCAAGAGGCTTTCCCAGCAGTCGGCAGTCCTGTGGCACTGTGACCTGAGAGACGCAGTGCAGTGCTGCAGCTGGCTTTGCAGATGGAGGAAGGGGCCATGAGCCAAGAGCTGTGGGCGGCTGGTGAAAGCTGGAAGAGGCAGAGAACGGATCCTCCCCTGGGGCCTCCAGAACTATGTAGCCCAGCGACACCTGCCTCTCAGTGAAGCCCATCTCTCCCACATCGCTCCATGTTTTCCCCCCAGCACATCCCTCTCCCCCTGGCCCACTGGTCCCCCTGCCCACTCCCTGCAGGATCCTGGACTCCAGGCAGGTCCTGGGCTGGCACAGTTCCCAGCTGCAGGAACCTTGCAGTTCCTCTAACATTGTGCGTTTGAGATGATGCTGGCCCCACAAACTAAGCCTCAGATTTGCCACTTTTTTTTTTTCCTATTAAAGCAGCAACGAGCCCTGTCCACCTGGTCTGCATGGATTGAGCGGGCAGTGGCTGCACTGCTTGGCGCTCGGTTCCAAGAGTCTGGTTCTGGGATTAGCCAAGCTGTGCAGGGCCTCCCACCTGCAGAATAGTTCCTGTTGTTTAAATCTTGGTTCTTTTGATTTTTTTCCCCCTTTTAAACTAAAGACTCTGTGCAGTGTCTGTGGTGAGCCAGAGGCGTGTTCCTGTTCAGAGTGGCCCCGTGATCTCAAGCGTGTGTGATGAGGGCCTGTAATGGGGCTCTGTGTGGCCGGGATGGTCCCAGGGTGGCCACCTCTGAGCAGGAGGAACGATGGCAAATCCCGAACTTTGGGGCAGGTGTTTACATTTCTGGGATGCTTTCACAGGCAGATTCTCATTTGGCCCTTTATGGGTGGGGGTTGGGAGCAGCAGCTTTGGAGGGGCTGGGGGACTTGGCTCCCAAGTTATCCCTCCCACCTCTCCACTGTGCAGCAGCGTGTGGGATGTCCCGGAATGGGGATCAAACCCGGGTCCCTGGCAGTGGGCGTGCAGAGCCCTAACCACTGGACCACCTGGTCTCCGTTCCTTACCTACACCTCTCTCTATGTTTCCTCCAGCTGGGAGGCTTAAACGACAGAGCCTGATGGCCTCACAGGTGGAAGTCTGAGAGCAGGGTATTGGCAGGGTCGGCTCCTCCCAAGGGCTCTCCTTAGCCTGTGGATGACCATCTTTATACTGTATCCTCACCTGGTCACCCCTCTGTGCATGTCAGGGTCCTGATCACCTCCTCGAAGGACACCAGTCAGGTGGAATTAGTTGGGTCCACCCATATGACCTCGTTCTAATTTAATCACCTTCGAAGAGCCTGTCTCCAGATGCAGTCACATTCTGAGGTCTGGTTGGGGGGTTAGGATATCAGCATAGGAGTTTGGGGGACATAACTCAGCGGTTGGTAAGGGATTGATTCCAGCAATGATGTGTTTAAGTGCTTAGCACACTCAGGAGGTAGCAGCCAGCAGTCACTATGGACCCGGGAAAGGCCTCTTTCTCTAGTGCCTCTTCTATGCTGGGTCAGGGTCCTTGCTGGGCCATCCCACGCTTAGGCACAGAGCAGCCTCTTTCCCTGCCTGTTTCTTGCAGCATGGACCCTGACTCTGTACCTGAGAATGCAGACATGTGGGCCCCACGCCGGGCTCCTGGAGTCAGAACCTGCTGGGTTGGGGTCTGGGCACTTGCCTCTTAAATAGATATTGCAAGCACAGGGACTGCAGTCGGAGAACCGCTGCCCGAAGCCCTGTCGATCCTGACTGTTAAGCGCTCTGCAGTCCACACCCCTCCTGCCTGCTGTCTCGTCGTGAGCGCGGCCCCTTCCGTGGACCACGCTGTCCCACTTCCCCGGGCAGACTCTCATCTAGTCTCCCAACTGCAGGAGGAACAGAAAATAAAGCCACACATGACTGCTCCACCATCCTGGTCCACGTTTTGGGGATGTGCGGGTCATCTGCAGGGAGCACCTCCAATTCTGGGATTACTTGCCTCCTGCCCCCCAACCCTGCCGCCCCTCCCCAGGGGCCGTGGCCCCAGCCTTCTGGAACAGTGTCAGCCTCCCCTCCCTCCTGGGCTTTCCACATGCCCTTGCTGTCACCCGGAGCGCCCCGCCTGTCACCCTCCTCCTACGTTTCCTCCCGCCTGAGTCCTCAAGCACTGCACTAGGCTTCCTTCATGCCCTTTAGGGTACCGGGCAGTGTCCCCCGAACCCGGGGACCCTCAGGAAATCTCTGTTGGCTGAGTGGATGCAGAGTGATTGTCCAGGGTAGGCGCTGAACTCCCAGTGCCTTTTTTGGGGCTGCACCATGGGCCCTGAAAAAGCTGGGTTGGACAGCTTTCCTTGTCAGATGAGCTCCTGGGGAGCCGGAGATAGTTAACTTTCGCGAGTTCGCGTGTTCTGCACCTTGTCCGTCTCCTCGATCGCTCCAGGCGCTGTGTCATCTCCAGATGCTCTCTTCTCCCCGTCTGACATGATGTTTCTGATCTTCTTGGACTTGGAAGTCAGTAAACCTCCATCCCTTTCTCAGCCACACTGGGCACACCGTGGTGGGCCCTGGCTGAGCTCTGGCTCGTGCTGGTGGTGTGCCTTTGGCAGGGCTGGGGGAGGGAGCCCTGTGTCACCTGCTGTCGTCTTGCTGGGAGCTGTGTGTACCTGTCATCATCTCACTAGGAGCCCCGTGTCACCTGTCGTCATTTAACTGAGAGTCCTGTGTCGTCTGTCATCACTTCACTGGGAGCCGTGTGTCACCTGCTGTCATTTTCCTTGGAAGCTCTCGTCACCTGTTGTCATTTCGTGAGGGAGGCCTGTATCACCTGTTGTCATTTCCCCTGGGGGAGCTGTGTCACCTGTCGTCTTGTCATGCCCTGTGATGGTTGGCTGGGCTCTAACCTGGCTCTCACCTGTGCCCACTGCCACGGGCGCAGTGGGGGTGGGCTGAGCCATCACTGTTACCCGCTCTGCAGAGAGGCCCTTGGGGATGCTGGGGTTGGGGTGGGAGGGCCTGAACCCTGGTGAGCCTCCTCACCTGCCCTGGCCACCCTCCTCACCCCACATCTGCATTTCATCAAGGTCCTGGGTAAGATTTCATTTTTAAATCCTTAGCCAAAATGTTTGAAAACACTAGCTGAGACAGTCTCCAAGGTCCTTCCAATGCTCACCTTCTTTGGCTTATAAAGCACATCCGCTCCACAACTGTGGGGGGTATTCTTGGGAGGTCACAAAGATGAGGGGGCCTGTCCCCACTGTCCCTGACAGCTGTCCTGGCTGCCCAGGCTGGGTGAGTGAGGACGGCGGAGAGGAGGGGCAGTTTGGGATGTGATGGGTGGCCCCCTGGGTGTGAAATGGAGGTGGGGAGCCGAGCATCCGTCCTGGCCGTTAGCGTCCACCGTGTCCCTGCCAGCCACTGTACAGACATGCTACCGGCCACGTGGCTGACTCAGGCTGCAACTGTCCCCTCCCTACAATGTGGCAAATGTGACCTGCATTTTAGGGGCTGAATACAGCTTTAGAGATCAGGGTCCCCAGCTGACGGGAGATGGGAGGGGAGCTGGGTGAGACAGGACTCCGCCATTAGCCTGTCCTGAGAGTTGGCAGCTGGCCGATGAGCAGGAGCAGGCTTTCTAAAGGAGGGCATCTAGCCGTGTTGAATTCAGTGTAGTTTTGAGTGTTGATTGGTGCTGCGATGTGTGGAGACAGGCCACGGTGCATGGATTTTCCTTGTCCTGCCATAAGCATCAAACTGGAGTGCCCGCCGCCACCACGATGTGAGATCAGAATCGCTTGTTTTGTGGGCTCCCAGCCACCGTGGTTCCTAAACACTCTTTAAGCAAAGAGTGTTATCTCATCTTCCTCCCTTCCTCCTTCTGTTGAAGATGACAGAGGGCAGTCCTGGGGAAGTGACTTGCTTGAGGTCACCCACTTGGAGCCACCCCTGGACCCGAGGCTTCCTCCTCTCCCTTCTCTCCTCCACACGCCCCCAGCCCCCCTCCCTTCCCTTCTCATTTCCTCCTAAGCATTTACCATCTCATTCCAGTAAAGACTCTGTTAGAGGACCACGAAGTTCATCGTGTTCTCTGACTTTTTTTTTAAGTGTGTTTATGTCTCTGTACCCAACAGGATTCTGTTTTTTCTAGAACTTCCCTCCTCCCACCAGCTACTGTCCCCACTCTCTGCACCCCCACCATCTAGCTTTCTCTGCAAGTCCTTCTTTGATCTCGCCACTTCTTGTGGCAGCTCTGTCCCCATGGGCCCTGTACCCAGCCAGCCCGTGGGCTGTTACAGGTTATCCTGACACTTGCTAAATGGTAAGGAGATGTTTTTCGGGACCATTGAAAAGGGAGTCAACCCTTTTTAAAATGGGAGAGAATGTAGCGAGGACAAGGAACAGGGTTGAAAGGTCAATGGGTGGAAAATTACTAAGAGGACACATCGGGGCTGGGGGAGTCTTGCTGAGCTAGTCTAACAGGATTGTTGCTACTGGCAGGTCAATGACTTGGACCTCAAAGGCGGGGGATGAGGAACGTGGTCAGAGACTGGGGGTTCAGATATCATCCAGGGTGGGGGGATTCTCCATCAACAGCCCTGGGCCAGGCAGCAGGAAGCCAGGAGGGGCTTCATGGAGAGGAGGGCCGGACGTGTGCGAGTGGAGGTCCGGGTATGAGCCAGGTTGCGGGGCTTGGTCTTTAATCAGCATTTCGGGCAGATGCAGGCAAAGTTACTTATCTTTTTAGAGTGCATTTGCTCCCCTATGATAAAAGCCGGAGACGGCAATGGCACCCCACTCCAGTACTCTTGCCTGGAAATTCCCATGGACGGAGGAGCCGGGTGGGCTGCAGCCCATGGGGTCGCTAAAAGTTGGACACAACTGAGCAACTTGACTTTCACTTTTCACTTTCATGCATTGGAGAAGGAAATGGCAACCCACTCCAGTGTTCTTGCCTGGAGAATCCCAGGGACAGGGGAGCCTGGTGGGCTGCCGTCTATGGGGTTGCACAGAGTCGTACACGACTGAAGTGACTTAGCAATGATAAAAGCAGTGTGTTCGCGCTGTTGAGGCTGGGGAAGCAGAGGGGAGCATAAGTCAGGGGCCACAATGAGTTGCAGAGGCCTGTGCCTGCTGCTTGTGCTCCAGGGTTTGGTGTTTGTCCTTCTGACCCCTGTCTCTGTGAACCCTCCTGGGAGAGCACAGCCTGCCCCAGAAGCCAAGGGAGCCAAGCCCACGGTCTCAGCAGCCTCCTGGCTTCAGCACAGGCGAGAGAAACCTGCCCTCCAGGGGTGGGAGCCGCTGCAGCCTCTCTAGGGTCCTGAGGTCAGGTGTGTCTTCACCTGGCCACGCCCGGGGGGGGGCGGGGAATGGTTCGCCGCCTACACTGAGCTTCCAGAACCTGTCTTCTCAAGGAGGCAGGTGTATTCTTTCCTGTGACCCAGACCTTCCGTGTAAACTGGAATTCCTTCACGCTCTCAAAGCTGACATGTCCAGTGTTCACCCGTGACCATTTTGCTTTTGTGTGTGTGCTAAGGTCGCTTCAGTCGTGTCCGACTCTTTGTGACCCTGTGGACGGTAGCTTGCCAGGTTCCTCTGTCTATGAGGTTCTCCAGACAAGAATACTGGAGTGGGTTGCCATGCCCTCCTCCAGGGGATCTTCCCGACCCAGGGATTGAACCAGCTCTCTTACATCGCCTGCACTGGCAGGTTCTTTACCACTGGTGCCACCTGGGAAGCCATTTTGCTTTTGAACTTAACTTAATTTTTTGAAGAAATTATTATTTTACACAGATATTCCTGGATAAGATTGGAAAACATAGAAAAGGAAGGAAGAAGGGGAAAAGTCCCCTGTAACTACCCTGTCCATCCTGTTTCTCTTGCTAGCATGCTGTTGTGTACCCTGTAAGAGCCATTCCTGTCTACATAAAGGAGTCCATGAGGTCTGGAGACAGGCAGGTAGATACATCATCGTCAAAAACGTCTTCAGTCCATGAAGGAACAAAAGAATGTCGTGTGTCCAGACTTTATAGATGCCCTGTAGATACTTGTAATACAAATGTATATATTTAGCAAAAATTACATCATATCATGGTGCTGGAGAAGACTTGAGAGTCCCTTGAGCTGCAAGGAGATCAAACCAATCATTCCTAAAGGAAATCAACCCTGAATATTTACTGTAAGGACTGATGCTAAAGCTAAAACTCCAATACTCTGGCCACCTGATACAAGGAGCTGACTCATTAGAGAAGACCCTGATGCTGGGAAAGATTGAGGACAGAAGGAGAAGGGGATGACAGAGGATGAGATGGTTGGATGGCGTCCCTGCCTCGACGGACATGAGTTTGAGCAAACTCCGGGAGATAGTGAAGGACAGGGAAGCCTCGTGTGCTGCAGTCCATGGGGTCGCAAAGAGTCAGACACGACTTAGTGATTGAACAACCACAGCAACACATCATATTTTCACTTATTTTGATTCATGATTCTGTAAAGACTTGTAAACATGACAGATGGGTGTAAGACAGTATTTCGCAGTTATTTTAAATTATATGGTCCTGAATTCTAGTGAGGCTGAACACCTTTTCAATATGTTTATTTTCCTTTTTTGTTTCCTCTGCTGTGAATTGTATGTTCATTTCCTTTGCTCAGTTTCATTTTGTGAGTAATTATCTTTTTCTCATTGATTTATAGATATTTGTATATTGTCAGTAGTATTATTTTATCTTCTGCTTTTTAAAATTAACTTATTGAGAAAGCTTTTCTACGCAAAAAGTATGCATCATTTTATTGGCCTTCCATTTTGGAGAGAGATGATAAATACATAGGTAGGTAGGGTTTGTTTAGCTGGTCGTTTAGGTGGTTTGCAGTTTTGCATTAACAGGAACATGGTTGTGTGTCAGTCAGCTAAGTTATGACCCCCCCGCCCAGTCTCCATGGTTTATCGCATCATGGATTTCTTTTTCACTCAAGTTACACCACCATCCCCTGCTGTCTGCAACTCTGCTTGATATCCTTGTTCCTCTGGGACCCTGGCCTGCAGAGAAGCCCCCATGGGAGACATTGCTGGTCTCAGGGCAGAGAAAAAACATGGTGGAACACAGTGATTCTTTAAGCTCCTGCTCAGAGGTGAGAATTGACATGTACCACACGTGAGTTCCCATCGCATTTCATTAGCTAAAGCAAAGGGTACCACCAGGCTTGATGTCAGTGGGGTGGGAAATATCCTCCCCACCTGCCTACACCTCCTCCCCACCCCCCACCCTGCTGTTGGGGGAGGGACAGTGACTATTTTGAACATTACAATTTTCCATGTGGGAGGATGAACACTGCTCTACCCCTCCCGCAATTTATGTGTTTGTGCCTCAGGATAAATTCTTAGAAGCAGAGTTGCTAGGTTCAGAATATGCACATTTGTTAAGCTTTTGCTATTCGTTGTGTTTACTAGGTTTTAACTGTTGCTGCGTGTCTGCTGTGAATTTATAAGTAATTATCAGTCCGATGACGATTTTCAAAAAGAAAACAAGTACTATTCCATGAAAATACTTCACTGCCCTCCCTAGCCCTCCCCGTAACTGTAACAACTCATCTAGCTTGATAGTTGTCGGACTGTTTTCATATTTTATTTACTTCTCCTGGCCACCTTGGGAGGTTCGGTGTTCCAGGTATTTCATTGCTATTTACAGATGAGATACCTGAGGTTCTCAGAGAGGTTGAGAAATTTACTTAGGGCTTCACAGCTGGTGATAAGGAGAGGCCCTGACTGATACCAGTCCAGCCCTGGGCTCTTTCTCTGCCATTCTGGCCTGGGGAAGCTGAGGCTAGACTCTGTCCCATCCCCCTGCCCCTCCACCACCCCCAAGCAGCCTCTTCACCTTCCCCACCTCCCTTTCCAGTTGTGCCCAGTGGCTGGGTGCAAGGTCCCTGGGAAGGAAGCCCTTGGGCTGGGCCCTGGCCAAGAAGGCCCGAGAGGCTGGGTTCCTGGCGGCACTGCAGAGCCTGCCCTCTGAGGACGAGCTGCTTGGGCTTAATCTGTATCACTGACCATCTTTGGATTTGGAGAGGGGATTTACTATATTTAGAAAAAGTTAAGGGAGCATTATAAATCCTTAAAGTGGGCAGAACTGAAGAGATGAGAGTCTTCATTGAGGAGAGTGGCTTTTTCTTAGGAGTAGTGGATTTTAGACCAAAGGGATTGGTTTGAGTGATGTTTAGGTGCTGAACTCTATGTAAACCTTGTGGGGCCGTCACTGTAAAGAGCAGGATTCCTTCTTCAGTCCTTCATGGAACTGCTACTGCCTGGCCAGTCTTTGGAGCAAAGGAGAAACTGAGCTCAGAGTCATACTTCTTGTTTCTTATCTCTTTAGATGGAAGTGACCCTCTATCATCTTTCAAGTAGGTTATTCATTTCCTCTGAACCTGCAGTTTACTCATGTGTCAAATGTAGAAAAGTCTCTGCCTACTCTGTATGGTTGCTGGGAGGAGCCTGTGAGATTTAACGGACGTTTAAGATGAACCACAAAAGCATGTAATGTAAATGGATGCCTTTACCGGGATGGCTAAAAAACTGGACAACAAGTGGTGGTGAAGATGTGGAGAAATAGAAGAAATGGAGAAATAGAAGCACTGCCAGTGGGACTCTAAAATGATGTAAGCACCCTGGAAAAACAATTTGGCATTCTTCAAATAATTAAACATAGAGTTACCATATGACATAGCAGTTCCATTCCCAGAAGATAGAAAACAAATGTCCACACAAAAACATGTATTAAAATATTCATAATAGCATTATTCATGATAGCCCAAACGTGGAAACAACTCAAATGTCCATGAACTGGTGAATGGATAAACAAATGTGGTATATCCATGCAGTGGAATATTATTCAGTCATAAAAAGAATGAAGTATTGACACATGGACAAACCTTGCAGACATTATGCTCAGTGCAAGAAGCCAGGCAGAAAAGGCCACTCTTGTATGTCTCTATTTGTATGAAATGGCCAGAATAGGCAAATCTAAAGAGACAGAATATAGATTCATGGTTGGCAGGGCTAGGATGGGAGGGAGGAGACTGCCGGAGTGTGGGATTTCTTTTAGGGGATGATGGAAATGTACTGAATTAGATAGTAGTGATGGCTGTACAACTTTATGAATGTGCTAGAAATCACTGAATTGTATACTCTTAAAAACAAACCATGCAAATATTAGTGGACAGTATTTTGACAAATTACTAGAAGGCAGCATCAGGGAACGGAGTGTGGACTTGGGACCAGACTGGCCTGGACTGTAGTTGTGTGATTTTAGAGAATCGATCGCTTACTCTTTTTGAGCCTCAGTCTTTCTACCTATGACGTGGGGACAGTGCCCAGTTTGCAGGGCTGGAGGGCAGACTCCATGCGGTGATGCCTGTCTCGCTCGGCCCTGGCAGGCACTCACGGAGTGGTGGCTGTGATTGTTGGGGTGTCTTCTGGGTGCCTGGCTCAGGGTGCCGGCCGTGGCAGCGTGGTCACATGGACTCATTGATTTAGCGAAGCGGAGGAGCGCAAGCTAGTGTTTATTGAGTCCTTACTCTGAGCCCCCTCCTGGCATCTGAGTGCTTTTACTTGTCCCATCTCTTTAGTTCTCAGAGCAGCCCTGTGGCCTCCTGGGAGAGCTAGTGATGGACGGGGATCTTTCCAGGAAATGCCGGGTGGGGGCGGTGGGGGCCCCTAAAGGAGACAAGATGTGGGGCGTCTGGAGCTGAGTGATGGGTGACCATTGTTCATCACACTAGTCTCTGGTTTTGTATATATTGGAATTTTCTCTTAAAATAAAAAGTTTATAAACCAGTAACACTATTACCTGTTTTACATGTGGGGAAATCATGGCAGAGCATACATGGTTATACAGCAAGACGCAGAGATAGTGTTCTGCACGCTGGGCCTTAGCAACCAACCTGGGAACCAGGTCCGCCAGGCCAGCGGGCCTCCTGGGGTTACTTGAGACCAGCTCTTCCTACCGCCAGAGCCGTCGAGGCCTGGGGCTTCTCTGCCACCCAGTCCTGGCTGATCACCTCCTGTTCTTCCCTCCCCCAAGAGAGCCCGGCTGTGTGACAGATGGGAGATAAAAGGCTGGGGATTGAAGAGGGAAGGTGTTTTCCTTCTGCCCCTAAATGCAGGGGGACTTCTAGAGACCTTGGCCTTCCTGACTTTCAGATGAAGTACTTGCCCTTGGTTATGTTGATCTGGTGAAGTCTGTGGGCATGTGACATCGCTTTGTTTCTCATACTATGACCTTTCAAAAATTGGGGAGTCCACTGAGGGTGGGGGCGTGTGCGTCTGCCCTGCTTTCTCCCCTCTCTCCCCCTCCCCCTGCCCACCTGCAGAGCAGAAAAGAGATGCAGGCCTGAGTGTGAAATCCAGCCCCCTCACCAGCTGGGTGGCCTTGGAGACATGATCTAGTTATTGATATTTCTTTAATGTTGGATAACTTGGAATGTCACTTATAAGTGTAGAGGCGGTGGCTTTGAGAGGCTACCTGTAAGTGGATGTGGGAATGTCCCTGGGGAGGGAGGGGTGGCGTTGTTTGTCCCATGGGGGTGCAGGTCATAGGGGGCTGAACTGGCCGGGCCACCAAGTCTACCTGGCCTCTAACCCCGACTTTATCACTTTCAAAGCTTTGCTTTTATGCTTTCACTTCGGATACCAGGGGAGTTTCCTTTGGGACTTAGTCTGATCTCTAAAGAGCCTCTGAGAAGAAACCCTGCAGCCTGCAGGCCCTGCAAGCTTACACAGACCTGTTTCTGGCTGACTCCTATGCCCAGGGCTTCCCAAGTGGCACTAGTGAAGAAGCTACCTGCCAACGCAGGAGACGCAAGAGACACGGGTTTGATCCCTGGGTCGGGAAGATCCCCCGGAGGAGGAAATGGCCACCTACTTCAGTGTTCTTGCCTGGAAAATCCCATGGACAGAGGAGCCTGGGGTCACAAAGAGTCAGACACCACTGAGCAACTGAGCACAGCACCAGCGCCCAGAGCCCATCTCCTCCACTGTCCCTGTGTCCCTGTCCTATTAACTTTCCTCTGGGTAAGAAAGAGCACTTATAATTAAGACAATGTCATTAAATTAACCCTCAGACTTCTCTTTTCTGAGCTAAGTCATTCCATCCCCTGGTGCTCCTTAGAACATCTGTCATAAATTCCAGATACTGTACTGGACATGCAGTAAATTCCAAATAAATTACGTGACGGCTCACCACCCTAAGCTCCATATAAATGCATCTGGAGGGAGGTTTTCAGCGGAGTCGTGCTTTAAATTGGCTATCTGGGGCAAAGTTTCTTAAAACCTAGGTTGACTACCTAAGGGTCTAGATGTAAAATGGAAAATGTGGCAGAAATTTAACTACAGGAGTGCTTCTCTAATTATAGCTCAGCTATGACCGCCCAGTGGGGCGAGATCTTTAAACAAAACTCCCCTAGAGGCATGGAAGCTGCCCAGAGACTTTGGAAGCCTAACTGGGAGCTGCTGACCCTTAGAAAATCAGGAAGTGATTCCAGGGTTGCTCAGGCTGTGTTCTAAGACCATGAGTGGGGGAGAAGCGGGAAGGCTCAGATAGAGCAGAAGCTGGCATGGCCAAGTGCTTCCAGAAGGATGTGACTGTGTTAAAGCAGCGCCTTTTTGATCACCCTGGAGAGAATTCAAATATTTTGAAAAGATCCAGGAGTTTGAAGTTTCAGGGGTCCTTCATGGCAGAGCTGGGCTGTTTGATTTAGATAGGGATTTTATAGGCTTTAAGGCAGATTTTTTATTGCTGGTGAGTAATCAGTGACTCGTCACAGAAGGTGGAGGCCCTGCACGGCTCAAGCCCCAAGCTTCACTTCCCCATTCCCTTCCCTGTGCAGGCGCCCAAGTGCATGGCCGGGCAGCTCTGGGTCCCAGGAGGTAGTGATAAAGCACCTCAGCCTCTGGCCTCCAGCCTGATGGGGATGATGAACGTAAATAGAACAGCTCACAAGGACAAGTGCCCAGAGAGCTCCAGGAGGGACTGATTAACCCTGCGAAGGGGAGTGGTTGGGAGAGGCCTGTTGCAGGGTGCGGCCGAGAGAGTTGCAACCCTGGGCTTTTGGGGATGCTAGACTTTGACTTGGGAGGAAATTGGGGTGAGTGCATTCCAGGCACAAGGAACAGCATGTGCTGAGGCATCTGGCCGCCCAGCCAGATGTGCTGAAGCTCCTACTGTGCCCCCAGTTCTGTCTCTGGTTGGGTTTGGTTCTGTTTCGGGCCAAGGAGAAGCACAGTCTGTCCCGGGCCCAGCCGTCCACCCCTCTGGAGACTGGCCAGAACATTCCAACCCGGCCTCTGAGGATTCTCTCCATCTGTTTATCCCGCAGCTGGAATCCAGAATCCAGGGCTGTGACATGTAAGTGGCTGTTTGCATCTCTCCCCGAAGTATCCCCCGAACCCCTTCGCAGACAGGCCGATGCTCCAGCCAGGGTGTGGCTGAACCACAGGTGAAATACAGGCTTTGGAGGCGGCCAGTTCCTGATCGGGATCCCCAACCCCGTGGGACAGGAGGAAGGAGGAAGACTGTTCCCTTCTCCTAACTAAGGTCAAGTTGAGTTTGGCAGACTTTTAAAAGAAGGGAAACACTGGGTCCTTTCCATTCCTCTTTGTACCCCCTTCGCCTCCTGTGTGCATCCTGCCCAAGACTGTTCTCCTCTGGGCAACCACGGAGGCCTGTCCCATCCCCCCGAAACACACCTTACTACTTATCCCCTCCACTAGGAAGGTCCATGCCCAGAGTACTGGCTTCCTTCTGGGGCAAGATGAATGCAACCTGGTGGTAATTCACACTAGAGTGTGAAGGACTGATGGCACCATATCCCCCCAGAGTCCCTGGGTGTGTATGTGTGAGGGGCAAGTTTGGATGATGGCCCACCAGGGGGACAGGTGAGCCAGTCTAGCATCACCCACAGACTTTCATGTAAGCTCTTCCTATTGTCATCAGGATGGTCCTTTCTTCTGCTTTTGTGTTCGGAGGCTCCTTGAAGTCTGCGGCATTTGCAGAATGAGGAGGGGCTTTGGGTGGGACCTCTGGCACACGGGTTAGCACAGCTGCCTTTGCTGCAGACCCCGGATGGTGGATGGCCAAAGGTGGACCCCACTGAGTAACCCTGCTGGAACCAACCAAAACTGAGTGTGAAGGCCAGAAGCAAAACACATCCTTGCAGAGGGGCGTTTAGATGGACCATCAGTCTCATATAAAGTCCCTCTACTGTCCTCTCGTGTGTGGGGGGGGGGGTGGGGGGTGTGTGGTGTGGTGGCTGCGGGGTAAACAGAGTGGAGTGACCAGAGAAGAAAGAAAAAGGGCAGAGCCTGGAGGCTGGACAGATGGCCGAAGGCCACAGGCTTCCTAGGCAGGTAATGCTGGAGTGAGCCTTGGCAGGTCTGCACTCTGGGAGAACGGAGCTCCTTCCCAGGTTATTGAGAACCTCAGTACACAGTGCTTTGAAGTACAGACCCAACAGGGCAGAAGGCTGCGGAGCGCTTCTTCCTGGAGCCCTGACCGGTTGCTTTTTAACCAGTAGAGTGACCAGGGATGCAGTTCCCTTATTAAAAACCAAACAAACAAACAAAAAAAAGAAAGCAGAGCCAGCCAGGCAGGGCCGCAGTGACTTCATCAGCCCTGAGACCCTGATGCTGGAGGAGGAGGGAGATGTGGACTCTCCCCACAGCCATCACCGCTGAGTCGATCCATCCGTGAAGGCAGTGCCACCCCTCTGAGCCAAAGATGAATTATGTAACAGAGCCCAGATCCCCAGGTGGGCGACCGCGCCGCAAAGGGGCCCTGGAAGACTCCTGCTCGGGTGCCCCCAGGTACTTGAGGATCAGCCGAAGGGAAGCAGGAATGAAGATGCATCTGTTACTCGGATCCCTGAAACAGGGTTTCTCAAATTGTACAGTTACTGTCTTCGTGGAGTCCAGAAGAGCTTCTTGAATATTGCTCTGCAGGTCCCTGCAATGAAGCCTGCTGCAGAGATATGAAGAAAAGCTACGGAGCATCTGCAGCCGCTATTATACCATCTGGTGGCTCAGAAATATTTTATAATCAAATGAGTAAGACGGGTTTCTTGCACACCCCAGTGCACAGCGTCCCCTCCATGCCCCTCCCAACGCTCTCTCTGTCTTGCTCTTTCCTTAGTCTCTCCTCTCTCTTTTTGTCCGTCCGTCCATCTCTGTCTCTCTGTCTCGCTCACTCACTCGGCCATCTTTGGGAAACATCAGAGATGCCAGTTCCCAGCAGTAAGACACCATCTACTAGCTTGGTCACCTTGGGCAGCCCTGTCTGTTTTCTCATCCTTGGTTTGTTCCTTTGTAACGTGGAGGCGCTCAGCGCTGTTACGTGAATCAGTGAGATTCATATCTGAGCACATCCTGCTTTGATGCTGCTTACTACTTGACTTAGGAAGACTTTTCAAAATTGTCTACTTGAACTTTTCGTGAATATAAATGTGATACATGCATGTTCGCTGTGGAATATTTAGGAAATATAAAGAAATTAGAAAACGAATGAAGAATGTGTAACACGCCCTCCTTCCAAAGGGTCCACCACTAAGAACGTTTGGCCGCTCTGGGGAAGGTTTTCTAAGTAACTTGAGCACACAGATGGTCTGTGTGCACAAACCAGGAGGAGTAACTGGGATATAAATGGAGTATGAGTCTGTGGGGACGTCTGCGTGTGCTCCCGAGGGTGTGTGTGTGTGTGTGCACGCTCACATGTGTGTGCAATGCCTTGGGGTCCTCAGAGGGGGGCCTCGGTCCGAGTAGGGGCCTGCAGCTGCCCTGATGGAGCACCAGTTCTGTCCCCTGGGTGCCCTTCTCTGAGAGGAGGCGGGGTGCTGGTATTAAGGGGGGATTATGGGAACACGGCTGGCTCCTCCGTGTTCGTTTCCAGCGATGCTGCAGCCCAGGTGGTCCAGCCCCGCACAGGCCAGGCAGCTCTGGGATGTGGGCGAGGAATCCATTCCCAGATGCCCCGACCCTACCAGTCCTCGACCCCATCACGGTCCGCCTGCCTCCTTCGGGCCCAGCCTTGGGAGGCCCCAGGGCTCGCTTTGTCTGTCTGGCACCCCACCCCACTCCACCAAGAGGCTTTTTCCCTCTTTGGATTGGGAGGCTGTTCTGTCTTCCCAAGACAGGTAAACAAAACAAACCTGCAGATGCTCTTGAAGGTGTTTGTGCCTTCAGTTGCGGGTCAGTTGGTATAAACAATCAGTGAAGAGTCTCCCCCATTGGCTGGACAATGGAACTGAGGACCCCAGGCCGGGGACAAGTGTTGTTTATGTTGACTGGGTGCTGGGAGAGCCTTCAGCGTGGTCACCCTCAAGCCGAACTAAACGTACTGTATTTGCAGGACAGTAGTATAAAACTGACAACGTGACCCAGTCTGTCCCTTTCTCTTTCTCTCCCTTTCGGGTTTCCACGTCTATTAAAGCCCCAGGTTCCCCGACACGGATGCTGGTCCTCCCTCTCCCTCCCCTTCTCTCCCCCTCTCCACCACCACGCCCCACTGCCCAGACTAGTTTCTGGGGAATCAGTATTTCCTTGCTTGGGGAAGTGGGGTGTAAATTGTTTTCATCAGTCCAGGGACATGGCATTCACAGATAAGCCTGAGTATTGCAAACTGGGGTTCACTTTCTGAAGTCTCTGCAACACCTGCCCCCGTGCTGGCTGGTGGTGAAAGCTGGTTACATGAGTTCAGCCTGCCACACAGGCCAACCTCATGAAAAAGAGTGTGTCTGACCATCTGGGCCCTGGGGTCTGAGTGGTAGGCCCTGATCTTTACAAGGACTTGCTCGCACAGTCACCGATCTGGTCTTCGACCCACTAGCCCCCGCTTCTGAGCATCCCCTCGATGCCAGGCTCTTGGCCATGGCAGGACCACATGGGGCCCGGGATACGGGGCATCTGGTAAAAGTTTCTCCCAAGCTGGTGGCTGGCTTGGATCACAGTGGTTTCATGTTAGGTAAAAAATGTCCCTCCTAGGGACTGACGATGGTCATTCCTGCTAAGCTGCAGCCACAGGAGTAGATGGGGTCAGGAGGAGAGGCAGGCAGAGGTGAGGGGAAGAAAACAGTTTTCAAATGGCCACACCTATCACTGCTCATTTGGAAGTGCCTCCTGCTACCCTGGGGCTTCAGGATCTGATTTAGGGATGTTAGTCCTCTCCTTCAAGCCCAGCTCAGATACTCTGGGTTCTTCTGCTGGCCCCTGGTCCCCTACGGATTTACTTATTTATTTGTTGGCCATGTCATGCAGCATGTGGAATCTTAATTTCCTGAATGGGGATCGAACTCACACCCCCTGAAGCTTAGAGTCTTATCCACTGGACTGCCAAGAAAGTCGATCCCCTACAGATTTAAACACACCTGGGTTATCTGCCTCTTTCTATGAGAAATTAGAGATTCCTGGAGGCCTCCATCATATGTGCCACTATGTATAGTCCAAAACAACTTACCTTAAGCACCGCAGTTCCTTTATTTCTATGTCTTTGATCTTTCAGACTAGGTCCTGGCTTAGCAGACTGTATTTCAAATGTGCTTGTGTGTGTGTGTGTGTGTGTGTGTGTGTGTGTGTGTGCATGCTCAGTCACTCAGTGGCAGCCCCATGAACTGTAGCCCACCAGGCTCCTCTGTCCATGGAATTTTCCAGGCAAGGATACTGGAACAGGTTGCCATTCCCTCCTCCAGGGCATCTTCTTGACCCAGGGATCAAACTGCATCTCCTGCGGTTCCTGCATTGCAGACAGATTCTCTACCACTAGCGCCGCCTGGGAAGCCCATCTGAGAGTGTGGGGAGGGGGTGTATAACAGAAGGATGTTTTTCAACAGCCTCTGCCATTTCAGAAGGCCTGCTCTGACAGAAAAGGACCAGTGTCCTGCTGAGCCACTTTCTGGCACATCATTCGTTCTTTCGTCCCTTTCCTAGCTGCCCACGAGAAACCCAGCACGGTACTGGGGGTGTGAAAGCCAGATCGGCAGTGGAGGACTTCAGGTACAGTGAGACCGACCTCTTACCCCAGAAGCCTAGTGTCTCTTTAGAAATACTCTGGGTTCTGGCCTTCTCCCAGGAAATCCAGATTTGTGTGGCATGATGTTATTCAAGCCTGTTTGATCCAGCAGGCCCTGCCTCATTTCCAAAAGCAAGCCTCGCTCTTCAGCTGCTGACCCAGTATACTTAGCACAGGGGCCCCTCTTAGTTTCGACCAAATTAAGGAACCTATTTCAGCGCTTATTAGGTCAGGGAGTCCTGACGTGTTCCTTGATTCATGCTGTTCCCATTCCATATCTCATTTACCTGTGTAGCCCCGGGGTGCTTTCTTGGTACCTCCGGGGGCAGTGTTGGCTGGGACAGCGTGGCATTCCTGAATTTCTCCCCATTACTAGCTGAAAGTAATAGAATCTGAATCTTAAAAAGGAAAATCCATCGCACATTTTCTCTGCTATGAAAGCAGCACATACTCATTAGCACATCTTGAAAATACTAGATGATGAGAAGGAGAGAGAAAAAATGACATCTTGTCATACTTGCTCAGGTAACCATTGTATATTCATGTCCAGAAAAAGCCCTCTTCTGCTACCATCAGCCCTGGCAATGAGTTGCTTAATTCAAAAGAGTATGAAAGAGAGGATCATAAAAATGATGAAAATAAAATACAGGCATTATTGTTGTTTAGTCACTAAGTCATGTCTGACTTTTTTACGACCCCATGGACTGTAGCCTGCCAGGCTTCTCTGTCCATGGGATTTTCCCAGGCAAGCATAGTGCAGTGGGTTGCCGTTTCCTCCTCCAGGGATCTTCCCTACCCAGGGATCAAACCCGTGTCTCTTGCATTGGCAGGTGGAGTATTTACCACCAAGCCACCAAGGAAGCCCCTGATACAGGCATACCTCGAGCATTTTATTTTAATGTAAAATATTTCATTTTAACATGAAGCCTGTGTTCATTCTCTCATTCATCCTTCTGATTTAAGCCGCAGGTTTTTCTTGGATTATGGGTCCACTGGATGATGTCTGAATTATCTTTTTTGTAGCATCCTTTCATACTTTTTCTGCGATTCTTGGTTTCTATAAAGTGAAGTAGGAACTGAGTGCCCAGTATGTGCAAATTTTTATATATTTCTAAATTTATTCAGCTATTTTGTTCACGACTAATTTAACAGTGATCTTCCTCAAATATTCGACTCATTTCGTAAAAACAGTTCCTTTCTAACGCTTATTGCAACAGTTGATGTATAGTTTAATTAAGTCAGGTAATCACAGAAGTACAATTGGGATAAGCAGGCTTGAGGACAAACTCAACCGTGTCTTGGTGAGCTCAGAGTACAGCCTGCCCCGAGATCCAGCAGGCTGTGGGCCTCACAGAGGGGACTGGACACTTCACGCAATCCAGGGACAGCTCAGGGGACAAAGTTAAGGAAGCTCTGGGTTTTTTTCCTAATCGTTTTCCTGTCTATGCTCACTTTTATATGGAAAATTTTGTGTGCTTTCCCCTCTTAACTACTGGGAGAGGCCTCATAGTGTTATCAACTCCAGGCTACAGTTTTTAACTTAAACGTGCATCAGCTAACATTTTGCTTGTGATGAAAGATCGAGAGCTTTCCCTCTAAGATCAGGAAGAAGACAAGGATGTCTGACATCCACTTCTGTTTGACCTTGTATTGGAGGTTCCAGCCGCAGCAGTTAGGCAAGAAAAAGAAATAAAAGACATCCAGATTGGAAAGGAAGAAGTAAAACCGTTTGCAGGTGAGATGATTTTTGTATAAGGACGCTACTGAAAAACTCTCAGAGCTTATTCATGAGTTCAGCAAAGCTGTGGGATGTGAGACCAAGGTAGAAAAATGAATCGCATCTCTGTACACTTGCAGTGAACAATCTGAGGGTTAAATTAAGAAAATCATGTCTTTTACAGGAGCATCAGGAATAGAATGCTTAGGAATAAATGTCACAAAAGAAATACAAGACTTAAACTCTGGAAATGACTAAATATTTTGAAACAAATTAAAAGCCTAATTAAGTGGAAAGACATCCTATATTTATGGATTGGAAGGCTTAATATCGTTAAGACAGCCCTGCTTCCAAATTTAATCTGCAAGTTCAACACAACCCCCAATGAAAATTCCAGCTGGACTCTTTGCAGAAATTGACAAGCTGATTCTAAAATTCATATGGAAACCTAAGAGACTCAGAATAGCCAAAACAGTCTTAAAAAGAAGAACTAAGTAGCAGGGCTTACACTTATTTCTGATTTCAAAACTTATTACAAAGCAAGAGTAATTAAGACAGTGTGGTCCCAACACAAGGATAGACATATAGATCAAGGGAATAAAATTGAGAGTCCAGAAATAAATCCTCACATTTACAGTCAGTTGATTTTCAAAGATAGCAGATAAATCAATAGGGAAAGAATAGTCTTTTCAACCAATGGTGCTGATACATCTGGATAGCTACATGTAGAAGAGTGAATTGGACCTCCACCTCACTCCACTTACAACTGACACTATTAACCTATATATAAACTCAAAACGGATCAAAGACTAAACATAGGAGCTAAAACTGTCAAACTCCAGAAGAAAAAAAGATGTAAATCTTCTTTACCTTAAATTAGGCAATTATTTTCTTAAATCTGACACCAAAAGCATAAACTTTAGATAAATTGGGCTTCATTAAAATTAAAACCTTTGGTTCTTCAAAAGACGCTGTTAAGAAAGTGAAAAGGCAGTTCACAAAATGAAGCAAAATATTTGCACATCATATGTTTTCTAGAATTTTTATCTGGAATATGTAAAGAACTCTTACAACGCAGTAATAAAAGACAGACCAATTAAAAAACGGGTGAAGATTTTGAATAGACATTTCTCCAAAGACTATATGCAGGGGGCCAATAAGCATGTGGGTTTTCCCGGGGGGCACTAGTGGTAAATAACCCACCTGTCAATGCAGACTTGAGAGATGTCAGTTCAATCCCTAGATGGGGCAGATCCCCTGGAGAAGGAAACGGCAACCTACTTCAGTATTCTTGTCTGGAGAATCTCATGGACAGAGGAGCCTGGCAGGCTACAGTCCATAGGGTTGTAAAGAGTCAGACACGACTGAAGCGACCTAGCACACCCCAATAAGCATGTGAAAAGATGCTCAACATCATAGGAGATGCAAATCAAAAGCACAATGAGATACCACTTTGCACCACTGAGAGTTCTAGAATTAAAAAGTCTGATCAATACAACTGTTGGCAAGGATTTGTAGAAATTGGTCCCCTCATGCACTGCTGGTAGAAATGAAAATAGTGGAGCTGCTTTGGAAAATAGTCAGGTGGTTCCTCCCATGGCTAAACAGAGTTTCTATAGGATGTAGCTATTCTGCTCCCAGGTATATACCCCCCAAAAATGAAAACGATGTACACACAAAAGCCTGTACATAAACATGGAAAAAACTCATGTCCATCAGCTGATGAGTGGATAAACAAAAGTGATGTGTCCATACGTTGGAATATTATTTGGCAAGAAAAAGGAGTGAAACGGTGGCTCAGTGGCAAAGAATCAGTCTGTGATGTGGGAGGTGCAGGTTTGATTCCTAGGATGGAAAGATCCCCTGGAGAAGGGAATGGCAACCCACTCTAGTATTCTTGCCTGGGAAATCTTATGAACAGAGGAGCCTGGCTGCCGTCCACGGGGTTGCAAAAGAGTCAGATGTGACTTAGCAACTAAACAGCAACAACCAAACGCCCCAACACAGAGCTTGAAAACAATCTGCTGAGTGAATACAGTGAGTCACGAAAAGACCACATATTGTGTGATCCCATTTATGTGAAATATCCTGAATGGCAAATCTGTGGAGACTGAAAATAGATTCATGGTTGCCTAGGATTGGGGTTGGGAGGTTGGGGCAAATGGGGAGTGACTGCTAATAAGTACAGGATTTCTTAAAATGTTCTAAGGTTGGTTGTGCTGACGGTTGCATAACTCTCTGCAACTATTGAGTTATATGCTTGAAATTAGTGAGTTGTGTGATACGTAGATTATATCTCAACTAGCCGTTATTTTAAAAACAAAACACCAACACCACTGCTGTCTATCCATCCCTCCCCCACCACCCCCACTGCCGGTAGTCTCCCTCTTTGCCCATCTCAGATTTCTAGCAGAGGGAGGTCTTTTGCATCCTGTTCCTTTGGAAGTGTTTGGGACCCTCCTCTTTCTCCCCTGCCATCCCTCTAGGCCCCTTCTTAGAAAGTAGAATACGCCTCATTCCCCACCCACACATCACTGAAACTTTTCCGTTCTAATCTTGAATCTTGTTTTCTCATAATGGGCTGTCTGGATCTAAGTTAATTATCCTGGAGCGGTTGACTTCATCTGCCATCAGCTGGTTCCACTGGCACAGGTCATGCGTGCTGCGGCAAGACCCAGGCTTGTCTCTTCCTCTGTAGCCCTCTGGGGACATCTGGAATCTGGTCTCACTGCCAAGGGGCCAGGAGAGCCTGCAGCATCCAGCACAGGCCTCCAGGGGAAAGAGAGGTGGGGTTGTTTTTAATGTCAAGAATTGTTGTTCAGTCGCTCAGTCGTGTCCAACTCTTTGTGACGCCATGGACTGCAGAACGCCAGGCCTCCCTGTCCATCACCAACTCCTGGAGTTTGCTCAAACTCATGTCCATTGAATCAGTGATGCCACCCAACCATCTCATCCTCTGTCGTCCTCTTCTCCTCCTGCCTTCAATCTTTCCCAGCATTAGGGTCTTCTCTAATGAGTCAGCTCTTCGCATCAGGTGGAACACACCCTTAAAGAGCTTACTCCTTAGAAGAATCTTGTAGTCTTTCTGCCCAACTATTAGTAGTAGTGATAGTAAGCTCTTTAAAGGCATTCTTCACATTAAAAAATTCTGAGCAGGTTAGACATGTAATGCTTTATGATTTCAATTGATCATTGAAAACGAAGACTTTTCATGCAAATTGTGCTTGGTTGGTTCTGTGGAGACAGAGTGGTTGGCAGTTTGCTTGACCTCATTTAGATGCGGACAGAGATAATGCCCACTACCCTGTGCTGGTCGTCAGTCTGTGAAGCTTGCCATTGATTTGCTGGGAGATTTGACCTTTGAGAGGTCACTGGCCTTTTTGCACCTCAGTTTCCTCATCTGTCTAGTGCGAAGTATGTCTGCCCTGTTGGCCTTGAAATTTGGTTTGACAAGCAGTGAGGGTCTGTGTAGGCGTCTTGGGGCCTTGGACCATGGGGTGAAGGTGACATCCAGGGCGAGGCAGGCCCCCGCACCCCCCTGGCCCCTGCCACTCCTCCTGTGAGGCTGCAGCCTCCTCAGTTTCTCCCCCTGGGCTGGCTGGAAGCCTGGGGGTATCACAAAGGTGCTTCATGTGGGTCCTGGAGAGGTGAGGTGGGGGGTGGGGTCAAGAGAAGGAAAAGTCAGTTTTTAGAGCCCAAAGAGGGGGCAGTAGCTCCCAGATTTAAGGGTTCTGTGAACTGGATTAAAAAAAAATTATATTTTTTAAAATTAGGGCCAAGATAGGGTTTCTAGCTTCCAGTTTCTTCACATAAGGACTTAAAACATTCTCATCTACTGTTATTAGTCTTTTATAATAGAAGGGGCATTTTATTTTAATCTTTATTTCCTTCCTTATTTTTACTGAAGGATTGTTGATTTGTAATACTGTGTTAGTTTGAGGTATACAGCAAAATGAGTCAGCTATATGTATGCATGTACATGGTATATATATTTCAGATTCTTTTCCATTTTGGATTATTATAAGACATTGAATATATTTTCCTGTACTACACAATAGGACTCGGTGGTTAGTGGTGTGAATATAGTAGTGTGTATCTGCTAATCCCATGCTTCTGATTTATCCCTCCCCCGTCATTCTGCCCCCTTTGGTAACCCTAAGTCTGTTTTCTTTGTCTGTGAGTCTGTCTCTGTTTTGTAAATAATTTCATGTGTCTTCTTTTGGATTTCACATACAAGCGACATCATATAGCGCGCGTCTTTGTCTGACTCACAGGCGGTCTTCATCGTCCCCCCGGGCCCACCACCCTCTCCGCCATGTTCGGCCCTCAGCCCCGTGCGCCAGCTCCCTCTTTTCTTCATTCCATGAATGTTTTCTGGGGGCCTCCTACCTGCCAGTCAGCTCAGAGGCCTCTTGGGAGCCCCAGGCGGCCGCGTTCTTCCCTTCATATAAGAGGCTGCCTCCCTCCACTGCTCTCTTAAACAGAACCTCTCGTCTCTTCTCAGAAATTCTGGGCTGAAACTAGGGCCCGCGTGCCCAAATCAAGGCCAAGGTCAGAGTCAGCCATGTCACACAACCACTTGCCAGGGCTTCTGGAGGCTCCCTTGCACTCCTTGGACAGAGGCGTGAACCAGGCTTAAGGGCTCATTGCTTGGCTGGTGGGAGTCAAGGCCAGGTCTGTTGGTTTCAAAGCCCTCATTCTTTCCATCATGTCATACAGTCAAGGCAGGGACCAGGGGTCCAACTACTTGACTCCTTTTTGCTCCTGTCTGAGTTCTTCTGGAGACCCCAGGGTGGCAGATTCACATGGGGGCTTGTTGTACAAAGTGCCTGAGATTTGTCAAGGGCGCCTGACCCTAAATACCCAATCCCATGGGATGGTCTAGTGAGAAAACTTTGTGATGCAGCCTTTGTTTCACAAACTGTGGTCACCTCCTCATAGGTCCTTCGATGGACCGGTCCACTGAGCCTCCTGCAGGTGCCAGGCACCATGTTAAGTCTGGGGAGACAGAGATGAGGGAGCTGGTGACCTTGTATCCTGGGAGCTCACAGACTAGCAGAAGGTCAGGGGATAAAGCGGGCCTGTGCACCCAGCCTTTGGAATCCACTGGGAACCACGGGCGGGACCTTCCTGGGGTGGGTGGTGGCAGCAAAGATTTAAAAACTTTTTTGGCTATTCTGGGTCTTACTTGCTCTAGTTGCAGAGAGCGGGGGCCAACTCTTAGTTGCAGAGCACAGGCTTCTCATAGCGGGCGGCTTCCCTTGTTGTGGAGCCCAGGCTCTAGGCACGTGGGCTTCAGTAGTTGGGGCACACAGGCTAAGCGGTTGTGGTTCCAGCTCTAGAGCCCGGGCTCAGGGGTCATGGCTCATGGTCTGGTTGCTCTGCAGCATTTAGGATCGTCTCGGACCAGGGATCGAACCTGTGTTCCCTGCATTGGCAGGCAGATTCTTATCCACTGCTACTGGGGAGGTCTGAGAGGACTTTTTCGAATTGGGTTTTGAAGGGTGCCTAAGAGTTTGCCAGGACAGCCATGCAATTAGCAGATTGCTAAAAGGCGAGGATCAACAGTGGTGTTCAGTCCTGGAGACTGTCTGTGTTAGTGTGTGCGGCGACACCCTGGAAACAGCTGGGAAAGTCAGTAACTGTTTGACTTCCTTTATTTACTTACTGCCCAGGGCTCAAGGAGAGTGAGAAGGTAGTTTTACAAAGATGCTGGAAGAATAAACTCCACGAGGGCATACACATTTTTTTCCAGGTAGATAAAGAGAGACCTTATTAATAATGGTTTCTGCTGGCTCCGTTTGACCTTGCTCTGAGGTCTCAGAAATCGGTCCTCTTTTTCTGTTATTTGGAGACAGGGGCCCCTGGCCTAGGCGATGGGCTCTGTTTTGCAGACTGTGTTCTTGTCTATGGAACAGCAGTCACGTAACACTCATTTACCTCAGGACTTGTACAGAGTGGGGTGGTATTGATGTGTGAGCCATTTGGCAAAATAGCCTTGCTTATAATTGGCAAGAGGACTGGGCTGAAGACGTTCTGTCCGAAGGCCGACTCCACAGTCCAGATGAGGTCCTGGGCTGCCCCCCACACATTGGGGGAGAGATGATGGAGGCGGGGTACAGAGAGAAAGAAGGTGGGAGTGACAGACAGACATGGACAGACCTGCAGAGAGAAGGAGGTGAGGAGACCGAGAGAGAAGGGAGGGGAGAGACAGAGAGAGACACACGGACACGGAATGAGAGCCGGAAAGAGATGTGCAAAGTAGGAGAGAGACACGGGGGGAGGGAGACTGAGAAAGACAGAAGGAAGTGGGGACAGGCGGGGAGAGAGACGCAGAGACACGATGGCAGAGATGGAGAGGCAGGGAGAGAGACAGGCACAGATGGAGACACTCAGAGGCAGGGTGGGGAGAGAGGCAGTGGATACCCTACCCCAGACCCTGGGGTATGTCCCGTAAACGAGGATGTGCTCGGTGCACCAGCTCTGCCCACGTGGCCACCGGCTTTCCTGGTGACTCAGATAGTAAAGCATCTGTCTGCAGTGCAGGAGATCCGGCTTCGATCCCTGGGTCGGGAAGATCCCCTGGAGCAGGAAGTGGCAACTCAGTCCAGTACCCTTGCCTGGAAAATCCCATGGACGGAGGAGCCTGGTGGGCTATGGTGCATGGGTCGCAAAGAGTTGGACATGACTGAGCGACTTCACTTTCTTTATCTATCAATTGACACCCAGCAAGGTTAGGTAACCTGCTTAAGGACACATAGCTCCCAAGTCCAGGATGGAGACTGTCTTCTAGCCCTAGGGTCTAGGGGGTGGCTTTGAATTAGGCCTCAAAGGACAGGTTGGGGTGAGAAGCTGCAAGTGGGACCGATGATCCAGACACTGCAGGGGTGGAGGCATCTGCTCTATGCTGGACCCCTGGGTGTGGGCCTCACACACACTGTCCCCTTCACCTGCAGCCACTCAGAAAGGCTCAGTAACTGGATGGGATGGGGATCCAGTCTGTCTGGCCCCACAGCAAGCCCATGACCTGTGGCCACACCACCCTGGGGCTTGGCCAGTGGGGAAAGAGCACCCGAGTTATCTCCCCAGTGTTGGCAGCTCTAAGCGAGCGTCCAATGTACTGAGAAGCTCTCACCTTTATTCTCCAATGCCTCCTGTGGGCTCCAAGGCCCGGCAGCCTCCCCCAGACCTCAGCTCACCCACTCCCCCAGGTCCAGCTCCTCCCCTGGGCTCCCATGAGTGTCTCAAGCTCCACCACATTTGGGGACTCACACTTTCACTGGTTACCCAACCCTCAATCCTAGCTGTAAATCCTCCTCGTCTTTAAAGCTGCTTAAACAATGATTATGGGACTTCCGTGGTGGTCCAGTGGCTAAGACTTCATGCTCGCAAAGCAGGGGGCTGAAGTTTAATTCCTGGCCAGGGAACTAGATCCCAAATGCCACAACTAAGACCAGATGCAGCCAAAATAAAAAACGAACAAGCCAAAACAGTGATGCGCTCCACCTGTACGATGGGCTCTTCCTGCTCCTACTATGAGCTCACATCATCCGTGCAGGCAACTGTGTCCTTTTATAAAGTTTCTGGGGCCGAGTGGGGGTCGGGGAGGACTGCTGGGCACCCACAGGAGCTGGGAGGTGGCCGGGGGAGCAGGTGACAGCCACGTGGTGGAGTTCACGCGCCCTGGCCCAGCCCCAGTCATGTGTACCCATTCTCTGGTATCCTTCTTTCCTGGACAAGTGTTTTCCTTATTAATTCGCAGTGCCTCCTATCTTACTCCTTCATCTATTGTGTGAGCTGAGTGATACCAGCTCTAGTCTCACACCTTCTGTGGTGCTGATGTGGGCAGAGGCTGCAGCAGGTGCTGATAAACGACCCAAGACAGATACGGGAGGGAGCCGGCCCTAGTGGGCTGGGACACAGTGTCCACAGAATTCTGCCCCAGTCAGTTTCACATCATTGCCAGTGATGTGATTCCCCCAAGGAGTGTATTAGGGAGGGCAGAAATGCCCTCTCTTGCATCGTTATTAGATTCCTGTAAATTAAGCGTAGAACCAGAATGTTCTCTTAAACATCACGACCATCCCTTCCCACGAGGTGTTTGCAGAACGCTTGTTATTTACTCCTGTTGTTTTCCACGCTTGCAGTTTAGAGAAGAAAATCAAGAAATCATGTTTTTGTTCCCCATACAGTCCCATCCCCAACAGCAATAACCAGAGAACCGTCTTCCTGTTATGAAATCGCTGCAACCTCTTTAGGCAGGAAGAATGTTTTGTTACCAGGGAAGAGAAAGCATAAGCAGCAGAGGGAGTGGGTGGGTGGGGAGGGGCCGCACCTCCCCAGGTGGACCACCCCCTGCTCAGGCCTGCTAACCTGCAGACACTAGCTGTGACCTTGAGCTATACCACCCACCATTCATCTTCCTCTCAGCCTGCTTCCTTCCATGTTTCCCAGAAGCCTTTGTTCTGGTCCACAATGAATTGCCGGGAGAAGGAAGATCGTCTCTAGCTAAACATGGTCCTGCTTGCAATGACTCTGGTCCCACTTTATAATGGACAGGTATGTAATGTCAGGTTGTCAGGATAGCTGCGTCTAGCCTTACTCTTTTAATAGAAAATCCAAGGAGAGAATCGAGAATAAATCAGTAGTGGAACCATCTGAAGAGCCTCCTCTGACTTCAGAAATTCCTGGCGGTCACGACAGTAGCTGTCTGGTGGGCAGAGGTGCAGGCTGGCCCACTCCCCTTCCTCCAGATGGAGTTGAGCCTGGCAGGTGATCTGGCCACCCCTGGCCGGGTGCTTTTGCATCCGAAGGCCTGCCTTTTACCTGGTTTCTCCCGCATCTGTTTTCCTTGGTAGTCCCTGCAGGAGAGAGTTTGAAGACCGGCAGTTAAGAAGCTGAGATGAGGCGACTTTGTGTCCCAGCCATCCCCAATCCTACCCCGTCCTCCTGGCTGAGCTCAGAGAGTCAGCATGGAGCGTCCTTCTCCCACCCTCTGCCCTGAGCCCTGGCGACTGGGGCCCGTCTCTCTGCAGAAGGAGCCTCCTGGTTGGAGACCTGGGCCTCAGAGGCCAGGAAGCCACATCTCTGAACTGTGAACATGCCGGCCTTCCAGTCCCGCCAGTGGTGGGTGACCTCACCCTCCAAACCCACACCATCCACAGCACCCACTTCCTTTCTGCCCAGGACCCTGGCTTCAGTGCCATCGTGGCCCTAATGTCAGGCCAGCTTCTCTCCACCCTGGCCAAGTCCAGCAATCCCAGCAGTGGTGGGTGATTCTGTTTCCATATTTAGGGTTGCAGTAACACACACGGAAAACCCTTTCCAGCGGAAGTTTGGTTCCTCTTTCTTCCCCATCTTGAAAGACCCTGCCTTTGCTCTCCGCCTCCTTGCACATTATCACCCTCGGTTTAGCACGAGGACTGAACCTTCACTCACTTGTTCTTCATCATTCGTTCTTCAGCTGACATTCCCCTGGATCTCGTTTCGAGGGCGTTGGTCATTAGCAAAGGCTCCCAGTCTCTCAAGAGCGGTCAGACCCCAGGAGCACCCTGATGGAGGCTAAAGGGGGAGGCCTGACTCCCTCAAGGTTCGGGGTGTCGGGGAGGCATTCCTGGAAGGGGCTGTGAGGGGAGAGCTCACTAGGGGTAGGGAGGCGGGTGGGGGTCCAGGCACGTGAAGCCTTGTTCAAGAAGCTGAGACGTTCCATGGACATCCCCCCACCACCACCTCCAGGATGGGTGGGCTGAGCTTTTGGAGCCTATCTGATGGCCTTTTATGAAATACTGAAAAGTGGAAAGCAGGGACAATAAAACCAGACCTCATCAAACTTCGCTTGGGAGAACGAATCCCCTCTGATGGGAAACCAGCCATCTTCCGAGCACGAGGCCTGAGCCCTGTGCATGGTCCAGGGTGGCTCGCTGGGGGTCTCACCCCTCTCTCTCTCTCCCCTTCCCTCTGGTCCTCCTCTTCTTTCTTCCTTTCATCGCACTTTTCATCAGTCAGCAGCCGTCTATCAGTAGCTTACTCAGGCATGTGCCACGCATCTGTGCGTAGCTGGGACCCTGTGGGAGTGAGATGGCCAGACACAGGCCCTGCTCTCATGGACCTCATTACCTAGCCTGTTGGCTGGGGGCCTCTGTGCCTATAAATATTAGATCAGGATGGGTGTGACTATCCTGGAAACCCTGGTGTACATGGCCACCCTGGGGCATTCGATGGTCATAGTCTCCCAGGTGATAGGGGGATTGGTCAGAAGTGGGTGGAGGGTGAAAGAAAGAACAAGCTGGTTTCATTTTCTTTCCATCATCTAGTGAGGAATGTTTGCAAAAGAACTCACATCTTGCTTTCTCTGAAATCTGAATCAGTTATCTTTCATTGTTATTGTTCAGTTGCTAAGTTGTGTCCGACACTTTGCAACCCCCTGGACTGCAGCATGCCAGGCTTCCCTGTCCTTCACTACCTCCTGGTGTTTGCTCAGATTTATGTCCATTGAGTTGGTGATGCCATCCAAACATCTCATTGTCGGTCGCTCCCTTCTCCTCCTGCCCTCAATCTTTTCTCGGCATTGGGGTCTTTTGCAGTGAGTCAGCTTTTTGCATCAGGTGGCCAAAGTATTGGAGCTTCAGCTTCAACATCAGTAACCTTAATTGCTTTCAAATGATTGGAAGGGAGAACTCTCAGCAAAGGATCTTGGCCAAGCCCAGCTCTCTCCTCATTGTTTTCGTGAAGCCAGTCCCATCTGGGACTTGAGATGGTCGATTTGTCAGTTACTTTGTTCCCTAAGCTGTGTGTGTAATGCTTATTAACATTCTGCTCACAGCCTTTGTTAGGTGTTAGGTGTTAGGTTAGATGTTGCTCAGTTATATCCGAAGGTTGGGCTCTCTTATGGAGAAGGCGATGGCACCTGATTCCAGTACTCTTGCCTGGAGAATCTCACGGACGGAGGAGCCTGGTGGGCTGCAGTCCATGGGATCACGAAGAGTCGGACACGACTGAGCGACTTCACTTTCACTTTTCACTTTCATGCATTGGAGAAGGAAATGACAACCCACTCCAGTGTTCTTGCCTGGAGAGTCCCAGGGATGGTGGGCTGCTGTCTATGGGGTTTCACAGAGTCGGACACAACTGAAGTGACTTAGCAGCAGCAGCAGGGCTCTCTTATGGTGACTGTGTCTTTCGATAATCACGTTAACATTTCCATGGCTCTTGAAAGCCTGCCGAGTGCTTTCATATACATCAGCTAATTTGATTCATGCAATATCCCCAGGACCTGGGGTTCTCGCCTCTCTTTCATAAGGAGGAAACCGAGACTCAGAGAGGTCGAGTGATGCGTCTGAGGTCACATAGCTGATACATGGTTGAGCAGAACCTCCGTGCTGGTTTGATTTGACTGTGCTGTCCTTGAGTTCAGGTTTCTCAATCCCGCCAGTCTTTATTGAGCGCTTGCTATAGGCAGTATCAAAGGGGAGAGTGGAGTGCAGGCAATAGCAGGCAGAGCTGCTAGGCAGACTGGTGGCTTTGGGGGAGGGTGGCAGCCTCAGGCCAGGGGAAGAGCCCCGGGCAGGTGTGTGGGTGGCGCCTGGACCATCAGGTGGGAACAGCACCTGTGGGAGGCTAGTATAGCAGCAGGCAGAGCCTCAAATGCCTCTGGGTCCTGCTCCCCTGAGAAGTTCAGGCTGGTGTTCTTGGGGGTTTATTTCTATGGAGAGACATCCGGGGAGAGTGGCAAGAATGGGGCAGGACCGTTTCTGCTCTTCCCTTGTTTAGATGAGCCTTCATTCCTTCGGGAAAGAAAGGTGATCCTGGGGATGGAAGGAGGCCCGGGCCTTCACAATGTGCTATTGTGGGCTGCAGCCAGTTGGCAGCCAGACGGGGGAGCGTAGCAGTCCCTGTGCTTATCTGCAAACAAGGGATCCCATTTCTGCCGCTGCAAAGAGAGGGAGGCAGGCCCCAAGGCTGTGCAAAATGCCCACTTGTTTCGGGGGGCACCTGCATGGCACCTGCCCCGGCCCCCACAATGAAGGGGGTGGGGAGCACTGCCTACCCTGTCCTCTGTCAGATAGAAGTGCTCCTTTAAGGGACTGCTTTGAATGGTGGCTTTTAGCAGAGACCTGGCCTGTATTGCTTCCTTTGTGGCTCAGCTGGTAAAGAATCCGCCTGTAATGCGGGAGACCTGGGTTCAATCTCTGGGTTGGGGAAGATCCCTTGGAGAAGGGAAAGGCTACCCAGTCCACTATTCTGCCCTGGAGAATTCCATGGACTATTATAGTCCACGGGGTTGCAAAGAGTCGGACATGACTGAAGCGACTTTTACTTCACTTTCACACTGGCCTGTATTAGAAAGGATGAGGTCGGGTGATTCCTGAGTAGTGAGGGATCTTAGGGTACTGCCTGGCTGGGACTCTCCAGCTCAGAGAGGGTAAGTGGTTTTCCCAAACACACAAAGCCTTGCGGAACCATTCTCTCTAGCTCATGCTGAGTTTTTTGAGGTTTTTTTTTTGAAATGGGCTTTGAAGATAAGTGGGATTCTCTCTTTTGTTTTTTTTCAAAGACAAATATAGTAAAGAGCAGTGTAGCCATTCTTCTGAGGTCAGTGTGACACTATGGCCAGGAGGAAGAGCATTTCTGCTTCAGAGGGCTTGGCCGCGTGAAGGGAGCAGTGTGCCCACCAGCGTGGGTGGGTGGAAGTCCCCCCACCGCCATCATCTCCGTTCTGCAGCCCCCAGACTTGGCCGTGTCCACGTGCGCTCTCTCTCGTAAACTTTTCCTGCAGTATTTCAGTTCTATGAGAGATGCTGAGGCGTCTCTGTGTTTCTGGAAGAGGTGACCCACTCCCCTCAGAACCACCAGGAGAGCTGGCTGGGTAAGTGAGACTCCTGGGACCTCCCAGACCGATTGGAATCCCCAGGGCGAGGCCTGGGACCTGCATTTTAAACCAGCTCCCAAGGTCAGCCAAGGTGTGAGTGCCCCTCACTCGGAGCCAGGACGGAGGTTCAGATCTTGAGCCTGCCCCGTGGCTGTGCCCTCAGATCAGCCGTTTCCCAGTCCCTGAGCCTTGGGATTTAGTGTGTAAGGCGGAGACACCATGCCTGCCTTGGAGGTCAAGATCGCCTAAGGTGTAGAAAACGTTCAGTGCCCGGGGCGTGGCGGCCTTCAGTGGACCTGCTCACTGGTGATCAGGGCAGGGTGATTTGGGGTGCAGAGGGGTGCAGGCGCTGGGTGGTGGGATATGCCCACTGGGAAGGCGTCTGGCCATGAGCAGCCTCCCGGAGGAGGTGGCCTTTGGGACTGGGGAAGAGACTGTGTTTAGGGCCTCGAAGCTGCAGCTTATGAAGAGCCTATAGGGACTCCTGGAGATGGTGCCCTCTGGCCCTCTGTCGGGTACCCGGACTCCCAGAACTTGGGGTTCTTTGGGGGCACTCAGAGCTGGCTTCTTGCTTGGGGAGGTGGTGTTGGAGTGCACCCACACGCTTGCCCTTCCCTTGGGGCTCCTGATTTTCCGAGTGTTGTCCGTCATATCCTCTGCTCTCCAGAGCAGCTGCAGACTGGGAGTGGCTGATGGAGGGCCTGGTGCCTGTGGAGGAGCCCCCAGGACCACCTGAACCTGACAGCTATTGAGAGGACACTCTCCCCTATTGGTTTCCACGGCACTTCCCTTCCCTTCCCTTGACTGCCTCCTTGCCCAAGTGTCCTTGCCCCTCCTGTCATGCCTTTCCCCCTTTCCTGGGGGGACTGAGCCCCCTCCTCTGTGCCTGCAGCCCTCCCACGGCAGGGGCAGCACCTACTTATAGGAGATGAGGGTCCTGCCACCACCCCCTGCCACCGCCCTGTGTTCCCACTGTGTATCCTTTAGTAGCTGGGACCTTGAACTCAGGAAGGCCCTTTCCTGAGCTGCACGCTCCCCCATCTAGGGGAGGTCACCTAGGTGTCGCCAGGCACGTGCATCCTGGCCCCTCTGACACCAGCCTGAAAATGACTTGCCCAGGGAGCTGGGTGGGAGGGGTTTGTGTCCCCCTCCCCTGCACACTCACACACACACACACACACACACACACTTTGGAACTAGAACTCAGGTCCTCTGACCCTGCTTTTGCTCCTCCCCGGTGATGCTCTTGAACAGTAAGTGAAAGTGAAAGCCGCTCAGTTGTGCCCAACTCTTTTTGACCCCAGGGACTATACAGTCCATGGAATTCTCCAGGCCAGAATACTGGAGTGGGTAGCTGTTCCCTTCCGCAGGGCATCTTCCCAACCCAGGGATCGAACCCAGGTCTCCTGCATGGCAAGTGGATTCTTTACCAGCTGGGCGGGTGCCCTCGCCATATACCTGCCCCAGGCCTTCAAGTTTCACCCAGGCTCTGAGAAGACGGCACGAGGGAGCCCCAAGAAGCCGATCTGGACCTAACCCGGGTCTTCTGCTTTCTGGAGCCCGCTCCTCCCACCATCTTCCCGAGGCCGCACCTCTCCTACTGGATGCAAGTCCCCACCACCCGTGTCCTGTGGGCCCGCCCTGAGTGCCCACCAGACCGGAATGTGGACCCTGAGGGGTGCTTTGTGCACCAGAAGCGCTCCCTGCTGGGCTCCTGCAAATAGCAAAATCTCAAAACTCACCTACAGCTCTGGTTTTCCCAGAGAACATGTGTCTGACCATCCCCAGCTGACGGCACTTGGCCCACCTGATCTGAAGCTTCCTTCCTCCGTGGCCCGTCCATAGCCTCAGCCTCCCACCTCAGTGGCTCCAGCCTTACTTCGGTGGCCTCTGGTCCCTGCCCTGCCTGCCTCTAGGCTCCCGCAGCCCTGCACTCCCCTGGACTGTATACTGTCCTGGTTTCTACTCCTCGGCATGGACACTGCCTGTGCATCTCTGAGCCTCCAGCGGTAGGCACAGGGAGCCCTTGGCACTTGGCGCCAGTGTTTGACCTTAAATCAAGGAGGCTAGAGCTGCAGGAACCCCTGAATTTTTGTCAAAGTACCAGAAAAGCTCTTGTCCCCTTGCACGGCCCCCTGACTAGAGCCCCCCATGGATCCTTGGAATTGCAGTGAGCCTCATGCTGGGGGAGGGTCTGCCCTGGACACCTGCGCTGCCCAGGGTCCTCGTGAGTCACATGGTTCTTAGTGCCTGTCCCGGGACTTTGCGAGTGCACGTGTGCACGTGTGTGTTAGTGTGTGCCGGCCCACAGGTGTGCACCCATGGTCACTGGACTGGAGGCCCCGAGCGCAGGGCAGGTCCCTCTCCTCTTTGTCCCCCAGACTGGCATTTAATCCCATGGTCAGTGGAGCTTTGGTGACTGCTGGGGACCTTTCTCAGGATCCTTTTGACGCCTCACGATGCTGCAGGCGCTCAGTCCCGGAGCTCCGCGTGTCATGTCCTCATTGCTCCCTGGCCCACCTCCCATGGTCTCCGCAGTATTTCCTCTGGGTCACCGCCACCTTCCCCCACTGCCCCCAGGGACAGCGTGGGGCGCCGGGGCTCCGGGTCCCGGGTGTGTGTTTGGGTTTGAATGATGCGTGTTTACTGAGCTTCCCTGCTGCCCGCACCAGCAGCTCCAAATGACATTTCAGGAATTGAATTACGACATTTCAGTACTTGCAGAATCCAGGAATAGATAATTTGATTATATCTGTTGGAAGTCATTGCCACAACTGGCTCCGTTTCTTCGCCAACATCCCTCCCTTGTGGGGAGAGACAGCAGAGGAATGCCACAAGCCCTCATTGTCCTCGGAGCGCGTCTCCCAAGCCGGTGGCCTTTCCTTGGGGTTGGGGAGAAGCCCTAGGCTGCCTCCAGGCAGGACCCGGGCCTACCTTGTGTGCCCCTAGTGCCCGATTGCCCAGCCTGCCCTGTGTGGCAGAGCTGACCCAGCACCCAGACCGGCTGAAGGTGCCGCTCTGGGGTGGCGGCCAAGGCAGAGGTCTGTTCCTCCCGCATGATGGGCCAGGGAGCGGGGGCGACCCCGCCGTGCCTGAAGCTGCATCAGGACTCTCCAGGCCTGATCTCTGGGCTCCATCTCGCCTCTTCCAGGTTGTTTCTTTGGGGCTCACATGTCCCATGGCCGACTGCTGCTTTCTCTGCCTCCTAGGGAATTCTCTCTGGGGTTTCCCAGCCTCGTGGTATCAGTGAACCTGTCAAGGTCACAGGGCGCCCTTCTTGGCTCTTCAAGGACATCTGCCTTCCTGCCTTCTGGCCGGGAGTCCAGCGGCTGGTTGAGTGTAGACACGTGCCCTGGGCACCTGTCTGGGTTCTGTGTGGAGCTGAGCTGAGCCCTGGCCTGGCCCCTGTCCAGGGCGTGAGCCCAGACGTGTCTGCTGAGACAGGGGGAAACCCTCCCAGCAGTGAGACAGGGAGCAGGTGTAGACCCCGGTGTCCAGGAAGAAGTGAGTTTTCCTAATGAACTTAAGAAGAGAGGTTCTGAGCCAGGAAGGACAGCTCGATGCCGGCTCCTGCCCTCCTTCCCCTCTGCTCTTTCGGGGCCCTTCTCTCCGTGTTCTCAGCCTGAGGACGTAGCTGGAGCCTCTTGCTTGGGTGGTTTTAGGCGTAGGGTTAGGCTCCATGGGATCCAGGCCCAGGGCTTGTTGTTTAGTCACTCAGCCATGTCCAGTTCTTTGTGACCCCATGGTCTGTAGCCCGCCAGACTCCTCTGTCCATGGGATTCTCCAGGCAAGAATACTGGAGTGGGTTGCCATGCCCATCTCCAGGGGATGTTCCTGACCCAGGGATCAAACCCAGGTCTTCTGCCTTGGCAGGCAGATTCTTTACCATCTGAGCTACCAGGGGCTTCCCAGGGCTGGGAACCCGCTTTTGTCTTCCATGTGGGGCCTGAGCCCTGTTCCGGACACGGACCTGCGGGAGTGTAGCCAAGCTCCAAGCAGTGAGAAGGGGGCTGGCACAGGGCAGGAGGCAGGTTGATAACACAGGTCTTGTTTGTGGTCGCTTTAACGAGCAGGGCCCGTGGACCCCCTGGTTGTCTCTGGTTCAGTTCCTTCTGATGAACAGCAGGTTCAACCACCACGGAACCTGCTCCTGCCCCAGGGGCTCTCTGGCCAGTGAGAGGTGTCCTCACAGTGGTCCTGAAACGGCTCCCGTGACAAGCAGTGCCGTGGGAGGGACCTGAGGAGGAGGTGGCAGTTGAGCCAGTCAACGTTGTCACCTGTTTGATTCCCTCTTTTGTTGTTTCTGTATGTTACTTATTTATTTTTTTATTTTTTCTGCCTGTGCCATGTGGCATGTGAGATCTTAGTTCCCTGACCAGATATCAAACCTATGCTCCCTGCATTGGGAACACGGAGTATTAACTCCTGGGCCCCCCAGGAAAGTCCCTTGATTCCTCCCTAATCAAATAGTATATGCTGTGTTTGGATCCACCAGAGAAAGCTGCATGAGAGCTCAAAGGAAGCATGACTTCAGCTAGACCGGAATTAATTATGCTTTAAGAGGTTCAACTTGGGATTTTGAAAAAAGTGAAAGGCACTGGCCTCGCTGGGCCACTCCCAGTGTGTCCTTGAAACCTTTCCACTCCTTGAAATGTACTTCTAAACATTCTGGAAAAACCAACTTTCTCCTTCCATCAACAGCCCTTATCTCCACATGCAGGCACACACCTACCTGGTCCACTTATCTTTGAGAGCCGACTGGGCTGGGCCCCCAGGGCTGCTGGGGACTCAGGTATTATGTTTGGCAGCCTGCCCAGGGCAGGCCAAGCTTGTCCTTGGAGGGGGCCCCAGTGGAAGGAGCGGAATGAACCTAGGAGCCCTTTCCTTCTTTCTCTCCTGAGTCCCCCTCTCCCCTTGGTTAGTCCCTGCTTCCCCATCCCAACGCCTCTTCTTAGTTCGCTTCCAGCCTGGTTCCCAACCATCCCAGTGGCGCTGGGGCGTGGGGTGGAGGACAGAGCCGCAGCACCTGTGAGTGTGTGTCCATCGTGTCCACGGCTGCATGCACGGAACCTGGTGTGTGTGTGTGGTGTGTGTGTGTGCACATGTGCTCACAGGGGACTTTGGGGTTAGGATTTTTTGGCTGTTCTGTGTTTGTCCCCAGCTGTGGAAGTTCAAGGCCCCTGTGTGCAGAACCAGACTGTCTCTCTGAGGATCGGTTCATGGGCTGCAGGCAGGAAGAGGAGGTGCTGGCCTCCGGGTGGCTTGGATCGCCTCAGAGCTGAGTGGAGTCCCTCGTGTCGGCGGCCTCATGGCGCCAGGCCGGGTTTGGCCCCAGTCCTGATCAGGAAGCCGCAGTGGGTGGCAGGCTGTGACTGGGTTCACTGCACTTGGACAGTTCTCTGCTCCTTAACAGGCTGCTTCCCATCCTTATTTCCTCTGCCCGACGAGCCTGCAGATGCAGAAATGTACCTCGAGGGCCTGCGCTCTCTTACCTAAAAAGCCCAAGAGCCCCATGGCTTACCTGTCGGTGTCTGGTGAACAGACTGCAGTCTCATTTCACCAGCTGGCTCTGCTCGCCCCTTGGCTCCGTGTCCGGTTCTGATCGTTCTTCAACTGGGGCTGAAGATCTAATGTGCCGCGTTTCCGGGGTGCGAGCCGCGTGGCTCTGCGGGCTACGTGGCTCAGGTGAGGGTGGAGGGGTGCTTCTTCGGGGCGCAGTTTGGTTCTGCCTAAGTGTGTTGAGTGCCCGTTCCCTGCCCTCCATCAATTATTAACCCCCTACTGTGTTCCAGACGCTGCGCTCCACGCGGGGGGCACACGATGGGTGAGGCTTGATGCCCGAGAGCCCAGGTGGGTTGGGAGGTGAGCAGGGAGGCATATATGAGAGACGGTGTCGTGGGCACTGCCACTGGGGCAGCGGGAGCCCACGCTCCCTGGCCTGTAAGCTGAAGCTGGTCCTGGGGGAGATGGTTAGCCCCCCATGGCCTCTGGAAGCCCCCTGGACTCTCTCCCTGCCCCTGATGTTTCAGTGCCTCCCTGAGTTAGCAGATCAGCACCACAGGGGCCCCCTCCAGCCTCATTGTCCCCACGCTGGCCTTGCCCCGCAGGTGGGACAGTCTTGAACAGGTGTGATACTGGGGGCTGAGAGCTCCAGCCAAGGCCGGGCCACTGAGGCCAGCAGGCCTGGGCGCCTAGGATGCTCCAGGACAGAGAGCAGCCTGCGGGCTGGGAGAGGCGGGCGGGCCGACTGGAATGGGAGACTGGCAGGAAACTGAGGCCTGGAGCAGCGGGCTTTGTCCTGGGAGGAACAGGTCCAGCCCCCCCACCCCACCCCCCAGCACATTCAAGACACTGCCGCTTCTCCATGAATAAGACATGAGATGGTCAGAGCCCTCGATGTAGCATTGTTATCATCTGACTTGATAATAGAAAAATTAAAATTTAAAGTGATCTAAAGTGACAAGTGACAGGAATGTTCCTAGAAACCGGAGACTGGGTGGCGGAGCAGGTCCCAGGACAGATGGTAGCAGACAAAAAAGCCCCTGGAGGGGGTGGGTTTCAATGTTTCAGAGTCCTTAGTCGGGGACCAAAGGTCCCTTGATTCCAGGGCCGGGGGGCTTTGGAGGAGATCCCCATCTTCAGTGCCCTGGGTCCCAGGCCTAGGCCGAGTCACACACCGTGGTTTGGTTGCAGGGTGCAGGCTCCGTGGCCCTGGGGTGGCTCCTTCCTGCTGGGGTCCAGAGCCGACCCCTTGGACCTGAGGCCCCCTTCTCACTGAGAGCCCCCTTCACCCCCACACCAGCCTCGGGGAGCAGACGCTCCTCCGCCCGGCCCTGGGCAGTTGCAGGCCCATGGGAAGCGGAGGGCCCTGGCCTGCCCCAGCAGCGCCCCCGCCCTGAAGGTTTGGATGTTCCCATTCCTAACCAGAGGGCCCTGGGGATTCTTAATCCAAGCTCCCCACCCTGCCTCCCCTGAGTCCTGCAGGAAAGGCCTGGCTCCCAGGGCAGCGGAGCAGGCATGGGTGTATCTCGCTCAAAGATGAACCCATGATAAGGGTCCGGGTGAGGCAGGACTGGGGGCTGAAGGGGGCGTGTTGGGTGGAAAGGAGAGAGTGCTTTGGCCTATAGGTCTGCACCAGCCTCTTAGAAGGGCATGGGAGCTGAGCTGGGACAGAGAGGAGGCAGGCAGGACTTTCTGATGCATTTTAGTCTGTGTTTTCCCCCCAGGGGCCTCTAGGAAAATCCAGCTGGATGAGTCCTCACATCCCCGCTCCCCTGACTGGCTGTCCCCAAGCTCAGGGTGACCTGGCTGGGTTAGCTACCCGCCCCCCACCGTGTCCCTACAGTCCTGTGCCTCCCCTTCCTTCCTTCTGGGTGTCCTAGATCTTCCCCTGAGCCGCTGGGCCACGACCTCCGGGTCACTGGGGCAGAACGCCAGCGCCCAGGGGACAGGACCACATAACACACTTATTTTAATTAGAAGAGTTATGTAACAACCTAAGTTGGCAGAATACAGGGCAAAAAAAAAAAAATCACTGATGGTGGCCTCCCTGCATGGGCCCTCTCTCCTCTGTGTGTTCCCTTCTCATCTTGTTTGTTTTCATTTCAGGGTCGACACCTACCTTCCAGGGTTGCCTGTTGCCCTTCACTTGGCAGTTCTTGGTGGTCTTTACAGAGTGTCCTGGGGAGCGGGGGCTGTTTCTCTTCACTGTTTATGGTGCACAGGATGCAGAGATGGGGCCCTGTCCTGCCCCCTAGGGGATGACCCTCCAGATGTGAGGCCTGGTTTGGAGCCAGCCAGCGCCCTGTGCCTGCCTGGCCAGAGCTGGGTGCAGGCGAGGCCTGACTCCCAGGGTCATGCAGGTGGAGAGACACAGGTACATCAAGTTTAAAGATAAACACATGACAAGGGTCCAAGTGAGGCAGGAGGGAGTCCGGAGAAGAGCTCTTGCGTGCAGAGGGAGAGAGTGCTTTTGACTATAGGTTCTGCAGTGGCCTCTTGGAAGGGCCTGGGAGCTAAGGTGGGACAGAGAGGAGGCAGACAGAACCCCACCCCCTCACCCCTGTCTCCATGTCACCAGCAGCAGCTTTGAGATGGTGTCCTAACCCCGCCGTCCTCCCTGGTGAGGATCAGTCTGCAATTACCTCATCTGTTTGCCTGTGATTGGTCGATGGTCTGTCTCTTCTGCTCCGGGGAGGATGCCTAAGGGATGGGACTTTGTTGGCCTACTGGCCACATGGGAGAGATGCCTTAAACTACTGCCTGGACAGATAGGACAGGGAGGGGTGATAGGCTGACATCTGTGCAACAGAAGAATCCAGAAGGGTGGTCTTTGCAGGGGGATCTGAGCCCAGAGGGGGCCTGGGGGTCTCTTCCCTAGTCAGCTGTCTTTTGAGAAGAAAAATGAGACAATTGTACAAAAACAAGACAGTGTGGGGAGGGGAGAGAATACCTACCTATCCTCCCAGTGCAGAGGCAACACTTTGGTGTACATGCTACCCTGGGATGCCCTGGACAGATCCCAAATCCTACAGATGTGATTTCATATGTGGGATAATTCCTCAACTACTGTTAGGGAGCCTGTGTGTGTGTGTGTGTGTGTGTGTGTGTGTTTTCATTAGCGATGTTTTGTTCTTTATACAATTCACCTAGCAGCACTGTATCGACAAGGAACCTGTCCTTCCTGGACACCCTGCTACTCATCCTGGGGCTGGGGTGGTGGGGGGGCGCTTTTCTGTGTCACGGCAGTCTGGGTGAAGCACAGTGGCAGGAAGAATGGACATGGCCCCCACCCCTACTTCATATCACTTAAGAAACTCAAGACAAAGCTGTCAGACAAGCCACAGAGGAAGAACACAGATTACAGCTACGTCATCATCACTGCTGGTACTTACATTAACTGTATCATTATTTGTTGGGATGAATGTGAATTCTGAAGTCGGAACTGACCTGGATTTAAGCCCCTGATCATCCTCTTTGCAGCCAGATGACCTTGGATGAGTTGGCTCCCTTATGTATGTCAGGGACAGTCCCTCCCTCTGAGAATTGGAGGAGAAAGTGAAACCCCAAAAAAGTGTCTATGACAAGCCCTTGTGCACACGGTGTGCTAAGCACATGTTGGCTGCCTTTCTGCCCTTCTTTTGTGTTTGGTAAAATACGAGGAAATCAACTGAAAAACTATTAATTACTTTTTCTATTTAACTATCAATTATTTCTCCTGAAATAATAAGGAGAGTTGTTGGAAAGCTGATACGTATTCATATTAGCCATGACCACTCATTAACATATAATTTTGAAAGATCCCATTCTTGTGCTGAAAATGTTATGTCAGTGGTTACACAACCATATACCTTTGTCAAAACCCATTGAAACATATACTTAAAATGAGTGAGTTTTATAGTATGTGAATTATACCTTAAAGAGCTTAACTTAAAAAAAAAGACCCCATTTTTAATGCCAACAAAGCATATGAAAATAGCCAGGTCTAGCAGCAGCAGATGAAGAAAAAAATGACATTTAAATATTCCAGTTTTGTTTCCTTGCTACAAGTAGTTATACATATTAGTTCATCATTCAACAGGCATTTATTGAGTGCCTGCTCTGTGCTGAGCTTTGTTTAAGGCTCTGAGGACCCACCTGAAAAGTAATGACAAACCTCTCGTCTCAAGAGGTCCACATTTCTTGGGGAGACCTAAAGTAAATGTGATGAGTGAATAAACTGTACCACCTGTCAGGTGCTATGTGCCCCAGGAAGGCTTTGAGCAGGGTGGTGGGGAGAGGAAGCAAGTTGCTGGAAGGTCTTATAATTTTAGGCAAGTCGGTGATGGGAGACCTCATTAAGAAGGTGATATGTGTTCTGTAAAGCAATTATCCTTCGATTTAAAAATAAATTAATTAAAAAAAACAAGAAGGTGATAGTGAGCAAAGTGTGGGGACCGCTGTCCAGGAGGGTAGTTCAGGCCCAGCCAGTACCAGACCCCCGGGAGAGTGGAGCTTCCAGGCGTGGCGGACAGGGAGCAATTCGGGGCAGCCTCGGAAATCTGAATGAGTGAGGACATAAACCCTTGTCACCGAGCAGGGCAGCCCCCTTCGTGACTGTCACACAGTGCATATTTCATGAAAGTTTACCATCATGAGGCTATATCTTTTATATACTGTGTTGTAAAGCAGCAGAATAGTTTACTGAAAAATGTTAGTCTATTTATTAAAATCATCCTTTGTGGCCTGACTTTGCAGGCTTTGTTACTGTTTCATTCCTCTGAGGGCCCAACAGTTTGTTAAACCAATGCCCTGCTGTTCAGTGCTTGCTCCTTCCAGAAGGTGACACCAAGAAGTGTGGGGGAAGCCGGACAGCAGGGGTGACGTCCGCCCTAAATGGCCGAATGGGAAGGGGGCGGAGCTGAACCACAGCTGAAGGCCGGTGCCGCGTGTGTCCAGACTTGCTGGACCCTCTGGGTTTATCCTGTTTCTCCATTGCTTTAGATGCCACATTGCTGCTGCTGCGAAGTTTGCGTCCCAGTCTGCGGACTCTAGTAAAGTGGCCTTGCCCACTGCAGCTACCTGGCTGGCACCTGAGTGCCCGGCCACACAGTACCCCTCCCACCTGGGCATGGCTCCCTCCACTCCTCCTGGTCGGTCTCCAAGCCCCAACCCCCTGCAAGCCCTCCCTGCTGGAAGCTTCCCTTCCTCTCTGCTCACATCTCCCTCCTGCACATTGAGGGTCTCCCTAGCAGATGAGCAGCTCCCAGGGCAGTGCCCAGGGCCAAGGTTATTCACCAAAATGCATGACCCAGACCTGCCTGCCTCTCTCCCCTCTTCCACTCCACCCAGGTGCTGGGTTTGGTACCGAGACACAAAAGTGGTTCTTAGGAAGTTCTCTTCTGAAGAACCGTTAGCCCAGGGTGGAAAGTAAACACAGGAACACACAGGAACATTGAGAATCATTTTCGGGGGCACAAGCGGCCAAGGGGCCTTGGAAGGCACCAGGGGAGAGGGCATCGGAGCGGGTGCAGAGGAGCTGCCTGAGCAGAAGGTATGGGGCTGGGCTGGCCTCTTCCTTTCAGACTAAAGGCCTTTGTTGAGCAAGGTGGTAATTTCCAGGCCTGTGCCCTCCTGTGGGCTGGGTTTTGGGGGGACAGGATGACCCTGGCCCTGTGGAATAACTGGTTTGGATTTAGGCCAAAGCAGCATCTTGACGCTGCATTCAGCTATCTGGATTCTCTGGCATATTCCAGCACCGGGACTCAACAGCTACAGAATGGAGGAAGGGATATTCTCAGTGTTTGGAAGTTTGGGAAGGGACTACCTCGAACGGGAGCATGGGGCTCATTTGCTTGAGGAGTTAACACTTCCAAGGCCCAAGGGGATCACAGAGATGTGGTTGCAGCTGTCAGTTTTATATCTTGTCTGCACCCCCCCTCCCCACAAAGAAGGTGCCTGCCGTGTGGTCCAGGACTTGGGGCCTGGGGGAGCCTGCTGTCCTCTGGGTATCTGTTGTGGAGAAGCATGTCCTTCAAAGTGTCTTTGCTCTGAGTACACATGTGAAAGACTCATTGTGAAAGGGTCAAAAATGAGCAAAAGAAGAAAGCAACGCAGGCCTACGGTTCAGAGATTATCACAGCTAACACTTGGGGCCGTGTCTTCTGGTCAGTATTTATTTACAGAGAGGTGAAGAGACGTTGCGGTATGTTGTCATCGATGTCATTTAGTATCATTTCAGCCCATGTATCCATGTCATTAAAAAGTGTCTGTAAACGTTTAATGCAAAATCACAGGGTTTTGAACTTGGCAATGGTTCTTCCCAGCCTTCTCGTTCCATGGAAGGAGGCCTTTGTGTCCCTGACCTCTCCTGGGGACATCAGAGCAGGGTGGGCGTTGGGACTGGATGTGACCCTGTGAGCTGCCCCCCCAGCCCCCAGCCCGAGCTCCCTGGGTCTCTCTGCCTTCATCTGCCAGACGTACATTTGTGTCTCCGGCGCACGGGTCTGCGATTGTCCGCCTGAGCAAGTGATTCCAGAGACGGGTCTTGACGTCACCGCCGCCGCCCCGGAACCCTGTTTCCCTCTTTCTGTTTATAAAACATCCTTCACTGTGTTTCTCAGAAAAATTGTGCAGATGATAGAGGTGTTACTTGTGGTAGTTAATTTTGTAAAGATTTGATATTATTCTTATTTATGTTTATTTTTTGGCTGTGCGGCGCGTGGGATCTTAGTTCTCCAACCAAGGATCGAACCCGTGTCCCCTGTACTGGAAGCATGGAGTCTTAACCTCTGGGCCGCCAGGGAAGTCTGGGAGTTAATTTGAGGGGGGAGGTGTTGATGGTACTGGGAGACAGGTATGAGGGTGGCCATACATGAGGGCACACACCCCAGCTTTTTGATGGGCTGGGCTGTCAGAGGACAGTTGTGGGCCCAGCCATTCAAGCCAGGCACAGCTGGGCCTCTGGGAACAGGAGCAGAATATTGGGGGTTAGATGGCCTCACCGGCAGTCAGATGACCAGAGGCCTTGAGTGACGGGGTGGCTCTTGCCAACCGAGTCTGCCCACTGCTTTACATGATGCATATCAGATTGGCCAAGGGTACAAAACCGGAGTACTGTCAAATTCCAGACGCGCTGGTAGGTTGAAAGGAGGAGGGGATGTAAGGTGAATTGAACAGGGTAAAAGGTAAGCTTTGCACTTCGGTTGAGCACAGATTCATTCACTCATGAATGTTCAGGTTTGAGGAAAAAAATGGGAAGATGTGGGAGGCTTCTGTGCACACGCAATCCTGGCTCCTCCTGGTCGGTCTCCGCAGGCAGTGCAGCAGCCCCTGAGCTGGCATCCGCAGCGGGCCTGGCTGGGGGTCTTCTGGGTAGAGCTCCCTGGGGACCAGGGGGCCTTCTTGTAAGGGAAGGTGGGCTTCCTGCACCGGGCCCACCTGCAGGTCCAGACAGGCATTGTCCTCGCTGCACAAATGCCTCATCCCTAAAGAGGTGTTGGCCAAGCCAGCTGTGCACCTGTGGGTTATGTTGTCTTTTAACCACAGTAAATTGACAGTTTTCAGAAGTCCAGCCGTCAGACAGCAAGTGCATGAGGCTGGAGTGGTCTGGGGATACAAGGCTCCTGTGCCCTGGGGATGGTGAGGGGGTAGTGGGCAGGCCGCCAGAGGCCAGCCAGCCTTCTCAGGGGCCAGAGAGCGTGCAGCGGTGCTGCTGTGGGCTGGGCGGGCATGGATGTGTGTTTGCTGTTTGTGTCTTAAAGACGACTGACTTTCTCCCCCCAGGCCAGCCCTGCTGGACACAAGCCTGTGGGCCCCCGGCAAAGACCTCCCTGTCATGCTCCTCTTAGGCCCCCTTTCACTTGGGAGCTGCGGGTGCTGACCGCAGCTGCCCACTGACCTGTGATGTGTCAGTTGCCCCTGCCTGGATGAGGGAATGTCTTAGAAGTCCTCGGAAAAGCTGCTCCCTAGTCCACAACCCCCTGCATTTCCTGTCTCTGCCTGGCTGGCTCTTATTCATCTTTCGGTCTCCATTTAGATGTCACCCCCTCCAAGAAGCCTTCCTGGATCCTTAGATAGGACTGAAAGTCTCATCACGGCCCCCTCGAATCCTGCACTCGCTATCCTCACGGCACCTGTCACTTGCCTCATAATCTGATGCACCTGAGTGAACTCCTTGAAAGCAAGAATTATACATATTCCCTGTTGCATCGTGACACCTGGGACAGTGCCTGGCACATAGCAGGTGTTCGGTTAAATGTGTTTTGAATGAGTGAAAGGATGCACGGATGAGACTTCCATTTCATCTCTGAGACCACCCTTTCCCACGGGAAGGGTCAGGTGTGGGAACCACTGGTGTTTTGGTTGGCCTGGGTCACCGGGACAGAGGCAGCCCTCACGGGGCTTATGCTACCCCGAGAGCGGGGCTTCCTGAATCCTTGCCCACTGCCTCTGAGTGGGGTGAATGTAAAGCGTGGGTGTGGTCTCCACGGCAGGCCAGCGGCAAAGATTGCCCATCCTCCTATTCCTGCCTGCCCACAGCAGGCCTGGGACCCGAGTACTTCTTGTAGCCCCTGCAGATCTCAGAGAAGCCTGGGGAAGGGGGCTTCTTTATGTGAGACCCTACAGCAGTGAGGGCCTCCCTGGTGGCTCGGACGATAAAGCGTCTGTTTGCCATGCAGGAGACCTGGGTTCGATCCCTGGATTGGGAAGATCCCCTGGAGAAGGAAATGGCAGCCCACTCCATTATTCTTGCCTAGAAAATCCCATGGACGGAGGAGCCTGGTGGGCTACAGTCCATGGGGTCTCAAAGAGTCGCACACAACTGAGCGACTTCACTTTCTTTCATAGCAGTGGGGGCAGGGTAGCTCTGTGCCCTGCAAGACCTTCCACCCAGCATTTGGGGGTGAGAGCGTGGTTCCATGAGCTCTGCACTCTTCTGGCCCCTAGACGCTGAAACCAGTGGAGAAGTGGACCCCAGTGACAAGCCGCAGGGGACTGCGTTTACATCAGGGTCTTGTCCTGGTGGACAGCTTGGACTGCATGACTGCTTGTTGTGGGGTGACCTGTGCTGTGGGGTGTTTAGGAGCATCCTTGCCTTTACCCCTCAGGTGCCAATAGATGACCCCCGCCTCCACCCCCAGTTATAATGACCAGGAATGTCTCCAGACACAAACACACACACACACACCATTTTCCCTGGTAGTTCTGGATTTGCAAGCTTGCTCTACGGCCAGAATCAGCGTCCTGCTACTTGAAAAAGTGAAAGTGAAAGGCGTTCCATTGTGTCTGACTCTTTGCGACCCCACAGTCCATGGAATTCTCGGCCTCACTCTTTTTTTTTTTTCTAATATAAATTTACTTATTTTAATTGGAGGCTAATTACTTTACAATATTGTATCGGTTTTGCAGTTGTAGGCAGATGGCTGAGCCACTGCTGACCTCTGCCGTTGGGGCAGAGTGTGGGGAAGGACCAGGTTAGAATGTCGTTTCTCCAGGCAGGTCAGATAAGCCCTATCTCCCTCGCAAGGAGAGAGGTGAGCAGTGTCCTTTTTTTAAAGATATGTATTTATTTGACTGCACTGGGTCTTAGTTTCAGCATGTGGGACCCAGTTCCCTGACCAGGAATCGAACCCGAGCCCCCTGCTTTGGGAGTGTGGCATCTTAGTCACCAGACCACCAGGGAAGGCCCAGAAGTGTAATTCTTGCAGAAGATCCCGGTGTAAGGATAGGGACGGAGGGACAGACCCGACCGGCTCATATCACATGGGACCAGTCTACAAGAGGCAGCTTTCAGCTGGCCTTAGTGATGCGGGCCTCAGTGGCCCCTCTCATGCGGTCACTGCTTCACCCCTACACTTCTGTGGGACTCTGTCCCCTCCCCAGCCCCTCCCCCATGCTAGACACCAAGTAGCAGTCCCAACAGAGTGTGTTTAGACTGAGCCAGGGGGAATGGGAAGCTTCCCTGAGGAAGGGACCCTGGGGACCGAGGAAATAGCGGTGCTGGGTCTGGCCTTGGCAGTCAGAATCCTCAGACTTCTCCGCTATGAACTGAGCCAAGGCTGGGATCAAAGCTACAAACACGGGCACGAGAGGCAGGCAGAGCCCCACGAGTGGGCTCCGCCTAGCACCCGTGCGTGACAGTTGCTCTGCAAATGTTCTTTCTTGTCGTCCTTCCAGGAGCCCCCCACCTTGAGCACCTGGGGCCCCCAGAGGCCACAGACTTGACCCCGGCTACTCGGGTCTGTGAGGCAGCCCAGCTGCTGTGGTCGATCAGAGGGGGGCACTCAGGGACTCCAGCACTTTCTCAGCTCCAAGGTGTCAGAAATGCAGTGCCCCGGGCTGAACCCCAGAGGGTGTATGGGGGCAGGGCCTAGGCATCTGCATTTGAGTGAGCAGGCCAGCTCCAGGCTTGTGTCCTGACGGGTGGGAGGTGGGCCCTGGAAGGGAGGTCTTGGGAGACTGTGGGTGGGAGGCATCTCGTTGCCACCGAGTCCTCCGGTGTGGATGCTCTGCCAGGAGCCCCAAGCCTCCTGGGCCGGGCCGAAGGGGTTGTGATCTCCCCACGAGACACTGGGCTGGTTTCAGTCGTGGACGTGGAATGGAGAGCAGTGTGGGCAGCTCCTGGCAAGAGCCGTCTACACCGGGGTGGTGGCGGGACTCTGTGTCGCCTGGCTGAGCCGTGCTGCTAATAGGATTCGCAGAGCATTTCGGCTGCCGCAGCAACCCAGAAGCTGATCATTTGCGGAGGAATGAATAATTTATTTGTGTTTTCAGATGACTTATCCCTTCATCACGGATACGACGGCTCAGCTGCGCGCGCTCTGTTGGCTGCAGAATAAGAGGCTTCGCGGGAGGACTTGCTTAAATCCTCCACGGCCGCCCGTTTGCAGGCTGCTTTGCAGGCTGCGTTTCAGGGATGCCCAGATCCTCTCTGGTGCTTTCCTTTCTTTGTGGGAAAGTTATACTTTTCCTCCTGGCCACCTGCTTCAGGAAGCACAGCCTGGGCACCAGCTGGCCTGGTGGTGGTTTCAGGGTGGACCGGCAGCTAAGGTGTTAACACCAACAATGCGGTTGAGTTCTGACAGGGGGAGGGGGAGGTTTCCAGTTTCTGTGTGTGACCAGCTGAAAGCTACACACGATTGCAGTCACCCTTAAGAATCCCCGATTTTTACGCTTGCTAGTTCCCACGTTGCCCCTCCCCACTCCCCCAGTGACCTTCCTGACTCCAGCCTCAGTTCTGCTACTCTTTCTGCCCAGGCTGCCACAACCATCTTCCTCCTAGTCCCTTGCCCGAGAGCCCTCTGTGGCTCCCTATTGCCACAAGCCACCTGGCCCCAGCATTCAAGGTCCTCCGTGGTCTGGCTGTGTCATTCACTGCAGCCTCAACTAGAATCTCCTCTCCCTCTGAGCGGCCTGCTTGCTGACTCACTCATTAGACACCAACTGAGAGTCGGTGTGCCTCCAGGCCCCGTGCATAGGAGACGTGGGAGCAGAATGCGTCCCTCCCAGAGCTCAGTCTAGAAGGGCCAGGAGCCCCAGCAGGCGGCTTCCAGGCAGCCTCATGGACCCGCAGGAGCCCCAGAAAGGAGGGGAGGCCGCATGGGAAAGTCTCTGAATTTTTCCATGTCCTCAGTCTACCGCTCTTGGTGGGATTGAGGCTCCGAGGGCACCTGGACTGGGGCCTGATTACCCAGGTCCTCAAATGGAAAGTGCTGGGGCCTTGGGACCACCAGGGCTTCAGAGAGGCGAGGGGTGAGTATCTGGAGCCTGGACCTGAGGAGACTGCTCTGCGGGGAGCCTGGCTGGGAGCCCCTCAGCCCACCCTTCCTGCCTCTACAAAGACCCCACCCCAGGGCCCACCCTCTGCCCTGCTTTGCACGTCTTGCTTAATTACACTTAAATAATTAGTGCCACTCTTCTTGCTCCTTTATTGCTTCTGGAGGGCAGGGTTTGGTCTCTGGCAGGTCCTGTGGCCTGCACGGCTGGTCGGCTCCGCTGGCATAGAACTCACTGTCTGACTGTGTGACCTTGGGAAAGTGGCTTAACCTCTCTGACCCTATCTGTTGGTGGACGATGATCCTGAGATGGGGGCAAGGTGTGAGTGCACCCAGTGATCCTGAGGTGGAGCCTTAAACGCTAGGAGTTTAAGGAGCTTCCATGTGAATGTGTTACCTCCTGTGGTTCCTGCACCCCCCGCCCCGGGAATTCATGGGATGGGAGCAGCCCCAAAGGATGGACCACTTGCCTGGGGCCACATGGTGACATGTCAGAGTCCAAATCCGACACTCTTGGGACCATTTCCATGAGAAGAGGGTGCCTGGTCCCCAGCCTCCACTTTGGGTGCTCTAGTACCTGCTGTCCAGAGGAGGCAGGTGCAGTAAGGGCTCCCCACCCCCCAGCCCCGGCTAAAACTGGCCACGACAGTGGGCCTGTCTGTGGGCAGAACGTGCCCCACATAGAAATGGCTGCATAGGCTCTGGATTCCTCCCCACTCCCCGCCTCCCTGGACCAGCCGGTGTTTCCCCCGTGGCCGCCTCATTGTTCTCTGTTGGCAAAGCTTTGCTTTTTCTTCCTCCCTCCGGAACAGGAGGCGCCTCAGACGCCGCCGGGAAGAACTCCAGGCAGGGATTTTATGGCCCCCGGTCCCTTTGGCATCAGGAGCTGGTCGGGGCGGGGGCGGGGGCGGGGGGTGGGGATTGGATCTGTGGCCTGAGCTCCGGAGGTTCCAAGAATTCATTAGTGGGCAATGAGCCATTTTATTTTCGTTCCTGCCCACCGAGAATCAGGAGTGAACAAGCTTGGATTTTATGTCAGAAGGAAAAGCAGCGCCTTTAGAAGTGACCTGCCACCTCTACCCCTGCCCCTACCACTGCGGGGTCCTAAGGAGGTCCCTTTTTTGCCACCCTCACTTCCAGGGACTCTTACCATCCTTTCCCCAGTACCCAGTATTTTTGTAGCACTCTCTGGTTGTCAGAGTTCTACAACAATTGTGCTTAAAATAAAAAGGTGAACTCCTTGCCCTGTCCTCTGAGCCCCTGCTCCCCCAACCCCCCACTGCTCCCCACTTCTGCCTGTTGGCCATGCTTCGGCCACACTCACTTTCTTGCTGCTCCTTGACGATGCCAAGCATGCTCTACCCCAGGGCCTTTGCATTTGCTGCCCCTTCTGCCGAGAGCCCTCATCATAAGTCTATCCTTTCCTTTTCACATGTGTCCCTGACTCTGAGCATCCAAGCAAGAGTTATCGCCCCGACCCCAACCCACCCTGGCGTGCTCAGTTGCTCAGTTGTGTCCAACTCTTTGTGACCCCGTGAACTGTAGCTTGTCAGGCTCCTCTGTCCATGGGATTTCCCAGGTAGCAGTACCGGAGTGGGTTGCCATTTCCTTCTCCAGGAGATCTTCCACAGCCCGGGATTGAACCTGCGTCTCCTGCACTGGCCGGCGGATTCTTGGCCATTGAGCCACCCTCAGTCTTCATCAGGCCGCTTCGTTTTTTGCTTTCCCTAGCAGTTGGTGACCTGCTTACTTTCTCCGTTGCTGTCTTGTTACTGGAAAGGAAACCTTTTGGAGCTTCATCTGTGTTGTGTGTCGTGGAGGGTTTTTCCGATTGTCCTGTGGTCCTCCAGGTACCAGCACACTACAGATTGTCATCCATCGATGGCAGGTAGACGTGAGGACGGTTTTCTCTAGGGGCTTTTATAAGTTGTGCAGCTGTGAGCCTTCTTGCTTGTGTCACTGGTGGACCTATGTCCATCTTTCTGTCGGGAGTAAATCAAGGAGCTGAATTTCTGGGCCATGGAGTTTGTGTAGTCATCTTTAGTAAATATGTCATTTTTTCACAATGGTTGGAGATCGTAGGTTCCTTTTGTTTTGTGACCCCAGCTCAGGTGTCCTGGTGATGGGAGGGGACACGGGAGCTACAATAAGATGTCATGAGCGCTCCCTGGAAGCCAGGAATGCAGCAGGCGCCCAGGGACGCAGATGACCAGAGGGCTGGTGAAGGTGCTGGCCCTGGCCACGCAGGGCTCAGGGTTTAGCTCACTGCCGCCTTGGGGCCCTCTCTGGCTCTGCCCTCTTTCGTGGAGCGTTCTGGCTGTGTGGTCTGACCTGCAAGTCTCGGCTTCCGTGGTATGTTCCATGGCTTTCCCATCCCTGGGGACATCTGCAGGATACACAGCCCCTTCAGCTCAGTTTTGTTTTATTTAATATTTATTATTTGGCTGTATCAGGCCCTAATCGTGGCACGTGGATCTCTGTTGCATCATGCACGTCTCTCTAGTTGTGGCACTCAGGTTTGGTTGCCCTGCGGCATGTGGGATCTTGGTTCCTTGATCAGAGATTGAACCCCTGTCACTCGCACTGCAAGCTGGATTCTTAGCCCCTGACCAGCAGGGAAATCCCTCTAACTCAGTTATTGAATTGAGCAGTGGAGGAAAATGCCTTTGTGTTGTGCCAAATGTGTGAAAGTATTCGGCGAGCTACTACCCCGATTACCTGGGGACTGTGGTGGAATTAGTCATCCTAAAACCACAGTCACCTCAGAAATAGTCATAATCCAAAACCCATCCGTCTCTGACTCCAGACCCATTGTATTTTTCTCCCTCAGGGACTTTGCTTCCTAATTAAGTTGGATTTCAGGACATATTAAAATAATTTGTCATCTCTTGAGCACACATTCGCCCCTGGTGCAAGCAGGCAGATCAGAGTCAGCCCAGGAGACCTGGGTCTGGGCGAGAGGAGGTGTTGAGCCCTGGCAGGAGGAAGCTCGTGTAAGTGCCTTTCAAGGACTGGCCAGCAAGGATGCTGGGCACTGAGCCCTCCGGGCCTGGCCCCTAGAGGAGGAACTAGCCCCAGAAATGGCCCTAGAACCCTGGTTTGTTAGCTGGTGGTTTGCAGTCAGCGCGCTGGGGTGGTGGACTGGGTGGTTTCAGGGACTGAACTCCTTCAGCCCGGACCCGGACCCAGCGTGTATCCAGAGGGACTCCCCCTCCCCAGCCGCCCCCCAGTGCACCAGATCGCCTCCTGGAACACAAGCGATCCCTGGAGCTTGGTTTGACTGCCTATCCCCGACATCCAGCACATGACATCTGAGGGTACCCGGTTGGGCCGTGGGTTCCTCGAAAGTCGGGCCGGTGCCCCCTGCACCTAACGCACTCTGCAGGCACTCAGCAAGTGTGTGGGGTGCGTGCTGGGGGCAGGGTGGGGAGCGTGTCTCGAAGGCAGTTTTGCAGCTCAGCTGAGATCTGAGGCTGCCAGTTCTCACGGTCGGCCACGGTGACGAGCTCTGAGAGCTGTGTCCCCCGGCTGCAGAGCTGGGAGGCCCCGTGCTTTGCCCCCCTGTTTCTGTGAACCTGCTCTTTGCCCTTGTGTCTTCTGGGGTAGAGAAGTACAAGAACGCTGGCCTAGACTCCGGTTTGTTTTTTAACAACTTTACTAAGATACAATCCACATACCGCACAATTCACCCATATAAAGTATACAATGTGGTGGCTTTTAGTACATTACCAAATACATGTACAGCTGCCAGTGCAGTCAATTTTAGAATGTTCCATCACCCCCAAAAGAATGTTCCGTCACCAAGAAAGAATGTTCCATCACCCAAAAAGAATGTTCCATCATACCAAAAGGAGACCCCATCCTCTTTATTTATTTTTGTTGATTTAATTCATTCATCTCATATTTTTCTTTTAGCGAACATCAGATAATATGAACAAAGTTATATTGCTCACTATAGTTAAATTCTTTTTTTGCTTTATATAAGTTATACACATACTAAAGTGGGTAAAATTCACTAAAGTAAATTAGAATTATTCCAGAACTTTGACCTGTACTTCTGTACGTTAGGACAAAAGAAAGCTTGTCAAGTTTCCCTGGGATCAGTGTCATGCAGCAAACTGATTGACTATATGCTGCTTTTAAGTTAACATTTCCCATTTTTTAAAGACTAATATAAGGTGACAGTCAAAATAATTTTTATCTCAAGTTTGGTGAAAGAACAGAAGCTGGCCATACACATCCTGTTCATAACCATATGGGACATTTGAAAAATAAGAAATAATAAAAATAAGACTATACCTATAATCAAGAAAATTCTACTCATCCTGCTAAGAAAAAACAGCTACCAATAACTTATTTTAGAATACTTTAAATACAGATGGAATTTATAATAACTAGATATCATTGTATCTTGTTTTACTGATTCTTAATGCTTCTCTTTTAATTTTAAAGTAACAGATTACTTCAAAATAAAGCCACACTGCTTAGTATTCTACAATTTTATTCTTTTATAAATTTAAGATGCCTCAAAAAGTCCAGATCCAGGATTACAAAACAAGCAACCTTCAGGATGTATTTTGCTTGGTAGGCGGAATGGTTCTTACTCTTTGGAAGTATAACACCTTCATGCAGTACTTATTTGCTTGAGATGACCACAACCATTCCACACACTATCACCTTCTGAACTGAGATGTGATACTGATACCCTGTTCTTAATATTCTAAAACACAGCTGTTGTTGTTCAGTTGCTCAGTCGTGTCCGCCGACTCTTTGAGACCCCATGGACTGTAGTCCACCAGGCTGCTCTGTTTATGGGATTCTCTAGGCAAAAAAACTGGAGTGGGTTGTCATTTCCTCCACCACCCCAAACCTTTTCAGTTCAGTTCAGCCACTCAGTCATGTCCGACTCTTTGCAACCCCATGAACCGCAGCACGCCAGGCCTCCTTGTCCATCACCAACTCCCAGAGTTTACTCAAACTCAAGTCCATTGAGTTGGTGATGCCATCCAGCCATCTCATTCTCTGTTGCCCCCCTCTCCTCCTGCCTTCCATCTTTCCCAACATCAGGGTCTTTTCAAATGAGTCAGCTCTTCGCATCAGGTGGCCAAAATTTTGGAGTTTCAGCTTCAACATCAGTCCTTCCAATGAACACCCAGGACTGATTTCCTTTAGGATGGAGTGGTTGGATCTCCTTGCAGTCCAAGGGACTCTCAAGAGTCTTCTCCAACATCACAGTTCAAAAGCATCAATTCTTCTGTGCTTAGCTTTCTTTATAGTCCAACTCTCACATCCATACATGACTACTGGAAAAGCCATAGCCTTAACTAGACAGACCTTTGTTGACAAAGTAATGTCTTTGCTTTTTAATATGCTGTCTAGGTTGGTCATAACTTTCTTTTCAAGGAGCTAGCGTCTTTTAATTTCATGGCTGCAATCACCATCTGCAGTGATTTTGGAGCCCAAAAAATAAAGTCAGCTGCTATTTCCACTGTTTCCCTATCTATTTGCCATGAAGTGATGGGACCAGATGCCATGATCTTAGCTTTCTGAATGTTGAGCTTTAAGCCAACTTTTTACTCTCCTCTTTCACTTTCATCAAGAGGCTCTTTAGTTCTTCACTTTCTGCCATAAGGGTGGTGTCATCTGCATATCTGAGGTGATTGATATTTCTCCAGGCAATCTTGATTCCAGCTTGTGCTTCCTCTAGCCCAATATTTCTCATGATGTACTCTGTATGTAAGTTAAATATGCGGGGTGACAATATACAGCCTTGACGTACTCCTTTTCCTGTTTGGAACCAGTCTGTTGTTCCATGTCCACTTCTAACTGTTGCTTCCTGACCTCTATACAGGTTTCTCAAGAGGCAGTTCAGGTGGTCTGGTATTCCCATCTCTTTCAGAATTTTCCACAGTTTATTGTGATCCACAGTCAAAGGCTTTGGCATAGTCAATAAAGCAGAAATAGATGTTTTTCTGGAACTCTCTTGCTTTGTTGATGATCCAGTGAATGTTGGCAATTTGATCTCTGGTTCCTCTGCCTTTTCTAAAACCAGCTTGAACATCTGCAAGTTCACGGTTCACGTATTGTTGAAGCCTGGCTTGGAGAATTTTGAGCATTACTTTACTAGCGTGTGAGATGAGTGCAATTGTACAATAGTTTGAGCATTCTTTGGCATTGCCTTTCTTTGGAATTGGAATGAGAACTGAACTTTTCCAGTCCTGTGGCCACTGCTGAGTTTCCAAATTTGCTGGCATATTGAGTGCAGCACTTTCACAGCATCATCTTTTAGGATTTGAAATAGCTCAACTGGAATTCCATCACCTCCACTAGCTTTGTTCGTAGTGATACATAAGGCCCACTTAACTTCACATTCCAGGATGTCTGGCTCTAGGTGAGTGACCACACCATTATGATTATCTGGGTCATGAAGATCTTTTTTGTATATATAGGTTATACACATACTAAAGTGGGTACAATTTTGGCTACCACCTTTAGCTACCACGTCTCATTCCCCTCTCCACCTTTCCCCAGCCCTAAGAAATCGTTAATTTACTTTCTGTCTCTATAGATTTCCTATTCTGGACATTTTCTATAACAGAATCATACAACATTTGTCCTTTTGTGCTAGTTTCACTTAGCATAATGTTTTCAAGGTTTATCCATATTGTAGCACATGTCAGTACTTCTTTTCATGGCTAAATGATATTACACTGTATGAAAATACCACATTTCATTTATCCATTCATATAGTAATGAACGTTTGGGTTGTTTAATAATGCTGCTATGAGCAAGTTTTTTTATGGACGTTTGTTTTCATTTCTCTTGGGTGTATTCCTCGGAGTGGAGTTTCTGGGTTATATGATAACCGTATGTTCACTCATTTGAGAAACTGCTAGACTGCTTTCCAAAGTGGCTGCATCATCTACATCACCAACAGCAGTGGGATCCAATTTCTCCAGATCCTCACCAACACTTGCGTTGATCTGACGTTTTCTTTTCCAAAAATTTTAGTGGGTGTGAAATGATATCTCATTGTGCTTTTGATTTGCATTCCTCTAATAACTAATGATGTTGAGCATCTTTTCTTTCATTAAAAAAAATGTATTTGATTCTGGCTGTGTTGGGTCTTTGTTGCTGCACGCGCTTGTCCCTAGTTCCAACGAGCGGGGGCTCCTCTCTGGTCGTGGTGCTCAGGCTTCTCGCTGCGGTGGCTTCTCTTGTCGTGAGGTTCAGGCACCAGGGCTCACGGGCTTCAGTAGATGGGCTCCTGGACTCTAGAGCACAGGCTCAGTAGTTGGGAGGCACAGGCTTAGTTGCACCACAGCCTGTGGAGTCTTCCTGGATCAGGAATCGAACTCACGTCTCCTACATTGCAAGGCGGATTCTCAATCACTGGACCACCAGGAAAGCCCCTGTAGTAAGTTTTTAAATTGAGAGCTGTGAGTTCTACTTTTTTTTTTTTCCAGAACTGTTTCAGCTGTTCTATGTCCTTTGAAGTTCCATATGAATTTTAGAATCAGCCAAATACAAAGTAGTAAGCTGGCATTCTGAGGGGGAACCTGGAGGTTAGTGTGGGGGGTATTGTCATCTTAACAGTGTTAAGTCTTCTGATCTATGAACATGGGATATTTTCCCACTTATTTAGATCTTCTTTCATTTTTTTCAACAATGTTTATAGTGTTCAGAATATATTTTGCATTTTTTTGTTAAATTTATTTTATAAATTTTAAAATAATTTTTGATGCTATTGCTTAGAACTGTTTTCATAATGAAATTTGTTAATTTCATTTTGGATTTTTAATTGCCTGTATATAGAAATACACTTAGTTTTTGTATGTTGATCATGTATCCAGCAACCTTCCTTAAATTATGTCATTGGTTCTATTACATTTTTTTAGTGGATTCTGTAGGATTTTCTATATAAAAGATCATGTCATCTGCAAATAGAGATAGTTTTACTTCTTTTCTAATTCAGATACCTTGTATTTTTTTCTTGCCTAGTTGCCCTGGTTAGAACCTCTAGTATAATGTTGAATTGAAGTGACAGGAGTGGGCATCCTTTTCTCATTCCTAATCTAAGGGAAAAAGCATCTGGCATTTTTACCATTAAGTGTGATGTTGGCTGTGATTTTTTTACAAATATCCTCTGTCAGACTGAGGAAGTTTCCTTCTGTTCTTAGTTTTAGTGTTTTTTATCATGGAAGGATGTTGGATTTTGTCAAGTGCTTTTTCTGCATCTGTTGAGATTAGCATGTGACTTTTGCTTTTTATTTTACTGTATGGTATACTACATTAATTGTTTTCAGATGGTAACTATCCTTGCATTCCTGAGATAAATCCCATTTGGTATGATGTATAACTTTTTTATTCTTTATGTTACTGGATTTGCTATGCTGGGTTTGTTGTTGTTGTTGTTGTTTGAGGGCTTGTTTGTTTTTCTTTTCATCCTTGTCCATTAGGGACATTGGTCTGTAGCTTTCTTCTCTTGTGGAGACTTTGTCTGGTTTCGCTATCAAGGTAGTACTAGCCTCATAGAACCAGTTGGGAAGTGTTCCCTCCTCCTCTGCTTTTTGGAAGAGTTTGTGAAGAACTGTTATTAATTCTTTAAATGTTTATAGAACTCAGCCGTGAAACCATCTGGGCCTGGTGGGGACTTTGCTTTGTGAGTAGTTTTTTGATTACTAATTCAGGCTCTTGCCTCGTTATAGGTATGCAGACATGTTTCTTCTTGAGTCAGTTTCAGTAGTTTGTGTCTTTCACGTTGGCTTCGATTCTTACCAGAATGTTTTCAAGGCTTCTCTGCTCTTTTAGTCATTGTTGACATTTATTGCATCTCCTATGAACAAGTATTTTGTATGTGTGTGCATTTGCTCACGGAATCTTTTAAGAGGTTGATGAACTAGGTAGGATTATCATCATCTCCATTTTACATCCTGGAAGACTGAGGCAGAGAGAAGGTAGATAATGGGTCACACAACTAGGAAATAGTAGAGCTAGGATTTGAGCCCAAGCAGCCCAGCTACGGAGCCCTCTCTGCTCTCCCAGGGCCTTGCTCTGTGCTAGCAGCTGGGAATACCAAAATGAGTCAAAGCTGGTCACGGCCTAAGTCATCCCCCCACCCCGCCCAGAGACCCCAGACCTAGGAGAAGGAGGTGCCTTGGACATAAAGTGAACAAAAGGCTGGGAGGTCAGGATGGGCCCCGGGAGAAAGGGACCCAGGTGAAGCAGGCCTTGAAGGAGGGTCCAATGCAGGGGGTGTGTGTGCGTGAGTCAGGAGTGTGCTCCCTCCCCAGGCTTTCGTCTTCTACCTCTCCTCTCTCCCAAGTGCTCAGAGAAAGGAAAGGGCGTCATAGCCTTTGGATGCTGATGCCCCGCCTGGCAGGAGTTTGGAGCACTAGGCTCGAGCCCAGGAGGTCTGTTTGAATCACCCAGGCATCCACAGTTTGTTCTCCTAGAGAGGAAGTGGCATGACCATTTGTAAGACAATTGAGAGACAGAAATCAGGAGCAACCAGACATAACTCAACGTAATTATTTCTGCATAATGACTTCTGCTCCTTGATTCCGTCTCCAGCGATGACTGTCATCTGTATCTGTCACAGGAAAGCTGGTGGCCGGGGAGCCCCTGTGGCTTAGCTGATAGAGCCAGGAGGAAATTTGCAATTCGAGTTAATGGAGTGTTCCCAAGCAGACTGGGAGCCAGAAGCTTCTGGAAGGATGGCTCCTCTTGCTGGGAAACCTGGGATCAGAGCTGGCCCAGCCTCCCCAAGGGATCCGGCCCGTCGACCGTGTCACAGCTAGGGACACTGAGGATGGCGGGGGTCACAGTGCCCACCTCAGTCACGGGGCCTCCCGGCACAGAGGAGCACCTCTGCTGTCCTCACTCCACAGAGCTCTTCCTGGGAGAGCTGGGGCGTGTCTGGTGAGACAAGACGGTGTCCACCTGAACTAGGAATGCTGTCACCGTCCCTGAGCTGATCCTTGAGCTTGATGTTCATGCAGGTCTGTCCCCCAGAGGCTAAAAAATGGTGGGGCCTTTGTGCAGACGACCTGCAGCTGGGGGAGGCCCCCCTGTGACATTAATTGTGCAGAGTGGCTGGAGGGCACCAGCCCCACCACCACCACCTGCAAGAGGACCACAGGCCTGGGGCACACATGATCCAGCTCTGGAAAAGCAAAAGCCCCCTAACCTGAGGGGGTTCTTGCCTGCGGCATTCCCACGCCTCCTATAAGCTCCTGTAATTGATGAGGGCATCTGGAAAGAGCAGAGGTAGGTTCAGGGGTGTACATTTTGGGCACCCCACTTGGCCACGTGTAACCTTGACATGCGTCCCCAAATCTGTTTGCTCCTCTGTAAACTGGGGGGTTAGAATGCACCCTCCTCGCCAGGGCCGATAGGAGGTCAAGAAGATAAAATGACCACCAGACACATTGCTTCTAGCACATTCTGCCGTTGATTCCAACTTACTGGTTTTCACCAGGGTGACCTTGTGGAGGGCCCTTGACCCTGTCCAGGCTTTCATTTCCCTGAGTGTCCAAGCAGGGCTCCAGAGTCATGAGATGACTTAGCTGAGATCATTGACGTGAACTCACCTATAGAGAAATAGGGGACGAGGTGAGCAGAGGGGGATTTTAGGGCAGGGAAGCTGCCTCGTATGATATTAATATTATAATGTTGATGGTGAAGGACAGGGGAGCCTGGCGTGCTGCTGTCCATGGCGTTGCAAAGAGTCAGATGTGACTGAGCAACCGAACAACAGGATACGTTTGTTCAAACCCACAGAATGTATAACACCAAGAACGAGCTCCTGTGAGCTGTGGCTTGGGGGCAATGACATGTATTTGTGTAGGTCCACCAGTTGTAACATAGGTATCCCAGTCTGCAGGGGGAGGACGGTGAACATGAGGAGGGCCGTGTCTGGGGACAAGGGGTAAGTGGGAACACTGTATTTTCTGCTCTGTTTTGCTGAGAATGAAAAAACTGCTCTAAAAAATAAAGTCTATTAAGAGTGTTACATGTAGGTATATACAGGTGTATATGTGTATACGTAAAGTACGTCAGTAACCTCCAGTGAGCATTTCTGGTGGGAGATGCATGGTGTTTGCACCCAGGTCTTGAATCCAGCAGTGAGTGTCAGTGATGTAGCGGGCATATGAAGCCCTGTATTGCCGAAGCAGGGTAGAATTCTGCCTGAGCACAAATGCACTGTGCTTTCAGTCATGTCCATTGGATGCATTTGGGGGCACTCATTTCTCAAACAGAGGTTATTTATTGAGCGCCTGCAGCATGCAAGCTCTGAGCCAGGCACCGGCTGCCCAGAAATGAAGGCACAGACTCTCCGCCCTTGTGGAGCTCACAGTCAGTTCGGGAGAGATGCAGCCCTCATTCTGCAGGGGTAAGGAGAGCCCTGCCAGCCCCCAAGGAGGAAGAGAACCTTGTATTATGGGAGGATCATGGGGAAATGTGTGTAGATTGTATGGAAGCGACTGGCGAGGAAGTCAGTGGGCTCTGGGTCTGGGTGGCCCCGCCGCACGTGACCGGTCTGTCCTCTCTTCCGGGGCATGGTCTAGCAGCCTGGGCCAGGACGTGGAAGCGGCCTCCGAGGTTCTGACCCCTGCTTTCTCTCCACCTCTGCTTGGCCTTTGGTAAGTGCTCCGGTGCAGGGGAGAGGCAGGTGAGATGGGGTGAGGACGGGGCTCTGAGGGGCCTCTACCTCTCTGTGGGGTCCTGTCCACGTGCCGGCATGTGGGGACTTGACCCAGTCAGCGGAAAGAATGGGTAAGGCTTTAGGGGGGCAGTCTGCCCAGCACCCCCATGATGGCGCAGTCTGACCCCACATCCCGTGGGTGGGGCCTTCCTGCCTCTCTTGCTTGGACACCAGGGTGTGGACTTCCTGAGGGAGGGGCGTTTCTGCTGCTGCCCTGCCTTTCCTTCTCTCACTTTGCCCGCTCACGCAGTGAAAGCACTCGCCGGTGTGGGCCAAGAGACCCAGGGTGAGGGTCTGGGGACAGACTTCAGAGTGGGTCTCTGGGCTTTTCTCCGCAAAGAAAGCAGACACAGCTCCATGTGGAAGCAGACACGGCCGCTTTCATTGGTCTGATCTTTCACCAGCCCTGTCGGAGCTGGGAAATGGGGAGGGGCAGGAGCTGGCTCTGGCTACCTGGATATCACTTGTGTACAGAGGCCCAGCTGGAGGCTGGTAGGTGGGCACAGGGGCACAAGGGGCGGTGCCTGGCCAGGTTGGGTCCTCCTGAGGCTAGTAGCTGAGTGTCAGGAGCTGGAGCAGGTGGAGGGGTCCAAAGAGGGCAGAGGAGGTGGTCCCTGGTGTCTCCTTCCATCCCAAGGCCCCCTAGGTGTTTCATTTCTCACCCAGCAAAGACTCAGTAACCCTTACCCCCCACCCCCGAGGATCAGAAACTCTGGGAGGCAGGTGGCACCTCTAACAACGAATGTCCTTGGTCGGGATGTCCTGGACCAAGATGAGAAGTGGTAGGACCCCTTCTCTCTGCCATCCCTTTGGTGATGGACAGGAGGGCCTGTCCCCCTAATCCTCCATCTCTGTTTACCTGCTGTAGGCACCTGAGTGCTAAGGCTGCGGGTCCCAGCCTCCTGCCAGCAATCACTCATTCATCCCCTCAACAAAGTATGTACTGATCACTCACACTAGAGCTTCCAGGCTTTGGGCTTCCAGTGGAGAACTGACTTGAATAAAACCTGGCCCCAGGGACTCCATATTCAGGGAAGAGAGAGAGAATTCAGTAAAATACAGAGAAAAAAATGAAGTAGGAAAGGGGATAAGAATGTGTATTGGGGTGACAGCTTTGGACAGAGGAGTTAGAGAAGGCCTCACTGAGAAGTGCCCTGAGCCTAGAGATGCAGTGGAGGCAAGGGAGCAGTTTGGTATCAGAGGAAGAGTCAGTGCAAAGGGCCTGTGGCAGTAGCACATCTGAGGGATTCCGGGGCAGCAAAGAGATCCATGTCACTGGAGGGGATGCACAAGGGCAGGGAGAGGGGATGGGCCAGACAGCTGCTGGGGGTGTAGCTCATGCGTGAGGAGTGGGACACTCACAACACGAGCCCAACAAGGAGAAGCATCTCGGTGCAGTCGAGACCACCCTACATGGGGAGCCCTTCGCTCACTTCACACATAATTGTTGCTCACAGAGACTTAAGCACTGCTCTAAAGATGCTGGATGAACAGGGGAATGGAGACAGGGCTTCTGTAGGACAAAAGGCCAGAAGAGCAAGGCCACAAGCTGACTCTGAATGCGGTCCACCTGGCTGTCCCGACGTGGCCTCAGAGTGAAAACTGCGGTGGCTTCGAGGCAGGGCACCCGGAAAGGGAAATCCTTCCTAGGTTGTACGTTGAGGGTTATTTTTAGAGTGACCAGCAGTGACTTTGCAATATCACTTCCTGTGGGTGTCCCCTCCAACCCTCAACCACAGGGACGGGCCCTGCATGACAGGCCTTGTGGGCAGATGCGTGCTCACATGCATGTACACACACATGCACACACAGTGGTGCACACAGGCTGGCATTCTCATCCACTGCACAGTCAGTGGAGGGATGGGGACCACGTCCTGGCCCGCCTGCAGGATGGCGAGCCCCAGGTCAGCGACTCGCTGTCTTCAACATCCCTGAGCTTCTGCTCTGGGTGGGGTTCTGCACGAGATGGCTGCATGCATGCCGAGAGTGGGAGGCCTGGCCCGGGGCTCACACCTGCTCAGGAAGGAGAAAGGCAGGAGTCAAAGGAAGGGCACCTGCCGGTCTGTCTTTGCTCAGCTCCCAAGGGGTGAGACAGGGAGAGAGGTTCCATAATGCACAGACGAATGATGAAGTGATGTCCCCAGGGTCTCGCTGACTGCTGGCCCCTGGCCAGGCCCCTGAGCCAGGTCTGAGCCCACAGGTCATCCGCCTCTCCCATCGGGCCCACACTTATCCTTCTCCCTTCACATCCAGCCCAGGCCCAGGCCCAGGCCCATGGCCACGATTTCTGGGACAGCCTGCATTTCACATTTTCTGTCCTGTGGACCCCTCAAATTTCCTTGGGCTGGTCAGACCCCAGGGGCACGTTGGTCACTTAGCAACACCCATGTCACAGGGTGGCTATTCTGAGGACCTCAGAGGATCTCCAGGAAACTGGCTCCTTCACGGATGTCACAGAATATCGGGGTCAGAGGGGCACTGATGGGCAATGTGGAGACCTTAAGGGGCCAGGAAGATGGGCTCTTGGGCACGCTGAACAGCACACCAAGGCCGCAGATGCATTGAACTTGTAAGCCTGCAGAGGATCTGGGGCTGCCTGCCAGGGGCTCCCTTGCCCTCGTTGCCTCCTTTTTCACCCTCTTTCCTCGCTTCCTCTCACTAGCTACACCGCTGCCCTGTGCTTTAGATGTTGTGCTAATCGGCCGTGGGATTACTGCTAGCCACACCCTGAGAAACTGAAACTCAGTTCTATGTCTTTGGGGAAGAGAATCGGGGAATGACCTGAGCTACAAGCCTGGAATGCTGCCTTCCTTCCCTCCCCTTTCTGTCCCCACCACACCAGCACCACGCTTGACTCAGAGTACAGACTAACTCAGGGTAAGGAAGAAAAGAGGGATTCACACCTTCCTTCCTTCCCAGCTGGGGCACCTTGTACATTTCTGTATCCCCAGCTCCTCACCAACACCTCACCAGGGGCTTCCCAGGTGATGCTAAGTGGTAAAGAACCCACTTGCCAATGCAGGGGACATAGGAGACGAGAGTTCAATTCCTAGGTTGGGAAGATCCCCTGGAGGAGGGCATGGCATCCCACTCCAATATTCTTGCCTGGACAATCCCAGGGACAGAGGAGCCTGGTATCCATAGGGTCACACAGAGTCAGACACAGCTCACAACCTGTCACGCACACACCTCTTCACCATGATCCCCACTCAGTAGGTGCTCTGTTAATGTGTGCTGACCGACACCTTCTGTGCGAGTTTGTGCTTTGGTGCCAGCTCTCCCTGCAGAAACTTTGGCTTCTGGTGCTGTGATTTAAAGAATAAAAATGGCAAAGGGCAGTGTTTAGGAGCTGTCTTCATTCGGATTATAAATACACTCTCTGATGACAACTCAAGACTGTAGCCCTGGGGCCACTAAGAGGCAGCTGGCATGACACCGTTGGTGCGCCCAGCGTCTTGGCCAGGCTGATGCCACTTTTCGGGAGAATGACTTAGTGTTTTTTATTTCTCTCCAAAGACATTAAACATGAATCAAATAGCAGATGAGATGATTCACTGGAAGTTTTCTTCCAAGTTTCAAAACACACACACACACAAAACGGGATTGGTGTGCTGAACCATATGTAAGTGAAGCCAGACGGCACTGGGCTGGAGCCCTGCCTCCAGGGGCTCTGCTGTGGGCAGCACCTCGCAGAGGGGGACCTCGCCCTGAGGTCGAAGCCCTGTGTCAACCATCACAAAACCCCAGAAGGCCACGGGTGTCTCAAAAACCCCTCAAGTCTAATGTTCATCATGACATTGCTTCCATTTCTACCCAAGATATCTTAGAATGTGACCAAACCTCATTCATCTGGGGCACAGGAATTCACAATTTGGAAAGGGTTCGTTTGGGGCCCATGGGTTGAGAATTGAGTCATCGCTCAGGTGGGAACCTGGCAGAAATGAGCCTTCTCCCACCTGCAGGGAGAAAAGCGAATGCATCTGCCAACCAGGATCCTGGGGAAAGGGAGACACACTGTCGCCGGGTGGGTGAACGTCTCTGGTGCTGTCCAGGCTCCCACTGGCAGTAGATTCCAGGACATTTTTGAGGGTGGAACGTACCTCGGGGGCCACGTTGTCCAAACTCATATTTTTCAGATGAGGAAAGTAAAGCTGTGAGGCACGTGACTTGCCCAAGATTGCCCAGGCATCCCGACCCCACCCCCGGGGGCGGGGGTGGCGGGGGAAGGGCAGCGGTGCTGGTAACATCTGATTCCCGTCTGCTCACTGAGAACACCCTTCACCTCCCTCAGGGCTCTCCCACATTCCCGCCTTTACCATCTGCCTGAGAAAGAATGCAGAGGCAGTTGTTCAGGTATTTTTTGACTCAGACTTTACCAATTTGAAGGACTTCCCTAGGGGCTCAGATGGTAACGTGTCTGTCTACAATGCTGGAGACCTGGGTTCGATGCCTGGGTCGGGAAGATCCCCTGGAGATGGCAACCCACTCCAGTACTCTTGCTTGGAAAATCCTGTGGACGGAGGAGCCTGGTGGGCTACAGTCCACAGGGTCGGACACGACTGAGCGGCTTCACTCTTACTTTCACTTTACCAGCGTGAATTGCCCTTCGGGTCATTAGTCCGAATTCCGACTTCTCGGGGTTGATGGTATCTTTTCTTCTCTCCCCAGCTGCCCCTCCTGCCCGCACCCTGCATTTGTTAATCTATCCGTTCTTCTTCATTCCCCTCCACTGCTCTGCATTGCCCCACGCTGTTCTGTACTCAGTACTGTGCTCAGTACTGATGTGTTAGGCTGCTTGTTGCCCAGGAAGGTGCCTGGCGAGGTAACAGGCCCAGCTGTGGAGCAGGGCTGGGGCGTTTGCTGGTGGTCTCCCCAGAAGCTCGGGCCAAGAGCTGCTGAAGTCACAGTGCTGCCCCCGGCTCCCTGCACGCCTCGCCCAGATGAGGCCCCGCCCGCCTCCCGGCCGTATGCCTCCAGCCACACCACACAGTTCCACACACTTGTGTCTCCCCGCACGCCGACACCCTCTGGCATGTCGCCCCAGCCCTCCTCTACTGCAGGGACCCACCCGCAGCCGAGCTCGGCTCCCGCGTGGCTCACGAGTCACACCTTCGGGTCCTGGTGCATAAAGTGTGTGCTAGCCTAGGACGCGTTTGAAGTAGCTGTGGCGGGAATGAAGGAATTGAAAGCGTGGCCCACACTGGTTTCTCCGAGATAACTGAATTCCCAGGGTGAAATCCTAGTCGTTGCATACACCGTTGTGTTGGAAAGGCCTTCTCTCCCGAGAGCACCACCTCCCCCCCCACCAGACCTGGTTTCTCTCCCACTGGAGCCAGAGAACAGACTGAGGCTTCCAGGCAGCGCATGGTGGGGCCGCAGCAGTGTGGAGGAAAGGGGCATGCCGAGTGTGTGTGTGTGTGCGTGCTGTATGTGTATGGTGTGGGGGGGTTGTGTGTGAAATGTGTGTGGGGTGGGCAATACAGTGTGTGTGTGTCTGTGTGGTATATGTGTATGGTGTGTGGGGGAGTATTGTGTGGGGGATGTCTGTGTGATGTGTGTGCTGTGTGCAGTATGATGTGTGTGTATGTGTATGGTGTGGGGGTGTGTTGTGTGGGGGTGTGTGTGACATGTGTGCTGTGTCCAGTAGGATATGTGTGTGTGTGGTGTATGTGTATGGTGTGGGGTGGTATGGTGTGTGGGGGGTGTGTGTGACGTGTGTGGTGTGTGCAGTAGGATGTGTGTGTTTTGTGTGTGGTGTATGTGTATGGTGTAGGGTGGTATTGTGTGTCTGCGGGGGGTGACATGTGTAGCATGTTCAGTAGGGTGTGTGTGTGTGTGTGTGAGTGGTGTATGTGTATAGTGTGGGGTGGTATTGTGTGTGGGGGTGTGTGTGACGTGTGTGGTGTGTGCAGTAGGATGTGTGTGTTTTGTGTGTGGTGTATGTGTATGGTGTAGGGTGGTATTGTGTGTCTGCGGGGGGTGACATGTGTAGCATGTTCAGTAGGGTGTGTGTGTGTGTGTGAGTGGTGTATGTGTATAGTGTGGGGTGGTATTGTGTGTGGGGGTGTGTGTGACGTGTGTGGTGTGTGCAGTAGGGTGTGTGTGTTTTGTGTGTGGTGTATATGTATGGTATCGGGTGGTATCATGTGGGATGTGTGTGTGACATGTGGGGTGTGTGTGTGACATGTGGTGTTTGCAGTAGGGTGTGTGTGAGGGGCTGTGTGTGTGTGGTGGTATTGTGTGTGTGTGTGGTGTATGTGTATGGTGTGGGGTGGTACTGTGTGTGTGTGTGGCGGGTGACGTGTGGCATGTCCAGTAGGGTATGTGTGTGTGTGTGAGTGGTGCGTGTGTATGGTGTGGGGTGGTATTGTGTGTGGGGGGTGTGGTGTGTCCAGTAGGGTGTGTGTGTGTGTGTGTGTGTGTTTGTGCGTGAGTGGTATATGTATATGGTGTGGGGTGGTATTGTGTGTGGGGCAGTGTGTGTGACGTGTGTGGTATGTGCAGTAGGGTGTGGGGGGGCTGTGTGTGTGCAGTGGTATTGTGTGGGGAGGTGTGGTGTATGTGTATGGTGTGGGGTGATATTGTGTGTGGGGGGGTGTGTGTGACGTGCGTGGTGTGTGCAGTAGGGTGTGGGGGGGCTGTGTGTGTGTAGTGGTATTGTGTGGGGAGGTGTAGTGTATGTGTATGGTGTGGAGTGGTATTGTGTGTGGGGGGGTGTGTGTGACGTGCGTGGTGTGTGCAGTAGGGTGTGGGGGGGGCTGTGTGTGTGTAGTGGTATTGTGTGGGGAGGTATGGTGTATGTGTATGGTGTGGGGTGGTATTGTGTGTAAGGGGGTGTGTGTGACGTGTGCGGTGTGTGCAGTAGGGTGTGTGCGTGCACAGGTGTGTCCCAGGCCCACCCTGTCCACACAGATCTGAGCGGCCAGCCCCCGGGAACGCTGGGATTGCTCTGGGCTGGTCTTCAGTTCCTGGGAAGCTCCCTGTCCTTCAGGAGCCTGTCCTGAGTGTCCACAGGACCCTCGAGCCGGTTTAAGTGGACCTGAACCAGCTAGAAGCCACAGGAGACACCGTGCGGTTGGACAGGCCCCTCTCTCCTGCGGATGGGCCTTTGTGGCATCCGCTGTCGTGCTGAGGGCTTCCCAGGTGGCGCTAGCGGTAGAAAACCCACTTGCTAATGCAGGAGAGACGCGAGTTCGATCCCTGGGTCGGGAAGGTCCCCTGGAGGAGGGCATGGCCACCCACTCCAGTATTCTGGCCTGGAGAATCCCATGGACAGAGAAGCCTGGGCGCTACAGTCCCTGGGGTCGCAGAGTCAGACACGACTGAAGTGACTGAGTGGGTGTGCACTGTTGTGCTGATCCTGGGGACCTTTGACAAGAGCCCAATTTGCCCCGGCAGTGTGAGCCAGGGGTTTGCGCTGTTGCAGGGCTGGGTTCTCCTGTCCTCTTCCCTCATTTTCTTCTTGAGGAACAGGAGTTGGACTTTCACTGGCCCCTGCTGCATGTATTGAGCCCCCAGGACCCCAGCCCCTCTGCCCACCCTTGTGTGCACTGAGCATGCAAGGTAGGGGGTCTGCTGGAAAGTGTGGACCCACCTCCGAGCCTGGCTCTGTCCGATACTGTGATTAAGCTCATCAAGCACTTTGCGCGTTTCTTTTATCATAAAAGGTGAGATAGAACTTCCATATATTTGATGCTTCCTATTTGTCAAAGCACTTTCACAGCCTTCAGTTCCCTTTATCCTCACCACCATGCTGTGAAATCAACAGGCTGGGACCGTTCTTCCCATTTACAGCCAAGGAAACTGAGGCCCAGAAATGCTAAGAGACAGCCAAGACCAGAAGACTAGAGAGGGGGTCCTGGGAAGAGACTCAGGCTGGCCATTTACGGCCCAGCGAGGGGGCGTCCCTTCTGTACACAGTTCCCATCCTTACTCAGCTCCCCAAAACTGACAGTGGTCCCATTTAACAGAGGAGCAAACAGAGGCTTTGTCTGGAGCCTTGAGACAGGGGACTGCCTGATTCCAGGACCCAGTCCAGCGCGTTCCCTGAGAGCTGCCAGTCATCAAGGCTGCGGGGTGTGGGCCCGCTGGCCGGGACGCTTGCTTCCTCTCCCACAGGGAGGACGTTGCCTTGCGGGAGGACTGCAGCTCACGTCCGGCTCGGAGCACTGGAGTAGAATGGGAGACTCACTCTGCGCCTGCCTGCAGGTCTTTCCCACGCGGGCTTGGTTTACATGAGTCACTGCATAGCCGGCCAGGCCCAGGCCCCTGGGAGGAATTTACTCCACGATGTGCACGCGCTGGGGGCCCAAACCCCCATGTGTAATAAGCCAACGAGGATGAGGGCGCCCCCCCAACCGCGAACTCTGTCCCTGGGGGCTGACCGAAGAGGGAGCAGATCTATCAAGGGGCCGAAGTCTCAGACAGGCTCCTGCCTCCAGCCAGTGGTGTCCAGTCTGCTGTGGCCTCTTAGGTTTCCTTCAAAAGAGCGTTAGTTTGCGGCCGGCTCTGGGTCCCTGAGAAGGAGATGCCCTGTGATTCACAACATTTGTTTGTTTCAACTTCAGAGCTTTTGTTGTTGGATTGAGCAGGGGCAGAGCCCTGCGTCCCGGGCTAGATTCATTCTGAGCGTTTGCAGGGGGCATGGGCATTTGCTGGGGAGGGTTGGGGGGGCATTACCAGCACCCCCTTGCAGCCCTCTTCTGTTGCTCCCTATGACCCCCTCCTCTGCCGTCCGCACAGCGTTCCTGGCATGCTGTAGTCAGGCTCACCACTCCTGTCCGGGTCTCGGTGGTGTGGGGTGGGTTCTCTCCCGGCCCCCTCGCCCTGGCAAACCCTGTTCCCTTTGTCCGCCCACCTGGAGCATTCCTGGTCCCTTGTAAGCAAGTCTCTTACCCTTGTTGTGAGTGTGCTAGAGGGCACAGGGGGCACCTAGGGAGGGGCCCTGTGTCTCATTCATCCGGGCATTTCCACGCCTGACACAGAAGGGGCCTCAGGAATGTGGGCCAAAGGGAACAGATTTCCTCCGCACACCAGCCTGGCGCTCAGGGATGTGCTCCCCCTAAGCCTCACAGTTGCCTTCAAATGAGGCTTCAGCTGGGGCAGAGGAACTTCGGGGACTTTGGCCCGGGCTGTGGGGACTCTGCACGTTGACCCCCACCAGGCTCGCTCAGGCCTGCCCCCACCAGGCTGCTGGCTGTGCCCCTGGCTGGGCTTCCAGCTCCCTCTGCTGACACGTGGGCCTCACCTCGGGCTGGACGCATAGCGGGGACCATGGCCTTAAGGAAAATCACGGGGTCTTGGTTTTGGTCCTACCTCGAGCCCTTTTCCTGTGCGTCAGCGATTCCGTGGAGGGAGGCTCACCCTCCAGGCCATTTCCTCTTCCTCTCCCTGTTGTGTTCTTCCCACAGAGGCTCATTTATGTCTGATCCACCAACCTGCCTTCCTTCCCTGGGGAAGTAGCTCAAAGCACTCCTCCCCTGAGGATTCAAGTAGCCGTGACCTTCACTCCGGGGCGAGGCGCACCAGGCAAAGGACCGCATAGCTGGGGTGTGTTCATGGGGGAGGGAGGAGATGGCCCCAGCCCAGTGAGTGGACTTTGAGTCTGACACCTCCAGGCCCCCTCTTCTGCTGCAGCTGGTCCTGTGCTGGTAGATGGAACTTTCCAGAACACCACGTCTGAATTCCAGAATGTCCCTTCTTGGAGCTTGAAGTCATCCATATCCCTGATGTTGTTGTGTCTGACTCTTTGCAACACTATGGCCCATAGTTCACCAGGCTCCTCTGTCCATGGGATTCCCTAGGCAAGAATACTGCAATGGGTTGCCATGCCCTCCTCCAGAGGATCTTCTCAATGCAGGGATTGAACCCGAGGCTCTTATGTCTCCTGCATTGGCAGGCGGGTTCTTTACCTCTAGCACCCCCTGGGAAGCCCAGGTACAGAGTCACAAACTGTTAGAGCAACAGGGTCCTAGAGGAAACCCATTCACTGATTCGTCTCTTCATTCATTTGGGCACTGTGCTAAGCCCTTGGTCACACAAGCATTATTTCAGATATTTTTACTGAGCCCTGGTTGTGTGCCCTGTTCTGGGCACTGTGGAGATGTAGCAGTGAACAAAAGCAGGGAGTCAACCATATATCACTACCGCACCAAGTAATGGGAATGGCCACAGAAAGGGGCCAGGGTGAGGGCAGATGCTACTCGAGATGGTCTCCCTGGAGGAGGTTCCCCCAAGAAGACTTGAGCAAAGACGTGAACACTGAGGGAGTGTGTCTTGCAGATACGGATGGGAAGGAAGGGCAGCCCAGGTTGTTCAGTTGCTCAGACATATCTGACTCTTTGTGACCCCATGGACCTGGCTCCCTGTCCTTGGGGAACTGCAGAATCAGAGACCTTGGGGCTAGAACATGCTAGCATATTCTGCTACTGGCATAAGTGAGGTATATAGTCTTTCCTCAAGGAACTCATAGTCTAATGAGGGAAAAACGTAAGTAAATGATGTATTAAAAGTTGAGGTCACAAGAAACATAGGTTAAAAGATGCTACTAGAATACGAAAGGAAGAACAGTTGTGGTGGGGTTGGAAAATGCATCCATGAGTAGGTGGCATTTGAGTTGGGCTTTGGTGGATGAATAGGAGTTTGCTGGGCGGCTGAGGCCAGCAGCCACATGGATGAATGGGTGACTTCAGAGGCACAAGGTGTTCAGGGAAAGCTACACGGCTCCTCTTCCTGTTGACTGAGTGGTTCTTCAAGGGAAAGAACATCCTCTTGGGGAGTCTCCTTCCCTTTCTTCCACCTCTTCTTTCCCCCAGCCTCACGGAGGGCATGTCAACTTCAGGAAAGTGGAACTGGAGAGTGGTTCAGATAGGGAGGAGATTTCTCTGCCTTGCTTAGCCAGCCTGCCTCTTTCTTTCCTTCTTTCCTTTCTTTTTTCCCTCCTCCTTCCCTCCTTTCTTTTATATATTAAAAAAATATTTATTATTCATTCATTTGGCTGTGCTGGGTCCTAGTTGCAGCATACAGGATCTTCCATCTTTGTTGCAGCATGTAGGATTTAGTTCCCTGACCAGAGATCAAACCTGGGCCCTCTGCATTGGGAGCATGGAGTTTTAGCCACAGGACCACCAGGGAAGTCCCTCTTTTATATACTTTTTAAAGCTTTGGGAGGTCTTGGGATTTTAAGCTGCTGGGGTGGATCCAGGAGTCAGGAGGACTCTCAGTTGGATTTCTCAACCAAGTCACTGCTTGGAGCCCAACCAGCTGGTGAAGCTCTGATGCAATAGGCTTTCAGGAAGCCTCTGGAAATGGGCTCCCCAAGGCCTGTGGTCTGAATTTAGATTTAGGTACACCCGGGAACTGCTGGCTCCAGAGGTCTTACTGACCCCTTCGTCCCCCAGTTCTTACCTGGGCTTCGTGTTCACCCTCAGAAGAGGAGGAGGAATGCCCTGTCTCTTCAGCCCCTCCTCCCATCCTTACCCGTAGCAGGGACTAGACCTAGGTCTTCATTGCAGCTGGTCTCCGGAAAAATTCCTGAAGCTGCTGAAAATAGAAACTTGTGGGTCTCACCTGTAATTATGACATGCAAAACACCATTATCTTTCACTCATGGGCACCAAGGAGTGAAATAAACACAGGTCACCTCTCCCAGCTGGGTTGCAGTTAGCAGTGGGCCTGCAGTCGAGGTGCTAATGAACTTGGTGGCCCGCTAAACCAGGCCCCTAGGATGTACCCAGTGCTGAGCAGTCATTAGAAATAAAACACAAGCCACCTACACATATAATTTTACCTTTTGTGGTAGCCACCTTTGAAAAGTTAAATGAGATTAATGTTACCAGCATAATTAACTTAACCTACTGTATCTCAAGTGGTATCATTTATCATTTCACTTGTAATTAGGAGAGAAAAACTATTAATGAAATATTTTTTCCCATATTAAGTTGTCAAAATTCAGTGTAAATTTTACTCCTAGAGAACGTATATGAATTCAGACCAGGCACATTTTAAGTGCTCAATAATCCCATGTGACTAATGGTTCCTGTATTGGACAAATCACAGCTTACAGGTGGAAAAACTGAAGCGCCAGCCAGGTGAAGGGGGCGTGGCGGGGGCGTGGTTAGCAAGCTGGGAGGCGGGGTCTCTTGGGGAGCCTGCCCGACTGCACCCTCTAGCGTCCACCCAACCTCGCTGCAGCCGGCGCCGCCCGCGCACCGGGTCCTGGCTGCTGACACAGGCCTTGGAACAGGACTGGCCCCTCCTCAGAGCAGCCACACTAGAAGCTAAGGCAGCAGGAGGCTTGCTTCCCCACCTGCTTACTTGGAGGAAGGAAGGACGCAAATGCCGTCAGCCTCTTTTCTCCCTAGGACAGGGGCTCCGCCCAGGAGTGTTTGTCCACGAGTCACCGGGAGAAAGATTCAAGGCTGGTGCTGCAAGAGAAACGACACAGACTGCCTGTTTTCTTTTGCCTGCTTCCACTTCCCTGTGTCTTGCTCTGCCCCAGACAGAACAAGCCAGTCTCATCTGGGCCCTCCCATACCTTGAAGTGCAAATTCACGGCCTCGCCCCTCCAGCCTCCTCCCCAGCTTTGGCCTTTTATCAGCAGTTGGTTCCTCCCACCTCTCCCATCATCTCCCCTCCAAGTGTTTCTGAGTCTGCTTGGCCTAGCAAGCTTTGGAGATCTGGGTTGATGAAAGCGTTTTGGAGCAATGGGATGAAATGTCTACCCACACCGGCAGCTGGCGTTGAGCTGTGATTAATGGGACATTTGAGCCCTCAGTTCCAGGAGACTCGCTGGTCGGCGGATAGAGCTACACCATTAAAAAAAAAAAGGCTTTAATTTGCAGACAATACTGACTGGGTTAAATATTTTCACAGGGCTCCCCAGCTACGTGTTTACTTTTTTTTTTTTCTGTTCCAATTTAGCACATTAAGAACAATAACAAGAGTAACTGAGAACCAGAGAGATGGCTTCTAGGGCTACACTAACTCCCTCCCCCACTTTTCCAGTACTGTGAATAAAATGTCATCTTTGAGGCTCTCAGAAGGCTGTTGCTTGTCTAATCTGAGCCCTGCTTGGTCATGATGCTCTTGAAGCCCAGGAAGAGCTTGACTCAATTGCCCTCCCCCGGCACGTCTGTTCTGCACCCCATCTTTCACTGGAGATGAAAGTTAAGATTTTCTGGTAAATGAAGCCTGGGGTGTTTGCCTGACAATAGGGCCAAGGGGCCATTTCTGCTGGGAAATGAGAGTGTTGGCTTTGTCATTGCAGAAAGCCTTGCTTTTTGTCAGCCATCTTTCCCAGCCAGGCGATCGTCAATAAGTTGGTTTGCTGGCTTAATTAGTAACGGAGGGGTCTCTGGGGAACAGCGTTCCACTGTCTCTGTTCCCTTGAGGCTGCCTGCTTCAGGCCAAGAGCCTCCAGGAGAGAGAACTGGAGTAAGGTTCTTCTTAAATATTTCATCTGAGCCTTTGGGCAGCACACACAGGCCCGTGCAAGGGGTAACTGAGAGTGCTGTGTGTGTTGTTAGTTGCTTAGTTGTGTCTGACTTTTTGGGACCCCATAGATTGTAGCCCACCAGGCTCCTCTGTCCGTGGAATTCTCCAGGCCAAGTGTACGGGAGTGGGTAGCCATTCCCTTCTCCAGGGGATCTTCCTGACCCAGGGACTGAACCTGGGTCTCCTGCATTGCAGGCAGATACTTTATCATTTGAGCCACCAATAAGCCCGACTGGGAGGGCTGGTGGAGCTTTATTTGACATTCGTGGGCCCCTTCGTGGCTTCACAGTGAGAGTCCCAGGGGGAAGGTTGTCTTGCAATACTGGTGAGAAGTTTAATGTTGGGGCGGGGCGTTGTGCAGAGGAAGTGGTCACCAGCTAGGAGCACCTCGGTGGCCTCCATCTCTGCCCATGGACTCGGGTGCTGAAAGCGCCCTGGGGAGTTCCCAGCCCCACCTGCCCCAGACAAGCTTCTGCTCCCCAGAAGCCTCAGTTCTTGCTCCCAATGCAGAGGGCCCAGGTTTGATCTCTGGTCAGGGAACTAAATCCTACATGCTGCAACAAAGATGGAAGATCCTGTATGCTGCAACTAGGACCCAGCACAGCCAAATGAATGCAGATGCATCTGAGATGCAGATGATGGAGATGGCCTTGCCTCCTCCCAGCCTGGTTGAGCATGACCCCTACCTGCAGCGCCTGGAATCTGCCACATGCCCTAGAGCTGACCTGTGGGGTCGAGCCTCTGATGGCTTCTTAAGTCCTCCTTGTCATTCAATTGTGGCTTCCACCTGCCATCTTCTTAGCAGACTGCCTTGGCCCTGTGTGGGAATGAAGCATTCCTCTTCAGAAAGTGGACTTCCTCTTGCTCACCCCCCCCCCACCTTTTTGTGTCACTTATTATGCCCCATCTGTATGCCACAAGGAGCCATGAGAACAGGCCCTGTGTCTCCAGCCAGTTGGAAGACCAAGGGGACTGGAGTATTCTGGGCACACCCTGTACACCTGGCCTGATGCCAGGCCCCGAGGACATGCAGAAGGCGAGGGGGGCCTGCACTCCTGGGCTGAGGCTTACGGGGACGGAGCGCCAGCTAGTGGACACGTGGGCACAAGCATTTGCACAGTTAATTTGCTCCCTGTTTGTCGGGTGCCGGGTGTGATGAGGCTCGCAGGGCTCGTAGACAACGAGTTTCCAGGTTCTTCCAGGGAATGCTGCAGCGCCTTCTCTGACTCCATTGCCTTTCTTGGGAGGAGGGGAGTGTTCGCCCATATGGTGAGAGGCTTCCCCATCTCAGAGAGGGACACAGGGTTTTTTGACCGGGGACCTCTAGACGCAGGAATCCTAGACGATCAGACCCCAAAGGGGCCCAGAGTGGTCCCTCCACCGCCCGACCCTCTCTGAAATACACCCTGCCCTTTTAAAACTTGTGGTAAAACACAGACACAGCATAGACGTGGCCATCTTAGCCATTTCTAAGCGTCCAGTTCAGTTGTATTCAGTACATTCACACTGTTACGCAACCAAGTCATCTCCACTCTTTTCATCTAAGTTCGGCTTTTGCTCCTAGGGGATTCTACAGCCATAAATCCCCCCAACCCTGGATTTTTACCTGGCTCCCCAGGGGGACTTTGACATCTTTGTAATTGCCTTGAACTTGCTATGGCAGTTCAGTTCAGTCCAGTTGCTCAGTTGTGTTCAACTCTTTGCAACCCCATGGGCTGCAGCACGCCAGGCCTCCCTGTCCGTCACCAACTCCTGGAGTTTACTCATGTCCAGTGAGTTGGTGATGCCATCCAACCATCTCATCCTCTGTCATCCCCTTCTCCTCCTGCTTCAATCTTTCCCAGCATCAGGGTCTTGTCAAAGGAGTCAGCTCTTTGCATCAGGTAGCCAAAGGATTTGAGTTTCAGCTTCAGCACAATCCTTCCAATGAATATTCAGGACTGATTTCCCTTAGGATGGACTGGTTGGATCTCCTTACAGTCCAAGGGACTCTCAAGAGTCTTCTCCAACACCACAGTTCAAAAGCATCCATTCTTCAGCACTCAGCTTTCTTTGTAGTCCAACTCTCACATCCATACATGACTACTGGAAAAACCATAGCATTGACTAGATGGACCTTTGTTGGCAAAGCTTTTTAATATGCTGTCTAGGTTGGTCATAATTTTCTTCCAAGGAGCAAACGTCTTTTAATTTAATGGCTGCAGTCACCATCTGCAGCGGTTTTGGAGCCCAGGAAAATAAAGTCAGCCATTGTTTCCACTATTTCCCCATCTATTTGCCATGAAGTGATGGGACCAGATGGCATGATCTTAGTTTTCTGAATGTTGAGCTATAAGCCAACTTTTTCCTCTTCTCTCTCCTCTTCCTTCTTCTCTCCTCTTTCACCTTCATCAAGAGGCTCCTTAGTTCCTCTTCACTTTCTGCCATAAGGGTGGTGTCATCTGCATATCTGAGGTTATTGAGATTTCTCCCGGAAATCTTGATTCCAGCTTGTGCTTCATCCCTCCCAGCATTTCTCATGAGGTACTCTACATATAAGTTAAATAAGCGGGGTGACAATATACAGCCTTGACATACTCCTTTCCCGATTTGGACCCAGTCTGTTGTTCCATGTCCAGTTCTAACTGTTGCTTCCTGAGCTGCATATGTATTTCTCAAGAGGAAGGTAAGGTGGTCTGGTATTCCCATCTCTTTCAGAATTTTCCACAGTTTGTTGTGATCCACACAGTCGAAAGCTTTGGCATAGTCAATAAAGCAGAAATAGATGTTTTTCTGGAACTCTCTTGCTTTTTTGATGATCCAGCGGATGTTGGCAATTGATCTCTGGTTCCTCTGCCTTTTCTAAATACATCTTGAACATCTGGAAGTTCATGGTTCATGTACTGCTGAAGCCTGGCTTAGAGAATTTTGAGCACTACTTTGCTAGCATGTGAGTTGAGTGCAATTGTGTGATAGTTTGAGCATTCTTTGGCATTGCCTTCCTTTAGGATTGAAATGAAAACTGACCTTTTCCAGTCCTGTGGCCGCTGCTGAGATTTCCAAATTTGCTGGCATATTGAGTGCAGCACTTTTACAGCATCATCTTTCAGGATTTGAAATAGCTCAACTGGAATTCCATCACCTCCACTAGCTTTGTTCGTAGTGATGCTTTCTAAGGCCCACTTGACTTCACATTCCAGGATGTCTGGCTCTAGGTGAGTGATCACACCATCATGATTATCTGGGTTGTGAAGATCTCTTTTGTATAGTTCTTCTGTGTATTTTTGCCACCTCTTCTTAAATTTCTGCTTCTGTTAGGTCCATACCATTTCCATCCTTTATTGTGTCCATCTTTGCATGAGATGTTCCCTTGGTATCTCTAATTTTCTTGAAGAGATCTCTAGTCTTTCTCATCCTATTGTTTTCCACTATTTCTTTGCACTGATCACTAAGGAAGGCTTTCTTATCTCTTCTTGCTATTCTTTGGAACTCTGCATTCAAATGGGTATATCTTTCCTTTTCTCTTTTGCCTTTTGCTTCTCTTCTTTTCACAGCTATTTGTAAGGCCTCCTCAGACAACCATTTTGCTTTCTTGCATTTCTTTTCCATGGGGATGGTCTTGATCCCTGCCTCCTGTACGATGTCACGAACCTCATTCCATAGTTCATCAAGGACTCTATCTATCAGATCTAATCCCTTGAATCTATTTCTCACTTCCACTGTATAATCATAAGGGATTTGATTTAGGTCATACATGAATGGTCTAGTGGTTTTCCCTACTTTCTTCAATTTAAGTCTGAGTTTGGCAATAAGGAGTTCATGATCTGAACCACAGTCAGCTCCTGGTCTTGTTTTTGCTGACTGTATAGAGCTTCTCCATCTTTGGCTGCAAAGAATATGATTTCAGTGTTGGCCATCTGGTGATGTCCATGTGTAGACTCTTCTCTTGTGTTGTTGGAAGAGGGTGTTTGCTATGACCAGTGTGTTCTCTTGGCAAAACTCTATTAGCCTTTGCCCTGCTTCATTCTGGGGCAAATTTGCCTGTTACTCCCGGTATTTCTTGACTCCCTACTTTTGCATTCCAGTTCCCTATAATGAAAAGGATGTATTTTGGGGGTGTTAGTTCTAGAAGGTCTTGTAGGTCTTCATAGAACCATTCAACTTCAGCTTCTTTGGCATTAGTGGTTGGGACATAGAGTTGAATTACTGTTGAATGGTTTGCCTTGGAAATGAACAGATATCATTCTGTCATTTTTGAGATTGCATCCAAGTACTACATTTTGGACTCTTGTTGACTATGATGGCTACTCCATTTCTTCTAAGGGATTCCTGCCCACAGTAGTAGTTATAATGGTCATCTGAGTTAAATTCACCCATTCCAGTCCATTTTAGTTCACTGATTCCTAAAATGTTGATGTTCACTCTTGCCATCTCCTGTTTGAGCACTTCCAACTTGCCTTGATTCATGGACCTAACATTCCAGGTTCCTATGCAATATTGCTCTTTACAGCATCAGACTTTACTTCCATCACCAGTCACATCGATGACTGGGTGTTGTTTTTGCTTTGGCTCCGTCTCTTCATTCTTTCTGGAGTTATTTCTCCACTGATCTCCAGTAGCATATTGGTCACCTACTGATCTGAGGAGTTCATCGTTCAGTGTCCTATGGCAAAAGTACATGCTACTGACTTTTAAAGGGTAACGCTCTAAGTCAGCCCTTTAATTCAGCTGACTGAGTATGGTCAAGAAATCAAAGCAGAGGCGGGGGGCCCTACTTTGGAGCCGTGAGGTCTCCCTAAAGGAGACTGGAAACTCAGTGATGGATTCCTTCCACACAGTCCTAAAAGATGCCCATCAGTCCTGACTTTGACAGCCACAGGTGTTACTCACTCAACCTTCAGGACAATGGCAGGAAAACATGTTTTTCCACCCATGGTTTCTTGATAGTTCCCCCCCGCACCAAGTAAAATTTATCTTTTTTGTTTCCTAAACACATCCCTCAAATTCTCCCCACCTTGCTTTTCTTCTCTGTATAGCTGGGAGTGCCAGGCCTGCCCTGCCCACCTCCCAGGGTTCAAGGTCGATTGTTGAGCTCTGTGGTCAAGCTCAAGATGGACTCCTGGTCACATCCTGGTCACATCCCAGCTCCAGCAGACGTGGGACCCAGGGAAAGTTACTTACCACCCCCAGGCCTCGGTTTCACCATTTATAAAATGGTCTGCGCAGCCCCTGGCCCAGCTTGAGTGCTTGATGAACTGCAGCTGCAGTTAGAATGACTGTGGTGGGGTTTTTGATGCTGCAGTGGACCGATGCTGCCTCCCATGTGCTCCAGCCTTGAGGAACTCTTTTCAAAGGCAGGATCCATGCCTGATACGCCCATCTCAGAGTCCTGCCATCCAGTGAGCCCCAGAACCCTCAGGAAGGGCCCCCCTGCACTGCTCCCCCCAGAGGGGCCAGGATGCATCCAGGCTCTGCTAGAACGCCAGCTTTGCCAGAAACCGCTTCCCTGGTGGCTCAGATAGTAAAGAATCTGCCTGCAGTGCAGGAAGCCTGGGTTCGATCCCTAGGTCAGGAAGATCCCCTGGAGAAGGAAATGGCAACCCGCTCCAGTACTCTTGCCTGGAGAATCCCATGGAAAGAGGAGCCTGGCAGGCTATAGTCCATGGGGTCAAAAAGAGTCAGGCACGACTGAGTGACTAACACACTTACTTGCCTCCAGTGTTAGCAGGTGTGTGTACATCTGTGTACACAACCAGGACCACCACCACCACGGCAGGAACACCCACTCCCCCCACACTGATGCCCACTCTGAGCCAGGCCAAGGGAGGGAAGAGGACTCTGAAGCCTCGCATGTCTGCCTGTGGGGACACGTGAGAAGGGCTGGGAAAGCTGAAGCCTTCCCAGGCAGACCTCGGCGCCCCTGGCGCACCTCCTAGCAGTTGTGATGACCGTCCTTGTCCCATCCCCAATATGGTCCCTTCCTCTCCATAAACATTTGTTAACATCAGGCGGAGGAGGAATTAGGAGTTCGGCATTTTGTGGATCTTAAAGAATACAAATCACCAACATGTTCTGAGGCCATTTCATACCATGGCTCTGAGCAGCGGTTTGGTTTTCACTGAGGCGAATGGATTCTAAAGGGACTGATCCTGGGAATTTGCTGCAGTCCAATGTTTAGGGCTCAGTGCTCTCACTGCCAGGGCCCAGGGTTCGATCCAGGCTCAGGGAACTAAGATCCTGCAGGCTGTTCAGTGCAGCAAAAAAAAAATACAAAGACGTGAAAGGACTGACCCTGAGCTCTCAGAGCCCAGAGCTTCCCAGAGGTGGCTCGTTTCCATGATGAAAAGAGAAGGAATGCTTTAGGGAAAGGATGCGTTGACTATCAAGGCAGCCAGCAAGGGCACGTTCATGACCATGTTGTCCTCCTGCCCTCCCCAGGCCCTTCCTCCCCTTGCTGCCCCCAGGAAGTTGTGAGACGGGGCCAGATGATCGGGTCCAAGGGCCGGCTTTGCCGCCAGATCCTCCTGGTCGGCTTCCTCCCTGGTGAAGCGGGACGAATACAGGCGAGGTGTCTGATTAAAAACAAAAGTGTCCCACGTCTAGGGACCTTCTTGTGGTTGTCCCCGATGCTGGCAGGTCAGGAGTTAAGCCTTTTGGAACCGCACGGCCCCTAGCATGGGGTTCTGCCCCACAGACACTGATGCCACGTGTTATCAGCTCAGTTCCCTGGGCAGCTGTCTTAGCACTGTACACTGGACAGCTTCAAAAACAGAAATGTATTCTCTCACAGTTCTGGGAGGCTGAACATCTGAGGTCAAGGTGTCAGCAGGCCTGGCTCCTTCCGAAGCCTCTCTTGTTGGCCCATCAACAGGCGTCTTCTCCCTGTGTCCTCAGGTGGCCTTTCCTCTGGGTCTGTGTCCCAAGCTCCTCTACTCAACGGCACCAGTCAGATTGGTTTTTAAATTCTTTTGGCCACTCCGCACCATATGGGAACTTAGTTCCCTGACCAGGGATCAAACTCTTGCCCCCCGCCCCCTTGCAGGGAAAGTGCAGAGTCCTCACCATTGCCAGGGAATTCCCATAGCCTCGTTTATCTTAATGATCACTCTGAGGGTTGTGTCTCCAAATACAGCCACATCCTGAGGTCCAGGAGTTAGGAGGTCAGCGTGTGAATTTGTAGGGAGTAGTTCAGTCCATGACAGCAGCTGACCCTCTCCGCTGACCTCTCTGGACATGTGGATGCTCGCCGCCAGCAGAACAGCCTCAGGTCTCAGCGGAAGGAGTGAAGAGTGAGGGTGGGTGGGTGCGGTGAGACCCTCCACATCGCAGCCCCCTCTGCACATGGGTGGCTGCCTTGGAAGCCAAAGGCAGGAGGCAGAAGGAGAGACCTCTGAGACAAACCACAGCTCTCCCTCCCTGCAGATGTTGGCTGGGAGACTCACAACTGAGAGGAGCGTGGCAAATACAAAGCCTTGAGAGCAGCTGAACTGAGCAAAGGATCACAGATGAGCCTTTTAGTCCAGGAAATACGTAGGTGGATGTGTGCAGTCTGCAGGCTGTCTTAGGTCAAGCCTGGGAGCCCTGGGGTGGGAGTAGGGTTGTGGGGGGTGGAAGGCGCTGGGGGCCAGTGGAAACTGACAACCATGTTACATAGTGACTTGCTGGTTTCCACTTATGAGGATCAACCAATAGGTAAAGCGGAACGGAAAGTGGAGAGGGTAAACCCTGACCCTGTGAAAGTCATGGTTCCCACGCAGGACAGAAGCCCTTGTGGAAGGGGGAGGGGAGGAGAGGGAGATTAAAAGGGGGATTAATAACTTAATCTCCCAGAGAATCAAGAGATCCCTGTCATGTTACTGGACTGAGACATAGAAGATTCTTATGTGTTTATTTTAATTTTGAATAAAACTACACAGAGTTCCACATTTGAAGTTACAAAAAGGTTTACAGTAAAAACTCGCCACATGACCATTGTCTATCAGCCATCTCTCTTTCTGTGGCCAATGTTACCATTTCCCAAGAAGTCATTCTGAGTATGAACAACACGCATAGATTTTCTCTTTTTTTCACAAACAGTAACAAACTCTGCATGCTATCTTGCACCTTTTCTTTTCACTTAAAAATACATCTTGAAGATTATTTTGCATTGGTCACAGTGACAGATGTCTGGGTTGTTCATTATTACAGACAATAGTGCAGGCAGTGGTCTGTGTGCCGTGCTACATCACTTCAGTCATGTCTGACCCTTTGAGACCCTATGGACTGTAGCCCACCAGGCTCTTCTGTCCATGGGACTCTCCAGGCAATACTGGAGTGGGTTGCCATGCCCTCCTCGGAATCTTCCCGACCCAGGGATCAAGCCAGGGTCTCCTGTGTCTTCTGAGTCACAAGTGGATTCTTTACCTTTGAGCCACTGGGGAAGCCTGGAAGTGGTTGTGCTGTACACAAGCTATTTGCACAGGTGGGAGCGTCTCTAGATGTGTTTCTAGAAGTAGGGTTGCTGTGTCCATGGCAACACGTTTGTAATTTTGAAAGATCTTCCCAATCCACCCCCCCAACCTGGGGTTTAAAAAGGAACTTTTCTATAATTTAAATTTCTGTAAATTTAAATGTATGTAAACTTAAAGTCATAAAGTAAAAACAGTGACATGTATAAAACTAATAGTACCTGGGAAGAAACTGAGGAAAGAGGAACTGTCAGGGAAAATATGTGAACTGCATTGAATATCTTTCCTAATGGGGTTTCAGTACATAATGTTTAGGATTCATAAATGTTAAGAAGCAATTCAAGAGACTTCCCTGGCGGTCCAGTGGTTAAGACTCTGTGCTCCCAGTTCAGGGGGCTCAGGTTCAGTCCCCTAGTTGGGTACTAAATCCCCCAGACTGCACAGTGTGGCCAAAAAAAAATTTTTTTAAGATGATAAGATGTTAAAAAAAGAAAAGAAAAAAAGCAGTTCAAGGTGGTTACCTCTGGGACGAGGGTGGAAAACCCTTTGTGTGTGTTTTATAATTTTATTTATGTTTGGCTTTTTGGGTCTTCGGGAGAAGGCGATGGCACCCCACTCCAGTACTCTTGCCTGGAAAATCCCATGGGCAGAGGAGCCTGGTAGGCTGCAGTCCATGGGGTCGTGAAGAGTCGGACAGGACTAAGCGACTTCACTTTCACTTTTCACTTTCATGCATTGGAGAAGGACATGGCAACCCACTCCAATGTTCTTGCCTGGAGAATCCCAGGGACAGGGGAGCCTGGTAGGCTGCTGTCTATGGGGTCACATAGAATCAGACACGACTGGAGCGACTTAGCAGCAGCAGCAGCATTTGGGTCTTTATTGCTGCTCCAGCTTCTCTCTAGTTGCAGAGAGCAGGACTTACTCTCTAGGGGCGGTGCTCGGGCTTCTTTTGTTGCGGGCTCTAGAGCACACAGACTGCAGTAGCTGGGTAGGTGGGCTCAGTAGTCACAGCTCCTGGCTTTAGAGCACAGGCTCAATAGTTGTGGCACAGAGCTCTGTGGCATGAGGGATCTTCTCTGACCAGGGATCGAACTTGTGTCTCCTGCATTGGCAGGGGGATTCTTTACTGCTGAGACACCAGGGAAGCCAGAAAACCCTTTGCTTTCATTTTCTGTTCTGTATGCTTCAAAAGGGCTTCCTTGGTGGCTCAGTGATAGAGTCCACCAGCAATGCGGGAGACACAGGAGATGTGGATCCGATCCTGGAGCTGGAAAACTCTGGAGGAGGACATGGCACCCCACTCCCGTATTCTTGCCTGGAGAATCCCATGACAGAGGAGCCTGGTGGGCTACAGTCCATGGGGTCACAAAGAGTCGGACATGACTGAAGCGATGTAGTGTGCATGCAGGGTCAGTCTTCTGTGCAGGCATTAGGGGAAAACTCCATGGAGAGCACGCGTTTGCATGCCTTCAGTTGCCTGGGACTTTACTATGCACACTGGATACATCCTCTTGGTGCTAATTCCAGATCCACACAGTGCTCCCAACCACAGGGTTTTTCAGAGGCCAAACAAGAAGGGATTCCTGAAAAGTTTCTGGATGCCTGTTCTAAGGATAAAATCAGAATGTGGTGCCTGAAAGAGGAAAGAAATGCTCAGAACATGAGGCGTGCGCTGCAGTCAGGGTGACAGTTTGGCTGGGAGCTGATGAGGGTGATGAGTAGAAGGGTTTCAGCCTCCAGTCTTGTACAAACCCTGCTGGGCACTCGATGAGGGCCTCATTCCCGTTCATTTTATGTGGCCGTTTTCTCCACGTTTCCGATTCTGGAGGTCAGGATAGACCTTGCAGTGCGAGGCGGCTGGTCCTGACTCCACTGGAGCACCCAACCTTCCTCGTGGTACACAGACTAAGGGTCCCCCTCCCCTCTGGGATTCCCCTCCCTGCGGGGGTCCTACACACACTGGGGACAGCTCATCACCGTGATGGCTGGAGTCAGGCCTCTCGGGCCACTGGTGGGGGACACTTGGGGGACAGTCCTCCGACCTGCTGGGAGGCCGTGAGAGGTGGGGAGCCCTCCCCTGCACCCTGTCCACCCCATCTCCAGCCGGGCCTCTGTTTTGCAGGTGTCCCCGCGGCCGCCATGGGCAAGCAAAACAGCAAGCTGCGACCGGAAGTGCTGCAGGACCTGCGGGAGAACACGGAGTTCACGGACCATGAGCTGCAGGAGTGGTACAAGGGCTTCCTCAAGGACTGCCCCACCGGCCACCTGACCGTGGACGAGTTCAAGAAGATCTATGCCAACTTCTTCCCCTACGGCGACGCTTCCAAGTTCGCCGAGCACGTCTTCCGCACCTTTGACACCAATGGCGACGGCACCATCGACTTCAGGGAGTTCATCATCGCACTGAGCGTGACCTCGCGGGGCAAGCTGGAGCAGAAGCTCAAGTGGGCCTTCAGCATGTATGACCTCGACGGCAACGGCTACATCAGCCGCAGCGAGATGTTGGAGATCGTGCAGGTGCGCCCGGGGGGCGGGGCTGGCACCGGGGGCGGGGCCTCAGCAGACCGCGTCCACTCGGGGACCATGCGTGACTCCTCGGCCCGCCTCTGGAACTTTGGGGCCACGTGGCTGCCTGCCCCTCTATCCTGCCCTTCAGAAAATGACTGACTGTCGCCTGACCAGCGGGCCCTTACAGATGGTGATGAGACAAGCCATTGTTGGGCCTCCCAGGTGGTGGCAGCGGCGGTTTAGTCTCTAAGCCCTGTCTGACTCTTGCGACCCCATGGACTGTGTAGCCTGCAGGCTCCTCTGTCCATAGCATTCTCGAGGCAAGAATACTGGAGTGGGTTGTCATTTCTTTCTCCAGGGGGATCTTCCCAACCCAGGAATTGAACCCAGGTCTCCCGTAATACAGGCAGATTCTTTACCGCCTGAGCTATGGTGGAGCTAGTGGTAAAGAACGCACCTGCTAATGCAGGAGAAGGACCATTGTTTACCGATCATCGGTGGTACAAAGCCCTGGCCTACACGCAGCTGATGAGCTGTGGTCTTCCCAGTTCTAAGGGGAGGGGGTGTCATTCTCAGCATTTCACAAACTCTGAGACTAGGTATGGTTGGGGGGTTGGTGGTGCGGGGGTATGATTTCCTGAGAGTTACCAGTTATTGTTCAGTTGCTTAGTTATGTCCAACTCTTTGAAACCCTGTGGATGGCAGTATGCCAGGCTTCCCTGTCCTTCACTATCTCTCAGGAGTTTGCTCACACTCATGTCCATTGAGTCGGTGATGCCATCCAACCATCTCGTCCTCTGTCGTCCCCTTCACTTCCTGCCCTCGATCTTTCCCAGCATCAGGGTCTTTTCCAGTGAGTCGGCTCTTCACATCAGGTGGCCAAAGTAATGGAGCTGGGAATTAAAAGGAGAGGACCCTTGACACTTGCGAAAGGCACTGCCAAGACCTTTTCATATTCCCCTATTTAAGAATGCAATAGAGAGCTTGTCATGTCCTCAGGAACACACAGTTGTAAAGCCAGACTGAGACATTAGTGGTGACGGAATAAGCTCTGGCCCAGGAAGCGCCACTTCAGAAAGCTCTTCTCTCCTGTCAATGACTCTGGCGGGGGAAGCTGTTTTCTGGCAAGGGAAGCTGTTTTCTGGCAAGAAACCAAGTTTTGTTCACTTCCCCAGGTTCCCAGGTGTGTGGTAGAGAGCCACAGAGCCTCTGCTCCCTGGGTCCCCACCCCCTGCACCCCCACTCCTGGAGCCTGGAGACTCAGTTCTAGAATTCCTCAGAGGAGGTGTTCTCTAGTCCACACAGTAGAAACTTCTGGACTAAACTACACACAGAGGGTATCAAACTCAGGAACTCCTTGATCAGCAGCAAGTAGCCTGACCCGTTTCCCAAACAGGTGATTTGCATGCATGAGAATAAACCAGCACAAGTTCAAGGGAAACTGTCCTTCAGCCATTGATCCTGGCTCTTAGCGACAAGCAGTAGTGGAAAGAAGAGATCTGCTTCTGGGGAATCACCTGTCCCGACCTACCTACTGGCCCTCACCGTCCTCTGTCACTGGCCAAGCAGACTGGCTGGGCCAAAGCTTACAGACACGGCAGAGCCGTGAGAGCCGAAAGGGGTGCCTTCCTGTCCAGATGGGATCTGGCTGCTAGGCCCCCAGACCGAGTTCCTAAACCCTAAGCACCTTCCCCCCTTGTCGGCAGATGCTCAGCAGGATGCCTGGCTGCTACACCTTCATCAAAACAGACTGGGCTCCAAGTTCATCACAGCCCAGCAGAGACAGGGAGGGTCTTGGCTCTGGCTCCTTCGCACTCGGATGAGTGCCTGGCGCTGTCCCAGGAGGTGGGCCTGTCCCAGGAGGCGGGCCTGTCCCAGGAGGCCCTGAAAGACACACTTGCTGTGCGGTGAGGCCTTGTCACCCCTGCCTGCAGGTGGAGAGGGGCTGAGGAGTACAGAGTATAATAGATACAAGAAGCCTCACCTGGGGTCAATCTTTCTGGTTTGGTTTTGTAAACCTGCTTTTTAAGACATTACAGCTTCCAGGTTTCTGCTGTTCTTGGTCTGTTGTTTGAGGAATGAGAGTATCAGTCAGTCAAGCCATTTCCACATAGAATCCCAAGTAGCACAGCCCCCTCCCTCTTGCATGTTACTCTGATGAGCTGCTGGTCACCGGCTTCATCATGACCCCCTGGACACACACACACACACACACACACACACACACACACACACTGATGCACATAGACACATGCACACATCACTACGCCTGGACTCTTGGACAGAGACGGCCTGCATGGTGCCGAGCCCTCGGATGGCAGCATCCTGAAGAGAAGGTTCTCGGTCCTGCTGGAGAGACCCATGGGCCCTGGGCCTGTCCTTTCTGGGGCTGGTGGTGTGGTTTCCCCTGGGAGTTGCAGAGGCTATCTTTTCTTGCTTCTCACCGAGGTACAGCAATCCCATAGTCAAATATTTGTGGCTAAGCGTGCCGTGTGATGCACCGTGCACACACATGTCTGTGTTGCCGAGTGAGTGAGGGGGCGTCCCCAGCCACCCCCCTCCAGAAGGCCTGAGAGCTGTCCCACTTCCCGTCCCCAGACAGCCCCAGTCTTGCCGCTGTCAGAGTGGGTCATTTCACCTGTTCTTGAACCTCATGTAAATGAGGCTGGCTTCATTTTGCTCACGAGCTGTCTGCAATATGCATGCACGCTATTGGGAAAAGCCCTGGAACATTCCAGCTGGGGAGGGTCCTGGAGCTGGTGGGCAGCCCGGCCTCTCCTCCTGCCGTGGGCGAGGGTAGGGGGGCAGATCAGGCCTGTGCCCCATCCCCCCAGGAGCACCCAGAACATCTAAGCACACGCATCTGTGTGCCCCTTTGCAGGCAATATATAAAATGGTGTCCTCCGTGATGAAGATGCCAGAGGACGAGTCCACGCCGGAGAAACGCACAGACAAGATCTTCAGGCAGATGGATACCAACAATGACGGTAGGACCCCCGCATGTCTGTGCCGCGCTGCTGGGAGCAGAGAGGCGTTTGGGGCCCTTCCCTGCAGCTTCTGGGACCTTGCCTAGCCCAGCCCTGGCCAGTGCAACTATGCTGAGAGCTGGGCTTCGGAGACCAGTGTCCTGCCCCCTGAGCGGTAGTCTCTTCGCTTCTAGAATGGGGAGACTGTGGGCCTGTGGGCGTGTCCCAGGGAAGAAGAGGCAGGTGTGCCCATGGCACCTGGGTTGGAATCAGGTGTCCTGGGTGGTAGATGGATGGATGGCCCCCCACCATCCCTCCTCCAGGCCCCAGTGGCCCCGGCGACTGTCAGAAGGTGCTGGCCTGCAGCAGCTGTGCCAGGCTTGGTGGGACCACACCACAGCAGAAGTGGTGGGTTTTGGCGGGGGACCGCCATGGGAGCCTGGCAGGGAGGACGTGCCCTGTGTTTCCTTCTCTGCCTCGGCTGTGAGCTTCTTTGGGGTCCACGCCAGGGAGGGTAACCATGAAACAGGATGGATCCGCACAAAGTGCAGCCCCAGAGCCATGTCAAATTTGCTTTTGAAGGATAAAGAAACGCGGCATTTAGAAAAGAAAAAGAGAAACTACCCGCTGCGCTGTGCTTGGGGGTTGAAAATAAGCTAATGCATGGGAAAGCCCCCCACTCCCTGGCCGAACCTTTAAGTGCTGTTTGCAGATGAAGGCAAATGACTGAGCCAGCAGGGGAGGGGCGTGGTGGGGCTACAAGCACATCAACCCGTGGAGACAGTTTTCAAAACACGATCAACGTAATACAGGCTTGCGCCTGGTGTGGCCTTTGGGCAGATTCACAAAGCATGTCTTCCACCCTCCAGGGTAGCAAGGCACAGGCTTTGGATTCAACAGATCTGTTCCAGCAGTCTTGGCTTTTCCGAACCTCAGTTTACTCTTCTGTGAAATGGGGATAATAATTCAGTCTTTTGTGGTTGTGAGGATCCAGAGGATCTGCTCTGACCTCTCAGCTCTGTGCATCTTCCCAGGCTGTCCGTGAACCAGGCCCTGCACTTCTCCTGTGAGCCCCGGGATCGGCCCTGAAGCTTGGGGAGGGGGCAGGAGAGGCAGTGTTGGAGGAGAGGAGAGTGAAGCAGGGGTGTGCAGAATTCAGCCCTCGTCCTTCTCTGGGTTTGCCCCACACCCTTCCCACCTTCCCGGCCCCTCCTCAGAAAGCACAGGTAGTTGCTGAGGCCACGGGTCCTGAGTCTGGCGGAGCACCAGGAGCACCCTGATGGCTGCGGACAGACTGTGCTCAGGGGCCCCCATCCCCTTGCCAGCCCCGCTTTCTGCCCAGAGGAGAGGCCAGTGCTTTCATTAGCTCGTTGCCCTGAGTAAGTAAGTGTTAATCACTCAGTCGTGCCCAACTCTTTGCGATCCCCATGGACTGCAGCCCACCAGGCTCCTGTGTCCATGAGATTTTCCAGGCAAGGATACTGGAGTGGGTTGCCATTTCCTTCTCCAGGGGATCTTCCTGACCCAGGGATCAAACTCGGGTCTCCGGTACTGCAGGCAGATTCTTTACCAACTGAGCTACATGGGAAGCCCCTTGCCCTGAGTGGTCAGGGTAAAGTCTTCGTTAACCGTATGAACAGTCACAAAGCCCAGTAGTCCTCTGCATCATCCCAGGAGCCTCCTTTTCTGCTGGGGAGATGACTGCTCCCCTTCCCAATCTATCCCTTTGCCTGGGGTGGTTTAGTCTCCTGCTGGGGATGCTCTGGGGGTGTTCACGCCTTTGAGACAGGCATGGCTGTGATCCCCCCACACAGATGAAGACCCTGGGACATGGAGAGGTGGGTCGCTTGCCTGTGGAGGCAGAGCTAAGTGCCCACCAGTGTGCTGGGCATGGCCCCAAGCTCCTGTGTTGGGGTCACTGGCTCTATCTCGTTTCACAGCTACAGAGGCAAGACCGAGGTTCCCCCAAGGCACAGGTTGCCAGAATGCAGGGTCTGCTTCAAACCTAGGTCCCTCCCGTATCTGTATCTTGGGAGAAGTACCACGTGATCAATGAAAGCCAAACGGGTTTTTCCAGAAATGCCTTCAAAGCGCGTGGAGCCTGGACAGCATCCCGCCTCTAGAGGGCTCGAGACTTGGACCCCAGGAGGCTTCCCCGACCCAGGAGCTGTCCGTGTGTTCTCCCGAGAGTGGCAAACAGTGAGCACTGGCTAACTCCTGTTTCTCCTGTCCTCCTTCCTGCAGGCAAACTGTCCCTGGAAGAATTCATCAAAGGTGCCAAGAGCGACCCATCCATCGTCCGGTTGTTACAGTGTGACCCCAGCAGTGCAAGTCAGTTCTAAGGGGTTGGTGTCTGAACAGTGCAGAGAAACACAGGCTTGTCTTGCCATTTAAGCTTTGCTTGCAAAAGTGGATGCCTCCTCAATCATTCCTGCTCTCCCGGGGCGGCCAGGCAACACGTCACTGCACCTGCCTGCCAGGCAGCTGTGCCCCACTCCTCACCTGGCCTCCTCCCACCCCCACCCCGCCCCGGTCCCTCCAGGACGACATCCTGGGGATGTGTTTACGTGCAGGGCTCATGGTGTCCTCACTTTCGGGGCACCTCCCAGCCCACAGGGAGCCCTGAGGACACGCCAAGGATACCAGTGGGACTTTCTGAGATCGCGCCAAGGCCAGCCGATTGATCTGTGATGGCAGGTGACTCTGTGGGAAAGATGGGGACAAGAACAGAGGGAGAGGAGACGGGCAAGCCCTCCCCGTGCATGGCTCCACCCAGCTCGTTTGTTTCCTCCGACCAGAACCACTTGCACGTATATATACTGTGGTCTCCTTTTAATATATAAATTATACGTACGGTGATGTGAAATGTAACGTGTAGGTTCCGTATTTAATGCCTTGATTGCCTTTGAAGTGTGGTTCCCTCGTGGCCTGTGATTCCCACCCCCCTGGCCCCCCCGAGCCTGGTTACTTTGTGGTATTTATGCCCTCAATCTGCCCTTCTCCAAAGGACATGCATGCATGCCCAGGGCTGTGGAACCCTCCTGTCCGCGTCATGAACGCAGGTGTCTCTGTGAGGCTTGTCCTCCCTGTTGATTGGTCTGGCATTCCCTGTATTAAAATGATCAAATAAACAGGAGGTGTCTGAGTCTTGTGTTGGCCTGCGACAGCCCCTGTTCAGCTGCCGTGGCCTGAGCGCTCTCTGGACAGGTGGCCTCTGTGGGTCCAGCTGCTCATTGTAAACTGGGCTGCCCCTGTGTCCCTGCGGCCGTCACTGTGTCTATAAATCCTGTGCAACCTCTCCTTACATTTCTGCCTAATGCCAAGAAATACGTGGAAATAAAACATGACTGTTCTTGGGGGTTTGATGGCCAGGCTTCTGCCTCCTTCCCTCCCTCCCCCAGCTTCTCTGCCCCCCGCCCCCAGCCCAGCCCCATGGTTTAATCAGCAAGGTTGTGAGACTGCACATCCCCAGCAATGACAGGGCCTAGACTCCGGGCATACGCACGGGCCAGGAGGGCGGGCAGGCGTGGTTTCTCAGGCTGTGGCCATCAAAATGCTTCTGGTTTCAGAAGCAGCAGAAAGGGCCTTAACTGTGGGCAAGGTGGGCACCACCTTGTCAGCCTGGCTGACACCGCGTCTGGGGGGCATCACTAAGGATGTCCTGGTTCTTTCCGCTGCCCCACCACCCTGCCCCTGGCCTCTGAGGTAGCTTCTGTCCACACCCTTGAATCCTTGGGATCCCTGCAGGATAAGTGAAGCTGACACGGGAGCCTTCCAAGACAGAACAAGAAGTGGCCCTGGCTTATTTCTTCCTTAAAAGGGAAGAGAACTTTCCAAAATTCTCCCGCCCACCTCACCCCGGCAGGCTTCTCGATGCCTTGGCCTGGAGTGTGAGGTGCCTAGAGGCACCCAGGGTGACAAGGGCCCCTCCCCCAGGGGGCGTGCCACCAGGAAGGGTGGACAGGACTGAGGTTCTGGTTCCAGTGTCCGTCACACCCGCCCACGGGCCAGGTGACTGCTCTTGAGTCTCACCTGGAGAAAGGCAGGTGATCGAGGTAAGTGGGCAAGCATGTAGGCTGCCCCACAGCAGAGACACTGGCTGTTTTTAGTCAACAATATCTTTTAGGACTCCATGCCTGTGATAGAAAGTGTGAGCCCTGTCTGCTAGTGCTTTTGCGGTCAACGGCATCGCCAAGTCCAAACCTTCATGGGCAGTGTCCACAGGGATGGGATGAGAGCGGGAGGCCAGGTGACCTGGGGCGCTTCCTACCACGAGGCCGCATCTGATGGTGCCGTGATGAGCGGTGCAGAGGAGGCCGCAGTGCTGCTAACAGGGGCTATTGCCCAGTGACGAGGCATAGATGGGAGTGACTGCAGGTGCGGGGTTTGCCACAGAAACAGACAACAGAATGTCTCTCTCTCCCTCGGTGGTGGTGTTTAGTTGCTAAGTCACTTTTGCAACCCCACGGACTGATCCGAAAGGAAATCAACCCTGAATATTCATTGGAAGTACTGATGCTGAAGCTGAAGCCCCGACACTTTGGCCACCTGATGCAAAGACCAGACTCATTGTAAAAGACCCTGATGGGAAAAATTAAGGGCAGGAGGAAAAGGGGGCAACAGAGGATGAGATGGTTGGAAGATATCGCTGATTCAATGGACTTGAGTTTGTGCAAACTCCAGGAGATAGTGAAGAACAGGGAAGCCTGGCATGCTGCAGTTCATGGGGTCGCAAAGAGCCGGACACGACTGAGCGACTCAGTAACAGCAGCAACAATGGACTGTAGACTGCCAGGCTCCTTCTGTCCATGAGATTTCCCAGGCAAGAATATTGGAGTGGGTTTTCATTTCCTTCTCCAGGGGATCTTCCTGACCCAGGATTTGAACCCCATGTCTCCTACATGTGGGTTCTTTACCACTGGGCCACCAGGGAAGCGCCTCCCTCTGAATACTTATTCATGTATATGGGTGGTGGGGTTGGGGTGGGGGGAAGGGAAAGAGAGAGGCATTGTAAGGAACTGGCTGATAAGATTATGGGGGCTGAATGGTCCCAAGATTTGCCAGCTGGAGACCCAGGAGAGCCTACGGCATTTGTTGCAGTCCGGGTCTGAAGGCAGGAGCCCGTGGTCCCAGCCCAAGGCCGCCAGGCAGAGAACAGAGCCTCAGTGCAGCCCTGTTCTAGTCGGTCCTTTGGATGAGGTCCTCAGCCTGGTGGGAAGCCCTACAGTACTGTATGCTAATGCGGTGTTGACCTCATCCAGAAACACCCTCACAGACACACTCAGAATAGCATTGAACCACCCGCCAGGACACCCATGACCCAGCCACACAGACGTTAAATAACCATCCCTGTGCTTCCACACAAATGGGAAGGATGTGGATCTGGGGTCCTGGTGGGCCCTGCCCCAACAGAAGCTCACAGAAATCAGGGTGGTTCCTTAGGGAGTCGTCGGCGATGAGGACCTGCCCTAAGGAAGGGAAGGGACCACCCGCAGGCCCGTCACTGACACGGGGACTCCCTTAGAAGCTGTCCATACCCCTCGGGTCCCAGGAAGTTAATGGCAGAAGGAGAACCTGTCAGATTATCTTACCCCCCACCCCCCACATGGCCCCTTTCACTGTGTGTGTGCGCGTGTGTGTGTGTGTGCAGGGCGACAGGCAGTGTGGTTTCTGCAGGCAGGGCTCGGTGGGACTCGGGGGTCCAGTGAGGGATATGTGTCTGTCCTGCGGGGCAGTGCCATGGACGCGTGCACGAGGAACAACCCACATAGACACTGGGTGTTGAGGGTCCCATGCGTCCAGCCTGCATCAGCAGCAGGCAAGTGGCCCCTGGGGACCAGTGTGAGGCTGTGTCGGGTGCCAGCCTTGCAGCTCCTTCCAGGTGGGTGGGGGAGGGACCTGAGCCCCCTGCCCCGGCTGGCCCGGGCTGCTTTCACAGTGGGGGCAGCCCCGGCCCCTGTCCCCAGCTTGTGGCCTCTGTGAACGTCGTGCTTTTCTCAAGACTCTATGCCAACGGAGCTGAAAACTCTTCCAGAAGGTCACCCCACCCCTCCCGGGTACGCTTCACAGTGCCCACACTTGCCTTGCTCACAGCGCTCTTCCCCTTGAACTGACCTCGCAGGTCACCCCTTCCCCTTCCCGGAGCCAGTGCCCAGCCTGGCTTGGCATTAGCTGCTCAGGGTGTTCCCTTGGTGGCCTCCTGGTTAGGACTCTGGGCCTTCACTGCAGTGGCCTGGGTTTAATCCCTGGTTGGGGTTATGAGGTCCCACAAGCTGAGCAGAGCAGCTTAAAACAAAAGGCAAAAAAACCAGAAGTTCTGAATGAGTGAGTGAATGAATGAAGAGTGTTGGGGAGTCCCCAGTGGCACAGTGGATAGGAGTCTACCTGCCAGCGCAGGAGATGTGGGTTCAGTCCTTGGCCCGGGAAGAGTCCACATGCCGCCGAGCAACTAAGCCCGCGTGCCACAACTGCTGAGCCTGACAACAAGAGAAGCCCCCGCAATGAGGCGCCCCCCGCCCTCTGCAACTAGAGAAAGCCTGAGTAGCAACAAAGACCCAGCACCACCAAAATACTAAATTAATTTTTTAAAAAGTCAGTATTGGGGGCCCACCTTATGGTCTGGAACTGCACCCAGTGGGCCCTGGACACAGAGGCAGAGGAACAGGTCCCAGCCTGGCCACTGATAACCACATGACCCTGGACACATGCGACAGGGACCCAGAGAGCCAGGGGTGCTGCCCTTGACCCTGTAGGTCAGCTGGTGGAGGGGTGGGGCAGGCAGGTGCAGGGCCTCGAGGGAGGGCAAGGATACCTATGGGCCAAGACCTGCCCCTCTGACCGTCTAGCTCAGAGCAAGGACTGCGAACAGCTCACGGCTTCTACAGAGAGGGGGGCCAGAGCCAGGGTGGGACCAGGCACCTGGGGTAGGAAAAGCATAGACCCAGGGCCGTGCAAAAATGGGGAGGGAGGCACACCAGCAGCCATTGGTACCCTGGTCCCAACATGTGGGGACAAGCAGGACCTGGGCCTGGGCATCAAGGGCTAGTTGGTGGGTGAGGGGAGATAAGGGCAGTGCCCCTCGGCTTCCCACACCACCGCGCTTCAATAGGGGGAGAGGAGGGCTTGTCTTCACAGCCAGGGTGGGATGGGTGGCCCACCGTGTCACCAAGCATGGTGTGGGCACCTCAGGAGCCCAGGGTGGGGGCATCACCTACCTGGTACAGGCAGGAGGTGAGAACAAAGGCTATGGGGGACCACCAGCTCTTCCCTGGGTGTGAGGCAGGAATGAGGGCTGGGCTCACCTTGGGGGGCTTCACCTGTGCTCAGGAAGATTCCGGGGAAGCAGCCTGGTCCAGGACAAGCTGTCTGGAGCCTCAGAGCCTAGATACCCAGTGTAGCTGGCCCTGTATCTCCCTCTGAGCTGGGCGACGTTCCAGTGCCCACAGCCCTCCTGTCACAGTCAGGCCTCTACCAGTGGCATCTGTTGAGTGGCTAAATGTTAGTGTTAGTCACTCAGTGATGTCGGACTCTGCAACCCCATGGACTGTAGCCCACCAGGCTCCTCTGTCCATGGGATTCTCCAGGCAAGAATACTGGAGTGGGTTGCCATGCCCTCCTCCAGGGGATCTTCCCGACTGAGGGATCGAACGTGCATCTCTTAGGTCTCCTGCATTGGCAGGCAGAGTCTTTACCACTGAGCCATCAAGGAAGCAGGACCTGACAGCTTGGTGGCAGTGCAAGACCACAGAGGAGTCTCAAGCACGAGGCGCTGCTGCCCTCTGGTGGCCGTGGCTGGGAGGGCCGTCTAGGCTTGAGTGCGCAAACCCCCCAGCCTGGTTTAGGAAACTCCGGGACCAGATTCGTATCTGAGCTTTCTCTCTCTGCCCCATTTGACAGGTGAGGAGCTTGAGGCCCAGGGGTGACCTGATTTTCCGTGAGACACAGCAAACAGAAGGTGCAGCTGGGCTCCTGGTGCCCAGGACTTGGAATCCCTGATGATAGGGTTGTCACATAAAATATCAGGGTGACCAGCCAGCAAGTAGAGTAACCTAAGAAAACCTGACAGAGAGGGATGGAGTCTGCATAGACATGCAAGGTCACCATCTTCGGGGTCACTATGAGGGATACGAGGAGCACAGGGCTACAGAGGACAGGCTGAGTGGAGCCTGTGCAGCACCAAGGATGGTCAGCTGGGAGGCTAGAGAGGGCTGTCGAAGGCCTGGACAGTGGTCTGTGTGCAGGCTTCCGGCTTGGCTCGCAGTGCAGGCTGGTCTAGGTGCAGACTCAGGTCTGACCTTGGCCCCAGGGGGTGACTCCAGATGGGGCAGAGAGCCCCTCCCTGGCGGGGGTGGGGGCGAGGGAGAGGCAGGGGTGAAGTCCTTATCCCCAGGTGCTCTGATGTCTCCATTAGCCTCCGGAGCTGGGTGGGCACAAGTCAGAGCCCCTTCACCCTGAAAAGTTGCCAGGGAGGCCTTGGTCAAGCCCACCCAAGACCCCGACCAAGCTCGCCGGCCCTTGTTTAGCAGCTCATGGGCACAGGAGCCACATAACAGGATTTTTCTCTGTTTCCTCACCTGGGAGGCATATTTTATATAATTCCTTTAAAGTCAGCAATAGACACATATAAAAGTGCGCATGAAGTCAGTCTGCACTCGCCTCCTCAGGCCCTCCATTTTCCTGCTACGTCCCTATGTCAGTTCTTCCAAAAGTTTCTGTATATGCAGGTAGGTATGCGTGTGCACAAAGTTTGGTTTGCTCTTTGTACAGACAGTAGCTCACCACACACCCACGGTCCCCACCAGCTCTGGCAGGGCCCATGCGTCTCGCAGCGGCTGTGTCCCAGTGATCATCTCAATGGTTCCCTCCTGGTGAACACACATTTGCTTTTCATATGTGCTATACAGACACTGTTACAATGAAAAGTCTAGTAAGCGGCCATGTCCGAGATTTCTTACAAGTTAGAATTGTTGGGGCAAAGAAAATGTGGATTCTTTTTTTAATTGTGCATTTGTTTGGGGCTTTACTGGGTCTTCGTTGCTGCACCGGCTTTTTCTCTAGTTGCGGTGAGATGGGCTTCTCACTGCAGTGACTTCTCGTGTGACACACAGGCTCGAGGGCATGCGGGGTCAGTTGTGGCTCCGACTCTAAAGCACACATAGGCTCAGTAGCTGTGGCTCCCAGACTCTAAAGCACATGCTCAGCAGTTGTGGCACACGGGCTTAGCTGCCCCACGGCATGAGATCTACTCAGATCAGGGATTGAATCTGTGTCTCCTGCACTGGCAGGCGGATTCTTTACCACAGAGCCCCTGGGGAAGCCTAGATAATTTTTTAAATTGCCAGATTCCCTCAAGAGATTATTCATATTCTTGCCTTCCCATCTGCCATGGGTGAGCTTGCCCGCTTACCCAGTTGGGGGAGTGAATTCTCCTATCTTTGCCAAACTGATGGCTGAGATTCTCATAGTTCTAAAGGTTTGTTTCAAGTTTTCTGTGAAAAGTTCACATCTTGCCCACTTTCTACAGCATTGTTCCTCTTTTATTGATTTTTTGGAACTTTTATTATGAATAAAATCGGCTACTTCTATGTGTGTTTTTTCCCCTTTGCCCCCTACATTTTTTACTTCAAATGTTTTCTTCTAATAGCTTCGTGGCCTAATCCGTCACAGTGAAAACTTACACCTGGGGTTTATTGTGGTACAAGGAACATCAGAACCTTCTACTTTCCCAGGGGGTTACCTGTTGCCCCACAGCCCCTGTCCCGTCTGAAGTGGGCCCAGCAATCTGCGTTTTGAGACGCCCCCAAGTGACTCGAATAAAGACCTGCCTGGCTTGCCTTTACCTTGGACCAGGAGCCCCTCCCAGTGGGGGCCTGTGTAGGGACTCCAGCACCGTGTCAGCATCTTATGGAGGCCTGAGCTGTCCACTTCAAACCAAGGTCTAGAAGTGTCTGCGAATGACGGACAGTACCATCTTTAGTCTGCACTGCCACCTAGAACCTTCTAAGAGGGTCCCAGAGGTAGTGTTGACGCCCACCCAGCTGTCTGAGCTCTCCATCCTCTTGCCAAACTCGCATGCTCATGCCCAGGTGTAGGGGACAGGTGAGGTCATTTGGGCCAGCCCAGGCCATGTCACCATAGACTCCAAGTGGCTTCACCAAACCCTCAGGAGCCAGGTTCAGAGGCTGTGGTGTGGTTGTCATGGGACCTCTTGCAACTACTTCCATCCCCACCAGCACTGGCTGGCTGGTCAGACTACTTTACCTAAAGTGAGGGAAGAGCAGTTCCTAAGCCCTCAGTACAGCCTACTTTCTGAGGGGAAACCCTCTTTTCAATCCATAATCAGCATTTAGGAATAACAAGGTACAACTTCTGAAAGACTACCAAAACCTTGGTGTCTAGCTCGTACTTCCTGGCACTAATCTACACAGAACAATTTCTCTATCTTGAACTTTAGTGGGCAGATTGAGGACCCAGACAAGGATCTGCTCACAGGAAGTGGGGCAGACTGTTCACTTCAGAGTTCTTCTGCCTCTTCCGCCCAGACTTCGCCAGACCTACTTTCTTTGTGGCTCCTGAGAGGTCTCACTCAGTGGTCTGCCAACTAGAGCAGTGCTCTCAGGTCCAAGGACACCAGGAGTGGTGATGAGCCAAAGCCTAGTCTGGCTAAGCGGCCAGGAGGCAACAGGCGTCACAGCAGTGTGCTGTGTCCAGGTGGAACTCAGGCCTGGGGGAAAGCGGCTTTTCAGAAACTACGAAGTCACTCCCCTCAACTCCTTGGTAAAGGTACTGATAGCATCAAAAGTACTTAATCCAGCCCCTGAGAGGCAAGACGCTGCAGCCTCCCTGTCTGTGCCTGTGTGCTATTCTCCCCATGTCCCTCTAACAGAGCTGGCGAGATACTCGATGTCACCTGCAGGGACTGGGGCTGGTGAGAGACTTACTCAAGAGACTCTGGCTTTTACGTGGCCTGCCCTCCTGTCCAGAGCTACGGCAGGGATTCACAATTCCCTCTTGGGAATTTAAATGTGAGCCTGCCACCCTTTTTCTGAGGTGTAGGGTAAAAAAGAACAAAAGGCCAAGGTCAGATAAGAGCTGCAACTCTGTAACAAGCTAGTTTGTAACTGTACCTTTTCCTGTGTGTGAAGTCAAGGTGCAAATATGAGACTGGTCTCTGGAGGCAAGGCTCAGAGGGCCCTGTGTACCTCACCTAGGCAGCTGCTGTGACAGGCAAAGACCACTTAGTTAACAAGGGGCTCTGGCGTACCAAGCTCAGTCAGCATCCAGGGTAGGGAACCACTAACAGCTGAGGATGCCCACGGTCTTGCCTGTCCTTTTCCTCCCCCTGCCATGGGGTTAGATGCCCTCACTACTCTTTGAGACGCCACATTAGACTTTCTCCAGGACTCAGACTTGAAATAAAAATGTCAAAACAGAAAAAAAGTATTCCACGGATTTTTAAAACATTAAGAACGTGTCAACTCCTCAGTCTTCTGGGGCAATTTTCTCAGTCTACAGGGAAAAAAAACATAAAATTCCCACCTATAACACAAGCTCAGGTGAGCCACCTGAAATGAACACACCATAAAAACTTCCCAATGCCAAGTTATGTCAAGATCCTTTATTCCTTTTTGTTAAAACCGGTCACAACACTAAGCTTCTGGCCCACCCTGCTGATACACAAGCCACAAACGCTTGCTCAGCAGTTGAAGCCTTTAGTAGCATGTTTGAAAAGTGAATAAAAATCCATATAAAACAAATATTCAAATAGTTTCCATAGGAACACAGATAAGTGTGACCCCATCTCCCAGTCTTCCACATTGGTGCACCTGTGCCAACCCTACTCACATAGACATCTCAGAACTAGCAGTAATTAAGTTAAATGGTCCCCCCCAAACCCTTAAATCAAGCTAAACTCGCAGTTAACAGCTACAAGAGTGGTATCTACACGTTAATACGCGTGGAAGCGCAGGCTGCCGAGTGCCGCTTCATGCCGCTCTCCCGGGCACAGGACACAGGCAGGGGACTGACGTCCGGCTCCTCCACTCCGGGCGGGAAGTCCTGGGCCCGGATCTGCTGCATCAGTTGCCTACAGGAGACAGGCGGCAGTCAGAAACCCTGAGTCACCGCTAACAAGCGGCTCCACAGGGTGTGACACAGTAACTTATTCATGAGCCTATTTACATCTCTGGTTACTATGTCATCAGGAAGCAATTCAATGTAGTACTACAGCAAGCATTTCTTTAGAACCATCTTTTTGCTAAGAAGGAAACCACAAGTCACATGCACTAGTTAAAGTACTCTAGGTACAGAAATAGACTGACCAGCCTTTTCTAAATCAACTGTGCCTTAAAATTCTGCAACTATATACATCACTATTACTGGAGGAATTTTCCTTTCATTGTAATTATTCCCAAATTTCTAAAGCATATATTCTTAATAAGGGGAGAAAAACACAAATAATTGTTATTATTTAATTCTAAGCAATTTCTTAATTCTATTGGACAAGAACAAGCATAATCAACCCTGGAAGGTACCTAATTCTTATCAGAACCAAACACACACTGTCACTAACCACGTTGGCCCTGACATCACATAGTAGATGGTGGGTCTCTGGAATCCATTGAAGGTAGAAGCAGCAGCAACAGTGTAAGCACCCATGTTCTCAAAGAGCATCCAATCGCCCACATGCATCTCGGGTAGGTTACAGCGCTCAACAATGCGGTCCAGGCCGTCACAGGTCGGTCCCCAGATGCTGGATGAATAATACTTCTCGTCTGGTTTGGGTCTCTACATTTGAGACAGAGAAACACACCTGCTTACACTTGTTCTGACCAGCCATCTTCCCACTGGTGTATATGACACATTCGGAAGGTACCTTCTGCAGAAGAGGCTTCACGTGTGCGTGGTCGTAAAGAATGCAGTTGAAGGAGCCATATACTCCATCGTTCACGTAATACATGAACGTCCGTTCACTAGACTCCTCTTCATCTAGAAAAGCAAATTTTAAAAAAAAGGAGAAAATGATTAGAAAAGCAGAAATAGTCTCAACTACCACTTAACCATTTTAGGTACGAACTTTCAGTATATATATGCAATGATTCAATCTTGATACCTACCATCAGAGCCTGTCTGTTCCTTTAATACAAGTTTTTTGGCAATAATATTAACTGCGAGCGTGAAAGCTGATGCAACATAGTATCTGCCTGGCTCAGCTATGATTCTCACTCTAGAGTCGGATGGAAAATACTTGTCCAGTGCTGGGTTGATTACACTGGTGATCTACCAGAGACAGACAGAAAAGAGTAATTGGTCATCAAGGGGAACTCACATGGGGCAGCACTTTGAAACACATCAAAAACATTGAGAGCTGCCATCAACAGAGGTTTATCTTCAAACAGCAAACGATAAACACCTCCCTGAAAACCAGTCTGCATATCCTGTGGTTTCATTTTGATTATCCTCAAGACTTTTTACTCTTTAATAAGATGTTATGGTATGATTTTATTAAGCAATGGGACAAATTTATTACCAGTGCCTAAATATTTTTATCTAACATATAAATATATACTAACAAGGTAAACTCTGTATTCTTCCTATTCACATAAATTTTAACAAAGTATGGATTTTATAAGTAAGTAGCATATAATGGCTTACCTTCAATGACTAAACAACAACGTTCTAAGTAAAGGAAGCACAAAATCTAGCAAATGTACTAAAGTCAGCAGGTTCTCTTAACTCCACAGTGACAGTCCTCAATTTTCCTAAGACTTTTGAAAATACTGTCTCATTTTATTTTAGAAAACTAGTAAGATAATACAGGGCTTCCCTGGTGGCCCAGAGAGTAAAGAATCTGCCTGCAACGCACAAGACCCAGGTTTGATCCCTGGCTTGAGATGATCCCCAGAGAAGGAACTGGCTACCCACTCCAGGATTTCTGCCTGGAGAATTCCATGGACAGAGGAGCCTGGCAGGCTATAGTCCATGGGGTCACAAAGAGTTGGACACAACTGAGAGACTAATTAACTAACATAATACAATTTTAAATAGCACAGAAGTCATTCAAAATACCAGACCAAGTCATTCAAAATACCACACCAAGACATTTACTTTCATGTTTGTACAGTCCCTTCTGATGATTAGTTGTGACATATAAGTTTTGAAATATTTCAAAAAGGAACCTGCTAAGAGCTACAGACTGTAATTCTGTTATAAATTACCTCTTCAAATTTAAGCTTTACATCCTCAGATCCAGGAAAGCCACCACCAATATCAAGCAGATACATGTTGAAACCAACCTCAGCCTGGAGTCAAGAAAATTAAGTCCATCAGCCAGATTAACAAGTCATGAAAAACGTATACAGCAGGTTAAGGTTAAATATGTAATATGAGATGAGTTTTATGAAGGTCAATTCTAGAACTGGGACAAGTTGTTAATGCCATCCCTGCCCCCCTCCTCACACATGGGGCTCACAGATACTCACGCCCATGTCAAAGACACAGCGGGCATCAGAGATGGCCTGCACAAAGGTCTCAGGATCAGTACAGCCACTTCCCACGTGGAAGCTGGTGTCAAAAAAAAAAAAAACACAAAAAATACACTATTTCTTACTATTTCTGGAAATAACTATTCATGGTAGGAGAAGACTTATAAAACTTGCATTGTCTAATACTTCATCTCCATCCCTGCCATCACCAAGATCTCACCTGACACCAATGACATCAATATCTAGCTCTTTCGCCCGTTCCAAAAGCAGCCTGCTGGTTTTGAGCGTGGCACCAAATTTGACACTGAGGCGACAGACTGCTTTGGAATCATCAGTGGCGATCCGCAAAACCAACCTAGAAGCAAGAAAAGTATATCAAATTTCCCACCGACACAAGATCACCTACAGCCGTGGTTAAAATAAGACTCCTTGGCTCTGATACCCTGTGGTCTGAGTCTAATTTGGTTTAACTCAGTACACAGATAATTTACTAGTATAGAAATCTAACAACTGGAAATTTGAGTTTGTTCATATTATACATGTCCCATATCTGATCAGCCCTCAAATAGAATAACTTACTTGGCCTTTGGATGTGCCCTGGCAACTTTCATCAGCTCAACTTCACTATCAAAAGTCATCATCTGGACTCCGTTATTGGCAGCATACTTAATCTGAGACACTTGTTTACATGGATTTGCATAGATAATCCTCTCTGGGGGCACCCCGAGACTCTGCACCAATTGTATTTCAGTCTGAAAAAGAGGTATTTACACATGTAGCTAATATATGGACAAGCTGGCCCATGTCCACTCTCTTTAGCATCCTCTGCTCAAGCAAAGCAATTCTGATCTTCCCTGCTGGGAGGGCCATTACAGACATCATTTGAGTTCTGCTGCTTTTGCTCACCTTGCTGGCACAGTCAAATCCTGTCCCAATGGCAGCAAGTGTCTTCACTATGGTTCTGCTATCATTGCATTTGACTGCATAAAAGGGGGTGACCCGAGGAAGAGCTTTCAACCATCTCAGATGTTTCTTCAGAATGTCTCCCAGGTCCGCAACATAGAAGGCATCCTTATCATCCTGCAGTAAGAGTGGTTACAGAAGACCCATCAGCAATTTAACAGATGACCAAGGCACAGCCTTCCCTTCACTTGCCATCGTTCTCATGAACCCTAGTCAATCATGGACATGATAATCACAATTGTCACTGGAGGATCCACAGCCAATTAAATTCCCAATTCCCTAACAGGACATTTCCATAAGACCCTTCTGAAGTTTCCCATTCATCTGCCTAACATTCTCAAAGCTGCACTACCAGCACAGACTTCATATATACTTACAGAAGAAGAAACTTCATTAATTTTTTGGTCCAGAATGTCCTTGGCAGTAAAGCCTTCATCCAAGAAATGGCAGTCAAACTCTTCATTACTAAAGCTGTTCATGGTCTCTTGATGTCTTTTTGAGACACAACAAACTGCAAATAGGGCAGACAAATCTACTCAGAAGTTTTATTAATACTTAGTAACTAAGATAAACTTGCAACAATCACAAATACTTACGTAGAAAACGTAAGAGATGGAATTTAAAGGGATTATGCCAACTTTTCACAAAGGCAATTCTCCAGGAATTCCAAGTCCACCGAAGATGCGTGTGCTCTCTGTACAGCACTGGAAATGTTCGATAAACATACAATCTGCTGTCCACCTTCAGAGCACATTAAATTGGAAGATCAGGTATTGACAGCACACACACACCCAAGAAGCAGGGCTACTAAAGCACCCTCCAGACAGCTCACTCCCTGGGTTTGGAAATCCCATTATTTCTAGGTTTAAGTCCAATGGTTCTATAAATCTCAATGGAATGAGGACCTCACAGATTCAACACTAGAGTTTTTCAAACTCAACTTCCATATATAGTACTGTACTTAGTCACTCAGTCGTGTCTGACTCTTTGTGACCCCATGGACTATAGCCTGCCAGGCTCCTCTGTCCATGGGATTCTCCAGGCAAGAATACTGGAGTGGGTTGCCATGCCCTTCTCCAGAGAATCTTCCCGACCCAGGGATGGAACCCAGGTCTTCCGCATTGCAGGCGGATTCTTTACCAGCTGAGCTACCAATGAAGCCCATATATAGTTCTGTCCACCTCAAAAAAGGCACTCCAAACATTCCTGCTAAAATGCAGAATACAGGTTTCAGAAACTTTCCTGCACTCAGTCCACTGAGAGGGAAAAAGCTTCATGACAGCTTACTTTCAGACCTGTTTTTCTTTAGAAGCTTAAAACACCATGATAGCAATTTTGCAAAGCTGCCATATAAACACCTTGCTATTTCCTAGATTTGCTAAGTCTTTTACAGAAGAACTTTTAGTGACCAACAGGCACTGTTATCAATTTACTGAGTGCTCTAAATTTTCCTGAGAAAGGAGCTAATTTTCATGCTAGGCATGTGTTTTTTTTTTAAATGCAATTAAAAAAAAATCAACAGAATGTATTACAGCTGCTGTATCTGAATGGCAATCGATATTCTAAAACCAGCGCTGCCTACTAAACTACTTGGGATTCTGGGAATCCCAACTATCCTCACAGGCACTCTAACTTACATGATTGGCTATGAATGATAATCACCTGGGAGTCATTCTCAACTATGAATTACAAAAATTAGCAAACAATGATTTCTGAATAAACAAAAATAAAGCTCATTTAACCATCAGAGCCACTGTCCTTGGCATTCACAAAATGTGACATTGGTCAATGAGTTACCTTAAAATTATTATTTTAATCTATTTAATCTCTGATAGGGAGGTCATCTTTTCCACTGTGCAACCCACTTCAGTGCCTGCAGCCTACTGGCAGAGGCCAGGCAATGGTTCGGGGCCGGGTTTGCTCTGGCATGGGACACTATGAGAGGCCCAGGGGGACGAGCCTGCCATAAATCCAAACCCATGCATGGGAGAACTTGCAAGACTTGATCTAATGTGACTTGCTGGCTTTGTCAACCTCCTAGCTTCCTAATTTGCCCTTAGGGGAAGGGAACAGACCGCCAGCACACACATTCTGTCTACAAAAGTAACATTTAAATAGGGTCACCAGTGATAGACTGGGCCGTGCTGGGTCTTTAAAAAAAAAAAAAAAGACAACATTCAGGCTTAAATTTACAAGTGTGTATTTCTCTGAAACACACCACTATTAAGTATTTTGCTTCCTCGTATCTTTCAAAGCTTTTCTTCAGTAACTTTTGATACAGAGAAAGTTCACCCCAGAACACCTTTGGGTGTTTTTTTCTATATGGCTACGTTACTTAAAATGACATGGATTAGCAAAACATGGGCCTTCTCTGGTATGAAATTATTTTTTGCCAATTGGGAAACGTTAGACAGGTACCAACTCAAACCGCAACTGAAAATTTTACAAATCGATTAAATTTTAGATTTGAATGAAATTAGCACATTTTGTCCTCCCTACTAGACACTCCTAAAAGGTTCTGCTCCCCACATCTTCCCTCATTATTTCGGATTCTCAAACAGTCGGCCGTTTGGGGAAAATCTTGTGACTGGCTCCTACGTCTTAGTCGTTCGTCTGATCTTAATAATCTAAGGACTTTTCCTAAATCGCCAAGTCAAAGATTCCATCAACATTTCTAAGTCCGGCCGAGCAGTATCAGTTACACACGGGTTATCTCAGCTCTAGCGATCTGAGTGGCTTTCTATATTGGGCCATTCGCTCTGTACACACAGCAGGGGGGAAAAAAAAAAACTAAAAAAAAAAAAAGGAAATTCCAGGGCAACACGGCGGAACGGCACGTGCACGGGAGGCCGGCACCCAGAGACTTGTGCCGGTCTCGCCTCCTGCCTCCTCCTGCACCTGCTGCCGGACCACCACATGGGTTTAAAAAAAATAGCGGCTGAAGGATCGAGCTCCAGAGCTTCCGGCTCAGAAAACCCTCACTGACGTGGTTCAGAAAAGGTGAACTCTGGGCCGTCCCAGCGCCAGGCTGCCCTTGAGCCGGGAGGGGTCGGGGTCCGGCTCCACCCGGGACCCCCAGGGCCGACGGGCCGGGCTCTGCGACCACGTGTCCTCGCAGCTCCAGGGGCCCGCTATGCTCCGGTCTCCGGGACACGTGGCCGGCACCCCCCGCCCCTCACCCGCGCCCGCCCGCCCGCCCGCCCGCCGGCCTCCCTACCGCCCGAACGCGACCCCTCTTTTACCTCAGAGCGCAGGGGCGCGGCGGGCCAACCCCATGGAGACAACGCGCCGCCGCCGAGCGCTGAAGGACCCGCCGGCCGCCCCGCCGCCCCCGTCAGCCGCTCGCCCGGCCGCCCGCCGCCTCGCTCCCTCCCGCGGAGGACTGCCGGCCCGAGGTGGCGCCGGAGCGCTGGCAGAGGGGCGGCGGCGGCGGAGGCTGAGGGGGAACTGACAAAGCCCGGCGCGCCGCCGCGCCGCTACTTATAGCGCCGCGCGTGTCGTCATGGAGACGCACCAGCTCAAACCAGCCGCGATCGGTTCCGTCCGGGCGTCCTCCCAGGGAGGGGGCGGGGCCAACCCGGGATGGGGAGAGGGAGGGGTGGGGGTCGCCGGCGGATCGACGTCAGCACCTCCCAGCCCCGCCCAACCCCGCCCCTCCCGGGCCCGCCGCCGGCCCACGCATGCGCACCAGCCGCGGGCTCCCCGGGGCTCCGCGCGCCTGGCTGGCCGCCTAAGGCGGGTAGCCGCTCGCACGCCAGCCGAAGGATTGCAAAACCTGCCTCTGAACGCCCGCCGGATGGCAGCGTGTGCGCCAAGCCAGCGCTCTCCTTCCACCTGGCATCAAATGCCGCGTGCCCTCGGGCAGAGAACGGAAATCGCTGGGCGCGAGCGGGCCACGTGGACCCCACCTGGCGGACCCCGGGCCCTTCTTTCTTTCTGCGGGGCGTCTGTATATGCCGGTGGGAGGACCTGGAGGTGATCCTGGAGCAGCTCCACCCCACGAAGAAGTGGGGCAGGAGGCAGAAGGGGCAGCGGTCAGCGGGCAAATTAAGAGGCACAGCTCTGGGCAGCTCTCGAGCCGCTGAGCGTATTGAACCGCGTCTGACATGTCCGGGTGTCTTCCTAGAAGGTAGCAGGCAGCCGAGGACATGCGAAGAGGCACGTTGCGCTTAAACCAGAGACTCGTCTAAGGGCGTTAGGGCAAGGGGGGGGAGGTAACAGGTCTGCAAGCCACCGGGCGATCCACTGTCCTTTGTATTGTTGTTCAGTCGCTCAATCGTTTCCGACTCTGCGACCCCAGGGATTGCAGCACGCCAGGCGTCCCTGTCCTTAACCATCTCCTCCTGGAGCTTGGTCAGACTCCTGCTGGTTGAGTCGGTGATGCCATCCAGCCATCTCATCCTCTGGCGTCCCCTTCTCCTCCTGCCTTCAATCTTTCCCAGCATCGGGGTCTTTTTCTAATCAGTGGGCTCATCAAATCAGGTGGCCAAAGTACTGGAGCTTTAGCCTCAGTCCTTCCAGTGAATATTCAGGATTTATTTCCTTTAGGATGGACTGGTTTGGTCTCCTTACAGTCCAAGGGACTCTCAAGAGTCTTCTCCAACACCACAGTTCGAAAGCATCAATTCTTCCGTGCTCAGCTTTCTTTATGGTCCAACTCCAACATCCATATATGACTACTGGGGAAACCATAGCTTTGACTATTCAGACCTTTGTTGGCAAAGTCATGTCTCCACTTTTTAATATGCTATCTAGGTTTGTCATAGCTTTTCTTCCAAAGAGCAAGCATCTTTTAATTTCATGGCTGCAGTCACCATCTGCAGTGATTTGGAGCCTAAGATAATAAAGTCTGTCAGGGTATTGAGTGGTGCTTATCAATGACCTCTCTGAGGGCAGCTGTGATTGGCTCACTTTGGGAGAGTTATGTGAGTCCCAACACAACAACAGTGGCTACAGGAGGAATACATATGGCAAAAACTGGGAAACTGGGAGTCCCCAGGAGTGCAGCCAAGACTCTGATGGAGAACTGGCCTCTCCCAGATGCTGCCCACCCTCACCACCACTGCCGACCTTAGGGAGGCACGTGGGGCACTTTTTTCCCCTTGCATTTAAAGTGTTCCTTCCCTTGTAGACAAAGTCCAACAGACACCATTATGTCCCAACGTAGGGTGTGACTGACCTGAGGGCTGCCAGTGGGAGTAAAAAGGTGTGAAATTAGCGCTAGCCACACAGTCAGTGAAGGGGACGAGCCTGGCAGAACTCAGTGCTATAGTCTACCTTGATCTCAATTTGCTGTATGATCTTGGGTAAGTTACTTCCCTTCTCTGGGCCTCAGGAGAAAACGGGACTAGAAGACCCAAGGATCTTCACTGCTACAAAAACCTCCTTTGTGAAGAGTACTAGTTTGATGAATGCAGAAGTGAATGAGTAACCTAACTTTCCCTGGGCCATGCATGGCTTCCACAGAATCAAGAAGAGAGATGACAGAAGAGGGTAAAGAGCAGCGAGTCCTCATATGTGAGGGGACATGACAGCTGCCTTTACTCTTGGTCACCCTGATCAATTTATTCTTTACACAGTCCTTGAGCAACCACTGAGTACCAGGTACCACTAGGGAGGTGGGGGGTGGGGGGGTGGGTGGCGAGGGGAGTGCGGGGGTGCGGGGGGGAGGGGGGGGTGTTACTCCACCCTAGCAAGTTTAATTCCTAGGAGGGATTGAGATTAACAATACAATAAACAGTCCCATCTGAGAACATTACAGCCCCAGGCACTAAGTGGGACAGCTTCGATTTCGTGGTGAACACTCTGGGATTTGTCCCCGCTCTGTGAAGAAACATTTTGTTCCAGTGACACGCAGATTTTTTTCCCTCAAACTCCGGAAGTCTCCCGTGTCCAGTGCCAAGGCCAAGAGGGAGCATTGTCTGCTGCCCTGCTCTCCCAGGCCCATCAATCAACCAGTCCTTGTGGCGATCATTGTCCCCTGCTATTGGGCTTCCTTCCAGTGGGGGGAACCGGATGTCTCCGAGTGTGGGATCCTAGTGGGAGCCTCGTGTGGAGGGAAGGCCAGCCAGCCCCCTGCCCCCCCGACGCCCCCCCCCCCCCCCCCCCCCCCCCCCGTCCTGCCAGCAGCTTGCTGTTCTGTGACCTTGGCCATCTCCTTGACCCTGTATGAGCCTCTCTGTCTCCAGCCATCAAGGGTCTGGCCCTGGTCTAGGGTCTCTTTCAGCTCAGTCCTGTGATTGTATTTTAGAATTAGAAGTATTCACTAGAACAAAGAGGCGAATTCTCGATTCAGGAAGCCAGGTGGTCTGTCTCTCTGCCACTCACCCGTGCCACTCCCGCACGGGTCACCCCCACACACGGCCTCTCTTGCCAGCCCACCTCTAACATACAAACTGCATGTATGTTGCACTCTCCTCTGGGGAGGCCTGGCCATGCCCAGATGACCCATCTTGACCCAGATGGGGAAACAGAAGCAAGGGAAGGAGGAGGTGCTGGTTCCCTGAGGGCTGGCCCTGGGGCTGCAGGCAGACTCTTGACTTTGGCCTTAGGCCTGGGAGTCAGCAGGCCTGAGTCATTAAACCCAGTTACTAATCTGGATCTGAGAAGATAAACCTACAGTGACTAAACCTGGTCTTGTTCAAATGCATGGCATTCTTGTATTTCTGCATAAATTCCATAGACTTTATCTTCTCCCTTACAATTTTTTTTTTTTCCTTAAAGAAAAGCAGCATATCCTTGCAAACTATGAAGTTACCCTTACATGGAGATAAGGTTTTTGTGTTTGGTGCAGAGGCAATAACTTAGAGAAGGAAGCAAAAACATCCGAATGCACGTGGGACATGCCAATAAGATCGGTGCCCTTGGTCATCCCACCTCAGTTCTGGGACCAACTCCAATTATTTAAGCTGTCTTCAGCACCTAGCTCATCACGAAACCCTGAGCATCACTTCTGCTCTCTGGATCTCAAGGCCTTTTGGTAAAATGTTCTTTAGCTGGACTGGACTGGATCAAAGCTCTGATGTCCTAAGAATCTCTGACGTATTTTACAAAGAACTCTGTATAAATCTGCTGACCACGTTTTCTGATACCAAAAGTGAGGACGTGTCTGGCACAAAAGGTGTTTTTTCTTAAGTTATTTATCTGAAAGGACTAATAAAGGTACATGATGATTACAAATGCATGGAGTCACCTTTACTGAGCAGGAGTAACATCAAAGATGACGGTCAGCAAGAATTTACGTATCCGTGTCCTCAATATTGAACAATCAACGTCGAGAACTTTTCGGAAAATGGGTTTGTATCCGGTCCACGTGTCCGTGGTCATATCCCACACCAAGTTTCTTCCCGGGAGTGTAGTAAGAGTTGACTGTGGAGTGAGGTTCATGACATCCGGCCACAGGAGGATGTGGGGACCTGTCCTGCCAGGGTGCCACTAACTCAGGGAAGTGGGACTCAATCACGGCACACAGCTTGTCACGTGTGGACGTTTGACCAAAAATAGAGCTCGGAAGTTCATCACTCACTAATCCTCCAGCCCTGCCCTTGAATTGTTTTAGGTGTTTCCAAAAGTCCAATCCACCCTCTGAGGCGGAAAGTGTATGTCTTTGCCAATTTCCAAATGATGTGCCTGGGGCAGCCGGGAGCTTCCTGGGAGGCCCTCCTCACTCTGAACCACACAGGCGTCATCGGAGAAATGGAGCATCCCCAAAAATACCTGTCAGAAGCCAAAGACACCAGTGGAAACCCCAGGACATTTGTGTTACAAAGCCTTGTTGCATCACCGCCCCACCCAGCCTCCACCCTGGTGCGGCTCCCTGGGAGGTGCTGGAACAAGGGCCACCTGGCAGGAAGTGGGTCAGGGCCTCCGGGAGCCCAGCAGGGCCCTGCGGCTGGTCAGTGGCCACACAGTACATTGAAGGGAAGAGGTGGCCTCTGTCCAGGGGTTGAAGCAAGCACTCACTTGCCTGGCGCATTGATTGCAGTGATGCTTTGCTTCCCCTCGCCTGCCTTTTCAGCGGACAGAAGTCAGAGTCTGAGGAAGCGTGTGCCTGGCCAGCTTTGGACACTCCACCTACCTCAGATGTGGTTTCACAGCAGGACAGGTTTCAGATCTGACCAGCCATTTGTTTGCAATCCTTCACTGGTGGCTCTTGGTCCACAGGGTAAAGGCCTAACCTCTTAGGCTGGCACCCAGGACCCTCTGACCCTGCCCTCCTCACCTCCCAAGGCTCACCCACCTCTTGCTGTCCCAGGCCCTGCAGGCCTGACATCCCAGCCCAGATCACACTGGACAGGCTCCTTGGGTCTCCCACTCCCACTCCCTTTGAAGTCAGGACCACGATTTACTTCTCTGCTTAGGTGTCTAGCCCAGGACCTGGTACACAAAAGTCTGTTGCTGATGTTAATTTGAAACTAGGGCCATCCTGAGAAATCTGTGGTGTGCATCCGCTGCATGACTGACAAACTGGTGGGAGTTTCTGAAAGTCAGGGGATAAAAGATTCAGAATGTTTTCCTTCGGTCATCTGTTCGTTTATTCAATACACGTTCATATTGTGCCTGCTACGTGCAAGTGAGGTACTAGGTGAGGGAAGGCTGGCTTCTTGGGGACCAGCAGGGAACTGATGGGTGCCCAATGAAACCTGACCTTCTCCCCAATGCTTAAACAAAACTGATTCCTTTTATTTTTTCTTAAGCTCCTGGTGATTGCATCTGACCTGACATGCCGCAGCATCTCTGCTAGGTTTGCCATGGCCCCATTTTTGCTGGAGCCGCACCCTGGTGGGGCCCCACCTGTGGGAATCCCCAGAGTCTACAAGACTTCTTCCTCCCATGGCAGGGAACAGCACGCGGAAGGCGCTTGCACAACCTAAACCATCTGGGAGGTGTGTGCTCTCTTCCCAGGAGCGGGGTGAGCATCACTTTCCTGCCGAGTCAGAACCTGCTGGCTGTCAGAACCCAGCCAGCAGGGTCACGCCGGCCTGAGCCCCGGGGGGGCCTGGACACAAGACAGCCACGGGATCCCAAGGAGGGGCTGCAGGAACACCGAAAGAGGAGGCTCATCGCCTCCCTTCAGACAGCCTGCGGGCCCTTGTTCTAGGCTAGGCCCCTCCTGCCGCTGTGGGGAAGATGAGCAAAGGAGGCCCCTGCCCTCAAGGCACTGACATTCCAGAGGGGAGACTGATCCCAGGGTTTCTGCTCCGCATGTCTGGTCGCTGGGACAGTGGTCACCAAGGGCAAACACCATGGGGCCCAAGGGCAGAGGGTGAGCTCCAGCTGGGTGCTAGGAAGAGCTCAGGGAGACCTCTGGGCCTGGGGAGGTTCGTCCAGGGCTGAGGTGGGCCACGGAGGTGCCCGGGGCACACAGGACTGGAACAGGACCTGGGGGTACCACCACGGGCCCCACCTCACTTGAAGAGGACCGAGGAGTATGGTGTGCAGGGGTCACTCTAGGGGTATCATCCGACACCCAGGGGCTATTGCCTCACTGAGCGGACAGTCTGGCTCTGGCCCCAACCTGCCTTTTCCCATCAGCCATGCCAGATCCTCACTGACAACAGGACCCAGTGATCTGACAACTTTTTCATTTATCGGCCGTACCGAGAGACTTTGGCCAGTACTTTGGCCACCTCATGCGAAGAGTTAACTCATTGGAAAAGACTCTGATGCTGGGAGGGATTGGGGGCAGGAGGAGAAAGGGATGACCCAGGATGAGATGGCTGGATGGCATCACTGACTCGATGGACGTGAATCTGAGTGAACTCCGGGAGTTGGTGATGGACAGGGAGGCCTGGTGTGCTGCGATTCATGGGGTCGCAAAGAGTCGGACACGACTGAGCGACTGAACTGAACTGAACTGAACCGAGAGACTTGTGGGATTTTTAACTCCCTGACCAGGAATTGAACCCAGGCCCTGCGCAGTGAAAGCGTCGAGTCCTAATCCCTAGACCATCAGGGAAGTCCCAGGACCCCGTGGTCTTAGAAGGCAAGGAGGGCCAGCAGATACAAGTACAAAGCCTCCCCCCCCTCAGCATGCCCTGTATCACTGAGGCCAGAGCAGGCAAGGCAGTTCAGCAGAGGGAATTGAACTGGGACGGGAGCTAGCTCCAGAGATAACTGGGTATCTGACAACTGCAGGAACCACCACCACCCACAGGGCTGGGCGAGCGAGGGCCACCTGCAGGGGACCTGGGGGCTGTCCAGTGGGGACCCGAGGGGCTGAAACAAAGAGGATGCTGCCTGAAGCAGAGAGACAGGAGGGCAAAGATCAGCTCCTGCCATCCTGAACCTGTCAGCCAGAAAGCCGGCAGGCATGATTTCCCGGGGTAGGCCCCCATCTCCACTCACCACGGGACACAGAGCAGGGCCTGGTGGGGTAGGAAATGGGTCTGAGATCCAGCAAGCCAAGGAGAGGCCCAGTTCCCTTTCCAAAGGCTTCTCAGAACCTTCCTGCCCGCTCGGGAGGTCACTTCCCAAGAAGGGTCTGAAGGGCACAGTGTGAAGTTATAGGCTGGTTTAGGCAACAGGAAGGATTAATCATCTGCTGTAAGGAGAAGGCTCAAGGAAGGGAGCTTCCAGTATCATTCACTCAGAACCTTGAGGGCAACGCTACAGACCAGACCTTTCCAGCGTTCTCATTTCTGTGCCCCGAGTGTGGGCCCAGCTCCCCTCATGGTTCCAAGATGGCCCCAACTCTTAGCACCAGGTACAGAGAAGATGAAGGTTGGTGGAAAGTGGGAAAGGACATCTCTACCTCTTATCTAACAGATCATTTCCCTCAGGACACTTCTGTTCTTGTCTCTCTGCTTCTCCATCCCTGGAAAGGAGAGTAGGGCCTCCAGGGCTGACGATAAACTGATGGCAATTCACTCCCTAGCCCTGGGTGTGGCCTCAGGCCTCCCATGAAGAGCATGATACCTAGATGCTATCTGTTAGGCGTTAAATTGTATCTCCCCCTCCCACACACACCCCTAATTCTCCCAGGTGGTAAAAACTGGCCTGCCAATGCAGCGGAGATGCAGGTTCAATCCCTGAGTCAGGAAGATCCCCTGGAGAAAGGCATGGCAGCCCACTTCAGTATTCTTTTTTTATTTATTTATTTATTTTAATTGGAGGAGAATTACTTTACAATATTGTAGTGGTTTTGCCATACATTGACATGAATCAGCCATGGGTGTACATGTGTTTCCTATCCTGAAACCCCCATCCCACCCTGCCCCATCTTATCCCTCTGGGTCATCCCAGTGCACCAGCCCTGAGCACCCTCCATGCATCGAACCTGGACTGGCAATCTGCTTCACATATGATAATATACATGTTTCAGTGCTATTCTCTCATATTCTCTCAAATCATCCCACCCTTGCCCTCTCCCACAGAGTCCAAAAGACTGTTCTATACATCTTTGTCTCTTGCTGTCTCGCATATAGGGTCATAGTTACCATCTTTCTATATTCTATATATATGCGTTAATATACTGTACTGGTGTTTTTCTTTCTGGCTTACTTCACTCTGTATAATCAGCTCCAGTCTCATCTACCTCATTAGAACTGATTCAAATGTATTCTTTTTAATGGCTGAGTAATACTCCATTGTATATATGTACCACAGCTTTCTTATCTATTCATCTGCTGATGGACATCTAGGTTGCTTCCATGTCCTGGCTATTATAAATAGTGCTGCGATGAACACTGGGGTACAGGTGTCTCTTTAAATTCTGGTTTCCTCGGTGTGTATGCCCAGCAGTGGGATTGCTGGGTCATAAGGAAGTCCTATTTCCAGTTTTTTAAAGGAATCTCCACACTGTTCTCCATAGTGGCTGTACTAGTTTGCATTCCCACCAACAGTGTAAGAGGGTTCCCTTTTCTCCACACCCTCCCCAGCATTTATTGCTTGTAGACTTTTGGATCACAGCCATTCTGACTGGTGTGAAATGGTACCTCATTGTGGCCTTGATTGGCATTTCTCTGATAATGAGTGATGTTGAGCATCTTTTCATGTGTTTGTTAGCCCTCTGTATGTCTTCTTTGGAGAAATGTCTGTTTAGTTCTTTGGCCCATTTTTTGATTGGGTCATTTATTTTTCTAAAATTGAGATGCAGGAGTTGCTTGTATATTTTTGAGATTAATTCTTTTAGTTGCTTCATTTGCTACTATTTTCTCCCATTCTGAAGGCTGTCTTTTCACCTTGCTTATAGTTTCCTTCGTTGTGCAAAAGATTTTAAGTTTAATTAGGTCCCATTTGTTTATTTTTACCTTTATTTCCATTACTCTGGGCCACTCCCGTATTCTTGCCTGGAGAATCCCATGGACAGAGGAGCCTGATGGACTACAGTCCATGGGGTCATGAAGAGTCGGACATGACTGAAGTTGCTGAGCACACAGCACCCAATCCATCTGTTCAGATCCTCAGCCCAGTACCATGGAATGGGACCTTATTTGAAGACAGGGTTTTCACAGTCAAGTCAAAGGAGGTCATCAAGATGGACCCTCATCCCACACGACTGGGGTCCTTATAAAAGGGAAATTTGAACACAGATGAAGGAGGAAACAGACAGAGCTGGACCCCATCTTAGGCCCGGCTGCGAACATTAGGCTACACGCATGGTCACCCTCCCAATGGACTTGGAACTTTGTGCCCGGTGTCTACAGAAGTGGCATACCAATGGTAAACAAAACCCCCTGGGTAAAAGAGCCTTGGGACTTGTACTTGGACTCTCCGTTGCCTAAAAGAATATGCTAATTATCTCTGTAACAGAACAAAGTCGTAAATTCCATTATGTTTATCTGGATATGACCACAGTCCTATTGATAAATGTCCACTGTTTATCTAGTCTTATGACACATGAATCGTGGGTTAACTTTGATCGTATCTCTCTTTTACCTTGTCCAGACTAGTTTCAAGGAATTTGGGGAGGTGGGTTTGCGCAAGTACACTTAGGGTATATAAGGTTTTCACAAAAACTGGTCTGGGTCCTTGGCTAAGAGGAGACTCTGCCTTGGGCCCGCCGGTGTAATAAACTGCACTCCACTATCTGCATCGTCCTTCTGAGTGAGTTTGTTTCCCAGAACGCATGGCTACAACACAGAGAAAAACAAGCACAGAGGAAAGTGGAGCTGAAGACCCAGGGAAAATGAAGGCAGAGATCAAAACGATGTTTCCATGTGCCAAGAAACACCAAAGATTGCTAGAAACCCCTTGGAAGCTAGGGGAGATGCCCTCCCTGGAAGAGATTCTACCTCACAACCCTCAGAAGGAATGAACTCTGCTAACACATTGATCCTGGGCTTCCAGCCTCCAGAGTTGTGCGAAAATACGATTCTGTTGTTTCAGCCCCCATCTGTATAACTTGGTTACATCAGTCTGAGAAAACAAATTTGCTGTTGTTGTTTAGTGGCTCAATCATGTCTGACTTTTTTGCAACTCCATGGACTGTAGTCCACCAGGCTCCTCTGTCCATAAGATTCTCCAGGCAAGAATACTGGGGGTGGGTTGCCATTTTCTCCTCCAGGGGATCTGCCCCACCCAGGGGTCCAACCTGGATCTCCTTCATTGCAGGCAGATTCTTTACCTGTGAGTCACCTGGGAAGACCAGGAAACAAATACATTATCATTAAACTGTCTCCAGGACTCTGTCTCCAGCAATTGAACCCCTCAGGACCTGCTTCCTCTTTTCCCTGGAAGAACCTTCTCTCCCTTCCTCAGCAGACTGCCCCACCTGTATTCCTTGCCCTGCTGGGCCACTCCCCTCACAGCCGGGCTTCCCTCCCGCCCTCCTGACCTGTCCCCTGGTCTCCATTCTGTTGACTTTTCTGGATGCTGGAGCGTGGGAGGGCAGAAAAGCAAAGCAGGCCCCACCTTCCTGGAGGAAGGGTAAAGGGTAGATATTGAGATGAGACAAGACCAAAAGGATTCAGTGAATCAAGGAGGGACTTCCTTTATTAAAAAAAAATAATGTCAGCTCTGGAATTTCAAGGTCTGAATAATCATTTTCACCAACAGTCCAGGGAGCTAGCTTCTGCATGGTGGTTGGTAGAAAGAAGCTTTCAGAACTCAGCAGCTGCCATATACATCACAGGCCTCTTCTTATCTGCTGAACCTCCCAGAGCTGCACCCCCAAATCCTCTGTGAGTTGGGACTGCCTAACAGGCCTGTGATAGGCTGGGAGCTGGAGGAGTCCCTGGAAGGGCCCAGCTGAGGGCTGACGGAGCTGGGAGAGTCAGGAGCAGCTGGGCAGGACACAGGGGAAGCGAGAAGAGAGGTGAACTGGAATTTACAAGGACAGCTGCAACCTTCGTCAAGGAGTGAAGTGGAATCTAGACAGGCGTGTGACTTGTTTAAACCCAGAAAATGTGGGGAAGATGGTGCCGCTTCAGCCTTGCTGGCTGGGATGCTCACCTTTGGAAACCTCTCCCTGTAAGGGCTACCCTGAGGCCATCAGGAGGGGAGACACTGCAGGCCACATGGAGAGCCTGTGTGCAGGTCCTGAGCTCCCGAAGGCTGTGAGTGTGGACACTTGCAGATAACACCTAGCCCCAGGCCAGGGAGTCTCTCTCAGCCATCAAACCCTCCAGCTGAGGCCCTGCCCGGTATCACAGAGCAGAGATAAACCCAGTACCACTGTTCCTGACAAACTGAATCAGTGCACGTAATAGATGGATGTTTTACCCACTAAAGTGTAGGATATTTGTTATGTAGCCACACAAAACTCAAAGAAACACCTGTAATATTCTGGCTAAAAAATTTTTAGCTAGGCCCTCACACTCCAGCAAGAAGCAGTCTCTGCAAGAACTCAGCCTTGGAGTTAAATCTGTCCCAGTAGAGTAGCTGGGCTTCTCTGGTGGCCCAGATGGTAAAGAACCCACCTGCCAATGCAGGAGAAATAAGCAGATACAGTTTCGATCCCTGGGTCTAGAGGATCCCCGGAGGAGGAAATGGCAACCCACTCCAGAATTCTTGCCTGGAGAATCCCATGGGCAGAGGAGCCTGGTGGGCTACTGTCCATGGGGTCAGAAAGAGTTGGACATGACTGAGCGACTTAACATACAGACACACACACACACAGTAGTAGGGAGAACAGGCTCTGAACACAGAGGGCCTGGGTCTGAACCCCAGTCCTCAGTGGGTCTCAGTTTCCTTGGCTCTGAAAGGAGAAGATAGAGAAGCCACTTCATAAGGTCCTTGTGGGGATTAAATGAGGTCATGTAGTGTCTGTAGCACCAATGTTGTACCTATTGGACTTGACCCCAAAACAGAAAAGCTTGTCATACCCCCTCCTTGATGCAAGATTGTTTTCTATAGTAACTTATGTAAAACAAAAACAAAACAACAACAGCAAAAAAAAAAAAAAAAAAACCAGCAGTAATTATTATTTTCTTGATTTTTTTCTTTGGGTTTTAAAAAAAATCTAATTTAAAGACCAAACTTTAGTTCTAAAGACATTATTCCAATTAAGTTAAGCATTTCACATGCAAACTAAATTTGTACCTACTCAACAAAAAGATGGTATCTCGCAGTTTGCATTTTTGCTGTTTAGATTTTCAGCACCCAAACTACAAGTGGAATTACAGAATTGCAACAGTTCAAGCTGTGTTTTGTGCCTTCACAACCTCTGTTAGATCCACGTGTTTGAGATGACCAGGGCTGAAGCCAGAAAATCCTAGGTCAGCCCACTGAAGCATCACCCCCTGATAGCAATACTCAGAATGAACCCAGGTGGCCTGGTCCATGGGAATCAGGTCCAGCCTGGACCTGGGAGTTCTGGGGATTAATTTAGGTGCAAAACACGACCCTCAAGAAAGGGTGAAGTTTCCATCTTTGTTACTGAAACTCACAACCACAGCAATTGTTTTGAACAAAGGAATTGTTTTCAGTGAGGAGCATTTTATCAGTGACATTGTTTACAACTAGTGGGCACAATGATAATAATATGCAGAGCAGCTTTTGGGTCAGTTTTATTATTGCTTTGAAACTTATCTACAAGCTATGTGGGTCCTCATTGCCTGCACCTGGGCTCCACTGCCCCTCCCTAGAACCACAGCACCCTGTCAGCATCAACGCTGCTCTCATCAGAGCCAGTCTCGGGTTCACAGGTCCTTCCACCCTGTGTCTGAGCATCTAACGATTCTTTCTTTCTTTCTTTTTTTTTTTTTGGCTGTGCTACACAGCATGCAGGAACTTAGTTCCCTGACCAGGGATCGAACCAGTGTCCCCTGGGGCAGCAGTGCAGAATCTTAACAGCTGGACCACCAAGGAAGTCCCATTGAGGGTGTTCTAATTGATCTCATATGAAATTGTACCAGTTGTTGTTCAGTCGCTGTCATGTCCGACTCTTTGTGACCCCATTGACAGCAGCACACCAGGCTTCCCTGCCCTTCACTATCTCCCAGAGTTTGCTCAAGTTCACGTCCATTGCTTTGGTGATGCCATCCAACTATCTCATCCTCTGTCACCCCCTTCTCCTTTTGCCGTCAGCCTTTCCCAGCATCAGGGTCTTTTCCAGTGAGTCGGCTTTTCACATCATGTGGCCAAATTATTGGAGCTTCAGCTGCTCTCCTTTAGGATTGATTGGTTTGATCTTCTTTCAGTCCAAGGGACTCTCAAGAGTCTTCTCCAGCACCACAATTTTAATTTTTTGGTGCTCAGCCTTCTTTATGGTTCAACTCTCACATCCGTACATGACTACTAGAAAAACCATAGCTTTGACTATATGGACCTTTGTCGGCAAAGTAATGTCTCTGTTTTTTAGTATGCTGTCCAGGTTGGTTAAGGCTTTTCTTCCAAGGAGCAACTGTCTTTTAATTTTATGGCAGCAGTCACCATCTGGAGTGATTTTGGAACCCAAGAAAATAAAGTCTGTCACTGTTTTCACTGGAGAAGGCAATGGCACCCCACTCCAGTACTCTTGCCTGGAAAATCCCATGGACGGAGGAGCCTGGTAGGCTGCAGTCCATGGGGTCGCTGAGTCGGACACGACTAAGCGACTTCACTTTCACTTTTCACTTTCATGCATTGGAGAAGGAAATGGCAACCCATTCCAGTGTTCTTGCCTGGAGAATCCCAGGGACGGGGAAGCCTGGTGGGCTGCTGTCTATGGGGTCGCACAGAGTCGGACACGACTGAAGTGACTTAGCAGCAGCAGCAGCACTGTTTTCATTGTTTCTCCATCTATTTGCCATGAAGTGATGCGAGTGGATGCCATGATCTTAGTTTTTTGAATATTTTGAGTTTTAGGCCAGCTTTTTCACTCTCCTCTTTCAACTTCATCAAGAGGCTCTTTAGTTCCTCTTTGCTTTCTGCCATTAGGGTGGTGTAATCTGCATATATAAGGCTATTCATATTTCTCTCGGAAATCTTAATTCCAGCTTGTGAGTCATCCAGCCTGGCATTTCACGTGATTTAATCTGCATATAAGTTAAAGAATCAAGGTGACAATATACGGCCTTGATGTACTGCTTTTCCAATTTTGAACCAGTCTATTGTCCCATGTCTGATTCTAACTGTTGCTTCTTGATCAGCTTACAGGTTTTTCAGGAGGTGGGAAAGGTGGTCTGGTATTTCCATCTCTTTAAGAATTTTCCACAGTTCTTTGTGATCCACATAGTCAAAGACTTTAGTCAATGAAGCAGAAGTAGATGTTTTTCTGGAATTTTCTTGCTTTTTTGATGATCCGATGGATGTTGGCAATTTGATCTCTGGTTCCTCTCCTTTTCTAAACACAGCTTGTACATCTGGAAGTTCTTGGTTTAAGTGCTATTGAAGAGGGGCAGCCATTCTTTCCTCCTTCTTCAGCGGTCCTAGAGCACGTGGGCCTCCCACAGTCTCGGAGTAAATCTACCCTCAGGCCCAACCGGTCAGGTATAGGAGAGATACCTGAGCCAGACCTGCGGGGCCAGATTCCAGGGGTCAAATAGCCTGGCCTGGACTGCTGAGGTGAGTGCTGGCATCCTGGAGGCAAAAGGCCTGGGAACCCACCAGCCAGGATCAGCTTACAGCAGGCAGCTAAGGGAGCCATTTAGGGTAGACATGCGGAGAACAAGCCCATGGCCTGTGGCCAAGGGAACAGGAAAAAGTAAATGCAGGGGGGCAGCTACCCCAGGACTGCAAGGGGTCACTTGCAGCCCTGCCAGGGCAGTCCTGACCCCCTCAGATGTCATGAAGTTTCCTCAGCTCCTTAGAAGAAATCTCCTTTTGCTTAACCTAGGTCACTTTGGTTCCTTGAGAGCAAACATGCCCTCAGAATAAATGGGAACATTTTTCTGAAAGAATATGATTCAATTTATAATAATCTCCTCACAATTGGATTTCTAGGACTGAAAGGACATGCAAAGTGAAAAACAAGAGATGCCTATGACTCCTTTGTATCTCTTGTGAGTCCCCCCACTAAGAGGGGCTCATTCTGGAACTTGTTCCAGGCAGAGCTGATTTGACACCAGAGAATAACGTGCGTGGCCCCCAGGTCTAGATTTTCTCACTGCATCTACACTTGCAGACTCGCGCTATGGCTCAGGCCTTTCTGACGGGTTCCCTGGGTCTGTACTAAATACTCTTTACACCCACTCCTGTCAGTGGTGCTCCCCCTCTAGGCCAATGCCATCGGATTCTCAACCCTGTAGTGTTCTCTATTTTTGCTGCTCAGTATGGCAGCTACTGGGCCTCCCTGGTAGGTCAGCTAGTAAAAAATCCACCTGCAATGTAGGAGACCCCGGTTCGATTTCTTAGTTGGGAAGATCCCCTGAAGGAGGACATGGCAACCCACTCCAGTATTCTCGTCTGGAGAATCGCCAGGGACAGAAGAGCCTGGTGGGCTGCAGTTCATAGGGTCACAAAGAGTCAGACACAACTAAGCACAGCACAGCACATGGCAACTACGAATATGGCCATTGGACACTTGAAATGTGAGTAGAGTGATTGAGAAATTGAATTTGTAATTACATTTAATATTGATTAGTTTAAAGCCATGCCTGGCTGGTAGTCACCATGTTAGATGCTGCAGTTTTAGGTCAAAGCTACAAACGTTGATATTAGATACGCAAATAGTGACACACCCCCACAGCATTTGCATTGTGAAGACCACCTGCCCTTGCTGGGAGCGTAGTCCCCCGTCAACTTGGCCTTTAGAGCTGTGCCCTCGAGGCAGGACTCTGGCCTGGGACAGGATATTCCTTGGACGGTCTGTTAACTCAGCAACTTCAGAAGCAAGTGGGAGCAGCTCCCAAAGCCACGGGCTGTACCCTCTCAGCTCTGACCTGCCTTTGGAAGAAAGCACCCCTCTGAGGTGTCATCATTGTCAGACTCGGAGAGCCTCCCCATGACGTCATCTTAACTTTAAAACCACTTTTTCCTGCTGCTGGACAAAGGCAGTTCTTCCTGTCGTAAAACCAAACCTCTTATTACTCGAAATGGACTCACAGTTAAGCATCACTTTTGTGAACGAAGGATCCAGAAAGATGCTGAGCTGCAGATTTGAAACACAGGGGAACTGAACGCGACACCGTCACACCTCTGTGAAGTCACAGGTGGACAACTCCCAGTGACATCGAGTGCAGCTCACAGAGCGGCCTTGTGGCCTGGCCTGCTGACCGCTGTGGGAGACAGCTCCCGACCGCTTAATTGCACGTGTGCACTGGAGCCTGGGGAGTGACAATTATTGTGTCCTGACCTGCACCCTGCCAAGACAGCAGGCAGTGGGCATCCGGAGGCCTGGTTTCTAGCCCTGGCTCTTCCTTGTTCTGTTGTTTCCCTGTTCTTTTTTTTTTTGGCCGTGCCACATGGCATACAGAATCTTAGTTCCCTAAGCAGGGATTGAACCTGTGCCCCTGCAGTGGAAGCGTAGTGTCCTAACCTCTGTTCTGCCAGGGAATTTGGTCATTTCCCTGTTTTTTCTATTTCTTTCTTTCTAATTGGGCTGGGTCTTCGTTGCGGCTCACAGGCTCTCTCTAGTTGGAGCTTAGGTGCTTAGTTGCTTTGCCACATGCGGGATCTTAGTTTCCCGACCGAGGATCAAACCCACGTCCCCTGCATGAGCAGGCAGATTCTCAACCACTGGACCACCAGTGAAGTCCCTTGCCTCCCTGTTCTGAACCTCACTATTTTCCCATCGATAAAATGAGAGGGCTGATGATACAGAGCATTCAGTGTCCTTACGATGCTGACTATCTCCATGTTCTTAGTGAAGCAAAGGGAAAGGAAAGACTTACCCAGTGAGTGAGTAGCCAAGTCGGGCAGAAGCTCCACGCTTGTGCGCAAGTAGAACTGTCCTTAGGGCATTATGCAAATGCCAGCTTCGTGACCCACCTTCACTGAGAGGTAGACCAGTGACTGGTTAGCTAGTCAGCAGCAGTCTCATGCAAAACAGCTCTTTCTCCTCTAAGAAGAGCTTGGGTTTTGAGGTAGAACATCTTCTGTTCAGGTCCCAAGATCTGAACTGTTTTCTGTTGAACAATTGCAATTTTTCTAGGCCTCAGTTTCTTCATGTGTAAAACAGGGAAACACTATCTACCTTCCAGGGCTGTCATTTCTTTGTATACTTCATTTTTGCCTTTCACTCATGGTGGTGCTAGTGGTCAAGGACCCACCTGCCAGCGCAGGAGACATAGGAGATACTGGCTTGATCCTTGGGTCAGGAAGATCCCCTGGAGGAGGGCATGGCAGCCCATTCCAGTATTCTTGCCTGGAGAATCCCATGGACAGAGGAGCCTGGTAGTCCATGGGGTCGCAAAGAGGCAGACATGACTGAAGTGACTAAGCAGGCATGCACATATAAAATAACAACCATATGAGTGCTAGTTGGAGTAGCTATTCAGATGCTAGGGCCATACCAGTTGTTTATATATTGAAATAAATCCTTAGCCCTGAGCCCTCTGACTGTTGCTCCTGCCCCACCTTGGGACCCTTCCTCCCTCCTAGTCTACCTGCAGGATTCAGCAAAGATAGAGCTGCTACCTGTTTCTCAGGGGGCCTGTGAGACCCTTCTTACATCTTGTTCGCCAGGGTCTGTGTGGTACCAGTTTATTTGAATGAATGCGTCAGCTGCTCAGTCATGTCCAATTCTTTGCAACACCATGGACTGTAGTCCTCCAGGCTCCTCTGTCCACAGAATTCTCCAGGTAAGCATTCTGAAGTGGGTTGTCATTTCCTTCAGAGAATCTTCCTGACCCAGGGATTGAACCCAGGTCTCCTGCATTGTGGGCAGATTCTTTACCATCTAAACCACCAGATAGACTTGATTTTTCAGAGCAGTTTTCAGTTTATAGAAATATTTCTCAGAAAATCCAGAGTTCTCATTTGTAGTTTGGCCAAAAAGTTCCGTTGGTTTTGAAGTTTAAAAAAATAAGACACATTTTTCATTTTCAACAAGAACTTTGTTGAACAACATAGTCACTGTTTTGTTCCTCTACCTTCTGCCATTTTTCAGGCAACTTCATCTTCCCCAAACTTTCTTATTGTTTTGAGCAAAGCACTGTTCCAACTGTAACTGAAAGCTTGGCCTCCCTGTACATCCGTGAGGAATCAAATCCCAGAGGCGGAGTTTTGGATGAAGCAGAAAGGGAGAGCTTTATTGCTTTGCCACACAGAAGGGGATATAACAGGGCTCCTGCCTCGAAAAACCATGTGTCTACCCTGGAGAACTTGATGAGGGGAGTTTATAACAATGAGTCAAAATTGGAGTCCCTAACAAGATTAGGGTGTGAGCCGGGCTTGGTGGCTCAGATGGTTAAGCATCTGTCTACAATGCGGGAGACCCGGGTTCGATTCCTGGGTTGGGAAGATCTCCTGGAGAAGGAAATGGCAATCCACTCCAGTACTATTGCCTGGAAAACCCCATGGACAGAGGAGCCTGGTAGGCTATAGTCCATGGGGTCGCAAAGAGTCGGCCAGGACTGAGCGACTTCACTTCACTTCAGGGCTTGCACCCACTTAATCTCATCTCAGGTAGTTGGTCTCTTAATCGTGATGAGCTTTTCTGGTTCCTGTAATCCTGCCTCAGGTGGTGTCTTGGCTGCTTCTCCCTGGCTGTTGTTGTTCAGTTGATAAGTCGTATCCGACTCTTTCAGACCCCATGGATCACAGCACACCAGGAGTCTCTGTCCTTCACTATCTCCCAGAGTTTGCTCAAATTCATGTCCATTGAGGTGGTGATGCCATCCAACCATCTCATCCTCCAGTGCCCACTTCTCCTCCCACATTCAGTCTTTCCCAGTATCAGGGTCTTTTCCAATGAGTCGGCTCTTCGCATCAGGTGGCCCAAGTGTTGGAGCTTCAGTTTCGCATCAGTCCTCCCTTGATCAGAAACAGTTCAAGTCTGCCCTTTGGAACTCAGGGGAGGTCATGGAGGCTGGAGTCTTGCCTATAAGAAATGGGGGACAGAAAGGCCTCTGTGCCTGGGAGCCCCACAGGGACTTGATTGGTTTGCCAAAGTGCCTTTTACAGCCTTCCAGAGAATTGAAATTTTTTCCGTTAGGAGAATTTTTTAAGTATAATTTTAAAACATTATTTTTATTATTTTTAAAAATTTGGTTGATCCCTGCAGCATATAGCACCTTAGTTCCCCAACCAGGGATTGAACCTATAACCCCTGCATTGGAAGATGGAATCAGTGGACCACCAGAGGAAGTCTCTTCATTAAGAGAATTTTGTAAAGACTGAAATAAATGGAAATCTGAAGGTGTGGTGTCTGTGAATACAGCGGATGAATTAGAAATTCTCAGCTAAGCTGTAACAGTTTTTGCCTGGTTATCCAAGATATGGTCTTCCTTGGTGGCTCAGATGGTAAAGAATCCATTTCCTGAGTTGAGAAGATTTCCTGGAGAAGGAAATGGCAACTCCAGTATTCTTGCCTGGAGAATTCCATGGACAGTGGAGCTTGGAGGGCCACAGTGTGTGGGGTCGGAAAGAATTGAACATGACAGAGAGACTCACACTTTCACTTTCCAAGAAACAGGTGGTATTGCATTATCTGGATGGAAGATTATGCATTTTCTATTGATTAATTCTGGACATTTTTTGTCGAGTGCTGCTTTCAGCTGGTCTAATTGGGAGCAGTACTTGGAATTAATCATTTGGTTTTCCAGAAGTAGCTCATAATAGAGAACTCCTTTTCAATCCCACAAAATACACAGTGTGATCTTCTTTGGATGAAGATTGACCTTTGGTGTGATTGGTGGTGGTTCCTTTCATTTGTATCACAATATCTTCCATTGCACATTATTGTACAATATCCACTTTTCATCACCTGTCATAAATGATTTTAATAAAGAAACTCTTATGTTAGTTTTAAGTAGAGAATCACATGTGGAAATACAGTCAGGTTTTTTCTTTTTTTTGCTTAACTTACATGGAACCCAAATAGCAAAGCAATTAACATCACCAAACTGGCTATCTGCTGCATGGCATAACAATGATTGTTCTCAATTACTGTCTCAATTTGATCACTATCAACTTCAAGCCATCTACTTGACCATGGAGCCTTATCCAGCAAGAAATCTCCAGTAGGAATCTTTGCAAGCCACTTTTGACACATTCAATCAGTCACAGCACCTTCTCCAGACACTGAACAAATCCTTTTCTGTGTTTTTCAGTTGCATTTTTACCTTTCTTGAAATAATAAAGCATAATATGCCAAAATGTTGCTTTTCTTATCTTCAATATAAAAATGGTTACACAGAAGTTCACCAACTTTTTTTTTAACGCATGCATCAAATTGCCAACATCCGCTGGATCATGGAAAAAGCAAGAGAGTGCCAGAAAAACATCTATTTCTGCTTTATTGACTATGCCAAAGCCTTTGACTGTGTGGATCACAATAAACTGTGGAGAATTTTGAAAGAGATGGGAATACCAGACCACCTGACCTGCCTCTTGAGAAATCTGTATGCAGGCCAGGAAGCAACAGTTAGAACTGGACATGGAACAACAGACTGGTTCCAAATAGGGAAAGGAGTACGTCAAGGCTGTATACTGTCACCCTGCTTATTTAACTTATATGCAGAGTAGATCATGAGAAACGCTGGACTAGAAGAAACACATACTGGAATCAAGATTGCCGGGAGAAATATCAATCACCTCAGATATGCAGATGACACCACCCTTATGGCAGAAAGTGAAAGAAGAGAGTGAAAAAGTTGGCTTAAAGCTCAACATTCAGAAAACGAAGATCATGGCATCCGGTCCCATCACTCCATGGGAAACAGATGGAGAAACAGTGGAAACAGTGTCAGACTTTATTTTTTTGGGCTCCAAAATCACTGCAGATGGTGACTGCAGCCATGAAATTAAAAGACGCTTACTCCTTGGAAGGAAAGTTATGACCAACCTAGATAGCATATTCAAAAGCAGAGACATTACTTTGCCAACTAAGGTCCATCTAGTCAAGGCTATGGTTTTTCCAGTAGCCATGTATGGATGTGAGAGTTGGACTGCAAAGAAGGCTGAGCACCAAAGAATTGATGCTTTTGAACTGTGGTGTTGGAGAAGACTCTTGAGTCCCTTGGACTGCAAGAAGATCCAACCAGTCCACTCTAAAGGAGATCAGCCCTGGGATTTCTTTGGAAGGAATGATGCTAAAGCTGAAACTCCAGTACTTTGGGCACCTCATGCGAAGAGTTGACTCATTTGAAAAGACTCTGATGCTGGGAGGGATTGGGGGCAGGAGGAGAAGGGGACGACAGAGGATGAGATGGCTGGATGGCATCACCAACTCGATGGAGGTGAGTTTGAGTGAACTCCGGGAGATGGTGATGGACAGGGAGGCCTGGCATGCTACGATTCATGGGGTCACAAAGAGTCAGACACAACTGAGCGACTGAACTGAACTGAAGCACTACTAGAATCATCTTACAGGGAAAAAAAATCAACTTGTTGGCAATGAATACGCACTCCTTTGCCTGCCCCATTTCCGTATTATTAACATCTCATATCAGTGTAGTGTGTGTGTGTGCTTCGTTGCTCAGTCATGTCTAACTCTCTGTGGCCGCATGGACTGTAGCCCACCAAGCTCCTCTGTTCATGGGATTTCCCAGGCAAGAATACTGGAGGGAGTTGCCATTTCCTATTCCAGGAGATCTTCCCAACCCAGGGGGTCAAACCCACTTCTCTTGCATCTCCTGCATTAGCAGACAGATTCTTTACCACTAGCGCCACGTGGGAAGCCCTCTTCTATCAGTGTAGTATCATTGAAACTGGTGATCCAATATTGAGATATCACTGCATTATTGTTAACGCAAGTCTGCAGTTTCCACGAGGCCTCACTTTTCGTGTTGTTTAGCTGTTAACCGTTTTTAAGATCATTATGCCCTGAGTTCGGGAAAGTTCTTGTGGTGGCATCGGTAGAAAAATCCAGGCACCGAAGCATCGTCTGTCTCCAATGACATCCAAGAATCTACTTTCAACCTATGGCGGTCAACTCTCAGATCTGACTCCAGTCCACCGCGGTGAGTTGTAAAGGGGCTCCATTGCACCTCACTTCAGGTGAAGGGGAAGGTGGGCCTCGGGGGAGCCTAGGAGCCTGAGGGGTCATGAAGTTCAAGGTGGCACTGCCAGAGGAAGACAGACTGCTCAAGGGGCCTAAAGTCAGTTCGCTTTTGGCTTAACACTCTCAGCTGTCTGGCACACCAGAACCCACAGCCCGAGTTCCCCAGAGAGAAACCCAGGGCAGACGTGGAGGGCTGGAGGTACTGTGAGAGCAGGTGAGAGGGAGCTAATGAGGTCTTCATCCACCGGTCAGTTTGGACCCACCTGGACGCACAGACAAGATCTCATTGGTATTCTTGGGCCCTTCTTTTCTATCCCTGGCCGCTGATAAGTGTGCAGTGCTTCAAAACACATGGGCTAACCTGGTTTTGTGGGTTATTTGGGGCAACTTTCACAGTAGTGTGTCTATAGTAAAACATACCTCAAATTCCAAATAACTAACTTTCAAAAGGAGAAGGAAATGGCAACCCACTCCAGTATTCTTGCCTAGAGAATTCCATGGACAAAGGAGCCTGGCGAGCAGCAGTTCATGGGGTCACAAGGAGTTGGACATGATTAAGTGTCTAATACACACACGCAGCTTTCAAACAAAACCTTATATTATAGCCCACTCTCCATTCTAGAAGTGGGGAGCTGCTGAGGGCTGCATGAGACGGAAAAGCAACAGGTGGGCTGCCTTTGCTGCAAATGACACAATCCATCCTCTAAAATAAGAAATTAGTTCTACGGTCCCTGTGTCCTTCCAGCAGGTCTCAGGGCCCAGATCCTGAGCAGCGAGCCCCTGGTCGCTCTAGCCATGACTAGCAAGACTGCGTGTCTAACTGGGAGGAACCTGTCTGTGGGGAGGACTGGGGACCCTGCTGTGTCCTCCACACTTTGCTCCCCACCATGTGATGAAGGAAAGAGTCCTGCGAGGGGTGGGGGAGGGGGGAGTGAGTGGCATGTGCATCTTAATAATATGATGTTTCTGCTTCAAACGTGAGGCTCTTAGTCGGGGAGATAAGGTCTGCAGCCCGGCGTAGAAAGGGTCAGGACATATGTGAGGGCAGAGCAGGGGTTAGGAAGGGTTGGGGCATGGACAGAAGTCCTTCCATTGTTGATGTTGTTCAGTCGCTCAGTCGTGTCCAGCTCTCTGCAACCCCATGGACTGCAGCACGCCAGGCTTCCCTGTCCTTCACCATCTCCCCGAGTTTGCTCAAACTCATGTCCTTTGAGTTGGTGATGCCATCCAACCATCTCATCCTCTGTCATCCCCTTCTCCTGCCTTCAATCTTTCTCAGCATTAGAGTCTTTTCTAATGAGTCAGCTCTTCACATCAAGTGGCCAGTATATTGGAGCTTCGGCTTTAGCATCAGTCCTTCCAATGAATATTCAGGGTTGATTTCCTTTAACATTGACTGGCTTGATCTGCTTGCAGTCCAAGGGACTCTCAAGAATCTTCTCCAGCACCACAGTTCAAAAGCTGCTACTCTTTATTTATTTTAATTTTTTGATCTTGCCAGATTGCATGTGGGATCTGAGCTCCCCAACCAGGGATCGAACCCATGCTCCCTGCCTTAGGAGCGTGGACTCTTAACCACTGGACCACCAGGGAAGTCCGTCTCTTTAAATAAGAAAGGCAGACGGCCCAGAGAATGGGAGAGGACAGGGTTCTCAGGGGCTGGACTTGGGTGGGGATGACTGTGGCCAGGTCCTTGCCTTTGGAGGCCCAGACACTCCCTACTGGGCAGGGCTCGAGGGACTGGCTCAGGCCAACCCAGGTAGGGAGGCCTAGGGGATAGAAGGTTTATCAGGGAGCCAAAGACCCCAGATGGCTATGGGCAAGCAGGTGACCAACCCCAGCTCTCCAAGGCTGTGGGCATCACATGTCAGAGTCTGTCTGGGGCCAGTATGGTAGCCATGTGTGCCATTTTTCTCTGAGGGCTGGTCATCTGGAGACTCCATGCTTCTGTTGATGGACAGGCCACCCCTGGAACATGCCCTCCTAGTCCCTGAGCTGTGGGACCCACTGTTTAGTCGGGGGTGGGGGAGAGCGGCCACTGGGTTTGTCCGGCAGGCAGTGGCCCAGGATGCCTGGTCTAAGAGGCACGGTGACCTGGCTGCCTGAGGACCACATGGACTGTAGCCCACTAGGCTCCTCTGTCCATGGGATTCTCCAGGCAAGAACACCAGAGTGGGTTGTCATTTCCTCCACCTCCAGGGGATCTTCCCAACCCAGGGATCGAACCCCGGTCTCCTGAATTGGTAGGTGGGTTCTTTACCACTGCGTCATCTGGGAAGCCCAAGGTTCCACCATGCCCGCCCAAGGTTGCTTCAGGACAGCCTCTGGGGACTTGCCCTCCAGCCTCAGTGATGGGGGCCATCCTTAGAGCACCTCTGGCAACACTGGTTCCTCTCATGGGCTCCCTGCTCCTGCTGCCAGATGCCCCCCTCCTACAGGCGCCCCCCACTTCCTCCAGGTGCCTGACAGGCTCCAGGCCACTCGGCCTGGATGGCTTGTGCAGGGTTAAGCCGGCTGTGCTCCACAAGCGGGAAAGCAGGCCAAGTTACCCAGCCTGTTTGTGGCGGGAGCAGAGGAAAGGCCAATCCAAAAGGAATCTTTCATTCCTAGCTGACCAAGACCTTGAGCATGTCTGGGGAAGGGGTCCTCACAGTAAACTAAGATTCAACAGCTGAGCCCGAAGGAGGTGTGTCCTGAAGAGCAGAAAGAAACAGCAAAAGGGAACCCACTGGGAAAGGAGAGAGAAAGGGATTTCAGAACTTGTTGAAAGCTTAAGTGCTGCTGTGTAAAGATTCTTATTTTTCAAAGCTATCCTCCAGTAGACAACTCTGTTCATTTCTCTCAGATTTGCCCTACCTGAGAGAAGCCCGATTCTTCAGGCCGTATGAGCATCCTTCACCTAGTGGCCCTGGGAAGGGGCCTACTGGGTTTCCTGAGGCTGAACTTGTGGCTCAAAGACGATCAGGGCAGAGGATTCCCAGGGCATCAGGACTGGAAGGCTGGACAGGAGTGACATCCAAGACTGGTGAGAGGTGGGCTTGGGTGGCTGTCACTTAGGACAGGAAGAGAATCGGTCAGCACTGGTCTGAGTCACCCAGATAGGATATGGGCAGTGATCAGACACGAAGAGGAGGCAGAGCGGGCATGAACATTTACTAAGCACTTACTGTATGCCTGACCCGTGCTTCATGCATTGTGCTCATTAACTCACTGAATCCTTGGGGCAACTCCTCTGCTGGTGAGGAAACTGAGGCGCGGGGAAGGGTTGGGACTTGCCCGAGATTAGCCACGAATGAATACAGAACTGGAATTCATATCCAGGCTTGTTTGACTTCAGTCATCACTTTGGAGGAAAGAAAGTGAAGCTTCTGGAGTCTCTCCGATGTCTCAGGCCTGCAGGAAGGAGTTTTGCTGCTGGGGGTGAGAGGCCATGGAGTCAGGAAAGGTGGGGTGGGATCAGCAGACAATGGGAGCCTTCTGCCCCCTCCAGTCCTGTGGAAGGGGTCTCTGGAGGAACCATACTCCTTTCTGAAATCTTGCATACAATCAAAACTTCCCAGAAGAGTCCCTTGTGAGTTGACCCATCTAAGAACAGAAGACATTAGCTCGATCATCTACCATTACCCCTTGGAAATGCCCTTGTAGGATCAATTACCCTCCCTGCCACACAACTGGACACTAAGTATCACGTGGTATGTGACAAGATCACCCATCTTTGAGCCAGAACTTGGTGTGTAATCCCAGTTCTACTGTGTGACCTTGGATATGCCACTTCACTTTCCGAGCCTCGACTGTCCTCATCTATAAAATGGGGATAACAGTAGTCACTCATACAGTTGCCAGAGGAATAAAGTCAGAGAGATGGCGCAGGCAAAAAAAAAAAAAAAAAAGCCACTAGTACCCTGTCTGGCACAGAGCAGATGTTTTGTTTGAGTCCAAATCTGGGGGAAATGGAGTTTTGTAGCAGGAGCATCCTGATCTGAGAAGTGGGTTTGCAGGCTTTGCTCAGCTTACCTGAAGATAGGCCAGTACCCAGGGGCCAAGTGTATGAGTCAGCCTACATAATTCCCTGTAACACCTGTAAGCTGTCCAACATGTATTTAACAGGGGCCCTGCAATTGATCAAGGCCTCCCCATCAATCATGCCCTGGGGCTGGGGAAGACCAGCAGGGCAGCCCCAGTGGGCCAAGCAAGGCCCGAGACAGGCATTCTGTGGTCTTGTTCAGACTTAGCTTCTGACTGCTTTGAGGCCTTTGGCGGATTACTTAACTTCTCAATGTCTCGCTCTCCTTATCTGTAAAATGGGGATAATAATACTTACCTACCTCACGGGGCTTGTTGCAAGAATTAATTAAAGTTTATGAAGTGCTTTGAGATTCCCGGATAAAAGGTTCTGTGAAAGTACAAAGTATTATTATCATAATCCAGTAGGCTATAAAAGATAATTTTGCAGGAAAAGGCAAAAACTTAATTTCCATACAAGCAGAAACAAAGGCAGATATAGTCATAGAAAGTGGGGGAAAAAGGTCTAGAAGATAATTCATATAATTTTTAAAAATTATACCATGTTTTCTCCCTACCAATAATCAATGCAGCATGATAATTACAGATTTCAGTCATAGACCAGCAAATGTTAATAATAATGAGTCTCTAATAATAAGAGTACCAGGGCCTGGGTTGGGGACTCTGAATGAATTATGTTCTGGAAGCCTTTGACCACTCCATGAGGTGAATGTCACCACTCCAGTTTAACATACGAGACAAGGACTCCAGGACTAACTCTAGAATCCCCTCTGGGCCTTAGCTTGAGGCTCTGAGGAGTGCTTGATGACACTTTAACTCCCCTTGCAGATTTGAGAGGTAACCACAGGGGAAACTGAGGCAAGGGCTGGGATCAAGTGTCTTGCAGGAAAAATGAGCTCTTGCCACCCTATATTCTAGATCATGTTCAAACACCAGTCCCCCAAGAAAACCACCCAGTCTGTGTCTGTAGCCTCCTTTCTTCCTAAGAAAAAAGGAAAGACTGTCTCCACCTGCCTCCGAGCTCTGTTGGGAGAGTCAATTACCTTCTTTTAAAAAAAAATTAATAGATGATAAATAGATAGATAGAGCTTTCAGACGGGAGGCCCATGTGTGGAAAATTCCATATTGCTGATCCCTTTCATGTCTGCTTGAAGCCTTTCCACAAGTGTAATTAAGTCCCAGGCTGGGGAGCCTGGGGTGGGGGGAGCAGACAAACCCAGGCTCTAAGAGGGCTCTCTACATGGGGGAAGCAGAGACAGAGTGGGGTAACCATTGCCCTGGGGTCCAAGGAGACTGGATGGAATCCCATGCTGCCCCCCTCAATAGGTGTAAAATTTGGGGTGAATTCTCTAACCCCCAGGCCCCTTAGTCAATGCTTGGAAAGCATCTGATACTGAAAAGGGTGATTTTTATTATTCTTTTGTATATTAGATACACAGAAAAATAGGAGGGTGCAGGGTGGACTGAATAGTCGTATAATATCACAACTTACTTGGAAAATGAAAATATACACATTTAGACTTGAAAATTATAACATGAAATGAATGGGGCCCCAGGAGGAAGGTGTATCTGTCTTGCTCACTCCATGATTCTGTGTGTCTGAGGAGGTGTCTTTGCTAGGAGGGGGAAGGGGCAGGACTGGTTGATGGAGAGGAAGGCGAAGCCTGGAGATGGGGTCCCAGGAGTGTGGACCACTGAATGGAGAACCCGGGTCGAGCCTTCCCAAGACACTGCCTCTGGGTGACAGATGGTGAATGTCCTATAATTTCTAGTCACTTTTTTTTTTTTGCTTGTTTTGTTTTTTGGCTGCACCATGTGACTTGTGGGGTCTAGTTCCCTGGACTGCCAGGGAAGCCCCTTCAGTCACTTTTTTCAGATCTCAGCTTTGCTACCCACTGTCTGTGACTTCAAGAGGGTTTGAATTAATCTGGGCGCTTCCTGATCTGAAACCCTGGGACCCCTCTCCCCGCCAACCCCAGAGCGTGCTGAGTATTCAGCCAGTCAGCACTGGGCTAAGTGCCCACACAGAGGCTCTTGGTCCCAAGAGGACCCGCTATGCCCAGATCTGGGCCAGCTCCTCTGAGTGTGTCCTCAGTGACTCCCCACTGGGAATCTATGAGGTCAAGTTTAGTATCTTTTCTTTTTTAAATGTTTATTTATTATTTATTTTATCTGCATCAGATCTTAGTTGCAGCACAGGGGATCTTTCAGCTGTGATGTGCTAACTCAGTTGAGGCATGTGGAATCTAGTTCCCTGACCAGGGATCGAACCCAGGCCCCAGCACTGGGAGATCGGAGTCTTAGCCACTGGACCACCAGAGAAGTCCCAAGTGTTAGGATCTTAATTTTACCTTCAGTAAATCATTTCCTACAAGAACAAGGTCCTACTGTATAGCACAGGGAACTATATTCAATATCCTGGGATAAACCATACTGGAAAAGAATATGAAAAAGCATGTATACATATGTATAACTGGATTACCTTGCTAAAGAGTAGAAATTAACATTATACTTTCACTGTGTGTGCTCAGTCACTCAGTCATGTCTGACTCTGTGACGCTGTGGGCGGTAGCTTGCCAGGCTCCTCTCTCAATGGGATTCTCCGAGCAAGAATACTGGAGTGGGTTGCCATGCCCTCCTTCGGGGGATCTTCCCAGCCCAGGGATCAAACCCAGGTCTCCTGCATTGCAGGCAGATTCTTTACTGTCTGAGCCACCAAGGAAGCCCAAGAATACTGGAATGGGCAGCCAATATCTTCTCCAGGGGAACTTCCCAACCCAAGAATCAAACCAGGGTCTCCTGCATTGCAGACAGATTCTTCACCAGCTGAGTTACCCAGGAAGCCCATACAGTCTCTATACTTCAACAAAAGAAATTAAAAAAAAAAATTTCCCATGAAATTCTCTGTTCTATAAAGAAAGAGCGAAAGAGAACATGTGATGTAACAGAACACAGAGGTGAAACCTCTCACCCCACACCCAAAGGGCAGGGAGCAGCGCTCTGTGAGGGTCTGAGTGGGAGGCAGGGACTGCGGGAGGTCCCGGCCATCAGGAGGGTCTGAGACTCTCTGTCGTGTCCCTGCATGCCGGCCTCCCTGGGCAGGTGACAAAGAGCCAGGGAGGGACAAACACTGGCAGACCCGGCCAAGGCAGCCGCTCTTCCCACCAGGTATGGGTCGCAGAGTCGGCCCAGGTTCTCAGCAGGGAGAGACCACCCCCTCTTCTCCAACAAAGGGGTTGACACAGGTCGGGGAGAGGAAGGAAATCCAAGTTCTTTGACTCTTAGAATCTGAGGGGTTGAGTGTTAGAAGGGATTTTGAGATCATCTAATTTTACAGACGGGTTTCCCAGGTGGCGCTAGTGGTAAAGGACCCACCTGCCAAAGCAGGAGACATAGGAGACCTGGGTTTGATCCCTGGGCTGGGAAGATCCCCTGGAGGAGGGCATGGCAATTCACTCCGGTGTTCTTGCCCATGGACAGAGGAGCCTGGAGATCACAAAGAGTCAGACATGACTGAAGTGACTTAGCACACACACACCCAATCTTATAGATAAGAAAAGCTGAGACTCAGTTCTGGGGGCTTCCCAAATATGTCCCTGGAGAGGGAAAATCAACGTTCCCTTCCTGCATTTCCCACAGACTCTTTGATTTTGGTGGCCTCTGAGCCTTGGTTTTCCCATCTGCAAACCCAGGGTAACAGTAGTTCCCTTGCCCGTCCCCCAGGACAAAAGTAAGAGGCCAGAGTGACCATAAGAATAGAAAGTCTGGCAGGAGGCCATTGGGGAGCATGGAGGCCACCAGGAATTATCAACCAAGAGAGGAAGGGGCTGGAGGGTGCAGCACTGGTGCTCCCCCTCTACTGGACCTGCTCATGGAGAAATGGTCATGGGAGGGCAGCTGGGGCCTTGGCAGGGCCTTGCCCTGGTCGCTGAGGCCCAGGGGACTCCCAAGAGCTTCTATCACCTCTTCTATTGGAGGCTCTTCCTCGGGGTGAATCAGGGCGGGGTCCCAGCCCTGAGCAGAGGCAGGCCTCCTTCAGGGACAAGGAAGTGGTTTGGGGAGATAACCCCTGCTCCCTGACCGGTACCCACTCCCACCCTACCCCGACACTGGCTTTCAGGTGGCTGGGGTTTCTCCTCTGTTTGGCTGCGTCCTGAACGCGCCACATCGGAAGACACCATGGCTGAGGATTATAGAACCCCCACTGTGTGCGGGAAAACGCTCATCTCCAGTTCTCAGCCATCTGGCTCAGCCAGCCATGAAGTCTGGGTGTGGGAGCCTCGTTTGACACATGCGGGCCCCAGGGCTCAGGGCTGTTAGGCAGTTGGCCCAGGGCCACACAGCACAGGAGGGCACAGTCAGTCTCCTGGGGTCCACTCCCACGCTCTGCGCCCGCTGGGGGACGGGCCCTTCCTCCGGCAGAGACTGAGACATGATCAGGGTCAGTGAGGGGAGCCTGGGGTCTCTTCCGGCCTCAGGGAGAGAGATGTCCGTGCAGGGAGATGTTGGACTCAGGGCTTGCCTAACACTTTTCTAGCCCCCATTCTGGGGCCTGGGGCTGGGTACCCTGGACTGTGATCTGGATAAGGTCCCCACGGGGCTCTGACCCTCGGCCTGGGGCAAGAGACGGGACTGCACAGACAGGGCTCCAGACTGAGCCTTGGAAAGACTTCTTGTCTCAGTGGGCCCTGGATTAGTGTAGGATTAGTAGAAAAAGGCCTGGTCTGGACCTTTGGTCCCCTAGACTCCCCAGACCCTGGCACAGTGGACAGATGAGATGCTCTGGGCCAGTGTCCTTACCTGTCAGAATGAAAGGGGGGTAGGTGTTGATTTTAGGAAGAAGAAAAACCTCCACATTCTGCTGTGGAAGAGATCTTCAAGGTACACTGAGAGAAAAGCATGGTGCTTATGCAACAAGCTAACTAAAAATTCGGTATATATTGTATATTATATTTTTAAAATATGCTTGTATATACACGACATATACCTATTCAGGGTATGATCAATCATGTCTGACTATTTGGGACCCCTTGGACTGTAGCGCACCAGGCTCCTCTGTTCATGGGATTTCTCAGGCAAGAATACTGGAGTGGGTTGTCATTTCTTCCTCCAGGGGATCTTCCTGGCCCAGGGATCGAACCCACCCGGGACGCTCCATATTCTGTGTATAAACAGACTCAAAAGAGATATTTGCGTATTTTTCACAAACAAACAATGCTAGAGTAAACCAAGCGTTTCTTTCTTTCTTTCATTTTATTAGAGCATAATTGATTTACAATGTTGTGTTAGTCTCTGCTGTACAGCAAAGTGACTCAGTTATACCTATACTTTCTTCTTCATATTCTTTTCCAGTATGGTTTATCCCAAGATACGTGATACAGCTTCCCGTGCTAGATGAGTAGGACCTTGATGTTTATCCATTCTGTATATAATAGCCAAACATCTATTCTTAAAGGGTTGCCCAAGGGAGGAGGGAGAGCCAAGATGGATGGAGAGGGGGGACCCAGGCATGGGAGCTGGGCCTCTTGATGCACAGTGCTAATTTTGGAAATGTGCACATATTTCATATAAATTTAAAAATGAAGGTAACTTAAAAAAAAAAACAACCCAGCAAAGCAATCTACAAAATTAATTACAACACACCGGTTAAATAAAAGTTTGCCTATCAATGTGGTGACATAAATGTCCAGAGAAGAATAACCTCTGCTGGGTGCCTTGATGTCACAACTTGGTGACACTAAGCCTCCTAAGGACCCACGGAGACTGCTTTTAGTGACTGTCTTCATGGTGCTGATGTGGGTGTTGCGATTCTGAAACGGTGACATATGTGAATGTATGTGCGTGCGTGCTCAGTCGCGTCAGTCGTGTCCGACCCTTTGTGACCCCATGGACTGCAGTGCACCAGGCTCCCCTGTCCATGGGATTCTCCAGACAAGAATACTGAAGTGGGTTGACTGCCTTCCTCCAGGGGATCCTCCTGACCCAGGGATCGAACCTGCATCTCCTGCACTGCAGGCGAATTCCCTTACCACTGAGCCACCGGGCAAGCCCATGTGAGTGTGTACAGCTGGATATTGTCAATGCTGTTAAGAACCAAGGTTCTCAGAGGAAGAGAACGCAGAAGCAAATTGGATGCCAAAGCTAGACGTTGTAGTAAATGCTTCTGGTAAATGTGTGCCTCTGAGTCCGAGGGCCCCTTGGGGAGACCCCAGAGAATTCCACCCAGCTCTGCTCTGCACCTACCCCAAAGACTCTTAGCCACAGTCTTTGCTAGCTTTATACTCTCTGGGGGAACAAATGTCTTGGTTTGAAAGAAAATTATCTGGCTTTTAAAAACCCTGACAGTCTGGAACCACCAGTGGAGATGCTCACTGACTGTCCCTCAGGACTGACATTTCCTGGTTCTGGAAACGAGGTGCTCAGCGAGCCGACTTACACTGACTTGTGCCTAGCGTGCTTACACTGACTTGTGCCTAGCGTGCTGCTGCGTAGGAGCCCCATGGGCGGTGGAGCTGTTCCTGCACTTTCCAGCGAAATGCTGCCTGGTCGACTCTCCCTGAGTCAAGGGCTGTGTTTGCTCTGGTCCCTGCCTCTGGGGTTTGGGCTTGTCACTCTGACTGACCCAGACGTGATGGTTTGCAGTGTCCCTGAACCTGCTGTGTGTTGCAAACTGATAACATGTGCTGCCCTGCTTCATCCCTGCCAAGGCCTCTTGAAGCAGGGACTATTAACCCTGCTTTCTCAGGGGAGGAGAAGTGTGAGACTGCCAAGCCCTGGACCCAGAGAGGCAATGGTGGACCCAGAGAGGCAATGGTGGGGCCAGGGGTTGAGTGTGGCCTGACTGACCCCAGAGCCCCTATGTACCTGTCACAGAGAGAATGGTCTCGTGACTCTTCCTATTTTTGTTTTTGAAAAGTCCTTTGGCCATGCCACATGGCAGGTGGGATCTTAGATTCCCAACCAGGAATCAAACCTACCAGGGATCAAAGCATGAAATCTTAACCACTGGACCACCAGCGAAGTCTCTCTCCAGGTTCTTTCTAAATGTATGAGACAGGCTGTGAAGGAGTTAGGCTGACAGCAAAGGACTTGGTAGCAGGCTGGATGCTCTGGCCTGGGAATGGTCCCAGCCTTCCCCGGCTCAAGAGAAGTGTACACACAGCAGGATTCTCTACCACGTACAGGGCACCGCCTCCATCAGTGTCTGGAATCTCTGCCATGCTGGTGGAATGGGCCTCGTCCATACTTCACAGGTGGGACACCAAGACTGCAAGATCAGAGGGCGTGTTAGGGTCATTTGATCTCGGAGGAAGGAGGAGACCCAACTCCCGACTAGGCTTCAATACTGCAAATCTGTCATGGAGAACTGTGACTTTGACCTCCATCTTCACTCTACAGGCTAGGAAGAAGACATCAGGAGGAGGAAGCATTCTCTGACAAAGGAAGCTTCTTGGTTAAAGCTCCAGGTACCAAATTTTGTTCAGAGCCAAAGAATAGATCTTATCAGTCTAGTCCAGTGGTTCTCAGCTAGGGATGCTTCTGGCTTCCCAGGGGACATAAGCTGTGTGCAGAGACATTTCAGGTTGTCACAGCCAGGAAGGAGTGTGTCCTCCTGTCCTCTTGTGGGTAGAGGCTGGGGATACCTGCACATCTCGCGATACACAGAGCAGCTCGCACGACAGAGTGACCTACCCCCGAAAGTTAGTAGTGCCAAGGTTAAAAGACCTCACTGTGCCTGTCTGCAGGGCACCAGTGGAGACGCAGACTCAGAGAACAGACTGGTGGGCAGAGTAGGGGAAGGAGAGATTGGGACGCCCACTGCAGGGTACAGGAAACGTACACATTACCATGTGTAAAATTAGAGAGCCAGTGGGAATTTGCTCTGCGATGCCGGGAGCTCAAATCGGTGCTCTGTGAAAATCTAGAGGGTTGGGATGGGGAGGGAGGTGGGAAGGAGGTTCAAGACGGAGGGGGAAAAAAGGAATGATAAAAAGAAACCCCGTTATGGTCTAGACTTTGGAGCAGGCCTCTCCCCTTTCAAACCTGTTTCTCTTCCCACTTATTAGTACTCTTCAATCACTCAGTTTTCAAGAGAAAGTAATAAGCCACCTGTTCTTAAAAGTTTTGGGAACGTCTCCATCAGCAGCAGAGTCAGCTCAGTTATAGGGAGGTGTCTATTTCATCTCTCCAGGAGGGTTGCATGTTGGGAGACAGTGTTTGGGAACCCACGTGATGCCAATTAGTCAAATAGGCTTCTCCTCTGAGAATTCACCCTCCTCTGAACTTCAAACATCTTGACCAATACTAATCTCGCAGTAGAACATCTCAGGGAGATTCTATCTGCTCTCAAACCAATTAGTTAAACTCTGGGCAAGTTTACCAAACAATCTTCTTTGATCACAGAATTAATTTTTTTTTTTTCAAATGGTGTGATGTTTTACCCGTATGTCTTCCTTTGACATTAATTTATAGACCAGCAAAGAGAAGCACATTCTGCTTTTGGAGACGTCATTGGCATTTCAGAGTCAAAAATTGCATTTTTTCATTATTTTTCTGCAGTTTGGGACAGAAAGAAAAAGAATCTTGATGTTTGGAGGCACCCAACAAGCACTGAGAGGTCAGAAAGCCCAGTTCCAGGCTCCACAAAAGGAGAAAGGACGCCAGGTTCCCTCTGGGCCAGGGCAAGATGGCGCCCACTGCAGGGTCAACTGAGCAATGGCCTTTGTTTGACTCACTCTCCGTTCACCGAGTGGCCCCACCAGCAACAAGCCCATTGTGAGGTGCTGGGGCGGCCACAGAGGAAAGAAGGGCCATCTGTGCCCTAATGTTTATAGTCCAGTGGACAGGAGGCACAACTCAACAAATAATGACGGTGTTTCTGTGTGCATCTTCTGAACATTTCCACCTGCCGGTTCTTTTCCTGGTGAATTCTACTCATCCTTCCAGACCCCGCTGTGGTGTCAGCTCACCCTGCTAGCCGTCCTGTCCCAGGCTGAGCTTTTCTCTCCCAGGACCCAGGGCACTGGCCCTTTGTTGCTGTTCTCCTTCTGCTATGTGAAAGGTGCTCAGTCGTGTCTGACTCTTTGAAACCCCACGGACTATACAGTCCATGGAATTCGCCAGGCCAGAATACTGGAGTGGGTAGCCTTTCCCTTCTCCAGCGGATCTCCCCAACCCCAGGGATCAAACCCAGGTCTCCCACATTGCAGGCAGATTCTTTACCAGCTGAGCCACCAGGGAAGCCCACCCCCAGGGAAATGTCCCTCTGCTGCCCACCCGCTAAATGGGAGCCCCATAAGGTGGGACCTGGGGATTTCATTGTCTGTGAATCCCCTGAACATGGAAGAAACTGGATAAGTACTGAATGAATGAATGAAATGTGTGTGTATAGAGGCCCAAGGCCAAAAAGGAGGTAATGGTGAAGAAATGCTGAGCTGGATGGAGAAACAATTTTCAGCTGATGCTTTGTCAAGCCTGTTTGCTGGTGCCCTTCTGGCATTCCCCCCACCCCCAGAACAATGCTGACAGGCATCCAATCAAACAAATTAATATTCCCTTCCCACCATGAAAGGCTCATTTCATGGGAACAACAAGTCCACACAGCCGTGTGTGGGTGTGTGCCCCATACATCAGCCTGATCAGAAACCACCATGGGTTTGCCCGCGTCTTTCTGCTGCAAGAGGTGAGGAGTGTTCAGCTTTCCTTTCTCATGGGAGCTGTTGACCCTCATCTGACCTTTGTGATGGCAGAAAAATGAAGAGGTATGAGCACAGAGAGGGGAGATGAGAGGGGAAATGTTTATCAAATGTGAATACAGGCACCTCTATTGTAAGAAAAAACCAACATAGTTTCCACTATTTAAAGGTCATAAACTTTGGGCCTGTGGAATATTCTCCTGGACATTTCAATTTTTAAAAAGCACTATTTTTTTTTTTATGAACAGGAAAATGGAGACTCTCTTCTCAAGACAGTAAAAATAAATTTACTGTAAGGTAAAATAAATTTACTGTAAGGTAAGATGGATTTAAAGCGAAGAGCAATCATCACTTAAATTTTAAATAGAGTGTGGGCCATCTCTTAATTTAAACTTGATATTTGAATTTTTGAGTAAGAACAACCATGATTTAGCAGTTTGGAGGCCTCTAAACTGATTCAATTTAGCCTCAATAGATATGTTCATTTAAGAATATTTACAAACTGCCAATTTGTTTCAAGATGGCCCAAACTCACACCTTTATCCAGTGGCATATCATGATACTTTTAGTAGAATAAAGTGATCTAAAGTTTGCCAACTTCTGTGCAGGTTATTGGGGAGCCAAGGAAGGAAGTCAACGCAAATATGCAATGTCACTGAAGCCAATTCATCGTCGTGTTTGGTTGATGAATGAGCATTGCCTCGGTCGTCAATAATGACACGTTTTTCAAGTGCTTGCTGAGTGCCAGACCCTGTGCTAAGCATAATGCTTGACACCTCCTTCAGCAGAAATCCATGAGGGATGTGGTGCCACCACCAGCTAACAAGTAAGTGAAATGAAGCCCTGCCTGGGTCCAGAGCTGGGGTGGCCTGTGTGTGTAAGGGTTGTTCTCCAGGGAAAGCACGTGGAGCAGAGCTTGGTGCACAGTGAGGTCCACGGAGGCATCTGTGTCATCACTGATGCTCAACACCTATAGAAATCTATTCCTGCCTGGGATACCCTCCAAGGAAGAAGACACCAGAGGCAGGTGGCCCTTGCTCTTCCAGAATCCACAGGGACCTGGAGACACGCTTTCCCTCATTAGCCTGAACAGGGCTGGGACCAGGAAGTCTTGGGATGCACAGCACTCCTCATGCACTGTCCTGCCCAGTCCTGCCCTTGCCTGCTCACTGGGCCCTGGTGGCACCTCATCTCAGTTGGGGGAATGCCTGCCTTTCCTTCCAAGCCTGGCCCAGATGCTGCAAAGCCCCCTCAGAGTCCACGTGTCAGAACTACCTACTCCCTCTTGTGACCAACAAATGAGAATTATTACTATTTCTTAGGGTTCAGGATATAGAGAGAAGAAGGATTTGAGGTCTCCTTAAGGACTCTGTATCCACATTCTATCTAAACTTCTTTGGCTTCAGGGGTCAGAAACTTATTAACATAATGAAATGACAGTAGTTAACAAAATGATACAAGATGTGCAAACATGGCCGCAGCTATTCAAAGCTCTTTCCATGAAACTTTGAGTCTCTGCTGCTAAGTCACTTAAGTCGTATCCGACTCTGTGCAACCCCATAGACGGCAGCCCACCAGGCTCCACCGTCCCTGGGATTCTCCAGGCAAGAACACTGGAGTGGGTTGCCATTTCCTTCTCCAATGCATGAAAGTGAAAAGTGAAAGGGAAGGCTCTCAGTCGTGTCCAACTCTTCATGACACCATGGACTGCAGCCTACCAGGCTCCTCCATCCATGGGATTTTCCAGGCAAGAGTGCTGGAGTGGGGTGCCATTGCCAGTGGAGTCTTTTCCTCACTCCTTGAATCTGGCCTTGGCAGAAGTGACATTGGGCTTCTGTGCCTAGAACTGAAGAGGTTTGCCATTTCTGCTCTTGGGCTAGAAATTCTCTGCCAGGCCCCAGTTAGCCTGCTCAGTGATGAGAGACATGGAGATGGATGCCCAAACAAGTGAGTGACCCAACTAGCACAGCCAACCCCAACACAGCCCAGAAAGACAACCTCACAGAGCCCAGTTCAAATCACTGACACACAGAATCATGAACTACATAAAAGTATTGTCTTAAGCCACTACACCTTGGGGGTGTTTGTTACACAGCAGTGGAGAACTGGTGCACAGTGCAAGCTTGTGGAAACAAAGCCCAGTTCATAGGAATGGAAGCTGGGGGCTAGGAAGTCACTGAGGGCTTGGTAGCTAATCTCTCAATTTCTCTCTGGGGATGTGTGATGGTTCTTACTAGAGTCTACCCTTTCTCCCCCATCACTCTCTCATTCCTGTTTCCTCACCCGCAAACAGTCACCCTAGCCCCAACTCAACATGGCCTTTCAATGTAAGAGTTCATCATCACCAAATGACTGGGCCCAGTCTCTTCTGCACTCATGTGTATCCTGAATCCAGCTGAAACCTGAGTCTCATGGCCCTATGGTCAATAGGCATTTTAGAGAGGAAGTTTGTCCAAGAAAGTGTTCATGGTGGGACAGGCAATACAAGACTACATTTCATCACCCATACGGGGGCAGGTCAGTGTGAGATTTCACTACTGACTAACTGATGAAGAAGCTACAGTAGGAATGATTTTACTGGCCAGCACTGGGTCATTGTAGGCTGAGCTGGTGAGCTTGTGCCTCCCAGTTGCTGCTGCTGCTGCTGCTGCTAAGTCGCTTCAGTCGTGTCCGACTCTGTGCGACACCATACATGGCAGCCCACCAGGCTCCACCGTCCCTGGGATTCTCCAGGCAAAAACACTGCAGTGGGTTGCCATTGCCTTCTCTGGTGCCTCCGAGCTCCTACTTGCTAAATACTAGAGACAAGCCTCCATGCTGTGTCTCCACTGGCAGAGACTACAAATTTCACTGGACTTCCCCTGGGTCCAGGCCAAGGGAGAAGGCCCAGAATGCACCATCTCCACCATCCCTTTTGGTTTATTTTTCTTATCAGGGGGTAATTTTCTTCCTTTGCCTTTTTTTCTGCCAGCCCTTCATACCCCTTCCAACTACACTTACTGGAACTCCCCTGGACATCTATGATAACAACCTAAAATATATTCTCCCTTATGGAATAATACACAAGCATATACAAAATTTTAATAATATTGTTTACAAAAACAGAATCATACTTTATACAGGTTTTTGCATCCTAGCATTCTCAGAGAGGTTAACATTCGTAGCTCCAATTCATTCTTATCAATGGTTATATAATATTCTAGGGTGAGAATAACTATGCTTTATCCAACCTTCTCCTATTGATATGTATCCCCTTTGTGCCCAAATTTTTCCAGGGCTGCAATGCAATTCTTGAGTATAAAGCCTTATATACTGATGCTTTTATTTCTGTTCATTAGATACCCACACCTGGAATTATTGTTAAGCTGAAGAATATATATATATATACACACACACACATATATATATATATAGTTTTGATAGATGTTGTCAGATTGCCTCTCAATTAAGCTGTAACCAGTAATTGAGTACTCATTTCCCCATAACCCCAAGAGCAAAAGATATTCTCACTGTTTTTAAGTTTTGCTCATTTGATACTTATGAAGAATTATCTCGCTATTAATATGAACCGTATTTTCTATAATACAAAGGTTCTGCTAAACTTTAAAAAATTGTTAGTTATTTGCATTTGCTCTTCTGTAAATTGCTTCTCTACATCTTTTTCCATTTTTTACTGGGTAATTGTCTCTCATCAATTTCTAAGAAGTCTTTGTAACTATTAATAATAGATACTAAGCTGCTGTCTGTCCTCTGAATTGCAAATACATATAATTGGCACCTTGTTTAAGGTATCTTTTGCCATAAACAATTTTAAATGGTTTAATATTGACAAACATGTCTGTCTTTTTTTAAAAAGTAGATTAGAAGTCTTCATTCTTGATAAAAGTATTTTCCTACTGCTAAATTATTGTGTAGCCTATTTAAAATAAAGAGCATCTTTTTGTGAGATTTTTGTCTTGCTTTTTATGTATGTTTTATTTGGAATTGATCCCTGTGTAAGTCATAAGGCTAAGAACCAATTAATCCGTCGTTTAGAGCTTCCTTGGTGGTAAAGAATCTGCCTGCAATGCAGGATACCCAGGATCAGTCCCTGGGTCAGGAAGATCCCCTGGAGAAGGGACTGGCTATCCACTCCAGTATTCTTGCCTGGAGAATTTCATGAAGAGAGGAACCTGATGGGCTACAGCCCATGGGGTTACAGAGTCAAACACTACTGAGTAGCTAACACTTTCACTTTCTTTTCCATTAGTAAAAGACCATCTTTGTCATGTGTTAGATTCATAAACACATCAAATCTATTTCTGTGTTCTCAAATTGGTTCCAGATCTAGTTTGTGTTCCTATGCCAGTACCTTATTTATTTGAGTAGTGTGTCTTTCTGGTATGTCCTAATCTTGTAAAGCAAATTCCTCTATTCGTTTTCAAAAAGTTGATATTTTTAAGAATTTATTTTATCCATTATCTGTCCCTTAAAGAAAAAACTCTGTTAGAATACTATTTGGAATTTCATTAAATATGTACATTAGTTCCAGGGGCGGGTGGGCAGTGGTGGCTCACTCCAGTACTCTTGCCTGGAAAATCCCATGGACGGAGGAGCCTGGAAGGCTGCAGTCCATGGGGTCGCTGAGGGTCGGACACAACTGAGCGACTTCCCTTTCACTTTTCACTTTCATGCATTGGAGAAGGAAATGGCAACCCACTCCAGTGTTCTTGCCTGGAGAATCCCAGGGACGGGGGAGCCTGGTGGGCTGCCATCTATGGGGTCGGACACGACTGAAGCGACTTAGCAGCAGCAACAGCAGCGGTGGTGGCTATTTTTTAAATTGTTTATTTACTTATTTATTTTTGGCCATGCTGGATCTTTGTTGCTGCATGGGCTTTCCTCCAGTTGTGGTGCATGGACTTATTACAGCGGCTCCTCTTGTTGCAGAGCACTGGCTGTAGGTGTGCAGGCTTCAGCAACTGCAGTGCATGGGCTCAGGAGTCGTGGTTCCTGGGCTCTAGAGCACAGGCTCCACACTTGTGGTGCTCGGGCTTAGTTGCTCCGTGGCATGTGGGGTATTCCCAGACCAGGGATCTAATCTACTGAATTGGCAGGTGGATTCTTTACCACTGAGCCACCAGGGAAGCCCTGAGGGGTGAGTTTAAACATTATGCCTTCCCATTCAAGAATAGGGTATGGCTTTGCCTTTATTGAGGACTTAAAGCTTAAGGAAAGGATGCTAAGTTTTTCCAAATGCTTTTTAGACTCAATTTTGTGTGTGTGTATGATTTTTTTCTTTGAATTGCTGTAATTTTGCTTTTAAAGGAGAAATTTTCATGTTTGGAAATTTACATAGGCTTATAGTCTTTCTTGGAGAAGGCAATGGCACCCCACTCCAGTACTCTCGCCTGGAAAATCCCATAGACGGAGGAGCCTGGTAGGCTGCAGTCCATGGGGTCGCTAAGAGTTGGACACGACTGAGCGACTTCACTTTCACTTTTCACTTTTCACTTTCATGCATTGGAGAAGGAAATGACAACCCACCCCATTGTTCTTGCCTAGAGAATCCCAGGGACGGTGGAGCCTGGTGGGCTGCCATCTATGGGGTCGCACAGAGTCGGACACAACTGAAGCGACTTAGCAGCAGCAGCAGCAGCATAGTCTTTCTTATTTTAATTCATCTCTATAGTCTTTCAAAGACAAAAATCAAGACGTTTTCATACATGATGAAATACTGTATCATTTAAAATAACATATTTCCAAAAAACTAAATAAATATTTCCAAAACTATTGTCATAAGAAGAGAATTGTGAAATAAGTTAACGTGGAGAAAAAAATAGAATGCAAAACCATAGACAGCAAGATATTAATTATTTTTCTAAAAAAAAGAAATACCCATCTATTCATGAGAGGCCACCAAAAGGAAATATAGTGTTAAGAGAGATCTGGGTGTTCCTCCTCCTGCTGCTGCTAAGTCGCTTCAGTCTGTCCGACTCTGCGACCCCATGGACTGCAGCCCACCAGGTTCCTCGGTTCATGGGATTTTCCAGGCAAGAGTACTGAAGTGGGGCGCCATTGCCTTCTCCAGGGTGTTCCTCATAGTCTTCTGTATTTTTAAGGTTTTCTATAATAAACTTGTCATGCTGTTATAATCAGGAGGAAATCTATAATTTACCTTTGAAATGTCGGTCAATAGAAGGAATTTTTCATATTTGTTTGTATTTATTTATTTGACTGCACCAGGTGGGTTCTAGTTACCTGAGCAGGTATCACACCCGAGCCCTCTGCACTGGGAGCACGGAGTCGCAGCCACTGGGCCACCAGAGAAGTCCCTTGACAGTAAGAATTTTATGTCTCCTTCATATGTAAACAGCACCCAGAGTTTTCACAGCCTGGTGGGGCTCAGTTGATGACTACAGATTCTGGAAGGCTCAGGGGCTCCTTGGCCACCCAATATGTCCCAATATAAGGACCTATATCACAGTTGCTTGTTTAACCCAAAGTCCTTGCTCCTTCCAGCTCTTGCTGTCCCTCTACCTCAGGACAGTGCCACCTGACAAGAGGTTCTCTGCAACATGTCCTGGGATACTGGAGGAAGTGTAAAATGGGGGGACAGAAGACCAGGCAAGCCCTGGCTCTGTCTTTTTTCCTGCTGTGTGACCCTGGGCAAGTCACTTGGCCTCTCTGAAGCTTAAAATAATCCCTCACTCATAAAATGGGGGTAGTCATGCCCGATCTCCTTGGTTGTGTGGATCAAAATCTAAAGGAGATCCTACAGGTAGGGTAAACCCTACAGATACAGAGAAGTATAAACCGAAGGGATTGTCCTTGCTTCCACATATAGAGTGCTTTGCCATCATCAGAACATCCTGATTGCAAAACAATTCTTATTTAATTGGATCCATCTGAGTAGGTCAAATAGTAATAACAATAATTACCAAGAGTGGTAATCATATCAAGAACAGCTCACTACGCTTCTATTACTAACCTGCGCTTCTCTCCAACGCCTCAGTTTGAAAGCCTCTCCCACTTGCCTGCTCGTGACTCAGGGACCACGGATCAATCCTATGCTTGGAGAAAGGCCCTCGGCGCTTTCTCCCACGAGGCAAACGAGTGGCCAGGGTTGTCATCCTTGCCTCGGTCTCTTCACACCCAACCCCAGATGTGAATGGATTGCTCATCCAGTCTTGACACACTGCTGCATGGACAGGTGTGCCGTCAGACAAGGGATTTAAAAAAAGCCGAGCGGGGGATGATGCTATGGCGTCATCTGTACCTTCAGCCAACATCCCTTTGAAGCACTTGTCCCCCACCCAACACAGGTGTGCCCTGTGGCAGCCACCAAGGATCCCTTCCTGCCCCAACACCTGCTGCTAAAACAGGTTCTTTTCCTCAGTTCCCCAGGGAGAGTCATCAAGGAGCCTGGACCCCTCCCCTCAATGAGGTCCAGCCCGGGTGGGACCCCTCCCCACAATGAGGCCCGGCCTGGGTGGGACTCCCCCACCCAAGCCAGGCCTCGTGCCACTTTAGTAACCCTCTCCACTGATCAGACACCCCTTCAGTCCAATGTTTCCTCCCATGAAATCTTCAAAGAAAAATCCCATAAGACCCCCAATGTGGTAAGGATCGAGCATGTTCTGAGGGGTGTTGGGGGCCCAGGGACTGAAAGTGAAGGTCACTCAGTCGTGTCTGACTCTTTGCAACCCCATAGACTGTAGTCCAGTTCTAACTGTTGCTTCCTGATCTGCATACAGGTTTCTCAAGAGGCAGGTCAGGTGGGCTGGTATTCCCATCTCTTTCAGAATTTTCCAGTTTATTGTGATCCACACAGTCAAAGGCTTTGGCATAGTCAATAAAGCAGAAATAGATGTTTTTCTGGAACTCTCTTGCTTTTTCCATGATCCAGCAGATGTTGGCAATTTGATCTCTGGTTCCTCTGCCTTTTCTAAAACCAGCTTGAACATCTGGAAGTTCACGGTTCACATATTGCTGAAGCCTGGCTTGGAGAATTTTGAGCATTACTTTACTAGCATGTGAGATGAATGCAACTGTGTGGTAGTTTGAGCATTCTTTGGCATTGCCTTTCTTTGGGATTGGAATGAAAACTGACCTTTTCCAGTCCTGTGGCTACTGCTGAGTTTTCCAAATTTGCTGGCATATTGAGTGCAGCATTTTCACAGCATCATCTTTCAGGATTTGAAATAGCTCAACTGGAATTCCATCACCTCCACTAGCTTTATTCGTAGTGATGCTTTGTAAGGCCCACTTGACTTCACATTCCAGGATGTCTGGCTCTAGATGAGTGATCACACCATCATGATTATCTGGGTCGTGAAGATCTTTTTTGTACAGTTCTTCTGTGTATTCTTGCCACCTCTTCTTAATATCTTCTGCTTCTGTTAGGTCCCTACCATTTTTGTCCTTTATCGAGCCCATCTTTGCATGAAATGTTCCCTTGGTATTTCTAATTTCCTTGAAGAGATCTCTAGTCTTTCCCATTCTATTGTTTTCCTCTATTTCTTTGCTCTGCTTATTGTCACCCTGCTTATTAAACTTATATGCAGAGTACATCATGAGAAACGCTGGAGGGGGGATGAAGCACAAGCTGGAATCAAGATTTTTGGGAGAAATATCAATAACCTCAGATATGCAGATAACACCACCCTTATGGCAGAAAGTGAAGAACTAAAGAGCCTCTTGATGAAAGTGAAAGAGGAGAGTGAAAAAGTTGGCTTAAAGCTCAACATTCAGAAAACGAAGATCATAGCATCCGGTCCCATCACTTCATGGCAAATAGATGGGGAAACAGTGAAAACAATGGCTGACTATTTTTCTGGGCCCGAAAATCGCTGCAGATGGTGACTGCAGCCATGAAATTAAGAGACGCTGACTCCTTGGAAGGAAAGTTATGACCAACCTAGACAACATAATAAAAAGCAGAGGCATTACTTTGTCGACAAAGGTCCGTCTAGTCAAGGCTGTGGTTTTTCCAGTAGTCATGTATGGATGTGAGAGTTGGACTAAAAGAAAGCTGAGCACTGAAGAATTGATGGTTTTGAACTGTGGTGTTGGAAAAGACTCTTGAGAGTCTCTTGGACTGCAAGGAGATCCAACCAGTCCATCCTAAAGGAGATCAGTCCTGGGTGTTCATTGGAAGGACTGATGTTGCAGCTGAAACTCCCAAGACTTTGGCCACCTGATGCAAAGAGCTGACTCATTTGAAAAGACCTTGATGCTGGGAAAGATTGAGGGCAGGAGGAGAAGGGGACAACAGAGGATGAGATGGTTAGATGGCATCACCGACTTGATGGACATGGGTTTGGGTGAACTTCAGGAGTTGGTGATGGACAGGGAGGCCTGGTGTCCTTCAGTTCATGGGGTCGCAAAAAGTCAGACACGACTGAGCGACTAAACTGAACTCAACTGAGACTGTAGTCCATGGGATTCTCCAGGCCAGAATACTGGAATGGGTAGCCTTTTCCTTCTCCAGGGGATCTTCCCAACCCAGAGATCAAACAGGGTCTCCCACATTGTGGGAAGATTCTTTACCACCAGAGCCACCAGGGAAGCCCAAGAATACTGGAGTGGGTAGCCTATCCCTTCTCCTGGGGATCTTCCCAACCCAGGAATGGAACCAGGGTCTCATGCGTTTCAGGCATTCTTTACCAGCTGATCTACCAGGGGAGCCATGTGGGGGGGAGGGGGTTGGGCACGCTAAACCTCCCTTTAGTTCCGTTCCTGCTACAAGGCCTTTGCACCTACCAGAACTAGGAATGGTTCCCAGAAGTCTCCATCCTCCCACATTTCAGGGACAAAATGACTGCTGACAAGCTTTCAGAGAAATAAAAGCAAGCCCTTTCCAGGAAGGCCTTGGTCACTGGACAACTTGCCTCCAGTGAGCTGGAGCTAGAGGACTTGTCATTCTGGACATTCAGGCCCTTAAGTTTGGGAAATTTTTCTTAAATTATTTCGCCCATTATTTTCTGTTCCTCTTTCTAGATTACTTTTTGAGTTGTTCGTCGTTCAGCCTCTAAGTCATGTCTGACTGCTTGAGATCCCATGGACTGCAGCACACCAGGTTCCCCTGTCTTTCACTGTCTCCCAGAGTTTGCTCAGATTCATGTCCATTGACTGATGATACCATCTCACCATCTCATCCTCTGCCACCCCCTTCTCCTTTTGCCTTCAACCTTTCCCAGGATCAGGATCTTCTCCAATGAGTCAGCTCCTCACATCAGGTGGCCAAAGAATCGGAGCTTCAGCTTCAGCATCAGTCCTTCCAATGAATATTTGGGGTTGATTTCCTTTAGGATTGGTTGGTTTGTTCTCTGCTGTCCAAGGGACTCTCAAGAGTCTTCTCCAATACCACAATTTGAAAGCATCAGTTCTTTGGTGCTCAGCCTTCTTTATGGTCCAGCTCTCACATTCATTCATGACTACTTTGGGGAGAGTTGTCTTTAACTGGATTATGTGGTTAGTGGTCTTGTCTTCTCCTGGACCTTCACCTTGCCTTTCAACTTTACTTCCTGTGAGACACGTGTTCAACCTCTTCTTCCTGTTCTTTGGTTATTTCATTACTAATATCAAATATTTAACCCTCCAGAACTGTTAGCTGTTTTCTGAGTGTTCTTTTTGTCTATTATTTGCTTCTTGTTTCATGAATGGAATTAACATTCTATTCAGGAGTTCCCTGAGAATGATTTTCCCTTCCTCCTGTAGAGACATTCTCTTCAGGCTTATTTGTTTATTTGGGTCTCTGTATTTCAAGGTCCCAGATCCCTGATTGCATGTTCCTATTACAGAGTGACGTGCTAAGAGGTTGATTAGAAATCCTGGGCATGTGGGCAGGGCAAGAGGGTCGTTTTCTTAGACCCCTCCTTTTTTTGGTCTTTATTTTGGTGCCGGTGGCAACTCCAAAAGGCAGCCTGGTACAAAGATACATTAGGGGTTTTTTCCCCCACTAACTTCTTTCATTTTAGAGCCTGGCTACAGACCCAAATAGGCTTACCTGGTGGCTCAGACGATAAAGAATCCGCCTGCAATGTGGGAGACCTAGGCTCAATACCTAGGTTGAGAAGATCCTCTGGAGAAGGGCCTGACAACCCACTCCAGTATTCTTGCCTGGAGAATCACTATGGACAAAGGAGTCTGGAAGGCTACAGTCCATGGGGTGGCAAAGAGTCGGACATGACTGAGTGACTAAGCACACATATAGGACCCAAATACCATGAACAAATATTTGAGAACAGATTCACGCAGAGCCTGATGGGAGTTTGTAAAAATCTGATTTCTGTAGTGCCCTCCTCAAGAAAGAAAGACGCCCCAGAGTGTAGGACCAGACCAGGCAGCGCTCACTGCATCTACTTTGGAATTTCTGACAAACAAAAGCTCCCCAGCGAAGTACAGCGAGGATACCACTCACTTCTCTCAAAAGAAGTGTGGACCAACCTGGTATCTGAACATCAGTGGGATGTCAGCCTCTGGGTCAACAGGGTTTCTCTTGATGGGCTAACCTGGGGAGAACCTCCCAGGTGAGGAGCCAGGTTCTCAGAGGAGTCACAGCTTTCTTTCCTAATGATGTTCATATTCATTCAGCCTCTGGATCTATTAATAGTTTACAATGTGCCTGGTGTCTTCCATTCTGTCTGGTCCTGTTTCCACTGGGAAATTTCTGTCCCTGGAGACGCTGCATCTCAGAAGCAGCACTGATGACATTCTCCTGAGCTTCTCCTGCGACTGAGTCATGGTTCTTACTGTTCGCAATTCCCTTCTGAAAGTGCTGCAGGTTGCCTGCGGGTGTTGGAAGGCGCCAGCCAAATGAAACATTTAATTTAAAGACTTAGCCCCCAGGAGAAGCGAGTATTATTATTAATATTATTATTATTATTTATCGCAGTTAAAGTGTTCCATCTGTGAGCCTCTGGGTAGTCATAAAACAAACAATGCTTCCATTTAAGCTCCCAGTTAGAGCTAAATGCCCTGAGTCTGGTCAGTTGGAAGCAAGCTGTGAAATGAGACTGAATGGAAATATCCAATCAGGCTTAGAATGCTTAGATTCCAAAGAGAGAAGATTTTCATTCACCGGACATGCCATAGGATCAACCCTGCCCTGGAACATCTCCAGTTGAACTCTTCGGTGAAATTCATAGTTGTCTAGATCCTGGGAGCTTCTTTGTTCCACAAACATTAACAGAAGCCCAGGAGTTAAACCCTGGAGACACAGAGCTGGCCAAGCTTGGGTCACTGCTTTGATTGGTGTCCTGGCACAGGCAGACAACAACCCAAGATCAGCAAGCTGAGGCCTAGGAGTGTGAGGGTGGACGTCAGCGTGGCATTCTAGGGTGCGATGGAACCCCCAAAGTGCAATTGTCCCCAGCTGCCATGCAAGCCAGTGAGACCTCTGTGTTTAGGGTTCTTGGTTCCACAGCATCAGAGGGACCTGGACAAACAGGAATACATCTCAGAGGGCCGTCCAGGCAGTGGAGGGGCTTATAACCATCTCTAATGTGTTACCCTGGGGGATTGCTGCTGTTTTGGCTAGAAGGAAAAGGCAAGAGGAGCAGAGGAAGAAGAACACTGCTGAAAGAAAGACCTAAATAAACAGAAAGTTTATGGACTGGAAGATATAGTATTGTTGAGATGGCAATACTCACAAATTCACCTATGCAATTGGTTGATGCAATCCCTACCAAAATGCTAGATGGCTATTTTGCAAAAATTAACAGGCTTGATCCACAGATTTATGTGAAATTGAAGAGGCCCCGAATAGCCAAAACAGTATGGATAAAGAAGAACAAAGTTGGAGGATGCCCACTTCTTAACTTCAAAACTTATTACAAAGCTACTGTAATCGAGCGATATACATACAGAGGGATAATAATAGAGGGATGTACATAGAGATCAATGGGACAGAATTGAGAAGGTAGAAATAAATCCCATATGAACAATGGATTTTCAACAATGGCACCAAGGCAATTCAATGGGGGAAAGAAGACTCTTTTCAGTGGCGCTGGGGCTGATGGAGGAAGTTGGATTCTCCCATAGCATATCAAAAAGAAATCTCAAATGGGTCAAAGGTTTTTTTTTTTTTTTAATGTAAGAGTTAACACTATAAAACTGTTAGATACTAAGTCCTCATGCCCTTGGATTGGGCAATGATTTCTTAAATGTAATACCAAAAGCATCAAAGACAAAAATAAAAAATAAATAAACTTCACCAAAATTTAAATTATAAAAAAAAATCACTGTGCTGTATAGTTCAAATATGTTACAGCTTTATTTGTAATTGTACCTCAGTAGAAGTGGCCATGAATGACCCTCCTAGGCACTAAGTCTTATACACTGTCAAGGTACAGAGCCCTTTAAACCACAAGGAAGACCATGTTTCAATAGGGAAATGACAAACCCATTTTGTGGATTTGAAGACAAGTCTGTCTTTCCCTAGAGTTAAGTTTGATACTCAAGTATAAATAAAATAAAGAGAATTGGCCTTTGGAGCACACGGGCTGGGGCAAGAATCACCAGTGGTTGTGTAAGGAGCCAGGATTTTACTTGCACTGGGCCCTGCCTTCCTTTTGCAGGAAGCAGCTGCCTTAGGCTGGCCATTTGTGCAATTTAGACAGTGACGCCGGGATGGGACAGCATATCCCAAGACAGCAGACTTTCTACAAATCACTTCCTGGAAAGAGGGGAACCCCCGGGAGAGAGGGTGAATACGTAACAGGATGTGCAAGCTGTCCCACTGATTCACCCAGACCATTCAGGGAACCAGTCAGGCTGAGCCATGTTTACTGTTGTAAAACTCAAGTCGGTGCCTTGGACGCCGGTGAGCTCTGGAAACGCCCACACGATGGATGAGGCCCCCTGAGCTGGAGACAGAGACGAGGGAAAGCAGCCCATGGCCGCATCCACACATGTCAGTCTGCCCCTTTGGAATCATGGAGACTGGCCTTTGGCACACCAAGGTTTACCTGAGGGGGGAAGCACCACGGGACTCCCCATGCGTTGTAGCCAGTGCCACCCCACAAGAAGCACCCTGCCCTTGTGCACATGTGTGTCTTGCCATAGGCCGAGGTCTTCTGCGTGCCTGACCTGGCCCAAGCTTGGTAATGGCCTCATGTGTTCGTGCCCATTTCACTGATGAGGAAATTGAGGATTTGGTGGAGCTGGGGCCAGAACCCAAGTCTTCAGACACTTGGTTCGGGACAATCTCTGTTGTGCCTCCAACTGTGCACAACCAGTTGTGCCTCCTCTGAGTCGTGGGGTATCTGTGGTATAAACAGCCCAATACCGCAGGACTGCAGGACTGGATCCAGGCAGCTGCTGGCCTCCTGGATGTGCCCCACGCTCAGGACAAGAGGGTGGGAGCCTTCTGCAGAAGGATGCGGCTGTACCTTCATCCTTTCCTCTCTCCTGGCTCTCTCCTCTCTGCCTAGAAAATTTGTTAAATTCAGTTCAGTTCAGTCGCTCAGTCGTGTCCGACTCTTTGTTACCCCATGCACTGCAGCACGCCAGGACTCCCTGTCCATCAACCATCTCCCAGAGTTAACCCAAACTCATGTCCATTGAGTCAGTGATGCAATCCAACCAGCTCATCCTCTGTCGTCCCCTTCTCCTTCCGCCTTCAATCTTTCCTAGCAACAGGGTCTTTTCAAATGAGTCAGCTCTTTGCATCAGGTGGCCAAAGTATTGGAGTTTCAGCTTCAACATCAGTCCTTCCAATGAACACTCAGGACTGATTTCCTTTAGGATGGACTTAACCCATCTGAAATTAACCCCTCCTGCTCAGCCCCCGCCCCCTTCTCCCTGCCTTGTGGGATGAGCCACACTTCCTCCATCTGGGTTCCGGTGACTGACCTCATGTTTGCTTCTCATCCCCTGGCTCACTCGCTGCAGCCCCTACTCAACTCTGGGAGAAGTCTCCAGTGGTGGCTGTGTTGACAAGTGCAGTGAGCAAATGTCACATCTTACCGGTAGATTCCCGTCCCACATGATTCCTAACCTTCTGTCTTGGTTCCCACGACATCGCTCTCTCTTGCCTGCCCCAATCATCCTTTATGTTGAGATGTCCTTGACTTGACCTCTGCCTTTCTCACTTCTAAGGTTTCCTCCTGAGTGACCCATTTGCTCTCCATCACTTCCAAGTTCGACCTCCATTTCCAGCCATGGCTAAACAAACATTAAGCGTCCACTTCCTGGAAACCTCCAACAGCAGGTCCCTTGGGATCTTTGTTGTTGCTGTTGTTGAGTTGCTAAGTTGTGTCTGACTCTTTGTGACCCCATGGACTGTGACATACCAGGCTTCCCTGTCCTCCACCATCTCCCAAGTTTCGTTTAAGTTCATGTCCATTGAGTCGGTGATGCTATCTCATCCTCCACTGTCCTTGGCTCCTTTTGCCTCCAATCTTTGGGATCTTTGCTTTTAGCCAAATTTGTCCTCCTTGGGGAGCCATCCCACACACTTCCCTGCCCAGGATCCAGAATCTGCAAACTATCCCAGTGAGTAATCCGGGGCCCGACCAGTGGCCTGCCCCCATCTCCATCTAGCCAAACTTAGTCCTGCCAGCTTTCCTGTCAAGTTTTACCAGCCTGGGGTGAGACATTCTCCCCTTGCAGCACCTCCCTAGCTGGTCTTTGGCTCTCTCAAATCTCATTGCAGTTGGAAAATGAACTGTCTAGGACACACGTCTTAATGCCAGTTATTCTTTCAGCCTCCAGATGAGTGGCCAGGTACGCAGGCTGGCTAAGTGACCACCTGTTGCCTGCCATTTGCCCTGCTTTGTCACCTGCCACCTCTGACCTCACAAGTCACCCTCATGCAGACCATCCCAGGGGTCACTGTGGGCCCTGCACATTTATGCAGGCTGCTCTCACCAGCAAAAGGCCACCCCTGCCTGGAACCTTCATCTCAGGAAAGCCCTTGTCTTGTGCTCATCTCTCAAAAATGACCTGTTCTTTTGTCTCTCTAATTAAACTGGAAGCACTGAGCAAGCAGGTCCCCTCTTTCCTTCGTCTCTGATACCTCAGCTGCAGAATGTGCTGTGCTTAGTCACTCAGTCATCTCTGACTCTCTGCGACCTCATGGACTGTAGCCCGACAGGCTCCTCTGTCCATGTGGTTCTCCAGGCAAGATTGCTGGAATGGGTTGCCATGCTCTTCTCCAGGAGATCTTCCCCACCCAGGGATCGAACCCAGGTCTCCCCCATTGCAGGTGGATTCTTTACTGTCTGAGCCACCAGGTCCTCATAAAAATCTATAAAACTGCTTATTAAATCCATGTTCCATTTCAGAGAGCACATGCATCCTGAATTGACCTAAGTGTCAACCCGACTCAGGCTGATTCTTATTTCATCATTTTATTATGAAAAATTTCAAACATACCAAGAAAACAGACTATATGAACCATGTAATGAACCCCCATAATCATCTCCTCACTGTAATAATTATCCACATTTTGCCATTTTTGTTTTATCCTTCTCACCATGACCTGTTGTCCCCAACTCAATTATTAATCATTTTTGTAATTCAAAGATTGTGCTTTTTTTGTTTCTATGCTTCACCACTATCTCTCATGGAAGTGAAATGTTTGCATTTGGCTATTTGCCCAATAGTAAAGGAAAGAAAGTCAAGTGTCATTATAGCAATCAACGGAGGCCAAAATGGCAACCCACTCCAGTATTCTTGCCTGAAGAATCCCATGACAGAGGAGCCTGGTGGGCTACAGTCCATGGGGTCGCAAAGAGCTGGACACGACTGAGCGACTTCACTTTCTTTCTTTCTATATGATTGCATCCTGGTTCTGCATCAACCTTAGATCAAGCATCATCTCCTTTAACCTTTTCTTTTTTTTCTTTTTCTTGGTCATACCACATGACATGTGGGATCTTAGTTCCCTGACCAGGGAGTAAACCTGTGCCTCTTGCATCAGAAGTGCAGAGTGATGACCACTGGACCACCAGGGAAGTCCCCATCCCCTTTAACTTAAAACAGGGTGCAGAATAGGTGTCTTTATTATCCCCACTTGATAGCTGATGAAACTGGGCTTTGAGATTCTAGAAACGCACACGGAGTCACAGCAGGTCAGTGGTAGAGCTGGTGTCCGCGGATACCCCAGCCCTCCCTGGCCCGTTTGCACAGCTTACACCAGCACTCATCGGAAGCTGGCCCCTGGGCCTCTCTGGTGGCTGGTCCCCGGGGAGCCAGTGAGGAGGGATCCCATGGAGCCCTGTGCAAGCACTCTGAGCCACCTAGCCTCGGGAGACAGAGAGGCTATTCCCGCCAATCTCCCGGTAACGATCTCAGGGAGAAGAAAAGCCAATGGTGCCAAGGCAAGATGGGGCCCGCAGCCGCGTGGGGAGGCGGTTGGGAGTTGCCGTCACGATGGCTCACTGGCCGGGGCCCGGGCCGGGGCTGGGCGTCTTCCCGTGTGTTTGGGTGGGTGACAGGCAGCCGGGTGTGCGGACTGTGATGTAACAGGCCTGCCGCATCTGCAGCCGGGTGGCAAGGCCGCTGACTAACTTTCTTCCTCTGTCAACAGTCTCTAATCGCCTCCACGGCCCGAGAGGGCGGGGGTGGCAGCGCCCACGGCCGAGGCCACCTGCCAGGCACCCATGTCAAAGACGCCATGCCTCCACCAACCCTGCGAAGCTGCCGCTACCACAGCCCTGGACCACATGGACTGCTAGGTCTGTCCTGGCCCTGAGCGTCTGTCAGGAGAGAAAGAAATGCTGGGCAGGCCCTCAAAGCAGACTGACTTGTGTGTGAAGGATGGTTTTCACCTCCTGACCTAGAGAAGGAGACGAAGGAAGGAGGGACCAAGGACCTTCTGGGAGGCAGGCGCAGCGTAACACATGCATGGGCTGACTGTCTTCACAACTGCCCAGTAAGACGGCTATTGCTCCTGCACTCACCCGTCCATTCATTCCCTCAGATATTTCTGAGCCCCTGCCAGGCACCAGCACACATGTCATCATTTTACAGATAAGAAAAGCGAGGCTCAGAGGTCGTCTGACTTCTCTGGCGAGGCTGGAAATGGTGCTCACAGCCGTCTTCATGTGAATGAGAAACAACTGCACCTCTGGGGAGATCTAGCCTCCCACCAGGACACAAGACTCAGCGCAAGAAGCGGGTCCTTGCCAGGCACCCCCGATCTGTCCCCGAGATTGAGTGGATGGAGCAGCCGGGACCCCGGGAGCCAGCCACACGTTCCCTCCCCACGAAACCAACTTTCTCTACCAGCAGAGGCCTCTCACAGGAGAAGGTCACCTTAATGGACTCGTTGGCAAACTCTACCAACGAAAATAGACAGTCATGGTCTTGAAACAGAAACTAGCAGCGCTCTTACAGAACAGCAAGCAAGCCAAGAACCCAGCAGGACTGGGGGGCTGAAGCGAAGGGGCTGGTCGTGTTTGATGGAAGGGACAGAGGCTGACACTGGTCCTACACTCATGGTGGCAGGGGCATGTGACTGGCTTGTGGAAGTGATGGCAGCTTTGTTCTGCCCACCTGAGTCCTATTTTTCTAGCACTTGAAATGCTCCAGGGAAAAGGATGCACATTGGTCGGGACTGCCCTGAGGATGTGTGGGTGAAAATGACTGAGTGAGTAAAAGTCATTCAGTCATGTCTGACTCTTTGTGACTCCATGGACTATACAGTCCATGAAATTCTCCAGGCCAGAATACTGGAGTGGGTAGCCTTTCCCTTCTCCAGGGGATCTTCCCAACCCAGTGGTCGAAGCCAGGTCTCCCATATTGCAGGCAGATTCTTTACCAGCTGAGCCACAAGGGAAGCCGAAGGATACTGGAGTGTGTAACCTATCCCTTCGCCAGCAGATCTTCTCGACCCAGGAATTGAACCAAGGTCTTCTGCATTGCAGGCAGATTCTTTACCAACTGAGCTACCAAGGAAGCCCCGCAAATGACTAAGGGGAACATCTGAGAAAAAGTTTCTAACAAGATCCATTGAGAAGTAGAACGGGGTGGCCTTAAAGGTAATGATGTTCCCATTGTGGGCCATCCACTTGTTTAGGTCATGTTATTATGGATTGCCTAATGCCAGGGGACTTTCCAGTGGTGAAACTCAAGGATTCAGGTTTGACAAACCCATTTAGATGACTGCACTGAGCCACTGTCACAGAATTCCTTTCCATGCAAATGGGAATCACCAAATTGAAGGAGGCCAGGCCCTGAAGGAGGAAGTGAAGGATGGCTGGAGGGAGGTGTGTCACCAGCTGTAGCTGGGGTAGCTAGGGTTCTGAGAGAGCCCTGCCAGCTGTCATGCCAAGCTGATTTGTTTGAGCATTGCTCTGAGAGCCTTGGCAGGTCCTTGGCATGGCCAGCACATCGCCCAGCTGCTTCCCCCACCACCTTGGATCCCATGAAACATGGGAGCAGAGTCTGGGGCAGTAGTGGAAGAATAAGGGTCTGGGGGTGTGCACCCCAAGCACCCCAGCTTGTCTATGCTGTTAAAATAGGGACATACTTCTGCACCAGCTGGCAGAGCAGCACTCCCCGGGCCACCCTACCCTCTGAAATTTTGAGTGCCCTACACAGGCTGTGCCCAGTGTATGTAGGTTGAATTTAAATGCATAAATATCATGGAAAAATGAAAAATACAGCACGGCTATGACCTTGGGTTCCTTGGGCCTCTTCCACCCAGGAGCCCCTCAAAAGCACCAGGCCTACCCTCGAAGTCTCCTGCAGTTGCAGGGGTGGGGGCCGGGCCACAGGGGCTTCACAAAGAGAACCACTGGGTTAACGTTAGTCAAGTATGCCGGTGCTGGTTTCTCATGATTAATTTGCATGTCTTTATACTGAAAATTGTTCTTGTTCCATCACTAAGTCGTGTGCACCTCTTTGCAACCCCATAGACAGCAGCATGCCAGGCCTCCCCTGTCTCTCACTATCTCCCAGAGTTTACTCAAACTCATGTCCATCAAATTGATGATGCCATCCAACCATCTCATCCTCTGTCGTCCCCATTCTCCTCCTGCCCTCAATCTTTCCCAACATCAGGGTCATTTCCAATGAGTCAGCTCTTCATATCAGGTGGCCAGACTATTGGAGCTTCAGCTTCAGCACCAGTCCTTCCAATATTCAGGGTTTATTGAAAATAAAGTTAACTTATTGTGCTGGGGCTATTCCTATCTAGTCTGCGTGGCTGTGGACTGCTTTCATACAGCTCAAAGGTGGTAACTCTGTCAAGGAAGTTAGAAATTTCTCAGCAAAAGCCGAGGTCTTCAAGGCAAAGACTGGCAGCATGGGGGCCCTTCCTATCTCTAAGGCCCTTCCTGGGTGTCTGGAGTCATCCAGGGCAGGTCAAAGAAGATGTCCATTCAGCTCTGGCCCATACCTGGAAGTGCTCCTTTTAGATCTGTTCTATACCTTGGGGATCCCATGTGAAATTTCCATTGAGTAAGAGTTTATGATTAAACTCTGGGCTCACTTCTGGTCCAAAGTGCTCATTTTGCCCATGTGGAAGCTCATGACTGGGTGACGAGTAAGTTGTTCTGCACACACACACACACACACACACCCCACACCACACCACACCACACCCTCCACATCCTCTGCGTGTCCCGAGTCTTGGCATCCTGCTTGCACAGGTGGACAGCAGCATCCAGAGTGCAGCACTGGCTTTGGTCCTGATGCAGTGGCCACAGATGCCTGCCTCAGTTCCCCCATCTGCAAAGTGGGGGCATCACTTATTGGCTCCTCTTTCATAGGCCGCAATGAAACTTAGATGAGAAAATCCATGTGAAGGGCTAAGGGGAGTGCCAGCAGAATGCTCAATAAAAGTTAATTATTATTATTTGGCCTGGGGCCTCTTACCTATTAGCTGTTCAGTTTACTTTCCTCTCCTTCCCAGCCCCGGGGACGCGTGAGCCCGGCAGGCTGCTGGGCCTGGGCCCTGAGCACCCCCTTAGTCAGAGCCCTGAGTGGAGACGAGACCCGCATGTTCCTCCCTCCCTGTGGGGCAGCAACGTTGCCCAGTCACCGCAGACCTGGCAGAACCCCAGCAGAGTCAGCGCCTCCTCTCTGGCCCCACCGTGTTGTTGTCTTGGACAATCAGACATCCCCTCTCCCCCTCCGGGGACCTCTCCCCTCATCCCCACTGCTCCCTCCCTGTCTGTAGTCCTTGTCTTTCCACATCCTGGATGTCCCTGAGTCCCCTGGTCACCAGGTGAAGGGTCAGGCAGCCGGCGCCCCCAGCCAGGGCAGAGTCGCACAGGACCTGGGCTCCAGCTCATGGGCCCTGCTCTCTGGCCCATCCTCAGTTCTCTGCTGTCCCCCCGTCTCCTTGGACTGAGGCCCAAGCTGGCTTCAGGGTGGGCTGCATCCAGCTGTGGGTACATCTGGCCGGCAGGAGCTGGGATCCGAGGCATTGCTCCCTCTAGGCCCACAACGCAGTTTTCGAGCCTAATCTCCGACCCTCTTGCTGGAGCGTGGGTGGAGAGTGGGGGATCTGGGAGTTAGGACAGGCTGCCTGAGCCCTCTTGCTCACCCCCACTCTGAGGGTCAACTGGGAGGAGCTGATTCTACTTGCCTCAGCGACTCAACAGAGCAGCCCAGGCGCTGGGGTGGAGCCCCAGCAAAACAGGGGAGCTCTGTCCTTGTGGGAGCCTGTGGGAAGGCAGGGAGCCCCAGCTGGACCATCAGCTCCTTCCCAACTGGAGGAGGAGGGGAAGAACACTGGAGTCCTCCGAGGGCGAGGCTGGTCCCTGGGACGAGGCTCCGTAGCAGCAAACCTGCCATCCAGCCCGATGGCCCCTGGGTTCCCATGGCCCTGCTGGAAGAGGATGGGGCAGGTCCAGGATTGGCCCGGTCCAGGACTGGCCCATGGACTCTGGTGCCAGGCTGGGTCCTTCTGCCCCATGGAAGGGTTTCTGTCCTCCTCCACCAGGGCTTTCCTGACAGCTCAGATGGTAAAGAATCTGCCTGCAGTGTAGGAGACAGAGGTTCGATCCCTAGGTCAGGAAGATCCCCTGGAGAAGGGAATGGCTACCCACTCCAGTATTCTTGTCCGGAGAGTCCCATGGACAGAGGAGCCTGGAGGGCTACGGTCCCTGGGGTCACAAAGAGTTGGACACGACTGAGCGACTAAGACACGCACATGCACACACCACCAGGGCAACCAGCGTCCACAGATGGGAACACCCTCCACTCCTGCCTGCCACCCTGTGACATGCTCCATCACACCCCCTGCACCGTGGACAGTGCACCCCGGCCCCAGGCTCTTCTGTACCCACTCCCACAAGCTGGCTCCCTCCTCTTTCCTGCCTCTCTCTGTTCTCCCCTCTGCACACAACCTCCTGCTGCCCTTTTCGCCACCATCCCAACCTGACCACCTCTTCCCTTCGCCCTCCCACCGCGCATCAGCTGGGCCCCCTTCTTCCGTGCCCTCGTCCTCTGACACTGTCCCCACCTAATTTCCCGCCTCCCTGTGGCCACGTGCCATCAGCCCTTCCTGTCCTCCTTTCCCGGCTTGGCCGCGCATTCTTGTCCTCAAAGTCTCCTTCTTCTGCTTCAGTGGGCGCTTCCACCCAGCTGACCTTGCCTGGACTCTCTGCCCCACACCGTCCTCCTCACCTCAGCCCCTGTCCTCCTCCACTCCTTAAGTGCAGACCTCCCCAGAGAGCTCAGACACAACTCCAGGTCTCCAACGCCACCCGGACCCCAAGTCTAGGTCTTTCCAGACCTTCTCTCCGACCTCCTCAGAGGTCTAGACCCACAGAGCCATTTGCGGAGTGGGTAAGTAAACGTCTCCCTACAGTTACGCTGGCGGGAAGTCCACAGCCACCTTCCTCCTGGGGTCCGTCCCTTGAAGACTGGGCACTTTGGCTGCTCACGGCCCCACTGCCCCCAGCCGGCCTCTGAGTCCTGTTCATCTCCCATCAAGTGGCCCTGAGGTCTGACCTTCCTCCCCTCTGCCCCAATTCCTGTCCACCTCCCAGTTCCATGACTGGCCTTCCCGCCCGCCACCTCCCAGCCCCTGGTCTCCATGCCCAGCTGCATCTCTCTCCCCACTGACATACTGAACTCCTGCTTCTTAACATGAGCCTTTTTGCACAGGCTGTTCCCTCCATGAACGATGACATTCCTGCCTCCCCTGCCTGAAGATCTCCTCTTCACTCCTCGATTTCTCCTCCTCCAGGAGCCCTGCTCTAGGGGGCCCAGGAGGTCCCATGTCCTGGGTGCCTGCCCCACCATCCAACCCCACCTGCGGCCTCCGGACTCCTCTCCCTGATGGTGTCCACTGCAGCATGAGCCTCGTGTGCACACAGGCTTTGGTCCCCAAAGCGCGGAGGGCTCCCAGATGGGGCAGCCTCTCTGACCCAGCTCCTAGTCCCCAGGCTTGAGCATGGCCCAGCCCACAGGGCCCAAGCTGTGACCGATGGTCCAGGGTCTCTGCTGCAGGAGGAAATGGGGGTCCAGAGAGAGAACGGGGGTAGGACTGCAAGAAGAATCACCCCCCCACACACACACAATTAGGAGCCTGAGAACTTGGTCAAACCTGCCCAGAGCGGCAGTTGCTGTTCCGATTAATTAGTGAACTCTGTAAAGTACTTTGAACATGAAACGCACTATATAAAAGCTAAGTATTATTATTAAAAAGTAAGAAGTTCTCTAATACGCCAGGCTGGAGAGCCTCAGGCTAGTCTAAATAAAATGAACGAATACAGAAAATGAAGCAATTAAAAGGTGATACTTCAAGATTTGCCAAAAGCCGAAAGTATCAAATGGCCCCATCTGCTGGGCACTCCTGGACCCCCACCCCCACCCCCGCCCCGTCTGCATAGAAGGCCCTGCAAGGGCAGACCCTGAGACGGCCTCTCATGCATCTGTCTTGGACCAGTCAGCTGGTGGGAACCCCGGTGCCAGTGGTGTGAGCTTCGCCACGTCAGGCCTACCCTCCGAGCCTGTTTCCCTGAGTGTAGGATGGGCAGGTACAGGCAGCATCAACCCCAGCATCACCCCTGACCCCACTCACTAGCCAGAAGGCTCTGAGCGGAGGCCGAAAGGGGTGATAAACAGCATCAGGCTCCATCCTCACTGCCAGGTGACCCCCAACGGGACGTGGCTCCCTCTGAACCTGCTTGCCCTTCTGCACTTGGAGGCAGCAACTTCTTCCTCACAGAATTGTCACAGTTAAGAAATGAAAATTAGATACAGATACAAGGAAAACTAGGGATTCCCAGGTGGCTCAGTGGTAAAGAATCCACTTGCCAGTGCAGGAGATGCTGGAGACCCTGTAGGGTTTGATCCTTGGGTTGAGAAGATCCCCCTGGAGAAGGAAATGGCAACTCACTCCAGTATTCTTGCCTGGAGAATCCCATGGACAGAAGAGTCTGGAAGTCCACAGAGTCGCAAAGAGTTGGACATGATTGAGGCGAGTGTGCACACACATGGAAAACTATTGACCACAGCACACGACCTGAGGTTGCTTCCTGGCTCATCTGTCAAGCTTGACATACTGAAACATTATGGATTTCTTTCTTCCTTTTCTTTCTTTCTTTCTTTCTTTTCTTTTTGTGTGTGTATATTATCTTTTCTCTCCCTCTCTTCCTTTTCTGGAGCTTGGTCTTTGTCCAAGGGTCAAGGTTCAAATCCCAGCCCTTCGCTGACAGGCAGTGTGACTTTGAGCTCTTCCCATCTTTGTGGAAAGGAGATAAAGATGCCTACCTCTGAGCCTTGCTGTCCCCAAGTAGAAACCCTCAGTCCAAGGTCAGCCTTGAGGTAGATAATGGAAGTAAATAATTAGCAGAGGTCAGTGGCGTTACACGTACAGTTTCATCTAGGCTGAGCTGAGGGCCTGGATGAAACCTGCCCACAGCCCCTCTTCCCAGAACCTTCATCTGAAGCTCCTCTCCCATGCTTGTCTTGAGGCAGGAACACCCAATCACGGGCCCGCCTGAGAAAGGGACTGAAAAACCAACAGGAAGTTGAACTCTTCAGCTTCAGGTAATAGCTGAACAGAAATGGTCCCAGGTTTGGAACATTGAATCCCATGCTTAGCTGCTTGGCCTCAGTTTGCTTATTTGTAAAATGGGCTCTTTGGACTAGAGGATGCCCACGGTCATGGGTGCTCTGACCTCGCTTGTACTTTGCATAAATCTCTAGCTCAGGCATCCTGGTGGGCCTTGCTCGTTTTGACCTTCTCTGGCCTGTGTAGGTGTGGTGCTCCCAGGTTGGTCTCTGGGCTCACTACCTCTGTAAAGGGGCAGAAAGCAGCCCGGGGGGCAATCTCATTCTGGATGGCCCCTGAGCCCCCAGCAGTCGTGGAGACATCTCCAGGCACTGCTCCAGCCCCACTTCCAGCTCGGACCTCTGCCCAACAGCCACCTGGGGGTCCAGCCTCCACTTGGCCCCCACCTGAGTCATACCCCTGCTTCTTTGGCCTTTCCCCCCAGAAGCCCAGCACCAGGGCTGATGCGGAGCCTGGGCCTTGCTCCCCCAAGGGGTGGCTCAGCCCCTCACACTAGCACTACCTGTGGGGCAGGCCTTCAGGGATCTCCCATGGAACAAATGAGGAAACCGAGGCACACTCTCCCTGCTCAGAGCACCTGCCCTCAGCCCCACTGGGTCTGACAGCTCCTCACCATCCACCCCTGCAGGATGCAAGCGGCTGGTGGGCCTCCTGGTAGACCAGAGGAGCCCCTTCTAAAGGGCCTCCCAGGCTGGGACTCGGTGGGGGTACACACCAAACCTCACGTCTGAGCGGTCAGTCATTGAAAGTACAGGCTCCTGGGTTGTGCCACTGGCCCGCTGGATCAGAAACAGAGGCTAGGACCAGGAGTCTTGACTTTGTACAAAACTCTCACAGGGAGAACTAACTGTTCAGGTCACTAGTTCCTGGGGATTCCCAGTCTAGCCCAAGCCCTTGTCTTACTGAGCAGCACCCGAAGCCCCAGGAAGTTGCATAGCCTGCCAGGGGCACACAGTTGATGTCCAGCCAGGCTTCCACCATCCTGCACAGCCCCGCCGTGACTCTCGCCAGGTGGTAAGAAGGGGCTGAGGGATCAAAGCTGCCCCATGTTCAGGGGACGCAAGCTGCTGCTAGGAGCTGGCCCTCAGCCCAGCACACTTAAATTCAATAAACATTACTGATGACCGAGCGTGAGCAAAGGGCTGGGCTCTGGCCAGACAGAGCCGGGGAAGCCTTCTTCAAAGAAGTAACCGTCTTTAAAAAAGTAAAAAAGGGTCTCGTCGGGCGGCAGAACTTTACAGCCAGACGGTGCGGTGGATGCTTTAGGAAGGCAGGGTGAAGCTGCTTCACAGGAGACTGGCGTGGTTACAGCGCAGGTGTGCAGGAGAGCGAGGGCGCTGGGGGGCAGGGACACCGGAAGCTCCCCGAAGGCGAGGGTTTCCGTTTGCACCACTGCCATGTCCCAGCACGTAGAACAGGACCTGGCACATAGTAGGAGCTCCTGTCTGTTGTATATATGAATGAAAGGATGAATAAAGCTGGAAAGGTAAGTTGGGGACTGGGTCATGGAAAGTTGGGGACCACCAAGCCAAAGAGCCTGCACACCATTCCTTGCAGACAAAAGAGAGCCTTTGAAGACCCCAACACAAAATAAAAGGTTCAAAAGGAGAAAAAGAGAGAGAGCCCTTTGAGCATGGCGGGAACCCACCTCATTGTGCTTTGGGAAGATCACTCTGGTGGCCAGTGGGTAACAAGTATGTGCAGAACTGACTGGCAGACACAGGCCCCTTGACCCAGAGAAAATCACGTACTCCCAGAGGCCCACGAACCAGCATTGAGGTTCCCACTGGCAGAGACTGAGGCAGAGAATCATTAGCTCCAAAGTGGTGAATTATGAAGCCTGGCCAGCTGGTCTCCAGGCCTCAGAGGTCAGACCTGGGAGAGGACACCCTTCACCTCTCTCCCCACTGACCCCCAACCAAAGGCAGCTTGAGGGACCTGTGCTGGGAGTTAGCCTGCCTGCAACTGCCCTGAACCCCAGGGTCACTGAGCCCCTGCAAACCCAGGTCAGGGCTTCTACTTAGGCATCCATAATGGAAGCACAATCAGATAAATGCTTTCAAACACAGCAGTGAGAGCAACAGTTGGTAAAACCCTTTGGGCTTCCCTGGTAGCTCAGCTGGTAAAGAATCTGCTTGCCATACAGGAGACCCTGGTTCAATTACTGGATTGGGAAGATCCCCTGGAGAAGGGATAGGAAAGCCCAGTATTCTTGGGCTTTCCCAGTGGCTCAGCTGGTAAAGAATCTCTGCAATGAAGGAGACCTGGGTTTGATCCCTGGGTTGGGAAGAAGCCCTGGAGAAGGGAATGGTTATCCACTCTAGTATTCTGGCCTGGAGAATTCCATGGACTGTATATTCTGTGGGGTTGCAGAGAGTCGGACACAATTGAGCAACTGTCACTTTGCTTTCCAAAAAGGAATTTGTATTCAAATGCTTTGACCCAGGAAACCTGCTATTGAGAAACTACCTTAAAGCAATCACTAGATTCAGCAGAAAGAAGTTCATCTAAGCATCATTCATGATGAGAGCATGTTTAAAAGTAGCGAGATGGCTGCATACTGCAACGTGAGGCTGCTGCTGCTGCTGCTGCTGCTGCTGCTGCTGCTGCTAATTCGCTTCAGTCGTGCCCGACTCTGTGCAGTCCCACAGACGGCAGCCCACCAGGCTCCCCCGTCTCTGGGATTCTCCAGGCAAGAATACTGGAGTGGGTTGCCATTTCCTTCTCCAATGCATGAAAGTGAAACGTGAGGCTCAGTTCAGTTCAGTTCAGTTCAGTCGCTCAGTCGTGTCCAACTCTTTGCGACCCCATGAATCGCAGCACACCAGGCCTCCCTGTCCGTCACCAACTCCCAGAGTTCACTCAGACTCACGTCCGTCGAGTCAGTGATGCCATCAAGCCATCTCGTCCTCTGTCATCCCCTTCTCCTCCTGCCCCCAATCCCTCCCAGCATCAGAGTCTTTTCCAATGAGTCAACTCTTCGCATGAGGTGGCCAAAGTACTGGAGTTTCAGCTTTGGCATCATTCCTTCCAAGGAAATCCCAGGGCTGATCTCCTTCAGAATGGACTGGTTGGATCTCCTTGCAGTCCAAGGGACTCTCAAGAGTCTTCTCCAACACCACAGTTCAAAACCATCAATTCTTCAGTGCTCAGCCTTTTTCACAGTCCAACTCTCACATCCATACATGACCACTGGAAAAACCATAGCCTTGACTAGATGGACCTTAGTTGGCAAAGTAATGTCTCTGCTTTTGAATATGCTGTCTAGGTTGGTCATAACTTTCCTTTCAAGGAGTAAGCATCTTTTAATTTTATGGCTGCAATCACCATCTGCAGTGATTCTGGAGCCCCCAAAAATGAAGTCTGACACTGTTTCCACTGTTTCCCCATCTATTTCCTATGAAGTGATGGGACCGGATGCCATGATCTTCGTTTTCTGAATGTTGAGCTTTAAGCCAACTTTTTCATTCTCCACTTTCACTTTCATCAAGAGGCTTTTTAGTTCCTCTTCACTTTCTGCCATAAGGTGGTGTCATCTGCATATCTGAGGTTATTGAGATTTCTCCCAGCAATTTTGATTCCAGCTTGTGTTTCTTCCAGTCCAGAGTTTCTCATGATGTATTCTGCATATGAGTTAAATAAGCACGGTGACAATATACAGCCTTGACGTACTCCTTTTCCTATTTGGAACCAGTCTGTTGTTCCATGTCCAGTTCTAACTGTTGCTTCCTGACCTGCATACAGATTTCTCAAGAGGCAGGTCAGGTGGTCTGGTATTCCCATCTCGTGAAGAATTTTCCACAGTTTATTGTGATCTACACAGTCAAAGGCTTTGGCATAGTCAATAAAGCAGAAATACATGTTTCTCTGGAAATCTCTTGCTTTTTCCATGATCCAGCAGATGTTGGCAATTTGATCTCTGGTTCCTCTGCCTTTTCTAAAACCAGCTTGAACATCTGGAAGTTCACGGTTCACATATTGCTGAAGCCTGGCTTGGAGAATTTTGAGCATTACCTTACTAGCGTGTGAATTGAGTGCAATTGTGTGATAGTTTGAGCATTCTTTGGCATTGCCTTTCTTTGGAATTGGAATGAAAACTGACCTTTTAAGTCCCTAAAAACTGGATGTAGAGAATGCTTAATGATGAGAAAATATTTATGACAACTTTAAGGAAAATGAAGCTGTCTGCATCAAATTGCATTTAAAATTAGACACATCAAATGAAGATTAAAGTGGAATCACTAAAAAAGAAAAAGGCGACATAAAAGAGGAAATTAATGAAACTGACCCTTGAGCAAGAAGACTGGCCAAAGATGGAAAGAGAGACGTCCAAGATCCCCTAAACCAGGAGTGAAAGAGGGGCCATCACGGCTGACTCTGCCCAGGTTAAAGGATTATCAGGAGTACCAAGGAAAACTCTGCGTCAACAGAGACAACTAAGATGAAAAGCGTACATTTCTAGAAATGCAAGTGACCAAAATGAATTCAGGAAATAATCTAAATATTGTAAAGAAACTGAATCAGTCATTTTAAAACTTCCCACAAAGAAAAGTCCAAGCCTGGATGACTTCACTGGTGAAATCTACCTCACATTTATGGAAGAAATAACAACAGTCCTTCACAAATTCTTCCAGAAACTAGAGGAGGAGGGAGTAATTTCCATCTCATTCTATGAAGCCAAAAATTCTGGGATAACAAAACTAGACAAGGATATCACAGGAAAATAAAACTACAGACCAGTATCTTTTATGAGAATAGATGCAAAAATTCTCAAAAAATACTAGTAAAACAAATCAACTGTAAACAACATATAAAAAATAAGTATATACCATGACCAGCTGGGAATTTTCCCAGGAATGTGAGAAAATGAATTAATGTAACACTATATCAATAGAATAAAAACCCTAAACTGCATGATTAATAGACACAGAAAAAAAAACCACGCACTAGACAAACTCTAACACACATTCATAATAAAAACTCTCACCGAATTAGTAACAGGACATTTCCTCAACCTAACAAAGTATCTTTAATAAACACTTACAACTAGCAACATATTTTGTGGTAACCGCTTTCTCCTTAAAATTGGAAACAAGATGAGAATGTTCACTCTTACCACTTCTATTCAGCCTTCTACTGGAGGTTCTGGCCAGTGCAATTAGGCAAGAAAAAGAAATAAAAGTCATTCAGATTCAAAAGAGAAGAGCAAAATTTTCCTATTAGCAAATGACATGATTGTGTATGTAGGCATACCTAGGAGAAATTGTCAGTTCAGTGCCAGACCACCACAGCAAAGCAAATATAGCAATAAAGTGAGTCACACAATTTTTCTGGTTTCCCAGTGCATATAAAAGTTGTGTTTATACTACCCTGTAGTCTATTAATTGTGCAATAGCATTATGTCTAAAAAAAAATCCTACCTTAATTAAAGAAAAACATTAAGTATTGCTAAATAACCACAATCTAAACCTTTAGTGAGTTATCTGTTTGCAATAGTAATATCAAAGATAATATAGTAATACCAAAAATTTGAAATTTTGGAAGAATTACCAAAATGTAGTAAGTGAGCAAATGCTGCTGGGAAAAATGGTGACAATAGACTTGCTGGGTGCAGGGTTGCCACAGACCTTCAGTTTGCAAAAGACACATTATCTGTGAAGTAAAATAAAATGAGGTATGCCTGCATAGAAAGTCCTAAGGAATACACCTCCCTGCCCCCACAAACACCTAGAAACAGTGAACAAATTCAGCAAGGTCACAATTTGAAGATCAATTTCCAAAAATCAGTTAAGAATCCAACAAAGAAATTCCATTTACCATGGCATAAAAAATATGCTTGCAGATAAAGTTAACAGAAGTTACACTCCAAAAACTATGAAACTTCCCTGAGAGATGCTGAAGACAAATAAATACGAACACATTTCATGTTCATGGTTTGGAAGGCTTAATATTGGATAAATGTTGAATCTCTTCAAAATGAATTACAGATACAGTGTAATACTTATCAAAATCCCAGCAGGCAGACTTGCCTGGTGGTCCAGTGGTTAAGAATCTGACTGCTAATGCAGGGGACACAGGACTGATCCCTGGTCCAGGAAGTTGTCACATGCCACGGAGCAACAAATCTCGCGTACCACAAGTGCCAAGTTCGTGTGCCTACAGCCCGTGCTCCACAAGAGAAGCCACCACAATGAGAAACCCACGCACCACAGCAAACAGTAGCTCTTGCTCTCTGCAACTAGAGAAAGCCCACATGCAGCAACGAAGACCCAGCTCAACCAAAAAATAAAATTGGGCTTCCCTGGTGGCTCAAATGACAAAGAATTCACCTGCATGGATGAGACCCGGGTTTAATCCCTAGGTCAGGAAGATCCCCTGGAGAAGGGAATGGCTATCCACTCCAGCATTCCTGCCTGGAGAATTCCATGGACAGAGAAGCCTGGCAGGCTACAATCCATAGGGCCACAAAAAATCAGACATGACTGAGCAACTTTCACTTCAAAAAATAAATTAATTTTTAAAAATCCCATCAGGCATTTTTTGCAGAAATTGACAAGCTAATCCTAAAATTTTTATGGGAACACAAAGAACCCAAACTAGTCAAAGCACTTTTCAAAAAGAAGAAGAACAAAGTTGGAAAACTCAGGCTTCCAAATTTCAAAATTCATTATAAAGTTACAATAATTAAGACAGTATAGTACTGGCATAAGGATATGTATATGTATATGGCAGGAAAGAATGGTGTTTCAGCAAATGTGCTAGAATAATTATATATCCATGTGCCAAAAGATGAATTTAGGCCCTTAACTGATACCTTACAAAAGTTAAGTGAAAATAGACCCTAGACATGTGTATAAGAACTTAGCATTTTTACAAAAAATGTAGGGAAAATCATCCTGACTTTGGGCTAAGCAAAGAGTTCTTAGATACAACACCAAAAACACAAGTGATAAAAGCAAAAACAAACCCTGATACATTGGACTTCATCCAAAAATTAAAAAATCTTTTGTACTTTAAAATATATCATTAGGAAAATGAAAAGACAAACCACAGACTATGAGAAAACTATTTGTCAATTAAGGTAAAGCACTTGTACCCAGAATATATAGCTCAATAAGAAGACAGATGACTCATTTAAAAAGAGGCCAAATATTTGAATAGACATTTCATCCAAAAAGATAAACAAATGGCTCATTAATCATTAGATAAATGCTAATTGAAACCATTTCACAATGAGCTACACCTCACACTGGATCTAATTTTAAGACCTTGCAATACTAAATGTCAACATGGCTGGTAGGAATGTATTGGGTCAGTCAAAAAGTTCTTTTGGATTTTAAGGAAAATGAAAAGACACGTCTTTATATTTTCACCAATAACTTTATTGAACAACATAGTCACCATTTTGTTTCAGTCCCTTCTGCCATTTTTCAGGCAACTTCATAATTTCATCTTCTCAAAGTTTTTATCTTTTTGAGCAAAGAACTATTCCAAGTGACTTTTACAGTCTCCTAGGGAATTGAAACTTTTTCCATTAAGAGAATTTTGTAAAAATCAAAATACCTAGTATGCAATGTCTGATGAATACGGCAGATGAATCAGAACTTTCCAGCCAAGCTGTAACAGTTTTTGCCTGGTCATCCAAGAAGCATGAGGTCTTGCATTATCCTGGTGAAGGATTATGCATTTTCTGTTGATTAATTCCGGATGCTTTTCGTCACGTGCTGCCTTCACTTGGTCTAGTTGGGAGCAGTACTTGGTAGAGTTAATCATTTGGTTCTCTGGAAGGAGGTCATAATAGAGGACTCCCTTCCATTCCCACCATATACCCAGTATCATCTTCTTTGGATGAAGACTGGCCTTTGGTGGGATTGGTGGTGGTTCATTTCACTTGTCCCATGATCTCTTTTATTCTACATTATTGTATGGTATTCACTTTTCAGTTCAGTTCAGTTCAGTCACTCAGTCATGTCCTACTCTTTGCGACCCCATGAGCTGAAGCACACCAGGCCTCCCTATCCATCACCAACTCCAGGAGTTCACCCAAACCCATGTCCATCGAATCGGTGATGCCATCCAACCATTTCATCCTCTGTCGTCCCCTTCTCCTCCTGCCCTCAATCTTTCCCAGCATCAGGATCTTTTCAAATGAGTCAGCTCTGCATCAGGTGGCCAAAGTCTTGGAGTTTCAGCTTCGACCTCAGTCCTTCCAATGAACACCCAGGACTGATCTCCTTTAGGATGGACTGGTTGAATCTCTTTGCAGTCCAAGGGATTCTCAAGAGTCCTCTCCAACACCACAGTTCAAAAGCATCAATTCTTCAGCGCTCAGCTTTCTTTATAGTCCAACTCTCACATCCATATATGACCACTGGAAAAACCATAGCCTTGACTAGATGGACCTTTGTTGGCAAAGGAATGTCTCTGCTTTTTAATATGCTGCTTAGGTTGGTCATAACTTTCCTTCCAAGGAGTAAGAGTCTTTTAATTTCATGGCTGCAATCACCATCTGCAGTGATTTGGGAGCCCAGAAAAATAAAGTCAGCCACTGTTTCCCCTGTTTTCCCCTCTATTTGCCATGAAGTAATGGGACCAGATGCCTTGATCTTTGTTTTCTGAATGTTGAGTTTTAAGCAAACTTTTTCACTCTCCTCTTTCACTTTCATCAAGAAGCTCTTAAGTTCTTCTTCACTTTATGCCATAAGGGTGGTGTCATCTGCATATCTGAGGTTATTGATATTTCTCCCAGCAATCTTGATTCCAGCTTGTGCTTCATCCCCCCTCCAGCGTTTCTCATGATGTACTCTGCATATAGGTTAAATAAGCAGGGTGACAGTATACAGCCTTGACGTACTCCTTTCCCTATTTGGAATCAGTCTGTTGTTCCATGTCCAGTTCTAACTGTTACTTCCTGACCTGCATACACAATCACTTTTCATCCTCCATCAAAATTTGTTTTAAAAATGGGATGTTTTACTTACGCTTCAGTAGAGAATCACATGTGGAAATGAGGTCAAGAAGGTTTTTTTTTGGTTAACTTGTGTGGAATCCAAACATCAAAGTGATTAACATAATCAAGCAGGTGCAAATGATTTTCAACACTCGATTTGGATATCTTGAGTATGTCTACTATCTCCGACGTGGTTTACCGCTGATGGTTCTCAATTAGTGTCTCGATTTGATTGGTTTCAACTTCAACTGATCTATCTGACCATGGAGCATCATCCATGAGAAATCTCCAGCACAAAATTTCATGAGCCACTTTTGACACATTTGGTCAGTCACAGCACCTTCTCCATACACGGCACAAATTTTTGCTTTGTATTTCTGTTGTGCTTTTACCTTTATTGAAATAACAAAGCATAATATACCACAAATTTGGCTTTTATCCTTTCATCTTCAGTATTAAAATGGCTACACAAAAATTCACCAATTTTGCTAATTTTTAAAAAATGCATTCTGATATAACAGCTGTCACAGCACAGTCTAACAAAATTGCTTCAAATGAAGCTAGACAGCTATGTGCTACTAGAGTCATCTTACAGGAAAAAAAAAGAAAATGAGCAAACATTTTTGTCCATCCCGTATTTTCAAAGTTCAAAGAAATAGTTTTTCATTTTCCTAAAAAGTTAACATAATTTTACCATATAACCTAGTAATTCTCCTTTGGGAACCTACCCAACCAGGATGAAAAAAATATGACCATACAAAAAATTGCACATAAATTTTCACAGAATCTTTATTCATAATAGCCAAAAATGGAGGAAATTAAAATGATCACCAGCTGATTTGTACATTGGAATAATATTCAACAAAAAAGGAACAAACTACCAAAACAACGTAGAGGAACCTCAAAATATTATGGTCAGGGCTTTCCTGGTGGCTCAGTGGTAAAGAATACACCTGCCAATGCAGGAGACACGATTCAAACCCTGATCAGGAAGACCCCACATGCCTTGGGGCAACTAAGCCTGTGCACCTCAACTGCGGAGTCTGTGCTCTAGGTCCCAGAAGTCACAACTACTGGAGCCCGGGTGCCCTGGAGCCCGTGCTGCACAACAAGAGAAGCCACAGCGATGAGAAGCCCACGCCCGGAAACTAGAGCGCGGCCCCCGCTTGTCACGGCTGGTGAAAAGCCGGCACAGCAGTGAACACTGAGCATCGCCAAATATACATATAAGTAAATAAATACAAAGAAGATTACGGTGAGGTGAGCTAGATACAGAAGGCTTCATACTGTATTGTTCCATTTATATGAAATGTCCAGAAAGGACAAATCTATAGAGCCAATAAGCAGATCAGTGGTTGCCTGGGGCTGGAGTGGGAATGCCACACTTTCTCCAGGGACCCTAGGAGAGTGCTGGATGCTTTCAAAGTCAACTGTGGTGATTGGTGGTTGCATATCATTTACGCACATTTATACAAATGTAAATTTACCGAGAGTCAGTTGAACTTTACACCTTTAAAATTCATTTTATTGAACTGTACACTTAAAACAGGCAACATTTAATGTACATAAAGTAAACCTCAATAAAGCAATTAAAAATGTATTCCTAAAACATACGTGTAAAAAAGACTGGAAGAAAATGTGTCAAAATAGTAACTTCCTTTGTCTCTGGGTAATAGGATTATGGATGATTTTTTTTTTTCCTTCTGTATTCTTTTCTAAATTTTCTAAGTGTTCTCTATGGGTCTGCAGTTCTTGGATATTCCAAAAATGGTGTGTGTGCGTGCAGGATATGAGGCAAACCTTGTTTGTTGCTTGCTTTGGTGAGAGAAGCTGTTGTTTTACAGCTGCCAGATGCTTCTCGAGCAGGAAAGGCAAAGCACATCCCCTCTCTTCTGGGCAAAGGCCCTGGAGTGACCTCCATAATTATGCACAAGGAAGAACCACAGGTGTTCATCGTCTAGACAAAGGCCGTTCCTGGAAACTCTCCTTGAAACACAGGGTTCAAGGTCATAGCAGGGTGAGAAGGTGGGCAAACTCATAAACAGTTAGAAACCTCCTGGAAGAAAGGAATTGGAAATCTTGATGTCTTCCCTTTTTTATTTTTTAAGAAAAATTTTGACTCTGAAACTGCATCAGTAAGTGCACAAATTCTGAGCAAAACAACTTCATGAACTTTCCAGAGGTGAAGCTACCACCCAGAGCAAGATGCAGAATGTTCCAGAAGTCACCTCATGGCCCTTCCCAGTCACCAGCTCTTCCAAGGGGAACCACCTTTCTTATACCAAAGACCCCCTTTACTGTTTTTGAACATTTGGCTCTGCATGGGTCTCCAGCTAGAACACATTGGCTGCTTCCCAAAGAGACTGAGGCTATGAAGAGGTGGACGGGGCTGGGAGTCAGAGACTCAGGTGAGCATTGGCTCGGGTGGCCTTGGTCTGGCTTGCTGCTGAGGGAGGCCGGGGTGCTCCTGTTGCCAGGAAGGTCGGGGCGGCCATGCCTGAGTGGACGCAGGCAAAGACCCCTCCATCCTTCCTGCAGAACCACCTCCAGGCCAACTGAGGGGAAACCTGTCAAGCCTTGACGACCCTTCAAGGCCACGATGAACCCACTGTTAGAGGGAAACTGCCTCAGGTTCGTACTTCACAAGTGGAGGCAGAGGGTCTGGCCCTTTCGGACTGAGTCTCTGTGACTCTCAGGAAATTGGTTAGAGGCACGCTCAGTTGACTAATTTGAATGCTAAAGAGATGTGCCTGAGGAAGTGGGTCATGCCAGTAACTTATATAAATAAGTGAATCACCCTTCAAACCATCAAAACAGTCGTTTTTTTTGTTGTGGCTCAGCTGGCATTTCCTGAGGAAGAGGTGACACTCCACACCCAGCCTGCCAAGTGGACAGCTGCTTTGATAAATATTATTCACAGGAGTTTCCACAATGTGGCACAGGCCAGAGCAGGGGGTTGCCTGGAGACCTCCCTCTAAGTGCTCCTCATCAATGTTGACTTGAAGTTTGCCTTCCAGAACTTTCCACTTGGTCTCGCATGGCTAACGTAAAACATGGTCCACAAAGAAGCAACAGATCAATCGAAGCCTTGTTCTCCACTGAACAAAAAAGGTCTTTTCCAAGAGCTGTGGTTGATTTTCTTCTCCCCCACCTCAACTCTTCTAGTCTACCAAAAGCAGAAGCCCATCCTTCCTACATAGCCTTTGGGAGCCCTGGAGGTGGAGCAGGGCCCCCTCCACTCACTGTCCTTTCCTGTGACAACCGCGGGTGGGGGGCATCTGCCTTTCTCTACATCACAAGGGCAGCCTTAATACTGGAGGAGTCTTCTCTTCTGGTAGAAAGAGGGTAGATCTTAGGATGGATTTGCCTGGGATGAATCCCACCTCTGACATTTCATACTAACTGTAAGGTTTTGGGTCGTTTCTTAATTCTTCTTAGCCTCTGTTCTTTCATCTGTGAAATGAGGACAATGCCTACATACTCATAGAGCTGTTGTGAGGACTAGTCAGGATTACAAATCTCAAGAGTGTCTTTTTGAAACACAGTAGGCACCCAATAACTTTAGCTATTATTATCATCTTTTAAGCTATCATCCCTTAGGTGTAGGTGCAGAGCCCACCCATCAGGACAATCCAGAGACAGATTGTGGCACTTTGGCCCAACCTTCTTTGGAAATTTACATCGCTTGTGAATCTCCATTGTGAAACATCGAAACATCGATGTGGAAGAAAGGAAGACAAAGCCCAGACTCTGAATCAACCAGTAGGTGTAGCGTTTTGGAGACTCTGCAGGAGGGTGGGCCCAGTGACTCACCACAGTGATCCTTTTACTTTTCCTAGTGACCAATCTGATTTTTTCATTACATGGCAATGATTCACCATTTGCTGTCGTAGTTATGTAATTGGAGCTGTTTTGATCTGAGGTGTCTATCTCTGTATTTCAATGTCACCCCTGGGAAGTTCTGGGGAATAGTCTTTTTCACACACCCTAGTACATGCTATAACAAACCATTGTTGAAATGACATCCTCGAGAAATCTCCTACCTCCTTATTCTCTGAGAAGGGAGCAACTGGAAGGTGAACGGTACCCTGGACTGGGAATCAGGAGACCCTGGACCAGATTCCCCTGGGTTCCTTATCTTCTCTGGCCTCAGTTTCTCCACCTTAAAATGAGATATTAGATCACATCAAACCTAAGCTATGACATTCAAGGAATTTACAAGATTAAACTTTTCTCAACATGTCTTTTTTTTGCTAGACAAGAGTTCCCAGAGTGTTTGCTATCAAATCCTCAGAGCATGGCACTACAAAGGTAGAAGTGGAAACTCAGTTAAAAGGCAGGGTGGGGAAAACAGTGGATTCATAATAGATATCTTAATAATAAGTTAATCAAGCCTTGGAGGAATGGGGTTCCCAGTATTTATCCATCTCTCTTATGTCATAAATAATAAGCAGTGGAGGATCTGGATATACTGGCACCTCAGCTGCTGTTGTGATCATGGTTCTCAGCAGACCTAGGCCAGGAAAAAAGGAAGAGCTTTGCAGATACCTTTATTGTACTTGTTTTGCTCATCCTCTGGCAGGAGTTCCATGTCTCAGGACTGGCCAAGTAATAACAGCCCCATGGACACATCACGGGGCTAACCACCAGTAAGAGACAAGGCAATCATGGGCACTCAAAATCTAAATTTCCGCTTTTCCTTTTTCCCTGCTCAACCTTAGCATTTGCTGGGCTTCTTAAATTTTTGGATTGGCATCTTTTAACAGTTCTGAAAAATCTTCAGACAAGGTCTCCTCAAACATTACCCTTGCCCCTTCTCTCTTACTTCTCCTTTCAGAATTTCAGTTAAGTGTATTTGGACATCCTCACTCTATCCTTCTAGTCCCTGAACCTCTTTTTCATGATTTTCATCTTTTTGTCCCTCTGTGCAGTTATTTGGATGATTTCTTCAGATCCATTCTCCAGTTCATTGATTCTCTCTTTGTCTGTATCTAATTTCTTAGTAAATCCATTCATTAGATTTTAAACTTCAGTTATTGTATTTTTCATCTATATTTTTAAATGTTCGTTCTTTAAAAAAATCTATCAGATCAGTTTTTTATAGTTTGTTTCCTGCAGGTATTTTTAAGCTTACATTTTATTTAACATAATAAACAGTTGTTGTTTTCCCTATCATCCTACCATATGATGTAGTTGAGGGTCAGCTTAGCTGTATTTTTTTTTTCCCCTGCTTTTTCTTGTTCTTGTTGCCTCATTTCCTTCCTTATATTTCATTGATTGTGGCTTGCTATTACTGAAAAATTACTTAGTGGGAATTTTTTTTTTTTTTTGAGGCCTGGGATGAATATGAATTCTTCCAGAAAGGATTTGCACTTGCTTCTGCCATGTACCTTGGATCATGTCCCCTTCAGCATCACTTTATTCTAAACTTGTTTCGTGAGGTTTTTTTTTGGTCCCTTCAGGTGATGCAGGCTACCAGTCTGCACAAGGGTTGGCATGTGGTTACAACTTCACAGAGATGAACTTTTCCCCTGACCTCCTCAGCATCCAGAAACCAGTCTTTATAGCCTCCAAAGTGGGCAAAGAAGGGAACATTTGCTTCTGATCACACTCTGATCACACTCCTCCTGGGTGATTTGCTTCTGATCACACTCCTCCTGGGTGTATAACCCTTTAGCGTTTTAGCATAATGGGCTGCGGATCTACTAGATTCCCTACCTTCCATGGGCTCTGAGATTTTGAATTCTGGTGGGTTAATTTTCCTCTTCCAAGCACAGTAATAAGTCTACTATCTATGTGCTAAGTCTCAGAAAGTTATGAAATGAAATGAAATTTCAAATTAAAATTTTTTTTTCAAAAAATTTCAAATTTCCTTGAAACAGGACATTCTTTCTGCCACATCAGCAATTGTACTTACTCAGATTAAACCCCCTGGAACTTTAAAAGTTACAAAACCAGCTTTAGGGAATTTTAGAGATTTTAGACCTAGAAGATAAATCAGGAAAGCTTTCAACTACAAGTGGTAGAATCATGCCAAACAGTGGCTTTTTTTTTTTTTCTTAGAAAATAAGAAGTCTAGAGGTAAACAGTCAGTGGTATTGGGGCATCTGCTCAAGAATGCCATCAGGGTTGGGGGATGGTCCTGGCTTTTTCTGTATTTCTCTTCTTTGGTGGTGACTTTTCATTGTGCTGATCATCTCTTTTTTGTTGTTGTTATAAAATGGCCACCATAACTCTTAAGATCATGTCTGTGTTCAAGGCAGGAAAAAAGGAACAAGATAGCACTAGTCACATCAGTCTGTTCAATCAGGGAGGCCAGAGCACCAACCACCCCCTCCTCCCCAGGCTCCCTCATGATTCCTTAGACCAGTCTTGGTTCGCCCCTAGGACTGAGCACATTTTACTCTGACTACAGTCAGGATCACATTGGAGAGGAAAAAGAGGAGACAGGCTGGGGCGAGGCAGCCAGTGCTTGTCACGCTGGGATCTCACTGTCCCACTGCCTACCTCTCAGCAAAGCATCATGAACTCAACTGACTGAACCTAAGAGCCTTCCTTGCTGGGGGAGCCTCCAACAGTGGGCTTCTAAGCTGGAGGATGGTTTTCTTAATTATAGTTTTTGTTTTTGTTTTTAATCCACAAAATGCCTTGGAGAGATGACTGCCCTTGAGAAAGTTTCTGCTTGGATGCAGATGACGACAGGGAAGTCCAGATGTTGTCATGGTAGAGACAGCATGCAGTTTCCAGGCCAGGCCTCTGGGTGATGAAACTCATTAGGGTTTGTTCTTTCCATGCCAGAAAGAGGTGTAGATGGTGATACTGGAATCAGAGGAGCTTCCTCCCTATTCATGATCCCTTTGGCAAGTCACACCCTAGTATTTTCTCTTTTAGCTGAAGCATCAGATAGGGCCAGGCTCCAAGAGGACACACCTGCCGCACTTTGAAGATGAAGTCTGATAGGTATCGGTGGCATAGTCAATAAACCCACTGGGTAGATACTGTACCTGCCTTTGTTGGACTTATATACAGGCCCGTCCTTGGAGACCTCAATCTGGGAGCCCACTGGTGATTGTACAGAAATCCTCTTTTCATATTCCAACACAGGCAAAGAATCTCTGGTCTTCAGTCCTGGGGGCCTGATGAGGGGAGGTCAGGGCTTTCTGAAGTTGGTGAGTTGGGGTGGGGGGGTGGCAGAGTGTATGGATGAGCAGACCATCCTTGTCGTGGTGTTCTAGGGAGGAAGGGGCCAACTGGCCCCTGCTATGTACCACACACATCCCAGACCTTGGGCTACCTACCAGGCACACACTGGTTTAGATACTTCTCCACAGCCTTCCCTGGTGGCTCAGTGGTAAAAAAAAAAAAAAAAAAAAATCTGCCTGCAATGCAGGAGATCCAGGTTCAATCCCTCGGTTGGGAAGATCCTCTAGAGAAAGGCATGGCAACCCGCTCCAGTATTCTTGCCTGGAGAATCCCATGGACGGAGGAGCCTGGCAGGCTACAGTCCATGGCAGGCTACAGTCCCAGAGTCCTGAGGGCTACAGTCACAGAGTCAGACATGACTGAGTGACTAATACAGCACAGCCTCCAGATGGTCTCCGTTCAACACTGGTTCCTGACAGAAGCCCCTGACAGGTGGGTGCGCCTCTCCTTGGCACCCAGAACATCCACCTTCATAATGCTTGTCACCCTTCAAATGACCATGTACCGCTCAGCTCTCCCGCTGGACAGGAACCTGCTCAAGGGTGGGAACCGCATCTGTTTGATTAGTTGTGGTTAAATTTTGTTGTATTTCTTTCCATTCTGGTCCAGCACCAGCTCAGCTGGTCCAGAATCAGCCTTTGCTGAATGAATGAAAGAGTGAAACATCAAAATCCACTAAAGGAAGAACAGCTACCGACACGCTGAAGACACTCACGGTACAAGTTAAGCTAAGCAATCACACCAAAGAATGAAGCAGCATGACATCACACCTATAGCATGATACAATTTGTGGGGAAATGCCCATAGGTAAATATTGGGACCAAAACGGAAAGAAATACAACAAAATTTAACCGTAACTAATTCCAAATTGTGTGACTACAAGTAATTTTAATATTTTCTATAATTTTCAAATGTATGTTTTTGCTCTCAAAAGTAAAAATAAAAGAAGTTCCTCAATGGACTGGATATGAGGAGACTTGAGTTAAGCTTGGGGCATGTTTGATACAAGGTCAGAGCTGCATCAGGTCAGTGAGGATGGATAGAGGAGTAAGTTGGGAAGTTGACAGCTTCAGCAAAGGCCATGAAGCCTTGGAAGGTTCCTCTGAGATCCCAGGGCATGGTCAGTCCCAGAGCCCAGAGCATCCATTGTGGGCACATCCCAGGATATCTGGGGATGTATATGCCTGTTGTCCACTCAATGCAGGTGTACTTCATATAAGGCCATTTTCTATTTGCTTGTGTGACTGTGGCATTTCACCCATGTATTAGTCTGCATGGGCTGTTACGACAAAATACAGTAGACAGGGTGTCTTGTGCAACAGACACTGATTTCCCACAGTTCTGGAGGCTGGAAGTCTAAGATCCAGGTGCTGGTAGATTCAGTTCCTGGTGAGGGCCCACTTCCTGGCTTGTAGACGGCCACCTTCTTGCTGGCTTCACTGATGGAGATAGCATGATAGTCTGTCTTTTAATAAGGGCCCCAATCCTATCATGGGGGCTTTACCTTCACGATCTCATCTAAACATAATTACTCCCAAAGGCCCCAGCTCCAATACTGTCCCTTTGTGGAGGAGCGCTTAGAGCTTCAACATAAGAATCTGGGTGAGATGACAGGACCTTGCGTCTGTTCAGTTTAGTTCAGTTCATTTGCTCAGTCATGTCCAACTCTGCGACCCCATGAACCGCAGCACGCCAGGCCTCCCTGTCCATCACCAACTCCTGGAGTTTACCCAAACTCATGTCCATTGAGTCGGTGATGCCATCCAACCATCTCATCCTCGGTCATCCCCTTTTCCTCCTGCCTTCAATCTTTCCCTACATCAGAGTCTTTTCAAATGAGTCAGCTCTGCATCAGGTGGCCAAAATATTGGAGTTTCAGCTTCAACATCAGTCCTGCCAATGAACACCCAGGACTGACTTCCTTTAGGATGGACTGGTTGGATCTCCTTGCAGTCCAAGGGACTCTCAAGAGTCTTCTCCAACACTGCAGTTCAAAAGCATCAATTCTTCTATAACAAACTGCATTCAGACCTTCCTTCGGTCACACATTATACTATTGCCCCACCCCATTCCCCACACAATGGGATGCCCCAAAGCACATTGCTTATACACTCCTTAATCTCTTCCTTCCTGCTCTCCCAGGGCACTTTCTTTGAATTCAGTCATCTGTTTATCTAATCAGTTGATTCACTCGTTGATTCAGTAAATAAACACAAACAATACAGTGCAGAGCACAGTGGTCCTGGATTCTTGAGTCTCCAGCGCAGGGCCATGCCTACGTCACAGTTTACCCCTGTTGCAGAAACCAGTACTCGAGAAACCAAGCATCACACTCGGAGAGATGGAGAACTCAGGTTTATTACACCGGCGGGCCCAGAGGAGTTAACACTCCAAGCTCTGAGCCCTGAACTAAGGAATTACAGAGTTTCTATAGACAGACGGTAGTGGGCAATACTAATTGTTAATAGTCTAGTTTAAACTAAGGGGTTTCGTGCATGCAGGAACAGCAGTCAAGATGGGAAAGGGGATGCCTGGCCTGGACAGGTATGATTAAGCAGGTTTGCAGGGGCTGGGCGATTGCAAAGAGCAGGACAAGGGTGAGTGAGATAAACTCCAGTTCCTAGTATCGCAAGTCCCCACTTTCTGAGACTACGTGACCTACATGGTCTAGACTTTGCAAGGGGCAAGCAGAGTTACAGAGGCAGAAGGAGAAGGAGGTTATGTAAAATTTCAACTTTTTACCCTCACTGCCTACCCTAGGGCAAGGTGCCCAGTAGGGATGTCCCAGTGGATGGAGGAGCCAGACAGGGCACTCCTGGCAAGAGAAAACAGCCCGCGCAGCAGTGGCAGGGAAAGCGGCGGCAAGGCCGGCCTAAAGGGCCAGAGCCGGATGATAAGGGCCTGAAAGCCAAGCCCTGGGCTTGGTGCCTGCAGAGTTGTGGACCATTCTTTCGAGCAGAAAAGTCACTCCATCTGAAGGACTTTGGAAAGACCCCGCCCAGGGGAGGAAGGACTGGGGAGAAGGAGACCCACACGTGGTCCAAGGATCCCCGGGTTATCACAGGCTTTGGGGTGGTTTTGGCAAATCAATCTCCTCGTGAATTTAGAACCAGACATCACACAATGCTTGGCCCTGAATGGCACCCAGTGGACCTGGGGAGACTAAGATGGGCCGGCCCCCGTTGTACAGAGCCTGGCCACTCCAGGCTCCCTGGCACTCTGCTTCCTGCTGAAAGAACACACCTGGCGTTACCTGGGAAGGCAGGAGGGTCAGTGAGAGAGGTGCTCCTGGTCCAAGGCAGAGTAGCTATCAGCCAAGCGGAGGGAGGAGATGAAGGGCATGTCGCCAGGGGGCTGCCTGAACAAAGGCGCAGGTGCGCAAACAATGTGCGGAGCAGGCAGCCAGGACCAAGTGTTCTTGCTGGAGGGAGGCCAGCTGAGGCTGGGGACGTGGACCAGCCCCTGTCAGGCAGCCGCACTCACCCTGGAGGGAGCAGGGGGCACGTCTGGGTGGTGCTGGGTACTGGCCGTGAGGAGGGGCATTTCAGCAGGGTCCCGACTGATGCACGGGCAATGGGCACGGACCCGTGGGCAGTGGCATGGAGGGAGCCCTGAGGCAGGGAGCACAGTAGGGGCTGTTGTAATTACTTACGTAGGAGGAGCCAAAGGGAAGAAGGGAATGGGAAGAGATCCCTCGAATTTAGGAGGCAAAATTGGGAGGGGCAGGTGATGGGCTGGGTGGTGCATGGGAGAGTCTGTGGGCAAGAAGACCCCCAGGGCCCCGGCTCAGAAGGTGTTAGTGGGAGGGCCTGGGGCAGGAGGAGATGTCAGGAGGCAGTCCTGGAAGAGACAGTTTTGTGGTGTGGGTGGGACGTCCACGTGGAGATGTCCAGCTGCCCAGGGGATGGACACCACTGTGGGGGACCAAGTAGCATCTGAACGTGGAGGTTCAGGAATCACCATCAGGCAGGCAGGAGCCCCAGAGCTTGAGCAGAAATCAGGAGAGGAGGACCCGTGGGCTCAAGACAGAGCCCCAGAGCTGGAATATTGAAGAGAATGAGGCATAAGAAGATAAAGCTGGAATGACCCAAGGAATAGGAAGGGGAAGGGCAAGTCCTCCTCTCAGGAGAGTGTGTGGTCCAGGACTTCCCTAGTGGTCCAGTGGTTAAGAATGTGCCTTGCAATGCAGGGAACACAGGTTCAGATCCCTGGCTGGTGAACTAAGCTCCCACATGCCTAGGGGTAACTAAGCCCCAGAAAGAAAGCTGAGCGCAGAAGAATAGGTGCTTTGAACTGTGGTATTGGAGAAGACTCTTGGGAGTCCCTTGGACTTCAAGGAGATCCAACCAGTCAATCCTAAAGGAAATCAGTCCTGAATCTTCATTGCAAAGACTGATGCTGAAGCTGAAGCTCCAATATCTGATGCAAAGAACTGACTTATTGGAAAAGACCCTGATGCTGGCAAAGATTGAAGGCAGGAGAAGGGGACAACAGAAGATGAGATGGTTGGATGGCATTACCAGCTCAATAGACATGAGTTTGAGCATGCTTTGGGAGCTGGTTTAGACAGGGAAGCCTGGTACCCTGCAGTCTACAGAGTTTCAAAGAGTCAGACACAACTGAGCGACTAAACTGAACTGAATTAAGCCCAAGTGCCGCAACTACTGAGCCCACCCACTCTGAAACCCCGTGCCTCACAAGTCGACAGTCCATGTGCCACAACAAAAGATCCTGCATGACACAGCCAAATATATAAATAGATAATTATTTTTTAAAAAGAAGAAGACAAAGAGAGCATGGTCCACACAGTCACATGTGATGCAGAGATCTGGGGAAAAAGAAAAAAAGACCGCCATCCTATGCCCTTGGGTTTGGGTCTCAGTTCTGCTTACCTGCTCTGTGATCCTGGCAAGTTGGTCAACCTCTCTGTTCCTGTTTCCCATTCTCAAAAAGCATAAGACCTCTGGAAGCATTGCTGTGAGGGTGCTGGCCTGGTGCAGGCCCTCTCTGAGCAACCCTCACCCAGGGTTAGCCATTATTGTTGCTGGCCTGGAACGAGGCCTGCAGCTAAGTCAGGGCCTTACCTGTCCCCTCTCAGCTCCCTGCCCACCCTTCCACACTCGGCTCTGATGATGCTGGAGTGGGAACCCTGCCAGCCACTGTGCCTACACCCCTTGCTCCCCGTACTGCCTCTGCCCCTGGGAGGCTGGAACATAGGAAAAGCGCAGAAGGGACCTCCCATCTGTTTTCCACATGAGTCAGCATCACTTCAGGAGCAGCAGGGACCACACAGCCTGGCCTATAACTTGCAGGCCCCTTGACTGCCCACATGCCTCTCACCTGCCTCCTTTTGCCCTTCACACACACGGGCAGCCTTCAGGCCTTTGCATCATGTTCCTTCCACCATGACAGTCCCCAGACACTGCCTTGGCGCTCTCTCCCACCTCCCACCTCTGCTCTGCCAGGACCCCTGTTTCTCATTGCTGCCCCCCTCTCCCCAGCAGCCCTCCCAGGAAGAAGGGCTGGGAAAGAGCAGAAAGAGAATGAGCTGGGCAGTCAGGCAAGAAAAGGGAAATCTATTAGAGGGAAAAGAGAGGGTGACTGGCTCATAAGGAGCATCAATGTCCTCCCTTTCTGGCAGAGTCGTCCTTATACCAATGAAGAATTCTCTGCAGGGATGGTCACGTAGCCAGAGGTCTGGAATCTGGATGTCGCACAGCTTTGAGAAGATAGGCACCAGTGAGATAACAGGATGCTATTTGGGCACTTTGGTCAGTCTCACAGATCACTGTGATTTTATCCTTCATTTGCAAGGTCGACGTAATGAGCCATCTTATCACTGAGACCCCATATGGGCCTTATCGCCTCCCACCTGCTCTGGCCCCTCTGTCTTCCACGGCTGGCCGTTCCTTGGTACTTTGCTGCAGGTCTGCCCCAGCTGCAGCAGGACTCCCCCCGGGGAGGGATCTTCCTCGTCGTGCGCACAGATGTATTCGCAGCATGGAGACGCTATGGCTCGGGGCGGGGGGGGGGGGTGGTGAGTGCTCAGGTAACTTTATTGAGTGAAGAACCAGTGAATGAATGGAGTGAGGGTGTGGGGCTCCCTACTCGAGCAGTCAGGAGTCAGTGCCCTGGAAGGACTGACGGTCCAGGAGAGAAGAGGGGTGGGCACACGGAAGGCCGGCATCTCCCTGGGATGAAGCACTACATCCAGAGAGGCTGGGTAAGCCAGGAAGGGGCTTCCAGGCCCCAGCGTGGGCAGGGGAGGATGGAGGGAGTTAGCATGGAGGAGGGGAGGCAAACACACAGGGAAAGGTGGGGGAAGTGAAGTTGGGGGCTCCGGAATGACCAGAGCGGAGGCCAGGTGGCTCAGGCAGCCCCGCGGCCTGGGTGGAGAACTAAGACGTCAGGGTGAGTGGCTGCTGATGCTGGGGTCATTGCTAAGGTCAAAGGCACTGTGCTTACAACTCATGTAAGTTGTAAGGTCCCTCTTGCAGGGGCCCGTCTTGCCAGGTGCTGGTGGCTTCTCATGCCAAGTCCAGCCTGCTGGGAGGGTGCTGCAACTCGTGGGCTGCGCGTAGCAACTCCTGGGTCTGGGGAGTGGTGGCAGAGGGTGTGACCCCTGCAGGGGTGATGGGGGGGCGCACACTGACACGGGGTCAAGTCCCCACCCCAGCAGACTGACCTGTGGTCCCAGTGAGTCCACTTCACCTCTGGATCAGTTTGTTCTATCTGCTGCTGCTGCTAAGTCGCTTCAGTCGTGTCCAACTCTGTGCAACCCCATAGACGGCAGCCCACCAGGCTCCGCCGTCCCTGGGATTCTCCAGGCAAGAACACTGGAGTGGGTTGCCATTTCCTTTGCTCTATCTAGCTGCTGTAAAAACTGACCCCGGATTCGAAGTGAAAGTGAAAGTCGCTCAGTCGTATCCTACTCTTTGCAACCCCATAGACTTACAATCCATGGAATTCTCCAGGCCAGAATACTGGAGTAGGTAGCCTTTCCCTTCTCCAGCGGATCTTCCCAACCCAGGGATCGAACCGGGATCTCCTGCATTGCAGGCGGATTCTTTACCGACTGAAATACCCAGGTTATTCTCACAGGTCTGGAGGCCAGAGGTCCCAGACGAGCTTGGGGCTGAGATCAAAGTGTCGGCAGGGCCGGTTCCTGCCCTGCTTACCAGTCTCTCTGAATCCAGCAACGCTGCCCATCGCTACTCACAATAGGTCTTTTGTGGGGCCGGCCAGCCTGTGCCAGCCTGTATTTTATACAAGTGAATATTATCATCTACATTTTTTTCTGCAAGTGGAAAGTGGGTCTAAGAGAAACTGAATGATTTGCCCAGAATAAATGGAGTGGCGGGATTCAAACTCAGGGCATTCTAAGGGGAGCACCCAGCCTTGCCAGAGCTCTGCAGGAGCCCTTTGACTGTCTGGGAACCTTACACCTGAGAGCAGGCTGCCTCTCCTGATGGCCTAATGCCCCCCTGGCAGAACTGACTTTCATTTATGTCTCTGTGGGCCCAGAAAACCGGCCTGTCCTAGCTTCCCTCTCGAGAGAGAGAGAAAAGCCTTGGGGTCCATAATAGAGACTCACATTTATGCAGCTCTTTCCTTAAGTGCTTCCCATGTTGAATCTCATTCGAGGGGACTTCCCTGGGGGTCTAGTGGTAGGGACTCCATGCTCCCAATGTAGGGGGGCTGGGGTTCAATCCCTCATCAGGGAACTATTAATAAATCCCACATGCCACAACGGGAGATCCCACATTCCACAAATGAGATCTGGTGCAGCCAAATAAAGAAATAAATACAATAGAAATCATCTCACTTGAGCCTCACGACAACTACTGTCCACTCTGAAGATGGGGACACTGAGGCATCCGAAAGGCCAAGCACTAGGTACTCGAGATCACAGCAGAGAGAGCACTAAACCCAGGCTTACTTACTCCTCCTTCCAGTACACGGGGTTGTTTCCTTCCCCTCCCACAGAGGGGCTGTTTCACAGCGAGATGAGCTGCTAGCTCCCTGCTGGAGCCTGACCCTAGCCAGGCCATGGCCACATTATTCTCTGACAAGCCCAGGGGGTTGTCTCACCAAGACTCAGACCCATGTGGAGACAAGCATGCGGAGAGACCGGCCCTTGGGCAGAACTGCTAGCACCATCCGAAGTGCAGGGGCCGGCTCGGAGGTCGGGCTTGCTTCTTCGGCGGCAGCACCTCCGGCGCCTGGGTTCCCAACCTGGCCGTCAAAGTCAAATTTCATCTCCAAGTAAAAATGTGTCTGCGTTATAAACCTTTGAAGATATGGGTTCTTAATGAAAATGCCGAGAGAAGCCAATTAGAGCGGCATGAACAGTAATCACTATAATAAGGGTAATTGAGTTGGATTTATTATAGCTGATGATGGGCTGTTTTTTTTTTTTTTTTTTGTCTTAAGTAGAGAAAGAAAATAATTTACCAATATTAAAACATGATTCAAGTTTTCCTTCAACCCCCTGAAATTTAGTTCAGTTTCTGGAACCTCATCTCAAATGTGAGGCTGGCAGAAAACAAGAAAATAAAGTCACCACGAGTGAACTTGACTTTCTTAGGTAGGGTTCTTTTCAGAAGCAAAATCAAATGAAGCCAGGAGAACTTAGCAGTAAGGGAGAGTGAGAAGAGAAATTGAGAAGTCAGGCTCTGTCATTGTCTGTGTGATTTAGATAAATTCCTCAGCTTCTCTGAACCTTAGTTTCTTCATCTCTAGAATACTTATATAATATTAACTCTGGAGGTTTGTTGGGAAAATTAAATTAAGCTAAATTACATTCAACTTAATTGAAGAAGTTATATAATAAGCCTGGCGGCATCAATAAATGTTAACAACATTCCCTAACACCAGGGAACTATCTACGAAGAAGGCTCAGGGCTCCAAAAGTCTTGCCACTACTTTTTTTTTTAAAAAGCAAGATAGAAATGTCTCTCTCATGTAAAATTCTACAGGTAAGTAGTCCCAGTCTGGCAGGGTGATTTCACAACCTTCAGTGACCCGGGCCCCTTCTCTCTTGCTGTTTTGCCACCCTCAGTAAGATGTTTTCACCTCAAGGCCCAATATGGCTGCCAAGCTCCAGCCATTATGCCCTGTTTCTAGTTAGTGAGAAGGAGTAAGGAGCACAGAGGGGCTCTCTGACTCTCATTGAAGGACACTTCCAGGAAGCCACACACAACACTTTAGCTTACAAACCTTTGGACAGAATTTGTCACATGCCTCACTTGGCAACAAGGGATTCTGAGGAACATAATCTTGATTGCAGCAACTGTGTGTCCAGATAAAATTAGGATCCTTATTCCTAAAAATAGTGAAGGACAGGGAAGCCTGATGTGCTGCAGCCCATGGGGTCAGAAAGAGCAACCGAACAACAACAATGTTAAGGAAGAAAGGGGACAAATACTGGGGGAAATAGGCCATCTCTGAGCTGTTGCCCCATATGACAGGCTGGCTGGGTGGGTTGATGGGATAACACACGTGTATCCCTAAATCAGTGTCTTCAGCCCACCTCATTACACAAGAGCCTCCAAATCTCTCGTGTCAGACTTCCTTGGCCCTAGTCAGAGCCTGAGACCAGCCAGCTTTCAGAGGTGGAAGTTGTGGAATGCAGGGACCAAGTGGCATTTTTATGCAGGCATTTATTAGGCAATGGGAATTTACCATGTGCCAGGCACCACAGGTATCATAGCCTCTCCAAAAATTTAGGATTTTTTTTAAAGTGAATGGCTGCATTTAGATAATGTTTATTGATGTGGGAAAATCCACAGAATAGTATATTCAGTTACCAAAAACAAAACAACAACAACAAAAAAAACCCAGCATAGAAAACAGTAGGCAATGTGATTTCAGTATGACTATTTTTTCCTCTTTCTTTTTTATTTTTAAGTTGTGGAAGTATGATCACACATTTACAAGAGACTTGGAAAATACAGCACAAGGTTACATAGAATTTTACTATATATTACAATTATTTTTAAGTAGATAAATTAAGATTTTTAGTTGGAGTTTCGGAAACAAACTCAAAAATTAACAGAATGAATACTCAGAAAAGCAGAAGGATATGGCAGACCTAAAAAGCACCATGAACCAATTCAGCATGATTAAGATTTATACAAATTTTACACAACAGCAGGATACAAATTCTATTCAAGGTCCCATAGACTCTAAACTAGGAGACACGTATCCAAGGACATAAAGCAAGGTGCAAAAAAATTCCATGGTCTAAAGGTATTGAAATCACATAGAGTCTATTCTCTTATTACTGTGGAATTATGTCAGAAATCAATATCAGAAGTAATTTGAAAATAACCCAAATATTTTCAAGTGCAATGTGACATTTACCAAGAGATGATTTTTTAAAAAGTGACCTTTATACACTGAAAAACAAAGAAACTAGAAGTAGACCCCACACCTCTACTGTGATTGCTCACATGTGCGATTATGAGTGAGCTTTGTCTCCTTCATTCACTTTCTCTATTTTCCAAGTTTCTCATGAGCACAGATAGCTCTCATAATCATAAAAAGCACCTGAATTATAAACTTAGAGTGGTGCTCAGGGAATGGTACCCAGGAGACGGCCCAACAGGGCAGGGAGGGGCAGGAAGAGGAGGTGGGGAGATCTGTGCTTCTTTACCCTGGGCTGACTTTTGGGTTTGGGACAAACCCCTGGGGACCCAGCTACACCTCCTGCCAGCTGGAAGATGGACACTGCAGCTACAGGTCATGGGAGGCCACGGCCGGAAGGACGTCTCGCTGCTGGTTTCTCATGAGAGTCCAGCACTTTGGGCTGTGCTGTCCATAAGCTAGCTGAACCTCAGACCAGATGTTTAGTGAGTTCTGCATTACTGCAATTCCTCCATTTTTTGAGAGCTCTCACCAAGGGCTGAGCTCTGCTCTCTGTCTTGGGTGCAGGGCTTCTGATTTATTTTTTGCTCAGAGGGCTTACTGGTGGCTCAGATGGTAAAGAATCTGCCTGCAATGCTCCCTGCAATGCAGGAGACCCAGATTTGATCTGGGGCTCAGGAATATTCCCTGGAGAAGGATATGGCAACCCACTCCAGTATTCTTGCCTAGAGAATTCCATAGACAGTGGAGCCTGGCTACAGTCTACAAGGTGGCAAAGAGAGCCACAAATTGTGGCTAGTCTAGACTGAGCGACTAGCACTGGCACTGCAGTGAAGGATGCAGGCTCCATGGGCAGCCTGAAACCCCAGGGGTGGGAGGCAAGTGTTCAGAAAGGTCAGCAAGGCCAAGAAGACGGGCCAGGTTCAGGTCCCAGCTCCGGCCTCAGTGTGCCCACCTGTGCAGTGGGAGCACAGGGCTATGCTTACCAGGTTTTCCTGCTGGAACAGTGCGGACTCAGGCTGGCCCGTCCATGGATTCAGAATGCCTGGACTCAGAAACAGATCTACTGGAGGGTTCACTCTGGGGTGACCCCTGGCCTAATCAGAGCTGTTTCCTACATTCTCACCTCGCTCTTTCCCCTTCTGGGTCTTCTCCCACCATATTCCCGGTGTGTGGGTGGGTCATGCTCTCCCCTAGGACTTGGGGCACAGGGAAGCTGGAGAGAGCGTGGCGGGTGGTCTGGGGGGAGTGAAGTTGGGGTGCATACAGGTTAGAGGACCGCGAGTAGGGCCGAGGTGGCCACCCAGTCTGGAAATGAGGAGAAAGAAGTCCTGGGATGGGGCCACCTCTCACCGGCTCAGCCATGGAGGACACCTTTGCCCCCAGTGAAGAAAGACGTCCTTCTCTGGGGAGCACAGCTGGAGGACCACTGATAGTCCTCCTTCTATTATCCAGCCCCAGGCACCGCTCCCAGCACTACCGCTGTGGCCTCTGATGCAGAGATTTTTTTTTTTTTTTTAAGGGGCTGAAATGGGCAAAAGGCACTTTAGACAAATGAACAGAAGGGCTTGAGCCCCGCTGTGGAGCTCTGAAAACAGCAGCTGTGGGGAGAGAAGCCGCATGACAGCTCTATGTTCTAGAGTTGGTTCCAAAGCATCTTTGAGCTGCCAGTGCCTGGTCCTGTGAGCTGATGTCGCATCCTGAGGGACCGTGGCTAATGGATGGGAGGGCCTGGTGAGGAGAGACCTGCTCGTGCCATCTCCTCCCCACTCTGTCTGGTGCCCCCTTCCCTTCCCCTGCAGATTCCTTGATCCCACACATGGAATTCCCTTCTCTCCCCTTGGCCCAGATCGCTGGGGCCGCCACCAGGCTCTGCCTACCCTCCCCCACCACCCCCGCCACCCATCGGGTATAATAGCTGCATTCTACGGCCTGGGCCAGTATCATCTCCTCATCACGCCCAGGGCAGCCAGGAGCCAGCCTCTCTGACTTCCTGCCTCACTGCGTCGCTTTCCCTTTAATTTACTCACCGTGTTCCTGCCAGAATCTTTTTCTCCTGTAATCACTCCGGCGGGCTGTCTCCCTTAGACCCGAGGCCCCCAGATCCGGCCCTTTCTGGCTCTTTCCTCCCCTCCCTGAGGGAAAGGTGAGTACCCAAGAGGGTCCAGCATCTCCGCGTGGTACGTGCACGCACGCACGCACACACACACACACACACACACACACACACACACCAGCCCCTCTGCAGGCCTTCTCCGGGTCTTGTGGTCCCAGACACACTCCCCTGCCTCAGGGGTTGCGCCCTCAGTGTTCGGAGGGCTGCTGGTTGGACCTGACTTCTCCTCACAGTTCTCTCTCCAGCTGCATTTCCCCAGGGCTTTCTCCACTTTCCAGAACAAAGCCCACAATGTTGGACTCGCCGTTATGTGTTAAACTTCTTCTCAAGAAGGGCTTCCCAGACTGACTATGCTTCAAGCCCCAGGAAGCCTGGATCCTGACCATCTCCTGTGTGTGTGCAGCTACCAAGGCGCATGGCCTGGAGGAGATGGGTCCGGTGAGTAATATTTCAACTGGAATTCATGGCCTCTCATCAGCTAAGGCACCGAGGCTTGGAGAGGCTCAGAGAACCAGGCCAGCTCTAAACCCTGCATTTTCTCTTCCTCTCTCTCTGCAAATAGATGGCTTGGGTGAAAACAGGGCAGCCAATGTACAAATCGGCCCACAGACTGTTGTCCCCTTGGCCCGTTCTCCTTCACCTCCCCTATGATCCTCCTTCTGGCATCAGCTCCCCTTAGGAAGCTCTTAGATGAATCTTTATTTATTTGTTTTTCCTGATCTCCAAAGGAGTACTTGTATCATGGGGTTCTTTGTCGCTGTAACACTGATTCTTCTTGCTAGTTCAAACACAAAGATATTTATCACAGGGCATTGGCTAGTTTAGTGGGTTTCTGGATGACCAGGGAACCAGGCTTCGATGGGTCTAGCCTCACTGTTGACAGGGACCGCCTGGTGTGCTGCTCAGCCTCCCTGCAGATGGGGTCCCCTGCCTTCAGGGCTCTGCCCACGGAAGTCTACAGCGCCATGGACTCTACTCTGGTGAGTGCTGGCATCAGCTGGTCAGGCCGAGCCATCTTTAAACCAGGCTCAGACATCCCCTCTCAGTCCACTGGTGTCCTGGGCTGAATAGTGTCTACCCTCAAAAGGATACTGTAAAGTTCTAACTTCCAGAACCTCAGAATATGACTTGTCTAGAAATAAGTGAATTAACCCACGTATTTAGTTTCGTTGTTGTCACTAAGTCATGTCCGATTCTTTTGCAAGCCTGTGGACTGTACCCACCAGGCTCCTCTGTCCATGGGATTTCCCAGGCAAGAATATTGGAGTGGTAGCCATTTCCTTCCCCAGGGAGCCTTCCTGACCCAGGGCCGAACCCGCGTCTCTTGCTTGGCAGGCAGATTCTTTACCACTGAGCCACCAGGGAAGCCTGTATTTAGTTTAGGTGAGACTGTATTGGAAGAAGGTGGCCCCTCCTCCAATAATGACCGGGTCCTTATAAGAGGAGGAGAGACACAGACACACGAAGGGACCACCAAGGCAGATATTGGAGTGATGCTCGCAGATGTAGGAGGCAGAGGTTGCCATCTCCAAGCCAAGGAAAGATGAGGATTGCCGAGCACCACCAGAAGCTGGAGGAGACTAGAGAGGATTCTCCTCTGCAGTTTCAGAAGGAGCAGTTTGATTTCAGACTTCTGGCCTCCAGATCTGTGGGACAATAAATTTATGTTGTTTTGAGTCTCCTAGTTTGTGGTTTCTTTGTTACAGCCACCCTGAGGGAGAACACGACTGGCCACAGGGACTCCCCAGTGGGAAATGGGATGGGCCTGGGGTGAGGCAGTAACGCTGCAGAAGCTGGTGCACCGGGAGTGTAGCCACCTGTCCATTCAACTTACCTGCGCCTCCGGGATCTTCTCAAGCCCAGTCGTGTACAACCACCTCCCTGATGATTAATTACTGCTGGGCACGCCCTACCTATAGCTCGATGGCTCAGACCACACTCAGTTCAAGATGCCTCGCGCTGGCTCATGGTTACTTGGCATCTCCAGCGGCTGACATTCAGCCTAGGACCTGTTTCTCAAACGGAGAACAGTTACTTGCTGATGACAGATGAGAGCATTGCTTGGCTCTGAAACGCTGAGCATCTGTGCTGTGGTTCCTCCACCAGGGCTGGTCTAGGACCCTTCATCGCCTTCTGGTGTCACACGGACACTTGGGCATCCCTGACTCTGCTGGACCATCAGGGCCAAATGACAGAATTCCCTGCCTGGAGGCCTGAGTCATCCAGGAAGCCTTGTTTTACTCTGGCCACAGAGTAAAACAGAGAGCCTGTGGTTAAGGCTATTCAGTAAGTGGGACGGAGTAGCCTGTGGAAATAGAATATATGTTGTCTCCAAAATCCGTAGGGATTCCCCATGCTTTGTGCCTCTTCCTCGGTGTGGAGTGGATGTGCCTACCAGTTCCAGAAACTCTGCTCAGACAGGAGGGGTTTGTCAAATCCTCTGATACGCACGTGTTTTCCTAAAGCATCTAGATGACACCTGATCCTTCCTGCCCACCAGGTCCCATCAATGTAATGGTCCAGCCTGATAATTTCTGGAACAATTCAAAACCTAAAACTGAGCAGGACTCTGTGAAGCCTTCCCAGGGACAGACTCCTCCTCCTCACTCCCCCCTCATCTCTGGCCTCTTATCGGTAAAAAAGCTTTAGCCTTCTAGGTCTTCCCCAAATTCCAAACAGCAAAGTTAATCAGAGGAATGAGAAAATCCAGAAACAAAGCAAAACAGTCAAGCAGGACCAAAGAACAATAGTTTAGCCATTAAGAAAAAGGCAAGGATCTTTAGTTCCTCCTCAAAGGCTGTGGATAGTATCCTGAGCCATAGTCGTGAGTTGTTTTACAGATACTAACTCCCCTGGTGGCTTAGTATTAAAGAATCCACCTGCCATTTCAGGAGATGGGGATTCGATCCTTGGATTGGGGAGATCCTATGGAGAAGGAAATGGCCAACCCACTCCAGTATTCTTGCCTGGGGAATCCCATGGACAAAGGAGCCTGGCAGGCTATAGTCCACAGAGTTGAAAAAGAGTCAAACATGACTTGGTGACTAAATCAGCAATTCTTGCATCAAGTGGACAAATTAGCTACATGATGACCACCAACATGTATCCCCAGACCAGTTGGAACCAGAAGGTTAATGATTGAGAGTCCCAAGATGACACCACCCTTATGGCAGAAAGTGAAGAAGAACTAAAGAGCCTCTTGATGAAAGTGAAAGAGAAGAGTGAAAAAGTTGGCTTAAAGCTCAACATTCAGAAAACTAAGATCATGACATCTGGTCCCATCACTTCATGGCAAATAGATGGGCAAACAGTGGAAACAGTGGCTGACTTTATTTTTCTGGGCTCCAAAATCACTGCAGATGGTGATTGCAGCCATGAAATTAAAAGACACTTACTCCTTGGAAGAAAAGTGATGACCAACCTAGACAGCATATCAAAAAGCAGAGACATTACTTTGCCAACAAAGGTCTGTCTAGTCAAGGCTATGGTTTTTCCAGTGGTCATGTATGGATGTGAGAGTTGGACTATAAAGAAAGCTGAGTGCTGAAGAATTGATGGTTTTGAACTGTGGTGTTGGAGAAGACTCTTGAGAGTCCCTTGGACTGTAAAGAGATCCAACCAGTCCATCCTAAAGGAGATCAGTCCTGGGTGTGCATTGGAAGGACGATGTCGAAGCTGAAACTCCAATACTTTGGCCACCTGTTGCGAAGAACTGACTCATTGGAAAAGACCCTGATGCTGGGAAAGATTGAGGGTGGGAGGAGAAGGGGACGACAGAGGATGAGATGGTTGCATGGCATCACTGACTCAATGGACATGGGTTTGGGTGAACTCTGGGAGTTGGTGATGGACAGGGAGGCCTAGTGTGCTGCAGTTCATGGGGTCACAAAGAGTCGGACACAACTGAGTGACTGAACTGAACTGAACTGAAACGTCACCCAATTATCTCATCACCAACCAATCAAAGAATGTCCACAAGCTGATGAGGCACACCAGGACCCTCTCTCACCTGACCTCTGCAAACCCTTCCACAGAAGTCATCGGGTAACTCAGGTTTTTTTGTGCATGAGTTGCCCATTCTCCTCATTTGGCCCCACCCTGAGCGCCTTGCTTTCAACACTGTACTTTCCTTCACAACAACCCCGTGTCAGCAGGTTGGTTTTACTGTGTGTTGGATGAGCAGACCCAAGTTTGGTTCGGTAACAGTCCCTATGACCACATCATGCAAGGACTCAGAGAGCAGTCTCATGGCAAAAGAACACTGTAGACCTTGCAGGTAACAGACCATCTCTGGTGCCCTCTGCACATGTAAACAGAGAAAGGGCCTTTCCCAGGTCAATAATTGCCCATAGATGCCATAGCTGGAGAAGTTTACTTCATCAGGAAGAGCACAGTGAGAACAGAAGCTGTAGTTTAAGTAATCTGATTAAATTTCAAAACTCCACTGTCATCCTTCAGGATCCTGAGATCTCTTCAGTTCAGTTCAGTTCAGTCACTCAGTTGTGTCCAACTCTTTGTGACCCCATGAACTGCAGCACGCCAGGCTTCCCTGTCCATCACCAACTCTCGGAGCTTACTCAAACTCATGTCCATTGAGTCAGTGATGCCATCCAACCATCTCATCCTCTGTCGTCCCCTTCTCTTCCTGCCTTCAATCTTTCCCAGCATCAGGGTCTTTTCAAATGAATCAGCTTTTCACATCGGGTGGCCAAAGGATTGGAGTTTCAGCTTCAGCATCAGTCCTTCCAATGATTACCCAGGACTGATCTCCTTTAGGATGGACTGGTTGGATCTCCTTGCAGTCCAAGGGATTCTCAAGAGTCTTCTCCAACACCACAGTTCAAAACCATCAATTCTTCAGCACTCAGCTTTCTTTATAGTCCAAACTCTTACATCCATACATGACTACTGGAAAAACCATAGCTTTGACTAGATGGACTTTTGTTGGCAAAGTAATGTCTCTGCTTTTTAATATGCTGTCTAGATTGGTCATAGCTTTTCTTCCAAGGAGCAAGTATCTTTTGATTTCATGGCTTCAGTGATTTTGGAGCCCAAGAAAATAAAGTCTATCACTGTTTCCATTGTTTCTCCATTTATTTGCCACGGAGTGACGGGATCAGATGCCATGATCCTAGGTTTTTGAATGTTGAGTTTTAAGCCAGCTTTTTCACTCTCCTCTTTCACTTTCAGCAAGAGGCTCTTTAGTTCTTCTTCACTTTCTGCCATAAGGGTGGTGTCATCTGCCTTTGTGAGGTTATTGATATTTCTTCTGGCAATCTTGATTCTAGCTTGTGCTTCATCCAGCCTGGCATTTCCATGATGTACTCTGCATATAAGTTAAATAAACAGAGTGACAATATACAGCCTTAATGTACTCTTTTCCCGATTTGGAACTAGTCTGTTGTTCCATGTTGAGTTCTTACTGTTGCTTCTTGACCTGCATACAGATTCCTCAGGAGACAGGTAAGGTGGTCTGGTATTCCTATCTCTTGAAGAATTTTCCACAGTTTGTTGTGATTGACACAGTCAAAGGCTTTGGCGTAATTAATAAAGCAGAAGTAGATGTTTATCTGGAACTCTCTTTCTTTTTCTATGATCCAACCGAATTTGGCATTTTGAAGAGGTCTCTATAATTAATCTGCATTATTTGAGTCTTGGATGGTGAAAATGACCTCTCTGACTTGATCAGGGATGCAGTCTTGCTTTGATACTTTTTGTAAGAGGAGGGAGCTTCAGCTACACGCACTTATCTGGTTCCTGCTGTGACCATCCTCATCCTGGGAAGTGGGAAGCCAGTGGGGATTCCAACTGTCTATCCATGGGATGGGATCCCAGATCCACAAGGCCCTTATATGATGGAATCAGTCACAAGCCTGTTTTGTCACTTGACCCCCAGAAGCCAGTACTCTGACTGGAGGGCTGTAGTCACCAGATCCTACTAACTGGTCTTTAGTCCTGAAAGCTCAGAACTAGTGTCGGACAAACCCCTAGAATCTTGGTTGCAATCACTCCCTCCACAATCCCCTGTTAATGGCCATGGCCTCTTGGGTGAGGTTTAGGCAGGTTTACCTCAAGGAGATTCCTCTCTCTAATTTCAGGGGCTCTGTTGTGTGGGGGGCTGGTAAAGCACTGTGAGTTTGCACACTGATGACTCAACCCCGGTCTCCACCTGTTAGGCTTGACATGTCCTCAGTCACACAGACCAAGGAGGGCTTCAGGGGCTGCTCATCTATTTGTGTCCCAGGCGTCCCAGGATGGCCGGAAGTCAGGTGTTGCTACTTGGTATCCCATAATTTCCTTTGAAATCAGAGCCCATCTCAGCAACAGCAAATCCTACAGCTGCCCAAGCAGCTGGGGGAAGGCATTCATGACATCTCTCTTCAGGACGCTGGCACTGCCCAGACAGCAGGTAAAGGGAGGCTCCTCTACGTCCTCAGAGGGGACAGTGAGGGGTGGGGTGGGGGGCCTCACGAGGCAGATTACCCACCGGGTATTCTCACATTAGTGCAAGGAATCTCCAAATGCTTATCTCAGAACACTGGGTCTGGTTCCCAGTCAACGACCCAGCCAACAGCATTATTCCCAGTGCCCGGGCTAGCCCAGGGACTCTAGAATTTTGCTCAGTGCAACCACATTAATAAAAATCAGCACAGTCTAAAATTCTATTTCTTTCTTCCTAGTCTGGTTTTCTCAAGTCCATTCTCCTTTATATTCTCCAAGTTTTTAACAAAACAAACTGGCAGAGGTTTTTGGTGGAAGAGGATGATGCTCTATTTCCAGAAGACTATGCTCATCTTCCTATATCTTGCTGGGTGATTGGTCTAAAGGGACGAGCAGTGGGGTGAGAGAGGAAGGTTTTTTTCTAGCACAAGCCTTCTCTGACCTCTAAGGAATTTTTTGTGCATGTGTAGTTGGGGATGGGGTGGGGGTGTCTCCTTGACCTGAAGAATGAGAAATATATGGTCTCTTTATCTTTCATCTAAGCAGGATTCAGTTCCTCCTTGCTCTTGCTAAGGGTATATCCATCTACAGGGGACAGATTCCAGCTGGTCAGCCTGGGTCCCATCTATCTCCTGCCTCACCTTGACCTGACCCCAGTCACCCAGTCAGTGTTGAGGTCCTAGGTCTGAACCCCTCAGACCTAAGGACAGCCCCAAACTCACACCCCTCTGGAGAGCCACTCAGGAGCACAGCCTGGAGGGACGTGGCCTGGAGGAGCCAGGGGTGGGGGGTGGCGCTTCCTATGGCCACTGGAGACTTGGCCCCTGGGCTGTTCTTCTCTTGAACTTCTGTCCCTGAAGGTTCAGTTTGCAACCATTCAGAGGGTGACACTAGTGACATCTCTCCCAGGGATCCAGGCATTGTCATCTATTGCTCCTTAGACTCACCTGACCTCTTTTTGGCATCCTATGTGATGCCTCACTTTCTGGTCCTGAAAAACAGAACTGACACCCCCTAGATGTCAGGGCCAGAATGAGACGATGGGTGTGAAACTGTCTTCCACAAGAAGGAATGGCAATGGGGTGATGAGGAGGCTACCGAACCCTTTCCCAACCATGCAGACAGAAGGCCAGAACTCGGGCCAACCCAGCACTGGGGGCAAATACGAGACCCCTCTGTCATCTCTGACTCTGGATTTTGGTCCAAGACCAACCTCAGTTCAGCTCTTGGCTTTTAGCTCAGTCATTCAGAAAGTCCTCCATCCCCTCTGAGCTTCCACCTCTTGTCAGTAGAATTGGGACAAGAATCTCTAGTTCAGAGGTTATTGCAAAGAGCAGGCCAGACAGTGGGTCTACAGAACCTTGAAAAATTCAACTCGGAGGCCACTGCCTCTGACTGGCCTAAGGCTGTATGAGTGCTGCCTGTAGTACCATCCATCAGTTCTGAGGAGCTGCCTCTCCAGGAACTTCTGCTCTTTGCAGAAGGTAACTATCATCAAACCAGTCAATCCTAATGGAAATCAGTCCTGAATATTCACTGGAAGGACTGATGCTGAAGCTGAAGCTCCAATACTTTGGCCACATGATGCCAAGAGCTGACTTACTGGAAAAGACCCTGATGCCAGGAAAGATTGAGGGCAGGAGGAGAAGGGGACGACAACAGAGGATGAGATGGTTGGATGGCATCACCAACTCAATGGACATGAGTTTGAGAAAGCTCCAGGAGATAGTGAAGGACAGGGAAGCCTGGCGTGCTGCAGTCCAAGGGGTCGCAAAGATTTGGACACGATTGAGTGACTGAACAACAACTTTCAAAGTAGGAATATCCACACCCAGTCTGGTGAGGACACAGGGGTTTGCGCCGGGGAGTATCTAGATCTGGGGGCCTGAAAGGGTGAGAATGATTCTCTCGAGGGGCCGTAAACTGCCCCTGGAAGGTGAATGGTGAGAAAATGATTCTGGGCCGTGCTCCGTTGGAGTGTGTGTCCATGGGCAGCGTAACGTGCCTGTGCAGGAGACGTTGCCCACACGGCAGGGTGAGGGCCTCTCCAGGCGGGACTCAACCCCTTCTCCTGCTCCCAGGCTCCCTCCCCAGGGTACATGCCAGTGAATGAGTGAGGGAAGGGCCTAGGGAACTTCATGGAGACCCCACCCAGGGAACTTCATGGAGACCTCACGAGTCAACTGACTCTTAACAGTTTTCTCCATGCCTAAAGGCCCTAATAGTTAGCAAGACACCTACCTGCTCCCAAGGAGAGTGGGACCAGATCCTGGAAAGACACCAGGCACCACCACTGAGTCTGGGTCTCAGAGAAATGAAAACACACAGCAGCACAAAAACCTGTATACGGATGTTCATAGCAGCATCACACCCTAACAGCCAAAAAATGTGGCTTCCTTGCTGCTTATTGTTTAAAATTATGTTTCTCTTAATATTGATAGCACTTCCATCTGCAATGAACAAAATTCCCTCCAGGGTTTATTTCTACGATTGCCCACAGAATGCTCTGTAAGTTAGTGGCATAAGAATCCAGATAAGCAAATAAGAAAATTCTGGGACTGCTGCCTTAATTTAGAAGGGTTTTTATTAAAGGATTCAAAAGAGGCTATCTCCAAATGGTGTCCTCCGCTGCTGCGTGTACAGAGGTGCAGGAGCTTTAGAATTATTTCCAGGGGTTCCTGCTTAGAGGAAAGAGCAAACCAAGGCATGTGTGTGGGGTGCTGGGCATCCACCCACTGGGAATCTGGGTAAGGGAGGGAGCCCAGCAATGCGGTCTCAGGAGGAGGTCATTGCCAGGATTCTGGACTGGAAGGAGTCAGAGAGCAAGGGAGAGTGGAGAACCCTGATGTGGGGTCAGGGACCTGGTCAGGCCCCTTGCCCTCTGGGACCCTGTCTCCTCACCTGTGCTCTTATGGGGCTGGGCCAACTCAGGGGCCTGCCCTCTGACACGTAGTGATGGAAACCTTTCTTCCATTGCACTCATCCCTGGCAGGAAGCAAAGCAAGGGTGGGGGCCAGAGCCTCTTTCTGACCCTGTCCCTGGCCTCCCAGCTCTTTCAGGCAGCATTGCCTTGGGGCTCTCTCTCAGAGGGCCACAGGCTCTGGAGCCAGGAGGTCCTGAGAGCTTCAGGGGTCCCTGGGAGGCAGATTTTGCCCTCTGAGCTGTGTAGGACTGATGGGAAACATGTCTGGGGACTAAGAAGGAAAATCAGGATAGGAGATGGGGGAAGAGAAGGGCCTTGAAGGAAGGCCACAGTCCAGGCCCTCTAGGGCCCAGCAAGGCTTCAGGGCTGCAAACAAGCATCTCCGTGTCTGTTCCACCCGAGTGGGTTCTCACATCCACACCTCCTTCTCAACTGTCCTGGGCCCTAGTGGCTCTGCTGGTACATCTGGTCTCCCAGGAACTTGGCGAGAGCCCTGAACAGACCCAAATCCCAGGGTGTCCTCCCGTCTGGGGCAACTGGGCGGCCTTTCTTCAGGCCATCTCTGCTTCTCTCCCTGGCAAGTGATGAAAGCTTAGGTTCTGCTCTTACAAAGGTCAGAAAAAAGCTTGTTTGTTCCAAGGATGGGTGATGGGCTGAGCAGCGGCCTCAGGAGAAGAATGGGAGGTTTAGTGGACCCGCCCTGTTCAGAGGACAGAGGTCGCTTCTCTGCCTATAGGTTTCTACAGCGGACAGGTTTTCCACCCCGTCCAGCCAAAGGAGCCTGACCTCTGCCCTCCAAGCAGGACATCGACAAGCCAGAGGGCATCCTTGAGGATTGGCCAGGATGGGCACCCTGTGACCCTGCTCTAGTTTAACGCTCTGTTCCTGCCATCTGGTAGCTCAGGTGGTAAAGAATCTGCCTGCAATGCAAAAGACCCATGTTCGATCCCTGGGTCGAGAAGATTCCCTCCTGGAGAAGAGAATGGTGACCCACTCCAGTATTCTTGCCTGGAGAATTGCATGGACAGACCATGGGGTTGCAAAGCGTCTGACATGACTGAGCAGCTAACACCTTCACTTTCACTTTCCTGCCATCCTGAAATTCATAGCAATTTTTGAATAAGGGCTTTACCTCTTTTTTTTTTTGGACTGGTGTGAGAGAGTAGGAAATATATATACTGGTCTCTGCCCTGGTTCCTGGCACAGAGCTCCTAAGACCTTTGAGATGGTGATAAGAGATTTTTGAGAGTTTTTTGTTCCAATATTTGCCCTTTGATCCCGCTTTCCTGACACGACTTCTTAAATAGCTTGGAACTTCCTGGGTGATAACAGGCGTGTTTTGGTCGAAGGAGGTGACTCTTGGATGATTCCTTGGTGAGGGCTGATCACCCCTCATCCAGAATAAATGAACAAGCCATGATTAGAAGCTTGGAATTTTTAGCCCCGCCTCCCCAGCTCCTTCTCAGGAGAGGAAAGAGGCACTGGAGATGTTAATAATCAATCATGCCTGCACGATAAAAACTTCCATAAACATCTCAAAAGTACAGAGTTCAGAGGGCTTCCGGGTTGAAGGACAGGTTAGGGTGTGGGGGCGAGGGGTGGCTTCTCACCCACCCGCCGACACTCCTCGCCCTAAACAGCTCCTGCATCTGGATGCTCCTCTGCGTCTTTGATCCCATCCCTTCATCATAAACCAGCAAACAGGTGAACTGTTTCCCTGGGTTCTTCGAGCCATGCAAGTAAATTAATCAGAGGAGGGGGTCCATCAGAAGCACAAATGACGCCCTGAACTCACAACTGGGGCCCAGGTGGGGAGTATGAGTCTGTCCTAAATACTGAAATCTACCTGCAGATTCTGTAGCAGGGCCTGAGCACGGTGGCGAGGAGAGGCGTGGTCCGAAGCGAACCCCACCCCCATTCCCTACCCCAACCCAGAGCCAGGCCTGTCACCTCGGAGCACAGCTGTCAGAGGAAGGAAGGGACCAGCTTCTGCAGAGCAATCCTGGGGGGTGAAGGCTGGCAATTGGAACCAATGGAGGGGGCTGCAGAGCTCCAAGTTGCAAGGGCTTCACCCCAGGGACAGGACACCTGGTGGACAGATATAGGGGATGTTGTGCACGGAACTGGGTCCTGGAATGGACACCTGGAATGGCCTTCCGGGACCTTGAACCTCAGTCAAAGGCCACCCGGGGGATGGAGAGACCGCCACCAGAACCCAGAAGCAGGGATGGCAGTGATGAGGAATCCTAGCACGTGTAGAGAGAGCCACCTGCCCTGGCCTGCTTCATAGGCAGGAGGCCTGGTCTTTCCCAGGCACCCTTCCTCACATAGGAAGCTGGCGAGCTCCCAGACCTGGCGTGGGCTGAGCCGAGCTGGGCTGCAGCAGCCAGGCCTCCCACACACCCTCCAGTCTCGTCATCGGCGGCCAGGCTGCTGTTTCAGATTTGGCATCGCTCCTTCCTGGGACTTACATAGACAGGCGCCTCCTGTCTGACGGCTCCTCTGCTATTAAAGACGCGGCCAGCTTTCCCCTCACCTCCCCAGTCAAGCCCCAGCCGTGGCTCACCAACCAGTCCTCGTGTGCTGGCCACTGCCACTCTCTGCTATTTGCTTAGCTCTGTTACCACTGATGGGCCAGCAAGAAAAGAAAGGGCTTTTCCTATCAGGACCTTCAAGATGCAAAAACCATCAGGCCTGGTGGTTTAGAAACGCCTTTCCTTGGAACCTAATATTCTTTTGACGTCTCGTCTTTGATCTTGTTTCTGGAAAATCTTTCTTTCTTGAACTGGTGATGATTCCAGCATGCTTAGAGAAGGGAGGCTCTGCAGACAAACTGGAGTTGGGGGTCAGTGATTTCCAAAACAGGACCAGACTCTTTCCTTCATTTCTAGGGGGTAAAGTGATGCTGATGTAGGGGCAAGACGTCCAGGTTTGCCCAGGACTATCCTAGCATGACTGTCCACAGTCACCCTAGGCCTCTGGCCTGGAGAAAGGGTCTGGGAGCTCTCAGAGAAAGTGGCAGGGAAGAGGGTACCTTGAGGACAGGGCTCAGCATCCTTGCCTCTCTCCCTCCCACCCCACCCCTCCCCCAGCACTGCAAGGCCATGCCAGGCAAAGCTGGCTTGGAGACACTGGCCCCGGAGCCAGTGATGGGTGAACAAAAACAGATTCTGCTTTCCCAGCTGCCACCTCTCACCGCCCCTCTCCCGCATCTCTTCCCACTGATGCCCGCCCAGCAGTCCTTCCTACCACCATCACTCAGAAACCCTCCTCCAGGATTTCCTGTATCCTACTCTTCCCACTGGGTATTGTGTCTGCCCCGGGGGAAAGAACACTGAAGCTCTTGGGATTTCCCACGTCCCAGGGTGTCTTATTATTCACAGTGGGCCCCTCGGACCACTCTGATGGTCTATGCAAACTGATGGCTCAGGACAGGGGCTGGTCACAGGAAGACCAACCGCCGTGTGACTTGAGCCACAAGATATCAAATTCAAGCTGGGGCGTGGTGGTAGGAGGGGGTTGCGGAGACTGAGTTGACCACACGCCCATGGGTCAAGCATGCCTAGGGAGTGGAATCCCCCCAAAATGCTGGACTCCGAAGCTCGGGTGAGCGTCGGAGTACTTTTGGACAGTTGTCATACTCGGCTGCTGGAGGAATGCCATGACCCGAAGATAAAGGAAGCTCTGGGCTCAGAGCCCTTCTGACCTCACCCCCACACGCCTCTTCCTCTGGGCAGCTCTAATTCATATCTTGCTGTCATAAAACTGTAACCATAGAGTCTAGCACTTTCCTGAGTTCACTCAGCTACTCTGGGGATTATCAGACCTGAAGGAGTCTATGGGAACCCCCGAGTTTATAGCCAGCTGGTCTGAGCTTCCGGTTGGTCTAAAATGAAGTCTGTCTCATGGAGTCGGGGCACTCAACCTTGAGTGTGGCTGACCCCAGGGAGCACCCCTTCCTGAGGCTTTCTCTTTTCCACAGCACCCCACCGGTTAGAACACCCCTCTCACTGGCTCCCTGACTTCTGTCTCATCTTTGCTCTGTGTCATCTTTCAACCTACTTCCAGAAACCCAAATCTTGGGACTTCCGTCGTGGTCCAATGGCTAAGACTCAGTGTTTCCAATGCAGAGGGCCCAGGTTCAAGCCCTGGTCAGAGAACTAGGTCCCACATGCCGCAACTAAAGATCCTGCATGCCGAAACTAAGACCTGGTGCAGCCAAATAAATAGATAAAATGTTTTTAAAAGGAGAGGAGGCCTCAAATTAAAACTACATTAAAAAAAAAAACAACAAACACTTCAGTTCTTACCAGGCCCCTCCCTTCTTCTGCCCCTCATCAGCCCCTGTTACCTTCTGGGTAAGGTCGAAACTCCTTAGCCTTGGCTCTTGCTGACGTCTCTTCCACCCAACTCAATCCCAGGAAACTTCCCTCTGGTTTCACTGCATTCCTTGTAGTTTCCTGAATCTTAATTGCCATGACAGATATCATAACTTCAGCCAGAACCTCACCTCCTCCTGGAAGTTTATCTTCGACTCTTTTCCCATGACTCATGGCTGATGTAGGTGCCCGCTTGTACAGGCTCCAGCACTCGTCACCAGCCAGTGGTACTTACACCGACGGTGGGACTGTCTGTCCTTTGGACTGATGGCTGCACCATGCACTTGCACTTCTCAAAGGTGAGGACTGCGCCTCGTGGCTTCAGCCCGTTCCCAGCATCTGGAACTCAGGAGGCTCCTAGCACATGCCTGTGGGATGAATGGGTGAATGAGTCACTCAACCTCGAAAATCTCCACTGACTCGATCATCCAAAGAAAGTAAGATGTACAAATATTTATTGCTCTAGTTGACGCTGGTCCCACATGGCCTGCATGTCAGAAGGTTGTCCTGCACACAATATACAGGGAGCTGTCATCCACGTTCTGTCCCACATTTTGTCCCTTTTTAGCACCATGTGACATTTGCAAATCCCTGGTACCCAGGGAATTCATATGGATATCTGGATTACATAATCTGATATTAACTAAAGTAACTGTTAAAATGCAGAAGTGGTTTTAAATATCCCAGAAAATAACCAAAAAAAAAAAAAAAAAAGAAAAGAAAAAACCCACCAAAACCAAAACCCCCTGAAAAACCTCAAAGTGGAAATAATCCTGATAAACGGATTCAAGTGAATAGATACGGTATGAAAAAACAAAGATTTGGTCTCTGTCCCGAGTTCCTGCCTTGGAACTCCTAAAGTGCTTGCCCAGTAGGATGCATATTTTGTATGCAAATGCGATGACTCTTAAAGGGCCTGCTAGATCATTTCAGGATGGAGGTTGATCACCAGAAAGACTAAACCATGATTAGGGAGCTGGAACTTTCAGCCCCAACCCCTGATCTACAAGCAGGGGAGAGGACTGGAGATGGAGTTCACCAATTGGCCTCCAGTGGCCAATGGTTTAATCAATTGTGCCTATGTAGTGGGACCCCCATTACAAACCCTTAACCAACGGGGTCTGGCAAACACATCCCTGTACCAGCGGGCGATGGACCCCCATTCCACAGGGAGGAGGCCCCTGTGTTCAGGCTATTCCAGACCTGTCTATGCTGTTCATTTGTGCCCATTATAAGGAACTGTGAGAGTAAGTAAAGCATTTCCTGAGTTCTGAATTTAATTAACCCCAGGCGCTGTGGAGTGGGGAGGGGGTTGTGGGAAACACCTGAATTTATATAGGCACTGGGGCCGATTCGTGGGCCACCTGGGGTCCCTGTGTGTGACTGGCATCTGAAATGGGGCCCATCTAGGGATTCCCTGGTGCTGCAGTGGTTAGGACCCCACACTTTCACTGCTGAGGGTGTAGGGTCAATCCTTTGTTGGGAAACTAAGATCCTGGAAGCCGTTCAGCTTGGCCAAAAAAAAAAGGTACATCACGTCAAAATTGGATGGAATTGTTAGACCCCTGCACCCTGTCTCTCCACTGGCACCAGAGAATTGGAGAATTAGCTATTGGTATGGAGAAAAACACTGCATAATAGGTACAGGGCTGACAGACATCCAGCAAAACCAGTGCAGACGTAGTGGTCTGTGACAGGAAGTCAGCCATTCTTTAAAAACCATTGAGACCATTTGAAGTGTGGATTCATACTGATCGCTCTTGCTGACAAGAAGCCTCCTTCCAGGTTCACAGTTATTGTGGGACACTTCTTCAAGTAGCAGCGCATTTGAAAACTAAGCCCCCAGAGCCCAAGACACACCTCAAACTTTTCTCTATAAACTTTTCTTTACTCAACCCAGTTCTTTGCAAACTCTTGCAAATGTAATGAAAAATGTCTAGAAGCTCCTTTTGAGTTTTATTTAGCAGAAAAAGCCTAAGAGACATTGTTGTTTAGTTGCTCAGTTGTGTCCTACTCTTTGCAACTCCATGGACTGCAGCTCACCAGGCTCCTCTGTCCATGGGATTTCCCAGGTAAGAATACTGGAGTGGGTGGCCATTTCCTCCTCCTGGGGATCTTCCTGTCCCAGGCATGGAACCTTCATCTCCTGCATTGGCAGGTGGATTGTTTACCACTGAGCCACCAGAGAATCCCCTAGGAGGAATTGTGTGAAGTTGCTCAGTTGTGTCTGACTCTTTGCGATCCTGTGGCCTGTAGCCTACCAGGCTCCTCCATTCATGGAATTTTCCAGGCAAGAGTACTGCAGTGGCTTGCTTTACCAGTGTGCAAATGCTTAAATGGCTAAAATAATGGAATACAAGATGGTAACAAACCAAAATACATTCCTTTGTCAACAAATACCATTGGAAAATGCCTAGAAAACATGAGTGGAAATTTGAACAGACAATCATTAGAACAAATTACTCAGTGGTAAGCTTGCTGTATACAATTGGATAAAACTATGGATATTGCTTATGTCTCTGGAAAAGGTCATGTTTCAAAAATGAGGTGCACAAACAGCTACTATTTTCTCCTGAGCCTTCAAAGGAAAGACTACCCAGGAAGGTATTTTCTCGACCCTAAATGACCTCTTCAAAACAATGTGCTATTGAAAAAATCTGTGAGCAATTGGAACTGCATTTTACTTGGAATTAAAAAAAAAAAAAAAAGAATTCAGAATCAGGTTACAAAGATAGCAAAGCAGGGAACTCACTGCCCTTATCCTTGAGGAAGGCAGAGAGTGACACCAAAGAGCAAGGCAGCCAGAAGTGGTTAATTTTGTAAAAAACAAAACTTTTCAATGTAGTAGGAGATTTTCAATAATTTGCAATGAGATAAGAGTGAACAAAATCTTCCATTCCATAGATATTCAAAAGTGATCAGGTGACAGAACGCTTAAAAGACCCACTGAACTGAGAACAGACAAAAAGCAAGTGTCCAAAATGTAGAGAGACTTTCTCTGATCTCATGACCGTCACTTAGCAGATACTTCAAGCCTAGACACGCGTGTGCACACAATGTGTCCCTTCAGGAAAAAACATGCTGTCTTGATAATTCTAAGACAGGACTTGCTTTAGTTTGTGCAGTTGAGCATTTGAAAGTTGAAAATGTTCCCATTGCTTTGTGATTTTTGAGAGGGATAACTGGCAATCAAGCCATTAATAAAAAAAACTTCCATATCTGCACACTCCAAAAAGTAGAGTTGGGAACAACAGCAAAGACACTTGGGAACATAATTCTCTGTTTTAAAACCATCCCTATAAAGAGCCCTGGTGGGTTTTGAATATATTTATTAAAAGTGTAACAAAAAGCCTCTGGTTAGTTTGTCACAACTACAGATATACAACAGGGAAGATGGAAAGCTGTTCACTAGTTTCTAATGACACAAAAAGGATCTTTATGTAATTGGTGGATTTATTTACTTACTTATTTGGCCTCACTGCACAGCCTGTGAGATCTTAGTTCCACGACCAGGGATTGAACCCATGTCTTCGACAGTGAAATCTCAGAGTCCTGACCACTAGACCACCAAGGAAGTCCTTATAACTGGTGGATTTAGAAGAGAAGCATGAATTTAGAAAATGAAGCCCTTATTTATTTGTACTCTACTATTATTTATTTATTTCACTTAGCATAATGTCTTCGAGGTTCATCCTCATTGTACCAGGTGTCAGAACTGAAACTTTCAAACTTATCTCCCTCTAGACACCACCACGCCCTTGACTGTTGCAGCCAGGCTAACCTATTGTTGCCCAAAATGCCTTTCACACATCTGCCTCTGACCCACTGCTCATCCTATTCCTCCCTTCTGGAATGTTCTTCCCTTGTTCCCACCGACTCAAGCCCTGCTCATGCTTGGAGCTCAGCTCAAACCTTCCCCTCAGGGAGCATTCTTGGATCACACCCCAGAGGAGGCTTTCTCTTTCTTGGGATCCCTCAGCACTTGTAATCTGCACCCAGCACGCTGGGCTGTCCCCTGTGTGTGCACCCTGTTTCTCAGTCTCCAGGGCCAGCTCTTGAAGGAAGACTTGGCCTTGTGTGTCCCTGAAACCCCTGTGAGCTCTACGCCAGACCACCTGCACAGCAGGGGCCTGAAAAGGAAATGCAGAAATGCATAAACAAGGACTTCCCTAGTGGTCCAGTGGCTAAGACTTCACACTCCCAAATCAGGAGGCCTGGATTCAATCCCTGGTCAGGGAACTAAGATCCTACATGCTGCAGTTAAGATCCAGAGCAGGAAAAAAAAATGCATGAACCATGGTACATTTCCTAAGTACCCCTGCCTCTGTAAGTCACTTAAGGAGACACTTTCTGTGTCTGTCTGCCCAGTCAGCAGTCAGGACCTCCCAGGCCTGGAGCAGACACACCTCAGCCTTGAAGACTAGGAAGCCCCGGGTCACAATCCAGCTGGGCTGCTCCGTGGCTGTGTGACTTTGGTGGCTCAGCCTCGATTTTTTCATCTACAAAATGGGCAGATGCTGTAGGCTTTCTGGGGTCATTGTGCACAGCAGTTGGACACCACGTGTGAAGCGTGCCCCACTGTCTGCAGCACTTAAAGGTGTGACATCTACAGTGGGCAAGGGACTTGGACAGAGTCCGTGGTGATGGTGAGCCTCCCCTGCCCACGCAATCCGGGGCTCTGGCCATGATGCTCACTCTAGAGCTCCGCTGTCCCTGGCTTTCTGTGATGGGAGCCCCACTCAGTGGCTGCAGGAACAAACTGAGTGTGGAAAACAAGAAAGATATTCTGTGGGTTCCTTTCACTGTGGACGCCATGTGATGGTCATAAGACCCTGGCCTCACCCCAACCCAAGCCACATGCCCACTACTGCTGACTGGCTCTTTTTTTCTCAGGAAGAAAAGAACTGGAAAAAAACTAAAGTGTGAGGCTGGGCTCAGGGTCAAGGGACTACAGGGAGGTGCTGGGACCCGGAGCCCCCTGGTGCCCAGAGGCAGGGACGTCAATGTCCCTGCTGTCTGAGACTGCAGCTTCCACTCTGACCTTTCTCCCCAAAGCCAAGTTCTTGTAGCAACTGGAATTCCCAAAGCTCTTCTCACCAGTGACCCTTTGTCTAGTTGACCCCTCAGCTGGAAACAAGCCTCATTGTCAGAGAAGCCTTCGAGAGATCGTCCTGGGGTATTCTCTCTAATTGTTAAAGGTTTCTTATTTATCTATTTATTTTTATTGAAGTTTAGTTGATTTACAATGTTGTGTTAATTTCTACTGAACAACAAATTGACTCAGTTATGCATATATATATTCTTTTTTATGTTCTTTCCCTTATGGTTTATCCCAGGTTATAGAATATAATTCCCTGCGCTAGTACTGTAGGACCTTGTTGTTTATCCATTCTATATATAATAGGTTTATTTATTTATTTTTATTGAAACATAGTTGATTTATAAGGTTGTGTTAATTTCTGCTGTACAGCAAAGTGACTCAGCTACACACATATATATGCTTTTTTTAAAAATATTCTTTTCTATCAGGCTTTATCATAGGATATTGAAAACAACAATTTCTTTTTAAAGAATCTATCTAAAATGTTTCCTTCTCAATGGCAGAAGTAGGCAAACTGGCTTTGAAGAACTAGAAACAGTAGGAATGTGTACAGAGGCAAATATTCCTCTGGAAGGACTGCCTGTGTTAAAAAGAGCGGCTGCCTTTCCCCACAAAGGCAGCTGGCCTCGCGGCCCCGACGCCCTGCCCTACACAAGGCGTTTCTTCCCCCAGGCTGGCTGCGGGCTGGCCTGGCCCTCCAGCTCCAGCTCCTCCCCTGTGTTGGCAGCACATGCTCCCTTCATCTGGTGGCCCCTGTCCCCTGTCCCCAGGGCACCACAGGCGCCGCACCAGGAGGCCTGCCCAGGCCCGGACAGCTGACCCCAGACCTTCCTTCCTGGAGGCCCTTCCTCTCCGGGATGCTGACCCGCGCAGGGCCGGGGCCAAAGGCTTCACTCGGCAGCCTCTGGAGGAAACTTGCCATCTGGAAAGACTAGTACTAAGAAGTGAGGTCATCCGGATCTGCCATCAGCAGAAACTGGGTCAAAAGTGAGCTTGACATCCCTCAAAGGGCCTGTCTAGAACTTAAAATAGGGAGCTTTCAGAAAGAAAGAGAAGGGTTATTGGACACAGCAGGAAGTCACGGTATAGATTTTGTTACTCCCTAAGGAACAGGATTTTAAAAGGTTGGATGAAGCAAAATCAAAACACTAACTAAAACATACTAATAACAGATACCATTTACAATAGCATCAAAAATATATAATGTGATAAATATTGCTACAACAGCAACCATACTATAATATATAAATGTGCCAAAGTAGTGTGTTGTACACCTTAAATTTGCAGTTATATGTCAAATATATTCAATAATCTTTTTAAAAAATATGAAACACTTGGGATATTTCTGACAAAACTTATTTAAAAAATCCCTAATATCTACAAAACATTGTGAAAAGTGAAAGATAATCTAAATAAATGGAGAGTTATATTGTGGGGGAAAAAAATACCCACTTGTTATGGGCTAGCTGGATTGCCCAAGTGGCACAGGTGGTAAAGAACCCAACTGCCAGTGCGGGAGACATAGGAGATACAGGTTCAATCTCTGGATCAGGAAGATGCCCTGGAGGAAGTCATGGCAACCCACTCCAGGCACTTCTTGATGCCATATTTGCTTGTCTAGAACTTAGTGACATGGTTACACCTGGCTCCAGGAAGTCTGGGAGGGGTAGTCTTTATTCCAGAAGGGCATGTGCTAGCATGTGGGATTTCTATTGGCCAATGGGAAGAGGCGGTCTCGGGGCTGTTGTTACTATGCTGTGAGAGCAGAAGGAAGTGCGAAGGTCTGGGAGACTGTGACCCTGGGGAGAAGCTGAGCTGTCAGGGCCCTTGACACCATGCCTAGCGCACACAGACCACAGTGTGCTCTGGTTAGTTATACAGACTCCGAGACCCTCGGGCCGAAACGCCTGGAGGACACTTGTTCCCACTTCAGACCTCCTAGTGACGTCGGTGGCCCCGCATGTGGCTGCCCCTCTTCTGTCTGAGGAGACCTGTGACATGTCGTCCTCTCCTCCCAAGGCAGTTCTCACTTCTTTGACTTCAGTGGTCCTTCTGTAGCTTGAACTTAAGCAGGCCCACAATTTCTCAGTTCAGTTCAGTCGCTCAGGCGTGTCCGACGCTTTGCGACCCCATGGACTGCAGCACGCCAGGCCTCCCTGTCCATCACCAACTCCTGGAGTTTATTCAGACTCATGTCCGTTGAGTTGGTGATGCCATCCAACCATCTCATCCTCTGCTGTCCCCTTCTCCTGCCTTCAATCTTTCCCAGCATCAGGGATTTTTCCAATTTCTGCCCAGGAATAAGTAGGTTAAATTAAGACCCGAATGGGGGTATGGGTGTCATGCCAGGTGGGGGACGAAGAGACCACGAGAGGGGACTCCTCAGTGTGCACAGAGACCTCCGGGCACTCAGGGCATAGTGTGTGTCCTGTGGGTGGTCAGGAAGGGACTCCCCTCCTACTCAGAAGTGAGAGGAGGCAAGGAGGGGGCTGCCCCCAGATGAGGGAGGAGAGACAGGCTTGGGGTGGGCTTTACCCCAGGGTCGCTGGTCTGTGAGCATCTTTAGTAATGGGATACACCTGAGTGCAAGCCCCAGGTGGCGGCTCCACTGAGGTGAGCCAGATGGGCGGGGTGTCCCCTGCCCAGCTTCCCAGATCCCCACGTTGCTGCAGGCAGTGGGGAGCCCCCGGGCACCCCTGAAATGATGCTGCCCTTGTCTGTCAGACCCAGCAGCCCTACAGATCATCTGACAAAAGGCCCAGAGCAGGGAGACAGCCCAGCCCTATGGCCACTTCCCGGGGGGCCAGTCAGGCCTCAGGGGTCAGGTGGCTGCCTGCACAACCCGCCTTTTTCCACATTGACCCCTGAGAGTTCCTCTGCACAACGGAGAGGAAATAGTCTCAATGCCAGCTGTCCGGGATACACGTGTCTGCGGCCTTTTTCCAGGGAGGGAGCCGTGGCTCATGGGAAGGAAGCCTAGCCCGCAGGAAGTAATACTGTGGCATCGCTGATTTCTCAGTGGCTGAATCCTCCAGTCCGTGAAAGGGACTTCACAGCGCATCTCTCCCCAAACGTGGGCTTCACAGCGGTCCCCAGGGGACTGCTGCCCTGCTCCTCCAGCAAACAAGATGCATTGGAGTTCTGCAGGCCGGCCACATGCGTCTCCCCTCCTGCACACACGCAGTCTTGCTGCAGCCGTCTCTCACCCAGGGACCCTACCTTCTGACCGGAATTACAAGGCAAGCTCCGTCAGCCACACATGGTCTTTCTGTCTGCTCTCCCTGAGGACCACAGGAAAGATCCCGGATACCATCTGACCCTGCAGTGCATCCTGTCGAGGCCTGGGCCCGGGAGGGCAGAGGTGGGTCCAACCCCCTGCCCCGGCCCCTCCTAGCTGCATTTTTTCAAACCAAGTGACTCTGTGTTGGCTGTTTGTTTGCCTAGGGACTACCGTAACAAAGCACCACAAACTGCCTTAAATGACAGAAATTCATCAGCTCATGACTCTGGGGCTGGAGGACCAAGATCAGCATGTCAGCAGGTTCCTTTGGACGCTGTGAGGGAGAATTCTTTCAGGCCTCCCACCCCTTGCTGCTGGCAGCTTGCTGGCAATTTCTGGCATTCCTTGCCTGGGCGAAGCAACACTGGGATTCTGCCTCCATCTTCTCACGGCCTCTCTCTGGATCTGCATGTGCCCAAAGTTCACTCTTTACAAGAACACAGAACCTCGGATTAGGATCCACCCCTAGGACCCCATTTTAGCTTGATCCTCTGAACGACCCCATCTCCAGATAAGGTCACATTCATTCATAGGTCACACTCATGGGTCTTGCAGGTTAGAACTTAAACCTGTGGATTCAGGGGGAGAGGAGGAACAGTTTAACCCGTAATAGCAGATAAACTGGGCTTCTCTGGTGGCTCAGGGAGGAAAGAATCCGCCTGCCATGCAGGAGATGTAAGAGATGCCAGTTTGATCCCTGGGTCGGGAAGATCCCCTGGAGGAGGACATGGCAACCCACTCCAGTATTCTTGCCTGGAGAATCCACGGACAGAAGAGCCTGGTGGGCTAGAGTCCATGGGGTCACAAAGAGTTGGACACAACTGAGGGATTCAGCACACATAGCAGATAGGCCCTCTAGTCACTTAGACTATCAGGCCCACCAGGGTGCAGGCTGGAGTTTCAGTCCTGGGCTACAGGCAGTCACCCAGGAAGAACAAGAGGGAGACAAATGTGAACTCCATGGCCAGATAACAACAGGGAGCCCAAGGGACACAGAGAGTCCAGTGAGTAAGGGCAGGGGAAGTGCTGAAGTTCCCACACTGAACCTGGGCCTGGGTCCCTTTGGGGAAGTGAACCCCTCCGTCCTCAAGGCGAGAGGCTGGCATGGGAGGCTGGCGGGCTGGAGGCTCCCTTCACTCAAGGGGCACCCGCAGGTCCCCCCAGCCCTGGCCACACAGCCTGCTGCCCCGTCTCAAAGATGCAGGTGGCCTGGCCATGGGCCACCAGCGTTCAGAGCTTTTTCCACTCAGTGAAAGCTAGAGCACACCGCTCTATCCAGAGTTCTAGAAATACAGATTTTCCACCGTGGTGAGCAGCTCCCCAGGGATGATGGCAGGAAAGTTGTTCAAACAGATGACATCAGTTGTGGTTCAAACTCCTTCAAGTTCTGTACCAAGGGGCTGAGCTCCACCATAGCTGAGGAGACAGTGAATCACAATGTGATTATATAAGGGGCAGTTATTAGGACCAAGCAGAAGCTTTGGGAGACCGGGGTCCTTGCATCTCTGCCCAGTGGCTCAGGGCTTGCTCAGCCCCATCCTGGTGGCACAGCCAGGCTGAGCAGAGGGATCGAGCTGGCACTCACTCCTGGCAGCCACAGAGACCCCAGCAGCCCCTTAAGCGGCATGAAGCACCCAGTTTCAGTCCAGGACCTGGATCCATCATGTCTGGCTTGCATCTTCCCTTGGACCTGCTGCTCACCGCTGCTTCACAGTTTCTGCAGTCTATAAGGTGTTCACCCAAGTGGTGACAAGCAGCCTAATCTATGGAGCCTGATTGTGGGTGACATACACCCACGAGATGAAGAACTGGGATGTCTGCACGGTTGAAGGAATCTGACAAATAGACGGGGCGTGGCTCAGATGGGAAGGTCTATCATGTCCCTCGAACACACCACACCTTGTGCAATATCACTGGCTTGGGTTCTGCTCTCTTTTTCCATAACTGGTATTTAACATCCATACTCATTGTTTCCCTGAATGATGAGACTGGACCCACAGAGATCCATCAAGCACTGCAGAAAAATTCCTCCCAGAGATGGGGGGTGGCTGCTGGTGGGTGCGGGGAGGCACACGCTGTGCAGGAAGGGAAGGAGGCGGCATGGGTCTGTGGGGGTGCAGGGGGGGCTGAGGGGGTTCATGAGACGCATGTGCATGGTGGGCAGAGCAAAGCAGGAGCACAGTGTTCTGGGCCAGAGAGGCCATGGCGGCCCCCCGCTCACTCCACCTCGGCAATCTCACAACAGCTCACGTCCTTCGGTCAAGCCAACAAAGTGAGGTCAACTTCAAGTTCTCGAGAAAGAGGACGTTGGCCCCGAGTTATCAGAGCTTCCAGATAACAGGAATTGGGCTTTTGCCCTCAGTTCTCAGGAGAAAACGGTCCAGAAACTAGGAGAACCTCCGTGCTTTCGCTTCTGCAAAATGGTGGAATCTGACCCTGGGGTTTCCACAAGTGGAAAAGCACTGGCAGCGTGTCTGGAATATTCTAGGTGCCCTGCCAGCGACAGGCCTTGTTATCAAGTTTGCTATTTATGCTCACAACCTCCCAAATGATCTGGTCAGTGGCACTGAATTAAGATAGTTCAGTTCGGTTGAGTCACACAGTCGTGTCTGACTCTTTGCAACTCGATGGACTGCAGCATGCCAGGCCTCCCTGTTTATCACCAACTCCCGGAGTTTATTCAAACTCATATCCATTGAGTCGGTAATGCCATCCAGCCATCTCATCCTCTGTTGTCCCCTTCTCCTCCTGCCTTCAATTTTTCCCAGCATCAGGGTCTTTTCAAATGAGTCAGTTCTTCACATCAGGTGGCCAAAGGATTGGAGTTTCAGCTTCAGCATCAGTCCTTCCAATGAACATTCAAGACTGATCTCCTTTAGGATGGACTGGTTGGATCTCATTGCAGTCCAAAGGACTCTCAAGAATCTTCTCCAACACCACAGTTCGAATGCATCAGTTCTTCAGTGCTCAGCTTTCTTTATTGTCCAACTCTCACATACATACATGACTACTGGAAAAACCATAGCCTTGACTAGATGGACCTTTGTGGGCAAAGTAATGTCTCTGCTTTTTAATATGCTATCTAAGTTGATAAGATATGCTGCATGCAAATTATTGCATAAAGACAATGGTGCTCAGAACCCGAGGCTCATTTTTGAGCCGGGAGCAGAGCTGGGAAGATGACTGTGGAGGCAAGCAGACAGATCTGTGGTCATGTGGCTAGAAGTCCCCTTACACACTGCGGTGCACGGACTCTCTAGTCACTATTCACCCCATGTTCTCCTCTTTCAGGAGAAGGAAACCGGCTCCCATCTGAGGGGACTCTCTCTGAGAACTGTGGTCCCCTTCACTTAGAAGCTTCGGTCCTGTGGTATGAAAAGCCACCATGGCCTCAGCCCATGCGCAGGAGCATGGAGCAGAGGGCAGGGTTCTGCCTGGAGCCAGCCTGAGGTCACAGTGGGCGAGGTGGGCTTCCTACTTACTGGGGTGCCTCTGTTTTTTACAATCAAGTCTTTTGATTTAACTGGGGTAACAAGAAAGGGGCTTCTCTGGTGGCTCAGACAGTAGAGAATCTGCCTGAAATGCAGAAAACCCAGGTTCAATCTGGGGGTTGGGAAGATCCCTTGGAAGAGGGTGTGGCAACCCACTCTAGTATTCATGCTTGCCTGGGAAATCCCAAGGACAGAGAAGCCTGGCAGACTAACAAGAAAAGCCCCGTGAGTAGAGTTCCCTTGGCTGGTGTGGAGGGTTTCGAGACCAGACTGCCCAAAGATGTACTGGTTTTACTGGACGTGCGGTTACCTTCAACAGGACTGGGGTGAGGGGCAGTGGTCATGGTAATGCATGGGCTCCGCTCCAAGTGCAGAATCACAGACTCACCTGTGTGTGCAGAGTCCTCCAGATACTGCTATGCAGAGACTGGAGACTGGAGGCTGGAGCTGTAAGCCACCCTGGATGGAGATCCCCAGCTCTGGTCTCCAGTTTTCTCTCCTTTCCTCCTGTTCCCAGTCTAGCACCGTGAGACACCTGGGTAACCTAGATCCCCTTTCCCGGAGCATGAAATGCCTAAGAATAATGGCACCCCACTCCAGTACTCTTGCCTGGAAAATCCCATGGATGGAGGAGCCTGGTAGGCTGCAGCCCATGGGGTCGCTAAGAATTGGACACGACTGAGTGACTTCACTTTCACTTTCCACTTTCATGCATTGGAGAAGGAAATGGAAACCCACTCCATTGTTCTTGCCTGGAGAATCCCAGGGACAGCGGAGCCTGGCGGGCTGCCGTTTATGGGGTTGCACAGAGTCAGACACGACTGAAGCAACTTAGCAGCAGCAGCAGCAGTCAGCAGAGGTATGTGCATACCTTGGTTCCTGCTCCCAGGTATGTGTGTACAGACAGATACAAATCAAATAGAATAAGGGGTAGATATCCAGTATAAAGAAAGCTGAGCCCCAGAGAATTGATGCTTTTGAATTGTGGTGTTGGAGAAGACTCTTGAGAGTCCCTTGGACTGCAAAGAGATCCAACCAGTCCATCCTAAAGATCAGTCCTGGGTGTTCATTGGAAGGACTGATGTTGAAGCTGAAACTCCAATACTCTGGCCACCTAATGCAAAGAGCTGACTCATTTGAAAAGACTCTGATGCTGGGAAAGATTGAGGGCAGGAGGAGAAGGGGATGACAGAGGATGAGATGGTTGGATGGCATCACTGACTCAATGGACATGGGTTTGGGTAGACTCCAGGAGTTGGTGGTGGACAGGGAGGCCTGGTGTGCTGCAGTTCATGAGGTGGCAAAGAGTTGGATGTGACTGAGTGACTGAACTGAACTGATTCAGTATATTAGGGACTTCCCAGGTGGTGCTAGTGGTAAAGAATCCACCTGCAGTGCAGGAGATGTAAGAGATGCGGGTTCGATCCCTGGGTCAGGAAGATCCCCTGGAGGAAGGCATGGCAACCCACTCCAGTGTTCTTGCCTGGAGAATCCCATGGACAGAGGAGCGTGGAGTCACAAAGAGTCAGAAACAACCAAAGCAAATTAATACTCAGACATGCATAGAGTATATAAAAAGAACTGCTACAACTTAACAACAACAACAAAAAAACCCAAACTACCCAACTTAAAAATGGGCAAAGGGCCACAGTGGGAAGCCTGCACAGCAACACAGAATAAAACATAGCAGAGTAATTTCCCCCTGTGAACAGCACAGGACGTTGTTGCTTGTACTGGGAATAGCATCTTCAGTGAGCAGATGCCGCAGTTGGCAGAGCAAGCCTTGCCGGGCACCAGGGCCTGAGCCTGGGTTGGGGAAGAGTGGGTGCTGTGACAGAGCAGGAGGCTGGCTCAGGGCCCCACGCTGGGCTGCGGGCTCCCTCGGGTCCCAGCTGCCCTAGTGCAGGCCAGGAGCACAGAGGACAGAGGGGAGCCTCGAGTTGAGTCATCGGCAGGATGTACACAGATCCGCGGAGGGCCTCCAAACTTGGCAACCGCTGAGGAAATGATTTTCAGTTTTGTTTTTTTTTGGACTCTCATCTCACCTAGACACTCAGCTGGGACTCTGCTTCCTATTTCAAGATGTTTCCAAGCAGTTGCGTTTGCAGAGACCTTCATAAACACACGTCCAGGGGAAGGAACCAGAAGAAAGCAGGCTTTCTCCAGGCCTGCCGGTCAATTCCCTTGGCCCCAACATACCTTGAGTGTTTTAACAGGAACATGGTGGTGGAGGCCAACCAAGGGGGCCAGGAAGCCGAGAGACTCTGCGCTGCTTTCTGGACTTGATCTCTGGCCATGAAACGACTGTAAACAGGAACAGGAATCAGAAGACTTACTGAGCATCTATTTACCGGCACCTGCAGGGCCTCCCTGAGAGGCTGGCAGAGGAGGAAGGAAGGCCAGCCTTCCCCCCCGATGACAGTTAATTGTCCCCTTTCTCATGTGGCATTTCCAGGTTCTCAGGGGGAGGCTGAGGACTGGTGTCTGGATGGGGCCTCTAATTACCCTCTCATGGACCATCCGGCTAGCTTTCCTCCAGCCCCACCCTCCCCCACGTGGCTGGGCGGTGGTCCCTGATAGAGAGCCCTTGGTTCTTCCAGCCTGCAGAGCCGAAATTCTTGAGCTTCCACCTGAAAAACCATTCACCACTTCGCCTCTTCTACAGCTTTGTTGTTGTTGTTTTTAATACACTTAGTGGTTTCTAACAGTTTCAGGTTTACCAAAAAATTGAGAATATGATACAGGGTGTTCCTGCACCGGTTTCTGCTCTTGGAAGCATCTTAGATCCACATGGCATATTTGTTATAGTTCACACCCCAATGTGGGTATGTTATCTTTAAGTCCAAAGTTCACTCCGATTTCCTTGGTTTTCTTTCTTTCTGTATTGGCCCCGAGGCGTGTGGGCTCTTAGTTCCCTGGCCAGAGACTGAACCCACTCCCCATCCACTGAAGGTGAGGAGTCTTAACCGCTGGAACACCAGTGGTGCCCTGGATTTCCTTGGTTTTAAATTGAGGTCCTTTCTCTGTGCCAGGACCCCAGCCAGGTCACCACATGACCTTTAGCATCATGTCTCCTTAGGTTCCTCTTGGCCTAAGTTTCACCTGGACTTTTGTCTCCCTCTTTAGACTGGAAGCTTCTTAATGGCAAAAAGTGCCTCCCAATCCCTCACCATACCCCCAAATGTGCTTTGCCCATCAAGAGGCCCAGCGACATGGAAGGGCTGTGCCTGGAACCTCGGCTGTGGGTTGTGGCTATTTCCTCCCAGCAAACGTCCAGACAATAAGATCAAGCGAGTAACAACAGCAGTCATTTCTGGAGAACCGGGGTTCCGGGGGAATTTCACTTTCCTTGTTTCATTTCTATAACGTTTCCTTGTTGTTGTTTAGTCACTAAGTCATGTCCAACACTTTGAGACCCCATGGACTGCAGCACACCAGGCTTCCCTGTCCTTCACCAGCTCCTGGAGCTTGCTCAAAAACTCATGTCCATCCAGTCGGTGATGCCATCCAGTCATCTCATCCTCTGTCGTCCCCTTCTCCTCCTGCCTTCCATCTTTCCCAGCATCAGGGTCTTTTCCAATAAGTCAACTCTTCGAATCAGGTGACCAAAATATTGGAGCTTCAGCTTCAACATCAGTCCTTCCAATGAATATTCAGAGTTGATTTCCTTTAGGATTGACTGGTTTGATCTCCTTGCAGTCCAAGGGACTCTCAAGAGTCTTCTCTAGCACTGCAGTTGAAAAGCGTCAATTCTTTGGCACTCAGCCTTTTTTATAATGTTTAAAGCACTTTAAATAATCAGCATGTATTTCTTTCCTAATTAGAAAGAATAAGGTAAATTCAGGTTGCAAGTTGGGGCCTGACGGTTTAAGAACACAGCCTGGGCAGGTTCTCTCAGCACTGGAGGTGCCCAGATGTCACCCCCTTGACAAAGAGTCTGGTGCCCCCAGATATGGGGCAGCTGCCTGGGGTGACCAGCGGGTCCAAGATGAGCCCAGAGCACAGTGGGCTGGCTCCTTCCAGTCCTCACCCAAGCAAGGCGCCCGGAAAGACAAAGACTTCAAAGCTGTTGGATATGAATGAAATCTGACACATGCCCACGATCCCCAGTTTCCTCCTGAAGCATTCTGGGTCCCCATATTCCATTTCTGAAAAGACACCCTTGTTGGGATGAGTGAGGCAATGTGGTGATGGAGGAAGGGGCGCGTGAGGTGGCCAAGTCACACTTGGGCTCCAGAGGCTGCCGGGCCGCCCTTGCTCCAGAATCGAGGCACCCCCACCCCCACCCCACCGTGCCCCCACGAACCCTTTCACCTCCCGGCACAGCTGCTGCCTGCCATTCATGCCTGTGCCTGGAGACCTCACTCCATTCCCCACTCTCCAGGGTGCCCTGGCACTCCTCACCCCAACCCTGCCTGCATTGCCTAGCCCCAGCCTGCTTTTCTTGGTTCACTCGTGTCCCCACGGGGAGAAGGACCTGGCCCTATCTGTCTCTTACATGTCCCACGTCTCCCATCCACTGTCTGGGGCAATGCCAGGCACACACTGAGGGCTCGAACACATCTTGCCTGTAGAGTTCGAAAAGTAAACTGATGGAACAAGTATTTTCAAGTATAATTGACAGACACTCTGAAGCCTCAAGCCCTGTTTAGAGCCCATATCCTAATAAGGGAAGCAAGCAAAATAAGCCTCTCCAGGGCCTGACTGCCCTCAGCTTTGGGGACTTCTCCTCCAACCCATCACAGCCACACCCACCTGGCTGCTGCCCACATTAGCCCTGACCTGGTGACCATCTGCCCAGTCAGGGCCCTCAGGGAGAAGTGGGCGAACAATGAGGTTTTTCCACTAGACATTCTGCAGCCTAGAGAAGATGGAAATATTTTTGAAAACTGCTGAGCTAGAAGTCAGATTTATTGATAAGTATTGTGTGTCATTCTTTAAACTGCAAATATGCTTTTAGAAAGAAATTGGGATTCTGAAATCAAAGTGAGAAAGGACAGAGATGAATGTGTGCAGGAAAAATTTTCAAATTCACCCAAAGCTTAGGCTTTATTCTCATCAAGAAAACCGCACAGAAAGGAATAGAAGGCATTTTCCTATTTGGGGTCTTGGCAACATTCCAAGCAAGGGAAGGGAGACCCCAGTGACCAACAGGCAGCGGGAGGAAAGAGATGCAGGAAGTGAGTTCTCGGGTCTTTATCCAGAGCCTTCTCTGAGATGGTCCTTCAAAAATGGAGGCGGTGGCACTAGTGGCGAAGAACCCACCTATCAATGCTGAAGACGCCAGAGAGGTGGATTCAATCTTCGGGTTGGGAAGATCCCCTGGAGGAGAAAATGTCAACCCACTCCAGTGTTCTTGCCTGGGAAATCCCATGGACAGAGGAGCCTGGCAGACTACAGTCCATGCGGCTGCAAAGAGTAGGACGCGACTGAGCACACAGGGGACTCACGAGGAAGAGGGGGTGAGCATCTGGTGAAGATGTGGCTCCTGCTGATGAAACAGTGGCGGCACAAATGGGGTCAGGCAGTGGGGAGCGAAGCCTTAGGACTCCATCAACTGTGTCCATGGTGATGGAGCCTGTGACCCAAGCGTGGAACCCATTTAACTAACAAGGGGGCTGGGATCCCATTTGAGGCCGAGTCTCCACTGTGGTGCTGCCTTGTCCCACAGTCAGGTGGCTGTCCTGTGGGCAGAACCCACCGGTAGCTTGCGCCTATAGTGTTGCCCCTACACGTCACCTACCTGGTCCACACTGGGCCAACTGTGCTGGCCAGACTGAGCAGGGAAGCGGGGAGGGTGCTTGCTGTTGTTTAGTCACTAAGCTGTGTCCGACTTATTATAACCCCATGGACTGTACCCTGCCAGGCTCCTCTGTCCACGGAATTCTCTAGGCAAGAATACTGGAGTAGGTTGACATTTCCTTCTCCAGGGCATCTTCCCAACCCAGGGATCGAACCTGCATCTCCTGCATTGGCAGGCGGATTCTTTACCACTGAGCCACCAAGGAAACCCCGTGGATGTTTAACATCCACCAGATCCTATCGTTTTCTAGGCAGTGTCTGGTTCCTTGGGCTTCCCTTGTGGCTCAGCTGGTAAAGAATCCACCTGCAATGCGGGAGACCTGGGTTTGATCCCTGGGTTGGGAAGATCCCCTGGAGAAGGGAAAGGCTACCCCCATGCCAGTATTTTGGTCTGGAGAATTCCATGGACTGTATAGTCCATGGGGTCACAATAGAAGTCTGGTTCTTTATGCACTTTATCTCATTAAATGGCCTTGGGAGGTAGAAACATGTATGTCCATTTGACAGAGAAAGAAATCCAGCATGTTTCTAGATGTGGTAACCTGCAAACCCAGCTGTTTCCTGAGCTGGTAGTACCTGGGGACCCGAAGGTGGGAGGCACTGCTGTGGGCGAAGTCCATGCCCAGGAAGGTGTTGCTATGGTTAACAGTAGCAGGAAGGAGCTCAACCCACGTGTTTGATAGAGCTTGCAAAACTTCAGGCCAATCTGATGGCGTTTTTGCACAGGTGCCCTGGGCCCCACGTCCCTGGCCTTACCTGATGTCACCGCTTCTCTAGAGGGTCCAACAGGAGCCAGAACAGGGGGGAGACGTGCAGTGTGTTCTGTCCAGCTCCCTTTCTCTTTATCAGCATCAGTTAAGACAGGGCTGCTCGGGGACACAGCCCCTCTCCTGGGCTGCCAGGACTGGGTGAGTTAATTGGAGGATTTAGGGTGGAGGCGATAGATGGCCCTGTGAATGGACACGCTGAGGTTTAGAAAGTAATAACATGACTTCCTTGGTGGTCCAGTGGTTAGGACTCTGTGCTTCCAATGCCAAGTATTTGGGTTCGATCCCTGGTCAGGGGACTAAGATACCACATGCCGTGCTGCAGGGCCAAAAAAAAAAAAAAAGAAAGAAAATTTAAAAAGGGATACTGCCAATCTTACAACACAACCAAAAAGAAGACAAATAATAACAACAGCTGAGGAAGAACAGAAAGTGAGGAGACATGAACAGAAGCCTCAGATGCTGTGGCCCCTGGGACTGACCCTGAGGGTGAGCGGGTGGGTCTGAGCCCCTGACCTGAGGTTTTTCATGTAGTTTCATGGAGGGTCTGTTACTCAGCTCTGCTTGAAGAGAGGAGGACATGCTGGTTTTCCTTCATGTGGGGCTGCATTTGACTACATGAAAGGCAAAGACCCTACTTCCAGGCCAAACCCTCAGGGGAAATAATTATTTTCCAGCAGACGTTTCTTAAATGACTCTTCAAAGATCTATGCCCCATCTCCCCCTGGCAGCAGAAATGCCCCTCCAACCCCCGCCACCCTGGTGGCTGAAGAGAAAGGCCCACGGATCTGGAACCATCTCCCATTACTGAGGGCCACCATGTCTGCCCAGCCTGCCAACCGAGAACTCTAATTCGGGAGGAGGGCTGAGTGTCAGCTTGGCTGGGCTGCAGGTACCAACCTTCGGTCAGGTGTGTACGTGAGGTTGTCTCTGGTTGAGATGCACGTTCGAATGGGGTCGACCAGGCGAAGCAGATGGCCCTCCCCACGGCAAGTGGGCCTGGTCCGGTCATCTGGAGCCTGAACGTAACAGGAAGGCAGAACTAGAGGGAACTCCTCACGCCTGACTGTGAGCTCGGACACTGGTCTTTCTCTGACCTTTGGACTCAGACTGAAAATCTGGCTCTTCTTGGGAAAGACCCAAGCCAGCTTGCTGGCTGCATGGCTTGGGACTTATCAGCCTTCATCATCACATGGGCCAATTAATTGCTAATAGTAAATCTCTTTATGTAGATCTAAAATCTCCTATTGGTTCTGTTCTCTGGGGATCCCTGACTAATAGAGTCAGCGTGGTTAACAGCATGAGCATATCTCCAATTTATACAGCCCAACAAACACCCAGAGCCTGTGAAGCTCATTAACTCAGAATTATTAATTAAGTGCCTGCTGTGTGCACGGGAGAATAACCACACAGGTCCCGCCACAGATGCAGAAGTTAACAGTCACAGTGGTGGCTGGCTGTCCACAGAAGACCACTAAGGCAACTAAGGAGAAGGGAGCTTCTTAGTTACAACAGAAACCAGTGAAATAGAGTTCACTTATTATTGTGAGAGTTACAGCCACGCCTCTTCTGCATGTGTTTTTCAAACAAACTTGTTGTCATGGTAACTCTCTTAAAACAAGATGCAACAAGGTTTAAAGAGCCTGAGAGCTAATTACAATAGTGCTTTATATTTAGTTACACCTTTCTTCTGAGGAGTCTAATGGACCTCATTCATTAAGCTCCATCCTCTGAAGTCTTTAGGGGACAGATATTATTAAACCATTTTACAGACGTAGACACCAAGGTAAGGATGGGTTAAGTGACTTGGCCACTGACAGGCAGCTTAACCAGGAGCAAGCCTGGGCCAGACCCACGTCTCCTCTTGTTTCCTTCTGTTTTCTCTACTCATCCATCTCCAATGGGGGTTTTGTAAGCCCTTCATCATGAAAGGCTGTTTCCCACAGCGTGATTGGGGGACCCCAGATTCTGCCACCATCCTTGTGCAGAAAAATCTGCCCAGCCTGGGAGGCTCAAGGATGGCAGGGATGAGGGGCCGGGGGAGGAGAGGCAGGGCTGTTGGGGGTCTGCAGGAGGTGCTGCTGCCTGGACTCTCAGCCCGTGGAGCCAACATCCACAGGCATGGGTGGCTCAGACACTTGGCCAGGGGCACTGGGGCCTCAGGGCACGCCTGACACCAAGCGGCGCCCGCCTCAGTCACAAGAGTCGGACACTCAGTGCCAGCCACGCTGGCCAACAGGCTGTACCGTCAACATCCCAGAGAAACCCTGTGCTGGGGCCTCTGCTCAGCAGCTCTTGGAGGGGGCCCGGATCAGAGCAGCAACTATGATGTCAGAAACCAAGGGGTTCTGCCCATCTCAGAGCCGCCGAAAGACAATCTCTGATTCTCAAGCTCTCTGAGGGCTTCTCCAGCCTCTCTGCCTGGAATGTTCTTCCCCTCCTTCAAGCCTTTTTCAGATCTCACCTTCTCAACAGGGGCTATCGTGACCAAGCCTCATCAGCCCAGTGCCCCTTCCCACCCCCGGCGTCTCCCTGAGCCGGCCCTCATGGCTTTCATCACTTCACGAAGCCTGTGAGGTATCGTCTGTCCCCCGCATGAAAATGCAAGTTCTGCAAGAACCCGACCCTCACACAGTGTCATCAATAGATACTGATAGGAACCATGATTTTTGACTCAGGCTATTGGATGAGCAACAAGGGGGAGAAACAAGGGGCAGGGGGTCCCTGCCATGTTTTGGGTGTGTTGACTTGAGACTCCAGCAGGCACACAGATGAAGGGTGCAAGGCTGTTGGTAGGGGATATGGTCCTGAGAGAAAAGGGGGAAACCTGGGCACGCCTGCACCTGCACAGGTGGGTGAAGACGAGCCAAGGACCAGACAGCGCCCAACACACAAAGGAGTCAAGCAGCGGGGAGGAGAGGGTCTAGATGTGGAAAAATTGAGATGAGCCCCCCTGGTCTACAGGGCTTCAGTAGAGGAGTGGGGGAGGGCATCAGGAAGGGAGGCAGGGAGGGGGACCTTCAACTCGCCTTTCAGAAACCCAGGCTGGGTAGGAGCAAAAGGGGAGGAGGGGGAGGGAGGTTTCCACTCAAATTTTAACTCACAACTGGAGCATCTGAAACAGGAGGAAGGCCCTTGGTCAGCCGGGTGTGTTGGCAGAAGCTGGACCGTGAGTTCAAAGGGACAGGACGGGGGAAATCCAATCAGGCAGGTGTGAGGGCCTGCTGAACGTGAAGGTCGGTCCCATCAAATCCCGAGAGCCTAAGATTCGTGATGCTGCCTGGAGTCTGAAAGAAACCCAAGGCTACTAGGAAAATACAGTTGGCCTTCCTCCCACCCAACAGGAAAGTGTATGGCTCTCCAACTTTGAAGTGCCATCTGGGTTTCCATAATAGGCTTGGGTCTGGTTTCCAGCACCGTCAGAAAATAACAACTTCCTGCTCAATTAAGACGTGTGTATGTCGGAGCAGAGGGGAGGGGTTGGGGGGGGCAGTGGGGGTTGGTAGGCAGGAAGGCCTGGAGCCCATGGGCAATTTCCAGCCTCTGCAGGAGGTCTGAGCAGCAGGACACCCCACAAACACCCTGAGATGTGTCCCTCCCAGAACCTGGCTGCAGGACATCCTATCTTCAAGGGCAAGGACAGAATGTTTTCTAACAAATTTCCATTCACCCAGGATGTGCTCATGATGAAGGTTAAGAGTCTTAAGTAGGAAGCAGCACCCTAATTCCCAAAAGAATTTTCAAATCTGTTAGACTTTTATTGCACTAATTTTAGAAAATTTACATATGGATTAAAAAAATGAATTTTAAGAATAAAAACTATTAGGAATGGGGACTTCCCTGGTGGTCCAGTGATCAGGAATTTGCCTTCCAATGCAGGAGACGCAGGTTTGATCCCTGGTTGGGGAACTAAGATGCCACATGCTAGAGAAAACTGAATGCTGCAACAAAGACCCAGTGCAGCAAAAAAATGAATAAATAAATCAAAACTATTAAGACTGGAATTTTCCTTACATGTACAAAAAGGTGTGTAGTATTTGGGCTTCCGAGGTGTGGTAAAGAACCTGCCTGTCAATGTAGGAGACACAGAGATGTGGGTTTGATATCTGGGTTGGGAAGATCCCCTGGAGGAGGGCATGGCAACCCACTGCAGTGTTCTTGCCTGGAGAACCCCACGGACAGAGGAGCCTGGGGCTACAGTCCATGGGGTCACAAAGAGTAGGACACGACTGTGGGACTGAGCAGATTCTAAATCAAGCCACTGTATAGGCCTAATTAAAAGGCAACTCCAAATATAAGGCAGCACCATATTTCGCCAAGGAGAAGAAGAAAAAAAGTTCTGCTCATTTGGACAAGGATGTTGAAGAAACAATCAAGGGTCAACTTATAGTATTTATACACATAATGGCACCCCACTCCAGTACTCTTGCCTGGGAAATCCCATGGGCGGAGGAGCCTGGTAGGCTGCAGTCCATGGGATCACGAAGAGTCAGACACGACTGAAGTGACTTAGCAGCAGCAGCTATTGTTTAGTCACTAAATAGCCTCAGACTCTTTTGCAACCCCATGGACTGTTGCCTGCCAGTCTCCTCTGTCCATGGGATTCTCCAGGCAAGAATACTGTCCATTTCCTTCTCCAGGGTCAAATGTATTTCTTACTATGGGACACAGTGAAAAAAACACTTGAAAAACACTGAGGTGGAATTAGAGAAACTCAGAGGGGTAATAAAATCAGAGGAAAAGCAAAAGGCCAGGATTCTCAACTCAACTCGATGTCCTGTGTTTCATTACTCCAAACAAGAGATGGGTGTTCTCCAAAGGTGCTCCTGGGGGTGGAGGGGTAGGAAGGAGACAGAGGAAACCGATGGACAGTTCCTGGGGATTAAGAGGTTCACGGAGAACAAAGGCTCTGAAATCAAGGGTGAGCTTGGCCATAAGCACGGAAGTTCAGGGCACGGTCAGCAGGGGAAGAAACTCACCTCAGCCCAGTGAGAAAACAGGCAATTAGAACACCCACCTGCTTCCCTGCCCCCCGCCAATCTGAACTGCCTGCATCCTCTGCCCCAGGTTGTCTAGGCGAGGTCCATGCCTCTGTGCACTCCAACCTATCCCTCCTTGGCTAGTGAGGTCTTGCTAACATATGTCTACAGATGCTTCCTAGGGTGGCCAAATCTAGCAGATAAAAACACAGGCCACCCGTTACATCTGATTTTCAGATAAATGATTTTTTAAGGTAAACACGCCCCATTCAATATTTGGGACATATCTATACCAAGTTATGTTTGCCTGAAATTTAAATGCAACTTTATTTTATCTGGCAACCCTACTTGATACTCCCTCCACTCAAAAGATGGTACCTAATTTCTCTTCCACTGTGCGTGGACTGTACTTAGTGACTCACCAGCGACGGATCAGAGAAAAGGTAAGTGATGACGTGCCAGCCCTAAACCAGATCAAAAAAGCACTGTGGCCTTGGTCTCAGTCTCTCTCGCTGTCTTGGATCCCTGCCTCTGGGCGAGGGGAGGACACCCATGTGGCCCTATGGAGAGGCCCGTGTGGCACAGAGCTGAGGCCTCCTGCCCACTGCCACGTGTGTGAACTTGGAAAGGGGCTCCCCTGGCCCGTCAAGCCTTTAGCTACTGTGGAGACAGGGAGTCAGAAACATCCCGCGAAGCTGCTCCTGAGTTCCTGATCCCCTGATGCTGATGGGCAGCTGTTACTTTAAGCTACTATGTTTTGAGATAATCTGTTATACTGCAATAGGAACTGCCTGCTAATGGATCTCAGGTCAATAACCATCCCCTGTCCCACACCACTGTCTTCTTTTTCTGGATTATCTCCAGAGGCGTATAGTCATGCTGGAATCTCTGTTTCAAAAACTGTTGATCTCACATTTTTTATTCTTCTATACACTGAAATTCCTAATGGTTCTATAGTCACTATTTCTGATTCCCTTTTCCCTCTCTTTTCCTGAGCTATTCAAATAGGCATTTCAGCTCTGAAAAAGCTCTGGTCAAGTAGGAATCACCCCTCTTATTTAATCCAAAATCCAACCTACAGTCCTCATCTAACTTGACCCAACTATAATTTGATAAATACCTATTAAGTAGCTACTGTGTAACAGGCATTGTACTAGATGATTGATCTATAGCAGTAAGCAAAACAGACCAGAAAAGGGAAAAAAACCCACTCCTATCTTTCCTTATGGAGTTTACATTCTGGTATGTGTGTGGGGTGGCAGTGGGAGTAGGGGGATGGGACACACAGTAAGTTAGTAAAGCATTATGCATATTTCTGGTAAAATGACATGATGTCTGGGATAAAATAGTCCAAAATAAAAGGCCAATGGATAGAAGCAAAGAGGAAAATAGATGAGCTTGTGTCATTGTCATTAATCATTTTTAAAATTTTTTCAATTGTTTTTATTCATTTGTTTTTGGTTGCATTGGGTCTTCATTGCTGTGAGCCAGCATTCTCTAGCTATGGCAAGCAGGGGCTACTCCTTGTTGTGGTGGGCGGGTTTCTTATCGTGGGGACTTCTCTCGTTGCAGAGCCCAGGCTTTAGCTGCAGTACGGGGGCTCCGTGATTGTGGTGTGTGGGCTTTATTGCTCTGCGGCATGTGGAATCTTCCTGAGGCAGGGCTCAAACCCGTGTCTCCATGTCCCCTACATTGGCAGGTGGATTACTATCCACTGTACCACCAGGGGGAGTCTATGTTGTTAATTACTGAAGCTGGACAGTGAATAGGTACATGCAGGCTCATTAAGCTCTTTGGCTTTGGTTTGGGTTTGAAATTTTCCATAAGAAGGGGGCAACAGAGGATGAGACGGTTGGATGGCATCACTGACTCAGTGGACTTGAGTTTGAGCAAGCTCCAGGAGATAGTGAAGGGCAGGCCCTGGGGTCGCAGAGTCAGACATGACTGAGCGACTGAACAACCACCCCAGGGTGGTCCTAATGGCAAAACCCAGGCCCCCAGCTTCAGGCTGGGCCTCTGGCTCATGGACGCCCTGCCAGCACCTTCTAGGTGGAAGCCCAGGAGAAGCGCGGTCATGTTCTCAGGCTTGCGAGGAAGCAATCAGAAATCATGGTGCACAAAACTCACGTGACATTTTAAAAACACAAGGTACTTCGTAGATAATGTGGGGTTTATAGCAGGTGCTCCAGGAACAGCCCCCTGCAGAGGACCTAGGGGAACAGTAGGACCCTGAGGATGCGTTCTGCAGCTTTCTATCTACTCAGCAAGTTGTCTAAAACGTCCCTCACAGCTTCAGCTCAGGCCTCCATCTGCCCTTTCAGGAATCCCCCAGAACAAACGCTGAGGGACACCTCACCCTGGGAACACCTTGGTACTAAGGAACATGCTGAGGTCAGAGCACGTGTGTGCAGTGAGGGGGCGGGACGGCGCTGACAGCACTCTACGGAACGCTGCAGAGCCTCACACTGTGCCTGGTGCTCATGGATGCGCAGGCCCCACGCGCTCCTCACCGAAAGCAAGGATCGGGCCCACTTTCAGGGGGAATGACCCAGGGAGGTAAAACAGGCAGTGGACGCCCAGCTTGTAGCAACAGGGCTGGGACTGCCCACTGGGTCACAGGCCAGCCTGGTGCCCCCGTCTCAGGCACCCTGGACGGGCCCGCACCATCGCCCTGAACCTGCTGAGGCTCCAGACAGACGAGCCCTCACTTCACAGGCGAGCAAGGCCCCTTGGCCAGAAGCAGCGTTGCTTCTGCAAACTCCCCAAAAGGTGTACTGGCTCCCCAAACCACAGGGAGGACCCCAAAGAAAGAAGGAAAAGGTTGGGGGAGGGGCCCGGGAAGGTCAGGTATAGGTGCAGAAGAGCCTGACCCCAGGACACAAGTCTGGAAATAGGTCCCTCAACCCCAGGGAAACAGGCCAGCCGGCAGCGTCCTTCTTTACCTTCTTCTCAAACAATGTGGGAGACACAAGAGTCACAGGAAGCTGGAGCCCCGAGAAAAGACCAGGGGACGGGCCGAGAAAGGAATGGTGGGGGCCTTCTGACACCACAACACAAGTTGTATTGGCTGCCCAGGTAACAGGAGGCTCTTTCTGGTGACGTGTCTGTGTACACACACACATACACACACACCCCACCCCACCCGACAGACACACAGACACACACACACACACAGACACACACACACACACACACACACAGACACACACACAGACACACACACACAGACACAGACACACACACAGACACACACACACACACACACAGACACACACAGACACAGACACACACACACAGACACAGACACACACACAGACACACACACAGACACAGACACACACACAGACACAGACACACACACAGACACACACAGACACAGACACACACGCACACAGACACACACACAGACACACACACACACACAGAGTCTCTCTCTCTCTCTCCTTTTTTTCCTGGAAACATCCTCTCCCTCTCCGACCACAGAGGTCACAGCCTGACCCGTGCTGTTCCCAGTTTGCAGGGCAGCAGAGACACGTGGTGGGGGCAGGGCTGCAGGAAGGCCAGAGGGGAGACCGAGGAGACCGAAGCAAGGTCCCAATAGGAGGGAGACGAGAAAGGAGGCGGCCTGGATCCCGGTGGCCTGAGGCGGTTACTCTCCAGCCTGGCTGTGTTCATTAATGCCTTTGTCTTTTTGCTCCTGACATCTCAACTTAGATTCTGTCATTTACAACCCCAACAGTCACTATCTTGGACTCTTCACACATTTGCATACAAAGAAACCAAAATCATTTTTCAAATTAACTCAAGGAATGGGTCTCTCTCCAAGAAGCTGTTCAAATGAAAGCATTTATTTTTATAAACATCATCTCCAGCCACTATATCTCTAATTGCACTTAAGACACTGGGGAAAAAAAAAATCTGTATTTAATCCTCTGCCAAGTTAAAAGAATATCCAGCAGCTTCCACTTTCTGTTTTAGATGGCTATTACCATTTAATTTACATTCTCTTGGTATAAAAATATGTTTTAAAAAATCCCAGACTAACACATAAACACATTTACCGGCACATTCTTAAAAACACAAACATGACCGAAGCCCATAGACGGACAAGAGGAGAGTGGCCTCTTGGGGCTGAGGCAGGGGCCGAGCGGAGTCGTGAGCGGCAGCGGGCAGGGCAGACAGTCCCAGAAGACCCCAGGCCCTGGTCTGCAGCCCAGAAGACCCTCTCAGATCACGGGGCACATCTCACAGTATTAGAAGACAACCACCTCTCACACTGGATTAAAACCAGGGGGAAGGAACAACGTTCTCAGGGAGCCACAGGGCACAGAAGTGCCCCGGGGCTTCACGTGGCCAGCCGGCCCAGCCCCAGAGTCTGACCAGAGGCCTGGGGACCACGGCCCAGTCTGGACTTCTCTCTGCAGACGTGAGGGTTCCCTGGGACTTGAGGGCCGCCTGACCCCGGCTGTGGCTAACACGCCCAAATGAACGATGATCTGGCGGGAGAGATGCACTGAGCTCCTCGGGGTCACACGCAGGGCCTGCTCCGGTCTCAGTGGAATGGCCGCCCCCGCCTGGGCCGGGACCTGAGATGACCTGCCGAGCGGCGCACAGCCTTCCTCTCCTGCCGGTGCAGTTTCTCAGCCTCCTGCTGCTTCCTCTGCTGCTCCGACTGAGAAAGAAGAGTACATGAGGACAAAGAAAGAGAAAGGACATGCCAACAGCCCTTTCTGGGGGCCCATCAGAATGCCAACGGCACGACCACCACCCTTAGCCCGGTTCTGGCAGGGACAGCAGGACCACTGCCAGCCGCCATGGTCCCTGTGAGAGCCGAAGCCTTAAATCCCCTGGGCTGGAGTGCGGCCTGGGCACGCCGGACTGAACCACACAGCTCAAGGCTGGCTCCTCAGCCCACATGCCACTCAGCTGCTCACGGGAGAGCCAGCCTGAAGAAGGCGCGATGGCTTTCCAAACGCCCACGACTTCTCTTGCGGAACTGTCCTTCACTGACAAGCCAGAGCCATTCAATAGTTTATTCACACTGTCTTAAAGACAAAGGAAGTCTTTCTGTGTCCCCAAACTGTGTAATAACCCACCCATGATTAACAATGCAGTCCCCTGGACCTAGCTCCAAAGAGAATCAAACTTGAAAGGCAGAGAGCTACCACTAAACACTGATAAAGGCTCGGCAGACACGTCAGTCAATCCCAAGTTCACGGCCGGAAGGGGCACATGGATTCTGGGATGGCTGCTGTGAAGGCACTGTTCTCAACACTCAGGTGAGAAAACCAGACCTCCTCCAAACAGTGTCACTAGTTTCACAGAAGAGAGCTGCATCAGTGTAGAATCTGCGCTGAAGGGAAGAGAAGCTTCGGAGTTCTAAGAATACAGCTCTGTTCCACCAAGTCTGGTTTGGAGAATACAAACCCCTAACTGTGAAGCTCAAAATAAAAATCTTAGCTGGTGGAACTAAAAGAAGGTCCAACTTTGACAGCAGTGGTGGGGCAACCACTTTCAGAGTTGAAAATGCTGCGTTAGAGACACCTGCACGGTCTGCCAGCCTGTGACCTGCCCTGCTCCAGGCACCTGGGGGTACTCATTCACATGTCCGCCTTGAAGAACAAGTCTCTATGTTCACTTATGGCCAGGATTATTCCACTTCTGTAAAGTGAAAGAGCTGGGAGGTGACGGAATCACGAGAAAAGAACATGATTTGTAAGACCAAAAACTGATGACTCTTTCCTATTCGAGGAAACCCTTGGACTGAGATTCTGAAGAATTGAGCACTTTTCCTATGTACCATTTTTCAAAGCCTTTTCAAAGTAACCCTGCCCCGTGTGCTCCTCTGTAGGTCATTCCCCGGGCCCCACCCAGCCCAGGGCGTGGTCCTTCCTGCCTGAGGCCAGCCCTGACCTCTCACTACAGGGTGAGGAACCTCTGTCAGGCCCCTCAGTCTGCCTCCTCCTGCAACGGGCCACAGTGACTTTTTGAAAATAGAAACGGTATGCCGGTCTCCTGCTAACTAGACCTTTTCAACTGTTTTCCACGGTTCTTAAGACCACGGTTAAAATTTAACCTTGCATACAGCCCTGTTGGACAGCTCTACGTGCCTTTCAGGCTACGTGTGAGGCCACAGTTGGCAGCCCCGTGATGGCTGTGCTTCACACATGGAGGCTCACTCCCACCCCCAGCGAGGCTGGAGGCTGGAGCCCTGCCCGCCCCCTGGGGCTCGCTGCCCCTCACCCAGCTGTCCCTCACTCCTCCGGCTGGGCCGGGTCCCTGACACTCCCAGCCCTGGGCCTCCAGGAGCATGTCCCACATTACGATGAGGTGACTGTACGTGATCTCCCTTCACAGGACTGTGGCACCCACAGCCACATCTCTGTTCTGTGTGTCCCTAGCACGTGGCAGAGAGCAGGCTGAGGCTCCTTTGTGAATGGAGAACTCAGAAACCAAAGGGAAACTGCAGGCTCCCTAGCAGAGCAGATAATGTTGTGTTAGCAAGCCCCTGAACACTGCTTATTTAATATTCTGTTTCTTCATATTAAGAAAAGTGAAGTTGTTCGGTCGTGTCTGACTCTTTGCGACCCCGTGGACTGTAGCCTACCAGGCTCTTCCATCCATGGGATTCTCCAGGCAAGAATACTGGAGTGGGTTGCCATTTCCTTCTCCAGGGGATCTTCCCGACCCAGGGATCTCCTGCACTGCAGGCAGATGCTTAACCTTCTGAGCCACCAGGGAAGCTCTCATATTAAGAAGCATCCCTTTAAAAATGCCTCTGGTCCAAGTAACTCTGGGAAATGAGGTACTAAATAAAGATAAACAGGGAGTGCTGGGGCTTTTTAAGTCAGGAGCTGCTCTCCATCTTTCATACGGACATCTGTTGTGGATTTCCCTTGGGGGTATGGGCTTCCAGGAGCCCCTCCTCCGTCTCCTGGAGCACACTCCATGAGGCCCGGCCCGTGGAGTCCCCACAAAGGCAGGTGTCTACACGTGAGCTCAGAGGTAGCAGCGATCCCTGCAGAAAAACCTCTGTCCAGAAACATGTGTGTGTTCAGTCATGTCTGACTCTTTCATGACCCCATGGGCGGCAGTCCGCCAGGCTCCTCTGTCCATGGGATTCTCCAGGCAAGAAAACTAGAGTGGGTTGCCATTCCCTACTCCAGGGGATCTTCCCCAGGAATCAAACCCGGGTCTCTTGCATCTCTTGCACTGGCAGGCTTTATCACTTTACCACTGCGCCACCTGGGAAGCCCCTGTCCAGAAAAAGAACTGTCCTTATCTCCAATCTAGAGAAGAGCTGTATTTGCAAGATGTTGCCACTGTGTGATCGATTCGTTACGAGTTAAGAGTCAACCAGCTTCTTCTCCTCCCTGTTCCTGTCCTGACTCCTTCCCCACATCCATGGCAATCCTATCTTGGGACGGGGCGGGGGGAGGCTAAATGCAAAGCACACACCTGCACCAGTACCTGGCTGGCCCAGGGCCCCTGAGGGAATGAACTACAGGGTATTTAAAAGTAGAATCTGGGACCTAATCCTAGTTTTGCCACTACACAATTTTAAATAATATTAAGGCATAGGTTTTTCTCCTTCAATTTGATTAAGATTTTAGAAAGTATATATGAAAATACTTGGAAAACTCGAGATTTTACTTGAATATATCACACACCTAGTATAAAAGGATTTGTATTAAAAAAAAAACACAAACAATAATTCCATAAAAATTCTTAAATAAAACTAAGATTTAATAGTTGAAATTCTATGAGTCAAAGGATGAAACAGGCATAAGTCGAACACCAACTGATGCATTCCCCAAACTAGTGTCAAAGCCTCTCCTAGACTCAACCGCAAGGCTGCTTTAAGTATTTTCACTTAAACGTTTCGTTTTTGTATTGCAGTTTAGTCACTAAGTTGTGTCCGACTGTTTGCGACCCCATGGCCTGTAGCCCACCAGGCTTGTCTGTCCAAAGAGTTTCCCAGGCAAGAATACTGGAGTGGGTTGCCAATTCCTCCTCCAGGGGATCTTCCAGGCCAAAGGATCGAACCCATGTTTCCTGCACTGCAGGCAGATTCTTTACTGCTGAGCCATCAGGGTAGCCCTCTTTTGTTTTTTGGGGTGTTGGGGGGAAAATCAGAGCCATCTTATTTCCAGTTTACCACCAATCATAAACTGATACTGACCTCAGTACCTTCCAACTGGGGAAACGTGGAGAAGGAGTATGCTTGCGTCCTCCCAGCTCACCCTGTGCGGCAGAGGGAGCCCTGGGCCGGGCAGCCGGGAGCCTGCGAGGTCTTCCCACAGGGGACCTGCGCCTGCCGCCCCCTCAGCATCGTGAACTTCACAGGGAATTAGGGAATGGTCGAGGGCACACAGAGACTCTCTAAGAAACTAGGCACAATGAGTTAGTCTGAACACACAGCCAATTTTGGCTTATTTAAATGAGAAATGTAAGATGCAAGTCTGCTGTAAATGGAGACAGATTTAACTGAAAAGCTTCTTACACACAGAATAAAAAAGTTCTAATGGAGGGAGTGGGAAGAGGGGGATTTGGGAAAAGGTGATCAAAAGTACAAACTTCAGTCACGAGATAAAGGAGTATTAGGGGTGTGATGTACAGTGTGAAGACTACAGTCAAAACTGCTATATTACACACAGGAAGGCTGTTCAGAGGGTAAACCCTTAGAGTTCTCATCACAAAGAAAAAAACAATATTTTTTCTTTTTCTGCTCTTTTTTTTTTGTATCTATATAATGAACAGTAACTAAGTAAAAAATATCCTTATCATTTGGCAGGCCTTCTGACGACATCAGAAAGAACTGTCAACAACCAGAGATGAATGAGCGGACGTTGTGAACACATTTCTCCGAAGGAAATGTATGAATGGCCAAGAGGCGCATAAAAAAAATGCTCTACCGTTGTTAGTCATCAGGAAAATGTCAATCAAAACCATAGTGAGATACCACTTCACACCCACAAGGATGACTACAATAAAGACCAACAGTAACAAGTATTGGCAAGGATGAGGGAAAAAACAGAACCCTCACAGACTGATGGTGGGAATGGGCAATAGTGCCATAGCTTTGGAAAACAGTCTAGTCGTTCCTCAAAAAGTTAAAAAAACAAACAACTCTAATGTCCACCATCAGATTAAGGGACAAGCAAATTGTGGTATGGGCTTCCCAGGTATTTCAGTGGTAAAGAATCTGCTGGCCAATGAAGGAGACATGGATTTAATCCCTGGGTCAGGAAGATCCCCTGGAGAAGGGAATGGCAACCCACTCCAGTATTCTTGCGCGGAGAATCGCATGGACAGAGGAGCCTGGCAGGCTACAGTCTATAATATCGCAAAAGAGTCGGACTCCACTTAGCAACTGACCAACAAAAAACTGGTATATTCACAGAATTAAATATTACTCAGTCGCAAAAATGAATAAAGCTTTTGTACAGGCTGCAACATGGGTTAGCCTTTACAAACATGCTAAGGTAAAAGAGGCTAGTCACAAAAGAAAACACGTTGTGTGATCTACATATACACACAATGTCCAGAACAGGCAAATCCACAGGCTGGGACATGAGAGGGTGGGTTTCCTTTTGGAGTGATGAGGATGGTCCAGATTTAGATGGCGATGATCGAGCACAGCATTTGGTGACTACTGAAAACTCCGGGAGTTGGTGATGGACAGGGAGGCCTGGCGCGCTGGGATTCATAGGGTTACAAAGAGTTGGACGCGGCTGAGCAACTGAACTGAACTGAAAAACCCTGAACTGTATATTTTTAAAAGGGTGGATTTTAGATACTTGTATTGTATCTCAATTTAAGAAAAGGATCAGAAGCGAAGTCTTTGTCATTCTTTCCCTCTTTGTGACAATACATACTAAGCAAGAACGACCAAATGAGAAAAAAATTTTTTTGAAAACTAAAACCATGGAGCTTCTTCACTCACCTGTTCATAGCAAATATTTAAACCAGCTTATTCCTCCTTCATTGTATGCCAGGTGTCATCAAAGGTGGCTTAGAAATGACTGTTGTTAAGTCAGTTTAGAATGGGGCCTACTGCGGATAGAGTAATTCGCCTCCTGAAACTATCCACCCTGGGCAAGCTGATTGCACTGTGATGAACACATGAGAAATCACCAGTTCTTGATCAAGTCCATGTGAGCCTGAACTATTCTTTCACAGCCGTGGATGGTCAGGACTTCTGTTTTACAAGGTCCCACCTCGGGTGACCCAGTGACCCCGAAACCATGCTGCGGCTCTTCACCAACAGTACCGAGCCTGGGGTCACTGGGGGCCTGCCTCCTTTGAGACACCAGACATACGCCTGGCTCTGCCAATGCTCTGCCTTGCAGTGTGCTTGCAACCCAGGAGGGGCTCCGGCTGAAGGGAAAAAACGCCTGAACAGCACACGCTTCCTCAACAGGGGGAAGCCTGGAAGGCAGCTCTGAGGTCAGACACACACAACACTGCTGGAAGCCTCGTCTTCCTTCTGTGAATTAAAAAAGAACAAGAGAAAGCACTTACCTTCTTTAATGTAAATGTCAGTTGTTTGCTGCCAACCGTGGTGTCGGATACACTCAATGTTCCGTTTTTCGCTTCAAGTTTCAACCGGTCTTCAAGGGTTTTACTGCAGGAAATTTAAGAGAATGACACATTAATTAGGGTTATGTTTTGATTTCCCATTAGAAACAAGCTTTAATTAGAATTGATCACACAAAGAATGACCTTTTACACATGTGGTAAAGACAGAAAATGGCATTTGTTTAACACAATCAATGGACAGAATTGCAGACACTCAAACCGTCATTACTCAGACTCAGCAAATAGGCAGTAGAAACAATGGCTGTCCCAAACACCCACTAATTAAGTGTTTTAAGTGGTGGTTCCACATATTTCAGTGCTTGCTATTTATGTTACTAAATCACATTTCTGAAGCCAAAATGCAAAGGAGCCATATTTCTGAAGCATGTAATTTACTGTAACGGTCAGAGGCACTTAAGCTGCTAAACCATTTTATACTAAATCCAGGCACCAGTTAGGTATGTGAGCATCTCAGCAACTCATTCACCTTCTACACAGCAGTGAACACAAAGCCTTTCAGGTCAAGCCACAGAGAAGTGCCATGAGAACTCTGACTTTTCCTTCACCCCTTAGCTTGTCGGCCACGCTCATTGCCCACAGCACAAGCAACTTGACACATGAGATCATCTAATGGCACTGGGCGCTGACTGAGCCTGATCCAGGGCCACCTCTCCTTTCAACTTCGTACTCGACGTACTTTCGGACACAATTTACCCCCAGCTCAAATTTCGCTTCGTGATCATGTTTCTAAAGTCTCTTTCTATAATCTTTGTCTTTGCTATGGTCTGCTGTGCCTGGCAACTCACTGCATCTATGACAGTCAAGATGTTGATTCTGATTTTGAATTTAGTACCAGTTATATAACACTTCATTACATGTTCTTATAACAATGCTTTATTATAAAAGCAGATCAGCGTTAACTTGCTTTAGAGCGAAAAAACAGAACTAAGCCTAAAGATAGATATTTTTAGTAAGTTTTAGATTGGGGGCAGGAGGAGAAGGGGACGACCCAGGATGAGACGGCTGGATGGCATCACGGACTCGATGGACATGAGTCTGGGTGAACTCCGGGAGATGGTGATGGACAGGGAGGCCTGGCGTGCTGCGATTCATGGGGTTGCAAAGAGTCAGACATGACTGAGCAACTGAACTGAACTGAATGTCAGCTCTAGCCCTCTGCATGTGTGCATATTCATTCATGTCCAATTCTTTGCGACCCATGGACTGGAGCCTGCCAGGCTCCTCTGTCCATGGGATTCTCCAGGTTAAGAATACTGGAGTGGCATGATTCATGTTGATGTATGGCACAAACCAACACAATACTGTAAAGCAATTATTCTTCAATTAAAAAGAAAAAAAAAAGACATTGGAGTAGGTTGCCATTTCCTCCTCCAGGGAATTTTCCTGACCCAGGGATTAAACCACATCTCCTTTGGCAGGTGGATTTGGGAAGCCCTCTAGAAAAGGTTAAAGCAATACCCTCACATCCCTGGGATGAAACTAGAAGAGAAGAGGAGAGGGAACCAAAAAGAATAAGGTTGTCTCTTCTATTCAGTTCCTTCCTCAAAAAAAACAAGTAAAAACACTTCCAATACTCCTTGCACCAACTTAAAACTGAATGCACCCTTTTCTAATTTAAAAGCTTGGCTGAATTTTAAAGAGACTGGTGGTGGTGGTACATTGTATGAAAGAGTCGTCTTTTTCCTGAAACACGATCTTTGGGACTAATTACTGAGAACACAGCTCCACGAGACAGTGATGCTCCTTTGAAATTCTGAAAGCCAGTGTTTGATGTTCACAGCTTTGAAAGCTCTACCTCTAGTTTACGACGACTAGTTAGTACTAAATATACCTTCCTTACATAATTTGAGACATAAAGTGGTTAGCATAGAAGTGGCAACTCTTTTCTAAGCAATAATGCTATTAAGAAGCACTTTTAAAGTACTTTTCATCTTCAAAGTTCTTAACAGACTAACTAATTAATCCTTTCAACATCCCTGAGACAGAATATAGATGGCAAAAAGGGAGGTAAGATATTCTATAACTTGCCCCAGGCCACAGAAGGATTCGAGTCTAAAACCAGGATACCAATTTAAGAATTTCTGGTTTCCAGGTGTGTGTCAGACCATGCTTGATTTATAAAGTTTTGTTCAGGAAATGTGTCCATTAAGTATTCTAAATGACAAGCTTCCACATGACAAACTGAGTGAAATGAAGGTTTGGTTTTGCCTTTTTTTTTTTAACCAGAATTCAAAAGTAAAGTGTAAACCGACTCCAGCATGTGTGACTCATGTCAGCCTCAGCAAATGCCTTTGGTCGTTCATTTCATTTTTGTTCTTTCTTTCCAGGGCTATAAACGCTGAGATTTTAAAGGTAACAGGAATTCTGAATAACTATGGAGCCACTGAGACAAGGTGGTACCCAGAGAATACTAATTTGGGAAGAAAAAGACTTTTCAAGTAAATTGTGGGAAATTACTACTCTTCTCAGGATGACCTAGCTCCTCCATGACAGGGCAGAGCAGCTCTGGTCTCCTCTCCGGGTACCTGGCCGTGCGCTTGTAGAGACTTGTCCTGTCTCGGCTCCCTGGAGAGACCTGAGCTTTGGAAGGAGCCGTGGCAGAGGATCAGACGCGGGGGCCAAGGCCAGAGGCTTCTGCAGTAAAGCAGGTCCCACTTTCTTCCCTTCAAAGTCAGCCTGTGAATGCGGCTGCAAACCAGCAGTCCCCAAGCCTGCTACCCGAGTGTGAATTTGGTCAGAGACGATGGAAGACCCGGCCAGACACCTGCAAACTGTCTACTGTGAACAAAGAAGAAAACGCAGGAGCCTCGGTGCTTGTCCTTCTCACACTCGCCCAGGATGGCTGGCCCTCCCAGTCCCGCTCCCCTCCCTGTCCTGCTCCCCTCCCTGTCTAGTCTTCAGGTCGGCTTGCCTCTGGCTACTTTCTAATTGACGGTCAAGTTAAGAATTTCAATAGAAAAAAAAAAAAAGCTTTTTTCATGATGACTGCGGGGACTGCCAAGAAGACAGATATGACACGGGCTATAGCAGGTGGAAAGTGAGAGAAGTACTCAGCACAGGATGGAGTGGACACGAGGTCAAGAACGTACATGATCAGTATGGCTGTATTAGAACAAAGAAGAGTGGGCATAAACTCCAGGGGGAAATACTAAGGTATTTATTAGATGCTCCAGGATAGCTGAATGATTTACTTCTTTGAGGCTCTAAAACACACACACACACTGATATTAAATTAATAATAATGCTCCTTCTTGGAGTTCTTAAAATCATTTTGTGAGGAAAGGGAGGGAGAGAGTGGAAGAAATCCATAAAGGCACAGAGAAGAGGTAAGTTAAGTTCAGTTTAGTCGTGTCTGACTCTTCGCGACCCCATGAACTGCAGCATGCCAGGCCTCCCTGTCCATCACCATCTCCCGGAGTTCACTCAGACTCACGTCCATTGAGTCCGTGATGCCATCCAACCATCTCATCCTGGGTCGTCCCCTTCTCCTCCTGCCCCCAATCCCTCCCAGGATCAGAATCTTTTCCAATGAGTCAACTCTTCGCATGAGGTGGCCAAAGTATTGGATGCTTTAGCATCAGTCCTTCCAATGAACACCCAGGACTGATTTTTAGAATGGACTTTTTGGATCTCCTTGAAGTCCAAGGGACTCTCAAGAGTCTTCTCCAACATCACAGTTCAAAAGCATCAATTCTTTGGCGCTCAGCCTTCTTCACAGTCCAACTCTCACATCCATACATGACCACTGGAAAAACCATAGCCTTGACTAGACAGACCTTTGTTGGCAAAGTAATGTTTCTGCTTTTGAATATGCTATCTAGGTTGGTCATAACTTTCCGTCCAAGGAGTAAGCGTCTTTTAATTTCATGGCTGCAGTCACCATCTGCAGTGATTTTGGAGCCCAAAAAATAAAGTCTGACGCTGTTTCCACTATTTCCCCATCTATTTGCCTGAAGTGATGGGACCAGATGCCATGATCTTAGTTTTCTGAATGTTGAGCTTTAAGCCAACTTTTTCACTCTCCTCTTTCAGAGGCTTTTTAGTTCCTCTTTACTTTCTGCCATAAGGGTGGTGTCATCTGCCTATCTGAGGTTATTGATATTTCTCCCAGCAATCTTGATTCCAGCTTGTGTTTCTTCCAGCCCAGCATTTCTCATGATATACTCTGCATATAAGTTAAATAAGCAGGGTGACAGTATACATCCTTGATGTATTCCTTTTCCTATTTGGAACCAGTCTGTTGTTCCATGTCCAGTTTTAACTGTTGCTTCCTGATCTGCATATAGGTTTCTCAAGAGGCAGGTCAGGTGGTCTGGTATTCCCATCTCGTGAAGAATTTTCCAGTTTATTGTGATCCACATAGTCAAAGGCTTTAGCATAGTCAATAAAGCAGAAATAGATGTTTTTCTGGAACTCTGTTGCTTTTTCCATGATCCAGCGGATGTTGGCAATTTGATCTCTGGTTCCTCTGCCTTTTCTAAAACCAGCTTGAACATCTGCAAGTTCACGGTTCATGCATTGCTGAAGCCTGGCTTGGAGAATTTTTATGCAAAGGTAGGAAGTCAAGAAACACCTGGGGTAACGGGCAAATTTGGCCTTGGAATACGGAATGAAGCAGGGCAAAGACTAATAGAGTTTTGCCAAGAGAATGCACTGGTCATAACAAACACCCTCTTCCAACAACACAAGAGAAGACTTTACACATGGACATCACCAGATGGTCAACACCAAAATCAGACTGATTATATTCTTTGTAGCCAAAGATGGAGACGCTCTACACAGTCGGCAAAAACAAGACCGGGAGCTGACTGTGGCTCAGATCATGAACTCCTTATTGCCAAATTCACACTTAAATTGAAGAAAGTAGGGAAAACCACTAGACCATTCATGTATGACCTAAATCAAATCCCTTATGATTATACAGTGGAAGTGAGAAATAGATTTAAGGGACTAGATCTGATAGATAGAGTGCCTGATGAACTACAGACGGAGGTTCATGACATTGTTACAGGAGACAGGGATCGAGATCGCCATGGAAAAGAAATGCAAGAAAGCAAAATGGCTGTCTGAGGAGGCCTTACAAATAGCTGTGAAAAGAAAAGAAGTGAAAAGCAAAGAAGAAAAGCAAAGATCTTCCCAGCTGAATGAAGAGTTCCAAAGAGTAGCAAGGAGAGATAAGAAAGCCTTCCTCAGCGATCAATGCAAAGAAATAGAGGAAAACAATAGGATAGGAAAGACCAGAGATCTCTTCAAGAAAATTAGATACCAAGGGAACATTTCATGCAAAGATGGGCTCGATAAAGAACAGAAATGGTAGGGACCTAACAGAAGCATAAGATATTAAGAAGAGGTGGCAAGAATACACAGAAGAGAAGAGGTAAACTGAAGGAAAATAAAGGAATCACCCCTCCATAGTCTGCATTAAAGGGGATACAAAGAGAGTAGAGAAATGAATCCACAGATAAATGGTGAATGTTAAGTACTTTGTTTTAAACATGTAACTTTGCAACACATAAAGGTTACTGAAAACTCTGAGTGCTTCCAGTTTGCACACATTGCTTCAAAGCCTCTACTGCAGCAGATGTAAGTTCAGGCAACCACTAGGTGTTAGCTCAACCTTCAGCTCAGTTAAAATCTGAGAAGGTTCCACTATTGTTACCAGTGTGGCGGGGACAGGTACATGAAGCCTTTCTGGAGGACAACCTGGCCACACTGATCACACACACCTATTATGACCCAGCAAACTCTATCGTCAGGTTATGGTCTAAAGAAATTCTTGCATGTGGGTACATATTTATAACTGTGAAAATGGAAGAGAAAATCAAGAAACAACCTAAATACTCAAAATTAGATATTATGGCCCATCCACCTTCTGAAATACTTATGCAGCCATAAGGCAAACCTCCATGCACTTACAAAGAAAACATTTCAAAACTTGTTTTTCAATGAAAAGAACATGTGACTTGGCAATGAGATTAGTGCGATCCAAAAGTGTACACATGAGTGTGTGCATACCTGGGAGTGACCAGGAGGTCACTCAGGACCTCAGGGAGGGAGTGTCAGGGGAGAGGAGACTGTTACCTTTCATCCTATATTTGTATTTCAGCGATAGCATGCTTGTGATAATAAAGTCATACATACAGCGATGATAACATGCTTGTGTATCAGTGGAGTACCGATTACTGGAGTAATAAAAGATTCTCTTTTAAAGAAAGAAAAAGTTTGAAATCAAACTTCTTTCAGAATTAGACTTTTAGTTCTTATCTACTATCAGTGAGAAGGAAATTAGCTGGCCACAGTTGTTTGATTCAAAGAGGATAAGGTTGCAGACATGATAAGCAACTCACCACCAGATACCAAAGTACCTGATGAAGATGAGTTCCTTGAAGGCAGAAAATCTCTTTGCAGAGAGTTAGACACAATTTAGTGACTGAACAACAACTACAACGACCACAGAGCAGGTGCTTCAAAGAATGTTTTCATGAATTGAGCTGTAAGGGCCTCCCGGTGTGTAGTATTTATTGCCTAAGGAGAGGAGCTATCATCTGTTATCGAAATCTGGAAAGCTATCCTAAGGACTCTTTCTCCTGAGTTTACCTTACAGACACCTCCAGCATGTACATCAGGTGCCCCAGACCAAGGCTACCCCGGTAACTGAAGGGGGTCACGTGCCCTGATTCCCAACAAAGGCCAGTGTGAACATCTTCTCTTTCTACCTAGAAACAGAGTCACTCCCACCCATCCTGAATTGTCTCTCTGGTTTCTGAAGATGGACCATCTCTTTAACTGGTAGCTCCTGGCCCCATTCGCTCCTGACTGCTCACCCAGTACAGCCCTACCAATTCAGTCCAGTCATTTCTTCACTCTGCCCTTTTCATGGTTAATTCCTCTCTGCATATTAATAAGACAGCTCTCAAGCCTAAAAACCCTTTCCTGTCAAGCTCTTGGCCTTGGTTCCTTCCTTTCACTGCCAGTATCTTGAAGGAACCATCTACACTAATTGTTCACAATGTTCTTTTTTCTCCCATTCCTTCCTTGATCTTGACACTCTTCCCACGGCCACGCCTCCATGTTGGGAACCCCCCCCTCCACCCGACATCGGTACCATGCCCTTCTCTGTGACATCCTCTCCACGCTCGGCTCTTTCCAGTCCCCCCCCGCCAACTTTTGGGCAACTTCTTAGTACTGTTTACTGCCCACCTTTTCCTTCAGCCCTCTAAATCAGACCTCTTAGCCCCAGGCTAGCAGTACATTCCTGACACCTCTAAAACCGTATCTATTACTTCGCATGCACTTGTATGCTTTTAGAGAAGTCTATGGTTTTCACCATAGACTTAAAAAAAAAACATTTGTTGTTCCCAAGGGCTTTATTCTGAGCCCTCGTTTCCTTGTATGCACTTCTGCAAAGTCTTTTTAAGCCAGGGTCTCAACCCCACGGGAAGGCTGCTATCTCTTAAACCAATGTCTCTGGCCTACCTCCTACATTCCCATTTGTCAGCCGAACATGACCAGGAGGACACATGGGTCTTGGAGACTCAATGTGCTGAATACCCAGCTCAATACGTTGAGCCTTAAATATGTTTTTCATTCTGTATCCTTTATCTCAGTGGCAACACTGCTAGACATTTCAACATCGCCCCACCTCCTTTGATATTAAATTAGTAATCAAACGGTATTGTAGTGTGCTTCTTCTTCTTAGACACGCTCAGGAATAATCTGGTTCAACACCTGTCTGCTCCTCTCCACCCCATGTCAGGCATTCATCACTTGCCCCTGGGATTGCTTTATTACACTTGGCTAGCTGATCTCATGGGCCCAGTTTCTCCCTGCATTTTCTCTCTAAAACTGCAGTATTTCACTAACATTTTCTGGGAAATAGGGCTTTGTTACACCTATGCTTTTATTTTCTACAACAAACATGCACTGCTTTTACTGTGTTAAGTATTTACATAACTGGGAGGAGGGACTGAACAGATCTGATCACAATAATCTTAGCCCCAACCTCCCCTGGCTCACCCGTACCTCAGCCAGGGCCAGGGCCTCACGCGTCTGCCTCCCCGGCTCCCGGGCTGTGCTCCCTGCTGCTCACTTGGTGCTCTCGCTGCACGACCACAGCTCTTCCCTCACCTCCAAACAGCTGTCCTGTTCATACGACCCCTTTGGCCAAGAAAGCCAGCTTTCCCACCCTGCTCTCAGCGTTCATCCTTTTTCTTTCAAAAGACCAGTTTCAATATGACCTCTAATTAAGATTTCAGTGAACCTCTAAAAATCCACCCCCTCTTCCTCGCACACGTTCCCAGGACTTCCGGATGCCTCACAGAGCCCCGGCGAGAGTGGCGGTGCTTCCAGCATGTGAGCCGGGCCCTTCCTTCCTACCCCCGGGGCCCAGGATGGCACTCTGCTCACCCGAGGTACCAGACGACTGTCTGACTGACGGATGGGTGGGTGGAGAGGTTGACATGTGGATGAATAAACTCAGGAGGAAAGCACAGTGCACTGGAAGGCACATAAGAATGTGCTGACAGACGTATGTGTTTATGTGACGCTCCTGTTACCAGGCTAAGCAATGGAGAGAACTCACTCTGGTTTTAAAAACTGAAATGGTTTTAAAGCTGAGCACGTCCAAGTGAACTTCCAAACATAATCCACTTGACTCCGATGCTGCGTTTTGCTGATTGCCTTGTGGTAACTCCAGGAATAAACGTAAGGAGTCACTTTAGCTCTCTGAAGGATAATGGTACAATGCTTCATTAAATAATATTATAACATTGTAAGTTCAGGATTTGCCAAAATAATCCAGTCAAGACTGGAATTCAACAAGGAGTGTGTGCCAAAACACCAGCAAACTGTGGGCTATTCCTACCAAAGGGTGCTTACTCTAAGCAATGGGCCTTTTAAGCCTGTGTAAGGATTATTACTCATACAGCTCTTCTCAAAACAACTATGTAACTTATTGATGCTTAACTTATTAAGAATGTATAACTGCAGTGTATTAGCTTGGCTATCATTTATTGTTAAATACTAAATGTACATCCCTTTTGTTTTCTACATAAATATCCTACCAAAGCTCACAGGCAAAACAAGAACGTGAGACAGTCTGGTCTTGTCTCCCACCCTCAAATTGCAGCTTCCTGTTACCATGGTTACACTGAAAACGACTGCTCCCAGACTGTCCTGGTCAGTGGTTTTCGGGTAAATGAGTTCTTTTTCAGCAGATCTTGGAAGAGTAACTTCCACGGCTGCCTGACAAGGAGTCAATGCATAGAAGATCCACTGGCCTCACAAGGGTTCATCAAGTGCCTACTCAGGTCCAGACACAGATTCGGAGCCAGAGGTAAAGCAAATAACGCAAGACAAAAACAAGAGATAATCTAACAAAGAAATTCACTCCATAGAAACAGATACGAAAAACAAGCAGTCTTCCCTCTGCTTCTAACTAGGACTCCAGGTAAAAATCTAAGAATGACAGCTACATAAAAAGCGGGGTTGCACACATTGCTGATGGAGACAGAAAGTGAAGTAGTCTTTTTGGAAAAAAGTTTGGCAGTTTCTCAGAAGGTTAGACATAACGTTATCGTGTGACCAGCAGTCCCACTCCTAGGTATGCAGCCGGGAGAAATGAAAGCATATGTCCATGCAAACACATATACAGATGTTCACAGCAGCACTGAAAGGTTGAAACACTAAGCAGACCCATCAACTGATATATGGATAAATAAAATGCAGCATTACCCATACCCTGGAATAAAGCTGAATGGAACAGACACATGCTACCACATGGATGAACATTAAAGACATCATTCCAAGTAAAGGCAATGGGACAAAATGCCACATATATGATAACATTCACATGAAATGTCACAGAAGACAAACCTATAGAGCTAGAGAACAGATCAGTGGTTGCCTGGGGGTGAGATGAGATGGAGTAAATGGGAGTGAATACTGACGGATGGGGTAAGGAACTCTGCTTGTGGGGCTGTGACGAAATGCTCTAAAACTGACTCTGGTGGTGGCTGTCCAACTCTGTGACTATACCAAAAACCAGTGGACTATGTACTTTATGTATGTGATAGTTATGTAAATTACATTTAAAGAAACTTGTTACCAAAAAAAAGTGAGGTTGGTAGGTAAAGAAAATCTCTTCGTGAGATATTAAACCTATTACTAGATTGTTTGTCTACTGACGTATCTTCTGTTAGGCAGAGCCAGAATTTCTAGATGCTCCTGGATCTAAGTTGAAGGATTCCCTCAACATTTTGTGTCTCAGACATTCGCTAGAAACTAGCAAAATAAAGATGAATGGGCATCTCTCCATTCCAGAAACAATTCAGTCTATCTATCAATGTCCTCCCCACCTTTCCCCTCTTCTTCTGTCTGAAAAAGCACAGTTTTCAAACCAGGAAGCTGGGGGTTAGAAAAGCACAGGGCACAGAACTGGAACAGCCCCTGTCTGATGCCTCATCTGCCTTGCTTGGCACCCCCCCGCCCTTTCCCCTTGGCCCCCCAGACCTTCAGGCTCTTCTTACAAGATTGTCTACTCTATTACATCCAGATCCCGTATATCAACACTCGGCCAAGAAATTCTCAAAGCAGAGAATTTCATGTGACTCTTATGTGACTTAGAGCTTATAAACACTGGGGGCTTAAAAACCTAACTCCTTACTGAGACACCTGACAACTGAGACTGTTCAAATAATACCATTTCTTTTTAACGATGACTTTTTTTTTACTGTAGTAAAATATTTAACCATAAAACTTACCATTTTAACGATTCTTCAGTGAACAGTCACACTGTTGTGCAACCATTATCACTATCCATTTCTAGAACTTTCTCATCATTCCAAATGGAAACTGCATAGCTCATTAAGTGGTGTCTCCCCAGGCCCCAACCCTGGCAACCACCATTCCACTTTCTGTTCCTGTGTACTCACCTATTCCAGAATGCCACTCTTTCTGATCTCTTTGTTTTCTTACATAAAGCTAAAAAAATTCCTGGCAAATTTTCCAAGTGACCTTTTAAATACTCAGATAAACTACGATGAGAGTAAACCTAACTGAAATATTTTAAATATAACTTTTTGTGAAAGAAGCTGTTACCTCTATAATTGCCACCATCATTTTTAAGAGTGTGGGTTTTGCAGAATCAGAGTGCTCTAATGTACGTATTTACCAATACTCCTGGGGCCACACCCTGCATCCTACTCTATGTAAACTATGCCTCAAAAAGTTGTTCAGAATCACTACAGTAAGGACCAGTGTATGTCCCCTCTGGCCTCGAGCTGCTACTGTCACATGAACTCCAAAGATCAAGATGACCCCTTGAGGGCACAGGGCCAGCCAGGAAGAGCAAGGCTGGACACTGAGCAAGCCAGGATCAGGGGCAGCATTACTCACTTCATCAGCTTCTGTTTTGTGGTTGAATCTTTGAAGCTTCTGAATTCCTCGCCAGCTTTGATCTCATAGAACTGCGGCTTGAGGACCGTCTGCTGATCCTCCCGGAGCTGTTCCTGCCTCTTCACTTTTTCCTCCTGTTGGAGAAGCCGGCGCTGTTTCCTGACCTCTGCGACCCAGTCTTTTTCATCATCTGAACTCTCAGAACTTTCTGCATCACTTGGTTTTCCTTCCGGTTCTTCCTCCTCTTCCTGAAAATAAAAATAGTTAAGAAGCAGCTCCTTTCCCTCTGCCAAAAATATCGACCCGTTATTTCCTTTTAAATAGCATTAACCTATCAGAGTCTGTGACATTGCGTTCATTGGAAAAAAGTCTTTAATAAAAGAAGATATATTCCTAAGCTGAAGGTCAAACAAATTACAGCTTTATTCAATGACTCTTCTAACCTATACAGAAAACTAAATATTACACAAATTCTAAATGATAAACAGTACATTACTTTTCCATGAAGTTCCTGTTGTTCTAAGAGTCTCAGTTTCTTCTTCCTTTTTTCACTAATTTTGGAAACAAGTGGATTCAAAAGCCTAAATTCTTCACTTTCTTCATCTACTTGGAAGTCAGGGTTCTCAAACATAACTTTAAATCGATCATCAGTGAGAATATTAGGAAGGCTCTGTAAGAAAAAGAATGTCAAAATTTAAAGTTAACATTAGATTAAAATCTGCCCAGGAAGATAGCTTAAAAACATCTTACTCAACAATTCATTAAAAAGCAACATAAGAAAATAATATCAAATGAAGCAACTGACAAACAATTAATCTCAAAAATATACAAGCAACTTATGCAGCTCAATTCCAGAAAAATAAATGACCCAATCAAAAAATGGGCCAAAGAACTAAACAGACATTTCTCCAAAGAAGACATACGGATGGCTAACAAACACATGAAAAGATGCTCAACATCACTCATTATTAGAGAAATGCAAATCAAAACCACAATGAGGTACCACTTCACACCAGTCAGAATGTCTGCGATCCAAAAGTCTGCAAGCAATAAATGCTGGAGAGGGTGTGGAGAAAAGGGAACCCTCCTACACTGTTGGTGGGAATGCAAACTAGTACAGCCACTATGGAGAATAGCGTGGAGATTCCTTAAAAAATTGCAAATAGAACTGCCTTATGACCCAGCAATCCCACTGCTGGGCATACACAACAAGGAAACCAGAATTGAAAGAGACACATGTACCCCAATGTTTATCGCAGCACTGTTTATAATAGCCAGGACATGGAAACAACCTAGATGTCCATCAGCAGATGAATGGTAAGAAAGCTGTGGTACATATACACAATGGAGTATTACCCAGCCATAAAAAACAATACATTTGAATCAGTTCTAATGAGATGGATGAAACTGGAGCCGATTATACAGACTGAAGTAAGCCAGAAAGAAAAACACCAATACAGTATACTAACACATATATATGGAATTTAGAAAGATGGCAATGATGACCCTGTATGCGAGGCAGCAAGAGAGACACAGATGTGTAGAGCGGACTTTTGGACTCAGAGGGAGAGGGAGAGGGTGGGATGATTTGGGAGAATGGCATTGAAACATGTATACTATCATGTAAGAAAAGAATCGCCAGTCTATGTCCAATGCAGTATACAGGATGCTTGGGACTGGTGCACGGGGATGATCCAGAGAGATGTTATGGGGAGGGAGGTGGGAGGGGGGTTCATGTTTGGGAACGCATGTACACTCGTGGTGGATTCATGTCAATGTATGGCAAAACCAGTACAGTATTGTAAAGCAAAATAAAGTAAAAATAAAAATTTTTTTAAAAAGGCACAATTTACTAAATTATTATGAAATTGTTAAAGAACCAATTTCCAGGCCTTCCTTCTTGCTTATTTCTTCAGTTCAGTTCAGTTCAGTTCAGTCGTTCAGTCGTGTCCGACTCTTTGCAACCCCATGAATTGCAGCACGCCAGGCCTCCCTGTCCATCACTAACTCCCGGAGTTCACTCAAACTCACGTCCATCAAGTTGGTGATGCTATCCAGCCATCTCATCCTCTGTCATCCCCTTCTCCTCCTATCCCAATCCCTCCCAGCATCAGAGTCTTTTCCAATGAGTCAACTCTTCACATGAGGTGGCCAAAGTACTGGAGTTTCAGCTTTAGCATCATTCCTTCCAAAGAACACCCAGGGCTGATCTCCTTTAGAATGGACTGGTTGGATCTCCTTGCAGTCCAAGGGACTCTCAAGAGTCTTCTCCAACACTACAGTTCAAAAGCATCAATTCTTCAGTGCTCAGCCTTCTTCACAGTCCAACTCTCAAATCCATACATGGCTACTGTAAAAACCATAGCCTTGACTAGACGGACCTTTGTTGGCAAAGTAACGTTTCTGCTTTTGAATATGCTATCTAGGTTGGTCATAACTTTCCGTCCAAGGAGTAAGCGTCTTTTAATTTCATGGCTGCAGTCACCATCTACAGTGATTTTGGAACCCCCAAAAATAAAGTCTGACGCTGTTTCCACTGTTTCCCCATCTATTTCCCATGAAGTGATGGGACCAGCTTATTTCTTACCCACAATCAAATCCTATTAACCTATTTCACAGCAAATATATATTACTTGGCTGCTGCACACAATGAGCTAAGAATGAGTGTTTGGGGCTAACTTTATGCTTAATATGTTGGAAAGAATTTTCTTTAGTTAACATTTTTTGATGTAAAAACATTTCTCAAGGAAATACATGGTTTTGAAACGTGGCTTTTTAAGCATGGCTACTACGCTGAATGAGAATTAGTGAGTCTGTCAACTTCAGATTCCAAAACCGGGAGAGGAAGCATGCACCAATAATAAATTAAGAATTAACATGGGGTAGTAGGGAAGCTGATGGTGTAAGTTTACTGACTCTGAGTTACTTGGAAACATAACGGATATTTCCTTCCCTTATAGGATAGCCTCATCAATTTCCCCCTAGGCCATTGCATTGTTCTCAAAGGATACAGTGCACAACTGTGATTTCAACATAATAAAGCTTTACGATTGACACCTACTTGGATAGCTCAGGACTGACGCTGAATTCCTTTTTATTTGTATCACTTCTGAACAGAACATTTTCTAGAAATGTTCTATAAACTTAGTGAAGTGAAAGTTGCTCAGTCGTATCCGACTCCTTGCGACCCCATGGACTATACACTTCACGGAATTCTCCGGGCCAGAATACTGGAGGGGGTAGCCTTTCCCTTCTCCAAGGGATCTTCCCAACCCAGAAATGAAACCCAGGTCTCTCGCATTGCAGGTGGATTCTTTACCAGCTGAGCCACAAGGGAAGCCCAAGAATACTGGAGTGGGTAGCCTATCTCTTCTCCAGCGGATCTTCCCAACCCAGGAATTGAACCAGGTCTCCTCCATTGCAGGCGGATTCTCTACCAACTGAGCTCTCACTGTAGCCCAACTATAAACTTAAACAGATACTTGTATACAGCTCAGCGCTTCCTACTGTCCTAATCTGCAGTAGGCTTGGAAACAAGATAAACTAACCTACCTGACATGGTTTGTAAAGTAGACAGCTTAAGAAGAGGCTGGAAAAAACGAACCTGTCTGTGGTGGCCCCTGGCTCTACCTAACAGACTTTATCTTACTGCCTGCTTCTCCACTATTGAGAGTAAATATGGCTCTATGTTGTTGAGTCAGAATGCTGTTTTTGTATAACAACTACACAAAAAATTGCCAACAAGGGTCCGTCTAGTCAAAGCTATGGTTTTTCCAGTAGTCATGTATGGACATGAGAGTTGGACTATAAAGAAAGCTGAGCACCAAAGGATTGATGCTTTTGAACTGTTGTGTTGGAGAAGACACTTGAGAGTCTCTTGGACTGCAAAGAGATCAAACTAGTCAATCCTAAAGAAAATCCGTCCTGAATATTCACTGGAAGGACTGATGCTGAAGCTGAAGCTCCAATACTTTGACCACCTGATGCAAAGAACTGACTCACTGGAAAAGACTCTGGTGCTGGGAAAGATTGAAAGCAGGAGAAGGGGATAACAGAGGAGATGGTTGGATAACATCACTGACTCAATGGACATGATTTTAAGCAAGCTCCAGGAGCTGGTGATGGACAGCGAAGCCTGGCGTGCTGCAGTCCATGGGGTCACAAAGAGCTGGACACAACTGAGCAACTGAACTATACAAAAAAATTGGCAAACCATGAGACACTAAGGAACTTGGGCTATTTATTACCTGTATGTACTTAAAATCTGACTCAGTTCAGTTCAGTTCAGTTGCTCAGTCGTGTCCGACTCTTTGCAACCCCATGAATTGCAGCACGCCAGGCCTCCCTGTCTATCACCAACTCCCAGAGTTCACTCAAACTCACGTCTATCGAGTCGGTGATGCCATCCAGCCATCTCATCCTCTGTCATCCCCTTCTCCTCCTGCCTCCAATCCCTCCCAGCATCAGTCTTTTCCAATGAGGCAACTCTTTGCATGAGATGGCCAAAGTACTGGAGTTTCAGCTTTAGCATCAGTCCTTCCAAAGAACACCCAGGACTGATCTCCTTTAGAATGGACTGGTTGGATCTCCTTGCAGTCCAAGGGACTCTCAAGAGTCTTCTCCAACACCACAGTTCAAAAGCATCAATTCTTTGGTGCTCAGCTTTCTTCACAGTCCAACTGTCACATCCATACATGACTACTGGGAAAACCATAGCCTTGACTAGATGGACCTTTGTTGGCAAAGTAATGTCTCTGGCTTTTGAATATGCTATCTAGGTTGGTCATAACTTTCCTTCCAAAGAGTGTCTTTTAATTTCATGGCTGCAATCACCATCTTCAGTGATTTTGGAGCCCCCCAAATTAAAGTCTGACACTGTTTCCACTGTTTCCCCATCTATTTGCCATGAAGTGATGGGACCAGATGCCATGATCTTAGTTTTCTGAATGTTGATCTTTAAGCCAACTTTTTCACTCTTCTCTGACTAACCTTTACTAAAATTCTATGATATGCTTAGTTTTTAATATTTGAGACACACTGAAGGCTTCTCTATTATCATTTCCAAGACAGATTTAGAAACAAAAAGATATGTCCTAGTTCTTGACCCCAAGGCACTCACTCACTCACAACTAGAGTAATAAACAAACCAGATTCTATGCTACAAGGCACTTTATGAAGGATGCTAAGCAGACATAAGTGCTCTAAGAGTAGAGGGGTAAAAAGTAATTCCAAAGAGACATCTCAGTGGGGAGGGGGAGGCAGGAGGGGTGCACATAGAGGAGGAGGCTTGAAAGAAGGGTACTTTTCAACAGATAGGAATTTGGGAAGAGCATTTCCAGTCTCCTGAGGAGTGGTGAGCAGTCTGATAATGCAAGGAGAGTGGCAAAATTTGAAAAAAAAAACAATTTTTGATCAGGCCAGATTGTAAAAGATTTAATATGCCGTGACCTCACTCTGCACCTAAGGGGAAATGACTAGGGAAAAAGAGGATAAGGAGGAGAAAGGTGACAAGCAGAAGAGTGAGTCAAGAATCTCAGAACAAAGAAAGCTGCTCTGTGATTCTGCAGCCGCATGGTACATGGTGGGCTACTGAGACAGAACTCAGACATGAGGAAGACAGGAGAGGCCACTTGAGGAAATGGGAACAGAGACAGGGCCTGAATCAGGGCAACTGGAACCCAAGGGTGAAGATACACTAGTAAGCTAGAATTGACAGATATCTCTATGGAGGAGATGGGAGGAGGAATACTGAAAAATGGTATTTAAAATTTTTTTTTAAATACTGTTAAAAATTTCTACCAAATGTCTAGTTAAAGTGACTAGAAAGTGGGGAATACCGTAAGTTAGGATCTATCCTTGGAGATGATCAGGAAAAAAAAGACATAGGGTGGAATAAAGGGCAAGAAATTATGTACCCAAGAGACCCAGATGTCCCCCAGTGGCTCTAAGTACACCGTGATACATTCAGACAACACAGTATTATTTAGCGCTAAAAAGAATGAGGGTATCAAGTTATGAAAAGACAGAGAGAGACCCTTTCTAAGCAAAAGAAGCCAATCTGAAAAAGGCTACAGTCTCAACTAAATAACCCTGTAGAAAAGGTAAAGCAATGGACTCAGGCAGAAGCTCAGTGGGTGCTAAGGGTCAAGGAAAGGGATGAAAAGGTGGAGCTCAGAGGGTGTGGGGGAAGCGAAAATATGCTTACCTTCTAATAGTGGACATGTGTCTCTATACACGTGTCTCAAATCACAGCATGAACACCACCAAGGGTGAACCCTAATGTAAACTGTGGGCTTCAGGGGATTATCACATATTAATGTAGGTTCATCAGCTGTAACAAACATCCCCCTTTGGTGGAGGATATTAACATCGAGGTGGGTCTGGACATAACACACGTGTGGGGGACAGGGGGTATGTGGGAAATCTCTACACCTTCCTCTCACTTTTGCTGTGACGGTAAAACTGTTATTAGAAAGTGTCTTTAGAAAAATCCAGTGAATGAGAGAAGTTAAACAGAGAAAAAACAAAATTATGTTCCATATAAGACTGGTTAACTCAGTGTATGCCTGGATTCTGATGGATGCCATCAGGTGTCTGAAAACCAGGCACCAGGGCTCAGGAGAAAAGAGAGGGCTACACTGGATACATTCTGGAGTTACCTGTAAACACAAGTCAGGTGATACTGCCCAAGACCAGAAGAAAAGCTATTTGCTAAGTATATATTTTCAGGTTTTATAGTTACACATTGTCAGGTTTTATATACTTAGATATAAAATGTAATCTATATGTATATAAAATGTATATTTAGATAAAAAATGTATAACCTATACGTATGTGAAGCTGCTCAGTCATGTATGACTCTTTGTGATCCTATTGACTGTGGCCTACCAGGCACCTCCATCAGTGGAATTTTCCAGGCAACAGTACTAGAGTGGGTTGCCACTTCCTTCTCTTGGGGATCTTCCCAATCCAGAGGTCAAACCCAGGTCTCCTGCATTACAGGCAGACAGATGCTTTACTGTCTGAGCCACCAGGGAAGCCAATGTCCACATATATACATATGTAAATATACAAATCCCAAGGGAAATCTTTTCTTTCCCATCCTACTGTATTATCACATTTAATAAATAACAGAGAAACATGTTAAAAAAAAAAGAGTAAGTTGGCTAGTATTCTCTTTTTTCCCTTAATTTAAAACAAGTTGCACTGCCCAAAGACAAGTATGCCTTGGATGAACAAATATAAAGTAAAAACTCTTATAACCAAGCTGTAAAAATACTTCCCCCACAGAGTTTTCCTAGTCTAATTGTTTGTTTTCACAGCTGTCTTTAAAAAAAAGTAGGATGAGACGGAGCTAGTGATGTGCTATAGTAGTTTACATACGTCTGGTTCGCAGTCTACCCTATACACATGTGCATGTAGGCCAAACACGCGCCACTCGATCTGGGAAACATCGTAAGGTGCTGTCACACTGTAGCCCTGCCTCAGAGAAGGGTGTTCTGGGTAGATCTGAGTGGGGATGCTCATTATCCACACTGTGTCCCAACACAGCAACATACATGAGGAATACTCCACATTTAAAACAGATCAACACTTGCAATGCAATGGTATCTATGAAATTAAGGTGATGCCGACTTCTGAGTAAAGATGGTGGTTTGAACGGGAGCATCTCCTTCCAATCTCTGCTAAAACACCACTAAAACAATAGAAGAGGGGCTTTAAAAGAACACGAATCCCTAAGGAGGAGGAGGCCAGGAAAGGAGACGGGAGCAATGAGGCTGCAGAAGCAAGAGAGGAAGGTCTAGCACCCGGCATCCCCAAGCGGAGGCCCTTCTGGAGGGGGACGCGTCCGGCAGGGGCTGCAGCACGCTGAGGACGCACCTGGCACCCAGGGAGGCAGGCGAGGGGGAGATGCCACCTCACCCCACACCCCCACCCTCCTGCTGACAGCTCCCAGTCCTCGAAATGCTGGCAGCCAGGCCATCACCCTCTGAGCAAGAGTCTGACCGGAAGAGAGAGGCTGAAAGACACTGAGGTTTGGTGCGTTCCCAAACAAACAGACTGGCCAGGTCAGCACAGAGGACCGAGGTGCCCTGTCACACCTCAGGGCCTCTACTCAGCTTTTTATATCTTCCACTCTTTTAAATCTGGACCAAGGACTATGGACCACAGCAGGCAAAAACTACGCACAGTTTTTACCCAAGACTATTTCCCAGCACCTGAGTTCCTGGACTGAGAGGGCCCCAAGGTGGCCAGCACTGAGGGTGGATCTCTGGTGGAAGATGGCCCCCAGAATGGCCCTGGGCCGGTCCGAAGACTTCCTTGGACTCTTTCTCCTTCTTGCCTTAGTCTCACATTGGAGGAGAAAACCCTAAGGAACTTCCTGAGGAAAAGCCGCATGTTTAAGAGTGATTTGCTGTTGTTGCTATTGATAACTGTGGGTGTGAGGATCTCTTTACTACACCTTATACAGACTGCTTGTCTGTCTGGGCTGGAAACAACACTCCTTCAGAAACCTGAAGGTCCTTATGATCCTGGGTCCATCACGGGCGTGAGGTGGAGTGAACCACCAAGATGCTGGCTGTGAACCAGGATCTGAAGGGGACCATTCCAGAACGGAGCTAAGCAGAGGAGGAGGAGATGTAAAGAGTATCTGCACATCTGTAACAAAGTAAATGCTGAATAGTCATGTATGGATGTGAGAGCTGGACTATAAAGAAAGCTGAACGCCGAAGAATTGATGCTTTTGAACTGTGATGTTCGAGAAGACTCTTTAAGAGTCCCTTGGGCTGCAAGGAGATCCAACCAGTCCATCCTAAAGGAAATCAGTCCTGAATATTCACTGGAAGGACTGATGCTGAAGCTGAAACTCCAATACTTTGGCCACCTGATGTGAAGAACTGACTTATGCAGGAGGAGAAGGGGACGACAGAGGATGAGATGGTTGGATGGCCTCACTGACACGATGAACATGAGTTTGGGTAAACTCCGGGAGTTGGTTATAGACAGGGAAGCCTGTCTATATGTTATGTTTTAAAGCTTTTCAGTACCAATTAAAGATTGTGTGGTTTCTGTTGTTGTTACAGTTCTGTACACAGAGTTTTGAAAACTAAGTATTTCTCCAAGGTTTGTTAGGAGTGTTGCCTGCCCTCCCATCCTTCTATTCACCCTCTTCTTTCCCCTCTCCCATTTTCAGCTCCCCTGACACTCTTGCCTTTTTAGTTCATTATTTCGGTCTAAAACTGTCCCTTACTGCTGGCCTACGGTGCTACTTCTTGATTTTCAAATGTCAGGCATTGTCTTTTCTTTCTTTTCTTCTTTTTGTCATTAAAAATTTATTTAAGCAATAAACTTGATCACCTCACAATCCTTAAGGCTGGTAGGACACTTCTCCCACGGTCTCTGAACCACAGAACACACCTTGCCTATGGATGTCATGCATGACAGTACCTGGCTGGGCTGCTGCAGAATTCTAGAGAAGTACCTTCATACAAGATAATTTAAGGCAATGGTGAAAATTTGGCAGAAAAGGCCAATAGGCAAGAAATGGGACTCGTACGAAAAGTGGCTTAGCTACAATGCACACCCTTATAGATCAAATGGATCACCATTTGCTTGCCTCTCCCAAAGTGCTTGTACCTACTGGGAGCTCAATATGTATTAGCTGAAAGAATAAATGAATTGATTCTTAATTAGAATTAACACCACCGCATTTCTAAGTTTGGGTAAGGTCCAGATAATTGCTTCCTGACACTATGTGGTGAGTACTTGCCATTGCAGATCTAACATGAAGTGAACGGTAAACATCTTATTAGAATTTAATTATGTTATCAGTGGGAGCAATATCTGGGAACATATTTCATTGTCTGCCTCCATGAAATTTCAGCTGGAGTCAAAGCAGGCCATAACTGCACCGTACTGACTTTTAAATCAGAAGTTACCAGAGCTATTAAGGCCCTTAAGGGTTTGAAAAGCTGAGTTCAAAGACAAGACTAGTGAAGTACTGATGGATTTAACAATTCTTTCAAGTATTCTTTACAATTATAATGAAGGACTTTTTTCTTAATTCAGGAACAGTTTTTAAGGTCTTTGTTTTTTGCTGTTTTATTTTTGGCCTCACTTTGCAGGATCTTAATTCCCTGGGATGTAATCCAGGTGCCAGGAGTGAAAACACCAAGTCCTAACCACTGGACCACCAGGGAAGTTCCAAGGTCATTTGAATTAGATAAAAGTGTTAAACAACAAATTAGACAAGCTCTCTAACAACAGACTTTTTGTTGTTGCTGTTGTTTAGTATTTAGTAGCTAAGCGGTATCTGACTCTGCGATCCCATGGACTGCCATCCGCCAAGCTGTTCTGTCCATGGGATTTCCCAGGCAAGAATACTAGAGTGGGTTGCCATTTCCTTCTCTGGGGGAATCTTCCTAAATTTAAGTATTTCTGGAAAGAAACTGAACTCTCATCATGACACCTGACTTGGGTCAGCAAGCCACTGAAAAGTCAATGACAAACACCCCTTTCCATCAGTATTCTAGAGTTCACGCCACTACAAACACCATGCTTCCAGCTTCCAACAACTGAAGGGAAATTGATGGAAGAAGAGAGGGATTTCTCAGGTTCTTCCTCTTTGCACTTGCAGTATGAACAGCACGTAGCTGGATGCTTCTTTATAGAATAACCCCATAAGGTGTTTTAAAGGCACAGACAACCATGACTTTCCCATGGACTCTGCAGGTCACTCTGCATGTTTTCAGCTCTTGGGGTTGTTGCTACCATCCTGCACCCCTGGGCACAGCAAACGCCAACTGTGTGCTCTGTCTCCTTCGGCCGTCTCTAACCTCAGCAAGAGTGTGAAGAAGAGGGGCAGAGAGAAACGGGGCTTCCCCCGCATCTTCATAATCATAAGACCTTTAAGAAAGGCTCCTGTACACTGTGTAAACCATGCTGCACAAAGTATCAAAATTAAACATTAATTTGTGTTGTATTCTTTGTAACACTGAATGTCATACAGACTCAGATGCATAAACTGTAGACAGGAAAGAAGACCTCGGCATAACCAGCTCCTCTCCCTTCCCACTGCAGCTTCCGGTGTGTAAATCCAAAGATCGTATCCGTGAAGCTTGGGGAATAGACCTATAAAGCTGACAAGTTACCTCCCTAACCATCCTCGGGCTGGGTTAACAAGAAAATCACTGGAAGCATGCCAAAGAGAACGTCAAGGGAGCCGGAAGCACTCACATTTTGAACACTTAACGCTCTACGCATACATGTGATACACTGATGAAATTAGAAAGGTACACAGCCACAAACACAATCACAGCACCAAGAAGGCCCCCCGTCCCCACCACAGTCCTACTCTTCATCTTAGAAAAGAACAAGCTATGACCCAGTGAAGCTCAGGGGCACCCACAAGGACACAATTGGTGAGCAAGGGGGACCAGACATGAGACTCTTCAGTGGCAGCCCCCTGACACTCCTGAAGAGTGGTACAAAAATAAACACACGAAGAGCTCACTTGTCTCCATTCACTTACCTGGTTAAAAAACTAGGGAGAGAACAGAAAGAACCAACATTAACAAAACTCTCCGGACAGCTCAACACAGCTGGCCCAGATACAAAGTTTGGCCATCGACTCAGGCAGGTCCTGCAGGCTCTTAGGAGAGATGGGATCTTTACAACTCATTCCAGAGAAGAGTCCGGCCCACTTATCTGCCTGCCTGATCTAAGCCGATGGGGAAACAGCACGGAGAGGAACAAGGAAGCTCTCAATTCTCTGGGAAAATGAGAAAAAATCCGCCTCCTGTCTTGACACCACCAGCTGACCCTTACTTAGTTAACGACCGACCTTTGTCCATTTTACATCAGGGATGGAAGGTAGAGAGCAGTTATTCCTTAGAGTGCATGCGCCCAGTAATGCCAAGTCTAAACGAAAGCTGGTTAGTTTTTCAGTTATAAACAAACCTAGTCACTACAAAGAAAAACAATAAACAAACTAAACATTTAACAATAAAAGGGTTATTTAAAATACACCCACAAGATAAAATATGCAGCTCTCAAAATATTTATAAAGATTGTTTAGTAAAATGGGAAGCCACGTGTGTTATTTTACAGACCCAAGATAAATATTATATTTTTATATATATATAGTAGTATCCTATTACAGTTTATAATTTTAAGATAAATAAGACAGGAAGGAAATTCACTAAACTATTAATGATGCCTTTCTCTGGATAGAAGTACATGAGTGACTTTCTTCTTTATATTCTTATCTGTTTTACAAACTTTCCATACTGAGCATATACTATCTAATAAGCAGAGGGAACAAGGAAAACTAAACATATTTTCAAAGTAAAAGGATACGATTTACTATCAAGAAAACAGAGAAATAACTTATCAAGATTTTCTTTGCCTTATAAATTCTTACCTTAACTTTCTTTTTCCAGGTAGATTTTTGTTTCTCCTCCTCTTCCTCAATTAATTTAAGTGCCAGCTCTTTGTTAACTTTTGGCAATTTCTAGTGGAGGAGAAAAAAAATAAAAAGTTGTACTGCAATACCTACAATTGAGCTTTGAAGGTTAAAGCAAAGAGTAGGGACAAAGGGACTCCATGTCCTACACTGCCCTGGCCAATATACACACACATATTCACTGCTTTTACCTAACAATCTGGAAAAAGGACAAGCTTGCTACTAGTCTCTGCACTGAAAGTGTGTGCGTGCGTTTTACAAAATGTCCAGTTAAAAACGATCATATCCCTCAGTGGTTGATCTCGATCAGGCCGGGAAGGCAGGAGGAGATGGGGTTTCCGCTTCCCCTCTGCTGGCTGCAGGGCTGGTGTCATGCGTCAATAGTTCTGTCTCCTGGCAGCAATGACGTGGCTCCAGTAGAGCAAGAGAGTCCAGTTTGTGGCTTCCCCACACTCCCGGGAACAGCCTCGTCCTGCCTCAAGGGCCCCACCACCAGCTGTCAGCCCTCCTCCGAGGTCCGAGTCTCTAGGCCCGCCTGTCTCCTACTGTCCGGTCCTGGCAAGTTAGCTGCTCCCTGTAGCCACCGCCTCCTTTATGAGTACCGCAGTGTTTTTGCCTCTTCACCTCTCTAATAACCGGGTAACAATTCTTTTACATTAAATTCTCTCTGATAATAGAACTAGAGTGGCCTGATTCCTGTCTGGGCCCTGGCATAGTCTGATGACCATTTCCCATGATCCAAGCAGCTAGCCTAAGACATTCCCACGTGTCACCAAGAAATGGGGATTAGCAAAGCCCCAGCACTCCAAAGTCTAAAAACACCTGTTTGAAAACAGCATCATATTTTCTTGGTAGGACCGACAGGATCGGCTCACCTGGCATTACTTGCCACAACACCGTTACCTTTACCATAAGGATGAAACTAGAGCATCCACCCTCACGACAAATAAAACATGTCAAGAATATTAGTGAATGACGTAAACTAAGAATGGGAAAAGAAAGAAATGGATGGAAAACTTCTCCGAATAATAAACAAAATAAAAACGAAGAGCCTTTCTCTAGTGGCTTCGATGCTGACTCTAACATTTACCTTTAACTGCACTCTTTGTGCTCGTGTTTCTTCTATCTTCTGCCGGATCTTATCTTTCCTATATTCTTCATAAGCAAATGGATTTACCATCAATTTCACCTTTTTGAAGAAGAAGAAAATGAAACAGAAGAGAACTATATTTAGCAGCATGTCTCATATACAGCATGAATATTGTGCCAAAGTATAGATATTTTACAAATCTTAAGTATGTTTTATAAAAATATACATAAGTAGAGAAGAAATGGCCACAAAGTGATTGTCAGTCACCTTAAATAACTGTAGCTTTGTACTTACCTTGTGGTAGAGCCTTATATCCATGAAAAATCCATGCATATATGCCCGAAGAAAAGGTGATCCAATGAGATGTGTGAGCCCTAGGGGAAGTTAACCAGAAGAGGGCAGATCTTTATGAAATCTTGATTACAATTCAGCAGTTTTTCATGGACTACAATTTGATTATAATTTCACTTCTAAGTAAAAATTTAAGGATTAGAACCACTAATCTTCTTTAACAACTGCAAAGAAAATTTTAATCTACTTCAGCAACATTACCTTACTTGTTTTTAATGTAACATTGTACTAAGCATAAAAATGATGGAAAGGTATTCATGAGCTGTAATAGACTAGTAAAGAAGGGCTCCCTATACTATTGGTTCTCAGGTATTTTTCATTCCATGAAGTGAGTCACTCAGTCGTGTCACTCTTTGCAACCCTGTGGACTGTAGCCTACCAGGCTCCTCCGTCCATGGGATTCTCCAGGCAAGAGTCCTGGAGTGGGTTGCCATTGCCCTCTCCAGGGGATCTTCCCAACCTAGGGATCAAACCAGGTCTCCTGCATTGCAGGCAGACACTTTACCCTCTGAGCCACCAGGGAAGCCCTTTATTCCATAAGCCAGTTTTAAATCTAAAAATAATACTGAGATTCAACACTAGGTTGTCAACTTTCATATTGCCAAGCAAGAACAGGACCGGGATAGGGGCGGGAGTGAGGTGGGGGAGGGAGATGGCCCGTAATTTCCAAAAACAAAAGAAAAACTGTGTCACAACAATAATGTAGAAAAGGTATATGTTCCCCCAAAACAGAATAACTGGCAAATGTCTACCAACACATGTACTATTATACACGCATACTGCATTAAGGATGAATGAAAAGTCCAATGCCGATGAGTGTCTAGCAGCCCTGCTTTAAAGAGTTTCTTTCACAGGGTTCCCAAGATTTAGTAGATTTCATTTACAATTAGTGGTGCTGGGGGTCACATAAGGATGCCCTGCCTATGTCACAGAAATTATTAACTGCAAATATTTACACAGAGAAAGGTTACAAGAATATTCATCTTCAGAATAAGATTGCCTATGAAATAATTCACATGAACAGCAGCTTTAGTTGGTATAATACTAAGTGACTAAGGTTCCAAGGAAAGCGTTACCCTGATTTTCAAATTTTAGAAATAAACAACCCTCCAGGGCTACAAATAATGTCTAGGTAAAAATCACATAGGTGTACAAAACTTAAATAGAACAACATCAAAAGGCAAACCTAAATTTAGGATAATTTCATAAGATAATTATAAGTCTTGGTCAGAAAAATACTTTCCTAGAATGTTAGGTCAATAAAACTCCATTGTTTGAATTTGCACAGTGGAAACTTAAAAGGGCAGTGGGGCGGGCTGAACCTTAATGAAATGTCCAAATGCACAACAATCTGCATTGAGGTACCTGCACATATGTTTTTATAACTTTTAATTTCCTCTATTAAGTATATAGAACTATTTATGGCCCAGAATTATTCCCATTCCAAGTTAGGTCATGAATAAAATCCAGCAGGAAGTTTTTCATATTAAAACAATTCTAAGGAGAGATCTGGCATCAGGTTTTCTCATCCTTAGCTCCAGAGAACACTAGCCCCAACAGATCTTGGAGGAAGATGAGGTTCTGTGACTAAGTAAGTTTCCTCCCTCCTGGCAATTTACAGTGTATAATGACATTAAAGGCTGAAAGTCCACAGTAGAGAAACTGATTTAACTTGGTTAAACTGAACATTTCTCAAACTCATTTGTCACAAATCTCTTAAAATGATAGGTAACATTATGGATTGTTTAAATACTGTACTGAGTAATTTTCAGGCATGACAGGATTCATTCTCTAAGCAACTCGATGGGTAGGTGTCATTGTTATTATTTTATAGATGAGGAAACCAAGGCACAATGTAGTTAAGTAAACTGGTTAAGTCACAGAGCTATTACGCGGTAGAGGTCGGGTGTGAACCCATGTCAGCCTCTCTAAAGCCTGTATTAGCCACTAAGCTGCCCACCTAGCACTTCTTACAGAAGCAGGGGGCCATGCAACACATTCTGGGAAATGGCATGGTACAGGACCTGCTAAAGGCCATAGCTAGGAAATGACAGAACTTGGCAAGTTTTCAAATGCTATAATCTTAAGAAACAAGAGAAGTCAGTTACATGGCCTTATTTTTACTTTAACATAAGCTACTTATTCGATAAATGGTTTATACTGATGGTAAAATCTATTGAAAAATATAAACAGTGGCTAATTTATATTAAAAGATAATAATCGACATGAAGATGATTTCTAGTATAATTTATTTTGTTGATTATTATATCTATTTGCATAGTCTTAAAAATAGGCAGTGTGGGGACTTCCCTGATGGCCCAGTGGCTAAGACTCCATGCTCCCAATGCAGGGGACCCAGATTTGAACCCTGGTTGGGGAACAAGATCCCACACGCTGCAACTAAAAGTTCACATGCCACCAACTAAAGATGCTGTGTGCTGCAACTAAGACTTTGTGCAGCGAAATAAATACATAAAAAAATAAGCATCTGAAGAAAAAAGTTGGCAGCATGAATGTACATATTTAAACCTTTATAACTGCCTTCCTCACCCAAAATAAACATAGTCAAGAGACTGAAAAAGCACCCAAAATATACTAAACAAAGTAGTTTTTAAAAATTCACAAAATAAAAATGTCTTCTTATTCTCCAGTGTAAGAATGTAGGTGAGTGTCACACATCCATACTGTAAAAATTACACTGGAGATATTTAAGAAGGCATTTCCACAGAAAGATCTATTTTACCTTATTTCATCCGTAAGTCACTTTTCTAAAGGCTAAACACAACTCTTTTCTTTTTAAACACATTAAAATTTAAGGAATTATTTTGGTGGTAGCTGGCAGAAAATAATTTTGCCTGAATTAACTGTACTAAAGATATAGTTTAAATATAAAGTTTAAGACTCTTGTCTAATCTGTTACATGATTCTATTTTCTTTTAACAGCTATTGTATATCTCTTTGTTCTCAAGACAACTAAGCTGCCTAGGCTTGTGAAGAATGGATCCTGTTTTCCTATTCTCAATAATTTGCTATGCACGCTTTTCCCAAGAGAGCAAGATTAACAAAACCTACTCTCATCCTGCACACTAGTGCTAGTCAACTAAGACAAATATGTTCTTCAGGGTGTCAGTATGGCTGAGGCTAGTTAAGAGCAAAGACTCTAGGTTTAAATTATAACCCTCACATTTACCACCACTGAAGCCTTTGGGAAGTTACTTTAATCTTTCCATGCCTGTTTCTTTACCTATAAAATGAAATCATAATAATATCCATTCCACAGGTGTGAGGATTAAATAAAATGTATATAAAACATTCAGAATACTGCCTGGGCACATGTAAACCGTATTTTAACATTGGCCATTATTAAGAAGCATTTTTGGTTTGTATTCTTTAAACCCAAATAACAGTTAAGGTTCTACATATTTGAGGATTCAACCCATGGTTTCTAAGTTGTGGATTAGATCTATTAATAAGCAAACCTACAAAAGAGACAAAAATCATTTACGTGCAGTCTCTGAGATTTCTCACAATCTTATTATATTCAAATAGTACTTGAAAGAAAGTCACTGCTTCCTGGACTGGTATTTTCCTATACACAGGTGGTAGGCTAAAAAAATTGTTCCTCACTTAACATACAAAAACACTTCAGTAGATTGAACTCATCTGGATCTTCTAAGAAGACACTATCCGCACTATGTTTAATACCTGATTCGTCAGAAAGAGAAGATCTGCAACATCAGATAAATGTGACTCCATCACTTCTGATGTTCAAAATTCAAAACAAGTAGAAATAATTTTATAAACATTTCACCGTAATTTTCTTTTACCTAAGTTTTCAAGGTCTTTCTTGGTGACAAATTTGTAATCATCATAAACTGTGCTTTCTGGGTTCTCTTCTAATTCTTCTGTCAAGTTGTCCAAGAAGGAGCACCACCTGGGAGCAGGACCCAAAACCTGCCGGGTTGACAGAAAGTTATTAAGTGTATACCCTCATCATATCAACTAACAGCCAGTTATTTTACAACCAGCTTCTATAAATATACTTTTAAAATCCTTGATTCCATCAGAAGTACTGAGAAATAACTGCAAAGTGCATCATCAAGTCTATAATGGAAAAGAATAAACAAAGTAGGAAGAAGCTTAGGCTTACAAGGGAAAAAAAATCTCAGTCTGGGATACAATGATATTAATGAATATTCCTACATGAGAACTATGAAAAATAAATAATGACTCAGGTACTAAGAATAACATCCATCTATATAGTTCCACCACCTCTCTCATTCAAAACATAAATAGAATTTACAAAGGCATACACTTGGCATAGCAGATTTTTTAAGTCTGTCATGCACGACAAACAAAAGTCTAAACAAAAGGAGAATCACCCTTTCTTAAGAGTTTTCAACTAATGACTTGACAATTACATTCTATCTTATATGGCCCATTTCATGTAGTTGATGAAAAAATTAAAATTCTGTGTATAGAATTCTTCAGATTTAACCTAAAAGGGGTGGCCAAGATCCACAATTAGTCCCAACGAAAGGCTGAGAAACAAAGGATTAAAGAGAATGTATAACCAAGTAATAAAATATGGATACTTCAATTTGTAACCCAATTACTTCCATAAAATAATGATTGTTTTTCACTTTTTTGCCCTTGATACAACTCTTTCCCACCAGATGCCTTTCCCACTGAGGTCAACATTTATCCCAAAGGAAATAACACTCAGCAGGAAAGCCAACCTCATGGTAGAGGCTTTCAGAAGAGAGAACTCTGGGCTCTTACAAAATGAATCTATCCGCCTGTGTATTCTGTAATCAATCAATTAAACAAAGAACAAAACTCATAGTGGAAATTATTAAATCTAGCTTAAACTTTTTAGAGAAAGGAAGGCAGGAGGAAGAGAGTTACATCAAAGAAAAATGGCCCCTAATATCCTTTTCAACCATTAAAAAAAATAAAAGAAAAAAGCAGATGTTAGATATAGCCATACTAATTTAGTTTTATTATTTTGCCTGATTAGAAAGACAGTGATCCCACCACTCCTGCCAAAGGCTATGGGGCTCATGAACAAGAAAAACAACTCTTAATGACCATTAACAAGTACCACTGAGAATTTTCTTACTAGCGTAATCTATATAATTCTTAAAAACAGAAGGAAAGGTCTTGATACACTAAGTTGTTTGACTAACCATAAAAGACAAATCTTGAAGAAATGCAAGGCATTAAAAAAAAAAATCAATGTAGACCACTTTAAAGAACCTGTTCTGATATTAAGCAATTTTAGGACAGTCGCTTGAAGTCAACAAATACTGATATTAATTACTACTAGATATAAAACACTGTGCTAAACCAAAGTCCCCGACCATGGTCTTACCCCCCAAGGAGTTAAAAAACCTAACTGGAGCAGATAGCGTGTATGTGTGTGCACACGCATGCACATGCACACACACTCAGCTGCTTAAAGCAATGGACTGAGATTGCACTGAGTCCCTGTGGAAGACAAGTGAGGGCCAGATGAACAGGCCGGGTTGGGATAAGCATATCTGAAAGGACTTCCAGCTGCAATGAACATGTGAGCAAGCTAGGAAAACCACAGGGCATCTTCTGAGAGTGGGAGTTTAGGCACCGGAGCTACAAAGGAATCTGCTTTCCGTCAGTCACAAAGCTGCAAGAGTGCAGCTCTACCACGTGCTGCTGTATGGCCCAGGACAGCAGCCTTCTCTTTCAGACAGGAACAAGGTGTATTCACTATTAGCACTTTTCCGGGACGTTAAGATCCAAGGTAGCTTCTTACAGGAGGGTCCAAACTTCACCTGTTTTAAGTGCTTAATTTCCAGTACCTAGAACATTGCCTGCCAAGTAGCAGGTGTTTAGGGTTTCATAAATAAATCGATTCTTACATAAAACACATATGAATGCATTTAAGATTTCCAAACAAGACTTAAAAGGTCTTGTCTGGCAAAAGTATTTTTTAAATTGTCCAGGACCTCACAATAGTTTCACATTTAAACCTTATATCAGTCATAAACATGGGGTTCAAAGACAATGAAAAGATACTACTCTGTGTTTACTGACTATTCCCGGGGAAAGAGATGGAGTATCAAAATATCAGACCAGATCTGACTTACTTTCACGTGGTTCTTTTTTATTATGTTTCTCGATTGTTGTCTGGATTCTAATGGAATTGTTGCAGATTGCCTCTCTAGGGACAAGTCTGGCTAGGTAAATAATCTCTGCCATCAAATTCAAGACCATCAAATTTTACAGGAGGAAATAGTTCCATCAAAAACAAGAAAGTCTAACGGGCTCATTTTATTAATCACGTTTCCCTACTTCCTACTCAGAGAAAAAAACATCAAAATGATGATAACAAAGTTGAAATTACTGATTTAGCTGGCATTAACTAGAGGTTTTATCCACATTAGAGCTTTCCGCAAAGGTCTACCCCCCAATAAGTTGCAAAAACAGTGGTTGGCTTAACCAACAAAGAGAGTTTAACCACATCATGCACAGCTCTGATGTATCTGTAACGACCACAGTATTAATTCATGTGTAAAATTTCCTCACCATCTTTACTCATAAAATGTTAATCCTTCAACTAAGATTTTAAAATAAATTAACTTATTCTTAAAATTCAGGCTTCACAACTTGAAGAAAACATCTTTTTTTTTTAAAACAACCGACATACTATTACTACTATCTCAAAAGTTTCTAGGTTTTCTGTAGTATCATTATATTGTTATATTCTCTGCTGCAGTCAAAACGGATTATTCTTTGATGATCTACATTTTTATGCAACTAAGAGTTTTGTTTCAGAAACCTGGTGAAGATTCTTCTATTTTAAACTTCAGTGATCTATGATATTCCACTGTTTATTCATAAAGAATTTTCTAAAGTACAGGTTAGTAAAAGTACAGAATTGGAAACTGACTCAACAAACTGCTATAAAGGATACTGAGGCGTTTCTCAGCAATTTTAATGACAACCAATTTAAACAGAAATACCTGTCCTCCAAAAGAGAGAATCTTTATCGGTGTGCTATGGGACGCCCTTGACTCAAATGCAGCCAAGTATCTGCTTGCTCTAATCCATTTGGGGAAAAGAACCAATTTGAAGGTACATGAAAATACATGCCACATGCCCAAGATTATTTGTCTGCATGATTACAAGCTACCTGTAATAGGTTAAGCATATATGCCTAGTTTAAAACCTCAAAATTCTCATATATTCTGGTAACGGACAAAAATGATGAAGAGTGGGGAGGAAAGACAATGAATATTCAAATTCTCAGAGAGTTGACAGAAAATGGTATCCCTTCCCTTCTTCTTTTTAAAAACCAATGTGCCACACCTAAAGCTGGGTTAAGGCAGAACTAAGTATTGAGGATTACTGGATGGATGGTTTTAATAGATCGAGGGTGATTAACAATTATTGACATTATTCGAGACAAAGAACCAACTGTACTAACTCAATATAGATGACAGTCTTTTCCATTTGCTTATAACAATACTGAGAGTATTTCCTACTATTAATCTAAAAGTCACTGACAATATAGAATAGCAATTAAACATGAAATTGTTATCTTGAGTTTTAAACTAATTATCTAAAAAAACAATTTAAAAAACTTTAGTAACTAAGAAAACTCTTAATTACTCCATTTAGTAGAACTATATCAGCATATAATAAATAACTTCCTTCTTTTTTCACAGTAACCCTGAATCAAAATGGGAAATTAACTGTATGTAAAATACCCAAGTGGTCTAATACATACCAGTTAAAGTTTCCCCCAACTAGAATTTTAACCCATATCTAATGTGGACTCTGTTACTCCCACTGTAAGGCCAATATTCTTTATTAGAAACTGCTGGGGCCAAAAAGCATCTGCAACACAGAACCTTAGGCATTTTCCGAAAGGTAACACAGTAGGTATACTGCATTTACGTAAAGTCTTCAGTGGTGTATGGGTCAGTGGTCCATAACTAAACATATTAAAAGTTTTCTGAGGCAAAATCCATACATCTTCATGCTAGTGATCTGGATAAACAGACTATAGTCTTGCCATTACATGTCAGATTTGAGTCCTAATGAAGCATTTCTGATTTTGCTGCCAATAAGTTATAATAAAACAAAACAAAACAAAAAAACAACTAAGGGCTTTCTGGACTTCAGAAGGGCAGATCAGAGATGATGGAGTATACTGTACCGTAAATATCATTAACCACTATTAATGATGATAATTTTTCTAAATGGAAAGCCTCTACCTTCAGAAGGGGAATGGGATTTTGCCAACTAAGACGACCAACCCTGCGTACATAAACTCAAAGGCAAACTTCTTTTCAAACCTTCCCTCCAATTTAAGCTGAATGACACCACTAGCACCAGCATGTATTTTCAAATTCTGACAGCTGGGGATTACTAATAACCGATCATAAATAAGCCTAAGACAAGAGAAGACAGCTGGGTGAGCCAAGGGAGTGACCATGAATTTGAGCATGTAATTGCATTTGCAACATAATGAGCTGCCTAATTGCATATTCAAGTTTACATACATTTGCGTGAGTAATTATGAGTCATTTAAAGGTACCTGACTTGTAGTGCTTTGTTCTCATTCCTAAAAATCAGATTAGCAAAAGAGCGATTTAATTTTAACATTTAAAAATATTTATTTTAAAAAGGAGAAAAATTATTATCCACCATGGTTTCAATTTTCATTCCGTTTTTAAAAAGTAGTTTAAACACTGAAATAAAATGATAATAAAATAAAATAATTGTTTAGTTGCTAAGTCGTGTCCGACTACAACCCCATGGACTATAGCCTGCCAGGCTCCTCTGTCCATGGGATTTCTCAGGCAAGAACACTGGAGTGGGTTGCCATTTCCTTCTCCAGGGCATCTTCCCCACCCAAGGACTGAACCCGCGTCTCCTGCACTGGCAGGCAGATTCTTTACCCCTGGGCCACCAGGGAAGCTCGATCATAAAATAAGGCCAGGTGAAAAGCAAAAAGTAGGATCACTTATGCCACCCTACCACCATCAGCCGACAAACATTTTAGTGGCACACTAACTATATATTATATCCTCTCCCTCCCAAGCCTAGTTAAAATGACAGTAAATCAATATAAAAGATAATAACCTGCAAGGACAAAAAGAACAAGAGAAGAAAATACAGTGGTTAACAGATTTAACACAGCATAAATTACAGAGGTAATAACAAGGAGGAGACTAGATTTATTCCTTAAAGTCCTTGAGACCCAGCACTCCCAGGCTCCATGTATCTGGGAAGACAGGCCTGAACAGAGGGGAGATGACGGAGTTGATGAAGCCCCTTAAGAAACCAGAGGACCGTTCCCTGGAGAGAGTGAAGGAAAGCTGCTCCATGTGCGTGGATACCCGGTGGTGGTGACTTGAGCTGTAAGGCTGGAATCGACAAACTAACTGGCAGCCTACACATCAGAGTACGTGGCCCTCCACCCCGTTTCCAACCCAGGAGCCACACGCGTGCTGCTGGGCTTCCATCCCTACCAGCTGAAACCCCCAGCACTCCTGGTGAGAAACTGGGGGATTCTCTATAGAAAACTAAAGATCCCCAAAGAGAGCCTTCCCAATGTTGCTATCTGGGAATTCTCCAATACAGGCACAGACCTCACTTTATTGCACTTTGCTGATACTATGTTCTTTAGAAACTGAAGGTGTGTGACAACCCTGCGTTGTCAGATGACGATTAGCAAGCTGTTGATCCCTGGGATCAAGAAGATCCCCTGGAGAAGGAAATGACAACCCACTCCAGTTTTCTTGCCTGGGAAATTACACGAACAGAGAAGCCTGGCAAGGCTACAGTCCGTGGTGGTCACAAAGAGTCAGACACGACTTAGCAACTAAGTAGGAGTGTGTGTGCTCAGTTGCTTTCTAGGCATCTCATGGACTGTAGCCTTGCCAGGCTCCTCTGTCCACGGGATTTCCTGGGCAATAATATTGGAGTGGGTTGCCATTTCCTTCTCAAGGGGATTCTTCCTGACTCTGGGCTCAAACCCTATCTCTGGCATTGGCAGGTGGATTCTTTACCGCTGAGCCACCAGGAAAGCCCCCCTCTTTTTTTAGCATTAAAATATTTTAAAATTAAGAAATGCACATTTTTTAGACAGAATGCTCTTGCACACAATATAGCATAATGTAAACATAACTTTTATATGCACTGAAAACTAAATGCATATATCCACTGGAGATCTACTGACTTTGAGCTTGGTGATATTCAGAACATGCAAGCTTAGTGAACACCAAATAGTCCTGCTAAATTGAGGAAAAGGGCTTAAAAGAATTACTCTCAAGTGAACCATGGCCAATTCGAGAGAGCAAAAATCTTATTCAAAACCATGACATTCCTTCATAAACCAAATGTCTTCAAGTTCTCTTTTAAGTATTCAAAGCTGTACTATATTTAACCTAAGTATTTCTAATTTGAGTTAGAATGAAAAACTGTTCATTTTTGCTTTTTCCAAAAATTACAAATAGTCATTAAATAGTATGAAAAAGTCCTCAGCTTCCATCTTCCTTCAAAGCTCAAGAAAAAAGGAAGAATCTTAACATGGTCCTTTTTCGAAGTCCACTGTTAAATAGGGCAAACGTGCTCTCGTAGGGTCTCCTCCTCATTCTCTCCTAGAGAGCCTGACTGTGGCTCTGCAGCAAGTATCACTGGATGTTTATCATGTTCCACGCAGTTTCCTCAAGTTCACACCCAGAGTCCACAGCTCCAAAGACTCCAAGCAATGTTAAAATCTTCTGCTTCCAGTCTTTTCCGGTCCCAATTTCCTAACTATGCTAAAAATGCTCAACCTTGACGGCTATGTCTGCACATAAGAATACATGCAACAGCCCCATGGGTGCTAAAGGCACTTGGCCAATTTAATCATTTGAGAATGTATTTATCTTTTTGATCACACACCTGGTAACACCCACTCTCCAAGATCTTGTTTTGTCATTTTATTCCTGCCAGGAGTTACACAGATGGTTTTAGTGTGCTATCCTGGTTACCACATCAGCAGTTTCCTGGTTCTACCCTACTTCCTTACAGGCAAAGGAATTTATTAAAAATTTTTCAGCATATTCTGATGCCTTCTAATTCTAAAGTCCATGTAAAATCTAAGGGTATCCTGAAGAAACTTGGCAGAGACATAGGAAGAGTAAAATGTTTTAAAATTAAGGTTACACTCCTCAACACTGCTATTTTTTTTAGGGGGGGAGTCCAAAAAATATTTTGCCCCAACATTTAGCAGTTAATATTTATCTACAAGGTACCATTTGGAACTAGGAAATCCTGAAGAATGAACTTTAAATTCAAGCAAAAGAAGATTTTCCATATATTCCCAAAGAAAGCCAAAGTAGAGCATTATACTGACAGAGCAAAAGAGGGTAAAAGAACCCAAGTTGAAGTCATAATTGAATAAAATGTAATCAACTATAATGCACTTCAGTAATTTTCTACAACCCAGGTGAAAAGTCTATTTCAGATTTTAAATATGCATGTTCCCCACTATGATGATAGACAGGATTCCTACACATGACAATATAATGGCCCTACTAGGATATACAGGCTTCCCTGGTGGCTCAGACGGTAAAGCGTCTGCCTATGATGTGGGAGACCCGGGTTCGATCCCTGGGTCGGGAAGATCCTCTGGAGGAGGAAATGGCAACCCACTCCAGTACTCTTGCCTGGAAAATCCCATGGACGGAAGAGCCTGGTAGGCTACATCTATGGGGTCGCAAAGAGTCGGACACGACTGAGGGACTTCACTTTCTTTCTTCTTTCACTAGGATATACGGTATGTGTGTGTATGTACAAGGTTGTGGGAAGGATGTAGTATGTATGTTGTATTAATCTTTTCTTAGTGAAGTCTTAGGATAGATTTCAAAAACCTGACATAAATCTAATCATTTTCAAAAAGAGAAGTGCTTTATAAGGAAAAGCATACATATAATGACATATTCAAACTCAGAATGAAAGGAAAGCTATGTTGTTTGATGGGGGGAGTGATGAAAGGGAAAAGATCACCTCCTGTAGCAGAACCAAAAACTGGACTCCAAAAATCAGACTCCATGGTAACCAAGGCAAAAAGTGACGTATAATAAGGTAGAGGGACACTATTTACTTGAAAAAGAAGCGTACTGATATATCTGGAAAGAGAAGCTCTCTTTTAGAACTAAACTTGAGAACCATTTCATAGATCTCTCTCTAAGGAACTCTAACTGGACAGTATTTCTTTAAAACACGTTTACGAAAGAAACTTCATATGACTGTTAAACATCAAAGAAGCATTAAACTGTTATTTATGAAGGTCCAAGTAACATGATCCAAGCAAAGAGCTTGATGACCTAACTTGACTCTGTGTTGTCCAATACAGTAGCCACTAGCTACATGTGGCTACTTAGACTTAACTAAGATGGAATAAAATGTAAAATTCAGTTCCTTAGGCACTGCAGAGTACATCAAGAGAAATGCTGGGTTGAATGAAGCACAAGCTAGAATCAAGATTGCCGGGAAACTATCAATAACCTCAGATATGCAGATGACACCACCCTTATGGCAGAAAGTGAAGAGGAACTAAAAAGCCTCTTGATGAAAGTGAAAGTGGAGAGTGAAAAAGTTGGCTTAAAGCTCAACATTCAGAAAACTAAGATCATGGCATCTGGTCCCATCACTTCATGGGAAATAGATGGGGAAACAGTGTCAGACTTTATTTTTGGGGCTCCAAAATCACTGCAGATGGTGATTGCAGCCATGAAATTAAAAGACACTTACTCCTTGGAAGAAAAGTTATGACCAACCTAGATAGCATATTCAAAAGCAGAGACATTACTTTGCCGACTAAGGTCCGTCTAGTCAAGGCTATGGTTTTTCCAGTGGTCATGTATGGATGTGAGAGTTGGACTGTGAAGAAAGCTAAGCGCCTGAGAATTGATGCTTTTGAACTGTGGTGTTGGAGAAGACTCTTGAGAGTCCCTTGGACTGCAAGGAGATCCAACCAGTTGATTCTAAAGGAGATCGGTCCTGGATGTTCTTTGGAAGGAAACTCCAGTAATCTGGCCACCTCATGCGAAGAGTTGACTCACTGGAAAAGACTCTGATGCTGGGAGGGATTGGGGGCAGGAGAAGGGGATGACAGAGGATGAGATGGCTAGATGGAATCACCAACTCAATGGACTTGAGTTTGGGTGAACTCCGGGAGTTGGTGATGGACGGGGAGGCCTGGCGTGCTGCGATTCATGGGGTCGCAAAGAGTCGGACACGACTGAGCGACTGAACTGAACTGAACTGAAGCACACTGAGCGCATTTCAAATGCTCAATAATCACACATGGCTATTTGCTGCCATGTTGGACAGAGCACATCTTGGAACGTTTCCATTAGAGAAAGTTTTCTGAACAGCACTGGTTTAGAGAACTCAAAGAAATGAGTGGTGAATACCCATTAATAGGAAAGTAGGCAAATAAATTATGACATACCTATATAATGAAATATTGTGGAACTATTAAAAAGAATGGGTTTACTTTACATTTATCTGATCTGATCAGAATAATGTTGATATACCTTTATAGGACAAAAATCTCTCTCAGAACAGTATGCATCATGAGATCCCAATTCTGCAAAATCACACGCTAGTGTGTGGGCAGGGTTTGCAGGACAGGCATGGAGGGAAAGAGAATGTACACCATCTTGTTAACAACGCTAGTGGGAGTGGCAGTTATGAAGGACTTCTTCGGTTCATACATTTCATTTTTTTTTAAATAAAGCATCTTTCCTAAAGTAAAACAATGTTCCCAAAGGCAGAGAGGCACACATACAAATGGAGTTACCAACTGATCAGCAAGCCATACAACATCAAACTGAAACATCAATTGTTTCAGATGATCTTTACAAAGAAGCAGGGGTCCAGCCTGTAATTCAGAATCGAGGCCCTTAGTGAACTTAGTATATTTGTGATATTGACTGAGAAGAGACCTTTACGAAAGACAAAAGCTCTTTTTTTCTCTCCAGAAAATTCAAGAACTTAACTCACTCACAACTTTCGTTTTGAGAAATATCAACAATCTCAGAAATGCAGATGATACCACTCTAATGGCAGAAACCAAAGGAGTACTAAAAAGAGCCTTCTTGATGAAGGTGAAAAGGGAGAGTGAAAAAGCTGGGTTAAAACTCAATATTTAAAAAACTAAGATCATGGGCATCCAGTCCCATCACTTCATGGCTAATAGATGAGGAAAGAATGGAAACAGTGGCAATTTTTATTTTCTTGGACTCTAAAATCACCGTGGACAGTGACAGCAGCCATGAAATTAAAAGACACTTGCTCCTTGGAAGGAAAGCTATGAAAAGCCTAGCCAGTGTATTAAAAAGCAGAAATATCACTTTGCTGACAAAGATCCATACAGTCAAAGCTATGGTTTTTCTAGTAGTCATGTACGGATGTTGTTGGACGATTAAGAAGGCTGAGTGCCATAGAAATGATGCTTTCGAATTGTGGTGCTGGAGAAGACTCTTGACAGTCCCTTGAACTGCAAGAAGATCCAACCAGTAAATCCTAAACCTATGGTTTTTCCAGTAGCCATGAACAGATGTGAGAGTTAGACCATAAAGAAGGCTGAGTGTTTAAGAATTGATGCTTTTTAACTGGAGAATACTCTTGAGAGTCCCTTGGACTGCAAGGACATCAAACCAGTCAATCCTAAAGGAAATCAACCCTGAATACTCATTGGAAAGACTGATGCTGATGCTCCAATACTTCGGCCACTTGATGCAAAGAACTAACTCATTGGAAAAGACCTTGATGCTGGGAAAGATTAAGGGCAGGAGAAGAAGGGGGCAACAGAGGATGAGATGGCTGGATGGCATCACCGACGCAATGGATATGAATCTGAGCAAACTGCAGGTGACGGTGAAAGAGAGGGAAGTCTAGCGTGCTGCAGTTCATGAGGTTGCAAAAAGTCAGAGATGACTTAGCTACTGAACAACCACCTAATGATCACCAAGCCCTAAGGATGTATTACCTCCTTATTGTCTCTTCTGTGTCTTCCTTCACCACCCATTGCCAGTATCTCAGAGGGAGCTCACAGAACTTTTCCTGATCAATTACAATCCTAACTCCTGCTTCCCTGGTGGCTCAGACGGTAAAGAATCTGCCTGCAATCCAGGAGACCCGGTCTGATCCCTGGGTCAGGAAGATCCCCTGGAGGGCTGCAGTCCATGGGGTCAAAAAGAGTTAGACAGGACTGAGCAACTAACAGGCACAACCCCTGCTTCAAAGTCACCCCTTCCTACAGGCAGAATAATCTTATCCCCATATCTGATCTCACACCCCTGAATAAAACCCATCAAAATCATGCCACTCCACTTTAAACCAAAACCAAAAACACTGTACAAAAGGTTTGGATACAGGCCTTTTTATCTCTCCAGTTTTACTTATCTCTTGCCCCTCCCTATCCCTGGAAAACCTAAGCTCCTTCCCAGTGCACTGAACAGATCTGAGGCTCTAATTTCAATCCCTGTGTGCAGAAAGCTCTCTCTTTTTGCCTCTTCACTGGTTAATTCCTACACATCCTTCAGGATTCAGTACAGGGACTTCCCTGGTGGTCCAGTGGTTAAGAATCTGCTGTGCAATGCAGGGAAGTCATGGGATCTTGGCTCCCCAACCAAAGAATGAACCTGGGCCCTTGGCAGTGAAAGCATGGAGTCCTAACCACTGGACCACCAGGGAATTCCCTCCATTTAGTAATTGTGGCCACGTGATGCGAAGAGCCTACTCACTGGAAAAGACCCTGCTGCTGGGAAAGACTGAAGCAGGAGAAGAGGGTGGCAGAGGATGAGATGATTGGATGGCATCACTGATTCATGCACATGAGTTTGAGCAAACTCCAGAAGATAATGAAAGACAAGGAAGCCTGGCATGCTGCAGCCCATGAGGTCACAAAGACACGACTGAGTGAGTGAACAGCAACAACAACAATTTTCACAACTACCTTCTAGAGCAATTTAAACTGCTAATAACACAAGTCAATCCCACAATCATCACCCAAAAGGGCATGGGGGAAAAGCAGATGACACTGAAGCAAGGAGACGGATAGACGGAGGCTCATTATATCCATCTTTACTCTTATGCATATTTGAGATATTTACATAATAAAATTTTTTAAATGAAGTGTCAAATACACATTCCTTCAAATCAGCACATGTTCAGTGAGGGCCCACGAAGTATTGGACATGGTTCTAGTCACCAGGGATACAGCGGAAAGTAAAACACACAAAAGTCATGCCCTGAGCGTGCTGACATCCAGGCACATGTGCACTGGAAGACAAACTTCCCTGGAATTTGAGAGGACACCATATTAAAGTAAAAGAAAGTCCAAGTCTTAGAACTTTCTTTTTGTTTTCTGAATTAGCCTGGCCTTTTAAAAGAACTTAATCCAAATTTCTTACCTATTTGTATCACTTGTCTATTTTTAAGTTTAAAAAAGAAAAAACCAAACACAACAACTCCACAGTAGGTAATACGCATATTAGTCAAAGAAAGTGCCAGAGGATTCAGACCATCAGACAAACTCAGAAACTAAAAACTGACCCCTGGCTGTAAGCACTACCTTCTACCACCACCCTCTAGGCGACCATACCAACAGGCCCCTGGAGTACCAGAGTGATTCCCATCTCTCTTTTGCCCGAAACAAGAATGGTAAAGAGATGAACCTGGTGAGCACCAAGACAGAAGGAATCACCAGAGCTGGAAAGACATGATCTTTGGTCAATATTTGATTCAAAACTAAAAATCAGCATCTGAATAGGAAGGTTTCAAGCACACAGGCATGCCAGATGTGCAACCGTTTTAGCAAAAACAAGTATCATATAAAAACATATTAACAGAATAAAGTCAATGCTATACGTGCGTCAAATATTTCCATATGGAAATTACGTTCATTTTTACCTTGCCGGAACTGAAATTAACTTTTGAAAATGTGACAGGATGTTCAGAAAATTACTTCCTGAGTGTTACACATTAATGCTCTCTGTGCGTCTGCTATTCTGGTGACCCAATAAAATGTGATGGGAAATGGAGAGGATTTCCTTTGTTGAGAAAAATGCCAAAGATACTGTTACTGCCTGAAAGTGTTTAGATTAAAATAGGAAGTCCACATTTCCCCCTTGTAAAGACACAAACAACTTGTTTGTATTAGAACAGATGCTTTATTAGCCACCTGACACTCATGCCTTACTTCCCATTTCACAATTTTGAACATATAACTGAAAGATTACAAATAGAACACGACACCTTATAAAGCAATTTCATGCATAAGAGAAAATTCAGTTACAAGAGATCTGCTGTGAGGTTGGGTAAGTTAGAAAATAAGCTCACTCTGCTTTTCATCCCTCTCTTTTTCTGCTAATTAGAAAAAGTAATGAAAATACATGGAGCTTGTAATTAATTGCCACTAACCTGCTGTTCTGCCTGTAAGTGCCTCACGTATTTTTCTCCATAAAATTAGGTCTATCACCTTCCATAAGATGTCTTATCCCACAGATCTTTCCTATGGGATTGGCTTTATCTTTTAAATGCTTTTCTTAGAGAACAAAATTAAATGTATGTTCCATCTATATTATCATGAGTCAAGACATCTAAAAAATACCCATCTCTGAACTCAGAGTTGAGCTCAATTTAAAATGAATCAGGTTTTTCATTCATATTTGTCTTCTCTTTCCTTTTCCACTGCTTCCTGTATTCTGATAGCTCTTTCCACACACTCAATAATGAAAATTTTCTTCCTTAGTCTAATGTGCATCATTTTCTTTACCTCCCATGGGGTGCCTTTCTTTTAGGAACTTATTCTTTTCCTAAATCCTATAAACATTCCTTCTCTAGATGGTGCCTGATAACACAATTCCTTTTTTTTTTTTTTTGATAACACAATCCCTGAACTCTTTTTCTGAGCTTTCTCTAATCCTCTATCTGTGAATTATTTCTCAATGAACAAGCATATTAACAAGCCCAAGATCAGCCCTTCACTGTGTCTCTTGTCCTTCCCCAGCCCTACTCACATGTGGAATCACCGCCAACATCCTGCTCAATTTATTCCTTTGACTTAGAACTGAACAAAACCCCCAAACCCTTTTTCATAGATACCACTGCAAAGCCCTATCTCACTCATTCTGAACTTGCTAACTATATTTAAAATTTCTTTCTCTTTCTTCTACTCTGACCACTGTATTTAATACTTCTGAGCTGTAATTTCATTGGTTTAACTTCTTACATAGAGACCAGGTTCTACGGTCAAGCAGCTAAGATTAACAACATGATGCAAAAGAATCTGCCTGCCAGTGCAGAAGACCCAAGAGACTCAGCTTTGGTCCCTGGATCAGGAAGATTCCCTGGAGGAGGAAACGGCAACCTACTCCAGACTTCTTGACTGGCGGGCTACAGTCCACGGGGTCACAAAGAGTTAGACACAACTGAGCAGAGCACAGAAGAGCAGCAATTAAAGTCAAACCTGAAAACCCTTCGGGCTGCCCTTCAGTAAGTCTAAAAGAGCACGTGTGCCTCGGGTGTCGACCAACATCAGATACAGAGGGCAACCTGCAGCCAGGGGCCTTGTCACCGAAAACTTATCTTAAATTACCAGAATCATCCTCAGTATGGCAATGCTATGAGAGGTACTGGGAACAAATATCTTTTGAAGAAAACACTCAAGCAGTCCCTTTCAAATCGCATGCCTCATCTCAACCACATAACAGTGATCTCTAAGAGTTTATAATAACATGGGAAAACAGGGAGTGAGAAAAAAGCAAGATATTAGATCATATCAATTAAAAACAATGGAAAAAATAGAGCAAAATGGTAAAATGTGTTTGCCCTTCCCTGACAGCTCAGTTGGCAAAGACTCCACCTGCAATGCAGGAGATCCCAGTTCGATTTCTGGGTCAGGAAGATTCGCTGGAGAAGGGATAGGCTACCCATGCCAGTATTCTTGGGCTTTCCTTGTGACTCAGCTGGTAAACAATCCACCTGCAATGTGGGAGACCTGGGTTCAATCCCTGGGTTGGGAAGATCCCCTGGAGAAGGGAAAGGCTACCCACTCCAGTATTCTGGCCTGGAGAATTCCATGAACTATGTAGTCATGGGGTCGCAAAGAGCTGGACACAACTGAGCGACTTTCACTTTCACTTTGGTTAATGGAAGAGTGAGTTTTCTACTTGTCTTTATTGGCCATTTTCTATAGTGTGCTTTTGATAACAGAATGTGGGAAATGGACTTCAGCTTTAAAACTGATTTTTAATTTAAGCAACCAGATTTCATCACTGCTTTCTGTTTCAATCAGTTCAGTCAGTTCAGTTCAGTCGCTCAGCTGTGTCCGACTCTTTGTGACCCCATGAATCGCAGCACGCCAGGCCTCCCTGTCCATCACCAACTCCCGGAGTTCACTCAAACTCACATGCATCGAGTCGGTGATGCCATCCAGCCAATAACTAACAGCAAAACCAATGGCATTCAGTAGTACTCTCTCAACCTCTAGTTTACATGACCTGTAACAGACTGAACAGTATCAAATATTTCTCATGTCACTTTCTTCACTCACATCTGTGATTTTGTCACAACCTTTTCAGTATATCTTTATTCTGTTCAATATCACATTCTTCCTAGCTACATAAAAGCCCACATTCATATAATGTTAAATATAAATACTCTTTGCCACTGGACCCATCAAATTTTACTCAACGCAGAAACGTACAGCAGCAATAATCAGCTGAACATCTGTCAGGCAGCAAGCACCATGATAAATGACTAAGTGTCTACTGCACACAGCTGTCTCACAAAATCATTCTTCCTTTGTAGCTCAAGAAACAGAGGCTCAGTCAGGATAAGCAACTTGCTCGAGGTCACCAAATTTGTAAGTGGCAATCCAGGAATTCAAACTCAGGTCAGATGAATTTTAAAATTCCTTCCATAATCAACTCGGAATGATGAAATGCCTTCACAATCCAGCTCCGGAACTAGCTTGTCATTTGACCTTGAGCAAATGACTCAATTTCTCAGCTATCAATGAAAGGGGTGGACTAGATGACCTCAAAGCTCCTGACCTGCTCTAGGGTTCTGTGCTTCAAAAGCTTCCCCTGTTCCTTTGCAGCCTGTGGCAAAACCCTTTATTGTGGAAAACATTTCAGCATTTATCTGTCCAGTTCATGCTCTGTCTTGTCTGTCCTCTGATGCTAGAAAGTTCCCCAGATACATCTGGTACTGCCTCCTTAAACTAAGAAAATACGCTGCAAATGGCACTAGAAAACCGGAATTTCTCAATTAAAAAAAAAAGAAGAAAACAAGAACTTTGAACAAAACTACTTCTGTCACTGTCTCTAATATCTCTCTGCTTAAATGAGCAACTGAGAGGAAAATGTGATCCATCACTTTTAGGATTCCATGTGAGCACTAACATATTCAGAGCACTAACATATTCAGGGCCATTTCAGCATATACTACTGGGTCAAAGAGATCTGGGGAATCTCTGGTTTCAGATTAGTAAACCTAAGAGCCGTCAGTCTTGGCTTTGAATCGAACTGGATCAATGGTCCATATTAGAAGCCAAATCTTAGAAAGCAGCAGGCACGGCACTTCCAGTAGCTCCAGCTAAAAGCACAGGAAGAAAAACGATGCATTTCCAATCATTATAATGCATAAGCCCATCCTATCCTAGATGCAAAGCCAACATTCCCACACATTTCAAAAAAGGTACAACAAAAGCTCAATGTCCTTACTTTCATATCCTCCTTCTATATTTTTTTTAGGAAAGAGGTTATCTCACAACAGCACCAGTAATACATCTTCTGGATGAGGCATTTCTTTTAGGAATCTGTCAGCCCTCACAAACATAATGCTTCAAAGTGAAAGTGAAGTCACTCAGTCATGTCCGACTCTTTACAACCCCACGGACTGTGGCCTACCAGGTTCCTCCATCTATGGGATTTTCCAGGCAAGAATACTGAGTGGGTTGCCATTTCCTTCTCCAGGAGATCTTTGCGGCCCAGGGATTGAATCCAGGTCTCCTGCATTGTAGGCAGAAGCTTTACCATCTGAGCTACCAGGGAAGTTCAGAAATGCATAAGGACTGCATGACCCTAAGATTCTGTGATCATTCTGATTAGAACATACTGTCAAAGCAAAGGAACTGATCCTTATCCTGCTGTATAAAAATTACAGTCTAGCACTTATGAGTCATGTTCTTAACTTTTTAACTTCACTAATGGTAGCAGAAAAAGGCAGATGCAAAAAAGCAAAATGGTTGTCTGGGGAGACTTTACAAATAGCTGTGAAAAGAAGAGAGGTGAAAAACAAAGGAGAAAAGGAAAGATATCAACATCTGAATGCAGAGTTCCAAAGAACAGCAAGAAGAGATAAGAAAGCCTTCTTCAGCGATCAATGCAAAGAAACAAAGGAAAAGAACAGAATTGGGAAAGACTAGAGATCTCTTCAAGAAAATCAGAGATACCAAGGGAACATTTCAGGCAAAGATGGGCTCAGTAAAGGACAAAAATGGTAAGGACCTAACAGAAGCAGAAGATATTAAGAAGAGGTGGCAAGAATACACAGAACTGTACAAAAAAGATCTTCACGACCCAGATAATCACGATGATGTGATCACTCATCTAGAGCCAGACATCCTGGAATGTGAAGTCAAGTGGGCTTTAGAAAGTATCACTACGAACAAAGCTAGTGGAGGTGATGGAATTCCAGTTGAGCTATTTCAAATCCTGAAAGATGATGCTGTGAAAGTGCTGCACTCAATATGCCAGCAAATTTGGAAAACTCAGCAGTGGCCACAGGACTGGAAAAGCTCAGTTTTCATTCCAATCCCAAAGAAAGGCAATGTCAAAGAATGCTCAAACCATCACACAATTGCACTCAATTCACACGCTAGTAAGGTAATGCTCAAAATTCTGCAAGCCAGGCTTCAGCAATACGTGAACCGTGAACTTCCTGATGTTCAAGCTCCTTTTAGAAAAGGTAGAGGAACCAGAGATCAAATTGCCAACATCTGCTGGATCATGGAAAAAGCAACAGAGTTCCAGAAAAAACATCTATTTCTGCTTTACTGACTATGCCAAAGCCTTTGACTGTGTGGATCACAATAAACTGTGGAAAATTCTTCACGAGATGGGAATACCAGACCACCTGAACTGCCTCTTGAGAAACCTGTATGCAGGTCAGGAAGCAACAGTTAGAACTGGACATGGAACAACAGACTGGTTTCAAATAGGAAAAGGAGTACATCAAGGCTGTATATTGTCACCCTGCTTATTTAACTTCTATGCAGAGTACATCATGAGAAATGCTGGACTGAAGAAACATAAGCTGGAATCAAGATTGCCGGGAGAAATATCAATAACCTCAGATATAGAGATGACACCACCCTTATGGCAGAAAGTGAAGAGGAACTAAAAAGCCTCTTGATGAAAGTGAAAGTGGAGAGTGAAAAAGTTGGCTTAAAGCTCAACATTCAGAAAACTAAGATCATGGCATCTGGTCCCATCACTTCATGGGAAATAGATGGGGAAACAGTGGAAACAGTGTCAGACTTTGTTTTTGGGGGCTCCAAAATCACTGCAGATGGTGACTGCAGCCATGAAATTAAAAGATGCTTACTCCTTGGACGGAAAGTTATGACCAACCTAGATAGCATATTCAAAAGCAGAGACATTACTTTGCCGACTAAGGTCTGTCTAGTCAAGGCTATGGTTTTTCCAGTGGTCATGTATGGATGTGAGAGTTGGACTGTGAAGAAGGCTGAGCGCCGAAGAATTGATGCGTTTGAACTGTGGTGTTGGAGAAGACTCTTGAGAGTCCCTTGGACTGCAAGGAGATCCCACCAGTCCATTCTAAAGGAGATCAGCCCTGGGTGTTCTTTAGAAGGAATGATGCTAAAGCTGAAACTCCAGTACTTTGGCCACCTCATGCGAAGAGTTGACTCATTGGAAAAGACTCTGATGCTGGGAGGGATTGGGGGCAGGAGAAGGGGACGACAGAGGATGAGATGGCTGGATGGCATCACTGACTCGATGGACCTGAGTCTGAGTGAACTCCGGGAGTTGGTGATGGACAGGGAGGCCTGGTGTGCTGCGATTCATGGGGTCGCAAAGAGTCGGACACAAGTGAGCGACTGAACTGAACTGAAACTCAAATTTGGTATAAGAACAGCTAAAAATCACTGCAAACCAGCCACTGTCAAAACATACGACCATTATCTAAGATTGTTCAAACTACAGTTATCTGATTATCTCATATATGTTTTATTAATTTTTCAGCACATATTAATCGAATGCCTACAGCATAAAAGGCACTGCTTTAGGTGGTGGGAGTGTAATTGGGAAAAAAAAGAAACAGTATCTCTGTGTCCATGATTTTTATATCATAATAAAGAAAAATACACATTCATTACATATTTATTCATTTTTTATTTATATAAGTATATAAATAAGTAAATAAACATAAGGAAGATTTTGTGCTTCAGTGGAAAGTTATGTATAATCAAGAGTAGGGGATCCACAAACTTTTTCTTAAAGATTTTAGGGCTTGCAGACCACAGGGTCTTTCTGTAATAACTACTCAACTCTACCTTTTTGGTCAGAAAGCTGTTGTAGACAACATATAATAATTGAATGGGTGCACTGTTCCAAGGCAGTGGGCATTTAGTTAGGTGTTTAGTTTGCCAAACTCCTGGTCTAAGTGCACGCCTTTCGAGATTACCTGATTCTGATTCTATGGGACACATTTTACAACTCTGTAAACTGTAAGTAACCGACAGCAATGCAAGATTAATTGCTAACAGTCACATGAAAGAATTCTGTCCTGGACAGACAGCCCTCCATACCTTCGGAAAGCCAATCTATTCATTTGTACATTCCCAACTCAGTATCACCTTATTCCACGTAAATCTCTATTTTAGACTTCACCTTTGATGACATGTGCCTGATTCCTTTAATAAGTTAAATGAAATTTTTAACATGTTTATTTGAGATCTATGTGAAAGTCATGACTTTCCTTTTTTCTGAAAATTATTCTTAAACAGTTTTTGCCATCTTGACCCAAGACACACAGTGGACTCACCTGAAAGTGTCAGGGAGACTTCAGCACCAAGAAGAACGGCCAAGCACAGCTTGTTCCCTTGGCAACAGATGAATCCAAACGAGAGCTGCATGGACTCTGTTTTTCCAGCTTTGATTTTCCTCTCTACTAATTCTGCATTGGGGGCTAATTTACGACCTGTAAGTTATTTCCTGCTGCTGGCAGCGATGGCGAGGGATTCGGTCTTTTGCTCTAACCACTTGTCGATCTCTGTAAACGGATGAGTGGTTTTCAGAGATCTGTTCTCTGATGGGTGAGAGAAAACGGAGACTCTGGTCTTTTAGCCTTTTCCATTTTGTGGGGCGTTCTAAGTTAATGATAGGAGCTAAGATGTTATGCTGAGCAAAATGATAAGCCCTTGGAAGCTGTCAAGGAGAAGAGTGATCGACTGACTGGTTGCTTTTACATTTTATCTTCACTATTCTTGGCCATGTTAGGTTGCATACGGAATTCGCTGACCAGGTGTGGAGCCTGCACCCCCTGCAGTGGAAGCATGGAATCTTCAGCATCGAACCACCGGGGAAGTCTTATTTTTATATTTTAAATTAACCTGGCTGTTGTATGAAAAACAGAATGCAAAAGAGACAAAGCGAAAGAGGAAGGATCTGGTAAGAGGCCATTAAGGTAACCCAGATGAGTGGCAGAAGCAGAAGTACTGGAAAATGGCTGGATCTGAACCAATACTGGAAAAAGAGTTGACGGAGGTTTGGATGGACCGGACAAGGACACACGAAGAGGAAGAGGACGGGCGAGGAAACACAGTTGTGCCTGTGCTCTGGGCCAAGGAACTGAGTAAGCAACGAAGTGAGAAGAGGGGCGGGTGGGGAGCTGGGACCAGGCATTCTGCTGTGGACACATAACTAGAGGGCACCAATGAGATGTCTAGCAGAGAGGTCTCCACCTCCACGGCCCAGCAGACTGGTGGGTATGTGACTCTGCAGCTCCGAGGGGAAGGAAAGACTGGAGATAGAAGTTTGGAAGTCCGGAGCACACAGGTGTCCCTACGGAGCCCGGGGGACAGGTGAGCTCCCTGAGGGGAGAACAAAGAGACAAGGACTAAGCCCCAGCACCAAAGGGAGAGCGCCGAGGCTCAATCACCGGGCCACGCGAGCAGGAAAGGCCAAGACAGCAGACTGGCTGAAGGGCGAACTGGGCGGCGGGACGACAACCAGGAGAATGTGGCCTCCAGACACCGGCGCGGCCTGGCCGAGGGGGCTAAATGCCACCTAAGTGATCTGCAGACGAGATCTATTGTATGGGAGAAAGCACGACTGCCTGCACAATGGACTCTGCACGAAAAGCAGAACCTTCTGTCAGCCAAAGTTCTCTCTGCCGCCTGCCTCGTTTCCAGAGACTTTCACCATCTTGCCCCTAGAAGTGTGCTGCTATCATAAGACAAAATAAAAGACCAAGTCCCTAGCCCCAAACTTTAAAACGAGGAAGAGAGTATCTATATAAAAAGGAGACACAAAATACTCTGTAAGGTACTGTCAAATATAATGCTAAACTAAAACAATGTATTTGCCAAACGGACAGCTGATAAAAATATGTTATCATCTTATGAGGTGAAGGTAAGGAGTAACTGCTAGGAAGCACTATGTAACTATGCCCTTGAGCCTTCTGGAAAATCATGCCAAAACATCCCAAGCAGTAATGCCTTCCCTGGTGGCTCAGTGGGTGAAGAATCCTTCTGCAATGCAGGAGACGCGGGTTCAATCCCTGGGTCATGAAGATCCATCCCCTGGAGAAAGAAATGGTGATCCACTCATTTTCCGGCCGGGAGAATCCCCATGACAGAGGAGTCTGGCGGGCTACAGTCCATGGGGTCACACAGAGCTAGACACGACTGAGCACTCCCATCCCAAGCAGCAATGCCTCTGGGAGGATGTGTGCTTGGGTGTTACAACTAAGTGAAACAAGTGTCCTTGAGATTTTATGCTTCTTAATATATAGTCATCTCTCTTTGCAAAGAGTTCTGTACATTTCATGCATTATGCTGAATAAGTTTCAGTGTTATTTCTTAAAAAAAACAAACATAAGCACTGGTGTAAGTAAATATAACTCTTTATGTGTTTAACTCTGCCCTATGTGCAGGTACTCTGGTTCCAAGAGTACTTTCCAAATTTAAAAAATTTAAGTGTTTAAAAAAAAAAACATACATCCTCAATCAATTGACTTTTATTTTTCTAATTCAAATAGCTTCCTAATAAACAAGTAATTATTCTTTTTCTCAAGTTTACGCATTCACGTGTGTGTGTACGCGTGCTAAGTCGCTTCAGTCAGGTCCAACTCTTTTTGACCCCATGGACTGTAGCCCTCCAGGCATCTCTGTCCATGGGATTTTTCAGGCAAGAATACTGGAGTGGGTTGCCATGCCTTCCTCCAAGGGATATCCCCAACCCAGGGATTGAACCTGTGTCTCTTACGTCTCCTACACTGGCAGGTGAGTCCTTTACCACTCGCGCCACCTGGGAAGCCCTAACGCATCCATACACATTCTCAAGCGTGCCAGTTATCACGTGTCGGTCATGTGTGGTCTCGGAGCTCATTGACCCACGGGGCCTTGGAGCCCAGAAGCATCTCCAACAGGAACAGTACTCGGCACCCTGGCAGGCTTGGGCTGGGTGCCACGGGACTTGGATTCCATCTGCAGTCCATGCAGTTGCCAAAGGTGTTAATTAGGAAGAACTAACCTACGATTAAATTACATTTCAGAGGAACCCAAACTTGAAAAACTGTTTCTGGCATTAGTCCTGAAAGCTGTAGCTGAATTAAGCCCTGGAATTTAAAAAGCAAACAAACAAAAGAACAGATCCTGGTCTCTCAGAGACAGAAAAAGAGAACATTGAGAAAATGGGGAAAGAGCTGGACAAAACGTATTTGGTCATAAAAGACTACCTAGCTACTGGGATAAGTAAGTGGCAGAGACTATATTAATCAGGAAGTGCATTTACTTTAAAAAGATTTCAAGTACTCAAGAAAGATGGTATAGGGTAGATAGGCAAAAATTAACAAGCTGAAAGAACATGAAGCTGTCTTCATTTTCAGCACAGCCTCAAAGCAGGGGGGAAAAAAAGTTTTCATACCTGGTTTATAAGATGTTAATACAAATCGTTGTCCAAACCGCCTATATTTGGCATGAATTGCATATTCAACACACACTTTTCTGGTTCTACAGGCCTCAAATAAATCTCTGTGAAAAATGTCAGCCTGGTGAGTCTGATAAAATCTTAGCAAAGATGGCAGGCTTTCAGACCACTGGGCTCTTTCGCTCTGGAGTGTCATGGAGAACAGGTTCCAAGTAAAGATAAGTGGCACCATAAACCCTCACGGTGTGCGAGGCAGCAGGGCAGAAAGACAGGTTAGGGAGGAACACTTAGGTACAAGCTGCTGCACAATGTTCAGCTGAGCAAGAACAACTCTGCACTGACCGTCCACATGCGCAGCCACCTGGGAGCAGTCTCTGGGTGGCTTTTTGACTTCGCTTGGTTACATGTGAACTACAGAGTTGAAACTAAGAAGATCTTCTAAGATAAGCTAACACCGATCAAAAAAGCTGCTTCTCACCACCTGGCCAGCAACGGGTCCCCTCTTGTGTGAAGCTCCCAGTGCTTGGAACAAAAAAACCCAGCCTGAGAAATGGATCCAGACAAGCAGAAGTGAACGCGGGTCTCCTCCAGTTCTAAGTCTATCATCCCCTTTCTCCTCCTGGATTCAAGCAGTCACTTCTGTGTCCACACATTCACCAGGGAGAAAGCGGCTATCACCTGTGGTTCTTTCCTCTCCTTTCCTCCCTACATCCAGGCAATGACCAAGCCTATCTTACAACTGTTGTCAACGGTCCCAATTCTACCTCCACTGCCACCATCTTTGCACAAGCTGGTGAAATGGCCTTCCTGCAAAAACAGAACCACCCCACCCCGCTCCACACCGAGGGGCGTCCAGCCGGAGGCTCCTCATCAGCTGAGCAGACTCCCGATCCGGCCTCAACACTCTACTCAGTGCTCATTCTCCCTCCCACTGGTGGACTCTACACTCTTCTTACACGAGGAAGGGCTCTTCGACATGAGACATCAAGAACTTGTAGGCAGATGCTGAAGATCAAACCACAGAACGCCCTCTTGAGAGGAAGACAGAGAGAGACCTCTTCCAGGAGAAGTTCAGGGAGGGGCAGGCTGACTTAGTCTGCCTCTCCTAAGGTGCCCAGATGGGCTGACGCTGTGAGAAGAGTCAGTGCTGGACTGAGGGAAGGCAGACACAAGTCTTTATCGGCGGACGCCTCTGGACATGCTGCCTGGCTATTCAAGGAGGATAACCCCCTGGAATCACTGCCTGCCAGATCAGACTTCTCTGAAACTACCCTAGAACCTCCCAAGCCCCAATTTCTAAAGGGGAGGTCTGGCAAAGGTAACAGAGGGACCACGTCTCTCCTGCAGATCACCACAGCCTGTTCTTGCTGCTTCTGGATTAGATCTGATCTAATCCATTCTCCTGGTGGCAGCCAGAAGTTAATAATCCTTCAGAAATGCAGGTCTGATCCTATCACTCTTCCACCTGCACCACCACACCCAGCCCACAGGATCACAGAAGGCAGAGCACGCCTTCAGCCACAGCCACCCCGTCTCTCAAGGGCAAATGCCCAGCCACATGTGTTACCTTCTTCTGGATCTCGGCAGATAATGTTCCCTTTAGTTCCAAGACCCTTCTCCCATTCTGCACCCCACCCTCTTCATCTAGAACACAGAACCAGCCTTCCAGTTGCTCCTCGGAAATCAATTTCTCTGGAAGGTTTCTCCAAGTATCTGCCATACTTCCCACTAGTTTCCAGTTCCAGGTTCCTTACTTCAGTTAAGAGTGTTCATCATGCTGACCGGAAACTGTCTACTTTCTTGTTTTACTTCCTAATAATGAGCTCTTCAAAGAAAGGGGTAGTACCCTATCCACCGTTACACTGTCAACCTACAGCACTGGGCCTGACACAGCTGATACAAGCAATAAACAGTTACTGATTGAATGAAGACAAAGATACATAAACTAACAGGAAAACGGAGGCAGTATCTCTGAGAGGCCGGGGAGAAAAGGAACAAATGACAATTTAGGAAAATGGAAAAGCTGCTGTTTCAATGACCTTCATTTCACCATCAACCAAAAGAAACATCCCAAAGTGCTTTCAACAGCATATCAGGTTCCTGAAGCCATAGAAAGTCAACATTAACAGAATATCTTTTTGGGGGGGGGGGGGGCGGGGGGGACATACACATGTTTAACTATTTCAAAAGAACCATCATAAATATGAAGAATCTTCATAACTGGAGGCTAACATTGATCACAGAGAGTTTACTCCCCCAAACATCTGATCTTCTACAACCCCAACGCTCTTCTCCGCAGATCTCAGAAAAGGAGATGTGTGCTGACCAGAATCGAAGGCCAACTTTGCAGTACAGGCTTTTCTGTTTAGGCATAGGTAGGGATGAACTGAGAGAAGTGTCTGGCATATGTAATGGAAGAATGCTTTAAGGAAGGAGAAAAAAAAAAAAGGGACAAAATAGCAAACTGCATGCCATCATGGATTGTGGCAATCTAAGATGGTTTCCTATACACAGAACCCATTTTTAAAAGACAATGCAATGACTGACAGAGTCCTAGACTTTTAGAGGATTAGGTCTCTTGATCACTAATAGCTGGAAGTTTAAGATTCTGAAACATTCTGAAACAAAAAACAAATGTAAATCTGAAGAATAAAGACGAATTTCTACTGACGATTTTTAATGGGATGTTAAATAGTTTCCCATAAAAGAATGGTTAAGCATTTATTACTTTATTGGCTCCAGGAAGCACAGTGATTTGACAAATGAGCCACTGTGTCTAATTTAGACAGCCACAGGCCCAAAGTCCCTCGACACAGCCAGTTTAAAAATATAGTGTCTTTCCTTGTTCTATTTTTACCATAACTCCTTTTTGTATCACTTACCGGAACGTAATAGATGCCCATCTTGGGGGCTTCACTGGCAGTAAGAAGCATTCCTAAAAATAAACACAATGAAAAAGGTAAACATAAGGGAAAAGAAAAATACTCTTCCTACTTGCTTTATATTTTGAAATGAGTGAAATGCTCAGAACATGATGAACAGCAGAAGAGCCAGACCAGCAGCCAGGCACCCTCGGAGTCAGGTTGTGGGCTGTGGTCCCTGACCCTCCCGGATGGGGCGTCTGAAGTATCAGAAAGACCAGCTTCCCCATCTGCAAAACGATAAGGCTGTATCAGCTAAGTGATTGAGCGGTTCCCACAGAGAAGGGCCACCATTTTTAAGGGGGTAAGTTTTAAGCTTCAGACACACCAATAAAAGGTAGCTTTGATGCACTATTATGTATTATGAAAGTTAAGAAAGGTATCTTTCTGTTATTCAGGAATCCAAGAACTAAAGTAAAGCATTTCCCACAAAATGTCATAGCAAAGTAGTTCCTCATGTTTGAATTAAACTTTACACCTTAATAGAAAACAAAATGGCTTAAGAGGAATGCTATGTGTAGCTACACTAGAAAAGACCCAGACAGAATCTGACAGCCTTTACCAAAATGATTCACCCAGAGAGTGGTTGATAATTTAGTCCAGGGATCAGCGTTCTCAGAAAGTGAGAATGGAGTGAGGGACAGCCTGTGGCATCCAGTGATGGCTCCCCCTAACCCCAGGAGCAACAGTAACAAATCCACTATGCTTCGGCACAGAACCAGGGCACTCAGCTGGCTCAGCCCTGGGCTCAGGTCTCTGCCACACACGCAACCCACTCCCCAACCCCACCCGGCAGGGGCTCTCGTGGCAGCTCCGATCCTCTCTGCCCTGTTCCAGAACGATGCACTGAAGCAAAACTAAAGTCAGTCCTTTGTCATTTACAAAATACTACTGCGTACTTTATCTTGGTGAAGACGTGACGCTCTCCGATGCAAGGACTATCATCCTTATTTACAGATCAAAAAGTAAAGCTTATATGTACTGAGTTACGAGTGCTGAGAAGAACATTCAGAACATTACAAGCTAGAGAATTTAAGAGCAAAATTTCAGTCAAGAGCTCTTGTTTTTAAATACCTTTACATATCAACTTACGTTACCTTCATTTAAAACATGTATTTGTAAAATACAACAGAAAAATCCACAGAAAGCACACGTTTGGATTACCAGACCCCCGACCCAGGGATCAAACCCAGGTCTCCTGCAAGGCAGGCAGCTTCTTTACTGTCTGAGACGCCACGGAAGCTCACAGTCCTAATTAAGTACACCAAACGTTAAGGATGGTGATGTAATTCTGTGATTTAAAAAGTACTTTTGTGCTGCTCTTCTGTTAACACAAAAGCTTGCCAAAGGGATGCTCTTCAATGCTGTTAACAGAAATACGACGCTGAGGTAGAGGAGGTTTGCTGATAGGCAGAGAGCAGGAGCTCAATGCTCTGCCAGCAAAGCCATGTTGTACACATCAAGTCCAAAGGGGGAGTGAGTCCTGAGCTGGAACCAACCTTCACCAGAAAACACACACACACCCTTCACCAGAACATACACACACACACACAACCTTCACCACAACACACACAGAGCCGAGGAAGCAAGACACACAAACATACACACACACACTCCCTCACTCGCTCGAGGAAGCAAGAAATGTACGTCTAAACGAAAGTCAAGTAAGAATCAGACACTTTCTCATAGCTTGTAGCCTCCATAAACTCTTTCATGTGGAAACTTTTTCTGTCCCGGAGACAACTGCTCACTGAAATTCACCACAGGAAGAAACCACCTCTACTGACCTGCACTTCCCAAGTCTAACAGCACCATCAGAACTTCTCCGAGACCTTTAGACAGGGTTAAAGAAGAAGGTCTGGAGATTGAAGAGTCATCTTACAACCAGAAAGAAGGCTCCCAACAAAGACATCCCCTAAGCCCAGATTCCCTGGCTCAACCCTGAATATTCAACAGTGAACACTTTACAAGGAAACACACCACACCTACCAAACAGACCACAGAAAAGGCTGGGCTCTAATTACACAGAAGAATCCAGGCTGGATGCAGCAGGCTGTTTCCCACAATAAGCAGGACCTCACCTGACCAAACATGGACAACAACACAAGCTGACCTACCAAGAAACCGGAGTTGGGACAGTTGGAACCGAAACGAGTTATAAAAGAGAAAACAGCCTCACACAGCCCAGGGAACACGAGGAGTTTCTAACAAGAGGGAAGCAGGAAAGTCAAGCCAGGGATGGAGTTAGTTCAGCAGAAATTAAGACGATCACAGGTAAAAGGCGAGAAGAGGGCGAAGTACCAGGCTCAGGCACTCTACCTCCACAGGTGAGAAGGTAGCTCGGGAAAGCGAGACCATTTGCTCAAGGTGACCACTGCACTGATTCCAAAGCCCGTGTAACATGGGACTCTAAAACTCCAATGACAACTAAGATAAAGTGAAAAGACTTCTTGCACGATCAAATAAATCATTAACACAGATATAAACACCATACAGTAACATGACAAATGTATTTAATAAGAATGTCAAACTGAAAGGCAAGACAATTACACATGGTGACAATTTAAAACGCACAAACAAGTGATTTATAAGACAAGAATCTCTGGGAATTCCCTGGTGGTCCAGTGTTTAAGACTCCACTCTTTCAAGACAGGGAGTGCAGGTTCGATCCATGGCTGGGGAACTAAGACACCACAGGCCACTCAGTGTGGCCCCCCAAAAAGAATTCCTCTAATGGAAGGAGTAATGACACTTGTGAAGAGATTGTGAGATTATGGCTTTTCCTTTAAATTTCCTTACAAGGGGGCGAGAGAGAGTGAGATGGTTGGAGGCATCACCGACTCAATGGACATGTGTTTGAGTAAACTCCGAGAGACAGTGAAGGACGGGGAAGCCTAGTGTGCTGCAGTCCACAGGGTCGCCAAAAGTCGGATACGACTGGGCAGCTGAACAGCACCAACAATAAAAATAGGAACCTTGGAAGAGAAGGCAGAGATCGTCAGCACTGAGGAGGAGCACACAGCTCCAGTGTGGACAGCAGAGCGTAGGACGAGGTGAGCTGAGTGGGGGCCACAACGTGGCCCCCAGAGACACGCAGAGAAGAAGTCTCATCTGTCCAGGCTTTGGGGGCGAAGGACTCAGGAAGGTCACAGCTCAAAATCAGAAACACTACTCAAGCCAGGACAACTCAAAGCGTGCTCCCCGGGCCAGTCTGAAAACTGCTATCAAGCTTTCCGTTGAGTACGGAAACTGAAGAATTTAGAAACCTGTATAGTGACTCGACCTTGCAGTAAGTTCCAAACATGTGACCCTTTTCCTACTAATTCATCTTTATGATATTTAACAAAAGTATCCACCTGCAATGGACTGGAAATTTAAAAACAATACAAAAAAACATAAAAGGCTGGTCCTTCACCAGATACATCTGAGAATCACTGCCCAGAAACGGAGGGCATCGGGTCATAGCTGGAGCAGCTCAGAGCAGACAAGCTGGGCGGAACTGCCCTGTGCTGGAGGAGAAAGGACAGGACACGCCTTTTCATGCGGTCAACTCCTACAGAGAGCGGGGAGCCTGCGGTTTTACTACACATGGCGCCAAGCTAGTGATGGGCCACATCTTATTTCTAGGCAGGCTACTGGGAGGCTACTGAGAGAATAAAAGGTGACTTCAGGTCTGATGATACAGACTGCCTCCAGCAGGCCTAAAAGCAGGTGAAAAACAGCCTGGATCACTGGTACAATTCTGAAGCCTGAGTAGCCTTTCTGAGTGGACATCTCCTTTTCCTTCTCCCAGTGGTTCTGGATTCCGCAGGTTGGGCTGGGGCTCAGCAAGCACTGCGGACCAGGGTCGTGGGGCCGCGACCTCAGTTTCCCAACCTGCAGGGCAGCACCCGACGTGGAGACACTGCATGAGCAACTAGAAGCTGAAGCAGCCACGAAAGCAGAACAGTTTCTCAACGTTCTGAGCAGTCTGGGTATCAGAAACACATGACAGAACAGCAATCAAGATTCAGCTTTAATTACTCCAAAATGAGTAAGTGAGAAGATAAAGAATGTTTACGCTCATAGTGATGAAGCAAAAAAACCCAACCAACAATGTTAACGGGACAGGAAAGTAAAGCGAGGGAAAGACAGCAAAACCTGTGAACCAACCACGCTCGGTCCCAACCCTAAGACAGCCGTGGAGGGACGTGCCTTTTGGGGCTCGCCAGCTTGTGAAATAAATCATCTGGCTACTGTTTGTGTTTGATTAAGCTCTTATAAGCTACCTGACAATAAAGTCACTCTTCTGACCAAAACACCATCTTAAATGTTCTACCTCCAGGAAAGCATCCTGTGTAACAGAGAGAACTGCTGGCCATCTAGGCAGAGCCATCACGCTTCTCCTTGCTTGTTCTGGGATAACCAACAGGATGGGAAACGACATGGAGAACCCATCAGCCCTGAGCACCACCCTTGTCCCAAATATTTAACCCACAGTGCACTGGGCTGTTAGATTTCACTTCTATTTTAGAACAACAAAAAATACAGGGGCCGGAAGAACAAGTAAATGACACCAGGAAAAATAATCACAGGAATCCAGGATGCAGAACATCTTACGAGACTACAGACCTGATGGTAGAAAACTCAAGTGCCGTGGAGGAAGGGGAAGAAAGGATGGGAGAGAATTCCTGATTGAAAGAAGCGGAAGACACAACAACTAAATGTAATCCACAACCTTGCTGATAGACTAGTTTCAAATAAACGGGCTTAAAAAGGCATTTGGTGGACAAGCAGGGGAATGTGAAAAATGAAAGGTATTATTAGGAAAGGACTGCTTTCTTACATGGGGTAACAGTATTTCTGGTACCAGAAGGTTTCTACTCTGGTGAGATTACAGTCACATTCCACGCCTGCAGTTGACTCTGAACACCTTGCACCTTATCAGTATTCTATACTATCAAAGCCTTCCATGTCTGGACTAGCCCTGCCCAACAGAAATACTGTGCAAGCCACATAAGTGACGAAAAATCTTCTGGTAAGACACATTAAAAAAAATTTTTTTAAACAGGTAAATTTGAGTACATTTTTATTAACCAGTAAGTCTAAAATATTTTCACTTTAATATGTAATCAATACAAAAATTAATGATCTACATCACATTCTTTCCTGTTTTGTGGTACATCTGAAGTCTGGTGTGTATTTTATGTTTAGAGCACGTATTTCAGATTAGTTACTCCGCAAGTTCTCTGTGGCCACAGGTGAGCACAAACCAGTCAGCACACAGGTCAACAACTTTCGTCACCATCTGTCTGCACTCTTCAAACCCCCACTCCTTCAATCCAACTAACCTCTTGTTCTAACTTCAGTTTCACCCGATTTTATTCACCTTTGTACCTAGCCCAAACCCCATTTTAGACCACTTAGCACCTCAAACCTAGGACCCCAGCACCTTCATTAATTTCTGAATTCATCACAATTTGACTCACTCCTATTATAAGAAAATTCTCCCAACGATCACAGATGAAAAGCTAATTACAAAGGTTCAGGGTTTCTCATCTTTTTCAGGAGAGTACCCTGTAACTTAAGAAAGAGCACAGGCTCCACGATCAGGGGAGGCTCGCTCCAACTGAGCCTCTGCCACACAGCGGCTGGGTGACCAACCCTGGGCATGTATCTCAGTGTCCTTACCTCCAAAGATGCAAAACGGAAGGAAAGGAGAGGGGAAAGGAAGGGAAGGGGGAAAGGAAGGAAAGGAACGGTAAAGGAGTCACTAACTCTCCCACATTATGAGAGGATTAAGTGAAACCACGATGACATCCAGACCCACAGCACAGGGCCTTCCTGCCCCTTTCTGCCTCCACTTCTGCGATGCAATGCTCTGTTCACTGAGCAATGCCCGGGCAATCACTTCTCTCTACCTCCATAGCTGCTGGTTCCTTCACTGTCAACTCTGTCGGCCTCTCCGCCGGCTCCTCCCTCTCACCTCCCTTTCCATGGACCCAGGTCCTGCTGTCTTACGGTCTCTCCACTTTCCATCGGTAACTGCCTGCACTGCCACGTCTTCTGTGATGACCTCTATTTACATGTTAAAATCTTACATCTGCAGACCTGCTTTCCTCGGGCCACGCTGCCTACTGTGCCCTGGACGTGGCTCCCAGGATGAGGCTGTAGGTCAGGGCGGGGATCCACAACCACTTGGGAAGCAGGTGAAAAATAACCCATTTCGGGGCTCTCCCCCAGACGCTCTGAGTCTGCACAGCTGGTATGGGGCTGAGGAATCTGTACTTCTTAAAAAGCTCCCAGGTGATATTGGTGGGCAGGCAGGTTGGAGACCCTCTGCCAGACACCGTCACTGCCTCACTGCCGCCTCAGACTCAGATACTCAGAGAAGACAGCACCATCTTTCTCTCCGAGTCTGCCCTCTCTCCTGTGCTGCCCATCTCAGCTCTCCGTCTCTCTTCCTATTCGTTTTAGCTCAAAACTGATCTACCTTCTGCCCAGTGGACAGAACCTCCTTCTGTGAGAATGGCCTGCATCAGTCCTGACCACAGACAGCACCCAGCCACTCAGCATGGTCACTCCGGGGCCCACACCGGGCACACCACCTGCTTCCCACCCCATTCCTCCCCCAGACCCTGCACTCTGGCACACGGGGCTCCTCTTGCCCACCACGTCTCTCACCCAGCACCCATACTCGGTGTCAGCGAGGACCTCCCCTCCGCCCTCCTCTCGTTCCTCTGCCTGGAGCCCCTCGCTCTCCTGCCGTCACAGGGCCAGCGTGCACCTCCGTAGCAGAACTTCTCCTGTTCTGCCTGGTATCCCTCTATCAGAAGTATCTGTGTGTGTCAGTCCTCAGGACACAACCCTGCGGGAGAGTGAGAAGCGTTCTCATTTTCTCTCCTTCCCCAGAATTCTTCAGATATGTTTGAAGGTAGTATTAAATCTTGAAATCTACCAGGTACTTTACAGAAGAGCCAGCAACACAGAATATACTCGACGTCTGGCTTCGCCAGCCTTGTGTATCATCAGGCAACTCCGGCCTCCTCCAAATCGCTAACCTCAATCTACACAAAATTACTAATCCCATAAAAGAGCTAAAGTGCACACTAAAATAGCACCTTGCCTGCCCCGACCCACAGAGTGCCACCAGCTTCTCCTAACAGCTAGGCTGGCTGGGGGCTGAGTCACTGAGCGTGTCACTTTCTGAAGCATCCACATCACTTCCTGTTCTTAATTTTGCAAGTAAATACAATATTTAAAAACTGTCTTAACTGAGCCAAACCCTGTCTTAAGAAATGAAAAGAGTTTAAAACCCTGTAAAGCAAAGCCTAGATTCATCTCACAAAATGGCCTGCTGCTCCGTAGTGCATACCTGAGTTGGGGTAGAGGCAGACATCATTAAGGTCATGTTCTGGCTCCAAGGAAGTAAATATTTTTCCCTAAAAGAGTAAGCAAAAGTGAACTGTTAAAACAGTTAAAGGAAGACAACTTTTGGCAATGCGATATACAGGAAGTAAGCTGGAGACATAACTCCATTTATCCTGCTTATGTGAGAAAATAAAGTCACCTAACAGAAATCACAGAATTTAAGGTTAAAAAAAAAAAAAAACTTAGAGAATTTCTTTTATCAATTTATCAAATCCTCTCATTTTAGAGAGGAAGAAACCGAGGCTCAGTAGGAAGAGCTGACTTTCTTCGGAAAATAAATACAAACTTTTAAAGATAACGTCTACACAACAGGCAAGGGTAAAGTTTAAAATAAATCTGTACATCAACTTAAAAATGTCCATAATCTGGAAGACACACCCTAGTTAAACTTGTCCTCAAAGAAACAAAGAAGAGATAGTCAATACGGTAAAATGAGGCTGGTATCTGCCATCCTGTGTTGCTAGGATTTGAGGAGGATCAAGTAAGATAATGAATATAAAATAATTTAACAAAATGCTATAAATACATAAGGTGCTAGTTATTATACAGTGAAGGGTAAAATATTTTATTTTAAATGTGGGGGGAAATATGCTGTATTTTTTAAAATTAACAAATTAAGTGAAAGAAAAAAGAAGATAATAGATGGGAGTGGGAAAGGGTGATGAGAAAGATAAACAAGGAGAGTGAGTCAAGCAAAAGCAAGTAATTTGGGTGTTGGTCAAGAGGGCGTATTCAGTCATTACAACAACGCCAAGGTAAAACTTACTGTAGCAACTACAACATGACTTCAAGACCTGATGTTGAAAATGTCTGCCAGCTCTTGCATTTATTAACCCATTATTAGAGGCTCCATGGCGGCGGGGGAGAGGAGGTATTAAAAAACTAATTTCGTGCTCCATGAAAAACAGCAGCAAGGTTCTAATTCAAGACAGACAGTGAAACTCAGTTACCTCCATTTTGTCTCAAGTTTCCAATGAAACGAAAAATGGAAAGAGAAGAGGAAAAAGGATGGGGAAATCGGAATAAAAATAGCACAGAACAAAAAGAGATGGTACCACAGTTCGTGAAATCCACGCTGGGGAAAACTATGCCCATTGGAGGGCTGGGAAGGGGGCATTCCGACTGGTTAGTCATCACCTTTAGGTATGATGGGAGCCAGGCCATGGAAAACTTACTCTACCAGTGTGTTAGGAACTTTCAAACATGAGAAGTCTGCATTTGTAGAGGTAAAAAGAAATGTTGTTTTAAAGTACACTAGTTTGGATTATCAGAAAAGAGTAGAGAAAAATTCAGGCCTAAGACACCATGAACATTCAAGAAAGCCCTCAAAACCCTCCAAACTCAAAGCGAGACAGTTGGCTCCTGGGCAATGAAGCATCAGGGGAATTCTTCCGAGGATGATGAGAGCCAAAGGCCCTTCCTTTTCTCTGTAAGGAAGTCTCACGAGGGCCCGAAAAGGTGATGGGGCTTGAGAGACAGGACATGCCCCAGGGATAACTCAGTCTCCACAAAGATCCAGAGGAAAACACGGAGAACACGGAGCAGAGTAAGGCCAGTACTTTGAGAGCTGACAAGTTGTCCCAGCAGCCAGGGATTCCCATCAGCAGCTGACCTGTGATGAGGCTACGGGTGGCCCCTCTGCCCTGTGTAGGGGAGCCCCACAGGAAGGACTGATGCTTGCCCTCCAGTAACTAATGCTGAGGCTCTCAGCCCCTCACACTCTTTACCTCAAAAATGAATCTTTCTATTTACAGTAACACTTTAAAGATGCTAAGTCTGAAATCAATAAACGCGAAGACTCTTAAAAGCAATTGCTACACTGAATGAATTTTGTCCCAGTAGATGAACTAACCTTTTACTACTCTCTCAAAACAGGAGAATCAACAACATAGGGTTTTGTTACTTTTTAAATGACATTTAAAAGGACACAGAATATCAAACATTCTTTAAGAAAATACTACTTTTAAGAAAAACACTATATAAGAAATTGGGCTTCCCTGGTGGCTCAGATGGTGAAGAATCTACCTGCAAAGCGGAAGACCTGGGTTTGATCCCCGAGTTGGGAAGATCCCCTGGAGAAAGGAACAGCTACCCACTCCAGTATTCTTGCCTGGAGAATTCCATGGACAGAGGAACCTGGTAGGCTAAAGTCCATGGGGTAACAAAGAGTTGGACACGACTGAGCAACTTTCACTTTTCATGTAAGAAATTACTATAAAGGTATCATATCTAAAATCTATTTGTTTGACACAAGGAAAGGGTATGAAATTGAGATGCATAATAACACTGATATGGGAACATTAGTGCGTGTGTGCTCAGCTGTGTCCCACTCTTGTGACCCCATGGACTGTAGCCCACCAGGTTCCTCTGTCCATGGTATTTTCCAAGCAAGAATACTGGAGTGGGTTGCCATTTCCATCTCCAAGGGATCTTCCCAACTCAGGAATTGAACCTGCATCTCCTGCGTTAGCAGGTGGATTCTTTATCACTGAGTCACCAGAGAAGCCTGGAAAGATTAGTACTAGCTCATAAAAAGTTTCCTAAGGTTGTAAAAGAGCCCCAAAATCTAGGGGGTTTCTCATGGATCAATTTTTTTAAAATAATGATTTATATCTACCTAACTGAAGAGTTGATTCATTGGAAAAGACTCTGATGCTGGGAGGGATTGGGGGCAGGAAAAGGGGACGACAGAGGATGAGATGGCTGGATGGCATCACTGACTCCACGGACGTGAGTCTGAGCGAACTCTGGGAGTTGGTGATGAACAGGGAGGCCTGGCTTGGTGCGATTCATGGGGTCATAAAGAGTCGGAGATGACTGAGCGACTGAACTGAACTGAACATGTAAAAATGTGTGTCAGTTCTAGCAAATGAGGAAAAGTTCTTAACAGGAAGAAAACGACCTTAAGGACCTGGAAGTAACTAACTTCCAGGGAAGGGCCTGAATGGATACTCAGTATTTTTTTTCAAGAACCCATATAACTCAAACAAGGCAACTGGAAAGAAAAGGAACATAAAGAAAATAGGCAAGTAAGTCATTTTAACAACAAAAAATACTTACTGAGTTCTTATTCCACATTTTGATAATTCGAGAGTCAGCAGACAAAATCAAATCTAAGGAATCCTGGAAATGAACTGATTTAATAGGCAGCCCATATTGGTGATCTTTAACTAGCAATGGCTTATCAGATCGAAGATCATACAATAAAACCTAAAAGAAAAAAAAAGGTATTTCTGTTTAAATAAAATATTTCATCTTAAAAAGAAACTTTTAAATATGAACATCCTCACTCAGAGTACAAAGACTCTAAAGTAAGTGTCAGCCAGAAAAAATACTCCAGAAAAATCTCAATTACCCTTCCAGGGTATGGCTCTATGGATTCAACCCTAAGAGTAATTTTTAGGCACACTAAGATTGAGAACTACCTGGATAAGTTAAGGAAGGAACCAAATGGGAAAAGTGCACAAGAATTTGTGTCATTTATGAATTTAATAAATATAAACACTGAGGGCCTAGTATGTACCAGGCACTGTCTCAGTGGCTGAAAGAAACAAAAACAAGAATCATCATGAAGGCAGTGGTGGCAGATTAGAGACAGATGCTGGTGGCAAGGCTATGACTTTGGGGGGCGGGTGGAGGTCAGGGTTCTCTTCTGAGCTCTATCCTGATAGGTGAGGGGCCTGGGGAAGCTGGATCTCACACCCAGGTGGCAGATGATACAGGCACTCTGCTGGAAGCAGGGCTCCCGCCTGTGCTGAGGTCTGGACAGACTTAAGTGTGTGGGCTCTGCCTTGAAGGAAAGGGGGAAAGATGAAATTAAATCTCTGAAGCTATTTCATTCATACTCCTCAGACTAGTCAGCATTCGCTGAGGCAGGTCCCACTGACCACTCCCTGCACAGGATGTGGGAGACAGTGCTGGGTGGGAAAAAAAGGCTCCTTGGACAAATACCTTTTGGAAACACTGACTCAGCACATTTCTTGTCTACAGGGATTCTCAGAGCCTCCACTGTATATTTAAACGCACTATAAACCTCAAAGATAGGAATCTGGAGAATTTCAAATTTTTGTTTTTCCACAGAACTCTGTTCCACACACTCAAGAAAACACTGTTCTAAACCACAGTCAAGAGGACACATGAGGGATAGCCCCACTGCAGCTTCAGCTTGAGAAATCTCTCAGACCCACCATTGGGGCCAGAAGCAGAGTTTCTCAAGGTCCTGACAGAACACGGCAATCTGAGTACCCTCTCCACGCTGGCCAAACAGTAATGCCTCAGAGTCTGGTCACACAGTGAACAGACGAGTGGGTATTTCCCGTGATATACACGCCTCTGAAACAGTAACTTAAGAGCAAAGTTTCCAGCTGAAACATATTTACCTGCCCTGTGGACGTTCCAACGGCCATGGTCAAGGCACCATTAAATTTCAAAGCAGAGATTGTTGGCAAACTGTTTATTCTGAAAGGCAAAATATTTGTGTTCCATGCATATATGGTCAAATCTCTTCCAAGTAACAAATTATTACTCTTCACTTCTAATGGAGAGGATCACATTTCTAGTCTCCTATTTAAAAGAACTGTATCCAAACTTTCCAAGTCAAAATGAAAACTAACCTTTACTTATAAATGTAACTTACCTGAAAAAATTTGCAGGTTATCTTCTTTTAAAACTGTAAGAAACATTATTAAAGTAACAACAAACAATAAAAGTTACTGAAAATATAAAACCAACTGAAAAGGACCAGTATGACAGTATCTTTCATTTTGATTAAGCCAGAATGAGGTATTTACAGAAATGACCCTTTTTGGCTTAAGAGGAAACAGTTTTATATTCAGACATGGGTATATCCATTTTCACTTTTAAAGTCAATGATGTCAAGCTAAAAAAAAAAGACTAGTCCCCAGATGAGAGCCTAGAATCTCTAAAAGTAACAGAACAATGGATGTTTACAGCTATTAATCTAGAATATGCTTCTCACTCAGTAACCAAAAGTAACTCTGGGGTGGGAAGGGTCCTAGATGATGGCCATAGTCCTGATTTCAACAGCTGTTGTCTCCATGACCTTGGACCAGAACCTAGAGTCCAGGCCACTGACTGCTGGCATCCTCAGGCCTCTTACGCCACCTAAAGCCTCAGCCTGCAACTACACTGAAGCATCGGGTCCTCTCGTTACATCAACTTCCACCACTGACTCTTCAAACTGAACTCTGGAACCATTCTTGGTGAGGTGATACTGTTTTTCCTCATTTATTCAAACCTGTTTGTTTCTTAATAAAATGTTTTCCTTTTCTTGATAGTTACGTATCAAGATTAACCCTCAATATTTTACAATTTTTGTTATAAAAGAGAACTGGTTTTCATTGTATCTTTCTACATGGACTTTGCTGATAAACATCAAAGCCACTGATTTTGTACATTTATTTTGTAACCAATTTACTTAAATCTCATACTAGTTTTTATAGTTTCTCAGTTCATTCTACTGGGTTTCTCAGGCACACAATCACATACATCACCTGTAAACAACAAAGCCTGTCCTCCCCTAGCCAATATTTAACTCATATTTCTTTCTCTGGCTGTATTGGCTTCTCCTTCCAGAAGGTCACCTATGTCCAGTAACAGAGGTGACAGCTTATAACACTTATGTCAGAAAAAAATAAAGCTAACCATAAAAAAGTAATTAAAAAAATCACCCCAAACTAAATCGACAAGTAAAGCTACTTTCAACACTACAACATATCCAGATTTCTTCCCGATATACATGTAAGTTCACTGTTTTTCCTATGAAAATGTAATAACACGCAATAGGTAACTGTGTGGTTTGTCTGGATTCCACCACCAGATCCTACAGAATGGGAAATATAAATTCCTGTAGCATATACATTTTAACTCAGTTCCACGGTAACTAAATAAACAAGGAATTCCACTGGCTTCCCCACTTAGTGAGCTTCCGCAGGAAAGGATTTTTCCATAAAACAATCACAAAACCACAACCTCGGAGAAACATGTTTTAAGAGTTTCATCCTTCAGCAACTGCTTTTAATTTAGTATTGACACTGTGGTTGCTATTCTACAGTCACTAAGTCATGATCCACTCTGCAACCCCATGGACTGCAGCACACCAGGCTCCTGTCCTCCACCATCTCCTAGGGTTTGCTCAAACTCATGTCCATTGAGTCAGTGCTGCTATCTACCCATCTTGTGCTCTGCCACCCCCCTTCTCCTTTGGCCTTCAATCTTTCCCAACATCTCAGCATTGACACATCTGTTTAAATCACAAGTTGGTGAGTATTTAAACTCACTTCCACTTACTCTGAATCAGCCGTGACACTACTCAATGCACAGTCTAACACACCAACTCGGCCCCGAGTCCTCGGGTCCCAACACTCTACTCGGCCCTAAACAAACAGAACAATCATTGTAAATTACAGCTGCTATTAGGAAATTTTTAGAAAAATACTCCCTAAAAAGAAAATGAAAAGCCTTACTGGTTATCATGTGTATCTTTTTTAGTACTGTCAATCCTTTCATCATGAACTGCATTTTTTTAATAATTTAAAAAAGGAAAAATAAAAAAGGATGGTTAAGGGAAAAAAGGTCCAAAATGCAATGCATGATACCTGATTGGACCTTGATTTGGTTGGTGTGGTAGCGGGGAGAGGAGTTATGAAAGACATTTTGGTATAACTGGCAAATTTTAAATATAAATATTATTGTTATCAACGATAAATATTTAATATATGTACTACAGTAACTGTCACAGAAGAAATCAAAATCCAACATATAATATCAAAATTAATGTAAAAATGAATTTTAAAGTGGTCTGACTATGCATATCAAATATCAAACCCCCAAAGGGTCACAAAGGGTTGAATATGACTGCGTACACACACACACACACACACCCCCCCACACCCACCCACCCACCCACCCACAGGGTCACAAAGGGTTGAATATGACTGCGTACACACACACACACACACACACACAGTAATCGAGGTACCCAGGAACCCAGCACACACACCCCCACCCCCACAGGGTCACAAAGGGTTGAATATGACTGCGTGTACACACACACACACACGCACACAGAGTAATCGAGTAATCGAGGTACCCAAGGAATTTCAGGAACCCAGCCTTTGGGCTGGGTGGTCTGCGCCCCCTTCAACAAGTCTCATGGCTGGTCTTAAAACAGCTGGTGCAAGAGAAGCCTGCTCTAATTCACAACTTCTCTTACACAGCATGTTTCCTGGTGTCTAGCCTAGCTTGCTCTATAAGGACTCTATTCAAATAACCAAATTTTTCAAGGAAATTATTTTAAAACTTCCCCTTGGTAATCTCAAGAAAAGTAATTAGCGAGATAATGCTTCACTGGCCTAACTTTGGCACAGTAGTTTTTCTAACAAGGTCAACGTAGTTTTATATATTTCCGTTAAATCAATCTTAGGCGATCCATTTCAAATCTTAATCTTTTAACCTAAAAATGATTTGAGTAAAGAAATCTACATTTCATCCATATGAATTGGTTTAATAAACTACAGTACATCTACACAATGGAATCTTATCCACCAGTTTTAAACAATTACCTTAGTTTTCCAAGTAATTACAAGCACCAGTGTATAAACACGTACATTATATAGCATTACATTAAAAAAAAAGCAAATGAAGAACCACAGCATAATCTCAATTTTGTGAAAAACATTTAAAAACATGTTACTAACACATATGCATACCTGCATAAACAAAGAAAAACAAAAACGAAAGAAGAATATTACAAGTCATTAAAGAGTCACCTCTGGTGTAGGACTTGATGACTTGAAGGTGCAGAAGAGCATTTTTTAACAATATATTTTTGACATATTTACCTTTTCTTTATACTGTGTTTAACAATATTGTAATTTAAAAAAGCACATCTAGAAAAACTCCTAAGTATGAAAGAAACTGAACCAAAGGTGTTACGTAGTTTAAAATGCAAACATGCATAATTGAGTGCTACTATACAGGATGTCCAAATCACACTCCATGTCCCCTTACAGCTGATAATGCTCTCATGTAGGTTCTTCCATGTGATTTTCACCAGCACAGCGCCTCCACACAGCTGCCAAGGTAATTTTTATCATCTCCATTTCACTGATGAGAAAAATAAGCCTCAGAGAAAGGAATGCAGTCATAAAACTAACAAGCAGCAGAGAGCTGGTGAAGAGCAAGAGTGGTCGCCACAAGAGCTGGCAACTATCAGCTTCACCCCCAGTGATGACAGTCCCCCACCCCCAAGGCCAAATCCAACCCCGAGGGGCACAGTCTGCAGCAAGAGCACAGCTGTGTCTCCGAGGAACGTGACCCACCGTTCACGTGAAAAGCAAACCGGGGGCTTGTCTCGCCATCAGCACTCTGCTCTTAGGAACCAAGTAACCCTGTCTTTACATCAAACTCTGTTAGCAAATGCAGGGCGAATGTTTTTCAAAATAAAGTCAATGTATGCTTACCTCTATCGTTCCTGTGGCAAACAAGCCATGCACTGAATTTATGTCACAAACATTATTCTCCCTAAAACAGTAAAGCGATAAGGGAGAGAGTTTTAGCATCTGCTTTAGGGGGAAAGTGAAAGTGAAGTCGCTCAGTCCGATTCTTTGCGACCCTGTGCACTGTGGCCCACCAGGCTCCTCCATCCATGGGATTCTCCAGGCAAGACTACTGGAGTGGGTTGCCATTTCCTTCTCCAGGGGATCTTCCCAACTCAGGGATCGAACCCAGGTCTCCCACATTGCAGGCAGGTGCTTTAACCTCTGAGCCAGGGAGGGACACTCAAAAAACTTTCTAAACAAACAGGAACCCACTACTGTGGAGAAGGCGGCAGCCAGCAGATTCTCAATCATCTGCATATGAAAAGCACCAAGGCAGCACAAGGGCCCTGGAGTTTCAGACCACGGGGTGACACCCTACCTGCCAGGGGATGAGACATGGAAGGGCTTGCTTCAAAACCACTATCCTACTGCCACAAGAACAAATTTCTCAATAATTTTCTCCCAAAGCAAAATAACACAGGCTAAAACACACCAATCCAGAGGCTTGACCAGCCTACTGAGTCCACCGTTTCTAGGCTTGAATTTTCTTTTCTCAGCAAAACGCTTTTCACCAACTTCATATGGTCATCATGAGGATTAAATGAAAAAACTATAAAATGCTCAGCACAGTGTCTATAGTTTATAAGACACTCAATAAATATGTTACTATTATAAACAGGAAATTCTGGAAGTAAAGAGCAGATAACTCTTCTATTATTCAAGGATGCATCATGGTGTTACAATTTAAGAAAATAAAATTGGTATTTCAAAGCAATGTGAAAAAAAAAGGTAACAAGAGTTCACCGGTTTTTATCATTACCTGTTCATCCAACCTTTAAAAATCCCTTTCAAAGCAATAAGGAAACTCTAGCAAGCTCTTTATACACCTGCTGCTGCTGCTAAGTCACTTCAGTCATGTCCGACTCTGTGCGACCCCACAGACGGCAGCCCACCAGGCTCCCCCGTCCCTGGGATTCTCCAGGCAAGAACACTGGAGTGGGTTGCCATTTCCTTCTCCAATGCATGAAAGTGAAAAGTCAAAGTGAAGTCGCTCAGTCGTGTCCAACTCTTAGCGACCCCATGGACTGCAGCCCACCAGGCTCCTCCTCCATGGGATTCTCCAGGCAAGAGTACTGGAGTGGGGTGCCATTGCCTTCTCCACTTTATATACCTAGATGAAAAGTAATCGAGCTTCCACTCCATACTAGCTGTGTGACCTTAAACAAGCTACTTACCTCTGAGTTTCAGCTGTACTATTTGTAAAATGGTGGTAATAACAGAACCTATACTGTAAAATTTTGCTATAAGCTTCAAATGAATGAATATATATATAATCCTGAATAAAGACTGGCACACAGTAAGCGCTTTCACTACTGTGTTGCTGTTGCTACTACTCAGTATTAACATTATGACAGATTCATTCCTAAAATATTTCTCTATGAATAAAACAAAAGTAAAGACTATAACACATGATAAAAAGAAAACATGAAAAAATCTTAAATGTCCACTAGCAAAAACATAAAAAATAAAATTAAAAAAAATGTTACTCTGAGTAAATTCAAAATTTCCCTGTAAGAGAAAATATCAGAAAATTAAAATCATGAATGAAAATTTAAAGAACACAGCAAAAAACAATAACTGAATTTCTGAGGTGAGTTAAAACCTTTCTGGATAGATACAAAAAAAAATTTTTTTTTTAAATTTTAAGACATCACCAGGTCTTTTAGCGATTTTTTTTGTGCATGTAGGAGAAAATTTAACATTACTCTTTTACCTAAGCTGCCCAGAGAGCTCTGATTAAATGCAACACAGGCTATGTGACAACAAACTGGGAGTCTGGCTCCATCTCCTGGCCGAAATAAATACAGTAGGATTCTTATAACAACACTCACGCAGCATCCGTCTGTAGAGGGTTCAGGTACCGTCCTTGTTCCAAGTTTAATCTATAAACTTCAGAGCTGCCAAACAATGAAAGGGTTAAAAATCCAGTAAACTAAAGGAACTTTTCTTCAAGTAAGTATAATTTTTAGAAACGTATCTGTCATAAGGCATCGCTTCCCACTGTGAAACTGATACAAAAATGTACTCTAAACCTAAAAGATAATGACCTTATTTGTAAATTTGTTCATGCATAAGGGTGATTTCAACCATCCATGTGCCAAGGAAAAATTATGAAGTTGTTAAGTAGAATATTATTTACAAATAACAGGAGAATAGGAGATCCAAAATGCATCTATAAGTGTATATAAGAACAAGACTACAATGAAATAACAGCAAAATACTAACAAGGGCTTTCTCTGGGTGGCATAATTATAGGACAGGTGACTTTTCTCCTTATTCTTTTTCATGTTTTCTCAGTTTTCTAAAATGGATAATCATAAAGAAGGTAGCATTTAAGAATAATGTTTTACAATGCATGCAATGGGGCTAAGATACTGACTTTCCACCACCGTCACCCTACTGGGTCACCATGTCTCTAGATTTAGAGCCCCATGCCAATGAAAGTCAAGGATGTGACTCTTAAATGAGCCGGTCACTTTGGAACTACACCCTTTGAGCAACCACAAGGCAGGGATAATGTCTTAGTCTTCTTTTAATCCCTCTCCTCCATTTTAAGAATAGAAATCATTTGGGAAGCTGGAAAGGAGAAAACAAAGGGTGATTAGACCCAATACCTTGCGCCAACAAAGTACAAGTCACAGGATGGATAATGGTAAGAGAAATCTCGCCCAAACTTTGGTATTCTGGTTTTGTAGTAGAAACCTGATTGTGAATGGAATTCGATGTATCTATCATTATGCAGGAAGACAATCTGAAAATGAAAAAAGAAAATTAGTTTGCTTAGGTTTCTAGATAAACTGTTTATTTCATCATCAGTGAAACTGGCAAAGCAAGTAAAACTCTCATTTTGTCCTTTTCCTTGCTCTCTGTAAACACAAGTGTGTAAACACAACTCACCATCATAGCTAAGAAATATGTTAAGAATCAACCTCTCCATTAGTTACTTAATGCCTTCCTGCATTCTAGATAGGTTTTTTGGCAAGCTTTACCTTGTAACTGAAAGACTTACAAGCAAATTTATCAGTATCTAGAGAAAATATATCATAAAATTGAATATTCCAAAACATATGATAAATAGCTCCCACAGGCTATAGAAACTGTTTTCCATAGCTGCCAAAACTGAAGACAATATATAAAACATACCAGCTCTGAAATTTCAATTTTCCTTCACAATGACACCTGACATCACTAAAAATTTTTCATTTTGAATTTAATAAGGCACTTCTATTGACAACTCTGTAACTGCTGAAAATGACCACAGAGCTGAAAGACACATTAATGGCACCAAAAAAGAAAAAAAGCAAATGTAAGCATATAAGCTGTGTCTTGAACTGCTTCAGTATATACCACAACCACTTACTTGCACAGTTAAGAATATTAAACAAACAACCTGCTATTGTATTTTTCATATATGAATAAGAAACTGAAAGCAAGCTGGCAAACAATACTACTTTAAATGCAATAATGAAAATCACACATCTAGGATATAAGGTGGTCTAAAAAGATGACAGCTACCAATTCTTAAAAATATAGGTAATGTCTTATTCATACATGCTATGGAAAACTTATTTTGATATCAGACTTGCCAAAGAGTGTCTCCATCCCTGCTGTCACATTCACAAGACAAACTGAACAGATATTAATAGCAAAGAATAGATCTTATTTTACTGCGTGCTGCTGCTGCTGCATAGCCACTTCAAATTTAACCATGGAAATACCATAAAAACACTTATCATAAAAATAAACTCCACTCATTCATTTCTTGAGCACAGGCAGTACAAAGCAATGCTATAAAACATACCTTTGAATAGTCATCAGACAAAGTTTCAAAGGTGACAACTGAAAAATAAGTAGTAGTAAGAAAAATATAATTCTCAATATTTTTAATAAAATTGATGCAAGATTCTAATTCAACACAAATATACAAACACTGGGTTCCGCTTCCTTTTTTGCCATCCACATACAACAAGAACAAAGATGTCATACTATATTGCCCTCAAAACTCCAAGTGGAAAGTTAAACGTTTTATAGTTTCTTAATACAGATCAGCTACATTTTCTATAGAACTGAAGCAAATTAGATAATAAATTCACAAAATATAATGATTTGTAAATTTTGCCACAGTTTTTCTGAGATGTTCAAAGTGAAATAACAAACATTAAAAGCTCAAAAATGTTTGCTTGAAAATGTTTGCTTTTTACTCATTCACAGTATACCTGTTAAACAAAACTAAAGAGTGAAAACAGTTACTATTAGCAGCACATGGAGTTTGTATTGCTTTTTTTAAAATAAGAGTGAAACAAGTTAGGAGAATACAAATTCCATTAATGTCTTTTCCCTCACCTCAAACATGGGGCCATCTCCATGTTGGAGATGAACTTCCCCATCTCAACCTGCCCTGGTACCAGGCAGAATTCTAAGAACGACCCCACTGACCTTCCCCCGGGTACGGTCCCCTGCTCTGGAGAGTGTGGGTAGACCCTGTCAACATGAGGATACACCACTCTTGTGAGTACGTCATATTTTATGGCAAAGCTGAGATTGATAATTCTCCCAAGCCCTTTAAAAACAGTGAGTGTTTTCTCCAGCTGGAAGAAGAGGCAGATTTAGAGCACAAGGAATTGCTGCTGGCTTGAAGGAGGCAGAGACCAGGTGAGGCACACAGGGGCCTCCAGAAGAAGAGTGTGGCCCCCCAGCTCACAGCCAGCAGCAAGTAGGACCTCAACCCAACAACCACAACAAACTGCGTTCTGCCAACCACCTGTAAGTTTGAAAAAAGATCCTGCCCAGGGCCTGTGGAAGAGTCCCATCCCGCTGACACCATGAGGTCAGTCCTAAGCACAGGACACAGGTGAGCCTGCAGGGACTTCACCTACAGAGCTATGAGTAATGAAATGAATTTTCAAAGCTGCCACATTTACTGTAACTAATACACAACCCATACCCAGCTTAAAAAGGAGAAAAGTACCCAAATATAAAAACTATTTTCGTGAATTCAAATATAATCTCTTACCTTCTGAATCCAAACACCTTTCAAACTTCAAGGATAACTGGTAGGTGTCATAACATCGAACTCGAGGTTTATATGTTCCTATAAAAAATTCGATGGGCTGTAAAATCTAAAGGACATACTTTTTATTACCAATATCCTGCAGACATGTTGATTATACTTTTTGTTTAGCGGTTAAGTAGGATAATTATAAGCTTACCAAACAAAAAGAATTTAAAAGCAGCCCTTTCCAACATGTGAAGGGAAAAATGAGCAAAGGATATAAACAAGGAAGACACAGAAAATGAAATACAAATAACTAATAAACTTCACAAATATTCTAATAAAGTAGGTTTTTTAAAAACTAGTTTTTGTCTATCAAATGGCCAAGATGAAAAATTGGTTAATATTTGCATTTAGGTGGGTATTAAAAAAAAATCTACTCTCATACTTTGGTAACAAGCATGAAAGTGAAAGTTTGAAAGTGTTAGTTGCTCAGTCATGTCCAACTCTGCAATCCCATGGACTGTAGCCCGCCGGGCTCCTCTGTCCATGGAATTCTCTAGGCAAGAATACTAGAGTGGGTTGCCATTCCCTTTTCCAGGGGATCTTCCCAACTCAGGGATCGAACCTGGGTCTTCCGCACTGCAGGCATATTCTTTGCTGTTTGAGCCACCAGGAAAGTACAGTGACAAGTTTAAATTGTTACAAATTCTTTGAAGGACAATCTGGCAGTATTTGTAAAATATGTGATATTTTTACATCTTAAATCTTTATTTCAATTTATACAAATTAATTCTACAGAAACACACCCATAAGCGTACCAAAGACAAGAAGAATGTTCACTGAAGCATTATTTACAAATGGCCAAAAGATGAAAGTAAATTAAATGTCCACTGAGAGGGAAATGGTTATGTAAATGATGGTAAATCATTATATAACTTATAAAGAGGATAACACAGACCTGTAACCACTGACATGGAAGCTGTCAAAACACAGTATGAAGTGAAACGCAGAGTGAGTGCAGCAAGAGGGGTGAGCCCTGCAGGGTGATGCTCGTAATATTAATACAATCCGGCTTCCGTAAAACTCAACTGTGACAGTGCTAGTCCTCTGCACAAAAATCGACGGAGGAATAAGCACAGTGACACTTGGTATATTTTAAAACAATTTTAGGGTCTTTCCCATTTTCTCCTGTGTATTTCTGTTACTTTTTGTTTATAAGATTATCACATTTGCAATTAGGAAAAGACTGATTTTTAAAACCAGTAAGGATATCTCTATATCTAAAAATTTCTTAGCCATGCCCTACTGCATGTGGGAAATTAGTTCCCCAAGCTGGGATCAAACTCATGCCCCATGCAGTGGAAGCACAGAGACTTAACCACTGGACCATCAGGGAAGTTCATAAACCAATGAGGATACTTCTAAAAGAAAGTGATGAAGTAGTCTCATATGTTCTGACATGCATCAAAGCCCAAGATCTCACTTAAAAATAGTACACAGTATAGCCGGGCTTCCCAGGTGGCACTAGTGGTAAGGAACCCACCTTCCAATGTAGGAGATGTGAGAGAGAAGGATTTGATCCCTGGGTCGGGAAGATCCCCTGGAGTAGGAAATGGCAACCCACTCCAGTATTCTTGCTTGGGAAATCCCATGGACCAAGGAGCCTGGGGGGCTCCAGTCCACAAGGTCACAAAGAGTCAGACGTGACTGAGTGACTGAGTGACTGAGCACACACATTACAGTGCGATACATGTACACATACATACTCTCTACGTAATATACATGTTCTATATAATCTACAATTGTAGTCTCTATCCTGAACATAAAACTGGAGGCTAAGAAACAGGGATAGTGTTAGTAATGAGACAACCACTGACACAGAACAAAAGAGAATGGCATGTAGATGTACAAAAGTTCTGTCAAAGAAGAAAGTGGTTGGAAAAGAGATATAGATGAATGTTAAGCCAAAAACAACAATAAAAAGTAAGTGGACAATATCTAGAATATATGGAGCAAAATCACAACCAAAAATGGTTGAGTAATGTTGCTGTAAAGGACAAAACATTAAAAGTTCCCTATATTTTATGTTTTTTTCATACTGATGAATTATTGCTAACACGAGGTCTTAGTAGCATAAGAAATACTAGTACATGATTGAGAAAATCATTATGATAAAAATGACCTTTCCTGGAACTCACACTCCTTGTCGGTGGGAGTATAAAATGATCTGACTACTCTGGAAAAATACCTAGCAGGTTCTCATCAAACTAAATACACGCCTACCCTATGACCCAGCAACGTCCTCAAAACAGACTTGTATGAGATGGTTTATAATGCTTTATCAGTAACAGCCAAATAATGAAAAGAGCCCAGATGTCCATCAACTGAAGAATAAACAGAGTGTGGCATATTCCTCGAAGGAAATATCGCTTGGTAACAGCAACAAAAAAAGAACTATTCACACATATAATGACATGAATGAATCTGAAATACAAAGTCCTAGGTGAAATAGGTCTTACACAAAAAGAATACATAGTACATGATTGCATTTATATAAGAGTCTATTTAAAACAGGCTAAATGTGTCTGTAGGGAAAAAGTAAATCACAGAGAGGGGCCTGGCTACACATGAGTCGGGGCAGGGAGTGACTGTGAGGAGACTGTTCTGGGTGGAAGGAAAGTTCTGGATCTTGCTGGGGGTTTGGGCTACACAGGTATATACATTTGTTCAAACTCATCAAAATTATTTACTTATGCAAATTTTTTTAAAAAGCCATAAACAAATAGTGAACTCTAGTTAATGACATACACACTGAGGTATTTAGGGGTGAAAGATACTAATATCTGCAACTTACTCTGAAAAGCATCTAAACACAGGGTAGACGGATGGATGGCAGAAAGATGGGACAGACGGGTGATAAAGCAAACACAGCAAACTATTGAAGCATCAAGGTGACAGGTAAATGGCTGTTCACTGTACAATTTTTCCAGTATTTCTGTATGTTTGAAATTTTTTAATAATAAAATATTAGAATAATTTTCCCTTTTCCTCCAAAGCATTTCCTGGTATGAAACATATATTAAATTATAACAAAAACGATGCTTACCAGTTGCTAAAATATACTGCCCATCTTTTGATACCTTAATAGTGGTACAAACAGTAGGCATTTCAAAATCCTGAATAAGTTCAATTCTCCTACGGATATCTGCAAAGAAAGAAAATACATAACTGGTTTAATGGTCACGTGCTTATTCTGTGTCACAGGAGAGAGATTTTGGAGCAGTCCCTATAAACAACAAAAACCCAGTGCCTCCCAGCCTTGGGAAGGCACCAACACAGCCCCACTACACAGCAAGATTTTCTCTCAGCTCCTGCCTTATTTTTCTAAACTATTTTATTTGTACTTTTCAAAAAGCAAAGAGTATCACCATTAATGGGGGGAAAAAATGTCCATAATAGTGCATTAAGCATCCAGTTTCAAGCCCCGGATTAAGGGGGACAGAATAAACATTAAACCACTACTGTTATTCAATGATGGATCATGGCTAAATAATAAGCTTAAACCTTTAAAATCTTTTAAAATTTATATAAGAACCTGGTACCAAGCTGCCTTTCGCCTCTCCTTGGCAGCACTGATCTGCAGCCAATAGGATCCAGGCTAGAGAAGACTTACAGCAACCTCTCTGGGTTAAAACACTAAGATGGACTCTCAAAAATGGGTTCCCTAACACAAGGGGGTGTGGTTTCTGGCTGGCTGCTGTATGTGCCCTCTACAAGGACCGCATATGACTGTCCAGCCCCTCACTGCCTCGGTCACTAAACCTGAACCTAAGATTTGAACCGGCTAAGGAGGAGTGGGCCACACAGCTTGGAAGACAGGGATAGTTTTGAGGTGGGTTAGAAAGTAGTCAGTGAACTACATTTTTCCTCTAAATAATCTGAGTCTGTTTGCTTACACACTTGAACACTGGAGTGGCAAAGAGAGAAACAGAAGAAATCAGAATCAGTAAGCACTGAGAAAGCAGCAACTGCTTTTTTCCTTTGATTTAAAGTTTTAATTTTCTAATTTAAAAAATTAAATTATTTATCATTTTTGTTTGCGCTGGGTCTTCTGTGCTGAGCACAGGCTTTCTATAGCTGCAGCGAGAGAGGGCTACTCCCTAGGTGTAGACTTCTCGTTGCTGTGACTTCTCTTGTTGTGGAGCACGGGTTCTAGGTGCACGTGCTCAAGAGTTGTCGCGAAGGGGCTTGGTTGCTCCACTGCATGTTCTGGATCTTCCTGAACCAGGGATCAAACCCACATCCTCTGCGTTACAAGGCGGATTCTTAACCACTAGACCACCAGGGAGGTCCTTAATTTTCTAATTTTATAGATACTATATAAAGCCTACTTTTCCAAGATGCTTGCTTTGAGGTATTTATCTCACATCCAGAAACCCCTCCATTATCTTAGGTCTCTGATTCGTAGAAAATAACTTGAACAAAATATATGGGAAGTTAATCATTCTTCATACATAACAAGTTGTAACAGAGAAAATTTAATAAAAGTCTGTCTGAAATGATTTAAGTTAAAAACTGATCTTACAAGCCTATCTTCCCTGCTGTCATAACTTAAAGAATAAAAATCTTCTACAATGATCTTTCAGGGTTCATGTTTATATGTCCTGTATATAAAATTACTTTGTTCAGAAAAAAAAAGGTCCAACGTCTCTATATCTCAAAAACTGACAGATGGATTTAACAAACGGAAAAAGATTTTAACATGCTGGAAAATAAAGCAATTACGGAACCTAGGACAGCTAGTCCTTCTAGGATTGCTTCAGTGGGTATGGCAAGACGGTAAGGCCCTGGTCAGTCCGTTAACCTGAGTCATTTCTCAGCATTATTTATGCAGCTGGGGAGCTTTACGAGTGAGTCTCCTTCAGACAAAGAGCCAGCTGGCTTACTGCTTACTTTAAAGGCAGTGGACCCCTATATTCATGCCTACTGCATGCAGAGCACCCATCTGGGCCACCCTGAGTGCCCCCTGGGACTCTGGGCAGGGAAGTGACGGAAGAATGATGGTGTTCACACTATTTGCTGTGCCACATGACGCATGGGGTCCTCGTCTCTGACCCAGGAGTCTTATGACTTCTGCCATCATCCATGAAACAGTAAGAGGCTTAACTGACTGCCATGTGAGTAGGTGAAAATCAAACCCCACGCCCACAGGTGACTGTATTTACCACAACAAAAGTTTTCTTCACAGGGAAAGGGCAAGAATGTTTATTTCCCACTGCACGAATTCCACTGTTTTTCTGAACCTTCACTTAAATATAACAATAAGTGAGTAAAAGCATTATAATAGGGATCACAAATATGGCTGAAATGGAAAAAAAAAAAATTATACTCACCGACATCTTTCTTCTGAAGTGCCCTCTTCTTCCTGTCAGAAAGCCACTTAAAGAAAGCGGAGACTTCATTTTAAAACACATTTACTTGAATTGTCTCTCTGCTTACAAAAAATAATACATGCTCATATTTAAAAACTGAAACTTAAAGGAATATGTAAGATAGAAAAGGAAAATACTCTGTAATCCTAACCCTACTGTTACATCCTGCCATATAGGTTTTTTCCTGGTATGCATTTTCCTATACTAGACAATAAATTTTAAGAACTACCATATTTTTACACAAGAGAAAACTAGTTCATCTAAATCAACCTAAGGGAAAGCAGTAAGCCTCAAATCATATGGGCTATAACTAATATATGGAACCACTTGAAGTGAAATTTTAAAAAGCAAAACATTAAATGAAGAAACTATCTCAAATAAATATATTTTTTACAAAACAAAAAACTAGATAAATAGCTAAGACTTGATGATAAAGAAATGATACTTTTAAAACTCATTCACAGACACCACATTTTGTTCCGTAATTACTATACCTTATTTTAGCTAGCAATTTAAATCCACTGCATGAACAGGTCCAATGATGAAGCACCATAAAGTACAATTACCTTAAAGCAGTGGTTTTCAAACAGGGGCAATTTTGCCTCCAAAGGGCATCTGGCAATTCTTAAAGCATATTTGGTTGGCACAATGGGATGGGGTGGGCACTCTTGGCATCTAGTGGGTAGAGGTCAGGGATGCTGCCAAACCTCCTACAACGCACAGGACAGCCTGTACGCTAAGCATTGTCCCTCCCAAAATGTCAATAATCACAAGGTTAAAAAAACATATGCTCAAGAAATCAAAGAAAACCAAGAGAAAGATTAACAGATACCATTTCTAAAAGCACAAACCCAATGTACAGCCCATGTTAGATACCAGACATTATAATCTTTAGGGCTCTTTGGTCACACAGACCCACCCCTAAAGACACTCACTGTGATGTGTGATACCTGAGGAAGGGTGGACACTGGAACACATGTCACTCTTTGAAGGGCCTGAGTCCGAGTCAGAGTTCTCCTCCTGCTTTTGTCTTCAGAGCACTGATTTGTGGGTTTATACTAGTCTTTGTGATTATATTGTTCTGATTTCATTTGAGGCAATAATGTTTCAACTAGAGGTGATGTTAAACTGTATTTCTGGGCACTCGACATGTCCTTTTACATCAAACTAACGCAAGCAAAGGGCTTCCCTGGTGGCTCAGTGGTAAAGAATCCACCTGCCAATGCAGGAGACTTGTGTTCGATCCCTGGGTCGGAAAGATCCCCTGGAGAAGGAAATGGCAACCCATTCCAATATTCTTGCCTGGGAAACCCCACGGACAGAGAAGACTGGTGGGCTGCAGTCCACAGGGTTGCAAAGAGTTGGAAACAACTGAGCAACTAAACAACAAAAGACAAGCAAAACAGAGGTGTATTACCAGGGCCTCTCCTTTAATAGGGTATTCAATTTCTCTTCTCAGAAGTTATGCTCAAGAGGAGGCCAGTTCACTCAACAGCTGGTCTCATACATCATGAAAAGTGAAGGTGAAGGTCTCTCAGTTGTGTCTGACTCTGTGACCCCATGGACTATACAGTCCATAATACTGGAGTGGGTAGCCTTTCCCTTCTCCAGGGTATCTTCCTGACCCGGGGATTGAACCCAGGTCTCCCACATTGCAGATTCTTTACCAGCTGAGTCACCACGGAAGCCCAAGAATACTGAAGTGGGTAGCCTATCCCTTCTCTAGTGGATCTTCCCATCCCGGGAATCGAACAGGGGTCTCCTGCATTGCAGGCGGATTCTTTACCAACTGAGCTATGAGGGAAGCCCAATGCTATGATTCCCATTCTATGAGGGATGCTCATACATCATGACCATGGGGCAAAGAGAAGGGGATGGAAACTGCCTTCTAAATGGGAGCCTGGGGCCTTAAAGGGCCAGAAATTCTGTACCACAGTGATGACAGGAAGCAAAGACAATTCATGCTGGAGTTTCTGTACAAACTGACAGCACACTAGACAGAGTCTGTCCGGTACAAGAATGAATCAGGCTAAGTTTTAAAAATTCACCAAAGACCTGAAAGTTGTCACTGATTCCGGGCATCCTCTTTGTGTTCTATAAAATCACCGCTAATAGAGAATGGCACTTTACCAATGCCAAATAATTTAACCTGAAACCCAGCAAAAGAGCTCCGGAGATGCTGATGACTTAAATCTCGCACTGGACAGGCACCCTGCCGTCACAGGGGGGAGAAAAAAAAAAACTCTAGTGGATCTTACATTTGAAGTAGGTAGAGCAAAATGTGCTCAATTCTCCATTTCAACTATCAGCAACACGGTGCCCCCAGTCATTCAGACCCAAACCCTAACAGTCCTCTCTGGATTCTTTCCTTCTCTTCACCTCAACTCCCTACCGCTACTAAACCCACTAGCAAGCGCCACTAGCCTATCTCCAAAACACCTCTTTTACCCCACCAAGTCTTAGTATCTCCTTTGCCACCATCCTAGCCCAAGCATCAGTCTCTCAGCTGGACCATCTAACTCATCCCCACTCACTCTCCCCAGCTGCAGTAATCTGACATGGAGTAGCCAGTTTGAAACCCAACAATAGCTTCCATAGGCATTAAGAATAAAACCCTAACTTTCTACCTGAGCCTACAAGGCCCATCTCTTCAGTCTCATCTGGCCCCCCTCTCCCACCCCACTGAGCATTCCACAGCCACCACCGTGGTGCTTCTGTGTCTCCAATGTGCCAAGTGCATTCCATTGCAGGTCACTGACACCTGTTCTCTCAGCACAAAAAAACTCTTTTCCCCTTATCACCACAAGACTCCATCCTTTTCATCGTCTAAGTTTCTGCTCAAAGGTTGCCTCTTGCAGAGAAGACTGCCCTCAAGGCTTTAGTCCAAACCACTTTCTCTGAACACTTCATCCACAAGAGCTCTCTTATAGACACTCAGCATCCAAAGCACTTATCGGTATCTGAAGTTGTTCTATTTGCTTACTTCTTACCTTTTTCTCCAACAGGAAACCATATCTGACCAGTTCATCACGTATCCCAACACTTAGCTCAGGGCTGCCTGCACGTACTCACGTCCCAGGAAATGCACGGAGGAGAAGAACAAACTGAGAGGGATCGTGCTGTGTGACAGCTCGAGGAGTTATTTAACCTGAATTCTAAGAAGAAACCGATCCTTGGCTCCAAACCTTTTAGGGTCGGACACAAGAAAAAAGCTACACTGATTCTGATTTCCAACGGCAGAACTCAGACCAATGGTAGCATGTAGGAAGGGCCATGTTTTAAAAACAACTGTTTAACAAGTAGTCTCAAGTGGAAAAGAGCTTCTGCCAAATTTTCTTCTCACTGGTAGTGCTTCCACGGTGGCCTGACCATCACTCTTAAGAAATAACATTGAAGCGTCAGAGCCTAGGTGTGTGACCCCTGGACAAGTCACCTTTTCCCTCCCTGGAACTTTGCATATTTCTAACAAGAAAAGATTGCAAGAGAATCGCTGACTTTCCAAGCCCCTTCCAGTTTTGGCGTCTAAAGACTCAATAATATCAAGTTAACTTCAACAAGGTTCAAAAATGTGTCCATGTCATAAATTCTGCAGCTGCAAAGCCTGCATTTCCCTTCACTGCTGTATTTCTAGAACTTGGCATATAACAGAAATTCAAGAACAGCTGAAAAAAGTGAAAGTGTTAGTCGCTCAGTCCTATCCGGCTTTTTTGCGACCCCAGGGACTGTAGCCCACCAGTTCCTCAGTCCGTGGGATTCTCCAGACAACAACAATGGAGTGGGTTGCCCTTCCCTTCTCTAAGGGATGTTCCGGATCCAGGGGTCAAACCTGGATTTCCCGCATTGTAGGCATATCCTTTACCGTCTGAGCCACCAGGGAAGCTGATGAGGGGCATTTAAACGGGGGAGAAATATCTGTCAACCAAACTGTCCACGTTTTCCTCCTTGGTTGTAGCAGCGGCTCTGAACATCCATACAAGTCCAAAGGGACACTTCCTCTGTCTAGAGAACTTTCCCCCAAAATAGTTCAAGAAAAACTCATCCATCCTGATTATCCCGAGGCCCAATTTCTGGCGTGGTAACAGCACGGTCGTCGTCTCCCAGCACCGATCAGCTTCCCCAGGTACCACCCCTCGCCTCTGAGCCTCCCCGAGACCGGGGCCGGCCCGAGGCCAGCAGAAACTGCCAGGGACGGAGCGGAGGAGACAGGGGCCTCCGCGAGGAGGAGGACCCGACCTGACTCACCTCGGGAAGGGACTTGCCGCAGCTGAGACTGTAAATCTTCACCTCGTTGAGGCTGGAGACCTGCATGGCGGCGCCGAGGAAGCAACAATCCCGGTTCCTGTCCGGGACCCTCTCCCCGCGGAGCAAGGGAGCATCAGAAACTTAAGAAAGCCTCCCGGTGCCGCTGAGCAGCGTGAGGCGCGAGTGCCGGCGCTGGGTGATTACGCACTTCCGGGTGCCGGGGGAAAGGGAAAAAAATGGCCGACTCCGGAAGTGACGGAATTAGGGGAGAGGATCCGGTGAGGCTTTCGGAGAGATGGCAGCGCCCTTGGAGACGTGTGAAGGTGGGGAGGGCCGAAACCACTCTCCCTCCTCATGGCAGAGAGACGCAGAAAGCTCTTAGGGTCGCTGCCCGGGCCGAAGCGTCGAGGTACCCCCGGAGGGCGTGGCTGGACGGGCGGAGGAAGCCTTCGGGAATGGGGCGGGGGGCTCCCAGTCAATGAAGCCAAGTAGAGAAGGAGACCTGTGAGCAAATGCGGAGTAGCAGTAAAATTCCGTTCTCACCGGTGTTTCTGCAACCTTCCCATAGAAATAAATGCTTTTGGAGATGTGTTTAAAAAAGAAAAACTGGGGGGGGACTGCCCCGACGATCCTGGGCCTCCTCTGCAGGTGGTACGGGTTCAATCCCTGCTCGGGGAACTAAGGTCCCGCGTGTTGCATGGAGTGGCCAAAGATGAAAATTAAATGATTAAATGAAGATTTTTTTCCATCTGGATTTTTTTCGGAAGTATTTATCAATTGGTTGCAATCGGTCGTCTTTGCTGCGTATGATTTCTCTACTTGCGGAGTTTGGGTCGAGGTGGCGCTCTTTCGTGATGCTTGGGCTTCACTGCGCTGCTTGATGTCACTGCGGTGTCTTGTGAAGTCTGGGCTTGCAGGCTCAGTGGATGCGGCCGACGGGTGGGCTTAGCTGCTCAGCAGCATGTGGGATCTTCCCAGACCCGGATGGAATTCTGCATTGGCAGACGGATTCCTATCCACCGCAGGGACCAGGAAGGTCCCTTCTTCTGGATTTGGCATTCATCCATAGAAGAGCAAAACTCACCACCCCGACATGTCTCTTTGGGATGTGCATTAGTTCCATCTGAAAACAATCACAGTCCAAAAGACATGGGAAGAGACTTGACCTTCCCATTCTCTGTCTAGCAGAATGTAGCCAGAGGACCTGTTCTAGGAAGGGAGCTGTCACCAGAGATAACTATAGTATGAACTAGGTGTGGTGGACAAGGAGGAACCTAGCAAAGTCTGTTAAAATTCTTCTAGCTGTCCCATTGTCTCTGAGGTACCCAGCAAGCATTTATTTGTTTACTAAACATTTGCTTTTTAATCTCCATGTCAGTTGCCTTCCTTGCCTTTGAAGTCTCAAAGCAGAGCCCAAAACAATTTTTTGTCTTTAGCAAAAGAGGAGAGTGAAAAAGTTGGCTTAAAGCTCAACATTGAGAAAACATCATGGCATCCGGTCCCATCACTCCATGGGAAATAGATGGAGAAACAGTGGAAACAGTGTCAGACTTTGTTTTTTTGGGCTCCAAAATCACTGCAGATGGTGACTGCAGCCATGAAATTAAAAGACGCTTACTCCTTGGAAGAAAAGCTATGACCAACCTAGATAGCATATTGAAAAGCAGAGACATCAGTTTGCCGACTAAGGTCCGTCTAGTCAAGGCTATGGTTTTTCCAGTAGTCATGTATGGATGTGAGAGTTGGACTGTGAAGAAGGCTCAGCACCGAAGAATTGATGCGTTTGAACTGTGGTGTTGGAGAAGACTCTTGAGAGTCCCTTGGACTGCAAGGAGATCCAACCAGTCCATTCTGAAGGAGATCAATCCTGGGATTTCTTTGGAAGGAATGATACTAAAGCTGAAACTCCAGTCCTTTGGCCACCTCATGCAAAGAGTTGACTCATTGGAAAAGACTTTGATGTGGGAGGGATTGGGGGCGGGAGGAAAAGGAGACGAAAGAGGATGAGATGGCTGGATGGCATCACTGACTTGATGGACTCGAGTCTGAGTGAACTCCGGGAGTTGGTGATGGACAGGAAGGCCTGGCATACTGTGATTCATGGGGTCGCAAAGAGTTGGACACTACTGAGCAACTGAACTGAACTGAAAGATGGTATTTGGGCTTCCCAGGTGGCTCAGTGGTGAAGAATCCACCTGCCAATGCAGGAGACTTAGGTTCAGTCCCTAGGTCAGGAAGATAACTCTGGAGTAGGAAATGGCAACCCACTCCAGTGTTCTTTTTGCCTTCTTATACTATTCTTGCAGGAGGAGAAGGAGGTAACGGGGAATGGAATGGTTGGATGGCATCACTGACTCAGTGGACATGAGTTTGAGCAAACTCTGGGAGATAGTGAAGGACAGGGAAATCTGGTGTGTTGCAGTCTGTGGGGACACAGAGAGTCAGACACGACTTAGTGACTGAACAACAACAAGCAGTATTCTTGCCTGGAAAATTCCATGGACAGAGGAGCCTGGTGTGTTACAGTCCATGGAGTCCCAAAGAATTGGACAGGATTTAGCAGCTAAGCAGCAGCAGCAGTGATGGCATTTAAGGTGAGGTTTTCGACCGTTTGGGTGCGTTGAGTAACTGAGTAGTTACCCTAAGTTTCTCCCATGTATTTATCTTCAGTTCAATTCAGTCGCTCAGTCGTGTCTGACTCCTTGCGACCACATGAATCGCAGCACGCCAGGCCTCCCTGTCCATCACTAACTCCCGGAGTTCACTCAAACCCATGTCTATCGAGTCGGTGATGCCATCCAGCCATCTCATCCTCTGTCGTCCGCTTCCCCTCCTGCCCCCAACCCCTCCCAGCATCAGAGTCTTTTCCAATGAGTCAACTCTTTGCATGAGGTGGCCAAAGTACTGGAGTTTCAGCTTTAGCAGCATTCCTTCCGAAGAAATCCCAGGGCTGATCTTCTTCAGAATGGACTGGTAGGACCTCCTTGCAGTCCAAGGGATTCTCAAGAGTCTTCTCCACCACCACAGTTCAAAAGCATCAATTCTTCGGCACTCAGCCTTCTTCACAGTCCAACTCTCACATCCATACATGACCACTGGAAAAACCATAGCTTTGATTAGACGGACCTTAGTTGGCAAAGTAATGTCTCTGCTTTTGAATATGCTATCTAGGTTGGTCACAACTTTCCTTCCAAGGAGTAAGTGTTTTTTAATTTCATGGCTGCAGTCACCATCTGCAGTGATTTTGGTGCCCCCAAAAATAAAGTCTGACACTGTTTCCACTGTTTCCTCATCTGTTTGCCATGAAGTGATGGGACCAGATGCCATGATCTTCGGTTTTCTGAATGTTGAGCTTTAAGCCAAGTTTTTCACTCTCCTCTTTCACTTTCATCAAGAGGCTTTTTAGTTCCTCTTCACTTTCTGCCATAAAGGTGGTGTCATCTGCATATCTGAGGTTATTTATATTTCTCCCGGCAATCTTGATTCCAGCTTGTGTTTCTTCCAGCCCAGTGTTTCTCATGATGTACTCTGCATATAAGTTAAATAAGCAGGGTGACAATATACAGCCTTGACGTACTCCTTTTCTTATTTGAAACCAGTCTGTTGTTCCATGTCCAGTTCTAACTGTTGCTTTCTGACCTGCATATAGGTTTCTCAAGGGGCAGGTCAGGTGATCTGGTATTCCCATCTCGTGAAGAATTTTCCACAGTTTATTGTGATCCACATAGTCAAAGGCTTTGGCATAGTCAATAAAGCAGATATAAATGTTTTTCTGGAACTCTCTTGCTTTTTTGATGATCCAGCGGATGTTGGCAATTTGATCTCTGGTTCCTCTGCCTTTTCTAAAACCAGCTTGAACATCTAGAAATTCATGGTTCACATACTGCTGAAGCCTGGCTTGGAGAATTTTGAGCATTATTTTACTAGCATGTGAGATGAGTGCAACTGTGTGGTAGTTTGAGCATTCTATGGCATTGTCTTTCTTTGGGATTGGAATGAAAACTGAGCTTTTCCAGTCCTGTGGCCACTGCTGAGTTTTCCACATTTGCTGGCATATTGAGTGCAGCACTTTCACAGCGTCATCTTTCAAGATTTGAAATAGCTCAACTGTAATTCCATCACCTCCACTAGCTTTGTCCGTAGTGATGCTTCCTCAGGCCCACTTGACTTCACATTCCAGGATGTCTGGCTCTAGGTGAGTGATCACACCATCATGATTATCTTGGTTGTGAAGATCTATTTTGTACAGTTCTTTTGTGTATTCTTGCCACCTCTTAATATCTTCTGCTTCTGTTAGATCCATACCATTTCTGTCCTTTATCGAGCCTATCTTTGCATGAAATGTTCCCTTCAGTTCAGTTCAGTTCAGTCACTCAGTCGTGTCCGACTCTGCGACCCCATGAATCACAGCAAGCCAGGCCTCCCTGTCCATCACCAACTCCCGGAGTTCACTCATACTCGCGTCCATCAAGTCAATGATGCCATCCAGCCATCTCATCCTCTGTCATCCCCTTTTCCACCTGCCCCCAATCCCTCCCAGCATCAAAGTCTTTTCCAATGAGTCAACTCTTTGCATGAGGTGGCCAACGTATGGGAGTTTCAGCTTTAGCATCATTCCTTCCAAAGAAATCCCAGGGTTGATCTCCTTCAGAATGGACTGGTGGGATCTCCTTGCAGTCCAAGGGACTCTCAAGAGTCTTCTCCAACACCACAGTTCAAACGCATCAATTCTTCGGCGCTCAGCTTTCTTCACAGTCCAACTCTCACATCCATACATGACTACTGGAAAAACCAAAATGGTCGCTTAGTATCTCTGATTTTCTTGAAGAGATCTCTAGTCTTTCCCATTCTGTTGTTTCCCTCTATTTCTTTGCATTAATTGTTGAGGAAGGCTTTCTTATCTTTCCTTGCTATTCTTTGGAACTCTACATTCAGATCCTTATATCTTTTCTTTTCTCCTTTGCTTTTCGCTTCTCTTCACAGCTAATTGTAAGGCCTCCTCAGACAGCCATTTTGCTTTTTTGCATTTCTGTTCCATGGGGATGGCCTTGATCCCTGTCTCCTGTACAATGTCATGAGCGTGAACGTGAAGTCGCTCAGTCGTGTGCGACTCTTTGCTGACCCCATGGACTGTAGCCTACCAGTCTCCTCTGTCCATGGGACTTTCCAGGCAATAGTACTGGAGTGGATTGCCTCCGTCCATAGTTCATCAGGCACTCTATCTATCAAGATCTAGTCCCTTAAATCTATTTCTCATGTCCACTGTATAATCATAAGGGATTTGATTTAGGTCATACCTGAATGGTCTAGTGGTTTCATGTTAGTACACTTTTACTTGATTTTTCTCATATTAGTCTGTCTGATGTCAGTTTAATTCTTAAACCAGCCAAAGGAACCTAGAAGGGTAGAGAAAGATTTTTTTCCTTCCTGGCAATTCCACTAAATAAGGATTAAAAAAAAAAAAATGCCCTAAGAAAAAAAAAGAAAAGTGATCAGGAATGAAGTGGATTTGAACGTGATACCTTATGAGATGGGTGTGGCGGTATTGACAGTCACAGCCCCTCACTTACGTATCCTTTTCAGAAGGTTCACAACCTTTCTCTGATGATCATCCAGTTACTACCTTTATTGTTGCCTAGACCTGAGGACTTAGGAATTCTTGGATTAGAATATTTTTCTCATCTTCCTATGCTTTCACTATACTGAATAAATGCGTTTTTTAGTAGATTTTTATTACCAAAATACACAAAATCCTACAAATAATAAATAATGAATGTGGATGCCATGCTATGCTAGATACCTTTAAGTTACAATTTCTCAAGGCTAATTAAAATGTCATTTTTTAAAAAAATAAAGCCCATAAAACTTCCTTTCTTTAATTAAACTTGGGATGGGCTCCTTTTTAAGAATTAAAAAATCAAATTTCTAAATAATTTTTAAAGGTTACTAGGAAATATTGACTTTTATAATTATTTGTAGTTTACAGTTATTACAAAATATTAGTTATATTCCCCATGTTATGAATGCATCCTTGTGCCTGTCTTACACCCAGTGGTCTGTACCTCCCACTCCCCCACCCCTTTATTGTCCCCCATAACTGATAACTACTAGTTTGTTCTCTCTCTCTGCTTCTTTTGTTACAGCTAATTTGCTGTAGTTTTTAGAAAAAACATAATACATATATAGGCAATATCATACATATTTATCTTTCTCTGACTGACTTATTTTACTTAGCATAGTGCCCCCCAAGTTCTTCCTTATTGCTGCAAATGGCAAGGTGTCATTCTTTTTATGACTGAATAGTATTCCACTGTACGTGTTGATGGACATCCACACACACAGAATTTATCTGTTGATGAGCCCTTAGGTTTTTTCCATGTGGTGTAGAGTTCCTTTTGAACGTGTTCTTCACCCTGTTTTCTTTCTACTTCATTTATCATAGGGATTTTGTTTTATGTATTTAGGAGTATAATAGCGTATTGAACTCATATATGTAAAACCCAGTTTCAGCAATTCACACATGAACCATCATGTTTCAGCTACACCCTCACCACTTCCTCATCCTTGGATTACTTTGAAAGATTTAAACTCAGTCCATGACAATTACCTCTGTGGGTTGTAACGTACTTGTCTGACCACCCCGTCCATCTAGACGTGATGACAAGTCTAGGGCTTAGTTCATCTCTGGGTTTCCTGGGCCTACCCCAGTGCCTGGCACATAGCACACTCTTGTAAAGATTTCTTGATTTAAAATTGTATCAATTAATCACTCCTCATGCTGACCCAAAGTCCTAGTTATTTGTTACCTACATTTTGGCCTTTGGAATATTGAAAACAGCACAGCTCTCTGACAGATGATCGTTGTTTCAAACATGCCCAGTTACACACCTTGTCTCTCCAACAAAAAATGTCATAGCTTAGAGTCAGAAAACACACTTGAAGGAATGCAGTGTTTTCTACCAGATAGAACAAGGTGTTCTCGGTCCTCGGTGCCAGGATGGCGCCCTCCCTGCAGTCACTGGCCTGAGGGTTCAATCCAGTGTTTTATAGGGTGGAACTACAAAGCAGGTGCTGCTTCTTGGGTGTTTCTAGTTTCATCTCTAGCACAAATATTCAGTCATTAGACTGGGATGAACTTGAATGCAGTGCTTTATTCAGTACCTATCCTTGAAGCTAAGAGCACAGACTAAAGCCACACTGCCTGGATCCAAACTCTGGCCCTACCACTGGCTACCTGGATAGAGACTGGAGAGAACAAGTTTTGTAATCTCTCTGCCTCTGTTTCCTCATTTGAACAATGAGGATAATTATAGAATCTGCCTCAGAGGGCTTGACGTAAAGATAAAATGATTGCATGCCGTAAATCATTGAGTCCAGGATATCTATTACTCTGAAATCAGGATGTGTCTTGTGTGTCAAGCATATTTAATTGGCAGTAATTTTTCTTCTAATAGTACATGGGATAATGGTGCATCTTATAGTTAATGAGCTTTTAGATTCAATAAAATATATATGGGGCGCTTAGAACAGTTCCTGACATAGTAAGCACTATGCACTAGTTATTATTAATGCTGGGGAACCAAAACATTAAAAACAGTTTAAGAAAAAAAAAAAGTTGTAGACTCAAAATAACCTTAAATGCTGTGTTATTAGTTGCCATTCCAGAAACCTTCAAACAGCCTTCAAGATCCCTCTCCCAATTCCTTACTTCCACAGCCCATTAATCTCCAAATCCTTTTGATTCTACCTTTCAGATGTAGAATTCATTCTTCTGTGTTCTCACTGTGAGATGAGATCAAATCTCATCCTCTCCCACCTGGCCCAACAAAATCCATTTGTTCTGATCTTTGTGCCTCAAATCTGACTCTCACAGGAGACAAAGTCATGTCTCTAATAGGCAAACCCAATCACATTAACACTCCAACTCAAAACTTTTTAGTTCTCCGTAAACCTAGAACACATCTGAACAACCTGGCTGCCCCCTTCTGACTTTCCCAGCCACCGCACCTGGTGTTGGCCCCTCCCAGCACCTCTCTCATCCGCGCCCTCACTCCCTAGACTCTCCGAGCTGAAATACATACAGCTTGAAAAATATGAGACCCCAAATGGGATTGACACACATTCACTATTGATATGATGGATAAAATAGACAATGAACTAGAGCCTACTGTATAGCACAAGGAACTTTACTCATTGCTCTCTGGTGACCTAAAAGGGAAGGAAATGCCAAAAGGGGGGAATATAGTATACGTATAGCTGACTCAATGGCATCACTGACTCAGTGGGGATGAGTTTGAGTAAACTCTGGGAGTTGGTGATGGACAGGGAGGCCTGGTGTGCTGCAGTCCATGGGGTCGCAAAGAGTCGGACACGACTGAACGACTGAACTGAACTGAACTGATAGCCAATTTGCTTTGTTGTACAGTAGAAATTAACACTGCAAAGCAGCTAAACTCCAATAAAAAGTAGAAAAATGTGAGACCTTCTCTCATGCCTCCTTCAAGTCTTTGCACCTGCTCTTCTGACTACTTCCACCCCCCCCAACCACCCTCCCCATGTACCTCAGCAACTCCCACTCAATCTCCTTCATCTCCAGGAGGCTTTAAATAACCTAGTTTCTCATCATACATTATATGTAAACTCACTGCACTGTTTCTTAACCTAGAGCTTACAGATGTATTTGTAAAATAGTATCTCGGGTGTAGTTTTTTTTTTTTTCCTATTTCAGCAATAACCTTTTAAACAGTTGCCATAAGCATATCTGATTCTCTGATTGGCATCTTCTGAAAAGTACTACTGCTCATACCATCACCAAGCTTGTGTTTCAGTTTACAGTTCACTGGTTCCACGTGCCACTGCTTTTATTGTCTCAGTTCAGTGGTTGGAAGGAGAGGTGATAGTGTGAAAAAATACAGTAGGGGCGAGTGTGAGCCTACTGAAAACCCAATGATGTCACGGCCTGCTGTGTGAAATAAGGTTTTGCAGTTGATCAAATCGGTAACAGAGGTGGAAAGAAGTAAATAGGGTGGGGATAGAGAATGTGAAAGCCCTCAGGCCGTAGCAGTGCTGCATATTCATTTAGCAAAGCAGCAATTGATTGTCGTTTAAAAAAATATATCAATCATCATAGTAAATTAATTTGAGTTATATTGGTTTTAATTTTTTTTTTTCAATTTTGCATGAAAATAACTTATGAGTTTGTTTTGGTGTACAGTAATACAAGAGCGAAAAGCCTAATAAACTTCTAGCTGGGTTTACATTTGTGCATCCTTAAATAAAACACTAGAAAGAATTAAGTCCTAAATGCAACATGATGGTGTCCTGGATTCGATCCTGGAACAGAAAGATGACATTAGTGAAAAAACTGGTAAAGTGTGAATGAACTATGTAGTTTACTTAATAAAAACTGCACCAACGTTAATGTCTTCAGTTCAGTTGCACAGTCATGTCCAACTCTGCGACCCCCATGGACCACAGCACGCCAGGCATCCCTGTCCATCACCAATTCCCAGAGTTTACTCAAACTCATGTCCATCAAGTCGGGGATGCCATCCAACCATCTCATCCTCTGTCCCCTTCTCCTGCCCTCAATCTTTCCCACCATCAGTTGCCGGGGTCCAGCCCCGGTGGATCCAGGGAATTCGAAGTGGGGACGGAGTCGGAGTCTGGAAAAGGACTATTTAATTAGAAATATAAAGAGATTAGGAAAGAATAGTGTAGTAGGAAAATTAGTGGAGAAAAGAGGCCGAATAAATTTGTTTATGGGGAAAACTAATAAAACCTCGAGACAAAAGGTTTGCACCATCTACGTCAGGCCACAGGCCCCCACTTGAATAGCGGAGGGTGCCCCGCCTTGGGCTCCCTCTCGTGGGTCTTAGAAGCCAGAGCAAGTAGGTAGACTTGGCGAGCCTCCGTGCTCCAGATGGGAATTCACCCGGAAAAGGGGAGAAAAGAACAACATGGGGGAGCCCAGCATCGGTGCAAGACTCACAACTTTATTTTCAAAATCAGCTTACATACCCCAAGTTGTACATAAATAATGGAATATGCAGAGTTATGCAGGGGCAGCAGTCTTGACCTTCATTGAGACCAGGCTTTCTTTTTGCATACCTTCCTGTATACAAAAGGTCTCAGGTGGTTTACATTATCTTCTGGCCAAGAGGCCTGTTAACATTTTTATGGCTCTCTTCCTAGGTAAATGTCTATCAACCAGAAAACTTTTTCCCTAGAAGTGTTTTTTCTTTACCCTGCATCACCCTCAAAGTACTAAAGAAAGTTACATTCCTGTAGAACAAAGGTGCAGTGGGTTATAACAAAGAAAGTACTGAACTCAGAGATCTAATGTTGCTAATACCGGGTCTACTACCTGTTTTTCTATACACCAACTATATCTACAAATAAAAGTATGAAAATTTGGCAGCAAGTATTGGCTCAACAAATGAAACCTTTAATCAGTTCTATTCTAATAATTTTGACTCCTCGGAAGCCCCTACATTCCTAGAATGTTTTAAGCTTCCTGTGCCTCTAGCGATAGGGAGGCCGCAAACAATCACATGCGCAGCTGTAAGAGTCCGGCAGGCAGGCTAGAAAGCCATCTGAGGGGTTTTTGGATTGAAACTCTTATTATGCCCAGGAGATTTATTATCTAAAAGCTCTAAATTTAACTTTTTCCAGAAAAAGGTGGTGGGGGGACAGCCCCCTGTTAATGTCAGAAGAGTAGGTGGAAAGCATAACACAGTTTACTGCAGGCAGACTGGTTTTTGAGGGTAGATGTTCAGGAAAATCCAGGGGGAACCCCGGAGGCCTGACTCGCCTTGCCCATCAGGCCTCTCCGCATTACCTTGTCATGGGTGGGATCTCCCGTGCTGGCTCCCGGCAATCAGTGTCTTTTCAAATGAGTCAGCTCTTCACATCAGGTGGCCGAAGTATTGGAGTTTCAGCTTCAACATCGGTCCTTCCAGTGAACACTCAGTACTGATCTCCTTTAGGATGGACTGGTTGAACCTCCTAGCAGTCCAGGGGACTCTCAAAAGTCTTCTCCAACACCATAGTTCTAAAGCATCAATTCTTCGGCGCTCAGCCTTCTTCACAGTCCAACTCTCACATCCATACATGACTACTGGAAAAACCATAGCCTTGACTAGATGGACATTTGTTGGCAAAGTAATGTCTCTGCTTTTTAATATATTGTCTAGGTTGGTCATAACTTTCCTTCCAAGGAGTAAGCGTCTTTTAATTTCATGGCGGCAGTCACCATATGCAGTGATTTTGGAGCACCCCAAAATAAAGTCTGACACTGTTGCCACTGTGTCTATTTGCCACGAAGTGATGAGACCAGATACCATGATCTTCGGTTTTCTGAATGTTGAGCTTTAAGCCAACTTTTTCACTCTCCTCTTTCACTTTCAGCAAGAGGCTCTTTAGTTCTTCTTCACTTCTGACATAAGAGTGGTGTTATCTGCATATCTGAGGTTATTGAGATTTCTCCTGGCAATCTTGCTTCCAGCTTGTGCTTCATCCAGTCCAGCATTTCTCATGATGTACTCTGCATATAAGTTAAATAAGCAGGGTGACAATATGCAGCCTTGACATACTCCTTTTCCTATTTGGAACCAGTCTGTTGTTCCATGTCCAGTTCTAACTGTTGCTTCCTGACCTGCATATAGGTCTCTCAAGAGGCAGGTCTGGTGGTCTGGTATTCCCATCTCGTGAAGAATTTTCCACAGTTTATTGTGATCCACACAGTCAAAGGCTTTGGCATAGTCAATAAAGCAGATAAAGATGTTTTTCTGGAACTCTCTTGCTTTTTCCATGATCCAGCGGATGTTGGCAATTTGATCTCTGGTTCCTCTGCCTTTTCTAAAACCAACTTGAACATCTGGAAGGTCACAGTTCATGTATTGCTGAAGCCTGGCTTGAAGAATTTTGAGCGTTACTTTACTAGCATGTGAGATGAGTGCAACTGTGTGGTAGCTTGAGCATTCTTTGGCATTGCCTTTCTTTGGGATTGGAATGAAAACTGACCTTTTCCAGCCCTGTGGCCACTGCTGAGTTTTCCAAATTTGCTGGGATATTGAGTGCAGCACTTTCACAGCATCATCTTTCAGGATTTGAAATAGCTCAACTGGAAATCCATCCCCTCCACTAGCTTTGTTCATAGTGATGCTTCCTAAGGCCCACTTGACTTCCCATTCCAGGATGTCTGGCTCTGGGTGAGTGATCACACCATCATGATTATCTGAGTTGTGAAGATCTTTTTTGTATATTTCTGCGTATTCTTGCTACTTCTTAATATCTTCTGCTTCTGTTAGGTCCCTACCATTTCTGTCCTTTATTGATCCTACCTTTGCATGAAATGTTCCCTTGGTATCTCTAATTTTCTTGAAGAGATCTCTAGTCTTTCCCATTCTATTGTTTTCCTCTCTTTCTTTGCATTGATCGCTGAGGAAGGCTTTCTTATCTCTCCTTGCTGTTCTTTGGAACTCTGCACTCAAATGGATATATCTTTCTTTTTCTCCTTTGCTTTTCGCTTCTCTTCTTTTCACAGCTATTTGTAAGGCCTCCTCAGACAGCCATTTTACTTTTTTGCATTTCTTTTCCATGGGGATGGTCTTGATCCCTGTCTCCTATAAAATGTCATGAACCTCTGTCCATATTTCATCAGGCACTCTATCTATCAGATCTAGTCCCTTAAATCTATTTCTCACTTCCACTGTATAGTCATAAGGGATTTGATTTAGGTCATACCTGAATGGTCTAGTGATTTTCCCCACTTTCTTCAATTTCAGTCTGAATTTGGCAATAAGGAGTTCATGATCTGAGCCACCGTCAGCTCCCGGTCTTGTTTTTGCTGACTGTATAGAGCTTCTCCATCTTTGGCTGCAAAGAATATAATCAGTCTAATTTTGGTGTTGGCCATCTGGTGATGTCCATGTGTAGAGCCTTCTCTTGTGTTGTTGGAAGAGGGTATTTGCTATGACCAGTGTGTTCTCTTGGCAGAACTCTATTAGCCTTTGCCCTGCTTCATTCTGTACTCCAAGGTCAAATTTGTTACTCCAGGTGTTTCTTGACTTCCTGCTTTTGCATTCCAGTCCCCTATAATGAAAAGGATATATTTTGGGGGTGTTAGTTCTAAAAGGTCTTGTAGGTCTGCATAGAACTGTTCAACTTCAGCTTCTTCAGCATTACTGGTCGTGGCATAGACATGGATTACCGTGATATTGAATGGTTTGCCTTGGAAACGAACAGAGATCATTGTTTGTTTTTGAGACTGAATCCAAGTACTGCATTTCGGACTCTCTGATGGCTACTCCATTTCTTCTAAGGGATTCCTGCCCACAGCAGTAGATAAAATGGTCGTGTGAGTTAAATTCACCTAAAATTACTTAAAAATAAAAGTTTTTTTGTTTGCTTGCCTGCTCGTCTTTTAAGAATCAGCTGATATTGAGAGTCCTCCTGTTAGGTCCATAGAGCTTCACCGTTTCTTCTGGAGCCTGCTTACTCGTTTTCTCTCCGTGAGCATTACAGGAGGCCTGTGTATAGATTTCCCGACTATCCACCAGGACCAGAACACTTTTTTAAAAATTTATTTTTATTGATTTATTGATTTGTGGCTGGGCTGGGTCTTTGCTGCTGAGTGAGCTTTGCTCTCGTTGCGTTGAGCAGGGCGACTCTAGTTGCGGTGTGCACGCTCTTTTCAATGACTCCTCTCGTGGAGCACAGGCTCTAGGGCGCAAGGGCTTTAGTAGTTGCTGCACGTTGCTCGGAGGTGTGCGGGTTCTTCCCCGATCGGGGATTGAACCCGTGTCTCCCACATTGCCAGGTGGATTCTTTACCACTGGACTACCAGGAAGGCCCAAGAACCAGAACTCTTGATGCCTCTCACCCCTGACCTCCCTGCTCTCACTCCTACCCGGACTCTTAGCCCTGAGAACAACCTTTTAGAAACACCACATCAGATGATTCCCTTCTCCTTCTTAGAACCCAGTGCACTGACATTTAAATCCCAGCTCCTCCCTGATGCCGATGCGATCCTCCACTGCCTGTCTTCAGCCTACCTCTTTCTCCCCAGTGGCTTGGCCACATTACTTGCTTGCTTTTCTGACCTCAGGGTTCTTGCACTTGCTGTTCTCTCTGTCTAGAATGTTCTGACCTTAGCATTTTGCCACTATGCACCATCTGGATCTCATTTGAAATGTCCCTCCCCACCCCCGGATGCCTTCTTTGACCCACAGCAGTCCCACCCCCACCTGGCTGCCTCCATCACATTCATGTGCTTTGTTGTCTTTCCTGCATTTATTACCTGGAATGACTTTGCTCTCAGACAGTGATGAAAGTTTTTTCATCCTCTGGTTCCTCCATGCTCACTAACATGGAAGCCCCTTGAGAACAGGGACCTTATCCATCTGACCGCTATACATGTATGTAATTACATGCAACGCTGAGAACAGGACAAATATAAATTTGTTGAACGAAAGAGAAAGATGTTATTCTCAGTGATTCCCAAAGATAATGCTCTGTCTTTCAGGCTCTTGCTGATGGCATGGTCTTCCTCCCGCCTGACAGACCCTGTTTCAGAATACTGAAGTTCCTGGTGGCTGGCCACACCTTGCCCAAGCCCACCTATTTCCCTGTTTCTCTAAATCATCGCTCAGGCTTCCCGTAAATTCCTGCACAGGAATTTACACACCTTAAAAATATCATCAACAACTGGATTGGTTTTCTGTTTCTAATAGGAAATTACCACAAACGTAGTGGCTTAAAGTGAAGTGAAAGTTGCTCAGTCATGTCCGACTTTTTGCGACTCCATAGACTGGAAAATCCCATGGATGAGGGAGCCTGGTAGGCTGCAGTCCATGGGGTCGCTAGGAGTCAGACACGACTGAGCGACTTCACTTTTACGTTTCACTTTCATGAACTGGAGAAGGAAATGGCAACCCACTCCATTGTTCTTGCCTGGAGAATCCCAGGGACGAGGGAGCCTGGTGGGCAGCCGTCTCTGGGGTCGCACAGAGTCGGACGCGACTGAGGCAATTTAGCAGCAGCAGCAGCAGACTGTAGCCTGCCAGGCTCCTTTGTCCATGGAATTCTCCAGGCCAGAAGGCTGGAGTGGGCAGCCATTCCCTTCTCCAGGGGAGGTACTGGCTTAAAACAGTATCAATATTGACCCACAGCTGTGTATGCCAGAAGACTAGTATGGCATGGCTGGTTCTCTGGCAGAAACCATGGTGTCATCCAGTCTGGCTGGTCTGGAGGCTCTGGGGAGAAAGCGGCTTCCCAGATCATTCTTGCTTTTGGCAGAATTCAATGTTCTGCAGTTGTAGAACTGAGATCCCTTATTATTTCCTTGCTGGCTGTCAGCCAGGGGCCACTCCTAGCTCCCAGAAGCTGATCACAGGTTCTTCCCCTGTGACCGCTCCCCCACTTCCCGCCACGGGCAACTCGCGAAATAGATGCTTGTAGGCTTTCAAGCCCGCCAGAGTAGGTCTCAGACTTCCCCTCTGTATCCAACAGAGAAGGACTCATGTGAGTGGGTGAGCCCTATCTTAAGATCAATTGATTAGTAACCTTAATTACATCTGCAAAGCCTTTTTGCCATGTGATGTAGCATAAGATCGTATTTACAGAGGAGGGAATTATGCAAAGGTGAAGGACACTGGGTCATCTGGGAATCCTGCCTAACCACGTGCAGCTTGTATAGTTGTCACCATCACCATCATTGTCATCATAACCAGCATGGACAGGTTGTCTTTCCCACCCAGAGAAGAAGAGAATCCCTCCTGAGATACAGCAGGCATTTGAGAAACTAAATTAAGTACACATGTATTCAGCTATTGCCTTGAAATGCCTTTAGGACTTCCCTATAAAATTTTTGTATTCTTTTAATACTTTGCTCTTGATTATGTGTCCTGTAACCATATTCACTCATATACTCATTCAGCAAATATCTATTGAGGGACGTTCCTGGTGGCCCAGTGGTTAAGAATCCACCTGCCAGTGCAAGGCACAAGAGTTTGATGCCTGGTCTGGGCAGATTCCACATGGTGCGGGGCAACTAAAGCCCACGTGCCACAGCTACTGAAACCTGCATGCTCTAGAGTCCGAGCTCCTCAACAGGAGAGTAGCCCCCACTCACCACAACTAGAGAAAACCCACGCGCAGCAGTGAAGACCCAGTGCCCGCCAGAAAAAAATGTAGCTATTGAGTTACTACTATGTGTTCAGGTATTTGTCAATATGTCTGCTTCAGGTTGCTGGGTTCTAGAAGGCATATTTGAAGTGACATTACACCTATGAAAATGCGTTGCAGATGACATTATTATATGAAAATAAGATACTACCATGTAAGTCTTTCTCTGTGGGCTGACTTGGTACACAGATTCCAGAGTCAGTATTATGAGATAATGTTCAAGTTTTCTGGAATGCACACGCAGTTTGCACATTGGTGCTGCCCTGCATTTTCACATGGCCTTGTGTTATGCTTTTTGTCCATTTTATATAGCTTGGGCAAGAAAGAGAGAGGAATAGACTTAATATTTTTGCTGTTAAAAAGATTTCCTTTTTAATTATGTTAAATCCACAAATGGATGATGGTGAATTATAGAATGTTTGATCATGGAAATCTGTTCCTTAGGTAGACACATAATAAACACTTCATGTCTGTTGAATAAATAAATGAACGACTAAATTTTAAAAGTCAAAGTTACATACATGTTCTTAAGAAAACAACTTTCACAAATGTTATTGATATAAATTTATTATTGTCTCTGCTAGCTTTTAAATTTTTTTGTTTTCATTAGTATTACATATATGGGCATTTAGCTATCTTAAACTGGAATGAGTTATTATCTACATTATGGACAAACTTAAGCTGAACTTTAAGTAAGGCTGTATTTCATTTTATTGTCTGCTCTAGGTGGTGGTGGTAGGGGGTAATAGAAGTTATCTTATTTCCATAAGATAATACAATCCAACCCTGAAATCTCCCCTCTGATTCTTTCTCTCTTTTTTTCCTCTCTTTATGTTCCATTCATTAGCCATTTAGTGGACCTATTTCCAGACCTCATGCATATTAGAGATAAAAGACTGCATAGAGCACAGTCCATGCTGAAAAGGAGTCCAGAGCAGGAGAAATTAAGCCAGGGGAAGTAGAAGTCAGACTAGAAGCCTTCTTATACTTGACCATGAAGACTCTCACTAGGGCCTGAGAACAAACCAGATCACAGCAAGCACCCCATACCTTGCCCCAGACTGTGGGATGCTACCTCGGAGCACATTTCCCCCTTCAATCACACACTTACACTTTGTGTAAATAACACCAAATACACATGGGCATGCATTTCCAGTCTATTTAAAGGAGCTTTTTTGGAAAGTTTAATCTATTTGTTGTTCTTTAGTCACTAAGTCATGTCTGTCTGTGTTGTGGTCCCATGGACTATAGCCAGCCAGGCTCCTCTGTCCATGGGATTTTTCAGGCAAGAATATTGGAGTCTGTTGCTATTTCCTTCTCCAGGGGATTTTCCCAACCCAGGGATCGAACCCACCTCCTACATTGGCAGGCAGATTCATTACCGCCGAGCCACCTGGAAAACCTGAGTTTCATGTGTAGAATCCTTTGAATAAGAACAGATGTTTACTAAGAATGAGCACAGGCTGATTATACTACCCCAAAACGGGTGACCTCTGTGCTTGAAGGTTTATCACCATCCCCACCTTTGCAGTGGGATCACTGGCTGACGAGGAAACCACAAGCGAATTCATTTCATCTCCAAATACCCTGTTCACAGCAGGCCTCATCGAACGTAATTATTTCTTGACTCAGTTGTCAGAATTAAGCAGCTAGACTATAATGGTAGTCAATGTTCTCTGTTCTAAGAGCATTCAACGTGATCAGGTTATAACAAAGGAACAAAAGCCACTGGTTTTGGAAAAAAGCAGCTCACTTCACAGATGACCTGCCCAGGCTCTTCAGAGCTCCAGGGCTTCCTGCTCCATAGAAACAGAGACAGCGACAAGCACGAGATATGCAAAGGCCCAGTACGGTCATGAAGAGCCCTGTGCTCACAAGAGCCTCACTCACACCTGGTTTAAAACTCTGCCATTGCATCTTGAAATTCTTAACAATTCTGGAGCAAGAGACCCTGCCTTATGTGCCCAGTCCCACGTACTGGGCATGATGGGTGCATCAACAAGGGGCCCCAACTCATTCAGGGGGTGGGGAGGCTTTCGGGAAAAGGAAGGGGCAGTGGATATTGGGAAATGCAGCCAAGAAGGTACAAAAGAGCCAGATAGTGAACTGGTATATTGCAAGTTAAGGCAACTGGAAATTCCCCCTGAGCTAATGGGTGTCAAGCTAGATGGGTGGGGTCAGATTTGCAAAAGCAGCCTCTCAGGCTGATATGTGAGTTATATTTGCTGGGTCCAGCTATTAAGCAGTGATTGCAATTATTTGAGTGAGTAATGAGGAAGGCCTGCACATGGTACCACTAAGGACAAAGAGAAAAATCAGCAGACCTTCATGATTGTCGTTAGGGCTAAGGGAGAGGGCAAGGTTAAATGTTCCTCCCAGTTTCAGGGTCAGGCATGATGGTAGATAACACAAGAACAGGTCCTGGTGGTGGGGGAGGGGTGGAAGGTTGGGGGGATATATAAATAAATGAGAAGATATTCATTCTCACCACACTAATCTATAGATTCAATGCAAAACATCAGCAGGCTTTTTTTTTTTAAATGTGTAGCAGTACAAAAATTATTTTAAAAACACTTTTAAAAAACCACAAAGTTAGAGACTATTTAAAGGCCTACAATAAAGTCACCGTAATCAAGATGGTGTGCTTCTGAAGGAAGAATCAACAAATATATCATGGAAAAGAAGAGAGAGTCCAGACAAATATCCCAATTTATATTGTCATCTGATTTTCATTACCACCCAAAGTTTGTAGTTTATATTAGGTTTCATTTTTGGTATTCTGTGGGTTTGGACAAAAATGTATAATGACATGTATTCATCATTGTAATAGCATTGGGTTGGCTCAAATTTAAATTTCAGTTTTCCCATTAGATGTTACAAAAATATTATATAATACAAAATAGTTTCACTATTTTAAAAATCCTCTGTATTCTATCTACTCATCCCTTCCTCTCCACTACACTTGAATTTTTTAAAGTTATGAAGAACAAGTAGTTCCTGTGGAAGTGGATGAAATATCTCTGGGAAAATGTATAGATAAGGCTTCTTAATCTGGAATCCAAGAGTCTAGGTGGGCCCACAAACCCCTTGATGATATATGAAAAGAATCCTATGTACATGTAATATACACATATTTTTCCTGGGAGGAGAGATCAACAGAGAATCAAAGGGTTCTGTGAGTCCTCAAAAGCCATGAACCTCCAGTGTAGCGCAAGAGAGCAGTGGATAATGAATGGAGACAACAAAAATAAAGGGAGGTCAGAGAAAAGATGTTCAGGAAGGAGCCTGAGTGACCACATAAGACGATGGATTCATGCAAGTCCCAACAAGGGGTGATTCCAGAGGAGAGTGTTAAATGAGTTGTAGTGCTAGAGAAGACTCTTGAGAGCCCGTTGGACAGCAAGGAGATCAAACCAGTCAATCCCAAAGGAAATCAACCCTGAATACTCCTTGGGAGGACTGAGGCTAAAGCTGAAGCTCCAATACTTTGGCCACCTGATGCAAAGAGCTGACTCACCGGAAAAGATCCTGATGTTGGGAAAAATTGAAGGCAGGAGGAGAATGGGGTGACAGAGGGTGAGACGGTTGGATGGCACCACTGACTCAATGGACGTGAATTTGAGCAAACTTTGGGAGGTGGTGAAGGATAGGGGAACCTGGCGTGCTGTAGTCCATGGGATCACAAAGAATCGGATATGAGTTGGTGACTGAACAACAACCTAGATAGGGGAGCACTGATAAACACGACCACACCTGTTCCCTGGGCTGAAAAATGGGAGGAGGATTGTTTTTGAGGAAGTGGTGAGGACAGAGCCAGATGGGGGCGGCCTGAGAAGGGAACAGCACCCACCTACACATGCTCAGCTGGAGATTCCTCCCACCAGGTGCAGCTCTTCCTGTCTCCATCCCTCATGAATCTGGGCCACTCTAAGCTTTCACGGCCCTGTCACTTCTCCAGGGAGAACCCTATTTGAAATGGGTTTTCCCAGCTACTCTCAGTCTCATTCCCCCTTTTGATCTTCTTTGTAAGAACTTTAAAAAAAAATGTTAATTTCTTATGCTTATTTACCTGTTTACTTGCATCTGACCTGCCTTCCACACTAGAATGGAAGCTGCCTGAGGCCGGGGTCTTGTGTCCCCTGTGGTTCCCCTAGCCATGAGCACAGGCTTGTACACACAGTAGGTCCTCCACAGGCAGGGGAACGCGGGTGTGCCCGGCAGTCGGGATGTGAACACAGTGCTGGACATTTAGAATGAAGGAGAGAGACCCGGGGGGCAGTGGAGTAGGGCTCAGGGACCAAGGAAAGAGGTTTAAATAAAAATGATGATTAAGGGAATTCCCTGGTGGTTCAGAGGTTAAGACTCAACACTTCCACCGTGGTGACTTGGGTTCAATCCCCAGTCAGGGAACTAAGATCCTACAAGCTGCAAGGCACGGCCAATAATTAAGACAATAATACAGAAAGAAAGAAGGCTGAGTTTGCACGCTGAAGGGGAGGATCGTAGAGTGACGGTGTGCTGGATGATGAAAGACAGCTAGGAGGTAGCTGACAGAGGAGATGGGGGAGGCTTTGGTGATGAGCCGGGGAGGGGGTGCCAGCCTCAAAGAGGTGGACCTGTCATATCCTCTAAACAGGAACAAGGCAGCAACAGGGTGAAGGACTACAAAAGGTGGTAAATCCATAGACCAGCAGAATTAGAAGCAACACTGACATCTGAGGGTATCACTTTCCTGGGGAGTGGGGGGTGAGGTCATCTTCAGAATGAAGGCTGCAAAGCCTCCAGGAGAGACTGCAGCCGAGCAGCGAGGCAGACCTGGCTGAGTCACCACAATGGTCTTGGGTCAATTTACCGTGCCCCCCACGAGCGGGGAGGTCTATGAGAGCAGGACCGGAACTAGCTTTCACCACTCAGTCCCTGGCACCTTGAACGGTCCTGGCTTGCGGTCATGGCTCTGCATATCTGTTGAAAGCACAGAAGGGTGAGTGACGGAGGGAAGGGACAACCGGACGGAGGCCACGTGTGGAGCTGGGCAGCACGGGGGCACCTCTCGGGCATGGCTGGGCTGCCTGGGGGGCAGGGGGAGACAGCACCAAGGGCTTTGCTGAAATAAGGTGAGGTGGATTCACGGGAAGAGTAGGTCGTGAGAGCATCAGAGGTGCTGATGAGAAGGCAGTTCAGACCGTTTGCCTGGCATGAAAAGAAGCCGCATTGGGAGGAGGTGACCAAGCAGGGGAAGGCAGAGGTGTGTGCGTGTGTGTCTGTGTGTGCGTGGGCGCGCTGAGGGCAGTGCAGTGGGAGCTGGGTATGAGAGCGGGATACTGGTATTCAAGCTTTCTGAGGTGGGGCAGTTTCAGGTGATGACAAGGCGCAGGGTGCGGCCACAGGAGTGGGCAGCTGAAAAGACAGATGGAAGGTCCTTGGAGTGGAGGAGCTTTGGAGGCCGGGGATGGACATTGTCCATGGGGACACTCAAGCCACCCGACTCGAGCTGGAGAGAACCACCATACCAAAGTCAGATGCTTGGGTCCTCGCAGAGGAGCGGGGGGAGGGGCTAGTGATGACGTTTCACTCATTCATCTTCATTCATTCATTTAGGAAATACCATCGATTTGCTTTGCCTTCACAGGCAACCAGGCAGACAGGAGTCTTTCCTTGACCTACTCCACCGTCTCCAAGGACCACGCAGGTCTCTGCTTTCCCCGTCCCTTCCTGGCCCTGCTGGAGCCTTGGCCGCAGCGTCTTCTCCACAGACACAGAGGCCTCTGGTCTGGCCACACCGGTTACCCCTGCCAACCCCAGATGTCCTCGAGGTGGAGGATCAGCACGAAGGAGGCAGGTTGACACGCAGCCAGTATATTTGCCCTGGAAGATGTCGCCAAGTTGCCTGCAGGCTCTGGGATCAGGGGGAGGACCTGGAGCACCCTGGGCAGGTCGGGAGTGAGGAGAGCAAAGCACAGAGAAGCAGCAAGTGCCCAAGGTGGAATGAGACGGGTTGGCCGAAGATATGAGGGTCCCCAAGGGCCTCCCAAACTCAGGCATGTGGCTCAGGGTCATCCCCCAACCCAGACCCATGGCAATCTCCCAAGGGATTTCAGCACCCAGTCTCACTAACATCTGGAAAGTCCTGCTTTGTGTGTCACTTCATCAACCTGGTTGACTCTTCAGCAGGTTTCCAAAACACAGAGACTCGCAGAAAATTCATGCTGCTTCTCACGGCGGTTGCGTGTTGGGGACCCTCATTCCTCTGTGACATTCTTATTCAAAACTCCCTAGGAGTGCAGTGCTCATTGTCCAAATGGATACCATCCTGGTGTCACTGTCACCAGATCAACCTATGGAGAGAGAAGATGGTCAAAGGGACCTTGACAACCTCCTTTTAAAAACTGCCAGGCAGGAGCCTCCTTTGTAGAGCCAGGGAACTGCCTACGCTGTCCTCCCCACAAGCCCAGCCAAGGGACTGGCTGCAGGCTCTCAGTGGAATGCCAGGACGAGGAGGACAGGACCGGCCACTTCCTCCGTCACTGTCATCTGTGCTCTGGCCTGCTGGCCAGGCGCAGGTCTCCAGGGTCAGTTAAGGAAGAAGAGCTCACAGTGCTAGTCTTGGTGACTCAGATATAGGGTCTGGACGCACTAGGTCATCTCCAGAGCTGGCTGCAGACTGAAGGCAGGAGAGGGGGTGGGGGCACCTGGGCCGGGGCATTCCCACTCCGGCCACGAACCCAGCAACTTGCTCCAGCAACCCAGCAAAATGTTGGCTGCACAGTGCTGAGATCAAAGCAGAGTTGAAGCACTCCAGAAATCTGACATACTTGACCTCTGAGATTATTAAGCAAAGCATGCTTCTCAGAACCTCAGGTTCAGCAATATTTATCAGATGCTGATGAAGCCAAGGTTCATGGCTATGAATATTTATTGATCAAACTATTAGCTATCTGATGATATGTTTGCTGTGTCACAGGATGTATCAAGGTGATTATGAGAATTCACTCATTACACAGACCTTTACTGGCAGCCATCCTTGTGAAGGTGGAGATGAGGACAAGAGTGAAGCCTGCTGATCCACTCCAGCGATGAGGACAGACAGACGGACAGCAGGCTCTCGGGCCATGGCTCTGAAAACCCTGAAAGAGGAACGGGTTGGGATCCAAACAAGGATTTAGAAAGGTTTCACCAGCGGGTCACGCTTGGGTGGCCTTGTTTGTTTTCGGTTATTTTTTTGGTAAATGGTATTTGTGGTTGCTTTCTATATTTTAACAGCTTTATTGAGAAATATTTCACATACCATACAATTCACTCGTTAAATTGCAATTCTGTTTTTACACAGTTGTGCAATCATCGCCACACTCAATCTCACCTTCTCAGAGAAACTCTTAGCAGCCGCTTTCCATTTTCCTCTAACTCTTCCCCACCCCCTTGCTGCTGCTGCTGCTGCTAAGTCGCTTCAGTCGTGTCCGACTCTGTGCGACCCCATAGACGGCAGCCCATCAGGCTCCACCATCCCTGGGATTCTCCAGGCAAGAACACTGGAGTGGGTTGCCATTTCCTTCTCCAGTGCATGAAAGTGAAAAGTAAAAGTGAAGTTGCTCAGTCGTGTCCGACTCTCAGCGACCCCATGGACCGCAGCCTACCAGGCTCCTCCGTCCATGGGGTTTTCCAGGCAAGAGTACTGGAGTGGGGTGTCATTGCCTTCTCCCCCACCCCTTTGCTTTCCCCCAAACCCTAGACAACTACTCATCTGCTTTCTGCCTCAATGAACTGGCCTATTTTGGATATTTCACCTAAAGCTAATCATGACAATTTATGGTCTTCAGTGACTGGCTTCAGTGTTATCAAGGTTCATCCATATTGAAGCGAGTGTCAGCCCCCTACTTCTTTCTGTTTGTTTGTTTTTTGCCTGGCTATCAGTTCCCCAACCTCAGACTGAACCCTGGCCACAACAATGAAAGCCCAGAATCCTAACCCCTAGTCCACCAGGGAACTCCCCACCTCTGCTCATTGTCATTGCCAAATAATATTCCATTGTGTTGGTATGCCACATTTTATTTACCTGTTCATCAGTCGATAGACATTTGAATTGTTTTGGGGTATTATGACTAGTGCTGTTGTTCACATTTGTGTCCAAGTTTTTGTGTGCATGTAGTTTGAATTTCTTCACTGTATACCTGGGAGTGAGGTTGCTGGGTCATCTGGTAACTGTGTTTAACATTTAAGAAACTACCAAACTGTTTTCCAAAGTGGCTGAGCCATTTTTTATTGCCACCAATCGTGTATGAGGGCCCCAACTCATCTCATATCCTCATCAGCACTTGTTTCCCTTTTTTAAATTATAGTTCTCTTGGTGAGTGTGAAGTGGCATCACATAGTGGGCTCAACTTGGGCTCCTGGTCATAAACTTAAAGTGGAATTGTAAGGGGGGAAAACTCTCCTCAATCCTATTTGGGTCTCAGGCTAGGCCTAAGAATTAAACTGACACAGAACAAATTAACAGGAGAAAAGCATACAATTTTTAAAAACCAGAGCAGGAAGCGTTTCCATCTTTCAGACAAGCACACAATCTGTGACAAATGGACAAGACAAAGGGGCTTATATTGAGGGGTAATAAATGCTGAAGAAGTAACCTTGGAAGATAAGGGTTAGTTTAACAAGGATGTTGGTACAGATCTTAGTCCCTGGCTCCCCCCCACCCAACCCCCCACCCTGCCCATCTCTAGTGATAAGAAAGTCTTTCTTCCCCCTGGATCAATGAGGACACTTTCATATGGGAGTTTTATCTCCTGCTTTCAGGAAAAAGAGCAAGATCAGTGTCCTTCTTGCTCTGATGTGTCTTAAGTACCTTTCATTCACAGTAATCAATATGCCAGAGTGGCCTGTTTGGGGGTGAAATGTTCCAGTCTCTGCCTCTATCTGCATGTCTTCTTCCCCATGTGTCTCTGTGTCTTCTTTTATGATAAATCCAGTATGATGTCATCCCAATATCCTTAACTAATTATATCTGCAAAGACCCTTTTCCTAAATAATGTCCATCCCATCGACAGAGGAGTTGACAGCTACAGCCCGTGGGGTCACTAAGAGCTGGACATGCCTGAGCAAGCAGGAAGCTTCTGCACCTGAGATTCAGGGTGGATGTGAATTTCTGTTGGGGAGAATACTATTCCATCTGCTATAGGAGATGAGAGTAAAGATGATAATGACGTAGAAGAATCAAAAGAAAGAAGACAAGTAGGCAGATATAAGATATATTTGAATTTATTTATTTTTAAAATTTTTATTTGAGTATAGTTGATTTACAATGTTGCATTAGTTTCAGGTGTACAGCAAATTGAATCAGTTATATTAATACATGTACCCACTCTGTTTTTTAGATTCTTTTCCCATATAGGCCATTACAGAGGACTGAGAGTTCCCTGTGCTATAGCGTAGAACATGTAAGGTATGCTTTGGATTGGCCATTAGGAAGCTACTGAAATGAAGAACTGGAAAACAGAATGGAACACAAGAAAACATTCACTTCATGTTTTTGAAAGGTTGTCATAAAGCTAGGAAAGTCCTTTCGGGTTGCAACAGATATTTGCTTATTTCCACATCTAAACATTTGAATGTTTGCTATATGCCAGGCCATTTTTGGGCTTTCCTCATGGCTCAAATGGTAAAGAACCTGCCTGCAATGCCTGAGACCCAGGTTCGATCCCTGGGTCGGGAAGATCCCCTGGTGAAGGGAATGGCAACCCACTCCAGTATTCTTTCCTGGAGAATCCCATGGACAGAGGAGCCTGGCGGGCTACAGTCCACGGGGTCACAAAGAGTCAGACATGACTGAGTGACTAACACACACACACACACATACACACGAGGCCATTTTTATTTCCATTTTTATTGAACTTCTGGTGGCGCAATGGTAAAGAATCCACCTGCCAGTGCAGGAGATGAAAGAGACATGGGTTCCATCCCTGGATTGGGAAGATCCCCTGGAGAGGAGAAAGGCAAGCCACTCCAGTAGTCTTGCTTGGAAAATTCCATGAACAGAGGAGCCTGGTGGGCTACAGAGCAGGGGGTTGCAAAGACTAGGGCACAACTGAGCGACGAAGCACAGACACAACGAAAACAACAACAGGACCTTGGTGTCCCCATTTTATAGGCGAGGAAACCTGACTACAGGAGCTTGTACTTGGAAAGGGCACAGCTGATCCATGACAGAACTGGAGACGAGGTCAGAGCCTCTCAAGTCCAAGGCAGAGCTTGAAACGCTGGTGGGTTCTCTTTGCTGGAGCCGGGAGACTCCTCCTCAAGCACTGGCCACTCCTTCCTCCCTCCTGGGTTAACTGCATCAAAGACATGTTAGAAGTGACTGAACGCATGAGTGACAGATGGGTCACGTGTTTACAGCTGGGCAGAATCAGTATCTTCCAAAAGAACCCAGGAGGGGGGAAAAGGAACTTGGAAATGAGAAACAAAAGGAGAAAAAGAGGCCAAGGAGAGAGAGGTGCTTTTTAAGGTGGCTGATACTCAGAGCACACCTTGACTGAAGACTGGTAGGGACCGGTCGCTGAACCCTATTGTTTAATCTTCAGGAAAAGGTTATAAAACAGGAATGATTATTATCCCCACTTTACAGCCCCCTGAGCCCTAACTGTGCAAGTTCACTTGGCTGATGAGTGGAAGAGCCAGGAATTGAACTCTACATAGTATGTTAGAAGCTGCTTCTCTGGACTGGAGGAGTCGTTTAGAGATTGTGTAACACTCAGAAGAATGGAGTTCAGATCCCAGGCCTACCACTGACTGTGCTCTCATTCGACTCACTTAATCTCCCTGGGCTTGTTTCCTCATCTGTAAAATGAGGATCATGGCACTTCTTGAATGTTTATATCTCATTTTTATGCATGTGCTATATCCTGCTCCGTGTTTTGTATTCATAGCTTCATGAGTTGGGACAGCTCGAAATTCTGTTTGTTTACCATGCTTGTTTTGCTCTACCACAGGTCTGAAAACTGATTTATTTTTGCAAACTCCACAGAGGCTGGAAGATACTGGAGGGAAAAAAAAAAAACTTGTTAAATGAAATGAACACTTATCTCTGTGTACTCGAGTAAAGGAATCATGAGAATTCCTCGGCTTTATTTTCTTCAAGAAAAAAAATGAACACCATCAGGATGCTGTCCTTAAAATCACAAGGGTTTTGGCTGGATAACAAAATATAGATCGAAGTACTCTGAGTCCCTAGAGAAAGATGTTGGGCAATAACAAGGAATTATTATAATATGCCAAACGTAATGGCAAATAGTAGGCCAAACATAAACCCCTAGAGACCTTCTAAGAAAGCAGAGGGAGTGAGAGGTGAAGGGAAGGTTTACTGAGCACAGCGGGTTCTCAGGCTATGACTTTGGTGCTTCGAACACTATTTTCTCTCATCCTCAGAGCAGGCCTGAAAGGAGAGCATAATTGCCCTCCTTTTTAAACATAGGAACCCTGTAGCTCAGCGAGGTTAAGCGGTTTATCAGATTATCTGATTCCAAAGCCTAATCTCTTCCTACAACACCATGCTGACACTCCAGGGACAATTTGGCTTGCATTTTTCTCTTCTAGAGACCTGTCCCTTCAGAAAAACTTCCCTGGGTCCTTCTCAGCAAAGTCTAAACAAATTCACCCAAGCCGATTACAGGTGAAGTCACGCATCATTGAGAAGGGTTGTCTCCATGCAGTAAGGAAGAGGGCACCGTGTGGGAGAGGCCAGTGGACAACAGATCAAAAAGACCACCCTTGTCCTTCTAGTTCCCAAACCTGATGGGACTGTTCCCTTCTGTATGATTTAGCTGGCTCAGTGCACAGCCAGTGACAACTGCAGAAATATTTCTGGAATATTTAGCCAAAGCCAAATTCATAATACGCTAGAGATGATTCAAGGCTGATGGCATTTCCTCCCCAGCCTTTTTTTTCCCAGGAAGAGATAGCATTCTTTAACCTGGGTTGTAACCTGGGTTCTTCCAGAACTGTGTCTATAAACCTGTTTTTATTTTCGTAACCTGGGGGTATTTTATAAATGTTAGTCAAGGCACTTCAACTTAGTGCAGCTTTCAGAGACTTTGGGAGTTGGGGTGGAGAATTTGAACAAGGGTACTAAATGCTGCTTCAGGCTAATATATGGAAGGAAACCACTTTCGTTCTATTGATGTATGGGATGGGAATGCTGTTTTGTATTCTTCCAATATTCTAAAAGGGGCTTCCCTTGTGGCTCAGCTGGTAAAGAATCTGCCTGCAATGCGGGAGACCTGGGTTTGATCCCTGGGTTGGGAAGATCCCCTGGAAAAGGGAAAGGCTACCCACTCCAGTATTCTGGCCTGGAGAATTCCATGGACTGTATAGTCCATGGGGTCAAGAAGAGTCGGACATGACTGAGCGACTTTCACTTCACAGTATCCTAAAGGATCAGGCTCTACAACTTTTGGTTGATGCCTCTCTCTTTCTGTTAAAGAGTGATCTCACTTTATAGGGAAACAGGAGAGTAACACCTTGATTCAAAATGGATAAGTACATATACTGTCTTGAAAACTGCAAATCAAAAAGCCCTGGGACAAGACAGAGTTGTTTCTCTCTCTCTCTCTCTCTCTCTCTCTCTCTCTCTCTGTCTCTCTCTCTCTCTCTCTCTATTTTAGTTTAAGATGTAAGTTGTTCAGCAAGATCTCTTCATTTGCCTTTGAAATCAAATGTATCTGACTCAAGTTCTGGTGTGGTAAATTAGTGATAACATAGACTGATAAATTTATTTTTATCTCTAAAAAGCAATCCGTAGCAGGATGCCAAACTTTATGTATAACATATAATCTCAGTCATGTCCTAAAGCCCATATTTGTATATATGAATATACATTTAAAAAATAACAGAGGCAATTTGAATGTTAACAGTGGTTATTTTTAAATTGTGGAAATATAGCCTTCGAGCTCTAGAGCCTGTACTCTGCAACAAGAGAAGCCATGGCAATGAAAAGCCCAAGCACCACAATCAAGGACAGCCCCCGCTCTCTGTAACTAGAGAAAACCTTCGCAGCAACGAAGACCCAGCACAGCCAACAATAACTAAATAATTAAGTGTTTTTTTTAAAAAAAAAAAAAAAGCAAAAGACCAGAAAGATTGTAGATTCTGAGTAAGATGAGCAAGACTACAGTCCTTATTCTTTTCTTAATCAGATATCCTGGAGTTAATTCATGTCAGACTTTTATTTCACCAAAAAAGAGGAAATCAGATTTATAAAAAGAAAAGGATTCATAAGCAAAGTTGGGGATGCTTCTAAACACGTTGCCCAATCTCTGAGAAGCCAGGTCTCTGAACAAGGAAGGATGGGAAAACCTGGACTTAGATGGAAAGCACAGGTTCTCACAGTGAGGACCGGGCCTGCAGGCTTTCTGGGAGCAGTCGGAAGGACATGGGATTTGGATCAGAAGTCTGAGTTCCACTCACAGCATTGCCACTTATCAGTCATGTGACACCAGCAATTCCAGCAACATCTGTGGGCATTGATGCTGTTGTTCATAAAAGAGGTCTGCTCCCAACTCTGTGTGTTAGTTGCTCAGTCATGTCCAACTCTTTGCAACCTCATGGACTGAAGCCCACCAGGCTCCTCTGTCCACGGGATTCTCCAGGCAAGAATACTGGAGTGGATTGCCATTCCCTTCTCCAGGGGATTTTTCTGACCCAGCGAGACCCGAACCCGAGTCTTTTGCATTGCAGGCAGATTCTTTACTGGCTGAGCCACCAGGGAAGCCTGACTCTAAGGCATCTGTCTTCCCTGGTTGGAAAGAATGGCATTCCAGATAAAGTCCAAAATACAAGATCCCAGGTCAATGTCCAACCAGGCCACTCCTTCCCTGAAATTGCCACTTAACCTTCCTGTACACACTGGGTTTCCTCATCCTTGGTTTCAGGTGTCCTCCCTCAGGAGGGAATGTCGCAAGGACTGACTAATGCGCCCGCATGTCCCAATCATGATGATACAGTGGACAGCTGCAGGGAGTTCCGACCTGCCATTCCCGGCTCCACAATAGGATTGCAGGGCCATCTGCTGTGACCTTAAAACTCACATTTCCATCCTGCATCTGGGGCTCTTACGCATTAGGCTTCTTTTCAGAGGTCTGAAAGCATTCCCCGTAGCAGGTGGCCAGTCTGGCTAGCCTCAGGTGGCAAGGGGAGCACACACTCAGGGACGCAACTGAAACTTCTTCAACATCCTCTCCCCCCTAAAAAATAATTTAGAGATTTTAATCTTTCCCAGAAACTACTGAAAATACCATCCACGAAGAAGGATACACTAAAGTTTCCTCCTAGCCTCCAGAGAAAATGAATTCTTAGAGGTGTTTTTGTTTTTCTTTAAACACTCACGCGTTAAGTTATGGGGGGTTCCATCTGTTGTTTTCAAACAGCACGGATTATGAGCTCAAGCCGCGGTACTACGCGGTAGTTTTACTGATAAATTCCTACTATAGTCACTGCAATTACAAAGGCGGTCAAGTCGAGTGGGCGCGCCCTGCGGTGGACAGTTTCCTTGGCAACCCAAGGGCAAGTTCACGCCCGCGTCCAGGGGAAGACTGTTCCTCTGCCCAGGTGTTCCAAAACATATACGAACCTGTCCTGGCGCTTTCCAGACACCAACAGACAGGTCAGTTCTGTCTCTTGGTGATCCCCTTTGAGACCCGGTCCCCGGTTGCTGTCAAGGGATGGGGTAGAGGGTGGAGAGACGCGGGGAGGGCAGGTGTCCGGGTCCCCAGCGCCTCCCTTGTTTCTCTCGGTCGTCCGCTCTTCTCCGTCGCGGGGTTGGGACCCCCGTCTGATGCTCTCCAGAATCCCGCCGGTCCCCAGCCCAAGCTGATCGGGGTTCGGGGATCTGGCCAAGACGCGAAGGGAACGGATCCTACGCCCCCTCGCGTGGCACGGTGGCCCCAGGGGCCCCGCGCCCCGGGCCCCGGAGGCGGCTGGAGGCGGGCTGCCGGCTATGCAAATTATCAGCGGGGAGGGAGCCGCCTCCCGCTCGGATAAAAGCTCAGGGCGGGGCGCCGCACAGAAGCCGCTGCCTCCCGGGAGCCGGCGGTGCGCTCCGGCCCCGCGCCCGCCTGCTGCCTGCTCGTGCAGCCCGCGGGCTCCCGATAAGAACGCGCGGCGGCTCGGGGACCCGAGGCGGCTCGGGGAGAGGGCTCGCGTCGCGACCCGGGGGACCAGAGCGAATTGCCCGCGTCCCCTTGGTCCGCGCTCCTCCTCGGCCCACGCGCGCCCTCCACGAGCTTTCTCCGTGGGAACCCGGGCGCCGGCGCCTCTGCTGTGCCCTCCCAGGGGCCGGGGCAGGTGGCATCTCCTCGGGGCCAGTTTGTCCCCAGGCCATCAGCGATCGAAAGCGAAAGGAACTGCGTTCTGTGTGCTCGAGGTTAGGAGGGGTGAAGATTGTCTTGAAGTGGAGGGAGACGGGGGTCGACCAGAAGAGCTTGCACGATGGGACTCTGGCTATTATTATCCTGGGGTTTTTCGTGGCCATCCCGGGAGCTGCTTTGGGAGGCGATGGAAGGGAAGAACAAGCCGAGGGGAGAAAGGTGTGGGTGTGTACACGTTTGAATGAACGGAACGAATCGACTTTAGACGCTGGACAGAAACTTCCAACCAGATTCAGCGTGTTGCCCACCTCTGCAGAATAGACACCTAGTCTTGCGGAAAAATGACTTTAATAGTCCCCTCTCTTTCCCTCCCCCCCAACCTTAGTTTACAAAAAGAGACGTTTTTCTGGAGTGGTTTTTTTTTTTTTTTTTTCATATTTATTTGGCTGTACTGGGTCTTAGATGCAGCATAGTTCACCAGGACCTTAGCCAAGACCTGGACCGCCAGAGAAGTCCCTTGAAGTCTTTTAAAACTAGCATCAATCTCAAGGTTGATCAATTAAGATCTGGGTTTGCCCAGGCTGCCCTTTGTGGAAGTGCCTCCTGTCTGGTTCCTGCATCCCTGCACACACACCCCCCCACCCCCCACCCCCTATCCTGCATCCCAGGAGAGGGAAAAAAATAGTCCAGGAGGTGCCCAAACCCAGGCTACTGTCCCCCGCTTTGCGATATCCAGTGTGGGTCTTTCTCTGAAATAGAAGAGACAGAAACAGCAGTCCTCCTCCTCCTCCCCTCAAAACCAGTCCGAATAACCTGAGGGAAGGAGGATTTTTGGGAGTCTTTGTGAAGACCGGAGGGCTTTCCAGGTGGAGATAAGCCTCCGGCACATGGGCTGTCCTTGGAGCTATAGAATCTGAACTGGAAGGTCAGAGAAGGAACAAATGGGAAGTGGGAAAAGCGAGAGGATTAATTTTGAGGGAAGGGAGTGGTGAACAGGTAGAGATGTTTGACACTTGTTTCCTCCTGTTTCTGTTTGTGTGTGTTGCTGTGGTTCTGGTTAGTAGCTGGATCAAAGAAGACTGGAAACATGTCGGAGTTTTGGTTAATTTCTGCCCCAGGAGATAAGGAAAATTTACAAGCCCTGGAGAGGATGAACAGAGTAACCTCCAAGTCTAACCTGTCTTATAACACCAAATTCACAATTCCTGACTTCAAGGTACAATTTCCTGGGGAGGAGGAAAGAGGTCATGGGCTGGGGTGGGTATCTTCTGGAAAGCCAAGGAGAAAAACTATGTCAAAGGCACCAACGCTGAGGTTCAGCCTGGGTGTGATGCTGGACTGGGGGTCCAGATGCGACTGGCCTGGGTGGGGGCTTCACGAATAGTCCCAAATTAACTGTGGTGACTGTGGACCCAGAGCCACGGACTGAATGAGGAGGAGACAAGGGTGTGGCTAGCAGTGACTTCAAAAGATGGAAAGGGTGTCTTACACACTTGGGTCCTCAGTTGTTCTCAGATCCTTTCTGTCTTCAACATCTAAGAAAACGTTTCAACATGGTTTAAATGTGCAGGCTTGGAGATGTTCATCCTTGCTTGCGTTCTTGGGCTGGGAGCAAGATGGGTAATCTAACATCCCTCTGGTTCTGATGGAGAGAGAAAGAAGGAGGTTCAGTGATAACTGTGTGGATGGCAGAAAGAGATTTTAAAATGAAACGGACATGACAGGATCAAGATATGTGAAATCTTAAAAAAAAAATTGATAATCCTTTAAAAATTTATTTATTTGGCTACGCTATGGGATCTTTAGCAAACTATTCAGTTCAGTCGCTCAGTTATGTCTGACTCTTTGCAACCCCCATGGACTGTAGCACGCCAGGCCTCCCGGTCCATCACCAACTCCTGGAGTTTACTCAAACTCATGTCCATTGAGTCAGTGATGCCATCCAACCATCTCATCCTCTGTTGTCCCCTTCTCTTCCCGCCTTCAATCTTTCCCAGCATCAGGGTCTTTTTCAAATGAGCAAACTCTTAGTTGTGGCAAATGGGATCTTAGTTCCGTGACCAAGGACTGAATCCAGGCCCCCTGCATTGGGAGCATGGAGTCTGAGTCACTGGACTACCAGGGAAGTCCCTGTGTAGTCTTCTTAACTTCCAAAAGAGTAGACTGTTTGCCATGCTTCCTCCAAGAGAAGAAGCGTAAGGCAGTCTTTCTGCCCTACAAGTATCTCTTGGGATCTGGAGTGCGTGTGTGCTGACAGTCAGTCCTGTCCAACTCTTTGCAACCCCATGAACTGTAGCCTGCCAGGCAAGAATACTGGACTGGGTTGCCATGTCCTCCTCCAGGGGATCTTCCCAACCCAGGGATCGCACCTGCATCACTTATGTCTCCTGCATTGGCAGGCGGGTTCTTTACGACTAGCCCCACCTAGGAAGCCCCAGGTTCTGGAGGGATGTTGCTAAACGCCCAGAGGCAGTTCTTCTAGTGAATTGCTATATAATCCTCTTTTAAACCTCAGTTTGCCTCTCTGGCAAAAGACCCGCATAGTTGTTAATGAGGCTACTGCGTTTGCTAGAGTTTATGGACTGGTACACTGGAGGCCTGTACACATCTTTAAGTGCATCGTCACCACTCCCACATTATAGATCAGGACGGGCTGAGGAAGGAGACTGGGGCTGTGGAACTGGTAAGCAGCAACATTGGGTTCTGAGCCCATTTCTTGCTGATTTTTCCAGCCTGCTGTTGTTTGTCCATGATCACATATGTGAAGCTTAGTAAACGAAGCATCCACTCATTGCTTACTTACTACATGTGAGGCATTGTATTAGCCCAAGGGTACAAAGATTTAAAAAAGACATGACTTCTGCCTAAAGTTACTTAAAATCAAGTCCTTTGAAAAGGATATTCTAGGAATATCCAGGCTTCATGGTTTCCTAATTACTTCTCAGTGTCTGATGAGTGGTTGATGAATTGAGAATGAACTTTTTCCTTCTGATTCCGTGAGTAGGCCTTTAAATACGATTTTGGACACGGTAGCAATTTCTACAGGAAGAAACAGGTCGTCATAAGTAAGCTATCCTGAAAAGAAAAGGACTTTCCTAAATGAGGGCGGGAGGAAAAGCTGGGCTTGCCCCAGAAAGGTCATTGTTAATAACAGCAGAGAGGGCCAGACAGAAGGCTTGGCTGTACTAACGTGGAGGAGAAGGGCTTTCAGAAATGGTGATTTCCTCGACTGGCTTTTGTCACAGCTTTTCCTCGGCTCTGAGGATTAATCCCCTGGAGAGCAGACTGTCTTTCTCTTTTTCTGTCTTTTTAAAAAAATTTTATCCCACTTGGTTATGTGGGATCTTAGTTCCTCAACCAGGGTTCAAACCTGCGCCCCCAACATTGGAAGTATGGAGTCAAGCACTGGACTGCTAGGGGAGTCCCCCAGACTGCCATTCTTAGAGGAAAGTGAGCTGAGGGCAGACCAGGACACATAAAGTCACTCCTTCCTCTGGCTGAAATGCTAGTTTATCCTCTTGGCCAAAAAATAAAATAATAGTAATAACAATAATATTCCCAAATCGACTGGTTTCTCTTGAGAGCCCTTCTCGGTTTCCAGTGTGACCATTCACCCAAGGAAAACTAAGTCAAGATGGAAGTTAGAGAATTCCCTGCCCTGGAGTTGAAAGGGCACTCCTCCACCCCTCTGCTACAAAGTCTGAGCCCCTGACTTCTCTCCCACCTTTCTAGGTGGGGACCTTGGATTCCCTTGTCGGCCTCTCTGATGAGCTGGCGAAGCTTGATATCTTTGCTGAAAGGTAAAATATTTCTTATTTACTACATACAAGTGAGAATGTGCCAATGTTGTCAGAAGACACAGTGCTTTTGCTTTGGCTGGCGCTGGACGTCACAGGAAGAGCTGGGTGGGTCTTCGTGAGGGTGCGGGAGACCTTGAGGAGATTTGCTTCCTCAGGCAGCATGGTTTTTTAGGGGGCTGCCATTCAGAGGACTATGAAATAAGGTGCTGAAACACTTAGAAAAATATAATGCAGCTTAACCCCGCCAAAAGCTTTTCGGTTTTTTTTTTTGGTTTCGGTTGGTTTTTGTAGGAACATATGCAAGTGCACACCATTAAAAATTCAAATTACAAAGAAAAGCTGTCCAGTAAAATCTGCTTTCTTCTCACCTGTTTTCCATTTTCCTGTCCCCTTGTTTTCCCTCTTTTAAGGCAATGTTATTATAATTTTTAGGAAAGCCTTCCAGAGACAGTCTGTACCTGTACCAATAAATATGAGCATATTCTTAAAAATAATTTTATACAAATGATAGCATATATCCTGCATCTTGTTTCCCTGCCCTGAATCCCATTTCTTAGAGATAATTTCATGTCAGCCCATAATTATAGAAAAAAAATGGCTGTATTACTTTGACTAAATGTAACCTAATTTATTTGAATTTTCCTATTGATGGACATTTAAGTTTTCTAGTGTTTTGCTATTACAAACAACGCTGTAATGACTCTCCTTTTTTGTACTTCTTTGTGCCCATGTAGGAGTGGGATAATTATTTTAGAACCTTAAAATCATTTATTTAAAAAAAATTATTACAAATCTGGTACATAATCATTGGGAAATATTTATAGATCATTATTGTTAATTCACTAAGTGACATCCATGGACTGTAGCCCACCATGGACTGTAGCCCACCAGGCTTCTCTGTCCGTGGGATTCACACATTTTACATGCTTTTCCCTTCATATGTTATACTTTGGATCTCACCATTAACTAGTCCACTGTAATGTTACACCATATGGATTTGCCATAATTTATCTTTCAGGTAGGTTTTAAATAATAATACTATCTTGTCTTGGTGTGGATGAAACTCTGTGGTTTAACAACTGTTTGCACTTGGTTCTAAGAAAAACACAGATGAAATAGGTGACGAAAGAGTCTTCAGGGGCTAGGGCATACACCTGCCACTCTGCCTGTCCAGGGGAGACCAGGTTTTGGCCGCTTGATCCTCTTTAGGGGGTTTCCTTTTCTTTTTTTTTAATTTTATTTATTTATTTTTGCTTGTGCTGGGTCTTCACTGCTGCGCGGGCCTTTCTCTACTTGCAGCCAGTGGGGTCTATTCTCCAGTTGCAGTGCAAGGCCTTTGCATTGCAGTAGCTTCTCTTGCTTTGGAGCACAGGCTTCTTCAGTATTTGCAGCGGGTAGGCTCAGTACTTGGAGAAGGAAATGGCAACCCACTCCAGTGTTCTTGCCTGGAGAATCCCAGGGACGGGGGAGCCTGGTGGGCTGCCGTCTATGGGGTCGCACAGAGTCGGACACGACTGATGTGACTTCGCAGCAGCAGCAGGCTCGGTACTTGTGGCACAGGGGCTTAGTTGCTCCCAGGCATGTGGGATCTTCCTGACCCAGGGATCAAACCCATGCCTCCAGCATTGGCAGGTGGATTCTTTACCACTGAGCCACCCACGGTTGCCTATTTTCAGGGACTGTGGACATGTGCTTTTATTACCTTCTCAGGGGAATGGTGATTTGGATGCTATGGCCTTTTCTGATTCATTTAATGAAAATTGTATAACTAGGATTTCTAGTGATCACACTAGAGGTTTCTGATCTGTAGCTTGGTGCCATGGGCTAGAAATTACATTTTCTGTGTTCTACTTCCTGTTCAGCCACCCATCACCTAAGAATAAAAAGAAGCCCTTTGTTGGTAACATCTTGCTCTGCGTGGGATGTTGGACTAACCACAAAAAGGCAATCCTAATTATCAGGCAGTTTGTAGCTCACAGTCCTCGAGAAAGAAAACCTTTACCTTCCTCATCTGTAAAATGGAATAGTAGTGATCATCTCTGTGCTTTCAGGGAAGAGTGAAGGGGAGTCAAATCATGTTGAATCAAGAGTGATCAAATCCCAGGACATGTTCTAAGAATCACTAACATCCAAGAAACAAGTGGGTTGGTCCCTTAATATCAGCTCCTTTCAACAGCTGCTCCACCCCATGGGGAGGTGGGTCTAACAGATACTGGGGAGCCTAGCCCACTATCCTGGGCTGGCAATGCCTTTTATTGGCAGCCCTGACAAACAGCAGGATGCTATACAGTGAAGGGGCAGCAGCATTGGCCTAAGGAGAGTAAATTGTTAAAAAAAAAAAGAAAGGAAAAGTGTGAATTGTTCCTAGGCCTGCTGTAGAAATGACAGCTAGTCAACATTTTGATTTCTCTAGCCTTTATTTGCTACCAATTTTCTTCCTTAAAAAGGTGCATGTCCTTAAGTTCTTCCTTGTTGACCAGAGCCCTTTCTACCTCTCATAAAATTTTGTGACCTTAGATTATTATCACTTTACTTTCCTTTTTTGTTTGTTTTTTGGTTTGGTTTTTTTCAGTAAGCATTAGAGTTTTATCCTGTGTCTGTTGGTTACACAAATGACTTGTGGTTAAGAAAATAATGAGCAAGGCAGATTAAGTCTGTAATTGTGAAACAACACCTGAATGAATTAAAGAGGTTGTTTTTTGTTTTTTGTTTTTTTAATATATAAACAGAGTGAGCTATGGCAGAATGAAAATCACTGTGCCTTGTTGTATTTTTTTTCCTTGTGGGTACATATTCCCAAGAGCCTTCCTATCAGGAGAAGAAAAGTGGTGTGGACTGAACACCCTGAAATTCTTATTTCTAGCATTTATCCAGTCTGGAGGTCAGATAACTTTTGTTTGGGGGTTAATGCTGGGGCTTAGGGTAAAACAATGGGAAACACTGATAAAATACAAAGATCAGCTTCAGTTAGAAGGACACAAGTGTTATTAGATAAATAAAGGCTAGCCGGGAATGTAACCCAGGCAGCATGAACCCGTGAGCACTGCTTCTGGTTAGGAGAGCGGAGAAGGATCAGGAGTTTTCAAGGTGTATTGTTTCCACATCCTTTTATTATTTATTTACCTGGGGCACTAGAGTGTTTTTCCGTGTAGCTGGAAGGCAGCTTTTGCTTGCTTACTGGAGCCTTCCTTTTATTTTTGATTGATTGCCCCATACCGTCTTTGGTAATTTACCCTGTGTTTACATTTTGATTCATGAACTTTTGAGAAACCAAATGATTTTCCCTTGAAAAGAGCCCTCCCCCCCTTTTTTTTTCCTTTTATGTTTGAGTTCTTCTCAGTATCTTATCCTGTTTTGTGGTGTTGGTTAAAATATTACATTTCACTGGCACTGGGGCTGTCAGAGGCACCTCATGAGTTTCTTTGGTGCTTTGGTGACTGTCACCTGCCTCTGAGAGCATTACCTGGTCTGCAGAGTCACTGGTGGATTTTCTTTAGCCACGTGGTTCTGTGAAGCTGCCTGCGGGCTGGCTGATGAAAGATTCCATATCCAAGTGTGGATGTCTGTTTAGTGATGCGGGTCTTAGAGAGTCAGCTCTTCAAAGGGCATTCTAGAGACAAACAAAATATATTACCCAAACTTCTCTTCTCTCCCCCTGCAAGAATATCAGGTCAAAATTATCTGCATTGACGCAGCTTAGATTGACTGGACAAATACCAGCTGAATGCCTGTTTATGCTTTCCTCAGGGCTTGGTAGTCCTGCTGCATGTGTGCTGACTTCCTGGTCCCTGAAATGACTAGTCTTCCCCACATCCTACTCTCCCTGTTATTGCCTGTTTCCCCCCATTCAGCTCCCCCAGACTCTTCTCCCAACCTCAGCTCCTACCTTCAGACTCTACTAGTATTGGGCTGGCCAAAAATTTCATTTGGGTTTTTCTGTAAGATGGTACAGAAAAACCCGAATGAGCTTCTTGGCCAACCCAATACCACTGAGCACACCTGTCCCCTCCTTCATAACACCCTCTGTGGTGTCCTTGTATATTTCCTTGTGGCATCATTAGAAGATTGTCTTCCCAGCTAGACTGTAAGCTCCTGAAAACCAGCTGAATGAATGAACAGAAGAAAGAATCCTGGAATATTAGAGCTGACAAGTTCTTTAGAGATCTAATCTATCTCTTTCATGTTCCAGGTGAGGAAACATGCCCAGACAGAAGCTTCTGGAAAGAACTGGGTGGGCTGGGGGAGTAGAGGGGAATAGACCTTTGATCCAAATTCAACAATTTGCCCATTAATGGTCAGTCTGTTGATCTGTGCTTTGTGGTTGTTAAGTCACTAAGTCACATCCGACTCTTTGCGACCCCATGGACTGTAGCCTGCCAGGCTGCTCTGTCCGTGGCATTTTTCAGGCCAAAATACTGGAGTGGGTTGCCATTTCCTTCTCCAGGGGATCTTCCCAACCCAGGGATCAAACCTGTGTCTTCTGCATTGGCAGGCAGATGCTTTACCACTGAGCCACCAGGGAAGTCCATAAAATATATTTTAAAAATCAATTTAGTTTCTTTTATTTTTTAAAATGTGGCTACTAGAAATTTTATATACATCTGGTTCACTTCTGTTTCTATTGCACAGCCCTGGCCTAGAGTTGTAGACGTGCTAAGTTGCTTCAGTTGTGTCCAGCTGTTTGCAACCGGATGGACTGTAGCCTACAAGGCTCCTCAGTCCATGGGATTCTCCAGGCAAGAATACTGGAGTGGGTTGCTATGCCCTCCTTCAGGGAATCTTCCCAATCCAGGGATTGAACTCCCATCTCTTAGGTCTCCTGCATTGATAGGTAGGTTCTTTACCACTAGTGCCACCTGGGAAGCCTAGAGCTGAAGGCAGTGCTTCTCAGACATGTGAGTCCCCTGAGGATCTTGACAAAATGCAGAGTCCGACTTAGCATGTCTGGGCTGAGCCTAGGATTCTGCATTTTTTCCCAGCTCCCCAGTGATACTGGTGCTGCTGGGGACTATCTGGGTGCAGCACATTCGAACAGGGGCTCTCAGAGTGTCATGTGGGTCAGAATCATATGGAAGATTTGTTAAAACATGGATTTCTGGGCTCCCCTTCCACAATTTCTGATTCAGTAGCTGTGATGTGGGACCTCAGAATCTGCATTTCTGCAAGTTCTCAGGTGAGGCTGATGCTGCTGGTCTCGGTGCTGAGACTGAGAACTGCTGCTTTAAATGGTGACGGGATGATCCATTTCTGGAAAGTTTAAAATACGTCACTCTGAGGTATTGGGGCTTGCTGCACTTTTAGGAGTAGTTCTGTTCCTCCAAATTTCCAGGATTCTCCAGTTTCCTCTTTGGGAGAAGTGTATCAATTTTGGTAAATTTCATTTTCCTCAAAAATAATCCACATTGTTGACTTTTCCAAGTTATTTGCATAGAACCAGCTATTTTTGTGTTTTGTGATAGTCTCTGATAATTTCTCTCTCTCTCTCTTTCGTTTTTTTTTTTTTTTTGGTGTTTTCTTTGATAAGGCCATCCAACAGTTTACCTATCTCACTCTTTAAGAGAAGCAGCTTTTTTTCCTCAATTTTTAAAAATCAATCTTACACTCTTACGATTTCTAATTGTCACATGTCTTCGTTTATCTTCATTCCTTCCTCTTGCTTCGTTTGGGTTTGTTTCCTTGCTCTTTTCTGCAAACGTAACTGGTTTATGTGCAGCATTCATTTATGTTCTTTTTGTTCATTCTGTGATGTTTAAGGCAATGGATTTTTCTCGGCATATTACATAATTGTTGGCATGTGGAATTTTCATTATCAATTTTTTTCTATGTGTTCTGCAAGTTTTTTAACCTTTATAAAATTTCTAGACTGTTGAGTTTTTTTGCTTGTTTTGTTTCTGTTTTTGTTTTGTACTTTTGTTGCTTTGTTGTTAGAGAATAAAAAAAAAGAGGTAAGTGCTATTTCTATCTTTGGAAATTTGAAGTTCCCTTTGCTGCTTTTTCTACGTGTTATACGGGTGCCTATATGGATGCCTTATATGGATGTAGTCTCTAGTTTTCCTTGTATAGAGTTGACATATATCTGTTGGTGCAACAGTATCAATGATTTCCATATCTGCTGTCCATGTGTCTAATCTTGGTGCACTTTGCTACTCTTATTGCTGAATCACCAAGGTCTGTGATGGTTATGGCTCCCTGGGATGTTCTCTGGTGCTTCTGTTATATTGTTCTGGTCTTGAGTCCCCAGAGAAGTGTCTAGGGATGCTGCTGGTTGTCACTTCCCTGTTTTGCTAGGCATCACGCTTTGAGGAATATTACACAGGAACCTGGAATGTTAGGTCCATGAATCAAGGCAAATTGGAAGTGGTCAAACAGGAGATGGAAAGAGTGAACATCGACATTTTAGGAATCAGTGAACTAAGATGGACTGGCATGGGTGAATTTAACTCAGATGACCATTATATCTACTACTGTGGGCAGGAATCCCTTAGAAGAAATAGAGTATCCATCATAGTCAACAAAAGAGTCCGAAATGCAATACTTGGATGCAATCTCAAAAATGACAGAGTGATCTCTGTTCGTTTCCAAGGCAAACCATTTAATATCACGGTAATCCATGTCTATGCCATGACCAGTAAGGCTGAAGAAGCTGAAGTTGAACAGTTCTATGAAGACCTACAAGACCTTCTAGAACTAACACCCCAAAAAGGTGTCCTTTTCATTATAGGGGACTGGAATGCAAAAGTAGGATGTCAAGAAACACCTGGAGTAACAGGCAAATTTGGCCTTGGAGTACAGAATGAAGCAAGGCAAAGGCTAAGAGAGTTTTGCCAAGAGAATGTACTGGTCATAGCAAACACCCTCTTCCAACAACACAAGAGAAGACTCTACACATGGACATCACCAGATGGTCAACACCGAAATTGGACTGATTATTTTCTTTGCAGCCAAAGATGGAGAAGCTCTATACAGTCAGCAAAAACAAGACCAGGAGCTGACGGTGGCTCAGATCATGAACTCCTTATTGCCAAATTCAGACTGAAATTGAAGAAAGTAGGGAAAACCACTAGACCATTCAGGTATGACCTAAATCAAATCCCTTATGACTATACAGTGGAAGTGAGAAATAGATTTAGGGACTAGATCTGATATATAGAGTGCCTGATGAAATATAGATGGAGGTATGTGACATTGTACAGGAGACAGGGATCAAGACCATCCCTAGGAAAAAGAAATGCAAAAAACCAAATTGCTGTCTGAAAAGGCCTTACAAATAGCTGTGAAAATAAAGGAAGCAAAAAGCAAGGGAGAAAAGGAAAGATATATCCATTTGAGTGCAGAGTTCCAAAGAACAGCAAGGAGAGATAAGAAAGCCTTCCTCAGTGATCAATGCAAAGAGATAGAGGAAAACAATAGAATGGGAAAGACTAGAGATCTCTTCAAGAAAATTAGAGATACTAAGGGAACATTTCATGCAAAGATGGGCTCAGTAAAGGACAGAAATGGTGGGGACCTAACAGAAGCAGAAGATATTAAGAAAAGATGGCAAGAATACACAGAAGAACTGTACAAAAAAGATCTTCACGACCCAGATAATCACGATGGTGTGATCACTCACCTAGAGCCAGACATCCTGGAATGTGAAGTCAAGTGGGCCTTAGGAAGCATCACTACGAACAAAGCTAGTGGAGGTGATGGAATTCTAGTTGAGCTATTTCAAATCCTGAAAGATGATGCTGTGAAAGTGCTGCACTCAATATGCCAGCAAATTTGGAAAACTCAGCAGTGGCCACAGGACTGGAAAAGGTCATTTTTCATTCCAATCCCAAAGAAAGACAATGCAAAAGAATGCTCAAACTACCTCACAATTGCACTCATCTCACATGCTAGTAAAGTAATGCTTAAAATTCTCCAATCCAGGCTTCAGCAATATATGAACCATGAACTTCCAGATGTTCAAGCTGGTTTTAGAAGAGGCAGAGGAACCAGAGATCAAATTGCCAACATCCACTGGATCATGGAAAAAGCAAGAGAGTTCCAGAAAAACATCTTTATCTGCTTTATTGACTATGCCAAAGCCTTTTGACTGTGTGGATCACGATAAACTGTGGAAACTTCTGAAAGAGATGGAAATACCAGACCACCTGACCTGCCTCTTGAGAGACCTATATGCAGGTCAGGAAGCAACAGTTAGAACTGGACATGGAACAACAGACTGGTTCCAAATAGGAAAAGGAGTATGTTAGGGCTGTATATTGTCACCCTGCTTATTTAACTTCTATGCAGAGTCCATCATGAAAAACGCTGGACTGGATGAAGCACAAGCTGGAATCAAGATTGCCGGGAGAAATCTCAATAACCTCAGATATGCAGATGACACCACCCTTATGGCAGAAAGTGAAGAGGAACTAAAGAGCCTCTTGATGAAAGTGAAAGAGGAGAGTGAAACAGTTGGCTTAAAGCTCAACATTCAGAAAACTAAGATCATGGCATCTGGTCCCATCACTTCATGAGAAATAGATGGGGAAACAGTGGAAACAATGGCTGACTTTATTTTTTTGGGCTCCAGAATCACTGCAGATGGTGATTGCAGCCATGAAATTAAAAGACGTTTACTCCCTGGACGGAAAGTTATGACCAACCTAGACAGCATATGGCAGAGACATTACTTTGCCGACTAAGGTCTGTCTAGTCAAGGCTATGGTTTTTCCAGTGGTCATGTATGATGAGAGAGTTGGACTATAAAGAAAGCTGAGTGCCAAAGAATTGATGCTTTTGAACTATGGTTTTGAAGAAGACTCTTGGGAGTCCCTTGGACTGCAAGAAGATCCAACCAGTCCATCCTAAAGGAGATCAGTCCTGGGTGTACATTGGAAGAACTGATGCTAAAGCTGAAACTCCAGTACTTTGGCCACCTGATGTGAAGAACTGACTCGTTTGAAAAGACCCTGATGCTGGGAAAGATTGAGGGCAGGAGGAGAAGGGGATGACAGAGGATGAGATGGCTGAATGGCATCACCAGCTCAATGGACATGGGTTTGGGTGGACTCCAGGAGTTGGTGATGGACAGGGAGGCCTGGCGTGCTGCGGTTCATGGGGTCGCAAAGAGTCAGACTCGACTGAGTGACTGAGCTGAACTGAACGCTTTGGTTGCCTATTGTTTGCCATGTGCCAGGCACTGTGTTAGGTGCCTTCCATTTCCCTTGTGGCTCAGTGGTAAAGGATCTGCCTGCCAATGCAGGAGATGCAGGTTCCCTCACTGGGTTGAGGAGATGCCTTGAAGAAGGAAATGACAACCCCCTCCAGTGTTCCTGCCTGGAGAATCCCTTGGACAGAGGAGCCTGGTGTGCAACAGTCCATTGGGTCGTGAGAGTCGGACATGACTTAGCAACTAAACCACCACCACCATTTCTGTGTTTCCTCATAGATCCTCACCATGTTCTAGATGAGAACCCTGATGTTCTCAGAGTTAAGCCACTTAGCTGATGAGCATCAGGCCTTCACCTGGTCAATCTGCTTCTCTCTCTTCCAGGCAGATGGAGGTTAACTTCTTGCCTTCCTGCCCTGGCTCTGTCTCCTCCTTCAGGCCCTGCTGGGACAGTCGCTGCTTTGACAGTCCCCCAGCCAGCTCCCAGCAGCTCTCACCAAACCAGAAGTCACCCGCAGGGAAGGAGGGTTGTTGATTTCTGTGTAGGAGGCGAGCGCCAGCCTCAAGCAACACTGTGAAACTCACAGGTTGACTCTCTGGAGGGGAAATTTAGGATCAGGCCCTTTCATTTTAGACCCGGGCCAGCTCCTGGGAGCCAAGACACAACTGTTCTCCAGACCTCAGCAGCCCTGTCCACATCACACTCTTCACGAGACTTGTTTTCAGGGGCTTCAGGGGCAGCTTTAAGTGGTTCTTTTTTGGGCACTGGCTTCATGTCATTCTCTACGGACAGCTTATATATATCCTTTCTCCTCTTTTGTGGTCTCTCCCACCTCAGTCAAAGGCTCCTGGGGTCCAGGCACCTGTGTTCAAACAAACAGTCTGGGCATCTCCTTTCTGACCATCCCCTTGAGACCCCAGTGAGGACTGAGCCTCATGGCCTACGCCTCCCAAACCTGTCCTGTATCCATCCACTCCTCTGCCTTCCTCCAGTTCACCTTCAACGCCTTCTGTGTTTTTGCAACAACCCCTTGATGTTGTGTCCTGCTCGCTTTTCATCACTGCCCACACAGCAGCCCCAGTTATCTTTTTTAAAAAACAATATGTGAATTTTTTTTTTTTTTTTTGCTGGAAGACCCCCTCATGGTTTTCCAGTGCCCACAGTAGAAAACATACATTTGACTGGCTGCCAGACCCCTAACTATCAGATCCTAGGTGTCCCCTTCAAGGTTCACTGGCCCAATCACCTCCCATGATGCTAGCTCCATCTGGTCTTGCACAGCCCATTCCCCCAGCCTACAAGGCCCCCACCTGCCACTCCACATTGAAGATGGGGGAGTGGGGGAACCCTGTCCTCATCCCATCTCAGTTAGAATGTTAACCTCCTCCAGAGGCCGAGTCCCTCTAGGTCCTTTATTTTAATTATCTGTCTTCCATGTGTGCATGGATGCTGTCGCTTCCGTCATGCCTGACTCTGTGCGATCCCATGGACTGTAGCCCACTAGGCTCCTCTGTCTGTGGGATTCTGCAGGCAAGAATACTGGAGCAGGTTGCTGTTTCCTTCTCCAGGAGATCTTCCTGATCTGGGGAACGAACTTCCTGCATTGGTAAACAGGTTCTTTGCCACAAGCACCACCTGGAAAGCCCCTCTATTTAATACTCTCCTTGTTTGTGTGTCTAATGGAATATCTGCCCTAAGGAAACAGGGGTGGTACTTCTGTGTGCATCTCCTAGAGCAGAGCCTAGCACAGAGCCGGTGCTGAATCAATATTTACTGGGTACACATCCATCTCACAGTAGTGGGCCATCTCTTCTAGCACCAGTTCTATCCGCTAGGGAACCTAAAAAATTTATGGGTCCTGGGGCACCACCTCCAGGGATGCTGATTAGGTTCATTTGGGGTAGGACCTAGGAATCTGCATTTTAAGGAGGTACTCAGTGTAATCGTGAGTCAGGTGGGCTTCTGACTTTGAGGACCTGTGTTATCAATAGCATTTATATGGCTATTAGCCCATTGGATCCTAACGTACTTCTAGGAAGTATTAAGGCCAGGGATTCTGAATTTATATTTAAAAGATATTTATATTTAAAACAACCTTTAGAACGAAGTTGTTTTTGTTTTCTGAACAGGTAATACATTTACATGTATCAAGGGCAAAACAAGATAAAAGGTTTTACATGAGAAGTCTCCCTTACACCCTGCCCATCCAACCCCTCCCCAGCCTCTGCTTAGGAAGCCACGTGTATGAATTGCTTGGATACATTTCTGATGCTTCTTTATGCAAGTAGAGGCAAATTCCAGCATATATTTTTATTTTTTCCCTTTTCAAATACAATGGAGAAGGAAATGGCAACCTACTCCAGTATTCTTGCCTAGAGAATGCCATGGACAGAGGAGCCTGATGGGCCTGTGGGGTCCATGGGGTCGCACAGAGTCAGACAAGACTGAGTGACAGTATTGTATTTTGAAAGTAACACATTTTCAAATACAAAGTCATAATCCACATGTTTAGCATCTTGGTTCTTTTTCACTTAACAGTATATCCTGGGAGAGATTTTTCCATCAGTGTATAGAGAACCTTCTTGGTTTTAAACTACCATGCATTCCACGTGGGGGAGGTTTATTAGTCAGCCCTAGAGGTGGACCCTTGGCTTATTCACTTTTATGGAGAAGGGGGCCTGTTACCAACAGTGCTGCAGGGTATAATCTTGCTCCTACATCATTCCTTTGCACATACAATTTTGCATGTGTATCTCCAGGATGAATTCTCGGAAGTAAATTGCCGGGTCCTGGGTCAGGTGGCTCCGTAATTTTAATGGATGTTATCAGATTTCTCTGACCATTTTGAATTTCCAATAGCAGTGGAATTAAGAGTCCCCCATTTTCCTACAATCTTTCTAATCAAGGGTGCTGTCAAATTTTGGGGATCGTTATGAACCTGGTAGGTAAGAAATGCTGCCTCAGTGTAGTGTGGGCTTTTTTTTTTTTTAAGTGGCTTTATTTAGACATAAATGATGTGCAGTAAATGGCAGGTTTTAAGCTGTACAGTTTGAATGATGAGTTTTGACATTTATATACCAGTGAAGCCATCACCACAGTCAAGGTAATGAACATATCTGTTACCCTTTCATCACCTCCTTCAACACTAATCTGCTTTCTATCACTGTAAGAGTGCACACATATTTTAGAACTCGTGGAATAATATGGTGAGTATTCTTTTTTTGGTTTTTCCACTCTGCCTCATTATTTGAGATTTTTCTATGCTGCGGTATGTATATTAATGTTTCCTTTTTTTTTTTTTTTTTTTACTGCTGAGTAGTATTCCATTTCATAGGTAAACCATAGTTTATTTATTTACCCATTGGAAGATTTCCAGTTTTGGACTAAGTTGTGAATACCCATGTATTATGTACTATTTTTGTATTGACAAATTTTCATTTCTTTTGAGTAAATACTTACCCCTTGAGGCAGCTAGGATCCTGGTACCCAAACTGTGACCCTTAAACCTTTGCATCGCTTCCTGACCCTGGGGGATGGGTATGGCTTGGAGGAGGGCCAGATCAGATCATGGAGGGCCAGATCAGATCATGGAGTCCCAGGGTGTGGCCCCCTTGCTTGGACTAAGCTTGAAATAACAGCTGCATTGAATACTATTTTGTAGAAATAAGGAATACTGATTTTTTTTTTTTTTTTTTTTTTTTACCATGCCACAGCTTGCAGAATCTTAGTTCCCCAACCAGGGATCAAACCCTTTCCCCCTTATGTGGAAGTATGCAGGGAGTCCCCATCACTGGACCACCAGGGAATTCTCAAGAACACTGATTTTTTTTTTTTACAGAAATGCTCATTCTTTGCAAAGGTCACATTCTGGGAGATGAGGTGAAGGAGTAAAGAGGCCATCTGGATCCTAGGTGGGACATGAGTGAAGCCAGAAAGACAGGGAGCCCTTTGGCTCTGAGGAGCGCTGGACTGATGTCCTGCTTCATATCCCCGGGCACTTGTCCAGCCGGGCAGCCAGGATCTGCTGGTCATCTGTGTGTTTGCTTGAACCCCCTGTATTTTGCAGCAGCTGACGATAGCGGGAGTAATAAACTTTCAGAGATCTCTTTGCATAGTGGCGACCAGAGCACTTTTGCATTGCGATCATTTATATGGAGGAGGGGGGTTCCTGGTGTCAACTCCATGAGGGCAGCAGCTGTGGTCTGTTCACTACTGTTTCCCATAACAGTGCCTGGTGCATAGTGGACGCAGTATGTTTTTTTGCTGAGTGCAGAAAGCAACCAGTTTTGGGTGGGGGTGTTCGCCAGTGCTGATTGTACTTGTTAGGGGTGCCTTGCCTTGAGGAGGGGGCACTTGGGCTGTTAGAAAGAGTGAGTAGCATCCAAGTGGCTCCAGAAGGCTGGCCCGGGAAGGGCAAGGGAGAGGAGGAGGATGGAGAAAAAGGAGGCCAGACCGGGTGGGGTATTCTTGTAAACTCTGCTAAGGAGTTTGAATGTCAATATTTGAACTTCTTGGGAAACCACTGGTAGAGTTTAAGCAATACAATGGCATGCAAAGATGTGTATTTTTGGAGATCCCCCTGGCTGCCGTGGGAGGGATGGACAGCTGGAAGCTGGGTTGGGAGAGACGAGGAAAGCCCAGAGTGGGGTGCTGTCGGAAATCTGAACAAAGACGGCATGACCTGCCTAGGACAGTGACCCAGGGCCGGGCCTGGGCTGATTTCTGGTAGCTAAAATATAGTGGTGATGGGAGAGAAGAGGGTGGAGCCAAGGAACTCTGGGGAAGGTGACGATATCCAGCGTAAGGGGCCAAACCAGTCCTTGACATTCTCGGGCTGGGTCTCTACCCTGGAAGCCAAGAAGAAGGCTAAGACTTTTTCTAAAAAATTGCGGTATAATTCACACACTGTTACATTCACTCCCTTAAGGTATAAAATTCATTCGTCTCTAGTGTGTTTACAAGGAAGTCCAGCCATTGCACACATGCTCAGTCTCCTCAGTCATGTCCTACTCGGTGACCCCATGGACTCTAGCCCACCAGGCTCCTCTGTCCATGGGAATTCTGCAGACGAGCATCCCGGAGTGGGTTGCCATGCCCTCCTCCAGGGGACCTTCCTGACCCAGGGATTGAGCCAGGTGTCTCCTGGACTGCAGGTGCATTCTTCACCCACTGAGTCACCTGAGAAGCCCAGTCCAGCCACTGCCACCATCACATTCCAGAATGTTGTCTCAACGGAAGCCCAGTTCCCATTGCAGTCCCCTCCCAGGGAGGATCAGGCTGTCCTGTCCTGGTCAGTTCCCAAGGAGCTGTTCGATCTTAGTCAAGTCCCCACCTCACCTTGGCCCCTAAAGGCCCTTCCAGCTGTGACTCCATGCAGTGATTCTGGGTGGGCAGACTATGTTATGATCATACTTCCATGACACTAACGTTAAGGATTTTTAATGGGGGAGAAGGGCTTGTTTCATTTTATTTTTTATGGTAATCAAGCACAGATGATTCTACTATAATTACCACCTTAATTAGCATCTTGGCATAAATCTCTGTCTTCATTTTTGGGTACCTCCTAAAGTTGCACTTCTGAAAGTGGAATTACTGATTCAGGGGATGGAGACGTATTTAAAGTTGTTTGTATATATTGCTAAATTGTTTCCAGAGAGGTCACAAGAACAGGTCGTTTCATCAGACCCTTGTCAACTGAGTGCCTTTAGAAAACATTGTTCATTTCCCTGGCAAAATGCAAATGATGTGGGATTGTTTGAATATGGATTTATTGGATCACCAGCTTGAGTAAGCACACTTACAGGCGGTTCTGAGCCTTCTATCCTCCCATTTGTGATCTGCCAGTTCTGGCTGTCGCCCTGGCGTCTTCTGAGAGGGCTGTGGGTTGCACCGCTCTGGTGACACTCTTCACTTGTGAGTCCTGGGATCCCTGCGGTTGGGTACAGTGACTGGGCTGCTCGATGGGTGACTTTTGAAAATAGTTTGAATGTATCTGTTTTGGCCTGTGCTGGGTCTTCGTTGCTGCATGGGCTTTCCTCTAGCTGCTGCGAGTGGGGGCTGTTTGTTGCAGTGCAGGCTTCTCATGGAAGTGGCTTCTCTTGTGGATCCAGCACAAGCTCTGGAGTGCTTGGGCTCAGTAGTTGTGACTCCCGGGCTCTAGGACACAGGTTCAGTAGCTGTGGCACTCTGGCTTAGTTGCTCCACAACATGTGGGATCTTCCCAGACCAGAGACCGAACTCGAGTCTCCCTCATCTTTTGAGTTGGCCGGCAGACTGTTTAGCACTGAGCCACTAGGGAAGCCCTTAGTGGGCTGACTTGTAGCAAACTCTCCAGAACTTAGACATCGTCAGGCCCCTCTGCCTATGGATGTCAGGCGAGTGTATTCTCCTCGGTTCTGTCTTGTCTTAGCAAAAATTTGAAGCCATGAGTGTTAGAGCTCACAGCGTGTCGTAGCCCTCAGACAGACTGTGTTATAGCTCTCAGGTCTTGGACAGACCATGTTATAGCTCTCAGGTCTCCGAAAGACTTTGTTATAGCTCTTAGACAGATCAGTGTTACAGGTCTGTGTTACAGCTCAATTTTATTTAGAAAATAGCAGGAAAATCCATCCTTAAGGCATGAGGGCATGCCGACCCAAAGACGCTCGGAGAGAAGAGAGGGGTCCCCCAAGAGGGGGGCCCCCGGCCCTTTGGCTCCTCTTTTTGTATGTTTTTTCCTCCCCCCTGGGCCTGCCCTATGTAAATTGGGCTAACCAGGAATGCTGTCTGTTCTACCTGAGGTCCTCACTCCTGTCTTCAGACCTTCCTTTGTTCTATTTTCCAGGCTTTTTACTTCCTTGTCTTTTAGCCACAGCCATCCTGGACTCCTGTTTCCTATTCTAACTACCTAACAGTCTCTTGCGTTGGCCGGCAGAGTCTTTAGCACTGAGCCACTAGGGAAGCCCTTGGTGGGTTGACTTGTAGCAAACTCTCCAGAACGTAGACATCATCAGCTAAGTTTCAGCTAAGTATTAGCAGAACTGCCCAGTTACTCCTATAAGACCTCAGAGCATTTTAGCACCAATTCAGAACAAGGAGCCTTCCCCCTCCATGTTCCACTAGAGGGCAAATTTTCTCCGAGGGTATGTTGGCTTTTTGAAGAGGACCAATAATTTCTTGATGGCTCAGATGGTAAAGAATCTGCCTGTAATGCAGGGGACCTGGGTTCGACCCCTGGGTCAGGAAAAGCTTCTGGAGAAGAGAATGGCTACCCATTCCAGTATTCCTGCCTGGAGAATTCCACGGACAGAGGAGCCTGGTGGGCTACAGTCCATGGGGTCGCAGAGTCCGACACAGCTGAGTGACTAACACACACACACACACACACACACCACACACACACACACACACACACACACACACACACACACACACACACACACACAGAATGTCTATGCTGTGATGTGGGAGAATCAAGGTGCCCAAAGCTAGGGCTGATTCTGGTTTGAGTGATGGGGGAGGAGATGGGTGACTCTGCTGAATGGAATTGCTCTAAAGATGGGAATATCCATCCATTATTGAAACTCAGAGTTTCTTTGAAGCAAGGACAGGATCCACAGTAAGCCATAAATGGGGCCAGAGTCCCCAGAGCAGGGACCTCCCAGAGGCCTCACCGGGGATCTTTTGTTTCTAAAAACAAAGTCACTGAATTGCTCTGCTCACATTTTCCTGATGACTTTGCTGCAGGGCATGTCCCTTGACTGTGGAGGAAGTGGAGAGACAAAGGAGGGGCGGGGGTGAGGTGCCCCGGGGCGGGGGGGGGGGGGGGGGCCCTGAGTCAGCAGCAGGCGCTTGAGTGGGAGCTTCTAGGCCTCTCTCCCCAGGGCCTCAGTCTGGCTGCAGGCAGTAGCTCTGTGTGTGGGGAGTTTTGGGGTATGGGTCTTCCACGGAGGGTCCTGACAGCCCCTGGTGTGCTGACAGCAGCTGGTGTGGAGGAGGGAGACTTGCTTTAGAGGCAGGGTGCAGGGTTGGTACGGCCACCAGTGAAGGGACCAGGGTGGGGAGGCTGGAAGCAGGCAGGGGCGGGGCAGTTTTTAGCCTCCCTGAGCCTGTTTGCTCAGCTCCTGGGGGCTTTCCCTCCTTTGTCCTGTGGAGCCAGGTGAATCTGCCATGTGTCCTCTGAGTGGGCTTTAGTTTGGGACTTCAACCCATGTGGCTGGGACTCAAACCCAGCCAAAACCCACGGTACCTGGTTTCAGGACCTAATCAAGCTCAGATCCTTGATGTCTCATTGCAGAAAGAATTCAGTGAGAGATAAAGTGATAGGTATAAAGTGGATTTAATTCAGATTTGGAGAGAAGCACACTCCACAGACACAGTGTGGGCCATCGCAGAGGGCGAGTCAGTTCAGTCACTCAGTCACGTCCATCTCTCTGCGACCCCATGGACTGCAGCCTGTCAGGCTTCCCTACCCATCACCAACCCCCGGAGCTTGCTCAAACTCATGTCCATCGAGTTGGTCATGCCATCTAACAATCTCATCCTCTGTCGTCCCCTTCTCCTCCTGCCTTCAATCTTTCCCAGCATCAGGGTCTTTTCAAATGAGTCAGTTCTTCGCATCAGGTGGCCAAAGTATTGGAGTTTCAGCTTCAGCATCTGTCCTTCCAATGAATATTCAGGACTGGTTTCCTTTAGGATGGACTGGCTGGATCTCCTTGCTGTCCAAGGTACTCTCAAGTGTCTTCTCCAACACCACAGTTCAAAAGCATCAATTCTTTGGTGCTAGCTTTCTTTATAGTCCAACTCTCACATCCATATGTGATTACTGGAAAAACCTTGATTGAGGATCAAGGTCTAATTAAAATCGACGTGTCTGCCATCTTGGACCCATTCGGTTCTAATCGGTTTATGTTGTGTCCTTGGGCTAGGTCATTCTTTCAGAAAGTTCTCCCCTGTCCCCTTCCCTCATGTTACATAAGGACCCAGGACAGCTCGCTAGATGGGGCCACTGTTTTCCTCTGTGTCAGAGGCTATGGAAATGGCCTCAGCCCTCCCTGTCACCTCATTGGCCCTCTCCTTCCGGGCAAGGTGTCATTTCTGAAAACTTAGACCAACCCTAGCCTGCATTGCCCGAATTATCCAGAAAACCCTGGAGTTGGGTGGATACCCTCTCTTTCACATCCCTGTAGACCTGTGCTCCTTACCTCGGAACCTGATAGCCACGCTCTCCCTACAAGGGAACCAGGTATAGGAGACCCAGTCCCTCCTTCAGAGCAGAGGTGAGGCAGGTAGGTACAGATGGCCCAGCCGAGCACCTGGATGGAAGCGTGGCCCTCAGGGATGCTCTGTTGTGCACGGTCTGTACTGGAGACACCATTTAGGAAACATCTCATCTGGGCTTGAGCCCCGGAGTGGGGGCGGGTAGGCTTGGGTGCATGGGGATCAGCAGCCTCCTCCACTTCTGTCTAGTGGGGCCAGCCTTCTCCCACTCACAGCCCCATGCCTGGAAGAGCCCTGGGACCCTGCATGCCAGTCAGTCAGATGAGTTCCAGGTTGCAGGAGGGCAGTTGGTGGACACAGAAATCTCAGAACACCTGCCTGGCGGTGCTCCCAGCTCTTGAGCCACCACCCACCTGAAGGGGCAGCAGGAACTCTGGGTGTCCTTGGAGCCCAGAAATCAGCAGTGTTAGGGGTGCCCCAGAGTGTTTGCAGAAAGGGAGGACAGGACGTGTCCGTCACACACCTGGCCACAGACAACTCTGTCTCTCCCGACTCTTATCCCTGCTGTTGCAGGTGCCCGGATTCTGCCTGCTCAGCTCCTGAAGACCCCCTCCCTTCTCTGTTCCCTCCCTGCTCTGCCTCACACCTGGAAGGAGAGGGGCTTGCAACAACACAACGTGGGGAGATTACGATAGGGGTGCCCATCTCTTTGTCTGCACCTCTGGGATCAGAAGCCACAGTCAGAGCACAGATTCTTCACTATTTGGAGGACAGTGTCCTTTGCCCACCCTGGCTCCCCCAAACTGTGTGCAAATTGCTCCAGGAACACACAGCTGCCTGCCTGTGGCTGGGGGTTCCGAGGACTTGCTGCCACTGTGCTAAGAGCTGGAAGTGACCAAGATTAACTGCAGTTTTATGGTTCAAGCTTCGCCCTGGAAGTTGCTGGCCTTCAGTAGATTCCAGAGTTCCGAAATGGCTACATCGGACAGACTCGGCTAGTGTCCTTGTTGTCTAGGTGGGGAGACAGTTTCCTGGTGCTTGCGACACCTCTGTATGCCTAGAATTCTCTCCTATTTACAGCCATATTAATCATTTTTTAAATAGTTCAGTGGCATTAAGTACATTCACATCGTTGTACAACCATCATCGCCACTTCAGAAGTCTTGCAAAACTGAAACTCTGCTAATCCATTATATACTAACTCCTTATTCCCTCCTCCTCCAAGCTCCTGGAAACCATCATTTTACTTACTGCTTCTATGAATTTGATGCTGGGTACTTCATATAAGTGGAATCATACAGTGTTTATCTTTTTATTTCACTTAGCATAATGACTTCAAAGTTCAGCCTTGCTGTACCATGTGGCAGGCTTTCTTTCATTTTAAAGCCTGCATAATATTCCACTATTAGGCTTCCCTGGTGGCTCAGCAGTAAAAAACTCACCTGCTATGCAGGGTCTATCCCTGGGTGGGGAAGATCCCCTGGATTAGGAAATGATTACCCACTCCAATATCCTTGCCTGGGAAATCCCATGGAAGAGGAGCCTGGTGGGCTACAGTCCATGGGGTTGCAAAGAGTCGGACATGACTGAGTGACTAAACCACAACAGCAATATTTCATTACATGAGTAATACTACATTTTATTTGTCTATGCATCCATTGATGAGCACTTGGATTGTTTTTTTTTTTTTTGCAATTGTAAATAATGCTGCTATGTTTATTTATTTTTATTTATTTTTCTTTTGTTTTCTACTTTAAAAAGTAATATACATCTTAATCACTTCAAGCATGGCATTACAGAAATACATTTAAAGGGAAAGTCCCTGTTCTAGTACACCTGAAAAAGAAAAGAAAGAAAGAAAGTTTAGTTGCTCAGTCATGTCCGACTGTTTGCGACCCCATGGACTGTAGCCTGCCAGGCTCCTCCGTCCATGGGATTTTCCAGGCAAGAGTACTGGAGTGGGGTGCCATTTCCTTCTCCAGAGGATCTTCCCCACCTAGGGATCAAACTTGGGTCTCCCACATTGTAGGCAGGACACTTTACCATCTTGAAGGGAACATGTATTAACAGTTTCGTATTACCAGAATCGTGTCAGGATTCTCATTTAGGTATATACTGACATACAATTTTTAAAAGTGGAATTAGGTACTGTACATGCTTAAATATTGTTTAATGTTTTATTCTGAGCTAATTTCCAAGTTCCAGAAAAACTGCAAGACTATTCAAAGAATTTCTCTTTTCCACATTTACTTTATCTTCTCTCACTTGCTTTTTCTGAAGTCTCCTGGCAGATACAATGTCCCTTTACTTCTAAATACTTTAATGTATATTTTCTAAAAACAAGGACTGCCACTAATATTGTCCCTTAATACAATGATCAAAATCAGAAATACAATATTATTGTAGTTTACTGATTTAGTTGGATATCACCAATTAGCCAATAGTATCCTTAATAACAAAATCTCATATTTTTCTTAGATAATGGTAAACATTAAGTTGTCTCCCTGTTTTTCACAATTAATTGTCATGTCTTGTTCACCTTGTTTAAACTGGAATGGTTATTCAGACTCTGACTTTTATGTTGAGTTGCTTTGACAAGTACAAGTCAGTTATTTTGTAAAATGCTTCTTAATTTAAACTCGTCTGATGTTTCCTCATGATGAGATACAGATTATGCGCTTTTTGCAGGAATACCCTTGAAGTGGAGTTGTGTTCTTCTCAGTACATCATATCAAGAGACACATGCTATTCATATTCTCATTACTGGTGACTTGAACAGATAGTATCTGTTGTAAATTTTCTTTCTTTTTTTTTTTTTAAGGTTGAAGTTTAATTTAAAACACTATGTTCATTTCAGGTGTACAGAAAAGTGATTTGGTTTACTTTCCATTATATGTTATTACAAGGTATTTAATATAGTTCCCTGTGCTATATATTAGGTCCTTGTCATTTATCTATTTTATATACAGAGGGGTATATATCTTAATCGCAAACTCCTAATTTATCCCTCCCCAGCTCCCTCCTCCCTTGTGGTAAGCATAAGCTTGTTTTCTATGTCTGTGAGTTGGTTTCTGTTTTGTGAAGAAGTTCATTTCTATCACTTTTTTAAAAGGGTTCCACATATACGTGATATTATATCATATTTGTCTTTCTCTGTCTTCACTTAATATGATATTCTCTAGGTCCATCCATGTTGCTGCAAACGGCATTATTTCATTCTTTTTTATGGCTGAGTAACATTCCAGTATATTTATGGACCACACCTTTATCTATTCATCTTTCGATGGACATTTAGGTTGCTTCCATGTCTTGGCTATTGTAAATAGTGCAAACATTGGGGTGTTTCTATGTTGAGTTAGAGTTTTCTCTAGATATATGCCCAGGAGTGGGATTGTAGGATCATATGGTAACTATAATTTTATTTTATTTTATTTTTTGCCTGTACTGGGGTCTTCATTGCTGTGTGCAGCTTTCTCTAATTGCAGCCAGTGAGGCTACCCTCTAGTTGCAGTGCACAAGCTTCTCATTGTGGTGGCTTCTCCTGTTGTAGAATATGGGCTCTAGAGTGTATGGACTTCAGTAGTTTTGGTTCACAGTCTTTCTTTATTTGTTGGCTACAATGGGTCTTTGGAGAAGGCAATGGACCCCACTCCAGCACTCTTGCTTGGAAAATCCCATGGATGGAGGAGCCTGGTGGGCTGCAGTCCATGGGGTCGCTAAGAGTTGAACACGACTGAGCGACTTCACTTTCACTTTTCACTCTCACGCATTGGAGAAGGAAATGGCAACCCACTCCAGTGTTCTTGCCTGGAGAATCCCAGGGACGGGGGGCCTGGTGGGCCGCCATCTATGGGGTTGCACAGAGTTGGACACGACTGAAGCGACTTAGCAGCAGCAACAATGGGTCTTAGCTGCAGCATGTAGGGTCTTTAGTTGTGGCATGAAAACTCTTACAGAATTTAGTTCCCTGACCAGGGATCAAACCAGGGCCCACCACATTGGAAGCAGGGAGTCCTTGTCACTGGACCACCAGGGAAGTCTTTTGTAGACTTTATAATGATGGCCATGCTGACTGGTGTGTGATGATACTTCATTGTAGTTTTGGTTTGCATCTTTCTAATAATTAGTGATATTGGGTATCTTTTCATGCTCACATGCTTCTCATGTGCCTGTTGGTGATCAAAACAATTTTTTAATCAGGCAAAATGTACATAGAGTGAAATGTGCACATCTTAAAAAAATTAACTGGTTGATGAATTTTGTTGGGTATGTCAGTTTAACCAACACCCCAATCAAGTTATATACTGTTTGCAGTTTGTTTTTTTAATTAAAATATGATTCATACATCTTTGGAGAAGGCAATGGCACCCCGCTCCAGTACTCTTGCCTGGAAAATCCCATGGACGGAGGAGCCTGGCAGGCTGCAGTCCATGGGGTCACTAAGAGTCAGACATGACTGAGCAACTTCATGTTCACTTTTCACTTTCATGCATTGGAGAAGGAAATGGCAACCCACCCCAGTGTTCTTGCCTGGAGAATCCCAGGGACGGGGGAGCCTGGTGGGCTGCCGTCTATGGGGTTGCACAGAGTTGGACACGACTGAAGCGACTTAGCAGCAGCGGCTGCAGCATACATCTTCCCTTATAGGTTAGAATAAGTTTTTGCCCAGTATTTTAGAGGAAGGAGCCAGAGTTTAGCTTTAGTTTAGTTTAGCCAGACTACCATTGAAGAGCATGGCTTTAGAGTCATGTAGATTTAGGATCAATTTCTGCTCTGACACTTATAGCTCATATAAGGTGACTTTCAGCTCTCTAAGTACTAATTTTTTCATCTTTAAAATGGGGATGTTACCTAGCTCAAAACAGTGTCTCAAGAATTGAGTCCCTGAAACACCTAAGAGCCCTTATAAATAATTTTTTTTTAATGTAGAAGCCAGTAGAAAAACCAACAAAAGATGTGAACACTCTATTAACAGAAGAAAATAGTCATTTGTAGAGTCAATAAACCTATCAAAAGCTGTCCAGCCTCACCGATGATCAAACAGATGCAAGTCAGAGCAACAGTGACATAGAATTGTTCAGCTGTCAGATTGGCAGGGATTAAAAAGGTACATAATCTGTCATGTTGGCAAGGGTTTCAGAGGTAGGCACTTGACAGTACATTGGCTCTGTATACTTGAAGGATAATTTGGCCTCATCTGTTAACAATGTTAACTGCTCACACCCTTTATCCCAGTAGTTATTCTTTTGTCGTTTATTATACATATGTTCAGTTGCTAAGTCACATCTGACTCTTTGCAACCCCATGGACTTCCAGGGGGCTTCCCTGTCCATCACTATCTCCTGGAATTTGCCCAAACTCATGTCCATTGTGTAGATGAGGCCATCTAACTATCTCATTGTCTGTTGTCCCCTTCTCCTCCTGCCCGCCATCTCTCCCAGCATCAGGGTCTTTTCCAGTGAGTCGACTCTTCACATCAGGTAGCCAAAGGATTGGAGCTTTAGCTTCCACAGCAGTCCTTGCAATGAATCTTCAGAACTGATTTCCTTTAGGATTGACTGGTTTGATCTCTTTGATGTCCAAGGGACTCTCAAGAGTCTTCTCCAGCACCACAGTGCAAAAGTATCAATATGTTGGTGCTCAGCCTTCTTTATGGTCCAGCTCTCACATCCATACATGACTACTGGAAAAACCATAGCTTTGTCTATACAGACCTTTGTGAGCAGAGATGTCTCTGCTTATGTGCCTGTACAAATGGGCAAAGAATGTGTTTTGTTGCAAAATCCATCAAAGCATAAGCAACCCAAATGTTCAATAGAGCAAATTAGTTATGACTCATGTTTGCAATTAAATGCTATACAGTTAATGAAAGGAATGAGGAAGCTCTAGTATGGCATGTTAAGTTTTTACAATAAACTGTACAATGAAAAAAAAATTTTAAAACAACATCTAGACTCTCATATTCCTTTCCGTGAGAAAAGTGTTCTGATTTAGCAATACTGTAGTTCACTGATGCCTGTGGTTAATGATCACAGCTAAGTCAGGGACGTTTTTGTTAGGTGCAACAAGCAATTTTTCCAGCAGTTAAGCTTCGTTGGACCATGCTATTTTGAGATGTTCCGTGGTGGTGTACATGCCTGGGGGCAGGTGTGCCACCATACTTGTTATGGTTAAAAACTTCATAGAGGCTAGAACTGGAAACAGCAAATAGTCATTAACAGAATGGCAAGTGGGTTCTCCTTTTAGGTCTATTGAGAAGGAGCCCCGTGTGTTATTTAGGTGCTCTGACATTCATTTATTCATTCAACAAACATTTCCTGAACAGCTATTATGCACCAAAATGTTGCCCTTGGGGCTGGAGTTAGAACCCTCATGTAAGGACAATACTCAAAGTATGACCGAGGATATGATAATAAAAGACAGCAACCTGCCTTCTCACTATAATAATGATAAGTAGGAACCCTTGACAGCATCAGAAAGAAGTTCTCTGAGAGCAGGGGCTGTATCGTTCACAGCATCTGCATTCATAGCACTCTAGTGCGTGCTTGGCACATAGCTGGTTAATGTCTGGAATTTGCTAAATGAATGAGTGAATGAACAAATGAATTGATAGAATCAGGGTTCTAACAAATAACAGAAGAGGTACTTCCCTGGTGGTACGGTGGATAAGAATCCACCTGCTTATACAAAGGACACAGGTTCGATCCCTGGTCTGGGAAGAGTCCACGTGCCGCAGAGCAACTAAGCCTGTGCACCAGAACTTCTGGACCTGTGTGCCTAGAGCCTGGGCTCCACGATAAGAGAAGCGACCGCAATGAGAAGCCTGCACCCTGCCACGAGGAGCCGGCCCCTCGCCCCAACTGGAGAAAGCCCGCACGCAGCCACCAAGAGCCACTGCAACCAAAAATAAATACATTAAAAAAAATAACAGAAAACACACTCCAATTAGGATAATTTGAGGAAAGACTCTTCAGGAAGGGGCATGTGAGTGTGTGAGGACTGTTGGAGAAGCACACGGAATGGTTCAGAAACCCAGGTAGAAGGATGGATGTTGTCACACCTGTAGGCCGTAGGAGGCCAGAGGAATTGGGTTACGGAACTGGGAGGGAACCGGATTCACGTCCCCCCATCTCCTATTGAATCGCCTGGGGAGCCAGAGGGCAGGGAGCCTGAATGTCTCCGTCAGGCTGCACACCTGAAGGTATTTATCACACACGCCCGGGGGCCTGGGTCTTTAATGCACTGCTCCAAACTCTGTGAGAGGCGGGGTGTCATCCTCATGTTGCCGAGAAAACAGGATGAGATTAGCTCCGTCCCGTGCCCCAGCTATCTTTAGGAAGAGGCGGAACTACTATCCTAAGAAATGCCAACATCTGTGGAGATTTTAAACCCAAGTGGCCCAGAGCTGTGGGGCCCACAGACAGACTGTATAGTTGGGAGGGAAATTATTAATTATTAATACTACTCTGGGCCTCAGTCTCCCCATCTTCGAGAATTCTTGTGATGATTCAATAACAGTGATACAGAAATCGGCATGTGGTCAACAAAAGGAAAATGCTGACCTGCAAAGTGTGTGAAACATGGTTTTGGGAGGGAGAGTGTGGTTGTTCATTTTTGGTTAATTACTTTATCCTTGTATTCATCAGTTTTTTGGCCCAAACAGATAATGGTTAGATATCAAAGCAAGTTGCTTTCCCCACTACTCTGTTCTTTTTTTCCCCTCCCTCCTCTCTCTCTCTCTCTTTAACCTGGGGCCTTTCGGTGTCCTCTGCCTCGGTTTTGTGTCTTGGACCCTAGGCCCCTGGGCCATCCTCTGAGTGGCCACATGGCCAGTGCCTGCCACAGCTGGGGAGTCATCCTCCACTCGGAATTCAGGGACCTCTTCCTCCTCCCTGCCAACAGCCGCTCCCTCCTGGGAGCCAGGAGAACCAGGAGAGAGGGCCCAAGGCAAAGATGTGGATCGTCGGAGACTTTGATGCAACTGGCCTGCTTCCTCCTGCAGTTCTAACTGATGGGCTTCCAGGAGCGGACACTCTTTGCCACTTATTCTATTAATATTTATAACAATTCCTCAAAATGGATATCATCCCATTTTACAAAGAAGGGAACTATGGATCACAGAGATTAAATACATTTGGCCAAAAATCATACAGGTGGCAGAGCCACAGAAAATGTGAATGCCGCTGAATCTCCTACTTCCTTATCCTTTTTTAAACTTTCTGGAGCCTTCAGTATGTTTTCTGAAGACTTAAAGAGCTTTACTTTTCTAATTATAAAAGCAATTTGTGGTTGTTTAGTCACTAAGTCGTGTTTGACTCTTTTCTGACCCTATGGATTACAGCCCACCATGCTCCTCTGTCCACGGATTTTTCCAGACAAGAATACTAGAGTGGGTTGCCATTTTCTTCTCAAGGGGATCTTCCTGACCCAAGGATCGAACCTACCTGCATTGGCCGGCAGTTTCTTTACTACTGAGCCACCAGGGAAGCCTTATAAAAGCAATACTGGATTATGATAGAAAATATGTGAAGTAGGAAGGACATTTTCACATAGCTGCAGCCATACTGTCTGTATAAGTTTGCGGGTTTTTTTTCATGTAACATTATAATACATGTCTTGGTCCACAATCCTAGAAATTCTTTGTAAACCTTGTTTTCAGTGGCTGCTAATAATCCCTCAGCTGGGTACACTATCATTTGCTTAAACAATCGTCTATTGTCAGACCATCCGGTGGTTTCCAGTTCCTTGCTGTCAGCAACATTGCTGCAAAGAGCATCTTTTTATTCAGAAAGCTTTTTCTGTTTGTCCTATTTCCTTAAGATGGTTTCTCAGAAGTGGAAATACTGGTTCAATTACCAGTTCGCGTTTTATGTCTCTTCGTACATATTGCCAAGTTGTTCCCCAAAGGGTGGCCCCAGCAGTGGGGAGAGCATTCTGCAGGTAGTTTTCCGCTCTTAACTGGCTTTGTATTCCTTCCCAAAAGTCTCATAAGGAGAATGGCCCAGAGCGTGGTGGAAGTGATGGAAGATGCCAAGGGAAAGGTCCAGGAGAACCTTCTGGCCAATGGAGGTAGGTCCCTGAAGTGCGCTTATGATGGTCCTTTCCCAGCTTATTCTAGTCCATTCGTGGTCCCAGCTGTGGCCACACAGGAGGGCTGAAATGACGCGGCACCACGGAGGCTCCAAACTGGCACGCCGGGCAGAGACTGTCCACGCCACTTGGAGCACAGTGGCACCGCTGTTCGGAAGACTCCAATCTCCCTTATAATCCTTCTGTCTCATTTCTAAAGCACCTGGCATTTCTTACCTGTAGCTGAACTCCTCAGTGAAATTTGAGATGAAAATGGATTCAATGGGGTTTAGGGGTTAGTTGGCCCACCCACCTTCTCTGTCAGCCTCCCTTCTATCCCCACACCCTAACCGATTTAATCCTATCCCCAAAGGAGGCTGGAATGCCTCAAACGGAATTCTTTTGCTGTGCCCACTAATTAGATGAGGGTTAGACCAAAAACACTTTGTGTAGTGGGTTTGCATTTGGAATTTCTGTCTCCTACACTGATAGGATAAGCCTGTAGATTCCAAGGATGTTTTGGTCCATGTATTAGGGCACAGACAATTTGAGTGCCCTTAAAATGTGCAAGACAAAAACTCTGAGGCTTTGGGAACCTTAGAATTAGATGTTTCAATATCTGTAGAGATAATTAAACCCATGGCTCTATGCATCAGTATACTGAAAATGAAAGCATATATTCTATTTTTAATATGTCATTTAGTACATATTATTAACATCATACATTATACATATATAATATTGTACAATATTACAATAATACAATATTATACATAATCACACATGTATTTTAAATATATAAATATTATAAATTTGTTACATATATATTCATGTTTTTTCCCCCTTTTTTTTTGGTTGTCACATGGTGTGCAGGATCTTAGTTCCCCAACCAGGAATCGAATCCGAGCCCTCTGCAGTGAAAGGGCAGAGTTCCATCCACTGGACCATTAGGGAGCTCCCATCTGGGAACCTTGGAAACCATTACATTTGCTTGATTAAATTGATAAAGGGAAATGTTCGTATTCCTAAGTCAGAACTTAGTTTTGTATGTTATTGCCGTCTAATGACTCCACCCTCTAACGTTGCAGGTTTGAAAGAAAAAATGAAGTATTTAAAGAGTAGGTTGTGTGTTGTTTGCTCTGTGTGTGTGTGTTCAGTGTGACGCCCGCGTGCCCCTGAGAAGGTGGAACCTCAGTCTGGTTGTAGGGATACAGTGACCAGGTGACGACGGATTTCTCAAGTGACAGCCTCGTGGCTTGGGCACGGTGTCCATATAGCACAGACAGTAACTGTTTCTTCCCTTCCCCCTCTTCCTTGCATCTCCCCTGCCTCCCCAGCAGCACCGCATGCCTCCTGGAGTTCAGTATTGTCTTTGGCATCTTTTTGCTTGTGGTTTGCTTCTTGCCTTGATGGCCGTCCCCAGCATCCTCCTGCCTGCAAGGGCTGGCTGTTGCGTGGACCCTGACATCCTTAAATGCCAGGCTTAGCTTTGTGTGGCCTCAATGGGGGACTCTCATACACTCTTCGAGCCTCTCCTGGGAGAGCCTCTGTGCTCAAACAGGCCATTTCTGGTTTCCCCATTAGAAGGTGTCGTTTGCATTGGTTCTTCTCCAGCCTGCTCAGACTGGTGGAATTAAAACCAGCAAATCCCATTAGGTAGGACATATACAAATCTTTGCAGACCAGAAGTCGCCAAAATGCCTTTCCAAATGCAATCTGTTAATTACACTGAGATTCCTTGCCTGTGTGCTAATCAAAAAAAAATGTTTTGTTGAGTTGATGAACTGATCTTATTTCCCAGCAGGTAACTCATAGGGCCCTAGATGGAAATGCTGGCTTAGGACTACTTTTCTAGCTGAAAAACCTGGTCTTGAGGATTCAAGAACTGACTCATTTGAAAAGACCCTGATGCTGGGAAAGATTGAAGGTGGGAGGAGAAGGGGACGGCAGAGGATGAGATGGTTGGATGGCATCACCAACTCAATGGACATGAGTCTGAGTAAACTCTGGGAGTTGGTGATGAACAGGGAGGCCTGGTGTGCTGCAGTCCATGGGGTGGCAAAGAGTAGGACACAACTAAGGGACTGAACTGAACTGAGGATTTGAGAATTTGAGCTCACTTGACAATAATGATCAAAATGCTTACATTCTATTCAAAATTCACCTCAGTTAAAATTAGGTGTCATTATTACATTGTATCCATCCTCAGTGTCCTCTCAGGAGGAGAGAATTCAGCGTTATTTGTTTCCATCTGTTTCATTATCTCTAGGCCTCCTGGGAGTCAGGTCCCCGTGACTTTCCAAAGCTGGTCCGGTACCCAACCCTATGCAAACAAAAGTCAAGGACCCTCGGGCAGCGTTCATGGCCCCTCTTGAACATTCGTGATGCACAGCAGCATAGTAAAGTCTCTGAAAACTGCTGCAGTCAAGACACCTTTGAGTCAGTTTGTCTCAGGCTTTCCTGATAGTCTCGCTGCAGTGTAGGAGACCCAGGGTGTAGGCGATCCAGAAAGATCGCCTGGAAAAGGGAATGGCAACCCACTTGCCTGGAGAATCCCGTGGATAGCAGAGCCTGGTGGGCTATAGTCCATGGAGTGGCAAAGAATCAGACACGACTGAGCGACTAACACTTTCAACTTTCTTGATATTATTCGGATGGACGAGGAACTATTTTTCTACGAGGAACTATTTTTCTTCTAGAGAGCACCCAGGAAGCTAGTGATAGAATTAACTGCAGGAACTCAGGGTTTTCCTAGCAGGTGGGATTTTAACCTGATCTCTCTGAGGTTACCCCCCCAGGTCCTCTGGGCTATGTCTCCTGGAGGGCCAGGAGCCCCGGCCTTGGAGCGGTCAGCCTTGGCCCTTTGCGACCTCGGCAAGTCACCTCCCTGGGTCTTAGTTTTCTTGCCTCTATGGACTTAATCCCTTTATAGTTCTCGGCTTGGGCACCTTTTGTTTCCGTCTGTTCTTTGCTTCTTGCTGCGCTTGAAGCGGGAAGGACACAGGTGTGTGTGATTGCAGCAGAGCTGAGCAAACATGCCCTGGAAGCCTCAGGGTTGGAACTACCTGATGGTCCGTCTGGCTGTCTGGCCTCCGTTGGTGTGGTCACTGGTCCTTTGTTCCTCTGCTGCTGGGAAGGCTTTGTTTGGGTTCTTGGATGACATCACTGTTGCTCAAGGGCAGCTGTCTGGGTGTTTTGAGTGTTTTGATTCAAAGTGAGCTCGCCTGGGTCATGGTTTGACCTCACAGGCCTTCGATCCAAGCACGCACTGCTTCCTGGAGGCCAGGCTTCTGGGATTTCAGCCAGGGGATGGGAAGGGAGGGGAGCCTGTCATTACAAGCAGGCAGAGAGGAGGGTGTGGTTTGGGAGCACCCAGAGGGTCTGGGGCTGCCGCTTTCTAAGGCTGAGAACCGTCCTCGGACCACACTCTCACCAAAGGCAGCGTGTGAGGGGCAAGGTCCTCGTCTACGTGATCCGGACAAGGCGCAATGTCTGGAACTGGTGCTCCCGAATAGGAAGAGGCGATGTCGGAGGAGGAAGTCAGTCACAACCCCGAGGTCCCTGGAGCAGGGAGCTTGTCACCATCTCCTTATCTTCCCTCCTCCTTCATCAGATACTCACGCTTGGCCATTGAGCTCCAGGCACTGTGCTGGGTTCTGGGCATCCGGAGATGATCGCCCTCCAGGAGCCCGCGGTCTGGGGATCAGACCCACACTGCCTCATGTGCTGTCATGGAAACCAAGGGCTTGGGAGCCTTCAGGAGGAGAGGGGCTGAGTCGTAGAGGAATTATAGGTGTTCTAGTGGACAGGAGGATGCATTCATTCTCTTTGGGCTGAATGCTGGAAAGCCCGGAGTCAGTAAAAATACATGGAGACAAGAGCTTGTCTGAAAGGTACCTCTTCTAAGCAACCTGGCTAGTAATCAGGGTTATTAGGAAGAATCTCATATGAAGCACTTGCCCCTTGCTGGACACTGTCACAGAGCTCTGGGGACACAGAGATAGTCAACTGCCCTCAAGGAGCCTGAAAGGGCAGGGGAATCAACCATGGTTGTGTGGCGTTGTTAGTGTGAAGGAGTTGGCCAGCGTCCACAGGCTCTGGCTGGCAAGGGGAGGGAGGGTTGGGCAGGCTTTCAGGACTTGGTCTCCATCCTGATGTTTAGGACAAGGGCAGCCGTGAGAGGGAGAGTGAGGGGCTGGGGATGGCTTGGCTTGGGTGGTGTGGTGTGCCCACGGGGTCTGGAGGGGCCAGTGGTGGGGATCGCCAGAGCACACATCTGCATGGCATTGGCCTAGGGGGATGTTTCCTGGTCTGTTGTGGCGGGGAGGTGTTGGTGGCTCCCACCAGGCAGCAAGCGACCAGCATGGGAGCTGTGTGACCGTCATGCCTGTCCAGTGCCTGGCCCACAGTAGGGTTCAGTAGCAGCATCAAGGGAGACCACTGACACAGGACAAGTCCTTTGTGACCTTCGGTTCTGCCACTGACCATGCCCCTGCCATCATCCAGACCTTAATTCAGCTCCTCACAGGCCTGGATCCTCCCTGCAACGTCACCTCCCTGCCCTAGTGTGGCAGTCCCCCAATCCATATTAATACCAAATTAGCACCAAAATCCCATATGAGTCAGCTCAGGCTACCATATCAAAATACCCAGACTGGAGCTTAAACTGCGGACATTTATCTCTGGAGGCTGGAAATTCAGGGTCAGGGTGATGGCAGGTTTGGTTCCTGATGAGAACCTGCCTCCTTTGCTGTGTGTTCACACATCCCTTCCTTGGTGGGAGAACACACACAGAATGGGGCGGGGGTGGGGGTGGCTCACTGGTGTCTCCTTCTAAGGGCACTTAGTTCATTGGGTCAGTACCTCACCTTTGGTGCCTCCGGGGTGGTCTCGGCAATCTCAACACCATTGGAATCTGAAAGTGAAAGTCGCTCAGTCGTGTCCGACTCTCTGCGACCCCACAGACTATACAGTCCCTGGAATTCTCCAGGCCACAATACTGGAGTGGGTAGCCTTTCCCTTCTCCAGAAGATCTTCCCAACCCAGAAATCGAACCCAGGTTTCCTGCATTGCAGGCGGATTCTTTACCAGCTGAGCCACAAGGGGAGCTCTTGGAATCTGAAGGACCTCTCTGAGTCCCGAGACCAGATATATTGGCGTGTGGTTCTCAGGAAGGCGCCAACCCATGACAATTTCCCTGTGTCCCCCCCCCACAGCCCCCCGCTGCCTCCGCCACTGCCTCACCTGCCCAAGGGTGGGGCAGAGAAGGAGCACCCCCCACCCCCAGCTCCACGTTCCTCGTCTCCTTTTCTGGTGGAGGTTACATGACTTACTCTGTGCCAGAGTTTCCTTATCTCTAAGCTGGAGATAATGAGAAGACCCAATAGGGTTGAAAAGTAAATTAACTGAAATAGCGGGTTGGCCAAAAAGTTCGTTCAAGCGTTTTGGTATCCTCTTATGGAAAAACTCAAATGGGCTTTCTGGCCAATCCAATAGTTCATGCATCCAGGCCAGGGTGAAACACCAACCAGGGTCAGCTGGCTGTGAAAGTTGTCACCAGCATCGTCATCCTTACGTTGAGTGAGTTAGTGAAGTTGCTTTGTCGTGTCCGACTCTTTGTGACCCCCCAAGGACTGTAGCCTAACAGGCTCCTCCGTCCATGGGATTTTCAAGGCAAGAGTACCTGAATGGGTTGCCATTCCTTCTCCAGGGGATCTTCCCGACCCAGGGACCGAATTGTAGGTCTCCCACATTGTAGGCAGACGTTTTTACCATCTGAGCCACCAGGGAAGCCATCCTTATGTTAAGGCCCATCTAGCAGCTCTGCTTGCAGACCTCTTCCCTCCCCCAAGCCCCACTTCATTTCCGTCTGCTCCGTGGGTACTTGTCAGCCCCAAGTGTCCAACTCAGGCTCTTCTCAAGCTGAGCCCGTCTCCTCTCGCCTCTGCTCTGGCCCAGGCTGCCACCTCCTGGCTGCCTGGCTGAGTGAATGTCCCTGTCTTTCATGCCCCCACGCAACCTGGAAACCCAAGTGTCCCCCCAGGCTCCATTTTGCCCTGGGGTCACTGTCCCTGTGTCCTATTAAGCTGACTTCCTGCCTCCACCTGCAGGGCTTGGGCCCCCAAGCTTTTCCTTCTCTCTTGCCAACCTTAGACGACCGCTCGGGACATGAGTGTGCTCACCTGGCTATGCGGCCCCTGGAGGCTTGCGTCTGGACCTGCTTTGCTGAGCTTTCAGCTCTGCTGTTGGGGTTGGAGGGATGCGTGCCCAACTCCCGGCACACACGAGGGGCTCAGTAAATGGGCCCGGAGTCTTGATTGCCACAGGAGAAGGTGCAGACGTGACCTGACCCCGCTCCTTCCAACCCCCGGCCCATCAGCTTGACCCAGGGATTCCCCGTGCCCAGAAAGTGACGTTGGCCAGTCCATCTGGTCAACACCCAGCCCCCTCCTTCACTGGCCACGTGGCAAACCCTCTGGCCCCCTCAGGACCCATGTAAATACAGGGTCTCCTCAAAGCTCTCCGAACCCCCCAGCCCTCAGGGCAGGAGGCAGGTGCTGGCTCTCCCCTCCTCCTGCAGTCCTGCCCTCCTCACGTCACACATCTCACTGGGGTATCAGCTTAGACCCGCTTTCCCAGGAGACCGAGGGAGAGCGGGCTGTGGCCTGCCGACCCCAGCATGATAGCGGGCTGGCCTTCGGTCACGGTGCCTGAATGTCGAGGGACGGTGGCCAGTCCCTTTCCATCTGTGTGAGGGTAGGCTGGGAAAGGCTCACGTCCACATAACCTGGGGTGAGAATCCAGGCCCTTCTTGCTGGCTTCGAGGAATTCGGGGGCCCCCTTAGCACATCATACACTGAAGGGGTGACCGACTGGGGTGTAACCTGCAGCTGGCCCCCAGGTAGCACCTTAGAGGAGTGCGGGCCCTCCCCTGAGGAGAGTGGGCCCTCGAGAGACTTCCCCCTGTGCCCCGACCGCTCAGGTAGGGAGACTGAGGTGCAAACAGGGTGGTTACTAACATGTTTCCGTGCCCCTCCGCCCCCAGCACTGACCTCCAAGCCCCTTCTCTGCCCTCAGCTCGTTAGAAACAATCGCAAACACCCCGGGCATGCAAGGTTTAGTTTGCTTTTGAAGAAAATAAGGGAAAAAAGGAAACGTTGAAAAGACACTGATTTGTTCTTCTGACTATAGATTTTATACAAAGGAGATACTCTGACAAAAGCACGTCAGTGCCAAGTGGTGAAGACCACGTACACGAACACTAGCATTTTGCTAATGTTGAAAATGCCTTCGTTAAAGCAGATGTGTGTGGCGCTGGCCTGTCCAGTGCTGGGCATGGGAGGCAGGAAGATTGCTCATCTGCTGGGCAGCTAGCACCCGTGACAGGCTGTGTGGTTTGCGGGGGGTGGCTCAGGGCTCTCTGGCATGCTTTTGGGGTACTTCGAGCCAATAACTCAGCAGGGGGCATGGCCGAACCTATTGGAAAGTGCGGGGAATTCTCTCAGTGTCTGAGTTTCTCCTGACTCAGGGTCCACCTCCTGCGAAGGCAGGGCCTCTCATGCGGAGCTCTGGGGCAGCTGTCTGGGTTCGAGCTTGGGCACAGGAGCTCACCCTTACAGCATCCCGGGGACTGTGGTGAGCTTTTCTGAGGGGCTTAGGAGCTGCCTGCGGGCCTGGCTGGTGGCTGGCCCAGCCTCTGCTCTCCCAGAGAGGAGGGAGCCCCGAGTCTGTCCTTCAGTTTCTCTAATTCCTTGGTTTAAGTGGGGACATTGGCCCGGGCATGGCACCTGGGTCTCAGGAGAGACGAGAAGCCCACTGTCTGCTGAGATGTGTCTGTCTCTTGCAGTTGACCTCATGTCCTTTGTGACCCACTTCGAATGGGACATGGCCAAGTATCCTGCGAAGCAGCCGCTGGTGAGCGTGGTGGACACTCTGGCAAAGGTACTAGGAGGATCTTCTCTCCAGGGTGGTCACACTTCTGTGACCCTGACCATCTGGGGACATTGGGGTGAATCTACATGGCCTTTGGACCCTGGTGAAGCAGGGAGGCACTTCCCAGGATGCCAGAGGCGGGAGGCGGGGTGGGGTTCAGGGTACCCTGGAAACAGGTTGATGACCACCTGCCCCTCTATACCTCTTTCAAAGTTACTTGCTCAGTCACGTCTGACTCTTTGAAACCCCATGGACTATTGCCCGCCAGGCTCCTCTGTCCATGGGATTCTCCAGGCAAGAATACTGGAGTGGGTTGCCATTCCCTTCTCCAGGGGATCTTCCCAACCCAGGGATCGAACCTGGGTCTCCTGCATTGCAGGCAGATTCTTCACCATCTCAACCACCAGGGAAACCATATATACCACTTCCAAAGTGAAAAGTGAAAGTCCCTCAGTCGTGTCCGACTCTTTGAACCCCATGGACTATACAGTCCATGGAATTCTCCAGGCCAGAATACCTCTTCCAAACCTACCACTCGACAGGGTGGCTTCATCTTACAGGATACTCCCCTCCAGGGGCACTCTGAGCCCTTTGGTGTTCTGAGCCCAGATTCTGGAGTCAGTTCACTGCGTCCCCCTTTGAAAGATGCTGATGGAGAAGTCAGCCCCTCCCTGACACCCCTACCCCCAGGGTGGTTGTTGACTTAACAAAAAGTATCAGCTTCAGTGGAACGTTGAGCTTAGGAGCCCTAACTCCTGCAAGGCATTGCCCAGCGTGCCACCCCTGATGACACTGGGGAGCCAGTAAGCCCTGGCCCCACGATTCAGCCTTCTTGGTGAGCCGTGGCCTCCAACTTCTGCTCCATGAATGAAAGTATCAAAGTGAAGCCCTCTGGGGACATCAAGGGTGTCTCCTGGCATGTTGACTCCTGTCGCCTCCCTGAGGGTGGGCACTGATGAACATTCTGAGATTTAGCCTGATGGTTTATGACCTCTGTCCCCATCTCCCTCCGTGACACATGGAGCCCCTCATATGTCTCCTGAGGCCCACCAGGTGTGGCTGGGCGGGTCAGGTGGAGAAGATGGGGCTCGGGATCCACCGCTCTGTGGGTCTCCTGCTGGAGGGCTGGTGCCCCAGCCGGTATCTCTGGGAACAAGGGCAGGCCTGCAGTCTGAGGAATCTGGGTGCGGCTCACTGGGCACCCCTTACATCACAGAGGCCCCAGCCCCTCCTGGGACAGTTCGGCAGTGATTCTAAAAGGCCCTTCGAGGAGGAGCTCTGAGAGCACCCGTTCCAGGTATGGCATCCTGGGGGACATTGCACACCTCCACCCCCAAGCTGGAAGCATGCGGTGGTGTTCAGGGCTGGCCGCTCCCTGCCCTGCCACTGCTGAGGCCAGGCTGAGCCAGACAGCGTGGCCAGAGCTGTGCTAAGCATCTGCTGGGGATGACGCTCGCTGGCGTGGCTGTCCCGGGGACATAGGCAGTGATGGGAGCTCCCGGAGCACACTGGGTTATCAGCTGGTTGGGGAGTCACTGTAGAGGACAGAGCCTGGCCTCTCTCTCCCCCCTGGGGGCCAGAGGAAAGCAGGGTGGGGAAGCAAACCCTGGTTTGAAAGCACTCGCTGTATGCCTAGAACATTTACTTCCGATACACCCTCGTGGGCAGGTATCACCTTCCCTGATTTCAGGTGGGGAGGTTGGCTGAGAGGTGGCGTGGCATCCCCCAGGCCCTGCAGGGGCTGAAGTAGTGCCCTGGGAGGGGGATGAAGGTCTCAGGTGTGTGCCTGGCTCTGCTTCCCGAGGCAGCCCTGAGATGGCTCCACTGATGGGGTCAGCTCCTTGAGGCAGGCCGGGGAGAGGGTCTGGGTATCGGCTTCCTCACCCTGTGTCTGCCCCAGGAGCACTGGAGTCATGCCCTTGGCACTGGCTCGGGCCTGTTCCCCCAGTGGGAAATGAAAATTAGTTAACTAGAGATATCCCGGTCAGAGAAATTCCCTTCTAAAGTGACCAGTGTCTTTTGGGTGTCCAAGCAGGTCTCCCCACCCGGAGGTGCCCCATGCTGACATGGGCAGGGCTGGGCCCCCGACCCTCCCGACAGCTGGAAGCTGAGCCCACCTGCCTCCATTAATGAGAAAGAGCAAGGATGGGGACCCAGCCCATGCCTGCAGCGATCTCTGTGGGCTGGGCCACACTGAAGTTGTTAAAAGGTCTCTAGATCTCACCAGCCTACAGTAAATAGCAAAGTTTCTTTCTTCGCCGTATGAGTGTCCACAGTGGTTAGTGGGGGCCTGCTTCTTGTCTGCTCACTCAGGGCACTGGCCCTCGGTACCTCCACCACCTGAAGCATCCCTATGCAGGGAGGTACATGGTGTCTCAAGGCTCTGCCTGGCACACATGCCTTTGGTGGTGAGGAGTGCATGCCAGCCAGAGGCCAGAAGGAGCAAGGCTGGGAGTGTTTGGTCCTGGACACGTTCTTGAAGCATGGCCAAGTGCCAGCCACTCTGTCCAGAATTGCAGAGTTGACCCAGGTGCAGACCCACCCTCAAGGGGCTCGGTCTGCTGGAGAAAGGACTCGCCTTCCTGGGTAACCTGCTCCGTGGCACTGAGCTCAGAAAGGTTCAGCTGACACCATGTCGTACAGCCAGAGCAGGTGGGCACCTGAGGCTAGGCACCTGGGGAACTGGGTCTTGGCCACAGTGGTCTCATTTCCCTGCCCATCAAGGAGGGGAACTCGGATGTGTTCCTCAAACTTCCAGAACAAGGGATATCGCCCTATGGTCAGACTGGTGACCTCTCTCCAAACTGAAAAGAGCCTTCTTCCCTGTGCAGAGCATGAAGGGGCTACCTGGGGCACAGCTGAGCCTGGAGACCTGGGCACTGGTCAGGGCTTGGCCACAGTGGGTACTTAGAGGGGCCAGGATGAGGGTCAGACAGAATTGATCTCCAACAGAGCCTGAGAGACACAAGCCTCTTACCCTTCTCCATCAGAGGGCGGAAAGAATGAAAACCACAATCACAGAAAACTAACCAAACTGATCATGTAGATCACAGCTGTGTCTAACTCAATGAAACTATGAGCCATGCCGTGTAGGGCCACCCAAGACGGATGGGTTATGGTGGAGGATTCTGACAAAATGTGGTCTACTGGAGAAGGGAATGGCAAACCACTTCAGTATTCTTGGCTGGAGAACCCCATGAATAGTATGAAAAAGCAAAAAGATAGGACACTGAAAGATGAACTCCCCAGGTTGGTAGGTGCCCAGTAGCTACTGGAGATCAATAGAGAAATGCAAAAAGACAACATGGTTGTCTGAGGAGGCCTTACAAATAGCTGAGAAAAGAAGAGAAGCTAAAGGCAAAGGAGAAAAGGAAAGATCTGAATTCAGAGGTCCAAAGAATAGCAAGGAGAGATAAGAAAGCCTTCCTAAGTGATCAATGCAAAGAAATAGAGGAAAACAATAGGATGGGAAAGACTAGAGATCTCTTCAAGAAAATTAGAGATACCAAGGGAACATTTCATACAAAGATGGGCACAATAAAGGACAGAAACGGTATGGACCTAACAGAAGCAGAAGATATTAAGAAGAGGTGGCAGGAATACTCAGAAGAACTGTACAAAAAAGATCTTCATGACCCAGATAACCATGAAGTTGTGATCACTCACCTAGAGCCAGACATCCTGGAATGCAAAGTCAAGTGGGCCTTAGGAAGCATCATTATGAACAAAGCTAGTGGAGGTGTTAGAATTCTAGCTGAGCTATTTCAAATCCTGAAAGATAATGCTGTGAAAGTGCTGTACTCAATATGCCAGCAAATGTGGAAAACTCAGCAGTGGCCACAGGACAGGAAAAGGTCAGTTTTCATTCCAATCCCTAAGAAAGGCAATGCCAAAGAATGCTCAAACTACCACACAATTGCACTCATCTCACACGCTGGCTAAGTAAAGCTCAAAATTCTCTAAGCTAGGCTTCAACAGTCTGTGAACTGAGAACCTTCAGATGTTCAAGCTGGATTTAGAAAAGGCAAAGGAACCAGAGATCAAATTGCCAATATCCGTTGGATCATCAAAAAAGCAAGAGAGTTCCAGAAAAACATATACCTCTGCTTCATTGACTACATCAAAGCCTATGACTCTGTGGATCACAACAAACTGTGGAAACTTCTGAAAGAGATTGGAATACCAGACCACCTTACCTGCCTCCTGAGAAACCTGACAAGAAGCAACAGTTGGAACTGGACGTGGAACAATGGACTGGTTCCATATTGGGAAAGGAGTACATCAAGGCTGTATGTTGTCACCCTGCTTATTTAACTTATATGCAGTGTGTGAGTGTGTTAGTCACTCAGTTATGTCCTACTCTGTGTGACCCCATGGACCCCAGAGGCCCACCAGGCTCCTCTGTCCGTGGGATTCTCTAGGCAAGAATACTGAAGTGGGTTGCTGTTTCCTTTTCCTTTGTATTTGAAAAGGGAAGAAATGAAAATATATGCTAGATGTACTGCTGGATGTTTGTATATGATGTACTCCTTTCCCAAATTGGGAGTACATCAAGGCTGTATATTGTCACCCTGCTTATTTAACTTACATGCAGAGTACGTCATGTGAAGCACAAGCTGGAATCAAGATTGTCGGGAGAGATATCAGTCACCTCAGATGTGCAGATGACACCACCCTTATGGCAGAAAGCAAAGAAGAAGTAAAGAATCCCTTGATGAAAGTGAAAGAGGAAAGTGAAAAAGCTAGCTTAAAACTAAACATTCAGAAAACTGAGATCATGGCATCTGGTCCCGTCACTTCATGGCAAATAGATGGGGAAGTAATGGAAACAGTGACGGACTTTATTTTCTTGGGCTCCAAAATCACTGCAGATGGTGACTGCAGCCATGGAATTAAAAGATGCTTACTCCTTGGAAGAAAAGCTATTACCAACCTAGACAGCATAATAAAAAGCAGAGACATTACTTTGCCAACAAAGGTCTGTCTCATCAACGCTGTGGTTTTTCTAGTAGACATGTATGGATGTGAGAGTTGGACTATAAAGAAAGCTGAGCGCTGAAGAATTGATACTTTTGAACTATGGTGTTGGAGAAGACTCTTGAGAGTCCCTTGGACTGCAAGGAGATCCAAGCAGTCCATCCTAAAGGAAATCAGTCCTGAATATTTATTGGAAGGACTGATGCTGAAGCTGAAACTCCAATACTTTGGCTACGTGATGCAAAGAACTGACTCATTTGAAAAGACCGTGATGCTGGGAAAGATTGAAGGCAGGAGGAGAAGGGGACGACAGAGGATGAGATGGTTGGATGGCATCACCAACTTGATGGACATGAGTTTGAGTAAGCTCCAGGAGTTGATTATGGACAGGGAAGCCTGGCTTGCTGCAATCCATGGGATCGCAGAGAGTCAGCCACAACTGAGCAACTGAACTGAGAGCCTGAGGGCGTATGGAGTCGGGGCTGGGGCTTGTGAGAGTATGAGATGGGCTCAACATAAGGACAAGACTCCGCTCACTGAGTAATGCTAGAAAAGCCATTTATATCTCAAGCCTCCTGTCTGCAACGTGGGGTGCTCTGTAGGGCCGGGATGCTGGCAGTCTGTGAGAGCAGAAGGGAGAAAAATGTAAGCCATTCCAGCAAATGGGCAGGGTGCAGTGTTTTTCCTTAACTGCACCAGAAGCAATTTGTGGTGATTTTGAGAAGTTCAACCAACTTTTTAAACTCTCTTTTGCTTTTCTAACTAGCAACTGGCACAGATCGAGACAGACCTAAAGTCCCGAACAGCTGCCTACAACACTCTGAAGACAAACCTAGAGAATCTGGAGAAGAAATCCATGTGAGTATTCGGGCTCTGAGCTCCTGGTGGCCTCAGGGCCTGGCTGAGTTGGGGTCCAGGCTGGGCATACACACGCGGTTGAGATCCTTGGCCGAGCCAAGGTCTGTCTCTGTCTGTGTCCGAGCAGGAAGGCCAGAGGCACTCCCGCTGGGTGCTATGTGCTGGGTGGGGAGGTCAGCAGTCGCAGTGGTTGATCCTTTGAACATATACACTGAGTGAAGGAGATGAGGGTGAAGTGGGTTGGGGTCTTCCTCCCTCTTCTGTTAATTCTTTCAAGCAGTGGGTTTTTTGGTTTTTTTTTTTTGCCACAGCTTGCGTCTTGTGGGATCTTAGTTCCCTGACCAGGGACTAAACCCAGGCCACTGCAGCGAAAGTGCAGAGTCCTAAGCATTGGAACCACCAGGGAATTCCTGGCTCAATTATTATTAAGTACCTACTACACTCAGGCCTTATATGTGTGCCATCAGTGGCTCAGTTGTGTCCGACTCTTTGTGACCCCATGGACTGTAGCCTACCAGGCTCCTCTGTCCATGAGATTTCCCAGGCAAGAATATTGGAGGGACTTCCCTGGTGGTCCAGTGGTTAAGACTTCACCTTCCGATGCAAGGGGTGCAGGTTCAATCGCTGGCCAGGGAGCTAGGATCCCATATGCCTTGCGGCTGGAAAACCAAAACATAAAAACAGAAACAATATTCTAACAAATTCAATAAAGACTTTAAAAATGGTCCACATCAAAAAAATATTAAAAAAAAAAAAAAAAGAATATTGGAGTGGGTTGCCATTTGGTATTCCAGGAGATCTTCCTGACCCAGGGATCAAACCCGTGTCTCTTGCATGCCCTGCATTGGCAGGCGGATTCTTTACCACTGGGAAGGCCCACTCAGGCCTCATATTAGGCCCTGAAGGTACAAAGCAGAATTAAGTATCATTTCTGCACTTGGAAAACTCACAATTATTCATTCAACAAACGTTTACGAAAAGTGTGCTTTGCACAAGGGGTACGGGTATAAACCAGACAGATAAGGTCTAATAGTACAAGGAGTCTGGGACAGGAAGGCACGTGCAGGGTGCCTTTGGAGAGGGTCCCTAAAGGCCTTTTCAGTGATGGCTGGTTGGCAGGGGGAGGAGAGAGGTGTAGGCTCTGGGGCGGGGTAGGCTAGAGAGCCTCTGCAGGACGGCTCTTCAGCCTTGACTGAGGGCTTGAGAACTCTTTCCTTGGGAAGCATCTGCGCCTAGGTATTAGTTAACATCACAGCCTGTGCACTGAGGCAACATAGTGACAGAGTTTATTTTCTTGGGCTCCAAAATCATGGTGGATGCTGACTTTAGCCATGAAATTAAAAGATGCTTGCTCCTAGGAAGAAAAGCTATGACCAACCTAGACATCACATTAAAAAGGAGAGACATCACTTTGCCAACAAAGGTCCCTATAGTCAAAGCTATGGTTTTTCGAGGTAGTCATGTATGGATGTGAGAGATGGACCTAAAGAATGCTGAGCACCGAAGAAGTGATGCTTTTGAATTGCGGTGCTGGAGAAGACTCTTAAGAGTCCCTTGGACTGCAAGGAGATCCATCCAGTCCATCCTAAAGGAGATCAGTCCTGAATATTCATTGGAAGGACTGAAGCTGAAGCTGCAGCTCTAATCCTTTGGCCACCTGATTTGAAGCGCTGGCTGATTGGAAAAGACTTTGTTGGAAAGATTGGAGGCAGGAGGAGAAGGGGACAACAGAGGATGAGATGGTTGGATGACATCACCAACTTGATGAACATGAGTTTGAGCAAATTCCGAGAGATAGTGAAGGACAGGGAAGCCTGGAGTGATTCAGTTTGTGGGGTCACAAACAGTCGGACACGACTGAGCAACTGAACAACCACGCACTGATACAGAGCATCTCAGGAACTATAGCTTTGGCCCAATTGTTGGTACAACACCCTTGGTCCCTGTTCTAGAAAATACCATGACCTCAATGAGACTAGGCTCCACTGGACACACATGCAAAGCTATTTCAGGTGAATGTCTCCTGGCTGCTGGACCGACAAGGCGTGTAATGTGAAACGGAGCCCTCATCAGGGCTGTGTTTGCCCAGCACAGCCCAGGTGGCATCTTGAGCCAGCCACTGTGTTGCCACTTGTGTAACTTAAGCTGCCTGCCCCCAGCAATCCCCTCCCAACAGCCAGTGGCTTTGTGCCAGGGCAGCGCTGGCAGCCAAAGTGTTGAATTCAGCTCGGGTGACTGGTGATGGCACCTGGGGTCCTGCCAGTTACTGTAGTTCTGGCCACCCGGACACAGAGCGGGGGACACTTGGCCCAGGGTCCCCGCCCCTCCCTGGGGAGTGTCCCAAGCCTTCCTGTCCCCCGCTGCCCTGGGTGTTATGGGTGTGCCCAGGGGTGGCTCCACGTGCCTTTCTGCTGACCCCACCTCTTTGTCCCCCGTGAATCCAGGGGAAACCTCTTCACTCGGACCCTGAGCGACATTGTGAGCAAGGAAGACTTCGTGCTGGATTCCGAGTACCTGATCACACTGCTGGTCATTGTCCCCAAGTAAGCGGGCCAGGGTGGGGGGGGGGTGGGGGGAGTTTGGGGCTGGGTTGGCGATTACAGAGGAAATTGTCCTGCTCAGTGGAGAGGAAGGGAGAGCCCACCATGGCCAGATGCCGGGGACCTAAATGGCAGCTGTGGAGTTGGTTTCAGGAGCAGCTGATAGAGCTTGTGCTAGTCATAGTGACAGGAGCGGCCATTTCTCAGACATCCATCCACTGTTGTCAGGTGCCGTACACAGGAGGCATCTCACACAAGTCTGGGGGCTGTTATTGTTTCCTTGTCCTAAAACCAGAGAGCTCTGCTGGCCTGCCCAAGGTCACACAGGCCTGGGATTAGCGCTCCCAGCTGGAGTCTCCACTGAGTCCTTCCCATGGGCCCCTCCCTGCTGCCTGGGGCCTCCTAGGGAGGTGAGCATTCCAATGCCCATGGCAGGGGCTTGGGGGATGTTTGGGGCACTGTCTGGCCCCCAGCCCTGCTCCCCCCAGTCCCTTAGGGAAAAGGGCACTCAATTGCCTAGACACGCAATTTCCTCACAACCTTTTCTTCAAAAATCATTAAACGATTCTGTACTCTTGCAGGCCAAGTTACGTACAATGGCAAAAAACCTATGAATCCCTCTCAGACATGGTGGTCCCACGGTCAACCAAGTAAGTGAGGCCTCAGGTCCTGGGTTTGGGGGGCCATGTATGGGCACTCTGAGACTCCCAGCCACCAAACATATTCCAGAGGTGCAAGGGCCCTCAGCCCTCCACACATGTTCGTTCACAGCCACACACTCAGCCACAGGCCAGACTCCCTCCATCTTTCAGAAGTCTGCTTCCTTGGCGTCTCCTCCAGGAAGCCCACCCTGACTACCTCTGGCCCTCAGCGCTTGCAAGGCCTGAGCAGCACTCTGTGCCGCATGCTCATCTTGGCCTGGATTCTTCCCCACCTGGGGGTCAAGCAAGGGCCTGGCTGTGATGACCGCAGAGCACGAGCAGAGAAGGAAGAGTCTCGGCTTGTGGCCTGCTGGGGTCAGAGCAGGAGCGGCCAGTGAGGGCTGGAGAAGTGACTTAGAAGGGATGGAGGAACATATTCAACCCATGAGTGCCACCCAGTGGGGAAAACCAAGGATTTAGCGCTGTAGGCAGGAGCAGGCATAGATCTCACTGTACGATGTGAAGGGGAGAGAAAATTGTAGAAGGGGACACACAGCACGAAGGCATTTATTATTTAAGATCTCCAAATGGACAGAACCAGACGGTATATGACTTGAAAGATGCAGGTGCATGGATCACGGGGTACTGGAGGATGAGAAATGCTGAACTGCACAGTGATGACCTGGGGGTGGGCCGCAGGATGTGGTTGGGAGAGAACGTGGGTCTTCAATTGTATGAAAATCGTTCTGTGTCTTAAGCTTGTTGAGGGAATGGGGGATACATGGATGTTTGTCATCCTCTATACCTTTCCCTGTGTCTGAAATAGCTTGTCATTTGAAATGATTTGACAGTGAGTCTTGTGGCTCAGACGGTAAAGAATCCAATGGCAGTGCAGGAGACCCAGGTTCGATCCCTGCATTGGGAAGATGCCCTGGAGAAGGGAATGGCAACCCACTCCAGTACTGTTGCCTGGAGAATCCCATGGCCAGAGGAGCCTGGCGGGCTGCAGTTCTTGCAGTTGCAGAGTCGGATAAGACTGAACGATTAACACACACACACACACACACACACTTAGGCACACACAGAGTTCAGCATGGGGCAGCCCTGTTCACTACCAGCCCAACCCAGAGGCCTCTGGCCTGGCACCTGCTGCAGGGTCACAGGCTCTCCCTGGGTCACAGGCTCTCAACCGATAGCAATCAGGAACTAAACTGAAGGGTGCAGGGACCAGGACAGTCACAGCCTGAGGTCGGAAGGGGAGGCTGGAGTGAGCCGGGGGCAGCGTACCCGCAGGAGGTGGAGGAGGGGTGCAGGCTGGCAGAGGAGCTGCCCTCAAAGCTGGCCTGTTTGGCCGGAACGTTCACTTTTCTCCAGGGCTGGCTGTCCATGGCCACATGCCGGGAGAGCCTGCCACCGGAGGCAGCTTGGCTTCTCAGATTAGAACCCCCAGGCCCTTCATTGTCGGGGGTACCTGCGAGCCTCCTGAGATGACTGTGGACAGGTTCCTGGAGCCTGAGTCAGCCCCAGTGGGTGGCTTGGCGAAGCAGGAAAGGTGACCCGAGACCCTGCCCGGGCCCATGGTCAGGCCATGCAGTCAGCAGGATGCCAAGGCCCTCAGAACATGGGTCCCAGTGACCGCAGCACTCCTACGCCAGGGCGTGTCTAATCAGAACAGTGTGACCCTGGACATGAAATGCCCATTGTGGGATGGTTTTTACCAATGGGAACTCTGCCCTGCTTCATTGCACTGTGGCATTCGAGAGCTGGGCGCTTGCTATGCACGCCAGGTGATTGAGATCCGTGACCAGCTGGCTCCTGGCTAGTTCATGTCTGGACCACCAGCCCAGATCTGCGCGAGTCTCCAGCATTTTCCTCCAGGGCCTGTGTTCAGATCACCCGCGGGCCCTTGCAGCCCTAGCCTGGAGGGTGAGTGAAAGGAGCCAGAGTTAGGCTGCTGACAACACACCGCCTGGACTTAGGACACAGGAAGCGTCGTCCTTTGTCCGGTGCCCTTGCTCCTTCCAGGGCCGCTGCACCTGGACCACCGGGCTCCCACTGGCAGCGACCCACCGCCCCCGGGGAGACGATGGACTCTTTCTGGCCCAGCTCAGGGGCCTGGTGGTGCAGCCAGTGAACGAGACCTTTTCTCCAACAGGTTGATCGCTGAGGACAAGGAAGGCGGCCTCTTCACCGTGACTCTGTTTCGAAAAGTGATCGATGATTTCAAAACCAAAGCCAAAGAGAATAAGTAAGGGCCGGGTTGGTGGGTTTCCCCCGAGGTTGGCCCATCTGCCCTTGGAGGGGGTGATTTCTGGTCCGACTGGAAGCTTCTTAGCCTCAGCCACTCGTTTGCTTGTTTTAAGGTTCACGGTACGAGAATTTTACTATGATGAAAAAGAAATCAAAAGGGAAAGGGAAGAGATGACCCGATTGCTGTCGGATAAGAAGCAACAATATGTGAGTGTATGATACCGGCCGGGAGGGTTCTCAGAAAGGTTCTGGGTGGCCCCCACCCCACCACAACCCCACCCTACCTCCCACCCCTGCACCACAGGCCTGGAGCAGAAGGGCCCCGCCCAGTCCCCACCCCCCAGTGCCCTTCATCCCCCTCCCCCTGGTGCACACCCCCAGGGACATGTCTTCCTGGGGCTGCTGGAGCAGGTCTGGGGGACAGTGACAAGCCTGGTAACTCAGAGGTGGCACTTGAGCCCTGCAGCAGATCTCACCGAGCCAGGCCCTGCCCTCCAGGGACTCCGGGATCCGTCCTGAGGATGAGAAAGTGAGGCTCTAAGAGGCGGGGGAGCACAGGCCCAGGGAGAGGACCTTGCCAGCCCCTGGAGGTTGGGCGAGGCTGTTGGCTCTTCAGGCAGCAGCACTTGTGCCAAGAGCGGCCACCACCTTGCAGAGTGCAGCCAGCAGTCACCCGAAGCCCTGGCCTGTGTGACCTCCAGGAGGGACGTGACCAGTCACCAGCACCTGTATTTACCTCCCCCAGGCTTTTAGCAAAGAGTGGATGCTTCTCCCAGAAACTTCCGACCGCTGCCACTCAGAACCTTCTCCTGTGTGAGGGCAGCTGAGCTCAAGGGGGGAGAAAAACAGGTTTTCATTGTTGACATGTGAGTGGTGCGGCTGTGACTCTGTAAAATGGGCACATTCAGGACACGGCCATCCCCAGCTTGGAATGAGCCTGAGCCCCATGGGATGTTTTGAGGTCCCTATTCCCTACTGGCCCCACCAGGGAGGGTTCTCAGAGAAGCTTCCAGTTCAGCCTCTAGTGTCGAGAGGAGGGAGGAGTGGGAGGTCCAGTGTGTAAACATGAGGCTATGTGTGTGTTTGGGTGACGTGCGAGTGCCTCCCATGGGCTGTGTGTTTGCCCAGGGCCTCCTCCGGCCTTGGGCTGGGCATTCTGCATGTCCCACCTGACCTCTTTGGTCAGTGACCTTTGCAGAGGGACTGTAGACACATGGCCTCCGAGTGAGAACCAGGCTCAGAGCCCCCCACAATGGGGTCCCCCGATCCCCACCTGATCGACCCATCCTTCTTTGAGGAGGAAACAGAAACTGATGACATAGAAGTACCTGTAGGGAATTTCAGCCCCTCTCCCCTGGAGGCGGGCATAGCTACTTGCTCCAGTATTCTTGCCTGGAGAATCCCGTGGACTGAGGAGCCTGGTGGGCTACCGTACACAGGGTCACACAGAGTCGGACACGACTGGAGCGACTTAGCATACATGCCCCTCGAGGAGAAACGCACGAGCACACACAAGGGAACACACACTTCTTAGATCTATAATCTGTTGGGCTCTGGCCAAGGCGCCAGGGCTTGGCGCCCCTTCCTGAGGCTAAGGACTGAGCTGGAGCCCTAAGCCCCTTGTCTCAGATCACACTCACCAGCAGAAAGGATGATCACCAGCCGGAGCTGAGGTCCAAAGGGTGTCTTCCTTCACCCCAGCTCACCCGAAACCAAAATAACCCAAGGACGTTCGAGCCCACTCTTTAGCTGAGGCCTTTCCCCGCTTGCCTCAGTCCTGGCCGCAGCCCCCCACGGCGTCGCTGGAGGGGCTTGATAGTGGCACCTTCCATGGGTGTCTGGGGCCTTTGGCACCCATCTCCAAGCTGGCACAGACCCCCCTGGGGATCATAGTGATACACCTGAACCTGACGCCTGCACCTCCGTCTCAGGTTGCCCACTGGCGCTTTTTCACATGGTGTAGACTTCTGCACCCCTGGCTGCCCTGGGGAGCCCTGCCCAGTCTCCCTGGAGGGGGAACCGGAGCCCCAAAGGAGACACACTGAAACATTTAGCTCCTTGTGAGGTTCTTGCGGTGCGCCCGCGAGCAGGGTCAGCTGGGGTCAGCCCTACCCCAGCTTAAGAATCTCTTCCCGCCTTTAGCCTTCTTTGAGGTGGGACCAGCGTCCTGCGTCCCTGTCGTTAACTTGTTAACCGGAGGGGCCGGGCTGGGTCCCGGGTTTCAGCCCCCTTTGAGAGTACAGGCTGGGATTTTCCTGGGCGTTGCCTCTGTTTGCACAGAAAGATGTTAAAGGGTGCTTGACCCATTTCCTGCCTGCAACATGCCAAAGTGCACTCCGATGGCCAAGGAGGCGATTGTGGGCTGGCCTTGGGGGAGACACCCTGACGGAGCCCACACAGCCCGGCAGGTGGAGCTGGTCGGTGCCAGTGTGGGAAGGCTCCTGGCCAGGCCGAGGGAGGAGCTGTGGACTCTGCCCCTGGAATACGGAATCCCGGGTCTTTAATGACCTCTGCCACCCCCACCATCCCACCCCCAGGGGGCCAAGGGCATCATCACGCCCTCCAGTCCAACCAGCACGCAAGCCCCCGGGGGGTGGGCTGGCATTCTTGAGTTGCCAAGCACGTGCTTTTCAAGCCGTGAGAATGATTTCTGTTTTGTGATGCCTGTTTGCTGAAAGATTAATAAATCATTTCTGTGCCCTTAGCAAACTTCCTGTGTTGCTCTTAAAAAGGGATCATCCACCTTCCCGGACCACAAGGTTAAGGTAACCCCGCTAGGGAACCCCGATAGGCCTGCTGCGGGGCAGAGCGACAGAGAGAGAGAGAGTGAGGGCGAGGGTGAGGTAAGCAACCCCCCCGGGAGCCCTGGGGTTCCCTGGCTCGCACGTCCTCGCCCGCCCGCGCAGGCACCTTTGGGAGAAAACAAATCTTCGCCTTTCCTGTTACCTACTGTGGCTTTTGAGGTCTTAAATTCAAGGACCCCCAGAATCATGCTTCCTCCTGATCTGCAGGGCCTCTTGGGAGCTGCCCTCCCCTCCCCCAGCAGTGATGGGTGCTTGCTGGCCAGGCTGCCTTGGTTCTGGCTGGAGGTGGCTGGAGCTGGTGATGGGGCACAGACTGGCTGGGGGCGGGGGGGTGGTGATGGTCGGGCATCTCAGCTGTCTTCCCTGGGTGCTCCAGCTGGACCCACCCCTGACCTCTGCGGGCATCCGCGGAGGACAGCCTCGCCAGCAGTAGTGATAGCTGCTGTGGCTGAGGGGCTGTGGCCACGTGAAGTGGGGCCGTGAGGAGACCCCTGGAAGCGGTGGCTGGTGGATGATGCCAGGACCTGGCAGAAGGGGGACTCCTTGGCAGCGCAGTGTCAGACGGAGAAGTCTGCTAGCTGCCTGCAGAGAGCCCTGGGTCAGGGGCTACCCAGCCCCCTGAAGCTTGGTCGGCGGTGGCCCCGTGCGTGTGCCGGGTGGGCTGGCCCACCGAGCCACCCTGGCACCAGGCAGCCCCTGGAGAACACGCACCCAGGCCTGGCCCTGGGCCTTGTCTGACCGACCTGCCGCTTCTGTGGGCCACTGGGCATTTCTTCTCGGCTTGGGGCTCGTTCTGTCAAAACCCATGTCCCTCTGTTGGCCAGGCGTCAAGTGGAATGGCCGGGAGGGGTCACCGCTCTCCTGTCCTCTGCAGGGCCCGCTGCTGCGATGGCTCAAGGTCAACTTCAGTGAAGCCTTTATTGCCTGGATCCACATCAAGGCGCTGAGAGTGTTTGTGGAATCTGTGCTCAGGTGCGTAGACGTGATGCTCTGGGGCCACCTGGCCTCTGCCACCCTCCTTCCAACTGGGACCCCCCCACCCTGCCAGCCTCTGGGACATACCCTGGCCCTCCTACCCTCCTCTGCAATTCTTGGCTCTTGGCAACAGGCTTAGGGATTCCTGACTCCAACAAACCTTCCCTCAGTCCTGAGGCCCCTGCTGTCCGGTGCTGTGTGTCTCCTGCCAGGCTGGCGTCTTGCTCCCCCCACCCACTCTCTGCAGCCCTCCAAGGTCCAGTGGCTCCTGCAAGAAACACCAGCACTGTCTCCGTCCTTAAGTTTTGAGGCCTAGCCCTCAAGGCAGCACAAAATATAAAACCCAAACGAACCAACAGCAACAAAACTTACTTTACCTCTTTTTAAACAAATGCGAAATAGGTACACTATTTTGTGGAAAACTTGGCAACTACAGGTAAGCACAAAGAATGAAGAAAAATCACCTGTAACTTTAACACCAAGAGGAAACACTGCTAACTCGCTGGTGTTCCTAGCATCCTTCAGGCTTTTTGAGTTTGTTTTTTTAAATTTGCAGATACGCATGATTTTTATAAAATGTTTACAAAAATGGAGTCAAGCAGGAAATTTTTACTGAAGCCCATTTGAACATCTCCTGTGCCCTGAACTGTTGAGGGGGGTGGGTCTTGGCAGCACTGCATGTAGCTGACTGCACCCCCATTCCCAAAGCTTGACCTGCTCAGGCCTGCAGGTCCAGTCGCCTCTTGGCCTCTCTGGGTGGTCTTGCTGGGCTCCTTCCCTGTGTATCCCAAAGGCATCCTCAGGACCCCATCCTGCACCTGCCTGGTAGAGTGCCCTGATCTCTTTTCCTTGCCCAGGCTTCCTTGGTGCCCCCTGCTATTCATTTCCCCAGAGGCTTCCCTGGACTTCTGGCTCTTCTTCCCTCCCAGTCCTTTCCTCCTGATCCTCGTATCTGCCAATGGCCTCAGGTTCCTCCCCAAACTTAAGGGCCCCCTTGGACGCCTCCCTCCCCTCGTCCTTACATCCTTCCTTCCCCCTCCCTCCACATCACGGCACCCCTGACAAGCCTCCATCCTGCCTTGACCCTTGCTCGCTCTCTCTCTGTCTCTCTCTTTCACCATCTCCTTCCCAGCTGTTGCCAAAGGCTCTTCCTTGGTCCCCTGCCTCCAGCTCATCCTTCATGTGGCTGCCAACGTGGTTTTGTCCAAACACAAGCTGGGTCTGACATGGCTCCTCGTCCTCTCTCAGACATCTCAGACCTCTGCCATGCCAAGCATTGTGAAAACGGGCTGAAGGGCAGACTCAAGATAACCCAGAGTGTCCCAGATATCAACAGGCCCCAGTCTGTCCCTGCTCACCTTGAAAATCATTGGTCCTCAGGCTCAGTACGGCAAAGCCTGCCATCCTTACAGGAGGCCCATTTTGCTCAAGAGCAAAGTCCAGATGCTCCACAGAGGTCCCAAATATCATGTTTAAGCTCAATAAAACAGAGTATATGCAAAAACAGTTCTATTCAAAACTATCAATGTATGACATTTTTAAAACCTATACTTTGATTTCTCCTGAATAGTTGTAATACATCACTACTGTTAAAAAAAAAAATTCAAGTTCAGAAATAGGTACTATGGAAAGTAAGTTCCTGTCAGTTCCACCACCCATAGATTATCCCGGTTAATGGTTTTAAGACTCTTCTTTCCCAAGTTGGGTCATTTATACTTGATGTTCTGCAATGTTTTTTTTTTTTTTCATCTACTAATAGTTTCATGACTATGCATAGAGATTCTCGATCTTTTTTCATGACTTTTTCATATTCCATCGTATGGAGCGCACATAAGCCAAGAAAACAGGTGTTAAAGCAACTCGAGTTCACTTGTTATCTTGTTCCTCCGACCTCTCGGCCTTTGCCCTCAATTGGCCCTTGCTGCTTTGTCTTTCCTCAGAGTTGGTTCTGTCCTTTTCCCCTACTCTAGGAGCTCGAGGGGAGGGCCGGGGTGACTTGCCTCTCTGCCTGTCACCCAGCCCGGAGTCGGATAGAGAGGAGGTGCTCTATGTTTGTGGGCTGAATCACGTCAAAGAGAAGTGGACCAGCTCTCAGTGGAGGAAGTGCTGGTTCATTGTCAGGCGCTTAAATCACCCAAGATGAAAATGGAAATGGGCCCTGGCTAAGTGGTGGGACCATGATGAGACTGGAGAAGCCGGCAAGGTAGCTGGGTAATTAATTAGTCTGGATCTTGGGAGAGGACTTGGTGGAGGATGGATGTTAGGGAATCACCAGTGACAGTTGATGTGTTTGGATGAGCTCACCTACGGAGGGTCATTTAGAGGGTACACCAAAGGGGAGCCCAGCCTCTAAGGCATCGGGGCAGAGAAGCCCATGGGGATGTCAGAGGCTGGAGGAGGGAAGAGATGGGTGAGTCAGGAAGCAGACAGTTGAGGCTTGACGTGTTTCTGGAATGAGACCACTGGGCGTGAGCAACTAGTGACTGAAGGATGCTCCGGTGACGTAGGACCCTGGATGCTCCATAGGTGGGATGAGAGGTGGGGGAATTTTTAAAAAGGGCACAATGGTGGCATGTGAGCAGGCAGGGGTGGTGACTGCAACCTTCTGAGTACAGAGGGCACAGGTGGAGGAGGAGGGTCCCCACTAGGGGGCCCCGAGGCTCCTGTACTGAGTGGTCCAGAAGTGGGGAGCCTGGGGGCGGCTGGAGGAGAAAGGAGTGGGAGAGCTGACCCCCTGTTCCTGGAAGGCCTGTTCTGAGCGGGATGGAGTAGGTGTTTGAACTGACCAGGAGGGACAACTAGCAGGGAGAAGACTGGAAGGGTCTGGGAAGAATGTGGAAGCCCTGAAACCAAAAGGGGGATGGGATGAGGAAGGGGTCCAGAGCATGGAGGCTGGGCGAGGGGCAAGGAGCATTTCTGTGGCCCGTGTCTAGCTAGAGGTGTCTGTTACTCATCAGACACAGGGGTAGCACAGTGAACAAGGAGTTCACGGGCTGCTCAGGGGAGCAGAGCTCAGCAGATGGCCTCTTGGTTCAGGGGAAGGGTAAACAGCCTCCCAGAGCAACCTGGCGATGAACATGATGGGGTGCCCGGTCAGAGGGTGGCAGAGTGATGGTCTGGCTACTGAACTGTGAGCTGGAATGCTGCCTCCAGACACACGTGTGCCCTGGGCTCTGCATCAGTGACTGTCACCCTTTGAGAAGTCTAAAGGCTGGTGCTTGGACTTCCCTGCAGGGTGGGCAGGGTCAGCTGTGCTGGTGAGGTCGTGGGTGTGCGGTGGGGTCTCCATCCAGGGCACTGGGAGTGGGGTGGGACATTCAGGAGGGAAGGCAGGGTGAGAGCCACTGCTCATTCAAGCGACAGGGGCTCTCCAGGAAGCACTGTGACCTTCTGCTCATTGTCCTCTGGGTAGCCGGAGCTTTGATGACAAGAGACGAGAGCAAAGAAGGAATGAGGGTGTCTGCTGGGCCATCCTCTCACCCACCATCGAGCCCAGGGGCTCCTGCTAGTCCCCGGCAGCATCAGCGGCCCCTGTGGCCCTCCTCCTCTTGGCTCTGGTGGGGCCCCGCTCGCTCAGTGTCTTAAGGCCATGGGACCAGGTAGGTCTTCTGCTTGGTTACAGTGAGGCAATTACAAATGGCCCTTTCATTTTACTTTTCTATAGACCCACTAGGAGACCTCAGGACTTAAGTGAACGCTTTGCACCATTAACAGCCAGAAATGAGGACCGGGAAAGTCAGGGGCTAATTTATGGGCCTTGATTGTGAAATAAAAACAAATACTAACAGGTTAGGCAGTAAAAGGGCACCTCAAGGCCAGCTTTCACATGCCTGACTCGGGCATGAAGCATGGGTAAGTATTGAATATCCAAGCATTTGCTCACTGGTAGTATATATATATTTAAAACACTGACCCATTACAAAATGCACACTTACTTAATATAGTACTCGGTGTAAGCATTTTATTTTTGGTTGTACTGGGTCTTCATTGCTGTAATGGTGGAGAGCAGGGGCTACTCTCTAGTTGCCGAGCACAGGATCTAGACCCACAGACTTCAGTAGTTATGGTGCACAGCCCCTTGGGTGCTCTGTGGCATGTGGGATGTTCCTTGACCAGGGATGGAATCCGAGTACCCTGCATTGACAGGCGGATTCTTATCCACTGGACCACCAGGGAAGTCCCAGTGTAAATACTTTGTTGAGATAACACAATAGGAAAAGCTGCCAGCAAGTGGTTTTTACATGTACTCCGGCATCCAAAGTCCATTTAAAATCCTTTCTGTCCACCCAAAACTCAGCAAAAGGAATGAACAGTCTTGATAAACCAGATCTGTGTGTGCTGGTTTTTCAGTGGAGAAAAGTAAAGCCACTAAGCTGAATTTTAGACAAAGGCTTTGGAGTCAAAGTATTTTTCAGATGGCCTCCTTTCATCTTGAGCTCTTACCACCTGACAATCACACATACCAAAGGGACCCCTTGCCTCTAAGTCAAAGACTGTCACCAATCAGAAGCTGTTGAGCATGTTCTAGAGATTTTTCTGTGCAGAAAAATCTAAAAATTAGCCTCACTCCTGACCCTTGACTTTCTGCTCAACGGAGTTTTCTTCTTCTAAGCTGTGTTGGCTGATTTCTCACTCTTAACTAAATTTACTGTCGGTTCATTTTACCCATATTGGCAGTAACTCCGTTACACGCTGGTCTGCCTCAACAGGTATGGACTGCCAGTGAACTTCCAGGCGGTTCTCCTGAGGCCTCATAAGAAGTCGTGCACCAAACGTTTACGAGAGGTTCTGAACTCCGTCTTTAGGCATCTGGATGAAGTTGCAGCTGCAAGTATATTGGATGTAGGTATATCACCCAGAGAGAGCAGCCTTTTACAGTAAGGTCAGCCTCTCCACATGGAGCTATTCCCCCAACACAGTACCTGCCAGACTATTAGAAAAATCTACACTTCACAAATGTGAAAGGTTAACAAGAGATTGTGTGCATGAGTCGGGGTGGACTGTGGCAGGCAGAAACGTAAGACGAGACGAGCTTATGCATTAACGTGACCTCTTTTGCAGGCATCCGTGGAGATCCCTGGACTCCAACTCAGCAACCAAGACTACTTTCCTTACGTCTACTTCCACATCGACCTTAGTCTTCTCGACTAGAAAGATGGGCTGGTACCGCTAAACTTGAGTATTCGTGCGAACCACTACAGACGCTGCTTTCCTCTAGCCCAAGAACAATTTAAGTATCCTACAGAATTTAGATTTTTAGAGAAATTGCTCACAAAGATTAGTGACAGTTATTTATTTTTTGTAAGTTACAGTAAAGAAATGTTCTCAGTTCTTTGAATTGTCTCTTCACTTATATTCTAATGTAATTCAAAAGCTCAGTTTTCTGAATGTCTTACATGAATGGGGACTTCCTATCAATTGGCAACCTGCTGCTGTATTTCATGTCTTAACGGGACATGCTGTGAGGGTTTAATAACAACGTCAAAAACCTTGGGCTAAGTGTATAACCAGCTCTTTTCCCTAGTAGTTGCTGGTGATGGCCCAAAGACAAAAGATTGGGCACGGAGGGCAGTTCCCACTTGATGATCCACACTATTTTTCATCCTTCTATATAAACTCGCTTTACGATTCACATTTACAGCTGGAACCTGGCCTTGTGGGTCACAGGTAAGACCTGTGTGGCAGCAGGCATCCAGACAGTGTCACGTGAGCTGCAGGTTATAGGGAGGACAGACGTCAAGGTCGTCCCTTCACAATATTAATGTACAGGCTGAATACCACACTCTGAATTTACCATGTGGACACTGATTTCATACGTTTATTGGCATTGTCCAAAATATTGTTTTATTCTTTAATGGAAAAAAGCTATTAATATTCAAATGAAAAGGGTCACATTAAAAAACTTGTAAGAAACAGCCTCCAAGAACATCCAAGCAGCAAGTCAGAGGGAGGGAAAAACGCTTCAACAGCCCATCAGTTTTCTTCAAAATATTACTTGACAGGATACAACTCATTTCACTGGCTACGACAATTCATAGAATTTTTCATTGTTTTCTTGAGATGCAAAAGTTCACTGTTGCAGTGTTTTCAAATGACCAGTCAAGGGTTACTTCTTGGTTAAAAAGGCCACTGGTAGGTTCCTTGGACTGGAAAGGACGTTCCTTCACCGCAGGAAAATCTGCTCCCAAGAAAAGAAAGCTGAAGTCTTTGCGGAGCCTCTCACAACTCATCTTTCTCCAGGTCGTCCAGCTCCACGTCACTCAGGTCAATGTCGTCTTCCACGGGAAGCTGTGGGACAGAAAACCACGGTCAGGCCCTGCACTGTCTACACAGAGAGACAGGCAGGCAACCCTGAAGCCTAACGTCTCACTTCACACAGTCAGGCCCTGCAGGGTCTATGCAGAACCACAGGGAGGATGACCCTGAAGCCTGACGTCTCACTTCACAGACCAGTACATTTCTAGCGGTGCTCTGAGCACAACAGCTTCTGCTCACCCAGCTCCTGCTTTTAACCCTGCCTATCAATACAGGGAGAAAACTAACAGTGATTTAACTTGTCCTTTGAGGAGGATGGGCAGAAATGTACTGGAATATATTTAATTTCAAAGCCTGAATTTTGCACTTCTCTCAAAGTTACTGAATTCCAGGTTAAATGTTCACTTGAGGGCCAGTAGGAAAGCAACCTCAGTGAATTTCTCTGGCTGTCTCAGTCATGAACATCCAGTGATGCACCGACAAACAGGGAGGATGGGATGAAGGGCCTACAGGCCTGAGAAACATACTTCAGGGCTAGGCTCACATCAAAGTTCAGGTCTGAGGGAGAGGTCTTGGGTCACAAGCAGCAAAGATGGGTCAAGAAAGTCAGAGGCAGGACGGAAGCCCCGAGTCCTGCTCATGGCTCAGTTGCCCTCAGGACTCACCTCGCCGTCCTTGCCATCCCAGGGCTCCCTGGTGCTGATGGTGGGGAAAGCCCCACCGCCTACAGGCGCCGTGGATCCACGCCCAAAAGACAGCTCCCTGAGGGAAAGATGAGGAGAACACGTGTGTTAACAATGGACGGTTGGCGCCAGTGAAGAAACAACTCTTCGCTCCTGAGAAGTACTTCACAAACTATCTTTTCCATCAGGGACAACAATGTCACTGTATGACAATATAATGGCATTCCTGAGGAAGGATTTGGCAGCAGATAAAGCCAGTTACTACCAGTAATTTGAAAAACAGCGCAAACATATCTTGCCAAAATATAATTAAGTAAAAAATGATCAAAGTGGATCTAGACATGGACTAGACCAGTAACTGGATTAACGAAATTCCACACTAACTTTAGAGCCCAAGAAGGTTTCTCAGTGCGGCCACTCTCCATGTTCTGGCCCAGGGGGTCACTTTCCCACCATTCCCTGAACTGCTGTATGGGCAGAGCAGAGGGCTTCAGCACAGTCAGTCAGACCCTGCGTGTACCAGACTCGTGCAGGCTGTTACACCAGGATGGCTCAATGCCAAGTGCACAGGGTGGCAAAGGGGCCCGAGAGGAGAAAAGTGGTAGGATCACTTGCTAAGTAAAAGACTTCAACTGCACAGGAAGATGATTCCAAAGCTCTAATTTATGAACATGTGTTCTCCGAAACGTGAAAGAGGAAATTACTCCACTTATTGCGTACTCTAGAATAGTCTGGAACCATTACTACAAAAGAACCAAGTAAACAGTTTGACAAAACAAAAACTCAAAGAAGGAAGAAGTTACCTGAGAAACTCATTAATGCCTTGCTCACTGAATGATCCCTTTAGGAGAGCAAATTTCATCTTGCGTGCGTTAATAGCTGCCATAGCAGGGTATCCAAACCCTCCAATCCCCAGCGCACTTTCTAGTTCAGATTGGGCTCCAGCTTCTGTCCACAGCCACCTAGAAAAGTGGATTGATTTTAGGGTAAAGATCCCTTTTGACTTAATTAGAACCCAATTAGTAGACATTAATTAAAGGACAAAAGATTACACATCAAATAATTTACAGAATAAGTATAGAAAAAAAATCAAAAACTAATTTGAGTTTTTTAAATAACATGTTCCAGATGTGCTCTTAAGTATCCTTGGTTCCTCTCCTGTTTCCTACACCCTAACCCTAAATGGACTGGTCTACCAACAGGACCATTTCTCCTCCCAGTGCCCAAAATACTGTCCAATAAACCTGATGAATTTTCTCTGTTACTTGAAATCCTATCAGTATCATTTGGGGTTATTAATGTTCTTCGGGCATGTAACAACTTTTTTTAAGTTAAGGATATGTCATAATTCACACATGTAAAAAATGCTCAACCAGACTTCCTGGGTAGCACAGTAGGTAAGAATCTGCCTGCCAATGCAGGGGACACAGGTTCAATCCCTGGTACGGGAAGATATCACATGCTGTGGAAGCAACTAAACCCATTGTCACAACTACTGAGTCTACATGCTGCAACCACTGAAGCCCATGTCCCTAGGGCTCATGCTCCCCAACAAGAAAACCCAGTGCAATGAGAAGGCTACCCAATGTCAGCTCCCTCTACTCATACAAAGATGAAGGACAAGGAACCTGGGCACACAGCCTCCTGCATGCACACGCTAAACTAACAGAGGCTGTGCAAGGCCTCTGTGTGAGACCTGCACCCACGTGGAACCCGGGACAGCAGTGGAGATGGAGTACATAGGGCAGAAAGATTATACAGTGGAAATGAGACAAGCTTTGTTCTGAACAATTGCCAACGTCCGGCCCTCGCTCAGAAGAGGGTAAAGAAACATGCCTCTATTTCTGTCTTTATCTAGCCTTCAAGGCTGTGCTAGAATTCAGCTCTGTTACTAATTGTTTTTGCTTGCTAGCCGAGGACTCCAACCACCATTAGAACATGATTCCTATAAGAAAAAGTGTACCATGGTACAAATAAGATACTTGCATTGATTTGTTTCTTCCTAGGTGGTAATTATTTTTATTTACTAAAAAAACACCAGAAGATGAGCCCCTCAGGTCAGTAGGTGTCCAATATGCTACCAGGGATGAGAGGAGAGATAGCTCCAGAAGGAACGAACAGGCTGGGCCAAAGTGGAAACAACGCTCAGTTGTGGATGTGTCTGGTGGTGAAAGTAAAGTCTGATCCTATAAAGAACAATACTGCATAAGCACTTGGAGTGTTAGGTCCATGAATCAAGGTAAACTGGATGCGGTCAAGCAGGAGAAGGCAAGAGTGAACATCGACCATCTTAGGAATCAGTGAACTAAAATGGACTGGAATGGGCGAATTTAATTCAGATGACCATTATATCTACTACTATGGGCAAGGATGCCTTAGAAGAAATGGAGTAGCCATCATAGGCAACAAGAGAGTTCAAAATGCAGTATTTGGATGCAATCTCAAAAACAACAGAAGGAAGCTGGTTCATTTCCAAGGCAAATCATTCAACATCACAGTAATCCAAGTCTATGCCCTAACCACTATGCCAAAGAAGCTGAAGTGGACCAGTTCTACAAAGACCTACGAAACCTTCTAGAACTAACACCCCAAAAAGATGTCCTTTTCATCACAGGGGATTGGAATGCAAAAGTAGGAAGTCAAGAGATACCTGGAGTAACAGGCAAGTTTGGCCTTGAAGTACAAACTGAAGCAGGGCAAAGGCTAACAGAGTTTTGTCAGAACACACTGGTCATGGCAAACACCCCATTACAACAACACAAGAGACAACTCTACACATGGACATCACCAGATAGGCAATACCGAAATTAGACTGATCATTTTCTTTGCAGCTGAAGATGGAGAAGCTCTATACAGTAAGCAAAAACAAGACCGGAGGGGACTGGCTCAGATTATGAGCTCCTTATTACAAAATTCAGACTTAAACTGAAGAAAGTAGGGAAAACCACCAGGCCATTTGGCTATGATCTACATCAAATCACTTATGATTATACAACGGAGGGGATGAACAGATTCAAGAGATTAGATCTGGTAGACAGACTGCCTGAAGAATTATGGATGGAGGTACTGTATAATACTATACAAAAGGCGATGACCAAGACCAATCCTAAGAAAAAGAAACGCAAGAAGGCAAAGTGATTGTCTCAGGAGACTTTTACAAATAGCTGAGAAAAGAAGCAAAGTGAAAGACAAGGAAGAAAGGGAAAGACAACCCAACTGAATGCAGAGTTCCAAAGAATAGCAAAGGGGAGATAAAAAGCCTTCTTAAGTGAAGCCTCCAAAGAAAGAGGAAAATAGAATGGGAAAGACTAGAGATCTCTTGAAGGAAACTGGAGATACCAAGGGAATATTTCATACAATGATGGGCACAATAAAGGACAGAAACAGCAAGGACCTAACAGAATGAAGACTATGTGGCACAAATACACAGAACTATACACAACCTTAATGACCTGGATAATCACAAATGTGTGGTCACTCACCTAGAGCCAGACATCCTAGAGTGTGAAGTCAAGTGGGCCTTAGGAAGCATTACTATGAAAAAGCTAATGGAGATGATGAAATTCCAGCTATTTCAAATCCTAAAAGATGATGCTGTGAAAGTGATGCACGTAATATGCCAGAAAATTTGGAAAACTCAGCAGTGGCCACAGGACTGGAAAAGATCAGTTTTCATCCCAATCCCCCCAAAAGGCAATGACAAAGAATGTTCAAATCATCATACAACTGTGCTTATTTCACATGCCAGCAACATCATGTTCAAAATCCTTCAAAGGCAGACTTCGGCAGTACGTGAACCGAGAACTTCCAGATGTACCAGCTGGATTTAGAAAAGGCAGAAGAACCAGAGATCAAACTGCCAACATCTGCTGGATCACAGAAAAAGCAAGGGACTTCTGGAAAAACATCTACTTCTGCTTCACTGACTACGCTAAAGCCTTTGACTGTGTGGATCACAACAAATTGTGGAAAATTCTTAAAGAGATGGGAATACCAGATCACCTTACCTGCCTCTTGAGAAACTTGTATGCAGGTAAGAAGCAACAGTGAGGACCAGACATGGAACAAAGAACTGGTTCAAAATTGGGGAAGGAGTACATCAAGGCTATGTATGTATTGTCACCCTGCTTCTTTAACTTAAATACAAAGTGTATCACGTCAAATGCCGGCTAGATGAATCCCAAGATGGAATCAAGATTGCAAGGGGAAGTATCAACAACATTAGATAGGCAGATATCTAAGATACCACTCTTAATGGCAGTAAGTGAAGAGGAACCAAAAAGCCTCTTCATGAGGGTAAAAGAGAAGAATGAAAATGCTACCTTGAAACTCAATATTCTAAAAACTAAGATCATGGCATCTGGTCCCATCACTTCAAAGTGGAAACAGTGACAGATTTTATCTTCTTAGGCTCCAAAATCACTGTGAAACGTGACTTCAGCCATGAAATTAAAGGACGCTTGCTCCTTGGAAGGAAAACTAGGACAAACTTAGTATATTAAAAAAGAGAGATACCACTTCGCTGACAAAGGTCCATATTGTCAAAGCTATGCTTTTTTCCAGTAGTCATGTGGATGTGAGAGTTGGACCAAAAGAATGCTGAGTGCCAAAGAACTGATGCTTTCGAACTGTGGTGCTGGAGAAGACTCTTCAGAGTTCCTTGGACAGCAAGGACATCAAACCAGCCAATCCTAAAGGAAATCAACCCTGAATACTCTCCGGAAGGACTGATGCTGAAGCTGAATCTCCAATACCCTGGCCATGTAATGTGAGGAGCTGACTCACTGAAAAGAACCTGATGCTGGGAAAGACTGCAGGCAGGCGGAGAAGGGGATGACAGAGGATGAGATGGTTGGATGGCATCACTGACTCGATGGCCATGAGTTGGAGCAAACCCTGAGAGATGGCAAAGGACAGAGAAGACTGGCGTACTTCAGTCCATGGGATCAGAGTTGGATGAGACTTAGCAACGAACAACAACAAAAAACACACCAACGTGAGCAGAGGAACACAGACTACAGGAAATGCTGAGGAAACCACTTTCAAACAGCACTATACTTTCCTTCCCAAATGATCCTGGGACAGTTTGATAACTCACCCCCACATCTTCTTCTTGTATTTGTCCGCCAACTTCAGAAGAACTTCCAAGTAAGAATTTCTGCCTGCAGCTCCTGATTTAAACAAAGATTTTACAGGTAAAAAGAAAGGAGTTGGTAAAGTAATTCCATCTGTTAAGTGTCCTCAGAGCAGGCAGCACAGAACTACTGGACAGAGAGCCCCCACTGGCCATACCCGTGTCAAGAATGTGGGGCAGCACGGCCACAACGCAGAGCTGATGCTCCTCACACGTCTTCTTGGCGACGTCCTCATTGATGATCTGCGGGGTCCAGAACACAACGGGTGTTGGAAGACCATGTGACACAGAACCCACAGGTCTGCTTGAACAGACTGGGCATTGTCATGCTTACTGAAGAGCAAAGTAATTCAAGAGCGAGATTAGGCTCTTCCCAAATAATACTTCCTGTGTGCACTACAGAAATATGAACGAGAATTCCATTTTTATCTCTTAGCCATCTATCTGCGGTGGGGACGAGCCATTTGTATGCACACATGGTCTCTGAAATCAGTCAGGATGCCTGGGCACAGCCTTGCTCTGATGTTTAGTCTTTTATACAGGTAAGAAAGCCATTAACATGTATTATATATTCTCATGGATTTGAGGCTTTCTTTGCCTCTTCCCCATATGTAAAATGGAGATAAAAACGGTATCCACCTGTAAGTGTTCATATGAGAATTAGGTGCTCAATAAATGTTAGCTATTATTTTGAGAATGATAAATGAAAGACTGGATTTAATTTTAATGAAGCTAAGGTACCTTTTGCTTACAGTGCAATTACTTTAGTACTGAAAGTTATGAAAAGCTGCAATTTATAAGACAAGTTCTCCCCATCTGAAAGTACAAAAACACTCTAAAGAGAACAATTTTAAAAAGATAAAGAGCTAACTGGCAAAGACAGAAAATGTCTTTACTGCTTCAATGTGGTCTTTCATCAGACTGGAAAAGCACTCCTTACTATAGGTGATGAAGAGGTTTACCTCAAGCAGCTCAGGAGGTGGGGCGTTATCAGAAAACAGATCGAGGGCCCGGGAAACAATGTCGGATCTCGTGCGTCCCCCGTCGTAATCCACAGGAGACTCACCTTTCTGGAATATCTTGATTGTAGGGAATCCCCTAATCTATTAAAAATTAAAATTTTGTTGCTGTTTGTTGCTAAGTCGTGTCTGACTCTTTGCGACCCCCATGGACTGTATCCCACTGGGCTCCTATGTGGTATTTCCCAGGCAAAAATACTAGAGTAGGTTGTCATTTCCTCCTCCAGGAGATCTTCCCAACCCAGGGATCAAACCCGCATCTCCTACATTGTCAGGTGAATTCTTTACCACTGAGCTACCAGGGAAACCCCCAAAATAAAATATCAGAGTAGATACCAAATTAATATTTAATAATAAATAAGATGATCTTTATGGCTAAAACTACTTTATAGGTAATTTAACATAACAAAAACACTCCTTGGCCTGCATCAGTGTCTAAGGGGCAGCATGCAGAGGTCTATCAGTCAGGGGATATTAACAGTCTCACTGCCAGGCTTAGCCAAATCTTATTCAAACGCTGGACATACATCAATACAGTAATATATGTGCTCAAGAACAAAGGGACAAACTTCAGAAGCTGTATGAGTAACCTGTGAAAGCCTGGGCTCACATTAAGCCCGTAGGCAGTGCAATGCTGAAAGCAAAACCAAGAACCCTCAACAGTCTTGAGTCCCATATTTACTAGTTAAGATAGCGAATGATTTCATTTCTTCATTACAAAATGGCTAAATTCCTCTCCCACCTCCTAGGGAGACCAGGAATACACAATGGAGCGACAGTTGAAAGCAGCGTGTTTCACAGAGAAACCAGCCTCCCAAGCACACTCACCCCGTATCGGCTGGCGAGAACCTGGTTCACGGTGGCATCCACAGCTGCGAGTTTCACTTTGCCTTTCGTTTGCTCTTTCACCTCTGTAGCGGCCGCGGCCCATTCTGGCTCTAGGCTACAGAAAACACCCTGCATTTTAAAAGGGTATGCCAACTCTAGGCACACATCCTTTAACTGCTGCACACATTTCCATTCAGTCCAGTGAAATCACACTTGGGAAACACTCCGCATGCAGCTTTATGAAAGCTATGATGCCCCACCCTCCCACATTCACTTCCCCATCCTTCATCCATCATGCCCCTCCCAACCCTGGATGCCAGCTCCCTGCTCATCTCTGAAAACATGACAGAGGAAACACTCGGCGCAAATGCTGAGGTTTAACATTCACGTAGAGCCGAAACTCTGGGGGAGAACATCTTGGGGATCACCTAGGACCTGCTTCAGCTCTTCAGAAGTGAGCCAGGTGAACAGACTAAAAGCACTGTGACTTAAAAAAGTACCTGGTACAAAGCACTTACTTTTTGCAGTGTCCACACCAGGGAGCATAAAACTCAACCATCCAAACATCTTCACTGTCAAGGACATTCTTGTCAAAGTTGTCATCCGTCAGCTCAATCACGTCCTTCTTACTTGAACTGTCACCTCTGCCCTGTCATTTGTGACATTAAACCTTAGTTTACAACTTGGCCAAAAAGAACACTATCACCATTCTAAATATACATATAGCAATAATCAATTCTACATCTTAACAAAGTTTTGAATTCTTCTTTCAAGCGAAAACTATTTTACTTAGATAGGGAACATTCCTTAGTATTATTCTTTTTACCTGGCAAACAGTATTTACTTTCAAAGAATTACCAGTACACTCAGTATCACACGTAACATGAACCTGAACTCTACTTTTGCTACCTTCATTGAGAAACCCCAGTGTGGCTCACAGAACCACCTCAGTAACACTGTTCTCATTCAGAACCACGCTGGTTCATCCTGGATACCTACAGTTCAGATAAAGCCCCTACTACTTGAGAAAGCTAAAAACAACACTTAACCCTTTTATCTTTTCGAAGCATTTTCTTTAATACTAAACCTACAAAACAGTCAGAATTGATATAATGCTTTCTGTTGCCTGGGCCAAAAGCCATCAGCGTTGAAAAGAAAACCTGTGCTCATTAAATGTCTTAAGTTTGAGATAAAAGGCATGAAATCTCTGGTAAGCTAAGTCTGTATAAAGAAGCTACTCCTATTGGTCTCCTAGAAGTGAAGGGCTGTTTTGTTACGTGAGCAGGCAGACCTTGGAGATCCTGATGGTTTGGTTCCAGACCACTGCAGTAAAGTGAGCATCGCAATAAAGCAACTCATATGAATTTCTTGGCTTTCCTGGTGCGCATAAAAGTTATGTTCACACTATACTGTAGCCTATAATTTTCGTACCATAGTTTATTCAGTATGCAATAGCATTATGTCTAAAAGACAATAAATATCTTAATTCAAAAATATGTTAATGCTAAAAAATGCTAACCCTCATTTGAGCCTCTAGAGAGTTTTATTTCGCTGTAATAGCAACATCAAAGATCACAGATCACAATTAAATCACCATAATTATAACAAAAACTTTTGAAATACTCCAAGAATTAACACAATGTGACAGGGTGAGCATACGCTTTTGAAAAAATGGCACTGACAGAATTGCTTGATGCACGGTTGCCACAAATCTTCACTTTGTAAAAAATGCAATGATTTGAGAAGTGCTATACAATGAAGTGTGCCTGCATGTATCAGGAAGAATCCAATGCCTTTTCACAAAAACATAAGCACATCATGGTTAAAATCCACATTTCATACAAGGAGATCTAATACATCCATCTACAGAACAGGAATCTTCTTCCCTATCCAGTTGTGTGTGCGTGTATGTGCACGTATGCTCAGCTGTGTCTGACTCTTTCTGGCCCCATGGACTGTAGCCTGGCAGGCTTGCTTCTCCATCCATGGGATTTTCCAGGGAAGAATACTGGAGGGGGTTGCCATTTCCTACTCCAGGATATCTTCCTGACTTAGGCATTGAACCAACATCTCTTGTGTCTCCTGCACTGGCAGGCATTCTTTACCACTAGCACCACCCGGGCTCTCTATCCAATTATGTGTGAATAAAAACGTCCAGGGATTTCAGCCTGACTGCCACAGACACAGGCCGAGAGGCCATCCAAATTTCATCCGTGTTTGCCCAAAGTTGACCTGGAGAAGAGCATATCTCCCTCTCACCACTTTGGAACTACAAACACCATGGAGGCCAGAGTTCAGCTTCCAGGGCCTGAAGCTCTTTCTCTCTTGCTGTCTTCCAAACTCTTCTACTTAGGCCCAGGGCCAAGGAAGCCATTTTGGGGCCTGGTTTTTGGCCAGCAGCTCAGCTGTGGTGGACGCCCCAGGGGTGACTGGCTAGGAGCAGAGACCACAGGGGGCCACACGAGCAGCTCTGACTCCCTCTGCAGTCACTTGACTCAACGTCCTCTTATTATTACTATTTTTTAAACTCAAAGTCCACCAATTTAAACCACTTTTAAAGATAATTCTCTTCTTTGCAGAGTTTCCCTGGTGGCTCAGCTGGTAAAGAACCCACCTGCAATGTGGGAGACCTGGGTTCTATCTCTGGGTTGAGAAGATCCCCTGTAGAAGGGAACAGCTACCCACTCCAGTATTCTGGCCTGGGGAATTCTATGGACTAGTGCATGGGCTTGCGAAGAGTTGGACACGACTAAACGACTTTCACTTTCATGCCCAGTTTACAATCAGGCTTCAAGATCATGACACAGGTTAAAAACTGACATTATACAGAGCCTTACTTGTTTTCCAGAGCTGTAGCCACTGCCCCGGCCGCCAAGGCGGTCTTTCACAAGCTGGCGCAGAGCACTGAGGGCAGCATCCACAATGGCTTCACCAGTTCTGCCACCTGCAGGGAGACAGGGGCATCAGGTGAACAGCAGTGGGCAGGCTGGGTGTCTATATCTGATGCTAGCTAAAGACTGGAACAGACATGTCTGTCAGCTTCATCTGGTGTTCAAACAGACCTACTCGAGTGTCTTTAAGACAGGACCAGTTTCTTCTAGGATGTATTTCCTGCTTAAACTTTACACTGGGAAAACTAATTCCTCTTCTTCAGTTTTAGGTTGTTAGTGAGAACAAGGACATTCTATTCACCCATAAATACCATCTACTACTGAGAATAGTTCACGGCAATGTCTACTGAATGTGTAACATGTACACAGATGAAAAAGGTTATCTTGTTAACAGAGCAGGATAAATTTCTAAACACAAAGTACCAAATGAAGGGAATGGAAAAAACTATTTAAATGAGATTAAGGGATAGAAAGGACTGGACAAAGGAGGATACAAGGCATCCGAAGCTAAGAAACTGGAAAGCAACCTACTTCCTTCTCTACCTTGTTTAAAACACAGTTATTCTGGGCTTTGAGGTTCTGTAGCTGAACTTGCTCTTAATTTCAATCCCTGTATTTACAACAGTGGCACTAACCTTGGGAAGTTTACCAAAAGCTATGTGCTCAAGAACAAGTCAGGAGACTCTTGATTTACTCAGAAGAAAATGGACAATACATGCCTTGAGATTATCGGAGTTCAAAGGCAAAACTAACAAAATCTCCTCAGAAAGTTTTTTCTTTATTAGAGTTTTCTAATCAAACTGCCCAGGGAGAGATAAAAACGTCTAAGAACACTTCAGACCTGACATTAGAAAGAAAATATAGCACAGCAGTACTCAAGAGTGTGTTCAGATAATCGTCTACTACATCCTGGTTGAGATGTAGTGACCAAGCATGTCACTTCCTAAGACAGGCAGGCAGGCAGACCTCAACATAAAAACAGCCTTCTGCTCCTTATCTACTGCAGACACCCCACTTTCTGAGTCAGTGCCCCTCCCAACAATCTCTACCTAGAAGTACACCGAATCAAGAAATACACTAGGGAAAAAGACAGAGAGGGTTTTCTCATTCTAGACCAAAGGCGAGCAAATTCTTCCTGCAGAAAATAAAACAGTCATTATTTTTGGCTCTGCAGGCCACACTGCTCGTCGTAGCCACTTGACTCTGCTGTCTTACTGTAGAAGTAGCCATAGACAACACCAGTGAAAAAGCATGACAGTGTTTTGAAAACTTATTCACAAAACCAAGCAGCAGACCAAATGCTAACCCCTCCTCTAAACATTCAATTTTCACAAATTAGCAAAATTAAAAAATTGTATTCCAAAGCAGAAAAGCAGGTGTTTACTAAGAAAAATGCAACTTTGTTTTATGGAGTTTTAGAGCTATCTTCAATATGATACCTATTTGTGACATCTTAAATAACAGGCAACTCTACAAAAGAACAGCTGACTAAAGTAACATTTAAGTCTTGAGAGTCTGGAGCCAGAGTTCTCTCCAGCTGCTTCAGTAACTCACAGCAGATACAACTACCTCACCTATAAAAAGGAGAACGTGCAGGACTTCTTCATTATCAACAGTTTAAAAGACTAAATAATAGCTTTAATAATTCAAATACTATATATGTTTACAAGACTTAAAGATTCATGGGCAAAACACTCCATGGTAATATCAACAGTTCAAACTGACTTTCCAGTTATAGGACTTTCTTTTCCCACTCTTATGCTCGAATTCCTAACAGTGAAGGGATGAGCACTCGGAGCAAGAAAACACTTGCAGATCTTTAAAAATACTATATAATTATAGAAACTTATTAAATAGTAAGTAATGAGTAAAATATCTTGTTGTTGTTTAGTTGCTAAGTTGTGTTCAACTCTTTGCGAACCCATGGACTACAGTCCGTGAGGTTCCTCTGTCCATGGGATTCCCCAGGCAAGAATACTGGGGTGGGCTGTCATTTCCTTCTCCAGGTAAAATATTGAGTAATTAGTTTTTTTTTTTTTAAACTAACAAGAAAAAGGAAAGCACAAAACATCACTACTCTATCATTGCTAAGGCCGTGTGGTCTAAGCTAGCATAAACAATAATAATAAAAAAAACCTTTCACCTGTTTGACACGTTTAATCTCTGAGCAACTCAGAAGATGTACGAAATCACAGATCAGGAATTTCAGGCACAAGGCAGGTGAGAAACTTGTAGGCAGCAGGGCCAACAGGTTACAGAACCCCGGGTTCTCTATCTGGTCCTACCCACTCACATTAGAATTCCAACCAAGGGCATGAAGTAATTAGGAAAAGTTCTTACCTTGATAATCTTCTGGTTTGTTTTTGTTGGATCCAAAAATCTTAATGGTAGGAAATCCCTGAACACCATACTGACCCCCTAGGGACTGATGTTTGTCTGCGTCAACTGCACCAACTTTGACAACATCCTGTGGAAACACAGAAGGAATATCCGATTTTCTTTCAACCAGAGCAGACTCCACAAGAACCCATCATCTGATGATGTAAACTCAGAGACAAGATAATAAAGGGCAGGGTCCTATTTGCCAACAGAATTATGACAGCTGTAGCCTGGGAAACCAATCCTAAATGGAGGGCTGGACAACAGGCAAGTCAGCCTGTGAGGAAACTCAGCAGCTCCCAGAAATAGCCCGACTAAGCACAATTATGCCACTTCACTGGGAAACAGAATTAACGAAAACAGACAAGACATAATTTAGAATGTACAGTATCCCCTTGTTCCCTACATAATTCTGGAAGCAGAACAAGAGTACTGGGCTTCAACATGCAAACTGACCTCCTACTGTACATTAAGCCCATTTGCTTAAACTTATTTCAACATACACATACACAGGTGAACATAAACATCCCATAAACTCACTTTCAAGGCAGTTGCTGCTTTCTTCCATTCTGGTGTTAACCTCTGGCAGTGGCCACACCTTGCAGGGGATAAAAACACGAGAAAACAGTCAGTCTTTGATTCCAATTCGAGAAACACTCCCCAATGGTCTCCTGAGTGCCATGGACTGGGGGTGGGCGTTTGCAGGGAGAACAGCACTAAAAAGACATGATCGGCGACCAGAAGGAGCTCATTGTTGTGATTTCACTACGATCCTTTTTTTAAAAAAATCATAATAAAAAACCTTCCAAACTACTGCCAAGTTAAATTATATTTAAACAGTTTAAACAAATATTATCATTTTAACTCCATCCCTGAGGGGGAACATCAGTATTTACCTTGCCGAGTGTGCCTCAAGTGTGGTCTGAGTTCTATGCTAAGCAAAATGAAGATTCTGAGACCCCCAAGGAATCAGAGTTCCTAAAGAAGAGGTTCAGGAACCTGTCTTTAGTAAGTCCCACTAGTGATTCTTCAATCTATTAAGGTTTGATAGCCCCGACATAGTCCAGAATTTTCATCTTATAGATGAGATGACTGTTTTAGAGCCTGGATCTGTGGGGCCTGTGTCTTAATGCGCTATAGCTCCCATGGCAGCTTGTGGAATTGAAATGCACATGGAGTCTCAAGTCAGTAAGGCTAAGGAGTGAAAAGCCTTGACACCATAAGGTGGTGATAAAAGAACAAGGGGAGTGAGACAGAGACACACAAGACAAGGAAAAATATTCTTCATCTTTTAGGTACTAGTACTTGGGAAAAATTACTGTGAAATGTAACACACAGACAAGTGCTTAAAAAAAAAATTATATATACAGAAGTCTATTATGTGTGTATCAGCCATAGGTTATAGGCAGCTGTATTACTTTCATCACCGTGTAATACCCATGTATGAAGACAGCGTAGCTAATTTAACTACAGGTGACTATTTCCTTTTTTAAACAAAGTCAATTTTCTTTTAATTAGGTCTCTAAGCACCTAATGAGCCAATGCCACGTGCCAGGACCATGAAGCGCATTCTTCACACAGGATTTCATCTCATCAGCACAGCCACCCTGCAGGCAGGCTTCGTGGTCATTTTCATTCTACAGATGATGAAACAGAGCCTAAGAAGGTAAGAAACCCTTCCAATGTCACAGAGCTGCCTGACAGGTTTTCCTGGCTCCAGATCCCACGCTCTTAGTCAGTATGTAACATCACCTTCCGGGGGCCTAAGCATAATCCAACAGTTTAGAAGTCAAGATCTTTCAGCAAAGTGCCCTGAAATGCTGATTCTACCCACTACCTACACAGCATATTTTCCTATTCAGGTAAGCTACTTGGAAATCTAGGAGTCAAAATTTTACAGGACTTTGTGCCTCTTTAATTTGAACTTATTCTAATGAAGGAAGGACTTAAATCAGAGATTGTCAGAGTACATACACCCTGTAATTTCAATGTCAAGCAATGTAAAGACAGATCAAAATGCCACAAATATAAATATAGCAGCACACCCTATAACTCAGGGGTTTTTCACTGGGGTCCACAGATCCCCAAAGGGATAGTGGACAAGAATTTAAGAGCTCTGTAACCTTTGATTGGGGGGAAATCCTCTATTTTCACTAACCTATAATTAAAATTTAGGATTTCTTTCAATTATAAACAGTAATTACATATCATAGTGGGTTTGTACTTGTGACTCTGTCAAAAATAAAAATCACAGCTATTTTCTCACCACCACTATAGCTGGTGCAAGTTTCTTTCAACATCATTTACGTTCATCACCATTTCAGAATTATGGTAGCTAGCTGTGAAAATCTGCTGCTGGACCTTGCTGTTTATAGTCTCTGTAAATGAGGACTGCAAAACCATATCAAGATTTACTTTGATAGTTTAATAATCTTATTCCAGTATTTCAGGTTTCCTTTGTGATCCCATAGCTTTTATTCTATGCATGTAAAACCTTTATTCTAAGGAGGAACTCATAGTCTTCGCCAAGCTGCCAAAGTTTAAACACACTGAGAGGTTAAAAGCACACTCTCTAATGAGACATTCTCTCATCCAGGACACTATGAAGCAAAACTTTGCCAGTTAACAATGATAATTAACTACTTGATCCAGAACCTTCTCAAGCATGCTGACTGGTTTTGTTTTGAAATGAGGTATATTTTCATATACTGTAGCTCCCCCCAAACAAGGTAAATTACCAATGCCATAAACGACAAAAAATATCAAACTTGTAAAAGCTGCATACAAAGGCATTCAACAATATTAAGCCTGTACAACTGCCATTTGTACCTTTACTAAAATGAATGAATGAACCTATACAAAATTCTTATTTGGATAACAAAGAAAAAAACAAAAGGAATTTTAAAAAAAGTATTAAGATGAACAGTATTTTCATAATGTAGTAACATAAACTTTTAAAGTAAAGGATTTTACCATGATTTGCTACACTGAACTGGTACTGAGTTTCTAAAACTGTTTTCTTTTTCCAAAGAAAAAACTGAAAAGCAATAAAGGAAAATCTTTATTATTTAGGCATTGCCTAAAAAGCGCCTGCTCAAGGACTATCTGTAAGAATTCCATTCACTACCCGCCCTGCCCCTCAGAGGACCACTCTGGACCTCAAGTCGGCGCACAGCTCACCTGCAGATACAGCTGGTGGTACTCCATCTCCTCTCAGGCACCTGTCACCTGCAGTCTGCAGCAGTGACAGTCTCATGCCTATTCTGCACCAATTCCATTGATCTGTTTCTACACGTTTATTTGTTGGGGCTTTGGTTTTGTTTTCATTAAGTATTTTAACTACATAAACGATCAGTGCAATACTGTGTATTTTGACTGTGTAGATGACCCTTGAATAAGGAGAGTTACAGGTGCTGCTGACCTGCTGCAGTCGAAAATCCACATATAACTTTATAGTCAGCCCCCTGTATCCACAGATTCAACCACAGTGAACTGTGTAACAATGGAGTACAAATTTGTTGGGGAAAAAAAAAGCCCACATTTAAGTGACTTGCACAGTTGTATCTTCACTGCAGGTTTCTCTTTTCCCCCCAGAAGTAGATGCAAAGCAAGAGAAGAATTTATCTTCAGCCCACTTACATTGTCCTAAAGACCAGGTAAGTGCGTCTTCCTAAAATTCCTTCTTTCTTGCAACTATTAGCTACTTCCAGCATTTTTTCCTAACTGACTCAAACTCTGCACCCTTTAATAGTCAATCAACCCTTTCCCTCTTGTCTTCTACTTTTTACCATTATGAGATTTCTTTTCATTAGCATTACCTGGATGTGTCCTCTACCTCTTTTTTTTTATTTTTTTTTTTCTCTACCTCTTTTAAACAATCAGTAAATTAGGTAAACAAGATGGCTCAATCGACAACTACTTTATACTTACTTACCATGGAGCATAGAATTCTACAAGCCACAAACTGTCACTCTGAATAACTTCTCGGTTGAAGTTTGAGGGGGTTAATTCAATTACATCATCACTAGACGAATACAGACCATTAACTGTTATAAAGAGGGTACAGCTCATCAGACCTGGAATGACAAGAAACATACCATCAACAGCAGGGTTCACGCTCTGACTGGAAAAGTTCTTTTCAACTAACCTAGGCCATTCACACAGAGGGCAGCTTGGGTCAGCTCTCTCCTAGCCCTCTCATTCCTCTACTCCCCCACTTTCAGCCTGGCTACTGTTGGAGCTCCTGGGATTTTACTCTCTCTGGGGCAGTGGTGAACAAGAAGGGAACAGACGGCCCACACCCTCATCTCTTGAGCTGTGTTGGGAACAGATTTAAATACTATTCTTAGTGCTTTCCCTATGCTAACACCTTCATTCTGTACAATCACACTCTATGAGGCAGGACTATTACTGCCGTCTTCTGGGCAAGGGTGCTGAAAAACTGGGACATTCCATCCAACTCTGAAACCCTGGATAATCCATCCACTATTTCTTGTGTTATTCAAATGCATTATTAGCATGCTATTTTTATTAAAGCTTTTTGACGGGAAAAATAATTATTTGACTCTTCGACTAGACTGTGACTCTCTTAAGGACAATGATTTTTTTTTAGGTATCTTTCTTGCTACTAACATTATTCATGGCATATCATGAGGCACTCACAGCGCTGCTGGATGAGCTCTGAATGTTCACGTGAACAACTGACAAAGGGAGGCAGACAGTCTATTATATTATTAACAGTTTAGCTACCCTGTGGAACAAATATATTTCTCTGGCTACTCATATGCCACCTTAGTCACAATTTCATATGCTTACTTTGTAGACAGGATTTAGATTTCATGTGGAACTTTTTAAATAACCCAATGGTAAACTTTGAGAAGGAGTACATATTGATGTCAATTGTTCTATTGCTCAGTCCTCCACCTTACACCTACTACTAAGGCATTCTGAATTTTCAAATCACTTTGAAATACATTGGATCCACTTGATTTCTCAGAGCACTACTACTTAGAACATGAGAATCATCCTGATTTTGGAAACATGGGCAGATAGAGATCAAATGGCCCATCTACGGTTACACCTAAAACTGGTGGAGCAGCTCTGACTCTTATTTCCAAGCTCTATCAATTAAACCATGTTGTCTTTTCAGTACTCAAGATAGAAAGATTCAGTACGCCATGGGCATGAATAATAATTACACTGCTTGAGAACACTGCATCTGAATTACAACATGACTAGCACTGTAGGAACTTCACCGTGAACTCTATCACACTGTAGGAACTTCACTGCAAACTCTACTAACAGTGATGCGATGCCACTAAAGGTTATCATGCAATGGGTATGATCAGATTTGCTTTCTATAGAGTCTTCTGGCTGCAATGTGAACAGGGGATGGAGAATTATCAGGAGAGTGGTTTCACATAAACCGAGGGCAACGTGAAATGAACTACAGTAACAAAGGCTAACAGGAGGTCAAGTAGCCAAGGCTGAAAACTGCCTACTGGATATATGATGACAGAGAGGTCCCCGGGGCCCTGGGCGGTCGTGGGAGAGAAGCGAAAGTAAGCAGCAGTCAGGCTGCACAAGGTTAGAGAAAGCAGGAGGGGACAAGCTGGTGAAAATAATACAGAATCTTTTAAAACTGGTTTCTTATAGAGAGCAGGAGACGCCAAGTCAATGTGGGATAAAAGGAAGTCTTCTTTTCAAGGATGGGAGTGATTTGAGCATGAAGGGAAGAAATATGTGGAGCAGCAGAGACTACTACAGGGAATAATGGAACAAAATGCCTGAATTACAAGGAGGTGAGTAAACCCAGAGTCAAAGAGAGGGGTATCTTGCCACAGGATGAACTCCTCTTCCATTTCAAGAGGTGGAGAAGGGTGAGTGCGGACGGAGGTCAAGCCAACCAAGGAGAGGCTCCTTTTATAATTGCAGGTCAATACAGCAGCCACATGGGGCTACCCCGAAGGGAGGCGTGCTGGAGGTGTAAAAAGCACACTGAATCTCAAAGACTTGATAGGGGAAAAGAGCAAATTATCTCATTAGTATTTCTGATATTGATTTCCTCAAGATATTTTAGATATAACGGATAAATAAATATATATTAAAATTAATCTCACCGACTTCCTTTTGTCTTTTAAATGTGACTACCAGAAAATTTTAAGTTACCATATAAATTTAGCATTATATTTCTATTGGGTGGTGCCACTTAATAATCTTTGCTGTGGAAAAGATCAGAGTTGGACACATTCACTAAAGCAAGTAAATCAAGAACCTAAGTAGAGACCATCCTAATCGTCAGTAAGCTTGAGAATAAAACTGGTTTTGGAAACTCTTCTATGGATTTTTAAAATACATTTATCTTCTTTAAAGAAAAAAATCTGTATGACTTGTTATTTATTCAATATATTGAGCTCCTTGCAAATTTTTAAAAATAAGAAAAGCAAACAAACAAACTATAAACAGTTCTGCTTAGAATGAATTATTAATATTTAGGTAGATATTGTAGCTGACATCTCTCTACATTATACAGAGGTTTAAAATTTTATATAAATGTTATCTTATTATACATTCCCTTTTGTAACCTTTTTCACTCAAAATAAGTTACATTTTCTACTAAGTAGCCCCCATGTAACCATTTTTAATGGCTGTATCATGTTCCTAATCCACTACTGACACAATTTGATGGTTTCCACATTTTTTTTTCCTATTAAGAGGCCAATGCTAAAAATTCTATTTATTCTCAAATAAATTTGATTATTTCCCTAAGAAAAAATCTTAAAAGGGAGATGGGGTATGGCTACCATTTTGATATATGTATCTATTCAACTGGCCTCCAAAAATTGACATCTCAACTAAGAATAACACTTATAAGACACTACATACAGTTAACTCATTTACTCTAAGTGGTATGTGTCATCATGACCATTTTTAGCCCAGGAAATGGAAACACAGAAAAGGTAACTTGCTTAAGGCCACATAACTAAAGAGTAACTAGGTACCCACCCCCAAATTTTAACCAAAGGACTGGACCCTGTGGGAGTAAACCCCAGAAGGGGCGTTCTACAGACTGTGCAGAGGAATCACATTCTTTCTCTTCTGTCAATCCGGAAGAACAACGAAGAAGGCACTCTCCTCTTCATGCTGTTCCAAGTAGGTTGGAGTCATTATAAGAGGTTTTAATGACTGTTTCACTCATTAAACAGTGATTTTTGTTTAATTGTTCACATCAGGAAAGTGGTACGAAGATGGGCATGCCTAATGACACTCAGTATAACATAAACTTCAGCTTTTTTTCCCTCTAGTAATGGTGCTGGACTTTTGTAACTTTCTATAAAGTAGCCTGGATCTCCCAAGAGCACCCTCCCACTATAATGGCTATCAATGGAAATGTCTTGATAAAGGTTCAAGAACTAAATTCTTTAAGAGGCAGTAAGACCTATAGGGTTAGAAGGAAATCAAACATGCTACTCCAAAAGTATTAGAAGGTGTACAAAATCCAACAGCAATAACAGCAGTCAGTAACTACCCCCTACAAAAACATTCAGCCCACTTAAAATGATAAGAGTAGGTCAATGTTGATCGATAATGATCTGTTTCTAATATTCACATGGTCATTCCACTCACTGATAACGTGCACCAATGGGAAATTGGAACATCCAAATGTCTAGAAGCTTTGTGAGCAGATGGTTTTGCCATCTGTGGCCTCCTATTATCCCCCAACAGTAGTTAAAGATGCTATAAATCTACATTAGTAACCTCTCTGTACTTCACCTGCTAGCAAGAGTACATGGTCCCAAAAAAGTCATCTAGAAACCGAGAGGGCGCCCCAAAAGGCTGACTACCTTAAAATAATGAGTCAACTGAAAGAATCATAGACGCTTTCAGAGCCCTGTCTGAATTCACTTGCAAGCAACTAAACAGAAACTAAGTTCTTCGCTCCTCATCTATTATCTCTACAGTAATATGGCAAATATTTCTCTTGCTTTCTCTCTTTAGGTATATATACATACACACAAACTCCTTAATCCCGAGAACAACGCTAGGGAGTACAAGCCCAAAGTGGTTAAGTAACTAGCTCCCAGTTACCCAGCTAGTAGATTCGGGGGACCGAATCTTGCTCTCTGGACCAGCGTGCTCAGGTACCCACTGTTACAGCGCCTTGATTGGGACCAAGAGGGCCCAGGGAAGGAAGGGGATCCTCCATCTCACTACTGAACTCGCTAAGACATTTCCCTTAGTCTGGGTTCGATTTAGTTCTGAAAAGTTCAATCACATCTAAAGCGCTCTTGCATCGTGAAACCCGCTTTAAGAAGGTACTGCTGCCTTTGAAGGAAACTTCTGATCGATTTCAGGACTGGGTTTTGATATTTCAGGTTTTTCACAAGTGGGAATTCCATAAAACAGTTGGTGAGGGCAAGCTGCAGTATGAGGAGCCCGTGACTCCCCCCGAACACTCGAGGCCCAGAACAAGGTCCCCCTTCCAGGTGCCCCACCCCCGCCCCAATACCCAGCCACGGTCAGGGACGAGCCATAGTCGGTCTCGGGGGGTTCGATCGCAGCTCCCGGCCTTCGCTCACACCCCGCCCGCCCCTTCACAAGAGCCCGGCGTCCGGCACTCGGCCCCCGGCTCGGGGCTGTCCCCAGCGCCCCGGGTTCGAGCCCAGCCTCGGGGCTCCTGCGCGCACACGCTCCACCCACCACCCCAGCCCAGGTGGGATGCGGTCGCCCCCCGCCAAGGGCTCCCTCACCTTCCCGCGCGCCCCACACGTCTGCTGGAGGGCCAGCGCAGGGTTGGGGGAGGAGGGGGAAGCTCCGGTCAAGGACAGTCTCAGCTCGCAGAGCTCCCCTACCGCCGCCGCGGCTGCCTCTGCGGCATCCTCCGCGAGGACCCGGCCCGCGACCCTCCTCGCCAGCGCGGGGCCCGGGCAAGGCCAGGCGCCCGCTTGCTCCCCGGACCTCTCAGGCTGTTCCCTTCACCTCACCCCCCGGCCTCCCGGACGAGGAGGCCCAAGCCTACCAAGCACCAGGCGAGCCATGCTGAGCGCCCGCGCCGCCACACGTTCCAGCCGCCGCCTCACCGCCGCGCCGCGCCGCGCCGCGCCCCCGCCGCCCCTCGTACCGCCCTCGGCTCGCGAGGTGAGCTCGGCGCGGGGCGGCAGGGGTGGGCCGGAAGACGTTCGCCAAGCCGTGGCCGCGGCTTATTGGTCCCGGCAGACTTCGCTCATTTGCATAGCCAATGACAGGCGGCCGGGTAGAGGTTACCGGTTTGGGTTTTTGCGGGAGCGGGGGTGATGGGCGGAAGGAGGGACTAGATGGGGGGCGGGGCAGAACAGTTGTCCGCCCCGCCCCCCACCCTTGTGCCTCACGTACCCACAGCCCTGGTTTTCCGTACTTGTTCTTTCTGGGAGTAAAGCAGTTAGTGTTGTTTTTCTCTCGGATCCTTACGGTTCTGTCTTTTCCCCACTCGCTTCTAACCAGTCTCTTTCCTTCCTTCATCCCTTGCTTCCCTCTACCCTCCTAATCCTCCACCCATCACCCTCTTTGTCCCCAGGGAGGAAAAGTTTTTTTGGGCCGTCAGCGTATCTACGACCTTATTAAAAATGACATATTAATTTGTTTCACTCGTTGTGCCTGAACAAGTACTCAGTTATAAAAAACACTTGCTAAGCACACACTGTACAGAACACAATTCAACAAGTATTCATTTTGTTGAATTAAAGTTCTCAGGACCAGGGCACAAGACTGCAAAGTTTTTCACAGACAGGCCCTCCGTTCTCTGTGGAAACCCTGCGGGGATGAAGCTTCACGACTCCTGATTTGCAGGGTTTACTTCCTCCTCCCGGGAGGGACCCTAGCAATGAGTTTACATGGTCATGTGTTTTGTAGCACTTGCAAAAGTGAAATATTTTCAGCATTACGGGCTAAGATCTCTGCATCTTTCCACTCTGATTCCCTTTCTTACGTTTAGAGCAGACTCGAGCATTTTGGTTTTGTATTACTAGTGTATTATCACCATGGTTTATTTCTTCGTAATGCTTAGTGCATGAAACAGCTCTGATTTTGGCCAAAGCATTTATGAGATCTGGGAGTAGTGGAGGCTGGTAGGGCTTCTTGGAGGAAGTGGCACTGGAGCTGAGTCTGGAAGAAGGAGAAAGTCTGTCAAAGCACAGAGAGGAAAGGGAGTGATGAGGGCACAGAGGGGTGAACTGACACCACGAAAAGGAAGCTGGCAGCAAAAGCCAGATGAAGGGGTGGTGCTAGGGGCTGTTTGAGAGACTTTAAGATCATGTAGAGCCATGTAGATTCCTGAATTTTGATTCTGTAAGATCTCTTTGAGTTTACTGATACTTTTGTAAAATCTAGGATTTGGTGTGTTGGGGTAAGTTTTAGGGAAAACTCTGAAATCCCAGTGGCTTCTCCCATAATGGTTTGTTTCTTACTCTCATTGGAGAGCAGCTTTTCCTGTGGTGATTCAGGGACTCTGGGTCCTCACACCGTACAAAGACACCATCCTCTAAAACAAGTGCTTTCAACATGGGAAATACTGCCCCAAGGGGACAAAATTGGATTTTGGCACAGAATATTAAGAAAATCTTAGATATTACCAGGGCCACAGTACAGAAACAGAAATTTCATGGGAGAGAAGAAATTAGGAGAAGAGACATCTAAAAGTTCTCCTTAGGGGTTATTGTTGTTCCTCGCTAAGTTGTGTGTGACTCTTTGTGACCCCATGAACTGCAGCATGCCAGAAGAGGTGATGATGAAAAACCAAGTAGAGAAACAGTGCTCTAGAACAGGGCTGTCCAACAGAAATATAATGTCAACCACGATCATACATGAAATTTTAAAAATTTTAGGAGCCATGTTGAAAAGGTAAAAAGAGGAGATAATTTTAATAATGCAGATTGACCCTAAATATTCCAAATTTTATCATTTTAACATGTAATCAAGAAAAAATGGTTGATGAGCTATTGACATTTGTTTTCATTCTAAATATTTGAAACGCAGTGTATATTTTATGCTTGTGTGTGTGTGCTCATTCGCTTCAGTTTTGTCCGACTCTTTGCGATCCTGTGGACTGTAGTCCACCAAGCTCCTTTGTCCATGGGATTCTCCAGGCAAGAACACTGGAGTGGGTTACCATGTCCTCCTCCAGGGGACCTTCCCCACTCAGGGACTGAACTGGCATCTCCTGCGTCTCCTGCATTGCAGGTAGATTCTTTACCCTCTGAGCAACCTGGGAACCCCGTATTTTATGCTTAAAGCAAGTCTAAAGTTAGGGTGTCTGGATGATGTCTTAATCCCACGTCAGGAGGTGAGTCCTCATGGTGTCGAGCTTGGAAATTAGAACTATCCTCTCTACCCCCAAACTCCCAGTGTACAATGTTGGGACAGGACAGGACAGGAGAATCATAATAAATGGTCCCTTTCAGAAAGGAAAGTGGTAGGAGATACACAGAGGTCCCCGGTTTAGGGCCATTTTGAAATGGGTGGACGTTCTGAATTGGGTGGAATCATTCTGATGGGTGGACACTGGAAGAAGGCTTTGGTTACAGGTGCGAAGAAGGCTTTGGTTACAGGTGCAAACAAAGGAAAAGTTCACTCACTCATTCACTCAACAGATAATTCCTGAATATCCCCTTATTTTCAGCACATTGGTAGGTCCTGGGGGGTACCAATGTAATGAAGAGCTGTTTCTTGCCCAAAGGAGCTCACAGTCCAAAGTGGAAGGCAGGTCAATAAAAAGTTACAGTGAAGGTACATACAGAGAGTTCTCTCGGGTCATGAAATGAGCCATTAATCTGCTCTGCTTGAAAGAGTCTGATTGGAAGAGGGTTCCTGGCATGGCAAGGAGATGTTCCAGGCACGGGCAGATTCATGACCAAAAGCACAGAAGTGGAGAAATACGTGGTGCATAGAGAAACCTGACCAGCCCTCCATAGCAGGTCGACTGGGACCAGTCTCAACAGTGACACTTTTATCAAAACTGTGAGTTTTAAGAACAAAAGATTAAACCATTTTACATAACTAAATTTCTTGAATTCTAGAACTTTGGGCCGACATTCTGTAGGTCTCTTTAGGTGCTCAGCAGTTAAGGATGGAGCTTTCCAGCATTGGGTGGCTGAGACTGGAGACAGTTTCAAAAACTCTTGCTGACCTTGGCTGGAAGACAAGCTGATCAAACACCAGCTCTGGACCATTGTTCCCAGAAAAGACAAAAAAGGCAGCCATCATATCTTCTGAAGTACCGCAGGTTCCTCTTCTTGTTCTGTCCTCAAAGGCTTCATCTCCAACCAGAAAAGAATAAAACAGATGATTTAAGTAGCAAGAGAGGACTATCCAGAAATCCTCATATTTTTTAATAGAACAATGAGCAATGTTAGTGACTCAAATTCCCATCATGCTTCATATGGTTAATAATAACTATAATAATAAATAATAGATGATAACTTTGTATGTGCTTGCTTCAGAACTTTTTAAAGTGGGTGTGGTGATATTGATGAACAAACTGGACACTTATTTTTCATTTCATTTTTTATGATTTCCAGCCCCTGATGCTTAGCTACCGTGATTGCAGCTTGTCTGCCCTTTTCCATCAACCCCAAGTTTCTGCAGCAATCTTTCTACCCTGGAAACAAAAGAGAGGAAGGCTGTGGGGCTGGATGAGAATATGTACCTCTCACGTGGGTTACATTTGCTCAGAAGTAAGTGATATGAAAACCCTGAGGAAGAAACTGGAATATCATTTCACCTCTCCTTGTTTGACACTCGTGTGTGTGTTAATACCTCAGTCATGTTTAACTCTTTGAGACCCAACGGACTGTAATCCACCAGGCTCTTCTGTCCATGGGATTCTCCAGGCAAGAATACTGGAGTGGGTTGTCATGCCCTTCTCCAGGGGCCTCTGATGTTGTTGTTCAGTTGCTCAGTCGTGTCTGACTCTTTGTGACCCTACTTGTTCAGTTGCTCAGTTGTGTGTCTGACTCTTTGTGACCCTATGGATTACAGCATGCCAGGCTTCCCTCCTTCACCATCTCCCAGAGTTTGCTCAGACTCATGTCCACTGAATCGGTAATGCCATCCAATCATCTCATTCTCTTCCGTCCCCTTCACCTCCTACCTACAATCGTTCCCAGCATCAGGGTCTTTTCTAATGTGTTGGTTCTTCACATCAGGTGGGCAAAGGATTGGAGCTTCAGCTTCAGTGTCAGCCCTTCCAATGAATATTCAGGACTGATTTCCTTTAGGACTGACTGGTTTGATCACCTTGCAGGCCAAGGGACTCTCAAGAGTCTTCTCCAACACCACAGTTCGAAAGCATCAATTCTTTGGTGCTCAGGCATCTTTATGGTCCAACTCTCACATATGTACGTGACTACTGGAAAAACCATAGCTTTGACTAGACAGAGCTTTGTCAGCAAAGTAGAGTCTCTGTTTTTTAATATGCTGTCTAGGTTTGTCATAGCTTTTCTTCAAAGGAGCAAGTGTTGTTCCATGTCTGATTCTAACTGTTGTTCTTGACCTGCATACAGATTTCTCAGGAGCAGGTAACGTGGTTTGGTATTCCCATTGCTTTAAGAATTATCCACAGTTTGTTGTGATCCACACAGTCAAAGGCTTTAGCATAATCAATAAAGCAGAAGTAGATGTTCTTCTGGAATTCTCTGCTTTTTCTATAATCCAACAGATGCTGACAATTTGATCTCTGGCTCAGCCACACACAGGCTCCTAAATCTTCTGTCTGTAAGTCCTCACATTTGTAGAACCAAAGCAGGACCCATGAGTTTAACTAGTGGGGCCTGAATTAGTTTTCTAGGGCCCTGCTAACAAAGTACCATAGGCTGAGTGGTTTAAATAACAGGAATTGATTTTCTCACATTTCTGGAGGCTGGAAGGTCAAGATCAAGGTGCGGCTGGATTGGTTTCTCCTGAGGACTCTCTCCTTGGCTTGTAGACAGCCACCTCCTCTCCATGTCCTCCAGGGGCCTTTCCTCTGTGTGTCTCTCCCTCTCATTAGGCAACCAGTCCTATTGGCTTAGGACCTCACCCTTATGACTTCATTTAATCTTAATTACCTCCTTAAAGGCTCCATCTCCAAATACAGTCCCATTGGAGCACAAGGCTTCCACCTATGAATTTGAGCGGACACAGTTCAGTTGGTAACAGTGATGGGTCATTTTCCCATAGGGAAGAACATCCCGGGGAGGGTAAGGAAACTTGTGGCAGAAAATTTATATAAAGTCCACTGCCGGGGTCCAGCCTCAGCAGAGTCCAGGGATATCCTCAGGATGGATGACGTTGGCAAGTGAAGAAAGAAAGGAATGAATGAGGGAGGAAAGAATAGGAGCGAATAGTGTGGTGGAGAAAATAGGGGAGAAAAGAGGCTGATGTTCCTTGGTTTACACAGAAAATCAATAAAGTCCTGAGACAAGAGACTTGCACCGTCTGTGTAGGCCGCAGGCGCCCTCCCGGTCTCCCGAGGGAGTGAAGACGCAGGGCGCCTTCCCGTTCAGGGTTTAGAAGCCCAGGCAAATAAGTAGACATGGCAGACCTCTGTGCTCCAGATGGGAACTAGCCTGAAAGAAGAGTAAGAAAGAGAAAGGAAGAAAGATACAGGGAGACCAAGCTTCTTCGGTGAGCTAGGCCCATCACTTTATTTTCAGAGAGGGCTTTTATACCCTGAGTTGTACATACTGCAAGGTGAAAAATGTAGACTCAACTCAACATTCCACCAGTATTAACATTTATTGCTACCAGGTTCTTTCCTGCAAGATTCTTATTTTTTGTACATTATCTTCTGGCCTGGAGGCCTGTTGATATTTTATGACCCCTTTTTGATAAGGGTTGGTCAGCCAGAATGATAATTTTCCCTTAAAATGTTTCTTCTTAAATTCCTAGCCTGCATCACCCTTAAAGTACAGAGTTACATTTTTATGGAGCAAAGATTCAGCAGCTTACAGCGAAGAAAGAACTTATTAACTCAAAGTCTAATGTTGCTAATGCTAAAGCTGCTGCTTGTTTTTTCTACATCCTGACTATATGCACTCCCAGGAACACAATGGATAAGGGATGTGAGAACTTGGCAGCAAGCATTGGCTCAACAATGTTGCAAGAGTCTGGATAAACCTGCCAAGTAAGCTAGAATGCTAACTGGGGGTTTGAATTGAAGCACTCTTTTCATGCCCATGAGATTTATTAGCTACAGCCCTAAGTTGATTTTCTCCAGAGAAAGGTGGTTGGGGATAGCCCCCTGTTAATGTCAGAGGAGTTGGTGAAAGTCATGAAAAAACAGAGAGATTCTGGTTTTGGGGTAGATGCCTGAGAAAGGGGGCCCCTCGAGGCCTGATCTCGCCTTTGCCCGTCAGGCCTCTTCCTCATGACCTTTGCCATGGGCGGGATTCTCCACGCTGGCTCCGGGCAGTCCACATAGATTCTCACCCAGCTTCTGCAGCTCCAACATCCAGTAAGGAGCCCTGGCTCAGAGCCTTCTGCTCTGGTCACAAGCTCACTGAGGAGGGGGGTTTGCCTGGTCCTCTCTGATCCTCATGTGGCCCAGCTGCTGGCTGATCGCATGTCATGCCCAGTGTCTTCCTCAAATGTATGCACCATTTTCATTTCACTATTAGGATAAGTCACATTCCTTGATAATAGGGCTATCATTCAGGGAGCGTACGCCCTGCGTCAGATGCTGTGTGACCGCTTTACTTGGACTGCCTCGTGCTGGACTGGCAGTCATCCTAGGATGAAGTCACAGCTGTGTCCCTGTGTTCCTTGGAGCAGACTGAAGTTGGGAGGTGGAGTACTGTGCCTGAGGGCCCACAGGTGATGAGAGGAGCAGGAGATCCTGCCAAGCTGGTCTGCCTCCAGGCCACACACTCCGCTCCATGCTGTCCTGGGGCTCTGGATGCTCTCAGGAGCATTTCATTGCTCAGGCCTGGCCCCCGTGGCCCTCCAGGCCTTTCTCTGTGGAGGCCCCAGCCTCATCCATGGTCGCCCCAGTTGTCTACTCTACAGAGAGCCCCCAGAATTCTCATGCAGTCCTGATGTATATGCTTCAGGAACAGAGAGCACGTGGGTCATGGAGGGCCATCTTTCTTAAAAGGGCCAGACTCAGCACAACTGCTGCCAAGACACATTGGGCCAAGAGAGGCTGGTGCCAGCCTGCACCTGGAAGGTGACAAACACCATCATCCTCTCCCTGTGGAAGCTCTGATGGCCGCAGGTGCTCCCAGGGGGGCAAAGAAGGGCATGCCCTTTGTTGGCCCATTAATGTTTCTTTAAAAAAAAACAAATTCCCCCACCCTCACTTATGGAATCTATCCTTTCCCTCCCACTCAGGAAGCCCATGGGTTTTCTCTTGGGTGATAGTGATGCTGTTGGAAGGCTAACCTTTTACTTTCTACAGCAAAGTCAACGGTTTGCAGATGTGAGTATTATTAGCAACAAGTTGCTTTCCGCACCCTTAGCATTGATGGTAACACTGTCGTGACACAGAGAATAGAGTCATGGCTGTATACCTCCGTCTGGGTCCATCTAGGCCCAAGGGTCTCCAGATACTAATTCTGACATCCTAGTTGTCCTTCTGGATCAGAGCAAAGAACTCTCCTCAAGTACCAGTGTGGGGCTTCCCTGGTGGTCCAGGGGTTAAGAATCCACCATGCAATGCAAGGGACACTGGTTTGATCCCTGGTCCAGGAACATCGCACATGCCATGGAGCAACTAAGCCCAGGCACCAAACTACTGAAGCCTGAGTGCCTCAGAGCCCGTACTCAGCAACAATAGTAGTGTTAGTAGCTCAGTTGTGCCTGACTCTTTGTGGCTCTACAGACTGTACCCTGCCTGGCTCCTCTGTCCATGGGATTCTCCAGGTAAGAATACTGGAGTGGATTGCCATTCCCTTCTCCAGAGAATCTTCCCGACCCAGGGATCAAACCCAAGTCTCCTGCATTACAGGCAGATTCTTTGTCATTTGAGCAACAGGGAAGACCACAACAAGAGAAGCCACACCAATGAGAAGCCCACTCACTACACAGAGAATAGACCCCGCTGTCGGCAACTAAAGAAAACCTGTGCACAGCAACAAAGACCCATAACAGCTGAAATAAATCTTAAAAAAAAAAAAAAAGTACCAGTGCAGTGACTCTTGTTTTAGAGTTACTCTTAATAAACACTGCTATTGAGTACAGCGCCAAAATCTGTACCATTCTCCCTTCATCCACATAGAATTGTAGCCAGGTATATGGCTGCCCAGGAGGGCACCAGGGCTTCCCTCATAGCTCAGATGGTGAAGAATCTGCCTGCAATGCAGGAGATCTGGGTTTGATCCCTGAGTCCAGAAGATCCCTTGGAGAAGAATGCAACCACTCCAGTATTCTTGCCTGGAGAATTCCATGGACAGAGGAACCTGGTGGGCTATAGTCCATGGGATCGCAAAGAGTCCGACACAGCTGAGCAACTAACACTAACACGTGGCTGCCCAGCCTCCCTGCCCTGCCCAGCTGCCTTGTACTTGACCAAGTCCTTGCCAATGTAGTGAGAGAGCAGGTGATGCCTCGGTGACTTAGCCTGGGACTCCCTTCTCTCTTCTTACCTGCTACTTAGATGTGGGGCACCCCCACTTCCACCATGCGGACCACCTCAGTACCCTTGGGAGTGTGGGACAGTGATTGGAAGGAATCTGAGTTCAGAATGACCGTGGGGCTCAGTGCCGCTGATGCTACTGTGAAAGTGACAAAGTGAGGTTGCTCAGACATGTCTGACCCTTTTGCGACCCCATGGACTGTAGCCTACCAGGCTTCTCCTTCTATGGGATTTTCCAGGCAAGAGTACTAGAGTGGGTTGCCATTTCCTTCTCCAGGGGATCTTCCCGACCCAGGGATCAAACCCAGGTCTCCCACATTGCAAGCAGACGCTTTACCCTCTGAGCCCCCAGGGACCGAAAAGATCCTATAGCTCTAAGCTGTTACTTCTTGAAATTGAGTTGCCACAACAGCTTAGCTTTGCTTTGACTAACACAGGGCTTAACATTGTCATGGTGGAGATTTGGGCTGATGTATGAATGAGAGGACTGGGGCAGACTGCTCCAGGGGGCACAAAGGTCTTCCTAGGGATGCTCCTCTGAGTTTCTCATTCATTCTGAGGCTCAGAACACAGCAGAGCAGGGTCTTGTTCTCAGTTAGAATAAGTGAGGAGAAGATTTTTTTTTTAATTGTAGTAAAATATACACAATATAAATTTACCATTTTAACCAGTTTTAGATACATGATTCAGTGGCATTAAGAATTCAATGGCATTCACATTGTTGTGCCATCCCCACCATTATGTCTGGAACATCTTCCATCTTCCCAAACTGAAACTCTATACTCGTTAAATAATAAACCCCATTCTGCTCTCCTCCGGCCCCTGGCACACACCCTTCTACTTTCTGTCTTATGAATCTGATTAGTTTGCTGCTGCTGCTGCTGCGTCACTTCAGTCGTGTCCGACTCTTAGCGACCCCATGGACTGCAGCCCACCAGGTTCCTCTGTCCATGGGATTTTCCAGGCAAGAGTACTGGAATGGGGTGCCATTGCCTTCTCCCTGATTTGTCTAGGTACCTCAGATAAGTGGAATCGTAAAAATGTTTGATCTTTTGTGTCTGGCTTATTTCACTTAACATAATGCTGTCCATCCTTTACAGCCTTGCTGAAATCTGCCAACTTTCCCCTGTTTTCTCTCAGTTAGAAGTATCGGTGCCTGCCCCTCTTCTGCCCCCAACTCACTTCATCTCGCTTCCTCCATCCATCTCTGTCATCACCCCTTGAGAAGTAAGAAGTGGAGGGCAAGATTTAGTCAATGAACTGTCACTTGTCATGGAGCTGGACAGGGTACCCACTGCAAGGCAAGCCCCCAATAAATGAGTGTTGAATAAATGAATGATAACCAGGAAGCCAAAGGGGCAGCGAGAAGAGAAAGAGAGGTCAGTGAAGGCCCGGTCCCAATGCCCATGCGGGGAGGGCTCTGGCTGTGCACTTGGGTGTCACCTCCTGCTCAGCATATCTGAACTGACCTTAAGAAAACATCCAGGAAGCGGAAGCCTGGCTCAAGGAGTCAGCGAGCATATTCCCTCTGCACCACTGTGGGTGTTTCTGTGGTTTTGAAGATCATAGCCAAGGGTGATAATGAACGGTTTTCAGTGTGGTTCAGCAAACAGAGGCAACTGGGCACAGGCCCCTTATCTGGGTGTCTTTGCTAAGGAGGCCTTTCATAGACCAGCAGATAGCTCCACCCTCTACACCTATAACACATCAAACAGGAGGCTCAGATATGGACCCAGTGGCATTTGGTTCGTGATCTGGCCTGGCTTCTAGGCAAAGCTGAAACCAAAAAATAGGGAGGCTACTTCAGAGGGTGAGCCTTAGTCACAGATTTTGCTGTTCTAGCAAGACTCAGGAGAGCTTCCTGAGGACAGAGACAAGGGCTTCTCTTTCTGAATCTCCTCCCTGAGCAGTCTCTCGCTGGAACTTGAGTATCAGCCATGGACTGTTTTTATGTTTTGTGTCCCTTTGGGGCTTGTCTGGGGCTGATGTAAGAACACTCCAGGGTCTCAGGTTAGCTTGTGCTAATCTGGGCTGGAACTAGCAGGCACTGTCCCCTCTCCCCACTCCTGGCTGATATCACTGAGGCTCTGTTTGTCGCCTTCTCACGTGCAGAGGACATAGGAGGCTCCCTGTGCACCTAGACGGCACTTGGGAGAAAAGGGGGCTGGCAGAAAGCCACGGTTATACTTGATCGCTGCCAGGGAGGTTGATGTTGAGCCTGACCCACACTTGCTCTGTTTCTCCCCCTAATCTGATTCCTACGAGGACCTCTGAGAACTAGGGGGCCCAAGCATGCTCCTAGGAAACCTCTCCTTCCGGGAGGAGCACAAAGGCAAAATGACCTTCTGCCCTGGCTCTGTGGGGCCTGGCAGTGGTCCCCCCAGCATAGGCGGCCCCCCGGGGGAAATTTGCAGGGAGAATTCCCTGCACACTGCTGAGCCCAGGTCCCAAGATCAGTGAAGTGGGACTCCCTCCTCTGTGCTTGTGAACAGGACAATTGCGTTCAGATTCACAGGTTGGTGTGGCCTGGGGACATTTGATTGTATCACCTCCCAGCAACCTGGCTCCTCTGCAAGAATTCAGGTCATCAGAGGCAGAAACTGAGGGTTCACCCTGGATGCCTTCCTCTCCTCTCCTGGGCCTGGGTCCCCAGGCCATTTCCATTGCTGTACTGACCTCAGCAGGTCTCAGAATTCCCTGTAGCTAACTATACAGGTGCCTTCTGGGTCCCCTGGTACCTAGGGACTGTCCTGCAGAGACCCACCCCTGGGCAGCCCCTAGGACCGCTGGAATGTCCACGTTTCACATCCCCACTCCCTTTCCTGGTTGAGCAGTTTGGCAGTGTCCTGCTTCTTCAAGTTCTCGCCCCTGCACCTCCCCTGTCTGATACTACTCATAACTCTGCCAAGAGCTGTAACACCAAGGATGTTGACTTTCTGCTTTCCAAACAAAAGGTCCTGTGATTGCCAAGATCTGCCCTCATTAGCAGGCACTGGGGATGGTAAACTTTTTTTCCCTCTTTCACAGAAAGCATTAATCCCTCAGATGTGTCCGACTCTTTGTAACCCCATGGACTGTAGCCTGATAAGTTCTTCTGTCCATGGAATTCTCTAGGCAAGAATACTGGAGTGGTTTGTCATTTGCTCCTCCAGGGGGATCTTCCCCACCCAGGGATCGAACCTGGGTCTCTTACATTGCAGGCAGATAGATTCTCTACCATCTGAGCCACCAGGAAAGCACAGAATCAGTCACCAAATCCTGCCAAATTTGGAAACTAAGCAGCATTTCTCCTTTCCATCCACACAGATCCAGGCTCAGCCCAGGTTCTCAGGCCTGAACTATTACATGTACCTCCTTGCTTCACCTTCTTCTGGTTCTCTTCCATCCCATCCTTCCCCAGAACTTTCCAGAGCTTTTCAGAGAGTTCCAGAGGTTGAGAGAGGCCCAGGACCCTTCTTTATTTCATTTTTGGAGCCATTAAACCCAGAAATATGTTAAAGCAGGGTTATAAGATTATGATAAAATTTTACATGTTTACTTTTAACAGAATTAATGCTTTAAATTCTTAAAATATAATGCTATCTGGTTGTGTTAGTCACAAGATGGTTGTAGAATTTTAAAAAAAAATTGATACTATATAGCACATCCCAAGTGGTGTGACCTGGTATTAATAATAGGATACAAGTCGAAAGTTTCACGAACTTCTCATTTTTTTCTACCCTGCCGGTAAGTCCTTGGAGCTTAATATTGAATGTCATTTGCAGACAACCTCGAAAGTCTAACTGTGGATTTGTTTACTTAGAGGCCCGGTGAAATGGTGGCACAAATCAAATGTCATTGGCGGGGTGGCTACACTGTCAAGTTCAAAGGCCTTCATGGCAGCAAGCTTACCTGCGCGCCTGGGTATAATTAGAAAGACCACCAGGTGGCGCTAGGCCCCCGTGCTGGAGAGCGCAGTTCATTTCCTCCTTCGCAGGCCCACAAAAGACCCTAATGCTGGGCAAGATTGAAGGCAGGAGGAGAAGGGGAAACACAGGACGAGATGGTTGGATGGCATCACTGACTCAACGCACAGGAGTCTGAGCAAGCTCCGGGAGGTGGTGATGCACAGGGAAGCCTGGCGTGCTGCAGTCCATGGGGTTGCAAAGTCGGACACGACTGAGTGACTGAACAACAACAGGCCCAGAGAGCATATTCCAAAGGGGCTGTAGGTCATTCCAGATTGCTTTCTGGAAGGAGTATCCATGAGCTCACTCTGAAATCCAAAATCCAGCCCATGGAGGCAAAGAAATGTCGTGAAAGATATCTAAATTCAGTTAAAAGGAGGAAAAGAGTCCAAGTGAATATGCAGGATGTAGGCTGAGCGGAAGCAACAGATTCCACAGCACAGACGAGAGCTCGGGTCCACTCCCCAAGGTGCCCTCCGTCGGCTGACTCTTCAAGGGGCAAATGGACCGGCTGCTGCGGCCTCCTCCGGACACGAGCCACTCAGAGCAGCTCTTCAGGAGAATATTCATTCCTCCCCCAGTGAACCTCTCCGCCTCTTCTTGTCACTGAGGACTCTGTCCTACATCGGCGCCAACCAGCCTCTGGCCTTCCCTGAGCTGTGGGCTTTCCCACTTGTTAACTCCGAGGGCCCCTGGGGAAGTGCGGGGACCTCCGCTCTGCTTCAGGCCCCTGCTGAAACAATCCCACGCCACCAACCTCTTTCTTTCTGGATTCCTTTCACTTCCAGTTCACTTGGGTTAATTTCAGCTTAATACTTGGAGCCAGAGATGAATTTACTGCAATAGGAAGAGTATGGTGAGCTGGACAGAGAGGCTTTGAGATGATTGCCCCTGTGACCACTCTCCCTCACCCCCCACAAGCCTTCCCTTGACCCGTGTGGCTGGGGCCACAGCCCTGCCCAATCCTAGGGGCCCTGTTTATATTGTAGTCTATGTAAAGGGCCCACAAGCTGGAATCAAGATTCCCTGGAGAAATATCAACAACCTCAGATACGCAGATGACACCACTCTTATGGCAGAAGGCAAAGAGGAACTAAAGAGCCTCTTAATGAGGTGAAAGAAAAGAGTGAAAAAGCTGGCTTAAAATTTAACGTTTAAAAAACTAAGATCATGGCATCCAGTCCCATCACTTCATGGCCAATAGATGGGGAAAAAATGGAAGCAGTGACAGATTTTATTTTCTCAGGCACCAAAATCACTGCAGACGGCGACTGCAGCCACAAAATTAGAAGACGTTTGCTCCTTGGAAGAAAAGCTATGACCAACCTAGACAGCATATTAAAAAGCAGAGACGTTACTTGGCCAACAAAGGTCTGTCTAGTCAAAACTATGGTTTTTTTTCCAGTAGTCATGCACAGATGTGGCAGTTGGATCATAAAGGCGACTAAGCACTGAAAAATTGACGTTTTCAAACTGGTATTGGAGAAGACTCTTGAGAGTTCCTTGGTGGACACCAAGATCAAACCAATCAATCCTAAAGGAAATCAACCCTGAATAGTCATTGAAAGGACTGATGCTGAAGCTCCAATCCTTTGGCCACCTGATGTGAAGAGCCGACTTGTTGCGAAAGACCCTGATGCTGGGAAAGATTGAGGGGAGGAGGGGAATGGGGCGACAGAGGATGACATGGTTGGATGGCATCACCGACTCAATGGACATGAGTTTAAGCAAATTCCAAGAGATGGTGAAGGACAGGGAAGCCTGGATTGCTGCAGTCCCTGGAGTCGCAAAGAGTCAAACATATCTGAGCAACTGAACAACAGCAACATCAATGTAAAGGGCACCCTCTCGACCTGTGGAAACCCCTGGCCTGGCTTTTCTGCCAGGACTCTCCCGCCTCTGCAGAATCACTTGGTGTGCTGAGAATACACTGAAACCAGCCTCGCTGCCCAGGGAGAAGGTGACACTTCCTTTCTGGCTGAAAGCCTCTTCTGGCAGTGTGGCTACAGCCTCTCACCTTCCAGCTGCAAATACGATGCTTTATGTAACAGTTCTGTACCCAGGATGGAGATGAATCCCTGTCAGCCCTCCCTATAGCCCCATAGCCCATAAATAGGATGTGTCACCGGTGCTGATCCAGGTGCAGTAGGCAGCCTTCAGATCACACCCAAGGCTGCAGCCCACCTCGCCCAGCCCGGTGGGCAGGCCAGCTTTGCTGGAGGGGCGGACATCAGACCCAGTCTGGTCCAGGCTGGATCCTGCCTGAGGAGTTTCAGGGTCTCCTTCCTTCTGCCACTTACTGTCTCCCCCCTCCTTTCCCCTGCTCCATACAGCTGCCACCACCTTGTCCTTCTTTGGGATTCCTGGGAGCGGGATGTCCAGGAAGTGGGTTCTTAGGGCAGCTTTGCTGTTATTTCTCTCAGTTTGCACAGGCCCCACCACACTGGGGGTTTGCAATCAGTGCTACAGTTGGGTAGTAAATGTCACAGAAAAGGACAGTGGCCCCAGGACTCAACGAACCCTTGGAAGATTCACCTCCTGACTTCTGCCAAGTAAGCGGTGGCTGCAGTCTGCTGGGGACTTTCCTGAGCCCCTTCTCAGATGTTTCCCAAATGCTCATGTCCTTGGCACAGACCCATTTTCCTCCCAGTACATGAGTTTGGAGCTGCTGCAGGGTAGGGCAGGGACTCGGGGCCACGAGCATCCCCTGGGCAAAGTGCCCATGCATAGCCGGCTCTCCACGATTAGAAGCAGATAAAGAAATCGAGGCTGGAAAGGTTAAACCATGTCCTCAGGGTAGTGAAATTTGCTTAGTTGTGTCCAGCTCTTTGGACCTCACGGACTGTAACCCACCAGGCTCCTCTGTCCATAGAGTTCTCCAGGCCAGAATACTGGAGTGGGTTGCCATTCCCTTCTCCCGGGGATCTTCCTAACCCAGAGATTGAACTTGGGTCTCCTGCATTGCAAACAGATTCTTTACCATCTGAGCCACCAGAGAATCTTCAGGGCTAGAAGCTACAAAGTGTCTGGGAGTGGAACTCTGGGTACCAGAATCCTGGAGTAGGGCGGAGAATGGTTATCAGAAGCCTTGGGCACTTGTAGAGAATTCTCCTTTCTCCCAGCCCTCACCAGTGCTTCTCTGTATTCCACTTATCTTTTGATGATGCTGTGTAGACACGAAATTCTAAAATTAATTCCTCCTCCCTCTCCCAACCCCCAAACTTCTGAAGAAGATTTAAGCCCGGTATTATGAATTTTCTCAATATTGTTATGAAAGCCCAAGAGCTTGTACAGTAAGCAAAAGGCAGGTCTGAAGAAAAATCTGCAATGCATTTTTATCTTTTTTTCTGGCAGCAGCAGCTGCGAGATCTCAAAAGGAGGCAGCAATTCCATTTCCATTTGGGCTCCACTTCTGAGCAGAGATTAAAAACGTAGAAATCTTGAGCTGGATCAAGGGGAAGCTGTTTCTACGTGGGCCGCAGATGCTGCCTGCAGCAGTGTGCTTTGAGAGGAAACGACCCTCAGTGGAAACAGAACATTCTGGAACCTTCTAGATTTGTGTTCTTCCTGCTCAAAGTCTCTGCTGTTTCCTGGGGGACCTGGGCACAGCTCTCCACCCCTGGCAGGTAACAGCCTGGGGTACTGCCCTGGGCACACACTGGCCCCTCCAGAATGGGGCTCTGAGGGGTGGGGTCTCATTGAGCCTGAACCGCCCAGGTGCTCAGTGACCACGTGTTGATGGGATGAAGGACTGGGGCTCTGTGGCCTCAGGGAGTCTGCTGGGTCCTTCTGTTATAAACACAGAGAGGTGGGCACTTCCTTTCCCTTGGACACTGAGCACCCGGGGCCACAGTGGCCACTCGGAAAACGTTTGTTGAGTGAATGAATTTTAGAGTGTGTGTTTATGAAACGGCTTCTCTGGTGGCTCAGCTGGTAAAGAATCTGCCTGCAGTGCAGGACACCTGGGTTTGATCCCCAGGTTGAGAAGATCCCCTGGAGAAGGGAAAGGCTTCTCACGCCAGTGTTCTGGCCTGGGGAATTCCATGAACTGTATAGTCTATGGAGTCGGAAAGAGTCAGACACAACTGAGCAACTTTATTTTATTTTTATGAAATTAGTTATACTTCTGTGTTTACTGGGGCTTCCCTGCTGGCTCAGACAGTATAGAATTTGCCTGCAAAGTGGGAGACCCATGTTTCATGCCTGGGTTGGGAAGATCCCCTGGAGAAGGAAATGGCAACCCTCTCAAGTATTCTTGCCTGGAGAATGCGGTGGACAGAGGAGCCTGGTGGGCTACAGTCAGTCAGGTCCCAAAGACTCAGACACGACTTAGGGACTCACACTTTTGCTGTCACTTTTGTGTTTACTGAGCACGTGTGCTGGGCCAGTGGCCATCTCACACTGTACCTGGATTATGTCCTGCAGGCTTCCCAACCAGTCTGTGAACCAAACATCATCTTGCCTTTAGACGTGAGGTGGCAGCAGAGGTTCAGGGTCACAGGGCGGGACGGTGAGGGCGGCACACCCGAGCCCGTCAGTCTCCAGAGCCTGGGTTCCTGACCTCCCAGGACTGCAGGGAATCCACATGATTCCAAGTGCCCACCATCGCTGTCTGGGCTCCATCCCTGGGGCCGTTTCTTGCAGCCCTGTGCCCTCGGCTCTCTGAATGCCCGAGCCTCAGGCCGGATGCCGGCAGCGGGAGGGGAGCCGGAGGCTGGTATCGTCCAGCAGGTGGCACTGCGGACGCGCTGGAGTCTGCACTGGGGGCCTCAGAGGCCGGGAGGCCGGCGGGGGAGCCCAAGGTAGGACTCTTAGTGCATTTGAATTCCTTTCTGTGTGACAAGAAATCGAGCTAATGTTTTCATGAATCAAACATTTTGCTTTGGACTAAACAAAATTTGACTCAGATCCATGAGGACATGGACTTCCCTGTAGCTCATAGGGTAAAGAATCTTCCTGCAGTGCAGGAGACTGGGGTTCCATCCCTGGGTTGGGAAGATCCCCTGGAGAAGGGAATGGCAATCCACTCCAGTATTCTTGCCTGGGAAATCCCATGGACAGAGAAGCCTGGGAGGCTACAGTTCGTGGGGTCACAAAGAGTCAGGCACGACTGAGCGACTAACACTTCACTTCACTTCACGAGGGCATTGGTGCAGAGCCTGAGTGTCGCCTTTCGTGGGGACCGCAGTCTCAGCCCTCAACTCCAGTAAGGGCTTCAGCCACGCCTGCAAACTGTAAAGTGTGGTTCCAGCCGGAGATGATCCTGTGAACCTGGGTGAGGGAAGTGTGTTACTTGATCCTTGGCCTGCTCCTCACCCCCCATCCCCCCCCAACCCCCTCACCTCCACCCCCACTCCCCCTCCACCCCCCGCGCCCCTACCGTTTTCTGTGAGACGGAACTGATTGGAGTTTTGCACGAGGAGACGGTGGCCTTGTCAGTATGGACCATGACGACAGTAGCTGAAACAAACTCTGGCTTCCTGCATTACCTGGCCTGGGTCTCACAATGAGCCAGGGCAACATCAGGAAGCTGCATCTGAAATCTAGACTCTGCACAGACGGCTTTCCAGCTTATCAGCGAGCAACACTTGTTCAGAGGCCAGCCCTGCCATCCCGCACGTTTGGGACCTGAGAACAGGAACTCACAAGCAGATTGAATTGTGTCCCCCACCCCCAATTAATACACTGAAGTCCTAATCCCCAGCGCCTTAGAATGTGACTTTGTTAAGAAACAGAGTTGTCGTAGATGTAATTATCACCTAAATCAAATCCCTTATGATTATACAGTGGAAGTGAGAAATAGATTGAAGGGCCTAGATCTGGTAGATAGAGTGCCTGATGAACTATGGAATGAGGTTTGTGACACTGTACAGGAGACAGGGATCGAGACCATCCCTATGGAAAAGAAATGCAAAAAACCAACATGGCTGTCTGGGGAGGCCTTACAAATAGCTGTGAAAAGAAGAGAAGTGAAAAGCAAAGGAGAAAAGGAAAGATATAAACATCTGAATGCAGAATTCTAAAGAATAGCAAGAAGAGATAAGAAAGCCTTCTTCAGCGATCAATGCAAAGAAATAGAGGAAAACAACAGAATGGGAAAGACTAGAGATCTCTTCAAGAAAATTAGAGATACCAATGGAATATTTCATGCAAAGATGGGCTTGATAAAGGGCAGAAATGGTAGGGACCTAACAGAAGCAGAAGATATTAAGAAGAGGTGGCAAGAATACACAGAAGAACTGTACAAAAAAGATCTTCGCGACCCGGATAATTATGATGGTGTGATCACTCATCTAGAGCCAGACATCCTGGAATGTGAAGTCAAGTGGGCCTTAGAAAGCATCACTACGAATAAAGCTAGTGGAGGTGATGGAATTCCAGTAGAGCTATTTTAAATCCTAAAAGATGATGCTGTGAAAGTGCTGCACTCAATATGCCAGCAAATGTGGAAAACTCAGCAGTGGCCACAGGACTGGAAAAGCTCAGTTTTCATTCCAATCCCAAAGAAAGGCAATGCCAAAGAATGCTCAAACTACCGCACAATTGCACTCATCTCACATGCTAGTAAAGTAATGCTCAAAATTCTCCAAGCTAGGCTTCAGCAATATGTGAACCGTGAACTTCCAGATGTTCAAGCTGGTTTTAGAAGAGGCAGAGGAACCAGAGATCAAATTGCCAACATCCGCTGGATCATGGAAAAAGCAAGAGAGTTCCAGAAAAACATCTTTATCTGCTTTATTGACTATGCCAAAGCCTTTGACTGTGTGGATCACAATAAACTGTGGAAAATTATGAGAGAGATGGAAATACCAGACCACCTGACCTGCCTCTTGAGAAATCTGTATGCAGGTCAGGAAGCAACAGTTAGAACTGGACATGGAACAACAGACTGGTTCCAAATAGGAAAAGGAATGCATCAAGGCTGTATGTTGTCACCCTGCTTATTTAACTTATATGTAGAGTACATCATGAGAAACACTGGACTGGAAGAAACACAAGCTGGAATCAAGATTGCTGGGAGAAATATCAATAACCTCAGATATGCAGATGACACCACCCTATGGCAGAAAGTAAAGAGGAACTAAAAAGCCTCTTGATGAAAGTGAAAGTGGAGAGTGAAAAAGTTGTCTTAAAGCTCAACATTCAGAAAACAAAGATCATGGCATCCAGTCGCATCACTTCATGGGAAATAGTTGGGGAAACAGTGGAAACAATGTCAGACTTTATTTTGGGGGGCTCCAAAATCACTGCAGATGGTGACTGCAGCCATGAAATTAAAAGACGCTTATTCCTTGGAAGAAAAGTTATGATCCACCTAGATAGCATATTCAAAAGCAGAGACATTACTTTGCCAACTAAGGTCCGTCTAGTCAAGGCTATGGTTTTTCCAGTAGTCATGTATGGATGTGAGAGTTGGACTGTGAAGACGACTGAGCGCCGAAGAATTGATGCTTTTGAACTGTGGTGTTGGAGAAGACTCTTGAGAGTCCCTTGGACTGCAAGGAGATCCAACCAGTCCATTCTGAAGGAGATCAGCCCTGGGGTTTCTTTGGAAGGAATGATGCTAAAGCTGAAACTCCAGTACTTTGGCCACCTCATGCGAAGAGTTGACTCATTGGAAAAGACTTTGATGCTGGGAGGGATTGGGGGCAGGAGGAGAAGGGGACGACCAAGGATGAGATGGCTGGATGGCATCACTGACTCGATGGACGTGAGTCTGAGTGAACTCTGGGAGATGGTGATGGAGAGGGAGGCCTGGCGTGTTGCGATTCATGGGGTCACAAAGAGTCGGACACAACTGAGCGACTGAACCGAACTGAAGATGAGGTTGTACAAGAGGAGGTGAGCCCCTAAGTCAGTGTGACTGGTGTGCTTAGCAAGGGGGACCCTCAGAAGGAACCAACCTTGCTAACACTTTGACCTTGGACTTCTAGCTCCAGAAGTGTGAGACCATCACCATGCGCTGTTTAAGCCCCTCGGTCTGGGGTACTTTGTTACAGGGACCTCAGGAACTAGCACCCTGGGAGAGCCATCTGCTGGGGTGTGTCCACCCTGGACATGAGGAGACGCCCATTTCTGTCAGCCTCATTTTGCCCGCAGGGCTGGAGGAGAAAGACCTGTCTGTTTAAGAAACTTCCAATCAATCTTGAGAAAGAAGAATGGAACTGGAGGAATCAACTTGCCTGACTTCAGGCTCTACTACAAAGCCACAGTCATCAAGACAGTATGGTACTGGCACAAAGACAGAAATATAGATCAATGGAACAAAATAGAAAGCCCAGAGATAAATCCACACACATATGGACACCTTATCTTTGACAAAGGAGGCAAGAATATACAACGGAGTAAAGACAATCTCTTTAACAAGTGGTGCTGGGAAAACTGGTCAACCACTTGTAAAAGAATGAAACTAGATCACTTTCTAACACCATACACAAAAATAAACTCAAAATGGATTAAAAATCTAAATGTAAGACCAGAAACTATAAAACTCCTAGAGGAGAACATAGGAAAACACTCTCCGACATAAATCACAGCAGGATCCTCTATGATCCACCTCCCAGAATTCTGGAAATAAAAGCAAAAATAAACAAATGGGGTCTAATTAAAATTAAAAGCTTCTGCACAACAAAGGAAAATATAAGCAAGGTGAAAAGACAGCCTTCTGAATGGGAGAAAATAATAGCAAATGAAGCAACTGACAAACAATTAATCTCAAAAATATACAAGCAACTTATGCAGCTCAGTTCCAGAAAAATAAATGACCCAATCAAAAAATGGGCCAAAGAACTAAACAGACATTTCTCCAAAGAAGACATACGGATGGCTAACAAACACATGAAAAGATGCTCAACATCACTCATTATCAGAGAAATGCAAATCAAAACCACAATGAGGTACCACTTCACACCAGTCAGAATGTCTGCGATCCAAAAACCTGCAAGCAATAAATGCTGGAGATGGTGTGGAGAAAAGGGAACTCTCCTACACTGTTGGTGGGAATGCACACTAGTACAGCCACTATGGAGAATAGTGTGGAGATTCCTTAAAAAATTGCAATTAGAACTGCCTTATGACCCAGCAATCCCACTGCTGGGCATACACACCGAGCAAACCAGAATTGAAAGAGACACATGTACGCCAATGTTCATCGCAGCACTGTTTATAATAGCCAGGACATGGAAACAACCTAGATGTCCATCAGCAGATGAATGGTAAGAAAGCTGTGGTACATATACACAATGGAGTATTACTCAGCTGTTAAAAAGAATACATTTGAATCAGTTCTGATGAGATGGATGAAACTGGAGCCGATTATACAGAGTGAAGTAAGCCAGAAAGAAAAACACCAATACAGTATACTAACACATATATATGGAATTTAGAAAGATGGCAATGATGACTCTGTATGCAAGACAGCAAAAAAGACACAGATGTGTATAGCGGACTTTTGGACTCAGAGGGAGAGGGAGAGGGTGGGATGATTTGGGAGAATGGCATTGAAACATGCATACTATCATATAAGAAAAGAATCGCCAGTCTATATCCGATGCAGGATACAGGATGCTTGGGGCTGGTGCACGGGGATGACCCAGAGGGATGTTGTGGGGAGGGAGGTGGGAGGGGGTTCATGTGTGGGATCGCATGTACACCCGTGGTGGATTCATGTCAATGTATGGCAAAACCAATACAGTATTGTAAAGTAAAATAAAGTAAAAATAAAAATTAAAAAAAAAAAAGAAACTTCCAATCTGACTGAGGCACCTGGATGGGAACTTAGCCTAGACTAGGAGGGACTCCCCAGATTCTTGACCCCAATCCTTCTTGTGTCGGAGGATGGAGAAATTGTCTTCTTTTTCTGTAGAAGTAACTTGTGTGTGCATGCGTACTTAGTTGCTTCAGTTGTGTCTGACTCTTTGCAACCCTATGGACTATAGCCCGCCAGGCTCCTCTGTCCGTGGGATTCTCTAGGTAGGAATACCGAAGTGGGTTGCCATGCCCTCCTCCAGGGAATCTTCCCCACCCAGGGATCAAACCCGTGTCTTCTGCATTGCAGGTGGATTCTTTACTGCTGAGCCACCAAGGAAGCCCCAGAAGGAACTTTAGCCCTCTAAAACCCAAACTCTCATCTTAGAAGTCAAGAAAAGGATGTTCAGGGTGAGCCCTGAATCCACCTCCCCTCCTCCCCCTACCACTTACCTACACCTCAGCATCAGCTGGGGCCAATCCCAGTTCCCCTCCCTGCTGGGTGTTTATGTCAGCAAAATCAACCACACTGAATTCAGGAATCACTCTGAACAGGGCCAGTGGCTCTGCCCTGGGGAATGGAGACTCTGGCCCAAGGGTCAGCTTTCTGTCCCACAAACCCGAATCCCTGCAGAGGGATGGGGGCAGGCACTGTGGGGCCTCTACTCTCACCAGAGTTTGGTCATCCTAAATCCCAGGGACTCAAATTAGAGCCTGAAAAGAAGGCACATTTGCCAGCTCAGCTGAAGACACACCTCCATCTCCTGCCTTCGGGGCGGTAGAGCTGCATCTTTTTTGGTACCCAAATACTGAGCTCTTCCCCAGCACCAAAACTCATCGAATCATTACATTCACTGATACATCTCTTTGCTAAACCAAAATTACTTTGATCACTAATGAAATGGAAGTGGGGAGCCAGCCCTCTTTTTCTGAGGGTACCTCCCAGGGAGCAGAGCTAAGCAGAGGCTCCTGAAGTTCAATCACAGATGGTCACACTGCTTTAAGGCTCTCTTTGTCCTGTGACTGCGGCTGTGGACACTGTCTCTACATCAGGCTGCAGCTTCCATGTCTAGACTAGAACTGGGGCTTTGGGGTTCCAAGGTTTTAGAAAAAAAATTTTTTAAGCTTTTTAAAAAATGAAAATATAGTTCACACGACATACCATCCACCTTTTAAAAGTGTCCAAGTCAGTAGCTTTTCTTATCTTCACAAGGTTGTATAACCATCACCACTCTCTAACTCCAGAATGTTTTCTTAATATTGTGCCTTTTTTTATTCTCATATAGTTCTATGGGGATTAGAAAAGAAAGAAAGAAATGGCTTACTCCATATAACAAGGAAGCCTTCAGTGTAGCAGGTAGGGCCCAGCAAACCCACCCAAGACTCATCCAGCAGGCCACACCCCTACACCCCCATACTAGCAAGCTGTAAGCACAGAGAAAGGATAACATCTCTCTGAGGCTCCATTTCCCCATCTTTAAACATGATTGATGGTTAATAACGATATGTCCCTCTTACAACAAGAAAATCCTGCCTCTCTTAAACAGTAGATACAGGACTCTACCTGAGTTTGGGGCTGAGAAGGAGAACCTCTGGAGGCAGCCTGCCTGGTTTAGGACCTGGCTCTGTCCTTTGCCTCCCTTCTGTCACCCTTCTCCCATTTTCATGAGCTCTGCCACGAGCATGCTGCCCCCTCCCCCTGTGGTGGGTATAACCCCCTTCCTCTGGGCGGGGGGACACTCTCATAAAGACTTAACTAAATACCCAAGGAGAGAGACAGGAAAAGGAGGACAGAGCATATATTCTGTATTTACACCCTGCTTACCTCCCCAAAGTGTTTGAGGCAGTGTGTAAAGAAAATTCAGTATGACAAGATCAAAAAAAAAGTGGGTTATCAGAGAGAAATAAAAATGGGGGGAGGAAAAAATAAGATGAAGCCGTGGGGAGGTTGGGACAGAAAGCCCACATGATTTAAGGAACGCTTTCAAATATAGATTCATTTAATCCTCACGGCAGCCTGGTGAGGAGGTTCTATTATTATCCCATTTTACAAGTGAGGAAGCCCAGGCCCAGGGAGGTTATGTAACTTGCCCAAGGACTCCCAGCTACTGTGCAGCGGACAGGGGATTTGAAGCCTGGGAGGCCCAGGTGGGCAAGTTCCTGCAGTCCTTGTTGCTTCCTGAGGCCCTGCACACACAGATGTGGGCAGAGCCCCTCCCCTAGCTGGAGCAGGACAAACAAGGAGTATCTTTCAGTTCAGTTCAGTTCAGTTGCTCAGTCGTGTCCAACTCGTTGTGACCCCATGGACTGCAGCACGCCAGGCCTCCCTGTCTGTAACCAACTCCTGGAGCTTACTCAAACTCATGTCCATTGAGTTGGTGATACCATCCAACCATCTCATCCTCTGTCGTCCCCTTCTCCTCTTGCCTTCAGTCTTTCCCAGAATCAGGGTCCTTTCAAATGAGTCAGCTCTTTGCATCAGGTGGCCAAAGGTTTGGAGCTTCAGCTTCAGCATCAGTCCTTCCAATGAATATTCAGGACTGATCTCCTTTAGGATGGACTGGTTGGATCTCCTTACAGTCCAAGGTCTCTTAAAAGTCTTCTCCAACACCACAGTTCGAAAGCATCAATTCTTCCGAGCTCAGCTTTCTTTATAGTCCAACTCTCACATCTGTACATGACTACTGGAAAAAATCTTTGCTATCTTTGAAAATGTCTCAGAAATCATGTGCATTGTTTTATTTTACATTTCTCTGTCTGTGCAATGGGATGTATAAAATTAGACTTCTGTCTGAGTTTCCACTGAGGCCCTGAAGGATACTGAATGAAGGACAAGAGGTCCGGGGATGGTCTCTGCAGGGAGCTCAGACCTGCTCTGCCGGCATGGGTGTCATCACCTCCAGGGCACTAGAGGGGCAGAGGCTGTACAGGGGCTTCTCTGGAGAGGTTAAGGTGACCACGTGGATAGGCTGGCATGGATTTCAGGAATGGAGGGGCCCAGGGCCGTCGTCTGAGTCCCTCTAGAAAATTCTCAAGGTGAAAGGCATGTTAGCTAAGACGGTGGTTAGTGTTGAGAGCTGTGCCTCTTTCACTCACAGGTTCACTCCACAAATGTTTATGGAGGTCCCCGGGTGCACATCTGAGTTCTGGGTGCCAGGGAGGCAGCTGAGAACAAGACAGAGTGCCCTGATGACCTTACATTCCAGTACGGGGCTGTGGAGAAGCAAAAGGCTGAGGGGTTTCTGATCGCACAGCTGGGTGGTCACTGGGCTGTGGCCGAGAGCCCTCCCCTTCGCAGGCCCTAAGGATGATGAACTGAGAGCAGCACTGATGGAGGCCCACTCCGGGCCAGGCACTTTGTATAGTGGACTGCTCACCCTTGTGCTTGAGGAAGGTAGGGATTAGTAGACCCATTTCACAGAGGGAAAAATAGAGGCCCAGAAAGATCACAGGAAGGTGAGTGCTGAGGTCCACATGGAAGCTCTTTTGGCCGAAGCTGGCCACTCTCCCCGCACTTGGATGTGCTTCTCTTGAGCTCCCAGTTTGGAGAAGGCAGGAGTGGACTCCCCCTGGGATACGTCTCTGCTGGGATCTGACACACAGGCCAGGGCTCCCACAGGAAAGCTCCCTGGAGAAACCTCACAGAGCAGTCTGATCTGGATGGACCCCCACCCCACTGCTGGAAGCAGGTTCTGAGCAATTTGCTTTAATCATTTGTAGATTTTTACCTTGTCAACGGTTCCCAGGAGTTTAAGCAAATGCTAATTCCATCAAGATTGTTCTCTTAATGATTTTGTTGGTTTGTATTAGAAAACAGCTTAATTGGCAGTAAACATATCCCAGTTGGAACCCTGCAAGATTGTAGGTGATCTCTTTACAGGGTGCATTCCCCTCTAAGCAGGGTCTGCTGACCCAAACCAGATGGAGAACATGGACTACTTCCAGGAGGACACCTCTGACTGACCAGGGGGAAGGGTGTGGCCCAGGGACACAGGTGATGAGTTGGGAAACAAAGCCATAGCCACAACCCACTGTCCGTCTTCTGTGTCATCTTCTGCAGCTGCTCAGAAACCAGGCTCGGCGCTCAGAGAACCTTCCAGTTTCCAGTCCTGCTTCTGGACAGGCCTGTGTGGAGGTCCGGCTTGGCAGGATGGGGATTATCCATGCTGGAAGTCACACAGGGTCACTGAAGTTCACTAAAGCAGAATATGACCTCAGTCAGCTTCAAGACTGACCATATGGCATTTTCCAGCACAAAAGGGAAGGAGAACAAAGATGCTGAATTTTAAGAAGAAAACTCACCAGATACAAGGCTTCTTTCAGGTTCTTGTTATTTATTAAAATCTGATTTAAAAAAAATACTGGGAGAGTAATAGCAATATCCTTCAGACTCTGATTCTAATAAACTCTAAAATATCAAAATAGTCATCAGATATTTATTGAGCACCTACTGTGTATCACTGAAAAAAGGGCCTGATGCTAGGGAAGATTGAAGGCAAAGGGAGAAGAAAGAGGCAGAGGATGTGATGGTTAGATAGCATCATTGACTAAATGGGCATGAATGTGAGTGAACTCCAGCAGATAGCGAAGGACAGGGAAGCCTGACTGCAAAGATAGGCACAATAAAGGACAGAAATGGTATGGTCTTAACAGAAGCAGAAGATATTAAGAAGAGGTGGCAAGAATACACAGAAGAACTAGACCAAAAAGATTTTCATGACCCAGATAACCACAATGGCATGATCACTCACTTAGAGCCAGGCATCCAGGAATGCAAAGTCAAGTGGGCCTTAGGAAGCTTCACTACGAACAAAACTAGTGGAGGTGATGGAATTCCAGTTGAGCTATTTCAAATCATAAAAGATGGTGCTGTGAAAGTGCTGCACTCAATATGCCAGAAAATTTGGAAAACTCAGCAGTGGCCACAGGACTGGAAATTCCAATCTCAAAGAAAGGCAGTGCCAAAGAATGTTCAAACTACTGCACAAACGCACTCATCTTGCACACTAGCAAAGTAATGCTAAAATTCTCCAAGCCAGGCTTCAACAGCATGTGAACTGTGAACTTCCAGATATTCAAGCTGGATTTAGAAAAGGCAGAGGAACCAGAGATCAAATTGCCAACATCTGTTGGATCATCAAAAAAGCAAGAGAGTTCCAGAAAAACATCTGCTTATGCTTTATTGACTATGTCAAAACCTTTGACTGTGTGGATCACAACAAACTGTGGAAAATTCTTCAAGAGATGGGAATACCAGACCACCTTACCTGCCTCCTGAGAAATCTGTACTCAGGTCAAGAAGCAACAATTAAAACTGGACATGGAACAACAGACTGGTTCCAAATCAGGAAAGGAGTACATCAAGGCTGTATATTGTCACCCTGCTTATTTAACTTATATGCAGAGTACATCATGCGAAATGCCAGGCTGGATGAAGCACAAGCTGAGTCACGATTGCTGGGAGAACTATCAATAACCTCAGATACACAGATGACACCACCCTTATGGCAGAAAGCAAAGAAGAACTAAAGAGACTCTTGATGAAAGAGGAGAGTGAAAAAGCTGGCTTAAAACTCAGCATTCAGAAACCTAAGGTCATGGCATCCAGTCTTATCTCTTCATGGCAAATAGATGAGGAAACAATGGAAACAGTGACAGACTTTAACTTGGGGGGCTACAAAATCACCGTAGATGGTGACTGCAGCCCTGAAATTAAGACACTTACTCCTTGGAAGAAAAGCTATGACCAACCTAGATAGCATATTAAAAAGCAGAGACATTACTTTACCAACAAAGGTCTGTCTAGTCAGAGCTTTGGTTTTTCAAGAAGTCATGTATAGATGTGAGAATTGTACTATAAAGAAAGCTGAGTCCTGAAGAATTGATGCTTTTGAACCGTGGTGTTGGACAAGACTCTTAAGAATCCCTTGGACTGCAAGAAGATCCAACCAGTCCATTCTAAAGGAAATCAGTCCTGAATAGTCATTGGAAGGACTGATGCTGAAGCTGAAGCTTCAGTAGTTTGGCCACCTGATGCACAGAACCAACTCATTTGAAAAGATCCTAATGCTGGGAAAGATTGAAGGCAGGAGGAGAAGGGGATAACAGAGGATGAGATGGTTGGATGGCATCACCGACGTGATGGACATGAGTGTGAGCAAGCCCAGGGAGTTGGTGATGAACAGCGAGGCCTGGCGTGCTGCAGTCCATGGGGTTGCAAAGAGTCAGACCTGACTGAGCAACTGAACCGAACTGAACCACTAGTAGGGCACAAGCTCCCTCTAAGACACACACAGCATTAGCAGGTGCAGAAAGCGGCTGCCCCACCACCCCCATCCCGGGGCTGATGGCAGTAAACAAGGAAGGGACTACAGACCTGGAGTCCCTGAGATGGGACTCAGACCTTTAGGAGAGGCCGTGGCCCCTGCAGAAACACAAAGTCTGCTGGCCTGGGGGCCAGAGTGGTCTCCAGGGCCAGGCCGTTGGGCTATGAGAGCAGGCTGGAGCTAGTCCCGGAAGGGAAAGCGGTGCGCTGGGTAGCGGTGAGGTTTGCTGGAGACATCAGTGCCACCAGGACTCCTGCACACCAGTCCTGTCGGTGGCTGCGCCTGGGAAGGGAAAAACCACGCCTGGGAGCAGGACGAGAAGCCCTTTGCTCTGTGTGGCTTTGCTGTGTCCCTCCAGCCTCTTCTAGGGGCAGAGCTTCAGCTTGCACTCGCTGGCAAGGGCAAAAGTTCCCAGGGTCCAGCTCTGGCATCCCAGAGGCAGACAGGGTGGATTTGGAGCTGAGAGATAATAAACTGATGACGGGTACAGTTAGGAGCCAGAAAGATGGTGGGGGCGGGGGGGGGGGGTGTGGGTAAGAGTATGCTTCCCGCACAGTTCTTCTAAGTTCTGTGATATTGCAAGACTACATTTAATAAGTATCATGGTAGGGATGTAATCTGTGCCCCCACCCCCACCCCGCTGTCATCCGTCTTCTTAATCCACAGAGTTATCATCACCCCTGCTGCACAAGGAAGTAAGCAGAGTCTCAGAGAGGTTGAAGTCATCCCTGCAGATAAGAGGGATTCATCTGCCTCTTGCCTTTCTTCCACGTATCCTGCTGTTTGCCGCATGGAATCCAGGGTCCCTGCTCGGTTGGGTTTGCAGAGCTCTGTGCTGCCCTCACTGTTTCCTTCTTTGACTGCTTGGCCCTCTGTTGACCACATGGGTCCGGGCCGTGGAAACCATGCCTTCTGTACTCCCAGGCCCTGGGTTTTCGACCACTTGGCCCTCTTCTGACCGTGTGGGTCCTGGCCATGGAAACCCTACCGTCTGTACTCCCAGGCCCTGTGTATGCACTGGCCTCCAATGTCCCTTGCAGCCACAAGTAGTAGAACCCAGCTCTCATCAAGTCTGGGAATGCCCCTGACCCTGTGCACATGGGCTGCGTAAGAGCAGAGCTCATCTCTAAGAGGGTACAACCCCATTCTCAATAAACTCAACCACCGCTTAAAAATCTTTCTGCCTTCTGAAGACAGTGGGTTTTCTCTTTGGAAGAGAAAACCTCTGACGTCCCTGAGTACTTATTCCTGCCCAGAACCTTCTCCTTTGGCCCCTGGAGAAGCAGGCTGGGGGGAATGTCTGGCGCAAGTAGAGACAAGCTTGCCTGACGTGGACAGGACCCAGCCATGTGCCAGCTGGGGGTCAGCTGAGCTGTCTTCTAGGCAGGAAGATGAATTCTCAGAGGGGATCAGAGTTCCAGGGGGAAAGCCTGCTAGCATGGGTGGCCAGCTCCAGGAACTTCTCTCTGAACCTTGAGTCAAGGGGCCTGGATCTCTTTAGGTGAGCTTTGAGAATCCCTCCAGATCCGGTATCAGTTCATGTGTTACCAACTTGTATTGACCCAACTAAGAGCCAGGCACTGTGGTAAGGCCTTTCATGAATTCTTTCTGCTTTTATTTTTGGCTGCACCATGCAGCCTATGGGATCTTAGTTCCCCTAACCAGGGAGCTGGGCTTGAATTTGGTGCGTTGCTTTTTCCTTTTATTTTAAATAGGACGCAGCTCTCGCCGTCAAGAATAGGAGAGAAAGCAGGAACATAAAAGCTTTGTGGTGCTGAGGCTCCAGGCTCTGAGAGGCTTTCAGGGCGGTGCAGTGATGGGAGGGCAATCTGGGGCCGAGTGGCTGCCTGTCCCTGGGGCTCGGGGTATCAGAGGCTTTTCCAGGGGAGGGTGCAGCCTGAACAAAGGGGGCTAAAAATAGCCTGTACGTGGGTGGGTGGAGGGAGCCATAGGTAGTTCAGTATTTTCTGGAGCTTAAAAAGCCACCAGGGGCCAGGTCGGGTGGGGCTGGGGAGATGGGCCAGGTGAGGAAGGCGTGCAGTTCCGGTTGCGGACGGAGGCCGGACAACATTTTTAGTGCCGCGGGTGGAGTCAGAGTGTAATTTTTCACCCATCCAGGACACTTTTGAGAGTGAACAGGCGCTAAAAATCCCTTACAGGTGTGAACTGCTCTAGACAAGAGTGGACCATGGCTGTCCCAGGCACAGTGTCGTAGGGAGCCCTGCAGAGTTTGAAGTGGGAGTGTGACGTCATCAGATTTGTACTTTGCAAAGGTTGCTGGCTGTAGCATGCAAGATGGGTTGAGCGTATTTTTATTTAGAAAGGTAGAAACATGGTCAGCTTGAAGAATTTTTAACGGTGCCAAAAGCTTATGGGGACAACTCTCCCCTGGCCTTTATCCCTGAGTTCTCATCTCAAAAACAATCACTGGCCCTTTTCAGTGTTTATTCCAGACAGAATCTGAGTATGTACCTGACTATATTTCCCCTTTTAGCTCTGTGGTAACACATGAGGCACCACTGTTCTACTCCTTGCATTTTATTTCTACGCCTTGTGAGTTATCCTGCATTCGGACATATGGCACTGCTGGAGTCTTTCTGTCAGCTGTTAACGTGTTCCATGGACCCGGCATGTTATATTCCAGACTTCCCCTGTGAATGGAAGGGCACTGCAGTTGTTTCCAATGTCCTGCTATTACAAACAGACTGCAGTTAATATGCTCATACATAGGAGATGTGCACAGAGAATGAATTCCCTGAAGTGGGATTGCGAAGTCAAAGGCCATTTGCATTTACGCTCTTGATAAATATTTTGCCAAATTGTCCTCCGTCAGAGGGGAATCATTCGCCACACAAAGTCCTGTGTGTGAGCAGACTGATCACAGCAGGAATGCACTGAGTCTCAGAGGACTGGGCAAGGTGGGTTATCCAGCTGGAGCAAGGACAGTGACGAGGTGAATTTTGCAGCAGTCCCGGAGAGAGACGTGAGGGTCTGATAGAAGACAGTCCCGGTGGAGTGCTGAGGAAGCAAAGATTTGGAGAAATACATGAAGTCAGCCTGCCAAGGTGACAGAGCTATGTGTTTTGTTTTTTTTTTTTTTTTGACTGCATTGGGTCTGCACGAGGGCTTTCTCTAGTTGCAGGAAGCAGGGGCTACTCTGTCGCAGTGTGAGGGCTTCTCCCCGCAGTGGCTCCTGTTGCGTTGGAGCACAGAGTCTAGGCACACGGGCTGCAGGAATTGCAGCCCCAGGCTCGAGAGCTGGGGTTTAGTAATTGTGGCACATGGGCTTTAGTTGCTCTGCAGCCTGTGGGATATTCCCGGACCAGGGATCAAACTGGTGTCCCTTGCATTGCAAGGTGGCTTCTTAACCACTGGACCACTGGGAAAGCCCCAGAGAAGTGGGGTTTTATGTGTGTGTGTGTGTATGTGGACGGGGGGGATGACTTTCACTTCTGTATCTTGGGAGGCTGAGGGAGAAAGGTGAGCTTGTTTATTGGGGTGGTGGACACCATCTCTTGAGAAGGTGAGGGAGGTGAAGGTCGAGACATCGGAAGGAAGGTGGACACGTGGGCCTGAGGCTAGGGAAGGAGCCCTGGATGAAGCCCCAGTAGACACGGAGGGGAGGCCTGTGCTCCATGGGGCAGCCTGGACCAGGGCCCCTGGGGAGGCATCAGCATCAGAAGGAAGAGGCTAGGTGAGGGCCTGGGTTGCAAACTGCTGGAGGACCTCCATCCCGGGCACCGGACAGGCACCCGTGAGACGTGCCGCCTGGGTCCCCTCGCCTCACCCCATCCCGGCCCTGGCGGAGGAGCCTGGGGACCAGCCATCTTTAAGAGGCAGGCTGTGGGGCGGGGAAGGGGGAAAGGAGCAGAGAGGTGCAAGGAATTTTCCGGAAGCCATAGAAACCAACGCCCAAGTCTGTGGGCGACAGGTCTGACAAGGGAAGGACTAGAAAGTGCCCATTAGAGAGAACGATTAGGAGGTCACGGGAGCCCTTAGCAGAGCCGTTTCAATAAAAGGATAGAGGCTGGGAGTCTATGGAACAATAATAGAAAGTCAGGGTGTTTACTCATTGGTTGTAACCTAGCAACAGTGTGTTCTTAAATGGGGTAAATGTTCTAGAAAGTGAGACCGAATTACCCAAGAACACGGTGTTCTAGAGTGTCTGGCTGGGCTTGGCAGCCAATTTCCTACTTAGAGGTGCTCAGGAGATGGGTAAAAATTACCCCAACTTTCCTCTAAATTTCCGGGTAGCAGATGACAGGCATTTATTATGCTAACAGGACTAAAGTGCTGTTAAGTTCAGGGTCAGCTCCCTGAACGCAAAGTGAACCTGAGTGAGGGCAGGATAAGAGTGGGGATCCCAGCAAGGAGATGAGCTGGAGCTGTCCTAGGCCACCTCTTTGGGAGTCAAACATTACAAAGTGCCTTTAAGACCTCACTGTGGGCTCACGAGCTCCCCTGAGACACCGGTGCTGCCCTCCTTTCCCTCCCCCCTGTGGATCCACCCGCATCAGTGGTGAGCACCTGGGGACACATTTTTCCCCAGGAAAAGCCACCTTCTGACCAACCGGCTCGATTTTACCATTTTGACCATGGTCATTTTTTTTTTGCTTATAAAGTTAGAAATAGTTATTTTGAAATCTTAAAGTACAAAGTGCAAAGGATAGTAACTCTTGCCTTCCTGACACCCCAAAGGAACAGATATTTAACTTCAGACATTTTCATTTGCTTTTCTTTTCTTTTTTTAATTTTATTCTTTTAAAAAACATTTATTTATTTATTTGGCTGTGTTGGGTCCTAGTTGTGTCCTGCAGGATCTTTCGTTGTGGTTCACAGACTCTCTAGTTGTGGTCCAAAAGTTGCAGCACATGAGGTTAGTTGCTACAAGGCATGTGGGATCTTAGTTTCCCAACTGGGGATCGAACCCACATCCGCTGCATTGCAAGGCAGATTCTTAACCACCAGACCGCCAAGGAAGTCTCTCATTTGCTTATTTTATTGCAATAAAACGCTGCAGGTAAAATTGGAAGCCCCTTGTTTCCCTTCCCAGTGCTGTCCCTTTCAGCTCCCCTGAGAGGTGACTGTTGTCACAGATTTAGACGCATCGGTGCCATGACTTCATAATTTATCCTGCGTGCTTCCCTGAGCAACAGGCAGCATCACAGAATGTATGTAGAAATCCTACAATTCTACTGTTGACAATGTTTTGAACTTGCTTTTCTGCTCAACCTTCTGTACTTCTGAGATCTGTAAATGCAGATGCACGTGGGCCTGGTTGTATTTTATTTTACCTGGTAGAGTAAATATGTTAACTGATTGGGTGTCTCTATTTCTACTTTTAGGAATCTTTGCCCTGATTTCGTGCCAGAAGGGGACAGGAAGCGAAACAGACTATATACCGGGATATGTCACTGAATATGTACCTGTTAACTCTCCTTCAGGCGTTATCTTTCTGCTTTTTCACTGCCCTGTTTCTTTTTTTTTTTTTTTTAAGATTTTTGTTTCTAGGGCAGTTTTAGGTTCAAGGCAAAACTGAGAGGAAGGCACACAGATCTCTTTTATACTCCCTGCCCCCACACATGCACGTCTTCCCGCGTTATCACAACCCACGGCAGAAAGGTGCATGTGTTACAAATGACGAGCGTACATTAACATACGTCATCACCCGCAGCCCATAGTTGTACACTTTATTCTTGCTGTTATGGGTTCTATGAATTTCAACAGTGTATAATGACATGTATCCAACATGTTAGCATCACACAGCATAGATTTTACTACCCTAAAGATGCTCTGTGCTCCTCCTATTCATCCTTCCCTGCCCCCAACCCCTGGCAACCACTTATCTTTTTACTGTCTCCATAGTTTTGCCTTTTTCAGGATGTCTTATATGTAGCTGGAATCATACAATACACGGCCTTTTCAGAGTGGCTTCTCTCACTTAGTAACATGCGTTTAACTTTCTGCCGGGTCTATTTACGGCTTGACAGCTTCTTTCTCTTTCGTACTGAATAGTATTCCATTGCCTGGATGTAGCCCAGCTTGACCGTTAACTCACTGAAGGGTATCAGCTGCTTTCAACTTTTGGCGACGATGAGTAAAGCTGCTATAAACATCCCTGTGCAGGTTTTAGTGCGAAGATGTTTCCAACTCATTTGGATAAATACCAAGGATCGTGATGGCTGGATTATATGATAAGAATATATTTAGTTTGTAAGAAATTGCCAAACTGTCATCCAATGCTCTGATTTTTAAACATACCCACTTTTCCTGTGGTTTATATTGTGGAAAGTTATCTCAGATTGTTTTTGGAAGGAGGCAAGGAAGAAGTTGTAGAAGGAAATGGCAACCCACTCCAGTAATCTTCCCTGGAAAATCCCATGGATGGAGGAGCCTGGCAGGTACACTCTAGGGGGTCGCAAAGAGTCGAACACGACTGAGCAACTTCATTTCCACTTTCACTTTCAAGGAAGAAACACAAGCAGGCAAGCCCCTAAACACACAGCTAGTTCCTGTCTGGGCTTGACAGGTGGGGGCTCAGTCAGACTGCCGAGAGTTCAGTTCAGTTCAGTCACTCAGTCGTGTCCGACTCTTTGCAACCCCATGAATCGCAGCACGCCAGGCCTCCCTCTCCATCACCAACTCCCAGAGTTCACTCAGACTCGCGTCCATCGAGTCAGTGATGCCATCCAGCCATCTCATCCTCTGTCGTCCCCTTTTTCTCCTGCCCCCAATCCCTCCCAGCATCAGGGTCTTTTCCAATAAGTCAACTCTTCGCATGGGGTGGCCAAAGTACTGAAGTTTCAGCTTTAGCATCATTCCTTCCAAAGAAATCCCAGGGCTGATCTCCTTCAGAATGGACTGGTTGGATCTCCTTGCAGTCCAAGGGACTCTCAAGAGTCTTCTCCAACACCACAGTTCAAAAGCATCAATTCTTCAGTGCTCAGCCTTCTTCACAGTCCAACTCTCACATCCATACATGACTACTGGAAAAACCATAGCCCTGACTAGACGGACCTTAGTCGGCAAAGTAATGTCTCTGCTTTTGAATATGTTATCTAGGTGGATCATAATTTTTCTTCCAAGGAGTAAGCGTCTTTTAATTTCATGGCTGCAGTCACCATCTGCAGTGATTTTGGAGCCCAAAAACATAAAGTTTGACACTGTTTCCACTGTTTCCCCACCTATTTCTCATGAAGTGATGCGACTGGATGCCATGATCTTTGTTTTCTGAATGTTGAGCTTTAAGACAACTTTTTCACTCTCCACTTTCACTTTCATCAAGAGGCTTGTTAGTTCCTCTTCACTTTCTGCCATAAGGGTGGTGTCATCTGCATATCTGAGGTTATTGATATTTCTCCCAGCAATCTTGATTCCAGCTTGTGTTTCTTCCAGTCCAGCGTTTCTCATGATGTACTCTGCATAGAAGTTAAATAAACAGGGTGACAACATACAGCCTTGACGCACTCCTTTTCCTATTTGGAACCAGTCTGTTGTTCCATGTCCAGTTCTAACTGTTGCTTCCTGGCCTGCATACAGATTTCTCAAGAGGCAGGTCAGGTGGTCTGGTATTCCCATCTCTCTCATAATTTTCCACAGTTTCTTGTGATCCACACAGTCAAAGGCTTTGGCATCATCAATAAAGCAGAAATAGATATTTTTCTGGAACTCTCTTGCTTTTTCCATGATCCAGCGGATGTTTGCAGTTTGATCTCTGATTTCTCTGCCTTTTCTAAAACCAGCTTGAACATTAGGAAGTTCATGGTTCATGTATTGCTGAAGCCTAGCTTGGAGAATTTTGAGCATTACTTTACTAGCATGTGAGATGAGTGCAATTGTGCGGTAGTTTGAGCATTCTTTGGCATTGCCTTTCTTTGGAATTGGAATGAAAACAGACCTTTTCCAGTCCTGTGGCCACTGCTGAGTTTTCCACATTTGCTGGCATATTGAGTGCAGCACTTTCACAGCATCATCTTTCAGGATTTAAAATAGCTCTACTGGAATTCCATCACCTCCACTAACTTTGTTCGTAGTGATGCTTTCTAAGGCCCACTTGACTTCACATTCCAAGATATCTGATTCTAGATGAGTGATCACACCATCGTGATTATCCGGGTCGTGAAGATCCTTTTTGTACAGTTCTTCTGTGTATACTTCCTACCTTTCTTAATATCTTCTGCTTCTGTTAGGTCCATACCATTTCTGTCCTTCATCGAGCCCATCTTTGCGTGAAATGTTCCCTTGATATCTCTAATTTTCTTGAAGAGATCTCTAGTCTTTCCCATTCTGTTGTTTTCCTCTATTTCTTTGCATTGATTGTTGAAGAAGGCTTTCTTATCTCTTCTTGCTATTCTTTGGAATTCTGCATTCAGATGCTTACATCTTTCCTTTTCTCCTTTGCTCTTTGCTTCTCTTTTCACAGCTATTCGTAAGGCCTCCCCAGACAGCCAGACTGCCGAGAGACGGGAACTAAAGAGAGGTGAGTGTGCATCACGGACAGAAACTGGCTCCCATGAGCGGCCTCCCAGGGTGTCTACCTGTGCCCTGAGGGTACAGAGAAGCAAGCATGCTCTGAGTTACCCTCCGTAGACAGGAGCGTTCCATCCGTCGCCCGTCAGCTGCTTTGTGCCTCCAAATCCCAGCCTCCACTTATACCATCAGCAGACTCAGGCGGCAGCCTGCTGGCCAGGAGGGTGCCTTGCCTAACATGTTCCTAGTAAGGACACCCTGGGTTTGTCCCAGTTTTGGATATCATTGCTTGAACTCAAAGCCTCAAGGGCACTGGCTGACTCCTTCAGTGGAGGGGAATTCTGCTCCCTAGGACTATCCCAGCCCTTTTGTCTGTGCTGCTTTCCAAGCCCTGCAAGTCAGCCCCCTGGGACAAGTCAAAGGGCTCCCGGAAAGTAGCCTTGAAGCATCCGCTGCTTCCAGGCCACCCGGATGTCTTCTCTTGCGGCAGCTTGTTCTCCCAACACCCTACTCTTTCTTGAGTCCCATCTCTCCCTTTGCCCAAAGCCTTATCCTCGAATGACTATCCCAGGACGTAGTCATGTTCTGCCCCCAGGCTGCTATCCAGATATTCTTTTTCGTTGCTTGCTGCACCTAACTGTTCACTCATCCCCTCACCAGAGGGCACTCTCCTGGACATCTCAATGCTAGTTGACCAACATCTCAAGGCAGAGGCCATAGCTGTCTCGTTAGAAGGTGATGCGTTAATCTAGAAAAATGGTACCAATGAACCAATGTGCAGGGCAGGAACTGAGATGCAGACACAGAGAATGGACTGTGGACACAGCAAGGGGAAGAAGAGGGTGGGATGAATTAAGAGAGTAGCGTAGATGCATATGTATTACAATGTGAAGCAGAGAGCTGGTGGGAAGTTGCTATATGGCTCAAGAAGCACAGCCTGGTGCTCTGTGATGACCTAGAGGGGTGGGATGGGGGGATAGGAGGGAGGTTCAGGAGGGACGCAATACCTGGACCCTTAAGGCTGGTTCACCTTGTATGGCGGAAACCAACACAGCATTGTAAAACAGTTATCCTCCAATGAAAGACAAAACATTTTAAAAAAATACAAAAAGAAAAAAGAGAAACTGATGCATTGAAATTATGGCAGAATAGAAATATTCAGCCTGCTTTAGTAGAAAACAAAACAAAATGATCTTTTCTGTGCTAGAAGGGTGGTATGTAATTATCCCATGCCTTATAACACAATCAGGAAGTTAAGCTCTCTCTGTCTTGGAAGGAAGAGGAGCCAATATTTCAGTTGCTGAGGTCTTAAAAGACAGTGAAAAAGCAAGATTTTCTTAAAGGGGGTGGGCGGCAGTGGTGGTGTGGTAAGGCTGGTGTGGAGGAGTGAAGGAGGTTGAGAGAGGCCTGGTGGTCAGAGCTGGTGGCCAGAAGTGTTGGAGATGGACCCTCGGAGATGGGCCCTCAGAGCCTGATGCTGGTCTCAGGAAGTTGCCCAGGAATGGAGAGGCAGTGAGTGGGCAGTGGCCTGCCCAGTGCAGGCCCGGGTGAGGGGCCTTGTGTCTGGCCAGGTGCCTCTGCTGCCCCAGCCCCTCTACCTGGTCTTCAAGCCTTGTCCCCCAGAGCTGCTCTAGGGGTGTGAAGCCAGGCTGGATCCTTCTGATTACCTCGTAGGCCACTCGCGAGGCTTGAGGCAGCCTGCCTTTGCCAGGGTGCCCGTATACATGCTAAACTGAGCAAGCCCAGGTGCCCTGATCTAGGGCACCGCCATGCCCTCCCACCACCCATGACATGTCCAAGCCCAGTGCTCTGCTGCTGGGCCTAGCTCATCCTCAAGTGGGCAAATGGAGGCCTCAGTGGGCACACCCCCTTGCTCAACTGGGGTCACGCCATCAGCAGTGTGCACCTGGGACGTGAGCTAAGGCTTCTGATGACCAGGGAAGTGTAAGCACCAGAGGCCAAGAGCAACTTCATGGTAATTTCTTAGGATGCTCTGGCCTTTCCCTTAGCTTCGTTATCATCCATGCTCTGGATGAAGCCAAATCTGGAGAACCAACACAAGAGATCTGCAATTCTGCTTTAAGCAAGGAACTAAAAGCTACTTTTATTAAGTTCTGTGAAGATGTTCAAAATTGTAAGATTAATTAAAATAGCGGGGATCACTGTGAGCCAACTGTCGTTTCATTATAGCCCTTACTGATTTAATCCTCAAAATTGCTTTATGAGACAGGTGTGGAGAGAGGACCGGAGTGTTGTGGGTTCCTTCCTGAAAGAATGATGCCTTCGGACACGTGGCTGGGGCTCAGGATGCCAGGAAATGGTGTTCCTTTTGCACAGTGGTGACTATTTCCAAGTAGAGTCTTTCTCAGAAGGTGGAGACAATTGGCATGTTCTGCACGCAGTCAGGGAGCGTTTCTGACCCTGCTGGGAGAATTTCCTCTCGCTGTATTAGTCTCTTGTTTGGGACTTTAGGGGAACAGAGTAAGACATAACCATGGAAACTAACAGGCAATTAACTCCAGCCCCACTTGCTGATCTGGGTTAGAACTGCCCTGCTGGAAGCTCCTTTTGCACTTTCCTATTAGAGCCTGAGCGAGGCGGAAGTCATTGCACAGGGTCTGTGCCCAGGTCCTGGCCAGTAAGCAAGTACAGTGGGAGAAACAACTGCTCTGGTCAGGAGCCCTGGGCACCAGTCCCAGCCCCATGTCTGACCTGTGTGGTCTGGGGAAATTCACTCTCCACCAGTCTATCTGAGCTCCAACGTGGAAGTGGGATGACAATTAGTGGCTGCCCTGGATTCTCATGAGAATCATGAGTTAAAGTTTGTGCAGCTTATTTTGTAAATAACGTGTAAGTGTCAGGAGTCATTGCCCTTACGTTTTAAAAAAAAGATTCTTTTTTGACAGGGACCATTTTTAAGGCCTTTATTGAGTTTGTTACAATATTGCGTCGGTTTTATGTTTTGCTTTTTCGACCGAGAGTCTTGTGGGATCTTAGCTTCCTGACCAGATATCAAACCTGCGTCCCCTGACATTGCAAGGCAGATTCTTAAGCACTGGACCACCTGGGACGTCTCACCGTTATAATCATTTTAGATGTATGGTTCAGGAGCATTGCATGCATGCTAAGTCACTTTAGTTGTGTACAACTCTTTGTGACCCCCTCCATGGACTGTAGCCCACCAGGCTCCTCTGTCCATGGGTTCTCCAGACAAGAATACTGGAGTGGGTTGCCTTCTCCAGGGGATCTTCTTGACCCAAGGATTGAACCCTGGTCTCTTACATCTCCTGCACTGGCAAATGCGTTCTTTGCCACTAGCACCACTTGGGAAGCCCTAAGGAGCATTGAAAGAAAGTGAAAGTCGCTCGGTCGTCTTTGTTAGCTCCATATTCCTAATTTTCCCTCCTTTCCTTCCTTTTTAAGTCTGAATAATTTTCCATGGTATGTATATACCACGTTTTGTTTGTCCATTCATCTGTCAATGGACACTGTGATTGCTTTTGCCTTTTGGCTGCTGCTGTGAACAACGTTGCTATGAATGTGAATGTACAAATATCTGTTCAAGTCCTGGATTTCAATTCTTTGGAGTTTAATCTCATTTGCTGAATCAGTTGGTGATTCTGTGATTAACTTTTTGAGGGATCGCTATACCACTTTTCACAGCAGCTGCCCCATTTTATATTTCTGTCGGCAAGGGTTCAATTAATCCACAACCTCCTCAACTTTTGTTATTTTCTGGCTTTCCCCCCTTCATAATAGCCATCGTAATGAGTGTGAAGTGGTCTCTCCTTGTGGTTTTAATTCACATTTCCTTGATGACTAATAGTATTGAGCCTCTTCTCATGAGCTTATTGGCCATTTGTGTATCTTCTATGGAGAAATGTCTTTGCCCAAGTTCTTTTCCCTTTCTTCTTCAAAAAATGTTTTCTTATTCTTACAGGTGCTTTTTACCAGTTCTTCCTTTATCTTAAGTCTTTGTATTATTATGTGCTTTAACTTTTTGTCCTCCTCTTTCAGTCATTTTCCTTTGGGGGTACATGATGCTTATTTGACCATTTTTTATTTCAGGATGGTTGCCCTTCTCAGGGCTTCCCTAATAGCTCAGTTGGTAAAGGATCCGCCTGCAGTGCCAGAGACCTGGGCTCGATCCCTGGGTTGGGAAGATCCCCTGGAGAAGGGAATGGCTACCCACTCCAGTATTCTTGCCTGGAGAATTCCATGGACTGTTTAGTCCTTCTCAGGAGTCTGGCTTCTGTGGCCTGTGGGTTCAAGACCCCATAGCAATGTCAAGGCCAAGTCTGTGTCAATCACATAGTCTAAGGGCAGAGGAGGGTTAGAACTGGAGGGATCAGGGTTTGCCACCCCAAAGTTGCCATGTTGACGTAAGAATTATTTTGAGCTGAAAGCATTTGAGTTCCTGAAATTCCTTATCTGCCTGAAAGAACTTAATTGTCATAAATCCCTTCCTGAGAGCAACTGGAATTTTTTTTCTTAGAGACTACCCGCAGCCAGACGTTGTCGCAAACCATCGTATATCCATCTAATCCCCTGCAGGCCCATTTATCTTTCTGAAAAGTTATTTCCTTCTCCTAATATGTCCTTTTGCCCCATGTCTTTCCCCAGCTAAGTCAGATATATAGACCTCAAAATTCTAACTCCACTTTGAATTACTCACTTCCGGGTACTCCCATGTGTATGCATGATATTAACACACAAGGTAATACCCTTCCATTGATTTTCCTCTTTGTCAATCTGCCCGGTTCGAAGGCCCAGCCAGAGCACCTAGGAGCAGAGAGGGAGACGGAATTCTCCCTCTCCTACAGAGCCTGGGGTGTCGAGGTCCGGGTCCCGTGAGCTTCTCTCCCTGATGCCCTGGTCAGGGTTGTATCTCTGACTCTCAGCAGCTTTGGGAAGAGCCTATCTCCCCAGATTCCTGAGTTGGGAGTGCTTGGGGGTAATGCCTGAGGCTGGGGATCTGTCCTCTCTTGATTTTCTCCCGTCTTCACCCCAACAAAGGTCATGCAGGGTTCTGCTTCTTTCTCAGAGACCAGGAGCAGGGCCTGGCCTGATGGGCCCTCAGTGATTATTCCAAGGGTCACAGAACGGCAGCCAAAGCAGAAGGTAAAAGTGCCCCAGCTATTGTACCAAGTGCAACCAAGTACCTCTCATTGCCAGCTCTGGGGACTTCCAGCACCCCAGTGCCAGCCCCTCTCCCATCAGTAAGAATAGAAAATCTGCCCCATACCAGGCCTGGACATCTGCTGCCTACCCTAGTATGACTCTGCTACTTCTCTGCCTTCATTAACTTTATTTTTTATCTTTTAATATTTATTTGGCTGCACTAGGTCTTAGTTTTGGCATGTGGGATCTTTTAGGTACAGCATGCAAACTCTTAGTAGCAGCATGTGGGATCTAGTTCCCTGACCGGGGACCCAACCTGGGGGCCCCCTGCATTGGGAGTGTGGAGTCTTAGCCACTGGACCACCAGGGAAGTCCCTGTCTTCATTTACTTTATTTTTCCAGGGGTCTCCAGCCCACACAATTGCTTGATTGTTCTTATAGAAATTTCCAGAAAGACTATCAGCTTTTCAATGGAAAACATCAGGAACCAGCTTGTGCCCTAAAATCCTTTGAATTCTTTGCCCCAGAATCTTCATCTCGTTTCCACCACCTCTGGACTGTTGAGTCATGGTCCCTGCCTCATCCTAGTCAAGTTTTCCCCATTCGGAAGACTTGCTTTAAGTAAGCTTCCAATGCTCTGTAAGGTTTGATAATGTCCTCCCGCCTCTTGAGACACTGCCGACCATTGGAAGGTGATGTTCCCTTTGCTGTAGTGGTCAGAAAAATCATGGGCATCGTCTCAGCATGTTTTGTGCGGAGGATGTTTGAGAAGAAGTTTTGACTTTGGGCATCACTTAAGTTGATGTTTGATTCTCTGAATCTTTTTTATCTCACTCTTCTTGTTGCTTGTTCTTCTGATCTTTCTCTAGCTCTGTAGTTTCTCCAGGTAATTTTAGGGGAGGTAGTGCCAGGCAGTGACAGTTTGCCATCCTGACATGACTTTCCTTCCTGCATCAAATCGCTTGCGTCAAAGGGAATTCATGTTGTTACTGGTAGATTCGTCCAGGACAGTGTCCAGTGTCTGACCTTGTACCCTGACAGTTTCTGGGTTTTTAAAATAAAAACCCCCACTTCTGTCTGACCCCCAAATCTAACTGATCCTGATATGAATTTCAGTTTCAATCTAGAGGGAAATTTGTGAATCACGTGACTAAAACATGATGGTGATCCAATAATGGGTTAATAATGCCAGCTTATGGATGTGAGAGCTGGACCATAAAGAAAGCTGAGCACCAAAGAATTGATGCTTTTGAACTGTGGTGTTGGAGAAGACTCTTGAGAGTCGCTTGGACTGCAAGGAGATCCAACCAGTCCATCCTAAAGGAGATCAGTCCTGAATATTCATTGGAAGGACTGATGCTGAAGCTGAAACTCCAATACTTTGGCTACCTGATTCGAAGAGCTGACTCATTGGAAAAGACCCTGATGCTGGGAAAGATTGAAGGCAGGAGGACAAGGGGACAACAGAGGATGAGATGATTGGATGGCATCACTGACTCAACGGACATGAGTGTGGCTAAACTCCTGGTATTGGAGATGGACAGGGAGGCCTGGCGTGCTGCAGTCCATGGGGTTGCAAAGAGTCGGACATGACTGAGCGAATGAACTGAACTAATGCCAGCTTAATTATTCCTGCTCTTTGTGACTATTTTAAAAATATGAAGTCTGTAGGCAGTGAATAATTATATATCAGTAGATGTTTCAGAGGTTTAAAAGTGCCTTATTTTCTAATTTTAGGTATCTGGTTAGTGTAATGGGCATTTTTATTCCTATGCAGTCAGAAAGCAAGTATTTACAAAAATTAAATATGCTATTGAAGTCATGGCTGTTTCAGCTTATAGTTACTGACTATGATAGCACTGGGGCTTCCCTCATAGCTCAGTTGGTAAAGAATCTGCCTGCAATGCAGGAGACCTGGGTTCAATTCCTGAGTCAGGAAGATGTCCTGGAGGAAGGCATGGCAACCCGCTCCAGTATTCTTGCCTGGAGAATGCCATGGACAGAGGAGCCTGGCTGGCTACAGTTTGTGGGGTCACGAGAGTCAGACCTGGCTTAGTGACTAACCCACCAGCACATGACAGCCCCGGCAAGTCCACTCCCGCTCAGGCTCAGTCTTAGCTCACTTGCCCCTGACACTGGAGAAAAGACAGCAGATGAAAAGGTCGCCCTCGGTATCTGAAGTCAGGCCCACCCAAGTTCACGTCCTGGCTGTGTCCCCCAGTAGGTTTGATGCAAATCAAGGGTGTGACCTTCCTGATCCCTGGTTTCCTCGAATGTGATAAAATTATCTGTATCTCATAGGGTTTTCAGCAGGAGCTTTGCTATTATTGTTTGGCTATTGCTGCTTTGGGAGATGAGATGATTCACTGGAGAGTGGGGAAAAATATTAGCACTTCCATTTATATTTACTTTTCCGAACATTCTATTTTCAGTTTACTGGTTACAGTGTGCATAATGTGGTGCGTGCATGCTAAGTCTCTTCAGTCGTGCCCAACTCTTTGTGACTCTATCTACTGTAGCCCCCCAGGTTCCTCTGTCCACGGGGATTCTCCAGGCAAGAATACTGGAGTGGGTTGCCATGTCCTCCTCCAAGGGATCTTCCCGACCCTGGGAATCTTTGTGGCCCAGGGATCAAACCCGACTCTTCTATGTCTCCTGCATTGGCAGGCGGGTTCTTTACCACTCATGCTGGCAGGGAAGCTCCGCATAATGTTGTAGTTTAATCTTCACTACTTACCAGTTTATAAAAGATAAATGTGCATTTATTGAGGATGCATACTCTAAATATTTTACTGATGGACCACACATTATGGGCAATCATTGCTCTGGACTGTCTGATCCCTCTGGTCATCCTATTTTGAGTTGCAAATTAATTCTCAGAAATCCTTTCTTATCATCCAATCAGCCCTTCAAGGGCATGGGTGTCAGCAGTTGGGCAATCAGGAGGTGGAGCTTCTGAGTCTGAGGAGGTGAAAGCTGGTCCACTTTCCTACACAAATGCATGGCTGTCCTGACCAGCCTGACTCCCTCAGCGAGATTTCCGATTTTATTTCGGGTCTCTGGTTCTAGTTCTGGCAGCACCCAGACCTAACTTAGCCATTTCTTGATCCTTTCCCTATAATTAATAGGGAAAGCATATAAAAAATTCAGTTTGAATGTAGAAAGTTTGAAAAATGCATTTAGAAAATTTGAAGTAACATATATATCAAGATATAGAAAGCTGCATCCAATGAATAGATGGTATATTCTTTTAGCCTTTTTAAAAAAGCTTTATACTATGGAAAATTTCTAAAATGTACAGAACTGGAAAGAATACCTTAACAAGCTCTCATGCCCATATCACCAGCTTCAACAACTTATCTACTCATGGCCAATCCTGTTGCATCCATCCCCACCCACTCCCCTATTTTGGATTATTAAAAAAACTTTTTAAATCTTTTGGCCACATCTCTGGAATAGATGGGGAAACAATGGAAACAGTGACAGACTTTATTTTGGGGGGCTCCAAAATCACTGCAGATGGTGACTGCAACCATGAAATTAAAAGACGCTTGCTCCTTGGAAGAAAAGTTACAACCAACCTACACAGCATATTAAAAAGCAGAGACATTACCTTGCCAACAAAGGTCCATCTAGTCAAAGCTATGGTTTTTCCAGTAGTCATGTATGGGTGTAAGAGTTGAACTATAAAGAAAGCTGAGTGCTGAAGAGATGCTTTTGAACTGTGGTGTTGGAGAAGACTCTTGAGAGTCCCTTGGACTGCAAGGAGATCCAACCAGTCCGTCCTAAAGGAAATCAGTCCTGAGTATTCATTGGAAGGACTGATGCTGAAGCTGAAACTCCAATCCTTTGGCCACCTGATTCAAAGAGCTGATTCCCTGGTGGCTCAGATGGTAAAGTGTCTGCCTGCAATGTAGGAGACCCAGGTTCAATCCCTGGGTTGGGAAGATCCCCTGGAGAAGGAAATGGCAGCCCACTCCAGTACTCTTGCCTGGAAAATTCCATGGATGGAGAAGCCTGGTGGGCTACAGTCCGTGGGGTTGCAAAGAGTCAGACATGACTGAGCGACTTCACTTTCTTTCTTTTCTTTTGATACTGGGAAAGATTGAAGGCAGGAGGAGAAGGGGACAACAAAGGATGAGATGGTTGGATGGCATCACCGACTCTATGGACATGAGTTTAAGTAAGCTCCAGGAGTTGGTGATGGACAGGGAAGCCTGGTGTACTACAGTCCATGGGGTCTCAAAGAGTTGGACACAACTGAGTGACTGAACTGAACTGAACTGGCCATGAGGGATGTTTCCCTGATCGGGCATTGAACCCATGTCCCCTACATTGAAAGTGTGGAGTCTTAACCTCGGGACTGCTAGGGAAGTCCCTATTTTGGATTATTTTTTAAGCAAGTCCCAGACAGCTTACAATTTTATGCCTAAGTACTTCAGTATATATTGTTGAAATACATACTGACATTCTACAAATAAAATCACAATACCACTATCATACCTAAAAACAAATGGTAACAGTGAATCTTTATTTCATGGTCAGAGTTCAAGTTTCTCCAGTGCTCAGATACATAGTTTGTTCAAATCCTATGTTGTGGTTTGTTGACAGGTCTCTTGGATCTCTTGGCATCTATAGATACTTCTCCGTGGTTTGTTATTTTCCCTTGCAATTTACTTGAGAAGGAACCTGGGTTGTTTGTTGTGGATTTTGCTTATTGCATGCCCGCAGTGTCGTTTAACAGGTTCTGCTATACTTGTTCTCCTGTAAATTACCAATTGGGTCTAAAGACCTGATCAATTTTAGATTGAATTTTTTTAGGCAAGGCTACTTCATAGGGTACGCTTGTGTTCTTCAGTTAAGAAGTGCAAATAACCGGTTCTTTATTTTGGAGAGATATTAGCAGCTATTGACAATCATTACTTGTATCCATTAATCCAACAGGCATTGTGAAATGGTGATAATCTAATTCTATAATTCCCTCAGAGGATGAGACAGTTGGATGGCATCACCGACTCAATGGAAATGAGTGTGAGCAAACTCTAGGAGAGAGTGAAGGACAGGGAAGCTTGGCGTGCTGCAGTCCATGGGGTGGCAAAGAGTCAGACACAACTGAGTGACGGAACAACAAATTCCCTCAACTATCAGCTAGAATATAGATATAAAAATAAACTTACATGTGTGCCTGTGGCTGATGCATGTAGATGTTTGGCAAAAAAAACACTACAATATTGTAAATTAATTAGCCTCCAATTAAAATAAATAATTAAAAAAAATAACCTTGTCTTCATCAATTCATGGGTCACCCAGACATACAGTTTGTGTACGAAAAGTCAAAGGACAATCAAATGCACTTCAATACTCTGTCTATTAAAAAGAATGTTAAAAATAGCACTTGGAGTCTAAATAATAATAAGTGCATATAAATAAATTTCAAAGTATGTACAAGGTTGAGAAAAATGATACAATTTTTACTATGAAACACTAAAAAAAATGGAAACCTATATCATGTTTTTTGATACAAAATAGTCAAAATCATGTAGATGTTATTGTTTTCTGAACTACACATTCAGTTCTATGCTACTCAAAGCCCCAGACGTTTTGTGTGTTTGTGCGTGTGTGTGTGTGTGATCCCAAAACATACACAGAAAAACAACTGGCCAAGTAAAACCAAAATACTCCAGAAGAACCAAAATGGGAAGTAGCCTCATGAGATAACAGTACTCAGTAAAGGTGTAGTAGTTAAGACAATGTGACAGGCGCATAGAAATAACCAATGGAGCAAAATGTAGACTGGGAAATGGAGCAGGAGTAAATTGCAACTTAATGTATGGCAAAACAGAGTGGATTAGTGGGTGAAATGTACCTTTCTTTTTCTTTCCTTTTTTTGAAGGGGGGCAGGGCACATACCATGCTGCTTGTGGGATCTTAGTTCCCCGATCAGAAATGGAATTCACGTCCTCTGCAATGAAAGTGCAATGTCCTAACCACTGGGCCTCCAGGGAACGCCAGAAATGTACTTTTCATTAATGGTGCTGAGATAGAAATATTAACAGCCATATAGAAAAAAAAAAAAAAAAAAAGATCATTCCTCATAGTATTTACAAAAGTCAATTTCAGGCAGATTGAAGACCTATCTATAAAAGTAAAAAATATAATATTTTAAGAAGATAATATATTTATTTTTATGACTTGAAGTGATGTTACAAGATACAAAAAACATAGGTCATAAAGGTAAAGATGGGTAAATCGGAATGCATTAAAATTAAGATATTTTAAATTAAAGAGATTTGAAGAGAATTTATGAATCTGTCCATTTCTGATGGGAATGTAAACTGGGACAAGTCCTTTGGAAAACAATTTGGCATCACAGAGTTGGACACGACTGAAGCGACTTAGCCGCAGCAGCAGCAGCAGCAAAGCTAAAGATGCCCGTACCTTAGGACATACCGGAGTTGCAGGCCCAGGTGCACGTCCTTGAGGAAATCTTGAGAATCCTCATGACAGCATTGTTCCTAATGGCATAAAATTGGAAGCAACCCAAGTGTTCATTGACAGGAGAGGGAGGAATTGAGTTCCTGGTGTAGTGACAATGGAACGCCATAGAGCAATGACAACAAATACCCTACAAATAAGTGCATCAAGAGGGATGGATCTCAGGAATTTATGGTGGATCCAAAAAATTTTTAAAAAGGAAGTAGGAGAAGAATGATGTCATCCTACTTATGTAAAGTTCAAAAATTGTACAACTGTAAGTGGAAACATGAGCTACAAATACTGTATAACTATGAGGCACAGGAGGAAATGTAAACAGACAGTTCATGCCAGAGGTACCTGGATGTTGGGGGTGGGATGAGATGGGGAAGGGTACATGTGGCCAGCCACATTCTGGTTCTTAAGCTACATTGTGGGTATGTGGGCATTTGTAGCCTTGGTAGTCTTCACACCCTACACATTGGTTATAAATAGACTTCTATATCTAATATTTTTGATACCTACTTGATGAAAAAAATGGTTCAAACACTTTGAGTTTATAAGTCGGTAACTTTTTTTATGTTATGTGCCTTTCGTATGTGTTAGTCATTCAGTCGTGTCCGACTCTTTGCGACCCCATGGATTGTTGCCCACCAGGCTCGTCTGTCTATGGGATTCTCCAGGCAAGAATACTGGAGTGGGTTGCCATTTCCTCCTCCAGGGGATCTTCCTGACCCAGGGATTGAACCAGGGACTCCTGAGTTCAGGAGGCACCAGGGAAGCCCTCAAACACTTTGAGTTTACAAAGTTGCCTCTTGGGCAGCCCTGCCTGCACCTATATATAGCTGCTGTCTGAGTTTGTAGCTGCTCACCAGGATCTGCCCTGTGCCATCCGGCTCCCCCCCACACACAGTGTTTAGTGTAGTCTAGACTTCTAGGGTGCCAAGGACCGTAAGGAGCCAGGCAGAAAGCAGGCACTTTCCCCAGGGACCTCGGAAACAGGGAATTGTCTGTGTCCTTCCAGAGCTCCTCTGGACCATTCTAAGAGTAGTCTAGCCGGGCCAATGCTCTGCCCTGCCTGGCCCCGGCAGATGCCTCATCTAACAAACAAATCATGATACCAAGCTTCACGAGGAGGAGATAAGAATGGAATCCAGAAAGTCAGTGCTCCATCTTTCTGTCTTACCTATGGTTGTCAAGGTTACCAGAGCCTCGTGTTTCTTGGTAACCACTCCTCTTAAAATAGCCATCATTGGTGCCAGCCAGCCAACTGCATCTTATATTAATATCACCATCATCTTTACACTGCTTTGAAGAGAAGACAAGGTGGCCACATTACATGGAATAAGGTTTTACAGAGCACGCACACCATTCTTCAGCTGGGCGAAGAATTATAATCCCATTTTCAGTTGACCAAACAGGCTTGGAGAGGTTAAGTGACTTGTCCAATGCCAGATGACTCTCAAGTATCAGAACAGATTGGAAAATCCAGGTTTTCTAACGCCACTGATGAGAACTTGTCCTCCATCCAGATACTGCCTCTCCCAGCTGAGGTCATGTCACCCTACAGGATGGGTGTGTGAGGGATCAAGTCAGCTGGGAAGCTCTGAGAGTGCTGGGCTGAGATTCTAGTTTTGTAGTTGGTCCAACCACTACCCTCCTTCTTCCTCATCAACAGAACCCCAGTTTTGTTCCCTTGTGGGAGCTCCATGATTCCTGGGATCTCCTAAGAAGTTAAGGTTGATTGGTTGTGATGATAATTCTGTTTCCCTTGCTAGTGATTGTTTAAATGTGGCTGAGACCCACTCTCGGCCAGTGGTGGGCTAAGTCAGCAGGTTATTTCTGGAAATGATGTTTCTAAGAAAAGACATTACCAAGAGGAAATGTTCCTCCTCTATGCCTAGCATCCCTTTGCGTGGGCTGGAGCCTACTTGATAGCCATGAGGAGGTGCTTGCTGGGGATGGCTGAGTGGAAAGCCCTTGGTCCAGCTATGAGAAGCCTCCTCTTCTCAGAGCCAGGCCCCTGCCATCTGATAGCATTGGCTGGGCCCCCTTTGACTGCGCCTATGGCCTCTTGCTCTGCAGCTGAGCTCTATTCAGACGTGTCCTTCCAGTTCTGCTGGGCTGTGAGCCCCGGTCCTGGACATGTGTCTCTCTCCCTGTCCCCCTCAGTCCAGTCTCTACTTGGAGGAAGAGGTGGTGGGGGGTCCTGAGGGGCAAGGATGGTTCTCTTGACTCAAGGTGCACCCCTTTTCATGGGGGACTCCTTGGTGACTCTCTGCAAAAGGCCCTCAGCTTGGGTCTTACCTACAATCAAAGTACAAGTATTTTCCTACTCAACGCCTCCAGAAGGTAAAGAGTTTATTTCAGCAACTCAGTTGGAAATCCTTCACAATATAGACAATAATTCTAGTGTCAATTTGGAGGAAATTACTTAATATGTGGAGAACTATCCCTCTTAAAAAGGCCTGGCGCTTCATTCACTACAGTGCCTGATTGTTCAATATCTGATTTGTGCTAAGCTTTGGGCCCCCAAATAGGACACGGCTCCCACCCTGGCAGAGCCCACAGCCCAGGGGAGAGGAGGCCCATTCCCAGAGGGCCCTGCCAGGTCAGGGAGCCACAGGTGTTGGGGGCGGGGGGCGCCCGCACTGAGATATCTGGGCTACTCAGCCAGGGAGGGGCCACAGAGGGCAGGAAGATGCTGACTGGTTGTCCGAGTTGCAAGGAGATGAGACTCGGGGCAACCAAGAGCAGAGTGGGTGGTCACCCATTTGGAAGTTGGTGATCCAAGTAGTGAGAAGGATAGATTGAGTGTGAATCCTCAGGTCCCTGAATGCCAAGTGAAAGGCTGGGGACTTGATCTGGCCTGGGTAGAGTTTGAAGAGTTCAGGCGGGAGCATGAACCATGACTGTCGAGGCTGTGATGGGGCAGGTGGGAGGAGGGGGTGATTCAGGAGGGAGCCCAGTCGGCAGGCAGTGGGCTTCCACCTGAGAGCTGCTGGGGAGGGAAGAAGGGGTGGGGCCGATGTCATCTGGGTCAAGTCACTTCTGTTGTCTGGGTTCTTGTTTCCTCTGTGCAACCAAAGTGGAGAGACAGAGTGATTCACACAACCTCGGTCTCTGCATGAGATGGAGAAGAAACCTACGTGAGTCGTGGTCACAGACTGGATGCGGGAGCAGGAGAGTGGGTGTCTTCCCAGTCCTGTGCATTTATTATCCAGGAGACTGGAGCCCAGATTACGGATGATGGGAAGAAAGTAGGTGAGAGTGGCTGGAAGAGACAGGATGACTCCCGCCTCTGGGAGGGAGGGGGTCGGAGGGGCTGGCATGGGAGAAGCAGGGACAGCAGACAGTCCATTAACCAAAGGGCTCCCAGCAAAGGCTTTTGGATAGAACAACCTCAGCTGCCAAGTCCATGAGTGTTTAGAACTCAGAAATACATGAGACTGCAGCTGCTTGTTTTTCTAGCTCTTCTCTAATTTTTCTCCTTGATTCCCAAGCATGTATCAGAGTTAATGAAGCAATTCTATTATTAAACCACTTGGAAAACTTAGAAGACAATGTACTTGGGTTTGAATGGGATAATTAGATATCCGGGGGAAAACATTTATAAGAGAATTACATATAAATCCCATGTCTTGCCTCCTCGTACCACATCCATGAAAAAACAGGATCATGCAAAGAGCTCAGAAATGAGCTAGTTCATGCCTTGTGGTAAAAGCGAACGCATTTCTATTTGCAGCGGAGTTCAAAATGTAGATTCAAAACTTCGTTTCTGGCTAAACGTCTACTGAGAAGGCTGAACTCACTTTTCAAAAAGGGTGTGTGATGCTGCTGAAAGCCTTGAGGGTTTGCTTTGGCAGAGCCAGTACCCGCTAGGATGGTGGGGTGTCTTTCTATTCTGTGCTGTGAATCATCAAATGTGTTTAAGTTATATTTGTTGATGGAGCAGTAGAGGCTTTTGGATATGGTGGGATGTGGAAGGGACAGGGCTGGGGGATTTTCTTCTAGGAAAGAGCCTGAGGAGGCTTGTTGATGTGAACTTGGGCTCCCAGTCTTGGTCCCTGCTGGTAGACACTCAGTGATTCACCTCGACCTTGGCATCAACCCACACTGGGGTGGCTCAGCAATTTACAAGCCTCATCCCCAGGCTTAAATTCTATGCTTTTATATCCCCTTTGTTAACAGGTTCAAATAATTTCCTTCCAAGGGCACACATGGCTAACACATTCAGAGGCAAGGTGAGTCTGAATCGCGCCCAGCTCCAAATTTGTCTAGACCTGTATACGTGTATGTAATGGAGGGATGGGACGCTGGACTGGGAGGTAAATTGGAAGGGTGGCAGGAGCAATGGATTTGGAGCCAAGAAGATCTGAGTTCAAATCTGGCTTGGTCACTCACTATATAGTTAGAAAAGTTAATAAGCCTCTTTGAGCCTTCTTTTCCTTTCCTGTGAAATGAAGGTGGTTACAATACCTTCTTCCTAAGGATGTTATGAGGCATCAGTGAGACGTGGCATGTAGAAGCATGAACTTGGAGTTTACCAGCAAACCTGGAGTGTCCCCAGGAGGGTACCATCAGAGCGCTGGAGGACCCTGAACTCCTGCCATGAGTTCATGGTGATAGACCACTGGCTGAGCCCAGAGACAAGACCCTCCCACTTTCAGACACTAGTGTGCTCGGCACAATTCAGCAGAGATGGGACAGAATGTGGTGAACCTCAAGGGGGCTTTGATGGAATTCTTTCTGAGTCTCAGCCCCTTGACCAGTGCTGGCCCACCGCACCCCCGATCCCGCCACCCCAGCCTCCACTATTGATGGCAGACAGACTGACTTGGAAGGGGGACTGATGGAGCCTCAGGTCAACAGAGATGAAAACGCACTTCTCTCTTTTCCCACCTCCTTCTTCTCTTCCTCACTCGTCCTCTTTATTTTTGTGTTATCTCTCTCTCTCTGGCTGACATGGTGTTCAAATAGCTGTAATTATTTAGTTGTCATTTTTGGATATAATTGTTTGCCCACGAATTGATTCACTTATTTCACACAATTTATTCAGACATACTTCCTTACATTGTACTTTGACATGGGAGACAGGTTTTCAACTCATGTCTTAAGACCAGAGATAGAGTTCACCGATTGTTACTCATCGAGTCCAGGGACCCCTCCCACTGCCCCTACTGCAAGGAACTCCAGTTCCGTCTCTCGGAAACTGGGGAGATGCCAATCTCCTTCCTTGGTGTTCTGAACCCTCTGTGTATCTGGGAAGGTTTGAGCAACTCTTGGCAGAACTGCCACCTTCCAGAGGGAACAGGCATTGCCCCCTAGAGAGAGGGGTGATGAGGGCCAGGCGTTTATAAGGCAGGCTCTTCAGACTGGGAGGAACTGCTTTAAGAGATTCTGGAAGCTCCTGGCAAGTGCTTATGCCCCATAAATTCTTTATGAGGAAGTTAACCCAGCCCTCCAGCAATTCCCAGTTCTTCTATAAACTCTGTGATGTCCTTGGGACATAGTAAGGCTATTTTTTCCCTCTTAAAATATTGAACAGTGGGGAAAGGAATCCTTCCTTCTATGCTTGTTCCATTCAACTTTGAGCTATTTTATGTTAGAAAAAATCTTATATTAGTCTGTCCAGGCTGCTGTGACAAAATGCCCTAAAACTGGGTGGCTTAAATAACAGAAATTATTTTCCCTTGCAGTGCTGAAGATTGGAATTCTGTGACTGGGGTGCCAGCATGGTTAGTTTCTGGTGGGGACCCTTTACCTGGCTTGCAGACGACCACCTCCTGCTGCGTCCTCACGTGATGGAGAGAGGGTGCCTCTTCCTAGAAGGGCTGGTCTTACCAGGTGAGGGCCTACCCTCATGACCTCATTTGACCTTCATCACCTCCTTAAGGCCCTACGTCCTCTACAGTTACATGGGCTTCAACACATGAACTTTGTGGGAGGGACAAGATTCAGTCCACAGAAAAGGTCAAGTGTTGAGTCCATGTAGGTGGAAGGAGTTGGTGCTTGGGAGACAGACTGACCTGGGTTCACACCCAACTCTGGTGCCTGTAGCTGAGGGACTTGGGTGAATTGTATTTAACTCTTCCAAGCTTGTTTCCTCTTCTGAAACATATGGTAAATGGACTTGCAGCCCACAGGGTTTGTGTGAGGATTAGCTAAGGGACTGGCTGCATGCTGGAGATGCTGAGCTCTCTTTAGAGCCTGCCTCTGCTGGAAACCTGTAGCCCTGAGGCGAGAACACAGTGTCTAGGAGGGACCCTGGCTTCCCTGGGTTCTGTCCCAGCGAGGATGATGGTTCCTAGCTGTCAACTGTTAATGTGAACGAAAATATCATATAGAGAAACAGCCGTTTCAGTTCTCGGCAGGTAGCAGCTGGCCGAAAAACGTTCTTGCACCGTGGCTTCAGGTGGGCCTGTGTTGGGAGGATGTCAGTCAACCAAGGTTTACTGAGCACCTAGTCAGTGCCAGGCGCAAGGGACATAGCAGGACAGAAGACAGGCGTGACCCCTACTCTTACGGAGCTTGGAGTCTGGGGAGAAGAGAGACGTGAACCAGACTATCACCAAGGCTCCTGTCTGTGGTCTTGGATCCGGGCCCACCTGGCTGGGGCCTCCACTGCTGCATAGACGGTGTCCTCCAGAGGGGTGCCCCTCAGGTTCCGCGGGCTCATTCCCTCCCGGGGAGGGGCCCTGGGTGGGAGAGAGAAGAATTCCTGCCGTCAGTCCCTGGAGCTTCATCAAACGCCAGCTCAGCTGGCAGCTATGTGATTCCCTCCCGATCGTCTCCTGTTTTGGTGTCCTCTGGGCAGCCGCTCTGCGTCTCCGTGAGTCACAGAGCCACTCCTTAACCCCTGGTCCCGCTCACGGTGGGGAAGAGCCTTTCATCCACAGCAAACACGTTCCTGGGGACCGCGGGGCCTGGGTTGTTGATGCCACCTCCGCACAAGGATTCCAAGCTGCTGCCCTCTTGGGGCTGTTGAGGGTTTCAGAGTCTGCGGAAGGCGTGGGATGGGTTAGGTGGTGTGAGGCAGCCTGATGGTGTTCAAACATCACCCACGTTTGGCAGAAGTGAGAAGAGGGGGACATCAGCTTGTTACCTTGACCATCTGCATACGTGGGCCTTTCTCTTGGCAGAGGGCTCAGTGGAGTAGAAATGTGAACCGTTGCCTGGAGGGTTTATGGAAGTCTCCCTCAATTATTCTAATGCTCTCTTCTCTTTACTCATAATTGAGGGTCAGCAGCAAAAGGATTTTTTTTTTCTCTGAGAGAAATAGAAAGTCTTGGGACAGATGAGCTCACTGCCTTAGTGAGCCACTTATTCCTTTGCTGTTGGGTTGGTTTCTCTCTGTGAACACCTGTATTTACATGTTGCAGCAGAGGCTAATGGCCCTTTTGGCTTTTGGCAACAGCAGCCTGTGAGTTGTAGGCAGGCTTATGTCCACCCTAACCTTAACCTTAACCTTAACCACAGACCACATTTCCTGGCCTCCCTGGAGGCTAACTGTGTCCACGTGATTAACTTTTGGCCAGTAGGGTGGGAGAGGAAGTGGTACACGCCATTTCCAAGTTATTATGATTTTTCAACCAGATAATTATTTTTGTATCAATGGTTTGTCTTATCTAGAAGATCAACTTGTTTTTTCAAGCATGTAAATTTCTCGCCCTGCTCGCTCTTTCATCTTTCCCGGGTTGGAATGTTGAGGTGGTTCTGAGGGGCCAGAGTTCCCCATGCACAGTGATGACAGCCTTGGGATGGCAAAGCACAAGATGGAAAAAAATTGGGTCCCTAAATGACCTCATCAAGCAGAGATACCTGCCAACCTTGGCCCACTGCCTGCATTCAGAATGTTATGTGAAAGAGAAACATTTCTATTTTAAGTCACTGTATTCGGGGGCCTCTGACATGGCAGCTTAGACTAAACCCTAAGTAATTTAAGTGTTAGCGGAGTTAAGGTATGGTTAGGCATCTAATTATCTGTAATATGGTTCTGTGCTGGATTTGTTAGAATTATATTATTTATTGTTCCCCATAACATATGTAGGTTTTCCCTGGTGGCTCAGATGGTAAAGAATCTGCCTGCAATTCAAGAGACCCAGATTTGATCCCTGGGTTGGGAAGATCCCCTGGAGAAGGGATTGGCTACCCCCTACAGTATTCTTGCCTGGAGAATTTGATGGACAGAGGAGCCTAGCAGGCTACAGTCCATGGAGTTGCAAAGATTCAGACATGACTGAGTGATTAGCCCTAAGGTATATAGGTCGTTAAGACGAATGGACAAATTCTACCCATCTTGTTTTTAATTTTGAATTGCTTTTGATGTTAAAACCCTATGCCAGGTAGAGCTTTTGGAAGATATAATTCCTTGACAAGCTGTATATTTACTTATATCAAGCCGTGAAAGTTATATAATCTAGTGAATTTCCTGTATGCTTTGATTTCCAGGAAAGTTAGAGCTGGGTAAATTTAAGGCTTACTATAATAAACCTATGTTACCATAGGGTTCTTTTTATTGTATTTCTTCCCCTGTGTATATTTAATCTTCGTTTGTTAAGGGACTTCATGTACCCATGCTCACACCTCTTGCTGCCTTGCCTGAGCTATTCCCCAGCCATCCAGGTACTTTCCCCTGTGCACTAAGGAGCGCTTTCTTTCCTTAGGACTCATTTTAAGTGCTTTCTCTCTGTGCTGTTGGCCTTCTGCACAGAGCACCCCGGGACCTCCATAGAGCATCTATCACATTGCCTTTGCTTTAGCTGGTTGACAGCGCTGCTCGAGTGCCAGCCTGTTGTGACCTCACTACTAATTGTCCTCTTTACAGATAGGGGTAAATCTGTCCTGGATCGATTCTCTGTAAGTTTGATTTCCTTCCTCTGTAAGTTGCAAAGCTCATGGAGACTAGCTGAGGCCAAGAGCTTAAGGCAGTCAATTCTGGTAGATTCTTGAGGTGGCCATGTCACAACAGCTGTAACAGTAGGGCTTTGATGTCATCCTTGATAATGACAAGGGAGAGGCTGGTGGTCTCTTAACCGTGGATGCAGTTCAGTTCAGTTCAGTTCAGTTGCTCAGTTGTGTCTGACTCTGCGACCGCATGGACTGCAGCATGCCAGGCATCCCTGTCCATCACCAACTCCCAGAATTTACTCAAACTCACGTCCATTGAGTTCGTGATGCCATCCAACCATCTCATCCTCTGTCATCCCCTTCTCCTCCTACTTTCAATCTTTCCCACCATCAAGGTCTTTTCAAATGAGTCAGCTCTTTGCATCAGGTGGCTAAAGTCTCCAAAGTATTGGAGTTTCTGAGATGGAAACTCCATATCAGGCTGATGTGGATCTGAACCTCTGATCTGGCCAGGGAGGAGCCATTTCCCCTCTAATTGTGTAGCTAAGAAGCCTCACAGCCCAAGGGCCACAGTGGGGGAGGACGGTCATCCACCCAGGGACAGAAGGTGGGTTTGGGATGGGAGAGGGGGTGCAACATGTGCAAAGGCCGAGAGGAGCAGAAGCAAGGACATTTAGTGTGGTGTAAATTAACTAGTGTAAACTAGTGTGGTGAAACTCTGGTGTGCAGGGGTAGGGAAGATGGGAGATGAGGAGGGGCGAACCAATGCCCCTTGGCACCTCCCTGTGGGGTGAGGCCCTGGGGGGTGGAAGGTTAGCCATCCATCAGTAGGATGACACCACTGCCTATCAGGGACTCATTCACTCATTCATTCCTTCCTTCACTGAACAGGAGCAGGCTCTCTACCGGGCCTGGCGACGGGCCTTTGGTGGGGGGGGGGATATCTTTTCTTTGGGGGACAACTCAACCCATAACCATAATTCTTCGTTTAGCCCAGAATTTCCCACAGAACTTCCTTTTCCTCTCTTTCGTAAATGCCCCTTAATGAAACCCCAGAGCTGGCGGGGAGAGCAGCTCACCCAAGGACATGCTGCCTGGGATGGTCAAGATGGAGCCAACCAAGGGCTAGGTGACCTAGGGAGGCCTCCTGGGGCTAATGGGAGGCCCCTGGACACCCTAACACCTCCAACCCCTCCCCCCCACCACGCCCCAAGGTGGGAGGAAGGGAAGGTCCACAGGGTAGGGACACGGGCATCAGTTTATCCACAGGAGAAGATTCTCAGGGCAGCCTGCCTTGGGTCCTGAGCTCCGAGGAACCACAGGGAGGGCAGGCTGGAGCAGGGTTGGGGGCCAGGTCATCTGTCCTCAGAGGAGCTCTTTCCGCTTCGGGGCTCATCAGAGCAAAGAAGCGCAGCATCTGGTGAGCCCCGGCTCCCGTCGCAACCGGGCTTGTGCCACCGCGCAGGCTCGGGCTGAGCCGTGGGCGGCGTCACGGCCGTTGAGTTGGGCTGTGGAAAGCACCCGAAATAGCCCACAGGTCTGTAAACAGGCTCTCGCCCCGCTCATCAATTTCCCCCTCAAATGGGCTTTACATTTCCATCCAGAGCTTTTGCACCACGCTTTCCACTTTGGTGTTTCTGAGAAGATTGAGAACATTGACAGGTTTCTCTGTAAAAAGATGTGGATTCAAATTCAGGGTTTGCCACCCACTTGCCATGTGACCTTTACCAAGCTCTAGCTTCATCTTTGCACATTTGTATCTTTGCATTTAGGAAATGGAAATAATAACGTTGGCGTGCTTACCACCCCCAGCTGCATGAGTGAGAAGCAGAGAATTAATACTCATGACTACTTTCCTCATCTTGATTCTGTGCAGGGACCATTCTAGAAGCAGTGACTCTAAGGTTCCCGGTCAGATGCGAGGTATAGTGTGGTACCATGTGAGTGAGATTTATAGCTCTCTCTATACAAAAATATAGTACATAGTCATGTATTAAATAGAAGAAATTAGATTAAATAATACCTCATTTCTCTCTTTTAATGGTACACTTTTGTTTAAAAAGAGAGAACATTCTCTGAGTATGGTAATAATCATAAAAAAAAAAACTTTGGTTTATTACGATGTAATTGACATATCATAAAATTTACGTTTGCCATTTTGCAAGTTTTGCCAAATATGTAGTTGCATAAGCATCATCACGATCCAGACAGTATTGGCTTCATCCCAAAAGTTCAGTCTTATCCCTTTTGAAGTCAGTCACTCCTCCCACACTCAGCCCCCAGCAACCTCTGGATTTCCGTCCTAGAGTTTTGTCTTTTTCTAAATGGCTTATAAATGAAGTCATATAGTAGCTTTTCTCTGAGCATAAAGTTCATAAGATTCATCCATGTTGTTGGACATGTCAGTAGTTTGTTCCTTTTCATAGCTGAGTCCACAGTAGGAACCTGATTCAAATTATTTGTCCATTCACCTGTTCAAGAACATTCGATTGTTTCTAGTTTGGAGCTTTTATGAATATAGCTTCTGTGAACATTCAGGGCAACTCTAGGCTTTCATTTCTCTTAGGAAAGTACCTAGATGTGAAATGACTAGATCATATAGGAGGGTTTTGTTGAACTTCTTTGAGAAATTGCCAAACTGTTTTCCAAAGTGACTACCCCCCAGCAGTATATGCGAGTCCCAATTGGTTGTATCTTGCATGTTTGTTGTTGTTCAGTTGCTAAGTCGTGTCTAACTGTTTGTACCCAAAGGACAGCAGCACACCAGGTTTCCCTGTCCTTCACTGTCTCCAGGAGTCTGCTCAAACTCATGTTCACTGAGTCGATGATGTCATCCAACCATCTCATCCTCTGTCGCCCCCTTCCCCTCCTGCCCTCAATCTTTCCCAGCAGATCTTTTCCAGTGAGTTGGCTCTTCACATCAAGTGGCCAAAGGATTGGAGCTTCACCTTCAGCATCAGTCCTTCTAATGAATTGGGTTGATTTTCTTTTAGGATTGACTGGTTTGATTTTCTTCCTGTCCAAGGGACTCTCAAGAGTCTTCTCCAGCACCAAGTACTTAGTTCTCTCTCTCTCTCTCTCTCTCTCTCTATATATATATATATATATGTGTGTGTATGTATACATGAATTTTAGTCATTCTTATAGGAGTGTGGTGGTATCTCATAGTTTTAATTTGTATTTCCCTATGACTAATGATGTTAAACATCTTCTCATGTGCTATTTACCATCCATATTTCCTCCTCACTTAAGTGTCTGTTCAAACATTTTGCCTCATTTAAAAATTGGCTTGTTTTGGTGAATTTTTAGATTTTAGAAATATTTTGAAGTTTTAAAAATCATGTATGTGTTTTGCAAATAGTTCTTCCAGTTTATGGTTGTTTTTTTCATTTTCTTAAGTGTCTTTCAAAGAGTTTTTAATTTTGATGAAGTTCAACTTTTTTTCCTGTTTTGATAACTGCTTTTTGTGTCTTATCTCAAAAAAAAAAAAAAAAAAAAAAACAAATTGCCTAATTCTCAGGTCAGAAGGGTTTTCTTTTACCTTTTCTTCTCCATGTTTTATGGGGCTATCAAGGGAGCACTGGAGGTAAAGAACCTGCCTGTCAATGCAGGAGGCATAAGAGACTAGAGTTCAATCCCTGGGGTAGGAAGATCCCCTACAGGAGGAAGTGGCAACCCACTCCAATATTCTTTCCTGGAAAATCCCATGGACAGAGGAGCCTGGCAGGCTGCAGTCCATAAGGGTTACTAAGAGTCAGACATGACTGAAGCAACTTAGCACATACTCACTCCATGTTTTATAGTTCTTGGTTTTACATTTAGGTCTATGATATATTTTGAGCTAAGTTTTATGTATGATGTGAGGTATGGGCTGAGCTTCCTTTTGTGTGTGTGTGTGTGTGTGTGTGTGGATATCCAATTGTTTCTGCACTGTTTGTTGAAAAGACTAATCTTGCTCCACACATTATCTTTTCACTTTAGTGAAACGTCAATGGACCATACAGGTATGGTTCTCTTTCTGGATTCTGTTTTGTTCCATTGAGCCACGTATCTTTACTTTTACTGATATCACATTGTCTTGATTACTGTGGAGCCAGTGGTTCAGCCACAGGTTTTTTATATTAATCAGTTTTTGGCTTCACTGGGTCTTTGTTGCGGTGTGTGGGCTTTCTCTAGTTGCGGCAAGCAGGGGCCACTCTTTGTTGCGGTGCCCGGGCTTCTCATTGCGGTGACTTCTCTTATTGCGGCTCGAGGACTTTCATTTTGGTGCGCGGGCTTAGTCACTCCTCAGCATGTGGGATCGTCCCAGACCAGAGATCAAACCTGCGGCCCCTGCACTGGCAGGCGGATTCTTAACCTCTGGACCACCAAGGAAGTCCCCAGCCACAAGTTTGAAAGAGACTGCTTTATGAGTATTACATTTGTTATGTCCTTACATGTGTATATGTGAGATTCTTGACTGCAAAGACTTTATCACATTCATTTCTACTTCCTTCTGGATAGCACTCAGATTAATAAGAAGTGTGTGGTGGGAGGGGCTTGTGAAATGTTCGGTGCCACCATGATGGATGGGCAATAAGGGGGATATAGTGATCAACCATCCTCCCTGTAAGAGTCTAGCCAATAGCCTTTACACTCACGTCCCCAGGCATGGGCTGGGACCACGACTCTGAGTATTCAGTCCTCTCTCTTTTTGTGTGAAAGGTTAAGTGAGAAGGAGAAAGGATTGTTTTTCTGGTATTTCTTAGGTTCCAGATCAGAGGATGCCCTGTCCAGGTTCTTGGCCCTGAGTCTGCCCTCACCCAGATCTGGCTCCATTGGCCTTCTCACGTCTGCTGGGTTAGAAAAGGGTAGAGCACCTATGGTCTGAAAACAGTCACAGAAACCCCTTCAGAAGCCATCATGGCCGTGTAGGTGGTAGGCGCATTTCTCAGCCTTCATCCTTCTTACAGCAATTTGGGTGTTCAGCTACATTCATTTGAAAGTCAATTTACCCCAGGAGATGGGGAATAGAGTGCTCTAGAGCTCAAATGGGGTGATTTTTGCAAAAGTCAGGCGCTGGGAAAATCAACATCACTCCCATTTTAAAACCATCAAAATCAAGGTCTATTTGTTTAAGCTGTTTATTTGGTACAGACAGGCTGCCAGGGCTACAAACGAAACATTTGTTCCTGCTGATGGCTTCGAAAGGCCAATCTTCCTTTCACGCTAAGAATCCCAGTAGCTGAATGCCTCCCTCTTTCTCTGGTCTGCTGTCTTTGCCTTGAGCACTCGGAGCTGTCATGAGTGTCTGAGTCTGGTGGGGTGACAGCTTTATTAAAGATGCAGCTGTCTCTGTCTGAGGGCTTATCTCTTTCCTTGGTGCTGGTATTATTCAACTCTTGCTTTGCAAATTAGTTTTTTCACATATTCACACACATTCTTGCTGGAGGGCAGTGATCCCTTCCTCTGATGCCTTCGCTGTCTTGCACATAGTGTTAAATAAATAGCTGTGTGCATGCTTGCATGCATAAAAACATACACTATTACCAGGATTTGGGCTTCCCAGGTAGTGTTAGTAGCAAAGAGTTCACCTGCCAGTGCAGGAGACGTAAGAGACGTGGGGCTAGATTCCTGGTTTGGGAAGATCCCCTGGAGGACGGTATAGCAACCCACTTCAGTATACTTGTCTGGAGAATCCCACAGACAGAAGAGCCTGGCGGGCTACAATCCATAGGGCTGCACGGAGGCAGACATGACTGAAATGACTTAACACTCACGCATGCATGCAGGCATTACCAGCATTGGAAGAGTTTAAAAGCCAATCCCAGGGAGGCAATCAGTGGATAGTTTTTAAGCCCAGATGCTTGAGGGGGTGGTTTATAATAGGACCAAGTCAGCAATTATCATTTAAAGGACTCTGTATTGGGGAGGAAGCTTTTAGGAAGCAGCCCAGATGTCATTTTCTTTTAAACCCCACTCAAGATTCTCACTGTGGCTGCCAGAGGAACAGAAGTGCCTGTTTGCATGGGAGGGGAGTTGTCCCTTCAGACATTTGTTCAAGGGCAGAAAAGTCAGGGCCAGGGGAACAAGAAAATCAGGCAGCGGAAGATAGGTAAGGACAAAGATGCTGAGCTCTTTTTCATCCTTTTCCAGCCTGGGACCTTGGGATGTTGCTTGCAGATCTGCCTGAGATCAAGAAGTAGGTTTGCAGTTAACACAGAAAACAGCAGGAAGAAAGATGAAAATGGTGTGGTGTATCCCAGTTTCCACGGAGAACAGGTTAGCTGTGAACAGTGGAAGTTGATTTTCTATACGGTGCTGATGGCTTAGAAATCACTCTTCTTTCCACCGTGTGGTTCAGCATTTCTCGTCCACCTCTTTGGTGGTCTTCATAATACGTGTTCTTTGGCATCTGTGTCCTGGTGACAAAAACCTCAGGTACTGCTCACCAGGTGGGTGTCCCTGACATTCTCAGGACTGAGGTCTTTTGAGGTTCTGCCACCCACTCCTGGCACACAGGCTTGCACCTTCAAAACTTGGTTTCCCAGAATTAGACTCATTTATTATCCATATTCATGTGGAAACATATGCCCCCGTTTTTTATTCAAAACAGAGGCTTGCCTTAGGATGACATCTCGAGCCCTCACCCACATGCAGGCACTGCCCAGCTCTTCAGGCCCACCAGCCTCTCCCTGCCCCTCTGAGCCCTCACCCCTCTGGACAAAAAGGGGGACCCCTCCCCCAGTTGCTTGTTAGCATCTCACTTCTCCTTCAAGATTCATGTCACCTTTCTGAGCTTGCTTCTTATCTGTTAAACTAGACTTACCTGTCTTAGTCAGGGCTGCCATGACGAAGCACTGAGTGGCTTAAACATTCGAAATTTGTATTTTCACAGTTCTGGAGGCTAGAGAGTCTAAGATGAAGGTTCTGGCTGAGTTGGTTTCTGATGAAAGCCCTCTTCCTGGCTTGCAGGCGGCCACCCCTCTCTGGATCCTCACCTGACTTTTGCACGGTGCACACAGGTAGGAGGTGGGGGGAAGGAGAGAGGGAGACAGAGACAGAGAGACTCAGAGAGAGACGGGGGGGGGGGCGGGGTGAACAGCACTTCTCTCGGGCGTGTCTTCTCATACGGATGCTCGTCTCATTGGATCAGCGACCCACTCTTGTGGCTTCACTTCAACTTAATGGCTTCCTTATGGGCCCCATCTCTAAATCTCCAAATCGGCCAAATCACAGGGGGTTTGGGGTCAACATATGATTGGGGTCCCTGATGCTGGGGTTCATAGCTGGTGTTTCAGAGCCAGAAGCAGACAGGACTAGATGTTAGGAAGCAGAGACTCTACCTGACCGATGGGGAGGTGACCCGGCCATGAGAGGTGCAGCCAGTCGTGTCCACCTCATCCTGTCTTGAGGAGCAGTGCTTGGGGCGTGGAGACATCAGGACGGCTCTTGTCTGTCTGGTGAGTGTCTGCCTGAGTCTGGTGCACAGAGTCAAGGCAGCTGTCCAGTGTCACCCAAGTACAAGTGGGCAATTCTTCAGGGCTAGATGTATTTTGGAATTAGATGTTTTCTTCAAAATTAAAAAAAAAAAAAAGAAAAAAGCACTGGTAACACAGCCTATATTCTTTTTTTAAAAATTATTTATTTATTTGGCTCCACTGGGTCTTAGTTGCAGCATGTGGAATCTTTAGTTGTGGCATGCAGGATGGAATTCCCAAACCAGGGATATCATCCAGGTCCCCTGCATTGGGAACTTGGAGTCTTAGCCACTGGCCCACCAGCAAAGTCCCAATACAGCCTATATTTTGCACATTGAGCAACACCGCCAGGAGATCTAAAGATCTAGGCAGCACCCTGTGGTCAAACATATAAAGAAATTTTTAGGGAGAAGTCTAAGTGGGATAAAAACAGCATGTGATGTCAAGGTTATCACTGCCACTAAATAACAATGCCGCAAGCCTACGAAAAGATGTTCAGAATGGCCAGTCTGGGATGGTGAGGTGAAACAATTTAGGGGACCTGACTGTGGAAACAGAAGGGAAAACAGCATATGCAGAGAAGGAAAGCTGACAAATCTGGGGGCTTCCCCCTGAAGCTGCCCTCCAGAGATTCGGGGGAGCTACCGTGATGGGGAACCCCAGTGATGGGGAACCCCAGTGATGGCTGCCACGCAGTCAGGAAGTCAGTCTCTCCAGCAACTTCCTATCCTCTGCCTGCCGAGCTGCAAAGTGCCTCCTCCCCGCAGGCTGCAGTGTGCAGATGTTTCTCTCTGATCAAGAGTATAATTAACACCTGTCAAAGCAATGGGCTGCGGTGGGAGGGGTATTTCCCTCTCATCAGGAACCGTGTTCCTCAAGAAGTGCTCGGTGTCTAGGAAGAACATTTCCAACGTGGAGGGATTAAAAAGCAATCTTATAAAATGAAGAGGCAGGTGGTGTTTATCTGAGCTAATGCCTGTGAGTTTATTCATTTGATTTCAGTGAGCATGCTGACAGATGCCCGATGAGCTAGGGAAACTTGTTCAGTATTGGACCCTTGGCCACACACACTCGTGCCAAATCTGGGGATGACATTTTGCTTTGCTCCTCTTGAGTCAAGAGAATCATCTGTGGGTAGAAGGGGTTATTTGTTACTTTTATCCCCACAGTTATTTCACACAAAGCATAACAAGGGAAATATTTCCTTAAAGGCTCTGTTTGTGTTGAATTATTTTTAGGGAGCTCTGTAGTCAATTAAATATCCAGTGGTAAATGAATTGCTGAGCAGGTTGTGGTCTTATGGGACGTAGTTGTACATGTCACCAGGGTTTTGTTTAAATTTTGAGAGAGGCCAAAATTTGGTCATACACAGATAGATTGACACAGTCGTAATGTAAACTATAATGAGTACCGCCGTGCAGCACCTTTTGGGTCTTGAGAATTCTCACATTCATGATTGCCTATGCAACTGATAACATCCTTCTGATACAATTTCTGTTCTGAGATGTCCAGTTTCAATTCAGTTCAGTTCAGTCGTTCAGTCATGTCTGACTCCTTGCGATCCCATGGACTGCAGCACACCAGGCTTCCTTGTCTATCACCAACTCTTGGAGCTTGCTCAAACTCATGTCCATCAAGATGGTGATGCCATCCAACCATCTCCTCCTCTGTCATCCCTTTTTCCTCCTGCCTTCAATCTTTCCCAGCATCAGGGTCTTTTTCAATGAGTCGGCTCTTCACATCAGGTGGCCAAAGTGTTGGAGTTCCAGGTTCCACAGCAGTTCTTCCAATGAACATTTACAATTGATTTCCTTTAGGATTGACTGGTTTAATCTCCTTGCAGTCCAAGGAACTCTCAACAGTCTTCTCCAACACCACAGTTCAAAAGCACCAGTTCTTCAGCACTCCACTTTCCTTATGGTCCAGCTCTCACATTGATACATGATTACTAGAAAAACCATAGCTTTGACTAGAAGGACCTTTGTTGGCAAAGTAATGTCTCTCCTTTTTAATAAGCTGTCTAGTTTGGTCAAAGCTTTTCTACACATTGATTCAGAGTGGATGAATGACTTGGACAGAAGAATGAGAGGAACTGTTATTAGAATCATACATTTTTCCAGAGAAGAGTCCCCCAGCTTCCTGCATTGGGAGGTGAGTATGGGAATGGTGACATGAGCCTTATAAGGACACCAGTCACTGGGTTAGGGCCTGGTATAACTCATAATTCATCTGAAACTGATTATATCTACAAAGACCGTCCTTTGAAACAAGGTCACATGTGTTTGGTCTTTCGGTAATTCCTGGCATAGGGCTCCAGAACACTTGGCGTTTCCTAAGCAAGGAGAGGGATAAATGTGACTTTTGTTATGTTAATGAGGTGACTTTTGGAAAGTCCTTAAGGATCAGGTTGGTGGCTAGGAGAACCAACCAAAAGATTAGAGGTATGGAGATTTCAGTCCCATCCCCCAGACATCTGGAGAGGAGATGGGGCTGGAAATGCAATTCAGTCACCAGAGGCCAATGGTCTAACCCATCATACCTTTGTAATGAAGCTCTATTAAAAACCCCAAAGGAGAGAGTCCAGAGAGCTTCTGGGTTGGACATGCTGGGACAGCGGTGACTCTGGAAGGGGCATGGCAACTCCACAACCCTCCCCACACAGTTTGCATCTCTTCCATCAGGCTGCTCCTCAGTTGTAGATTTTTACAATAAACCAATAATCTAATGTACAATGTTTCTCTAAGTTCTGTGAGCCACTCTAGCAAATGAATTGAACTCAAGGAGGGGGTCATATAGGAACCTGCAATCTATAGCCACTTGGTCAGAAGCCCAGGTGATAATCTGAATTTGGGACTGGCCCTGGAAGTTTGAGTGGAGAATGGCAATCTTGATCGAGCCCATAACCTGCCGATCTCTGAGTGGACAGTGTCAGAATTGAGTTGAACTGTAAGATACCCAGCTGGTGGTGAGGAATTGTTTATTGGTGGGAGAAACCCCCTCCCCCCACCATACACACAAACACACAGGTTGGAAGTATGCATGTGCAGAACAGTCCACAGGGTGGTGGTTACGGCGGGGCGGGGGGGGGGGGGTGGTCTCTAGGAAGAGCAAGAAATTCATCAGCAGCCCCTCTGGTCTCCCCTTTCTCCCAGGTCGAGTTAGTATGCTTAGTTGCTCAGTTGTGTCTGACTCTGTGAGACCCCATGGACTGTAGTCCGCCAATCTCCTTTGCCCATGGAATTCTCCAGGCAAGAATACTAGAGTAGGTTGCCATGCCCTCCTCCAGGGGTCTTCCCAACCCAGGGATCAAACCCAGGTCTCCTGCATTTGTAGGTGGATTCTTTACCATCTGAACCATGCGGGAAGCCCCCAGGTGTAGTTAACTGCACGATCAACTCCCACAGTTCAGGGAGCTCTCATGGAGCAGTCACCTAGGAAAACAGAACCAAGCCCTGTGCTCCATCTGAGTCCAGAAGGGGAAGGAGGAGCCAGATCAGTTTGGCTGTGACCATGTGGGCTCAGCCATCACTGGGGTCAAGGACAAGCCTGGCCCATGTGGTTCAGACCTCATTGTAAGCTGGGTGCAGCCATCCAGGTCACCTGCCCTGGGGGGCTGTGGCCGAGCCTGGGGCCAGTGGGTGCCCTGGGTGCACAGAGCTGGAGGCAGGACCAAACCAATTGGCAGATCGGACCAATTCTGTCTCCAAATGTCTTGACTGTATTTCAGAAGCCCTTCTGTGGATGGTTAACACCTCCTGTCCTTTGTGGATGCTTTGAAAGTGTGAAGCTGATCTCAGGGCTTATTGGAAATGTGAGCCACCAGATGTGGGCTCAGGCCTGCCATGCCTTCCTGCTTACTTTTGGGCAGGAGCTCAGAGGGAAACCGACCCCTGGTTGAGCCCCTCCCAAGGCCCACACCCAGAGTCACACAGGACAGTCTGTGTCAAGTAGGTGCTTGCCGTTCCCTAAACGGAAGCACAGACCTGCAGTTAAAGCCCTAAGAGGAATAGCCACAGTGCAGTTGCCCTTATTTGGTTCAGAAGCTGGGTGAGATGAATCAGCCTTGAAAAGAGCAGGGACCCGGGACACTCGTTGGCGCTGGCACTCGGAGGACCCGCAGGTGCAGTGCCCTGGCCTCATCTGCCTAGTGAGGGCTTGTGGCCACCATGGGGCCACTCCTCTCGGGCCTGCTGTAGCTACAGGGAGCGGCTTCAGCTGAGCACATGCCCTTCGCAGGATTGTCCACACCCGGTAACTATCAAGGAGTGATGTCAGAGTCTGGCCATCTCCCCTTGGGGCTGGCTGGGCTCTGCTGGGCTGCACAGCACTAACCCTGGCCTCTCCCCTTTCCATCAGATCACAGGCCTCTGTCCCCCTCCTAGGGACAAGCCAGATGTGGAAGGGGGGATGGCGTGGTACACATGTGGCATGCTATTAGGTTGTCATAACCACACGAGGTTGGGGAAATAATGGAAACAGTGAGAGACTTTATTTTGGGGGGCTCCAAAATCACTGCAGATGGTGACTGCAGCCATGAAATTAAAAGACACTTGCTCTTTGGAAGAAAAGCTATGACCAACCTAGATAGCATATTAAAAAGTAGAGACATTACTTTGCCAACAAAGGTCCGTCTAGTCAAAGCAGTGGTTTTTCCAATAGTCATGTGTGGATGTGAGAGTTGGACTATAAAGAAAGCTGAGCACCGAAGAATTGATGCTTTTGAACTGTGATTGTTGGAGAAGACTCTTGAGAGTCCCTTGGACTGAAAGGAGATCCAACCAGTCCATCCTAAAGGAGATCAGTCCTGGGTGTTCATTGGAAGGACTCATGCTTAAGCTGAAACTCAAATCCTTTGGCCACCTGATGCAAAGAGCTGACTCGTTTGAAAAGACCCTGATGCTGAGAAAGATTGAGGGCAGGAGGAGAAGGGGATGACGGAGGATGAGATGGTTGGATGGCATCACCAGTTGGATGGACATGAGTGTGAGTAAGCTCCAGGAGTTGGTGATGGACAGGGAGGCCTGGCGTGCTGCAGTCCATGGGATCGCAAAGAGTCAGATATGACTGAGCGACTGAACTGAACTGAACTGAACCACACGAGGAAGTTACGGTTCCCCAGAGGGCTCCAGTAGGCAGCCCATGGTGTGACTGAGGCCCAGGAAGCTCCCGAGGATGGGAAGCCTTGCACACTCGGTGGCTGGGCGCTGATGTGGAGGAAGGCACTGAGCTCCTGACGTCATAATTACTTGGTTCTCTTGCACTGAAACATCCCACAAAGGACAATAATTATCAAGTCCTGCCTGACGTGACATTTTCTCCGACACATGAGAAGACACTCCCGAATTTCTTCTCCTTCCTCCCCTCCCCCTCCCGTCTCTCTCCATCCCTATTCCCACTCAGCTCCTAGTTCACATTCAGCCCACGCCGCTTCCCTCATTGTGCCCTTTCCTCTCCTCATTTGATCCTGTAATGCCCCCTTCTCTGGCCAGAAGTAGATGTGGAGCTGGGGGCAGTCAGAGACAGAAGCGTTTGTCAGATGTTTGCAGGGCAGGCCCCGGAGCAGCGCGAATGTGTGTTAATGTCAGGAACTGAGCTGAGGCCCATGGCCCTTTGCTGAAATGCACGGGGGGTAAGAAGGGGCTGGCTGTCCCCACTCCTGAGGTTCCCTTTCCCCTGCACTCTGCTGGGGATCAGATTTTCTGTATGGCAGCCAAGTTCAGTGAAAAACACTGGACTTGGACATACACACCCAGATAGATTTGTTTTAAAATCACTAGCTATTCACTTTTTAAAAAATTAAGGGACTTCCCTGGTGCTCCAGTGGCTAAGACTCTGAGCTCCCAATGCAGGGGGCCTGTGTTCAGCCCCCGGTCAGAGAGTTAGGTCGCACGTGCCAGAGACTAAAGATCACGTGTGCCGAAACTAAGACCTGCTGCAGACAAATAGATAAATGTCTCCTTAAATTGATAACCTTTATTTTCTTAAAGTAGTTTTAGGCTTCTAACAAAATTGAAGGGACAATATAAAGAGTTCCCACACACTCCCTGCCCCCACACAGGCACAGACTCCCGCTGTCAACATCCTCACTAGAGGGCATCTTTATTACTCTCAATGAACCTCCAGTTATGTGTCATTATTCTCTCTTGGTGTTGTACACTTTATGGAAAGTGTTAGTCACTCAGTCCTGTCCAATTCTTTGCAACCTCATGGACTATAGCCAGCCAAGCTCCTCTCTATCCATGGGATTCTCTAGGCAAGAATACTAGAGTGGGTAGCCATTCCCTTCTCCAAGGGATCTTCCTAACCCAGGGATTCTTCACTATCTGAGCCACCCGCGAAGCCCCTGTATACCCCACGGGTTTGGACAAATGTATAATGGTATATATCCACCCCACCCCCATAGTGTCATACAGAGGAGATTCACTGCTCTGTAAACCTCTGAGCTCTCCTGAATCACCCCTTGCCCCTCTAACCCCTGGCAACCACTGATCTTTTTACTGCCTTCATAGTTTTGTCTTTTTCCAGAATGTCATATAGTTGAAATCATACAGGCTGTGGTCTTTTCAGATTGGCTTCTTTCACTTAGCCATATGCATTTAAGTCTCTTCCATGTCTTTTCATGGCTTGATAGCTCATTTCTCTTTAGCAACGAATAATATTCCATTGTCTGGATGTACCATTGTTTATCCACTCACCTATTGAAGGACATTTTGGTTAAGTCCAAGTTTTGGCAATTATGAATAAAGCTGTGATAACATCTGTGTGCAGGTTTTCATGTGGACGTAAGTTTTCAACTTATTTGGGTAAATATCAAGGAGCAGTTTTGTAAGAAACTGACAAAGTGTCTTCCAAAGTGACTACCATTTTTCATCCCCACCAGCATTGAATATATCCTTGTTGCATATATGCTGCTGCTTATCCTTGTCAGCATTTGGTGTTGTCAGTTATTTGGATCTTGAACATCTTATAGATGTATAATGGTATTTCACTGTGGTTTTAATTCACAAGTCTCTAATGGTCTAGAATGTGGAACATCTTTTCATAGAACGACTTGCCATCTGCATATCTTTTTTAGTGAGGTATCTGTTCAGGTCACTTGCTGGAATTTTGATTGGGATTGCATTGAGTTTACAGACCGAGTTAGTAAGAATGGACATCTTGACAAAATGAGTTTTCCTATCTATGAACATGGACTGCCTTTCCAATTACTTAGTTTTTCTTTCGTTTCTTTCACCAGAATTTTGTAGTTGTCCTCATATAGACCTTATACAAACTTTTGCCAGATTTATACCTAAGTATTTCATTTTGGGGGTGCTAATTTAAATAATAATATCATAGTTATATTATAGATAATATTATATCATAATAATATCATGCTAAAGTTAATCAAAGGGAAGATCCTTCTGGGCGGGTCTGGCCTAATCAGTTAGATCAGAGACTCTCATGCTGGCTTCAAAGCAGATGAAGCCTCCACGAGTTCTATAGTTGCAAGGAAATAAATTCTGCCACCTGGGCCTCAGATGAGACCCCAGCCCCCACCAAAACGTTGACCACGGCCTTGTGAGATCTTGAGCAGTGGACCCAGCTAAGCCTTGGCCAGATTCCTGACTCGTGAAAACTGTGAGACAGCAGATCAGATACACCGTGAGCAGCACTGACTTTGGGGAAGAGGGAAGTCGGGTGTGCAGGTGTGAGGTTTTCACATTTTTTGAATTTTTGCAATGAATATATATTAATTTTGTAATTAAAGGAAAATGTGAAAGGACTTTTCTGTTTATTTATTTGGCACTGGATCTTAGTTGCAACACTCAGTGTCTTTGTGGCATCATTCATGATCTCTCATTGCAGTGCCCAGGTTCTCTAGCTGTGGTGCTCAGGCTCTGTAGTTGTGACTTAGCTGCTCCGAAGCGTATGAGATCTTAGTTCCAAGACCAGGGGTCAAACTTGCATTGCAAGGCGGATTCTTAACCACTGGACTACCAAGGAAGCCCTTCAGGAACTTGTTTTTAAAAGTATTTTCTTTTCCTTTTACACTCCTTTTAAAGAGCAAGTGCAAAAGCAGATGGCATCCCACCACCCTCCTGGTGACTGCTCTGCTCCACTCCACACAGCGAGGCCTGAAACCTGAGCGTTCCCCTTTGCCTGTGTTCAGTTCAGTTCAGTCGCTCAGTCGTGTCCAGCTCTTTTTGACACCATGGACTGCAGCACTCCAGGCCTCCCTGTCCATCACCAACTCCCAGAGGTTGCTCAAACTCATGTCCATCGAGTCGGTGATGCCATCCAACCATCTCATCCTCTGTCATCGCCTTCTCCTCCCACCTTGAATCTTTCCCAGCATCAGGGTCTTTTCCAATGAGTCAGCTCTTCACATCAGGTGGTGCCTGTGTTGTCACAGCATTTTCCTTTCCCTAAGAAAGTCATTGTAGCCATGAAATTAAAAGACGCTTACTCCTTGGAAGAAAAGTTATGACCAACCTAGACAGCATATTCAAAAGCAGAGACATTACTTTGCTGACTAAGGTCCATCTAGTCAAGGCTATGGCTTTTCCAGTAGTCATGTATGGATGTGAGAGTTGGACTGTGAAGAAGGCTGAGTGCCGAAGAATTGATGCTTTTGAACTGTGGTGTTGGAGAAGACTCTTGAGAGTCCCTTGGACTGCAAGGAGATCCAACCAGTCCATTCTGAAGGAGATCAGCCCTGGGATTTCTTTGGAAGGAATGATGCTAAAGCTGAAACTCCAGTACTTTGGCCACCTCATGAGAAGAGTTGACTCATTGGAAAAGACCCTGATGCTGGGAGGGATTGGGGGCAGGAGGAGAAGGGGACGACCAAGGATAAGGTGGCCGGATGGCATCACTGACTCAATGGACGTGAGTCTGAGTGAACTCCGGGAGTTGGTGATGGACAGGGAGGCCTGGCGTGCTGCGATTCATGGGGTTGCAAAGAGTTGGACATGACTGAGCGACTGAACTGAACTGAACTGAAGAAAGTCAAAGCAACTCTATGTCAGGCCCAGAGGGGGATCATACTCCAGCCTCCAGGGCGGCTGCCTGCATCCCAATTCTTTCACATCTTTCTACACATCTGTGCTGTGCCCTGTCACATCCACAGCCTTCCCACCTGAAGCCTGAGCTGGATGAGTCACACTTGAACAGAGCTGGGGGGCGGGGTGTGCAGACACAAAGGGTCACGCCCACAGCAGGATTGGACCCAAGAAGTCAAACTCTCTTTCCGTGCTCCTTGCCTTCACATTTTCAGCATTTCATCATTCATAAAGGTTATTCATACCCATTATTTTATTTATTCCTGTGAGATCTTTCCTTAAAATACTTATTTGGGTGCACTGGGTCTTACTCGCAGCTCGCAAGACCTTCTTTGCAGCACGTGAGATTTAATTCCCTGACCAGGGATGGAACCTGGGCCCCTTGCATTGGGAGTTCAAACTCTTAGCCATTGAACTACTAGGGAAGTCCCGTTCGGTATGAGATCTTGTACTCAGAAAGGAAAGGTCACTACTTCCATCTTGCAGGTGGAAAAACTGAGCCATAAAAAAGAAAAAGGAAGCTCAGGAGCTGGGGCAAAAAAAAAGTTTCCTGATGAATTCATTTTAAATCATTCTGTTTTCTACCCACTTCTCCATCCAATACCCACTCCCACCAGGATGACCTCCTGCACTCGACTTCCAGGCACAGTGTATTTAGACAGGAGGAGGAGGCCTGAGCCTTCTGGTCAATCAGCTCCTTGGCCCCAGGGGGCAGCTTGCAGGTTGATAGGTGCTCAGCAATAATGAAATGCAAATTTTCAGTGGAGTACAGAACTGAATTTTAATGAAAGGCATTATTAAATTCAGCAACACACAAAGAAATCTTAACTGAAGAGAACTGATTATTCCATAAAAAAGAATAGATTGCAGCTTGCCTTGTCCATTGTCTAGACAAATCACTTAGATACACATGTGCTGGTTTTAATTAGCACCATGGAAATTAAGCATTCTGTAGCCTGAACTGTTATTGTTCAACAAATAAAAAAATACATATTCAATAAAAAAATACAATTCAAACAATTACCCTCCATAATGCCTAAATAGACTCTGTGTGTTTTCCCCCTACCCTATTTAATTAAAAGCCCACATGAATCAAATTGCTTCTTCATCTTGTCTGTAATAGAAGGCTTTGTTCTCCCCCAGTCCCCTCCCCATTCCATGATATAATGAAATGTACAGTTCTAACAGAAGTCCTATGCAAGACTGAATAAAGACAGCAAGAAACTTTCCATTTTCAGCCAAAAAGTCCAGACTTTAGTCCCCCCTGGTTTAATCCTTCATGAATCTGAGCTCCTAGCTCAAATTTCTATGGATCAGTGACCTTCAATGAAAAGGCACAAATACATATATTTGTAAACCTATGGTATTCCAGTCTAAGCTGCCACGGAATCCAGACAGGGCCTAGGGGTCAGAGGATGAAGGGATGTGCCCAGAACCTTGGAGGAGCGGGGCGTCTAGGGAAGACTTGGCAGGTGTGAGGGCAGAAGATGACTTAGGCTGCTCCGGCTGCCATAACAAAATACTCCTGGTAGCTGCAAGTCCAAGATCAAAGTCTTCTGAGGTTCCTGGTGAGGCCACTCCTCCTGGATTGTGGATGGCCACCTTCCTACTGCGTCTTCACCTGGCCTTTCCTCTGTGAGTGTGTGCAGAGAGAGACAGAGATCTCTGGTGGCTTTTTTTATAAGGACACCGATCCCACTAGGTGAGGGCCCCACGGGCTCTTTGTTTTGGTTCGCAAGCTTTCTCTAGTTGCAGCGTGTGGGCTTAGTTGCTTCTAGGCCTGAGTGATCTTACTTCCCCAATCAGGGATCAAACCAGCATTCCTTGCATTGGGAGGCAGGTTCTTAACCACTGGACCACCAGGGAAGTCCAAGGCTTCACTTCTTTTAACCCTAATTATCGTCTTAAAGTCCCAGTGTCCAAATATAGTCTCACTGGGCATTGTGGCTTCAGCCCATGACTTTTGCCCTTGGCCATGATTAGGTCCATGCAAAGAAGGTAATGTGGGCCTGGGGGGAACACTGGATGAAAAGGAATTCCAGACCTGACCTCTGTGTGCTGCTCTGGCTAAGGGAGTGGAGATGGCCCTGGGAGGATGTGTGACGCTTGGTGGGATGAAGGGGGAGGGGCTTCTGGGGCTCAGGCAGGTCAGTCACCAAGGCTCCGAGGCTTCCAAGGGTCTGAGAAGGAATCTAGGAGTTTGAGGCACAGGGCAGGCAGGTTTGGAGGGGCCAGTGAGTGCCAGCTAGCTCCCCTTTCTCAGAGATGCTGGCTCCTCCCACTTTCCCTGTCTGCCTTCTGGCTCCAGCCTGTTCTCCTGTCTCCTGCAGGAGTCTTCCTCCCTGCTTTTCTTTGGTTACCACCCCTCCAACTTGTCTTGACCTGTGATTTACCGCTGTATCTCTCTTTTATTCTGTTGTCAGCGGGCCCCTGCTCTCCTCTGGGCTGTTTGGGGACATTTTCTCAGCTGTATTTTGCATCTGTCTCCTCCTCCTTTCCCACTTTCCATCAGGACCAGCTTTCTTCCCTGTAGTGTCCTGAGATGTGCTGAATGGACCACATGCAGTCAGCCTCTGGTTACTCTTGAGAATTTAAGCCATGCTTCTTTTTACCATGTCTGATGCACTCTGACGTTTCCTCTTCCATACTATCTCAATAAAAATGATGGTCAGTACTCAGTAAATTATTGCACAACCAATCAACTGCCCGAGGTCTGAAAAACTGGCTTGCAGGACCCACTAGGTTCTGTGCAGTCTGTTTCTAGCTTCATCCATCAGTTTCTTGGGGCTACCAGCCACATGCCTTCCTCTGCACAGGCTTCTCTCCCCAGGGTGAGGTAGGTCAACCAGGTGAGGTCCTCATACCTCAAGGCTCAGCGCCAGCACCTGCCCAGCCGCCAGCTCTGGTGAGACTTCAAGTTGTCTGTGGACTCCTGGGCTTCTGCCACACCTTGGACCTCGTGACCATATCAGGGGGTGGCCGGGGGGGGCGACCTATTTGAGAAGTCCCCATCACACACCCCAAATGCACACCTTAGCCAAAAATTGCTGTGCTTCTAAGCAAATGCAGCCTCTTTGTCTTCCAACCTTTTCTCAGCCTTCCAAACCAGCAACCACCACTTGATGCCCCCTGCAGGTGAATTCAGGAACCACCACTCCTTTCATGTACCTTTGTTAAACAGCTGCCTGCGTGCCTGCTCAGTCACTCCTCAGGTCGGACTCTGCAATCCCACGGACTGTAGCTCGCCAGGCTCCTCTGTCCATGGGATTTCCCAGGCAAGAATACTGGAGTGGGTTGCCATGCCCTTCTCCAGGGGATCTTCCCAACCCAGGGACCAAACCCATGTCTCCTGCCTTGCAGGCAAATTCTTTACCCACTGAGCCACCTGGGAAGCCTGTGATGACTGCAAACTGATTATTAGTTATTAAAAATATATTCTCCACTAAAATATGAACCCTGCTTCCCACCAGGGTAGGGTGTGTGTTGTGTGTGTGTGTGTTTGCCATTAGAAGTTAATAAATATTTGAATAGCCCATTAAGCTAGGCTAAAATGCAATTTGAACTCGACCCTGGAGGTACTAGGGAGCAAGAGAAGACAACAGAGAAGGGAAATAACATGAGTAAGGCCTGGAGGGAGGTGCAGGAGGTGTGTGCTGCACTTTATCAGAGAGAAGAATCGGCATGAGGTCAAATCCCAGCTCCCCCTGCAGCCGAGCAACCTGGACCGGGAGGCGAAGCCTGTGGGCTGGGGCAGCAGGCTCCCAGGGTTCCCACTGCACCTTCACCCCCTTCTGGCTGAGCACTTCAGGCAGGTTACGTGACATCTTGCATCCTCAGAGGGATGCTATGGAGATGCAAGCGCTTGGCTCATGGTGCATTTATAATAACTGTTATTTTTATTCAACCTTTCTGAATCTCAGTTTCTTATTCTGTAGTAACACATCATAGGTTGATTTTAAATGGAAACAAAATAAAATCTGTAAAAACAAGTTTCACCAAACTATCTTCATGTGATGTATTTTAACATATTCAGTTTTACATGATCTCATTAAAGAAGAAAAAAAAGTTACTGTCAGTGACCCAGCCTACAGAATATATTTTTAATAGATTTTTAAAGAGCAGTTTTAGGTGCATAGCAAAAGTAAATAGTAAGACAGAGATTTCCCACATACTCCTTGCCCCCTCATTCCTTCAGCCTCTCCCACCAGAGGTGCATCTGTTACAATCAATGATACAACACTGTCACGTCTTTATCATGCAAAGTCCATAGTTTACACTGATGTCCACTCTTGGTGTGGCACACTCCACAGTTTAAACAAACATAGGATGACATGTACCCAGTGCTAGAGTGTTATACAGAGTAGTTTCACTCCCCTAAAAATTCCCTGTGCTCTGCCTCCTCATCCCTCTCTTTACAATATTTTTGTTAACACAGTCTCCGGTTCACAGGTGATGCTTGATAATTTGCAGGGTAGATGCTGCTGCCGCTGGAATGGTGCAGGCAGAGGCTGCAGGTCTGGAAGAGAGGGCAGAGTGTGGGACGTTTCGTGGGAGGGACACGCAGGCCTGGGCGACAGAGGATGGGGATGGGGAGGTGGGAGTCTGGGGGTTCAAGGCTCTGGAGGTTGGTGGTGATGCTGGATTGCAGAGAAATGGAAAACGGTGGACAGCGAGGACTTCAAGGCAGACTTTCAGTCCGCTAAGGAGCGTGTGTCCGTCAGCCAGGACAGAAGGAATCTCTGAGGAAGAGGCGCCCACCCTGGGTTCCATTCCCATTTCACTGTGCGACCTTCTCTCCTCCGCGGGGCTGGACTGGTTGTAGCCGTTATACAGGTCGAAAGTGACGCCGTAGGGGGAGCGAGGGAAGCATCCCGGGACCAGGCGGGACCGGCGGCCGGGACGCGCGGGCGGGCGTCTGAAGGGCTTTCTTGGGCACGGTTTGCCGGCCGAGCAACAGGCAGCTGTGTTCTCTCACTATCGATCTTCTGGATGCAGAGAGAGAGAAACTTTGCAGCCAGCGCCTGCCTGTCGCTTTCAAGCCGGAGGTCCCGGGCCCCGTCTGACCCGCGGCGCCAGGAAGGGAGGACAGGCGCGCGGCGGTAGCGGCGGGCGCTCAGCTGTGCCCGTCTGCCCAAGGGTTAACCCGTTCCCCTGCCGCTGCCGCGCGTGCCTTGCAGAATTTCACCAGAAGAGGGTACAGTCTGAAAAGCTCTTGACGTCAGGCTGGAATTCCTATTGTGTTTAGAAACGGCTTGGGCAAAGCAAGCCCAAGTTCTCTCTCCGCACACCTCGGCGGGCGGTGTGGGTCCGGCAGCGACGGGACCCGTCTCGCGCCGGCGGCGCACGCGGGGACCCGCGCGCCCGGCGACCCAGGACCCTGCCTGACGCCCACGAGGGGGGACCCCACTCCTGCAAGAGGCCGAGCCGAAACGGCGGATCGCCGCACCCGGGAGCCGGGGTGAGTGCTCGGGGCAAGGCAGGTGGCCGCGAGAACCGCACCCCCCACACACACCGCCCCGCACCGCCGGCGCGCCCCCAGCGCCCGGATGCCCGCCGGGACCCCCGCCGCCGGGTGCATGCCTCCCCCGCGGCGCGCCCCAGCCCGCAGCCGCCGGTTGTGACCGCGCTTCCAGGCAGGCGGGCGCCGGCCAGGCTTCCCCTGGGTCCGCGCACCGGTGGGACCCGCCGACCCTGCGGCGGCTGCAGGGCGCGGAGCCGAGGCCGCGCGGGCACACGCCAGGAGAATGGACGGGACCGGGGAGCGCAGCCTCCCGGAGCCGGGTAGCCAGGACTCCCGGGCGGGCGACGACATCGAGATCGTGGTCAACGTGGGGGGCGTGCGGCAGGTGCTGTACGGAGACCTCCTGAGCCGGTACCCCGAGACCCGGCTGGCCGAGCTCATCCATTGCTTGGCCGGAGGCTACGACACCATCTTCTCCCTGTGCGACGACTACGACCCCGGGAAGCGCGAGTTCTACTTCGACAGGGACCCGGATGCCTTCAAGTGTGTCATTGAGGTCTACTACTTCGGGGAGGTGCACATGAAGAAGGGCATCTGTCCCATCTGCTTCAAGAACGAGATGGACTTCTGGAAGGTGGACCTCAAGTTCCTAGACGACTGCTGCAAGAGCCACCTGAGCGAGAAGCGTGAGGAGCTGGAGGAGATCGCGCGCCGCGTGCAGCTCATCCTGGACGACCTGGGCGTGGACACGGCCGAGGGCCGCTGGCGCCGCTGCCAGAAGTGCGTCTGGAAGTTCCTGGAGAAGCCCGAGTCCTCGTGTCCGGCGCGCGTGGTGGCCGTGCTGTCCTTCCTGCTCATCCTCGTCTCATCGGTGGTCATGTGCATGGGCACCATACCAGAGCTGCAGGTCCTGGACGCCGAGGGCAACCGCGTGGAGCACCCGACGCTGGAGAACGTGGAGACGGCGTGCATCGGCTGGTTCACGCTGGAGTACCTGCTGCGCCTCTTCTCTTCGCCCAACAAGCTGCACTTCGCCCTGTCCTTCATGAACATCGTGGACGTGCTGGCCATCCTCCCGTTCTACGTGAGCCTCACGCTCACACACCTGGGCGCCCGCATGATGGAGCTGACCAACGTGCAGCAGGCGGTGCAGGCCCTACGGATCATGCGTATCGCCCGGATCTTCAAGCTGGCGCGCCACTCCTCCGGGCTGCAGACCCTCACCTACGCCCTCAAGCGCAGCTTCAAGGAACTGGGGCTGCTGCTCATGTACCTGGCGGTGGGCATCTTCGTCTTCTCTGCCCTGGGCTACACCATGGAGCAGAGCCACCCAGAGACCCTGTTTAAGAGCATCCCCCAGTCCTTCTGGTGGGCCATCATCACCATGACCACGGTGGGCTACGGTGACATCTACCCCAAGACCACCCTGGGCAAGCTCAATGCGGCCATCAGCTTCCTGTGTGGGGTCATTGCCATTGCCCTGCCCATTCATCCCATCATCAACAACTTCGTCAGATACTACAACAAGCAGCGAGTCCTGGAGACGGCGGCCAGGCACGAGCTGGAGCTGATGGAGCTCAACTCCGGCACTGCTGGTGAGGGCAAGGCAGGGGGCTCCCGCGGTGACCTGGACCACCTCCCGCCACCAGAGCCCGCCGGGAAGGAGGACCCGAGCTGGAGCAGCCGGCTGAAGCTGTCCCACAGTGATACCTTCATCCCCCTGCTGACCGAGGAAAAGCACCATAGGACCCGGCTCCAGAGCTGCAAGTGATGGGGGCCGACTCAGGCACAGACAGGCCGGCTGGTGGAGAGATGGATGGACCGGTGTGATGGGACTGTCCATGACTTCCCGGGAGGGGCCGTCCTTTGTCCCCTCCCTACCCACTCCTGAACAGAACTCTGGAGGCCCTCTTGGGCACCTCTGATGAGTCTGGGGTAAGATTCCCTTTGTGTTGTCCAGGGGCAGGGGAGGGAGACGGACAGGTGTCCAGGAGTCCCTGACAGTGTGGGGGTGATGGAGGCCATGGTCTGGTTGACGGCAGGAGCCCTCACCCGGTTCTGTATCTCCTTCAATAAAGCCTCCAGCTCTCTGCACCTGCCTATCTTCTAGGTTCTGTCTCACAGGCTGGCTGCTCCCCACTCCCCGACCCGGCACCCCCCCCTTCAACTCCCAGATGTGGTTCAGCCCCACCCGGGAGGTAGGTGCGCAGCCCAGGGTGGCAGGGGACATTATTTTTAGTTAAGGGCTAATTAAAGAAGGGCTAATACTCAGGGTTCAGCCCAGGGAGCCTTGTCACATTCCAGGAGGCTCTGTGCCTTCTGTTCCCTTCTGAGGAAAAGCTTGCTCCCAGGAGAGGGAGAATCCACAGAACGGGAAACACCCAACAGAGGGGTTACTGTTTCTTTATCACCTGTGTGAGACCCTTTCCACAACTTCTTTCCATTGCTTCCAGCAACACTGTTAGCTAAGGTACTCCCACTTCACAGAAGGAGAAACTGAGTTCCAAGGGGACACAGAGCAAGAATTCAGTCCCAGGACTGCTGAACCGAAAGCATATGCATTCACTGTGATGTGAGGAGGTCTTGGCACAGAGGACAGCTGCAGCCTGGGAGGGCGGCTGAGCTTCCTCGGTGTGGCTGTATCTGTCCTTCAGCTTACCCTGTCTCCTGGAACCAGCACCTCTGAGGGATCAGCTGCAGGGACAAACGTGAACACGGCCCCTGCGGCCTGCTGCCAACCTGGTCTGAGAGCCCCCAGGAAACAGATACGGACAGACCTGGGTTTGAATTCCAGGGATTGAGGCGGAAATCTCTGAGATGCTTTCTAGTTTCAAATCTCTGAGCTGTCTTCTCAGAGAAATCTCTGAGCTGTTCTCTACCAGCCCTCCCCTATCACTCCCTTCCTTGGTGACCTTTGTCTGGCTGATGACCTCTCTGATCCTCATTCTGATCACTTATTAAATGGAAGCACTATCTCAGAAGATCACAGTGCTTAGCACAGTACCTGGCACATAGTAGCTGCTCAGTAAATGGCAGGCGTTTCCGTTACTGTGTGCTGGGAGGGGTGTAAGGGCCGCCCACTCTGGCCTCCACGGGGCCGGGAGGTCATGCCGATGGGGGAGGGGAGGATGCAAGGCCCTGTCACACTTTCCTCAGTCAAAGGCAGGCCCCTTGGTATGGAGGTGGTCCCAGCAGGCCCCTCTGGCTGTCCACCTCCCACAAACCCCAGCGCCCCGTTCTTCCTTCCCCGCCTGGGGCAGCTGGTGCAGAGGGAGGAGCCCTCTGCGGGGAGGGGAGGTATGGGGGAGGGGAAAGGGAGGGGTGAGGGGAGAGGAGGGGAGTCCCCGGTCTGCACTGTCTTGGGTTTGAGTGCCTCCTCCTCTGAGACTTGGTCTCCCGTGTGTATGAAGAGGGATGCGTTCTCGGGGCCTCTTGCAGGATTCAGAAGTCTAGGGCTGCACACTTATTGGGTTGGGGGCTCCAGGAGGTGGGAGGCTCCATGTGATAGGGGCCTTGCAGGGAGGAGAGACTCAGAGCCGTGCCTGTGGGGTGTGGGGCCCTGAGCCAACCTAGTGCACCCCTCCCTCACCCTCTTCTCCAGGGAAATCCCAGGTCAGGGGATCATGGAAGGCAGAGGAAGGAGATGGGCCTGGGGTTGTGGGACTCAGTGGGAAGGAGGAGAGGGGGTCAGAAAGAGGGGATTGTTGGCCCTCCCTGGGGCTCAGTGGGGCCTGCTGAATGTGACGAATGGGGCTGAGTGGGGTGAGGTTGCCTCTTTTCGTCCCCACTGCCCCCAGAGTCCTTGGGGAGCTCTGAGCCCGGGCCAGTCTGAAGACTCTGAGCCCTGAGCCGGGGAGAAGCTGGGGGTTGGAGAGAGGCCAGGAGTGTCTTCCCTACTATTCCTCTGGGGTCAGGGACAGTGGTTTTGTTTTGGGGTTTTTTTTTTGGCCATGCTGCGTGGCTTGCAGGATCTTAGTTCCCCAAGAATGCATGCTCAGTCACGTCCAACTCTTTGCAACTCTGTGGGCTCTTTGCCTCCAAGGCTCTCCTGTCCATGGAGTTTTCCAGGCCAGGATACTGGAGTGGGTTGCCATTTCTTCCTCTCCAGATCTTCCCAACCCAGGGATCAAACCTGCGTCATCTGTGTCTCCTGCATTGCAGGGAGATTCTTTACTGCTGAGCCAGCTGGGGAGTCCTTCTTAGGTTCCCCCCCAAGGATTAAACCTGGGCATCTGGCAGTGAAAGCACCGAGTCCTAACCATTGGTGTTCCCAGGGGAGAGTGTCTTCACGGCTACAAAAGCACTCAGAGCCCATCTCATCCATCCTAAGGAGGAGACTGACTCCCGAGAGGGCGGGCATCTTGTCTGAGCTCCTGTGTCTGTTAAGACTGCATGGAGTCTTAGGGCGTGACCTGAGCTCACACGGTGATGAGCTTTGTCAAGGAGAGTGACCAGGGGTCTTTGGGAGCCAGGTTGGGGGGTGGGCAGCCCTCTCTCCCTGGGGATCTTCCTGGGGCACATCAGAATCTGCCAGGGAGCTTTACAAAATCCCAGTGTCCCGGCTGCAACCACACCTGTTAGAGCCCAATCCTGGGTGACAACCAGGCATCAATATTTTTTTTTTAACTTTAAAGTGCACAGAGGTCATCCAGAGATTTTTGCTGAAATACAGACTTGGAATCAGTCACTCTGGGTGGTCCCTGAAATTCTGCATTTTCACCACGCTCTCAGGTGAGGCTGACGCTGCTAGTCCATAAACTGCATTTTGCATAGCAAGAGGCCAGAGCAGGACTGGCAAACAATGACCCCTTGCCTATATTTATACAGCCCCGAGTTAAGAACAGTCTTTGCATTTTAAAATGATTTTTTTTTAATCAAAAGAAGAACAGTCTTTGCATTTTAAAATGATTTTTTTTTAATCAAAAGAAGAACAACCCTTTGTGACACACGAGAAGCACCCAAAATTCAAATCAATTCTTTTAGGAGTACAGCCACGCCCCTAGCTCACTGCTCCAGAGCTACAAGGATACAGTTGAACAGCTGCGATGGAGGTCATGTGGCCTTAGTCAAAACTGCTTATTCGTGGCCCTTTCCATTACCAGTGTGCCAACCCTGGGCTACAGGAAATGAGCACTAAGTCAGGGTTTTTTTTGTTGTTGTTGTTATTGTTTGGCTGTCCCTCACAGCATGCGGAATCTCAAGTTCCCCAACCAGGGATCAAACCCCTGCCCCCTGCATTGGGAGCATGGAGTCTTAACCACTGGACTGCCAGGGAAATCTCTAAGTCAGGCCTTGATGGATGAATGGGGCTCCCACCAGAAGCAGAAGGAGGGGAGCTGCGTGAATAAAGACACAGAGGGTGGAGCCACCTCAGAGAGGGTGAGACCATGTCCATCCCGTGGAGCCTTGGCATCACAAATCCTCTCCTTCTTTCCCCCAAGACACCCCAACTCCCGGTGTCCTGCATGAGGTTCTGTGGTCCTGGCTCCTGCTCTGGGAAGTGTTTCCTTTCCCTCTGTTCCTCTTATCACATCCCACAGCCCCCCAGCCTGGAACCATCGCCTGACATCCTCTTCCCTGACTCTCAAGGATCTGACAAGCCTCCTGTGAGCTGTTAATTTCTATTGAAAGAGAGAGAGAGAAAGAAAGGTAGGTTTCTTGGAATCACGGGAATATCCGAGTAAAAGGAAAACAGGCAGCGTCTGGCCCAGCCACACACCTCGCCCCCGCACCTTACTGACGGGAAAGCTGTGGCTCCAAACCGCGCACAGGCGAGTGATGGGGCCTTTAATTAAAGTCTTCAAGGTCACGGCCAGGTGCAGGACTCCCGCTTGTCCTACTTCTGTTAAAGCTGGGTGTGTACAACGAACCCGTTTTGAAAATAGAGAATGGTGACTGTGGCAGTGTGTGTGTGTATACAAAAATCACGCGGTGAGCTGGTCACCCTCAGTGTTTCAGATGGGGAAACTGAGGCCCCGGGAGCAGAGGCAACAGGCCGGTGGCCATACTGCTTCTCGGTGCAGCAGCTGACCGAGTGTGCACGGCCCACACTCACCCGGAGGCAGGAGGTGACACTCCCCTTGCCTCCACCTGGCGTTTACCCCGAGCTTCCCTGATAAGGCTCAGGGGGCCGTCATCCAATCTCCCAGGAAGGCATCGCTGCAGATGGACTGGTTCTGGCGGTGGCGTTTATAAGGAAAGAAACAGAAGGAAAAGGAAAACATTTTCTTGGGCAAGGCGCTCTGGACCAGATGCTCGGTCCACGCTGGGTTCAGGATCCATCCTGGCAACTGTAGGAGGTGTCTGCAGCTTCAAACTCACCATCTGGGGTCTGCAGGTACCACCACCCACAAGAGGCAGTATCCAGAGAATGGGGGAAAAAATCCGTGAAAATGGCAAGACCTGGAATTATTTCACCCACGCTCCCTGAGGAAAGCTGACAGAGGCAGGTGAGACCGTAGCAGTGGCCGGGGGATGATGGTAACGGGAGCGCATGACCTGACTTAAAGGGTCCCTCTAATGGGGTCATTTCAGCAGATGACAGGCCAGTGTCGGAAATGGTTTCCAGGCAGGGGCCCCTGCCTCCCCCACCCGCCCCCCAGCTGGGAAGGAGATGGCTGGTCCTCCCTCCTCCCCACGGGAGGAGAATTCAGTGCCTCAACAGTCTTTTGACATCTCCCTGGGAGACAAGAGACAGGTGTTTCCGGAGAGACCTCCCACCTTTCCGCCTCTGAGACTCCGAGCATGGGGCTCTGCGAACAGCGTCTGGCAGCAGATTTGAAAGGGGGTTTCAGCCTCACCGATGGCTTTCCTCCACTTATAGCAGCCCGAGTTGTAGCCGCAGGGATGCCTTGGGGTTCCAGAAGGGGAAAAAAAACAAAAATGAAAACAAGAATTAGGAGACTGTATGCTCCATCATTTCACTGTTACTGAGGCTCTCTGCCAGACTTAGAAGCTGGGGCTACTGTAACCATGGCTTTATTTCCCTCTGTCAACAACGGGCCCGAGGGAATGACTGCTCTGGCCTCAGGTGAGACCTGGGTGTTGAGTCCGTGTGCCTGTGGTCACACAGCTAAAGGGAAGTCATGCGGAACTCCAGCTTGGGCCTGGTGCCCACCGCCTGGCAAGGCAGTATCCCCTCTGAAGCAACAAGCTTAGCCTCAGGGTCCCTCCCCAGGCAAAGCCTAGGAGGGAAAAGACTCGCCCTGAACAGGAGTTGCCGAAAGTCACATTTTGTCCCCCAGTGCCTGTTGACCAAGGCTTGGCTGGGAAAATGGGACCTGTCCTTCTGTGTGGCAGCCAAGAGAAGGTGCAGATATTAACACGCAGGCTGGTGTCTGCTGGTGCACATGCTGGCTAGGGGGTTGGGAGCCGTTGCTCAAAGCTGCTTGTCTTGGCCATATTTGACGTGTCTGGCTCCTTGCTAGATTTGGTGGGGCGCATCCGACACGGCCTTGGGGAGCACAAGCCCCAGGGAGGCCCAGCCTGCTTGCAGGTAAACTGGAGCCCCCAGAGCGCCAGCTGCTGTCCACACTTTGCACCTGAGTGGGAGTGGGAGCCATGAGCCAGAGCCCAGCTGTCTGCCCTTTGGTGTCCCCAACCCCAGGCGATGTCCAGACTGCCAAGCTGGGCTCTCAAGGTCCCCACGGCACAGCTCCCGGTAGCCCTCCCACTTTATCTCCTGCTGCCCCCTGACATCACACCAGAGCAGGTGGCTCTGCCCACCCCACAGGCAGGAGAGTCTGCGCTCCCTGCCTGCGCAGGGTCCCTAGCATCCCTGCCGCCCTTTACCCACCATCCCTTTCCCACTGTCGGTCTCTACCCCTGCATCCAGACCCAGCTGTGATGCCGTCTTCCATTCTCAGAGGTGAGACTGCCTCCCGTGTGGCCTGTCAAGCGGCATCCTGGCCCCGTGGGGGCAGAAACTGTACTGGGAGGTCATGGACTCTGCTCTTGGGGAGGTGGCCCCCCGGGCAGAGTTAGCATGCATACACGCAGGCAAAGTCACATGAATGCCTGCCTTTTAAATGAAAAGAGGAAGATGCTAAGGCCCTTGGTGCACCTCGAAGCCGCTTCTCCCCACTCTAGCTCCTTGCTTTTCTCCTTGAGCTGGTTCACAGCCAACAAAGGCCGGGCTTGCAGACACATCTCCTTTCTGTCCCCAGGTGCACCAGCCACCCTCAGCTCCTGGACCAGACGGGCCTGGCCTGTGGGAGACGGGAAACCCAAACATTCTTCTTAGCCGGGAGCACAGGCGGGGGCCGTGCAGGCAGGGACCAGTCTCTCCTATAACTGACCCTTCCACACATTTTCTAGAAAACAGGCTTGGAGAGCTTAATGAACTTGTTTAGGGTGTCTCACTAGTGGGGGCAGGGGAGCTGGGCCAGGACAGAGATCCTCCTGGGGATGGAGGCATCGCATTCCAAGGCCCCTGGCCACCTTTCCCTGATGCTGCTGGCTGTGGACAGTGACTTGGGCTGTGAGCTCTTCAGGGCTGGTTAGCATCTGGGCACCTAGAGCAGTGCCTGGCACACAGTGGGGCCACAACAAGTAATACGGGATGAACTTATTGTCTCCCACTATGTGCATGGCATGGTGCCACAGGCGTCCTGGCTCCTGGCCAGACTAGAGCTCTTCTTTGCACTTTGGGCAGGGCTGTCCTGTCTCTTGGGGGTGGAGCCCACGTCCCACCTCTGTAGCTGGGCCTCACGTTGTGTCTCGGGCACAGAGCAGATCTCTAGGTGTTCACGGTGCATGCCAGCTGGGCCCACCTTCCGCCGGGCCCCACTGCTGTGCCCGGCCCCGCGTCCAGTTCACGCTGGGGCCATGTCCACGGGTGTCCTGGATGATCTCCTAGGTCTTGCTTGTTCTGACACCGGGAATTTTCTGAGCGCGCAGCCAGTGCCCACTCCGGGCAGGCGGTGTAAACAAGGAGAGATTTACTGCCGACTTTGCCTGAGCGGAGAGCCTGGTGGATTCCACAGCCCCATCTCCAGGCCTCGCTGTTCCTGCCCTTCCTGGGGGGTGGGGAGGGGACCTCACTTCCAAGTCGGAGGGACTCAGTTCCGGGAGCACAGCAGACATGGAATCTTAGCTGGGAGCTGGGTGGGGGAGTGTTTCGTTTCATTTAACATCTGGAGACCCTTCTCCCAGCCGCTGGTCCCCCCTCTGCAGGCAGAGGTCTGGAGCTGTGCTCGCACATTCTTCCCTGGATGCGCTGAGGCAGTGCCTGGATTACCGGGGGAAACACCAACCCCACCCCAACCCTCCACCCCGCTACCTCTACCTCCCACCCTCCCCACACACCTCCCTCCCTGCCCCAACTTCCTGAAGCCTGCATCCTTCATCGCTCAGCGGAGACGGCACCTCTGGGGCCTGACAACCCACAGATAGGACAGTTAGAGGGCCCTGGCCTCACCACCGGAGCCTGGTTTACCATAAAACCCACTCGCTTGTCCCCGGCCTCCAGTCTAAGTGCTGAAATTCTGCAACAAAGGACTTAGTCAGAAATGCCCATTGAGCAAGTCACCACCTTGCTTCAATCCCTGGGGTGAGGTCCAAACTCCTTGACATCCCTTTGAGGGCTCCAGGATGAGGCTGCGTGGCTTGCTTCTCTTCCACCCGCTCTCTGCTCATGGGGGTGGGGGTGACCCCTGGGAGTCTTCACTGCAGGTGACCAGCAAATGTGAACCGCACAGGTTCAGCGGATAGGGCGGTGCTCAGGCTAAGGTGGGCAGCTTCAGGTCAGAGAGGCCTAGCTCCCTCTCCCTCTGGGTGGCTCTCTCAGCTCTGAAACCCCCTCCCCAGGGGTCCTCATCCTCTGACTACCGCAGGGGTGTGCTCACTTTCACAGAGGAAGGAGGAACACCATGCTCCTGCAGCTCAGGTCAGGAGAAGGGTACCTTGCCCCAGTCCCCAGCAGATGGTCCCTTCATTTTCACTGGCCTAAACTGGATGCTAAGCCCTCTCCTCCCTTGCACTTTTGGAACGAAACCTAGATGGTTATAAGATATTGTTCTTTTAATTCCCGGCCAGATTCCACTTGCAGTTTTATTTAAGACTGTTGCCTCAAATTCACAATGAGACTGGCCTATGGTTTTCTTGTTTTGTGCCATTCTTTCCGGGTGTCGGTATCAGGGTTACATCAGCCTCATAGGGTGAGCTGGGAAACCTGTCTCTTACCCGGGACTTTGGAACAGAACATGGTAATTGCCCTGATACTTTTAGACCCACGTCCTCTGCCTGATCTACATGGAGGCACCTCCCCGACATCCTCTTCCAAAGGCCCCCTCCACTGCCTGCCCTCGCTTGCCGTGTCTTTCAGCATCTCAGTTTTCTTTCAGTTTCTTGCTTCCTCTGCCACAGGGCTTTCGCACATGCCACCTGTTCCTGCCGATGGAACTGTTCTTCAGTCCCTTGTTGCTGACTTAGCTTTGTCCTTCCGGTTTCCCTGTCTGGTCAAACATCTCTTACTGCACCATGTGTCTTTCTTCCTACACTCATCACACTTGTGATTTTACCTTTATTTATGTGATTTTATTGATATAATTAACACCTGGCTCTCTCACTAGACTGTCAGTTCTTTGAGGTTGGGGACTGGGTTTTTGCTGCCTTTGAACTCCCAGAATACACCAGAAAGCCAAGCACATAATATATGCTTAATAAACTTGTAGTGACTAAATGAAAGAACTTGCCCCTCACTAGGAAACAGGCATTTTACCTGCTACGGTAGTGACAGTCTCTGCAGCCACACTTAAAAAGGTTTTCTTCCATAGTTACTCTTACTGTTTTCTATAACATACAGGAACTTTTGTCTCAACACATTAGCTCTGGTCAGCATCTCTTGACTTCTCATGATGTAGGAGTGAGGTTAGGGCCTCATGGTTCCCTCTGCCTTCCCTCTTCCTCTACTGCCTGACCACCAGGTCCTAATCTCTTCATGGCCCAAGCTTTAAAACACATACGTGCTGTTTTGTGACTGTAATTACTTCTCTGCTTTGACAGTTGGCTGATTCTAAACAAGTTTACATCAATACCCAGCATTTAAATATCTTTCTTATGTAATATTTTTCATCACAGATGTGGGGGAGATGGAATCTGACATCACTAGGTGAAGGGGCAGTGCATAAGTTTTTAATATATCATGTTTTGATATGCCTCCTCATTATCACTAGGAGTATCCACCTCTTCCCTATGAGTATTTAGTAAAGATGAATCTGTTTTTCCTCTTGACAGCATTCTTTTCAGAGCCTTCTAATGTCCTGATTGGGTTGGTACCATTTGCTCTCGAGGTCTGTGCCACAGCTGTCAGCCTCTGATCTTGTTTGCATTACACTCCAGGGTTTGGTATAGAGTTTCTTGGCTACTATGTCATTCTCTTTCTTGGATCCCTGTTTTGTTTTACTGGAAATATGTCCTTGGGTGTAGCTCTCAGGATAGGGCCATGGATGATAAACCTTCTGAGTCTTTGCATTTTTGAATACGTCTTTATTTTGCCCTTATAGGGAATGGACAGTTGGACTGGGTAATTTGTCTGAAATCAGTTTCTTTTTTAGACCATTTGACTTTTCACTTTGGAGGCTTTTAGGATTTCTCTATATCTTTGGAATTCTGAAATTCTTTGAGGACATGAAATTTCACATAAAAAGCTCACCTCTTTTTAAGGTTTCCTCATTCAACACTTGGCTGTGACTTTCAATTTAAGACTCAAGTCTTTCTTTAGCACAGAGAAATTCACCTCTGTTATTGCTTTATCTTTTCTCCTGCTTGTCTGGGTTTTTTGTCTCCATATATTCATTAGAAATTGTGCACAATTCTATATTTAAAACAGATAATCAATAAGGATATACAGTATAGCACAGGGAACTCTGCTCTATACTCTGTAATAACCTAAATGGGAAAAGAATTAGAAAAAGAACAGATACTTATATATATATAACTGAATCACTGCTGGACACCTGCAGCTAACACAACACTGTTAATCAACTATACTCCAATATAAAATAAAAACTTTTAAAAAAAGAAATTGAGTACCAATTCCTCATGTTTATTAACAGTAACTTTGCTTTGCTTGTGTGTGTGTATTTTGCTTTCTCGTGCCCTTCTGTCCTGTGTTTGAAGGTTTCCTTGGTTTTATTGTCTATATTATTGATTCAGTGTTTGGGTATGCCTGTTTTATCATCCTTCTAACTGTCTGAATTTTTTCGGCATTATCACTAAATTTCCAAGGCATCTTTCTTTCCTGATCGCTCCTGTTCAATATCTACTCATGGTCTCCACTGACTCCTCCTTTGCGTAGAAGTTCAGGGAGCAGAAGTCAAGATTATTTTTGTAGAGCCCGAACCTGAAGAACCACAAAGGGAGACAGTGGGATCTTTTCAATGTCTGAGACAGAGTCTACATGGAAAAGGTGGGGCTTTGAGCCCAGAGACACCAGCTCAAACTCCGCCTGGAGCACTGACCAGTGGTCTTAACTCCCACAGTCCCAGATTCCCCATCTTTGAATGGGGAAAACACTTCCTACCTTGCAGGCTTGCAGCCAGGATGGAAGGGCTCCCCTGGGCCCCTGGATCTGCACATTTACTGTGAATGAGTCTTCATCAATTAATCCAACACCCCTTCACCAGAGTGGAAAACTGCCTTTTGTTATTCTTCACCCCAGAGTTGTTTGGCTTTTGGACTATATATATGTATGGATATATTTTAGTCATTTCTGGGCAGCTTCTCATGCATATTCAAATCCAAGCAGTTAGGGCTCTGGGAGTGATTCAAATGTTTGTTGCACAGTGTAATTGATCTGAATATAGCCACATCACCCAAGGCTGCCATTCCCCACTGGGCCTCCTCCGCGCCTGGCCCCCTGACCTGTCTGGGCCAAAGATCAACACATGGACATATTTCCGCTCTCCAGCTTGCCCAGAGGAACTGGCAGGGCTGAGGGAGCCGTTTCCATCCTCTGGGTTTTTGTTTCTTCTCTAACCCAGTGTTTGGTCCTTATTAATCATCCTTGGTATAGATGATGGGACATCAGGAGAGGAATATCCAGGAGGTCATGCCTGTCTCAAATCATGGGTCACGGGCCACGAGGCTGCCCAGGGCTGGCGCTGGAGGGTACTTATGAAACGAATGAGGCGCAATTGGAGCCCGGAAGGCAGATCGCTGCTTCGGAGGAGGCAGGATCAGAAATTGAGAAACAACCTTGTAATCGTAGGGTCGGCGGGGGCTTCGCAGGTCAAACACTATGGACAGCTTCTGTTGTGTCTGACTCTTTTCGACCCCATGGACTGTAACCCGCCAGGCTCCTCTGTCCACGGGATTCTCCAAGCAAGAATACTGGAGTGGGCTGCCATTTCCTTCTCCAATGCAAGCCAAAACAGCATCCTATTTAAAGCCACAAGGAGGGACCCAGAGATAGAGGGTCGGCCTGCGCTGCACGAGGGAGCAGGGTCCTACGAGGGTGGGAGGGGCTTGACTGGAAGGCCCCACCCCCTCCAGCGCTCACCCCTCCCTCACTCCCCCGCCCCTTCCCTTCCCCTCTCACTCTCTCCCTTTGCCAACCTTCACCACCACCGTGGCTCTATGGAGAGAGGAGGCCCCCGTGGCTTTGGCTGTGCCCCTCAGCTCCCCGGCCTGGAGACTGGCATCCAGCTTGTGACACCAGAGCCAGGGAGAGGCAAGTCCTCGGGGGAAAGTGCCTTTGCACTTGGACACGGAAGCTCTTCCGTCCAAAGGCTCCAGAAGCGCAAACAACAGACACTCAGGGCAGTGTCTCCGGGAGTCCTGCCTGGAAAGAAGCTGTCAGAACAGGTGAGTCCCGTTACCCACAGGGAGAAGCTCTGACCCCTTTCCTGGCCCCTCTGGCCCCTCTCCTAGCCCCCCAGCCCATCCTGCTCTGACCCCTGCCTCCAACCCCGTTTCCTGCCTGGAAGGGGCAGGATCCTCACTCACATCTTTCAGGGATCAGCTCTAAGCCCACTTTCAAATCCTGAGTCCCTCGATCTCTGGCCCCCTGGCCACCTGGTTCACTTTCTCCATGGTGCCCTGTACCCAGGCTGGTTGACCATGGTCCGCACAGCCTCTCTGGGTGTGGAGGCTGTGTTTGTGAGGGAAGGGGCAGTGTAGGCGCAGCGTTCTCACACATGAGCCCGAATCAGGAGCCTCTCAGTTCAGTTCAGTTCAGTCGCTCAGTCGTGTCCGACTCTTTGCAACCCCATGGACTGTAGCACACCACGCTTCCTTGTCCATCACCAACTCCCAGAGCTTGCTCAAACTCTCGTCCCTTGAGTCCAGATGTGTTAAAACAGAGGCCAGGAGCCCCACCCAGAGCTTTTCATTCAGTGGAGTGCAGGAGGGCCTGGGAATTTGCATTTTTAAATTTTCCAGGTGAGAGAACTGAGCCCAGAGAGCAGCTGCTTAGCCTGGTGGCCTCCCCTTGAGAGGATGCGGTCTCTAAGGAGGATGGAAACTGTGACAAACTAAGAAATATATATTGGGTCTCTGCCCTCAGTTTCTGATACAACAGCCCTAAAACGTAATTTCCGGAGTGAAGAGGGCATCTTTTATTCTAATGGGGTTCACCTTGGGTAGGCCTTGCCTTAGTCCAGGGATTTTGAGATGAATGAGGCCAGAGCCCTGTGCTTAGGAAGGCAGGAGAGAAACATTGCATGTGTGGGGTGCTGCTCCATCCCAAGGGAGCCTGCCAAGAAAAAAAGTCCCCTGACTCTCAAGATGCTCGGAGCTATAAGCCAGAGTGTGGGGCCTTGGGCTGATGATGAACCTCTGAGACTTATGGGCGGCAGGAGGGACCTGGAAGCCATCTGAGTGTACAAAGACTAGGGTTTCCAAGACATTGTCAAGGATTATGAGGACAATGAGACAGATCATTTGAAATAACGACTGTCCTAGAAGTTGACAGCTGTCTGTGTACGCACAAATCCTCCTGCTACTAAACAAAGCTGTGGTGTGGGACTGAGTACCTGGTCCCTTGAACTAGCTGTCTCTGGGTTATTGGGAGAAACACAGTGGTGGAAAGCACAAAGCCATCAGTCAGCCAACCTTGATTCTCACTGCTGCTGATTCTGTTAGGCTGGAGGAATTGCTTAATCTCTGGAGCTGAGAAATAACACTTCCTTCCAGGGTTGGTGTGAATCACAGATAACCAGGCCTCGTATTCGAGGCAGGGGAGGTGGCCACTCCATCGATGGTCACTTTGCTCCTGCTTTCTGGCCCCTTGCCTGCCCTCTTCCTTCCTGAACAACACTGAAGGCCCCCAGTGTTGCACACCCCCAGCTAGCGAGTCACTGATGGAGCGAGGGGCCCCCTCTGAGTGAAGGGCCCAGGCACCTCTTCTGTTTCTTGGGCTGCCAGCACCCAGCCTCAGGAAGGAAGCTAAGGGTGCTACTTGGAGCTGAAGACCAGAGCCCATTGGTGACTGAAGTGGGGTTCCAGGCTGGACAGGCAGTGAGATAGGGCTGGAGGCTCCAGTCCCGACTGGGCTGGGAGGGAACCAGGAGTTGAGGTCACTCAGGTCCTGGCTGTGGCTGAGGGGACACAGCCAGGGAGAGCTCCTCCCTCCAGCGCATCCTCCAGAGATGCTGTCTTTACAGCATCTTTTTTTTTTTTTTTTTAATATTTATTTATTTAGTTGGCTGCACCAGGTCTTGGTTGTGGCACACGGAGTCTTTGATCTTTGTTGCAGCAAGCAGAATCTTTAGTTGAGGCATGCAAACTGTTGCAGCATATTGAATCCACTTCCCTGAAAGGGATCGAACCTGGGCCGTCTGCCCTGGGTGCGCTGGATACACTGGGTATGTGGAGTCTTAGTCACTGGACCACCAGGAAAGTCCCTCCAGCATCTTAAACGGTGCAGTATTGATGTGGATCTTAAGGCTCTGCTGCAAAGATGTTAGGGAAAATGACAATGAACATGACAGGACAGGCGGAGGTGGGCCTCCTGCAGTCCTGCCCTGCCCTAGGCCCCTTCCCCAGACGCTAACAGCTAACATCAGTGAGCTCCACGCAAGGCGTTGTAAGTTACCTGCATCAACTCCACCCCTTTACCTCCCTGTCCTGCCCTCACCACTCCTATTCTGACAACACCTCCCAAGGCAGTACTATTTTGACAACTCCTTGTTTTGCAAATGGGAACTTGGGTGCAGAGTGTTGTCCTACAGGAGGTGAGCAGTTGGGCTTCCTTGGTAGCTTTACCATGGCTGGTAAAGAATCCACCTGCCGTGCAGGAGACCCTGGTTCAATTCCTGGGTCGGGAAGATCCACTGGAGAAGGGTTAGGCTACCCACTTCAGTATTCTTGGACTTTCCTGGTGGCTCAGCTGGTAAAGAATCCGACTGCAATGTGGGTGACCTGGGTTTGATCCCTGGGTTGGGAAGATCCCCTGGAGAAGGGAAAGGCTACCCACTCCAGTATTCTGGCCTGGAGAATCCCATGGACTGTATAGTGCATGGGGTCACAGAGTCAGATGTGGCTTTCACAGGTCTGACCCGGGAACCACACAGGAGGCCTTATGCCCCCACCCTCCAGGTTAGGGTCCTTGAGTGTGTCCCCAGCGGGTCTCTGGGCTGAGTGGGCTGGCCAGGAGCTTTCCCCACGGCCATAGACGCTCGGGCTCTAGGCAGTGGGTGGGCAGAGAACTCATTTTGCTCATTGCTTTTCTTGAGTTTGTGGGGGATACTGAGGTCCAGGTCGGACAGCCGTCAGAGCCGAGGGCGCATGGCCCCAGAGTCTGGTCCATCTGCATTTCCCTTCCCTGAGCCCCACTGGAGACAAAGCCAGACAGGAAGGCAGTTGACCTTTCTTCCATCAGGGGCGCTCTGGGGACGTAGAAACATTTCCAAGTCTTTTTAAAAAACTTAAATACATATTTATGATTTGCAATAGTGACTAAAAAAGAATATTTACACCAACTCTTAGGAACAGATCAATGGAACTGCTTTGGGGGAGGAAATAATGAACCTGTTAGAAAAAGTAAGGCATCTCCGTTTGGTTCTGAGTGTTTGACAAGGAAAAATGTGATGGCTGAACCGAGTGCCTGTGGTCAGTGATGCAGAGGCACGGCCCAGCAGCCCTGCATTCAGCCCTGGACTCTCTAATGGGCCAAGGAGAGGAGAATATGCTTTAATAAGCATGATAGAGGACATCCCTGGTGGCTCAGATGGTAGAGTGTCTATGTACAATGCAGGGGACCCGGGTTTGATCATCCCTGGGTCGGGAAGATCCCCTAGAGAAGGAAATAACCCACTCCAGTATTCTTGTCTGGAGAATTCCATGGACAGAGGAGCCTGGCAGGCTACAGTCCATGGGGTCGCAAAGAGTCGGACACAACTGAGCGACTAACACAAGCAAGGTAGGAGCTGGTTGCCCGCAGGCAGCTGGGACCCACCCCTCCCTGGACACCTGCATGCGTGTCTTTTTTCTCCATTTCTCAGCCTGTTGGGTGGAGCGCCAGCTTACCCTGCTGATTCTGTCCAGCCCGGGGAAGACTGTGACAGCCCCCTTGGCACGAACAAACAGGGGCCCTGGGAGAGGGCTCTAGGTAGCACTCAGAAAGAACTTTCTGTGTTTTCTCTTATTATAAATTTGATATATATTTATTATAAAAATTTAAGATAATTTATAAAAGCACAAATTAAAAGTATAAACTCCAATCACTCAGAGACAGCAGGAGGCCGCTTCACAGGTTCAAAGAGGCTTCCCAGGCCAGGAAGCACCCCACTTGGACTCCCCCTTCCCCAACATCCCAGGACAGGTTTCTCAGAACACGAGCTTGTGACATCAAGCCTCAAATTGGGTAGAATAAGTCCTTAAAGACAGTTTCTCTAGCGATTATGCTGGCTGTTGAGCAAACCTTATTAGTAATTAGTTTGCCAAAGATAGCAGGCCCTCAGAGTGCAGAAAGAAATGGTAATTACTGGAGCCAGCCCTTCCAGCTCTTTTCTGCAAAAATAAATACCAACCCCCTGGGGTTTCTCTGGACCGTTTTAAATCCCAGAGCTGACCGCCCAGGGTTTGGCTCCCCACTAAGCATGTCAGTCTCGTTGAGACTCGCTTTCCTCATCCATCAAGTGGCGATCCCAGGTTTGCCTTGGTCACCCATTTCATATCCAGCTGTGTCTGGTTGCACGCTTGCCAATAGCTGGGGGGTGGGTAGGGAATATAGGGGCACTTCACCAAGCGGGGGATGGTTGAGATGAACAGCAAGGGCACTGCAAGCAGAAGACACCCAGGCACATGGCGTGTGGGCAAAGGGGCCTGAGATGGGGCTTCAGCAGCCGGGACCGTGTCATGAAGGACCCAGGGTCTCCCGCCAGGTTGAACTCCATCCCAGAGGACACAGGAGTGACTGGGGCGTCTAACGCTGGGACTCAAAGTCAGATTATTAGTTAGAAGAAGAACTTCCAAGAGAGGGTGATGGTGGGACTTGCCTGGCTCTCCAGTGGTTAAGACTCCACTTTTCCACTGCACAAGACACAGTTGATCCCTGGTTGGAGAACTAGATCCCACATGCTGGAAGGTGCTGTGAAGCCTGTCAGGGACCAGTGAGGACCCCAGTGAAATCAGAGATGATCGAAGCAGCTCATTGCCGGGTCCATGGGGACGCGGGGACACGAGGACGTTTCACATTGGGAATGTGTCTTTGGTTGGATTTGCCAAGAAGATTGAAAGTGAATGTAAACCCTTTCCAACTCTAGCAGAATGAAATAGAATAAGAATCACCAAACAGATGGCCTCCCCGATCCTTTCTCACTTCCCCGCTGGAATGCCATTTCTCTCTGTCACCGTGCAATGATACAGGATTTATAGACATCTTCCTTTCCTGCAGAAGAAAATCAGGTCTTAAGGAGCAGACCGCATCCTTCCTATGACATTTCCCTCTTCTGAGGGATGCGCCTCTGAGTAAAGAGCAGGTCGTGTCAGATGGCCCCTCTTTCCTGGAGCCAGGTGGAGAGTTTGCCTGCTCCCCTGTCTCACAAGGGTGCTGGATGAGCTGTGAAGTCATGGGTTTTGAGAGTCTCAGAGTGAGGAGGACTGGATTTGAACTTCAGTTCTGCCATTTACATAAAGTGAAGCTATGGTGAGTTGTGGGATAATGCTGAGGCTCATGTGACATCTTCATAAAATGGAATAATAACACTTTTTGTTGTTTGAGGATTGAATCCCGCAAATGACCTAAAGCACCGGGCTAACGCATAGAGAGTATGTGATGAACTTTGAAGCTTCTCCTTTCTTATGCCTCTCTGGGTGTAGCTGCTGATGTGTCTCACAGCGGAGCTGGGACGGGGGCTGGGGATTATTGAGGAGGAGGAGTCAGCTGCAGAAACCAAAGCTGATTTTCAAATAACAGAAAACTGGATATACAGTCAGAGCAGAAGATACCTAACAGCCCGGGGGAGGGGGGGAAGACATATAGCCTCAGATATGTTATTTTCATTTCAGATGAGCAGTAGAACAAAATAAACTCATACCATAGAACTGAATAAATTCAAGTTGGATTAAATGTATTAACGTACTGGGAGAAAACATCATTCATTACTGTATATAGTGAAAGTAAAAGAAGATCTTTAAAACACGATGACAGGCACTTCCCCTGTGGCTCAGTGGTAAAGAATACGCCTGCAATACAGGAGATGCTGTTTCGATCCCTGGGTCAGGAAGATCCAGGGAGAAGGAAATGGCAACCCATTCCAGTAGGGGGAAAAAAAAACCCAGCATGATGACAAAGCTAGAAACTATCACAAATAAAAAGAGACTAGTGAAGAGAGCAGAGTAAAAAGATCCTTAGCTGACCTCCTCCCACAAGTACACCAGAATCAAAACTATAAACAACCCTCAGTGAAAAAGACTGAAACCTACCAAAGGTAAAAACCACCAAAAATAAAATAAATAATTGATAGATAAAACTGGCAGATTTGATCATAATTTTTTAAAAAAATGGATAGATTTGCTCATAAAAAGAGAACAGCTAAACTTCCCAAACCAGTCATAAATAAAACCAAAGGCAATTGACAACCTTGGAAGATATATTTATCATGTATATGGCTGGTAAGAATTTCAACAACCATAATGTACAAGTAGCCATTAAAAATCAATTGAAAAGAGAAAAATATTTCAGTAAAAAAATGATAAAAGAACATGGAAAGATGTCACAAAAAAGAAATGTAACTGATCAATATGTGAATAAATGTTCAACTGTATATTAATCAAAGATATGCAAAATAAAGTGTCATTTTGCCTTATTCCTCTGTTGGTGGTAATTGATGAGCAAAGGCAGACATAAATTGGCAATTTCAGAGTCTATTCTCAAGCCTGTAAATGGGTATAACTTTTATGGATGCATTTTGATGATACAGTTGAAAATTTTTAATTTTTGCATACTCTTTGACCCAGTAATTTTATCTTCAGAAAGTTATTACAAGGAAACAATCCTCAGTAAATACAGAGACTTAGCTACAAGAATACTCATAGTAGCTTTGTTCACAAAAGCAAAAAGGTAGACAAAATAGAGGATCAATTTAAAACTATCTCAATATATATGAATATTAAAATAATATATTAACAAGGTATATATTTAGGAGAATGTATATTATTCATATGGTTATATTATTCATAATATATGAGTAATAAGTGAATATTCAGTGACATAGATAGAAGTTATTGCATATTGTTAGCTAAAAAAAGCAGGCTACAAATTAGTAATATATTCATTATAAGTCTTGATTCATTTTTTAGTACATATATGCATAGAAAGAAACACCGTATGTATGTCAAGAGCAGTAATCCCAAGGGGATCATTTTATTTTCTGCTGTTTGGTTCTCAGCATTTTCTATTTTTCTCTGAAATGAATATTTATTACTTTGCAACAATAGAAAATGTCTACTTTTAAGAAAACTTATTTAAGAAAAGAATCCTCCACTTTGACTACTGCAGATTCTATGTCCTTAAGTCTATCTCTGAAATGTCGGTTCATAAAAGAAATAGATGCCAGGGATGCCAGTTTATGGATGGAAGTATCTCCTACAGAAGATATTAAAGCAAAGCATCAGTAACAAAACCTCCACTCTGTTTCTGGAGTGAAACGGGGGTGTATTTTACAGTAGAGTCCCACCGGAATGTAAAATCTCAGGTTTTTTGCCTTCTCCCCAGCGATGGCTTTGTTGATGGTGGTCAATATCCTGATGGGCACATTGGAGTGAAAGTGGCTGGTGGCCGTGGTCCAGGCTTGGTGAGGCAGGTGGGAGCTAGTAGGGGACAGCAATGGTGGGAAAAGGATAACGCATCCTGGGAAGCCAGCCCAGGAAGAGCTATCAGCCTGAGAGGGAAGTGAGGAGTCCTAGTGAGGGCTTGGGCTCTGTTCACCACGTCCTGCAGCCTCTCCAGGGAAGTGGGGTGGCTTGCCTTCCTCCCTACTGCCCCCAGAGCTCATTTAGTCCTGCTGGAGCCCCTCAGAAACATGAGAGCCTCGGCCTCACAGCAGCACTGAGAGAGCTGGACGAGTGAGATACTTTGCACCTGGAGTTGAAAAATGGCTTGAGGTCACTGGGCCCCTGGGTCTTGGAAGATACCTCTGATGGTGATTCTTCTCTTGCCATCCACCTGGGATAGGATTGGATTTCCAAAGGAACCACAGTGCCCAGCTGCCTACAATCTAAGAGAAAGGACACTTTTCTAAGGAAGATAAAGCTCAACGTGAGGGTGATGCTTTGGGAATAGCAGACATTTCAAATGGCACCCCCCCAACACCCCGTCTCATCCATGGGATATGGTTCCCCTCAGCCCCCCACCTCTGCTGCAGGAGCCTCAGGGTTTGGACCATATGGTCCCCACGTCAGTCACAGGAGGAAGGTACTAGCGATGTTATGACACAGTCCCTGGGAAAGCTGTCACACACAAGTGAGCTGGCCCGTCAGGCCCTAATTTTAGGGACATGCATGTGGATACATAAAAGATAATCCACTGTTAGTCTTCCCTGATGGCTCAGGTGGTAAAGAGTCTGCCTGCAGTGCAGGAGACCTAGGTTCAATCCCTGGGTCTGGAAGATCCCCTGGAGGAGAAAATGGCAACCCACTGCAGTATTCTTGCCTGGAAAATCCCATGGACAGAGGAGCCTGGCGGGCCCCAATCCATGGGGTCACAAAGAGTCGGACATGACCTAGTGATTAACACACTCACACTGTTGGTGGGAAGGGATGGTGAAAGAACCCAAGGAGAGACAAGCCATGGGGCAGAGTTGGGTCCGGAACAGCAGCAGGGGGCTCCCAGAAGGGCAGAACGCAGCCTGGGCCTGAGGAGCTGAGGTCCTGGCTCGTGTGCAGAGGCCCTGAGGCGGGTGCTCGCTCCTGCCTCTGCAGGCATGACCTGAGCAGTCACATGGAGTCCCACGCTTGACTCACTGCCCTGCTCCTGCCTTCTTGAAATCCATAATACATTTTGAACTAGGGTCTTTGGTTTTTCATTTTGCAGTAGGCCTTGCAAACTATGAATTATGAAGGCAGCCCCTGTTTTTCATTCACCATTTCAACCATTTTCAAGTATACAGTTCAGTGGCTTTTAGAACAATCACCACGTTATGCCACCATCATCACTCCAGTTTCAGAACATCTTCATCACCCCCAAAAGAAACCCTGCTCTTTGCTCCATATTCCTCCCTTCCCCCAGGCCCTCAGCTATTTTCTGGGTTTGCCTGTTCTGAGTATTTTATATAGATGGCATCATTATAATATGTGGTCTTTTGTGTGTGGCTTTTTTCACTTTTGTTTTCTTTCTTTTTTGTACTCAATAATTAATCTTTTTTTCTATTTAGTGTTCATTTATTTTCTTTTTATGACATTTGTTTTCAAGGTTCATCCTGGTTGTAGCTTACATCAGCACTTCATTCCATTTTACAGCTGAATAATATTCCAGGGGGTCAATCCATCACATTTTGTTAATTCATGCATCTGCTGATGTACGTTTTGATTATTTTTACTTTTTGGCTATTAAGAAGAGCACTGACATATGGTTTCATTTCTCCTGGGTTTGTCCTCAGAAGTGAATATTGCAGAGTCCCATGGAAACTCTGTGCTTAAGTTTTTGCAGAACCCTCATGCTATTTTTTGTACCGGCAATGCACGAGGATTCCTATTTCTCCACATCTTCATCAGTACTTCTTTTCCCTTGTTTTGATCATAGCATACATCCTGGTGGGTGTAAAGTGATATCTCACGTGGCATTGATTTACATTTTCCCAATGACTAATGATGTTGAACATCTTTTCATGGGCTTATTGGCCATTTGCAGATCTTCTTTGGAGAAGCGTCTATCACATCCTTTGCTCACTTGTTAGTTGACTGTCTTTTTGTTGTTGAGTTGTAGTCCTGACTTTGATCTGTGTGAGGTTTCATCTCCCTTTTCTCCTTCGCAGAACCTCCTCACAGTCTGCCCTTCAGCTGGCATGAGTCTTCTTGCCTTTTATCCCCTGAAGAACACAGATACTAAGCTCTTTTACCATTTCCATCTCCTTTTTTCTAACCCTCTCCAAAGGTGCTAGTTTCTGCTTTGGGTTTTTACTTTGAGAAACATCACCCCCATCCAAATACTTCCCTCTGGGTAGCACCGTCCTGGCTCATTTGTTATTTGGGACTATTTTTAAATGTACCCATTAAACCTTAGGCAATTAGCATAATTTGGAGAGTTCCTCCCCGTTTAGAAGGAGAGAAAGCCACTTGGCTCACTCAGCCATGGATTCATTAGAAACCTCATCAGTGAGGGGCTGTTGATGGGCACTTGCTGTTTGAGGCAAAGTCACAGAAGGAAACAGGACACTAGACACTGAGAAGTAAGTCCCTTTCTGAGTGAGCCCAACAGTGATCATATTTCCTGGCTATGGCAGATTTTGGAAAAGAAGAAATTAAATCTAGAAGCTTCCATCACAGTTCAGATCAGGACTAAGCCCCAGAGTCCTGAAATGGTAGGAATGAGTTGCAGGACTATTTGGTCCTGGATCCCAGTCAAGCTCAGCCCCTGCTTCCTCTGAGGCCTTGAGGGGGAGCCCAGATGAAGGTGAAACTTCCAGACCCGGTGCCTTGACTCTCAGAGATGAGCCTGCAAGAGTTTAGGATCCGCAGCTGGACACCCTGTATGACTTTGGGCTGGCCACTCACCCTCTTGTGCCTGAGTGTCCTCGACTGTGAAAATAGGGCAATTTTTTTCCCTACCTCATAGGCTAGTATGCACTGATAATTGCTATATTCATAGCCTTAGTCTTACTAGAAGAGGGGACCCGATAGCAGGAATAGTTTCTAAAAGTGAAAGAAAGGACAGAAAGAGGGCAGAGGAGGAAGGTGACAAGTGGGAGTGGCGGTTGAGGGAGAGAGGTGGGGCTCACCTTACTCTTGATGATCAGAATGTAGGCTCTCACAGCAGGAGAGACCTAAACGCCTCAGTGAAGCAATGGGCTGTCCACTGTAGGGGGAAGAGTTCTAGCCTCCGGAGGCCACTTCCCCACCATAGTAACCCTGAGGGGCTCAACAGTCCTATTCACGGAGACCCAAAGCAGACGCTACAGTCTCCTTTCCTGTTCCCGGCCTGCAGGTCTTACCAAAACACCGCATTTTGCTGACTCCTAGGGCTAGGACCCAGGAATACAGGCAAATTAGCACCCCAGGCTCCCTGCATCCCAACCGATGACTGATAGGAGTGGGGTAAACACCCCCACTCCCTCCCCTGCTGGGCGAGCTCAGATGTGTGCGCTGCAAGCTGTAGGTCCCAACGGATGACCATCATCACCCACAGTGGGGCATACTGAGGGGCACTCTGCCCTGCTGCCCTCTTCTGTTGCTTTCTCCCAGCAGCACTGGCCTCCTGTTTCCTGGGATCACCTCCCTAATGATTCACCCAAACTGAGCCTTGTCTCAGGGTCACTTCTAAAGATTCTAGAAAAGGATGAAGCCCAAACCGGCCCATGGGGCCTGGCCATGCCATCAACATCCAGGAATAGAGAGCCTCCAAGTATTGTGGGAAAGGCCTCCTGCGGTCCTCTGCAGTCTGGGCCACGGAAGCCCCTTCAAATGCCCCCCTTTCAGGAATGGGTCCCCACGGTGTCCTCAGATGAACCACAGCCCTTATCTCTCTCCTGAGATATTGCCCAGGAAGCCAATTCAGGGTCCTGAGATAACTTGTGCTTGAGCTGAATTTGGTATTAAAAAAAAAAAATTAAAGGTAGAAAACTGTTGCAAATCTCATGGTTGTTTTATGGGAGAGAGGAAGGGAAGAAGGAAACACCCTTCATGCCTTCCTGGGCATCAGGTGCTGTGGTGAGTGATCCTACACAGCAATTACACTCGGCCCCTGAGTCACGCCACCCTTGCCTTATGTTTCTTGTACTCAAGCACCTCATTCCTCGGAGCAGATGTCAACAGGTGCAACCTGCCCTGGCTGGTTCAGCCTGGCTTGTTTCTGCCCTCGGGGCCTCCTGCTGGGGGCTGCCCACTCTGCACTAGAGGATAAGTCTTGTCCAGCCTTCTAGAAACTCAGTCTGAGGGTGTCAGATTCACCAAAATAACCGAGGGCCAGCCAGATGGTGATGAGGCAAAAATAGAGGCTCGCAGACCGTGGGATCTGTAAGAGGGAGACGAACCATGGTCGGGAGTTGGCGAGGGCATCTGTAGAGGGGTTTTGGAGGAGGGGGAATTCAGGCTGGTCCTTGAAGAGGAGGAACCACGGTAACGGTTGTCAGGACTGATAACAGCAGCCATAGCTCAGGTTTGTGCCCAGAACAGTTCTAAGCCTTACATCTTTGGGTCCTTTAACCCTCCACTACCCTATCAGGCGGTGCTGAGATCAGCTATCGTTTAACAGATGCGGAAACTGTGGTGCATAAAGTGACATTTTTTGATAGAGGACACGTGAGTTGAAGGGGCTCCCCAGGTGGTACAGTGGTAAAGAATCTTCCTGCCAATGCAAGAGACACAAGAGATTGAATTTGATCCCGGCGTTGGGAAGATCCCCTGGAGGAGGAAATGGCTACCCACGGTGGTATTCTTGCCTGGAAAACTCCATGGACAGAGGAGCCTGGTGGGCTGCAGCCTATGGGGTCACAAAGAGTCGGACAAGTAGCGCATGTACATACACATGACTTCAAAGTGGCAGAACAGAGTTTTGACTCCTGTTGCAGAATGAGGCTGAGCAAACAGGCCTCCTGGACTGGATGGAAGGTCTGAGCTGAGGCAAGGGGACTGCAAACCATGCAGAAGACCATGGGATGCAGGGCGATGTGCTGAGTGCCATGAGCTGAGACCAACCAGACAGAGAAGGGCCTAGACGGCTCAAGCGAGAGGTTCGGACACCATCATGTTGGGGGCGGGGCAGGGGGCAATAGGCAGAACCTCCTGCCCAGATCTGAGGTCTCTAAAGGTCACTGCACGATGCAAAGACTGCAGGATAGATGTGGCTTGAGAGACAGAAAGAGGCCAGTTCACCGAGTCGGAGTCCAGCAGCCTTGCCTGAGCTGGTGCATGTCTCGACGTAGACGTGGGAATTGGCAGATGTTTAAACATCACACAGCTGCCCTCCGAGCAGCTTTCCTGGACACCCAGACTTTCTTCCTTCTCCCTTCTTCTGTTTCCCTGGACACCCAGAGTTAACAGCTGTGTGACCACGCTGCCCACACGCTCACACGCCCTCAGGCTCAGGACCTGCCTGGGCCAGTTCTTCCTGATGGACAGCTCTCACGACTCTTCCTTTAGTTTTCTGCTGATCTCAGGAGGAAGGTCCTGAGGTCACAGCAGAGCCTGATCCTCCCTGTGGGTCTCCAAGGGCGGTATCTCTGATTCGTCACTAGGGAGGAGGCAGTTGGAAGAGAGAGACAGCTATTCATAATAAGTTTAATGCAGATAAAAAGTCATAGAAAGCCAGATTCTGGCCATAGGTGATGTTTTCTCTAGATGGGTCTGACCTTGAAAGTGAAAGTCGCTTAGTCATGTCCGACTCTTTGTGGCCCCATGGACTTCTCCAGGCAAGAATACTGGAGTGGGTAGCCATTCCATTCTCCCAGGGATATTCCCAACCCAGGGATTGAACCCAGGTTTCCCACATTGTGGGCAGATTCTTTACCAGCTGAGCCACCAGGGAAACCCTATGCCTGAGCCAAAATCTTCTGTCCCCATGGCCACAAGGATAGACAGCAAAAGCATGAAGGGCTTCTCCTAGGATGGCTGCATGGTAAAAAGAAGAGGGGAGCCCAGCCAGCCAGGTTCTCCCTGATTCCCCACCCCCACCACCCTTGGCACTGCAGTGAACAGGGGGGGCAGTTACACATGGCTTTCAGGTCGGATTTCCCTCCGAGCTGACGTTCATTCCACTGCTCAATCTGCTTTTTGAGTCATTCAAACCCAACACAGCTCAGCTCATGGGCAGGGTGGCCGGGCTCAGGAAATGAGGTGCTATAGCAGCGGAAATGGGGTGGGGAGGGTGCGGGGAGGGAGAGGGCTTGGGGCACCCCGGGGTGGGGCGGGCACCTCCTCACAGAGTCTGTACCACGGCTGCTCCCTGTCCCCCACCAAGGGCTCAGCTCACAGGTAGGTGACAAACACAAGGCGGGGACCCCCGACCACAGAGACGTCAGCCGTTTTAAGGGCCCTGGCAGGCCCAGCCCTCCCCAGAAGACCAGGCGCCGTGTTCCAGGACTCTCTCCCTCTCCATGGTGCCCTTGTCCTCAAGGAAGCGCTGACCTCTTGCCCCATCCCTCTGGCTCCATCAGGAGAACAGCACCTAAAAAATAATACCAGAGAGAGCACGACGGGGCAGGCGTGATGTGCGGCATCTCGCTGAAACCCTGGCGACAACTGTTTCTTCCTTCTGTGGCTGAGACGTGCTCTGCGCTGGGAGCTGGTGGGTGAAGCCGGCGACTCCTCCCCAGATGTCTGGCTCTGAAGCTCCTGCTGTTTCTGAAAGGCGTTGTCCCTGATGGGGGTGGGGACGGAGGGAGCTTAAAACGAAGGGATGAAGTAGGAAGGTGGAATTTCTGGAAGCCAGAGTGGGGGCAGCCTCCTCAGGCAGCTCTGACCTCGCCTCACATGGGCTGTGTTTCCTGTTCACAGCTGCATGGGACCAGCCCTTGGAATAGCTTTCCAGCTGGCCCTGTTCTCAGTTGAAGGCAGTTTACACTGAGGTAAAATATCAGAAAGGATATGTCTCGAAAATGGCATCCTCCTTCCTGCCCCCCAGGATCGGAAGTTTGAAGTGAAAGGGGCTCCCCGGAAAAGACGGAGTAGTTAGTTAGACACCCCAGAATTCTTCCTCTGCTGAACTTGGAGACCTTCCTTGCGGGGCCCTGCTGTGCTTCATTGTAACTGCATGACATCCCATCTTCTGGATGAAGAAACTGAGGCTCGGGAGGTTAAAGGACTTGGCCAAGGTCACTTAGCTCACTCATGTCAGAACCAGGGTTCCAGTCCACGTTTCTTGGGCTCAGGGTCTGCTCACTTGCCACTACACTGTAGATTTCCATTTTGTTGCTGTTCAGTCACCAGGTCGTGTCCGACTGCGACCCCATGGACTGCAGCACACCAGGCTTCCCTGTCCCTCACCATTTCCATTATAGGAAGCATTAGGGGGCCAACCTGTTGAAGCACAATTAAAAGAGTAAAAAAAAAAGTAATTTGGGTGGAGCATCCCTGGCTGTCTAGTGCTTAAGACTCAGTGCTTCCTCTGGAGGGAGCATGGGTTTGATCCCTGGTCAGACAAATAAGATGCTATGCAGCCAAAGAAAAAAAGTAACTTGGAAGAGTTTGGCTACTATTTCTTCATCCCATGAATCACTTGGTGTCTTTAGAAGGGGATAAGGTGAACTTTCTTAAAGATTCACATCTGTTCTAAAAAATAATGAGATAGTAAGAGTCTTCCTCTTGTTTCCTCATAGTGGATTTCATTCTTTAATTTCATATTTCAAAGTTAGATGTAAATGATTAGGGGCTTCCCAGGGGGCACTAGTGGTAAAGAACCTGCCTGCCCATTCAGGAGACATAAGAGATGTGAGTTCGATCCCTAGATCGGGAGGATCCCCTGAAGAAGGGCAGGGCAACCCACTCCAGTATTCTTGCCTGGAGAATCCCAAGGACAGAGGAGCCTGGCAGGCTTTCAGTCCACGGAGTCACAAAGAGCTGGACACGACTGAAGCGGTTTAGTGTGCACACACGTACATAAAGCCCCCGTGGGCACGTCCAGGGCAGGCAGATGTGCTGGCTGTGGTCTGTCCTGGCTGGGAATTCCTCAGGCCCAGGTGTTTTGTCCCCAAGAGAGGAGGCTGTCCTTCAGGCGGAGGGAGAGGATGGCCATCAACGCGCATCTGCGCCTGAGCTGCTGGGGGTGCACTTCTCCGGCCCTGGTCCTCAGGACATCAGCGTGCATCTCATCTCCGAGCTCTCTCCTCAGACTGGGCAGTCACCAGGTTATGAATCCCCAGATTCGAGTGATTTTCACCCTTTCACTGCCAACGGAACCCTTTTTCCTTACTCTTTCCCTGTGTGGTGGGGGGCGGACCTGGGTTTCTTCCTCCAGGATCTGTTGCCTATTACTTTCTAGCAGCTCAAGCTGGATTTTTGGAACTCCTCCTGACCTCTTAAATCAATCTCTCAGTGTGAGGTCTGCATTGGCAAGCCCTCTTGTGGTTGCAGTTGATGGAAACTCTACTTGAAGTAGGTTAGATGAGAGGCAAGTTTCCAAGAGCTTCCAAAATTTTCTCTCTCTCCTCTGTGACTCTCCTGAGATGTCAGTTTTATTTTCTTCTGACTGCAGGCTGACTTCTGCCTCAGAGCAATATGGAAACCAGCATCCGTTTTTCTTGGGTCTGTCAAAGGATGAATACAATGTTTTTTAAGAGTAAAATTGTTTCTTTCCTAGAAATAGGAGATGAATATAGGTCGAATATTTTATTTGACTGATTAATAATGAAAGATCCAACAAGATGAAAAGATCAAGTTTAAAAAAGAATCCAAAGAGGAGATATATATGTATATATACACAAGTAAACACACATGCAATCAGAAAGGCAGAAATGAATCTGCTCCTGGATATAAAACTGTCTTCTTCCACAGAGGGTACTAATCAGTTGCAACTTGGCAGGACAAAATTGTTTGCATTTCTATGAACAGAAATAATGGCAATCACCTTTGTCTCTCTACAGTGAGTTTTAATCTTTAAATATTTGAATAATAATCAAAGACAATGAAAGACACAGACCCTTGTAGGATCAGATAACCCCCAAAATGTTCCCTAGGCTAAGTCTAGCATTCCACTAAAAGGATATCCAATCCATTTGTGCTCATTTGAGAATTTCACAATTTTTCTTGGTTGGTCACATGCCCTGGGGCTAATTAACTGTGGCCAGAGGGGCGGGATGCTATGAGTGGTCCAGCACAGGACAGGTGTACATCCTTGTCCATCATTCTGTCCAGAAGACAGGGGCATACACCTCTGCCATAAGCTACAGGGAGCCCATCTGAGGATGCTGGGGTCTTTCTCAGAGAAGGTGAAGCAGTGGTCACTGGAATGTGACCCCCTTCTTGTCCCCAGGTTGTCCACCATGCAATGAACGAATGAAAAGTGCAATTAAATATTCTTTTCCCTACATTTTTTATTTTGAGCGCAAAGACAAAAGCTGTTTTAAGCAATTAACATATGCTTATAAGTCTATCATGTTTTTCTTCTGGACTAGTTTTCTGTTTACCTAGAAGTTTCTTAAGTTTTCACACCATTCATTGTATGTCATTCATTAATTCATTCGCTAGACACATGTTTACAAGTACCAGCCCAGCTCTGTATTTCTGCTGGGTGTTCAGCTATAAGCTTTGTGCATCAAGTTCTTGTTTCTTGATCTTTCCTTCTAGAGGAGAAGACAGACAGCAAAGAAATAAAGTACATGCCTGCATTCTTAGTCACTTCAGTCGTATCCGACTCTTTTGTGACCCCATGGACTGTAGCCCATCAGGCTCCTCTGTCCATTAGATTATCCCAGGCAAGAATACTGGGGTGGGTTGCCATGTCGTCCTCCAAGGGATCTTCACCCAGGGATCGAACCCGCGTCTTCTGTGTCTCCTTCATTGCAGGCGGATTCTTTACCTAGTGAGGCAGCTACGTACAGTAGTAATATTCAAGATGAGGGGGAGCCAGCCTAGCGGTGGTCAGGGGTCAGAATCACAGGCAGAGGGCTGAGCGTGTATGGGGGCCCCCAAGGAGAATGGGTTCACCCCATCAACAATCAGACACACAGAATATTAACTCCTGACATCTTTCATGTTTTACTAAATTCCAGGCATGTAAGCTCTATCATCACAGATAATTTTTCATTTTGAGATTATAAAGGTATATTGGGCAAGGCCATAGTGAAAGTGAAAGTTGCTCAGTCATGTCCGACTCATTGCAACCCCATGGACTACAGTCCATGGAATTGTCCAGGCCAGAATACTGGAGTGGGTGGCCTTTCCCTTCTCCAGGGAATCTTCCCAACCCAGGGATCAAACCCAGGTCTCCCGCATTGCAGGTGGATTCTTTACCAACTGAGTCACCAGGGAAGCCCAAGAATACTGGAGTGGGTAGCCTATCCCTTCTCCGGGGGATCTTCCCAACCCAGGAATTGAATCGGGGTCTCCTGCATTGCAGGCAGATTCTTTACCAACTGAGCTAAAGGGAAGCCCAAGATCATAGAATGGGATGTGTTTTACATAAGAATTTGTCAGCTCGGTATACAACCTCAATATATTTAGGTATGAGGGCCCCCAGTCTGGAGGGTGGGCCTGCCCTGCACCATGCATGGCAGGACTGCAGAGGCCTGGGGGCTGCCCCCTGCCCCCGCCTCCATCACGGCTCCTCTAGGACCTTGGATGGAGAATGAGGCGCTGCAGTAGGTGAAGGCTGTCTGGAGGACAAGAGGACAGGGTCAGGCTCCCAGGTGCCCAGAGCAGTTCTGCCCGCCATTTCTGGGCCCCGGTGGCACAGGAGCGCCACCAGCAGCCCTCATACCCCCACTTCCGCTCCTGTCCGCACAAGCTGCCCTGGACCTCAGGAGACTTTGGCACTGCTGTGATGCGCAGGGCCCAGACAAGCCGGCCTTATTACTCTCATTGCTCAAGGCTTTTCTTTGAAAAACTATGCTTTTCTTCATGGGGAAGAGAGGGGGGAGGCCCGATCGCAAGTGATGGGGAGAAAGCAGGCCCTCCTCCCCCCGGACCCCAGCCACCACCTCCCTCAGACTCCAGGGTGGGCTTCCGGGGACTCCAGCTGCGACCGGGAACCCAAGGCTGCAAGGACAACCCTGGTGACCAAGCCGAGCAGTGTGAACAGAGACTCTGAAAGTCACTGAAAAGACACAGCAAGCGTCCCTGACCTCTGCAGGGGGGACCTCAGTAATGAGTCGCTATCAGTTTCTTCAAATTAGCATGTAATTTGATACGGCCGCTATTCCCTGGACAATTAGCTGTCCAGCTGTTCCTTAATAATACTTAGATGATCTAAAGCTGACTCATTCCAGGTTGGTGTTCTTTCCCCGCATCTGCACGTGTCTAATTAGCACCTTCTCCTGGAGGCAGACAGAGAAGTGTCCTTAACCGCAGAGCGCTGGCCTCAGGCCCCACGGTTCCTGCTTCAGACATGAGCCCACAGCCCGCTGTGCTCTGGGTGGTGGGCCAGGGCAGGGAGGGCAGCGAGACCCTCTAGGAGGAGAAACACAAGCACGAAAGGGTCAGGGCACCACAGGGCAATGATTGTGCCAGACGCTGGGGTCAGAAGGCAACATGGGGGGGGCGGGTCAGGATTCAGTTGTCTCCAGCTGGGGCATCAAGGGGACCAAACAGGGGAGTAGGACCAGGCGTTTCCAGGCTGAACGATCAGTGTTCTCCTGTTGACTCTCCTCTCTGTGTGAAGTCACCGTGCTCCGAGGTATTGGCCACCCGTATCTGTGAACTGACTCCTGCCTGGGGCAGGACCCTGGCCTCCCAGCTCACAGTGTGATCAAGGAGGCCCAGGGCTGAGTAGATACCCAGCATGGGTCTCGGTTCCATGCTCCCGGGGAGTAATCGTGGGACAAAACTTTCCTGAGATCAGCAGGGATACTTGCTGGCTTTCTGCTCAGCTAAGCTGTCAGGAGGAGCCTCACACCAAAGGGTGACAATAAGATTGTGTGTGTGCCTGTTCACTTTCAGCCATGTCAGTCTTTGCGACCCCAGTGACTGTAGCCCACCTGCCAGGCTCCTCTGACCATGGGATTTCCCAGGCAAGAAGACAGGAGTGGGTTACCATTTCCTTCTCCAGGGGATCTTTTCGACTCAGGAGACCTGCGTCTCCTGCATTGGCAGGCGAATTCTTTTCCACTGAGCCATCTGGGAATCCCACAGTAGGATTAATGGCACAGAATTCAGACATGTCCTCAAATGACTAAGCTCCTCTTTCTACCACAATGCTGCAGCCCAGCTCTGTGTTTTGAAACCTACTTACATTCTTTAAAGTTGGAATATTCTGCTGCACTAGATCCCAACACGAGTGATATTACCTCCAAGAGGGCAAAAGTCGGTTCTTAGGGTAAACACATTTTTTTTTTTTACTCTTTTTATGTATAAAGCACAGAGTGAAGCCATACAGAGCATAAACAGATATGCAGTATATCCATGGTATTCAGGTTTCATGGGTGTTGGTGTGAAGAGGAAAATCTAAAAAGTCTAAGAAGTCCCTGGGGAATGATAAAGAAGATGATTTTAAGACACACTGAGCTGGAAGGAGAGGAGACTGATGACCACATCCTCCCCTCCTCTTCTCTTAAATATATTTGGAAGTGAGATTGCATGCATCAGGGGTTAGTAAAGATACATAATGTATCTGGTTATTCTGTTGTTCAACAGACCTTAATGAGTACCTGTAATAATATGCCAGGTGGGCTTCTCAGCTGGATCAGCAGTAAAGAATTCGCCTGCCAAGGCAGAAGACACAAGAGATGCCGGTTCGATCCCTGAGTCGGGAAGATCCCCTGGAGAAGGGAACGGCAACCCACTCCAGTATTCTTGCCTGGGGTAATCCCATGGACCGAGAACCCTGGTGGGCTGCAGATGTGAAAAGCTGGACACAACTGAGCGAGCGAGCACAGTATTATGCCGGGCACTGTTCCAGAAGCCCTGAACAAAGGACAGCAAAAATTCCTTCTCTCACTGCTGAAGCTCACGGACAGTATAAACTCAACTCTCTTAAGGCCCACCCCGCCCCCCGCCCACCGCCCAGTGTCTCATTTCACTATATTTTCAGCTTCTCTGTGATGGCCACACTCTTTTTCCAAGTACTAAAGTCTCTATTGTTGTTGTTCAGTTGCTAAGTCATGTCTGACTTTGGGACCCAGGGTCTGCAGCACACCAGGCTTCCCTGTCCTTTACTATCTACCAGAATTTGGTCAAACTCATGTCCATTGAGTCAGTGATGCCATCCAACCATCTCATCCTCTGTTGTCCCCTTCTCCTCCTGCCCTCATTCTTTCCCAGCCTCAGACTTTCTATTAACAGAATACATTACCCTAAAACTCAGATGCTTAATATAATCATAAATGTTTCTTTTTCTCTTATAGTTTCTGCAGGTCAGAAAATCAGTGGCTTGGCAGTTCTGGTTCAGGGTCTCCAAGGAGATTGCTTGTCAGTGTCAGCCTGGGCTGCAGTCATCTGAAGGCTTGCCTGGGGCTGGAGGAGCTGCTTCCAAGGTGCCCTTCTCTTGTGACTGGCAGGTTGATGATGGCTGCCATTGGAAGCCCCCTATTCCCTTCCTCACCACAGCACTATTTGAGCGTTCTTCCAACATGGCAGCTGGCTTCCCCTAGAACAAGTGATCCAGAGAAGGGAAGGAGGAAATGGTGATGTCTTCTGTGGCTTAGCCTCGGAAATAGCACACTGTCACTGCCATAGTATTTCTTGGTCCCAGGGGTCAACCATGACTGAGTGAGAGGAGGGACTACACGGGGCATGAGAACAAGAAAGTGAGGTTCATTGTTAAGAGGTTCATCTTATAGGGAAAAAGCAATAATGAAACAAGAAATGATTTTGAGTAACTGAGAGAATGTAAGGAAAGACAATTCGTTTAGAATATTTCCTTTCCAACATCACAGAATTGGCAACATAATTCCTCCTCTGTTAACTGGCTCTACTGTGAATATCATTTACACAATCATTATATTACAGGCATTGTTTGTTTGATTTCAGTGTTCAATACATAGGGAAATTGGGGAAGATTTTAAAAATTGGAAGCACAAAACAGAAATTCAGTGTTTGAAGAATGACAATGTAAAAGCGATGGTGGAATAAAAAACTCGGATGTGGGTGCCATGAGCAGAGGTAGGTAGAAATTCAGGGACACTAATTATCCATTTCACATGGTAGGGGAGGAAGAGACAAGACCTATAATTGATGGATCAATGAGTAAAGGATTACATGTAGTATGTAAACTGAAGTAGGTAACCGTTAGTGCTTCCCTGGTAGCTCAGCTGGTAAAGAATCACCTGCAATGCAGGAGACCCTGGTTCAATTGCTGGATCGGAAGTTCCCCTGGAGAAGGAATGGGCTACCCACTCCCATATTCTTGGGCTTCCCTGCTGGCGCAGATGGTAAAGAATCTGCCTGCAATGGGGGAGACCTGGGTTCAATCCCAGGATTGGGAAGATCCCCTAGAGGAGGGCCTGGCAAGCACTCTAGTATTCTTGCCTGGAGAATCCCCATGACGAGAGGAGCAGGCTTCAGTCCATGGGGTTGCAAAGAGTCAGACTTGACTGAAGGACTTAGCACAGCACAGCATAGGTAACCACAGAAAAAGTATAAATATTACTTTAAAATTGCAAGGAGGGGTTTTCCCGGTGGCCCAGGGGTTAAGAATCTTCCTTGCAATGCAAGGGACACCAAGGTCAATCCCTGGTCCTGGAGGAGCCCACATGCCTTAGAGCAACTAAGCCCGTGTGCTGCACCTGCTGAGGCCACGCCCAGAGCCCACGTTCCACAAGAGCAGCCACCACCAGGAGAGGCCCGCGCACCGCAGCTGGAGAGTGGGCCCTGCTCGTGGCACCTGGAGAAGGCCTGCACGCAGCAGCAAAGACCCACCACGGCCGAAATAAATCCCTTTCTGAAAATTGCAAGGAGGAGTTGAGGGAAGAAGATGGAGGGTAGTGAAAGTGATCCAAAGTTATTAGCCTTCGTGAATGGTAGTCAGTTAATACTGCTTCAGATTAAAAAGCAAAAGCACAGCCTAAACATACTATTAAAACAAAACAAAGCAAAAACAATTTTTAACCTCAGAAATGTATGCTATTACATACGTACTGCTTGAAATTGTATTTCCTGGTACATTTATTGGTTTTTAAAATAGCTTTATTTTATCATCTCTCTCTGGCTTTAGAAAACCAGAATTTGAAGACTCGGGTAGAGTTTAGAAAGCCCAATTTTCCCAGTGCACTGAGAATTTAGGCTGGATACTGTGATTTGATAGGTAATAGTGATATTGGCAGATACCTCATAGGATTATTGTGTTACTTAATTTAATTTATTATTAAATTAAATACAATATTTCATGTAAAGCATTTAACAATGTCAGGCACATAAAAATTCATTGTTGATCTTACTATTAATATTATTAGAATTATAATACTATTAATGCAAATATTAATAATAGGATATTGAATGGGATGAGAAAGGATATTAAGCTATATTCAAGTAATACATTTGTATGTATTCATTTACTAGTTCGAGAGACATACTGCTTCATATGCCAGTATGACATAGGCATGCCAGTGCCAGTGGAATGCTATGAGGCTATTAAAATGCTTTTGAAAGAGGCTGTTTACTGTTATGCAAGGATATTAAGTGAAAATATGATGTTTCAAAACAGTATGTTTCATGCAGATTTTGTTCATAGGTTAATAATATAATAAATGTGCACTAATAAATATTTTATCAAAGGAATAGATGACATAATGGCTCATATGTGCATATTATACACATACACACAAAGCTTCCACCAAAATATTAATAGTCTTATCCCTAAGTAGAAAGTTTTACAGCTGTTGTTATTTCCTCTTTTTAAAATTTGCATTTTCTAAACAGCCCTTAAAATACTTTATTACCTTTGTAGTACAAAACAAACACACACGACAGAGAAACAATAGGAAGTTATTTAAAGATATACTGGAAACTCTGATAACTGTTTGTGTTTTGACTTGTCATTTTCTTGCAAAGCGTATTTGGGTAGCAAGGGCATGATTGTCAGAGGAAATTAGCTGTGTGCTAAATGACCTTTAGGAACATGGTTTGGGGCCAGAAGTCCCATCTCTTTTCCATCATCCCCAAGTGACAAGTGCAAGAATTGCTAATGTGGTTCCTGAGGGGAAATAGCCAAACTTTAATTAAAGAGTTGATCTCAAAACCTAAAATTGATGGTGAAACAAAGCACCTCTGGAGGAGAAGCCGCCACTGCCTCTTGTCTCTGCAGAAGGAGCCAACAGCCCCCTTCCAGCATCCGGTGAATTCAGTGACAGAAAACTCAGGAGATCCCCTGCTCGCTGGTGGGCCTGATCTTTCTATCTTCCTGGACTTGATTCATCCATTTAGGCAAATCCGAGCCTCACTGAAAATTGAGGAATATTCCTGAAAATATTCAGAGTGGGCTAAGGTATTTTTTCCCCTGTGATTCACTGAAAAGCTTGAAGTTTAACTTTATGATTAGGTTCACAAGTGACAGCTATTCCCAAACTCATCCCTTGCTTGCTGAAAACAGTGTTTTTGTAACGAATGTCTACCGTTCATCTTTTGGAAATTGGGGGTTTCCATTTTTGTTCTTTTCATGGGATTACATGCAGGTCATTGCAAAAGAGGGCCTGCTGTTCCAATGACTTCAGAATGTTCCTAAGAAGGAGACACACTATTTCAAAATTATATTTCCCCTAAAAGAGACAGAAAGGGATTACCAATTGTCCCAAAATGTAGATGAGAAAGTAAGAGGCATTTCTAGGCATTTCTCTGCCTTTCATATCCTTCTGCCTGCTCTCCCTCAGCCAAGCCTTTGCCAAACAAGAGGAAGTCTATTCTGAATGTGAATCAGAGCTGTGCCCCATTACCTGCCAATTTTCTATAATTTTCAAATAACATTTCTTCTTTTTAATTTTCTTGAAACATAATATGGCTGCCAAGGCTGCATTCGCTTGTGTGAAATTCTTTGAAAGGAAGAGATACAGTAGCAAGAACAGGAAATAATTTTTTTTTAATTCAATTGAATTCAAAGCAAAAATAACGAAAGTGGCTTTGCCCAAGAGAAAAGCTGGGAACTGAAGCACCCTGGGGGACTTTTCTCAGAACTCACGGAGATGAGAAAAGTTAAGTGGCAGGAAGGATGGTTAAGTTAATAACGGTCTCCACTGAGACTGGCCTGTTCCAGAGCTTTCCATGTGTCATCTCCCAGGGCTCGTGAAAACTCATTGACATGCTTATTATTATTATTATTATTATTATTATTATTATTAGGTCCCTTTTACAAATGAGGGGTGGAGAGAACATCTGTTTCTGTTGCAAGGAAATTCCAAATAGAAAAATCAGATCCATCTGGCTTCGTTCAGCCTCAGACCTCCAGATTTCTCTTTTCAAAAGGCAGCCCTTCAACCTGGATGGGAGGGGAGTTTGGGGGAGAACGGATCCCTGTATGTGCATGGCTGAGTCCCTTTGCTGTCCATCTGAAATTATCCCAACGTTGTTAATAAGATATTCTCCAAGATAAAATAAAAGGTGTTTTTTTTGTTTTGTTTTGTTTTGTTTTTTTAAGAAGGCTGCCTTCCTGCATCCTCACTCAACACACTCAACACAGACTCGGTGCAGAAAGAACACATGCTGAAGTCAACAGATTGCTCTCTTCACTGCTCTCCCCTCAGACCCTGGAAAGTCTCCTTTCTCGGGGTCGGGGGCGGGGAAGTCAGGGAAAGCCATGTGGTCCAAACACATTCTGATTCCCAAGAAGAAGTTCCAACCACCTGTTAGCTGGATGAGACTTCAGTTGTGGAGGGTTGGTTGGAACCAAAAGGGATCAGAGCGACTCCATCGTTTACTGGGAAAAACCAGGAGTTGAAGGACCTGCTGGAGTCATCCAGAGCATCGGCAGAGCCAAGATGGGACCCCTGGCACCCTTTTCCCATCGCTGTGTTCTCACTGCCTCCTCCGCTATGCCCTCCCCTCTAGGGCAGCCATCTGCTCATCACCGTCTCCCTGATCCTCTTCCCTCCAAGAGGAGATGCGTTTGGGTTCTGCCCTCTTTAGGACAGGCTGGAGTTTTACCCTCTTTGCAACCCACAAGAGCATCTTGTCTATGGCAGGTTTTCAGTGCGTGCTCCTGGCTGACTGCTGTCTCAGGTGGCCAAGCTTCTGTCTTCGCTCATCCTGTATCAACATTAATAGCATTAACCCACTCCTGTGCCATAGTTTCTTTCCCAGATGTACTCGAGCAAACTGGTAAGACAGACTGGTGAATTATCCCATACCATAACAGCAAGCATCAGCAGAGGTTAAAAAAAAAAAACTCTTAAATTCTGAAGTGATGTCCACTTAATATGCCAAAGGAAATGCTTCTTTCTCTACACACAGTTACCAGCACAGGCTTCATCAGGTACCAGGCACTGGACTAGGCTGAAGGAGGTCTCTGGGGTGTGCAAGACGGATTCTCACTTCCTTTAACCAAGAGAAAAGAGGAGAGAATTGGACAATGTGCCTGGTGGATGCGAGCCAGAACTGCGAGGGATTTGCACTGGAAGGGAAGTGGTTGGAATGACCTGCGGTACAAGGGAGTTGAGAGTCTCGACAAGAATTTGGTTAAGCACTCTTCCATGGAGGCCACGCCAGCAAAGGAAGGAAGTCAAGACAAGGGCCGAGAGTGCGGAAGGGAGAGAGGACGGAGGTCTCCCTCAGGTCCCCCTGCAGGGCATCCTCCATGAGAGGGAGGGCTCAGGGACGTAGAGACTGTGGTCAGAGTGGACCCCAGGCTGCAAGATTTCTGGGCAGGTATGCCTCTGGGTGGTGGTAAGTTCCAGCACCGACCAGACTCCATAACTAGTGACCTTTCCCTGCTGGGGCACCTAGAATCCCAGGAGAGGCCCAAAAGAGAGGATTATAACACAGCGGTCCTACGGCTGGTCCTGAGTCCATCAGAGATGTCATTACTCATCACTGGATCTTTTTCTGACTCCACTGATGTCTGTAAAGAGCCTCCTTTTTCTTTAAAGTTTCTTCTCTAAGTAATCTGCTTTGGTTTCCTCCTTCACTCAGCCTTTGGAATACCTGAAGGATGCTCACTCCTTTTTTGGGCAAAACAATTACTGTGCAAACAGACTCATTTTCTTTTGCCAGTTACCTTGGAGTTATCACTTCCACTTAAATAGAATCTGAACTAAAAATAGGTGTACTGAAGTGGGTTTCCACCTGTCTTCTCTTGCTTCCTGACACCTGCGGTCCTCTCTTTTTCAAAGCAAAATAAAGCTGTGTGCAGACACACAGACGCCCACTAGCGAAGGTGAGCACATTTAGGGAACGGACATTGGCTAACAGACACTTTTATCTTTCAACCTCCTGTCTCCCCTGTATTTTTCAGAAAGCTGGGGAACACAAGAAGCAGAAATGCCAGACTGCTTTTTTAGCTATAGCTCTAAAAAAGAACGATCTGAAAAGTGGTCAGCCTATAAGATAAAGATGTGGGCTGGGTATGCTGCCTTTCTAAATGTCAAGGTTTTTGTTGAATAGGCATTGAGTTGGAATGGAAAGGTCAAAGCTGACAGACTAAACTCATACTCAGAAAAGCAGTTCGAAGTTCCTTTCCTTCCTACGACCGCCCCTTCCAAATGGAAGGTTGCGAACGTCACCCGAGCACAGCAATTAATGGCTCTTGAGCACAAGCCAAAAAAATAAAGCAGCTTGAGGAACTACTCAGTACAATGTAATAGCGGCTTAATGTCCTTCTTAAAACCAAAACAGTTTGTGGCAACTAGAAATCCTCCTTTTTATTAAAGATAGTCTTCATTTAGGCAAATAATCAGAAAGGGTGTCAGATCCTCTGGGACCCCAGACTCTTCTTCTTCTCACAATAACATCACTTGATTTCTGATACAGGTGTAGTTTCAGCCCAGGCACTAGGATCAACACAGCCTGTCTGGGGGGGAATCTCGGAACATTAAGTTGGCATCAGACAAGTCATCATGATGGTGTCTGCCCTGTTCAGCACACACACCAGGAACTGGGCATACTGCTTGTTACCAGGGATGCTTAGATTTAATAATACAGAAATGGCAGCACCTCTGCCTCCCAGAATCTCTCTGCAGCTTGAGAGAAATAATCAGATAATGACAGTGTGGCGATGTCAGGGCTCAGACAGGGCGGCACAGGGTACTTGGAGGGGCCCAGAGAATGGAGAACAATGCCCTTTAACTTTGGACCAGATCGCAGGAAGTGGGGCGCCTGCCAGTCTTCTCTCGCTCAGGTTTTGTGTTCCAGCTTAGAAGCTGGTCCTGTTTTTCCTGAGCACATCTGGGTGTTCTCACATCTAGATGCTGACAGATGCTGCCAACACCTCCACGCTTTTATTCCCAGATTTCCTGCTTTCTGTATCACTGTCTGACTGTACTTTAGAATTTTCTGGAGAACTTTTAAAACTCTGCTCTGAAAGAATACCTCAGACCAATGGAATCATAAAGTCCTGGGGACAGGAGCCAAGCAGCAAGAGTTTTGTTTTTTTTCTTTTTTTTTTTTTGTATTGGGGTATAGCCGATTAACAATGTTGTAATAGTTTCAGGTAAACAACAAAGGGACTCAGCCACACATATATATGCCTCCATTCTCCCCCCAACCCCCTCCCATCCAGGCCATGCAGCAAGAGTTTTGAAAGCTTTCCAGGTGGTTCCAGTGTGCAGCCAAGACTGAGAACCCTTGTTTGCACTCATCTTCCAGCCCAACCTATTGATCATCTCTAGCTACTGGCCTTGGTTCTCCTGGCCGGGTTCCACCCCACCTGAGAAGTCAGTCACACCTATCATCAGAACTAGGGCTTCCCACTCTGACCCATCCCCCAGCCAGTGGCTCTTGGTACCCACTGTGGCAGCTGGAGGCATTCAGAAAATATTCAGATGTGTTAAGGATACCTCTATTACTGGTGTTTAACTTCTCTGGTAGCTCAGGCACTAAAGAATCTGCCTGCAAAGCAGGAGATGCGGGCTTGATCCCTGGGTCAGGAAAATCCCCTGGAGAAGGGAATGGCAACCCACTCCAGTATTCTTGCCTGGAGAATCCCACGGACAGAGGAGCCTGGCAGGCTACAGTCCATGGGGCTGCAAAGAGTCAGACATGACTCAGTGACTAAATTCAAACAGGAGTTTCAGGAATCTGCCAAGTCTATTTCCTCTGAATTTCTACATAGGTTAGATGCACGGAAGAAACCTAGAGGATGAACAGATAGCCTTCATTGTGCATTTCGAGCGTGCACCAAAGAAAGTCCCGACATCCTTCTGTCCGTGCTGTGGAAGTCAGCTCCATGAACCTCGAGCCTGAATGATGCTTCCTTGTATTGAGGCCTACAAGGTGCTCCTGTTCTCTGCATGATTCATGCACCATTTCAGGTGTCACATAGCAGCCCCATTTTAGGAGTGAAAACACTGAAATCATATGTTTGAGCTCATCCAGTTGGCAAATGGGGAGTCAAGATTTTAATCCAGACAAGACACCAAAACTTGAGTTCTTCCCTCTACATCTAGTGGAAGCCGGCAGTTACTGCTGAAGCTCACAGAGAATGAACGGCCTGGTCTCCAAGTCAGAGATGCCGTCTTATTAAAAAATATTTACAACATGGGAGTTATGAGTTAAGTTTTTATTGGGGGCAAAATGAGGACTGCAGCCCGGGAGACAGCACCTCAGATAGTTTTGAGAAATTGCTCCCAAGAGGCAGAGGGGAAAGTCTGTATACCCGTGATTTTGGTAACAGGGGAATACATGCAATCAAGCACATATTTTTCCAGAAGGTTTCTACTAGTCTCATGAAGCCCTCGCTAGTCACAAGGAATGGTCATCATCATGAAGGATTTTAGTGCTCTTCTAGGTATAAGGAGATATAAGAATTGGGCTCATAAAATCAGCTCCTGAAAATATCTCGCTATCTGAAGACCTGTCCTGCTGGTTTCTCCCTGAGCACAGAGTGCCTCATTTCTGCTCTCCTCCCTGAACTCCTTGCAGGGGCTGTTGAAGGTCAGCAGCTGCAGCAGCACAATATTTAATTCTTGTAGAGGGCAAGTGCCCGTGGCAAGTGCCACTTTGCAGTTGACAGAGATGTGTCCACGTGTCCCAACTCCAAGTGTCCCCAAACACTTCCTGGTGCCAGGCTCTGTGAGGCAGTATCTATGCAGATCCTGGCTGGGATGAAGGGGCAGACTTCACGTGACAACCACACCAGGATGGCTAACACCATTTAGCAATCCTGAAAGCATCCAGTAGTTTGGGTTTTCCAACCAGCCTCCTGTGAGTCTGGACACATGGGCCTAGCGGCCTGCATGTGGGCACTGGGCCCCTGCGAACCTGGCCAGGCAAGCAGCTCCATAGCCATAGGGTATAGGAACCTTTCAGCAGGAACGTCTCCGAGCCTCTCTCCCAGCCTCTTGGATCAGGTGGCTTCAGCTTCCACTTGAGAGGTTTCATTTCCCTGCTCTAGTTTCTCCATCTGCTGATAAACCTTGTTGCTTTCTCGTTGGAATGACGTGAGTATTTTTCTAAGCCAGAGCCCATTCATGGATAAAATAATATGAACAACAAATTTAGAGTCCTGTTTTATTTCTCAGTAGATACGGAGTGAGGGGACAGCTCAATGATAAAATGTACATGGTGATTTCACAGTTATTACTGCTTTATGAGATTTCATAGCCAAATAATCACTTCCCCAATAAAGGATCAAATTCCAGAATATTGCTCTTATCTGTGGAGTCTAATGCCTTCTGATTGAAATAATAACCTGAAACAACACTCAGATTTCAGTAGGCTCCACTTAAAGGAGTTTATGGCTTAGGGGAACCAACATCTCAGAGATTCAAGCTGATTTCAAATCCCATGATCTGTCTTCAATGTGGGCTCCTCACTGAGACTTCCTCTTAAAAATGGACCATTTCACCTGGCAATGGGCTTCAGCTCCTGCACCTCCCAGTGGGGGCTCAGCCTTGGGTGTGGTACCAGGAGGGTGAGCAAGACACTGTCTTCTCACCTCCCCAGACTCCTTCATGTGGCTTCCCACTTGGCTCTGGGCTGACATTCGGCACCAGCTGGGGGCTTAGATGTTTTCTTGTTGGAGAAAAAGAACCAGACTGGGGGATCTCTGGGCAACCTTTCAGCTCTGGGAGACCAGCAATCTAAGAAACGAGATGGCTTCTCTCATGGGAGACGAGTCCAGCTGGAGCACCCGCTCCCCCGAGTCTCGTGGGAAGGACTCAGTGCTCAGGCTGGGAGAGGGTCCCCATCAGCTGCCTGTCTGGGCTGTGCTCTTGGGCCAAACATTGTGAGTGTTCAGCCCCTGAGACAGAGGGGTCCACTTTGAAGTGCAGCACAAGCTGGTCCTGGGCACATTCATGTGCTCCGCTTGTTGACATGAGTCTGCTTCTCTGAGAATGCACTGCTGAGCCTGCTGGCAGGAGGGAACACAGCCTCCACACTGCCACCCAGACAGGCTGGTGCCAGGTGCCTGGTGGCTGGGCCCGGAGGAATCTTCATTCACAGGAAGAGTGTCCCCAGATGCTGTACATCTTGGAGGCCAACCCCGGAAACAAAGCTCTGGGTGGGTGGGGCCCTGTGTCCAGGGGCCAATACTGGGGAGCTGAAGACCCCCAGAGGCCCACAGGGGCTTGTTCTTGCTCTAGCCCTGTCCGGGTGCTTGTCACAGGGAACTAAGATGCAGGACAGTAGTTTGGGGCCCCGTTGCAAGGAGGGGTCCACCACATAATCCAGCTGTGGGACAGGGCCTCCCGTCGGCACAGGTTTGGTCAAAGTCTTGGAGTCCCTCGTCACTGCCCCAAACCCTCCAGAGCCACTTTTGCCCAGCAGTGTAAAGGCGGAAGCCTTGAGGCCCTTATGTGAGGCTCCCAGCATCTGGTCTGGGATGTTGCTCCCATTTTCTGTTCATACTCTGTGCCAGAAGCAGTCATCCAATGGTTCATTTTGAGAGACAACTATGGTCCAGACAGTGGTCCTTTGTATCTGCCCAGGTTCTCCATCTGTCAAGCCTCCCAGCCACCCATCTCCTCTGAAAGTGGCCATCTCACACGGCCTTCAAGGCTTAAGCCAACTGCCTCCAGGTCAAGTGACCCGACCCTCTGACATCCCTGCTTTTTTCATATGGGTCTCTCTCCAACTTACTGTGTAGTGGTTGATGTCTTCATCCAATAACATTTGTAGACAGTGAGCCTGTCTTGGCAGAATCGATGTCTAATTATCCTGTTTGCTGAATGAAAGCAATAAAGAGAAATTATTCACTGGCTGGATGGGAAGGATGAAACCAAATTATCTGCAGGCTCCTTTCAAGATTCGAGTTCAAACTTCTTTCAGATTTTAAGAACCTTGGAGTTAACCTCAAACCATGCGTTTCCCAAAGCACTTTCTAGAGTTCACGACATCAAGAATTCTTAGATTGTCTGAGAAGTCCTACGGTCAAGAATCCCATGTTTTTGTTAAGTTTGACATTGCCCAAACTTGATAGAGCACACGACTTCTTTCAAGTAATAACCACTAACATCCAAAATAAAGTGATGCAAGGCATGGGATATGAAAATCCATCCTAAACTGTGGAAGACCTCCATTTTAAAAATAAGAATTTGTATTCACTGCAACCCAGAGGAATTAGCTCTTGATAACTGAGGGAAGAACCATTCCTGGACAAGACCACAGCAGCCCCCACCTCCAAGGTGCTGGGATAGAGTGGACAGCAGCGAAGCCCACCCCCTTACCCTCCCCTACTTCTCTTCTCCATCCTTTGGAATTGGGGGTCATTTTAAAGAGAGATCAGGAAACTCGGAGCCACATTAAAGAAATATTTATATTGTAACCCAGTTTACACTTATATGCACCTATAAATGTGCATAGGCATATAAATAACTAAATTAGAAGCTTCACTAAACAATACTTAACCTTGCTATGTGTAATATTGTCTGATATTTTCTATCTATTCTCTTTCATTAAAAAAATGCAGGCTATGATCTACTAAATGGATTTCATGAATCTCTAATGGGTCACAACATGCAATGCAAAAAGCGCAGGACTGGACTGATCTTTTAGAATTAAAGTTCCTGGAACTTATGAAGTCTGCCACAATAGAGACTGGCCACTGGCTAAGAGCAGGGACTGGAGAAAATGAAGATCATTTTGTGAGAAAGCCCAGGCGAGTCAGATTGCCTTATCAGCTGGTTGTATTAGAAGGTTGTGAAGCAGGTTGTGTAAACTCCGAAGGCCAGCAGGGCCCATGGGGGTGACCTCCATCTCAGAGCAGGCCTGTGTGTCTGGGACCAGGAGCAGTGGGTCGTGGGAACTGAAGGACACAGACTCCTTCTCAGCGGGCAGCTCCTTCTCATTCCTACTGCTGTCCTGGAAAGAAAGGTGGGCCTGTCCTCAGGAGACACTTTGATGTGTCAAAACAACCTGGAGGAACTTCCCTATGGTCCAATGGTTAAGACTCTGCACTGCCAATGCAGGCGGTACAGTTTTGATCCCTGGTCTGAGAACTAAGAACCTGGAAACTGGAACATTCATGTGAAAGATCTGTTTGGTTGTTTTTTTTTAGTGTCAGCAAATAATATTTTAAAATATGTAAAGCACTGTGAAGGCAGCTTCATAGATCAAAGTCCATCTCCAGACATAACTGACCCCTAGGCCGCCTGTTTGCAAGGCTGCAAAGCTGATGATGATGGGTGACAGAGAGCAGACTTAGAGGGAAGAGAAAGGAGGCTACGGGTCCTGCAGGTCAACCAGGGCCTGAACTAAGGTAGAGGCAGCGGAACCACAGACCCCAGAGCCATGTGGGAGGGCCAGTCAACAGGTGTTCAGCATCTATTAGGTGTTGGCATGCAGGGGGCAAGGCAGTAGAGTGATGGGCCAGGAAAGGAGAAGGAAGGAGCTCAAGTGCTGGTTAGTGCCCCACAGAGCAGACGCAGGGCACACAGCTGAAGGACAAGGCCCCCTCCCCACCCGCCCGCCCCGAGCTAGTGAGATGTCCCAGTGACTCCTCCGGGTGGGGGTGGAAGACAGATGTCTAAGGCCATGCTGTTCAGGATTTCTGCCAAAGAGAAGAGAAATAGCTTGGGATTTTGTGTCCACAAACATTCCTGAGCCCTTGTCAGGAGTCAGACACAGGACATTTCAAAGAAGGATTGTCTTGCCTACAAAGAACTTACTGTTTACCATGCAGTTGTCTGCCAGCATAATAAACTTTCTTCCCAGAATTCTATAAAATTCCTAAGAAAGCAGAGAGGATGAATAAATCAGTAAAAGTAAAATATACGTCGCTCAGTGTCCGACTCTTTGCGACCCCATGGACTGTAGCCTACCAGTTTCCTCCATCCATGAGACTTTCCAGGCAAGAATACTGGAGTGGGTTGCCATTTCCTTCTCCAGGAGATCTTCCCAACCCAGGGATCGAACCCAGGTCTCCCGCGTTGTAGGCAGACACTTTACCATCTGGGCCACTGGGGAAGTCAGGCAGAAAGCAAAATGGAGAAGGGAAAAGGAGCTCTCATTGACTGAGTAACTACCATGTTCCAGTACAGATCAGGAAACCCATTTCTAGAATCAAGATAAAACGTGACTGAGTGGGTAACAAGCAAGGGTGTATCTCTCTCATGTAACTCAAGGGTAGGCTATCCAGGGCCTGTGTGGCTTCTCCATGAATTCATGAGGGATCCAGTCTCTTCTCTGTATCTCTCTTCCACCATCCTCTTAGTGATAAGATAGCTGCCACACATCTAGCCATCACATTTGCTTTTCACTTAGGAAGATGGTAAAATCCCTTCATTCTCCATCTTTTTCATCTGGAGTGAAAGCCCACCCCTAAGTAGATTTCCACTTACATCTTATTGGCCATAGGAGTGTCACAGGGCCACCTCTGATAGGAAGATGTCCAGAAAAATTTGTTTTAAATTCCCAGGCTCTAGAGAAGAAGGACACAGAAAAACAAGCACAATGGGGAGCTGGGAATTGTTAGTGTGGCCAGTCCACAGTGCCTGCATAGTCCGCTGCTGAGTTAAGTTGTACTTCATCTTGTGTGTTCTGGAGAGTGGTGATAGGCCAGTACTGTGAGGGCTTACAGCCGCCGTGGAAAGGACTGCAGGAGGGCAAGACTGGAGGCCAGAGAGAGGTCCAGGGAGGTGGCTGTCGGTGCAGCCCGAGGCGCGTGGCCTGGGTGGGACAAGTTAGAGAAGCTCCAGCAACAGGACTTGCTGAGGCTGGGGGTGGGGTCAGGGGGTGACGACATCAGCAGGACCCCTAGATTTCTGGGTTGGGAACCTTCGAGAATGGTGTCAACACTGACCACGCTCACGACTGAGGGACGCAGCTGCCAAGGGACAGGATGCTCTCAGTGAGGCTGGGAGTTGGAAACCGAGGACTCCGTTCTCTCTCTGGTGGCACTACGGGTGGGTGCTGCCTGGTGCTGCCCGTAATCTGGTTTATAGATGCGTTGCTCCAGTCTCTGTGTCCATGGTCACACGACCCTGTGTGTGCCTGTGTATGTGTGTGTGTGTTACATGTGTGTGCATGTGTGTGTGTGTGCGTGTGTGTTTTCTTCTTTTCTATTGTGAACGCCTGTCCTATAGAATTAAGGTCCCACCTGACTCCATCGTGACATTTTCTTAACTAACTACATCTGCAAAGATCCTATTTTCAAACAAGGTCACATTCTGAGGTTCATGAAGGGAAGGACATGAATTTTGATGGAGGGACGTTATCCAACCCAGTACATTTATACTCGGTTTTTATCTCATGCATCTTTAATTTATATTTTCGTACCTAATGTATCACTAAAGTAGGACTGAATATATACATATTTCAATGTAGAACTAGATTGGAGGTTGGGAGACTGCTGGTTCCTATCCCAGTTGTCCATATGAAGACACTAGCAGGTCTCTTGGAGAAGGAAATGGCAACCAGTATTCTTGCCTGAAGAATTCCGTGGACAGAGGAGACTGGTGGGCTGCTGTCCATAGGGTCATACAGAGTTGGACATGACCAAAGCAACTTAGCATGCATGCATTGGAGAAGGAAATGGCAACCAGCTCCAGTATTCTGGCCGGAAGAATCCCAGGGACAGAGGAGCCTGGTGGGCTGCCGTCTATGGGATCACAAAGAGTCGGACACGATTGAAGTGACTTAGCAGCAGCAGCAGCAGCAGCGAGTCTCTAGGATAAGACCAAGATGGTTTGGCTATACATGGGCTGGAGCAGGGGGTGAACCGGGTGCCATGGTTCTAGGAGCCACATCTCTGCAGACCGACTGCAAAAACAAGGAATCTGCTTGGTATTTTGCTAAATGCTAGGAAGGCATCATCTGCCTGATGCATCTGTTGATTTGCTCTGTTATTTGAAAGCAAACAAGAAAAATAAAACAAAACTCAGAAAGCCTTCTTGCTGATGGACATCCTTCAGAATTGTCTCCAAGCTCACATGCTGTGTCAGCGCATATCCGCCTCTTTTCTGTAGCACCGTTCAAGGAGCCTGTGCTGCGGAAAGGTTAAAGGTAGCAAAATTAGGGCAGGGGGAGAGTGCTTACGATACCTACTTGGAACTGAGTGGGCCTGGGTCCCCGGCTAACCCCCCCACCTCTGGAAGACATGTGCCCCCACCCAATCTCCTCTTCACTTTCAAGTTCTCAAACTGGCTCCCTGGGGCAGCACAGACACTCACACGGCAGAAGGGGGTGGGTCAGGGCACAGAGATGCTCTCCAGGCAGTCAGAGGGTCAGAGCTTGCCCTGAAGCAGATCTGGCCCAAACTAAGAGCTCAGTCTTAGTTTCCAGAACATCTTGCCCAGACGTAAAGTGGAGGTTTTTCTAGCTCGGATCCGGCCATCTCTCTCCTTCCAGAAAGGGAGCCTCCTTCTGTCCTCACAGAGTTTTCCTGCTGAAGGTCCAGCCCAGGGGAGTGTCGGATGATTTAAGCTCTTCACCCCACTGTCCAGCCTGGATACCCACCGCCAGGCTTCCAGTCCTCCGAGCCACCCCTCTCCACCTCTCACTTCCTGGTCCTTCCTCCTCTCTTGATTCCTGAGATCCATGAGCCAAGTTCTTTTTAGAAAATTCTGGAGGCTTCTTCTTGCTATCCTTTGCTAGTCAACTTGGCAGTACAGTCATTTTATGAATATGAGAGAAAGAAAAAAGTGCTAATAAAAATATAGAGAAAGCAGCGACAGCCACCTTCTGCGTCCTAACAAATGGACAGCATTTCACCCTTCTGTTGGAGAAAACGTCCTGTACGGTTTGAGAGGCGGGACATCCCAGACCAGATGGGTGAGAAGTGAGGCAGAGGGCAGGCTAAACTGTTCTGTATGACATAGTCACAGGAACTGAGGGACAACCCACTGTCAGCTTCTCAGTGACCAGAAATAGAGCCCGACTGGGAGTGCCCTCTATCTGGTGGTGAAGCCTAGCAGTGACGGGTGTGGGGACCTCGAGGAAGAGGGGTGAGTGAACCCTGACTCCCCCTAGGCTGTCTCCTTTGTCCTGCCCTGTGCTGTTGGGAAGACCTGGGATGGTGGAGTGAAGAGCCCACCCCAGGTCCATTCCACCTCTGCTCACCCCTCCTCCAAGGCCCTGGCCCTGGTCCCCATTCACTTCCCATCCTGTCTCTGCTCCCTTCCGTCCCATCCCACCCTGCCATGACCACAACCACGGCCACGGTGTCCTCCCCACAAGGAAGGGAAGTTGCCCCTTTGCAGCTCCAGAGGGGAGTCTGGTGCCTCAGGGACCTGTGCTGCCTGGGGTAGGATCAGGCCAGTGTCTTTGGTGGTGTCTCCTGGACCAGGATGGTCCTTGTTCCACACCGTCTGTCCTACCAGGCTGCCCCTTTCTTTATCCTTTGGTTCAAAACAGCAGCTTGTGTTGAGAATTTCATTCTCTGTTGGGCTACAGCATATGCAGTCGCCTTATTTAGAACACCCTTGTTGGTAGGTTGTGGTAAGTTTTCCTTAAATTTGAATTCCTTTACCTCCAGGCAACACAGGCTTAGGTTTGGGTTACTTACATGGACTACTAAGGTGATACAGCAGCTTGCCAAGGTCCTGCTGTTGAACCCCACAGAAGGCCATCATGCTGAGTGTGACCTCAGGGTGCTGGGCCACTTCAGACCCCAGATCTCCCTCTTACTCCCCCAGAGCATCAGAGTCAGTCCTGGGGACTCATCAAGTCAGGATCATCCCCATCCTCAGCATTGTCCCTTCCTTCCTGACTTGGTCTAATGGCCTCCTTGTTTAATTTTATATCACAATCTCTCAACAGGGTTTTTTGGTTATCAGTCACAGGCCCAGGGTTATAGCTCAACTTCAACCCTCCTCTTCTACAAAAGTTCCAGGAAAATTCTCACTGGTCTTATAATCAGTCAGAGCCATGCTTTTCCTTGGCAATGGGTTTATTTTTACCTTACAGATATTAAGAGTTAAGGGAACGATCACGTTATTGGGTTTCTCCATTCCCATTGGCTGCTCAAATGCTCAGAACCAGGATGTGGCTTATCCCTAGTAGGTGCTTAAGACACAGAGGCATGTATTATGTGTGACAGCCTCACTCCTGGCTTCAGCTTACCCTCCTATACTTACTTTACCTTTTCTTAGTACTAACTTTACCTAGCTATCTTAAAGTATTATTTGTGTCTTTACAAGATTGCTCTTTTTTCTGGAGGAAAGTAGAAAATGGAAGGATGGATGGATGCATGTTCGGATAGGCGCCTGGACAGAGAGAGTGTTACTGGGTCCAAGTTCCTACTGCTTCCTGCATGACAGGCTGATAAATCAAGAAAAGAGTTGCTGGGGCGAAGAAACAGTGGCTTGATTCGGAAAGCTGGCAGAGACAATGGTGGACTCCCATCCCAAAGAACCATCTTGCCCGAGTTAGAATTTAGGCTTCTTTTATACTCAAAGGGGAAGGCGTAAAGTCAAACATTCCTGGTTCCCATGAGCCTTTGTAGGAGGCGGTGGGGGCGGGTGTTAATTTCTTCCTTCCTGTAGTCATTTACAGGTGGGGAGGCAGGGTTCCCTGAGGTGCACTGTCACGTATAATTTAAGCTTATAGGCCACATCCCTTCAGTGACTAATTGTAGCAGAAACAATGGGATCCAAAGGTGAAAATAAAAGAAACAGATGCAATATGGAGTCAGATTTGTTCTTCCCTACTCCAGGAGAGCTAGAGCACAGGTGCACTGCTCTACTGGGGTCTTGACCTACTATTGTTTCTGGCATCGTCCTACAGAGGCTGATGTATCTGCCGAAGGCGGTGAGCCACCAGCCTCCTGAGAGGCCCCCTGCCACGAGGCTGTGCCGGTGACGTGGACCGTACAGACCCTCTCTGGAGACAGCCTCAGAGTCCAGCTGGCCCCATGTCCGCAGGGATCCCTCTTCTCTCCAGCACATTCTGCATGCCATGCTACTATTTTCTTTCTATAAATCTTGGACTTCTCTGTTTCGTTTTCAGAGACAGCACTCATTTCTTTCCCGGCACAGAAGAGTACAGGCAAAAGGTTTGAGGATGAAATGTGCTATGTGAGAAAGGGAAAAGAGAAAACCAAGCAAAAATTCTGGGATTCTGGGACAGAATGAGATTCTAGCCAAACTGGGGCCTCTGGAACACCATCACAAAGTCAAAAGCCAGCAAAGAAGCCTCTGTGGGAAATGGAATGACGCAATGCCCATAAACTTCACCCCAGAGTCCCTCAGAATCAACTCTTCCTTCCTACTCTCTTCCCAGCTTTGGTTTCTGGTGTCCTCGTTCACAGTAGATAAGCTGCTTCCCTGAACTGTCTTCTTTGTAATCTTCTTTTTAGAAGATTAAGCACCCTTTCCTCTGGACTCCCAGCCCACCTACATTCTGCATTCACGATAATTAAGTACCAGCTTATTGTTTTCCTGAACTAGTCTGTAGGATTATATATTATTCATGTCTTTCCAAATAGTCTGTAAAAAATGGTAAGATAGTACTGTTCCCCCTCTTTGTAATTTTTCTACTTCCTTTGATCATGTTGATAGTTCTTCTTTCTTTTGTAGTTTTCTGTAAAAGTGACATAAAAAAAATTAAAATTGCAAATGTCTCTTTTCATTTCATTCTCCTCTGGAAAAGTTGTGGGACTCCAAAGGCGTGAAGCCAAAAGAAAGACGCTGAATCTATAATTTATTTTTGGAATAATCAGTTCCCAGTTAATTTGTTCATTAATTTCATGACTAAATGTGAGTGGGGAGCATCAGAACAGTCCTGATGACTCATTCCATCAGAGCCTCAGCTTCATCCCTTCCCCACTGGGCTCATCTCAGAGAGAGCAGGGCAGTGGGAGGGCCCGTGCACAGGTCTCAAGTCGGGATGAACGTAGTGTGTTTGAGAACTAAGACCAATGGGATGAGAGTGCAGTCAAGGAGGGCAGAAGAAAGGGGCTAGATCTCAGACAATTAAGTAAGGGTCTGCTAATTAAAAAATCACTTTTGCAGTCATGTGGACAAGGGATCAGGGAGACCAGTGAAAAGGCTCTTGCAGTGGCCTGGGGAGAGATTAAGATACTCCTGAATTAATTAACTACCTTATTTAAGGTGACCCTCAATAACTAAGGGTAGGCTCATGGCAGGCAATATGGAGAAAAGTCATCTTTTAGAAAAGAGTAGAATGGCCTCAGAATAGAACTTGCTCATGGGTTGGGTTGATAAAAAGAGGGAGAGGGAAATGAAGGATTAAGTCCAGACTTCTGCCTGGAGCTCGGGGTGGACGTTGATATGACAAAAGCAAAGATAGTTGGGAGAGAAATGGCCATGGGAGGTGCCGAGAATTGGAGCAGAGATATCAGGCAGGCTCTCAGGAGCGTAACGCTTGAATCTTCTAAGAGGGGAAGTTACAGTTACGCCTCCATTCCACCAATGCGGGAAGGAGGCTCAGAGAGGTGTTAGGTCAAGTAACTGGCCATACCCTGCAATGTATGGTAGAGTTTGTGTTTGAACCCAGTCCCGCCTCTAATTAGCTTAGAAAATGAGCTATTTTTGCATAATTAAAGTTTGCAAATTACTGCTTTACCCTTTAAAGAAGTGAAACACTTATACTTTTAAAATTTTGATGGAAATTTGCATACAACAAGACACACAGGAGCTTACCTTTGGCTGCGTCCCCACCAGTGCCCTGTGCTGCCAGTGGGGAGGGACACAGTGCAGCCGTCGGGGAAGGGCATGTCTCTGGGGTCACCCGAGTGTGGGGGATGTGTCCTCCGCTCAGTGGTCCCAACTGTCTCTCTTTCCCTGGGTCACTTAGAAAAAGGACACACCTCCTTCCACTGGGTTCTCCATTTTATTCTCCTCCGGGGCGTCACCAGGAAACAATAGGCTGCTCTTGCGGCTGCTAACTGTTACTAAATTTCTGGGATTTGTTGGTTGGTAATGTAGGCTGCAACATCGGAAGTAAGAATCACTGTGCTCCTTGCTTTATGGAAAGGGAACGCTCCTTCTCCCTTGCCCTCCTTGAACAGGACATGTGGCCTGAGGCACAAGCACAAATGAGCAAATGGGAACAGAGCCAAAATGCAAAGGACGGCAGGGCGGAAAGACATGATGGCTGCCAGTAAAGCGTGCACCCCACCGAGGCGCAGGGTGGGACGATCTCCAAAGTCACACACGCTGACCTCTCCATCAGACAGGATCGCGAGGATTTAGAAAGCTGCTGGCATCTCTTCTAAAGAGATAAAAGAGGACATCACAGCAAGTAGATAAGAGTAAACCAGGACAACTGTTATTGCTGAAAAGAAAGCAGTAAAAATCACAATTGAGCAATTAAAGTCACTTTAGGAAACAGAAGCATCATGGAATTAGAAAATAAAATCGAGAGTCTTCTTAAGGGGTGGGAGGGATGATATTGGAAAAGCAAGAGCCAAGGCTGCAAGTGGAGAAGGTTCACAGGGTCTGAAACTTACAGTCACAGATGGTCACCAAGACTGTGTCTCATAAAAATTTTAAACCACAGGGAGAAAGATAGAATTCAATGATCATCCAAGTAGAAAAATCAGGTTACGATGAAAGAGTATGAATCATAGCTACGTTTGATTTCTCCAATAACCTAACTTCCCAAAGACAAAAGACAGAGATCTATAAGCCCCAGCTTGGCAGAAAACAAGGTGCTCTGAGAATTAGGTTCACTGGGCTTCCCTGGTGGCTCAGAGGGTAAAGTGTCTGCCTGCAATGCAGGAGACCTGGGTTCGATCCCTGGGTTGGGAAGATCCCCTTGAGAAGGAAATGGCAATTACTCCAGTACTCTTGCCTGGAAAATGCTATGGACGGAGAAGCCTGGTAGGCTACAGTCCATGGGATCTACATGTATTGTTGCTCAGTACATGACTGAGCAACAACTTCATTGAGAATTAGTTACCCAAACAAGCTGTATATTGTAGGCTGCAGAATGACGCTCTGGGATCCGCAGAATGTCCTTATATGGCTGCATGAATCCACAAATCAGAGCCCCCATAGACCCCATTACACATGGGAACCTATTACACACCAGAGTAAGCAACACCAAACACTGGGGAAATACAAGGCTGTTTACTAAAGGAAATTGAAAAGTGAAAGTTGCTCCATTGTGTCCGACTCTTTGCAACCCCATGGACTTATAGTCCATGGGATTCTCCAGGCCAGAATACTGGAGTGGGTAGCCTGTCCCTTCTCCAGTGGATCTTCCCAACCCAGGGATCAAACCCATGTCTCCCACATTGCAGGCGGATTCTTTACCAGCTGAGCTACCAGGGAGGCCCCATTTATTAAATGAAGTTAGGCTAATTGCATAGGCTTCCCTGGTGGCTCAGATGGTAAAGAATCTGCCTGCAATGCAGGAGATCTGGGTTTGATCCCTGGGTCAGGAAGATCCCTTGGAGAAGGGAGTGGCTACCCATGCCAGTATTCTTGCCTGGAGAACTCCATGGACAGAGGAGCCAGGTGGGCCATAGTTCATGGGGTCGCAGAGTCAGACATGACTGAGAGACTGAGAGAGAGAGAGAGAGAGAGAGAGAGAGAGAGAGGCTAATTTATAGGGCTGTTGAGTTTAATTGAGACCTGCATCTAATATCATGCCTCCAAAATACACTCCAGATGCTCCAAGGAGTTAAATAATTTTAAATATGTAAAATTGAAGGGAAACCTGCTAAAGATAGATTTGAATATTTATCTCAACTTCAGAGAGAGGCTAGACTCTTCAAAACGGAGTCAACAGAAGAAATTTCAATGGAAAACAGCATTTGACTGTCACTGAAAATTGAAATCCTTAGTGTAGCAAAAGCCAACAAAAGTCTCAAATCTAAAACCATGCTGGCAATAATGTCTTCAGCATGTTTTAAGCATCAGGTCCTGTGCAAGGCACTTACATGCCACCCTGTTTAATCTCTGCAGCAGCCCCTAGACGAGGTGTGGCTACCTTTGCTTAAGCAGTGACGGGGAGGCTGTGTGTTTCCCAACCTTGTGATCAAGTCTCTCCCGTGTGTGCTCAGGCATGCCTGACTCTTTGGGGCCCCATGGACAAGAGCTGATGACAAAAGTGTTGCAGGAGTGGGTGTGGCCTAGAGACCAGGGAACCTCTACTGCTTCCAAGTGAAGACGCAGAGCAGGCAGGGGTGCTACGCAGAGATGGGGAAGCCGTCAGCACCCTGGGCTGGGGCCACAGCTGAGCACGCCCCGATGGTGCTGGACCCAGGCCGCTGCTGCCCCAGAGCTGACACCAGGAGCATGAGGGTTCACACCTTCGCTCACCTTCTGATCTGGTGCCAGGGCCTCCTGTTGGCCCACATGAGTTGGACCCCAGGCAAGGAAGGGTGGGATTGTGGTTGACAGGCTTCCAGCCCATCTATGTGTAGACAGACTGACGTTGCCAATGAGAGCTAGTTCCTAATCCCCAGAACCTATGACTACATTAAGTGATGTGGCAAAGAGGAATGAAGCTTGCAGATAAAATCAAGGTTTCTAATCAACTGACTTTAAAACAGGAAGATGATCCTGGGTGATCCAGTTGAGTCTAGTGCTCTTACAAATGGGAGAGGGATCCAAAGAGAAACAGAGACAGGAAGGGACACAAGAAGGCTCAGCTAGCATCGTCAGCTCTAGAGATGCAGGAAGGGCCACGAGCCAAGCTGAGGCCCCTAAAATCTGCAGACAGTAAGCAGCCACCTTCTCCCCTCGGCCTCCAGGATGGGACCGTGTTTTCCTTTGAGCCCACTGAGACTCGTGCTGGATTCCAAATCTACTGAACTGTAAATAGTAAGTACGTGTTGCTCTAAGCCTCTAGGTCTGTGCTAATCTGTCACAGCAGCCATGGAAAACAAAGGTACTCTTCCCATCTCAGAGGAACATTCTAAATCACCAAAAGGTTTCTGCTTGCAAAGGGAAAGCAGCAGGCCTAGGACTCTGTGAACAGAGCCAGGCTTCCCTAGTCTAGGGACGCAGAGCCTCCAAGAAAGGTATTATTATCTCTACTTGATACATTAAGAAATGAAGGCACAAGGAGGTCAAGCAACCTACCTACATTCACACAGCTTTTGTGTGTCAGTTTCAGGATCCGAGCCCAGACAGTGTGACTGCAGGGCTGTATTCTCATCCACTATCCGATACTGTCTTAGACATCATAAGCTGGTTGCAAATATAGTAGCAAAATATTGGAAACCCCCTCGTTATCTAACAACAGGATTAAGTAAATGGTGATGCAGCCGCTCGATAGGGTTTAGGGAGATTTTCAAAACGGTAAGTATGAACCACATGGGGAAATATTTACAAACAATGTGAAATGCAAACAGCAGAATGCAGAATTATACTTACTCCATGATGGCAATATGCCAAAGCCTTGATGAGATAAACAAGAAATATGACAACTTCATAGCTGGTAGGAATGAGGGGCCGATATGGTCTTATGTAGCTCCTTAAGGAGTTCCCAACATGGGATCCTGAAAAAACAGGGAGAATTTGTCAGGCTGGTTCCACCAGACATCACGTAGTCCTGTCACTTCTCACTACTGTCTTGCATCATCTGTAAAATGGGAAGAAAACACCCCTCATTCCCAGGCTGCTGTGACCATCAGATCAGACAAGTTGACAAAGCTGTAACTGCACCTCAGGAAGCAGATCTCCCCTCCTCTCCCTGACTTTTATGTCAATACAAGTTTTAAACAATGTAACATATTTTAAAGACCCTGGAACTCTAGGGTTTATTTGGGGACCACAAAATGTTTGAGGAGAAGCAGGAGTGACAACTGGCTAGGCTGCCGTCAACTCAGTGGAGCAGTCAGGAAATTCACGTGTTTAGGGCACGCACTTGGATGGGTCAGACGTGTGTGCTCCCGAGGCCTCCTCCCATCAGGATGACCAGCACCCATCACCTCAGTAGTCTCCGGGCCCCTTTGTCTTTCCCCTCCTCTTCACCCCTGTCCCCAGGCACCATGATCTGCTGTCACACTGGGGGATTCTAATCAGTACCTCTCATTTGTCCCCAGTGATGGCTGCTGTCGGAGTTTATACCCTTGTTTGTGATAAAAGAGAAATGAAATTATGTCATTAAGCTTTAATGGGACATGCAGTTTCGGCCACCGTTTGATTGCATATTCATAGCTGAACCCTAATTAAATAACTGTCAGGAGAACATCTCTATAAATCTCTCCTCGGGTGCAATGTGACTCAAATAACCATCAAACAGGTGAGCAGGTCTAAAAGCTCCTGTCTCTCGACTTTTCAGACATCCAGATGGAGCCCGTTGGGCTTGTTCAACGTCACCGACACTGGCTTAGAAGACAGACTCCCTGTCGCCTGCCGCGGGAGCCCTGGTTTCCGCCTCTCTCCTTCCTCCCTGTCTCCTGCTGCAACTTCTGCAGCAGAAAGCCTGCCCCTTCTCTGCCCCTCACCCCCAGCTTCTTTTCCTCCATTTAAAGGAGGCTTGCTCTCACCAGTTCCGTGAAGGTCACTGTCTGAGTCTTCCAATTCCAGGACGTGTTCTGATGCCAGCACGAGTGAGGCTGCTTCTCTGGGTGTGGTTCCCATGCCTGGAATGGCCTATTCTGTTCTCTCCTTGGTTTACCTGAGGCCAGGTGCACCAGGAGGAAGTGGGGGTGTAAGGCAGCTGGAAACAGACAGGAACTATCGAATCTGGGCCATCAGATGCCTGTGTGTGTGTTAGTCGCTCAGTCATGTCCAACTCTTTGTGGCCCCATGGACTGTTGCCCACCAGGCTCCTCTGTCCATGGAATTCTCCAGGCAAGAAAACTAGAGTGGGTAGCCATACCCTTCTCCAGGGGATCTTCCCAACCCAGGGATCGAACCAGGGTCTCCCACTTTGCCCGGCAGATTCTTTACCATCTGAGCCATCAGGGAAGTCCTCAGATATCTACTTGTGCCTACAACAACTCAATTTCATTACCTTAAAACAAACGTAGAAAACGTCAGAAATAATAATGGGCATCAGCCTTGGCCTTTGTTTGTCCTACTGATAAGGCAGAAAGAAAGCACTGTCAGTTGTGGGCACTTGGGCCTGGAACCCAGCAGAATCTGGACCAGAGGCTCAAGCATTATGGGTAGAAAGCACATGGCTTAAAGTAGGGAGAGGGGGTGGGGCTGGACCTCCTCTTATCACCTGAGTGTCACACGGTGTTGGAGGGTAGACGTCAATGAAAGTTACTGAGACTGGGCTGAACCGTGGAAACTCTCAGCCTGGGTTCTCTCTCAGGATGTCTCAGCCACTTCCTCAGGCCCTAAGAATCCAAGAGTACAAATAAACTAGCTCAGTGTTGAGGAATAAACCAGGTGCTCAGTAAATGCCCCCTGTAGGGTAAGGGAGTTAAGAGAAGGCGAGGTACAGAAAAACAGGAGCAGATCACCTTTAATGAGGCGAGAAGGGGCAGCAGTCGGATTAGTGAGCTGCTGCACTAACCCAAGAGTAAATATATATAGGCATATATGTGGAAATCTACTGTCTTAAGGGGGCCTGTTCTTCTCCAAGGTGGTTCGGCTTAGTTATCTCTTAAACGGCCGGGGCACGGAATTCTGGAGATCAGCCAGAGGCTGGGACTGGCTGGGAGCTGGTGGTAATCAATCTTAATGCCCATTTTTTTTCTTCGGGTGAGAGAGTTCTTTGTTTTGCATAGAATGGTGGGGAGGACACAAGGGGAGTTTTAACTCCAGGCTATTTTGAGCCGTGTAACTTTCCTTCACCCTGCCTCTTAAACAGCACCAGAACTCTATTTACTCTTCAAAATTGGAGACTGCACAAAAATTCTTGAAACCTGATAGATACCCTCTAGAATAATTCTTGGAGGGTAGTTGTCAGTGAAAGTTACTGACAGTGGATGTGATGGCTGATGGTCTTTGGCACCCACTCCAGACCCCAGGAGAGCCGGGACTAACTGATTTTCACCATGGCTGTAGGGCACTAGGTATGAATCTGGAAGGAGGCTTCCAGGCCAGGATTGGGAGGACGCAGCAGCCCCCCTTTAAACTCGGTGTCATTCACCGCGGGGTGGATATAAACTATTTACCAGTGCCAGGACCACAGAACAAGAGAAAATTTTTCCAAGTTTGGTTTGTTTTCCCAGATCTGAGACTAAACTAGTCTCCATGAAACAAACATCTCATAAATTAATCATCTGGAATTCTGCTTCACTTCAAAAATTTAGTGAAAGTCTTATTAACTCAGATACTCAGAAGGATTCCTAAAATAATCAAATAGAAGTCTAAATTATCATTTTACACTCTTTTTCACAAGTACTGGGGAATACCAGATGGCTTGTAGGAACAACGGATTCTGCCACTACCCTTTTATCCTAGTAAAAAAGTGAATTACGAGTATCCATGGATATTCTGGCTCAGAAACTCAAGCTTTCCAATGATAATTAAAATATGTGATACTGGCACGTGGATGGAAAAATCCATGGAAGAGAAAAGCAAATCCAGAAACAGACCTATGTATTACCCACTTGGCATATGATATCAATAACCTCAGATATGCAGATGACACCACCCTTATGGCAGAAAGTGAAGAGGAACTAAAAAGCCTCTTGATGAAAGTGAAAGAGGAGAGTGAAAAAGTTGGCTTAAAGCTCAACATTCAGAAAACGAAGATCATGGCATCCGGTCCCATCACTTCATGGGAAATAGATGGGGGTACAGTGGAAACAGTGTCAGACTTTATTTTTCTGGGCTCCAAAATCACTGCAGATGGTGATTGCAGCCATGAAATTAAAAGACGCTTACTCCTTGGAAGAAAAGTTATGACCAACCTAGACAGCATATTCAAAAGCAGAGACATTACTTTGCCAACTAAGGTCCTTCTAGTCAAGGCTATGGTTTTTCCAGTAGTCATGTATGGATGTGAGAGTTGGACTGTGAAGAAGGCTGAGCGCCGAAGAATTGATGCTTTTGAACTGTGATGTTGGAGAAGACTCTTGAGAGTCCCTTGGACTGCAAGGAGATCCAACCAGTCCATTCTGAAGGAGATCAGCCCTGGGATTTCTTTGGAAGAAATGATGCTAAAGCTGAAACTCCAGTACTTTGGCCACCTCATGCGGAGAGTCGAGTCATTGGAAAAGACTCTGATGCTGGGAGGGATTGTGGGCAGAAGGAAAAGGGGACGACCGAGGATGAGATGGCTGGATGGCATCACTGACTCAATGGACGTGAGTCTGAGTGAACTCCGGGAGATGGTAATGGACAGGGAGGCCTGGTGTGCTGCGATTCATGGGGTCGCAAAGAGTCGGATACGACTGAGCGACTGAAATGAACTGAACTGAACTGAAAGATGATTATTTAAAATCAGTGGGAAAATGTAAATCAGTAGACGGTATTGTCAAAATGGGCTATCCATTTAGTAAAAAATTAAGATGGAGCCCTACCTCAAATCTCACATGTAAACTCTGGGTACATTAGATAACTAAGTGTATGACTTTGGATCTGGAAGGAAATGTAATTATCTTAAAACAACAAAAAAGTCAAAGTACACAGTAAGTGTTCAAAATGAGGTTTCTCTGATTTCAAAGCCTGTGTCTCCCTGATGTTAAGAAACGAGCATTTTTCCCTGCAGGCCTCCATGTTTTGTGATGACAGATTAAGTCATTCCGCTTCTTTCACCCGTGCCCGTTGTCACCACTGCCACCTACTCTAAGCCAAATACCAAGATGGAAGGCAGGAAATAGAAATTACTAAGACCTTTGGCAAGAAAGCAACCTCCGGCCCACCTTTTCCTATCTTGTCAATGTCAGTTCCTTCTTTGGAACATTTCAATATATTCTGGGAGAAAGGAAGTAGGAGGAAGAACAACATGGTTGTACCAAAATGAGAAAACATCTCAGATGTGCCTGTGAGGTGGAGGCTAATGATAAATGCTAGTTACAGAGAAATAATAGAAACAACGTAAATTGTGAAGGCCGCCTGAGGAATAAGCAATTGCTCAGGAAGAGGAGTGGGAAATTAACAGGAGCAGCAACCAGATGAAAGGGAAACTTGCAAAGACAGGAGGTAGAGAAGGAAGGATGTGAGGGTTATTTCCATCTGAGAAAGAGAAAAAAATAATCAACACCCCAAAATGTACCCAGCAGATAACAAAGACTCAGAATAGAACAAACAAGAGCTTTAAAAGCAAGTTCAAAGGAAATCAGACTGTGTGAATAATCAAGGGTTTAACGGGATCCCAGGACTGCAGACTTGCCAGGTGAGTCTTCTCAGCTGCCCCAAATCCTTCCAGAGGGAGCGGACAAGCCTCCAAAAAATGGGTAGCTTTGCCCAAGTTCACACAGTCAGAGAATGAAGGAGCTGAGACACAACCAGCCCTTCTGACTTCAGATCCAGGACAGTTTCTAGGGCTTCCCAGATACTTTGTTCAAAATTCAAAGCAGGGAAAAGATGAAGTCAGGAACTGAAGGCAGAACCACAGAGGGCCCAAAAGGACTCCAAGAATCTCCAAGACCTCAGTCAAGGTACAACTGAAGACTAATGCTGCGAATTTAGTACTGCCAAGCAAAATACTATATATTTGCTGGCATGCTTCCTATTTTTGAAAGCAAAACAGCATGCCGGAAGACTTGTAAGAAAGTATCCATGAGTGCACTCCATCAGTCCAGGAAAACATCCCCCTCCCCCATCCCAGAGGAGGCAGTGTTGCTGAGGTACCACACCGGAAGTGACAGATTTCAAATGAGGGCACTTACAAAAGGAAAGAGCCTCAGCATTTATTTTTAACAAACTTTCATGTGGCATTCTTAGGACTGCATGTTTCTTCTTTTTAACCATGCTACCCCCAATCCATCTTCAGAAGACAGGTAGGCAGGAAGGTCCTGCAGAGAGCTTGCTCGTGAGCGCTGGGGGGTCAGCGGTTGTCTGATTGGGTCCAGCCTCTCTTGGTTTCAGGCCAAACAGCAAAGTTTGGGGGCTGAGAGCAATTTCCAAAATCAGAAAAACTCAGAAGACTGCATTTTTACAGCTGAGGCTGAAGGTCAAAGCAGTCATGCTATGCGGACATAAGACTGAGGCTTCCAGGCTGGGCAATGCTAAGCTGTCCTGCCGGACTCTGGATGGAGCAGGTGGGAATACTGGGGAAAGAAACAGATCTGGAGTTAGTTCAACTGGGGTGCAGTGTACTCGTCAGCACCGTGCTTCCTGAGTGGTTACCTACCTGTCTGAGACTCAAGGTCTTTCCTGGTAAAAATAAAACAAGGCTGGCTTCCCAGCTGGAAGAGAACTGAGGACAAACAAGAGGTACCAATTAGATGCTCAGTAAATGACATTCCTGTGGGTTGGGCTTTGGAGTCTGACAACTTTGTGTCTAATCTCTGCTTGGCTCCTCCCACGCTGTGCAGCTCTGCCCAAGGTCCTGACCTCTCCGGACCTCAGTGCTCATCACTCTGATTATAGTGCCAATAATCTCCAGCTCACAAGGCCCCTGGGAGGTGAGAGGGGGGATGCCCCGTCTGTGCAGCCGCGTGTGGAGAAGGAATCACCATGGACCGGTTCTACTTTTCTCCGTTATCTCCCACCAGCGGTGTTGGGGCAACTCCCCCTTTTCCGTGCTGGGTGGCAGCTTCCTTAATTACAGCCTGGCTGTAAGAACCTTTCAGTAGGCACTCATGATCAAGTCCACTGTTGGGCCCTGGGAATAAAGTGGCCAATAAATGATGCACTGGCCTTCAAGTCTAGGAGAGGCAACAGCTAGAAGACAATAAACCAGCCAAATGTGGCCCCCTTCCTGCCATAACCATTAGAAGGAGAAGAGGATGCCATCTTCACCAGACCAGATGAATCAGTGATGGGACCCTGTCGCCGGGCGGCAGGGAGAGAAACTACAGGCGACTCATGACATTTCTCTGGGAGGGCAGCCAGGCTGGGGAGGGCAGGAAAGAGCTAAATCTCCTTGGCGTGGTAACGTTGGCATCTGTTATTCCCAAAAGGTGGAACCTCAGAGTCAAAAGTAGACACAGCCATTCCTCAGTATGAGGTTAGACCGTGATGTCTCTAAGGAAGCAGGGATGCTCACCCTGTGTAAGGTGGGCTGACTTTTGGGGGATTCATTAAGCAAGTCAGCCACCACTTTCTTTGATGAGGAAATCAAACCAGAACTGGAGCCCTCCCTGACGTTTCCTCCTAGCGTCCACCACCCCACCTGTCACACTTGGGCCTCCAAGTGAGCAGAAGAGCTGGAGGTGAGAGAGACAGGTCAGACGTGGAGTGAGGCAGCTCAGGGGGCAGCTATGGGGCCAGCGCAGCAGCACTCAAGCTGGTAACACCCTCTGCACATTGCACTGCCCCCTGGGAAAGAAGAGCACGCCCCCACCTTGCCCTCTAGAAGGGCTAGTCTGGAACAGGCTGATGGGGGCGGAGGGTGGGTGACCTCAGGAAGCAGCTTGTCTCACTCAGTGTCATCCTTTGCCAGCTTAGCAGAGAACAGACTGGCGAGTCACAGGCCACCACCTCTGGCACCTTACAGATTGTGGGAGGTCCTGCTTAGTTGTGTCCAACTCTTTGCAACCCCATAAACTGTAGCCCACCAGGCTACAGTCCATGGACAGACTTCTCTGTCCATGGGATTCTCCTGGCAAGAATACTGGAGTGGGTTGCCATGCCCTTCTCCAGGGGATCTTCCCCACCCAGGGATCAAACCTGCATCTCCTCCATTGACAGGGGGATTCTTTACCACTTGCAGGACTTGAGGGTCACCTGCTAGAGGCAGCAGCTGAGAACCTCCTCCAAGCCCCTCGTTAAACCCCAGATTCTAGAGATAAAAAGACTCAGCATCATGGTTGTCCCCACCAAGTTCCAGGGTTGACTGTATGCCACAGAAGAGGGGAAACACCAGGACTGTATGAGCAATTGAGTGAAAACAGCCGTCGCTAGTGTTGAGACAGACATCTGCACAGGGACTTAGAGGGAACTCACGTCCCCCTAAAGGGGCCCTCAGGAGTCATCCCTAGAGGGTGTGGCCCCCCACTGAGTCTAGAATGGTCAGGAGGAGAAGAAGAATGTTTTCAACAAAGGGTCCCCTTAAATCATTTGTTCATTCATTCACTCAATAACTCAGTGCCTATAAGGGTACCACCACAGGGTGAGCATCAGTTCCTACCCCGTCACCCCCACCCACCACGTCCCGGAACATCACAGTGTAGAACAGAGAGGGTGGGTCAGAGTTATTCAGTGTCACTGGGAGGAGGATAGAGGCTGCACCCTGGAGAACTGAGATTTTACATTTCTGCCTGCCTCGAGGGGTCTGAGCACCTCTGCTGCCTGGGGGAGGTTTGAAGGCTTCTACCCAGAGGGTGAGAAGAAGCTTGCAGATGGTTTGGAAGAGGAAGGAAAGCCTTGAGTGCCAAACTGGAGTTCCAAGCTTAGCCTGAAGACTTCTCTTTTAAGCAAAGGAGTCATGTGCTCAGAACTGCATTCTGGAGGACTGGCTCAGGCTGTTATCTGAAGGAGGACCGAAGAGAAACAAGATTAGCTGAGAGGCTGACAGTCTGATTCATAGAAATCTTCCAAAGGAGCCCGAAGAAACTCCAGAGAGGGCAAAGGCAGGAGTCATCCCCAAAAGGCCTCAAGAGTGAGGGGTGATCAACAGGGCAGCTCAGTGAGGAGACAAAGTTTCGTTCTCCATTAACTCATCTAGGCCTCGAGGTTCCAGGCAGATGTAAATGTCTCCACGTGGACAGAGTTCGAGATGCCTCTTAAATCACACAGCAAGTTAGCATCAGAGCCAGGCTTGACCCCCTGGCTTCTGACTCTCTGCCCAGAGCTCTTTCCACTGTCATCCCTCCCATCCTGAGCCAAAAAGTGTCCAAAAGTGGGTGTGACATGCACCCCCACTGGGGACAGGCTGTCTCAGAGAATCAATGAAGACATTGCTCCCCTCATGGAAATGGTATCCAGACATTTAAATTGGTATCTTAATGGACTTCCCTGGTAGCTCAGCTGGTAAAGAATCTGCCTGCAATGCAGGAGACCCCAGTTGAAATCCTAGGTTGGAAAGATCCACTGGAGAAAGGATAGGGTACCCACTCCAGTATTCTTGGGCTTCCCTGGTGACTCAGCTGGTGAAGAATCTGCCGGCAATGCGGGAGACCTGGGTTTGATCCCTGGGTTGAGACAGGAGGTCTCAGAGAATCAATGAAGACATTGCTCCCCTCATGGAAATGGTATCCATACATTTAAATTGCTATCTTTATAATCAGCTTAAGGGCTTTTTATTTTAATATAGCAGCTGAGAGGCAAAATCAGGTCCCACTTCAAGTGCTACTAAAATCTGCTGTGTGGGTAGCTCTCCGAAGTGGAAATGAGGCGCCCTGAACAGCCACCCACACAACAGCCTAATTTTCACTCAAGAGTCGTTATTGGAAAAAAAGAAGAAAAAGAAGAAAAGGTGACTCAAAGCCCCTGGCAACTTTGCATTTAACTTCTGAAGCCTCCAGTGATGGGCTGGGATTCTTCTAAGGGTCAGAACACAGAGCCCAGTGCTGGCAGGGGCTGAACTCCAGGTCTGGACCTGGTCAAGGTCTCGTACCTGGTGTGTCCTGCTGTCCACGCTGCATGGCCAGGCCTGAGCCTGTGTTTCCACCTGACCCTGGAACCTCAGTTGTAAATGCTTTATTCACAGGGTCCTGGGGGAGGCCAACACGGTCCCCCACTCCAGATTTAGGGAAACTCAGTTCCTCCTCCAGCCCCCCTGCCAGCTCTCCCTCTGTGGGCCTCGTCACCCCCTACCTGCTCACTGGGAAGGAGCAAGCTGCTCTTCCCACCTGCATGGGTCCTTCCCCCGGCTCAGCTCCCCTGGGATGCTGTGGTCTCTCTCAAGTATAAATCAGAACTTGCGTTGCTCCCTCGCTCCAGCATCCAGTCCCTGCAAAGATGTCTGAAGCTGATTCTTCTCCCTCCCTTGCCCTCAGGGCCTCTGGTCACACTGGGCCCTCCAAGGGTCAGCTCCTTGGCTTCTGATGTGTGGGCATGTAGGGGCAGGGCTGCTTAGCAGAGGAACAAAGCAAACAGGACAGAGCAGAGAGAAACTTTTCTCAAAGATGTGCAAGCATGAGACTATGATCCTGCTTTCCCTCTGATGGAGGAGCTGGCCTCAGAGTCAGAGAAGAAGGTTCCAGAACAGGCAATGAGGAGTGGGAGAAAGCTCATGTGCCAGGGGAACACTGGGTGATCCCAAGCAGGGGCACCACCCTCAGCACTCAGACGGGTGAGGCAGGCACACAGAGCCAGAGACAGAAGCAGCCCCTGACCCAGCTGCTGTCCCACAGGCATCCTCAGTGGCAGACATCCGGGGGCCTTCTGCGGACACACACCCACCTGAAGGGTCCTCAGTGACAGACATCCGGTCGCCTCCTGCAGACACACACCCACGTGAAAGGTCCTCAGTGAGAGACATCCAGTCGCCTCCTGTGGACACACATCTACCTGAAGGGTCCTTTGCTTTATCACCTCCTGAGCTGGCTGTTCTCCTGGAGGCTCCGTTCACACATCCTCACATTTTGAGAGCCCAAGTTTTGAAAGAGAACAGCTGCTTTTTATCTTTTAACATTCATGGAATGTTTGGACCCATGAGAGAAAGAGAAAGGGAGAGAGACAGAGCAAGAGAAGAAAAATATCCGCACAGGGTTTAAAAAACTAAACAACCAAGCATGATATTTAAATAATTAAATGCCTCCTATCTTTCCCCAATATTAGTATATTGTCCAGGGAACCTATATACTAATATCTCTGTTTTGCAACTTGACTCCTAACTCTAGAAATAAAATATTTAGCTCACACTATTGCTTACCTCTCTTTTCTTCCATAACTTTCATAGTTATACCAAATGGTTTTTGTTGGCTTAATTTAATATATTTAACCTTAAAATATACAGAAAACTATTACTTGTTTCAACAACTATATACAGTATTTCTTAGTTCAATTGTGTCTGACTCTTTGTGACGCTATGGACTGTAGCCTACCCAGCTCCTCTGTCCATGGGATTCTCTAGACAAGAATACTAGGGTTGGTTGCCATTTCTTCCTCCAGGGGATCTTCTCAACTCAGGGATCCAATCCACACCATTTATGTCTTCCGCGTTGGCAGGTGGGTTTCTTACCACTAGTGCCACCTGGGAACAAGATGAAGAAAATATTGCTCCCAGGCTCCCTGTCTTGTCGTCTTCATCATTGCCTTCGGTTTATCGTGCTTTATAATAGTAATGTTTTATTCTGTATCTGTGGCTTTCCTGGTGGCTCAGTGGTAAAGAATCCGTCTGCCAGTGTAGGAGACCTGGGTTTGATCCCTGGGGCAGGATGATCCCCTGGAGGAGGAAATGGCAACTACCCCAGTATTCTTGCCCGGAAATCCCATGGACAGAGAAGCCTTGGAGGCTACAGTCCACAGGGTCGCAAAGAGCTGGACATGACTTAGTGATTAAACAACAGGACAATTGTATCTATAATCAACTCCTGTATCAACAACTTAATTGTCTGTAGGTTCATTTTTAAAACTCCACTTAAAGTCAAGGGTGCTGATAATATTATAATTATGCAAATATTTTCTGTAAAGAAGGGTGATTCAATACATAGAGAAGGAAACAGAATTCCATGTTATTAGAAGCTTACCCCACATGAAGTGGTGGTACTTCCAGGAGCCTGCATCCTTGGTTGCCCCCACCCCATCCTAAATATCAGGTTGGTGGTTGTCCCGTGTCTGTGTGGCTCTCACTGTCTTCTGACAGGAAGCTGATAACATGGATCAAATCTGATTCAAAAAATGATTAATACTCCACAGCAAGCAACTGCAATGGGCTTGTTCTCCATGGATTCCTGAAGTTGGACCCTACTCAGCAGGACCCTACGTCTAAGAAAAACCTTTATTCAAAGAATAAGTTTAATCAGAGAAATGAGAAAATGCAGAAAGAAAGGAAAACTGTCAAGGAAGACAAATTAATGTGCCAAATCACTTCAGTCGTGTCTGACTCTTTTGAGACCCCATGGACTGTAGCCCACCAGACTCCTCTGTCCATGGGGATTCTCCAGGCAAGAATATACTGGAGTGGGTTGCCATGCCCTCCTACAAGGGATCTTCCCGACCCAGGGATTGAACCTGCATCACTTACATCTCCTGAACTGGCAGGTAGATTCTTTACCACTAGCACCACTTGGGAAACCTAAACTAATAATACTTTAGCCATTAAACAAAGCCAAGGGCCTTTAGTTGCTTCTCAAAGACTAAAGGTAATATTCTGAGCTGTGTCCTCTGAGCTGCTTTGAAGATACTGAGACTTCCACCAGGTGAAAGAAGCGAATGTATGCTCCCCACAAGCACATGGACCCAGACTAGTTGGAACCAGAAGGTCAGTGATGCTGAATCCCTCACCACCAACCAATCAGAAGAATGTCCATGAAGTGATCACAACCTGCTCCATGAACATTCCTCATGAATCCTTTCCAGGATGGGAAATACAATCTCAAGAGCATTAGCTCACTATGGCCCTCTTTGCCTGGCAAAGCAATAAAGCTATTTCTTCTCTATGTCCCCTCAAACTCTTGTCTCAGTGTTTCTATGCTGCGCCAGTGAGCAGAGGCTGGGTTTCTGCAGCAACATCAACCGGACTCACTGTGTGCTGCCCACATAGTGGTTCTGGGGACGCTAGGCTGTCAGGTACAAATGCCAGATACAATTCTCTTTCTCAGGTAACCCACCCTGCATGGCATTTCCTGCTGTTCCTCCCTCCCATCACATTCTGCAAGGAGATTCCTCAGCTGCCAACACAAAGTGGGTCATAAAATCCTCATGTTGTTTTCCCTTTCAATTCATCTAATTAGTTAAAGAATGTTGACTGTCATGTACAGCCTGGAATTTGTAACATGAGCTTGGCAGGATTCATGTCTGTACATGAGGATTCTTGTGTTTAATTTTCCATGACGGAGAAAGGAATATTCTATACCCACATGTCAAGCAGGTTCACTTTCTGCCACAACTTTCATGTACAGTTTTTTTGTTTTTCTTGGGTTTCTAATTCTTTTCTTTACTGTGGAAAGAAAAATAACTGTGTTTCTTTACCAGGTCACTAGGATCTTCCTGGTTCTTTATCAGAGAGCTTGCTGAACAGAAACTTAAAAAAAAAAAAAATTCCTGGATGCACACATGCCAAGTCTCCTCTGTCGTGTCAGACTCTTTGTGACCCCGTGGACCATAGCCCGCCAGGCCCCTCCGTCCATAGGATGCTCCAGGCAAGAATAGTGGAGTGGGTTGCCATTTCCTCCTCCTGGGGATCTTCCCGACCCAGGGATTGAACCGGCATCTGTTGTGTCTCCTGCTTTGGCAGGTGCTAGCGCACACAGTCGGACACAACTGAAGCGACTTAGCAGCAGCAGCAGCAGCAGCAGCAATGCCACCTTTTAATTCCTAATGTATTTCTTTGTTTCACTACCAATCTCCCCAGCTTCTTTTAAAGGGAGAAAGCATTAAAAACCAGCATCAAAAATGATAAAAGAGGTGTCGTCATTGACCCTCCAGTTCTTAAAAGGTTAACGAGGAAAAAATTCAGGCAACCTTATCTCAAATCTTGGAAAATTTAGAAAAATGAAAACTTTCCATTAAAAAGAAACTTATCAAAATAGACAAAAGGAGAAAGCATGAACGCCTATTTGGTGCTAAAAGGAGTCAAAGCCACAATTAAAACCAAAGAAAATTCCAGATCATAGATTCACAGTGAGTTCTGTCCTTTCAGAAGAGCACCCATCTAAAACTCCTTCAGAGACTCGGAAAAGATGATACTGTCCCCAGCAGATTCTATGTCAGAATAACCTGGCTACCACCTACTAATATGTGAAGAAAAAAAAAAATCACTCATTAAGAGAAATGCAAAATTGTGAATAAAATAGACGGAAACAGAATTCAGAAAGGTATTTAAAAGGTAAGCACATCATAACAAAGTTGGGTTTAAGTCACTGTTGATTAAGCACTTTATTTTAATTATTTTTGGCTGGGCCGGGTCTTTGCGGCAGTGTGCGGGCTTCTCATCGCTGTGGCGTCTCGCGTTGTGCAGCACGGTCTTTAGCTGAACAGGCGTCAGTAGTTGCGGCGCACGGGCTTAGTTGCCCTGCTGCATGTGGGATCTTCCAGGACCGGGGATCAAACCCGTGTCTTCTGCATTGGCGGGCAGGTTCTTCACTGCTGAGCCCCCAGCGAAGTCCTGCTTTAGCGTGTTTATCAGATAACATTTTTTCGTTGCTTCAGATCCTCTTGGTTCTACATTTCCCTCCAACTCCTGGAAACCAGTAGCGCATCAGCTTTAACAATCTTTGCATAGCTATGACCTATTGGATTTTCAAAATTAAAATTATATTAAATCTGTGTGTTGGTTTTGGGAGAATTCACATCTTTATGATATTGAATCTTTCTATCCATGAACCTGACATATCTCTAGATTTTCAGAAATGTTGCTCAGTAAATTTTACCACTTTCTCAACAAAAATCATGCATATCTTTGTTAGAGTTATCTCTAGGTAGCTGGATCTGTTTGTTTTTATAGCTATCATAAATGGTATTCTGTTTCAAATGATGTTTTATAACGGCTTAATGTGTAGTCTTAAGGAAATACTATTTTTTTTTTTTACTGCAATTTAAAAAATAACTCATGCACTCATGGTCAGTTAATCTACAACAAAGGAGGTAAGAATATACAATGGAGAAAGAAAAAACCGCTTCTTTAAGTGGTGTTGGGAAAATTGGAGAGCTACAAGTAAAAGAATGAAATTAGAACACTCTGTAACACCATACAGAAAAATTAACTCAAAATGGATTATAGACCTAAATGTAAGACTGACTACTACAAAACTTTAAGAGGAAAACATACGCAGAACAGTCTTTGACATATATTGAGACAATATTTTTTTGGATTTGTCTCCTAAAGTAAAGGGAAAAAATTAAAAAAAAAAATGGGACCTAACCAAACTTAAAAAGCTTTTGCACAGAAAAGGAAACCATAGACAAAAGGAAAAGACAACCTACTGAATAGGAGAAAATATTTGCAAATGATATGACTAACAAGGGATTAATATCTAAAATGTATAAACAGCTCATATAACTCAACATCAAGAAAACAAAAACAACCTTATTTAAATGGGCAGAAGAACTGAATAGACATTTTTCCAAAGAGGAAGTACACATGGCTAACAGGTGCTCAACATTGATAATCATCAGGGAAATGGAAATCAAAACCACAATGGAATACCTCACACCTGTCAGAATGGCTTTCATAAAAAAAAAAAAAACACAAAAAAAACAAATGTTAGTGAGGATGTGGGAAAAAGGGAACCCTTGTGTAGTGTTGGTGGGAATGTAAATTTGTGCAGCCACTGTGGAAAACATATGGAGGTTTCTTAAAAAACTAAAAATAGAACCACCATATAACCCAGCAATTCCAGTCTGAAGAAAAACACAAAAACACTAATTCAAAAACCTGCATGCACTCCAATGTTCACAGCAGCCTTATTTACAATTGCCAAGATATTGAAGTAACCCTGGGCTGCAAGGAGATCCAACCAGTCCATTCTGAAGGAGATCAGCCCTGGGATTTCTTTGGAAGGAATGATGCTAAAGCTGAAGCTCCAGTACTTTGGCCACCTCATGCGAAGAGTTGACTCATTGGAAAAGACCCTGATGCTGGGAGGGACTGGGGGCAGGAGGAGAAGGGGTCGACCGAGGATGAGATGGCTGGATGGCATCACTGACTCGATGGACGTGAGTCTGAGTGAACTCCAGGAGTTGGTGATGGACAGGGAGGCCTGGCGTGCTGCAATTCATGGGGTCGCAAAGAGTTGGACACGACTGAGCGACTGAACTGAACTGAACTGAAGTATCCATCAGCAGATGACTGGATAAAGAAGATCTGATACACACACACATATATATACGTACACATACATATATGTGTAAATATACATACACATACATACATATATGTGTAAATATACATACACATACATACATATATGTGTAAATATACATACGTACATACGTATATATTTGTTGTTTTTCAGTCACTAAGTCATGTCCAACTATTTGGGACCCCATGAACTGCGGCACACCAGGCTCCTCTGTCCTTCACTGTCTCCCAGAGTTTGCTGAGTCAGAAATACTATATAACCATTTCATCCTCTGCCATCCCCTTCAATCTTTCCCAGCATCAGGGTATTTTCCAATGAGTATGTGTGTGTATACATAAATAGGTCTTCCCTGGTGGCTCAGATGGTAAAGCATCTGCCTACAATGTGGGAGACCCGGGTTCGATCCCTGGGTTGGGAAGATCCTCTGGAGAAGGAAATGGCAACCCACTCCAGTACTCTTGCCTGGAAAATCCCACAGACAGAGGAGCCTGGTAGGCTACAATCTATGGGGTCGCAAAGAGTCGGACACAACTGAGCGACTTCACCTATTCACCTATACACACAGTGGAATACTACGCAATAGAATACTACTCAGTCATAAAAAAGAACAAAAATTTATCATTTTCAGTAACAGAGATGGACTTGGAAGGCGTTATGCTAGGTGAAATAAGCCAAACAGAGACAGACAAATACTATACGATATCACTTATAAGCGAATCTTAAAAATACAACAAACTAGTGAATATAGCAAAAAAAGAAGCAGACTCACAGATATAGAGAACAAACCAGTGATTACCAGTGAGGGTGGGGACAAGTGGGGTGTGGGAGTGGGAGACACAAATTACTGGGTGAAAGATAGGGCTTCCCTGGTGGCCCAGACAGTAAAGAATCCCACCTGAAATGTGGAAGACCTGGGTTTGATCCCTGAGTTGAGAAGATCCCTGGAGGAGGGCATGGCAACCCACTCCAGTATTCTTGCCTGGAGAATCCCCATGGGCAAAGGAACCTGACGGGCTACAGTCCATGGGGTCGCAAAGAGTCGGACATGACTGAGGTACAAGTGAGGTTCACAGGATAGGATACAAGAATGTGTTGTACAACATGGGAAATACGACCAATATTTTGTAATAACTGTATATGGAAAGGAACCTTTAATAATGATATAAAATTTTAAAATATTTAATGAGGATATCTTCCAAATAAAGTCTATAATTTAAAACCTGAAAAATCTAGTATCTCTTTTATTAATTCTAATTATCTAATCCCTTAAGTTTTCTACATAATATCTGCAAAAGAAAAAAAAAACAGTTCGGTTTCTCTTTTCCAACTCTTAAAACTTCTATTTCTTATTATTAATCCTCTGGCTAGAACTTTTTGTACCACATCACAGGGTTATGTATCATTCTCTTTTTTTCCTGTGTTTTACCAGGAATTACTTTAATGCTTTACCATTAAGTAAGATGGTATCTGTAGGTTCTTTGCAGATATACTTTATTAGGTTTAATAAGTTTTGTTCTATTTTTTATGCACTAAGTTTTCTTTCCTTTTAAAAAAAATTGTAAGTGGATGTTAAATTTTCTCAAATGCTTTTAATGCACCTATTGAAATCACTGTATTCTTTTATTCTGTTAATGTGCTAACTTACATTAATAGAATTTGGGGGAGCAGAAGAAATTAAGGTTTTTAAAAATTAAAATATATCTTGTAATCAAAACCCTTTGCCTAAACCTCAGGCTTCATTGGCTGGCTGAATTGCATTTCAGCCTAGAAGACAAACATATCAAAGTACAGTAATCACGTGTGTGTGTGTGTGTGTGTTTTAGTTGTTCAGTCGTGTTCAATTCTTTGCAAACCCATGGACTATAGCCCGCCAGGGTCATCTGTACATGGAATTTTCCTGGCAAGAATACTGGAGTGGGTTGCCATTTCCTTCTCCATGGGATCTTCCCAACCCAGGAATCAAACCCAGGTCTCCTGGATTACAGGTAAATTCTTTACCATCTGAGCCACCAGTAGTCACATATCATACAACAAAACTGTGGAGGTCTCATAGTATGACTTCCCTAATGAAGAAATAAAGGCTGCTGCTCAAAAGGTGACAGAGAGGAAATTTCAGGTGTTCCACTGACCCGTCAAATGTTGCTTGGGGCAAAATATCCCAGATTCTTAAATTTTTGTCAAATTAAACTAATTATTGAAATGACAATTGTTGACTCCTTTGTTCTCTTGGATCAGCAACAGTGAATAACTGCCACTTGGCAGCATGGTCTGCTCTGGTCAAGAATCTGGAATCCCAGAGTGACAACAGCAGGGATGACAAAGGAATAATCTCCAAAAATGTACTTCTCCATAAAAGCAATGAGAACAGTAACCAAAAATGCCAAAATCAATTTTTTTTTTAGAACTTTGAAAACTAACCAAAGGTTTGCAATGATGTAAAGATTGTTTATACTTAAGAAAGTGGCTGAATGTTGGTAACAGCAGTGAAATTTATGGTTTTTATGATCCCCATTGTCATTCCTTCTCATAGTGTCTTTCCTTGGTTTAAGAAATCAAGTTTCGTTGCACTGAAAACCAGAAGCCACTCAGCAGGCACTGGAAAGAGAAGCCCTGATTTGGGTTTCCCAAAAGTCTCATTCTGTAGAATTTTCTTTATTTCGACTGTTTGGCAGTTCCCTGGCAACCGTTACTGGAAGACTTCTCTTTACATGACTTGACTTAGAGCTTACACAGTGTGAACAAGCTTCTCCCTGAGGGTATTTGCCAAAAACAACCCACAGCAATTATTCAACATCCACAGAGGCCTCCAAGGGTAGTACCAGTTGGAACAAACAAAAAGCTGACCGAAAAACTTGCTGAGATATCAAAGGCATTATACACACGAAGCTCTGGGAGCATGCCTTTTGAAAGACCTGAAAAGTCCTCACCTCTGACTGATCCTAAGGATCAGTGTGAGCAGGAAGTGAAGACTGAGACAGAGTTGTCAATTGCCTGAGTGTTGAAGGCATAAAAAGGTAGTCACAGAATTAATCATTATTCAGATGCAAATGGGAACCACAAAGAGATACCACTTCACACCCACTCAGTTCAGTTCAGTTCAGTCCAGTTCAGTCACTCAGTCGTGTCCGACTCTTTGCAACCCCATGAATATCATCATGCCAGGCCTCCCTGTCCATCACCAACTCCCGGAGTTCACTCAAACTCATGTCCATTGAGTCGGTAATGCCATCCAGCCATCTCATCCTCTGTCGTCCCCTTCTCCTCCTGCCCCCAATCCCTCCCAGCATCAGAGTCTTTTCCAATGAGTCGACTCTTCGCATGAGGTGTCCAAAGTACTGGAGTTTCAGCTTTAGCATCATTCCTTCCAAAGAAATCCCAGGACTGATCTCCTTTAGAATGGATTGGTTGGATCTCCTTGCAGTCCAAGGGACTCTCAAGAGTCTTCTCCAACACCACAGTTCAAAAGCATCACACCCACTAGGAAGGTTATAATCAGAAGGCAAAGATGTAGAGAAATTGGAATCTTTGTACACTGCTGGTGGGAATATAAAATAGGGCAGCCACATTTGAAAATAATTTGGAGGTTCTTCAAACATGTGAACATAGATTTACCCTCTGATGCAGTGATTCCATTCCAAGGTACATGCTCAAGAAAACTGGAAGCACATCTCCACATGAAAACTTGTACATAAATATTCATAGCAGCTTTATTCATAGAAGCCAAAAAGGTGGAAGCCAAATTTTATCAAGTAGTAAATGGATAAAATGTGTTGTATAGGTATACCTCATTTTATTTCATTTCTCTTTATTATGCTTTGTAGATATTGCTTTTTTTTTTTAAACAAATTGAAGATTTGAAGCAACCCTGTGTTGAGCAAGCCTATCAGCACCATTTTTCTAACAGCATTGACTCACTTCATGTCTCTGTGTCACATTATAGCAATCCTTGACATCTTTCAAAGTTTTTCATTATTACAATATGTGTCCTGGTGATCAACCATTTTGGAGGCAGGAGAGGTAAATATGTATATGCTCAGTTCACCATTCTGAACCAGAACCCGATCATATTGTTAATGCCTAGTAAGTCATCCAAGGAGCTCATCAAAGATAGTATCATGGGTCTCCCTGCTTTCACATGGCACCCCTCTTTCCTCTCTTCTCTCCCTCTGTAGCACATACCCCACGGGGCTATCAGCCTGTGAAGGCAGGAACCAAGTTCTCTCTCCCCAGTTCCAAGCACAGGGCATGGCCCCCAACAGCTCTTCTGCAAAAGGCATGGAAGGCTTTCTGAAAATGAATATGTATTGAACGACTAAACAAATGAGTTAACATTAACATTATAGTCAGAGGTGAGGAACATATCTGTAAATATATTGAACAAAAGCCTTCATTTTTCTTTCTTATTTGAAAATCATGGGGAGGATAATTTTAATTATGAAAAATTGGGTTTTTCCTTATCTCAGCTCCACAGTGCAGTCTGCATAAGCTCTAACCAGCCCTTCTGAGAAATAATTGACAGACCTCTCCAGAAGTTATACTGTAGCCCAAGCATGAACAATGCTGGGGAGATCTCACCCCAATCCAATATTGGAAGCTCTTTTTCAGGCCAAGAAAAAGTCTTTCAAATATCAAAGATTTTCCTACCAGACTTATAAAATAAAAGCAGTGACTCTAGTGATGTGAGAAACTTTAAAATTTGCACTACAAAAGTCCTAGGGTCAGAAAGATCCCCTAGAGGAGGTCATGGCAACCCACTCCAGCATTCTTGCATGAAGAATTCCATGGACAGAGGAGACTAGTTAGCTATAGTCCATAGGGTCACACAGGGTTGGACAAGACTGAAGCAACTTAGCATGCACACACGCACACATGCAAGCCAACCATATTTATGCATGCACATCTCTCATTATTGGGCAGAATTAGATATAGGCAAATCAAATTAAATTGTCCAAATTGACCAAGTCATAAAACAAATCTCACCCCTCCTCCAGCCATTGATGTACGTGGGCATCGCCATGAGTTTATGTTATGATGCGTCAGGGATGGCAGAGGCTCCAGATTCCATCATCAGAGCAGGTAGCTCCTCAGAGAGGAAACCAGAGCTTCCTGGTCCAGAGAGGACCCCCAGCTCCCTGCAGGACTTGGATACACCGTCTCCTGCAGTGCCACCTGCTTCAGCCACACCTGACATCAAACAGGAATGAGGGCAGACTGCACGCCTTTCCCACGTGAGCTGACACACCGGGTCTCATCCGTCGTCCAGTTGCCAGGCCCTACGTGTATCCGACACCCAGCTGCCCAGATGTTTGGAGAGGATCCCCGTTTCCGGCTCTGCGGCCCACTGTCCTACAAGGACACTCACTGAAAGGCACTTCTCTGGGATTTGAGTTCGGTCCTCTCTCCTTCCAGCTTGTCTGCCTTTCTGTACTCAGTCCTGATCCCACACGTTCTGGGACATCCCCCCTTCCTGCTGCCAACACCTCAGGATGGCTTAACTTTAGGCATGTTGGCAGCCTACCTAGAGGGGATGAAAGAACTCAGCTTTGTGGGCAGTAGGTTTCTACAGTGTGGACTCTGGCACCAAAGCCCTCATCCTGGGCTCTGAGCCACACACTTTGAGATATATCTCTCCTACAAATGAGACAAACCTTTCTCTTCCTTTCGGTGATAATGATTTTGGTCCATGCTCGTCATGACTGACCTCTGTTTGCTGGGGCCACAGGCCACATTTGGTAAGGAGGGCAGTCAACACATATTAACTAAACTTTCTTCAAAACACAGGTATCTCCCACTTAGAGCCAAGAGCCTGGTTTCTAAATGTGATTCTCCAAAAAAAAGGAAACGGGGTCCCTTGGAGAAATGGCTAATTCTAGAGATGGAAAATCCCATGGACGGAGGAGCCTGGTAGGCTGCAGTCCATGGGGTCGCTAACAGTTGGGCACGACTGAGCGACTTCACTTTCGCTTTTCCCTTTCATGCATTGGAGAAGGAAATGGCAACTCACTCCAGTGTTCTTGCCTGGAGAATCCCACAGACAGAGGAGCCTGGTGGGCTGCCGTCTATGGGGTCTCACAGAGTCAGACACGACTGAAGCGACTTCGCAGCAGCAAAGATGAAGCAGGAAAAAAATACAAGATGAGCGTATCAGAAGGTAAAGCAGTGCTCAAAAACTCAAACACAGGGACCTCCCTGGTAGTCCAGTGGTTGGGAATTCGCTTGCCAAGGCAGGGGACATGGGTTTGATGCCTGATCTGGGAAGATCCCACATGCCACAGGGCAACAAGTTTCATGTCCTGCAACTACTGCGCCTAGAGCCCACGGCCCACACCAAGAGAAGCTGGAGAACCGCGACAAAAAGTAGCCACAGCTCCCTGAAACTAGAGAAAGCCCATGCACGGCAATGAAGACCCAGCAGAGCCAAAAATAAAAATAACTCATGAATTTAAAAAATAAAGTCCTATTTTTAAAAAAGAATTCACCATTAAAAATAAACACAAAAAACCTCAAAAACAAAAAAAGAATGAGGCATGTCAAAGGAACACAGGAGTTAACTTCCAGGAGCCAATTTCCATAAGGAAGAATTCCAAGTAGTATATGTACAAACTACCCAAACTCACTCTCCTTCCCTTGAGGGTCTTTGGACTTAACGATGCCCCTTTAAAGAACAAATGCACTGTGCCTTTACAGCAGAGAAACCTGGCAGACACCATCTCAAGATGCAGATGTCTTCAAGCACCTTTACATGGGTAGTTAGTAACCCCCCTCCCTGATATCTCAGTTGGTAAAGAATCCTCCTGCAATGCAGGAGACCCTGGTTCGATTCCTGGGTCGGGAAGATTCCCTAGAGAAGGGAAAGGCTACACTCCAGTATTCTGGCCTGGAGAATCCCATGGACTGTATAGTCCATAGGGTCAACGAAGAGTCGGTCACGACTGAGCCACTTTCACTTTTACCCAGAGTACATTTTGTTTATCATCACCCTGGGTGCCCCCAGACCTTGTAAGGTGGGGCCATCACCCACCTTCTGAAGAGGAGACTCAGCTCGGCCAGGCAGGTGGCCAGCACTTCATAGGCAGACCCTGGGGAAAGACCCACTGCCCACAACCACCCACCCCAAGCTCACCGTGCTAATTAAGATGCTGGATTGTGAGAAATCCCCTTCCACGCCCTAAACTCCACCCGCAGGGAGGGCACTGGAGGAGAGGGGAGCCCAGCTGTTTAGAAGGAGAATGAGCTTTACTGCCTATAGCCAGTGGGGACGGGGAAGGAAAGGGGGATTCCTCCAAAATACAGGAAGGGGGCCCAAGGCCAGATGACTGAGCCCAACTGGAGAGGCTGGGTCAGCACTGAGGCCGGACCCCAGAGAGGCCGGGCTCGGAATGCTTGTCTGCTGAGCCCCTAGCACCACTGAGCTAACAGGAAAGGCACATGTGCTGCTAAGGAGTTAACCCCTGAGGAGGAGGAGACAGGAGAGCCGAGGCTAAGGACTGAGCTGTGTCTCCCCCTCCCCCAACGCTCACCCCAGATTCGTAAGTACTGATGCTGTAACTCACAAAGGAACTTCATTCGGAGACTGGACCTTTAGGAGGCAATGAAGGTCAAATGAGGTCACAAGGAGGAGTCCTAATCCAACAGGCCGTGGCTTTATAAAAGGGAGGGAGAGAGATTCCCTCCACCTCTCTCTTCCTCTCCCTATTCATGCACATGCAGATTTGGGGAAGGTCGCCATCTGCAAGCCAGGTGGAATGTGCTCATCAGAAGCAGAATCCACCAGCACCTCAATCTCGGACTTGAGTCTCCAAAAGTGTGAGAGATCAATGTCTGTTGTGTAAGCCACCCGGTCTGTGGTACTTTTTACGGCAGACAGACCAGACTAAGGCAAGCGTTATAGATGGGGCGCTGCACAAGCTCACATACAAGCCCCCCCTCCCCCCGACCCCTGCCCCTTTCCCTGCTGGCTGGGCAACCAGAGAGAGCTCCCTGGAAGAGGAGAGCCTTAAGAGAGAGGTAAGGGAGGGGAGGACTGGAGGGAGGTGCTCCCCAGGAAAATGGCGAGTGAAAAGGCAAAGGAAAATTCTCGAAATACATTCTGGGGAGACGCTGTGCTCTTTTCTGCGGTTAAAATTCCATGTCAAGCTGAGAAGATGTATATTTCCATCTTAAAAAAAAGAATCATCCCAGACATTTTTAAAACCTCTTAAAAATAGAAAATGAGGAGAAACAAGTGGCCAGAGGAGTAAACGCATGAAACCAGTGTGTGTCCTGCTTTAGAACACAGAGATGGCTGGGGTCACGTTCTGGGGTCTCCTCTTCACCCAGCCCGAAACCCATACACCCAAGATACAGTGCAGACACCTGTCTACAAAGAACACCCACCTTGAGCACGGGGCATGTGTGTGTGCTAAGTCACTTCAGTTGTGTCCAACTCTTTGCAACCCTATGGATCGTAGCCCACCAGGCTCCTCCATCCATGGAATTTCCCAGGCAAGAGTACTGCACTGGTTTGCCATTTCTTTCTCCAGGGGATCCTCCCGACGCAGGGACTGAACCCATGTCTTACGTCTCATGCATTGGCAGGTGGGTTCTTTACCTCTAGAGCCACCTGGGAAGCCAGGGGGCTGGCCAGAAAGCCCTTTTTTCAGATTTGGAATGCACCTATTCCTGGGGAACCAGCTGTGGGAGGAGGGGGTTTCTGAAGAGAAGACCTATGTTTTCTTCATTTGGTCCCAAGGTCATTCTCCAGCCTGGCTTTGCAGAGACAGATAGAGTCTCTGTGTGTCCCAAATTAGGAGGCATCCAAAGTGCAACTGAGCACGCACAAAGAGGCCAAGGTCTGAGCAAAATTCCAGATAGGGAATTCCACAAAGGGAGCCAGAGGCTGATTCCCCAAGGGCATCAAAGAGACAAGAATACCTGAAAGGGCCAGCTGCCTAGCCATCAAGAATGACACAGTCCTAGATGAATCTGAAGAGTAATGTGATCTTCCATGGGAGGGGCATGGGGTGGGCATTCCCAGGGAAGCGAGGCCCAAACAAGAGTGGATGAGCAGAATGATGTGGACCCACAAGTCCTGACACCCAGGAGGGAAGGAAGACGGAGCAGCAGCTGCAGGAGCTGTGCACAGCGGGTGTCCATGTGGAGTGCTTTGACCTGACATCGGGCCCTGGATACTGAGACACTCCCCAGGGATAAAGAGGAGACCCCCTCACCTTGACCAAAGCTAAATTTTTGCCACTTCAAGAGAATGGCAACTCAAAAATCATGAATAACAGAATAAAAAGGAAGTCTTTGCTTCTTGTATACCATTTTCTGCTACTTTGTATTTCATGCTCTGCATTTTTATTCTAAGATCTTAGATCCTAAGATCTAAGATCCCTTTTCATTGTACACTTGGAAAGAAGGTGACATAGATTTTCACTCATGGGTTCAGAATTGAGAGTTGGGGCTAAGGAGAGGAATTGTTTCTGGAATAAAAGAGGTGTACCCATTCGCTGGGAGGCCCACAGGTGCTTCCTAGTGGCCTCCTGTGTGCCATCCCTGTGCCAAGGACTCAGCAGGCAGTCTGAGCCTCAACCTCCCTGCCTGGCTCGGGCCTCCATGTGACCTCCCTGCCTCCATTGCCCATTAAACCTTGGAGGACAGAGGCTGAGCTTGCTCATCTCTTAGTGTTTTGGGGAAAAGAAAGGACTATAACAGAAACAGCAGAAAATAGCATCCCAACTGCTTAAAAGGAGAAAGAAAAATGAAGCCTCTGTTTCTTGAATACCACGTGCCATAGTCACACTGCCAATACACTGATTCTTTAAATGCATGCAACACCCTAAGGTAAGTACATTATTTGCATTTCTTAGATGAGGAAATACACCTAGGGAGGTTAAGTAATTTTCCAAAGTCACTCAGCTAGTAAATAAGATGGCAGAGAAGTGATCTGAACCCAGCTGTGTTCTACTTTAAAACTTGTACTCTTTTCCCTGAATCGGCTCTCTGCAACGGCTGTAAATGAATGCTTGCAGGGCTGAAGAACCACCGATTTTCCCTACTCCCTTTTACAGCTTTTACTCACAAAATGCATATGTACTGAGCATCTTCCTGTGTGAGGTGCTGGGGCCACAGGGTCTGCGGGAACCCCTGCCCTCCACACCCTCCATCAAGTCAGGCTGGAGGATCAGCCCAGACTCCATCTGAACAAGTCTTAAGAGTTTAACAGGAAAATCGTCAACTAGGATGGAGTTAAATTAGCATAAAAGCGAATTAGTAATTACCAAGCTGTCAAGTCACAGCGGAAGCCCAGGAATTTCGACAACTATCAAGACATCATTTAAAAATATTTAATTCTACTTAGATCATTCCAGCTGAGGGATCTGATTGCTTCTGCTCGGTTAGAGGTGTTCTCTGGGGAAAAGCATTAAAAGTGCCAAAGGTATCTTTCTCCTATTTAATGGGCAGCCCCGTGAGAGTTGTGTAGATGTGGGGCAGTAGATTCTTGTGCAAATAGATTTTGTAAATACTTGAGTAACTTGGACACTGGTTCAGTTCAGTTCAGTTCAGTCGCTCAGTCGTGTCCTACTCTTTGCGACCCCATGAACCGCAGCACGCCAGGCCTCTCTGTCCATCACCAACTCCCAGACTCTACCCAAACCCATGTCCATTGAGTCAGTGATGCCTCCAACCATCTCATCCTCTGTCGTCCCCTTCTCCTCCTGCCCTCAGTCTTTCCCAGCATCAGTGTCTTTTCAAATGAATCAGCTCTTTGCATCAGGTGGCCAAAGGATTAGAGTTTCAGCTTCAACATCAGTCCTTCCAATGAACACCCAGGGTTGATCTCCTTTAGAATGGACTGGTTGGATCTCCTTGCAGTCCAAGGGACTCTCAAGAGTCTTCTCCAACACCACAGTTCAAAAGCGTCCATTTTTCAGCGCTCAGCTTTCTTTATAGTCCAAATCTCACATTCATACATGACTACTGGAAAAACCATAGCCTTGACTAGTCGGACCTTTGTTGACAAAGTAATGTCTCCGCTTTTTAATATGATGTCTAGGTTGGTCATAACTTTCCTTCCAAGGAGTAAGCATCTTTTAATTGCATGGTTGCAATCACCATCTGCAGTGATTTTGGAGCCCAGAAAAATAAAGTCTGACACTGTTTCCACTGTTTCCCCATCTATTTGCCATGAAGTGATGGGATCGGATGCCATGATCTTTGTTTTCTGAATGTTGAGCTTTAAGCCAACTTTTTCACTCTCCTCTTTCACTTTCATCAAGAGGCTCTTTAGTTCTTCTTCACTTTCTGCTATAAGGGTGGTGGTGTCTACATATCTTGGCCCTTAATGTGTGAGTCTGAGGTTTTCCAGTGTGCCTCAGAGATTTAGGCCAAATAACAGTTTTTATCGGGCTATGCAAAAACAAAATGAGCTTTAATTAAATGAATATAAGATTAAAAATCCATCACATCTAAACCTTTCAGAGAAGTAGTGACTTTTACCGTTTGTAACATTTAATCCCATAACATTTCACACTGTCTGTGTGCCTGCTCAGTCACTCAGCCATGTCCCACTCTTCGAGACTCCATGGACTGTAGCTCGCCAGGCTCCTCTGCCCTTGGAATTTTCCAGGCAAGGATACTGGAATGGGTTGCCATTCCCCACTCCAGGGGATCTTCCCCACCCAGGGATGGAACCCCTGTCTCCTGCATCTCCCACATTGGCAGGTGGATTCTTTACCACTAGCGCCACCTGGGAAGCCCTGAAACATCTGAGAAAGGACTGGATGGGCAGTAGTAACAGGCCCTGGTGCTCTGAGGGGGTGTGTGTGTCCCCCCATGCCCTGTACCCCAAAGCCCTGCTCTCATTTGGCACGAAGGAGGCTCTGCTTGTGCTCAAAAACTGGAGGACCCGAGTTCAAACCACCACCTCACTCACACTAGCTAGATGTCATGGAACAAATATCTCCAATTTCCTCTTTTATAAATTGGAAAAGCTAAGACCTACTTTGTAGGGTCCTTATGAGCACCAGCCACATAACATACTTCACTGTGCTTTTCAAATTATAAAATGCTTAAGAGATGTGAATTGCTAGCATATTTGAGGAATAAACTCTTTGAATCAGTTATATTATTATACACAACTCATTAAGAGTACAAAATCTTTTGCTATGTCTAAAAATATATGTCTGCAATTAAAAGCAATTTTTAGTGACTGCAGAGTAATTGAAAATGATTTCTTTTTAAATTTTGGTTTAACTTGATATGGTATAATAATTCAAAGACTTGGTTTCAGTTTCCATTTATTTTAATAATTGCTTAGCCCACCAGGCTCTTCTGTCCACGAGACTTTCCCACCAAGAATGCTGGCGTGGGTCGCCGTTTCCTTCTCCAGAGGAACTTCCCAACCCCAGGGATCGAAGCCACATCTCCTGTGTCTCCTGCATTGCAGGCTGATTCCTCAGTGCTTGAACCACCTGGGAAGCTCCAATATTAATGAATTAGTTCCTACAAAGGTGCACATTAGTATTAATGGCTCATATTCTGCTCTTTGAGGGCAATCACTATGGGAGACAGGACAAGCCTCAGAGACATTGAGGGGGCAGTTCCAGACCACCGCAACAAAGCAAAAATTGAAACAAAGAGAAAATCACCATAGAGCAAGTCACATGAATTTTTTGGTTTCCCAGTGCAGTAAGTTGTGTTTATACTATACTGTAGTCTATTAAATGTGGGATAGGATTATGTCTAAAATAACAACAGCCAGTAATTGAAAACGACTCTATTACTAATAAATGCTAACCATCACTGAGTTTCCAGCAGGTCATAATCTTTTTGCTGGAGGAAGGTTTCAAATATTTCAAAAATTACCAAAATGTAACACAGACGCAGGACGTGAGCAAATGCTGTTCAAGAAACGGCACCAATAGAGTTACTCGGCACAGGGTGGCCACAAACCAAAAAAATCCCCTTTTGAAGTACAGTAAAGCAAGGTCTGCCTTCTCGTGTGGTGTTGAGAGTGGAGACTTGGAGAAAAGCCGACCTGGTCCGGAGTCTGGAGCCACTTCTATCCTAAGAGGAACCTGTGACCCTATTGGAACCATTTCATCTTTTCGACTTTCAGATTCTGCATCTGTGAATGGGATGGAGAGAAAATTGTGGGTTGTTGTAAGAAGAAAATTAATGGAGACAATTAAGCAAAATACATAACTAAAGAAGATAATTTTATAAAGTATATAAAATATGTGTCATTCACTATAACTTTTATTACTAATATTTATGCAGAGTTGTCAAACCAAAAGCTGACCTTTTCTGGGTGTAGAGGGTACAGGGGATATCCACTCAGGGAGAAGCTAGGCTGCAATTCAAACTAATTACAGAGCTCAGTTGTATTGGGCTTCCTTGGTGGCTCAGAGGTAAAGAATCTGCCCATGATATGGGAGACCCAGGTTCGATCCCTTGGTCAGGAGGATCCCCTGGAGGAGGGAATGACAACCCACTCCAGTATTCTTGCTTAGGAAATCCCAAGGACTGAGGAGCCTGGTGGGTTACAGTCCCTGAGGTCACAAACAGTTGGATGTGACTAAGCAACTGCCAGTCCTATAAGGACTTACCAAGGCATCGTAAATATAGTGGAGCATCAATTTGCCAAATGAATGGATTTGTATGAATTTCATACCTAAAAGCCCACCTGGACAGGATGCAAAGTTTTTAGAAGGAGAAGAATTTTCATTTTTTAAATGTATTTTATTGAAGTATAGTTGTTTTACAATGTTGTGTTTCTGTGCTGCGCATAGTCGATCAGTCATGTCCAACCTCGTGGATTGTAGCCCACCAGGCTCCTCTGTCCATGGGATTCTCCAGGCAAGAATACTGGGGTGGGTTGCCATGCCCTTCTCCAGGGGATCTTCCCAACCCAGGGATCAAACCCATGTTTCCCACATTGCAGGCAGATTCTTTACCATCTGAGCCACCACGGAAGCCCGTGTTAATTTCTACTGTATAGCAAAGTGATTCAATCACACACATATATTAATATATTCTTTCTCATATTCTTTTCCATTATGGTTTATTACAGCATATTGAATATAGTTCCCTCTTCTATCAGAGTTGTTAAAGTTGAAATCTGTGGAGACACTTTCACAATCAAAAGCACATTTAGAGCCAGGCTCTGACCCTTGTGGGATGAGTTACAAACCCCTTTGTCCCCATATTAACCCCACCTCTTTCTCTGAACTGTGTACATATGTCAAAGGTGGTGTCATTTTCCTGAAAAGGCAGGATCCAACCACCTAAATTTCCCTCTCAAAACAGCTGCTCGGCCAGGCGCGGGTCTCCTGAGATCTGAACTGAGTTCCCCTCCTATTAATAGGTTTATCCATCCCTTCCCTCCTGCCAGCCTCTCTCATCATAGCTCACCCTGGTTTCAGAAGAAAAGCATCTGTAGGCAGTAGAAAGAGGCTCGAGCCTTAGATTCCAGGCCCAGCTGTACTACTTGGTAGGTGTAAGACTTCACACAAGTCACCTCTTGCCCTTCTCCCTCCATTGCCTCATCTGTAAGACAGGTCCTCATCCTTCTCAATGTGAAAGGAAGAAAGAGTCATCCAGAGAAATGTGGCCACGTGGTCCTGGCTGAGCGATTGTGTCTCCAGTGTAAGTTGCTGGCCAGGAAGTCTGTTGAGCATTACCACTTAATCTGAATACATCCTCATTTCCCTCCAAATCTCAAAAAGTTAGCAATGACTGCTTCACCCAAGAAGCTTCAACCAGGATTTCCCTGGTGGTCCAGTGGTTAAGACTCCATCTTTCCAATGCAAGGCCAGCAGTTTCCACCCCTGGTCAGGAAACTGAGATCCCACATCCTGTGCGGCACAGCCAAAAATAAATAAAATAAAACATCTAAAAAAAAAATAAAATAAAGAAGGATCACCAGCTTCCATTCAAACAATAAAATCAATGTCTTATTTTATTGTTTTATTTTATTCTTATTTTATTGTCATCCTTTCAAGCAGGGAAGATTCCTGTGAACAATCACAGGAAAAAAATCTCATGACAGAGATATTTCTGTGATTAATTCCATGGAATATCCTGTCTGTCTCCTCCTTAGGTTCCAGAACAATCTATCCATGGCGAATGAAGCCTACTGGCAGGCTTCTCTCAACACAGGGAATACACAGGCTCCTTCCCAAAGCTGGAACATTCCCCATCTCTCCAACAAACAACAGCCTGACATTTGTGCAGCGCTTTTCTTTAAGGTCAATATACCGAGGAAAGATTGGAGAAATTTGCATTTAATGCATGCAAATCTCTGATATTTTAGATCAGGATCTCTGCCCCAGAAAGAACATTCGTGTCCTCAGACATACAGCTGTACATGGGTTGGGCTCCGTCTGCCCTCTGAACAGAGGATCTGTGTAAGGCAAGCCCATCCATGACCTGGGTGTTGACCAGATTACAACAAAATCTCTTCGACAGCTTATTCATTCACAAAAAGTGTCCACTGAGTCCCTATGATATGTCAGGCCTGAGTCATGTGCCAGCAGCTCAGGGCAGAGCATGGGGGCAGGGTGTTGTCAGTGGAGATCTGCAGAGATCTGCCGGTCCACCTTACCAGACTCAGACATTAATCAAATAATCACATAAACTCGGTATCGTAAACTATGATGAAGTCCGTTTAAGAAGGGACTAGGCGTGAGGATGAGGGTGGGGACAGCAAAGAAGACCTCATAGCCACAAGCCTTGCACATAGTACATGCTCAATAAACGCAATGAACCAAACCTTCATGTCTCTCAAAAAATTCATGTGTTGAAATTCTAACCCTGGTTTGATAATACTAGAAGACAGGGCTTTGGGGAGGCTCCACTCTCATGAATGGGATTAGTGTCCTTATAAAAGCTCCCTCACCCTATCTTTCCATCATGTGAGGCCAGAGCAACAAGACCACCATCTATGAACCTGGAAGCCGGTCCTTGCCAGACAGAGAATCTACCAGCACCTTGATTTTGGACACTCAGCCTCCTGAAGTGTGTGAAATAAATGTTTGTTGTTTAAGCCTCCAGTCTGTGACACTTTGTTATAACACCTCAAACTGACCCAGACAATGAATATTCAATGGATGGAAGTTAGATCTGAGCCCTGAAAGACGAGTAAAGGTTAACCAGTCTGGAGTATGTGGGGCAGGGAGAAGGGTGGTCCAGGGAGAGGCAAAAGTTTATGCAAATGTCCTGAGACAGCAGGGAGAATGACCATCTTGCCTAAAGAGAAAAGCTCTGTGGGGCTGGTCAGCCAAAAGTAAGACAGACAGCAGTGGAAGACGAGGTGAGGAAGACATCAGAACATCAAGCTCTTTTCCCGTTCTCAGAACCAAGAACTGATAGTGAACCCCTTCATTTTTATTTTAACTTTTTATTTTGTTTTGGAGTATAGCTGATCAGGGCTTCCCAGGTGGTGCTAGTGATTAAAAAAAAAAGAAAAAAAAAACCTGTCTGCCAATGCAGGAGACATAAGAGATGTGAGTTCAGTCCTTGAGTCAGGAAGATCTCCTGGAGGAGGGCATGGCAACCCACTCCAATATTCTTGCCCGGAGGATCCCCTGGACAGTAGAGCCTCGTGGGCTATAGTCCATGGGGTCTCAAAGAGTCGGAGAAAACGGAAACAACTTAGCATGCATGCACATAGCTGATTAACAATGTTGTTATAATTTCAGGTGAACAGAGAAGGGTCTCAACCAAACATGTAAACACATCCATTCTCCTCCAAGCTCCCCTCCCCTCCAGGCTGCCCCATAACATTGAGCAGTGTTCCCTGTGCTGTACAATAGGTCTTTACTGGTTATCCATTTTAAATATAGCTGTGTGTACATGCTCTCCCTAACTATCCCTTTCCCCCACCCTTCCCCTACACCTGGCAACCTTAAGTTTGTTCCCTAAGTCTGCCAGTCTCTGTCTGTTTTGTAAGTTCATTTGTATCGTTTCTTTTTAGATGCCACCTCTAAGGGATGTCGTATGATCTTTCACCTTCTCTGTCTGATTTAATATAGTGAACTCTTTTAGTCCACCTCATTTGATCAGTTCCACTAGCTGATATCTAATTCTTCAGGTACAGGAGCTAGTGTGAACAGAGACCAACTGAATGGGCCTGCCCTCAGGAATTTTGCTGCCTTGTAAAACACAGCTTTATTCAAAATGCTCAGACATAGGAAGTGGCTGTGCAAAGGCAGAAGCAGAACATTTGCACAGACAAACAGGAAGGAATAATACAGGACAGTTTGAGCAACACTCTATACACACCTGCCAATATTTATACAGCATGTTCCAGCCCTTCTGAGTTTCTCAGGTCAGCATTACCCTGATCTCTGCAAAAGACACCAGTTAAAAATCCAAGGAAAAGGCTTCGCTGGTGGCTCTGTAGTAACGAATCCGCCTGCCAGTACAGGAGGCGTGAGTTTGATCCCTGGTCTGGGAGGATCCCACAGGCCTTGGAGCAGCTAAGCCCTTGCACCACAACGAGCCCACGCTCTAGGGCCTGGGAACTGCAACAACTGAAGCCTGCATCAAGAGAAACCTCTGTGAGGAGAAGCCTGCGTGTCGCAACTAGAGAACAGCCCCCATTCGCTGCAACTAGAGAAAGGCTCATGCAGCAAAGAAGACCCAGCACAGCCAATAAATAAATACAATCATTTTTGAAAGATCCAAGGGAAGACTATCATTAGGACTTAATCCTGGTCCAAATATCTAGGCCCTGTGCCTCCATTAGAACGTGGGAAGAAATCTTCCGTTCTATGCTAGAGAGGGGGCAGGCCACGCTGTGACATTCTCACAAACACAAGTGGGGTAGAGTCAGAGACAGTGAGAGCCAGAAGGTACCCCAGAGATAAAGTTATTCCAACCTCTCCTTCTAAAAAGAGAAGACTGAGGCCTAGAAAAGGCAAAATAGCCTTCACAAGATCACTCATAGAGGTTAATGAAAAACAGAATCCAGAATTTAGTCTGACGTAAAGTCCAGGGTCCTTTTTATACGATCACTCTAGCTCCTGGTATAAAGAATATATGTATGTACATAAACATTATAGTGGGTAAGATTCTAAGATGACTGAACTGACCTCTCTTGCTTTTGGGGGTTGTCATATGTATAGCTTTCCCCTCAGCCTCTCTAAGGCAAAGACTTTCACCAGTCTCCAAAGACCCCACCAGAACTTTCATGCTAACCTTATGAATTTACTGTTTGTCTACTGATCCAGAAAGAGAGAGGTGGGAAGATTAGGAAAAATCATTGCCTTCTCTGGAGGTGAAAATGCTGTCAGTTGCCAAAATAAAAAAGTATCATCTTACCCAAAAAGGCTTTCCAAGCAAGATGAGTTCCAGATTAGTTAACTCAGTGACTCAGTAACATCTTCAGAGACCCCAGTTCATTGCCCCTTCCCCTTTGTTGACCTGACTTTAGGCTGGCTCTTCTCCTGGTTGCAGCTATCTAGCCATCACATCCAAATCTAAGAAGGACTAGAAGAGCTGTTTCTCATACTTATACCTCCGCCAGCCACAAAAAAGAAGAATGATCTTCCCTAAATCACACGGGATGGAGGGGACATCTAGATAAAATCAGGCAAAATGAAGGAGAGATGGATTTTTAATCAAGAGCCAGCTACCCACTTTCCCCTACTGGGTTCCAAGCACTGCTTTTTGCCTTCTAAACCATTTCATTTTTAGTCACTATGAGCAAAGAGTTTGAATGTCAACAGAACAGTCATTACAGAAGAATTCTGCTGCACCAAGACAATAGATGCACCCTGTGGAGTTTATTATAATGGATTTAAATTCTGTTTCATTTTGTTTGGTAGAAAAGTCATATTCACAACTCACATTTTCCTCCCCTCCAGGGGCCTCCACTGTTCAGATTCATTCCACCAATAAGCAGTCCTAAAAACCTGTAAGATAATATAAATGAAAATGAGAACAAGAAAGATTTCTGTTGTATTTGTTCTTAATATCCTGGGGCAGGACTTGAATTTACTTATTTGGAGCAATGTTGTGGCTTATGAAGCCTGTGAAAGCTCCCAGTGCTATAAAATCTTGTAATAAATGCAGTTCTTAAGAACAAAATTCTTGCAGGAACTGTTTCTTCGTTATTCTGTAGCTTTAAAGAAAACACTAACAAATAAAAATTACCGTGATACCTAAACTTTAATGCATCAGATGGTTTTAGCATCCACGCTCCAGCATTAAGGTATTACTTCACAGAATTTGCAAACACAGTGACAAAAGCCCGCTTTGTAAGAGCACTTTATGCACGTGTGAAAGTGTATGTTACCAAGGATGCTCTCCCCTCCTCTCTTATTTCTAAGTGTTGTTTTTAATTCACTGGTTCTCTGTCCCCTTTGCGGTGATGTCCCTGAGGACCTAGATGATCATTCCCTGTCCCCTCGACAACCTCCTCCACCACCACATTTTGTTTACAAGAATCCAATGTGTTTTCTCTGAACATTGTATATTTTCTCACATCTCCGCTTCTTTGAATGAGGTTTGCCCTCCATCTAAAAATACCCTCCCCATCAATCTGAGATCTTCAGGCTTGAGTCTTTAGCTTATTCCCAGTGCTTCAACACAACAGTGATGACCACCTTGGTTGCCATTTTCTGGATAGAATAATGATCATTTTCTTAGGATAATTTACTAAAAGTGAAACAGCTAGATCAAAGTGATGTAATAAAAATCACTAGAATATTAAACAAATGAACAAAAAATTACCCTCCTGATCAACACTCCCTTCTTTGCTGGAGGACTCTCACTCATCTTTGAAGACCTCTTTCAAATCCTTCCTCTTATCTGCCAAGAACAGGTCCGTAATTCCCTCCCCCAGTGCCATCGATCATGTGTGGGGACCCTTGGTGACTCCTCCACAGCCTGTAACAGTCCTTATTGCACCTTAAGTCAGGTGAGATTTGCCTATGGACACTGCCCTGTGCCCCACGCTATAGAGGTGCCACCCTGACCTTCCCCATGGATCAAGTCTAAGCTGTGCCCACCTGGAGCCCCTGTCCCTTCCTCTCTCAGACCACGGTACAGGTGCTCAGGCTCCCAGAATTCCCACCCAAATGACCCCAAGTCTGCTGTGGGCCTGCTCTCCCAAAGGGGACGCTCACTGCACATCCCTAAGCCCCGGGGCCTCCCAGGTGGGGCTAGTTGTAAAGAACCCACCTGCCAATGCAGAAGACACAAGATACACAGGTTCGATCCCTGGGTTGGGAAGATCCCCTGGAGTAGGAAATGGCAACCCACTCCAGTATTCTTGCCTGGAGAATTCCGTGGACAGAGGAGCCTGGCGGGCTACAGTCCACAAGGTCCGAAAGAGTCAGACACGACTGAGCACCACCCCTCGGCCCGAATGGAAGCTTAGCAGTTGTCTCTGTGAGGCTGTGGCAGCTGAGGCTGTGGTCCGTCCTGATGCAGGGAGAGGAGAATACGGAAGGGCAGACATCGGATAGAGGGGAGGCCCGGGGCCAGCAGCTGCAGTGTAGCCACATTTCTGCTGGAAACTTACCCAAATTGCCCAAGAGTTCTGTACACAAACCTTGCTTTCAGCACAGGTGTCAAGCAAAGAGACTAGGGCATTATGTTTTATTGAACTCTTCATACTAGGCCATGGACTGTGGGCCTCCTCAAGCTCTGGCCTGGCCCTGCGCATGTTAGGGGCACTTCTGGGGATGGCCCAGTCGTGTGTGTGGTGCTTGGCATGACAGACTCCCTGAGGGGAGTTAGTGTGAGTTCCCCTCCGGACTGCGGGGGACTGGCCAGGGTAGCCATTATCTTGTAGGGACCTTCAGAGGAGGGACACCAAACTCCATCAGGAAGCTGATCTGGTGTTGACAAAGCATTACAAAAATAAAGTGTGAGCACCAACCAGAATGGTGTTTATTATAAATTATTCCTGTTTGAATTTTACCTTCGAGATGTTTCAGCTTTTGAGGTTGTGTTCCTTTTTGAGGAAATCTGTTCTGCCATGAGAAATTCCAAAGAAGATTTTCCATCAGTGCTGACGGAGCATGATAGAATCAGCTAGGTGCATATTGGCACAGGGAATGTAGGCACAGAGACCTGTCTGTGGTCACATTTCTGTATCATGGCATTAAACACTCTGGACCTGTGGATCCCAAACAGCAATGCACAGAGAGACTGCGCAGAACCATGAGAATCGGTCTGGGGCAGACACCGGGGATCTGTGTGGGTGGGTTAGGATTTTTCTGTGTTTTTGTTTTGAGTTTCAGAGATGATTCCAAGGAGCTTTGTATGGGGATTGTTGCCCTCAACTAGAAATGGACACAGGACCTTTATCACGTACCAAGCACTGTGTCATTTAATGGTATATGTAATTTTGATTTCAACCTTCCCAGTGGTCCTGTGAGGCAGAATGTATGCTCTCCTCCCTGACAGATGAACAGAGATGAGCGGGAGGAGTGATTCACTCAAGTTCACAGAGCAAGTTAATGGTGAATGCAAGACATGATAAAAAGACTTCTGGCTCTAAGCCCGGCGGCCTTCCACAGGAGTGCCAATAAATGGCAGGACTGAGGGATTATTTCAGCTCTCAAAGTGTTACCCAAAAGGGTTATAGCTTAGGTTTCTTTTCAAAGACATCCGTTTGTCAAGACAATTCCAAGTGGCTGTGCATCTCCCAAATTTAAGGGAGAGTCTGGCAGCAGTGCTTAGAAATTCAGGCGGCTCCATTAGTGATGGAATCAGGACCGGCAAAGAGGAACTGTGGCATTTCTAAAGATGTGGGCTTCTGAAGCAATGACAGACCATTATTGGAAGGGGGAAAAAAGCTCTCATTCCATTAACGACCATGTTTAAAGCAAGAGAGTGAAAAAGCTTTTAAAGCTTCAGGAGTAAACACGTGAATTTTCTCTCTTTAGAAGAAAAAAAAAGTTCCCAAACAAAAGCTCTGCCCTTAAAATGGTCCCCAAACGATGTTATTTTTTTTGCCATTTATTCTGGAGCCATATACACATGGGCTTGTTTTCCACAGTTCCTTTAGGAAAACGAGTGCACAAACACCGTCTGTTCAACGATAACAGAAGAGATGGAATCTGCTTTTAGGGATTGCTTTCATCCAATCACAAGTGGCCTCTTCTCTTCAACAGGAGGGACTCGGGACTCAGCCAACTTCCATCTCGGGTCCTGGTGTCCTCCTCCTGGGCAGAGGCCAGCAGTCTCTCCTCCGACCCCAAGAGCCCCTGTTCTACAGCCAAGCACAGAGCACCTCTTTTTCTATTCTTTAGTTTTTCTTGGACTTCTTTTCTTCCTAGACACCCAGATTTCCTGGTCACTATAATATTTCTGTGAACCACAGGGAATGGCTACCATGACTAGGTTTTAGCTCTAAAGCAAACCTTATCTTTGGGTCTCCCAGTTCCCCCTCTAGAAGCAGCCAGTGGTTCTCCTTATTGGATGTCCCTTCAGAAACAGTCTTTGCATGGCTAAACATATCTAGTAGATATGTATTTTTTATGCACAAATGTTTACAAATATATAACTAGTTCTATGTTTCTATATACATGGGCTTCCCTAATAGCTCAGCTGGTAAAGAATCCGCCTGCAATGAAGGAGACCCCGGTTTGATTCCTGGGTTGGGAAGATTCCCTGGAGACAAGGGATTGGCTACCCACTCCAGTATTCTTGGGCTTCCCTGGTGGCTTAGATGGTAAAGAATCTGCCCGTAATGTGGGACACCAGGGTTCAATCCCTAGGTTGGAAAGATCCCCTGGAGGAGGAAATGGCAGTTCACTAGAGTATTCTTGCCTGGAAAATCCCCATGGACGGAGGAGCCTGCATCCATGGGGTCGCAAAGAGTTGGACACAGCTGAGAGAATAAGCACAGCACAGACACACACACACACACACACACACACACACACGTACATATTTGAAGTGTATTGAGTCATATAGACTTTTTTTGGACTGAGTGACTTTCACTTTCACTTTCTTTCGATTTGGATTTTTCAGCTTAACAATGATAACATCTGATAGTAATGATACTCCTTTCCACTCTGTATGCCTCATTTTTCTTTCTCATTTAATTGACATCAGCTCTCCAATGATGACAAATAACAGTGTGATAGCACATTTATACAAATTAACTATCTTAGACCACACAGAAAACCTTCATAAATCTCTCAGAATGGGATTTATACTAATGACATCCTCTGATCATAATGCAATGAGAATAGTAAGATTAAAAAGAAAATAAACAAAAAAAGCCCTTCTACCTGGAATTAAAATATATACTATTAAACAATTCTTAGGACAAATAGGAACTACAAAAGGAGTTTACACAATATTTTGGAAATAACAGAATGAAAACATGACATATTAGAATCAATGGAATTTTGCAAAAGCAACTGTCAGAAAAATATATATATTAAATTATAATAATGATAGAAATGGAGAAAATAAACACAATGAATTAAATACAAATTCAAAAGATTGCCAAACAGAGTAAACAGAAAGTATTTTCTTAACATGATTCCATATATACACATATATGAAATATATATATATATATAAAGTCCAACATTACATTAAATGGAAAGTACTAGAAGATTTTTGCTAAAGTCAAGAACAAGACAAGGATGCCTTTTACTGTTACTATTTAGCATTGTGTTGGAGTATAGCCAACGCAAGAGAAAGCAAGAAGAGGCATTAGATTCAGAGAGAAAGATGCAAAATTCTCACTATCTGCCAGTGATACTGAATTTTTCTTTTTCTCTTTTTTTTGTGTGTGGAAAAGCCCAAAATACAAATGGGAAAACTACAAACAATAAGAATTAGAAAAAGTAGGTTATAAAATGAATATAGAAAAATAAATAACTTCCATACTAAAAAAAAAATCCACTTCAAATTGTTTATTTAAAAAGATGCACAACCTGAGAGCTGAGAGTTAAGTTTTATTTGGGACAAAATGAGGACTGCAGCCCAGGAGACAGCACCTCAGAGAGCTCTGAGAAACTGCTCCTAAGAGGTACTGGGGAAAGGTCAATATACGTGATTTCGGTGAAGGGGATGTTCATGCAATCAAGCACTTATTTTACAAAAGGTTTTCTGCTGGTCACGAGGAACCGATGTCACCATTAAGGGATTTAGAGCTTTTCTAGATATAAGGAGATGCGAAGATTGGGATCATGAAATCAGCTTCTGAAAATAATCCACCTAAAGACCTGTTCCACCAGTTTCCCTGGAGCACAAAGTACCTCATTTTCCACCCTGAACTGCCTTCAGGGAATGTCAAAGGTCAACAGCTGCAGCAGCACGGGATTCAATCCTCCAAGAGGCAGATGGCAAACGCCCTTGTTCAGGAGCCATGTAGAGAGAAGCCCAAGCGTGGTCAATATAAGCCCCATTTGGTCATCTTCTGACCTTCTCTGCACAGCCTTTCAGCTCTGAGAGGCCTTCCCCCAGCACCCCGTTTCCAAAATAAAAAACAAAGAAGAAACCAGTGCAAAAAGAGCCAAGTCGGATGCAGGCAGGTGCAATTACGTCACCCGCTGTGCTCTTCATGCCAGAGAAAGTGTGTCCTGTCACTGGTTATTATTCAAAGAGGCCAGCATCACACTTGGCTAATGTCTAAAGCTGGCTCGCTCTCTTTTCTAATGAAACAGCCCAGCTGCTTTCCTTTCCATGTGTTTCACTCTGACCCAGGGTAAAATTTAAAATGGCACCAATCGTGGGTGATCGTGGCCCCAGAAGTGTGGTTTGCAGGCAGCACGTGGAGCCATGGGAAGAATTCCCACCATCAGACACAGGAACAGAGGTGCCATGGCCCCTGCTCTGTCCCGAGCTGGCCCGTGGCCCTGCCAGATCACTCAGCCCCTAGGACCTCACCTGTAAGAGGCCAGCAGTGACCAGGCCTGGAGTCCCTGCAACGTTCCCAGCAGGGTGACTCGGGAGAATGTCTTTGTGGATCCATGTCCCTTCTCTGATGGCCTGAGCTGCAGTGGGCAGCCTGGGGTCACTGAGCCAAAAGAAGAAAGGGCATGTGGGTGGCTGAGAGATGGCACCAGAGGCAGCCGGGTGAGAGCTACAGAGAGACAGACGGGACAGGCAAATCTTGGGTTGGGCACTGGCGACAGAGGACGGGAGAAGGATTGAAGGGGAGGCCAGAGCAGGTGTGGACTCGAAGTGGGGAGGGAAACCAACACAGGGGGTGAGCACTGGGAGCCACAGCCCAAGGGCAGGAACCCAAGCCCACCATGCCAGCCCACCCCACAGCCTGAGTGACAGGTGGACGGACAAGCAAAATGTGATCTGTACAAGCAGTGGGGCATTATTCAGCCTCAAAAAGGAAGGAAATCCTGACACCTGCTATAGCATGGACGGACCTCAAGGGCATCATGCTATGTGAAAGAAATCAGACATGTAAGATTGCATGATTCCACTTATAAGAGGTATTTGGAGTAGTCAAATCATAGGAGCAGGGCTCCCCTGGTGGTCTAGAGGTTAAGAATCCCCCTGCCAATGCAGGGGACGCAGGTTCCATCCCTGGTCAGGGAAGATCCCACATGCTGCTGTAGCAACTGAGCCCATGGGCCACAACCACTGAGCCTGCGTGCCTAGAGCCCGTGTTCCACAACAAAAGGAGAAGCCACTGCGATGAGAAGCCTGCCCACTGCCATGAAGACCCAGGGCAGCCCAAATAAATCAACGGATAAATAAATAAATCTTTAAAAAGACTCACAGAGACTGAAAGTTGAATGGTGGTTGCTAGGAGGCCAGGAGGAAGGGGAAAGGGTCAGAGTTATACTGGGCACAGAGTTCTTGCTGGGATGAAAGAGTTTTGAGTACAGATAATGCTGATGGTTGCACAAAGCTGTTAATATATTCAATGCCACTGAATTATGTGCTGAATAAATGGTTAAAACTGATAAATATCATGCTGCATATGTTGTGCCACAATTAAAAAACAAAAACCGACCCAGTGGGTCAGGAATGCTGGGTCTTGGCATCAGAAATGAAAAAAGGGCTGGGTGTGTCGGGGGAGGGCCCCTGGCATGGGAAGGTCAAGTCTGGCCTGTCATACAGTAGGGTACAGACTCCCAGGCTGGGCTAGGGTCAGGAGGAGACCTAAAGATGCTGGGCCTTGTGGGTTTTGCCTTTTCCCAAATTTGGCCTCCGGAGGGCCTTTGCCCCTCAGGAGTTTATGGCCACACTGCCCCAGACATCTTCGTTAGATTATGAAAATGAGCAGCTCCAGCTGGATCCTCGGCCATCAGTGGGTGACAAGTGATTATTATCAAGCAGGAAGACGTGAGCCCTTTGTCACTTGTGACATTAGAAGCCCAGAAGGTCCTGGTGCCTGTGGAGTTCCCTTCCTACAGGATATGACAGGCCATTTACCAAGCCCACTGTGGGATCTTTCATCGTCGTTCAGTTTACACAAAGCGAGCCCAGCCTGGAGGGGTTGAAGCAATATAATTTTAACACTTAATTACTTTGCTTCCTCATTGACAAGACAGCCGCATCCAATGCAATTTGTCATTTCATTAGGCAATAAACACTGAAAGCAGCCAACAAACCAAAGTGGGCAAGCAGAGGCAGCAGCAGTTCACGGAGCTGATGCAAAGGAGGTGAGGGCAGCAGGGCCCTCATCCGTCCCTGGAAATCAGATGAAACCGCGTGTCCCTGGTGCATCAGCCACCACCGCCACCTCCAACCACAGGGACACAATGACACCAGGTGATGTCAACAAACTGTTGATCCTTTATCATAAAGACACAGAGTTGCCTTTTAGAATGCAGAATTGTTGGATTGAAAACTTGACTGGGGAAGAATAACACTTTATCTGGCCGTGAAGGAGAGAAACAGTTGGGACTGGACAATGGAGTCAAGACCAAGAGGAAATCAGTGTGATCTAGAAGCTGCAGGCAGATTATTCCATCCTTCCTGCCACTGATCCCTGCGCATGTGGGTGGTGGGGGGTCTGTGAAGTGGTCTCCAGCACCGTTAGAAATGTCTCCAAAACAGCAAAGCTGGTTTGAAGCCACTTTAAAGATAGATGTTAGTCATAACTTATCCTAGAGGTGGTGTGTATGGACATAAGGATGAAAGTTCTTGTCAAACTAAAATTTTGATTCAGAATGGACTGGTTGGATCTCCTTGCAGAGATCCAACTATTGTACTGTTCTATAAATTGTAGCCAATATCAGTGCAAATGATTCTTGTCCATAGACATGCAAATTAACTCTATCTAGAAGGACAATGGTTTTTTTCCTTCCCTTCCCTGGAAAAAGACAACTTTTAATCTATCTATAAATTCCTTTTTTTTTTTTTTTTAGCATTACTTATTTGTTTGCATTATTTGCTGAATGCCAAAGAATTGATGCTTTTGAACTGTTGTGTAGAAGACTCTTGAGAGACCCTTGGACTGCAAGGAGATCCAACCAGTCCATCCTAAAGGAAATCAGTCCTGAATATTCATTGGAAGGACTGATGCTGAACCTGAAACTCCAATCCTGTAGCCACCTAATGTGAAGAACTGACTCATTTGAGAAGACTCTGATGCTGGGAAAGATTGAAGGCAGGAGGAGAAGGGGATGACAGAGGATGAGATGGTTGGATGGCATCACTGACTCAATGGACATGAATTTGAGTAAACTGCGGGAGTTGGTGATGGACAGGGAGGCCTGGTGTGCTGCAGTCCATGGGATCGCAAAGAGTCAGACATGACTGAGGGACTGAACTGAACTAATTTGTATTTGTCTCCGAATCTGCCTTTGAACTGTTGCAACATCTGACTGGTTCCCCCAACAATAAGTGAATGAAATAAAATCTTTGACATATGTTCATTGTTTGTGTCTGTGACTGTCATTATCACACCCTCTTTTAAAACACATATCAGGGCATCCTGATTTATGACAACACTGTTTACAGTGACCAAGAGATGGAAGCAACCTAATTACCCATCAACAAATGAACAGATAAAGATGTGGCATAAATATACATATATGATGGAATATTACTCAGCCATAAAAAAGAATGAAATTGTGCCATTTGCAACAACGTGGGTGAACCTAGAGAGTATTACGCTTAGTGAAATAAGTCAGACTGCTGTCATTTATATATGGAACCTACAAAAGAAAACAAACAAATGTATATAACGAAACAGAAACAGACCCACAGAATCAGAGAACAAACTTGTGGCTACCAATGGGGAGAGGGGAGAAGGGAGTGGAAGGATTGGGGTAGGGGATTAAGAAATACAAGCTACTATGTACAAAATAGATAAGCTGCAAGGATATATTGTACAGCACAGGGAAATATAACCATTGCTTTTTAATAAAAAGGAGTGCAATCTATAAAAATAGTATCACCTGATACTAATACGGTAAATCAACTATACTTCAATTTAGAAAAATATGCACCAGGGAAAGTCAAAAAATCGTAGAAAATCCTGACTGCATTGGCTTAAGCAGTAAGGAAGATTTATGACCAACATAATGCTAAGTCTAGAGCAGGCCAGCTCCAACCTGACTAACATAGGTCCTCCCCATCTTCCTGCTCTGCTCTCTGCTCTGCGTAGCTCATCACGTTGGCTTGGCTCCCTCAAAGTGATAAGATAGTTGTTGCAGTACCGGTGCTTCAAGGAAACACCATCACGTCCAGTGGTACAGGGCGAGAAAAGCATGTCTCTCTATACATTTCTTCTGATGAGTAAGACTTCTACAGAAGGTTGAGGGAGACAACTCCTCCAACATCTCACTGCAAAGAAGTACATGATGGACACATCCTTAACCCATGCTATAGGGAGGTAACAGCTGAGTAATGGCTCAGTGGGTCCTGTGGCCATGTGCAAAAGGGACAATCTCACAGGCAGGGGTTCAGGAACCCTCCAGTTCAGTGATAAAAAGAGCATAAAAGACTCCATGCAACTTGGATGTTAGTCTTACAAAGAAGATTAAATCCACGATACAAACCTCAAGCTCACTGATTTTCCTGTAAAGGGAACTCATTAAGAAGAAACAGCACTATCAAGTCCATTGTTTTAATGGAAGAAGAGGGAAAAAAAGGAAGAGCTACCCTTTCTCAGTGTTTTTGCAACTACGCGATGCTTTGTGCATTTCAACACCTCAGAATAAGGCTGTTTTAAACATACTCCAGATTTAGTTACTTTGGACAACAAATTGTTCAAAGCACATTTGAAAATTTTAATAGATTATCATACTGATCACTATTTTATATCATGAATAAATGTTAATAAATAACTTTCATCTGTCAGTTTTCAGCCAAGTTTTGCAACAGTTGTTAAAGCACTAGAATTACTTGCTAAGCAAGATGGAGGAGCTAATATTTATTAAGCATCTACTGGTCATGGTGCTAATTTATTTATTTTTCTCATCCTATTTAATCCTTTAAGAAACACACACTTAAAAAAAGTTAACTAATAAGGAAACAGACTCTGATAGTTTATAAAGAATGCCCAAGTTGTACCATATTTAAACATAGGTGTGTGGAATCGTGAAGCTGGTAACCTTCAACGCTACCACACACACACGTCACTTCAATACTTCCTGCTGTCCTTGCTGTACTTTCTCTGACTCTATCCATCTTTCAAAAGACAGACCTAAGTTTTACAGAAGTGCATGTTAGTAGTCAAAATGACGGCACTCTATCACTTATGCATAAATCACTAGTGGTTCCTTGGGACTCCCAAGATATTAGAATTTGTGGATGGAAAAAGTACAAGTGGGTTTGGGGTTAATTACCTTTCCATCTGGCTCAAAAAGTATTTAATTGGCACTAGCTGTGACAAGAAACTGTCTTCTCTACCAGCGCATGCAAACCACCTTCAACTCAGATTTGCAGCCTACATTTGCTTTGGGTTACTTTCTGCATTGGACTTCCCTTGTGGCTCAGATGGTAAAGAATCCGCCTGCCATGCAGGAGACCTAGGTTCGCTCCCTGGGTTGGGAAGATCCCCTGGAGAAGGGCATGGCAACCCACTCCAGTATTCTTGCCTAGAGAATCCCTGTGGACTGAGGAGCCTGGCAGGCTACAGTCCATGGGGTCGAAAAGAGTCGGACCTGACTGAGCGATGAACCAGTTTCTGCACTGCCTTAATGCCTTTGCATTAATTGTCTTAGTCTATTCAGGCGGCTATAACCAAAATACCATAGATTTCGTGGATTACAAACAACAGACGTGTATTTCTCATAGTTCTGGAGCCGGAGTCTGAGGTCAGGCTGCCCTCAGAGTCAATGCCTGGTGAGAGTTCACTTCCTAGGTCATAAACAGCCCTCTTTTTGACTGCTCCTCCAAGTGGTGGAAGTAGGAAGGATGCTCTCTGGGGTCCCTTTTATAAGGACACTAACCCCATTTCTTCTCATACTGTTCATGCGGTTCTCAAGGCAAGAATGCTGAGGTGGTTTGCCATTCGCTTCTCCAGTGGACCACGTTTTGTCAGAACTCTTCACCATGACCCGTCCATCTTGGGTAGCCCTACATGGCATGGCTCACAGTTTCATTGAGTTAGACAAGTCTGTGATCCATGTGATCAGTTTGGTTAGTTTTCTGTGATTGTGGTCTTCATTCTGTCTGCCCTCTGATGGATAAGGATAAGAGACTTGTGGAAGCTCCTGATGGGAGAGACTGGCTGTGGGTAAAACTGGGTCTTGAATCTGGTAGGCAGGGCCATGCTCAGTTCAGTTCAGTTCAGTTGCTCAGTCATTTCCGACTCTTTGTGACCCCATGGACTGCAGCACCCCATGCTTCCCTGTCCATCACCAACTCCTGGAGCTTGCTCAAACTCATGTCCATTGAGTTGATGATGCCATCCAATGAGATCATCCTGTCTCCCCTTCTCCTCCCGCTTTCAATCTTTCCCAGTATGAGGGTCTTTTACAATGAGTCGGTTCTTTGCATCAGGTGGCCAAAGTATTGGAGTTTCAGCTTCATGGACTGCTGGGACCTCCTTGCTGTCCCAGGGACTCTCAGGAGTCTTCTCCAACACCACAGTCCAAAAGCATAAATTATTCAGTGCTCGGCTTCCTTTATAGTCCAACTCTCACATCCATACATGACTACTGGAAAAACCATAGCTTTGACTAGACGGACCTTTGTCGGCAAAGCAATGTCTCTGCTTTTTAATATGCTGTCTAGATCGGTCATAACTTTTCTTCCAAGAAGCAAGTGTCTTTTAATTTCATGGCTGTAGACATCATCCGCAGTGATTTTGGAGTCCCCCCAAAATAAAGTCTGACACTGTTTCCATTGTTTCCCCATCTATTTGCCATGAAGTGATGGGACCAGATGCCATGATTTTAGTTTTCTGAATGTTGAGTTTTTAAGCCAACTTTTTCGCTCTCCTCTTTCACTTTCATCAAGAGGCTCTTTAGTTCCTCTTCACTTCCTGCCATAAGGGTGGTGTCATTTGCTGGCTCCTTAGGAAAAAAGCAATGACAAACCTAGACAATGTATTAAAAAGCAGAGACATTACTTTGCCAACAAAAGTCCATCTAGTCAAAGCTATGGTTTTCCCAGTAGTCATGTATGGATGTGAGAGTTGGACTATAAAGAAAGCTGAGCACTGAGGAATTGAGGCTTTTGAACTGTGGTGTTGGAGAGGACTTTTGAGAGTCCCTTGGACTGCAAGGAGATCCAACCAGTCCATCCTAAAGGAAATCAGTCCTGAGTATTCGTTGGAAGGACTGATGCTGAAGCTGAAACTCCAATCCTTTGGCCATCCGATGCAAAGAACTGATTCATTGGAAAAGACCCTGATGCTGGGAAAGATTGAAGGCAGGAGGAGAAGGGGATGACAGAGGATGAGATGGTGGGATGGCATCACTGATTCAATGGACATGAGTTTGAGCAAACTGCGGGAGAAGGTGGACAGGGAGGCCTGGCGTGCTGCAGTCCATGGGGTCACAAAGAGTCAGATACGACTGAGCGGCTGAACAACAGCCACCCCATTCCTGAGGCCCCACCTTCATAACCTAATCACCACTGGATACCCTCACACTGGAACTTAACATTTCAATATATGAATCTTCAGGGACATAAACATTCAGTCTGTAACACTGACCAAGGCCACCGGGCTTTTGAATCACTTTTGCTAAGTGCTTACTGTCATGTCAAAGTGGCATCTTCTTTTAATTCCCCAAATCCCCCCAAGGTACCCGAGATCTGCCACGTCATGCCTAGGCAAAAAGGCTCATTGTCTAAGTTCATCAACTACAGTTTCAGTTCCTCAAGACCCTTTTCAAAACTTGCTAATAAAGTTGCAAAATGTTAACATCAAATGCAGTTAGCCTGCCTAAACTCCAGCCAGAATGGTGGGGAAGAGAGAGGGTTTAGTGTTTAAGAAAAAAGGTCCAAACATGAAAGGTACAAAGCATCTCCCAGAGGTTGCTCAAACTCATGTCCATTGAATCAGTGATGCCATCCAACCACCTTATCCTCTGTCGTTTGGCCGTAACTCTTGAAACTCATGAAGTGTTTTGGTATTGGGAAAACCCAAAGGTTCCTCTCTGCTTCTCTCTCTTTTTTCCCTCTATAGGTATTTATGGCGGAGAAGGCAATGGCACCCCACTCCAGTACTCTTGCCTGGAAAACCTCATGGATGGAGGAGCCTGGAAGGCTGCAGTCCATGGGGTCGCTGAAGGTCAGACACGACTGAGCGAATTCACTTTCACTTTTCACTTTCATGCATTGGAGAAGGGAATGGCAACCCACTTCAATGTTCTTGCCTGGAGAATCCCAGGGATGGTGGAGCCTGGTGGGTTGCCATCTATGGAGTCGCATAGAGTCGGACATGACTGAAGCGACTTAGCAGCAGCAGCAGCAGCAGGTATTTACGGATTCCACATCTTAAAAGCATATCTTAGTACATGAGTAGATGTTAGCAATCAGACCCATGGATCCGCCACATTTGTGTAGCTTCTCTTTTATTACCTCTTTGCTCACCTCAGGATCATTATAACTGACCTTAATAACACATCTGACACCTCGCTCACCATTTCCCTGTCAGTGTTTTGTGAAACTCTTCCAGGCACAGAAGAGCCCCTTGGATGGGTAATTAAGGAAATGACAAGCTTATATTTTTTTCAGTAATGGTTCTTCAGATCTGTACACGTGTAAGGCAGCACGATAATAAATTCAACATTCCCAGGGCATCGTTTCCACAGTTACTGAAAAAAATGAATCCAATTTACCACTGCTGTCTTTGGCGCTGGACATATAGGAAAGAGACAGCTGCTTTTCAAACAGCACAAAACCCCTGGTACAAAAGCACTGGGCATGCAGGAGCAAACGGAAAGCTGACTTTTGAGGGGAGCAAGATAGAATTTCGAAGGCTTAATAATAACGAGTTTTACAGAATGCTGACTTTTGAGGGGGAACAAGGGAGAATTTCAAAGATTTAAAAGTAATGAATTTTAAAGCACATTTCCCCCAATATAACTACAGTGTGAAGCTCTCCCTTAGAAAAAGATTGCAAAATTGCACTTGTAACAGATAAGCTCTACAGACACATTTTAATTTTCATAACAGAAATTATGCAGAAGACAAGATATCACCAGGCCTTTCTATCTTTCTTCTTTAAGATACCCATTGTCTGTGCGTGCTGTGTGCTAAGTAGCTTCATTTGTGTCTGACTCTTTGGGAGCCTGTGGAACTGTATCCCTCCAGGCTCCTCTGTCCATGGGGATTCTCCAGGCAAGAACCATGCCCTCCTCCAGGGGATCTTCTGAACCCAGGGATGGAAATTGCGTCTCTGATGCCTCCTCCGTTGGTAGGTGAGTTCTTTACCACTAGTGCCCCCTGGCAAGCTCCGCATTGTCTGTAGTTTGGCCAAAAAGGTAACACTGTAAATTTCAAGTTCAACGTTACCATGTTTTTCCCTTCCTCGACTTCTAGAAACTCTGCCAACTTCCCCTCAATTTTTTTCAAACGTTTTTTATTGTGGTAAAATACACATGGGCTTCCCAGGTGGTGCTAGTGGTTAAAAAAAAAAAAATACACCTTCCTGCCAATACAGGAGACTTTAGAGATGAGGGTTCAATCCCTGGGTTGGGAAGATCTCCTGGAGGAGGGCAAGGCAACCCACTCCACTATTCTTGCCTAGAGAAGCCCATGGACAGGAGAGTCTGACAGGCTACGGTCCATAGAGTCGAAAAGAGACAGACACAACTGAAGTGACTTAGCATGCAAAATACACGTAACACAACTTGACCATCTTAGATCATAGAGCTCAGTGGTGTTAAATACATTCATAATGTTGTGCAACCGCCACCACCATTCACCTCCAGACTTTTCATCTTGTAAAACTGAAACTCTGCCCCATTAAACAATAACTCTGCATTCCCCAGCCCGCGGGCACTGGCAACCATCATTCTAGTTTCTGTCTCTCTGACTTGATTTCCCTAATTACTTCAGTTCAGTTCATTTCAGCCCAAATCTTTGTGAACCTGTGGACTGCAGCACTCCAGGCTTCCCTGCCCATCACCAATTTCCAGAGCTTGCTCAAACTCACGTAGGTGATGCCATCCAACCATCTCATCCTCTGTCATCCCCTTCTCCTCCTGCCCTCAATCTTTCCCAGCATCAGGGTCTTTTCCAATCAGTCAGTTCTTTGCATCCGGTGGCCAAAGATTAGAACATCAGCTTCAGCATCAGTCCTTCCAATGAACGTTCAGGGTTGATTTCCTTTAGGATTGACTGGTTTGATCTTGCCATCCCAGGGACTCTAAGAGTCTTCTCCAAAACCACAATTCAAAAGCATCATTTCTTCAGTGCTCAGCCTTCTTTCTTGTCCAACTCTCACACCCATACATGACTACTGGAAAAGCCATGGATTTGACTATACAGACCTTTGTCGTATGAAGAGTAAAGCAGTTATCAAATGAGCAGCTGTCCAGATTAATGATTGTGAAGATCTAGTTAGTGTTTATTAATTACTTGCTAAGTGCCGGGCTCTGGGTAGGGGGTTTTGCACATGTTACTATCTTAATATCTTCCCCATACAAAGCCTCTGTGTGGCTGCTATGGCATCAGATTTCCAGACAGATGCAAGTCCGTGAGCAAACAAGCATTTACCAGGTCTAATGGTGCACTTGGCCTTGCAGGAACCAGGAGAAACGAAAATTCAATTCAATTAACAGGTGGTTATCCCTCATAATTGAAATCTGTCTTTTAAAACCCACCTAATTGGAATTTCTCAATTACATACTGCATTTGGACATGTCGGCTGTGATCCCCCAGACATAATTAGGATATATGTGTCTGTTATTTCCAGTGAGGCCAAGAAGTGCATTTTCCTCACTGTCTTTGGGAACAAACTTTACCCCCTATTCTCTGAGCCACTTCAGTTAACATTTAGGAGGGTCATTCTTTCAGGTCCCCTGCACTGCCTTCCCACAGGAGCTGGGCCGAGTTGGCCAGAACAATCCAGAATCAGAAATCTGTTCTTACCAGCAGTGTCATTAGAAAGCTGGCTTGTAGATTGTGTACCTTCTGGTCACTGAATTAGGGAAATGGTCACTGCGAAATAGGGGAACCCACGCAGTTCCCAAGGGCTTCCTTCGTAGCTCAGACGGTAAAGCATCTGCATGCAATGCGGGAGACCCGGGTTTGATCCCTGGGTCAGGAAGATCCCCTGGAGAAGGAAATGGCAACCCACTCCAGTACTGCTGCATGGAAAATCCCATGGATGGAGGAGCCTCATAGGCTACAGTCCATGGGGTCGCAAAGAGTCGGACATGATTGAGCAACTTCACTTTCACACAATTCCCAAGCCCTGAGCCTAGGGAGAAAGCATGCTCCCCACCCCCCCAACTTTGGGTCCCCGTCATCAACCCCATGGAGGGAGAGAAGGGAAAAATTTCAGGCAACGGGATGAGGGCACTTTGGACGTTTCCAAGCATCCCAGCACCTAAGCGGTGGAAGAGCCCTCCTGGAGGAGAACCCACCGATCTCATTGTTGTGTAGTCGCTGTCATGCCTGGCTCTTCTGCAACCCCCCGGACAGTAGCCCGCCGGGCTCCTCTGTCCATGGGATTCTCCAGGCCAGGATACTGGAGTGGGTACTATTTCCTACTCCTGCGGCTCTTCCCAGCCCAGGGATGGACCCAAGTCTCTTGCACGCCCTGCACTGCAGGCAGTTCTTTACCACGGCTCCACGTGCAGTAAATGGGGCACAAAGCATTCCAGCAGCTTGACCAGGACCGCACAGCCGCTATCAGGGCCAGACAGCCCAGGTCCTGCTCACAGACCCCTTTGCCAGCTGCACCCCAGTGAGACGAGAAGAGGTGCAGCAGCCTCCCCGGGCGGCTGTCTCCTTACACGCCCATGCCTCTACGTCCATTCTCTGCACCAAGTCAGAATGAGCATTTTAAAACTGAAGCTGAGTCATGCCATTTTTCTGTTCGAGTCCACGAGAAGGCGCCCATTTTCTGCAGAGTGAGTCTACATCTGCGCTGTGGCCCCCAGGCTACTAATCTGGCCCTGCCTTCCTCTCTGATCTTATTTCCAGACCTCCTTCCCTGCCTCTTCTCCCAGGCACACTGGCCTTCATGTTGATCTTCAGACACTCCAGGCAGATCCTGCCTCAGATGCCTCAGGGCCTTTGCACCTGCTGTTTCTTCTTGTTTGAACACTCTTTCTCCATGTACCCCCCACTACTCCCTCATTTAATTCAGGCCTTCACTGCAATGTCACTTCATCAGAACCTTCTCCAGTCACGCGACCTAAGACAGAACTCCCTCGCCACTCTCTCCCCTGCTCCTGACATATTTCTTTGCAGAATTTATCACCATACCATATAGCATATGTATTATGTACTTGGCTATATACTTGTTGCAGTCCATGGGGTTGCAAAGAGTCAGACACTGAGCAACTGAACTGAACTGAACTGAACTGATACACTGTTGACTGTTTTCTTGCATGTCTCCATTTACTAAAAAGTAAGCTCCATGAAAGCAAGTCACTTATGTTCTTTAATTTTTATTGGAGAAAAATAAGATAATTATATTTTATTTATTTATTTAAATTTAATTAAGTTTTATTAATTAGAATTTTATTTAATTTTTATTTATAGTTGATTTACAGTGTCATATTAGCTTCTGCTATAGAGCAAAATGAATCAGTTACATATATACATGTATCCACTCTTTTTTTAGATTCTTTTCCAATATAGACTTTTACAGAGTATTGAGCAGAGTTCCCTGTGATGCACAGTAGGTCCTTATTATTAATAGTTATCTATTTTATACATAGTACAGGGAGGCCTGGCGTGCTGCAGTCCATGGGGCCACAGGGAGTTGAACACAACGTAGTGACTGAACAACAACATTTTATACACTGGAGTGTGTATATGTTAATCCCAATCTCCATTTTATCCCTCTCCCCACCTGTGTCCCTTGGTAACCATAAATTTGTTTTCTATGTCTATGACTCTATTTCTGTTTTGTAAATAGATTCACCTGTACCATTTTTAAAGATTTCACATACAAGCAATCAGTTCAGTTCTCTCGCTCAGTAGTGTCTGACTCTTTGCCACTTCACGGACGGCAGCATGCCAGGATAAGCAATACCATAGGATATTTGTCTTTCTCTGTCTGACTTGCTCTGTGTGATAATCTCTAGGTCCAAGTCATTTGTGTCCATCACTACCTAGAACAGTGCCTGGCATGGAGTGGGTACTTGAGAAAAAATGTTAAATGAATAGATGATGTGTGTCCATCTCATTATTACCCAACTCTTTGCTGCCAATGAGTGATGCCAACCTGTTATACAAATAGTGTTAGACACTTTATGCCAAATTGTCGTTCAAAGTAGCTGTCTGAAGTGTCTGAAAACTACTGACCATCACATTAAGTTGGCTTTGGGAAGTAAACACAGAATTGAAACATCTAGTGGCATGTAGAGTACATCTCAGCTCCATTTACAAAACACTGCCTTCTTACTATGCTACCGCTTGCTCAGAACTTAACGTGTTAACACACATGGGCCGTTCCCTAGCAGCAGCTCAACATTCAGGCAGAGGCCTGGAATTAAAGTGTCTCTACTTTTCTTTAGCTAAATGGTGGTTCTAATTATAGCATTCAGACTGGCATGCATATTTATTTACTCATCTCTAGCCTTGGCTTATAATTAAGGGTTAGTGCATTCTACCTTGGAAAATGGGTGACAAATTATTGCAACGTGTTCTGGGGTGGTTCGGGAAGCTCGGGATGTTATCCATTTCTATAATTATGCCATCACATTACATCGAGTGCATGTGGCGAGGGCCGCAGCAGGCACGTGGGAATGAAGCTGCTGGTCTGGATCCCAGGGGGCAAGAAAGCGGGTTCATTCGCAGAAACACAGAAAGGCAGGAACGATTCAGCGCCTGGCTGAGGGGTTCACAACACCGCCTTGGCATGCCCCCGGTGTGCCCCTAGCAGAGCAAATAGCAGGTTCTCAATAAATATTTGGAAAATGAAGGCAGCGTGTGAATAAAAGAATTAATTAATGGAAAGCACTCAGGCTACTTTGAATCTCGCGTCTCTTACCTACACCGCCCCACCGTCCTGAGATCCCTGTGCACAACATTTTCTGAAGTAGGTTCTCAAATATTCCCAGGTTGGGGTGGCCTCAGGAATTCAACACGTCTCTTCAGAGGGACACAGTTGAATCCATAACATGCCTGCCTCCCTTGATGGTCATCGTGGGGGTGTAAAACCTGGCCCCTAGCTCCAACTTGGGGAACTCGCAAGGGCTGCGAAGGGTCTCAGGGGGTGGCTGAGAAACGCCCCTCCCCTCTGTGGTTGGATGTCGTCGCCCAGCTTCTCCCTCCTGCCCCCTGGCAGCCCTCTCCACCAGGTAGAGGGTGATTGTGGAGCACTGCCCTCACTAACTTGCCTGAACCCATTCTCTGTCTCAGGGCTGGTTTCCTGGGGCTCCCCACAATACATGGGGAGCCAAGCCCCCAACACACCACACCCGGCAGCCAAAGGAGGGACCCCTCTCGTCACATAGCAAAGGGATATGCTTCTCCAAGGATGATACCTGTGCTCAGGAAGTCCCAGAAACTGCCCCTGATTCCCTTTATGAGCAGGCCTGGGAATGTCCTCCCACTGACAGCCCATCCCTGGTGAGCTCCTGGTGTATAAGCCTTGGCCTGGGAGACTTTTCGCTAGTTTCAGTCATCTATTCAGCCCTTGGACTGCAAGGAGATTAAACCAGTCCATTCCGAAGGAGATCAACCCTGGGATTTCTTTGGAAGCTGAAGCTCCAGTACTTTGGCCACCTCATGCAAAGAGTTAACTCATTGGAAAAGACTTTGACGCTGGAAGGGATTGGGGGCAGGAGAAGAAGGGGACGACAGAGGATGAGATGGCTGAATGGCATCACTGACTCGATGGACGTGAGTCTGAGTGAACTCTGGGAGTTGGTGATGGACAGGGAGGCCTGGCGTGCTGCGATTCATGGGGTCGCAAAGAGTCGGACATGACTGAGCGGCTGAACTGAACTGAACTGAACTGATTCAGTCCTTCATCCCAGAGAAATGTGCTGGGCCTCTGCTATAAGCTAGGCTGATGCTACCCCCCGGGGGACATCCAGGAACTCAACTTCGCAGCTCCTTGCCCTCAAGTTGCTCAACCCAGGCGGGGAGAGAGATGAACAAGTGCCTGCAGTACAGGCAGGGCAAGTCCCAGGCTCAGGGGCGGGGTGCTGTCCAGAGAGGAGAGGACGGAACCCAGATTGGAGTAGGGGTCCCAGGAAGGCTCAGTGACTGTGAGCCCTGACAGTCAGCCCTGAGCCCTGAGTCCTTCCAGATGCTCTTTCCCGGAAGACGACACCACTGGCATTCCAGACACATCTCAGGAATGACAAGTAGTTTAGTGTGTCTGGACCAAAGGGAGAATGCCAGAGAAGCAGTAGGAGGAAGGGGCAGGGTTGCGGGGAGTGCCGCGAGTGGAGGTCAGGGGCTGAATGAGATGCTTGATGCTCAGGTGGGCGGCAGCAGGAAGCCTCGTTGGGCGATGAGGGGCGGGGAGGCAGAGGGTAATGTACATGATGGGGTCATGCAGAAGACGTGCCTCCCAGCTCTGAGGATGGTCCTCAAGCAGCCCTCTGTGTCCCTCACAGGGAAGAACAGCCCAGGGGAGGGCTCTTGGGAGGATCGCATTGCTTTATGGGGACCCTCCCTGAGCACCGCATTGTTTCATGACCACCACCCTGCCCGGGACCAACTCCCACCTGAGCACGGTAAAGGAAGTGAAAGTGAAAAAGTCGCTCAGTCGTGTCTGACTCTTTGTGACCCCCATGGACTATACAGTCCATGGAATTCTCCAGGCCAGAATACTGGAGTGGGTAGCCTTTCCCGTCTCCAGGGGATCTTCCCAACCCAGGGATCAAACCCAGGTCTCTCACAATGCAGGTGGACTCTTTACCAGCTCAGCCACAAGGGAAGCCCAAGAATGCTGGAGTGGGTAGCTTTTCCCTTCTCCAGGGGATCTTCCCCACCCAGGAACTGAACCGGGGTCTCCTGCATTGCACGCAGATTCTTTACCAACTGAGCTATGGTAAAGAGAGACTGCCTGGCCAAGTGTGCCCAGATTGTCAGTCACTTTGCCTCACTTTTGGAATTTAGCTTCAGAGCCTCTAACAGCTGCCTGCATTCCCAACTATAATATTAAAAGAAATATTTTTGTTACGAAATTGCTCTGCTTTGCCAGAATCTTGCTGTACATTTGCAGTGATGCTCTGGGCTCCTCGGAAGGCTAAGGAACAGCCCAGAGGAGAGAGCGGGGAGGCACTAGGGAGGCATCACCGATTTACACACCAACAACAGAGCCACCCGTCCACTAGGCTCTGCCATCGTAAACTCACCTTCCCAGTTTAAAAGAAAGAGCGAACCTGAGCCCAACATGGAGGGGACAGCGGGACAGTCAGCACCCAGGCCTGCCCTGTCTCTACCGGGACAGATGTCAGATCTCTCGCTGACCCAGCCTTTGTTTCCCCATGTTGCTGTAGCTGGAGTTATAACTTGGAGTTAGAAGGTCCCCGAGACACTGCCTTCACCTCAGCTTACAACTTGGAAAATTAAACCAGAGGGGGCACTAACTTTGTATATACTGAGAAATAAAAAGAAAAACATTTTTAAAAGATGGATGAATTCATATATGAATGTAAGATGAACAGGTAATTAAATTCCACAAGTCACAAAACCAGCTGGAGGCTGCTTTCCACCCACCTAGGCAGGCTACTCCATAATGTCTGAGGTTCTGGTGGTTGTGGGAATTGGGGGAGGGTCTGGCACGTGGTCTGGGAAAGAAAGGTGTTAAATAACTATCAATGCCCACCCCCTTCCCTCTCCAAGTCCTGAGGTTTCATCTGAATTCTACTGCTCCACATGGGGGGCTTATATTTTTAATAGCTCAGTCCATAACCTGGTTTACCGATACAACTTCAACTCCTATCCACACGCTCTATCCCCAGAGTTCTCACATCATAGACAATGCAATGTCATTATCCCAGATAAGAGAGAGATGGTAAAGGAAAGAAAGAGTTTCTGGTCACGTTAGATAATTTCACAGTTTCAGAACCAGACAATTTATAGCCGGGAGAGTGAAAGGCCTCATTCCAGATCAAATGAAATAACACAGAAGAAATTAAGAGAGGAAGAAAGAGGTCGGCTGACTGAAGATAGGAAAATGTCATGCAGTTTTCAAGAATGGAGGGAAAAGGTGAAATCTGGAAGCAAACTAGCAAGACTGACCAATTTTGAGCAAACTTCCAGAGTGTGTAATTTTTATTGATTTTTACTTTTTCCATTTTACTTTTTTATTTGAAGTATAGTTGATTTTCAATGCTGTGTTAATTTCTGCTTTACAGCAAAGTGATTCAGCTATACACATATATACATTCTTGTTTTATAATCTTTTCCACTATGATTTATCCCAGGAGACTGAATATAGTTACCTATGATATACAGCCAACAAACGTCCTTTTAATCAAAGCTATGGTTTTTCCAGTAGTCATGTATGGATGTGAGAGTTGGACCAGAAAGAAAGCTGAGCCCCAAAGAATTGAAGCTTTTGAACTGTGGTGTTGGAGAAGACTTGGAGAGTCCCCTGGACTGCAAGGAGATCCAACCAGCCCATCCTAAAAGAAATCAGTCCTGCATATTCACTGGAAGGACTGATGCTGAAGCTGAAACTCCAATACTTTGGCCACCCCTGAGAACTGACTGATTGGAAAAGACCCTGATCCTGGGAAAGACTGAAAGCAGGATGAGAAGGGGATGACAGAGGATGAGATGGTTGGATGGCATCACTAACTCAATGGACTTCAGTTTGACCAAGCTCTGGGAGTTGGAGATGGACAGGGAAGCCTGGTGTGCTGCAGTCCGTGGGGTCGCAGAGTCAGACATGATTGAGCAACTGAACTGACTGATGATATACAGTAGGACCTTGTTGTTTACCCCTTTTAAATATAATAACTGGCATCTACTAACCCCAACTCCCAGTCCACCCCTCTCCCTCGCCTCCTCCCCCTTGGCAACTACAGTCTGCTCTCTGTGTGTGAGTCTGTGTCTGTTTTGTGGACAGGTTCATTTGTGCCATATTTTAGATTCCAGATGTAAGAAGTATCATATGCTATTTATCTTTTTCTGACTTACTTCACTTGGTGTGATAATCTCTAGCTACATCCATGTTGCGGCAAATGGCATCAGTTCGCTCTTTACGGCCGAGCAGTATTCCATCGTGAGTAGGCACCGTAGTCTCATAGATCAGTAGACATGTGTGTCATCTCCATGTCTTGGCTGTTGTGAATAGTGCTGTTATGAGCATAGGGTTGCCTGTATCTTTTTAAATTACAGGTTTGTCTGGGTACATGCCCAAGAGTGAGATTACTGGATCATATGGTAGCTCTATTTTTAGTTTTCTGAGGAACCTCCACGTTGTTCTCTATAGTGGCTGCACCTACTTACATTCCCACCAACAGTGTAGGAGGGTTCCCTTTTCTCCACACACTCCGTGGTATTCATTATTTGTAGACTTTTTAACGGTGGGCATTCTGACTGGTGTGAGATGGTACCTCATTGTAGTTTTGATTTACATTTCTCTAATAATTAGGGATGTTGAGCATATTTTCCTGTCTCTACCAGCCATCTGTATGTCTTCATCTGTATGTCTTCTTTGGAGAAAAGTCTATTAAGGTCTTCTGCTCATTTTTCAATTGGGCTGTTTGTTTTTGTTGAGTTGTATGAGCTGTTTGTATATTTTGGAGATTAAGCACTTGTCTGTCGCATCATTTGCAAATATTTTCTCCCACAGAATGGTGTAATTTTTAAATGATTAGTGGAAAAAAAAAAAAGAGCTAATTGCTGGGAGCTGGTGAACAGTCACTAGGAACCAACCTCATGTCACTTTAATGAGGTCGTTAGGATGACAGCCCCAAGGAAGGCAAGGAGCTAAATCATCTTTATTTTAGCAAGAAAAATTGTTTCACCTCTTTCCACAATTCTTTGTAAAAATGAAGCGGCAGCAACATCTAGAGATGAACAATGACAGATAGTAATTGGCGGCCTCAGTGTGACCATAAGGGATGCTGATGCCACCAACCACACTTGCCAGTTCAAATTGCCCACGTGCCTACAGACCCATGAAGGTGCTGGTGGGTCTGTGAGCCAGATGTGGTATTTCTGAAGGCCCAGCAGGAAGCAGGCTTGTACTGGCAGGCCAGCCTGCATGTCTGCAGGGGGCAGCAAGGGGGTGGGTCTGGCTCCGTTCAGGCTGCATGGGTTTGAGTGAGTCATAACATCTATCTAGATATTTTTGTCTCCAGCAACGTGGAAATTTCCATAATCTGAAAATTCTGTTGCCACAAAACACCTACAAATCCTGGGTAATATATGATAAATATCCTCTTAAATGCATAGTAGTGCCTTCGATCAAGTCAAAGAAGAACCAGGAGCCAAAAGCAAAGAGGAAACTGAGAACTCAAGCTCCTGCCCTCCCAGGGACATTTGCCAAGCTCGGGAACAAGGAGGCTTGGTGTCCACGCTGTTCGGAAACCAGAACAAAACCGTGGGCCTGTACCAGGAAGGTACTTGGAAATAAGACGCCTTAGAAATGCAGGATCCTTGGAGCCTGGGGGACAAGAAGGCTCAGGGATAAGATGGAACACGAAAAAATTAGCAGAGGAAGATGTCAAGGAAACCTTTCAATTCCCACTCCTACTTGCTAAGAAGGGAAAGAGAGTCCTCCATGAGAAGCCATAATCACATACCTGCCCTCATTGGGTATGGAGTTTGAACTGACACTATTTGGTCTGGAAACCAAAATCAAGAAATTATCTATGAGTGACCTAGGGTTGATGGTTCCCTGTGTGCTTGGCAGAAATAACTGCAAATTCTCTCTGGAGCAGCATGCCCTGAACCCGAGGTATACAGGAGTTCCAAGATAAATCTCAGTCTTTTATAAGATCAACCTTCACTGAGTGCTTAGCTTGTACTTAAATCCTTTATGTGTGTTATGCCACTTAATGCTCACAGGTAGGTATTCTCCTTATTATTGTACCTCTGAAGGACACCCTTCAGATTTTTCAGGGTCCCTAATAGAGATGAAGTTGAAGCACTTAGAAACCACATCTTGGGAGGAATGTTTGAAGAGACTGGAAAAAAGTCAACTCACTGGAGGTCTGACAGACATCCTCAGTTACCTAGAAGGCCATCCTGTATCTTGTTCTCAGCAGTTGGAGAAGCTCAGAAAGGCATTTCTTATGGGAGAGCACCAGGCATGTCATAACAGAGAGCTCTCTGCAATGGATAAGGTGAAACCGAGACACGGCAAGGATGCTGCCGAAGCGACCACGGGCTTGACAAGGATGCAGAACCTAGGACGTGAAGCTCCTCTTCCAGCTCCTTAGAACCCTATGGACCAAACAGAGAAGCATCATATATTGGGATATTTCTCCTTCATCCCCTCCTTCCTTCTACAGCAGTTTACTGAGCCCCTACTATATGCCAGGCATCATTCTAGCTGGAGATGTATTTATGGTGCATCTATGGTTTGTCTCTAGCAAAGGAAACAGGCAAGGACAAAATAATTTGAGATAACAATGCTAAGAAGAAAACAGAGATGAGACAGACTGGCAGAGAGCTGTTGGGAGTTCTTTAGTAGGAAGTCATGAAAAGGATGGGATCTGAGCTGAGACCTGAATGTCAAGTGTGAACCAACCACAGAGAAAGTCCCAGGGAGCAAGGAGCTGGAGAAGTCAGGTAGGGCCACCTGGAGCCCAGGAAGAGCCCAGCTGCAGTCATAAGGCTGTGGAGAGGTTTTGCTCCAGTTTCTATGGGGAAGAATGACCTCGTATGTGCTGCCTTCAACAAGACCCAAGGCTTTGATAACAAAGATCTGTATAATCACTGAGAAAGTGCAAATTAGCCCTGCTGGCAGGCAAATTGAGGTAAATGAGGTTTCCAACAGGACGTGGATGACGCCAACAGTACAGAAAAACAAAGAAACCCGGGCAAGGCCATCTTGCAGCTGCAAAATGACTAACACTCTCCCTAGAATCGCCCAGCACAAGGCCAATCATGAGGCTCCTTTCCAAGTTGGCCTTGGGTTCCCAGCTGCAGCAAGCCCTGTAAATCCAGCACTGGGGCTCCAAGAATGCTCTTGGGGTTACCCTATGAGGTGAGCTGCTAAATCATCACGATAAAATTAGCCAGCATCACTCTTAACAGCTGCCAGGCCATTTGCTAAAAGCTTTATACATAATTTGAGACATTTCATGTTGCCATAACCCTCTTAGATGATTGCTATTATTACCATCTTACTCCCAGGGATAAGACTGAGATTGAGAGAGGAAAACCATAAATAGCAGAAAGGGGATTGAGACAGGGTCTGCCCCATAGAGAAGTTTGTCTGACAGCTATCTGCAAACCAGGGCCTTCACCAACACAGCTGCTCTCAGCGTTCTGAGTGCTGGTGAGGGCACGAGCTTCTGCTGGCCTCTGGGTATGACCCCTAAGTGCTTGCTCATAATTATCATATTTTACCACCTTTCTGTAGGTTAAGTCACCGACCGAATTTCAAGCCCAATAAAATGCAGGAGGCAGCCCATTCTAGTGCCCTCGTTCCCTGGGTCAGAGACCACCTGGAGCTGGCGGCAAGCTTGGAGCAGGCGTGAGGGCTGACCGCTGGGCTCCTGGGGACACCAACTAGCATTAGTCAGTGGGGGAGAGGGGAACGGGGGTAAATCTTGAGGACTCAGATCAGGGCTCAGAAGGTCAAAGGCAAGGCGGCCTGATCCACTGTCATAACGTGGCCTGTCCCCTTGTCTTGCGGTGGGGAGGGGCAGGGGAAGAACAATCCTATGAGCCGCTGACACCACAGCATTTGGGCTGGAAAACACCAGGCTGGCTGGCTCAGTGGTAAAGAACAAGCCTGCAATGCAGGAGACGCGGGTTCAATCCCTGGGTCAGCAAGACTCCATGGAAAAGGAAATGGCTACCCACTCCAGCATTCTTGCCTGGAGAATTCCATGGACAGAGAAGCCTGGCGAGCTATACAGTCCGCTGGGAAGCCAAAGAGTAGGAGACGGCTGAGCGACTAAACAACAACAAGAAGCACGGGGCAATTGTTAAAATACCGACAACCCTCCAGGCCCACTGGAAAATAGCTGCCCCTGTCCACCCTACCGCTCTCACCTCTGCACACCTGCAGAGCAGGAGGCCTCCTGGGCTTTCCCATCGACTGGGCCTGGGCCTCACCTGTTGTTACAGCATCACTGCTGCTTGGAGACTCTCTTCACCGAGGGCTGTGTGTCCCGCACGTCTTCCTGGAAGCCTGCTGCACGGGGTTCCTTCACGGACACTTTCTCTGGACGTCACACTCATTCTCAAAGTGCCTCCAATCTTAAAGACGCCCAGCTTCCTTGAGGGCGTGCTGGGAGGACGGTAGGAGAGGTAACTGGTGGTTCAGGGCCCCACAGAGGATGCAAAGCTACAGGCTGCCCCCTGCTGCCCCAGTTCAGTATTGCAACCATTCCCAATTCAATTTCCCCTTTTCTCCACTCACCTGCCATTAGTGAGAAGTTACAGAATAAAGAAAATAAATGGCCCAGCGTATTTTTCCAGCACTCCTAATTCCCAGGAATCCAGTGAGTGAAAGTCGCTCAGTCCTGTCCGACTCTTTACGACCCCATGGACTACACAGTCCATGGAATTCTCCAGGCCAGAATCCTGGAGTGGGTAGCTGTTCCCTTCTCCAGCAGATCTTCCCAACTCAAGAATCGAACCCATGTCTTCTGCATTGTAGGTGGATTCTTTACCCACTGAGCTGTCAGGGAAGCCCAAGAATACTGGAGTAGGTAGCTTATCCCTTCTCCAGGGGTCTTCCCGACCCCGGGATCGAACCCAGGTCTCCTACATTGCTGGCGGATTCTTTACCAGCTGAGCCACCAGAGAAGCCCAAGAATGCTGGAGTGGGTAGCCTATCCCTTCTCCAGCAGATCTTCCCAACCCAGGAATCGAACTGCAGTCTCCTGCATTGCAGGCAGAATCTTTACCAGCTGAGCCACCAGGGAAGCCTGAGTCTCCAGAATATCTACCAGTGAATTTATATTTTGCACAAAGTAAAACCGTTTATGAGGATTGCTTTTTCTCTTCAAATAACAATTTAAGAAGAGACCATGGCAGTCAGGAGAGGCTGCAGTTCTGACACTGCATTTCCTGCCCATGTGAGCGGTGAGGGCGGTCACTCTCGTGAGCTCCCAGGCTCTGCACTCAGATTCAGAAATATCCAGCCCCCTTTCACGAGGCCGCCGTGATGTTTCAGGCAGAAATGCAGGTGAGCACACTCTCCATCCTGAAGTGCTATACAAATGCTATTTTTAATGTAATTATCAGGGAATATTTAAATGATCTCTCAGAGCCGAGATTGGTGTTGAAAATGTAGTGTACCTAATTCCTGGAAATTATCAAGACCTCTGGGCTTCCACAGCAGCTCAGCTGATAAAGAACCTGCCTGCCAATGCAGGAGATGCAAGAGAAGCATGTTTGAAACCTGGGTTGGGAAGATCCCCTGGAGGAGGAAATGGCAACCCACTCCAGTATTCTTGCCTGGAGAATCCCATGGACGGAGAAGCCTGGTGGGCTACAGTCCATGGGGTCGCAAAGAATCTGACACAACTGAGCACGTGCCCACACACTCACACGCGCACACACACGCGTTGCACATCAAGGATGTTCCTGGGGAAAGCGGGATAGTCAGCTGTTAGTCAGCCACGTGGCACAAGCACAGAAGAGTTAACACAACAGCCCTGAGACCACTGTCCTCAAAAGGCCTGCTTATAAGGCTGGCCTTTTGCTGCTGTCTGGGACTCTGGATTTCGGGAAGAGAAACACAACTCCAGCAACCTCCCAAATCCATGGATTTTCCCTTTTATTAGAAAGTTATACAGAAAGTTATATTATGGGATGTGAGGTGTGCAAGGGGCAACCCCCTGATTCCCCAGGGTTGGAGGGATGGGGGTGGGGTTAATGAGACCTACCCAGAGTGAATCTGGACACTTTTTCCAGATCAGTGATTGTGGAAAGAAATGTGTTCAAGCTAGACTGGCAGGTGCAGTCTCTTTTTCCCACCAGTATTTTATATTGGAGATGTCCAAATACACAGAAACGTCAGAAGAATGGTACAGTGAATACCCATCTAACCATCCCCTAGATTTTATAAGGAACATCTTATTGTGTATGCTTGTCACATATATACTCATCTCTCTACTATCAGTCTGAAATAGTTTCTCAGTCAGTTCAGTCACTCAGTCATGTCTGACTTTTGCGACCCCATGGACTGCAGCATGTCAGACTTCCCTGTCCGTCACCAACTCCCGGAGTTTACTCAAACTCATGTCCATTGAGACGGTGATGCCATCTAACCATCTCATCCTCTGTCGTCCCCTTCTCCCACCTTCAATCTTTGCCAGCCTCAGGGTCTTTTCAAATGAGTCAGCTCTTCGCAACAGGTGGCCGAAGGATTGGAGTTTCAGCTTCAGCAACAGTCCTTTCAATGAATATTCAGGATTGATTTCCTTTAGGACTAATTTAGAAAATAATTTCTAAATACATTTTAATTTTTAAAAACCAGTCCACATGGAAACATTCAGCATCTACATACATTGGATGCTCGGCCATCCAGGATTGCCCTGGCTGGCCTTTTTGGTCCTGTCCTTTATCTCTGGAGCAGGTGACCAGGAAACCTGGGCCAGGGTATCTGAGCAGACTGCAAGGCTGTTCCAGGCTACTCTGTGCCACCGGCTGCAGTCGGCCTTGTGCGTGGTGTTGCAGCAGAAGGCACTGGGCTCTGTGAACACACTGATGAGACCCCTTCCAGAGGCTGAAGGAGATCAAAGCTGCCACTTCTTGGGCACTGCAGGGACCTGTCCTGGCTCTGCTTGCGGCCACAAACACCTAAGAGAGAGCGACAGCCAGGGAAGCCTGCTTCTGAGCCCTGAGGCTTCCCAGTTACCAATGGCCAGCAGTTCTCATCCTGGCTCTGGAGAGACAGAGGCCCAGTCCCGCAGCCCCAGGTTTTAGACAGACGTCCCAGCAGGTCACACTCACTCAGCCCCTTCCTTAGACAAGTGCCGGCAGCTCTCGGCAGTCTGGCAGCTCTCACCCCGTCTCCTCCCTCCAGCCCTCAGCCAAGGCCAGCGGGGGCTTCACCACCTCCTCTCACCTGGACCACAGCCACGTCCCCTCACCTGCGTGTCCTTCCCTGGTCTTCTTTGCCCTGTGGCTCAAGGGCAGGAATGCTCCCTTGTGCACAAGCTCCGTGCACAAGCTCCCCACATAGCTCCAAACAGCCCAGGGCTTGGACCCCTCCCTGCAACCCAATGACCGAGCTCAAATACCTGTTCTCTCCTGTGTCCAAGCTTTTGCACTCAATCAGTCAGTAGCTCAGTCGTGTGTCCAAGTCTTTACAACCCCAGGGACCGTAGCCCACCGGGCTCCTCCATTCATGGGATTCTCCAGGCAAGAATACTGGAGTGGGTTGCCATTTCCTCCTCCAGGGGTCTTCCCCAGCCAAGGATAGAAGCCGAGTCTCTTGCATCTCCTGCACTGGCAGGCAGGTTCTTCACCCACTGAGCCACCTGGCAAGCTTTCGCATTTGCCCCAGTTTTTCGACCTGGAAATGTTAGGCACCTATAAGACCCAAGTCCTTGGGGCCTCCTTTATGAAAACTGAATCCAAAAGATGCTCCCAGGGTGGGCAAACAGCTGGTGTGTTGGCTACACCTATGCGAACACCCTGGGGTGCCTTGTGCACCGTCCACATAGCAGGACTTGGCGTGTGTGTGCACATGTGTTCGTGTGTGTATGTGTGTAGCCATCTGCTCGTGTGTCTGCTTCCCAGCCTTGCAGAGGCAGGAGCACCATGCCCAGCGGGTCATCCCACAGATCCATGACTTTGCCAACACACACGGGGGGTAAGAAGGAGTCAAGAGCCCGGGAAGTGCAACGGGCCGGAGACACAAACCAAAGGGGAAGATATCTGAGGATGCCAGCTGAGCAGAGCAGGAGGAGCCTGGGGCCACAAGGGAACTGGGCTGTGTGGGTCAGAGCAGAAACAGAGCCAAAGGTTCAGAACAGGAATCCCCACCCTGGGGGCTCTCACTGTTTCCTTCTGAGGATATGAACTCAAGGCCCGGCTACAGTTGGCACCTGAGTGGCCCTGGGCAGCTACTTATCGTGCTGGTGAGGGCCTCCATTTCCTCACCTGTACAGTGGGCTTGGAGATGCCTGCCTTGCATGACTAGGGGAGTCAAGCAAGATCAAGGGCAGCACTTTGCAAACCCCCCAGTTCTCTGCAGAAGAGCAGATGTTCATTGTGCAGCATCACTGATCTTCCCTCGCCAGGCATGTACGCAAAGCGCCACACTCTCGTTCACAAAGAACTGCCCATCCACCTTCTCCTGTGAGCCCCACGGCACCCACCTGGGGCAGATTCCCACCCATGTCTCTTCTTGGTGCTTCTCTCCCCCAGACTCTACTGAGGTCTCCAGCCAGGGGGGCAGAGGGGCAGAGCTGAGGGCAGCCGAGCTGGCTTGGCTCAGACCAGGAACTCTCTCCACCCAAGCCTGGGGCTCAGATGTCTCTCTCTCTCTCTCTCTCTCCCCGCCCCCCCCCCCCCCCCACACACACATAGACACACAAGGCCCTCCCCTCCTTAGCACACTAGGGAGCTGCCCGTTCCCAGGGCAGCAGTCAACACAGACAGAAGCTCAGACACAACTGGGCTCCAATGCTCTCTGCAGCCTGGAGGGCCTGGTCCCCTTCGGCCACTCTGAGCTCAGGATCCGGGAGGGCAAAGAGAACCTCTGCACAGCTCTCCTGGTGTAAATGCGGGAAAGCTCTCTGAGCTCAGGCAAGAGTCTCTCTCTCTCTCTCTCTTTCTCTCTCTCTCTCACACACACACACAGAGTCTTACACACTTGCACCCATGGGAAGCCGCCCCACTCCTGGGCTCCAGAAAACTACATCAGCTGAGTACCGACTGCGTTCAACCAGGCCTCCAGCCTCAGTCCCGTCCACTGCCCCAGGAGGCTCTGCGGTGGGCAGGGGTCCCGCGGGTGGCCCCCAGGCCCTGAAGGCCAAGCGGTCAGCCCCAGGGGCTGACGGTGTGCAGCGGGACCAGCTGTGGAGGGAGCTGCTGGAGGCCGAGAGGAGGAGCCAGCAGCGCTGGTGAGTGTCCTGCTCTGTCCTCTCCCCAGGGCCCCCCAGCCTAGCTCAGGGTCTAGGAAGCTTCCGGAGAAAGCGAGACCTGGGAGTGAGAGGGAGTAAGCCAGGTGAAGGACACTGATAGAAAAGTGCTGGGCCAAGGAGCGAGAGCCTGGACCAGGGGAGGTGAGGGAGCCCAGCATGGGCCCACAGAGTAGGGGCAGGTAGGCGGGAGGTGAGACTCCACCATGTGCATTCTGGAAGCCCGGCTTCCCTTTGCAATAATCCTTCCAGCTGGAGCTCAAAGGATGAACTGCGAGGGTGGGAGTGTGGGGAGGTCAGGAAGCCTGGGGAGGCGTGGGGTGGCAGCAGCCTGGGGAGGGGCACCGGCCCTCTGACCCAGCAAAGGGCGTCCCTTCAGGCATCATTCAGTCCAGAAGTCCCTAGAAGAGCCGCCGCCGTGCCAGGCTGCCACAGGGGACAAGACGGGCCCAGGCCCATCTCCGTGGAGTCCTCACTCTCAGGACGAGGAGCCAAAAAGCAACAGAGACACAGGCAAGAGCAACGTGCAGCTGGTGTCAGGAGGGAACCGACGGAGCAGACTGGCGTCTTGCTTTCCTGGGGGCTCACGGAGGCCTGTCTGGGGAGGTGGCATTCAGGCTGGGACCCGAGTATGAGAAGGGCCATGGAAGAGTCTGGTGTATTAAAAAAAGCCACAATATAAAGACCACGCGTGTGGCTGGGGTGGTCAGGAAGGGGACAAGAGCCTCAGTGGGGGGAGTAGGAGGAGGCAGCTGGGCAGTTTCTCAAGTCCCAATAACTTTTTTTCAAATGTCATGGGACACCCTGGAGGGTCTTAAGCAAGAGGCTGACTGGAGCTAGTTTACAGTTCATTTATTTATTTATTTATTTAGTTTACAGTTTAAATGACCAGTCTGGCTGCTGTGCCTGGTGAGGTGGAGGGGGCAGGGCAAAGTGACATTTAAAGTGACAGCAGAGCTGCCATGTTGGCCTGAGCTGGGGACCGGTAGGAGAATTCAAGGGAGGTTTCAGTGGTAGAATTAGAATTGCTGATGGATGGACTGGAGTCGGAGAGATGGAGTGTGTGTGTGTGTGTTGGGGTACAGGGGACATTTACAAAGACAGGGTCCCCCTGGTGCCATGACTCTAGGTCATGGTGTTTGTGGTCTGTGCGGATTGGGGCAGAGAAACTTTGTTTTTCTTCTAAGTCTTGGAGAATTATTTGACTTTTTAAAAATAGATTAAAAATGAAACTGCCAGCACAGATAACACCATTCTTCTCAGTATCACTTCCCCAGCACCACCCACCTTCCTCTGCCGCATGCCCTGGAAGGTTACCAAGCTTTGTGAAGATGAAAGCCGGCTTTTCTTCACAAAAGACTGGGAGACCAACCCCCCACCCCGACACACCCGCCCCCGCCCCCGCCCCCCGCAACCCGACCGCGCCCCCCCACACCAGACCCCACCCCACACACACCAGACCCCACCCCCCCCACACACACACACCCGACCCCGCCCCCACACACACACCCGACCCCGCCCCCCGCACACCCGACCCCACCCCCCGCACACCCGACCCCCTCCCCGCACACCCGACCCCACTCGCACACACACACCCGACCCCACCCCCACCCCCACCCCCACCCCCACACACCCGACCCCACCCCGGCAGACGCTTGGGGTGAAATGGCTTCCGGTTTCCTGATCCACCTGCCACACCCCCTGCAATCAGACTTTCCTCTCTATCGAAATGTTGATCCTTGGAGTTAGTTCCACTTAATGATTGTAGTTCCTGCATGATGTAATACACGCATTTGTGGCAGCAACTTATTCCCTTGAAATGGAGTAAAAGTGTTAGTCATGTAGTCGTGTCCGACTCTGAGACCCCATGGACTGTAGCCCATCAGGCTCCTCCGCCCATGGGATTCTCCAGGCAAGAATCCTGGAGTGGGTTGCCATTTCCTCCTCCGGGGGATCTTCCTGACTCAGGGATAGGACCCAGGCCTCCTGCATTGCAGGCAGATTCTTTACCATCTGAGTGACCCTGTTAAAATGAAGGTAAAAACGCCATAGGGAGGATCACACTGTCATCATGCTTTCCTTTCCAGGGCTCAGAACTGGAGTTTCCTGAAAGACTATGACCCCATGGTAAGACAAACCATGTTCCCATCTGGAATGCTTGCACTTGGAGTGTTTATTCATTCGTCTCTTGTTTATTGAGGACCTGCTGGGTGCTAGATGCTGGAATGGACAGAGATGAATAAAATGCAACCTTGTTTCCAGAAACTGTGGATTTGATGGGAAATAAAATACTTCTGTAGAGCATTTAGAAATGAATTTTCCCCAGTGTTCCTTGACTGCAGGGAGATGAACTCGCTGGAACTGGTAAGTACCAGCTGCTGACACGTTTCTCCCGGTCCGACGGTATCAGCAAGATAGAGTGAGGTGAGGTTGGCTCCACATAGAGGATGAGTCTGAGTGAACACACTTGTAAACAAATTCCCTGCATCTAATTATCACCAGCCCCAATCCATCCTCCACGTGGCTACCAGAGTAACTTTTCTAAACTGCAAAACTCTCTCTCTCTCCCTGGTTTAAAATCCTTCCATAAATCTGCATTTTCCCGGACGGTTTGCAACACTTCCCACGATCCAGCCAGCCCTGCCTCCTCCCTCTCCTTGCTCACTCCACACTGACCGATGCACTCTCTTTTATGCTCTTCCCACTTAGCCTAATGGCCTCCTAATCATCCTTCAAGGCCCCACCCAAGAGGCCTCTTCCTGGCAAGCATGGCGAGATCACCATATTCTTCATTCCCCAGGACATCTCACCCATTCCTTGGGCCCGTGCAATGAACAATCTTACCTGGCCATGGGCTTCCTCGGAGAAAGGACAAAGATGACTTCATTGCTGAACACACACCTCCAGCTAGTCTTTACCCCCCAGCACCCAGTAACTATTTCGTGCTCAGTTCATGTTAGAGCAATGAGCAAATGAAGAATGATCTGGCTGTTAAAAGCATGGTCAGAGAACCAAACTGCAAACTGAACAATGTAACCAGCCAACTAAGGTGGTGGCCGCACTGGCACGGCCCCTGTGGGTTTTAGGGATGGTGTGACATCTGTAAGACTAGCCTTGTGGGGCTGCTCTGGTCCTTAGATGGAAGATTTAGCTCACAGGATCTGAATTCCAACCCTGAGCCCCGATCCAGGTTCCCAGGCTGCAGAGTCTCTCCCTGCCCAGGGCTGTGTATCAGTAACCTGACCCCTGAGACCCGCGCCCTGCCCAGAAAGCCCACACCGTGGGGCCACCTCTGCACAGAATTTCCCAGGTGAGAGCCAGGATCCTGTTTCTTAAAAACTGGTCCTGTCACTTCGATTTGACACAGAGCAGCACAAAGTTAACCATAAACAAGGACAGGGAAGGCTTATCAGATTAGTCACAATCCAGACATTTACTCAACGTATCCTCAGTTTACAGAAGGCACCAGGTAGCATGTTCAGGGCAGCACCCCTCCTTAAGACCTCCCTTCAAACTGGAAACAAGCCCAAATGCCCCCGTGGCAGAATAGAGAAGTGACCTGTGGAGTATTCACACAACCACACCACAGAATACCGTGTAACATGGAGAACGAAGGAGCCACAGCCACACACAGGAACACGGGGGAATCTCACATCACATAGTGAGAGAAAGGGGCCGGAGGGCAGAGACAGGATCCCTTTGCGGTAAAGTTCAGAAGCAGGCAAGCCAGCTCCTGGTTAAGAGGTCGAGACCCGGTCCCCTTGGAGGTGGAGACAGTGACTGAGGGTTAAATGTAGGCTTCTGAGGCAGATGGGGTTCTGTTTCCTGGTCGGGGGGTGGGGGGGAGTTGGGGGGCTGGGTTGAGCTGGGACTTGGGTACTTGTGTGTGTGTTGCCCAGGGGAAGGGGGGTCATTTTCATTCGATAACTGCTTCCAAGGTGATAAGGGGTGTTGTCCCTAAATTGGTGACACAATATAATTCTGCTAAAAGAAAAGGGGGGAATGAGAGGGTAACAGGTAAGAGGGCTAGGGGTCTCCAAAAGGAGGAAACAGACTACAAGCATCAGATTTTTGGCTTCCCTGATAGCTCAGTTGGTAAAGAATCCACTGGCAATGCAGTGGTTCGATTCCTTGGTGGGGAAGATCCGCTAGAGAACGGACAGGTTACCCACTCCGGTATTCTTGGGCTTCCCTGTGGCTCAGGCGGTAAAGAATCCTCCTGCAATGCAGGAGACCTGGGTTCTATCCCTGGGTTGGGAAGATCCCCTGGAGAAGGGAAAGACTTAGCCACTCCAGTATTCTAGCCTGGAGAAGTCCATGGACTGTATAGTCCATGGGGTTGCAAAGAGACACGACTGAGGGACTTTAAATGTAAATGTAATGTGTGTGTTAGACTTAAAGTAAAAATTGAGCAAAGAAATAAAACCAACCCCATGGTGCTCCCATTATGAGTGGAGCAGCGTCTTTAGCCAGGGCGATGGAGAAAGAGTTGAATGTGGTCCCTCCCTTGGCCATTGCAGGTCAAGCAACCCAGTGAAGGAGTCTGGGAAGGGAAGCCGCTGGGTAGGCAGCCCTTGGGGTGAGAAGGATGAAGAGGGTGTCTGGGCTGGAGAGTTGAGTTTGGATCCAGAGCGGGGTCTGGGGTCAGGCCCCCAGAGGATGCTTCCTGCAGAGGCCACCTGCCCCCCTCCCCCTTCTCCTCCGTGCTCAGGCCTCTCCAGTTGTCTTTCCCCCAGCAGATGACTCTCACTGTCCCCTCGTCCTCAGGGCAACAAGAAGGAGCCCGTGAAGCTGCCAGACTACGTGCCTCGCTTCTCTGACACTGTCCCCAATTCCACGAACCGCGCTGTGGGCAGCCGGGTGGACACGCCTCTGGGGAAAACCCTCATCAGCCTTGACTTCTTCTTCGTGGAAGGAGCCCGGAAGAAGAAGCTGGAAGAGGAGCTGCAGCCCATCTAGGAGGAGGGCTGGGCGGACGCTACAGGGGAGCCATCACCAGAGCCTCAGACAGCATCCCACACAAGCTGGGGGTCAGTATCTCTGAGCCCCACATGAGGTCAAGAGGGTTCCTGGCTCATCGTCACACCTGAGAAGGACAGGATTTGAGGGCTTGCCCAAGGCCATGTAACCGGCAATGGTGGGGCTTCCCTAGGGGTCAGGGCCCACGAGAGGGGGCCATGCACATGGTCAGGAGCGCTGACCGCTGAGTCAGGATCCTGCTCCTGGCTCTAGGCACCTGCAGCCTTGGGCAGATCACTGCAGCCTCCGGGCCATTTCCCCATATGTGACGTGGTGTTTCCATCGCTGCTGTAACAGGTGACCACAAACTGAGGGTCTCAAAACCACACATGCATGTTCTCTTGCCATCCTGAAGAGAGAAATCCGAAGCAGCTCTTGCTGGACTAACTAAACTGAAGGCGTTGGTAGGGCCACATTCCTTTCTGGAGGCTGGAGGAATCTGACGCCTCACCTCTTCCAGCTTCTGGAAGCTGTTCAAACTCCTTGGCCCTTGGCTCCTTCACCCTCAAGGGCAGAAATGTTGTTGTTTTTCAGTTGCTTGTCATGTCTAACTGTTTGCGACCCCATGGATTGTGGCATACCAGGCTTCCCTGCCCTTCACCACTTCCCGGAGTTTGCTCAAAGTCATGTCTTTTGAGTCAGTGATGCCATCCAACCATCTCATTCATCCTCTGTCACCGCCTTCTCTTCCTGCCCTCAATCTTTCCCAGTATCGGGGTCATTTCCAATGAGTTGGCTCTTCACACCAACGTGGCCGAAGTTTTGGAGCTTCAGCTTCAGCGTTGGTCCTTCCAGTGAACATCCAGGGTTGATTTCTTTTAGGATTGAATGGTTTTATCTCCGATTGACTGGTTTTATCTCCTTGCAGTCCAAGGGACTCTCAAGAGTCTTCTCCTGGAGAAGGGCAGCAACGGTATCTTCAAATCTCTCTCTCTCTCTGCCTCCCTCCCCTATCTTTTAAGGACCCTGTGACTACACTGACCCACCCCAAACGTCTGGGACAATCTCTCCAGCCCACAGTCCTTAATTTAATCACACCTGCAAAATCCCTTTTGCATGCAGGGTCCCAGGGTGTAGGACATGGGCGTCTTTGGGGAGCCAGTTTTCTGCACCACACATAGGGATAAAATGGTCGATTTTGTCCGGTTGTTGGGAGCGTTAAATGAGTTACCCTGTGTGATTGTTTACAGCAGTGCCTGTAACGGGAGGGTGTATTTGCCGCGGATGCCCCCCTCTAGGGAGGGTGAGCACCGTCCTAATACCGTCACCCAGGGAAGACATGGGTCCTCAAACAGAAGCTGCCGAGAGGGTCAGCTTTCCTGTCAGGGTCTCCATCTCCTTCGCTACCCATGTCATGGGCGGGGTGGTCAGGGTGAAGCTGGAGTGAGGGGAGCCTGCCTGCAGCGGATCCTAGTTGAGACAGTGCCGGCCGCCCCAGGGAGCCCGTGACCAGGATCCATCCTCTGTGCCGCGGGGCAGACAGGGAGGCACCTGACCTGGGCTCAGGCCAGAAAAGGGAGCAGGATGCCTGGGGTCCAGGCGATGCTCACGGGAGCAGGGCTGGCCCAGGGTCTGGAAGGAGGGGACACTCCCTGAGTGCTGATCTCCTTTGCCTCCCAAGCGTGGTGTCAGTGGCCCGTGTCCCCTTTATGAAGGACGGTCTGGGCCACTCACGTCCAGGCAAAAATTGCAGTTAGGGCTTCTTTCCACTTTTTGGTTAGAAAACAATGGTTTAAGGACTTCCCTGGTGGTCCAGTGGTTAAGACGCTAAGCTTCCATTGCCTGGGACATGAGTTTGATCTCTGGGGAACTAAGATTCCACATGCCACACAGTGCAGCCAAAAATATAAACTAACAAAGGTATATTTTAAGCAAACAAGCCAGTGGGTTAGTCCTGCTCTTCCTCTTCCTCATGCAGCTGGGCTGGACTTTCCCTCGCGGTGCAGGTGCAGCCTTGAGACAAACCTGTGGCCCAGGAGCAAAACAGCCAGTGGTCTTGTCTCCACAGCTGAGGAGGGGAGAGGACTTGGAGGAGGCGAGAGGGGGTGCACAGGTGGGAGGAGCCTGTGAGGGACGGGTGTGTGTGTGTGTGTGTGTGTGTGTGTGTGTGTGTGTGTGGCACAGGTAAACAAACAGAAACAGCCATCACCCACATTTCCAGTGGGAAGCATTTAAATTTTATTCCCTTGTTTCTTCCTTTTGTGTGTGTGCTAAGTTGCTTCAGTCTTGTCTGACTCTGTGCGACCCTATGGACTGTCGCCCACCAGGCTCCTCTGGCCATGGGATTCTCCAGGCAAGAATACTGGAGTGGGTTGCCATGCTCTCCTCCAGAGGATCTTCCCTACCCAGAGATGGAACCCAGGTCTTCTGCACTGCAAGAGCCACCAGGGCAGAATTTGCTTCTCATAACAACCCCCAAAAGTTAGCAGATAGGGAGGTTATATTCACGAGAGGCTAAAATCCTGAAACTCTGGAGACAAAGCCCAAGTCTCTGGGCTTTCCGCTGTGTCTTTTGCAGGAGCCCAGCTACCGCCTCCTGAAGAGAGAGGAAAATGGACCAGGGGAGAGAATGGCCACTTTTTCTGACACTTTCGTGGGCTTTTTTCAGTTTCACAGCTAACCTTAAATGTCACTGTCATTTATGTGTTTGGAGTCCTTTACTCCTCTCAGCAAACTTCAGTATCATTATGCCCTAAGGTGGAGAAAACTGAGGTACAGAGAGGTTAAGTCACTTGCCCAACAGCGCACAGCTGCCTACTTCCAAAGACTGACTATAGGCCTGAGACTACACTCAGTCACTGTACAGTACTGGACCTCCGTAATCCTCCAAAACTTGAGTCCCCAGTATTTAGCAAAATTTAGACCTCTTCTGCTCAAGGACAGGCTTTGGGTCCTTGGAAAAGGGGGACTGTTTCCCAACCTGCAGGACCCTCCATTACCACCAAGAATAGGTCTTCGGTGTTATCAGGGGTTACTCAGGACACCCACTTCACTGCCAACCCTTGACCCCTGCAGAGTGTAATGGAACAAACCAGGCCTGATTCTGGAATGAGACAAGGTTACTCACAACAGGACACAGCCCTCTGCACTTGGACTTGGAGGCTGCAGCCCTCTTTTTCAGAATCTGAGACAAAACTGGGTTCCCTGTCCAATGTGAGGTCAACAGCCTGGACAAAAGTCAGAGGTCAGTACAGTCAGGGTCAAGGTCACATCAAGGTAGCATCACAGGACAGCCAAGTACCCAACAGGGACCGGGCTGGTCAAAGACAGCTGCCGGTGGCTCCTTAAAGACTCAATCTGCATTTTTGCTATAAGCAAGCTCCATTTTACATTTATGCCCAGAAAACAAAAACAAAAAAGCTATTTCCATTAGAGAGAGTATGTCAAAGAAAGAGGCATTCTGGGAACTCCCAGGACATGAGAGTAATCAAGGTTAAATAGGATGCAGGTGATTGAGCCCCTGCAGACTGGAGGGACCCTAGGGGAGTTTCTCTGTCTGCCCTGGGCAGGGGGTGGGGTGGGGGCTGGGGCTCACCCTGCTTCACCACTTCCTTGGAGCACAGTCATTGACAGAAGTGAGGTGTATTGAGCACAGAGTTTGTGCCTGGCCCATTAACCAAACCATCTCCTTTGTAAGTATTATTGCCATCCTCTACCAATTTGGAAATTAAACCAAGGACTTTATTCACCCTGGCCCAGTCCTACACCATGCAGCATCCTCCTCTGCAGGACTCAGTAGGGAGGTGGGGTAGGGTGGGGGGACAGATTCCTAGGACGTCCCCAGCTCAGGGCTTCTCTGAGCTCTGAGCCTTCTGTGAGCCCTGAATCTCCCAGCTTCCAGGGGACCTTTACAGAGTTGGTACAGCAATGCAGGGGGATACACCAGCCCGTTTCTTGCTCACAGGTCCACATGGAACTGACATCATGGGACCCATGGGGGCGGAGGCTCACCCAGGGAGCACTCCCACCTGCCTCATAACCTGAGGGGAACTGGAGAAACACCAGGCTCCCTTCAAGACATCAAGGTCATACAAGACAAAGGAAGTCTGAGGACATAACCCAGGTCAAGGTGACCAGCTCCCGAATTAAACATAAGCAGCTCTAAAGGACACCTTGAGACTAAGTATTAGATAATGGACTAAATGTCAGATAATAGGGACTAAAGATTAGATATCAGCTTAAATTTGCACAAGGTGATAATTATACCTGGATATGTAAATGAACATCCTTCTTCTTACAAGATATATGTTATTTAGGGGTAAAGCATCATCAGTTCAATTCAGTCGCTCAGTTGTGACCGACTCTTTGTGACCCCATGGACTACAACACACCAGGCCTCCCTGTCCATTACAAACTCCTGGAGCTTACTCAAACTCATGTCCATTGAGTCAGTGATGCCATCCAACCATCTCATCCTCTGTCATCCCCTTCTCCTGCCTTCAATCTTTCCCAGCATCAGGGTCTTTTCAAATGAGTCAGTTCTTCACATCAGGTGGCCAAAGTATTGGAGTTTCAGCTTCAGCATCAGTCCTTCCAATGAACACCCAGGACTGATCTCCTTTAGGATGGACTGGTTGGATCTCCTTGCAGTCCAAGGGACTCTCAAGGGTCTTCTCCAACACCACAGTTCAAAGCAGCAATTCTTCGGCACTCAGCTTTCTTTATAGTCCAACTCTCATATCCATACATGACTACTGGAAAAACCATAGCTTTGACGAGACGGACATTTGTTGACAAAGTTATGAAGCGTCATGTCTGTAACTAACGTGTAAATGGTTTAACAATAACAACAAAAATGTGGGTGGTCTGTAGGCGAGTGATGGATAAAGCAAAGGTGGATAAAAATGGTAACAACTGATAAACTTAAGAGCATATGGGTGTTCACTGAACTATTCTTGCAAGCTTTCTACAGGCTTGGGGACATTCTAAATGCACGTATGAGAGGAATGGCCCCTGAGCTGATGGTTCGCCTACTGATGAGACGGACTGAGAACAGAGTCACTCAGTGCTTGATGCCAATGTTCCCTGGAAGGTATTTCCAGCCAGCTGCAGTCAGGGAGCTGCCTGGCTCCACTCGGCTGTGGCCCGGGAAGTGGGGTCAGGTTCACATGACAGGCTAGGTAACTGTGCGGACAGGGAAGAGCAGACTTCTTCCAGATGGGGACACTATTATGGGCTGCAGAGATATCCCAGTGAGTGTGCATGGAAGAACACCCCCCACACCCGCCTGAGGACACGGAGAAGCCCCAAAGATCAGCCAGCATGCCCGTGGGATGTCCCAGCTGGGATGTGTGGCCTCCAGGACTCACACCTGACTCCACCCAGGACCACCCTCACCCACAGCTCCAGGAGCAAAGCCAGTGTCCACAATCCCCAAAACATTTTGCTAGTTTGCACATGGTAGGGAACTATCATATTTTGAGTGCCAACTGTGTCCCTCTCAATAACCTTACGAGGCAGGTATGGTTGTTTCTGTTGATGTTGTTTCAGTCGCTAACTTGTGTCCAATTCTTTTACAACCCCATGGACTGTAACTCACCAGGCTCCTCGGTCTCTGAGATTTTCCAGGCAAGAACACTGGAGTGGGTTGCTGTTTCCTTCTCCAAAGGATCTTCCCGACCCAGGGATTGAACCTTTGTGTCCTGCGTCTCCTGCATTGGCAGGTAGGTTCTTTACTACTGAGCTACTGGGAAGCCCTTAGGTATGGTGATCCCCATTTTAAAATGAAGAAATTGAGACCAAGGAAAATCAAGGGCTGCCCCAAGATCATACAGCCTGTAAAGGCCAGGCTGTGAGGACAGTGGAGGCTGACAAAACACCTAAGTCCTATCTCGCACATCCCAGGTTCCAAAGATGTCCCTGGGGCAGCCAGCACTCACAGAACAGCAGGGATAGGCTAGGCCCCAGGTTGGAGCAGCTCTCCTATGGCTGGTCCTGGGGCAAAATGACAAACAGAGTCTAAGATAGAGGGAGGGAAAAGAAGGAGCTAGAGCCACGTGCCAGGGCAGGAACTCCCAGCCAAGACCACTTCAAAATGGGAACAGCCTCCTTGCTTCAAGGGATAAATGGAATGACTTAATGAAAGTCAAGCACCTGGGCACACAGCAGGCACTCAACAGATTCCAGACACATCCATCGTTGTCACTGCTGCTGTTGATCATCAGCCTTTGATGCTTGCAGGAAAGCTCTTCACTTCAAAATAAACAAATGGGACCTAATCAAACTTTATAAGCTTTTGAACAGTGAAGGAAATCATAACAAAACAAAAAGACAACCTACTGATTGGGAGAAAATGTTTGCAAATGATGCGACTGACAAGGCTTAACTTCCAAAACATGCAAATAGCTCATACAACTCAGCATCAAAAAAACCCAAACCACTCAATCAAAATACATGGGCCAAAGCCCTAAATAGACATTTCTTCAAAGAAGACACACAGGTGGTCAAAAAAGGACATGAAAATGTGGTCAACATTGCTAATTACAGTATTGGAGAAATGCAAATCAAAACTACAGTCATTTCAACACCGATCAGAATGATCATCATCAAAAACTTTACAAATAATAAATGCTAGTGAAGGTGTGGAGAAAATGGAACCCTTTTACATTGTTGGTGGGAATGTAAATTTGTACAGCCACTATGGAGAACATTAGGGACTCAAAAACTAAAATATATCCTACTTCTGGGCATTCATCTGGAAAAGATGAAAACTCTAATTTGAAAAGATACATGCACATGTTCAAGGCAGCACTATTTACAACAGCAAAGACAGGGAAGCAACCTAAATGTCCATTGGCAGATGAGTGGATAAAGGAGATGTGAGATACATATATATATATAATGGGATATTACTCAGCCATAAAGAAGAATGAAATGATGCCAACTGAAGCAACATGGATGGACATGGAGATGATCATACTAGATGAATTAAGTAAGACAGCCAAAGACAAATATTTTATGATATTACTAATGTGTGGAATCTAAAAAAGAGTATAAATGAACTTATTTACAAAACAAAAACAGACTCACAAACATAGGGGAAAAAACTATGGTTCCCTAAGGGGAAGGATGGGAGGGAGGGATATTTCAAGAGTATGGGATTAAGAAGAAGACAGTATCACATGTGAAATAGATAAACAGTAAAGAATTACTATATAACACAGGGAACTATATTCAGTAATTTATAATTTTTAATGGAAAAGAATCAAAAAATATTTGTATATGAATCACTTTGCTATGCCCCTGAAACTAATACAATATTGTAAGTCAACTATACTTCAATAAGATTTTTTAATTAATTTATTTATTTTAATTCAAGGCCAATTACTTTACAATATTGTGGTGGGTCTTTGCCATACATTGACATGAATCAGCCATGGGTGCACATGTGTCCCCCATCCCGAATTCCCCTCCCGCCTCCCTCCCCATCCCATCCCTCTGGGTTGTCCCAGGGCACCGGCTGCGAGTGCCATTTCATGCATTGAACTTGGACTGGTCATCTATTTCACATGTGGTAATTTACATGGTTCAATGCTAGTCTCTCAAATCATCCCACCCTCACCTTTTCCCACAGAGTCCAAAAGTCTGTTCTTTATATCTGTGTCTCTTTTGCTGTCTCACATATACGGTCATTGTTACCATCTGTCTAAATTCCATATATGTGCGTTAATATACTGCATTGGTGCTTTTCTTTCTGACTTACTTCACTCTGTATAATAGGCTTGTTTCATCCACCTCATTAGAACTCATTTAAATGTGCTCTTTTTAATAGCTGAGTAACATTCCATTGTGTATATGTACCACAGCTTTCTCGTCCATTTGTCTGCCAATAGACATCTAGGTTGCTTCCATATCCTGGCTATTATAAACAGTGCTGCGATGAACATTGGGGTACACGTGTCTCTTTCAATTCTGGTTTCATCAGTGTGTATGCCCAGCAGTGGGATTGCTGGGTCATATGGCAGTTCTATTTCCAGTTTTTTTAGGGAATCTCCACATTGGTCTCCATTCAATAAGATTTTTTTTAAAGGAATTTCTTTGCTTCCCTATGTTACTCTTCCTACATGATGTAACCGTCCACTGACTAACAGTCTAACCAGGGTGGAGGCCAGGGCCATCCCCGTGGCACATGCCAAAGCAGGAACCGCTTGCACCAAAAGCATGGGATCTGAGCATGAGCTGGGTTTATTGAAACCATGGGGGACACTTAGTCAACTGTCTAGATTCTCTTTGCAAGTGAAACCTGAAAGTATACCTCACCATAACTGAGACTCCATCCGGGATCCAGGGTGAGCAGGCGTGCCCCTCCTCCCCGCCGCCTCTCTCTCCTCCAGAGCCGGCTTCTCCTCCCTGCCCCGTGACAGGGCACCCTTATGCCCTCTTTCCTCTGCTGCCCTCAGCTGCTCACAGGAGACAGCCCAGAACTGAAGAACTGCAGCTCCGTGGCCAAGTACAGCCAGTTTCCGGTGTTCAGAGCAGCAGAGGATTTCAGAAGAACACAGAGAGAGAGGTTATGGAGAGCAGGGAGCAGGGAGATGATTAACAACAGCATCGTGAGGTGACAGCGGGCTACGCCTGGCTGTCTCCGCCACACTTCCTGTGCTTGGTCCCCAGGGCCAGCCCTTCACCCTCTCTTGCCCACACCCCGTGTCCCGGGCCCTCTCCAGCTGCCCCTGTCTGCTTTCCGGCCACCCCCTCAGCCCTGGGAGCCCTGCAGTCTGGTCGGAGCACCAGAGCCCCGAGAGCCCACAGGAAGGAGACGAGAAGCCAGGACCGACCCGGCCAGGACTTCAGATGGAAGTCCCCTGAGCCCTTGGGGACCTCAGCCCTCGACCTCCAGCTTTGATACCTAAACACATCAGACAACAAACAGCTTCGACTAAATTTGCCCTCCGTAATTCCCACCGCTCCCCAGCACCCACTAGGAATAACAAACAGAAACTGTCTTTTGTCCAAGGCCCCCGAGGTCCTGGTGGCACTGCCCAGTGGTCACTGTTTTGCAGGCTAAGACCCTCACCGTGAGTGCCAGTCAGGAAGGGGGCTGGATGTGACACCCTGGCCGTCAGGCTTCTCCAGAGCAGTGGGAGGGCAGAACGCAAAGCCCAGGACCCTTCTGGAAGCTCAGAGATGCAGTGGCGGGTCCTTCAGGGTCAGCTGGGCCGGCTGCTGTTGGGGGTCAGTCCCCGGAGCCCTAACTGGGCGGCCCTCCTGGTCACAGGACAGCAGTGGAGGTGGCCGCAGCCACTCCCCTCCCAGGGCCGTGACATTCGGGAAGCTGTTCCTGAGGGCCTCTTCATACCTGCTCACCCTCCCAGTGACTCCACACTCTGCTTAGCACCTCGAAACACTAATTAGCTCACTAAGGAGGCAGAGGCAGAGCACCGAAGAATTGATGCTTTTGAACTGTGGTGTTGGAGAAGACTCTTGAGAGTCCCTTGGACTCGAAGGAGATCCAACCAGTCCATCCTAAAGGAGATCAGTCCTGGGTGTTCATTGGAAGGACTGATGCTGAAGCTGCAACTCCAATCCTTTGGCCACCTGATGCAAAGAGGTGACTCACTGGAAAAGACCCTGATGCTGGGAAAGATTGAAGGCAGGAGGAGAAGGGGACGACAGATGATGAGATGGTTGGATGGAATCACTGACTAAACAGACATGAGTGTGCACAAACTCTGGGAGTTGGTGATGGACAGGGAGGCCTGGCGTGCTGCAGTCAATGGGGCCGCGAAGAGTCGGACAGGACTGAGCGACTGAACTGAAGGAGGCAAATTCTGTCCCCTGGAGGGGCAAATGGCTATCCACTCTGTATTCTTGCCTGGAGAATCCCATGGACAGAGGAGCCTGGCGGGCTCCAGTACACGGGGTCTCAAAGAGCTGGACACAACTGAACGACTCACACTGCTGCTACTACTAACAGGCAGATTCTGTGGTCTGCAGTCGAGCCCTCACTGACACGCTCTTCTTGGCAGAGAACTTCTGGACCCTCCAAAGTTCCAGAAGTTACAAAATTCCAAAGTTCTGTCATCTCCCAGGACCCTGTCTTGGTGGCTCATGGGACTCATTTGAATTTGCTACCAGATTCCCTGGAGAAGGGATCGACTACCCACTCCAGTATTCTTGGGCTTTCCTGTGGTTCACTGGTAAAGAATGCCTGCCACGCAGGAGACCTAGGTTCGATCCCTGGGTTGGGAAGATCCCCTGGAGAAGGAAACAGCTATCCACTCCAGTGTTCCGGCCTGGAGAATTCCATGGACTGTAGAGTTCACAGGGTCACAAAGAGTCAAACATGACTTTCACTTCAGGCCGCCATCTTGGTCAGCTGGCTCCCGAATAAAGTCCCCTCCTCATCCCAACACTTGATCTTGGATTGATTGGCCTATCCCACAGTGAGCAGAGTAAGCTCGGACTCGGTAACATATACATGTAACATACATATCAATAAAATGTATGTGGGTATATGCAGAGTGAGTGTGAACATCTATATGTTTCTATCATGGACTGAATTGTGTTCTCTCAAAACTCACGTGTCGAAGTCCCAACCCACACTGTCATAAAATTTGGAGATAAGACCTTTAAAGAGGTAATCCAGGTTAAGTGAGGTCCTAAGGGTGGAGCCCGAAGCCAATAGGACTGGTATCCTTATAAGAAGAGACACCAGGGATGTGCATACAGAGGAAAGAGAAGGCAGTTGTCTACAACCCAAGGAGAGAGGCATCCTCAGAAACCAATCCTGCTGGTACATTGATCTTGGACTTCCAGCCTCTAAAGTGTGAAAAAATAATTTCTTGTTGTTTAACCCTCCCAAGTGTGTGTTGTTTAACCCTCCCAAGCTTGTTAATGCTGTCCAAGCAGACAAATACAACACACACACACACACACACACACACACACACACACACACACACTCCTGAGAGGGCTGAGGCAAGGACATCTCAAGAGCAATAAGCATATCTAGTCCTAGTGAGACAGGCTGGACCTGGGACTCTTTACCTCAGTAGTTCCACCAGGACAAATGTCTCCTCCAGCAACAGAATACAAAGAAACGATAAGGGACTAAAAATAATTGCATACTTGGGCAGCTGGGGCAAAGTGTGAGTAATTAGATACAACAAGGCCAAAACTCAATTGCCACTTCTGAGGTGCTGGGAGCAAAAGCAGGTACCATGCCCAATCCCTGCCCACAGCAATACCAACGGGGTGGGCAGACCACCTAAGCCACCACTCAGGCTCAACCCAAGACCCAGGAAAGCCTTGCGTGAATGTCTCCTCTGCCCTCTTATTGATTTCTGTTGAGCAAAGTGTTCAAGAGCCCAGATCAATAACACCAGGACTAAATCTGGTCCCGAGACCTAGGTTCCCTCACCTTTCTGGAGCTCAGAATACTCACCTTAAAATGAGCGTCACAGGACCTCATGACCATTCTTCCTTCTGTTTCTAAACTTGGTTTTAATATGGACCGTGTCAAACCTATGCAGAAGTAGAGTCTAGCATAGCAGTCCCCCGCACGTGTGCCCCCTTAGTAGCTCAGTTCCCTCTGACTATTTGACCCCATGGATTGTAGCCGGCCAGGCTCCTCCGCCCTTGGAATTCTCCAGGCAAGAATACTAGAGTGGATTGCCATTTCCTTCTCCAGGGGATGATTTTCAGGGCTTTTCATTTTTCCTTAGATATGTATCTTAACTAGCTAGCCAGTAAACCCCGGCACAGAAAGCTTCCTGGCCTCCTCCCTCTTGAATTCCTCTCAGGACAGACGGGAGGTGGGCAAGTGCAGGCAGTGTTCTTCTTTACCTTGCTTTCTGGCAGTGCATTTATGCGACTTTTTTCTTTCTTTCTGTTTTTTAATCTTGACTCAGTACCTATACCATTTCGAAAACTTGGAAAATGCACACACACCCCGCCCCGACCCCTCAGTCTAGGCTCCTTCTTTTGTCAATAGAAATCTATTTTTACCTCCTTAAGGAAAAAAAAAATCTCACTCAAGCGCTGAAGTGCAAGACTCTGGCGGAGTAGTCTTCAGGGTAGAGGAGCAAGCCCCCAGGAAAGAGGCCTCCTGCAGTGCAGGGATGGGGCTTCCTCCGCTCTCAGCAGGAGGAAAGGCTGGCCGGACCTGGGCCCTGTCTCCGCGTCTAAATTGCGGAGGTCGCACAGAAACTAAGCTGGGCTGTTTTTTAAAAAGTCTGTCTCTGAAATTTTTAGTGAGAAAAACAAAACAAAACACACGTTTCAAAAATAATAAACTCTTAACAAAATGGTCCCTGGCCCCCGCGAGAGGTGCCCGTTCGCCCTCCGGGGTTCAAGCTCTGGCCCCCTACCCCCGATCCGTGGGAAAGCGGCCCCTTCTGGGGCGTCGCCCGGAGGCTCAGAAATGCTCCAGTCTGTTTTTCACATGGCGGGAAAGTGAATCAGCAGCGGGCACAGCACGCAAAGGACACGAGGCGGGCCCGGGGGCGGAGGGACAGGACCCGGGGAGGGGCCGGCGGGGCGATATGGGGCGCGGACCGACAGCAAGGACCCAAGAGGCGAGCCTCCCCCCGCCCTGCGCCGGCGGAGCGGGTCCAGGGTGGGGGCGAACCGGGGGAGGAGTCGGGACCAGCCGAGGCCGGAGTGAACAGAGGGAGAGGGAGCCCCTGAGCGGGGCGGAGGGCGGAGATCCGGGGCGGGGAGGCGGAGGGGCGGCCCTGGACGGGGCGGCCCCGAAGGCGGGGGCCAGGAAAGGCGGAAGGACCGGACCGGTGGACCCGGCGGCCGAGAGCTGAACGGCTCCCCTCGCCAGGCGGCCGGGCCGGAGGAACCCCCCGAGTCCCAGCCCAGCGGGCGCCATGGAGACGCTGCTGTGGTTCTGCAACTGGAGCACGCTGGGCGTGTGCGCGGCGCTCAAGCTGCCGCAGATCTCGGCCGTGCTGCGGGCGCGCAGCTCGCGGGGCATCAGCCTCCCGAGCCTGCTGCTGGAGCTGGCGGGGTGAGTAAGCCCGGGAGCGCCCCGGCTCTGCTAAAGCAGGCGCGCGGGGAACCGAGCCCAAAAGCCCCGGCCGCGGGGAGTAGCGCCTGCCCGGGCCGCTCACTTCCTTTCCGTACTTGCTGCTCCGGAACCAAAGTGGGCGCACGCCCATTTTATAGATAAGGAAACCGACACTCCTAGAAATCGTCACTCCACCGGTTAGTGACAAAACCAGTCATCCCGCTTTGAGCAAGGCCACTGGGCCCTCGAGACTCGTGTGTGCATTCTCTCTAAACCCACCCTCCCCCTGTCTTGGGTCTCGGTTTCCTCACTTATAAAATGAGGGGTTGGACCCTCTGGCTTTTAAAAGTTACACCTTTCGAGGGGAGGGGGTGCACGGGTGTCAGAGAAGGTTAGAGCTTTTTGGAGATAGAGGGGAATTTGAGTTGGAGTTGGACTTCAGCAGGCTCTCCAGTCGGCACTTGAAGACTGTTGCAAGAGCTGGTTTATCCTTGAAAGTCAGGAGTGGGTGCCCTGACTCGGTGTTTAAAGATCTGAACGTGATGGATGGTAGCCAGACTTGTTGCAGTGATCATTTCACAATATATACAAATACTGAATTATGCTGTACACCTGAAACTACTATAATGTATATCAGTTATACATCAGTCTACAGAAAAAGTAGTAATATTCTGAATAAGCAAAGTAATAATCATAAAGACCTGAACGGCGAAAAGCAGAGTTGTAAACTTGGTGGGAAAGACCGAACCCAGCAGTGTAGCTCCTCTCCCCTTGAGGCCCAGCCCTCCCGGCTGCCCCGCGCCAGCGCCAGCCAGCGGACTCCAGTTACCACCGGGCAACTCTGAGGGCGGGTCGTGGGCAAGCACTTCTGGGTGGGGGCAGCCCTCTTGGTGGGACCCGGTTTCTCCCGCCAAAAGGGAGGTAGGGGAGAGGGTGGGAGAAAGAGGAGACCTCTAGAGCACAAGGCGTGAGGGGCCACCCTGGGACTTGTGGGGTCCCTCCAGGGACACCGCCATCAGAGGGGCCAACCCTAGGGTATGTGACCTCCATCGGTTTGGGGGCTCCCTGGGGAAGTGCTCCCTGCCTCAGTGCTCCCCATTTCTCTGGGGGAGAATAGATAATTCCTGAGAAGTTCAGTCGTGCCTGACTCTTTGTGAGCCCATCGGCTGTAGCCCTCCAGGCTCCTCTCTCGGTGGAATTCTCTAGGCAAGAATGCTGGAGTGGATTGCCATACCCTTTGATTGAAGGCGGGAGGAGAAGGGGACGACAGAGGATGAGATGGTTGGATGGCATCACCGACGTGATAGACGTGAGTCTGAGTAGGCTTTGGAGTTGGTGATGGACACGGAGGCTGGCGTGCTGCAGTCCTTGGGGTCGCAAAGAGTCAGACAGGACTGAGCAACTGAACTGAACTGAGAAGTTCATCATTCAGGGCGGGGGATGCCTCGGTCTGCTCCAGGGCAGGGGAACCCCTGGGCATCCTTTCAGGGACCAGAAAAGGTAGCCACCTGGAGAAGGAGGCCCTCCAGGCAGGGAGCCTTGTAAACAGAAGCTCAGCAGCTGGATTGGAGGCAGTGAGGCCAGAGAAAGATGCTGAAGACATGGTCTTAGGGTTAAAGGATCTGTGCAGATACAGGGAATGGGGTAGGTGTGCTCTTGTCCCCATTTTACAGATAGGGAAGCCGAGGCCCCAGAGGTTAGTAACTGCTGGGGATTGTGAGCCCAGTACCCAAGTCCTGGAGTCTGCGCTCCCCTTGGGGCTCCACCCTCAGCAGGTGATGCTGGAGGGAGGAGTCCAGGTGGTCTCAGGAAGGTGGCTCAGCAGGTAGCCAGAGCGCTTAGTGCTGGCCAGTGTCATAGCGTGGCCCCAGGTGAGGGTGTGGGGCTGTGGTCACACCTCTTCCTGGCTTGGGAGCTGTGAACTATTAAGTCCACTTTGTCTGTGGAGGCTCTGGCTCACCCTGGGGGGGACAGGGGGCCTGGGGGGGTGTCTTCATAGCCTCTCCAGGGCTAGAATTTTCTTAAAGGAACTAAAGAGTCCCCCTGTCTTGCCCCCCACCTCCCTGTCCCCCGCCCCACAGCACTCTGGAGGCCACTGGAATCATTGTGGGATGTTCCTCCTCTTCAAAACACAGACAGGCTCCCCAGCCTGCTGCTGGGCCCTCATATGCCCATTGCCCGGGATGCCTGCCCAGGATGCCTCTCAGCCCCCCTCAGAGGTCCTTCCTGGCCTCTTGAGCTTCTTGAGCGTGTCCTGAGGCAGCTGCCTGGGGCCTCGGAAGTGCCCAGCCTTAAAAACAGGCAGGCCTGGGTCCGGAAGCCTGGTCTCTTCCTCCTCCCGGTCAGATCTGTCTCTAACTGACCATCCGAAGCAGCTTGGCAGACCCCAGTGCCCCAGCTCCAGAAGTCGAGGAGACGATTTGGTTGATATTTCATCCTCCTTGTTCTGTGGTGGTTTGTGGTTTAGTCGCTCAGTCGTGTCCAACTTTTGCCACCCCATGGACTGTATAGCCTGCCAGTTTCCTCTGTCCATGGGATTCTCCAGGCGAGGATACTGGAGTGGGTTGCCATTTCCTCCTCCAGGGGATCTTCCTGACCCAGGAATCGAACCCGGGTCTCCTGCATTGCAGGCAGATTCTTTACCATCTGAGCTATGAGGGAAGCCCTTGTTCTGTACTTTCCTCCTTACCATTTGCTGATGCCCAGCTCCAGTTCTCAGGTTCTGTGCACAAACCTAGGCTCCTGGGTGGGGGCCAGGCCTGCCTGCTGTGGGGGTCGGGTGAGTCAGACCTCAGGAGTGTCCTCCCTCTCCCCAGGTTCCTGGTCTTCCTCCGGTACCAGTGTTACTATGAGTACCCGCTGCTGACATACCTGGAGTACCCCATCCTCATCGCACAAGGTAACCGACCCCCATCCCCCTGCCCAGCCTCGGTGCTCAGCACCTACCCCCACAGCTCAGAGCCTTTTCTTTCCAGATCTCATCCTGCTGCTGTGTGTCTTCCATTTCAATGGGGATGTGAGACGGGCAGCGCCATACATCATCGTGTATCCTTTCACCATCTGAGAATCGGAGCTGGGACGGGTGGGGCGGCGGGGTGTGTTTAGTTTTGCAAATCAGTTCAGTTCAGTGGCTTGGTGGTGTCCGACTCTTTGCAACTCCATGGACTGCAGCACGCCAGGCCTCCCTGTCCATCACCAACTCCCAGAGTTTGCTCAAACTCATGTCCGTTTAGTCAGTGATTCCATCCAACCATCTCATCCTCTGTCGTCCCCTTCTCTTCCTGCCTTCAATCTTTCCCAGCATCAGGGTCTTTTCATATGAGTCAGCTCTTCGCATCAGGTGGCCAAAGGATTGGAGCTTCAGCTTCAGCATCAGTCCTTCCAATGAATATTCAGGATTGATTTCATTTAGGATACACTGGTTGGATCTCCTTGCAGTCCAAGGGACTCTCAAGAGTCTTTTCCAACACCAGAGTTCAAAAGCATCAATTCTTCGGTGCTCAGCTTTCTTTATAGTCCAACTCTTACATCCACCCGTTTTGCTAATAGGATGTTATTACGCTGGGTTCTGTGCTGTGCTGTGCTACAGTCGTGTCTGACTCTTTGTGACCCCATGGACTGGAGCCCGCCAGGCTCCTCTGTCCATGGGATTTTTCAGGCAAGAATGCTAGAGTGGGTTGCCATGCCCTTCTCCAAGGGATCTTCCCAACCCAGGGATCGAACCCAGGTCTCCCACATTGCAGGTGTATTCTTTACCATGGAAGCCCTGTTAAAGCAGGATCCTTTACCAGATATTTATTCTTTTGGTTAAATTAAGAAAAAACAATCCCCAAAGTAAGATTCCTTGTGGGCTAGTGTATCTCCACAGCCCAGAGATGCCCTAGATGTCTCTGCCTGGGGTCTCCCCTCTGAGACCAGGGTGCCCCCACGGTGCCCTGACCCACCAGGTAGGGGGATTTAGACTTAGGACTGCAAGGCTGGGCTGCAGGAGCACCTCTGCTAACAGCCACATTGTCCACATGTCTCCTTTAGGGGAAAGGAGATATTTCTTCCTTCCCCCCAAACGTACCCATATGACAGGCATGTCTGGTCTGTAACACGATGCTGCTAAGACACCTGGTCAGCTTGGCTTCTTACTGCTTATTGGTGGGCGGGTCTGGGCTCCTGACAGCTGGTTCAGATCTCCCTGGACTCCGGTCGTCACACAGACCTGTCCCCTCTCAGGTCACACAGCATTTTCTGTGCACGTGGGCCCGCCTTCCATCTTCATTCTGCTTGTCAAAACTCCCGTTATTCTCTTGTTGAACTTCACTCTCCTTAAGAGGCCGAGAGCCTTTTTGAGTGGCAATCAGTCCTGCCACATCAGTGACATGATCTGAGCTTCAGGGTAGAGGAAAGGGGGGGCGGTAGGTAATAGTAGGTCCCAGATACTATGCAGGACATGCTTATGCTAAAAAATCACTTGTTGATCTGAGATTCCAGTTTAACTGGATGTCTTGTATTTTAATTTGCTCTGTCTGGCCACCCTATAAATAAGTCATCTCTAGGATCTCAGTTGCTGCAACAGCTGCTTAAGTTTTATAAAATGTGTATCTGGAATGAGTGGAATGAAGTGCAGTGGTACAAAATTGGGCAACAGTAGTTTAAAATTCAAATTAGAGAGTGTTGAAAAACAAAATTCCCTCCTAGATTCAGGTTGCCTTTTCTGGTATCGACTCGTATTTCGTTCCACTGACCTGAGCACAGAGATTGTCTGTTTCAAAGCCCTTCATTTAAATAATGTTATCAATTGTAATCCTGGCAGTCTCTTGAGTCCCTACAATATGCCACAAAGCAGTGAGGAGATGAGTAGGGTAAGGAATATTAAGTCCCAGTTTGCAGATAGGCAAACTAGGGCTGAGAGAAGCAAGATGACTTGCCTGTGGTCACGGCAGAGGCTCCTGGCCGTCCCCGCCCTGGCCTGGCCACCGCCTTCTGTGTTTGCTTCTGCTTCTCTAGCCGGGCTGTCTTCCTGCAGCATCACTGAACTTGATGGCACTCAGGTATCATTTCTCCTGTCTCCTAGCATTGCTCTACCCAACTGTGTCATTTCTACACTGGAGTTAGCAGGAAAGAGAAAACCAGTAAACAGTTTCATGTGACAACAATTTTGCAGAAGACGTCTCCTGTATCAGGCATCCTAAGTGTTTAAACTAGTTTTTTATTCGATCCTTGAACATGCATTATGAGCCAGTCTTGTTCTATGCATAGTCTTTATGTGCTCACAAAAGGTATGTGGGAAAGAAAACCATACTTAATAAGCTAAATATATTGAATATTGCATGGTATGAGTTACAGAGCAAAATAAAGCACTGACAGGTAATAGGAGGTACCTCAGTTTTACATAGGGTGGACAAGGAGCTACTTATTGAAAAAGTAATATACGGGTTAACACTTGAAGGAAGTGGGCCAACAAGCCATAAAGATACCAGGTGAAAAAGTTTCCTAAGAAGAGGATAAACAGGTAAGTATATGAGGGCTCAGATGAAGTACCCTTGAAAATGTTTAAGGAATAGCAATACCATTGTGTCTGGAATGGAAAGATTCTGGGAGAGATGATAGCAAATGAGGATCCTTCCCTGATAGTTCAGTTGGTAAAGAATCCTCCTGCAATGCAAGAGACCCCAGTTTGATTCCTCGGTTGGGAAGATCCACTGGAGAAGGGAATGGCTACCCACTCCAGTATTCTTGGGCTTCCCTGGTGGCTCAGCTGTTAAAGAATCTGCCTGCAATGTGGGAGACCTGGGTTCGATCCCTGGGTTGGGAAGATCCCCTGAAGAAGGAAAAGGCTACCCACTCCAGTATTCTGGCCTGGAGAATTCCATGGACTATACAGTCCATGGGGTCACAAAGAGTCAGACACAACTGAGCCACTTTCACTTTCTGAACTACTGTGATTATTTTGGCTTTTAATCAGACTGATATGGCTAGACCCTAGAGGCTTCTGATCCCACAATTTCATGTTTTAAAATAATAAAAATAAATTGTGTTACATCTTACATCAAAGGTGCATTAACTGTTGACATTATGTTGGAGAGGTCTATGTGGTCAAGAATGAAATGGGCAGTTAAGATCATCTGGCATGTTCCCAGCTCTAGGATGGGTCTGAGAACACAGGGTTCTTTGTAATTTTCTTCAAGAATTCTGCTTCTGTGCTTTTGAACTCCTTAGCAAGTGTTCACCTGGACCACTTTTGTCTTTTCCAAACTGACAAGTTCTAGCAGTTGTTCCAGTCCACACTTGGCTTAGACGTGTAACCTCTGTATTCTCGGTTTGTTTCCACGGGTGGGTGGTGGAGCTACCAGCCAACAAGCCATTGCTGTGTCCCTTAGCATGTGGTAAGCTGCGTGTCTGCTTGGTTCATCCTCACTCTGCAGCAGTGGATCCTAGATCTGGCCATGGTGAGTAAACTGCCCCAGAGAAGAATGTGTGTTCACAGAGTCTGTCTTCCCTCTTTTCCTTGTGACACCTGCCCTGCAAACAGTTTTATAGATTGGATGTTCAACCCGCTGTATCGAAAGCACCCCTGTGCTTTACAGCTGTACCAAAGGAAGCTGGGATGAAAGCCCAGTGCTATCCAAATATTAAAAATACATTATTCTCACTTAAATGTATGGCACAATATTTTTACTTCATTCGGCGGGGGGAGCCCTCGAGAACCAGATTATGGAGTTAGTAGTCAAATGAAGAACTGAGCATGAAGTGAAGAGTTTCAGGTTGGGTGCTAGGTCACTTCAGTTGTGTCCGACTCTTTGTGACCCAGTGGACTGTAGCCCGTCAGACTCCTCTGTCCATGGGGATTCTCCAAGCAAGAATACCAGAGTGGGTGGGTTGCCATTTCCTCCTCCCAACCCAGGGATGGAACCCACGTCTCTTACATTTCCTGCATTGGCCGGTGGGTTCTTTGCCGCTAGTGCCATATTATCAGGTTAGTAATTACATATTGATACAATTTTTTTTCTTCCTTGGAAAAAGGTAAGTGCTGTATTCTTTTCCCTTCCTTGGTTAAGGGCCAGAAATTCCCTGCTGTAAGAATAGGATTGTGGTAGCAGGTCAGGAAGCATTTGACCAAAGATCAAATGGTGGTTGACATGAACTTTTCTACCTCATGGGAAAAGGAGCAGAACTAATTGGTGGTCACTGCCGGCCACACCCGAACTCCTGGATTTCGACCCATTCTACCTCCAGCATCTTGTTGGAAAGTGGACTTGGCTCTTAGCCTTGTGACATACGGAGAGCAGATATGTAGGGTTACCATGGCAGCCTGGGCCTGGCTCAGGGTGGAGGGTGCTGTACTCTTAACCTCACTGGGGAGCAGAGGTCAGGGAGCACAGGGCCGGAGTCTCACGTGGCTCATCAGAACAGCCGGAAACTCAGAGCTGATGCGCCCCAGCTTGCTGCTTTGAGTTTATAAATGTCAGTGCAAAGCAGTGTGGTGCCCCCATGCCCTACTGTAGTATCTATACATCAATTTATTATTGGCAGGTGGTGACAGATAAGCCTTTGCGGCCGTTGCAGATTTTTACCCTCGGTTACGTCCTACCTGCTGCGGCACATTGGTTACTCACCTGAAGGGGTTGGTAGGTTAGACCTAAGTATGCTGCTGCTGCCTCCATTCTTTATCATGAAACTTGGCGTTTGTCCTTGTTGGTTATTACTTGACATGAAAGCTTGGTTTCAAAAGTGCTTTCAGGGAGTTCCCTGGTGGTCCAGTGGCCAGGACTCCGGTGGTCCAGATTCAGTCCCTGGTTGGGGAATCCCAAAAAGCATAACCCCCCTTCTCCCCTCAAAGGGGCTTTCAGTATCTGGTGCTCTTCTGCATTTGAAACTAAGGGAGTCCTTCCTCCTGTTTTATCTTCAAACAGAACTTATGCACTTTGATCAGTGCGGCCAGTAAGTTTGCACAGCTCCAGTACCTGTGGAAGAGCAGGGACTCAGGAGCCGCAAGCGCTCTGACGTGGAGCCTCGCTTCTTATACTTGTGCAGGTAAGAACACAACTCTAATTGATGGGGTGTCCCCTGTTGGTGTGTATGTGGGGGGTGTCTACCTAGAGGGGTGGGCTAACTTGATGTCCAAGGGTCATAATCCCTTGAGCTTAAATCCTTTGCATGTTAACTCTTGAATCTGTAGTGTATCCTTATTTATAAGACTGATTTCATGCACACCACTCTCCATTTTCTGCAAGATCTGTATTCCAGTTGCTAAAAAAATGTAAAAGGACACTTTTCTCCAAAAATATGACCTATTATTAACAGTCTTCTCTTGTTGTTTGCAAAGCATCAAGAAGTAGATTATATTAAATCCATTAACTTGTTTTAAACATATGAATGTTTATGATGTAATAAATTGAAGAGATGAGACTCATACATTGACTTTTGTGAATGAACATAATTTGCAGCAGTGGAGTTTTCCTGGAGCCATAGTGTGTTTAGTCTCAACTTTAGAATTTCCATTGTTCATTTGGATTCTTGCAGGAACTACCTAAAATGAATATGTACTCTATTTAGGTAGGAACATTTTTAAAATATCCAGAGCTATTACATTCACTAGATTTCCTAATTGTTGATATTTGAATTATACTTTTTCATGTTTCTTCTAAAATCTTAAACTACCTGCTTCTCCATCCAGGGTTCTCTTCTATTCAGATCTTTCAAGAACAGTTAGCATGTATTCCTGTATTTAAAATGGAAAGATATTTGCTAAGTACTGAAATGTCTGAGAAGTTGATATTTATTGCTGAAATTTTTCTTTTACAGCAAGAATAATGACAACTTTGATGACCACCAATGATCTTACAAGTAAGCAAAATATTTTTCTGCCCACGTCCTCTTTGAACTTTATGCCATCTGCCTCCTTCACTTGTAAATTATCTTGGGGTTTAACACAGCCAGTTTAGCCCCACTGGAGGCTAGCTGCAATATACTGCAGGTCCTCATCAGTCTCCATGCGTAGTGTTAAGCACCCTCTTGCCATATCCAGGATAGAATATGCACAAGATAGTCGATTCCTACCTTCGTAAAGCTTCCACTGTAGCAGTGGAAATGAAGAGTGAGGTCATCACACAATATTTGAAAAATACTGTAAAGTGTTTCAAAAGAGGACAGGATGAGCACCTAACAAGGAAGCCTGACGTAGTTGGAGGGAGCTGGGAAGATTAATTTCAAGGGGAGAGGGATGAGGGAAGAGACTGTTACAAGGAGCAGCACATATGGAGGTTGTGAGCAAGGAGGATGGAGGAACACCAGCAGGGCTGGCGGGAGAGCCCTGGGTTGAGTCTAATCAGAGGGAAGGTGGTGGCAGGGAGCCTCAGAGAACTGCCCACAGGCAGCAGGATGGGGAGTGACACAATCATTTTACTCCATGTCCTTGTTCTGTTATTTTTAAAGGGTTACCGTGATGGAGGAGAAAACAAACTTGGGTTAACTTAAAGAGAATGTTGTTCATTCCTTAGGCTGAATTTTCAAGCATATAAATGTTTGGAAAATGATTAAAACAGGTAGGGTGACTTATTCTATGAAGACTAGAAATGTGTCCTTGGTGTGTAGACCTTTTAAATAAGTTCATTATTATCTGAGACATAGTGCCACAAAGCAGCAGGATGCATTTGCTAGTTCCATCCCAGGGTTTTATCTTTGGCTCAAGTACTTTACATTAGCTCTGAGAGAAGGGTTGAAAAGTGTCTGGCCAGAGTGTATACCTGGGTCAAGTGGGGAAGGGAGAAACCTGAGGCTTCCCTACAGGACATAAATTCTCTGCTTGCAAAAGAGAGTCAAACCATAATTGAACAACAAAACAAATTTCATATTAAAAATTAATTTTAAAAGGTCGAGAATCTTCTAATTGTGATTTGTTTTGTATCTGAGGTGACTGCTGTTCATGAAAGTGACCAGTATATCTGAGAATAATCTCTTAAAAATAGTTCATCTATCTTAAAAGTGTTTTATAACCCCAAAGACACATTAAGTCTCATAAACCTTATTTATCAGGAGTGTTCATCAAGTCATTGAGATTATTTTTTCCTTTTTAATAAAAAGCCACATTTTCATGGTTACTTTAATATAAAACATACCTTGACTTTTTTCAGAATTATCTTAGGTGACTGCAGTGTACCACTTTTTGCTTGATTAACATGGAATTTTCTAAGATACCACCACCCTTAAGACTTAAAAAATGATAATAGGCTTTTAAAAAGTTGTAGCATTTACCAACCAGTCAGATTCCTCCAAATTAAGCATTTAAGATGAAATTATTCATGAAGTCAGGCCAAGTGGCCAGAGGTAGTAATGATAAGACCATTTCCCCCCCAGAAATATTTGGAACCACAGTTGCACCAACGTTTACATGACCCATAGTTCTGTTTCCTTTTGGGTGGGGGGTAGGGGACGTTAAGCCTATTTAGGCTTCTACTTAGAGAAGGTGGTGATTTTGTGTGAAAACAGTATTTTTTAATATACACTTTTCTTTTTTGACTGATTTCAGTTCTTACACGTTTCGTGATCATGCTGGCCTTAAACATATGGGTAACTGCTACAATACTTCACTACCGGAAGACCGATATAAAGTCTGAATGATGGATTATTCCTATACACAAAGTGGATTCTGAATAACGGAACCAAAGAAAAAAGCTCACTGCTAAATCATAAGTTTAGTCAACCGTGCCAAAGATACTTTAGACTTGAAAAAGCCCAGTTAAACACTTGTTTAAAAATGCTGATTTTTAAAAATCCTCTGCCCCCACTTTATTAGGTTAAGGTAGGACTTTAGACATCTACAATTCTGAGAAAGCTGGTGATGGATGGAAGTCTTCCAAAAAGCCCTTTCTGATGAGGCAGCTTTGACCCTTATTCTGGGAACTAATTACATCTACTTCTCAACTTTTAAAATCTTTTAAGAAATACATGGTCTCCAAAACACAAATACACATGAATGGAGTGGGATTTTGGAAATTTTAGTAACTTACCAGGGTTCACTTCCTGGGATGAATGTTTAATTGTAATACAGACATAATAGGATGGCCTTATTGTATCATATTATCATAAAATACCTCCTTGGCTATAGCAAAGATATCAAGGAAGCAAAAAATGTAACTGGTTTGAATGCATATACCAAAGTAGCTCTTTAACTTCATACTGTACCTTTAAGCATTTCCTAACAAGATACCAGCAATCTCTACTTATGAAGAGGCAATCCCAATATACTTCAAGATTCAAGCACAGTGCTGCCATTTTTAAAAGGATTACACCTGCACAATTAACTGTTACTGGAATTTGGTACAAAATACAGCCAACCTCAACCAGGGTTTGCCTACTGAAAATATATGCAGCAAAGGGTATTGCTGGGTTCTGCCAAGCTCTCATGGATTTAATTCTCATTATGGTATCATACTTTAAACATGCTGTTAAGATTATCCACTGTATTTTCCTATAAAAGCTTATAAAACCTAACATTTAAAAACATTCACCTAATAATTGAGTAGCATTATTGTATTATATGCAGTAAGTAAATATGTTTATTAGAAAGTGTTTCCTGTGTAAAATAAACTTATTTTGAACTCTTCTGAATCTTAAAACTCAATTGTTTTAATGTGATTAGCTTTAAGTTAGGTAAAGTGCAGTTTAAAAAATATAAACTGACTAATCCTTTTAGAACTACTGCTTGGGACCAACAGGAAAAGAAACACGGCATATAAAAATAAAAAATCATTCATTCTATAGTTTCAAAAATCATAGTTAACATTTTTTAAAAAGTCCAAGTAAATCTTTTCTCATATCCAGTTATCATCTGACTAGTAGTATAAACTGTGATTTTTTTAGTCCAACAAATATTTTATTTAGATATGCTTTATCAATGCTTAAAGCCTCTTGATGAAAGTGAAAGAGGAGAGTGAAAAAGTTGGCTTAAAGCTCATCATTCAGAAAACGAAGATCATGGCATCTGGTCCCATCACTTCATGGCAAACAGATGGGGAAACAGTGGAAACAGTGTCAGACTTTATTTTTGGGGGCTCACTGCAGATGGTGACTGCAGCCATGAAATTAAAAGATGCTTACTCCTTGGAAGAAAAGTTATGACCAACCTAGATAGCATATTCAAAAGCAGAGACATTACTTTGCCGACTAAGGTCCATCTAGTCAAGGCTATGGTTTTTCCAGTGGTCGTGTATGGATGTGAGAGTTGGACTGTGAAGAAGGCTGAGCGCCGAAGAATTGATGCTTTTGAACTGTGATGTTGGAGAAGACTCTTGAGAGTCCCTTGGACTGCAAGGAGATCCAACCAGTCCATTCTGAAGGAGATCAGCCCTGGGATTTCTTTGGAAGGAATGATGCTAAAGCTGAAACTCCAGTACTTTGGCCACCTCATGCGAAGAGTTGACTCATTGGAAAAAACTCTGATGCTGGGAGGGGTTGGGAGCAGGAGGAGAAGGGGACGACCAAAGATGAGATGGCTGGATGGCATCACAGACTCGATGGACGTGGGTCTGAGTGAACTCCGGAAGATGGTGATGGACAGGGAGGCCTGGCGAGCTGTGATTCATGGGGTTGCAAAGAGTCGGACACTACTGAACGACTGAACTGAACTGAACTGAACTGAACTGAAAGCAACTCCTTAGAGAAAATATAGTATCGTAGCTGGAGAGTTCTCCATTTTTCCCCTTTGGAAGTGAAAGGAACATACATTAGAGCCACCCCAGATATTCTGTACACATCATTAATCCCACAAGAATCCTGTAAGTAAACAGTCTCCATTTTACAGATGAATATACTGAAGTCCATACTGAATAATCTGTCCCAGATCAGACAGCCAGCAAGTATCCTAGAAAAGACCCCACTGATTACCAAAAAGTTCTTTCTAGAAAACCACTTGTCAGCACACTATTCTACCAAAACAGACTGCTTCTTTTCCTTATCCTTGACACTCAAGAGATTCTCAAGTTTGCATGTTCCTTAAAATACTGATGTTAGATACAAACTCCTAGTTGAAACTTGATTTTGTATTTCTCCACAGATTAAGTGATAGGGCTGAAGATCCCCAAGTGTGTACCCTCCATTAAGATTTCTTTGCTATACCCATCTTTTAAGGAAGGTAATTTTGGGGGGTAAATTTTAGAAGGTTGCAAGAGTATTTCACAGGAAAAGTAGGAAAATGCTTATGTCTTAATTTCTTTTATTTAATTTTTAATATAAAAAGCAGGCATAAAATACAATTACAATACTACAAAGATGCAACAAAATTTAAAAAAAACTGGGGGGGGGAGCGCCACGATTTTTGTTCAAGGGGACAGCTGATCAAATATTTATGATTATCTAAACCATGCAATTCATAACTTATTACAACCCCAAACAAAACTATTATGGGGAAGGGAATCAAGGAGAGAGCCCCCCAAACATAATATCTAGCACTGTCACACAGTGCTTATTCTTCAAAGTGCTTTACAAACCAACTATGGTATCTTCACAATATAGGGAAACTGACGTCTTATTCCAGGGGAGGAGAGGTGAGTCAGTAGCAGTGTCAACAGAGATCAAGAAACTCAGAAGTGACTTGCTCTCATTGGGTTTTTAAAACATGTTATTTAAAGCATGTTTCCATAAGGTAATATAGCGTCCAGTTTCTCTATTTTACCACCCAAATCCTGTAATAGATTAACAGCAGCAGCATAGCTTCTCAAATTGTGGTTTGGCAACCTACAGTATCTACAGGTAAACTGGGATAAAGGAGAGCCTTCACAGCCTGAATGGTGTAACTCTAGCACAGGTTAATCTTAAAAAAAAAACTCACCTTTATTTTAGATTTATTGATATACTATCCTTTAGTTAGCTCCAGAGTATTTTAAACTTAGGGTTTTTTTTTTTTTTTTTTTTGTTAAGTTTGCTTCTAGATAGCATTTTTTTTTTAATACTTTTCAACATGCACTGGACAGTCATCCTCAGCAGTAACCCTGGCACCAGTTTTCCTTCTGCTTTGCCTCAGTATTCCCACAAAAGTATAAAAGCAAAAAACACCGCAGCTAAGAAAATCCCAGTATTCACTACTTCTTAGTTCTCAAAAGGAGGTATTTGTGGCTCTAGGAGAAATCAGGTGTGAGGAAACAAGCAACTTTTGGTCTTAACTTTATCTTGGAGGTTTTGGAGCCTCAAGAAAAAGAAGCTGGCACAAAAGCAGGTTGTTAGACCAAGTCAATGTCATATTTAATGAGTGTTGGGAAGAAAACATTTGGATGGGGGCATGCACTCATGTATGTACATGAAACCAGCAACAGGGTATAAAGCAAATTCTTACCCAAGGTCAGAATTTTTATTAAGCACATTTCCATTGGCTGGACAAATGACCTTATAAATCCTTATGTCAAACCATATAATAAAAAGAATCTTCATGGAGAGATTTTTTTTTTGCCCCTTAGGATCTCTTTGCCCCCCCAGAAAACGTCACATTAATTTTCCTTGTATAGTTGCATCACACCATGATTCTCCATATTCTCTAATATATATACAGCATTCAAAATTTAAACTTTTGCCATTTTTACTCAAATATTTCAATTACTCGTGTAAACTTCAAATTATTTCACCTTAATAAAGTTTATTAAAAATATATATATATACTCTCCAATTCAGAATAATATGATAGAACCTCCCATAGTGTAACAAAATCTCTATATAAAATATTAATTCAGTCTCCTTTTAACAAGTCTAATGAATGGAAATATTTATTCTATATAAATTTTATATATTTTTCATTTTTTAATCTTACTTTAAAAAAAAAGCTGTGCCCCCGAACCAGAACATACCTGCAAGGGAAATGGCATGCATATCTAGTTTTAGCACAGACAGCATGGAAGAGTGCAGCCTGGATAACGTAATAACAAGATTCAGTTTCAGTACATCAGCAGCCAAAGGCCACTCTTCAATTTCCACAACAGTATCTATAATTGGGGATCTAACTCTTTATAAACACCTCAACACTGACCCCAGATGGAATCAATGAAAAATGTCTACTTCCTTCATAGAAATATTGGATGGTGTATCTCGGTATTATGCCAAACTGTGCACATGTATATACACAGAGAGGATGATAGAAGACCACAGAATTTTTCTTTACTTGATTCTTACCACTGATGTATACTGTAGCAGTACAAAACATATACTTTTCTGGGATAATGAGAAATAAAGCAGGAATAGTCCTGCATAAACTGTATGTAACTTGAATAGCATTTAAAAAAATAATAATTGAAGTGCCTTTGAGGCCACTGCTTCCCAGCCACAATAATGAAATGCTGCCATACACAGTCATGTGTTTACGGGATCACACTTAAATACTTAAAATATATCTACAGTATGTCTTAGTTTTCTTTGTATTTGAGATAATTTTTTGAATCTTGAGTGTGAAAATATAAAAAGTCACAAATGTCTTTATCAGAAATAAAAACACACCTAGAGTAGCCAGCAAATTAAAAGCAAAGAAACTGTTTCATAGTCACACACTAATACTGAGGTCTGTAAAAGGGGTTTGATGAGTAATAGATATACATAAAAGATATATTAGTTCCAATACTACCCATTACTGTTTCTATCACCAATACTTAAAACAAAATTCTGTTATACAATCAAAATAGGCCGACAATGATAGCTACTATGTGTAAAAATAGTGCACTAATTTTCTTCTGCAAAGCAAATTTGCATCCTAAGAGCTGGTAAATACTTTTTGTTTTAAATACAGGAAAGGGTGGATATCTTGAAAAAAAATTAAATTAAGGCATTCAAAATGGGTAAAGTTGCCTATTACGAAGCATTAAGAAACTGATATAATTAACTTCAAATTTCTTGTTACAATAATTGCTTAAACATGAACATGCAGCTTCCAGCAGGTACACACAATGAGTGATATAAACTCCAACATTATGGCTTTATACAAGTGCATAGTTGCAACTGCAGTAAGTAATGGTATCTGATTAATGTTTATAAAAAAATAAAGTGGGAAGTTAAAAAACCCTCTTGCAGTATTACAGTACTATGTGTGTGTGTGTATGTATGCATGTGTGTGTTTTCACACACACAATACAATGGTCACTTCTTAAAGATGCAGTCTCTATCACTGTAGTGGAATCCATTCATTCCCAGATTCTTCTGGCAAATGTGCTGGTGAAATCTCTCTGTTGAAGCTGCAAAGATGATTTCTGTAACTCTTCTAAATTCTTTATGCAATGTAGTGTGAGTGATGCTAGGAGAGCTTTACGGAACAAGTCTGGAAGAGTTGCACATGATATTCTTATTCTATTAACCAATCACTGTTGGTTCAACTTGTTGCTCCAAAGGAGCCCAGAAAACCTATCCAAGATTTAGAATTTATATTGCAGGAATAGAGGGAATATATATGTGTATTAGTCTCTCAGGAAAATATAACTTTTTAATAAATTTCGGGCCATCATATTTCAGTCTTGTTTCAACTGGAAGAATATGATCACCTTGAATGATGACTGCATTCACAGAAGGCAGTTAGCTGGAAAGAAAAGGAAAATAAAGTCAGTTGATACAGTGAAATAATTTAAGAGATTGTGATCAGTTCTTTGAAAAGGCATTCCATTTACATCAAACTCTACAGTCTTCCAACTACTATACTTTTAACACTTAAATCATGCATATAGCATATTTACTGTCTTACTTTTCTTATTTCAAGGTACATGCAATTATATTCTTCCTCATATTTTCTCATATTGGCCACAAACATGACACACAAGTTTTAATATGGTTAACTGGCTATTAAGGTGAGATGGTATGTCAATGAATAACGCAAGTGAATCTGTTTGATTCGAGGTCTAACTGTTAGCTTCCTCGTGTGGGTGAAAGAAGAGTGGACTGAAGGACTAGGCTCTATTTGGCTTTTTTCACCCTAAGCCACATTTTAAAAATCTATGAAATGGGAACAAACACACTGTTATAGCAAATATATGTAAAAAATACTCTGTAAATCCTGGTTATAAACAGATCCAAATAATGTGTGATTTAAGTATGTACTTTGCAACATGTTACTTAGGTTAAGACAGACATTATTTCTTTTATATTCATTCCATATAAAAGGTTTAACTCATGAGGTTCAGTTTTCATTCAGATTTCTGTTAGCCTCTATTAACCGAATGACATTCTCTAAAAGCATAAGAGCTTTCACAGCATACCATTAGCATTCTTCAGCAAAAGTAACATTAAATTTTCAAAAAGTAAACATTTCATATCACAAAAAAAAGCAAAATCAGAAACAGCTAGTTCACAGCATTTATCAAAGTTTTTATGGTTTCAGTTCTTGCAAGTTAGAAAGAGGGAAAGGGGCGGGGGGAAGAAGAGAGGGATGGAGGGAGAAGGAATCCCATGCTATGTTCACAAACTAATACAGCTGTAAGAACTTGAAAACACCGTAAATTTTACTTCTCTGCATATGACTTATTTGGAATGAACAGAAAGTATCAGAATTAGTTCCATTTGTTATTTCTACATGTTTCATTCCTAAGATAAAAAATTACAATTCCAACTGTATTGAAAATATATAGCCAATAAGGAATCTGAACATAGCATTTTGCTTTCATACTTAACATGGAAATTTCAGTTAGAAACTTGTCTGAAGACTACTTTTCAAATATATACTATCAAAAACAACTCAATAAAATTTCAAACTGGTAAAAAAAAGAATGAAAACCCAAGTGCAAACCACATGCACTATTTGGAAAAACTAAAACAACTCATTTCTCATTTTTTGATTTACCCCATTTAACTTCTTCAGAAATCAAAAACATCGTCATCATCATCACCACCATCAACATCATCAAATGACCAATCCCAGTCTTTAAATGCCAAATCAAGCAATCTGCAATAGGAGGTTTGCAAGTTTATACTCTAACACTCTTTAGAAAACAACAGCTTAATATCCTATGATCGAAAAATCACATGTTATGCTGTAAACATTTTAACTTTCCCTTCACTGATAACAACATGATTAAAATTGAGATGGAAGCACTCAGAGAAGTCTTTCTCTTTATATGCAAACGCACATAATCATGTTGACCAGGTATGCCTTCCAAACCATCACAGAACAGAGGACACAGATAATATTCAGGGGTAAGACACAATCTTCTTTCCACTGGGCCGACATAAAAATGTAGCCACCCTGATGCTCCATTTAAGAATTATGAAAGCTCAACATGCATCAGTGTTCCCTTCACAGAAGTGCCCAGATTGTCAGCTCACATTTTCCCAGAGTTGTACCATAAACCCTAGTATGAAAGACGATTAATTCTAAGAATGTAGCTTTCTCAATTCCAGCATGACCTTACTTGTTCAGTGGGTCACCAAAGGTTAAGCCTTCCATAAAACTGCAGATAAGGGAAAAACCAAAGGTAGATAAGCAGCATTAGCAACTTATCTTGGCCAAATAAATTAAGACTTAGAACAGGCGTATATGCAATCTTTCCTTTCCAATTCAATGCAATCACCTAATATTGCAATCATTTTTATTTTTAAAAACAGAAGTAACTTTCTCATTGTTTGTAACTGTGACACCCATGAATACATTTGTGCCAAGGAACTCACCTGGTCCCCAAAACTCATCTATGGTTACTATGCAATTGGTTCTTAAACTTTAGTGTATATGATTTACCCAATGCTATGTATAATGCACATTCCCAGGCTTCATCTCAAGAGATTCTGATATAATTAAATTGGGGGTAAGGTGGGTGGGAAGTATTTGCATTTTTAAGATGAATTTTGAGATGGATTCTGATACAGCTGGTTGACTTTGAGAATCACTGACAGGGTAGGTTGATGGATGATTATTACCCTAATTTAAAAGTAAATCAACTCAAGTTACTCTACTTCAATAGGCACTAAATACAAAATATAAGCACAGAAACTCAGATTTTATTATTTATTCCCTTAAAACATAGCACAGCCAAGTATATACTCATTTATTTAGCCTTACATGTATAGCTATGGTTTCAACTCTATTACTTGGGAGACTGAGATCAGTTCTTCCTGTGTATCCAAGCCCCTGTTTTAGTATACTTTTATGAAAAATACCCATCTCATATCCTTCCAAAACCTCTGAAGAATGTGTGAAGTATGTGCCCAGGTCACAATCTTCAGATTTTAAAAGTCTCATCACTAGGCTATCAGTGTAACACATGATGAGTGAAAGCAAAAGTCGTTCAGTAGTGTTTGACTGTTTGCGACCCATGGACTGCACAGTCAGTCCATGGAATTCTCCAGGCCAGAGTACCAGAGTGGGTAGCCTTTCCCTTCTCCAGGGGATTTTCCCAACCCAGGGATCGAACCCAGGTCTCCAGCATTGCAGACAGATTCTTTACCAGCTGAGCCACCAGGGAGGCCCAGGGAATGCATGATAAGACTTCCCTTAAAACCTCTGCCTCAACCGCTCCCAGTCAGTCATCTAATTCTTGTCATTTCAACTTAAAAAATCTGTCTTTAACTTGATTTCTTCTCTCCATTTTTACTGTCAGTATTTTAGTTCAGGATCTCATTAAGTCAAAACATACTAATCTTTTGTTGAAAGCCTCCTATTAGAACAAAATCAAGACTCCTCTAGCATAGTGATGAACTCAGTCCTTTTCAATCTGGCCCAGAGCTTTCTCTCCAGTGTCACCTTCTTCCCCTTCCTATTCTGACCCTCTCCCGACCATAACCCCATACAACACTGCAAACACACATATAACCCTGACAACCAGTGCCTCTGCATGTAATATTTTGCCTAAAACTTTCTTTTCTCTTACTTCTTTGCCTGGAAAATTACTAATCCTCCATCTTCCTGAGACTTTTCTTGATGGTTTAATGGCAGAATTCTCCATGATTTCCTTTGTTCTCCCAAAACTCTTGTTCATACCTCCATAATAAACAACATGTTAACTGATCAATGGCTATACACTTCAGGGCTATGAAACTTATTGCCAAAGACTGCTGCAGAAGGAGGTGCACTGAGTTTTGAGTTCTACTGGCAGAAGAACTGGGTCCATTTCTTTACATCTTACCAATACTAAGTTTCTTAATCTTCATCATTTTGGCAGGTGAGAACAGTTTTACAATATAGTTTTAATTTTAATTTCTTTGCTTAATAATCAGTTATCAGGTTGATAACTTTTTCATATTTATGGTAATACCTATATGTTCCTAATTTTTATATTGGGAAAAGTCAATCTCTTTTTTCTAAAGGACTTATCTAAGAACTCCATGCATAAAGACACTAACTCATCTTTCTCATGTGTGTTGTAAAATGTGTGGCATTTTTTAAATCTACAAGTCTTTAATTTTTGGTTAGTCAATCTTTTACTTTCTTTCTTTGCTTTTATTAGTAAGTTCCTTTCTAATCCAAGATCAGATACATATTCCCTATTTTCTTCTACTTCATTTATGAATTTATTTTTGATATGTCAAGTTGTATATAACTTTTATTATCTTTTCCCAATTAGTCTATTTAAAACTGGAAAAGAATAAAGATGAAATAATGATAAAATACTAGCTTCCCCTACCCTTAAGTTTTAAATGTACTGGTAATGCTTTATTTTTTAAAACAAGTATTTGTTGCATTTCTGCTTTATATTTTTCTGCATGGCTTAAAAAAAAAAATCTTTATAGAAAATTAAAGAGAAAAGCCCTCAGCAGGGACCAACATTTTGTGTCTTGCACTGGAACAAATGAGGATCTCTCCAAACTATCTTCATCAAAAGTCAGCATTTTAGTCACAAATTTCTTACTTTTCTAGCATAGTATTTTAATTCAAATTAAAGAAAAATAACTTTCTTCTACAATAGCATTCTATACATTATGTTTTATAAACTGCCAATTAATTCAAGTCTCCTTGAATCACCATGAGGCAGAGAAGTGTGAAATAGCCGAGCACGCAGGATCTGGAACTAGCTTATCTGGATCTAAACTCGTGACCCTGCTGCTCGTGAGCTGTGTTACACTGGGCACACAACATTCCGGTGTCTTAGTTTCCTCATCTGTAAAACAGAACTGCTAAATCACAGGGTGGTTACGAAGATGAATAAGTTAGTACAGTTAAAGTTCTCAGAAGAGAGCCTGGCATAATATACTATGCTCTCAGAAATGTTATTGTATATAATAATAGTAGCTAACACAAATTACTTCAAGCACTTCAGAACTACAGAAAAAGGGACGCGCTGCAAAGAGATGTAAAAGGAGACTCAGAACAAGAACATGACAGAAGCCAAAGGAAAAAAATGCAATGATGCAGTTGTTAACAAAGGTAAACTTAAAAAAAAAGACTAGATGAATATTTATGGGTGCTATGTTTTAGTGTGTTTAGGAATGTACATATGTGATGATGTCTAACGAAGCCAAACATTTGTTTTAAGAAAGATACCATGTGAATTAATTGGTTCAACTAAAGCTAGACTCCGGGAGTTGGTGATGGACAGGGAGGCCTGGCGTGCTGCAGTTCATGGGGTCGCAAAGAGTCGGACACAACTGAGCGACTGAACTGAACTGGAAACTAGACTGCTAATATTAAATGAGCACAAATGAAGAGCTACATATTAAATCACTGTTAATACAAACCAGATATTCTGTTCCTACATTTTCTTGGATAGTGCTTTAAAGCTCTACCTATTTGTCTGTAGGAATACGTTATAAATTAGCAGGTATTAAAGATCATCTGGTCCAAAGCTTGACTCCCCTCTCGAGCCATGCTACTTGACATCACTGCATACACAGGACAGAAGGAAGAGCACTGTTCCCTCACAGTTCTGCCAGCCGGTCAGCTAAACCGGGTGCACACCTGTGGTGACAGGGCACTCACCATTCTAGAGGAAGCCAATTCTTTCAGTTTTGCACATCTGATTGCTTCATGGCTTTCCCTGCTAATTTAGAATGTGCCTCTCTGCTTGGTTCTTTCAAGGAAAAATCCTTTAAGTCTTTACTTACTGTTATTTATGATCTCCCATCCTTTCAGATCACCTCCTCAGAAGACTTACAGTTCATTCACTTGCTACATATGTAACACCATAAAATGACCCACTACTCCCTCAGTAATTCCCTTCTGTATACCCTCCAATTTATATATGCCACTCCTAAAATGTGACACCCAAAATGGAATGCAAAATGCAGGGTTATTCACATAAGGACAGACACAGATACAATTTTATGAGTTAATGAAGCAATGGAGGCATAGATGTTAAAAGCAATGGAAATAATGTTGCAGAGGCATAATAAAATGCAAAATTATAAATTTGCCCATCTTTTCATTTAAAATTTCAAAGAGCATATTAGATTTTAAAATGTCTAAAAAAAAATCCCTATATATTTTACAGTCACTTTTGGTATTAGTTTTATCTACATGCATAGTTGTGAAAAAAGAAATCCCTATTACTTACTGTTGCTATGCAAAATGTATTTTTAAAAAATCAATGAAGAATGATTCGAAGGGCAGGGCCAGAACTAAAAAAAAGTAACAAAAATTAAAAGTAAATGTGCTTTCAAATGAACTGTAATGCTGAAGTGGGGGAGGCAAGAAAATTATCAGTTGGTGAACATGAAAATTTATGTAACTGAAACATGTCTCACTCAATCTGAAAACTGCTTCATAAACTATGTGTTATCATATGTAGTGAAATCATTAACTTGTAAAATAGCACAAAAGAATAAAATATACTACAAAAACTGGAGTTCTTAATAGTCCTGAATCTAACCAAATTATCTGCCTTCCTAGAGTCTGAAAAAAAAAAAAGCACCTATTCTACTCCACGAGTATTTTAAAGATCAAATGATAGAATACATAGGAAGTTAAAAGAGAATAGGATATAGAAGCATGTTGGAAGTACTATATATTGTAAAATATTAAAATAGCTTGGTATTTATGCATTGATGGTTCTACAATATTAATAATAGAAATTTAATTTTTAGATGTTTTGCACTAGGTACATGGAATGATCTTCAGTGTCTCTGAATTCTTTGAGTTTATTCAGGTCAATTACTATCATATAATCACTAATTCAACAATATTTAGCTTTACCATACCATATCTCTTTTCTCACATGAAAATAGCTGTGAAAAGAAGAGAAGCGAAAAGCAAAGGAGAAAAGGAAAGATACACCTATTTGAATGCAGAGTTCCAAAGAATAGCAAGGAGAGATAAGAAAGCCTTCCTTAGCCATCAATACAAAGAAATAGAGGAAAACAACAGAATAGGAAAGACTGGAGATCTCTTCAAGAAAATTAGAGATACCAAGGGAACATTTCATGCAAAGATGGGCTCAATAAAGGACAGAAATGGTAGGGACCTAACAGAAGAAAAAGATATTAAGAAGAGGTGGCAAGAATACTCAGAACTATACAAAAAAGATCTTCAAGACCCAGACAATCACGATGGTGTGATCACTAAACTAGAGCCAGACATCCTGGAATGTGAAGTCAAGTGGGCCTTAGGAAGTATCACTACTAACAACAAGCTAGTAGAGGTGACAGAATTCCAGTTGAGCCATTTCAAATCCTGAAAGATGATGCTGTGAAACTGCTGCATTTAGTATGTCAGCAAATTTGGAAAACTCAGCAGTGGCCACAACTGGAAAAGTCAGTTTTCATTCCAATCCCAAAGAAACGCAATGCCAAAGAATGCTCAAACTACCACACAATTGCACTCATCTCACACGCTACTAAAGTAATGCTCAAAATTCTCCAAGACAGGCTTCAACAGTACATGAACTGTGACTTCCAGAAGTTCAAGCTGGTTTTAGAAAAGTCAGAACCAGAGATCAAATTGCCAACATCTGCTGGATCATCAAAAAAGCAAGAGAGTTCCAGAAAAACATCTATTTCTGCTTTGTTGACTATGCCAAAGCCTTTGACTGTGTGGATCACAATAAACTGTGGAAAATTCTGAAAGAGATGAGAATACCAGACCATCTGACCTGCCTCTTGAGAAACCTATATGCAGGTCAGGAAGCAACAGTTAGAAATGGACATGGAACAACAGACTGGTTCCAAATAGGAAAAGGAGTCTGTCAAGGCTGTATATTGTCACCATGCTTAAATTTAACTTCTATGCAGAGTACATCATGAGAAATGCTGGGCTGGAGGAAGTACAAGCTGGAATCAAGACTGATGGGAGAAATATCAATAACCTCAGATATGCAGATGACACCACCTTATGCCAGAAAGTGAAGAAGAACTAAAGAGCCTCTTGATGAAAGTGAAAGAGGAGAGTGAAAAAGTTGGCTTAAAGCTTAACATTCAGAAAACTAAGATCATGGGATCTGGTCCCATCACTTCATGGCAAATAGATGGGGAAACAGTGGAAACAGTGGCTGACTTTACTTTTCTGACCTCCAAAATCACTGTAGATGATGACTGCAGCCATGAAATTAAAAGACACTTACTCCTTGTAAGCAAAGTTATGACCAACCTAGACAGCATATTAAAAAGCTGAGACATTACTTTGCCAACAAAGGTCCATCTAGTCAAGGCTATGGTTTTTCCACTTGTCATGTATGGATGTGAGAGTTGGGCTGTGAAGAAGGCTGAGCGCTGAAGAATTGCTGCTTTTGAACTGTGGTGTTGGAGAAGACTCTTGAGAGTCCCTTGGACTGCAAGGAGATCCAACCAGTCCATCCTAAAGGAAATCAGTCCTGGGTGTTCATTGGAAGGACTGATGTTGAAGCTGAAACTCCAATATTTTGGCCATCTGATGCGAAGAGCTGACTCATCTGAAAAGACCCTGATGCTGGGAAGATTGAAGGCAGGAGGAGAAGGGGACAACAGAGGATGAGATGGTTAGATGGCATCACCGACTCAATGGACATGAGTTTGGGTAAACTCTGGGAGTTGGTGATGGACAGGGAGGCCTGGTGTGCTGCAGTTCATGGGGTCACAAAGAGTCGGACATGACTGAGCGACTGAGTGGACTGACTGACTGATACCTCACACAAAAATTCAACATTTTCATTGAAATGAAACACCAATCTACCTTTTCCATTCTAAATTATTTCCTTGTGATATTAGCTTCAAGAAAAGTTTCATATACGATGTTTGGCTAGAATGAAAATATTTCTGATATTAGAGCCAATGCACATCACTATTCAAATACAGAAGTTTCTGTGTTTAAAAGGATAACTGGAATCAGATACATGATGCAAGTGTATACTTTATCCTTCAGCTAACCAAATCATCATGTTCATTTCAGTGAAGAGCAGTATTTATTTATAAATACTGTAGCTAGTAACCAAGAAATGATTACTTTGTGTGAAAAATTACTATAATGTAGCTAATGAAAATGGCTCCATCATAATGCTTTCGTGCAATAATCATCTCTAACCTTACTCCATACTCCCAACTTCACCCCAACTACAAGAAATGCCCACTATATTCATTAGTTAATATTTGCATTTTAAAAGCTGATCTATATTACTTGTTAAATCTGATTGCTTGAATTAAGAGTTAAGATTTCAGTCCTACCCGCTAAGTCATCTAATATAAAGGAGGTTAAAGAGGTTTGCAATAATAAAAACAAAATGTGAATACATGACACTTAAAGGTCTAGGTGTGCATCCTGTCTGGTAAAGCAATAAATTAAGTCAATGTGTTTATAAAATCAAAATATTATGACTATACACATGACAAAATTTAGCCTTTTATATATTTTTGGTTGAATATATGTTTGTGATTTAGTAAGTAAATTTATTACATCCAGCTGAACCAATGAATGAAATAGTTTTGAAACAGTCTGAATAGCAATGAAATTCAAACTTTTGGTATTCCACACATCGTGAAAATACCAAGCAAAGAAAAACTAATTAGTAAAGTTTGTAATTTGAGCACAAATAGTAAAATATTTTTTTAATGCTTTAATTTTTGCCACATTTTAATTTACTACCTTGGTTTGTTTGGAGCAAGTTGTCGACTTGGCCGTCGAATAGACTGGTTTTGTTGTATTTTCATTGATGTTCTAGGAGACGACCGTGCAAAAGGGTCTGGAGCTGGAGGCTTTTTAGGTATCTTTTTCACTAACCGACTAACCCACTTTTGCTGCTCTTCTGTAGAATTTGCTAATAACAATAGATTCTTTGCCGATGAAATATCATAATACACTAAAAGAAATATATGAGAAAATTTAATGTTTCAAATGATCTGAACATAAGTAATATTAATTGATCAAGTGGTTTATTATTTACCTTTGCAAGGCGCTATAATTTCCTCCTTTTTGTCCATGTGGTCTTTATGACATTTAATATGACAGCGACGGCACTCTAAAGCAGGAGGGGGTTTAAACATGTGCCACAATGGCTTCATACATGCCTCACAGTTGGTTGGGAAATGATAGAGAGTAGGAATAAATTCATGTCCCTTGTGGCAAATATAATTTGATTTTTCTCCCACTGGCTCCACTGGAAATTCTTGTTCCTTCTTACTTTCTCCTTCGTTGGCATACAGAATCTACAAACACCATAAAGAAAAATGAGTATCTTCAAACGTTAGCTATTTTAACGTAGTAATAATTCTTATAGTATTAATAAAATTAGTCTAAACTATTCAATGAGACAAAAATGCATTAGTTGTTCAAATGGTGGTAGGCCGCAATCAAGAGCTCAGATGAGTAAAGTCACTAGCCAGTCACTGTGGTTCACATCTCGAAAGAATCAATCCTGTTCAAATGATGCCTCCTAATTTTCTCTATGTTATCTTCCTATGTTTCAGCAAATTTTTCACAATAGGCTAGCCAAAGATAAATCTTCACTTGATTAGTGTTAGAAAGCTTTTCTTGGAGGGAATTTTCAAAACAATCACCTGAAGAGATGAACTGTGGCACTATAATTCTCAAAAACAGGCCACTCAGTGATAACTGCAAATACAGTTTTAATTGAAAAGATTTGTATTTGGAGAATTGAGGAAAAAAGGAAAAGAGGAAAGGATGTATAAGATATTTCAAACAAACTTGCTAAGTACCCAGAAAATAAGCTGCCAGCTTCCCTACAGTACACCAAGCACTACAGCTTTTACCAGAAGGGATTCATGGTCGCTGTGACAAATTTAAAAATGGAAGAAAAAAAAGGAAGAATTTGGCTTCACCTTAAATTGGAAGTAAAAGGGTTCTTGGGTGCATAATTTAACTTCACAAGCAACTTTTTAAACTTTCTAGAGCACTGAGCATAAACCCAAAACAGAACATTCATGCTCAAAAAATGTTGTAACCCACAGGGATCCCAAAGCTGGTACTCTGTGACGACTGAGAGGGGTGGGATGGGGAGTGAGATTCAAGAGGGAGGGGACATATGTATACCTATGATTGATTCTTGTTGATGTATGGCAGAAATCATCACAATACAGTAAATAATTATTCTCCAATTAAAAATAAAAATTTTAAAATAAAGTTATAACCAACCTTGAACAAAAGGAGAGCAAAGGCTAGAAACATGATATAAATACACTACAGACTACAGACTTTAACTAGTAAGATGGAGAGAAGAATTTAAGATGTATCCAACAGGATAAGCTTGAAAGTCACAAATGAACAAATCACCTTTAAATGGGACAAAAACTGAAGAAAGATAATCTGAAAAGGGCCCAAGAATAAAGAAATTCATTATGTCATGTCATGCTGAGAATGTATAAAGGTGAAAAGAACAAACCAGAATAAACAAATCACAAAATAAAACCATTTACCTGGAATATCCTTGGAATTTCTTTAGCATCTGCTCTATATACATCTGTCTGTGTAACTGGTCGGACATGAAATAACTTGCTATAAAAGATTTTTAATAAAAGAGTAAAGTATTACCAAAGGATCAGATTATATCAGTTTTCTTATACTCATGTCAGAAATTAAAACTGACTACTCTGTGGGAAATGGCGAAGACAGGGAAGCCTGGTGTGCTGCAGCTCATGGGGTTGCAAAGAGTTGGACATGACTGAGCAACTGAACAACTGACTCTTATTAGAATGTTAGAGCTCTATAAATTCAATCACTCCTTGAGATTTTGAGAAATTTTCAATAAGTCAGCAATTTTCTAATTAGTTTCAGAAAACAACATATTGAAGACTCATGAAATTTTGAGACATTTTAGCCAACTCTATATGCCAAACTTTCATCTGTATGAAGCAAATATAAGAAAATCTAACAACAGTATAGTAGCACTTATACTATATGAGTATATACATGTACTATATGACTAATAAATTACACTAACTTGACAAAAGGTCACACCACTCTCTTAAACTTTAAAAGATAAAGTTACAAAATATTCTCATGGTTGGATGGCATCACCGACTCAACAGACATGAGTGCGAGCCAACTCCGAGAGATGGTGAAGGACAGGAAAGCTTAGTGTGCTGCAGTCCACGGGGGTTGCAAAAAGTCAGACATGACTTAGCGACTGAACAACAATAACAAATATTCTAATAAAAATACTTACTCTATATCTAAAACCATGTAAGGATTAGATTGTTCTTTATCTTGTTCACTGTCATAGAAAAGGATCTTCTTACTGCTTACAATCACATACTATTAAAAAGGAGGAAAGGAATTAAACAATGATTAAAGTTAATATATATCTTGTTCTTCTTTGAAAAGAAATTCTATATTAGCAATAAAAATCATATAAAATATATGTTAAATACCTAAAAAGCTATCTTCATGTATCCTTTAAAAAAGTCTTCCTTAAAATAAGAACAGATCTGTTTGTATACATTTTAAGTAACCAAATTCCGGGGCAGGGGGTGGGCGGGGATAAATTCAACTAATTTTTGGACTGATTTGGCTCTAAGATCCAAAAGTATAAGCAACTTTATTGCTATGGTTTGAATGGTTATATTCTCCCAAAGTCATATGTTAATGAATTTATGTCATAACCCAATGTGATGATATTAGGAAGTGGGGTCTTGGGAAGGTGACTAGGTCATGACACTAGAGACCTCATGAAGGGGATTAGTGCCCTTATAAAGGGGATTCCAGAGAAATTCCTACCCCTTACACCATGAGGATAGAGCAAGAAGTCTGCAACCTGGGAAAAGATGTTTACCAGAACCCAATCATGCTGGCTGATTCCTTATCTTGGACTTACAGCCTCCAAAACCGTGAGAAATAAATCTTTGTTGTTCATAAGCTACTCCGTCTGTGGTATTTTGTTATAGCAGCCCTAAAGCTAAGACACTTACTGAATATGAACAAAATATCAGTAATCATAGAAACAGAGGAAAAGAAATATCTGGGACTTTCTGTCATATCTAGAGTTGTCTTCCTGGAAACAGCAAAGGCACCAAAGTCAACACAGCCTTCTATTTTCCTAAAACCAAAATCTGTTTTATTATTAACAACATGTTAATGATAAAAAGTTTCTTTTTTTAAACAAAGATATATAAAATTAACTATTTCAAATCACAAAGTACAAACAAGTTTTATGTGTCTAAAAGTTCTGGTTATCTATATCTTACAATGACAAAAGTGAAATGGTTATAGCTAAACCAAAAGTAAAACAGAAGACCTTGATTCAAATGTATCAAGGTACTGATTCAAAAGTATTCAAGGTATTAACTCAAAATCAAGTATTGATTCAAAAGTATCAATTACCTTTTTAACCCATCCAAATTTCTTAGTGTTGTTTCGCACAGGCAATGAAAGCCATCCTTCTAGTCTTGATTCTATAAGCACAAGATATGAGTGTAAGTACAACAAATCTCTTAACCAAATGAGGAACTTAAAAAATTTTAATATAAAAGTCACAAGCAAATATGCCCTTCAGAATTTATACATCATCTAACATATAATAATAATGTAGGATCAGTATAAGCAAGTTATACAACGCAAAACGAAATCCAGGTTATATCACATTGGAAATATATATCCTGTAGTTTATAACGTCAAATGCCCCATTAATTAAATTCATGCATTTGCAAAGTTCCGCAGAAAAGTTGCAAAAATGAAAAGCAGCTGTCTATTCTCATTGGTACACCTGTATCAGAATCCTCTATCTTTCCTTTGGAAGAAGGCCAAACTACAGATATAGTACACAACTTTGAAGACAAAATATTTTCTGTGAGTAATTAAATGTTCAGAGAAAACGGACTGTTAGAATGGTTTTAAATAAAATGAAGTGAAACTGTATAAATTACAAATCAAATCTGGCTAATAAGTAGCAGTAAGCCAAAAGATTCCTAAATTATAAAGTAGTTAAAATCTGTAAAATTCTAGTTCAGCCAAGAAAACTCTGCATCCTTAGAATCTGTTCTAATGGTATCTGATCAGTTTATTTTAGTGAAATAATTACATGAAGTAAGCATTTTTGGAGATTATGCTAATAATAAAAGTAGCTATCACCTACTTTGTGTCTATATTGTGCTAGACACCTTACATATATTTTCTTCAACTCTCAGAACAATCCCACAGAAGGTCACACAGGGACACATCTCTGATCCAGTGCTTATACTCAATCCCCCTCTCTCTCACATTAATAACCTTCCAGACCCCATGAACAGAAATGATGTCATTAAAAATAGCTATATACTTGAATGTCTGGACATGGCCCTACACCAATTTAAGGGATTAATCAGATGATCTAACAAGATGGGTAAGACAAATAATTTTATTGCTAAGATCTGGAACAACTTCAATATAATCACTTATGATTTATACTGATATATACCTGGAAAGTGTGATGACAATGTAAACAAATATAGCAAATTTACTTTGAATTCAACTAATAGATTAAATTTTATTTTACATCCAACTGTTTATGCACTAATTTCCTGTGGTGTTTAAAAGTTTTTTGTACTTACACTAACTTTGTATTAAACATAACAATTTTGGGGGTTTTCCAACAGGTTTCTTGATTTAAACTATAATTCCTTTCAGGACAAGGATCAGGTCAAATTGTCTTATACTTTTTTTTAAGGCCAAGTACAATGTTGGCTGGTCTTCCTGGTGGCTCAGAAGGTAAAGAATCTCCCTGCAATGCAGGAGATCCAGGTTTGATTGCTCAGTGGGGAAGATCCCCTGGAGAAGGGAAGGGAAACTCACTCCAGTATTCTTGCCTGGGGAATCCCATGAAACGAGCCTGGAGGGCTACAGTCCATGGGGTCAAAAAGGGTCTGACACAACTAAGCAATTAACACTTATCACTTTCACAATGCGGACTAAGTAAGCACTCAAGGGAAAACTAAATATACCCTCTAAAACGGTCTACACAGGCTTTTTCTGTACCATCATTCTTGATATGAAACTTCAGAAAGAATTTCTTCTTGGTTAAAAATGGAAGAAACAGACAGTGAAACCATATGTTCTTAAATGATATAAAGCACTACTCCATTTCTTATAAGCTGACAAAATAAATTCTATCAATTGTATCAGCAATGCGATGTGAAATTCCTTAAAAAACAAAATCTTTGTTCATGCAGCAGTTTCTTTTTAACTGAGACTTGTTAATGGAGCAACTTGTTAGTGAATATTAGTTATTATTACAAAAATTTTCAAAAGGACTAAAATTATGGGAAGTGGGAAAAAAAAAACCCAGAGATCAAAGATTGTCAGGATGTCACCTGTACCATTAGGTTCCGATGAAATAGGTAAGTAAGGAACAGATTCTTCTTCTGAGTCAGAATCAGAGTCAAGAAGCATATGAGAACTGGAAGGCTTAGTGGCAATATTGAGAGAAGTGGAGGAACGTTGGTAGGTGAATGACATGGATTCCATAGTGTGTGACTGAGTGATATGAACTACACACCCAACATAAAAGGAAGTAAGAATGCAGAAAGAAGAAAAAATAAAAATGAAAGCTTAAAAGGAGAGCTATGAATAATATACAGTTAATTTAAATAACTAAATATGCGAAATTTACACTTGCATTTTTTAATAAAAAGTTTTGTAGAAAATCAATAAACAAAATAATTTAAACTGTCATCTAAACCCCTACTCTAAGGAGTAGGTGTTCCCTTAAAGATATAACAAATATCTTTCCTCAAGAGCAAAGTCAGTTACAGGACTTAAAACCATCAACTGATTTATATTTAAGACAAAAGTAAATGTAAAGGCTGAACGAATCTATACCTGGAAAGCCATCATCAGCTTCAGTATCCCCTGGTCCACTGCCTATACTGGAACTATCCAAACCAATGTGCAAGGCCTGGAGCTGGGAGCGCAGCTGCTCAATGTCACTGTCCTTACTGTCCAGTGTCATCTGTAGTTCAATTCGAATCTGACTCTCTTCAGCTATTTGCTACAAGAAATTGAATTACATTAAATTAATTGAATGTCATACATCTTATAATTTTGCTTCCTAGTTCAGTAATATGGCAGTCTCTCCTTATCCAAGGTTTCACTTTCTGTGTTTTCAAGTATCCAAGGTCAACTGCAATCTGAAAATATTAAATGGAAAATTTCAGAAATAAGCAGTCTCTAAGTTTTGAATCATGTGCTGTTCTAAGTAGTATGATGAACTCTCACATTGCTTGGTTCTACTTGCCCAGGATATTAATCATCCCTTTGTCCAGTTTATTCACACTGTATATGCGACTCCACTCCTTACAGTACAGGAAAATATACAGTAGGTATAGAGTTCAGTAGTATCTGGCTTCAGGCATTCACTGGGGATCCTGGAACATAGTCCTCTTGCATAAGGGGAGACTACTGTTACTGTAATTATTAACAGAAATGTTCCATAACCTACAAAATATATGCAGATATGAAAATAATTCTAATTCTTAAAAAGAAGTCTTCAAAAAGTATTCTTACAGCCTGCATTTCATTCAGTTCTTTCTGATACTTGATCATCTGCTGGGTCAGTTTTTCACGTTCAGATTTAAGTTCCATATGTAGCTTTCTATTCTCCTTTTCTTTTCTCCGCACATCTGTGTCATTACCACGCTTAACAGGTTCCTTTCGATTCATGATCTCAGCCAACTTGTTCACAGCCTTAAAAACATAAAAATAAGGATGCAAATAAGTAAATAAATTATGTTGATAATTTCTTGGTAACTCACCAATAGCACATTACAAAATCTTCCCTACATACAGGGCCACAAAGAAATACCTTTTATACTAAAAAAAATACACCTTCATCATTATTCATCATCCTTCTCCAACCAACACTCTCATGTACTCTGAGAACTATAATTTAAAATGTTTATAGGTTCATTCTAATGTCAACCAGTCCATTCTGAAGATCAGCCCTGGGATTTCTTTGGAAGGAATGATGCTAAAGCTGAAACTCCAGTACTTTGGCCACCTCATGCGAAGAGTTGACTCATTTTGAAAAGACTCTGATGCTGGGAGGGATTGGGGGCAGGAGGAGAAGGGGACAACAGAAAATGAGATGGCTGGATGGCATCACTGACTTGATGGACGTGAGTCTAAGTGAACTCTGGGAGTTGGTGATGGACAGGGAGGCCTGGCGTGCTGCAATTCATGGGGTCGCAAAGAGTCGGACACGACTGAGCCACTGGACTGAACTGAACTGAATGTCATTTTCTACCACTTGGGAGGCAGATCTTTTATTCTAGAAGAGACTTTTGCACTGGCATCACACTGATAAAATACATGTCCAACCACAGAGCAGAGTGTCTTGGACCCACCAGGACTCATGCTGTATATACAATCTGAGAGCTGAGAAAAGGGTAGTTAATAATCATGATGCCTTTTCAGAGTGACCCTTTTTTAGGCTGTCGGCAAATGGTCCTTCTCTACCATTTCTTGAGGGCAGAAAAATTTACCAGATTACAATAAAAAAATTAGGAGGGATTATGATTCCATATGGAAAAATCAAGAGAAACTTAATAAACATTGAATTCAACAATGTTAATCAAATCTACTTTCTCTCAATGTGGTAAAAAACTGGATAATCCTGACTGTTCACAAATATTGGTACCATCAATGACTGCTACAGCCAATCTGTAATGTTAGAAGTAAAATGCAAGAAAGATAAACTAAGAAAAATTTCAAAATCATATTTAGAGATTATATACACACTTGAGTTTTGAGTGTCCTCTCTGTTAACAGCTGCTTCTCAAATTGTGCTTTAATAGCTGCTGCACTTATTTCTTCATCTTTCAACCTTGACAGTTCTAAAACAGAAAAATGTAAAAATTATATTAATAGTTTAGCAACTGGTAAACATTAGGCGTACTGAAAATAAACTTTATTCTTTGTTAATACATACGCTCTTGGGCTTCTTTCAATTTGTTATTTAATTCTTCTTTCTCATTTGCAAGATTGGCAACATCACTAGTTAGTGTCCTATTAGTTTCTTCAAGCTAAGAAATGAAAATGGAAAAAAAATTTATATCTTAATTTATAAAATTTTAAGTTATAAAGTAGTAATTCAAAATGAAAATATCCTAGAATGTTGCTAAAACTCTTGTTTTTCTAAGTACTTCTATCTCTACAGTTCTTGCCTTTGTCCTACCTTATCAAACTTCAAAACTGATGAAAATTTATAAAACGTGACACACTTCATATGTACCCCACCCAGGAAGCCAAAAATTTGCCCCCTTTCAAAAATCTTTAGTAGTATTTTAAATGGAAGTTACATTTAGTAAAGTAAAAAAAAAAAGCAAATGCTATAACAAAGCTCTGCATTCCAGCATGCAGAATAAATAAAATTTAAAACTATAGTTTATAAAACATTGTTTAAAACAGAAAATACAATTTTACTAAAGAAGTTGACATCTGGTATTCTTGCCAAAGCCTATTCTTCTTCCTTCCTGAAGGAAATTTTATTGTGAATTGTGTTCATCCTTCCCATCCATGATTGTACACTTTCATTACACACATGTGAAACAATATAATGCAGTTTTATGTGATTTTAAACTGTACATAAGTAGCATGATGCTGTATTTATCTTTTTGTAATTGCTTTCACTCATTATATTAAGAATGAAATTGTCGATATATATAATTAATTTTAACTGATGTAGTAGTTCTATCTTCTACCACATTTCATTTATCGATTTACTCATCTATTAATGTATTTGAATTTTTGCTATTATAAACATTTATGCTGCTAGGAGTAGCATGTCTGAATTTCTCTAGCACATTTATCTTATTATGAACTTTGTTTGGATTATATGAATATTTAAAATTTACTGGAACTTGCAATATTATTTCCTATACTGTAGTATGCTATATTCAGAGAAGGTGATGGCACCCCACTCCAGTACTCTTGCCTGGAAAATCCCATGGACAGAGGAGCCTGGTAGGCTGCAGTCCATGGGGTCGCGACGAGTCGTACACAACTGAGTGACTTCACTTTCACTTTTCACTTTCATGCACTGGAGAAGGAAATGGCAACCCACTCCAGTATTCTTGCCTGGAGAATCCCAGGGACGGGGGAGCCGGGTGGGCTGCCATCTATGGGGTCACATAGAGTCGGACACGGCTGAAGCAATTTAGCAACAGCAGCAGCAGTATGCTATATTAAATTTATATTCTGGATATTAGTAAGAAAAACATCGTTTTCCACACATCCTTCAAACATTTCAAAGTAGTCAGACACTGAGTTTTTGCCAACAAGATGGCTATGAAATTGTGATACAAAATTATTTTAGCTAGCCTTTTCCTAGATAATAGTGAAGTTAAACATTTGCTCATATTTTTAGGTTTTCTCTTTTGGCCAATTTTTCCTTTGGATTATTTAGCTTTTTCTTAGTGAATAGTAGGAGTTCCACTTATATTCTAGATACTAATCACTTGTTTAATAAATACAAGTATTTTTCCCAGTCGCTTTTTTCTGTTACAAGTAAATTTTAAGTTTCATTCTAATATTTAAAAATTTTTATTTTACATATTTAGGTTCTTAAGATAGCTAGAATTTACTGTTATATAGTGTCTGTCTGCAATGCAGAAGAGCTGGGTTCGATCCCTGGGTTGGATAGATCCCCTGGAGAAGGAAATGGCAGCCCACTCTAGTATTCTTGCCTGGAAAATCCCATGGACCGCGGAGCCTGGTAGGTTACTGTCCATGGGGTCGTAAAGAGTCGGACACGACTGAGCGACTTCACTTTCACGGTAAATGATAATAAAAATCTAATTTTATTCCTTTCCACATAAAAACATAGTCATTTCAAAACCATAAATCTGTATCCTCTCCCACTGATTTGTGTGTTGCCACTGACGTCATATGCCAAGTTCTCCTATGTGCATCAGTCTATTTCTGGTCTCCCTACTCACTTTCACTGAACAGGATTAAATATCCCTGTTCTAATGCCATGCTTTAAAATTACTGTAACATTTTTCATAGATCTGAACAATTGATAAGGCTAACTCAATACTTGATATTTTACTTCTATCTGAAATTTTTATTACAATTATTTTCAACCTACATTATGGCCAGCTTCATGATTAAACTAATCTTCATGATTAATTTCAAATTCTTTTAAACTACAATTGGTTTAAAAAGAAAAAAAAGACTTAAACTGTTTTGTACTTTTGGTGTTTTCTTTTAACTTTAGTCCTTAACTCTAAATTTACCAATAGGTGAAGCCATTGGAAGTTGTGTTTTGGGGGGCCCTCTCTCTGCCAAACAACATTGAGAAGCTGATGGTTCACTAGCTCAAATATCTTGTAGCCAAAACATAAAATTTTTCATTTAGATTTATGTTACTTTCCTAGTATTTCTAAAGCGAGATTTATAACAATTTAATTACAGCCAAAAATGAACCAAGGACTTTACTTACAGATGCAATAGTAGCATCTTTTTCGGTGAGTTCCTGTTTGTGCCGAGCCATCATCTCTTTGATCTCCAGCTCTTTCATGATCTTCTCTTTTTCCAAATCAGAATACTGTTCCTCAGCAATTGAACGAGCCAATTGCTCAGAATCTGCTTTGGTTAAGGTAATCTCCAGTTGAGCTGCCAAGGAGTCCCTATATTTAAGAGAAATAAAATTTTAACATTCCATTTTTTATTACAAAGCTGAAGATTTTCTCTAATTAACTTCATCAGATCAGTCAGCTCAGTTCAGTCACTCAGTTGTGTCCTACTCTTTGCGACCCCATGGACTGTAGCACGCCAGGCCTCTCTGTCCATCACCAACTCTTGAAGCTTACTCAAACTCAAGTCCATCGAGCTGGTGATGCCATCCAGCCATTGCATCCTCTGTCATCCCGCTCTATTCCTGCCTTCAATCTTTCCTAGCATCAGGGTCTTAACCAATGAGTCAATTCTTCACACCAGGTGGCCAAAGTATTGGAGCTACATCTTCAGCATCCGTCCTTCCAATGAATATTCAGGACTGATTTCCTTGAGGATTGACTGCTTGGATCTCCCTGCAGTCCAAGGGACCCTCAAGAGTCTCCTACGACACCACAGTTCAAAAGCTTCACTTCTGCGCTCAGCTTTCTTCATAGTACAACTCTCACATCCATACACGACTAGAGGAAAACCCACAGCCTTGACTAGATGGACCTCTGTTGGCAAAGTAATGTCTCTGCTTTTTAATATGCTGTCTAGGTTGGTCATAGCTTTCCTTCCAAGGAGCAAGTGTTTTTAAATTTCATGGCCGCAGTCACCATCTGCAGTGATTTTGGAGCTTCAAACAATAAAGTCTGTCACTGTTTCCATTTTTTCCCCATCTATTTGCCATGAAGTGATGGGACCAGATCCCATGATCTTCGTTTTCTGAATGTTGAGCTTTAAGCCAACTTTTTCACTCTCCTTTTTTACTTTCATCAAGAGGCTCTTTAGTTCTTCTTCACTTTCTGCCATAAGAGTGGTGTCATCTGCATATTTGAGGTTATTGATATTTCTTCTGGCAATCTTGATTCCAGCTTGTGCTTCCTCCACGTTTCTCATGATGTACTCTGCACATAAATAAGCAGGGTGACAATATACAGCCTTGACATACTCCTTTTCTGATTTGGAACCACTCTGTTGTTCCATGTCCGGTTCTAACTGTTGCTGCTTAACCTTCATATGGGTTTCTCAGGAGGCAGATAAGGTGGTCTGGTATTCCCATCTCTTTAAGAATTTCCCACAAACTGACTGTGTGATCCACACAGTCAAAGGCTCTGACATAGTCAATAAATGTTCCAGAAATAGATGTTTTTCTGGAACTCTCTGGCATTTTTGATGACGCAGCAGATGTTGGCAATTTGATCTCTGGTTCCTCTGCCTTTTCTAAATCCAGCTTGAACATCTAGAAGTTCATGGCTCATGTACTGTTGAAGCCTGGCGTGGATAATTTTGAGCATTACTTTGCTAGCATGTGAGATGAGTGCAATTGTGCAGTAGTTTGAATATTCTTTGGCATTGCCTTTGGGATTGGAATGAAAACTGACCTTTTCCAGTCCTATGGCCACTGCTGAGTTTTCCAAATTTGCTGGCATATGGAGTGCAGCACTTACAGCATCATCTTTTAGGGTCTGAAAAAGCTCAGCTGGAATTTCATCGCCTCCCCTAGCTTTGTTCATAGTGATGCTTCCTAAGGCCCACTTGATTTTGCATTCCAGGATGTCTGGCTCTAGTTGAGTGATCATACCATAGTGCTTATCTGGGTCACGAAGATCTTTTATGTGTAGTTCTTCTGTGTATTCTTGCCACCTCTTCTTAATATCATCTGCTTTTTATTAACTGCATCAACAAATTTTACCTGGAGTTCCCCAGTGGTTCAGATAGTAAAGAATCGGCTGGCCAATATAGGAGACCTGGATTCAGATCGGGAAGATCCTCTGGAGAAGGGAATGGCAACCCACTCCAGTATTCTTGACTGGAGAATTCCTTGGCCAGAGGAGCCTGGAAGGCTACAATCAATGGGGTTGCAAAGAGTTGGGCATGACTAAGTGACTAACACACACACAGGTACTTTCTAGGAGTAGGGTACATGTCTATGAACAGAGACAAGGATCTTATCCTTACCTTTCATCCTGCAATTCCTGCTTCTTCTGCTGTAATTCTTTACAAAGTTTGGTCTTTTCTTCACATTCTTCCTTAAGTTCCCTAACCTGTGTTTTATAGAGGGTCTAAATAGCAAAACAGAATAGAAACATGTATCATCATTGTTCTAAATATTCAAAAGCTATCCAGACAAAAAGTTCAGCTGATCACAACGTAATAGGCTCATAAAACTGAGTAATGTTGAGCCCATGAGCAAAGTGATAGTTCAATGAGCTTTTCTATTTTCTGGTAATCAACCCAATTAACTAATAAAACTTCAGCTAATAATTTACAAGTGTGATTTTCAACTGGATATCCTAGTGAAATTCCTCACTAAATGTCACATTGGTAAGATGAAGAGGCAAAGAAAATTATCAATTTATTCAAGAAAATTTTGCTGGCTTAATAATCAGTGAAACAGAGGTGACAGTTACTATTTCATATTTTAAAACTCAAAAAAGGGCAAATGTTACAATGACAATCTTATTTCTTTCATTATAAAAATATATTCTTCCTCGAAAATCAATGCTTTTTAAAATGAACTTCATATGGTGTGGGTATGTACTTAGAACTATTTTTTTTTGAAATGATAATGGATTTCTGTTAGACTATCTACAGTCTCTTGCCCCAGTATTCCTTTTTGCAGATGTGTGGTACAAAACATTCAACAAAATTCTCTCTGAAATTTGCTATAAGAATTTAAAGAATCAGTCTCCTGGTTTCTCAGCAAAAAAAATTTTTAATAATTCTACAAGTACAATACTTTTCAAAGTAACATGTCTGGACTTACTGAGAAATACTGCTCTGCTTCAAGCTGATCCTGGAGCTCTTTCATTTGTCCATCTGCATCTTGACGTTCTCTGTGGAGACATTGGTTAGACACATATTAAGCCAGCAAGTCTTGAAACGTGGTCTAGGAAACCTCTGGGAGTACCTAAGACCTTTTCAGAAAATCCACGAGGTAAAATTATTTTCATAATACTAAGAATCAGGGCTATTTTTAAAGCTTTAATTCTTTCCACATATATACACTTTCATGAGGCTGCATGACATATGAGGATTTTATTATTCCAACAGCTAATGATACGTGTGCATGTATGCTCCTGTGTTTTTAAATTTTCTCAGTTTCCATTTCCAACACAATAAACAACATTAGATAAAATTCACATAAACAAAAACTCTTTGGGGCCCTCAATAATTTTTTTAAGAGTATAAGGGATTCAGAGACCAAATAGTGCTATATTAAACTAATAACACTGAATTATATTCGCAGACATGCATTGTGATCAGCCATTTATGCCAACCACGTAGTACAATTAAAGATCACCTGAAAATCGATTTTCTTAGAATGAGTGTAGAAATGACTGGGAGGGGCCCTGCAGGGAGGTTAAGATTACAGGTTTTTATATCTAAATGTAAATAGTAACTGCACAGATTTCTGGTGGCTCAGTGGTAAAAAAAATCCACCGGTAATGCAGGAAACACGAGTTCGATCCCTGGCTTGGGAAGATCCCCTGGAGAAGGAAATGGCAACCCATTCCAGTTATTCTTGCTTGGAAAATCCCATGGACAGAGGAGCCTGATGGGCTACAGTCCATGGGTTGCAAAAGAGTTGGACACGACTTAGCAAACAACAACAAAATGGTAACTGCACAGATTTGAACACTTTGTAAAAATTCAGAGTTCTACATTTATCATTTGTATACTTTTTCTATATATATCTTAACCCTCAGTAAAGAGAAAAGTTAAATAAAAAACAAACCTAGTAACACTTTTAAGATGTTGGGCTGAAATAAAAGTCTAGGCCTGTCAAAAAAACAAAATCATATATATATATAATAGTTATTTCAAGTCAAAGCTAAGAAGAGAGAAAACAAGTTGGAGAACAACACATGATACAATTAAAAAAAACAAAAAAAACAAGCAAAATTCTACAAAACTCAACCCTATAAATATAGTACACATGTACAGGTACGGGCACAGAAAAAGGTATGGAAGGATATATTAAGACTATTAAGATATATTACTTCTTGAGAGATTAACCATGTCTGTATTTATAAGTTCAGTACAGTTCAGTCATGTCTGACTCTTTGCGACCCCATGAACTGAAGCATCCCAGGCCTCTCTGCCCATCACCAACTTCCGGAGTCCACCCAAAACCATGTCCATCGAGTCGGTGATGCCATCTAACCATCTCATCCTCTGTCGTCCCCTTCTCCTTCTGCCCTCAATCTTTCCCAGCATCAGGGTCTTTTCAAATAAGTCAGCTCTTCGAATGAGGTGGCCAAAGGACTGGAGTTTCAGCTTCAACATCAGTCCTTCCAACCAACACCTAGGACTGATCTCCTTTAGAAAGGACTGGTTGGATCTCCTTGCAGTCCAAGGGACTCTCAAGAGTGTTTTCCAAAACCACAGTTCAAAAGCATCAATTCTTCAGCACTCAGCTCTCTTCACAGTCCAACTCTCACATCCATACATGACCAGTGGAAAAATCACAGTCTTGACTAGATTGACCTTTGTTGGCAAAGTAATACCTCTGCTTTTTTCTATGCTGTCTAGGTTGGTCATAACTTTCCTTCAAAGGAAAAGCGTCTTTTAATTTCATGGCTGTAATCACCATCAGCAGTGATTCTGGAGCCCAGAAAAATAAAGTCAGCCACTGTTTCTCCATCTATTTGCCATGAAGTGATGGGACCAGATCCCATGATCTTAGTTTTCTGAATGATGAGCTTTAAGCCAACTTTTTCACTCTCCTCTTTCACTTTCATCAAGAGGCTCTTTAGTTCTTCTTCACTTTCTGCCATAAGGGTGGTGTCATCTGCATATCTGAGGTTATTGATATTTCTCCCATCAGTCTTGATTCCAGCTTGTGTTTCCTCCAGCCCAGTGTTTCTCATGATGTACTCTGCATAGAAGTTAAATAAGCAGGGTGACAATATACAGCCTTGACGGACTCCTTTTCCTATTTGGAACCAGTCTGTTGTTCCATGTCCAGTTCTAACTGCTGCTTCCTGACCTCCATACAGGTTTCTCAAAAGGCAGGTCAGGTGGTCTGGTATTCCCATCTCTTTCAGAATTTTCCACAGTTTATTGTGATCCACACAGTCAAAGGCTTTGGCATAGTCAACAAAGCAGAAATAGATGTTTTTCTGGAACTCTCTTGCTTTTTTGATGATCCAGCAGATGTTGGCAATTTGATCTCTGGTTCCTCTGCCTTTTCTAAAACCAGCTTGAACATCTGGAAGTTCACAGTTCATGTATTGCTGAAGCCTGGCTTGGAGAATTTTAAGCATTACATTACTAGTGTGTGAGATGACTGCAATTGTGCAATAGTTTGAGCATTCTTTGGCACTGCCTTTCTTTGGGATTGGAATGAAAACTGACCTTTTCCAGTCCTGAGGCCACTGCTGAGTTTTCCAAATTTGCTGGCATATTGAGTGCAGCACTTTCACAGCATCATCTTTCAGGATTTGAAATAGCTCAACTGGAATTCCATCACCTCCACTAGCTTTGTTCGTAGTGATGCTTCCTAAGGCCCACTTGACTTTACATTCCAGGATGTCTGGCTCTAGTTTAGTGATCGCACCATCATGATTATCTGGGTCTTAAAGATCTTTTTTGTATAGTTCTTCTGGGTATTCTTGCCACCTCTTCTTAATATCTTCTGCTTCTGTTAGGTCCCTACCATTTCCATCCTTTATTGAGCCCATCTTTGCATGAAATGTTCCCTTGGTATCTCTTATTTTCTTGAAGAGATCTCTAGTCTTTTCCCATTCTATTGTTTTCCTCTATTTCTTTGCACTGGTTACTGAGGAAGGCTTTCTTATCTGGCTTTGCTATTCTTTGGAACTCTGCATTCACATGGGTATACCTTTCCTTTTCTCCTTTGCTTTTCACTTCCCTTCTTTTCGGTGACTTCCCTGGAGGCTCAGATGGTAAAGCGTCTGTCTACAATGCAGGAGACCCGGGTTCGATCCCTGGGTCGGGAAGATCCCCTGGAGAAGGAAATGGCAATCCACTCTAGTACTATTGCCTGGAAAATCCCATGGACAGAGGAGCCTGGTAGGCTACAGACCATGGGGTCACAAAGAGTCGGACACGATTGAGCGACTTCACTTTCCCTTCTTTTCACAGATATTTGTAAGGCCTCCTCAGACGACCATTTTGCTTTTCTTGGGTATGGTCTTGATCCCTGTTTCCTGTACAATGTCACAAACCTCCATGCATTGTTCATCAGGCACTCTGTCTATCAGATCTAGTCCCTTAAATCTATTTCTCACTTCCACTGTATAGTCATAAGGGATTTGATTTAGGTCATACCTGAATAGTCTAGTGGTTTTCTCCACTTTCTTCAATTTTAGTCTGCATTTGACAATAAGGAATTCATGATCTGAGCCACAGTCAGCTCCCCATCTTGTTTTTGTTGACTGTATAGAGGTGCTCCATCTTTGGCTGCAAAGAATAGAATCAATCGGATTTCGGTGTTGACCATCTGTTGATGTCCATGTGTAGAGTCTTCTCTTGTGTTGTTGGAAGAGGGTGTTTGCTATGACCAGTGCGTTCTCTTGGCAAAACTCTTTTAGCCTTTGCCTTGCTTCATTCTGTACCCCAAGGCCAAATTTGCCTGTTACTCCAGGTGTTTCTTGACTTCCTACTTTTGCATTCCAGTCCCCTATAATGAAAAGGACATCTTTTTTGGGTGTTAGTTCTAGAAGGTCTTGTAGGTCTTCATGGACCTGTTCAACTTCAGCTTCTTCAGTGTTACTGGTCGGGGCATAGGCTTGGATTACTGTGATACTGAATGGTTTGCCTTGGAAACAGAGATCATTCTGTCATTTTTGAGACTGCATCCAAGTATTGCATTTTGGACTCTTTTGTTGACTATGATGGCTACTCCATTTCTTCTAAGGGCTTCCTGCCCACAATAGTAGATATAATGGTCATCTGAGTTAAATTCACCAATTCCAGTCCATTTTAGTTTGCTGATTCCCAGAATGTTGATGTTCATTCATGCCATCTCCTGTTTGGCCACTTCCAATTTGCCTTGATTCATGGACCTAACATTCCAGGTTCCTATTCAATATTGCTCTCTATAGCATCGAACCCTGCTTCCATCACCAGTCCCATTCACAACTGGGTGTTGTTTTTGCTTTGCCTCCATCCCTTCATTCTTTCTGGAGTTATTCCTCCACTTATCTCCAGTAGCATATTGGGCACCTACCGACCTGGGGAGTTCATCTTTCAGTGTCCTATCTTTTTGCCTTTTCATACTGTTCATAAAGGAGACCTTATATTTGTTTTCTCTTTATCTTTTAATATAGATCTAAATATTTTAAAATGAGAAAATATTTTACTATCAGTTGGATATTTTTAAAATGTATATAGGTGGACTTCCCTGGCAGTTCAGTGATTGAGACTCCGCACTTTCACTGCAGGGGGCATGGGTTCTATTCCTGGTCGGGAAACTAAGATCCCACAGGCTGAATGGCCAAATAAATCCATAAATAAAAGTGTTTAAAGCAAGAAAAACTCAGAGAGATTAATTGATTTAATCACACCACTTCAATTTCAATTTAATATTATTTACAGAACTTTCATCCTTATTCTAATTTAATATAATCTGATCACTTTGTTTACTCACTGGTCCTTCAACTTCTGGATAAATAGGAAATTATCACCAGATGTCAATTCACTGTGTTAATTCTGTATTTTATTATTAATCAGTGTATTATTTTAAAAAGTATGATTCTTATTTCTCTGAGCAAAAGATGTGAAAGATGCTAATAACATATAAAACAGCAAGTTTTAAAATTTTTAAATCATTACTAGCTAGGCTCACGTGCAGCAAACGCCAGTGTAATATTAATATCATGATCTTTTTGAAGAGCTACTGTTCATTATATGTAACTTTTAAAACCCAACATTTATTAGGTATTTAATAAAAGCTATTTTTCAGAAAGTAATTATATAATATGCACATGGTTACAGTTAGATAGTACAGATTAGCACAGAAAAAAATTATGAAATGTCAGTCTCCTTATCCATAACCATCCACATGACAATCCTATTTCCCTAGAGGAAATCACTTTGTTTCATTTCCTTTTATTGTTCTTTTGCGGTTCCCACCACATCTCAGCTTATTCCTTGACATACGTTTCAATTATTTACCAATTCCCTGCTGCCATATGTGAGAATTTAGCTCTTACCACCCCTAACCTCTCCCCAACCCCTAACACAGTTATATCACTGGTCTAAGTGACATAATCAAGCCTCCATTCATTTCCTATTGCATCAACCACAAACCACAACCTCCCCAGCTGGAGATAAGAACTGCAACAATTCCATTCTCTTTTATTTTTGAGATTTCATAAGAACATGTCTAAATGTGAATCTTTTCTCAAATATCTTTGCTGGTCTTTTCAATATAAAGACTTCTTTTCCAGCTATGAGAAATTCTTTTCTATTATTTCTTTAGTAACTTCCTTCCCTAAGATTCTCTGGAATTCCTTATCTGGTGCTAGAACTCTTAGAATAAGCTGGTGTGTGTCTTAGCTTTTCTCTCATATATTGTATGTCATTTCTTCTTGTTTTATATTTTGTGAAATTAAAAAAAAAATTTTTTTCTTCAAACTCTTCTAATAAATTTACATTGGCAATAATTTTTAACCTTCAAGAGCTCCTTCCTATTCTGTCTTTCCTTTTTACGTCAGGTTCATGTTTAACGGAAGTGGTATTTCCTAGAATCTTTGATCAGTACTAATCATACTACTAATGACTAAATGGGGCAATTTTTAACAGTATATTTACTATATACTTTAATGTAAAATATTTTAACAATGTTTTCTAAGTAAATTAAATATTGCACTAGAGAAAGTGTGTTGCTCAGTCGTGTCTGACTCTTTGTGACCCTCATGGATTGTAGCCTGCCAGGCTCCTCTGTCCATAGAATTCTCCAGGCAAGAATACTGGACTGGGTTGCCATTTCCTACTCTAGGGGATCTTCCTGACTCAGAGATATAGCATAAGAGTGTATCCTAAAAAATGATTTAAAAATTTATATGGTGTTTGCTTAACAGTCAAACATTTCCAAGTCCCAGAAACTAAAGGAACAAACAAAAGACACTTTTGTTTGTGAGACAGTCCTCAGGAGGAATCTTAAGAGTGTGGAGTGCAAACCCGAGACCTTTTCTTCTTCAGCACAAACAATATACCATTATATCATAATGTGGCAGTAGTAAAAATTGTTGAGGAAGCAAATAAAATCTTTTTGAATGACAACAGTGGCACTCAACACATCATTTAAACAGAAAGAAGAGAAAAATGTGTTCAAGAAAACAAAGGAGTCAGAAGAAAATTGCCAGATAAGTAAAAATTAAGATAATATACATGGAGATAGCTCTGAATATTAATAAGTCTTTGTCTCAAACAATTAACTTACTTTCGAAGTTCAGCATTCTGTTTTTCCAAGCTCATTTTCATTTCTAGGAGATGATTATTCTCTTGCTTTAACTGCTTTTCTGACATTTTTAGTGTATTAACTTGCTGTGTTTGCATCTTCAAGTCATTTTGTGTAAGGCAGCGCTTCTGAGTTTCCTGTTCTATTTTTAATGTCAAATTTCTAACCTAAAAAACAGTGTTATTGGTATGTAAGCAAATTATTTTGATTTTTTCATCAATGAGGCTAGCAGTAAATATAATGACATAAAACAGACTTTTCCCCCTTAAATAGTTAATTCATTTCACAGTATTTTTTGGATTTTCCATAATAATATATTTTTTAAATAAAATATAGTCTTCAAAGAAATTTTAATTATGATTCATTTAGTATATCACCCAAATCTGGTACAATTTAAAAACTACAGAATATTATTTTACAAGAAAAAATTTCTAATTGTAAAACCATCATTGAACCTCTACAAATAAACCTAGTTTATTATTAATTAATTAAATAGGTCATTACACAGTAAGCTGCACACTTACATCCTCATTTAGCACATCTTTCTGTTTGAGGAGTTCATTTATTTTCTGCTGTGACTGTTTGAGGTCACAGTCTAATATAGAGCATCTTTTCTCAGCCTCCAGCAACAAGTTCTCTACTTTCTGTTTTAAAGTTCTTTCCTCCAAGAGCTTTTTCTCCATTTCTATTGCCACAAAAATAGACATAATCATGAACCAAACAAAAAAAGCATATCAAATACATGACACAGTGCTAATAAAAACTGCAATAAATGATGTTGCCTCAAAAACTTTTTTAATTTCCAATTTAACATTTTCATTACTCCTCTTAACACAACTGAAATATCAACAATTTCATGCTTAAAAATTAAGTGTTATATTTGCAGGGTGTAAAAATCTACCACACTCTGTAATATTATATTCATTTTAATGAAAGCAAAATAATCCTGCCTTTATCACTTACTGCAAAGTTATATTAGGTAAAATTTAAACGTTATGAACTTTCAGTTTTCAATGAACTAGCTTCAAAAGTATGGAAAAAAGAAACATTTTTCATATATTACTAAAAACAGTAGCATTTCTAGGCACTTTTCATGTATCAATGCACCTGTTTTTCACAACCAAATACGGGAACTGTCCCTTTACAGGAAACTAGGCATAAAAGGGTAAGTAACTAGACAAGATCACATAGCTAGTAATTCACTGGTAAGCCACACTCTTACTCAAAGGAAGCAATGACATGCAGTAGAAAGACCAAAGGTTTTATACCATATATGAGTACCATCTACAAAATTTAAGTTGTGTGCAATCATGCAAAATATGAAAGTCATCTGTATGTTAGAGTTGTAAAAAGAAATTTGAAAAAAAAAAAGACAGTTGTTACTACGCTAAATTGGTTCATTTTCAACAGTTCTGAGAACAACTTATAAACAAATGTACTCATTTAAAAAACTAATCACTGGAATGTGGGTCTAGAGAACAGAAAGAGGCATGAGTGAACTCACTGAGATGAGGAAAATATAGATTCTCTATCTTGTCTTGGGTGGTAATTACATGTGTGTTACAAATGTGAAAAATGTTTGCATTTATAGCACCTAAATTATGATCTCAAAAGAAATTCAACTCTTGTCTTGTCCCACTAACTTTCTTCTTACTAAGTCTTTCTAAATATAGCACTCATTTCATCTTTTATTATCTTAAATCAATGGCTTAAACTAAAATGCTTTTGACCAAAAAAAACTCTCCAATTTTAACTACACTCAATAATTAAAAGGCTGTTTTTTTGCGAAGTTATTAATAAATGTTATGGTTTAATATGAAATGAAATTTCTGTTTAAGAGTTTTACAAATCTTTGACAAGAATACTTTACTGATTTCTTTTGGAACTTCAAATCCATCATATATAAACAGTCAGTTTGGAAAACAAGATATAACCTAAAAGACAATTCCAAGATAACAGGCTTGGTTTGTGGAAAAGTCAACTTTGTTATCTTACCCTACACTTACCAGCTTTCTGTGGCTCTGACCAAATATAGCTAGTATCTTCATCATGCCAAATTTCAAAATACTCAATCAACTTTAGGAAAGAATTTCGTAACATGAGCTGCTGAAATGTCAAACTAATTATAAAAAGAGCATATCCCCAAAATCTGAACAGATATATCTAGAACTACACACTATATGCCTGCCACTATTGATACCACTGAAATATTCATTTCTCTCTGATCTAAAAATGTGGTTGAGCAATTTTGCATTTGAGCCTTACTATCCTAGAAATGGTCATGGCCTTAAAGAAAAAAAAAAAAAAAAACATATATATATATATATATACACACACACATAAATATATATATGCAAAGCTTTCCTAATAGTTTTAAAAAATATTTTCCAAAATCAGAATTGAATACAGAATCAATTCTGTAAAATATTGCTGAAAATCCTCTTATGAAAATGCATACCTTTCATGGCTTCTGATTTGGCTTCTTCAATGGATTCATAAATTTTGTTTTTGTCTGCAAGCCGTGCTTTTGTAGCCTTATGTTCAGTTTCTTCTTGTTCTAAACTTTGCTGTATAACTTTTAGTTGGTACGTCATATCTATTTCCATGTTGTTCTTTTCCTATTAAAGATTTAAATGGCAGCCATCAACCAAACAGACTGGCTCACAATTTCAAAAATTTCTTTACAGGTTTACTAACAATGTTTAACATGTTCCCTCCAATCTTGTGAAAGTACCCTATGTGCTGTTCCACCTGTTTGCTTCCCAATGTACTTATCGCCCATATTTCCACTACTGTTTCGAGATCTTCACTGTGATTACTTGAACTCAATAAAGTGATGAACGTATGATACCTCAATTATCAAATTCAACAACCCTTTCAATCATTTTTCATTTGAACTCACTGTTGCCCTTGAAACTACTTCCTTGATATACTTAACCTCACTTGGCTTTCCCCACCCTTCTCTCATCTTTTCTGCTGTGTGTGAAGTTTTCTCCCAGCCACCTCTTAAATATTGGGTATTCTCTGTAGGTAGCATTCTTTAGCCATAATGCTTCTCCTCCTCTGTATTATTTCTCAAACTTTTAAACCATACCTATTACTTTGCCGACTAAGGTCCGTCTAGTCAGGGCTATGGTTTTTCCTGTGGTCATGTATGGATGTGAGAGTTGGACTGTGAAGAAAGCTGAGCACCGAAGAATTTATGCTTTTGAACTGTGGTGTTGGAGAAGACACTTGAAAGTCCCTTGGACTGCAAGGAGATCCAACCAGTCCACTCTGAAGGAGATCAGCCTTGGAATTTCTTTGGAAGGAATGATGCTAAAGCTGAAACTTCAGTACTTTGGCCACCTCATGCGAAGAGTTGACTCATTGGAAAAGACTCTGATGCTGGAAGGGATTGGAGGCAGGAGGGGAAGGGGACGACAGAGGATGAGATGGCTGGATGGCATCACAGACTCGATGGACGTGAGTCTGAGTGAACTCCGGGAGATGGTGATGGACAGGGAGGCCTGGCGTGCTGCGATTCATGGGGGTCGCAAAGAGTCAGACACGACTGAGCGACTGAACTGAACTGAACATTTTCCTTTGCTAGACCTTTGGGCGGGGGGAAATAAAACTCAGGATCCTCTACTACTCATCTTTATTTTCCACATGGAAAACATGTTTTAAGTTGAGAACCATTAATAGAAGTTAATTTTCTATATATCCTCAAGAGATTTTCTAATTCTTTGTTTCCTATAGTTTATATCATAAATATAGACCTTTTTTTCAATAATGAAAATAATTTTTTTCAAACTACACAATCTATCAACAAAGTAGTTTACTCTGCTTTGAAAAACCACAGGTCTAAGCAATCTCTTTCCAGATGGGTTCTTTCATTTGCATAGTTTGAGCTACTTCAATATCAATGATGATCAAATATTTCTAGCTGCTACTACCATAGATAGCTTACTTCTCTGTAGACAACCTAATTTGGTTGTCTCACCAGCACCTCAAGACTAAAATGGATTTATCACTGTCTTCTCTATTTCTCCTTTATTCTTTATTAATTAAAGGCACCACTATAGATTTTTGTCACAAACTAGGAACTCAAAACTCACTCTTAAGTACTATTCACATGCTACATTTAATCAATCACTAAGTGTTCCCAAATACTCCTCCTTCAAATATTTCTGATTCATTCCTATTTTCCATCCTTTGAACTACTGTACTAGTTAAGTCTCCATTATCTGAGTTACTTTATCTGAAAAAGCCTCTGATTAATCTACCTACCTATTAATCTTCCTCAAACCTAGTTTTCACATGGTACATAATAATGTGTCTTAAATGAATCACTAATAAAATCACCCAACTTAAAAGCCCTTCAGTGGTTAGTCCATTTCTTAGAGCAACTAAGTTTCTTAATAGAGTAGTCAACATTTTGCATGGCCAATTTTAGCCTGATGTCTGTTTTTGTAAAATTTCATTAGATCATAGCCATGCCCATTTCCTTTACTGAAGTAGAGACCATATGGCCTGCAACTTTTAAAATATTCACTGTCTTCCCCTTAAAAGATTAAAATTTCTTGACCTTTACTCTTTATTTCTAAACTATGACTTTTTTATTTTCTATCCTCTGTGCCTTCGCTCATGATGTCCTCCCCAGGTCATAACGCACCTTTACTTTATCAGCCAATGCTGCCTTGTCAGATTAGGGATTCATTCTGTGTACCCAAGATACCCTGCCTGTATCTCTATCATTCTACTTCAGTCAGTTCAGTCGCTCAGTCGTGTCCGACTCTTTGCGACCCCATGAATCGCAGCACGCCAGGCCTCCCTGTCCATCACCAACTCCCAGAATTCACTCAGACTCAGGTCCATCGAGTCCGTGATGCCATCCAGCCATCTCATCCTCTGTCGTCCCCTTCTCCTCCTGCCCCCAATCCCTCCCAGCATCAGAGTCTTTTCCAATGAGTCAGCTCTTCACATCAGATGGCCAAAGTACTGGAGTTTCAGCTTCAGCATCAGTCCTTCCAAAGAACACCCAGGACTGATCTCCTTTAGAATGGACTGGTTGGATCTCCTTGCAGTCCACCACACTGCATTAGAATTATGTGTAGTTTACTTTAGAAATTACCTACTAGATGCGAGGTTGTTAAGGGCAAGAACTGCATCCTGATATTTCTAACACATATGATACACTAAATACTTAAATGAATGAAAACAAAATATTATCTACACAGAGCTTAGAAATTATCCCTGCTTATAGCACTTCTTGGTAAACTTCTACATGAAAAGTCATGATAATTTTACACCATTTTGAAGATACAATGTACATAAAAATTTGAGTTTTCCTGGGATGTCTAGGGAGAAGCATCGTCATAACACACCCTAGGAGAGTTCTCCCTTCATAAGCAACTGATATGCTAAGGGCTGCTTGTGTGGTGTTATGGTAAGCCTTAAAGTATCCTCAATGTATGTAACAATATAAGAAAGTACATGAGTGCTGGAAATATCTCAGTTACTCATTTTCCTTATTTTAGAATAAGTTTTTCAACTCAAAACTCTACAGCCATCTTCTTACACAAATATAAAACTTAACATGTTTTACCTTTTCCAAATCAGTAAATCTCTCCTGTAGTTGTCTCTTCTCCAGCTCTACTTTTGCTAGTAAGATTTTACCATTCTTGACATCTTCTTCTAGGCCAGATATTCTACCTAAAATTGCAACATTTTAAAAAACAATAAATTCATATATAATACAAATTAAATTTAGAGTAAAAAATTCAGAATTCACCTCATACCTTAAAGCTGTTATTTATGAGCAGAAATTTTATAATTGTTGGTATAGTGCTTCAGAGTTAATTCAACTGGAATCCAATCTACTGCTTTCAGAAGTGGCTTGTTACTTAAAATACTTCAAACTATTTGAAAGTAAATCCTTCATTCATAAAATTTTATAACAGTGTATCTAACACCCTAACTTTATAGAACAGAGTAGTATATCCATACACCTACTACTCCAGCACATTATCCACTATCTAAGGTTATCTCTAAATCACAGATCTTTAAGATGAACTTAAGTGCAATCTCCACTTTACTTTAATACCTTGTAAATCATTAATAATCTCTGATCCATGGGTTCGGTCCCTCCTTTCAGATTCTAGAACTGACTGAAGATTGATAAATTCCTTTTCAAGTTTTAACTTGGCGGTCTCCAGCAGGCAATTTTTGTCTTGTAGATCTCTATTGTTAGATTCCAATTGCTGAATCTGTTTTGAACTTTCTGCCTGTGTTTTCCTTAACCGGGCTGCAGTATCAGATTCTGTTCGCAGCAAAGCATTGGTTTCATCCAGCTGTTATTCCATTCAAAACCAAACAAAAAACAAACAAATAAACACAGCTATATATGATAAAAATACTTTATTACCCCACTGCAAACTATTTAAAATAAGCAAAACCCTAAAAATATCTTTTTAATGATTTCCCTTTTGTAACATTACCAATTCAAAGAAATGCTAACAGTCATAAATAAAATTCAAAATCCTTATTGTAAATAAATTGGGATCAACCTACTTGTCTCTGGAGTTGATTCACTTTCTCAGTGGATATCTGAGAGTTCTGATTTCTTTTTTTCAAATCTTCAAGCTGATCTTTTAAACTGTTAACTATGATAAAAAGCATTTAAGTAGTAAGCTTCAACACAACACACACATACAAACTTTTATTCTTAGTAACTATTTAGTATTCTAAACTACAAACCATCATTCTCCAAATTTCGCTTCTTGTCTGCTTCATGATCAGCTTTCCGCTGATATTCTGCATTTTTGTGCTGAAGAAGTGCTTTTTCTCTTTCTAATTGTCTTAATGTTGATTCCACATTTTTCCTTAAGGTAATCTGAAATAATGCTTGAAGTTATTATCAAAGGAAAGTATGTATAAAAATCAAATGAAAATAAAAAATACTTCAGTTACATCAAACAGAAGAGACCTTTAAAAAAGCTAATAACTAACAAAAGCCATTTTGTTAAAATTACAAATGGTTTCCATATTTTAAAAATAGCATATTATTCTTAAATAATGAAGAACGTAAGTATTTTGTTTGCTATTGTGAGCCAAAATTTCTGTAACATTTCATCACCTTTGAACACCTTTACTTAATATAAACTACAGGTCTGAATAATAAAAAAAAATTGTCAATTTCTATTTTTAAGCCATGTCATTAATATGACTGAAATTATTTTTCCTTGAAATATCTACACATACTAAATTAATTCATTTGCAAAAAAGTAACAAAATGAAGCCTATTATCATGGTTTACTCTATAGTCTCAGTCCTCACCAATGCTACAACATATATTTTACTATATAACAAGATTTGTATTAATATGGTACTGAGTGAACTCTATAGGTAAGTCAGGCATCAAAACTTTTTATGAACAAAAATGTAAATAAAAGCATAGAGAAACTTTACCTCTTCTTCTAACTCCTTTGCCACTTTCTCTAAGCGAGTATTAACAGATCTGAAGAATTTCAAAGGCAACAGTAAATAAAATAATTCTTACAATAAAGACATTTACCATAAATTGTAAAATAATCATAGAATTACTTTGTAGCTCTTTTTAGTAAAATGTTTAAATTTACATTTTAAAATATAACATTTAATTATCCAAAGAACATACCTGCACTTCTGTTCTAGTTCCTCTTTGGCTTGAATCTCAGTGCTAAGGTGTTCTTCTAATGTGTACAGTTTTTTCTGAATCTGTCAGAAAATTAAAAACTATAATTATAAAGTGTGATCACATTTAAAAGGCAAGAGGCTTAAAGAAAACAATGATAATTTTCTTCTCTTGTCTTTTGACTTTAATATAGGTACAGCATTTGTACCTTCTTAATGTGATTTTTACTGACAGAAAAAATCCTCCATCTCTTGCTTTATATCACAGCACATGTGTGTATATATGAACACATTATGTAAACATAAGAATGAGAAGCTCCAATCTTCGCAGAATTCTTCTATCATAGCAAGTTTCTTACTCATTATAAATAAATTTTTTTTAAATTGATATCCTCTACTTTTCTTTTGTAGATTTATATGAAAATATTGTTACCATTTGTGCTAAAGAGATAAAGATAAAAGGTCTACATCTGAAACAAATATTTGGAATATTTGACTGAATATGCTCAAAAATATATTACTTTTCTTAGAAATAAGAATAAAATTTCTTTCAATTTTCCCAAAGAAAGCATGCAGATAGCCAAGAGATCTAAGAAAATACATTCAACATCATTAATTATTAGGGAAATGAATGAAAATCACAATGAAGTATCACCTTACACCTGTTAGAATGGCTATCATCAAAAAGACAAAAATATCAAATACTGGAGAGCATGTAGAGAAAAGGGAACCTTCATGCACTGTTGATGGGAATGTAAACTGGTGAGGCCAGTATGGAAAACAATACAAAGATTCTTCAAAAGTTAAGGACAGAATTACCATATAATCCAGCTATTCCACTTATGGGTTTTTATCTGAAGAATATGAAAACACTAATTCAAAAAGATATATGCACCCAAGATATAGAAACAACCTAAGTATCCACTGGAAGATAAATGGATGAATAAGACGTGATATATATATATATATATACACAGACTGGGAACCACTCAGCCATTTAAAAAAAAGGGTGGGGGGAGTGAAATCTAGCTATTTGCAACATGGATGAACCTTGAGGGTATTAGAATGCAAGTCAGAAAGTGAAAGACAAAAATCATATGGTATCACTCATATGGAAACAAACCAAAAAAAGGGAAAAAATAAACAAAAACAAACTCAAAAGACAGAACAGACTGGTCATTACCAGAGGAAAGGAGGCTGGGGTAGATGAAATGAGTGAATGGGGTCAAGTGTATGGTGATGGTTGATTATTACACTCTTAATGATCACTTTGCAATGAGCACAGAAGTAAAATCATCATGTTGTATACTTGAAACTTATACAACGTTACATATCAATTTCAAAATGTTACATATCAGTATCAAAAGTGAAAGGCAAGGAAAGATATATCCATCTAAATGTAGACTTCCAAAGAAGAGCAAGGAGAGACAAGAAAGCCTTCCTAAGTGATCAATGCAAACAGAGGAAAACAACAGAATGGGAAAGACGAGATCTCTTCAAGAAAATCAGAGATTCCAAGGGAACATTTCATGCAAAGATGGGCACAATAAAGGACAGAAATGGTATAGACTTAACAGAAGCAGAAGATATTAAGAAGAGGTGGCAAGAATACTCAGAACTGTACAAAAAAGATCTTCATGACCCAGATAACCATGATGGTGTGATCATTCACCTAGAGCCAGACAGACATCCTGGAATGTGAAGTCAAGTGGGCCTTAGGAAGCATCACTACAAACAAAGCTAGTGGAGGTGATGGAATTCCAGTTAGGCTATTTCAAACCCTAAAAGATGATGCTGTGAAAGCGCTGCATTCAATACGCCAGCAAATTTGGGAAATTCAGCAGTGGCCACAGGACTGGAAAAGGTCAGTTTTCATTCCAATCCCAAAGAAGGTTCAAACTACTGCACACTGCACTCATCTCACACGCTAGCAAAGTAATGCTCAAAATTCTCCAAGCCAGGCTTGAACAGTACATGAACCATGAACTTCCAGATGTTCAAGCTGGATTTAAAAAAGGCAGAGGAACCAGAGATCAAATTGCCAACATCTGTTGGATCACCAAAAAAGCAACAGAGTTCCCGGAAAATATCTACTTCTGCTTTATTGACTTCGCCAAAGCCTTTGACTGTGTGGATCAGTCAGTTTGTTTGTAGAAAAGTCTTAAAGAGATGGGAATATCAGACCACCTGACCTGCCTCCTGAGAAATCTGTATGCAGGTCAAGAAGCAACAGTTAGGACTGGACTTGGAACAACAGACTGGTTCCAAATAGGGAAAGAAGTATGTCAAGGCTGTATATTGTCACCTTGCTTATTTTACTTATATACAGAGTACATCATGTGAAATGCCGGGCTGGATGAAGCACAAGCTGGAATCAAGATTTCCAGGAGAAATATCATTAACCTCAGATATGCAGATGATATCACCCTAATGGCAGAAAGTGAAAAGGAACTAAAGAGCTTCTTGATGAAAGTGAAAGAGAAGAGTGAAAAAGTTGGCTTAAAACTCAACATTCAAAAAACTAAGATCATGGCATCCGGTCCCATCACTTCATGGCAAATATTGGGGAAACAGTGACAGACTTAATTTTCTTGGGCTCCAAAATCACTGCAGATGGTGACTGTAGCTATGAAATTAAACGATGCTTGCTCCTTGGCAGAAAAGCTATGATCACCCTAGACAGCATAGTAAAAAGCAGAGACATTACTTTGCCAACAAAGGTTAGTCTAGTCAAAGCTATGGTTTTTCCAGTAGTCATGTGTGGATGTGAGAGTTGGACTATAAAGAAAGCTAAGTGCTGAAGAACTGATGCTTTTGAACTGTGGTGTTGGAGAAGACTCTTGAGAGTCCTTGTCCTGCAAGGAGATCCAACCAGTCTATCCTAAAGGAGATCACTCCTGGGTGTTCACTGGAAGGACTGATGCTAAAGCTGCAACTCCAATCCTTTGGGCACCTGATGCAAAGAGCTGACTCATTGGAAAAGACCCTGATGCTGGGAAAGACTGAAGGCAGGAGGAGAAGGGGATGACAGAGGATGAGATGGTTGGATGGCATCACCAACTTGATGGACACGAGTTTGAGCAAGCTCCAGGAGTTGGTACTGGACAGGAAAGCCTGGTATGCTTCGGTTCATGGGGTCACAAAGAGTTGGACATGACTATGCGACTGATCAATTTTACCTCAAAAAAAGGCGTGCACACACACACACACACAACCTCTTTATAATTTCCTATACTGTGCTAGGCACAATACTGTGAAAAGTTTGATCATCAATAACTCTTTTGGATTAATGATGGCTAATTAATTACAAGTCATCTTGCCATTCTTTAAATCTTCTTATAGACCAAATTTATCAGTCTTTAAAAAAACTAAAATTATAGAAAGTACTAAATAATCTATTTGGGGAGCATTATTGCCTTTCTAAAGGATTTAACTTTTTGAGTTACTTTTGTATTTTAGGTATAATGCTATGCACTTTACATTTATTGTGTCTTTAATCCTAACAAAAGCCATAAAAAGATGGGTAGTAATACATTTATTCAATAAAGAAACAGAAATCCTAAAAAGGTGAACAACTGGGCCAAGACAGCCAGCTAATAAGTGGCAGTGCCCTCAAAGACCTATTAGATTCCATGGACAATGTTTTTTCCACTATTTTTTCTAGTGATTAGGTTCTCCATGATTTCTTAAATATTTCATGTATCTTAAGAAAAACTGTATATTTCCCTAGTAAGGAAATATAGGCCAATGAATTCATCAAGTTCAACAGCTTTTGGCTGCTACTACATTCATATAACTTGATCACATGCTGATTAGTTATCACATGTTAATCAAAAATTCTTGCTGCTAGTTACACATCCTTAATAAACAAAACCAAGAAAAGTACATAATATATATTTTGAACAACAGATCCATAGGAGCAATAATGAAAAGAATACTTGGCAGAAAAAAAGGTTGGGAACTTCTCTCTTGGGTAGGTGTAGTACTCCAAATACTAGGTAGAATATGGTTATATCAAAACATCGCTAGAGTGATGAGATTTTCCTGTTTTTCAACATATTTGACATCAACATACCTCTTGACTCTCCTATTTAAAACAAAACAAAAACAAAAAATTAAAATGCTTGCTATGCTTTGTTAAATTCCTAAAACACAAATTGTATCAAAATTACTCAATTTTTTAGTTTCTATAAGTTTTGAAGAGAAAAATATTTAGCATCCTTATTTATGTGTCTACATGATTTAGCTTTGTATGGAGGTCACAAAATACAGTAACATCTTGATAAAATTATCCTTTATATCAATTCATTGCTAAATACTCAAAATTTAAATCCATCCACTATTTCTGTATTCTTATAGCTTACTATCTATACTCATATATAGTGCTAAGATTACAAAATATTCTAACTGGTAGGAAATATAGCTGTTTATAAACATATTCTATCACTTTTGTAATGAAACTAAGCCTAAAGTCATGTAACTCATCTTTTTACTAGCCACTGGATCTCATACCATAATACTCATCAAATAAATGAATCACTTCAGTGTTATACTGAACTGGATTGCAACAAGGAATGCCATCTGAAAGTAACATCAAGTGAACTTTTTTGTTTTGTTTTGTTTTCTGAATGTTGAGCTTTATTTATTTTTTTAATTAGTTTTTTATTTTTTTAATTTTAAAATCTTTAATTCTTACACGCGTTCCCTAACGTGAACTTTTAAAATACATGGATATTACTAAAGTATTTGAACATGTGATTAAAGTAGAGTAGTAAAAATTTACACATACTTCATTCTTCCTTGATTGTATTGAGTCATTTTCTTTACAAGATGGAGAATCACTTAGTAACCTAGAAGGAAAGGCAGGAAATTCTTTTGCATGCCATTTTAACTCATTTTCTGATATCAAGTTATCCTCAGAATTAAATTCTCTTTCTTTTCACTTTCAACATATTTTAAGTGAAGTACTATTTCCCCCTCTTGACGTTTATACCATTTTCAATAATTAAAAATGCTATTTCTTGCTTCTCACTCTTAAGCCAATGTTTTAGTCTTTAACACTGTTGAGACTGGAGTCACAAAACAGAACCATATTCTTCCCCCTCTTCACCTCATTTTGAGTTCCTATTTTATTCTTCTTTTCTAGAAATATTCTGAAAGGAGACATCTCTGCTCTTTTTCAAATACAACATCTCTGATCTCCTGGTCTTAATACATAAATCATCACTTCTATTTAACTGTCAGTTTCTCTCTTAACTGGGTCGTTCCTTGCTGTGTATGAACATGCCTGGATTTCTCCTGTACTGATGTCTTCACTTTTGTCAGCATTACAGCAGTTTTCAGAACCTTATCTTTAATAGGATGAACAACTCATCTTGGTTTGCACTGATTTTCCTAATTTTAGCATGAAAGTCCCATAGCACATCCTTGGAAACCTCTTGGTCCCGGGCAAACCATAACAGTTGATCACCCCAACCATTACAAACATGGAAGTATCAAAAGTTTCTCAAACGTCTTTAACATTTCATTTAACTACTTAACAGTTTTCAGCAGCTCCTCACTTCCTGTCAAAGTAAAAAGTCCCTTAGCACAATACATAACAATCATCTGTTCCATTATGCTTCCCTCACACTCTAACTCCAGTCTATTTTCTAATCTTATACCCAACATTCGTTCCAGTTGAGCAATATTTATTGAATGATCTTATGCCAGGCTCTGCACTAGATGAAGGTATTACAGGCAAGAAAATAACAGTTCCATTAAATTCTCCAAATGGTTATAATACAGCAATACATACCATGTTTGAAACCTACTGGACTATATTGCTCTGCTCCCAGTGTATGCTTAAATTCCAAAGTTTTGCTTCCACTATTTACCTCCCCACCACATTCACCTAACCTCCCTACATCTCAGCTACTCAAAACGCTTTTTTAGCTTTAAACTTGGTTAAAATGCTATCTCTTTCTTGAGGTCTTACCTGACTTCCCCCTACACTAGCCCCAAAGAGATCTGGCTTTTATTTTTCTTCTGAAATTAGAAGAATTATGATTCTCAGATCTTCTTGGTACCTTTCTTAAGGCTCATATCACATTCTACCCTTCATTATGACTATACAATTCTCCTATGTCCCTTAATAGTTGACAGACTCCCTCAAAAGCAGGTGTTTGGTCTTCAAACACACAACAGTGCCTTACATTCATTTGTAAATGAATATTATATATAATATTCTTTGAAAAAAAATCTCAGTTTGAAACAAATTAACACTTTATCTTCTATAATTCAGAGTCCTGAAGTAAGACAACTCTTTACAGCTAGATGTTAAAAACAATAAAAATATAACAAACAAATCACATACAAATTTTCTCTATAGTACGTAAATCCTATAAAAGGTAGCTGATTTCCCACAAAAGCCTTAGGAATTGGGAAGGTTTCTACATCTCCTTTATCATCTTCAATGTCATCAAAATTGCTGCTGTCTATGTCACTGCTGAGTTCAGGTACCACAGGAGCAGCAGCTATTAAAAGAAAAGAAACACATTGTTTAATAATAATATATACGATTTAAAAAGACAGAAACCGCCCCTGTTCTGTTTATATTAGTTATTATAGATTATTAATGTTATATTGATATTAGCATACTACATAAATATTAAATACATTACATATTGATATTTGATTAGCAAACAATACTATATTGTCACGATTTACTACAGAAAATTTCAGTGACAGATTTACTATTTTATCATTTCGAAGAACTGAAGTTCTGTGTTTTATCATTATATTAGATAATGATAATTGGTTTTAAACATAGATGAATTAGTCTATGCAAGGCAGTATGATATTATTCTAGGTATTAAACTTCCAAACAGCAATAACTTGCACATATATTCTTTAGTTTTCAGAAGTTTTCTACTGCATCTTTAAGAAGAAATATTTCTTACTCTTAAAATGAATTAATGTAAATACACATGCAGTTTAAATGAACTCCTATGCTTACCCTAGTCTTCACCAGAGTACTCTCCATAAGCAACTAATTATTGATTTATTAATTCAAACATGAATTAAAGAATTATATTTCCCCAATTCTGAAAATTATTGAGATCCATAAAACTTAGCATGGCAAATTAAGAAACCTATAATGTTTATCATAAAAGCACTGGGAAATAAAGACATACTAGTTTGCTAAGATACTGAAATAAGATTTAGTTACACAGCTTCAAAATGAATTGAAATACAACCTCTCAATTTAAAAATTACTATTAAGAGTACCAGACATGCTTTTTAAGTCAGAAGAGGATTCAATTTATGAGATTTAAAATGTGATGAAATGAAAATATTTAAATTTATTGACTTACTCTCTCTTATGTTATCCCAATTCCACTGATCATTCTTAAAGAAAGGATGTTGTTTGATTTCTTCTACTCCATTTCTTCCAAGGCGTACCTCCCTAAATAATGCAGTTAAACATTCTATTATAAAGAGTAAGATTATAAAAATACAAAAATACTCTTATCTCAATGAAGTTCAGAAATGAGTTTTAAAAAGTTGAAAAGCTTCAGCTTAAATACTGCTCAAAAATAAGCAATCTAATTTTACAGCATGTGATCTCTCTAAATAATGAATGTCATGGAAAAGAAATTATGTTTCTACTTGCACTTTGCGTCAAATGAAAGTACAGGAGGCTTTCAAATAAAAAAGTCACTGGCCTGTGCCAAAATCATATGACCAATTTTAGGGCATAAAATGAATGGAGATCTAACTTCTGGCACAGAAGAATTTTTTAAAAACCTCTATAATAAAAATGTTATTTAAAAAATCCTCCCCCCTTCTTTTAAAAAGAACTCACATATTGTGCTTGAAGCTATCCATATTCACTCTGGATAGACCTACATCTATATTAAATATAAGTTAAATATAAATATGTATTGCATTTATATTAAAACTGTCAATCTGAATACAAGAGAAATGTTGCTAATAATTTCATTCTTTGACTTTTTGAGTCTTCAGTGAAGACTATGTGGAAATAATAAGCAATTGTGCCCCTGGAGCTAAGTTTAACAAAAACAAGAAAACCTGTAAAGTTTATAAAGGAAGTACTCCTAGCCACACTAAAGGCATTAAATTCTTTTCAAACTGTCTTTTCTCCACCTGCAATCATTCTTTAGATTGCAACTACCACCAACCATAAGTCACTTAAGGCTAGTCTTTCATGAACGGTAACCCTTTCATTAACACATGCTATATATCCTGTTTTATATTTGACCTTTCAGCACAAATTATAATCATTCCTATCAACTCCACCTAGTCCTCAAAGCAAACATTACATAATATTTATTTTGAGTTTATCACCATGAATTGTTCATTAATTATGTAATTAACAAAGTTTTACTTTACAAATGATTGATAAATGAAAAAGATTAAAATAATGAGGAAAAATATAATTTTCTGCTTTGTATGGAAAATAAATAATTCATAGTACTTAGTTTGACAAAAATGAAGGAAACAATTCTTAATAATGGAAATATACCCCATGTGACATTTCTGGGGGTCAAATTTGCAACTCAAGTAGGTCAATTTAAAAATGTATAGCCCAGAAATCCATCTTTAAGATTTTATCCTACAAAAACTATTCAAAGAGAAATGTATGAGAATGGTCACTATAGTACTGCTTGTAACAGCAACTGGCAAACAAACAATAAGGCGTGCTCAGGAAGACAGAATCACAGAGCAAGAAATGTCCTCAGTTATCACCTAAATCTGATCCCATCATATTTAGAATGAGTAAAATTGTTTCCCCAGAAAGTAAAATAATTTCCCTAAAATCATAAAGCTAGTGAGTTAAGTCTGGTCCGAGGTGGAAGCACCAACGTGTATGCGCTGGCCCTTTGACAGGATGACTCCTATCACAAACGTAAAGTGGGAAACCAGAAAAGACTAGACAGGGCAAGGGAGACACTTTAAGGAGCTTTCCAGGCTTCTCTTTTTTTAAGGCAGGTTTCACAATAATGTTCATCTATTTTAAGAAATATAGAATTTTCAGGATGGACTTGCTTATATTCAAATGCAAATTAAAAGGGGCTGGGAAGGAGGCACTGCAAAGTCAAACACAGTTTTTAAGATTATTAACTTCTGAGTATTTATCTGCACAAAATGTTCTTCTCTCAAATGTTGTACAGTCAAGAGCAATGTGGCTCAATCATTTTAAAGGATAAAATGTGAAAAATACAGAAGTTTTCTTTTCTCTCAGATGCATTATTTTACCAAGTTTTCTTTTTAGATATGAGGGTTAAGATCAGAGTTGGATTACCATCAGGCTGCACATACAAAATGACAAGGGTAACCCAATTCCAGGCTAAGCAGTAGGAAAAGGCTAAACCAGAATTAAATGCAAGTTGGATAAAAAGACTGATTTTATATGTGCATATATAACAGTTTGGTAAGCTTTCACTTCTACAAATCTAAAAGCTAAGAGGATTCTCTACAAAGAAATCTCTATAAAGAAACTTAATGTATATTACCTATCTGTTAAGAAGGCACAGATGAGATTCTTCGCATGTTTAGAAATTTCTGCATCTTCAGGGAAACATAGTGAGTTTTTATGATCCATAATTTTGCTGTATGTTCCTACAAGTGAATCTGCATAAAATGGAGTATCCCCTAAAGTACCAAGAAAGAAGACACAGAGTGTAACAGAGAATGCAAATTAAACATTTTTTACCTAATATTTAAATACGTTTAGATTTATCACATGCATGTAAGAAGGAAATGTCTATGGGACAGGAATCTCAGTCAAAACAAACATGCACACACCAAGAATATATTTGAATTTTAACCATACCAAATAGGCCAATAACTTTTAAGATCAAAATAAAATCAATACTAACTGTACAATGTGTTGGGTAATACATAATGAGAAACAAATCAATTTACTGGATAATTTAAAAGATTACTAAGTGCAATCAGATCAGTTAGAGCCTTTTAATGCTTCAGCTAAATCAAACCTTTTGTTATACAATACAGCAGTCACCAACCACAAGTGGCACTTTAAATTAATTAAAATGAAATAAAATTTAAAAATTCATTTCCCTAGTCACATTAGCTGTATTTCAAAAGCCCAACATGGCAGGTCCCCACCATACTAAATGGTGCAGACATAAGCCACTTTCATCACAATAGCCTGGACAATGCATCTCTAAGAGTCAGATCAGCCTCATTATTTTACATACAAAGAAGCCAGGACCAGATAGATGACATGTGATTTGCCTACGAGGACCCACAGCTAGAGCTGAAAACGCCAAAATCAGTCTCCAAATACAGTGTTCCTGCCAACTGATGACTGTGATAAAGAGGCACTGAAACGAGTGTAAAGACTTTCAAAAAAGTTCATAGCATCATTTTGGCCAGTACTCAAAGTCTAAGAGTTAAAGGCCCTGCCAGTGGGCTTCAAATCACCTTAGTACAAACCAGACTTCCCCAAATCAGTAAAAGAGAAGTGCTCAGATAGTTTTTGTTTTCCAAGGGTAGCAGAGGAGAGTTTTGAATTCAAGATTTTTCTCGTGTGATTTTTCACTGCAGTAGACTCTTTGAAGTGAAGTCTAGTGCCAACGAACCTGATGACTGAGCACCAGAGTATGCTCAGAACACTGCAAATCAGTGGCACTCAAACTCATTGAGCTTTCAGAGCTGAAAATGCTAGCAGGTGTATAAATGGTCTCTTCAAATAACCCAGGTGACTTCCCCCAAAGTATATTATTTTTTAAAACTCTGGGAGAGTCTAGGCAAATGATGGAATATATTCCACTTTCAAAATCCTACAAGACGCACCTAATAAACCATCAGACAGGGCCCAGACATGGGGAGAACAGACAGCTAGCTAAGAGAATACAGTGTGTACAAAGAGACCCACTGCAATGACAAAGGCCCAGAACAAAGCAAGTCACAGTAGGACATGAGACTTAACACAGCAGGCCAACAGTACACATACACATATGGTCATCAAGAGAAAGCATTTTAACTACAAAAAGTTCTAGGACCAAGGGTTACCTAATTTTGTACTGCGATTTTTTTTTTTTTTTAAGCAATAGCCATATTCAATCATTATACAGATTTTATAGATTTCCACTACCAATTTCTTTCAGAGTCACAGAAAAGAAATTCTCCAAGTTCTAACATTAATTCACTCTAAATTCTTATGTTATTTGCCTTAACACATTTGCCTCATAAAGTAGATTTTGCTACATCTCCCCTGGGCTGCCCTCATAGCTCAGTTGGTAAAGAATCCGCCTGCAATGCAGGAGACACCAGTTCGATTCCTGGGTGGCCAAGATCTGCTGGAGAAGGGAAAGGCTACCCACTCCAGTATTCTTGGGTTTCCCTTGTGGTTCAGCTGGTAAAGAATCCACCTGCAATGAGGGAGACCTGGGTTTGATCCCTGAGTTGGGAAGATTCCCTGGGGAAGGGAAAGGGTACAGACTCCTGTATTCTGGCTTGGAGAATTCCATGGACTGTATAGTCCATCGAATCTCAAAGAGTTGGACACGGCTGAGCAACTTTCACTTTCACCCCTCACCCTAAAGCCATTGCTGTCCTGGGCCAGAAGATATTTTTGTGACTCTAGTACTTAGGAAGAAGAAATTTTAAAAATGAAATCTATGGTGTAAAGAAAAATTTTGAAATATCTGAGCATTTCAAATTTTGATGTGGCCAAAGTAAAAAAATTATTTAACTTGTCTCTGAGTTTTCTGAGATGGAAACACTATTATAAAATATATTTATCTTGATAGTCAAATGGTCAATAACCATATTTGACTGGAATTACAAACCAAATATATATACAAGTAGCAAATATAAGAAACATAGTTTACAAAAACTAATTACATAATTACATAAACTGAATATTTTCAGTTCCTTATTTACAACAAAATACTACTGATTAAGAAAATATTAGAATGAAGGCCCACTGCAGCTGTAAATTTGCTTCTTGTTCTAGTATTTTCTTAATCAAAAAGGTCTATGGAAAGAATATTTCCTAGCAGTAAACTTTCAATTCCTTTCATATTCTACTCAATTATTGTACCAGCATGAGGTTTCAATTTTCCAATCAACAATCTGTCATATCAGACACTACCAATTCAAAGGTTTAAAGAAATTCTACTTTCTCCTTAGAACACAAGCAATTAAATTTTTTTAGTCTCACATTCTTGACTTAGAACTAAAGTGCTGTGAGATAGGTTTTAAAAAAACAATCCAAGTTTACTTACCCACCAGCATCTCAAAAAGGAAAACACCCACGGACCACCAATCACATTCTCGCCCATAGTAACCATCACCCCCTTGTGATTTCAGGACCTCAGGTGATATATAATCGGGTGTTCCAACTGCTGTATCACAATGCACCATGCCTGTCTAGGTAAAGTGCAGAGAGAGGAAAAAAGATGTATATAAAATGTGAGTAAACACACCCACATATAAACAAAACTAATCCATTTATTATTATTTATACAGTGACTACCCACTGCTACCAACAGACCTTCACTGCTGACATGGTTTAGGGAGGACAGAGGATAGACGCATTATGAAATGCATAAAAATGTATGGATTATGGAAGATCAGTGATAATTTTCCAACTCTAAAATATTCGAGGCTTCATCAATGAAAGAAGGAAAAGGTGGTTAACTTCACCGGGATTCCATGCAAATCAACATCTTCTCTTTCTTACCCTATTAAGGAGTTAACAGGAGAAGTACAAAATGTGGTCTTAATGCACCTGACTGGGGAAAAGAAAAGAATCATGAAAAGAAGCTTTACTATTTCCAAAGAAACTGCAGTGATTAAAACTGCAAAGGCCCCAGCTTTGGAGGCTGGATGAAGAAATGGTTCCTATTATACCTAGAAAAAAATGGAAGAAATAGACCAACTGTTTAAATAAAAAGATTTTAATTGTTTGAAAGCTATACCTCCAAGCTGCACGTTTAGAAATGTGGAGCTGCAGCATCAAGGTATTTGGCAAAATGATAAAAACACTCTTTTCTGTGTTTAGTTTCCATGGGTAATAAGAAAATTCCTATCTGATGTCTTTCTGACAAGAACCACTGTAGATAATACCTATGTGTATGTTTATTAGGGTTGTCTGTCTGTGGGTATATGCTGCAAGATTAAATCACAACAGTATATAGTAGTGTGGTGCTAACTAATACCCATTTACTTCCAGCTATGTACAAACATGCAAAAACTTCACAGATTAAGTTAAATGCCCTTCATTTTCTCTAACTACCTAATTAAAAAAGTGCGTCACCTACATTCCTAATAAATAAGCTATATAAACTAGCAAACTACTAAGTACCATGACCACCTTGGAAAACAGAAGTTCAGTGTATTTTATAAACATGACTTACTTAAATGTTTTTATTTAAATGCAATAGAACACTATATATGGGAAATTAATTTCAAAAGCAATCTTTTCATTCCTTAAAAATCAGCAAAAATAACTCAGTGACTTTATTTTCCCAAGTATACAGCAAACAGAGGTCATTTGAGTTGAATATAAATAAAATAAAAAATTTGGAAATAATTGAGCAAATTATGATGGCAATATTCTGCATGGGTTACTATTTAGGATAAAAAATGAAGATGACAGTGCCTGACTACAAAAAGCAGGACATAAAATTAATTTTTATCATTAACTACCTTATATTTGACTTCTACTGAAGAAAAAATTCATAAAGACTTACTAAGGTAAATAAAATCTCTTCATTTCACATGTATCCATGTAAGTCAGACTTCCAAAAAATGAATCTCGTGACACTTAAACAGCTAAAACCTGGTCAGACACAAAAGTGCCACTAAAAGAAAAATTGTTTAGCATTCAAAGGTTCAGAGGAAGAAGAGAAAAGGATAAGAAAAGAACTGGCGAACAAGTTAGGCTTCAAAGGAATGAGAGTTGGTATGGCAGCTTAGAAAAAAAGAGCAAAAACAAAGGGACAAGAATGACTTTACATAAAGTTCAAGAAATGCAGTAAAGTCTAATCAGCTAAATGTAAAACTTCACATGATGAAGCTGGAAAAGGAAAGATGGAGATCAGTTTGAATAACTGCTTATTTGTAGAAAAGAAACACTCTGGTAGGACTAAATAATTTTTACACGGTAAACTATGTTACTGGTACCCTGTTTTCCAAATTTTAGTATTTCAACCACCATCTTTGGCAAGCATACTGAGGGTTAAAAAAAATTTTTTTAAATAAACATTTGGGAAAGATGGTGGCACTAGTGGTAAAGAACCCACCTGCCAACACAAAGGCGAGTTAGATCCCTGGATCAGGAAGATCCTGGAGTAGGAAATCACTACCCACTCCAGTACTCTTGCCTGGGAAATCCCATGGACAGAGGAGCCTGGTGGGCTACAGTCCATGGCGTTGCAAAGAGCTGGACATGAGTGAAGGGACTAAGCACACACGCATTTAAAAACTATCTCATGGGGCAAGTTCTCAAATCACATAAATATAAACTTTATATTTAAGACAAATCTCTGATTCTCTTCTAAAGAAATACAGGAAGAACAAACTACAAACTAAGAGACTGGTTTACCTACAGGGGGTGAGTGGGAAAAGGGTAGAAAGAAACAATATAGTACAGGACAGGGATGGGGTGGTGGGATAAGGAGGGGGTGATCCTTCTCTGAGGATGTAATTTGTATAGTTCCGACTCTTACACCAGAGGAATGCTTCACATATCCAAATAATAAATAATTAAAATCAACTGGATGTATGGAACACAAACAGTAAGAAATGGACCTGTTTCATAAATTAATAACATAACCACACCCAAGAAGGTAGAGAGGAAAGGAACCGACCTAGGTTACCTTGGAAAACAGTTGTAGTGTATATAATGAGAGCCAGGTTTCTCACTATCCAAAAAAGTAAATACAAAAAAGAAAGGAGGAAGACTAGAATGAATCCTGTGCTGTAAAACTAGAATCAGAAGTATCATATGAACTCATAATTTTTAATATACTTCATATACAGACTGGTAAGTACAGAATTAAATATGAACATGTATGCACACGTGAGTTAGTATAGTATATACAACATACACATGTCCACTAACAGGGTCTAGAAGTAATGACACTCCAAAAGCAATGAATACATCTAACACCCAAATACTCATTTTTAAATACCATTCTTGAATAAAAGGAATTCGAGCTTTTTTGAGAAGTATTTGTTTTCAGGGCTGGGACACAGAAAATACAAAATAGTGTTCAACTACTTACAGTATAAAGAAAGAAAGAGAAAAGAAAATGCTCCCCAGAGGATACATGTTAAAAAGCTAGAGGAGCCAACTTAAAAGACTTCACAAGATAAGCAAACTTTGAACTGAGTTTCAAAGTGTGAGTGGGAACTTGCCAAGTACAGTGTATTCAATAGCATGTATTAGATTGGTGTAAATGTAGTTGCAGTTTTGGATCATGAATTTTAAAGCATCATAACTAGGCTCAAACACATCTTTATTAATCAAAATAGGATGCATTATAATCAACACATTTTTGCCAGTGAGAATTAAGTTTGTTTATTCCTGTAGCGTAAAAATGCATGCCTTGTGAATCAACGATCTCTTGGAAAGCATTTTCTGCCTCCTGCTGGTTGTGGAAGCATTTTCTCTACAAAAAGTTTCAAGATGCTTAAAGAAGTGGTAGTTAGTTGTCGAAAGGTCAGGTGAATACGGTGGATGAGGCAAAACTCCGTAGTCCAATTTGTCAACTTTTGAAGCATTGGTTGTGTGACATGCAATTGGGCACTGTTGTAGAGAAGAACTGGGCCCTTTCTGTTGACCAATGCTGGCTGCGGGTATTGCAGTTTTCAGTGTATCTCATTGATCTGCTGAGCATACTTCTCAGCTGTAATGGTTTTACCAGGATTCAGAAAGCTCTAGTGGGTCAGACAGGCAGAAGACCACCAGTGAGCACGACCTTTTTTGGGTGCAAGTTTGGCCTTGGGGAGTGCACTGGAGCTTCTCAGTCCAACGACTGATGTGGTCGTTGCTGACTGTCGTACAAAATCCATTTTTCATTGCACGTCATAATCCGATTGAGAGACGGTTTGTTGTAGTTGTGCAGAATAAGAGATGACACTTCAAAATGACAATTTTTTCTGATTTGTGGTCAGCTTTCAAGGCACACACTTATCGAGCTTTTCACCTTTCCAATTTGCTTCAAGTGTCAAACGATGGTAGAATAGTTGACATTGCTCTTCGGCAACTTCTTGTGTAGTAGTTGTTAAAGTGGATCAGCTTCAATGATGGCTCTCAATTGGTCGTTGTCAACTTCCAATGGCTGGCCACTGTGCTCCTCATCTTCAAGGCACTTGTCTCCTTTCAAAATTTCTTGAACCACCACTGCACTATATGTCTGTTAGCAGCTCCTGGCCCAAATGTGTTGTTGATGTTGCAAGTTGTCTCCACTGCTTTACAACCCATTTTAAACTCAAATAAGAAAATCACTTGAATTTGCTTTTGGTCTAACTTCATTTCCATAGTTTAAAATAAATACAAAATACACAGCTAGTAATAAGTCATTAAAAAATACATAAAGCGAGAAATGAGCATTAAAATGATGTATAACACAACCACATTTATTTATGTATTCCAGTATCAACTGGCAAAGTTTAACAAAGCAAAATGGCAATTGCTTTTGCACCAACCTTATATAAAAGCCAGGAATCATGAAATACCATGGGTATAAAAGAAACTATTTAAGACCTCTGAAACACAAGGTACAAGAGAACAAATGACAGAGAATGAAGGTAAAACACTAGGTAGGGATTATATCACCTTAACAGGAGGCTTCAGGTAACTAAGAAAGGAGTTCCAACTTTATTTAGTAAGTGATAGAAATCTACTAAAGGGTTTCAAGCTTGAGAGAAACATAAACAGGTATGCATTTTCAAAAGCTTCTTCAGAAGTACTTTATCTTATATGGATCAGATAATGTGTGCTTGCTGAATACATCTAGTGTTTCATAACTGACCAAAAAATGTCATAAATCGAAAGATTTACTGCAAACAAAAAATGGTCAGAGGATTTAGCATAGTTGATGAAGCAGATGTTTTTCTGAAATTCCCTTGCTTTCTCTATGATCTAATGAATGTTGGCAATTCGATCTCTGGTTCCTCTGCCTTTTCTAAACCCAGCCTATATATCTAGAGGGCTTCCCTGGTGGCTCAGATGGTAAAGAATCTGCCTGCAATGCAGGAGACTCTGGTTCAATCCCTGGGTTGGGAAGATCCGCTGGAGAAGAGAATGGCAACCCACTTCAGTATTTTTGCCTAGAGAATTCCCTGGACAGAGGAGCCTGGTGGGCTATAGTCCATGGGGTCGCAAAGAATCAGACACGACTGAGCAACTTTCACATCTGGAAGCTCTTGCTTTACAACACTGCTAAAGGCTAGCTTGCAGGATTTTGAGCATAACCTTGCTAGCATATGAAATGAGTGCAATTTTCTGGCAGTTTGAACATTCCTTGGCATTGTCCTTCTTTGGGGCTGGAATGAAAACTGACCTTTTCCAGTCCTGCAGCCACTGCTGAGTCCTTCAAATTTGCTGACATACTGAGTGCAGCACTTTAACAGCAACATCTTTTAGGATTTTAAATACCTCAGCTGGAATTCATCACCTCCACTAGTTTGTAGTAGAGCTTCCTAAGGCCTGCTTGACTTCACACTCCAGGATGCCTGGCTCTAGGTGAGTGACCACACCATCATGGTTATCCTAGTCATTAAGATCTTCTTGGTATAGTTATTCTGTGTATTCTTGTTACCTCTTACTTACTAATAGCCTGTAAGAGCTTATAGTAAACACATTACAATGGCTATGTATTAGGGAAAGAGAATAAAACAAAAACAACTGAAAGGGGGAAAGCATAATTTTTAAAAAAACCAAATGAGGTCTTTGTGTGGATAACTTATACAATAAGTTGTGAGCCAAGGAACATAATTAACTACATGTACCTGAATTAAAAATAGTAAACAAAATTATATATACCATCTTTTATTTTGCCCTATAGAGAGACAATTTAAGATATTTAAACAGCTTAATTTAGTATTTACTTACATGCTTGTAAAATAATTTCATAAACACCATATTCTGACCTGTTCCACACTTGCATATTCAACATCTTACTTTCCTTAACCACCTTTACCCATCCTAAAACATAAGGTGTGATTTTTTTGGCACCCTCCCAAAGGTTCTTGGTTTAATGAAAATCAGAGCACACTTGTGGAAGTGCAACACATAAATATCATTTGTTATGTATAACAGACATTAAAAAGTTTAGTATTCTATTAGAAAATTATTTCATTTTCATTAATTTTCACTGGTAATCACTTTATACTACATAAACACCACAAGAGGGAGCTTTGGTCCACCTACTAAACACTGATTAATGTATGCAGAACACAAACATAGTAATACTCTATGAAGAAGACCAGAGAACCCAAGAGATGTTACATTTTAGCTGGGTAGACAGGGCATACAAACCTAGATAGAAAAAAGTGGCCTGTGAAGTACAGCATGAATTCTAAGTGAGTAACATTATGGACATTATGACAGAGAGTGATCGGTCACGTTAGCATTATCAAAGAAAACTTTCCACATGAGATAAAAAAAATCAGAGCTGAGCTTGAAGAATATGGATCACTGATGACAATCAATAAAAGTGAATATCAAATAGGTGGCATAAATAAGTTGAGAAGTAAAGAGGAAAAAAAATCAGCTTAATTCAAAATAAAAGTCTTGACAAGATAATTAACAAGAAGAATACATAGAAATAAAACATGATCTCTCCCAATCAGGAATTACCGCCAGGAATTATAGCACACTTACAGAGAGATCATTATAAACATGAACTAGTTTTGACTGGTAGCAAATGTTTGTCAAAATGCTATGAGGAAGATGATTATTTATCTGAGTTCTTATTACTCTTGAATTCACCAAATCTATGAAGTATTCTACAACTAGATGAATGATTTAGTAAAGGAAATGTTTTGATTTAGATATTTTATTACCTTGTTTGAGTCATTACATAGTAAAACTAAATTTCTATTTTTTTTTAATTATGAAGTCTAGATATGTTTTCTTTTTGTCTCTTAAAAAACTAGCATTAAAAAAAAAACTCGCTTGTTACTTACTTCATCCATCTTCATACATGTGCCAAAATCTGCTAATTTTAGATGCCCATGTTTATCCAAGAGCATGTTGTCAGGCTTCACATCTCTGTGAATTAAACCCATGGAGTGTATGGCATCCAAAGCAAGAACAACTTCAGCAGTATAAAATTTGGCCCATTTTTCAGGTACATCATAGTTACTCATAAGGTTTACAAGGTCTCCACCAGGCATGTACTCCATTACCATGTACAGATACTTATCATCTTGAAAGGCACAAAAGAGCTGGAAAACAAAACAAGGAGGAAAAAAAGTTTAAAAAAAGAAGAGGGACTTCCCTGGTGGTCCAGTGGCTCAGACTCTGCACTCCCAGTACAGAGAGCCTGGGTTCGATCTCTGGTCAGGGAACTAGATCCCACATGCCACAACTAAGACCCAGTGCAGCCAAATAAATAAAAATATTAAAAAAAAAGAAAGAAAGAAAACTAGAACTGTTAACAGAAAAAAATCCCAAAATCAATACTGCTATTGAAAAAGACAAATTACTATAAAACCAACACAGAGTTAAACTTTATGAAATCTTTGACTTTAGATCTGGATATCTTTAATGGAGAACCAGTTATCAGATAAAACTATTATATGGATATCTTCTTCATGCTTAACTAACAAAATATGCATAAATGTATCATTTTCCCTCTTGGAGAATACAGGAATCTATTTAAATAGACATATTTTTTTTCTTTGTTTATATTTTATATTTTTTTTTATTTTTTTTTAATTTTTATTTTTTTAATTTTAAAATCTTTAATTCTTACATGGATTCCCAAACATGAACCCCCCTCCCACCTCCCTCCCCACAACATCTCTCTGGGTCATCCCAGAGAGACACATTTTAAATAGACATATTTTAAAAGAGAAACAGAATAAGAAAGAGGAATATACAAGGTGATGACAAAAGAATCCATAATAAAATAGCCCAACTTTCTGCAAATAAATTCCTGCACATAACTCACAAAGCAGAGAGCTGAGTAGACAGAAACACCTAAGATACCAGATTCAATACATACCAGAAGAGGGAATAAGTCCCATACCACTGGGAAGAGTAATTCATAGCCACATATGGGACAGGGCTTTCTCCCTTCCTTTCCCCATCGTCTTGTTCATAATCAATAGCAACTGACAGTGCTAATGCACTCAGACTAAAGCAGTGGCACTGGGACCTGAGAAAAACGACACCAAGCTAGGGGAGTTGCTGGGGCATAGTTATCAGGGTCTCCTAATAAATCAGGTGAGAATAGGTCTATTATTATTAGCACCTAAGATAGGTCCTGACCCCCAGGAGAGACAAGAAACCACAAATTCAGAAGGAAAGGTATCTGTACATTCCACCCAACAATATGTCCCACCCCTTCCTGAAAGCATACAACATAAACAGAAAAGATTTCCACAAACAGGAAAAAGAACAAAAACGAGAATCTAGGTTTTACAAATAGCAGAAGAATGAGGAGAAGCAAAAAGCAAGAGAGACAGGGAAAAGTATATTCAATTAAACAAAGAGTTCCAAAAAATAGCTAGAAGAGACAAGAAGGTCTTCTTCGATGAACAATGCTTAATAAGACAAAAACAACAAAAGGTGAAAGACTAGAGATCTCTTCAGGAAAATTGGAAACATCAAGCATTCCACCCAAAGATGGGCACAATAAAGGATAAAGGTGGTAGAGACCTAGTAGACACTGAAGAGATCAAGAAGAGATGGAAAGAATATACAGAACTGTATAAAAAAAGATATTAATGAACTGGATTACTATGATGGTGTGGTTAGTCACCCAGAACCAGACATTACGGAGTGCGAAGTCAAGTGGGCCTTAGGATGTATTGCTGTTAATAATATAGCTAGTGGATGTGATGAAATTCCATCAGAACTATTCAAATCCCTAAAGGAAGATGCCACCAAGGTTTTTCATTCATTATGTCAGCAAATCTGGAAGACCCAGCAGTGGTCACAGGACTGGAAAATCCTCATCCCAATTCCCAAGAAGGGTAGTACCAAAGACTGTGCCAAACATCAGACAATTGCACTCATCTCCCATGCCAGTAAGGTCATGCTTAAAATCTTGCATGCTAGGCTTCAGTATTACGTGAACCAAGAACTTCCAGATGTCCAAACTGGGTTTAGAAAAGGAAGAGGAACTAGAAATCAAATTTCTAGCCAGCATTTGCTGTATTATAGAGATAGCAAGGGAATTTCAGGAAAATATCTGTTTCCATCAACTACACTAAAGCCTTTGACTGTATGGATCATGACAAACTGTGGGAAGCTCTTAGAGAGATGGGAATACCAGATCATCTTACCTGTCTTCTGAGAAACCTGTATGCAGGTCATGAAGCAACAGTTAGAACCCTGTATGGAACAACTGCCTGGTTCAGGATCGAGAAAGGAGTACAACAGGGCTATTTGCTGTCACCCTGTTTGTTTAACGTACAGGCTGAGCACATCATGAGAAATGCCAGGCTGGATGAGTTGCAAGATGGAATCAAGATAGGCAGGAGAAACATTAACAACCTCAGATATGTGGATGATACCACTCTAATGGCAGAAACTAAAGAGCCTCTTAATGAGGGTGAAAGAGTAGAGTGAAAAAGCTGGTTTAAAACTCAACATTCAAAAAACTAAGATCATGGCATACAGACAGAAGGGGAAAAGACAGAAGTAGTGACAGACTTCCTCTTCTTGAGCTCTAAAATCATTGCGGACGGTAACTGCAGCCATGAAATCAGAAGACGGTTGTTTCTTGGCAGAAAAGCGATGACAAACCTAGACAGTGCTTTGAAAAGCAGAGACATTACACTGCCAAAAAAGGTCCATGTAGTCAAGGCTATGGTGGTCAGGTACGGTTGTAAGAAGCTGGAATGTAAAGAAGGCAGAATGCTAAAGAATTGATGCCTTTGAACTCTGGTGCTGGAGAAGACTCCCGAACGTCCTTTGGACAGCAAGGAGATCAAACCAGTCAATCTTAAGGGAGATCAACCCTGAATATTCACTGGAAGGACTGATGCTGAAGCTCCAGTATTTTGGTCATCTGATGTGAACAGATAACTCATTAGTTATCTGATGAGTGGGAGAGATGCTGGGAAAGATCAAGGGCAGAAGGAGAAGAGGGCGTCAGAGGATCAGATGGCTGGATGGCATCATTGATGCAATGAACATGAACTTGGGCAAACTCCGGGAGATGGTGAGGGACAGGGAGACCTGGCGTGCTGCATGGGGTCACAAAGAGTTGGACAGGACTGGGCAAATGAACAACAACAAGAATCAACAGTTGAGAAAAACCAGTATCATGAAATAGAAGCAAAGCAATTCAAGAAATAGAAAGTTAACAGTCAAGGAGATGCTTAAATAGGACAAATTAAGAACAGCCCTAAAAATATGAAAACCAACAGCCTCAAAAGAGTAACAAGTCACATCAAGTAAACAACAGGATGATATGGGAAAAAGTCTGAAGCTTTGGCATTAAATATACAAGTAATGATAAGAGAAAAACAAATTAGAAAGCAAGAAAATTGAGCAAAGTAACTTTCTCTCTCTGAAGTCACTGAAGGATTCAGAGATGAAAAACAGAGCAAAGTTAGCAAGGTTCCAACATCTAGCTAAATGAAGCCTGGAAGAGAGAACACAGACCAGAAGAAAAAGAAAAAATAAATAGCAAATGAAAACTTCCAGAAGTGAATCAAATCAAAAATCTAGATTGAAAGGACTGCAAATGAAACAAAGAGAAACAGATAGTGCTAAATTCTCAGAAACCCAACAAAGACAAAACATATCTTATGTACAAAACCCAAATCATATTGTTAACAAACATTTCAGCCAATACAGAATACAAAGAACAGAGATATAGCTTTAAAAATGTGAAGGAAAAAAATTTCGATTCTAGAATATGGCAGTCTAAAAAAAAAACCCAATAAAATGGCAAAATAAATATGTATCACATCATTCATATTCTTAGAAATCTGATAACAAACCACTTCTGAAAGAACTGCTCAAGGAAAATGGTTTGACAAAATGAATAAATCCAAGTAAGAGAATTATATGAGACATAAGAAAAGGGGACAAATAAAATAATCAAGAAAAGTTTATTAAATACAATTACTGATACAAAATTAAACACTTTCAGAGAGTCAAGTCAAAATTAGAATAATTTTTAAATGGAAGGTGGTAAGATGCAGAGAAGAGAGGGACAAAAAAGACATTATAAGGCTGGTTACCAAATTGAGACAGGTGTGTGTGTGTGTGTTGTTACCAAATTGAGAAGGGGATGTGTGTGTGTGTGTGTGGTTACCAAATTGAGAAGGGTGTGTGTGTGTGTGTGTGTGTGTGTGTGTGTGTGTGTGGTTACCAAATTGAGAAGGGTGTGTGTGTGTGTGTGTGTGTGTGTGTGTGTGTGTGTGGTTACCAAACTGAGAAGGGTGTGTGTGTGTGTGTGTGTGTGTGTGTGTGTGTGTGTGATGCTATTAATGCTAAATGGCAAAAGAAAAGATGGATATAAATGGAGAGACACTCATGTTTCTGGAGAGAAAGTCTGTATCATAAAGATGACAATTCTCTTCAAATTGATCAACAGACTCAATACAAACTCTATATCCCAGCAAGTTATTTCCTAGGAATCAACAAACTGATAATAAAATTTACACGGAAATGCAAATAACCCAGAAGAGCCAAAACTATCTTATAACAGAACAAAGCATCACAATCTCAAACCTCAATACAAAACTACTGTATCAAAACAGTACTGGTATGATATAATGATAGATATACAAATCAGTGGAACAGAAGTGACAGTCTAGAAATAACCTTTATATTTATAGGTCAAAAAATATATATATATAATATATATGTATATATATACACACATACATACAAAGGTGTCAGAGCAATTTAGTTGGAAAAGTACAGTCTTCCTAATGAATGGTATCTGAATAACTGGATATTCACAGGCAAAAATATCAACATTTTTAGGCCCCTACTTCACATCATACTCAAAAATTAACTCAAAATAGATCACAGGACTAAATTTATGAGCTGAAACTATAAAAATCTTATGAAAGAACAAAGGAAAAATATTTATCACCTTAGACTAGGCAAAAATTTCTTCTAATATAAAAAAATTGGCAAAATGAAAAACTGGTGTAAGATTTTATCAAAATTAACATATTCTGGCTTCAGAAAATCATATGAGAAGAGGAAAAGACAAACCACAGACTGAAAAGAAATACTAACAAGTGATATATATGATAAAGTATCTAGAGTATGCAAAAGACTCCTACAACTCAACAGGAATATAAGCAACATAATCTTTTAAAGGGTAAAAGTCTGAACAGACATTTCACCAAAGAAGATACAAGAGTGGTCAATAAGCACATGAAAAGGTGCTCACTATCATCAGTCATTAGTCAAAGTTAAAACCACAGTGAGACCTCACTTTACACACACCAGAATGACTATAATAATAATAAGAAGAAAGAATATCAAGTGTTGGCAAGAATATGGAGAAACTGGAACCTCATAGATTCTGATAAAAATGTAAAATGGCACAGCCACTTTGGGTAATAGTATGGCAACTTCTTTAAAAGTTAAACACAAATTTAGCACACAACTAAGACTCCATTCCTAGGTATATATCCAAGAGAAATGAAGTATGTCCACAAAAGACTTTTATGCAAATGTTCACAACAACATATTCACTATTTATAACAGTTTAAAGTGGAAGCAATTCAAATACACATCAAATGGTAAATGGACGAAGATAATGGAATATCCACATAACTCCTTCCCCCTCAACTGGGTATTCTGCAATACAACTCTGATGCCAAGTACTTAGAATTAGCATCAGACACCACAAGTTACGAGCCCAGTCTTTCACATGACTGCCCTCACTTTAGACATTAGCTGTACCTCTGTACCTTGAGAGTCCCCAAGCCACCAGCATTCTGGTTAACTACAAATTCTAGAGTTTCCATGACTCAGGTTCAATAATTTACTGGGTTAACCCACAGAATTCAGGAAAGCACCATACTTTTGACCACATTTTACTGTAAAGGATACACATAAGATGAGGTCTGGGAGGCAACAGAGCTTCTGCATCTCCTCCTTGTGGAATCAGGGTGAATCACCATCCCAGTACATCAATGTCTTTACCAACCAAGAAGCTTCACTGAGTGTCAATGTCTGCAGCTTTTATTAGGATTTCATTATATAGGTACAATTAACTATATCACTGGGCATGTAATTAAACTCAATTTCCAACCTCCTTCTAGTACTCCTAACTTGAAAGGCTGAGAGTTCTAATCCTCTAATCATGTGCTCATTTCTTTCTAATGATCAGCTCCCATCTCATCCAGTTCAGTCAGTTCAGTCACTCAGTCATGTCCAACTCTTTGCGACCCCATGGACTGCAGCACACCAGGCTTCCCTGTCCATCACCAACTCCTGGAGTTTACTCAAACTCATGTCTATCTCCTCCAAAAGTTATCAAAATGCCAACAGGAGTTGCCTCATTAGCATAACACACAGGAAATTGAAGAGCTTTTGAAGCTCTGTGCTAAGAACAAGGAACAAAGACTCTTGATTAAACCACATATAATGTGCTATGCTACTCAGTACTAAAAAGAAATGAAGTACAAGACATCCAACAATGTTCATGAACTTCAAAATCAGTATGATAAGGGACACGGACCAGATCCAAAAGACAGACAACATGTTCTATGATTCCATTTACCTGAAATGGCCAGGCAAGGCAAATCTACAGAGATAGGAAGCATACCTGTGGTTGCCTGGGGCAGGAGGGGAATGGGAAATGACTTTAGGTATAAGTGATCATTTGGGGATGATGAAGCTGTTCTAAAAATCAGATTTCAGTGATGTGTGTGGCCTGTGACCTGAACTACTAGATAACCAAGTGGGAGATTATTTCTCTTTGTAGAAGTATTCTACTCAAGAAGAAATAACTCAATTGGAATATTACCATTTTGCAATCTTTACAAAATTAATGATCTCAACAAAGCACAGACATCTGGTAAAATAACAAGAGTAAGAGATAGCCAGACATTAGCCTCCTGAAAGAAGAAAACATTACCCATGAAGCTTTCCTGCCACGCTCCCCATCACACCTGATTGTGATCAAGCCTTTATATTTAATCACCAACTAACAAAAACATAAATGAGAGGAACATGTTAAAACTACACCACAGGATGAAATCAGCAAAAACCAGGTTTCTTCACCAAGTGGCACAAGAGAAAACAAGCTAAAAGTAAAGTGTTTAGGAATATACTTACTTGGATGTATGAAACTATAAAGGAAAGCAGGTAAGTGTTTACTATAAAAGAAAGGACACTAGGAAGCACCCAGAGAACCCAGCAAACTTGATATATAGGTGGATTAAAAAAGAAAAAGTTCTTTCAGCAAAAATATTATTTTTAATGTGTAATATTCATCTATTAAATTTAAAGTACACTAAGAATATAGCTCTGAAAATACAGATAGGTCGAAGATTTATATTATACCATAACCTATATAAAAAAAGTTAAAAGGGTATAGGAATAAATTATGGGGGCCTTCATACAATTAAGCACTTAATAACCATAAACAAAAGGGGCTAAAAAAAGGGGGGCTAATATTTGGAATACTGTTTGCTAATCAACTAAAATTGATTATAGGTTTATTTATGACCCATTATTTTCACTGCAAGGTAGATAGATCCCTAACAGAAATGTGGGAACATATGCGCCAAAAATTCATATGAAAGAAAATTGAGCACAACATTATTCATAACTGGAGAAGGAAATGGCGACCCACTCCAGTACTCTTGCCTGGAAAATTTCATGGACTGAGGAGCCTGGTAGGCTGCAGTCCATGGGGTCACAAAGAGTTGGACACGACTGAGCGACTTAACTTTTCCACTTTCACTTTATTCATAATAGCCAAAAGGCAGAAACAACCCAGGTATCCATGATTTGAAAAATAAATAAAATGTGGTGGATCCATACAACAGAATATTATTCACCCATAATAAAAAGAATCAAGTGCAAGCTGTAACATGAAAATATGATGAAATATGTTCAACCTAAGCATGTTGAAAATATTCTACTAAATACAAAAGATGTCACAAAATACCACATACTGTATGATCACATTTTCATAAAATGTTCAGAATAGGAAAATCTACAACACAGAAAGCAGATGAGTGGTTGCCACTGGGCAGGAAAGACTCGGAGTAGCTGCTAACTGGTTCAAGGTTTCTTTTTGTGATAAAGTGAAAGTGAAGTCGCTCAGTCGTGCCCGACTCTTCTGCGAAGCCATGGATAGTAGCCTGCACCAAGCTCCTCTGTCCATGGGATTTTCAAGGCAAGAAGTACTGGACTGGGTAGCCATTTCCTTCTCTGGGGAATCTTCCCAACCCAGGGATCAAACCCAGGTCTCTCACATTGTAGATAGACACTTTACTGTCTGAGCCACCAGGGAAGTTTTGTGATAAAGTGTTCTATAATTAGGTAACGCTGGGCTGGAAGAAGCACAAGCTGGAATCAAGATTGCCGGGAGAAATATCAATAACCTCAGATATGCAGATGGCACCACCCTTACGGCAGAGTGAAGAGGAACTAAAAAGCCTCTTGATGAAAGTGAAAGTGGAGAGTGAAAAAGTTGGCTTAAAGCTCAACATTCAGAAAACTAAGATCATGGCATCTGGTTCCATCACTTCATGGGAAATAGATGGGGAAACAGTGGAAACAGTGGCTGACTTTATTTTTCTGGGCTCCAAAATCACTGCAGATGGTGACTGCAGCCATGAAACTCAAAGACGCTTACTCCTTGGAAGGAAAGTTATGACCAACCTGGACAGCAAATTAAAAGGCAGAGACATTACTTTGCCAACAAAGGTCCATCTAGTCAAGGCTATGGTTTTTCCTGTGGTCATGTATGGATGTGAGAGGTAGACTATAAAGAAAGATGAGCGCCAAAGAATTGATGCTTTTGAACTGTGGTGTTGGAGAAGACTCTTGAGAGTCCCTTGGACTGCAAGGAGATCCAACCAGTCCATTCTAAAGGAGATCAGTCCTGGGTGTTCTTTGGAAGGACTGATGCTGAAGCTGAAACTCCAATACTTTGGCCACCTCATGCGAAGAGTTGCCTCATTGGAAAAGACTCTGATGCTGGGAGGGATTGGGGGCAGGAGGAGAAGAGGACAACAGAGGATGAGATGGCTGGATGGCATCACTGACTTGATGGACATCAGTTTGGGTGAGCTCTGGGAGTTGGTGATAGACAGAGAGGCCTGGCGTGCTGCAATTCGTAGGGTCGCAAAGAGTCAGACACGACTGAGCGACTGAACTGAACTGAATGACTGACTGCACAACTCCATAAATACACTGAAATTACTGAAAACTAACTAAATAAATAGAAATAAGTCAGTTATTTTGACAAGTTTTCCCAAAAGTCACACATTTCATACATGCAAATATGATGGTACATGAAATGTGCTTTATCAGAGATAAACAAATGATAACCAAGATTATAATCTATTACTTTTTCAACTGTGCAATGTTTCACTATTGATATGCTTCCACAAATTCATTAACTATCTCAGTAGACAGTTTTTACAGGTCTACTCTGCAGAATTAAAATCCAAGATATAAATTTACAAAATGCAACTAGAACTGGCAATTAATCTGTTACTATGAAAGCAATTTAAAGCTAAAAGTAGATTAATACTTTGCTACCATCACTTCTTAATCAAGTAGATTACCATGATACATAATTTGCTACAAAATATTTAGTATTAACTAAACATATCCAGAATTTCTAGCTACTGGCTACATTTAAAAAATAAAGTGAGGAGGAAGGGTGAAATTCAACACAAAAAAAAATTCACACAAAAAAAGCAATAGTAATGAGTTTTTAAAATACATGGTCATCAATGAAGCAAATCTTTTATTTCCAAATAGCCTTCCACAAACATAGTATCAAACTTGTGGATCATTTAAGCATACTGAACATGCTCTGATATATATCTAAGTTTACTCATGACATCTGACCAAAAATGTCTGCAGAATTAGCTATTAGCACACAAAAAAAATTTAGAAAACTAAAGCCAGTGAGGAATATAACTGAAAAAAGGGCAAAATAAACTTACTTCACAGTCAAATAACAGGCTGAATTAGGAATCCCAATACTGTCTTACACTACAGGTAACACATAAAGGACTGAAAGAGAATTTTCAAACGTTTTAATGTAGAATTTTTTCTCCTTTTCAAGATAAACTATTATTCTTATACAATCATACAAATCAAGAGAAAGAGTAAGTGGGGGACAATGGCATACTGGTAACTCAATTCTTTAAAAAGGAATTTGAAAAGACAAAGTTGCAAGTAGTACTTGTTTCTGTACAATTTACGTCATATCTATCATGTCTAAATAACATACTGCTTTAGAAGATTAAACAAGTGTAATGAATCAGATCTTATTAAAAATAACTACACTGTCATGTGAATGAGATATAGGACTTTCAGAATGCAAAATCAATTCTAACTAATAATAAGCACTTATAAAAAAGGGAAATAAACATATAAAAAGTCTGCTTACCTGAACCACCCAGGGACTGTTGGCAAAGGCCATAATATCTCTTTCCTCCCAGAAAAAAGCAGAATCTGATCTTTTTATCATTTCAAACTTACTAAGAAGCTTCATAGCATAAACTTTCTGTGATGCTTTATGACGAACCTGTTGATTTTTAACACAAGAATTAATACTTTAATTTTATGAGAAAATGGTGAACAATAGATCATAGTATAATGCTATTCTTCAAGATTTAGTTTACAACAACAACAACAAAAAATGACCTTTAGCTAACAAAATGCAAAAACATAACATTTTTAATGAGAGGAGAAAATTCTAAAAAGCCTAAATTTTTCATGAAATATACTATACCTTTAAATGCTAAACTCACTATAGAACTACCTCATTTCATCTAAATAAAACCGAATTCATGAAGCTTCATTCCTTCATATTAAGTAAGCTAACCAATTTAAAGAATAAGACATTGTTAAATGAAAAAACTGTAGGATATGTACATGTATCCAACACCATTTGAACATAAGAACCTAATAAATTTAGATACCAAGGGTTATTTGTAATTTTGTTAAGTCATCCTTACTTCTTTCTAGGTATCTTATTTAAAAGGTTATTTTTTTAAAAAAAGGGGGAGAACCACCAATAATATGGTTATTTGATCAGTTCTTACTTTTCTCATTAGACTGCTAATTCCGTAAGGGCAAGGACAACGTCTATTTTTGACCATCATTTTAATTCTAGAATATAACATAGCAAACTCTACCACTGAAACAATAAATATTTAATGAATATTTATAATAGTTGACATCTATTGGATAATCAATAATAAATAGTTAACTGCTAACATTTACGTTTGAATTACCTAATAGGATGTCCAAAACCGAACTCCACATCTTCACCCCTCAATTTATTCCTCCTATAGTTTCTATTTCAGTAAATGGCATATTCATTCTCCTAACTGCTCTGGCTAAAAACCTCTGGCTCCTCTTTTTCTCATACAGCTCATAAAGCTCATCAGCAAATCACATCAGTCCTACCTTCAGTCTCCAAAACCAACCATTTCTAACTATCTCCACTGATACCACTCTGGTCTGACAGTTTTTGCAAGAATACCTTGTTTTACTGCACTTTGATTTACTGTACTTTGTATATATTACATCATTTTTTTTTTTAACAGACTGAAGGTTTGTGGCAACACTGTGTTGAGCAAATCTGCTGGTGCCATTTTTCCAATAGCATTCCTCAGTTGATGTCTCTGTGTCATATTTTGGTAATTCTCACAATATTTCAGACTTTCTCATTGTATTATATTTGTTACGGTGATCTGGGATCAGCAATTGTTCTGGGGTGCCAAAAACCATGTTCATATAAGACAGTAAACTTAAATGCTGTGTGTGCTCAGACTGTTCCACTGACCTACTATTCCCCTCTTTCCCTCACGTTGGGCCTCCTTATTCTCTGAGAAACAACAATATTGAAATTAAGCCAATTAATAATCCTACAATGGCCTGTGGGTGCTCAGATGAAGGGAAGGGTTGCGCATCTCTCATTTTCAAGCGAAAGCTAGAAAGGATTAGGCTCAGTAAGATAGGCATGATGAAAGCTGAGGCAGGTTGAAAGCTAGGCCTCTTGCACCAGTGAGCCAGCTTGCAAATGCAAAGAAAAAGTTCTTGAAGGAAATTAAAAGTGCTACTCCCATGAACACATAAATGATAAGAAAGCGAAACAGCCTTATTGTTGATATGGATGAAGTTTTGGTGGTCTGAATAAAAGATCAAATCAGCAACAACATTCCCATAAACCAAAGCCTAATCCAGAGCAAGGCTCTAACTGTCTTCAGTTCTGTGAAGGCTGAGAGAGATAAGGAAGCTATAGAAGAGATGTCGGAAGATAGCAGAAGTTGGCTGCCCATGAACTTTCCTCATAGTATCAAAGAGCAGGGTGACACAGCAAGTGCTAATATAGGAGCTGCTGCAAGTTATCCAAAGGATCTAGCTGAGATAACCATTCCCAAAATTCCAGAGCCTGTAAGAATTATGCCAAATCTACTGATGGTGCTCTATAAATGTAACAACAAAATCGAGATGTCAGCTTATCTGTTGACAACATGGTTTATTGAATATTTTAAGCCACTGGTGAGATCTATGCTCAAAGGAAAAGATTCCTTTCAAATTATTACTGTTCATCAACAATGTACCTGGTCACCCGAGAGCTCTGATGGAGATGTACCATCATACTAATGTTATTTTCATTCCTGCTAACACAACATCCATTCTGCAGCCCATGGATCAAAGAGTTATTTCAACTTTCAAGTCTTACTATTTAAGAAAAACATTTTGTAAGGCTATAGCTGCTGTAGATAGTGATTCAGCTGATGGATCCAGGCAAAGTCAACTAAAAACCTGGAAAGCAGTCATCACTCTAGATACCATGAAGAACATTTGTGATTCATGGGAAAAGGTCAAAATATCATCACTAACAGGAGTTCAGAAGAAGTTAATTCCAACCCTCACCACTGACTTTGAGGAGTTCAAGACTCAGTGAAGGAAGTTAACTACAGATGTGGTGGAAATAACCTCATTGTTCTCTACCCGAGAACTCAATTTGTTTTCTTCTAAGAAGACATCATAACTTGCAATTTTTGCTTCCTTGTATTGTCTGTCTCTGTAATACTGTTTAACATCTGGTGTCCCTGTTTTGTTATCAGCTGCACAGCAGTTGCTCTCTGGTATACCACTGGTATTTCCTCTTTGAATAATCCCTACCTTTGTTGAGCTTACATTCTAATATGGGACTCATTCAATTTCTAGCCAACAAAAAAGAGAGTGAAGAAACCCTGATGGTTTCCTGGGCATCCAGACAAGACATCTTAGGAGAAAGAACCATGCTCTAAAGCAAGGCCTACTCTAGCACCACCTAATAAAGTTTTATAATACCAAACCCTAAAAGATCAAAAAGGGAGTAGAGTTTGGAGGTACAGTCCTTAAAAGGACTTGGGAACAACTTGGTTTTTAAACACATCTACATTTACAAAGTAAAAAACTAAGGCTCCAAAATTAAAAGGTTATCAACAAGTAACTGGACAGCTTATAAAAATGAAAATCAACACTTGTCAAAGAAAAATAAAATCCAGAGTCTCTATCATATATCCAAAAGGACCAGTACATAATTTAAAAATTACCTGAAAGGCAAAAATAAAAATGTGACTCATTATCAAGAAAAAGCAGTCAACAGAAAACAGCCCCAAAAGACATTGGATTTATCTAACAAACACATTAAATATCTCTTTCAAATCTGCTCAAACGCCAAAAAGAAAGTATGTTAAAGGAAAAAAGGAAAAAATAGTTTTAATGAATGAACAGAAGGAAAAACCAACAGAAAAATGGAAACTATTAAAAAAAAAAGAACCAATTGGAAATTCTATAACTGAACAATAACTAAGAAAATTCTTTGGATGGCCTTAACAGAGACTGGAGACAAAAGGATATTCAGTAGGTGAGGGAGGTTCAAGAGGGAAGGGATAGTCTTTGGCTGATTCATGTTGATGTATGGCAGGAACCAACAACATGGTAAAGCAATTGTCCTCCAATTAAAAATAGATAAATTTTTTTAAAAAAGAAGAATATTCAGTGAACCTAACACAAATCAATCTGAAGAAGAGAAAGAAAAATGAATAAATGAAAATGTATACAGACTTAGGGGCCTATAAGACAATTTTAAAGTCTAAGTATGTCCAAATATAAATGGGCTAAACATACAATGCATAGGCAGAAATTATCAATTAATTAAAAAGCAGCATTGGTGGTACAGTGGTGAGCATAGCTGGCTTCCAGAATTAATTAAAAAGCAAAACATAGCCTCATGTATTTTAAATATAACATCAAACACATTAAAAATAAAAAGAAAAGGATAAACCATCCAAACAGCAAGGATGAGAAAGTAGAACAATATTAATAATAGACAAAATAGACAACAAGGTCAAGAGATAAAGAAGATAATTCAGAAAAAAAGAAGTATAATTCATCAGGAAGACATTAAAAATTCTAAATATGCCTGCATCTAATAAACGAGCTTAAAACTTCATGAAGCAAAAATCGACAGAACTAAAGAAAGAAGCAGGCAAATTCTAATTTCAGCTGGAAATTTTAATATCCCTTTTCAGTACTTCATATAACAAATAAATAAAACCAATATGGATCGAAAGAAAATACAGCCCAGGATAAAAACTGCTCAATCATATTATAATTACAAAGGATTTTATATCAATGGGTTATATCACTCTTAAAAGTATTTTGACATCAGTTTACATGAAAAGAATCCTATATGCAAAGGGCCAAATAAATTATGATGAGGGTCATAGATTATATCCATTTTCTATATCAAACTATTAACCTGAAATAACAATTCATTCTATTTGTATGGTGCTATGCCTTTTACAGAATGATGGAAATAAATACACGGGAAAGCAATACGAAAACATGACTGTGAGAGTGTGGGATTAGGGAATGAATGATCCTAGTCCATTCCCTTCCCCAGAACAGACAAGATTTTTACTTAGCAAATTATAGCAAAGCAAATGCTCATGCCAGTAGAGCTTTTAATAAAAGTTCCTTTTTTTTAGTTTACGTTATTAAAAAGAGACAGCTAAGGTACTCTCTCTTCTGTACATATGCCATTCTTCAAACGTTCACTTATTCTAAGAGCAAATTAGATTTTGAATGCTGCTTAACTTCATTAGAGAAAGCAATCATACAACAGTAATAACCAATTAATTTATACCCTAATATTATTTATGCCTGATCCAGACCATGATGAGAGTTTTAAGAATCATGCTATAAAGAACAGGAATGCCAAAGAATGTTCAAACTACTACACAATTGTGCTCATTTCACATGCTACCAAGGTAATGCTCAAAATCCTTCAAGCAGGCTTCAACAGCACATGAACCAAGAACTTCCAGATGTATAAGCTGGATTTAGAAAAAGGCAGAGGAACCAAAGATCAAACTGCCAGCATCCACTGAATCATAAAAAAGGCAAGATAATTCCAGAAAAACATCTGCTTCACTGACTACACTAAAACCTTTGACTTGTGGATCACAACAAACTAGACAATTCTTAGAGATGAGAATACCAGACCACCTTACCTGCATCCTGAGAAACCTGAATGTAGGTCAAGAAGTAACAAGAACAGGACATGGAACAATAGATTGGTTCCAAATTGGGAAAGGAGTATGTCAAGGTTATATACAGTCACCCTGCTTATTTAAATTATATGCAGAGTGCATCATGAGAAATGCTGGGCTGGATGAAGCACAAGCTGGAATCAAGATGGTCAGGAAAAATATCAATAACCTCAGATATGCAGATGACACCACCCTAATGGCAGAAAGCAAAGAGGAACTAAAGAGCCTCTGGATGAAGGTGAAAGAGGAGAGTGAAAAAGTTGGCTTAAAACTCAACATTCAGAAAACTAAGATCATAGCATCCAGTCCCATTGCTTCATGACAAACAGATGGGGAAAAAATGGAAAGAGGGACAGACTTTATTTTCTCGGGTTCCAAAATCACTATGGACAGTGACTGCAGCCACAAAATTAAAAGACGCTTGCTCCTTAGAAGAAAAGCTATGACAAACCTAGACAGCATATTATAAAGCAGAGGCATCATCTTGCCAACAAAGGTCCATCTAGTCCAAGCTATGGTTTCTCCAGTAGTCATGTACAGATGTGAGTTGAACCATAATGAAGGCTGAGCACCAAAGAACTGATGCTTTTGAACTGTGGTGTTGGAGAAGACTCTTGAGAGTCCCTTGGACAGCAAGGAGATCAAACCAGTCAATCTTGAAGGAAATAAACTGTGAATATTCACTGGAAGGAGTGATGAGGAAGCTGAAGCTCCAATACTTTGGCCACCTGATGTGAAGAGCCGACTCACTGGAAAAGACCTGATGCTGGGAAAGATTGAGGGCAGGAAAAGAGGACAGAGGATGAGATGGTTGGATGGCATCATCGACTCAATTGGTAAGAGGCTGAGCAGAGATTGTGAAGGACAGGGAATCTGAAGTGCTGCAATCCATCAGGTCACAAAGAGTCGGACACAACTGAGTGACTGAACAACAACAATGAACAGAAACTAGATATTTGTTAGCTACTAGGAAATAGTTAAACATTTATTTACGCTTAATCTTTTATATATGAATTAATTAAACAAACAAAAAGAAACCTAGAAGGAGCCATTCATTCAAATAAACAAGAATACAGACTTAAGATGATTTTCTGAACATGTGAAAAATACTTGTTGACTTCACTCTTGGTGATTATGCAAAACCATTTCCCTTTCTCTGCTTCCAAAATGCTTATGATAATCTAATATCAAAATTAGTAGTATGTTTCATAAGTTCCTTTAAGAACAGAATACAGACTTTCATTTGTGAGGCTGCCAAGTGGTTAGCACAATGTTGAATTATCCAATTCAACAAATTTAACAAAATTATAGCTATATAAGGCTTCCGTGATAGTTCAGTTGGTAAAGAATCTAACTGCTATGCAAGAGACCCCAGTTTGATTCCTGGGTTGGGAAGATATCCCGGAGAAGGGATAGGCTACCCACTCCAGTATTGTTGGGCTTCCCTTGTGGCTCAGCTGGTAAAGAATCTGCCTGCAATGAGAAAGACCTGGGTTCGATCCCTGGGTTGGGAAGATCTCCTGGAGAAGGGAAATACTACCCACTCCAATAATCTAATATCATAATTAGTTATGTATATGCCTGCTTCATAAGTTCCTTTAAGAACAGAATACAAACTTTCATTTGTGAGGCTGCCAAATGGTTAGCACAATGTTGGAATTATCCAATTCAACAAAATTATAGCTATATAAGACCTATAAAACTTTTAATAAAGAAAGAAAACTTGGTTAGACACTAGTTAATGAGGCCTGAATTTCATCTAAGGATACTTTAGGACACTTTACAGGCTCACAGCACATAAGACAGAAACCACTGGCTTGCAGACTTTGACTTGATCTACAGGACAAACATTAAGAGGCAGTAGTTGTATTCATGCCAAATGTCTGCCTCATACCTTAAAATACATTGGTACTAGTATTACAAAGTACTACAATAACGCATTGTTATTTTAGGAGAGCTGGTTTCCATTGACCTTCCTTGTGAGGATATCTCCTTCTGAATGATTCTATTATAATCTCCCTTAGCAACTCTGTATATTCCCCTTTGTTCTCTAGCTTTCTCCTTTATTCCATATGGATGGATAAATAGTCAGATACACTGGTGATTCATTATCACACTGTACAGAGAGTACTGCTTAAAAGCATGGACACAGATGTCAACAAACCTGGGCAAAAGTCCCAGCTATTTATGAACGATATGGCCAACTCACTTAACTTCTCTAAAGTTCAGTGAATTCATCTACTTAAGAATCTCATAGAATTGTTGCAAAGATAAAATAAGATAATGAATATAAACACATAGCACACAGAACACAGTCCACAAAAACGTTAACTAATTCCACTAGAGCCAAATGGAACTCAGTTCATTCTATTATGAAGCTTTACATATGTCTCCCCTATGTCACTAATCTATGGTTACCTAAAGGACAAAAATGTCGCTTTTCTTCCAATGTTTCTATTTGTTAGTAAAAAGAATACTATATTCCTTACTTCTAATTTTAAAAGTGGATGAGTGCAATGACTCTATTAAATGGAAAAAAAGTTAAAAAATAAGATAACAAGGGTCAAAACAGTTAACAGTTTTATTTTGGCTGATAGAATTCTGAGAGATTTTTATTTTCTTATAATTATGTTTTCCATAGCTAATATATACTTTTTAAAAAAAAAACTTTAAGTAGATGAAACATTCTTAAGTGTAGCTAGAGACATGCTTGGAAAAATCCTAAAATGGACCTTGAGGTCCTAAAACACTTATGGAAAAAAAACTTCTGAAAATCATTCTAACCACAATTTCCCATTTGAGGCTTTATCACTGATTTCTAATGTAAAACTTAAGATTATTTTTACAATAAGACTCAATGCATCTATTTGACAGATCTGGAATAGTTATTCTGTGCCGCCGAGGTTTCCACTGTAGATGGAAGGAGGGAGATAAAATTTTAACAAATCCGAATAACCTTATAACTAGAGAGGAGACTGTTTTATTCCCAAAGAGGACTAAAAAATCTGTCAAGTATTACAGAATCATTTCCCATATGCTCTTTCTTTCTGGTTGGTTCCACATTGAAAGTTTAGTTTAAAATCATTTAAATTAAAAGCAAGTCAGTAGGAGATTTAAAAAAAAAATCCTCATCTCATATCAGCCTTGAGTGGACAGAGTGAACAGCATAATGGAAAATAAGAGTAAAAAAGATTAACTGATGTCTTAAAAGAGAGCCTAGATAGCCAGGATGAACACTTCTTGCTTCACTCAGTAGACAAGAGAGCCATAAAATACCAAGATATGTACAATGAATACATTTTAGAAGGATCAATTTAGCATCAGCTCATATTAGACAGATCTATACTTCCTATTTTTCATATACCTCATCATGGAGAAGGGGGGAAATAAAGAAAACAGAATGAAGCAAAACATGTATGTTAGAAAAGCCCTACAGCTGATTCTATTATACCCAAGTTGGGGGAGAGAGTGGTATGTGAAAATACAACGATATGAAATGTGGGGAAAACAGTCTGCCAAAGAGTCACAAGGGTTCAGCTGAGCTTAGGTGGCATGAATTTGCAGAAGATTTAATAAGCATAGTCTTGGTATTCTCTCCATCAGCACTTACCAATCCAATATCAACAGTACAACAGTGAAACTATTAGCAAAAGCCAAAAACAAACCAGGAACAAAGCAGGCCCTAATACTTGACTAGGTCTCTTGGAGAAAGGTGAATATTCCCCAGAAGTGGACAGACTAGAGAAATATTATGAGCAGGACTTACTGAAAAATTAAATATAAGAAATAAGGGGAAGAGAAATCAATAATGACCCCTAATTTTGGGGTTTGAGCATCAACTGGGTTGATGCTAAAGCCATTTATTTATTAAGATGGGAAAGTAAAAGACGGAACAGATTTGGTGAGGGAAGAGCAAAGTTAGAGAAGGAATCAAGTGTTCTAATTCACGTTTTAGATGTCTGTGATACATCTTAATGGAGAAGTCACAATAATGACAACAGCTGATATTTACTGAATAAGTACCACATATGTATAATATAATTTAGTACTCACAGAAAAATCTTATAAAAGTCCTATTATTAGTGCCACTCGAAGATAAAAGAAATGAAAGCTCTGATGACAGGAAACCTATGTACCATAGAATTAAAACAAAAGTGGATGACCTTGACTCTTTTTTCCACAGTACCAGAGTACTTTCTGCAAAAATATCTATTAAAATTGAACATTAAACTACCTTAATTATAAAAGCATGTTTTGTTAAGCCAATATGTCAAATGAGTAGGACTTCCCTGATGGTTCAGTGGTAAAGAATCTAAGTGCTAATGCAGAGGACATGGGTTCAATCCCTGATCCAGTAAAGATTTCACATGTCAGAGCACCTAAGCCCATGCACCGCAACTACTGAGCCTGTGCTCTCTAGAGCCTGGGAATCAAGCCCTAGAGCCCATGCTCCACAATAAAAGAAGCCACCAAAATGAGAAGCCTGAGGACTACCCCTAGAAAGTAGCTCCTGCTCACCACAACTAGAGAAAAGCACACAGAGCAACAAAGACCCAGAACGGCCAAAAATTAACCAATTTTTAAAAAGAAATGAGTGTATGAGTCTTCAAAAGGAACTTAACTGCTTTTCCAGGAAGGCTCCAATTTTATCCTACAATCTATTACCTATTTACTATGTGTCAGACACTATCCTAGATCTTTTCCATATATTAGCTCATTTAACACTCATAGCACTCTATAAATAACGAACTATTATTATCTTCTTTTTACAACTGAGAATACTAAGTCACAAAGAGGATGGGTAGTTGAGAGGTCTCACTCCAGAGTCCATCCTCTTAATCAATATACTATACTGAATCATATTATGTTCCACAAAAGTTAGATGTGATAAAATATTCCAAAAGAATATAATCTAAAAACAATAAGGATTTTATACATAAAATCATATATTGTTACCAACTTTTCATGATATAAAAACAGAAGCTAAATGTACATCTTGGTAGATAGGGGAAAAAAAAACCATAAGACAACAAGATAAACAAATTCTGCCTTGCTGGGATTATGGAACTTTTCAACTCACAAAAAAAATGCCTCTTCTGATGAGGAAATCTACACCCAAGTAAGTTAAATGACTTGTCACTTTCCTGATTTATGCCACTTTCACAAGTACTCCCTATGTATTTTGACTCCTATTCCATCCACACTTCTCCACGTGGCCAACCCCTTTAACTTAATTGTCACTTTCTCACAGCAAGGGCATTCCCAACTTCCCAATGTGAATAAGGCACATTCCACCATTATTCTCTTTCACAGCATACAGATCTTTTCCTTCATAGTGTTTATCATAATCTAAAAATACTTTACCTGTTTCAAGTAAAATTCTTCATCTCTTGCACAAAACTACCACTCTCAGCAAGATTTTGTGTGTGCACGCGCGCGTGTGTCTGTGTGCACACACGCACACGCTCTAAGTTGCTTCAGTCGCTTCCAACTCTTTGCAAGAGGCTATCTTACTGTATCTTTGGGGCTTCGCTGGTGGCTCAGATGGCAAGGGGGCTTCCCTGGTGGCTCAGACCACGAAGAATCTGCCTGCAGTGTGAGAGACATGGGTTCGATACCTGGGTCTGGAAGATACCCTGGAAAAGGGAACTCTGGTGTTCTTGCCTGGAAAATTCCATAGACAGAGGACCCTGTCCATGGGGTCGCAAGTAGTTGGACATGATTGAGTGGTTATTCTATTATATCTTTAGAGGCTAGCACAGCTCCTGGGACATAACAGATCCTGATTAAATATTTCATTGATAGATACAGATAAATGTGCCATTTTATATCTAATAATTAACTGCTAATGTTTACTAAGTATTTACTATAATCCAGGAACTGTTCCAAATGCTTTATATATATTGTCACATTTACTACTGCCATGTAATCCCATGAGGCATAGATGCTATTGTTATTTTCATTAACAGATTAGAAATTTAAGGCATGGAGAGATTAAGTAATTTGTCTGACGTCACAGCTAGTCAGCAAAAGAGTCAGAATTCAACTTTAAACAGCCTGACTCTAGCTCTTACACTATGGAATAGCTGCTGTGACATACCAGAGTTACTTTTACAATGAGAATCTTTGTAGAAACTGAACGGTACATCCTCTGTGATAATGCATTTTTAACTTGATCAGAAAAAGCATTTCATAAGGGAAGACACAGTTGCACCCACTACTATAAAACTTTCTTCAGATGACAGAAAAACATAATCATAAAAATATGCCAAACATGGGACATTCCCTACACATCTGCCTAATTTAAAACAACATACAAATCAACTTTAAAAGGCAATGGGGAAAGCACCTCGACTTTTCCTTTTTATTCTCACCCTTCTTTTGAAGAGTCCCTGCTTAAGGTAACAACCAAGAACTAAATCCACAACAAACATGTACAAGCTCTCAGGTCAGGTCATCAGATTAATGGAATGTTAAAATAATTTTCATTTTTAAAAACATTTAACTTTGTTTCTGCATATTTTGTGACCAAATGAAATATAAGATTGGAATTAACAACAAAATAGAAGACTTCTTTAACAAATTAAATTTTAATGATCGCGTTAACCTAACACAGAACAATGACCACCCTGTCACAAAAACATGACAAGTCAAGGTCTGTCATATTTCTCCCCAAAAATACAACGTCAAATTCTAGGGTCTCTTCCATAATCATATAGCATGAAGAAACAATGTGCCTATTTCAAATACATGTGGAATGACTTCTATATCAAATAGCAAATAATGACAATGGTTAACACTCAGAGAATACTACAATCAGGCTTACTTTTTAAATGCACTTAGTTTTCCTATAGCAACCTCCATGACACAGGTATTACTATCAGCATTCTACAGACTGGAATTCAGAGTGATTGAGAAATCTGCCTGTACTCATGGTCTTTTGAGTTAGGCCACAGTAGAGCTAAGATTCAACTACTTTATAACTTCCCTCTCTTCTAGAAACTTTCATATGAACTGTCATGTAACTTAATCTCCCACCCTACCCACTAGAGCATTCTGCTAGCTGAAGCTTCAGGACTTCCGCTAAGAACAAAAAATAAAACAAAACCTCTTTACTTTCCAAGGCAGCCCATTCTTAAAATCTACTCCAAATCAACATCTCTATTCCTTCAATAATACCCTAGGTGGCATTATTTCAAGTCCCTGAGCACTATTTGTTCCCTGATACTCTCCATCAACATGTCTTTTAAAACAAGGCAACAGGGCATCTAGAATGAATTAAATATTCAGGTATGGCCCAATCACCTCAAATTAGAGAAAACCTATCTGTATTATCTTAGAAATTTATTAAAGAAGTCCAAACTTTACTATTTTGGGTAGCCATATCACCAATGGTTTTTGCCTCATTTACATTCAAGAATAATCATTCTTCAATATACTGTTTAGCAATCTATTCCTTGAATTCTTCATATCCAAGTACAGGTAATTATTCTGGTTCAGTTCAGTTCAGTCGCTCAGTCATGTCTGACTATTTGCGACCCCATGAATCACAGCACGCCAGGCTTCCCTGTCCATCACCAACTCTCGGAGTTCACTCAGACTCACGTCCATCGAGTCCGTGATGCCATCCAGCCATCTCATCCTCTGTCGTCCCCTTCTCCTCCTGCCCCCAATCCCTCCCAGCATCAGAGTCTTTTCCAATGAGTCAACTCTTCTCATGAGGTGTCCAAAGTACTGGAACTTCAGCTTTAGCATCATTCCTTCCAAAGAAATCCCAGGGTTGATCTCCTTCAGAATGGACTGGTTGGATCTCCTTGCAGTCCAAGGGAGTCTCAAGAGTCTTCTCCAACACCACAGTTCAGAAGCATCAATTCTTTGGTGCTCAGCCTTCTTCACAGTCCATCTCTCACATCCATACGTGACCACAGGAAAAACCATAGTCTTGACTAGACAGACCTTAGTCAGCAAAGTAATGTCTCTGCTTTTGAATATACTATCTAGGTTGGTCATAACTTTTCTTCCAAGGAGTAATTAAATTTCATTTATTCTACTTGGCTAATTATCTCCCCAGTTGATGATTTCTGGGGTTTGGCTCATCTTCTAAAATCACCCTCATACTCCAGTTTTAACTCATCTACGAAGTAATTCAACCTGTCACCACTGCCTCAATATAAGTCATTAATAAAATGTTTAATAGGACAGGAAAGAATTCTAAAAACTGTCCTTGGGGATCTGTGTCCAAGTAACCATTTATGCCTACAACAGTTATTAACTTAGTTTTAAAGCTCTCTACCCATATGCTTATTCATTGATATTTCTCCACATATTCACAAGTATGTCAGATTTTTCAAATATCTTCTAGATATATACTACATCTATTGCACTATCTTGATCTACAAATTCAGTAAGTCTGTCAGTGAGACAAGGAATGAAAGAAAAAGACAGAGGTTACTCTGTTATGACTTATTCCTAGAGAAACCTAAGCTAGCACACAGTTTTTCTCAGTGCTCCATCAAGGAGAATAAAGGACTGTAAGTTAAAAAAATAATTTGACCCTTATAGTTTAACTATAAAAAAAGAAAAGAGAAGTCCTATATTCAAGTGATGAAAAAAGAAATTATTACATTACTGTTCCTCATATATAAAAAGTGTCTGAAATGTCTGCAAACATTTATAAGTATTTCTAGTGCTATCATTTTGCCCTGCAAAGGCAAATTTTACATTTTCTTTCAAATATTAAAATGCCTTTGTTGGGTTTTTCATATTAAATGTCAGTTAATTAGGCAGAGATGTTATGAATCTGAACATAATAAAAACACAGTAGTTCTGAAAGAATATTAACTGCTAAGCAGATCATGTGTGAAGCCAACCTGGCCTTATTCTAAATCCCAATGTTTTAGAGCTGTAAAAGAGCTGGTATTTAGAGTATAATTATCTTCTTTCATAGATGAAGACACTGATGCACTGAAGAGATGAAATGATGAAACTCATAATGCTAATTTTCTGGCATGGTTGGACACAAAAATAAGATTCACTCTAGGGCCACTGACAAATGTTTCACAAAACCATGTCATCAAAACAAATAATAAAAAGAACAAAACAAATTCTTACCAACTGGACTTCACCAAAAGCACCTCTTCCGATAACTTTTACAACATCGTAGTCTTCTGCCTTCATCTGTAAACCTCTAATCTTTTTCACAATTTTCTCATCTACAATAAAAAGATCAGCATAATATCAATCACCATATTTATAAACAACATTTTAAAATAATTACCATGTTGGTAAACAAATTTGTATTTCAAAGACTGGATTTAGTTTTCAGCTAAAACTATCAGCTTTTAAATGCTGTTGTTAAAAATCTAAAGACACATAAACTTTACGTCAAAGGATGAAAACTCTATGGCTTAACACGTATAAGACCATCAAAAAAGCAGTATTTAAGCAATGCTGTTTCTAAGTCTATTGTGTAGCAAGTTAGATGACAGCTGAAACTGTGATGACCCAAGCAATCCTGGAGTACACTCTAAATCATGGCAGAAAGTTGCTATGAAGTTATACAAGGTTAGTCTTCATAATGAATTCCGGTAACCTATTTCTTTGAAAAACATTAATTACATACTGTAGATGTGATAGCTATATGTAAGTTTTCAATTAGGAAAATAGCCCAGACTCTGATAATTCCAAATTTAAAAGCTTACTGTATTCACATAAAGTGTACACAATTATTTTGAGAATTTCTAATTCTCAGAATTCAATTCATTCACAACTTCACTGCAACATCAATACTGGTAAATATTAAAAGTTATTAAAAGTTACCACATTTATGGCAATAATTGTTATCACATTATCTTTGACTAGACTGAAATGTCTACATTTATACAAACATAAAGCTCATTAAGTCTTCTGGGTAACGTAAAGCTAAGTCTTCAGTTTAGTTCAGTCTCAGTCATGTCTGACTGCAACCCCATGGATTACAGCACACCAGGCTTCCCTGTCCTTCAAAAATTCCTGGAGCTTGCTCAAACTCATGACCACTGAGTCAGTGATGCCATCAACCATCTCATTCTCTGTCATCCTCTTCTCCTCCTGCCTTCAGTCTTTCACAGCATCAGGGTCTTTTCCAATGAGTCAGTTCTTCGCATCAGGTGGCCAAAGGATTGGACCTTCAGCTTCAACATCAGTCCTTCCAATGAATATTCAGGACTGATTTCCTTTGGGATTGACTGGCTGGATCTCCTTGCTGTCCAAGGGACTTTCAAGAGTCTTCTTCAACACCACAGTTCAAAAGCATCAATTCTTCAGTGCTCAGCTTTCTTTGTGGCCTCTCACATCCATACATGACAACTGGAAAACCATAGCTTGGACTAGATAAACCATTCTTGCAAAGTAATGTCTCTGCTTTTTAATATGCTATCTAGGTTGGTCATAGCTTTTCTTCCAAGGAGCAACCATCTTTTAATTTTATGGCTGCAGTCACCATCTGCAGAGATTTTGGAGCCCAAGAAAATAAAGTCTGTCCCTCTTTCCATTGTTTTCCCATCTATTTGCCATGAAGTGATGGGACCAGATGCCAGGATCTTAGTTTTCTGAATGTTGAGCTTTTAAGCCAACTTTTTCACTCTCCTCTTTCACTTTCATCAAGAGGCTCTTTAGTTCTTCTTCACTTTCTGCCATAACGGTGGTATCATCTGCATATCTGAGGTTACTGATATTTCTCCCGGGCAATCTTGATTCCAGCTTGTGCTTCCTCTAGCCCAGCATTTCTCATGATGTACTCTGCATATAAGTTAAATAAGTAGAGTGACAATATACAGCCTTGACGTACTCCTTTTCCTATTTGGAACCAGTCTGTTGTTCCATGTCCAGTTCTAACTGTTGCTTCCTGACCTGTATACAGGTTTCTCAGGAGGCAGGTCAGGTGGTCTGGTATTCCCATCTCTTAAATAGCCTTAATTTATATAAAATTTTGAACTTTATCTATTTCACATACTTTAATTGGTTTTCCAATTTTGGTTTGAAAATAATAAATATTAGTATTTAAATACATCAAATTGCAAACTAAAAATATTTGTTTAATAATTTAAAAGTTTGTGGACTGTAATGATATTAAACATAAATCTCTCATCAAAAGTAGAGTTATGTGATCACATATGAAGTTTACACATACTTACATCTATTTAAGAAATTATCTATATTTTTGTTTTTCCTCAAAGCTGGAAAATCCAAATCAAGGACCAAAGAATTTAAGCCATCCTGTTTAACAAAAAATAAACAGAGGAAAGAAAAGTTATTACAATTTTCAAGCATTCAAGACAAAAAGCCTTTAAATTTTACTGTGTTACTCTCACTATTAATAAATGTCAATCCACTTTGATATGAAATTTCCCAGTCCAATAGCTTTAAATAGTTTCCTAACTTCTGCCAGAGAATATTAGGGTTGATCCTATCATATTTTCCACTGTACTTTTAGCCAATAGAAAAAGGCCATTTTAAAATGTGCATCCACTATTATTTCTTGTGAGTCAGATGTTTTTTCTCTCTTCGAATGTCTGGTAAAGTTCTACAAAGCTTTTGACTTTAAGAAATATACCTAGAATAAGTTTTAGTTCCCATTCATTCAACAAGCATTAATTGTGTGCCTAGTACATGGAAAGAACAGAAAATCTAAAAATAAGTGAGACACTAACTATCCTTACCCTCAGGAAAGTGAAGTTCAAAACTAAATTTCCCTTAAAAACATGAAAACAGGATGAGGCATATTCAGGTTTCTATTTTTTTAAGTTTTCTGTATTTTCTAGACTTTCTTTAAGCATGTATTAAATTTATAAGCAAAATAGGAAAAAGTACATATATGTATTTTGGTGGCAGTGAAAAAAACTAATAAGAAACAAACCAAGTCTCAAATTACTCAAGGGAGGGAATATGCTTATGAAGGTGAAACAGTATTTCTAAAACACCAGTGCACATATTGCTTCATCTGGGAGTAACTCTGAGGAAGGCAGAAAAAGACATATTCTCATTTAAAAAGAAACAAAATTTAGAAAGATTAAGCCACTTTGGCATGCCCAAGGCCTTGCTATTAGAAAATGATGCAGCAAAATACTCCCTAAGTTTTTAAGGTTCAATATACTTAAAATCATCTCCCTCATCTCAACCACCAGTGGAAGCTTGCAAGGGTAAAGAAGGAAGCTAAAGGATTGCAGGAAACGAAACAGTAATAAAGAGAGATTTTAAGGATCTGGGTAGGAAGAAAATGTGGGGACAATCACATGCAAAACTTAGAAAGGAAACTTGGATTTTTACTTTACTTATTTTAGAAAAACTGCACATATGTTTATTTATAAGTAATATTTCATATTTTCAATTTCTGTTAAGAAACATGAAAACACTTTGTGAAAATATTCTATAGAGAATGGTGTAGAGGTGTTAACAGTAAGCTATAAATATTTTTAATCACAATGAACGTTATCTACACCCCACTGATATCATTAATGCAGATACACTGAAACGAGTGATTCTCTTCAACTCAAAGAAAAAAATTCATTAAAAATTAATATACAACTTCCAGTCAAGTTGAGACTTACATTCACATTTTGACACCCTTCCTCCATCCTCATCCCACAAATTCCCTCTCAAGGATAGCTGAACTACTTTTCATACTAGCATTTTAGCATACTAGGCTATTTATAAGTACCAAAACATCAATATATCTTTGTTGGTATAATTTTGATATTTTAGTAAGTTTAAAATACAAAATCTGAATCACATATTTTTAGATATATCCAGATTTATACTCTGTGTTAACATTTCAAATCAAAAAGGGTACATTCATTTGAAAGGTTCTCTACTATAGGACCTCCATAAATCTCCACAAAGAAGAAAACATTTAAATTGACAGGCAGAAGCTTCTATTAATAAGAGTATTCTCCTCTAGTTCAGACTTTCCCAAGAAACATCATTTGTACACTTCATACTGTCTCCATGTCCATATAATGAAGACAAAGAAAGCTTTCTTTGAAACAAAACTACAGCTTGACATCAGTAAAAGGACTGAATCCTTGCTTACTTTACAGCCTCCCCAAAAGTCATCACAGAGAGATGGAGTTCCATAAAGAATAAATAAACAGAAAAAAAACTAGAAATAGTTTATAAATATTTCCCCATAATATCTTCCACTAGTGTAGAGACAGAGCTTTTTCAGCAGTTGGAATACTTGAGCAGTGGCTCAACTCAATGGTAATACTATTTTGTTTTTGTAAACCATATTTTAAAGATCATATACTATTTCATTTGTACATTAAGGGTTTTTTTTGGGTAGCATTTATTTTTGAATAATACTAATAAGTTAATTTGCTAATAATTTACATCAGAAGATAATGCAGAGGTAAATATGTTTACATTTATACTTCTATATTTATAAATTTCTACACTTGAAACTTATTCTATTTAGTACTATTTTTAAAAAACAAATACTGAATTATTAAAAGATACCAGTATTTTCAGTATACGAAACTGACGCTGAGATCAAGTTGCTGGATTAGCTCAAGACTTGATTAAAACCCTATTTCTATGACCATCCTCATTAAGCAGTTTCATATAAACCTTAGGAGGTAATTTTTTTTATTTCAACACTAATTCTTAGAAAGTGATACTAAAACTGAGATAAAGAAACTTTAAAATATAAAACATATTAAGGAAAAGCCTACAACCAAAACTTCAAAGCAATGAAGAAAATTAACACTATTTGTCTCTTTCCCTACTTTCAAATGCACAGAAATGATAGGAGAGATTTAAAAGTTATAGCCCCACTGAAAGGGAAAAAAAAAAACACCATCACCACAAAATATTCAAGAATAAGAAGGAAAAATGCCAAGCAATGAGTAGAAGCTAAAGTTGCAAAGATCTACTGGATTTCAGTGCTGAGAGCAGTAAGACCAAAGACTGAAAATTAAAAGAAGCTAATGGACAAAATGTTTCCCCAAGATCGATTACTGGGAAAACAGTAGCTGCAGTGAAAAACCCCAGCTCCAGCTCCTAAAAGACATTAAAAAAAAAAAATCTTACTGCCTAACTTTTATATGAAACTGCATAAGGAGGAAGTTCAGACACAGATTTCAAATAAATCTTAAACTAAGCCCTCAGAGCTTGCCCACTTCCCAGATCTCCCACATTTCTAATATCTTTAGTTATAAATATGGGAATCAGCTCCAGTACTGACTTAAATTGTCTGCATGCAGAAAGTTAGCAACAGAAGGAGGCAAGAGAGAAAAGTGATTTATCTTATTGTCTTTCTGAATAAATAGATACAAGTCAACATCCAATCTTTCTCATTACAATTATTATGGCAGAAAAAAATACATGTATAGAACGACCTATTTTCCTAACTTTTCCTGAACACAAATAATAGAATGGGAAAGACTAGAGATCTCTTCAAGAAAATTAGAGATACCAAGGGAACATTTCATGTGAAGATGGGCACAATAAAGGACAGAAACAGTAAAGACATAACAAAAGCAGACGAGATTAAGAAGTGGCAAGAATACACAGAAGAACTGTACAAAAAAGATCTTAATGACCTAGATAACCACAATGGTGTGGTCACTCACCTAGAGCCAGACATCCTGGAGTATGAAGTCAAGTGGGCCTTAGGAAGCATTACTACAAACAAAAACAGTGGAGGTGATGGAATTCTAGCTGAGCTACTTAAAATCCTAACAGATGATGCTGTTTATGTGCTGCACTCAATATGTCAATAAATTTGGAAAACTCAGCAGTGGCCATAGGACTAGAAAAGGTCAGTTTTCATTTCAATCCCAAGGAAAAGCAATGCCAAAGAATGTTCAAACTACTGCACAATTGCACTCATCTCACATTCTAGCAAGGTAATGCTCCAAATCCCTCAAGCTAAGCTTCAACAGTACATGAACTGAGAACTTCTAGATGTACAAGTTGAAACCAGAGATCAAATTGCCAACACCCACTGGATCATAGAAAAAGCAAGGGAATTCCAGAAAAACATCTACTTCTCCTTCACTGACTACGCTGAAGCCTTTGACTGTGTGGATCACAATAAACTGTGGAAAACTCTGAAAGAGATGGGGGAATACCAGACCACCTGACCTGCCTCCTGAGAAACCTGTATGTAGGTCAAGAAGCAACAGTTAGAATCAGACATGGAACAACGGACGGGTTCCAAATTGGGAAAGGAGTATGATAAGGCTACATATTGTCACCCTGCTTATTTAACTTTTATGCAGAGTATGCCGGGCTGGATGAAGCACAAGCTGGAATCAAGACTGCCGGGAGAAATATCAATAACCTCAGATATGCAGATGACACCATCCTTACTGCAGAAAGCAAAGAGGAACTAAAGAGCCTCTTGATGAAAGGGAAAGAGGAGAGTGAAAAAGTTGGCTTAAAACTCAACATTCAAAAAACTAAGGTCATGGCATCAGGTCCCATCACTTCATGGCAAATAGATGGGGAAACAATGCAAACAGTGAGAGACTTTATTTTCCTGGGCTCCAAAATCACTGTGGACAGTGACTGCTGCCATGAAATTAAAAGATGCTTGCTCCTTAGAAGGAAGGCTATGACAAACCTAGATAGCATAATTAAAAAGCAGAGACATCACTTGACTGACAAAGGTCTGTATAGTCAAAGCTGTGGTTTTTCCAGCAGTCATGTACAGATCTGAGAGCTGGACCGTAAAGAAGGCTGAGTGACCAAAAACTGATGCTTTCAAACTATGGTGCTGGAGTAGACTCTTGAGGGTCCCCTGGACAGCAAGGAGATCAATCCTAAAGGAAATCAACCCTGAATATTCACTGGAAGGACTGATGAGGAAGCTAAGCTCCAATACTTTGGCCACCCGATGCCAAGAGCTGACTCACTGGTAAAGACACTGATGCTGGGAAAGATTGAGGGCAGGAGAAAGAGGCAACAGAGGGTGAGATGGTTGGATGGCACCACTGATTCAATGGGCATGAGTTTGAGCAAACTCCAGGAGATGATGAAGGACAGAGTTAGTCTGGTGTGCTTCTGTCCATGGAGTCACAGAGAGTCAGACACGACTGAGTGACTGGACAACAGCAAGCAGGAATAAGAATCTCTTGTCAATCAATTTAGACACACTAGTATCACTGGTTTAAAAAGAAAACGAAAATTACTTAAAAATACTGAACATAAAATCATCCTTAACTGGAACGCACAAACAGCCATAATTTCTCCTACACTCAGTGGGGGGCTTCCCTCATAGCTCAGTTGGTAAAGAATCTGCCTGCAATGCAGGTGACCCGGGTTCGATTCCTGGATCAGGAAGATCCCCTGGAGAAGGAAATGGCAACCCACTCCAGTATTCTTGCCTGGAGAATCCTATAGACAGAGGAGCCTGGCAGGCTACAGTCCATGAGACTGCAAGAGTTGGACACGACTTAGTGACTAAACCACACCACCACATTCAATGGGAGAAGTTAATGAAACAAACACATATCCGAACTTTATCCTGAGAACCATTTTCCATGGCCAATACCTCTATCTACTTCTACCCCGAGACCCAGAATTATATATGCAAGGACCCACCAAATATCCAATAGACCTCAGAAATCTCCCAAGTTGAGTAAATGTACTCAATGGGAATAAGATGATCCACTGAAGTCCAAGAAGAAAATGTTACAATTTTGCATATTTAACCTTAAAATGTTTTTAATAAGGGGGTTTTCAGCAACATCTCATTCTTGTTAACTTTCATTGAATTGTGACATACTACAGCTTACATGTACCCAGATTTTTTTTTTTTTTTTTAATTTACTGGTAGAAAGGTTACCAAGCAGATTAAAAACCATTCCACTTTGGGGTGGAATGATATGCCGAAGTCAAATTGTACAATTTAATTATGTACAATTTATTGTATATCAATTACACCTTAATAAAACTTTTTAAAATGACTATAATGGATATAATTATAGATTTAAGATAATACCAAAATGCAATTTGTACAAACTGGAAAAAAAAATGGCAGTTTAATAACTCACCTACTCCTTATATAAGCTCTTACTGCCCAAATTATGACGCTAAAAACAATGCAGGCTAATCATATCACCACCCACAAAGTTAAAAATTATCTAAAGGCTATTTGAAATATGGTGCTACATCCATAATCATTAATGATGAATAATACATACTGCTATCATCTGAATTTCTGTAACACAAATTATCCCAAATGCAAGTGGAAAATAAGGAAATAATTCAAATACTAAGTAAAATATGTGATTTTTTTCCAGGTTGGTAATGTTTTTAAATGATAAGCAAGCTTTCTCAAATTAAAACCGAAAGCCTTAGCAATATAGGATGACATTAAGAAAAAAGCCAAAAAAATCATGTACAAATGCCTTACTGAAGTACGAATAAATAGCAGCTTCAAAAACTCTTACACTCATGACATTAAGCTATCTAGTAAGTTTACAAGTGCAGATGAAAAAGCTGAGAAGACATAAATCTCAAAGAAAAAAGCTCAAGCCTCAGGGTTTTAGGCTGCAGATACTCAAATATCTGTGACTGTTGATTATTGCTATTTGAAATATTTTTGGTGGCATTTTAATTAAAATTTGTATAGGTTCTACACAGTCTGTTCCTACTCTATTATTCTAATAAGCCTTGTTAGTTAAGGTACATGGTTTCTGCAGAACACAAAGCTTTTCAAGAATTCATATTTCCATGTTAATGACAAAAGCAAAGCCACCCCAATTTAAAACCTAAACAACAGGAACATGAAAAAAAATCTCTATAATTACTTGCATAATATTTACCTGTGTTCTACCCAGCACTTAACCAATTTTCATTAAACTTAATGATAAATGTTTGAAAGTCTCCTGTATTTAGTTTTAGTTTTTAAAATTATTATTTTTAACTTTTTTACTAAAATAAAAAATAACTTTGTTAGTTTCTTTCACATCAGAAAAAAGTTGTTTTGTTTTTTTTTTTTAATTCAGACACCACTGGGAAACCCTGGAGTTTTTTAATGGCTGAAATGTATGAAAATATGGTTAAAAAAAAAACAAACTAAAATCTATTTTCTTGAGAGAAAGTGAGAAAAGAAGAAAAACTTTCTGGAAGAAATTCTTGCTATGGAAAGGAGTGTTTTTGAAAAGGATATGTCTGGAAATGGTTCCATCCATATGTGAATTTTACAAATAATAAGATGCTTGGCATATTAAAATTTTTTTTTCAACTTTCACATTTATGTTTTTAAAACTTGCAAACATAATTTTCTGACCCAGTTAAAAATGTTCAGCCATGTGTTTAAATATAAAAATAAATTATTTCTAATTTGTTTTCAACAACTAGCCTCCTATCAATCAGAGAAAACAGAAACTTACTAACCAAATTTCAACAATCAATGAGTAGTGTAACTGGTAGGCAAAACCGGAAAATGAGTATTGTGACTTAATAACTGCAGCCACTAATGCGTTGTGCTTCTTCTATTTGTATCCATATATCTTTGTGAAATTTAAAATATCCTGTCATAGTCCTTAAAAACCCAGTAGCAAAATAAATTGAACTTCAAACCAAATCATCAATTCACTGTACCAACATGAAGCCAAAATTTTTTTAATGCAATTAAACACTTTTAACTTAGAAAACTTTTTGCAGTGTTATAAAATTATCTCACAAATATGTTTACATATTTAGCTTTTACTTTTGAACTCATTTTATGTGTATTTTATAATGTACACAGTATCTTAAAACACGTACACAAATTATAAAGAAAGAATACCTGAAAATATTTCAAAACTATTCTACTGAAGGAACACAAGATTAAAATTTAGAGATGACAAATTCCTTAAATGTCAGGATTTTTCTATTATTCTTAAACATTTTAACATATCCAATACAATTCATATTTTCTCACTCAAAAGTCATCTACTCTGTTTCTAATAAGCAGTGCCATTTTATGTAAGTCTCATTCAGAAATTCTTTTCTTGCTCCCTCACATCAGGTCATTCCGTCTGTATGGCTGATACTACTAGCTTTAAGGTCTCACAGGCGCTCCCTTCTCCGTTCCATTCCCCACTGTTGTTTTGCTCAGATTCTGATTTATTACCTACTAATTAGTTTCCTTGCCTTTAATCATCCACTGCTCCTGCCCCTCTCCAATCTACTACTGAGCAGTCAGTCTTTCTGAAATTTAAATCTGTACCTTTCACACCCTCCTTAAAATTATTTGACAGCTCACAAATGCTTAGAAAAAAGTCTAAAACCTTTTAATTAGCATAAAAAATTCTTTGTCATCTGGGCCCACTAACCTTCTCCAATCTTATTTCCCATTATTCTACTACTTTTCATTCTTATTTGCTCTAGATTTGTACTGTCCAATGTAGAAGCCACTGGCTATGCATGGCCATTGAGCACTTGAAATGTGATAGCCTAAATTCAGATATGCTGTAAATATAAAACACAAACTGGATTTCAAAGACTTAGTACCAAAAAGAGAATGTAAAGTATCTCATTAGTAATTTTTAATATTGATTACATGCTAAAATTATATTTGGGTTATACTGGAATAAATATATTATTAACATTAATTTAATCTTTCTATTTTTAAAATATGGCTACCAGTAAAATTTGGGCTTACCTTATAGCTCAGTTGGGAAAGAATCTGCCTGTAATGCAGGAGACCTAGGTTATATTCCTGGGTTGGGAAGATCCCCTGGAGAAGGAAATGGCAACCCACTCCAGTATTCTTGCCTGGAGAATCTCATGGACAGAGGAGCCTGACAGGCTACAGTCCATGGGGTCGCAAGAACTGGACACAACTTGGTGACTAAACCACCACCACCACTAGTAAAACTTAAATTTTATATTTGGTTCACATTATCTCTATTTGATAACATCACCTAGACCAACAAAATTTTCACACTGATCTTTCTACCCTCATAAGTTTGCTTATATCAGTCTTTCACCACAGAACATTCAAAACTTCCTAATAACTTGTCAACCATGTACCATGACTGAGTGCTAAGCATAAGAAAATGTTCTGCATGATCATCTCTATTTGCCAAATCTTATCTCTGCTTCAAGACCGGTTCAAACGGTACTTATTTCCATGAAGCCTTCTTCCTTGATATGCCAGGATAAAAATTTTCCATCTTCCAAACTTTGACACATCACATGTTCTTCAATGAACACGTCACTTTTTACTTAAAATATTTTTCTATACACTGCTTATCACATCTATTAGCTGTAAATTCTTTAAGTACAGAATTTGTCAAACTCATTTGATTCCTCTAATGTTTCTACCATAAAATTTTACATAGATAGAATATGTTCTCAAACATTAAATCAGATATCAGACAAGAGGACTGGTGATACAATTACCTGATATTACATAAGTTACACTTACTAAAGCAAGAAAGCAGGTATGCATGTTAGTATTATTTACACAATTTACACAATTCAATTATTGAACTGCATATAGATATGCAGTTCAATTATTGAACTTCTTTTTATGACCAATTTCTTTTACCTTCCTACTCTAGTTGAAACCTTTTTTGTTCCCTTGATGACACTACCTACCATAACAACCTTCCCAAATAGTAGAAGCCTGGAGGTGGGATAAGTGTCCTCTTTGCTCCAAGCAGTCAATCTTACATCACTCTTCCTCTTTCTGCAAACTCTGAGCTTTGAACCACATCATCAGCCACCCACCACCCCTTCTTTTGAGCATCCCTGCCCACTATCACTAACCCTCAGTCTCTAAAGATTTTAGCTCCTTGCTGACTATCAGACTCTCTAACACTCTCTAATCCTGTCAAAATTCTTGGTGATGTCATTATACTACTAGATATCCTAACACCTATTGAGTCCTATGGTCTCCTTAACCTAATCATTATCAGTAACTGCAACATCTCATAATTTCAACTTTAAACATCCTACTCAAGACTGAAGCGACTTAGCAGCAGCAGTACTCAATGACTACCAGTTTTTTCTAATACTTCAACAACCTTGTGACTCAAGAGGGACCTTCAATTCAGATCCTATCACTTTCCACTGTCTTTCATCCTCCCCAGTCTTATCCCATCACTCTCACTTAGAACCTCCAAGGACTTCCATCTCATTGAGATGAAAGCACAGATTCCCTGCTATAAGCTATGAGGCTCTTTATAATCATACTTCACCCACTTAATTGGTTAACTCTCAAGCCTCACCTCCTATTACTTCCATTCTTATTCATTCTACTCCAGCCAGACTGGCCTTCTGAAGGTTTCTAAAATTACAGCAGGGGCCCCGCATAAGGAAGAAGTGGAAACAGAGCAGGGAGGCAGTTCAGCAGCTGTCAGGGCCTTCACAAGAAGGCACACCTAAGCAACATCACAGTTCTGTGGAGGTGATGAGCTGGCTACATACAAAAGAAAGAGCAAACTAATAACTATATAGTAATAGGAGCCAGCTTTTAATTTTGGGAGAAGAGGTGCAAATATGGAACGGGGGAAGAGTTAGAAAGAAAACATGGTGTTGAGAGAACTGGACGCATCAGTGTAAATTCATGATTTTCAATATATAAAGACATATGAAAATATATATGTTGATGCTTGACCTGCCCACTGCAAAGGTCTGAGTGCAGTAGCCATGAGCAATCTCAACAGCCATGACCCCACCTACCACCCAGAGTCCTGAAACACTCTTCTCCACTAAAAGAAAAAAAAAAAAATTAGGGCTCCTCAAAGAAATCGCTGATCCCAGGACTAGAGCAGGAAAATTTGTAGATGAGCCTATAGAACCTTGTGCCAAAAGTAAAAAGACGCACAGGTGATAAAACTGCATAGATCTATACCTATGCATTGTATTGAGCAAATATCCTGATTTTGTTAATGTACTACAGTTATCTAAGATATAAACATTTGAGGAAATTAGGTGAAGGGTACACAGGACCATTCTGTACTATTTTTGCAACTTCCTGTGAATTTCTAATTACTTCAAGATAAAAGTTTTTTAAAAAAGTTAAGGGAATTCTCTGGCAATCCAACAGGTAGAACTCCATGCTTCCACTGCAGAGAGCTTGGGCTCTCTGGTAGGGAAACTAAGATCCCACATGCCATACAGCATGGCCAAAAAATAGTGTAAACAGATATTAATTAATAGATATATCACTGTATAAGTTTAGATATTAATTCTCTTCCTTACAGTAAAATGCCAACTAATAAAAGGAGGAGGAATATGCAGAAGACAGTTATGCTAACTACTATACTACCACCACCTCTAGAAGGACTACTTGAACCAGAATACCACCCTTTGGCAACCACCATGGTAAAAATTAATTTAGGGGAAAAACATTAGTGATGCTAAAACTAGTAGACCAAAGTGGGAATGAAATGTGATTTTATGTGGTTTCAAAGTATCTCCCCACAAAATACTTATTAATTACATGGACCACAAACTTGATAGACAACATCATTAATCTAGTGGTCAAAGTTAACACTACCGAATGGGATAAAAACTAACTGTATGCCACGAAAAAGGATTCATCAAGAAAACAACATCACTTCTGTGAAACTGCAGCCAAAATATGTATCCTGGGTCAAGTCATCAGGAAACATTAGACAACCCAAATTGAAGGACAGTTTACAAAATGAGTAGCTTATAATCTTCAGTATGTGAACAGAATGAAAAGCAAGAGAGACTGAGGAACTGTTCCAAACTGAGGAGACTGGAGAGACATGAGAGCTGGATCCAATGCACGGGCCTGGATTAGACCCTCTTTCTCTCAAGAACATTATCTGAGCAATTAACAAAACTTGAATGAGGTCTCTGAGCAAAGCATATACAGTTTTGTTCTGTTTTTTAAACTTTGCAGTAGTTTGTTTCCAAATAAAATTTGATTTTTTTAAATCACATCAAGGCATGTTCCTGACTCCTGGCTTTGGATCTGCTATTTCCTTGTGTCTGGAATGCTCACATCCACATTTGCCCATGCCCAGCTCTCCTACTTCCACTGGGTACTTAAAAGGCACCGCTGAAATTATCAACACCCTATATATTCATATCTCCCTCCTATTTTACCTTTCTCCCCTTAACATAAATCAGTACCTTACATACAATTATCTTAAATGTAAACTGATAGCAGGGAGTTTTTATCTATTTTGTTCACTGTTACATTCCAGGCCTAAACCAGGGCTTGACATGTAGTACTAACAGTTGCAAATAAATATTTAGTCAATGACGGAATGTACACAAAGTCCTTGAAACACAAAAGACTTAATAAGATATAATTACAAAATAAGTTCACTTTCACAATCTTAGCAAAGGAATACTAAAACAGGCAAAAAGAACTCCACTGTTAATTTTGATAGTTCTGGGATATCCTTTCAAAAAATATGTCTACAGCATAAATGAATGAAATAATGTCCCTGCTCTAAGGAGCTCAGTGAGCAAACCTATTTCCATCAGAAAGCAAAGCTGTAATACTGCAGTGAGCTAATACAGCAAGAAATTATCTGCTAATAGCATGCATAATGTACAGTATAAACAATCCAAATGCTGACAGATAAGAATTAACTATCAGACGACTGGAAAATACAGCTACATAGAGAAATCAAGTTTTCTCTTAGGAGAAAGACAGACAGTGAACTCATATTCAAGGAAGGTCAATGGTGGGAAGTAAGAGACATATATAAGAAAAGGTCTCTGATATTTTATTATCATATTTCCTTGAAAACTTATCAAGACTATAATTAAGCTAACCACAATGATCTCAATTAGTTTACAGTATTATAAAACATACTAAATCATTTGTATTTAAGAAAAAATACAATCCAAAAATCTACGAAATGATCTTATGGTTTCTATATACAAAGTGGTCAAATCAGTAACATCTCATTTTATAAATGCTTTTATCTCCTATGCCAAGGTAACATAGCTGACCTTCCTTTCTTGAATAATTGTCAAAAAAAATGACAGACAATATTATCTTAAACATATCTGAATCTAAGCCAATACTTCTAAAAATGAAACACATACAAAACTGTATGCACATATAAAACAACATGTGCACGTAACATAAACATGTATTCATAAATATGGTTTGATAATCATTAAATGAGCTACATACATGACCCTCATTCACCTTATAAACAGTGGATGAAATCCAAACATATAAATCCAATTCTAATTTCCAACAGAAACAGTATTACAAATTAGGGTTCTCTACCCAAAACCTATTTCAATCCTTCTCCTTACCAACTGCCAAAAAACAATAATAATAAAATGTAAACACAAAAAAGTAGCTTAACATTACTAAGTATGAAACCAATCATTTAGTATTAAAGCTGTGTCAATATTTTTTGAGGTATTTTATGAATGGGCAGAACTAAATAAAACAAAAGTCAAACTAACAAGTATTGGTATGTTTTACTTCTTCTAACTTAGTATCTGTGTGTGTGTGTGTGTGTGTGTGTGTGTGTGTGTGTGTGTGTGTGTGTGTGTGTGCGCGCGCGCTCAGTCATGTCTATTACGTTAATCTGATCACAAAATCTGGGGAGGTTTTTTTTAAGGGATGTAGCGTTACTACGGAGAAGGCAATGGCACCCCACTCCAGTACTCTTGCCTGGAAAATCTCATGGAAGGAGGAGCCTGGTGGGCTGCAGTCCATGGGGTCACTGAGGGTCGGACACGACTGAGTGACGTCACTTTCACTTTTCACTTTCATGCATTGGAGAAGGAAATCGCAACCCACTCCAGTGTTCTTGCCTAGAGAATCCCAGGGACTGGGGAGCCTGGTGGGCTGCCATCTATAGGGTCGCAGAGTCGGGCACCACTGAAGCGACTCAGCAGCAGCAGCAGCGTTACTACATTGGTGCTACCTTGTGTTTTCACTGACTGCAACCTTCAGGAAATATTAACTATGAGTTTGGCCGTTACCATAAAGTCTTATTTATTATAAAAAAATTTTAAGGTTAAAGTTGGATTTGGAATCAAAAGCACATTTTAAGAAAGAGTCCTGTACTTATTGTGCTCAGTCATATGGTTCAGACTTCGTAACTGGCAACATTACTGTAGTATATGCAACACTGAGAGAGTACTGAGCACGCGCAAGTCACTGATTCCTAGATAAATTCTCAATTCAAAAGGCTGTATAAAGGTCATCATACTGCCAGCATGATTACCGTAAAATATTCCATTTTGTATTCTTAACAATACAAAACAATGTTTTGTATCTTTACACAGTCAACATTCCAACTTACTATAAATCCATGCTTTATGGCCAAATTGGTAAAAATATAAGTTCTACTGAAGCAAGAATTATAGGTTGTATATAACAGAGAGAATGATCACAAGTTCTACTGACAATTATTTTAAGTTACACTACTCACTGGAAAAGACCCTGATGCTAGGAAAGATTGAGGGCAGGAAGAGGGCACAACAGAGGATAAGATGGTTAGATGGCGTTACCAACTCAATGCACAGAAGCTTGAGCAAACTCTGGGAGACAGTGGAGGGCAGGGAAGCCTGGCATGCTGCAGTTCATGGGATCGCAAACAGTCAGACATGACTTAGTGACTCAACAACAACAAAATTACTTTTCTAGAATCTTGATCCACATAATTGATACACACTAAATCTCATCTAGTCTTCTTTTTGGCATAAACACAGAAAGGAGGATTCTACCTCTATGAGGGAGACCTATCTGTTGGAAGAGTCCAAATATACTCAGGACAATTAACCTATTTTGTCCCATATCTGAAACTGTACCTTAGAGTTAACAATAAATTTAGATCAACAATAAATAAATTTAGATCCCTATCTATAATAACTTACTCCTTTCTCAACTAGCTCTGAATAACTGTAACATATCAAACCCCTAAAATTCCAATATATGGTACACTGAAGGGAGACTCTTTAAAGAAACATGTAATTTGTAGACAATGTAACAGGGAGATTTCTACCTCCACCAACTATAGACTTAACATTTTAAGCCAGTCCTACCACTGAGACTAACAACGCAGAGAAGAGAAGGAGGCACAAGTAGGGGTGAGCCTAAATTTGAGTTACAAAGCTGTAACTCAAAAGTTAAAAAGCTGAAGAGAGCTTCCAGCGCTCTCATGGGATTGGAAACAGAAATTAAAGTTTTAGACTCACAAAGAATAAGAAGCCCAACCTAGAAATAAATAAGGAAATAAGTATCCTAGAAATAAATAAGGGGGGAAAAAAAGGCAGGAAAAAAAGCAACCCTCAAAAGATTGAAAATCTTTCTCAGTTCAATCACTAAATAAATGAAAGTGATCTGCCTCAATCCTAACTGACCAACAGGAAAAAACAAAATCCCCTCTGAAGAAAGATAACACTATCTAATTATCTAAGCAGATGTTTATACACAATGTCCAGCAGTCAGTCAAGCATTAGGAGCTATACAAGAAGATAAACTATCATAAAACTGAGAAATATTTTTTAAAATCAGATCCACAAAAATCCAGAAACTTAACGCAACCTTCAAAATCACCATAGGAGCAAAGTTCTATCTGCAAACTAGGCAACACTATATAATGACTTCTGAAAATGTCCTCAAAGTAGAGAGAGAAAACTTCCATCAAAATATAGGAAGGCTTATATGTAGAGGTGAAAGATCTGACTTTTCTAAACAACCTCTGCTAAAAATCCAAATGAATAATTACATTATTAAATGACATATATCTAAAATAATAACAATCACACAAGTACCTTGTTCAGGTGACAATCTCATTATCAGCATTTCAGATGCTCAACAGAGGTTCTACTTCTGTGCTGTCCAATACGTAGCCCCTAGCCACATATGACCACTGAGCACTTGAAATAGGGCTAATGCAACTGAGGAACTTATTTTAATTAATTTAATTAATTTAGTCACATGTGGCTAGTGGCTACTCTATTGGGCAGAGGCATATTTGGACACAATTCTAAGGCAGCGCTCTTAAAACTACAATTACCCTCAGCTGTTAGCACTCAAACTTGAAAAGCTGGAAAAATAGATAAGTACTTTATCACAAAAGAAGAGAGAAGGAAAAAAAGAAAAACAACAACTTACACATATCCAATATCAGAGGTTGGTGAAAGCAGAGGGCAAACGAAATATACACAACATTTGCATACATAATATTATCAATCTTAAACAATTTTCCTTATTAAATTTATATCCACACTTCATCAACTACTAAAGAGAAAAATTATGCCAGATTCATAAAATAATAAAAGCAGCATTAAGAACGTCTACAGAATGGTGAACATGTGACCAGCTGGGAATGGCAAATTCTTCCATACTTTTTAATTTCCTGTACTCCAAAAAAGGAAAGACTCAACAAACGAAAAGGTTATACAAACAAGCACTTATTCTCAATAGGTCTGGCATCTGTCTCTTCCACCAGTGAATTTCTTTTTCAGGTATACAATCAACCTTTATTTCACTTAAGAGATAACAAATAAACCAAGTTCTAGAATACTCAGGCTTTAAAAATATGTTTCATAATAGATTCCAAAAGTTAAATTTAAGAAGTAAATGTTGTATGTGATCATGTATTTTAAGTAATTCTTGGCACTCTTACACTCCTAGAATATGATGTTTGTCCCGTGACTGCTTTCATTTCATCATTGAACAGACAAGGCTAAAACAAGAGAATGAAAACCAAAAATGCATAGAAATCTCTCAAGCTAAGAGATTAAGAATAAACTAGAAGAGTCAATCTTAAATAACTAATTTAAGGCTGCTGCTGCTGCTGCTGCTTAGTCGCTTCAGTTGTGTCCAACTCTGTGTGACCCCATGGATTACAGCCCGCCAGGCTCCTCTGTCCATGGAATTCTGTAGGCAAGAGTACTGGAGTGGGTTGCCATGCCCTCCTCCAGGGGATCTTCCCAACCTAGGCATCGAATCCTGGTCTCCTGCATTGTAGGCAGATTTTTACAGGTGAGCCACCAGGGAAGCCCTAATTTAAGGCTGAAGTGAAGTAGAGTGAAAGTCGTGTCCAACTCTGCGATCCCATAGACTATACAGTCCATGGACTTCTCCTGGCCAGAATACTGGAGTGGGTAGCCTTTCCCTTCTCCAGGGGATCTTCCCAACCCAGGGATTGAACCCAGGTCTCTCGCATTACAGGCGGATTCTTTATCACTGAACCACAAGACAAGCCCAATTTAAGGCTGCTGCTGAGTTGCTTCAGGTGTCCGACTCTGTGCAACCCCATAGGCGGCAGCCCACCAGGCTCTACCATCCCTGGGATTGTCCAGGCAAGAACACTGGAGTGGGCTGCCATTTCCTTCTCCAATGCATGAAAGTGAAAAGTGAAAGTGAAGTCGCTCAGTCATGTCTGACTCTTCAAGACCCCACGGACTGCAGCCTACCAGGCTCCTCCGTCCACGGGATTTTTCAGGCAAGAGTACTGGAGTGGGTTGCCATTGCCTTCTCTGCAATGTTCTTTATCAGTTAATGATTTAGTTTTCGGCAATTTAAGGCTAACCCTGCCTAAAACTAAATCTTCAACTGATAAAGAATACTAGAATAGTCAAACAATTTAGGCAAAGGCTAGGTTGAGATCTTCAGAATAATCATCATCTATGATACAAGCCTTAAGGTTGAATTACCATTACTGGCTCAGTGGTAAAGAATCCACCGGCAATGTAGGAGATGTGAGTTCAATCCTTGGGTCAGGAAGATCCCCTGGAGAAGGAAATGGCAACTCACTCCAGTATTCTTGCCTGGGAAATCCCACAGACAGAGGAGCCTGGCAGGCTAAAGTCCACGGTTTTGCAAAGAATAGAAACAACAATAAGGATTTGAGATAGTTTTCATCTTTACAGATTCAGCAGAGTTTAATTTCCAATTCTTCATTAATAAACAAACAACAGTGATACCCCCAAAGTTAAGAGAGTAATCTACCAGCCAGAAGTTGCCTCAAAAATAAAGATTTAAAACAAAGGTGCTAGAAAAACCATAGCTCACTGAAAAAAAGTGTGATTTTGGAGCCAGAGAGACTTGAAATGAAATATGAACTCTAAAACTACTACCAACTTATATAACTTCTCTAAAACTCAATAGCATAGACAGAAAGGTAATGAATACTGCAGCACTGTTGAGAAAAAGACATGAAGGAAATGAAAGAAATGTCTGTAAAACATAAGACACATACATAAAAGGAACTCTAACAAGGAGTAACTATTAATTTTTTAAAAACCAATCAAACTGCTCTTCCCTACACATTTCTAAGCAATTCAGAAGCAAGGAAATTTATTTCCTTGGCAATATTAAGGAAATGATGGGAAGTTTTAAGTATCTTATCAGTTCGAATTGGGCTCAGCTGCAAGTGATAGAAAACTCCCCTTAGTGCCATCCTTTCTGCCTCAAAGCAGTTATGGGTCAATGATTACCAGGGACCCAGGTTTCTCTGCTTTGTTACCATCAACCTCAATACACGGCTTCCACATCATGATGGGGGATAGCAAGCACCAACATGAGCCATTAAAAACAAATGACAAGAAAAGGATACATAAACAGCTCCCTGTAAGGATTCTTCCTTACTACAACTCACAAATCCCTTATGCTCACATTCTGTAAGCCTCCACTTATGCAGCCAATCACACACCGCAACCAAAACTGCTAAATATATATATTTTTTGAGATATATATTTTTTAGGACATATATATGTTAAAATATACATATGTGTATGTAGATGTGTGTACACATATATAGTCTTCATTTCATTCAGTTCAAACCAAATAAATCTCAGGGGTTTTTCCCAATACAGAAGCAGAATAGAATAGATATTTGGGCCAATAAGAGTCTCTGCCATAATTTATCTACTTTTTTAATATTCTTTACCACCACACCAAGTTCCTTCAATAGCACTCTCTCATGGCGCAATTATAATTAATCGGATTAAATCTCATCAAGTAATTAACATTTAAAGAAAAACAACAGTAAATCTGATGAGATAATGAGGAAAACAACAGAAACAGTTCTGCCATGTGCAAGCACTGTGATAACTCTTTACATAAACTATGATATATCATAAAATTTATATCATACAGGTCTTACCATAGTCTGATAATGGATTTTTATCTAACATTTAGGGGATTAAGTTAAAATATCTACAACCTTCACTTTTAGCCAAGATGGAATAACAAGGACTGGATTTACCCACCTACCCTACCACTCACCTAAAGAACCAGGAAAAATAGTGAAATAAAAATTTTCAAGGCACTGGATAAAAATAAAGGACAGTGATCCCTGAGAAGGATGAAATCAAGTGAGCTCTAAGATGGATGCAAAAGATGAGGAAAAGTGGAAACAGTGACAGATACCATTTTCTTGGGCTCCAGAATCACTGTGGACGGTGACTGTATCCACGATATTAGACATGTGCTCCTTAGAAGAAAAGCTATGACAAACCTAGACAGCATATTAATTGTAAGACATCACTTTGCTGACAATGTCCAGGATACAGTCAAAGCTATGGTTTTTCCAGTAGTCATGTACGGATGTGAGAGGTGGACCATAAAGAAGGCTGAGCGCCAAAGAATTGATGCTTTCAAACTGTGGTGCTGGAGAAGATTCTTGAGAGTCCCCTGAACATCAAGGAGATCAACCCTGAATATTCACTGGAAGAACTGATGCGGAAGCTGAAGCTCCAATACTTTGGCCACCTGATACAAAGAGCCGATTCACTGGGAAAGACCCTGATGCTGGGAAAGACTGCGGGCAGGAAGAGAAGCGGTGACAGAAGATGAGATGGCTGGATGGTATCACCAACTCTATGGACACGAGTGTGAGACAGGGAAGCCTGGCATGCTACAGTTTATGGGATTGTGAAGAGCTGGACACAGCTTCAGGACTGAACAATAACAACAAGACAGTTACAGTCTACTACCTAAAGACAGTTACCAGTTGCCCAATTCTGGAGAAAGAACCAAAGCTGAGTTTAGCAGCCACCTTGGTTTGAGGAGATTAGAGCCAGGCACATGTAAAATAAGAAAGACATAAATCAAAAATCCAGAGGTAAAAAATACCATGTGTGAGATGAAAAATACATTGAACAGGACTAACAGGAGATCCTAAATTGCAGAATAAATGACAAGGGAACCTGAAGACACAGCCACAGAAATTATCCAAAATGAGACTCAGAGGGAAAAGAGATTAAAAAAAAAAGAGACTATCGATAAGTTGTGGGTCAGCATGAAGTAACCTTAAGATACACTCACTATACATCAGAGAAGGAAAAAGAAGAGATGGGAGGGAAAATATGTGAAAAAATTCTTCAAAGGCTGGAAATTCTCTATATTAAATGAAAACCAAAAACTGTAACGGATCAAGACAAAAGCAAGAAACATAAAGAAAACTACAGGGACTTTCCTGGTGGTCTAGCAGTTAAGAATCTGTGTTTCCACTGCAGGAAGCGAGAGTTCAATTACTGGTCGAGCAGCTAAATCCCACATGCCTCCCAGTGCAGCCAAAAACAAAAACAAAAAACTACCGCTAGGCATATCATAATCAGATTAATTGAAACTCTTTTTTATCTTTTCAGGAGGAACCCTAATACATTATGAACAGAGGAATAGTGTAAGTCAGAAGACAGCAGAGCAGCATTTCTAAGTTACCAAAACAAAAAGGTATCAACCTAGGAATACAACACATAGCAAGAATTAAGATGTCACTTAAAAAAATGAAAATATAATTTATCAAACTTCATTTGGCAGTAAAAGCAGTATTTAAAGAGAAATTTATACCAGTAAATGAAAATTTTGGTCAAGAAAATATCTAAATTCAGTAACTTAAGGTTCCTTAGGAAAACTAGAGAAAGAAGAACAATTTAAGCCTACAAGCAGAAGAAAATAAAAAGCAGAGAAGACTCTCACATTCATTAGGATGGCTACTATCAAAAAACCACAAAACAATTAAATGTTGGCAGGATGTGGAGACACTGGAACCCTTGTTCACTGTTGGTGGGAATGTAAAATGGTATGGCCACTATGGAAAACAGTATGAAGGTTTCTCAAAAAAAAATAAAGAATAGAATCATCATACTATATGATCCAGCAATTTTACTTCTGCATTTTACTGAAAAAAACTGAAAGCAGGGTCTCCAAGATGTATCTGTATACCACTGTTCATAGCAGCATTATTCACCGTAACTGAGAAGTAGAAGCAACCCAAGTTTCCAACTATCAATACATATGAATGGATAAACAAAATGCAGTGTATACATAATGGAGTATTATTCAGCCTTGAAAAAGGAAATTCTAACATATGCTAAAGTATGAACAAACCTTGAGAGTATAATGCTAACTGAAATTAACCAGTCACAAAAAACACAATTCTACTTATATCAGGTACCTAGAACAGTCAAATTTATAGAGACAGAAAGTAGAAGGGTGGTTGCCAGAGGCTAAGGGGAGGAAATAGGGAATTGTTTTTTAAAGAGTATGGAGTTTCAGTTTTGCAAGATGAAAAAAGTTATGGATCTTGGTTGCAAATCAATGTGAATGAGCTTAACACTACTGAACTGTATATTAGAAATGGTCAAAATGTTAAATTGTATGCTATGCATTTTTTTTTACAATAGTAAATAAACAAACCTGGTATTCGTTGAAGGCTGACATGTCTGTCATTATTTGCTTTTGATTCCTTCATTTAAACTTACAACTTAATACCGTAGTATTATTATCCCCCATTTTACTGAGAGGAAACTAAGTTTAAAAGTTAAGTAACTCATAAGGCAATACAGCAAAGACAAGAAATAGACCCAAATAGGACTCCAGAGCCTGACTCCCTAAATATTATGTTATACTGCCTTTGTTAAATGCCTATCACATTTACCAAGGAAGTGTTTTCAAAAGAAACATTCATAATAAATATACAGGGGAGAGCTCCTGGCTAAAAGAGTTTGTGTGCTTTGACAACAAAGCATGATACTTTTAAATTTAAGATTATATACACAATGGAACACTTCCATGTTTATATTCCAAACAATATTAAGTATTTCACTACATGTTGGCTGTTATGCAACAATGCCTCTAAAATACATATCATCAATATTTTTAGTTGTTTACATAAAAGACCACTCATTTTGGTGGTCCTATAAATTTTACACACACATACACAATGGTATGACTAGGTCTTTTGATTTGCTTAACCCAATGTCACTATTTTTTTTTTAAACAATCTTCCAACAATCCTCGCTTCAAAATTTTAATTTCCTAATTAACTTACACAGTACCAACTATCTTTATATGTGAAAGTCTGTTATACATTGAGAATTAGACAGTTTTACTCAAATATCCTAATACAATATAATGAAAACGATATAGGTCGGCAGGGGGAGGGAAATCCCACTCAAAAAGGTTAAAACGTGCTTTCTTTTTTATTTAAAAATATCTGCTATGTTGGCTTTTTAAATTTCCTCACTGAAACACATTTTATCTTGGAAGAAAAAGATTTTAGCCAAACTTCACAAGCCAAAGCTTTGTGCCCTGGCTAAGTGCTTATTTTTCATTCAGAAATATAATATAATACTGCCATTCCAAAGGCCTACACACATTACCCACTACCACTTAAGGAAGAGGAAGATTATCCTCCCAGTCTACAGCAATCCTATGGTGTGAGATGCCTTGTAGCCCAACCAAAGAATCTGAAGCCATTCAGCAGAATCCCAACTCCCCTACTTAAAAGCAGTGTGGTCTCAAACAAGTTATTTAACCCTTCCCTCCTTCAGTGTCCTCATCACTAAGATCAAGAAAATCACATTATTTGTTTCACAGAGCTGTAGGGAGGACCAAATGAGTTAATACACATAAAAGTGGCAGGGATCATGTATACCTTAAGCATATGCTATTCTTACTATCACCAATGTTATGGTCACTGTCATTATCATCTTGCAACATGCAGATCAAGTCCCTCTTTCTTCATAAAGCTTTTCTACTATTTCCAAAGTCCAGTGACTGCTGCTGCTGCTAAGTCGCTTCAGTCATGTCCAACTCTGTGCAACCCCACAGACGGCAGCCCACCAGGCTCCACCAACCCTGGGATTCTCCAGGCAAGAACACTGGAGTGGGCTGCCATTTCCTTCTCCAATGCATGAAAGTGAAAAGTCAAAGTGAAGTTGCTCAGTCATTCCCGACTCTTAGTGACCCCATGGACTGCAGCCTACCAGGCTCCTCCGTCCATGGGATTTTCCAGGCAAGAGTACTGGAGTGGGTTGCCATTGCCTTCTTTGCCAGTGACTGCTACCCTTTCTTAATTCATGGTGTTCACTGTTTGCTGTTCAAAATAGCAAGTAAGGCACTATTTTATATCATTACATTTACTGTTCTTCAAATGATCATTTAACTTTCCATTGGACAATAAGCTTTATCTTCACAAATACTACTCTGTAACTTCTTGGGAATTACCTGGTCTGTGTCTGAAACAGTATCTTATATGAGATAGAAAAAAACTTTTTAACTGCTAATTTTATCATTATAGGATACCACAGTTGTGAAGAGCTCCTTTCCTCTCTCCTGAGCTATGCATTCCATTTCCTCCCTAGCTTGGTCAAATGATCAGGGGACAATATCTACACTAGCAGGTTTTAAAATATTGTAATTTCTTAATCATTATCACCTCTCCTTAATTTTGCTATCCAAACATAAATAAAAGACAGACGCTTCAATCACCTCCTTTAAAGACATCATTACCATTTTCATCTGTATCCCAGTCAGACCTATAATAGAAAATTTAAGGCTATCTCAATTGAAATACACCATTTAGGACCCTGAAGTCTGACAGCAAACCAATTAGAGAGAGTAACAATAGTCCTCCTTACAGTAATCCTTTGCAATCTTAAGATTTATTAATACACAGAATTCTACACATATCCATATTTAAGTGTTCCAGAAAACCTTTAAAACGTGTATAAATAACAAGTGGTCATTAGATAATTCACTGTTCTGGAATTATCCATCCTACTGTAGCCCTCCAGGAAGTGTGGATCATACAGAATTAAGTGTGCTCTCCACTTACAGACAAAAAACCAAACTGACTACTCTCTTGAAAAAGATCAATCCAAACCAAAGGGGACTTTAGGGTGAGTAAGTTAACCATCACTGATTTTTAAATATTCTGAAATTTTAAATCCTTTTAATGTTAAGACATTTAACATGAATATTATTTTTCTAGATATCCAGCTTGTCTAAAAATAACAGCTACCAATTTCTTATACAGAGCTTTAAGTTTTACTTAAGAACACTACCTCAGAACTCTAAAAACAGATTCTTTTCCAGCTCTACCGTTTAGTAGCTGCATTTCTTTGAACAAATTAAAATTACTTAAACCTCTCCAAATTTGCTTCCTCACCACTCCAGAAAATATGAATAACATCGTCTGCCCACGTATTTCACAGATTGTTACCTCAAATGAGACATCATACAAAGGTGCTCAGTAAATATTATATCTAAAAACCACTAAATCCTTTAGCTACAGAATAAGTAAAACCTTCACTGAAAGAACTGGTGAGATTATACTAATAGATAGTATGCTACCCTGACTTTTTGACTTTAATACAGACAGGTAACAGATTTTCACTATGTTTGCAAAAAGTAGGCAACTAACTTTGTTCTACCGAGAAAGGTCATAATTTTTTTGAACTATCTGAAACCATATTTGAATTTATAAATATTCCTGAAGACATTTTTTAATTTATTTTTTAATTGAAGGATAATTGCTTTACAGAAATTTGTTTTCTGTCAAACATCAACATGAATCAGCCATAGCTATACATATTTTCCCTCCCTCTTGAACCTCCCTCCCCATCCCAACACTCTAGATTGTTACAGAGCCCGTTTGAATTTCCTGAGACAAACAGCAAATTCCCATTGGCTGTCTATTTTACATATGGTAACATAAGTTTCCATGGCACTCTCTCCGTACATCTCACCCTGTCCTCTACTCTCCTCATGTCAGTAAGTCTGTTTTCTATGTCTGTTTCTCCATTTCTGCCCTGCAAATAAATTCTTCAGTACCATCTTTCTAGATTCTGCACATATGTTCACAATATTTCTCTTTCTGACTTACTTTACTCTGTATAATAGGCTCTAGGTTCATCCACCTCATTAGAATTGACTCAAAAGTGTTCCTTTTTACGGCTGAGTATAGCCCATTGTGTATACATACCACAACTTCTTTATCCATTCATCTGTCGAAGGACATCTAGGTTGCTTTGATGTTCTAGCTATTGTAGATAGTGCTGCAATGAACAATTGGATACATGTGTCTTTTGCAGTTTTGGTTTCCTCAGGGTATATGCCTAGGAGTGGGACTGCTGGGTCATATGGTGGTTTTATTTCTAGTTGTTTAAGGAATCTCCATATCATCTTCCATTCCCACCAACAGCACAAGAGGGTTCCCTTTTCTCTACACCTTCTCCAGCATTTATTCTTTGTAGACTTTTCGATGATGGCAATTCTGACCAGTGTGAGGTAATATCTCATTATAGTTTTGATTTGCATTTCTCTAATAATGAGAGATGTTGAGCATCTTTTCATGTGTTTGTCAGCCATCTGTATGTCTTCTTTGGAGAAATGTCTGTTTAGGTCTTTTTCCCACTTTTTGATTGGGTTGTTTTTCTGGTATTGACCTGTATGAAGCTACTTGTATATTCTGGAAATTAATCCTTCGTCAGTCGTTTCATTTGCTATTATTCTCTCCCATTCTGAGGGCTGTCTTTTCACCTTGCTTATAGTTTCCTTTGCGGTGCAAAAGCTTTTAAGTTTACTCAGGTCCCATTTGTTTACTTGTGTTTTTATTTCCATTACTCTAGGAGGTGGGTCATAGAGGATCTTGCTTTATGTCATCAAGTGTTCTGCCTATGTTTTCCTTTAAGAGTTTTATAGTTTCTGGTCTTACATTTAGGTCTTTAATCCATTTTGAGTTTACCTTTGTGTATGGTGTTAGGGAGTGTTCCAATTTCATTCTTTTACATGTAGCTGTCCAGTTTTCCCAGCACCATTTATTGAAGAGGCTGTCTCTGCCCCATTATATGTTCTTTCCTCCTCTGCCAAAAATAAGATACCCATAGGTGCATGAGTTTATTTCTGGGCTTTCTACCTTGTTCCATTGTCTATATTTCTGTTTTTGTGCCAGTACCATACTGTCTTGATGACTGCAGCTTTGTAGTATAATCTGAAGTCAGGAAGGTTGATTCCTCCAGCTCCATCCTTCTTTCGCAAGACTGCTTTGGCTGTTTGGGGTCTTTTCTGTTCCCATATGAATTGTGAAATTTTTTGTTCTAGTTCTGTGAAAAATGCCATTGGTAATTTGACAGGGATCGCATTGAATTTGTAGACTGCATTTGGTCATACAGTCATTTTCAGAGTACTGATTCTTTCTACCCAGGAACATGGAATATCTCTCCATCTGTTTATGTTGTGAAGACAACATTTTTAAAGAACATGTCATTTTGATGCTCCTGAAAAAATGAAACAGAACGCTAACAAATTAAAAATGCACTTTTTAGAACAGTACTTGGCACACAGGAAAAATACGTCTTGCTAATATTATTATTATTGTTATTACTGATCATTATAATTAACATTATCATTATTATTGCTGACAATAATCTTAATGATAGACGATTTTTAAAAGCCTCTATTCAATATGCTGTTTCAAGTTTTTATCATCAAGAACTCACTTACCTATTTTCTATAAAGGAAATTTATGTCAGCATTTATATTATCACTTTCCATGAGCAGTGTTTTATATACACCTCTCATGATAGAAATGCTCATAAGAAGTATGAGTTCACATTACCAACCTCCACCTGGAACACTTCTCTTAAGGAAATTCTCTTTTGAGTTCTATAAACCAACTGTACATTATAATTAACATAACTAGGTCACTTTCTGAAAAATATCACTGTAAATACAAACTTGTCCTCTCCATTTAGAATCAGAGTTCAAACCAAACTAATGCAGAAGTGTTTCCACATGCAGCATATCAGTAATATTTCCGGAGTCAGCATTTTTTCCTGTGCAAAGGGATCTGCCTATTTAAAAAAAAACCTTGGAGACAGGAAGGAAGCCATTTCAAATGAAATGGTAGATCTAGGAGGAAGAGAAGTAAAATCTAGGAAGAAGAGAAGTGAAAAGAAAGGCTAAAGAAGTCAGCAGAAGTGAGATCGTAACAACTGTGTAAGAAATAATGAGCATTTTGAACTTTTCCCTGAATGAATTGGACAATCAGTCATTTAAGTAATTAATTTGGGATAATATGATTAGACTTTCATCTTATAATACATAGTTGGCTGCAGAGTAGAAAAAGAAGGCTTAGAAACATGGGAGGAAAGAACACCAAGGGAGAAAATACCGTAACAATCTAGAAAAACCATGACCACTTGCAATAAGAAAGCAGCAGTAGGATGAGAGACATGGCTGCTTTGTAGGAGATAACACTGACAGGACCTGGTGACTGACTGGATGTCAGACTAAGGATGCAGCCAGCCAAATTTCTGGCTTTATCCAGGCTAGGAGAGTGGAAACAGTCACTGATTCCTGATTAGAGAAAATAAAGATATGAGAGCAAGAGAGAGGAATACAGCTGCAGACATGTTGATCTTGAAGAGTCTATGGTATCCAAGTGGAGCTGCCTAGTAACTGGGTGGAAGTGTGAGCCTGAAGCCCAGAGGCAAGTCTCATGTGGAAAAATGAAAGTCATCAACATACAAATGATAAAGAAAGTCCTAAAACTGATACAAGCTTAAAAAGAAAAGAATACATTAAAAGAGGGAAAGGGTTCTCATTCAGAGAGGGAGAAGAGACAGCAAAGGAGTTTGAAATGAAAGAGTTAAGAGATACTCTGAATAACTGTCACAGAAGCCAAGAAAAGACAGTATTAAAGAAATGTTAAGCACATTGGAAAAGACTGTGATGCTGGGAAAGACTGAAGGCAGAAGGGGACGACAGAGGATGAGATGGTTGGATGGCATCACCAACTCGGTGGGCATGAGTCTGAGCAAGCTCCAGGAGTTGGTGATGGACAGGGAAGCCTGGCGTGCTGCAGTCCATGGGGTCACAAACAGTCAGACACGACTGAGCAACTGAACTGAACTGAGGTGAGATAGTAGAAATTTAGCAAGATAAGAAAGAATCAGAATTAAGAGAAAGGAAAAAAAAAAGATTAAAAGACAAAACAGAGTTAATCAGCAGGAAGGAGAGAAAGAGATTCAAAGCACTCTGGAGAATCAAGCTGAGACATAATGATGGACATCTCATCCACTGAAATTGAAGGAAAAGAAAGAACAAATGATACAGAAGAGATAAACTAATGAGTTAAGTAACAGGAAATTTAAGGGATCACCTTTTGATGGCTTCTGTTTTCTCACGAAGTAGGAAGACCATCTGTGGAGAACACTTTGGTTCTTAAGTTTAAAGAAAGAAAATAAAAATGTTTAAAATAGCCTGTATGGGGAATGAAGGAATAGCTCTGCAGACCTGACAACTACTGCAGGGACTCCTGCAGAGACTATGAAGCCCTAGTACACTGACCAGGGCAGTCTGTGATTTTTCTCCATGAGTACTCAACAAACACCTTTTGTGTAAGCCACAGAGACAAAATGACCCAAAATTTAGGTTTTACCAGATGCATATGATAGTAATTCAACAAAGCAAAGAAACTGAAAATTCTAGCTAGCATTTTGAAGTGATGGACAATGGATTTCTGCTTGCTTATATAGGAAGCATTTGACAGAAAAGGGTGTCAAGGAAATGTAGATCACAAAAGCAACAAAGAGTAAAAAGGATAAGGGATTAGTGGTAGGAGCAGGATGTTTAAATTAATGACCTCAAAGGTGATGCTAATGTCCAGTAACGGTGAGATAGCTTTATGAAAGAAAAGCAAAAGTATTAGTCTCTCAGTCATGTCCAACCCTTTGTGATCCCATGGACTGTGGCCCACGAGGCTCCTCTGTCTAAGGCAATCTCCAGGCAAGAATACTGGAGTGGGTTGCCATTTCCTTCTCTTAAGGGGTCTTCCCAACCCCGGGATTGAACCCAGGTCTTCTGCATTGCAGGAAGATTCTTTACCATCTGAGCCGCCAGGGAAGCCAGGACCCTGGGTGCTCTGCTCACATAACACTGGAATGGTGGCACAACCTCACAAGAAATGAAAGAATGTAAGCCAGAAGTTTTCAACAAGCAAGAAAAGATGCATTACCCCAAATATGTAAGACTCAACAACAGGAATTTTACCAGAAAGGGTTTTATAGGCACAGCAGCATAATGAAGGAAACCCCTCCTACCCTTTCCTACATGAAGGTCATGTGTAGAGAGGCAAAGAAGGCACAAGTTCCGGAAAACAGGGAAAAAGTTTCTCTTTTCCCTCCAGAGAAAGACAGGTGTTATTTAAGCAAATTAAAAAGTAACATTCAGGAAAGAATTTGAAGATGCAAATCATTATGTTAACATTAGAAGAAGAGTTAGAAAGTTTTTAAAAGGGTTGGGGGGATAGGTAGGGGAATGAAAAGAGATGTGTGGGTATAAGCGCTAATATCTTTGGGCTGGTAAAGGCAACAATGAAATGAGATTTGGTGGAGTCACTTCACAAGAAGATAGCTAAGAGGACAGGCTTCAAGAATTCTCTGGAAGAAAAGACATCAAACCTCTCAGGAAATTGCCAGTGCCTGGAACAACTGCAATTTTTAATAGGAAAGTCTGTTTCTAGAGCATGTGAAGACTTAAAGACTTCTCTGAAAAGAGCCAAATGAAATTTGGATGAATTGTATTGGCTTAAGGCTACAGGCTAAGACCATCAGGCAAAAGCCTCATTAACTCCGCCTGTTAACTGAGAAAAGCACACAGTCTATCTCAGATTTTAGAAATCAACATTTGTCCTTGACTACAGATAAGCCCCAGCTTGGAGCTTTGCTATGTTTCACAATACCCAGTAGAATGTGATAAAGAAATAAAAACACCTCATTACTAAATAAGGCACCCCTCCTTTATACTTGATTCCTCATTTGTAAAATGAAGGGGTTGAACTAGAACCACTACCATTAAGTTAAGCACCAACCCTCTCTCTCCCCCTCAAAAGGAGGCAGCAAACCTCACATATAAACTACCAGTTGGGAGTCAGACTAACCATTTGATAAAGCCTCCTAAACACATGCTAAGTACTACAGGCTCTGTGCTAGATACTGAGGAAAGACATAAAAATGAATACGATATAACTATATAAGGTGATGAATGTTAACTAAACTTACTCTGGTATCTGTTTGCAATGCATTTAAGTTAAGACATTATGTGGCACACCTGAAACGTATATAGTACTGCAGGTCGACCACATGTCAATAAAAATGAAAGGAAAAAATGAAATTGTCTTTAAAGCACTTACGCCCTCATTACCATCAAAACTAGGGCTTCCCAGGTGGCTCAGCAGTAAAGAATCCACCTGCCAACCCAGGAGACAGTCAGGAAGCTCCCCTGGAAGAGGAAATGGCAATCCACTCCAGCATTCTTGCCTGGGAAATCCCATGGACAGAGAAGCCTGACAGGCTATAGTCTATGGAGTTGCAAAGAGTCGGACACAACTGAAGCAACTTAGTACAGCACAGCACAAGTAAGGAATTAGAGAAATAAAAATAAATTTAAGATGAAAAAAACTGTAAGGTGGATCTTAAAGGAGAATTAAAACCCAGGAGTGATTAACAGCAGATACTGTGGGAAGATTCCCTTGAGGAGGACATGGCTACCCACTTCAGTATTCTTGTCTGGAGAATTCCATGGACAGAGGAGCCTGGTGGGCTACAGTCCACGGGGTCACAAAGAATTGGACACCAAAGAGCAACTAACACTTTCACTTTTTCCTCTCATTAGTAATCAAATAGTGAAATACATATTTTTAAAAGGGTGATAATGGCTTTTTTCACCTATAAAATTGGCAAATAACATAAAAGGCTGACAATATTCAGCCTACCAAAGACATGGGAGTATATGTATTCTCATTGCTATTGGAAGGATTCAATTTGCTAGGCAATAAAGATTATTTTGGAATTTTGAACTGCACACATATTAACAATTCCAGTTTTAGAAATCTACAAAAATATTCACACACATGCACAAAAATATTTACAATAATGTCCACTGCAGCATTTTTTATAATGGAAGAAAGCCACCGAAATGTCTATCAATATTGGAATAGTAAAATAAATTTTATCAAATGCAGATAATGGAATACTCTACACCTCTTGAAAAGAACTACCTGACTGGACAACCTCCAAAACAAATGAAAAGAAAGCACATACAGAAAACAGACATAGGATAGCTGCATTTTGGTTTTTAAAAAATAGTAAATATTTGTATATTTTTAATGTAACGGGGGAAAAATGAAATATCAATATGATGATACATGCACAGAAAAAGGGAAAGTGATACACTGATGTGTTATACAGTGGTTGAAAAAAAGACAGGGCTAAGAAAAAAATGTACATTTACTTCTATCATTTTTAATTTTTTACACAAACATGTATTACTTCTGAAGCTAAAAAATGAAGTTTATTTTGTTTTTTTGTAAACTGACAGAAGCAGAGAAGGAGAGAGCTCATTCCAGGTAGAAAAAAAAGCTAGGAGTATAAAAGAACATGACATATTCAGTTACTGCTGAAAGGATGACTGGTCCTGCTCACTCTCTTCCTTTTCACATCTCTGCAATTAAGCCTCTATTCCCTGAAGCCCACCATCTGTGAGCCATAAACCTCAAGACCTTGCCTGACTATTATGGAGACAGACAGATAAGCACCTGAGCAAAGAGACTAACCACAATATTTAAAAGTCTATGCTGAAGACTTCTAAGAAAAATACTGAAATTTTAAAAAATTTAAAAAGATAAAATCCACTTTCTAATTCATAAATACTACAACAGAGAAAATGTATAATTTATCACCGTAACAGTGGCTACCAACAGAACTCTCCCCATATTCATTTCAATTTTGCCTGGATACCAATTCCGATTTGCTAGCCTGTAGAAATACAAATTCCAATTTCATGAGGTTGTTAAATGGTTGACAATGGACTTATGTAGTAAGACCCAGCTCTGTTAACAGATCCTAAATCCCAAAATCAGCTTTGAAATTACAGGAGCCAAGAAAATCAGTTACTGATTACAGTGGCCATGAACACAGAATGAGCGTATCCTCTTACACTACCGGTGTATATTTTTCTACATGATAAATTAATAATTACCCTGGTATGCCTAAAGACCAGAATCTGTATCAGAGGGAACACGGCAGAACACTGGCAATCTGCAACTTCACACCTGTTCCTAAACTTAACTTGTTAAGAAATGCAGGCCAAAAGTTGCTAAATTCAAGCCATAGTTAAGAACTGTTGGTACAACCCAAATGCTCCTCTATACCTTATATAAAGTATAATTAACATTTTTGCAAGTGAATAATGCAATGGTTTAAAAATTGTCATGACTCTTCCTTATATACTTATGTCAGGATTTCTGAAATTTTACATAAAAACACCTGACTCTGTTTTGATGTTCAATATCATACCTACTGAAAAAGAATAAACATTAGTTAGGAAAAGTGACAACTGCAGTGCAATAAAGTAATAAAAAAAATGAATATAAGCAAATATTCACCCAAGTAAATTAATTATCCTCAGTAAATTAAAAAATAAAAATGCTTTCCATTCATAGACTTAATACTTCAGAGAATTGAGTATGTGTAAATTAACGTGTTACCTTTGTGGGAAAAGCTGGCTAACTAACATCAAGAGACTGATTCTGTATGTACATACATACCCTTTTGAAGACAGACATATACAAACAGGCAGTTTTACACGTAGTTCTTCAACTGCCGGTAAAGAAGCTAAAGTTCTGTCCAGTTTACAGAACACTAGCACATATAGTTTCTCACTGGATTTAATCTTCACATCTCCTTGAGGCAGATGGATGGAGACATAAATTTTATCATTCATGGACAGAAAGATAATTAACAAAACACCTAATTTATTAACATCAGTCTTCTGACTCTAAATCCGGTGTTCTTTCCATTACACTACTCTGTTCTCTTCTAAAAATACGCATGAAAATAATCAAGCCATTTCATTTTTTTCCATCTTTACCACCTTAGACCAGAAAAAATTCTTAAGGAAAAAGTTCATCTGTACCTTCATATTATGAATACAGGATAAACAGGTTTCATTTTATGGACTTATTTTAGTGGAATTTTACCTACATAAAATAATTTGAAATAACCAAGTCACTGTTTAAATTTTTAAAATTTTTATTTCACAAATTAAACTTGCACCAAACTGAAAAATCTTGTTTGTAAGTGAGAACAAGAAGTAAAGTAAAACACTATGCCAGGGACTTACATTCTCCATATCATCCGGAAAGACAAAACTTCCTTCTCCTAAAATTTAAAATCCCCTCTCCACAATTCCCCCCTCCTCAAATCAGTACTTGAAAGCTTAAGTGTTTCACTTTATTACTTCCCTCTGAAGGAAATTTCATAAGCCAATTTTAGCTGATTTTTTTACTAGTTTCTTATTAGGTCTAAATTTGGTTTTATTTGTATCATCTGTTGTTTTCCTATTATGGAAATGTCTTAAATGTGGAAAACAAAACTGTTTTCAGCAATGTCTTCAAAATTTGTAATTTTATAGCTTCCTCTTTTATACAGAATATATGCTTGCAGCAGAAATTGTTTTTCAGAACTACCAGAAAATCCTCTAGTTCAGTTCTCTAATTATTTTATAATGTTATATCTTGCTTTAGTGACATTTTTTCACTAGCCTGAACACAACATTAACAAAACACATTCATACGCTAATTTTAAATTTTGCAATCATGAATTATACATTCCATTTAAGCTACAGTCAGAAATAACAACCTAGAAATTTTTGGCATAAATATGGAATAAAGAATCATGAAGTCTCAAACTGCATTTTGTCAAGTATTTAGAAATGCTAGGAAGCAATACAATACTGAGGTGTTATGGAACAGGGATTCTAATCACTAGTTGTAAAATGTTTCTAAATCCAAAAAACACTTCCAATGAAAGGTTACTAAATCATATGTAACAAACTTCCAATGATAACTGCAGAAGTACTGATACATTTAGGCAGTGAAAGAAGAGTCACCCAATTCCAGATTTGTTTCAGGTTTATAGTTATCTGTCTATTCAGTAATTATTTGCAAAGAATGGATATATTTTAAAAGATAAACTGTTATAAAATTTAAGGCTTTAAAGATACTTATGTATCACCCTAGACTCATAAATAATAATTAATTGTATCTTTGGCCACAATGATGCAGTTTTCTAGCCACAAGATAAAATCTACAAAAAGTGAGTTGCCAAGGATTTCAAATATGAAAAAAAGATTTAAAAAATTATAACTGCTATACCTCTAATAGCTTTACTATTATCACAAGAATCAACACATGCAAATTTTAATTTGAAACAGGTATACACCCCTTAACCACCAAAATTAAGAGCAGGAAATCTGATATACAAATATTTAAGTGAATGAAAAATATGGCCACCTTATCCACTGTCTATGAATCATGTGGATTTCTCTAATTTTAAACGAAGTGAAGAGAAATAATTGCAAATAAAGTATATTTTTAAAAATCTAAATTGTAACATGTTATTGACTATTAATGTAACCAATAACTTTGAAGGCCACTTTGAAAGCAAAATTTCAAAAGTTTAACATAAAGGCTTGAATATTTTACAATTTTTTTTTGCTTCCTTGTAAACAAAATTTTTGAATGATTTTACAATTTTTTCAACATAGATACAGTCACAGACATATGCTATCCTGCTTCAGGTGCCATTCTCTGAAAGGCCATACATTTCTAGTGAAATTTTTCTTCCTAAATTAAATCAAGGAATAAAAAGACTGTCCCTATTTTCCCATTATCACTTGTTAAATGTAAAACATCAGAATTATATATTTCTAGGACAGTACGTCTCTGGAAACTATATTTCCCACTGAAGGGTAAGATGTAATGATAACATTTCCACATTGAAATTTGTATTGTGTATATTTTATCACAATCTTTTTTTTAAATCATTTCTATTTGGTGTATCTTATCTGACTCTCCCTTCAGAAAATCTCAGCAAATTAAATTTTTTTCTTTGAGAAAAAGAAAAACATTGGTCTGATTCCTATGGAGCTCTAAAAAAAAAAAAATACACTTAAAATGTGATGACTCGTATTTCAGAAAATGTGGCATCTCTCCATATGCCAGAATTTTCCACATATACAATTCTGTGTGCCAGAGATCTCAACCATTGGTTTTTGCTTTTTTCCCATCATTGTAAGAAGCAACACTGCAATGTTTCTCAAACTTTGACCAGCAGATTACCTGCATCAGAATCAACTGATATGCTTGTTTTAATGCAAGTTCCTGGCCTCACTACAGGTCATCTACATCAGAAGATCTGACACCATTTCCACCAAGCACCTTAACAGTGTTTCTGACTTTCATCAGATAATTCTGACTTTCTGGCTTCATTCAAGCCACCTTAGCTTTGACTCTGACTTTCATCAGATAATTCTGACTTTCTGGCTTCACTGAAACCTCTCTGAGCCACAGATATAAAAGAAGAAACAAAATTCTCCTTTTCTGAGATACATTTTGGACCCAGTGGCCCCTCTGCCAATCTTTGAATATTGCACCTCTCAGCTCACTTTCCTGTATTTGAAAACCAGATGTGGAACTTTTAAATCTCCTGATCCGAAGGTCACATCACATACCAATTATATTAGAATGGGTGGAGGTGGAATCTGGGCATCAATATTTGCAAAATTCTCTAGTAGAGTCCTATGTGTAACAAGGTTTGGAGACCACTGCCTTAGCTATTGGCTTTAGCAGACACAGATTAGAAAAATCTTAACTAAATACACTTTGCTGGTATTAAATTAAGTTTTTAAATTGCCAGATATATGTATATATTTTCATTTTTATTTTAATCCAGTAAGAATTTTTTTTCAATGCATTGGATTAAAGCTTAACAATATCTTTTTGAGAGAATGTAAAACAACAACAAAAAAATTGTTTCATGCTGAATGCAACTAATATAGGATCATATCATGCAGAAAAATGTTATTTCATTTGCATACTAGTTTCAGTGATTATAGTTTTGGAAATCATGGAAAAGCCAATACAAAAATTCAAAATTTGTGCTTTAGATATTTAAAAGCACTCCAAATATTCTGTTAACTCCTAGCAAATTTTCCTAAATTTAGAATAGATGGAATATTGTCATTAACATTAAACACTACATTTTGCATTATCTTTTTCCAATTTCTGACTTGGTATCTCACTTCCCTGAAAGAAAATCATAATTTTGATATATTTCCCTCTATACTTTACTAATTCCCATTGATGCTGGTTATATTATACAACCTGTTACCATCACTTGATGAAATCTAATGGTTCATAAAGAAAACAAATTTTTAAATCTTGACTCTTTTAACAAAGGCAAACTAATCAACCATAACACACCATTTTTAACCATTCAATTTCAACCTGCACTTTATCCACTATGTAACACAATAAGGTGTCACAAACTGTAACTCTATAATAAGTTATCCCCAAAAAGTGAAGCATTTTTCAAAATCATACTGTTTAGACATTCAATACTTTAAATATTTTTACAGGGTTTCAACATGCAAAAACACATTTCACTACACTTTACAGGCCTCAAAGTTCACAACTGTGCTAATGCACTTTTCTTTTAGAAAAATACACACTAAACCAAAATTGTTTAAATTCATCTTTAATATATTAAAGCATCTTAAAGATTAAAAGAATAACTTCCTAAAATTTCCCTTCACTGCTCAGAAGTCCTATGTGCAGTTATCCTTGATACAAACTCAAAAAAAAAAAAACCCACAATCATCTAAACTAAAGCTAAAAGGAAAACTTTAATTTCAATAAGCATATTTTTATGACTTCTAAAGGAATCATACTGAAAAGCAAGGCAAAACCGCAGGGTCATATCCTGATACAGAATGCACAAATAAGGCAGTTACTATTATATCTGAAAAGAAAAAACACTATTTTGATTAAGGTCCAAAACTGCACATAATGTAACCCCCAAAATCAATACCCAACCCAATGCCACTTAAAAACAGGAAAAGGCAACATTTGTATCTGTTGTTAAATTCAGATGAGTACTCAAAGTAAAAAACAAAGGTAAGCATAATATACAGTGTTTTAAACATCAATAGTTATCCTTCCCTCATAGGAACCAAGTTACTAAATTGATACTAAGAATTGTTTCCTAATCTTTATGTAAAACAGAAATGTATAAAGATGAATGTTGGGTCCACCAAGAGAGAAATATGCTTATAAGCTTACTTCAAGATGCTCAAAATAATCAAAAAAGAAAAGATGAGCACAGAGCAGAAAGGAGAACCATTTAAAAGCCATATGTTATGTCAGAAGTACTTCAACTTTAGACCCAACTAGGAGAGACCTCTACTGCCATCACAGGGCCTACACAGTTCAACAAGGCTCATTCATTACTTGGAAGAAAAAGTATAATAACAAGGTTTCGTTTTGTTTTTTTTTTAAAGAAAAGAAAGTGAAAGTGAAAGTTTAGTCACTCAGTTGTGTCCAACTTTTTGCGACCCCATGGATTGTAGACTACCAGGTTCCTCCTTCCATGGGCTTTTCCAGGCAGGAGTACTGGAGTGGGTTGCCATTTCCTTCTCCAGAGGATCTCGACGACACAGGGATCAAACCCGGGTCTCTCACATTGTAGGCAGACACTTTACCACCTGCAAGCCTTGTTGTAGGCAGACACTACCACCTGCAAGCCTTGTATTAAATAGGCCTTTCAGGTGGAGACACAGTAGGGTAATTTCACCTACGAAGGGCTCTGTTCTGTATTTATCTGCATTCTATTTTTCAACACTAGAATCCCCGTGTGGTGAACAAAGTTAAATTTCATTTACTATACCATTCTCACGATACATTAGTAAAATATCAAAAGAACAAGCAAAATTAGCAAGCACATGAAATAGAGCTCAGCCATCACTTGTCATTAGTAAAACGCACTACAGCTGCTATAAACACAAACCCCACACCAAGTGTTCTCTGAGAATGCAGAGAAACTGGGACCCCTTATATATTGCTGGTGGGAAGAAAAATCGTGCAGCCAGTTTGGAAAACATTTTGTTCACTCCTTAGAAGTTAAGCATAAGCTTACCACATGACCCAGCAATCCTACTTCTTGAAATCTAGTCAAGAGAAATAAAAACATTAAGATGAATTCCTAAGTAAAATGTGGTATATGGAATACTATTCAGCAATTTAAAAGAACAAGATATTGATAAATGCTACAACACAAATGAAGCTCAAAAACATTATGCTAGGTGAAAGAAAGCCTTCCCTTCTGGCTCAGCTGGTAAAGAATACGGCTGCAATGCAGGAGACCTGAGTTCGATCCCTGGGTTGGGAAGATCCCCTGGAGAAGGTAAAGACTACCCACTCCAGTAATCTGGCATGGAGAATTCCATGGACTGTATAATCCCTGGGGTCTCTTCAACACCACCAGGTGAAAGAATCCAGAATAAAGTCTCCATACTGTGTGACTCTGTCTGTATGGAATTTCTGGAAAAGAAAACTTCACAGAAACAGAACAGAATCAGTGGCTGGCTGGGGCTAGTAATCAGAATGCTTAGTACTATCTGAAAGTTTTTCAAAATAGTCATTCAAAGTGACTTGTAATAACACTCTTAAATCCTGATCAAAATCTCTCATGCCCTTTGGCCTTGTTTTTAATTCTGCTAACAAATGTTGCCTTACTGTTAATAACACCCAATATGCCACTTTAAGGAATTTCACCCTGTGAACACATCACTAGCATTTTATCTGCCCTAACTCATGAAAGGCTGTTTCAAACACAGGCATCACCTAGGTACATAAGAAGGAACTGGATATGTTTAATCAGAAGAAAAGTTAAAAAGTAGGAGAACATGATAAAGGCCGTTCAGCCCTCAGAAGCTGTTTTTATCTTACCTAAAACACTGAATAAAATCAGCTTAAATACTCTCCAAGACAAACTGCCTAAGTACAATTCAGAAAATATTCAAATCACAATTCACCTCTCCTGCTTGACTTCCAATTAATTCTACCACCCAAACGCAACCCCTCTGCATATATACATGTTCACTTATCTTCCTTCCTATAGATAGATAAGAAATAAGTGACAAGAACATATATTAATATCAAAACTTTTACTTGGGGAATATTTAATATCTCTTTAAGCAGGGATCTATTTCTACAGGTTATCACTTCCATTACTTAAACAAGCATTATTTGTTATTCAACAAATATTAGAAGACACAGCAAGAGGAAGAAAAAAATGACCCATATCCTAAAAAAGCTTGTATTCTATCCATCAAATAAAGCCAAAAACTAAGAAGCACATATGACAATACTTAGTCACTCATCACAAACATCCAAGTAATTAAGGTAACGGCAAACAGGATCTGCTCCATTTCTATCTAAAGTATTAGCAGGTTCCGCTACTCATTTCCCTGGCTTAAAAATAACCCCAACAATGAAGTGTTAATGAAGTGAAGTGTTCCAAGTCTATCATCTCTTGAAAATCTCTATCAACTGCTTTATAACTTAAAAATCTGAAACTCTTTTAGAGAATAAAGGAAATTAGATGTTGAGCACTAAGTGATCAGTTCATAACCAAAAAAAACCTACAGAGCACTCTAGATGGCAGACCTAAACAACCCATACCTTACCAGAATGGAATAACAAACCATATAAACATTCTTGGACTTAGTTAGAAACATTCCCCAAAAGTTTACCAATAATGAACTCAAAGTGAATCTCAATACTTCCTTTTTTACCATATATTTGACAAAAAAACTGACACACAGGATATATAAACAGCTTGTGTAACTCAAAAATAAAGAATATTAATTTGGCGGAATAAATGGATGAAAGATTTGAACAGATGCTTCACAGAAGAAGATATACAAATGTCCAGTTATGTGCATAAAAAAGTACATCATTAGTCATCAGAAAAATGCAAACAAAAGTCACAATGAGATACCACTACCCACCCACAGAATGGCTGAACTTTAAGATTCAGTGTTGGGAAGGAACTGGAACTCTCCCAGGTTGCTGTGTGAATGTAAAACGGTATGACCACTTTAGGAAAAGATCTGACAGTTACATTAAAAAAAAACAAAACTAAAGATACACTTACCCTATGGCCTAGTAATGCCACTACTAGGTATTTAACTCAAGAGAAATGAAAATGTGTCCTCATAAAGACTTATTACTAGATTGCTTACAGTAAGCTTTATTAAAAGCTAAAGTATATTATACAAAATAGCCCAAAACTGAAAACAACCCAGGCATCCATCAACAGAAGATGCCTAACAAATTGTGCACTATACATACAATAGAATGCTGCAGCTGCTACTGCTAAGTCGCTTCAGTCGTGTCCGACTCTGTGCAACCCCAGAGACAGCAGCCCACCAGGCTCCCCCGTTCCTGGGATTCTCCAGGCAAGAACACTGGAGTGGGTTGCCATTTCCTTCTCCAATGAATGACAGTGAAAAGTGAAAGTGAAGTCGCTCAGTCATGTCTGATTCTTCGCTCAGTCATGTCTGATTCTTCAAGACCCCATGGACTGCAGCCTACCAGGCTCCTCCGTCTATGGGATTTTCCAGGCAAGAATACTGGAGTGGGGTGCCACTGCCTTCTCCGACAACAGAATGCTGCTGCTGCTGCTGCTAAGTCACTTCAGTCGTGTCCGACTCTGTGCGACCCCATAGACGGCAGCCCACCAGGCTCCCCCGTCCCTGGGATTCTCCAGGCAAGAACACTGGAGTGGGTTGCCATTTCCTTCTCCAAACAGAATGCTAGTTAGCAATAAAAAAAGGAACAAACTGCTGATACACAAAATAACATGGATGAATCTCAAAAACTATCCTGAACTAAAGAAGCCAGATATAAGAGTACATCAGTCGTGTCCGACTCTTTGCAACCCCATGAATCGCAGCACGCCAGGCCTCCCTGTCCATCACCAACTCCAGGAGTTCACTCAAACTCACGTCCATCGAGTCAGTGATGCCATCCAACCATCTCATCCTCTGTCGTCCCCTTCTCCTCCTGCCCCCAATCCATCCCAGCATCAGAGTCTTTTCCAATGAGTCAACTCTTCACATGAGGTGCCCAAAGCGCTAGAGTTTCAGCTTTAGCATCATTCCTTTTAAAAAACACCCAGGACTGATCTCCTTGCAGTCCAAGGGACTCTCAAGAGTCTTCTCCAACACCACAGTTCAAAAGCATCAATTCTTCAGTGCTCAGCCTTCTTCACAGTCCAACTCTCACATCCATACATGACCACAGGAAAAACCATAGCCTTGACTGAGCGACTGAACTGAACTGAACTATGGATTCCACTTACATAAAGTTCTAGAAAAGGCAAACGTAATCTTTAGCACCATTCTGGATGCTATATTCTCTTAGTATGCTTAGAATACTTCAGAATTTGAAATTGCAAAAGAGAACTATCTGATCAGGACTCAACCAAACAACGGACAACAGCTTAGGCTTCAAGATAATTATCCACTATTTCTTTACAACTTTATAAGGTGTGTGTTAAGTCAGTACTTCCTTACTTAGTCTGTGCTAGCCTTACCTTGGAGCAAGATGTTTCCAAATTCAGAATATTTGGATTTTAAAATAGTAATAAAGTAAATATACTATGTACAGTATAGTCCCCAAAACTCTGGGGAGTCTGGGGTAGCATCCTGAAATCAAACGCTATTATTTCTCTTGTGCTCAGTAGCTCAGTCGTGTCCGACTCTTTGTGATCCCATGGATTGTAGCCCACCAGGCTCCTCTGTCCATGGGATTCTCCAGGCAAGATTACTGGAGTGGGTTGCCATTTCCTCCTCCAGGGGCTTTTGCAGACCCAAGGATTGAGTCCGTGCCTCATTGGCAGCCGGATTCTTTACCACTGAGCCACCTGGGAAACTCCAATATTTCTCCAGGGGAAGCTATTATTATTTACGCCAAGAGAGATAAACCGCCTAAAATACTTAACATCAGATCAGGACAGATGTTACATCAAATAAGCTTTAGCAAAAACCACTTTGATAAAAAATATTTTCACATAGTTTACAGATTTAATAAAAATGAATCAAATGAAGTGTTTTGTATTCTAAGTTACTGAAAATCCTAAGTTTTTAATCACCTTTTCCCATCAACACAAGTCTAATAGAACACTTTACCCAAGCCTGAATCCTAGGGGTTACAATAAACATTTACTCTTTAAAATAATAAATCAAAGCACAAACCGTTAGAAAGACATCTCTCCAGCACAACAGTAAAGGACAATTCTTTTTACCGTAATATTTGGGTAAGCAGTATGGGACGCTTAGTCTTAACAACAAAACATGGGTATATACTCAAAAGTTTCAAACGATGAAAAAGTATACTACTGAAGATCCTTCCCTCAGGGGGAGAGGGGGTGGGGAATACTACAGAAGCAAATCTCTCTCAAAACTCTGTTTTTAAGTAATACCTAGCAACTTACAATCTGCAACCACAAAAGGGATATATGCTCTTCAGATTAATCTGAAGGATCCACATAAAGCCTCTTTAAAACGAGCCGCAGCAGAGAAAAAAGACACTTTAGTCTCTGTACTGACAGTCTTAGAATTCAGATCTATCTATGCTTGGTGACTGTTAGCACTTTTCTAATGGCAAATTCAAAACATAACGTCATTCATTCAAAATTTTATAGCAAGAAACAGCTGCCAATAGAACCATTTTCCTTTTCAAAGGAAATTAAAAACACTTACCTAAAAATATTCTAAATGCAGAGAAGTGAGCTAAATTTAATAAGCACTACTATGTACCAAGCACAGAGCTAAGCACTTTTACATGTTATCTCACAGAATACTTTCTCCAACAAACAGTTTTAACTTCAAGGCCTAGCCTACAGTACCTATAATAGTAATAGTAACTATTATAATAGTAACTTCTGGTATACTTCACCTCTTAGTTTTGTCACCTTAGGCAGTATATAATTTTAAATGGTACTTTCTAAGCTCCAAAATAAGTAACTAAGATTTGTGGCTGTGTTTTTATCATATTAAATTGTCTCTGTTTTAGAAAAAATATTAATATCTTCTATAATAAAATCAAAAGAAATGCCATTCACAGTAGGTTTACAGTAAGGTTTCAAATCTTTAAAGTGACCCTCACCATGATTTTAGGAAATATGTTTTTATAACACTTAAAAAAAATTAACTCATGGAATTTCTGTTTGGAAAGAAGAAAAAGTCCTAGAGATGGACAGTGGTGATATTTGCACAATAATGTGAATGTAATGCCACTGAAGTGTACATTTAAAATGGTTAAAACAGTCAATTTTATGTTATGGACAGGCTGTGTGCGCAATCAGGCACTCAATTGTGTTCGACTCTTTTCTACCCATGGACTGTCCACGGAATTTTCCAGGCAAGAATACTGGAGTAGGTTGCCATTTCCTACTTCAGGGAATCTTCAAACCCATGTCTCCTGCATTACCACACTTTAAAAAGATCAATTCATTCTACTATTTGATATAATTAAATATACATGTTTAAAGCTGACACTGTAAATAACATGGTTTTTTAAAAAAAATCTTCAGCTTGTCGTTCTACAGTAGAAACACCAGCAACCTCAAAGAGTAAAGGACAATTTTGGGCCTGATAAGATTTACTGCAACCCAGAACCATAACAGTTAATCAGCTAAAAACAGCTAAGATGAAATCTGTCCAGTCAGCAGCATGTGATGTCCTACTAGCAGTATGTTACCTTAATAAAGGTGTAAAGTGTCTTGGCTGACCTAGGCACTCAATAAATGAATGGACCAGGCAGTTTACTGAGCCTGTGTAATGCTTCATTTTTTAAAAAGCAGCCTTCATTTTAATAATTTAGAAAACACTTTAATAAAAAAAGAATGTATGATCATAAATAGCTTAGGCTCAAGCTCATAATGACCCTAATAATTAACATCAGTAAAGCCTAAGAAATGAAAGTGCAAAAAATTTCTATCTGAGGTTGAATATGAACCTGATGAATACTTGAGATTTGCTGTACTATTTTTAACTGAACTTTCTGGCCTTAGGTCAGAGTTTTGCTAGCAAAATACCAAAGTGAAAATGCTGGGAGTGAAGCCCAGAGTCTCTGCTCTGGTCTGGGAAAAGCTATGCCCTCATGCAACCAACCCTATCCCCAATCGAAGACTTTGAAACACTATGAGAGTGTCATGCTCCCATGAAAACATGAACAACACACTGACAGGAAAATCAGTAAAAGAAAATGTCAAACACGTCTGACACAGTACATCACTACATTCTGTGCACTGTACAGAAAGACACTCTTTAGTCAGTTCCTGCACTTTGGCCAAAGGGTACTGAGTCACTCCGCAAATGATTCCAGAAACCTCAAAGGATAACAGCTTCTGAAGGAAAGTCAGTCAGTCACTGGAAAGGGAAGAGAGTTTTTCTCATCATATAGTCAATAGATTTCTCCTGTCAGGGAGTATAACAGGCATTCTGGAAGAAAATACCTAAAGGATCCAAGGATCACGTACCGGAATTCTAGTTGTCCAGAGTTAATTTAACATCCAGCACATCTTTTTCACTTTCTTCTGCTCCCCAAGGTAAAAACCTACACCCCCTACCTTTTCCCATAAATGCATCTCTATTGCATACTAATCAAAGAGTCTGTAAAATACAACAGTCTATCCTAACAAAAGCAAGAAATAAATAAGCATTCTACAGTGTATTTCTGATCAATCTTGTTCCTTTCTTAAACAAAGCCAACTAGCAGGCTTTACGTGGCTATTAATTGGGATCTCCGAGGCCATCTCAGGAAAAAGAAACAATGAAAAGGCGAGACTGATAGTACACTACAATTCAAGTGAATTCCATAGCTCCTGGGCAACAATCGCGGAAATTAAACTTACAGAAATTGAAATGCACTGAATTGTAACGATTAATGTTCATAGACAACTGAAAACACGGAAACTTCAGGCGGTGTGTTACCAGATTTCAGACTGAACTCTTTGTCATGTACCCCAGGTAGGGACTTCCCGTAGGGACAGCCACCGGGTTTCTCTTGCTCTGACGCGCGTCCCCAGGCAGCATGACGCTCTTTCAGATGGGCTAGCCTGAGGTCTGATGGATAGCAGGTCTCCCCACCCGACCCCAGACCCACAGGGCAGGGGGGAAGAAAAAGAGGGGTGCTTCCTCCCAGCGCTGCAAGACCCGGGCAGCCGCGGGTGACACCAGCTCCAGGAGGCAGAAGGGAAGAATCCAAGGTGGGTCTCTCTACTCCCGGAACTCGGTCGCAGAACTGTCTGGTCTCCCCAACCCGGGGCCCAGCTGCCGGGAAGCTGGGCAGGGTGGGGCGAGACCTCCCCCCCGCCACCCCCCCCCCCACTACTGGGTGGGCACAGAGGGGTGGGCAGTCGGGGCAATCTACGGTTCGAGCGGTCATCAGGGAGGGCTCCTGGGCCCCCGGCCACATACCAGCAAGCTCTCCACGTTAATGGGCGAGCGAGGGTCTCGGATCAGCGCCTCCAGCTTCCTCTGGCGGCTCGCGCCCGCGCCGTCCCCCGACACGGCCTCGGGGGCGCCGGGCATCTTCCCCGTCGGCGGGGGCCGGCTCATGCCGCCGCCAGGCCCGCACTCCGCTCCCCGCGCTCCGGCCCGGCCGGCCTCGGGGCCTACCGCCGCCCTCGAACCACCGGCTCCGGCCGGGGCTCCGCCCGGGCCCACCGCGCGCCTGGAGCTCAGCGCCCCGGGGCCTTGGGGCTGTGGGAGGCCCGCCCGGCCCCGGGAGCAGCGCGGAGCAGACGGCGTCCCCGCCCCTCAGTCAGATTCGCGCCGCCCGGTCCACTCCTCCGCCGCGAGCTCCCTCAGGACTCCGAGGGCGGGAGCGGGGAAGTGGCGCCGCCACCACCGGGCCCCCCGGGGGCTGTCCCGCCCTCTGGGGTCTCCGGGAAGGTGAAGCCCCGGTTCCAGACAACTACGGCCGCGGTCAGCCGGCTCCCATGACCGCCGGCGGCCGCCCGCGCCCCACACGCCCGTGCCCCTCACACACTCCCGCGCGGCGCCCGTCTCCGGCCGCGCGCAGCCACTACCCACAAGCCCCTCGGGCCGCGGCTGGCGGCGCGCCCCCGCGCTCGCCCCGCCCCGCCCCGCGCGCTCCCGGCCCCGCCCCCCGCGCGCCGCCGCCGCCGCCGCCGCCGCAGCCCGCCGGCCTCCGCCTCCTCACGCCCGTTTCCTCGTGTGGGTTTTTTTTTTTTTTTTATCGTTTCCTCCTGTCTGCCTGGCTTCGCATTTCTCCTTTTTCAGCCTCCTTGCTTCTCTGTGTCCCCCTCCCCTTGTTGATTCTCACAGGGTAAACGGTCGGGCGGCGCGCGGTCACCGCCTTGCTGGACCCGCGAGCTCCAGCTGAGGGGAGGGGAGGGTGCACCCTACCGCCGCCGGCTCCCTCAGCTCCCGCCGGTCCCTGCCCGGGCGACCGACCCCGCGTACTCGGAGGCCCACCGCACCCACCCCCACCGGCGCCCCGAGGTCACCCGGCTGCGCCCGACGCGGGGCCCAGAGGCCGGGGTGGGGGTTGGGGGGATGGGCGGCTCGGCGCCCCCCGCCCCCGCCCCCGCCCGGCTCAGCTGACTCAGCGCGCAGCTATGCGCTGCCTTGCATCACCCGCGCCGGAATAATAGCGGCCGCTCGGTGGCTGCCCTCGCGTGTGGAGCTCCGCGCTCGCGAGGGGCCTGCCTGGGCCACGGGGATGGTAGTGGAAGGGCTGGGAGGGCGTGCCTAGGACTCGAAAACGGGACGAGGAACGGGCGGGTGGAATGCGAGTCCTGCGGCAGGAGGGCCTGGAAGCGCTGCTTGTTTCCACCCCCCCGCCCTAGGGCAGGCGTGCTGGGACTGCCCAACACCTCGCTGCGCCTCCCTTAATTGTCGTTCTCCGCAGCTGGGCTTGAACACCCGACCACGAAAAGAACGAGAGGGGCCATAGAAAAACTGCTTTCCATCCGCAGACCTCGAGCTCTTGGGCTTTTTGCGGGGGTTGGGGGGTGGGGGTGTGGCGGAAGAGGGGCGGTCAGAGGGGCCGCCGCTTGTCCACATTCCTGCCTTCTCCGGCCTGCGCCATTGGTCAGATCCACCCAGGGCGCAATCTGAAAAATATGTGCCAAGAGCTGTAAAGCTGTTCATTGAGCCCCTTTGACCCAGTAAACCCATTTAAGGAAGTCCAATTCTAAGGAAATGATCCCAAGGAGGGTGGGGGGAGAACTTGCATAAAGATGTTTACAGCAGGGCTGTTCAGAATGTCCATAATGACCAAAACCTGGGAAGGGACGCAGTTGTCCAACGCTTGGGGAATAATCCAAACAAGCTCTGTCACATTAACAGAAGGAATCCTGGCAGGTATACAGGATTCAAGTCAAGCACGTCAAATTTTGGCAAGTACATGAAAAGATGTATTGGAAATAAGGTTAAATAAAACAACGAAGTTAAAAAAATAATTTGTACACACCACTCAAAACTAAAATGAGCAGCTTTATGAAGAGGAGGTGAATACAGTTGTTTTTAAGTAAATTCGATCTTTTTTCCTTCCGAAAAGATGCTTAAGAGAACATTTAAATTTCAAAAATTGAAAAACTATACTAGGATACAGGGGCCACTCCAAAAATCTGCACTCTGATATCTGATAAATAGTAAGAATTTTAAGAACCTCTCTCATTGGCATGTCAGAAGCCCACAGAAGAGCAACCTAGTTCTAAAGGCCTAACCTTGTAAAAGCATTTTAAGTCAGTGAGTTTTCTAGGAGCGTCATCTTTCCTTCTGTGTTAAAGCCACCCTCACCTGGATGAGGCAGGAAGAGATCCTGGAGGATCCAATACAGCTTTTTCCTGTCAGATAATAACACTGACTTCTGGTCAAAGGTCAGTCCTTTCACTGTGTATGCTAAGTGACTCATTTATACCTTCACAGACCACACCAAGAGGTCAGAGTGAGCTGGACACTCCACCTGCTTTTGCACTGAAGCAGAATAATGAGATAATCCTTGATTACCAATCCTTTTACCTGATCACAATAGAATAGGCAAAGCAGAAGGAACACCATATGGTTCTCAATTTTCAAATTAATTTTTCAGTGACTGGCCATAAATTTTTATGATGCTTGGTGGACTAACAGAAAGCCATGACCCCAAATACCAGGCATGAAAACCTTACTTAAAAAGAAAAACATAATGATCAACAAGATATAGAGAAGAGGCACCTTTTACATAGGGTCATTTACATAGACTAGAAAAAGCCACAGTATAGAAGATTTTTATCCACTACCTCTACCATTGTCTATGTGGAAGAAAAGACTAATCCCTTGATAGGAATTAAATCTTTTTTATTTCTTTATTTCTTATTTGTTTATTTCAGTACAATAATTATTTTACCAAGAGAGCACAAATACATTCTTGTAAAAGTTCACACAAACCACAACTAGATAGAACATATCTTGAAAAATGACACTCCCAAATCTCTCTACACACATTCTCTTATCATTCCAGGCCTTAATCCAGTCTCATACATACCTATGTGTATGTCTTGCCCATGTATACGGTATTACACCGTATCACAGTGTTTTGCCACTGATATGTTCCCTTTAGTCGTATGTTCTAGAGACATCTTCAGATCTGTCACAGAGATTGGCCTGGTTCTGTTTAACTGCTATTCTGTGTTCATAGTGTGGATGAGAGGGCATACGCAAGGGAATTCAGAAAAAGTCTACTTCTGCTTCATTGACTACGCTAAAGCCTTTGACTCTGTAGATCACAACAAACTGGAAAATTCTTAAAGAAAAGGGAATACAAGAAGAAAATGGCAACCCACTCCAGTGTCCTTGCCTGGAGAATCCCAGGGACAGGGGAGCCTCGTGGGCTGCCATCTATGGGGTCGCACAGAGTCGGACACGACTGAAGCGACTTAGCAGCAGTTACCTGTCTCCTGAAAAACCTGTATGTGGGTCAAGAAGCAACAGTTAAAACCAGACTGGGACAACATACTAGTTCAAAATTGGAAAAGAAGTACATCAAGGCTGTATACGTCACCCAGCTTATTTAACTTACATACAGAGTACATCATGAGAAATGCCAAGCTGGATAAATCAAAAGCTGGAATCAAGATTGCCAGGAGAAAAATCAACCACCTCAGATATACAGATGATACTACTCTAATGGCAGAAAGTGAAGAGGAACTAAAGAGTCTGTTGATAAGGGTGAAAGAGGGGAGTGAAAAAGCTGACTTAAAACTCGGCATTCAAAAAACTAAGATCATGGCATCCAGTCCCATCACTTCATGGCAAATAGAAGGGGAAAATGTGAAAGTAGTGAAAGATTTTCATTTCTTAGGCTCCAGAATCACTGCAGATGGTGACTGCAGCCATGAAATTAAAAGACACTTGCTCCTTGGAAGGAAAACTATGACAAACCTAAAAAGCAGAGACGTCACTTTGCCAACAAAAGTCCACGTCCTCAAAGTTATGATTTTTCCTGTAGTCATGTATGGATGTGAGAGTTGAACTAAAAAGAAGGCTGATCGCCAAAGAATTGATGCTTTCCAATTGTGGTGTTGGAGAAGACTCTTGAGAGTCCCTTGGACTGCAAGGAGATCAAATCAGTCAATCCTAGAGGAAAGCTACCCTGAATACTCACTGGGAGGACTGACGTTGAAGCTGAAGTTCCAACACTTTCCAACATTTTGGCCGCCTGATGCAAAGAGCCGACTCATTGGAAAAGACCCTGACACTGGGAAAGATTGAGGATGGGAGAGAGGGGTGACAGAAGAAGAGATGGTAATATAGCATCACTGACTCAATGGACATGAGTTTGAGCAAACTCTGGGAGTTAGTGAAGGACAGGGAAGCCTGGTGTGCTGCAGTCCATGCGGTCACAAAATGTCAGACATGACTTAGTGACTAAACAACAACAAAGAGGGCATAATGGTTAAGAACAGACTCTAGAAACAGATTGCTTGGGTGCTGCCACTACCACACACTAGCTGTGTCTCAGTTTCCTCATCATGTTTGCTATGAAACACTTAGAATAATGCTGGCCCCCCAAAATGTGAGGGTTGATTAGTGTTTTCTCAGCGTCACAAACATTGTTGCAGTGAACATCCTTCTATTTTTGCCTTGATGTAGACATATTTAAATAGCATAGATTCCTGAAAGTGAAATTGTATGAAGGGATAGGCATACTTTAAATAGTACCAACATCCACTGGATCATCAAAAAAGCAAGAGAGTTCCAGAAAAAACATCTATTTCTGCTTTATTAACTATGCCAAAGCCTTTGACTGTGTGGCTCACAATAAACTGTGGGAAATTCTGAAAGAGATGAGAATACCAGACCACCTGACCTGCCTCCTGAGAAATCTGTATGCAGGTCAGGAAGCAACAGTTAGAACCACTCATGGAAAAACAGACGGGTTCCAAATAGGAAAAGGAGTACGTCAAGGCTGTATATTGCCACCCTACTTATTTAACTTTTGTGCAGAGTACATCATGAGAAACACTGATCTGGAGGAAGCACAAGCTGGAATCAAGATTGCCGGGAGAAATATCAATAACCTCAGATATGCAGGTGACACCACCCTTATGGCAGAAAGTGAAGAAGAACTAAAGAGCCTCTTGATGAAAGTGAAAGAGGAGAGTGAAAAAGTTGGCTTAAAGCTCAACATTCAGAAAATGAAGATCATGGCATCCAGTCCCATCACTTCATGGGAAATAGAGGAGAAAACAGTGGAAACAGTGGCTGACTTTATTTTTCTGGGCTCCAAAATCACTGCAGATGGTGATTGCAGCCATGAAACTAAAAGATGCTTACTCCTTGGAAGGAAAGTTATGACCAACCTAGACAGCATATTAAAAAGCAAAGACATTACTTTGCCAACAAAGGTCCATCTTGTCAAGGCTATGGTTTTTCCAGTGGCCATGTATGGATGTGAAAATTGGACTATAAAGAAACCTGAGCACCGAAGAATTATGCTTTTGAACTGTGGTGTTGGAGAAGACTCTTGAAAGTCCGTTGGACTGCAAGGAGATCCAACCAGTCCATCCTAAAGGAGATCAGTCTTGGGCGTTCATTGGAAGGACTGATGTTGAAGCTGAAACTCCACAACTTTGGCCACCTGATGCAAAGAACTGACTCATTTGAAAAGACCTTGATGCTGGGAAAGATTGAGGGCAGGAGGAGAAGGGGATGACAGAGGATGAGATGGTTGGATGGCATCACCGAGTCAATGGACATAAGTTTGAGCAAGCTCTGGGAGTTGGTGATGGACTGGGAACCCTGGCATGCTGCAGTCCATGGGGTCGCAGAGAGTTGGACATGACTGAGCAACTGAACTGACTGAACTGAATTACTACTGACGCAGGTTCAATCCCTGGGTTGAGAAGATCCCCTGGAGGAGGAAACGGCAATCCACTTCAGTAGTATTGCGTGGACAATCCCATGTTCAGAGGAGCCTGACGGGCTACAGTCCATGGGGTCAAAAAAAGTCCGACATAACTGAGCAGGAACACGGATGGCATAGAATTACTACTGAAGATAAGCATTTTGTCTTTCTAGTTCTTCTGAAATTACCTATTTATATCCTTTGTCCTTTGGATTTGTCTTTTTCTTACTGATTTATAGGAGCTTTTATGCTTTATAGATATTCCTCCTGTTATAATGTTAAAATATGTTAAAATTACAGTTTGCAATTATTTTCTTCCAGTCTGTTGCCTGTTATTCAGTTTTGATGTTGGTGTCTTTTGTCTCATTAAATGTTTACCTTTTATGAAGTCACATCTACCAATATTTTTCTCTATAGCTCCTGGGTTTTGTGTCTGGATTGGGAAAGATTTTTAATTCCAACTTTTAGGGCACACAGAGGCCTGAAATTGTAATAACTATAAGGAAATGGCAGTTTCCTAATAATATCAAACTCATCACGTTCCAAATGATCCACAGAGAGAGGGTCTCCTTGGGCTTGCTCTTCTCGGAGAGATTTTTGCTGCTCTGTGACTCTGTCCCACCTTGACTGCTTCCTTTTTAATGCTCTCTTGGATGTGCCCTGAACACAGGTGAGACAAAAACTTTAATGCAGTACTAAGGAAGGATAATCAGAGAAGGCAATGGCACCCCACTCCAATACTCTTGCCTGGAAAATCCCGTGGATGGAGGAGCCTGGTAGGCTGCAGTCCATGGGGTCGCTAAGAGTCGGACACGACTGAGTGACTTCCCTTTCACTTTTCACTTTCATGCATTGGAGAAGGAAATAGCAACCCACTCCAATATTCTTGCCTGGAGAATCCCAGGGACGGCAGAGCCTGGTGGGCTGCTGTCTATGGGGTCGCACAAAGTCGGAGACGACTGAAGTGACTTAGAAGAAGAAGAAGAAAGGATAATAGGAGAGTAAACACAGAGACTCTAGGGCTGACCTCTTTGTAAATAAGGCATTGGTATAAGCCTTATGGTATAAAGGTTTTTGAATAAGCTGCCACAGCTAGCTTGATCTGTAGGCCTTGCTCCCCTCTCTTTCATATGAATTTTGTCTGTGTTTCTCTGTCTGTCTCTTCATTCCTAGCCCATCTCTGAAGTGGTTGGGTTAACAGTAGAATTTAACCTCCACTACCCAGCAATGACTTCCTAGCTCTTCTGATACTTCACATTCCCGACTGAGTGAACATGTCTCCTTGGGTCGGTCTGAGACCCATCTGCTCTGTTTTTAATTTGAGGCCATCTCTTCCCCAAGAATTAAGCCACCCTTTAGATGCAACCTTCCTCTCTCCACAGATAAATAGGATTGTAAAAGGATGTTGTGTGTTGTGTTTTTTTTTTTGTCTTTCCATGTGGCACTTGCAATTACTTGTTTAATGAGAGTAATTATCATTATGTATAAGGGCTTACTATGTACTACGCAATGTGCTTTGTAGAAATTATCTTACTTCTCAAAACAGCCTTTCGCTAATGATTGTATTACTACGCTCGTTTTCCAGGTGATGTAATAGGAACTCAGATATATGATAATGGAATGAATAAGTGAAGTTATAAATGAATAGATAAATGAAAACAATGAGCTCTCAATGGTCTAGGCGTCACCAAAACACATCCCTTTCCTGTCTTGCTTCATGTCAGAACAACAGCATGTACAGTACACAAGCTGGCATTGTAGCTAGATGCTTCTGCCTCACATAAGCCAAGATTTAATAACAGAATAAAGGGATGAACTCTTGATACAAAGGTATCATTATTTTTGCAAACTCCATTCCTATAAAGGATGCAGGGTTTAATGGTTTATAACACAGAGTTTCATCCTAAGTTTCACTCATAGTTCTGGTCGTAACTCCCAGTGTGAATGAGAAAATTGCAGTACTCCTCTGTGAGTCAGTCTCCTCATAAGCGAAACAGAAATAATGAAGCTTGGTTGTCATTAAGTCTCCTTAAGATCTCCAGATGAAAGATATTAGATGCGTCCAGGACAGATTATTATTCAGCAGTAAACTATGAAAAATTCTCAGAGGAGAACAAGCTGGTCACAGCTCGAAGGTATACTTGAGTCACACAGACATAAGTCACGTAGACATAAATATATATGTTTGAAAAGAGTGGTTTCAAGAAATATCTGGGATCCTGGAAAGCTCAGCTTGGATTCCAGTTTGGCAGGAGAATTTGATGTCACATTTGGCCACCCCATTCTCTGCATCCCTAGGGTGTTTTATGTGATTTCCCTTCCCAAACCTTCATTGGATCCTCCATGATTATGCATCAAATCCTCAGTCTGAAACCCAGGTCTTTCTGCAAGTTGTCCACAACGTTCCCTGCCAGACTTTTCTCCTATGGTTTCTCTTCTTTTCAGACTGAACATTCTGACTCCTCTCTTCGCTCTTTGGGTAAGCCAGTTTCCACTCAGGCGGAATGTCATTCTTCCTTCCTTTCTCCACCCACCAAGCTTCCAACCATCCTCCACTAAGCCCTTCTGTTCCTTGAATGAAGAGCTTAACTCTTCCTAAGCTCTGGGTCCCCTGTGGCTTTTAACAAAATATTTAGCAAAGTGCTTGTTTCACATACATGGAAAGAACAATATGTCTATTTCTTTTTCAGTGTTTTTAACACCCCACCACCCCACCAAATGGGTCTTTTATGTGTCCAAAGTATATTGGTGATTTCTCATCATTTACCATCCACCATATGAAGACTGCTTTCCTACCATTTCATTCTCCAAACACTTTCATCCAGCAAACTATAAACCATATGGGATGTGTTGTTCACAGAAGGCACCATTGCATCCCCACTTCTGAGTTTTGCTCTTGCCGTTCCACCTGCCCTCTCCTCTACCTCCCAGTCTTTTTTTTTTCTTTTTTTTCCCCCATCACTGCCACCCTGGATGGCAGCTTCCCTTCCTTTCCCTCCCAGTCCAGCTTCCTATGTCCTGTTTTCTCCTAAATGTAACTGGAGTATTGTGCTGGTTCTTTGTCAGACACAAAAAGGAACTGAGTATGGATTCTTCCTATGTAGAGTTTGCATTTGAGAATCAGTCACTGAGGGACTTCTGTGGTGGTTCAGTGGCTAAGACTCTACGCTCCCAATGCAGAGGGCCTGGGTTCAATCCCTGGTCAGGGAACTGGATCCCACGTGCCAAAGCTAAAGATCTCACATGCCGCAACAAAGATGGAAGATCCTGCATGCTGCAACTAAGACCCAGTACAGCCAAAGAAATAAAGAACTGGTGATTGAACTGGTACTCAGTGTTTAATGACCAAATGACTGAAAGAATGTATCCATTAAAAAAAAAAAAACCCACAGATAATTGTAATTCAAGAAAGATTAGTGACTGAAAATATTCACCGATAATATGCTAACAGAATACAGAGGATCTTGGACCAAGAGATATCTTCTAGCAAGGGGGTCAGGACATGTAGGTTGCTTGTGACCTGGGTCCTCAAGGTTCATTAGGGTTTGTAAATAGAAAAAGAGGACAGTCCTCCAAACAAAACAGGAACTTGTGTGATTAAGTGTGAGATCAATAAATGAGAAAGCAAGTAATGACAGAGAGCAGAGGTATGAGTGGTGAGAAAGAGAGCAGAGGTCTCTTTTTCCTTGGCTTCCCTGAAGGCCTAGAGTCTGTACTAATGTGCTGTGCAACGCCACATACACCACTACTGTCCTCCAGGACTTGCTGTCATTGAAGATGCTGGCACAAGGTGCCATCCCGTGGATCTGTGGCCGTCTGTGATGGGCATTAGGGGTCTTCTCAGCAATTATGGGTATGATGGGGGAGAGACTTGGGACTCAGCAACAATATGATAAAGCGAAGTGGAAGGAGGCCCGTCTGAGAGCTGTTTCATAATCCACAGGCCACCATTTGTAATTAAGTGGTTTATGATCATGAGTAATTAAAAACTCACAAAGCATACAAAGGAGAAAACTGCAGTTAAAGTGATCAGTTTTTAGAATACAGGGATAACACTTAGTTTTCATAAAAGCCAGTCTTACTGTGAAATAAGGAACCACTTTAAACTTCCTGGCCTTTAGAGTGGCACTTTGATGTCTAAGTTGCCCTTGAAATATTCCGTTTGCTGCTTTGGCCTCCAGATGAATTTGGGGCCTTTGTGAAGTGAACCCAGAGGAAGTGGGCCCACAAGGAGTCAGAACTGTGTGGCTGGAAGAGCAATCAGCTCAAAGATACATCTTCAGACAGGCAATGAATGGTTGGGACCTGCAGTAGAGTTGGAGAAACCTCATCCCAGGCCAAGCTCTATCCCTTTCTAGCTGTGTGACCTCAGACAAATTAACTTACCTCTTTGAGCTTCAGTTTCTCTCCTATGGGGAACAAATAAGGCTCCCACACCATTCAGCATCCTGAAAGACTGATTCTTTCCCACCCATCAGAACTGACTGGATGTCAGGCATTATTTCTTTCATTGATTAATTTATTCATTCAATGAAGACATTTATGTGCTGGTTACACAATAGTAATCAGCAGAGAAATATTCCCTGTGGGCCTTTATTAGGTTTATGATCTAATGGAAGGGATGGATAGGATACAAATGGCAATGCAAATGAACAAGCAATTGCAAATGTGATAAGTGCTACAAAGAAAAACTGTAAAGTGTGAAGCGAATTATAACAGGCAGGAGAGCCTAGTCCAGATGGGGATCAGAGAAAGTTCATGAGAAAGAAATAATTCTGATGAAGTCTAAAAGTAATTAGAGCTGGGGAAAACTGGGCTGAGAAGAAGAGGGTCAAGGAGAAAAGTCTCTTTCTATTTAACAAATAAAAGCATTTCATGACAGCCAGGCCCATAGTTAAGCCACCAGCAGTGTGCTTCATTAAAAGTGACACCAGGAAGGTCACAGGCCCACAGTGGGTAGCGAGGAAGCACTTACTTGTGCAGAACCCTGAAATTTAGCCCACTCAGGTTTCAAGAGTTTTCTTCTACCTGTCCACTTTCAGTGTTTGCAGGGTTCTTTGTGGCCATTTTTCTAAGTACTTTTGGTAGTAATTCTTGAAAGCAGATGAATCTAAAAGCACCTGGTCAGATAGATCCTTGTTCTGATCACCGTTGGAAAGAGGGCCAATTTTTCTCCCTTATCTGAAACAGCAGAGCCCGTGGGAGAAGCTGAAGTTGTACTCATGAGTCCTGGGCTCAGAGCTTAGCACCACCATCTATGGGTTATGTGATCTTGGACAAATCACTCAAACTTGCTGAGCTCCGCTTCCTCATCTGTCAAAGCTACTCCACAGAGTTGAGTCCAGTGGAAAACAATGTATGTGAGGGGACTCTACAAATGTGATCCTAATACACATCCAAACTCTGTTCTCTTATATCCTGAGATATTCCCAGCTTGCACTCTGGGTGTGGACCAGGAGAGAAAGAGAGGTATCAAGGATGACCTCCAGATTTTACTAGGCTCCTCCAAGGAAGTAACCAAGATTGATTATTGCATCTAAGCACTTTAAATTTACCTTAAAGTACATAAAGGTAGATGAATTTGAAAAAAAAAACATAAGCAAGTGATAGGATCATCCTTTGTGATTCTTTTGCACTTTTCCAGAAAAAAAAAAAAAATATATATATATATATATATAATGGCAACTACCAGAAGCCGAATGCCAGTGACCACAGTCTTCAAATCTTTCCATCTCTTGTTGACATTCTCACTGACAGTGTTTAAACAGGGCTGGGCTGTTTACACATGTTCACTGTTCGCTGTTGCCCAACAGGACCTGTAACGGGAAGCCGTTCAAACCTTGACATATATCACCGGATCACCCCAACCAAGAGGTGTGAGCCACAAGTCTGAAGGGAGGGCAAGCTCTGCTTTCATCTGCTTCACCACAACCCTCGAAGAAGCAGTGCTGAGATTTCACAGCCAGAGCTGAGAGCTGGGAGGAGCTCAGCAAAGTGGAGATGCTTTGACAGCAAGACACGGGCATTGCAACTTTGTGTTGTCAGAAGGGGTGCGAATTCCCAGAGCATCAGAAGCATTAGCTCTCAAATACAATCCACCTTCTCATTCCAAGACGATATGATGAGTGCATCAGCATCCCCTCCCCATGCCTCAGAGAATGAGAGTGGGCTTAAGGCTTACTCTGGGGCACCATCCTTTAGTGCAGTTCATTACTGTTCTTAAGTGAAGTGAAGTCGCTCAGTCGTGTCCGACTCTTAGCGACCCCGTGGACTGCAGCCTACCAGGCTCCTCCATCCATGGGATTTTCCAGGCAAGAGTACTGGAGTGGGGTGCCATTGCCTTCTCCAATGGTCCTTAGTGGAGCTCTTTATTCATCAGCAAAATGGGTGGAATGCCTACTGTGCCTCATAGACTATGACTGGGGAGCTTGGCAGGAAGTGATTTGGAGGGAAATGGGACATACACATATGGTTTATCAAGGAGTAAGCTCTCAGCTTGTTTATTACCTGAACAAAGGGTTGACTGATGAATGAACACACAAGAGCATAAATGCAAGCAAGCCTATGGTACAGAAGAAAGCACAGGATCTGACATCTGAAGGCAGAGCTGACATTCCAGCTCACCCACTTTCCACATGGTTATTAGGCTGGATGCCTCGCTTGTTCACCCTGCTCTGTGCTCCAGGGCCTGACCTCTAAGGACCACCTCCCTTGGGCTCCCCTGTTGTCTTTCTTCAGGTTGGGTTTGGTCAAAAGGCATCACTGGGAAGAGATTGGAATGAAGGACAAGGTTTCTTCCCCTTCTCACTGACATGTCCTCTGGCAGCAGCTCCACACCTGACACCTGCAGCCCCATCTCCCAAACACTACATTCCCTTCTCACTGGGATCCAGAAACACTGGGTCCTCCCCCTGCCCTGGGGCCCTAGCTTCTCAGTGTTGCTCATACCTGGGAGCCGCAGTATGCCTTGCCTTCCTTTAATCCTATCTACGCCTCTGGAGAGAGTTCCTTCCTAGAAACAACTTGAAACAATTCTGTTTCCTGTTGAGACTCAACTCATTCAGAAAATTAGAACATGACATGGAACTTCTTAGAGCATCAGAGTCTTCCCCTCTGAAATGAAAATAATAATAATACTTAGTACTTCTCTGTTGGCTCAGTTGGTAAAGAGTCTGCCTGCAATGTGGGAGACCTGGGTTCAATCCCTAGGTCAGGAAGATCCCTTGGGGAAGGAAATGGCAACCTTGTCCAGTATTCTTGCCTGGAGAATTCCATGGGCAGAGAAGCCTGGTGAGCTATATAGTCTATGGGGTCACAAAGAGTCAGATAGGACTGAGTGACTAACACTTTCCCTTTCAGTATCTAGTACCATACTTGAACATGGGCTCTCAATAAATGCTGGCTACTTGAAAAAATGAATGGATGGATGGATGGATGGATGGGTGGATGGATGGATGGATGAATGAATAGATGAATACCTATGAGAATTAATGACAAGATGCTAATGTATTAGCTATAAAATATTGATTATAATTCTTATTAAAGGGCAAATGAATGTAATAGATAGTATTAACTCTTGTGTTATCATACAATGGACATAAGTCAAGAATCAGAAAAACTGAATCAATTTTTCCATTTGCTAATTGTGTGATCACAGGAAAACTATTTCCCCATGCCATGCCTCTATTTCCTCTCCTATGAAACAAAAGAGTTGTGTTCATAATTTCTAAGGGGCCATCCAACTTGAATATCCTATCGATACTAAGCATTGCAGACAAACATGTAACAATTTGAATTGAAGAAATTAAGGAAGCACCCAGGGCAGATGCAGGGACCTGAACAATATAGTAAGAACTAGAGCAGCAGAAGGACATAGCAAAATGAGCAGAGACTAGAGGGGATTATAAGGAGAGAGGTCGGTCAATTCCGACGACCAAAATAAACACGTGACTGGAACAGAAGTTGCTCGTGGGGTCATAAGGGTCCTTGGACATCAGGCTGAGGAACTAACACTGTAAAAGGAAGGATTCTGACTTCCTCAAGGCCCCTGAAGCCAGAAGAGAACTAGGATCCTTGTTTCCTCCTCTCAAGCCTCTCAACTGCCATCAGCCAGCGTCCTTGTCTTCATCTCCTGATGGCAGCTATCTTCTCCCTTTTGTGATGCCTTTCTTTGAGGGAAAATGTGTTGGATGAGGAAACCATTTGTAAGGGATATTTCTGGCACTGTTCAAATCTTGGCAAAAATTTCATTCCTGTTATTATCCTTGTTGTTGTTGTTGTTCAATCACTAAGTCGTTCCGACTCTTTGCAATCCCACTGACTACAGCATACCAGGTTTCCTTGTCCTTCACTATCTCCCAGAGTTTGCCCAAACTCATGTCCACGGAGTCGGGTGATGCCATCCAATACTCTCAACCTCTGTCACCCGCTTCCCCTCTTGCCCTCAATTTTTCCAGTGAGTAGGCTCTTCACATCAGGTGGCCAAAGTATTGGAGCTTCTGCTTAAGCATTAGTCCTTCCAGTGAATATTCAGGGTTGATTTCCTTTAGGATTGACTGGTTTGATCTCCTTGCAGTCTAAGAGACTCTCAAGAGTCTTCTCCAGCACCACAGTTCGAAAACATCAATTCTTTGGTGCTCAGTCTTCTTAATGGTCCAACTCTTACATCCATACATGGCTACTAGAAAAACCATAGCTTTGACTATACAGACCTTTGTCAGCAAAGTGATGTCTCTTATTAAGTGCTGTCTAGGTTTGTCATAGCTTTCCTTCTAAGGAGCAAGCGTCTTTTAATTCCATGACTGCTACTTTCATTTAAAAATCTGTTAGGAAAGTTGAAGTCAAGATAATCAAAAGACAGTGACTTTTTAAAATTATTGAAGAAGTGTCAAAATCCAGAAAAAAAAAAAATGTATTGGACCTTGAGCAAGAATATTACCTTGAGGGATCCTAGACATGAAGTCAAAACGCTTGGAAAAACTTATGAAAACTGACAAGAATAACAATCCAAAACTACCATAAAATAAATGGAGTTATTTGAAAATGTGGCCAGCCGTGGGAGTTTGGGCGTGGCTCTTCATTCTGTGATCTCAGTCTCACTACATGTCATATAGATGCAAAGGTGGGTTCTCGAAGTCTCTCCTGCCCGGGCAGGCCCTGAACCCCCAGCTCTCTTTCCCCTCTGTTGAGAACAGCATTCCTGGGAGGGCACAAGGGTACTTGTACCACTTTGGTTTCTGGTTACCTGACCTCTTACCCCTGTGTGGCCCCCTGGAGCTGCGAAGCTATGGCAGCTGCCCAACTCTGAACCCTGCGTGGGTTTTGCAGGAGACCAAGAGCACCAGCCTGCAGTCAGACTGGGCCTCTGTGAATGGGTCATGGGCCTGCCTCACTGCCACTGCTGGGAGCAGGGCTCATCACGTCTGGTAGGTGATCCTTGGGGTGGCCCTGTGGCCATTGCCCATACGATGAGGCTCACAGGGGAAGAGGTTATTCTCCAGCTCAAAGGCATTGGTGACACCCCCTTATTGAGTAGCAGTAGTGTATCCCCAAGAGGCCCCCATCCTGCAAGGCAGTCCTTGGAAACCCAGGCCACATTACCTGAGTCTAGAGAAGGCAGCCTGGTGTGTCTCGCTGCCTCCTGCAGACTCCCAGGGCTCCAGGATGTCCCCAAGGAGAAAGACCCGTTCAAGACCCCGCCTGGTCCCCAGTAACTCTCAGCCCCACTTCCTACATCTCCTCTGTCTACTCTAAAGTCCAGGGCCAATGAATTATTAATTTATAGTTGATGATTTTTGTGTACATGAATGTTGCAAAAGTATAAACTTGGAGAAAGAACAGGGGAAAAAAACCCAGCATCTTCAGCAGGAATTTTCTGAAGGATAGGTTTCAGCTTAAAAGCTCCTGGAAAGGTAAATTTGACTAATTATCCTCTCATTTTTTGGTCCATAAACTATGCATCCCCCTCCCCCACCCGTGACTTTGTCCATGCTGTTCCCTCAATCTGGAAAACCTTCTCCCTTTATGTACCTTGAGAATCTTTTCATCTTCCAGAGCTTTATTCAAATGCCACCTCTTTTAAAGACACTCCCCAAGGTCCATACTAAGAATTTATTACTCATACTCTGTGTAATTTATTACTCATAGGACTTTTCATGAATTTCTCTTGAAGGACTTTTCTTGATAGCTATGTATAAGAAGCTATGTGCCAGTATTTAATTTTTCAAACAGTATCGCCAGTTGTGTACAAGAGGCTTGAATGTATGTTTAGTCACTCAGTCATGTCCAACTCTTTGTGACCCCAGGGACTCTAGCCTGCCAGGCTCCTCTGTCCATGGGATTTTCCAGGCAAGAGTACTGGAGTGGGGGTCTTCCCAATCCAGAAATCAAATTTGTCTCCTGTATCTCCTGCATTGGCAGGTAGATTCTTTACCACTGAGCCACCAGGAATGAAAACAGCTCCTGTCCTGCATGACTCTGGGTCTCCACCTTTGAGATCATTTCCTGGGAATCTTCCCCGCAGACATGGCTCCATCTGAGTCTGTCTTGGCTACATCTTCCCTCATATTAAGATAATCTGTTGAAATCAGAAAGAAAACGGTTCTGAGCTCTAAACAGAAAGGAAATGAGGCCTTAATGAGCAGTATTTCTCAAATGAGAAGTTTAATTCTCTGGCACTGAGACAGTCAGAGAGGAAACTGAGAGCAAAGAAGTCGGCACAACAGGTCCCATGGGAACAGGCAGAGCAGATGTCATAAAGCGCCAGCATTAAACGTTAAGCTTCTGCTCAAGTCTTTTTCTTCTGGAACCAACCCTCACAAGCAAACAGCTTAGAAACAGCAGATGAAATGTTGGGGGTGGTGATGTAGAGAGACTGCCTGAGTCAGCAGAATGCAAAAGCTGACTGGGTGACAGAGAATCAGTGTGAAAGAGAAACAGACTTGGGGCCATTGGGTGGAGGGGCAAAGAGTCCTCTGAATGTCAAGTCTCAGCCTCTCTGGACTTTGTTACATGATCGTCCGGAACTGATAGTCACAGAACTGCTGAATTATCACACACACGCATGCGCGCGCGCACACACACACACAGGTGATCTGCTCTATCTTCTCTTAGAAGAGTGAAGTGTAAGCTATTTGGGGGAAAAAATTCCTTGCAAAATTATAATTATCTGTTCAAAAATTTAAGAGTTTCCCCCAAGAGATCCTCACAGTTTATTCCTCTTGTTCTTGGGGCTTTGTTCAATTGTCACTTTTCTGAACCTTAGTTTCAATTGCAGCCCACTCACCCCTGGCACGCCTGAGTTCCTTTTCTTAGCATAGTTTTCTTCATACTGGCTGTCACTTAATGTAGTATATAATAATACTGTTTGGTTATGAGCCTTCTCTCCTGTCCCACAAGAAGGTAAACTCCACAAGAGTAAGGGTTTGTCTGTTTCACTGCCTTGTTGTGGATGAACCACGTGTCTGGCACCTAGTAGGCATTCATTCTTTATTGAATGAAAGCATAAATGAGCAGACTTAGTTATTTGGAAAACACATTTAAATTTTAAAAAGTCATCCTATAAAAATACTGGCTAAATGCAGAAAAATTATATGAGAATTTATCAACATAGGCACATTAATTAATCGGCAAGTATTTATTAAGGTCATACTCTATGCAGACATTATATATTGGGGATTTGCTTATTTTGTTCATGTTCACAATTTTCAGTGCCCTAAATACCAAGTATTCCGCATGCAGAGTCACTGACATGCTTGTGAGACACATGTGCGCTCCTATACACATACTTACAAGCACGCACGCACGCACACACACACACACAAGCAGCATTCTGGTTCTTCTGGTAGCCTACCTTAGATTTTACCAGCTCTCTTGTGTAAAGATTTGACAAGTCTGTTCTATGCCTCCTTCAGAAAATTCTTAGAAGTAGGAAGTGATGGTATTGATTAAGAATGCTAGTGTTTCCCATGAGCGAGTCTAGAATCAATATTTAACCACCATTTATTGTGATGTTGGAGGCAGATTGATTGTATCCTGGAAAGTGTACTGGACGTAGAGCCAGGAAATTTGAGTGCAAGCCCTGGATCCATTGCTGAAGAGCTGAATGATCTTGGCAAGTTATTTAACCACAAATACCTCACTCAGAGGTTTTTTTTTTTTTTTTTGAACAGGACTTGGTAAGCCGTAAAGCACCATTCAGTTTTTAAAATAATCATTATTTTATTAAGAAGTAAAATGTGCATTACCTGTCACTAGCAGTAGAGGTGACATCAGATCTCTTGAAATGCACAGGTGTCAATCTCCATACCTTGGCCACTTTCCTTCTTATGTAATTTGCTGTATGACCTTCACATTTCAGGACTCAATTTCATCATGTACAAAAAAAGGATTCTACCCAACTCTAGCAGGCTGGGATGATTTCTCTGATTCTGATCACAACTGACAGGCTCTGCAAGTCTGTAGCAGTAAATTGGGATGGGTTCCAATCGATCGTGCAGTCTAACCTGGTAGTTTTCTAAATGAAAAACTATCCATTTTCTCCATTCATTCATTCATTCCTTCAACAAATCCTTGCTCAACTTATGTGGCAAACACAGTGTGAGATGCTGGAGAGGGAAGTTGGTCAAGGACATGGCGTCAGCACCGTCAGTGATCCGAGCCGAGTTGGCAAACCAGTTTCATAAACACATCTTTGTTGTCCATATTGAGAGCCATGAGGAGACAGGAGCAGGGTGTGAGGGATCACAGAACGAAGTCTGATTTACTCTGGAAGCAATGGAGACAGTTTCAAGCCGAGATGTATGTCAGGCGAATGTCAGAGGGCAGGTGAGGGGTAGCCAGGCAGGGGTTGTAGAAAGACATGTCATTAAAACAGGAAAGACTGTGAAAAGGTCCAAAACCACCTCACTTGGGCAGTTTAATAAGCACTGATTGTGTACCTAATGTGTGCTGAGCACTGTAGAGGGAAGAATATTCAGGGAATGGAAAGCAGATAGGATAAAGCTGACGAGGGTTAGTAAGTACAATAAAAGGCTTGAATGCCATGCTCAGGACAGACTTACAGCATCACTGAATGTAAGCAGGACAATAACAGAACATGATCCCTTTGTGTAAAATTGTTTACCTTCATCATTCAAACATTCACCAGATAGCCTGCTGCCATCCATGGGGTCACAAAGAGGCAGACATGACTTAGCAACTGAACGACAAAACTAGTATACGAAACCATGGGATGCAATAACAAATAGGACAGAATCTCTACTGGAGTGAAACATGTCCATAAAGTGTGATAAATGCTCTGATTATAAGAACTGCAAGCAGGAGGACTGAATCTAATCTGAGAGGATGGCTGAAGGAGGGCTTCCCAGGGGAGGTGACATTTTTAAGCTGACTCTCGAAAGGTGAATAGAAACTATTTAGGTGGTTGGAGTGGGAAGTGGTTCAAACAGAAGCAGAAGCATGTGTGAAGGTCTGGAGACCTAAGGAAGGAGCTAGGAGACATCAGTGAGCCTGTGGCAGAGTCTGCATTGCACAATTTGGGCTTTGTCCCAAGGGAAGTCACTCATTGGTGGATTTTAGGTAGGGCAGTGTGTGATATACTGATGTGTATATCAGTATCTGTGCAATTGACATTTCCCACTTCACCTGCTTGGTATACAAAGATGTTACCCTTTCTGAAAATTCAAATGTTAATGGCTAGGGGCCTCCACCCACCCAGATTAAAAGAAAGATTCTATCTTAGAGATCCATGTCTCAATATATTTCCTTTTTTTAAATTGGTATATAATACTGTGTACGTTTAAGGTACACCGTGTTGATTTGATATACTTGTTATTACAATATGATTACCTCCCTAGAGTTAGTTGACACCTCCATCACCTCACATGATTGTCCTTTGTTTTTTGTGATAAGAACATTTAAGATCTGGTCTTTTAGTAGCTTTCAAGTATCTAATACAGTCTAGGTAGCAATGATGGCCATGTATGCATCAAGTCCTCAGAACTTATCCATCTTCTAACTCCAAGTTTCTATCCTTTGACCAGCATCTCCCCTGGTCGTCCCACCCCCAGCCCCTGGTAACCACCATTCTACTCTCTATTTCTATGAATTCAGCGTTTTTAGATTCCATGTATAACTGACCCAAATATCTCTCAAGACCTGTCCCTGGTGAGTGAGTCAGTCCTCACAGGCATGTCCTTGCTGCCACCTCCCAAAGAGCATGAACTTGACTGTGTCCTTTGAGGCCGCGCCCCTTCTCAGGGAACGACTGACTTCTGCATACGGCCACCAGGGTGGTCTCGCGCAGTGGCCAACACAGGGGGTCCATGTCTTTCTAGATCAGTGACCATCCCTGGGCAGCTGGGGGAAGCACCAGGGTCCCTTCTTCAGCCAGCTGCATGTCTTCTGGACCCTACTCGCTGCCTCCATGGTGGTCTGCTCTTTCATCTCAGTGTCTCCCCAGGAGCAAAGGGAGTTGGGGCACTCTCCTGCCCCTGTCACTTCTGGAAGAGGCCTCCCGCAGCCACGAGGCGACCATTGTGCCAGCTCTTGCGGATCAGCCCCTTCTATACACGTTAGCAGAAGATTACGTCTCAGGAGGTGTGACCAAGGACTGGTGGGGCCATGTTGGGAATGACTCGAATGCCAGCTGTCTGCTCTGCCTAGGGACAGCATCCTCCCTGACCTCAGGGTGGGGAACCATCCTCCTCCCATCCAAAATGTCATTCCTAATTTCTTTCACTGCTGTGGGGGCGGGGGTGCAGGGCGGTGGGGGGGACAACTCTTCTGGAGGGTGGAGACCATGGTACATCCTACTCAACACCATGCATATCGCTGGGGGCTGGCTACCTGCAGGTCTCACCACAGAGACCCCATCCTTCAAGCCTCCCAGAGAAGGTCCTGGGCCTGTTGCCTCCTCCTTCAGCCCAAGACCAGCCTTATTTTCTGCCCAGGATGGTCCACTTTCCAGAATGACTGACAGTGGAAATGTCCATTTCCTTCAGGGCTTTGGCACCATAACCTCAACAGAGAGTGATGTTGGTGTATTTGGGGAGATATGTTAAAAGGGTAGATATGCACAGAGAAATGTCTGGAGAGCTGTTTCCCTAAATTATAACAGCAGTGTCTCTGGCTTTTAGTGAGTTTACCATCTTCATTTTACTTTAGAGTCATATTTGAATTTTTTTTTCCACACTAACTGTGCATCATGTTTTCAGGAAAAGATTTTAGGCTTTGGTATCAGATCGCGTTTGGCAAATCAGATCATCATCTTCTCAACTAAAAAATGAGAAAAGTAGTATTTCAGAGGGCTTCCCTGGTGGCTCAGATGGTAAAGAATCTGCCTCCAATGGGGAAGACCTGGGTTCAATCCCTGGGTTGGGAAGATTCCCTGGAGAAAGGAATGGCTACCTACTCCAGTATTTCAGAAGATTATTGAGAAAAATTCAATCCTATTAATATTTCTATTTTTCTAATATTTTCATTACTTATAACTGACATGAATAATTTTATGTAAATACATATACATGATTATATTAAATATAAAGGGGGATTTTCTTAAAGTGGAGTCCTTTATTTCCTTTTCCTTTGTTTTAACTTCTCCTTCCCACTTAGCTCAGTTCAGTTCAGTTCAGTTCAGTCTCTCAGTCGTATCCGACTCTTTGTGACCCCATGAATTGCAGCACGCCAGGCCTCCCTGTCCATCACCAACTCCCGGAGTTCACTCAAACTCACGTCTGTCGAGTCGGTGATGCCATCCAGCCATCTCATCCTCTGTCGTCCCCTTCTCCTCCTGCCCTCAATCCCTCCCAGCATCAGAGTCTTTTCCAATGAGGCAACTCTTCGCATGAGGTGGCCAAAGTACTGGAGCTTCAGCTTTAGCATCATTCCTTCCAAAGAAATCCCACTTGGCTCAGCACTTCTCAAATCATAGCTCCTCTTCAAACCCAGGCCATTGGCCCATCACACACCACTATGTTGACAACCTGGAAGATACCCTCTGTATTTTTCTTCATGATTATACAATAATAAAAGCATATTGATATGTACACTGGGCTTCCCTGGTGGCTCAGACAGTAAAGAATCCACATGTAATGCAGGAGACCTGGGTTCAATCACCGGGTTGGGAAGATCCCCTGGAGAAGGGCATGGCTACCCACTCTAGTATTCTTGCCTGGAGAATCCCATGGACAGAGGAACCTGGCGGGCTATAGTCCATGGGGTCGCAAAGAGTTGGACACAACTTAGCAACTTTCCCTTTCACTTTTCAAGTACACTTGAGTGAATATAAGTCCTTGTGTGAAAGGTTTTTGGTCATTTGTAGAAAGAGATCATTGTTTAGTTTCTTAGTCGTGTCCGACTCTTTGCGACTCCATGGACAATAGCACGCCAGGCTCCTCTGTCCATGGGATTTCCCAGGCAAGAATACTATTTGCCATTTCCTACTCCAGGGGATCATATTACACACAATTTTATGCATCATTTTCTTACGCAACAATATATTCTGGAAATCCACTCTAGGCATCTGGTGAAGGTCTCATTTTAATAGCTGCATAATTTTTTCATGATTTGGAAATAACATTTTATTCATCTGCTCCCATGTTTATTGATATTCACTTTGTTTCAGCTGCAGCACACACACACACACACACACACACTTGTTGCAAAATTGATTTTATTTCTTTGCAGTAGATTTTCAGTCTGGGTGAAACAGCAATAGTAGAGCCAGTCAACAATTTTTCTAATGTATGCTAAGTGTCTGTTACATAGTTACTGCTCAATAAAATGATACCTGCTATTATCCTCATTATTAGCTGAGAAATTGTATTTTGGAAAAGTTGAGTCATTTATTAGATCCCCATTTAGATAAATTACATTCCCTTTAAAGACATGGGTTATCTGCAATAACCAAACTAACAACTGTCTTCTTTCTGTTTATACAAAGTCAAAAGGAAATGGACTTCACTGGAAAACTAAAATAGACATGAAAGTTGACCTCCTTGTTTCCTCTCTGGCATTTCAAATCCATTTCCTCAATGAGGCAGGAACTCAAGCCCAGGGAGCTCTCATAATTGGAGATTCTTGTTTTGTATTTTTAAAAATTGCTATCAGCTTATTTGTATATCTGATTTGAAAGACAAAAGAGGGCTCACTGAAACGTGCTCCCTGTTGTGAAAAAGGAACCAATTTGTAGACTTGGAGTGAGATTAATGAATAAGTTCCTGTGTTTGCAGCCTGGGCCCTGCTGTCTCCTGGCAGAAGCTCCCAGGGAAAAATCGGGTAATTTCTAGTTTGAAGTTTCTTGCTAGGTTCAGCTACTCTCCACGAAAATTGAGACAGCACCTTGTGAAGAGAGGGTAGTTTTGCAAAATGCAGACTTGGTGGATTCTGGACATGAGCGCTCCTAAGCCGTTTGGCCAAAAACGTCAACACATGACAAATTTCAAACTCCAGACTGAAATGGAATCTTGCAAGTTGGCCGAGGGCCAGGGGCTGGGCCCTGGACAGACTGTGAGAGAGATTCTGGGAGAGAAAACGCACTTGTACAGTTTTCATGAAACAGGAAATAGGTACCTCTGTTTGTCCATGGCTTTGTTCCTTATTTGTCTGGACACCAGTGAGCCAAGGGAAACTGGGCGGCTACTGCGGGCATCCTCAGATTGCCAGTCATCAAAGTGGGCTGAGCCTCCCAGATCCCAAGTCCACACCCATAAAAATGAGCTTCAGGCTCACAAGTCTCTCTCAGTCATCGTTTCTGCTTTTCTTATCCTATCTTGTCTAACATTTCAGTGAGAGACTGACTTCTGACTTTCTGAGTTTTGAAAACACTTTTGGTTTCATGAAAGGAAACCCTTGGACAGAATTCTGCTCTCTGTTTCAACTCTCATCGCATCCTAATTTAGTTTTTGTTCCAGTTCAGTTCAGTTCAGTCACTCAATCGTATCCGACTTTTTGCGACCCCATGAATCGCAGCATGCCAGGCCTCCCTGTCCATCACCAACTCCCAGAGTTCACTCAGACTCACGTCCATCGAGTCAGTGATGCCATCCAGCCATCTCATCCTCTGTCGTCCCCTTTTCTTCCTGCCCCCAATCCCTCCCAGCATCAGACTCTTTTCCAATGAGTCAACTCTTCACATGAGGTGGCCAGAGTACTGGAATTTCAGCTTTAGCATCATTCCTTCCAAAGAAATCCCAGGGCTGATCTCCTTTAGAATGGACTGGTTGGATCTCCTTGCAGTCCAAGGGAGTCTCAAGAGTCTTCTCCAACACCACAGTTCAAAAGCATCAATTCTTCGGCGCTATTTTCCCACCATGATTCAACTCTAGTCATAAAGTTCCAAGCATCTCACCCCACTTCCCGCCACTCCCCAACAGGCCCATGCTGTCCCCTTGGAAGGGGGCCTGGGAGTTAGAAGGATTGGGTCACAGAACCCAATTCAGAACTGGAAGAAGGAAAGACTGATTCACGTTTACATGCTTTCCTAGCCTGTTCTCCATCCATTCTGCCTTGGTCTTTAAAAGGCCCTAGCTGAACTGAACTGAAAGTTGCTCAGTCGTGTCTGACTCTTTGCGATCCCATAGACTGCAGCCCGCCAGGCTCCTCTGTCCTGAATACTGGAGTGGGTTGCCATTCCCTTCTCCAAAAGCGTCTAAGGCCTTGCCCTTATTTAGGAAGCAAAAGAATCAGCGAACTAAAATGGACTGGAATGGGTGAATTTAACTCAGATGACCATTATATCTACTACTGCGGGCAGGAATCCCTCAGAAGAAATGGAGTAGCCATCATGGTCAACAAGAGTCCAAAATGCAGTACTTGGATGCAATGCCAAAAACGACAGAATGACTTCTGTTCGTTTCCAAGGCAAACCATTCAATATCACGGTAATCCAAGTCTATGCCCCAACCAGAAATGCTGAAGAAGCTGAAGTTGAACGGTTCTATGAAGACCTACAAGACCTTTTAGAACTAACACCCCAAAAAGATGTCCTTTTCATTATAGGGGACTGGAATGCAAAAGTAGGAAGTCAAGAAACACCTGGAGCAACAGGCAAATTTGGCCTTGGAATGCGGAATGAAGCAGGGCAAAGACTAATAGAGTTTTGCCAAGAAAATGCACTGGTCATAGAAAACACCCTCTTCCAACAACACAAGAGAAGACTCTACACATGGACATCACCAGATGGTCAACACTGAAATCAGATTGATTATATTCTTTGCAGCCAAAGATGGAGAAGCTCTATACAGTCGACAAAAACAAGACCAGGAGCTGACTGTGGCTCAGATCATGAACTCCTTATTAACAAATTCAGACTTAAATTGAAGAAAGTAGGGAACACTGCTAGACCATTCAGGTATGACAAATCAAATCCCTTATGATTATACAGTGGAAGTGAGAAATAGATTGAAGGGCCTAGATCTGATAGATAGAGTGCCTGATGAACTATGGAATGAGGTTTGTGACATTGTACAGGAGACAGGGATCAAGACCATCCCCATGGAAAAGAAATGCGAAAAAGCAAAATGGCTGTCTGGGGAGGCCTTACAAATAGCTGTGAAAAGAAGAGAAACAAAAAAACAAAGGAGAAAAGGAAAGATATAAGCATCTGAATGCAGACTTCCAAAGAATAGCAAGAAGAGATAAGAAAGCCTTCTTCAGCAATCAATGCAAAGAAATAAAGGAACAGAACAGAATGGGAAGACTAGAGATCTCTTCAAGAAAATTAGAGATACCAAGGGAACATTTCATGCAAAAATGGGCTCAATAAAGGACAGAAATGGTATGGATCTAACAGAAGCAGAAGATATTAAGAAGAAGTGGCAAGAATACACAGAAGAACTGTACAAAAAAGATCTTCATAACCTGGATAATCACGATGGTGTGATCACTCACCTAGAGGCAGACATCCTGGAATGAGAAGTCAAGTGGGCCTTAGGAAGCATCACTACGAACAAAGCTAGTGGAGGTGATGGAATTCCAGTTGAGCTATTTCAAATCCTGAAAGATGATGCTGTGAAAGTGCTGCACTCAATATGCCAGCAAATTTGGAAAACTCAGCAGTGGCCACAGGACTGGAAAAGCTCAGTTTTCATTCCAATTCCAAAGAAAGGCAATGCCAAAGAATGCTCAAACTACTGCACAATTGCACTCATCTCACATGCTAGTAAAGTAATGCTCAAAGTTCTCCAAGCCAGACTTCAGCAATATGTGAACTGTGAACTTCGTAATGTTCAAGCTGGTTTTAGAAAAGGCAGAGGAACCAGAGATCAAATTGCCAACATCTGCTGGATCATGGAAAAAGCAAGAGAGTTCCAGAAAAACATCTATTTCTGCTTCATTGACTATGCCAAAGCCTTTGACTGTGTGGATCACGATAAACTGTGGAAAATTCTGACAGAGATGGGAATACCAGGCCACCTGACCGTCCTCTTGAGAAATCTGTATGCAGGTCAGGAAGCAGCAGTTAGAACTGGACATGGAACAACAGACTGGTTCCAAATAGGAAAAGAAGTCCGTCAAGGCTGTATATTGTCACCCTGCTTATTCAACTTATATGCAGAGTACATATGAGAAACGTTGGACTGAAAGGAACACAAGCTGGAATCAAGATTGCCGAGAGAAATATCAAAAACCTCAGATATGCAGATGACACCACCCTTATGGCAGAAAGTGAAGAGGAACTAAAAAGCCTCTTGATGAAAGTGAAAGAGGAGAGTGAAAAAGTTGGCTTAAAGCTCAACATTCAGAAAATGAAGATCATGGCATCCAGTCCCATCGCTTCATGGCAAATAGATGGGGAAACAGTGGAAACAGTGTCAGACTTTATTTTTGGGGGCTCCAAAATCACTGCAGATGGTGACTGCAGCCATGAAATTAAAAGACGCTTACTCCTTGGAAGAAAAGTTATGACCAACCTAGACAGCATATTCCAAAGCAGAGACATTACTTTGCCAACTAAGGTCCATCTAGTCAAGGCTATGGTTTTTCCAGTGGTCATGTATGGATGTGAGAGTTGGACTGTGAAGAAGGCTGAGCACCGAAGAATGGATGCTTTTGAACTGTGGTGTTGGAGAAGACTCTTGAGACTCCCTTGGACTGCAAGGAGATCCAACCAGTCCACTCTGAAGGAGACCAGCCCTGGGATTTCTTTGGAGGGAATGATGCTAAAGCTGAAGCTCCAATACTTTGGCCATATCATGTGAAGAGTTGACTCATTGGAAAAGAGTCTGATGCTGGGAGGGATTGAGGGCAGGAGGAGAAGAGGACGACAGAGGATGAGATGGCTGGATGGCATCACTGACTCGATGGACGTGAGTCTGAGTGAACTCTGGGAGTTGGTGATGGACAGGGAGGCCTGGCGTGCTGCAATTTATGGGGTCGCAAGGAGTTGGACATGACTGAGCGACTGAACTGAACTGAGTCCCTGCAAAGCGAGTCCAGAAATCAGTGTTCTTTGGGGACCAGGATAACAAGTCTGAATCCCTGTTTGTAAGAAGCTCACTCTCCGGATTTAGAGACCCACATTCTCAGAGGAGACGTGACTCAGTTCAGAGTTTGTGAGTTTCCAGCCAGTTGCAGGGGGAGGAGTTAGGGACATGGGAGTTCAGAGAATGGGATGTACCTGGGGGCAGGGAGGCTGGGTGGAGAGGACCAGGACCAAGGCCTCCTTGGCAAATGGAGAAAGGAAGGAAGGCAGCAGGTACTAAGCCTCCTAGTGTGCCAGAGTTCGTGTCAGAGCTTTAGTGGTTGTCTCTGGTAACTCCCAGGACTGGGGTTGGAATAGAAGAGGAAAGACAGCATTTCCAGCCAGGAAATGGTGCAGTTAACCTGAGTGCACATTTAAGACATTAATGACAGCCTGGTCTGAGCTTTGGCCGAATCTGTTCAAGTTGAACATTTATCCAGACAAACTGAGCTTCTCCACCAGCGCTGAAACAGCCATGATCTATGTGTCTTACATAGGTAAGGAAGTTTAATTGGCTTACTCCACAGTCATGATGAATTCTTTGAGTGCCCACAAGGCTTTGGGGACCATGTAAATTATGAGACATTGATATGTAAATTCAGAGGGTATATTGTTTTTGTTGTTGTTTAGTCACTCAACTGTGTTCAATTCTTTGCAACCCTGGGGACTGTAGCCTACGAGGCTCCTCTGTCCATGGGATTTCCCAGGCAAGAACACTGGAGTGGGTTACTATTTCTTTCTCCAGGGGATCTTCCTGACCCAGGGATTGAACCTGCTTCTCCTGCTTGGCAGGCAGATTCTTTACCCCTGTGCCACCAGGGAAGCCCATTTGAGATGGGCAGAGACAGTTGTGAATCCGGAGATTGGCTGGAAGACCTTGGTCTTACTTTGCAGCCAGATGCTCAGTGGTTTCAATATGAGAAAGATAATGGGAACTTTTACGGCCTTATTGAACAGTCCCACCCAAAATATGATGAGAAAGCATCTCATATCTAGAAAGAAGAGTGGTGAAGAATGACAAAGGAAAGAATTTTAAAAATCAAACAATGTGTAAGTTGTTAACATCTGTGTTTATTCTGGTAGCTTGTGTGTTTTCATGAATGCCCCTGAAGCTCTATGACAGTCCTGGTGCCCAAAGTAAAGTTCTGGTTCCTGTGTTTACAGTCTAACTGGAAAGGCAGATGTTAAAAAAAAGCAACACACAAAGAAACGTGTGATTACAAAGTCATTATGTACGTAAAGATGTATAAGATCCAGGTGCTGTGGGAGAGAAGAAACACAGAAGGTGTCTCAGAGGAGCTGACATTTGCGAAGAAACCTAGGTGATAAGAGGATCCAGATGGGTAGAAGGTGCAGCTAGAGGCACTTGGACCAGCCATGTAGCTCAGCTGAACTCATGAAATGGAGATAACAATGAGGCGTCATCCCAGGTTGTCATGGAGACCATTTAATGGCTATAGATCACCTGGCCTGGTGCCGGGTGTGTATCGGTGATACTGAACAAATGTTGACTGAATCTGAGCCAAAAGTCCCTCCTAGTCCTTGCATTCCAGGGTTCCAAGTTTCTCTCTGACTTTGACCCCAGGGAGCTCCACCCTTGATGTCAGGGCTTGATGCGGTTTCTGGTTACCTGCATAAGTAGGGAAGAGCCGGGAGCATGACCCTTTAGGGACTCACAACTGTGACTTCTCTCTGATGCTCGTTGGTGCCTTGAGTCAGCTTCCTCGGCCAGCAGGGAGGGCATGCACTGCTTCTCTCCGGAAAGAACGCTGCCTGCTCTTTCCCACCCACTAATGACAGTGACCCAGAGAAGGCAATGGCACCCCACTCCATAACTCTTGCCTGGAAAATCCCATGGATGGAGGAGCCTGGTAGGCTGCAGTCCATAGGGTCGCTAAGAGTCAGACACAACTGAGCAACTTCACTTTCACTTTTCACTTTCATGCATTGGAGAAGGAAATGGCAAACCACTCCAGTGTTCTTGCCTGGAGAATCCCAGGGACAGGGGAGCCTGGTGGGCTGCCGTCTATGGGGTCACACAGAGTCGGACAGACTGAAGCGACTTAGCAGCAGCAATGATAGTGACCACGGTCCTGAACTGGAGACAGTGGATATTTGGAAATCCTTCAACAGAGTCCACCTTCTCTTTACGGTTACAAAGTATACATATGCATTGTCGTGTATCAGCTAGACATCATATATGACTTGAGCCAGGCAGCCAGATACCAAACCATGCTAAAGTGAAAGTGAAGTTGCTCAGCTGTGTTCGACTCTTTGTGACCCCATGAACTGTAGCTTACCATGCTCCTCTGTCCATGGGATTTTCCAGGCAAGAATACTGGAGTGGGTTGTCATTTCCTTCTCCAGGAGATCTTCCCGACCCAGGGATTGAACCTGGGTCTCCTGCATTGTAGGCAGACACTTTATCGTCTGAGCCACCAGGGACGTCAAACCATGCTATGTCACGGACAAAACAGACTCTGGGAGGGAAAGTGACAGGCTGAGGGTCATGCAGATAACTAGTGGCCCGGGCCTGGGTCTTCTACCACTGGTCTGGTTCTCCCTCCACTGTGGCCCCCTGTGTTTCTGCCCAGAGCAGGCTCCAGGAGAGAACAGGGTGGACGGGTGTGCCCTTGTACTCTGCCCTTCGTTCACTTTCAAGTACAAACATCTGTTGCGTGTTGTCTGCTGCCAGGCCCTGCGCTTGGCCCCACGGAGCCATCAGCCTCTTAGATGGTGGTATTTGAAGGCTCAGGATGGCAGGGAGCTGTCCCAGAAGAAGGAGGGGATCTCCCCCCACTGCTGGAGGCTGTCCCTGCATCCCAGTCATTCCTGGTCTGAAGGCAGTGCCAGCCATATGCTAATGCAGTTAACCTTTGAAACCGAATCTGATCCGCAACCGTCCTATGATGTCTGGGCCTCCATCTGCCAAGGGAACAAGCCTACTGCCTGCTCACCTTCCTCCTTCATGAGCCTGAACTTCCAGAACCAGGGGCAGAATCCCTGGTCTGTCCTCAGACTAGTTGTGGGTGAAGCTTTTCCTCCAGGTTTCCCTGCTCTCATCAGTGAGGTTATTTCTTACTCACCTCCTCCATTCCGGGCTGGGTGCAGAGTGTCTGTCACCCCAGGAAGGCTGCTCCCTAAAATGCTCTGCATCCCACCCAGGAGACTGTCTCAGGGATCCCACAGCTCGATCTGGCAGATGGGCCCCAGTGCCAGCCCCTGTAATGGCAGACTTTCGTAAACTTCTAGGCCCACATTCAAACCCTGGGTCTTGCAGCCTTTTGCATGCTGTTCTCCATGTTTGGAATGTCCTTCCTCCTCTGGCCAGTCCTCCTCCAGCTTGACCTTCGACCCCACTTGGGCTGTCCCCTCCTTAACCTAACCTCCATGTGTACCTTGCACTGACTGCTAGAGCCCTAGAGACTTTAGTAATGAACTCATCTGTGTTTAAAAGCACTTTGGACTGTGCCTCATTCTCCATTACATTCGCAGTACCTAGCCCAGTGCTGGGCACATAGCAGGCCATCACAGTACCTAATGAATGAAGAAGACTCATTTAACCTTCCACACCCTCAGCCATATTTGCACCCAGAACTCTGCAGCGCCCCCTGGCCTTGCACTGAGGGGAATCTGCCCGTTGAATCAGATTCAGAGCCTCTGTGGCTTTCTCCTTTCCTGGAATTCTACTGTCTACAGTCTGTCCTCTCCTTGACACATTTGATGCTTCAGCTCAAGAAAGCTGTGCATTTCTGGATTTCTACTGCTGCTTCCTGTCTCTCACCCTGCCGCTCAACACCATGATGTGTAAAAGGGTGTTTGGAAGTATTCGTACATTCCACGGGCGTGTGTGTCCAGGTAGGGGTGGTGGGGCAGCTGGAGTCCCAGCCTCTGGGAGGTTAACCCATGAAGGTTTGGTGATGGCCACCCATACTCCTTCCTGCCACTTGGGGATTTCAAAGATGAATTTGTCCTTGCTCTCTAAAAGCTTTAACTTGAGGGTCTGGGGATAGAAAAGAGAACTAACACAAAGGGTAATTCAAAAATGAGCACAGGGACTTCCCTGGTGGTCTAATGGCTGAGACTCCAAGCTTCCAATGCAGGGACCCAGGTTCAATCCCTGGTCAGGGAACTAAGATCCCACATGTTCACATGCTGCAACTAAGGATGCTCCGTACAGCTATGAGTACCACAACTAAGACCCAGCGCATCTGAATAATAAATAGAAGCAAATATTTTTCTATAATGATCTTGCAATTTGTGAACTAGGACACTGTATCAGCAACAACATTGAAATAAGTCAGCTACCTTATATATCAGAGAGTAGAAGCTTCTGGGACTGGGCTTAGAAACCAGACCTGGCCAAGGAATGACCTCAACTAATTCCTTACAAAGATGCCGCTTTGTGGGGGCCTCATCTAAAGAGTGCCTGTTTGCTTCCCTCCCAGTCCAGACCCTCTCGAGTTCTCGTCCTCCCTAAGACCCGCACACAGCAGAGCCCGAAGGGACAGGGCCCCCAGCAATGCTGAGAACACCTGTGTCTAATTCAGTTGGTGACTCAGAAATCCCATTCCTGAAATAGGCAGCCCCGGCACACACAACCGTGTGTCCGCCTCTGCGACCTCTTAACAATAAACCCAAACTTCCGACCCTGTTTTCTGTGATTGGAAGGAAGCAAAGCAGTGGCCCCGGGAGCAGCTGTTCCCAGCCTGAACCTCACACCTAAATGATGTCAGTCGGTACAAATCAACACGCCAATTATTAGGTGAGAAACAAGCCGAAGAAATACAGCTCATTAGGATCGAGAGTGTCTGAGGGCTGTGTGTGTGTGTTTAGTTTGTCCATATTCTGGAAAATTTTTATTTGCCGAGATTTCACCTTTACTTTCTCAAACCAAAAGAGATCGTGACCTTGAGCTTCAGTCAGCCAGGAGGACTTGACAACTGCCCAGCCAAGGGTGGACCTGCCTTGAGGGATCTCCTTTTTACAATTGGGTTTCACCAGGGCAGGCCTCAGTAGCTGTGGAACCAAAAAATTTCTCCTTTCCTGCTGAGCAGTAAGTCTAGAGTTACAGGCAGACTTTATCCTTTCATACTTTCTTTTACATAAAAATAAAGACAAGCCTTCACCTGAAACTATCACAATGTTGTTAATCTGCTATACCCCAATACAAAATGATTTTGGTGTTAAGAAAATAATTAAAATTTTAAAAATAAATAAAGACAAACTTTATTCAGTTTATTCTGTATCTCGAATCACTAGTTTTTACACCAACGAGACTCAGTTTTGCAGGACTTTATTCTTGATATACTTGGATGAGGATTCTGTGAACAAGTTTGTTTAAAAATAATCCCAGCCATTCCCCCCCGCTAGGATCTCAGGACAACACGCAATGGCAAAACTCCACTGTCTCACAGGAGAGGAAACATGACCTGCGGGGAGGCAGACAGGCCTGGAGCCCCCTGCCCTTGCTCTTGGGTCCCCCTGGGAGCCTGGGGGAGCGGGCTCCTCCCACAGCTCCAGCCTCTCCCATGAAGTGCTTCCTGCCGCAGACACAGCGCAGCGCTCACAGAGGTCTCTCTGTGGCATTTCTGGAATGTCCTTCTTCCCCAGTTCTGCTGGGCTTTTTTTCTTCATGTGAAGGCAGGAGAATAAAGAGGCCTATTTATGCTGGGCTGGGCTTCTGCATGGAGCGCATCTCCATAGGGGACTGCTTGACGGTTGGTGTTTCAGAGACAACCTGGGCACAGCCTGGAGCCTCTCCAAGGGAGTGGATGTGGTGGGGTTGGCACCACTCGCCTTTGACTCTGGCAGGGCTGGATGCTGCCTCTCAGCCAGGAGCGTGTGAGGAGCTCCCCACTCCTCGCCCCCACGCTCAGGGCCACTGAGATGCTCACAACTGGTTCTGGGAGGGTCAGCACCAGGCTGGCCATGGAGACTTCCCTGATGGGATTTCACCAGCCTCCACCAGCCCTTTAGACTTGACTGAGTCCTGGTGTGTGTGACTCATGTTCTCACAAAAATTCAGAGAGGTGGGTGTTACACTCCATATTTTAAAACCGAGCACTAGGTGCAACGTATCCTTTCTGTATAACGTCACAGGCTGTTTGGACAGCCTTTGGGGGTGCCTGCCTCACCAACAAAGCCCCTTTACTCTAAGAACTCACCCTGCCCCACAGCAAGCTCACGGAATAACCGTGCCTCACACAAGCTTCAGTTAACTGGACTAGAGACGGACCAATGACCCAAGCTGGGCCAGAAGAATATTCTAAGTTTTTCACCTTGACTCAGAAATGCTGCCCAGCCTCTGCTGGGCCTTTGAAAGGGAGCCCCGACAACAACAGGCCTGAGGCAACTGTGAGAGCCGGATGCAAAAATGATAAGATGCTTGTCACAGAGCACATGATGGAACTGTCCCCCGGTCACCTCCCGCACCTGAACGACAGTTCCAACAGCTTTCTTGTTTCTGATTCCAGCCGCTCTTGAGACCCGTTGGTTCTCTGAAATATCCCTCTCTCTTCTTGTAACAGAATTTTCTATTCAGTTCAGTTCAGTTCAGTTCAGTTCAGTCGCTCAGTCATGTCTGACTCTTTGCGACCCCATGAATCGCAGCACGCCAGGCCTCCCTGTCCATCACCAACTCCCGGAGTTCACTCAGACTCACATCCATCGAGTTAGTGATGCCATCCAGCCAGGCTTAAATTTGTGTAACATAATGACCTATTAGAACTGTGAAATAAATTTTTTTAATGGAAAATCCTCCCAGCTGCTATCTGGAGAGACAAAGACAAGAGGGCAAGGCAGGGCAGGTCCTGAGTGGCCTCGCTTAGATGGTGAACCCCAGGGGAACTCTGACTTGGCAAAGCCAGCCCACCAGCTAGTCTGCAGCGCACCTACAGGGGTGAGACTATTCCAAGAGTGACCTGGGAAACTGCTGGGGGGAGTAGGGCCATTTCCACCTGGTATTTGATGAAAAGGAGGGCTCTTGGGTAGACTAGCATGTCCCAACTGAAACCAATGTCAGAGGAGAACAGCAAGGGGCCCTCTGACCTGCGAGGTTGACTTCTGCCCCAGACTTCCCCAGTAGATGCTCACTAATATTTACTTAGTAATATTAATATGCATGATTATTGCCCATGCTTTGGAACTTCCCTGATAGCTCAGCAGGCAATGAATCTGCCTGCAGTGCGGGAGACACAGGTTCAATCCCTGGGTCCGGAAGATCCTTTAGAGAAGGAAATGGACACCCACTCCAGTATTCTTGCCTGGAAAATTCTATGGACAGGGGAGCCTGGAGGACTACAGTCCATGGGGTTGCAAAGAGTCAGACATGACTGAGTGACTTTTTTCACTTTTTGAGTTATTAAGAAAGGAACATTTAAGGAGATGAGAAAGCTTCATAAGGTAGGAACCCGGGTCTGCTGAAAGCCAAACTCACTTTCCGGTTATGAAGATCCGGGCTACCCACTTTCCTGGAGAACAGTACATCCGCCTCCTCTGATGCTGGGCCATAGACGCAGGTGACTCCTTTAACTGCGCTCCATGTATGAAGCCACCCAAAAAGGGCTTATGCAGACTTGGGCTTCAGCTCAGGGGTGGGGCATTTGATGTGTCACGTGTGGACATGCTCCCCACCCCACAACACTTTTACTATTAGTTTGCCTGTTAAGCAGACAGAATCCATCAAAGATTAGCACTCTGCTGGAGTTTGTGGGTCGAGTGATAAAGCACAAGTATTTCCCTTTCTGAGACTCTCTGAACTCTCTGTAATATTTCTACGGCTGTCACTCTCCTATTCACAAAAATAAACCCAGGCTTAACTAAGCTTCTCTTCCTCCCTTTACTTTTCCAAGACTTGGGGTGTCCAAAATAACTGTGTTTATTACATGGTGACATTGTCTGCTGTGATAAAAAGTCCCTTCCTCCAAGTGGTCAGCGCTCTGAGGAGGGAGAAGGCGGGTGCGGCCTGTGTTTCCTAGGCGTGGGTGCTGTACCGTCCCAGGCCAGCTCTTCCCCTGCAAAAGGGGGAATGAGAACAGCTTTTAACATCAGTCAGATTGAGTCTCTGTGTCTTAGTGCGTCTGGGCTCCAATAACAAAAATATCATAGACTGAGAGATTTAAACAACAAACATTTATTTGTTATGGTTCTGAAAGCTGAGGAGTCTGCGATCAAGGCACTGGTGTATCTGCTTCCTGGTTTTTAGAAGAAGACTATCTTTTATTTTTCTTTTTTTAGTGGACACGGGTTTGAGCAAGCTCTGGGACATGATGAGGGACAGGGAGGCCTGGCATGCTGCAGTCCATAGGGCAGCAAAGAGTCAGAAGCGACTGAGCGACTGAATAATGACGACTCACTTTTCAGTTGCATCTTCGTTCCTGCAAGGGCTTTCCCTCGCTGCGGCACTTGGGGGCCCCCCTTCACTGTGGTGAGCGGGCTTCTCACTGGAGCGGCTTCTCTTATTGCAGAGTACGGGCTCTAGGCACTCGGGCTTTGGCAGTTGCAGCACGTGGGCTCTGTCATTGTGGCATGCAGTCTAAGTTGCCTTGTGGCACATGGGATCTTCTCAGACCAGGGATGGAACCTGTGTCCCCTGCATTGGTGGGCAGATTCTTATTCACTGCACCACCCAGAAAGTCCAGAAAGCTAACATCTTGCTGTGTCCTGACATTGCAGAAGGGTGACAGAGCTGTCTGGGGTCTCTGAAAGTGAAAGTGAAGTCGCTCAGTCCTGTCCGACTCTTTGCGACCCTGTGGACTGTAGCCTACCAGGCTCCTCCATCCATGGGATTCTCCAGGCAAAAATACTGGAGTGGGCTGCCATTTCCTTCTCCAGAGGATCTTCCCGACCCAGGAATCGAACCCGGGTCTCCCGCATTGCAGGCAGACACTTTAACCTCTGAGGAACCAGGGAAAGACCTCTGAATTAGGCACTAATCCCATTCCTGGGAGTTCCACCCTCATGACTTCATCACCTCCCAAAGGCTACACCTGCAAGTACCGGCACACTGGGAGCTGGGTTTTTAACATATGCATTTTTCGGGGGGCGGGGGGCCGGGAGGTGACACAAACTTCAGTCTATTATCTCCACCCCTTAATTAAAGTGAAATTGCTCAGTCATGTCCAACTCTTTGTGACCCCATGGACTGTAGCCTACCAGTGTCCTCTGTCCATGGGATTTTCCAGGCAAGAATACTGGAGTGGCTTGTCATTTCCTTCTCCACTCCCCCTAATTAAGCCACTCATTAACAGCACAACCCTGGACAAGTTATTTTATCTTTCTGAGTCCCAGATTTCTAACTTTGGTTGAAATGGGGAACAAATGCAATACTATATCAAAGGTGCTTGGCTCAGATCAGACTTCTATAAATGATCATCCATTTTCATTAGGCTCCTTACCCAGGCAGGGAAGGATGTGGTTCTTGCCTGCTCTTGTTGCCTGTTCCCTCTCACCCACAGGTGCCTGTTGTAGTGTCTCTCCTCGCTGACCCTGGGCAGAAAGTCCAAAGAGACAGGTCACCCATCCCACATCTTGCCCTGTGCCTCCTTCCAGGGCTGGGCTCATCAAGTCACTCACCTTTTGGTCCCATAAACATGCAGTGGGTGTGTACTGTGCCCGAGAGACTGACCTGGCCCACAGGGAATATACAGAAGAGTAAGACAGGGTCCCTGCCCTCGAGTACACAGATCTTCACAGGACATGTGTGACCCTGACACAGCTGTGCACAAGGTGAGCACAAAATGCCGTGTGCTGGAGGCAAAGAGGCTGGACATCCAGCAGGAGCTTCTGGAAAGGTTCTGTGAGAGGAAAGCTCCCCAGAGGCTGTGGGGTTACCTCACTCTCCACCGGGTTGCAAACATTTATAGCTTTTTTAACAGTGCCAAGGGATCTTGTGAAGCTGGGCCTGGGAGGTGGAGGGAAAAAGGATATTCTGGGCAGGAGGAACTCCATCTTGAAGGCCAAGAGGGGTCCCAAGGCTACGAGTGTCACAGGAGTGGACAGTAACCCAGTGCAGCAAGAGTAAAATGGAGGGTTTAGTGGGAAGACCTCGCAGTGAAATGGGAAAGAGGCGTTCACACCAGGCCTTGAGGTCTTGGCTCCCCTCCAGACACGTGTGGGCAGTCCAGCTGGTCAGGGGCTGTTAGAACAAGGGCTCACAGACTTGTGAATTTTACACATCACAAAAAATTATTTTTAAAAAATGGAGGAGGAGGGAACTGATGTGGGGTTAACAACATTTCATTTTGCCTTAAAACAGCCAGGAAACAATTTGCAGGGCCACCATTTCGTAAAATAAAAGGCATTTTTAAATTGTTGCTTTTTTTTTTTTGGCTGTGTTGGGGCTTTGTTGCTGCAGAAGCTTGTCTTTCACTGCAGCAAGCAGCGGCTTCTCACTGCAGTCGCTTCTCTTGTTGCAGAGTACAGCTCTAGGGTGTGTGGGCTTCAGTAGTTGCAGCATAAAGGCTCAGCAGTTGTGGTTCCCAGGCTCTAGAGCACAGGCTCAGTAGTTACGGCCCATGCGCTTAGCTGCCCCGCAGCATGTGGGATCTTCCCCGACCAGGGATTGAACCTGTACCTCCTGCATTGGCAGGTGGCTTCTCTACCACTGAGCCACCAGGGAAGCCAAATAAAAGATATTTTAAAAACAAAAAAAAGAAAGAAATGAATGAGTTTAGCTTCTTGAAGAACTCGCTACATCATCCTTATTCTTATCGAGCATTAGATTGAAAAAAAATTGTATTCCTTGACCCTCACTCCTAAGACTAGTAGTTGGGAAGCAGGGATTAGAAAATAAATTGTCAAATTGTCAGGGGAGGCATGAAATTTAAATTCCTTTAAAGCTCAGCCATATCTTAGGTAGGGGAAGACCACCTTTGTGCTCGTTTGGTTCAGTTCTGACAACTGCAAGCCCTGTACTTCTGGTCAGATTCAAAGGAGCTTCCCAGGATTAATGATGCAGAGTGACACACCTAGGAATAAACTCTATCAGGGGAGCAGGGGGACTGGTCACCTGGGAGCAGCTCAGTGACATCGTAGGGAACTTGACCTCCCCATCTGTATGTATGATACCACATGCTCTCTAAGCAGCCTCCTGGCTCTGACACCAACAATCCTAAAATCAGCAGTCCTAAACGCTGATGGGGACTTATCTGGTGGCTCAGCGGGAAAGAATCTGCCTGCCAATGCAGATGACGTGGGTTCGATCCCTGGGTCAAGAAGATCCCTTGAAGTAGGAAATGGCAACCTACTTCAGTATTCTTGCCTGGGAAATCCCACGGGCAGAGGAGTCTGGCGGGCTACAGTCCATGGGGTCACAAGGCGTTGGACAAGACTTAGCAACTAAACGACAATAATAAAAAAGCTGATTACTATAAGGAGTTTGGGCCTAAATTTCCTGGCAGCTAAAATGAAGGGAGGATGTTATGAGTTACACAGTTTTCTTTTCCTGACAAAAGAATGCATACAAATTAATTTGCAAGAGCCCGATGTTTTCCTGGAATGAAGCTCCTGCTAAAGCTTCCTCTGAGTGTCCCTGTGAAAGAGACCCTGGGCTTTGGAATGGACCATGGTTTCCACCATGATCACACAAGACTCATGGATGCTGTTCAAACCAATGATGGTCATAGGCCATTTCCAAGAAGGCAGAGGTCACAGGGAGCATCATAATTCAAGGAAGGTACTTCTGCCTTTGATGTACCTGTGGTCTTAGAAGTACAGGAAGAACCAGCTGAAAATGTTGCCTTGTCTGTACATCCCAGAACCATAGCAGAGCCCTCAGCGTGGCTCTACTGCAAGGACCCATCAAGGTTCTGGCCACGTTCCCTTTCTTGACCCGAGTGATGGATATTGCCTAAGCCATACATTTATCTTGTGCCCTTTTATGTGTGTGTAACACAGTAAAAACTTAAAAAGAAAACCTTGATGGATTTCTTTTTAAATGTACAGTTAAACTCACAGTTAATTTGAGATGGTTTAGTTTGCATTTGATTCATTTTTTAGCTTAGTGTTTTAAAAATAAATATTTTTCTACTCATCATAGCAAACATATTTTCAGGAAAGTCTCTTTTGTATATAAGGAGGCCCCAGACCATACTCAACAGGGTCTGTTATGCACAAAGCTATTGGTCTGTCATTGTATCATTTAAATTTCTCAAATGTGTTTATTTACACAAAATAACTCATGAAAAAAATGACTGATGTTCCTTTAGAACCCACTGTGGACATCACTTCTTGGGTGAGTGAATAGAAAAGCAGTTGATCATTAGTCTTTGAAAAGAGTGTGGTACTTCGTGGTATGCATAGCCCATGTTGGTTATTCATGATTAAAAAGCATTGAAATTTCTTCAATAAAATAATGTGATTTTATATTTGGTTGAAAAACGTTACTCACTCAGTCATGTCCGATTCTTTGTGACCCCATGGACTGTAGCCCACCAGGGTCCTCTGTCCAGGAATTCTCCAGACAAGAATACTGGAGTGGGTAGACACTTTGGTAACCCTTCCTAAAATTATTTGACCAGGTAACCTTTATGTGATATAGAATATATATTTAAAACCTCATGGAATTAGTATCCTGGGGAACACACTTTGAAAAGCACTGTATTAATTCATTCTTCTAATTTTACAGGTAGAGAAACTGAGGTCAGAGAGAAGAGGCTCCCCTGGGGTAACACACTGAGTCCTCTGTGTGCTAGGCTGCTCTGAAATGAGGGAGTACTCAGCTGTCTGTCACACTTGCTGTTCTTGTGGACTTAAAATAATGCAACACTAAATTAAATAAATTAGAATATTATAACAACATCCAGGCACCCACCATGCAGCTTAAAGAATAAAATACTGCAATCACCTCACACCAATCAGAACGGCCATCTTTAAAAAGTCTACAAATAGTAAGTGCTGGAGATAGGAGAAAAAGGAATCCTCTGACACTGTCGGTGGGAATGTAAAGTGGTGTAGCCACTATGGTGAGAACCATATGGAGGTTCCTCAACAGAGTAAAAATAGAACTACCAAATAATCCTGCAATTCCACTTCTGGGCATTTATCCAGGGAAAACTCTAATTCTAAAAGATACATGTATCCCAATGTTCATAGCAGCACTATTTACAATAGTCAGGACATGGGAACAACCTAGATGTCCATCAACAGATGAGTGGATAAAGATGTAGTGGATAAAGATATATACATATGTATACAGTGGAGTATTACTCAGCCATTAAAAACAATGAAAAAATGCCATCTGCAGCCACATACATGGACCTAGGGATTATCACACCAAGTGCAATAAGTCAGACAGAGAAAGACGAGCATCATAGGATATAATTTGAGTGTAGAATCTTCAAAATGATACAAATGAACTTATTTACAAAACAGAAATAGGCTCATGGACATAGGAAACAAACTTATAGTTACCAAAAGGGACTGGGGGAAGGGAATAAACTAGCCAGTCTGGGATTAACAGATACATACTACTATATGTAAAATAGATAAACAGCAAGGACCTATTGTATACCACAGGAAACTATAGTCAATATATTGTAATAACCCATAATGGAAAAGAATATGAAAGATTAACATGTTAATATGTTAACACATTAATATTATCTGTAAAATATGAAGCTGAAACTAACACAACGCTGTAAATGAATTATTCAGTTTATAAAATGGTTAGAGATAGCCCAAGCTTCCTGAGTACCCCTCCCTCTCACATCCTGCTTCCTTTCTCACGGGGTAATCACCATCTCGAATTTGGTGTTTATCAGTACTAGTGATATTTTAATACTTATACCACTGTATTAGTTTGCTGGGGCTTCCATAACAAAACACTGCAGACTGGGCAGCTTAGACCACAGACACTTCTCCTCTCACAGTTCTGGAGGCTGAGTCCAAGGTCAAGATGTTGACAAGGTCAGTTTCTTCTGAGGCTGCTCTCCTTGGTTTGTGGATGGCTGTCTCCTCCCTATGTCCTCTTTTTTTCTGCTTATGCACATGCCTGGTGTCCCTTTACTGGTCCAAATATTCCCTTCTTATAAGGACACCAGTCACATTGGACTAGGGCCACTCTCATGATCTCATTTTAAATTAATTACTTCTTTACGGACTATCTCCAGATACAGGCACATACTGGGGTGCTGGGTGAAGGTGTTAACACATGAACTTTGAGGGCCACATATCAGCTCATTACAGCCACCCACATACTCATTCTCCTGGGGCACTCTAAACAATGCTGCAATGAATACACTCATATAAAACTCTGTGTGACATTTACTAACTAGATTTGTGTGCATGCCTAGGAGTGAAATTGCTTAGTTACTCAGGTTATTTATTGACTAGATCGTGCTTTTCTTGTTGATTCACGATGTCATGAGTTCTGTTGCCAAATATATGAGAGTCTATGTCTGAGTTCATCAGCTTGTGGGTCTACTGGCCTCTCTAGATAAGCTCATAAAGGAGAGGGCCTCTACTACGAGTTGAATTATGTGCCCCCCTCCCCCCAGTTCATATGCTGAAGTCTTAACACCCTAGCATCTCAGAATGTGAATTTGGAAATAGGGTCATTGCAGATGTAATTAACTAGGATGAGGTCATACTGGTGTTGAGTGGCCCTTAACCCAAATTGCCCGGTGTCTTTATGAAAGGGGGAAATTGGGGAGCAGACTCACAAGGTGGCTACCTGATGGAGATGAAGATTGCTGCCTGTAAACTGAGGATGGAGCTCAAATAGCTGGAATAGATGCTCCCTCACAGCTCTGAAAAGGAACCAGCCCAGCTAATACAATGATTTTAGACTTCCAGCCTCCAGAACTGTGAGACAATACATTTCTGTTGTCTAAGTCCATCAACGTGTGTTACTTTGTCATAGCAGTTGTAAGAAACTAAGGTAGCTGCCATCCTGGTTCTTGCTCTAGATTTTTCATCCCCATCTCTCTTCCCTGGGGCTTCCCAGGTGGCACCAGTGGTAAAGAACCCACCTGCCAATGCAGGAGACACAAGACACAAGGGTTTGATCCTTGGGTCAGAAAGCTCCCCTGGAGGAGGGCATAACAACCCACTCCAGTATTCTTGCCTAGAGAATCCCATGGACCGGGGTCGCAAGGAGTCAGACATGACTGAAGCGATTTAGCACCCTCTCTTTCCTGCTTACAAAGCTAGAAATAACATAGGATGGTAGTTAGGGTATGGGGGTGCTTTCAGGTTTGGCATTGCTGGCAACTGCCAAGCACACCCTGTACCTCCAGCTCCACCACCATGAGAAAATACAGAGCAGTAATATGAACTAAGGGGCTTCCCAGGTGGCACTAGTGGTAAAGAACCTGCCTGCCACTACCAATGCCAATGCAGGAGACCCAAGAGACGCAGTTTCAATCCCTGGGTCTGGAAAATCCGAAGGCATGGCAACCCACTCCAGTATTCTTGCCTGGAGAATCTCATGGACAGAGGAGCCCGGTGGGCCATAGTCCATACAGTCACAAAGAGTCGGATGGACATGACTGAAGCAACATAGCACACAGGCACACAATATGAACTAAGAGAACTGAAAGATGCTTGCTACTCAGAAGGAAAGCTGTGACAAACCTAGACGGGGGAGGCGGAGGATGAGATAGTGAGATGACATCACCAACTCAATGGACATGAATCTGAGCGGAACTTGGGAGACAGCGGAGGACAGAGAAGCCTGGCAAGCTGCGATCCATGGGGTCACAAAGAATCAGACACGACTGGGCAACTGAGCAACAATAGCATATATGAACCGAGATGCCCAGAATCTGGGTAGAGTCCTCAAGCAGCCACAGATGGCCTGTGTGTCTTTGACAAGTTGCTGACCCTCTCTGGGCCTTGTTTTCCTTCTTTTAACAGCTGTAAAATAAGGCTGTTAAATGGTACTTTCCAGGGGCTGAGGGGAAGGAGAGAATGGAGAGTTGTTTAATATATGTAGAGTTAAAACTTGGCAAGATGAAGAGAGTTCTGGAGATGGATGGTGGTGATGATAGCACAATATTATCCATGTATTCAAAACCACTGAACTGTACACTGAAAAGCAGTTAAGATGGTAAATTTTATGTTATGTAAATTTCACCACAAGAAAAAAATGGGGGAAAAATAAGGCTGTTAGTCCTAGGATCTTCCAACTGTTCTGTTTATGACATTGTATTTTAGGTCATCAGGAATAAAAATATTCTGCTGCCTCCCACTCTCTGCAAGCTTGGGTGGCAAAGACGATTTCTCTTCTCCTAATTATCTGGGCTGTCGATGGTTCTGTCTCATCCTCAAGAAGAGTTGTTGCTGTTGTTGTTGGTTTGTTTGTTTTTTTGGAGCCTCTGCTGGTTTACAGATGGTTATCTGTGAAAATCTGTCTATTGTAAGACTTTCTCTGTGTGTGTGTCGGAATTACTTATAGTAGCTGCTTACCCAATATCGCATTCACAGGGATGCTGTCTGGCCAGTGTCAGAATGACTAAGTCCCAGTAGAGCTTGGCCAGACTTGAACCAGAGCCCCAAGTAATGTATATAAATCTTTCCTGTCCCTGGAACATGGGTAATGGAAATCATCAGACAGTGAGCGACTGGGGTGTTCCAAGGGTTTCAGGACTGAACGTTGGTTCTCTGGTTCTCTGCCTGGCATCTGGCCTTCATTAGGTTATAAAAAACAGTTTATGGCCCTTCTGGTTGGAACAATAACTTTTACAATATTCATCATGGCTGAGTGGTTATCAGAGCAAGTAGGCCAGCCAGCTAAACTTCTCTGCATCCTGGCTGTTTGTCGCGGGTAGAGCCAGCCACGTGTCAGCTTTTTAATGTCGCATCAGCCCTCTAAAGCAGGTGCTATGATTGCTATTTTCAGATTTAGCTCAGAGAGGCTTAGAGACTTCACCAAGCTCACACAGCTCAGAGGCTGGGTTCAAATACATGCCACTCAGCTTTCAGGATCCTAGTCCCCCCCTCAGAGTTCGAACCCAGGCCCCGGCCCTGAGAGCACCAAGTCCTAACCCCTGGACCACCAAGGATTTCCCTGGATCCAGGTTTCCTGCCTCCCAGGTCAGCGTCCATTTTTCCTTTTCCCTGTTTCATCGCTGCCTAGTCAATCTTAGTGACAGTTCTACTTGTTAGAATTTTATTTCTTGGTTCAGTTAAACCTTGAGCTCCCACGCGGCTCTTGGCTAGTGCCTGTCACACAGGAAGATGCTGCGTCTCTGTTGGCATTGCTAGGCTGTGCTCTGTAAGGACCGGGGCTGCACATGCAGGTGCTTCATAAATATGGGTTCAGAGCCCCCTGGTGTTTCATACATACGGGTTCGGAGGATGAGCAGCTGAGCCCCCAGCACAGGATGTTGCTCTAGAATCTTGCTTCCAGGCACTTCCTCTGATTGGTTCCTGGTCTGCCCTCTGCAGTGGGTGTCCCTGCGGCCGATGCCGTGATGTGCTACCTAGAGCCTTGCACCGCAGGAGTTGCTTCCCCAGCTGCTGAGGGTGCTATGTTCACCTCAGCTGCACAGTGCTGGTTAGTCCAAGGTCATACCCTTTTCGTGGTGGCTACACTCAATGGGGGAAAGTAAAAGGGCTGGGTCAGCTCAGTCCCATGGGAAACAACTGTGAAGGCCACCCTGTCTCCCGTGCTCCCTGTGGGGCTGACAGGGCGGTAGCTGGGCCTAACTTTCTCCCCCTGCCCAGCCTGGCTTCCTTCCCCTTCCCTCCTCAGGGGATGGTCCCATAACACCTCTCAACAAACCTCCCGTCTGCACCCTCCACGGAGTCTGCTTTCCTGGGGACCCACCCCAGGGCCCCCATCCCAGAGCCTCGTCTTCTCCATGCTATACAACCACAAAACCTTTAGTGTGGCCCTGGCTTCCCACCTTGGGATTCTCTCAAGTGCTTCTGAATTCACTCCCTGGGGCAATTTTGTGGGCTTTGGGGGCTGTCATTGGACTGCTTCCGGCACGGAGGAAAGCATCGCTTACCACCTCCACAGGGATGAATTCAGCTAGCAAACCTCGCCTGGGCACAGGCATGTGGCTGCACGTCATCTTTCCAAGTCTCTTCTGCCCCCAGAAGGGAGCAAGCTTCTCTGGCATCTGGGAAAGACAATAACGAAGGGAAGTCAACTGCTGAGGCTCTTAAAAACTGGTGTCTTTTTGCCTTGAGGGGGATCAAGATGAAAAAAGCTTATGACCCATTTGCTGAGCAGGTGGGAATTTAAATTCAGTTCTGAGGAGTGGACCTGGGTTAACTGGACCCGTCAGGGTATCACCGCACGTGCCCTCCCCTGCAAGCAGTGTGTCCTTGCTGAACGGGATTGCTTAGGATTCTCTGGTTGCTAGAAGCAGAAATGATGACCTAATTTAGCAACGATAACAACCGAAACCAAACACCAAACCTAAGGTCAGAAACACAGCCAGGACCCAGACAGGGATCAGGGGCATGACTGTTATGTCCCCGAATTCTGCATCTGCACATCAGTGTGTGGACATGTGTGTAAACACGTGCTTTTGCATATGTGTTAACGTGTGCATTCTGGATTAAGTGTCTCATGATGGCAAATTGCCAGTTGTCCATTCTGGGATTTCTATTTAACCACATCAAGATATTAATACCATGATGCTAACTGAACTCTCTTGGACCCAATCCTAAATTCCTGGGAGATACAATTTTACGTGAAGGTTTTTGTCCAATATTAACTCCTGATGCAATTAGGCAAGGACACCAAGGAGGATTGTGTAGTCCAAACCAAATACTGTAGAAACCTACCCCTATGGACATGATTGACAGCCCAAAAGTTGGCACCCCTAACCAGCTTTGGAGATCATGCTGTGACTAAATAGCTAGGCAGTTCACTTCGCTATTGGACCTGGGTAATGATGGTTAAGCTGCTGGCTATATTCATTAAGCCCCATTATTCCTCCTGTATTGCATCTGAGGAAACCAAGCAAACCCTTCCTGATCTCACCTTGGTGGAGAACCCTCTAAGGCAGAGTCTTGCCTTCAAGAGCATATAGCCAAACAGAGGACTAACAAGAGAGGTGAAAATACAACAAACTGAAATACGATGGGACTCTCTGTTCAATAAGAAAGGCTCTCAGATGCAAACTAGTATATATAGACAATGGATATATAACAAGGTCCTACTGTATAGCACAAGGAACTATATTCAATATCCTGTGATAAACCATATGGAGAAAGAATATAAAAAAGAATATATATGTCAATCACTCAGTTGGGTCCGATTCTTTGCAACCCCATGGACTGTAGCCTGCCAGGCGTCTCTGTCCATGGAATTCTCCAGGGAAGAATACTGGAGTGGGTTGCCATTTCCTTCTCCAGCAGATCTTCCCAACCCAGGGATCGAACCAAAGTCTCCTGCATTGCAGGCAGATTCTTTACCATCTGAGCCACCAGTAAAGCCTATTTGTATTTATATATAACAGAATCACTTTGCTGTTTTATATATATATATATATATCAGTTCAGTTCAGTCACTCAGTCGTGTCCGACTCTTTGCGACCCCATGAACCACAGCATGCCAGGCCTCTCTGTCCATCACCAACTCCCGGAGTTTACCCAAACTCATGTCCATTGAGTCAGTGATGCCATCCAACCATCTCATCCTCGGTCGTCCCCTTCTCCTCCTGCCCTCAATCTTTCCCAGCATCAGGGTCTTTTCAAATGAGTCAGCTTTTTGCATCAGGTCTTCCCTGGTGGTAAATGTATATAAAACATATATATGTAACACATATATGTATAACTGAACCACTTAGCTGTAAGCAGAAATGAACACGACATTGCCATTTAACAAGTATACAATATTGTCAGATGAACAACTATTCTTCAAAAGAAGAAAAGGAAGGAAGGAAGAAAAGAAAGGAAGGAAGGAAGGTTATCAGCAGTTGAGTGACCGCTGTATGTTGTTGTTTTTCAGTCGCTAAGTCGTTTCTGACTCTTGGCGACCCCATGGATTGTAGCCCACCAGGCTCCTCTCTGTCCATGGGGTTTCCCAGGCAAGAATACTGGAATGGGTTGCCATTTCCTTCTCCAAGGTATCTTCCCAATCCAGGGGTCAAATCTGGATCTCACATTGGCAGGTGGATTCTTTACCACCAGGGACGCCTGACTGCTATATACCAGGTGTTATATAGATATTATCTCTAAATTTCACAACAACTTAATCAGGAGACATTACTATATGCCCATTAAAAAAACAAAACAAAACAAAACAAGAAACTGATGCTTCAGGAAGTTAATTAAGTCTTCCCAAAGTTCATGGGTAGTAACTAGCAGAATTTAGAATTTTTTTTTTTGGTCTCTTCAGTTTCTTTTTTAAAAAAATATAATTTAGAATTTGATTCCAAATCTGGTTCATTCTAAAGCCAGTAGTCTTCCCAGAACAATGTATCACTGTCTAACTAACTAATAGATTACACAAGTAAAACCTTAATATTTCATGCATTGTATGATTCAGGAATGCCATTAAGGGCTATGCTTTGCCAAAACCATTCAAAGAAACACTGAAACATTTCGTCAGTCATCAGCAGTCCAGACTTTAGTCTAGACTGATTCCCAGTAATTTATGGGATGGGAAGACTTCACTAAATTAATTTACTATTCCTGTTTTGTGCTTATTAATTGCTTTGACAATCATCCAGATGCTTGTGTTGACTCGGTCCAGACCTATGGTGCAAACCATGAGGGACACGGGGAAGGAAGAGGGCCTGGATGCTTTGATTTCAGGGTCTCTGACTGAGGCAGGGGAGGGGGGCAGGCCAAACTAGGGGTCAGTGCGTCCCCTGTACATGATGGGGTGGGGAGTGGAAATGGCATTGGGTCTCTTCACTCTTAACCACACTGGCACTCAGGCCGAGTCCCTCTTCCTCCTTGAGCTCCAGCCTCCTCAACTTTAAAATGCCCTCATTAAATCCAACTTGCCTCCCTCTCTGCATTGTAATAATTATGGTTATTAGTGTGTGGCAATCATTAGTTGCTATGTAAAAATAATGGTTAAATTTTACTGGCATTTCGGTTTATTTCCTCACAACCCAAAGAAAGCTGGTCCTATTATTAGCCCCATTTTACAGATGTGGCCACTGAGCTTAGAGGATGAAATAATTTGTGGTCCCAAACCAAGTCTGTCAGGACCCAGAGCCTGACCTGGACAACCTACCATTTATCAGATTGTCATAATTGCCCTGCAAGGCCCTAATCCAGGAAGCCCTGGGTGTGACCCGTGCAGGGTGGGAGCTAGGGAGGGGATGGATACTCTGAGCCTGACTGCCTCACCTTCTTCATCATCACCAAGGAAACAAGCTCTCCCTTGCTGTTGCCAGGGAAACCATCTAAGCTCTCTCTTTCCTCTCACCTTCACCATGGAGACAGCTGCTGCTAGAGTGGGAGGAGGTCCCTGACAAGCGAGTGGGGACAACATGCCTCCAGACACTTCTTTGTTGCCTACGAGGCCGCGTCAGTAGGAACCCGAGCTGGGAATTGAGGAATGTGGAAGCATTCTTGGAGCTGCACAGAGATACAGTGTCAAAGCCAGGATGTCCCTGGGGAGCACAGGTTACAAGAATAGTCTTCTGAATTTATTTCTAGAGGCTGCCTTGCCTTTAGTCAGCCATCGTCCAGTTCAAAGGAAATTCCCAACTTTTTGTGTCTCACAAATGTTGAAAACCTGTCCAGCCAGGTCTTCTCTTTGTCTAATTTTGCTTCCAACCTGCTGGGTGACATTGGGTAACTCAACTGTGTTTCCCTTGTACCTGTCAAATAAAGTGTGTGGGCGAGCTTGGTGGCTCTCAGACGTGCAGATTTCCCGATCACTGCAAGTTCTTTAAAAACATGAGGCTCCAACCTAGTCTGCCAGACTTGTGTTTTGCAAGATAAGGACATGCTCAGTCGCTTCAGTTGTGTCCGACTCATTGCGACCCCATGAACCTGCCAGGCTCCTATGTCCCTGGGATTCTCCAGGCAAGAATATTGGAGTTGGTTGCCATGCCCTAGGGGATCTTCCTGACCCGGGGATATTCCAGACCTAGGGATCAAATGCATGTTTGCTGGGTCTCTTGCATTGCAGGTGGATTCATGAACATTTAAAAACTCTGTTTCATCTCCAGAGGAAAGATGGTGTGATGATGAAGTGCGTGCAATGAAACCAGAGCACCAAGCTCAGGTCCCAACCCCAGGACATCCTCCTGCAGGACATGTGCCGACTTGATCTCCACGTCTCAGTTTCTTTGGGAGTATAATTGGATTAATAATAGCACCTATCTACCCAATACTACTAATTATTAGAGAAATGCAAATCAAAGCTACAATGAAGGTGACCTCACAAGGGTAAGAATGTCCATCATTAAAAACTTGTCAAATAATAAAGGATGGAAAGGATGTGGAGAGAAGGGAACTCTCCTACACTGTTGGTGGGAATGTAAGCTGGTGCAGCCTCTATGGAGAACAGTATGGAGGTTCCTCAGAAAACTAAAAAGAAGATTACGATATGACCCAGAAATCCCACTCCTGGGCATACATCCAGACAAAACTCTAATTCAGAAAGATACATGCACCACCATCCCCTTGCCTTTGTTCATAGCAGCACTATTTACAATACCAAGACATGGAAACAGCCTAAATGTCCATTGACAGATGAATGGATAAAGAAAATGTGGTATATGTGTACAATGGAATACTACTTAGCCATAAAAAGGAATGAAATAATGCCATTTGCAGCAAGATGGATTATCATACTAAGGATTATCTCCAGGATTATCAACCTGGAGATTATCATACTAAGTAAGTCAAACAGAGAAAGACAAATACCATATGATACAACTTATATATGGAATCTAAAATATGACACAGTAGAACCTACCTACGAAATAGAAAATGACTCACGGACATAGAGAACAGATTTGTGGTTGCCAAGGAGGAGGGAGTTGGGAGAGGGATGGAGTAGGAGGTTGGGGCTAGCAAATATAAGCTTTCATATACAGAATGGATAGACAACTGGGTCCTACCATATAGCACAGAGAACTATATTCAACACCCTAGGATAAATCATAATGGGAAAGAATATTAAAAAAAGAATGGATATTTTATAACTGAATCACTGTTATACAGCAGAAATTTACACAACATTGTAAATCAACTCAACTTCAACAAATAAAAATTTGGTCATAGGAAATCAAGGACAATGAAAAATAAAGGATGGAAAAATATTTTGAAATGCTTTAAAAATTTTTTAATGGCAAAAATTGATTTAAAGTTATATAAAAATATGTATGGAATAAAAAATATAATAGCATCTATCTCTTAAGGTCCTTGTGGTGATAAATGAGATAAACTGCCTGGGAGCTTTTAGCACAAAACCCAGCACAATGGCAACACTCAAGAAATGCTGGCAAATATTATCACGATCGCCATCATTTCATACAGATTTTAACAACAAATGAAATAAAAAGAAAGAAAGAAAGGAAAAAGGACCCAATCTAAGCCAAAAGACAGTGTTTCAGTTGGATATACTTAGCTTTGGGAGGAATTCCTTGGCGGTCCAGTGTTTAGAATCCAGCCCTTCCATTGCAGGGAGTACGGGTTCAATCTCCAGTGAGGGAACTAAGAACCTGAGAGGTGCAGGGCTAAAAAAGTAAAAATAGCTTTGGTAAAAGCCAGTCTATTTTCCTCATTGGCTCTCCATTCCATCAGACTGGAGCCGAGAGTCACCACAATCTGTGCCTTGCAGTTTCTTTCTGCTCTAAGAGGCAATGCTTTTGTAACTCTCAACAACCCCGACTGTCCAAAAGAGTGTCCAGGGGCCCACAGCCAGAGATGAATGACAAATCAGGTGTTTTACTGAGCAGCCTGCACCCGAGGCAGGCCCGGCTGTACTCAGCAAGGACCTCTCTGTGAATGGCCGGACGGTTTCAGGAAATGAGGAAGCACGGACAGGCGATCCTCCACCAGCCTCCTCCGTGCCTCTGCGATGTCAGGGTTAAGCCACACCAGCAGTTAACTGAGGTCCTGGGGCCCTGGTCTGGAGTGTTTCATCCTCCGCTCAAGCTGTTTGTTTGGTCCAGTTCCTGCCGCACCCAGCTCCCTGCCCTCGGTCACAGGGACACACAGAGCCCTCCAAGCAGAGGGTGATTCCGAGAGGCCTTGTCTTCCAATTTAGTCTCCCTCTGCCTCTCCCCACGGAAATTGGGTGGTAGAAACAGAGAAATCAACAAACAGGCAGAGTCAAGGAGACTGAAGATCCCAGAATCCAGAGAGAAAGGCCTTCAGAGGCAGAATGAGTAAGCAACTTCATCCTTGGCCTTGCGTCTTCTTTGCTGTAAAACAGGGGCAATCCTGCCCACTCCACAGATGGGATGAAATGAAACGCGGGCTCATGATCTTAATATTCATTCAGGAAGGGGTCCAGGTTTTGTGGGGCCTGCAACTGATTCAGTTGGGAGAGGCCTTTTTAAGAAGAAGAATACAAATTTACAAACACCAAATTGAATGTGAAAGGAAATGTTTACTTAGGAGAAGGAAGCTGCAACAAATGACAATTTAAAAAAAAACCCAATACTACAAACATCACAAAATCCAGAACAATAACATATTTTATTAATTAACTTATCTGCTTCGATACTGCTTATTCCTAGTTTTTTGGGCTGCATATGCTTGGATCGCCTCTTCGTATTTTATAATAACATTTTCTATAGAGAGATGATAAAATCGAATCAGGTGGTTCCATAGCACAGCTGATCCAAGTTTGTTTTTTATTATTGATAGTTTTGAGTAGACGTCAACGAAGAGAAAATTCTCCACTTGCCATCTTACCTATTCATGATTGGAAGAGTTTCCCCTGGACTTATTCCGACTTGTTGCTTCTCCGCAGCCCCACATTCTTGCAGCCAGCATGTGTTCATTCCACAGTACAGCTTTTAGCCTTGCAACCGTGTCTCGGTGGGATTCACACAGCAGATGCTCAGAGGATGCCTGGGAGCCACTTTTTCCCAGAAAGGACGTGTTTTCGAAACATGTTAATATATCCACGAACTCGAACAAAATGTGTCTCTCGGCTTACTCCTCACATTTCTGCAGCCCAGGACAAGTCCAGGTTTTTGTGTTTGAAATAGATACTTGAAAATTATCAATCAAGCCAACAGAGTGGCTCGTCTTCCATCCTGCTACCTTGATAACCTTCAAAAGTTAGTTGCTCAGTCACATCAGACTCTTTGAGACCATGTGGACTGTAGCTCTCCAGGCTCCTAAGTCCATGGGATTTCCCCCAGGCAAGAACACTGAAATGGGTTGCCATTCCCTTTTCCAGGGGATTTTCCTGACCCAGGGATCAAACCCAGGTCTCCTGCATTGTAGGCAGATTCTTTACTATCTGAGCCACCAGGGAAGACCCATGATAACCTGCAAGGCCAGGTTCAAATTTAGAATTCTCAGACTCCTAGGAGTTTCAAGTAGAATACGTTGTGAGGCAGAAGTCGCTCCTGGCCCCTGCCCACTGCCTGCCCCCTTCTCTTCCAGGGGACAGCACTGCATCTGTCCCCACACAAGCACGTGGACACGGGCTGTCAGTTGTGGGAAGCTGAACTCATATACTGCATCCCTGGGTGTAGCTGCTCTCTGGCTTCCAGTTGGGTTTGGCCACGGGAGACACCCACAGGAAATGGGAGGCGGTGAGAGGACAGAGCGATGGGGTATTCATTTCTCAGGCTTGGCCACACTCCTGCAGGCACAGCTCTCACTGAGATCCGGTAATCCCTCCCTCTGTCCCTCCAGGCCCATGGGTGGCAGGGGCTTTCCTGCTCTTGCTGGCCCAGGATCTTCATTTGTCCATCCTGGTTTCGATGACTCTGCTTATACCTTTGTAAACAGTCCCTTTATTACACTCCCATGAATCACCTCTTTGAAGCATGCCATCTGTTTCCTGCTGGGAGCCAAGATGATATGGCTGTTACTATTATCCCTACAATACCATCCCTTTTAGTCTAAGAAATATGTCTGATCTCCTGTGTGATCCTATGGCGTCTGCAATCCTTTCTGAGCCTCAGTTTCTCCATCTGTTAAATGGGAGTATAATAGCTCCTACTTCAGAAGGATATTGTAAGAATTAAATTAGTCAATATAGGTGAAAATACTCTGGGAAAAAATATGATAGTAACTCTATTACTACTAGATTTAGTAAAGGTAACATGTATGCTAAGTTGCTTCAGTAGTGTCTGACTATTTATGACCCATGGGCTGTAGCCCACCAGGCTCCTCTATCCATGGGATTCTCCAGGCAAGAATACTGGAGTGGGTTGCCATTTCCTCCTCCAGGGGGTCTTCCCGACCTGGGGATGGAGCCCACATCTCTTAGGTCTTCTGCACTGGCAGGCGGGTTCTTTACCAGTAGCGCCACCATAACAATAATAGTAACATTCTTCCTACCCAGAGAACTCCTGATCCCTTTCTCTCCTCTCGAGCACCGGAGCAGTGACTGAGTCCAGTCTCTGGTATGGCTGGTGTCCTTTGTCACAAAGTTCTGCGCTGCTGAAAGATGAGACTCTGTGACCAGAGACATACAATTCACAGAGCTGTTGCCACCGCATTTTGACAAATGTCCACAGAGGGCCCAAGGCTGCACTGCAGCCCCTTGGAGCTTTCTCTCCCCAGCAGACCCTGCCTGGCCCTTGCAGCCTCTAGGCTGTCTGCTGAGAGCAGAGCCCGGGGCTGTGGCTGAAGCCACGTGAGCACCAAGGTCTGTCTCCAGGGAGCAGAGTGGGTGGGGTCTGACTCAGTGATAGCTGGTGTGGACTCAGGCCGCTCCTGGCAGAAAGAAAATAGCTACTGGAGGATGCATGACCAGGTGGGCTAGGATTGTCCTACTGGGCACGGGGCTGGTTTTCTGTGCCCATTTCATGACAGCAGCACATCCCTGAGGGCTTCTCCTGCTGCCCCTGTCCAGCCTCTTCATCCATCAAGTCCTTCTACTGTCCTGTCTTTCCAGCTCACCCCCTCCACCAGCTGACAAGGGAGGGACACTAGGATTAGCAAGCTTAATCAGTGGCCTCCGTGTGATAAAGAGATCTCTGCCCCACGTTATTTGAAATCAGAAGTCAGTATTCCTGAAGCTACAGAAAAAAACAACAGTGAATCAGCCATCTGTTTCCTCTGCAAAGCTGACCCCAAAGTTTCACGTATGATATCACTGGCACATCTGGGTTCCATGGGTTTCTATGGTCTAGCCTAGGAATCTAAACCCTCATTAATTACATGGTCCCCTTGGGGCTTCCCAGGTGGCTCAGTGGTAAAGAACTCACCTACCAATGCAGGAGACGTGGGTTCGATCCTTGGGTCTGGAAGATGCCCTGGAGAAGGAAATGGCAACCCACTCCAGTATTCTTGCCTGGAGAATCCCATGGACAGAGGAGCCTGGTGGGCTACAGTTCATGGGGTCGCAAGGAGTCAGACACGACTAAGCAACTAGAGAACAAACCATGGGAAAGTGTTTTTTGATCTCAAACTCTGTGGTCCAGTGAACCTTTTGGACACGGACAGGAAATGTCCCAGTTGACTATAGTCAGACATAACCATTAGCTGTAATCCAGCAGTGAGGCTGGCCTTGGAAAGCTGGGTGGGCTTTGGCAAGCGAGAGAGAAACAGAAGCATAGGTGACATTCTGAGGCAGTCACCAGACAGCTCGGAGAGGAAGGCACCCTGGAGTTCATCTCTGTCGAGAGACTCTTCAAGAGCAATTCTCTGTCTGGTTCTATTTAACAGAAAACACTGTGGTCCACTCCCTGAGACCTCTCTTCAGGAGCAACTATGGGGACAGGAGTATGAGGTGGAGGCCTTCTAGAGACTTCCAGGTTTAAACCAATCCCATGGACCGGAGACAGGATCCCCTATAGAGAGCCCTATTATAGCCAAGTGCCAGGGTATATATTTATCTGCGCCTGAGATTCTCATCCTTGTTTAAAGAAAAAGCCACACATTTGGCCAAAAGACAAAGTGGAAAAAAATATACTGTTGAACAAATATTCAGGATGGTTGCTCAGAATGTTTGAAATGATGAACTAAGTGGAAAAAAAAATGCGTGTGGCAAATTGTCAGCAGGCTATATTTGGGGGTCCGAATCCAGGGCTTCCCCCCCACCACCACTGATTTCACACAACCCTGATGTTTTTCCATGTCTATTTATAACTATTCCACACATTCACACACAAAAAATGCAGTGGACATCCGACTTCAGTTTTTAAAATGACTAAAATGTTCTAAATGTATCAGGTTACAGCACGTGAGAGCTTTTAACGTGGCTGCCATTAGACTTGCTTACTGAAAAAGGGATTAATCAATGTGCGGAAAACAACGTAACAGGATCCTTTGGGAATCTGAAAGTATGAAAACAACTCCGAAAAAGTTTTCTTTTTCAAAATGTAATTCACTTCAACAAAACTTTACTGGGCACCAACCATGCGAATGAGCAAACTTGAGACCTAAATAGATGGTGGTGGTGCTAAGTCGCTTCAGGCGTGCCCGACTCTGTGCGACCCCACAGAGGGCAGCCCACCAGGCTCTCCAATCCCTGGGATTCTTCAGGCAAGAACACTGGGGTGGGTTGCCATTTCCTTCTCCAATGCATGAATTAGATGAAGACACAGTCCCTGGTCCCAAGGAGTTTTCCGGGGGGGACAGAGAGTGGAATAAAATATGTGAAAAGGACGATTAGTGCCTTACCAGAACTACTGACGAATGTATTAGGCACTTAGAAGAGGGGGTGCACGTGATGGGCACTGGAACGTCTCCCAGCACCCACTCTTCCTGCTCTTTCCGGAGACACGTGGTTCCACGCAAGTAAATGCTTGCCCCCAGCTTCAGCGGTCCAACGCAGGACCAGCTTAGCCAATCAGCACACTCCATTTTCCTGAGCACAGTGATTGGCTCGGGGTAATAATGTGCTCTAAGGCAGACCAATCAGAGTGAAGCTCAAACTTTCAGCTAGAAATGGTGCATTTTTTTGTTGTTGTTGAAGCTGGGTCTTCTTCCTTCCAAAACAGCTGAAAGCTGTTTTGTACCTATCAGGTGAGTCAGCCTTCAGATGAGGTTGAAGGCAGACGTTGAGTGAAGGGAGAGAAACAAGTCCCCAAATCATCATAATATCCCTTACTTAACACCATTTTTATTTTGGATGTTTTGGTCACAGGAGACAATAAATTCCTCTTCTTGCTGACATCAGTTTGACTTGGGTCTCTTGAATTTCCTATCAAAATCATCCTTACCAATACAGAATAAAATAAGGTGTGCTTCCTGGAGGAGGTGGCTAATAACCTAAAACTTGAGGATGTGTAGGATTTGGATCGATGATAGGGGAAAGGACGAGGATATGTTTATGGTAGCTGAACAGTTCAAGGCAGCTGGATGTGGGATGAGCCATATTCCTACCGAACCAACCCTGGAAAGATCATTGGTCTGTGTTGGGTCATACAAGTTGTGAAGGACACGCTAAGAAATTTGCTACTAATTCTGCAGGCAGTGTTTGTGCGGGTGTCGTGGGAGGTTTCCCTTGTGCTCAGCTGGTAAAGAATCCGCCTGCAATGCAGGAGACCTGGGTTCGATCCCTGGGTTGGGAAGATCCCCTGGAGAAGGGAAAGGCTGCTGTTGCTGCTGCTAAGTCGCTTCAGTCGGGTCCGATTCTATGCGACCCCATAGACGGCAGCCCACCAGGCTCTGCTGTCCCTGGGATTCTCCAGGCAAGAATACTGGAGTGGGTTGCCATTTCCTTCTCCAATGCATGAAAGTGAAAAGTGAAAGTGGAAAGTGAAAGTGAAGCCGCTCAGTTGTGTGTGACTCTTTGCGACCCCATGGACTGCAGCCTACCAGGCTCCTCCATCCATGGAATTTTCCAGGCAAGAGTACTGGAGTGGGTTGCCATTGCCTTACCCCCTGCAATATTTTGGCCTGGAGAATTCCATGGACTATGTAGTCCCTGGGCTGGCAAAGAGTCGGACACAGCTGAGCAACCTTCACATGGGAGGTTGTCCCCTGCTTCCTCAAATCCCTTCTCAGGTACCAGGTGTTCATTTAACACATTAGCATCTGCTGTTTAGATGATCATGGGTCCAATGTTACAGCAAATGTAAGACAAAGCCAGAATGCTCCAGTGAAAAAGCAGAGACTGACTGTGCTTGTTTCCTAGGACTGTCAAAATACCACAAACTGGGTGGCTTAAAACAATAACAATTTTAATTCTCACATAGTCTGGAAGTGCTAAATCCAGGTGTCAACAGGGTCATACTCCCGCTGGAGGTTCTAGGGGAGGAAGCTTTCTTGCCTCTTCCTTCTTCGTGTGGCTCCAGGCTTTACTCGGTTGTACCAGCACAACGCTAACCTCTGCCTCTGTCTCCACGTGGCTTCCTGCCCTCCACCTCTCTGTGTCCTCTCTTCTCTCTCATAGGACACCAGTCATTGGATTTAGTGTCCCTCCTAAATCTAGGACTTCCCTGGTGGCTCAGACGGTAAAGCATTTGCCTACAATGCGGGAGACCTGGGTTCGATCCCTGGGTCAGGAATATCCCCCTGGAGAAGGGAATGGCACCCCACTCCAGTACACTTGCCTGGAAAGATCCCATGGATGGAGGAGCCTGGTAGGCTACAGTCCATGGGGTCGCAAAGAGTCAGACGTGACTGAGTGACTTCACTTTCTTTCTTTCTTAAATCTAGGATAATTTCATCATGAGATACCTAACTAATTATATCTGCAAAGACTCTAATGTCAAATAAGATCACATTCTGAGGGTCCAGACAGCATGAATTTTGAGGGAAGACACTATTCAACCCACTCCACTGACCAAAACCCACAGGCAACTTACACCAGTTAAACCATCTCCTCCAGCTTTCCTGTTGGCAGTGCTGGGGCCTTTGTGGGCATTGCTGGACCCTCAATCCTGAGAGCTCCTCAGCTGTGACCACCTTAAAAATTTGAACAGCTCATTTATTGAGAACTTTCAATATAAGAAATACTGCCGTAGGGAATTCCCTGGTGTCCCAGTGGTTAGGACTCAGTGCTTTCACTGCTGAGGCTCTGGTTCAGTCCCTGGTTGGGGAACTAAGATCCCACAAGCCGAGTGGCATGAAAAAGAAAGTGAAAGTGTTAGTTGCTCAGTCGTGTCCAACTCTTTGTGACCCCGTGGACCGTAGCCCTCCAGGCTCCTCTGTCCATGGAATTCTCCAGGTAAGAATACTGGAGTGGGTAGCCATTCCCTTCTCCAGGCATCTTCCAAGTGGTGTGGCCTGGAGTGAAAAAGAGAAAAAGAAATATTGCATGGCCTGGAGTCAAAGAAACGAAAAGAAATACTACACCAAAAGCCTCCTCTTAAAGTGGAGGGACTCCCCTTGGTATCTGACAGGACAGAGTTCTTCAGGGGAGGAAAATAACAGAAAGAAGGACATGGCAGGGAGGCCTTATAACACACACCCCCCCATGCCCCTGCCGTATAGATTCGGCTCAAAAAAAGCAAAGAGACTTGCTCAGAGAGGAGGGTACTGTGCCAGGATGTAAAGACACTCTGACTGCAAACTTACATGATTAACTATTCTCACACTGCTTTCTTGATTCAGAAGGACAAAAATAAGGGACAACATGAAACCCTAATGAATTATCCCAACTCTCAGCTATCCTGATGGCCAAGTTAAAGGAGAAAAAAGGAAATTCGCTGTACGGTGTATTTGAAACCCTGAGCTTCACCTCTGAATTGACGATTTTCACTTTCAAGTGCTTTTAATGGCATAGTGTTAGAAAGGAGTAAGTCATCAGGAGACTGATGCTTTGGGGACATTTTGTTTCTGGGCTGAGCAGTGGCCTGACTGTTGCAGGGGCAGTTGAACAGGGAGGCCTTTTTGGAGGACATGCATGGATGCATGCTAAGTTGCTTTAGCCATGTCCAACTCTTTGCAACCCCATGGACTGTAGCCCACCAGGCTCCTCTGTCCATGCGATTCTCCAGGGAAGAATACTGGAGTGGGTTGCCATGCCCTCCTCCAGGGGATCTTCCCAACCCAGGGATTGAACCTGGGTCTCTTACATCTCCTGCGTTGGCAAGTGGGTTCTTTACCATTAGTATCACCTGGGAAGCCCTTTGGGGGACATAATCCAATTTATTTATGTTCTCTATTTGAATCTGGAAGGTGGTCCCATCATGTCCTTGCTGCTGATTTCTTCCTACTGAGGCCACTTGTCACAAGTTGTGTCTCTAATACTTTATTTTCTTTTTAATTTTTATGTATTTATTTATTTGGGTCTTAGATGTGGCATGCAAGATCTTTAGTTGTGGCATGTGAACTCTTAGTTGCAGCATGTGGGATCTAGTTCCCTGACCAAGGATTAAACACAGGCCCCCTACATTGGGAACATGGAGTCCTAGCCACTGGACCACTAGGGAATTCCCTCTCACGTTTTCTTATTTCATTCATTCACCTAGCATCCTCTGGAGAGAAAATACAAGGTAGAAAAAAAAAATGCCAAAAAGCAGTGCCAGACACAGAGTTTTGGAAACTGAGAGGAAAGGGGGATGAACAAATGAAAAATGAATGTGTCGCGGATGAAGGAATTGACAAGGAAGTCAAAGCCCACGAGGAGATTCCATCAACCTGATAATGCCTCCCCTGCCATGAGTGCACATCTAATTTTCCATTGTCATCAGACATCTGCATATAGCATCATAGAGTTTGCCTTTAGCATGAGTGAAAGATCTCAAAGAATCTCAGAGGTCTTTAAGATCCCACCCGTCAAGATGTAGTAATATAAACTTTGGTGCTTCAAACTCGACAGATTCAAAATACTAAAGTGAAAAGGTGAAAGTTGCTCAGTTGTGTCCGACTCTTTGCCACCCCATGGACTATATAGTCCATGGAATTCTCCAGGCCAGAATACTGGAGTGGGTAGCCTCTCCCTTCTCCAGGGGATCTTCCCAACCCAGGGATAAAACCCAGGTCTCCCACATTACAGGCAGATTCTTTACCAGTTGAGCCACAGTTCAGTTCAGTTCAGTCGCTCAGTCATGTCCGACTCTTTGCGACCCCATGAATCGCAGCACGCCAGGCCTCCCTGTCCATCACCAACTCCCACAGTTCACTCAGACTCACGTCCATCGAGTCATTGATGCCATCCAGCCACCTCATCCTCTGTCGTCCCCTTCTCCTCCTGCCCCCAATCCCTCCCAGCATCAGAGTCTTTTCCAATGAGTCAACTCTTCGCATGAGGTGGCCAAAGTACTGGAGTTTCAGCTTTAGCATCATTCCTTCCAAAGAAATCCCAGGGCTGATCTCCTTCAGAATGGACTGGTTGGATCTCCTTGCAGTCCAAGGGACTCTCAAGAGTCTTCTCCAACACCACAGTTCAAAAGCATCAATTCTTTGGCACTCAGCCTTCTTCACAGTCCAACTCTCACATCCATACATAACCACAGGAAAAACCATAGCCTTGACTAGACGGACCTTAGTCGGCAAAGTAATGTCTCTGCTTTTGAATATGCTATCTAGGTTGGTCCTAACTTTTCTTCCAAGGTCATAATTTTTCTTCCAAGTTGAGCCACAAGGGGAACCCAAAATACTAGGTGTATGACATTCATAGCTCAAACTACCTCTCCTCCCTACATGTCTGTTTCATCTGCTGCTGAACATCTGGGAGATATTAGGACTCTAGCCCCTCGCTTGTCTCCTACTTCTATTTACCCCAAAGAAATTGTCCTCTAAGATAATGCTTCTGTCCCTTTGCATTTCCCTCCTTCTCTTCTGGTCAGAGTGCCTCTGATCCCTTACTTAAGATTTGGGTTGTGCCTTCTAGTGAATGCAATTCCATGGATGCCTTTAGGGAGGAGGAATTCAAAGGAGATGGGACTACAGCATCAAAGCTTTAATGCTGGGGAGAAGAAAGGAAGGGTTGGTTCACTTGGAAGTAAGGTCCATTTTATGGTTGTGATTTACTTTGGTGGTTTTAGTCCGAAGTGCGATTCTAATAAGCATTAAAATGAAACAGCCATGTACACAATGACAGAAACTTGCCATTAGCATGTATCACATCTGCAAGGACTGAGTGATTCTCCAGTCCACAGCCTTTATTTTGCAGATATGAAAACTGGGTCCAAGAACCTCCCAGGTGGTGCAGTTGTTAAGATGTTGCCTTCCAAGACAGGGGAAGCCGGTTTGATCCCTGGTGGGAGAACTAAGATTCCACCTTCCTGCAGCTGAAACACCAAAACAGGAAACAGAAGCAATATTGTAACAAATTCAGTAAAGACTTAAAAAAATCAACATAAAAAATCTCTTTTCATTTTATTGTTTTTAATTTTTAAAATTAATTAATTTATTTTAATTGGAGGCTAGTTACTTTACAGTATTGTAGTGGTTTTTGCAAAGAAGGCGATGGCATCCCACTCCAGTACTCTTGCCTGGAAAATCCATGGACGGAGGAGCCCGGTAGGCTGCAGTCCAGGAGTTTGCCAAGAGTCCGACGTGACTGGGTAACTTCACTTTCACTTTCTACTTTCATGCATTGGAGAAGGAAATGGCAACCCACTCCAGTGTTCTTGCCTGGAGAATCCCAGGGATGGGGGAGCCTGGTGGGCTGCCGTCTATGGGGTTGCACAGAGTCGGACACGACTGAAGTGACTTAGCAACAGCAGCAGTGGTTTTCGCCATATATTGACATGAATCAGCCATGCGTGTACATGTGTCCCCCATCCTGAACCCTCCTCCCACCTCTCTCCCCATCCCATCCCTAGGGTCATCCCAGTGCACCAGCCCTGAGTGCCCTGTCTCATGCATCGAACTTGGACTGGCGATCTATTTCACATATGATAATACACATGTTTCAACGCTGTTTTCTCAAATCCTCCCACCCTCGCCTTCTCCCACAGAGTCTAAAAGCCTGTTCTTTACATCTGTGTCTCTTTTGCTGTCTCACATACAGGGTTATTGTTACCATCTTTCTAAATTCCACGAAATTCTTTCTAAATTCTTAAGAAATTTCTAAATTTCTTTTTAAAAAAAGAAACTTGGGCCCAAAGAAGCGAGTGCTTTGCTCGAGTGAATGACAGGGACTTAGACTCCAGGTCTCTGAGTCTCTAGACTCAGAGTCTAATTTTTTTCCACTAAATCAGTGGTTCTCTGCCTGGATTCACACTAGAATCACTCAGAGAGTTGTGGGTTTTTGGTTTTTTTTAAATATTGATACCTATATCTGAGTCGATGGCTTTGCAAATGGTAAAGATTCTGCCTGTCAATACAGGAGACATAAGAGACGGGTTCGATCCTGGGTTGCAAGATTACCTGGAGGCAAAAAAGGCAACCCACTCCGGTATTCTTGTCTGGAGAATCCCATGGATGGAGGAGCCTGGCTGGCTACAGTCCACAGGATCACAAAGAGTCAGACTTGACTAAGCGACTTGACACACAGACATCTGAGCTGAGCTTTCCCCTGGGATTCGGATGTAACTGTCCTTAGATGGAGCTCAAGCCACTGGAAAAGAGCTGGAAGCATTCTATTCCTAGCTAAGTCTTCTACCAGCTCCCCTATTCAGTCCCTTCATATGAAATAAAGAAAAAAAATTTTTTTCTTTCAATTCAAATTAAAAGCAGAATATAGTTAGCAAGTCAGAAAACATGCGAATGAAAATGACATGAGAGACAAATTAGTCTGCTGGTTTCTTAAAAATTTAGCTGTGGATCCTTTGCTCCAAATGAATTCTTAAAGGGCTATGAGCTTAGTCACTCAGACACGTCCAACTCTTTGCGACCCCCAGGCTCCTCTGTGCATGGGGTTTTTCAGGCCACAGTGGGCTACCATTTCCTCCAGAGGATCTTCCTAACCCTGGGATTGAACCCGCATCTGCTGTGTCTCCCAGATTGCAGGCAGATTCTTTACCAGTTGAGCCATCAGGCAAACTCTGAAGGGATGGCCAAGTATTTAAACAGTTAAGGTTGGAGCTCGTTGGGTTGCTATGGGCATGGGGGCCCGAGACCAGGCAGTGGGCATGTCAAGGGGAGACAGGAAGCCCCCGACTGCAGAGATGAATGGGGCTTTCATTGTGGTCTTCAGCACAAGCACCTGTGTTTCTCTGCTCATCTGTCAGGGAAAGTAAAAGAAACTCAAGGAGGAGGAGAACTGATTCAGTGGACCAGGGAATGCAGTTGGGAGGGGGCTGGTAAGTTTGTTTCTTCCATTCTAAGATGTTGGAGGTTGTAAAATATACTGTTGATTGAATAACAGCTTTCTGGGGTTAAAGAACCACTACTTGCTGATGTCTAAAGTTTAAGAAAAATTAATGGATGCGTGCATGCCAAGTTGCTTCAATCATGTCGGACTCTTTACAGCCCTATGGACTGTATCCTGCCAGGCTCCTCTGCCCATGGGATTCCGCAGGCAGGAATTCTGGAGTGGGTTGCCATTTCCTCCTCCAGGCGATCTTCCCCACCCTGCGTCTCTTATGTCTCCTGCATTGGCAGGCAGGCTCTATTACCACTAGTGCCACCTGGGAAGAAAAATGAATGGAGGGCATGGCAACCCACTCCAGTGTTCTTGCCTGGAGAATCCCCATGGACAGAGGAGCCTGGTGGGCTATAGTCCATGGGGTGGCCAAGAGTCGGACATGGCCGAGTGACTAAGCACAGCACGGCATACATTTATCTGTGCAGTTGATTTCTTTTTTTGTTTTTATTTTTTTGTGTGTACAGTTAATTTCATGTAACTTTCCTTTTCAGTGAACAGATAACATTTTTATTTAAGCAGATCCCAACTCTGAATATTCTTGTGAGTTCTCTTCTGCTGTTGGCGGGCATGCATAGCATCCAGATAACGTGTGCTCTTCAGACCTGAACTTATGACCTTGGTCCTGGGAGCACCTTCGGAATTGACCAGCATATTGGGATTCTAGATTGACATTTCCTATTTGGTTAAACTCACAGTTTCAGTCCTTAATTGAATGACCTATTACTGGAATTAAATCAATTTTCTTGGAAATCAGCCAGGAGCTTTTGATGAATGCTTGTTCTGGAGCCTGAGGAAAAATCACTTTTTAGTTAAGAACTGACTACATTAACCTTGCTTAACTTAGAAGCCTCTAAGATACATGCTGAGAGATTTGGTGATTTCAATTGCATTTTAATGGATTGGGACATGAGAGGCAGTGTTTGGCATATAAATAACTTTTGTCTCAAGGCTGCTGTGCAATGTAAGATTATGAAGACAAATTTAGATGAGAGTTAGAGATCCAAATTTAAGATTCAGCAGTGCGTGATGGCAGCAGTGTGAAGAATTCAACTGTGGGGAAGATGGGGTAAGCACAAACATTCTGGGCAGAACTCAGCCTTCTTCTGGGCAGGTGATGGCCATTAGACCATCAGGGAGGACCAAGGCCTGGAGATGCCCCAAGGGTTGTCTTTTAATGTTTGATGTTAGCTGTCGGCACATCTTTCAGAGCAGTTAATCATGTAAGAAAATATTAGGTAAATATGGAACTTGAAGAGGGGAGTGAGGGAAGGAGTTTGGATTTTCTGGTTTGGGCAGGTGGGGACACAGGTGAAAACACATTACAATTTACATATGTCCTTAGTTTGTAGCTTGCCAGGATTCAAACACATCAGATATGGTGTCATCTATGGATAGAGAAGGAGGGATTAAACAAGCCTTTTAAAATTTTATTTATTTAGTTAGTTACGGCTACACTGGGTCTTCCCTGCTGCATTCAGGCTTTCTCTAGTTGCGTTGCAGGGGAGCTACTCTCTAGCTGGGGTGCACAGGCTTCTCACTGAAGTGGCTTCTCTTGCTGCGGAGCACGGCTCTAGGCGAGCGGGTTCCAGTAGTTGTGGCGCAGGGCTTATATGCCCAACTGCATACGGGATCTTCCCAGAGCAGAGGTCGAACCCATGTCCCCTGCATTGGCAGGCAGATTCTTTACCACTGACCCATCAGGGAAGTCCTGAGGGATAAACCATCTTTAAAGGTCATTTTTTATGGACTACGTTTTTGGTTTTAAGACTTTAAGCAAGAAGTTCAGGAATTCACAAAATTGCACAGGAAATGAAAGAAAATGAAGCCATACAGTGAAGACTCAAAGATCTGCCTTTGGAAGATGGAATGATCCATGGCTGTCTAGCAAAACCCTCCTCCAGCCCCTGCACATGGAGGAGTGAGGACACAATTCCAGAGCTAACACTGAGCTCCAGACCAGGATGAACTGCACCCTTTTTCTTTCTGACTATAATGGTCCTTGTTGGGAGGCAGGGGAGGAGGGGGGATAAGACTTGTTTTCATTTTCAGGGGTTGCCCTGACGGGTTGTAGTCCAAGAACAAGTAGAGGCTTTAAAATCCACACACACAAAAAATAGTGCTGCAATTATCCGTCAATTAAAAATGAATTTTAAAAAAATTCACAAAAAGACTAGCTTAGTGAAAGTGAGGTTGCCACTGTGAAACCAGAAGCAACATTTGAGACTTAATTCTGACCTAGTGATACTGTCATAAATAAACTATTAATAGAATTATTTCCATTTTGTTTAGTAATTTGAGATCGCTGACATGGAAGGTCACATTGTTTTGTTCTCCTGGTGCATGAAGCAAGCTTCTGGGATTCTCTCCCACACAGTTTCTGTATTATGAGGAGAGCTGTCTTTGTGCTTTTCCAGGCAGAATCTTAATAAGTGTGTTTATTGGGAATTCTTACCCATCATTTGGAGCCATCACCTTAGTCATGTTTATGGACAAAGTGGAAAAGGATGTCTATGTGCAAAGAGGAAGTGGTCCCAGAGTCCAGATAAAACCTTACATTGCATGGGTTTTATGAACCCAATTGGACCACTTGGCATTTTAAATCTAAAGAATCTTTCAATCTCTTAGACTCTGGCAGGAGTAAGAGAACATCTTGAATATTTATAAAAAAAAAAATTCTATGGTCTCTTTCATCATCCCACTTGCAGGGATGATTCAGTTTGCTGAACCCCAGTTTGCCAAGGCTTTCCAGAATGGACATATGCCATCAGCTCCCCCTGCAGGTCTAAGTCTTTCCTGCCAGGGAATTCTTGGAGATCTGCTGTGAAAATGGATTCTGGAGAGATTTACTCATGTTTCACAGATGGAACGCTTCAACTGGCTGGAACTGACCATCCTTCTGCTGGGAACTGCACATCCTGGAAAAGCACCTGGGATTGAGCCTGTAAGAACATAAATCTGCCACAGGAGAACAAGGTCTCAAACAGGAATTCCAGGGCCCAGGTAGTGAGTGCCTTGCACAAAATGCATTTCTAAATATTCTCTTATCTCTTTTCTTTGTAAGCATCATGACCCTTTGGGAGATTCATCACAGATAAAATTGCTTCTGTGAGATCCTTGCGCTAAGAAATCAAACATGTACTCACGGTGTGATAAATCCACACGCCATTTTTTTCTGAAGAAGCTTTGGAGTGTTTCAAATTGTATATGCTAGTTTGCTGATCCATTCAATAAATACTGTGATAGGCCTTCTTACATGTGACCGATATGTGGCAGATCTTGTTTTAGGCACCTGGATAAAGTGAGGACCAAGACAGACTAATCTTGGCCTGGTGGAACTTAAGCACCGATGTGGAAGACACACAATAAACAAGAACATGAAGAACTGTATAATATAATTTCATGTGGAGATAGTACTATTTAAAAAAGTAAAGCAGGATACAGGATTGGAGTAATGGGTTAGGTGGTTACTCTTTCTTAGAGAGTAGTCAAGTTCTGTTCAGTCAGAACCCGGATAAAGTAAGACAACAATCTCACCCAAGATGTGGGTGGAGAGCCTTTCAGGGGCATAAACAACAAAGGCAAATGCCCTGGGACCGGAATGAGCTCAGTGTGTGCCAGGAACAGCAGGAAGGTCCAGAACAGAGAGAGTTAAGGGCACAGTAATGGGAGATGAGGTCCAAGAAGTAGGGATGTAGGCAAGATCCATTCTGTAGGATCTTATAGAACTGATGCCTTCAAATTGTGGTGCTGGAGAAGACTCTTGAGAGTCCCTTGGACTGCAAGATCAAACCAGTCATTCTAAAGGAAATCAACACTGAATATTCACTGGAAGGACTGATGCTGAAGCTCCAATTCTTTGTCCACCTGATTCGAAGAGCTGACTCATTGGAAAAGACCCTGATGCTGGGAAAGATTGAAGGCAAAGGAGAAGCAGGCAGCAGAGGATGAGATGGTTAGATAGCATTACTGACTCAATGGATATGAATCTGAGCAAACTCCAGGAGATAGCGGAGGACGGGGGAGCCTGATGTGCTGCAGTCCACGCGGTCACAAAAAGCAGGACACGACAGCGACTGAACGAGTTAGAATATGGAGTGGAATTTTTATGAAATGAGAAGATTTTGGAGCCCTGAGAGTAGGGGAGTGACGCAATCTGATTTATGGTTTGAAAATTTCACACTCTACTGTGTGGAGGAAATGCTCAAGGAGAACATGTTTCTTAAAGAGAAACACTCAAGGAGGCAGTGAATCTAGTCAGGAAGCTTAATAATAAGAGGTGATGGAGGCTCGCAGGTAGTCATCTCAGTAGGAAGAAATGGATATATTCTGGATGTGTTTTGAGGATAAAGTCTTAGGACTTAGCTAGTGAGCTGGCTGTGGGAAAAGAGAGCAAGAAAGCTATTAAGTATGACTCCTGAGACTTTGGTCCGGGCATCTGGACAATCAGCTGAGCTTGATAGACCAGGGGAAGCACCCGCTGGAGAGGGTGGGCAGAATCAGGAGTTTTGCTTGGACAAGTTAAGTTGAAGAAACTTCTTATTCATCCATCTGGAGACGTCAGGCTGGCAGCTGGAGTTGCGAGCGAGTCTGGAACACGCGCTCGACACAGGAACACCCGGAAGAAACTATTTCTGGAACGAGGAGCTCGGTTCTGCAAAATGTCATGACACTGGGCTGGGAGCCGGCTCCTCTCCTGGGCCCCGGTTTCCTCGTTTGTGAAGTGGTAGATTTGGTCAGTCTCTAAGGGGCCTTTCTGACAGGCAAGTGTAAACTTGAAACGTTAACTTTTAATTCAGGGAACAGCAACTTGGGTGAGGCTGCTGAGGTTGGGACATAACAGCAGCAAGAGGTCTAAGCCTCACAGGAGACTGGCAGCTTATCTTAGGAATCAGAATTGGAGACGTGTCTTTGCAACTGAAGCCACTGCTTGTTTCTGAAGTGAGGGAAGGAAACATTTCAGCCCCAGAGGGTGAACTTCTGAGTCAAGCAGTGGCACATCCAGTGTAAAGAGGATCTGGGGGGAAGGACAGTGAGGTGGCCCTGATGTCAGAGCCCCGGGCCCCTTATCCTGAGGACCTGTAGCTATAGACACCTGGGCCTGCTAGGGGCATTGCAGTTCAAGAAAGAGAATGTCGAGAGGATAGCTGGTTTGGTTTTTTGCTTTCCTTTCCCCTCTACTGTTCTACACTGCCTAGATAAGATTGCAGTTTAATTTTTGTCTCCTTTCTCTGAAGGAGTCCTTAGTGGAAAGAAACCTTACTGGTTTGTATTTTGTCTCACTGCTTCACCAAGTGCTATCACATCTCTTATCCCCTCACTTGAGCAGCAAAACAGTCCTGTGGGCCAGGAAGGTTATTATCTAATCTTGCGTTAGAGATGACGAAACTCAAGGTCAGAGAGGTTAAGCAATGTGTTCAAGACGGCCAAGACAATAGAGGGATGAACTTATTTTCGAACTCAAGCTCTGTGGATCCCTAATTCTTTCCTCTTACCTTGATTTCATTTGACTTTCCAAACTGAGAGGTTCGATAAACGTTGCTTGACCCAATTCCTGATACTACTATGGCACAATTATTTAGTGCTTTCCTTTTTTAGATTGGAATGTAATTTTAAATGACTTTGTTTTACTTTATCATGTTGCTTTATTAAGTTTTCTTTACATTGATAAAGTAACAAAACATGTGACACAGTTCTGAAATAGTGTTTTTTTTAGTACTTCAAATAAAACCATTAGCCAATATAGCAAGTTTAGAAATTTTGGGCTTTCTTTTCCATAATGATACCCAGCAGAAGGGAAAGAAGATCCATTGCTGCTGCTGCTAAATCACTTCAGTCGTGTCCAACACTGTGCGACCCCATAGACGGCAGCCCACCAGGCTCCGCCGTCCCTGGGATTCTCCAGGCAAGAACACTGGAGTGGGTTGCCATTTCCTTCTCCGATGCATAAAAGTGAAAGTGAAGTCACTGAGTCGTGTCTGACCCTCAGCGACCCCCATGGACTGCAGCCTACCAGTCTCCTCTGTCCATGAGATTTTCCAGGCAAGAGTACTAAAACAGTACCACTAGAGGGAAGACTTACTATATAAGTTCACGCATTTCAGTGCATGTCAGTTGTAGGATAAGATTGGCAGGGATCCAGAAGAGCTTTATAATTTGTTGCAGTTACTACTGCTGTATAACAAATGATCCCCCAACCCCTTCCCCCCGCCCCAAAAAAATTAAAATAACTACTCTTATGGATTCTGGGGTCAGACATTCCAACAAGGCAGTGGGATGGCTCTGGAGCCTCATGATGCCTGGGAAAGTGACTCAGCAGCTGTGGGCTGGATGCTGACATGTCTAGTGGTCCATCTGGCTGTTGAGTGGGTGGGATGTCAGCTGGGGCTGTTGATTGGAGAATCCACATGTGGCCTTTCCATGTGCCTTGGGCTTCCTCACAGTGTGGAAACTTCTTACGTGCAGACTCGGCTCCAAAAGCGAGTGTCCTGGAGAACAAGAAGTAGCTGCATTGCCTCTTTAAATTAGCCTTGGAAGTCTTACATCATCAGTTTCATTTCCCATTGGTTACAGGCAAGTCACAAGCCTGCCTAGATTCAAGGGCAGGGAACAAAGAGCCTGCCTCTGGATGGAGGGCTGGCAAGGTTGCCTTGTAGGAGAACGTGTATGATGGAATTGTTGCAGCCATCTTTGGAAAAAAGTCACCTACCATTCTAGAGAGGATTTGCCACCTTTGAGTTTCACCAATACTGAAGGGACATACTTATTACCAAATATCATTAAGGTATGGCTGGGGGTATGGCTTATGGCCAATTACACCTGGCTGAGTTTGCGTCAACTCAACAAACCAACCAACCAACAAACCCAGGAACCAAGCTGTCTAAAGCAACACTTAATAAGGACAGATATTGAGCTTAGAGCCAAGGAAACATCAGTGAATCAAAATATCTCCATCCTCAATGAGCTGCTGGATCTTAAACTTTAGTGTACATAAGGCTATCTGGGATAGAAGTTTAAAATACAGATTCTTGTCTCCCTTCCTCCATCCTAATTCAGTTTGTCAGTTCCATCTGGAGTCCAGGGATCACCCAAGCCCCTTGAGTGGTTCTGGTATAACAGATGAGGGCTCTTTGAGACTACTCACGGATCTGGCAGAGCTAGCAATTTTGTTCAGAGTGAACTTCAAAATCATCCTTTTTGTCTGCTCTGTGAAAACCCATCTGGGCCCTTTAAATATTGTCAGCTGGCACAATATTACTCTTTATCGGAAGAGGGCACTAGAGAGACATTGCAGGCGGAAAAGGGGGTTTATTTCTGGTTGGGGCATCCCTGGTGGCTCAATGGTAAAGCATCCGCCTGCAATACAGGAGACACAGGTTCTATCCCTGGGTCGGGAAGACCCCCTGGAGGTGGGCATGGCAACCCCCTCCAGTATTCTTGCCTGGAGAATCCCATGGACAGATGAGCCTGGTGGGCTACAGTCCATGGGGTGCCAGAGAGTCAGACACGACTGAAATGACTGAGCATATGGCATACCACGGCAAATACAAGACAGGACACGTGGGAGAATTCATTATTTTTTTTCATGTTTATCATGGCACAAAGTGAAAATGATGCACACTTCACATTTCATCTAAAACATTTTGAAGTTCTATGTAGAGGCATTTACATTTCATTTTATCATTTTCAACTCATCTACTTAAAATATTGATGTAAAGAATGCTATCAATGCTTTCACTTTGCAAGTCATGGTGTTAATAGGGTATACCCCATAATCCTCACAGGAAAGGGAGAATTGGAAAGTTTTAAATCCTCTCTTTCAGATCTGTCCACTATGTGTACTGGTCATAGCGATTTCTAGAAGAAAGGTTTTGATACCACTGCCAAACTATGGCCCATAAACATATGCCAAGTGAGCTGTTTTCCATGGGGATGGCTCATCCAGCTGGCGTCATGCTACACGTTGAGCTGCTAAAGATACCGCGGTCTCAGGGCTGACGTCAAGCAGATCTGAGAATTCTACACAGCTGATGGCTTGCTCTGAGTCCCAAATTGGAAACATGAGCTTGCCTACATAAGAGGTTCCAACTAACTTGACAAATGAATCCTCAAATGCTCCTTGTGATCACTTTTTTAAAAAGGTCCAATGATTTTTCATTATCTCAACTGCTGTGGAAATTTGCCTATTACAAAAAAAAAAAGGACAAAAATCGAGTGGAATATTTCCTAAGGCAGGGTAGAAAGAACAAAGTGTAAAAAAGGACAAGACATTCCACTGCTGAAAAAAAAATAGATGGAGATTCTTGATCAAGGAGCCACATTTTTAGGAAAGTGAGCTGTACTGTTTTATTTTTAAAATGAGATGCCATGAATGACACACACTTAACAGCAGGTATTCTGTGTACTAACCTCTCTCCTGGTTTCATTTCAGTTTTTCTACCCTTATTTATCCTTTGCCCCAGTTTCCTTAACTCATTTTTAAAACATCCTATATTGCATATTTTTATAAGATGGAAAGTTAATACAATGTGAAGAGTTAATAAGTAAAATGATCATATTTCAAAGTATTAATGGCTTTCTAAATTTTCTATGACAGATTATTTCAGGTGAGTCTGTTTAAAATAGTTCAAATAAAATTCTCTTATTGAATATAAAAATAAATATTCTAGATTTCTGAAATCAAGATCTAAATAGTTACCACAGAATACATTTACATGTATATACATATACATTTAGACACTCATTATATATATATAATGATCTAAACAGTTACCTCAGAATATATAAACATATGTATGTATGTATATATATTATGTATATGTATTGTGTTTAGATCATTTTATATATATGTACAATAAGACATATAAAAATAAATATTCTAGATTTCTGAATCAAGACCTAGTTACCCCAGAATACAGATAATTTTAAAATATATATATTACATGTATATATACACAAACATATGCATGTATATATACATGTGTATACACATACATATACATGTATACATAACATATGCATGTATTCAGTTCAGTTCAGTCGCTCAGTCATATCCGACTCTTTGCGACCCCATGAATCACAGCACGCCAGGCCTCCCTGTCCATCACCAACTCCCGGAGTTCACTCAGACTCATGTCCATTGAGTCAGTGATGCCATCCAGCCACCTCAGTCTCTGTCGTCCCCTTCTCCTCCTGCCCCCAATCCCTCCCAGCATCAGAGTCTTTTCCAATGAGTCAACTCTTCGCATGAGGTGGCCAAAGTACTGGAGTTTCAACTTTAGCATCATTCCTTCCAAAGAAATCCCAGGGCTGATCTTCTTCAGATGGATTGGTTGTATATATATATGCATGTATATATACATACATATACATATGTATATACACACATATACACACATATATACATGTATATATATATATATTTATGTATATGTATTCTGGAGTAACAGTTTAGATCGCTGTATGTATATACACAAAATTTTCTATGCATACATACATTTTATATGCATATATACAATATAAGCCTAAGAATATGCAAAAACACAAAATGGCTGTCTGAGGAGGACTTACAAGTAGCTGTGAAAAGAAGGGAAGCAAAAAGCAAAGGAGAAAAGGAAAGATATAACCATTTGAAGGTGGAGTTCCAAAGAATAGCAAGGAGAGATAAGAAAGCCTTCCTCAGTGATCAATGCAAAGAAATAGAGGAAAACAATAGAATGGAAAAGAGTAGAGATCTCTTCAAGAAAATTAGAGATAACAAGGAAACATTTCATGCAAAGATGGGCTCAATAAAGGACAGAAATGGTATGGACCTGACAGAAGCAGAAGATATTAAGAAGAGGTGGCAAGACTACACAGAAGAACTATACAAAAAAGATCTTCACGACCCAGATAATCACAATGATGTCATCACTCACCTAGAGCCAGACATCCTGGAATGAGAAGTCAAGTGGGCCTTAGGAAGCATCACTTTGAACAAAGCTAGAGGAGGTGATGGAATTCCAGTGGAGCTATTTCAAATTCTAAAAGATGATGCTGTGAAAGTGCTGCACTCAATATGTCAGCAAATTTGGAAAACTCAGCAGTAGCCACAGGACTGGAAAAGGTCAGTTTTCATTCCAATCCCAAAGAAAGGCAATGCCAAAGAATGCTCAAACTACAGCACAATTGCACTCATATCACACGCTAGTAAAGTAATGCTCAAAATTCTCCAAGACAGGCTTCAGCAATACATGAACTGTGAACTTCCAGATGTTCAAGCTTGTTTTAAAAAAGGCAGAGGAACCAGAGATCAAATTGCCAACATCTGCTGGATCATGGAAAAAGCAAGAGAGTTCCAGAAAAACATCTATTTCTGCTTTTTGACTATCCCAAAGCCTTTGACTGTGTGGATCACAATAAACTGTGGAAAATTCTGAAAGAGATGGGAATATCAGACCACCTGACCTGCCTCTTGAGAAACCTATATGCAGGTCAGGAAGCAACAGTTAGAACTGGACATGGAACAACAGACTGATTCCAAATAGGAAAAGGAGTATGTCAAGGCTGTATATTGTCACCCTGCTTATTTAACTTCTATGCAGAGTACATCATGAGAAATGCTGGGCTGGAGGAAGCAGAAGCTGGAATCAAGATTGCTGGGAGAAATATCAATAACCTCAAATATGCAGATGACAACACCTTATGGCAGAAAGTGAAGAGGAACTGAAGAGCCTCTTGATGAAAGTGAAAGTGGAGAGTGAAAAAGTTGGCTTAAAGCTCAACATTCAGAAAACGAAGATCGTGGCATCCAGTCCTATCACTTCATGGCAAATAGATGGGGAAACAGTGGAAACAGTGGCTGACTTTATTTTTCTGGGCTCCAAAATCACTGCAGATGGTGATTGCAGCCATGAAATTAAAAGATGCTTACTCCTTGGAAGGAAAGTTATGACCAAGCTAGACAGCATATTAAAAAGCAGAGACATTACTTTGCCAACAAAGGTGCGTCTAGTCAAGGCTATGGTTTTTCCAGTGGTCACGTATGGATGTGAGAGTTGGACTATAAAGAAAGCTGAGTGCCGAAGAATTGATGCTTTTGAACTGTGGTGTTGGAGAAGACTCTTGAGAGTCCCTTGGACTGCAAGGAGATCCAACCAGTCCATCCTAAAGGAGATTAGTCTTGGGTGTTCATTGGAGGGATTGATGTTGAAACTGAAACTCCAATACTTTGGCCACCTGATGTGGAGAGCTGACTCATTTGAAAAGACCCTGATGCTGGGAAAGATTGAGGGCAGAAGGAGAAGGAGACGACAGAGGATGAGACGGTTGGATGGCATCACTGACACAATGGACATGGGTTTGAGTGGACTCCAGGAGATGGTGATGGACAGGGAGGCCCGGTGTATGTGGTTCATGGGGTCACAAAGAGTCGGACACCACTGAGGGACTGAACTGAACTGAACTGATACAATATAACAAGAGACTTCCAACTATAGTTCCAAGGATTTACTGCCCAGCTAAGACAGCCTCATTAGTGAATTACAATACCAATGTTACAATAGCCTACTGTTTCAGTCAGATTGCTTCTTTTCACCTGGTATCATTATACTGTACATATTCACACTCATATATACTGGTCAAGAAAAGAGAGCTTTGATCAGTAGTAGAACAAACAGAACTAAATACTAGAGTGGTTTGATAGTGAACATTTGCTCCAACTTCTAAGGCATCAATCAAAACTTGAGACAGTTTCTCATGCTTATAGCATGAACCAAAAGAATTCTAGAACCTCAAAACACATAACCCAGCAAGGAGATCACTCTGTCTCTAAAGGGAGCCTGGGACTGTGAATCACACTGTCTCAGGTCCAATTCCTGGTCCTCATAATGTTTAGCTGTGTGGCCCTGGGCAGGCATTCACTTAACCCTCTTGAGCCCCTTCTCTCTCATCTCTAAAATGAGGGCGATGATACCTATCTGACAAGATAATGTGAGGATTCAACTATTTATGTCTGTTTCCAGTGACTGGCACATGGCAAGTACTCAATAAACATAGTTATTATTATACATGGATAATAATTATAACAGTTGCACAAATGTAAAATGATTCATAAGAGCACAACAGACCAAGGTGTAGCTGAAATTGCTACAATTCACTGCCCAAACGACATACAACATTTACCTACAATCCAATTTTCCTTTTTTACCAAATTAAGTCCTGCAGTGCGATGGAGAAGAATGATTCTTTGCCAGGATTGTAAATATATTTCCAAGGTGAAATACAAAATGAGAACCTGTCTCACTGCAACCGAGTAAGCTTGTGGTGACGTTTCTACTGAAGCTGTCAGTAGAGGATCTGGAAGAATTTTGCAAAGTACTGGACATGATGTTCAGCTACTTAAAAAGCTGACAAGTACTAAGAAATATATTGCCTTGTTATAAATAGCAAGTGAGTGTCACGTTCTTTTCTTTCTTCACCAGATTACATGATTGACTAAGTCACCATATGTTAAGTGGAAACAAATGTTTAAAGGCTTCTAACTAAGCAAGATTTCTATCTTTCTTCTAAGTCTGATGTTTTTCACCATGAATACATTTTAAAATTAATTTTTATTGGAGTGTAGTTAATTTAAAATGTTGTGTTTCTGCTGTACAGCCAAGGGAATCAGTTAAATATGTATATATATTCACTCCTTTTCAGAGTCTATCCCCTTAAAGGTCATTATAGAGCACTGAGTAGAGTTCCCTGTGCTATACGATAGGTCTTTACGAGTTATCTATTTGATGTATAGTAGTGTGTATAGATCAATCCCAATTTCCCAGTTTATCCCTCCCACCTATTTCCCCCCCTTGGTAACCATAAGTTTGTTTTTTACATCTGTGATTCTATTTCTGTTTTATAAATAGGTTTGTTTGCACCATTTTAAAGTAGTTCACATATAAGTGGTATCTCCCGATATTTGTCTTTCTCCGTCTTACTTCATTCAGTATAACAATCTCTAGGTCCATCCCTGTTGCTGTAAGTGGCACTATTTCATTCTTTTTTATAGCTGAGTAATATTCCATTGTTTATATGTACCACATTTTACTCATTCATCTGTTGATGGATATTTAGGTTGCTTCTATGTTCTGATTATTGAAATGGTGCTACAATGCACATTGGGGTGCATGTATCTTTTCTAATTATGGTCTTCTCCAGATTTATGCCCAAGAGTGGGACTGCTAGATCACATGGTAGCTCTATTTTTAGTTTTTTAAGGAACCTCCATAGTGTTGTACCAATTTACATCTCCACCAAGAGTGTAGGAAGGTTCCCTTTTTTCCACACCCTCTCCTGTATTTGTCAGTTTTTTGATGATGGCCATTCTGACCAGTATGAGCACGTCTTTAACTATCCTAACATCAACATTTCAACTATCCTAACACTAACATTTTAACTATCCTACCATTTACGTCAGCCAGAGTTGTTTAAGAAACAGACAAATGTGGACTTCTTGGTGATCCACTGGTTAGGAATCACCTCCCAGTGCAGAATACATGGGTTTCGTCCCTGCTCTGGGAAGATTCCACGTGCCACGGGGCAGTTAAGCCAGTATATGCCACAATTACTGAGCCCACACTCTAGAGCCCGTGCTTTGCAACAAGAGAAGCTGCTGCAATGAGAAGCCCCTGCAATGAGAAGCCCATGAACCACAATGAAGAGTAGCCCCTACATGCCACAGCTAGAGAAAGCCTGTGCACAGCAACGAAGATGCAGTGCAGCCATAAATAAATATTTTTTAAAATAAATAGACAAGTGTAAAGATATCTTACAAAATGAAAAATCAGTTTAACGTATGGATTCCAAACTCTGTGAAAGTCACCATGAGCCTGTTTCCCAGGGTTGGTTTTTCTCCTGCCATGTGGTCTGTGGCTGACTCAGCTGCCTGGATTCCCTGCTTGGGCTTGGGTAGAATCCAGGTGCAAAGCCTGCCATTTAGGAAGATCATTTGAAAGTTTATTTATTTAGGTCTTCGATTTTTCACATCAGCATTTTGTAATTTTCCACATATAGAACCTGTACACATTATGTTAAGTATATAACCCAAGTATTTCATTTTCTTTGGAATAAACCATAAATGGTGGAAAGGTTAAGAATCTTGAAAAATTTGTTTTTATTAACAACAACAAACAGATCTTAAATGTGCAGTTTCAATGGGCTTTAGCAATTGTATACACTGTCACCACTAAACAATACAGCATAGAGAATATTTCTGTAGATGAAAGAGTGGATGTTCTTCACGCCCCATGACACAAATCTGGCTACATCCAGCAGTTTGTGGGCCCTTAGTTTCCTGACCAGGGATAGCACCCTCGCTCTCTGCATTGGAAGGCAGAGTTTAATCACTGGACCACCGGGGAAGTCGCAACATAGAGAACATTTCTGTCACCACAGAAAGTTTCCAACATTCCTTGGAATATCTCTTTCCAGTCAATTACTGATCCCATATTCTCACACTTAGGCCCACAGTGTCTTCTCATTTTTTCCCCTAGGGCTCAAAAGTTATTAAACTCTAGATTGTATTAACATGGAATTTTACATCATCTTAGGTTAGATTGTCCCACATAATAGTGACTGTCTGAAACAGCTTATGTTGGAAGAATGAGATACTGATGTCAATTAAAATATTGGTGACCTTGTTCAAAAAATGTTTCTTAATGAAATTTTTAAACATTTTCTTGTAAGAGTATTTAATTGAAGTGATACTTTTTTTTTCTATTTTGAGCTTTTTGAGTTTGAAAGTTCATTAGTCTGACGGAAAATTTTATTTAGAATGTTTTGACTTCATGCGCAAAGATAGATGGATAGAAATAAAACTAGGGAGAAATGTGGATGATTTTTTATGTGTCTCTGCATTTTCCAAACTTTTTGCTACAACCATATGTTGCTCTTAGAATAAAGCAATAACATTTGAGTAAAATGTATTTTTAAAATAATCATGTTGAATCCCTTTATATGACCTTTGGTCAAAGTGTCAGGTAAGTGTTCTCATTTAAGAGGCCCCATGGTCTATAAGCTGTGGTACTTCTGTTTCTCCTCACCTAAACACTAATTGGCCCCCTTGGTGCTTTTATATGGACTGTGATGCATTCTGGAAAAAGATAAAAGATACCATTATAGATAAGAGAAAGTATTGACCAGGTTTGTTATACTCACAGGAAGAGGCAAAGTTCAATTTCTCAGAATTCTAATATATATTATTTCCAGCTCATAATACATATAATTTCTTTTTCCCTCTTTTTTTTTTTTTTTTTGAGGCAAAACAAGTAGAGATTTAAAAAGCAATGTGAGATATAAAAAGCAATGTGAGTTTAGTGAAATGGTCATGCCACTTTTGCTGTACTGGATTTACCTGACCTTGGTATTCAAAACCCTGATGCTTCACAGCTGCTAATGAATCATGCTTCAGGCAAGCTAGGTGTTGAGTTTATATTTCATTTACATGCATTCCACATTTGTGGATACCCTAAAATTAATGCTGAATATGCCTTATTGATAACTATGCCATGAGATAAATCAGCTTAACTGCTTTAATAGCTTTGCCTTTTATTAGAACCACTATAATTAATCTTTGACAATGAAACATTTCTTGATTAAACATTTTAAATACCAAATATAATTGTTTAAGCTTAGTAACAGTCTATTAAGTGCCCCCCCCTTTTTTTGGAGGTTAATAGAAGTTTACTTCAGTGTTGTTTACTAGAACTTTCTGTGCAACAGAAATGATCTCTCCCCATGCTAACAAATGTGTGAGATACCAGCCACACATGACCAGTAAGCCCTTGAAATGTGGCCAGTGTGACTCAGGAATTGATTCCCCTTTATTTGATTTTAAACAAATTACCATTTAGATTTAAATATCCCCATGTGGCCAGTGGCTACTGTGTTGGGTGGCGAAGTTTCAAAGAGTAAGGTTCCAACCCTAACCAAGATAAAAGACAGCTCCCACTGTATACAAAGATTTTTTGGTCCCATATGAATTGGAGATTCAGCTTCTGTCACTGAAATTCATAACTGTATGAGAAACACAAGGTCTGCTGAAACCAAAGAACCAAAATGGTGACTAACTTGCTTTCATCTTAATGTGATTTATGCACACGTTAGACCAAGCAAGACCAGACTGTTTTTCTGATATGAAGGAACAGAGACATTCGGTACTTTGGACAATACCTTCTGCTTCCTGTTCTGTGCCTTGGAGATGGTTGATTACCCTTCCTAAGATCATTGTCACTGAGAAATTAGAAGTACTTTTGGTCTATGGCCATAGTTCCCTGAACACTCCCGATTTCATCTGATCTTGGAAGCTCAGCAGGGTCTGGCCTGGTTAGTACTTGCATGGGAGAAGCATTTTTGTAAACAACGGTTTCCGTTTTGTAGAATGATTGAAGGGTCATTCTTTAAGGCAGTTCAGTTCAGTTTAGTTCAGTTGCTCAGTCATATCCGACTCTTTGCGACCCCATGAATCACAGCACGCCAGGCCTCCCTGTCCATCACCATCTCCCGGAGTTCACTCAAACTCATGTCCATGGAGTCAGTGATGCCATCAAGCCATCTCATCCTCTGTCATCCACTTCTCCTCCTGCCCTCAAGCTTTCCCAGCATCAGGGTCTTTTCAAATGAGTCAGCTCTTCACATCAGCTGGCCAAAGTATTGGAGTTTCAGCTTCAACATCAGTCCTTCCAATGAACACCCAACACTGATCTCCTTTAGGATGGACTGGTTGGATCTCCTTGCAGTCCAACAGACTCTCAAGAGTCTTCTCCAACACCACAGTTCAAAAGCATCAATTCTTCGGCACTCAGCTTTCTTTATAGTCCAACTCTCACATCCATAAATGACTACTGGAAAAGCCATAGCCTTGACTAGATGGACTTTTGTTGACAAAATAATGTCTCTGCTTTTTAATATGCTGTCTAGCTTGGTCATAACTTTCCTTCCAAGGAGTAAGCGTCTTTTAATTTCATGGCTGCAGTCACCATCTGCAGTGATTTTGGAGCCCAAAAAATAAAGTTAGCCACTGTTTCCATTGCTTCCCCTTCTATTTGCCATGAAGTGATGGGGCGAGATGCCATAATCTTCGTTTTCTGAATGTTGAGCTTTAAGCCAACTTTTTCACTCTCCACTTTCACTTTCATCAAGAGGCTTTTTAGTTCCTCTTCACTTTCTGCCATAAGGGTGGTGTCATCTGCATATCTGAGGTTATTGATATTTCTCCCGGCGATCTTGATTCCAGCTTCTGTTTCCTCCAGCCCAGCGTTTCTCATGATGTACTCTGCATGTAAGTTAAATAAGCAGGGTGACAATATACAGCCTTGACGTACTCCTTTTCCTATTTGGAACCAGTCTGTTGTTCCATGTCCAGTTCTAACTGCTGCTTTCTGACCTGCATACAGGTTTCTCAGGAGGCAGGTCAGGTGGCCGGGTGTTCCCATCTCTTTCAGAATTTCCCACAGTTTATTGTGATCCACACAGTCAAAGGCTTTGGCATAGTCAAAAAGCAGAAATAGATGTTTTTTCTGAAACTCTCTTGCTTTTTCGATGATTCAGTGGATGTTGACAATTTGACTTCTGGTTCCTCTGCCTTTTCAAACCAGCTTGAACATGTGGAAGTTCACGGTTCACATATTGGTGGTGCCTGGCTTGGAGAATTTTGAGCATTACTTTACTAGAGTGTGAGATGAGTGCAATTGTGCGGTAGTTTGAGCATTCTTTGGCATTGCCTTTCTTTGGGATTGGAATGAAAACGGACCTTTTCCAGTCCTGTGGCCACTGCTGAGTTTTCCAAATTTGCTGACATATTGAGTGCAGCACTTTCACAGCATCATCTTTTAGAATTTGAAATAGCTCAACTAGAATTCCATCGCCTCCACTAGATTTGTTCAAAGTGATGCTTCCTAAGGCCCACTTGACTTCACATTCCAGGATGTCTGGCTCTAGTTTAGTGATCACACCATCATGATTATCTGGGTCTTGAAGATCTTTTTTGCATAGTTCTTCTGAGTATTCTTGCCACCTCTTCTTAATATCTTCTGCTTCTGTTAGGTCCCTACCATTTCTGTCCTTTATTGAGACCATCTTTGGATGAAATGTTCCCTTGGTATCTCTAATTTTCTTGAAGAGATCTCTAGTCTTTCCCATTCTATTGTTTTCCTCTATCTCTTTGCATTGATCGCTGAGGAAGGCTTTCTTATCTCTCCTTGCTATTCTTTGGAACTCCACCTTCAAATGGTTATATCTTTCCTTTTCTCCTTTGCTTTTTGCTTCTCTTCTCACAGCTATTTGTAAGGCCTCCCCAGACAGCCATTTTGCTTCTTGGCATTTCTTTTTCTTTGGGATGGTCTTGATCCCTGTCTCCTGTACAATGTCACGAACCTCTGTCCATAGTTCATCAGGCTCTCTATCTATCAGATCTAGTCCCTTAAATCTATTTCTCACTTCCATTGTATAATCGTAAGGGATTTGACTTAGGTCATACTTGAATGGTCTAGTGGTTTTTTCCATTTTCTTCAATTTAAGTCTGAATTTGGCAATAAGGAGTTCATGATCTGAGCCACAGTCAGCTTCTAGTCTTGTTTTTGTTGACTGTATAGAGCTTCTCCATCTCTGGCTGCAAAGAATATAATCTATCTGATTTTGGTGTTGACCATCTGGTGATGTCCATGTGTAGAGTCTTCTCTTGTGTTGTTGGAAGAGAGTGTTTGCTATGATTGGTGCATTCTCTTGGCAAAACTCTATTAGCCTTTGTCCTGCTTCATTCCGTATTCCAAGGCCAAATTTTCCTGTTACTCCAGGTGTTTCTTGACTTCCTACTTTTGCATTCCAGTCCCCTATAATGAAAAGGACATCTTTTTTGGGTGTTAATTCTAGAAGGTCTTGTAGATCTTCATAGAACCATTCAACTTCAGCTTCTTCAGCGTTATGGGTCAGGGCATAGACTTGGTTTGAATGGTGATATTGAATGGTTTGCCTTGGAAACGAACAGAGGTCATTCTGTCGTTTTTGAGATTGCATCCAAGTACTGCATTTCGGACTCTTTTGTTGACTATGATGGCTACTCCATTTCTTCTAAGGGATTCCTGCCCACAGTAGTCGATATAATGGTCATCTGAGTTAAATTCACCCATTCCAGTCCATCTTAGTTCACTGATTCCTAGAATGTCAGTGTTCACTCTTGCCACATCCTGTTTGACCACTTCCAATTTGCCTTGATTCATGAACCTAACATTTCAAATTTCTATGCAATATTGCTCTTTATAGCATCAGACCTTGCTTCTATCACCAGTCACATCCACAACTGGGTGTTGTTTTTGCTTTGGCTCCATCCCTTCATTGTTTCTGGAGTGATTTCTCCACTGATCTCCAGCAGCATATTGGGCACCTACTGACCTGGGGAGTTCATCTTTCAGTGTCCTATCTTTAGGCAAGGGGGCATAAAATGACTGATGGGGAGTGATGGGAAAAGTTTGGTACAGTTCACTCTATTTAGGATTTTATTTTCATGAGCTTTATGTATATTTCGGAGAGACAAATATGTGAAAAAATTCATTACATCTAAAAAAAAATAAAAGAAGAAATTGAATCAGTGTAATTCATAGTGCTTTCACTCCTGTGTATTCACAAGAAATTATTAGCCTAGTAATAACAGCCTGAACATGATCACTAGGATAAGTTTTCACGTGTTTTGGTGTCAGGTGTTCATTTCCTTGTAATTATTTTTAAAACTTGAAACATGACTTCTCCTTATATTATTGGGAAAGGGATGTTTTCCTCTTGAAAATTACTCAGAGCCCAGAGTTGTACCATCTTTTCTTAGCGGGAAGTTTCCTTTCATCATTTTCTTCATCAAATTTGACTGCTCCTGCCCACATTTTCCATCTTATTCTCCACTCCAGGGCATGGAAACAGCTTTACAGAAAGGCTGGCTTTGTGCCATTACCAAGAGGACAGAGCAACCTTGAGGCCTTTGGACATGAAACCCCTACCTGCCATGCCCCCCACCCCTGCTGCTCTGTGAACAGGCTTGCAGATCGGACCTCCCTGGGACTCCGTGGGCTTCCAGGTCTGCACCTCCACCATCTTGCATGAGTCAGCTACAGTGAGATGAGGAATGGCCCTCTCAGGTCCTCACTTGTCCTGCCTCTCATGGGCTTCCCATTTGGACCCAAGAACATTGCAATCAGCTCACCTTGACAGAGGTCTGTTCTGAATGGTTCTCCTTCCCTAAAGGAGCACAAAATTCCTTGGAGATTTCTGAAGACGGGCCACTGAAGACTTCAAAGGCTGGGAGCCCGGGCCTTGTGGACCAAGACAACTGAACCAGCGCAACCTCCTCCCTGCTCCAGAGGATGGCTGGCCAGGAAGGCCATGCGGGTAAACTGTAGATGGGACTGAGAAAGCCCTGGGCATAATCAGAAGCCTCCACACTGCGTGACTGCGGCCTCTAGGACTGTAAGGAGGCTCAGCCCACAGAGGAAAGACATGCCCTCGGGGACAACACAGTCACAGCCGGCTGCGTGAATTACCCACACCCGGCTCCAAGCTCTCCACCTCTTAACAGAATTGATACACAGGCAAGGACAGCTAGGATCACTGGACACTAAATCCTGAAGACAACAGCACTGTGACCATCTTAGGAAACGAATAGCGAAAGTGTTGTAACTTCTCTCTTTCTTGTGCTCAGTCGCTAAGTTGTGTCCAACTCTTTGCCACCCCATGGACTGCAGCCTGCCAGGCTCCTCTGTCCATGGGATTTTCCAGGCAAGCATACTGGAGTGGGTTGCTGTTTCCTTCTCCAGGGCCTCCCTTCCTTAATGGAAGATAAAATCTGTGCATCCCCATCTATTTCTCTGGGAGTCAGAACTCATTTGGCTGTGGCTGGAGTGTTTGTTGCAACAATAATCTGATCTCAGAAGGCTGGGATGCTTTGGATTCCTCCATCCACCACTATGCCTGCACATGGATCAGACAAGGGTCCTCTGGAAACAGCAATGTGCCCCCTACCATGCAAGGAGCCCCTCTGGTGGACTGATACAGATTCAAACCTAAATATCTGATCAGTTACTGTCTCAAAGCAGAATTCAGATCCACCTCATTTCCATTAGATTTTTCAATTTATCAAATACTTATAAAGTATTTACTATGTGCCAGTTCTGTACATTACAAATGCTTCAAAAGTAAGTATGTAGAAGCACTAACTCATTTAATCCTCATACAAAACCCTATACATTTTTATTGTCCTTTTTGGATACATCTTTTCATCTTTCCTATTGACTACTAGGACCAAACTGTGAACCCAGACTAAACAAATATGTGTGTTCCAATGCAATTCCAAGCCACTTTTGAGAAGGAAATGGCTACCCACTCCAGTATTCTTGCCTGGAGAATTCCACGGACAGAGGACCCTGGCAGGCTACAGTCCATAGGGTCACAAAGAGTCGGATACAACTGAGCGACTTTTACTTTCTCTGGAAATTTTATCAAAGTTATTAAAAGCGCAACGCCCTAGTCCATAACTTCAATATAACCTATACATTTTCTAGAATGGCTGAAGAAGAAAATGAAAGTAATCTTGTTTTAATCTAAATGTCCATTGACAGATGAATGGATAAAGAAGATATAGTACATATACACAATGGAATACTTCTCAGTCATTAGAAAGAATTAAATAATACCATTTGTAGCAATATGGATGGACTGTCTTATTAAGTGAAGTGAGTCGGACAGGGAAAGACAAATACCATATGAGATCAACTTACATGTGGAATCTAAACTATGGCACAAATGAACTTATCTATGAAACAAACGGATTTGCAGACATAAAGCACAGACTTGTTGCCAAGGGGGAGGGATGGGTTGGGGGGTTTGGAATAAGCAGATGCAAGCTATTATATATAGAACAGATAAACACCAAGGTCCTATTGTAGAGTGAAGGAAACTATATTCAATATCCTGGGATAAACCATAATGGAAAAGAATACGAAAAGGAAATATATGTATAGCTGAATCACTTTGCTGTACAGGAGAATTTAATACAACACTGTAAATCAACTGTACTTCAGTAATACACATTAAAAAAAACAATCTTGTTTCCTTGCCAGTCATCACTTCTCTCCACAAGCCCCCTTCACACCAGCAGGGAGAAACCTGATATTTCACTTCACTTCAGTTCAGTTCAGTCGCTCAGTCGTGTCCAACTCTTTGTGACCCCATGGACGGCAGCACACCAGGCCTCCCTGTCCATCACCGACTCCTGGAGTTTACCCAAACTCATGTCCATTGAGTCGGTGATGCCATCCACTCATCTCATCCTCTGTTGTCCCCTTCTCCTCCTGCCTTCAATCTTTCCCAGCATCAGAGTCTTTTCAAATGAGTCAGCTCTTTGCATTTTTGCATTAGACCCTTATATCTACTACTGTGGGCAAGAATCCCTTAGAAGAAATGGAGTAGCCATATGGTCAACAAAAGAGTCTGCAATGTAGTACTTGGATGAAGTCTCAAAAACAACAGAATGATCTCTGTTGGTTTCTGAGGCAAACTGGTAATCCAAGCCTATGCCCCGACCAGCAATGCTGAAGAAGCTGAAACTGAATGTTTCTATGAAGATCTACAAGACCTTTTAGAACTAACAACCTGATAGTTACTGAATGCTTATTCTAAGCCAGGTGCCATGTTTCCCACCTCAGGCCAACCATGTTAATGAGTAATCACCTTGAACTCAGAGAGGTTAAGTAAAGGACTTCTAGGCCTCTGCCATTAAGTGGAAGATCCTGGGTTCAAGCCCCCTTTGTCCCCCTTTTAGAAGGTGGAGACCTTGCCTGGTTGTCCGCATGTATTTAGCACTTGCACGATGTGCAACACATGTCTGCGGAATGGAAACAGATTCCAGTCTTCCTGACTCTAAGGGGCTTTCACTAGGATTACTGTGCTATTGTCTTTCTAAAATCCTAGCCTGACCTCACCGCTAACTGGTGAGGAACGGAGGCCCTTTATTCTCCAGGGACTAGAGCATCATGGAGGCTCTATCATAGTGTTTTTCAAACTGTAGCTTGAGAATGATGAACTCTTCAAAAAAAATGAAACCCGTGGAAGAGTGTATTGCAGGGGAGTGAGGTAAGTGTTGTCCGGGAAGCATCTGTGTGTGCATTGAAGGTTGAACATCATCCTTGCTGTCCTTTGACCTCTCTGTCTGCCTTTGCACACATTGTTGCCTCATCTGGAATGTTCCTCCTCTTGCTCTGTCTGGGGACTCCAGTTGTCCTTCAAGTCAGCCTGTTTAATTCTTACCTGTTTAATTCTCACCCCTTCCTCTGTTTCCTGGGTGGTGGTCACTTGTTTGCAGCTCTCTCCCAGTGCTGTGGGTAAAGGCAGGGACCAAGTCCTGTTGGTTTTTATCTTTCAAATGCCTGTAACAGAGCTGGTCTCAGGAGGACTCTGAAATGTTCAGTCTTTTATAGATCCCTGCCTGCAGTTCACCTTTATTGAACATCCATTTATTTCTTAATATGTCATAATTTCCTGTTATTGTCATATTCAGCTTTTAATAGCAACATAATTTCTCTGTGACCAATGCTTAAAAATAATGAAAAGTTTGAAGACAACTCATATCCATTATGATTCTTAGATTTGTCTTGAATGAGCTTTTCGTTTTCCCCTGCTCCCAGTACTGATGGAAGTGTGTTAGTCGCTCAGTTGTGTCTGACTCTTTGTGACCCCATGGAGTGCAGCCCGGTAGGTTTCTCTGTCCAGGATTTCCCAGGCAAGAATACTGGAGTGGGGTGCCATTCCCTTCTTCAGGGGGATATTCCTGACACAGGGATTGAACCCAGGTCTTCCACATTACAGGCAGATCCTTAACTTTCTGAGCCACCAAGGAAGCCTCCAATATTGATGGAACCTCATTTAAATTAAGAATGCCATTGGTGCATATTTCAGAAGATCCATTCACTTTTTAGTGTAAAGAAATGGTGATCAGGGAGCTCAAACTGGTGCTCTGTGACATCCTAGAGGGTGGGATGGGGTGGGAGGTGGGAAGGAGGTTCAAGAGGGAGGGGACATGTGTATACCTATAGCTGATTCACGTTGATGTATGGCAGAAACCAACACACAATATTGTAAAGCAGGTATCCTTCAATTAAAAATAAATTTAAAAAATTATAAAAAAGGAGAAGTCAAAAGCATAAGGCAATTAGATGAGCAGATAAGGGTGTATTTTTAAGAGAGCTTTTGTGGCACGTGTGTCTCCTTCCTAACGTTTGAGCAATTTAAATGAAGAATTTAAGTTGTTAAAAAAGAAAGAAAGAAGCCATGATCAAAAAGAGGCTGATTGACCCTGTAGGAATAAAGCAGGACAAAAAGATGAGTAAAACTTGCACTCTGGGATTTGAAATTCTCTCTTCATAAATAAATTGATTATAGGCAACAAAAGACACTTAACGGTAAGCAGCCTCATGGAAGTCTGGCTAAATCTGAAAATAATTCCCCCCACCCCATCAATTTCATGCTTGTTCTTTATTTTTCCGTTACAACAGCTGCCTTTGGGAACACCTAGAGTAAATTCGAGAAAAATAAGCAAAGAAGATCAGTTACCAGTCTAATGTGGGGTGGATGGTTTGCTTTTCTTTCTGCCTACGCAGCACCTATGCTTCAGGACTGAAATGCTGCAAAAATGCTGGGCCGTGCCTTCCAGCCCAACCACATGGCTGCTCCATTCATGAGCAGAGTAGCTCTGTGTTGGAACATGCTCAGCGCACAGACCTGTGGGCTGCATTCTTGGCCCCACACTTCAGGGCAGTGTAAACAGCTGAAGTGGTCACCTTTGTAGATACCAATCCCGGGTTTTAAAATGACTGTAAGGTTTTACCTCCTCTCAGCAGAGTTTCAGGCTAATAGAAGAGAACTAGGTATTTACCTGCCTTCCCCACAGTTCCTGCACCGACAACAGAGAATGTAAGGTAACCTTGGAGACGAGCCATGAATCATCGCGGCGAATCCTTGTCCTCATCTCAGTAAAGGAGAGTGGAGATGAAGGAGGGCGATGACAGCTCCCAACGGGACTGGCTTGTACTTATACAAGTTCAAACCTTCTTATCATCACACACCATCAGAAAGCAGATCTCCCAGAAACTACCCCTATCACAGCCATTTGCTTGGACTGAGGGTCACTGAGGTCATCTGAGACTCGGGAATCAATTTAGAATCATAGGCAAAAAGAACTAGAGCAACCCCTTGAACAATGTGGGGCCTTAGGGGCGCCCACCCTGTGCAGTTGAAAATAACTTTTTCTTTTTGGCTGCGCTGGGTCTTCACTGCAGTGCGGGCTTTTCTCTAGTTGCGGAGAGTGGGGGCTACTCTCTAGTTGTGGTGCTTGGGCTTCTCATTGCAGTGACTTCTGCTGTTGTGGAGAACGGCTCTAGGACTCACGGGCTTCAGGCGTTGCCGCACACGGGCTCAGTAGTGGTGGCTCCCAGGCTCTAGGGCACAGGCTCAGAGTTGTGGCATATGGGCTTAGTGGAAAAGACTCTTGAGAGTCCCTTGGACAGCAAAGAAATCAAACCAGTCAGTCCTAAAGGAAATCAACCCTGAATATTCACTGGAAGGACTGCTGCTGAAGCTGAAGCTCCAATCCTTTGGCCACCTGATGCAAACAGCTGACCCACTGGAAAAGACCCTGATGCTGGGAAAGATTAAAAGCAGGAAGAAAAGGGGACGACAGAGGACGAGATGGTTGGATGGCATCACCAATTCAATGGACATGAATTCGAGCAAGCTCTGGGAGACGATAAAGGACAGGGAGGCCTGGTGTGCTGCAGTCCCCGGGGCTGCAGAGTCAGACACAACTTAGCAACTGAATATCAATGGGCTTAGTTGCTCAGAGGCATGTGGGACCTTCCTGGATCCGGGATCGAACTGATTGGCAGGTCTCCTGCTTTGGCAGGCAGTTTCTCTACCACTGAGCCACCACATACAACTTTATAGTCTGTTTTCCTGTTCGTGGTTCCCCTGTGAGTTCCGCATCTGTGGGTTCGACCAACCTGGCATCATGTTATCCTGCAGTATTTGTTGAAAAAATCCACATGTAACTGGATTTGTGTTACTCAAGGGTCAATGGTTTGGTGGAATTTTAGTTAGCCTCCAGGTGAGATTAACTGGGTGGTTTCTCTTAGGCCATAGCTGGCCAAGGGCAGGGCTGGGGCTGCCACACCTTGGGGCCATTACAGTAGGAAGTTTCCTCTCCTAGATCCAAGCCCACCCTTCTACACTGTTCTGTCCCCGCTGGGGCTGGTTCCTGCAGACCCCATGGCCCTTCCTTCCCTGAGGGCTGGCTGGGTGCTGAGAAGGAGGCAGTGGTGGGAGAACGGATGGCGGCAAGAGGAGAGGAGACTTCCCTTTTTCTAGCTCCTGTCAGCATCCCTGCAGTGACAGAGCGTTGTGTGGCTCGTTTGCAGATGCCTTTGGTCACTCCAGCACCGGCCATGGTGGCCTCTCAGAAGGGCCAGCACTAGTGGCTGTAGCCCCATTAATAGTGTGTGCGCCAGTGTCCTTCCCCGATCAGACTCGAGCACCATTCCCTAGCTGGGTGTCTCCTTCAGCAGAGCACTGGTGTGGCATCTCCTCCAGAGATGTGAAGACCTCTTCTGTGGGCTCCCACGTTATGGGAATGCTACTTCATCCTGGGGGGTGGCACCTGCTGCCTGAACTATTACTATTTGCTACCTCGAGGTCCCTTTTTGCTACTTCAAGCCTCCTTGTATTAACTCCCTCTGAAGCAATACCTACCGTGGTTTTTCTACTGGACCCTGCTTGATAGGATACTTGGTATTAAGTGCGTGTTGTACCATTTTCAGAACAAACATATCTTACTGAAAACATCTAAGGCATTTGTTACTTTCTGTTCAATAGATCCAATGCATGGACCAATGAGATGCTCTGAGAGGTGTGAAGATAAGACGTCTGCAGACTAGATTATGGCAAGGACAGAGAATAAGGACACTCTAGCATATAATGCTGATTCCTTAACAGTTGTAACTTCTTTCTTCCCAAGTTATTTCATTTAAATCTTAATATGCAAAAGTTAGTATGAATTGACTGTATCAACAAGAATGGGCTCTGAAAATGTAAAGTCAATGCTATTCATTCTCAAGCAGTATCTGCTTAACTGGAAACAAGAGATGTGACAACTGTTAACCCTCCACTAGGTGGCAATCATTACACAAATTCCTGTTCGACTCCCATGATGCTAATAGCCAACGAACAGATAAGACAGTTAAATTTTACTGCTCAGAAGCAACCCACAGCAATTGGGGGTGTGCCAAAGCTACAACACTGGTTTGGTGTGAGGCTGTTTTGAGTCTTTCACTCACTGACTTGTAGCAGAGACTGCTGTATGTATGCTCAGCCCACTAGGCTCCTCAGTCCATGGGATTCTCCAGGCAAGAATACTGGAGTGGGTGGTCATTTCCTCCCCCAGGGGAATCTTCCTGACCCAGGGATCGAACCCTCATCTCCTGCATTGCAGGCAGATTCTTTACCCACTGAGCCACCAGGGGAACCCCACAGCAGAGACCACTAGTTGTCCCAAAGCATACTAGTTAGGATAGGCTTGATTATGTCACAGTAATAAATTAATAGCTCCAAACAAATTAAAATGATTTGACATATTTCATGCCGCATGCAGACTGTCAGGGCAATTCCATGCAGTCTCCGGGATCCAGGCTGACGGGGACCCCTGGGTCTTAGAGCTGCATCACCTACAACATACGGCTTTTTCGGTTGCTGGGGCAGGAAGAGCTACTGCAGAAAGATGTCTGGTCTTTTCACCACATCACCGCCTCCTCGTAGTTAACTGGCTAGAACTTCTCACGTGGTCTTACTAGCAGGTTGTCTTCCTGCCCAGATGGGAGAATCAGATAGTCATGTCTAACCGCAGCGTGTATCTGTTCTTCTTTCCTCAACAGCAATAGAACTCCGTGTTAGCTGGACATGGGGCTGCCACTCCGCCAATGAAGATTCCATTTCTAAATCTAAGGGGCTGTCGGGTGTAATGTGATGTGTAGGAAGTGTCCTCAAGGAGAGGTGTACCCTTCTGTCTTTTCGTCCTGCTTGCTGGCTAGTATACAGACACGTCTGGGCCTCTTCTGGGTTCTGAAGAGACCTTGGGATTGGAAGCCATGCCTGAAGGAACAACTACCTGGAAGGAGCCCTGGTCCTTGTCCCTGTGGAGGCCACACCAGCCCTGACCATCTGAAGTGACAGATAAGCTGCATCTTTTATGCCACTATAATTTGGGGGCTGTTTCCTGCTACCTGCAGCTGAATTTAATCCTAACATGGGTTCCCCAATGCAAAGTCTGTTACGGGTTCTCTTCCCAAGAAGTAACCTCCCCCCTCCTGTTCCATGCTCAGAATTAACTGATAGACATGGGGGTCTGAGAGATGAGGTTGCAGTGGCTCTATCATTATTAATAATGCTGATTGGAGACATGGCTTTACATTGGTGGACAAAGGTTGTGCAATTTCCTAAAATCAGAGAACAATGAAGTTGACTCTGGCTTTCATAATGACTTCTCTGTAGCAGGCAACAGTATTTGCTAACGTTTTACCCACAGTAAAGTGTCTTTCAAAATTGCCATCGAGCTTCTCAAACCCTGCTGCAGCTTTATCAACTAAGTTTATACAATATTCTCAATCCATTGCTGTCTCTTCAATTTTCACAGCATCTTCACCCAGATTAGATCCCAACTCAAGAAATCATATTGTTTCATCAATAAGAAGTAACTCATTATCAAACTTTTTTTATAACAAAATGTTAACAATATGAAAAAAAACTGACATACTGCAAAAATTACAATGTGACACGGACATGAAATGAGCAAACACTTTTAGGAAAAGTGCTCATGGACTTGCTGGACACAGGGGGGCCAAACCTTCAGTTTTTAAAAATCACAGTATCGCAAAGCATAGTAAAAGAGGTATGCCTGCACACAGAGATGGGCAGTGCTGTTCAGGACAGAGCAGGGAGGAAGAGCCTGGAGGCCAGGTTTAACGATGTTTAACAGTTGTAAAAAGAAGAGACAAAACACCAGAAGTTGGAGTGACAAAAAAGATTCGTTTATGTAACATGCCTATAATTTAGAGGGCTTTCGTTTACATGATCTCACTTTACTCTCAGAATGATTTGCAAAGTAGAACACTTTGTCACATTTCACAAGTAAGGAACTGCTGCTTAGAAAAATGCTATCACCTGTGGCCATGCTTCCTTTGTGGGTTTTGGGGGCATCACCTTTTTTAGCCATTTTTCCCCTCCTCCTTTTTCTCTCTTGGGAAAGGCTTTTTCTTTGGTGAATGTGTTCAGTTGCTCAGTTGAGTCCGATTCAGTGACCCCATGGAAATCTCTAGGCAAGAAACTGGAGTGGGTACCTTCCCTTAAAATAAATGCTAACGGGCCTTTCCTATTTTCCTCCTGGAACCCTCTCCTTAGGTGGCCTCATCCACTCTCATGTTTAGCCATCACACGTAACTGACAGCTGCCAAATCTACAATGCAGAGCCTGGAATCCTCCGCAGAGCACTTGACCTATACACACTTCTGCCTCGTGGCCAAGGCCTGCAGAGGCAGCTGGTAGAACTGTGAGGAGGGAAGAGGCGGGTGTTCAGCTGAGGGACAGGACTGCAAAAGCCACTGGAGCTTGGAAGTGTGCGAATCCTAAATACTAGGCATGATTTTCCAGCATGTTGATTTTTTATTCCTAAGCTCTTTTTTTCTACATGGTCCTAATCGCACATTGCTTCAATTCTTTGAAAGCAAGAAAAGTTTAAAATATGAATCTGAATGATATAAGAATCTTGTATGGTATGAGCCAAGTATTATCAGTCTAATTCTACCATTCATTCACTCACTCACTCACTCACTCACTCACCCACTTATTTGTTCAAATATTTATTGAGTGCTTTTCAATTGCCAGGAGTGGTGCAAGGCGCTGGGCTTAACAATGATTAAGACAAAGTCCCTCAAGGAGCTCACAGTCTAATGGTAAACTACTAAGTCAACTGAGGCACAGAGTGGTAAGGACTTACCCGATGAGGTAGAAAGAGCGAGGTGCTCGGGAACGTAGGACTAGAGCTGGATAGAGGGCAGGGGACCACTCACTCATTGTAAATAAACGCCTCTGGTTGAGAAGCAAGGCTGCGTATAGAAACATCTTACAAAATCTTGCAAGAAAGGTTAAAATAGTTTTCAACTGTCACCATAACTGAATTAATTCATGCCTTGCATGGAATTCAGTCATGAGCTGATGGCATTTCTATACCTGTCCCCAAAGCGTGGCGCATGTCACCAGTCTGCTGGGACACAATGACTCTGTAGAGAGCCTGAAGTCCAACTTTAGCACTGGGAAACCATACTGAAATAGTTGCATTAAATCCACAAACTTTTAACTGCACACACACATTTATGGTACTTCTACACGTAGAAGTCAGGGAAAAAACTCTCCTCTAACGCTCATTCAGAGGATTCTAATAAGTTATAGACAGACCACAGAAATTAAGAGAATATGTCTGTTTCTTTCACTATTTACATTATTTTGGCTGTACAAGGGTGAACAGTCTCACTCAGACCTACTTCACAAGTGATCTAGACATTATACAAATATGTACAAAGACGTCACATCAGGTGTGTGCGCACACCCGTCCACGCAGACATGACCCCGTGTAAGGCAACTTCTTTTGTGATGACGACACGTGATCTGTGCGGCAAAGGGCAGCGTCCACGAGGAGCTGTCCACCCCGCCTGCCTGTCTGTTTCACAGTTGTGTGATTCAGTAATTTCAGTAGGCAAGATGACCGCTTCACTGGCAAAAAAGCAGTGAATAATTATAAAAAGAGCTGCTTTCAAATGCAGAAACCGCCATTATCCAGAAATCTAAGAAGCAAAGTGCTTGGAGGCACTCCTGGCCTTCTTGTGGCTACCAAGAATGAGAAAATGGCAGGGATGATTTATTGCTCTGAGTATCTTCGTCCACATAGGAGTCCAAGAGACTCAATGCATGGACCCTCAAACACCATCAGTTGCTCACTTCAAGCACTTCTTCACTTTGCTGTGGAGGATTTTCTTCTGAAAGATAACAAACACGGGAGAAATCTTCCTAAATGATGGTCTCAAAGGCAGGCAGCTAAGAGAACTTTCGAGATAAAATAGGAAGACCTCAGTCAAGAACCATATTCTTACGTGAGTGGCATAAGGCTAATGTTTCCAGTCTCACAAGAATAATAAACCAGGACTCAAGCATGAGCCTGAGGGCCTGGGTCAGAGGATCAGACAGCCTGCTCTACAGAGACCACACTCCAAAACCAACAATTCTAACTTTTCACGGATATTAAAATTACATGGGATATAACAACAGGGTTGTTAGAAACAGTAAGCAACTATAGTATAATTTTTAACTCATGTTTTTGTAGCTAGGAAGAGTAAAAATACCTCTAAGGCCATAATATTCATTTTATATTATTAATTTTCATATTCACAATATTCATTTGTAAAACTATATACATTTAAAAAATCATTAGAATCTTAAATTTTCCTAATAACAGAATCAGCCTGTTTACCTTTCTCAGGTTGAGGGTGCTCCAAAGGCTTGCTTTTGGATGAAGAGGTCCCTACACTGTCTGAAGTTTTATTACTTGAGTGGGAACCCTGCTCCACTTCACATAAATAGACATCAATGGGTCCTTTGGTGCTCCTGATATGTACTGTGATAGAATCCTAGCAAAAGACACAGAAAGCATTAAGATGAATGAGAGGATTCATGAATTACATTTTTTCACTTATTAGAACTGTTAAAGTTTCAAGGGACACTTTCGGAAATTCTCATCCAGGTAGTTTCTTTGCTGTCATATACTTGAGAATATCATGTACTTGCTTAGACTGAACCACAGGAAGCACTCACTAGGAAGTATCACTTCAAAGTCACAATTTGAGTGTGACTGGAATAAACAAAAGGTGCTCCTTAACTGTCTGTCATACACTGTCCAGTTAACAGCTAGGGTCTCACGTGCACTGTGGTCTTCTGGGGATAAAAGGGAAGGTGGGTAGGAGCTGCTTCACTGAGGGAGGTTAAGTCCCCTATTGCAAAGAAGAAGACACGACTTCAGTACTTCAGCACGACTTCAGTCTATCAGGCCATCAGCACTCCATCTGTCCTAAGAATGGTCTCACTCCTTGGTTCTGATTCCACCCTGAACACGCATCTTCAACAAGTATCTTTCAACACAAACTTTCCTGTAAGCAGTGGACAGTATTTCCACACACATTAATTTTACTTTTCATTTTAAATGTTTAACTTAGTGTCCTCCTTTCTCTGTGAGTCTTTTATGAGTTTGGCTAGTGAGCTAATTCCCCAGAGCCCTGTTTGACACTGGATCTTAACACTGAGGCCAATTCTTGGTGATTCCTCTAAGAGCCCATGATAGTACGATGGCTAAGAACAGACTCTGAAACCAAACTGTCTGGGTTTGAATTCTGTTTCTCTCACTTACTGTATGATGGTAAGAAAGTTTATCGTTCTGTGCTTTAGATTTCTCATCTGTAAGAGGACAATAATCATGACTACTGAGTTTCTGTTACTCAAAACACATTAAACACATTAAAATGGGTCAAGAGCCTTGAGCTGTGGATCAAGGATGCAGCTAACATGCACACTAGTTATTAAGTTACTGGGACTGCAACAACGCACAGCCGACACAGCTGGCTTGCCTGCCTTTGTTGTTTAGTCACACAGTTGTGTCCAATTCTTTGTGACCCATGGACTGCAGTCCACCAGGCTCCTCCGTCCATGGGACTTTCCAGCAAGAACACTGGAGTGGGTTGCCATTTTCTTCTCCAGGGGATCTTCCCAACACAGGGACTGAACCCGCATCTCCTGCGCTGTAGGTGGATTCTTTACTGCTGAGCCACCAGGGAAGCCCGTTTCCCTTTGAACCTTCTTAAGAACGGGAGTGGGGGGTGGGGTGGGGTGGAGAATTCTTGCTTGGAGAATCCCCACGTACAGAAGAGCTTGGCGGGCTAAAGTCCATAGGTGGCAAAGAGTCAGACGTGACTTGAGCAACTAAGCACACGCACACACACACAAACATGCATGCACGTAGGTGCGCGCATGCACACACACACAAAAGCAGGGCTACCTACCTCTTTGGGAGCTGGAACATCCAATCTGGTTTCTGCCGGCGCTTTAACTGCAATTACAATCTGTTCATGGAAGGCTTGGATGCTGTGAATGTCTTGATACGTCACATATGCTAGTGTAAAAATCAGTTAAGGGTCTCTAAACAGAGGGTGGAGATTAAAAAATTATTTCATATGTAATTCTTACTATTTCATCAACGACCCTTAGGATTTTAGGAAGTGTTTTACAATATAACTCAAAAGAATTCTTTTATCCTACTGTGATAGTGATGACACTTTCTGGAGAAAAAATAGTAATAAAGTCTGGGTGTTTAAAACAAAGACCACACGAAGGTATTCAAACCTCCCTGTACTTTTCCCTATCACTGCTACATCTTATGAGCACCTCTAGGGGAAAAAAAGTGTTTTGATGAGAATCTCCTAAAATGTAAGGGAGAAAGAATCTGTTAGTAGTAGAAACAACTTAGAACCAGTTTTTCAGGACTATCACGTACTCATGGGAGTGCTCTCATGCCAAACTATTTTCCATCTTGCTACCTGCATTTTTCTCATTTTATTGTATTGCTTGAAATTTTACCATTTACCTGATTTAAAGGGTTTCCCCAGCATTTTTTTTTTAAACTCCACAGACCTTTCTGACTGAGTCTAGTGACAGCATTTACTTTCCTTCCAGTAACTATATTGTGGAAACAGGAGTTTTTGACTGGTGTAGAACCTCAGTAAATTTGAAACGTGGACTAGCTCAGTATCGGTGACACCTCAGAAAGGTGCTGCATGGGGAACACGGCAGCAAAACTGTCTAGGAGACTAGGGGGGAGATCAGAATTAAAGACAATCTCCCCCTTTGGTCCCAGAGACACTAAACTGAAGAGCATGACCATCCAACTGCGTCAGGCTTGGTGGACTGGAAAGGCAGTTTCAGTATCATTTCTATAGCAGTTCATTCACTTCTAAAGGTCTGGTTTTGTATCTTAAATATATTAATTAAATTTCCAAGCTGAGCCTACTATTTAAGGTAATTGCTTTGGGAGATTTTTTTTTAGGGTACAGATTAAAGGATATCTTTCATTTTCTTTGTCATCTGTTAACTCAAACAACTGTTGAGCACAATCCTTGATTAACTCATCCAGGGCATCTTCCATTGCTGATAAGTCAGATAGCTCCTCCTGCAGCTTCTTCTGTTGGGGCACTGCTCCAAAATTGCTAAGATCAGATCCTCTTTAAAAGAAAAAGATCACTATCAACAACATCTGGGAGATTACAAATTAATACAAGTTAGGTTACTGGAATGTCTCCAGAAGTTTACACCTGGTGTCTCCCTCAACAACAGACAACAGGTAACAAACTCCACTCCTGTTCTCCTGTTATTCTAGGCAACCATTACTTCTCTTTGGTTTTTGTCACCATTTCTATTCTCTGACACAGAAACTTTAAAAACAAAACCAGCATCATGACCCTCTGGAAATCAGAAGTTCTACGGAAAGCTTACTAAAGTTCAATGAGCAGTGAACTGAGTTAGCAGCAGCCAGTTTCAGCCCAGCTCTACTTTCCACAGTGTAACTTTTGACAAGTTCCTGTCCATCCGTGTTTGTGCTCAGTCGTGTCTGACTCTTTTGCGACCCTTCGGACTGAAGCCTGCCAGGCTCCTCTGTCCCTGGGATTTTCTAGGCAAAGACACTGGAGTGCTATCTCCTCTTCCAGGGGATCTTCCTGACTCACAGATCGAATCAGCGTCTCCTGTGTCTTCTGCATTGCAGGTGGATTCTTTACCTACCGAGCCACGGGAGAAGCCCTTTCGACAAGGTAGTCTTTTAACCCTTTAGTTTTTACACATGAAAAATAGCACATATTGGCCAAACGACAGTTCATCTGCTAAAATTCTGAGTCTTAATTTTTCCCTACAGTGCATATTTAAGCTGGTTCTACCTGAATATGATGATATTTTTTAAAGATTTATTTTCTTTATTACAGTCTGCCCCAATATGATGTGACTTGAGCAGCTACTGATACTCATTCTTTTCTTCCATCTTTATAGAAAATTAAGAGGGGAGAGGCTGTTACAACTTTACCTTTTGCTTGCTAGTTCTCAAATCTGGTTCTAATGATTTAGAACACAATCCAACATTAGCCCCTAGAACGTTAGTTATTATTCAGCAAACATGTTCAAATTAGAATTCAGTTTGCATTTCTGTACTACTAAAAAAAATAACCTCCTTTTTGAACCCCTTTCCTCTAATAGCAAAGTTAACTACTGAGAATCATTTAATGATCTTTGCTGGTAGATTTTCTTTTGCCTGCAAGGTATCTAGGTACTTATATGCTGGAACTGTTTCTTACTGATTCAAAATACTTGTGTGTTGTTAAGTATAACAGCTCCCTTCTTTTGCGTGTGTGTGTGTCCCCCACACTTATCTATACATAATATCTACATTTATATCTACATTTATACCATAAGGTCTTCTTTCGCTGAAATCCTTCCTAATCATATGCTAAGTCTTTACCAATTGACTCTGAGATAGGCAGCCTCCTGAATTTTTTTTTTTTTTTTTAACATTCAGGGGATTGTGTTTCCAAGCCTGACCTGCACCATAACCACTGGGGGTTGCTGTTAAGAAGGCGGGTATCTGCCTTCTCCCAGAACTGAATTAAAGCTCCTTGGGAGGAGGCCTCTCTGTGTTCACACTCCAGTACAAGAACCACTGTTTTACTGCCTTAACTGATTTCCCCCCTGGTATCAATGATCAATTGGAACTGAGGAAATTTTTATTTTTTTTTAAATTCCTACACAATCAGATGCCCACTTACCTTGAAAAGTGAAATTCCTAAAACTAATCATGGGACTTCCCTGGTGGTCCAGTGGCTAAGAGTCCACGTTGCAGTGCAGGGGCCACGGGTTTGATCTCTGGTCTGGGAACGTCCCACATGCCACGGGGCAGCTTAAGCCCACGTGCCCTAGAGCTGGTGCTCCAGAACAAGAGAAGCCCGAGCACCACAGCAAAGAGTAGCCCCTGCTCGTCCCAACTAGAGAAAGCCCACGTGCAGTGATGAAGACCCAGAGCAGCCAAAAATAACTAAATAAAAAATTAAAAAAAAACAAACAAACAACTAATCATGACTCCACTCAGCTTTTCCATAATATTGGGGTGATATTATATGGCTTTTAATTGGCACCAAGTAGGGAAAAAAAAAACAAAAACACTGATAGTATCTAGTTTAAGCACAGTATTGTCACTTATTGAGGAGGAAAAAAAAAAAAAAAAAACCATGAAAAATTTGAAAACAACTCACATCCATCTAATATGGTTCTTAGACTTCTTTTCAACCAGGTCGATTCCATCTAAGACGTTGGTGATGTCGTACACTCTTCGTTTTCGTACTCCCAGTTTCGTTGCAACCTTGTTTAAGTCAAGAATGCCCCCAGGAGCAGATCTGACAAGATCCATAAATTTTCGAGTTAAATAAACCAGTGATACATCAAAACGAGGTCTCTTCACTTTTAGTGCTTCTGGGAAACAAAACAAACACAATTCGTAAAATTTAAATAGCATTTCTTTCTCAATTCATTAAAAAGACCATTTATTTCTTCTTGATCAATAACCACAGACACCTACAGATATTCTACCCACTGACCAAATCGTAGCTAATTTTTACAAAATCGACTTCTCAAAGTGGATGAAAACTTACTAGCCTAATCCAGGTAAACAAAGGCTTTAGACTTAGAGTATTTGAAATATGCAACCAGTTTCCACGGAGTATGTGAATCTGAACGGCATCATACCAGACATAAATGGTGAGCCTGCATCTGTATCCATACCACTCTCAGGAACAGGATTAGAAATGATGTTTAGAATCAAATTTCTCATTTGGTCCTCAAGTCAAGAAATTCTTTATGAAGCAAAGTTAGAGATTTAGCTTTAAAAAAAATGTTTAAAATGTCCCTATACATGTTATAGTCTAAACCAACCTGATGAAATCTGGAAAGGGCTCAAATCAGTCTTCTAATTAGCATGGTTAGAATATACCTTGAGGGAAAGTGGCGTGACTATTTCTTAAAATATTCAGTACCCTATATTAACAGATAAGCAAATGAATAGGGAAAAACCTCTTTAATCCCCTCATTTATTCATTACTATGGTTTTCTAGATACCCCCTGACACTATGCACACACTTTCACATGCTCACGTAAATATGTAAATATATACAGTCTTAAAAAACGAGAATAGAAACATACCACTTTTTAACATAGTTTTTTAATTCAGTATTATGAACATTCTGATATGTCAACAAATTTCTTTCAACTTTATTCTTTATGGCTGCATGTTTAACTGCACGGATATTTGCTCAACTCGGCTCAATGCTGGAAATTCAAATTATTTCTAATTTTACTATTTTGCACAATACTTCAATGAATCCCCTAGAAGCTAAATTTTTGTATGAGTCTTTGTTTCCTTTAGATAGGTTTCAAGATGTGGAATTGTTAAGTAAAAACGTATTTTTAAATGCTGCCAAACCTGCTATTCAGGATGTGGGTTCTATCAGTTTTACCAAGTTTATAAGGGCCTCCTCTCTTACCCTTGCCAAAACTGAATATTATCATTCTTTCCATCTTTCCCATTTTGATACTAAAATAATACTTCTTAAGGTTTAGTGTGCAGAGGAAATAAATTCTATAAATAATTAGCTGTCCTCCTGGTGTGGAATATGTAATTACACTTTTTTTCCTACTTCATAGCACACCACAGAATCCTTCAAAGGAAACAGTCATCCTATCTTCAATCAGAAATGCTCTTCTCCAGAACCTCTATAATATTATATTCAACTTAAACACCACTGGTGGTTACTCCAAGAAACAAAAGGACATATTTTATAACATAAATGTCTTCTATGTGGAGACTACTCCTATACTTAAACAGGATTAGGTAAGAATTAAATTTTTCTTTTTTAAAAAGTAGAAGATAGTCACCATTCTATAAAACCATGCAAGTTTACAAATGAGAAATTCTGACTTTAAAAACATTTACATCTGACTCTTGACCAAGGCAAGAGTTAACCCGTGTATAATTTATAGAATTTGAACCCTATCTGCAGATTCAACCAACCCGTCTGTTTGGCTAAGTGAAATCACCATCGTGTTTCTGGGTTAGAGAGACCCCATGGGCAGCAGGGAAGGCCTGGCAGAGATGACCAGAGTGGGTGGCACAGGAAGCAGAACCTGACCCAGGGATAAGACCGCACGCTCAAATCTGAGCAAGGGGATGAATCCTGACTGGACAAGTTACTTAATCCCGCTGGGCCTCCGTTTACTCATCTATTGAATAGGAATAATAATCCATACCTTTACTTTGAACGGTTGCTGGGATAATCCATGCAAAGAGCTGAATACAGGCCAGGCACTGCATGAGCTCAATACACGTGAGACATGAGTCTAAGTCACGGCATGGGGCAGACAAAGGAAACGCTTCCAGAGGAAAACTGGGGGCCAGATTATTGGTGGGACTGTGGGGGGTGCCGAGGAGAAATGAAAGCTGACGTTAAGATTCATACTGGGTGTCTAGGCACCGTCTATCCCCTGAGATTAGGACAGGAGTAGATGGAAAGAGCACAAGGAACCAAAGGAAACCAAGAGGGCAAAGACTGTCCTCACATTTGTTGCCAAACCTCCTTCAATTCCACTGATGACAATAACTGCTCTCAGATCTCCGAGAAATATCCCTAAACACGGACCATTTAGAAAAAAAAAAGACATTTCCTAAGTAATGAGGAATAAACTGGCATTTGTGCAGTTTTGTGTGCATTGACAGCCTACAACCTCAGGAGTTTTTGCCGAAATTCCAAGCTTGACATTTCAGTCTACAAATAGTACATTTTATTTAAGTTACTCATCAACTCAGGCACCTTTAAAATAAATCACTGAAATCATAAAACAGCAAAACCTAAAACCTATTCAGGAATCAACTTACTTCTCATGGACACATATTGTACATTATCTTCTAAATTAATCCTTATTTTTGATGGCTGGAAAAGAGAAGATACAGAAATTTAACTTAGTAATTTAAATACAAGCAAATGAATAGCAAAAAAAAAAAAGGCAAATGAACAACATTTTACTGGATAACACAAAGGTTTGTCTTTTTTTTCACCCTGGGAAATAATTATGGTGTGAGGAAACCAGTCCTTCTCCTAAACTACATTTATGCTAACTGTCATCACATCTGACAGTGTTTACACACTTGCATTTCTGAAACTGCACAGGCCTCCACAGGTATGGAAAGTAGAAGTGAAAGTCGCTCAGTTGTGTCCGACTCTTTGTGACTCCATGGACTATACAGTCCATGGAATTCTCCAGGCCAGAATGCTGGAGTGGGTAGCCTTTCCCTTCTCCAGGGGATGTTCCCAACCCAGGGATCAAACCCAGGTCCCCCTCATTGCAGGCGGATTCTTTACCAGCTGAGCCACAAGGGAAGCCCACAGCTATGGAAGCAGGAGTTAGAGAGATGGGGTAGGGAGAGAAAGGAAGGGTGGTGCCAGTAGAGGAGCACCAATACTGGAATTCATTACTACATGGACATTAATTTATTGACTGCATCAGGTACTGGGGGTAAAGGGGAATTCAGAGGTGATCAGGACTCTGTCTCTGACTCTGGAAGGTAGGGGAGAGATCTACACCCAAACTAACAAATGCTCACCCTTTGCTAACTCATTGTTAAGTGGCTCCAGAGAAATGAGCTCACAAACTTTCATTTTCACAAGCAGCCATGCAGTCCCATGATAATTAATGTAAAAACAGCATTTCTAATCAAGGAAAATAATGCATGTAATGTAACTGGAAACTTCGGTATTAGATTAATAAAACACTTCTTGTAAATCCCTGAGGCAACCACGAAATTAGTATAACAGGGGCTCCACTGCCAATGCTCATCATTTTACTAGCTACCTGAAGGCTATGAAAGCTTTCATAAACTTGTAACGTTTGCAGTACATTTAAAAATTGTTTTTTGCAAAACATATAAATTCTAACCATGAGGCTAATAAAGAAAAACCCATATTAGCATTTCGCTTAGAACAAAGTGTAACGATGTCATGTGTCTCCAGACAGGCTGTGGGTGGGTTTAGTTTCTGTTTAAGTGAAAAAACTGCCCTCAATGGGGGCCCAGCAAAACTGGGGGAAGAGGATTTCATGAGCAGCTCTAAGAGAATAGTCACCAGAACTCTGGGGTGTAGCCAGGAATTCTCAGGAGGGACCCCCAGCCAAGCCTTGGAAGACAAGCCAGATTTTGGGGAACTTGTGGGAGGTTGGGGAGAGAGGATAAATAATTCTTGGTGCAGGAAGTGATGTGACTAAAGGTATGGAAATACAAACCACCTGGTCCCTTTCGCAAGGCAGCCTGACTGGCTAGTGTGAAATCGACTTGTCACTGAGGTTGGAAGGGCCTGCCAGCACCATGCTCGACATGGAGGACTATGAAAGTCATGCCCTGGAGTTTGGCCTTTAGGTTGTAACCAGCGCAGAAACGCCACAGATTTCTGAGCAAGACACGACATCCTTGGGCTCATGGTTCAGAGATCCAAGCACGGTGGCAATACAGCAAAAAGACTGAGGAATGGGGAAGCCTGAAGGCGAGGTGAGCAGCTAAGTAGCTCTCTCCTTGCTGGTGTTACTATACAAGCCTTGGCACAATGGTTCCCTTACCATTCATGACAAAAGGATGGCATCTGTCAGCAAGTTAACTTGATATGGAATAACTCCTCTGAAGCAGAATTCCACTGTAAAATTAATTCAGTTGTCGGAACTTGAACACCTGCAGGTATATCTGCTGGGTGCAAAACCAGAGTGGGGAGAGTCCATCAGGGACTCTGCCTGGCTGGCTCTCAGCGCAGTGCTGACAACAGGGACACACTGAAAGTAAGTGAAGTTCCTCAGTCGTGTCCAACTCTTTGCAACCCCATGGACTGTAGCCCACCAGGCTCCTCTGTCCATGGGATTCTCCAGGTAAGAATACTGCAGTGGTTTGCCATTTCCTTCTCCAGGGGATCTTCCCCACCCAGGGATCGAACCTGGGTCTCCCACATTGCAGGCAGACTATTTACCCTCTGAGCCACCAGGGACACGTTGAAGGGCAGTCCTATTGAAGCCAACCTTCAGACCAGGGTGACCAACTGTCACTGCTATTTTTACATTCAACCCTTCTGCTAAAAGACTATGAAACAAGAGCTGAACTATTGATGCAAGATTCTTAAAAGAAAAAAAATCCATCCTCATCACAGGGACCTGAAACACCCATCAACAAACACCCTAAGTTGCTACACCACTTCAATCACTATGGTGTCACAATCAACCCTGAGTGCACATGGACGGGATTAACAGAGCAGCAGCCCTCGGGGTCGTGCTGCAGATGAGACTCCTGTTCTCGGTTCAGAGCAGCAGGGCCCAGGCCCCCACCTGGACTACCTTCCCTATCTGCTCTCCGCATGTGCCCCACGGGCGCCTTCCCTGATCCAGACCCCTCCCTCTGGTCTCCTTATCTAGAAGGCTGCTATTCATGGCTTGGCTCGGGGATGGCGGTACCTCAATTAGTAACGTGAGAACGTACAACTTTCTTTCCCCCACATTCTTTGCTATAAACCACGTATTGGCTATATTGAGATCTGTGGGGAAAACAACATCCATTCGTTTTGGTCCCCACACCCCCAACCGAACAAAGAAACCCTCTCTCTTTATTCTGGAGGACTCACGATAGCATCATGGCCTCTCAGGGGCAGACCTCCCAAGTAAAGATCGTGTAAATCCCACAGACCTACAATTCAGGAGATTTCTGATGTGTCACAGCAATGACACATTCACCTCATTTATACTCAACAGTTCTTGGCTTAAGATGGGGCTCAGGACCACCAGGACTTCTCAGGTACTGGGAGACTTCCCTCATCTGTAACACAGTGTAAGGACAGACCTCTATTAGAGCCCACTTTCCAGCTATTGTGAAGATCAAATGACCAATTCTGTAAACTGGAAAAAATCCCAAGAAAGCGTAAGAGACTATTATTATTGTTGTCCTGTTTGAACCAGAACAGTTCTTGGCACATGCAGGCACTTGGTAAACATTTGTTAAACTTATGAATGGAAGAGTGAAATAGGATCTTGTCACAGATGACGTTAACTGGTAAACAACACTGTGTATTTACAGACATAGGGACACTGGGAAAAGACGCCCTCTTGGATACCCCATCTGTAAGGATCACTGAGACTAGGAGGCCTCATGTTCTGTTTTCTAATACAAATTTATCACCTGGGGAGACTCAGTCTGACAATCCTGGTGAGCCTTTCCAGCTATGCTAACTCTAGTGAACCATATTCGACAGACAGGTGAGGAGCTTTTCCTTGTCTCACAGGCCTAAAGATCTGGAGGAACTATATTTGAGGCTATACTTAACGAGCTACACTGAAGGAGCCTGAATTCCTACCTTATTCTGAGCATAAAATCTGGTATTTTGAGGTTCAAATTATCCCAGATTCAGCCAATGGGAACCTTTTCAAAGCGGCTCCTGCACAGGACACATCTCTTACCTTCTCGGTGTCTCAGGGACGGCAGTCCTCAGAGGAACATCCTCAGACTTCTATGGCACTAGATGCTGCTGCTTCTAGTGCAGACAACCCACCCCTGGGGGCACTGTCAACATTTCTGTTCCTTCATGGAAGTCTGCCTGAAAGGACATGCTCAGGCATTTCCCTGAGGACCTACCCACGGACAGCCTGCTCTGCTCAGCAGCGTCTCACTCTCTGTGACCCCCCAAACTGTAGCCTGCGCGTCTCTGTCCATGGGATTTCCCAGGCAAGCATACTGGAGTGGGTTGCCATTTCCTCCTCCAGGAGATCTTCCCGACCCAGGGATCCAACCCGTGTCTCCTGCATTGGCAGGAGGATTCCTTACTGCTGAGCCAGCAGGGGAACCTAAAGGAGAGCCTGGTAGCAGCCAAACCTCAAGACTGGGCTTCCTAAAAAAGCTTGCGGTTCAAACACTCAAAATGCTCTTCTCACTTGTTCGGGTCTATAATCTGCTTCCATCTTGGCAGGGCCTCCACCTGAAACCACCGAGGCTGTCAAATACTCAAACTGCCCCTCCCACTTGTTTGGGTCTACTAGTCTGTCTCCATCCTGAAACCACCGAGGCTGCACTAGGCGCACACAGCTCTCTAGGAACCAGCAGCTCCTGGTGGGCCGGTCAGCACATTCCAAGTCATTTCACTGATGCTCCAAGTTTCAAATCTCAAAACCTACACTTTGCAATTTGAGATCTCAAAGGAGAAAGAAATAAAAGGTGAGTTTTAGGGGCTAAAATCTTAAACACTGCTTATAAATTGGTTAAAAATGTCTCTATACAGAGATGCTTGCTTGTCCGAAACAGCCTGTTTGGGGGAGTCATATCCCTTTAAGAGCTCTGCAGACACACACCTTTTTCCAGGGGTCTGCTCTCTAGTCACACATGCAAGTTTTCCTTATTTTTCAATGTGTAGACTAAATTCTATCTCTAATCATGTTGTGCCTTCGTAAAATTCCAGTTTTCAAGCCATTTATCTTAGGGGGAACATCAAATTCTCAGCTGAACACATAACTATTTTTTTGCATAGCATTTAACAATACATAGTCTACTAAATACTTCTAGTCATTATCCAATTTTTCTCAAAAATGCTGAGGTGTTGAAATCACCATTTCAAAGCCAGGAAAATAAACATTCATGCATTCAAACATTTAGAGAGTACCTACTTCATTCACTTAACAGCTGTTTACCAAAATAGCTTTCTTGGTTTTGCAAGAAGCCCCAGATATGCTGGGGACGTACCAGTGAAAGGCCAGAGCTGCTGCCCAGGGCGTGAAGTGCCCCCATGCTGAGGAAGGAGTATGTAGGAGGCTCACAGGAGTGCCCAGCACAGCCCAAAGGCTGGGCCAGCAAGTGAAAGGGAAGTTGCTCAGTCGTGTACGACCCTTTGTGACCCCATGGACTGTAGCCCACCAGGCTCCTCCGTCCATGGGATTCTCCAGGCAAGAATACTGGAGTGGGTTGCCGTTTCCTTCTCCAGGGGATCTTCCAGACCCAAGGATCGAACCCAGGTCTCCTGCACTGCAAGCAGATGCTTTAACCTCTGAGCCACCAGGGAAGCCCGGGTCAGCAAGGCTGCCCACAAATGACCTGTAATGGGAACCATGGGAGGTAAAAAGGGAAAGTGTGCTCTAAAGAAAAAAATTTTTAAAGGTGGAAGTGCAGATATACAGACGTCCAGAAGAATACAGACATACGGAAAATTCAGTAACCATAAGCAGTTCAGCAAAGATAAACTCAGGAGTCTGATGACATTAAGAAGTTTCTCCTCTATGATGAGAGCAGCTGGGAACCATGATAGATTCTTTAAGCCAAATGACGTGATCGTAAATACACTTTAAAAAGACCATTATGGTTAGTTACTATGTAGAGAATATATAGGAAAATCAGGGGCAAGATGAGAAGCAGGAAAACTAGTTGAGAAGATAGCAATCTAAAAGGCAAATGACAGCTAGAAGTGGCAAGTATAGGTGACTAATTTCTATTAGACAGGATGGAGGGGGTCCATTTGGAAAAGGTAAAGATTATACGTAGGATACCAGCTAGGGCAATATGGAGGGTGTAGTACCATTTGTTGCAATATGAGATCGAGAGTTGTTGCTTAAGCAAGACATGAATTCCACTTCAGGTGTTGAGTTTGAAATCTAGGTAGAGTTGTATAGTAGACAATTGGAAAGCTCTGAGCCCAATTTACAGATTTGGGAGTCATGACATGGTAACCAAAACTACCAGAGTAGATTGTTATTGTTTAGTGGCTAAGTTGTGTCCCACTTTTGTGACCCCATGGATGTAGCCCACCAGGCTCCTCTGCCCATGGGATTTCCCAGGCAAGAATACTGGAGTAGGTTGCCATTTCCGTCTCCAGGGCATCTTCCCGACCCAGGGGAATGTATCTGTGTCTCCTGCACTAGCAGGCAGATTCTTCACCACTGAGCCATCAGAGAAGCCCGACCAGAGTGGATAAGACTCTCTGAAACTCCAAGGGATACGTGTATCTTCTGACATTAAATGCAAAATAAAGTTTTTTCCATAGTAAGAGTTCATAGCTTTTATCAAATTCTAAAATAATGAGGAGAAAGTCTATGATAAACCTAGACAGCATATTAAAAAGCAGAGACATTACTTTCCTGACCAAGGCCAGTCTAGTCAAAGGTATGGTTTTTTCCAGTAGTCAGGTATGGATGTGAGAATTGGACCATAAAGAAAGCTGAGCACCGAAGAATTGATGCATTTGAACTCTGGTGCTGGAGAAGACTCTTGAGAGTCCCTTGGACTGCGAAGATATCCAACCAGTCAATCCTAAAGAATATCAGTTCTGAATATTCATAGGAAGGGCTGAAGATGAAGCTGAAGTTGCCAATCCTTTGGCCATCTGATGCAAAGAATGGACTCAGTGGAAAAGATGCTGATGCTGGGAAAGATTGAAGGCAGGAGGTGAAGGGGACAACAGAGGATGAGATGGTTGGATGGCATCACCGACTTGATGGACATGAGTTTGAGCAAGCTCCGGGAGTTGGTGATGGACAGAGAAGCCTGGTGTGCTGCAGTCCACGTGTGGCAGAGAGTCAGACACGACTGAGCTGAACTGAAAAGAAAAAGACCACCAGTACAAACAGTAACAGAAGTCACAAGAGTGCTGAATGACACCCCACATGAAGAAACTGTGGAGAAGGCTGAAGAGCCGAGTAAGACCAACATGGAAGGGATGGGAAAAGGAAGAGTTGACAAAAGAGAACACGAGAGGCCAGAGAGGCAGATGGAGTGCTGAGAGTATGTCCAAGGGGACACAATGGTGAGTTTCCAACAGAGTGAGTGGCCCATCGTGTTAAAACCACATCCGCTGGACCTGACAAGGTTGCTGACGACCTTGTTTAGGACAGTCGTAGAGTTGTGCTTAGGGCTGAGGTCCCCCAGCAGCAGGTCAAGGTGGTAATGAGATGTGAGCAAGAAGACTCAGAGCGCAGACAACTTTTTCAAAGAGTTTGGCTGTGAAGGGGAAGTGATATAGTAGGCGGAAAGGCATAAGGGATAAAAGGAGGGATCTCTCAAGAGGGAAATGGGATTTAGGACATTGTTGGGTCGGGAAGATCCAATGGAGAAGGGATAGGATACTCACTCCAGTATTCTTGGGCTTCCTTTGTGGCTCAGCTGGTAAAGAATCCACCCGCAATGCGGGAGACCTGGGTTCAACCCCTGGTTTGGGAAGATCCCCTGGAGAAGGGATCAGCTACCCACTCCAGTATTCTGACCTGGAGAATTTTGTGGTCTGTATGGTCCATGGGGTCGCATGAGCAACTTTTCATTTCACTTTAAGTAGTTGAGAATTTACCATCTGGAGTCAGACACTGGGAGGTTCAACCCAGGCTTTTCTACTTACTAACCACAGAAAAACCACTTAACATCTCCAAGTCTATCTTGACAACTGTCAAACAAGAATAATCCCTTAGGACTGCTGTGCGGAATTAAATGAGATGGCGCTCATCAACTATTTTGGAGCACTGAGTCCTCCTTGTGTCTGGATAATCTGACTTCAGGAAATGTTTATTTACTAGTAATGCGAAGAAAGCAGCAGAGAGGTCGAGAATGCAGGGAGAAATGGGGACTGATGGGTTCCTTCCATGGAAAAGTGCTGATAATCAAGAATACACTGCATGCAGTCCAGAGCAACAGAAGAATTGAACATTTCACAGAGAGTCTTAATCTCCCTTGCGTTTTCGCTGTCAAACAGGATGGAAGACGTGCTGAATGGGGGGAGCTGTGGGGTGGGATGTGTGGACACGGTTTTAAGAGGCTGCAGCTAAGTAGGAGCATGGGAGAGGAGGCTGCAGAGAACACGAAAAAAGAGCTTGCAGACCCACTGAGATAAAGATGGGCGAGCATGCCAGTGTCAGGCAAAGCGGTGCAATTTTCTCCAACACTGCTCTGTGGCCGGAAGGAAAGATGGGGAGCTGTGGGGTGGGACGTGTGAGGTGTGGACAGAGTTTAAAGCAGCTGCAGCTGAGTAGGAGACGGGCAGAGGAGGCTGCAGAGAACACGAAAATGAGAGCTTGCAGAGATCCACTGAGATAAAGACGGAAGAGCATGCCAGTGTCAGGCAAAGCTGTGCAATTTTCTCCAACACTGCTCTGTGGCCCGAAGGAAAATTCGAGGAGGCTGACAACGTTGTTTTGGAGCACATGGAAAGGATAAGGCAAAGGGTTTCAGCGGACGACGACGGCTCTGGTTCAGAGGACGTGACAGGCAGTGCGAGAACCCGGGAGCCCGAGGGAGCAGCCCCGGGGCCACCCTAGAGCCCGAGGACCCCCGACACGCACGCCGTTCCCCGCCCCCAACCCCGGGGGGGCTTACCAGCAGGCCCTCCACGTTGATGGGGTCGCGACAGCGACGGCGCACCGCCTCCTCCGCTGGGTCCACGAGCAGGCTGGGCAGCTTCCGCGCCGGTCGCTGCTGACTCATGCTGACCGGCCAGTCGCTCCTCGCCTCGCACCCCCGAGAGCTCTCCCGCCTTCTCCCGCTCCGCTCGGACGACGCACCCCCCAACACAACACGCCGGGTCCCGGGGGCTGGGGGGGCGGGAGGGGAGAAGGGGGCGTCGTCAAGCACGAACCGGGCCCCTGGCCGGCTCAGAGGCGCCGCCTAACTAGACCGGCTGGCGGACCAGACGCGACCCCGGGACGTGGGACGCGGGCGGGCTAAAGAGCACCGTGACCGCGCAACTCAGGACGCCAGTCCCGCCATCTTCCCGCATGCGCAGTGCGCCGCCGCTCCCAGTGCGCAGGCGCGTCGCCGCCGCCGCCGCCTCTGCCTCTGCCTGAGCACTCCCCGCAAGCCGCACGCGGCCCTCAGCCGGGCGGGACGAGGGAGAGCCCAGGAAATCCCGGAGGGCGGAGTCCGCGGAGAGGACAGCACCGCGAGAGGAAGACGCTGCGCGGGAGGTCCAGACGGAGGGGTCGGGGCGGGAGGCCAGGCTGCTGGGGCAGCTCGCTTGTGTCCCTCGGAGTTCTTGACACTAACCACACTAATAACTGAAAGTTCTCAGCGCGCAGGGAGTTAATTTACATCTCAGGCACTTGCCCAGTGCTGATGCTTTTTCGTCAGTGTTGGTCACCGAACCGTCGTGGAATTATTTACTGATGTGCGTGCACCTTTTTCTTCTTCTTCTTTCTTCCTTCCAAATGAAAATTTGAGAAATAAATAATTCCCTATGGTGTCGGAGATCGTGCTGAGCACAGGAGTTACTCCTTTGAATTTGGCACAATCTCTAATTCCAGTGGAGGAGAGAGATAAAGGAAATGTTTAAAGCTGGAAGAATTGATGCGTTTGAATTGTGGTGTTAGAGAAGACTCTTGAGAGCCCCTTGGACTGCCTTAGCCAACAAAGGCCCTTCTAGTCAAAGCTATAGTTTTTCCAGTAGTCATGCATCGATGTGAGAGTTGGACTATAAAGAAAGCTGAGCGCCGAAGAATTGATGCTTTTAAACTGTGGTGTTGGAGAAGACTCTTGAGAGTCCCTTGGACTGCAAAGAGATCCAACCAGTCCATCCTGAAGGAAATCAGTCCTGAATATTCATTGGAAGGACTGATGCTGAAGTTTAAATTCCAAAACTTTGGCCACCTGATTCGAAGAACCGACTCATTGGAAAAGACCCAGATGTTGGGAAAGATTGAAGGCAGGAGAAGAAGGGGACGACAGAGGATGAGACTGTTGGATGGCATCATCAACTCAATGGACATGAGTTTGAGTAAACTCCGGGAGTTGGTGATGGACAGGGAGGCCTGGTGTGCTGCAGTACATGGGGTCGCAAAGAGTGGACAGGACTGAGTGACTGAACTGAACTGAAAGCTGGAGCCACTTTGCTCGATAGCAGTAGTTAATACAGTGTTGCTTCCCAGGTGGCACTAGTGGCAAAGAACCTGCCTGAGGAGGCAGGAAACTCAGGTTTAATCCCTCGGTCAGGGGAGATCCCCTGGAGGAGGGCATGCAGCCCTCTCCAGTATTCTTGCTTGGAGAATCCCATAGTCAAAGGATCCTGGTGGGCTACAGTCCATAGGGTCATAAAGAGTCAGAGATGACTGAAGTGACTTAGCACACAGGCATGTAAATTAACTCAACTTCCATTACAAAAAGAAAAGAAAGTGTTTCAATAAGAAAATTTATATATGCCACAAATCCAGGAAGCAGGTAATAAAAGGTGGAGTTAAAATGCCTATATAAATAAATGATAAAACTGGAGCCAGACGATGTGTTTTCTGATCCTGGCTCCCCGTGCTTAGAAGTTTACCAGACCTGAAACAAGCTGTTTAATCAGTCCCTGCCTCAATTTCCTTATTTGTTGAATGGGATTAATGACTACTTTGGAAAAGACTGTGATGCTGGCAGGGATTGAGCGCAGGAGGAGAAGGGGATGACTGAGGATGAGATGGCTGGATGGCATCACGGACTCGATGGACGTGAGTCTGAGTGAACTCCGGGAGATGGTGATGGACAGGGAGGCCTGGCGTGCTGCAATTCATGGGGTCGCAAAGAGTCGGACACGACTGAGCGACTGAACTGAACTGAATGACTACTTACCTCCTAAGATTGTTGTGAGGGTTAAATGAATGAATGAATGTAGCCTACTTAGAACTGGGAATAGCTAGGATTTGATATAAAAAGGCATTTGTTGTTGTTGTGTAGTGGCCAAGTTGTGTCTCACTCTTTGGAAATGCCTTGGACTGTAGCCCACCAGGCTCCTCTGTCCATGGGATTTTCTAGTCAAGAATACTGGAGTGGGTTGCCATTTCCTCCTGCAGGGGATCTTCCCAACCCAGGGGTCAAACCTAAGTCTCCTGCATTGGCAAGCAGATTCTTTACCATCTGAGCCAAAGACAGCCTAAGGTGGGGCAGGAAGGCTTCTAGAGGAAGGTGGTTTCCCAATAAACTTAAAAAATTTCTTGAGAGCGTAGATATTCTTTAATCTTTGTATCTCTGGCATCTAGCACAGTTCCTGGCAAATAGTAAGTGCCCCGTAAGTGTTTGCTAGATGAATGACTTTAAATGAAGGATAACCTAGAGGAAGTCTCTAGAATAGTGGGTTTTATTGCAGAATGGAGAATTTCCCAGAGTAATTAAGTGACACCTTCACCAACCACAGTCTCTGAGAAGGCAAGCTCTGGAGACCAGAAATGGCTGTTTTTAATTAAAAAGAGACACAATCCAGCATTTGCTCTGTTTTGCATTCTGCTAAATGTTTTATCACTTCATGGGAAATAGATGGGGAAACAGTGTCAGACTTTATTTTGGGGGGCTCCAAAATCACTGCAGATGGTGACTGCAGCCATGAAGTTAAAAGACCCTTACTTCTTGGAAGAAAGGTTATGACCAACCTAGATAGCATGTTGAAAAGCAGAGACATTACTTTGCCAACAAAGGTCTGTCCAGTCAAGGCTATGGTTTTCCCAGTGGTCATGTATGGATGTGAGAGTTGGACTGTGAAGAAAGCTGAGCGCAGAAGAATTGATGCTTTTGAACTGTGGTGTAGGAGAAGACTCTTGAGAGTCCCTTGGACTGCAAGGAGATCCAACCAGTCCATTCTGAAGGAGATCAGCCCTGGGATTTCTTTGGAAGGAATGATGCTAAAGCTGAAACTCCAGTACTTTGGCCACCTCATGCAAAGAGTTGACTCATTGGAAAAGACTCTGATGCTGGGAGGGATTGGGGGCAGGAGGAGAAGGGGACGACAGAGGATGAGATGGTTGGATGGCATCACTGACTCAATGGATGTGAGTTTGAGTGAACTCCGGAGTTGGTGATGGACAGGGAAGCCTGGCGTGCTGTGATTCATGGGGTCACAAAGAGTCGGACACGAATGAGCAACTGAACTGAACTGAAATGTTCTGTACACATTTCCTTATGTAAATCTTACATCAAAACTGAAAAAGATATGTATTTTTCTGCCCAATTTACAGATTAGGAAAATAAAGATTAGCAAGATTTGTAAAAATTACCTGAAGTCCTGGCTAGACAGTGGCAGAGGCAGGATTTGACTTCATAACTGATTGATTTAGTATGGATCCTTGGGAAGATTCTTGAAGGGTGACTAAATTTTGTACAGCCGCAGGTGGGGTCAGGGAGTGAAGGTGGGTGGGTCAGGGTAGGGGTGGTCAGCACTGCACTTCAGGCTCAAGGCAGAACAAGAGTCAGGGCTGTGACTCTGCCCTGCAGACGCTTACAGTACCTGTGACTTGGCTTTACTCAGTATATATGTATGCATAAAAGGATGGATGAGTGATGAACAGTAGAATAGAATGGCTTGAGAAACATAGTATTTGGGGTTTCACCAGAGATTATATTACCTCTGCAGTCCATGGCTACCCCACAGTGTCTCTGATGGACATATCCTCATATGAGAATTGTGGAAAAAGGAGGGTATATAAAACATGGCCAAGGAGAAATGGTGGGAGTAAGGACCATTCCCCATTAGTTTTCTATGTCATAGAAACTTAAGCAGAGAAAAAGTTCTTGGGGATGATTTAGTGAAAATTTCTCATCTCACAGGGGAAGGAAGCAAGACCAGAGAGGCTAAGTGACTTGCCTAAGATAAAAATAATGGTGTCTATGATTAAAAAATGGGCAGAAGAACCGAACAGGCATTTTTCCAAAGAGGAAATGCAGATGACCAATAGGCATATGAAAAGATGCTTAATATACTAATCATCAGGAAAAAAATCAAAACCACAATAAGATATAACCTCACATCTGTCAGAATGGTTGTCATCAAAAAAGAACACAAGTTAGAAATGTTGGTGAGAATGTGCAGAAATGAGAACCCTCATACACTGTTGGTGGGAATATAAATTGGTGCGGCCACTGTGGGAAGCAATATGGAAGTTTTTCAAATAACTAAAAATAGAACTACCATGTGACCCAGCAATTCCACTCCCAGATATAACCAAAAAGAACAAACACATTGACTCTCAAAGGTACGAGCCTCCCAGTGTTCATAACAGCACTATTTACAATTGCAAGATGTGGAAGCAGCCTAAGGGTCCATCAATAGATGAATGGATGAAGATGTAGTGTACACACACACACACACATATACACACACAATGGAATATTACTCAGGCATAAAAAAGGATGAAATCTTGCCACTTGCAGTAACATGGATGGCTTTACAGGGTATTAAGCTAAGTTAAATAAGTTAGACAAAGACAAATACTGTATGATATCAGTTATATGTAAAATCTAAAAAATACGACAAACTAGTGACTAAAAAGAAGCAGATTCACAGATATAGAGAGCAAACTAGTGATTACTGGTGGTGAGAGGGAAGGGGGAAGGGGAAATAAAAGGGTTGGGGGGGGAAGCGTTATTATGGGATGACATGAAATCATGTGCATGAAATTCTGAAAACTCTAAAGCACTCTAGAATTTTAAGAAACTTTTATTCAATAATCACCATAAAAAAGATGTTTTCTGGTCTTCTGCTTTCCAGATCAGTACCTTTTTTAGGGAGGTGATGTGGTGTCAGGACAAACATGTAGCAGGAGAGGATTGTTCTAGAGATGGAAGGATGCTGAAAGGGGAGAGGTGGGATGGAAGGAGGCACAGGCAGTCCTGGGCTGGAGTGAGTTCTGCAGCCCTCATCAGACTTGCTGGCAAACATCTTAACCTGTAGGATACTCAGTTTCTGTATTTGTAAACTGAGGGTAAACCTACCTGCAGTTCTGCTGTATTAGAGATAAAGGACGTCCAGTTTCTGCTGCGTTGAATCCATCTTCAATGATAGTACAAACTTCTTAATTTCACAAGGGCTGTCTCTAACCAAGTCTCAAAGCTCCCTACTCCAGAGACTAAAAATGGGTCTCAAATGACATCAAATGGAACAAAGAGCCGGGCGCTGACTCTTTGTTCTGAGGTTTTGTTCAGAACTCGACAAGCCTTCCTGAGAGCTCCCGGGAAGTTGCTGGCCCACGAAAGCTTTCATTGGTCCAGATGCACGGATTCAGTCTCTCCACTTAGCAACAGTATTTGCCTCCTGCTTCAGAAAAGGAAACAAAAAAGTAAGCCTGCAGTTAAATACACCCACAAGGGCAAATCCCCATGAAAGCCTGTCAAAAAAGAGCTGTGGGAAAGATGAGCTATAGCTCTACGCCTGGGTGAACTCCAATGAGGTAGCCACAAAGGGGAGGGAGGGTGGGCACACAGGCTTGTCAATTCCAGCCCCCCAAGGGTTTCAGCTCTTCCCTCCTCCTAACTCCCGCTGCCCCACCGCTGCCCTCACTGTCATTGTTTCAGAACTATTTTAACTGCTTCCTAATTCATCCCCCTGTCCTTCCATCTACAAGGCATTCTATACTATCACTGTCAAATTAAACAGCTGCCTTTTAGGGGGTGGCTGTTGACCTCACATGGCAGGAGAACTCTTTCTAAAGTGCGGATCTGATATCATCACTCCTCTGCTTAAAATCAGTCTGTGTACTTTGTCTGTATTATGCTCTAGGTTAATATTTTCCTCTGCTGCTGCTGCTAAGCCGCTTCAGTCGTGTCCAACTCTGTGCGACCCCATAGACGGCAGCCCACCAGGCTCCCCCATCCCTGGGATTCTCCAGGCAAGCACACTGGGGTGGGTTGCCATTTCCTTCTCCAGTGCATGAAAGTGGAAATTGAAAGTGAAGTCGCTCAGTCGTGTCCGACTCTTAGCGACCCCATGGACTATAGCCTTCCAGGCTCCTCCTTCCATGGGATTTTTCCAGGCAAGAGTGCTGGAGTGGGGTGCCATTGCCTTCTCCGGTTTTCCTCTGGGCACTGGTCATTTGCCTGCCTGGCTGTCTCCAGGAGGAGACAGACTTTTGGAGGGAGGACAGGGTTGGGTTGTGGGGACTCAGGGGTCCCTACCATCTTATCAGAGCCATTCTATGCATCGTTTTCGCTGGTGCAGTCACACTAATCTTCCTTCGATTCCTCAAAAGCCTTCCCTCACTGCTCAGTCTTCTCACATATTGTTTTCTTTGCAAGATCATTATCTCTTTGATGCTTCCCCTAGCAAGTGTTTCTTCCTTATTTTACACCTTCTTGCCCCAGAAAGCGTTCCCTGCACCCCTAGATGCTGCTAGCACCCCAGCCTCATCCCCTTGTGTTGTCTGACGGGCCCACAATGTGGACTGATGCCCTTAGTAATCTTTTACCACCGGTAGGTATATTACATAAATAGCATTTGGAAAAAATGTTGTCTTTGCCATGTTGACTTTGAAATGTAAGTACTAAAGCAAAACATGACAACCCAAAATATAGAGGTAATATTTTGCCTTAAATCTTCAAAGCATACCTTACAATGGATTTTCGTTTAATTTGGCATTATCAGATTATTGATGAGTTTAGCAACTTTTTCCTTCTACCAGATTTTAGGATGAATGATACTAGTGTTCTTTGTAGGTCTTGAGTATTATAGATGTATATTAGTTTCATTTCGGGAAAAGAATATTCATTTTATTAATTGTGTTATGAATTGTGCTATTGTAAAAGCCATTTATATTAATTGTGTTGGAAGGAGAAATACAATCAGTAAACTTAAACTTTTTGTTTTATTAGGTAGTTACATATTTTTATAATAAAAAAAATAAATTACAATACCTTCCCCTAAAAGAAAAGAAAGCTGCCAAATATTAGAGAATAACCACATTGGTTTCAGTTCAAAACAGTTCAAAAACATCACTAGACCTTTGAGAAATTTTACTTGATGAAAATTAAGCAGAAAAAACTTAATTTTTTGAAGAGTTTCATTTGTATGACTCCAAATTCAAAAGGTACCAAAGAGTAAACAAGAATGTTCCTTCCACGCCTGTCTCTCAGTAGTAAAGTCGTCTCTTTGAGGCTATTGCACTGGTTTTGTATGGATTCTTGCAGAGATATTTTATGCATAAATAGACATCTATGTTTCTTCCCTGACTCTTGTTTTAAATCATACTATTTCTCAATTTTTTTGAGCCTACCAAAATATCTTGCAGACTGTTTCCTAACAGCCCAATGAAAGTTTTCCTTACTCTTTTTTTTTTTTTTTATGTCTACAGAGTATTATATGTGTATATGTGCTATAAATCACCCAAGCCTTTCTCTGAGTCGAAACAGTTGGGTTATTTCCAATACTTTCCAACCATAAACAACACCGAATACAGAACAACCTCATTCAGCCTTTCTTTCACATAGGTGGGATAATCTAAAAGATAAATACTTAGCAGTGAATGATGAGGCCAGAGGTGATTTTGATAGATAGTCAAATTACCCTGCAAAGAAGCTGAATCAATTTACCTCCCCTTTAGCAAGAGCTAAGGTGGGAAAATATGACAAATCAATTTTCGCTTGGCCTTTAAGAAGCAGCATTGCTTCCTCTGTCTTAATACATTACTTCAACAAAAGCATCATTATTCTTCAGGATAGTAAGAAACTACATCAAGAGGCTATCAACTGCTAGCACACTAATGTTTCTTTGCAGACGCTGTCAAAGTTTTTCCAGTCATTTTGACTAAAAGGCTGACATGTCGGTGAGATATACATATGAATTTGGGAGCACATCCCAATAATCCAGGTCTGCTGAACATTGGTCTGCTATAGAGGCTTCCCTGCTGGCTCAGATGATAAAGAATCTGCCATTACAGATTTGCTATGCAGGAGACCTGGTCTCCATCCCTGGGTCGGGAAGATCCCCTGGAGAGGGAATGGCTACCCACTCCAGCATTCTTGCCTGGAGAATTCCATGGTTACACTATTACATTCCTGGAGGAATGAACTCCCAAGAGGAGTTTTTTGGGGGAAAAAGACAATGTGTGTTGTTAGTTGCTCAGTTGTGTCCAACTCCTTGCAACCCCATGGACTATAGCCCGCCAGGCTCCTCTGTCCATGGGATTCTTCAGGCAAGAATACCGGAGCAGGTAGTCCTGCCCTCCTCCAGGGGATCTTCCCGACCCAGGGACTGAACGCAGGTCTCTTGCATTGCAGGTGGATTCTTTACCATCTGAGCCACCAGGGAAGCCCAGGTTAAATGTGATGGCTATGGTGTTGTTGACATTCTTTGCATTTATTCAGTCTTACATAATTTTGTTCTGTAAATGCCATTTGGGATTATGAAGGTGGTCCTTAAATCTTGTTGCACAATTGGCAGGTGATTTATTTCTATACATATTATCAGACAAAGGATCTTCTCCATCAAACTTTTATATAATTTTATCCTTTCTGGTTATGAAGGGTCAGTGTTACATTGCTAGTGTGTGCTATGTTGCAGCCCGATTATTAGGGTCCCATGAAAGTGGAACTACATTTTATTTCACCTGAATTTTTCTATACAAATTCAATTTAGTTTGTTTGCTGATGTGTTACTGTTAAATGTGTTCGACTCAAAAGTTCACCTCCCATGCACTATCGCTATGAAATACACCGGTTACACCAAATTTGTTCTGCCCCTCTGTTTCTTTTCCCTTGTTTATCTGATATTTAGTACCAGAGTGCTAGCTGCCCTATTACAAGCAGGGCTACCCTTTGCTGACATGTAGTGCCTTGACATTCCACCAGATGGAGCACTTTCACCTTAGGGAGAGCAGTGAGTAGGATCTCTGAATTTGGGGTGGTCTAGAAGGCCCTTGGACTGCAAGGAGATCCAACCAGTCCATTCTGAAGGAGATCAGCCCTGGGATTTCTTTGGAGGGAATGATGCTAAAGCTGAAACTCCAGTACTTTGGCCACCTCATGTGAAGAGTTGAATCATTGGAAAAGACTCTGATGCTGGGAGGGATTGGGGGCAGGAGAAGGGGACGACAGAGGATGAGATAGCTGGATGGTATCACTGACTCGATGGACGTGAGTCTGAGTGAACTCCGGGAGTTGGTGATGGACAGGGAGGCCTGATGTGCTGCGATTCATGGGGTCGCAAAGAGTTGGACACGACTGAGCAACTGAACTGAACTGAACTGAGAAGGCAATGGCAACCCACTCCAGTACTCTTGCCTGGAAAATCCCATGGATGGAGGTGCCTGGTAGGCTGCAGTCCATGGGGTTGCTAAGAGTTGGACATAACTGAGTGGCTTCACTTTCACTTTTCACTTTCATGCATTGGAGAAGGAAATGGCAACCCACTACAATATTTTTGCCTGGAGAATCCCAGAGATGGGGGAGCCTGGTGGGTTGCCATCTCTGGGATCGCACAGAGTCGGACACGACTGAAGTGACTTAGCAGCAGCAGCAGCAGCAGCATGTCCACCTCACATGCAAGCAAAGTAATGTTCAAAATTCTCCAAGCCAGGCTTCAACAGTATGTGAACCGTGAACTTCCAGATGTTCAAGCTGGATTTAGAAAAGGCTGAGGAACCAGAGATCAAATTGCCAACATCCATTGGATCATTGAAAAAGCAAGAGAGTTCCAGAAAAACATCTACTTCTGCTTTATTGACTACTCCAAAGCCTCTGACTGTGTGGATCACAACAAACTGTGGAAAATTCTGAAGGAGATGGGAATACCAGACCACCTGACCTGCCTCCCGAGATATCTGTATGCAGGTCAAGAAGCAACAGTTAGAACCACTCATGGAAAAACAGACTGGTTCCAAATCGGGAAATGAGTATGTCAAGGCTGTATATTGTCACTCTGCTTATTTAACTTATATGCAGAGTACATCATATGAAATGCTGGGCTGGATGAAGCACAAGCTAGAATCAAGATTGCTGGGAGAAATATCAATAACTTCAGATATGCAGATGATACCACCCTTATGGCAGAAAGTGAAGAAGAACTAAAGAGCCTCCTGATGAAGGTGAAAGAGGAGAGTGAAAAAGCTGGCTTAAAACTCAACATTCAGAAAACTAAGATCATGGCATAGGGTCCCATCACTTCACGGCAAATAGATGGGGAAACAATGGAAACAGTAACAGACTATTTTCTTGGGGCTGCAAAATCACTGCAGATGGTGACTGTAGCCATGAAATTAAAAGACACTTGCTCCTTGGAAGAAAAGCTATGACCAGTCTAGACAGCATATTAAAAAGCAGAGACATTACTTTGCCAACAAAGGTCAGTCTAGTCAAAGCTATGGTTTTTCCAGTAGTCATGTATGGATGTGAGAGTTGGACTATAAAGAAAGCTGAGCACCAAAGAATTGATACTTCTGAACTATGATGTTAGAGAAGACTCTTGAGAGTCCCTTGGACTGCAAGGAGATTCAACCAGTCAATTCTAAAGGAAATCAGTCCTGAATATTCATTGGAAGGACTGATGCTGAAGCTGACACTTCAATAGTTTGTCTATCTGATGGGAAGAACTGACTCATTGGAAAAGACCCTGATGCTGGGAAAAATTGAAGGCAGGAGGAGAAGGGGACTACAGAAGATCAGATGGTTGGATAGCATTACTGACTCGATGGACATGAGTTTGAGCAAGCTGTGGGAGTTGGTGATGGACAGGGAAGCCTGGCATGCTTCAGTCCATGGGGTCCCAAAGAACTGGACATGACTGGGAGACTGAACAACAACAATAATATTCCTGGTAAAATGGAGGTGGAGAGTGTGGGATGCAGCTGGAGTCTGAAGTTTCAAATGAGCAAGTACCACATCGAGGTCTCAGATGCATCACTGGTCCAGGTGAAGTTCAGCATCTCTGTGAGAACCACCTGTAGAAACAAGTCAAATCCTACTGTTAGGGGCTGAATTGCATTCCCCATTCCTGCCTCCTTCCAAATTCACACACTGAGGTCCTAAACCCCAGTACTTTAGAATGTGACCTTATTTGGAGAGAAGGTTTTTGCTGAGACGATCACACTAAAACAAGGTCACTAAGGTGGGCCCTAAGCCAATATGATTGGTGTCCTTATAAGAAGGACATTTTGGACACTGACATACCTAGAGGGAAGACAGCCATGGGAGTCAGAGAGAAAGGCCTGGAACAGATCCTTCTCGCACCACCCTCAGAAAGAACCAACCCCACTGACACCTGGGTTTTGGGTTTCTAGCCTCCAGAGCTGTGGACCATATATTTCTGTTGTTTAAGCCTCTCAGCTTGTAGTATTTTTGTTATGGCAGCTCAAGAAAACCAACATACCCCCCCTCCTCACATTTTGGGAGAATTTAAGTGAGCTGAGTTTAAGCATTTAATAGGCTAGAGAAGTATTTGCTCCACAGAAAGTGAGAGCTAACAATGTAAACTGAATTATACTTTACAGATATTTATCAAAAGTGAATAAACTTGATGTACAGAAAGCCATGCAGAAATCCTCTTCATATGGAAACAAGCGGTAAGCTAACAATAAGTAACTCTATATTGCTTGATGCACACAAATGGGAGCTGCTAAAGGCTCCAGCCAACTCTTACTCTGTGGCATTTTAACCATGCTGCTGTGATAGAGGTGAAAAGAGGAAACTGTGCTTAGGCAGGAAATTAAGGAGATTGTGTATATATTCGTATGTGTGATGAGATAGTTGGATGGCATCACTGACTTAATGGACATGAGTTTGAGTAAGCTCCAGGAGTTGGTGATGGACAGGGAGGCCTGGCATGCTGCAGTCCATGGGGTCGCAAAGAGTCGGACACGACTGAGTGACTGAACTGAACTGAACTGAACTAAGATAAGCAAATATACATATCTATGAAAACCCATGAGAGAATGCATTTGGGTCTGGGTGTAGTCGTGTGAAAATATGTGTACGTTAGAAAGAAAAACTAGAGAAGAGTTGGATTTGTAAGAAACAGACTGGGAGTAAGGAGAATGTATGTGCCAAGGGGAGAGCTGTTTGTGTGATAAGTGTGTAAGAGAGAGAAGAGAGAGAGGAAGAAAGAGAAATCTTTAGTGTTGGTGGAAAGAAACACACGTGAGAGACGTATGTATGTGAAGAAGAGCCACGTGCATATTTGAAGTGTGTGCACTACGTGCATTTAAGGAAGCAGATATGTTTGTAAGGAATACATGTGTGCGGCACAAGCACAGACGTATAAAGGGGACGTGTGTGTGAGTATGTGTATGTGAGAGGGAGAGAAGACTGTGCGTGATTCTTTAGGATAACGCTGGTGAAAGAAAAAATATGCCCAGAGCCATGTCTAATTGCCTTCCTGACCCCATGGCCTCCGCGAACCCTGCTTACTGAATGAGCTCAGAGATTGACAGTGCCTTTGTAAGTCTGAGGTTGGCCACCATAGTTTTTTAGTTTGGTCCTGTTTTTGTCAACAACATTTTAAACTAGGTTAGAGTCCCCTCATGTAAGAAAATTTCTTGAAATTACTGTTTTCAAGTTTTAGTTCAAGTTCAGTAAAGACAAAATAAGTAGGTCAGGTTCATTTCAGGAAGAAAAAGCTAATTATTTGTATTTGTGTGCTCGTATTTAAATCAATGAACTAGAAGCAGAGAGATGATTCCATCAGACAGGAAAAAAAAAAACACAACAAAAAATAAAACACATTCATTGAGTGTCATTTCTTATCTAATTCTTAATTGATAGGAGTCTTTCCATTTCTAGAATTTATTATAGATTTAAAAAATAGGATTCAGTGGTTTCCTCAAAGTCATTGTATCAATCAGCTGAGGCATGGGACATCTTCTGAAGAATTTTTCCCTAGCAGGAATCTCATATTCACTTCGATTCTTCTGGTGAATCAAATATTTTTGTCTTTATTAAAAGTGACTTCCTGGGGACTTCCCTGGCAGTCCAGTGGTTGGAAATTTCCCTTCCAGTGCAGGGGGCATGGGTTTGATCTCTGGTTATGGAGCTGGCCTCCCACATGTCTCATGGCCACAAAACCAGAAAACAAACAACAGAGACAATATTGTAACTAATTCAGTGACTTTAAAAATAGTCCACATCCAAAAAAATCTTTAAAACTGACTTCGTTTTTAATGTTGGTTTTCAAGGAAAGGAATGCATTTTTTGAATGACTTTCATATAATGGTGGTTAGGCAGACAAACTATGGCCCGTGGGCCAAATCTGTTCCGCTATCTAGCTTTTTTGTGGGCAAGGGTATCTTTTTTTAAGTCCCATGAGGTAAGAATGGTCTTCACATTTTTAAAAGATAATACTTTAAATGGTTGTATAAGTACTTATATAATCAAATAGTGTGAATTTTGCCTCCTGGTTGGCCTAAAGCCTAAAATATTTCCTTTAACCCTTCAATAAAAGGTTTCCTGACCTTGTTCTGTAGAATTTTATTTGCTTGATAAAATTTAAGCTGTCAAAATGCAAGGGAAAAAAAGTGTAGTGATGATTCGTTTAGCAATTGTACTAAGTAATCTACAGCATAGAATCATATTAGTTAAGATTAACACAGTTATCCTACACATGTTTTTACTGCAGTTGAAAAACAGTGCATTCCCTAGAAACACAAATGCAGTTGAGAATGTCCATTGCAGTCTTCTTTCTTTTCTTTCTTGTGTGTGTGTGTGTGTGTGTGTGTGTGTGTGTGTATGGTCATGTGGTATGCGGCATCTTAGTTTCTCAACCAGGGATTGAACCTGTGGCACCCTTCAGTAGAAGCATGAAGTCTTAACCACTGAACTGCCAGGGAAGTCCCACAACAATCTTATTTTTAATCATGAAAAACTGATCAACTCAAACATCGATCAACAGGAAAACGTCTATACAAGCCAAGCCATTCATGCAATGGAACAGTATCCAGCAGGTAAAATGAAGAGCCTAGGGTTATATGTATGACGGGCTTCCTAGGTGGTGCAGGGGTCAAGAATCCGCCTGTCAAGTAGAAGGTGTGGATTTGATCCCTGGGTGGGGAAAATCCCGTGGAGGAGGGCATGGCAACCCACTCCAGTATTCTTGCCTGGGAAATCCCATGGACAGAAGCACAGGGCTGCAGAGAGTTGGACACATCTTAGTGACTGAACAACAACATTTGTATGATGAGATGGCTCTTAAGGATAACATTGAGTGAAACAGCATAAAACATACTGCCTGGGTTACATAACGAAATGCAGAACACAACACACAGAAAGCTGTAAAACTGGTAAACATGTTCTATTTGGACACGTGTGTATGTAGTAGTAACATGAACACACGCATATGTAGTAATGGTATGAAAACATTGATGAGATGTTTTAAAAACGGGTGCTAGGGATGTCGGGAGAGAACCGGGATCAGGGAGGGCTGTCCAGGGGCTTTAACTGTATTGTGATATTTATTTCTTAGGAGAAAACCTGAAATAAGTATGGCAAGAGGTTAGGGTTAGCTGGTTCTTGGGCACACATGGAGGGGCTGACGAACTTTCTCTAGTGTGCCTCTGAAATATTTTATAATAAGAAAAGTGATGGCTTTGCCAACCAGAGGACAGGAAATCTACAGAGATTAAGGCAGTGTTTTTACCCAGAACCTGGAGTGCTGGCACTGGCTGGGGGCCAGACCCTCATTCCCTCCCTGAATGTAATGATTCAGCTCAGTGGACTGTGGCTGTCTTCCCCATCCTCAAGGACAGTTTCAGACTGGCCCAAGGCCACGGTGCGAGTCGTGGGGGTGACTGCCCCTGAGGTTTCAAGGCTGGTCTTTGACTCTACCTCTGTGCCAGGCACGCAGGTTCCTGAAGTCACAGGGGCCTCTCTTTTGGCTTAAAAAGATTAAAGAAATCGGGAGTTTTACTCCTGTCCTTTGCTCATCCCTCGGGCTACATCAGCACTAGTCTCCCGGAGAGGTCTGCAAAGATTTCTTGGAGGTTCGTGGGTTCCTTCCTTCCTTTCATTCATTCTACCCGACCCTGGGGCCAGGGAAGCTTCCACCCGCAAGTGCCTGGCATTTCAGAAGCTTTCTCTTCTGCTGGCTTCAGACAGGTTCCCTAGCGGGAGCCTCCCAGGCTCAGGCGGGCCGCTGGCGGTTGGGGACCCTAGTCTCCCGTGCCCTGCTTTGAGCCGTTGGCAGAGAGAAGGGCGCGGGGAGCCGGTACCGCGGGCGCCCAGGACGGCGCCTCGAGTCCCCGACCGACGTGGCCCTCCGCCGGCCTCAGTCCGGGGGGCCGGGGTCCTTGGTGGGGAGCCTTTGGGAAGCCTGGGCTCCGCTCCTGCCGCCTCCCAGACTTGCCTGGTCGCCTCGCCACTGGGCGCCTGGGTCTCAAGCGACAAAACGATCTGTGTTCTCCCAGGGTGCTCCCAACGCCTGTCCAGGCTCTCGCCCCTACTCAGCCTCCGGGGGCCGGAGGGGCTCCCAGTGTGGCCCCGCGGCACGGTGGGCGGTGTGCTGGGGGAGGAACGGGGAAGCTGCGGGAGGACTCCCTGGGGGAGATCGGAGAAGAAAGCCGGCGGCGCCCCCTGGTCCGCTGCCGGGCCCGGCAGGTGGGGAGGTCGGACTTCGGCGAGGAGGGCGCAGGGGCAGGGCGAGGGGACCCGGCCCAGGCCGGGGGCGCCGCGTCCTCGGCGGGGCGAGGACCCGGATCGGCAGGCAGGCGCCGAGCTCGGCTCCGGCCCTCGAACCTCCTCCCCTCGCCCGACGCCTCCCGGCTGCATCCCCCGCGCCGCCCTCGCCGCTACCCTTCCCCAGCGGGGTCCCGGGGGCGGCCGAGCCCACCGCCGGCCCTCCTCAGCTGTCGGCCGGAAGACCTGGAGAAGCGGACTCCGGGGGCGGCGGGGGGTCAGGGGTCAGTCCCGGGCTCCGGCCGCGCTCCGCAGATCCGGGTTTTGCCGCGCGCCCCCCGGCCGGCTGAGCCCGGGAGCTGGGGAGTGAGCGCGCGGGCGGCTGGGCCGGCCCTCCGACGGCGGCGGGCGCACCGGAGCGGGGCCGCGGCGGCGCGAGGACAAAGGGCCGCGGTAAGAGCTGCCGCGCGCCGGCCCCGGGGCGAGCCGGGGTACCGCTCGCCGCCCAGAGCCCCGGGGAAGAGCCTGCGGGGGTACGGGTGGGTGGACCGGGGCACTTTCCCTGCTCTGATCGCCGGAAGGCTGCGGCAGTGTCGGGGTTCAGCCCCGAGGGCGCGTGAGGATGTGGGTGCGTGCGCGTGTGTGTGTGAGTGTGTGTGTGAGAGAGAGAGGGATCGGCCAGGGTTAGAGTTGGACTTGGAGCGCGCGCCGAGCGCGTGGCACAAGGTCCCCGCTCGGTAGGTGAGAGCTGATAGAAATGACACTGATGGTGGTGGTCACTATTTTGAGGGAGTGCACGCGTGCATGCATGCGTGTCCACGCCTCTGTGTTTGGAGAAGCTGGAGCCGGAGGTGGCGGCTCTAACTTCCCGGCCCTTGGGATGCGGCAGAAAATGGGGCTTCTTCCCAAAACCGCCCTGGGACCTTCCTGGAGGGGCTCCGACCCTTGGAAAGGCTGGTTCCGAAGAGGCGAGCGCTTAGTCGCTGGATCCCAGTTTGGGGTCTTGGGAACAAAGGCTGCTTCCCTGAAGTCCAAGAAGGTGTGTGTGTGTGTGTGTGTGTGTGTGTGTGTGTGTGTGTGGCCGCCAAGGCGCCAGGCGGGGTGGAGGCGATGGTCATTCATGGAGAAGAATGTTGGGCCATTTTGCTGTCAAAGCCTCTTTTGATCCCTGGTCTTGAAGACCAGCAAAAAAGAGGAACTACTTAATTTGTGTACTGAAGCTTTGTTTAATAAACTTTGCTTATAGAGGTAAGTGTTACTTAGGACTTGGAAGATTTCAAAACCATGTGCAAATTTGATTTGTTAAAAACTTTTATTCCTAGTGAGAGCATTTTAACACTGCTGTGTTAGATCTGGGGGAAGGGTAGAGGTCTGGGAGGGTTCTGACCTTCATCTGACATAAACCAGTTGTTTTAATGTCACCTGGTTTGCAGCATTTTGTAGGAAAACGTTATTGGAAGTTTTAAAGGCCAATTAGACTCCTACCCCTGACTTAGAATGTCTTAAATCTCTGGGCAGATTTGAAGAATTCCTTATATCCAATCTGTTGCTTCTAGAGCACTGTTTTGGGTTTGCTCAGAAAAGTTTGTTTCTAGGAACCGAAAACCAAATTAAAAATGTGAGACAATTAAATGAAACACAGGTGAGGAGCTGTTTCTAGGAGACTTTTCATACTGAAATCTGGGTGATTTAAAGTTTGCATTTGTGGTCTGTGACATTTTCCATCCCCCGCAGCAGTGGACGAGGTGGGCTGCTGTTCATTCTGGAACAAGTTTTTTTTTTCGGTTGTTTTTTTTAAAGGAAGTGTAGTTGACTTACAATATTATGTAAGTTTCAGGTGTACAATATAGTGATTAATAATTTTAAAGGTTATACTCTGTTTATAGCCATTATAAAGTATTGAGTATATTACCTGTATTGCACAATATATCTTTGTGGCTTTTTTTATACCTAAGAGTTTGTACCTCTTCATCCCCTACACTTCACCCATCCCTCATCACTCTCCCCACTGGTAACCACTAGTTTGTTCTCAGTATCTGTGAAGCTGCTTCTTGTTTGTTATATTCCCTAGTGTGTCGTATTTTTTAGAGTTCACATATAAGTGATGTGATACAGTATCTGTCTTTGACTTATTTCACTAGCGTAATACCCTCCAGGTCCTTCCATGTCACTGCCAATGGCAATATTTCATTCTTTTTATGGCTGAGTAATACTCTACATCTTCTGTGTCTGTTCATCTATTGACAGACACTTAGGTTGCTTCCATGTCTTGGCTGTTGTAAATAATGCTGCTATGAACATTGGGTACATGTAGTTTTTAGAATTAGTGTTTTTTGGAAGAAGTATTCTTTAAAGGGAAAGAAGTAAGTTCAGGTTGAAATTGAAATTCCATTCTAGCCTTTTTTGTAATTGCTTAACAAATGGCTTATCTGTGGTTTAAGTTGTTTTTAGCTAATGAAACAAGCCACTTGCACCAATGCCTCTAATCTTTTACTGGGTGGGTAATTTGAAGCTACACTTTAATATCTGTATTTTTGCCTTGTCGTTTTTAATAGAAGAGTTTATAATCTAGAGTCTATCTAAAGATTTCTATGCTTAGTATGAAGTTGATTACTTGTTCATTTAACAAGCAATTGGCTGCACTTTTATGGTATTACAGATGTTTGGTGTACTACTACTATTTTAATTGACACTAGAAAGACTCATTTTAAGAAAATTGTGTCTAGTTTGTGGATTCACAATTTGAATTAGTTGGCAATTCCAGAATGTTCAGAAGCAATCTCAAATTAAAGCTAATTAGTGATGAAAATATTCAGAATGAAAAGAAGACAGACTATAATTTAAAGAGAGAGGCAGGATCCCCGCACCCTGCTCCATGCCCAAGCATAGTCCTCACGAATGAATGGGACCAGGATATTTAAACAAAGAATGTGGTATGGATGCTTCATGTTTTAAGCGGGGAAAGGGAGCTTGCTTTTAATAACCCACATTTCCCTGTCCAGCATGCTTCAGTGGTTCTGTTCTGTTTCCCCTAGGAAGCCTCTAGGGCTTTTGTGGGGGTAACTGACTATTAGGGCTGGCTGAGGGTAATGCATAGAACCCTGGTCTGGCCAGTCCAGAGAGTCCATGGACTTTGAAACCCTTCAAATCTTTGCAGTTTGTGCACTGCTTAATGGGCACACTTATCTTTTAGGTTCAGTATCTGAGTATACAGCTGAATTATAGTACTTTAGCTAATTACCCTTTAAAAAAACAGTACAATGAAGAAGACTATTGTAGAAGTTATATTTGTGACATAAAATTGAAAAACCTGCAGAAGAGTTTTAAAAAAGAAGAAAGTCGGAAATCTATGATCCAGACATAATTACTGCTAATTCTTTGGTGTGTTTTTTCTGGTCTTAAAATTAAGTTCTGTATGCTTCTGAACATTGGCCAAGATTATGTGTATATATTTATCCACATAAGAGAATAGAAAATTATAATTTAAAGCAACATCAATGAAATAATAAGTGCAATCCATGCCATTTTGTTACTATGATGAATATGGCTTCCCTGGTGGCTCAGTTGGTAAAGTGTCTGCCTGCAATGCGGGAGACCTGGGTTCAGTCCCTGGATAAGGAAGATCCCCTGGAGGACGAAATGGCAACCCACTCCAATATTCTTGCCTGGAGAATGCCATGGACAGAGGAACCTGGTGGCTGTAGTCCATGGGGTCACAAAGAGTTGGACACGACTGAGTGACTAACACTTTCACTTTTCACTATGAATATACTTATTATTTCATTGATATTGTCATTTTAAATTACAGTTTTGTATTTTTTTGTGTGGATAAATTATATATTGTCTAGAAGACTCTTGGGCTTTTCCTTTTATTTGTGCTTTTGATGTTCTTTCCATCTTGATAAAACATAATTGGTTGATGGTAATATATATTTCTGAAACTTGACTGCCTGTTTGTGTGTGTGTGTGTGTGCACGTGCTCTGTTGGATCCTTAGAAAATGGCAAAAAAGTTTAACTTCAAGGATATATAGTGGGAAAGGATGCAGTTTTGCCTCAGTCTTCTCACTCTCTTAGTCTCTCTTAATTATCTTTTATGCCATTTATTTGTCTCTGTAGCACAATAATTTGCATTTTCTTTACCCCACCGAATTATGGGCTTGAGGATAGCAATTTGTGTCTTCATTTTGTTTGACTCCCTCTAGTGGTCAGCCAAGGCCTGGCATGTCACCGATATTCAAAATAGCCTTTTAGGGGGAGTATATTTCAGGGCCTTTGTGGGAACCCAAGTCCTCTTAAAAATGTGCAATGACAAATCTTGATCCAGCTGGCTCCTATTACCTTTTTATTGTGGAAAAACTTCAAATGTCTATGAAAGTAGAAATGTTGTCTAATGAACTTCTGTGTGATCTCACCCAGTTCTACAATTGTGAACACTTTGTCAATTTTGTTTTTTCTGTCTCCTCCCTCCCCACACTGCAACCCTTCTGAATTACCTTGAAGTAAATCCAAGACATTGCAGCATTTCATACCTCAGTTCTCCAATTGTAGTTGCTGGACCAGCAGCTTTGGCATCACCAGAGAATGTGTACAAAATGCAGATTCTCAGGCTCCACACTCAGCACTACTCAGAAGCTCTGGGAAGGGGGAGATTGGCCAGCAATCCGAGGTTTAGCAAGCCTTCCAGATGATTCTGATGAATAGCAATGCTTGAGAACTACAGATCTATGAAGGTAGCCAAGAGATCTATTATATAAGCTCTAAAGGCCAGAAACAAATACTGCTCCCACCCCCGCCCCACGCACACACAGGAGCAAAAACCTGCTGGAAATTGTGCATTTACCCATCACGGAGTTTGATAACTCAGTCCTATGTCATTTTCTCCCGTTTGTGCAGAGTGATCTTAACCATGGGGTGACTGTGAGATCTTTTGTTGATCAGGAACTCTGATAGTTATAGTTCTTGGAAAGGAAATTATCAGATAAAATCTTTATGAACTGAGGTATATGTAGGCAATTTCATTTCAAAAAATAAGAAAAGGTTGAAAACCACTTCATGGGACACACCAGATTTGCAATTCCATATTCCTTTGTTTGATGTCTTATTTCCCACATGGCACATGGTAAGTGCTGTGAAGGATCAAGTCTGCCTTGCTCACCATCCTGCTCCAGCACCCAGCACCCAGCACCCAGCACAATGGCTGGCCCACAGTATGTGCTCAGTAAATATTTGAGGAATGAATGAGCTTTGTTCTTTAGGGAACTTACAGAACTCTGCACAGAGCCAAGCCTAATACTGGTAGAAACAATTGGAGAACTATTAAGGGTTCTATTTTGAGGTCTTGACTACAGTGTAGGAGGAGAATTTGAGCCAAAGGGTCAGTTAGTTTCGAATCTGTCAAATGAAAGTATTTATTATGTTCTTAGCAATGTCCTCTGGAGAGATGTATGGAGGGCAACACAGAGAAGAGTAAAACAAGGAGCTCCTGCGTATGAGAGTATCTCATTGGTTGGTAACTATGCTGCATTCCAGTGCTCTCAGGCACAAGAATTAGCTGAATAACATTAAATAATAATCATTATAGCCACTACAATCCTTGGGCATCTACCAGGTAAAAAGTACTTTAAGAAAATTACCTAAATATCTGTTCCTTGATATGAACTAATTGGTACATTTTGAAATTTTGTATTTTAACAAAATAAATTAAAAACTCATTGATGTCTTCAGTTGTAAAAATTAAAAACAAGGTTAGAAAGTTGTTTCCAAAAATTTTAAATCTGTTGGCTTTGGTGGTCTGTAAAGGCAACAGAGGTTTCAGCAATAAAATCCCATCAGTTATTTAACTCATAGGCTTTCCTGGTGGCTCAGTGGTAAAGAACCCACCTGCCAATGCAGGAAACTTGAGTTTGATCCCTGGGTTGGGAAGATCTCCTAGAGAAGGAAATGGCAACCCACTCCAGTATTCTTGCCTGGGAAATCCCACGGACAGAGGAGCCTGGTGGGCTACAGTCCATGGGGTCGCAAAAGAGTAGGAGATGACTTAGCAAATAAATGACAACAACAACATTTAATATATAAGTTTTATTGAGTTGATATTTTGTGCCAAGTACTGGTCTAAGTGCTGAAGATACAGTAGTGAACAAAAGAGACGATTCCTGCCCTGATGTAACGTACATTTTAGCGGTAAGACTGGCGGTGAACCTCTGTGCTGTGATTTTCCATTTCATAGAAAATATGGTAAAGGTGCTGTTATCTAAGATTACAAGGTGGCCACATATAAGCTATAATGTGTTGCAATCCGTGGAGACTAAATGGAGAGGTGTGGGCATTCTACCAGCCTTTGAGTTGTGGGATGCCCATTCTATCTTCATGATGCATTTCCTGCTGTATGTGACGTGTGCATTGGGGGTGGCGGGTGCCAGGGTCAATGCATTACCAAGGCTTAAAGTACTTATGATTTTTAAAGTAAGAGATACATAATAGTAAAGATCCACCATTTTTTGCTTGCACTGCCCCGTAATAGCTTGGGCTGTCATAACAAAATACCACAAACTGAGTAGCTTAAACAGCAGAAATTTATTTCTCACAATGCTGGTGGCTAGAAATCAAGATCAAAATTCTGCTTGATCTAGTTTCTGGTGAAAGCTTTCTTCCCGGCTTGCAGGTGGCCAACTTCTTGCTGTGTTCTCACATGGTCATTCCTCCCCTCCTCTTCGAGGGTGGAGAGAGCATCCTCTGCTGTCTTTTTCTAATAAGGACACTAACCCTATTGATCAGGGCCCCACCGTTATGACCTCACTTCACCTTAATTACCTCCTTTTAGGCTCTTTCTTCAAATTCAGCCACAGTCAGAGGCAGGGCTTTCATATATGAATTTTAGGGGGATACAAGTCTTCAGTCTAGGGCACACTCCCAAGATTGCCCCCTCAGGTGAGCTCAGTTTTAGAGCCTGCAGCTTTAGGGTTGGTTTGCACACAGGGTCTCCCAGCACTGGTTTGGAGGGCTTAGAGGAGGAGTGGGATTCTTATTCTGTGGCAGGTGGGGCGGGAACACATAGAGGAGACTCTATTGTTGTCAATGATTTTTTTTTGTGCCTGGCACAGACTGAGTGTGTATACCTGTGTGCAGCCCAGGGCCGGGTACTTACCTGTAGATGTCTGTGGGTTGTTGGTAGGTAGTTTTGGACTGGAAACAGCACACAAAAATTGCTAAGTCCTTCAGAAAGCAAGCATTCCTGGATTGGAACCATCCGACAAATTCCCTGCCACACTAATAAGATTTCCCACCGTTATTCATACATTTCTTAAAGGTACTGGTTTATTTTAATGCTGAAGGCACAATATAGATCGTCCTTGACGAAGGGTTCTGATTCATGGTCTCTGCTTCTGGCCTGAGAAACGATTCTGTGCCTCTGCTTCCCACTTGACATTCTTGTCTTCTGTTAGACTTGAATGTGACTCAGTTTAGGAGTAACATATCAGGAGACCCATCTGGGCCTTCAACTTACTAGGACTTCTTTGCTCTGTAGAATCTATTGTTTCTATGTTTTAGATTGAGAAGCTACTGCAAAACTGGTCAGTTGCAAAAGAGGGACCAGATCCTCAAACTGTATCTCCTAGGTGGTGAGGGGTGATCTCTGTGCATTTCTGTGCATTTCTCTTCACCCACATTCACTCTGAAAGTAATTTTGCAGATGGCCATCCTGTTGCATTTCTTTTGCAGTTTTGACGCCCAAAGGTGATCCTGTATATCAGGGATTAGAAACAAGAAAATGGAAGCCCAAAGAGTGACCCTGGGAACGGATTCAAGTAGCTAATTCTGGCACATCTCGTAAAATTTAAAACTTAAATACCTTTTAGTTACTCAAAAACATTAAGATAACAGAAACAGGGTCCAGCAAAGTTAATCACTCTCATTCTGTGCTCCATTGAGTTTGGTTGTATTACCACGTTGTAAGAGTTTCACAAGAGTTTTATGTGGCTCTTCTGGCCGGGTTCTGGGTTGGGCTGATAGTGCCCACGAGGTGTAGTATTGTCATTTTATATGTGGGAAAACCAAGTCCAGAAACTTGGTTCAGGAACTTGATCCAGGTCATATAGAGATAAGATGCTGTGCCGAGGTTTAATACACATCTATCTGACCACAAAGCTATACAACTGTGAAGCCAGATCTTAGCACCAAGAGAAGAGAAATGTTTTGTTCATTCTGTCATCTGTTTCAAGTGAATTTCTACTTAGACGTTTTTCATTTGTCCATCATCCAGTCTCTCTTTCTCGGCCCCGGGGCTGGTCAGAGGAACACCCGTATTTCAGGATAAACATTCTGCCTTTTTCCTTTCTAGCATCTCCCTTGTTTCTTTCTGAGAACTTGCATTTTTTCATAGGCTTTTGTGGGGGTCCCCCAAAAATCTTTATTTGACCTTTTCTTTGACTAAGATTTTTGTTGGTTTTGTCTAGAGAATTAGGCATTATGATTTCTGTAGCTTCCATAAACCATAATGGAAAAGAAATGTAAAAGAATGTATAGATGTATAACTGAGTCACCTTGCTATACAGCAGAAATTAATACTGTTAATTAAGTATACTTGAATAAAATAAGTGTAAAAACATAATTCATTCCTTTTCATTAGTGAGTTATACTCCAAGCTCTGAACATAACCACAGTGTATCCGTTAAAGGATATCCAAATTGTTTCTGGCTTGGGGCTATTATGAGTAAAGCTGGTATTGACATTTGTGCACAAGGTTCTGTGTAAACATAAATTTTAATTTCTGTGGGACAAATATCCAAGAGTGCAATGACTAGTACTTATGCTAGTTAGAGGTTTAACTTCATAAGAAACTGCACAACAGTTTTCTAGAATAGCTATACAATTTCCCACCAGCAATGTGTAAATATCCGGTTTCTCTGTACCCTTGGCAACACTTGGTATTGTCACTTTTATTTTAGACATCTGATGGTTGTGTTGTGATATCTTATTATGGGTTTAATTTGTATTTTCCTATTGGCTAATGATGCTGAACGTGTTTTCATGACTTACATGCTTTCTATTTATTCTCTTTGGTAAAATGTCTCTTTATGTCTTTTGCCCATTTCCTAACTGGATTTTTAAAACTATTCAGTTAGGGAGTTAAAAAATGTGACAGGTGCTAGTCTTTTGTTGGATATGTGGTTTGCAAATACTTTCTTCTATTCTGTAGCTCATCTTTTAATTTTCTCAACAGGATCTTTTGCAGAACAAAAACTTTTAAATTTTGATGAAGTCCGGTGTATCAACTTATCATTTTAAGAGTTGTGCTTTTAGTTTATATAAATATAAATAAATATAAAATACATATAAATAAATATAAAAACTTTTTGCCTAGACCTGGATCATGAAGATTTTAAACAGTTTTCTTGCTTTTTTTTTCACTATAAGTTTTATAGTTTTGTTTTATGTGTAGGTCTGTGATCCAATCTGAGCTGATTTTGGTATAGAAGTTAAAGTTTAGGTTAAGATTCACTTTTTTGCCTCTGATATCTAATTATTCCAATGCCACTCGCTGAAAAGGCTGTCTTCCATTGAATTGCTTTTGGATTAATTTCTTTTCAGAATTGGTGCTTTTTATTATCAAGGCAAATATATTGGGCCACGTAAGTGCCTACGGTTTGTACAATAAATTTGAGATGCTCCTGTCGCTAATTACAGTCAGGAGATCCATAAGGAGGGTGCAGCTTAGGGACCCTGGGAGTCAGGACTTGATGGCAGCTGGGGGGCATAAGAGTCAGGCCGGGGAACTCTGGGTGGGAGACTGAGTTCCTCTGAAGTTTTGTTGCTGCCGTGCAGCTGGGCAGCTTCCTCTTCCAGGCAGGGGTGGTGACACTGGGTGTTCTGGGTCAGGCTGGGGCAGGCTGACCTGCGGGTGGAGCTGACCTTCTGGAAGGCTTGGGCATGACCGGGTTAGGTTCCCACTTCGTCTCTTCCGTCAGTCGCAGCCCTGCCTGAGCTCCGGTGATCTCAGCTGTCTGCTCCTGTGAGGTCTCCCCAACCCAATCCCCGTGATGTGTGACCTCCAGCAGCTGTTTCAAAACTCGTGTCCAGAACACACAGAACTCCAGAGCAATCTTGTTTGGGCTTACATGGAAAAAAACTGTGATTATTTTTAAATGTTTTCATAGTACACACGTCGTCATTGGAGAAAGAATAGAAAGCACAGTTCAAGAAAATGTATCTGTAATCTCCATACCCTGAGGTATATAAACCCCAGATTCTTAAGTTTGGAAGAAAGTTTTTTGTTTTTTATTTTTGCTTGTTTCTTTCACCAGCTGGACCATCAAGACACAAAGCTGGTTTGGAAAAAAAGAGGAAAGAAATAAAGAAAGCGTCTTCTCTTGGGTTGAATACGGAGAGAGGGTCCGACACTGCAGGTCACACTGCCGATGAGGCCCATGTGTAGGGGAGCAGAGGTCAGCCCTGGGAAACACAACTGCTCCGAAGGGTGGGAGACCCCGAGGCCGGTGGGGCCCGTGTTGCCGGAGCATTCTTTTGTTTCCCTTGCTCAGCTGTCCAGGATCCTGGCTGAGGACATCAAAGACGTGGCGAAACACTGTTATCTGGCCTTGTCATCTGCCCTGACTCTGGAAGGGGCCTTCCCACAGGGAGTCCTGCAGAGCAGAGCCCGTGGCTTCTATCCCACCATTAATTCCAGGCAAGAGTGGATCAATAGTATTTGCATTAGCCACATACACACCTCCCCACTCTGTTTTGTTCTGAGAAAAATTTATTTATTTACTTTACCCGATTAAAAGATTATACATTTTCTTCACATTTCAAACGTTACTGGTGTTAATTGCTGGAAACTTATTAAACAAAAATGCAAAACCTAAAAACAATAGTTCCTCTACCTAGACACAGACATTATTCATGTTTTGGAAAGTTCTTCTTGTCTTTTTCATGTTTATATGCAATAGGAATTTAATAAAAGATGCTATCATCCTGTGACTACAGTTTCCCTGTAAGTGTGGTTAGGGTTTGTCAACCATGTCATTGCTGTAAACATTCAACTGCCCAAAATTTGTATCTGCAGAGTATTTGATCACATCTGCAGAGTATGTAAATCACTTTTACATAATTTCTTTACACTTCAGAACTGTTGCTTGAAAGAAAAATCAAGTTGGTATTGTTGCCTTTTCTGCTTAGGAAACAGTTCTTATTGTAGAAACTAAAAGGTTGTATTTAAAATTACCTGCTTTTGCTCATGGGAACTTCCTAAGTAGATTGTTACTATTTTAGTTAAAATGGTTCTGGCAGCTTGAAATAAGGGAACCACTGAGACTGACTCAGTTTTGCTGAGCAAATAATGGGTGCTTGACATCTTTACAGCAGGGAATGGATCCTGATCAGACTTCTGAGCACGTGGGCACCTCTGTAGGGGAACAGTGATGAGGAGCCAGTAGGTTGGTCGCCAGCCTATTTTTCTAGGCCAACTTTTGGCTAAGAAAAACTGAGAGAAAGGGTAGAGAGTCCTGGCAGGCTAGTTTGATTTCAGTGTTAGCCTGAGATGTAAGGAATGTTAACAGATCCTGAGACACCATTTTACTCCACGTTATCATCTGTGATGTGACTTGGCCGGGACGCGGGGCTCAGGTTTGCAGTCCCATCTTGAGCCACACGCTGTGCCAGGCTCTGTCTTTGTCCTGACCACCCTGCTTGTCATGCCTATTTGCCTGTGGCTTCCGTGCATGGCTTGACCAGTGTTTGAAGGCAGGAACCCAGGCTCTATCACTCGGGCACCCGCGGGATCCCAGTGGAGTGCTGCAGCCTCCTGGCCAATGACCACGTACAGCCCCATTAATTCAGCGGCGTGCCCTAAGACTCTGCAGTTTATTCCCTTCAGTCCTAAGCTCTTTTGAGTAAATTGCCATCGTAGTTGGGATATGAGAGGCAAGAGTGTGTGACTGAGAGGGGGAAGTCTTATTTCCACAGTGGGATTCTTTCCACAGTGGGATGTGAAGTATTGTAGGCAGGTCTCCTAAGTTGCTGTAACCCAGTTCATTACTAAGGGAAGGTGCTTTTAGACTCTATATTATACTGTACTTTTACTAAAGGAAAACATCATTTTGAGTTGTGTCCAACCACAAACACCTGTGAAGTACCTGCTTTCTGTCAGGCGTGCTTTATCTTGTTTTCAGGAATCAGACTGTTACGGTTCCCTTTTTATTTATGTTTGGGCAGAACTGATTTTTTTAAAAAATTGGAGCCTGATTTTCCTCTCAAGTTTATAGAACGAGGACAACTTGGCGCCTTGCTCCGTTCATCTGTATGTTCCGTTATTAATCTGAATAAAGGCAATGATGACAAATAGGATGAAAATACTTACTGGCCACAAACATTTTATCAGGTTCTTCGCCTGGGCCTCCGTCTACATGATGCGTCGTTTCATCTGTACCACTTTGTATAATGAAGGCTCATGGGGCTGAAGGAATGTAAAACCAGATGCTTTTAATGAGCCCACAGAGGTTAAGTTTTATTGTCTCCTATTTCACAATTCAAGAACAGAGGCTGAGAAAGCTTCACGGACGGGGTCATGCTGCTGGAAAGGGTCTACTGGGATTCAAGCTGAAGTCTGTGCAGTCTCAAGGTTGTGTTGGTGCCACTGGGTTGTCCAGCTTCCAGGGTGGGGTGCAGGCTTCACAGACAGAGCTGGAAAAGGAGGGGCAGCAGCGCTGACTGACACGAGAGATCTCCAGAGGATGGAGAGACCACGTGGGTGTGGGGGTCTCATCTCAGCCCCCAGCTTCGATAGAGATTTCATGCATGCCTTAGGTCACAGGTGACCTCCCCAGCTGAGACACTCTGGTAGTTTTAACGTTTTTGTTGTTAGGTCGCTAAGCTGTGTCTGACTGTTTGCAACTCCACGGGCTGCAGCACGCCAGGCTTCCTTGTCCTCCACTATCTCCCGGAGCTTGCTCAAACTCAGGTCCTTCGGATCAGTGATGCCATCCAACCGTCTCATCCTCTGTTGCCCCCTTCTCCTCCTGCCCTCAATCTTTCCCAGCATCAGGGTCTTTTCCAATGAGTCAGCTCTTCGCATGAGGTGGCCAAAGTATTGGAGTTTCAGCTTCAGCATCAGTCTTTCCAGTGAATATTCAGGACTGATTTCCTTTAGGATTGACTAGAAGATATCGTTTACTCTTTTATTGGTTTCCTCAGAAATTCTCTGAGGAACTTCTGTGGGGAAAAATGAATAAAAAAGGGGCTGCTTCCTAACCCCAGTAATTCCTGATGTGGTAGAAAAAAATCAGTCCCATGAGCCAGAAAAGTTTCAGATAGCAGCAGCTATTTTTCTCATCTTAAATTACCGTTAGATGTTGATCTATTTCAGCAGAATGACAGTATTTCCTTCCAACTTTTAATTTTTATATAATAGTCTTTTTTTCAGATAACACAAGAATATTTCCAAGTCTCTGAATTATATATGATGAGTTTAGCCAAAGGCACACATACATCAAAATCATGATCAATAATAGACACAGAACCAGAATATTGATTTTTGTCCTTGAGGAAATCCAATAATAACAGATCAATTCATTATAACACATGGTGAAAGTGATTCCCCTTATTTGGAAGCAGACAGTGGAAGGAAAGCAGTAGAAAGTATGCTACTTGGTTATCGTTTTAGTTGCTAAGTTGTGTCTGAATTTTTTCAACCCCAGGGATTGTAGCCCACTGGGCTCCTCTGTCCCTGGGATTTCCCAGGCAAGAATACTGGACTGGGTTGCCATTTCCTTCTCCAAGGGACCTTCCCGACCCAGGGATTGAACCCAGGTCTCCTGCATTGCTGGTGGATTCTTTACCATAACTGTTAAATTGGGGGAAATGATAATGTGTAGTGTTGGCAAGCTTCAGTGTGCAGGGGGCAGAGAGAGCATTTGCAGTTCTGCAATGAAGTGACAGACTGGCATTGAAGCTGCTGTGTTTGTTTATTGCTACAGTAATTATTTATTGAGCACCTGTTTTGTGTCAGGCACCAGGGAAAGACTGGTGAAGCCAACCCCCAGCCCCACCCCGGCTTCTGTGTACAAGTCTGTTCAGCCAAGTTGGGGAGACAGACTTTATCACACCATCCCTGAAAGAATGGGGAAGGAGGCACTCAGTTAGGAAGAGAGCTCCAGAAAGCAGAGACCAAAGAAACCCGACCTAGATTGGAACTTGATCTGAAGATGACTTGGTGGTCACTGCAGGGCTGGCAAGGGGGTTTATTGGGGAGGAGTGGTGTGGGGAGGGTTTGTCCTGACCCAGGAATCAGTGTGAAGGAAGGGCTTAGCCATGTGGCACGTGCCCAATATCTGAGCAGGTGGGAGACTGCACAGCCAACCTTTAGGGGGTTTATTAAGATGAGAGAACTTAACCACAGAGCAATAGGAAACTACTTCCCAGGCCTGAGAGGGTGGGGTGGGACTGAGCTGGCTGTATAAGTGGGTGGTTAACAAGCCAAAGAGCCAGGGAGGGAACTGGCCAGGCTGCATGTAGACAGTTTCTCTGGGGACTGAGCCTGTTTTAAGGGCCTAAGGGACACCAGACACACTTTCTCATCAGTAAGGCCAGTGATGACAGCCCCTCCAGCCTGTGAATCTGTGCTTCTCTTCCCATGATTGATGGTAGGCCGTTCTGCACATCTTCCCCAGATCCGTGGTGTTTCGTTATTTAGGTTATGAGAAACCTACTGTGGCAAATGGAGACCATGAGGGCGCTGGATGATGTATTTACTATTTTTCCATTAGACCAGATAGATGCCTTTGCAATCAGTTTGGAACTGGTGGGGTCGTCCCCTCAGTTCAGTTCAGTTCACTTCAGTTGCTCAGTCATGTCCGACTCTTCGCGACCCCATGGACTGCGGCATGCCAGGCTTCCCTGTCCATCACCAACTTCTGGAATATATTCAAACTCATGTCCACTGTGTCAGTGATGCCATCCAACCATCTCATCCTCCGTTGACTCCTTCTCCTGCCTTCAATCTTTCCCAGCATCAGGGTCTTTTCAAATGAGTCAGCTCTTCACATCAGGGGGCCAAAGTACTGGAGTTTTGGCTTCAACATCAGTCTTTCCAATGAACACTCAGGACTGATCTCCTTTAGGATGGACTGGTTGGATCTCCTTGCAGTCCAAGGGATTCTCAAGAGTCTTCTTCAACACCAGGCCTTCCCCTAAGTAGACAGAAATAATCGTATGGTCCTCCCTCTCATTCGTTCATTTATGAAAAGTTTCTTTATGCTTAAATGTTGTGACCTGTGCTGGGGAGGAAAGAATGTGGCCTGGGGCTCACGGCTTGGTTAGTAGGAGAGGGGAGTGAACGTGCAAATATGAAATATGGGTGGAAATGTCTCAAAGAGCTTCATGGAGAAAGATCACCTGAGTTACTGCTTTAGAGAGATCACTTCATGGCAAATAGATAGGGAAACAAGAAGGACAGACTTTATTTTCTTGGGCTTCAGAATCACTGTGGACAGTGACTGCAGCCATGAAAAGACCAGCTCCTTGGAAGAAAAGCTATGACAAACTTAGACAGCATATTAAAAAGCAGAAACATCACGTTGCCAGCAAAGGTCCGTCTAGTCAAAGCTGTGGTTTTTCCAATAGTCACGTGCAGATCTGAGAGTTGGACTATAAATAAGGCTGAGCGCCAAAGAATTGATGCTTTCGAATTGTGGTGCTGGAGAAGACTCTTGAGAGTCTCTTGGACTGCAAGGAGATCAAACCAGTCAAGCCTAAAGGAAATCAACCCTGAATATTCACTGGAAAGACAGATGCTGAAGCTGAAACTCCGATACTTCGGCTACCTAATGCGAAGAGCTGACTCAGTGGAAAAGACTCTGATGCTGGGAAAGATTGAGGACAGGAGAGAAGTGGGTGGCAAAGGATGAGATGGTTGGATGGCATCACTGACTCAATGGATATGAATTTGAACAAACTCTGGGAGATGGTGAAGGACAGAGAAGCCTGGCATGCTGCAGTCCATGGGGTTGCAAAGAGCTGGAAACCACTGAGTAACTAAACAATAGCAACAAAAATATTTCATATTGTATATATATGTATATATGTATTTCAGATTCCTTTCCATTGTAGGTTATTACAAGATATTGAGTGTAATTCCCTGTGTTATAAGCTCTTGTCATTTATCTATTTTACATATAGTAGTTCAGTTCAGTTTAGTCACTCAGTCGTGTCCAACTCTTTGCGACTATACACATAGAGTAGTGTGTATCTGTTAATCCCAAATTCCCAATTTATCCCCCAGCCATTGTTTAAATGTAAAGTATTTATGTCACTTTATATGTCTTGCATGAATCAGATATACTGATTTTGATACAAAATTTCACAATAATTAATAACTCATTTAATCAAGAAATTAAAATACATATACCAGCTTTGCTGAGTGATACTATAACAGACATTGACATTTCCTCATGCTAAGTCCATAGTAATTCATAGTAATGGTAGCAAAAGTGATTGTCTACTCTGTTCTAGGCACTAGATCAGGTGCCTTATATTTAATAACAAGAAATTATGACAGTGAGCATACCAACCATGTTTTACTATACTAAAGAAGTTGGCCTAGAACTTGCAGGTCTGTGAAATGGGTATCATTATTTCTGATCCAGGAGTCCCCAGGCATGAAACTCCAAGACTCCATCCAGGCACTGGCCCAGTGCTTCTCAAAGTCCCTTCTGCCCTTTGAGGGTCAGGTTGAGCCACATGTCCAACCGAGCCTTTGGTTGTCCCCACTCAAGGCTGGAGTCCTGAAACCACGGAACTCGACTTAATGCTGTCATCACACTGGCCTTGGAGTGGGTGGGAGAGTCTATTATTATCTCCTTTCTGGAATTATTCTAAGTGGGGATTCTGGCCCTTTAATTCTTTTCATTAACTCATCAGAACAAGGACTGTATTGCTTTCCAGCAATGAACTGAAGACGTTTTCTCAGGAGGGCACTGTAGCCTGGAAAACACAAAACCATGTCTGAGACATGTTTCCAGAGGCTCCTTAGAGTTTCTAGGCCATTTCTCCAGTAGTGGAGACTTGTTCTCTTTGCCAGTAAAGGAGGGGTGTGCAGGGGGAGTGGAGGGGGAGTGGAGGGAGAGAGAGGAGGAATAGGGGCAGGCTCTGCCAGGCTGTCCCCAGCCCTGTGTCCCAGGCCTGCTCTCCTGGTCCACTTTCCACGCCTAGTGTCTGCTTTTCCAGAGATTCGTGGAAGTTACCATTCCTGTTTCCTTTGAGATGGACAGCCCCACCCTTTATAGCCAGGGCTGGCCTTGCCCCTCACCACCCCTCCCCACTCCCTCCAAGGGAATGTTTCCCAGAGTCTTCATTTTCCAACAAACAACAGGACCCCCACAGACACTTCCACAGAATGAGCTCTCTGGGTGTCGTCTCCCCTCTGTCCTTCACCTTGCCTGGGGAAGGCTTGTTTTCCTGTCCTTCCTGAAATTTTTGCATGGCCCCTCCCACTTTTATGTGCCTGTTTGAGAACACACAATCCTTCTGGGAGCAAACAGTTATTTTCCAGAGCAGTGAAGATTAAACCCCTATTTAGAATGGAAGAAAACAAAACATCTTTTCAAAGCCAACATGAACTATAGAGATTTGGTTTCAACGCATGGAAGCCCATTTCTCTTCAAGACCTACACCATTTCATATTATCGTTTGTGGGGTTTCACCCTCCACTAACCCTTGCTCAAATATTGTGCACCCAAAATGCCCTTTGAAGTTGTCTTCTGTACCCAGAGACTCTGCCTGAAAGGCGAATCCAAACTTTTTCTCTTTATCTTTGATTTGCCAGAATTACCAGTCCAAAAGTTCCAGGGCCAAATCAGCTTTTTTGCCTTTTCAGTCTTTTATTATAGAAAAATGTAAGCATACACAAAAGAAACAAGATTGATACATATAGTCAGGTGGCTTAGTGGTAAAGAATCCACCTGCTACTGCAGGCGATGCAGATTTGATCCCTGGGTCAGGAAGATGTCCTTGAGTAAGAAATGGTAACTCACTCCAGTATTCTTGCCTGGAAAATTCCATGGACGGGGGTATAGTCCATGGGGCTGCAAAGAGTCAGGCATGACTGATCGTGAGCACATACTGTCTTTCCTCTGTGTCCATGGGTTCCAGATCCTAGGATACAACCAGCTGTGGATTGAAAATATTTGGGAAAAAAAATTCCAGAAAGTTCCCAAATGCAAAGCTTGAGTTTGCTGCTGTGATAACTATTTGCATTGTATCAGGATTATAAATTCTCTAGAGGTAATTTAAAATACTCGGGAGGATGTGTGTAGGTTATGTGTAAATACTATGCCATTTTCTAAAAGGGATTTGAACGTCTGTGGATTTTGGTATCTGGTGCGGGTCCTGGAACTGTGAACACCAAGGGATCACTGTATGTACTTCCCATATTAAAAAAATTAGCAACACATGGATAATTTTGTTTTGTGTATTTCCCCAGTAGTTTTCCTTTCCCCGATGGATTATTTCAAAGCAAATTTCAGATGAACTGTTTTGTGCAAAAACATTTTTGTGTTTATCTTGAAAGGTATTCTCTTTTCAAGAAACCATCGTCTCACCGAAATAAAAAAAAAAAGAAGAGTAATTCTATTTTATTCCAGATGTCCAGTTAGTGTTCCGTTTCCCCTAAAGTTTCATTGGCAAGTTTTGCAGTTGATGTGTTTGTTGGAATGAGGATCCAAATGAGGTCATGTCTTCTGATTGATAACAGTTTTTCTCCCTCTGGCATTTCTTTGTCAAAACCACCAAGATGTCTTTGACCTCTTGCGTTTCCCTACTTTTGGGGATTTTTCTGGTTACATCACTTGGCTGATGTTTACTTTGTACCTTTGTTTCTGTGTAGACTGTTGGTTTGATAGGTTTGGCATCTTCCCAGCCCAGGATTTGAACCCAGGTCTCCTATGTTGCAGGTGGATTTCTTACCGTCTGAGCCACCAAGGAAGCCCCTTCTTGGGAACAGAACCCGTTCCTAATTAAACAGCCCCCTTCCACCTAAAACACATGCCTCACAGATGCACTGAGTCTCCCGGATCAGTATCCTCAGCTCTAAGCTGGGATAATCTAATAGTCCTGTCTCTTAGGGTTGTTGTGTGGATTCAGTGAGATAGTACATCTGATGAAGACCTCCGCAGACATCAAGAAGACTTTTCTCCCTGCCCATCGCTTTAGCATTTGTGTTCCTAGAAAAGCTGTCTTGCTTCAGTCTCATCACTCGCTCTCCCTCACCAGGGATCTGTAGCGTGTACAGGCACCGGAGTTACACCTGAAAACAGTGCCAGGCAGAAGCTTCTTTCCCCCTAAATTGAAGTGAAATTTATATAGCATAAAGTGGACCTTTATCCAGTGAAAGATGTAGTGCTTTCGGCACACTCACCATTCCATTGCTTCCGGTACCACTAGCAACTCTGTCTTTAAATTCTTTTATTTTCATTTTTCACAGTTTTGGGAGGCACACAAATGTTACATTCCTGTGGATCAGAGTTAAACTTTTCTGTTCTTTATGTTTGTCCTCCCTACCTTTGTTTTCTCCTTTGGGTGGCTGGCCACGCCTTGCTTGCTAACCACAATGGCAATAGCAGTCTGGCCTTTCAGCCATACCCCCTTCCCTTTCCTCCCCGTGGACTCCTGTGGAAGAACTTGTTTCTTAGAACCATCCTTCAATTAAGTAGAACTGGAAGACAGAAATGATCATTCTTATGGGGCTGAAGTGGAAAGTTGCTTTTTTAGTGCGGCATGTGGGATCTTAGTTTCCTGATCAGGGATTGAACCCACACCCCCTGAGTGGAAGCACAGAATCTCAATCACTGGACTGCCAGGGAAGTCCCATTAAGTGGAAATATTTTTTAAAAATCAAAGAAGCAGCTCTTCCTATAAATAAAATTAATTCACTCAATAATTTTTTATTGAGTGCTTACTATGTGCTAAACCCTGGGTATTTGTCCTGCATTAAACAGATGGGACTGTGCCAGGATTTTCTTTTCTTTTTTTTTTTTTTTTTCATTTCTGGACATCTTTAATTGCATGAAAGATGATCTTATATGATAGCTATTGGAAAATTCCAGATTAAAAAGGCAATGTGTAATATGGTACTGAGTTTGCAAAGAAATCACATATACATACATATATACATGTTAATGCAAACACATACATGCGTGTTTGCAAGTAATAAAGACAGTTTTCTACTGTCTACATTAAAATAATAATAGTTATTTCTGACAGGATAACAGGCGATTTATATTTAGTGTTTTTGCTGTATTTTTCTGTATTTTTTACATGTTTAGAAATGAGTACAAGCTATTAAGAAAAATGCATGCGATAACAAATAGCCTAAAATATTTTTTCCCTCAAGATACATTTTAAAAGAAGTGTTTACAGGCTTAAGTCTTAACTATCTTGAGAGCTTCTGATAACTTTTATTTACTTAAAAAATTTAGGTTATTTATTTTAGTTGGAGGCTAATTACTTTACAATATTGTGGTGGTTTTTGCCATACATTGACATGAATCAGCCACGGGGGTACATGTGTCCCCCTGTCCTAAACCCCCCTTCCACCTCCCTCCCCATCCCTTCCCTCTGGGTCGTCCAGTGCACCGTCTGCCAGGAGTTTCTTGGCAACACCAGGGTGTGGGAGATTTGCTTGTATCCCAAGGCTTTAGAACGAAATTAGCCTTGAGCCGAGGGCCAAGGATTGTAGAAGAGCCTTTTGTTGACGGAAGGCGCAGTGAGGTGAGTTGATAACCTGCGTTGGGATTGTCTGTCCCATCAGCCGTGAGTATCCACATGGAGCCCCTTTCCCCCATGATCAGTGACCTGAGCGAGACTGGACCTGAAGGGTCCTCTTGAGAACAGAATGAAAGAAATGCCTCTTCCCAACAACTCGGAGACATTTTGCCCAGTTCAAGCTAGTTTTATGTTTTACTTGAGTGAATATGATGTAAGATTTATACCCAAAGATAATTGGGTCAAAATGGCCCTCCCTCAGTTGCTGGAGCCGCTTGGGTAAAGGCACCCAGGGACTGTGGTTCTTTCCTCAACCATCTGCCTGGGAACAGACTTTTTGATGAAGTCAGAGCATCTCTGTTTTTGGGCTAAAAGGAGAAGTTTAAAATTAATAGGTTTAATTGGACCTGATTGTTTTCCTGTTTGTTGTTCACAAGCAGGACTGTGTAAGTGGATAGGGTGGAGTTCCAGAAAGCTCTGCAGATTCACCAAATTTTTAAAAATGTATATACTTATGTCAGTTTTGTTTGATTTCGATCCTAAAATTTTGCTAAGTAACATGATTGCAACTTGCAGCTTCACATATGGGATTAAGTTTGTTTTTTTTTTAATATTGAAATACAGTTGATTTACAATGTTGTGTTACTTTCAGGTGTATTTTGTCCTTTTGATTTCCCAAGGATGGATATTTTTTCATCTATCCATCCTGTGGGTTGATTAGAGACCCATAGCTCATCTCCCTGACAGAGTGGTGGGTCTTTAACTTGGTCCGTGCGGGAAGAGTAAGGGCCTCTATGTCACCCTTGAGGGATTTCAGTCCCAAATTGAAAGGATGGACTTCTCAGGGACACCTTCCAGCTTTTATTTTCATGGGCTCCAAAATCATTGTGGACAGTGACTGTAGCCATGAAATTAAAAGACACTTGCTTCTTGGAAGGAAAGCTAGACAATGTATTAAAAAGCAGAGACATCACTTTGCTGTCAAAGATCCGTATAGTCAGTGCTCAGAAGGCTGAGCACCGAAGAACTGATGCTTTCGAAATGTGGTGTTGGAGAAGACTCTTGAGAGTCCCTTGGAGTCTCCCTGGAGCTCCAACCAGTCAATCCTAAAGGAAATCAATCCTGAATAGTCATTGAAAGGACTGGCACCTGATGTGAAGAGCTGACTCATTGGAAAAGACCCTGACTCTGGGAAAGATTGAAGGCAAAAGCAGAAGGAGACAACAGAGGATGAGATGGTTGGATGGCATCACCAGCTCAATGGACATGAGTTTGAGCAAACTCTGGGAGATGGTGAAGGACAGGGAAGCCTGGCTTGCTGCAGTCCATGGAGTTGCAAAGAGTTGGACACGACTTAGTGACTGAACAGCTTCTCAGGGAAGGAAGTTTGAAGTACCTCAGCTATTGAAATGAATTTTTCCAGAAGCAACATTTAAGATCTCTACCATAAATTGGACTCTGAGCCCTTAGCAGAGACCTGAGCTCCTAGGAATTCTCTTAGTCACCCGTCAAAGCCTACTTCCTTCAGGAAGCCTTCCCTGTTCTCCTTATTGGATAGAATTTTCTCCTTTTCTGAACTTCTGTAGCCCTGGGTTGGAGTTTTGTTCAGATTTACCAGAAACCTAAATTAATAGGAGCATCCTATTTCCCAAGCATTTCAATTCATTGAGGGTTCTCTGTCTTGCTTTAAAAAATGGCAACAGTGGCTTCTTTGTAATACTTCACACTTATTTAGTTTTTGTGAAATAAACCAGTATTTATGAAACATTTTTCCAGGCCTGGATTTTCTGGGTACCGAGTGTGACATGTTAGTGGGTGTTTGGCCTGGCATGTCCCTCTGCATTCACGTGGGCTATAGCAGGACTGGTTACAGCAGCGCAATTTGTGGTTTCATTCAACCAGTATTTTCGGAGGACTAGTCTGTGCCAGGTACTGAACTGGCTCAGGAGCAGAAGAGCTGAACGAGTTCTGGTCTCTACCGTTTAGGAGTTCATAGACTAGAGCAAGGAAACCGACAGAAAAGGAGTGAGACTAACTCTATTAAGGATCAGTTGGATCAGTGTGGGGCCTTCCCTGGTGGCTCAGCAGTAAAGAATCCACCTGCAGTGCAGGAGACATAAGAGATGGGTTTAATCCCTAGGTTGGGAAGATCTCCTGGAGGAAGGCATGGTAACCCACTCCAGTATTCTTGCCTGGAGAATCCCATGGACTGGACAGAGGAGCCTGGTGGGCTACAGTCCATAGGATCGGACACGACTGAAGCGACTTTGCATGCACACATGCACAGGTCAGTATAGAAAGGGTGGGGATGGATGTAAGAAGGAATATTTTTGACGGAGAGCCTGGGCCAGAGGTGTAGGGTTGAATCTGTACAGCCAGAGACAATGGGAAATGAATGGTGTCTCTAAAGCCCAGGACACAGATGATAAGCAGTTGACGCTGAGGATCTAATATGTGTGTGCTGCCTACTGGGCTAGGCTTGTTTGCCACAGTCATCCTTTAACCAATCCTATTGTGTAGGTATCACCATGCTACCTAGTTCATACTGGGGAAACCACAGAATTAGAGAAACGTATCTTCCCAAGTTATCCCCTGCGTTGTTGAGCCTGTGATTCAACAGCTGGAGACTGACTCCAAATCTGCACCCGTCCAGTGGGTGTCCACCTCTTTGCTCACATACTGTGGCCATATTTGCTGTTATCAAATGGCAGTGTTGTGTCTTCAGATGTGTGTGCTGTTTAACTGCTTTTTCTGGGAGGGAGTTGGCCCACAGAAATGCTTGTCAAGAAAAGGGGGAGGAGTATTGATTGATTGCAGGGGGTTCAGTTGAGGGAAAGACCTGGAATTAACTCTTTGGAGATTTCATTTGGGCCAAAGGAATGCCTGTGAAGTTTTGGGAAATCCTGTGCTGAATACAGTGACCAAGAGACACTTGTGCATCTTTCGGGACTCAATCTGTACAGCCACTCTCTATGCTGAGACCATTGCTCCTTCCCTTTGTTATAGCTCTTATCAGGTATCGATTTAGTAATATGACATCTTGCCCTGTTGGACTGTGAGTTCCTTTGAAGATGAGAGCAGGTGCCAATCATCTCAATACTTCCAGTGCCTGGCGCTGTGCCTGGCACAGGGTGGGTACTTCAGAGTTACTTGTTGAATCCATTCATCTACCCACTCAGCCATCTCCCCATCCACATCTATCCATTCATCCAACCAACCATCCAGCCAGCCATTTGTTCATTATCCATCAACGTACCAATCCATCCATCCATTCACCCATCTATCTACCTGCTCATCCATCTACCCATCCTGTTCATCCAGCCAGCCACCTACTCACTACTCACTTACCCACTCGTCCATCTTCCTATCCATTATCCACTCATCCATCCATCCATCCATCCATTCACCCACTCACCCTTCTATCTACCTACCCATCCATGCGCCCATCCACTTATTTATTACTCTATTTACTGACCCATCCACACATCTGCTGATCCACTCACTCATTGGGTACTCTCTGAAGAGTACGATGTGCCTAGCATAATAATGGCTATAATATCAGAGCCTGGTATTATGGTTGTATCACTGAAGTGACAGAGATTGAATCAGATACAGACCATGCTCTCAAAGAGCTCAGAATCTAAGGATAATGAGAAGAAAATAATGCAAGTAGAAAAAAAATTCTCATTGTCTCCAAGTCTAAGATTTTCCAAGAAGATAGTAAGTTGCTTTTATTTTTTTAATCTTAAATGATGTAGATATGAGCAAGATGACCCCTCCTTCTTCATCCCATCTCCCTGATATCTCAGCCCCTCTGAGGGTTTCCCTGGCACCATCTGGCAGCTTCCTCTGCTGGAAGCCCTTTGAGACCTGAGGCTCTCCACAGGAGCTATATGCGGAGGGCAGGGCTGGGGGTGCTGACCTGGCGGCTTCAAGGTAGCCCTATCGCCATCCCCTCCCATGTCTCCCCAAGAGGAATGCTGCCTAAAATGACAGAACAGATGTTCTCTGGGCAGATCATCATTCATCAGCCCCTCCTCTGGGAACAGGAGGTGACTGCACATTTATCTGAGAGCAGAGGCGAAATCCTCTGACCTTCTTGATTCATCCATCCCAGTAGCTCTTGGCGGGACACTTCAGACTCCTGAGGGGCAGAGTGAACCCGCTCACCTTCTCCAGGCTTTGTGGTTGAGATGCCACGTGGAGATGCTTAGGGACGCTGAGTCAGCCTTGCAGGACATGTGCTTCAGGCACGCTTTGGAACCCAGCCCCAAAGAAGCCTTGTCAGAATCAGTGGTTTCAAACTGTTCTGGCAAAGCCATAATCTGGGTGCTTTAAGGGGAAGAACAGGTTTACCTGTCCTGCAGGACTTGGTGGGTTTCATGGCAACGGCAGGATCAGTGCTGCCTGTGTTCAGACTTGGGTCTCCCTGCCTGCTGGTGGCCCGAGTGTGTGCCATCTACAGTGAACTCCTCCTTGTCTCCTTGTTCTGACTTCTCGTGAATGCACTGATTCCATCCACCCGGAACGTGGGCATCTTTCCTTGCCTCCAGCCCCCAGTGGTCAGTGATGTAGATCTCCCTGCCATCCTCTGTGTTTGGGGGAGGGGCTGTCCTCTCTCTCCCCGTGACTGCTCTGGTGAAGTTTCTTTTCTCTGGATGAGTCTCCGTGGGGGTTCACATACCCATCACTGCACCCCCAGCTTTCAGAACCCAAGTCCAGTCATGTCCCTCACAGTTTCCAGCCCTGCTGTGCTTTCCTGTCGGGACTCAGGGGCTGATAAGACCCTCTTATCTTTACCTGTGTTCCAGCTGCCATGGAGGGAGGACCAGGTAGATGGAGAGAAGGGTCGCACCTTCATTTCTGCTGAAGCTGTTGGTCTATGTGGATAAGGCATGAGCCAAGAAGCCTGGCTGATTTCCCCTGGCTGCCCTGCCCCTGGCTAGACCCTGGGGAACAGGGCATCTCATCAGTGGCGTCGAGGACACTGTGACTTGGCCACAGACCACGTGTGCCTCTTGCTTCCCGGTGTGCTCACCCTCTGCGTCTCTCGGGTTCAGACTTAACAAGAGAGAAATTGGGCCCAGTGGCTCCTTTTGAGTCATTCCATGCAAGTTCCTCCTCCCCACGCTGCAGGGGAGGCAGAAGCTGTTGCTTGAAATGGGGATCCTATTACACAAGTGGGGCAGGAGACCCCCTTGCTTGGGGAACTTGGTCAGTGGAATCTGAAAAGTCTCTTGGTAATGATAAGGCTTAAGCCATTGCTATGGACTGAATTTCTGTGTTCCCTAAAATTCACATGCTGAAGCCTAACCCCTGGTGTGATGGTATTTGGTGGGAACTTTGGGAGATGATTTGGTCATGAGGGTGGAGCTTTCGTGAAGAGGATTGTTGTTGTCGTCCAGTCGCTCAGTCGTTTCTGACTCTCTGTGACCCCCATAGACTGCAGCACGCCAGGCTTCCCTCTCCCTCACTATCTCCTGGAATTTGCTCAGATTCATGTCCGTTGGGTCGGTTATGCTATCTGACCATCTCATCCTCTGCCACCCCCTTCTCCTTCTGCTTTCAGTCTTTCCCAGCATCAGGGTCTTTTCCAGTGAGTCAGCTCTTCACATCAGGTGGCCAAAGTATTGGAGCTTCAGCTTCAGCATCAGTCCTTTCAGTGAATATTCGGGGTTGATTTCCTTTAGGATTGACTGGTTTGATCTCCCTGCAGTCCAGGGCACTCTCAAGAGTCTTCTCCAACACCCCAGCTCAAAATCATCAACTCTTTGGCACTCAGCTTTCCTTATGGTCCCGCTCTCACATTCGTACATGACGACCAGAAAAACCACAGCTTTGACTAGATGGATCTTTGTTGGCAAAGTGAAGGGGGTCCTTGCCCTTATAAAGGAGACCCCAGAGAGCTCCCTTGCCCTCTTCTGCTGTATGAGGACCCAGTGAGAAGACAGACAACCGGAAGAGGGTTCTCATCAGAACCCGACCCTGTTGGCACCGTGATCTTGAACTTCCAGCCTCTAGAACTGAGAGAAGTAAATTTGTTGTTTTAAAGTCACCGACTGGTCTTTTGTTGTAGGAGCCTGAATGGGCTAAGTCAGTCACTGTACCAGCTTCCCTGGGCTGCCGTCAAGGCACCACAAACCACAGGCGTGGCGTATAACACAGAAACGCGGCGTATCTGGAAGCCAGTTTCGGGGTGGCCGCCGACCTCCCTCTGGAGTGCCGGGGGAGGGTCTGCTCCAGGCCCCACTTCTAGCTTCTGGTGATTCCTTGACTGGTGACAACAGAGCTCCGCCCCCCACACGCTGTTCTCCGTGTGCGCATGTCTGTGTCCACATTCCCCTTTTATAAGGAAGGACACCAGTCAGATTAGACTAGTGGCCTCACCTCCTCCAGGATGACCTCATTTTAACTAATTACATCCGCAATACAGTCTTTCCAAATAAGGTCACATCCTGCGGTGCTGGGGGTCACGGGTTTTAGAGACACAATTCATCCCATTACAGTTACTGTCTTGGCTTGAAAAGTGCTTAAGACTTTGACAGGCAGTGACATGGAAGAAGGGTATTCCTGGGGGGCGAGGGAGGAGGTGGACAACAGGGGTAAACGCACGGGGTTGAGGGCGGGGGGCTTCTGTTTCTCCCAGAGCGGTCAACCACCTTGTACTTGATCTGTGGTTCGCTTTATCCTGCTGAGAAGCTTGTCCCTGGAAAAAGCTTGGGCTTTTAATTACATGTATTACTTTAGATTTATGGGACTTCCCTCTGCCTCCCTAGCTGGACCTAAGGACTTCCCCAGATTGCATCTGGGCAGCATAAAGGGGGTTAGAAACATGGTAACTGAATGCCCCATTCGCTGATAGGAGATGCTTGGTTTCAGCCTGCATTTTGTGTTAGCTCTGCAGTCCTGAGTTGACTGTCTCTACTGATAGAACCAAGAGGATATGATCAAATGCGCATGTTACTGGGAGCCGAGTTTTCAGGAGTGGTGCTGGTGTCGTTGGGAGAATTCGCCTGAATGGAGAGTGAGCTGGTCAGTGGAGCGCTTCGCTCGCTGGGGGTGGTGGCCCGACATGTGGGCCCCACCCCGCCACTCGCCTGCCGAGAGGACGCACGTGGCTCTGGGCACAGCGCTGTTGTCTCCCCAGCCTCCCGGGCTCCTGTGGCCACAGCATCCCACTTTTCTCCAGGATTCGGCTCTGTCACACCACAGTCACTTGGCCCCATTTTTCCTGCCCTTGTTCACCGGCGCTTCCTTGTGGCAGTTTTCCCGGGGAACTGAACTCGACATGGGGCTCAGACCAACCTGGGTTTTAGTGGCAGGCCTCCTCTTGGAGGGCCCTAAACATTCCTGAGTTTCAACTGCTCAGACTGTAGAATAATCCCCACTGCGGCACTTTCCTCAGGTGGTCCATCTTCTGCTCCATCCTCCTGGGGGTCCCAGGCCACTGTCGCAGGCATCACCGAGGCAACATGTGCAGGGAACTGCAGGGAGCCCTTTACCAAGACCTTGCAAGGAATTGCAGCATGTTCACTCATCTGTTCTCCAAGAAACTATCTGGTTCACAAAAATCTGTGCGTTCACATTTTTTTTTTTCCCCTGGCTTAAGTTTTGACTGATGCTGTTCATCGGGTGAGTGACTTTTCCAGCATGGCCTTATTGTGTTTGCCAATATTTTTCCGCTTGCTTCTCCTTTTGGAAGTGAGCAAAAGGTTATGGCTCCCTTACGAAATATCTATAAAATAGCATTTTATTGAAAACTTTTAGACATTTGGAAAATTTGCTATTGTAAGTGATCAACCCCCGGACATTCCCATTTTGTGAATGTTTTTTTAAACCGATGACAGTGGAGCAGGGGTACCAAAATACAGCCAGTTACACCCTTGATTCTACTATTATTTCCCATGTGGTCCTGCTGTGGCCAGGCTCAGTTTCTCTATCTGTAAAAAAAAAAAAAAAAAGGTGCTAATGATAGCCAAACCCTCCCAAAAAAACCACCTTCCCCACTCAGCTATTGAAGACTAAAGCTTGGTATTTTATTATCGCCCAGGATAAGCTGGCTTCCTGCCCTGATAGCAGTGTTTGTTCAAAGGGACCTTCCCCCACACTCATCTGCCCTTATATGTCTCACTCTTTGCAGACCTAGGTCCTCTTGTTTTAATGTGTTAATGTAGTCTTGTTTCTGTTACATTTAACAACTGGTAGCAAAATACTGAGGAGTAATTAAAAGCTGCTGAGAACTTCACAGGACGCAGAGAGCTCACCTAGGAGTGGTTGTTTTTATTTTCCTTGTCTGTGGGCATTTTATTGGAGAAAGTGATTTAGTGCTTTTTCTTCTAAAAGCGAAGGAGAAAAAAGGAACCGGGACTCTAACAAAATGGTGCATGCATATTCAATTACTGGCAGTAGCACTCTTTTATCTCCTGCAAACAGGGGAGTGGATGACATGCCCAGGAAGCTGGTGGCCTCTTTCCAGATAGGCGTCTCCTGTCAAGGTCATCAGGAACAGGAGAGTCCAGTCAGGGTGGGAGTTTATGACTTGACCATCATTGAGAGTTGAAAATGAACACTTCAAAATAAATTCAGTACAGGAGACAATCACGCTCATTTAAAGGTCAGTTTGGATTGTCCAGGTAATTGACAGTGTTTTCCTTTTCTTCTCAGTAGGAAGAGGTCTCTGGTCTCTCTGGGACTACTCAGGGGTGCCCCAGGCTGTCAGCTGAGAGTCTCAGAGGTTTAGGGTTAGGGCGTCGGCCGCAATGAGGGTTATCTGCAATTGGAAAGTTGCCAGGGCACTGATTAACTTGGGTCATCTATCCGGCTTGCCCTTTGGCCGGTGTTCTTTATTTCACCAAGGCTGAAACCTACAAAGACAGCTCGTTTAGACTCAGAGGGGATCTGACAGCTCTGCCTGGCTAGGCATGCAGACATCTGGTGGGGAGGACAGAGGCAGCATCTCGCCCAGCTCCTCAGGCCCATGTCCACTATCCAGAGGTTAAACTGGACCAGAGGAGAGATGGAATGGCTGTAGGCTCAAGAGCATGATCTGTCTGCATTCGGATCCCATCTCTGCCTCTTACTGGTTGTGTGTCCTTGGGCAAGACCTCATCTCTCTGGCCCTCATGTTTCCCCTCCTGCTGGTCTCACAGGAACTGCGTGAGGATGCAACAAAATGATGTCAGATGCCCGGTTAGAAGGATCCTCTGGGGGCAGTTTGCGTGCCAGCCTTATCAGGTGGATAATCAATACCGAAAATAGCCACCTCGGCAGCCTTGTAAAATAGCGCTTTGATATTTTTGCATTTGCCTTGTGGTATTGTGTTCTGTCTGAACATCCACATCTCCCCAGAAGGTCAGCATGACCTCATTGTCTGGGACAGATTTCACCTCGGTCTGTTTTGGTCTTATCATTACTTCTCATTCCGTACTTTCCAAAACACAGCACCCGTCTTCTTGTTACTGGCTGAACCAACGCTGGGCTCAGTGCGGCTGTGGCAGATAGCTCTGTCCATCACTTTCTTTATTCCTGATTAATGGAACCCAATTAATGGTTTTGTTCACAATAGCAAAGTGCCTGGCTAAAAACCCAGTTTTCTAGGCTCTGTTGGAGACTAGGTGGCCCTAAAGACAGGTTCCGGCCAGTGTTTTATAAGCAGAAATCTACTGGTTGGGACTTCTGGGAAAACGTTTGTTTTCTTGCTGAAGAAGCCCTGCTCCTTTTATCTTTGCTTTTCTCCCTTCTGCCAGGCTGCACAGGCTGCCTTCCACGGCAGAAGGAGCTTTGGTCTTGAAAAAAACAAGTAAAAGTGTTAGCCGCTCAGTCATGTCCGACTCCTGGCAACCCCATGGACTGTATGTAGCTCGCCAGGTTCCTCTGTCCATAGACTTCTCCAGACAAGAACACTGGAATGGGGAGTCATTCCCTTCTTCAGGGGATATTCCCAACCCAGGGGTTGGACCGGGGTCTCCTGCATTGCAGATAGATTCTTTACCATTTGAGCCGGGGGGAATGCCATTATCAAAAGGCTACCCTGGCTCTGGACTAGCTGTCTGCAGGTTTCCTCGTTATGTGGGAAGAATGAGCTGCTCTTGGGCTGAGCCACTGTGGCTGGGTTTCTGTAACAGACAGCCTAATATGGTGATGGGTGTGTGAGATGCTTGGTTGGGCTCACACTGACATGACTGTGTCAATTTACACGTTTCATGTGGCCTTTTAAAGATGTCTTGGTCACATTCGCTTTCTTGTGCCCATTTCCTTCCATCATGGCATATCCTGTAGATTTACTTGGGCCTCTTTCTTTAGGCTTTTGGCAAAGACATAGGAATGGGGAGCGTCCCTGATGATTCAGAAGGTAAAGAATCCACCTGCAATGCAGGAGACGTGGGTTCGATCCCTAGGTCAAGAGGATTCCCTGGAGGAGGAAATGGCAACCTACTCCAGTATTCTTGCCTGAAAAATCCTATGGATAAAGGAGCCTGGCCAGCTACAGTCCACGGGATCACAAAGAGTCAGACATGGGTGTGCCGCAGACATGGGAGGCTGTGTTCACACAGAAATGCTGCCTCTAGTGGTGAGGGGAAGCATCTGCTTGCGGGTGCAGTGACCTCTCCTCAGGCCAGGACTGCCCATCAAGGCAGAGACCAGCCCCATAGAATGTGGTACCCAGTCACCGGGAGGGGTCAGACTTGGCAAGGTTTTATCAGAGACTCACTTTTATAAATGCCAACTTAGTTTGTTCTAGTGAAAAAAGATCCACTGAGGCCTGGAGTTCATGTGGATTAATTACTAATGTAACTTTAGTTTTATCAATCGTTTAAAGCATTGTCCTTCACTCTTCCTCATCTTTGCCACTTTTTTTCCTTTCTTTATATCATATAGCATTTTATGAGCCTACGTGACTCAGAGCTTTCTTCCTTTATGTCACAGGTTCCTTTAATGTAAGAGAATAAGAGACAGACCCTAATGTAGTGGGAAGATTTGGTGGTTTGGATTTCAGTGAGCCTGTACTAAAATCTGAGCTTTACCTAGCAGCTGTCCAATCTTGGTTAATGTCTACGAGCCTTAGTTTTCTCATTAGTAAGGTAAGAATTTTAGTGGCGATTAAATAAAATTATGTACATTGAATACTAACGACAGTCTTATTCTCTGTAGCTGCCTGCTTCTTCCTCTCTTATCTTATCCTTGGAAGGCAGTAGCTGTCAATCCTTTTAATGGATTCTTTTAGTAATTCCCCTGCCATTTCTAAAGGACATTTGTTGTTACTGGTTAATTGTTGAATTTTAGGTAATATTTATTAACTTCCCAATTTGGAAGTTTCACGTTTGCCCCATTGTTCCCATATAGATACACACGTCCTGCCCTCTACCATCCCAGTACAGTTATTTATAATGTTTGATAGCTGGACAGGTAAACAGTTTGATGGCTGAGCCAGGTATGTGTTAATATTACTATTGGTTATTATCTTTTTCCTGCTAGCTTTTGTTTTCTGTAAAAATAGTCATTGCTTTTTTTTTTTACCCATTTGTCAGTTTATCTAGTTATTAGCACAAAATGGGGAAATGATAAATGCTAGTAAGTATATTAAAAGAAAAGAAGAAACATGCCAATTCTTCAGGACAAAGGTCTTCCCTTCTGTTACTTCCCTCCCCCCATTAAATTCTTAAATCAGTTTCTATTCTGGGACCTCATAAAAATGATATTGTGACACAGTGGACCTAATTTGTTAGTAAATGCCAAAGCCAGTTCCACATGGCTCTTTTCCATGATGGTGTTGAAAAAATGCCAATGCTGCAATATCACAGAGTAACTCTGGGTAGATGATTCCATGAGGAACTAAGTTAATGGAGCTGAAAATGTCTCGTGGTGAAACTTGATCCAAAAGTCAACTTGGGCGCCTGGTGGGCTGGGTGTACAGCATGTCTCCTGACCTGTCTTTTCTGCTGGTCAGCCTCTCTAAATAGCAAGTTCATTCAATTACGCAGTACTGGTGGAGACAGCCAGGCATGGGCTGGACTCTGGAGAGTCTGTAATCAACAACACAGATGTGGTCTTTTCCCTCAGGGAGTTCACGGTCTAGCGGGACAAGACACTGTAGCGTGAATCGTTGGTGTGGGGAGTGTTGTGAAGGAAGGCAGCATATGTCACCATCTCCCAAGCCTATCAGTAGTTGAACAGAGACTGCCACCTTGTTTGTTCTGCTGATAAGCATCCTCCAAATCCCTTAGTTTCCCTTTCCTTTAACTTTTTTGAAGGCTTATCTATCTCCTTTCTGCATTGACACGAAAACAGCTGTTGAGTAGAGTGAAACCCACAAGATCTCAGAATCCATCTTTCTCAGGCTGTAAAATCAACCTCCATCCGGTAAGAAACTTGCTCAGGGAAGCAGTGCAATGGACATGAGGCTGGATACTCCTGTTCCCAGCTATCCACACTAGGAAAAGGCCCTGAATTCACATGCTTGCTGCTGTGTCTGAGAAACAGATCACAAAAATCCAGGGGTCACTATTCCAGTAGAACAGAAGTATGATGACTCTTCAAGGCTGGGACCTACCACTACTCCAAGTTCACATTTACATCAAAGTTAATGAGTGGCCAAAACCTCTTTCAAATCCATCCATAAAAGGCAAGAATTTATAACATGCAAACACACTAGGTGAAAGTAGGAGAATTATTTGTTTGGATTAAATGTTCTAGTCTTTGTGTTTGAAATAATATAGCAGTTTCTTATTATAAGGCAAAGGGTTGGACTGGGTGACAGTTCTAAGCCCCTTTAACTGTAAAACTTGTTTGACTGTAAAACCCTTTGCCAAGCAGTGCTGTCTGCCAAGAGTACTTGGAACTAAGTCTGTATTTTCTAGGAGATATCTTCAACACCAGTACTCATATGAAATGATATATGTTTGTCAAATTTCACTGTTTTCTTTGCTAGCTATAGATATTTATTCTAAAAGAATGACCAGATAGCTTTTTTTAGATTGAAAGTAATTAGATTCAGTGACTGGGCTTCCCAGGTGGCTCAGTGATAAAGAATCTGCCTGCCAATGCAGGAGACACAGTCAGGAAGATCCTCTGGAGAAGAGAATGGTAACTCACTCCTGTATTCTTGCCTGGAAAATTCCGTGGGCAGAGGAGCTTGGGGGGCTACAGTCCATGGGGTTGCAAAGAGTCAGATTATGACTGACGGACTAACACTTTCTCCTACTTTATGTGTTTATTTTGCACAATGACTTTGAAAATTCCCATTTTCTAGGATTCATTTGAAAATAAAGGGAAGAAACTCTAAAAATAATGAAATTGCCAAATCTATATTAAACTTGTGAAGATGGAAGAGTTCCCTTACCCCCACCAGGGGAAGTGAAAGTGACAGTGTTAGTCACTCAGTGAAAGACCCTATAAAATAGTAAATAGAGAAACCAGAATATACTGTAGGACAGATACTAAAACTCCAAAATAAAAGTGAAAGAGTAATATCTACAGAAATTTCTTTTTGGTTTGGTAAGATAAACCAAAGGGATAGTTTAGGAATTTAGGAAGGGACAAGAGAGAAACAGATAATGAATAAATATATGAAAACATGCTCAACTTCACAAGTAAAGAGGAAACTGCAAATTAAAACTACAATGAGATAACCGCTATCAGAAATTTAAATCTGACAGTATCAAGGGTAGGTAAGGATGGGGAACAACCAGACTTACTCAAGTTGACACAACATTTTTGTTCTAGGGGATGCTATTCTAGTAGCCTAGAGTGTGTATAGCACCCCCTGGAATTGTGTGGCAGCCTTGAGACCTATGACTGTGAGAGGAGATATGTATGATAATGTTTACACTTGTGTTATTTGTAACAACACACAGGCAAACAAAAACTATTCATAGAAGTAGCTCAAGTAGTCATCAGCTATGGAGTAGAAAAATAAACAGTGGTGTATTTACCCAATGAAGTACTATACAGCTGTGAAAGCAGCTCGCAGATCCAGGTAACATCATGGGTGAATTATACAAAAAAAAGTCATAGAAAAAAATATACAGTGTAAGTCTACTCATAAAGAGTTTAAAAGATGTGAAACTAGACAATATGTTGCTTAGATCGAAACAAGTTAAATTAGCTTGTCAGATGCTTCATGCTTTTGAACTGTGGTGTTGGAGAAGACTCTTGAGAGTCCCTGGAACATCAAGGAGATCAAACCAGTTAATCCTAAAGGAAATCAACCCTGAATATTCATTGGAAGGACTGACGCTGAAGCTGAAGCTCCAATACTTTGGCCACCTGATGTGAAGTGCCCACTCATTGGAAAAGACCCTGATGCTGGGAAAGATTAAAGGTAGGAGGGGAAGGGGATGACAGAGGATGAGGTGGTTGGATAGCATCACTGAATCAATGGGGAATTTGAGCAAACTCCGAAAGATAGTGAAGGACAGGGAAGCTTAGTGTGCTGTGGTCCGTGGGGTCACAAAGAGCTGGACATGACTTAGTGACTGAACAACAGCAAGCTTGTCAAATGCCAAGAAATGCCAAATTTCAGCCATTAAGGCAGACCAACTGAAATAGAATCTGCGTGTTAACAAGATCCCAGGTGACCTATAGGCACACTGATGTTGACCTTTACCAAATAGGAAAACCAAAAAAAAAAAAGCTGAGTTAAATCTGTGTTAAATTTTAGGTTAAGAAAAAAAAAAATTTAGGTTAACATTAAGTTAAACTAAGAATTTTGTTAAAATGATAAAGAAAAGCAAGCGAGTGATAAACATAAAATTTAGGGTACCAGATACCTGAGGGTGTTGATGGATGAGAGCACATGAGTTGGGGGATACCAAACATGATGAAATTTTTTTGTTCTTACACTGGAAGTGGGCACATGGATATTTGTTGTATCATGAGTCTTTATCAAGGGATTATAGTCCCTTGAATCTATTTGTCACTTCCACTATACAGTCAAGGCATTATAATCCCCTGATTAAGACTCATGATACCCTAGTGCTGGGAAAGATTGAAGGCAGGAGAAGGGGACGACAGAGGATGAGATGGTTGGATGGTATCACCGACTCAATGGACACGAGTTTGAGTAAACTTCGGGAGTTGGCAGTGGACAGGGAGGCCTGGCATGCTGCAGTCCCTGGGGTCACAAAGAGTTGGACATGACTGAGTGACTGAACTGAACTGAGTATCACAGACATATTTACAAATATCTTTTTGTATCTGCACTGGGTCTTTGCTTCAACACTCAGGCTGTGCGTTTTGGCACTTGAGCTTTCTCTAGTTGCGGTGCACAGGCTTCTTAGGCTTCTCTTGTTGTGGACCGTGGGCTCTAGAACTCAAGGGCTCAGTAGTTACTACGTGTGGGCTTAGTTGCCCTATGGCATGTGGGATCTTAGTTCCCTGACCATGGATTGAACCCTCATCCTCTGCAGTGGAAGGCAGATTCTCAGCCAGTGGACCACCTGGGAAGTCCCTATTTGCACAGATTTAATAAGCCCAATTCAAAAACAGGAAGGAGTGAGAGGAAAGGTTGCAACAATGTGTGACAGCTTCCTAGAAACGATGGGCCCTGAGGTTAGCCTAGAAGGATGGGGAGTTTGGCTTTTGTGGAGGGAAGGCCATTCTGGATCTCCTTTGGGCCAGAGACGCTGTGTGCAAGTCCATCCAGCCCAGCCCAGCCCAGACCAGAACTCTGTTGGGCTCTGAAGTCAGTCTGGTTCCAAGAAGAAAGAGAACACAGGTGGTGGGCTACTGTTAAGGGGGCAGGTGCCCCTGACTCCCTCCCAGCTTCCGACGGTGACTCAGGCCTGGAACTGGAGGGCAGCTCTGGGGATGTGTATTCCCCATTCAGCCCCAGGAGGGTTTCCAGTTCATCCTGTGAGTGCTGTCACTTGAAATATACAAGTATCTGTTGAGCAGGAGCTGTGGGCTGCTAAAGAGATGATGTAGCTTGGACTGTTCATTTTGCAGAGGTCAGATGACTGGCTTGCTGGGGAGTGGCAGCTGGGTCAGGGTGATTCCAGCACTCAGGTCCTCTCATCTTTTCCATACGTGCTGTCTCCAAGTGGATCTCCAATTTGATGGAATTTTATGAGTGTAATCTGTCCCCACACTGAAGTTGTTTATGTGTTTGTAAAAAATTTAGGAAATACAGAAAATTAGGAAGAAAAAAATTTTGCCCATAATTTCATTTCCCCAAACATCCAGTGTTATCATTTCAGTGTATTTCCTTCCAGTCTTTTTCCTATGCATTTAAAACTTGCAACTACAGTAGTCAAAAAGGATGCAATATACTTTCTCTGCATTCTGTCATTATTTCATGCTTTTTGTCATTGAAATGTGGCATACTAAATATGTAAGAAACTGTCTTGCTAATGAGTCAGTGTTAGCCAGAATAAAGTGGGAAATGTTCAGACTGGTGGAGAGATATTTGGGGTAATTAATTGTCCTTTTTTTTTTTTCTTGCCTTGTTTTTGGTTTTCAGCTGCTAAGTCTTTGTGACCTCATGGACTGCAGCACACCAGCCTCCTCTGTCTTCCACTATCTCCCGAAGTTTGCTCTAATTCATGTCCATTGAGTCAGTGATGCTATCTAATCATCTCATCCTCTGCCGTCCCCTTCTCCTTTTGCCTTCCATCTTTCCCACCCTCAGGGTCTTTTCTAAGATGTTGGCTCATTGCATCAGGTGGCCAAAGTATTGCATTGGGTGGCCAAAGTATTGGAGCTTTAACTTCAACAGCCCTCCCCGCAATGAATAGTCAGGGTTGATTTCCTTTAGGATTGACAGGTGTGATCTCCTTGCTTCCAAGGGACTCTCAAGAGCATTACAATTTGAAAGCATCAATTCTTCAACACTCAGCTTTCTTTCGGAGAAGGTAATGGCACCCCACACCAGTACGAAAATCTCATGGATGGAGGAGCCTGGTAGGCTACAGTCCATGGGGTCGCTAAGACTTAGCGACTTCACTTTCACTTTTCACTTTCAGGCATTGGAGAAGGAAATGGCAACCCACTCCAGTGTTCTTGCCTGGAGAATCCCAGGGATGGGGGATCCTGGTGGGTGCCGTCTATGGGGTCGCACAGAGTCAGACACGACTGAAGCGACTTAGCAGCAGCAGCAGCAGCTTTCTTTATGGTCCAACTATTATACCTGTTCGTGACTACTGGTTATCGCCTATACCTCATCAATAAACACTCTCATGGTTATTGTTATTTTGTCCTAGGAGCTTGGGAAACAGATGGGCAGAATAGGCTTCCAGGAGCTCCAGTCTGGAGCCTCCATGAATATTATTCCTGTGTCTAGTAAAATGAGAGATGGAGCATTAACAGCTTTTTGGCTAGAATCTTGCTTCTGAAAGGCAGAGCTGATGAAGTCCTGCCTCTGAGAGAAAGCCACAAAGGAATTATCTTTTCTTAAGCCTTTAGCTTTTGTTTTAAGGTTCACCACAAACTTTAGCAATGAAAAAAAAAAAAGTGCAGTAACTGGGTCATTCTGACCTAGAACCAACCAAAATACTTCTAATTACTGCGGCAGACAGCGATGAATCATACCTAAGCTAGCTTGCTGCCTTTTCAGTCATATGTACTCATATGTGCTAATCAGACTCATTGTTTAGTCGCCAGTAGAACATTTGCTCCAGCTTGTTTGGATTTGTAGGAGGAGAGAAGTTTGCAGATCTTCTCAGCAGAGGATCTGCTTGGCTGCACTAGTGTAGTGGGGAGAGGTCTTCATGTTTATCAGGATTTAAGCCTCCTTAGAGCAGGGCTATGGCTTAGTCATTTTTCATCATGGCAATACCAATAAAAGCTACCATTTTTGAGCACCGACTATCTGCTAGACAGTATGAAATGTGCTTTATGGTCTCTTGGTGTCATTGAAGCCCTCCAACAATCTTATGATATAGGTGTTATTATCCTCATTTTGCTGAGAAAACAGCCTCTGGAAAATTGTGGTTTTTCAGTCATTAAGTTGTGTTTGACTCTTTCCAACCCCATGGACTGCAGCACACCAGGCTTCTCTGTTCTTCACAATCTCCCCAAGTTTGCTCAAGCTCTTGTCTGTTGAGTCAGTGATATTATGTAACCATCTTGTCCTCTGCCACCCTCTTCTCCTCTTGCCCCCAGTCTTTCACAGTATCAGGGTCTTTTCTGGAAAGTTAAGTCACTAAAATACCCAGTATATGTAAGCTAGGCATGTTGAATGAGTGATTGAATTATTACTGCAAGGTAATGGAAGGGAACTGCTGAAGAGAAGACCTAGCCAGTATGAGCCCAAAACTTAAAAGTTTGTTACCACCCAAGTATTCTTTTCTTTTCTTTTTCTTTTTTTTTTTTTTTTTGCCATTTTTAAGCTCCAATTTGAGTAGCAGTGGAGGAGGGGAGGAGATTTCAGTGTAGGCAAATAACATAAGACATGGATGAGGGAATAGGTTTGTAATCAGCCAAAAGATCAGCTTGACATAGTAAAAAAAACAAAGGGAAAAATACTTAAGTGTCAGTCACTGTGCTAAATACATTATCTTGCTTAAAACTCACAGAACCCCTTTGAAGTAAGCCTTGTTATCTCTGTTTATGGGGGAGGAAAGGAGCTCAGAGAGGATGCAGGAGCTTCCTGAGGCCACACAGCAACTGATGAGTGAGGGGCAGGATGGGAACCCAAGCACTGGCTCCATAGCAGCTTTTCCTGTAAACACAAGCCAAGAATGGAGATTTCATTAATTATGCTTGAATTTTATTTTGTATTTGATGGAGGCGGGGGTGGGGAACCCAGATGATACACAGATTTCTTTTATACTAACAAACCCAACAACTGGCTCTGTCCCAGGAAGAGATTCCAGCTCAGTGCAGGGAAAAGGCCAAGGAGTTGATGAAAGATTTGGGGTTGCCAGAAAGAGCTTGGCATGACTGGTGTGCTGTTCGATGACGGTGACCAAATTTTCCAAAACAGAATCAGCTTGCCATGTCTGTCTGTGTGCACCCCCCCGACCCCGCCTCACCCCAAGGATCAAAGAACTCCTGAAAATGTAGTTTGGATACAGAAATACAGTCACACGGTCGGTTCTGAAATAATGCGACAAGTTTCTAAAAATTACTGAGTCATAAAAAATTGCACAATGAAAACCACAGGAGTTATGGGAAAGTTGGCATTATAGGCATAGAACTCAAAAATTTAATCAATGACACATTGAAAAAAAAGGTAAATGCCTAATAGAAAAGGGAAGCACAGGGGACTTCCCTGGTGGCCCAGTGGTTAAGGGTCCTTACTCCCAATGCAGGGGGCGTGGGCTCTATACCTGTGTGTGTGTGTGCGCACGCGTTCAGTCGCTCAGCTTTGTCTGGCTCTTTGCAACCCCATGAACTGGAAGCCCGCCAGGCTCCTCTGTCCATGGGATTCTCTAGGCAAGAATACTGGAGTGGGTTGCCATGCCCTCCTCCAGGGGATCTTCCCAACCCACGGATCGAACCTGCATCTCCTGTCCCTTCTGCATTGCAGGTGGATTGTTTACCTCTGAGAATCCAGGGAAGCCCCTTTGATCCCTGGTCAAGGAATGAAGATCCTGCTTGGCCAAAAAAAGAAAAAAAAAAAGGGAAGCACAATTCTACATGAGAAATGGTCAAGAAATACATAAAGGCTGCAATAAATATGGAGCTTGACTTGGAAGTACAAGATGAATGGAGTTTTGTGTGCAGAAGTACTCATGGGAAAGGTTGGCGATTGTGAGTTACTGTGAAGGAGAGGAAGGAGAGAGATGTGGAATCATATGGAAAGTTCTAACACCAGAGACAGATGGCTGTGGTTCGTCATAGATACTGAGATTGGAGGTGGCTGGTGGGCGTTGGAGTTGTGTGGTTTGGTGTCTTCCTTAAGCAGCTCGCTTCAGCTGGGCACCTTTTTTCTGCATTCACCTTAGTGTTTCTTGCCAAGTAAATTACACCAAGGGCACACAAAATGCACAAAGTTTTCAAGTTGTTCTGTAATTTATTAATCTGTTGGTACATATCCGTGGTTAAAAACAAGAGGTGTAGCAGAACTCACTGACGTGGAAATGTGTGTGGCTCCCATACCTGGGGCTTTTCCACTCAGCTCTCTAGGTAGCCAGGGGTCCCCACTGGGGACTAAATGCATGTGTCCTCCCCACCCAGATTCACATGTTGAAATCTAATCTTTGATGTGATGGTACTGGGAGTTGGGGCCTTGGGGAGGTGATGAGGTCGTGTGGGTGGCACCTTCGGGAATGGCATGGATGCCCTTTAACAAGACCCATTAGAAAGCTCCCTCATCTCCTCTGCCATCTGGGGACACAGTGAGAAGCTGGTCCATCCATGAGTCAAGAAATGAGTTCTCACCAGATACCAAATCTGTTGGCACCTTGGTCGTGGGCCTCCCAGCCGCCAGAACTGAAGAAATAAATGTTTGTTTTCTGAGCCATCCAGTCTATGGTGTTTTTTTACAGTAACCTCAGAGGACTGAGACCCTCCCTTGGCTCTAAACTGGAGGATGGACCAGGGGTCACTTCTAAGATGCCTTCCTCTATGATTTTCGAGTCTCTCACTGAATGGGCTGGGTCACAAAGTATGCCCACCCCTCCAGATCTCTCAGAGGATTATAATTATAGGTTTTGTTTTTAATCCTTTATATATCCCAGTTTTCTTTCTCTGGCTGCTTTAGTATCTTTTCTTCTCCTGGATGTTCTTGTCATGCTTTGGTCTTTCTTCAGACGCCAGGTGACCCTTGGATCTTCATGTGTGTTTTAAAAAGAGAAAGGTGGCTGGGAGATTTGCACCCATAGGTGGAGCTTGTGGACTGGCAGGGGTTGATTTTTGGGTGCTCAGGACAGCATTTTGGAGGCCTCTAAATACTAGACTGTATCTCTATTAGTGGCCCTAGTTCTCCTCGGTTGATTCAGTTTAATTGATTTCATGTTTTGCCAGGGGTGCACCACCTGAGTCCTGGAATTCTACATGTGGCCGTCGAGTGGGACGTGGAGGAGCCAAGTGCTCTGTATACAGCATTTCAAAGAAGTCCCCTGTTTTCGGCTAAACCCCGAGTCTGGGTTTCTGTAAGGCCAACCAGCTTCCTCTCATTACTCCCCCTGTATCAGCCACAAATCTTCTCTCCAGTCTGGCTTCTGGAGTTTCGTTAAACCTAAACAAAGACGGAAATGCTCAGGTCTCTTAAGGGAGGTCAGGTCCATCACACAACACAAGCGACTTTTGGGGTAGGTTTTGAAGGATGAGTAGGAGTTCATGTCATGAACGAGGTGTAAGGGCTTCGCATGCTCACCATGCTGGAGTTGTGAGCAGTCAGCGTCAGGCAGTACCAGACCCTCACAGCTGGTAGGAGTAGAGCAGATCGAAAGTGATCTAAAAACTCTCAGGGTAATGGTTTGCAAAAGCCAAGGCATCTTTGTTCATTAGCGGTAGTAACCATGGTCTCCAGGAGGTTCTGTTGCACAGGTGGAGACTTTTTGCCTTCTGAAGGTCATCACTTCCAGCCTTTGTGGTCACACACAAAAAAGCCAACACAGTTGGCTGCTAGTTTGGTGAATCTAGGGGCTTCCCTGGTGGCTCAGATGTTAAAGCATCTGCCTGCAACGCAAGGAGATCCAGGTTCAATCCCTGAGTCAGGAAGATCCCCTGGAGAAGGAAATGGCAACCTGCTCCAGTATTCTTGCCTGGAGAATCCCATGGACAGAGGAGCCTGGCAGGCTACAGTTCATGGGGTCGCAAAGAGTTGGACACCACTGACCTACTAACACACACACACGTGGTGAGTCTATCCATCCTTGTCACATATAAGGTGGAGGGGATCTGGCCAGGAGGTGGGATGAACAGCATTTGATATGAAATAGAAGAGAGGGGTTTATGGCAAGGAGATACATGGACACTGAGCATAGATGTGCAGGTGTAAATTTGGAAGGAAGGCTCTTACCAGACATACCCATCGGAGCTGACACTCGGTTGAGCTCTCCTGTGCAGGCATCTCTGTTATTTTCACATCAAAAGCCTATTTTGACAGCAGCAGGAAAGCGCAGTCAGTTCAAAGGTATGTAATACAGGCCCGATGAAGGCAATTCCTTCTTTGCTAATTTTCTCCTCATGATGATGATAATTTATGTCAGTTTAAAATGAGCAAATTATAGAAAAGATTAAAGAAGCATTAAAAACATCTTGAATTGTTTCACTCTTATCATGGCCTTCAGTTCAGTTCAGTTGCTCAGTCATGTCCCACTCTTTGTGACCCTGTGGACTGCAGCACGCCAGGCTTCACTGTCCATCACCAACTCCTGGAACTTGCTCAAACTCATGTCCATCGAGTCAGTGATGCCATCCAACCATCTCATCCTCTGAGGTCCCCTTCTCCTCCTGCCTTCAATCTTGCCCAGCATCAGGGTCTTTTGCACTGAGTCAGTTCTTTGCATCAGGTGGCCAAAGTATTGGAGTTTCAGCTTTAGCATCAGTCCTTCTAATGAATATTCATTGGCCTATACCATTCATGGCCTATACCGTTAGTATTTCATATGTGCCCTTCACTGTTCTGAGTACCCTCTGCATATTCATTCGTGGAATCCACACAACACCCCTAAGAAACTGATACTTTTATCCCTTTTTTCAGATTGCGGAAACCAAGACACAAAAGGTTAGGGAAGTTGCTCAGGGACAAATGTTTGTTAAGTCAGAACTGAAACCCAAGCCAGGGTCAAACCCAAGGTATCTCTAGATATGTTGCTTTTGTTGTCTAGTTGCCAAGTTGTGTCCGACTCTTTGTGACTCCGTGGACTGTAGCCCGTCTGGCTCCGCTGTCCAAGGGACTTCCCAGGCAAGAATACTGGAGTGGGTTGCCATTTCCTCCTCCCGGGGAGTCTTCCCAACCCGGGGATTGAACCTGAGCCTCTTACATCTCCTGCATTGGCAGGCGGATTCTTTACTACTGAGCCACCTGGGCTGTGCCGCCCCACCCCCGCTAGATGTCTCTTTCTATAATAAAATATCATATGCTTTATATGACATAAATGTGTATATATGTATTTCTCTCTTTCTATTTCTGTAACAATTTAAAATCTTTTTCTTGCCAAACGGTGCATCCTGAATGTATCCGTATCATTTAAAAACTTCACTCACAAAGCCACTTCCTTGTGGATTGTTGCTTTGATTACATTAATTAGATCATAAACAAGGCAGCATTGTGTTTACATTTTTAAAATTATATACCTTAAGGCATGAAAATTAATTATCTCGAAAACTCATAAAATTGAGAAAGATCTTTTTTTTCCTATATCTCTTTATAGTTAAACATCTAAGAATAGCCTTTACCTTGTTAAAAAAAAAAACAAAGTACGTGCATACGGTTATTGGAGACTGCATGAAGCCTTCCTTTCCTGTTGGATGTTTCTGTGGTTTTAACACCGTGACAGGGCTCTGAGTGGTGGACCGTGTAGGCCCTTCAAGCAGGGTCACTTCAGTCCCCCGGGTCCTCAGATGTGATTTCCTCCCCCAGGCCCCGCCCCTTGAGAGAAGCCCGGTCAGGGTTTGCGGGGTGTGTGGGTAGGGTGGGGGGCGGGGGCCGGGATTCCCGCAGCATCGCTCAAGCAGGGCCACCAGGGGGCGCTACCCTACCTGTCCTTGAAGACCCGGAGACAGGTGGGTTCTCACTTGCCTTGCTCGGGAGTAAGAGCTCAGCCTGGAGGAATAGGTCTGTGACACAGGGCTCTTCCTTCCACTCCATCCATGGTTGTTTTGAACACTGAACCTTGAAGCAGCTGAGAACTCTCGTTGCTGTCTGAGACACCAAACAAGAATAATCCCGTCTTGGGCTTTGTCACAAAAGGCAGATGACGTGGGACCCCTTGGATCCTGGCCAAGTCACCTTGTCTAGCAAATGGAAAACCCTGGAAAGAAAATAAAAATCAAAGTTAAAGGGATCGGGCACATATGAGGGGGGCACCCATGACTTCTTGTCTTCCCCTTTCCGGTTAGGATTTGAGCAGGATTCCCCGATTTCCAAACATCAGTCGCAACCGGAATGTGTAGGAAGATACAGATGAGAGCTGTTGTTTTGCATGATGTCCAGGGGGGTAGAAATGACTTCAGAACAGAAGTCTGAAAACGAGCCTCTGTGACTCTTGGGGGAACTTCTGAGCGGGTGTGTCCCCTCCTGTGTGTCCCCAGCCAGAGGAGGCGCTTTGGAAGGGCGCGTGCCTCCCCGGGTCGGGGCCACACCTGCTGTCCTCCAGGGGCCACGCGGGCTGCCGGGTTCCCCCGGGCAGAACCTGCGCGCATCCCTGACCCTTTGTTCTCTGCGCGAGAAGACGTGGTTCCACGCCAAGTACAAAACTTTCATGTTTGAAAAGACTGGGTTTAACTGCTGTTGGTCAGACCAACAGATTGGTATGTACCTGCATGGAGAGCACTCTGACCCAGCAAAACACTTCAGTGCTAAGAAGATGGAAAACCGTGGCATTTGCCATCTGACCCAGCAGGAGCCTGGGGCAGATGGAGCTCAACTTGGAAAGCCTGCTGCCGCTTTCTTTTTTTTTTCCCCTCCTGATTGTTGTTGTAGCCCCAGGAGCAGATACTGCCTTTGGAACCTTTCTGTGGGCTGGCTTGGCCCGCCTCTGCCTCCCTGGGCAGGGGCTGGGGAACCAGGGTGTCAGGCTGCCCGAATACTTGGCGCTGTTCTCGGGGGCACTGAGGGCTCCCTGCATGATCAAAGGCAGAGTCCGGGAGGTGGGGGATCGGCAAGCGCTCGCCCTCCACTGGGCTCAGCCTGCTCCTGGCTGGGTGCTTTCTGGCTGCCTAAAATGACCAGCTTCTTGTAAGGTACAGTGTGTTCGATGTTGGGAGCGGAGTGCCCGCTTTGGGGGTGGCGGGAGGGGGGTGTTGGAGAGGTGGGCCCTGGCTTTCTGGCTTATGAATAAGATGGCCCTGGCCTGTGTCAAGCAGAAAAATGGCAAAGTGTTTGTCTTTTCAGTAAGCTGAGTGAATCCACTTAATGCATTTGTTTCCTGATTTTTTTTGTTGTTGTTGTTGGAAATGAAGGGATTGGAGCTATTTAGTTTTGCACAAGGTGGACCCAAATCGGCAGGGAGTCGGATTATAATTGCTAAGGAAATGAGCCGCACTCTGTGGATCCTGCCTGGTGGGCTCTGGAAAGAGGGTTTTTTTCCTGTAGTTTCTTCCTCCCTGCAAATCTTCCCTGGCTTTATTCTGAAGGTGCTTCTCTCCCCTTTCAGTTCTCCCAGCAGCCAGGGGGTGGGGACATCATGTTGGCTTTGTGGCTCCATTCCAGAGCGCCTTAAGGAAGGTTCCAGAGGGAGCGCCACCTGGCATTGTGTGGACAGATATCTGGTTGGCGTGGTGCTGCGGTGGTTTTGTGGGGCAGGACCAGCCCTGGTTAGAGAAATAACAGATTAGACAGAAGTCAAACCCTCAGCCTGTTTTTCTTCCTTAAACAACACCTGTGGAGTTTATGAGTTCCTCGAGGGAAAATCTCAGAAATCTGCATGAGAATGGTGTTTCCTGCCAGGAAGACCTCAAAGAGTTTATAGGATGCCATCCTGCAGCCTGAATGCGTTTATAGCCATATCATATATACGGGGCTGACTCTCCCTACGCTCCTTGAGCATCACACCCACTTTCCTCCTGGAGGGCCCACCAAGGACATGGGAAATGTCGTCTTGAGAGGCCTTTGCTTTTGGTTTTGTTTTCTGAAACTTTGGGCTCATCAGAGAAAAGTTGTCATTCTTGTGTGTTGGCTGAAAGATTCTTAGCTTTCTCTGTAGGGATGAGGGAGCAGGAAGGAACAGGGATCCGTGGCAGCTCAGACCTGAGCTGGAGTCTGGGAGGCTGACTCTGGGTAGGGCCGGGTTGGTTACCTTCCGAGAGGCCCTGAGGTCAGCAGGGATTCTGGGAGAGGGCTGTCTCTCAGAAAGGGCCGAGTGGGAGGGTCTGAGGTCCTCAGGTGTGCTTTGGGTGCGACTCAGAGAGGAGGCAGATGGCAGAGGGAACGGAAGACCAACCTCTTGGAGGTCATGGATGCGTTTTCTCTCTCGCAGACTTGAACTCCAGTCTGCACTCCCGGGCACGGCTGTTTTCTTCTCTGCCGTGGTGCCCTCTCCACGTGAGGCTTTGCATGTAGCTCGGCGGATGCTTGTGAGGGAACAGAATGCGAGCAAGGGAATGGCTGGAGGGTGCACAGAGCTCCTCTGACATCCCCTGGCCTCTGTCCTCCAGCACCGTGATGGCGACACCACCTCTGGCCTCTTCCCCTTTCTAAGTCCTGTCTCCCCATCATTCAGCCTCCGTGTGAGCCAGGCTTTGTGCCCTCTTGAAGTGAAGAGAAGTGAAGTGAAGTCGCTCAGTCATGTCCAACTCTGTGACTCCATGGACTATAGCCCACCAGGCTCCTCCGTCTATGGGATTCTCCAGACAAGAACACTGAAGTGGGTTGCCATTTCTTTCTCCAGGGGATCTTCCCGACCCAGGGATCGAACCTGGGTCTCCCACATCACAGGCAGAGCCACCAGGCTTTACCCTCTGAGCCACCTTTCAGGCTATGCCCTCTGGAGTTTCAACATATTGTAATATTCTCCTACATTCCTCCTTCGGAAGGCAATCTCTCTAGGCAATCTCTCTCCCAGGCAGTCTGTTCCGGCCGGCTTAAAGTCCTTGCCTGACTCTGCCGGGTTCAACCTGACCGTGTACGCAAGGCTCAGTCTAGACTGGCCCTCGTCACCCTCTTACGCTCGCGCTCCATCATCTGGAAGGACTTGCATCACCAGTCACACGTAGGTGTCACCCCCCAGGGTCCCGCCTGTGTGTGTTGCCCACCTCCTGCCCAAATGCCCTTCCTTCTCTCTGGCTGGCAAACCTGTGCTCATCCCCGGACTCAGCTCTTCCCGGAGTCGCCCCAAGACTGACCTGAGTCAGAACCTCCCCTCCCATCTCGTTTCCTTCAGAGCTGCCCTCTTGCCTAAATCCCTGCTGAGGCAAGGGTCACACGGCCTTGTTTACCTGCACTCTCCTCCCTACCTGCGAGTTTCTGCAGGTCAGGGACTCTGTGGCTTTCACTTTCACCCTGAGCTCCAAGGGGAAATGAAATGTTTTTGCCGTGAATCCAGATTAGACTGTTTAAGAGTTGCAGGTCAAACCACGAATCTAAGAGGGAGGTTCTCTGCTTCTCACGTGGGAGGCAGAGAACAGACACGGAGTTGTTAATCAGTGGCTTAGGAGAGACCCAGCTGTCTGACCTCGGTCCTGAGACCTTCCAGACCTCTGGCCGCGTCTTCTCTTTGAGCCCAGGGGTGGCCCCGGGTGGAGGATGGGTCTCTCTCTCCGGCCGCCTGGGGGTAATGAACAGAGTTGATGGCTGCCCCTTTGGCAGACCTGCTCCCAAGAAAGTGTTCTGGGTTCTGTGGGTAGCGAGTGAGTGTGGTTGCCCCCTGCGGCAGTTGGAGCTTGCACGGAGGTGGGGAAGGCAAACAGACTCTGTGTGGCTTTGTGGGGGGAGAAACCTGGAGCCTGGTGAGAGTGCTGGGGGGTGGGGGCAGAAGGGGGAGCCATGACCCTTGGCCTTGGTGTTAGCCGAGGGAAGATCAGGCACAAACAGGGCCCCCGGGGCAGGAGAGTGTTCACGAGGAAAGAACAGAAGTGTAGGTCGTGTGCTTGGATGCTCACGGGAAGGGCTCCCTCTGACCCTGCTTGGAATAGAAGATAACCACGTGAGTTCAGGTAACACCTGGGGCAGAGAGCATGAGTGAAAGGGAAAGTCGCTCAGTCATGTCTGACTGTTTGCAACCCCGTGGACTATACATTCCATGGAATTCTTCAGGCCAGAATACTGGAGTGGGTAGCCTTTCCCTTTTTCAGAGGATCTTCCCAACCCAGGGATCTAACCCAGGTCTCCCACATTGCAGGCAGATTCTTTACCAGCTAAGCCACAAGGGAAGCCTCAGAATACTGGAGTGGGTAGCCAATCCCTTCTCCAGTGGATCTTCCAACCCAGGAATCGAACCTGGGTCTCCTGCATTGCAGGCGGATTCTTTACCAACTGAGCTATCAGAAAGGCACTAGGTAATACCCTTTCTGGATGACATCCTGGGGGCTGAAATGGAAACCTCCTCTGTGTCTCCTTGGTTCCTCCCTGGGGGCTTCCGAGGCTGCACGTGACACTTTCTGCTTTCCCACAGGACCATGCTCCATCTCTGCCGTCTTTACTGTAACCTTGAGCACGTGGTCTTTCTCCCTCTGCCTCCTCTTAGGACTTATTATATGGGAAATAAAGAAGTGACTAGAACAGTTCCTGTTGTCAAGGAGCTTCACATCTTGAGAGGAAGGGAGAGAAGCTGTGTGAAAATGATTCCTATCTCCTTGGAAAGGTACATTGCAATCGATGTACCCCTAAAGGAAGCCGGTTTAATTGTTGCTACTGGAATACAGTGAATCAAGTCAAGATCTATGACGTGCTAAGTTGGCATCTAGAAAGGAGATTTATGATCAGTGAATTCCAGTTTAAGACAGAAAACTAGAATTTGTTAAAATCTACTATGTGCCAACAACCCTAGACATGTTAGTTCGCTTAGTCCTCGTTATCACTCTGGGAGGTGCTTTGTATTTGTATTATGCTTATTTTAGAACTTTCTTTCTTTCTTTGGCTGCACAGGTCTTAGTTGTGACACATGGGATCTAGTCCCCTGACCAGGGATTGAACCCAGACCCCTGCATTGGGAGTGAGGAGTCCTAGCCACTGGGCCACCAGGGAAGTCCTTATCTTCGTTTTACAAATGAGGAAATCGAGGTTCAGAGAGGTTAGGTAACTTACCCAAGGCCACACAGCTCAAAAGGAGCATAGTCATAAATTAAGCTGCTGTTGGTCTTATTCCAAAGTACATGCTTTTTACTACTCAGCAGGCAGATTATGGGGCTTCCCTGGTGGTAAAGAGTCTGCCTGCCAGTGCAGGAGACACAAGAGACAAAGATTTGGTCCCTGGGTCGGGAAGATCCCCTGTAGAAGTACTTCCCCTCCAGTATTCTTGCCTGAGAAATCCCATGGACAGAGGAGCCTGGAGGTCTGCAGTCCGTGGCGTTGCAAAAAAAATCTTAGTGCCCAAACAACAATGAGGCAGATTATGAGCACTTTTGCATTTGAAAGATTGTTTGCAGTTGGTAAAGTCCAACTTGACTGAAGGGTTTAATATCTCACAATCAAAGGGACCTGCAGGGCCGTCTCTGAGAGTCCTGCTGGTTTTGACCTAAGTGGACAGTATGGCTTAGAACCAAAGAGCTTGCGCCCAGCACGCTCTACGTGGTGAGATCTGGGTGGGGAAGGGCTGGCTCTGAAGGGTGAGCAGCAGGCTTTATTTTTATGAGTGGAGTGACCAGTGTGCAGCAGCCAGGGATACGCAGAGCTGGGTGTTATCTCAGGAAGTGAGATCCAGCCATTCCAGGAACTAATAACTGTTGTTGACAGATAGGAGCTCTGGGTTTAATTTAAGTAGAGGTGCCTCGTTACTTGACCAATAAAAGGCAAAGTGCATGGTGCTCAGAAAGGAACAGCGGAATCACTGTGGACCCAGAGTTAAGCTGGACACAGCACTCTTCAGGGTCCCCAGTCAGTGCTGGTGAGCTTTTTTCTGTTTTAAAGGGTTTTTGATGTGGAGCTTTTTTTAAAGTCTTTATTGAATTTGTTACAGTACTGCTCCTGTTTTGTTTTGTTTTCTTGGCCCTGAGACATCTTAGCTCCCTGACCAGGGAATGAACTTGCACCCCCTGCATTAGAAGGTGAAGTCTTAACCACTGGACCATCAGGGAAGAGCTTTTTTTCTTTTTAATATTTATTTATTTAGCTTCACCAGGTCTTAGTTGTGGCACATGGGATCTTTAATGTCAGCATGTGGGATCTAGTTTCCCGACTGGGGATGGAACCCAGACTCCCTGCATTCGGAGCCAAGAATCCTAGCCACTGGACCACCAGGGAGACCCCCCTGGTGAGCTTTTAAAGTGAAATGGATTTTCTGCCACTGGGGCAAAACTTTTGATAATTCTATTCTTTAAAAAGTAAAGATAGAAAAAGGTCACTTCAAGGCAAGGCTGGTGCGAGCATATTTTTCTTTGGAAGGGCTGGAGTCTAGTTTAATCCCTGCTTTAATCTCCAGGAAAGAGCTGGTCGGGCTGTCAGAGAGGGGACACTGTCCAGACCCTGGGGGCTGGCCAGCTGGTTGGTTTGTTCTTCCTCTGAAGCTGCAGTGAGCCTGGTCAACCTCCTCCCTCCGAGAGACCTGGCTTCAGGTAGCATTCTTAAAATGCTCTTGATTTTCTCTGTCTGGCTAGAAATGTTTGTTTTTAAGTTTGGGGCTCTTCATTTGCTGAGGCTGTGTTTTCTTGTCACGGCAGCTCTCGTTTTGGTAAAATGCTACTAAGGAAGAGCCCAAGATTTCTAACCAAAAGGTTTGGCATGTTTGGACAAGTGGACACCATTAATACAAACAAAAAGAACTTGAAAAAAATGCTCCCTTTTTTGAAATCACTAAAAGCCACGATTCACTTGCTTAGGGCCCTTCTAAATCTAAAATTGTCTCAAATGTGACATTTTGGACATTCTCTTGAGCTCATCCTGCCTCAGTTTCCAAAAATATAAAATGAGAACCATGCTATGTGCATTTTTAGGGCCATGGTGATGATGAAATAAATGATAACCATAAACCAAGAGAAAGGTCTGCACCAAGTGAACCTAATAATTGATGACTGTTACTTTGATTCTTATGTAAAATGCTCTTGGGGTTTTTGTTGCATTGCTAAAGGAAATGATAAAGATGTGAATGAAGACAATAAATGCTTTTAAATCCCAGACACAATCTCTTCATGCAAAATGAAGACAATGGTACTTTGGCCACATGACTGCTGGCACGAAATAGATGCTAAACAAATGTTGGTTTTCTTATTCTTTCATTCAAATTTGGCCCCTAAATATATGTGTGTGCAAAGTCGCTTCAGTCTGACTCTGCAACCCCTTGGTCTGTAGCCTGCCAGGCTCCTCTGTCCATGGGATTCTCCAGGCAAGAATACTGAAGAGAGTTGCCATGCCCTCCTCCAGGGGATTGTCCAACTCAGGGATCGAACCCACGTCTCATATGTCTCCTGCACATGGGTTCTTTACCACTAGCGCCACCTGTGAAGCCCCATATGTATGTACGTGTATATATATATATACATATATACACATCTATTTATAAATTGCATAATGGACTCCAGTATATTCTTGTGTTATAAAATATATACTGACAAATAATATCATGATTAGAGAAAATAGATATGAACAGGGGTTTTTATATTTTCTTTTTTGTTCTCCTTGGATGTAATTCTGCGTCTGTGTGTGCATGCATGCTAAGTTGCTTCAGGCGTGCCTGACTCTTTATGACCCCATGGACTGTAGCCCTCCAGGTTCCTCTGTCCATGGGATTCTCCAGGCAAGAAAACTGTAGTGGGTTGCCATGCCCTCCTCCATGGGATCTTCCCGACCTAGGGATCAAACCCACGTCTCTTATATCTCCTGAATTGCAGGTGGATTCTTGACTGCTGAGCCACTGGGGAAGCCTGTACTGTATATGTAAACTGTATATGTAAGTATTGTAATAGGGACTTTATAAGGTCAGTCATACGATGGTTCAGTGAGTATGGGTAGAATCTTCTGTGAATGGGTGCCAAGTCTCTCCAGTCATGTCCAGCTGTTTACGACCCCATGGACTGTAGCCTGACTGGCTTTTCTGTCCATGGGATTTGCCAGGGAAGAAAACCAGAGGGATTGCCATTTCCTCCTCCAGGGGATCATCCCAACCCAGGTATCGCACCCCAGTCTTGTACATCTCCTGCATTGTTAGGCGGGTTCTTTACCAATAGCGCCACCTGGGAAGTCTCCTATGAGTAATTGCAGGAAGGCAATGGCACCGCACTCCAGTACTCTTGCCTGGAAAATCCCATGGATGGAGGAGCCTGGAAGGCTGCAGTCCATGGGGTCGCTAAGTCGGACATGACTGAGCAACTTCACTTTCACTTTTCACTTTCATGCATTGGAGAAGGAAATGGCAACCCACTCCAGTGTTCTTGCCTGGAGGATCCCAGGGATGGGGGAGCCTGGTGGGCTGCCATCTATGGGGTCACACAGAGTCGGACACGACTGAAGTGACTTGGCAATAGCAATGGGCTCCCAGAGCACCAACAAGAACGTTTAGCACAAGAGGATGTCTGGTTTTGGGTGTGTGTGTCTGCTTAGTCTGGTGAGGCCAACTTTCCAGTGCTGTCCTCTGAAAGTTTGGAAGAATGCTGTAGCTTTCTGTAAAACTGGGAAATGCCTTGTCACCACTGGCGAAAACCACTAGCAGGTAATGGTAATACAGATTTATAACCCTTCAGCTGAGGATGTCTGAGATTTTCAATTCTGCCAGTTTAAACTTATTAACACCTTGTTTCATGGAAGATTCTTCAAGATGGGCTTTTAATTCCAGACCAGGCACGAGCTATGTGACATTAGACAGCTGTCCCAACTTCTCTGAGCCTTAGTTTCTTCATCTATAAAGTTAGGATACAGACAGGGAGAGAAATAATGATCTGATAGGACTGTTGCTAAGATTAAAATCACTGATGCTTACAGTGGTGCTTAGCAGGGTGGCTTGCCTTTGCCGGAGGTCTGTAGTTCACCTGATCTTCAATTGCTCTTCTACTTAGATTCTGTGGGACATCTGCCATCAGTTTTTATGACTGCATTTTATTTATTAAAAGTAATCTTCAATTTTTAATAAAAGTAAACATGCTCTCAGTCCAAAAAATTAAATGTTATAAACTTTAAAATGAAAAGTAGGACTTCCCTGGTGGTCCAGTGGGGGAGGACTCTGCTTCTATTGCAGGGGACACAGGTTCAATCTCTGGCCGGGGAAGTCAGGGCCCACATGCTGCTCGGTGTATAATGTCTGTACTTCTTAGTGCATATACAAGTTATGTTAATACTATATTAATGTGCAATAGAACTGTCTAAAAAATGTATGTACCCCAATTAAAAAATACTTTACTGCTAAAAAAAGTATTAACCATATGTCAGCCTTCAGTGAGTTAGAATCTTATTGCTGGTGGAGGGTTGGAAATATTGTGAGAATTACCAAAAATGTAACCGAGACAGGAAGTGAGCAAAGCCTGTTTTTTGTTTTTATTTTTTTATTGATGTATAATAAATCTACGTGGTTATGTTAGTTTCAAGTGTACAGCAAAGTAATTCCGTGATATGCTTATTTATATATATATATTCTTTTTCAGATTCCTTTCCATCCTAGGTTATTACGAGATATTGAGGAGAGTTACCTGTGCTATGTACTAGGCCCTTGTTGTTTATCTAGTTTATATACAGTAATATATTTATGTTAATTGCCACTCCTAATTTAACTCCACCAGGCCTCCTGCCTCCAGGTAGTCCCTCCAGTTTTATTCCAAACATCTCTGTCCACCTGACCTGCTTAAAACATGACCTTTATCATTATAAATCCCTCATTCTGAAGCCTCAGGGTTGTCACCTACTAAAGCAGTGGGCTTCTGTGGTGGCTTAGCAGTAAAGAACTCACCTGCCAATGCAGGAGACCCAGATTCAATCCCTGGGTCAGAAAGATCCCCTGAGAAGGATATGGCAACCCACTCCAGTATCCTTGCCTAGAGACTCCCATGGACAGGGGGGAGTCTGACAGGCTGTGGTCCATGCAGTTGCAAAAGAGTTGGACATGACTCAGCCACTAAATAACCACAGTAACGACAAAGCAGCGTCTAATTTTTACTCTCACTTTTGTTTTTCTCCACCATAGTTCCATCTTCACTACTTGTCGAAAGCCCTCATTTTCTTTTTCTAGAGCATGCCTGTATTTGTGGAGCTTTCTTGACTTTGTACCCTCCTGTTTCTTTCTCAATTGCTGGTCTCAATTTTTGGCCAAAAATACCCTACTTCTTCTTTTGGCCTATTTTGGGTACCAGCCCCTTTGAACCACTGAAGTTCTCATTGATTCCCCTGAAGACCTCCGCTCCCCCGCCTTACGTTGTAGAAATTATGGACTATAGTACTTTTTGTCACTTGTCATTTATGATATGATCTGACATTCTTTTAATTTATTTGGCTCCATCTGATCTTAGTTGTGACATGCAGGATCTTTGGTTGAGGCCTGTGGGATCTTGTTCCTGGACCAGGAATTGATCCCGGGCCTCCTTGCATTGGGAATGCGAAGTCTTAGCCACTGGACTCCCAGGGAAGTCCTGATCTGAAATTCCAGTCTTTTCACATGCCTGTTCCATTTAGCTAAAAGTGAATGATCCTGCCCTGACTACCAAGTGCTCTGCTAGGCACCTTCATTTTCTGTCTCTTATATACCCCATGACCAGGTGGTCCTTCAGAGTACCCATTTTACAGATGAGAATAGTGAGGCCTAGTGACTCGCTTTCTCTCTCTCCATCTCACATCAGGCATCTGTGCATTAAGGTGAAGGCCATGGTGACGGGCACTGCTTCGGATTCTATGGTTGAAGAGCATTGCCCACCAGTGTTGGGAAGGGCTGGGCCAGGCCTTGGAAGGCAGGCAGCGGAGGGGTGGGGGGAAAGGAACCCCCTTGGTTTGCAGACTGGAGTCACTGCAGCAAGACAATATTGCAGAGGCAGTGCCCAGGGAGCAGCAGTCAGAGCCTAGCCCTGGAGGTCACAGGTGCTGACCTGGATCCACAAAGCATGGAGGAGGGGTTCAGCTTTGGGGTTTGGCGCTGAGCGAGGCTTTTCTCTCTCCTGACTTCTGACTCCCCCATCTGATGGTTGGGGGCTCCTCGCAGGCCAGCGAGCCCCAGCAGGGCCGGCATCTCAGCCTACTCTGCCTCTGATCCCAGGCTCTGCCCCCGGTGGGTGGTCTTGTGTGTGAGCTGGAGCACTGCTGGGGTGGGTGACAGCAAGGGCCACGACGTTGTCAGATGGTTCTCATACTCTTCCTCCATCCTCAGTTCCCAGCACTTTCTTCGTCTTTCAAATGCCTCATTGGATTGGGAGTGGGGTCAGTTTCTCTCTCCCTCTGTGCTTCTAGACTTTAAAGCTTTGGTGTGTGCTTAGGGTTGTAAAATGAAATTTCCACTTTTTTGAGTGTGAGCACTCTTTCATGTTTTGTCCCTTTTGTGTTTCTGCCTCCCTCCCCAACCCCTCCTCCACCCTCAAGTCTGTTTTCTTTCCACAAGACTTCTTGCAGGTTGTTTATCATCTCCGAGGCTAAGATTCGGAACCCCATTTTTAAACTGGGCTTCATAATATCGCCCATGCGTGTTGAGCAACAGAACAAGCCTGGTGCCTGGCACTCGGAAGCCGGACAGTGTTCATTTTCTTTCTTCCTCTTTACGGCTCTGTCCACACCAGGCATTGCTCTATCTTAACCCCTGGAGTCCTCCAGGCTCAAGGTACTGATTGGGCATCTGGTGCACAGGACCTTGGGAAGGAAGAGATGTTCTGGATGCCCTGAGCGTTTCTTTCAACCCTCGCGCATGCTTCTGCAGGGGCTCCTCGTAAATTGGGCCGGACTTTAAGCTGCTTTCTGTGCGTTAAGCTCTTTAGACAAAGATCTATAGAAACAGGAGCCGTTCGTGATGTTAATTGGCGGCAGCTTTCCATGGACCACCCCGAATGGAAATGCAGGCAAGGGCCCCCAGATGTGGCCAGGAATCACTCTTTCTTGGGTTGAAGGATGTAGCCAGTCGAGAGGAAACGCAGACGCAGAGCCCTGGAGCCTCTTCTGACTGTTCCGGTGGCTCGGACGCTGCCCTCTGTCTTTCAGGAGCACTTTCTTTTTGCTGGGGCTAATTCCTGTAGCAACCCCTCCCACCAGCTCATTTCCCCAGGCTGTAAGCTGGGGCTGACCGAGGAGGTGTGGCGGAGCGGGGCGGGGAACCTGTGCTCAGGAGTTATTGCCGTGAGCAGGAAGTGTTGTTTCCATTTACTGTTAGTTGGAAGAAGGAAGGCTGGACCTTTCTTCCAACAGAAGCAGAAATCAGCCTGAGGACTGATTTTACCCTCATGAGGGGAACCAGAACTCCTTAGGGCACCAGTGGTCCCGTCTTGAAATTGCTCAGCCGCCTATAGCACAAGGACTCGGAGAATCTCCTACCTACATCTTAAATCAACGTGATCTGTGAGGTGGTGTCTGGCATGTGAAGCTAGTCTCACAACTAGTGTGGCTGGCTGTGTGTCACTGTAATGAAGCAGGAAGCCCGTGTCCTGAGGTCACGTTGGGGCTGGCATCTTCTGCCATTTTTTCGGCCGCACCAAGCAGCTTGCAGGATCTTAGTTCCCTGACCAGGGATCGAACCCGTGTCCCCTGCTGTGGAAGCACAGAGTCCTAATCGTTGGACTCCCAGAAAATTCCCCATCTTGTGCTATTTAAAGTCAAATATCACTTTAAGAATCAACGGGCACACGAAATAGACAAGAGCATAGAAAAGCTGAATAATCTGTTTTCATCCCTTTAAGAGTTTATCTTTTCTTATATGATAGCAGATTTGTAAAAATCCATCCAGCATCTGTCTAAAAGAAACCCTTAACAAATTTCAAAAGTAGTTTTTAAAGGCCATGGTTGTGATTATTCAATGAAAATTAGAAATACATAATATAAGGCTAATCCTTCTTCCTCTCAAATTTTGACTGTTTAGAAATTAAACCTACATTTCTGGATAACTACTGGGTCAAAAAAGGAATCAAAAGGGAGATCATAAACTATCCAAAAAGAAATGAAAGGGGACCTCTTTACACTAAACCTAGGCCTCACAGCATAAGAAGCACTTGGGAAAACGTATAGCCTTAAATATCTTCACTATCAAAGCAGTCATATGGAAAATAAACATGAGGATAAAGTAGTCATTTTAGGAAGTTTGGTGAAAAGTATAACACGTTAAACTAAAAGGAAACAGGGCGATCTAAACAAAAAACTAAGTGAAATAGAAAATAATCAGAACACATTAGAAAGGAATATACATTTAAATGGCAGTTCTTGGCCAGGACTAAAATAGAGATTTAACCATATGTCTGATCCCAGAGAAATGTCTACGCGAGTATCTGAACCTTCCCTCAAGGGAATGCGATGCAACCATTAAAATGGTTCTGACAGCCTTTGTAGGAGGATTGGGGGAAATGTTTATGTCAAATGAGAAGGGCAGAATCAAAAAGTTTATCATAGAGTAATAGAGCCATGTGGATACAGCCTTCCATATCCCTCCTATTTCCCGGGGAATTAAGTCTGCAAAGAGTACATCAGAGTATCAGAGAGAATGGAGTACTGACAAGTGCTCAACGCAGAGGCAGGGTGCAGACATTGTCTGATGGAAGGAAGGACCACATACTATATGATTCTATTAACCTGTGTCTACAGACATTAGGTGGCTGGCTAGGGCTGGAGGATCGGGGACTTGGGGGTGACAGCTAAAGGGTATGAGGTTTCTTTTGGGGATAAGGACAGTGTTCTAACATCAGTTGTGTGATGCTTGTACCACATGTGAGTATACTAAAAACCATTTATTTGCACCCTTAAAAAATTGAAGTATAATTTATTTACAGTGTTGTGTTAGTTTCTGGTGTATAGCAAAGTGATTCAGTTATACATATATATGTTCTTTTTCATATTCTTTTCCATTATAGTTCATTACAAGATATTGTTATATATAGTTCCTGGTAGGAACTTTATTGGAGAAGGCAATGGCAACCCACTCCAGTACTCTTGCCTGGAAACTCACATGGATGGAGGAGCCTGATAGGCTGCAGTCCATGGGGTCGCACAGAGTCGGACACGACTGAAGCGACTTAGCAGCAGCAGGAGCTTTATGGTAGGACCTTATTGTTTATCTGTTTTATGTGTAGCCGGTGAATGGGATGGTAAGTAATTTAGATCTTAAGCTGCTACAAAAAAAAAAAAATCACATTGATTATCTTGGGGCATGGACGCAATGATTTTCCTCCTGGTTTTCCACCCTCTAATTCTCAGATTTCCAGATGTAATTCTGTATTATTTGTCTAATGGAAACCACGATAAAGTAATAAACACGTAAAGCAAGAATGTTCCTAATTGGCCTTTTAGCAGAGGAGGCAGTGATGGGCAATCTGCTAACCTTCCTCCTGGGAAGGTGAGCGGCAGCTGGGTCCAGTAATCCTGAAATCGGGGACCGGTTGTCATGGATCGCTGCGTTGTCGGCTGCCGTCACACACAGAAAGTGGCGCAGGGCTATTCTTCTGCAAGTCAAGGAGAAGAAAACTTTGTTTTTGTCTGGGGTCTCTCAAAAGCAGGATCACCTCTCAGGGAGAAGCTGGGGGCGTTGCTGTGAAACCTGTGGACGACTGAGAGCCAGTTTCTAGTAAAATCTCCTAAGAGGTGTCAGACTCTGCTGAGTGCTAAATTAGGGAAAGCTGTTACTTACATAACTTCCTGTAATTGCTCCACAGGAGCAGTCCCTGAAAGCCACCCGCTCCTCCTCTTGGCTGAGTGGGGGATACGGGCCCTCCCTTCCTGGCAGCCTGGATCTCTTCTACCTTTGGGCTTCATGCTCGAGGGTCAGGCTTTTTAACTGCAGCTGAAATGCCATTTTAAACAGAAGACTCCTCTGTCTCTTTTATAGATGGGAAACTCATACGCTGGACAGCTGAAGACCACGCGGTTCGAGGAGGTCCTGCACAACTCCATCGAGGCCTCCCTGCGCTCCAACAGCCTGGTACCCAGGCCCATCTTCTCGCAATTATACCTGGAAGCAGAGCAGCAGCTTTCTGCTCTTGAAGGTAGGAGATGTTTCTGTGCCCTTCACTACCGTGTGTGGGAATGTTCAAGATGGGACTTGAAACTCTTTCCTCTTCCACTTGGTATAGCAACCAAGTGGGTCTGGCAGAATGGAATTATTAGGAAACAGAAAGTTGCATGTGTGTCCTTACTTGGCTAAAACTCAAATTTAAGTCTCAGCCATAAAGTTGCAAGGAATGAGATAATTCACTGGACTAGTAGGAGAAAGAAAGGCCGGTGTTAACTTGTTCTCAATTGGTCGTTACTTAAACTCATGAAAAGTTTTCATGGTCTGACTTGGATAAGTAAGACATTTTAACATATTTTTGACCCTCAGTTATATATATAATTTTTTCCTCTGTGATTTGTGGCCCTATCTTTGCAAAGGAGTGTAAGTACTTTTCCATGTGATAGCAGTAATGAAAGTCCTCTAGAAACTGTTAAAAGCCAAGAATAAACCGTTACGAGTTTGGTGTGTGCCAGCAATAAATTATCTTTGGGCATGGGGATAAGTTTGGGGTTTACTTAATTATCCAGAGAATAAACTGATGGTATTTTTCAGTCTTCAGTTTGTTTTTTTTATAGTCACATATCTTCATGTCCAAAGTTGCCCCACCCCCTTATTTATTGCTGAAGAAGTTGTTTTTGTCACTTGTCTTCCACTTGAAGTTACCTGCAGACTTCGCTTAGCTTGCTCTGGGTCTGAGAGAAAGTAGATTGTGGTCAAAAGCAGGAGTCAGGAAACCCAAGGGTTCTCTGGCATTCACATCCAAGTACCAATGATTTCTGGCCCAGGAAGTTTTACTGTGTCACCGGGGGGCATTTGAGGAATAACTGGGGCATCTTTTACAGTCCATGTTTTCGACTAGCTGAAAGACTTGTGAAATATGTGTTAAATGATCATTGTTAACTTCTTACAGTATCGAAAGGCTTAGCTGCTAATGGTAAATGAACAGTAGTACTCATGATAAGTACTCATGGTCAGCCCTTCTCGTTTATGATATGAAAACCAGCTCAGGCCCTCTCTATCATTTTCCCATTTGTCTGGCAAACAACATAGAGAGACCCTCCTGGATTTTGTTTCTCTAGCGCTGGGAAGAGTGGGGAGGGGAGTTGGCGAAAAGGAGGAGATGGTCGATTTGCTAAATGTCCCTATCAATCGAGCACTCAGCTTGAGCCCCTGGTTTCAGCATCATAGAACGTGGTGCAGAGGGTTTGTTTGGTCTGTCTGTCTCTCTGTCAGGATCTCTTATCTTATTGCTGTCCTTCCTCAGACAGTAACATTAAGGATGCTTTTTATGACCAGGGCGCTGGTATCCCAAACACCCCTAGATCTGTTAACATTTTCTCTATTTGCAAGGGCAGTTCAGAGGAGCCCTGTTACTTTGTTCTCCAAATTAGGCGTATGACCTTTCCTAACAGGGAAGAAACCTTTTTATGTATTTTTTTTTTTTTTTAAAGGAAGGCCAAGCAAACCAAACAAATGTACCCTTCAAATTTGGGATAAGTGTTTATTAAACAAGATACAGGTAAATTCCTGTCATCCCACCCACTCAGAATGTCACACAGTTTCTTCTTACGTAAAGAAAACAAAATTTATTCTGAAGCATCAATACTTTCATACACCATGGGGTGAAGTGATGTCATGACATCTCTAGATTCCCATGGTTGAGTTTTAAGATCCTAAGCTCCCAATACAGTTGGTTTTATCTAAGGCCATTTTAAAGCCCTCATTCTGCCGGAAGACTTTGGTAAACAGTCTGGTTTAGTCTGGCCCTGGTTAGGAAGTCTCCTCAGGCTTGCTGCTGGCTGACAGATTCCATCAAAGACTCTGGAATGTCTGATGTAGACCTTTGACCTTTAATCCCACTTTCTTAGCGGAAAGCAGATTCTTGGCAGCCACTGGATTTTGAGCCCTTTCTTTGACTTTCAGAGGCTTAAGACCCTCCTCTTTCATTCTTTCCGAGAGTCTGCATTCCTGCTCTTTTTGGTTGAACAGAATAAACGTGCAGACATTCCTGTGCATGCCCTCCGAGCTCCGAAAGCCTGGCTTTCTTTCCCCTTTTCACTCTAATTGTTGGCTCTTTGCTGTCCCCCTGCTGAGCCCTTGGAGGTGAGACCCTGGTTCACAGACTAATCTTGATTTTGCAGAGCCTTCCAAGCCACCCACTCCGTAGGCGGCTAAAGGGTGGTTTGAGCCCCCGTGGGGACTGTGCTGCATGGGTGGCACTTGGGGTCTGGGCGTGACTGTATACCTTCTGCTAAAACCAACCACGCCTGCATTTAGTGGCAGGAAGGAAGCGTCTGAAAGAGGCTCTGGTGTTTATCCCTTCAACTCCCTTTGTGTTCTTCCTGGGTAATCTTTTTACAGTCTCCCCACCACCTCTGTATCCTCCAGTCCTAGAGGGAGGGAGACACCAGGAATTCTTGCTTACTTCCTGCTGTGACCTTCCCAAGGTCATGGGCCTGGGCTGGCCCGAAATGTTCAGTTTCTTCTGCCTCTTGTCCTTCCAGCACCTTTAAAATAGGGCTTCCCTGGTGGCTCAGATGGTAAAGAATCTGCCTGCAATGCAGGAGACCCAGGTTTGATCCCTGGGTCAGGAAGATCCCCTGGAGAAGGGAATGACTACCTACTCCAGTATTCTTGTCTAGAGAATCCCATGGACAGAAGAGCCTGGCGGGCTACAGTCTGTGGGGTCACAACGAGTTGGACATGTCTGCGCGACTAACACCTTTAAAATGGTGACCACCCTGAGGTTACGCTCCCAGTGCGCTGTACTGATTAAATCACCCTTGGAATGTTCTGTGCAATGCTGAGGGCCGTATTTCCCCACAGAGACTGTCACAGCTCAAGGTGACCTTCTATAACCACCCATCTTAAAGAGGCAGGATTTGATGCACAGAGAGGTTAAGTAACTTTCCTGGGGCCACACAGACAATGGCAGATCCAGGGACTAAACTGGAGTTCCCAGATTCCTAGTCCGTTTTTCTGTTGCACATGATTTCATCATTAACCGGAAAACACGTCACGCACTGAATGGGTGGGTTGAGAGCCAAGGGAGGTGAGAGTAGAAGAAATGGCAGCAAAGGGGCTGGCACGGGGGGAAGAGACACAGAAAAGAAAGACGCAGCTGTCCCCGGCCTCGGGTATCCAAGGATGCTTGTAGCAGCCCTGTTGTGTGAAGAAATCTGGGTGCTATTTATTAAATGACATTTAGTGAAGTAGTGAAGTCGCTCAGTCGTGTCTGACTCTTTGCGACCCCGTGGACTGTAGTCTGTCAGGCTCCTCTGTCCATGGGATTGTCTAGGCAATAGTCCTGGAGTGGGTTGCCAGTTCCTTCTCCAGGGGTCTTCCCAACCCAGGGCTCGAACCCGGGTCTCCTGCATTGTAGACAGACGCTTTACCATCTGAGCCACCAGGGAAGCCATTTAAAGATAGGCAATTTGAGAAAGACTTTTTACCCAAAACATCTCTTAAAAGAAGTTTGAAAACTCACTGATGTGAAACCCTTTTTCTCTAGCAGGCTGGGTAAATAAGGGATGTGTGTGTGTGCGTGTGTGTGTGTGTGCACGCGCGTGCTCTGTGTATACGCCAAACAGTTGGGAATTACAATGATAACGGAAAAAAACAGGAACAAACTTTTTGGCTAATTCAGTGGTTTCCTGAGTGCTGCCTCAGTGTGTGTGAGACATTCTGCTCGGGGCCTGGATTCCTGAATATCAGCAGCACCCCCGGCCCCCCGGGAGCTGACCACGTGGGGAAGGCCAGCTCCTCTGCTGCGGAGATGGAGAGCACGCACGAGGAGAGTGAGGTTTCCCTGGCCGATGGCTGGCTCTCCTGGCCCGTTCCACATTTGCCATTAGTCCCCAAATACTATTTCACTTAAAAAGAAAAGTTTCCTATAGTCATAAAGTCGCTGAGAGGGCCTGGCCCTGTGTTGGTTCGTTTTGTGTGTGTGACAACTTCTGGTGTGTTTATATTTCTAAAAATGTATACATCTAGTTTTCCCTTGGGGATAAATAACAGCATATAGTTTGACTCCTGTCTTATTCAACGTAAAGGCCGTTCACACTGTATTTCAGGTTCTAAACCAAGGGATGCAGTTTACGACAAGGACAGCAGCTTGGGCACCAGATACAGCTGGGAACAGCCTGGCTGTGCCGCTTAGCAGGTGGTTGAATCACTGGGTCTCTCTGAACCTCGGTTTCCTTACCTGTAAAATGGTCCCTGGGTTACACTGCGGTTCCTCCCACACAGCTGTTGTTGGAGTGCCTGCTGTGTGCAGACTTCATAGTCGGTCCTTGTCAGCAACTGTATACATACTGAGCCCCGTTGCTCATGCAGATAGGTGCAGCTGTGAGCGCTGGGAGGGGATGTGGATCTGTATTTGAAGTCACAAGGCCAGGCTTGGAGCCAGAGTCTGTGACCTTGGGAAAGACATCCGGTCTGAGTGAGCCTCGCCCCTCGCCCCTAGTGAAGAAGGGCGAAAGTCCTCGGCTTAAACAGTGCGTCTCTGAGGACTGGTTAATTCCTAACTAACTGGGGCTCGCTGTGTACTTACTCCTGCCCTGGTCATCACTCCGCTATTGCACATCTAGGTGGAAGCCGAGCGGACAATGAAGAAGAGGAGGAGGAAGGGGACGGGGCGCTGGAACAGAACTGTCCCCCAAACCCCTACCAGATGCACCCCCCGCCCGAAGGATGCTGCACCACGGACGGTGAGATGCCCGCTGGCCTGTGCGCTGAGAGCCCCCGAGCTGTGAGCCGAGCCCATGTCCCCAAGATGATGGATGAAGGGGAACTACCCCGTACTTGAGAGCCAGACCTGGCTCCATCCTGGCACCCCCAACCTCAGAAGCTTTGAGTAAATGACTTAACTTCTCTGAGCCTCGATTTCTCTGTCTGCAAATTAGGGGCAGGACCACCTGCCCAAAGATGATCAAATGAAAGCCTGCCAGGGCTTCTCCCACTCGGTGCCTCACACAGTGGGCACTACTTCCTGCTTCCTGCTTTGCCCAGGAGCAGACGGGAGAACTAGCAGCCAGTGCCTTGAAAATGGTAAAGCAGATGTCCCTGGAGGAGAATCTTACTAAGGTATAAATATCTTACGGGTTTGCAGGGAAGGCCTCGGGGTCTCAGAGTTCACATTAGCCCACGTCATCCCTGTTGGTCATTAAAGATGGAAGAACACAGGGCATGGGGCCACTTGTGCCTTCAGGGAGCGAGAGGCCCAGAAAAGGTCCATCTGGATAAATCTCGGCTGTTTCTCTCTTCTTCCTTTCTTCCCTAAGTATTTTGGACACTTAATTTTAAAATAAGAAGCATGTTTAAGGGCTTCCCAAGTAGTACTAGTCGTAAAGCATCTGTAAAGAGACGAGGGTTTGATTCCTGGGTTGGGAAGTCCCTTGAGGAGGGCATGGCAACCCACTCCAGTATTCTTGCCTGGAGAATCCCATGGACAGAGGAGCCTGGCGGTCTACAGTCCATGGGGTCGCAAAGAGTCAGACTTGACTGAAGCGACTTAGCACGCGCACAGGTGTTTAAATGCTCTGAAATACAAAAAAGTTCAAGTGCGTGGAGTCCCCCTCTGCTGAAGTGACTTCTCTGAGACCATCATTACCAGGTCGTCAGCCTGAATTCCTGCCCTCATACACGTTAAGTGCAGGGTGGAAAAAACATAAAATTACTCACAGTCCCTTATGGATTTTTCATCCACATTTTAATTTACCATCACTTGTCTACCCATTTCTCCAGTTGACTTTCATTTGTACATGCATGTATGTGTATTGTATGGTAACACCAGTAGTCATAAATATAGCAAGTAGCTAAGTGTCATGAATGACGATGGTTATAATTTGATCTCTCAGAATTACTTTAATTAATTTTATTTTTTTATTCTGCCCAGTCACTTTATTGTTGTGAATCATGGTAACTGGCAAATGAAGCGCATGTAAGGATAACATACTTAATAATGTTCTCAGAATTAATTTTAGAGTCAGCCTGGTCCGGGGGTGAGGGTGGTTGCTGACAAAATCCAGACTATTTTCCTGCTTTGCCCGCGTGGATCCTGGTTGTGTGGGGGCGCTCACTGGACAGCATGTAAGGCCTATCCATCTCTTCTAGGGTTCTGCCAGGCCGGGAAGGACCTGCGTCTGGTCTCCATCTCCAGTGAGCCTATCGACATCCCCGCTGGCTTCCTCCTGGTGGGTGCCAAGTCCCCCAGCCTGCCTGACCATCTCCTGGTGTGTGCCGTGGACAAGAGGTTCCTGCCGGATGATAACGGGCACAATGCCCTTCTTGGTGAGTTCCTCCTGGGCTCTGCTCTGCAGCTCAGGCTGCAGGATGGGTGGGGACAAGGAGGGCCACTGGTCCCCTTGGAAGACAGGCCACCTTTCGGCCTCTTCATCAGCACGTCCCACAACCCCATTCATTCCTCATTCTGTGGTCTATTTCTTTGTGGAATAGAATGTAAATGAGATTTGTTTTAAAATATGACTACCTGGAGCTTTCCCTGGTGGTCCAGGGATTAACAGTTTGTACTTCCAGTGCAGGGGACGTGAGTTTGATCCCTGGTTGGGGAACTACATGATACTGTGTAGCATGACCAAAAAATAAATGAATAGTGTAAAAATAAAATGTGACAACTTTCCTATAGAAAGCCTATCAGTTAGTACTACTGTTTTTTGGTAAATGTGTTCATCAGAACTTTCCTAAGTGTCTACCTGTGTTGGGGTTGTAATCCAGACCCCATCCGAGATGCTCTCGGAGGCCAGCAGACGCATGGCAGGAGGAGAATAAGGCTGAGTGTGTGTCCCCCTGACCAGGACAGTCCTATTCCAAGTGACTGCCTGACACCCTCTACTGTTCTCTTCTTTGCTTTGCTTTTTGCCTCTCACCAGTCAAGTTCGCCTTGGACCTGTTAGTGAACTTGCCTGAGGGTGCGTGAGTAAAAGAATGTGGCCAGGATTCAGACTCAGGTCTTACTGGTTCTGTATGGTATCTTTAACCACTGCACCCCACAGTCACTCAGTGGGTCAGGGTCAGCCTAGGGAAGCTGTAGTTTTGACCTTTGGATCCACCTCTGGTCCACGGGATCCCCGATGTCAGTGCAGAGTCGAGGCCAAGCCATACCAAGCCTGTCTCCTGTTGGTTCAAACATTTATTGAGCTCTTACTGAATGCCTGACCCTGTGCTCAGCACTCTCCCCCATATGTGAAGCAAAATCGGGGGAGACATGAGGTTTGGACAGAGAGCTCAGTGAGCTGGCTCCAGCCCCATGTCTGACCACGGGCTGCTGTGTGGCCCTGGGCCTCTGTGTCCTTGTCTAGAGAGTGGGCAAGTGCTTTCCACATGGCCCCTCACCTGGCCTGGCATCTCCTTGGCAGGAGAGCTGGGCAGACAGGAGGGTCTAGCTGAGATGTAGCCTCAGAAATAATCTTCATGGCAGAAGCAAGTTTGATCGTGAGAGTTTATTGGAAAAACTTCTAGGTTAAACTTCTCCTGCTGGCCCCAATTCCTTCTGTGCTTTCCCCATGGACAAACATTTAAACCTCAGTTTTACACTTGATATGCCCCCAAATCTGGGCAGGTAAAAACACTTTCAGTTTAGTTCACTTGCTCAGTTATGTCCAACTCTTTGCAACCCCATGAACTGCAGCACGCCAGGCCTCCCTGTCCATCACCAACTCCCAGAGTTTACTCAAACTCATGTCCATTGAGTCAGTGATGCCATCCAACCATCTCATCCTCTGTCGTCCCCTTCTCCTCCTGTCTTCAGTCTTTCCCAGCATCAGGGTCTTTTCCATTGAGTCAGTTCTTTGCATCAGGTGGCCCAAGTATTGGAGTTTCAGCTTCAGCGTGTCCTTCCAGTGAATATTCAGGACTGATTTCCTTTAGGATGGACTGGTTGGATCTCCTACACACTCTCAGTTCAGTTCAGTTCAGTCGCTCAGTCGTGTCCGACTCCCTGCGACCCCATGAATCGCAGCACGCCAGGCCTCCCTGTCCATCACTAACTCCCGGAGTTCACTCAGACTCACGTCCATCGAGTCGGTGATGCCATCCAGCCATCTCATCCTCTGTTGTCCCCTTCTCCTCCTGCCCCCAATCCATCCCAGCATCAGAGCCTTTTGCAATGAGTCAACTCTTCACATGAGGTGGCCAAAGTACTGGAGTTTCAGCTTTAGCATCATTCCTTCCAAAGAAATTCCAGGGCTGATCTCCTTCAGAATGGACTGGTTGGATCTCCTTGCAGTCCAAGGGACTCTCAAGAGTCTTCTCCAACATCACAGTTCAAAAGCATCAATTCTTCTGCGCTCAGCTTTCTTCATAGTCCAACTCTCACATCCATACATGACCACTAGAAAAATCATAGCCTTGACTAGACGGACCTTTGTTGGCAAAGTAATGTCTCTGCTTTTGAATATGCTATCTAGGTTGGTCATAACTTTTCTTCCAAGGAGTAAGCGTCTTTTAATTTCATGGCTGCAGTCACCATCTGCAGTGATTTTGGAGCCCCCCAAAATAAAGTCTGATACTGTTTCCACTGTTTCCCCATCTATTTCCCATGAATTGATGGGACCGGATGCCATGATCTTCGTTTTCTGAATGTTGAGCTTTAAGCCAACTTTTTCACTCTCCACTTCCACTTTCATCAAGACCTTTAGTAGATATTTATTGAGAACATTTTGGGTCTGAGTCTCTGTGCAAAGGACTGAAGGATGGAGGTGGGACAGCAAGGCTTGACCCAGAGAAGAAAAAGAAATGGTTCCTGCCACGAGGGCCAGGGAACACAACAGTGTGTGCACTCTGAAACCCGGCAGATGACTGCTCAGTGGAGGGACAGACACCACTCTGAGGCAACAACCAGTGGGAGAAGAGGTTTTGGCCAGTTCTTTCTTAAGGCGGGTCTATGGGGTTATTTTACCCAGTTTTGAAAGCAAGAATAATCCAGGAAATTTACTCCACCAAGGAAGCTCATTGCTTCTGAGTCATTGCATCTCAGAGTGAATTTGCTTACCAAGGCTGCTCAGGACAGAATGAGTGGGGAAGACAGGCTGGTGACTTGGTTAGCGTTTGATCTGGCCTAAATTCCTCCCCTTTGTGACTGTAAAGGAATTGCGAGGGCAGTAAATCTAGGAGGCTCTATGTCTCGAAATGCAGAGAGGCAAGAATCTTTCAGTTCATTCACCACTGGCCTGGGAGCAGCTTCAGCCTCTCGGGCGGGGAGCGTAGAGGAAGTGGGGTCTTTGTTAATTGCTTGCCAAAAAGCCCTCGGAGGTGGGTAACAAGGGCCGGCTGGTAATAACCCGTGCTTTCTTCTTTTAAAATAACTTTATACTCTCAGCTTGCACACTTAGCACTGTTTAGGTTTCCTGTAATTAACCCTGATGGCTGCACAGGGCACGGTGGCCCAGCACCCCTCTGGGGCCGGGGCTCAGCACTTTTTAGTGACCTATAAAGGGGAGGCTCTGGAGTATCTTAGGAGAAAGTAACAGCTTTAAACCCCCCCCCCCCCCAATAATTTATAGAGAAAGTAGTGCTGGTTTTAGTGACTTTGAATCAACTGAGAGATTTCTGGTCTGTGAAAGCGAAAAGACTAAAATGTAGATGTGTGTTCCAGTTGTTTGGTAGTAATTCATCGAAACCAGCTGATGGCTAAGACAAAGGAGAAGAAACCATCTATTACAGCTGTGCATGTGCTTGCTAAGTCGCTTTAGTCGTGTCCGACTCTTTGTGACCCCATGCACCGTAGCCTACCAGGCTCCTCTGTTCATGGGATTCTCCCGGCAAGAATACAGGAGTGGGTTGCCGTGCCCTCCTCCAGGGGAATCTTCCTGACCCAGGGATCGAACCCGCATCTCTCACATCTGCATTGGCTGGCGGGTTCTTTTCCACTAGTACCACCTGGGAAGCTTCCATCTATTACAGCTGGAATGTTCATTTCTGAGATGAGAGTAAATGAGCCGTTTGTTCATCTAGCAGGCAAATAATTATGCGTTTATTATTATTCATAGTAATAAATAACTGAAGGTGGACTTTAAGTTCAGCCTGGGGCCCCAAAGCCAAGTGGTACTTGGTCCTTCCTGGAAGCTCAGGGCCTTGGGAGGACAAAGGCCAACCAAGACTTCCCTCACAGGTCCACATGCAAAGCCACAGAAATCAAAATTCTGGGAAATCTCTGGGCAACAGGCTCCCACCAAGGGCTTAAGATGCTGTGGGATCCCCAAGGATGCACTGACTTCTGGGATGAGAGTGTCTCAGAGGGTGTCACTGGCAACACACTTGGGTCCTGAAAAATGGGTGGATTACCAATTGGAGAAAGACAGCAGCAGCAAATGAACCTAAAGAGCAGCCACTTTACTTCTCAGGTGCTAGTGACTGTTGGAGTTAAAATGGAGTGAGTGAGTGAGTGAGGTGGGTGTGTTCCTACCTGGCACTGAGATGTGAAGAAACAGAGGCATGCGCAATAGAATGAGGTGTGCCTGTCCCTACTGCCCTGGGAGGGCCAGCGTTTCCACTTTGATTTCTGAACCACAAGGAGGAGCCCCTTCTGGTTTGTGGCCCTCCCTCCCTGCCTCTGGAATGGAGCCGTGGTCCCACAGCCCACATTTGTCGTCGGACCAAGGCCTGTAACCTGTTTAGCCATTTCTGGGAAGGGATGGCAGTGCTGGCCTTGGCGAGGTGCTCGGCACATCCTTGGATTTGCAGTTCTGTTTCTTACTTATCATCTTTTGTTTGACCTCAGAGTCAGGATCCCTTCCAGGGAGCTTGGAAGGTTTCTTAGGGGCTCATTCTTGGATGGCAGTTGAGCTGCTCAAGGTCCCCAGGTTGGAGTCAAAAGAAAAAAACATTAGATTATAAACTAGGAAGCATTAGAAACATGAAAACATTAGAAAACAAAAACACATCAAAGCGTGTGCAGAGAGGCTAAGTGTTTGCTCTGCTAATTGTTTTATCTCCTCTCTCCTCCTTCCCTCCCAGTGTTTGCTGACTGTCTCCCCTGTGCTGGGCACTAGTTTGTATACGTACACCAATGCACACAGACACAACCCATACCTCGCCGTGGACATACATGCTCCCAGTCCTGTGGAAGGATAGGGATGGTTATAGGGAAAAATACAGATTTTAATAACTCTAACATTGTAGCACCCCACTCCAGTACTCTTGCCTGGAAAATCCCATGGATGGAGGAAACTCGTGGGCTGCAGTCCATGGGGTCACTAAGAGTCAGACACGACTGAGCGACTTCACTTTCACTTACTTTCATGCATCGGAGAAGGAAATGGCAACTCACTCCAGTGTTCTTGCCTGGAGAATCCCAGGGACGGAGGAGCCTGGTGGGCTGCGGTCTATGGGGTCGCACAGAGTCAGACACGACTGAAGTGACTTAACAGCTTAGCAGCAACATTGAGGAAGAAGTTATAAGGACTGCCAGCAATATAAAGTCCGGCATAGCAGTAGGAGGGGTGGGAGATAAAGCAGAGATGGGGGTGGTAGACATTGGGGGCAGCCCTGGAGGGCATGCCTGTGCATGCCACTCCGTTCTCATGCTAGAATTGAATGGATCACTCTTTGGATCTTCTCTGGACAACCACTTGGTCCCTCTGGTTCTCAGGTTTCCCCAAGGAAGGTTTAGCTGTCCTGACCAACTGGTGGTTGCATCAGTTCAGCTGGGTGCTTCGTCTGGGCGACAGTGAATGGCAAGAACACCATTGGTTTTCTCTGCATGTCAGTTTCCTTCATGTCCCTCTAACAACAATTAAACATAGAGCACAGTGTTGGCATGTTTTTGGTACCTTAATCTATTCAGTACAGAGGGGATAGGAGTCTGGAAGGGAAAACTAACCTGTGCCTGCCTTCTTAGACCATGAGATTTGTCCTTATTTCTAATGCCTTTTAAGGAATATCAAACTTGCTTGCAATAGAGCAGATAATCCAGGTTTCTGTAATGTTTGTTGTTCGGTCACTAAGTCATGTCTGACTCTTTGTGACCCTATGGACTGCAGCATGCCAGGTTCCCCTGTCCTTCACTATCTCCCGGAGTTTGCTCAGATTCATGTCTATTGAGTCAGTGATGCTATCTAACCATCTCATCCTCTGTCATCCCCTTCTCCCATCTTCAGTCTCTCCCAGCACCAGGGTCTTTTCCAATGAGTCAGCTCTTTGCATCAGGTGGCCAAAGGATTGGAGCTTCAGTTTCAGCATCAGTCCTTCTAACGAATATTTAGGGATAATTTCCTTTAGCATTGACTGGTTTGATCTCCTTGCAGTCCACGGAACTCTGAAGAGTCTCCTCCAATACCACAATGCGAAAGCACCAATTCTTCAGTGCTCAACCTTGTTTGTGGTCTGACTTTCACATCTGTACATGAATACTGGAAAAACCATAGCTTTGATAATTGGGACCTTTGTCAGCAAAGTGATGTCTCTGCTTTTTAATATGCTGTCTATGTTGGTCATAGCTTTTCTTCCAGGAACAAGTGTCTTTTAATTTCATGGCTGCAGTCACTGTCTGCAGTGATTTTGGAGCCCGAGAAAATAAAGTCCGTCATATTTCTGTAATATAGGCATCTTCTTTCTCTATGGGGAAATGTTTTGAACCTTCACTAACTGATGTTATTTTGGACAGTAGTAGCCAGAGACCTCAGGATTGTCCCCTTTAAGAGCAGGGCTTATGCACAGAACCCCTTGGCCCTCCTGGCCTATATCAAGATGCCCTTTGTAAACTTGTCAGCCAGAGGATAAGATAAAACAAATTAGTCTAAGCTTCAGGGTCTCTCCTGCCAAAGGATTTTGGGGCATAGAAACCAGATGTACCAGGGAGTGAGGCAAGGTCATAGGGAAGGCCTTTGCAAGACAGTGAGCTTAAAGCAGAATGGTCTACCAGGTACAAAAGCTAAACCATCACGTTTTTCTTGTATTAACCAACAGTTCTATTGATTCTGGTTTGAATGGACTTCACAGTTTGTTCAAGTCTTTCAAGCATGTTCTCTGGATTTTAATAGTTCATGAGAGGTGAAACTCCAATGCTTTGGCCACCTGATGTGAAGAGCTGACTCATTTGAAAAGACCTTGATACTGGGAAGGATTGAGGGCAGGAAGAGAAGGGGATGACAGAGGATGAGATGACTGGATGGCATCACTGACTCGATAGACATGAGTTTGAGTGAACTCTGGGAGTTGGCGATGGACAGGGAGGCCTGGCATGCTGCAGTCCATGGGGTCGCAGGGAGTCGGACACGACTGAGCGACTGAACTGAACTGAACTGAACTGAAGAGGTGGTTTTGTCATCACCTCTGGAAGGCAGCTTCTGCAGAGCCTCAGAGTTAAGCTCTGTCATCTCCCAGAAAGGCTCCCCTGGCCTCGGGCAGCAGGAACTGACAGAAGCAGTCACCTTCCAGCTGAGAGGCTTCACCATGGCTGCTGGGCCCAGATTTCACTCCCCACGATCCTGGCCACACGTTGATTTCTGCAACTCGTGCGATCTACTTCCTTGATTCCTGGAGGGAATTTTGGACTCTCAAGAGGGCTCTCAGTGTGTCCAGTCTAAGTGGTTTAATTGCTTTGAGATTCTATGATTGGCTGGCGCTGAAGACCATAGTGTGTTCGTGCTAAGTCACTTGAGTCCTGTCTAACTCTCTGCGATGCTATGGGCTACAGCCTGCCAGGCTCCTCTATCCATGGGATTCTCCAGGCAAGAATATGGAATGGGCTGCCATTTCCTTCTCCAGGGGATCTTCTCCACCCAGGGGTCGAACCCGCGTCTCCTGCCGTGGCAGGCGGGTTCATTACCCCTGAGCCACCTGGGAAACATAATTTCAAGTACTTAAGCCTTGTACTCGGAGAAGGCAACGGCAACCCACTCCAGTACTCTTGCCTGGGAAATCCCAGGGACGGAGGAGCCTGGTAGGCTGCAGTCCATGGGGTCGCGAAGTCGGACACGACTGAGCGACTTCACTTTCACTTTTCACTTTCATGCATTGGAGAAAGAAATGGCAACCCACTCCAGTGTTCTTGCCTGGAGAATCCCAGGGACGGGGGAGCCTGGTGGGCTGCCGTCTATGGGGTTGCAGAGTCGGACACGACTGAAGCGACTTAGCAGTAGCAGCAGCAGCAAGGCTTGTACTTACTTATACTTTAAACAAAGCTCTTCCCCCCACCTCCATCCCCACCAACTAGAAATGCTTTGTGTGCATATTATATACACAGAATATAGTCACTTTATTTCTGCTGGTGATGCTCAAATATCAAATAATTCCTTAATTCATGTGTTAGACTACAGTATAAACATTTATTGTTTATTCACTAAGTCGTGTCTGACTCTTTTGTGACCCTATGGACTATAGCCCATGAGGCTTCTCTGTCCATGAGATTTTCCAGGTAAGAACACTTGAGTGGGTTGTCATGACCCCCTCCAGGGGATCTTCCTGGCCCAGGGGTTGAACCTGCATCTCATGTCTCTTGCATTGGCAGGCAGTTTCTTTACCACAAGCACCGTCTGAGAAGCCCAAAGACCATGCAGACAAACCGAATTATTGCAGGTGCTCAGTTAGTGTGGACAGATGAATGGGACGGTTATGTCCCATAGGATGCATAGGCTTTAAATATGCCCCTAAGCAATGCCGTCTTCCATGCTTGCCTGGGCTCGTCTCTACGACCAAGCGTCTCTTTGGTCAGGGTTTTTTGTTTGTGTCAAGGTCATCTTGACCCCTGGACCAGCGTGAGCTGACAGCGACCTTTGCCCCTCAGACTTCTCTGGCTGGTGGTTCAGGACATGAATGCCTAGTGAACAATGGTTCACTTGGAGGGGTCTTGGGTGTCAGGTGGGGACAATCCTGGTTTGTTTCCTCCCCCCAGGTTTCTCTGGGAATTGTGTCGGCTGTGGCAAGAAGGGCTTCTGTTACTTTACGGAGTTCTCCAATCACATCAATCTGAAGCTGACCACGCAGCCCAAGAAGCAGAAGCACTTGAAATACTACCTGGTCCGCAACGCCCAGGGGGCTCTGACCAAAGGGCCCCTCATTTGCTGGAAAGGCTCAGGTGAGCAAGCTCTGTGGGGTGGGCCGCATGAAGGGGGCACCCCCAGGCCAGCCAGGGGCCTGTCGGCCCGACTCTGGGCCAAGACTGCTCTTCAGTCCACATGGTGGGCAAGAGGTCAGCCCTATGAAATCAAAATGCAATTTTGCCCCCCGGGCGTCCAGGTTATAGTATCAGTCTACTTGTATGGGCGCTTTGAAAGCTGACACAGGGTCACACGGTGCGGTGTCTTCTTGTGGTAAGTATCTGGGGCAAGATTCTCAGCCGGGGGTAATTCTGTCCCCCAGGGATATTTGGTGATGTCTGAAGACATTGTTGACCACTGTGACTGCAGGGAGCCCCTGGCATCTCATAGATGGAGGCCAAGGGTGCCGTGGCTGGGGCAGCCCTCCGCAGAGATTTGTGTAGCCCGGTGTCAATGGTGCTGAAGTTGCAAAGCCCTGACTTAGAGAAAGCTCAGCCCAGATAGCCTCCCTCTCTGCCCCACAGCCCTGTCAACCACAAACAGAAAAGATCAGCTTCCTGGGGCTGGAAGAGAAGAGAGTGGGCTCCAGCTTTAGGAAGGGCCTCCCTCCATCCTTCTCTTCTGTCACCCTGTATCCTCCTGGCTGCAGTCAGCTCTGGAAGCAGAGGGAGGGGCTGGATTTTCCAGACCCCACCGAGATGCCCCTTCTCCCATCAACCAACCATGGAGGGACCTGTCCCAGAAGGGTTCTCAGCGAGGTGCCCAGGAGAGGCAGCCTCTTGTCCCTCACTTGTCTGTGTCGGTGCTGTCTGATTACCTGGAATATCCCAGCCAGCTTCTGTGAGTAGAAAAATGGGGCTTCAGGAGGGGCTGGTTCTAGGCTTTCATCCCCCGTCCCCTCCCATCACTCCTCTCCTCCCTGTCTCCTTTTCTTGCTTGCTCAGTCGCTCAGTTGTGTCCGACTCTTTGCGACTCTGTGGACTGTAGTCCACTAGGCTCCTCTGTCTGTGAAATTCCCCAGGTAAGAAAACTGGAGTGGGTTGCCACATCCCTCAATAATCTCTTGAGCTCCCACTATATACATGCCTATCATTTTGTAGGTCCCGGAGAGGAAGTAGTTCTTCCCCTTGTGGGACCAGCCAAGAGTTCTTGATCACTTGCTGTGACCAAGCCCCTCTCAGGTTTGATACCTCACTGGGAGGTAATCTTCCCAATGGAGATTGATTTAGGGGGTGGAGGAAAGTATTAGCTCTTCCTTTTTGTTACTGCTGTTGTTGCTCAGTCGTGTCCGACTCTTTGAGACCTCATGGACTGCAGCCCGCCAGGCTCCTCTGTCTGTGAAATTCCCCAGGCAAGAATACTGGAGTGGGTTGCCATGCCCTCCTTCAGGGGATTGTTCAGACCCAGGGATGGAACCCGGGTCTCCTACATTGAAGGCAGATTCTTTCCATCTGGGCCACCAGAGAAGCCCAGCTGTTCCTTCACTTTTGAGTAATGCTGTTTGTCCCTTGGACTTGAAGCTCTCATTTGCATCATCTGTTTTTCCCATAATGCTGTTTGTCCCTTGGAATTGGAGCTCTCGTTTGCATCATGTGTTTTTCCCTTCTTCCCAAGTGGTGACCACTGCTCCTGCTGTTGGCAAGAGGACTGTCCCCCAGGTGGCTTCCCCAGAGACCGAGCCTGGGGAATGGCCCCCACCCCAGCCCTCCCGGCTGCACCGGAACAGCGACAGGGAAGGCGTTGGCACCCTCGTGGTTATCTCCGCGCCTGGCTCTCCCGCAGGCCGGGTTCTGGCCTCGGAAGTCATTGGTCGCTGTTGGGGAGGAGCAGGAGCTGACTGTCATGTGTGCCTCTTCCCCGCAGAGTTCAGAAGCCGACAGGCATCCGTGGGTGCATGTTCCAGCTCTCTGTTCCCGCCGCTGGACAGCTCTGGGCCTCTGGCACCCTTACCCGGCGAGCCCGGTCCAGGGACAACCCCGAGCGCCCCGCTGGGAGCCCCGCAGGCAGGTGAGGCGGTGGCGCAGCGCTGGAGGTTCTGGGAATCGGTTTTAGTTCCCCCAACCGAAAAATGGAGGCACAAAGATGCTCACCTAGGCTATCACAGGCAGTAGGGTTTGATAGCTGATATTTCTGCTTTGTGAACTTGGCCTCGGCCATGCAAAACACACCTGATGAGCACGACAGCTGATGGCAAGTAGACAGCAACCTCCTTCCCAAGGGCTCTGGCGGCGGGGGGGTTGGTGGTTGGGGGTCCTCTTGCTCAGGGGGGTCTGCTGAGGGGCCCTGGGCCCCTGCTGCACGTGGCTCAGCATCCACAGCGAAGAGGCTGCACCTGAGCAGAGAATGCACTCCCCCCAGAGGCTCCCTGTCCCCCTTCCACGTGGTATCTGCCCCCGTCCTCCCTGTGCCTGGGTCACCTGGGGCCTGGCACACCTGGGCAGCTTCAGGGATCAGTGTTTCTGCCCGCAGAATACCTGGGTGCGATTCCGGTGCTGCCACCTCCTAGCTGAGAGATTTGGGTCAGCTCATTTTAACTCTGTGACTCTCCGTTTCCCCATCTGTACACTTGGAGAGAAACTTTTCTGTCTAATTTGCAGGGTGATTATAAAAATTAAGTGTGATGACAGTGATAGCAAATACTTACTGCTTGCAAACTTTTGTTAACTCCCGTCGTCCTCACAGCAGCTCTAATATTACCCCCATCCTCTAGATGAGAAGGTGGATGCACAGAGAGGAGGTATAATGTTCAGGAAGGTTCTGAGTTCGAGGCAGCATGGAGCTCAGACGGGTCGTCTGGTTTCAGAGCCCGCCCTTCAACCCCTCGACATAGGGGATGTTCGGTGCTCCTCCTGACTCTGGAGTACCTTCCACATCATTCTGGCCCGTGTGGGTGACTTAGAGCAGAGCCCACAATTGTCCCCAGAATCCTCCTGAGGCCCGGGGAGCCCCAGATCCTATGCATAGCCTGGCCCTGGGCGACGGCAAACCCGACTGCTTTCCTGAGCATGTTTGACGTGACCCTGAACCCAGGAGGGTGAGCAAGAGGGTGGGAGGAGGGTGGAGCAGCTGCAGGGGTGCTCCTGGAATCCCGGGGCCCCCACGGGCCCTTCTCTCACAGGGAGTGCTCAGTGGAGCATGTGTGGGAGCGTGTGTCCTGTGTGTGCATGTGTGTGCGTGCATGTCCGTGTGTGTCTGCTTTTTCGGGGGGCTGGGGGGGACAGAATCACTCTGTCAAGAGTCCTGACCCTTGACAGGCTGCATCAGTGGAAAGCTAACATGTTAAACGGAGGGAGAGCCATTTCCTGTTTGCTGGACTCCCCGAGCATCCCGTGGTCTCCCCTCTTTGTCTCTGCTCTCAGGACCAGCCTCTGATCACCCCACCCTAACCGCAGCCCTGGATCCGGCTGTTTTCAATGGCAAAGATTCCCCAAAGCACCAGCCGCTGGTGAAGAACCGCCTGTCCGCAGTGCCGCGTCCCTCAGCCTTAGGTAACCTTGACCGTCCTATTCGAGGTGGGGGCGCCTTGCTCTGCTCTGGGCCAAGGCGGTGGCGGGTGGGGGACGCGAGAGCCACAGCGCCGGGGCCCCTGAGCCTCCTGGAGTTGGAATGAGAGTCAGGCTGGATCAGCAGACACCTCCTGCGTCTCTGGTAGTGTGTCCAGCCCCCAGTGCTGGGGGTAGGGAGACGCATGGCTTCTGCTCCCAATCTGGGTGATGAGTGTGTGCTAGGATGTGGTGGGAACCTGTTATGAGTGGTGACATGTCTCCCTGTCGGCCAATGACATTCACAGGAACAGTCATCATCATGCGCCCTGCAAGCCCAGTTACTCCATGGAGCCTGGCCCGGAGGATGCGATGGGTGCTGGTAGAGAGAGTGGGGTTGCACCATTAGGGGCACAGCTGGAGCCTCAGAATCCCGTGCCTGAGGCCTGCTGTGGGCAGGGTGGACTCTATTTCAAGAAACCGCTTCTGAAGCTACACGGAGAGTATGACAAGGACTTGGGGGCTCAGTGGTTCTCAGCTGAAATGCTGCCCTCCACGGGACGGGACGGGGTGGGGTCAGAGTGGGGAGGGGGAGGTGGGAAATGCACAGAATCCCTTTCTGCGCTGTCTAGCTCGGGGTCTGGATGTTGCAGTGCCTGCAGGGAGTGGGCTACAGTGAAGACTTGCCTCTCCCCAAATGCCAAATAGCGTCCCCCTTCCCAGCACCAGGACACATGGCCAGAAATGGTTGGTCCACAGGGGCAGCTCCTGGTGACATCATTTTGGGAGAGCTTTGAGGAAGATCCGCTGGAGGGGGGCATGGCAGCCCACTCCAGTATTCTTACCTGGAGAATCCCATGGACAGAGGAGCCTTGCGGCCTCAGTTCATAGGGCCGTAACGTTGGACACAACTGAAGTGACTCAGCATGCATACACAAAGAGTCTGTAGAGGCAGTTAGCACCCCAAAGGAAGAAAACACCCTCAGACCTTCTGCCTTCATACTGAGGCCCCATCCCCTTGCCCTTCCTCCTCTGGTAGTTTAAAATGGCTTTTAGAGGAGCTGGCATCTCAGTCTGTGTGGGAGCTCTTCCCTGCTCTTGAGGACAGATGTGTGGGGAAACGAAGATGTCGTTCTAAATGACATCAAGGTGATAGAAGCTGCCACAGAGGTTGTGGGGTCAGAGGAGCCCACCTGTGGGAAAGCTCTTTGCAAGCAAAGAACTTCATGTCTTTAAACGTTTTATTCATTTTGTTTCATTCATTTTCCGTTGGTCTAAATAAGAGGTGAAAATAACTGGGTTATTTTTAAGAGACTCAAAAGCAGTAATTCTCAAACAGCAGCACATCTAAGGATAACCAGGGGTGCTTGTGACTGAGTGTTTCCTTTCATTTCTGGAGATTGGCTTCTGTAGGTTGAGGTGTGCCCAGGAGCAGACACTTGGAACAAGCTCCTCCTGGTTCTCTCCAGCTTTGTCTCCGGCTAGATTTGGAGAAACACTGCTCTAAACTAGTGGTTCTCAATCCTGGTTGTGGTTTAGAATCACCAGGAGCTCGAGGTGGGGCTGGGGGTTGGGGTGGGTCATCCGGAGGTGTGTGGACATGCTGGGGTTCTGATTTCCTTGGGAGAGGGTTGCATCCAGGAATAGAGTGTTTTAAAATTTAAACTTTGTATAATGTGTCATGGTTGAACATAGAGAGCGCTAAAGGTAAGGGATATTTTGTGTCAGATTGGTCCCCCAAAATGTGATAACCAATTCTTGGTATTTTGAAGAATCCAAGAACAGAGCATGAGTCATGCTCACACTGTTCTGGCGTGGGCAGGATGACTCATTAGTGTCAGTGGGTACCAGCTTCTGTTCCCCTGGATTTTTTTAGCCGGAAATGAGCTTTCAGGGCTGTGGTGGGGAGAGGTGCACAGGTGGATCGGTACTGCCCCCGAGTGGTGAAACTGTGGTGGTGGGTTGACTGCCACTGGGGCTTGTCTACAGAAACAAGTATTAATTTACTGGAATGTGGAGACGATGATGGACTTCCTCGTAGTTCAGACACAAAGAATCTGCCTGCAATGTGGGAGACCTGGGTTCTATTCCTGGGTCGGGAAGATCCCCTGGAAAAGGGAACGGCTACCCACTCCAGTATTCTTGGGCTTCCCTGGTGGCTCAGTTGGTAAAGAACCCGCCTGCAATGTGAGAGACCTGGGTTCAATCCCTGGATTGGGAAGATCCCCTGGAATAGGGAACGGTTACCCATGCTAGATAATGAGGATCTGGACTTGGTGGCTGCCGTTTATTGGCCTCAAACTCTGTGCCTTACATATATTCTCTTTAGTCTTGATCAAGTCACCTTTCAGAGTAGGTTTTATGATCCCATTGTAAAGATGAAGGAGGTAAGGCTCGGAGGGCTAAAGCTTAGACACTGACACAGCTTTGGAATGAAACATTTATAGAGGTCGACAGGATATTTCTTTAAGCCTAGATGGTTCCTCTAGACTGTTTGTTTTTTGCTCAATCGTGTCCGAGTCTTTGCGACCCCATGGACTATAGCCCACCAGGCTCCTCTGTCCATGGGATTCTCCGGGCAAGAATGCTGGAGTTGGTTGCTGTGTCCTCCTCCAGGGGGGTCTTTCAGACCCAGGGATCGAACGGGCTCTTCTGCATCACAAGCAGATTCTTTACCATGTGAGCCATTAGGGAAGCTAAAATGCGCTAGATGTAAAGCTGTGCTTTAAAAAAAATAACAAATAAGTATTCTCCAGCTCAGGGGAACATTTTGCTGAAGCATGTCTTTGGTGACAGCCTAATTCACACTCTGAACGTTGTCTAGGTATCTTATCAAACTCCGGCCCTCCCAAAAAACGCCACAAAGGCTGGTCTCCAGAGTCTCCATCAGCTTCGGATGGGGGCTACCCCCAGGGAGCGGGGAACAGAGCCAAGTATGGTAAGTGATGGAGCCCTGCCCCAGAGGCAAGGTTCTGGCACTGGTGGGGGTGGTGGTGTGTGTGTGTGTGTGTGTGAATGTGTGTGTACGAGCATGTGCATGTTCATGTGTGCATGTGCGTGTGTGTACACACATGCTTTCATATGTATGGGTGAGAAAATTCTAGGGAGGCACACTTGAGTATAACAAAAGATTCTCTTTCTCGTGTATTAGGCTTGCTTCACAAAGCCCAGGATTCCTGCACAGTATTGACTTTCCTGATCTTAGAGAGTTTTTTCTAAAAGGCGTGCTTGTCACTTGGCAGGGACATTGAAGAAGAGAAAACTGGGTTGTTCGGTGGGGCAGGGGGACCCGGTGACCTTTAAGATCTTTTGACTCAGGAACCTGTGGTTCCCAGACTTGGGTGCTCCTGGAGGTGCGGAGAAGGTAGAGTTGTAGCAGGTGTGTTGGCTGGCCTGATGTCAGGTCTGCCGGAGGTGGATGCCCTGTCTGACGTGTATCCTCTTCACGCTCTCGGTGTGTCCCTAGAAAGCGCAGGTGTGACCTGCATGCCCCAGGTCGGCTTGGTGGGACCGGCTTCAGTCACCTTTCCTGTTGTGGCTTCCGGAGAGCCTGTGTCCGTTCCCGACAACTTGTTGAAGATATGCAAGGCCAAGCCAGTGATCTTTAAAGGCAAGTATAGCAATGCGCTGGGGGCGGAAGGTCGGGGAGCCAGGGAATACATTAGAAACAGACGACATGACACATCATTCCAGTCTGACTCCACACCAGGTTGTCCTCCTGGGAGAACTTCTAAAGCCGTTTCCAGGGCAATGAGAGAACCAAGCAGACCGGTCACTGGGGTGGCCCCTGATCAGACGCCAGAAGTTTCGGAGCCCGTCACTGTTTTCCGTGACGACCATTTGCTTGTTCGTTTGTTCTGACCCTTTATCTGGGCCCCGCTGTAGCATCTTTGTGCCTCCTTTATGACAAATGTCACATCCTTCCCCTAAGAGTAGTTCTTTCTGTTGCCTCTGATAAACCAGAGTGTTTGTGAGCGGTGCTCCCCAGATTGTGGTTCCTGGACCAGCAAAAACAGCACCACCCAGGAGCTCAGTAGAGATGTAAATTCCCAGGCCCACCCATCCCAGAATCAGAACCAGGCCCGAGTGGGAATCAGAGGCTCTGTGGTTGGGTCTGGCAATCTGTGTTTTAGGAAGCCTTTCGGGGGATCCTAGCGCACCCTCAGGTTTGGGAGACAATTTTCTTGAGGCTGTGAACTGTGTCCTGGCCTAGATTTCCCCCGGAGCTGAGCGTGGTGCCTGCACACAGCACACAGCAGGCGTCTACTCAGTGTGTGTTTGGTGAATAAATGGAGGCTGTCTGAGTACACAATACCATGCAGGCACTTACCACATTTAATCATCTCAGAGACTGCACAAGGGTTTGATATCGTCACCTTGTTTTACACATGCAGAGACCAGGGCTTGGGGAAGTGAAGCTTCTTGCTGAGGATAACCTAGTTAATAATAGATCTGGCCCGGGCTGTCCTGCCTCTGAGGGCTGCTCTCAGAATTAATCTTGTACCATTTGCTGAAGCATTTGTCAAGTTCTGTCAATGTCTGGAGTCTCTGATCTGTACAGTGGTTTATTTTCCTAACTCAGCTCATCAAGGAGTCCTAGGGGGCTGGGAGGCACAGGCGATGGCCGAGCAGCTTTAGTAATTCTCTCTGGGCCTTAGTGTGCTTGGCTGTAAAATAAGAAATTGGACTAAATCAGGAGTCTTTAATGTCTAGGGTCTAATGCCTAATGATTGGAGGTGGAGCTGATATAATAATAATAGAAATAAAGTGCACAATAAATATATTGCTCTTGAATCATCCCCACACCGTAATCCCACCCCCACCCTGGGTCTGTGGAAAAATTGTCTTCCATGAAACTGATCCCTGGTGCCAAAAAGGTGGAGACTGCAAATGAATAAGCAAATGCTACAGCCCCTGTCAGTTATGAGAACAGGTGCACAAACCAGCACGGGCTGAGAGTTCAAGACTTCCCCATAAAGGAGCTTGAGTTGCCTCAAGAGCAGCTGGCCTGCATGTTTTCACTCCCTTGCATGCAGAGAGCCCCAGGTTTCCCTGCTGGCTCAGTGGTAAAGAATCTGCCTGCAATGCAGAAGGCACAGGAGATGCAGGTTCGATCCCTGGGTGGGGAAGATTCCTTGGAGGAGGGCATGGCAACCCTCTCCAGTATTCTTGCCTGGAGAATCCCATGGACAGATAAGGCTGGCGGGCTCTGGTGCACGGGGTCACAAAGAGTTGGACACGACTGAGTGCACATGTGAGTCGGCTCTCACGCGTGCACATGTGGAGACCACACGTTGTGCCTGAGGCCAGTTGCCAAGCCATGCTGTGTCCCCTCCCCCAGGCCACGGAAACTTCCCCTACCTGTGCGGCAACCTGAACGACGTGGTTGTGAGCCCCCTGCTGTACATGTGCTACCAGAACTCGCAGTCCATCTCCAGAGCCTACGAGCAGTACGGGGCCTCCACCATTCAGCCCATCTCAGAGGAGATGCAGCTCCTGTTGACCGTCTACTATCTCGTCCAGCTGGGTGAGTCCCCTCCCATTTCGCGGGAACCACTGGTGGAATAATCGCTAAAGGAGGGACGTGCATACGGGCTGATCACGGACCCTCACTCAGAGCCCTCCTGAAGACGGCCTCCGTCATCAGGTCACTGCAGTGGTCACCACCTGGGGGGCTGGGATGGCAGTACGAATTCAAATACAATTTCCTGGGACTTCCAGTGGTTAAGAATCTGCCTTGCAATGCAGAGGACATGGGTTCGATCCCTGGTTGGGGAACTAAGACCCCACATGCCACAGTGAAAACCCGATGCAACCAGATAAATTTTTTTTTTTTCCAAAAGTGATTTTTCTGCCATTCTAGGTGCAGAGATACAGCAGGAATACCACAAAGGCTCTGCCCTCAAGGATTCTAGTGGGAGAGAGAAACCGTAAACAGGAGAAAAAGAAGCAATGGGAGTGTGGTGGGTGGTTGTGGGCTGATCCAGGTTGTCGGGAAAGGCGTCCCTGAGTCGAGACCTGAGTGATGAGGAGGAGCCAGGCTTGTGAAGATCTCAGGGAGGCAGAGTCGGGGGGCAGAGGCAAGGGCCAAGGCGTGGCGTGGCGCCCCAGGTCAGCGGGCGCCAGGGTGGCCACCCAGTGAGAGCCTGAGAGTGAGGTTGTTATCAGAGAGCCGGCAGGGCCTCAGGCTAAGGTCAAGAGTCTGTATGTCAGACACAGTGAGAACAGCTTGTGTCTATCTGCTTAGGCTGCCGTAGCAAAATAGCACAGACTGTGCTTAAGCCACAGAGGTTTTATCTTCTCATAGTTCTGGAGGCTGGAAGTCCAAGGTCAGAGTGGCCCCATGGTGGGGTTCTGGGGAGGCCCTCTCTTCCTGGCTTGTGGATGGCCGTGTCCTCCCATGGCCGTTCCTTCATGTGTGTGTGTGGGAACAGAGGGTGAGCTCCTTTTCTTATAGGGACACCCATCCTACTGGCCTAGGACCCCACCCTTATGAACCCACTTAACCTTAGCTACTTCTCTAAAGGCCCTCTCACTAAATATAGTCACATTGGGGGTTAACACTTCAACGTATGAATGGAGGGGGACACAATTCAGTCCATAGCAGCACTGGAATGCTATCAGGCAGGGGACAGATATGATCTGGGCTTCCCTGGTGGCTCAGATGGGTAAAGAATCTGCTTGCAATGGAGGAGACCCAGGTTCAATCCTTGGTTCGGGAAGATCCTCTGGAGAAGGGAATGGCAACCAACTCCAGTATTTTCCCCTGGGAAATCCCATGGACAGAGGAGCCTGATGGGCTACAGTCCATGGGGTCACAAAGAGTCAGACACGACTGAGTGACTTTCAGTTTCAGATATGATCTGACTTCATTTCATTAATGGCCGAGAACTGAGGGCTGGCTGATGATTGACCATTGGGTTGGGGCATGTGGAAACCACTGGCAACCTGGGTGGGTGGAGATATGAGGAGAGTTGGGGACAAAACCCGTACTAGAATGGGTCAAAGGGGATGGAGGTGAGGAGACAAGCAAGGTGAGTGTGAGCAGCTCTCGCAGGTGCTTTGATGGGTGGTGGTGGGTCTGGAAGGGGCTGTGGGCTCCAGGGAAAAACTTTAAAAAGACAGGAAATACGACAGCTTATCTAATCCAGTTTTGGCGTAGCCCCATGAGGAAGTGGTATGATCCCTGTTTTTTCAGATCAGAAAGCTGTATCCTAAGATAGCTCAAGGCTCCACAGCTGGTGGAGCCTGGATGGGGACACGTTTTCTAAATCAAACTGTGGCTCTCTTTCCACTGGCTCACCCAAATGTAAAGTTCTGACATGTAAACCAGATAATAGCTATAGGGAAAAATGTTGAAAATACTCAGTCTCGCTAGTCGTCAAAGAAGTACAAAGTTAACAAATCAAACAAGTGGAGTTTTTCTCAATTCAGTTGATGATAAGAACCCAAACGATGGTATCCAATAAGAACTAGGGGTGCAGTAGAAGCCGGGTTGTTGTGGTTTGTTAATGGCATGGTAAGTTGTCACATTTAGACCGTCTGGAGACAGTCTGATGATGTGTTACCAGTCAGCTCTGTAGGTCCATTTAGGCTCAGGAAGTTATGTCCTTTACATAAAGCTGTGTCCTGCAGAAGTATCTTTGAAGGTGCTTACTCAGGAGCAATGCAAGGGTCAATGATAGATCAGTGTTGCTAAGTCTGTGATGGCACCTCCAAGTCATGGGATGTCACGTACCTGGTTACAATGCTGTGTGTGAAAGCTGTAAACGTCATGATTGTGGTTTGATGCTGGCATGATGGTAAGGAGGCAGACACACCCTGAAGTCATTTCCCCACAATCGTTAACAGTGATTTAAACCCATTATAGTGATTAAAAGGGCTTCTCTGGTAGCTCAGACGGTAAAGAATGTGTCTGCAATGTGGGAGACCCAGGTTCGATCCGTGGGTGGGGAAGATCCCCTGGAGAAGGGAATGGCAACCCACTCCAGTATTCTTGTCTGGAGAATTCCACGGACAGAGGAGCCTGGCGGGCTACAGTTCATAGGGTCACAGAGAGTCGAACACGACTGAGTGACTTTCAGTTCAGTTCATAGTGATTTAAGACTCCGATGCTGGCAAAGATGAAGGCAGGAGGAAAAGGGGTCGACAGAGCATGAGACGGTTGGATGGCATCACTGCCTCATTGGACATGAGTTTGAGCAGGCTCCTGGAGATAGTGAAGGACAGGGAAGCCTGGTGTACTGCAGGCCATGGGGTCACCAAGAGTCAGACAGGACTGAGCCACTGAACAACAACATAAAATTCCAGCATGTGGGGGAGAAAAGGCTGAGAAGCACTCAAAAATAGTGGTTCTTTTAGGCTGATGAGATGAGGGTTGCATTTGCAGCCTCCCTCTATTTTGGATGTTGATCATTCAGATTGTGTCAGGTGGACATTAGGGCACAGCTCATCTCCCCAGCACTGCCCTGCGGTGTGGGCGGGGCAGGCGCTGAAGCCCCTCCCACCCGCCTTGTCGTTGCCAGCGGCGGACCAGGTGCCCCTGATGGAGGACCTGGAGCAGATCTTCCTGCGCTCGTGGCGCGAGTCGCATCTAACGGAGATCCGGCAGTACCAGCAGGCGCCGCCCCAGCCCTTCCCACCCACGCCGGGCGCCGTGGCGCCAGTGACCTCCGCGCAGCTGCCCTGGCTGGCCGGCCTGGCTGCCAGCTCCTGCAACGACAGCGTGCACGTCATCGAGTGCACCTACTCTCTGGCTGAGGGCCTCTCTGAGATGTTCCGGCTGCTGATCGAGGGCAAGCTGGCCAAGACCAACTACGTGGTGATCATCTGCGCCTGCCGGAGCGCCGCCATCGACTCCTGCATCGCCGTCACCGGTGAGGCTGGGCCCTCCGCTGAGATGTTTCTGTTGACACCCAGAAGCACCGCCGCCCCGCACCCCCCACCCCCCACACACACACCTGGCTGTTGGCCCCTCGGAGGCCTGGGGTTTGCATCAGTGCTGGTTAGTAACTGCAGTTAACACTCAGCCACCCCTGGTGTGCCCTGAATAGCACGCTTCTGGAAAATGCCATTCCTTCTGGAATGAAAGGTGCTGCAGTTCTGGTTTCTCTGAGAGACTGGGGGCAAGTTTGGGGTCTGTATAGATGCAGGGAAACCCCTCCACACCACCACCACCCCTCCGCCACCCTGCCGCCAACCTGTGATCAGTGACTCCATTCCTCAGCATCTTCAACTACATAATGGAAAGAAAAAAAATAATGACCTTACTGGGTTGTGTGGGTTAATGAGGCTGTCAGCTAATTAACTATTAGCTAATTAACTAAAAACACTTATTGAAGCCCTACTATGTGCAGCCACTGTCCTGGGGGCTGGGGATACAGGAGTGATGTCCTGCTTTCCTGGAGCCCGTGTGCTGGTGGAGAGGCAGACACGGGGCGGGGGGATGTCTCTGGGGGAAGGGGGGAGTGTGGAGGATCTCAGATGAGGGGCTGATTTCAGATTGCTTCTGTGCTGGGTCTTCATTATCTCTTGTCATTCCTACATCCTGAACGCCTTCTGTGTTTTTTAAATAAATTCTTTACATTGATTTGAGTAGTACCTTCAGTACTGGAGCCTTCAATGCATCAGGCATTGGGCTGCACTTTTCATAAACCTTGCCCTGTTTCGTCCCCACGATAGTCCCGTGAAGTAGATAGAGCTGCCAGCCATGAATTCCAGATGAGGAAGCTGGGTCAGCCCGGGTTACACAGCTGGTTAAGTGGGGGAGAGAGTCAGGTTCCAAACTGGGCTCTGGGGCGTGTGTACCATTCATTCATTTCAGCAGCAGCAGGAAGCCCTGCTGTTAGCCCAGCGTGATGCTGGGCTTGGAGGATGGAGGGAGAAAGGGATGCAGGCATAGACTGCCATCGAAGAGCTCATGCTCTAATTCTAAGCAGAGGGCCCTGTCAAAGCTGTCATTTGTTTTCCAGGAAAATACCAAGCCCGGATTCTTTCTGAGAGCCTTCTCACCCCAGCCGAGTACCAGAAAGAAGTCAATTACGAGCTGGTTACCGGGAAAGTGGACTCGCTAGGGGCCTTTTTTAGCACCCTCTGTCCAGGTATGCTTGTAGTCAGACAGGTGCAAGTCACCATACACTGATGAGACAGAAATAAACACAGATGCAAGGGGAGGCCATCTCAGAGCCCATCCCTGTGAGCTGCCTAGGTTGGCCTGGATTTACAGGTGCAGTGGCCCTTCCATGGTGTGGGGTCTCTGGCTAGCTGATTCCTGCTCTGGCTGTGTGGTGTCTGTCTGTGTGGTGCCTTTGGGGGCACATACAGGCCTTGTGCATGGTCCTCTCTACCTCCAGGGCTCTGTCCATCACCCTCCTGCCTCCCCATCTCAGTTGCTTAAAGCCTCTTGTTGGAGAAGTGTATTCTCTGTGCTTCATTCCATGTGTTCCAAGCTTTGAGTGCCCATCTCCCTTCTTTTCCCGGCTACTCGCCCTTCAAGAGTCACCCCATTTCCTCCCAGAAACCTTTGCTGGCCCCTTCTTCTCCAGGATGGGCTCAGACCCCTACCTCCTGACGTCTGGCCTCCTGCCCTAAAACCCACTGGGTCATAATGTCATTTTCCTAAGGACATCTGCCTTCTTTGGCCGTGGGCTCTTTCACAGGATGGGCCACCCTATCTCTGGTGCCCCAGGCCCAGGACAGTGCCTAACACATAGAGATTGTTCCCTTGATGTTGAGTTTCCCTGAGATGGAAAACCCATTTCTGATGTTCTCTCTGTTTGGGGGCAGAAGGCGACATTGACATTTTGCTGGACAAATTCCATCAGGAAAATCAAGGCCTTGTTTCTTCCTCACTTGCTGCCTCCTCTGTCAGCAAGTCAGCATCCCTGGATGTCGGCGGGGCACCTGCATGTACAAGTGAGTGGTGCCGGGGAATGGTGGCCAAGCTCCAGGCTGGTGGGGCAGCGTCCTGGGGCCCCCAGGGTCTGCAAGGAAGCACAGTTTCGAGGCACATCCAGTGGGCAGGGTGTTTCCCTAGCATCAAAGTAGACCTAATACCTAACTTTCATTTTAGTCTTTAATGAGAACAGTCATATTTTACCCTGAAATGTACATCTGTACACTTTCCTTTCTCTGAGTTCATTTCTAGTTTATCAATGCACTGTTGGAATGTTTTATTCATGCTATGTTCCTGAGGGGCTCTGCTGGTCTCCTCCTCTTCCTGAGAACCTGCAGCCTCTTCGGAAGCCCAGTCTCAGCATCAGCTTCCCTGGGATCCCGTCTTTGTCCCCTCCAGGTGGAGTAGGTCTCAGCCCCTGAGATCCCCGAGTGCTGTTCATCTTTTAATTTTTAAATCAGGAATAAGGTGTGACATGACCAGCATGGTGCGTAGCCCACAGTAGGCACTCAATGAATGCTGGCCTTTTCCGGTTCCCTCATCCCCGTGTGAGCCGGATGGGGCTCTTGCTTGAGTCCCCCGCAGAGTCCAGGGCTATAGCGATCTGCTCGTGGTGCTCCTCACCCTGACGGGGGCTCTGGTTCCAGGTTACCATCTGGAGCCCCACCGCATCCGGCCCTTCCAGCTGGCTGTGGCCCAGAAGCTCCTCTCCCACGTGTGTTCAATCGCGGATTCCAGCACCCAAAATCTGGACTTGGGATCCTTTGAGAAGGTGGACTTTCTGATTTGTATTCCACCCTCAGAAGTGACTTACCAGCAGACCCTCTTCCACGTGTGGCATTCAGGTATGGGCCCTTTTGGGGTTTCCCTGGTGGCTCAGTGGTAAAGAAGCTGCCTGCAATGTAGGGGCCACAGGAGACATGGGTTCGATCCCTGGGTTGGGAAGATCCCCTGGAGGAGGGCATGGCAACCCACTCCAGTATTCTTGCCTGGAGAATCCCATGGACAGAGGAGCCTGGCAGGCTACAGTCTATGGGGTCATAAAGAGTCGGACATGACTGAAGCAACTTAACATGGCATGTCACGGGCCTTTCAGGGAGTGTCTGATGTCTGTCTGGTTGCAGAAGCTCTGATGTACCTACATTCAGATTTGGATTCTAACATCATCTTTGTTCCTGAAGCAGAAGGGGTAGTATTAACACCCCCAGTTCATAGCTCATGAAGCTGATGCCCAGCTTGTTCATGATTTTATAAACTGTTAAAAGCAAGGTGTCACTAGAATATTCCCTCTGTTCCACTCAAGTCAGTGAACTATATTCTCATATCTGGCTTCCTGACTCATTCATAACTCCTCCATCCCTGTAGCCTCTGGGTCCAGCTTGGAGCCTGCCACATGGGAGATCCTGCTCAAGGGTCTGTTGATGACTCAAAAACCTCACAGCCATGTTTGGAGCTACTGATGTATTTTCACTGTGTTGCAGGGGTTTTGCTGGAGCTGGGCTTGGAGAAGGAGCACGTGACCAGGCAGAGGGTGGAGCAATATGTTCTGAAGCTTGATGCCGAAGCACAGACGAAGTTCAAGTCCTTCCTGCAAAACTCCTTTCAGAATCCGCACACACTCTTCGTCCTCATCCACGACCACGCCCACTGGGATCTTGTAAGGTTAGACTGGCTGTGGCACAGGGCAGGGCTGGCATTTCCCTTATCTGAATGAAGATGTGTGGATCATATGGGTTTCCCTGGTGGCACAGTGGTAAAGTATCTGCCTGGCGATGCAGGAGATGTGGGTTTGATCCCTGGGTCAGGAAGATCCCTTGGAGAAGGAAATGGCAATCCACTCCAGTAGTTTTGCCTGGGAAATCCCATGGACAGAGAAGCCTGGCGGGCTACAGTCCATGGGGTTGCAAAGAGTCAGACATGACTGAGTGACTAAGTGTGCGTGCACACAACATATGGGTAATATTTGCGACAGTGGGCGTAAGTGTTAAAAAGACGAATGATGTTGGGGGCTTGGCATTTGTTGGCAGGTGCTGTGGGGCTGTTTCAGACCATAGGGCCAGAAGTTAGCTGAGGGGTCATCTCAGGTGGCCTCTGGTGGTGGTTTAGTCACTAAATTGTGTCTGACGTTTGCGACCCCATTGACTGTAGCCTGCAAGGCTCCTCTGTCTGTGGGGTTCTCTAGGCAAGAATACTGGAGTGGGTTGCCATTTCCTTCTCCAGGGGATCTTCCCGACCCAGGGATTGAACCTGGGTCTCCTGTGTTGCAGTATGGATGCAGTATGGATTCTTTACCAACTGAGCTATGAGGGAAGCCCTAAAAGGCCTCTAAAAGGGATCATTATGGAAACTGGAGAAGGTGGGCATCTTGCTCAACATCACAGGCTGGGTTGGGGGGAGAAGGGTGGCAGGGGCAGAACAGTGGGTACAGCACTGGTGCCAGAAAGGGATCCAGATGGGAGGAGCTCTACCCAACCCCTTCCTGACCGAGCCTCACAGCTCTGGACCATGTGGGTCACAGCTGCTGCCCTTCCCAAGCTGATTTCACTTACTCGGCTCAAATGAACGTAAATCTGGATGAATTTCAGATAGTCTCAAGGTTGGAGTCTGGCAGGGTTCCTGGGCGTTTCCGAGAGACTGGGGTTGTGCGTTTAGACACTGCCCCTGACCTGGATGAGGAGGGAGGGAAGATGACGGGTCAGACCTTGGAGGAAAGCTCTGATTTACAGCGGGTGCAGAAGTGCAGGGCTGGCCAGAGCCTTAAAGTTCACCCAGGTAAAGGGTGTCCAGTCTAGCACTGGGCGAATTTGAACATTCTGAGTTATATAAAAAGCTATATTGTCCATTTTCCTTTGGTGGGTAGGTTTTTCTGAGTGGTGACCTGCCACCCAAGAGGTGAAGCACTGATTTTTTTTCCCATCCCCCTCAATTTACAGAAGACAACAGTCGGGGCCCCATCCCACAGAGGAAGGCTAAGAGGTGACTGTCTCCTCCGCCTCTGTCCAAAGTGCTTCCTATTCCTGGTCCTATGCTGTAACATTTGGTAGAGAATGCACCATTTTAGGTCCTCTTTGGATCAATTCAAGGTCACAGGACTTTAGAGAAAAGAACTTCAGGAGATGGGTGTACAGTCAGGTTGGCCCAGGGGAGAAAGGTGACTCGTTGACGGCTGGGTGAGCATCCCTGTGCTAGAGAAGCAGATGGACTGTGTATTGTGCAGGCGCTCCTCTGGAAACACTGCTCCCCCAGCCAGGCTTTTAACAGGTCATGACTGGGGAGTCCCTGACAGGTACCTGAAGTGTACTCAGATTTTTTTTCTTTTCTTTTTTGGCCACACCCTATAGCTTGCAAGACCTTAGTTCCCCAACCAGGGATCAAACCCACGCCCTTGGCCTTGAAGGCAAGGAGTTGTAACTACTGTACTGCCCGGAAATCCCACTGGTATTTTTCTTTAAAATTTCATTTTCCTAGTCAAGGGCAGAGTTCTAAGCTTCGGTTGTTGGCAGCACTGGGGGGCTCATTATCAATTGATCCAAATGTTCGATCCTGGTCAGGTGACAGGACGACGCTGGTCGTTCCACTTACCATTTCTTCTCCCCCTTTTCCTCCCTCAGTAGCGCTGTTCATAACCTCTACTCCCAAAGTGACTCGTCTGTGGGGCTGGTGGACAGATTGCTCAACTGCAAGGAGGTGAAGGAGGCCCCCAACATCGTGACACTCCACGTGACCTCCTTCCCGTACGCGCTGCAAACGCAGCACACCCTCGTCAGCCCCTACAACGAGATCCACTGGCCGGCCTCCTACAGTGAGGTGAGTGCCCAGGCGGTTGAGCCCACTGCACCAGTGACGTTGGGCTGGGAGAGGCTCTGTTTAGTAAAGATTTGACTGATGCGCCCAGCTGGGGGTCAGTGGGTTCCAACTCCTTGGTTCGTTGATTCTACCCAGGGTTAGAGTTAACCCTGGTTGGTCTTTGGAAACCTTCCTGCGGTGCACTTCTCGGCTTCTTCCTTAAGAGCTCGTAAGGGAGTGCGCCTGGTTTGCTGTTTCTCTGGTCACTGAAGCTCTCTGAGTGGCTGAAGCTCTCACTCTCCTGGTGTTGGACATCGAGGCTTCCAGGGCTGTGAGGACTTGGGCTCCATATGGGGCGACTCTAAGTTTGTCTAGAAGTGTTCCTATTTTTCCTATCCTTGCCTCCTTCAGCAGTGAGGTTCAAAATCTCCTTTCTCAAACTGAACACACATCCACAAACCCTAGTGAGTTTTATTTCAGCTTATCATCTGCCATTTTCTCACCAAAATAGAAGACAGCAGTCATTCTTGTAATGTGAAAACTCTGGATATTTGGATTCTGCCTAATTATACAAGCAAGCAGTAGACATCAAGTTCTGGACTTTTTCAAAGCGTCTCGGAGTCATCTGAGCAACCTCTAAAGGTGCTGATGCTTCGTTTGCTGCCAACTGACTCAGAATCAGAGGCAGAGACAGCAGCTGGGAACTTCCCTGGTGGTCCAGTGGTTAAGAATCTGCCTTGCAATGCAGGGGACAAGAGTTTGATTCCTGGTTGGGGAACTAAGATCTTACATGCCCTAGAGCAACTAAGCTCACACACTGCAACTACCAAGTCTGAGCACCACAACTGGGGAGTCTTTGCGCCCCAAAGAAAGATCCTGCATGCTGCAATTCACACCTGACAGCCAAACATGTACATATATATAATAGATGGTGACGGCAGTTGTTTTCATGTAGTGCTTACCATGAGCCTGGCAGGCAACGTTCAAAGTGCTTTATCTCATGAACTCGGATAAGACGCAGATGCTACATTGATTTCTGATTTACAAATAGGGAAGATGAGGCAGAGGGGATGGGTTAAGCCACTTACCTAAAGCCATGCATCTAGAAAGTTCTGGAGCCAGACTGGGATATGACCCAGTCCGGCTGACCCCATGGTCCTCACGCTTAAGCCTTGTGCTACCTGAGGGCATAGTTCATGGTAAAGAATCTACCTGTGATGCTGGAGACCTGGATTTGATCCCTGGGTTGGGAAGATCCCCTGGAGAAGGGAAAAGCTACCCATTCCAGTATTCTAGCCTGGAGAATTTTGTGGACTGTCGCGAAGAGTCGGATATGACTGAGCGACTTTCACTTTCACTTTTGTAGTTTTAGCATCCTTCCCCAACTTCCCTCTTCTCTGAAGTTTGATAAGCTCTGATGTTAGTTTGTGAGGAATTTTATATCAACGTGAGTAAAATTGGTTAGATAAGTGCATTTCTTTCTGCTGATGTAATAGCACCTGAATGCAAAAATAATTGATTTGCCTATTCCTAAAGCCAGTTAGGAGAAGGCAATGGCAACCCACTCCAGTACTCTTGCCTGGAAAATCCCATGGACAGAGGAGCCTGGTGGGCTGCAGTCCATGGGGTGAAGAGTCAGACACGACTGAGCGACTTCACTTTCACTTTTCACTTTCATGCATTGGAGAAGGAAATGGCAACCCACTCCAGTGTTCTTGCCTGGAGAATCCCAGGGACGGGGGAGCCTGGTGGGCTGCCGTCTATGGGGTCGCACAGAGTCGGACGCGACTGAAGTGATTTAGCAGCAGCAGCAGCAAAGCCAATTAAAATTGTTGGAAAGAAGCAGTTTTAACAAAGAAAGTTGTGTGTCTAAAAAAAAAAAAGTAAAACAAGGTTGATTTTCTTCTTGGCCAAGGCACTAGCATCAGTTGAATGGAAATATCTTGAGTGATGGGGAGGCACTGGCCTTTATGCATGGAATGCTCTGTGCTCTGGGTCTGCAGAGGAAAGACATTTATAAAAGGTCACCCAGGGCACTGCCGAGTCAGCTCACTTTAGAGCAAGATGCTGTTCAGGTCGCCTGTGCCCCCAGCACGTGACATTCACGGTTCCCACAAATGTGTCATTGGCATGACCGAGGTGCGTCTCTGTTTTAGGGCGTGGACTTGTATCCTGAGAACAGGAAGTACTTTGGGCTGTCTGAGTTCATCGAGTCCACGCTCTCGGGACACAGCCTCCCGTTGCTGAGATACGACAGCTCCTTTGAGGCCATGGTCACTGCACTGGGAAAAAGGTACACCGCTCTCCTGAAGTTCCTAAAACTGCTCAGTAGTCAAGTGCCAGGTGAGGAATGACTGCGCAGCCAGGGCATGTCTGGGGAGCAGGTCACCTGCCTCCCTTCCTGGGTGACTCAAGTCGCTTCAGTGGACCTTAATTTATTCCTTGTTTTGCATATTGGGCTGGTGATATCATGTGAGTGAGAATGGACAGAAATATGCTGGAATGTGGGATTGTGTGTCTGAGACTCAAGGGAGGGCAAGAAAATGGGAGGAATTAAGATGCCACAAGGTGTAAAGGGAGAGAGAGTGGTGATCAGTTGGCTTTGTCTTTATTTCCTTTGTTTATCTACCATGTGCCTGTTTTGTTCCAAGAGCCTTACTTTCATTATCTTATTTAGTCCTCCCGACCTCTCCAAGACAGCTGTTATTATTAGTCACATTTGCAAATAAACTGAGACTCAGGGAGACTCTTTCTCAGGCCATACATCTAGAAAGTGACAGAACTGGGTCTGAACCGAGAATCAGTGTTACCTTTTCAACCCTGTCACAGCACACCCCCGAGGTGGGTATCAACGTTGTCACTTTACAGATGAAGAAACGGAGGCTTAGGGAGGTTAAGGGCTGACATCCACACAGTGTGTATGTGGAAAAGGCAGGCCCAGATTTACAGACTGTCTAATAAAAAAATTGGGGGCTTCTCAGGTGGCTCAGCAGTAAAGAACCCACCTGCCAATGCAGGAGACGCAGGTTCAGTCCCCGAGTCGGGAAGATTCCCTGGAGGAGAACGTGGCAACCTGCTCCAGTATTCTTGCCTAGACAGAGGAGCCTGGTGGGCTACGGTCCATCGGGTCCCAAAGAGTCAGACACAAATGAAGTGACTTCACATGTGCATACAATATAAAACAAAGTGAATGGCTCTGCTGCTCACTGTGGGTGTTGAACTGAGCTCTGTCGTCTCTCCTTGTGACAGCTTGTTTTTCTCACTTGTTGATAAAGGGAGTGAGTTAAATCTGTACTTCCTAAACTGTGTTCCAAACTAGGCTGCTGCACACTAATAGCTGTTATGCCAAAAGGGGTTCCATGGTCATATGTGTTTGATAAACCTTACATTTACCAAAAGGTTCTTTTTCCCAGTGAGAGTTGTCAGTGCCTTCCATTGCCAGGTGTGCTGTGAATGGGCTAGCGTGTAAGGCATGTCCAGTGTCCTGTGAGATTAGTGTTCCCCAGCACTCCCTTTGGGAAACTATCATTCAGCTCTGATGCGGATGGATTTCATCAGACCAGGTGGATTGCCAGCTGAGCTCCCGTAGCCTTGCCAAGGGAAGATCTCCTCCAAGATGTCACACTGAGGCTGTGTGAACTGACCTTTGTCCTGCCTCTGCTTCTCTGTTCAGTTCCCCAGCTCCTCCTGCAGCAAGCATGCCCTCTGCCCTGGATGGCAGATGTCTGGTTACCGGTTGGCCCTGGAGAGCCTTGCTCTCCCAGAGCGCTTGGGCATCCTTGGAGTCACAGCCCCGGGTCACAGCGTGGTCTCTCTGTTCCTTGCAGGTTCCCCCGCCTGCACAGCGCGGTGATCAGGACCTTTGTTCTCGTGCAGCACTACGCGGCCGCCATGATGGCTGTGAGTGGCCTCTCGCAGATGAAGAACTACACGTCCGTGGAGACGCTAGAGATCACGCAGAACCTCATCAACTCCCCGAAGCAGTGCCCCTGCGGCCACGGGCTCATGGTCCTGCTGCGGGTGCCCTGCTCCCCACTGGCGGCCGTGGCCTATGAGCGGCTGGCCCACGTGCGGGCACGGCTGGCCCTGGAGGAGCACTTTGAGATCATTCTGGGGAACCCCGCCTCGGGCATCACCATTGGGAAGCACTTCCTGAAGCAGCTTAAGGTGGGGAAAGGCGGGGACAGACTCCTAGGAGGACGGGTGGGCGGAGATGATGACCAGGGGGAGGGGATAGACACCTGGGAGGGCGGGCAGGACGACCAGGGGGCGGGGAGCAGAGGGGAAGGGGTGGACCGGTGATGAACTTTATGTGTCTTCCAACGGGGCCTCTGCACACCCGGCCACCCCTCCAGGCTCCTCTCTTAACCACATCCCTACCTGCATCTTTCAGTCCAGCTTTACCACATTATTTATAAAAACTGCACCCTCCCCAACACCCTGTCTTGCTCTTTCAAAGTTCTGGGCCGTGGCACGATTTTCTTTCTTTCCAGGGGTTCATTTCTTCTCCTCTTTTGTTTAGCTAATACCTATTGGTCCACAGAATTCAACTCAGAGTCTTTCCTTCTTTCAGGAAGCCTCACTTCCCCCTCCTTGCCCTCCACCCCCAACCTGGCACAGGTTCTGTTTTCCTTACCTGTTATCTGGCTTCTCCCCCAGCAGGGGAGGGCAAGGACACCCCCACACATCTCAGTCCCCAAAACGATCCCAGTGCCTAGCCCATAGACCTCGCTCTCCGCTAGACCTCCAGGAGACAGATGATATGAAAGGCTTAGGGCAAGAATATTGAGCAATTGGGAAGGAATTGTGAGGGCACAGCTCCACAATGGGGAGAACATGGTACAAAATGTTAGACAGTTGAGGATGTACAATATGAAGTGAAGTGTTAGTCACTCAGTTGTGTGCAACTGTTTGCAACCCCATAGACTATAGCCCTCCAGGCTCCTCTGTCCATGGAGTTCTCCAGGCAAGAATACTGCAGTGGGTAGCCATTCCCTCACTGCAGGGGAGCTTCCTGTCCCAGAGATCAAACCAGATCTCCTGCATTGCAGGCAGATTCTTTATCATCTGAGCCCCCAAGGAAGGCCTGAGGATGTATGCTTTCTAGCAAAGATTAAGGCAGTCAGTTGACAGATTATTTCTTGAATGGCTCACGAGTGCCAGGCAGTGTTCTACATGGCTGGGAATCCAGTGGTGAAGCTGACGGGGTGCTTATTTGCAGTATAAATTTGATAAGGCTCAGACGAGGCATTGCAAAGGCTCTAAATCAGCAGGAGGACATCAGGGTTCCCTTAGCGCTGGGCTAGTCAGGAAGGGTGGCATCCCACAGTCGTCTCCCTCTTTAATTATCTGCAGGTGTGGCAGAACATAGAGGATGCGGAGTGGCGGCCTCAGACGTACTTGGAGTTGGAGGGCCTGCCTTGCATCCTGATCTTCAGTGGGATGGATCCCCATGGGGAGTCCTTACCAAGGTGAGTGCGTTGGGGGGCTGCGCTCCTGGGGGTCTGTGAGGAGCCAGCTGCCCGGGCAACGCTGGGGGCTTTACCAGGTCAGGCTTCCCCTGCCAGACTCTCAGTGGTGCACTCACATCATAGTCATCAGCAGCTTGTATCTTTGTGGTGACAGTTTTCCAGCAAATGGCAGTGAAAGGTGTCTGGGCCTGGGCAGCTTTGCCCAGTTCTCAGACAGGAACCCCTTGGACTCAGGGGGGTGGGTGTGGGGACTGCTACTGGGCTCCATGGGTGGAGGCCTTGGGGCCGATGAGGAAACCGAGGCTGCTAGAGATTAAGCTGGTATGGTGGGTGCTGGACTCAGTGCTGCCTGGCTTCTTTCCGCTGGGCCACACCACACTTAGAGAAGGGCCGCTTCGCATCGTGGACTCACGGGCCAGCTAAAAGCGGCTCCAAACTGTTCGACCTTGGTTGTTGCTGTGTCATGGATCAAGTCTTTCAGTCCTCAGCTCCATCAGACTAAGACAATGCCTTTATCTTAAATTTGAGTGAGCTTTACTGAACTCCTTTTTGTATCAGGCACTGTGCTGGACTTTTGATCTAGCATTTGCCTCTTGCAAAGTTAGTATTACAACCCTGTTTTATAGGTGAATGAATGAAAGGCCATTTTCCTGAGGTTACAGGAGCAGTAGTTACAGAGCCTGACTGCAGCCCCCACCCACCTCTCTCTAAGCCCTTTGCTGTTCCCCCCCCGAGCCCTGCCCAGCCCATCCTATGTGTCCACCCCTCCACATACGTCATGACTCATTGGAGTATCTTCCCGACAGACTCTGGTTTCCAATGTGTCAGTGACTTGATGGCCATCCTCTCCCTTGCACGAGACATGGTCCTGGACACATTTTAAATGTTGTTGGAATAATCAGGTGTCTACTGACTGCATATATCCCTCGTAACAGTACACTTAAGTGGTTATTAATATTCATTCATATCCTTCAAATGAAAAAAATCTGAGCCTCCCGAGAAGTTGCCCACTTTGTCTAAGGTCCTGTTGCCACTAAGAGGCAGGGCTGGAACTCAAGCCTCGTTCTCATCTGACCAGAAAGTCAGTGTTCTTTTGATTCCAGGCAGCACAGGGCTAAGTACCCAGTGGACTTTGGTGCTCAAGGCTCACAGTGTGCTGTCTGCATTTCCATTGGCCTGAGTCCTGGGGGCCTACTGAGGCAGGCAGGGTGCTGGTCCCTGGCACACAGCGGTGCCTCCTGGTAGAAAGCTCTCGATAGATCCCTTCTTCCGCCTCCTCCCAGGTCCCTGCGGTACTGTGACCTGCGGCTCATAAACTCCTCCTGCCTGGTGCGGACGGCCCTGGAGCAGGAGCTGGGCCTGGCTGCGTACTTCGTGAGCAGTGAACCTCCCCTGGAGAAGGGCGCCCGGACCGAGGCCTTGGAGAGCGATGCGGAGAAGCTGAGCAGCACAGACAATGAGGATGAGGAGCTGGTGACGGAAGGTGGGGAGGCCAGTCCAGGCTCCTGTCCCCGCTCAGGGTGGTCCTTGGCCTGTCTGCTGGTCAGCAGCTCCCAATGAGAACCATCTAGATAACATCTTTAGGGAAAATCCTTCAGTGATTTCATATTTTGCCTCACCTCCCCCTATTTTTGGAGAAGGAAATGGCAACTTGCTCCAGTATTCTTGCCCCATGGACAGAGAAGCCTGGCGGGCTACAGTCTATGGAGTTGCAAAAGTCAGACTCGACTTAGCCACTAAACCACCCACCACCACTCATCATTTTTGGCGGTGTGAGAATATGGAAATCCCATCAAGTTCTTTGAAGCTCTAAGATTCTTAAAAAGTAGGAAGAAAAACGGAGATCTCCTAGGGTTTAAGTTCATGCCTTGCTTGAATTGCTGGTGGAATTACTGGCTGGTTTAAGATTCACTCGCTTATGTCTTCTATGTGAATTCACAGGAGGTGTCCATTATTGGGATTTATGGAAACAGGCCAATTTCGTCTGCAGACATGAGAGTTTGACACCATGTGTTTTAATAGGACACATAAATCAGGGCAGTGCAAAGCATCTGGCTGTCGTCAACAGGACAGGGAGAAAAAAATTGAAAGCTGCTGCCGTGAAAGTACAGGGCATTTGTGGGGTTTGGTGTAGTGGAGAGTGAGACCGAAGGAGAGCCCGCAGACCAGAACGCCTCTTCCCTGCCCATCCTCCGACTCTGGTTGTGTGCATTTGGACAGGTCATGTCACCTCTTTTAGCCTCAGATGACACATCCGTAAAATGGGGAGGAAAGACCCACCTGGTGCTGTAGAAGCTTTTCACAGGTGTGGGTGGGACCCTGACATGAAATTGCCCGTGGAGTGAATCCACACTCTTGGCATCTCCCGACCCACCTTTCCCCTTTGCACCTCTTGGCTCCTGGCCCCCATGCTGCGCCTTGAGCTTTGGCCGCCCTCATCTCATGGTTGTGCCCTGCTCTGTCACCTCTGGGCCACACAGTTGCTCTCACAGCCACTTGAGTTCCCTCTGCCCCATGCTTCACCTGGAAATCCAAGCTTGCTGTTCAGAACTGGGGTCAGGGTCACCTCTACCAGGACATCTCCCCTCTCCTGCTTTCTCCTGCTGGGTGGGTGCCTGGCTCCTGGGTCCCAGGTCTGCCCTATCTGCCCTCCTTACTCTAGCCTATAGCCAAGACCCCTGGGCAGGAGCCCCACTAACCTGCCAGTGCTTCACTGACCTGCCCTGCATCGTACACCTGTCTACTTAGCGCTCCCTCAGAGGAGGGGGCCTGGGGATGTGGATGGATGGGTGGATGGGCTGATGGAGGGACGGATGGATGGGTGGATGGATGGATGGAGTGATGGATGGATGGGCAGGTGGGTGGATGGAGGAATGGATGGGCAGAAGAATGGATGGGTGGATGGAGGGATGGATGGAGGAATGGATGGGTGGATGGATAGAGGAATGGATGGATGGATGGATGGGTAGAGGAATGGATGGATGGATGGATGAAAGGATGGATGGATGGATGGATGGGTGGATGAAGGGATGGATGGATGTAAGGATGGATGGGTGGATGGAGGGCTGATGGGATGGTTGGATGAGAGATGCTGTATGTGAATGCACTTTATAAACTGAAGTGCTAGGGTAACAGATGGTACCATGATTACTAGGCCTCTTCATTGTGTGTGTTTTGAAACAGGCTCCACGTCAGAGAAGCGGAGCCCCGTGAAGAGAGAACGATCCCGCTCCCACGACTCCGCATCTTCATCCCTCTCCTCTAAGGCATCCAGTAAGTCTCCAGGGGATAAAGATCCCTCGGTTGGACTGTTTCGGTTTTCTGAGACTTCAGAGACTGAAAAGAGATTCTTTTCAACTAGAACTGGAAAGAGAAGGGGTCTATGATGAACTGGCCTTTCTAGAGAGTAGGGGCATCTTTCTGGGCCAGGGGTGGGGGTGATTCTGGAATTATGAGGGGTTTGGGCTGTGGTGGCTGCTGTCCCGGGAAGAGGCCGGTGCTGGGTGGTGTCAGAGGGCCACCCCTCGGTGCACTGCAGGCAGCTGTTGGTTTGGGGAATGGGGCGAGGAGCTGGGTGAGTGTTGCTGTCGAGTGTGAGGGCCGAGAAGCAGACACAGAAGGCTTCACCGGGGGAGAAGCAGCAAAATTTATCAAGTGTCCACTGACCCCTGGACCCGACCGCACTTGGGCAGAGGAGTGGGGAATGTGGGTCCTGGGGGTCACCTCGGCCTCAGGGGAGCAGTCCGGGGCAGCACGCGTGAGACAGATCACGTGTCCTCCCACCACAAACGTTTATGGAGAACCTGCTCTCTACCTGGCTCGGGGCACTGAGGGACCCATTAGATACACACCTGCTCGCAAGGAATTCATGGTTCCTTTGGACCAGGCTGTGTTGCAATAGGGGCTGCTGTGTATTTTCTGCACACACATGCACACTATGAGATGTTATGCATATGTATAGGAAGAAGTTTGTCCCAAGCGCGGCAGATTTAGGGGTAGGCGGTGGTCCCTGCAGGTTTCAGACAGCAGCTGGCCTTTGGGCTTTGAAGGTAGAGGAGATCCTGGGGTATGAAGATGTGTACGGTGCTTGGGTGCAGTGAGTGGTCCTGGGGCGACAGCTTAGGGTCATGGCGTGGCTGCAAAGGTCAGAGCACACTAGGGGGTTCGGCCTGGGGTCTTCTTTGATTTCTTCTCTTCCATCTCCTCATCAGCCCATGGATAACAGTGGGTCAAGCAGTGAGGATCTCCCTTACAGATGTGTACAGAAGGAGTCAAAAGAGGCCTCCCAACAGGAGCATGGACTCTGTGATGGAAGGAAGGTCTGATGTATAGGCTCGAGTCAGTCAGAAAAGCCAAATGCTACAGCTTTTTTTTATCTTTCTGCCCCAAACAACAGAGGGACCCAGGGCACCAGGGAAGCCTGAGGAGTGGATGCTCCAGGCCATTAGAATAGAGAGGTGTGGTGCTTTGTTCTTCCCTGATCCTGGGCTGACAGCTTTCTAGAAGGTTCTGGAACCTGCTGGTCTGTGCAGTGTTGTCAGGCAGAGTAGAATGTCCAGGCTGCCGGCCAGCCTCCCTGTCCTGTGAGGGGACTTTCTCAGAATTCCTCAGAGGACCCTGAGACCTTAGGGAGTCTCTGATGAGATGCTTCTTGCGGCCTTGGGTACAACCCCCACGTTTCAGAGATGGGGAAAGCCCCACCTTTCAGGAGGTCCAGGGTGAGAGTGGTGCTCGTGGTAAAGAACCTACCTGCCAATGCAGGAGATGAGACAAGGGTTTAGTCCCTGCGTCAGGAAGATCCCCTGGAGGAGGGTATGGCAACCCACTCCAGTATTCTTGCCTGGAGAATCCCGTCACCAGAGGAGCCTGGTGGGCTATGGTCCATAGGATCACAAAGAGTTGGATATGACTGAAACGAATTAGCATGCACAGGGTGATATAAAAGACGGACCAGGGTGCCGCTCCTGGGTGCCAGGAACCCACACTCACCTTGGCCTGCAACGTGGTCCACCGGTGGGGTAGGGCAAAAGAAACACTGTGTTTGGGTAGCTGCTGTGGGTGCTGCATTTTCTCTCTTGAATTCTTCTGGAAGCTAGAGTCGAGCCTTTTCAGTCCTGTGAGTTTTTCTGAATCAGAAGCACTGCTCTGCTGTGCAAAGGGGAGATCTGAGCTCTTGGACCCACCTGCAACAGAGCAGGAGGTGGGCTGAGTGCTGACGGCGAGGGTCTGGGACAGATGGGGCTGAGGGTGCAGAGGCTTGAAGGAGCACGTGGGGCCAGGGGAGTGGTGCTGGCTCTCTCCCCGCAGCACCTCTAGGTTTTGTCCGAAAGACAAAAAGTCCATATTTAACCAGAAGGGGAATTGCCTTGACAGAAATTCCCATCACTGCAGGTAAAGGGAGTCAGTGGTGCAGAAGCAGGAGCTGGGGTGGTGGATCCCAGGCCCTGACTGACAGGCGTCTCTCTGCAGGCTCGGCACCGTGTGGCGAGTCCTCGGCTGGACCCTCACAGGGGGAGCGGGCCCGGTCCCCACCGCCCTGCGGCCCCTCGGAGGAGGCCAGGGCCCCCGGAGAGAGACAGAGGCTCCGGGCAGCAGGGGGGCCACCGTCGGTCATCAGCAGGCACAGCCCGGGGCTGACCCCACAGCTGGATCCCAGCCTCAAGAGCAGCCAGCGGGGCATCCAGGTGTCGGCCCTGTCGGCGTCCTCCTCGGGCTCGGCCTCCTCACCGGCACTGCCTGCCGCCGGCCCGCTCGTCCTGCAGGCCTCCCAGTGCTCCATGACCAAGGCCTGCCGGCAGCCGCCCGTGGTCTTCCTGCCCAAGCTGGTGTATGACATGGTCACATCCACGGATGGCAGTGGCCTGCCCAAGGCCGCCTCGCTCCTGCCCTCGCACTCGGTCATGTGGGCCAGCTCCTTCCGGCCCTTGCTCAGCAAGACCATGACGTCCACGGAGCAGTCACTCTACTACCGCCAGTGGACGGTGCCCCGGCCCGGCCACATGGACTACGGCAACCGAGCCGAGGGCCGCATGGATGGCTTCCACCCGCGCCGGCTCCTGCTCAGCGGGCCCCCCCAGGTGGGTGCTGCCCTGTGTGCCTGGGCTCTGCAGGGGTTGTGGCGGGGGGGCTTGTGTGCACACCCAGAGGCTGGTTTGGGGCTGAGAGCATGTCAGAGCATCCCTTATTCACATCGGCCATCCCCCAGGCGGCATCTCTTGTGGCCCTAAGGGGGCGGGTAGAGGGACCCCAGTTTCCTCCTTTGAGTGATGTGGGGCCGGAGAGGTTCTCTGCGGGTCCTTCTTGCTCATTCAGATTATGGTTCTGCCTTTCCCACGTTACTCCATTTGGTCCTCACGGCCAGTCAGGGCGGTTCCCCCTCACTCTGACAATGGAAGCTGACCCCTGTTTCTGTCCTGCAAGATTTTGGTGAAACAGAACAGGGAGGCAGAAGGCCTGTCTCCATCCCCCAGCTCATTGTATTTTTCTGACAATGAAAGACAGTTTCACCTGTCATCATGGCAGGAACCTGGGTGTGAATGTCAGGGGTTGCGAGCCTGAGATGAGAATGCATGAGGTTCATATGGGGTCTCGGGAGAGGGGCTCAGCCACACACAGCCGGGGTGCAGGGTGGGCCCTGCAGGGAACTGCCTGGGGCTGGATTCAAACTAAAAATCACCTTCCTCCCTGGGTCAGTTCCAGCTCTCTGTTTGCCTCAGGGTCCTCATCTGAGGATGAGGAAGCTAATAGCTGTGTCACAAGAACAGGAGCTTTAGACAAGAGAGTAATGGTAGGCCACCTGGAACATGTCAGTCTGACCCCTAGAAAGCACTGCGATTGTCCCCGTCATCATCACTGTCCCTGTTCAAGACACGTTTCCTTTTCACTCACATGTTCGTTTGTTTGTCTGGTACCTACCCCAAGAAACACAGACCCACAAAAATGTGTATAAAAGTGCTCGTTTTTGTGTTATGTAATTTTCAGTAGTTAAAAAACAAACTGGAAACACCGTGAGTTCTGTTGGTCAAACTTGATTGAATGTACTTGGGCACAGGGATATCATGCAGTTCAGCCACAGAAAATTTGAGCTAGATCTTTATAAACTGATGCTGAAAGTTCTCTAAGATATCTCCATTTTAAAGATCAAGTTGCAGAATAATATATACATAGGGTCATATTGGAGAAGGCAATGGCACCCCACTCCAGTACTCTTGCCTGGAAAATCCCATGGACGGAGGAGCCTGGTAGGCTGCAGTCCATGGGGTCGCTAAGAGTCAGACACGACTGTGCGACTTCACTTTCATTTTTTACTTTCATGCATTGGAGAAGGAAATGGCAACCCACTCCAGTGTTCTTGCCTGGAGAATCCAGGGACAGGGGAGCCTGGTGGGCTGCCGTCTATGGGGTTGCACAGAGTTGGACACGACCGAAGTGACTTAGCAGCAGCAGGGTCATATCAATTACACAGAAAATGTATGTGCCTGCATGTGTGAAAATATCTTCAAAAATCGCTGACAGGAGAGCTGTCAGGGAAGGGGGCTGGAATCTGTGACTATTCTACTTTATTATTGGGCTTCCTTGGTGACTCAGATGGTAAAGAGTCTGCCTGCCATGTGGGAGACCTGAGTTCGATCCCTAGATTGGGAAGATGCCCTGGAGAAGAAAATTGCAGCCCACTCCAGTATTCTTGCCTAGAAAATCTCATGGACGAAGGAGCCTGGCAGGCTATAGTCGATAAGGTTGCAAAGAGTCAGACATGACTGAGCAACATCACTACTCTTTTACTGATCTGTATTTCTTGCACTTTTAGATAAGCATATAGTACTTTGTGTAATTTTTTAAAAAGGGGAAATAAAATGTTTTTTATAAAGGAATTCTGGTTTTTCCATACCCTCATCTTACTGAATGTTATCAATCTTTAAAATTTTTGCGTTTTTGATAGGGGAAAATTATTTTGTATATCATAGTTTTATTAGTAAGGGTGAATATATTTTAATATCTTTATTGGTCACTGGTATTTATTTTACAAGACTTTCTGGTTTTGTCTCTCTTATTTATTTTTCCTTTAGTCCATTTGACTTTTTTTCTTTTGCTTTGTTCTTTTAGAGTATAAATTTTAATCCTTTGTGAATTACATGCATTGCAAATATTTTCTCTAAAGGTCCCCCTGGTTGTATTTCATATTTTCGTTTTGGAAGTTGGTTATTTCCATTCATCAGCATCTGTTGAATCCTTCCTATGAACCAGGCATTAAGCTGAGAACTTGGAGAGCACATTCTTAGGATGCCAAGGTGGGCAGGAGAGAAGGCTAACCCCCAGGTCCCCTTGTAGCCAGTTGTGACGTCAGTGCAGCAAGACCAATAGTATACTGGCCTAGCGCTGGCTTGATGGGGGTGGGGACCCATCAATACAAGAACAGAAGGAAGTCCTGGACTTAGGAGGAGAGAGGTGTGATGCCAACCTTTCCCATCTCCCACAATGAATTTTGGTATCCCACTACAGATACATCCATTAATTAATATAAGATCACAATTTGCAATTGAGCAAGACTTTTAAGGCATTATTAAAATGTCAGTTCATTTTTTTTTCTGATGCAACATTTTATTTAGCTTGTGATGGAGGTCTATTTCTAACAGCTTAAACAGTGTGGCCAATTAAAATCTGGAAAGACATTTGCAATGATTGATAAGCAGGTGGGTCTCCTGCCCATGGGAGTTCATCTGTCTGCCTGTGGCATGTTTCTTCAGGCCACATTTTCCCCCAGAGGTCTTTGCATCCCCCCAGCCCTCATTTTAATTGGGTGAAATGGTTAAGATTGGTGAATGAGTGGAGGCAAGTCAGGTGCTCAGCCAGCGCCTGCCCTAGGCATGGACGTACTGATGGTCGGCTCCCACTTCGCTGTCCCTGCAGATCGGGAAGACGGGTGCCTACCTGCAGTTCCTCAGCATTTTGTCCAGAATGCTCATTCGGCTGACGGAAGTGGATGTTTACGATGAGGAAGAGATCAACATCAGTGAGTTCCCTGTTGATGACCCTGGGGACTGGAATAATCTCCATCAGTTTCTCAAGGGACCTTGCTGTGTCTTTCACTTTTAAGATGGAATTCTCAGGTTAACAATCTGACCCCTCCCAAGGGCTTTGGATGGTTTTCATCTTCCCCTTGTAGTCATTTTGCTCAATCTTAGAGTAGAGCCTGGGAGGCCTTGGGGAAGATAAAATTACGATACTAAAAATAACCGCTCTTTACTGACTACCTTCCAAATGTCAACCACTGTGCCAGATACTTTACAGAAATTACCACATTTACTTCCTCTACCACACCGAGAGACAGATATTGTTAATCCATTTTTCTGCTAAGTAACATGTTCAGGAGCCAGCTCAGGGGTAGCAGAACTGGAACCATATTAGATTTGGTTGCTGCCTCTAGGGAGTTTCCCAGGTGGCTCAGTGAGTCAAGAATCCACCTGCCAGTGCTGGAGACATGGGTTCAATCTCTGGGTTGGAAAGATCCCCTGGAGTAGGAAGTGGCAACCTACTCTGTTAGTCTTGCCTGGAGAATCCTATGGACAGAGGAGCCTGGTGGGCTACAATCCATGGGGTCTCAGAGCTGGACACGACTGAAGTGACTGGGCATGCGTGCATGCTGCCTCTAGAAAGTGGAAGTGTCCATCAGACGAGAATTCCCTTTCAGACTGCAGAGCACATAGGTCAGCATCTTGGGGCAAAATGAAAAATACATGATATGTGGGGAATAGGCTTTTCTCCTCATTCCCAGAGTGGAGTTTATCCTGATTAAGGGAAGACTGTCTTTGAACATGTTTCATGCTCAAAGCACCTCCTCCATTTCCTCTTCTTGAGCCACTCTGGTGACTCTGAAACAGCCTACTGAATGAATCTGTTGGGAATGAAGATTCGTGTAAGGAGTACGTATTATAGAGAAGGGGCCCCAGGAGGCTGCACTGGCATCTAAGAGCACTTCTATTGTGTATGTTTAAGGTGCACAACTGGATGATTTGATACACACTGTGGAATAGTCACCGCAGTCACCTCGCATAGTGACCATGTTCATTGCAGCATCATTCACAATAACCAAAGTGTAACAACAACTGTATGGTGTCAGCAGTTGAGTGGATAAAGAAGGGGTATATACGTGCAATGTAGTCAGCCTTGACAAAGAAGGAAGTCCTGCCCTTTGCACAGAGAGAACTTCTTTACATACTCTTAACTATGTTTGCATTTTGACTGGGAGAAAATTTAGAACCCAGGAAGCCCGTCTAGCCCTTGATCTTTCCTTTGAAGGCAAAAGGAACCGTATCTACACTCATCTGCACTCTGAGTTTTCCACCGTTTCCCCCACAGTTTGGAACTGTATTGCAGATGAAAGTCAGTGGGTCTGCTGAGTTTCTGTCTCACATTTTGTTGGATATACTCATGATAAAGAGGATTTGCCTGAACTGTGTTAAAGTTCACAGCCTTATTTTCTCAATGACCCTCCTATTGCTTTGGGTTTCTCTTTGGCAAAATATGCATAATTTCCCTTTTACGGGATGTTGTGAAGATTAAATGATATGAAGCACTGAGCATCTATTACATACATAATAAGCATTCCTCTCCCTCTTCTTTTTTTACTCTTATGGACATTTAGGATATATATATATGAGCTTCCCTGGTGGCTCAGATGGTAAAGCGTCTGCCTGCAACGCAGGCAGACCTGGGTTCGATTGCTGGGTTGGGAAGATCTCCTGAAGAAGGAAATGGCAACCCACTCCAGTATTCTTGGCTGGAGAACCCCACGGACGGAGGAGCATGGTAGGCTACAGTCCATAGAGTTGCAAAGAGTTGGACACAACTGAGTGACTTCACTTATATATATATATAAGGACACATACAGCTATATGGACATAGTGTTACATATCAGTTCAGTTTAGTCGCTTGGTTGTGTCTGACTCTTTGTGACCCCGTGAACCGCAGCAGGCCAGGCTTCCCTGTCCATCACCAACTCCTGGAGTTTACCCAAAGTGATGTCCATTGAGTCAGTGATGCCATCCAACCATCCCATCCTCTGTCGTCCCCTTCTCCTCCTGCCCCCAATCAGGGTCTTTTCAAATGAGTCAGCTCTTCGCAAGAGAGCCAAAGTATTGGAGTTTCAACTTCAACATCAGTCCTTCCAATGAACACCCAGGACTGATCTCCTTTAGGACGGACTGGTTGGATCTCCATGCAGTCCAAGGGACTCTCAAGAGTCTTCTGCAACATCACAGATCAAAAGCATCAGTTCCTCAGTGCTCAGCTTTCTTTATAGTCCAACTCTCACATCCATAGATGACTACTGGAAAAACCATAGCCTTAACTAGATAGACCTTTGTTGACAAAGTAATATCTGTGCTTTTTAATTTGCTGTCTAGGTTGGTCATAACTTTTCTTCCAAGGAGTAAGTGTCTTTTAATTTCATGGCTGCAGTCACCATCTGCAGTGATTTTTGAGCCCCCCAAAATAAAGTCAGCCACTGTTTCCACTGTTTCCCCATCTATTTGCCATGAAGTGACAGGACTGAATGCCATGATCTTAGTTTTCTGAATGTTGAGCTTTAAGCCAGCTTTTTCGCTCTCTTCTTTCACTTTCATCAAGAGGCTTTTTAGCTCCTCTTCACTTTCTGCCATAAGGGTAGTGTCATCTGCATATCTGAGGTGATTGATATTTCTCCCGGCAATCTTGATTCCAGATTGTGCTTCTTCCAGCCCAGCGTTTCTCATGATGTACTCTGCATATAAGTTAAATAAGCAGGGTGACAATATACAGCCTTGACGTACTCCTTTTCCTATATGGAACCAGTCTGTTGTTCTATGCCCAGATCTAACTGTTGCTTCCTGACCTGCACACAGGTTTCTCAAGAGGCAGGTCAGGTGGTACTCCCATCTCTTTCAGAATTTCCCACAGTTTATTGTGATCCACACAGTCAAAGGCTTTGGCATAGTCAATAAAGCAGAAATAGACGTTTTTCTGGAACTCTCTTGCTTTTTCCATGATCCAGTGGATGTTGGCAATTTGATCTCTGGTTCCTCTGCCTTTTCTAAAACCAACTTGAACACCTGGAAGTTCACGGTTCAAGTATCGGTGAAGCCTGGCTTGGAGAATTTTGAGCATTACTTTACTAGCGTGTGAGATAAGTGCAATTGTGTGGTAGTTTGAGCATTCTTTGGCATTGCCTTTCTTTGGGATTGGAATGAAAACTGACCTTTTCCAGTCCTGTGGCCACTGCTGAGTTTTCCAAATTTGCTGGCATATTGAGTGCAGCACTTTCAGTATCATTTGTATAAAATATCATATACATAAAGTCAATGTATTCCATAATTTGGGGTTGGACCAACTAGAATTTTTTACCTTTTTGCCAACAAGCATTTAATGAGCACTGTAGACTACACTGATTATACTGTACAATGATACATGGCAAACGTGAAGATATGGGTTGAGCCAGGAGTCATGTTGGCATTCAGAAAGGGGAAGCTGGTGGATCTGAGCATTTATAAGCATTTTCCTAGAGGTGCGGTGATAGGCGTTGGGCCTTACTGGCTGGGTAGCATTTAGATATAAGAGCAAGAGAGAGAACTGCGTCAGTTTCTGCTGGTGCTGGCAACCAGTGTGGTGTATTTGAGGGACAGGGCCAGGGTTACGTGTATTGGGAAGAGTGGAAGTTAGTGGAAGTCAGAAGAGCAAGCCTATCCCTAGGAAAGCCAGCATGAGGCTCTTCCTCTGGATAGAGATAGATCTGAATGCATACTCTTGCTGAATTAGAAGAATCTTGAAAATGGAACGTGTACCTGCCTGTTTGAGATCCCATGGTAACTTGTAGACTCAGCATCAGTTCCCCTCCAGCCATCACCCTTGTGCACGTTTGAAATAAATCCTTCTCACATCCCATTTGGTCACATATCTGTGTTTCTCCCGATCCTGTAGACCTCAGAGAAGATTCGGACTGGCATTACCTCCAGCTCAGTGACCCCTGGCCGGACCTGGAGCTGTTCAAGAAGTTGCCTTTTGACTATATTATTCACGACCCGAAGTATGAGGACGCCAGTCTGATCTGCTCACACCATCAGAGCATAAAGAGCGAAGGTCAGATTTGTTAAACTCTTGCTTCCACCTTCTTCCAGAGTAGGTGGGAATAGCCTCTTAAAGTGATGAGCTAAATCTTGCTAGTGATGAGCACATCTGATGGTGATGAGTGAACCGGCGGTGCCTGTTAGAGCAGTGAGGTCACCACCTCTCTGGACAGGAAACACACTTTGACTCCACGAGGGAAGACTCACTGCTCCATTAGTGTGGAAAGATGTGAGGATGCTGTTGATGGCTTTTCATGATTGGAATACTCTGAAGATTCTTGTTAACTGAAGAAAAAGATGTATGTTTTTCTATGAATTTGGATTGTTACAACAAAATGCATCTATTTCCCATCCTGCCCTCGGTCTCTCGTTTTCTCGCTCCTTCTTCGGGGACCACTAATTTTCACAGTATTATGACCCTGCCGGGTTTCAGGGTCACTGGTGACAAACGTCGGATGTGAGTGGCCAGTGAGATTATAAGCACTGACCGGGCAAGTTCAGTGAATGCAGTGTGAGAGGAAGATACCGGTCTCCTTGTCGATTCCATCATTTTATCTTCATTGAGCACAGAGCAGATGCCGTTCTCTGGAGCCTCCTTCATGCTTCACGTAGACCTTCTCGAATGGAGGTTGAGTGTTAAAATCTTAATTTTCCTGCGTCGTTTGAAACCCTAGAGGTGATCGTGTGCTTTGCAGCATTTGCGCGCTAAGTCAGTGATTAGTTTACACTGTCACGGATCAAATCCTTGAATAGATTTATAAAACATCCGTAGCAGGATGAGTGAGACGCCATGTGACTGTAGTGTCTAGTTTATCCCACTGAGACTGTCCTTTCAGGCCAGTGGAGTCAGCTTGGGGCGGACAGGTGAGAGGCGATCCCAGGAAGCCCTGTTACAGTGTTTCGTTGCCAACAAGCGGGAGGGGAGAGTATGGGTTGGGCCTCCTGCGCTCTTTAATGCTGGGATTTTGTGCAGACAGAGGGACGCACCGGAAGCCGGAGGACCTGTTCGTGCGACGCCAGACGGCGAGGATGAGGCTGTCCAAGTTCGCGGCACACAACACATACCATCACTGCGAGCAGTGCCACCAGTACATGGGCTTCCACCCCCGCTGCCAGGTAGGACGGAGCCCCAGGCAGCCCCTCAGGTGGACTCCAGCGGGCACTTCCACGGCTCTCGGCTACGTGCTTCACCTCGGCTAGCACCTCGGTTTCCTTCTTCTCGCTATGTTTGCGTCCCGGAGTCAGGAGGTGGAAAGGTCTGGAAGAAGCCCTTTCGTCCTGAATCCTCCATTCCCTTCGAGCATCTCTGAAATTATTATTGACGCTACCAAACAGTGATTCCCCTGGGGTGACGTGTATTAGTGGCAGATTAACCGGCTATAAGTGTCGTACTTTTCTTTACCTCTTAGCAATTTCTAGTTAGTTCAGTGCAGCAGACACTTCTGAGTGCTTGTTATGTACTGGACACAGACTCAGAGGTGAAGAAAACCCCAGACTTGAGGCTCACAGTCTAGGGATGGACAGGTGCTCATAAACAAAACTTCGGAGCAGGCTAAAGCTGGCAGGAAAGCGATATGATTGATGTGTAGACATTAGGAGGTTTAAGAGAGAAATTTGCATTTACTGACCATCTACTACGTACTGGGCTATGTACTAGGCACTTTTTATATACCAGTACTTCCCACTTTTTAATGTGATAGAAAATGATATTTGCCCTGGACCCTGGGTAGATGGATAAGACTGCTCCCAGGGCTCTGGCTGAAGCAGTTTATATTCAAGCGAAGTTTCTTCTTTAATTCTCATTAAAACCCCACAAGGCTATAGCATTATCCCCATTTAATAAATGAAGATACGATACTGGGCAGGGAGCAGGGGAGAAGGTTCTGAAGGATCAGTAAGAGTTTGCCAAGGAGCCAAGGTAGACAGAAGCCGGGGGGAAGGAGCGAATGGCAAGTGCAATAGCAGGGAGACGAGGGGTGTCTAGGGGAATCAGAAGTGACTTTAGTGGGTGTTGATGGAGCTTAGAGTGAAGCCTGGTCCCGGGACAGGAGGCTGGGTGGGTGGGCAGAAACAGACCACAGAGTCATCCGTGCTGTGGAGAGGAATGGGGCCTTTGCAGTGGGAACTCTTAGCTGAGGCCTGATGAGGGCAATGCTACCTTGGGAGGGGGTACTTCCTTCTTTCTTTTTTAATTTTTCTATTTTTTAAATTGATTCTTTCAGTCGACGAACACTTGTTAAGAAAATGAACAATTTTTCCAGTTTTTTAGATATAATTGACAGATAACATTGTGTAAGTTTAATGTAGACAACATAATGATTTGATAAATGTATATATTGCTAAATGATTGGCACAATAAGTTGAGTTAATTAACATCCATCAGTTTTGAATAGTCCCATACTAGTCCGTGGAGGGGCTTCCCTGATAGTTCAACTGGTAAAGAATCTGCCTGAAGTTCAAGAGACCCCAGTTCGATTCCTGGGTCAGGAAGATCCCCTGGAGAAAGGAAAGGCTACCCACTCCAGTATTCTTGGGCTTCCCTAGTGGCTCAGACAGTAAAAGAATCTGCCTGCAGTATGGGAGACCTGGGTTCCATCTTTGGGTTGGGAAGACCCCCTGGAGGAGGGCATGGCAACCCACTCCAGTATTCTTGCCTGGAGAATCCGCATGGACTGAGGAGCCTGGTGAACTGCAGTCCATGGGGTCGCAAAGAGTTGGACACAACTGAGCTACTAAGCACAGCCTTGTGGAAGTTTGTGGGGGCCTGTGGTCTGGTTCTCTAGAAACAGATGGAGGGTAGGATTTTACACTTAGAATTTCTTTTCATTGCAGATGCAGGCAAGGAAAGGGGAGTCAGGGGCAGCTGGAGCTGATGGGAGACAGATAGCTGTGCAGCAACAAGGGATGCAGGACAGCTCTTACCAGTCCATACCTGCCCCAGAAAGGCCTGAAGGTGACAAGGGCTCCAGTTTCCTCTGTCTGTCCCCTTTGCAGAGGGAAACAGCAGATGGCAGCTTTAATTTTCCCAAATCTGCCTGGCCTTGAGCTTAGCTGCTACTGACGTAGCTAGCACTTGTCTCCTCTAAGCAGATTTTTTTCAAATGATGCAGTTGTACTCTAGACAACAAATACATCTGAGTGGTTTTTCAAAGGATTAAAAATGACCAGAAATCCTATTTGCTGCAGATAAACCCTCCTAACATATCTTCCCTTGGAGATGAAGTTTTTCTTTCAAGGCAGAGAAAAATATAAGTGAAAACATTTTCTTGATCTTGAAATGTAAAGAATGCAGAGACTTAAAGGGTTCAGTGCCTGGTCGCTTCAGGCTCTGCAGTGAATGAGTGGACGGAGCCTGGAGGAGAAGGAGGAGGAGGGCAGGTCTGAGCTCTAGCCCCCGGGGCCAGCCTCTATGTAGGCGGGTCAGGTCTGGGGCCACACTTGCAGGGGTGTGAAAACCAGGTCCCCTGAGGACACAGGGGCACACACTGACTCCCTGCTGACAGGTCACTGCTTCTGCTGTTTGGTTCTTTCTGCTCATTGCTCAAGGCTCCTCTGGGAGGCTGTCTTAGGAAATTCCTCGGTTATGACCCTCTTTGCTCCCTCCCCTGGTCAGATTCTGTTTCTCCCTCATCTTGGCTCTCAAAGCAGAGCCACAGTCCGTCAGATGTCACAGCCAGCACGTCCTGGCCCATGTCAGCCCTGCCCTGGCCCCCATGGCTCCCCGGAGGGCACGGGACAGACCACCTGTGCATCTGCAGGGGCAGCTGAAGGGAGAGGGGTCGGTAAGGTCCTGCTGTGGACGCCAGAGCCAAGGCCTGGAGGAGGCATACCTCTGGCCTGGGCTTAGCCGGGCTGGGAGGCCGCACCAGGAGCAGTGGTAACTGGGTAACAGGAGGGCTCTTTAGACGAAGTGGCTGGAGGTTAGGCTAGACTTAGGGATAGGAGTGAGCCCAAGACTTCTGGATGTCTGCCATGGGAGTGAGGACCTAGGATTATTCGTTGGTTCCTGAGTCTGGATGTGGTGCGTGAGATGGACACGCACAAGTTTACACAGTTATTGTCTTCTGCTGTTACACAGATGAGCTGTGATGGGAAAATAATCTTTGTTGAAATTAAAAATGTGAAATAACCTTTGTTGAAATGAAAAATGTGACCTGGAGCATGAAGGCTTTGGTGCCCCAGCATGCCTATGGGTCCAATCCAGAGTCCAGAAGGGCTGGGTGGCTACAGAGGCATCCCCTGGGTACCGAGGGGTCAGCACCGGAATGGGAGCCTCTGACCAATCAGGCGTGGCCCCGGGTACACACTCGCGCGACCTGGGTGTCCATGCTATGAACTGGCATCAGCTGGGGCAGCAGTGGCAGTAGCCTCTGTGTGGTCATGGTTGTAGCAGGCCTGGGTTCTTCCGGGAGGTCAGGCCAGACTCTGATGACAAGCTCTGTCCTTTCCCCCTCGCACCCCAGCTCTATGAGTCCACCCTGCACGCCTTTGCCTTCTCTTACTCCATGCTAGGAGAGGAAATCCAGCTCCACTTCATCATCCCCAAGTCCAAAGAGCACCACTTTGTCTTCAGCCAACCGGGAGGCCAGCTGGAGAGCATGCGACTGCCTCTCGTCACAGACAAGGTACTGGCCCTGTGGCCCTGGGGCTCCGCCTTGCAGACCCAGGGGCTATTATCAAGTGATGAAAACCTTTGTGAAGTGGTAGTGCGGTCCTTTATTAGAGGGTGACAGAGGCTTTATTAGCTCTTCTACTCTGTTTTCTAGATGGTTCCCATCAGAACTGGTTAGGAGCACCAGCTCAGTGCACAGCTTTGTGGCAAGTGCTTTGAGAAATCAAGAAGGAATAGAAGACCTAGCTTGGTTGTTGAGAAAAGAGTGAAATAAAACACAGTTGTTTATATAGAAGATTCACAACCTGAGTGAATAAGAAGCTAGGCTGTATGGCTCAGAAGTGGAGGGATTTAAGTCACATAGGAATAACGTGCACTCAACGTGTATTAGGCGCCAATAGGTGAGGGTCATGGATTTGGGTCGCTGATATAAGCCCATGAGTTTTGCTCACCTTACACACCATTCTCAAACAAGCATTTATTTCGCTTTGTATTCTGTGCACCGGCGGTTTGGGCTCGGTTCTGCTGGGTGCTTATCCTGGTTGCGATCCCTTGTGTTTGAAGTGAGTTACCAGGTTGGCAGTGGGGCTGGACTCTGGTGGCCTCAGTGGGATGCCCGTGTCTGGTCCTGTGGCCTCTCCTTGTCCAGCAGACTAGCCCAGGCTTTTCCCTCGGGTGGGGGGGTTCTGAGAGAGGACAGAATGCCTCTGGAGGCCAGGCTCAGAACTGGCACGCCACCATCTGTCCTGCATTTCATCTGTAAAAGCAAGTCCCAAGGCTCAGCCAGATGCAAGGCATGCAGAAACAGGCACCATCTTCTGATGTAGGAGGCTGCAGAGTCACATCTTGGAGGGAGGGCAGTCTTTGTGGCCAGGCTGACAAACGCTTGACGTCTCTGTGCCCATGCTCTCCAGAGTCACGAATACATAAAGAGCCCGACGTTCACTCCCACAACTGGCCGTCACGAGCACGGACTCTTTAACCTGTACCACGCGATGGATGGTGCCAGCCACCTGCACGTGCTGGTTGTCAAGGAGTATGAAATGGCGATTTACAAGAAATACTGGCCCAACCATATCATGCTGGTCCTTCCCAGCATCTTCAACAGCGCTGGAGTTGGTAGGCCTTTTTTTTTTTTCCAAATTTGTTGCAAAGTTAAATTCAAGACATGTTGACTTCATAGGAAATCCACTGAGAAATGTTTTTCTAGACTGAACACCTGTTTCCCCTTAGTCCCCTCCAACAGGTGTGTGCATATTAATTACATTCATTCTATAATCACTGCTGTCCCACCACTGCACCAAGACCACCTAAACCGTGTGTGTGCTCTTCTGAATGTTCTGTGTGTGTGTGTGCTCAGTGGCTTCAGTTGTGTTCCACTCTTTGCGACCCCATGGACTGTAGCCCTCAGGTTCCTCTGTCCATGGGATTTTCCAGGCACGCATACTGGAGTGGGTCGCCATGCCCTCCTCCAGGGGATCTTCCTGACCTAAGGGGTGAACCTGAATCTCCTATGTCTCCTGCATTGCAGGTGGGTTCTTTACCACTGAGCCACTGGGGAAGCCCCTGAACATTCTTAATCAGTTCAGTTCAGTTCAGTTTAGTCGCCCATTCGTGTCCGACTCTTTGCAACCATATGGACTGCAGCACGCCAGGCCTCCCTGTCCATCACCAACTCCCGGAATCTACTCAAACTCATATCCATTGAGTCGGTGATGCCATCCAACCATCTCATCCTCTGTGGTCCCCTTCTCCTCCTGCCTTCAATCTTTCCCAGCATCAGGATCTTTTCAAATGAGTCAGCTCTTTGCATCAGGTGGCCAAAGGATTGGAGTTTCAGCTTTAAAATCAGTCCTTCCAATGAATGTTCAGGACTAATCTCCTTTAGGATGGACTGGTTGGATCTCCTTGCAGTCCAAGGGACTCTCAAGAGTCTTCTCCAACACCACAGTTCAAAAGCATCAATTCTTCGGCGCTCAGCTTTCTTTATAGTCCAACTCTCACATCCATACATGACTACTGGAACAACCATAGCCTTGACTAGACGGACCTTTGTTGGCAATGTAATGTCTCTGCTTTATAATATACTGTCTAGGTTGGTCATAACTTTCCTTTCTGGGAGTAAGCATCTTTTAATTTCATGGCTGCAGTCACCGTCTGCAGTGATTCTGGAGCCCCCCAAAATAAAGTCGGTCACTGTTTCCACTGTTTCCCCATCTATTTGCCATGAAGTGATGGGACTGGATGACATGATCTTAGTTTCCTGAATGTTGAGCTTTAAGCCAACTTTTTCACTCTCCTCTTTGACTTTCATCAAGAGACTCTTTATTTCTTCTTCACTTTCTGCCGTATGGGTGGTGTCATCTGCATATCTGAGGTTATTGATATTTCTCCCGGCAGTCTTGATTCCAGCTTGTGCTTCATCCAGCCCAGTGTTTCTCATGATATACTCTGCATATAAATTAAATAAGCATGGTGACAATATACAGCCTTGATATACTCCTTTTCCTATTTGGAACCCGTCTGTTGTTCCATGTCCAGTTTTAACTGTTGCTTCCTGACCTGCATGCAGGTTTCTCAAGAGCAGGTCAGGTGGTCTGGTATTCCCGTCTCTTGAAGAATTTTCCACAGTGTTATACCCTAATTTCACTAACTGCAGGTTTTCTGGGATAACCTGTCATTTGAATTCTTTGGCGATAGACCCTTTAAAACACACACTACTCAATAAAATTTCTGTAAATGGAGACTTGAGAGAGTCTTCTAGGTGTTGACTGAAAGAAAAAGCACAATGAGAGAGTTGTGAGTAAAGTTTTATTGGGGGCAAAATGAGGACCAGAGCCTGGGAGACAGCCTCTCAGATAGCTCCGAGGAACTGCTCCCAGGAGATGAGGGGAGATGTCGGTGTATATGTGATTTTGGTGAAAGGGGTTAACTGCCATCGGGCAAACAAATCAGCGGAGGGATGCTGCTGGTCACCAGAAGGATGGAGCTGGTCACGGACAGCAGGTGTCTCCATTAAGGATTTTAGTGCTTTTTTACATAGGAGACAGTGCATGAAACTGGGCTTATAAAATCTTCTCCTGAAAAATATCTCATGATCTGAAGGCCTGTTCTGCTGGTTTGTCCTAGAGCCCAGAGTGACTCATTCTCCACCCTGAACTGCTTGCAGGGTGTGTTGAAGGTCTGCAGTGGCCCCTAGTGACCTCATCCTTGTAGAGGCAGTTGGCGAGAGACCATTTTTGTCCACATAGAATCGAAAGACCTTTCTCTTTCAGCTTTCTGGTTTTTAAAGCTATTTTGATTTGTTGACGATTCTTTTTTTCTTCAGTGCTCGGTTATTGCTTTATTCATGGTCTCAGCTGTTAAAAAAGCAAAGATAAATAGACACATATGTGCACAAATGGGAGGGGAGTATTTTCTGCCCTCGAGTTTCCTCTCAACAGCCTATGGTGAGTGGATAAGGACTGCAGATAAGAGCAGGTAGGGCTGGGGCCTGGGTAGGCTTTCATCAAATTCTTGTTCTTAGTGGGGCTTTGTCCTGGGTGGGGATGGGCACTTGGACTGACCCAAGTTGGGGTCGTCTGCTCATTTCAGGTGCCGCCCACTTCCTGATCAAGGAGCTGTCTTACCACAACCTGGAGCTGGAGCGAAACCGTCAGGAGGAGCTGGGAATCAAGCCCCAGGACATCTGGCCTTTCATTGTGATTTCTGATGACTCCTGCGTGATGTGGAACGTGGTGGACGTCGACAGTGGTGGGGAGAGAAGCAGGTGAGAGCCCCTTTCCCGACGGGGGCCCAGTGGGGGATTCTTGTCCATCCTTTGAGGACCTCAGAAGGCACCTCCTATTAGAAGATGTGGTGTGCGGTGGACAGAACCCTATCTGGGGTGGGCTCACCCACCAAGCTTTTGAGTTTTTAATTGAAAACATTTTACTGAGGACAGTAGAGACAGAAAATAATGCAACATAGATTCAGTATAAAATATTAAAAAAAAAAGTGTCATACATATTCAGGTATTTTCACAAACAGAACACACCCACTTAACAAACTCCCTGATGAAGAAACTAACCATCACCATCACTGATGCGCCCTTCCCCACACCTTCCAGAACCTTCTCCCTGCCCCAGCCGCCTCCTGACATGAAGCTATATTTTTATTTGCTGTGACATTCAGGAAGCAACTCTTTCTGGGACACCTTTCAAAGGGGCACTTGCCCTTGTCCTAGAGGTTTGTTATGAGGACCAGGTAAACCGTGAATTGTGGTCCTGGAGGGGGTGATGGAGCGGCACGAGGTAGGAAAGGCTCAGTACATAGGGCTGCATCTGAGCATCATTGGGAAGATACCTCTGTGTGGTTTTTTGGCACAAGTATTTCAACGTAGCCGTTATCTTCGGCTTATTTGAGAAACAACGTGAATGCTTGGCTCTTTTTCTTTGAGGGACAATGTGAGGTTAGTTCTTCTCTTTTGTGTTAGTGAGTCCTAAGTCCTAGTGTAACAACTTCCATCCTTACCACTGTTCTTCTAGGAAAAATGTGTTCGGTCTGATAGAGCTCACAGACATGACACCAGCAAGCCGCCATGCTTTCAGCGTTCTCACTGGCACCCCTCCGAGGGTGAGAGCTTGGCTGAGCACAGTGATGAGGAAGAGAACTAAGCTTTTTCCCTCTGCTTTTCTGAATTTCAATCCTAAGCATAATGTTCAAGTCCTGGTGTGTCAGAGCTGGCTGAGGCCTTAGGGAGCTTAGCAGTAGCCCCTCAGCTGGAGAAAAGGAAGCTGAGATGCAGAGAAGTTGAGCCACTTACTGGGTCTCTCACACACAGAATTCTTGTTGCCTGGGCTACCAGCCCTGGGGTTACTCCCTTCAGCTGCCCACCCCTGGTCGTCAGGTGGCCCTCACTGTCTTCCCAGACCTCAGTCGCCGTCAGGGTGGGGTGGGAGGTGCTTACACATGGCCTCCTTCCCTCTCCCCGACCTCCTTGGAATTGCCACCAGAAATGCAAGGTGGTGTGGCATGGTGCAGAGAATGTGGGCTCTGGAGACAGACAACACCCTTCCAGCCGAGCTCTGTTGAGTGACACTGGGCAAGTCAGCCAGAGCCTCCTTTTCTTCATCTGTGAAATGGGGGTGATGGTTTTATATCACAGGATTGCTGCGAGGATCAGTGATAATGAATTCAAAGTGCCTGGTGGCTGTGATGGGTTCTGGGCACAGCAGCCCGCCCGGCACGTGCAGGGGAAAGCAGCGGCCTGGCCGGCCCAGTCTGCATGCCGACCTGGGGATGTCCGTCTCCCTCCTCCGGGCAGAGAGTTTTCCTGGTCGGAGAGAAACGTGTCCTTGAAGCACGTCATGCAGCACATCGAGGCATCCCCCAACATCACCCACTACGCCCTGATCGGCATGCGGAAGTGGTCCAGCAAGACCGGGAGCCGCGAGGTGCGCGAGCCCTTCTCCCGCTGCCACGTGCATGACTTCGTCGTCTTGAACGTGGACTTGACCCAGAACGTGCAGTACAACCAGAACCGGTGAGCCCCGCCCAACCATGGCCATCAGCTCAGCCCACAGTCCCAGGGCCCTTGGCCCAACCACGTCCATCAGCTCAGCCCACTGTCAGGGCCCTTTGCCCAACCACGTCCATCAGCTCAGCCCACTGTCAGGGCCCTTTGTCCAACCATGTCCATCAGCTCAGCCCACGGTCCCAGGGCCCTCTGCAAGGGGCAGCCTTACTCCTGGAGGACCCTTGCTCCTTCCTTGCCCTGCCGGGCCTTCCCACCCATGACACTGGCCTGGCCCCTTGCTTTCAGTCCTCATGGATTTTTCTTTTTTTTTAGTATTTTTGTTGCATAATTTTAGGGGAGATTTGCATAAGACCATTTAACGTCCTTCACCAGTTCACACGGTACCGTATTTAATGACTTCCGTTCTTCTAGGTGGTGTTTCTCTTGCTTTTCTGGCTCCTTCTGTGAACATGTTACTTTCTAGGAGCTTGAGCGCTGAAGGAAATGATAATTTCCTTGTGTCCCTGTCTCTGGATCTAGCCGCAGAAGTGCTCATGTCTCAAGAATCCAGTTGCTAATGTTAGTGAGCCTTCTACCTGCCAGGGAATGGGCACATCCCTGAGAGTGCCTGCAGAGGAGTGTCTGTTTTGGAGCAGACTGACCTGCTAGGAATGTGGGTTCTGCCATTTGTCAGCTTTGAAATTTAGGCAGATGACTTGCCGTCTCTGAGTCTTGATTTCCTCAGCTGTAACAGTGGCTCATATATTTACTCTGGGAGGTCAGCTGTCTTCTTTTTAACACATAGATGAAGTGGCATTTGTTAAGTCCCCTTCATGGTACCTGGCATGGGGTACCAAGCTCAGTCGTGTCTGACTCTTTGTGACCCCATGGACTATAGCCTACCAGGCTCCTCTGTCCATGGGATTTTCCAGGCAAGAGTGCTGGAATGGGTTGCCATTTCCTTCTCCAGGGGATCTTCCCAACCCAGGGATCGAATCCCAGTCTCCCACATTGCAGGCAGACGCTTTACCATCTGAGCCACCAGGGAAGCAATAAATTTACTTTGGGAGGTCAGTTGTCTTCTTTTTAACAGATAGATGAAGTGGCATCTGTTAAGTCCCCTCCACGCCTGGCGTGGCGTGCACGGTCCACACGTGACAGGGCTTCTATAGTAACAGCCTGAGTACACCCTGCCTTCCTGGTGCAGGGGCATCACAGCTTGTCTCCTTCTTGGTTTGCCTCCTGTGCCTCCCAGGGGACGGTCTTTGAGTGCAGGAACGAGCCTGCTCGTCTTCCCAGATACGGGGTGTCTGGTGGAGGTGTGGCTGCGAGCTAACTGGAGGCCGACCCGCCCCCCTGCTCTCGTTCCCGCCAGGTTCACGTGTGACGATGTGGACTTCAACCTGCGGGTGCACAGCGCCGGCCTCCTGCTCTGCCGCTTCAACCGCTTCAGCGTTATGAAGAAGCAGATCGCTGTGGGTGGGCACAGGTCCTTCCACATCACTTCCAAGGTGGGTGCAGCCGTGTGTCCGGAGAGAGCTGCTGCCCATGGTGGGGAGGCTGGTGGGGAGGCCACCGGGCACCTCGGAGTCAGCGGGGTGGGCTTGACAGCTGGGAAGTGCTAGTGAAGGTTGCCTGTTGGGAGCCCTGAGAGGGGAAAGACTCCATTGAGTTTCCCTTCTCATCTCCGGTTCTCTGTGGGTGTGTGTCTCCCTGCCGCGTGCACACCACCAGCCTTCCAGTGTGCCCTTGCCCTCACCTCCCACGCCCACCCCACGCTCTCGCTCCGCGTGATTTCTCGAGCACGTCTCCATCAGTGTCTTTGCTGCTCACTTGTCTGGCTTTTCTGCTGGGCAGAGCCCTTGGGGGTCAGATGTGGTACCGTGCTCTTCTTAGGGTCCCCGGGACAGCACCTGCTAAATACTCTCTGAATGGGACTGACAGGCTAGCTCGATGGGTGTGCCGTCTGCCCTGGAGATAGCCTCCAGGTGGGGGGAGACGTGTCCTCGGTGATCTGTATCCTCCAGGAACCCATAGGGTGCTGGCACACCCCTGCCTTGAAGGTCCCTTTGATCCATGGAGGAGAGTGGCAGAGATGAGCTGAAGAAGTAGGAGAACCCATTGAAAGGTGTCCATCAGAGGACTTGAGTAGTCTTATGTATGTGCACAGTCTTTCTGGCTCCAGCCTGGGAAATACGTTGGTGATGGAGTAAGAGATTTTGGGCTCAGAGGGCCAGGCTGTTGAGAGGAAGACCAGTGGGACTGGACAGGAGACAGAGGGGATCTGGAGGTCAGGAGGAAGGCTGGCCCTTCCCAGAGGCTGACATCTCGGGATCTGGGGGAACATTCGGTCCGTGGGTTCTCTTATTTTTTTCTAGATAAGACAGCCAGGTCTCTGCATGGAGTGGTCATTGTCTGCAGTCACTGACCCTGTGGTCAGTTTTCACAAGTCCCACTTTAGTTAAGCCAAATTTTCCTTAATAGAGAGCTTCACCGTGGATGTATATGTTCTCACATCACGGCTGCACACAACCATCCATGACGGGAAGGCCCACTCTGGGTCCCTGGGAGTGGCTGACGCCCGCCCGTCCCCACACAGGTGTCAGACAGCCCCATGGCCGTTGTGCCCGCCCAGTACATCTGCGCCCCCGACAGCAAGCACACGTTCCTTGCGGCCCCCGCACAGCTCCTCCTGGAGAAGTTCCTCCAGCACCACAGCCACTGCTTCTTCCCGCTGTCCCTGAAGAATCTCGGCCACCCCGTGCTGTCTGTGGACTGCTACCTGAACCTGGGGTCTCAGGTAACCATCCGAGGGGGGCGCTGTCGAGTCCATCAATCAGAGAAGTCCCTCAACATGGGAGCTAGAACCCAGAACTTGGAATTATAGCCCCCCAGTTGAGTCAACTCTGGCCTGACCCCTGCTTTACAGTCCATAAGATAAAGGCTGAAAGAATTGGAATGGTGTGTCCCCATATCAAGGGGCTTCCCTGGTGGCTCAGTGGTAAAGAACCCGCCTGCCAATGCAGGCACAGGAGATGCAGGTTTGATCCCTGGGCCGGGAAGATCCTCTAGAGAAGGGCATGGCAACCCACTCCAGTATTCTTGCCTGGAGAATCCCATGGACAGAGGAAGGTGGCGGGCTACAGTCCATGGCGTCAAAAAGAGGTGGACACAACTGAAGCAACTTAGCACACACACCCTGATAAAGAAAGTTAGGAATCAAACTTACTACTAATGCCAGAACATTTCTGATTCTCAAATGAGGTAATGAATAGATATATCTGGGTAAGTCTCGGAGTTGATGTTTAGAACGTAAGATTTGGAAATGACATTGAATATTGTGTTTGGTCCTCTAAGCCTGAGCTTGACCTGGCAGTTAGTGTGTGTCAGATGCAAAGCTCTAGCACAGTGCTGTGGGGTGTTTCATGGAAAATGACTTTTCTCATGGATTCCTTTTTCCCCCCCCAGATCTCTGTGTGTTACGTGAGCTCCAGGCCCCACTCGTTAAACATCAGCTGCTCTGACTTCGTGTTCAGTGGACTCCTGCTATACCTCTGTGACTCTTTCGTGGGAGCTAGCTTTTTGAAAAAGTTTCATTTTCTGAAAGGTAACTTCTGGTGCTCTTACGGTGGACCTTGACGAGTGGCTGTCATCACTGGCACCTCTCTGCAGGTGAACCTGGTCCTCATCCTTTTTGCCAGCGAGTAAACTGAGACTCGGGCTTCCCTGGTGGCTCAGAGATAAAGAATCTGCCTGCCAATACAGGAGACATGGGTTTGATCCCTGAGTTGGGAAGATCCCTTGGAGGAGGGCTTGGCAACCCACCCCAGTATTCTTGCCTGGAGAATCCCATGGACAGAGGAGCCTGGTGGGCTACAGTCCACGGGGTCACAAAGAGTCAGACATGACTAAGCAACTAAACAACAACAGCAAAACTGAGACTCAGGGCTTGTGACTTCCCCGGCTCTCCAGGGAGGCACAGGGAAGCTGGGGCGGGATCCCAGGATGGCTCTTCCCCTCTACCTGTTTGCACAGAGATAAGACACATCCCCTTTCTTCCCAGTGACCAGCAGATATTTTCAACTTTCCTGTTGCTTTTCAGGCCAGGCTCTTAGCCTAAGCATGCAGACCTCCTAGACACTTCTTCTTCTTGGTGGATGAGTTCTTCCTCTTTGTCTTGGGCTGCTGCGGGCATCTTTACTTTGCTTCTAATCTTATTCCCTCTATAGGTGTTTTCGTGCTGGAGTGGTTGAGAGTGGGAAACGTTCATTCAGTATGACTTAAAAACACTATTTCAAATCCAGCTGGGATCCCTAATTGATCTTCACTTTTTCTTGGTTGGCCGTGACACCCACCTTCCTCTCTGCGAGGTGTTGAGTGAGCACCGGGGTTGCATAAACTTTGGGGAAATAATCAGAGGTTTCTGCAACGTGCTGTGCTCCTGGGAAACATCTTGTCTAATAGAAGGATAGGACGTGGAGGTAGGGGGGTAGATGGTATGAACACCCATGATTATTGATGTGTGCTGGGCGTTGAGAGGAGGGAGAGTTCACATTGCCAGGCAGGAGGTGCGTGGGGCCTGGGCGGGTGTCCGACGGCGATGAGTGAAGAGGGCAGGGTTAGGCTGTGGGCCAGGGTGTCTCCCACCAGGGCTGGAGCTGAGGATGCTGGTTTGTGATCCTGAGTCTGCCTCCTTCTTCCTGTCTGCTCGCTTCTTTGCCATCATTTCTTGGTTCAGTGTTGTCTCATCTGTCAGACCTGCGAAGTTACACGCTCACGGTCTGGCTAAGATGGCAAAGCAGCCCCTGGAAACAGGCACTCACTTGGACATCTGGCCCTTCCCTTCCAAAAGCAGCATCATCTTTTGTTCTGGCAAACAGCAGCCGGGCGGGAGCTTTCCTGTGCAGAAACTCCCCTGTTCCGTTCACACACCTCTGCCATTGTCCACACAGGTGCCACCTTGTGTGTGATCTGTCAGGACCGCAACTCGCTCCGCCAGACAGTCGTCCGCCTGGAGCTGGAAGACGAGTGGCAGTTTCGGCTGCGAGATGAATTCCAGACGGCCAACGCCAAGGAGGACTGGCCACTCTTCTTCCTGACCGGACGGCACATCTGAGGGTGGAGCCTGTCCAACCTCAGGCTGCTGAGGCTAAAGGAAGAATCGGAACCCCGGGGCGTCTGGGCCGGGCCGGGACCCAGAGGTGTGTGTTGCCACACCTTCATGGTAGGGGCCAGGGAACCATAGGTCCCAGAGATGCGCGGAGACTTACTGAGAGCAACAGGGACGAGTGGATGGTGAGCAAGAACTCCAACCCCAGATTCCTAGGTTCCGGGCCAGACCCCACCGCCCTAGCCTGTATCAAAGTCCATTTTATGAAGAACAAAGTTTTGCCTACTCTTACATCATCCATATGCTTCCATGAACAAACTTGACTTTCCTCTTAGTTCTGAAGGATCCCTCTTGGATTATCTTGTAGAGATGCCAGCATTTCAGATGATGGATGTGATGTTGGCTAAGTAGATTTCCCTCTAACCTACTCCAGAGCAATAGTCCAAAAGACCATTTTATCCGTAAAGGCTGGACACAAGGAAAAACGAAGTAGGTTCACTTAATTACGAATTGTGTAAGGTTACTCTTTTAGAAACTAGCCCAAAGGCATCAAATTTAATAAAGTAAAATAAATAGTTTCACTTCAGAGCAAATACGACTCTATTAAAATAGTACAGGGTAAATACCCTACCTCCTAGAAAGGGCAAAAGTGAAAAGAAACTTTTTAAAAAAAAACTACAGGGCTTGCAGGGAGGAAATTAGGGTTGCAGAGATTGACCTTGAGAAACAGAATTTGCCTTACAAAGGAAAGAGAGCCAAACGTCTTTCTCGAAACAAACAGTGAAAACAACCAAAGTGATAGGGAAAGTAGCTGATAAGAACTAGACTTCTGACTCTAATTTATTGAAGCTCAATTTTTAGCTCCTTGAATTGCTTGTCTTCTCTTCTGAATGTTTGGTCCCCGTCCAGAGAGGAAGGGGACAGACAAGGTAACAGGGTTGTTCTGTTACCCCTGTACTCTGCCTTGCCTGCCAGAATATTTTTTAAACCAGCATGTTAGGGTGCCCCCTAGAGGCCGAGCCCGGGGCCAGGTGCTTTCACAGTTACTATCTTGCTTACCCTTTCCAGCAGCCTTGTGCTGTGGAATCATTCTTCCCGTTTGAAAGATGAGCCAGTTCTGAGATGCAAACAGTGCATCTCCCCAAGATCACATGGCTGCAGACTCCAGGGAAGAAGAGAAGCAGAGCAGACTCCGGGGTCCCTCTCCCTGGCCCACCACACTGTTTATGGAGTGGCCCATAACCAGAGGAAAAGTTGAAAGGTCCTCAGAAATGAATCAGCAGAATGCACTCTTGTCCATCCATCTTAGACGTTTATAAGCACTCTAATGGATACTAACCTGACAAGGAATTATGTTCAAAGACGATGCCAAAGAGTTAATGTCAATCTTTTCTTCCCTGAGGAAAAAAAAAAATAGTCCATGAGTATAAAAAATTTAGATCAATGTTTCTAAAAAACGATCACTTTGTATATGTCATTATTCCTATTTTGGAATAAAAACTTACCTTTTTGAGTTCTACCATCTTGAGTCTTTCATAAACGGTGGCTTCTAGACTGCTCTTCCCGTTTTATTCGTTAAAGTTGAAAAAAAGTAACATTCTTGTTTGTTCCAGCCTTATAAATAAAATTCATAATGCATGTATTGTTTCTTTGGTGGGAATGGATGCACTGTCTTAGAGAACTGCCTGCTTGAAATCTCAATGTGTGACAGGAAGGGTAGTGTGGGAAAGAAAAGAATAAATTCATGAAAGTAAGTGCACACTAAGATGCGCTCGCTGTTCAGCTGTTCAGTCATGCCCCACTCTTTGCAACCCCGTGGACTGCAGCACGCCAGACTTCCCTGCCCTCCACTATCTCCCTGAGTCTGTTCAAACTCGTGTCCATTGAGTCAGTGACGCCATCCAGTCATCTCATCCTGTGTTACCTCCTGCCCTCGATCTTTCCCAGCATCAGTATCTTTTCCAATGAGTTGGCTTTTCGCATCAGGTGACCAAAGTATTGGAGCTTCAGCATCAGCTCCTTCAATGAATATTCAAGATTGATTTCCTTTGGGACTGACTGGTTTGATCTCCTTGCAGCTGATGGGTTGAAGCTCAGGCTGAGAGAGTGTGGACCCCCAGGTAGGCAGGGGGCCTGGGGAGCCAGGGCTTTGTGAATAAGACAAACTCACAGCAGCCCCTTCTCCGTGGCACTGTTTTGTCCCCGCAGTCACTTGAGGCAGTTAATAGCAGACATGAGCTCCCTAGTACAAAAATAAACTCACAAGAAAAACTCATAACAAAAATATAGGAAATGTTATAAGGGAGGAGGTGATAAACTCCATAATGAGTCAGTACAGCAAACAATCCTATAAAACAAGTATAATTAAATTCAGGGGGAAAGATGGTATTGTATCCAGGACCAAAAACACCCCAGCAATTACAGATCTTAGAAGTTAAAATCTCAGTGGGCAAATGAAATAGACCAGCTCAAAAGTGAAACAGACAGCTGGGAGGTAAGCTGAAAAAAGTCTAGGGGACAGCACAAGGAATGTTCCCAATCTCTGCTCACCCTTTACTTCTTCCTCCATTCACTGTGTATCAGCTGCCCAGCCCTCCTGGACCACTGGGGCCACTGCCAGGCTGGTGCCCACCTCTGCCCAGGGTGCTCCTCCCCCTCACATCTGCCTGGACCCCTCCCTCACTTCCTCTGGGCCCTTAATACTCAAAAGCCACCTCCTCAACATTGTCATCCCTCACTGAGTGTACCAGAACACAGTGTGTTTAGTTGTCTTTGCTTGTTTTCTTGGTCTTTCCCCTTGAAAGTAGGAATTGTATGAGATAGTTTCACTGCTCTGTTCTCAGAGCCTTGATTATGCCCAGCACATGGTGGATGCTCGTGAAATGCCCATTGAGTGAATGAATGAATCTCTTCTATCTTAGCTGATCCCAATATGGGAGCTGGGGGTGGGAGTGGTCAGTGATGGAGGAATTGATAAAATGAGTGAAACTGAGCACAAATTCTTGGTTTACTAGGGATAGAAGTGATTAACATAATTAGTGAAAAAGGAACATTTAAACGTGTTAAAAAACATTTAGAGTAGCTGCTAAAAGGGAAAAACTGGATGGCCAACACCTTAAACATCAAAAGGAAAATCAACACTGACAAAATCAGTGTAGGAGTTGAGTGGGCTGGGGAGGGGAAGGGGGTAAAAAGCAAGAAAACTGTTGGGACCTAACAAACACCATGATAGGCTTCAGGGACTAAGGTAGGACTCACGGGAAAGGCTGAGTCATTGCCCAGTGAGGTCACCCCGCGGATGCCAGGACTTGTCTAATCAGCATACTCCCCGTAACCTGGTTTGAGTTTATCAGGACGTAAAAGACATCCCCCTGCAGCCAATAGCCAATTAGTAAATACCAGGAAACCCCTGCAGCCAATAAAGATTAGCCAATTAGTAAATACTAGGAAACTCCTGCAGCCAATCAGCCCTTGCCAACTCTCTGTTCTAAAACCTATAAATATTGCTGTAAATCTGGGCTCAGGGCTTCTTGCTCCACTCCACTGCATTGGATGTGGTGGGAACCCTAGCTCGAGCTAGAAATAAAACCCCTTCATGCTTTTGCATTGCTGTGGACGTCTTATTCTCTCAGTTTTGGGGACTCGGACTCTGGGCATAACAAAAACTTGGGGAATAAAGAACATATCTAAAACTATCAATAATCAGATTAATTTTCCTGACTCAGATTGTGTCAAGAAAGCTAATCAGACTAGGACTTCATATTTAAAAATTAAATAGGCAATGGGATGTTTTAAGTTAAAGTCCCAGGTTCTACTCAGGGTGATAAGACTGTCCCCAAACTTTGTGAAAATGCCAACTATGAAATATGAAGAACTCTGAGAAATGTGAGAAGGGGTAAATTGTGTAATCATAAGGGGAGACTAGTACATCTCTCGCAGAAGTAGAGAAAAAAGACCCACAGAAATGAGAATTGGTCTACAGTAATTAGCCTTCGAAGAGGAGAGAATTCTTGTATAATAAAAATTCCAGAAAATGTTCTAGGATAGATAGTAGTGATGGTTGCATACACTGTGAAAGTGCTAATTTTTATGTGTATATAAACCATAAAAAAACTCTCCCAGAACCTTGGGTAATACGGAATCCTGTACTTCTGCAAGGCCAGATAACAGTCACCCCAAAACCAGATAACAATAGTAAGTTCACACCAATAACACCAGTTCTTTTTTCCTGAATGCTTTCAGCAAGCTAAGACTCTTGCAATAAAGGAGGAAAAATCGTGCTCCAGGAGCAACATTTATATGGATGTCAGTGTTCTCAACACAGGATGTGGCCGTGCAGAGGGCATGGAATCTGAAACTGGGAGACTTGGGTTCGCTCCTTGGTTCTTTTGCCAAGTCAACCAGCTCCATGTGTTAGCTATGAAATCAGCAACAGTGAGTAGCAAACTTTTTTCACCATATAGTATGGTTATGTATTTTACTAGATGACTAATTGTCCATTATTTCATTTAATCATCACAATTAACACTTGAAGAAGCAGATCGTTGGTATCATTTTACACAAAAGAAACTAGGGCTCAGAAAGGCTAGGTGACTCATCTGAGATCACACGGGTCTCAAGTGACAAAATGGATCTAGATTCATCCCTGCAAGTTTAAGGATAGTTCCATTAACATCACAGCTGCTTCTTATTTTGAGTCATTTACTCCCACCAAATGCTATATATTAGTAGGTGCTGTTGGCTTCTAAGACTGTGCAATGAAAAATACTGATCCCGAATTTTCTCGCTGAGAGGAGAGGTGTTGGGTTGCCTGTTGAAGGTGGTTCTGGGTTCACCAGTGTACCACAGGCAGCACATTAAGTACCATCCAGAGTCCAGGAAACCCCCAGCATCAAGGTTTAGAAACCACTTCCAATAAAGATGTCTGCACTAAACCTGTCAGGTCTGGCTTCAGATTCTGCAGACAGCCCTCATTTCAGGGAAAACCGTGAACCAAGGGCAAGTCCAGTGTCCACAGCTGCTGTTTCTTTTTCAGTCTACTGGCTTAAGAGGACTTCCAGCTCAAAATGAATTAGCATTTTAATTAGCGAAACAGTTGGAAAGGCCAGTACAGAGTTTTCAAGTCCTTCAGGTCTAGAGGAGAAACAAATTCTGTGACTGCATTTGTCATTCGCCGAATAGACTGTCCCAGTTTCCTTGGGCCTTTTCTTCTAGAACTCTGGCGAGCAGCAGTTTTTCTCTTAGGATCTTTACTCTATGCAAGGTTTTTCCTTGGGTGGCAATCCACCTTGCCAGAAAGAGTGGGCTTTAGGTGGTGCTGAGTGGAATTGTGTTCCCCAAAATGATATATTGAAGTCCTAAGGAGAGTGAAAAAGTTGGCTTAAAGCTCAACATTCAGAAAACTAAGACCATGGCATCCGGTCCCATCACTTCATGGCAAATAGATGGGGAAACAGTGGAAACAGTGCCTGACTTTATTTTGGGGGGCTCCAAAATCACTGCAGATGGTGATTGCAGCCATGAAATTAAAAGATGCTTACTCCTTGGAAGAAAAGTTATGACCAACTTAGACAGCATATTAAAAAGCAGAGACATTCCTTTGCCAACAAATGTCTGTCTAGTCAAGGTTATGGTTTTTCCAGTGGTCATGTATGGATATGAGAGTTGGACTATGAAGAAAGCTGAGCACCGAAGAATTGATGCTTTTGAACTGTGGTGTTGGAGAAGACTCTTGAGAGTCCCCTGGACTGCAAGGAGATCCAACCAGTCCGTCCTAAAGGAGATCAGTCCTGAATATTCATCAGAAGGACTGATTTTGAAGCTGAAACTCCAATACTTTGGCCAGCTGATGTGAAGAGCTGACTGATTTGAAAAGACCCTGATGCTGGGAAAGATTGAAGGCCAGAGGAGAAGGGGATGACTGCCGGGGGCCAGCGTGAGGAACTCCGCCCATGGCAAAGGTCATGAGGAACGAGGCTTGGCATACGCAAAGGCGTGATCAAGCCTCAGGAAACCCCCTGTTCCCGAGCATCTACCCCAAAACCAGAGTCTGTTTTATGCTCTCCCCCATAACCATTTCTCTCGGAGAAGGAGTTAACGTGCAGCTCCAAGTCAGTAAAAATTCCTGGGCGTGACAAGAGTGTTTCAGCTTACGGACTCCTCTGAAGGTTATCTAGCCCGCCTGTATAGGTTCCTCCGGCCACGTGTGATTGTTTACAGCCTCCCAATCTGAGAGGCACGAGATGTTTTAGACTTACTAAAGGCAAATTCTTTTGGGGAGTTGGAAATTATTAGTATAGTGGGTTGGTTAGGAATTATATTGGTGAAGGGTTTTTCATTTGTTGTGCCAATAATTGCTGCTAATTCCCTGCCCTGGGTGTGACAAGGGTGTCTTAGGTCAAACCTCTCTGCTGACAGACTAGTTTGTGTGACAGGATTATCCATACTCCTGCCACTACGCACATGATTGTTTACTACCTCTCAACCATAAACAGCACAGAGAGCTTTGGAGTATTTTGAAAGTCTTAATTAGCACAGGGCTTTTCTCATTGTTGAGTCAGATTGCCGCCAGGCCTCCATATCCTTAGGCACCTGGGAATATATTAATCAATGTATTTGGAATATAGAAAAGGAAATATAGTAGTTTTAAGGTTAGCAATACTAGACTTTTGAGTTAATGAATTTTCTCTTTTGTAATAGATCACTGTACTTTGTTATAAATCACTGTGTCCTTGCTATGTAAAAATGTAACTTTATCACTATCTTAAGACTAAATAGATCTTAAGGGGAGCATTGGTGAAAGGATTTTCATTTGTTGGGCTGATGTTTGCTGCTAAATCTCCATATTCCCTGCCCTTATAATGAATATAACTAACATATAGAAGAAATAAGTATTAACCTTTAAGCATATAGGAGAAATAAGTATTAACCTTTAAGATTAATCATGTTAACCTTGGGTTAAATAAATTCCTTTCTTGATTGTAACTCACTACACCCTCACCCTATAGGAATGTAACTTTATTTGGAGGGTGGTGCCTGGTTTAAGAAAAAACACCCTTGGAAAAAATAAGTTTTTTGGTTATCAGAAAGAAAGGATCATAAAATGTCAGCAGGTCTCATGGCCAGAAGATGATGTAATATCCCTAAGACCTTTTTTTTTATACATTTATGTGAAGTACCTGATTTTGATAAAGGTCAGGACTGCTGACCCCCGCGTGACTCTGTATTCATCCCTATGTGTAACAAAAGGTATATCAGTTCAGTTCAGTCGCTCAGTCGTGTCCGACTCTTTGCGACCCCATGAATCCCAGAACGCCAGGCCTCCCTGTTCATCACCATCTCCCGGAGTTCACTCAGACTCACGTCCATCGAGTCTGTGATGCCATCCAGCCATCTCATCCTCGGTCGTCCCCTTCTCCTCCTGCCCCCAATCCCTCCCAGCATCAGAGTTTTTTCCAATGAGTCAACTCTTCTCATGAGGTGGCCAAAGTACTGGAGTTTCAGCTTTAGCATCATTCCTTCCAAAGAAATCCCAGGGTTGATCTCCTTCAGAATGGACTGGTTGGATCTCCTTGCAGTCCAGGGGACTCTCAACAGTCTTCTCCAACACCACAGTTCAAAAGCATCAATTCTTCGGCGCTCAGCCTTCTTCACAGTCCAACTCTCACATCCATACATGACCACAGGAAAAACCATAGCCTTGACTAGACGGACCTTAGTCAGCAAAGTAATGTCTCTGCTTTTGAATATGCTATCTAGGTTGGTCATAACTTTTCTTCCAAGGAGTAAGCATCTTTTAATTTCATGGCTGCAGTCACCATCTGCAGTGATTCTGGAGCCCAAAAACATAAAGTCTGACACTGTTTCCACTGTTTCCCCATCTATTTGCCATGAAGTCATGGGACCGGAGGCCATGATCTTCGTTTTCTGAATATTGAGCTTTAGGCCAACTTTTTCCCTCTCCTCTTTCACTTTCATCAAGAGGCTTTTTAGTTCCTCTTCACTTTCTGCTATAAGGGTGGTGTCATCTGCATATCTGAGGTTATTGATATTTCTCCTAGCAATCTTGATTCCAGCTTGTGTTTCTTCCAGTCCAGCATTTCTCATGATGTACTCTGCATATAAGTTAAATAAGCAGAGTGACAATATACAGCCTTGACATACTCCTTTTCCTATTTGGAACCAGTCTGTTGTTCCATGTCCAGTTCTAACTGGTGCTTCCTGACCTGCATACAGGTTTCTCAAGAGGCAGGTCAGGTGGGCTGGTATTCCCATCTCTTTCAGAATTTCCCACAGTTTATTGTGATCCACACAGTCAAAGGCTTTGGCATAGTCAACAAAGCAGAAATAGATGTTTTTCTGGAACTCTCTTGCTTTTTCCATGATCCAGCAGATGTTGGCAATTTGATCTCTGGTTCCTCTGCCTTTTCTAAAACCAGCTTGAACGTCAGGGAGTTCACGGTTCACATATTGCTGAAGCCTGGCTTGGAGACTTTTGAGCATTACTTTACTAGAGTGTGAGATGAGTGCAATTGTGCGGTAGTTTGAACATTCTTTGGCATTGCCTTTCTTTGGAATTGGAATGAAAAGTGACCTTTTCCGGTCCTGTGGCCACTGCTGAGTTTTCCAAATTTGCTGGCATATTGAGTGCAGCACTTTCACAGCATCATCTTTCAGGATTTGAAATAGCTCCACTGGAATTCCATCACCTCCACTAGCTTTGTTGGTAGTGATGCTTTCTAAGGCCCACTTGACTTCACATTCCAGGATGTCTGGCTCTAGATGAGTGATCACACCATCGTGATTATCTGGGTTGTGAAGATCTTTTTTGTATAGTTCTTCCGTGTATTCCTGCCACGTCTTCTTAATATCTTCTGCTTCTGTTAGGTCCATACCATTTCTGTCCTTTATTGAGCCCATCTTTGCATGAAATTTTCCCTTGGTGTCTCTAATTTTCTTAAAGCGATCTCTAGTCTTTCCCAATCTGTTCTGTTCCTCTATTTCTTTGCATTGATCGCTGAAGGCTTTCTTATCTCTTCTTGCTATTCTTTGGAACTCTGCATTTAGATGCCTATATCTTTCCTTTTCTCCTTTGCTTTTTGCTTCGCTTCTCTTCACAGCTATTTGTAAGGCCTCTCCAGACAGCCATTTTGCTTTTTTGCATTTCTTTTCCATGGGGATGGTCTTGATCCCTGTCTCCTGCACAATGTCATGAACTTCATTCCATAGTTCATCAGGCACTCTATCTATCAGATCTAGGCCCTTAAATCTATTTCTCACTTCCACTGTATAATCATAAGGGATTTGATTTAGGTCATACCTGAAAGGTATATAAGCAAACCCCAAAATAAAGAAATCGGATCAGTTTCCGGAAAGACTGATTCCCCCATGTTTCTTTCTTGCTCCCAGTTTTTCTGGCTGAATTCCCATCTGGAGCATGGATGCTATTCCACGTAAACCAAGTTATTCAGCCTCTTTTTCTCCACTAATTTTCCTATTACACTATCTGTTTCTAATCTCTCTGTATATCTGTGATTAAATATGTATTTTTCCAAGGATGCCGACGCCGTCCCCACCTTTGAATTCCCTGGATCCACCAGGGCTGGACCCCCGGCAGATGACAGAGGATAAGATGGTTCGATGGCATCACTGACTCAATGGACATGAGTTTGAGTGAACTCCGGGAGTTGGTGATGGACAGGGAGGCCTGGCGTGCTGCAGTCCATGGGGTCACAAAGAGTCGGACACGACTGAGCGACTGAACTGAACTGAACCCTCAGTCCTTCAGTATGTGAATTTAATTGGAAATAGAGTTGTTGCTGATGTAGTTAGTTGAAATGATATCATATTGGAGTCAAGTAGACTCCTAATCTACTTGTAAGTGGTGTTGTTAATAAGAGAAAGAAAAACAGGAAGAATGCCATGGGCCCATGGACAGAGACTGGAGTGGTCCATTTACATGCTAAGGAATTCCAAGGATTGCCAGGGACCATCAGAAGCTGAAGACAAAGATTCTTTACTAGAGCTCCAGAGATGGGCCTTTTGGATCAGATCACAGGACTTCCCAGATGACTCAGTGGTAAAGAAACTGCCTGCCAATGCAGGTGATGCAGGTTCTATCCCTGCCTGGAGAAGGAAACCCACTCCAATATTCTTGCCAGGAGAACCCCATGGACAGAGGAGTCTGGTGGGCTACAGTCCATGCGATCTCAAAGAGTCGTACATGGCTTAACGACTGACCAGAAACAACAGGGGCATCACCGACTCAGTGGACATGAGTCAAGCCTGGCGTGCTGCAGTCCATGGGGTCATAAAGAGTCACACATGACTGAGCAACTGAACAACAACAGGGGGCCTCAGCCAGTGCCACAGCCCAGCCACGCAGGGCAGAGAGGGGCTGCCCCTCCACATGCCCATCTGGAGCATGTCCTTGTCCATCCACCAGGCAGCCTTATGCCTGGCTGCAGAGCCACCTGACCGGAGGTCCCGAGGCCAGTGCTGGGAGACTCCTTCCAGGACGCCCTTCTTCCCCGACAAGGAGGGTGGTTGGCTCTGTGCAGGCTCTCCGTGAAGTGTGTGTCTTCGCCTCTGGCCTTTTCTCACAGCCTCTGGGGCTGGGGGCTGGGATAGTCGCCTCCCAGTCACGCAGCGGTCCCTGTACAGCACCCCGGGCCGTGTGCCCAGGCTGGGCCTTCCTCCTCCAACCGCACATCCTGTCTTCCTTTGCCCATTCCAGCTTTTCACTTCAAACAGGGTGCCCATCCAGGTGTGTGTGTGTGTAGTGTGTTGATTTGTCAAGTATGTATGTGTCAAGTATGTGGTGTGATAATATGCATGCGTGTGTGTGCACATGGTGTGTGTGTGGTGTGTCTGACTCTGTGCATGTGGTATGTCTGGTTGTGCCCACATGGTGTGTGTGGTGTGTCTGTGATTGTGTGCATGTGGTGTATCTGGTTGTACTTGTGTGTGTGAGGTGTATCTGTGTGATTGCATGCATGTGGTGTGTGTGTGTGTTGTGTCTGTGATTGTGCACACCTGGTGCATGTGGTATGTCTGTGTGATTGTGTGCGTGTGGTGTGTGTGCACAGGTGCTGCTTCTGACATGAACCAGGTGGGTGATGGTGGATCAGGAGTTGGGCTCAGTTCGGAGAAACATCAACACAGTTCATCAGAAAGAACCTTTTCTGGGTCTTTCTATTCTGCGCCCAGTGTTCTCTTCCTGCCCCTTCGCAGGCCTGTGGCTTCAACAGCTTCTAGACACTCATAGGAAAACCACACTTTCTCTGTGGGCTCAGGCCTCACAAGGCTTTAGCAGCAAGGCTGGCATGTCAAGCCTATGCAGACAGGGGAAGGGATGGGGTCTGTGGAGGACTGGAGGGAGCCTGCCTGGATGAGAAGAGTGGAAGTGCAGCTCTTATGAACACCATGCTGGCTGGAGAGCGTCTGCAGTGCTGTCCTTCAGAGCAGGTGGACATGCAGGCCAGAGAGGGGGGGCAGCTGGTGACCGCAGGCTCTCCGAAGCGCACAGAACACCCTGGTAAGGTGAAGAGCTGCTCCCTTACTGGGAAAGACTAGAGGATTTTACTGTGACTTCTGTGACCTAACAATGCAGTCAGCTCTGGGCACTGTTGATTTGTCATTTGTGGAAATTCATGGGACGTCTGAGCACACAACCTGTAAAAGCTGGTGGACTTCTAGGAGAGCAGAAAAAAAAGAAAAAATAGTAGTAACAACAAAAATAATGGCAGCGAAAATATACTCTTTATTATGCTCTAGGCACTAAGCATGTAACCATCAGACAGCATGAAAAGATGGGTATTATTCATCTCCTTCATACAGATGAGGAGACTGAGGCTAAGAGGGGCAAGTGACTTGCCTGCAGGTGCACAACTGGTCAGCAGCAGAGGCTGGGTTCCCTTTAGGTCCCCCTGATCACGCAGCTTGAGTTATTAGTGTTGAAATTGCTGAGCACTAGAGGGCTAGGCAGTCAGGGTTGTTCTGCTCATTATTCAATTTCATCCAGGCTGGGGGTCCTGGGGGAGCCCCAGAGCTGGAAGCTGTACCCACTCGGGCGTGGCTCTGGGGTCCCCGGGGGGAATGACTCCATGGGGTGGTGCTCTCGACACAGGGAGCTGAGGGCCTCCAGGAAGAGTTTTCTGAAGGAGGAGGACACCGCGTTGTACAGGACAGGCGTCACTGCCGAGCTGACGTAGAAGAGCGTGTTGGTCACCATGTAGAAGTAGTGATAGAAATCGTAGAGCTTGCTGGAAGGGAAACCCGGACGGCTGGTTAGAGGGCCTGCTGCCTGCCCGCCGGGTCCTCCCCTTCCTGTTGGGAGCGTCTCCCCCTCCACAGGGCCAGGTCAGGAAGGCCTGCCAGGCCCAGCTGCCTGCAGAGTGAAAAGCACCCCTGTTGATGGACAGAGACCAGTGTCCAGGCTCTCGAGACGTGGGGAGACTCATGCTGCTGCATGAGGTCAAGGAGATGTGGCTTCTTGAAGGGGAGAGAGGCATTCTGAGAATTCCCTGGCCACCTTGGGAAGGGCTGCACCTGTGTGCATGTTGGTGTGTGTGTCTGTGTGCATGCTTGTGTATGAGTGCACTTGTGTGTGCACTCTCATATATGTGCACAGGTGTGTCCGAGCTTGTGCATGTGTGTGCACACTTGTGCATATGTGTGAGTGCATTTGTGTGTGTGTTTGTGTGTGCGCACTTGTATGTGTACCCCTGTGTGCCTGTGCTTGTGCATACGTGTGCATGTACTTGTGTGTCTGTGTGTAGGGGAAATTGCAGCTCTCGAGAACCAGTCATCTGTTGACACAGCTATTTCCTTGGAGGCCACATAGGATATCTCTCCTCTCAGATGTCCGACTTCTGCTTATCATCAGGTTGCAGTGATTTCCAAAAGAAAGAGAAGGGATCCTCAGCTTGGGTTTTCTCCCATTGTGTCATGAAATTGGTGTGCACGGTCTCATCTCTAAGCAGCCTCTGTTAGCTCGTGGAATCCCAGCTCTGAGGCCTCCTCCCTCTCTCCCTCCTTGTGAGAACATGGCCTTCGCCCTGTTCCCTACCTGCAAGCAGCTCTCCATCCTGGAGTCAGGAGGCTGGAAGCCTTGACTGCCACTCACACGGCCTGAGCAGTTCAGAGAGTTTTCTAGATGATGCTTGGTTCCCCACCCTGAACTGGAAACTTTTGGGATAACAGACTGGGCAGGGCCAGCTAGAATGAAGGCCAGAGTTCTGGAGAGGCCAGCAAGCAGGGGCTTCCCCTGGAGAGCGCAGGCAATCCCAGCCCCAGGCCCCAGCCCCCATGAGCTGGGGTTCCTCCCCTCACTCACTCGGTCCACCGTTCATCAGGGACGTAGCAGTACATGAGCCTGCGGATGTGGTACGGCATCCAGCAGACGACATACACGGCCACAATGGCTCCTGCAGGACAGGTGGGGAGAGAGACAGACAGCGAACACATTAGCAGTTATGCAGCTCTGCGGGGTGGAACCTGCCCAGGGTGACAACAGTGTTTCCCAAGAGCTTGTTCCTGGAGTCTAGGGGTTGGCAGGAGACTTTGAGGTTATCTGGCACACTCTTGTCTGGAAAGAGTGAAGATGAAAGTCGCTCAGTCGTGTCCAACTCATTGCATCCCCATGGACTATACAGTTCATGGAATTCTCCAGGCCAGAATACTGGAGTGGGCAACCTTTCTCTTCTCCAGGGGGATCTTCCCAACCCAGGTCTCCCACATTGCAGGCAGATTCTTTACCAACTGAGGTATTAGGAAAGCCCCACTCTTGTCTGGATCTGTCCCCAAACCTGCTGTTACCCTGTCCTCTGAGTGAATGTCCACTTTAATCCTAACTGGCCCACTGACATGCTTCTAGAAACTTCTACAACATCTATAACCTCCTGGCCACTAGAATCTATCCCCAACTCAGGGCTGGATATTCCCCCTTGGTCATCTAACTGCACAGATGTGTGTGCATGTGTGCCTGCTAAGTCGCTTCAGTCGTGTCCGACTCTTTGTGACCCAGTGGACTGTAGCCCACAAGGCTCCTCTGTCCATGGGATTCTCCAGGCAAGAATACTAGAGTGGGTTGCTGTGCCCTCCTCCAGGGGAACTTCCCCACCCAGGGATTGGACCCATGCCTCTGTGTCTCCTGCATTGACAGGGTTCTTTATCACTAGCGCCACCTGGGAAGCCCAAGTGCATAGACAATAGAACTCAAATATCCTTTCTTACAAAGCCTCTCCCCTCCTGTATCCCCTTTTTCTGGTTGATTGATGGCACCACTGTCCATCTGACACCCAAGTCATAAGCCAGAGAGTCTTCTCTTTCCAGTATCCCCAAGATGCAGTCTATTAAAAAGTTACTCGCTAGCATCTCTCCTCTCTCCTTTTCTCCCCAACTTCACTGTGCCCACCCCAGGGGACCACATCTTCCCTCCACTGGACTGTGACAGCAGTCTCCTAACTGGCCCTATTGACCTAAACTTCTCCTCCTTCCTTTCCCTCCTTCTCCTCCTGCCCTGAGTGGCAAACCCATTCTCTAATCTACTGAGGTCCCTGGACCAGCAGCATCCACCTCAGCTGGGAGTTTGTTAGAAATGTAGACTGTCATACCTAGACCAGACACATCAGAATTTCTGGATGGGGACCCAGGGGTCCACGTCTGACAACTCTCCCCAAGCATTCTTACGTGCATGGAAGTTTGAGAAGCACTGAGGAGCCTGTCCTGCAAAACTGCCAAGCATGTATATCTCAAGAGCAAGCCCTCCTGTCATTCCTGGACCCCGGCTCTTTCAGTGATGGCCCATTGTCTATGGAAAGAAGTCCAGGCCCTTCACGTGCTGCTTCTGCTTCTTGGCACACCACATCACATTTAGCTCTTGTACTTCAGTCCTGTGCACAAGACTGTGACATACACATGGCAGCAGAGACCCTGTCCCTCCATCCTTCTGGACCTTGTGTGTGCCTGGATCACACAGGTGCGTGGAGAGACCTCTGCTTTCCTGTGCCTTTAAAGTTGCCCTTACAGAGCCAAGTTTGCCCAGATACTTAAACAAACAAACACATAGATCAATGTCGCATCAGAGAAAGTGGAGAGTTAGTGGGGAACTGGATTTGGAGACCTAGCTGGCCTGTGTCCACAATGCCTGGTCAGTGGGTCCTTAAATACATCGGTTCCTCGTGTCCGTCTGAACAGCCAGACTCCCTGAAAAGCAGCCAGGCATCTGCTTGTCTTTGTGCGCCACCCCCTGGAGCTGATGGGGCGGTTAGTGTACACAATTTCCATTCCTTCTTTTAATTATACTACTGTACCTTCCAGAAGCCTGTTGGTGATTGTATAACTCCCCAGGGCATAGAGAAAAATGAGACCTAGACAGAGGCAGGAATTAGCTCAAGGCCATGTGGCCAGGGATTGGTGGAGACCGCCCTGGTCTGGCCCTTCCACTCCGGGCGGGGTTACCGGGAACTTAACTGAGAATTTGGATGCTGCGCCGGAGGCCACGGATCCGGCGGGAGTCCTTGTGTCTCACCAGGGCGGCCTGGTCCCCCAGGGCCAGTGTCTTCCTCTCCTCGCTCATTAGCTCCAGGCGGCTGGGGGCAGAACTGCCTGCAGTGGGAGGGGACGGCATCTGGGAGCAGAGGGCTGCCAGGTGGCTCACGGTGACCCCGTTCAGGAAAGCGGTTAATGCCAAAGGGAGCACGAAGGACACCAGCACATTCACCTGGAAAAGGTGATTCCAAGGGTTATGGCGGTAGCTCCAAGGCTTGGTGACCGCTGGTCCTCAGGTGTGCCCAAGGGCCCAGGAATCTGCAGCAACAGGAGCAGGGCTGGGGGTGGGGGTGGGGGTGACAGCGGATTTACAGATGCTGAGAAAATTCTCTGAAAGTAAGGAGAGCAGTGAAAATAGAAAAGACAAGAAAACAGGGGATGTTTAGGATGCTCACTGTCTAAGTAATAGCCATGCTGGAAAGAAAAATAGAGAAAACAGTGGAGGAAATTGTAATGTAGGAAAAAAAACACATTTAAGAAAGTTTTCCCAGGGCTTCCTTAGTGGCTCATTGGTAAAGAATCCACTTGCCAGATGAATGGATAGGAAAGCTGTGGTACATATACACAATGGAATATTACTCAGCTATTAAAAAGAATGCATTTGAATCGGTCCTAATTAGGTGGATGAAACTGGAGCCTATTATACAGAATGAAGTAAGTCAGAAAGAAAAACATCAATATAGTATATTAACGCCTATATATGGAGTTTAGAAAGATGGTAACGATGACCCTATTTGTGAGACAGAAAAAGAGACACAGATGTAAAGAACAGACTTTTGGACTCTGTAGGAGAAGGCAAGGGTGGGATGATTTGAGAGAATAGCATTGAAACATGTGTTTTATCATGTGTAAAACAGATCGCCAGTCCAGGTTCAATGCATGAGACAGGGTGCTCAGGGCTGGTGCACTGGGATGACCTCGAGGGATGGGATGGGGAGGGAGGTGTGAGGGGGTGTCAGGATGGGGAACACATGTAAATCCATGGCTGATTCATGTCAATGTGTGGCAAAAAAACACTACAATATTGTAAACTAATTATCCTCCAATTAAAACTAAATAAATTAATTTTAAAAAAATCCACCTAGCCAGTGTAGGAGACGCAGGTTTGAACTGGCAGGATCTCACATGTCACAGAGCGACTAAGCCCGTGCACCACAACTATTGGGGCTCTGCTCTAAGCCCAGGAGCCACAGCTACGGGGCCCACATGCAGCAGCTGCTGAAGCCACGCTCCCTAGAGCCGTCACTCTGCAACAAGAGGAGCCACGACCCTGAGAAGCTCACATATGGCTATTAGGGAGTAGCCCCTGCTTGCCACAACCAGAGAATAGCCCATGCATCAGTGAAGATGCAGCCCAGCCATAAATCAATAAAACTGTATTTTAAAAAAAGTTTTCCCAAAATTGAGGGATGTGAACTTCTAGACTGAAAGGCGTGTGGGTGCTCAGAACAATGGATGAAAATAAACTCACATCAAGGCACGTTCTTACGACATTTAGCCCCTGGAGGTAGAGTAGGTCTCCAAAGCTCCCAAAGGGATAAAACAGGGCATGTACAAAGGAGGGGAACCAGAATGGCCTTCAGTTCAGTTCAGTCGCTCAGTCGTGTCCGACTCTTTGCCACCCCATGGACTGCAGCACGCCAGGCCTCCCTGTCCATCACCAACTGTCCTTAGACTCACTCAAAGCAATGAGGAAGCTAGAAAATAATAGACTGATGCTTTACAATTTGTGAGGAAAAACAGTTTCCATCTTGTAATGTTCTGCCCAGCCATACTGTGAGAAATGAGAGGATAAAATGAAATATGTTCAGACACATAAATTCTCAAAAAGTGTTTTTACCGTCTATGGATATTTTCTCAGGTTACAAGAGCATATGTTCCATCAAAATAAGCTTGTGAACCAACATAGAGGGAGACCTGGGGTCCCCAAATTGGGTGTCCCCCAGAGGAGCAGAAAGATGCGGTAGCATTGGCAAGGTGCTGGAGCAGAGGAGAGGCCTCCAGGCATGATTGAAAAATACAAGATGAGGTTGGTTGATTACCTGATGGGGCTCAACATATTGATAGGGTATTGATACTTCTGGTGTGTGCATGCTAAGCCGCTCAGTTGTGCTCAACTCTTTGCAATTTTGAAAGCAAGTGGAATGCCTTCCTATTGCGTTTTTATTCCTATTTCCACAGGAATTTCCATATTTTATTCCTATTTTCCATATTCCTGTTAAGCCCTCAGTTGATATATATATTTCTTTTGAAATCCTTCATTAACATTGAATGTTTAGGCCTCTTTTTCTATCTGTACAATGACCCAATAAACTAGTTGTTCTTATCATGGGGCTAAAGATCACTAGTTTGGGTGATAATAGAAAAGCAGAAGACTGGGTGGGTCATGAAATCTACAATTTTTAACCTGCTCTCCAGGTAATTCTCATACTCAATCACGTTAGCTCACCACTCCTGCAAGACTGGGAAGACTTCAGAGTCAATCTTGAGTTCAAATCTGGAATTTCCTCTATTTTTTTATTGAGATATAGTTGGTTTACAATACTGTTAGTTTCAGGTATATAGCAAAGTGATTCAGTTATACATATATACATATATATTTTTCAGATTATTTTCCATGTAGGGTATTCCAAGATATTGAATATAATTCCCTGTGCTATACAGCAAATCTTCGTTGCTTTTTTATTTTATATACAGTACTTTTTATCTGTTAATTCTATAGTCCTAATTTATCCCGGGTCTCTCCCTCCCTTTCCCCTTTGATAACCATGAATTTATTTTCTAGGTCTGAGGGTCTGTTTCTGTTTTGCATTTAGTCATTTATATTATGCTTTAGATTCCACACATAAACGATATCGTGTAATATTTGTCTTTCTCTGACTTACCTTCCCTCAGTATGATAATCTCTACGTCCATCCGTGTCGCCACAAAATGGCATTATTTCATTCTTGTTTGGACTTCTCTTTGTGCTTCCCTTTGGCCAAGTCTCTCCCCAGATCCTTGGTTAAATCGGGCGGTGAGACCCAACTTTCTGACTGCTCTCTAGCGTGAGAGATGAAAACACAGGCGGTGGGGTCGCTCCTCCCGCTTACCTGGACGAAGACCTGCAGGGTGGCTCGGCTCACCAGCACGGTGCACACGCGCGAGGCGGGCTCCGGGTCCCCGCCCGCCGTCTCCAGCTCGTGCTTCTGCCCCATGATGACGGCCATGGGCAGGGCCAGGCCGAGCGAGGCGGCCCAGACGATGGACAGCAGGCGGCGGGTCTTGCGCGGAGTCAGCAGGCTTCGGGCGCGCAGGGGCTGGCACACGGCCAGGCAGCGCTCGGCGCTCAGGCTGGCCACGCTGAGCACCGTGGCGTAGGCGCACAGCTCGCGCACGAAATAGTAGGCGCGGCAGCCCAGATCTCCGAAGACCCAGGGGTAGTGGAACCACACGAAGTTGTAGAGCTCCATGGGCACGCCGACCAGCAGCAGCAGCAGGGCGGAGAGCGCCAGGCTGAGCACGTGGCAGCGCAGGCGCCCCGGGGGCCCGGCCCGCGCCTTCAGCACCACGTGCACGGACAGCGCATTGCCCGCCGTGCCCAGCGCGAAGATGAGAGAGTAGAGCGCGGTGAACAGCACCTTGGCCCAGACGCGCGTGTCCACGCCCAGCCGCGCGTCCAGGCTCAGCGCGGGCCCGGGGCTGGGTCCCGGGGCCCGCGGGCTGCCAGTCTCCATCGCGTTCCCGAGACTGCGCTCCCTCCCTCTCCCTGCCGGGAGACTGGGCGAGCTGCCCTGTTGGCCAGCGCCTCCCCTCCTCTCTGGGAACCTCCAGAATGGGAGGACACGCCCCGCGAAGGGTGCCCCGGAGCCAGCGGAGGACCGCGAGGGTAAGCCTGTTAGCTGCGCTCACGTTTCTCAGTTCAGTTCCCTGCGGGGGAAACACGTGCTGGATGGAGGGTAGGCTCATTCTGGGGGGACCTGAGAGACAGTGAGTTGGGCCGAATGCCTCCATTTACTAGCTGTGTGACCTTGGGCAAGTTATTTTTTGTCTCTCAACCCTTTTCTGCATTTAAAAAATACCGACACTGCGGACTTTCTGCTAAGATTGCTGGGGGAATCTGTGTGCAACTCTTTACCTGTGGCATAAGCAGGCATCCCCCATGCGCCATGTGCCCTGATGCTGCCTGGGTACCGTCCCAGGGTGACTGATCAAGAATTTGCCCACATGTCAACATTTCTCAGGTAGCTCCGTGGTAAAGAATCCACCTGCAATGCAGCAGACTGAGGTTTGATCCCTGGATTGGGAAGATCCCCTGGAGGAGGAAATGGCAACCCACTCCAGGATTCTTGCCTGGAAAATGCCATGGGTAGAGGAGGAGCCTGGTGGGCTATAGTCCATAGGGTCATAAAGAATCAGACACGAATGAGCATGCATGCAACATTTTGAAGCTGTTATTCTTAGAAAAGATCTCTTTCATCTTTTTGCTAAAGGCTGTTTCAGTGCCACAGTAATGTCCTCAAGGAAGTCCTCTGTCAGCTGCCCCCACATGATATTTGCTTTTCCCATCCTTTGAGGACGTCATGCTCATGGAGCAGTATGAGAAAGTGGAAAGAAGTATTGAGCATGTTTTAAAGCCTTCCATAGGTCTCTTTCTTAGCCCCATCTAGAACACCAGAACTTAATTCACTTATTTAAGTTTTTTTGGCTGCACTGGGTCTTCCATTGTTGTACCCGGGCTTTCTCTGCTTGTGGCAAGCAGGGGGCTACTCTCTAGTTGCGATGTGCAGGAAGGTGAGATGCAGTTAATAAGGGAGTGAGGAAGACTCAGCACCAATGACACATCCAGTGGGCTCTCCCTACAGATGTGTGCAGAGGGCTCAGCATTTCTATCTTCACCCAGGGGACTAGAGGAGAATGACTGATATGCCCTCTGGTTGTAAATCCCATACCTGGTCCCTCTAAGCTGAAACTCTGAGAACATATCCGTGTGTGGATGCTCTGGGCCTAGCACTTGCTTCTTCAGTACCCACAAGAACTTAATTTTGCCCCTGAATAAAATCATCACTTGTGTTAAGATTGCTTTCAGCCTGTATTGGAAGACTCTGATCTTTGATATCCTCCACTGTCTATGTTAGAATCAAAATCTGGGCTTCCCTGTGGAGTCACAAAGTGAAAGTTGCTCAGTCGTGCCAGACTGTTTGCAACCCCATGGACTATACCGTCCATGGAATTCTCCAGGCCAGAATACTGGAGTGGGTAGCTGTTCCCTTCTCCAAGGGATCTTCCCAACTTGGATTGGACCCAGGTGTCCCGCATTGCAGGCAGATTCTTAACCAGCTGAGCCACCAGGAAAGCCCAAGAATATTGGAGTGGGTAGTCTGTCCCTTCCCCAGTGGATCTTCCTGATTGAGGAATCAAACTGGGGTCTCATGCATTGTGGAAGGATTCTTTACCAGTTGAGCTACCAGGGAAGCCTGCTGGGTCACAGGCCAAGCTAAATTTCTCGATCTCTAATTGTGCAGCAAATAATTCAGAACTATCCAATACTAGAGGGTGCTGCTAGGGGTGGCAGTTATGGAAGGGAAGGATTACATGTCCAGAGATGCCAGAGGCAGGATGCTACATTGTTCAGGGCTGTGGTATGAAGTACTGACAAGGCTTCCTGGCCAGGCAAGGTGTCTCTGGGTCTAGGAATCTGGGTGTTCTGTTTTCTTTGTGTACCTAGATTCCTAACTTTCTTGCCTGCTGCATGTAGGGTCCCATCAAAAGGGCTTCTGCCATGGACTCAACTGTGTTCCCCTCCCCATTGGTTGAAGACTTAACCCCTAGTGTGAGTGCATCTGGAGTAAGGAGATAATTAGAGATAAAGGAGATCAGCAGTTCAGTTCAGTCGCTCAGTCGTGTCCGACTCTTTGCGACCCCGTGAATCGCAGCACGCCAGGCCTCCCTGTTCATCACCATCTCCCGGAGTTCACTCAGACTCAGGTCCATCAAGTCCGTGATGCCATCCAGCCATCTCATCCTCGGTCGTCCCCTTCTCCTCCTGCCCCCAATCCCTCCCAGCATCAGAGTTTTTTCCAATGAGTCAACTCTTCTCATGAGGTGGCCAAAGTACTGGAGTTTCAGCTTTAGCATCATTCCTTCCAAAGAAATCCCAGGGTTGATCTCCTTCAGAATGGACTGGTTGGATCTCCTTGCAGTCCAGGGGACTCTCAAGAGTCTTCTCCAACACCACAGTTCAAAAGCATCAATTCTTTGGCGCTCAGACTTCTTCACAGTCCAACTCTCACATCCATACATGACCACTGGAAAAACCATAGCCTTGACTAGACGGACCTTAGTCGGCAAAGTAATGTCTCTGCTTTTGAATGTGCTATCTAGGTTGGTCATCACTTTCCTTCCAAGGAGTAAGCGTCTTTTAATTTCATGGCTGCAGTCACCATCTGCAGTGATTCTGGAGCCCAAAAACATAAAGTCTGACACTGTTTCCACTGTTTCCCCATCTATTTGCCATGAAGTGATGGGACCGGAGGCCATGATCTTCGTTTTCTGAATGTTGAGCTTTAAGACAACTTTTTCACTCTCCTCTTTTACTTTCATCAAGAGGCTTTTTAGTTCCTCTTCACTTTCTGCCATAAGGGTAGTGTCATCTGCATATCTGAGGTTATTGATATTTCTCCCGGCAATCTTGATTCCAGCTTATGTTTCTTCCAGTCCAGCGTTTCTCATGATGTACTCTGCATATAAGTTAAATAAGCAGGGTGACAATATACAGCCTTGATGTACTCCTTTTCCTATTTGAAACTAGTCTGTTGTTCCATGTCCAGTTCTAACTGTTGCTTCCTGACCTGCATACAGATTTCTCAGGAGGCAGGTCAGGTGGTCTGGTATTCCCATCTCTTTCAGAATTTTCCACAGTTTATTGTGATCCACACAGTCAAAGGCTTTGGCATAGTCAACAAAGCAGAAATAGATGTTTTTCTGGAACTCTCTTGCTTTTTCCATGATCCAGTGGATGTTGGCAATTTGATCTCTGGTTCCTCTGCCTTTTCTAAAACCAGCTTGAACGTCAGGGAGTTCACGGTTCACATATTGCTGAAGCCTGGCTTGGAGACTTTTGAGCATTACTTTACTAGAGTGTGAGATGAGTGCAATTGTGCGGTAGTTTGAACAGTCTTTGGCATTGCCTTTCTTTGGAATTGGAATGAAAAGTGACCTTTTCCAGTCCTGTGGCCACTGCTGAGTTTTCCAAATTTGCTGGCATATTGAGTGCAGCACTTTCACAGCATCATCTTTCAGGATTTGAAATAGCTCCACTGGAATTCCATCACCTCCACTAGCTTTGTTGGTAGTGATGCTTTCTAAGGCCCACTTGACTTCACATTCCAGGATGTCTGGCTCTAGATGAGTGATCACACCATCGTGATTATCTGGGTTGTGAAGATCTTTTTTGTACAGTTCTTCCGTGTATTCCTGCCACGTCTTCTTAATATCTTCTGCTTCTGTTAGGTCCATACCATTTCTGTCCTTTATTGAGCCCATCTTTGCATGAAATTTTCCCTTGGTGTCTCTAATTTTCTTAAAGCGATCTCTAGTCTTTCCCAATCTGTTCTGTTCCTCTATTTCTTTGCATTGATCGCTGAAGAAGGCTTTCTTATCTCTTCTTGCTATTCTTTGGAACTCTTCATTCAGATGCTTATATCTTTCCTTTTCTCCTTTGTTTTTCGCCTCTCTTCTTTTCACAGCTATTTGTAAGGCCTCCTCAGACAGCCATTTTGCTTTTTTGCATTTCTTTTCCATGGGGATGGTCTTGATCCCTGTCTCCTGTACAATGTCACGAACTAACACCCCAAAAAGATGTCCTTTTCATTATAGGGGACTGAAATGCAAAAGTAGGAAGTCAAGAAACACCTGGAGTAACAGGCAAATTTGGCCTTGGAATGCGGAATGAAGCAGGGCAAAGACCAATAGAGTTTTGCCAAGATAATGCACTGGTCATAGCAAGCACCCTCTTCCAGCAACACAAGACTCTACACATGGATATCACCAGATGGTCAACACCGAAATCAGATTGATTATAGTCTTTGCAGACAAAGATGGAGAAGCTCTATACAGCCAACAAAAACAAGACCAGGAGCTGACTGTGGCTCAGATCATGAACTCCTTATTGCCAAATTCATACTTAAATTTAAGAAAGTAGGGAAAACTGCTAGACCATTCAGGTATGACCTAAATCAAATCCCTTATGATTATACAGTGGAAGTAAGGAGATCATAGGGGATAAGTATCCATATAAGGACTTCCCTCGTGGCTCAGATGATAAAGCAGGAGACCTAGGTTCCATCCCTGGGTCAGGAAGATCCCTTGGAGAAAGAAATGGCAACCCATTCCAGTGTTCTTGCCAGGAGAGTCCCATGGACAGAGGAGCCTGGCGGGCTACAGTCAATGGGGTCACAAAGAGTTGGACACGACTGAGTGATTAACGCACACACAAGAGGAGATATCAGAGAGCTCCCTACCTCTCTCTGTCTCTTTCTTTCTGCCACACGAGAACACAGTGAGGAGGAGACGGTCAGTCTGCAAGCCAGGAAGAGAGCTCACACCAGGAAGCAAACCTGTTGGCACCTTAATCTTGGACTTCCAGCCTCCCGGACTGTGAGAACATACACTTCTGCTGTTTAAGCCCCACAGTCCCGGTGTGCTGTTCTGGCAGCTTGAGCAGACTCAGACAGCTTCCTTCCCCAAGCAGCCTTTGGTCCTGATGCCAGCACATGACCCAGAGAATTTACTTGCTACTTGAACCTTGAAAAAAGACAGTTAATTCCCTGTTTCCATCACTCCAGAACTGAGTCATAGTAGGGTTTCCTGACTCAGAGAAAGGGGGGACAACAGAGAGTCACTGTGTGTCTGTGTGTTATGAGAGAGACAGAGAGGGAGGCAGAGATGTAACATATTTGCAGGTTCTGGGATTAGAACATTGACCCATGTGGGGATTGATATCCTGCATTTCACACCTCAGGTCCAACCTCCCATCCTTTTTCTCAAAGACCTAAGAATGGAAGCCTCTTCATGGAGCAGAGAAATCAGGGAAGGCTCCATGGAGGAAGGCCCCAGACAGTGGGCACATTTGGAAAGACCTTCCAGGAAGTGGGTCATGGCATGAGCTAAGATTCAGAAATGGGACCAGACAAGGTGTTCTGAGAGGGGAGGGGCGTTCACAGGAGACTCCCAAACCAGGGCCTGGCAGCCTGGGGAAAAGGGGTGCCCTGTGGATTCTTATGGCTGGGGCATGTAGGGGGCAGTGATTCAGGGCAGACTTCAACGTGGTCCTGCCCGGGGTCCTGTGGGGCAGCACGGGAGTTCTCAGAAGCTCCAGTGGAGGACAAGTTGGAGAGCTTGGCCAACAGAAATCCAAAGTAAAATAGCACCTCCGTTTCTTTGTCTGTAAAATGGAGCTATTCATGCCTACCTCAGAGTGACTGTAAGGATCAGTAGCTGTGACTGCTTTTTGAGGGTCTAATTCACATCAGTGTTCATCAAGGACTCTCTGTTCATGGCCTCATGTGCCCCACAATAGCCCTGTGACGGAGAGACTATTTTTATCCCTGTGTTTCCCAGATAAGGAAACAAAGGTCCTTAAAGGTCTGAGTCAGAACAGCTTCGAGGCGCCGAGTCAGCTCCAGAGCCCAGGTCTGTGTGATTCAGATGGTGCAGCTCAGTCATCATGTGTTGCTTCCAGGAACCCCATCAACACACATGTCCCTATTTCTAGGCGCACCAGCCCAGCCAGCGCTGGCTGTCATCAGCCTGACATAGCAGCAGGATACCCGTCAGCCTGACCTCCCCACAAGCAGGGGTGTGAAACCCGCCTGGGCTCGGAGCCCCGAAGACCAGGCACACCCCCCCTTGTTCATGCCGAGGCTCCACGTGGCTGGCCCTGGGGATGGGTGCAGGAGGACCGGAGTGCTGTGTTCACAGCTCCAGCGTGGCTCTGTGCACCTACCACACAGCCAGCTGAGTGCTCCCCACGACCAGGTGTAATGACTCACAGTCTTATCACTGCTTGGTCACGAGGTTCTCAAAATATCTCGACAGCAGGAATTAAAAATAGTAAGAGTAGTGGGGACCCAGCTCAGTCGAAGTGTCTGAAAGTGTTATTTTTGCCCTTCCATTGAGGACAGTCAGGGACCTTCAGTCTGTGGGAGCCATTCCAGGGAGTGGGCGGGGGGCCACCCCACCCTCTCTGCTCTTCTCCAGGGGGAGCGAGGCCAGCTGCACAGTGTGTGGCCAGGATCATGGTGACCTGGGCACGTGGAAGCCTGGAGTTCAGAACCTTCCTGCAGCTTACCAGATGCAGCAGAACCGGGGTAGCTGCTGACCTCCAACCTGTCAAGGGAGGTCGTTAGAACCCATCACGTTTGTTAGGACATGCCCGGCATCTTTCAGGTATTTGCCCACTCCACCCTCGGCACATCCCTGGATGGATTCCGGGTCAGGGTCTCCTCCGGAGAGCAGGAGGAAGGGGAGTGAAGCGAGTGGAAAGGCAGAAGGCCTGGCTGGGAAGGAGGTAGGGATCAGGGTTGGTGCTTCTGCACCCATGGAGCAGAGCTGAGAGGCGTTTGGAGGTGGGCAGTCCTAGCATCACAGGCTGTAGGGATTCTGGGGGCCAGGGGGTCACTCTGTGCTAGGGGTCAGGGAGGTTGTCTCCTTCAGTCCTTGTCAAATGAGATTGGAGCCTCTCACCCAGGCCTGCAGCTTGCCCTGTGCTCCCCTCCCACCCCAACCTTGCCCAGAAACTGCCTCCCCCCACCCAGCTGCAGGCCTGCACACCTGTGCCCCACGGAGGCCAGCCCCATCAGCACAAACCCGCAGCTCCTGGCAGGATCAGAACCACGTTTCAAGCACCGTGTTTGGGGTCAACCCGACCCTGCTTAGTCACTTCCCGCTTTGTGACCCAAGACCAGTTCTTCAAGCTCCTCTTTCACTTCCGTAACCTCATAGGGCTGCCGTGCAGAACGTGTACCGGAGAGCAGTAGACCACCTGTGGCGTGTCTGAAAGTGTTGTTTTCTCCCTTCCCTGGCTTCCTGGTGTGCAGGCAGCACTCAGGTCCAGCGAGTCGTCATGATGACGCTGCTGAGTGTGATGGAGGTGATGCCTGTGGTCCCCTGGGGAAGGGGGGCCGCTGACCCCAGCCTTCCTGACTCCCCAAAGGGTGCCCGTTCAGGGAAAGAAAGGATTCCTCGTCACTTCTGTGGGAAACCAGTGGCTTCCCTGGTGGCTCAGGTGGTAAAGAATCTGCCCGCAGTGCAGTAGACCCCGGTTTGATCCCTGGATTGGGAAGATCCCCTGGAGCAGGGCATGGCTACCCACTCCAGTATTCTTGCCTGGAGCATCCCATGGACAGAGGAGCCTGGTGGGCTACTGTCCAGGGGATCTCAAAGCGTCAGACAGGACTGAGCGCCTAAGACTTTCACGTGACACGACAGTGGTAGAGGAGAAGGTGAGTGGACTAAGGACCCGCATATCCTCTTTTGTGAGGTTCCCTGCACCCAGCACGTGAGGTGGTGTCTCTCCCCAACACGTCCTCCCCACAGATCGCCTCTGGAGGCAGCACTCGTGGGTTTGAATCACAGTTCTGTCCTTTGTGGCTGTGTGACCTTGGGAAAGGCAGTGGTGAGGCAAGGGTACCTAGCAGGTCATGCCCTGTGACCGGGTGTCAGTCTCACAGAGTCCAGAGAAACTGGCATCTGCTGGAAGACCTCTGCATCCTTCAGGGACCGGGAGGTGTCCCGGTGTTGTTTTGTTAGCCAGTCCCAGGTGGGAGAGGATTTGCAATTCAACACTGTGCTCTTTTCCTGAGCCTTGTGACTTGGCCGGGCTCCTGGGTGGAAAGAGAAGCTGCCTGCTCTGGGCTCAGTGTCACTGGGCCAGCCTCCCAGCTCTTGAAATTAGCCTCCGCAGACACCGTTCTCTGGGTGCTGGGTGGGGAGGCCACTGGCGTCCCCCCGACCCCAGCCATGGAGGAGCAGGACCACGCCTGTGACCCCACCTGGGAGCCCCCACAGCCAAAGAGCCGCCCGGACTCACCTTGGTCGTGGGTAAGGGCCAGGGCATGGCCACATGCAAACTGCCCCACCCCCCTCCGCTGCCTGGCTGAGGAGTGCAGGCGGGCCCCGTGGGTCTCGTAGAAGATCGGTGCGTCCACATTTTTCCAAAGAAGTGATGGGACCAGCCGCTCCCTAGAGGCTCCTGGGATGGAGGCTGCATTTATGGAAAAGGGTTTTGAACTGACTCAAGAAGTCAAGGCGTTTTTCTTTGCCTTGGATCGAGAGTAATAGTGACTGCTTTAATACTCAAGACAGAAAGTTATTTGAGGACTCCTGCTCACCAGGCACTGTGCAGGAAATGCTTGCTGCCTTCTGTGTTTGCATGCGGGCAAGGAGGGGAGGCCCCGAGGGTTGAAGTTACGGGATCAACACAGGAATTTGAGCACGGTTGTGTCAGAGAGTGTGATGTGTGCGCTGCGGGCACCCCTAGACTCCAAAGCCAGAGGTGGCACCGTCTGTGTTTTCTAGATCTCATCCTAGATGTCCAGGCTTTGTTCACAGGTAGTTATGTTTGTGTGAAGCCCCAAAAGCATGAGTAGAGGTTGTTCAGATAACCCCAAGTGGAAGTGTGGACCAAGGGTGGAGCCTGGACTCGAGTTTGGGCTTGGCTATTTCTTCCAAAGGCTGAGGGTTTGGCCACAGCGAACATAATGTGTTAACGGTAGTGGTTTAGTCACAAAATTGTGTCTGACTCTTTGTGACCCCATGGACTGCAGCCCGCCAGGCTCTTCGGTCCATGGGGATGCTCCAGGCAGGAATACTGGAGTGGGTTGCCATTTCCTCCTCCAGGGGATCTTCCCGACCCAGGGATCAAATCCTGGTCTCTTGCATTGCAGGCGGATTCTTTACGTCTAAGCCACCAGGGAAACCACCAATGCGTCACTCCCCCGGCCCAAATGTCTAGGACACCTTTGACACTCCTGGTCTGGCCCCCAGCTGTGGAGGCTGGGCTGGTCCTGGAGGGTTCCACACGCCCTGGAAACAGAGCTTGGGGTCCGTTGCACCTATGGGGAGAGGGTAAGGGGTGTGACGTGCAGGGAGCAGGCACAGCCTCCTGGCTGCCAGTTCCCCGAAGCCCCTGTCATTGTCACTTCAGTCACGTCCACCCTCAGGGCAGCTCCTTTCTCTGCAGGGACATGGGACCTTGCTGTTGGCATTCAGGTGGAGATGCGGGGGGCAGGGGGCACCTGAGAAAGGGCCTCTAGATTCTGCTCCCAGCCTTTGCCACTTGGCCCTTTGGGCTGGTGTTTCCTGGGCAGACAGATGCTCGCAGAGGTGGCTGCGCAGTGAGCCTCCCTCTGCAGGCGGAAGGCAGGAATGAGAGCACTCCCCCGTAATGCTCTGTACATCGACGGCACTCACACTCTAGCTAAACAGATGGTTTTGTGGTTCGTTGGAGATTAAGACGGTTGTGTCTTGTTTCCCATTCCTGGAATGTCTCTCTTTAACAGAGCAGCCCTGAGAAGTGCCCCGTTCTTCCCGTGTGGGCAGCACTGCGCTCTTGGAAAGCTCTCCCACGTCCACACTGGGACCGAGTCTCCTCGGCCCTGGGACACAGATCTTATCATCGTGGCATCTCTCTTGTACAGCCCATCTCTTTCTTCCAGTTTCCCCGGGCTGTCAAATGTCATTCCCATTTGACAGCCCGGGGAAACTGAGGTTTTGATGTTGCCCGACAAGTGGCTCGGGGATGGGAGGGGGTGGGGAAGATGGAGGCAGGGGAAGATGGAGGTAGCCCAGCCCCATCATCATTCCCCACACCTGCGGATGCTGTGATCCGAGGAAGCTCTGACAATGTCTGCTTTCTGCTTTTATCTTTGGATTATTAGTAATTTTTCCTGGTTATAAAATTATGTGTATTAGAAAAGGTTTCGATTCTACAGCAGAGTGTAAATATTAATAAGATAGATAGTAAAATGCCAATCATTTCACTGCTTGGGAGGTGGTCTGGGAACTTTGTCAACTGAGGTTGCCCTGTGTTTCCCTGGAGGCTCATTATAATTAAGCCACAGAAAGGATTTCAAAGTCTCTAGTTCTTTTTTCATTTCAACCCCTTCACTGACCTGTGTGCTCGATTCTAAAATTCCCAAAGCCCTCTGGCTGTCCACTGTGGCCTGGACCCCTTGCTGTGTGACATCTGTGACTGTCTTCCTGGCAGAGGCAGGTGTCCATGGCAGGAGAGGGTGAAGGGTGGTGGGGGGCAGTTTGCTGGACTCTGGAGCTGCTGTGCTGGCCCTGCAGACTGTCCACCACTGGGTGCAGGATTTAAATGGGCCCAGGAACTTGGGCTTGGCTCCTGCTGGTGCCCACATCCAGGAGAATCTGACCTGCTGAGCTTAAGGGTGGCTGCAGGGCAGGGATCCTGGGAGTCTAACGGGGCTCCAGGGAGAGCGCTGGCCTCCTTCCACTGCTGGGGGCTGGATCCAGCCTCAGGAGGACAGAGGAGGCCAGGTCCTGAGTGAGGCTTCAGCAAAGCTGGAGTGGAACACAGAGCAGGAAATCGAGGTGGATGCCCAGATGGACTGCCTGTCATGCAGGAAAGCTTAGGATGAGGCTGCAAGAGAGCTGGCCAAGCAGGGCAGGAGAGGCGGGAACTGCAGCTGCTGTGGCCAGGAGCCGGGCTGAGCTGGCTGCTTCTGGGGAGGGTAAGAATGGCTCAGCCATCGTGGGGCACTTTCATTCCTGGGGCCAGGAAAGGGCAGCTGGCAGTGCTGAGAGCCCTGGGAGGCACCTGTTAAGTTGGCAACAGTTCCCTGGACACAGGCCACATCCCTTCCCAGAGGCTGTGAGCTTGATGTCCAGACTTTGAGCGTGTACAGAGCCCCATGGGGCACAGTGATGGGTGAGACCTGGTCCCCACCCGCAGGAGGTCAGGGTGGAGTGTGAGTGGGTGCATCTGCCAGCTGCCAAGTTCCTGTGGACACAGATCAGGAGGAATTCCCACTGGCAGGGCTGGGAAAGGCGTCTTTGTGAAGCTGGCATCGGAGCCAGGCCTTGGGAGGAGGGTAGGATTTCAATAAACACATGGGGGGAGGGGTGGCGGGCAGAGACTTCTAGGTCAAGGGTTCAGCCTGAGTGACAGCTGGGCTTTGCAAGAACAGGGTGTTCTCCTAAGGCTAATTCTGCAAGTTCAGTTCCTCAAGCCGTTTGGGATTTTATGTCTCCTGAGTTGGGGCATGCGTGGTGACATTCATCTCGGTCAGATCCCCAGCCTGTGAGAGAAAGCAAACAGTCACGGACCAAATATGTGGGACTTGGTGTGAATCCAGGGCCACACAGCGCCTGGGCTCAAGCTTTAGTTTTACCACCTGCAAGTTTGATTAACTGGAGCCTAAGTTTTCTTATCTGTAAAATGGGACTTAACAATACCTAATAATATAATAATCACAGGGACTTGGTTGCTCACTGTTGTTCACTTGCTAAGTTGTGTCTGACTCTGTGCGACCCCATGGACTGAAGCACACCAGGCCTCCCTGTCCCTCATCATCTCCTGGAGTTCACCCTGTTTCATGTCCATTGAATCGGTGATGCCATCCAACCATCTCATCCTCTGCCGCCCTCTTCTTCTTCTGCCTGCAGTCTTTCCCAGCATCAGTCTTTTTCCAACGAACTGGCTGTTCTCATTAGGTGGCCAAAGTATCAGAGCTTTGGTACCAAGTGCTTGGTAAATGAGCTATCATTAATAAACCTGAAAAAAAAATAGCTTGTTACAAGTTGGGTTGTAAATACCAGTGAAGAGAAAATCATTTGGATTTGGACTGTTGATCTCAGCATGGTAAAGAGATAATGCACCAAATCAGAGCCCCACATCCCCTAATAGGGAGGATTCAGAGTGAGCCTTTGTTCAGACCTTTTGGCTTGGCATTCAAGGCCTCTCAAGAGCTTTCTGCTCTTGGCTCTGTCCTCACCTACTGCGACCATGTGTTGCTCAGCAAGTGCCTCTCCTTGGAGGGGCTGAGCCCATTATGTTAGCTGGGCCTCCAGGGAATGACCATCAGGACCTCAGACCCATCCTGCCGTCTCCAGCCCCTGAGACTTGGCAAGGGGCTGGACTTTGGGCCCCAACTTCCCAGAGCACATGTTTGCCACTAAACTCCGTTGGCAAAGCTGACCAGAAGCCTGGGCAGAAGCTGGGTCTTGGCCTCCGGGACCACTTTCCTCAGGGACCCCTAGGGCCAGCACCCTTGACAGTGCTGGGGGCATGGAAAGACAGACTCAGGGACAGTGTCCACCTCTCCCCAGAGGCCCAGCTGACTTGAGACACCTGTTTGCCCACCTGATCCAGGCAGGATCCCAAGAGGCTACTGCCTGGGATCAGCATGAAACTACCGGCTCCCTGGCTGGGTGATGGGGAGACGGGCAGAGAGAGAAACCAGGAAGCAGTCCCCACACGTACCCGCCATGGGAAGCAGAGCTTTTGGCCTCCTTGCTCCGTCTCTCCAGTGGCCTGGGTCCGCCCACCAGACCCCTGCTTCCTGTGAAGTCGAAGGGGAGGTCTGGAGCGCCCCCTGGAGGTGGTACTCTGCCACTACAGAGTGCTTCAGTTCAGTTCAGTTCAGTTCAGTTCAGTTCAGTCGCTCAGTAGTGTCCGACTCTGCGAGTGCTTACAAACAGGAAAACAGAAAAGCTACAGGAAACCACCACCCCGTCGTATCACAGCCAAGTGGCCGATAAGACTTTTACTAGGGACAGAAACAGGATGGTGCACACAGAAACTCGGTGGTGCAAAGTCAGTGGTTACTGGATCAAATCTGAATTCCTCATTAAGCTTGTTTGTGATTAAACTCCTTGCAGGAAACTGTTGTTGGATTACATTCTGCACTGTGCTTTTAAACTCTGACTCTTGCTGCCACCTTCCCTTTCTGTCTGTTCTGTTCTCCTTATTTATAACCTCTGCTCTCCTGTTGGGCTGTGAGCCCTGAGGGCAACCAGAGTGTCTCCATGTTGGTGTTGCCCAGAGCTCCTAACACAGTTGTGTTACATGTCTGGGTCAGCTGGATTTATACCTTTTGCCTTGATGTAATATTACAGCACCCCCTTTTGCTCTGAAGTGGGGTGATCACCCTACCTGGTACACATCTGTAAGGTCATACCTGCATTTGGCTTCGGGGCCATCCGCTCACCCACAGCTTGTACCCAAAGGTCTTTTCTCACCGCCACTTAGGGGGTCCTAATCATCTCCTCCTGTCAGGGCTAGAGAGGTTTGGAGGGCTTTGTATGGCAGTGCTGTGTTTCACACAAAGATTAGGGTCTAACATTAGTGCAGGAGGCAGAAACTGTGTGGTCCGGCTCCCTGAGGATGTTCTTCCCTGCAGACACCATGCCTTGATGTGTTAGCAGAAAAGCTAAGGGAATAGATTAAATATTAAATAGATTAAACTGAGTTTGTTGCTCAGTCCTTCAGCCTTGTCTGACTCTATGGATATCATGGACTGCAGCATGCTAGGGTTCCCTATCCTTCATCATCTTCTAGAGTTTGCTCAAACTGATGTCCATTGAGTCAGTGATGTCATCCAACCATCTCATCCTCTGTCGTCCCCTTCTCCTCCTGCCTTCAGTCTTTCCCAGCATCAGGGTCTTTTCTCTTGAGTCAGTTCTTCACATCAGGTGGCCAAAGTATTGGAGTTTCAGCATCAGTCCTTCCAATGAATATTCAGGACTGACCTCCTTTAGGATGGACTGGTTGGATCTCCTTGCAGTCCAAGGGACTCAAGAGTCTTCTCCACCACCACAGTTCAAAAGCATCAATTCTTCAGCATTCAGCCGACTTCACGGTCCAACTCTCACATCCATATATGACTACTGGAAAAACCATAGCTTTGACTAGACAGACCTTTGTTGGCAAAGTAATGTCTCTGCTTTTTAATATGCTATCTAGCTTTGTCAAAGCTTTACTTTCAAGGAGCAAGCGTCTTTTAATTTCATGGCTACAGTCTCCATCTGCAGTGATTTTGAAGCCCAAGAAAATAAAGTCTCTCAGTGTTTCCATTGTTTCCCCATCTATTTGCCATGAAGTGATGGGATTGGATGCTGTGATCTTCATTTTTTGAATGTTGAGTTTTAAGCCACCTTTTTCACTCTTTTCTTTCACCTTCATCAGGAGGCTCTTTAGTTCCTCTTCACTTTCTGCCATTAGGGTGTTGTCATCTGCATATTTGAGGTTATTTATATTTCTCCCAAATATCTTGATTCCAGCTTGTGCTTCATTCAGCCCACCATTTTGCATGATGCACTTACATATAAGTTAAAGAAGTAGGGTGACAATATACAGCCTTGACATACTCCTTTCCCAAATTGGAACCAGTCTGTTGTTCCATGTCCAGTTCTAACTGTTGCTTCTTGACCTGCATACAGGTTTCTCAGGAGGCAGGTAAGCTGGTCTGATATTCCTATCTCTTTAAGAATTTTCCACAATTTGTTGTAATCCACACAGTCAAAGGCTTTAGCGTAGTCAATGAAGCAGAAGTAGATGTTTTTCTGGAATTCTCTTGCTTTTTCTATGATTCAACAGATGTTGGCAATTTAATCTCTGGTTCCTCTGCCTTTTCTAAATGTAACTTGAGCATCTGGAAGTTCTCAGTTCATGTACTGTTGAAGCCTAGCTTGGAGAATTTTGAGCATTACTTTGCTAGTGTGTGAAATGAGTGCAATTGTGAAGAAGTTTGAACATCCTTTGGCACTGCCTTTCTTTGGGATTGGAATTAAAACTGACCTTTTCCAGTCCTGTGGCCACTGCTGAGTTTTCCAAATTTGCTGACATACTGAGTGCAGCACTTTCACAGCATCATTTTTTTAGGATTTGAAATAGCTCGGCTGGAATTCCATTACCTTCACTAGCTTTGTTTGTAGTGATGCTTCCTAAGGCCTACTTTGGATTACAGGATGTCTGGCTCTAGGTGAGTGATCACACCATTGAGTTATCTGGGTCATGAAGATCTTTTTTGTACAGTTCTTCTGTGTATTCTTGCCACCTCTTCTTACTATTTTCTGCTTTGGTTAGGTCCGTACCATTTCTGTACTTTATTGTTCTCATCTTTGCATGAAATCTTCCCTTGGTATCTATAATTTTCTAAATGAGATCTCTAATCTTTCCCATCCTGTTGTTTTCCTCAATTTCTTTGCTTTAATCACCTCAGTTCAGTTCAGTCGCTCAGTCATGTCTGACTCTTTGCGGCCCCATGAATTGCAGCACGCCAAGCCTCCCTGTCCATCACCAACTCCCGGAGTTCACTCAGACTCACGTCCATCGAGTCAGTGATGCCATCCAGCCGTCTCATCCTCTGTCATCCCCTTTTCTTCCTGCCCCCAATCCCTCCCAGCATCAGAGTCTTTTCCAATGAGTCAACTCTTTGCACGAGGTGGCCAAAGTACTGGAGTTTCAGCTTTAGCATCATTCCTTCCAAAGAACACCCAGGACTGATCTCCTTTAGAATGGACTGGTTGGATCTCCTTGCAGTCCATGGGACTCTCAACAGTCTTCTCCAGTACCACAGTTCAAAAGCATAAATTCTTCAGTGCTCAGCTTTCTTCATAGTCCAACTCTCACATCCATACATAACTACTGGAAAAACCCTAGCCTTGACTAGATGGACCTTTGTTGACAAAGTAATGTCTCTGCTTTTGAATATGCTATCTAGGTTGGTCATAACTTTCCTTCCAAGGAGTAAGTGTCTTTTAATTTCATGGCTGCAGTCACCATCTGCAGTGATTTTGGAGCCCAGAAAAATAAAGTCTGACACTGTTTCCACTGTTTCCCCATCTATTTGCCATGAAGTGATGGGACCAGATGCCATGATCTTCGTTTTCTTAATGTTGAGCTTTAAGGCAACTTTTTCACTCTCCTCTTTCACTTTCATCAAGAGGCTTTTTAGCTCCTCTTCACTTTCTGCCATAAGGGTAGTGTCATCTGCATGTCTGAGGTGATTGATATTTCTCCCGGCAATCTTGATTCCAGCTTGTGTTTCTTCCAGTCCAGCGTTTCTCATGATGTACTCTGCCTATAAGTTAAATAAGCAGGGTGACAATATACAGCCTTGAAGTACTCCTTGATGTATTTGGAACCAGTCTGTTGTTTCATGTCCAGTTCTAACTATTGCTTCCTGACCTGCAGATAGGTTTCTCAAGAGACAGGTCAGGTGGTCGGATATTCCCATCTCTTTCAGAATTTTCCACAGTTTATTGTGGTCCACACAGTCAAAGGCTTTGGCATAGTCAATAAAGCAGAAATAGATGTTTTTCTGGAACTCTCTTGCTTTTTCCATGATCCAGTGGATGTTGGCAATTTGATCTCTGGTTCCTCTGCCTTTTCTAAAACCAGCTTGAACATCTGGAAGTTCACAGTTCACATATTGCTGAAGCCTGGCTTGGAGAATTTTGAGCATTACTTTACTAGCGTGTGACATGAGTGCAACTGTGTGGTAGTTTGAGCATTCTTTGGCATTGCCTTTCTTTGAGATTGGAATGAAAAGTGACCTTTTCCGGTCCTGTGGCCACTGCTGAGTTTTCCACATTTGCTGGCATATTGAGTGCAGCACTTTCACAGCATCATCTTTCGGGATTTGAAATAGCAAGGCACAGACTTCCTGGCCCCTGACCCTCGCCCCAGGCTCTACAGAGATGAGAAGGCGGGGGCGGGGCCTCCCCTTCCCACCTCCACCAAGGTGCTTTGAGCCGCTCTGATCCTCGGGCTCTTCATTTTTACCACTGGGACTAATAAACCACCTTTGTTAGCCTATCATGAGGGTAAATGGGGTGAGGTTTGAGAGTCTTAGCAGCTGCATGAAGCATATAGTAGGAGCTGTGGAAGAGGACAAGTCACTGAAAAATTCAGTGTGAGCTGTAAGGTCTGTGAACCATAGGCTGGTGTCACGCTGGTCCTCACTGATCTGGGGCTGGCCCTGGATCCATACTGGCTTCTGGACATGGAACTCCACCTTTTGGCAGCATCAAGAATGATCCTCACTTGACAAAGCACATCTGGGCAGGAGGCGGGGGTGAGCAGAGGGCTTGGTGGGTGTCCAGGCCCCGCTTGAGGTTGAAGGCCATTGGCAGGTTTGAGGAACAACAAAGACGCCAGTGTGGCTGGGCTAAGACCACAAGGGGAAGAATAGGAGTTTGTGTCAGAAAGTAAGGAAGGGGTGGATCTGACCAGGCATCATCAAGGAATTGGCCTTGACTCTGACTGAGACAGGAAGTCCTGGGGGTCCAGGGGCAGTGCAGGAGCAGGGGACCAGTTGGGAGGTTGTTGTATTAATCTCACAGGGAGGTGAAGGTGGTTTGGACCAGGGTGGTTGCAATGGAGGTGAGAAGCTTCTGGAATTGGAGGTCAATGATGGAATCAAGGAAGAGGTCGAGGCTAGAAATGTACTTTCAGTCCCTGAATCACAGTGTTTAAGACCCCAGATCTGGTGCAACCCCTCATTTCTAAACAATGTGTCTATCTCTGGCTGTGGGTCTTCATTTGGGGCTTTTCTCTAGCTGCAGCAGGCAGGGATACTCTGGTTGAGGTACATGTTCTTCTCAACGCGGTGGCTTCTCTTGTTGCGGAGCGCGGGCTCAGTAGTTGTGGCGCACGAACTTAGTCACTTCTTGGCATGTGGGATCCTCCTGGACCAGGGATGTGTTAGGTAGTTAGAACAGAAAAAAGGAGTCCAAAATAGTGGTAGCTAAAAGATAAAGAAGGGGAAAATCCCATGAAAATAGAACAAAGGAAGGTCTGAGGACCGGAGTGAGAACCTCAGGTGAAGCAAACAACCCTCCTGGTTAGCCCAACATAAGGCAGGCTCAGGAGAAGGAGAAAAAAAACATAAAAAGAACCAATACTGAGCCGCCATGGGCTTTCTTCTCTTCGCATCTTTTGGGTCAGCCCACCCTCACGCCTAGAGGATGTATGTTCCTTTACTTGCCAAATAAAACTAAGCTGTAACTCCAAGCTGTAACACTGGTCCGTCTATCGCTTCAAATTTTTGCTGTGGTGGGACAGAACTGGGGAAAATATGAGCTCCCTGGACAGATGGAATCGGTGTCTCCTGCACTGGCAGGTGGATTCTTCACCACTGAACCAGCAGGGAAGCCTGCAACCCCCCAATTTACAGAGGGAGACTGAACCTGTCAGAGGACATATTTTCTAGGCATGACTATAGACTTAAGGCTACAATTCCTTCCGTGCAGGAAACATAGGTAAATTCAGACACCACCTTGAACTTCTCTTCCCATTTGAATTTGGAGTACACTACGCTTTGTTTCTCTTTCCAGATATTTCCTCTGTTCCCTTTCTCTCAGCTTCTCATCCCTTCAGCTTCCTCCTGGTGTCTATGCTTATCCAACCCCATGTCTTCATTCACAGTTTACGCTCAATTTGTAGAGAATCTGGGGGAGGGGTTGCCACTGTCAGCTGTTACTTTTCCTTGAAGGGCTGGCCCAAGTGTAGCCTCTGCCTGGAAACCCCAGCTGGGAGTGATGCTTCCCTCCTAAACCCCCACTTCTGTTTGGAACAGGCTTTTGTTGTAGTTGTTCCGAGATTGGTCCCTGGCACATAGCAAGTACTCGGCGTTTCTAGAAGGAGCAGAGAATGGATGAAATTACAAAATAAGCACCCCCAGGTCCTTATCACTCGATGGCGAGCTTTTGCCTGGTTTCGTCTTCATTTACACACCGAGGCTTCTTGACCCCACTTCCAGCGCTTACTGGGTGATTCCCCCACAGTCCTGCCCTGAGTTGGGGGATACCCTTGGAGAGGAAGGAGCCAGAGAGTAGGGGGACTCAGAAACAATTTAGAGATGGCTCTGTAGTAAAGCTCAAGTGAGAAATGGGAGGTGAAGACCAGAATGTCAGGCTGGAAAGACTGGGAACATGAAAGGCTGGTAGGAAAGGGTGGCACCAGAGGGTCTGGCCCAGAAGAGTTATTCTGGAATGCCTGAGGTTGGCGGATATTGGCTGCTGGACAGAGACTGTGTGGTGTGTTTTGTGGGTAAGTAGGCCTGGTTTAAAGGCACAGGAGTGGGATGCATGGCCACCCCCGGGGCGCTGTGAGCAGAGCATATGCTCACGAGAAAGGTCACACTCATCCCATGTGAGTGATTTAGAAGATGCCCGCCCCCGAGGCTCCGGTGGGCCAGACACCTTCTTCTGTTGCTGTCTGCCCCGTGTGAGGTGTTATAAATCCATTCCTCACAGGATGGAATGTTGTCTAAAGTGATGAATCAATGCGAGTCCTTCTGTTGGACAAGAGCCTGTTTTTCATCTTCCTCCTCTGTCCTGGCTGCCCCAGGCCTGGGCTCTGTTGAGTCCCCGAGAGCAGGATTATCTGAGCCTAGATGTCAGGAGTAATTCTGTCTACTTCCTCCCATCATTCTAAATTCTGTTCCATGTCATGGGTTTTGATCTATTTGCAAACAGTTTGGTTGCTTGAGTTTTTTCCCTAAGCTACTTGAGATCCTTTCTAGATTTGTTAAAGAATATAAGCAAATAATAACCAAAAATTTGGAATACAAGACCTTATTTTTTTTTAAAGCAGGATGGATGGCAAAGCAGGATATTATGGAAATGTGATATTCCTGGCTGGTGGGTCTATAGTCTAGGGGGAAGGGCTGAAGAATGGACATCCCTTATAGCAGGGACAGCAAGGGGAGGCAGCAAATTCCAAATTCCCCTGAAACTTGGAAGTGTTTATTGTTAGATGAATGAAGAGAGCAAGACTCTGTCTCAGTAGGAGAGCAACACAGAATTGGATGTTTCAGTTCTAGGCTCACGGTGTGGCTTTGAGCAGGCCTTCTGTCACTCTGGAGCTATGATCCCTCCCCCATAGGGCTGTCTACCAATCACAGCTGTGGGCATAGGAATGCCCACTTGGAGGAGCTAAGCTCATTATCTACAAGCCTTATCAGGTGCCTTTGTGGAATGAGGGTATGGCAGGGCGGCTGTGTAAGTTTGTGGTCCACACAGAGTGCTGGCCCAGGTGTCACCCAGGGCAGAAAGCCACCCTGCTCCCCACTCACCAACCTTGCTGGGCTCGGGGGCAGAGGGTCCTGGGATGGTCAGGAAGAAGGGGCTCCTCCCTGAAAGCCATTCATCCAGAGAGTGCTCTTTCTTCACTCTGCCCAGGGGGCCCTGTGTGCTGGCCGCAGCTCCAGATCTGGGCCTGGCCACAATTTGCAGCACCTGCTATCCCTGTTACAGAACCCTTGCCATCGGTGACAATGTCGGCAGGCTCTTCCTTGTAAATGAAATTAAAATGGGGCGACTTGTGAAATGCTATGCTTGGTACCCTCCCCTCTCAAGATCCCGCATCCACCACCTCCTGCCAACCACCCCCTGCCCCCGTCTCTCTCTCCCTAGTCACCCAGGGCTGCATGCAGCGCAGTTTGAACCCCCCGGAGGAGGAGGCAGCCTCCTGTAGCCTGTCCAAACTGACCATTTGGGAACCACAGACTGAAATTCTTTTGGGAGCAAAACGGAGTGACAGTCTCCGGACTTCAGCTCGGTGGGCTGAGCCTATCTGTTGGCCATGGCTGGGGGGCGCTGTTTCAGTGCAGCCCTTTCTGTGCTGTGCTTAGTTGCATCCGACTCTTTGTGATCCCATGGACTGTAGCCCGCCAGGGTTCTCTAACAGAGAGAAAGCCAGTTGCCCAGAGTCACTCATGTAGTTACAGCAGAGCTGGTATTAAAATCTACACCTGATTCCCTTTTCCACTGTCTCCTGACTCCATTTTAGCAATAGATGTTTAATGAAAAACACTGGATCAGCTGTTAGGATATGTAATTCTAGACCAGGACCCCATGGACCACCAGGCTCCTCTGTCCATGGGATTCTCCAGGCAAGAGTACTGCAGTGGGTTGCCATGCCCTCCTTCAGGTCATCTTCCCAACCCAGGGATCGAACCCGGGTCTCCCACATTGCAGGCGGAATCTTTACCATCTGAGCCACCAGGGCAGCCCAAGAATATTGAGTATTGTAACTGCTGTCATTCAGGGTCTGGTGTCCTGGCCCAGAAATGCCCTCTAGAGGGCGCTGTGACATCGGGACCCAGGAGAGGGCACACCTGGAAGGGACCGTGTCCTCTCTTCTCTTACAAGAAAGGGCAAATGAAAACTGAATCCATACATAAAGCGTTTCAGCCAACAATCAGAGAGTTTTGTTGAAATTCTTGAGTGAATTATTTTTATCTGAGGTGATCTGAACTTCAAATAGTTCAAGATAAAAGAAATGGGAGCTTGGGCTAGCTAATATCTTCCCCTGATCTTACATGGGCAGAAACTGAGTTTATTAATAGCCCCTTGATGGACAATTCACAGTGAAAGGTGAAGCAAGATGGGATCAAGTTTCTGGGTTTTATCCAGTTAGCAATGCCCAGTGGGTGAAATATTACCAGATGGAAAGAGTAAGAACAGTGAGTCTTATAGGCTGCACTCTGAGTGGCCGCCTTGTAGAACAGTATTTTTGCAAATATAGTTATTTGCAATTTATGGATAATTTAAAGTGCTTTCAAAATTACAAATGTCTAGGTTTATTATTGCTGTTGTTGTTTATTGAGTGCTTTCTGTATGCTAGGCACTGATGAAGCATTTTCTTTTTGTCATCAATCTTCTTAAGAACCGTTGTTGTTGCTGTTCATTTGCTAAGTTGTGTCCAACTCTTTGCAACCCCCATGGACTGCAATATGCCGGGCCTCCCTGTCCTTCAGTATCTCCTAGAATTCGCCCAAGTCCATGTTCATTGAATCGGTGATGCCATCCAACCATCTCATCCTCTGTCGCCCCCTTCTCCTCCTGCTACCAACCTTTCCCAGCATCAGGGTCTTTTCCAGAGAGTCGGCTCTTTGCCTCAGGTGGCCAAAGTGTTGGAGCGTCATAAGAACCATGTGGGTGGATTATTAGCCTCAGTTTATACACAGAGGTGCTGAGAGACATTACTTAATTGGGCTGAGGTCTCACAACCAGCAGTGAAACCATTATTTCTGTGCTAGTCTCCTGCTTCTAAGATCTAATCTCTCCCCTGGAAATGCCGCCGTCCTATTTTTCTCTGGAAGCTTTCACAGGACTGAACTCTTTCATGCAAGCCAGTCTCCCAGCTGCACATCTCTGCTCAGCCCTGAAACTCAGAGTTAGAGATTTGCTTCTCCAGGAGGGACCATCTCTCTTGAATGACAGTCATTTTCCAACTGACCCTGGTACCGGTGCCTCTTCCTAGGATGACATGGGGGTGGCAGCAGGGAGCAGGAGAGACAAGTTCTGCACTTGGAAATTTTCTGGATGAGAGAACACTCCATGATGTATGGGATTCTCAAATGTTAGTTGAGAGGGGGCCTTGTTGACTGTCACGTAATGTAGTCTTACACTCACAGCTGGCCTCGTGGGAGTCTTGTGGTCACTCCCAGTCCTGGTTATCAGACTCACAGAGTTTCTGAATAATATAGACTCACAATCTGTGGGGTTCAGCTGCACAAGATTATATACAAAAATATACACAAGTATCAGTTCAGTAGCTCAGTCATGTCTGACTGTGCCAGACTTCCCCGTCCATCACTAACTCCCGGTGATTGCTCTAACTCCTGTCCATCGAGTAGGTGATGCCATCCAACCATCTCATCCTCTGTGGTCCCCTTTTCCTCCTGCCTTCAATCTTTCCCAGCTTCAGGGTCTCTTCTAATGAGTCGGTTCTTTGCATCAGGTGGCCAAAGTATTGGAGCTTCAGCTTCAGCGTAAGTCCTTCCAGTGAACATTCAGGACTGATTTCCTTTAGGATTGACTGGTTTGATCTCCTTGCAGTCCAAGGGACTCCCAAGAGTCTTCTCCAAGAACATAGTTTAAAGACATCAAATATGTTTGTGTATTAATATATAGATTTAAGTGAATAAATATATGATTTATAATAGTTATGAATATATCTATAATATTTTATATATTGTTTATATTACATACACTTTTTTAGTGTCTATGTCTCTTTACCAGGCACGCAGACAGTGTTTATGACCCTATTTCATCTGTTCTTCTCCAGATATGCTTGACTTCTTCCATTTACTCTGTTGTGAGATGAGATGTGATTTCTGCTTCTGTTGACACCAACTGGTACTCTTCAGAGTCTAGTTTGTCAGTGTCCTTCTTAGAGTTTTATCTGACCAGTACAATGTACAGTGGCCCCTGGTCTTATTCTAGATTTAAATATCTCTTACTGTTTTCTAAGATCAAAGCATTCAGAGTTACTTAATAACTGCTGATGGCTAGGCCTTTTCTATCAGTTACACAATGGACTTTTTGAGTCTTAGTATATCTGTCTTGGTGGGGAAGGAAATGGCAACCCACTCCAGTGTTCTTGCCTGGAGAATCCCAGGGATGGAGGAGCCTGGTGGGCTGCCATCTATGGGGTCACACAGAGTCAGACACAACTGAAGCGACTTAGCAGCAGCAGTAGCATATCTGTCTTGGAGAAGGCAATGGCACCCTACTCCAGTACTCTTGCCTGGAAAGTCCCATGGACGGAGGAGCCTGGTAGGCTGCAGTCCATGGGGTTTGCTAAGAGTTGGACATGACTGAGCGACTTCCCTTTCACTTTTCACTTTCATGCATTGGAGAAGGAAATGGCAACCCCTCCAGTGTTCTTGCCTGGAGAATCCCAGGGATGGAGGAGCGTGGTGGGCTGCCGTCTATGGGGTCGCACAGAGTCAGACATGACTGAAGAGACTTAGCAACAGCATATCTGTCTTGGGCTTTCCAGGTGGCGCTAGTGGTAAAGAACCTGTCTGCCAGTGCAGTAGACTCGGGCTTGATCTCTGGGTCGGGAAGATCCCCTGGAGGAGGAAATGACAACCCACTCCAATGTTCTTGCCTGGGAAATCTCACTAGACAGAGGAGCCTGATGGGCTACAGTCCGTGGGGTTACAGAGTCGGACATGACTTAGCAACTGAACAAACATCAGGACTTCCTATAAAAATGCCACTGGAAAGGTGGGTCCCACTTCCTTCTCCTTGCTTTGGCTCTGGCCCATACTGACCTTGTGGCTTCAGAAAGTCCCTCTGCACTTGAATGGCCTCATCTGTAAAATGGGCTGCTGTGAGAGGGTAATGATGTAATGCATGCTTCCTACCTACCAGAATGACCTGGGAGCTTCGCGAAGCTCCCGCTAGAGAGTTTGATTCAATCGGTTAGAGTGGGGCCTAGAATAAAGACTGTCAGTGCCTTTTCCAGTCATTTCTGATGAGCGAGCAGGTTTAGATCCTGAATCACAGCGTTTGTAAAGTGCTTAGCACACATTCAGTGCCCTACAGGGGCCCCCACCTCCTTTTCTTCTCCCATATCCCACCTCTCCTTTCCTCTGAGACACTTAGGGCTTTGGTGGTGCCCACTTTGTATCCCAGAGGACAACCACAGGAGGAAACTCATTTAAAATGCTCTTCTCCAGATGTTTGCCTTTGATACACATAGAAGAAAGAGCAATGCTTAGTTCAGAGGTTCTGTTTAAATTCCACTGCACTCCCAGGTCTATCTTCTGTATCCTTTGATAAGCCCCACGACACAGAGAAGTTGAGGGCAGGAGGAGAAGGGGGAGACAGAGGGTGGGATGGTTGGTGGCATCACTGACTCATCGGACCTGAGCTTCAGCAAGCTCTGGGAGATGGTGAAGGATAGGAAAGCCTGATGTGCTGTGGTCCTTGGGGTCGCAAAGAGTCAGACACAACTTAGCAACTGAACAACAGCAACGATACAGAGACCAGATCCTGCCCTGAGATCTTGGGATTAGATTGCAGCCTGAGAAACCTAAGACATCAAGATCAGCCGTAGTGGGAGAGACATCTTCTTTGGGTCATGGGGCAAGCTTCCTCATGCACTTCAAATACCCCAGAAGCTTTCTCAAGCTTGTTTCTATTTGTAAATTGAAGGAGGCTGTGAGGTCATTGTGGCAGACAAAGTGACCCAGCAGGTGGAGCTAGAGAGACAGAGACATCGAAAAGCCAGAGCTGGTCCTGGGCTCTCAGGAAGAAGAGGTGGGGCAGTCGTCTTTGGCAAAGGTCCTGTATCAGAATCCCTGAACAACTCATTAAAAAAAAAAAAAAAGACTATAAAATTCCAGATCCCATCCCTATGGAATCCAGCTGTAGGCATTAACTAATTGCCCACATAACTGTGATGTACTCCCAGTTTGGGAAGCATTGATGTAGAGATTCTGGAATGATCTAGATGTGGTCCAGGCACATAAATGTGAGCCTGTCTGAGTTGAGAGCTGTGTGCTGGTCCTCAGACCTGCGGGGGCATCAGTAACACCTGGGTGCCAATCAAAAGTGCAGACTCGGACTCCACCCCAGACCTCCTGGGTCACAACCTGCCTTCTTCACAAGAGCGAGCCCTCTGGCTGACTCAGAGGCGGATCAGAGTATGAGGTCACAGAGAATGGGGCTTCTGGTTTACCTGGGAACCTGTCTCTGGAATGGGAGATCTGGGAGACCCAGTCTGTGCTTTGTCCTTGGCACCTCTCTGAGCCTCAGTTTCTTCATCTTTATTGTACCTCCCTCTCAAGGTTATTAAGGGAACTAATGCCCAACTCCCATATTAGACTGTGAATTATTTGAGGCAAGGGCCATGTATTTAAAAAATTTCCCCTTGCCCAATGCCTAGCATTGAGCAGATTGGTCGTTTTGGCACACAGAATGATAGAATCCTCCAAGCAGAAGAGACTTTGTGGATTGTATAGAACAGGAGCTGCTGTGAATGGATGAGAAAGGTATGGTGAGGTTGACAGACATTTCTAGGGTAGGACACTCGTTGGAAGGACTGATGCTGAAGCTGAAACGCCCATACTTTGGCCACCTGATGCAAAGAACTGGCTCATTTGAAAAGACCCTGATGCTGGGAAAGATTGAAGCCAGGAGGAGAAGGGAACGAAAGAGGATGAGATGGTTGGATGGCATCAAAGACTCAGTGGACATGACTTTGGGTAAACTCCAGGAGTTGAGGGTGGACAGGGAAGCCTGGCATGCTGTAGTCCATGGGGTCGCGACTGAACTGAACTGAACTGACACTCTTACTGGCACGTGGGCTTCCTGCGAGAGCGCCTGTTCTCTGTGAGTTCTCCTTCTCTTGGCTCCCCAGAGCTGAGCTCAGCTCCCTGTCTTTGTGAGGACCCCCTGCACCTCTGACCAGCCATCTCTGTACCCTCTGAGCTTCTGTGCCATAGGGTGTTGGTGCTGCTCGTCCACCCATGCCTCCTGGACTGGCCTCCTCGTATGTCCTGTCTGCGCTGTGTTTTTTCTGGAAGCTGCTGTGTTGTCTCACTGTACATTTCAAGCTCTTGGAGGGCAGGGCCAGGGTTCTTTCGGTCCCGATCTGCTCCCCAGCCCAGTACCTAGCACGGGACTGAGCGCACGATAGTTAGTGCTAACTTGCTGAGTATCTGTTACTGTTTTAAAATAGGAAATCTTTCATACATCCACGATGCAGAATAATATAATGAACATTTGCATCCCTACCACTGCTTAAAAAAAAGGATTATTACAGTTGAAAGGCTCCATGTACCACTCTCCAATCATTTTTTCAGCAACTGTATATCTCTATGACAGTCCACTGTCTGTGACATCATATGGTTATTCGTTTGATTTTGCTGCTCGTCAAATGAGCATCTTAAAACCAAGGTCCAAGTCAGTCAGGAGGCTATAATTCATTCAGTTCCATTCACTCAAGAATATTTATTAAGAGCCTTTTGTATGGCAAGAACTGTGCTAGAAACTTGGGCTGCATCAGTGAACAAATCTCACCAAAACAAAACAAATAAAAAATGAAGTCTTGCTCTCATGGAGTTCACAACTGGACAATTTATAAACAATAGGTATAATAAATATCTAATGTGTTAGAGTTAAAAGTGCAATGGAAAAAAATAGCCCACGGATCAGAGATTGTAAGGTGAGGGGGCAGACTGTAGTCAAGAGTGGCTTGTTGGGAAGGTGATATTTCGGCAAATACTTGAAGCAGATGAGAGTTGGTCACTTAATTTGTAGGGAAAGGTTTTCCCAGTGGAGAGAATAACCAGTAAGGATCTGTGCTGTTGCTATTGCCTAAGACGGAGCATTTGGGGACCAGGAAGGAGACCAGCGTGGCTGGAATGAAATGCAAGGGAGGTGGGGCATCAGGAGGTGAAGTCAGGGCCAGGGTGGGGGTGGGGTGGGGGAGGGAGCTTTCCGAGCTTTCCAGGCCACTGTCAGCACTTTGGCTTTTATTTTGGCCATTGCAAGGTCTGAGCTGAGCAGTGAGGTTTTCTGACCTCCTGGGTTGCAGTGTGGAGAGTAGTCGGTAGGATCAGAGAAGCAAGAAGTCGATATAGAAGGCCACTGTTGTGAATGAGAAGACAGATAAGGGGGTCTGGACTAATGGGGGAGCCGTGAAGGGGGTGATAAGTGATCAGATCCCAGACACGTCCTGAAGACAGAGCTATTGGGATTTCCTGGTGAATCAGATGTTGACTGAGAGGAAAGAAGAATGCCCAAGCACCTGAAAGGCTATAGTGACCGTCAACCAAGACAAGGGAAGCCGCGGGCAGAGTGGTGTGGGGGTCAGTGGAGATCTGCACGTGCCGACTTGGAGAACGCGGCTGGGTTTCCCATTTGGAGATAATGAGCAGGCAGTCGAGTATATGATTCTGGACTCTGTAGAGAGGCTGAAGCTGGAGACACAGGGATACCGTAGGTATTTAAAGCCGCGAGACTGGATGAGGTCACCAGAGGAGTCAGTCAGCTTGAGAAGAGGAACTCGGTCTGGTCCCTGGAGGGCAGAGGAGAGACCTGCCAGAAAATGAGAGCCAACAATGGAGCAGGAGGAACAACCAAGGGAATTTGGTGCCTTGGAGGCCAGAGGAGGAAGTGTTTTAAGGACAAGAGAGTGACATGGTGTCCAACATTGTTGATGGATGAAAAGCACAAGTAAAGACTGAGAAATGTCCTTTGCATTTAGCAACCTGGATGCTGTTGGCGACCTCGAGGAAGACAGTTCTGGTGAAATTGTGGAGGAGGCGGGGGAATCAGACTAAAAGGGTTTAAGAGAGGAACAAGAATGGAACTGAAGAAAACAAGCAGAGGCGTTTGCTGGGAAGGGGACCGGAAATGGGCAGTAGCTGGCAGGGGAATCCAGGGAAGAGAGGGGCTTTGCTGGGCACTGAACAGATAAGACAAGACAGTAGTGTGTTTCCTTGTTGATAGAATGGGTCAATAGTGGAGATGGGAAAGTTGATCATGTCTTAAGAGGGGCTTCTCTCTTTCCCTGGTGTGGGGGCAGCAGGCCTACTTCCTAAAACCTGATGCACAGGCTGGTGCAGCCTCAGGGCTTTCCAGCCAGATGGGGAGAATCAGGAGCAAAGCCAGCTTCTTCCTCAGCACTGCCAGCTTGGCGTGGTCCAAGGGTGCCCCTTCCTGGCCCCGAATCAAGCCGCAGGCACCAGGAGCCCCTTCTCTGAGCTTGGAGCCTTCGTGATCCTTTCCCTGGGGAAGAGATTCCTCCCCTTCTCGGCCTTGAGACCCCCACCCACCTTCGCGGCTGAGTTCAGCTGTCGCTCCTCTGCGGCCCTCCCTGTGATCCTATCCTGTTATGCTCTCTGTTACATGGTTTTCCAGGTTGGCAGGGACCCCTTCAGAGCAGGGAACCCCCTACCCTATCTCTGGGTCCCCAGCCTCCAGCCCAGGGGAAGGTGTTTTTTCCCAAGAGTGGGGCTGCATCCTGTAAGAGCAGGTGCATGGTCCCCTCACTCGGGTCCCAAAGAGGAGGCACCCACTTCCGTGGAGCTCTGGCTTATTCCCTCTTTGTTTCTAGAGTGAAGCCATCATTCAAACAGGCAGCCCCGCAAACCCCAGGCTCCCCGTGTGCGCCCCGAGGCCAGCCCCCTGCACATCCCAGAGGCCTTGCCCAGCTCCTGTGTTTTGGCAACCCTGGGCTCTGACTTCCCTCCAGACCAGGGCAGCAGCAGCTCCTGGGGGCTGGTAGCCAAGCTGGGGTTGGGGGCAGGAAGGAGAGCCCCCGGCCACTCTGGGCCCCACCAGGCTTTGGCTGCTGCTTCTCACTGCCTTGGCTTGAAAGCCTGGCCAGCCAGAGGAGTCTGCACATCACAACCAAGGAATTTGGCCTGTTTTCTCAGCCCTAGGAAGCTGGCGTTCGCTGAAGCTTGGAGACCTGCTGGTTTCTTTCTTGCTTGTTGTTGATAGTGATGAGGCTTGGCCTGGGGACAGGGAAAGGCCACCATCACAGGCAGGCTGAACAGAAGAGCTCTTAGTTGGCCATCTTGCTGGCTGAAAAACCTCTCCCACTTTATTAGCTTCTTCACTCTGGGCACCTGGCAGAGCCTGGTACCAAGCCCTTCCTGTGTCCACCCCAATTACAACCCCTCCTGCCCATTTCCCCAGGCCAGGAGCAAGCCCCTATCCAGGGTCCAGTCCACCCCCAGGGGGAGGGTTATCATGCTTCTCTCAGCTTTGAGTGATATCCCAGCCTGGAAGCACCCAGCTGTGCCTGCAGTCCTGGCCAGGGTGTAGGCAGCTGGATGGTCAGAGGGCATCACTGTGTCCAGCACTTAAACAACTGAGCTGTCAGTTTCTCTTGAGCAACAATCTTTCCATCCAGTGCCCACCTCCCTGCATGCGTGTGTGCTAAGTTGCTTCAGTCCTATTCTTTTTGACCTCGTGTACTGTAGCGCGCCAGGCCACTCTGTCTATGGAATTCTCCAGCCAAGAATACTAGAGTGGGTTGACATGCCCTCCTCCAGGGGTTCTTCCTGACCCAGGGATCGAACCTGCGTCTCTGATGTACCCTTCGTTGGCAGGCGGATTCTTTACCACAAGCGCCACCTGGGAAGCCCACCCACCTCCCCCTGCAGGTCCCAGGTGCACAGGGATGTGGAAGTCTGTCTTCTGGGTCAGTTTGGTGCCTGGTGCTCTGGGACGGGGCTGGAGGCAGGGCTGGAGTCCTTGGGGCACAGTGTGTCCTGCCCTGTCCTGATTCTTCTGCCGTCACCTCCTCTTGTCCGCTGCCCGTGCCCCAGCCTGGCAGGGGGCCAGCGGTCTCAGGAGACCAGATGCTTTCGTAGAAGGAACTCAGTGTACGCAGGGTCAAGAGGCTTTCTCCGGGTTCTTTACGTAAACGTCCTCCCCGGAATCAGCGCTGCTATGACTGGCTCCCACCTCTCCCACCCCTTCTAGGAACAGCAGAACAGAGTCATGTGGATCTAATGTCTTCAGAGGCAGCAGTTGCTTCACCTTCTTGGTGGTTGTTTCTGCACAGAAACCCGCCCACTTTTGATTGGTGGATCAGGTTCTGATTCTTTTCCCCCAAACATGCCCTCTGACCTTACTCTCCACTATTCCCCTCCTCCCATTATAAACTGTTTTTCCCACAGAGCAACTGAATTTGCTGAGTGTATTTAATCTGTGGACACTGTGGGTAAAAGGTTTGCTCTGTTTATTCTCTCTAAAGGCTGTTTGTATCTTAAAAGATGAGCTTATTAATTCAGACAAATATTTGAATTGGCAGGACTGTATTATTGTGTCTCTTTAAAAAAAGTATGTCTACATAAAACCTTTCTAAGGGGCACTTGGTTGCTGAGGCCAAGTCATGATTTGTAGTGGAAAAGAATAAAGTGTGTTATAAGTTGACCTGTGCTCTGCTTTGGGAGAACTAACAAAGTTTGACTTCATGGGCCGTGCGATTTCCAATCCTTTGGGGAAACCCTGCCAGGGCTGGATGTCACCTCACACTCCACCACCTCCGTGACTTAAGGGGTCTGAGTTGCTGGAGGATGTTCAGGAGAAAGATGATAAAACAGAGAGAACATAGAAACTGAAGTTCCACACTGCTTCCCCATGGCCATGGGTCATGAGCTTTGACATATAAAATGCAAAGCCTTTGGGGAATCGCTCTCTACTGTGTTGAGAAACTATAAGTGCTATTAATATAAATATGGTCTGTGTGCCAGCTGACCACACCTGCAGTTACATCATTCACTCATTCTCTCATTCAGACATTCAACATAATGGTCATTGAGTGGCCACATGTACTGGGCTCTAAACAGAAATAAGAGTAAGCTGGTGGCTGGTCTTAGGGAGCTCCCAGTCCAGTGGGGGACAGGCAGGCAAGGCAAGTTGAGAGGTGTGGTGTTAAGAACAAGGGGTTAGGGAAATGCTGACGTGGAAATGATTGATGGCACCTGCAGGAGCTGGGTCAGGCAGCACAAGACAGATGGAGGGTGAGTAGGCAGGGGTCAGTTGGACAGAATGATCTAGGGCAGAAAGAGCCTGTCGGCTGTGTGGCCTTGGGAAAATCCCTCAGCCTTTCTGAAACTTGGCTTCTCCAATAAAAACCAGGATGGTGATACCCACAACACTTAGAGAGGAATGATGAGAATTTGAATGTAGGAAGCACCTGGTGCAGCACGGGACACACAGTATGTGTGTGTTATGATTCCACTGTAATCTCTGAATCACTCAAGCAATCAAGGCTTAGTCACCTTCGCAATTGTGCTAATGATGAACTCAGTACCTAGACAGGGCAGGGCAGGTAGGAAATAATTAGTGACCAGACGTGACTAATCTTGTGCTTGCCGCGCTCTTCTGGAGAAGGAAATGGTAACCCACTCCAGTATTCTTGCCTAGAGAATCCTGTGGACAGAGGAGCCTGGTGGGCTGCCATCTATGGGCTTGCAGAGGGTTGGACATGACTGAAATGACTTAGCAGCAGCAGCCAACAGCACTTAAGCTTGTTCACAGACCCTGGCAGAGGAGACAGGCACAGTGGACTCAGCACCAGTGAGAAGCTTCACCGGACCTTAATTCTGCCATTAAATTACACGTACTGGTCACCATCATAATAATATGACATTTATTGAATGTGTGCTATGAAGCTGTTTTGGGGCTAAGTGCTTTAAGTTCATTTACATTCAATCCTTATCATAACAATGTAGTTTAAGCCCCATTTTACAGGTGAAAAAGTTGAAGCACAGAAAAGTTAAGGGACTAGATCAAGGTCACACAGATAGTCTGTGATGGATCTAGGATTTAAGCTGGTTGGATTCTAGAATCTGTTTTAGTCACCCTGTAAAAAAATACTTGACATGCTAATCGGCGTATCCAAGGCTGATGTGTCCCTTCTGGTTGGTTGGATGTCTCTTTGGTTTGGGCAGTGGCTGTACTAAAACTGTTTCTCAACTATTTTGTATAATCTCCCTGGTTCAGTCTCGTACCTCATCGCCATAGCACAGACAGACGAGTTCTGTTTTCATTCATTTTTACCACCCTCCCTCCCTCCATCCTAGGCTTCCCTGGTGGCTCAGCTGGTAAAGAATCCGCCTGCAATGTGGAGACCTGGGTTTGATCCTTGGGTTGGGAAGTTCTCCTGGAGAAGGGAAAGGCTACCCATTCCCATATTCTGGCCTGGAGAATGCCATGGACTGTATAGTCCATGGGGTTGCAAAGAGTCAGACATGACTGAGTGACTTTCACTTCACTCCCTCTGTCGCAGACTTCCTGTGGCTCCTTCCACTAGTCTCCCCATTCAGACTTGAATTGCTGCCTTGCCTTCCCTGGGGGATGGTATGATAGGAAATGTGGTTGACTGGCCCCCAGGGTTGGAGACCACACCTGTTATTTCTGCCCCAGGATGTCCCCTGAATGAGTTACTGAACACACAGGTATCATCATCTGCTCAGTGAAAAGGGATTTCAAGATTGTGTGGTTTGGGGAAATGCTGCATTTTATATTCCCTTTAGGAGACTGACAGCATTCAATGAGGTAGTAAGGGTGCTAAGAAGCTATGCTGGAATAAATCTTTATCTCTGTTTTATCTGATGTTTCCAGATTTATCTGCCCCATCTCAGAACTGGTTTTTGCATGGGCTTCCCTGGTGGCTCAGACAGTAAAGTATATGCCTGCAATGCAGGAGACCCAGGTTCTGTGTCTGGGTTGGGAAGATCCCCTGGAGAAGGGAATGGCAACCCACTCCAGTATTCTTGTCTGGAGAATTCCTCGGACAGAGGAGCCTGGCCAGCTACAGTCCACGGGTTTGCAGAGAGTCGGACACAATTAAGCAACCTTCACTTTTCACTTTCCGGCCAACCCAGGAGAAGTCCTTGGGGAAGACTGTCATGTGTGCGGGGTAGAGTTGGGGAGGCTTGGCTCGGAGCTGCTGCTCATGGGCTGGATTGAGCGCTCTCACTGGCCTTCAGGTGCCCCAGGAGCCCAGAGGCACTGCCTTGAGAGCCCTGGGCTCTCAGCTTGGCCTGATCCTTTCCAGGTCCCTAGACTCCTGGTGTTGCCCCAGGCTTTGTACCAAGTCTTGCTTCTCTCTGGATCCCTGGCTCCTGGCATAGTGCATGGCAAACAGTGGGCGCTCCATAATTGCCTGTATTGAATGAATTCCCCATTAGAACCAGCTAATTAGAGGTTATGTCCTTCTTCTCCATCAAACCTTATCCTTGGATAGACACACACATGTGTGTGTTGATAGGTCTGTGTGGGCCCTTCTCAAAAATAGGCAAGGAGGCGTGTATGCACTGGGACTGGATTCCACACAAGAGAGTTATCCTCATCGTTTTGCCACAAATACACACATGCAGACACAGAAAATAAGAAGACACACAGGTAAACACACAGAAGCACAAACTGGGTTCAGTTCAGTTCAGTCGCTCAGTCGTGTCCGGCTCTTTGGACATCATGGACTGCAGCATGCCAGGCCTCCCTGTCCATCACCAGCTCCCGGAGTTCACGCAAACTCATGTGCATCAAGTTGGTGATGCCATCCAACCACCTCATCCTCTGTCGTCCCCTTCTCCAGCCCCCCTTTAATCTCTCCCAGAATCAGGGTCTTTTCCAATGAGTCAACTCTTCACATCAGGTGGCCAAAGTATTGGAGTTTCAGCTTTAATATCAGTCCTTCCAATGAATATTCAGGACTGATTTCCTTTAGGATGGACTGGTTGGATCTCCTTGCAGTCCAAGGGATATAAGCAAAACATAGACATGTTTGCAGAAATAAGCACGATCACTGTCCACCAGAAAATGATGCAAGGATGTAGTTTTGTGTATAAACAAACAGGGAGACACAACCCAGACCCCTCCCCCTGACACACATCCTCTATCATGGCTATTTATGTATCCCTCCGAAGGAAAATGCTTCACAATGTAGTGCCTTCATCCAACGACTGTCTCATTACAGCTTGTGATTTTGTGGGTCAGCATTCAGGCAGGACTTGGCTGGGTGATGTTTCACCTCCTCACATGATGACTCGGTGAAATTGACTGCTGGACAGGCTGGCCTGGAAGGACCACACCGGCTTCTCTCATGTGTCTGGTGGCTCGGTGGGGGTGGCTGGAAGGTGGGGCCAAGCCAAGACTGTGGCCAGGAGGGCCTACAGGGCCTCTCGGATGGGACATCTCAGGGTAGTCAAGCCTCTTACATCATAGCTGGCATCTCCCACAAAGAGCATCACAAAATGTGGAGGGGGTGCAGGAAGGGAGTTGAAGGATGTCATTTGTCCTCCACATTACTGAGCAAGCAAGTCTGTCCGACTTGCTCAGATGTTTTTAAAAATTTTTCTTAAACATACCTCACTGTTAATAAGGAGTGGAGTGAATGCCCTGTGCCAGTATTACCAGGTAATAATGCCAGTATTACCATTGCCCACAATGGACTTTGATAAAACCCATTTCCTTTAACCCAAAAGTTAAATTTTGTTGTTATTTAGGCACTAAGTTGTGTCCAACTCTTTGCAACCCCTGGACTGCAGCACACCAGGCTTCACTGTCCTTCACTATTTCCTGGAGTTTGCTCAAATTCATGTCCATTGTATTAGTAAATTGCTATTTTCAAAACATACTGAACTCCCAATACTTGCGAAAGTATTCCATGCACCATTTTCCCATCATTCTTTAAACCTGAACTTATATTATTAATATACATCAGTGGAGGATGTTAAAATGAAATCATTGAAACAAATTATGACTGTACAAATCAAAATACCAGTAGTAAATAAAAGACAGAGTATTTTACTTACACTACGTTCCCTATTGCCTTGCAATCTGAAACATTACAAATAAAAATAACAGAAATTATCACATGGAATGAATAAGAAGTCTCACTCAAATTCAAGGGGAGGGCTGCCAGATTTCACTTGTCAATGGCAGCAAAGAATTTGAGGCCATCTGTGAACACACACACACACACACACACACACACACACACACACCCCTTCCCCTATTAAGCACACCACTGCGATTACAGCTGGGCAGCTGTGCACTCTTACCTTAGGAGGCTAAGATAAGAGTCTGCTGGCATCACTCCTTTCAGTGGAGGTTTCTGTCCTAGAAGTTACATCTCAAGCCGTTGCAGGACCACCTTCATCTTCCCTTAAGATCATGAAAATCAAATCGTCCACAGCCTCACTCAGAGAAGGCAATGGCACCCCACTCCAGTACTCTTGCCTGGAATATCCCATGGACGGAGGAGCCTGGTAGGCTGCAGTCCATGCGGTCGCAAAGAGTTGGACACGAATGAGGGACTTCATTTTCACTTTTCACTTTCATGCATTGGAGAAGGAAATGGCAACCCACTCCAGTGTTCTTGCCTGGAGAATCCCAGGGATGGGGGAGCCATGGGGTTGCACAGAGTCGAACATGACTGAAGCGACTTAGCAGCAGCAGCAGCAGCAGCAGCAACAGCAGCAGCAGCAGCCGCCCCACTCCCGTATCAGTTGTCTGCAATGCAAATGGAGTGATATTGGAGCTCTCAGGTCAAATCCCAGCAGCCCCTGCTTGCTAGCTGTGTGACCTTGGCCACGTTCCTCGACCTTCTGAGCTCCAGTATCCTCCTCTGTATATTGAAAAAGTGACACTTCTCTTGCGTTCAACACATGTCTATTGACCACCTTTCAGGGGATGCCATGGTGAGAACCACAGGTACTGTCCCTGATGGATGTCTTGAGCTGGAGAATGACACCAACAGTTGTAACTTTGCCAACCGTGCTAAGTGCTGGAAAGGAAAGATGGGGGTGCCATCAGGGGATGAGCGATCAGGGAGTGCAGTCAGGAGGGAACTGCTGTTAAGGAGGCCAGGAACCATTTCTCTGAGATGGCACTTGGTGTGGTCTGGGGGATCTGTAGCGGCTCACCAGATGAAATGTGTCTTGGGCAGAGGAAACAGCATATGCCCAGGCCCTGTGGCTGGATGGAATCTATTGAATAGGAGAGGCGGGTCAGAGATCGAAGGGCCTGGGTGGGAGGTGAGACTGGACAGGTGGGTAGAAACTACATTCATCATGTTAAGAAAGAGTTTAAAAATTATATGTGCTCATTCGTGTCTGTCTCTTTTGCAACCCCATGGACTGTAGCCCACCAGGCTCCTCTTTCTTTCCTGGGCAAGAATACTGGAGTGAGTTGCCATTTCCTTCCCCAGGGGATCTTCTCAACCCAAGGATCGAACCTGAGACTCTTGCCTGGGTCTCCTGCATTGGCAGGCAGATTCTTTACCACTTGATACATTTTATATATTGACTTGAATGACTTTACTCATGGAGGTTAAATGAACAGATTGTGTTTCAAGAAGCTCCCCTTGGCTACAGCATGAAGAGTGAACTATAGAGCGGCAAGAGGAAATAGGGACAGACCCATTAGGAGGCAGAATAGTGACCTCTCCCCAAAGGTGTCCATGTCCTGATCCCCAGAAACTGTGAATATGTTAATTACATGGCAGAAAAGAATTAAGGTTGCAGATGGAATTAAGATTACTCATCACTGACCTTAAAATAGGGAGTTATCCTGGATTATCCGGGTGTGCCTGGTATAATCCCATGAACTCAGAGAATGGGTCAGAGACATGAAATCTCAGAGGCACCTGACCTGCCCTCGGGAGCTTTGAAGATGGAGGAAGTGTTATTAATCTTGTGTTGTAGCTGAAGAAACTGAATTTCTGAGACGTGAAGTGACCTACCTAGGACTAAGCATTAGTTAAGTATTATAACCAGGGCTTAGATCCAGTTCTCTTGACTACAGATCTTCTTTCCACTTCTATACTCTTCTAAGGAACCCGGGGGATCCAGGTAGAGGTTAACTGGGTCCCATTCCAGCTCCACCTACAGTGTCCGCCTCTTCACCCATCTTCTCCCACCAGGGCAAACCCTTCCTTACCCTCTTCCCTTATTTTGAGTTGTGCTAACAGAGGGGGCTGAGCTGCGGAAGACCGGAGTCATGCCATTGGAATCATGATGTGGGCGGGCACGTGCATTTAAGCTTATAGAATTTTGGAGATAAAGAGCCCTTGGGAATCACTTAGTATAATTCTGCCCTTCGGTTTCTATTTCAGGTGCTCTCTACTATAGAACGATTAATGTAGTCCAGTGAGCAGCAAATGAACACAGCATAAAGGAAAAGAGTAGAAACGTGTCTATCTCCTATCTATTATCCTGTCTATGTTTACTATGTCCATTCTCCAAACCATTTCCCCATGTTCTATATCTATCTAGCTATCTACCTGTCTTTTCATATCTATTTCTGCATATATCAAAGGACAAAGGATGGTTCAAAACATAACAGAATCTCTGTCTTGATCAGCTCAGGCTGTTGTTGCAAAAATACCACAGACTGGGTGGCTTAAATAACAGAAGTTTAAGTCTCATAGTTCTGGAGGCTGAAGTCCAAGGTTTGGGTGCCAGCAGAGTTTGGTTCAGTGGGAGCCCTGCCCCTGGCTTGTGGATGGCAACCTTCCTGATGTACCCTTACAGGGCAGAGAGAGCTCATTTTTGTCCTGTCTCTTTTTAAGGGCACTAATTCCATTGCAAGGGCTCCACCCTTATGACCTTATCACCTGTCAAAGCCCGCCCTCCACGTAACATCCTATTGGGGATTAGGGCTTCAAATTTGAATTTTAAGCAGGGTGAGGGTGGACACGAACAGTCAGTCCATGGTGGTTCCATACATTTAAATTAAGTGAGGAAGAAAAGGGGAAAAGAGGTAGAGGCCCAAAAAAAAAAAAAAAAAAAGAGCCAAGAATGAGGCTAACGCAAATGTGAATGTGATAGAGTTTGGCTTATTTACAAGGAGAAGCATGGACGTGGAAGTGTGGTCCTGGCCCCAGGGCCTAAGGAAGGACCTGAGCAATCACACACTTCATGGTGCGAATAAGGAGAAAGCAAAGCAGCTGTTCAGAAGACGTTTGCCGGCTCCTGACATCCAGTCTCCCATGCTATGATCAGCATCCAGGATTAGCAGCCATCATTTGTGCATTACTGTTTCACACGGTGTTATCTCTTTTCATTCTTACATCAGCTCCAGAACTATTTTATTGTTCTCGTATTGTTTGCTTCTTTTTACAGACGAGAAGATTGGGGCTTAGGAAGGTTAAATTCCTCCCTAAAGGCCATACAGTTCTTAGTGGGAGAATGGGGGTTCAAACCCAAGTTCATTTCTGGCTTCCCCCATGGTTGCTAACCGCTTGATGCCCAGGGTCCATTGGCTGGGCTTCAAATTTTGTGTTAGAATTTTGAATGACAACAAATAACTGTGGGAGTAGAGTGAGAAAATTTTCTTCTTAGCTTTGAGAGAAACTTGTTGAAATACACGGGTTCACCATTTTTGGTGTTCTTGTATATATATTTAATCTTTGAAATCAAACCAAACTCTTGGGGGATCAGAATCATTGCTCCCATGGCAGTAAAAATATATATCTGGTATCTAACGTGAAACTTCCTTTGTAATTGGGATCAGATCCAAGCACTGTGAATTTAAACTGCTGCCAGGCTTCCTAACCTACCTCGTGAGTGTAAATTCAGTGCAACTATTGTACCCGGCTGGCACTGGTGGGCATGTGACTGTGTTTGTGCCCTTGAGGAATCTGAGTTGGATGGCACAGAACATCTGAATCCAAGGAGTATGGTTTTTGCCACGTGCTATAATAATCCACAGGAGATGAAGTGGAGGTGGTAGCTGGATTTCAAGAAGCATTTCAAATGCATTGATCGGTTGAAACCAGGACTGAAACAGTTACTATATTAAGCAATTTATACATGAAGAAACCAATCGCCTTGCCCCACTTTCCCAACCAGCGTCTGGACTTGGGTTGAATCCCTAACTCACATCTGCTTCCTTCCCAGTTTCTCTCTTAGAGGAAGCTCTGTACTTTTTATTCCAGATGTCCCAGAATACTCAAGTAGTCCTCTCCAAATTTATCCTTCCAATTTCCCTCATTTAGTTAATGACAATGTCATCTACCTGGTCACCCAGGCCACCCAGGTCACCCAGAAAATTCTGTCATCCACAGAAACTCCCTCTTCACTCACCTGACCAGTCTGAGTCTCTCACCAAGTCTGGGGGCCTCGCCCACAGGCAGGACTCACAGCCACCCCTTTCTCTTCAGCCCCTACCCCGTCACCACCTGCCTTCACGCCCTGCACCTTTTGCTAAAATCGTCTTAAGAAACAAACAAAAAACCAAAAACCCCAGAAATTCCCTGGCAGTCCAGTGGTTAGAACCCTAAGCTTTCACTGCCGAGGTGTGCATGCATGCTCGGTCGCTCAATCATGTCTGACTCATTGCAACCCCATGGACGGTCGCCCACCAGGCTCTTCTGTCCATGGGATTATCCTGGCAACAACACTGGAACAGGTTGCCACTTCCTCCTCCAGTGGATTTTCTTGACCCAGGATGGAATTAGCATCTCCTGCATGTACTGCATTAGCAGGCAGATTCTTTACCACTGAGCCACTTGGGAAGACCTCACTGCCGAGGGCATGGGTTCAGTCTCTGGCTGGGACCTAAGATCCTGCAAGCCATGTGGCTCAGTCACACACACACACACACACACACACACACACACACACACACACACGCTTTAAATGTGCTTCTTTGCCTCCAAAATACATGTCAGAGCGATTACGTAAAACACAGGTCTGACCATCCTGCCCTTCGCCATCCCCTCTTGTGTACAGTGATTGTTCTCAAATTGTGTTCTCTGGGGACTTCCCTGATGGTCCAGTGGTTAGGACTCTTCACTTCCAGTGAAATGGGGCACAGGTTCGATCCCTAGTGAGGAAACTAAGGTCCCACATGCTGTACGGTATGGCCAAAAAAACAAAAACCAAAATAAACCCCATGTTCTCTGAAGCCAGGGTTCTGTAGCCAAGACTGGGGACTCCAGTCCTCTTCCCTGAAATGACCATAATGTTCCCCTTCTACTTATTATACAGGCTTCTGCAAAAAATTTGGTTTAAGGGGGGCATAACAATTTGGAGAAAGCAATGGCACCCCACTCCAGTACTCTTGCCTGGAAAATCCCATGGGTGGAGGAACCTGGTAGGCTGCAGTCCATGGGGTTGCGAAGAGTTGGACACGACTGAGCGACTTCACTTTCACTTTTCACTTTCATGCATTGGAGAAGGAAATGGCAACCCACTCCAGTGTTCTTGCCTGGACAATCCCAGGGACGGGGGAGCCTGGTGGGCTGCTGTCTATGGGGTCGCACAGAGTCGGACATGACTGAAGCGACTTAGCAGCAGCAACAATTTTTTAAAAATAGCTCCAGTCTATCCATGTCTCCTGACCACAGACCAGCCCAGGCCCCTCCATGTCTCTTGCACATGATGGAATGTTCTCCAGTCATGAGTGCTCCTGGCTGTTCCCCAAGCATATGTGTGCTGCCTCTGTTTCCTTGAACACGCCTTCTTTGCTTGGGATAGACTCTCCCCCTCCTCTCTCCTCTGAGAGCCCCACTCACCCTTCAGAAGCAGCTCAGATGTCACCTTCTGAGGATGGCATGGAGCCATCCTGATATATCCCACAGGCAAACGGTTGGCTCCCTCCTCTACCCCCAATCTGTGCTCCCACCCGACCCCAGCTGTGTCTTGATGGTGGCCATGGCCATGGAAACCTTTTCTACATGTCTTCCTGCCCACTCACCCCTACCAGGATCATGAATGATAGACTTCCGTGTAGCTATCATAAACTTACCTGTAGCTCAAATGGTAAAGAATCTGCCTGCGAGGCAGGAGACCAAGGTTCACTCCCCGGGTTGGGAAGTTCCTCTGGAGAAGGGAATGGCAATCCACTCCAGTATTCTTGCCTGGAGAATTCCATGGCAGAGAACCCTGGTGGGCTACAGTTCCTGGGGTCGCAAAGAGTCGGACACGACTGAGTGACTAACACAGTCCGCAGATCATGAATGACTCAAAGGACAAGATTTAGATTTTACTCGTCTTTGTGTTCCCACTACCTAGCAAAGTGCTTGGCCCCTGGGAGAAACTCAATAAACCAGGAGGCGAAGCAGCACCATTAATGATCAGCCCGACAACAGTGCAAGCCGGAAAAGCTAAATGCCTCAGATGAGTAGTAGGTAGGGTGACAGGGCAGGGGGATGACGGGGTGAGGGGAACAGGAGTGAGGGCCTCCAAGGACGGTTGATTCTGGACTGCTGTAATTGATTTCAGAATACAGGTGTTTTTAAGTACAGCTTGAGGAATAATTTAAGGCCCATGAAAACTCAACATGTCTCTTAGGCTGGGAACTCTAACTGGGATCCCTGTGGGAAAAGCAGACAGTGCGGGTCCTACTCAGAGAAGGCGATGGCACCCCACTCCAGTACTCTTGCCTGGAAAATCCCATGGGTGGAGGATCCTGGTGGGTTGCAGTCCATGGGGTCACTAAGAGTCGGACACGACTGAGTGACTTCACTTTCACTTTTCACTTTCATGTATTGGAGAAGGAATTGGCAACCCACTCTGTTCTTGCCTGGAGAATCCCAGGGACGGGGGAACCTGGTGAGCTGCTGTCTATGGGGTTGCACAGAGTTGGACACGACTGAAGTGACTTAGCAGCAGCAGCAGCAGCGGGTCCTACTTGCATGGATAATTTCACACCAACAGTCTCAGCAGCTCGTCTGTGTGTGAGGCTGTGCCCCTTCTCCTGAGTGGATTCCGTTAATGCTCACAACACACCTGTCCATTCTGAGGTTATCGTTACATCCATTATACAGATAAGAGAACTAGCCCTGCGCAGCCCTATAGCCGAGACATAGGAGAGGAAGCCCATGAAAGTGTGTCTTCAGATTCCGCTTCCTGTCATTTCCTCACGCTGCCTTATCTCCTGAAGTTTCCCCAGTAGGTCCACGTGCCTTGGGAGGACGAAGATGATGAAGAAAAGAAAGAGAGATTTATGAACTCATGTTCTGTCCTTTCTTACCAAATCCCACCCTCTGACTGAGCACATGGGAAGAAAACCTCACCACATCCTTCTTCTTATTCAATTTCCTTCTTAATTTTGTTTATTTGTTTTAAAAAATATTTATTTGGCTGTGCCAGGTCTTAGTTGCAGCACGTGGGATCTAGTTCCCTGACCGGGGATCGAACCTGCGCCCCCTGCATTGGGAGCGTGGAGTCTTAGCCATGAGACCACCAGGGAAGCCCTCAGTTTCTTTTTTTATTGAGACATAATTCACATACCATAAAATTCACCATGTTAAAGCATACAGTTCAGTAGTTTTTAGTACATTCACGAGGTTGTGCAAACGCTACCAGTAATTTCAGAACATCACCATGAATTATTTTCTAATGTTTTTGTTTTCCAGATTCCAATAATGAGAGACCCTGGATGGATTCGAAATGTCTGGTCTTCAAACATTAATGTGAGTGGAGCTGCTGCGAATGTCCTAATGACACTTTAATATTTCCAGATGAGAGAAAATACTCTTTGACCAGCTGGCTTATTGCCATGGATACACGCAGTCCCCATACCAGGACTACCATTCCCCTAAAGCTTTCAGAGTTGCTCTGTAGCCCTTTCTAAAGGTTTGATGAGCCCCAGATGAAGCCCAGAACATTTTGGCTAGTTTCTAATTTCTTCTGCCTGTGAGCCACCCTCTCTCGGGCATAGATCTGATTTTTGTTATGTTTTTAACTTTCTATTTTATATTACAGTGTAGTTGATTAACATGCTGTGATAGTTTCAGGTGTACAACAAAGCCACTCAGGCATGCATTCTCCCCAAAGCCTCCTCCCATCCAGGCTGCCACTTAACATTGAGCAGAGTGGGTCCAATAGGATGCATGCACCCCAATGCCCACTGCAGCACTATTTACAATAGCCAAGACATGGAAGCAACCTAGATGTCCGTTGGCAGAAGATGTGGTACATACGTACAACAGATTATTCAGCCATCAAAAAGAATGAAGCAATGCCATTTGCAGGAACATAGATGGACCTAGAGCTGGTCATAGCTCTGATTTTATCACCTCCCTGATTAAAAAGCATTTGGTGGCTCCCTAGTGCTAACAGGGACTAGATATGAACAGGTTCATATTTAGTCAGGTTCATATCAAGTTCAGGCTATTTGTTTGCTCCTGATAGATGGTCAGATGTCCATCACATTAATAAAAGCCCTTGCTGCTGCCACTGAACCCCTCAGAGTCCTCCTGCAGATTCTGCCTCTTCTTCCTGCACCCATTGGTCCGTTTGGCCACTGCCCCATGCCTGGTCCCCAAGCCTTGGCCCGGCCTTTCAGGCTGTCTCTGTGACTGTTCTTAGTGCTTTGTTCTCTGCTCTTTCAGGGTCTCCCTTGCCCCCATGTTCACCATCCTGAGGGCCAGCACCTCCCTTGTCCGCATGCCCACTTCAGCTTCCACGTTCTGCTCATGAGTCTGACTTGTTGAGCCTCTGTAGTTTGGGGGCAGGCATATTTCACTGAAGCATAACAGGCAGTGGTCCATCTACATCCTGGCTCTTTTCTCACAGTACCTGCAAATCACCTGCACATTGCCCTGGAGCAGACTTTAAGCTTCAGTAGTTTCCTACAACTTGCTCTGCCCAGTAGATTTTAAACCTGAGATTCTCTCCTGTGGAGAAGAGACTTGAGAGAATACACTGCAGGTGGAGGGGTCTCAAGAAAAGGCTTTTGGAATACTCTAGGGAGGAAGTGGGCTTCCCAGGTGGCATGAGTGGTAAAGAACCTGCCTGCCAATGCATGAGACAGAAGAGATGCAGGTTCGGTCCTTGTGTTGGGAAGATCCCTTGGAAGAGGGCATGGCAACCCACTCCAGTATTCTTGCCTGGAGAATCCCATGGATGGAGGAGCCTAGCAGGCTCCATAGGGTCCATAGCGTCACAAAGAGTCAGACACGACTGAAGCAACTTAGCATGCACACACAGGGAGGAAGTAATAAAGCCTCAATAGTCATTTGTCTCAACTGTGGCCTGTGCTAAGTTTTGGGGATATAGAATAAAAGTAACACTTGGTCTTGCTTTCAAAGAGCTCCGTCTGAGAGAGACTCTGGTCAGAGTGTGGACCAGGAGGATTTGCAGAGGACCCAGGAGGCCCAGTGCAGGGCCAGCCAGAGCACATCTTCATACATGAATCCAGAGACTCCAGTTAAGTGAATGAAGAAGGCTCCTGAGGAAGACCGGTCCTGGGAATGCTGGGAAAAGCATAGGTTCTATTTCCAAGTGGATTGGCAGGGACTGGGCCCAATCAGAGGCCAGGAATCCTGAGTGGGGCAGGCAGTTAGCGGCAGTTGAGGCTGGAGTGAGGGGAGCTGTCCTCTATGGAGGAGAGAAGGGGCAGGATGTCCTGGTAAGTGAGCTGCTGTGGGTAGCCGTGGGGGCTGGCTGTCATGAGGTGGTCTGAGGCTGCCATTTTCCATGGCCAAATCCCATTCTCCAGACCTGGGGTCTGGAGCCCATGGCCACCAGGTTTCCAGGCCCAGCCTCCGGTCTGTGGCGCTGCGCAATGGCCAGGTTACAAGAGAGGCGGTCAAGGAAAGGCATCATTTGGGCCTTACTGTCAGGTCTTATACTGGACCTTCACAGAGCTCAGGAACTAACAAGACAAGAAACCATGGACAGGGGATGTGAAGTTTCTGCTTTTTAGGGTGAAATTACAGAAAATCTTAACTGTCTCTGCAGGAGAACTGAATTAGGAGAGCAGAATTTTGGTGACAGTTGCCACTTTTAGGGTGCGTGTGATATTGAGCAAGTTCTCTAACTTCTCTGAGCTTTATTTCCTTTGGTAGATTGGGAGGTCATCCCATTGCGAACACAGAGTGCTCGCTGTTTACCACCAGGCATCGTGTAGAAGAGAAGTGTGTGTGTGTATGTTTTTGCTTAATTGTTCAGTCATGTCCCACTCTTTGCCAACCCATGGACTATAGCCCAACAGTCTTCCTTTCTCCATGAGATTCTCCAAGCAAGAATATTGAAGTGGGTTGCCATTTCCTCCTCCAGGGGTTCTTACCGACCCAGGGATGGAAACTGCGTCTCCTGAGTCTCCAGCATTGGCAGGTGTATTCTTTATCACTGGGCCTCCAGGGAAGCCCATAGAAGAGCAGATGGGCTTGTAACTCAGCTTGAGTTGGGTGGAGAGTTTAGAAGCAACTCAGGAAAAATGCTTCCAAGAGAAAGTGAGTCCAAGAGAAGCATGGTCTTGAAAGAGGCCCAGGTGAGCCAGGCATGGAGGTAAAAACTGGATCATATGATTGAAAGAGTGGGTGATGACAGTGGAGGAGGGGAAAGCAGTGCCAGTGATGGGGGGTGGGGTTCACTTGCTGTTCTGAGGAGTTGGCCTTTATCCTACAAGAGAAGGTAATGGAGGAAGGGTTAGCACTGAAGAGACTTAAGCAGACAGTGCTAAGTCAGATCTGCAGCCTGTTACAGGGCAGACATGGGGTGGGGCTGGAGGCAGGGAGACCCTTTAGCAAGCGGTCATTAGCTCAGTTGAGTTGAAGTGCTTGGAGGACTGCCCAAATGGAGGTGTGTAGGAGGTAGTCAGATGAACGGTCTGGAACCGAGAGGCAAGGTCAGGACGGGAGATACTGCACTGTGGGTCAACAGTAGAACAGTGTCACCGTAGTCTGCAAGGGGGACAGAATCACCCAGGAGTGTGTGTGGCATGGGGAGGTGGGCAAGGTCATCTAGGTGGGTTTTCAGTCAGAACCTCTACTATGACAGCTTTTGGTAATTTTTTGGTATGTTGTTATCCTTAGATGATAGGTTCATAAATGCCAAAAATGCTTAGTGATGAGAAAAACCCAAAATGAAGGGGAAGTATGACGGGGCAGATAGTAGGACTCAAGAGCTCTGTCCCTGCCCTTGTCTCTGTCTCCTAGTTACTGTATAGATAAATGTGCGAGGCACAAGGTAGAGTGATGGGCGTGTTGTGGTTAGTCTTTGGCTTGAAGGGCTCACCGACCGGCAGAGGAGATAGAGGCATAAGAAATGACGCAGTGACAAGACTTGTATCACGTGCCATGGTGGAGTTCCATGTGGGATGCTTGGTACAGAGAAGCCAGTGATGAATTCTTCACGGACCCGAGGAATGTCTGAGGGCGGGCTTCCCTGGGGGGTCCTGGTCTCAGTTTGAAGAATCTGGCAATGGGATGCAGAAACCTCCCCCCCGACCCCAGATACACAGCAGCATACCTATCCTCTCTCCTCACAAAGAGAGGTTCATTCAAGGCAATAAGCCCTGAATTCTGAAGGGAGAATTGAGCAATGAAATGCCCACCCAAACTACGTAAGCCGTCTAACTCGGACGAGAGAACATGGTACAATTTGTCACATGAAGCCTCCCTCTTGGCCAACCTGTGTTTTGATTGCACCATTCCTAATAAAAGCAGCAATTCCCAGAATTCTAGATGATCCTGGCACAGTTTCTTGGAGCTGTGTTTTGCTTACTGTTTTTCTTTCTTGTCTTCAGGTCTGACAAAGGACAGGATTTTAGGGTGGACAGCATGTTTTGAGGAAGTGACTTTGGTTAGATTTAAATTAATTTTATTTTATCAAAGTGCTTCATGTACCTACTTTCTAGAAAATCAACTCAGAAATGCTGGCTCAGAGCTGAAGCCATAGTTCCAGGTTCTTACCCCGACCACTTCTGTATCTGCTTTGCACCTTGTCCTATGGACCTACTGAGAGAGGAGAATCTAGCTGATTCTCACAGATCATTGTATGTAAATGCATTCTCCTTTTTCATACTCTTCAGTTTATGTATAATCCTCTCCTTGTTCAGTTTGTTCTGTGTTTAGACTCTGTCTTTCTTACATACGGAGTTTTTCTTAGGCAGGGGATATGTTTTTCCTGGAAGTTATATTTGCCTTTTTCCTTGTTAGCAGGAAAGATGTATGCTCCCCAGTCCCTGCCTGTCCTCCCCACTACACACACACTGATAAGCTTTTACTTCAATCTGTCACTTGGAAACTATCATCACATTCTTTAAGTCCATTAACTTATTTTAATTGGGATCTATTTACTAACTTATTTGGATGACCGTGATTTTCATATAGAACTTTGGTTTTCTTACTTATTTCTTATTTATTCAACAAACTTTATATGGAACAAGTGATAGGTTTTTTTTGGTAAGAGCATTATAAATATTAACTCATTTACTTCCTTACAATAGTTCTATAAGTTGGTCTTATTATTATCTGTAATTGAGAGATGAGAAAAATGAGCACAGAGAGGTTGAGCCACTCGCTCAAGGTCACACAGCTGAAAAAGGGCAGGGTTAGAATTCAGACCCACACCTAGCTCCAGAGACTTTGTTCTTAAGCTCTGTAGTATGCATTGGAGAAGGAAATGGCAACCCACTCCAGTATTCTTACCTGGAGAATCCCAGGGACGGGGGAGCCTGGTGGGCTGCTGTCTATGGGGTCGCACAGAGTTGGACACGACTGAAGTGACTTAGCAGTAGCAGCAGCAGCAGCAGCATGCTGCCTATATGGAGAAGGCAATGGCACCCCACTCCAGTACTCTTGCCTGGAAAATCCCATGGGTGGAGGAACCTGGTAGGCTGCAGTCCATGGGATCGCTAAGAGTCAGACACGACTGAGTGACTTCACTTTCACTTTTCACTTTCATGCATTGGAGAAGGAAATGGCAGCCCACTCCAGTGTTCTTGCCTGGAGAATCCCAGGGACGGGGGAGCCTGGTGGGCTGCCGTCTCTGGGGTCGCACAGAGTCGGACACGACTGAAGTGACTTAGCAGCAGCAGCAGCATGCTGCCTGTATAAGAAGTTTCCCTTGTTCAGTAGTTTCTAATTCTTTTCATTTATTCCTTGCATTTAGTACCTGTATCATGTTCCCCGATTTTTCCAAGCCCTTTTTCTCTTGGATCACCTCTCACTCCAGGAGACCTCTCTTCCTGCTTGCTCTCAGTCCTCCTCTAGAGCTGGCATCTAGGCAGGCTCTCATTACACCTACCTTAACCCAGATCCTTATTTTCTTCTTTTCTTAGTTTACTCTTTAGAAGTAAGCAAACTGGAATTCATTTTCATGTGATCTCCCAGAAAAGGGGGCTAGAAGAGAGGTTTCTGTGTCCTTGTGTGTCTGAATCTCTTTTTTAATTTGGCTTCATGTTTGATTGTTTGGTTGGAATGAGAATTTGAGGTTGATATCACTTTTTCACAGAATTTTGAATGCATTGTTTCATTGACTTCTAAGAACCAGTGTTACCTCTATGCCAGCCTTGACATTTGTTCCTTCCTGGATGACTTATTGTTTCCTATCTGGAAGCTTCTGGGTATCGGTTAACCCTTTGTATCCTGAAGCCTCAGCAGTGGATTGTGTCCCATTCATTCTGCTCAGACCTTGGAGCGTGAGTCTGTATTGTCCTGGTGGACAACACACTTGTAAGCTAACGAATATCAACAGATGAGATGTTTCAACAGATTAAAGGAAAATGGAAAACAAACAAGAGTGGTGACTGGAGACCAATGAAGTTCTCCTCCCCTATCTCCCTCATCCCCTATTGCCCAACTTTTTGGTCTATGATTGGCAGATTTCATTAACTTAACCTTCTATTTTTCTCATTATTATTTTTGGCAATCAAAAATAATTAACAGATTTTAACAGATTCCTTTAACAGATTCCTTTTTGTTCTCTAGTTTTTTTTTTTTCTCTTTCACAGCTTTCTTCTATTTTATATATGAAATAACCTCCCTGATCTTGCTGAGCTTCAAATTTGGGAATTTCTTCCTATTAATTTATTTTCTGTTCCCTTAATTATTTTTTATTTCTTCTGGAGTCAGTTTTCCCCCGTCTGTCGTTCTTTTTCTTTCAGATTGCAGTTTCCTCAAGCATCTGGTGATTAGCAGTTGACTGTTTTTCTTTAACATGGATAGGGTAGGAAGGTTGCCTGGAATTTCCCCTTGCTGGGGTTTGCTCTGGAATAAACAGTCAGGGAGCTGTTACCAAGATCATGTGGTTCTGGCTCTGGCCCCCGCTTTGAGGTTCTCCTGAGCAGGTGGCTCTGCCCTCCGCTGCAGCCCCTTTGCAGGCATTCCAGGTTATAACTTGCTCCGTGTTATTTCTTTACTCAACCCTTCCCTTTGCTTCCACATTCCAAATTTGATTAAATGTCTTTTCCATGGAAGATGGTCCTCTCTTCACGGTTGTGAAATTTTAAGTTCTGAAGTTTCCTTGAAATCTAAAGAGATGAGGTATCTGAAAGTACAAACCAGTCAATCCTAAAGGAAGTCAACCCTGAATATTCATTGGAAGGTCTGTTGCTGAAGCTGAAGCTCCAACGCTTTGGCCACCTGATGTAAAGAGGTAACTCACTGGAAAAGACTCTGGTGCTGGGAAAGATGGAAGGCAAAAGGAGAAGAGGGCGGCAGAGGATATAATGGTTAGATAGCATTATAAAGTCAATGGGCAAACTCCGGGAGATGGTGGAGGCCAGAGGAGCCTGGTGTGCTGCACTCCATGGGGTCACAAAGAGTAGAACACGACTCAGTGACTGAACAACATCTGGAAGTAAAGGGAAAATAAATGCCTGTGTTCATTCTGCTTTACCTGCCATCCTCACCCAAGATTTTCTTCCTTGTCCAGCATCATAACCGGAGCTGTTCTGAACTTATCCGATGACGTTCACCGTGTTCCTATCTAGAAGTACTCTGCAGGTATCTTACAGCCGATTGCGTTTCTTAGCCTGAATCGTGACAGCCCTGCTCTGTAACTCTTGCCCAAGATGGATCAGTGCTAGGCACTAAGCACAGTCAGATCCAACAATAATGTATTTAATTAGAATCTTACTGAGAAGGATCATTTCCTATTCAGTGAATGCTGACCCCGTATGCTAATTAAGCATACATTCCAACATATTTCTTGAACGCCAGTTAAGTACCAGAAATGGTGCTAGATACTTAAAACAGAAATGGTCTTTTCTCTTCTGTAGAGTCTGTCTGCTGGGGGAGAGATTTTACAATCATTGCACACACAAATGGAACATTTAAATTTGATTAGTACGCTAAATGAAAGATTTGCGGAGCAATCCAAGTGTCTAACAGGGAACACTGACATCCTTGGGGAGGTTAGTGATGCTTGAACAAAGGATGACGAGTGAGCAGTGGTTACCCTAGTGAAGAAGGGGGAGAGGATCCCATGTAGAGCAGCAGCATGTGCAAAGGCCCTGTGGTAGGAAGGGAACAGGACAAGCCCAAGGACTTGAAAATTATCCAGTGCATCTGGAGCCTTGACTGTGTGGAGAAATGGTGAAGGCAGAGCAGCTGGGCCCCAGACAGGCCGTCAGAGGTCTGATGCTGGAGGAGCCTGGAGGTGCCTGTCTGTCAGAGAACCACTCCCCATCCAGATGCTCTCTGGCTGACCCAGCTGTCTCTGGGTCTCCTGAGAACACTGCAGCTAAGCTGAGCATCAGCGGAGCAAGACCGTACTGTGGTATATTCAATGCTACAGGGCAGGGAACAGTAGAAGAGAATTGAAACTGAGCAGTGTTGGGGCCCGGATAAACCCTGGTCTGCCCAGCCCCCACTCCCTGCCTTCCACTGGAAAGTCAAGAAACTCCCAACTCGGCTCAGAATTTCCTCTGTTTAGGTTAGTTATGCCCAAGCCTTTGCTTACACATCCCCCAGGGAGGGAGACAGGAGAGGAGAATGTGGGGTGGGAGGAGGGAGATGTGATATTCTAAAATGAAAGAGAATTCACAGTTATTCCTTCTGAAGCTGCCTCAATATCCTCTGAAATGAATGGAGATGCCCTGGAATGGGGGCATGGGACCCAGTCTGACAGTTACTGCACTGTGTGTGTTGGGGGATCAGACAGTCGTGACGATATGAGGCTGTCTGTCCCCATGAAGTCACAGCATAGATGTGTAAATGACAGGTCAGAGCAGATGGCCCTCTATTCCCACTTCCTCTCTTTCTCCATCATGGAGACTGAGGTGACCTAGGTAGGATCCTGTAAGTGGCAGAACATAGACAAGGACCTAGATCTCCGGGTCCCCAGAACCACACCCTGTCTAAGACACTTCTGTTTCCAGAAAGACATGTGGGATATTTTTACTGGGCTTACATCCTCACTCTTCTGGGAGGAAAAATCAGAGTCCCAGGTCAGATTTTGTGATGAGCTTGGGGGTGGGGGCAGCAGGGGTGGGGACATGTTCCCTCTGGGGAGTCTGAGGGCTGGACCAGGGAGAGATCTAAAACTCAAAATTAGCTTTTGGAACCAGCTTACTCTCAGAGTCCCTTTAGGCAGAAGTGCTCCTGTCCCTTCTCTCTTTGGGGCAGAAGCCTCAGGGATCTTCTCCATTTCACCCAACATAGAGCTTCGCTAGAACCAGGTCATCCTCTTTGGAGGGCAGAGGGAGGTGGAGCAGCTAATTCAATCCAGGCATCAGAGAATCAGGTGGAAGCATGCTGAACCCAACTGCCCACCTCTGCACAGACCCCGACTCCTCTGCGGGCTGTTCTGGTGGGACCACAAAGCTGAGTCCAGATTTCTCAACCCGGTCACACAAAAGATCCAACTGTTCACTCTGGATCTGTCTCCACAGCCCTGCTCCTAGTGGGGATCCAGTGGGGAGCCCCCAGGCTCCAGGCACAGAGGAGCCCCTCTGCAGAGGCCTGTCCTTTCGCCATGGATCCCTTTTATCATGATCGCAGATCCACCAACTTCCATCCTTCAGATGGTTTGGAATCTACAGGCAAATATGATCCTGTCCTCTCTTTAGGTCACTATTTCTCCATCTCCCGTTCCCCCCACTGGGTTTTCTTTTGCAATTCAAGCAGCTTTGGTCATTATTCTTAGAGAGTGGTTTGGCCTCGCCTTTCATGCTAGCTCATTCCTTCCAGGCCATCATTATATCTCTCAAGCACGGAGGCCAGCACCAAATGTGGTTTTCTGAGTGTGGTGTGACCTTCAGAGAAAACCAGGGACAATGACTTCCTTTCTTTTGGGCTGTCAGTCATCTATCTACCTATGCAGCCAAATACCCCAGGGTGGGGGGAAATGTGAACCTTCGGGGTCTTCTTCTCCTGAGGCTTGCAGAGGGGCACACAGGCTGAAATCTCATGGCCATGAATATGCTGACTTCACATCTCAATAGCAAAGAGTAAACTTTAAAGATGAGACTCCCAAGAAACAAGTTAATATTTTCTTAGCCTCTAAAGTTTGGTAAGGCTAGGTTGACAAGATCTGGAGAGACTACAGAAGAGCCATGTATTTGGTTCAGATGATTTGCAGAAAGTTTAGACACACTGCCTCAAACAGGATTCTCTTATACACGACAGAACATGTAGACTTACACATGATTACCCAGAGGTGCTGGGTTGCATAGTGACCAGTGTACAGAGCAATGTACAAATCCCATGCAGTTACCAGAACCTACTTCCCAGAATTTTGACAGCAGAACATGCTTTTTAGGTCTCTACAGTGTTAGTCACTCAATCGTGTTCAAGTCTTTGCGACGCTATGGACTGTAGCCCACCAGGCTCCTCTGTCCATGGAGTTCTCCAGGCAAGAATACTGGAGTGGGTTAGCCACAAATCTACCCAAGTTACTCTGAGCTAGAGATGAAAGGAAGCATTCTCTTCCTTGTAAGAGTTGGTCTTACACATGCAACTTTTCCATCAAGATTCAAAAGCACCGTCCAAAGACAATGTGGGAGGGGGTAAGCAGGGTGTTACATCTGGAAGACCACCTCTGGTTCTAACTGTGGATTTTCCTGAAGAATGAGAGGGCCTATGGGTTGTGAACCAGTATTTCCAGGTTTGTGAACCAGTATTTCCCAGTTTTACCTCCTACTCCGATGTCTAACATTTGCTGGTAGGCATTGCTGGTAGGCAAGCTGGTAGGCTTCCCTTGTAGCTCAGTCAGCAAAGAATCTGCCTGCAATGCAGGAGACCCGGGTGTGATTCCTGGGTTGGGAAGATCCCCTGGAGAAGGAAATGGCAACCCACTCCAGTGTTCTTGCCTGGAGAATCCCATGGACAGAGGAACCTAAAGGGCTATAGTCCATGGGGTCACAAGAGTCAGACACGACTTAGCGACTAAACCACCACATTCTGGTCATGCCTAAGGAAATTACTTATGAGAAAACAACCCCACTGTAACCCAGGTATCGATGCAAAGACTACGCCAACAGGGGGACAAGGTGGTTGGTCCTTGATATTCAGCTGAAAGCTTGGGTTCACAGGGTCACACATGAGCAAAGACTTCTGATGCTCATCTAGCAGTGCTGTCATATTTTAAAGGATTCCATTCTAACTGTACAATAACTTTCTAGTTTATCACCATTTAAAAACTAGTTTTTAGTTTATTGGATAATAGGCAAATAGTTGTATCCTGTAATCACTCATCATTTTTGTCTATCACTTGGGCATTTCAAAGGGTTCCTACATAGCCTAAACTTTTTTAGAATTGATGCTTTTTCTGCAACAAGGTCTATGACTAGAAATCTCTTACTAGAATACTTTACATGTGCGTGCTAAATTGCTTCAGTTGTGTCTGCCTCTTTGCGACCCTATGGACTGTAGCCTGCCATGGGATTCTCCAGGCAAGAATACTGGAATGGGTTGCCTGCGCTCTTCCAGGGGATCTTCCTAATCCAGGGATCAAACCTGTGTCTCTTATGTTTCCTGCATTGGCAGGTGGGTTCTTTATCACTAGTGCCACCTGGGAAGCCCAGTATACTTTATAAATAACACCAAATTTTTGTGCTCTTTTGGGTAAGGTAATTCCTCCCTTAATGTTTTTTTCTCACTTAGTTGGAATGAATTAGAAATAAACTGAAAGTCCCTTCTAGTTAGCTTTCTGTGAACTTAGAATTCAACCAGGCAAAATCCGATGTCATGGGAAAATTTGGTCATGTCCTGCTCCAAGCTTTCGATCATCCCTAGTGTCTATCAGGTCTGTTCTGGACCAGTGCCGGCCTCTGACCAGCTCCAATCAGTTGGCTTACTGAGCGCTCTCTGTTTCCTCTGACATCATAACCCCAGCAGGGCCATCACAATCCTGCCGCCCAACAATGAGCTTTCCCTGGGGTCTTTGCAGAGGGTGCAGGTGGAAGGGCGATGGACAAGGAGAGAACATGGGAGGGGAGGAGGGGGGCTGAAGGGCACGATCAGGAGGAAAGAGAGAGAGGGGGCGAGATGGGGGTGGGGCAGCCGCCATGCCTGTGCTGACAGCAGCCGGTAAGCAGTGGCCTGGCCTGCTGGGAACCAGAATGCTGGGAGAAAGAGGAAGATTGACCTGGGGGCCAATGTTCCCACGAGCAGGGACCTCCACGTGAAGCTAACGGGAGTGGAACAGGGTCCTGATGACATGCCCTCCAAGAGGAGAAGACGAGGCTTTCTGCCAGCAGCGAAGGTAAAAGGCAGGAGGAAGGGTGAACGTGACCAGGTGCTAGTCGGCAGGCGACACGTCCTGCCGTCCCCCACGCTGCCTTCTCAGGCACAGAACCCACCAAAGAGTGGACCCAGTGCTGAGGTGTGGGGACGAGAGAGCCGTGTTACGACTCCTGGGGTCTCAGCTCTCCCCTCTGTGACCTTCTGCGGTTTGCTCTGGGCTGTTAAACCCAGGACTCCTCATCTTCTCTATGTCGCTAATTGCCTACTGGTAGAGTTCCTTGAAGAAGGGTAAACCATGGTGTGTGTTTGTAAAATTTGAATTTATACAAACAAATTTCCAATATTTTTGTCTCATTAACGTGGGGAAATGCAAAGGAAATGCCATTTAGATGTACGTGCGAGCCTGTGATACTGAGTGTATTTTCAGGGAGTTCTGCAAGTTGGCACCGAACAGAAACCTGCAGAGTCTAATTCCTGTTAGAAGGACAAGACAATAGGGACAGGAACTTCGATTCCCAAACCAGGACCCAAGCCAAGCCCACAGCGCCCCTGTAAAGTAGGTGACCTTTGCCTTTGCCCTCCAACCCCACGGGGCTCCCTGCTCCTCCCCTTCCTGTAGGCTGCAGAGCAGAGGTGTCTTGAGACCCTCAGGGCAAGCTAGTCATGAACCACCATCAGCACACAAATATTTATGGGACATGCAGTTTCACTGGGATTTTAAGATAGTGAGTATTTTCTTGGTCTTGTTATGTTTTCGATTGGGACATCGTGGTAGCCAGGCACCTCCCCACAAAGTCAGCTTGTGTGGACAGATGCCCACACGAGGGCTCCAGCCCAGGGTGGGGGACAGTGAACACAGCTCAACCCAGCTCCTGAAGCACCGTTTCTGCCTGGGTCTCTTGCCCTTCTTTCATGATGATTGCGAAAGCAAATGAGAAAGTCCGTTTTTCTACCTGCAAAAAAAAAAAAGGTTTTCTACCTTCAGCTTCAGGGAAGTTCCAAGAACTCACATTTCACAGCTTGGGGTAAAGACTTCACAGCCTGCAGAGGCACTGCCCACACCCCTCCAGGAGCCTGGGAGGATCGTCAGTGTTATCACTGGAGCCACATGGGTCCCTGAACTCAAAAGCTGAGGCATTTGGAAACTTGATGTCCCTTCATCCATTTTCCATGGCAACCAGTGCCTGATCATCACTTGACCTCAGAATTGGATATCCAGGCTGTGGCAGAAGCTAGCTACTTCCCCTGTCTCCTGCCGCCTGGCCCACCGCTGTCCTGCATGGCCGGCCCACCCTGGCCAGATTCACTTCCATAAGATGGAGGTTTCATAACATTTCCTTCCCTGCTTATAACCTGTTCACGAGTTCTCCAGGGCCTTCAGTTTAAAGCGCCATTTGAGGTGTCACGTGAGGCACCGTTTTTCTTTTTGCAGGAGGCAAATTCTCACTCTAACCATAATTCTAAATTATTTACTTTCATGTTAGATATTTCATTAATCAAGAAGAACTGAGCTAATTATTCTGTGTTTTTTGATGGTTAACATCAAGGTCTGGGAAAAATTGAGGGCAGGAGGCAAGGGTATTGTCTTGCCTTTTCCTTTGCCTCCTAATTTTTTCTTGAAAGCTGGACATCTCAGTAGAACTATAGAAACATACAAATTGTTCTTATCTCCAGGAATGGACCCACTTTTCCTCGTGGCAGACCCTTAGCGTGGCGGTGTGAGTTAACCTGGGTAGAAGCTGGGCAGGCTTTGAAGTTCCTTGCTGCTCTGGTTGCCCTTAGTGCATTGAACCCTTTACATTCCTGTGGGCACACCTTGTGTTTCGGGGTGCCAGTGGGTTTACCTCCCTGCCTCTTTAGCTTTAGATCTTTCCTTTGTACTGGACCTCAGAGAGGGTCCCTTTGCCTGTTGAGTTTCCTCTCCCTGGTGTTCACGTGACCCTCCTGTTGTTGCTGTGAGCTCGGCAGTGTGCAGTGGCAGAGGGAGACCTTCTCTGTTGCTTTTGACTAAGTTCTAGAGGAAGCCACTTCCTGTCCTTGGTTCTCTGGGGTCAAGTTGCCTTGGTCCTCCTGTCTCTGAGCTGCAGATAGAATAGCAACCACAATTTTTAAATAGTAATGAGTGTCCAGGATGTTTCTCAATATCGGCAACAACTTTGATGTGACATGAAAATATTTGTGATTTGTTGGTGGTGGTGATGGTGTCAGTTACCAGGTACTGTGGATCCTGTTGTGTTTTGTTGCCAACATTCACAATTGAAGAACACTCTGCTGCATTGGATTTAGAAGGTAGTGAAGATATGACTGTTTCCACATTGAGTGCCCAGATTTTTTGTTATGGATCCTTGGATCTTTCGGACTCCTAACCAGCATGTTTGGAGAGACAACTCGCAGATTGAGGGAGAGATGACAGTAACACAACTTGGCCTGAGACCAGAGTTTCTCTCATGAGTTAACCTTAGTCACGTGACACTTGCAAGCTTCCCAGCCGGGGCAGGGAAGGCCCGTATCCCGAGGACAGCCAGACTTCTGGGACACACCATGAAGAACAAATCTCCTCCAAGCCCAGAGAACCTCTCCACAAAGGAAGATGAGAAGACTGTGACTTCTGAATAAGCATTAAACCAGGCCAGCCAGTAGAGACTGCAGAGACATGAAGGATTTCACTCCTGCGTCTCGTCAGGCTGGTTACATGTTCTCAAGTTAAATGAAAGTAGGCCTCAGTAAGAGGACTTGACAGGACTGTTTGTCACACACAGCTCACCTGGTAATGGAGCGGCCATCTGTGTTAGATTATTGCCTTTATCCAAAGGAATAACAAAACCTCTGGTACCTTTATGGCAAGAGCTAGTTTTCATTGGATTGAGGCATGACATCTGTCAAAATTAGGCACCTGCCCTCCCAGAGAGGCTGGGAGACAGGGGTACAAACTTCCTGTTCTCATTTCCAAGAGGTGGCTGCCAGGTTCTTCGAACATTTGAGTCCTACAGGTGCCCAGAGGCTTATCTAGATCTTTTAAAAAAGATTTACTTGCATCTCAGAGGGGCAGAGAAAGAATATATAGGAAGGGTTGCACAGTAAAAGCTCTAAGAAAAGGTGGGGAGGAGCAGGCAGGATCTTCCCCTTAATGCATCGGGGAAGGTGGAATCTTTTCCTTGGTTTGTCTTGACTGTCACACTGAAGAGGAGGAAGGAACCACACCTCTGTACTTCCTTCCACAAGAGGGAAGGGGTGAGGACAGAGAGAGAGGCCAGAGGTGAGTGAGGCAGAGTGCCCGTGGACGCCAAAGGAGGTGGATATGGATGTTCCTTGTAGGTGCGCGTTGTTACACTCAGGTGTGACGTTACTGCTTTGGGCTAAGCAAAACCTGAATTTAATTCTCCTAAGCACAAAGGAGCATGTGCTTTAATTCAGGAAATTGACTTTAACTCTCCAGAGTGGTTAATCCCCTTCCTGGACTACCAGTTCAGCCCGTCAATCATTCATTTCACACATCTTCTGAGACCACCTGTGGGCCCAGCATGCACTGGACACTGCGGAAGAGAGAAGAAGGGTATGAATTCATTCTTGCATCCAAACTGGGGAGGTGACCCCCTCCATTTGAGGCACTGAGCTCCCCATTCCCTGTTGCCTTCCCAGGGGTCTTTCCATCTGCTTGTCCTCGGCCTGAAATGCCTCCTCCCACCTACTTTCCCTGTGTTAGGCGTCTTTCCCATCCTGAAGGCACAAACCTGATAACTGCATTCTTTATCAGGCTCCTAAGTGTTCATAATAACAATAATAGCAATTGTCATTACTAACATAAAACTCACCAGAGTGAACTATCTATGTTGTGTTAGACATTGCACTGATATAGTACAATGCACTAAACACTTGAGATAAGTCCAACAGCCCTGTGAATCAGATGTTTCACCCCAAGTCAGTAGAAAAGGAAACTGAGGGTCAGAAAGGTCAAACATCACTTCCCCAGGTCACATAATTAGCAAGAGGTAAGGCGGGGATCAGAGTGCAGTGTGGAGCCCCTTACCCTGGGGTCTTCTGTCAGGCTTGATCTTGTCTTCTCTGTTCCTCCTCCCTCAGTGCTTCCTGACATCAAGTGTTGGATATTTGACAGACTAGAGGAGGCCTGGAAGAAAGGCTCCCTGTCTCATCACGGCGCGGTTCTCTGCAACGTGGAGCTCTGTGTCTGGGGTACACTAGGTGCTGGAAAAGGGGGCGGGAGCAGCACTGGGAGGCTCTAGACAGGGACAGACCAGCAAAGGTGGTCATTCCTAGGATGGTGGTCACCTAAGACTTTGGATTGTAGGCTGAGAAGATGAGCTGAATCAATACTGTTGACATTTTGGAGTTAGGGGAACTGAGGTAGGTGGTCATGGGAAGGAAAGAGCTGCCTGGGGAGCCATGTGTGGCCAGACTGATGAAGGAGGGATTCCGGGAGGAAGCAGTTGGGAGAAGGGAAGGGGTGGAGTTAAGGAAGCAGAAGAAGAGTGAGAGACGGAAATCTGCCGCAGTTCAAGGCCCACTTCTGGAATCCCTGGCTCCTCTTAGTGTATCATGCTACACACACACACACACACACACACACTAACTCTACTTTGAGTTGGTTTATATGGACATTAAAAGAAATATACATTTTATGTCGACCCTTGGAACAGGGCACTGGTAGAGAGGGTGTGCTTTGAGAGAGGGGGCAGCTGGCCAGGGTACAGGATGAAGGGAAGTGGACTCTTAGAACACTGGTTTTCAAATGTGACTGGACAGTGGAATTTCATGGGGAGAAAGCAATGGCACCCCACTCCAGTACTCTTGCCTGGAAAATCCCATGGATGGAGGAGCCTAGTAGGCTGCAATCCATGGGGTCGCTACAAGTCGGATACGACTGAGTGACTTCACTTTCACTTTTCACTTTCATGCATTGGAGAAGGAAATGGCAACCCACTCCAGTATTCTTGCCTGGAGAATCCCAGGGACAGGGGAGCCTGGTGGGCTGCCGTCTATGGGGTTGCACAGAGTCAAACATGACTGAAGTGACTTAGCAGCAGCAGCTCTGTGATATGCCTATGCCTGTGTCCTGCCCCCAGAGACTGTGGTTAATTGCTGTCAATGCTTGTCTGGGTATAGAGAGTTTTAACAGTTCTCTAGGTGATTCTACGATGTGACAAGTTTTCTTGGTAAACACTGCTTTGTTGTTGTTGCTTAGTTACTAAGTCGGGTCTGACTCTTTTGGGACCTCTTGGACTGTAGCCAGCCAGTCTCCTCTGTCCATGGGATTTCCCAGGCAAGAATACTGGAGTAGATGGTCATTTCTTTATCCAGGGGATCTTTGCCACCCAGGGATCGAGTCTGAGTCTCCTGCAATCGCCGGCAGATTCTTTACCACTGAGTCACCAGCAATGACTTGGCGTCCTCAGAGTATAGAGTGACTTTCCTCAACCAAGCCCAGGTTCTAGGTCAACAATTAAAGACTTTGTGGTTAGACTCCAGGCAACAAGCAGACGCCAATGTGAATGGCTATTGACAAGCAGCACATAAATGCTGCATGTTAACACATATTATAAGTTGTTGGCAAATCCAGTCCTCTTCTGCTTTCCTAATTGCTTAGAGCTGACAAAGGCTTATATGAGTTAGCATCATAGATTTTATCTTAACTGGGTGCAAAGATCTATCAGCTGAAAACTGTTAACACCTGAGCAGTGACCCTGTGGTTGGCCCTGAGCCCACAGAGCTGTAACAGGTTGTGTAGCATCTTCTTGTAGGAACCTGATTTTATTCTGGAGCCAGCTTCCCTAGCTGAGGTCAGAGGATGGATCACTATGCTTAGCTTTGGGTCCAGGTTTCTGGTGAGGCTCCACCTTCATTACCTCATCTTTAAACCTAATTACCTCTGCATCCCAATTGCCATCAATATGGGAGTTATGGCTTCAAAACATAAATTTGCGGGGATATAAACTTTTTAGTCCAGGGCTTTTCGGGTGATACTAGTGGTAAAGAACCTGCCTGCTAATGCAGGAGCCTTAGAGCTGTGGGTTCAGTCCCTGGGTTGGGAAGATCCCCTGGCGGAGGGCATGGCAACATACTCTAGTATTCTTGCCTGAAGAATCTTATGGACAGAGGAGCCTGGAGGGCTCCAGTCCACAGGGTTGCAAAGTCAGACACAACCAAAGTGATTTAGCACGCATACAAACATTTAGTCCATAGCAGATGCATTTTTCAGTTGAATTCCAAATGTATTTTCTTCTCAGGTAGATTCATCTAGTGTACACAAATATGGGCTTCCCTTATGGCTCAGCAGGTAAAGAACCCACCTACAGTATAGGAGATGCAGGAGACACAGGTTCGATCCCTGGGTCGGGGAGATGCCCTGGAGAAGGAAATGGCAACCCATTCCAGTCTGCTTGCCTGGAAAATCCCATAGACAGAGGAACCTGGAAGGCTACAGTCCATGGGATTGCAGATAGTTGGACATGACTGAGCTGCACACACACACGAATATGGCCTTGCCAATCAATGATTCAAACACCTGTGGCCAGTCATGGTCCCAAGTTCCCTAAGTGGCTTCATTCCTGCTACCTCATCTCTCCTCTTCCCTTCTCCTGCCACCTTCCCCATAATCCAGCAGAATCCTGGTCTGCTGTACTCTTGTCTATGGTGATTGGCAGGTGCTCATGCCGGACCAAATAGAATTCTAATCCTGGGTCTGGCACATCAATCTATTCACTACAACGCTGGGGAAAAGATGGGGCAGGAGGAAGGCTATGAAGTGAAGCTTAGACAGTTGGTGTATGTGAAGTGTACATCAAAGGACCCCCTTCCCAGGGGTGGGGGCTGCTTCCTAGAAGCTTGGGTCCTACAGGCTTGGCAGTGGACCAGAAAGAGAGAACAATTTAGTTTTCTAGCAAAACCACTTTTCTTGTCCTTGTCTGGTTCATCAGGAGTCTTCCCCATTTGGCCATGGGAGAAAAGCTGTCCCAGCCCCTTCCATCACCAGGACGCAGGCTGGGAGCCACTGCCAGGGCATTCAGGGGACTGAGTGTGCTCACCCCATCATTGTGTGTGTGTGTGTGTTTCCTCCTTCAGTCCCTGAACGGCCCACCCCACTTTGCACAGGCTAGCCTTCTTTCTTTGCCTGCTCCTCCACACCGGGATAAAGTGGGCCGACTCCTCCGGAGATGAGCAGGTCAAATCCCATAGCCATATACAACTGTTCAGGTCATGGTGGCACTGATTAGGGTAACAGTTTTTATTTGTATTTTTGCCGCTGACTCACCTTACTGGCCCCAACAAAACACTCAACTGAGGACAGATGCCATGACTGGCCTGGTCCCCAATGGAGCCCCCCATGGGGTCTGGCCCAGGGCAGGTACTCAATGCAGGGGTGCGGGGATGAAGGCAGGGACAGGGGATGATGGATGGGGGATGGGTGGTGGCAGTGTGGGCCCACTGGTCGGGAGGGTGGGGGGTCAACAGTGCAGGCCCCTCAGGGGAGCAGTATCTCTCTCTGCCCTGAACCTGGGGCTTTCCTTGCTTCCCAGCTGTACTGTGTGCCAGGACCCATGAATCCTGGACTCTGCCCAGCACAGCCCAAGGGGAGGGTCCACGATGCTGTCTAACTACTGTATCTGTTAGGGCGACTTCACTTTCGCTTTTCACTTTTATGCATTGGAGAAGGCAATGGCAACCCTCTCCAGTGTTCTTGCCTGGAGAATCCCAGGGATGGGGGAGCCTGGTGGGCAGCCATCTATGGGGTCACAGAGTCAGACATGACTGAAGCGACTTAGCAGCAGCAGCAGCAGGGTGAATTAGGCCAACTGCCAGCCATTTCCTTGTCTCCCTGTGACTTTTTTTTTTTTTTTTTTGCCTTCAGGGATGTCTTTGCCCTCATCTGTGACCCTCACCCTAATTTCGGGGTGTGCCCTGTGTGCTTTAGTTCCAAGCATTTCCCTCCCAACCCCCGGTATACCCTTCTTCCTCCTCCTCCTTCTCCAGTTGAACCCAGCACCCCTCATTCCTGCCTCTTCCCTTAAGGAACTTGCTGTGGTTAGCCCTCCCATGGGCACCTGGGGGACCCACTCCATCTCTGGTAGGTTCCAGGCAGCTCTGTCCCCTGCCGCCCTCTGAGGGGTGGGGGGAAACGAGGCTGCACCAGGTGGTCCCTGGTTCCCATCTGATTCTTGAGGCCTCAAGCAACGGAGCCCTGAAGTCATGAGGCCTCTAGCCCAGCACTGGCCAGGAAGATTCCCTCTTACTAGAAGCCCAAGTCAGGTGCCAGAGATAATGTGCAGCCCTCCAGGGGAAATAATCCATTCTCTTTCTCTCTGCCCCAGGCATTTACAGAGCTCACCCGCTGGTATGACTGTCAGGAGATCAGTCAATTGCACACTTACTTGGATTGTTTCCCGAGAATCCAGTGAAGAGGGGCGTGCCTTCACCCCTCCTGTCTCCCCCTCCCACTTGCAGAGCCCTTTCAATTGTGTAGGTAGTTAATCTGGAAATTTTAGGAATTCTCAGGGTTGCTATTGTCTGTAGATAGAAGGAGGGAGGTTTTCAGCTAGAACCAGGCAGCTTGTATCATTCTTGAGGTTTTTATATGCGGAGAAAAGTTCTGACAGTGGAGGAGTCATAATTGTTTAGCCTTACACAGCATCAGGCTTCTCTAGGCTGTCCCTCCCAGGAGGAAGGGCAGCAGCCTGCCCAGTCTTGAGACTGGGCAAGTGGGCCACTGCCTGTATCACAGCTGGGCTGAGAACTGAACAAATCCTTCTGGGATTCGCCAGTCTTTCACGTACGCGTGCGGGCGAAGTCTCTTCAGTCATATCGGAGTCTGTGCGACCCCATGGACTGTAGCCCTACAGGCTCCTCTGTCCGTGGGGATTCTCCAGGGAAGAATACTGGAGTGGGTAGCCGTTCCCTCCTCCAGGGGATCTTCCCCACCCAAGGATGGAAACCGAGTCTCCTGCAGTGGCAGGTAGGTTCTTTACCACTAGCACCACCTGGGAAGCCGTTCTAGAATTGGCTCAGCCGGTAGAGAATCTGCCTGCCAATGCGGGAGACCTGGGTTCGATCCCTGAGTTGGGAAGATCCCCAGAAGGGAAAGGCTACCCACTCCAGTATTCTGGCCTGGAGTACTCCATGAACTGCATAGTCCGCGGGGTAGCAAAGAGTTGGACACGACTGAGCCACTTTCACTTTCAAGTTAGTGAAAGGGCTTAGAGTGTTTCACATGATGGCTGTTTCCATCCTCAAAGTGGACCTGTGTGTTGAGCATCTGCTTCCCATTTTTCAGATGGTGAAACTGAGTCTTAGACTCCAGGAGGCTTGGGTCACTTGGCCCGGGCATCACTCCTCCCTCCTTCCTCCTCCAGAGCTTGGAGCGAGTCTGCTCATCCCTGCGGTTTCCTTCTACTCACCTGCTGCTGCTGCTAAGTCGCTTCAGTCGTGTCCGACTCTGTGCGACCCCGTAGACGGCAGCCCACCAGGCTCCACTGTCCCTGGGATTCTCCAGGCAAGAACACTGGAGTGGGTTGCCATTTCCTTCTCCAATGCATGAAAGTGAAAAGTGAAAGTGAAGTCGCTCAGTCGTGTCTGACTCTTCGCGACCCCATGGACTGCAGCCCACTAGTCCATGGGATTTTCCAGGCAAGAGTACTGGAGTGGGGTGCCATCGCCTTCTCCTCACCTGAGTTGGGCAGAAAGCAGCAGGTCCCGGGATTGGCTCAGGGAATCACCTCAGCTCTCCGGGCTGAGTCACAGCTGGGTGATTGCAGACCACAGGGCAGGGGCCCTCTTGGAGGCGGGGCGGGGACTCCCGACCGGCAACATCAGCCCGGCAAGCGCTCCGGGGAATCCAACTCCGCTTGTACTGAAATGTGTGTTTTAGTGTTTTCTTACTGCTTGTTGGGGGAAAAAATTTTTTTCCTGCAAAAGTCTGGCCTTGTTTAGTTGTTCTGACAGTAATAGGGAGAGCAGGGAAAGATAGCAGACGACCCCCCTACTTCTACCTAGAGCCAGCGGAACTTCGCCAGCGAGCACCAGAAACCCTTCCCGACATGTCTGGGATGGCTGGGAAAAATCTCAAATCTCGAGTGGCCAGAACGGGCACTCCTGCTTCCTTCCAAGCAGGACTATTCCCTCTTCCTTTTGCATCTCAGTAAACAGCACTAAAGGAAGGCGAGGGAGGAGGGGCGGGCCGGCTCAGGGACTTCCTGCCAGGGAGGATCCGCCGCCTGGGGCCAGATGGGCTCAGGAAGCTGCCGAGTGGCTCACTCCTCGAAAGGGCCCTCGCGCCACCCCGCTGGCCCCGCCCTCCCGCTGGTCCCGCCCCGGGGGCGGGGTCGAAAGATCTCTCGCACCACCCCGCTGGCCCCGCCCTTCCTACTGGCCCCGCCCCTGGGGCGGGACCAGGCAGACTGGGAGCTCGCGGCTGGCTGGGTGTTTGCATACAAAGGCGGCCACGCGCGCGACTCTGCAGTGTTGGTAGCCGCCTCCGCGCCACGGATCTCCGGTGTCGAACCCCCTGCGGAGCTGCTGTCCCAGCCCAGCCGCAGCCGAGGTAGGAGGCCACAACCTCTGGGGGAAGCCGGGCCAGGCGGGGCGGGGCGGGGCGCGGCCCGCAGGGCCGGGTTGGAGAATGCAGCCAGGCCGTAGCGGGCACGGGCGGGGAGATGCCGGTCCACCCGGCTTCTCGGACCGCACTCTGTCCCCTGCGGTCCTTCCGGGGCAAGAGATTCCGGGGAGAGATGAAAAACAGGCCCAGGGGCCCGGCGGTCTCTTAAGCATCTCTCGGGCCTTCTCCTGCAGGGCTGACCTGACTTTGATCGGCGTGGCGAACTCGAGGGGGGCCCCCCTCCACCCCCGGACGGCAGGACCAGCCAGCTCCATCCGGGGAGGGAGGGTGGGTTTTACCTGGGCAGCGAGCAGCCCCTGCTTAGCGTCAGGGACATATATGAAGCTGTTCGGGGAGGGGGAATTTTAAGGTTTTCTGCTTTGCTGTTGAGGAAACTGAGGCTCAGGGAGCTTGACTTACCGGGCCCAAGGTCACACAACCGAGCCGGGTTTGGAATCCGAGTTCTCCTATTACAGCCTGGTCTCTGCTCTGCCGGCTTCTGTGCACCTTTCGTGCAGCCGGAGGGGTGCTAGGCCTCCCATCAAATGCCCCTGCAGAATAATGTTATTTGGGGGAAGCCCAGGAAAATGTAGGATGAAAAGTAGTGTTTTGGATATAACTCTTAAGTGCCATGGAACCGCATTGTGTGTAGATAACTGAAGGGTAGTTTGTGTGGAGGGTAGTTGCTGGAGAAAGCAGCAACCTGGAGAAACCTGTCAACCCAGGTTTGGACCGCCAAATGGGCACTTAACTAAAACAACTGGCAGTATTGATTCAGAGTTTTTAGAACCTAGTAGTTTCCCCAGGATAACAGGAGTGTTTTGGAAAGATGGGCTTACACACAGTGAGTGTTTTCACGGGAGGGGCCAGGTATTGGGAGGGTGATTGTGAAAGTTACTTTTCATTCCCTGTTCAATAATTTGGGTCTTATGAATTAAAGTAAGCATGTGAGGAACATATAGTAATCAAGAAATAAACACTGCTGAGTCTTGTTGCAAGTGGGGGGATCTTGGGTCTTGAGGGGACCTTGGAAAGGCCGAGGAGGAGGCTTGCCCTGAAAGGGGTGGGGGTGGCCAGCCCAGAAGGAAGGAAGCAAGCCTACCCTCCACCCAGTCAGCTGTGTTCAGGGCCCTGGACCGGAGGGAGGGGGCAGGAGATGAGGGTGATATTTCAAAAGAAGGGCCTGAGGCCAATGGGGCTCACAGGCTGGTACAAAGAACTTGGCTTTGTAGTTTAGCCCTGGAACTTGGGCCAAAGACAAATTCTCTGAGTGTCGGCTTCTTCCACTGTGAGCTGAAGAGAGGATCACACCCATTTGCAAGTTATTGTAAAAGTTCCCTGAGATGGGTAAGAGCTCCTAGGACAGAGCGTGGGGTCACCGTGGTCATTGTTATTTTAAGGGATGGACGCAAGGTGCCAGTGAGGATGGCTATTTGTAGAGTTGAGACAGTCCTGCCTGACACTGTGATCTGGGCTATGAATCACCACTGTGGGACCCCCGGTCCCCTATGAGTCAGCCTCTCTTGGATCCTCACTCTTCTGGGTTCAAGGTCTAAAAGGTATCTAAATGCGATGGATTGATTAGCGAGAGGGTGCCGTTGGGGCTAGCTGAGGCTGCAGGCGGCTCATTCCAGGGAAAGCCTGTTGGCAGGGGCAACTTTTGGAGCATTTTGAGAAAGACCTAGAAGATGGTGGTTCATTTGTGACCCTGAGGCTGGTGGTTTGACCTTCGGACACTTCAACTTCCTCTGTGTGACCGGGGTGTGAGAACCCGGAGCTGTCGTGGTGACAAGGAACACGCAAGGCTGGGATGCAGGGTCAGCGTTGGGGCGGATGCCTGGGGAGGGTGGGCGAAGTCCCACGTGTTATGTGTCACTGAACCCTGGCCAGGTTTCCTAGATAAGCTCACTGGGACTCGGAATGGGATTTGGGAAGAGAAGCTGAGCAAAGCCCGAACAAGCCCTTCAGTGATTTGACACGCTTTCAGTGTATAGGTGACTCTGGCTGCCTTTTTGGTGGCTGTCTGTGAAATGGGAGCTTTCCAAGCTGTGAGCAGTGGATTTGGAGAGAGAGCCGGGGTCGCACACCTGCTTGGGTTCCTGGCCGCAGGTCCAGCTTGGGGGACATGGCAGGCGGGAGTGGAACAGCCTCTTGACGGTGGGAGGGGGCTGTCAGGGAGCCCGTGACCTGCCCCGCCTCTTTCGTGTGTCCCCCCACTTCCCTGTGTTCCCCTGCTGCTTCCTCTTCCCATGCCTCCCCTCTTCTCCCCACCTTTGACTTAACAAACAAGAAGTGAGAAGCAGCTGGAGTTTCTGCCTGCAGAGAGCCCTGGCTCAGAACACAGTAATTTTTTCACAGAGCAGCTTGCGACCCACTGTCCCTGAAATCAGTTTTGTGGGCCCATGGGCATTTTTAAAAAAAATGAGATAAGAGTAGAAAAGAAAATATTGGACCCAGGCATACTAAGGTTAGATATTGTTCTATGAAACTTGTTTTAGCTTGACATGTCTGTGTGAGCTCTGATGGAGGGAAGAAGGGTGTGTGAAACCCAGTGCTTGGTGTGTGGGGAGGGGCCTGCGTGTGTCAGGGGCTGGCCCCTGGCAGTCCGGCTGGGGTGTGGCCTCGGGTGGTCCAGCTGGAGGGAGGGTAGGAGCGAACGCCCAGGGGCCCAGGGCTCAGTTCAGAGAGGATGTTGTTCTGGTGATTGCAACCACATCCCTCAACCCACTAAGCAGGTTTGAAATTCCTGTAAGACTTTTTCCCTGGTGCTGAATGCTGTGCTTTCCAGAAAAAGGCTACCGGTTGTTGGGGCAGAGTCCTGACTCCAGATCCACAGCCTGTTTGCTCCTAAGAGCGCCCACAGACCCCACTGGCCCAGCTGCGGGGACAGGACGAGCGGGTTTACACTGTGTGCCTTGTTCCTAAAGGTCCAGCATCTCCTTGGACACATGTCTTCTCTCTCTTTGGCGAAATCCTCCTGGTCTCAATAGGCATCCACCTCTGGTTGACAAAAGATAGAAGCAGCAAGGGTCCTGGGATATAACCGGGCTCTTAACTTGCCAGTGAACTCTGCGTCGGCCCAGACTGTGGCCCAGTCTTGGGGTTACCTTTGACTCAGACTTTTTGGACAAAATGGAAATGTATGCCCAGCCTATTGAAATCTAACCATACCTTTCTGGTATTTCTATATTAATTTTAATCAGTGGAATTCTTTGCCCTTGACTTTTTGGGAGGATATGATTTAAATAGTTGACATCGGCAAAGTGCTGTCAGGCTGCAATCTTAGTTTTTGGTCCAGCCTTTGGACCCTTTGTGACCACAGGATAGCACCTGGCTTTGGTTTGGCTGTACACTTGGAAAAGAACTTCTCGTGTACCACCTCATACCCATCCCAGGGGGCAGGTGCTGTTAGGATTGTCCGTCTTAACAGATATGAGATTGAGTGGCTTAGAGAGTGGTCAGTTGCTCATGGTCACAGCTTAGCAGGTGGGGAGCTGGGATGTGAAGGCCAGTGTCTCTCTCCAGGCCCTGAACTCTTATCCCTGAGCTGTAGGCAGCACTTGGGAGGATCCAGGTGATATTTAGCCACCTCCTTTCCATGAGTTGCCGAGGGGAGGGGACAGGGGTCGGGCAGAAGTCCCACAGTGGTGCTTTCTTTTTGGCCAAGACACAGACCTGGACAGAGGGCCCTTGCAGGTGTATAACGAGAGGCTACACGGTCCTGTGTTTCATTCCTGAGTTAGTGGTGAAGAGCTGAGGGTGCTTTGCGCTTTGTGTGCTAAGTCACTTCAGTCCTGTCCAGCTCTTTGTGATACCATGGACTATAGCCCTCAGGGCTCCCCTGTCCAGAGGATTCTCCAAGCAAGAATACTGGAGTGGTTTGCCATTTCCTCCTCCAGGGCATCGGGGTCTAAACTGGGGCCTGTTTTGCCCAGCACATTGGCCACTGACTAGTTCAGCTGCCCCACCTCCCTCCACCACCCCCAGGCCTTTTGTACTCCTTGGCAGGGACCTGAGAACACTCATCACATGGGATTATAAGATCTGAGCATTGCAAAATCCCAGTGCTGGAGATGGTCACCCATCTGACCTCTCTGACCAAAGCAGGTGTCCGCCCCTCCATCGTCCCCTCCTGTCTCAGCAGTTTCAAGGATGGGTGGGGGGGACCTTGATACCCAGCAGGCCAGAGTTTGCCATCTTCCCCCTAGGTCTCTGAGGTCATTAAAAATTAATGCTAAAGCAGTACATGACTGTGTAATAAAAATCCAGAAATGAAAACTGTGGAAGTATTTGTGATGAGAAGTGAAGGCCTTCTCTTCATCCCCAGGGGTGAGCCTGTGAACCTTGATGGTACACACATCAGTCCATCATTTTTGTGCATATCGGAATAGGTGTAAATGTAATTCTTTAAAGTGATTTCATATGATAAATATATTTGTACCTTTTTCACATAGTATATACACCTTTTCATGTTATTAATAGTATTTGGGGAACCCTTCTCTGTTTCTTTGTTTTATCTTTTCACACCCTAATAATTCTCAATTATATGGTTTGAGTGGTCCCCAATTTACTTAACCAAAGTCCTGTGGATATTTGTTTCTAATTTTCCTCATTATAATCAGGGCCGTAATTACTGTTTTGTGCATGGGTCTTGTAGCAGAATTGCTGGAGTTTGCTGGTGTGTGCAAAAAAGACAACGGCTGTTGCCACAGTGCTCACCCCATTTATTACCCCACCAGCAGGGAATGGTAAGCATTTGTTTTTTCCCCATTCACCAGCCTTCAGGTTTTACAAAATGCTTTGATTTTGGACTATTGAAAGGCCATCTTGGATTTGCATATCTTAAATTACGAATAGAATTGAATATCTTCTCATACCTCATTGACCCTATGGACTTCTTTCTCTGTCAACTCTCTTTTGCTCATTATTCTGCTGGGTCGGTCTGAGGCCCTCTTAAATTAGTCTTAATATTCTACAGGTGAATGAAATTAGTAAAGCGGTGGGGTTACGAGAGCTGTGGCTGGGGTGTTGAATTTGGGCACCAGTTCCACCGAAACCATGTTCTTGACAGTTCTGCGAATCCTGGAGAAGGATTCTGCCAGTTTTAGATGAAATGCTGATGTTTCTGATGTAGCAGTGAGGTGAGAAGTCATGAGACCTCCATTACTTCATTGTGTTAGCAGCCCTGCCCTGGGGAACCATAGGAGACTGGGGTAACTGGTGCGTTGTGCATCGGCTCTGTGCCTGGAGTGTGGGGCTCTCCTGCCAGGTGGGGCCCTTAAAGGAGGAAACCTGCGCCTTCTCTCTCTCTCTCTTTCCTGTGTGTCTGGAGTTGCTGTGGGTGTCCGCTTTCCTGACGCATTTCTACAGGGTGACAGCTCCTTGCATCCCAGATGCACGCACTCCCCACGCTTCCTGTGGTACCCTGCACCCTGCAGGATGGCCGGCAGCCCAACTGCGATGGGCAGGACTGCTTAATGGACTGCAAAGCAGGCTTTGGTGCTGGGACACCAGGGCTGGCTGGATTTGCTGCTTCATCATTTGTCAGGAAGTCTTAGTCTGACCTGCAAGCTCTTCAAGGCATCGCAAGCTTTTCTGGTGAATTTTTCTACTATTGGACCAGTGTCTCCTGAAAAACACTGGCCTGCCTGTAAAGTCCCTGAATCCCCACAGGCACTGATGGACACAGGAGTTTGCTCTCTTGTGTAGGAAGTTTCAGGCTTCCCTGATGGCTCAGTGTTAAGAAATCCACCTGCCAATGCAGGAGATGCGAGTTTGATCGCTGGGTTGGGAAGATGCCCTGGGGTAGGAAATGGTTTTCCAGGCCAGTATTCTTGTCTGGAAAATTCCATGGACAGAGAAGCCTGGCGGGTTACAGTCTATGGTGTTGCAAAGAGTCAGACATGACTGAGCACACGCTTGTCTGTAAGAAGTTTCTCTTTGGGGTCTGTTCACAATGGTCGGACTAACACATGGAGCATCTGCTGGTGGTCTCACTTGGTCCTGGCTGGCTGGGAGGGGAGGGACTACCCCCCCCCCCCCCCTGCCGACACCGTGCTGTCACTGAGGCCGGGTAGGGGGTAAGAGTGGGGATGAAACCCCCACACCTGGGCTTCCAGTCTGGCATTGTTTCTCCTGCATCACTCTGCACCAAAGTCATACTTCCTTTTTTGTCATCTATATGTAATTTATCACCCTTGCCAGCTGATAACTATCAATGCATAGGGGCTCTGAGAAGAAGACTTCCTCTTTGCCGTTAATAGAAATAGCAAGAGGAAGATGTGCTATTTATAAACAAATTTAATTTTCACATAAGTCATATTAGTCATCATATCGTTTTGGAATTTCTTAGGAATTGTCTTTTTTTTTTTTTTCCATGCTTTGTATGAAAGCCAGCGTTTATCCCATAACCTCTCAGGTGGATGTGGTCCTGGCCAGTCCCGAAGCAGCACCTGTCTGTTTTGTTGCTCAAAGCTGAGCAGACCTTGGATTTGGACCCTAGACGTGGGGGCACAGTTGAATATGCTCAGAGGAGATCAGCCAGGGGTGGTGAGTGGAGGCCCCCCACCGTCCCTCCGAGACCTGGCTCTGGTGTTAGGGCACAAGGGGACATCCTCAGAGGAAGGAGACATCCCGGGGCTTCAGGAAGCCACAGGGAGAACTCCCAGGAGGCAGATTCTGTCGTGTCCTTGAGGATGAAGGGTCTGAGTGAAAAGCCAGGTGGCTTACTTACTCCCAGTGGCTGAGGCTCACTCTCCCAGAGCAAATTCTTCACCATTCACAAAGGTTATAAAGGACATCCATGTTCAGTTAGTTGTTCAATAACTGAGCCAGTTAAGATACAAGACTTTCAGTGTCTCAGGACAGGAATTAAGTCTTGGCTGGTGCCAAGCCCGGCGCTGGGCACAGGTGAGTGAGTGTGTGACTGGGTGAGAGGGTAGTGGGCGTGGGCAGGAAGGTATCGGCCAGTTGCTCACCAGCCCTCAGAAACGACTTGAGGTGTAGATCTGGATAAAAAGGAGGAGAAGATTTTATCCATGGATATTCAATTTAGATGTTTTTTTCTTTTACTAGTAAATTATTTGCCCTTTTTCTTTGTTAGCTCAAAAGTGATGAGACCCTGTCCAGATCTGTAAGAGGCATGGCCCTGATTGTCAGCCGGTGGCAGGGCTCTGCCCAGCCTATGTACCCGCCCCCTGGCGTCTTCCGATTACCTGCGTGTGCCACCTGGAGAGGTGGGAGGATGAGACTGGTCTGTTGCTGCTTGACCCACCAGCAAGCACAGACGGATCTCTGGCACAGGCAGACGAGTTTCCAAACCAGGAAATCAAGCTCTTAAAGTGTACCATCGTGGCTGAGTTTGGCCTCCCCATTGGAGAAGTGAATAGGTTTCACACTGCTGTGCGTTATACCCTCCCGTGTATGTAATTTAAGGTCTGCGTGCTGCCCCGTATGTAGGTTGGACTGTCAAGTCTTGGGGCGCTTGACAGCATTGTCCCAGTGCTGGATAGAGGTTCAATGTGAATTTGGATGGTGCGTCCACCTCATCCAGCCCAAGTTATATAAACTGTAACAGCTTCCTTCCTGCAAAATGGGAAAATCATATCCCTTGCGTCGTTCTGATAACTAAGCAAACGATTTAAACTCTTTGTTACTATCACCATCTTTTGGATGGTATGCCAGCCGTAGTGGCGTGTGAAAACGGGCAGCGGGTTTGAAGGTTTGTGTCACACTGGCTTGCCACCGTGCTGTCGTTTCCTGATGCTGACCGTGAACTCAGTGGATGTGGAGAAGTCTCTCAGATGCACTTCTATAACCAGAGTAGCTGGCAGGCTAGAACTTTGGCCCCCAGTGGAGCATTAGCTGGTTGGGTGTCTGGGGCTGCAGTCCTGCTGTTGATAACAGCAACGCAAAACCAGGGGATGTTGCGTCGATTTTCCAATCAGGACTTGCCCTGCGTGTGCCTTAAGCCCAGATTCCACACCTGCTGTCGGGGGAGAGGTGACAGAGTGCACTTTTGTCTCTGTGCACACAGGCTGGCTCCTGGAAGTGATGACTCATTCTGGGGACAAGTGTGCCAAAGATGTCTCCAGTCACAAACTGATGAAAGGAGGGTGTTTGACCTTTTAGGCCTTGAGGACTGTGGGGGCAGGTTTTGGATTTACCTTCTAAGCAGCCCTGAGGGTAAGGGTAGGCAAGGCGGGGTGTGGATGCCTGTGAAAATAACACACCTAGAGCCTACAGCCGAGTCTGACTTATCTAGCCACTTGCTCAAGAAAGAAATGACAGTAACCACTCACTTTTCGTCCTGTGCTTTGCAAGGGCAAAGACCTTTTCAAAGTTATCATCTTGTTCAGCGCTTTTGATGACAGCTGGTAAGTCTCATCAGAGAGGCTGGGGGAGACCTGGCCTCCGGCACAGAGCTCCTCAATGCTGGAGGAAGTAGTCAAGTCCGGGCCTCCTGACCCCTGTCCACTAAAAAAAAATAGACATGCACAACCTAGAACCTGAGAGTTACGTTTTATTTGGTGACCTTACTGAGGGCTTTCCTGATAGCTCAGTTAGTGAAGAATCCCCCTGCAACTCAGGAGACCCCGATTTGATTCCTGGGTCAGGAAGATCTGCTGGAGAAAGGATTGGCTACCCACTCCAGTATTCTTGGGCTTCCCTTGTGGCTCAGATGGTAAAGAATCCTCCTGCAATGCGGGAAACCTGTGATCCTTGGGTTGGGAAGATCCCCTGAGAAGGGAAAAGCTATCCACTCCAGTATTCTGGCCTGGAGAATTCCATGGACTGCATAGTCCATGGGGTTGGAAAGAGTAACTTTCACTTTCACCTGAGGACTATAATCTAGGTGTTCTAGAGAGGAGAGGGAGGATCCAGGATATATAGGAAGTTTTTGCTGGGAAAAAAATGTAGTTGAATATGAAGGATCACTGCTAATCACACAAAAAATAGCCATGTCAAGTTAATGATTTCAGTGCTCATCTGTGTACAGGAAGGTAGGTGCAGGAGTCTGGCCCCTTGAAGTGATTCCCTTGATATGCATCTTAATTGCCTACAGGGGTATTGTTTTTCTGTATCCTGAGTTCTTCTCAGGGTGCACCGCTGGGCTGCTGCAGTGGCTGATGGCTTGATTGGGGGCAATGTTTATTATTCACCCGCGTGGCAGGCAGTGTTGTTTGTTTACTGAAATGGAAGGCAACATTTTTTTGTTGTTGTTCACACCCCTAATTTTGTGCAGTTTCTGTTTTTTTTAAGACTAATCCTTATCTTCTGTGGCCTGTGTGCTGCAAGAAATGCGTAATGAGCCTGTTATCTAAACTGTGTTTGCAGTGAATGTTGTTTGGGGCATTGTCTTCATTAGTTTTGTGTTCCTGGGAGAGGACAATTCCCATTTTCTTAATTTCTTCTACTTTTTGAATTTTAGTACTGCTCCGCCCATACCCATACCTGCTAAGCTACTTTGCGGTGGTGTGTGCACATCTGGTGTTTTTTGTGATGGGACAAAATAATTCCAAAACAAATCCCTCTCCCCTGTACAACCGCTCTCCTTACCCTCCAAACAATCCCTACAAGAATAAAAAAGCAACTCTAAACTCCTGGTTTCTTGCTGGAGATAAAAACTTGATTTCATAAAGTTGTTATGACCAAGTCATAGAATCATGAACTCATAACCCCATTCTTGAATTCCCTTTACAGACTCTTCATCAGATCATGGTTTAAACTCTTTGCATGCCCCCATTAATGGTGAGCTCCCCGCCCCATCCCCCAGAATGAGTCAGTTCTCTTAGAAGCTTGGTCTTACAGATTGTGCTTTCCATCCTGGCTCTGGAATGGCCTGTCTGTAATTCCAACTTTCTTTACAATCTCTGGTCACCTGGGTAGTACTGGGATGCCCTGTGAACATGTGCTGAATGTTGTTATCTGGCTTTTAGAACTAGACGATTGCCATCTGTTTTGCTAAAGCAAAACTGATTTTTCTGTAACTGGGCCTCACACATTTATTGGGCTTTCCTGGTAGCTTAGTGGGTGAAGAATCTGCCTGCCAACACAGGAGACGCAGGTTTGATCTCTGGGTCAGGAAGATTCCCTGGAGGAGGAAGTGGCAGCCCACTCCAGTATTCTTGCCTGAAAAATCCCATGGACAGAGGAACCTGGTGGGCTATCGTCCAAAGGGTGGCAAAGAGTCAGACACAGCTGAGCATGCACGTTAGCTGTGTCACTCATTCATACCAGTTCTGTCCAGTGGGATGGGAAGGCAGCGCTGTGCTCAGCAGGACAGGGAAGACTAGGGCTTCCACCTGGGCCCCTATCCTCACTGTGGCTTACCAGTTGAGCTACCCAGAATGCCACACAAACCCGGTGCCCCAGTTCCTTGTTGGAAATGGGATAGTGATGTTAGTTCTGAGTATGCTTAGATCTTCATCAGATTAGTCCACCTAGGCAAAGGAGTTCTGTATGTTGTGAAGTGCTGTACAGATGTTGAGTGGAAGCTTGTGTGGCCTTTTGCCTGGGATTCGGGAAGAAGTGACATTAGCCAGTAGTGGTTTGCTAAGGGCTTGTCTACCAGATGGGATGGGTGCTGAGGGCTTTGGAGTATTCCTTGCTCCCCAAAGCTTCCCCTGTGGCTCAGCTGGTAAAGAATCTGCTTACAATGTGGGAGACCTGGGTTTGATCCCTGGGTTGGGAAGATCCCCTGGAGAAGGCTACCCACTCCAGTATTCTGGCCTGGAGAATTCCATGGAATGTGTAGTCCATGGGGTCGCAAAGAGTCAGATACGACTGAGTGACTTTTATTTCACTTGCTCCCCAAAGACAGCAGGCACCCGTCATGGTTTTCCAAGTTCACGTAAACCTTTCTCAACAAGCATCATTTTGTGTTCTCACCTCCGCTTATTACCCTTGGAGTTCCTGGTGGTTGTGTCAGGTAAGAAGGTTGCACTTCCTGGCTACATTTTGCAGCTCCCAGCAGAGCCTCTCGGAAAAACTAGGTTCAGTCTCAGGGAGACTGAGCTGTCGGACAGAAAGTTAACCTCATACACGCTGCAGAATTTGTTTTCTCAGAGAGCCTGAAATTCTGTTTCGCTGTGGACATCCTTTCCAAGATGGTCCTCAGGTTAGCCTTTGCTGGAACGCGAGTGTAGGGAGGGATTTGTTTTCAGTACTTCTCTATCATTTGCGTCTCAGATGTTTCCTCATTTCTCTTTGTGTGATGAGCTGCCTCCTCATTCCTCAGGAAAGCACTAGGATATCGTGCCCACCCATGTGGCCATGACCGCCCCGAGGTCGGCTGGGCCCTGGTAAGCGGAGCCCCCCGCCTCTGGCACAGTTCCGCACCCTCCTACCTGCCACCGCTCCCGTCCTCTTCTGCCGTGATGGGTACCAGGAGGATACAGGCGTCCTTCTGTGCTCTGGTCCTTCACTCTGAGCCGTGCATCTGTTTCAGTGTTCTAAAATAGGATGCAGGCAGCTTAGATGGTACCTCCTCTATTTCCACTAAACCAATGCAAAAGTGTCCCCAACCAATGAAGCAGTTTCACTTGTTGGAAGAAAGTCACTGTATAGATTAAATTCAATCAGGTCATTTCAGAGGTACTTCGCTTAACGGACAAATAGAAGAGATGAGGCTCCCAGCAAATGCTGAAGAATGGAGGCGACAGCAGTCTGGGAAGTAATTCAAACGTGGTCATGTGTGGCCGCAGCATTTCCTGGGTCCCTGGGATGGGCCCAGTGCCATGTGAGGGGCTGGGTGCCCCGAGATGAGCAGGCCCGTCCCTGTCCTCAAGGAGGGCAGACAGCTTGGTGAATGGGGTCTCTCAAGCCGCTGGACAAATGCTGGCCCAGGTTTATCAGGTCTCTCCAGCTGGACAAATGACAACCTAGACAAGTGACAACCTGTGTTTTATCAAGCCGCTGCTCGGGATAGGAGGAGAGGGGATCAGCTGACCAGGAGAGCCCGGAGGGAGGTTCAGTTCACAGAACAATGAGTTAATGTGGGTGTGGAGATGGATGAGGTAGCCTGACACGCAGGCGAAGACACAGAAGAGGCAATGGGACATGGATTAAGGAGTGACTCTTGTGGAGTAGAACTCTTATGGAGCTTAAAGAGCTTAAAGAAAGAAGTGTCGAGGTGAGGAAGGTTTAACAAAAATGGTGATTCTGAGGGTAGTGTCCACTGAGACAGCTCTGCACTGTCTTGGACCTATGCTAAGGTGAGGTTTCTTAGCCCCGAGTCTTGACCCACTATCCTTCCTGGGGCAGAGTATCTCCAGATTGGATGTTGCCTGTCATAACATCACATGTCTTTGGGCACGCCCACAAGATGAAAATGGAGAAACTTACCTTGTAGATAATGTACCTTTGATAATAGTCTCATTGAGAGAACTAGAAGGGGAATTAATTAAAATCACTTTTATATATTTGCATAATAAATGAATGGACCTGATTCCTGAATTTCGAGTAAGGAGGTTGGCCTGAAATAATTCAGAGGCCCATATTAGTTTTAGTAATTGATGTTTTTCAGGCTGAAGATGCTCTGTTGATTACGTTGCAGATGGAACCCCTTGTGGGAATACACTTTCGGGTTATTGTGTTCCATGTGTGTTATCTATTGGGGTCTAACACAAGCACTGCCGCGGTTTCTAACTTATGGAAGAGTATTCAGAAAGACAGTATTCCAGTGGCGTGGAATAATCTTAGAAAGTTAGTTGTGTTCCAGGAGGTCAACCTGGAAGTTGTCACGTTGAGAAAAATATATTTACCAGTTTGTTAACCTCAGAGTTAAGCACAGCATAGAGAACCTGAGTTTGGCAGGAGGGGTATCTTTCTGTTTTTTTGAGGTCTGGCTCAGCTTTCCTCGAAAACCCTTTGTATGAGGGTTAAAGGAATCCCATTTTGAGCGGTAAGTGAAGGCTTGTCAGGTGGAGCAGGTAGCTCCTGCCAGATCCAAAGATTAAAATCGAGAGATCAAAAAGTGACTTGGAGTGGGATGAGTGGAGAGCAGGGTTCTCAGAGCTGTTCAGCTGGAAATTTCAGCCTTTGTTTTGTGTATAGGTTCTGCTTATCTCTGGCTGCTTCTTGAGGTTCCGAAGGGAATTTCTTCTTGAGGGCACACACTCGCTCCTGGCCTTCTCCTGTCCTGTCTCAGAGGACACCACGGCTGGAGGGAGGTGAACGGGGGTCGGCAGGGGACTCTGGCTGGCCTGGCTTCTTCACCAGCAAATCAGCTTCTTCCTTGAGGCTTTGACTTCTGATGGAGCTGACAGAAGTGAAACTTGAAAAGCGGTGCCTAGCCGGTTGGCTCCTATATTCGGTACCTACTCACCAGCTCAGTTGGTATAGCATCTGCCTGCAATGCAGGAGACCCCGGTTCAATTCCTGGGTTGGCAAGATCTGCTGGGGAAAGGATAGCCTACCCATTCCAGTGTCCTTGGGCTTCCCTTGTGGCTCAGCTGGTAAAGAATCCGCCTGCAATGTGGGAGACCTGGGTTCGATCCCTGCGTTGGGAAGATCCCCTGGAGAAGGGAACAGCTACCCACTCCAGTATACTGGCCTGGAGAATTCCATGGAATATGTAGTCCATGGGGTTGCAAAGAGTCGGACACGACAGAGTGACTTTCACTTTCACTCACCAGCATGTGTTTAGGAGGAGACCTTGGAGGAGCAGAAGGTCAAGGAGAGCGTGGCTGCTTCCAGCCAGCCTGTGCTTCTTGGTCAAGCAGATGCTGGAGGTGACCTGGGTCTACTTTCTCCCCTTGGTCTCCTGGACCCAGTCTGTCACTCAAAGAAACTTTTAATTTTTAAAAAATATTTTTACAGTCTTTATTGAATTTATCATAATATTGCTCCTGTTTTATGTCTTGTGTTTTTTGGCATATGGGGTCTTAGCTCCCCAACTAGGGATCAAACCCACACCCTCTGCTTTGAAAGGTGAAGTCTTAACCACTGGACTGCCTGGGAAGTCCCTCCAAGAAACTTTTTATCTGTGTTGTAAGTTAAAAAAAAAAAAAAAAATTGGTAAAATACACGACATAAAATCCAGTCTTTTAACCAATTTTAAGTGAACAGCTCAATAGACTCAATACAAGTACACGTACGTGGCTGTGCATTCACACAGTAGACGGTCACTGTCCAGCTCCAGAGCTCTTCTCACCTTGCGCACCTGAAGCGCTGTCCCCATGAAACACGAACTTCCTTCACCCTGCCCCCACCCCTGGTAATCACCATTCTGCCTTCTGCTTCTGTGGCTTTATCTGCTCCGGATACCTTGTACGAGCAGAATCACACAGTATTTGTCCTTTGGTGCCTGGTGTATGTCACTTAGCATAATGCCCTCAAGGTTCAGCCAAGCTGTAGCATGTGTCAGAATTTCATTCCTTTTGGAGACTGAATAATGTTCCATTGTGTATATCATACTGCATTTTGTTTATCCGTTCATCCATCGATGGCCAGTTGGATTGTTTTTACCTTTTGGCTGTTGAGAATAATGTTGCTATAAACACAGATACATCTCTTTGAGACCTTGCTTTCCATTCTCTTGGCTGTGTACTCAGAAGTGGAATTGCTGGGTCATAGGGTAGGTCTGTTCATGGGGTTTTCAAGGCAAGAATACTGAAGTGGTTTGCCATTCCCTTCTCCAGTGGACCACGTTGCGTCAGAACTCTCCACCATGACCTTTCCGTTTTGGGTGGCCTTACATGAGGCATGGCTCATCGTTTCATTGAGTTGGGCAAGGCTGTGATCCAGGTGATTAGTTTTCTGTGATTGTGGTGTCCATTTTGTCTGCCCTCTGATGGGTAAGGATAAGAGGCTTGTGGAAGCTTCCTGATGGGAGGAACTGGCTGTGGGGACGACAGAGGATGAGATGGTTGGATGGCATCACCTACTTGATGGACATGAGTTTGAGCAAGTTCTGAGAGTTGGTGATGGACAGGGAAGCCTGGCGTGCTGCAGTCCATGGGGTCGCAAAGAGTTGGACATGACTGAGCAACTGAACTGAACTGAGGGTAGGTCTATTTTAAATTTTTCTGAGGAATCACCATGCTGTGTTCTATAGCTGTACCCTTTACCCTCTGATAGTGTATGTAGGTTCCATATTCTTTACATCCTCACCAGTGCATGTTTTTTCCTGTTTTTTAGGCAGTAGTCATCCTAATGAGGCAAGAGATAGATGGGCCTCCGGCAAGGCATTTACAACTGGCCTCCTGTTTACATTTCTCTGGGGTGAGAAAAGATGGACTTCAGGCAAGACACTTAGAACTAGCCTGTTTGCATTTCCTAAGACAGGAGATAGGTGGGCTCCAGGTTAGATATTTACGACCAGCCTCCTATTTGCACTTGGAGATAGAAATAACAGAAACGGTATAAAGAGCCAGGCTTTGTCTCCTGAGGACACCTTAAGATAACAGTCATGGCAGGAACAGAGAAGGGCTAAACTCCATTTGAGTAAAGGATCAAGAAGTCATTTATTAAAGCAATTATCCTTCAATTAAAAAATAAATTAAAAAATAAAGAAGTTATTTCCCATCCTTGGGGCAAGGGAGAACACTGCACATGCTCAGAAAGACTTCTTGGGGTCAAAAGGAGGGGGCACCACCCCATAATATGTGATGCCAAGAACCCTCTCCCCGGCCCCCATAGGCCTTTGGGTTGGAATTCTTGAAAAAAGTAGTGCATGGGTGTTGGAGAGGGTCCTATGGTAGGTCAGGTGAGGAAAAAGAAACCAGATAACTGGCCAAAGGAAGGTAAAGACCCAGAAGAACTGCCCTATGTAAACGACTTATCTGCCTCTTTACTCCTCGTTACAGGGGCCACCCACACCCTTTCTCTCTGGTGTGCATCTCTGCCTTGCTTCTGTCTTAACTAAACCATTTCTCTGTGAGCTCTCCCACTGGTGCTGTGTCTCTGATAATAAACTTTATACCTGTTTTTACAGTTTTCACCTTCTTGAGAAGTGCGTTTATCAGTAGGGACAAGAGCCAAGGCAAGCTTTGTTCCAGCCACTGTCTCTTTCTGGTCTAGTGGCTGAGATTCTTGGTTTTCATCCAGACCACCCAGGTTCGATTCCGGGCAGGGAACTAAGATCTCACTTCAAGATACTGCTCACTGCCGTGTCTCTGAAATCACAAATAGCTATGAGGTGGTAGTGAGTGCTCTCCTTTTTAAAAAATTTTCAATGCTTGGTTCCAGCTGGCCTAGTGCGTAGACACTGACAGTTCCTAGGAGCGTGTTGGCAGGTGGGGCCCTGGCTCAGTCATTTGTTAAGGATTATAGAACAGATTTTCTGCTTCGGAATGGAGATATTTTCAGATTTGCAAATAAGTTATTCAATAGAGAGGGTAGCTAAAGATCTCAGAGCAACTTCTGATTATTTGTGGTAAAAAAAACACATCAGCCCACCCATGGCCCGCTACAGGGGAAATCCCAGGGCTGGAAATCGAGGAATTGATGTCTGCCTCTGTCTTGGTTGTGGAGCTCGCCTGAGCCATGTCCCACCTCTGGGCTTATTTCTTTAAAACGAGGATGTTGGGACCCGAGCTCAGTCAGGATCCCGCCAGCTTCAGAATTCTCGGTCTCTGCCCATTTACCTTGAATTTACTCATTGGTGGGCGGGGAAGGATGCTTCGTTCTCGAGAACAAGAGTACAGATCAACATTTCATTTAAATTATGAAAGATGCCCTTCCAGTTGCTACGGATTGAAGAGTGCAGCCTTTATCTTTGGATGACTGGGGCTGGACCTGGACCTTGCAGGTCACCCGGGCCGGTATGCTCATTTGACAGATGAGAGGCTAGGACACAGAGCTGGTAATGCCATCCAGTTATGAGCTTTCTCTTTCTTATGAATAAAAAATGCCTATCAGCAGGTCCTGAGGCCTTCTCAGGAGCCCTGCCAGCGGAGCAGTGACGTTGGCCTGGGTTCAGGACTGCGGTGCTGGGGAGCGGTTATTCAGGGGTCACTGTCATTCAGGGGTGGGCAGAGCCCATATGTGAGGGTGGTGAAGTTGGAGGAAGCCATGGGGGATGGGAGAGGGGCTCAACATAACCAAAGCCAAGGTCAGATTCCAGGTCGGTGACCTTGGGCATTTGCTGCATTGCACATTTGCTTGTCCTTCAGTTTTCCTACCTGAAAGGCCTTATACCTGCAGGGTTATTGTGAGAGTTACGAGAATATGACAGAAGGGGCTTCCCAGGTGGCGCCAGCGGTAAGGAACCTGCCTGACAATGTAGGAGATGCGGGTTCGATCCCTGGGTTGGGATGATCCCCTGGAGGAGGGCATGGTAACCCACTCCGGAGAATTCTTGCCTGGAGAGAGGAGCCTGGCGGACTCCAGCCCATAGGGTTGAACACAACTGAAGTGACTTAGCATGCACGCACACACATGACAGAAATTGTAAAAAAAGGTTGTTATACTGCAGGCACTGCTGTCTCATGAGCCCAGTATGTTAAAATCCAGGTTGACCATTGTGGTGATGCTTTCCTTTTATAAAATGACTCCCTAGAGAAAGTGTCAGAGTTATAAATAGTCCTTTTCTCTATGGCTCAGGAAATGTCCTGCCTCCCCTTGTGCATGGAGTTGGTTAACCTGTACCATTAAGCCAACTTAGAATGCGTGTGACTTTATGAATTAAGGTACCTGGGCCTTAGTGAATGGTGGAGGCTGTGCAGCTGGGAGGCAGGTCTGTGCATCTGAATGTGTTTACTGAAGGTCGGCTTACTTCTGCATCTGAGGGAGGAAGTGTATTAATCCAGAGAACGTCATTTAAAGTTGTACCATGAGCCAGAGGACTTTCTCATGCTCTTTTCTTTGAGGGTTTTGCTCACTGCTTCAGTCTCTGGCTTGTTCTGTTAGAATCAAATCAGCAGTTCTTGTTTGCATGCAGGGCAGTTGACTGATCACTTTAGTGCTTCAGTTTCCTGTTTTGGGAGCAGGGAAAGTCGCAATCACTTCTGCTTATGTTGTAGGGGTTGAGATGAGAGGCTCATAGAAGGGAGTTTCTTCTCTTTTTTTTTTGGTAATTGAAAGGACCAGGCTTGATCCTTGGCCTCAAGGAGAAGCTGGCTTCACTGAGTGACATGAAAACCACATGGCGAAATGGACACACATCAGAGCAAGAAAGTTCACAGTTACAAGCTGTGTAAATGGAGGTTTGCCAGGGCCAGGTGGGCACACACGTGCCGTGGCGGCTGCTGGAGTCATCGTAGGGCTCCTGGGTGGTGGTCAGTGTGGTCAGTCCCATGAGCTCCTGGTTAGATCTGCTGAGGAATCTAACCTGCTTGAGGGCAGGGAAACCGGCCGAGGGCTGGGGACCCGTCAGTTGGAAGTCACGTTGTGTGACCTCTCGGTGCTCAGATGATATTTGAAACCACGTGGCCTCACGAGTCCACCAAAGTATACAGAGCGGAGGGGACAGAACTCTGTGGACTCCGCCCTGAAGTGGAGGTGCTGCTGGAGCCGGAGGAGGCAGGACTCGGCAGGGACAAGACCGTGAGCCACACCCCCAGGGGTGGCTGGGCCCGTCTGAGCGTCTGAGTCCCATCAGGGTGGGTGACTGGCATCTGGAGGCCGGGTGAGGCTGTTCGGGCAGCTGGGCGGATGCGGGTCACACTGGGGTGGCCGGTGGAGCCCCAGCTGTGAGGAGAGGACCAGGGCCCAGCGCCGTGGGGGCTCCTGTTGCTCTGGCCCCCAACGTTTGCCTTGTTTTTCCCCTCACTGCCGCCCTTCAGGCTGGCGTCCTTTCTTGTCTGTGTGATCATCAGCAGCTGCAGATTGGCCTGCCTGCCTTCAGGGTCTTTTCCTGCCAGCCTTCTCTACCTTTTTGTAACCGCAATGCTTTCTAAGTCATGGATGAAGTCATCATTTTGTGTTCTCGAGTCCCCAGTGGCTTCCCATTGCTACCACGTGCTGGCCCGTCTCCTGGCAGGTGTCAGCTCTGCTCCCCCATTGTGTGTTCCCGCTGCAGGCACACATCTCTCCACGTGCAGTGTCCTGTCCGCCTCCCTCTGCCAGTGAGCATCCCTGCCCTCCTCCCCACCTGCTAACTGCCAGCTCCTCTGCGATGGTTCTTCTCCTCCCCTGGACAGAATTCCCTCAGTTCAGTTCAGCTGAGTTGCTCAGTCATGTCTGACTCTTTGCCACGCCATAGACTGCAGCACGCCAGGCCTCTGTGTCTATTGCCAACTCCCGGAGTTTACTCAAACTCATGTGCGTTGAGTGGGTGATGCCATCCAACCATCTCATCCTCTCTCATCCCCTTCTCCTCCCACCTTCAATCTTTCCCAGCATCAGGGTCTTGTCAAAGGAGTCAGCTCTTTGCATCAGTGAATATTCAGGACTAATCTCCTTTAGGATGGACTGCTTGGATCTCCTTACAGTCCAAGGGACTCTCAAGAGTCTTCTCCAACACCACAGTTCAAAAACATCAATTCTTCGGTGCTTGGCTTTCTTTATAGTACAACTCTCAGATCCATACGTGACGACTGGAAAAGCCATAGCTTTGACTAGATGGACCTTTGTTGGCAAAGTGAATTCCCTCAGTGTCTCCTTAAAAGAAGCCTCACGGATGTGCATTCTCCTTCTCGAGCCCAAGTCCTTCTTGGGGGCGGGGGCCTGTGTCTTTTGAATCTGTCTTCCCAGCACTAGGCCCCTTGCAGAGTAGCGGCCCTGGATGTTTGCTCAGGGGGCTCCAGTGGGTCAGCTGTGCAGACAACCTGAAGCCCGGCACAGATAACTCTCAGAAATGTGAGAGCATGGGGCAGGCAGGCAAGGCCCAGGGTGGAAATTGTCCAAAATAAAAGTCATTTTTTTTTCCTTCTCAAGGAAAAAAAGTCATTTGTCTCTAGTAATATTATTAAATACCTACTCTTTTGGGCTTCCCTGGTGGCTCAGCTGGTAAAGAATCCACTTGCGATGTGGGAGACCTGGGTTCGATCCCAGGGTTGAGAAGATCCCCTGGAGAAGGGAAAGACTACCCACTCCAGTATTCTGGCCTAGAGAATCCATACAGTCCATGGGCTCACAAAGAGTCAGACACGACTGAGTGACTTTCACTTCACTCTTTTTGATGTGGTGGGGAATATGAAAGATTTCACGTACCATCTCTCTTCTCAAGAGTCTGGAGATTTGGTTTGTAAAACCTGCACATGAGTTAGAGCAAGAAACGTAAGGACGGTGTCACAGGTACCGTGGACTCGGAGAGGAGCGGCCCAGGGACGACTGAGACTAAGCCTTGCTGGGTGGCTGGGGTTTGGGGTGGGGGTAGCTGAGTGAGGCGTGGGAGTCCCATTCCGGTAGAGCAAAATGCCCTGAGCAGGGTGTGAAGTCGGGCATGCGGTGCGCACATGTTCATCCTGACTGGCTCTAGGCAAAATGTCAGTCGCTCAGTTGTGTCTGATTCTCTGTGACCCCATCGACAGTAGCCCACCAGGCTTCCCTATCCATGGGATTCTCCAGGCAAGGATACGGGAGTGGGCTGTCACTTCCTTCCCTAGGGGACCTTCCTGACCTAGGGGTGGAACCTGGATCTCCTGCATTGCAGGCAGACCCTTTACCATCTGAGCCGCCTCTGGAGCTGAATTAATTGCCTGTGTGTCTCGCTTGTGTCTCTGTCGCCCAGGCTCAGACCATGAACTACGTCGGGCAGCTGGCGGGCCAGGTGTTCGTCACTGTGAAGGAGCTCTACAAGGGGCTGAACCCCGCCACCCTGTCGGGATGCATTGACATCATTGTGGTCCGCCAGCCCAATGGGAGCCTGCAGTGTTCCCCCTTCCACGTGCGCTTCGGGAAGATGGGGGTCCTGCGCTCCCGGGAGAAGGTGGTGAGTGGCCTGAGGGCAGGGGCAGCGTTATGTATTCGGAGCTCCTCGAGGACCCTGACAGTTAGCTCTCCTTCGGGAAGGCTGGTCCCTAAATTGGCAATTAACAACTGTTCTCGTTAACTGTGACTGTGTCAATTTCTCCAAGATTTATAGTGGCATAAAGCAACTATTTATTAAGCTCTAGGGGGGAGGCGTCTGGCATGCAGGAGGCTGGCTAGTTTCTGCTCTTTGCTGCCTGGGGCCTCAGCTGAAGACTCGGGGTTGGAGGCTGGACTCCTCCGCGGATGCTCTGGCTCACTGGGTGGGTGGTCCTCAGCTGGACTCTGAGCTGAGGCTGTCGTCCAGAATGCCTCTGTCCTCTCCACGTGGCCTGGGCTTCATTTTACCGTGGTGGCTGGCTACAAGGGTGAGCCGCTTGCAAGAGAGGGGGCCAGGCGAACTAGCTTCAATAGTCGCTGCTATTGTGCTCAACTCACTGGCGCCACAAGCCTGCAGGGATCCAGGATGGAGGGGGGGAGCAGACTCTGTTTCTTTTTGGCTATGATGTGACATATGGGATCTTAGTTTCCTGACCAGGGATCGAACCCATGGCCTCTGCATTGGAAGCGTGGAGTCTTAGCCACTGGAGCACCAGAGAGGTCCCCTAGACTCCGTTTCTCGATGGACCAGATTGACTTGTTGAGATTAGGGACTGTGAGATATTTGGGAATGTATGTTAACCCATGGCCCCTGCATTGGAAGCGTGGAGTCTTAGCCGCTGGAGCACCAGAGAGGTCCCCTAGGCTCTGTTTCTCGATGGACCAGATTGACCTGTTGAGATTAGGGACTGTGAGATATTTGGGAATGTATGTAACTGAAGTGTGTAGAGACCTGGGCATTCCCTGTGACGTTTCCTGTCGTGGTGAAGTATGTTTTTCCTTCAGGTTGACATAGAAATCAACGGGGAATCTGTGGATTTGCACATGAAACTGGGAGATAATGGAGAAGCATTTTTTGTTCAAGAGACTGATAACGATCAGGTAAGGACAGCTGGGTGATGCTGGCATGCATGCTCATTCAGTCGTGTCTAACGCTTTGTGACCCCATGGACCCGCCAGGCTCCTCTGTCCGTGGGGCTTCTCCAGCAAGAATACTGGAGTGGGTGGCCGTTTCCTCCTCCAGAGGATCTTCCAACCCAGGGATCGAACCCAAGTCTCCTGCCTTGGCAGGGGGATTCTTTACTGCTGAGCCACCTGGGAAGCTGGGTGGTGATGCTTACTTTCTAGTTTTGAGCTTTGTGGGACGCTTCTCTGGGAGATGCAGGAGAAGTGCAGGTGCCTGCTGTGTGGGTGAGGGTGGAGGAGGAAAGTGGCTTTTCCCTGTACCAAGGGATCGAGCCGCAGGGTGGGTGTGTGGTGTGTCCACACAAGACACGTCGGTCCCCGCCTCCTCCATTTTCCAGGGAGACAGAGGAGCTGAAGGATGCTGGCCTGAAGCCATCATCCAAAGCGTACAAATTATACTTGTGTGTCAAGTCTCGAATGGCTGAGTGACCAGATCACATTAATTTTTTATTATTAAAAACTGTTTAACAGCTTTATTAAGATAGAATTTTTATACCGTGTGATTTATCCATCTCACGTGTGCAGTTGTATTTTCACAGATACCTGCACTGATCACACAGTCAATTTTAGAGCTTCTTCATCACCTCAGAGACAGGCTATCCCCTCCCCTCTCCCTAAACCCCAATCTCCCCACTATCCTGAGCCCTTAGCAACCACTAATCTACTTTCTGTCTCTATAGACCTCCCTAATCTGAGCTTTCATCGGAATAGAATCTCATGGTTTGTGATCTTTTGCTCCTGGCTTCTTTCATGTACCATAATATTTTCACGAGTCACCCATATTGTGTCTGTGTCCGTACTCCATTCCTTTATTTGGCTGAGTAATACTCCACTGTATCTATAGACCACGTTTAGTCTCTTGTCATGTGTTGGTGGACACTTGGGTTGGTTTCTACCTTTTGGCTGCTGTGAATAATGCTGTGTACAGGTTTTCATATAGGCATATGTTTTCACTTTGGGGAGTTTGTACCTGGGAGTGGAATTGCTGAGTCATTTATTTTTGTTGTGCAGTTGCCAAGTCGAGTGCAACTCTTTGTGACCCCATGGACTGCAGCACGCCAGGCTTCCCTGTCCCTCACCATCTCCTGGATTTTGCCCAAGTTCATATCGATTGAATCGATGATGCCATCCAACCATCTGGTCCTCTGTCGCCCTCTTCTCCTCCTGCCTTCAATCTCCCCCAGCATCAGGGTCCTTTCCAATGAGTTAGCTCTTTGCATCAGGTGGCCAAAGTATTGGAGCTTCGGCTTCAGCATCAGCCCTTCCCAAGAGTATTTAGGGTTGATTTCCTTTAAAATTGACTGGTTTGATCTCTTTGCTATCCAGGGGACCCTCAAGAGTCTTCTCCAGCAACACTGAGTTTCACACTGAGGAGCTGCCAAGCTGTTGTCCAAAGCCGCTTCGCCAGTTTCTGTTCCCAGCAGCAGTGCACGAGGGTTCCAATCTCTCTGTAGCCTCACCGTTACTTTCTGTCTGGCCTTGTGATTCTAGCCATCCCAGTGGGCGTGAAGTAGTATCTCATTGTGGTGTGGATTTGCATTTCCCTATTGCCATGATGTTAAGCACTTCTTCCCATGCTTATTGACCTTGTGTATGTATTCTTTGGAGAAGTGTCTGTTCAGATCCTTTGATCATTTTTTTTATTGGGTTATTTGTCTTATCATTTGAGCTATAACAGTTCAGTATATAGCTCAGAAATAAGTCCCTCTTATGATTTGTTAAGGGACTTATATGATTTATAAGAGAGATGATTTGTAAAGATTTTCTTCCGTGGTGTGAGCTGTCTTTTCACTTTCTTGATGTTGCCCTTTGAAACACGAAACTTTTCAGTTTTGATGAAGTCCGTTTTATCTGCGTTTTCCTTGTGGCTCATGATTTTGTCGTCATATCTAAGAATCCTTTGCCAAATTCCAAGTCATGAAGGTTTAGCACATGTTCTCTTCTAAGATAAACCATTTCTTTTCACTCTTTCATTCACTGAGAAAGTCGCTTTGAAGGGATCTGATGTAGTGATTCCTCAATAAAATCCTCTTGAACTGGTTCCTTTATGGGAAGATAGCCTGGCTATCAAGGAATGGCTCTGAGTAGCTTCAGGCTTTAAAATGAATATCCACAGTTTCAATCTCAGGACAAAACCGTCCCAGGCTTTGCTTTCTTTCAGTCTCCCCGGAGATGTGACCTATTACCCACCCTTCCCAGCCTCAGCCTCACCTTCCAGGTGTGGATTTTATACATGTAGTACATGATTTGATGTTCTCTAAGCCTCTTAATTTTATTTGGTATTTGGCTACACCAGAAAAACTTTCTTTAAAAATTATTATCATCATCTTAATTCAGTGTGTATTAAAAATACACATACACGTTCTCTTTTACACACACACACTGGAGTACAAAATTGAGTTCAGCTCCTAGGGTATTATAATAACTCCAAGCCGATTTTTTCCTCTTTTCCCTGGAAATTTCAGACCATGTTGAATTTTGGTAGTCTGAAATGACTGAAAATTACTTCGCTTTCCTATAATCATGAAAACGCAGGATTCAGTACAAAATGGCATTTAGTGACAAGTTGACTTTATGGCCATCTATCAAATCCTGCATTTGGTTGCCCTGCACTCCTCATTGCACCCCTCCATCTGTGCTTGGACCCCTGAATTAATGCTGGCGGGTTGTCAGCACCGTTCCAACCCTTAACCACCCGCCTCCAGCTAACCTGGTTCCTTCTTGGACATGTTTGCTGCCCTTCAGGAGGTGATCCCCATGCACCTGGCCACCTCCCCGATCCTGTCGGAAGGAGCCTCGAGGATGGAGTCCCAGCTGAAGAGGAACTCCGCAGATCGGATAAGAGGCCTGGACGCCAACACGTCAGCCCAGGTCTCCCCTCCCAGTGAGACCCCGTCGAGTGGCTCTTTAGTGAAGAAGCGCAGGAAGAGGAGGAGGAAGTCGCAGCTAGACAGCCTGAAAAGGGACGAGAACATGAACACGTCCGAGGATGAAGACATGTTCCCCATAGAGATGAGCTCAGACGAGGAGGCCGAGCCACTGGACAGCAGTAGGTAAGTGTCGGGGACAGAAGGGGCGCACTAGATGAATTCAGTGTTTCGGATGGTCCTGTTTTTTTAAATTGATGTATACCTGATTCATGGTGTTATGTTAGTTTCAGATGTACAGCAAAATGATTCACTTAGATGTGTATATATTCCTTTTCAGATTCTTTTCCATTATGTTATGATAAAATATTGAGTAGAGTTCACTGTGCCATGTAGTAGGTCCTTGTGAGCTACCTATGTTGCACATAGCGTGTAAATGTTAATTCCAAAGTTCTCTCCCCTGCTTTCCCCTTTGGTAACCATAAGTTTGTTTTCTATGTCTGTGCTTCTATTTCTGTTTTACAGATAAGTTCATTTGTATCTTTTTCTCTTTTAAATGATATCACATTTAAATGATATTTCTCTTTTAATATGATACCACAGGTTAAGTGATATCATATGGTACTTGTTTTTCTCAGTTTGGCTTAGTATGACAGTCTCTAGGTCCATCTCTGTTGCTGCAAATGGCATTATTTTATTATCTTTTAAGTCTGAGTACTATCCCACTATATATAGGTTCCACATCTTCTTTATCCGTTCATCTGTCGATGAACCTTTAGATTGCTTCGGTGTCGTAGCTGTTGTAAATAGTGCTGCTGTGAACACTGGGGGGCAGGTATCATTTTGAATCATGGTTTTCTTCTCTTATATTGGCCCAAGAGTGGGTTTACAGTAGAAAGATTTTTATAAATGTTTCCCCCACCAACACACACACACAGAATTTCTTATTTTTCTGTTAATGCATTAAAGACTGAATTTTGGAATCCTGCAGGCCCGATTCTAGAGTCACATGAAGATGGGATGGACGTTGTAACCGAGACAGGATTGATAATAGCCTTGGTGATAACTCCAGCCTTCCAGATCAGAACCAAGAAACGGGAGCTCAGGAAGTGAACACTTCATTCACATAACTCTTGTTTCAGAACCTCCTTATTCTCACTTGAGCACCAACTATGAGCCCGGCAGTTGGACCAATAGATAGCCGGGGGCTGACCTGTGATAGACTGAGGGCCATAAATGAATCTAGAACATGATCAGTTTACCCACAAGCAGACTTTTCCTTTTCAGTTTTCATGAGGCCCAAAGTTGAGTTGGACACGTGTTTTATTTTTCTTTGCTTTTAATAGTGTGGTGAAATTCTATTTCTGTGAATTACTATTTTGGTGAACAGTGCCAGTTTTAAAAGCCAAACTCATTCAGATTTTTATGCAATTCAGTGTAATTTATGATGACTGTTTCTGTGTCTTGTTAACACAGAAGAAGGGTGAAGTATGGATAACCGAATCACTTTAGTGTACATGTGCACCTGACCCAACATTGTAAATTAACTGTACTTCAGTTAAAAAACAAAAGGAGGAAGAAGAAACACAGAATTCACCTCCCGCTTTGTTATTTAGAATTTTTGTTTTTCTAGCTAACACGTAAAGGCCTGTGGGCAATGTTGCTTTACCTGACTGTGGCCTCTGCTCTGCTGTGGGCTCAGAAGTGGATGGTAGTTGTTGTTGAGTAGCTCAGTTGTCTCCGACTCTTTGCGACCCTGTGGACTACAGTATGCCAGGCTTCCCAGTCCTTCACTATCTCCCAGAGTTTGCTCTAACTCATGTCCGTTTAGTCAGTGATGCCATCCAACCATCTCATCCTCTGTTGTCCCCTTCTCCTCCTGCCTTCAGTCTTTCCCAGCATCAAGGTCTTTTCCAGTGAGTCAGCTCTTTGCATCAGGTGGAGCTTCAGGTTCCACATCAGTTCTTCCAATGAATATTCAGGACTGATTTCCCTTAGGATTGACTGGTTTGATCTCCTTGCTGTCCAAGGGCCTCTGAAGAGTCTTTTCCAGCACTGCAGTTCGAAAGCATCGCTTCTTTGGCTCTCAGTCTTCTTTATGGGAGGGTGGTCAGGCTTATTACAGTCACCTGCCCTGCATGGCTTTTAGTTGCAGAGTTTAGTGTCAGATGTTTGAGGTCACATCAAAAACAGACAGGTGGCCTCTGCATGGGTAAAATAGTGAGTTGTATTTCTTATTAAAGCATGCTGTGCCCGAAAGGAGGCAGATTTGCAGCCATTTTGCAAGTATAAGACACGATTGGTTGCACCATTTATTTATTGTGCTGGACAAAACATTGTCTCCGTTTGGCCATTCAGGGATTTGGTAGCTCAGTCGTGCATGGAGAGAGTTTTGTAACCTCTGGGACCAGTTTCGGGTGCCATCCACCTCTCAGGCTTTTGCGAGATGAAGTGTGAAAGATAAATCTGTAGGACCTACGGTGTAACTGGGCTTCCCTGGTGGACAGTGGTAAAGAATCCTCCTGGCAATGCAGAAGATGCGAGTTTGATCCCTGGGTCGGGAAGATCCTCTGGAGGAGGAAATGGCAACCCACTCCAGTATTCTTGTCTGGAGAATCCTATGGATAGAAGAGACTGGAGGGCTGCAGTCCATGGGGTCGCAAAGAGCTGGACACGACTGAAGGACTGAGCGCGCACGCACACATAGTGTAACTAACGATAACAAGCAGTGTGGTCGTCAGGCCCCTGTCTAAGTCCAAGTTCTTAAACTTAATCATTTTCCGGTTATAATTCAGCCAAAGCGTGAACACACGAAACATTTCTCTGAGTAACTTTTTTCATTTCTACTGCCCAGAATATGCCTGGGGTTATACCAGGAGATCATGTTGATCTACAAAGCATTAGAGATAAGGAGAAATGGAAACTTGCCTTTATTATGTATCTATCAGTAAAACCTCTTTGACTTTGATGGTTTTTGTTTTTTGTTTCTCTTTTTCCAGAACTCTTCCTGATGATATACCTCCATTCCAAGAAGATGTCCCTAAGGAGAGCCATTCCCCTGTCATGACTTACCCTCAGTCAGCCTCTTACCCTAATTCCGACAGAGAGTGGTCACCCAGTGCCAGGTGAGTGTCTGGTGTGTGTCCATGTGTGTTTCCCTGTCCTGGTCCAGAGGATTCCGAGTCAGTCACAGGAGGCATGTTTCACAGTGAAATCTACGTAAGAAAATGAATAGAATTAGAACTCCCCCAAATTCAGCTTATGCTAGAAGGTATAGATCAGGATTAAACACGGAACATGGGCAGATCATAAACTTCTATCTAGTAGCAAAATCAAACCGCAGATATGAAAGGGAAACCACATGTTAAGTTACATAAAGCTTATTGTCAGGGGGAGAAAACAGTGACAGCCTTTTTTTGGATACTGATCCCTAAAGTGAGATTTTAGGAGCAGGGCAGCTCCATCAGGGGCCCTGAGGTCATCTGGGGCTGTGAGAATGATGCTGTCTTCCCCCGCTGCCCTCAGTGATTTTGGTTTCCCTGAAATGGACTCTCAGGGGCCATAGACTTCCAGGACGAGGTTGAAGAACCACAGCTGCTCAGTGTGCAGAGAAGACTCTAAAACATTTCAGGCTGTGAAGCCTGTGAGGACATGTGAGCCCTTCTGAGCAGTTTCCAGAAGGACTGGGTAGGGGACAGATCTGAAGCATGTGGGGATGATTATCACCCCCGTTGGGACAAAAATTGATTCTTGGGTGGCAAAAAAAATCTTAGATATTACAATAGCCATGTGACCTCCAAAGGGGCATAGTAACATAAGCAGATGTGGAGTATATTCAGGGCATTGCAGTTTTATGGTGGAGGGAGGGCTCTTAGGAAAGGAAAGGTCTCAGGGGTCTGGCGAGAATGCAGAAGAGATGGACGGCACTGGTCTAGGTGACAGTGACCTGCTCGGGTTACATGTGCTCCTAACGTGTCAGGGTTGCTTCTGGTGTCAGAGCCCCCACGTCCTGGAACATGCTTCAGGGCTTCCCCCCTGAAGTATACACGTCTCCCAGTTCCAGTTTGACTGGAGTGATCTCATTAATGAGACTACATGCTCATCGCTGTGCGTCGAAGTTGAGGTTGGAGAGAAACAGACGCATCACATGATCGTGAGTGGACATCAGCCAGGGTGGGACTGGAGGCCTGTGGAGTCCCCTCCCAGGGGTCTGTCCGTCCTCAGGCCAGCCCTGTCCGGTAGAAACATAATGCTAGATACATATGTAATTTAAAATTTTCTAGTAACCACCCTTAAAAAGTGAAAAGAAACTGATAAAATGAATTTTGATGATTTATGATGTATTTATTAAAAATTATTTTCAAGTAATCAGATTTTTTTTTTCAAGTCGTCGTTTGGTAAAACACTGTGGAACTGTTTCACATTCTCATTTTCACAAGCCTTTGAAGTTGTGTATCTCAACATGTACAGACCCTCTCAGTTTGGACCAGTCACACATCAAATGCTCATAGCCCCACGCAACCTGTGGCTGTCTTACTGGACTGTATAGGTATAGAACCTATACAGGTTCTAGAACCTCATATATTCTCTCCCACGGTCTGTGGAGTTATAATCCTAAGGAGGGAAGTACATAAGTACATAGTACTTTAGGAAGAAATTATGTGGAATATTTAGAAGTCACTAATAGGTAGAAAACTCTGTTCAAACATTCTACATTAATTTTAAGCATTTAAAGCAAATCCTTTAAACACAATCCTGAATACGTTTCTCTGTCTCCTCTGTTTTGCTCTATGAGTCCAGAATAATAACCATGTCAGGTGAGGTGATCTGACCACGGTTAAATGAAATTACAAATTAGAATAAATAGACACATATCTATACTTGGGTTTATGTATTTTCTTTTAAGAGACAATTGCCAGCCCAGATTACCAAACATTTTGGAGTATGTCATTTGATTAGACACTGAACTCTGACCCAAGAAAAGCAATTCATTATGGGCCTGCGGATGAAACAAAGTGAAACGGGCGTCTTGGCGGTTTTCTGTTTTCATGGTTAAGATTGTGTTGATTTCTCTGTGATTTCAACATGTGGTCCTCTGCCATTGTCAGCTGCCCAAGTACCTTCACCTTCTTACATTTGTTATTGTGAGAGTAGTCAAATAACTGATAAGAAATTTTATTTCATTGAATTGACCTCTGATTTCTCTTTCTTTTAATGTGGATCACGTGGTATGCTGTAGCCTGGTAGATTGCAGGAGGCCCCCCCCTCATCTGGCGGTTGCGGCTGAGGGCGGTCTTTCTAGCTCTTGCCCTCCACAGTCTTCCCACTTCCACGCTTCGGAAAGGTAGAGGGGTTATTTTCCCGCTGTGGATGTCTTTATAATAAAAACTTTAACTCTTATAAATAAGTAAGTTTTGCCATTAACCAAATTACTTATGTGGAGAATCTGTATAGATTCTTGGAAGTGAAAATTTTGATCTAATCCTTACCAATTTATTTATCCACTAACCAAATTACTTATGAAGCAAATACATATAGATTATTTCTTTTCCTTTCATTTTAAGCACTTGTAGATGGTTATATTTTTTAAAAGTACTAAGTTTGACTCTGGAAATTAGGGTTAAGCATAGAGTCCTTTCTAATTTTGTGATGTGCTTTGAAAAATAGAATAAGGAATTGAAAATTGGGAATATGATCTTTGTGTCTGGGGTTGTTCAACAGATAAGTTTACAAAACTTTTTTCAGGTATCACTTAAGCATGTCTGCCTGCCCATTTAGTCACCCAGTTGTGTCCAGCTGTGACCCCATGGACTGTAGCTCTCCAGGCAAGAATACTGCAGTGGGTTGCCATCCCTTCTTGAGGGGATCTTCCCAATCCAGGGATTGAACCCAGGTCTCCTTCATTTCAGGCAGATTTTTTTTTTTTAACCATCTGAGCCACTAGGGAAGTCCCATCATTTAAGCATAAGGAGAGTTATTGTAACTCAGTAAAGAGCTTATAGACTTTCTGAGTAATATGATCAGATGTGTCCACAGTATTTGTAGAATAGAATTTTGGAGAGCAGCATAGGATGGACCAGAAGGTTCAGAATGCCTAGGTTAGCATAGGATGGACCAGAAGGTTCAGAATCCTAGGTTAGTGTAGGATGGACCAGAAGGTTCAGAATCCTAGACGAGTTTTCATTTGATGCAGAAGCCGTAGGTTCCTGCCTCCATCCCGTGGAATTGCCCACACTTTGACCTGCCTCCTTTGTAAAAAACTTGAGCAGTGAAGCTGTGATTAACTTCTGCCTGGGAAACTGTTTTTCTTTTTGAAGAACCAAGTCTTGGGATATATTTAATACTTCCCTCCCAGGTTATGGGTGCAGAACAAAGGCCATTTTAAAATGAGGTCAGCTAAGTTGTGAGCAGTTATATAACTGATGTGCCTAAATGGGATTTCAGCAAAAAATGCCAATAGCGATTATGGCTAGTAAATACATTATTGATACAGATCGGTCAGTGTGACCTTGAAGCTTACTTTTTTGAACAACCTTTGATCTTGAAAGTCTCATATTTGATAATGGGCAATTTTGGAATCCTCTTTCTCATCAGTCACACTCAAGTGTCAGGAGTCTTTTCCCTCGTTTATGTCCCATCTGTCTGAATTCCCTCAACACTCAGCACAGATGGTGCGTGTGTATTTGGGTGTAGCATCCTTCTGTGGGGCTGGTGTGGCTGGGGGCACGTGACTGAGGGGCTGTGCGCCCAGCGTATGGATCACACAGGGCTCGGTCCTTTGTGAATCTGAATTTGCCCACCTCAGCATCTCGATGGCTTGTAGCTTTCATCACAGGATCAGATGTTAAGGATTCTGGATTTGGGCAGGGTGATGGAGACCTGTGTTCAGTGTTTACATTCTCCTAGAGCAGGGATCCATAAACTATAGCCTGTGGCCCCAGTCTGGCCCACCCTCTGTTTCTGTAAAGTTTTATGGGGCACAGCCAATTTGTCCACATACTGTTTGTGGCTGCATTTCCACCACAAGGGCAGGCTCAAGTTGTTGCCGCAAAGACCACAACACCCCCAGAGCCTGGAGTACTTGCTGTCTGGCCTCTTGTAGAGGAAGTTTGCTGACACTTGGCTCCAGAGCAGGCTCAGTCTAGAGGGCTTTACTTTAGTGCGGTGGATACTGTTCCAGAGAATTGTTATAGCAAAATAAAAAAAGATGTTCCTTTTAAGCAAACAGTTTGAGGTTTGGGTGCTGCGCTGATGAGGGCAGGAAGCCCGTTACGATGGGTTTCCCCCTTGATGCCTCTGGAGAATCATCCAGGTCAGAACTGTCGGCACAAGGGCCCCTTGCTGGAGGCCGCAACGCTCCCTTTGCACATTTCATGGTCCTAAACATGTAATTTTGGACACCTCGGTGCCAGAAGAGCCTTGACCTTCAGGAGAAAAGCAGAATTAGGAAACTGGAGGAAGCAAGAGCAAGGAGGTGATACACACTTTCTCTCTCAGATGTCTGGAGGGCCCAGAGTTCCTTCTCAGGGTCAGCTTTCTGAAGGGCATACTGTGTGTGTGTGTGTGTGTATGTATGTGTGTAGAGGTGTCCCCTTGGTTACACACCACAGTATGCGATCTCAGGCTCCTCCTGCCTCAATGTGGCAGACTGGCCACATCAAGCCTGAAGGCTGCCACATGCCTTTCCATGGATGGAGGGTGCGGATGCCAAGGGAGGAGGGACCAGCCCATGTCTACTTAAGTGTGAAATGATGCAGAGGAGCATTGAATCTATTTGTCTGAAAGGCTGGACTAAAGACAGCCAGCGTCAGTTTAGCCATTAAGGGTCCCCATCTGTCTGAGACAAGCTGTGGTTCATCTACGAGGTCACCTTGTCCCGACAGGCAAGTTCTGTCCCCTCAGAGCTGATGTCTGACTCAAGCAGATACGTGAGACCAAGCACATGATGTGAGGTGCTTGAGAGAGCCCATGTGAGGTGTGAGAGAAGGTGGAAAAGGAGAATTGCAGGGCTTGCTTTCTCATGTCATTAAAACTGTTGTCTGAAAGGAAAGGGTATAGGAGATCAAAGACTCAAATATTCAAGTGGGTCTTTTTTTCTCATCCATATGTTGTTTAGAAGGCTCCCAGAATTTTGTACCTAAATCGATGGTTTCTGTGGTTGGAGAGAAGTAAGACAGCTCGGGTCTCAGGAGAGAAAAATATAGAAAACGTGGAGACCTGAATGCAAGTCACAACCACTTAAAAGCTCGTTTGAGAATTAAGCTTCGTGCTGTGTTGTTGTAGGAAGAGTTTTAGCAAATAGGAATCTGGGAAGTATTTCTTGAAGATAAAATATTTTGCAGAATCTCAGCTCAAAGAGTCCTGCATGTTAGTGAGTTACTGGCGGCATCCAGCATTTGTGGTAAAGTTGACACATGATCCACTTTCTTGTTTTCAAAGCCGGTGCAGATGTATAAATATCTTCAATATAGGATGTGATGGGTGCATGTCCGAGATGGCCCGGACCTATTTGCAGCTGCGTGAGAGTTGAGGAGTTTGGTTTGAAAATTGGGCTTGCCAGGAGCCTTGAGGTCAGAGAGAGGCCTGCAAAGATGGCAGCAAATGTTTTTCTTCCCTTTTCCATTTCATCTCTTTTTCTCCATTCCCCCCTTTTAAATGCTACTTCTCATCTTTACTTGGAATTTGGCAGCAGGCTGGGACAAGGTTACTCAAATGGGGAGTGCCTTCTCCCGGGTGCGTGTTCTGTCTACTCCTGGTGGCCACAGAGGGGATAGTCACAAAGCTGTGGTCACAAGGCAGTGGTGTGTTGGGGCCATTTTCTAGGTTCTCTGAACCATAGAATGCTGGGCACAAAAACATTTCCAAAGTTTCTCTTCCCACTTTAATCTTCCATTTGTGTTTCCTTAAGTCCTTCAGTTTCCCGACCCTCAACACCTAAAAGTGATTCAGAACTGGTCAGCAAATCTGCGGATAGGACAATTCAGAAGAATAATCTAGAAATGCTCTGGCTCTGGGGAGAACTGCCCCAAGCCACAAAGGTAGGTGTTTTTTTTTTTTTTCCTTCCTCATTTCTGCCATCCATCAAAGGTAGTTTCTGAAGACATGAAATGGTCACAATCTTTTCTTTCAAGAAATTTTATTTCATATTCCAATTTGTTATAAGAATCTCAAACTATATTATGGTATTTCAAGCTGGGTATCTGTAAATACTGTAACACCCTTAGAAGATGATACCACCTCTTATATCCCCAGTAAATCTTTGTGATGTGAATAAATAAATGAGTGAGTAAGTGAAGACTGAAAGCATTTCTGTGATAAAGAGACAGCTCTTTGGAGAGTAGGTCTGTTGAGGCTGAAGCTGTGGGTTCATTCCCTTTCTAGGTTATATTTAGCTTTCATGGAAAATGCTGATTTCCCTGCCTATAAGCGGTCGTGCTGACCCAGCCAGCCATCTTTACAAATGCATGTCATCTGTTGCTGGAGAAATGGCACAAATGTGCAAACCCATCACTTTGGCAAAACAGTTCCGGCCACAGATCCACTATTGCATTGTTTTCTTCTGTGCTCGAAGCTGTAGGATCAGATGCAGAAACGCATACCCGCTCCCCGCTTTCCAGCCCACAAGCTGCGTTTTGATTTCTGTTTGGATAAATCTTTTCCATAACTGGAAATTCCTTGGAGAGTTAACGTCAGAAATGCCCTTTTCCCACTCATGGGAACCAGCCACCAAGTCTCCCCTTGTTCACTCACGTTTTGGGGGTGGACTTCATTGAACTGTAACACACATGCAGAGAAACACCCAGATCCTGAGTGCCAAGACTGAAACATCTTCACTTCACACACTTCACACAGGTGAATGTGTCCACGTGACCTGCATCCAGACCAGGACTAAATCAGAACTTGGAAGCCCCCCCACCCTTTGCAATTACTGTTCTGACACCTCCCCCCCAATAATGATAAATCCAATCTTGGCTTTAATAGCAGAGTTTAGTTTTGCAAGGCTCGTCCTGTTACCATGTGTCATAATTCACTTTCAGCACCTTGATCGCCCTGTGGTGTGAATACATTCCCCTTTCTCCTGCTGGACATTTGTGTTAGATTGGTGGTCTCATTCACTCACTCACTCACTCACTTCCATTTGGCAGTTAATGTTTTATATGAAAGTTCATTTGCTTTGGAAATACTATCCTTGGTTTCCAGACTTTTCAGCAAGTGTGGGAGTCACCAGGTGTGCCACCCCCTCCCACCCGCCAAGGCTTCACTGTGTCCTTTACAGTTGTGCCTGCCCAGGGCCCTTTGGTTGACTCGACTCTTCGCTGACCTCTCTCTCTCTCTCTCTCCCTCCCTGCCCCTTTGATCCAGTCCTCGCCACACAAGATGAAAGAGTCCAGCCCATTGAACAGCAGGAAAATCTGTGATAAAATGCACTTCCAAGCCATCCACAGTGAATCTTCAGATGCGTTTAGTGACCAGTCACCAACACTGGTCAGGGCGTCTCCGGTGCAGCCACTGCTGGAGCAGAACAAGCCGCAGACAGAGATACAGTTTGTGAACGAAGACGACATTGAGGCTTTGGGAGCAGCAGCCCCCCCTTTACCCACGATCGAGGAGCCCAAAGCCCCTTCTGCCCACACTGCCCCAGTAGCTGCGAGCAAGACGGATTCGCCTTCCAGGAAAAAGGGTGAGAAAGCTGACGCTTCCCACTGCCTTCCTGTGCACTGGGGGCTCTGCCCACCACAGCCTCTTCCCCCAGCCAAAGTTCAAGATTCTTCAGAGGGGAGACAGGACATCTCTCTTGTTCAGTCCCTTGCCCTTGTGCTGGATATGTGTTTTCTCAGAATTGAGTTGTAGAAAATCTGACCTGAAGGAGGCCTCAGGGATGGCGCAGTGATCCACCCCCACAGCCCTCCACTGGACAGGTCAGGGATGCTGGGGTCCCCCACGCTGGGGCTGCACCAGACACTGATGATGAAGCTAGTCTGCACCCCGCTTTCCTTGCCCCTGGTTTCCCTGTAGTGCATTGCCCTGTGTTAACTTCTGCATACCGTGTACCACTGTTTCAAGTGATTACTTGTTTGTTTGCCTGACTTCCGTACTAGAACATACGTGCTCTGTGAGGTCAAGAATATTTCTGTCTTTTTACCTGTTTCCCTGGTGTTTCGTATAGCGGTTGGCGCATGGTGGGGGCTCCATACATGTAGTCGAATGCCCACCTGGCTGCCTGTCCAGACCAATGACATGAAGCCTCATCTGTTAGCTGCGTGGCTTTGTGCACGGTGGTTCTAGTCTGTATGAACCGATGATGTAATTCTTTGGCCACAGTAAACTGGAAGGCTGCAGTCTTGGTGCCAGGGGCCAACGATGTACCATTCAGGAGGCTTCAGAGTACTGATGGGGAAGTGCTCAGTGAAAGCTTTGCTGTTTAGTGATAATAATAACAAAACCAATACTGATAATAGTAAAAATACCCATCACTGTGTCAGTGTGCTGAGTGCTTAGTACCTCTCAGGCCCCTCCCAGCTGGGGAGCTGAGGCTCACTGAAGCTACCTGACTCACTCAGTGGACCCTTCTGAGCAGATCTGCACACGGTGCTCAAGTGCTCTTTATAGAGAGGCTCGGAAGTCTGTGAGGTTGCATCTGAAGAACGGTGCTCTGACCTGACCCGTGTGCCCTTTCAGACAAACGAAGCCGACACCTGGGGGCTGACGGCGTCTACTTAGATGACCTCACAGACATGGATCCTGAAGTCGCCGCCCTGTATTTCCCCAAAAAGTAAGAGCCCTTTTTATGCTTCCTATGTTTTGTATATGTTAACCTGGGAGCCGCTTTTTCCTTATATTTGATTAGAAAGTGAGTGAGAAAAAGCTTCAGGAGTTCCACGTTTTACCGTGAGGAGCAACCAGTCAAAGCATGGACCCTGTGTAGACGTGAGGGCATGGCTGTCCCCCCGTCCTGGGACGGCTTTTGAGCCGGGGACACAGGCTCGAGGCCATCTCCCCAGGTATACCAAGGTGATGTTGCAGCGGTCAGTGATCCTCATCCCAGATCAGCTATGCACAGCCCTGCCTCTCCCCAGGGCAAGTCCCCTGGGGCCTTGGGGGCCCTATGGTCTGGGATTCCCATCATTTGTGGGGAGTCCTGGCTCCGCAGAGGGCGTGACAGGATGGTGGCCTCTTGGGAGGGCATGCTCTCTATTCCGTCAATTCCAGTGCATTTGGGAGAAAAACGCAGGGAGGCGTAGGGGTTTAAAAATGGTTTTTTTTTTCCTCCTAAGGTCATTCATGTAGCTCGTGTGCCTGCCATGGCGCCTTAGTGAGGGTCTGCTGGGATGACATCGTTTGTCCCTCTCACTGCCGGGGTCACCTGACATCTGAGCGAGACATCTCCCAGCGCCAGGCTCGGGAAGTCCTCCTCACAGCCCCTCCCTCTCCTCTCCTTCCAGCGGAGACCCTTCCGGGCTCACGAAACCCGCCAGCGACAACGGAGCCCGCTCCGCCAACCAGTCCCCTCAGTCCGTGGGCAGCTCTGGCGTCGACAGCGGCGTGGAGAGCACGTCGGACGGCCTGAGGGACCTGCCGTCCATCGCCATCTCCCTGTGCGGGGGCCTCAGCGACAACCGGGAGATCACCAAAGGTACCGCGCGGCCGCCGCCATCCTAGAGCCGGCAGCGCCCCCTGGTGGCCGCCGGCTGGACCGGCCCGAAGCCCCGGGCTCGTGTAGGAGCGCGCGTGGCTCAGGACCCAAATGTTGCTGCTCGGCGGCGGCTGGCTGACTGACCGCGGTGTTCTGCAGGGCACACACACAGGCGCCCCAGGCGACAACAAGGCCACTGGGTCACTGGTCGTCAGGCGTGTTTGAGCACAGCTTGTGCCCGTCCTGCAGTGGGGTGGGGCCCCGGGGTAGTGGGAACGTCAACAGTGGGAAAAAAGAGTGCTAGCAAGTGTACAGAAATGCTGGAGGAGGGAGGGGTGTCTGAGCGAGCTCTGGACCCTTCTTGGCTGTGTCAGAAGGGTGTCTCAGGGTTGGCTTAGGTGATCTGAGTTAAATCATAGCCCCCACCCTATTTTTATCCCTAGTTTCCCAGGATCTCATGCTATTTACATGGTGAGGTGGCCCTGAGACCTCCAGAGAGTGCAGTCAGCCACTGCAGCTGATGACCCCTGGACCAGGTGGCTCTAGGTGTCCCTACCTGCCCTAGGCAGGTCACCGAGCTTTCATTCATGACTTTGTCCATCCTCATGACCACTGGCGAGGAGGTGGGTGTGGAAGGTCACACCAATGACTGTGACTCACACCCGGGTGACCATACCTTGAGCTCCAGTGGTCTGCTTCTGCAGGGGCCTGTGTTTATGGTGTTTCCTACACGCCTGCTCCCATGTAAACACATGTGCCCTGATTAAGGATGCACTTGTCCCCCATCCTCAGACTGCCCCCGTCTCTCTTCATTTATGCACAGACACAACCCCCAAAACTAACTGAAGGCCCCTTGGCAAATAGATTAGATAGGATTGTCTGCATAGCTGGATGGCATAAACTCTCAGAAGATACTTGTGAGGGAGTGAAAACAGGCATGGTGTTTGTACTAAATCTTCTTTGTATTTCCTCCCCCCTTTGCCTTCACAGATGCATTTTTGGAACAGGCCGTGTCATATCAGCAGTTTGCGGACAACCCTGCCCTCATTGATGACCCCAATCTCGTGGTGAAGATTGGAAATAAGTAAGTTCCTCCCGAAAGTCATTTCAGCCGTTGTGTGATACCCATTCAGCTTCAGCTTCTCAGTAACCCTTAGAAATGTATAAACTTAAGTCTTTGTTAAAATCTATTATCGTCTCTTCACTGTTGGCAAAATGCTGCATCGCTTATATGGTTAGAACGTTGATGTAACTGGATCCTGTGGGGCTTGCATTCAGCTGCACCAGACTTTACAGTGGGACGTGTGACGCCACAGCCCTGGCCTCTATCACAAGATAGACCAGGCACCCACTCCTTGAAAGCTTTGTTGTCTGGGGTCAGGGAATGTGCATGTATTTTTACAGGCTGCTGGCAAACTTTTCCCCATTAGAGGAAGCCACAGATGTTTACGTGTTAACTGAGGGTCTTCGTTTCCTTTTCCCTGAAGTGTAGGCCAGAAATGTTCCAGCGCATCAGTGGCTTGACTCCCAGCGGGGCATGGGCTGCTCTCAGCTGGCCGCTGGCTCACCTGCCATGTCGTTTGTCTTGTTGCCACAGTGGCCGCTGGGGGTTTGGCTGGAGGAAGGTCTTCTGCAAGGTTGGGGCATGTGGCGGCTGACCTGGGGTGTTTGCCACAGTACTGGGCTCTTTAAGGACCCTCTGAACGTCCAGAGCCTCACATGACCGCTTCTCGGGACATTAGAGGTCTGAGCCTTGGTCTTCTGACCGCTTTTCCTTGTTTTGTGTCAGATACTATAACTGGACGACAGCGGCGCCTCTGCTCCTGGCCATGCAGGCCTTCCAGAAACCATTGCCAAAGGTGAGCTTTACCATGAGAAAGAAAAGGGACATGAAAATGATGGCTCACTGAATCTGGGGGGTTGGAATTTAGCTTTTATTTTAGACTTCCCTGGTGGCTCAGACGGTAAAGCGTCTGTCTACAATGTGGGAGACCGGGTTCTATCCCTGGGTTGGGAAGATCGCCTGGAGAAGGAAATGGCAACCCACTCCAGTACTCTTGCCTGGTAAATCTCGTGAATGGAGGAGCCTGGTGTAGGCCACAGTCCATGGGGTAACAAAGAGTTGGACACAACTGAGCAACTTCACTTTCTTTCATTTTCTTTAGAAACCATGAGGTTAATTACACTGTGCTGGTTGGAAATTCACGGGTATAAACTGCAGGTGTCTCCCTTGCACTTTGAATGTCCTTCTCCCTTCTCTTGTCAAAGCAAAAGCTCCCAGTGGAGGCAGCGCCAGACTGAGTCCTGCCTCTCCAGGATTCCTGTCCCCGCACCTGCCGTGCCAGGGACACAGATGGGGGCAAAGCAGGTGGATGCTGAGCCCAAGGGTGATGAGGGGAGACAGGGTAGTACTATACCAGACACCAGGTGCCCACACTCACATCAGGCCTAGCTCAGCCAGGAAGCAGGCTAGGGGCCGATTGGCCAAGGAGGAGCAAGTGGGCAGCTCCTGGCTGCACTTGAGAGCAGGTGAGCAGCTACAGAAAAGAGCCAGGGTGGCAGTCAGATGCACTGCAGCAGCCCACCATGCCCGTGTCCTCCCCCTGCCGGTTTCCCAGGCCTCTCCTGGAATTGATCGCTTTCCGGCATTGGGTCTTTGTTCCAAATGCTCCGTTCTTTCGGCTGCAGAGCCCACATCTCACACTTGCATCCTTCACATGCTTAGCAAAGGCTTTGTGTTGCTGTGGCCCTTGTGGCCCGTCAGGCAGTTCTCATACCTGAGGGTCGTGCAGGCCTATTTTGACTTTGTTTAGCTTACGTCCTCTCCTTTGTGGCTATGTGTGTGTGCGCGTGCACACATGCTTTGGGATTGTGACTGCATCTTTCGTGGAGCTTTATCTGTGAGTATTCTTTGTGGACTGGGCTGAGGGCCTATGCTCCAGAGTGGCTTCTGTTTTGTCCTTGGCAGGTTCTGTACAGTGTTTGTGGCCCAGGACAAGTTTTTGTCTTACGTGTCTCAGTTCTTACAAATCAGTGAGAAGAAAGACCAGTGCAATAGAAATTTACTGATAAAGGCTATATAGTTCACAGAAAAACAAATACACATGGCTCCTGAACTTAAAGAAATTAGTCTTTGTGGTAGGCAGCCTAAATATTGTACAGGTTGTCAGTAATTTTTTGGACTCTTTTTTTTTTTTTTGGTGTTTATTTAATAATAGAAATTATTTTTATGCAGAGACTTCATCAGTCTTATCTTTTGAGGTTGCTAGGTTTTGTATCACACTTGGAATGGCCCTGCTTCCCATTTCCAAAACTTATGAAAATATGCCCTGTCTTTTCTTCCAGCATTTTCTTAAATCTTTGATCCATCTTGATTTTATTTTGAAAGTCATGAGTTGAAGTACCAGAAATGAAATCAGTGGGGTTTTTTTTTTTTTTTCCCCCCAGCTGGTTATTGAATCAGGATGCTTTGGTTGCAGGAAACAGAATGACCACAAGTGACAGGATTAACAGGGGTTTATTATTTGACATAAGAATCTTAGAGGTTGGTAGTTTCAGGCTAGATGAAGCTGAATGAGCCTTTGTGATTTTCCTAGTTTCCCCTTTATGATCCCAAGATGACTGTTTTATCCAACAGCTGCTCATACAAGTGTCCAAAATAGGGATGACGGAGACAGGCTTCTCACATTTAATTGGCCACAGTTTGGTCACATGATCACCTCTCAGCCAGTTGTTGGCAACACAATGGAATGGCCATGAGTGGTGCAGAAAAATCTAAGTTTCTCCCCCCAGAATTGAGCCTGCCTTCATGGATAGTACAGTCTGATTCTTGAGCAGAGTTTTGGCTGTGATGGTGAGAACCAAAGGAGGTGTGGTTCACCCAGGGAGCCAACTGAGAGGGTCATGGTTGGCTCCCTAATTATCTCCATACGTTTCATTATGTAACTCTCTACCCATTGATATGCAATTACAGCTTTATCTTATATTACATTCCCCTGTGAATTTAGGTTTATTTCTGGACTTTGTCTTCTGTTCTAATAATATGTTAAATTATGTCCCAAGACTGCATTCTTTTAATTGCTGTAAGTTTTAAATATATTTTAATATCTAGTAAGGCTTGTGCCTGAGCTTCCCAGGTGGCACTAGTGGTAAGAAACCCACCTGCCAATGCAGGAAATATAAGAGACACGGGCCCAGTCCCTGGATTGGGATGATCCCCTGGAGGAGGGCATGGCAACCCACTCCAGTGTTCTGAAGCAGCATAGCACACACACATGCCAGGCTTATGCCTACTTGCTTTCAGTTTTCTTGGCCATTTCTGTTTGTTTTATAAATGAACTTTACAACCAGTTTGTCTAGGTTTGAAAATAATCCTGTTTTTTTTTCTTTCAAATTGGAATTTTGTTTACTGTATGGATGAAGTAGAAATAGGAGGAGTAGGGTAATTGGCATCTTTGTGAATTGTCCTGTTCATGAATTGAGGGGCATGATTGGCTTGTTCAGTGTATTCAGGTTTTCTTTTGTGTCAGGTAGGGATTCTTAAATGATAAAAAGAAGCACACTTCAGGCTAAATATGTGAATCGTTTATCTTTCCACTTACCTGCAACTTGTTTGGTGGAAAGACAGTTCTCTCATTACTCGCTGAGGTATTAGGGCCTGAGAGTTCTATAAACCAAAGAAGGGAAATTAGATAATATTTACTTTGGTACTTGAATTAGCCTCAAGATGACTATTTTGTTCTTTAAAATGTGTAGAAAATTATTATTATTTTTTAAAATATATTGGAGTACAACTGATTTACAAAGAATATTACTAATTAATATTTAATCTCCTATTCAACTTGCATTTATTTAGGACGAGAGTATGGATTTCCTTTTTAATACTTGAGCTTTTAAGTCAAATGCATCTATGAATATTCAGTTTGCCCAAATTTGGAAATTTACATCTACTAAAAAGATCCCATGCATTTTACTTTTTGTTTAAAACTGTTTACCTTGTACCTCATATTAATCATTTCATTTTTCATTTTATAATCATCTTATTGAGAATAACAATATCTTAATCAGTAAACCACTTTAATTTGAAAACTTGCTGTCTGACTAATCACTAATGATTTTCAATGCTTTCTTTTTCTGTTGTTGTTGTGTTGTATTTTATTTGTTGTTTGTTTATTCCTTTAACATCTTCTTAAGTCTTCATGCCTAAGTTACCTTAATGTAATTTTGGATGCCATTAGGTTTTGCTTCTCGAAAATTTTTAATCCACAAATAGTATGTCGTGTTTTCTCTGATTTTTCTTTGTTTTTTTTTCTTTCTTTCTTTTTTTTTTTAATCTTTAATTTGCATGTGCGTGTCTTTTGGTTTGAATGTGCTAAGTTGATCTTTTTTTGGTTCCATTATTTATGTTACCATCCATTTAAAACAGGCCACGGTGGAGTCTATCATGAGGGATAAGATGCCCAGAAAGGGAGGAAGATGGTGGTTTTCATGGAGGGGAAGAAACACCACAATCAAAGAGGTAAGCTTGGAGAACACCAGTGTTTCTGCCTGGCTCAGCAAGGGCTCGTGTGTCAGTGAGCAAACCCATCACACTGAGCCAGGAGCCAGCTCTGCCTCCCTGCAGGCGAAGGCAGTGTAGAACAAGGGGAGGTGGAGAAGGACCTGGATGGGTGGGCAGAGATGGCCTCACTTCCTGGCTCTGTTACCTCTCAGCTTGGAAAGTGTGGTCAGGTCACTCCCGCTCTGGAACGTTTCTTCATCTATAGAAAAGAGAGATTTAACCTGATTTTTTTTTTTTAAATGTTTAAGTAAAATATCTTCCTGTTGCTCATGAGAACAGTTTTAGCAAGGCAGACTTATAGTGTAGACTGATTCCTGTTAGTCATTTCATGTCAATAGCATGTCTAAAATATACATGACTTTGGTTTCTGTTTCTATAAACCCTTATACTTTTCTTCAGACCTTTGCCAGCCTCTCAGCCTATTTCTGGAAGTACTTTCTTTCTTGGCTTCCATATCAGTGTGTCCATCTGCCCTCCAACCCCCTGCCCCAGGGGCTGTTTGTCCTCTGGCTCAGCTGCTGTACAAGTGGGTCCTCAGGCTTCCCTGGTGGTGGCTCAAACAGTAATGAATCTGCCCGCAACGCGAGAGACCTGGGTTCGATCCCTGGGTTGGGAAGATCCCTGGAGGAGGGCATGGCAGCCCACTCCAGTATTCTTGCCCGGAGAATTTCATGGACAGAGGAGCCTGGTGGGCTACAGTCCTTGGGGTCACAAAGAATCAGACACAACTGAGCAACTAATACCACTGCTGTTACAGGGTTGTCTTAGGAACCTCTCTTCTTCAAAGACTGCCTTTTATTCCCCAGGCAACCTCACCCATGCCTATACAACGACTCCATTTTTACTAACCAAGAAGATATTTTATAATTCACATTAATTTATCAAATGCCTAGCTAGGTCGATGTCTCCACTTGGATGCTTCAGCTCTTCAAACTCGTCATTTCTAAAATCAAACGGATGGTTTTCTTGAGAGTTCTTCCTTTGCTGGACCACATTCAGAAAACGATACCACTCTCTGTCTGTAAGCTAATACTTCCTTTTTCCCTCACCTCTCTTTTCAGTTTATCATCCAGTATGTTGCTCCAATTTTCCATTTCTCTCCGTCTTCACCCCCAAAAGTCTAGGCTGCCATTTTTTTCCTAAGATTGCTTGAAAATGGTCCATTTGTATCCACTCCTGCCTTTTCCTCTTTCTCATTCTCTGTAGTTGCCTTGGTCTTTTTAGGGTAATAGTCCAATTTATATTACTCCTTTCTTAAAAGCTTTTAGTGGATTCCCAGATTCTTAAAGACCAAAATCCTTAATATGGTCCACAGGCCTTGTGTATCCTGGCCCCTGATTCCCTGCAGAATCTCATCTTCTGCCGTCTCCCCCTGCCCTCTCTGCTGTGGTGTCGCTTCTACCCCAGGACCCTTGCCTGTGTTATTTTCTCTGCCTGGTGTCCTTAGGACCCCTCTCATCCCTTTCACTTAGTTATCTAGCATCTTAAATGGCCCTTTCTTGGCAGGTTGTTCTGGTCTGCTGTTCTCTGCCCTCATGGCCCTGCCTGTGAACTTTTCCTTCACAACTTTTGCCAGCATTTATAATTATACACTGATTAGTGTGGCTGTTTGACCCTTCCAGACCCTAAACTCCATGAAAACAGAGACCATGTATGGCTTTGATCCCTGTGGTCTCCCTAGGACCCAGATGGACCCAGAGCAGATATTAGAGGGAATGCTGATCATGCGAGGACAGTAGCTGAGTTGGTTATTACAAGAGTGAAAAAAAAAAAGCTCAGATGTTCAGTTTGTTTATTTCATTACTTCAAAGGGAAAGAGTCTGTTGGAAGTGTTTTTACCAAGATGACACTGTTTTGGGGAGTTTTCTATTAGCATCCCTGAGCTTTTCTGACCGTCTCATTTCCTCCAAGAGGGAATAAACACGTTATAGCTAGCATTCACTTTACTTTAGAAGACTTAAAGTGGAAAACGCCTTTCTGATTCCTTTAGTAGAGAACAGAACGTTCTAGAGTTTAGATAAAAGGCTATTTTAGGGACCTATTTTTTTTTTTTGTAGAGTATCTAGAGTCTTGTTAGTTGGAATTGAGGGAAATGCCAGCATGAAATGAGGAAGAGTTATGAAATATCTCTTAAAAACACTAACCACATTTCAGATAGACATGTATTTTTGAACAAGTCTAATAAAGAATTGTTGATAGCAGTGGCTAAGTTACCCGCCTCAATAGATAGATTAAACATTATTGGGCCTCTTTTCACGTCATTTATCTGCATGCTTATAAAAAGCTAAAGAAGTTTTGAAAATAGCTTGGACCCATCATATGTTAAGCTAGTCACCATGTTATATTGTTTCTATCACTCATTTTCTTTATCAACATTAAATGCATTAACCTTCCTCCAGATCGAATGACCATAGATAAGGAGATGTGACTGTAAAGCCTTTGTCCCTTGACACGTCCGTCTGGCCTGTGATGACTTCCTGCGATGTCTGCTGGCAGGTGGATGTCTTCTCCCTCCCCTGCCTGCTCTAGGCCAGGCTCTGGGATTATGTGTAGCATCTCTGTGGTCCTTCCAACACTGTTAGGAGCTGCATGTCATCACCCTTGCCTTGCTGGTGGGAAAAGGAAAACTCTGAAACATTCTATCACTTGCCTGAGCTTTTTAAACCAGAGAAGCAGAACTAGCCCAGAGCTCTCAATATTCCAAAGCGCTGGCAGTACATTAAGGGAGCATCTTCTATTAAGAGCATGCGGGATTGAGAAAGAGAATGCATCCATGTTTTTCTCAAGCAAAATATGGTGTGAAAATATTTTCAGGCATTTCTATCAGCAATTAGAAGAAAATATTTTGAAAGCCCCCGCGTATCCAAGCAGCCCTTGATAAAGCATTTGCATAAGCTGCTGTGATTATGGAGCCTTGGTTTAGTGCCACAAGCGCTTATGGAAAACAGACTTATTTTTGTAAAAAATGTTTCTCAGCTCGATTGTAGACGACGGCTAAGCAAAGGAATAACTGGGACCCTCCATCCTTGGGGGTGGGGTGTGCCACTGGGGAAGGCATTGGGGGCCTGCCCTGGACTTCAGGGAGCCCCTCAGGGAATACCTGCTGTCATGCAGGTGGTTTCCCTCTGCTGTGTCCATGATTCTTTGTCGTCTTCTTCTCCAGGAAAGTAAGCCAGAGCAGTGCCTCGCGGGAAAGAGCCACAGCACCGGGGAGCAGCCGTCACAGCTGGGCATGGCCACCAGGTACAGTGCTAGTCATCTTGGGGTATTGTAGCCCCTGTCTGTGTCCAAAGTCAAGGCACACGCCCCACAGACACTGATAGGGTTCACCGCATTAGCTTGGGCCTGGAATGTAGACCAATCTCAGTTGCAGGCCTGGTGCTCTGTACTCAATGACCTGGAGTAATTTACTGAAATTGATCTCATGAATAAGATGGAAGCACTCCATAGATACTGACTTTCCAAAGTAAATGAGATAATGTCACAAGAACATTCCTCATGGTCTTGGAACATGGTAGCTCTCAGTCTATAGAGGGTAATAACAGGGGTTGTGGTGATAAATAATGATATGGGTGATACGGGGATGATGTGAAAACAAGTGCTCCTTTTTTAGGAGCTTGCCTTTCTCTATGGTTTAATCACTTACCAGGACTACTTATGTTAAGTATTGATAGGGATTCATGTTAACTTGGCCTAGGAGACATTAGAATTTGACAATACTTATCTACATTAGTAGTGTTTTATCTTCAGGGTAACCTACTTGATATGTGTTTTTGTTTTGATGCTATGGGATTTGAGGGTAACTCCTCTGAGGGCAGTGCCATCAGCCACTAATTTGATGGTGTTATTATATCAACACTGAGTAATCTGATATTTTATAATAACTTTACAGATGACCTTGCCCTTATATAGTATTCCTGTGCTTAAGAGAACCAGGATTGCATTTCTTGTTTACAGGCAGAAAATTCTGACATATTCATTGAAGGCAAGCTGCCTACCTCCATCCTTTTATACCTCGGAGGCCAAGCCAGTGCCTGACTCAGAGTAGGCATGCCTTAAGTTACTGTTACTGAGCCAGTGAGATTTTCCCAATCTGTTGTTTGCTAGGGAAGGCAGGCTTAGCTGTCCAGTCCTTGGCTTCCTGGCCATACCTCTGTATCTGAAACGATGTCATTTCTAGAATTCATTGTTGGAACTAGAAACGCATATAGGTGTCACGAAGGAGACAGTCTGATTTCTTTATTGTCCTCTGTGTGAGAAGAGTGTGTAGGGACCGGATAAAACTGCATGGCGGGGCTGGCTCTCAGCTGGGCTGTTTTTGGAGGACACCCTATCTGTTCCTTCCGATGGTGCCCGGCACGGCTCCTTCCCACCTGCCCCCGTGCAGGTCTGCCCTGGAGAAGGGAGAAAGGTTAACGCGCTTGTGTGTTTCTTTTCCGTTCTTCACCCTCCGTCTCTGGCTCATTCTCTGGGGAGGGGCTTTCAAGCATGATTATCTGGATACCTTCCTGACCCAGAATTTTTTTAAAAAATATTTTATTTATTTATTTATTTGGCTGCGCTGAGTCTTGGTTGCAGCATGCCGAATTTTGGTCTTCATTTTTGGCATGTGGGATCTTTTTTTTTTAATTGTGCCAGGGGAACTCTTAGTTGCGGCATGTGGGATCTAGTTCCCTGATCAGGGATTAAACACTGGCCCCCTGCATTGGGAGCACGGACTCTTAGCCACCGGACCACCAGGGAAGTCCCCCGACCTGGAACTTTGAGTGTACCTTGAGTGAGTTTGGAAGGGAGAGGGCAGATGTGTTCAAGATGGAGCTCGGGCTAAGAGTGCACAGTCCTGAGCAGGTAAGGCAGTAACCAGGTAGGAAGTCAGTGGGTTTTCGGTAAGTAGTTGTTTGAAGCAGCAGGCTGTACATGGCAGGCTTTGGAGTCAAGCAGTTGGCTTGGAGTCCTGGCTTTGGGCAAACTCCTTTCTGAATCTGAGCTAAGGAACAAGTATGGTGTCCATGCCGAGAGAAGCCCAGGCAAGGAGACAGAAGCAGAGATGCCACCCTTCTGTCCCGAGCAGTTTAACCTAGCAGTTAAAACTGCTGCACTGGAAATGCAGGGAACATTTTGAGAACCTCTCTGTCCCACAGTAGTTTCCAAGTACAAGAGGCAGCGCGAGCCGGGACTTTCTCTCTAATCTTTGGCAAATCATCAGCCCCTCGGTGTTTCTTCCGTCATCTTGGAAATGGGCAGAAGACTGACACACACACCACACAAGTTGGCTCATCAAATCTGAGCTCACAGCTTCATGGGAAAGGAGGTCCAGAGTGTGAAACCCAACAGGACCACGCGGGCTGTGCCTGTGTCAGGAGGGTGGCTCTGCAGGACCCAGGCTTGTCCTAACCATGCAGCTGCAAGTGTTTTAAAATTATACTGCGCAGTACGAGCCAAACGCAGGATGTCAGCCAAGTCCAGCCTGCGATATGCCAGTCTGAGACCTGGGAACGGCAGGCCAGGGGCTCAGAGAGATTTAAAAGGAGGGCTGGAACACACCAGCAGCTGGTATAGGGTCTATATCCTTCCTTCCAGCAGCAGTATGGTGGCTCCTGAAGGCCGTGGGGTGGGCCGAGGGTGTGCTTAGCAGCAGGTCACTTCTGCTGCTCTTCCCCAGTTGGAAGATCAGCTGACAGTTTGTCTAAAGCGTTTTGGATTTTCTTAGTATCTGATACGATCTACTTTGGCCACCTGAGGCAAAGAACTCACTCATTTGAAAAGACCCTGATACTGGGAAAGATTGAAGGTGGGAGGAGAAGGGGACAACAGAGGATGAGATGGTTAGATGGCATCACTAACTCAATGGACATGGGTTTGAGCAAGCTCTGGGAGTTGGTGATGGACAGGGAAGCCTGGTGTGCTGCAGTGCATGGGGTTACAAGGAGTCTGATACGATTGAGCAACTGAACTGAACTGATATGATCCCATGCAAGTGTTGACACCAATGCTTTACCCAGTTAGATAGAAATAGACTATTGATCACTCTGAGTTAGTCATGCTACGTATACTTCTTTACAAAACCTGAGAAATGAAGAACTGACTCCTGGCAAAAAGGATTTGAGATTTTGAAATGCCTTCCTAAGAAGTTCTCCTGAGCAGTATGCCTCTTTTTATTTTTACTGGCATACTCATCTGCTAATTAGATTCATGCAATTGCCTGGGGAAAAAAAGTGTTGGCGTGCTCTCCTAATTGACAGACTTGTGATTGACAGAACAGTCCTTGAAGTCTCATAATTGAGCAAACAGCTTGTCACCGTGCAAGTCATTAAAATACCATCGGAACCTGTACACTGACAAGTGCGAACTTCAGTGTTGTTCACAGCTCCTCGGCTGAACACGGATACTTGAGTGAGACGAGCCCTTTTGTTTTTTTGTCCTGTCGCTTCTCACAGACACTGCAAAGCCGGAGACATTAAGGACCCATTGCAAGAGTAGGGGCGGGAGCGGCCAGGTCCAAGGGTGACACGACCTCGCCCCCAGCCGGCACTGCCAGCTCAGGTGTGCGGCTCCTGTCTCAGTTTCTGTCTCTGTGTTTTCCTTCCTCTGCTCCCTCCAACGAGGCTGACTGCACCGATCGAGGGGTTTGGGGTTTTGTCTTAAAGCGACAGATGGAGCTGAGAGCTCACCCGCTTGGCTTGTGCATCGCCAGCAGCGGCTCACGTCAATCTGTAGTCACTGTGAGCTTTGGTTCACATTTGGATCTCATTTCCCTCCAAACTGTCTGCATGGAACATAAACATTTCCCAATTCAACAAGGGGCCTGTAGCTGCCTGTTCTAGGTTCCCATCCCGGCTCTGGTCAGGTTGCTTTGGCTCCAGGACCATGTGTACCTGTCTGAAACCTCTAGGTTGCTGGTTCAGAAGGGTCAGCATTGCTCTTAGGATCGGCAAGGGTTGGGATGGAGAGGGGCTTTTGTGTCGTTTTACAGATGAGCCGCTGAAGCCCGGGGAGGAATTCTGTGGTTGTGAGGCTTTTCCTGGGATGCGTGTCTGTCTGCCTGTCATCTGCTGGCTCCTGGGATCTCTTGCTGCATGGGATGCTATTTGCTTCCCTTTGCTTTAAGATGAGGAAATCAAGCCAGAGAGAAAATAGTCTGAGCAGGAAAACACAGCCTGAAGTTCCTGTGGTTCAAACCTGGGCTTCCCAGGTCTCCACTCTACCTGGAACCCATCCTCGATGTCACAGACATTGATTTGTCTACATGTGGCTTAGCCCTGCCATGGACCAATCAGGATTCTAGCCTGCGTGCTCTGTCTCCATGGACATAGCCACCTGTCCCCACCCTCATTCACCATGGCTATGACCCCGTGATGGCCAAGTCTGGGACTTCAGCTGCGGTTGATCTGCATAGGGCCTCCAGTCCAGCCAAAACCCAGGATGTTCTCTGCCCCAGGGCCTCTGGTCCAGCCACTCCCAGGACACCTTCTGTCCTCCTAATGCAGCCCTTGTCCTGCTCTGTTGTGATTATTCAGACAAAGAGCCCCAGGGAGCCGGGGCCAGGCTGTTTGCTGTATCCTCCACACCTGGCACTTTGATCCTTGGGTCAGCAAGATCCCCTGGAGGGGGGCATGGCAACCCACTCCAGTATTCTTGCCTGGAGAATCCCATGGACAGAGGGGACCCTGGCGGGCTACAGTCCACGGATCGCAAAGAGTGGGACATGACTGAGTGACTAACACTTCCACTTTCACTTCTATGCCTGGCACGGTGCCTAGAAGCATTGGTGGCCTGAGCTCCAGTCCACCAGCCCACTGCCCCCTGGGGGCCACCCCTTGTAGGGCCGAGAGCAGGGCCCTGGGGAGGGGCAGCTTGTTCTGGGTGGGGAAAGAGCTGGGAGAAACAACACAGAAGCAGAGTAACAGGCCTTCCCTCGCATCTCCCTAGTTCAGGGTGGTGTTGGGTTGGAGGAACTGCTTCTGGAATGAACACATGGGGCAAGAAAGCAATGAGCTGCAGAGGAAACACCCGACCGTTTTCTGATAGAAGGGGTGGGGAGGCAAGGGGGAAGGCCAGGGCGCTGAGGACCAGGTGAGAGCCCCCTGAGACACCAGGAGAAGCTGGAGTCTTGCGTAAAGGGATGTGCTGAGCAGAAGGCTTTATCGGGAGGTGCACACCCGGGGCCTCGGGACCGGTTTGTTTCAGATCACTCAGCCATTACCCTTTAGCCTGATAGATGTTTAGGAAGCACTTTGTATGGTGTTAAGGCATTTTTAAAGAAGATGGTCCTGGGAAGCAGGTCTATAGATTGAGGACGGTGCCATAGCAGGATTCGAATCCAGGGAGCAGTTATTTGCTGACATGCTTTATACAGGTTATTTGCAGAAAATGAGCCTGTTCTCCACCTTCACCTCCCAGGCCCTTCTCCCTGCCACCCGCTGTGTGGAGAGGTCCAGAGCCTGACTTCTGTGCAGGCGAATGAGGTGTGGCTCGTGGTCCAGGGGCAGCCTGCTGAGGGGTTCTGGAGGAGAGTAGGGGGTCCTTGGCACCTGTTTGTAAGTCCTTAAAGTGACCTCATTATTTAGAATTGTGTGTTTGGAGGGAACGGATGGGCTTGGACGTGTAGGAAGTATTTGGGCTCCTTGTGATTGGCCAGGCCGTCAGCCTGGGATGGGGGGAGAGAGAACACAGGCATCCTCCGAGGCTGCAGGGAGGACAGGGTTAGGTGGGGGGGGCCTCTCAGCTTAAAATAGAGTGATGATGCCAGCGAGCAGGCACCTGAATGAGGAGTGGCGGCCCCGGGTGAATAATGCAGGAGCCTCATGAATGGGATTAGTGACGGTATCTGCTAAGTGACCGCCCCAGGGACAGCACTCCGTCATCGATTCCGGCCTAATGCGTGTTTAATGGCTGCCCAGATGGACTTCCTAATTGGCGGTTACATCACTGTGTGTTCCAGAATAAAGCATGAGTCATCCTCTAGTGATGAGGAGCACGCGGCCGCCAAGCCGTCCAGCACAAGCCACCTCCCCCTATTGTCCAGCGTCAGCTACAAGAAGACCCTGCGCCTCACGTCCGAGCAGCTGGTGAGGGCCCTTTCCTCTCTCTGCCGATATGTGGGTTCTGGCCCGGCTCCTGCCACCTGTGCTCAGTGGATTCCATGGACTGGGTTCCCCCGACCCTGAGTCAGCCCTGAGCCCCTTCTCTGTCCCAGTACCCTCCTTGGGCTCACATCCCCCCCCATTTCGGTGCCTCCTGTCCAGGCCGGCTCCTGTCCAGCCGTGCTCCCCTGTGTCTGCCCTGGAGGCTCCCTGGTCTCAAGTGTTGGAGGAGGGCAGCCTGAGGGTGTTTGTCTTGAGGTGTAAATGACTGATAGACCACACGTCATGGGGCTGTTTCCACTTTCTCGGAGATGTTTGTTAGTTAGGTCAGCTGCCTCTCCTGAATCCGGGGAAGCCGGAGCGCTTGTGATGGGTTCCGAGAGCTGCTGGTAGCAGGGGGCCGTCCTGATCACAGTGTCTTCTTCTGTGCATCTGTACCACCAGGATGAGTCAGGCCTGGACCCTGTTTCCCATGAGCAGACAGTGAGCGGGTGTCTCCGTTCAGCTGTCCCAAGAGTTCGTGGTGGCCAGGCCTAGCCATGATGATGTTTTATGGAAAAAGAGAAGGGACAGGCCAGACCCCTGCAGCCCATGGTCCTAGTGCAGCAGCTGGGTGACAGGGGCCCTGTCCAGCAGTGCTGGGGTTGACCTCGACTCTGGCTGCCAGCTGGCGGGCACCTGAGGGCCCCGGTGCAGAGATTCAGAACCCCCAAAAGGGGCTTCTGCTTTCAGAAGCTGGAGTGATTTCCTGGAACCTGGCCTCTGTGCTTCTGGACCTGAGACGTGCTTGATAACTGAGACTGCTTTCTTCCAGTCTGTGTGCGTCATCATCCATACTCATGACTGGTGTGGGGAACGTAGTTCTGCACTTGGCTTAGACTCGTTTTGCTGGTCATGACCCTTTACGCACAGCTGTGGCCAAGGAAGCACATCCCACTCTGGGGTCATGATTTCCTGTAGTGAGCCCCAGTGCCTGTCACCTGCTGCTGGGGGACGTGTCACAGCTGCCCTACACGTGGGCCTGTGAAGAGGGCTGGGGTTCAGGTTGCCCAAGTCCTGGAAAGAACCATCCTCATCGAGAGCAAGGCAGGGATAGAATTGCACGGTGGCCTGGGGTGGTGACTGAAGAAAAAATAAAGTCCAGATCTGGTTTCTCGTGGAACGGAAACCACGTGTCCCCCCACCGCCTCCCCGGGCCTCGCCCTCCAGTGGACACAGAGCTCCTGCCTTTCAGAAAAGCCTGAAGTTGAAGAACGGCCCCAACGACGTGGTGTTTAGCGTCACCACGCAGTACCAGGGCACGTGCCGCTGCGAGGGCACCATCTACTTGTGGAACTGGGACGACAAGGTGGTCATCTCTGACATTGATGGGACCATCACTAGGTGAGTCCAGCTACTCTGGGGCTATGGGCCCTGGGCCTGGAGGTGCGTTGGCTCCTCTTGCTGGGGCTGATTGGGGCTCATGTAGTTCAGTTTCTGGGGCTCCTTGAATTAAACAGCTGCAGTGGGGGCTTGGGGATCTCTTCCCTCTGGGGCAGCGGCTCCCTGACATCGTTGCTCAGTCTCGGGGTTTCTGTCCAGAGAGCAAGTCGTGTATCTCACTTGCATTTTTAATGAGGCTTCTCTGGTGCAATGAATCAGAGTGAACTTTTTTTCCCTTTAGTGATGCCCGCCTTTCTCTTTAAAAAAAAAATATTTTATTGAAGTATAGTTGATTTACAGTGTTGTGTTAATTTCTCCTGTGCAGCAAAGTGACTCCGTTGTACGTATTTTTCATATTCTCTTCCGTTGCGGTTTGTCACAGGATATCGACCATAGTTCCCTGTGCTGGTCAGTAGGAACTTGCTGTTCATGCAGGGCCCTTGTCATTTAATTTTTCTGTTCTCTGTCTTTATTCAGATCAGATACTCTCGGGCACATTTTGCCCACCCTTGGGAAGGATTGGACCCACCAGGGCATCGCCAAGCTGTACCATAAAGTGAGCCAGTAAGTCCACAGCTGGGGAACACGTGGCAGTCTGCATGCGTAACCTTTCTTGCTGGGTTGGCTTACACAGACAGGTGCACCCTCAGCCAGGGAGAGTTGGCGGGGGTAGTGGTGGAGCGCATGGTGGGAGCCTGCCAGCTCCGCATTTGAATTCAGTAGCGAAAGGCAAGAAAGGAAGTGATCGGGATATAGAAAATTGATGGGGAGGAAAGATGGTGGCAGCCAGCCTTGGGTCGGGTCGAGGGTCACAGTCAGGTAGCCCGACGTTGGCCACGGGATGTATTTTAGGCTAAAAATGGTCCCGATTCCAAGCAGGTTTTGTGGGCCAGCCCGCAGGGCCCGTCTCGTCCACCTGGTCAGGGGAGCACTCCACTGAGGGGCCGGTACCCGGGGCATCAGGATGGGAATGTGCATCTTGAGTTGCTCTCAAGCACTGGGCACGTGTGTCACTTCATTCTTACAGTAATTCTGAGAAGCAAGTATTGTCATTTCTAAGCTTAGAGAATTAAAACGATTGGTCCGTATTCCCATAGATGCTACCGGGCAGAACCCCCTGGAGTCCTGGTCGGCCCAGCTCCCAGTCTGTTGCTTCTGCTCTGGTTCATCTCCAGGGTCAGAGCCCTTGGGGTTTCCCTCCCCCACACCGGCAGGTGCTTAGTCCCACTTCCTCCATCTCTCTGTGGACTGGAGTCTCCCGCAGCCTCCCCATGGCTGACTCTTTGCCTTGAAGATTAATGCACTGGTGAACTGTCTTGACTAGCCTGACACTGAAAACTGTCTCTATTTTTTATTCAAAAGAAACCCCTGTGGGTCACGATATTGAGTAGTTCCCAGCCTGGCTCATTCGGGATTTTGGAACATAAATCTGTTCCTGTTCTTACTATATTGTTTAAAAAATATATATATAAAAGGTGCTGATGCTTTTTTTTTTTTTTAATTTTTTGGTATTGATTTGTGTCCCTCTTAGGTTTTCCTACAAAAGTTATCTCCTTGAATAATAAAAGTTGAGTAGCTTACCAAACGGAGAAGACAATGACAACCTACTCCAGTACTCTTGCCTGGAGAATCCCATGGACGGAGGAGCCTGGTAGGCTATTGTCCATGGGGTTGCACAGAGTCGGACATGACTGACTCGACTTGGCAGCAGCAGCAGCTTACCAAAGAATGCCTGATCATTCTTTCGTTTGAGTGACTGGTTTAGAATGAGTCCGATCTGTGGATGAGGATCTGAGAGTTACAGAGGGCTAGTGGTGTTTTCATTTTGGTTGCGATTGCGAGTACGGAGCCTGACACTTAACTTGTTCACCAAGTTTGATGCGTGTCCTCGTTGGCACCCACAGGGTTAGACCAGTGACGTTCGGACCCTCACTCAGCTTGGGCATGGCTTTCAGGGGCTGCGGACACAAGCGAGTGCAGACCCCTCTGTATGGCTCTCAAACCCAGCAGTGTTGGCTCAGGCTTCTGCTAGCTCCTGATTTCTGTGGCTTTGCCCCGTAACTTCTTGCTTGACCCCAGTCTGGCTGTTCCCCACCCTGTCCTTCGTCTTCCCATCGTCCCACTTTTCCTCACCTGATGGCTCCTGCTTGGAGGGCCTTTACCTCTGATGTTTGCCTCTCACAGGTTTCCTGCCTGTAATGCCTGGTTCGGACCCCATGGTTTCTCACGAAAGCCTCTCCAGGCCAGAATCAATAACCCGGGCATCTCTGTGTCCTCCTCCCCTGGCCTCCCTGGTACCCAAGGGCTCGCCCTGTCTTGGTGGCCCAGGTGCCATCATGGAGTACTCGCTCAGGCTGGACATGGTGTCGGCTTTTGTAGCTGGTTAGAGCAAATATCCATCCAGGCAGCATCTCACACGCCACCTCCTCCAGGTCTTAGGCAGCCACAACTGGGGAAAGTACAGGGATTGAGAACTGGCAAAGGTTGGGAGGTCGTTTCTGTTGATGTCATGTTTGTGATTACTCAGAGGCGCTTTTAGAGAAATGTTCAGCATGCAGAGTACCAGGGAGCAGAGGCCATTTACTTCCGGGGCTTTGGACTGATTGCTCTTGAATTTCTGCTTTCCTTGAGTTTGGGTCCCTCCTACATTTTATACTCTGCAGTATTTTTCTAATGGAAAGACCAGTTGCAGATAACCATTTACCTGGAAACAACAGAAAAGGAGGACAGTTTTTATTTTTTTGCCAGGTGTAATAACTTGAGTAAGTCAGCCCATGAGAAATTAGCTGTCAGGTTGATTATTATCTTGTTCACAGAGAGGATATAAAGCTTGCTTGGTTATCGATTTTAAAAAGCTGACTTGGTTATTGATTAAAAAGAACTCTAGCAGATACAAATGGAAGAGATCGGAAGACTCCCTCATTCAAATGTACGTGTTTGATAAGTGGAAGGAAAGAAAAGAAGGACTGATTTCTAAAATATCTAGATCACTGAGCCAAGGAGGATTAGAGAATGGACAATAACTGTTCTAATTTCCCGTGTTGCTTGATAAATATTGTGATATTCATGTAACCAAATCAGTGCCTCCGTGACTTAGCAAGAGTGACTGCTTCCTGTGTTTCCATAGATAAATTAGTTCATCTAAGGCCTGAGGAATGCATCCTCTGAAGTCAGGATGGTGAGGATGGGAAGCGATCATTAGGAGACTCATTAGAATCTTTCTCCTGCCACAGCGGTTCTTGTCTTTCCCCTCAGGTTACTGCGTCACCATCACTGTCTGCTCGGAAAGGAGGGGGTCATGTGGCGAGTGGGAGGGAGTTGTGGACCTGGGCTCAAGGGGCTGTTGGCTCCCTGTAGACCCTCCGATCTGTCTCCCGCACCCAGCTGTAGTGCCCTCCTCTCTAAAGTGAGAAACCAGCTTGCACAATTCCCTAGGTCTTTGCTAGGCCAGCTGTGCTATGCCACTGGGTTGTGCGATTGAAGTCACAGGAGGGTGTTTTGTTCAAACCAGTCCTCCATGAGAGCCCTGAGGATCTCACAGCCAAACCCCACTGTGCACCAGGGACTGTGCCGGGTGCTGTGCAGGGTGCTGCCTGCCCCCTGAGCGAGTGATGGGGACACCTGGTCTTTCACACGGCTCTCCTGCAGGTGAAGGCTCTGGAAAGGTGATCCCTGTTGCCACTAACAGGCGTTCCTCTGGTTAGGACATCCTGGAGCTGGTTTTCCAGCTAAGTTTAGAAACAGCCTTTGAAGCAAAACGCTTGCTCCGGAAGGCCAGCCAGCGAGGACAGCCAGTGGCACGATCCAGCCGTTGAAGAGCATTTGCAAATCAAGGCTCGAATAAAACGAGCATTTCAGACCCCTGCAGGTGGCAGCTTTTAGCACTTTGATGTGAAGACCTGTATACAGAAATATTGATTTAAAAAAATTACATTAATTAGACAGCTCAGATATAAAGATGTGTCCTTAAAAAGGTTGCTTGATTTTCAGATACATTTCTGTACTCCGGATAAGCTGGTGCTTGTAGATTCTGTGCATTGTAGCTCTTTCCTGTTTCCTGGTTTTAAAGAACATATTACTAGGAAAATCTTGAGGCAGGTTCTTTGGCCAGTGTGAAACAGTCAAAGTGGAGCAGTAAGTGGGATGGGAAGTGGGTAGTTTACGTTGTACTGTGCTAAATCGCTTTAATTGTATACAACTCTTTGCTACCCTATAGACTGTAGCCCACCAAGCTCCTCTGTCCATGGAGTTCTCCAGGCAAGAATACTGAGGCTGGTTGCCATGCCCTTCTACAGGGGATCTTCCTGACTCAGGCATTAAACCCATGTCTGCTGTGTCTCCTGCATTGGCAGGCAGGCTCTTTACCACTGGGCTACCAGGGAAGCCCATAGATGGTGTTTAAATTTTTAAAAATATATTTAATCCAATACATTAAAATATTTAAACATGTCATCAATACAGAAATTCTTAGTGGTATGTATCTTATATTCTGTCTTTATAGTAAGGCATTGAATTCGGCATTCATTTAATATTTATGACACGTCTGTTTTTGGACTCTTAGGTTTTCAAAGTCTCAAAAAAAGGGAAAATCATTTCTACTAAATAAAATTGTATTTAACGGAAGAATATCCTCGTGTGATCTATTTTTCACAAGCAATCATGCAATTCTCTGCAGATACCAGCAGGTATCTGACAATTTAATTCTGTCATTACCTAGTTGGTGCAGACCCCACAGGTTAAGGGCTTATTCCCCCAGGGCTGCCCCAAATTCAGACACCAGTTATAGGTGGTAGGTCCCCAGCTTCCCCACACTTCTCCCTGACTTGACAACAAAATGCGGGTTCCACACCCCCTCCTCAGGGCTGACGATGGCTCACAAGACGCAAGGAAACACATTCACATGTTTATTTTATCAGAGTTATAAAGGATACAGGTGACCAGCCAGATGGAAAGGTATGAATGATCCCAGTGCAGGTAGGTTGGCCAGTTTGGTGCCTCCAGCCTCAGTTTCCCTAACAGTACAGTGGAAGGAGTGAGGTATCCATGAGGATTAAACCAAGTGAGGCCAGGAATGTGCTTCAGTAATGACAGGAAATGGGTTTCAGTTGAAAATGAGATTTTAGAGGAGGTGGCCTCTTGCTTGGGAATTACAGCTGAGCCCATCTTCATGGAGCAGATATGGACCAGGGTTTATGCACGCAAAACGGCTCCAGTGTGGGATGCCCTTCACGGCGAACATTTTGTCTGTCTTTCAGAAACGGATACAAGTTTCTGTACTGCTCGGCGCGGGCCATTGGCATGGCGGACATGACGCGGGGCTACCTGCACTGGGTCAACGAGCGCGGCACGGTACTGCCCCAGGGCCCGCTGCTGCTCAGCCCGAGCAGCCTCTTCTCCGCCCTGCACAGGTGAGGCTTGGCCTGCCCAATCCCCCAACCCCCCGCCCCGCACCTGTGGGCCTGTCCTGCTCGCTCGTCCTCCCCACCAACACCTCTGCTCCATGCTGGGCACTGGAGGGTTCATCCTCAAGGGCAGATCTGACCCCACGACCCTTAGCTTCTTCTGTCGGCCCCTCGTGGCCCTCGGAGAAAAGCCAGGGCGGCTGCGAGCTCGGCGTCACGGGCTCTCCGCCGCCTGCCTTGTCTTTCTCCCGCCTCATTCTCTCTGGCTCCCGGATGTGGTCTCCATTGTCCAGAGAGGTGGTCTCTGCTTGGAGCCTTGGCACGTGCTGCCCTCCTTTGTGGGGAGCTGCCCCCGCCCCAAACCTTGTGCTTCTGGCCTGCGTCTTAGCAACTCTGAGAACCCATGTGCTTCCTTCCTGTCTGATCAGGGACCTAGGCTGGGTTAAGTGGCCTCTCTGTAGCCACCACCACCTGGCCTGGGACTCCCTGAACCCTGGTCACACCGTTTTGTTTTTACAGACCATCACCAGCCCATTTTCCGATGACCCTCTTCCCTTCGCCTTCATGCCCGCATTCAGGGCAACCAAGCCAAACTAAGTCTGGCCTCCTGGGGTGGGGACAGGAATAACAGCAACTTCCCTGGAACTGGGGGCCCAGGGTGGTGTCCCACAGTGGATTAAAGTTTGAGACTCATATGGCCACTCACGTGTCCATAAGAGTCCTGAGATGTCAACAGTGAGGCCCTTATAGTGCTAAGGAGGGTGCTAGAGTCCACAGAGGTCCATGCAGAGCCAAGACCAGCCCCTGGGTCTTCTGATACTCAGTTTGGGGCTCCGTTATTATTAGCATCATGATCACCATTCATCATCACTATCATCACCATCATCATCTAAATTACATTTTGTTTAGCTGCAGAAGAATAGTTCTAAAATATATGCAGTGTGTGTGTGTGTATACACACATATTGTATATGAGCTTCCCCTGTGGCTCAAATGGTAAAGAATCTGCCTGCAACGCAGGAGACCTGGGTTCAGTCCCTGGGTTGGGAAGATCCCTTGGAGAAGGAGATGGCTATCCACTCCAGTATTCTTGCCTGGAGAATCCCATGGACAGAGGACCCTGGATGGCTACAGTCCATAGGGTCACAAAGAGTCTGACCCGACTGAGTGACTAACACACACACACATACTGTACACACACACACACACAGTATTTTTATATGCAAGCAGAAAGGGACCTTTGAGATCATCCAGTAATCAAACAGTGAACACTAGCGGGCTCCAGACTCAGATAAAGCCAGAGGATAAACCATTATGCCCCAAGTTCTGTTTGCTCTCATCCCTCATTCCTGGGCAGGAACTGTAACCCTTCTCCTTGGATTTTGTGTTCATCCCTCCCTGTTCCTCTAAGTAGTTAGTACAAATACATGTAATCCTAACGAGTATGTTTAATTGTGCACATTTGTGAACTTGATGTAAATAAACTGCGTGTCCTCCCGGAGCTTGTTTTTATCGCTCGATACTGTATCTCCAGGATTGTTGGAAGTGGTCGCCACTGGCTCGTCTTAGCTTCTGTAGGTCCCGTGGTTGGACTCTACCACCGCCTGTTTATCCATTCTACTGTTGTTGGGTGCTCGAGCCACTTGCGCTTCTCCACTGTTAGGGACTCTCATGAGCGGGGTCCCTGGGCCGCAGAGCATGCACATGCTTGGCTTTCTTAAATCACGGCATGTTGTTGTCCAGAGTGGTTGAAACAATTTGTGCACCAACAGCAAACAGTGCTGGGTATTCCTCCCATCAGCTTTCCTTTCTTGCCTACCCACTGTCAGCTGTTTACATTTCTGCTAGTCTGGTGGGAAAGAAATGTCTTCGTGTGTTTCTGGGCCATTTGGGCATCATCTGTGAAGTGCCTGTTCATGTCTTTCCCTTGTTTTCCTTCTAATTTGTAAGAGTCTTACAGATTCTATAGATGCGGCCTTTATTATGAGTACTACAAGTATCTTTCCCCAGCTTATGGCTTCTGATGAACATAAATCTTGAGTTTCGTGCAGTTGGACAGATCATTTCCTCTTGTAGTTTGTACTTTCTGTGCATTGACAAAGCCTTCCCTGACTGTGGCCAAGGAAAGTCTCCCATATTTTATCTAAAAGTGTTGTTTTTCATACCGACATCTGTAATTCACCAGGAATTGAGTTCTGTACATAGAGTGCAGTAGGGTGTCCATTTTTTTTTTTCCTCTATGGATGTTAAGTTGCCTCAATTCCATTTGCTGGAAAGGCTGTCCTTTTCCTCTGATTTGACTTGTTGTCAGGGTCATAAATCGAGGACCCATAAATGTGAGCCTCCATTTCTGGCCTTTATTCATCTGTGTTATTCAAGTCACGCTCTATAAAAACATACAGACAACCTGGTGTGAGTTTAATTGAAATTACAGGGAATCTATAGGCCAATAGGTGGCTTCCCTGGTGGCTCAGATGGTAAAGCGTCTGCCTGCAATGCGGGAGACCCGGGTTCAATCCCTGGGTCAGGAAGATCCCCTGGAGAAGGAAATGGCAACCCAGTCCAGTACTCTTGCCTGGAAAATCCCATGGACAGAGGAACCTGGTAGGTTATACAGTCCATGGGGTCACAAAGAGTTGGACATAACTGAGAAACTTCACTTTTACTTGATAGACCAATAGAGAGTTAATATTATAATATTGACTCTTCAGTTAGATAGTATATTTCTTCATTTATTTAGGTCTTCCCTAATCTGTGGCAGTGAGGTTTTTCACTTATTTAGAACCTTTGCACCGACCTTCCTTTCCACCTACTTCACTCTTTAGGTTTAGTTTCTGAGGTCCTGTTGGCCTCATGAAGAGAGTGAAGAGGCTCTCTCTTCTGTGCCCTGGAATTCTTTGTTCTTTGGATGATTGGTTGAGGTCTTCAGCAAAATCACTGCTCCAGGGCATTTTCTTTGTGGGCAGACTTGAAAGTACGGATTCACTTTCTGTCTAGTGCTTTTCCTGGGATGGCTTAGCTGATTTACACATATTTAATTTCCAAAGATATGAATGCACTCAGTATCCCAGCATCTTTGACGATTAAAAACAGTTTGATGCTAACGAATTCTTAATAGGCTCGCACTGACGCATAATTTTATCGATTTGTTTTAACAGGGAAGTGATCGAAAAGAAGCCAGAGAAGTTTAAAGTCCAGTGTTTGACAGACATCAAAAACCTGTTTTTCCCGAACACAGAACCCTTCTATGCTGCCTTTGGAAACCGACCGGCTGTAAGTAGTAGTTGGGTATATCCAAGCTCTTGAAATTACTGACTGTTTTAATGGCCATCACCTGAAAGGCTGGCTGGCCACCGTGAGGCCAGACCCTCCTCTTTCTAGACATAGCTGCTAAAGATCCATTTGCCTGCATCTGAAGGCAAGGACGGCATCTTCATTTCACGGCCTCTAGCTTTCTTTGAAGGTGGGCTCGTGGGTTTCAGCTTGAAATTTGAAACTAGAAACTTGACAGTCCAGATTATGTGCTAAATTAGCAAAACAAGAACGTTAAATAGGATTAGAGCCTTTCTACAGGAAGGGAACCACAAAACCACAGAGCACAGAGGTGAATTCAGGGTCTTATGTGAATGCTGTTGTTTTCTATGGCAAGAGTCACACTTAAAGACTTTATGCATACCACCCACATCGGCTGGAAAGTTCAGCATATTAGAGAATATAGTTGGGACTTCCTAATGATCAAATTCTCCTGTTTTTGAAACTCATGCCCAAGAAAATGGGCGAGTGAAGAACCTGAAGGAAAGTTGTTAGACTTGCAGGGGATGTGGTAGGTGGTTGATTTTTTAACTCAGCTCTTCAACAGATGAGTAAACTGAGACTCATAGAGGACAACTGACTTACTAGTTTCATATCCAGAGATATTATTTCTTCATTATACTTGGGGGTATTATTTTGGTTTAATGAAATTTCTGTAATACAGGTGGAGCTCGTTTTATTGTGCTTTGCAGGTAATGCACTTTTTTTTTTTTTTTTTTTTTGCCAAGTTGAAAGTTTGTGTCTCCGCAAACAAAGTTGAAACACCCTGCATCAAGTGGGCCTGTTGGTACAATTTTCCCAATAGCATTTGCTCACTTTCTATCCCTGTGTCACACTTTGGTAATTCTTGCACTATTTCAAGCTTTTTCATGATTTTATATGTTGTGCTGATCTGGGATCAGTGATCTCTTATGTGACTACTAGGATTCACTGAAAGCTCAACGGTGCTTTCAAAAATGATGGTTAGCATTTTTCAACAGTGAGTTTTTTTTTTATCATAGCATTTTTTGTAATTGGAGGATAATTGCTTTACAATGTTGTGTTAGTTTTCACTGTACAACAGTGTGAATCGGCTCCAAGTATACATATATCCTTGTCCCTCTTGAGCCTTGTCCCTCCCACCCATCTAGGTCATCACAAAGCACCAAGCTGAGCTCCCTGTGCTACACAGCAGCTTCCCATTAGCTATCTGTTTTATACATGCTGGTGTATATATGTTAGTTCAGCAGTAGTTTTTAATTAAGGTATGCACATTTTTTTTTAGAGACGTAAAGTTGTTGCACACTTGACCGAGTACAGTATAGTGTAAACCTCACTTTTATGTACACCACGAAACCAAAACATTTATGCGACTGGCGTTAACTGGTTTGGTTGTGGCGTCTGGGTCCAAATCTGCCGTATCCCCAAGGTCTGCCCTTTCTACCTTTTTATTTGTATCAAACCTGAAAAATCATGTATTTGTATATACAGTGAACTCTTCTGATTAACACTTCTCCAAATATAGGATGTGTACTCGTACAAGCAAGTGGGAGTGTCTCTGAACAGGATATTCACAGTGAACCCCAAAGGAGAGCTCGTGCAGGAACATGCCAGGACCAACATCTCCTCGTGAGTATCACTGTCATTGGCAATGACCTTGGAGTGACGTCTTACAGTTAATAGTATACCTTTCTAATCCTTTGGTTGCCTACATCTTAATCTTTTAAGTCCTACAAAGAAACCATGTTTTAATTTCTAAGATTTTGTCCAGAACCTAAGTTTTGGATAACCTGAATTAAATCAGATCCATCACTTCAGGGCACATAGAAGGGGAAAAAGTGGAAACAGCAGCTTGGGCTCCAAAATCACTGCAGACAGTGACTGCAGCCATGAAATTAAAGGATGCTTTCTCCTTGGAAGAAAAGCTGTGTCAAACCCAGACCCTGTATTAAAAAGCATTGACATCACTTTGGCAGCAAAGATCCATACAGTCTAAGCTATGGTTTTTCCAGTAGTGATGTACAGATGTGAGAGTTGGACCATAAAGAAAGCTGAGCACCAAAGAATTGACGCTTTCGCATTTTCACTGGAGAAGACTAGTCCCTTGGACAGCAAGGAGATCAAACCAGTCAGTCCTAAAGGAAATCAACCTTGAATACTCGTTGGAAAGACTGATGCTAAAGCTGAAGCTCCAATACTTTGGCCACCTGATGTGAAGAGCTGATTCACTGGAAAAGACGGTGATGCTGGGAAAGATTGAAGGCAACAGGAGAAGAGGGCGACAGAGGATGAGATGGTTAGATAGCATCACCAACTCAGTGGACATAAATTTGAGGAAATTCCAGGAGATCGTGGAGGACAGAGGAGCCTGGTGTACGTACTGCAGACCATTAAGTCGCAAGAGTTGGACAGGACTTAGCAAGTGAGCAATGACTGTTGCTGCTGTAACAACCACCTCTGGGTTAAATATTTAAACATGTAATTAGATGCTGCTACAGAGTAGAATGGCATGAATTTGAAAACTATTGGCTGAGATTTGCCGAATTTGCTTTGAAAGCCTAGAATGTGAATAAGAAATGTAACCAAATTAAAATATCATGAGAAGCTATATTTAAAGATGAGGAACGTATATAGCCCTTCACATCCTGACCTGTAATAATATTCTCACCAGAAACATCACCGTGTGACTGTAAGAGTTCCTCTCGTATTTTTGGCCGAAGCCCTTCCTCCCCAAGGCCGTGGGCCCAACAGGGTACTGTCTGCAGGGAAGCTGCCTGGCTGGCTGGGGGCCCTCTTGACTTGGATGTGTCTTGCTTTGGGTTCTTAACTGCTTCAAGTGGATCACGTGTCCTCAGCTGTGCCCACTGGGTGATGTCACCTGTCACTGGGTGGCGTCGGGCAGACAGACGTCTTCCTGCCTTGTCTGTATTAGAGGCCGTACCCCTGTTGGCCTGGTCGCTGGAGATCTGGAAAGCTGCCTCTGGCCTAGGCCACCCTAGGGGGCCTGCGGGGCCTTCCTTGTATGGAGGAGCTAGACTTGTGAAGTTTGGGTCCAGCAGCTTCCCAAGGATTGTTTTTTTTGTAAATCGGAGATCTAGATTCTCCTCAAGCAGATGCTCATTTTCAAGATGGTCCTTTTACCTGTTGGAGTCTAATCCAGCCTAAATAGGACAGTTGTAGGTTAGGGGCCCTCTAGGGGCTGCCCCCTAAGCCTCCCTCCGCCAGGCCAGACCTAAGGAGTTCTTAGGGTGTGGAGGGGCAAGGGGAGGGCGGAGCCAGGAAGCCAGGACCCTCCTCCAATCCCTGGGAACCGGAGGCGGTGCTGGGCATGTCCTTGGGAGCCCATGACAGCGGGAACTCTTCTTTCCTCCCCCTCTCTGTGTAGTTCCTCCCTCTCCCGAGTTCTCAGTGGCGGGCCCCCCACCCCCGACAGTGTCTCAGTTCCCTTAGCCCCCCCCGACCCCAATCACCCATTACAGTGGTTCCTGGTCTCGAGACAGCAGATTTCCATTTAGGGTCAAAAGAAGTCAAGTGAAACGTTCCCCGGAAATGGCAAAGGTTTCTGCTCAGCCAGCAGCCAAGAGGCAAGTCTTGTCACGAGGGGCATGGGAAGGGGGACTGCTGCAGCTCTGCAGGTTTGCCCAGGAGCTCACATGCATGCTGTATCCATGCCTTGTGGGAGAAAACTTTACATGTTGGCAAATAATGATGTCACCTTCTACCTGGACCAGGAGATGACAGCTGTTTCCGTGGGAGAGCAGCCCTCCTTCCCCAGGAAAGCAGGCGCTTTTCTCTGGCTTGGAGCTCGGGTGCCAAGCTGGCGCCCTGAGCTTGGAACCTCTGTGTCTGAGCTTGGAACCCTGGCATCGGAGCCCAGCAGGTGCTTGCCCCTAGGGAGCTAGCATGTTGTCTCTGAGAAGTCAGGAGCCCACCCCAGGTGGGGGCTGTAGTGCTTTCTTTCTTGGCCTTGTGGCCAGCAGTGCTCTGGTGCTACTTGCTCTGAAGGAGCCCCTGGTGAGGAAGGTTGGCCCGAGAGAGGCGTGGACGGACCGGGTTTGGGTCTGGTGCTGCCAAACCCTGATGATGAATGTGAGCCGGCCCCTGGTAGGCAGAGGCCGCCTCCCCGAGTCACAGAACTCAGACAGACAGGTCTCCAAGCCAGGAAGTATTTTAAAATTTTGTTTGAATCCTTGGGAAAGACACAATTCTTGCTTGTTAATGGAGATTTTGTCCATTTTGTGTAAGCGCAATGTTTCTCTGGAAGTCCTTTGTTAAATGCACACACTCACCCAAAAGTTGTTTTATGCCTCAGAAATGTGAATTCCTGGAGTTTGGATTTCAAAAGCCCTTTCTGGTTCTTAGCAAATTGGAACTGGAGAGGGACCCGGGGACTGTCAGGGAAGTCTCTGGGAACATGCAAGGAGGCCTGGGCTCATCATAGTTTCTGGTCGGAGCCCAGAGGTCTGAAAATGCGTGTTCAACATACAACTTTCTCTTCGTAGTTCTAGGCCACAGAAACTAATATGCAACGTCTCCTTGGGAATACACAGAAAATAGAGTGAGAGAGCATTACAGGGAGGATTGAGAAACACCGGTGAGGCCCATGTCCACATTCTAGAAGGACCTGAAACCCAGAGAGGGCAAGACACCTGCCCAGGGTCCCACAGCAGAAAGACAGGAGTAGATAGATCCCAGGTCTTGTGACCCTTGTGCCAACTAGGGCTTTTTTCCCTTGAGACTAATAATTAGCCAAGGCAAACTATTTTACAATGTTAATGATTAATTGTTACATTTATGGAGCGTCGGTTCCCTTTATTTCACTGTGCCTACGTCTTTTAATTTAATCCTCGCACATACTCTGTGCACAGTTTTCATCTTCTCCCTTTCCAGTTGAGGATATTATGGCTTAGAAAGATGAAACTGCTTGTCGGAGACGGCATAGCTCATCAGTGACAAGGATACTGGAGTGGGTAGCCATTTCTGTCTCCAGGGGGTCTTCCTGACCCAGGGATCAAACCTCGAGTCTGCACATTCTTTACTGTCTCAGCCACCAGGGAAGCCCTCAATGGCAGAGCTGAAGGTCGCATCCGAGTCTCCTTAGGCCCGAGGCCCAGCGCCCTTTCACTGCACCGTGTTGCAGCCTCCGGGTGATGCCCAGGAGATGTTTCTTTTCTGTGGTTCCCCACCTCCCAGGCAGGTGATGTGTCTGTGTGTCTGTCCTACTGATAGCTTCCTGTCTTCACTTCTGCTGTCCTTCGAGTCAGGTCGGGTCACAACCGCCTCGCCCACGGGGCTGTCTCTGACTCCTCCTTGGTTGGTGGACCCTCTGATTTTCCTGTAAGTTAGCAAGGGACTACTCTAGAACAGCCTCCGTTGCGTTAATCGCGTGGTCCCCACCCCGGGCTCATGGATTCCCGCTGACTCCCAGGCGCAGCATGGGCTGCGTCCAGGTGTCCCTCACGTCCAGGCGGTGAGGCAGTCCCTTCTCCTTCCAGGTACGTGAGACTCTGCGAAGTCGTCGACCACGTCTTCCCTTTGCTGAAAAGGAGCCACTCTTCTGACTTCCCGTGCTCGGACACCTTCAGTAACTTCACCTTTTGGAGAGAGCCACCGCCACCCTTTGAAAACCAGGATGTTCATTCTGCATCAGCCTAGAAGGTTCCCGGCCACCCCCTCCTGACATCCCGTGAAGACTGGGCACTCCCATTAAAGGATAGGTTTGGGGACGTGCAGTCATTTGCTTAAGAGCAGAGAGCACCGAGGAGGGGGTTTCCCCTCCCCAACCCCGCTCTGGGGTTGTCATTTCTAAGTGACACGCAAAGGGTGTCTGTCCCTGGGGGGGCATCGGCTGACCCCTGGTGTGGGGGGCCATGCCCCGCTGCCCTCTGCAGCCCATTCCAGGCTGGGAGTGGTTAGTGTGTAAGATGGGCTGTGAACCCTGGGGGTCCTTGGGATGATGAGATCCAGGGAGGGGCGCCAAGTATGCAGGACTTCCAGGAGAGTGGGGGACACATCGCCACTTGGTGGTTTGTCCCATGGCTGCTGCGTGTGGCAGGAGGGCTGTGCAGGGTCCTGTGAGCTGGATCTGAGGTCTTGGGAGGGATTCCAGACCTCCCTGTGCTGGGCCTTGACCTTGCGGATGTCCCTTTGCGGTGTTTGCTGACCGGTCAAATGTTTGGCTAAGTTCTCTCATTCCTCCAGTTAAAGCTAACTTACATAAACTGGCATATTTTCCCCCATTTTTTGCGGCACGAGGCTGGAATGTCTATGCCTTAACGCATCCATGGCAGACATTTTATGTAGAATGTGCTTTGGCTAGCTCCCTGTGACTCTGCAATGCCTTAAGTTCAGATTATAGGAAATAACTACCAAGGCAGTATTTCGAATTAGTTTGACACTCTGCCAGCAACCTAGCCTGCAAGGTGCTGCTGAAAATGGGGGCTCGAACAGAGCTTATGCCAAACGGTGATGGTGTCGCTTTCTTTAGCGAGCTCTTAACAGAAACTGGTTGATTTTAAGAAAAGCAGTTTGTAAAAGTTAAATTATATATTCTTTGTAGATAGTGTTATTTATTACTTTACTCTGATTGGGGTTACTGTTAATAAGCATTTTAGCCATAATCTATTATAACTGTCAGTAATACATTAAAAAGATAATACGTGTTAGACCATCCAAAGAGTCTTATTCTGTAATCCTCACCATGCTGACCTTCTTTTGGAATTTATGAGTAATACTTTTTATTTCCCTTTGCTTTTCCCACTCAGATTAAGGGCAAGTGGGTCAGCAATTATTCGAATGACATTCTTCAAGCTGGTAGAAGATGATGATCTTTTACTTGTTAATTAAATTGGCTCCTGGAGAGAATAATTTGAAAAGTGAAAAAATTATTTTGGTGAAAGATTTTGCTTTACTTTCTGAGCTATTATTTTTTTTAAAGAGTGTTTTACTCCATTGATTGAAATGCTCTCCTATTTAAATCGCATGGTTAGAGTCATAGGAGGCAAACAGCAGAACAGCTGAGGCAATTCTACTCTTTCTGTGAAAGAAAATCCTTTCTTGTAATTGGTGGGCTTTGCTGCAATGGGTGCCCTCCCGAGTGGTCCATGTGGCCACACAGGAAACACCAATGCCTGTGCATAGCTAATCGCAGATTTGCACGGAAGCATGATCCACATGTGCAGATCCCTTTTTGGAGGCATTAAAAACAATTTAAAATAATCCTGCCTTACCTTGGGCTTGCTCATTAGTGACGTTTGGAGGCTGCACTCACTCTTTCTGTCTCAAGGGTATTTTGGGGTGAATTTTAACTGCTCTGAACCGAGTATCAGCTCACAGGTCTGCAGAGGATGGCCCAGTTTCTCCCCTGCCCTGGGAGGAATTTCGCCGTGGCCCTGGGTCACCTGTCCCTTGTGGCGAGTACCCTTCATCAGGATGACTGGCCGCTGAGAGCATGCAACTTGGATGTACCCTAAGCTTCCACACCACTGCCCTCTGAAACAGTGCATGCCTTCCAGAAAGTTGCAGCGTCAGGTTTGTGTCACAGTTAGAGCGTGACCCCCCCGGAGAGGCTGTAACTTTCACACTTGCCTCGTGGGCTTTGGAAAATGAGATTTGTGCCTGGGAAGCACTCAGTCGCATGTGTGTGCTAGTTTAATCAGTGTTCACACACCCACAACGTCACGGGCTAGGATGCTGTGTTTGGACCACACATTTCAAAGCTGCCCAATGGAAACGAATCCCTCCATAGTGACAGGTCATCAAACATTCATCACACGTGATGGAGAAAAATGTACATCCCGGGTACACTGGGGAAAATGATGATAACTTCAAAGAGAATTCCCTTTTCCATTTTAGGTTTGGGATCGCCATTTAAAATATATTTTATTTACAACACTTGATCTGCATTTGTATATGCTGGTACAATGATTAAAAAAATCACTGTAATCCTTGATTGCATTGTCCTGGATGCAGAGCTAGAATATATTGTAATAAAAGAGACCAATGAAAGACTTCCCTGAAAGCCAGGCGTGTGAATTTTAGTTTTTGCTGTTATTAAGTTATTGATTTCCTGTTGTGTGATATCAAGCATACTATTTTATTTTCTACTCAAAAGGAAAAACCTTAAAGCTTTGAACTGTTCAATATTGAAATAAAAAAAGCCCACCTTTTCTGATCCCTTTGGTGAAATCCTGACCCTCTGTGTGCACTTGGGAGGGAAAGAGGGTGAAGACAGGAGAGAGCTGGGCTCCTACCCATGCAGGGACTCATCTCACCTTGAAGGGAATGACTTAGAAGCAGGGAGAATTGTGCTAGATGCTGTATGTGAGGTATCTCCCAGGACTCGGCCCATAATCAATGTTTAACATGTGGCTCTTGCACAGGCAGGCTGTGTTCTGTGCTCTCGTATGGGACGTCAGTCAGGTGCAGCCCCAGGAGAGCTCAGGAGAACCAAGCTTATTACACTTCCAGCTTCTCAGAGTGGGAGGCCACATGGGAAAACCCCCAGGGTGGTCAGGAGGCAGAAGAGTGAGGGGAGAGCCGAGGGCACAGCCTTTAATGGGGTCTGCCCAAAAGGCAGGGCCAGGGGAGCTGCTGAGGACTACCAGGTGGAGCTCATTTCAGTGGCCTCTAAGCTATAGGCATGGCCTTTTGTTGCTTGGTGCCCGGCCCTGGGCTGATGAGAGGCGAGGAATAGTGCCAACGCCTGTCTAGCTGCGGTGCCAGCCGTACAGAGGAGGCCTACTCTGGGTCTCGGCATCATCTAGTTTGCATTCCACAGGCATGCTCTAGTCTGGCCCTCTGCTATCTCTAAAAAATGCCTGGCCATCTCTCCTAGCCAGAAAGTTGTTTAGATCTGTTCACGTGAAACTGTCACAACACTGTTAATTGGCTTTGAACAGTGGAAGTGTTAGGAGCTCAGTCGTGTCCGACTTTGCAACCCCATGGACTGTAGCCCCCCAGGCTCCTCTGTCCATGGGATTCACCAGGCAAGATTACAGGGGTGGGTAGCCATTCCCATCTCCAGGGAATCTTCCCGATCTAGGGATCAAACCCAGGTCTCCTGAATTGCAGGCAGATTCTTCTTTACCATTTGAACCACCAGGGAAGCCCTAATTGCCTATACTCTTAATACAAAATTAAAAGGTTTTTAAAAAGTCACTAAGCGGCATGATATACGTAAAGTAAAAGTAGAGACAGTACAGGTGTCCTTGCCTCAGGTCCACTGTCCGCAGTTTTTGGACTTTTTGAACAAATCAAAACCCTTGACGAGTTCACCCAGATAACTTGAAAACCATCAAAATTCCTACTGATTTTGCATATTGTTGACATGCCCAAGATATCCTATCAGCTTACCTGTATCAGTCTAAATCTTTTTGGAATAAATGCAAGAATATTGGCCCCAAAGGTGGCCACCCAGGGTACCAGGTTATTTCCCTGTGAAGCCCAGATCCAAGCAGTTCATCTCAAGGTGTCTGTAGAGTTCATGCCTGTGCATCTTAAAAACAAACTGTCGTTTAGCTGAACATTGCAGATTTAGTCCTACCCTGAATTCAAATAGTAGGTGCTTTTCTGGAAAGTGAATATAAACTGCAGTCTCGAGCCTGTCTCCACTCCTCTGTGGAACCACTAGGCTATGCTATTTCCATTCGGTTGTGCAGACAGCCCTCACACGTGCAAGGGAAAACCAGTTCGGCAGCTTGCATTTCCTGACATCTCAGCTGTAATCACCTGAATATTTAAAATACTTCCTACCTTGGTTTTCAAACCCTGACACACCCCACCAGATGCACCAGCCCTTTGAGCGGATGTTAAGCAACAACTGACAACCAGCCAGTGACCACTGGGCCTCAGAGTGACCTTTCCTATAAAACATAACACAAGCAGCCCTCGTACAATCCTAAGACAGAAGAATAGGCGTGGAGGCAAGTTACACAGCATTATTTAAAAAAATTGAACTCTGGAATCTGACTTCCTCTTTCCAACAGGAGTGTTGTCACCAGCTGTTCCAGGGAGCTTTGCCACATCTGCCATCATTTCGTATTCATCTGCCTCCCTTTGAAACTGCACAAAGCACTGTGCCCTGTTTCTACAGAGCTGGGGGTCACGGGGGGCGGATCCTGGCTCTACCCGACATCTATGGGCTTCTCTGGTGGCACTAGTGGTAAAGAACCCGCCTGCCAATGCAGGAGACATAAGAGATGTGGGTTCGATTCCTGGGTTGGGAAGATCTCTTGCGGGGAAGTGGTGGCATGGCAACCCACTCCGGTATTCTTGCCTGGAGAACCCCGTGGACCGAGGAGCTCTCCAGGCTCTAAAAAGAGTCAGACACGCTGAAGTGACTGAGCATGCATTCACATGACATTTTACTTTAATCCAGCCTGGTCAGGGCCACATGAGTTGCTGAGAGAGGACCTCTGGAAATCCAATACAGCGGCTCGCCAGAGCCACAAGGTATCCTGAGCCTTTGATGCATAGCCACTAGCCTCAGCCACCTTCTTGGGCATTCATTGCCATGTCTGCTGGTCCCAGTTGGGAGGAGGCAGTGCCCTTGACCAGACCAGACCAGGCCGGGCAGCCAGAGTGCGTGTGAACCAGCAGCCCTGGGCTGGGCCCAGATTTCTGATGGCTCCCTCCCCCAGCTTGTTGGAGCCTTGAGGTGCTGTCCTGACGCCAGCGATCTTTTCACTGGTGCAGGAAGTCCATTCAGGCCTGCATTGCCTTTAATGAGTTTTGCAAGCAAGTAGCCTCTTCCGGTGACTCATTCTGCCTTTTGTGAACCGGAGATGGTGGTTTTAAGTTTCACTTTGGAAAGTAACCGCGACTTCTGCAGCTTTCTCCCACTGCTGGAATCCGAACAAGTTACATTCATTTTGCAACAAAGAAATGTAAATGTAGGAGCGCCAGTCATATTTCTGCTCTGATTGTAAAAACATCCTTTTCCGAGATGGATGACAGTGCCAAGCTAAGGAGAAATGGTTTATATTTTCAAGGAACACATTCATTTGGGAACTTTATATATTTCCTTCCAGAGTGACCTGATAGTTTCACTTTTATTCTTTTGTCTTCTTGATTCATACCTCCGGGATAATCCGAAAAATAAACAGTGCCTGTTGATTGAGTGAGGCGGTTAACCTCTGATTTATTGAAGGAGATTTAGTCCTGGACAAAAGTTCGTGTTCTTGCTTTCATGCGGCTCACAAAGAATGATAAAGGAGATAATTTGTTACGCAGTAAAATTGTTTTCATCTGGACTTTCTGCAGAAGTCAGTTTATGATACCTAAAATAGGTGACCTCTTAGGATTAGAGAGTGTATGCTCAGTGGACCAGCATCTTTCCCCCAACTCAAATAATACAGTGATTCTCAAAATGTTGAACTAAATTGTTTTTGTATAATTTTATTGAAATACGTGTCAACAGAAAGCACTAGTCCTTGTTTGTTGTTGTTTAATTGCTAAGTTGTGTCCGACCCAGTGGACTGTAGCCTGCCAGTCTCCTCCATCCGTGGGATTTATTTACCAGGCAAGAACACTGGAGTGGGTTGCCATTTTCTCAAAATGTTGAACAAAATTGTTTCTATATAATTTTATTTAAATATGCATCAACAGAAAGCAATAGCCCTTATATAATAATAAATCCAAAATGCATTTAAAATTATAGCATCAGTGAAATTCAAATAAACCTGAATGTTACGTGGTAGAAAATGATGTATTAAAGCCAGTGAGATGATCCTCACTTTTGGGGTTGATAATAGAGGTATCCATGCTTTATGTTTCATTTGTCAACTTTATTCTGCTAATTTTTGAGCACGGGGAGGGGGTCATCATTTAAACGATCATTAGCACTGACATACAAATCAGTGATTAAGAAGTTCTTATTACCCATTTCCATCTACACTGACGGCTAACAAGCTGTTGCAGATTCTCCCAACAGGATGGGGTCCCCTCAGTGAGTTGTCTGATGGGACAAGCCTGCCGCAGACTCGGAAACGGGACTTTTGTGCTTAGCCAGGGATTGCACTGTGGAGACTCCATTGTCCTAGGCTGTGTTTGATGTGCCGTTAAACCTCCTTTTGGACATTGTATGACATCGTTTGGGACTCAAGGCATCAGCACACTTGGAGGTTGGGTCCTGAATGCCCATCACCCTTCTGTCTTCCAGGATTCTGACTGATGGAGTACAGCTGAATCCAATGGACATTCGTGGGTCAGTTTTCTTTCCCAAAGTGACCGAAATTATGGAAGTTGCCTGAAGTCACATTGGGACATTTAAATACATCTTTTCATCCCCTGAACTAGAAAATTCCTCCCGTCTCTGGCTCCATGGAGGACAGAGCCTGCCTCCTGCTTTTGATTCCAGCCGGCCTGCACCCCTCTCACATGGCAGACACCCAGCCATCCCATCTGCCAGATGGAGCAGAGAGGACAGGTCCTGCTGGCAGCTGCTTCCCTCATACTCCCTCCCGCCGCGTCCCTCTAACAAGGTGGAGGGTCCAATAAGCTAAATTCTCATCTGTGCACTTTAAGGGAGGCAGGTGGGCAATTCTGTTTCTAGGGAGCCAAAGCTGTTATGAAACTTTGAAGGATGGTTTGGCTTGCTTTGAGAGGAAGTTGGCGAGTGGCCAGGTACAGCACCTTTGCATGGATTCGGGGGGTCCTGGGATGGCTTTCCTGGGGACTGCGGAACCAGGCCTGACACCTCCCCTTCCCACGAGCACTTCCTGTTGCAGGAACTGGGGTAGGGGAGCCAAGCAGCTCGCAGATCCCAAGTCTGTCCCAGTTCACACAGCATCTGGAGAAAAGATGGGGGAAGGATCCAACCTTGACATCCAGGATGAATGGGACATTGGCGTCTTTCTCACCTGAGTTCCTAGCTCCTCACCCCTGCAATACTCAGCTGATGAGAAAGCTCCAGCCAGACCTGGGTGCCTGAGATACCCCCGACATGCTCTGGGGGTAAGGTGGGGAGAGAGGACAATGGACTTGACTTGGGGCTCAGAGATGGCTTGGCTTTTTCTCCCAGCCGCACAGCCGTACCTGCAATCAGCATTCTTTTACAACAGTGTAAAACCATCAACTAATGTACAAAAATTGAAAATTGAAACTGAGGGACTTCCCTGGTGGTCCAGTGGTTAAGATTCCATGCAATTTCCACCTCGGGGGGCATGGATTCAATCCTTGGTCGAAGAACTAAGATCCTGCCTCCTGCACTTCATGGTCAAAAAAAAAAAAAAAAAAAAATTCAGACACAAAAAATAATTTAGGGCGTCGATGTATAACGTTTGAAAAATGTGAGCTTATCAAAAGGGCAGGCATTAAAACTGAGCATGTCCTAAGTGTCCGTGGGAGGACCTCACCCAGGCCTGTGGATAAAACATCACTCTTGAGGCAGTTTGCTTCTGTGTAGTTGATTATGTCTGGTCATGGCAATAAAAGAAATGGTCACATATTGAGGTCTGTGGAAGTTGTTCAGGCTTACACATGAGATAACCTGAATTTTATGGTAACTAGAACAGGTTTTTTTGTGGCCTACCAATGTGCGTTGTAAATCTGCTGTAAGTATTGAAGAAAAGGTCTCGCTGACCTCAAAGAATGTCCATTTAAAAAATAAACACCTCCCTTCCTGGGATGCTAGCACTGGGACACCTAACATGCTAAGGCTCCCTTCCCAGGTGCTGAGGATTCTACATGTGTTGGTATGTTTTTCTGTTTTTTTCTAACAACAGCTTGAAGAAATGTACCTCCGATTAATATTTTTTGTTTTGATAAGATACAAAAGATATGTTTCACATGCTGAAAATGAGGCTTCTCTGGAGCAGTTTCTCAGTGTGATCTGGAAGCTGGCTTCCAGGTGATTGGCCTCAGTGAGGCTCAAATAGAACTCTCTAGATGGTGCTAGTGGTAAAGAACCTGCCTGCCAATGCAGAGACATAAGAGACTTGGGTTTGATCTTGAGTTGTGAAGATCCCCTGGAGGAGGAAATGACAACTCACTCCACTATTCTTGCCTGGAGAATCCCATGGACAGAGGAGCTACAGTCCATAGAGGTCCAGAGTCAGACACGAATGAAGCAACTTAGCACGCAGCACGCACGTTCTTATTGTAGATTGTTTATTGATTATTTTCACTGACAATGTGTTCATTGAAGCCAAGCCTCTAAGCCCACCTTTCAGCTAGGGTGCTGGTAGGCTGCATTTACAGTAACGCCCCTCAGTGCATCTCTTTCCAGTTTGCAATGTGTTTGCACATTCTTAGCTCACTGGCCTGCCCTGCTTGCCCCTTGGTGAGTCTCCAGCATCTCTGGAGGCCTGGTGTAATCCCCACCATCTAGTCTGCAACTGGCTCACAGGAAGCTCTCTGGACGGCCATCACACGCCCATTGTTGATTTCTTCCCAACTTGCCGAGCAAGAGGGAAACAGGCCAGGAACAGGAATTCTCCATTTCCCTCTGTTATCCCAGGTCTATTCAGAGCCCCACAGAAGGACATGCTCTTAGATGTCTTTTCTGAAGCAATGATCCCAGTGCCTCAGTTCAGTTCAGTTCAGTTCAGTCCCTCAGTTGTGTGACTCTTTGGGACCCCAAGGACTGCAGCACGCCAGGCCTCCCTGTCCATCACCAACTCTCGGAGTTTGCTCAAACTCATATCCATCAAGTCGGTGATGCCATCCAACCATCTCATCCTCTGTCATCCCCTTCTCCTCCTGCCTTCAATCTTTCCCAGCATCAGGGTCTTTTCCAAAGAGTCAGTTCTTCGCATCAGGTGGCCAAAGTATTAGAGTTTCAGCTTCAGCATCAGTTCTTCCAATGGATATTCAGGACTGATTTCCTTTAGGATGGACTGGTTGGATCTCCTTGCAGTCCAAGGGACTCTCAAGAGTCTTCTCCAACACCGCAGTTCAAAAGCATCAATTCTTTGGTACTCGGCCTTCTTTATAGTCCATCTCTCACATCCATACATGACTACTGGAAAAAACCAGTGCCTGGCACCTGGTTTATGCCCAGAAAGGTTGATTTGAAACAATGTGGGCTGTCACCAGTCAGCTTGTGGTTTTCTGTTTTGTGCTCCAGCGTCCTACCTGGGCCTGGGTTTCTTAATTGTTTTCCTTGCTGGGCTGCATGGTTGCCATGGAGCAGATAACAGCACCAAATAATGGGTGTATCTGTACTTTGGACCTGGGACAATCCTAAATTTTGTTATCATTGCTGTTGCAGATCGCTTTTTACATTCTGTTTGTTTTCTTGAGAAAATCGACATTCAGAGAGACTGATTTGTCTGGTGTCCTCTGATGAGTAAAAGGTAGAGCAGGAACTCAGATCTCCAAATCCAGAATGTTCTCAAGTGCTAACAGGCCCCGTCCCATGACGCCAACCGAGAGTGGCAGTCGTATGGGTGGCCGCTGGGGTGATGGCGGTGAAGTGGGCAAAGGTCCGAGTCACTCCACCGTGTGCCCTGGCCTCTGCACACAGAGGCACTGACATCTGTCCTGGTGGAGCTGGTGGAGATGAGAGGACCTAGAGCAGGGAACAGGCCATGAGAAAGACCTGCAGACTCTTCCACAGATTACTCAGGGCTGAATCACTGTGTGTGCCACAATGCCTTTCGCTTTTGAAAGAGCTAACACATTTCGAAAAATGGGGTAAGCACCTCTTGCTTTGGCCAGAAACAGATGCAAACCAGGGCCCGTTCTTCTCACCAAGCAGAGCTCAACCTTTCAATTTGAAAATATCTGCAAGGACCCAGTTCTGCTTGGGTGGGCGATGGAGCGTATGTCATGGACACCCCTGCCAAAGGCACCACTGTCAGGCTACACTGGAGGACTTGCCAGGCACCCTGAGACCTGCCGAATGGACACAGCAGGGTGAGCTGAGGAAGCAGTGTCTGGGGCAGGGGACGGAATGGATGGTGCACTCCTCTCCAGCCTTCTGTTCTGCGTTTGCCATAGACGTGTTATAACAGCCTAGCTACACAGAGGGACGACACTCATGTTCAGTGGCTACATTCCTGCTGTATAATATCCTGGTGGAAATACAAATCGATATTGGACTTGCTGTGAAAATGAGGCAGGGACAAGGAATCTGGGGACCTTGAGCCTTAGGAGGTGTGGCAGAAGTGGCTAGCTGTCTTCTAAAGAGTCCTACTGTTCTGGAGAGTTACTGCTGAAAAAGAGCTTCTTCCCTGGGACTAACTTACCTCAGTTCCCAGCCCCCTATCTGGGGGCTGATTTCCACTGCATCTTGGCAGTGGAAATCAAAGCAGCAGTGATTGAACCACCTCTGGGCCAGAGCAGATAAAACACAGGTGTGCCTTTTTCACATTCCCTGTCTCTCTTCATCACTGGAAGCAAAGGTCTCCAGGGCAGAGTCACAAGATGGAAGGAACCTGGATCACTGAATGTGCTGAATACGTGCGTGAAATTTGTGGAGTGAATATGTTTCTATGGCGATAGCCTCTGAGATTCAGAGGTTTATTTGCGATAGCAACTAGCATTATCCAATGGAATGAGTAGTCATTTTTCTAGTAGTCATGTGTGGATGTGAGAGTTGGGCTATAAAGAAGGCTGAGTGCCAAAGAATTGATGCTTTCGAACTGTGGTGCGGAGAAGACTCTTGAGAGTCGCTTGGACTTCAAGGATATCCAACCAGCCCATCCTAAAGGAAATCAGTCCTGAATATTCACTGGAAGGACTGATGCTGAAGCAGAAGCTCTAATACTTTGGCCACCTGATGCAAAGAGCCAACTGATTGCAGAAGACCCTGATGCTGGAAAAGGTTGAAGGCATGGGGAGAGGGGATGACAGAGGATGAGATGGTCGGATGGCATCATTGACACAATGGACATGAGTTTGAGCAAACTCCAGGAGATGGTGAAGGACAGGAAAGCCCGGCGTGCTGCAGTTCATGGGGTTGCAAAGAGTCGGACACAACTGAGCAACTGAACAGCAACAATGGAATGAGAGAACAGATTCGGGAAGAGGGATTGGAGAGAAATACAACGGCAGACCGGCCCTGGGGAGTTGGGAGGTGGCTGCCGAGGCCTCCTGTGATGCAGAGGGTCACTGTGCTTTAGGGAAAGTAGTGTTTCATCCTGAGTTTTATTTCTTCTTTTTTCTGTTGGTAAAAGGGTGGAGGGGAGGGAAGAGAGATTTGACAGTGGGAAAAAATGTTATTGAGGAGCTTTCTTCTCCCATAATATATTTTTCTGGGGAAGGGGTGAGCATTAGTAATACATACAAAGAGTAATGAGCAATAAAAAATGGAGCAACTCTCAGCCTCAGGAGGAGAAAAAATTATAGACCTACAAAATATCATGTCATTTATACTAGAAGGTTTGGGGATGAGAAAAGGTATGTGGGAGATAAAATCTTCATCCTAATAAGTCAATAGTGTGTTAGTCACTCAGTTGTTTCCCACTCTTGGCGACCCCGTGGACTGTAGCCCACCAGGTTCCTCTGTCCATGAGATTCTCCAGGCAAGAAGGCCAGAGTTAATTGCCATTCCCTTCTCCAGGATATCTTCCCATCCCAGGGATTGAACCCGAGTCTCCTGAAGCTCCTGTATTACAGGTGGATTTTTTACCAGTGAGCCACTGGGGAAGACTGCAGACCTATTATATGCCCAATAAAATGCCAGGTGATGCCCAATAAAATGCCAGGTACTAGGGGACTGGAGGAGGTAGTGGCCAGGGAGAGATGGATGTTTAAGAAATCATGTGCTGCTGTTTACAATAGCTAGGACATGGAAGCAACCTAGATGTCCATTGGCAGACGAATGGATGAGAAAGTTGTGGTACATATATACAATGGAATATTACTGAGCTATTAAAAAGAACGCATTTGAGTCAGTTCTAATGAGGCAGATGAAACTGGAGCCTATTATACAGAGTGGAGTAAGTCAGAAAGAAAAACACTAATACAGTATATTAGCATATATATGTGGAATTTAGAAAAATAGTAACGACGACCCTATATGCAAGACAGCAAAAGAGACAGATGTAAAGAGCAGACTCCTGGACTCTGTGGGAGAAGGGGAGGGTGGGATGGTTTGAGAGAAAAGCACTGAAACGTGTACATTACCATTTGCGAAATAGGTGACGAATGCAAGTTTGACGCATGAAACAGGGCACTCAAAGCTGGTGCACTGGGACAACCCAGGGGGATGGGAGGGGGAGGGAGGCGGGAGGGGGGTTTGGAACTGGGGGACACATGTACACCCAAGGCTGAGTCATGTCAATGTGAGGCAAAAACCACCACGGTATTGTAAGGAAATTAGCTTCCAATTAAAGAAATTAATTTTAAAAAATCCTGTGCTGGACTTCCCTGGTGGTCCATTGATTATGCCTCAGTGCTTCCACGGCAGGGGGCTTGGTTTCTATTCCTGGTCAGGGAACTAAGATCCCAGGTGCTGTGCAGCAGCCCCCCAAAAAAGAAAGAAAGCGTGTGCTGAGGTGGGGCAGGACCAGGGACAGGACTGTCTGGGTGTGCCTGGGGAGCAGCGTCGGGGGAGGGTCAAGTGTACCTCGGGGTGGGGGTGGGGGCGGTGAGTGTGAAGGCAGAGGAAGGTCTCCTCGGGTGCTGGTGCCTGTACTGAGTCCCCAGTGACGCTTGCATCTTTTCTACCTGGAAAGCGGGGAGAGGCATGGGGGTGGGAGGAGCTTCATGAACTTGATGTGGTTAGAGGAGGGGTTAGGAGTGTGTTGGGCTTCCCTGGTGGCTCAGAGGGTAAAGCGTCTGCCCGCAATGCGGGAGACCTGGGTTCGATCCCTGGGTCAGGAAGATCCCCTGGAGAAAGGAAATGGCAACCCACTCCAGTACTCTTGCCTGGAAATTCCCATGGACAGAAAAGCCTGCTAGACGACAGTCCATGGAATTGCAAAGAGTCGGACACGACTGAGTGACTTCACCCTTGTTGAGACACTGTCGAGAGGTGTAGCCAGGCCAGAGGGTCTGGCCTCGTCTCACGTGCAAGTGCAGGCCATTTGAATGAAGGAGGGGGTCACTGCGGCAGCAGCATGCATGGGCCAGAGGGGTGGGCTGAGCCCAAGGAGTCACTGGAGAGGATGGGGCAGCCCCCCGGGGCATGGGGAGGCTGAGGCCCTGAGCATGGCAGCAACACGGCATGAAGGAGAGGGAACCAGGGGTGCCCGGGGGAACTCAGGAGAACTTCTGAGGTCTGACATGAACCTGAGTGCTGGAGGTGTCCCCACAGGACCGGGAGCCCAGGCACACAGGACGAGCCCAGGAATCCCGCAGATAGAGTCAGCCCGAGACGTGTGTTTGGTTCAGCCCCAAGGACTCCCCACCTGGCAGCATGAACTGCAGGCAATGTGTCCAGCTGGACAGGCTTTTGTCTCCAAGGAGGTGGACAGGAGAGATTCTGACATGGGACCTGCCCACCCACCGCCCCCCCCACCGCCTCCAATGCTGCTCCCGTCTTCCCTCCCCTGGAAGTCTGTCTGTCCCCTGAGACCTAAACTCCCGGAGGAGGAAGGGCTGGTCTGCTCAGGGAGGACTCCGGAGCCAGGACAGGACTCACTTTTGGGTCAAGCAACTCTTGGACCCTCTCAGACCCTCTCTGATAACCCCCTGCCCCGGGCATAGCTCTAATAATGTGTGCAGGGGGATGGGTCCCAACTTCTGTCCCTGACTCTTTCAAACTCTTGAGTCCAAGGCTGGCCAAGCAGGCACACAGCATCTTCACACCTGTGGAGAGGCGGGTGGGGTTTCACCTGAGCTCAGATCCAGGCCATCTTCATCCCAGCTCTTCTCCTGTTCTTCCAGGAGAGAAGGGTTTGTGGACACTTTGTCCAGTTCAGTTCAGTTCAGTCACTCAGTTGTGTCCAACTCTTTGCAATCCTATGGACTGCAGCATGCCAGGCCTCCGTGTCCATCATCAACTCCTGGAGTTTGCTCAAACTCATGTCCATCGAGTCTGTGATGTCATCCAACCATCTCATCCTCTGTCGTCCCCTGCTTCTCCTGCCTTCAATCTTTCCCAGCATCAGGGTCTTTTCCAATGAGTCACCTCTTTGCATCAGGTGGCCAAATATTAGAGTTTCAGCTTCAGCATCAGTCCTTCCAATGAATATTTAGGACTGATTTCCTTTAGGATGGACTGGTTGGATCTCTCCTTGCTTGTCCAGGTTTTAAAAAAACCTGCCAATTGTTCCCTTTATGCCTATGAGTTCATGCAGGATGGAGGAGGAGTAATAGATACTTCTGGTGCATTCTCGCTGGGAATCTTTGAGCATAAGCTTTGTGAGTTTTACATGAAGAGGAGATGCTTGGCGGGGAGGCAGAGCTTTGCCAGACCCTGTGGGCCTCCCTTGTCCTGAGCCGAGGCCGCAGCTGCGTGCCTCCCACAGAATTACAGCTGTGGCTGATGCTGGTGAGAAGTCTCAGAGCAGAGAATCTTTGAGGCCTTACCATAAAAGCTGCTCAACTTTGGTGGGTTATTAGAATTAATTGAGGGGGATGTTTTAAATGTCGCTGATGTGTAAGTCCGATCCCAGACCGACTGAATCTGAGTCTCTGAATCTCCATCCTCCGGGGGAAGGGGTGGTCAGTTTGCTCAGAAGTGCTCAGATCATAAACTCTGATTATTGGAGGTTTGAAAGACCCAGACTGTGGGTTCAACCACAGTGGATGGTGGTGGATATTATCTACAAAAGATAAAGACCTTTGTGAGCTGGGGAAAGGAGTTGTTTAATGAGGGGTATTTCATCTTCTTGAGTAATGCAGAGGAAAAAAAACCCCAAAATGAATTATCAGGAAACAAAATGCTAAAAATAAATGTGGTGTGCTCTGCTGACAGGAGGGAGCGGAGACAGAGCGGATACAGGGTTCAGCATGGGGGTGCCAGGAACATCTGAGGAGACAGAAAGGAAGAGATTTTAAGAGGCAGAAGGGAGCCTCTAATAAGTTCGGAGACTTCACGTGTTTCAAATTTTCAGGAAGACGGCAGTGTCTCAAATGTCACTTTCTGAAGAGCAGCCTATGTGTAGCCATCACCATGAACCTCCTCAAAGGTGAAAGCTTCCTGCTGAATTTGTGTTTCTGGGAAAAACAAACAACATGACAAACAACAGGCCAGACTCACGGGGCTTCTGCTGAAGTTGAAACCAAGCATATTGAACATTTTCCATATGTTTTCCTTTTATTCTCCTCTCACAGACATTTTTGAAATCTGTAATGGCGTTTGGCTGAGCTCTGAACCCTGCAATGAACTGGTCTCGTCACCATAGTTTTCACAGGGCTAGGAATTTGCTAGGGTTTTCTAACGTATGTGGGTGTAAGGATGGTACTGAGATAATCTTGTGGTTCCTGGATCTTTGGGAAACTGGGGTGTATGAGAGACTTGGCATTGGACATCTGCCCCTTTGCAGGTGTTAAAAAAAAAAAAATCACATTTGTTCCATTGGAAGGAGCTTAGGAGGCAGCAACTTCAGAATAAATCCATCCAAAAGCTACTTCTGTCAGGACCTCTTTCTCTAATCCTGAGCAGAATGAGACACTTGAAGGGAGATTATGTTAGACTTCAATTTCTGGCCTTTAGTTCCTGTCTGGAAATTCACAAATGGGAAACAATTTTCAGTGTCTGTATTCGAGAGCCTTCTTTAATGTATATTTGGATTCAGTGGGCAGTCTCTCCTGGGTTGTATTAGACAATATGTTTGAATTCATATATACAAAGTGAAATAGAACGAGGGTGAGTTTTCAGAAAAGAGAGAGTTGTGGTCCTGGAATTAATTATTATGTCTGTTCTTTCCCATTTCAGAGTCTTAGGCAATACATTCAGAAGAGTGGTAGGAGTTGAGAGGGTGGAAGTCACCCCTTGGGGAGTGACATCCCCTCAGGAGGACAGCTGACTCATAGACACAATGCAATTGAAACGAGTCCCGTGAATGCGTCCTGGGGTCTTGGTTGCAGCAGCCAAGCTATCGTTTTCAGTCTGCATTTGATCAGGTGGAATAACCTGGGGACCGTGGGTGACAGAAGACATTCAGTACTTTCCCAGCAACCCAGTCATTGACCTTTCCAGGGTTGGTAAAGTGCTCCTCAGAAGAGATCACGTTCTTGTAAGTCATCTTTCATTTTTCAGTTGTGCAACATTTCGGGTGAATTATGGATTTGATACCACCTGCTAAGTCGCTTCAGTCGCGTCCGACTCTGTGCGACCCCAGAGACGGCAGCCCACCAGGGCCCCCCGTCCCTGGGATTCTCCAGGCAAGAACACTGGAGCGGGTTGCCATTTCCTCCTCCATGATACCATCTCTGGCCAGGCAAATATCCACTCTCCGGATGTATTGTGTGTATATGTGCGCTCAGTCGTGTCTGACTCTTTGCAACCCCATGGACTGTAGCCCGCCAGGCTCCTCTGTCCAAGGGATTTTTCAGGGAAGAATTCTGGAATAGGGTGCCATTTCCTCCTCCAGCTGGTTGGATTAAGTTTTTTATTTTTTCTAGCCAAAGATGCAGATACCTGTTGGGAGTGATGTGGTTACACAGAGCAGAGAGCAGAGGATTCACTGTGATGCTTTATGGTTTCCTTTGTCCCTTCATTTACCTGCAGGAGGACTTCAGCCAAGTAAGGTAGGTTTTCTGAAAGTGATTTTTTATTGTTCTATAACATACAAGACAGCCCAGTTCTGCAGGTACATCCCTGGACTGTCATTTAATTTTTTTTTTTTTAATCTGGAGAGAGAAGGGAAGAGAAAGAGAAAGAGGGAGAAGAAGAGGGGAAGAGAAAGAAACAGAAAGTGGTTCACACCATAGTGGGGGCTGCGAGTCTGAAACTTGCAGGGCAGGCTGGTAGGCTGGAGACCCAAGGAAGAGCTGATGATGTAGCTCAAGTCCAAAGGTTCTCTGGAAGCAGAGGTCTTTCTTCCTCAGGGGACTTCAGTCTTTTCCTCTGAAGGTCTTCAACTGATTGAATAAAGGACCACTCACTTTACAGAGTTATCTGCTTGACAAAGTCTACCGATTTAAATGTTAATCACATCTAAAAAATACTTTCACAGCAACATCTGGACTGGTATTTGACTGAATATCTGGGCACCAAGCATAGTCTAGCCAAGTTGATGCATAAAAATTAACCTTCGCAGTTGATGAAGCTGAAACTCAGAAGCACTGGTGATGTAGCTAGGGCTTGAGCTGGGAGGCGGCTACAGAATTTGCTCCATTAAAGCCACGCTGTCTCATTTAGAGTGTGTACGGATGGGTAGGGGCACTGGGCCTATTAGCCCAGGGTCTCTGATGGCAGCAGCCATTTTTCCCTGCCTTGAAAATCTTCTGGTCGCCTTATAGGGAAAATAAAAGATCTCCCCTGTTTTCTCAGAATAGCGTCTCTGGAAGACGGTTCTCCAAGACCTGGCTTTCGGGAAGGTAAGGATTTCTGGGTAGACTTTGGAGGCTGATCCAGTTCAGTGCAATTCGGTTGAATCCAACCTGGACTTTTTTGCCCTGACCATGTGCTGCTGTGCTCTGGGCCACAGTGTAGTATAGGAAGGACAGTAGAAAATACATGGTTCAGGCCCTGGGGATTGCGTGGAGGTGGAGGGCGGTAAGCAGAGAAACAAAAAACGCACAGAATAAAGAAGAGGGTAATACATACTACAATGGGAACCCAGAGCTGTCCCTGAGAGCGACCTGCCATATCACCCAGTCAAACCTTTCCAGTTCAGTCCTTAATAGACAATACTGAAAAACACCATTCTTAAAAGTTTTCAACCATATCACGTGGCATGTGGAATCTTAATTTCCTGACCAGGGATTGAACCTGCACCCCCTGCAATGAAAATGTGGAGTTTTAACAGCTGGACGAACCACTAGGGAAGTTCTGAAAAGTATAATTTTTAAAAGGCCTGTTTAAACATGTGTTGTTTTGACATTTTAGCCAAGCTTAGTTTGCCTTTGATAGAAAGCTTAATGATAAAGAACTTGTGATCAACAGTGAAGTGTGTGTGTGTGTGTGTGTGTACATGTGTGTATAATTAATTGGAAAGAACCAACAAACATGGATTTGGATACTAATTGGTGCTAAAATTAAAATAAAGGTAAAATCAAAACTCTCATGGAAATATATAATGAATACATGCTAAGAATTTTACTTAGCTCATTAACAAGGAAACCAGTAAAATGTAGAAACAGGTTCAATGGAGAATTCAAAGAACACACAACACAGGGAGTCAGGAATTGGGAAATGAATTTGCAAATGGATGCAAAAGAATACAGTGTTCTCGGGGCAATAATCAGTTGCATCTCCAAGGACCCAAATTCATTTGCATTTCCATGGACAAGTATTGTCTGCCTTACTATCAGTTTTCTACAGTTCACAGAGTTGTAAACAGCACAGAGAAGCACAGGTTTACATACCTTGAAAGGATGCTCCAAAAAGAACATCTAGGTTTTTTTTTTTTCCTCTCATTTTAGAGACCTCTACAATTTTTTTTTCTGGTCCTGGGGATTACTGGAATAATGGTTGTAAGCGTGTTATTTTACCCCTTCATTCCTCATCTGTAAAATAGAACTGATATTTCTTCACCGGTGTTTTGCAGGTGAAAAATGATAACATATATAAAAATTTTCTGACCTATAAAAAAATTATCTCAGTCAATATTAGATCTTCTTGTACTGTATTTTTTTAAGCTTTTTTTTTTTTTAATGTGGACCATCAAATTTGTTACAATGTGTTGTTTCTGTTTTATGTTTTGGTTTTTTGGCCTCCAGACCTGTGGTATCTTAGCTCCCTGACTAGGGACTGAACTTGCAACCTCTATACCCTCTACGCCTTAGCCATTAGACCACCGGGGAAGTCCCCTTGTACTGTAGTTTTTTCAAACAGATAATGCGAATTCCCTCTCCCATAACCTCTTCCCTTGTACCTTTGTCCCTCGGCATTTGCTGAAGGCCTGGGACACCAGGCACGTGCCAGGCTAACACACAGCTAACGACCACACCATGAGCACATCCCAGGGTCGTTGTGTTGTTTTAGTGGTTAAATCATGTCTGACTCTTTCGTGACCCCATGGACTGTAGCCCAGTGGGCTCCTCCGCCCATGGGATTTCCCAGGCAAAAATACAGGAGTGGGTAGCCATGTCCTTCTCCAGCGGATCTTCCCGACCCAGGGATTGGACCTGGGTCTCCCGCGTCGGCAGGAGAGTTCTTTACCCCTAAGTTACCACGGAATCAGGAGGAGCTTTAGACTGGTGGCGGAGGTGACAAAGAGACGTGAACAGGTACATCAGTGGCTATGAATTCCCGCGACGTGCACAGGGATAGCTGGATCCTGGGAGGGTGGCCCAGGGCATGTAAGCAATGGTTCAAAGCAGTGACTCAGTCAGCCGCACTGACTGGGCTCATTAACTGTGTCCTTGGTCAAATTGCTTAACCTCTCTGTGTCTCAGCATCTTCACCTTTATAATTTATTTAAAAATATTTCTTGGTTTATTTGGCTGCGCTGGGTCTTAGTTTCGGCCCTTAGGGTCTTTCGTTATGGCATGTTGCGGTGAGCAGGATCTAGATCCCTGACCAGGGATTGAACTTGGGCCCTGTGGTATTGCTTGGAGCTCCAGCCACTGCACCACCAGGAAGGTCCCAGCATCTTTGCCTTTCAAATGGAGATGATACCTGTAGTCTGTGCAGACTGAATCAATGAGTTAATGTTTGTGAACATTTGGAGCAGTTCCTGGCACCTACTAAGTGCATTGTAAGTATTAGCTATTACTATTTAATGAGTTATTATACATAGGTTGAACAAAGAGCTGTGCTGTGCTCAGCTGTGTGTGACTCTTTTGCGACCCCATGGACTGTAGCCCGCCAGGCTCCTCTGCCCATTGGATTCTCCAGGCAAGAATACTGGAGTGGGTTGCCATTTCCTCCTCCAGGGGATATTCCTGACCCAGGGATTGAACCTATATTTATTCTAGCACCAATCCTAGATGCAAGAGATGCAAGTCTCTTGCATTGAAAGATGGATTCTTTACCACTGAGCCACCCGGGGAGTCCAAAGAGTAGTTTCAACATAAAAACCCAAGTCAGTTCAGTTCAGTTCAGTCGCTCAGTCGTGGCTGACACTTTGAGACCCCATGGACTGCAGCACGCCAGGCTTCCCATCTATCACCAACTCCCAGAGCTTGCTCAAACTCATACCCAAGTCAGGGAAAGACTGAAGTCATAGGACAACATTCATATGTCCTGGTTGCTATGCTGAACTGCTAAACCACGGTCATATAGTCACTGGATTTTACCATGTTCTGTTTTCTCCCACAGGTCATTTCTTCCCTGGCTAAGCTGGTACAGAATTAAATTGTATGGACTCTGCTCCAGCCCTAGCTTGGCCAAGGCGCCCAGCCTCCGAGGAAACAGTTCTTTTTCCCTTTGGGTTCGAGCTGTTGGAATAATGAAATGGAAGCCGAGATCGATGCTGCACAGGCTTTATTCAGTGGCCAAAAGATGGAGAAGTGGAAACTAAGGTCACAAATCAATTTCTCACCTGCGTGGCAAGAGGAATTTAATTAAGAGTAAAGAAAAAGGGAGGAGGAGTGAGGCCAATGACAGGGATGCACACACATTAGTCTGCTGGGAAGGGGCAGGGCTTTTGGAGGGAGGGGGCATCACCCCTTTTATCCTTATTGGTCCTTAATGTCTGACCCCTAGCAGGTGTGAGTATGCTTTATAGTCAAGTCAGTGTATAATGAGACGGGGTTTGTTCAAGGTCAGATTCTTTGCCATCTTGGTCCCAGCCAGTTCCATCTGGTTTTTTGGTTTGTTTGTAGCTTTTTAATTTTTTTTTTAAGATCTCTGGACCCAGTAGCTTAAAGATTTATGTTTAACTCCTGCTAAAGACTGACTCTGGGCTCAGTGGTTCAGTTGCTGCTGGTCCTGAATATGGGGGACACATGATGGAGGTTGAAAGTGGGCTTGACTCAAAAGGCTCTTGCAAACCCTCAAGAGCCCTCAGAAAGTTTGGTGGTGATAAAGTTTGGCAGACCCTTCCTCCGGCCTGAATGGACCAGCTCCCCTCAGCTCAGAACAGCCTCTGAAGGCATTTTCCAGAGTTTTCAGCTGATCAGAGACGGCATCTCTAATTCTCTGCTGTTTTTCTGTTTGTGGGATGGTCTTCAGTTTGGATAAAAACCTGCGGAGTCACCATTGGGGTTAGAACGATGGGGTGGAATGGTGACGTGAACACTTATTCTATATCAGGCATCATGAGAGAGACTTCGTGCTGATTTTAACTTCATGCTCAAGGTGAGGAGAGTGAAGGCTGCGTGTGTAATGGACCTGGACTTGAACCCAAAGCTGGTGCCAGAGCTGGGCTGAGTTTCCCTGCACAAAGTTTATAAGGCGGCTCTACAGCGGCTCCGATCTGTTGTGGGGCAGGCTTCCCTGAGCCACAACAGAGGGACAGATGAGCAGAGAAAGAAATAGGGACAGGGAATCTCTTATGCAGCTTGGAGCCTGGCCAGTGGACTGCGGGTTGGGGGGGTGGGGTGGTGCCTGGAATGGGTCTTGCCCATCGGGTCTTCCCTGCCCACTGCCACCAGCCTAGCCACCCTGAGCCGTTAACCCATCCCATTGCCCTGTCTCTTTTCTCCGCTGAGAAATCTGGGGACCATTTTTTGAAAACACATCAGATAGACCCCAGGCCATCCCCACCCTAACTTCTGTCACTAGTTTCCAGTGGTACAGACCAGATCATCACTGGTGATTATACAGCAAACAACAAGCTTGAAGGGCCTGGGGTGGGTGGGCTAAGACTGCCGTGCCTGTCGGAAGTCTGCGCCCCACTCCCTGCACTCCTGGTGTCACCTCCGGAGAGTCCCTTCCCCTCCCTGGGTTCCTGCTGCGGGCTCCTGCTGCTCCACCATCAAGGTAAGAACTGATGGGCTGGCCCACAGTTCTCCAAGGGCAGCATCAGCCTCCGCGATGGTAACTCATTAGAAATCCGCGTTCTCGGGCCCCACCCCAAACCTTTGGAATCAGACGTTCGGGGCTCAGGCTGCAGCTGTTCGTCTCCCCAGACCTTTTGGAAGGGGTGGTTTGAATATAACCTAAAGTCTGAGAACCACCAGGTTAGGTGAATTTTACATTTCCTTCTGTCTCAGAGTCTATGATTCCCTGCTCTTATCTGGAAAGAGGACAGATTGTACCTATTACCAACGACAGCTGCTGTTGACTACGGGCGGGAGGGTGGCCTCACACAATGAAAATGGAACTAAAATAGGTGGCTAGGTAAGCTCCTTTTAAGGCATCACCTATTATCGCTGTTACCTGAATTCCATTTACTAATTTATTGAAGCAAATGCTGAAAGCAGAGCTGTGGGAAGGTCCGGAAGCCCCGCAGGGAATGCATTAAGAACAGCGCTGCTGGCTGTCCTGAAAGGCCCCTGAAAGGTTCCCCAGGGGCAGCACCTGGAGAAGGGGGCTGACCTGGCAGCTTTGTGAGTCTCAGAGCGGGTTGTGTTTCTCCCACTGGTTTCTGACACGATCAGGTGAGTGTGCACTGGCCTGGCCGGCCCCCAGCTGCAGCTGTGTGCCCTGCACTGCCCTGAAAGGGTGCCTGCGGCCCCAGAAGGGATGATCTGTTTTGGTGGGAGGCTTCCCCGGATTCTGGGGACACATTCGTTGTTCACAGAGCTTCTGCTGTCTGGAGCTGGCCCAGGATGAAGCCAGGAAATAGTTCTCTCAGAGCCTAGCACATAGTAGATGTGGCGAACATCACAAGTTGGGTGGCTTCTAAGAATTGCTTGGGGGCTCAAGAGGAGTCCCAGAATCAAATCTGAGCAGCTAGCTCCGAGGCTCCCGGTGCTGCAAGGAAGGAGGGATGTGTGATCTTAGCCCCCTGACCTCCCCAGCTCTTGGCCGATCGATAACCCGTGGAAGGAAATTATGTTTTGCCTCGTGGCAGGTTTGATGGCATCCCATCTCTGACGTCATATTACACTCATCACAGGGTTGCTGGGGAGAGTTGTTTTTGATTTCCAGATGAAAACTCTAGTGTGCAGAAAAGAAAGATTCTGACCCAAGTCACATGAAAAGTAAGTTTTGAGTCCAGACACTAAGTTTAGTTTCATTTATTGAGTACCTCTGGAGTAGGAAATGGCCCACTCCAGTATTCTTGCCTGGAAAATTCCATGGGCAGAGGAGCCTGGTGGGCTACAGTCCATGGGTGGTAAGAGTCAGACACGACTGAGCGACTGAGCTCAACTCCAATTGAGTACTTATTATGCAGGAAAATAACGTACTTATCATAGAATGGGTTTCTATGTCTAATTATTCCAGGTATTTAGTTATTGTATCTATTTCTTCTATTGATTTTAATATATCTATTTAATTATTCTAATCATCCCAGTAATCCTTTAAATAGGTATTATTATCACCGTCTTACAGATGGTAAGGAAAAAGGGGCTAAATTAACTTATCCTCAGTCAGCAGAGCTAGGAAGTGGCTGGACTTGAATTGTACCCCAGTAGGTATTTAGATGGATGGAAAACATCATAGCCTGTTTTTTCAAAATTTGTTTATGTGTTTAATTATTTGGCTGCCCTGGGTCTTTGTTGCGGCACACAGGATCTTTGTTGTTGTGGTGGTGGTATGCAGGGTGTTTTTAGTTGCAGCGTGTGGGATCTAGTTCCCTGACCAGGGATGGAACCCGGGGGCCCTACTTTGGGAGCGTGGAATCTTAGCTGTTGGACCACCAAGGTAGTCTCCATCACAGTCTCTTCTTAACCATGTCCCTCTGGGATGTGCATTTGCCTGGAAGAACCTTGCTTCCTATCTGTCATTGCAGAATCTGGATTTTCACCACTGGTGATCTTTAGGGTTCTAATCTCCTTCAGCCCCCAAACCTAAGTGATTGGTTCTCTTGGAGGGTATGGATATTCCTGGACAGGTGAGCCATCAGGTTCAGTCACAGGAACTGTACCTGATGAGATGCTTGGTGAGGCGTCGATATGATCACAAGCTCACACACAGAGCATGTAATTCATCTACAGTCTTTCCTTTGGACAAAGGCTGCACGAGGAGGATGAGAACAACTGGTGCTTGGGTGGGGGTGGGGCACCTGTCCAGAGGAGAGTTCCAGAAGGAAAGTGTGATGGAGAGGGATGAAGAGAACTTTTACTACATTTGCCTCATGGAGTCATATGCTCTCCATCTTGCAGATGAAGAAATGGGCCCAGAGACTTTGGAAGAGAGGTTTGGTTAAACTGAAGTCATTTAGTCTGTGAGTCCTTGACTCCAATGACAAACTCTTGAGCATCTTCTCTGTGGCAGGACTGTGCTTCCATAGGGGAAGACAGAGAGAAGAACCCCAAGGTGGAGTGGCAGAGAGAGAAATTATCCTAAGGTATCATGCAATGTACCTTCCCTTGTGGCTCAGCTGGTAAAGACTCCGCCTGCAATGTGGGAGGCCTGGGTTTGATCCCTGGGTTGGGAAGATCCCCTGGAGAAGGGAAAGGTGATCCACTCCAGGATTCTGGCCTGGAAAATTCCATGGACTCTATAGTCCATGGGGTCATAAAGAGTCAGCCATGACTGAGCAACTTTCACTCGCTATCATTCAACAGGCTGCGGTCTGTAATTTCGGCCAAGTACCCTAATTTTCATAGATATGAGAAGAATTGTGGAGAAAACACCTTTCCTGGCTTCCAAGTAACAATGGTGAGCGTAGAGTCTGCAGGTCACAGAGCACATTCACATGTCAGCCAGAGGGTTAAGCCAGGGCTGGTGAGTGGATAAATGCCATCCTGTGAAAATATGTTTTATTGAGTCTAAGATCAGGTGACCCATGAGTGGCAGAGTTGGAACTTGAACCTGAGTCTGAAATTTGAAATCTCATGTGGTTGCCAACATCAGGGGAGGTGAGCAAGGGTAAGGCTAGGACAGTAAATTCTGTGGATGGAGCTAGGCTGGGGAAGGCCGGTGTGATATCCAAAATGCGTCCCTCAGACCCAAGGGTTTCAGGTCAGAGCTGAGAACAGGAGATAGAGGCAGAGAGGCTACAGAGTGTTGAGGTGGCTCATAGCAGAGTCCTGGGGACGGAGGAGGGGCTGGACAATTATTGACTCTCATTGGGCACCAAGTATTTTACATGATCTCATTTAATCACCTCTGGTGCCTCAGATGGTAAAGAATCTGCCTGCAATATAGGAAACTTGGGTTTGATTCCTGGGTCAGGAAGATCCCGAGAGAAGGGAATGGCAACTCACTCCAGTATTCTTGGCCTGGAGAATTCCATGGACAAAGGAGCCTGGCAGGCTACAGTCCATAGGGTCGCAAAGAGTCAGACATGACTGAGCAACTAACACTTTCACTTACCTCATGATCTTGCTTAGAGATGAAGGCAAGTGGCTTGGTCAAGCCTGCCTTGTTAAGAAGTGTCAAAGGTGAGTTTTGAACTTTGGTCCCCATCCGACTCCAAATCCAGTTCTTTTCCCATATTAGCTTCCACCCCATTCTGTGGCATCTTACTCAGCTGTCCTGCCCTGGCCATGACCTTTTTCTCTGGTGATCACATGCTATTAATGAGTTTAGCTTGGTGTTAGAGGGTCTCACAACCCTCTAGTGGGGTGAACTGGTATCTATCAATCCAAGAGACTCGATGGAAGAGACTCAAAAGGGAAATATCAATACAGAGGTGTGGAGTAGCTTGGAAGAAGTGCTCAAGTCTAGAGAAATAGAGAAAAAGCAAGCAAGCAATCCAGGCTGGGAGAAAAATGTAACTGAGGGCTTAAAGGTGGGGCATGTGGGGGTCTTGGGGTTTGTGTGCCTGGAGTGCAGGCCCTGTGAGCTCGGTGGGGCTGGATATAATGGCTTGAAGTGCCTGTAGGTGATAAGGAGCTAATGGAGCGTCTTAGGGAGAAAAGCGAGACCAAGCAATGGAGAAGATTCTTGTCCTGATTGTTGGGGGCAGGGGACAGGGATCCCTGCAAAGACAGAGGTCTTTGGCTGAGTGGCTCTTCCCTGAAAGCTGGGGGGTGGGGGAATGCACCTCAGGTGGTCAGGACTGAAGTCCTCCTCAGACACCTGCTCGGAATGGCAGGTGTGTTTGTCCAGGGTGATGCTGTGTGAACACTTAGACCTCGATTCCATTCACATCTGCTGGTGCCTCCTCTCAGCTGTGGCTCCTTTGGTTTGCTGGTCCAGTGATGGGAGAGGAGGTCCCTGAAGTACAGACGGTAACAGCATGGGCAAGAGGATGCTCTAAAAGAGCTGCTTGGAGGTGAGGCAGAATCCCTGCAGGGTCCGGCTGGGGAGGGGTGGGATCATTCCTTTGGTAAAGGGTCCAGCTAAGGTCTGTGCTGAAGCTGAGCCTTGAGGTTGAGAGCAAGTCTTCATCAAATGAGCTGGGGCAAGGGCTTTCCAGGTGGAGGGAACAGGATATTACCTGGGGCTGGAGGGAGCCAGGCGTGTTCAGAGCAGTGAAAGAAGGCCAGTGTGACAGCAGCTGGAGGGACATGACAGAGGAAATGGCGGGGGGCCGATTACTGGGGCCTCCCTAAGCCATGGTGAGGAAGTGGATTTTAAGAGCACAGGGAAGTCACTGAGGTATTTTAAGGGGGCTGTTGTGGGAAGGATGAGCCGCAGAGCGGCAACTTGGGGATCAGGCAGATGGAGGCTCGACCCAAGGGAGGGACAGTGGAGACAGTGAGCACCCGGTGGATGTAAGAAATACTTTGGAGGTAGAATCACGGGGTTTCGATTGATTGTTTAAATGTGAGGCTTAAAAGAAAAGGACAAATCAAGAGTGTTTCCCAGGTTTGGGGTTAAACTAGCGAGATGGTGGTAGCGGATAAAGTGAATTAGGACAGGCAGAGGGAGGCGTCCACTTAACTCCATTTGAAGTGAAGTGCAGTCGCTCAGTCGTGTCCGACTCTCTGTGACACCGTGGACTGTAGCCTGCCAGGGTCCTCCTTCAGTGGAATTTTCCAGGCAAGGATACTGGAGTGGGTTGCCATTTCCTTCTCCAGGGGAATCTTCCCTACCCAGGGACTGAACCCGGGTCTCCTGCACTGCAGGCAGACTCCTTACCGTATGAGCCACCAGGAAAGGCCCTAACTCCATTTAGGTCATGTTAAATGTAGGATGCCTGGTGGGTGGTTGTATACGAGGGTCCGTTGGATTTGGTGCCATGGAAGTCTTTAGAATCCTGAGAACGTTTTCAGAGGAATGAAACTGAGGATGTGGAAGCAATGAGTGTGGATGACTACTTTGAGGAGTTTTGCTGAGAACGGGTTGAGGGAAATTTGTTTTTTAAAGCAATTTAAATTTCATTTTTTAAAAATTTGAAGTATAGTTGATTTAAAATATAGTGGTTTCTTTTCATGCATATAGCAAGGTGATTCAGTTCTACATATATATATATTTTCAGATTATTTTCCACTATAGGTTAATACAAGATACTGGATATTGTTCCCTGTATTACACAGTAAATACTTATTGTCTGTCTATTTTATATATATTAGTAGTGTGTATCTGTTAATCCCAGACTCCTAATTTATCCTTCCCCTCTTTCCCCTTTGGTAACTGTAAGTTTGTTTTCAATGTGTGTGAGTCTATTTCTATTTTGTAAATAGATTTATTTGTATTATATTTTAGATTCCACATATGAGTGATATCATATGATATTTGTCCTCCTCTGTCTGACTTACTTCACTTAATACAATAATCTCTAGACTACTGGAGTGGGTAGCCTTTTCCTTCTCCCAGGGGATCTTCCTAACCCAGGGATCTTCCTAACCCAGGGATCTAACCCAGGTCTCCTGCATTGCAGCCAGATTCTTTACCAGCTGAGCCACAAGGGAAGCCCCCAGGTCCATCCACTTTGCTGCAAATGTTAATGTTTCCTACTTTTTTTAATGGTTGAATGATATTCCAGCCTCTTTTTCTTTATCCATGGGAAGTTGCTTCTTGATAACCTAGGGGTTATGGGCTGAATTATAGCCTCTCAAGTTCATATGTTGAAGTCCCAACCCCATTGCTTCAGAATATAACTGCCCTTTTGTTAACAAATAAACAAATGGGAAATAATGGTGTGAATATCCCTGCCACCTCTTGGCATCTTTCTCTCCCAGAGGGAAGGTCCTGCCATTTCGATGTGCCCTTTGTTTCTGCTGTAAGAATCATCACTTGGTGTGTCTTTGCCTTTGTGTCCCAATAGCCAGGCACTGTTTGGCTCAGACAGTGAGTGTTTCTGCCTCGCTCCTTGACAATACTGTTGAGGAAGGCTGATCAAGGGTTTGCTAGCCTGAATCTTAGCTTCACATCCTGTAATATGGGATCTTCTCACTTCTCTGCCTTGGCCAAGCTTTGGTGAAAAAGTGGTGGTGCCCCTGTTTGCAACCCTGACCCAGCATTACACTCCCAAGGCCTGAGGCGCTGCCCCACAGTTGGGGGGTGGGCAGTGCTGGTTTACCCCTGGTGCCGTGGGTGGGAGGGCCAAGCCTGGTCTGCAGGCCTTGCCTCCCTGGGACAGACTCACTTGGCCCACCCTGGATGTGCTTGTTTGTCCAATGAAGAACAGACTTCAGCTGCTGCTTTCCTCTCTGGGCTTTCTGGAAAGTGAAAGTGAAAGTCGCTCAGTCCTGTCTGACTCTTTGCGACCCCATGGACTGTCCATGGAATTCTCCAAGCCAGAATACTGGAGTGGGTAGCCTTTCCCTTCTCCAGGAGATCTTCCCGACCCAGGAATCGAACCCAGGTCTCTCATTACAGGTGGATTCTTTACGAGCTGAGCTACCAGGGAAGCCCAAGAATCCCGAAGTGGGTAGCCTATCCCTTCTCCAGCAGATCTTCCCGATCCAGGAATTGAACGGGGATCTCCTTCACTGCAGGCAGATTCTTTACCGACTGAGCTATCAGGGAAACCCCAAGTTTCCCTCAAATGCTTTGTCATTCCCATGAGAGGTAAAGAGTTGAAAGGGGGGTCATTTAGCGGATAAGCAGCAAAGGAAGGCCACTGTCTCTGTACCTGGTCCCCAGCCCCCCAGGATCTGTGGGGGGCTGTCCATGTTGGGATGGGTGATGCGCTGCAGTGAGACCCTGTGTGAGGCCGGCTGCCCCACTGGCCAGCTGGGTTCCCTGGGCAGGTTCCTCTGCTTCTCTGAGCCTCTGTCTTCAGCTGCCAGAGAAGCAAGATGGCATCTACCTTGAAGTCATTTGTGCAGGTCAAGTGGCTGCTGCTCAGGGGATGGTCACTAACTGTTGGTGCCCTTCTCCCCTCCTGTGGGGAGTCACTGTCGTCTAGGACTCAGTGCCTTGGGGCAGGGATGAGAGTCTCAGATGAGCAGGTTTACCACTGGTTTTGATCCCTTTTGTCTTCTTCTTTTTTTTAAACGTAGTATTAAAAAAAATTTTAGTTTTATTTCCTTATTTGGCTGTGCTGAGTCTTAGTTGAAGGTCATGGAATGTTCAATCTTCTTGAACTCTTAGTTGGAGCATGTGAAATCTAGTTTCTTGACTGGGGATTGAACCTAGGCTCCCTGTATGGGGAGGACAGAGTCAGAACCCCTGGACCACCAGGGAGATCCTTGTCCTCTTATTTTTAAAGCACCCAATTAAGAAAGTTACAGTGCTGTTTCCTCGCCTAGGCACTCAGCAAATCCCATATGCTGGGTAAATATCAAGAGAGATCAGAGCCTAAGCACAAAAAAATGAGTGCCCAGGGCTGGACCAGGTTTGTACAGGAGCTGAGTTGATGCGGAAGCTTCTAGATCTCAATACTGCCGATATGTAGCTGACCTGAGGGTCATTTTTTTTTTTTTTTCTGACTAGCTGTTCCTTGTTCTTCCACAAGTTGGGAGCCTCTTATTTCCTTTCCCCTCCAGAGTGTCAGGCCCCTTCGCTGAGGGGCTCTAGACCAGACCCGGGAGTTGAGAGCTGCCTGAGCATAAAGCAGCTAATGGCAGGCGGGTTCCTTTCCACTCTGATACTTCTTCTCTTTCTCAGGGTTCATAAGAAGTGTGGGCACATTCTTTTCTTTACTCTTTCAATGAACACTTTCTAAATATCTCCTTCTATCCAGCGCGTGTGTAGATGAAGAGAGTGCTTTACGTTTTTGTTGTTGTTCAGTTGCTAAGTTGTGTCTGACTCTTTGCAACCTCATGGGCTGCAGCACGCCAGGCTCCTCTGTCCTTCACTGTCTCCCGGAGTTTGTTCAAATTCATGTCATTAAGTCGGTGATGCCATCCAACCATCTCATCCTCTGCCACCCCCTTATCCTTTTGCCTTCAATCTTTCCAAGCATCAGGGTCTTTTCCAATGAGTTATCGCTTCATATTAGATGGTCAAAGTTCAGCATCAGTCTTTCCAGTGAGTATTCAGGGTTGACTTCCTTTAGGATTGACTGGTTTGATCTTCTTGCAGTCCAAGGGACTCTCAAGGGTCTTCTCCAGCACCACAGTTTGAAAGCATCAATTCTTTGGCACTCAGCCTTCTTTATGGTCCAAGTCTCACATCCATACATACTTCCTGGAAAAAAGTACTGGAGTGGTCTGCCACTTCCTCCTCCACTGGACCACATTTTGTTAGAACTCTTCACTGTGACCTGTCCATTTTGGGTGGCCCTGCGTGGCATGACTCATAGCCTCCTTGAATTACTCATGCTCCTTTGCCATGACAAGGCCATGATCCATGAAGGGTCTTTATGCGTGGCAGTATATAGAATATGCACAAAGCCTGGGTATTCAGAGAAGAGAACAACTAGTGAGTGTACTTTGGGTCAGGGGTGGTGCTTTACAAGGGGGTGAAATGGGAGATGGGCTTTGAAGGTTGAATAGGAGTTTGTCTGAGAAAACTAGTCATCTCAGCCAGAGAACAAGAGAAAGAAAAGTACTGCCAAGATTCAAAGATGTGTCAGATTCCAGTGTGTCTGTGAATGTTGAGGTTTCTGTGCTGGAGTCCACGATTTGTGCAATTTTTGCCTGTGTGTAGGAGTACAGATAGGTAGGCATGCTTCTGTGTTTGTAGGAAAGCTGAGTGTGGTAACTAGTAGGGGGTGGTGGTGGTGGATGAAGAGGTAGGTAGGGCTTAGCATGAAGAGACCGGATGTGCCTGAGTCCCACTAGACACTGGAGAGGAAGAAGGGTCCTGGTCTGGGACAGGAGAAAAAGGGGTGACTGGAGTAAGGCTGTGATGGCAGTGAAAGTTTTTTTCAGAACTCTCTGGGGCGGCTGCCACCTGTTACTTGGGACTGGTTCACGTCCCTGCGACCCGGTGCAGCTTGAGCTTCTTCCTGATGTGGTCCCTGCAGGATAGCTCAGTACTCTGAAGAGGTCAGAAAGAAATCAGATCCCTCCCAGGCTTTGAAGTAGCTTGCAATCTTGGAGGATGATAAAGCCCTGGGCATTTCCTGAGTGCCTCTGACAAACAGAGCTGCTGTTCTTATTTTTGCATTTAGTTTTTCTTATTTTGTTGGATTCAAACAGACAAACTGCAAAAAGATTCAGTTATTCAAGCCTTGTCCAGTCATTCACTGACAGAGCATTTACACTCCAGGAATGATTCAGGCTCTATGAGATCAGAAAGAGAATGGATTTTTCAACGACAACACATTGGTTGCCTCGCCCTTGGTGAAACGGATTGTCTCCCTGAACCTCAGTTTCCCACCTGTAAAACAATTCTCACCTAACATGAATGTAACCTTCGAAGTACATGGACGCTTGTGGCTCATCAGAGGTGGAAATCTAATTTTTTGTTCCTTTCCTCTGACTTGTACCTTCTCTCTGAAACGTTTAACTTTCTTTGAGCAGGGAGATGGATGTAGTTCCCCAGGCCATCAGCAGATGGCGCCCAACAACGTGCAGTGCTGGGAACAGGGTTCCCTCAGCTCCCCAACCCTCCCGTTTCCCCAGTTCCCCTGGCCCATTTCCAGCCCCTTCCCTGCCTTCCTCCTTTTCTCAGTCATTCCAGGACCCAGGCAGAAAGTCACACAGAACACTGTGTGTCTGTCAGCAGATTCCTGGAAGGTCATGCTGAATGATGAATGCTCCCAGGGAGGACTGGAGAGTTCTTTTTTCTTATTTATTTTTTTCCTTTCCTTTCTTTTTTTTGGTCTCCCATGAATTGCATCACTGGGCAGCCTCTTGGCTTTATTCATCAAACTCCTGTGGTTTTTAGACCTTTCCTAATTGTTCTGTGTCTGCTTCCTTTCCAGGCCCCTTCTGGCCAAGGCAGGATGTCCGGGGTTGGCTGTGGCCAGGGAGCCCGTCCTTGTCCAGCTCTTTTTACCGTTACTCTTTCTGCCCTCCTGTCTCCCACTCCCAGAACCTGATGTGGTCCTGGGGACAGAGGCCTGACTCTGCTGTGATTCTAGGTGACTATCTCTCAGCCCCAGTTCCCTCATAAGGGGAGTCTTGCCTGGCAAGGAAATGGGTTTCATCTTCAACGTCTGGTGTTTTACCTTGGATACCCTGGCTTTTGGCATCCCTCTCCCTCTTCTCAACCACACATGTGCTGCTGCTGGTATTGTAAATTTTTCCTGGTCTTTAAGGAACTACCCCAAATTGAGTAGCTATTTGTCTTACAGGCATCTTATGGTGGTGGTTTGTGGTTTAGTTGCTAAGTTGTGTCCGACTCTTGCGACCCCATGGACTGTAGCCTGCTATGCTCCTCTGTCCCTGGGATTCTCTAGGCAAGAATACTGGAGTGGGTTGCCATTTCCTCCTCCAGGGGATCTTTCCCATGCAGGAATCGAACCCAGGTCTCCTGCATTGCAAGCTACGGGGGAATCCCCGAAGGTACCTTGGGATGGTCCCAATTTAACATTCTGACCCATTGTCCTTGTGTCAGGTTTGAAGCCTGGAGAACTGATATTTTGTTGGAGGCATGATGTTTGTGGTTGTGAGAAAACACTTTTCTTCTCTATTCTTCCCCCTTGCTGTATCCCAGGCACTGTGAATTATGAAAGGTGCAGAGAGCAATGAGAACAGAGCTGGCCCCCAGGAGCCCTTGGACAATGGAGTGTGAGGAGACAGACAAATATAGTCCCTGGAGTGAGATAGGCTGTGGAAGAGATAGAGAACCTGGGTCCAGGAACTAAGAGATGGGCACAAGACTGGCTTTGCTCACTATCACCCCCCAGTGACCCATTTGGGAAACTCACGTTTCCTGTCACCTCTGCCAGCGGCTCAAACCACGGAAATTCATTTTTCTCCCACTTCTGGAGGATGGCGATTCAACATCAAGATGTCAGCAGGTTTGAATTTTTTGAGGCCTCTCTTCTTGGTTTGTAGCGAGCCACTGTCTCACAGTTACAAGTGGGCGTGGAACAATTGATTGGTTCCAAATTGGGAAAGGAGTATGTCAAGGCTGTATACTGTCACCCTGCCTATTTAACTTATATGCAGAGTACATCATGAGAAACGCTGGGCTGGAGGAAGCACAAGCTGGAATCACGATTGCCGAGAGAAGTATCAATCACCTCAGATATGCAGATGACACCACCCTTATGGCAGAAAGCAAAGAAGAACTAAAGAGTTTCTTGATGAAAGTGAAAGAGGAGAGTGAAAAAGCTGGCTTAAAGCTCAACATTCAAAAAACGATCATGGCATCCAGTCCCATCACTTCATGGTAAATAGATGGGAAAACAATGGAAACAGTGACAGACTTTATTTTCTTGGGCTTCAAAATCGTTGCAGATGGTGACTGCAGTCATGAAGTTAAAAGACTTCCTTGGAAGAAAAGCTATGACAAAGCTAGACAGCATATTAAAAAGCAGAGACATTATTTTGCCAACAAAGGTCTGTCTAGTAAAAGCTACGGTATTTCCAGTAATGTACGGAAATGAGAGTTGGACCATAAAGTCGGCTGAATGCTGAAGAATTGATGCTTTTGAGCTGTGGTGTTGGAGAAGACTCTTAAGAGTCCCTTGGACTGCAAGGAGATCCAACCAGTCAATTCTAAAAGAAATCCGTCCTGAATATTCTTTGGAAGGACTGATCCTGAAGCTGAAGCTCTCACTGTCAGCTCTCACTGTCCAAAGGGCTCTCAGGAGTCTTCTCCAACACCACAGTTCAAAAGCATCAATTCTTCGGCGCTCAGCCTTCTTCACAGTCCAACTCTCACATCCATACATGACCACAGGAAAAACCATAGCCTTGACTAGATGGACCTTAGTCGGCAAAGTAATGTCTCTGCTTTTGAATATACTATCTAGGTTGGTCATAAGTTTTCTTCCAAGGAGTAAGCGTCTTTTAATTTCACGGCTGCAGTCACCATCTGCAGTGATTCTGGAGCCCAAAAGAATAAAGTCTGACACTGTTTCCACTGTTTCCCCATCTATTTCCCATGAAGTGATGGGACCAGATGCCATGATCTTCGTTTTCTGAATGTTGAGCTTTAAGCCAGCTTTTTCACTCTCCTCTTTCACTTTCATCAAGAGGCTTTTTAGTTCCTCTTCACTTTCTGCCATAAGGGTGGTGTTAGAGATTAAGAAATAGAGTCACTGAGAGGCTAAATGAAGAACGCAATGGAGAAACTCAGGATTTTCCCACTTTGCTACTAGAGAATGATTTCTTTTTTCCTGTCATTTATTTGCATGAGAAAGGACCCCAAGTCTTAGTGATTAAAACAACAACAACCTATTTATTTGATGATTCTCTGGGTTGGTCATCTGCTCAGCTGGGTGGTATTTCTGCGTTGGTGGTGAGCGGCTGGTTGGCTGGGCAGCTCTGTTTCTGGAGGTTAGCTGGCTTATGTTTAGGGCAGTGAGGTAACTGGGCCACATGTCTCCCATCACATCGCAAACAAACTCAGGCTCCATCACGTGGTATTTGTCGTGGGATCCAAGAGCAGCCAGGTCAGACAAGCTCCAGCGTGTGAATGCGTTTCAGCCTCTGTTTGCAGCACAATGTGTGACAGCCCACCGACCAGGTCACCTGGCTCAGAGTCCATGTGGTGACATCCCTCCAAGGATATGGATGCAGGAGGGGAGTAATCCGTGTTGCTGTCGTTCATTTGTCCCATTCTGTTCTCAAACACTTTTGAAAATTATAACGAATGTGGATATGTATCATGTGTGTACTGCAGGGCTTCCCTGGGGGCTCAGTCAGTCAAGAACTTGCCTAAAATGCAGGAGATCACCTGCAACGCTGGAGACCAGGGTTCAGTCGGTTCAGCCCCTGGGCCAGGAAGATCCCCTGGAGAAGGAAATGGCAGCACACTCCAGTATTCTTCCTTGGAAAAGCCCATGGACCAGAGGGGCCTGGCAGGTTACAGTTTATGAGGCTGCAAAGAGTCAGACACGACTGAGTGACTAAACCACCACCACCACCATGTATATATTCAGTTCAGTTCAGTCGCTCAGTCGGTTCTGACTCTTTTCGACCCCATGAGCTGTAGCATGCCAGGCCTCCCTGTCCATCACCAACTCCCAGAGTCCACCCAAACCCATGTCCATTGAGTTGGTGATGCCATCCAACCATCTCATCCTCTGTCCTCCCCTTCTCCTCCTGCCCTCAATCTTTCCCAGCATCAGGATCTTTTCAGATGAGTCAGCTCTTTGCATCAGGTGACCAAAGTATTGGAGTTTCAGCTTCAACATCAGTCCTTCCAATGAACACCCAGGACTGATCACCTTTGGGATGGACTGGTTGGATCTCCTTGCAGTCCAAGGGACTCTCAAGAGTCTTCTCCAACACCACAGTTCAAAAGCATCAATTCTTTGTCACTCAGCTTTCTTTATAGTCCAACTTTCACATCCATACATGACCACTGGAAAAACAATAGCCTTGAGTAGATGGACCTTTGTTGACAAAGTAATGTCTCTGCTTTTTAATATGCTGTCTAGATTGGTCATAACTTTTCTTCCAAGGAATAAGTGTCTTTTAATTTCATGGCTGCAGTCACCATCTACAGTGATTTTGGAGCCCAGAAAAATAAAGCCAGCCACTGTTTCCACTGTTCCCCATCTACTTGCCGTGAAGTGATGGGACCAGATGCCATGATCTTTGTTTTCTGAATGTTGAGCTTTAAGCCAACTTTTTCACTCTCCTCTTTCACTTTCATCAAGAGGCTCTTTAGTTCTTCACTTTCTGCCATAAGGGTGGTGGCATCTGCATATCTGAGGTGATTGATATTTCTCCCGGCAATATTGATTCCAGCTTGTGCTTCTTCCAGCCCAGCATTTCTCATGATGTACTCTGCATAGAAGTTAAATAAGCAGGTGACAATATACAGACTTGATGTACTCCTTTTCCTATTTGGAACCAGTCTGTTGTTCCATGTCCAGTTCTAACTGTTGCTTTCTGACCTGCATACGGGTTTCTCAAGAGGCAGATCAGGTGGTCTGGTTTCTTTCAGAGATTTCCACAGTTTCTATCTCTTTCAGAATTTTCCACAGTTTATTGTGATCCACACAGTCAAAGGCTTTGACATAGTCAATAAAATAGAAATAGATGTTTTTCTGGAATTCTCTTGCTTTTTTGATGATCCAGCGGATGTTGGCAAATTGATCTCTGGTTCCTCTGCCTTTTCTAAAACCAGCTTGAACATCTGGAAGTTCACGGTTCACGTATTGCTGAAGCCTAGCGTGGAGAATTTTGAGCATTAATTTACTAGCATGTGAGATGAGTGCAATTGTGTGGTAGTTTGAACATTCTTTGGCATTGCCTTTCTTTGTTATAGGGTTAGCCAGAAAGTTTGTTTGGGTTTTTCCATAGGATGTTATGGAACATGCAAATGAAGTTTTTGGCCAACCCGATATGTTAGTTTGGAAATTGGGGAGATATAGAAAAATCTAAAGAAGGAAAAAATCGTTTGTAATGTACCACTCGGAGATAATCATTGTCAGTGATTTACTGTGTTTCCTCCTGTCTTATGAGCGTGTGAGTGAATGTATCATTGTGTGTGCATATATGCTTGTGTAATATTCTCTTTTAAAAGATTAATATCCAAGCCTTCCTTTTTAACTGACATTATATCAGGAACATTTCCCCATGTCGCCAAATAATTCTTGAATATGTATCTTTTAGTATTCTATCTTTTCTCTCCACTATATTTATCCTTACTCCATCTTTAATTTATTAATTCTTTTTTTTTGCTGTTTAGGTTGCTTGCATTCTTTTTTTTTTTCGTTTTTAGTCAATATAAATAACAGTATATTAAAAACTCTGGAATATAAATCTTTATCAACATTTCTGGTGATTTTCCTGGGATAGATTCCCAGAAGTAAATTACTAGATCAAAGAAGATAACATTTCTAGGGCTTCTGCTACATTTAGCTAAATTGCTTTCCTGGAATTTATTCTCTTATAGACCTGTGGGAGAAGGCCTACACTGTGGCACTCTCAAGAGTGCTAAGTATTATCTTGAAAAGAGAAAAAAGATCATTTTTGCCAATTAGGCAAAAAAAAAAAAAAAAAAAAAAAAGGTCCCTTATCTTAATTTGCATTCCTGGTAAGCAGTAAGGATAAACATTTTGGAAATGCTTATTGACCATTTATAGTTCTTCTGTGAATGCCCTTTTCCTGAAAAAAGAAAGATGTACATTTTACATTAATTTGTACAAATTACTCTGTATTCACGTTTGCTAAAGGTTACAAATATTTTCCTACTTAACTTCTCCTTTGTCTTTTCATTTTGTTTGGGGACTTTTTTTTGACATGTAGAAGTTCGAAAGTTTTCCTCGTTCAATCTGTTTTTTTTTTTTTTTTCTGTTTTGATAACAGTCATCGCTTTCATGTTTACAATGTTTTTTTGACCTACCTCTTGAAAAATATAAGATGTAGTGGCTTTGCTACTTAGCAGAACATTGTTCAGAAAGGCTGTCTGTCTCTGGAACCATAACTGACAGGTAGAGCTGATCTATTGTGTGATGTTTCCCCCTCCAACTGAGCTTTGTGTCGAATGCCTTCAGGGTCCCTGTTTAAGGACACAAGGATGCTCAGCAAAGGCCCCCTGGGGCCTCATGGTGATGCTGTTAGCCCATCAGGAAACCTGCGCCTCGCTCATACCTGCTGTGTTTTTTTTTTTTAACCACTGGCCCCAGCCTCCCATCATCCTGGCCAGGATGTGGGTGCTGCACTCTTCTTCTTCATCGTCCTTTTTTTTTTTAAACTTTTTATTTTGTATTGGAGGGCTTCCCTGGTAGCTCAGATGATAAAGAATCTGCCTGCCATGTGGGAGACCTGGGTTTGATCCCTGGGTTGGGAAGATCCCCTGGAAAAGGGAATGGCTACCCACTCCATTATCCTTGCCTGGAGAATTCCATGGATAGAGGAGCCTGGTGGGCTATAGTCCATGGGGTTGCGAAGAGCTGAACATGACAGAGAGATCAACATAGCCGATTAAGGGGCTTCCCTGATGGCTCAGTGATAAAGAATCTGTCTGCAGATGCAGGAGACACGGATTCGATTACTGAGTCAAGAAGATCCCCTAGAGAAGGAAACGGCCATTCAGTCCAGTATTCTTGCCTGGGAAATCCCGTGGATGGAGGAGCCTGGCAGGCTTCAGTCTATGGGGTCACAAAAGAGTCAGACATGACCTAATGACTAAACAGAAACAAAAATAGGATCTCAAAGAAGTAACTTATTCAAAGCCCCAGTGCTGGGAAGGGTCCAGGCTGAGATGTAAACTCAGGCCGAGGAGATGAACTGTGAAGGGAGAATCTGTGTCCCGGTCATCCATCATTAATATTTCTCTGAAGTTATGAATCTCATCAGATTGTATCGAGGAAGCCTTTTCTGACCACTCTGTCTAAAAAGGACCTCGTCCCCTGCCTCTGCATTATCTTTTTTCCTCACTGTGTGTTTTCCTCCATTGCTCTTACTTGTTTGACATCTGTCCCGCCCGTTATGCTGCACATTCTAGCACAGAAATGACCACACCATCTTATTACCTTTTGAATGCTCAGGACCTGTTCAGTGGTGGTACACAGGAGGCATTTAGTAAGTGGTAGCTTATTGAATAAATGAAGACTGAGTATGATGACGGAGGGTAATACAGAGGTTCAAAGCACAGACTCTGGAGCCACACTACTTGGTTTTGAATCTCAGTTTTTCTATGTGCTGGCTGTGTGATCTTAGAAAAGTTTCTTAACCCCTCTGTGCCTCGCTGTTCTCATCTGTTGAATGAGAATAATACTAATCAGTCTCCTCTTGATAGTCGTAAGGATTGAACAGTGTGTAAGCAGCTCAAAAGCATTTAAATATTGCTTGGCACATGGGAAGTGGTTAATGAGGACCAGGCATTTGTATGTGTGAGTCCACTGGAAGTGAAGAGGATGAGTCTTCTATAAGATTGTTGGTTGAGCTCATGAGAAAATGGTGGACACTATCATGCTTGAAATAGTTTGCTACAGTAGAAAGATTATGAGATTTGCTGTCAGACTCATCTGGAATGCAACCCAAGCTCTATGACTATTAACCAGGTATAATAAGCTGAATGTTTGTGTTTCCCTTAAATTCAGGTGATGAAACTTAACCCCAATATGTTGGTATTAGGAGGTGGGCCCTTGGGAGGTGATGAGGTCATGAAGGAGGTCATGAAGGTCATGATGAGGTCACTGGAGGAGGAAATGGCAACCCATTCCAGTATTCTTGTCCGGGGAATCCCCATGGACAGAAGACCCTGGCAGGCTACAGTCCATGGGGTTGAAAAGAGTCAGACAAAACTGGATCAACTTAGCACACACACGAGGTCGTGAAGGTGGAGCCCTCATGAGTGGGATTAGTGCCCTTATAAAAATGACCCCAGGACAGAGCCCTTGTCCCTTCAGGCAAGGACTCAGCAGAAAGACTAAGAACCAGGAAGCAGCCCCTCGCCTGACTTCTGATCTGCCATCATCTTGATTTTGGAGTTCCAGCCTCTAGAACGATAAGAGAGAAGTAGCCACTGTTTAGAAGCCATCCAGTCTTTGGTATTTTTGTTATAGCAGCCTGAGTGGACTAAGGCGCCAGGTGATCTGGGCAAGTCCATTACCCATGTGGGGGCTTCCCTGGTAGCTCAGATGGTAAAGAGACTGCCTGCAATGCAGGAAACCTGGGTTTGATCCCTGGGTTGGGAAGATCCCCTGGAGAAGGGAATGGCAATCCACTCCAGCATTCTTGCCTGGCAAATCCCATGAATAGAGGAGACTAGCAGGCTAATATCAGAGAAGGCAATGGCATCCCACTCCAGTACTCTTGCCTGAAAAATCCCATGGATGGAGGAGCCTGGTAGGCTGCAGTCCATGGGGTCACTAAGGATCAGACACGACTTAGTGACTTCACTTTCACTTTTCACTTTCATGCATAGGAGAAGGAAATGGCAACCTACTCCAGTGTTCTTGCCTGGAGAATCCCAGGGACGGGGGAGCCTGGTGGGCTGCCGTCTCTGGGGTCGCACAGAGTCGGACATGACTGAAGCGACTTAGCAGCAGCAGCAGCAGGCTAATATGGAGTCGAAAAGAGTTGGGTGAGACTGACGACTAACATTTTCACTTTCAACAGTCATTACCCATGCGCGTATGTCCCTGCGTCTGTGAGCCATGCTGCATTAGCAAGCACATACACCAGCATTGTTGTGAGGGAGCAAAAATACAAGTAATGATAAAAACCCTAATGACGTTCATGCATGGCAGACTTAGTGTGCCCATGGGATGACACATGGTCTGTGAAGACCTGCCTAATGTAGGTGAAGAGCCTACACGTCTGTAACAAATGTGAACAAGTGTATGAATGAAGGTGGGTTTTGCTGAATGAATGCAGAGAAGAGACAGGCATTGCTTTTTTGGTTTAGGACTTAAAAACCTTATACTGGGGAGAGGGTAGAAGAGATTATGTAGGTGGCAAGAATTTTGTGATGAGTAGGTGAAATTCTGGCATTGAGAATTGCATTTTGAAGATTTTCCCAGGCACGAGTTTTCCTCTTGCCCTTCTCAAGGGCCTGCCTGGGTGGGCAGTGTTCTGTGCTAATGTGCTGTGACATGGCTTGAGCTCACAATCACGTCTTCTTTGTAGGAACAAAGAAATAAAAACCATGACTTCTAAAAGATTCCCTAATGGCTGCAGTGTTTCGGCTTCCAGAACATAACTGAATTAATTCACAGTTTTCCTAGAACAGGACTGGAATCCATCAACCTATGGCTCTGTCATGCTTGTTCGGGAGATATGCCAATTGGATCCATTTAATTCTGTGAAAAAATAGTTGTCAGCCAGTTTTTCTTTGCATCTCACCTGGGCAGTTAAACCTTGGGTGGTCTTTTTCTCTGATTGAATAGATTAATCTGTTCCTTGTAAATTACATCAAACTGCTAGTCTGCACCCTACACCATGGAATATCAGCTTTATTAGTTCCATTCTTGGAGACATTGTGAAATAATAGAAAGCACATTGTGTAACCAAGGTATGGCAATTTTCAATGCACACAATTCCAAATGACCTTCTTGGTTTTTTAACTGAGTGTAAATTACTTAGTAACAATGGAGTTAACGGAACTATTATTCACTCAGAACAACATTGCTATTACTCATTTAACACAAACCCCACAGGAGATGCCTCTAGTATATGAAATACATTATGGCTAATTATGAAGTTGCTAAAGTCTTCTAAAGCGTTTGTTTGAAAATTCAGGAAATGGAAACATTAGCAAATCTAGATTTTAATTAACCTTGGCAGTCCTCACAATGTAGCTCTTTGGGTAAATAAGTCAAGGGAACATATTGTTATAGTTATTTGGTAAACAAGAGGGAAAAACCTAAAGGTTAATAAAGTTTGCAAGTCACTTGTCAGCTACTCCCTTATTTGTAGTTTTTGACTCCATTTTAGAAAGATTCTGGGGAAATTATGGCTGAAAATTTTGACGTGTCTTGAGATACTGTAGAAAGTGGTCTTCTGAAGTTGTTTGGTCAAAAAAAAAAAAAAAAACAAAAACACTCCTGGGCTTCCCTGGTTGTCCAGTAGTGAAGACTCTGCACTTCCAATGCAGGAGCACCGGTTAGATCCCTGGTTGGGAACTAAGAGCCCACATGCCATGTGGATTGGCTGAAAAAAAAAAGATCACATAAGAAAAGAATATTCCCTTTCCTTGTCAAGGTATCCTATTTTCAAAATAAACCAAAGAAGAGATACATTTAAAAAACTCAAAAGACTTCAGAATTCTACCTAATCAGAATTTTAACTCTGGGGTACCATCCTTAGTCAGTAGTGAAAGTGAAGTCGCTCAGTCATGTCTGACTCTTTGGGACCCCATGGACTGTAGCCTACCAGGCTCCTCTCTCCATGCGATTCTCCAGGCAAGAGTACTGGAGTGGGTTGCCATTTCCTTCTCCAGGGGATCTTCCCGACCTAGGGATCGAACCCAGGTCTCCTGCATTCCAGGCAGACGCTTTAACCTCTAAGCCACCAGGGAAGCCCAATAAACATCCTTTATTATTTTCTAGGCAATGAATGCAGGTTCTTAATTTGGAAAAAGGTTGAGGAGGAAGATTGGGGGAAATTTTAGATAGATTTAAAAAGTCCCTTCTATTATTCTACTTTTTCTCTCCTCTGTTATGTATGAAGTATGAAATATCAAGGTTAGAAGAAACTTTACAAGTCATTTAGTTCAGTTTACCACTGAATTTCCTGTAGAGAATTTGTGGCTCTCTGATCTTCTAACCTTGACTTGGATTTTGGCCTTGGGAAGCTCAGTATGAACCAGTAGCTTTCCTAGATTTTTTGGAGGGGAAGACTTTTTAAAAAATTGAATAGTTGATTTACACTGTCACGTTAGTTATATATGTAATGGATATATTGATATATATATAACTACATACATTTATTATAACGGATACATATTAATGTATATCATATATATGGTTATTCTTTTACAGATTTGCTGGGGTCCAGCCCCGGTGGATCCAGGGTGATTCGAAGGTGGGGACAGAGTCGGCGTCTTTGGAAAAATACATATTTAATCACAGATATAGAGAGATTAGAAATGGATAGTGTAGTAGGAAGATTAGTGGAGAAAAAGAGGTTGAATAACTTGGATTACGTGGAATAGCATCCATGCTCCAGATGGGAATTCAGCCAGGAAAGCAGAGAGCAAGAAAGAAGCGACATGGGGGAATCAGTCTTTCCGGAAACTGATCCGATTTCTTTATTTTTGGGTTTGCTTATATACCTTTTGTTACACACAGGGATGAATACAGAGTCACGCGAGGGTCAGCAGTCCTGACCTTTATCAAAATCAGGTGCTTCACATAAATGTATAAAAAAGGTACATCATCTTCTGGCCATGAGTGAGACCTGCTGACATTTTATGATCCTTTCTTTCTGATAACCAAAAAACTTATTTCTTCCAAGGGTGTTTTTTCTTAAACCAGGCACCGCCCTCCCGATAAAGTTACATTCCTATAGGGTGAGGGTGTAGTGAGTTACAATCAAGAAAGGAATTTATTTAACCCAAGGTTAACATGGTTAATCTCAAAGGTTAATCCTTATTTCTCCTATATGCTAGTTATATTCATTATAAGGGTAGGGAACATGGAGATTTAGCAGCAAACATCAGCCCAACAACTGAAAATCCTTTCACCAATGCTCCCCTTAAGATCTATTTAGTCTTAAGATATGATAAAGTTACATTTTTACATAGCAAGGACACAGTGATTTATAACAAAGTACAGTGATCTATTACAAAAGAGAAAATCCATTAACTCAAAAAGTCTAGTATTGCTAACATCAAAAACTACTGTATTTCCTTTTTTATATTCCAAATACATTGACTAATATATTCCCAGGTGCCTAAGGATACGGAGGCCTGGGGGCAATCATTGACTCAACAAGAAGAAAAAGCCCTATGCTAATTAAGACTCTCAAAATACCCTAAAACTCTCTGTGCTATTTATGGTTAAGAGGTAGTAAACAATCATGTGCACAGTGGCAGGAGTATGGATAATCCTGTCACACAAGCTAGTCTGTCAGCACAGAGGTTTGACCTGAGACATCCTTGTCCCACCCAGGGGAGGGAATTAGCAGCAATTATTGACACAACAAATGAAGAACCTTTCACCAATATAACTCCTAACCAACCCATTATACTAATAATTTCTAACTCCCCAAAAGAATTTGCCTTTAGTAAGTCTAAAACATCTCGTGCCTCTCAGATTTGGAGGCTGTAAACAATCACATGTGGCCAGACGAACCTATACAGGTGGGCTAGATAACCTTCAGAGGAGTCCGTAAGCTGAAACACTCTTGTCACGCCCAAAAATGTTTATTGCCTTGGAGCTGCACGTTTACTCCTTCTCCGAGAGAAACGGGTTATGGGGGAGAGCCCCCCGTAAAGTCAGAGGTATAGGTGAGAGCATAAAACAGACTCTGGTTTTGGGGTTAGATGCTCGAGAACAGGGGGTTTCCTGAGGCTTGATCACGCCTTTGCGTACGCCAAGCCTCCTTCCTCATGACCTTTGCCATGGGCGGAGTTCCTCACGCTGGCTCCCGGCACAGATTCTTTACCTGTACAGGTTATTATAAAAAGGGCTTTTCTGGTAGCTCAGTTGGTAAAGAATCTGCCTGCAATGTAGGAGACTGGTTCGATTCCTGGGTCGGGAAGATCCGCTGGAGTAGGGAGAGGCTACCCACTCCAGTTTTCTTGGGCTTCCTTTGTGGCACAGCTGGTCAAGAATCCGCCTGCAATGTGGGAGACCTGGGTGTGATCCCTGGGTTGGGAAGATACCCTGGAGAAGGGAAAGGCTACCCACTCCAGTATTCTAGTCTGGAGAATGCCATGGACTGTATAGAACTTGGGGTTGCAAAGGGTCAGGCGTGACTGAGCAACTTTCACTTTATTTCACATCTATTCCACTGCAAGCAGTCCCTTTGTAAACAAATCTTCCTTGAATGACCCCAATTGGATTAAGCCATCTGTTTCCAGTTGGGACTCTGGCTGATATAATAGCCATTCAGATAATTATAGTACACTGTATACCCACCATGTCTTCTTCACTCAGGTGCACCAGGATTCCTCAGTTGCGGCTAACATTGCTTGGGTTTAGGACTCCTACCCATTCTCTGCAGTGTTCCAATTGGGTAATTTACGATGTGTGGATCCTAGCACTAAAAGCCGTGGTCCTGGGCTAATCAGAACACAGCATGGTTCTCCTTCATCTCCTCTGGAGATCACTTTACTCATTAGCACAGCCAGGAGCACGTGTGCAGACCTCCTTTGGACACTCTGTTGTATGGGGGCAGCCTGCTGAGCTTGTGATCGTGGTTGTGTGAAATGTGGGGCTTGCAGTCAGTCAGACCTCAGTGTGAGTCCTGGCTCTACCACTTACCAGATGTGTGAGCCACTCTGAGTCCACGTGTGTGTGTATGTGTTAGTAGCTCAGTTGTGTCTGGCTCTGCGACCCCATGGACTGTAGCCCGCCAGGCTCCTCTGTCCATGGAGTTCTCCAGGCAAGAACACTGGAATGGGTTGCCACGGCCTCCTCCAGGGGATTCTCCCAACCGAGGGATCGAACCTGTGTCTTTTGTATTGCAGGTGAATTCTTTACTGTATGAGTCACCAGGGAAGCCCCTCTGAGACCATAAGAAGGGGTAAAGTGCCAATTCCTTCCGCCCAGTTTTGTTACGAGAGTTAAATGAGCCCATGTATATGGAATTGCTCTGTGAGCTATAAAGCGCTATGCAGATCCTATTATTCTTATTCATTAGGTGGCGTTCCTCCTGTTCTTCCTTCTGTCTCCCCTCTGCTTACCTTTCTGGTCTCCTTTCCTCTCCCAGCTTCTGGGGTGTCATCTGTTTCCTTTGACAGGAATGTCTCTCAGTACTTCATTTCCAGATCCATCAATGTTCTAGGTGTTTCTCAAAGCTCAGCATGGTCACCTTCCCAGCATTTCCCCCCATCAACCTGAAGACAAGCCCTCTCTTCATTTCTGCTAGAACCTTTGTTTTTCTCCTGGAACATTTTTCTCTTCCTAACTCTTAGAAAGCTAGCGAGAGAAGGAATCTTAGTTATCATCTGGTTCTACCTTTTTTCTCTTAGAAGATGAGTAAGTTGAAATTCAGGAGGGGATGAGACGTGCCCAAATTTATGGAGTGAATGAGGGGTGCAGTCAGAACCCAAGCCAGGACTCAGGCCTCCTAGCCCAGAGCAGCCCCCAGGGCACCCCTGGACCTTTGAAGACTGTCTGCCCCGTGGTGGATGCTGTGTCCTTTCGCTGTTCAGCTGTGACCTCGTGGAGGGCAGAGAGAGTGGCTCATTCTTCTAAGTTCTCACCTATAGCAACACTTACCTGTAGCTTGGCCAGTCTGTTCGAGGCATACATGACTGCTGAACTGAGCCTGGAGAGGAAAACAAAACTGGAAAACTGGGGCTATTTTAAATCAAATGCTGGCTGAATGCTTCTTCATCTTCTGCCTCTTTTCTTATCCCAGATGATGATGATGATGCTAATGTGTGTGTGTGTGTCTTAGTTACTCAGTTGGGTCTGACTCTTTGCAAGCCCATGGACTGTAGCCCACCAGGCTCCTCTGTCCATGGAATTCTCCAGGCAAGAACACTGGAGTGGATTGCCATCCCCTTCTTCAGGGGATCTTCTCCACCCTACCTACATGGCAGGCAGATTCTTTACTGTCTGGGCCACCACGGAAGCCCTCCTGATGATATACCCAGTTTTTAAAATCCAAGACCTAGATGAGTTCATCACTTTCCTCACTAATTTTAAGTGAACGTTTTTGAGATTCCCAGTGAGTTTTGCTGAATAGAGATTTTGGAACACTGTCTTAAATTAAAAAGGCTTGGGAGTACATGAAAGTGGAAAATTTGGTTGCAAGGAAGTGACTTCCTTGGTTTATTGCAGTGAGAAAAGTTAGCTGACAAGAGTGAATCTTCAAAGAATTAATTTACAAAACTACGTGTTTAACATTGCAGCCTCAGCTGAAAGAGCCAGGGAGTTGGAAAAAGTGCTGAGTGTGGGGAAAGTTGCTGATGGCTTTCGCACCTTGTGAGGAAGGCAAGCCAAGTCTTCACCCCCAGGGGGTAGGATGGCCCTGGGAGGTGAGTCCTTCCAGTGTGCTATGATCTGCATAGCTTCGCTGGTGGCTCAGGGGTAGAGAACCTGCCAGACCATGCAGAAGGTGTGGCTTGTATCGGTGGGTTCGGAAGATCCCTGGAGAAAGAAATGGGAACCTACTCCAGTGTTCTTGCCTGGAAATCCCCATGGACAGAGGAGGCTGGTGGGCTGCTGTCCGTCGGGTTGCATAAGAACTGGACACTATGTATCAACTAAACAACAAAATGCTCTGAAAGGTAGCATCTTGTCTCCTTGAAGTTCTGCAGGTAGAGCTTCCTGCTGACCTGGCCAGTGTCCTGGAGCTTCCTTTTGAGAGCTACAGAGAGCTGAGAAGCCAGGCTCATTGTTAATATGCCATCAAGTTCATGTTACTCAAGAAGAGTGGTAGCTAGTGAACTAAGACTTGTGATAGCTACATACTAGAGAGCTTTAAAAAAAAAACAAAAACCCATAAACCGTGGAAACAGGAACTGCTCTAACACCTGATCCTCCACTTCCTAAAGTATTCTATGCTCAGGTGCACGACTGGTATGGTGGCATGTTGGGGGCATTAGGGAGAGAGTGGATAGGTATTCTGAAGACAGTGCCAGCTTTGGAATCAAATGGAACTGGGCCTGAGCCCAAGTTCTACAATTTACTTGCTCAGTGATAATAATTTACCTCTTTGAGGCTCAGTTTCTCATCTGTGAAATGATGACAAAGAAACTTACTTTGATAGCCATTGTATTTGATGGCAATCAGCATCTCACATTGTAGCTTATACTAGTACCTGACAGATGACAGATGCTGCTGATAATAGTGCTGCTGATGGTGGTGGTGCTGCTGGTGGTGGTGGTGCTGCTGGTGGTGGTGGCGATGGTGGTGGAGATGGCAATGATGGTGGTGGGTTATCATGGTGGTGGCTGCTGGGAGGCAATGGGGCTTTTTCCTCCCATTCAGTATTTTGGGGTACATGATCCTTCTCTGTGATTATGAAATTGTTGTTGTTCTTGTTTAGTCGCTAAGTTATGTCCAACTCTTCGCAACCCCATGGATTGTAGCCTGCCAGGCTCCTCTGTCCATGGGATTTCCCAGGCAAGAATCCTGGAGCGGGTTGCTGTGTTCTTCTCCAGGTGATCTTCCTGAACCAGGGCTTGAATCCATGTCTCCTACATTGTAGGTGGATTCTTTGCCACTGAGTCGCCAGGGACAATAGAATTTTGGGATTCTGAGGATGGAGGGGATTTTACTCCAGTCTTCTACATGTGATGCCTAACTACATTTGAGTTAATATTTCATCCTCGATTTCAACATCCTTCTAATGGGGCATTCAAGAACTCATGACCCTGATGTTGATCATGTGGTTTCTTTCTGAGCAGTAGTTTCCTAACCTGGAAAATAGGGTTGATAGTGCCCAGATATCAAGATTGTTATAGACATCAAAGGTCATGCATATCAAAGTTGAGCCAGGAGGGCAACGACTGTTTTTCTCCTTTCTCTTTCCTTTCCCTGGAAGCTGCTTGTTTCATCTTCTGATGGGTCTACTTAGTTTTAGACCCACGTTTTGACTCCCTGGGCTTTTACCCATCAGTCTGTTTCCCTCTGTGTGGCCTCGTGGGGGTGAACTGAGTCAGTCCTTCCTAAGCCAGCCCCTGACCTCACTCTGGTCCCCCAGCACCTCCTCATCTTGTCCTTGGTTCGTTTGGTCACGCCTTGTCATCACATGGTTTCTGGTCCTCTTGCCCCGTTTAATATTCTCTGGGTGTGTGCCTGCTTCCTTCTCAAACAGTGGTACCTATAAGAGTCAGGGGTGAAGGAGAATTTAGGGAGCTTCTCACTTGTAGTTTTGTAGCTGGAGAAGCTGAGGTCCAATGTAAGGAGTATCAGTACAGCAAGTTCTGTGTGGTTGGTGGCATGTCCCAAAGAAGTGTGTTCTTTCCTTTTTTATCATGGTGTCTATTTACTTTGGCTGTGCAGGGTCTTTGTGGCTGTGCAGGCTGTGCGGTGTGTGGGGTTTCTCATTTTGGTGGCTTCTCTGGTTGTGGAGAAGGCTCCAGGTCTCTTGGGCTCCAGCAGTTGTTGCTCGCGGACTCTAGAGCACAGGTTCAACAGTTGCAGGGGGCGGGCTTAGTTGCTCTGTGGCATGTGGGATCCTCCTGGATCAGCTATTGAACCCACGTCTTTTGCATCGGCAGGCGAATTTCTTAATCCTGAGCCATCAGGGAAACCCAAGAAGTGTTTTCTGATTTATCTGTTTACAGCTCAGATGCTACAGTGGCAAGAACTTTTATAGTTTCACTGCAGTGTTTCCCTACTTTTTCCAGAAAGCCCTCCAGATACAGCAAAAGGGTTCTCTTGGTGGTGAGAGCATCTGGATTCTTCAAGAACATTTCACATGCAACGGCAGTTGGCGTTCCTTAGCACGACCATTTGAAATTTGGGTGAGCTTCCACTGTTTGAAGCTGGTGCAGCTGTACTGTGGAAGCGTGAAGCTGGTAATTTTTTTCCAGATGGCAATAAGAGTGGTCAGGAAAGAAGGCAGGGCCCCCCTATGAAATGGGGCTAAAGTACTTCCTTTGGTAAGATCTCGTAATTCAACTGCAGGTGCATCATCCCATCTCTCTAGGCCTCGATTTCCTCTTCTTAAAATGAGCCTCTGTATTGTATGACCTCTGCATTGCCTAATCCTAAGGGTGACGGGAAGATTATAGGAAAATAATACATCGATTGTGGTTTTCGATTATAAAGTATGATGCATAAGCACACTTTCTTGTGAACTAGATTTAATAAATTTCTCATTGCTCAGTTATTGCTTGTGAATTCATAGTCATCTTGGTCACCTCAGGCAGGTTGCCAAGTTTGGAATACCCCGTGTGGGTTCGATCCTTGGGTCAGGAAGATCCCCTGGAGAAGAACATGGCAACTCACTCCAGTATTCTTGCCTGGAGCATCCCACAGGCAGAGGAGCCTGGCAAGCTACAGTACATAGTGTTGCAAAGAGTTGGACACGACTGAAGCAACTTAGCACACACACACAAGCTCATTGTTCTGTTTTTTTTTTTTTCCTCGAGGTCAACTTCAAGATTCCAGGCTCTGGAATGTCTTCTTGGATGACATCGGCCATGGTGAGTTTTCTGTCATCTGAGCTTAGTCTTACCTATTATGTTTTTTTATCTCAGGTACAATTATGTTCTTCTACTTCATATTTGCCTTCTCCTGAACCAGGTTCCAGTGAGTTCTGCCAACTTCAGGTCTTATAAGACTTTCCAGTCAAATCCTTTTGTGTCTCACAAATGCATAAAAATAGAGCCACTGAAGCAAGAAATAAAAGTTGAGAACATGTTAAGAGTTCAGTTCATATCAGTCGCTCAGTCGTGTCCAACTCTGCGACCACAAGGACTGCAGCACTCCAGGCCTCCCTGTCTATCACCAACTCCCGGAGTTTACTCAAACTCATGTCCATTGAGTCGGTGATGCCATCCAACCATCTCATCCTCTGTCATCCCCTTCTCCCACCTTCAGTCTTTCCCAGCATCAGGGTCTTTTCCAATGAGTTAGTTCTTCGCATCAGGTGGCCAAAGTATTGGAGTTTCAGCTTCAGCATCAGTCCTTCCAATTGAATATTCAGGACTGATTTTCTTTAGGATTGACAGGTTTGATCTCCCTGCAGTCCAAGGGACTCTCAAGAGTCTTCTCCAACACCACAGTTTGAAATCATCAGTTCTTTGGCGCTCAGCTTTCTTTATGGTCCATCCATACATGACTATGGGAAAAACCATAGCTTTGACTAGTGGACCTTTGTTGGTAAAGTAACAGTTACCTTCCATTTATAATGCTTTGATTACAGTGAGGTTACTTGTTTTAAGTTTGGGGCCATAGATGTTTCTTTTACTTTTTATTCCTTCCTCCCTCCCTCCTTCCTTCCTTCCTACTAGTGAGTCAAACTTGTGTCTGCTTGCCCACACACAAGAGAGCCAATTCATTGACACTGGGTTGTGGTGAAATAAGGTGCAATGTAAATTGCTGCAAGGAGCGCCGAGTAAGGAGTCCAGGGCAGCCAGTGCTTAAAGCTTTCAGGGAAAGGTTTATAAAGACAGAGTGAGGGAGGGGGTGGGGGGTGTGTGTGATCAGTTCTTGGATATTCTTCTGATCCCTTGGCAGTGAGGAGAGAAGGGGTCAACATTCTCAACCTTCTGGTTCCAGATGATCTGGGCAGCATACCGTTCACTTCTTCCACCTGGTGGGGGCTTCAGTATCTGCAAAATAACTCGGAGGACATGGCTCAGAATATTATCTACAGGACCTTGCGGAGGAGCTAAATGTCCTCGGCTTTGCGTAATGGCTAAACTATTCTTATTCTGTTTTGCTTGACTGTTTTCCTTTCTTTCTGCATTTTCTCCCTTCTGTGATTAAATTTCTTCATTGACTGAAGTTTTTCCATAGACAAAAGGCAGGCTGAGGACATAGCAGCAGGGGGAGTCTTATTCAAGGAAGGCTTCGTGGGTCCCTGATCAATTATACTTCCTTCTGTCCTCTCTGTCTCTTCCTTTTTGCTTTCCTTTTAAAAAATTTCCCATTTGTATCTTTTCCCATTACCTTCAATTTTTTTTCTTCTTCTAAATTTGTTAGATTTTGCTTTATGTCTTTTGTCTTTGTTGATATACTTCAAACTTTTTCTTATATATAAAGATTATGTAAATATTCATCAATCTTATCCAAGTATTCTTTATGTATTGAAAAAATGAAATCTTTAATTTATGAAATGTCAACCCACTCCTGTATTTCTTGCCTAAAAAGCCCATGGACGGAGGAGCCTAGTGGGCTACAGTCCACGGGGTTGCAAAAAGTTAGACGTGACTAAGCATATATGTCATAGACTGTAAAATATAAGTCAGGGTTCTAGTGTGGCATTTTTTCCCTAAGCAAGTGAGAGGATTTTCATTGCCTTTGCCAAGTGTAATCCTTTCTTCTCCCAGTTGAAACACTTTATTCAGAGTAAACAAAATGATCTGGTTCCATTGATTTGCCTGCCTTTATTGACAAGAGGCTACGAGTCATTGTTTTTATTATTTTAGCTTCAAATTTCAATTTAAAATCTTTTATTGCACAGATTCCCCTCCTTTTATTTCTACTGTTCTCCATTCCCTCCCTCACATTTAGTTTTATAGCTTTATTCCTATAGATAATCATTAGAGTGTTAAGTCTTCCAAGACATTCTATTGTATTTTGATTGAAATTGCATTACCATGATGGGATAATATAGATTCCAGAAAATAAAGAAAAAAAAAAAAACACAAATAATAGCAGAGTAGAAATCCAGAATTGTAAAAAAAAATAATAGAGTCCCAAATTAGAGTGAAATTTGGTAAATGACAGAGATTAAAAAAAAAATCAGAGAAAAGATGATAGAAATAAACATGGATTAGAAAAAAGAATAACTCTTAGGCCTAAAGAATAAGTCAGAAATCGTATTCAAAGTAACACAGAAAAAAAGTTTCTGAAACCAAAGTAAGTTGTGAACCTTATCCAGGAGACTTAGCCAGAAGATTTAATTAAATCTGACAAACATTTTGACAAATCCTGGTCAAAATGATGCATTCCATGAACAATGAAAGAATCCTAGAAAACTTCAGACGGAAAAAAACAAGTGCGGTGGAAAAAAGGAGTCCTTGGACATTTGTCTACAACATTGGATAAAGGCAGTCAATGGAACAGCATCTATAAAGTTTGTGAGGCTTATGACTCAAAAATTCCATGCCCAGTCAAATTGTCCTTTGTAATTTCAACAATTAATGTGTATTTTCCTATTACAAATGAAAAATATCTTCATGGTAGAAAATACAAACTTACTATTAAAATTGAAAATATCTTAAAAACTCAAAACCACATGGAATCATATTATTTTTTTTTTAAATTCCAGTTTCCCACTGCTTCTTTAGCAGTGGGGCCTAGAGACTTTGTTGATGTAACTTGTTTACACTCATTCTGCTATCACAATGATGACTAGAATTTGGCTCCATATTTGTACTGCTTACCAGTCAGAAACGTTTGAGTTTGGTTTTGGTTAAAGAGGAACTGAGAAACAAGTTAGCAATGAACACACAGCATGGAAATGAATGGACTTCTGTGCCTAAAAATTTGAGATTTAAATGCAGCTCCTAAGCGTTGAGTGAAAACCAGCCAAAGCCTTTGAAATAAATCCTTAGCATCTGAAGTTGTGTAAACCAGAAATGTCAAGGGGTTTATTTGAAACAAAGGTCATTGCCATAGGTGGAACTGGGCAGACACAAGTTTGTGTATGCAGTTCTTTATTTAATTTGTGTGACTTTGGCTTCTTAGATCACAGAGCCCATTTTTTTTTTTTTTAGCACATATAAAATGATGATAATTATGTCCATCTTATGTAGTTGTTGTGAAGGTTAAATGAAATGATATTTATAACCAGTATAGCAATACCCTGCACATTAGCTCATTAATAAAATGATGACTGTTCAAATAATGATTTAGTAAACATAATCATTGTTAGCTTCATTACAATGCTGAATAAAATCAGTGGATACTAGAAACCAAGAGATCAAGAAATTAAGCATTCCTTCAACATCTGGGCCAAGTAATTAATTCTCATATTCATAAGCTTTGGTGATACATTATGAACTAATGTAGGCCTCTTGTGAATTATAACTTTTTAATTAATTCACCTCCTGGGTACTGATTAGTACTAATTTATAGCTTAGTTTGCATATACTTGGAAGAGGTTAAGCTGAGCGTCTTTTGTGTGCAGATATCTATGTGCTCCTCAGTTTTCTCCAAGCCAGCCTGTCCCTCCTCTCAGTCTGTCTTGCTCCTTGTGTATGAGATTTTCCTGCAGGCTTTAATAATCCTGGCCAAATGGGAAAACCACGTAGTAATTTGTCCCATCGCAGCCCTATAGAAGTATCGTTCCTCTCGCCCTTTTTCCCTCCATTGGCTCCGTTTTCTGCTACAGGTTATCCTCATGGGATGGGAGCCAAATGGTATCGTTGTGGTTTAGACCTGGTGTCAGAAATCTTGGTTGAATGATGTTACACTGTTGTTGTTTAGTCGCTAAATCGTGTTAAACCCTTTGCCACCCCATGGACTGTAGCCTGCCATTCTCCTCTGTCCATGGGATTTAGGCAAGAACACTGGAGTGGATTGCCATTTCCTTCTCCAGGGGATCTTCCCGACCCAGTGGTTGAACCTGGGTCTCCTACATCGGCAGGGGTGTTCTTTACCACTGAGCCACCAGGGCAGCACAGAGGCTGTTACTTATTCTCTCTGACTCTCAGTTTCCTCCAAGAGGAAGAGAGGTTACAGAATATCTATGTTACCAGGTTGTTGTAAGAAATGGAAAGATAACAGGTTAAATTGAGCTGCTCTGCTTATGGCTATTTCTAACGGGTAGTTGTTGCAATGTCAGAAACAATAAAGCTGCTCCTTTGAAAGGAGAATTCTTTCTCCCGTCTTCCAGCAAAGAGAGATGGGGGCATTGAAAGAAGTGGAAAAGGCGCCAGGTGGGGAGGTGGGTGTTCTGGCTTTGTTGTCCCTCCCTGAACAAAGTGGACCCTGGCACGGCAGGGGAGGCCTCGGACATGGCTGGCCTTGTTTCAACCTGAGAAATGGTGAGTGGGGCTGGGGACAAGCCCCAGGGGTGTTGGGGTGGGGGCGGTGTCAAGAGCAAAAGTCTGGGTCCAGCATTGCTGCTGTTTGCTGTGTGAGCTTGGGAAATCTGCCTAACCTTTCTGAGCCTCATTTTTTACCTAGCTATTGAATTGAAGGTGATGATAACCATCTCGCCCTTACAAAATAGCTACGGGGATTAGATAAGAAAATGAGTGTGAAAGTGATTTATCAAGTGTAAAGTGCTTCACAGATGGTAGTTATTACTGTGGATGATTTCAATGATTCTGTTCAGTCCTACGGATTTGTGATTCTAAACGCAGCCGGATGAGCAAGAGGCTTATTTTTTTCTCAAACAACTGTTGATATGATTTCCTCTGCATTTCTAGTTCCTCATGTACAGTCAAGGCCCTGACTCATCTCTAGGAGGAAATGTCCCTCCTTGGGGGCCCTGCCTGCCATGGGGATATTGGGGTGACCCAGGGGATGGATTTAAGCTTTGTTATCCCAGGGGATGAAGAGTTGCAAAATGTAATTGAATCTTTTGAGGTTTAAATCCAGTTTTCTTTAGTCAGATTCAGGTCTTTCAAATCCCTTCCTTTTCTTGTTTAAACTCAGAACCTTCGAGAGGGCATCGATGGCTTCTTGGACTCAAGTTTGTTCTCCTGGGGAGGCGGTAGGAGGCCCTTCTGCTGAACAGAGTGTAAATGAATCTGAAGCATATGGATCTGATTTGCCCCACGATACGCACGTTGAAATCTTGAGCAGAAAAAGGCCTGGAAATGTGGATTTGTGTTTCCCTCCGAAACTCTAAACATTTATAAATAGATCAAGATGCACAGTGTGTGGGGCGGGGGCGAGGGATGGACAAATTCATTCTTACTGTGGCTGAGTGTCTGGCTTGGAGGTGCTCAGGCAGACTCATGCTGCCTTCAGGGGTCCCAGTGAGCCCTTTGAAGAGCTCTCCTGTCCCTCTGACTTTGGACACTCTCATCTTACCTGTGCAACCAGGTACCCATGTTGCAGGTCCAGTGAAAAGGAAAATGCTGGTCCCCATGTTCAAAGGTGAAGAATTTCAAGATGGCAGCCACAGAGGATTAGAGCAAGCAGGGTCCCTGTGTGGTGATGCAGGTGACGTGCCCGGGAAGCTAACTCTGTTAATCTGGCCAGCACACAGTCCCTCTCCTTCCCCAGGCCGTTTCCCAAGTCGTTTTCTTGACTCTCCGGGAGAGGTGAGGTGCCCGCCACTATGTTCCTAGAGCCCCTTCTTCTCCCCTCTATCGGTGCATTCTTTAACTATCATGGACTGTTTACATATTCATTTATTCACTCAACAAACATCGAAGAACTGCCTTCTATGCACTGGGTGCTGTGCCAAGTGCTGGCAAGCACATTCTGGGAGACTGGAAGAGGGGAGCCTAGCTCAGCTGGGGAGAGTCTAGAAAAGTTTACTTTTGGAGGTGATGCTTGAACTGAATCTTGAAGGATAAGTAACTGAGAAGGGGGTTGGGAGGATTTGAATGAACAAGAGCAGAAGGAATAGCTGGGTTTGTGTTGCGGCTGGTGCGTGATGCTTGAGACAGAGGCTGAAGTTAAATGGGACTGGAGAGGTAAACAAGCATGTACTTATCGAGGGTTCTGGGAGCCGCACAGCTTGCTCTGTCTCATCCAGGAAGCCCTGAAAGGTTGTCCGCCAGGAGTAAAGAGTCAGATTTGCATTTCAGATGAATGACTCTGGCTGCAGTGGGGATAGCAGATCAATATGGGTAGAAGCAGGTAGATAGATTAAGAGGTAATTCCAGGCAGGAAATAATGGTGACCTCGAATGAAATAGCAACCGTGGGGAATGAAGAAAAATGTATGGATTCAGGAGATAGTCTCTGTGTAAGATTTGTGGGGTTGAATTGAAGATGAACCCTGGGTTTATAATTGATGACTTTCTCTATGGTGTAATTCAAACTGAGAAAGATTATTAAGAAGCTTTTTGCCGGGTGGATGGCCATGGAAATGGAAATGAGTTTTGTTTTGAACAACTTGAATTTAAGGCTCCTAACGGGAGCCTATATGGAAACGTGCAGCCGGCAGTAAACATAATGGCTTGAAGCCATGGGAAAAGGTCTGGCTGGAGCTGTAGGTTTCAGGACGTGAGTATTGTGTGGCAGTCAAACCCCTCCCCCTCTCCTCGTTCAATAAACTCATACAGTGACTTTAATAAGATATGACTGGATGGTTTCCATTGCACTTGACAATGAGTTATGATAACTAATAAATTATAAAATCCATATCAATAGGGATGGGACAGGAACCTATAGGTTGAAGAGTGAATGGAAGGCTGAGGGAGTATTAAGAGATGAGGTCAGGAAATTAATTTTAGAAGTTTGTGTAAGAAAGAAAGGTGAGATTTGGATGGTGGGCTGAAGAGCGATCTGAATGAAGGGAGATCATCTTTAAGATGTATATTAGTTTCTTACAGCTGCTGTAACAAATTACCACCAGTTTATTGGCTTAAAATACACAAATATATCCTCTTACAGTTTTGGAGGTGAGAAGTCCTAAAATCAATGCAGGGTTGCATTTCTTCTCAGGGACGGATCTATTCCTTGCCTTCTGCACCTTCTAGAGATTGTCTGCATGTCTTAGGTCATGGTCCCCTCTTTTCATCACTCTGACCTCTGCAGCTGCTGTCACGTCTTCTCTGACTCTCCTCCCTCCTTCTTATTAGGATCTTTGTGATAACACTGAGTCTGCCTGGAGAACCTAGGACAATCTCTCCAGCTCAAGGTACTCAGTTAATCAATCGGCAAAGTCCCTTTTGCTGTATAAGGTAATGTATTCACAGATTCTGGGAACTGGACATCTTTGGGTCGGGGCATTGTTCTGTCAAATACTGGATGGGAGAGAATTGAACATGTTTGAAGTCTGAGGAAAAGGAGGCAGGAAAGAGAGAGAATGGGGGAGACAGGGAGATTATAGATAGAGGGATAGATATTGGGGATAGAGGAGAGGAAGTGACAATAGTGGACATCAACTGCAGCTGGAGAAAGCTTTGGAAAATCGGGAAAAATAAAGTAGCAATGGGAATGGTATGTTTGGGTTTACAGCTCAGGAGGCATGAGGTTGTAGGGCTATGAGAAGCCTTTAGTAGGGGGCTGGAGAGGGGCGGTAAACGTGTGTATTGAAGGAACTTGGGATGGAGGTGTCTGGAGAAGTGAAGACGTTGAAAGGAGGGCATAGGATCCAGCTGGGTTGGAGAGATGACTTTGCAGCTGTGCCCAATCCAGGATATTCACTTTCCCCCAAGACCACTGAGCCCTTTGGGTAAAGACATGCAGGAGGGTTGGCACTCACCTGGCAGGGACGGCAGAAGCTATTCATATCACTGTAGTCCAGATCATCAACCTGTGATGGGTCGCTTTGTGTCAACTTGGCTGGGACACATGATTCCCTGGCGTCTAGTTAAGCATTATTCTGGGTGTGTCCGTGAGCTTATGTGGGTGTGTCTGTGAAGTTGTGTTGGTGTGTCTGGATGAAGTTGGCCTTTGAATCAGTAGCCTGAGTAAAGCAGACTGTCCCTCTCAATGTCACTGGGATTCATCCAATCAGTTGAGGATCATCCTAGAATGAAAATAGTTCTAAGTGAGAGGGAACTTCACCTGCCTGACTGCTGGAGCTGAGACATGAGTCTTCTCCTGCCTTAGACTAGAACTGCACCATTGGTTCTCCCCGGGTCCAGCCTGCTCTTTAGACCTTGGGACTTGGCTTCCTTAACTGCGAGAGCTAATCTCATAATAAATCTCCCTATGTGTCTCCGTCTGTCTGTCTGTGTCTGCACCATCCCTGTCTCTGTCTCCTATTGGTTCTATTTCTCCGAAGACCACAGACTAATCCAGATGTCAGATTGGGAGAGAAAGGGAGAGAGACCCAGAGGGTGTGGGAAAATGGAGGAATCCAGGACCTAGAGGTCTCTTCAAGGTCAAAAACAGATGTAGGAGAATCAGGCAGGAGAGATACTGAAGAACTGAAAGTGGTAGTTCAAAGGGAGGATAATGATGCTTACTATTTGTGAGTTGCTGGGGCACCGTCTTCAAAGAGTCTAATTAGGTCAAGCTAGGGGTGCAACCAAGGGGCTTTCCGGTGGCTCAGATGGTAAAGAATATGCCTGCAAGGCCAGAGAGCAAGGTTCAATTTCAGATCAGAAAGATCCCCTGGAGAAGGGAATGGCTACCCACTCCAGTATTCTTGCCTAGAGAATCCCATGGACAGAGAAGCCTGGGGGGCTACTGTCCATGGGGTCACAAAGAGTTGGACATGACAGAGTGACTAACACTTTCACTTTTCAGGGGGCAGCTGAGCGTGTTTCACAGATGGATGTGCAGTGCACCCAGGGTTGAGAACCTCCTTATCAGGAGTGACTGGTAACCAGCAGGACGTGGTCCGGGAGGACCACCCCCTCAGCCCATCACCTGAGGGGTGATGGCTCCCATGGCATCTTCCTTTAGAGGAGACCACGTCTGACCTATCTCTGGGGGCACTTACCCATTATCCTTTGTGCAGTCGCTCTTCCTGGAGCTCCGAGGAGGGTAGCTTCCGTCAGCGCTCTGCCAGAGACATTGGCTGCCTCTCCTTGTGAATTCAGGCATGGCTTCCCTTTCTGTTCTTAGCTTCCCACCTCCTCTTTCAATGTTGAATTCCACTGCTTGGTGGAGGAGGGAGGGGTGTGGTGAATGCCTTTTGGAAGCAAGACTCACTTCCTTATTGGCGTCTGAGCTGAAAGCAAGGGTCTGCTCTCAGGTAGAAATGCAGACACCATGCGTCACACTATTAGAAATAAATCCTGCAATGGTTGGAGGCTCGGAGGAACAATGTTCTTTGACTATTTCATGCAACATATCACATGGGTTGCACCCACACACTCCACTTGATAAGTCCCTTGTAGAGTGATGAATGTATAATGGACACTCAAGAAATAGCTCTTTTCCGCCAATCACGTGGTCAATAAGAACGAGAGTTCTAAAGGACCCATTGAACTCAACTTTGAAAAGCATTAAAAATGATGAAATGCTTATCAGGTGCCAAGCTCTAAGGCAGATTGGGTATATTCATGACATCATTTCTTTCTTTCAACAAACTTTTGATGGAATTATCACCCTCATCTTGGGAGTGATGAAACAGAAAACAAGGCAATGATCTGAGCTTTTCAAAGTTTGGACAACCCCCTCATACCTCTTTTTGCATGAAAGTTGTGTTATTAGAGGTAGCGGTCAGTGGGTTTTCATTAGAGCTGAACTCTTCTTTTGTTAATTTGGACTTAATTTTTCTGTATATGATGCTTTGGTTCATCATTTAATTGTCAATATACGATTAGCACCACCCTGCTGCCTCTCTCCTTCCTCATCTTTCTTGTTAACTGTTCAGACTCTGGCTATGACAAATTCTAAGCATTCCTGGCTAAGGTGTTTAAAAATTTTTTTCTTTACTTTATTTAGGAGGATGTGAGAAGAAAGAGGATATTTTTATAGTGTGGAGTGCCCAGAACTGGAAGCTGAATCTCCTGCTATCCTTCCCACTTTGGAACAGAGAATCTTCTCTATTCTAGATGTTAGTTTATTGTGTAACACTGCATTCCAAATTTAGAGCTCTAGTGCCCCTTTCATATACTCCTCTTCACAGATGTTGATTTATTCTTGGTAAAGCATAAATATTCCAGACCCTTGCAAAGAGATCCCTTTTCTAGCTTATGGAAGTTTATTTTGAGGTAGGACGGGTTAAGCTTTCTTCTTGGCATCTATCTGAATAAACAGTGCAATTCTGTGGCAACTGAATTCTGCATTCAGATCAGCATTCTTAAGAAAGCAAGATGACCTGATTTTTATTTTCCCTTGGAAGTGCACTGTGATGAATCCACAAAATACTTGCATCCGTCCCCTGTGTCTGGAAGATCGCTTGCATGATGGTGTTTCCAGCAGGGTGGTAGTTTATGGGGAAGTGAGGAAGGTTTGGGCAGGGAATAGGCAGAATCAGAGAAAGATCTAGGAGAAAAATGATCAGTGAGATCTGAAAGTAGCTGACCGGGGATGAGCCCAGAACCTCTCAGCCCATGTTTGCCCCCATGATACTCCAGAGTGAAAGAGGCAGAGGAGAACTAGTTAGAAGTGCATGGGAAATAGTCGCCTGTAAACAACGCCTCCAATTTGTTGATGTGTGAATTCACTGAAAGGCCATTGAGACAGACCTTCCGGAGGACGAGGGAACTTGTGGAGATGGGAGAGGCAGGGTGGCATGACTTAGGGAAACGGGTGAGATTGAAACAGTGGAGAGAGGGGTGATTTCCCTGGTGGTCCAGTGGGTAAGATTCTGTGCTCTCAGTGTAGGGGGCCTTTGTTTGATCCCTGGTCAGGAAACTAGATCCCACATGCCACAACTATGATCCCAAATGCCACAGCTCAGACAGCCTGCACGCCACAGCGAAGATCAAAGATCTGGTGTGTTTCAGGTTGGGGAAAAAAAAAAAAAGAGGGTGGATGGAGGCCTGAACCTGACCCTTGGGAAGGAGAAGGGGACAGATTTAGGACTCCCAGGTAAGCTTGGTACTGTGATTGTTGTTGTTCAGTTGCTCAGTGTGTCCGACTCTATGCGACCCCATGGACTGCAGCACGCCAGCCTTCCCTGTCCTTCACAATCTTCTGGAGTTTGCTCAAACTCATGTCTGTTGAGTCGGTGATGCCATCCAACCATCTCATCCTCTGTCGTCCCCTTCTCCTCTTGCCCTCAACTTTTCCCAGCATTAAGGTCTTTTCTAGTGAAGCGATTCTTCACAACAGGGGACCAAAGAATTGGTACTGTGTAATGCAGGGTTAAATTAGAAAAGAAGATGAGTGAGTTTGGAGATCAAGACCCAGACCTCAAGCTGCTTTACCTCTGTGAGCCTCAGTTTTCAAGTGTGTAAACTGGGCACAACGGTAGCCACTCCTAGAGTTCTGAGAATTAAATGAGGTGATAATACTGCACAAAGGCTCAGTCCAGAGCCAGGGGCCTGGGGCCAAGCAGGAGGGACACACACGCTGGTGCTGTTCTCTCCCCTTTCCCGGAGGAGGGGATTCACTTTGAAGCAAAGGAAGAGAGAAAGACGAAGGTCACAGAGGAGATGGGCAGAGAGGAAGGAAATCAAGGGAGCTTATGTCGGCGGCTCCCACATGCAAGCCTACTTTGATCTTTAATCCTAATATTTATCTTTGTAAATGAGCACAGCACTTTAGAGTGGGAGGAACGTCACGGTTGCTTGGCCAGCACTCTGCCTTCATCCACGTGAAGTCACTGAGCTGCTTTTCGTGAGCTTGGGCTTGTCCTACATCACCCAGGCTGGGAGAGGAGAGACTGGGGTCGGGATTCCAGGGTGAATTCTGAGTTCTTCCTCTCGGTGTTTGGAGGAGAGGACACTCTTGGCAGACCCCACGTTGCCTGGCTCAGGGTGGCCCAGGACTCGTGGTCTCCAGATGGGGGAGCCCGGTGAACCCACGCAGGACTTGGAACCTTCCATGTCCAACCTCCCTATGACTTTCACAAGTTCAGTTCAGTTCAGTTGCTCAGTCGTGTCCGACTCTTTGCAACCCCATGGACTGCAGCACGCCAGGCCTCCCTGTCCATTGCCGACTCCTGGAGTTTACTCAAACTCATGTCCTTCTAGTCAGTGATGCCCTCCAACCATCTCATCCTCTGTTATCCCCTTCTCCTCCCACTGTCAATCTTTCCTAGCATCAGGGTCTTGACAACAACACTGCTCCCTAAATCTGGTTAGAAGAAGAGTGAGTCCCCCATGGCCTCTGAAAAAAGAACTTGTTAAAGTGATCAGGCCTGCAGCTGGGAAAGACCACACGTGATTTCCCACCTGGTCCAGGACAGGACAGCCCTAGCGAGGTGAGAATCCCTTTGCTGATGGGAATTGCTCACAAAAACAGCTCCCTTTTCTCAGGTGACAGCCTCCCAGGTAGTACCAGGCCTGAGATTCTCCTGTGTGAATCTCACTCTGATGGTGCTGGTTTAGTTGCTCAGTTCTGTCTGACTCTTTGTTCCTCTGAGGTACTGTAGCCCGCCAGGCTCCTCTGTCCATGGAGTTCTCCGGGCAAGAATACTGAAGTGGGTTGCCATTTCCTCCTCCAGGAGATCTTTCTGGCCCAGGGATTGAACCCGCGTCTCCTGAGTTGCAGGTAGATTCTTTACTGCTGAGCCATCTGGGAACCCCAAATCTCACACTAGTCCAAGTTTATATATTGATTATCCGGAAAACAGAACATTTTGTACTATACCAACAAAAGCCATGGATAATTTCTTTTTTCTTCTAGTGAGCCTTGACTGACAGAGAAATCTGCATTTAATCAGGCTTCTTTGATGGGCTACAGTCCATGGGGTTGCAGAAGAGTCAGGACTCAGGAACTAGACAACCACAACTGTGCTTAATCAGAGCCCATTTTGCGTCAGTTACAGCAATGCTGGAAGCAGAAGGCACCTGGTGGGGTGGAGTCCCAGGTTCTGGTTCTGGCTGGGCTCTGCTCCCCAAGTGACCCTGGGTGGCTTCTTTCTCCTCCCTTCCCCTCTATGTTCCTGTTTGTAAAACCAGAGATTTGTTCTACATCTCCAGAGTCCTTCCCAATTCTGGGTCTTGACGTGGGCCACTGAGACAGTCAGCTCCCTCTTTCTCCAGGAGAAAGAGGAAGGATACTCAGGAAAGCAAGCGGGGGCTTGTTGGGAACTACTTCATCCTGTGGTTTGTTCCTCTTTCCTCTGCCCAGAACAACCTTCAGGCCCCTTTTCTACCTGGAATCCTCTCTTTGGTTCTTTCAGCCCTAGAAGGAAATGGCCACCCACTCCAGTGTTCTTGCTTGGAGAATCCCATGGAGAGAGGAGCCTAGTGGGCTGCGGTCCATGGTATTGCAAAGAGTCGGACATGTCTGAGTGACTCAACACACAGGCTACACTACTTTCTTAAGTCCTTTATGACTCTGGGGTGAGAGGTTGGGATATTTACAAAGTAAAGTAAAGTACTGTGTGTGCATGCTAAGTTGCTTCAGTCCTGTCCAACTCTTTGAGACTCTATGGACTGTAGCCCACTGGACTCCTCTGTCCATGGGATTCTCCAGGCAAGAACACTGGAGTGGGTTGCCATGCCCTCCTTCCAGGGGATTTTTTTCAACCCAGGGATTGAACCTGAATCACTGCACGGACAGGTGGGTTCTTTACTACTAGTGCTAAGTACAGAGTACAAAGTATAGTAGGGCTGCTGTTACCAAGTACAGCGGTCCACCAGTATCTGTGGGGCATCAGTTCCAGGATCCCCGTGATACCAAAGTCCACCGATGCTCAGGTCCTTATATAAAATGATGCGGTATTTGCTTATGACCTACCCGCATCCTCTTGTATATTTTAAATCATCTCTACATTACTTTAAATACCTAATACCATGTAAATGCTATGTCAGTAGTTGCCAGTGCATGGCTAATTCAGATTTGCTTTTTGGAGCTTTCTGGAATTTTTTTCCAAATATTTTTGATACCGGGTTGGTTGAATCCAAGGATTTAGAACTCGCAGATCTGGAAGGCTGTCTGTGCCACAAACGGAGGGGCTTTAACAACAGACATTTGTTGCTTCAGGGTTCTGGAGGCCCAGAGTCCAAGATTAAAGCGTTGGCAGGCCTGGTTCCCTCTGTGAGGCAGAATCTGTTCAGCGCTTGCTCCGAGCCTCTGCTGGTTGGCTGGTAGTCTTTGGCATCATTGGCTTGTAGAAGCATCATCTCAATCTGTTTTCTTCTTCCCCTGATGTCCTCCCTGCGTGTGTCTGTTGCTACAATTCCCCTTTTAATAAGGACACCAGTCACGTTGCATGTGGGGCCCACACTACTCCAGTGTGATCTCACCTTAGCTAATTAGGACTGTGCTTTCAAATAAGGTCACGTTTGGAGCATCTGGGGGTTAGGGCTTTAACACCAGAATTTTGGGAGAGGGGAGAACACAATTCAACCCACAGCATGTACTTGAGCATGTTTCTGGACTCCCTTCTCCCCAAGCTGCAATAGAGGCTAACACCTATACATGTTAGATGGTTCACCAAACAAAGCTCTATTATTTCATTCTATCTTCTCATCTATCATGGGAGGTGGTTATTACGATAATAGAAAAACTGAACTTCAGAGACATTCAGTGACTTGCCCAGGGTTGCACAGCTAGTAATGTTGAAGTAGGGTAGGTGGGACCGTACGACCTGGATTGAGCAAGGCTTAACACACACGGCACAGCAGAGCAGCACACGCTTGAGTTCTTCAGAATGTAATTTTGCTGCTTAGAAAACTCCTGGCTTAAGTCTGCCGTAGTCAAGGGACGTAACCAGAGCGATAAATCTGATCTGTATCCTTAAGGCGGTTGAGTCCGTCTCTCGTCTCAGACAGAAAGACTCTTTAGGAAATCAATTCCTTATGTTAAATATTTTAAAATGAAGCTTTTGGACTAAATACATATTTTGCTTTTAAAAACATTTTATTGCATGAACACAGTATTTATCTCATGGAGAACTATGATAAACCCCTTGAATATTCCATGTTTTTCACAATTCATATGGAACAAATTAAAAGTAACTTTCCATACTATGGATTGTCCCAGAGAATGGCTCAAAGACCCTTCCTCCCACCTACTTCCTCCAATTTCACATTCGCCTTAAATTTCTCCATCTTCCAGCAGAGAGAGGCTCGGGGAAGAGGCTCCCCAGGAAGCACCAGGCCCCGCATCCCAAGCAGAGAGCATTCCTAAAGACGTTGTCTGATGGGCCACAGCATCTTATGAGGGAGTGTGTGCATGTGCGCTCAATCGTTTGACTCTGCGACCCCATGGACTGTAGCCTGCCAAGCTCCTGTGTCCATGGGATTCTTCAGGCAAGAATACTGGAGTGGGTTGCCATTTCCTTCTCCAGGAGATCTTCTCAACCCAGGGATCGAACGTGTGTCTCTTGAGGCTCCCGCATTGGCAGGCAGATTCTTTACCACTGCGCCACCTGGGAAGCCCCCTACGAGGGAGAGGTGACATTCAAGCTGATTTTTTGTGTTTGTTTGTTTGTTTGTAGGCATAAAGGACTTGGAAGATTGGTAGTTTTTATTACTTTGTTCAGGGTTATCAGTCACTTCAGTACGTATTTTAAAAAGA